>NC_045628.1:9802500-14802500 GCF_009829155.1 Mustela erminea
GGCAGCGGCTTAACCCACTGAGCCACCCAGGCGCCCTTAAAATAACATTTTAAAATGACATTTGCTGAACCTTAATATACTTTTAATGACCCACTCTTGGGCTCTATCTTTTCATGTTTAGCCCTGACTCTTCAGACTCACATATTCAATGGACTGGGGAAAAAAAAAAAAAAAAAGCTTTGGATTGCCCTTGGTCCTTTAGGCTCAATATCTAGAAATAAATTTCCCCGTTTCAGTAAATGGCCCCCAGACAACCAGACTGGAAACCTGTGAGTGTAGCATGCTGCTGCCTAAAACCATCACTAGCTCCCCATTGCCTCTGGAATAGAGTCTGGTTCTGCAGCAGGGTAAAAAGACCTCTAGTTCTGTTTCTCACCCGCTTTAACTTTTGTCTCTGGTGCACTCGTGATAACTAAACTGATTCCGAGGCCCCAGCACAGATCACACACTTCTACTCTGTGTGTGTGCACAGATGACACATTTTTACGTCCTAGGACGTGCCTCTCATCTTTTTTTACCTGGGAGCCTACCTTTCAGGCAGGGTAGGGGCAGGCACATGAATAGTGATCCAAAAAAATCAGCAATGCAGGAACCTAAGTCACCACCTCTGTGAAGAGCCTCATCCCACTGAGGAAAATGCCAAAGGAGCCCACGCCCAACATTTTCTACACTGTTTACTTATAACGTTTGTTCGTTGCCTCTCCAGTCCTGATGGGATGTGAACTCCGTGAGAGGAGGAATGTGATCTGTGCTGTTCGCTGTGCAGTCCCCAGATCAATGAATGGCCCCAGAAGCAACAAATCCATGACTCGGCGAATCTCCCATTCCACACTATATTAAAATTTCATGTTTATGTGGCAGTTTTGTCATTGTTGTTTTGTTTGGGTTTTGGCGGGTTTATTTTGTTGTTGTTTGTTTTGTCCTTTTTGCTATCCAGTAAGTTTTTTGAGGGCAGAACCCATGAATTCTTGTATCTTTAGACCCTAATATCTTACATAGTGCCTCCAGCATAGTTGGCTCCTGATGTTTGTCCCAGTAAAGTGAAGTCGAAACAAACATTTTTTCAGTAAAGAAAGAACCTTCTACTTCTTTGGATTCATAGACCTTGTTAACATTGTGATTCTGTCTCTTGGCTGCGAGGTCCTCACCGGTTATGGAACTTCCCTGAGCCTCACTAATCCCATGTGTAGACTGAGAAGAAATAGATTCCCTTCCTCGTAGACCTTGACCAAAAAACAAATGCCACAATCTGGAAAGTGCTTAGACGGTATCTGGCACAGAGAGTCACCCAAGAGTTGGCAGTGGTATCATTTCCATTGTGGCGATAATAAAGACCTCTCCTACATAATGAGCAACAGAAAAATCTGGAAAGGGCATCCCCTCAAGAGTAGGGGTCTCACAAAATGTTCAGGAAGTTCTCCCGCGCATGCGGAATAATCAGGAGAGGGAAGTTCTTCTCCAGTGGGAGTTTCAGCCGCAGTCTCTCCCCTCCGCAGGACCAGAGAAGCTCCTGTGGCTGCATAATCCTGATTAAATAGGGCGGCTCTTTCATCTCCCTTTGCCAGCTAACCTTCAGGGGACGGTGGAGTTTCCTGTCTACTTACATACCCATCAAGCAGTCCAGCTTTAAAAAGAGGGATATGCGTAGGTCTCCGTCTCCTGGGTGGTCAAATATAATGGGGCTGAAAAGCCATAACTCCAGTTTTTGCTCAACGATGCTTTTTTAGAGAAATCTGACTGCCTTCTTTTTCCCTCTGAGCCCTGAGAAGGCCCGGCAGGGTGTGTTTTGCCTTAGCACTTAAAACTGCAAGTGCAAATTCCCGGGGTGCCTGGGTGGCTCAGTGGGTTAAAGCCTCTACCTTTGGCTCAGGTCATGATCCCAAGTCCTGAGATTGAGCCCCGCATGGGGCTCTCTGCTCAGCAGGGAGCCTGCTTCCTCCTCTCTCTCTGCCTGCTTCTCTACCTACTTGTGATCTCTGTCAAATAAATAAACAAAATCTTTAAAAACAAAATAAAACTGCAAGTTCCCTCAAGCCGAAGATCCATCCTGTTTCTCTCCTTCGCTGCTGGAACCCACAGCCCCCATGCCATCCAGACCCTGGTGCACAGTATCTGCTCATAAATGCTTATGGAAAAAAATTTTTGAATCCACTTATTGGTATTTAATCCTACACTCATCTACAGAATAATCTTGGGATATAAACTATGCCAAGGAATTAAGGCATGAAAATATCCACGAGAACTGTGTTACACCAAGTTGTGTAATACACGAGCGTAGCTGTTCTCAGGGTCCCCACCCCGGATACTGTCATCTGTCCTCGGTCTGCTGGTTTTGTGAGCTCAGAGCCGAGCAACAGATATCTGGAGGAGGGGGTTCTCCTTGGTGAGGAGTTAGACTAGTTTTAAGAAAGTGAGGCCCTTTCATCTCTGGTCTTTGCTGATGTGTAAATTCTCCAAAGGTTTTCCAAGGTACTCACAGGAGCACTGTGACTATCAAACTCTTTCCAATGCACAAATTCAGTCCATTCATTCATTCATTCACTCATTCTTTCATTCTGAGAGAGTGTGTATGAGCATGAGAGGAGGGGCAGAGGGAGAGGAAGAGATTCCCAAGCAGGCTCCATACCCAGTTTCAGAACCCGAGGTGGGGCTCGATCTCATGACCCTAAGACCGGAATCTGAGCTGAAACCAAGGATGCCTAACCTACTGAGCCAACCAGGGACCCCACAGACACAGATATTTTACAGTTTCTGTGAGAATCAGTAGGAAGCTTGGAAACAGGAAAATGAGTATGATATATATATACTTTTTCTTTTTTAACTTTAAAACAGGAATGAGAAGAGCAACATACCTGAGCAGAAGTCATCAGAGTATCTGTCATAGACAGCCCTACAGTCCCTCTCGTCACACTCACAGGTGTCCCCATGAATATCTCCCCAGTCTCCAGTTGGGTCAACATCGTGGCAAGAACACTCACCACACACACAAGTCCCTAGATGGGGGGAAAAATGTATATGATTTTAGTGAAGGAAAATCATGAAAGAAAGCATCTGACATAATTGTTTTTTAAAATCTTTTGCTTACTGCGTATTTGGAAAATACATATATTGGAGGAAAAATAAAGCTCTACCAAGGAAAAACACTATCTAAAGCAGACAGGAGAGATTCTTTAATAAGCAGAAATTAGTAGTGGAGTTGTGTGGAGTTGTGGGATGTGTCATTAGGACGGTACTGGTTTCTCTCTAAAATAAAATCAGAACAATGAACATGAGTTAGAGCCCTTGCACTCAAGAAACTTACCATCTATTTGACAAAAAGAAAGCTAACAAGAGACTGTAGGGTCTTGCACCAAAATGTAAAAGTTGGTTCTATCTGAATGTTTAAGAAGTATTTTAAAATATCCATGTCTTTATTTTAAAATACGAATACATGTGGCTTTCCAAATAGCGTAATAGATGCGGGAGCCGGGGGTAAGGACAGGTGAGTGCCAAAGTGGGTCCAGCATGAAATGGAATAAGCCACTTGGGGCAATG
Organism: Mustela erminea; assembly: GCF_009829155.1. NCBI lineage: Eukaryota > Metazoa > Chordata > Mammalia > Carnivora > Mustelidae > Mustela > Mustela erminea. The sequence goes on from NC_045628.1 coordinate 9,806,035, forward strand.
CAGGGCTTGCATTCTATCCCCAATGAGCTGCGTCTGCCACAGAGGTTTTTTGGCCTTAGAGAGGGGCTAACAGGGAAGGTGAGGCAAGTTTGTACACGGATTGTGTCTCTTTCCTGCCCCGGAAGCAATGATGGCGAAGAGTGCCAGGGGAGACACGGCTGGTACCTTCCGGAGAAAGAAAGGTCGCATGGCAGGGATTCCCCGACTCACTCTCAGGAAGCCCTGAGTCTCACTGCGAACCAGCCTCGTCCAGGCATGCTGTTCTCCTTTCTGTCCTTGGTGGATCTCCAGAGCCGACAGCTCCAGGGAAAGGGGAGCCAGGAGGTGAGACTGAAGAGAGGGGGCGCATCGTGTGTGTCTCTGAAGGACCTCTCCTCAGAGCCCGCCTGCTGCCCCGCCCAACCATTTCCGCTTTTCTCCTGGCTCCTTACAACACCGAGCTGCTTGCTTCCCACGGCAACGCCGCAGAAGCTGCAGGTGCTAAAGTCACGATGGGGACCACGGACCCTACCGTTCTACTAAAAAGGACTCGGGCAGCAACACGTCCTTATAGAGTAAAGGAAAACGTAACATGAATGCGTATGCTCTAGAGTCAGACCGATTCTGCATAAAACAAAAAGAGGACTTCTCTTTCTGATTTTTGTTCTAAGTTCAGGCCTTTTCCTTTCCTATCCCTGCGTACAGGAATGTGGCCCATTTCACTCTTCCATGTCAATGTTTTATGCCAAGTTTTCAAAACATAGAACTGGTTTTCCATGGAAGCATGATCTATCAAGAAGCATCACTCATTTATAGAAATGAAAAAACAGAGTTTTCCAACTTTCTAGATTTTTATGCTTTTTAGACAGAAAAATGGTCACCTATTTATGTCATCAGGTAGGCAAGGAGCAGTCCTGCATGGCCCTCTTCTACTGGCCAGTACAGCTAATAAGGAAAAAAATGAAGAGTATTTTCAAGGGTTTTAAAAGGTGTTGAAAACTGATTTGATTTGATATCAATAGTTATCAATCATATCAACAGGTTAAATTACACTGTAGCAATCCTAATATATTCTCAAAGTTCATGTCAGAGGTCAGCCTCCATTTTCTACAGCCGCCTGATGCGTACTTTATATATCTCTTCAATACCATTTTATTCCTGCAGATAAAAGTGAAGCGACTGCAAATCAATTCTGAATGACAATTAAGCCTTTGATTTGCTCACTATCAAGACAAGAGGGTTTCTTGAATGCTCTCTAGATAATCAGATGTTTGTGCTGTAGACGGTTCTGTTAGTCAAGAGATGTTTAACGGAAGTGTCTACGAGAATTTTTTAGCTGTCCTGTGCTATTTCTGGGTGGCCGCCAAAGAACTTACTGTCCCTACGTTAACTATTGGTTCAGTGAAACTTGAAGAACTGTAGCAAGTTTCTTATCCTTCTGCTCTTTTACTCCATAAAAAAGGAGAGAGAGAAGCTCTTCGGTAGAGTAAATGTGGACTTACATCAAAGTCAAACACCATAAAAGACAACCTCCCCCCATACCAAAGGAAATCCAGAGAAGAGGAGTATTAACAATTTAGAGCTCTGCCCGCCCCCCCGGCCCCCTGCGGTCGTTAGTAGCGTGAATGAATGAATGACACACCTCTGTTGCTGCAGATCTTGCCATCTGGAGATGTGCATCTTCGCTTGCTCTCCCAGGGGCTGATATCACACTGGAGTTCACATTTATCTCCATGCCAACCAGCCCCGCAGTAACAGTTTCCACAGTAACACTTTCCATGGCCTTTACCCAAAACGAATTTCAGAGAGTGAGGGAAAAAAAGCAACTTTCAAAAGCAAGATTAACTTCCTACCTCTTCCTGATCAGTTTCACCTTTTGAAATAAAATATACCTGCCGGACTGTCCTCCCTTAAAATAATCAACTTATATATTTGCCCCAAAACACCATTCTTGGGCATAGACCTACATAATTATACCCACAAAGCGAGCCAAAGGGTCCTCTAACTTGTCCTAGCCAGGTAGCTGATTAAAAATGAGAGAAATTTAAAGAAATGACATGAAAGGCTATGAAAGCCTGTCTACTACCTTCCCATCTCAAAGGTACAGCCTCAGAGTCAAAGGTATGTAAGCCTTCGTTCTGAGGGCATTTCTGGAATTGGTCATCCAAGCATTTCATTTGAAACCAACCACTGAGAAACCACGGGTACATATTTGCTCAGAGGCACAGTGTTAATGACTGAACCATTTCATTTCATCTTTCCATTCAAATGTGTCCCACAGGCTGCTGTGTTCCACCATGAGGAAAAGAGGTTTTCCATTAAATCAGTGTTTCGTCTTCTTTTAGGCCAGTAAAATATCATGGACCCTTGGCCTCCCAATCACATCCCCCTCCTATTTAACAAGCGGGCAAAATGATAGGGAAGGACTTCCCATCGTTTTACGTTCCGAAGCTACCACACCCCTCTGGGACCTACCTGCCTCTTATTAAACCTTACCCTGCTCTTTTTGTACGGACTTCCAAGCAACACCTAATGAGCTGTCACATCCTCACTTCCTGCACCCCTACTGGGCAATCCTTCTGGCTCCCAGAAGGTGAAAATTCTATGTACCTCAAGTCACTTCATGGCATATGCCACCCAGCCACCCAGCCATGAACGTGTGTTTGTCCTGGTATAGGTGGTGACCATGAGGGTCAGGCTGGATTTTGCTGAGTCTCTTCTTTCCGTGTCATCGAAACTTGGGTGTTATCAGAGTCTGCCCCTACAGGCTTTGCTCTTCCCTCTCGCCCCCGCTGCAGCCGTAATCTCAGAGGGCCCGTGGGAAAACTGACCAGGACGCTATTTTTTTTCTCAAGAAAAATATGGCATTTCTGCCTTGTGGCAGGAGTGTCAGTAGGGCCATTTAACTCACACAACAAGGGGAAAATGCAATAGAAGATTCTGGTCTCTTACGCTATTCTCATCCATGAGATGAGGAACAGCAGACATACATCAGAGAGACAAAGGGGGAGAGAGAAAGAGAGAGAGGTAGAGTGAAATGTAAGAAAGCGGTAGGGACCTAAGCGCACGATGCCACATTTTCTCTCTAAATGAGCTTTAATTTGGATTTCCATGGAAAACCTATTATTAACCTAATAGTCACTGATCATTTCTACAACAAATTTTCATTTTAATTTGCTCACGAAGGCAAATGTAAGGGCTATCCGATGATTTCGCCAGTAACAAAATATAAAAGCTACACATTTTATTTATGAACTCAAAAACATCTCTCCTGTACCCACACAAAATATCACATCCCGGGGCTGTCTCCTCAGGAACTTACACTGGGAAACAGCAAGATGACTGTGTACCAAAAGCTTTTCTAGAAGTCAGTTTTTTGGTGTTTTTTTTTTTTTTTTTTAAGACTTGATTAACTTCTTAAACTACAGTTTGTTTCCTCTGTAATTTTAGGAAATTGATGCAAGGTGCTATGTAAGTAAGCATTACCACATTAACAAATAATCCCAAATCTGTATTCTTCCCACCCAAATTCTTTGTATATTTATAAAACTGAACTGAATTAGGCTTTTAGTAAAAATAAATCACTGAGATGTAGGTGAATAAGGAAAGACGAATCACGTAAAACTACATTTATATGTAGATACGAAAAATTAAGCAGATATCCTCACAACCCAAAGGAAAATATTGTTAACAAGCCACATGTAGGTAATTGAGATAAAATACAAGCTTGGGACAATACACACGGCACACAATTAATATCACTCTTTGCTTTGTGTGAGCTGATGAAGCGAGAAAATCTCCTTCTAAATTGTTCCACTGATGGGCCGTAGAGTCACCGCTCAACAGATCGGTTTCATGGGAATGACATGCAGAAAGATCTACAATCCCAGCCAAAGTCACCCCCAGAGGATACTTCCTGGAGTGCCGGAGTCTGTGGTCAGAGACTTTGCACCATGAAATTGCTTCAGCCTCAAACAAATGGGAATGGTTAGTGGCAGGGTTGGGAGCCCAACTGTGCTCACTGTGTTGCTGAAGTTAAATGTTTACATTTACACATGCAAACAGACCTTGCTTTGGTGGTGTGCTTCGGGACACGGTGGTCCCAAGCGTGTTCCCTGCCTCTTGTCTGGCCCATCGTAACTGGAAATGAAACACCAGAAGGATACATACATAATATTTATAGGTTAGGATTTACCTAACTCTTCCCATTATTTTGGATGGAGTCCATTAACAGAATTGTCTGAGTGGCATCTAGCTTAGGTCACTGCCTTGAAAAACGTAGCTGTTTGTGTCTGTTTTACCTCGGTGGATTATACAGCAAGGAAACCAGAGGGAACCAAGCAGACCTAAAATAGGTCAACCTGGATGACCGCAAGAACTGAAGCTATAATTTGTTTCTGTAAACAGAAGGACAGCTTGTCCCAAGTTAGGGACACTTTCTCTTTGGCTCTCTGGTTCCTCCTGCCCCATTTGTCCCTGATCCTTCCAAGGAAAATTCTCCTCTGAAATCACCCATTCTGCAGGCAGACTATGTAGGATTCCATGCACTGGAATCTTGTCAGAGATAAATGGAAGAAACAATCCCTTATTAATGGAGAAAGGAAGGCAGCAGTACCAGGCGGAAATGTTTACATTTAAGGGAATTACAGGATTCTCGCTGCTCTCTCCTCTCCTCTCCTGGGCTGGCCATGCGCGTACACATACACTCTGGGGACGGGCTCCCAGAGAGGCAAGCAGAAGAGAAGGGCACTCTGGGTGACAAGGAGGGGCTCTCCTCATGGAGCTCCAGACTCCAGGGCGTGGATACAAATCTCCACCGGCAGGGTCAAGGGCACAGTGTCTGATGTCCGACAGACAAGTGTCTAAATCCCACTGCGATTGCTGGAATGACCCCTGGTGCATTTCCCAGGGCACGTGAAGAACCCGTTGCCGTGCTTGGGACTAGGAAGTGTGGCACATGCAGTAACTGCTTCAACAGAAGACTGGATTGAATAATGTTGTGTCAGAAATACCCTCGAAACATAGAAAAGATCATGAAAAATGTTATCGGAGTATGGGGTAGGGAGGGACAGATTCTAGGCTAGTAATCCTTTCGGCCTCCAAAGTCTCCAGTAGAACATGAAACCATTTAAAGGCTTATGATTTATAAAGGGAAATAGAAGGAAATGAACACATGTAATTGAGAGACCGGGAGAAAAGAGACAAAACAAAAGTGGCTTCAGGAAGCAGGGAACAAGGACGGGTAGGATCACTCTAGACCCACACAGCTGGTCGGCTGCCCTAATGATCCGGCTTTCCCCTGGAACAGTCTGATTTTGCATTTAAAAAGTACTAGTCTACCTTAATGCCTTATACGAGGTGTCTTCCAAATAAACATAAATTCAGATTAAAGGAGTAAACAATGCAGAAATGTATAGGGCGACAAAAGCACAATAAAATAGGTGAAAATCAAGTACTTTTATTAATCTCTACACAGCTGGCGTACCTACCTCCACATATTTCTTCTGTTTCATCATCTATGCATTCTCTATCATCACACTCACAAAATTTACCATAAACGAGGCCATTTCCATCTGGATTATCACACTTACACCTGCCACAGTGACACGTGCCTAAACCATTAAAACAAAGCAAAAAAGTATTTGTTAAATGCATATAAACGATCATTGATGATTTTTAATCTATCTCTTTCAGAGACAGAGAAAATTCAAATCAATTTAGTATTCCAATTAGGTAATTCTGTGGGGAGGATGAAATAGATGACAACATTCTTTCCTAATGATTATAGTCCAGCCATTAAATTTTATGGCACATAGCTATCATGATTGACCTCTGATAGTCTCATGAATGGAAATTTGACCTCCCCAAGTGCAGAGCTATTTTATACATGGCCATCCAATCAACTCATGAGTGACTATCTTGCGATTACACCTGGGTCTGAAGTGAACTAAAGCAGAAAATTCTAAGCTTTGTGAGGGAAGTAGTCTTGCTTATCTTCCTCACCAGTATTTATTCAATGCTTTGCACAATATTTGAGCATACTATTTATATAATAAATATTTGTGGAATTCATTATCAAATGCATAAATGAAAAATTTAGAATCTCCTAATAATTTCACCTCCACAGTGTTAAACTGATCCACGCGTCCTTATGACAATGGGACCAGAGCAGGTTTTCTCAGGTATAGTGTCCTGAGACCTCCCCAAAACCTCAGGGTGGCTCATAGTGATGTAGAGGCACTGGAGTCGCCTGGTCTACCATACCTCACAGACTCTGCCAACTTTGAGGATTTGACTAGAACCCGGAATGATTTCATTGACATTAAAACAGCATTCAAATGACATTGAGAAGTATAATGTCCACTTCAGGAATTCCCTTTTTAATGCTTATTTTTCCATTTTTAATTGATCATCATAGCAACCAACAGATAAAAACTGAGACTTTACCACTCACCAGATACCATCCCAGACTTTGGAAACACAATGGGAGATCAAGATGAAGTCAGCCACAATCCTCCTCTCAGAGTTTTATACGAGAAAACCAAAGTGATAAAATAAATGGAGAAGTGCAAAGTGTTGCAGAAGAGCTTAGCAGGGGATTTAACTGAGACCTGGTAGGCAGACACAGAGTCCCTGGGGACGTAGCTCCTAAACGAGGTACTGAGAGGAAAGTAAAAATAACGGGAAAAGAAGCCCACTTCCCACAAGAGACAACAGCAAAGGCTCTGTGGTAAAAGAGGAAATAAGAAGAAAAAGCCCAAGATGGCTGAACTTTGAAAACGATGTGGAAAGTGGCATGAACTGCAAAAGGCATGTAGAGGTGTAGTTTACTGAAGTCCTACAGCCCACGGTCAAGATTTCCAACTTTAATCCAGGAATAACAAAAGGCCATAGAAGTATTTTCAGCCAGGGAGTCAGGTGATCATGTATGAGTTTTTACTAGATTATGCTAGTTGTCATTTACAGAATGAAGTGAAATGCACAGCGGATAGGAGAACAGCTTATTACATTTGTCTGCAAGAAAGAAGATAGATGCTGACCAGAGTGACGACCGTGAGTTAGAAAGAAGTGGAGACACTCGGGGGTGTTTACAGGAGAAAGAACAGAGGACTTGGGGACTGCGTATGAGAGGTGAAGGATTAGGAGTAACCGAAGATGATACTGATGTCGAAACTAAGCTACTGGATATTGGCGATTCCGTGTGCGATGGGCTAGAAAGGGGATGGATTTGGGACTGCGATGGATTTGTGGCCAAATCCAGGTTTTACTAACCAGTAGCTGTACATTTTTGAGGTCATTACGTTCATCTCTAACTCTCAAATTGCTTCTCTGAAAATAGTATCTACCTCACAGGGCTGCTATGAGAGTCCAGTGGTAAATATATCACCCGGCCATCTTTCTGAAAACACTCTTTGTTCAGTAACATCATAGGTTTTCAGAAAACTTTGGGTTTTCTTCTTCCAGGAAGATACTGAGTATACGAGTCACGTTCCCAAACATTTCCTCTACACTCTCTGTATATTGATGGATCCCACAACGTCCCGTCTTCAAACCCTCTGCCTGATTCTGTTACCCAGGTCATTCCCAATTAGCTATTATCTATAAAGAGTTTTTTCTCTCACAGTCACATAGAAATGGTGATTTTGCAGAATTTGAGCTAATTATTTTTCCACCTTGAGAAAATTCATTTGAACTTTACGTTTATTAAATTTCCTTTTCTTGTGTGTTTTTTCCTGAAAACTATTTTAATTTATAAAAGCTTATTTCAAATCAAATGCTATAATTCATGGTACTGCCTCATCTCATTTTTTTTCTCTAATTATCACCCTTCTTTTCCATTTTCACATTTATTCATGCTGTCTTTCAACCATCCACATATCCATTCACTACATTTTCTTGCTGCCTATTATATTGTTGGCAAAGTACCAGGTGCTATAGGAGATAAGATGAATAAAACTAAAACTAGGTAAATCACAGACTAGGAAGGAAGAGCTTAAATGATCAATATTTTTTTAAAAATATTTTTATTTATTTATTTGACAGAGATCATAAGTAGGCAGAGAGGTAAGTGGAGGTGGGGGGAGCAGGCTCCCCACTGAGCAAAAAGCCTGATGCGGGGCTCCATCCCAGGACTCTGAGATCATGACCTGAGCCGAAGACAGAGGCTTAACCCACTGAGCCATCCAGGCGCCCCAGAAGATCAATAATTTTTACACGTACCTATGAGACCTGATGACATAAAAGCACTTGCAATATATCTGTGACAAATGCTATATAAAAAGTATAAACCTTAGTCTGGCTCTGCAAAGGAGGAAAGGCACAGTAAAGGAGCAAGTTCTTCAGTTGGCACTTGATGTGCGGATACAATCTCAAGAGGTGGAGATGGAGAAAAGGCCTGTGATGCTGAGCAAGGAGGCTCAGCTAAGGGGTAAGGATGTGGAATGAAAACAGTGCAGAGTCTGGCTTGGGTTTGGAGAAAAGGGTCAGTTGAAGGCAGAGAGGAAAGGATCAAGAATACTGGCTAAGGACTTTAGAATTTTTCTGCTGGAATACCATGGCCTTTCATGGTTTCATGGTTTGGAAACAAGGTATAGCATTGGCAGGGCAGAATACGGAGCTGATTTCAGAAAAGACAGGAAGGAACAGCCTCTACCTTTGAATTCAACAACTCGTCACTGACACCCTGACAGGCAGACTCACTCCCATCCACACATCTGAACAATTTCTGGCTAATGTGGGACGTTTATAACAGTTCCGAGACTTCCTGTCTCACCCACCAAGTAGAATTCACAACTGAAGCTCCAAGATATGGCAGATGGAAGCCCAGGCAAAAGTGACAGACTCTGTGTTCATGTTATGGCATACTGCTTCTTCTTGTTAGCTGCCGGTGAGCTCGGTCTCAAGGACTGGTCTTCTGCTTTATACTAGATTATTTTCGCTCTGACTTTTCCTTCTGACTAATAAGGTGATCTCTCTAAAGAAGACTTCCATGTCTGGAACACCACCCATCCTTTGCAATGGCACTGAGCCCCACTTCGCTCAGCAGGCTGTGTCTTGCCTTCTGCACCCTTCTAGAGTCAACTTCTGGAACTCCCTTAGTCCCCAGCTCCATCTCATCCTGCGCTGCAGTCTTATGCCCCAGTCCAGCTTCCTCTTCTTCCTGTTCTGCCCCAAGCTGCTTCCAGAAAACCACATCATGATATAAAGGGGGAACAATTAGTAGAGAGAACTTAGAGCCTAATGCAGTTTAGATGGAGGGGGTCATCCAGAACTAGGCTGGTAGAAATAGACATTAAAAGAAGCCATGTGAGAACGAGATTGCTCAAGTCAACTTGAAGGACTTTCACGAGCAGAGAGTAAGAGAGAAAGGTTAAGTGTTAACACTGTGTAAGAATTTACCTTTTGGTGCAGCAATTTCATGTCTAGTAATTGATCCTGAAAATACACCCCCACGAAATATGAATCTGTACCAGTTCATTCTCTGCATTAACATCTGTAATTTCAAAACACTGGAAAGTGTCCAACCATAGAAGACTGAGTATTAGGGCACTTGTATAGAGGTGAGTCCTATGCATCTGAAAAAAGAATGAGGAAGATTTCTGTGTACTGATATGGAGTGAATTCCAGGAGATTCTGAGTGGCAAAGGCAGAGTGCAAAAAGAGCACATACAGCACGCTACCTTTTGTGTAGGGAACAAATGAAAAAAAAATGATAACACATACCTTTATTTAAAATAAACATATACACAGACAAAGCAGAACACCATAAAGTTGGTTACCTACTGGGTATGAGGAAAGCAGGAGGGAAGGTTTAAGGAGAGAATGATGATCTGCTAACGATGCTTTTTTATGTAGTTTTGACTTTTGGAAGCATGCTAATGTTCTACATATTGCAAAATAAAATAAAATAAAATCAATAAGGATGCAAAGAAGTGGGGGGAAGTCTAAAACTGAAAGCAATCTGAAGTAAACAAGCTCAGTTGTACTTCCAACACGTATAATAACTACACTAGAGGGAGACAAAAGGAAAGAAACCCAAGTAACTTAGGAACACACCAATCCTGAGCCTGGCTGGGCTGGGGTGGGGGTGGGGAAGGAGGTCAATTGCAAACAAATCCCAACATGTTAAGTAGACTTGTTTCCGATAGTGGTACACATGAAGCCATTCTAAAAACAATTTTAAAGATTTTTATTTATTTATTTGACAGACAGAGATCACAAGTAGGCAGAGAGGCAGGCAGAGAGAGAGGAGTTAGCAGGCTCCCTGCAGAGCAGAGAGCCCCATGCGGGGCTTGATCCCAGGACCCTGGGATCATGACCTGAGCCGAAGGCAGAGGCTTTAACCCACTGAGCCACCCAGGCGCCCCCTAAAAACAATTTTAGATGTACTCCAGGACTGAGCAAATAAGGAAATATATCCATGTGCTGGGAGCCAGAGTTCTCAGTGTGAAAAATGGGACCTGCAAATATGGTAGGGGAAAGACAGGAGATAATGTTGTGGGGGTGGACTGCAGTTATATGTATTGCTATGAACTCACGATTTCTAAAATATATCTGTGTGTACATGTATGTATGTATGTATGTATGCACATGGACACGTTCATGTGCGTGTTTACTAGCCTGTCTGTAGAAAGGGCCAAGAAGCAAATTCATCCCAGGAGAAATAAGCATCCCCAGTACTTACACTTTTTATTCTAATACCATTCTTCACCTAAAGGAACCAAGACTCTTTAGAGACATGGTTGATTCCAAAGCTGTGGTGAATCAGGTACAATATGGCTCTGGAATATTTTGTTATGCCAGAAAAGAAAGAAATGCTGAAACAAGATGAAACTAAACAGTGAAGGCATGTCACAAGAACTGAGATGCTAGCTTGAAGGGGCTCCAACTGCCTCATCTGGGACAAGCTGAGCACCAGAGTAATTAAGTGTGGTAATGAGGAATAAACCATTGAAGTAACAGGAACTGTGACCCTAGACTGACAATAAATCACTTAAGTAAATGACATATCCAATAACTTGTGGTACAATGTTGAGTACCAACTAGTAAATAGGGAAGAGATGCTGGAGTTCGGAAATCATCATTTTTCAGTCAGTAGTGTGAGTACTGGGTCAGGTGGAAGTCATCAGTGGATGGTAAATCGGGGGTAATTTTGACAAGGATGTGATGCCTTATAATTTCTAAGAGTTTCCAACAGACTGTTCATTCGTTACAAGGACAAAATCAGTAATTACAGGGCTGAGACATCAGACAACACCTTGACCGTGTGATCAAAATTAACCTCACCAGTGAGAGCAGATGGGTATCATGGACTTCCAGATGACACATCCTGAGAACACAGAATCCTCTATCTGGTGATTCAGCTAAGAATGTATGACATGAATCTAATCACACGAACACATCAGACAAAGCCAAAACAAGTAACATTATATAGATTATTTTTAAAAAAGGTTGGAGAGAATTTTCTTCAAAATTTTCAATGCTGTAACACCATCGTCTGTGGAAATGGTCCAGATTAAAGGAGGCTAACAAGAGATGACAGCTAAATATAACTCTGCCCTAGACTGATCCTACGGAGGCAGGGAAATGCTGTAAAGGACATTGTTTGGTCAGTGAATGAAACTGGAATATGGGTGGTTGATTATACAAAAGTATTATCCTGACTTAAAAAAAGATAGAGGCTCAGGTATCTTAAAACTGTGTTTTCTATCTTATCACGCATGTTTCATCATGTCCTGAAACAATTCTGTAAATTTCTTCTTTAAAGGATGTTAATGTAGCAAATCAAGTGTTTTTTTTTTCACTTAAATGTTGAAACATGTGGATTCCTAAACTGACTCCTATTTGTTTATAATGTTTTATTTTAAAAAAAAACCTAGATTTGATTTGAAAAATAAACAATCTATAAATTGAGCCAAAAAGAACAAAGAAATAAAGCAGAATTCAAGCTTTATTACTGAAAGAAGTTTGGAAAGCTTGACATTTTCAAAACAATGAGACTATATGGTAAGCATGCGAGGCTCTGTGTGTGTGTGTGTGTGTGTGTGTGTGTGTGTGTGTGTAAGGATGAGTATTAGGAACTGGAGGTAGAAAAATTCTACAGAGAAGACAGAAAAGACTAAGATGCTGGAGAGAAGCAAGGAGATCAGTTAACACAGTGAATAATCTGACTGTTAAGACCATTATTCATGGTGCTGACCCATCCGCTCATAACTTGCTTTGGGTATAGCCTTGATTCCTACTAGCAAAATACTCTTACTGCACTTCATCTATACAGGGCAATTCATTGCAGTCAAAGACTGTGGAAAGAGATAGCTCTGAACCAAGGAGGACTTTACCTACAATGGGACTTCAAGAGGGAAGATAGTCACTACTCTTGTAGTCAAAAACTTGTCTTCAGCATCCAAAACAATGGCTCACACCCAGGGTTTTCCAAAAGAATTACTGGGAAAGCTTTAAAAACCCACTGCAGCCCAAACTACACCCATCAAAACAATTCAATCAAAGCTCCCAGCTTTGGACCTGAGAATTCCCAAATTCCACCAGTCTTTAGAAAAAGTGGACTTTTGAGGTCCCATGTGCCCAAATATGAAAAGAGTACTGAATTTTAGTAACATCAGCTAAGCACTAATGAAACCAAAACCAGTTGCTTTGTTTTATATGATCTGGGTAATTAATTTTAACAGCTTTACTATAAATTTCTAAAAAGCAGTTTTCAATGTCTTCTATGAGATGTAAAAATATTTTCACCAAACATAAAATTGTGATTTCACTATATTTTCTCATGAGTTTCACATCCAGTGCATCTAAAGCTTCTATCCAATTAAAAAGTTTTGGTTCTATTTGATGCTAAGGTATAAATTCAAAGCACCCTTGAACTGTAATAGAAAATAATTAAGTCAGCTTATAAAAATCCTTTTTGAAAGATTTAATCCAGCATTCAAAATCATGGCTCACAATTTACATAAAATGTTGTTGGGGTGTTGTTTCCTGTGAATATCCTGCTTGAAGAAGGCATTCGGAACAGCTGGGGAGCATCAAACTTGCCAGTCTCAGCAAGATGACATTTTCCCCCTATTGATTTATCTGCATTTCATTTCAAAAAAATATACTCAAAAGCAGTCTCTCTCAGAGGTTCCACATTTCTCAACGCCTACCTTTTTCCATGAAAAACCAAAATGGCATTATTTAAGAATTTTCATAGGATGGATTTCTTACCTGCGTTAGAGCAGATGACATCTTGAGAATTCTTGCACATCTGGTTACTCTTTTTCTTCGTCAGGTCACAATGAGTCGGGTACTGGCACGCACTCCCAAACCAACCTTCCTGACATTTGCACTTGCCACAGTCACACTTACCATGGCCTGAGAATTCAACAACATCCAGTTAGTCTCGAATTATTTTCCAAAGGAACTCATTACTGTAACTGAAAATCTCAAGGGTGACGTTGGTTCGGGACTGAGCTCTAATAAATTCAAACACATATACATTACAGGGGCTGAGGGGTAATGCTACTGTAGATGGTATAATGTAGTTTGTGGATTTTACTTCAATAACCAAAGTTGATAAATCATTCTAAAACCATTAATTAATTTGTAGTGGCAGGAGGATAAAGAATAAACCAGAAGTTTAATTATATATTTGGTCAGAAAATTTAGCACTAAAAAAAATACATCTAGCACCTCCACAGTTAAGACATGAAAGCACAATAAAAATTATTTCCATTTTACTTCATTTTATAACACATAAAACCACCACCTCTGAGTAACAAATCTTACATGAAACTCCACTAAACCAAACATTGACTTAGATTTATTGGAATTTAGAATGTAATAAAGTTTAATGGCTATATTAAATACCATCATGGAATATGATTGGCACAAAAAATAATTACATATTTTGTTTCTTAATGAGAAAATTTGGTTCAAGAATCAAAAGGATAAGAGCCATGGTCCTCTACTTCCACAGAAATTTCTTAACATTTATGTTCTCAAATCAACATTGTGCTGTTTTTATTGTTGTGATAACTAACTTTCTTAAGTCTTAGTTGATGAATGTTACCAGTGTTTTTATTGACTACACACAAGTCCTACCAAAATATAATATATGTATAATACTGGGCTCTTGTCTTGATGTAACTTAAAAAGTTCAAAGTTGAGGTCCATATATAAAGCAGCTGGTGCTATCTTCAGCCAGAAATGTTTGTCAGACCCTGTGTTAAGTTAAGCAATATGTCTCCTATAGAAATAAGAATGGAGATAATCTCTGAACCCCTTGACCTTTAACTGAGTTTGGAAAGATGAACAGAGTTTAAATGGGCTGCAGGGAGAATATTCTTATATTACTCAAAATAATAATGCTATGTTCCAATGCCTGAAGTTCATAGACCTTAGAATGGAACCATTGATCTAGTGCCAATAGTCATTCAGTGTGGCAGCCAAAATCTACATGATGAGGTCCAGATGGTCGGTCAGAATGAATGGCTCAGAGGTGTCCCATTTGGGCCTGTTCAGCAGAGCCTGACTCTGTGATTGGCTGTGACTTTAAAACTCCTCTGAATATTGCCCAGTCCAAGTAAATGTTTCTATTCCTGTTGCATTTTTCAAATTAATTATTCTATTTTGAAAACAAAACCTTGCATGCACCCTAACTGTAATTCATTTTATCCAGTGCACATTACTGTCAAATTGATTGTATCATTTTGCATTCTTGTCTGGCCTTACATGATATTGTCAGTCTCAGCCAACTTGGTATCATTTACCAGCATAAGTGATCTCTTCTGCCAACCATCCAGTCTATTTATGAAAGTATTAAGCCAAATTCTTTAGGTAGCTAAGTCTCTTTTTGCAAAGAAATATCTTGGTAACTATAATTCTCTTTGATAATATTAACATCCTAGGTTGAACGACACGGATTGCCACTATCATCAGTTTAATATCAGCTATTGCCATATGGTCCATTCCAATAAAATGTAGCTTCATATCCATAACAAAGAAAATAGGAGTGATTTAGAAGAGAATGAAATGCAGTAGTAGTGATTTGCTGAATCTACAATAAAAGAACACTCAACACTTTTTTTATATTGGATGGGATGATCTCAGACCCTGACCGAAGTGATACATGATGGAAATGGGTAATGGTGGGGAGACCAAAGGTAACAGATTTTTTTTTACAGGGGGAGGGGTAAATTTTAGAAATAGGAGGGAAATTAAAAAATATGCAGAGTTGAGAGAGAGACTCCTCCATCTCAGACTGACCCAAGGAAGCATTAGTAGAAGTAATATTCTCAGGTGCTCACACACCAAAGTTAGCTCATGGAGGCCCAAGTTCAGAAACCCCTCCCATAAAAGGTGCTGTGGTAAACATGGGAAAGAGAACCATTATATTCTTCTTTTAGTGGATTATGATATAAATCAGCACACGGAAGCTTCTTCATGTCCTGCTGTGAAAAAACGATTTAGCTTTTGCTCAGAATATACAGTATTTCTTACTAGGGAATCTCTTTCATAACCTGTGTGAATTTCCTAAATCACACTTAGACCAACACTGTATTAGATAATGTACTTTCAGCTTCTCATTTAGCATCTCCTCAGAGGTGAAGATGACAGCCAGTGTAGGACAGGGTCTGCCTTTCTATTGTCTCTAAACTTTATACCCTATGAAGGCCTCCTTGACTCACTTTTGCCCATTTAGGAAAGTGAACAGAAATCAATTTTTTAATGTCAAGAATTATTAAGTAATACCCTGTACAACCTAATTTGTAGGGAAATATATAATTTTTTTAAGACAGAAAATAATCTTCAGACTATTTTTACTCTTTCTCTACAGTCATTAATTTCTTGAGCAGAGCTCAGGGAATTAGGTTCCTACATTATTGTACTTACATTATGTAGCTCATCTCCACTGTAGTGTCACAAATATGTCTTCAAAAAAACATTCCATTTTTCAAATAATTTGCCCACTGGGAATAGACGGCTCAAGAGAACTAAAGGAGAATGCCTGAATCATGAGGCCCAGAAGAAAGCTCTGATTGCCCAAGGTTGAAAGGTGGTCTTTGCTGGTTACATGAAATCCTAACCAGCAATGCATTCCCATTCCTGCCTGTCACCATTCATCTCTCCAGTTCTGATTCTTCTCAAATAACTCAATTTCCACACTTTAAAAATGTAGGCTTAAAATGAACAATCCAACATGCTTCGCAATAAACATGTTGCCCTTCAAATAAATTCCCAAGGAGTCAGGAGAAAACACACACAAAACAAGCATGTCAGGAAAATGCCAAAACAACTCCTACCGAAGTAATAAGGAAGAAAAAGTAAATGGCTATTCTTGTTGCTTGCAGGATGGTCAGTGGTGTAGCCCAGTCACTAGAAAGGGAAGACAGACCACGGTGGAGGGTAAAATCTAGTAGTTGGTCTCCTGTTCAAGGAAGAATGTGGAGGCCTGGCAGCTTTCCCCAGGGCTTCACGGAGGGGAGCTAAGCCTTGCCTTTATCTCCAATGATAAGGCGAGGCATCCCAGCAAAGACATAATAAACTCCGTTTTGTGATTCTTTAAGGCCATCAGTGGCTCCCCCATTACTTCTGGATCACTTTTACCTTAGGAACGCAAAAACACTAATTTACTCCAGAGGCAGTGGTGATGAATTTATTAGTGCACGGTGGAGAAGCTGCTGCTTTTTATTTTTAAATTAAAACAAACTGTGAACAAATGGGAATACCTGACCAGTATTGAAGAACTTTTTTTTAAAAAGTCAATTAGCCATTTGTATAAACTAGCAAAAAATAACAGTACTTCTCTTTTCCAAATAAGAAAAAACCTAATAAAGATAAGGGGAGAGCACTGAACTCCCCTCCAAGTCTACTGATATTCTGGATAAAAATAAACTGCCAAAACTAATGTGCCCATCAGATTAGCTTTACATCTATGGTTTCAAGTCTTCAAAGGCTAAAAAATAAGATAGACAGTAGATGCACAGGTTGGCAGATACTAGGTATAAGACGGAAGGATAAAGAAGATGTGGTATATGCATACAATGAAATGCTAGTCACCAGAAAGAAGGAAATCCTGCTGTCTGGGACACAAGGATGGCTCTTGAGGGCATTATGCTAAAGTCGAAAGAGAAAGACAAGCACTGTATGATTTTACTTATATGTAGGAATAATAAAAACAAGAACAAAAAAAAATTAAACCAACAAAAAGACTCCAAGCACATAAAGAGAACTGTTTGTGGTTTCCCGAGGCAGGGGTTCACGGAGGGGAGTCAGAAGAAGGTGCTCAAAAGGTACAAACTTTCAGTTAGAAGAAGTACTTGGCATGTAATGCACAACATGAGGACTATGGTTGACACTGCCGTAGGGTATATGTGAAAATTGTTAAGAGAATGAATCCTAAGAGTCCTCAACACAAGGAAAACCAAACAAACAATGTTTTTGTACCTATATGAGATGATGGATGTTATCTAAATTTACTGTGGTCATCATTTCCCAACGGATGTAAGTCAAACCATCATGCGCCAAACTTACACAGTGTTGCATGTCAATTATATCACAACAAAACTGGAAAAATCTCGATTATTAATTATTATTTCATGAATACTGACCATAATTTTTCATTTGTGTTTTAACATTTGGATGTTTAAAAATGGTTCTGCAGTTGGTACAGCCTCTTTGGAGAACAGTGTGGAGATTCCTCAAGAAATTAAAAATAGAACTTCCCTATGACCCTGCCATTGCACTCTTGGGTATTTACCCCAAAGATACAGATGTCGTGAAAAGAAGGGCCATCTGTACCCCAATGTTTATAGCAGCAATGGCCATGGTCGCCAAACTATGGAAAGAACAAAGATGCCCTTCAACGGACGAATGGATAAGGAAAATGTGGTCCATATACACTATGGAGTATTATGCCTCCATCAGAAAGGATGAATACCCAACTTTTGTAGCAACATGGATGGGACTGGAAGAGATTATGCTGAGTGAAATAAGTCAAGCAGAGAGAGTCAGTTGTCATATGGTTTCACTTATTTGTGGAGCACAACAAATAGCATGGAGGACATGGGGAGTTAGAGAGGAGAAGGGAGTTGGGGGAAATTGGAAGGGGAGGTGAACCATGAGAGACTATGGACTCTGAAAAACAATCTGAGGGGTTTGAAGTGGCGGGGGTGTGGGAGGTTGGGGTACCAGGTGGTGGGTATTATACAGGGCACGGACTGCATGGAGCACTGGGTGTGGTGAAAAAATAATGAAAAAAAAAAAAAAGGTTCTTTCTGGGAGCCAAGTAAGCTAGGGGAAAAGCATTCTAGAGCCTCATGGTAACCTTGAAACAGATTTTTTAATTTGAGCACTCGGTTGACCCTGCCTGCATTGTGTCCTATTTTCCAGTGCATTCAAACAAGCTCAGTTAATAAAAGACACACTCAAGTTTTCTCCACTTGTGAGTCATTGTATATCCCCCCACCCTCTCTATGTATAAAGAAACAAAAGAACTAGCTATGACACCTAGAATTCTAAGAAAAGATTGTGAAAGGATCCCTTATCTCAATTAGCAGTAGAAACTTGATTATTTTTAAGAAAGGGCACCAGTCCCTGGCTTGCTTCTCAGGCTAACAAAAAAATGACTTCTCAGATATTTCTTCTTCCCATTCCTGAGAACATTATGATGTGAATAATAGAAGAATTCTATGTAGAAGAGAGATTTGCCCTAGAAAATAAAAGGTCTGGGCTCTAATAATTGCCTGGACACTAGTCAGCCACGTGACCTTGATCAGAAAATTAGAAGAAAGGGACACAAGTAATTACTGCCTTCCAGATACCACGGTAAGTGCTTTATACAGGTTAGTCGGCTTTATTTCTAGAAGGAGCCAGTGAGACAGATTTTTGTTTCCCAGTTTTACAAATAAGAGGACTAAAGTGTAATTAGCTTGCTCAAGGTCACATAGTTTATAAGTTGAAAAGCTGTGTTTTCTCCATGATAGCCATTCTGTTTAGTTGTAATGCCGCAGACTGGACCCTCTCTGTTCTAGGAAAGATGGTGTCAGTAAAAGCCACAAATTGGTGGCATAGACAGCAGCACGGGTCTACTTTTTGGTGTTTCCTTTTGGAATTCACATGCCCCGAACTGGATTATTGGTAATCCTTGGTGAAAACACTCAACAGTAAAATTATCAGACTTTACTATTTCAAATTAACGCTAACATTGGTAGATACCCAACTTTTGTAGCAACATGGACGGGACTGGAAGAGATTATTCTGAGTGAAATAAGTCAAGCAGAGAGAGTCAATTATCATATGGTTTCACTTATCTGTGGAGCATAACAAATAGCATGGAGGACATGGGGAGATGAAGAGGAGAAGGGAGTTGAGGGAAATTGGAAGGGGAGGTGAACCATGAGAGACTATGGACTCTGAAAAACAACCTGAGGGTTTTGAAGGGTCAGGGGGTGGGAGGTTGGGGGAACCAGGTGGTGGGTATTAGAGAGGGCACGGATTGCATGGAGCACTGGGTGTGGTGCAAAAATAATGAATACAGTTATATTGAAAATAAATAAAAAGTAAATAAATAAATAAATAAATAAATAAATTTTAAAAATAAAAAATCTGTACTTTGGCCTGAATTATTTTCTTTTCCTCATAACAAAGCAGAGTACTTTCTTCAAGTGGGTCACTCAGCATATGAAAAGAAATCTTGTTTGCTACTGAAAACAATCATGACACAGAATTCTATTTGTTATAAAGCACCCATTAAAATATGATAAATTATCCTGATATGTATATTTTTAATGTGAATTTTGGGTAAGTACTGATAAAATCAGAAGACTCACAATGAGAAATCTGGTAATGTGAGACTGAGAGACGAAATATAAATTATAGCAAAGCATGACATTGTATTTTGGTTGAGTCTTACACCTTAAGTTTCCTAAATTCAAAGAAAAAGCTATATAAATTATTTCAAGTTCACACACACACACACACACACACACACACACACCCACACCCAAGTTTGGGGATTCAGGAATCCTCATTGTTAGTACAGATTCTATCACAGCTGGCCTTGTGACCTTCAGCCAATTAATCCTTGAATTTGTCTGGCCTGGTTCTCTTTGTTTTTGGTCTGGTAAGTGCAAAAGTGTGTGAACTCAGTATCCTCAAGGGAGGCAGGGTATGTCTCTTCTACGACACTTGAGTGGAACTGTCTTCCCTGCCCGTTCCATCTATACCACCCAGGAAGCTGCTGTCCTTCCCTGCCTGCACCTCCAGGGTGGTAAGAACATGTGTTGCATTTCTCAGGTGTCTGGAGAGGGAAAGACAGAGGGAAAAGGCCTCCGGACAAGATGAGGGACGTTCTCTGTTCCCTTTCCCTCCTTCTAGCACCCACCTCTAACATCCTATTTATCCAAAATCTTTACAGAGATTCTTTACTCTCTTCTGGAATAAAAAAAAAGTAATAATAATAATAATAATAATAATAATAATAATGGCCTCACTTCCCTTAGTTTCTTTCTGCCTTGGTCTTTTGTCCCCTGTTGGGGTCTTTTTTTTTTTTTTTTAAGATTTTATTTATTTATTTGACAGACAGAGATCACAAGTAGGCAGAGAGAGAGAGAGAGAGGAGGAAGCAGGCTCCCTGCTGAGCAGAGCCCGATGTGGGGCCCGATTCCAAGACCCTGGGATCATGACCCGAGCTGAAGAGAGAGGCTTTAACCCACTGAGCCACCCAGGTACTCCCTCTTTTTCTTTTTTAAAGATTTTTTTTTTAAATATGAATGCTTCATGAATGTGCATGTCATCCTTGTGCAGGGGCCATGCCAATCTTCTCTGTATCGTTCCAATTTTAATATATGTGCAGCCAAAGTGAGCACTCCTGTTGGGGTCTTTTATTCAGAAGTGTCTCTTAGGATCAATTATACCAAATGACAGAAGGCACTCGGGCCTTAGAAACTTAACATCCACCAATATCTCTTAGTCAATTGAAATCAACTGAATCACCTCAGAATGTTGTGACCAGAACAGGAGACCTGAGACCAGTGAAATCTCTTCAGCTTTACTGAAGAAGTAAAGAAGTTCCACACTCACCATTGCCTCCTTGCCCAGTACATAAATACGTGTGCCCAGAAATCTGGTCAGTGGAGAGACATGTATATGTATGTGTATGTGCTTAGTGATACATATATGTGTTCATGTGTATACATAAGTAGATATATGAGACTTAGCAAGACTCTGAATTTTATCTTTTAATATGGAAGCACTGGATGATGAGACTGTATTTGGCATCCCTCACAATATTGAGATTTTTTCCCCAAATGTTTTGTATATGTATCTTTAATGAAAATTAATAACATTCTTCATCTGTTAATGTTAGGTTTCTTCATCTCAAGTTCTATTGATTGTCTATAGAGTAAACTCTACATATGCCCTTATTCTCACAGCCATTAAGGAACTGTGCATCTCCTCCATGAGAAAGGGTAACACAGGGCCCTAGAGCACAGGTATATGGGTAAATTCAATTTTTTGAGATGTGTTCAAGAGTTTTGAGACAATAGTTTTAAGCAATGGATTTGAAAAAATAGAAGAAGGATTTTATTTCTTAAGCTAAATCATGGAAACATCCTATCAATTTTGTCTTCTACACTTTATGTAGTATTTCACTCAAAACTCTAAAAAAAATTATCTGTTAGAAGCAATACTCTTATAAGTGATAATGTTAAAGAATATTGTTTTGACTTTGAGGGGCATTCAGGAGATGTGAGAATCCTGACTCATATTCATAAAACACAGGACCAAGGAGACAGAGTCACCTTTACAGCCTGAGGGTCCAGAAGAGCCAGGTAGACCATGCTTGGTTATCTGAATGGGAGGACACTATCATTGGAGGGCTATATGCTGAGCCAGGGTGGGAGGTGCAGAGTAGAGGTATGAAAGGGTCTCCAGGAAAGGCCCTATCTCTGTCCCTGCCGCCTCCACTGGGAGTGAAGTATGGGACACAGAGAAACAGAGTGGATGTCCCGCTGCACAACCCTGGAGAAGCCTTGTACATTTTTCTCTAGACCAGCTTGGAACAGCTTCAGCAGAACAGAAATGTCTGTGAAAGCTGCAAGTACCTAACACAGGCCACCAATTGTCCTGCTGACCCAGCCTGGGGCAGGATGGCAATCACAATTTTGGGGAGAAGGAAGGTTACTACCTAATGAGTGCTTGTGATAAAAATGAGTAGATGGAATTACAAAACTGCCAACCAGAGATCAAATGGGAAGCACAGATGTAGTAAATGGCAGACGAGACAGAAGCCAGCAACCACAGAACAGAACATGAGTGGGGATAAGAAGGCAGAGGTGGTGCCCTGTGGGCCGTGAGCAGTTGACCCCTAAAGACCCTCTATCTCCACTCCAGGGAAACCCCAAATAAATGAGCATGCCCAGAATCAAATTAAATAAGGTTTCTATCTTTGGTAGCATGGGAGCTATTACAGGTTGAATAGTAAGTATCTCTCCCCACCTCCACCAAATTCACACATGGAAATCCTAACCCTAGTGTACCTCAGAATGTGCTCTTATTTGGATACAAAGTCGTTGCTGATGTAATTAGTTAAGATGCCCTCGTACTGGAGTAGGGTGGGTCCTTAACTTAATGGGACTAGTGTTCTTATAAAAATGGGCAATCTGGCCACAGAGAGCACCACATGAAGATGAAGACAGAGATTAAGACTGGGATGAAGCTTCTACAAGCCGAGGATCATCAAAGATGGCCGACAAAGCTCTGGAAGCCCAGGAGAGAGGGCTAAAACAGATTCCCCTTCATAACATAACTCTGCTGATACCTTGATCTGAGACTTCTAGCCCCAGAGCAGGGGGACAAAAAAATGCCTGTAGCCTAAACCATCCAGTTTGTGGTACTTGGTTATGACAGTCCTAACAGAGTAATATAGAAGTTCAAGGTATTGTTAGAAGAATGAAGGAAAAATAAAGGTTTACCATTCTATATGTCGGGGTTTATTGTTTGAAAAGGTAATTGCCACCCACTGACCTATTCAGCACATTTTAATCCATATACTTCAGAGATGTCTCCATCAATAATGGCTGACGTTTATCTGAGTGTTGTACCTACTGTACCCAGGACCAACCTAAAGGTTACAGAAGGCAAAAATCTCTGAACAGAAGTATGTAATTCTCTTTGCCTATGTCTAAAATCAATAGGAAAAAAATCAGTAGAAATTCCCCATCTAGTGAAACACACTGCTTAGGCAATTACTGAGAAACAGGCCAAATGACTCTTCATGGCTTAGCTCTCTAATCATTCTAATCCATTCCTCAAACCTGTTTTCTAGACAATAAAACCACTTCCTTCACCTGAAAAGAATACCACACATCTCTGTTAGCTCTACTGCATTACTAAATTCCTATGGACTGTGCAAATCCTCCCCTAAACAAAGCTTCCAAACTATGACCAAGAAGTAGACTTTAGAAAAAGTCTGAACTTCTATAAAGAGTTTTTGTAAAGTCCACTTTTTATAAAACCTGTCTTTTTTTAATAAAGAACTCTTTTATTGCTCCTTAAATAAGTCTGTGCAAGGGCTCAGTGAAGGATTATCTATGATCACCTCACAATCTCCAAACATTATGATCAAGTAATTCTTTGGAATGTTATTTTCTCCTCATCCAACTAAAGGGGAGCAGATGGCAACAATTTATTTTTTTATTTCCTTCTCAGTTCAAAAATTAACATTTATATGTTCAGTTAACTTTACTGTAAATCTACTAATTGCAATGATTTCCTTTTCTATTAACTCAGTAACTCCCCAGGGTACCTCTGTTCTAAGCTGTTATAAAGTAGGTAGTTAATAAAAGTTGTTGACAATTTGGTTGACTTAATTGGAAAAAAAAAAAAAGCAAAATCATTCTCTTGTAAGCAGGCAAAAGAACATTAAATCATGCACTATCTACAATATAAAGATCAGTCACCAGGAAAATATATATCAGTAGTTGGCATGGAGACCAAATTGAACTCATTACCATTTATTTTTAAAACTCTTCAGTAACTCATGAAGCATGTTATAAAATTTGAAAAGCATTTCATGGACAAGGTAAGAAATACTTTAAAATGAGCTGTCACTTCAGAGTTCCTAAAAAAAAAAAAACTTTAAAAACCTAGATCAGTAGACAAAAAAATTAAATGGGATATAAAGCCATAGGGTAAGCATTTTTTTTGGGGGGGAAGGATATAATACTCTGTAACTCTGTTGGGATATCCCTACCTCATTTCTTAAGGAGTAAAAACTGGACACAGCTCATTTGACAAAGAGAGCTCATCTAGAAACCATGGATATTGTAGAGGAGGGGCAAATTGTACTGAGGTGTGCACTGAGGTGATCAAAAGGGAAGGAAAGATTGCTGTGACAGCCAGTTCATGCAGATGTTTCGAAACCATTTAAAGCTAAGCCATCCAGAGAAGTAGAAAAGAGCATGGAAACAGTGGGGACCATTGTTCCAAAGAAAAGGAATATCTTCACGTGAAGATATGATTAAATTCAAAGCTGACCCACCCCAGTCCAAAATGCCTTCCCTGTTCTTAACTCATGAGCCATGGCATTCCCCATTCTGAAAGTCTGCAGTCATTATAATTCATGATAGATAAGCTTCACCTATTGTTAAATTTATAAAGTATTCCGTTTTTTATTTGACACAGAGAGAGAGAGAGAGAGAGAGAGAGAGAGCAAGCACACAAGCAGGAAAAGTAGCAGAGGGAGCTGAACAGGGAGCGCACCAGGGGCTTAATCCCAGAACCTCATGACCTGAGTCAGACAGAAGCTTAACGGAATGAGACACTTAGGCGCCCCCAAAGTATCTCATTTTTAATCATTCTAGATGATGTATATTGTCTTCCTTTTGGCATGGGCATACAGATATTTACTTTGGAAAATAGCTTTACCAAAGTATTCTGTGGTGCATAACAAATATACCGTAAACTCTTAAGTGAAAAACCACTTTAATTCATATTATCCTATTTTATTATCAAAATAGCACAAAAAGAAAGAAAACAAGTATTACCATCCTCACTTAGAGAAGAGGAAATTCTTGGTTAATGTCTGTAAATAATTCCTCCAAATTTTTAACAAGCTCTCAAGGTCCCCACTTACCTTGGTTACCCTCAAACTCAGGTGCACGAGTGAAACCCCTAGACTTCCTGTTCTCCTCCTACCCCACATTCATCAACTTCACGTCCTCTCCAGCCCCTCTCCAGAGGCCACATCAAGGTCCGATCCTTTTCAAGGAGCCTTGATTTCTTTGCCTTCTGGTTCTCTGGAGCCCTACTTCCTTCCCTACTTTATTTCAAGCTCAGCTTCTGTAATTAGCACCTTCCCTTTATACCGTAAAATTGAACATGACTCTCCTTGACACCGTGTAATCAATACAGCTTCTATGAAACACATGTCCCTAATTTTAATCTCTATTCCAGTCCCTTCTCCCTTTCTTATTCCAATCTCCAAAAGGGTAGTTTTCTCTCCCAGACTCACTTTCTTGCACATTCAGATTTCAGTTCAGTCCCACCATTCTACGGACGTTTTTCTGAGATGACTACTAACCTTTTTATTACTTAATTCAATCAACATTTAGGTCTTTATCTTATCTGTTGCTTCTCTATCCTTTGATCTCTCCTCCCCCACCCCATGTCTTGTCCTTCTCTGCCTTCTCTTCCACCTCCCTATGCCCACAGATACAACATTAGTAAAATCCATATTCCCCAATGCATCTGACAAAAGATAAGGCAAAAAGGAGGAATAAAAAACAATGGCGCATTTATTGAGAAGAGAGTTAATTAACCCTGATAGTCTTTACATTACTGAATCAAACTAAGTTTCAAGCAGGCTTGAACTATGTTTTATTATTTTATTTTATTTTTTTCCCTGTCATTCAGGGAGCAGTTGGAAAACAGGAGGAAGGCTCAGGAGGAATATTAGAGAAAAGTGAAAAGGAATTACAAGCAATATTTCTTTTGCATATCTAAATATCCAAGATTCAAGATAAATAATGTAAAGTTGAATCCTGCTACATATACATACCAGTTTTCTTAAAATGAGTAATGTAACATTTACGTTGTTCTGAGTTTTAATTATTTTTACACCTAAAATCTTGGAGAACTTTTATCAAGAACTGTGAAGTAGGGCTGAGATTGTATTTATCCTATTTGAAACTAACCAAATAGCCTGCTACAACTTCACGTATTCTCGACTCATGTCATGGAGACGTGAGACTTGTGGGTCGGAGTCAAAGAACTCTCTTACTCACAGTAATAGCAGTACCTGAAATATCAGTTTGAATCACTTACTAAATCCCAGTTCCCACAGAACAACACAATGAGGGCCAATGAGGGCCAGATGATGCTGGTACATACAATAGAGTGTGTTAGAAGACAGGAGGAAAGAGAAATGCATCCTGACTCTTTCATAATGGGTAGTAAGCATACTTGAACTTGCCCCTCAAGGAGACATTATTTTATTATACTAATCTATAAACAGTTCTCTTTGCTCCCGAAGGAGACATGTCTATCTTCCAAGACTGCTTTCTGTACAAATACCCATGAAAAGATAATTTGGAATAAAAGCAATCAATACCCCTATAAATAAAAAAACACAGAAATAGAAGAGATGCATGGAGAATTATCTCCCAGAAACTATTGATATTAGTATCAATAGGTCAGTATTAGTATCTTAGCCCATATATACCTACCTTATTCTTTCTAACAGGTGCATAACATTCCTTTGTATATAGCCACAATAATTTAGCTATTCTTTATTGGTGAGCATTCAGCTGTTTTTATATAAACAATGTTGTCATAAGTATTCTTCCTTACATATGTATGTAAATATTCTTACATACATATTCTTACATAAGTATGTAAGTATTCATATGTCATAAGTATTTTTCCTTACATATGTATCTTTGTGCAAAAGTATGAATAGATCTATAGGATAAATTATTAAGTGGAGTTTACAGATGAAAGACTATTGCATATCACTGAAATGTTAATGTATATAGACATATTTGTCTCAAAACGTTATTAAATACATTCTCATTAACAATGCGTGAGGCTAGGGGCTCCTGGGTGGCTCAGTTGTTAAGCGTCTACCTTTGGCTCAGGTCATGGACCCGGGATCGAGTCCTGCATCAGGCTCCCTGCTTGGCAGGGAGCCTGCTTCTCCCTCTCCTGCTTTCCCTGCTTGTGTTCCCTCTCTCACTGTGCCTCTGTCAAATAAATAAATAGGGTCTTAAAAAAAAAAATGTGTAAGGATACCCTTGCCAACATATAACAGAATATTATCAAATAACCTGTGTCAATCAGAGCATTCAGAATTATAGTAGATATTTTTTATGACATCTGTCAACTGCAGATGAGTTCAATTTCTTTTGATTGGTTTACAAATAATTTTTTATAAACAAAATTGTTCTATTTTGGAGAGAGGGACTAAACACACTAAGTTTAAAGGTTAATTTAGGATAAATTCACAGATACACACTAATGCATAATATAGAACAGAATGTCAATTTCAACTAATTAACTACTATATTTCTCTTACTACTTATCAGAATAAATTTTTTCAGGTGGTTATTTGGTCTTGTTTTGTTTTAAACATATATGATCTGAATCAAATTAATGATGGTAAAGGAAAAATAATTGTTTTTTCTTACATTTAGTTATTTTTTTCATCAAGGCTTTGAAATCTGTATCATGGAGATTATTTTGTTTTACACTATAAGATCCTTTTGTATACATCTAAAGAAATGTTAAAGGGAGAACTTACCTGCTTCAGTTATATTTAATATGGAGTGAACAAAAAAAGAACACAAATTAAGCTTTTACTTTAAAAAAGAAGTTGTAAAATAAAAATTCTTAGGAAAGAATAATGAAGGACCCACTTAAGATGAAAACAGGAATTAATAAATTAAAAAGCAGTCACACAAAAAGTGAGCTCATTAAAGCTAGCAAAAAGGCAAACCCATTAGTTACGATGATAATTATAAAAATATGGAAAGTAGATATTCACAAAATACATAAGGAAAAAGGAAAAATTAGCAACAAATTCTGAGAAAAGGTAGATCACCAGATAAGTACATAAAAGATACATAAATAGATATGTTATACATATGAAAATTCTGATAGTATTAGTCTTGGTAGTCTAAAGTTTTGGGTTATTTTCATTTTTTTGCAAAGTTTTCAAGAGAGATTTTTAAAATTTATAATCAGTAAGGTCTTGTTTTGTGTTTTATTTGATCTAGATTGATTTTTATGTTGAAATTATAGAGAACAACTAACTCTATATTATTTCAGAATTCATTTTCTTCCAAATTTTTATACAATTATTCTTACATCACTTGCTGGCATCTTCAGTAAAATACTGAGTAGAACTATGTTGTGAACATCCTCATCTCATTCCTGGTAGTGAGCAATTTTCTGTCTTTTTTTTTTTTAAAGATTTTATTTATTTATTTGACAGAGAGAAATCACAAGTAGACGGAGAGGCAGGCAGAGAGAGAGAAAGAGGGAAGCAGGCTCCCTGCTGAGCAGAGAGCCCAATGCAGGACTCGATCCCAGGACCCTGAGATCATGACCTGAGCCGAAGGCAGCGGCTTAACCCACTGAGCCACCCAGGCACCCCTTCTGTCTTTTTTTAATCAGATTAATAGACCATATGTTTCCAGACATTGATAGACTCAACTGAATTTGCAATCTTTCTGGAAAAATCATTGTTCATTACATTTTTTTAAACTATGCTAATTCTGTAGTTAATATATGCATTTTCATTCATAACATATTTCTCTTTATTTTTGTTGCTTTACTAAACAGTAATTTTGGTTATGCTTGTTGTTTTCCATTTTGTTTCTTTTGTTATTAGTTTGCTTGTTTGTTTTTTTGTTTTTCTTTAAGTGTGCAGTAAGACTGTCTAGTTTTCAAAACTTAATTTTGATTTTCTTTATTCTGTCTAGTATTTTTATTTTCTAATTGATTAACATTTACTTCTTTGAGTTTATTGTTCTTTTTCTTACTTTGAATTTAGGTCCTTAAAATGTTTAGATTTTTTCTGCTTTTGCTATGTGAACTGTTCTGTTATGCAGTATCATAAACACCAAAGGGTATAAGACCCACATACAGTTTAACATCTACCAATGAAACGAAAGACTTCGTACCCACCATCCAGATAGTGAAGAATCAGTTCACAGTGAGTACCGAAGCCCTTATATTCTGCCCAGCTGCACTAACTACCTTGAATTTTGTTTGATTTCCTTCCTTTTCTTTATTTTTTAAAATATTTTATTTATTTGAGGGAGAGCGAGCACAGAGGAAGGTGGAGAAGCCGACTCCACGCTGAACAGAGAACCTGAGATCATGACCTGAGCAAAGGCAGATGCCCAACCTCAACTGAGCCACCCAGGCGCCCCTCCTTGCTTACCTTTATAATTTTATTTCATTTATATGCATGTATAAACAATGGCTTAATTCAAATATTTTCTAATTTTTATAAAAGAATCATAAGAATCATAGTATAGCAACTGTCATTCAATATTATAGGTTATTTCATAACATACCTTTTTACTCGATATGATGTTTTTAAGAGGCAACCACTTGGTCACATGTAGCTGTATTTAACTCAGTTTGACTTAATATCTCACTGCATGATTACTTTTTAAAATTAATCTTTCATATGCTGCTGGACTTTGGGTTTGTTTCCAGTGGTTGTCAATACCAATCATGTGACTATAAGCAGATGAAATACTTGAAATTTTTAACAACTAGGAGTAACCCATCAGGACACAGGCAAACCCAGAGGCTCCCTGCCAGCCTCTGCTTTAACTCTTCAGTTACTGGATAACAGACACATCCCAGATTTCAGAAAGATCCCGGGGTAAGGCTTGCAAGGGACAAATAGGCAGAGGACCTTAGGAACCTTGGGCCCACATCTTTTCACCAACGGCTGGAGAATATTAATAATGGTTATAATCTAAATGGCACAGACCAGCTGAATATCATCAAGGCTGTAAACATTCAAGAGCAAACTGCAGAATTCCTCTGCTTTGATTTATTTTTTCCCTATACTATTACATAACTAGAACTTAGGCTCAGTGAGAACCAAGAAAGTTTTATCTTGTTCACTACTGTATCTATATGGCCTAGAAAAGGTGCTTATTAAAGATTCTTATCTATTCTTTGACAGAAATTTTTTCTCTGGTAGTATCTACAAAAAATGCTATGAGTATACATTCCCCTATATCTTGCATGTCTGAAAATATCTGTCTTGTATACTTATCTGAACAATGTTTGTTACATGTACACCCCTGAACAGGCTGATTTTTGTTTACTTGTTTGTATTTAGCCCAATTCTCCCTCAGGATTCTTTAATCTTTCAACTCAATAACTTTACAACATTATATTTTACTGTGGGTTGATCCATATTTTTTTCTAGGACACGTTGTTCCCTTACTACAGATTAAAGTGCACACCCATAGTTTCAACAAAGTACTCCTGAGTTATATCGTTGAAAAGCATCCCATTCCGCGTTTTTTCTCTTCCATAGGTACACCAATTACAGCTATGCTGGGTCTCCTGTTACCCTTCTTCATATACTATTTTCTCTCTAATTATTAGTATAACACTTGGATATTTTTCATTGTTTTCTTAATTTTCTTTGCACCTGATCGGCCTGAGAAGCATCTACACTTTTTTCTCCACATTCCTTCCTGTGGGCTTTTCTCCCTCCTATATCCCCCACATACACACACCCTCAGTGCATTTACTTTGTCAGAGGCAGCAGGGCAGGAAGCTTGAAGTCACAAACTCTGTACTGCTGGTGTACAAGTCCCCACTCAATTACTACTGTGTGAACTTGAGCAACTTATTTAACCTTTATGTGTATCTCAGAATATTCAGCTGTAAAATGTGAACAAAAACAATATTTGCCTTAGAGGGCTTTTACACGGAGTAAAACAGATGACAGCTGTGAAGTGCTGAAGACAGTGCCTGTCGCATCATAAAACACTATATAAACATTTGTCAAATCCTTAAAAAAATATTCTCTATTTTATTGTAATTTTATCCTTAAGTACCTGCATCTCTCCTTTGACTTCTTGTTGCCTAAAAGTGATATATCCATTAGCTGCATATAAAGAAATCTTTCTTCTTAATTTCATAACATGAACAATTATTCACATTTATTATAAGCTCCATAGTACGATTGTCTTTCAGGTGTTGATTTATTATAAGTTGTGTTTGTTATGTCCACGTTCTGTATTTATTTCCTGTATTATTTTCAGAGTTCATATGCTAAATTCTTAATTACTATCCGTCACTGAAGGAAAGAGATTTTTCCTACAATAATTATTTGTGAAAGGATAATGCAGAAAGGCACCAGATAAGTAAACTTTTCTATGAATATTGTTTAGTACATATGTGTAAATATTTTATTATTAATTTCTAAAGGTAAATTTGATAAACTAAATGTTACATGAATGTGTAAGTTGAATAGGTATGGCCATAAATTCTTCTGCCAATTTTTGTTTCTGCCAACAATTGTAAGTGAGTACTTCTTTTTTTTTTTTTTTAAGATTTTATTTATTTATTTGACAGAGATTACAAGTAGGCAGAGAGGCAGTAGGCAGAGAGAGAGGAAGGGAAGCAGGCTCCCCGCTGAGCAGAGCCCGATGCGGGGCTCGATCCCAGGTCCTGGGATCACGACCTGAGCCAAAGGCAGAGGCTTTAACCCACTGAGCCACCCAGGCACCCCAATAAGTCAGTACTTCTTGCCTTGCATTGTGTACGCTTTCCTTCTGCTTGAAAAGCTCCCCAGCTTGAAACTGGGAAAGGAACAGTTTCCAGGCTCCCATAATTCCATGTGTATATCTATTACTTCACTAGCCCATAATTATCTCCTTACATGGCCCTCTCCCCACTAAACAATTATCTTCTTTAGGACTAGGACTCTGTCTATCATCTTAATTTTATATCTTTAGCTCCTATCCAATTTTATGGCATATAGTAATTGCCCCTAAAAAATGTTTGACAAGGGGTACCTGGATGGCTCAGTAGGTTAAGCCTATGACTTTGGCTCAGGTCATGATTTCAGGGTCCTGGGATCCAACCCCGCATCGGGCTCTCTGCTCAGTGGGGAGCCTGCTTCCCCCTCTCTCTGCCTGCCCCTCTGCCGACTTGTGATCTCTCTATGTCAAATAAATAAATAAAATCTTTTAAAAAAATGCTTGACAAATACATAAATGGGGAAGGTTGCATAAAATTACTGTCCAGGTTTGCAACACTTGTCAATAGAAGTAGAATATGAATCCAGTTTCCCCCCTACAAATCATGTAACTATAACTTTCCTCAGTTATATCAATATAAATTAAAGGACTCGAGTCTAGGTCAAAAACCTGCTTCACATACTTGAAAGCATAATTATCCTTCAAA
Organism: Mustela erminea; assembly: GCF_009829155.1. Classification (NCBI taxonomy): domain Eukaryota; kingdom Metazoa; phylum Chordata; class Mammalia; order Carnivora; family Mustelidae; genus Mustela; species Mustela erminea. The sequence goes on from NC_045628.1 coordinate 9,838,462, forward strand.
TGACTCTTGCAAATAACCCTTATTCATTTGAACACTGATAAAATTACGGTATATGGTTTGCATAGATATTAATAATTCACTTCAATTCATATGAGATTTTAAAGCAGGTTCAAATATAGTTTCTGTCTCTAACCAAAGTTTGACATGGAATTAATAAACCCTTATGAAAGTGTTGCATAATTCTTTTTTGATTAAGCTCCAACTAACCAACTATAGATAATTATGAATAAAACTCAACTGCTCCTCATGCAAACAATCTTATAGAATCTCTTACTTCTTTTTCAAATGAAGATATAGACTTCATTTAGAGACCACTCTAAGGTAAAATGCCTGGAATTGATTATACTAATTTAATAGTTTGTGCTCCAAAGGACAATTTTGATTCTCTCAGGAAGGAGAAAAAGACTACTGTTTTATATGAAAAATACATATGTTCTAAAATCAATAGTCTTGTCTAACTAGAATCATGGAATCAACCTTGAATCTAGAAATTCAGTGAGATTATCACATTACTGCATGCTGAATGAAATAAATTGCCCAGCTGTCAAAATTAATTCTTCCATTTCAACTTAATTTTTGCCAAAGTCACACCATAGCAACCACATCCCCATTTTGTCACATACTGTTAGTCCTAATGGCTGAACTCGAAGCTTTTCCTTGCAATGTCACATAACTCTAAAGATTAAGCTATAAATATAATTATTTTAATCTAATATAGTTCTATCCCTTAAGATATATATTCTATTTTAAATACTTCCTGAGTTACTTGGCCAAAATTTGTTTCAGTTCTTATTGTTCTTTTCAAATAAAGAGATAGAACAGCCTGGAAAGCCAATCCCTGACTTCCAAGACGTGCTTTCCAGCAGTTAGAGCTGATATAATTTTTCTGTAGTCAGGGCGGTTTATGGTCAATTTGACTAGAATATTATGAATGTCACATATTTCAGGAGACTGATCATGGAATGCAACAAGGAGATACGATTTTAACAGTCATCTTTATACGCTCACCATCCCAGTAATATGCGTAATCACAGTAGGGAGAAAAACACTAGATGCTAAAACAGGTTTAGGAAGTAATGTGCTGGAAATCTAGATTATGTCCATCGTAGAAAAAAAAATCCACCTTCATAAGTGATGAGATAAAGAAAGGTTTATATATGAAAAGTTTGAATGCCATTGGTTTCTTAAATATGCACAAATATCATTTGTCCTAAGCAATTTTTAGGGAACTCTTAACACGAGATTACAATAAGTTAATGTGACCAGAAGTCATCCTCTGTGTTTAAGAAGATTTTGCTAGTGAATGACCATATAGGAAAATAATAGAGGGTTTATATCAATTTATTTAGAAATATTCATGAGGCAGAAAAGGTTAAAAAAAAAAGGGTCAGAAAGGAGAACGCTAACTTTCACTGAGTACCTATTATATACCAGGCCCTATAACAGGTCCTTCCCATTCATTAACACAATGAATTATTTACAACCCTGTGAACTGAGAACAAGAATGCTAACATGTAGACTCAGGGAAATCAACTGGCTTTTCTCAAATCATACAGTTTGATTCAAACCCAATATCCACGATCTTATCTTTTCTACCACACTTCTTTCCTTCAACAATCACTCTCAATTTTACCTCTTTCTAACATAACTTTCAGGAATGTACATACTCCATGACCAGTTACTTTAAAATTATGTCTGTTTAGAAATTGTGTTATATAATCTTACCTTGATTGCTCTGCTAGAGAAAAAGGATGTCTTTTTGTGTATTTTCTTTACTGCAAACTGCATGGTTCTAGAATTTAAAAAAAAAAAAATGCAACCTTGTACTAGTAATAATCCTGACATTAGGGAAGGAAGGGCAGTTAATATCGATCTTACAGGAAATACGGCTTTATCTTCCGATTATTTGCTTAGGCTGAATCTTTCTAAATTTAGGATCACCAACCTTCCCCAGATATCCACACTTAAGAACAAGGGAATAAACTGAAGGCCAAATGCAAAATCTGTATCAAGAACCTAAAATACAGAACTAATAAGAAAAACACACTTTGGAAACTCTATCCCAACACAAAGTAAGCCTACTGTCAATGTCTGATTTATAGCTCCTAAGAGTCATATGAGTTCATCCAGGTTGAACTTTAAAAGCCTGATTTTGAAGAAGGGCTTTGAATTGGGAAATCTCACAAGGAAAATGTTTTTGTAATTTTCTCTACTTCGGTTTTGAAAAATGAAATTGTCTTTAGAGAGTTTAGAACATGTTTTGTTTTTATTCTTGTTTGTGTTGTGTTTATTCTTGCTTGCTCTTATTTGTGAAGATTATGACAATTTTGTCCATTTCTTTTCCATTCTGGATAGATCTCAGGTGCTCAGGAGAGCTGTCAAATTATTCTTAAGGAATGAGTCTAGACCCAGATAATGTTTAGTTTCCACAGAGACATGCTCTGAGTTAGCCTAGATTCCAGCAAGTGAAGGAAGTTAAGGAAAATGTCTCTAGTCATGATTTTCACGGCAGTTTATGGATCTTTGGAAAGAGTCTAAAAGTTCAAACTAAATTAATTTGAACAGGATGGATGTCTTTTAAAATTTGACCACTAAAACTTTTGATAATTAAAATTAATATCATTTTAATTGTAGTCAATTTTAGATTGATTCTTGTAATTTTAGGCATTTGTTTTATGATGATGGTATTCAGCTCTGGCTTAAACTCAACTGAATGTTGGTATTAATACACAGTCAGTGAGAATATGGTACCTCAATTATGTATTGTTAATACTGCTTCTAAAAGGAGTTTTTTATTTTCTATTCCAAATTGTCCTAGGTTACTTTAATTATATATCTTCAAATAACCATGTAATAAAAATTGGGCCTAATGTTAGGAGTTAAGACCTAATATTTCTAGACTTCCACTGATAACTATAATCATCCTTTTGATAGTGAAACACTATTATTTAGATTCATTACTTTGATCGATCTTTCTACTTTATGAAAACAGCATTACAGAAAACAAAACATTTTGCAAGGTAACAGTTTGAAACTGTTTTTACATCAATATGTTCTCACTTAATAACTTCATATTCAGGGAAAAATTTCATATATTCAAGTACTTTCCTTTCCTCTTCCTAATCTTAAGTGCCAGGAATGGAAAAGGACTTTCTAAGGAGCTACACTACTTCGAAAATCTACAACAGGGATGTCGTTTGTAATCTATAGCACTGACAATTTAGAGAGAAGGAAAGATTAATATGCATTCAGCCTAAAATATACTGACACTGAATTCCAAAAATATACATAAGGATATACTTGGAATCCATTAAACTATAGCTAAGCATCTATTAAGCAGAACAATTGTGAACTTGATGATTTTTAATTTGACATGAATAAACACACCACTTGTCAGATAACATGAATATTTACTCTGTATGTTCTTAAAATAGAAATTAGCTTCTTAGATAAGTAGAGAATTACTGCAAATGATTTTTTGTGCTTATTTACCTTCTGTTTTTAAAAATGCACTTGCGGTACCTGGGTGGCTCGGGGGGTTAAAGCCTCTGCCTTCTGCTCAGGTCATGATCCCAGGGTCCTGGGATCGAGCCCTGCATCGGGCTCTCTGCTCAGTGGGGAGCCTGCTTCCCCCTCTCTCTCTGCCTGCCTTTCTGCCTACTTGTGATCTCTGTCAAATAAATAAATAAAATCTTTTAAAAAAATGCACTTAATGGTATCCAAACCATTTTTTAAAAAGTTAACATGTCTTCAAATAATTAACTTACTTCCAGGAGTTAATTTGAAAAGACTAGTTCTTTAAGTGGAGGTGTATAACTTATTTTCAAATGTATACTTTGTCTTTAATCTTTCAGAGCCATTTAAAAAGTATAAAACCTTCAAGAAAAGTCCAAACACTAACCAAGTGCCTAAATTACTTAATAGATAAGGTACATATTCAGCAAAACTACAAAGTAAATGGGTACTGCAGACAAAAACAATCCCTCTTTTTCAGTACACATCACCCTTCCAATTTTGTGAAAACCCACCCAATGAGCTTGACTTTGCATAATATTGATGGGTAATTTTTATTCTTTTCAGTCTACTGCTTTAAAACATCACAGTATCTGTTAACTAGACTTACTGTGGTGATAATTTTGTAATACATACATATAATGAATCATTATGTTTTACACCTGAAACTGATACGTTATATGCCAATTGTATCTCAATAAAACTTAAAAAGCAACATAATATCTACCCAAAGAAAATAGGAGGACCTGGATAAATACTTAGCAACTGAATAAGTGAATGAATAGTAATGATTATGAAAGCTAACATTGAAGTTTAAGCTACAAGAAGGAATTTTAGTCTAGCAGTGAAGTAGCAGAAATATCAAGCCCTGACATTTTACCATGTTAGCAATTATTTATGTTTCCTAAACTCTTACTTTTTAATTGTGTGAAGTAACATTAAAGAGCTCCGATTTAAACAAACTAGTATAAGTTTTTTCTTAATTAACAATTGAATCTAAAAATATAGTTCAGATACTTCAGTTGAATTTAATGATCTTGGCCATTGTTTAAATTTATCCTATTTGCCTCCCAACATCTTGAAACTCAACAGAATTTTCCTGTAATACAATCTTTCTAGAATGGATTGGGACTCTTCTAGTTGTTCCAACATCAATCTTTCTAGAATGGATTGGGACTCTTCTAGTTGTTCCAACACTAAAAACAAACAAACAAACAAAACAACAACAACAACAAAAAGAACAAAAGAAAGAAGAAAAAGAAATCTTCAGGGTGCTTCCAAACATCTGACTTTACTTTTCTTAGTCATTATTTTGACATGGGCTCAGACACAACCAAACACCAACATATATGTGGCTTGCCCTTCAAGAACTTGGAGTAGATGATTAGTCAAAGAAGAGCTCACTGGGAACTATTGCTGCTCACATACAACATGTTCCAGATATGTGTTTTTAGGTCACAAACTACCTTAATGAGTCAAAATCTCATCAGTATATTCCACAGACTCATGCCTAATTTCTGAAGAGTTGTTCAACAGCATTTGTGAAATCATGCAGCTCATGAATATTCATCATGTATGCTGAGTTACAGATTAGCTGAAATTTAGAGAATAAATTAATCTCCATGCTTGTGTTAAATTATTTGTAAACTGGGAGCTACATATGAAATTATCAAACATACACAAATAATTTTAAATGAAATATTAAAAATACCAAGATGTGAAATAAAAATAATATTAATTTCTATTACAAGGAAAAGGTCCTCAGAGTATACACAGTATAAATAAACTTTCCTTTCAGTTCTGGTTTTGGAGGTTCTCCCGTCAAAAGGAAAGGTCCTGGAAGGAAGGAAATAGTAGCAAAAACAATCTTAGGGGAGAACCTATCTAAATGAAACCCTGTGTGAAAACAAGGAGAAGAAAGATAACCCTGATACGCTGAATTCCATTATGCTTGGAAAGTAATTCCAAAAACCAGGAAGATAATTACTAATATCACTGAAATTACTCTTTAAGAACAGTCTGCAAAAAAATAAATGCCATTTGATTCTCTAACAATACAATGTCTAAATATATAGCCATTATATATCATACGCTTTTCCTTTGAACTTCATTTAATCATATTTCTACACTAAGTCTTAATATAGCAATAAGACTTGTCCAACATAAGTAACTATAAATTTAAATCTCACCATCTGTCAGTTTTCCTTCCTGTTACTTTGGTTGTCCTAGGTTCATTCTTTTTCAGATTACTCAAGAAGTATTACTGAGAACAAATTTTTGCTCATATAGAACAGTCTGTTCTCATATAGAACAGGCTGATCCTTTGATATCAGAAAGTCAGTTTTGTTGGGTATAAAATTACTGCCAGCCATGTTCTTTCCTTGATTATCTTAACTATATTAATTTATTCTCTTCTAGAATAAAACACAGCTGTCAAAATTCTGATAATAATCATATTTCCATTTCCTTACCTCACTTTTTTTTCCTAGATGCCCAAAGAATTTTCTTTTTCTTCAGCATTTCAGTAGTTATATTAAAACATATCTTGGTCTTCATTGATTTGAGTCAAAAATCTCAGATACTTGGTATGTTCTTTCTCTATATATTTTAATTAGCAATAATCACACCTCGGATAAACCTCATTGGCTACAATACTGCCACTGCACAAAGCTTCCATATATATTTTAAATCTTTTTCTTTCTTTTGTACACTGCAGAAACTTTTCCTTGAATTACACTTTTCAGAATCTGTTCTGTCCCTTGTTTTCATTTTCTTCTTTAGGGGTTCCTATTATCAATATTTTAGAACTTCTTTAGCTTTCTTCAGTATTTATCACTTCCACTCAAATTATTTTTATCTCTTTCTTCATTTCTTTCCCAATTTCAAAATGTTCCTACTTTTGGCCTCAGGTTTCTCTTAGGACATTATCCATGTGTTTACTTGCTCTTGTAGTTCTACCAGTTAAATCTTCATTTCTGAAGTATTGGTTTTTTGTTTTTTTATTTCTATTTTCTCCTGTATCTTAGCACATAACTTCTGAGCTTCCTACTTCTGTTTTATGATATTATGTTTTGCATTACTCTCTTAATGTCTTCATCTTGAAATACAAAGTTATAATTTCGATCTCTTCCATTAGACCTGTTCTTAATTACATCTAGGGATGTTATTTGTCTCCTTATATTCCTTTGTTCTGTAATATCTTACTATAAGATTTGGCCTCGATTTTTATAGAAAATTACTTTTCCTATAACTTTTAAGTTCAGAATATCTTTGTTACTTTCACAGAGATCCAGCTTCTATTTTTTTCTTTTTTCTTTTTTTTAAAGATTTTTATTTATTTATTTGACAGAGAGAGCACACAAGCTGGAGGGAACATTAAGCAGAGAGAGAGAAGCAGGATCTCTTGTCAGGGTGCCTGACATGATGAGACTCGGTCCTAGCACCCTGGCATTATGACCCAAGCCAAAGGCAGACATTTAACTAACTGAGCCAACCAGGTGACCCTGTTGTTTCCATTTGAAAAACTACATAAGGGCACCTGGGTGGCTCAGTCAGTTAAGCATCTGACTTTGGCTCAGGTCATGATCTCAGGGTCCTGGGATGGAGCTTCATGTTGGACTCCCTGCTCAGTAAAGAGTCAGCTTCTCCCTCTCTCTTTGCCCCATTCCCCCAATTGTGATCTCTCTTGCAAATAAATAAAATCTTCTAAAAAGTAAAAATTAAAATTAAAAACTTAAAAGAAACTACTTAACAATATCAGAGAATGTTCATGGTATAAATTTAGTATCTGAAAAAGAAACAATTTATTTCTAAGCAAACCATGGGTCAAATGAGAAATCACAAAGAAACTGGAAATATGTGAAGCAAAATAATGATAACAAAACAAAATAAAATTCTAAAATCAATGATATACTGAAGATTTCCCTTAGGAAGCTAGGAAGAGTGAAAAGTAGCACAGATAAATTAATAAGTATAAGAGCTAAAAATAAATAAAATTTTAAAAAACCAACTATAGAGAAAATCAGTGAAACCAAAAGCTAGTTTTTTGGAAAGATCAATGGAATTGTCTGATAAACAACATACACACTTAAAAATAAAAGAATATGCAAATTAGAATTTTAGGAATTATAGTTAGCATAACTATAGACTCCTTAAATGTTGAAAAGGAAAATAAGAGATTATGAACAGCTGTGTCCAAAATCGAAAATATAGATGAAATGGATGGGTTCATTGAAAGACAGAAATAAAAAAATCTGACAAAAGGGGAAAAATCTTAATACATTTTCTGTATCTGCTAAAAACACTACAGTTATAATTAAAGACTTCTGCATGAAGGAAACACCAGACCAGGTGGCTTTATTGGTGAATTCTATCAAAGATTAAAGAAGAAAGGCTCCTATACAAATCTTTCAGATTTCTAGAGGAGGAAAAAATACTTAATAACCGATTTTATGAGGCCAGCAACATTGATAACAATGCCCAAGATACAAGAACAAAAAAACTGCAGACTAATAATTCATGAAAAAATATTAACAGATTGAATCCATACATATTTTAGAGAATAATACTTCATAATAAACTGAGTCTTATCCCAGGAATACTCAAAAATAAAACTAGATAATTCGCCACGTTGACAGAATAAACCATATACCATCACAGTACATGCAGAAAGATCATTTGACAAAAATTCAACACGTACTTGTGATAAATACTCTCAAGATCATAGTAACAGAAGGGAAGTTTCTAAGTCTGCTACAGGTCATCTACAAAACCCTGCAGCTAACACAACATATCATGGTGCAGGGTTCCTAACACAGAGAACAAGGCAGGAACATCTATTCTCCACTCAGTCCAACATACGCTGGGGTCCCAGCCAGTGTAATGAGGCAAGAAAAGGGATGAAAAAGCATCCAGATAGGTAAGTGAAATTGAAAACTATCTTTTTGCAGACAACTTGATTGTTTGAGAATCTTCTACTTAAGAAAAAAAAAAAAAAAAAGCTTCCAAAGGAAGTGAATTTAGCACATTTGCACGATAACAATCAATGCACAAAAATCAAATATATTTCCATATACTAACAACAACATATTGGAAAATGAAATCAGTAATACAATCCATTTAAAATAGTATCCAAAACCATGAAATACTAAACATGCATACACTGAAAATTGCAAAATACCACCAGGATAAATTACATTTCATAATTTTGACACTTACTATAAAGGTACCTTAACCAAATAGTGCAGTGTTGGTGAAAGGAAAGAAACAGAGATCAATGAAGCAGCATAAAAGTTTTGAAATAAACCCACAAATAGATGGTCGATTGATTTTTGACAAATAAGAAAGAACAGTTCATTCTTATCTCTCACTTCACAGATCCCTTTCTCTCCACCAAAGCCAGAGTGATAAATTTAAAACAAATCAGATCCCAAAACACACTCTTGCTTAAAATCCTTTAATAGCTTCCCATTATTCTTGTGATGTGACACAAATTTCCTGTCTAGACGGAGGCGACTGGGCTCTGCCAGCTTCTGATTTCCTGTTCTACTAACTCTCCTTTGATCCTGCCCTCCTGGCCTCCTTTCTACTCTTCAAACACTCCCAGTTACGCAGGCATGGGCTTCTCCAATTTCATTATTCTTTTTGCCTGCACTACTCCTTCCATAGACCTTAGCATACTCGGCTCATTTTCACAATTTATTGTCCAGTACAAATAGCATCACCTCCGAGAAAGCTGCCCTGATCAGTCACTCAGAAGTAGCTTTTCCTGCCACAGTCACATGTCTTTTGTAAAATTTCTCCTAGCTCACCCTCTGAAATTACTTTACTTGGTTTCTTATTTATTCTTTCCCCTCCTAATCTAGAATATAAGTTTATGAGAGCAGGGACTGGATTCATTGCTATATCCTAGTCCCTAGAACAGTACCTACTACATAGTAGGCACTTAAAAAATCTTAGTTGATTAGTGAATTTAGTTAGAAAGAGTTAGCTTCTATTGCTTATAAGTGTGTGTGTGTGTGTGTGTGTGTGTGTGTGATACACACACAGATATATATACATATACATAAACTTGTATGTATGCATGTGTGTATATATATACACATACATATAAATGTATTTGTATGCATATGTATGTATATAATACAAAATAACCCATAAATCAAATAATTATATATATTATATATATAGTTTTATATATTTATATAAGTTATATATAATTTATATATAACTTCTATAATTTTTATAAATTATATACTTCATTTATATATCAACAGCTGGAAGACTAAACATGAAGTTGATATTAGTTTATTTCTGGGATGGAAAATAGAATGAGGTATTACTATCTAAAGAGGTCTTCAGTTTTATCTGTAAAGTTTTAATGTCATAGGATGAGCACTTTCTAAAAAATTTTTTAAATTTTTTTATAAACATACAATGTATTATTAGACCCAGGGGTACAGGTCTGGGAATCGCCGGGTTTACACACTTCGCAGCACTCACCATAGCACACACCCTCCCCAAAGTCCATGATCCCACCCCCCTCTCCTGATCCTCCTCCCTCCAACCCCCTTCAGTTTGTTTTGTAACATTAAGAGTCTCTTATGGTTTGTCTCCTTCCCGATCCCATCTTGTTTCATTTATTCTTTTCCTACTCCCCAAACCCCCCACGTTGTATGGACGAGCACGTTTTCATGTGTGCACATGTCACCTATCTTAATAGAGTAAATAGAAATAACACAAGTGAAACCCAGCAGACTACAGCCTTCTCTGCCTTCTAAAGAAGTGACACATATTCTTTAGAATGCTTAATACTTTGAAAATCAAATACAAACTTAAATACACTTGGAATGACGGAAGAATAAGAAAGAAACCCACTTTTTTTCCCAGATATTAAACTAGTAACCACTGTATTGGTAGAGTAGCCTCAGGACAAAATGAAGTGGCCAGGAAAACAAGTAGGAGAAGAAGCTTAAGAAAATGTAAGTTTGAGTCAGTTTCATTTTTATCATGGACAGGATGACCCCAACTGACTTTTATATAGTATGTGTAATTTTTCCCCCAACAAAATCCTTTCTTAAAACTGTTCTAGCTAACTAATTAATAGTAAACAAGCTTTTTGAACAATGCTTAGATGAAGGGAAGGAATAACAAACTATAAGGGCACATTGACTGGAACATAAATGACATAAAGAAGACCATCCCTTACGACGAGTCGTTCTAGTCTACACAACATCCGATTCTATTTTTGAACACTAAAGTCTTTTTATGAACATATTTCATCTTAGTAAAAAAAAAAAATACTTTCTAACAGCCAAAACTTTAAAATGCATTGGGTATCTTTTTTTTTTTTTAAGATTTTATTTATTTATTTGACAGACAGAGATCACAAGTAGGCAGAGAGGCAGGCAGAGAGAGAGGGGGAAGCAAGCTCTCCACTGAGCCGAGAGTCCGATGCAGGCCTCAATCCCAGGACCCTGAGATGATGACCCGAGCCGAAGGCAGAGGCTTAACCCACTGAGCCACCCAGGCGCCCCTGTATTGGGTATCCTTGCAAAGAAAGGTCTTCTCTACAGCTAGAGGTGTTCAAAACGTTTAGACAAGCATTTTTAATGGCAATGTGTGGAACTCTAATCATAGGTAGTTCATTCACTCTTTCATTCTTTAATTCAACAGACACTGAAGCAGTGTCAGATGCTCTGAAAGACGTGGGGAGCCCATACATCTCTGAGTTCTGTCTTCCATAGCTCATACTTCAGTAGAGATGACAGATATCAATCAAGTAACTACACAAACACATGTAAAATCACATCAGTGGTGATAACTATATGACCAAATTGGTTGGCCTAATGACCATCAACGTCCTTTCCAAACATGAGAGGGCTTCCTTTCTTTGACATTCCCTACTTTAGGTATCAAGCTCCAGTGTCCTATTTTAAGATTTTTGTTGGAAAATCACTGGAAAAAGAATGAGTGAGAAACCACTGACTCTTCCAATCCATCTGTATCTCTCACCAATAAGAGAACTGAATTATTTCCTTTATAAAAAGTAAATCATGGGGCACCGAGGTGGTCCAGTGGCTTAAGCATCTGACTCCTGGTTCTGGCTCGAGTTGTGATCTCATGTGTGGTGGGTCATGAGATTGAACCCTGTGACAGGCTTCCCACTCAGCAGGGGGTCTGCTTGAAATATTCTCTCTCTCTGTCCCTTCCCCGCTAAAATAAATAAATAAATATATATATATATATATATATATATATATATATATATATAAAAGTAAATCATGCTGGGGCAATGTGAGATGATTATATACAATCTAAAGTATATCATCGATGATATTGTGGCTTAGGTTTTTTATTTTTTTATTTTATTTTTTTGTTTTAGAAACAGGCTATGCTCTTAATTGGGATAATTTCCAACATGAGAGCAATTGTTCCCGGCTCTATAGCTTCTGCCAAATGTGTTAAATTAACTCCAGAGTAGAGAAGAGATGGCAAAAGGAAAAAAAAACCACTGAAAATAGGTTTTTGTTTTTTTCCCCCCTTAATCTCATTAGAAAGGCATAGATCAATCCCATTTGACTGCAGTGAAAATGGTTCTGTCACCTTCTCCCCACTCTCGCCCACACCGGACCAGGGAGTAACGACTCATTTGGCCACAGTCTGTAATTCTCAGCCCTCGCCTCTCACCTCCACCACACAGACCGGTCTGAGGAGCAGCGAGGAAAGCTTGGGGGAAAGTCATCATCGTCCCGCAGCAATTGCTCACTGGCGGTGGGGAATGGCTGTCCCTCCTACAAGCTGGTCCTGAATCACGGGGACTGACGCACACTGGTGCCGGGACAGAACTGAAGATCTCTATCATGCAGCCACACACACACAAGCACATGGCTTTATTTTCTCTGATATCCACAGATGCTCGAAGAGGCACCTGGTGCACAGCCATTTAAGTTCAAAGTGCCATCGAGAGAATAAAAATAAGTGACCCTGAACGCGAACGACACATACTCCTCCTGTGAAAAAGCAAAGTGTTTCATTTTTGACATTTGAGAAGTCGCTTGCATTAATAACAGGTCTCTGGTTTCCTAACAGGAAAAACAAGCAGGCTTGGGGTAGCATTCCTCTGGAGCAGAGGGTTCGAGGTCGTTAAAGGTACTCAGTGCTCTGTCAGTATATGCTATCTAGATAGTAAAACCTCATGAATTGGACATTCAGCGAGCAAAACCACTTTCAGCTACCAATGCCGTGGGTGGCACACTGTGCCCTCCAGGCCATCTTCTCAACCAAGGTCATGGGCCAGAAAGGCAGGGAGCCCAGCTCCCACGCAGAGGACCGGGGAAGGTCTGCCAAGGAGAGGAAGTCATAGGAAGACTGAAAAGGTGACTTTGTTTGCCGCCCAGCCCTGGTCTTCTCTCCCCATGAATAGGTAATTTAGGGTCTTTCGCAGATTACTGAAACAGTCCCAGCCCTGAAACCAATTTCCTAAAAAATCTTGGATGTGGGACCAAATATTTCAAGGGCAAAGGAACCAGGGTGAGCAATCACTTTTGCTCACAGAACAGATACGTTCTAGGAAAGGGAGTGAAGGAGCAGATTTTCATAAAGCAGCATTATTTTTATTTAATTTATACAAGAGTAAAAAAAAAAAAGAAACCCCTGCAGGAAATCTTTGGATGAGAAATGACTGTGGACCGAGATGTGCCCACGAGCGCTCTGTTGCGGGACAACCAACCCCTCTCCTTCCCTTCGAAGACGTTGCTGCATTTCCCTAAGACTTTCTGTCATGGCTCCTCTTCACTGCTGTGCTTTGCCCCCTTGTCTGCCTGCACAAAACCATGTCTTCCTGTGTCTGTGTTTAAAACTCCTCAGATCTTTTTTATTATGTTCATTAAATCAAACATCACGAGAGCAAGGAGCCCTAACTGGTTCCTGGCACCCAAAACTACGCAGGTGAGACACAGAAGATACGAGACCATAGCAGATAATAAATATTTGCTGACTTGAGTAAACCCCCTTCAATGTCCCACGTAAGAGCTTCATCACACAAGCATATTTGAGCTTAATAAAAGGAAAACATTTCTAATAGCCAGAACTGTTTTAAATGCATCAGGCACCCTTGCGAAGAAAGGTTTTCTCTGTTGCTCCGGCTTCTCAGCAAATCACTTACTTCTCAGCTTAAATTTGCTCTCCTTTTCCTGCATTTGCTAAATCCCTTGGTTCCAGTGAGTCAGCCTTGTGATGTCTCTCACATCCTGCGAGCATCCCCATGGAGTCAGCAGGACATCCTGAACGGGACAGTGATTATCCTTTAAGAACATAATTAGATGCCGTCACCTCCATGGAGCTATGACAATGGCAAGATGGAAGCTGACACATGATTTGGCTGTGTTTCCTGGCCAAAAGATTGCTTCTTTAATTTTTATCCGGGAGGAACACTGGGTTTCCTCTACCATTTGCCACTATTACTCGCATTTCAAGGGCTTGAGCTGAAACCTTCTGATTCCAAGATTAAAACAAAGCAAAGCTGTCCTCTAAAAAGCACTGCTAAAGGTCCACCAAAAAATAGAAGATGTTTCTGAAAGATCATGTCACCTGAAATTCTGATCATACTAAAGCACTGATCGAACACATTCTTATCTTCTTTCATATCAGAAAGTTTTAACGGAGTCCCACAAACATTTGTGTCTTTGATCGAGTCTTAGAGGCTTCTATATTGTGTTTCAAGAGGCAATATGATAGCACAGAGAGAAAAGTAGATGAAAACAGGAGAACTTGAACGCTAGTTCTATGCAATCTGCAGCCAATCCTTCTCTTTCCGGGTTTTGATTCTATCCCCAGTAAAATAAGCCTAATCGTTCAACCCTTACCTCAAAATGCACATGTACAAGCTCACAGATGACATACTACTCCATGCTCATAAACCGCTGTATACATGCATGACATACACTCATGGGACCGTCCTATATTGACGAGGAAATACACAACTTAGCCCATGAGACACAGATGACGCTTTCATCCCTTCTGCTAAATGGACACACCGTTAGCATCAGTATGACCATTGTCATAATCAGAGTATCATCCAGAGATGGTTTACCACAAGGATGCTACTAGAAGCTTATCAGGACTGTGCCATTAGTCCTAAAAATAACCATAGAAGTAGATGTTAGTATTTACTGTTTGCATTTAGGAAGGAAATCTGAGTAGTTTACCCAGATTATTACTAGGAATTAAACTTTCGTTTGACTTCATAGCTCCTTTTCTTAAAAAACAAGAGAGAAAGAGAGAGAGGGCTCTGTAGGATACCATATTGGACAGTTCAAGTAAACACCCATCACTACATATATTTTTATTAGGCAGGTCTGGGTAAAACATGCTCCCCTGAGCACAGTACTCTGTATCAAACATAGGGGTATCAAGATATTTTTTGTGGGGGTCTGGGTAGCATCTACTGTATTACCTTCAAAAGGTTTATTCCCAAAATATTCCCAAGATTCTCTTGATAGTCCATTATGAATCTGAACATATTTATTTTTAGCATATGTCACTAATTTTATTTTCTAGGTGTATTACCTTCTAGGAAAAGGAGGATCTTATCATGTATGCATGGGTGAAGGGATTACAATAGTCAGTTTCAAACATCAAGAACAGTCTTCCTAATGCATGGGAAATCATTAAATCACTTCATTTTATGTGTTTATTTTATGTGTATTTTATTTGTTTTATGTGTTATATGTATTTTATGTGTTTATTTTATTTTATGGTTTATTTAAACCATCTCTTGTTAAATCACTCTACTGTACACCTGAAAATAATAAAGCAGTGCATGTTCACTATATTGGAATTAAAATTTTAAAAACCTGGAAAAAAAGGAAAAAACACTATCTTCAATCTGTATGTCCAAGTATGCTTGTTAAGAGAGTGAAGCAAGTCATAACCTCAATGAATTAGCTGCAGGAACCCAACAAGAGGGTTGAACAGTTTTCTAACCCGCAAAATGGAGACTATCAAATTAAACAAGACAGTGTTTATAAGGTATGAACACGGTGCAACACCTAGTAGGCACACAACTAATGGATAGTCTTGTTACAATAATAGTAACATAAATTCTACCCATGACTATTTGACTTGGACTTTGTAAGGGAGAGTCATTTTTTCTTAAGACCGAAGTGCTACACACTTGAAGGTTTCCTAAGTCAAACTGAGAATATGTCCTCAGCAACAGTACTCATCAATAAACTGTCCTTCTCCCCGCGAATTGGCTTCAAATGCTCCCTAAATTGAAGTAATTCATCTAAGCCAATAATTAACGAGAGGTTCTGAATGATGAGAGAGGCAGCACTGATAGGATTAAGACAAGCCTGCCTGTTCCACAGGAGATGGCATCCCCTGATAGAATTCTGAAGGTGACTCACCCTGTTTGGACAGATGACAGAATTACCTGAGGGAGAAAGAGACAAATTAGATTTATCTAACAAAATAACTTGGAGTTGAATGTTTATGTTAATGTGCTTGTTAATGATGATTTTTGACCAAGCAATCCCCATGCTGAAAGATTGCTTCAAGACAAGAGGTATCATTTCATGGTTCCTAAGAAGAACCTATAAACTAAAAAGAAACATACAGGTTTTGCTAAAGAAGAAGAGATATTGGGAGTGCCTGGGTAGCTCAGTCATTTAAGGGTCTGACTTTTTTTTAACTTTTCAATGTGTGTACATAGTTATGTAATACACTTTTCAATATGTATATATATATATATATATATATATATATACACACACACATATATATATATTTTTTATTTTAAAGATTTTTATTTATTTATTTGACAGAGAGAGAGAGATCACAAGTAGGCAGAGAGAGAGGGGGAAGCAGGCTCCCTGCTGAGCAGAAAGCCTGATGCAGGGCTCAAAGCCAGGACCCTGAGATTGTGACCTGAGCCGAAGGCAGAGGCTTAACCCACTGAGCCAGCCAGGCACCCGTGTATATATATTTTAACGTTCAGTTGCATCTGACTCTTGATTTCAGCACAGGTCGTGATCTCAGGTAATAAGATTGAGCCCCACATCAGGCTCTGTGCTTAGCAGGGAATCTGCTTAGGATTCTCTCTCTCTCTTCCTCTCCCTCTGCCTTTCCCAGGGCTCCCTCTCCCTCTCTCTCTCTCTCAGTAAATAAATAAAATCTTTTAAAAAATAATTAAAATAAAAAATAATTAAAATATCAATTAAAAAAAAGAAGAAGAGACATTAGCTTTCCTGGCCGGAAGCTCCTTTCCTATTACCCTCATTCAACATCACATCCGTCTCTTAGAAACAGCAAAGGCACAGCCATTTCCCCAAGTGTGGGAGAAGAGGAAGGAGAAAGTGTTAGTGGTGTTTCAAGGCAGACTCCAGGCAGCTCCCCTCAGTGCCCCACACCAGGACCTGACACGGGAGAAGGAAGAAGATAGGACGGGCTGGGAAGGCAGTGCTGCGGGAACCCAGCAGACCACCGGTCCATCGTGGGACACTGCCGCTGTGCGTGTCAGCCACAGGCAGAATAGCTCCCTATCCAGTCCCACATGCAAACATTTTAGTACCATGTAAGCCCCTTAGAGTTTACTTGCAAACCTAGGAAAAGAAAGAATCCTAAATGGGCCAAGATCAACTTTCTGCCACACCGGCTGAATTACAGAAGTTGGTACGCAACTCATAAGCAAAATGAAATGAGGTTGTGAAGACATAACCTGTGTTTCTGGAACATCTGAGCCTGGGACTAAGATCCCTGTCCACTACACGTGTCTAGATGAACAGTAACGGTATCATGGAGGGACACTGACAGTGTGGACAAGACAGTGATTCTCGAAGTTGGCTCCGTACTGCGGTCACCCGGGAGTTTACAATCCTGATGCCTCATTCGGATCACAGACATTCTGATTTTGCTGGTCGGGGATGCAGCCGGAACCTCAGGAATTAAAAGCACTCCCAGGGGACCGGTATGAACAGTGAAGATTGAGCACCGGCGTTCTAAGGGAATGTATAAATTTTATTTTCTGCTGAAGAGATCGCCAAATCCTGGGAAAATAAGGATATGCATCAATGGGTTGTGAAGAGAAGGCCTCTAGGTACCCTTAGTGGCGTTCAAAAGAGCTACTTGTCTAGGTTTTAAGAGCGGGGCAACGCAGGTTCTCTCTGTGATCATTGTCTCCCTGTGCTGGGAATTCAGTTTTCTCATCTTTTGCCTGAAATGTAAATATCAAGTATTGCTAGGGGCAGAAAGAGGCAAATGGGCGTTGGCATGTCCACAAGTATTTCCTTTCTTCTCACACCCAGAATGAGCGAAGAGAAAAGCCACATTTCTCCCTGGTGACCAACAAGGCTTCCTGTCACCTTGGCTCCAGGAACATTGGCCACAGAAACTCTTGCAAATAAATGTCAGGAGAAGCTTCTGAGCCAAAGTTCATTTTATGCCAATTTGATTTCACATAGTCTAGAGAGGAACAAACTTTCTTTCTAAAAAATAAATATCTGCAATTGGTCCACTATCTACACATAATGACGTTCAGCAATTAAGTGATTATTCAGGAAACCTAGGAACCAGCCAGTTTATGGGAAACACTTTGGACATAGTAATTAAAATATTTCCAGATATTTTTATCCCTAAATAACAGAAACTGAGAGGTAGTATGACAATTAGCAAAGACCTCCCTGAATGAAATCTATCTAAACCCAGAAGAATTTTCCCTCGATTTTTAATTCAAAGACTCCCATGAGGAACATAAAACATGAGATAATTAGCCTGTGGGTTATTGTGATATCTAGTCATTACCCAAAAAATTCTTCACCTTTTCTTTTGCTCATGCCTATTGTGAACCAGAGATTAGCAATGGTCTCAAAATGCAGCTAATTACCAGCTGAAATGTTATGGGTTTCCTTGAGCAGAAACCGGAGTCAAATGCAAATCCGGTGAATCGTAGAGATGAGCTTGACTAGTCTGGTTACAATGTGGTCGTAAATACTACTAACTCTACTGGAATTTCCAAAATAGACTTTACCCGCTGATACTTCCATATCCATGCCTCATTTAGACATGGTAATCTAAGTCTGAGGAGTAGAGTATTTTTTTAATCACTATTGTCTTGTGGAAAGAAAAGAGGAAAATTCAGAGAAAGCTTGCCTGGAGAAGGATCTTCAAAACCCCAGATTCAAACAGAATTCATAGCCCTGTTTAAACTATTTCAAGAAGTACAAGATAAACCAAAATTAGCTCTATTTTTAAATTCTCTTTCTCTAAAGAAAAATCAAAATAATTCCGAGACCAGAAGAACATAATGGAAAAGAGGGGGAACAGATTGTTTTATTTTCTTCTGCAACAATATTTCAGTCTTACAGTCAAAAAGACAGCATCTAGGTGTGGGTGTATAATTGAGCTAATCAGGCCTTCCACGTTGTTATTCTCTTTGATGCACATTTAAGTGCAGCAGTAATAACTAATGTGTTCTAGAAAAAAAAAAAAGGGAACTGAAAAAGGTAGAAAGCCTAAACTGCATTTCCAGCGACTGACGGTAAACGAACTGTGCTTTTTTAAAAACATCACCGAGAAGACCAGCCTGATGACTCATGGCAAGTGCTTCACCTGCATTCAAAGATGTTGTTTCCCTAAAGATGCTGTTTTCCAAGTTTGTTGGGCTGTGGACTGCAACATTGCCATTAACCGCGGACTCTGCTCTCTATCCTGCTATTGAATGCAGAAATGGGCCTGCAAGCATCACCTCTATGGACAGCACCTAGATTGTCAGAGCCGGACAACAGGACCAGAGCAAAAGAGAGACATGACAAATGCCTCTGGAGCTTCTAGAAACCCAGAGAGTCATCCTGGCAAGCGTCAGCTCCTGGGGCTGGTTTTTGGCTAACACAACTTGCCAAGAACCCATAGTCCTCAATTGTTTCCTCCCTCTCTGGGGGAAACACCCATAACTCATGACAATATTCCTCTTACTACTAATGCCCACCATTTGTTCTCTATAAAGTTCTGTGTACTGTCAAAAGCACTCAGAGTTTTATTTCAGGATAATCTATATATCCAGTGTGTGAGCAAAACCTATATGTACTCCAGCGCGTACAGCCAACTCTGTATCTTCAAAAACACACAATGGATTTATAGCCAAATTGACTGATGCCAATATTTTTAAGTGGAGTCACCCATTATTAAGTATGCTAAGTCTGCACCGTGGTTTCCAGAAAGAAAAACAAAATCATCCACATAAGTTAATCACCTTGTTCTACTGAAAGTGCTTAGTTCCTCAAGTTTGCTTTAAAATAATCTTGTAGAAGAACACAGTGGGGGTTTGGGGCAGTTCTTCTCTGTAGAGAACAATATTATAAATTCCTACAATCCTTTTTATTGGATGGTGATCTTACGTTGGTTGCAGTTTGTATTTTTATATTTGGAAGGAATATGGGAGCCCTCTGGTGGCCAATATTAACGGGCTTCTTAGTACAACTCAGATTCCCCTAACCTGGGCAATTGGGAGCCAAGTTGGGTGCAAGGAACTGAGTCATCCAAGTTCAGGTACCTAAGAGTGTGCTCACATGTCTTCATGTTTCTAAGATAATATTTGCCGGGGTTGTTTCAGACTCAAAGCTAGACTTTCATATAAAAAAGGTATCAGAGAAATTGAAATTCAAATATGGAATGCAGGTAATTTTGATGACAGCTACAGAGGAAAAAAATTAAAGATATCATATTAATAGATAAAATTTACTATATTTATTTTAATATATTGTAAATATTTATCTCTCCCCATACAAATGACATCAAAAGAAGAAACGGGAGACTTTAGGAAATTAACTCCTAAAAAGGACTCCTAAATAAAAAATAATACTACTGATTAGAAATGATTCACTAAGGAGAACTTTAGTGACCTGGAGGAATTAATGCACTTCCAAAAGTAATTATATTTTTGCAAGGGAGATACTTTTTCACAGGAGGATAGTAAGTCATGGTAATTTCAGTGATGGAACTTAGCAAATTGTTAATGATGTCAACAATGTTTCAGCCACTTTCAGATGCACATTTCCCTCTACCTTCAATCCAGAAATAAATGTGTATTTAATTATTGAGCTTATATAAACCAATCAGCACATCTCTCTACATAATGCAGAAACACGGGGATACGTCGGGAGGGATATTTATATACAGGCTAGTTCGCCTCTAATTTCAGAAGTGTCCTCTTTTATATATCATTACATGAAAACACAACATATATTAAGCATAAGAAATGTTTAAAAATCTCATGATACAAAGCAATAATAATGCAGAAAGTATTACAATTTAAGGTATTATAATTTCATGTAATTAAATTTAAACAAATTAATGTTAAAAACTAGTTTTTAAGTTTTTAAAAATGTATACACACGCACACACACACACACACACACACACACACATACCCCTACCTGCTCGGGACAGTACCTTATTCCCAGTTACTGAAGAAAAATAGAAATAACTATACAGTATTCCCTATAAAGTTGTGCTTTGAGATCAGGAAGTATTGCATGTGAGACATTTTCCAAGATCACTTTAATCTAGAATATTATTAGTCCAAAATAATTACCACAGATGTGAATAATACATCCTGATTAAAAATTCATTACTTGTAGGTCAATTTCAGAACTTGATTTCACAGGGTCAGTGCTTCTCCATTAAGCTGAAGCATAATTATGAAAGACCATTTAAAAGCCTTAGGCTTACAAGTACAAGAGAATTAGAAAGGCACAGAAATTCTAGCCCTAACTCAAATGCTAATTTTCCTTCATAAAAATCATTTAAAGGAGTATATGATTTCCCTTTAATTGAAATGATACTTTCTTAAAGACATAATAAAAAAATTGGGAGAATTTTGGTATCTTGTCATCATCGTCGTCATCATCATCATCATCAACATCATGGTCTATGTATGACATGATTTGGATAATAAAGGTCTTATACTTTGGTATACTCAAGAATCAATCACATGGGAGGCTTATGGGGTCTCCAGGCTCCATACCCAAAAATTCTCTCTTAGCAAGTGTTACATTGTACCAGCCTTATGCCACAACAGATGTGTACCCACCAGACAGTATTGTCACCTTCCCAGGATACGCCACATTTTTTACAGCTGGCAGGAGAGAGGCACACTTTTTCATCTTTATACCTTCCAGAGCCCTCTGCACACTCCCCAGAATAGCATCATTACCCACTACCTGTTTGTTAAGCACAAGCATGCAAGATTTTTAGGGAAGGAAGAAATTCCAGACAAAATGAATGCAGGACAAATGAAAATATTTCCTGCCACACACATGGGCAGGACACCAAGCCACTGCTATATCCTGGTGCAGGAAACACCCAAGCAATTCTTGTAATATATTCTGAATGCAGCAGTCAGAGATGCAGGGACTGGGAGGGGACCTGGGCATGTAGATCAGCTCAAGGGAAAGTAATCATAGATGAGAACCCACATACCCCAGAACATTCAGAACAGAAAAGGGGTTGTCTTAGCATGTCCAGGCTGCTATAATAGAGCACCCAGACTGAGGAACTTATAAAAACAAAAACACATTTTTTTAATCTTTCTGGGGGTTGGATGGTCTGAGATCCAGGTGCCAGCAGATTTGGTATCTGATAAGGACCCCCTGCCTGGTTCATAGACTGCTGGCATTTTGCTGTGTCCTCATGTGGTGGAACAAGGAAGACCGCACTCTGGGATCACCTTTATGAGGGCACTAATCCCATTCATGGGGCATCTATCCTCATGACCTAAACACCTCCCAAAGGCCCCATATGCTAATATATTCAGGATTAGGACTTTAACATGTGAATTTGGGGGGACAGAAACGTCCAGTCGATAGTACACATCTGGTCAAAGAATAACCACATTTCTCCACAGTGCCTGTGGCCCTTGAGAGATGGTGCATCCACTGGGAATGATCTTCATGCTTGCCCACAACCTTTACATAATAAGTCCACAGTTCTATAGCTCAGGCATAATGTTCCTATGTGACCTATGTCCGATGAGGACAGAGCTCACTCAGAGTGGCATGTCATGCATTCACCTCTTCTCAAGGAAAATACATGTGACACAGGAATCACACAAAGGCAGAGGCCTAGCTACACATTTCTAAATTTGAAACTTGTCAAGCAGAAAACAGAAATTCTTAACGGGAGGTAAATCTTAAGGAGAAGAAGAGACTGAAACGTTTTGGATGCTGAGTGGCAGAGGGAATACACAGAGATCCGGAGTGGACCCAGAATGGGAATGAAAAGGGGAACACAGGTGGGAATAAGCTCCCTGACCAGGTAGAAGTGAAGAGGAAATGCAGAATCACCCAGCAAAGAGAGAACTGAAAACATCTTAGTCCTTAAACAGAAGTCACTGAATCACAGAATCTCAGGGCTCAGGGCATTTTTCAAAGGTCATCTAGTCCAAAATTAAATTCAGTTAAATGGCATTGTAGGGGAACTCAAAACTCAAGTGCTGGCATTAATCAGAAGGGGGAATTATGTCAAGAATATTTCCTTTGGTGTTTTTAACAGTATCCTTTAATAAAAAAAAAGAGTCTACAAAGAAAGAAGAAGCTGTACTGGGCCCATTCTCCAGACACGGACATAATTTCAGACTAGAACAGCAACATTCAATTAAGCTGCAAATCAGAAGAGTCACTGCCCATGTTGGTGTCTGAGAGAAGCAATTCTCCCTGTAGCTGGTGCCATCAAGGACTCTCTTGGCTTTCATTCTCTGTTGCAGTGTCACAAATTCCCACAAACAGAGAGACTTAGCATCCCTTATTATTTCACAGTTTCTATGTAGATCGGAAGTGTGGACACTGCTTAGCTGAGTTCTCTGATCCCAAGTTCAGAAGGCTGACATGAGAGTGTAGGTCCTGGCTGTGTTCTCATCTGGTGGCTCAAATAGGGAAGACTCCACCAGCAAGCTTCCTGGCTGTTGATGGAATTTATTTTCCTCTGCTTGTAAGAATTACAAAAGCTCCTTCTTCAAAGCCAGCAGAGGAGGAAGAATGTTTTGCTGCTGGAATCTCTCACTTCAGAGAAGGTCTGGACCTTCCTTTAAAGGATGAACTTGATTAGGTCAGTTCTATTTAGTAAAATTTCCCTTAGAACCATCTCAAAGACAAGAGAATGGGAAAAAATACATCAGCAAAATCTGACACCTTTGCCATACACATTGACATAATCATTGAAGTGACATCACCTTTGCAATATTCTATCAGTTAAAGGCAACTCCCAGCTTCCACACAAGGAGGATGAATTATGCAAGGACATGAGTCATCGGGGTTCCCTTACCATATATCTGCCACGCTACTTTACACCAGTTACCTTTCCTTTACACTCCCTTCCAGAGTTCTCATTTATAATGTCTAAGTAGGTAAGCTCCTAATTTCTGAAAATTAAAATCATCTTCCATTCTATTTCTGGAGGTTTTTTCAATATAGGGTAGAAGAGAATGCCTACTTCAAAAAAAAAAGGCAAAAAAATGAGAAAAAGTGAGAAATGAACAGAGAATAGATTTAATTTCTCTGGCATTCTTTATTCTTTCCAGGTCACTGCCTAATCTACGTCTAGGCAGGCACATTTTTAAATTTAATTATTACAGTAACTAATCACAGTTACAAAATATTGGTAATTTCATTTTGACCTGAAGTTAGCAACAGGAAATTTGAGAAGAGTACTTTTCAAAAATATTAGTCTGGGGCACCTGGGTGGCTCAGTGGGTTAAGCCTCTGCCTTTGGCTTAGGTCATGGTCTCAGGGTGCTGGGATCCAGCCCCACATCAGGCTCTCTGCTCAGCAGGGAGCCTGCTTCCCCTCTCTCTCTGCCTGCCTCTCTGCCTACTTGTGATCTCTCTCTCTGTCAAATAAATAAATAAAATTTAAAAAAAAATTAGTCTAAGAGCTTCAGCTAAGGGATATGTTAGCATTTTGAAGGAATTACAGAGGGCATGTTACCTCCAACAGCTGTAGAGTCAGACACTGAGGACAAAAATTTCCCCCCGTCCATTCTTGCCTATAAGAAGTCACTGTAATCAGTTACAAATCTATAATCAGGTCCACAGTAATAATAATAATAATATCAAGTAATAATAATAATATCAAATAATAATTAATATTGAAAGAAATCACAACATTGTGCTAAGCAAACTAAGTTTGATGGCACCATTCCATTCATACTTGTGAATACAGTCAAGACAAAGGATGAGTGCTTGAATGTGATTTTCAGACTTGCTTAATACTGGCACAAAAACAGACAAGCATATAAGACAAAAACACTTTATTTTTATGATTTTTCTTTTTGCCTGTGATATGTTCTGTTCCCTAAGAATATGAGCCACTTTCAAATTCAATAAAGAAGACAATTTTAAAAGCCTCTAAAACGTAGTTTGTAAAAATAAATTTGACAAAGGAAGTATCTCAGAGAACTGAAATATCGAAGACATCAATAGATGAAGCATAAAATGTTCATCTGGTTTCTGGACAAAAACTTTCTCAACAATGTAAGAAATCCCTAAAGACACTGAGTTCTACTACATAGGCATTTAAAACCTCTGGCATAGAACACAAAAATGTAAATCTTATTTCAAAAAAACATGACCAAGAGCGAACATCTATAATATACTAAAACTTGAAAAATAGTTGTAAGAGACAAATCTCTAAAACTCACTGGCAAAATATTAGCAAAAATTGAAAACATGAAAATACTCAGTTCCGGTGGTAATGTGATGAAATGGATACTCTCACACAGGGCTGGCAGGATAGTGAACTGTAACAGTAGTCCTACAAAGCACTTTGTCAGATGTACAATGTTGCATACTTGACAACCGTCCGATCTCTCCTCTTTTATTGATTGAGCCAAGAAATTATCAGAGAGGTGCATGTATCATTGCAGTTCAGATGGTGGTAAACCAGAAAGAGACTAAATGAATCTATCATATAACCAATATGTCTAAAACACCTAAAACCCTGGCAAACTTTTAGGTACAATGGATATAGTCATGAATGAAACAAAGTTTCTGTTCTCAAGAAGCTTACATTCTAGTGGAGGAGAGGGCCACGGGACACAAGCAAATAAGCAGATATTCAGAAATGCTACAAAGAAAATTAACTGGCTGGTCAGACAGAAAAAGAAAGAGGCCACCTGTGACTCTTTAGGCAGATGAGGTCTCTCTGCAAGAGTGATTTTGAACTAAGACTTGAAATATGTCGGTGAGTCTGTTTTGTAAAGAGCAGCAGGAAGAGTGTTATAGACAAATGAAATAAAAGTACAAAGACAAATACACAGGTAAGAGTTTGATGTGTTAAAAACTGCATTTCCCATACACCCTTGCAAGCAAACACATGACCTGTTTCATGAAACAGATTCAGAAAAATAACAGGATCAAGAGGAAGTTTTTTCCCAAAAACTTTGTCATGTCAACGCTTCTTTGAGCTTGCTATACCCATGTCTCCCTAGAACACTGGTGTTAAAGGCATGTTAACTACGATGCTGTAGTTAACATCAGCGATAGAAAAACGTATATGAACATGACCAGAAAGACTAAGTCAAAGAAGTAATGGCTTCCTGAGGTAGATACAAACTGTGCTTTCTCTGCCTCACCGTTTTCTGTATTTTAAAAATATTAAAGGATTTTTATATTTTTTATCGTAAGGAAAGATTTGAAAAGTGCATGTACTAGAAATAGATATTATTTCAAGGGTGATGATAAACAAGGGAAAAAAGAGTTCATCTGTTCAACAGAATCATATAAATAATCATATCCAAGAAATATATTTCTAAACAAGTAAGTCATTTATTTGTTCAACAAGTATTTTCTGGATGGCCACTCTCTACCAAGCACTATCCTTGGTATTAGGGTCAAAGCAGAGACCAAAACAAGCTGTCCTTCTTTCATGGAAATTCTGGGGGGTTAAGCAGAAAATATACAAATAGCTCTGACTTCATATCAGATCAGAGAGAAACCAATATCTTCCTAAAGATTAACTGAAGGCAAAAGGACAAGGTTTACTCTGTGCACGAGGTGGGAAGCCTACCGAGGCATAGAGAGAGCACAGACTTCACACATAGGCTTTATCCACCAGGCTTCCTTCATTTCCTCTTCCCCAACCAGGCAGTCTCCTCTCCCAGTTCGCCACCTGCCCCCCCCTCCCCTGCCACCGTCTCCCCCCACTCTATCCCCCACCCCGCCGACCCAGCCACCGGTATCTCGATACTTCCTTTCCTTATAGAGAAAAGCTCAGTTCTCCCAATTACACCTTCAAACCTGTGATCTCTACTGAACAAACAAATGACTCTCTTTAAAATCCCAAATCCTTAGGAATTGAAAGCCTGTCACGTTTTCATGTCACACTGGGTAATCAGTTCAGAGCCAAGAGAGGCCTCAGGAGACAAGAATACTACATGTCACACAAGTCAAAGGAAATCAGAAATCAAATGCAAGTCGTAGGCCGAAGGGGGGGGGGGGGGAAGACCCTGAACCTGAAGCAAATTTTGTCTCCGTAAAAGAGTGTCTTGTGTTTTCTGGCTTAGAGATGTTCTATAAAGCCCAAGGCAGAGGGTGGGTAATGATCGCCCGGCCCCTCTGAATGGGCCCTGTTTGCCCATTTATGCACCTGCTCCGTCACCCTGAACAGTTGGCTCCTCTTCCAAGCATCGCAAAAGCCCACCGCATGTGGTCTCTCACTGTTGCTATGGAAAGAAATGCCTACTGTCAAAATCCCATTGCTATTCTGATACAGAGGACTCTAGAAATGCATCCCAAAATAAGCAGAATGAAGAAAATATGGCTGGGTAGTGGACATATTTCAGTTTTGTCTTTAGCAATCACCTAACATTTTGTTTTTTCCATCTCCAATGTCACAGATGTTATACAAAAGTAGAAAGACATGCCTCCTGGCATTCTGTCCTGAACCAAACCGAGGAGGAAAATTCAACTGATGTGGAATGTCTTGTTTAACTCAGCGGTGTGCCATCGCATTTCAGGACATCTGAAGCAATCTCCAATGTCCTTAGGTCAGCTCCACATCCAGCACCTTGCAGCAAGGCCATCATCAAAGGAATATTCCCTTGGTGGGGAAACCCACCTCTTCAGAAGTAGCGGACCCTCCTGGTAACAGATCTCTCTCATGTCCCCACTGCACTGTCATCCCGAGTCTGGCAAAGCAACGTTCAAACCTGCAGACGGAGTCCCAGCAAGCCTCCTTTCTTCTGTCTTTAGTTTAATCACCGCTGAAGAGCTGGCTGGCTGCCTCCTGAAAGTGTCCTTGTCCCGGTGTTCGGTGGCCAGGTGTCCCGCGGTGGCAGTGTGGCTTCCTCAAGACTTAGTGCTCAGGAAGATTCTTCAGCTACGGACAGTTCTTCAGGCCCATCAGACCTTTTGTCAGTATCAGATAGTCACGGGAGGTAACAGGGAGTGAAGAATAGGGTTTGCCACTGTGGGTCTGGGGATCCAGAGGGGAAGACTCACTTGTCCCCTTCATACATACTGTATTCCACCGTATAAGAATGACCTGTATGTATTGTATTAAAATAAAACACAGATGGTGCCCAACTCACGACGGTTTGGATGTAACCCTTTTTTGACTTAACAATGGTGCAAAAGCAGTATGCATTCAGCAGAAACCGTCCTTGGATTTTCAGATTTTGATCTTTGCCCAGGCTAGAGAGAGGCGACACAATCCTCTCCTGATGCTGGGCAGGGGTGCGGAGCCTCAGTTCCCGGTCAGCCGCACGAGCGCGAGGGTCAGCAACCTGTACAGTGACGACCCTTCTGTACCAGAGAGCCATTCACTTTCAGCACAGCATTCAGTCTGTCCCATGAGACAGCCAGCACTTTACTGTAAGACAGGCTTGGGCTTAGATGATTTTGTCCAACGGTAGGTAATCGAAGTGTTCTGAGCACGGTTAAGGTAGGCCAGGCTCAGCCGTGATGCCTGTAGGTTATGCGTATTAAATGCATTCTCAATTTAAAAAGGTTTATCAGGACATAATCCAATCATAAGCTAAGGAAGTTTTGTACAAAAGTCAGAATATTTTAAATATCACATATTTATCCATTTATTATATCCTTCTTAAATTTCTTCTATCAGAATCACCTTTCCAGGCAGAGGAGCAGATCACAAAAGCCTACTCATCAGGGCGAAAGGCAGGACAGAAATGCCATTCTAAGTGCTCAGAGGTTTAAACTTCTTTGTCTGGGCACAGAAACATCGGCCAGATGTTTTATGTAAACCTTGTGGTCTAATGCTAACAAATGTTAGCATGTGTCTGTGCTAACAAATCAGTATACAGTGAGACCCATAGTGTTAAATAACTATGAACTAAAACAGAAACCCAGCTAAGCTCTAAATTTAAAAATGAAAAAATAACACAAAGCCTTAATAAAAGCAGAAGAAAATACAAAGAAAATAGATTGATGAAAATCCATAAAATTGGTGAATACGTTTAATAATGTTATTTCAAATATAAACAAAAGAAAAGTAAAACTCAGTTATTTATGAAGAAAACACTAGGATCATTTGGAAATATTAAAACTATTGTTGAAAATGAAAAATTAAATGCA
Organism: Mustela erminea; assembly: GCF_009829155.1. NCBI lineage: Eukaryota > Metazoa > Chordata > Mammalia > Carnivora > Mustelidae > Mustela > Mustela erminea. The sequence continues at coordinate 9,867,560 of NC_045628.1, forward strand.
GATTAAAACATTTTTACTACTAATAAAGAGCTGAATAGTAATTCAATGGAAACAAAATTGGAACATTTTAATGGAACAAATAATTTTGAGATAAAGCATAAATTCATAAGATGTACTCAGGAAGCAGAAAATGTGAATTCACTCTTTTGTGCTTGGCATCCACCTGGACTCAACACCCTGATTCCCCATAAGATGCAGGGAACAAGAGGAACAGATATGAACATGAAATGTATGCTGCCAACTGTGACATGAATAATAATAAAAATATATTAAAGTTTTATATTTTATGTATGAAATATAAAATTATTTTATAAAAATATAAAAATAATTGTAAAATATAATAAAATATTAAAATTTATTAAAATAAATAATAATTTTTATTAGAAAAATAAAAATGCAAGTAATTCCATTACCTACAGACAGAGCCTCCTGTCTTCTGTCAGCACCCATAAAACTGCCAGGCTCACTTGTTAGCTTGCAAGGAAGCGAAAGCCTCAGCACCTTCTGTTCCTGACACTGTTCTATTTTGTTACTGGTATATTCCCAACACCAAACACGACGCCTGACATACACTGAAGCACTCGGTAAAGATTGAATAAAACAATGATGTTATTAGAATAATATTTTTATTTATTTTAAATATTCGATATTTAAATTTATTTACTATTGAATATTTAAATTTATTTTATATATTCCATTATTTTCATCCTTACTATTCCTGTAAACCCTCCAGGCAGAGTTAGACACAACTTACCTAGGATCGCTAGGGCATAAAGAACATTTCATTGTCTCAAATATTTCATCACATTGCACTATCTTTATTCACATATTTCTATCTTCTGCTAGACTATGAGCTCTTCAAAGACATACACATCCGGCACATAGTAGGTACTCTCAAAAAGCGTCCATGAAATTGATAAAAAGGCTTTTTACATGCACACTCCTATTACAGGAATCTTCATGTTCTTGATTGTCAAAGCCCAATGACTTGGGGAGAAATACAAATACACCCTTTTAGATGAGCCTGCTGACAGTCTATCTAACAGTAGAGACATCTCATTCAAATACATTTTCTTTGTGTGAAAGCACTCACTGTTAATTTTGGCCTTTTGTGAAGGTCTCAGCTTTAAATGTTTGTAATAAATAAGTAGGCAGGCTTGAGAGTTGGTAACAGCTTAAAGCACAGCATGGGGACACCTAAAACGTCTCCGTATTAAACACTTCATGGAGAGATGACCTGCTGAACATTCTATTTTGCCCTCACCTTCTTTTACTTACCTAGAATTATCCTTAATTGTACAAAAAGGCTGTGTGATGCTGTTTTTTTCCTTGACATTATGTGAATATGTCATTTTCTGCAAGTAGAGTGCAGTGCGCATTAGAGAAATTTCCCAGGTGTATTTTCCCCTTAAACACAGACAAGACAGAAGCGGCGGCTACCAAAGCAGGTTAAAGCAACGCCAGCCAGCTCTCATCTGCCCTACACCATTTGGCTTCTTCAAATTCCCTTCCTGCAAAATAGGTACAAAAGGCTCCCGACTAAGATGGAATGTTCAAGCAACATTTTTTATTTCAGTATTTATTTTGGTAATACTCTCCCCTCACAGAAAATGTATGTACGGAATGTGTTTAGGTTTGTACTTCTATAGTAAATTTGTGAAAGTGTTGACCATAAACACTAGTGATGTAAGGATAATCGCATTTTTATGTTCTCAATGAATAGTTCGATGCAATTTTTGAGAAAATGCACAAAACATTCATTTTCTTAGTTAGTGGCATTTTACTTGTATGTAATGTTACAATGCACTCTTCTTACTATATTTGATCTTCAAAACTAACCTGAGATTTAATATAAAAGAGTAGTTAAGATATTGGGCCTAGGAGTCAGACTGTCATGTTCAAATCCCTCATGGACTTCCTCTCTGAGAAATCTTCATTGCTTTCCATCTGCTTTGTGTCCCCAGTAACTCCATCAAGTCCTGAAAGGATGAACAGTTTTGTAACAAAAATAGATCTTTTTTTAATTTTTTTTAATGCATCTATCTTAACCATAATGCTTTTGACAGCTCTCCTGAGAATACATCTTTATAAAGCAAAATGTTTTTAAAAATTACTCCAACATTCAGCAAAAAATATGCTTTCTTTTACAATCAGGTTTTTTTTTTTTTCTTAATTGGCCATATCTTTTACAGATTGGAGGAATGCCCGTATGTTTAGCTACAGTCTAAGTTTCTCACATCATCCTGGCTTTACCAGGTCACATTAGGCAAAGATGAGCATCAAGGTTAGAGCAGTAACTTCAGGATTTACAGAAACAAGACTTGAACACTCTTCCTCTGCCCAGTTCACCATGTACTACTGTGTAATTCAGTGGTTGTTCTGCTACCCACAGACTCTATTCTGTCACCTTTAATAGCAAAAGAGGACAGTCTCAGCACTGTCATTTGTCACCTCTCTATGGCTTTAGTTGTAGAAGGGAGGATTTTTCCCCTACCAAGAACTAAGCCTCCCTAAAGATTCTAGTTCTCTGTTTCTACTGGTTCCTTATTTTTTGATAAAGCTGAGTTACATCCATTCCCCTGGGGCCATGTCAGAGTCATTTCAGAGCTGCCCATCTGGGTCGTATGCAAAGGCATGCTCTTTGCTAACCATGGATAGACATGTGGTCTCCATGCAGGTAAAGGGGTGAGTTGCCAATTCACTTGGAGTTCTTTGCTTCATTCCGGACCCCACAGTAGGAGCCTGGTATGTTTACCTTTGTTATTTTAGAATATTACTTCCCATTCTCTGAGGCTTGACTCTCAGCTCAAATTCTTTTCACATCATTCCATAGGTTCGAGAGACCCTTCTGGGCAGCAGGAACCTGGTGAAACTCTTAATAAACCACAGTGTCTGAAGGGGTCATTCAGATGAAGGCCCCCACTGCTACCATCACTACAAAGTCTTAAAAAATAGTGGGTTCACATATTTAGAGAAAAAAGTGCATGGTGTTAACTTTATTTATTCTGGTAGGCTGGATCCTTTTGCCTGAATCCTGATTTTTACCTCCCTAAATTTTATAGCACAGTCAGACCCTGGAGACTTTAAAATTGATTATCCCATATTTCTTCTACCGAATATGACATCTGGCAGGTTGAAAACAGCACTTGCTTCCAATTTTGTGCCAGTTTGAACAAACTACTATCAGATTAATGCTGTTTTATTGGGTACATATAAAATAAGTTCCCAGGAGCACTGCATTTAAATCAAGGGAAGGAAATTGGTAAAGGATATAATCTGTCGATGGAGAGGTATAATGGAAAAAGACTGAGCAACAATCCAATTCATCTCACTTCATTCTCTCTCCTCTCCCAGGGAATGGCTGGAGGAGAAAAGGAACATCCCAAATCATTTTGCTTTTTCCTTCTGTCTCAAATGCTCTACAACCAGGCATATGAGAATTTGGGGAAAAAGGGCCTCTGACATTTTTACTAGCAGCATTCTCTTTGCATTATGTCTTCCGGCTTTTTGGTATAAGCGCTATAGAAACAAATATTTTGATTTATTCATATTTGTCTCTCTCATGACTGTCAACACAAGGCACTGAATGTTAGCAGTTATCAGTAAAAATGTATTTAATTAGTAAATAGGTGAATATGTCCAAATAACCAAATCAGCCATAAAAATAGTTCTTATGAATCAGTTTCTAGGTCAGGAGAATGAAATACATTTACAACTATGTCTTAGAAGCCTAAAATGCCATTCTAAATATTTGCGATGGAGGAAAAAAGGCTGATGTATGCCTAATACTCTCTAAGAGCTTGTCAGATCGTGAATAAAGGAATGAAGGAATGGGCACTAAGACACTGGTTACTTTTGAAATGAGAGAGTGAGGTCAGACTAGGGATGGGGCACCTGGTTTCTGGTGTGACTTCAGACTTCAATGTCTTCGCCTAAGAGTTGAAACTTCTAATAACACATGATGCTCTATGTGGTTTTGTGTGATTGTGTTAACCTGTGCTTTCTTTAACAACACAATTTAAAATAGTAATAAATAATAGTAATAAAAATAGTAATTTACATAAAACTTAAAGAGTTAAAGGCTTTAGTATGTATCTCACATTAGGCCATCTGTCAAGGAGCAGTAATTTTTTCTTCAGTGTATACTTATGAAATCCAATCAATCCTTAATGATGGTGTCCCCTTGGGGGCCAGCCCACAATCTCACTTGGTTTTGCCAGCATCCACTTGATTCCACTAATGGGACTAACCTAAGCAGTCATTTCTGCTCGGACAGATCACTGGAGCCCTTGGAGAAAGGGTTGGAGAAAGGGACAGATGCAGAGTAAGCAGAATGTAACGGGCTTACACTTGATCGTAGGTCCTCAGTTTCTACATCTTTATGAAGGGATTTCCAAAAATTAGATCATGAGGCACTTTAGGAAACTGGTAAGGTAACATATGTTCCCCCAAGCCATAATTTGCTCACCACTGGTCTAAGAACTTGTCCTTGGACAGACTTTGGAGAAATCTTGACCTCATGGAAGCCCAACAATGAACAATTCAATGTATTTTATGGATGAAACTGACCCCAGTAGAGCCCAAGGTCATAAAAGAAGGTAGAGCCCAAGGTCGTACAGCACTTAAAGATCTTTCAACTACAGATTCTAAGTGGGGAGTGACTTTAGGGGCCATCGTGGGGTAATACCATTCCCTAGGACACTTGCTGGGTAATAGCTCAAAGTCATTTGTCTTTGCACAAGATTTCACTTTGGTCTCCTACAATCAGTGCATTTCAAGTGAGGATGTCAGTGTCACATAGCTGGACTCTCACTGGGAAAGGGCTTCCTCAGTGTTGCCTAGAAACTGAATCACTAGAAGAATGCTGGACACTGCATGCCACAGAATCACCCCCAACAGGACCCCTGAGATCTAGCAGATGAGCTGGCCAAGTAGGGTTGACAATGAGGACAGTCTGACGACTCCCTCCACTGTGGTCAACCACTGCTCCGAGTACTCAGTACAGAAGAGCATACGGGAGTTTCCAGAAGGTTGAGCTGCCACAGAATGACCAGGAACTGTGGAAGGACTCCCTACCATTTCCCCATGTCACCTGCTTTCCCTACAGAAAAGTAATCAAATCAAAAAAAAAAAAAAAAAGAAAAGAAAAGTAATCAAATCCAAGCCACTTGAATGATTCCTAGAACAGATTCCAGGACCTACACTCTAAGCAAGGCAGGACAGGCTAAAGACAGCCAACCAAACAGCAGGAGACGAAAAGTGAACTCAAGTCAAACCAAACTCCACCCCTGCCATGAAACAGGACCAGAGGCACCTGGTAATAATCACAATAATAACCACTGAGATATATACCACTTTGCCGTTTAAAAATAACTCTTCATTATTATTTTACTTACTGTCAAGAAAAAGCAGGAAGAGCAATTAAGTTAAATTGTGAGCGATTTCAACTGGGTAATGAACAGGGGTAGAATTCCAAGCTTTATATGCTTTCATTCCAAAAAAGTCCAAGGCATTTCCAGACTGGATACTGGAGTCAATTCAAATCTCACTGCTACATATGGAGTTCCCAGAGGACTTAAACATGTGCCCAAGTAGTTCTGATTATTATTTATTTGGCAAAAGCTACTGAAGGCTGTAAGTGCCATTCACCACCTGGATGCCTCTTCTGCACCTAGGACCCGCTGAAATAAAAGGCAGGTGTGGGGGGGTGCTCTGACCAAGTCAACACTGGGAAAGGGAACTTTTTTTCCAATGAATAAATCTGCTTGAGTTCTCCCTAGTTGTGAGAGATGCAGAAGGATTAATTAGTAAATGATTTTCAAATTTGATGTGATTTGGAAGAATAATAACCTCACAAGAATTTCATGGCAGTTGTTTAATATTCAGAGAGAACATTAAGCTCCCCAGAAGAAAAGATCCATACAAATATAATAATATAGCATAATGAACCTGATTGACAAAGAGCAACATGACATTTTTAACTTGGCAATGTTTTATTTAATTGCATCCTTATAAATGAAACTTTCATTTCCAATATTGGTCAGCAGGAATTTCACTACATTAAACACACTGTTATAAATAGGAACCCAAAGGGCTCTGTTCACAACAATTCAAGAAAACAATTTATAAAGAGATACTTCATGATGCATTTTATTGGACTTGATGCTAGTGAGCTGAAGCCTTCAGGCACTGGTGAAAAATGATCCTAACCATGACCGATCAGTTAAAGGCTATTCTAAATCTACTTTCTGTATGCTTACGGTTATATCCTGAGAGATCACAGAGAATTAGAGTATCTAGTGGGCCACTTTTGGGGAGTAGAATTGGTGCTGCCAGGACAAGCCTGTAGCCCAGGGATGGCATCAAAGATACAGAGAGATGACAGGGGGCCACTGGGAAAGCCAAAGTGAGGGGAAGGAGGTCTAAGAGCCGATGGCAGGAAGCTGAAACAGCAGAAGGCAGAAATGTGTTCCAGGCACCGGGTTCCATCTGAGAAGCAAATTAAAATACACAGACACCCAAGCCCTGAGCCTCCTCTCAACAATTCTTCCTCTTTTCCCCAATTACTCTTATGAAAAATTCCAACCACACATGATTTTTTTTTTCTTTATTCAAGGTCATCCATGAATGATCCCTATGGGGATATAGGATTACAAGTAGAAAAATCCAAGTCTGCTCATTTACATGTGACTCACATTAGGGGGCTATGGACAACATGAGGAATTTACTGTCCAAGCCAGAAGTGGCCACTCTAGATGACTTTCCTTTTTCCTCTCTAATCTTGTTTCAAGATTTGGTCAAGTCATCTTATAAAGTGAAAGGGAGGGGCACCTGGGTGGCTCAGCTGGTTAAGCATCTGCCTTCAGCTCAGGTCTGAGCCCAGGGTCCTGGGATGGAGTGTCTCTTTAGGGTTGGGTCTGGGTCCCTGCTCAGCAGGGAGCCTGCTTCTCCTTCTCCCTCTGCCCCTCCCCTTCCCCCACTCACAGGAGTGTGCATGCTTTCTCTTTCTCTCTCGTTCTCTCTAACAAACAAAATCTTTACAAAGAAAATGAAAGGGGGAAAATGAACATAAAGAAAAGAGCATCTCAGTGCTGCCAACAGTCTTCTTCCTTGCCCAGATAAAACCATAAAACACTGGCCAGCCTTCCCTGTAAAGCAGTCTCCCCTGCAGCCATCTACGCTGTTGACAGAATAAAGTTTGCATCAGGTGCCTACATAATTGTTCGTATGAAGACATGGGATCGGGTTAAAAGAACAGTAGGAACAACAGGTGCAAGATCTGGCAATGGCCGTTCTTTAATAATGGGGTAGAGGTTGTACACCACACACAAAAAAGGATATGGAGTAAATGCAAAAGGAATCTGAAGTTCTTGGCTTTGCAGAGAGCCAGGGAATGGCCAGAATGTAGTTAGAAACACACACAATGCAAAGCAAGATCGTGCTGGGGTAGGACATTCTGGAACCAAGGCAAAACCCCATCTGAAGCTCAAGGAGGTGTGACTGGCTGTCTAGAAAGCTGACGCATACATCACAGCCATGCATAAAGTACACATCTGAATACATTATTTAGATCACCTGCATATTTCTTTTTTTTTTTTTCAACAGAGAAAGCACACGTGTGTGAGTGTTGGGGGGGAGTAGGGGGGGCAGAGTGAGAGGGAAGAGAGAATCTGAAGCAGGCTCCACACCCAGCTCAGAGCCCAACTCAAGGCTCGATCTCATGACCCTGAGATCATGACTTGAGCTGAAATCAAAAGTTGGACACTTAACTGAATGAGTCACCCAGGAGCCCCAGATCACCTGTATATTTCTAAACACAATGATGTTTCACCTTTTCTTAATTAATTCTTATTTTTATAAAATCCTAAATCCTTAATAAACCAAATTACTTGAATTCTAAATTAATCTCACAGAATACTTCCCTACATATCTCTAAACATAAACCAACACCCACAGCACCCCTTCCCATATGTCCTGGAGAAGCAAACCAATGTATAAAGGTATTTCACAGGTATTAAATGATATAAAAAAGAATAACTATCATGCATATCTTTATACAAAAATATGCCTCATATTTCCACCCTAAGACACACCTTACATAACATTTTAACAGTCTTGGCTATGCATTCTATTTGAGAAATTTAAAAAAAAAAAAAAGGCACACTTACATCTGCTAAGGAAATACAATGACCACACTTGATGCAAGAGAATTCTCATCACACATGTGGAAACTAAGGCCAGCCAGTGGAATTTCAAAGGAAATGTAAGTTGAAAGTGGAAACCATTCCCAATAGAAGTCATATGAGGTCTCAGGTAGAGAACATTTCTTTTTTCAGTACTAAGTTCAAAGAAGTGCAAAAAAAAATTTTAAGTGATGGATCAGATAAATTAAATTAGGATGTGAATATCAAGAGGACCCAATCATATGACTGAACGGAAAACCTTACCGACTAAAATCCTACAACAGAACCAGATGCTGTTGGAAAAACATTCCAATCAGAGGTTGGCATCAAAATCTCCCCCACCTCTACTGAAACTGTCAAAGTATTAAACCCTACATAAGGAACACGCATCTTTGAACCTGACAGCGGGGAATTTTGCAGCTGCCTGAAAGGAAAATCCATCTTAGCTGAATTACTTTGAAAAAAGAGAAGAGTGCTATTTCTCTCAAGGACTCCTCAACATCAGAATCAATTTCCGGATAATTTCTCTGGAGACCACTCAGTCGTCATCCAAAGGGACCACCCTTCAGGGGAGCTACATGGTCACAGGGGGAAATAGGGACACCACGTGCTCTCAGCTCAGGAAGACATGGGCCAGGCCACTTGGGACACAGAGCACCTCTGCGTGGGCCTTCCACGTGGCCAATTTGAATGAAAATGCACCATGCAGAATCAAAGTTTTTCATTCATTTCCAGCTTTGCTCTATGACTCATTTGCTAATCAATTACCTAGAACTTTCGGAGTCCCCCTGCCTTCCTGGTTTAAAGGCCGTGGCCCACCCCAATAGGAAACATCGACATGGCAAGTGTACACTTTAGGGATGGGGTAAGCAGTGTAAGAAAAGCAGAAGGGGAAAGAAGATGTCTTCTCCTTGTGCAGAGAACACCCATTTCCTAAAGCTGGCTCCATCAACTGCTACCCACGTGCACACACCTTATATCCTAAACTCTCGAGGCCTTAAGATTCTTGACCTATGCCTTGGGAATTCAAGAAGACTTTACCCAAAATATGTGATGTGAGGAATAAAATAATCCTTTTACAGTACTTACCTTGGTGCTTGCATATTTGTGGTGGCCAATTAATGTTAGTTATAATAATGAATATGATGCTTGTCAGGTAAATTTGCTTACAGAACCAGAAGACCCCTTCATGTGGCCTCAGTTCCACACTCTTCCATCTGATTAGGCCCCTTCCCTCTCTTTTCCCTTGACATCAGAGCTCCCATCAGGAAGGCAGTTTCCAGAGCCTTTCCTATTGTGGCCATTACCCTCTGCCAGGATCCCCAGGGCTGCCCCAGCTCTCTAGACCCCCTTGGCCATGGTGACCCAAATGCTCCAGACTCCAAACCCCAGACTGTCCACTCTTGTTGCATAGATCCTGTTTCCTTCATGCTTCCATGTTCCTCTCTAGGTTTTCAAGGACACCTCTGTTCAGGGAGCGACACTGAAGTGCCTTCACTGGATGGAAGTGAGGACGTAGGTTGGGACGGCCTGCCGCAGACTCAGAGGAGGGGGAATTTGTTTTCTGGGAAATATTAGTCGGCATAAGGGTCTTTAACATGTAGGTCCATGGGTAATCACTGCCATGCTCATGAAAATAATGGTGAGAAAGAAGTTGAGGAGGCAAGATTTCAGGGGGAAAAATCAAATGCCTCGGAGACTGATTATTGGTACTGGAAAACCCAAGAAAATAAGACAGAGCAGAGACTTAATAATCCATTTCTTCTCTGTAGGCTATAACTAATCACAGTCATTCATAGTAAGCCATTTATCATTTATGACTAATTATCATACAGCCACAGCACAATTATGTATGTATGTATGTATTGTTCAGTATTAAAATCATAGAATCGGGATGAAGCTTTTGAGATCATGTAAGTCAAGCCACTCCTTTCACAGACAGGGGGTTTGAAGTGTGAGAAGTTAAATGATTTTCTGGCTCCCAGAGAGGTGCTCAGGCAAAGGGAACCTCGGCCTGGGGCTCCATCCTTATTGGTTCCTGCCTTGTCTGGGAGCTTATCTACCTTTGAAGCAAACGGGGTTCGTTAAGAGTGTGAAATTTCATACTGGGTACTCTCTGCTATTTTGCAACAGAAATAGGTTTTGAACCCTGACTTCGACGTGTTAATTTTTAGATATTAGCAAATCACTTCAGTAGAAATGTTCTGTGAGAAATAGGAACTCTAGAGTAATACAGACTGGGAAATCGTGATATAGGACAAGGGTGTCTGCCTGTGGAGCAGTTCTGGAAAGAGGCTGGCGGGAACATGAAAGAGCATTAAGAAAACCAGCATAAGACAAATAAAGCTTTTGAAAATGTCCTCCTCGATTACAAAATACACACTGTGTGATAAAGGATATGAACTTGAATCTCGAGGAATTCCTTTTACCTAGAGTCATCTCAAGAAAAAGTTATGCCTGTTACATAAACTAAGTTTACCTACCCAATGGGAAAGATTCTTCCTAATCATGTCCCAGACACAGACCATGAAATCCCACACACCCCTGGTGGCTCCCAGTACAGACACTTATGCTATTCTACCTCCCCGGGCCCGCCCTATGTGAGGCAGGTCCCCAGTGCAGTAGGATATGAAAAGGACCAAAGTCATCTGCTTGAAAAACGTCTTCCTCCCCTCTGTTAGTTACCTCTTTTTTGAGCAAAAACAGCGGGTAGCCAGAATACTGATGCACAGACAGCAGCAGTGCCACTGGGGAGTGGCACCCACGCACAGAAATCCTGAGGATCCTTGAGAGGATAGAATGAGGATGGCACATTTGGACGAGAGGACACCAGGATGGGAACGGAAAGTTAAGCCTGGGCTAGAGGCGACTATGTTTATGCCTGCTGGAATACGGACAGGACATGACCTGTGCGGGGGCCGGCAATGAATGCGAGCGGTTTCACTGTTACGCCCATAGTGGACTCAGCCCCACCACTCCTGTGACCTCAACACCACGCCTTGCGAGGGAGCGGACACCAAGGGGGGTGCTCCAGTCATCATTCCAGCTATGGAAATATTTTGGAGTCAACCGTCTTCCTAAATCACTAATTTATTTGGGGCGCCTGGGTGACTCAACTGGTTCAGTGTCCGACTCTGGATTCTGGCTCAGGTCACAAACTCAGGGCTGTGAAATGGAGCCCTAAGTCAGGCTCCTCGCTGGGTCTGGAGCCTGCTTACCGAGTCTCTCTACCCCTCTCTCTCTCTGCCTCTCCTGCCTCCTAGTCATGCTCACTCCCTCTCGCTCTCTCTCAAAATAAATAAATAAATAAATAAATAAAGTATTTGGAGTGTGTGTGTGTGTGTGTGTGTGTGTGTATAAAATGATTTTTATTTATTTATTTGTCAGAGAAAAAGAGAACAGAATCAGGGGACACAGCAGAGAGAGGGAGAAGCAGAGAGCCCGATGCGGGACTCCATCCCAGGACCCTGGGATCACGACCTGAGCTGGAGGCAGACACTTAACTGACTGAGCCACCCAGGCATCCCTTATCTGGAATATGTGGTTGAGAATTAAAAATTGCCAGAACCTTCCATGCTTCCTTGATCAGTTTATGGAACCCAAAGCCCAACTGAGGGTTCCAAACCCTCCCTGACCAGCTAGGAATGTCGTCATGGGGACTAGAGAAGTACTCCGCTTGCCTTGTGTCCTTGTCATCTCTCTTCAACTAACATGTTCCTATTTCTGGAAAGTCTGTATCACACTGTTGGAATCACGCTGCATTATAAACCACTGTTAAATTACAGAAATATTTAAAAGTAGAAAAAAGCATTTAAAATTTGGCCAACCCCAACCAGTTAGTATTTCACAGAACTGTTCACGTTTGTATGTTTGCACCCATACCTCTCCCATAGCTGAGAGCTCAGTACACATACAAGAGTCTGAGTCTTTAAAATCGATTTCAGATGTACACATACAAAGTCTTCATATTTATCATTTTAATGACTACTATCACACTATGCTAACATGCTATAAATTTATTTTATACTACTGAAAAAATAATTGGCCTACAACTTTCACTCTTTTAGACATCAATGCATTTTCCTTCCTCAGGGTTCTTCCTTTAGGATACATTCCCAGGAAAGCGTTTTCTTGGCTGTAAGGTTAACACTTCATATGTGGGAAACTGTATATGAATCATACATAATATAACAACATCAAACATGACACAAATATGTTTACATATTGACTTGTGTACAGGCATGTGTATCTATACATAGATGTGTGTATGTGGAGAGAGTTACCTAGTTACACACTCTAACTAGAGCATCATATTTTTTTTACCTCTTTTCTAATTTTTGCTAGAAAATAGTGTTCACAAGTATTTCGATAATCACTTATTGATCAAGGAGGAAAACAAAATCTGAGAAGTACATGAATGGTCACCCAAACTTCAGTGCTATGGCTGAAGACAAACTTCATCTGAAACATAAGCTAATTTGGAGACACTGATAGGAAGCCCCATGAGCTCTCTGGGTTTCAATTTTCTCATTTAAAACAGAAATAAAACACAAACAAATCAAAACAGGAGTCACTAAATCCCCTGTTTGCGTTCCAGCTCTCTGTTCCTTTGGGTTATTATTTTAGAACTACAAATATACACATGTTGTATGTTCCATCGTCTCACCGCGGACAGTACGTAAACACAACATCCCTCCCAAAAATAGCTGAGCAGTGAGATGCTTAGGCAAATGATACCGAAAGAGAAACCCAACTATGTGCTCTTGGGATAAACGGAAAGAAACATAATCAGTTAAAACGTCTCTATAAATCTAGCCTGGCAAATCTCTCAGATAGACCTGAGATTAGAAGCCAGCAACAGATGGCAACGTGCTCTGCACAAAGCCAATTTCTCTATAACCTTGAGATTTTGAAAGGTCCCCAAAGAAGAAAAATCAGATAGGCTCTTAGCCGGGATTGTCCTCAAGACAAATGAAGCGAATGGACTCGTGTCAAAGGAAGAAGATGAGACCGATGTTCGACGGGCTTCCGTCCCCAGGTGCAAGGACATTTTGCCGTCAGGCATGTAGCATAAATCTTCAGGTGACTGGGAGGACAGATGTGGAAAATATATTGGCAAGAGGAGCCGGTGACGAAGGCCCAACTCACATACCCCTCGGGGGGAGTGCTGTGGTGCAGCTGAAGCTTGTCCAGGACACAGAGGAGAGCGTGCTGACGTCACCTCCCCACACCCGCAGGTCGCAGACACTCCAGACCACGTGAGTGAACGCAACATGTAAGTTTTAGCCAAAGACTCTCAAAACGCAATTTACTGCAGTGTACAAAGTTACAACAGAGTATATGGCATGAGGCATATTAAAATGATTTAATGGAAAATAGCTTATTTTTTTTTCTTTTCAAAAAAGAAGTGAAACTTGGTATCCTCTTAAAGTTCCACAGCCTTCATTAGGTTCGCTACCCTTTATCAAATCATCGGAGAGTGGGAAAAAGACCCAAAGGCCGGCGCTCCATTGTTACTAGGCAAGGAAGAGAAATCAAATAGCCCTTTATTTAAGAACTACTAGATGTTTTCTTAGCTCAAGATACCAAGTCCTCTGAGTCAGAGTCTGAAAATTCTAAGGATGATTTGAAACCTGTTCATTCCACAAAATCCATCATTTCCACCTCCTCCTGCTACTCATTCATTCACCTATTTATTTATCCATTTGTTTGTGCAATAAGCTTTAAAGCATACCTACCATGAGCTTCACAAAGGATTTACTCCCAGAAACCCTGGATTTCAAGCTCTGAGGAACTCTGGGAAAAAAAAGGACCAAAGGAAGGAAAAGAAAAGCCGGACCAAAGGAGGGAAGGCAGAGGAAGTAGGTCCACAGGGTGCCTCCCAAGTACCCCTCTCAGGATGTCGGTCCATGTAACCCTGACAACCCCTGCCTCCTCATGGACTCCCTAGACACTGTGGAAGGAAACCCAAACGAGAAATTGGTATCCACTGTAAGTTACCAATTTACTAGAAACCGCAATAGAGTGTGTCAGCTCCACTGAGCCCGGTGGATTTCTGAGATTGAAAAGCAAGTCCATATATTCCGAAAAATTCCACTTCTCTCCAAAAATAGCAAAAGCACCTTCTAAATGAATAACTGTGGAGCATGACCACAAATACGCCCTGTATTTGAAGCAGGTGAACTTCAAAAAGAAGGCACTATGTACATTTCAAATTCTTCCATAAGAAAATTGGTCATCCAGGGGACTCAGCATCTGCAGTCTTATAAATCAGATGACAGGTAAGTGAAATACTTAAAATCATCAAAAGCATGTGCGGCCAAAGAAAATATCAATGTATGATGGGGGGAAGTTGTTAGAATGAGTGTCCAGACCCGGGTCTCCTACCACAGTTTGTCTAATCTTAGATCTCTTAAATCTGAACAAAACGTTACAGTGTATACCTGCTTACTGCTTACACAGACCTTCTCGTGATGAGAAAGCAAAACAAAAAAAAAAAAAAAGAAAAGAAAAGAAAAGAAAAGAAAAGTGAGTTAATTGGAAGCTCTCAGCCTTATAAGGTGGGTAGTTTCCATGACGGGGAGGACACAAAAGTCTAAGGAGACAAGAAGATTCCTGAGTCCATCCTGCTGGCCTGGCAGAGGAGAATGGCAGTGAAGGGGACCGGGACATTAGAGAGAGAGAACCAGACAGAGATCCATGAATGACAAAATTCAAGCACCTTTAACTCACAGTGATTTATATTAAAAATGGAGCTACCCTACAGCCCAGCAACTGCACTATCAGGTATTTATCCAAAGGACACAAACAGTGGTTCGAAGGGGCACGTGCACCCCAATGTTTATAGCAGCAATGTTCATAATAGCCACAATACCCAAAGAGCCCAGATGTCCATCGACAGAGGAATGGATAAAGAAGATGTGATATATATGTATGGATAGATAGATTGATAGATAGATAAAGACAGACAGAGATATACAGATATATATATGGGTATACACACACAATGGAATATGACTCAGCCATCAAAAGGAATAATCTTGGCATTTGCTGTGATGTGGGTGATTTGCTGTGATTTTGCTTTGCAAAATAAGTCAGTCAGAGAAAGACAAATATCATAGGATTTTACTCACATGCAGAATTTAAGAAACAAACAGATGAACATAAAGGACAGGAAAGAAAAATAAGAAAAAAAAATAAGAGAGGGAAATAAGCCGTAAGAGACTCTTTACTACTGGAAACAAACTAAGGGTTGCTGGAGGGGTGGGGTGGGGGATGGGGTAACAGGGTGATGGGCACTGAGGAGGGCTAATGTGATGTAATGACCGCTGGGTGTTATATGCAACTGGTGAATCACTAAATTCTACCTCTGAAACTAACACACTATATGTTAATTAAGTTGAATTGAAATTTAAAAAAAAGAATTTGAAGATGTATAAGCACATACAAATATTGAGCAAGGGGCACCTGGGTGGCTCAGTCAGCTAAGCATCTGCCTTCGCCTCAGGTCATGATCCCAGGGTCCTGGGATTGAGCCCCACACCAGGCTCCCGGCTCAGCAGAGAGTCTGCTTCTCCCTCTGCCCCTCCCCCTGCTCGTGCTCCCTCTCTTCACTCTCTCTCAAATAAATAAATAAATAAATAAGATGGTTTTAAAAATGATTGCATTAAAGAGTCTTTAGAACCTTAAAAAAGATCATTCCTATAGACTTTTCCACCAGAAACCAAGAAAGATCCTATACCTGCAAAATGCTAGTACACCACTTATTAACAATGGAGCCAGTGTGAAAAGAAACTTTAAAGGTCTTTACTAAATGTCAATAAATGTCTTTGGCTTTGGGGCAATGCTGATGCCTGGAACACTAAGGAATTCCCAGCATATCCACAGGAAAACACGTTATTCAATGATGCTTCTCTAATGACCAAGAAACTCTGCCCCCTTTCCCTGCAGATCCATCACACTAAAATTTGAAGCAAGAGGATAAATAGAACCAAAGCTGTTGCATTTCACTTGGCCTACGTTTTTAGGTTTGTCGTCTTTGGTCAATACATTTATTTGTAGGGTAGCCTCTTCTCTGCCCCATTTAGAAGTTCCTACCCCTCTGAAGCTATCACACCCCAGAGATACAATCCCTTGCATTCTTCAAGTCCTGCTCAAAGAGTACTCCGCCTGTACGATCATCCTAGCCCAAATGAACGGTTTTTTGCCCTGTGTGTGAACAGCAAACTACTCATCCCACTGTGTACAGCATTATTCAAATCACTCTCGGTTTCATGGGCTTCAGGGTGGGCAGCCCCTTCTTGCTTAAGAGGACTCTGCAAAACAGCAGCTCCATAAGTGTGTCTCAGTCAGCTTGGGCTACTATAACAAAATATCATAGACTGAGCGGCTTACACAACAGAAATTTATTTCTTACAGTTTGGAGGCACAGAAATTTCTTTCTCATGGTTTGGAGGCTGGGAGGTCCAAGATCAGGAGCCGGCAGCCTTGTTTCTTGGGGAGACCAGCTACCTTCTCACCGTATCCTCACATAGTACGGAAAGAGACCACCGGCGCCTCCTCCCCTTCTCAGAAATGGCCACAAACCCGTCATGGGGGATCTACCCTCGTGATCTATTCACCTTCCAAAGGCCCATCTCCCAATAACGTCATACTCAGCATTTGGGTTTTAATATGAATTTCGAGGGGAAAGACTTTCAATCCATAACAAGATGCTAACTAAATTGCATGAAACACATTATTATTAAATGCGCCCCTTGAGACAAATAAGGGCTTGAGACAAAGTTTAAAATGAAAACATTTGTCTTTTACTGAAAGCTATCGATCCACATACCAAGACCTCTCAGTGCACCTCTGACTGGTTCCTATTTTTTCACCAGAGTTAGACAAACTGAATGTTATTTTATCCATGTGCTTCAGGATTTCACTGTCCTTTGATACCACTGACCTCATCCCCAACAGTACATTCAGGCTTTTTTCCCTTTAGTGTGAAAAGAATAAAACAAAAGTTCACTCACTCCCTTTGTTCAAAAATGGACCTTACCAGATATCCCTGAAAAGTCTACCGCTCTAATGTTATTTCCATTCACACATTTCAGAAAACTAATCTCTCTGCAACAGATGTGTGGACTGGCATTTACAAACCATTATTCTGCATGCTATTGTTCAAGTATATTTCATTTAAAATGTTATCCGATGCTTATTAATCCCCGTGATGGGTCCCCTCACATTGTCTCATTTAATCTTCGTAAAGACACTGTGAGATGATTTCCATTCTTCCTATGAGAAATAGGCTTGGAAGAGGTAAGATAAGCTGCTCAGTGTTGCACAGCCATTCCAAGGTAGACAAGATTCTATAGATCCAGGATTTTTCTAACCCTGAAGCCCATAAATATTCAACTACACCATCTGGTCTTTCCGAGTCACATGCCAAAGCACTGAAGGGGAACTGCAATATATTGACATATATATGCCATGTGTTAATAGATGAGGGATGGTTCCATAAAAATTTAATGGGTGGAAATTGGCAGGAAAAAAAACACCTGTCATCTTAAAGCTATATACAGTTTACTTCTCAAAAGAAGTAGAGTTTGATCCCTACTCTGGAACATGATTTTTGTTTGTTTGCTTAGTGTCATTAAGTATGGCCCAAAATCCTGTAAGGAAGAAACACCGTTATTGCTGCTGTCAGAACACAGTAATGCTTCTCTCAAAAGGCTGCAGGGGGAATTCCCTTAACAATATCTAGGATCCCTAGCATAATGTCTGGGCACATAGTATCTGCTCAACCAAGAGCTCCTTCAATTAAAATGTCCCATTCTTCAGCTTATAGGCAAAAAATGCTGTCCGCTTTATAAAAAAATTAAAAATTAAAAAAAAAATGCTGTCCGGCTTCAAAGCTTTACATCCTCACACAGATCTCACAGGTGGAGTGCAGAGTCAACTTAAGTCTGCCTGGTTACAAAGCCTGTAACAGGGGCATCTGGGTGGCTCAGTTGGTTGAGCATCAGACTCTTGATTCTGGCTCAGGTTGTGATCCCAGGTTTGTGAAATCAAGCCCCACATCGGGCTCTGCACTCAGCTCGGAGTCTGCTTGCAAATCTCTCTCCCCCCTCCCTCTGCCCCTCCCTACTTAAAAGTAAAGGCATGAACTCTGAAATGCCATCCACTCTTTCGAGTCAAGATGTACAGTCTGTTGACTCTACTCTGTTTAAAATGACACAACAGAATGAGCAATCTGTTCTGAAAAAGCCGTGCCTTCCAACCTTCCAGTACAGAAAGCTACTGCTCATTTGACTCCGGACTCCTTTGTAATGACATACTCTCCTGCTTGCCAGTGCAAGGGCTGGTTCCCTGGTCTGAAAGGCAGGGCTTGTGTAAGCCAAATATCAGTATCTCCATTTCCTGGAGTCCCCAATCAATTTCCTCCTCAGCATTCCCTCTCCTATCCCAGCCAAGGTCCACTTGATTTCCTCCTCAAAACCCCAAGATTTCTGGAGCACCAGGGTGGCTCAGTGGGTTAAGCCTCTGCCTTCAGTTCAGGTCATGATCTCAGGGTCCTGGGTCCGAGTCCCACGTCAGGCTCTCTGCTCAGCGGGGAGTCTGCTCCCCCACCCCGCCCCTGCCTGCCTCTCTGCCTACTTGTGATCTCTCCCTGTGTGTCAAATAAATAAATAAAATATTTTTAAAAAAACAAGATTTCTATTATCACCACCCCTCATGCAGCCCCTCCTATGCCAAGTGTGCAATGAACCTGAACTTAGTTAACCATTCATCTTTCCCAGCACCATCTGAGTTAGGGAGTTTAACCCTTCCTTCCAACCTGAAATAACAGGAAGGAAATAAAATGTGTAAGCTGAGATTGGCTACATTTCTGTAAGTTCCCCACATTCATTTCCTTGAAAAGTATACAAATCCCTTACTTCGGGCCAGTGCTTTGTCCGAGCCTGACAATTACCTGGTAGGCTGGTTCAACACACACATTTATGAAATGCGCTTCTCCAGAAGAAGGGTTTAGGAACCGATGACAGAAAAACACCGCAGCTAATCCTTAGGGACATCCAAACTTGTAAAACACAACTGAAACAATTTATGCATCAGATATATTTATAAAAGAATTTTTTTGCAAACATAATGATAATTGCCAACTTTATATTTTCCCTGCCAACTTTTCAACGGTTGCAAGCATATTTTTAAATCCTTCTAATTTCCTCTTTTTTAGTGATGTTGATGCAAACCGCCAATCCTCTACGATAGCAAAACAGTTGGTAATGTGGCAGGTTTGGTATTATTTTAGGTCACAGTATAAGGACAAGCTGTTATCAACAGGCCCCATATAATTTCCTGTGCTCCTCAAACGTTTCCCAGCAACTGACCTGACATGGCTCGAAATTAGCTTGAGCAATTTGACAGGATCACAACACCTGCCCTGGAGTTCTAACTACGCATTTCTCTTATGAAATTTAATGTGTTCAGGTAATGTGCTAAACTTGCACATATTATCTATTAAAGATACAGTCACAAAAAACAAAATCAAAATCACTGAGAATACCCTGAAGCAAGAGATATTATGAAAAGATATCATAAAGAATATTTAATTATAAATATTGACCTTATGAATGTATTTTGGTAGTTCTTTATATATTTTTTCCTCAGTGTTTTTTAAATTTATTTATTTTTTTCAGCGTAACAATATTCATTGATTTTGCACCACACCCAGAGCTCCATGCAATCCGTGCCCTCTATAATACCCACCACCTGGTTCCCCCAACCTCCTACCCCCCGCCCCTTCAAAACCTTCAGATTGTTTTTCAGAGTCCATAGTCTCTCATGGTTCACCTCCCCTTCCAATTTCCCCCAACTCCCTTCTCCTCTCCATCTCCCCATGTCCTCCATGCTATTTGTTATGCTCCACAAATAAGTGAAACCATATGATAATTGACTCTCTCTGCTTGACTTATTTCACTCAGCATAATCTCTTCCAGTCCCGTCCATGTTGCTACAAAAGTTGGGTATTCATCCTTTCTGATGGAGGCATAATACTCCGTAGTGTATATGGACCACATCTTCCTTATCCATTCGTCTGTTGAAGGGCATCTTGGTTCTTTCCACAGTTTGGCAACGTGGCCATTGCTGTTATAAATTTTTAAAAATATTCTTCCCCGTTTGGTTGATGCAATTTAGAAAACATTAAAAAAAAAAAAGTGACATTTGAAATCTACAAAATGACCATTCTGTGTTAAAATGAACCTAAGTAAAACGTGGAACTCTGGAAATGTGCTTATGTCCCTTACAATGTTAAACGTGCATTGATTCAATAAATGAATAGTAACATACCCAGGAAAGAATAGTAATTAGCATGAATGATTTCCAACATAACTATTATTTTATAATATTAAACATGATATTAAATAGCTTATGAAATTTTAAAGCTGCAAGGGGTCTAGATTTTTAAAATATTAAAACCCTGTTGTGCTATTGACCATTATCTCTCATTCCTCAGACAGTCTTTATTACCCTGGTCACCTAATCTGCTTTTCTCCAATGTGTCCTCCCTGCTCTTTTTTTTTTTTTTTTTTGGTCTTCTTGGCAATCACATGCCTCTCCCTCTATCACTTTTTAGAGAAATATGAAAAAAATATATATCATCTATATTGGCCCATGTAGTTAGCCTCCAGATTTCTATCCCGTATCACAGACTCAGTTCAAGGTGAAATCATTTCTCTTACCTACTGGACAGGACATTGTGATGATAGACAGCTAAAGCTGTCTTCATCACCATGGGAAGCCTGGAAATGGGGCTAAGCCAGGGGAGACAGAGCCCATAAGCAGATCCTGGTGGTACCCTTGGAGCCCTAAATTGAGTTGCACCCAAAGACAGATTAAGTTCTAGACAACTGTTTCTCATGTATCAAAACAACCTAGAGGGCTTGTTAATGCAGAGAAATGGCTTGAGCCCCACAGTGAGTTTCTGATGCAGTAAACTGGGAAGGGCGTGCGTCGTGGGAAGACACTCAGAACCTGCATTTCTAACAAGCTCTCAGTTGATGCCGGCTCAAGAACATAATTTGAGGGGCACCTGGGTGGCTCAGTCAGTTAAGCATCTGCCTCTGGCTCAGGTCATGATCCCAGGGTCCTGGGATCGAGCCCCACATCAGGCTCTCTGTTCAATGGGGTTTTGCTTCTCCCTCTGCCCCTCCCCGAGCTCATGCTCTCTCACTCTCTCTCTCTCTCTTAAATACACAAATAAAATCATTAAAGAAGAAGAAAAAGAACAAGAAGAAGAAGAACAAGAACACACTAAGAAACACTGTCCTAAGAATTTCATTTAAGTGGGCTGGCAAATTGTAATTTTCTTTTTTCTTAAGCATGTGTGGGTCGAGTTTTCTATTACTTGAGCCCCAAAAAGATGTCCTACCTGATACTCCTATGAGTATTTAGAAGACATCTGCCCCCTAAATAAGCCTGAATCACTCCATTAGAGTTTAGACATTAGACACATATGAAGGCAACTCACGAGGCAATTCTTAGAATAATATACATCTCAAAATCTAAGTTTTATCTACTTTATTCTATGCTACAATGAAATTTCATAGCATTTTGTAATCAAATATTGGAGATACACAAAAACTAATACTTAGATTTCTTTTCTGAATAACAGAAAGTTTCTGGTATTTTCAGGTGGAATTTTATTTTGATGAAATTAAATTGAAGCTTTTTTACAAATAAATATAATTACCAAGACAGATCTGATTTTACTTTGGAGACAATAAAAACCCTACACATACAAGTTTCAACTAGTGTTTGTCTCACATACAACCCATAATTTCATTTCTCATTCATCTTTTGCAATCCTGATGAGAGATGCTTACCTATGTCTAAGGAGTCAAAGTGTTCTAGACACCCCAAAATAAAAATACTATATTTAAGTAACTAGAAACTTATTTGAATGTAGCAATTTTGGGCAGGAATCATTAAATTTCTGGTCTTCTGGGTCTTAGCTCCCTTTTATTATGTGATAAACCGCCATCTTTGGGAGTTCATGTAGCTTTTTTGACCACCAGTGGATACCTTCAGATGGCTGTTTTACAAATAGTTGTTCCTGCCCATTTTGCCCTCAAAAATACTGCCTTCTCAATTTCCTATGGATAGCCCTGACAGAGCCCCTACTACTCTCCCAGGTGGCAGATATTTGAAGTATTTAACCAGGAATGAGCAAAAAGTATCAGTGCTGAACACCAGAGCAGGACAGGAGTTCACTCGGAAGCAGAGACTTAACCCTTTCGTTTCCAATGAGAAAGAGGCCCAAGGGTCTCTGGGGAGGTGGGGAGGGAAGTTGCAGGACTTGGAATATTTGGAAACCAGTATGAACACAACAGTTTACATTTACCCAATAGGTCTTGCCCCTACCTCCCCAGCTCCACCCTCGATACCTGCCAATTCCATCATATCGGTCTACCGGGCCTCCCCCCTCCTTTGGGTTTTTCTTTCCAGGGTCACCACCATAACTCAGAATATTCTTAGGTTTCACCATTGGTTATTAAAATAGCTTTCTCATTGTTCTGTCCACTTAAAGACTTCTGTCTGCTCATTGATCCTAAGACCAATGCCCCTGATATGTCCACCTGGAAAAGCCAATCTCTGCTCACCATTACCCGCCAAGGCCATTACCTGCCCATAGTCATTTTTTTTCTCCTTTGGTATTGACAGGCTCCCTATGAGCTGCCCCCAATTATCTCTGCAGAATCTTCCCGGATGACTCTTCTATAAGCACCCATTGACCTAAGTGAGCACGACTAGTGTCCATGACATCCACCTTCAGATTTTGCTTATTTCCTCCCTCTAGCCAATGCCAATCCTCCCACACCCACTAGGTAACCTCTTCCTTATTTTCAAAACAGCTTGGACTCCTCCTATGCATGCCACTTTGCACCTCTTTAATACTGCTTTCCACTAAATTTCAAACCCACCATTCCATTTCCTAAGAAAAAAGACTCATACCCTTTCATCTTTATAGCCCCTACAACTACCAATGAGGAATCTAACTCATAGTAATTGCCTCAAATACCTGGTAATTGAACATAAAAATGACATAATAATTATACACACACACCACCAATATGTACATCTTCTGTTTTAGATCTTAACATATAAATTCTTGGATCTTTATATATTAGAAAGCAGTCCACTTTCAGAGCTTCAATTCTTTTTTTTTTTTTTTTTTTGGATTTTATTTATTTATTTGTTTGAGGGGGTGAAGAGCAGGAGAAGTAGAGAGAGAATGTCAAGCAGACTCCACACTGAGTGTGGAGCTGGATGGACCTGGGGCTTGATCTCATGACCTTGATCTCAAGACCTTGAGCTCATGACCTGAGCCGAAGCCAAGAGTCAGAAGCTTAACCAACCCAGCCACTCAGGCACCCCCAGAGTTTCAACTCTTAAAGATAGTGACTAATTTATACAGGCACACTTTCTAATAATTACACACATATTTTTGTCAAAGGTATTTATACTCATATGGACTTCCAATAAAACTATTTTTAATTTCAGATTCAAAGTTTATGAAAAATTAGTCTCTAAAGGATCTCTAGTTCCTCATTAGAAAATACATTCTCCATTAAGTTAATGATCTACCTAACAACGTTGTCAGTTTACAATGGTTGACCAACCAATCAATAGCTGTGGGACAGCTCACACAATCTAAAACTGGTCACATTCTCTTTTCTTCTTTCAATAAATGAATTCTGTTGTTTAAACTCTGAAAAACAGAAATCTGAATAATACCAAATATGTTGACTGATTCCACTGCTCTTTTGAAGTTCTCAGAAGATAAATTCCAAGAATAGCTTATTCAAGTAACCAAACACTGTATTCTGCATAAAACATTCTTTTAAAGTAGAAAAATGTATGAAAATTAAAGAGCGTAATTTAGCAAAAAGTAGTTAAGTGGCTTACTAAGTGTGCATATAAAAACAGACAACTATTAACGTGCCTCGTGACATATATTAATATTCTGGGTTTTCTAAAACCACTGTGTTTTATGGCATTTGGAGAACGCATTTATGCAAAGACCCTCTGAAAGACGTCATAAAATGACAGACTGGGTCTAGTTAAGTACAGTGGAAAGAAACACTTCCCCTTTGACTCACAGGACATTAAGTCTATATTTAGGGAGTTCATTTTTATGAGATTCATATGAATTCCCTCACTAGAGGTAGCTGCTGGTTATATTTTTGCTCGTCTCTTTTTAATTTTCTTACCCCTTCAGAAAAATCAATATAATTTCCTGTATAATTAATATGGTTACATTTAAAACTGAAACATATTTACCTCCAAATTAAATTTAAATATCAGATATTTATAATCACATCAATCAACTAATTTCGCTGAGGAGCCGCGACATCGGAATACCTATGTTAAATCTCGTGGCTGATGGAGTTATTGCTGCCACCAGCTGAATCCTGTCCCGCCATGACACCTTGCAGAGTCCAGGAGAAGGCAGAGCACAGGTACGGGGCTTGACCATGTCACTTCCTCTGCCCAGTAGTTGTGGGCCCAATGTGCAGGCGACTCAAGATCACCGAGTATTTCCTCTTATCCTCTAGTGCTCTAGACCCACCACGACAAAAGCATACCCCGAGAGCAGAAGAGTAACATGGAGCTCAGCCCACACCCTGGGATAAAGCCTTGCCCCGCTGAGTTGTGAACCACACACCGAAAATGGAGAAAAAAAGGTGGGTTTTGGTGTTTTTTGGTAAGCCACTGAATATCAGGGTAGTTTGTAATGCAGCATTCTTGCAGCAGTAACAATAAAGTCTTAAGAGACAATATTAGAGAAAATCTGCTGCCGCCCTTGAGGAGTGTGTCATGTAATTACAGTGATATGGGAACGGCCTGATAATAAGATCAATTACAGTAAGAGTAGCTGCTGATGAGCAATTTCAATAAACCAGGATTTTCCTGAGTCGTTACTCTCAAAGTCACACTAGGAGAGGAAGAAACAGAGGCAAGGGGAAGTTTATTAACTCCCCAAGATTAGGTAGTTCATAAGGGGCAGAGCCAATTTTTGAACCTGGAGGGTCCTTCTCCTTCAATCCTCTCGCTGTTCTGCTTCTCACAGTTTCACATGGGGGAAAAGCACCTGGTTATTATGGATTAGTACCGCATACACTCATCAGAAATTGCAGGAAAGAAATTTAAATATGCTTGGGCATCTGTTACCTGGTGGCACTGTGCTAAATGCTGTAAGTCAATATGACAGTGACTGATGGCACACCTTATGGTGTCAGACAATATGATCTTAAACTTTCCATTTAATCTTTCTCAGCCTCAGCTTCTTGTCTTTAGAATGGCAAGACGACCCACCCAGTAGGCTTACTGTGAGAACCGAGCTCAAAGGGCATATAGCAAATCCTAAATAAATAGTAGCTGTGTTATCATTACCCTATCTCGATGCCACAATACCACTATGAGATCCATCATTACAACTAAACAGACTTTTTTTTAAAGGATCTTATTTATTTATTTAACAGAGAGATCACAAGTAGGCAGAGAGGCAGGCAGAGAGAGCAGGGGAAGCAGGCTCCCTGCTGAGCAGAGAGACCGATGTGGGGCTCGATCCCAGGACCCCGGGATCATGACCTGAGCCGAAGGCGGAGGCTTAACCCACTGAGCAACCAGGTGCCCCTAAAACAGACATTTTTTAAAGTGCATCCCATATAATGTTGCCCTTTTAGAAAGGAACTGTTTTCCAAACCATCATTATTTCCTCCATATAACCCCATACACATGATTCATGTGGTTCTTGTAACTCACACTCGGTTCTCTCTCTAGTTTGACTCGTTCTGTCCCACACAGAGAGACGCACAGACTGCTGTAGTCTATGATTCGACGCTTATAGCTTTGATATGGCTTTTGGTATTTACTTTGGGGGTATATTTCAAGATATGCACAAATATTCTTTTATTGTATTTTAATAGGCTATGTACTGATAGTGGGGAATTTAACAAACACCAAGTCTACGTTTCAGAACATTAATGGCAAGTATCATAGGCATTGGGCACTCATTAAATAATAATTTATGAGAGTGAGAGTTGTAAAAATTCTCATTATAGTAAAGCTTCCAAGGCAAGCTGAAGGTCATAGAACATCTCTCTGTAGCAGTCAACTGTCTGAAATTAAAATCTTCCCACCCCTTTCCTGAAACTCAGGGCCCTGGATGCAGCACCCACTGCTCTCTGATGGCTCCGCTCTCCCAGCCACCACTGCCCTGTCCTCTGCTAGTCATCTTTCTGGAGACGTTTAATAAATGCTCATTGAATTTAACTTAACTGAAGCTCAGAGAAGCCAAGTGACTTACGCAAGGTCACACAGTAAGTAACAATGGTGGAGAAAGAACAATTTGTTTTGCTTTCTAATTCCTATTTTCAGCCACTTTCCAGAGCAGTGTGCCTCTGTGTTTCCATCCTATCCAAACCTGCTCACTTAGCTTTCCCAAAGGAAAGATTACTAACTTCACCAGAGACTATATTATTTATTTTTTTAAAGATTTTTATTTATTTGACAGACAGATCACAAGTAGGCAGAGAGGCAAACAGAGAGAGAGAGAGGAGGAAGCAGGCTCCCTGCTGAGCAGAGAACCCAATGGGGGGCTCGATCCCAGGACCCTGGAATCATGACCTGAGCGGAAGGCAGAGGCTTTAACCCACTGAGCCACCCAGGTGCCCCAAGACTACATTATTTATTAACAGATCAGTGCATTGTCACTCTTAAGTCTTAAAATTCCACAGGGAGCACATTGGCAGGGATGAAATACAGAAGTAGAATTTCAAGACTCCTAGGCAGATTGATGAGTGACTTATGCACCTCTGAAGAGTAAAGGGCACCCTCGCGGTGATCCAGCCAAAACTGTTCACTTGTTGGGGCGCTTGGGTGGCTCAGTCCTTAAGGAACTGTCTTAGGCTCAGGACAAGATTCCAGGGTCCTGGGATGGAGCCCGCATCGGAGTTCCTGTTCAATGGGGCGTCTGCTTCTCCCTCCACTGCTCCCCCTGATTGCGTCCCCTTTCTCACTGTGTCTCTCTTTGTCAAATAAATGGGTAAAATCTTTTAAAAAAAAAAAGTTCACTTTTCTATGGACACTGTCTTCCCTCACTGTGCATTTCTGCTAATTGCCATTAGTTTATTCTCAAAAAGGTTATATATAGATATATAGATAGATTTATTTGAGAGAGAGCAGGCACAGGACAGTGGGGGAGGGGCAGGAGGAGAGGGAGAGAGAGAATTTCAAGCAGACTCCCAACCAAGCACAGAGCCCACCACCGGGCTCCATCCCATGACCCTAAGTTCATGACTCGAGCCTAAATCAAGAGTAGGACACTCAACGAATTTTGCCACCTCAGTGCCCCGAAATGTGATTTACTCTTGGTAGCCAAAATAACACTAGTCAATGTCCATGAAAGCAACATATATATTCAACTCTCTTATCTACATTTTCTTTGACTCTTACAGACCAGGAAAATCAAAGGTTACAGAAAAGTTTCTCCCCTTGCTGAATCTGGAGAACCCTTATTTTGATAAGAGTTAATGGTAAGTGTGATCCCTCTAAGAATATCAGTTACAGCTGAGAGAAATATTCTTTGTTGGTATGAGAGTTAGTCCCAATGCTTTCTGCTACCTGGACTTCTTTTGATATTAAATGAATAAAGTGTTCTTCTGCCCAGCATTGGAGCTTTTAGGTGCATTATCCCTGGCATAAGGTAGAAATGAGAATGAAAATCTACTCTTCCAAGAAAAAAACAAACAGAAGATATATTTTTAAATATAAAAATGAGGTCCTTCAAAATTATGTTATCTCAGGACTCCAAGTTCATGAAAGTATTTTCCCTAAATATGTGGCTTCAGGACAACTTTATTATGTTTGAGGAGAAGCCTCCTCCTGATTTGAGGGGGGGAGTAATTTTCTCTCAGGGTTCCTTAATATGATAGCCGGAGAATAACAATTTTGACTACCTCTTAAAAGCTGTATGGGAATTGAACGAATTCATCTGTACAAAAATATTTTCCAGCAAAGCATACTCAAACAGACATAGATATTTTCCCATTATTCTTGTGTATTACTAACACAGCTTTAATTTTTAAAACTCAGATTCCTCCAAGCAGGCAATTGAAGTCTATCCAGGACACAGCTAGAATCAAGTATTTTCCTTCTTAAAACAAATGAATTATTTCATGTCAAGATGACTCTTGGAGTTTATACAACCAATGATGTTGACCAAGAAAGCGAAAAAAAAGAGAGAGAGAGAGAGAGAGAAGCAAAAATCTGTAACTTGCCTTTTATATTTTGGAGAGGAAAAGGCTTAAGTGGCCAAGTCATTTTGTTTAGAAAAATAACTGGTTTTGTCTAACTATTTTGCACAGCAGAAAATGATAGCTTTGACAAAGCAGTAATGGCCAATAAGGAAATACATTTGCCATGTTTTGATTTTCTGATTCTGGCTCCTTACTCTCTCCCATTGACTAAATCATGATTTACAGTTAAGGCCTTGCCAGAAGAGAAGTTTCTAAGCAGTATCAAAACTCACTAACCTCTTAAAAAAAAAAAATGTTTTTTGGTCTGCCTTTCCCCAGGAAGTATCCAGATTAAACAGTAAAACAGAAAACTAGAGTGGGTAGCTATTCACTTGGAATAATTTGATGCTTGAACTAGTGACTATATACAATTAGGATGATAGGGCTCTTGGCAGAGAAACCTGTCTTATGGCCTAAGTTGGGACTGAAGGGACGCGAGGTCAAGCCAGTGAGCATCCTTTTAAAGGTCTTATTTTTCTTTTCCCTTTAGAAAGCCATCATTCTTCTACCCAGCCTTAAGTAAGATGATTTAGAGTAGACAGAAGGATGAGTTCTATTACAAAATATAGTTTCTTATTTGCCAGGAAATGTGATCCTTGAAAAGACAAAGCACTCTTTTCCAAAGAAAATGAGATTTGCAACCTCCTAGCAGCTCTCTATCTTTACCAATTTAAGAATTAATGGAAAATAGCCTGAGCATTTACCCATGCGGAGGCCTAAAAATGCCCCGGTAAATCCCCTTGGTATTCTCAGTCTCTGCTGTACCATATTTCTCCTCCTGCTCAGATGTGTCTCTTGACCTTGAATCCCACACTGGGTTTGGAATCTAAATTTCCCTAAGGACAAAGGCTTCAGATCTCCCAGTACCACTTGATTTGAAGTTTCCCTTCGCCAAGATCAGCAACGTATGAAGACACTTTTATTAACAGTTCTGTTGGCCTACGACTCCCTCCCACATGCCTGGGGACCCAACTCACTCTTCCTGGAAATGTCTACATGTCCATGCAAGAACAAGGGAGAGACAGAGCTGTGTGCACATCCGTGTAAGCAATTTTAAATTGGATTCTGAAAATACTGCTTAAAGTCCTCCTATATGAAAAAAATAATAATAATAAAAAAACATGGAAGCCACTGGAACATTTACTAATAGGCAAATCATTTAATAAAGCAATATATCCCTACTACAGGACATCATACACCCATAAAAATTCTTAATTCTATATATTATTAAGCTAGAATGAGAGCTGCAATATATTCTTAAGGGGGTGGGGGGCAAGAGAGGGAGAGAAACAGAACAGACCAGGAAGGGTGTGTGTTCACATGTTTACAACACATGCATGTACAGAACCATAGGAAAACCAAGTACGTGCCCCACATTAAATATTGATTAACTCCAGGGGTTATGCTAAAGATCAGATGAAAGAGGACTCACGCACACACAAATCTAACTCACCTGAACTCAATTACATGTGCTTAGGCGTTGAAGGTAAAATACTTGGCAATAAAGGAAGACAGAATAATCATTTAAATAGTGTAGAGATTCTGCCATTCCATTCAATGAGCGGGAGTCCCAAGTGGGGGTGAAGAGGGAATGTGAAAGAGACGGCACTTCCATGGGCGGATGCTCCTGCTGGGCGTCCCCCAGTGAGCTGAGGGGCCCCAAAAGAACACTCCGGCTACGACTCCTCTCAGATTCAGCAAAAAGCCAAAAATGGAGTAAACACAGAAACAGCCATGGAATAAACACTCATTTGCTAGTATTTACCGTGCTAGACTGAGAGGAGGTGTAATGAACTTGGGATCTGCAGATTCGTCACGTCCTAATGTCGGACTTTGTGCAGATGTAGAATCTCTTTTCTGGATAAAATACAACCTCATGTACTGGCTTTTATCGATGCATTTATGTGTTGCTTGAGATTCTGTAGCGGACATGTGTGATGTTTTAATAAATTTTTAATACTGATTTAAAAAATGGATAGTTTAAAAATATTTTAATACATAAACAGTATGTTCTCTGGTAATTTCATTTCAGGTCACCAGATTTTTAAAAAATTACATCTTCTCATAGAAATAATACCCCCATAAAAAGAGCTAGGCAAAAAAGCAGTATATGCTGCCTATAGAAACAGGTACAGGGAATACGTGTCCATCACTGGTCAGTCAATTACTAGTAAATACACTTAAAGCAAAGATGTATTCCCTTTGGCCTTAGCATAATCCCCTTAGAGACTCGAGGTTAATAATGGTACTAACAACTCCCATTGGGAGTGACAGTTAGACTGGCTATTTTATTAGATGCTTCATGTGTATTTTCTCACTTAAAGTCTGCAATACCTCTCCCCAGAGTGTTCATTATATCCCATTACAGAGATGAACAAACCGAGTCTTACAGAATTTACCAAAACTGCTGGAGTACCCACAGCGAGTATGGCAGGTGACAGGGACTTCAACAAAAGTTTATTATTTTTATGTGTAAAAACTGTCCAGAGACAGGCAATCCAGGACTGATGTGTCAGCTCCATGGCCTCCCCGAAAGCCAAGGTTCCCACCATCCCCATAGATGGCTGCCATGCTCATCTCTGGATCCAAATGGGCTATTGGCATGAGGTCCATTCTAGGCAGGAAGGAGGGTGGATGGGCAAAATCAGCTCCCTTTGAGTTCCCCTACAACACCTCCACTTATAACTCTTCAAGCCAGAATTCCATCACATGTCCACCCTTAGCTCTAAGAAGGAGGCATGGTTGAAAAAACTGGGAGATTTAAGAACCAGAATGATTACTATTCAATCTGACATTGTTTACACATCTGTGATTAAACCAGCCCATCTCTGGTGTCTCCAGGACATTCAGTAATGTTTAGGGAACTCAAAAACTCTGTGAAGGTGAGCTGTTTTGATTTTGTTTTGTACTGCGCTGCTTTTTATATTTTTATAAGTTGAAGGAGTGGGTTCTGGGATCAAATCATGTGAGAACAAAGCTCTGGAGGAGATGAACAGCCAGGAAATACAGACATCTCGGGAGGGGGGGAGGCAAGAATCAGCAGGAGCCAGGCACTGAGTGTATCCTCTGCAAATGTGCAGAAATCTTAGGGTTTTCGGCAAAGAAAATGACTAAAATGCCAGATTCAAACACCAGATTCAAACACCATTCACACAATATTTAGGGCATGACTCTAGAACCATAAATCAGAGTGAAGATCTCAGGGACAAGAACACAAAAGTGAAGTTCCTGAGATGAAGACAGAAACAGGGTCAGAATCTTAGACATCCCGCAAGCTGGAACATGACCCAGTGAGTCTCAGGCTTGAGATGGCCAGAGCCAAAAGCTCTCCAGCCTCGACACTATGGAGAAGGCATGATGTCTGCAGGGAGATAGTACCAAAAACTCACTGATAATCAAAGGAGGAAAGGTGAACATAGGCTTAAACCCAGAGGAAGATATAATGTGGAAAGAAAACCATTTCTCTGGGAGTTAATATTTTAGGACCAAGTATCAAGCTAGGGTAGAAGAGAGGCTTTGACATAAGTAAGCATGTAACTTCAATGACTCACTAATCACTCATGTGTTTTATCATAATTATTGATCCCATTGATAATATTATAACCCCCATTTCATAAATAAGGAACAGGAGTGGCAAAATTTGAGTACCTTGCCCAAGCTGGCAAGTGATCATGTCAAGCATTGAAAGTAGGCAACTGCTGGGCAATCAGTCACTCTTTATGAATCGGCCCAGAAGCTTGGAGTTCTTTATCGACAATGGTGTGGCAAAGACTGGGGGCGGGGAAATTAGACCACGAAGATGAGCTCTGGAAGGAAGGAAAAGACTCAGTACTTGCATCCTGGATGAGGTGTAAGAAGAGACAGGTACTAACAGGGGCTGGCACGGCTCTCTCTTGCCATTCATACACCGGAACATTCCTGCGCTGCACAGAAAGATGGATATGGTAGGAAGACTAAGGGCCCCCAGAGACGCATGAGCACAAAGATTGATGTCAAAGGTTAGGACTCAAGGACTTTCTCAAGGACTTTAGCCACAGTATTTTATTCACGCTCAATGAAACTCTCATAGACGTTTGTAGAAATTATAATCTGCATTGCATTACAGGTATTTGGTATTCCGTCTCCCTATTCAATGGGAAGTTGTCATAATGTCCTCATCTTTCTATCCCTTTCAATAGGAGAGGGTCTAGTAAAATGGACAGCACCTCGTAAGTACTGGCTAAGTTCGATTCAATTAGCTCTTCCTGGTCACTAAAACTGAAACTCTTAAGTGACATATTTCAAAAGAGATTAGAAAAGATTTTTAAAAACCGCTATGTTTCATTTAAGTTTAATCAGACCTGTTCAAAGGGTTATTCAGGGATGCCTTGAAATATTAGCTGAGAGTCTTCTTACATAACCAGACCTTTTCCTCTTCTTGAAGAAATAGTCCACCCAAATTAGTTTACTTCTCCTCTGACCTCCCCCTGCACAGGAATAATCTCTGGGCTGGACCTTTAGCAGTCCAGGGAAGATTCATGTGCCATTTACAAGCGGACACCGGATTATACATTAGTTATACATTAATATAAATGTAATCACTTTCAACTATGCTTAAACGAAAGCATCTTTCTTATGATTGACAGCATAAGATTCCCAGCAGACATGACTTTCAAAATGTATCTAATACAGCTGCTCTGAGGCTGGGCCAAAATGACTATCCTTGCTTGACCTTTTGAGCTTTGGATCAGTAACAGGCCCAGGCTACATTAAGAAAACTAAATTGCTCTCACGGCATCCAATGTCCAATAATTACAAAGCTAGGCTATCTATCTACCTGTCTCCCTATCTATCCGTCCATCCATCCCTGCTCACCTTTTGGATAAGATAATATAATATATTACACATACATATATAATACATATAACATTGTTATATATATTATATATAATATCGTTATATGCCTAGACACATATTTATACATAGTGAGCACTCTGTGCAAAACACCATTCTAAGAGTTTTACTTGTGTCAGAGCTCACAACCATCTTGTAAGGGAGGTATTGTTGTTATTCCCATTTTACAGATGAAGGCATCAAGGCTCAGAAAGTTGAAGTCATTGCCCAAGCTCACACAGCTGTTACTAGGTGGGGCTGGGATGTAACTCCTGGAAATTCTCCCCCAGACCCCAGAGTATGAGCCACTTTAGGCCACCCTATCAGAACAGGATTTTATTTTCCTCAAAGGGGTGGGGAGGTCTACGAAAGCTACTCTGTTTCTAGAAAACCCCATGGAGGTAAAGGCACAGGTGCACATAAAAACATGAAAGACAACTTGCTATGTTTCTCTCTTCCTAGCGGCAACAGAGGAACTTGTTCCTGAAGACGGAATGGAGAAGCCACATTGGAAGCACGGTACAAGCTGGCACATTGGCAAGGCAGCCCGATGGCATGCTGTGTGCGAAGATCTCACCCGCCTGGCAAATGTCCTCAGAGCTTTTGCAGGGGCAGGTCCTGCACAAGGCCCGGGGGAGCAGCCCTCCATGGGCATCAGTCACAAATCGGAGAATGGGAAAGGCACAAAGTTATTTCATTCAGCCTTGAAATAAAGAGAAGCATTTTGCCTTGCGCGGGAATGTGTACATATGCAAACAAAACCATGCATGACTCAGGGCTGCATTTGTATCTAGGAGGAAAGAATGCAGTGACTCAGATGTTAGGGGTAAACAATAAATCACTTTCCATGGGCACCAGAGGCCATAGCATTCTCTCTGCAGAACTTTCCAGAAAGGAACCGGAGACACTTCTTCAATAGGGACATTTTACCTGACGGCACCTGTAACTAGTTTCACCACCCAAACACTGCGTCTTACCTCTTACCTTTCCAATGAAAGAACAATTCAAAAAATGCCTTGAAAAAATGCATTCAGAACTCATGATATTGAAGAGACCTTGCCAGAGGCAGTACAAGCCAGAGAAGCTGGGTAACAGTCAAATTTGGAATGAAATATTAGACAATACTTAGCTTTCATTCCAAAGGGCTGCCCTTAATAACACTGCAGCCTGGGGGGACAGACAACATTAAAATTAGGAGCTGGGGATTTTCAGTATTTTTGAAGGGTTGAGCCCCGGCCTGTACAGGGTAAACAAACCACAGAGAAGCACCGGTGCCCTTCCAAATTACTGACATGACCACTTTGCACTGCCAAGCGGTGTGCATATTAAAGATTCTCACTAGACATCTCTGAGCCCAGGGGCCAAGAAAAACCCATTTTGCTACAAACTCCTTCCCCTGTTAGTGTTGGACTCTCAAGCTTACAGACATTGTGGGTAAAATAAGTTGTGATTTTTTTCCCCCTTCACATTTGCCAAACCCTGGTCGGAATGCATCGTGTCCTCCTTTAACCAAAGGAGCGCCTGGATCCTTGCCAGTGACCCAACCGAGGCTCCGGACTCAGGTAAGCGGCACGTTCGTGTGAAACTGGTACCGGCGAGGGGTGTTTCTACCAAGAAATATCTTGACCCATTCCAGTATCACAACCTGAATCAATCCTTTAAAATGTACCAGAGAAATGAATTTACGTTTACTCCAACCTTCCAAAATACCAAGTTTCACGGCAGCTGAAAAATTCAAGCCGCTAAAACAATACAAAAGCAATCACTTCTAAGTCTGAATTGTTTGTTTTTTTTGTTTTTTTCCCCTGTTACCATTTTCTGACATGCACTTCTATCTGTGAACCGAATCCTAAGCCTAAGAAGGCAAATCAGAGTTCAAAGACACAACCTGACCCCACCCGACCCCCGGAATTTGGGGAAACAATATTCTTCGGCTTTTCCTTGGTCAAAAGAAAATACAGGCTTATGTTCTGCGAATATGGTTCACATTCGTGATCCCGCTAGAGGAGCCCCCCAGACCGGCTCCCCTTGTGAGGAAGGTGGGAGGTTTAATCTGTCATAAGGAGAGTTGTAATTAAGTGAGTGAATATTAACAATATTATTTCCACCGAAGTTTGGACGCCAGGCCGGAGACAAGTATTGCAACACGTGATTCCAGAGTGGAGGAGCGCTAGGAAGATTTGGGGGAGGGTCGTCACTTCCCGAAGTCATTTTCAAAGACCCTCGGGGGCTCTCCCCGGGAAGGGGCAGAAGCCCCCGCGGAGAGTACGCCCCCCGCGCCCGCGGTGCACCGGCTGCCCCTTACCTGCGCAGGTGCTCCCGTCGTAGGTCTCGCACACCCAGTCGTGGCACTCGCACAGGGGCCCGAAGTACACGCCGGGCTCCGTCACGTGGCAAATGCAGACCCCGCAGTCGCACCGGCCGCGGCCGTGGCACAGAGCGCCCCCTGGGGGCTGCCCGGGAGCCCGGCAGCGGCGCTCCGACTCCGCCCGGGTCAGCCTGCAGGCGGCCCCCGTCCCGCTCCTGCAAGGGCGGCAAACCACAGCGGGGCCACGGTCAGGAGCAGACACGCCCCCCCCCGACTCTGAGCGCCTGTTTCCCCCCCAGTGCCCACTCGTAGGGCGACGTCCAACTTCACAGGAAGGAAGTTTGAGGTCCCACCTTTCTCTGGGGGCCACCCATGGATCACCGCAAGAGAAACGACCAGCACCCAAAATGCACCCCTAGGAATAGGACCGCCTTCCAGGTGGACAGAGGAGATCCGCCCCTGCCTCTGGGTGTCTTACTACTAAATCTTATATACATATTTAGATTAGATGCAAATGAATGCAAAGGATGACATTTGGCTGACTTTTCAGTACTCTAAAAAAGTCCCGTTGCCAGCTGCTGGCCAAGGGCAGCCGTTTTCTGACAAGAAGAGGTGAATCTGTAGGAAGATCTATACAGGTTATGCTAGTCTAGGGCATATTTTTTTTAAGTTGCATTAAGCAGTGTTTTAAACTATACTTTAAAAAAGTTTGGCTA
Source organism: Mustela erminea (assembly GCF_009829155.1). Lineage (NCBI taxonomy): Eukaryota > Metazoa > Chordata > Mammalia > Carnivora > Mustelidae > Mustela > Mustela erminea. The sequence goes on from NC_045628.1 coordinate 9,903,987, forward strand.
TCATTATGCGTCTCAAAGTCTCTTTCAAAATGCAACACGGTAATTTAATACAGACCCTGTGAAACAATTCTGCTTTATAAGGTATGAGCACACCCGGGTACACAGGGGATTGCCTTAGTCTGGGAGCAGTAGTTTCTCCTGGTAGGCAGTAAAATAGGAGGAAATATATTTATATATCTTACACGTATAAATATATTTTTATATTTATACACGGTATTTTTCCAAAGGAAAAGGACAAAAAATAAAATAAAATAAAAGGACAGACACGAAATAACACCCACGGAAAGGAACAGGAACAGGTTGGAAACAGTTTATCCCGGGTCCAACTTTCGAACTGCTCTTGGCTCGGGGCAGCCATCCTGCAAACTTGAGCCCCGCCACGCAAAGCAGGGCAGGTTCCTCCCAAAGAATAACAAACCAAACTTACCTCAGAGAGGGCGAGAAGCTCTGGGGAACTGCTGCCAGCCCCGCGAAGAGAAGGGAGGACGCGAGCAGCAAGAAGTTGCTGAAGGCTGCGGGACACATGCTGAGTTCCCGGGCCGCGCAGGCGAGCTGGGCTGCTGCTGGGTGGGACTCCCGGTGGGGAGGGGGGAGGGCGCGGCAGGGAGAGGTGCCCCCGGAGGCCGCCTGCAGACGGACACACAGACACCACCGCGTGCAGGTCGGGCCTCTACAGGGAGCCGGGAGCGCCTTGATGAGCTGCTGGCGAGGATTTGGGCAGCGGCACCGCTCTGGGCGGGGTGCTGGTACCAAACCCTCAAGTGCGGAGTCTAGGCAGGGAAGTAATTAGAAGCAGTTGTACAAGCAGATGGTTTATTTTGACATTAAAAAAAAAAAATGTCCTGTTCACGGATTTGGGAAAATCGTCTTTCTTCAAGTGCAGGCCCCAGAAAAATATTTGACAAGGGACTATTTGGGCTGATTGATATTAAAGAGACAGATAAAGTCGTCCACTAGATATCAAGGGGAAGGGAGCCGCTGGTGACAATATCAGCATGAGCGCTCCGGTGGGGGAATTACTTTCCTCAGAGGCTTATTTTATTAATTATTTCTATTAACATATAATGTATTATTCGCCCCAGGGCTACAGGTCTGTGAATCGTCAGGCTTACACACTTCCTAGCACTCACCATAGCACATACCCTCCCCAGTGTCCATAACCCAGCCACCTCTCCAGACCTCCCGGCCCCCAGAGGCTTTTTAAGAAGGTGTACTACTTGGGGTATGAGTTGTGGCAGGGGAAGCACAATGAACAAATGCAACTTTTTCCTCGTACTTTTTATTCTCTGTTTTAAATGATGGATTTTTCACTTCTTAAGCCTTTAAAAAGTATGTCATGCTCCTGGCTGTTCGGGCCGGGAGTTTATCACACCAGATTTTTTTTCTTCTTGTCTTGGATGGTTCAAATTGTAATGTCCCAGATTCACCCCATTCTCCCCCACGAACAGAATATGAAGAAACAAAATAAAAAATGTCTGATCATGGTGTCGACTGCATTGAAAAAACATCAGTGTCACTGATTAAGAACCCACTCTGTGCCAGTCACTTAGTATATTTTTTCTCTGATTTTAACAATAACCACACAGTCATTGGCTCATTTGGCAAACCCAAGTTTAGCATCCATCAGGGGCCAGGCTGTGTGCCAGATAGAGAGGACACAACTGGAGAATTCAAGAGACATGATCCCTGCTCGTGGGAGCCAGGGGGCAGTGGACATTCATCAAAAACACAAATACAGAAGGCCAAAGTACAAAGAAAGGGGAAGGCGGTTACTTTCAGATTAGCTGGAGATGCCTGATCTACTCGAGATGGCTGCATCTGAGCTAAAGGAGGAGGAACAAAGGGGAGTAATTCGGCTGGATATGGGGAAGACGTGGAAGAGTAGGAAAACCTTCTTATTCCCATAACAAAGATCAAGAAACCAAGGACAAAGAAGGACCTCTTGCTCAAAAGTGACCGCTTTGCTCAGATTCATGCAGGAAGTTACAGTGGGGGTTCAGCTGAAGGCTGTGGGACCCCCAAAATCCCCATACACTGTCTCCTACACTGTGTGGTCACCCAGGGAGGGTTGTGGTCACCCAGGGAGGGTTGCACGAAAGGGTAGAAAATGTTCTTTCTTTCCTCTAAGCACTTTACATGCAATAGCTCCTCACCAACTAGAGCCATCCAAGCTGCAGGTCTGTGGTTTTAACATCCAGATAAGCTGTAACAGAATGGGATTTCTTCCTGCTACGTACACAGACAAAAGACTATTTGCCTTCTGAGGCAAGGAGACAAAGAAATTCCTCTGTACAGAGCCCACCCTGTTCCTCCTGCTTCCCCAATCTTCTTCTGTACCAAGGGGGGCCTGGGCCACATGCTAGCCCACATAGCTAAGCCTCCTCCAAATGTCTGACCCTTTGCCAACCCATAAAGCCAGGTGTGTACGTGCTGTTGGGGAGATCTGCCATTGGGAGGACTGACAAGGAAAGGGTGTGCACTGGCCAGAAAGTGGTCTAGACAGGGAATTCTGGGGTCCCAGATACTCCAAGTACAGTTAGGAGTGAGTGATGTGGGCTCTGGGTTGGCAAGTTGCCTGGGTCACGTGAACTAGTCCTCCATGGGGAGGAGGCGTGGTCTGGAGGAGAAGCAGAAGCTTTTAGAAAAAATGCAAGTTCTCAGACCCAACCCCAGACCTACTGAATTTACAGGGTGCCTTTAGCAATATCCTAAGAAATCCATTTGCACCTCCTAATTTGAGAAGCTTTGTAAAGCACAGGGCCCGGGGCTGAGGTCATGGAGACCTAGATCTAAAGGTTTTATACTCATTCCTGGTTCAACTTCCAGCACGATATTCCTTCCCAGCCACGTGGAACCCTGTGAGGACATAGGAACAGGCTCTCCTGCCAACATCTAAAAACCTTGGTGACTCAGAGACTATGGGAATAGTGGAAGGGAAGCATCAAGTCCAAAGCCTGACTAGGAATTTGCAGAGAAAACATGGGACTTGTAACAAATGAGTCATGTCTTACTTACTTTTTGTGTATTTTCTGAGGGGGAAGAAAAGAATCATTGTGAAATAGGCACGTGATGTTTGAACCTTTCTTCCATGAATTAGAACATTTCTTTGACCCTGTGGTATTTTCATACAGTGTGGTGTGCCACGAGGACGACCATTGTTACCGAGAATGCAGCTATGGAGTAGAGATCTGATGTACTAGGTGACAGAAAGCACTTTTGTTATGTTACTTACTGTGACTCAGAAATAATACTCCCAGTAAGCTGAACCAGTTCTATCATGGCTGGCTTAGTGACTCAGTAGAAAGTCTTGGACCCACAGAAACTCTGTCAAAATAAAAAGAATAGCTTAAAAAATTTTCCCCCTTTTAGCAAACTTTGTTTTCCTTTTTCTGCCAAAGTACTAAATGCCTTGGCAGGGCCTACTTTTCCTCTCTCCTGGAGTGCGGAAACCTCAAGAACGTGCATCCCAGTGAGGGCACACACAGAGCCCAATTTCTGCCTGGAAGTTCCTGAGTTTCTCACTGACCTTTCAGACCTTGGGGCAGCACTGGAGAAAAGGCAGTGGTTTGGATGGCAGTGGAGGGAGTCTGAGCTGGACGCTGGGTGGGAGCACTTCCCGCATTTGGACTCAAGTTCAAAGGGACTGAAAACATTCTAGTCTTTGAACATAGTCCTCGAGTCCTCATATCACAAAATCACAGAATCTCAGGGTTCAAGGGATTTTTTTAAAAAAAGTGTATGGTCCAAGATTAATTTTTTTGATGATGTACAACACACGTGATGATTTGGGAAACCCAGAAGAAAACAAAAATTAAGGGGAACACATTTGTCTCTGAGAGTGGCTCTGATGTTCTCAGCCCTTGGCTTCAAATCGGCTCCTGGAGGTCATGTAAAATAATATCCCGGCATGAGCCTTGCTTAAACTATTTCAGGATATAAAGTGTGTGTTTCCCTGTCCCACCACCTGTATACACACACACCCCAGATAATTCTACACTTCTCAAGATAAATACACTCATTTCCATCATCTCTTCCTCACGTGTGTAACTTCAAGACTTCGACACTGTAGTGCTTTTGCTGTATCTGGTACAGATGCTTTTGTCAAGTGTGAGACGCACATGTGAGACTATAAAGAAGGTGTGGTCTGATGCGCGTGGAACTTTTGTTTCATAAAATGGCGCCCAAACACAGAGGGCAAGGGGAGACCGAGAAAGAGGCAGGCCACTCCAGGTTGGTAGGCAGCAGGTGTGGTAAGTAAAAGAGCTTACTTTTAAGGCTTGTCTCGGGAAGCCTCAAGACACAGATCTTCCTACCCATTGGCTAGAATCTTAAGTGTTGATATAGAGCCCTCAACTGTGGTCAGTCACGTACACCATCCAGATGGTCTCAACAACATGTGGCTCTCTCAAGGCTCTGTCCTCGAAAATGATTTCCACTGTGGGAACAGTGGACAGAACGTACATTCCAAGGACAGGAAAGGGGGTGACAAGCCTCTGATTGCCTGTAGCCAGCTCCTGGGTCTACTGGCGGCCCCGTCCTCTCCGTGGCCTCTTCCAACAGGAACACATTGGTGTTTTCAGCATGTTTCCTTCATGGGCTACATTTCTACTAATAAACTAAAGATCAGCTTCTTGACTGTCTCATTAGTCCACTCCTGTGCTTCTACAAGCGTGTTTAGCCCCAAATACGAGTTGATATTCGCTTTATTAAATTTTATCTGAGCTCACCTCTTTTATTTATTTAATTGTTAAAAATATTTTATTTATTTATCTGTCAGAGGAAGGGAGAGAGAGGGGGAACAAGCAGAGGGAGGAGCAGGCAGAGGCAGGGAGCCCGATGCGGGACTCGATCCCAGAACCCTGGGATCATGACCAGAGCTAAAGGCAGATGCTTAAGCAACTGAGCCATGCAGGCATTCCTGGCCTCACCTCTTTCATCCAGAGTCTATCCAAACATCATTATGGATGCTATTTTCATATTTCTCTCAGTCTTTTAAAAGTAAACACGATGAGCACGCTTCCTCCATCCTTATCCACATAATTAACAAGGTAGTTGAAAAAAATGAAGCCGGAGGACAGCCAAACCTATGTGAGACTGTTCTTCAAGACATTAGCAGTTGCCTAAGACGCATACGTTGCCCAGGCAATCCATCCTCTTCCCAGCGTCCGGAGTTGTCTGCAATCAGCCCATTTCGTTCACAAGAATATTATGACAGATCTCATCAGTTGCGTTCCTAATCTTAGTTTACGAGGGAAAACTTGGGTTTGTATTACCTTTCCTGCTAGCCCTGAAAATAGTTCCCAAGGTGTGTTAAACACTCGGTACCTGTGTGAGGCGTGGACATATTAAAGATGCAGAACAGGAATACCAGATCCACGAGGCAGCGATGACGCAGGAGACACAGAGGATTTCCGATCCGGGGTCAGATGACATTTGTGAACTCCTGACATCATGTAGATACAACATGAATCCGAATAACACCGACGCCTTTTCTTACACTCCTCGGATTATTGATTATATCATCATTATATCATCATTAATGATTATATCATTCTTTCCCTAATTCCTGTAGCCACAATTCTGAGAGTTAGCTTCGATTCCTCGTCTTAGTAGTTCAAACTCCCTCTTCCACGTCTTCACCCGTCTTTTTGCCTTTATCTTGTGCACCACTGTCATAGCCTCCCAGCTGGCCTGGAAATACCCAATCTCATCCTGTCGTGTCTCCTCTTACCCAGCTCCCTAGAAGCCCCTTCTAACATACAAATTTTATCATCGCCATTTCTTATTGAAAAAATATTTTTTTCTTATCAAAAAAATTTTAATAGTTCTCCATGGGTTGTGGCATAAAGCTTAAGTACTCTATGGTTTCACACAAGACACTTCTTGTTTGGACTCTGACTATGTCCATAGTGATGCTCAACCCAGGTGCCCCCTCTAGGGCCCAAGCACCCACCCGCTGGCCCACGGCAGAAGACCCAGCTGAGGCCCACAGCTATCCCCCTCCCTGGGAATGGCCCAGTGTTTCAGGAAGAGCCTTCATTAAGGCGGATCACTCAGATCCAAGAAAGTCTCCTAATTCCTACTTGCAACAGTACTGCCGTCCTCACAGCCCTCTTCCATGGGGATGGTAGAACTCTGTCCTTGTGCTTCAGGTCAGCAAGACAGGGAAGACTCCAAAACGGAAGGCAGCAAGATATGTGAGATGTGAGGCTGAGCGAGAAAATTTTTTAGAAACGTGCACATACGTATGTACGTATTTATTGTTCCTTTCTGCCCTTCCTCCCCCGTTTCTTTTCTACAATCCTTCCTCCCTGGCTCCCTCCCTCTTTCTGTCTGAAACTGCTCTCCTGACCAAGCACCCTTTGTTCTGTGTTATTTTCTCGGCAGCCCTCGCCAGGGTCTAACACTATGTTTTTCCACTTACTTACCCACTGTGTATTATCTGCCACACCCCATTGAATGCGAGTTCCGGGGGCACCTGGGTGGCTCAGTCCCAAGTAGCTGCCTTGGGCTCAGGTCTTGATCCCAGGACACTGCATCCTCCCTCTGCCCCTCCCCTGCTCCTGCTGTCTTCTCTTCACTCTCTCTCTCTCTCTCTCTCTTTTTCCCTCAAATAAATAAATACATCTTTAAAAAGATAAAAAAATAAATGAAAGTTCCATGAGAACAGGAATTTTTGCTCTCTTGTCTTTGCTATAACTCTAACAGCCCACACAGAGTAGAATCCCAACAAATATTTGTTTAGGGAACGATTGAATGAATCAATGAATGAATGAATTTTAAAAGTTTGATACATTTTGCTTAAATTTAACAATTTGAACTAAAAGAGAGAATTTCAGGTGTAGTGGAAAGAAAGAATCAATACGTTGTGAGGACATGAGTTGAGGCAAGCAAAATGTAAAAATCAGCGAGAATACTATGTCATGAAAAAAATCAAGAACGCTAATCTAGAATCAGATAATGAACAGCTCCTACTGCATGTATGCAAGCTAATTGTTCAATCACTTAGTCAAGTTTGAAGTAAAAAAATAATCTCATTTTCACTCAAAACCCACTTGGATAGTATTTTTAGCCACACGGATGCTTCCAGGTTTTCAAATGGTAAAAGGTGCACCAAAGCTTTCAGGAAGGCTGAATATTCCCGGGCAGCAATAAAAATAAGTTTAAATTTCCAAGAAAAAGAACTTTTCAGCTGGGCCAGAGCTGTGGAATAAAAAGGTGTTTAGTTAACATCTTTTCCAGACATTAGTGCAGAACCAGAAGACTTTTTTCTCCTCCCACGTAGTAAAAACACCTGGAAATATTAGGAGCCTTTGGGATAAGAAATGATCTTTCAGCTTCTGAATATTTTTGCAGTTCTAGTTGATGCTAAAGGGAAATTTTAGGGAAAAAAATTTATAAGTTGTTTTCCTTGACTTCTGGGGAAAAGAAATTTCTCACTTCAATGTTATTTAATCCTAACAAATAGACCCTCAGTTCTTACAGTCATGCTCAGCTGTTAATCGATTACTAACAACTGGGGGCATGCAATCAGAAGTGGACAAGTACAGAGAACACTGGACTATTTGTTCAGAGAAGGGTTTCTGAGGCTGCGGTTTTCATCTCATAGCTGCCTGATCTTGGCAGGCTTCTTTAGCCTGATGAATTTCTGCTTCCAAAATGGCATGATTAAAGGGAATGTTGGTTTTCCCCAATTCTAAATTTCTGTGACTCTTATTTTCTTTGTATATTTGTCCAGAACCTTCCAGAAATAAAGAGGATTAGGAATATATATATACATATACATATATACACACACATATTTATACATACACATATATAAACAAATATATGTATTATTATATAAATATTGTATCTATAACATTATATAAATAAAATTTAATTAATATGTAAATAGTACATAATGCTTCCTATGAATATTCATTCATTGTATTTACATATATTCACTTACACGTATCCATATCTCAGGGATGGAACTGATGAAAAACTAGCACTTAGTTTTCTGATAATGGGCTTTTATATAGCGCTGGTTTACATAGTGAAGTCCCCAGAAGTTAAAAATATTTCATTTAGGTGTCGTTTTATTTGAACTCTGTGCCAGGGCCTTTTCCACTCTGAGGGCTGGTTTGCAAAGCGGCTCAGTAGTGTTAACCCTTTCCTCTTGCTGGACCACGCCTCAGGGGTTCTGTGCAGCGTGTACCGGAGGGTTCCCTGGTTTAAAACTGTTATCCAGGCAGTGCCTGGGTGGCTCAGTGAGTTGAGCCTCTGACTTCAGCTCAGGTCATGATCTCAGGGTCCTGGGATCGAGCCCCGCATCAGGCTCTCTGCTCAGCAGAGAACCTGCTTCCCCCTCTCTCTCTGCCTGCCTCTCTGCCTACTTGTGATCTCTCTCTGTCAAATAAATAAGTAAAATCTTTAAAAACAAAACAAAACAAAACTGTTATCCACACTAGTGCTTCCATGATCCTCCTCACTGTCATTCCAATCCAAGCAGGACCCATTCTACATAAATCAGGAAAAAAGTAAACAGGGTAAAGGGACGTTATCTAGGAGATTATCTAGGTGAAGAGAGATGCCTGGCCGGTTGCAAGCTCACGCCCAAGTCCGGAGCCTTGCCTTGAGCGTGTTGTCTGAGACAGCGACAAGCACTCTGGGAATAATAATAGCGTCTAAGATCTTGTACTGGAAGTGGGAGTTCAGGTATAAAGAACGTTGTACGGACTTTGATACCATTTGTTTGACTAAACAACTTGTCAACATTTTCTTCACAAGAGAGTTGTCAGAAAAACATTTTACTTTCTTAAACAATGACAAATTTGTCTTATACAACTTTTCAATGGATATAAGCCTCGCAATCAATGCAGATAAATTACTGCAAATACCAATTAAATTGCTTTAGGAAAAAGACGAGGAGGTAAATGAGGTCAATAACTAAAAAGAAGAAAAACTGAGTAGCTGAGTAAGAACAGGAATGATAAAGCCAGTGTCTCAAGGGCAAGCAGCTCATTATCTCGTCGGAGTAACTCCGTCACTGATCACTTCTCTGCCCACCTTCTGCTTTCCCCTTATCTACAGTAATACTATAAATGACATTGGCCTTCCAAACCCTGGCTAAAATGGTCAAACAGCTCATTCCCTTAGTTAATTCTGCCCCCACATCAGGTGTTTTGGCATTATAGAGTCAAATGAAGCTTCATATTCAACAACTGAAAACCTAAATGTCTTTAACAGTCCCTAGTATACGGAAAGGATATTGAACACAATGAGAAAATTGAGTTCATTGTTTCATAATTATTGTATTTTTAATTAACTCTCTTCCTAGGACTATTTGCAATTGATTAGAGTTGTGGATGAGAAAACTATAAAGTGAAGCAAAAAGGTCTTAATTAAATGATTTAACTTGTGTGTTTTTATTTTTATTGTCTTGACTCTTCCAAAGCTTTATCACAATGGCTTAAATACCTAAGTTCTTTAGGATTGGTGAAATAACCAAAAATTGGAAACTCAAGTCCGTTCACTTCCATTGAGAACCTATGAGGTGCCAGTCACTCCCCACACCATCCACTCAAGATTCTTCCTCGCTTCATGTGCCATACAGAAAGACAAAATGTGGCCAACTAAACTGTGACATGTGTTCTTATCAGTTAGCTGTTTTTATTTTATACTTCTTGAAAGAGATCTTTTAGGCTTATTTAGAAGTGCATTTATTTTTATCATATCTCTCTATTCTGTAAATAAAAGGGAAAACACAAGTGAAATAAATTGGTTGAGATATTCCTAAAACTCTTTTGCAAAATCCAACCATTCACTACTCAACTTAGAATTATATGCCTGTGTTTTTCATACACATCATCCTCTGTGTCTTTAAGTATCGACTATGCAATTCTACTAAAGACAATCCGTAAAAGAAATCAAACTCTTTTGGTGCTGGCTTATTAGCACACTTGTATAGCCCACCAAATGTTGGTTCCAACTTCTAGAATCTTGCTCAGTTCCTCCGAATCTCCATGGCCCACATCCGGTCACCCCACCCATCTGGTTCCAAGATTATTCTGCTACTTTCTCTGGGATTTTATTCCAAAAGGCTGACACCACATTTGCATGTTTCAAGATCTGAGCTTTGGACAAGTGTACATCACCCTGACTGCCTTGGCCAACATAGATAGCAAGATGCCATCAATTGCTATTGATCTGATTAGATTTTTTTATCTTTTTTTTTTAATTTATTTATTTGACAGAGAGATCACAAGTAGGCAAAGAGACAGGCAGAGAGAGAGGGGGAAGCAGGCTCCCTGCTGAGCAGACAGCCCGATGTGGGGCTCGATCCCAGGACCCTGAGATCATGACCTGAGGCGAAGGCAGAGGCTTAACCCACTGAGCCACCCAGGTGCCCCTGATTAGATTTTTTTAATGTGAAAATTTTTTTCATAATTTTTAGTAAGGGAGGGTCAAAAGGGGAAGGAGAAAGAGAATCTTAAGCAGGCTTCATGCCCAGCGTGGAGCTCGGCATAGGACTCGAAGTCACCCTGAGATCATGACATGAGTGGAAATCAAGAGTCAGACATTTAACCTATTGAGTCATCCAGGTGCACCCCCAAATTTTTCATATTTAAAAAAAATGCCTCTGATAATCAACAAGATTGATATTTTGCCTTACTTGATTCTTACAACAACTTCATGTGGTAGAAATGCTTTGCTCACAAAAGTCAGGCAAAGAGACCAAGACCACAATGTTAGTAAATTACAGATAAGGCATATGTACATAAAGTCAGTTGCTTCTTTTGGGATAGAATTGGTCTTAGATCAAAGGGCAAAGCAGGTGGGATGTGTCCCACACTCTTCCATCCACCATTTCAGCCACTCCTTCCTCCCTGTCCCATGTCCACAGACAACTCAATGTTCTTTGATTCACCTTGAACATTGGATCATTCCAAACCCTTGCTGTAGCAACAACAATTACCTGCGGTCATCACCTAGTCATTCAAAAGCAGTTAGTGTTCATCTATTATGATACCAGAATTGAGATACAAGAACAAATACACACAAAGAGGACAGACACAAGGACTACTTCTTACAATTTCTAACATTTCTAATGATTACTAGGGTGGGTCCTATTCTATTCCTACAGTCAAGCATATTGTGTCACAGGCTTCCATAATGTCTCACACTCACCTTCAGTCATGAGTATAGCACTTTTTTTAGAACCTTCTTTCAGAAAGGACTAGTTAACCCTCTAGGAGGAGTGTGATCAGCTGAAAGCCACCTACTGTTGGCCCCTTCAGGGATGACCTCAGCTTTCTAGCCCAGGGCACGTTCTTGTTGAGATAGCCCATCCTGGACTGGGTGAGGATGAGGCATGAAGCGCAGCCATTTCCGCCTCACATGGTTTGCTCTAAGGGACAATCGGTGCATAGGGGCTTCCTGTGGGACAAACGCAGAGCAATGTCACGTGTGCAGAGTAGGTTGACAGCTTCCGGCCTTTCCTTTTCCCAGGTGTTACTTCCCAACAAAACCTCTCTACTCCTCATGCATTCTTAACATGTGCTTTCCTATCTGCAAAATTTTGCTTTTCATCCACTCGAAAAGTACCTCTCTTCTCCTCCATGCAGTTAAGTCTTCCGCCTTTTTTGCAAGCCTACTTGCGTCTACTGCCTTGCACAAAAGAGTCTGTTCATAGTCTCTTATGGACTCTGAAAAACAATCTGAGGGTTTTGAAGGGACGGGGGGTGGGAGGTTGGGGTACCAGGTGGTGGGTATTATAGAGGGCACGGATTGCATGGAGCACGGTGTGTGGTGCAAAAATAATGAATACTGTTATGCTGGAAATAAAATAAATAAATAAATAAATTTAAATTAAAAAAAAAAAAAGAGTCTGTTCAGTCTCCTTCAGCCCATGGAAAAAATGTCGATAGGGGCGCCTGGATGGCTCAGTGGGTTAAGCCTCTGCCTTCAGCTCAGGTCATGATCCCAAGATCCTGGGATGGAGCCGCACATCGGGCTCTCCGCTCTGCGGGGAGCCTGCTTCTCCCTCTCACTCTGCCTTCCTCACTGCCTACTTTTGATCTCTCTATATCAAATAAATAAATAAATAAAATCTTTAAAAAATTTTAAAAATGTCGCTGATCTTAATTTATGTTGGACTTACACTGAAAGCTATTTTACTGATTGTTATGTTGTGCTATAACTGCCTTATATATGTTGGTTATATTTTCTCAACATCTTAAAATAGCAGAACTGACCTGCTCAGGTGCCCTCAGATTCAAAATTTCTGTTGGTACAGATGAAGCCCCTTTGGAGCACTTTCAAAGACCAGCTCCTGCAGATCATCTCCTGGCCTCTGCCCTTGGACTGTTGGGACCACTCTGTCAAGAGGGGTCAAACAGCCAGAAGTGCCTGGGTGTTTATTTTTATTCCCTCATCATCTTCCCTCCCTTGACCTCGCTCACTCTCCTGAAACCATTAACCAATCAGGCAATTGACTGTTGGGGGGAAGCCCAGCAAATTTGCATAGATTTAGACAACTCTGAGGCATAAATTAAAATCTAGCATTCCTCTGCGTAACTAGGCTACACCTTATTTTCTATAGGTCTTGCGTCTGAAGTTGTACAGTTTCCTCTCTTCTTCCCCTTGCCCTCCTTCCTCCACCACCTGCATGTTAATCTCTGGGAACACTTGCTTTAACGTTGATTGCATATAAATAGGCATTCCAGAGTCTGCTCTGGAAAACATATGTTTTCTGTGTACTATGTGTAACACCTACTGCTGTGTGAGATATGTTAGTTTGAACCATAAACAACTACTGTTATTCAACTGTTTATGACCAATAAGAGTAGTCATTTCCAGTGATTTATGAGTTGTGGCTCCATATTGAATAACTGATCAAGAGGAAATTTTGAGGCTAACTTCAACAACTGCCTTTGTAAATTAAAAAAAAATCATATAAAATAATAATAATAATACATAGGCAAACACACAAATACATGGCAGAATTCATGTTGAGCAACCATTTTCTATCCACTTATAATATGGCAAGGGCAGGAATAGCCTTAAATCAAACAATATGATTTCTGATGACTTATTTGAGAAAATGAATAAACTCCTTGATCATTGGAATTTGGGAAGACTTTTGTGAACAAGAAAATCATTGCTTGAGTCCACAAATTGAGTTACAAAGATCCATTACACTAATGGCTTAATGTAATCACAGCAAGCAGATTATGCCTGTAATTTTTATTTTGCTATATAACATAAAGAAAACTTACGAGATAAAACTTTATAAGCTTTTTCCCAAGGACATTCTTATATAAAAAAGCAACAGTATTTTTGGTATAATTTAGTTATTATCCTGCCTAGATGTGGACGCTGCGTCTAGTGGCCTCCGAAGGCTTTCTCCAGTTTCACAATGTGAGAATGTTTTGAAGACTAATGAGGACATACTTATTCAACATCATTTTCTATTTTATTTTCACACTAAAATAGGAAGCTTTGGTTCCCTGGTGGTTTAGTAATTAGACATTATCACGGCTGTGTATTGAGATTGGTTTCTGGTCAGGGAATGGAAAATTTTCCGTTCCTAGTATAAAAATATTCGACTGCCTCACTAAAAATACCTATTGCATCAAAGGGAAATTATTCATACAAAGCATTTAAATCTTCAACAATTGAATTTGTAAACTAATTGGCGTTTTGTTAATTCATTAAACAAATACTGATTAAATACCCTACCGGGAAAAAAAGTATTAAACAAGGCAAAATAGGGGATACAAAGGCTTGTAAGTTTGGGTTACTCTCATTAAGGGCGTTAAAATCTAATGACAAGATGTATATTCATAAATAATTATCATAAAAGACAGGACAGAAACAAGAATAGGCTCAACTTATCCATTGGAAAATGCTACTATAGGATAATCTATCAGGTGAATATATCTCCTATATCTTTCACAAATTTCCCTCAGCTACTTGTACTCTTTAAGAAATAGCTGTACTTTGGTAGATTCTAGCTGCAAACATCTCAAAATCAACTTTGCAGGCTGCTTTTGGGGTTAGTGAGATGGAATAGTTTAGGCAGTAAACCAGAGTCCACGTTTCTTAAAGAATCTTTTCATTTACCTGATACAGTTCCAAATGGCTTTGTCATTTTCTCCCCCTGATGATACATTTTCTCATTTCTCTTTCTCGCTCAGAAGATATCTCCCATGAACAGACGGACTACATAATATTAAGAAATCTGTGTTAGTCCAAGTTTCGTGAACTTCAGAAAGTAGCATAAATCTGACTTTATCCTCTTAAATTGCATTTTTTACTTTCAGCCAAAACAAGTGTGTGTGCGCGCGCATGTGTTAATGCTTGTAGAAATAATGCGATATAAAATGAATACGTCTTCACCAGGAGCATTGCTACTGTTGTACACTGAACTTGAAGATGCTGCGTTACTCACCAGGCTGAAATACAACCCTGAGAAAAAACAGACTGCATCATTACTACCTTTGCTTACCTGAACCCAACCTATACAACTAGGTCATTGGGTTTAAAAAATTATATAGTACTTAGTGGCTCAGTCATTAAGCGTCTGCCTTCGGCTCAGGTCATTATCCCAGGGTCCTGGGATCGAGCCCCATGTTGGGCTCCTTGCTCAGTGGGAAGCCTGCTTCTCCCTCTCCCTCTGTTGCCTCCGCCCCCCGCTTGTGTTCTCCTGCTCTCTCTCTCTCTCTGTCAAATAAATAAATAAGACCTTTTAAATAAATAAATAAATAAATAAATCTCAAACCAAAAAAAAAAAGTAAATAATTACGCTGTGCTTAGAAAATATACTTGAACTTTGGAGCAGCTGTCATTTGTGAAACAGGAAGCCCAGGACTGGTAACCTTAGTAACTTTCACCCTTCTGTGTCTTGAATGCCAAGGTTTTTAACAAAATGTATTCAAACCATGCCTATGTATCCTCCATTTTATAAACCTAGTAAGAACTATTTTCCTAATTTTATCAGGTGTTTGCTTCCAGTGTTTTTGGAGGAATGAAACCTGAGTAACAGTAGGGCCTGGTATATGAGTTGGTTTGAAACCTCAGGGGCTCCCCAGATGAAATATGAAATCGACTCCAGGACAGAGGACAAGGTGTGACCAAAGAAAGGTCGAATGGCAGGTGGCAGGTTTGATCAACAAGGGGACTGACTTACCAGACTTGTCAGGAGGCCACAAGAGTAGATGGCCACACCCACTTGCCCGAATCTGTAAGTTTAAATAGAGACCTTCCGGGCCTCAGGGAGGTGTACTAACCAGATGGTCTCAACCACGCGTTGCTTTCTCAAGACTGCGTCCTGGAAAATGGTTCTCGCTGTGGGGAATGGTGGGCGGCACATACATTTCCAGGACGGGGCAGGAGGCCAGGAGTCGCCAGTTGCCAGGTCCAGCTCAGATGAGCCGAGGAAGAGAACAAGGAAAGACGCAGGAGTCAGACGGATGCTAGCTTCTGCCGGGACCAGCAGGGAGCTCTGGGGATGAATTATACCAGCGTTGGTCTGCTTTGAGGCAAGAAGCCAGGTTTTGGTCCAAACGCGTCCATGTGTCTTTGGCTTCAGAGCACCCCTGGGGTGGGGGGCGGGGAGCATCTTATCTTCCAAGCTGAGACACCCCCTGTTCTGAAGAAGGCCATTCTCTGAAGAAGGGGACAGCTATGGGAAGTTAGCCCTAACCCTAATGGCCGCTGGGGATGAGTGCCCTGGCCTGTCTGAGTGGCTTGGGGGTGGCTCCGACAGGATCCGACACCATCCGCCCTGGTCTTCTCCGTGCTCTGCAGATCTACTCACCTCTCACACTATGTATTCCATCCAGGCACGGTCTCTCTGGGGTTCCGGTTGGTCACGATTCCTGGACAATTTACAAGAGGAGATTAGCAAGATGGGCAGCCCCCACTGTCGCTGGCCCCGAGTTCACCAGCAACGGTCCTCTCTGTCACCCCTTCCAGATCCCTCACCTCCGGGCTAGGACCTCTGGGTGGCTTGTCTTGTTAAGTGCCCTCCCGCATCAACGGGTGGGGGGGGTCTGAGCCCCTGGTTATCATGAACTTACAAGATATTTTACACAATAAATGAGATCTTCAAGGTTATTTTCAGAACTGAAAGATTTGCTTCTATCTGGTGGCAACTTTTACTATGAAATAGTCCAAACATGCATCATTTTCTTGCTGAGTAACACTTTTAAAACATGACCTTTGTTTTCAGAAGTGCAGCAGTTTCTCTGGGCGATTGGCTCAGCTACTGCTCAGTACAAGGAGACCTCTGGTCTGCTCCCCTCGTAGTAGCAGTGTTGTTTATTCCTTATTTCACAGCCTTTTCTCTGAAAACATGAAGTAGAGCAATATGGTGAGCTCTGAATTCTTTTAAATTAATCTGTAACGTAAGCATAGTGTGAAGACCACACTTCTCACCGTATGATTCTCAAATTCCAGCTTGTCCTCTGGATCCCTCCTCCATTACTAGGCAGTTTATCCTTCCATAAAAGAAATTGATTGCATTTCTTGCTCTAACATATTTTTGCCCATGTGAAGAGTCACCACTTCTGTCCGAGGTTTACTAGCATCTTTCCTTCTTCTATTCTCTGTTGAAGGGCGTCATGAGCCTATCCCTTATCTGTGACGATTTAAATGCAAACAACAACTTCTTGAAACATTAAATGGCCATCTGGCCTTAGAATGAC
The DNA here is from genome assembly GCF_009829155.1 of Mustela erminea. Classification (NCBI taxonomy): domain Eukaryota; kingdom Metazoa; phylum Chordata; class Mammalia; order Carnivora; family Mustelidae; genus Mustela; species Mustela erminea. Next base: position 9,920,681 of record NC_045628.1, read on the forward strand.
CTCAAGTCTGACTCAGCCGATGGTTCTTGACCACCTAGTTGGACTCATATGTTTTTCACAGCTACAGCATCATGTCAGGGTCTATCAAAATTCTAGAACTTGTCCAGTGTCCATATGATGATGGAGAGGCATGGGACTTACAGGAGAGGGAAGAAAGTAGGCAAGTCCACTCTGGTCTATGAAGAAAGAAATGGTAATGGACCAGTGCCAGCTACTGGAATGACCTTGCTCAAAGGGATACTTGTTTTATTAAGACAGATTCTCCATAGTTGTATGTCCCACTCCAGAAATACTTAATCAGAATCTCCATGGAAATATTTAAGATCATCCCAGGGATCCTTATTATCAAAAAGTTTAGGAAACATTGTTTTAAGGAAAAGGTAACATGCAAGGTGTCTTCCAAAGCCTTGCCATACTTAAGTGGTGAGCAAATGTTTTGTGGCTGCCTGGAAAGCTGATTCATGAGAAGATAAGAACACCCCAGAGACACTCACTATCGTGCTTCCTGCTGGGACATCTAGGAAACACACTGTGGTAAGCCTCCCTCCGGCTCTCCATCATCAAAATGCATCTATTCTGTATAGACTGAATTCAGAACATGCTAATCTGTGAGTTAGCGAGCAGTAGATAGATGCCTCCTGCTTCGCCTTTTTATATTTTTAAATTAGGTCTTCTGGACCTTCAGTTTCCCTGCCCCAAGTGTCTCCAACAGAGGAAATTCAATCTCATCAATATTTAGGGGCAAGTGAGCCATATGTCAACCCTGAAATCACACAGTATAAGCAAGTGTGTACAGATTAAAACCAATCTTAACCTCTGTGTCATTTACACATGAATCTAATCTAATGGAATCCTGGAGTCGAACAGGTTTCTATATTCCCATGAAGCACATGGCATTCCCCCATGGATTTATTTTTAAGTCTTTAAAAAAAATTTTTTTTAAGATTTTGTTTATTTATCAGAGAGAGGGTATGTGAGAACACAAGAGCAGGGTGAGAGGCCGATCCCGATGTGGGGTTCAATCCTGGGACTCCAGGATCGTGACCTGAGTTGAAGGTAGATGCCCAACTGACTGAGCCACCCAGGTGCCCCTAAAGGTATTTTTAAGTAAGTAGGCGCCACATCCAGCTTGGATGTGGGGTTTGAACTCATGACCCTTGTGATCAAAACCTGAGCTGAGATCAGTAGTCCAACATTTAACCGACTGAGCCAACCAGGCACCAGATCCACGCCCCACCCAGGGATATTTAAATTCCTCTTTTAGCAATTGTTATTGTTTTCTCAGTTACTCACTATGGTGTCAAGTGGGATACTAATTTTAGATAGAAATAAGCAGTAGGGACAGATGAGTTCTTGAGAAGAAATATCCCATTTTCATTAAATTCTTACTATCTTGAGTGTCATAGTCATTCCTAAGCACTTGCCAGACTATGAACGAAATTTTCCCCAGTTCATAGTTTACTATCTTGGTAGTACATTGGCATGGCTTCATCCTCTGTATTATAAAGTTCCCTGTATTTGAGGGTTTTCTCTCCACTTGACAGCACTCCTTCCCTGATCTCATACTGCTGAACGCAGATTTAACTACATAAGCTCTCACACTCAGATTTTCTCCAGGGCCAGGCACTGAAACAGGCCCTTTGGAGAAGGGGCAAATGGAGAAGGGAGGAATATGCCTGTTGTAAAGGACACACAGGACATCAACCGCTGCTCTCTGTCACGTGGAAATGCACGCCCGACGGGCCCAGATCTTCCTATTTTTCAGGATAAACTGAAAATCTCGTGGTTTTCAATGTTGGCAATTGATTTTAATTTGTCAAAAATGTTTTGCAAGTCAAACAACACACACCTGTGAATGGTATTGAACTCCTAGAACAGCAGTTCACTTCCACTGAATTACAGCAATAAATCTAGCTAGCTACAGAGCCTGGTGCACTTCCCTAATTTTACTAATAAGAAAACGCAAGGGATGATGAGTAGGTAGAGGAATAAAGTGATTTTGGGGACACTAAAAATCTGTCTTTTATGATGACTGTCTACTCTCCAAAAATGCCAAGTTCCTACAGATTCCGGGAGGCCTATAGTGAGCTTTTCCATCACTTCTTTGGTCCATGCATTTCCCAAGGCCTTTTTCATAATTCATGCGGTTGTTTGACACCTAAATGCGAATTATAGATACTCACACAGCCATAGTTTAATCAGGGATGGATAAGGGTCTGAAATACCTGATTGTGAGGGGTGTTGCTGAGATTACTAAAACTGATGCCATTATTACTTCATTCACAAAATTTCTAAATCTTGACTTTATTTCATTAATATGGTTTTCTAACAGATTGTTCTGACTCGACAAATTCTAAAAAAAAATGCACAGCTGTATATTTTAAAGATACAAAGTGAAATAAACGAGCATTAAGTCAAACAACTGAGAGCAATGATGTAAGAGGATTAAACAAATGGGTAGTTTTTCTAAACAAATTGTTTATAGATTTATTAATGTTTAAATTGCTTTCCATTTTGTGTTGTGAAGAATATTTCCACATGATTTCTTCATTTGTTGGAAATGTGGGTTTTATATAGTTGTTCTAAAATTTTCAGATATTTGAAAAAACTTCTTCCACATGCTTCTGCATTTCTTGAAATGCCAATTGTTTTTAAATTTCCTTTAAAAAAAAAAAAAAAAAGGTGCTAATGTTGACCTGAAGTGAATAGATTGTGCCTAGGTTTCTTTTCTCCATGTAACTTAATTTAATATACATAACCAGAAAATACATTTTTAAAAAGTGTGCTTATGACTTTACTTTCTTCCCTTGGGCTATAATATTTTCTGAGAAGGGATTGTTCTTTGTTCAGGAGTTCTAATTTCTCTCTTAGGGGAAAGCTTCGTTCAGTTTTCTCTCTCCTTCTATGTGTGTGCCTATGTGGATGATGTTTAAATCGCTCAGGGGTTCCTCGGTGGGTTACTATAAGGCAAGATGCCCGCCCCGGGTTGAGTTTTCAGGGAGCACAGCCCAGAGAAGATGCCCTCCTGGCCTGAGTACGGTGCTCAAGATTCCAAGATTTCCCTAAACCTGGTTGGCGAGAAGCTGCAGAAGACAGCAGGTGCAGCTCTTGTCCCGGACCCTTACAGTGCACGCAGGTGACCATCAATTTTTGGATGGACATCCCGCCTCAGCCACATAGCGAAAATTTTTAATTTTAAGGGGAAATGGGGACGTGTTCAGGAGACTGTAAGTGTCATCTGTGCGCTCATTATTTCGCAATTTCACACTCAAAAGGTGAGACTAGCCAGCATCCTCAGAAACTGTGTCCGCGAAGCCCGGATCACTCACACGCGCTCACACACGCACGCACACGGGCCCTGCGCGTCCCTATGCAGTGTCCTTGCGTGTGCCCCGCGTGTGCCCGGCTCCAGGCGCACGGCCGTGGCCGGGGTCAGGCCGAGACCACGAGCGGAGCCGGCGGAGGAGAACCCAGCTGTTGCTGGGAGACCGACTGCCGGCGGCCGCGGGAGAGAAGGAACCTGCTGGCAGCGACCCTCCGCTCCCGCCGCCCGCCGCACCGCCTCCCCGGCCCTTCCCTCCCTGCCGCCCGCCGCGCCGTCGCAGCCCCTGCGGCAAAGACAACCCTGATTTAAAAAAAAAAAAAAAAAAAGCCGAGACCAAAAAGCCCTGACCCCCCACCCCTCTCCCGCAGGCCCCGCGCCCGGGTGGCAGCCGCGCGCGCCTGCACGCCGAGCGCCGACCCGCGGCCCCGGCCGGGTGGCGCGCGCCGACGGAGCGCGGGAGGTGAGGGACCGCGTCCCCGCGGGGTGGGCGCCGCGCCTGACCCGCCGCCGCCGCCGCCGCCGCGCCCGCGGCACCATGACCGCTGCGAGCACTGGGGTTACAGGTTGGTCGCGGCCGCCTGAGGCCCGGGCGCGCGCTGGTGGCCCTCGCCGGGCGGGGCAGGGCTGGTGGGGGCGGGGGGCGAGGGCCCGGCGGGTTGGGGTGGGTGGAGGAGGGGCGCCCCAAGCCTCCGCGGGGAAGGGGTGCGGGCGGCCGCCGGGCCCCTCCCTGCCCCTGCGGCGGGATGCGGCGTCCCGGCCCGGGAAGCGCGCGGGTGGGCGCCCGGGGCCGGGGCCGCCAGAGCCAGGCCTGCCCGCGGAGCGCCCGGGGGCAGGTGGCTCGGGCCGCGGCGGCTGCGCTGCGCGGGGGCCCCTCCGCCCCTGAGGGCGAGCGTGCGGCGGGTGGGAGGCAGCGGTGCTCCAGCAGGTTTCCCAAAGGGCCGGGGCCTTGGGCTCCCCAGCCGGCTCGTGCGGCTCGCGGTGCGCTTGGGAGCCCTCCTTTGATGAACGGGCCCGGTCGAGCCGCTGTCAGGGTGACCATCCGAGCGGGCAAAGCGGGGTCCGGCAAAAGCGACAGCGTTTTGTCATTGAGCCCTTAGGAGACTGGCTTGGATCTCCAGACGGGCCCAGAACCCCTGAACAAGGAAGGGGTTGTCCCTCTGACTCGGAATGTTCCTCATTACGCAAGGTAGATATCTCTGAACTCAGGTCCTTATACATTCTTGAAGTATCATAGGATAAATCTTCCAGTGTGACCCATAATTGTTAGGGAGTATATTATCAAGGATGTGTGCGCGTCCACGTATCGGTTCAGGCCTCCGGAAGGTTATGGTCTTCATCTCGTGCGTGTAGTCTTCAGCTAGGCCCAGATTTCCCTGGTGACGAAATGGGAGTTGGGGACCAGTGACTGCTGTAACAAGGCCAGGGTTGGAGAAGACCTTTAACAGGGAGCAGAAATTAACAGGTGGCTAATCTTAACAGTTTGTGATTCCCATTTTCATAGCTACAACTGTGATTTGATTGGAAATGAAGTCGGAAGGGGCAGGTGTACACTCCTGGGCATGCACGTTCATATTTGTTTTATATATAGAAAAAAAAAGGTTATGAATTGTCCTCCAAAAATGGATCAACATTTTAAAAATCAAACAACATCATCATGTTGTTTGATTTTTACCTTCTTCAAAGACCCACGCAAGAAGCTTTTACACCTCAAAGTCTTTGTATGCAAACATTAAACATTTAAAAATTTATCCTTTGAATTTCAAAATCATTAGACATGAAAGAAATGACGGAGATGATAGACAAAGAAAGAATAAACGACCGTAGTCCTAATAACTGAACACAAATGATTATAATTTCTATGTAGTTGTTGTAGTCTTTTTAAAACTACATGACTTCATATAGTTAGAATCATGGCATCGTACAGTTTTTATACTGGTTTTCCCAGTAAATATTTAGCATATTTTAACATATTTAGCATATTTTGCCCCATACAGTATTCTTACTTAACAAATTCTAAATAGCTGTGTAAGACTGTGCACCAGGAATACAACTTCACTTCTGTGGCCACACCTCTGGTTGCTGGACATTTGTTGTTTCCAGTTTCTCATCATTACAAATAACATATCAAAAGTATTTGATTATCAAAATTATTATGGAAATTTATATTATGGATATACTGTGTGTGTGTGTCTGTGTGTGTGTCTATCTCTCTATCTTCAGGCTGTTTTCCTAAAGATATAAATTTGAATAAGATGTTTTCTATGTTTCTGCAGTAAATCTGCCTTTTTTTGATATATGTGGATCGCTTTCCTTCTTTTACAGGAATAAAGAAAGATTAAAAAAATATCCTGGACATATAACCTTTGCACCACGTAAAGACTTGACCTTTAACAAATTCATCTAAAATCAAGATGATAAAATATACTTCTTAGTTTAAAATCGTAAGAATGTTGTAAAAGTGGTCAGGTGAAAAGAAAAAAAAAGTAAATGAATGCAAGGTCTTTTAGGAATAATGATTTTTCAGCCCAGGAGTCTAATTCTGGTTTTTGCTTCCTACTCAGACTTCAAATAAATGATCAAAAGACTTTATATAGTGAGACACTTACACCCCATGGGTACAGTGGAGGGAAGACCATTTGCTCATGGGGTGTGGACTCTGATGCATTTCTGGTGGATTTGCCACAGATGGAACTGGAAAGATGGACGGATGGCATAACCAAGGTTCAGGCCACAGTTCCTTTTTGACTTGTGCAAAAAGTGAGGAGCAGAGCTTCAGGCTGAAGTCTAAAGTTAACTCTTGAAGTGGTTTCTCCATGAGACCCAGTGGCTGGTGCAGACTTACCAGATGGAATGTGCTCCAAGGACAGGGACTGACCCCATGGTCCAGAGAGAGGTGCAGGACTGGGGCTTCCAGGAAAAGAGTCAGGAGATGTAAAGTCCAGAAATCAGCACACCATGGCCAAGGGAAGCCCGTCTGCAGAGGCTGAGTGGGGGACGTCTCTCCAATTATGCAAAGAGAAGAGAAGGGGAGACTTTGTTTCAAACAGGATGATGTGTCTGGAAGACAGCCAACAGAGACACACACAGAGTGCTCTCCCTGACCATAAGCCAGGTTCTTAGTGAAATGTGAGCACTTCTTTTAGATGAAAACAAATAACCCAAATATGCAGATGGAAATGGGTTATAATGGACCGGAAGGACTAACAGAAAGTGGCTAACATATTGTTAGAGCCTAGTGAACACTTTGCATCTGAAAAAAGAAAAATATCCCATCGGTATTCTGATCAAGTTAAAAAATTATTTACTGGGTGGACAAAATGGATGAAGGGGCTCAAAGTATAAACTTCCAGTTAGAAAAAATAATTAAGTCATGGGATGGAATGACTAGCACGGTCACTGTGGTTAATAATACTGTGTCATATACTTGAAAGTTGCTGAGAAAGTAGATCTTAAAAGTTCTCATCACAGGAAAAAATCATAAACTATGGTCATGGGTGTTAACTAGACTGACCGAGGTGATCACAACAACAAAAAGAGAAAGGAAGAAGTGTTTATCTATCTACAAAGAGGACATGCAGACTGCCTTCATATAACCTTTCTGAAACTAAGTATCAGCCAGCAGTAAAATCATATCCTGAAATTGTGTAATTCTGAATAATACCAGAAGATAGTTCTTGCAGGATACTCCTACAGGGTCAAAAATGAAATAGAAAAAAAGAGGAAGACATACATTTGAGGCAAGTTAAGGAAAAGGTGGAAGAGAAGAATTAAGTTCCAGGACAGTTGTTTGAAAGGTGATTAGATGAGAAAAAAGGACCTTAAAGCAATAAAAGTTACTAACGATTATGAGCCTTCCAGCCATACCAGTGTTCACAGCAATGTAATCTTTTTAGCCGAGAGTATTCCTAAGTGTATCTATTCAGGGAGACATGGCTCTTAGACGCACTGTTTTCTCAAAGGTTTCTGTGACCTATGATGGGATAAAAAATTAGCATTTCAACCTAGGAAGTAAAGAAAACACGACAGAACTAGAGAAGACAAGAAAGGGTGTAAGGTTTAAAAAACACACCTGAATTTGTTATAAAGTAGGAAAGCTTTAGACGTGATAGAAAAGAACCGAAGAGCCAGAGCATTCCAGGGTTTGAGGCACATTAGCGTGTAGCCAATCCCCAGGATCTCAAGAATGTGGTCAAGAAGAAGGAGAGAAAACAGTGAGGATCAGTGAAGGAAGGTGCTGGAGAAAAGGAGTGTACAGTCTTAAGGATGTGTACCTGGAACCCTACTATGATCATGGAAACCAAGAAGTGGACAGTAGATTTATCAGCAGAACAAATGTTAAGAGATCCTGGTGATCAAATCAGTAGAAAGAAAGGGAGGGCATGGGTGGAAAATAAATCCAGAATTTTAAGTTTGGGTGATTGATTGGGGGCGTTTTTATTTGTTTCTTTGTTTTATTTCCTATTTAAGATGCCTAGACAGAACAACTAACCACTTTCTCGCTCATTGAGCAGTATCTATTGGTTAAATCATTTGCTTCATTAATTTTTTTAATCAGTTCTTCTTTGTAGTAATTATGAGATCCATAGGTCAACTTCGTGGGTCACTTCTGAACTAGGGGAAGGATTTTTTTTAATTACTTAATATTCCTAAAAAGGACAAATTACGGAGGCCTCGATCAGACAAGATACAAATTCGTATCAGACAAGATACAAGTCAGTGATGACTTAAGACACTATTAAATCTATATTATAAAAGTTAAGGTTAAAAAAATCCTGGATAATCTAAAATGAGAGAATCTCTCAAGTAGGAAAACTTAACCTTAGCTATTCCTCCCAGGAGCTAAAATGCAGAGATGAAGAGAAGTATTGTGAGTAATGGATTTAATTTTTAGAAAGAGGGCTTCTTGGATTTGGAAACACCTTTCATTGAATTAGTCTTTCCATTTCTTTCAATTCGATATGTCAGTACTTTATGGAGGAAAAAAATGATTAAATTCTAGAGAACCTCAAAAAATGTTTCTGCTGTTTATTAAGTAAAAATTAAAGCAATTTAAAATCCTAATTAGTTGAACTAGACCATTTGTTTTTGCTTTGTTTCAAGTAATGAATAGCCATTTTCAAGGTATATTCTAGACTAAAATGTTGTAGGAGAAAAGCCAAGTAAAAGAGTTCTTAGTTACTTTCTCATAGGACAAAAACCAAAACCCTATTCTTGTATAGAAAGGATTTTCCATATAGTTTTTTTTTTTTTAGTAAATTCTGACGGTTTCTGAGGAAAACTCAAGTATAGAATATACTATATGTACATATAGTTATAAATCAAAATTTCTGTCTCAGATTTCTATTTTGTTTCAGTTGTTTAGAACTAGTCTTTTCTTATTTTTATCCCCAAACAACCAGTCTTGATGCTGAATTATAAGCTCCGGAGGTACTAAAATGCTCTTCTGAACATCTAGATTAGTGACCCCATCACTAACAGGGACCACTTCTGGGAGAGTGTGTTAAAATTGCCTTGGGAGGGTTTTTTAAAAATACCACTTCCCATAGTCCACTCCAGAAGGTTCTTAGTATGCCTGGTGTGAAAGCCTCCAGGGATTAAGATGTTTGAGAACCTCCTTGGATGATTCAAAGGTTGAGCAGTCTTTGGAAAACTACTGTTTGGAAATCCTTCACCTTCTTTGTCTAAACTTGATGGGTTCTTATTACAAAATCAAATCACAAACAAACAAACAAAAAACAGGAAACTCCTTTTGAATTGCCATCTTATTTGAGTACAGTCTGGTAAAGTTTTGAAAACCACTGTTTTAAACCATCCATCTTCTTTGTTCTTTGCAAATTCATTACAGGATTAAACAACCACCCTAAAAATAGATAATCTCCTTTTCTGATTTCTCATAATATTTAAGTGATACTAGCAGTTTATCAAGACAAAATGCCTATCCTTGAACTCTTGACAGAGGAAAACCTTCAAGGCCCTGGGGCCAGGTGGAGGATGGGAAAACCCTTACAGGACTCTTCCGAGATTGGGAAATGTGACCTTGCAAAGTTACACCTTCAACCTCTGGTGATTTCTTTTTTTTTTTTTTTTTTTTTTTAAAGATTATTTATTTATTTATTTATTTATTTTTTATTGAGAGAGAGAGAGAGAGAGATCTTGAGAGGGGAGAGGGTCAGAGGGAGAAGCAGACTCCCCGCTGAGCAGGGAGCCTGATGTGGGACTCGATCCTGAGACTCCAGGATCATGACCTGAGCCCAAGGCAGTTGCTCAACCAACTGAGCCACCCAGGTGCCCCCCTCTGGTGATTTCTAACTGACATTCTTTTCCTGAGATTTTTTTTCACCTATACTGTACTCAGAATAAGTCACAAAAATTTAAGTGTATATCCTTTCTAAACTTGGGGTGAATGACCAGGCTTGTTAAAAGGATCGATTGTATTTTCTGAGTAGGGATCTGGCCAGAGGCTCATTGCCTCAATTCGTAATCAGTACAGTGATTAGGTGACACACAGACAGGCCTGTGCCCTCTCCTGGGGCTGGGCCAGTCGAGTTTGGGATGCAGGGATAACCGCAAAGGGGCGCTCAGCCATTCTAGTCCATCCTGAGGTCCTTTCCAAATCCAGTGATTTTTAAAGGTCAGAGGAAATTCAATTTTCACAAACAAAAATGAAACAGAACAGAATTCTTAGTGAAGTAATGACAGTTTTGAAGCATTCATAGAAAGAACCAGAAAAAAAAAAAAAGTTATATGCTGTTTTTCTTCGGGATTTGGGAAGTAGAATCAGTATAAAAAGTGGGGGACCATTTTCTTTCTTTTTTTTTTTTTTTTGATAGTTAGCCACTGTACAGTATCTCATTAGTTTTCAATGTAACGTTCAGTGATTCATTACTGCATATAACACCCAGTGCTCATCACAACACGCGCCCTCCTTAATACCCATCACCTAGTTGCCCCTGCCCCCATCCCCCCCCCCCCGAATCCTTCAGTTTGCTTTCGGGGTCCAAAATCTCTCGTGGTTCCTCTCCCTCTCTGATTTCTCCCCCTTCAGATTTCCTTCCCTCCCCTGTGGTCCTCAGTTCTGTTTTTAATCAGTGTGCTGACAAAAGGAACAGAGAATGAAGAGCTGGGTTTAGAGGTGGCCTTTTGAAATGTTTCACTTCCTCCACTTGGTGGCCCGTCTTGGGTGGCCCCTGTGTTCTGCTGAGACTGGACTATGCGTGTAACCCTCTGTTTTTGCCGGGCTACATCCTGATTTAGCCAGGGCCAAGTCGTAGATGAGTAAGCACCCAAATGAGAAGTGCATTTGGAGAGAGAGTCAGAGCTTGCTGCTGTGAACCCAGGGGTCAACATTTCAATGATGTCTTAGTTCTCCCGCTAACGTGATGTGCTCTGCTGATCACTGGAGCAGACATAAAACTGAGGCTACTTTGAGAGAGAAAAAACACAGCCACCTCCCTTTTCTGTGAGCAGAAGCCAATTAGAGGCCCATAAAATTCATGAGCTGAGAGGAACTAATGACAGGCTTGCTTGAGAGTGGCCTGGGAAGACTGACCTGCACTTCTGGGGGCCACCATGCTCCAATCTGGTGTCACCACTTAGACATGGAGGAGGCAAGAATTGGAGACTCTCCATCCCTGATCTCTGGGAAAGAAGATTCTAGTCACCATGCCTTGGAAAGGTCAGACCGAAAGATGTGGACAGCTGAGGATCATGGGGTCAAATCAGAAAGTGACCGTGGGCAGGACACTTCTACTACCTCTCAATCTCAGTTTAAATCTCTAAAATAAGATGAATAGAGCACCTGCCTCACTGGGGCAGGGCAAGAAGTCAGTGAGATGACCCACGCAGAGCTCTTAGCCTCATATGTCATAAACTCTCAGCAAAATGTTAGGCGTACTCTGTGCAAGCTTCACAACTAATAATTATTTTCATATTGTATTTGTTTTAAAGAAATCACAAATGAATTTCATGACTGTTGTAAAACCTTTGAATTTTACAAAAGTTCTTGAAATTCAGACTCCCTGAATTCTAAAATTGTTTCCAGTTCATGTGGCATTGGGCAAGTTTGCCTCAGACTTTTAATCTGCACAATGGAGGTAATATTAAAAATTACTTCAAAGATAGTAAGGCCTTGGAATTTCACTTTGCACAGAGTCAGGTTTCCATAAATGTTTGAGTTTATCTTTTAAGTGGAAGAGGGGGAACAAAAGAGAACACAGAATGCTTAAGGCTTGACTCTTTTCTAACATAATGAACAGTGGTCTATGGACTATCATCCTACCCTAAGAATTACGATCACATGCATAAAGTTGGGAGCAATTTCAAGACTGCGATAATAGATTTTATCATTGGAAGTTTCTTGGGATGTAATATACTGCAAAGTCCAGACGGTGTGGGAGTCCTTTTTGCAAATTTCAGAATGTTTAGTAATTCTCTCTTGAGAACATCCAGAAAGCAGCCAGCCACGTCTCAGGATGACCCAGTGTATTATTATTAGAAACTTTTAGATTAAACAGCTACCACTTGCTACCTTCATTCATATTGGTAACTTCCATTTAGTGTGGATTTTCCTTACTGGAAGAACCACCGCAAAACAAAACCACAACCTTGACTATATTCTGAGCTGTGGATTTTGAGTATGGCAAGAGTACTTCTCTTAATAAACTCCTTCTTTCTGCCTTGGTACATTCTCTGCAGAAAGGATATACTCTTATGCCAAGGTGTCATCAGTGGGATCTAGTTTCTAGTTTCACATTCTCAGCATATTCAGTCAAGGATTTATGAGACTAGGGGCGCTTGGTTGGCACAGTTGGTTAAGCATCTGAATGCTGATTTCAGCCCAGGTCATGATCTCAGTGTTGTGAGATGGAGCACAGTGTCCCAGTCAGCGCTGGTCATGGAGCCTGTTTAAGGCTCTTTCTCTCTCCATCTTCCTCTGACCCTACCTCCACCCCACTCACATGGGCACACACACTCTCTGTCTTAAAAAAAAAAAAAAATTAGACTAAAACAAACTCTAGGAAATTAAAAAAATCTGCCATCTGTAGGAAATTAAGACAGCCGTCTGTTTCCTGCGAGATGTACAATTATTAGATATTAGTAAATGCTTTTTTCTCATTTCCCCCCCAAATTTAGAGAAAAGATAATAAAAGCATAATAGAACATTTCTAGAATTCACCCTAAAGGAAAAAGACCGGATAATGAATAATGACTTCAGAAACCTGAAAGTGACATTTAGATAGAGTCCATGAGACATTTGAAGATTCTTGCCAGAAAAAAAAAGAGGGGGCACTTTTTTTTTTAATTGTGTGGCTGGAATAACCATAAAATGAATCATCATAAAAATGAATTCAATTTTAAGAAATGAAAAATGTCTGTACTATTTTCCCAAAAAAAAAAAAATTGATGTCAAGTGAGTTTATAATCACTAGGTTGTATGATGAGACTATGTTGAAAAAGTAGTTTTCTTTTTATTACCACTTTGAGTTAGAGTGTAGTTAATTTTAAATTTAATAGCTCTGCAAGCCACATTGTCTTGGTTCAGATCTTGGCTCATCTCTGTGCCCAGACTCCCTCATCTGCGAAAACGTCTTTGTAAGAATGGAATGACATGAAGCACGATGTGCTTAGAACAAAGCCTGGCACCTGACAGGCCCTCAGTAGACATTGGAAGGAATCTGTTTTTACATGGCAGTTGACAGATTTTGAGGGGAAGTCAACTGATGAGCTCATGATTGTTTTCTTTTTTGTGAAGCATTCAGACTGGGGAATATATATTCAGCTTCGTATACAATCCTGTCTGTAATACTTTTCCTTCAGTGATTTTGATGATTAAGATCAAAGGTAATTATTGAACACCACTAGGCAGGACCTGCTGGGCAGTTGGAGTCCACGTGGGAAAGTGCTGTGTGCTGGGCTGAAGAGGCTGTAAGGGGTGAGCTCATGAAGGTGGGTGTGGATTACTGCTGCAGCACAGGATACGGGTCCTCGGTGTCCCTAGGAGAGATCCAAGACGCTTGCAGAACTAGAGGAGTTTCAGCCATTCAAGATGGCGTGAGAGGACACTCCGCTGGCGGGGGGGGGTGCAGTCCTCAAAGGCAGTAGGGTGCCACCGTATCCTGGGAACCAGAGGGCGGATGAGCGGATGGGGTGGAGAAGCATGAGGCAAGGCAGAGAGATTTTGGATCACAGAAAATAAGACAAAAATAGTGGGGTTTGCTCCCTAATTTATAAGCATGGCATAAAATGCATGATGTTATATTCATTTGTTCTGAATGGACCTGTTCTGTTGTTGGGAAGGACATTTGGCCAGCCAAAATGTAGAGTCTGTATTTACAGAAATAATGGTATTTGGCAGCTCCAGCATCAGGAATAAACATCCCCTTTGTCTTCAAACTGTGATTATGATGTGCTGAAGTACAAGTGACTATTTAAGTTTGCATATGGGAAAAGGCAGAAAACTCGTTCAAACATGGACATCAGTGGTTTGTTGGTTTAGGTTCTGTAGCCATTTAAGCAGAACAACAACAAAAAATACATAGGAATACTTGAGGAAAGAAATAAGATTGTAATGTTCAAAAAAATTGAAAACATCAAATTCAGTTGTGTTCCAAAATACATAGTGATACCTTTCTCACCTGAAAATTCAGTGTTGGTACCCTATCTAGAAAAAATGCCTTTTTATCTGTTTACCTGGCAAGTCCTTGCACATATAACAATGTAAATGAGCTTAAGAGACAAGAAAGACAAGGAAAGGCAGATGTTTGAAGGTGGTTTTTGTTTAACAGTTAGGATTTTCTGTGCATGCATATTTCTTGACAGAGAAAGATGTTCACAAGATACTGCTAAATTAGAAAAAACAACTGGTTACAAGACAGTGTTTAAGCAGCCATTTAAAAATAAATATATGCATGGAAAAATATGTACTGAAAAGAAGATAGTAGAGATTCAGCCCATATGTCATTGGAGAGTAGGTGCCCCGGCTCAAGGAGGAGAGAGAGTATATCTGATTATTGCCCTGTCTGCAGCACTTTGCCCCCCACCCCCCTGACCCCAGGTGGGACAGGCACAATGTACGCCCACAACAAATACTTAGCAAAAATAATTGAGTCTCCATGATATTTATGAGGAGAAGGGAGTTGGGGTAAATTGGAAGGGGAGGTGAACCATGAGAGACTGTGGACTCTGAAAAACAATCTGAGGGGTTTGAAGTGATGGGGGGGTTAGGAAGTTGGGGTACCAGGTGGTGGGTATTATAGAGGGCACGGATTGCATGGAGCACTGGGTGTGGTGAAAAAATAATGAATACTGTTTTTTCTGAAAATAAATAAATTAATTAAAAAAAATAATTGAGTCTCTAGAAGTAGAGTTCCTGATGGGTTGCACCTTGTTCTTCGTTTTGTTTTTATATTTTTTCTAGTTATCCTGCATTGTTGAGTAATGAAAATAAAAAGTAAAGTTTTTTTTTTTTTTTCATTTAACTTAAGATGTAGGTATTTGAGGTCCAGGGAGGGAGTGGTCCACTGCCCTTGCTTGTTATGGGAATCTCGTCATGTCTGACAGCGAAGACGCAGGTGCCTGTTGGGAATCAACCGTTCATTATGTACTTCTTGCCTTGGGAGGTGGGGCAGCGCTAGCAATAAGGTAGTGAGAAAGTAAGAATACCAATACGTGGAAGTTAAAGAACAAGGTGCAGGAGTGAGAGGCTCTCCTTTAATTAATCATTTGCTCTGTCGTTAATTAAACTTGTTGTTTGCCTGTGTCAGGAGCACAGAGCATTGGAATTCTAAGAGGAGAGACCAGCTATGTTTTGTTAGTGCTAAATTCCTATCACCTAACACAATGGTTGGGATTTTTTGTTAACGAGTGAATGAATGAATGAATGCATTTTATGCAAGCATGAATGAATGAGAAACTTCTGCTAGCCATGAAGGCTGCTTTTCTAAAGACCAAACAATAAAGCTTGGGGTGAGAAGTCCAAGGGATGATATTGAACATTTTATTTCCTTAATTTCCTTTAAAAACTCTTCATGGATTCAGCTAGGGCATACAAAGCACTGATGCGGGATTCGCAGCTGACCATGAAGAGGACACAGGCAGAGTACAGTTGCTGATGTGGGAGTGTTGGGACGCTTAACCAGTTCAAGTGGGGCGTGTGGGTTATGAGTATGATTGGAAGCGCAAGTAAACCTGAGCGGGACCGAGTGTCCTTACAACATGAAGCTCAAGAAAGCAGGTGGGCTACGAGCTCCGAGTGCCTTTGCTCTTCCCTGCTGGATACCCAGCACCTGCCACAGTGCCTTATACGGAAGCAGATATGCAGTCTTTCCTGTGTGAATGAATGAATGAACTAATGAATGAGAAAGAGGGAGACAAGCTGAGCTTTTCTGGGTTACAGGAGAGACCAGGTCAGTGTTTTGGGAAGTTGATTTCTGATATACAGGACAGGACACAGTCAGAAAGCTGGATGTTTGTGGCAGTCCGGACCTGAAGTCCATGGCCCAGCACGGACTCCAGTACGGGGCTAAAGCCAGAGGGACCGTGTACATCAGGACAGAGAATCTTCTGCACATTTGCGGACCTGCACATGAGGACCCAAAGAGCCCAGGGCAGGAGGACCTGGGAGCTGAGAGGAAAGGGGGGAGGGAATGTCGGACGGATACCCATTGGCCCTGTTGAATTTCCAGTGGTGATGGTGTCAGTACAGCCTGTATCGGAGGGCCAAGCAGCAGCACAGATGCACAGCTCAGGACCCAGACACCGACAGATGGTGATGGAAACTGTAGGAGCAGATGCTCATTTAAGGGGTTAAATACAGAGGACAGACACAGGGGACAACAGGTAAAGGACATGCTGTAAACCATCATTTAGAAGATGGAAGATTCCAAAGAGTTTAATGCAAACCCAAGAGAGTTACAAGGAGAAGAAATGACCCATAGTGTTGCAAACACTTTTTTTTTAATTTATTTTTTTTTAATGATGTTAGTCACCGTACATTATGTCATTAGTTTTTGATGTAGGGTTCCAAGATTCGTTGTTTAGGTGTAACACTCAGTTTTCCATGCAATACATGCTGTCCATAATACCGTCAGGCCAACCCATTCCCCCACCCTGTCCCCTCTGAAACCCTCAGTTTGTTTCTTGAAGTCCACAGTCTCTCATACAGTTAAAGAAAATAGAATCTATTCATTGCAGTTAGTCAAGAGAGAGCTGGAATGTCCTAAGGAAAGCATATGCCAACAGAGGTTGCTATCCCAGAATATGAAACTGGATTTTAGCCATTTAAAAGGGAGGAATGAACCAAAATATCTTTTCTCCTGGAGTTGCCATTAGCTGTTTCCAAGTAAAGGATTTATCAGTGAACGTATTGTAACTGTGCAGCCTTTTCTCATTATTGAACTATTTAAATACCAACTACTTTTTAAAAAAGATTTTATTTATGTATTTGACAGAGATCACAAGTAGGCAGAGAGGCAGGCAGAGAGAGAGGGAGAAGCAGGCTCCCCACTGAGCAAGGAGCCCAATGTGGGACTCGATCCCAGGACCCTGGGATCATGACCTGTGCCGAAGGCAGAGGCTTTAACCCACTGAGCCACCCCGGTGCCCCAAATACCAACTACTTTTAATAAGGGTGAAAAAGCTACTGGAAGTCTTGCTTTTTAAACTCAGTGCACTATCTTATGAAGGACACTTCTGTAAACAGAAGAAAAAATGTATTGGGTTATAAATACATCATAGTGATAAGGCTAAGATACACAGAAGCAATTTCCTATCAAAATAATCAGCTTACCTAGGATACTTAAATATCCCTGCCGCTCTTTATCAGGGGAATAATAGGTTTGCTGTACTTAGTTATATTGACGCAACGTGAACAAATGTGTAAAATCATATTTCTGGGTATAAAGGAAAATTTTTATAACCAACTGCCTCAAATTAATTTTGAACTCTTCATATGTTTATAATTTGTGTTTATTTTACTACTTGGGTGCTTTAAATAATATTTGATATTATTATTATTTTAATATTTGATATTATTGTCAGTCAATATTTCAGTGATTCAGGAGCTAGTTTGTTTTAACATGTGTGTGGATTAACCAAGTTTTATAGGAGTTTGAACAGATGGTTTTCTTGGGCACTGTTTAATTTGGTGGCATTTTTGCAGTAGGTAAAATTAGGGTCAAACTATGATGATTAGTATCATTCATCATGAACAACCGGTTTTTGTGGGTCAAAAATAGAGATTTAAAAACAATAATTCTGGATGTCTACTTCTTTACATAAACAAAAACATAATAAAAAATTGGCTCTGCTTCTATTTATAATAAAAGCTGCATGGTATTCATATATGAAGATATCGTATTCATACATCAAAAAATTTTCCAGACCGTAACTTATGGCCAGATCATAAGATCAATAAATGGTCATTCACGAGTCTCCACTGGCTCGGTGTAAAAGGTATTATGGTTGGTGGCTAGGTCTATAAAATTTCTTGTATCACCTTCGAACAACTTTGTACAACCACACTTTATTTCCTTTGTGTTGTGTAATCTTGAAGGATTTCTAAAAGATTCTGTATCCCGTTTTCAGGTGCACAGGAAACTGCCATTCAAGAAGCATCCCAAATTGAGGCCACCAGATGTTTCCTTCCATAGTAAATCAGAGAACAAGCATAATTTGAATATTCTGCATATATTTACATATCGATGTCAAGAGTCCCTAACTCCAATTATGTAAAATAAAATTAATTAGTGCAGCCTACTGCAAAGCCCATATTCAAATCCAATATTCGGGGCAAGATAGCCTGGAAATACCTAGCACATCTTAAAGCCAATTAGCTTCATGTCTTCTGGGAATAGGAGGGCTGGGCAGACACACCTACCTGGGTGCCTCCAGGAGAGCCTGGACATAGGAGGACGCACTCAGACATAGAGAATCAGAGTCAAGGCTGATGTGTCCAAAGCTGCTATGGTCAGTTCTCTTTCCCCATGAAAACTGCAGCTGCGTGTATTTACAGATCCTGCAAATTCTTCTCGTGCTCCCGTGAGAATCGAGGGGTCCTCATTGGCCTTCAGTTAGAGTCCCGAGTCCAGCCCCAGGGAGCAGCCAGGAGGACAGCCAGTGGCTGCTTCCGGGTGGTCAAACCACTGTTTCCCTGACCCAGCATTTCCTCGGCCTTGTGCCGCCCTGACCTTTCCCCTTCCTTCAGGGGCCTTGCATGGCTCTGATCGGTCCTCAGTCCCAGTTTGGTCCATCACACACGCTTAGTCTCTGTGGGCACACGGAGAAGCTTCTGCCTTTCAAGTTTGCGAGGGTAGCCGCGCTCAAGTCATTAACTGCCCGAGGCTGGAATTTCCCCTGCCATCGAGATGTCTTCCTTTCTGTTGTCTGTTGTAAAGGTTAAGTAAAATATCATTGCTAAGTGTCCAAAGCATAGTACATATCCCGAAAAACCGCTGGCTTTGCTCATTTCCTTAGAGGTTCAGTCCAGATCAGATAAGTCTGTGGACTCAGGGTAGCCAGGCACCGCCTACCTTTGCCGTCTGTCTCCTCCGCTGTATTTCACTTGTTTGGCATTCGTACCCTAAGGGCCTGGCATACCTGGGCCCTCCTTGCATGGCCGCTGGACTGTGGGAGGTAGTAGCAGTGACTAGACAGAAGTGACACTTACAGCAAGATGTGGATGACTCAGAATTGGGGAAATGTATGTACCTGGCAAGCGGGCATCTGGTCTCCCTCCAGTAGGATTTGTATTTACTTCAAGGTGCCTGGAAGAGCTGATGCAGTACCAGCATCTGCAAAAGAATAAAAAAAGTTCATTTAGAGGAGGTTCTGCCCCATTTTCCCTGTCCCCCATCCTCTATGTCAGGGACGAAATTGGGAACTTTGAAACTATCATTGGAAGTCGATGTTTGTAGATGTCGTGTTAAATTAAGTCCAGGGAAAATCCTGGGGAGGATCTGAGTATTTCATCTGGACTGGTCACCCGTGCTCTGGCACAGACCGCCTCTAAGTGGAGACAGCTCCCGGCCTCAAAAACCCTCCTGCTGGGGCGCCTGCGTGGCTCAGTGGTTTGGGCTGCTGCCTTCGGCTCAGGTCATGATCTCAGGGTCCTGGGATCGAGCCCCGCATCGGGCTCCCTGCTCCGCAGGAAGCCTGCTTCCCTCTCTCTCTCTCTCTCTCTCTCTGCCTGCCTCTCTGCCTACTTGTGATCTCTGTCTGTCAAATAAATAAATAAAATCTTAAAAAAAAAAAAAAAACCCTCCTGCTAATATGTATATCTGAGAAGGCAATTCGACCCCAGTTAATCTAGACTAGCGCCATCCGAACGGGCCAACAACCTGTTCATGAAATGCACAAAGTGATGCAACCTGTTCATGAAATGCACAGGGTGATCTATTGGGTTGAGGGGGGGAAAAAAAACAAGCTTGGATTGATATTTTTATCTTAACCTTTTAAAATTTCTTTTTGCACATATTGCATATACTCTGACATACAGTAGAACGCGTGTCTAATTAACGAATGCATTTGCATACACGGGGGGCTCTGTTTGTGAGGCGGTCGGCGTGGAGATGGTTTCGGTGACTAACGGAACTGTCTGTCTGCTTCCAGACTGCAGTCTTGTCCTGGCTCCCCCAAACTAACTTCAGCATGCTCAAACGGAAGCAGAGCTCCCGGGTGGAGGCCCAGCCGGTGACGGACTTTGGTCCCGATGAATCTTTGTCAGACAACGCTGACATACTCTGGATTAACAAGCCAGTAAGTTCCTTTTTTGAAAAACAGAGAAGCGCATGCTGATATAAAGGAAATTGGATTCATATAATTCAAAAATCACGTACCTTTGGCTTTGAAATGACTGTTTGAGGTGCAGTAGAATATGGATGAGTCTGGAAGTCTGGAAGTGGAGAATCATTCAGATGAAATAAAGAGGTGCCGCGGGGGGTCATGCACACAGGCAGGTCTGCTAGGTGGTCTGCTCCCTCCTCTCCCCCGCCGTGCATGTGGTCCCCAGAGTCATGCCATACACTGATACTGCTCCTTCTCAGTCCGAGCCAAAGCTTGAGTCCCACATAGTCATCTGTTCTATCATTCTTCCATGAGTTCTCAGCACAGGAGGGGATCATCAGATGTTTGGAATTAAAGGTCACCTTCAGAGTGGCAAGGGTTGGTTGACTCAAAGGGAAGGTTAACGAGATAGTGGGTAGTGTCCCTGGAGAACTGCATCACCTTCTGCCTAATGAAGCCGAGGAGAACGTGGGGGGAACATCTAGAACAGTGTCACTGGGGTAGATAGTGTGGCAGCCAGAAGGAGGAAGGGCATGGTCCCGGGTCTTGCAAGCTCAGCCCAACCACAGAGAGCAGGCTCCCCTTCAGGACCGGACTCCCAGCAGAGGCCGAAGTACGGGAATGAACTGTTCCCCACGCAGTGATTGTCTTTCCCTTGACCAGGATACAAGTCCTCTGCCCGGGCTCCCTGCCCTCTCCAGGCTTCTCCAGCTCATCTGCCCTCCTGACCACGTGTCCAGCAGGCTCAGGTTTCTTCCTGCCTTTCCCCTTCTGTTCACATTGCCTTTCTGCTTTGTAGTTATTGCAACATCTCTCTTACCGACGTTGCTCATTAACATGGGTTAGCTGTGCAGGGAGCACTTTTTCTATTCTGGCTCTCACTGCCGGCAACGGTTCTTTCCTGGATCTGCACACACTGGCCCCTGGAGCCTCACCAGGGTCTCCCTGTTCTTCTGAGATGTCCAGCCAGTTCACACTGTTTTCCTGCCCGGAGGCCTTCCCCAGCCTCTGATGAGTCAAGTCCTCCTGACCCAGGAAGGCCTGGCTCGGATGTCAGCCCACCCCTGTGGGCGTCTGAAGGCTTCCTCGTTTGACCGTCTCCACCACGCACAGAATGAACCTCTTCTCTTTCCGCTTATCCTATTTTACCATTATATGTAACTAAAAACGTATATTGCATGTAAGTATATGTATGTTATGCCTACCAGACTGCTAAGTAGTGATGAGTCAGAAACGTGTTTAACATTTTTGTGGCCCCAGAGCCCCACAGAATTTCTTACGCATAGGAGGTCTGCCATTCATGGCTAGAGAATTGAACAGGATGGAGAATAAAGCATTCAGTAAATTTTTTCTTGGTGTCCGCCACCTATAAGCCTTTCTGAGAAGCTCTGAGGAAGGTAGCATTACAGATTTAGCCTTGGAAGCACTAACTAAAATGATTAATGCTTAATTAGGATACTTTCTTTAAATTCAAAATAGATTCATTGTGGAAGAACCCATCTTTTGAAGCTCTTTTGTGTAATTAGATCCTTTGTGTTGGAGATCCAGATCGGGCTAAATTCGCACACTGATATTTATTGAAGGGCTTCCAAATTGCATGAGAAGTACATCAACCCTTAAAATGAATTGAGTCATCAGTGACTTCCATGATATAGAATAAATGGCATTATGTCTTCATGCAAATATTATAACTGTCAGATTAATATTATAACCCACTCACCAGCCTACGAGTGTCTGAGTCTCCTCAGAATTCTGACAGTCTTTTCAATTTTTCATCAGGGGTCCTTGCTAGTTTGCACAGCTGAGAAGACATCCACCATAAAACCACGACATCTTTTTTGGGGTGAGGGGAGCCTAATATTAAAAGATTAACATGACTGCAGATATATCCAGCATCATCAATAAATAACATATTTCCATTATGTTTAAGTATTGTGTACTAATTAATTAACTAGTAAGATTAAGTGTGTGGGGGTAGCATGCAGACGCAAGGAATATTATTATTATTAATATAATATAATATAATATAATAATAAATATTATTATTATTATATTATATAATATTAATATTATAAGTCTAGGTGTTCATTTTTATAATAAAATATTGTGAGTGATCTTATTTCTTACATGTATACACATGTATATGCACACAGATGTACATATACATGTTTATCTATTATTTCTACTCTTTATGTTGAAGTTGAGGAAAATCTTTGAACAGCATGTGCATTCCTAGAATTGCACAGAAACTTATTTTTCAGAATTTTGGGAAAGCTCCCAGGGCTAAAATTGTACAAAACATTCTCTAAAATAGTAAGTCCATATTGAAAATGTAGGATGAGGTCAGATTTCGAAATATATTTTTTATACAAGAATATAAATACAAGATACAAGATATAAATGGAAAGAAAACTGGACACAAGGGAAATGTTACGTGTCAAGTCATTTTTTAAAATGTTGGCAATCCAGGAGGATAGACCACTCTGCTAACGACCAGGGAAGTTACGGTAAGTAAAATATAATTCTAGGTGCTCATAATATATAAAATGTATAAAAATAATGGCACATGACATTTCTGCATGAGTAAGGTACTGACCCATGTTTTAACGGGACCAGAAGCTCCTTATGTTGTGGCCCAATGCCTTGGGAAGGTCAGAGGCACTGAAGTAACCTGCTCAGGTTCACAACAAGCCCTTGGCTCTCATTAACTGCGGGAGCATGGAAAAGTCTCTTGACCTTTCTGCCTTCATGTGTGCATGTGGAAATTAGGCTGCTTTCAGAATTAAATGATGTAAAATATGGGGAAATATTTAGCACATTGTATGCACTTAACAGACATGAGTTTCCTACTCTCTCTTCTCCATGCCAGTGAAATATTTTAATCTCGAGATTCTATTTTCCAAATAGTGTGGTTTATAATGCAAGTTTAAGGCCTCATTTTATGGTGTCAGATGAGAACTCTGAGCCTCTTTTGCAGTGGGTTCACTCTTTGCTGCGCATCTGTGCCATCATCAGCGTCATTTCCGTCTGTATGAACACGCCCATGACGTTCGAGCACTACCCTCCTCTGCAGTATGTGACTTTCACTCTGGATACTCTGCTGATGTTTCTCTACACGGCAGAGATGATAGCAAAAATGCACATCCGGGGTATTGTCAAGGTGAGTGTTCTAGAACCAAAATGCTTTGAAAATCTAAGTTAGTTTAATAGTATTTTCAGATTAATTTCCATCACACAAAACTTCTCTTTATCCATCCTGTAGTTTTTTTTTTAAATAGGGCATAACTCCAGAGACCGGTAAAAATATGATGCATACGAATATTTAAAAAGTGAAATAAATTGTGTAAGACACAAAGCCTTGGGATATCCAGGAAGGAGAGAGAGAGTCGGCCTGTAGGCTCCATGGCCAGAATAGGGTCCATTATGTCACCTCCAGGGGAAACCCGTGGCTTGGCATAGGGATGAGTCCAAGCGTGGCACCTGCGGCTTTACAGAATGTGGAATAAATGTTACGTGATTAAGTTACGGTGTGACGACACTCAGGATATCATTAACCTGAACTGTCCTGAAGGTACAAAGGAGTGAAAAGAAAGGGCATGAGGTAGAAAGCAGGAGTATAGGAGAAGGAAGGCATGGCATGGCAGTGGAAGCATTGGGAGACAGGAAAGAAATGAAAGAAAAAGGAAAAGACGGAAAAAGCAAAGGAAGAAAAGTTCTGTCAAAGGATATCTTCTGTGTATTCCTAACCTGCACGCAGAGGATAAAAATAGGTAGATGACACTTTCTCTGTGAAGTATTTGAAATTATACTATTTAGGGAGCCAGTGCTATAAGGAAATAGCAGAAGGGACAGTAAAAGTCTGCAAATGACAGATTTGACTCAAATCCTAGCTCTTCCTTTATTCGCTATATCAGCATCTCCAGTTACATAATTTTGGTGGAAAAGGACCTTATTTTGTACTAGGACTTCAAGATTCTAATGAGATGATGCATAACATGAAATTACTTAGGGTCAGTACATCTCTCTATGCATAATTCAATGTGTATCATCCTTAAAACAGAAGGGTCACAGCCAGCACATTACTTTTTTTTTCATTTTTAACCTTTTGAAAACCTTTTTATTATGGGAAATTTTAAGTTTACTCAAAAGTAGAGATTATAGTTGTCATGAATCCCTATAACTCAGTATCAACAGTTATCAATATTTGGCAAGTCTCAGAAACCAGGTCATTTCAGAAGTAAAGGCTCATGCATTACTGACTGAGACACTTTCTTTTTAGCATAACCATCATGCCATTATTGTGTCTAGCAAAATTAATAACAATCTCTTAATGTATGCCAGTACGCAAGTCATAGACGTATTTTCCCAATTGTCTCAAACATTTCCTATTATAATAAGTTAGCTTCTTTGAATCAGGCCAAACAAGCTTTAAGAAATATATCTGTTATATTTTTAAATCTCATTTAAGTCTCTTTATGCCCCTTAATTCTCAACCCCACATATCCTGCAAAAAAAAAAAAAGAAAGAAAGAAAAGAAAAGAAAAGAAAAAGAATTTCTTGTCATCAATCCATTGGGAAAATGAGTCTTGTAGAACATTCTACATTCTAGATATGACTAATTGCTTCCTGATGATTCCATTTTTAGTTTCTATATACTCCATATTCCCTGAACCATTTTGACTTTGACCAGCGATGTACACAGGTGCCTCTTTCCCCAAGCAGTAGCCACAAAATGGTTTGTAGAACTTCTGGACCTTTGCCTATCTGATGGGTGAAAAATGGTAACTCAGTGTAGTTTTAGTTTGAATTTCCCTTTTTAAAGGGAGGTTGATTTGAGCGCGACTGTATACAAAGGCCATTTTCAAGTTGTTACTATTTTTCATTCAAGGTTTGGGTACTCTTTGTGTTGGGAGTATTAGCTCTAGATGATGTAAATTACATTTACTTTTCCTCTTTCATGATTATCTTTGCTCATGACTATTCAGGCCACAGGCACTTCCTGTTCCGGATCAGAAGCTCTTTCCATCCTATTAAGTCCACTCTTGTGTCTCCCAGGAATGTTTTACACTTCTCCTTACATACATTTTGCACATTTTTTTTGTTATTTTCGTGCTTTGTTATGTTATTTCATCTTTTCGCTGTCACAATGGGGTCTTCTATAAAGTGTTCTAACTTGCTGTTATTTTTTTAAATGAAGGCTGTTGATTTTTATGTGCTAATATTGTTTCTTGCTACTTTACTAAATTTACTAAATTCTTGTACTGTTTATAGTACTTTTTCCATTAATTCTTCTGTCTTTTTATTTCCATTTCAGATGTCTCTCTCTTTCTCACATATTTATTGGGTCAGCTCAGTTTTAAATAGTATGAGAGGCAGTGAACATCTTTGTTTAACCCCAGGCTTATTTAGACCATCTCTCATGTTTCCTCATTAAATAATCTGAAGGATTAGGGTTTGAAGTAGGTACATTTTATCAGGCTAAGAGAACAAACATTAATTCCAATTTTTGACTGTTGTATCATGAATAGCTTTTAAATTTTGTTGAATGACTATTTTTCTTTTTAGCTCTTGGAGTAGAGTAGATTTCCTAATATTGAACCATCCTTACATTCCTGGAAAAAACTGAGTGGGGTCATGAAACAGTTTTATTCTGGTTTAATGTGCTATTTGATGATATTTGTTATTATTTTTGTTGTTTTAATTTTGTCTAATCTTTGTCAGGTTTTGGTATTAGATTTCCATCTATGTGTGTACACTGCTATGCTCTAAAATAGTCTGAATAATCTTTAAAAATTTGGGTACACATCTCCTAGGAAACCATCTGGTTCTAGTGCTTTTTTTTGGTGGGATTCCTTTCTATTTCTGTTTCTTCTATGGAAATTGTTCTGTTCAGACTTGCTTGGCCTATGGGTTCTGTTTGGTGATGTATACTTTTTTAGGAAATTATCAACTGTTTAATTTGTTGAATTTATTAACAGAAGATTGCATTCAATAATTTTAATTTTCTCTGTTTGATTTATACTTCTTCCAAATTTTGAATTTTTTTTTTTAGATTAGAATTTATTTCACTTGGGTTGGCTAGTATTATTTGTTTGTTTTGTTCTGTTGCTTTTTTTTTTTTTTTTAAAGTTTGTATTCATTTATTTGAGAGAGAGAGAACATGATGGGAGGAAGGGGTGATGGGGCAGAGTGAGAGGGACAAGCTCAATCCCAGGACCCTAAGATCATGATCTGAGCCAAAGGCAGACACTTAACTGACCAAGCCACCCAGGCTCCACTCATTTTGTTTTAGATTAGCCAATTTGCTTACTTACCTTGTTGATTTTTAAAAAGAACTAGCTTATTAATTCATTTGAACTCATTAATTTTTGCTTTTACTTTTCTTTTTTTCTTTCTTTTTTTGCTTTATTTGCTTTACTTTTTGGGTCTATTTCCAGATTTTTGACAGTGTTTCACATTTTCATTTCTCAAGATTCTTAAATATGTTACTTCATTGCTTCTGGTGTAAATGTGGCTGTGAGAATGTTTTTTCCTTCTTTGTGATTGGATCTTTCTCTTAAATTCTCTTTAATACCCTTATTATTGAACTCAGTAGATCTATGAGAATGTGTCTTTTGTTGACCATAAAGGACATAGGCATGTCATACGATATTTGTTTTATTCCATTCTGTCGTCAGGGTTTCTTTTCATATCCCAGTTACACCAGATCATGTTTTGGTCATTTATTTCCATCATTTTCTTTATGTGTGTTTTTTCTTTTTTTCCCCCTATTTTTATCTTTCCTGTATTCTGTTCCCTTATTGTACTCCCTATGCTGTCTATTCAATCTTGTGTTCCTTTAAGTTTACTTCTCTTTCTGAAATGATTATCTTTTCATTTCTTTCTAATTCTGATTATTTCTTGAATGCTTTTCTGTCTTTTTTCACAGTCTCCTATTGTTTCGACATCATTTCCATTGTTCATTTTTTCCAATTTTGTTGTACTTTTGTAGCATCTATTTTTCTTAATTTCTTTTGATCACTTTGTTATAGTCTACTACAGTCTTTATCTGCTGTGTATGCTTATTTTTGCATGTCTTATACATTATTTGTGTGTTGTGTACATTATTTGGTTCTTTTATATATGTATATGACTTGATATTATAATATATATATTTATAAATCAATTATAATATATTCATAAGGACTTGATCATAATCCTTTTGCTCGGTTACTTTTCTTGCCATTGCTCATTTGAAATCTGAGTTTCTCCTGCTTAATGGGTAGAGTAGCTTCCATATATTATCAGTTTGAGGGTTCCTTCCCCTGTTTTACCATAAAGTATAAAATATATAGCTTCTCTGTGCAGCACGCATCCCAGGTCTGGGTTCTGCCTCCTCTGAACTGCTGGTCCTCTTATCTAATCCGTGTTATCCTTTGTCCCTCCTGTCCCTGCCCCAGCCTATTCAGATTCTACTCCAGGGGTTTTTCTCTAGCTTGGGTCTCTGTTCCCCCGGAAAGGGGTTTTTATGGGATACACTCGAGAGGTTAGAATGTTCTCTCACCTCTGATCTTTGCCCAGCCCCTTGGTGGGCATTTTGTCTTTGTTACTGTTTAGTTCTTTTGTTTCACATTCACCTGCCATTGCTAGACTGTTTTGTTACCTTTTGAAGAATTTTGCCCTTTATTTTCAGGGTCACTGTCTGAGGCTTCCACTAAGTGTTTCCCTAGTATTTGTTGCTAGTTTTTGGTGCTGGAAATTCTCAGATCAGCCAGAACTTCCCTGCATGACTTTCCTCTACAACCTCCCCAAGCTGGGGTCTTGAGTAGGTGTTGATATTGTCAATAATTTGGTCTTTATTTTGGGATACATTGTCAGTTTTATTCGAGACTATGTCCATGGATATGTTTTTCTGTGCTATCTCACTGTTTTGTTTTTTTAGGAAATTTGGGAGATTCAAAAAAACTACCATCATGATCTTACCCAGATTGAAGTTAATTGCTCAACCTCTACATAGTTTATTTAGCATATACTTTGTGCCTGGTGAAAGAAACAAATTCTAGCTGTTTTCGGTTTTTTTTTTTTTTTTCCAAAGGAAGTGGTGGGAGGTCTCCTGGGCATATTGAGGGATTGAGGCCCTGGAAGATCAAGCTTAGAAAGTACACTCCAGGGAGTGTGCACCTGGAGCAGCAATGACCTCAATTCAGGTCCCACCTGGTAACAGCCTGGTCCACACACCACCGCCTCTGACACTGTGAACGTTGCCCAGGTTCTCCCTTTGTCCTCAGAAGTCAGTGTCACAGTTCTGAAAGTGAATGTCTTATTGACCAGGTTACGTTAGGATCTGAAGGAGAAGTCCTGGGGGTGGGGAAGAGCAGTTTGATGGGCCTGATAGTGAAGAGATAAAGGACAGGACTGAGGCTGGAAGCTTGTCTACAGATCGACTTTATTAATTCCCCAAGCGCCGCTCTCAGAGTGTTTGTTACTGCCTGAGTTCTCTCTTCTGATTTCCTCGTCATAGGGGCCTTTACCAAATAAACTCAAAAGAGCTCACAAGTATTTTGGAATTTCTATTAGTTTCCTGCTGATTACATAACTAACGACAATGAACTTGGTACCTTAAAACAACAGAAATTCGTCGTCGCACTGTTCTGGAGACCACAAGTCCAAAACCAGAACGTCAGCAGGGCGACGATCTTTCTGAAGATTCTAGGGGAAGCCCCCTCCTTGCTCTTCCTCACTCTGGGAGGCGCTGGGTGGTTTCTGACATTCCTTAGCTCGTGGCTGCGTTGCTCCAATCTTTGCGCCTGTCTTCATGGGGACTTCTTCCTTCCACGTGCCTCTCCCCTTCTTTTAAGGACACTAGTCATCGGATTTAGGGCTCACCCTAATTCAATGTGACCTCATCTTAACTAATTACATTTTTGAAGGACATTATTTCCATATAAGGTCACATTCTGAGGTTCTGAGTGGGCATGGATTTGGGGGACACACTGTTGAACTCCCTACAGAATTAGCTTCAGCTAGCCACTGGACTAGCCAGCGGCTTGCTAGTATCAGATATTGTAGGAAGCTTTGAAAAAAGCTTTCTGAAGCTTGCGGCAACTCACAGAAAATAGGCGTAGAAATGCAAAAGAGAAATTCAGTTCAATGTAGGAATTGAACTTGAAAGGAACTATCAAAGCCACAGCAATCTTAATGCATTTACTAAGAAACCAGTAAGCTGAGAGAATCACCAAGAGCCCACTGTGGCTACAATAAGTATGGGTCTATATAATATGACTGTAATATGGCATCCCCAACCCCTTAGGAAAAGTTGTTGGCTTATGGGAGCGGGGGGTACCTGCCATGCCTCAGCCAGTGGATTTCAGTGTGATTTGAAGATCACCTGGGTCTTTCACAGAGTCACTAGGTCAGATATCCTGAGCGGTAGGTTTAGATATGTTGAGGTGCCCAAAACTGATTGCTAAACCAGGAGGCCAACTTTGGGAAAGGTGGTCTTGTGAGGGCGGTAGAGGCATCCTTTATGCCACTGCAACTTCTCTCCCAGTACAGCCTAGCCCTGTTTTGAATTCTGTGATTCCCCAAAGGGCCTTTTATGACCCTGGCGCTCATGTATGTTGGTCATTCAGGCAATGCAATCTCCGAACATTCTTTGGGATTAAAACACCATGTGTTGATTTCTTTGAGATTTTAACTTGAAGGAACAGAAGCATGACATTTCCTAAAATAAAAGTTTTGTTTCTGAAGTTGTTTAATAAATGAAGACTTGGATTTCACATCATGAAGGTGACAGTAGACATCACGATGTCACAGTCTAATGATAAGAAGAACAGAGGTAGACTTAATATATCCATGCCGAGTGAACCGAGCACCGAATGAGCAGAGGTTTTAATGGTTCAGATATTAAAAGTCAGAGCAATCATTAGATAAAAAAAATATTGGATCCATGACCAGGCTGTTTTCAAAACCTTTTTAGTGAGTCATGCCCAGTATTTTCTGACTTCCGTCAGTTTTTGGATGATGAGCTGTTGATTAAGACTAAAAGTGTTGCTTTAATCTTCAGTCTTTAAGAGTTGAAATCTGAAAATGAACATCAAATACAGTCTGTTTTTCATTTAGGAATGCTTGGATTAAACACAAATAAACTACAGATTTTGTAATACTGACTTGCTAACATTATCTGGAAGTAATCATTAGAGCCTCAGATCTCATTAAAACTGGTGTTCAGTGTTTAAATGCTATGTGAGATTTGGGTTAAACATAGTTAAATAGGAAGTCTAATTTTCCTGAACTAAGCTTTAAATTTATCATCTCACTGAGTTCTCACCTTTGAGGTCACCACGGCAAAAAGTCATGACTTTATTCTTATTTTTGTAACATACATTTCTGCAGAAATGCAGGTGATGACATTCACAGGCCAAAGAGTTTATGTTGGGTTTGAGATTACATTCTGGTATTTAAAACTTAACTTACTTTCCTTTAGATTTGTACATAGATGTGGGATTTCTGGATTATAAGACAGATATGTTCTTAATTTTTTTTTTAAGAACCTCCCTTTTTTTTAAGAACCTCTCTTTTCTCCACATCATCCCCAACACTTATCTCTTGTTTTTAAGCTTTAAAAAGGATAAATCCTAACATGTGTGAAGTGGCATCTCGTTGTGGTTTTGATTTTCATTTTTCTAATTGTTAGTGAAGTCGAGCACCGTTTCATGTACCTGTCAGCCATCCATATGTCTTTTTTTTTTTAAGATTTTATTTATTTATTTGACAGAGATCACAAGTAGGCAGAGAGGCAGGCAGAGAGAGAGAGAGAGGAGGAGGAAGCAGGCTCCCTGCTGAGCAGAGAGCCCGATGTGGGACTCGATCCCAGGACCCTGAGATCATGACCTGAGCCAAAGACAGCGGCTTAACCCACTGAGCCACCCAGGCACCCTCCATATGTCTTTCTTACAGAAATGTCTATTCAGGTCCATTGTCCTTTCAAAGTTAGGTTGTTTCTTTTTGCTATTGAGTTGAAAACGTATGTCAACAAATAAGTTGTACACCTTAAATAGATACAATTTAAAATTTGGATTATATACTAAAACTGGAAAGAAATCTTGAACTTTTCATAAAGGCTTAATTTTAGCAAGATATCATCTGTTACAGTACATTGTATTGTTCATTTAAATTTTATTGACTCCACAATTTTGTATTTATGAATTTGTTTTGGTTTACCATTGCATGAGAAAAATGTAGGTGTTTAAGTTACTCCATAATAAAATGCATCAGCCCCTACACGGACTGTATGATTATTTTTTTTTTTTAAGATTTTATTTATTTATTTGATAGACAGATCTCAAGTAGGCAGAGAGGCAGGCAGGGAGAGAGGAAGGGAAGCAGGCTCCCTGCTGAGCAGAGAGCCTGACGCGGGCTCGATCCCAGGACCCTGGGATCATGACCTGGGCCGAAGGCAGAGGCTTAACCCACTGAGCCACCCAGGTGCCCCTGGATGATTATTTTTTTTAAGATTTTATTTATTTATTTGACAGACAGAGATCACAAGTAGGCAGACGGGCAGGCAGAGAGAGGAGGAAGCAGGCTCCCCACTGAGTAGAGAGCCCGATACAGGGCTCGATCCCAGGACCCTGGGATTATACCTGAGCTAAAGGCAGAGGCTTCAACCCACTGAGCCACCCAGGCACTCCTGGATGATCATTGTTCTAAAGGACCTCATGTTACTCAACTTTGAATTACTATGCTCTCATCACTAACCCTACTAACCCTACTATATATATATTTTTAACTTTTATTAAGCACCTGTCTTCCAAAAAGCTTATTTTTTCATAAAATATTTCCATACTTTTTCTACCTTAATTCATTTTCTAATAGTATGACATTTACCTCTCACTCAATTTTTTAGTGTCTTTACCCAGAAAATTTGCAAATATGTACTGTGTTTGTTCACTTGTAGGACTTATGCTTATGTTTTTCCCTCACACATCTAGGATCATTATGAATATATATGTGCATATCGTGCTCTATTTGAATCATCAGGTTATACTTTTCTTAATAAGATTTCACATTGTTTGTAACAAAGCTGTACAAATAGTTTGGTGGAAATCACATTATATGTACTGATTTCCATGCAATATTTCTGAGGAACAGTCCGATTTAGTGATAAAGTAACAGCAGTCTGTCATATGACTTCTGTTGGAAGACTATGTGTGCGTCGATATACACATATGTCAGAGATTTGGGGAAAGTGGGTGTTTTATTTTTGAAGGAGTGTTTTCCATGCATAAACTGTATTAATCCATATGAGATGTTTTTAGAGCAAAAAAAAAAAAAAGATTATCATCACATTGAATGCTCTAAAATTATACCTCGCTTGTTTAACAATGTATGGCACACCTGAAATTCAAATGCTTAAGGTACGGTGATCTAATAATACCTAGTTTATAGACGTATCTACAACAAACCAAACCCAGAAATTTTATTTTTCAAGAAGAAAGTACTGTAGCTGTAGCTTTCTGGTATTGCCCACAAATTTTATTGACCCAGTGTTTTGCCTAATATATTAAACTATGTATAAATATGAATTTAAGATGCTAAAATTTTGAGATACTGAAGATAAAAACTATAATTAAAAATATAAGGGAGAGTTATATTCTCAAACCCAAGTACAGTTTCCAAGTTTGCCTTTGATCATTCAGCAAATATTGATCGGAACACTTACTATACTGAGTGCGTCGCTGCCCTAGGAGAGACAAACAGCAGAGCCCCTGTCCGCAGAGAGCTTTGTGGATCAGACTTGTAAAGCACACATAAGCATTCCTAATTTTCTGCGTCTAATCTATTCCTGTAAATGTCTTCCAGCATGTTTCAGAAAACTGGGGCCTATATTAATTAATTTAATCAATTTAAATGGGGAAACCAATAATGCTATATAGAAACGCCAACCAACTTCGCCACATATCACTAGATCACTGTCTAACACTAGGTAGCAATCCACCTGTGCATTTCTGTATAATGAACAGCATTTAAACACCTATCACTCAATTATGTGTATTTCCTGAATTCAGGAATGGGTGTTTTGCACGCACCAAACAAAAGCAAGAGCATGTGCTCTTATGTAAAAAACAAAGATATAATATGTGAGAGGATTATCTACCATGTTGGATTGAATCTGTGAGGTCATCAGTGGTCAGGTGAGGCATCAGTTTACAGTAAAAGTGCTACTAATTACACTTGGATCATAAGGTCTAAGATTGTAATTGATGCATTGATTACAAGGTACAACCTAAATTTAGAAGAGTTAAACTCTGTCGGGGTAGGAGGTAGTATGTCTCAAAGTTAGTGAAATAATATCAGATGACCTGAGTTGGTAGACTCCTGTCTTAGGTCCTGCAAAAAGCTAACCTCAGGGAAGATAGGGAAAAGGAAGATTGTGATGCACTTGACACTTGTGTCTTGTAATACAAGATTCAGCTCAGAAGAACAGCAGAGCTATACATGCATTGCACACTGTACCTTCTTGCCAGATTTATGGGCAGTTTCCATGTTTCCACGAACACACACGCAGATTCATTACAGTGGTTCTTCTAGATACATAGTGATTTGGGGGCAAATATTTTTGCAAATATAAATGGCAGATGTTTGTATAGTGAGAATGCAGGTTGGGAGAGATAGGCCTTTGTTGTTCTGTGCAAATGCCATAATGGTATTCTGTAAAAGATACGGAGTGGGGAGGGCCCAAGAAATAGTGAAAACGTCTTCTTGGGGATATCAGAGAAATCTTGAAGAAGGAGGGGCAGGAAGCCGATGTCCCGAAGGACGAGGAAGTGTGGTCTGCGGCAGGAGTGTTGTGGGTAAAAGTAAAGGATTTCACGGAGGGAGAAAAGCCATACTCGGATCCCCAAGGCCCGGAACAGCCTGGCACTTTGGGGAGCTCTCGGTAGTGAGAAGTAGCAGGGGGGCCGCGTGTGGGATTCTGGGAAGGTGGCCGGCAGCACGGGGGAGGACTTGGCATGTCCTGGGAGGAGCTCGGACTTCATCCTGTGCTCAGCACAGGTGCACGGGGGATTCAGATCTGAGAGCGACAGGGTCTGCTCTGTATTCGGGAAGGTCACTCTGGAGGTGACGTGTCACCTTCGTTGTTTTGTGCCAGTGCTGTAATGGTGTTCTATAAAAGATATGGGGGAGGAAGGGCCCCAGAAATAGTGAAACTGAGGCAGAAAGTCCTTCTGGGGAGACCCATCTTCAAAAATTTTTCTTGGAGGCATGTTTTGTCTTAAGGATGTCACATCTTTTGTCGTGTTCCCCGCGCTCGCAGGTGTCAGCCGATTCACTCCCACTCCCCAAGCAGTCGTTCCTAATTGCCTTCCCATTACTTCCTGTTCTGAGAAGCATTCTAGCTCACCAGATCCCTGGAGGCAAAAATAGACCACTTGGGGGACAGAGGTTTGTGTTGTAAATCTTCCCACGTATCGCAGACGGCGAATTCTACAGACAATCCTCAGTTGTCTCTTTGTCATCTGGCAATAAACCTCGGTCAAGGTACCGTGCATGCTCTGCGCGGTGCTGAAGTGATAAATAACGATGCTAAGACCCAGTGACAGATGGGCCCTGGGAACTGGGAACAATAAATCATGTGCTCGGGAAATTGTACCAGTGCATACGATTTTGGAACTGCGAACTATATCCCTATAAATGTCTTCAGATGAATGTGTTTGTTTCTCTGCTTATTAAATACTTGCATGGCAATTTAAGTGACTCTCTAGTTCTGCATAATTGATTGGCAACCTCCAGTGTTTACCTTTGTAAAAATTGACAGACAGCTCTTGAATAACTCCTCAGCGGCCAGCATGCTGATTTCTGCCTGTAGTCCGGCTACATTCTTTGCTCTCCATTTTTGTTGATGGATCAACCAAATTAAAACCTTTCTGTCATACTTGAGGTGTTAAAATTTCCTGA
The DNA here is from genome assembly GCF_009829155.1 of Mustela erminea. Taxonomy (NCBI): domain Eukaryota; kingdom Metazoa; phylum Chordata; class Mammalia; order Carnivora; family Mustelidae; genus Mustela; species Mustela erminea. The sequence continues at coordinate 9,955,725 of NC_045628.1, forward strand.
GTACCGTGTGTACTCGGCTCTGGTTATGTAATTTGGAAGTAGGAGAAAGGGGTAGCTCATTATTTGCAAATATTATATAACTTGGGTATGAATACAGTAGGACTTTAAAACGATCTGGACATACTTCACCAGCTTCGATTAAAAGTCTTTGACACACAATCAAAAAGAGAATTTGGTAAATGTGTCAGACACAAAGTGTATTATGAGGTTATATTTCAAAGTGCCAGGTTCAGAGTGTGTATTTTATTTTTTTTTAAAGTTGTTTTGGGCTTATAAAGACGTAGTGATTCTCAGTAATGACCAACATGATATACATGTCAGTTCATTCCTGTTGACAATTGATTATAGCGCACAAATTATATTCACCTCGATCGGATTCCTGTCTGCGTGGTGGGTAAGCTTTGTTTCCTCAAAGTGGGCAAATCCAGGAGACATCCTAAAGTTATCTCATTAATTTCATCTGTGGTCTTTCATGATCATACAGGGAAAACAATCTTAACTTGAAGATATTACCTTGAAGGGTAATAACACATCTTTCTTTCTTCACCAGGAGTGAAAGAATCATCTCTTTTAAGGAGCAATGCTAATTTCAATGAATGGATGGGTGAACGCACGCATTTATGAAGCATATGAGTGCGCTTCTGACTCCATGTACTGTAATCTGCAGAAACGTTCCGAGATATTGTACATCTGCTTGTCTAATTCATTCATTTAATATCTGCTGTATGTCTCTCTCTGTGCTGGGTGGCTGAAAGTGTCTACTCTCCAGGTGTTACTAATCTTCGGAGAAGACTCAAATATTTATAGTGGGGATAGGCTGTTTGGTTTTTTTTTTTTTAAGATTTTATTTATTTATTTGAGAGAGAGAAGGAGAGAAAGCAAGAGCGTTGCGGGGGTGGGGTGGGTACTGAGAGGGTGAAGCAGGCTCCCCACTGAGCAGGGAGCTCTGCGTGGGGCTCCATCCCAGGACCCTGAGACCATGGCCTGGGCAGAAGGCAGATCTTAAAGGACTGAGCTGCCCAGGGACCCCAGGGGATATTTTTAATGCAGTGCCAGAGAGTAGGTTTAGAGAAGGTTTGAGTGGGAAACCCAAAATTCACAACTGGAATTGATAAACAGGAGGGAGTCCACTGTAATTCATTCAACAACAAGGTGGAAATTACAAAGGACAGTTCTGTAAGTTACACAAGACGAACTTTTTCCAGACCCATGACCTGAGTTTGCTGCTTGTTGCATTACATATGGGCTCAAACATTTATCAGCGTAGGCTATGGTCAGATCAGAGTCTGGAGAGGAAAGCTGGCACATACTTGGGAGAATTTTCAGGAAGACAGAACAGCATGAAGAATAAAGAACACGGAGCCTGGGGGCTCAGTCGGGTAAGCGTCCGACTCTTGGTTTGGGCTCAAGTTGTGATCTCAGAGTCATGAGATCAAGTCCCAGGTTAGACTCAGGCTCAGCATGGAGTCTGCTTGTCCCTTTCCCTTTGTTCCTCCCCCTGCTTTCTCCCTCCCTCTCTCTCTTTCTCATAAATAACTAAGATCTTAGGAAAAAAAAAAAAAAGAAAAATGAACACTAAAAAGCAAAACTAGAAAAATAAAGGCGGGGCAGAGGGTGGACATCTGAGTGTTACTAGTCTTTGTGTCCCAGCTCCCTGCACCATTGCTTACCAAAGGCTTTTATAACTATTGAATAGTTCTTGGGAACATGAGCCAAAAAGTATTGTATAAAACTTGTGCCCAGTGGCTTATTGCACACCTATTATCAGGAAAGTCAAAAGAAGCCGGTTCCAACTGACCATTACATACCATCCAGTGTGGGGTGTGTTTTGTTGGCAACAGGTAAATGCCACTATGAATTGCTGGAAAGTCTACAGCCAAGCTCATTCCAAACAATGCAACTGAACTGACTTCCTAATTCAGAAATAGTTTTCTATGTTATGCAGTGGAAGTTTTTCAAAGCCGGTTTTCACAATGTGAGCTTGTTTGAGTTAGACATGTTTGCACGCTTTGTGTGTGTGTGTGTGTGTGATTCCTTGCCAGGGCTTCTAAACTGATTTTAAATAATCCATCCTTTTATATAGTTCAGAGTATACTTTAGGTCATCCCGGCAACATTAGTTTCCTTAGCAAACAAATTTATAAAGTAAATAAACAAAAAATCAGCCACCTCTGTTTTGATAGCTGTATATTCTAAATCCGTGGGGTCCCAGGTCTTCAGAATTGACTTCATTTGTGCCAACGTAAAAGCAAAAAAACTTTAAAAGTTTTGTTAAAGCTACAATGTTCATCTTTTTAAAAATTTAATTTTGAAAGTCTGCTTTAAAAAACATAACACATGAACGTGAGTCAAAGACATCTATGGTGACAATGTGAACATCTGTTTCTCTTCCCTCGTTGGGTCCTGGCCACCCAGTCACCCTTCCTGAGAACTACCGCTGTTTATTCTCACGTTCACATTTTAAATCATCCTAAATATAACGAGGTCTCGTCCTGTCTCTTACTGAACATAATTTGTTACTAAAGCAAGTTAGGAGCAACAGTGGAAGTTAGTTGTCGTAACGCTATGTATAATGTTTTTTAATGACAAAAAAAGAAATAAAATAATAATTTGGGGGAAAAGGCCACATAAACTCATCTTATTAATAGTCCTCGCACCCAGCTGATCCCAGTGATCCTTTTTCAGCCAAACAGCCAAATCATTCCTATTTTAAATTTTAAATTAGCTTTTTTTTTTCTTTTGGTCTTTCCCTTTTTTTTTCTTTTCTTTCTTTTTTTTTTTTTTTTTTAAGTTCTACTTAAATTCCAGTTAGTAACATGCAGTGTCGTTTTGGTTTCAGGTCAATTTAGTGACTCAGCACTTCCATACAGCACCGGTGCTCATCGCAGGGGCCTTCCTGAATCCTCATCACCCATCTCTCCCCTCCCCCACCTTCCTCCCCACCCCACTCCCCCCCCACCTCCCCTCTGGTGACTCTCAGTGGGTTCTCCACGGTTAGGAGCCTGTTTCTTGGTTTGCCTCTTTTTCCCCCCTATTATTGTTTGTTTTGTTTCTTCAATTCCAAATATGAGTGAAATCATATGGTATTTGTCTTTCTCTGACTGACTTATTTTGCTTAGCATAATACGTTCTAGCACCATCCATGTCGTTGTAAATGGTAAGCCTTCGCTCCTTCTGGTGGCTCAGTACCACCCCATCGTACATACAGCACCTCTTTTTTAATTCATTCATCAGTCGATGGACACTTGGGCTCTCTCCGTAATTTGGGTATTGTAGATAATGCTGTTACAAACATAAGGGTGCGTGTATCCCTTTGAATTAGTATTTTTGTATTAGACCTCGTAGTGCCATTGCTGGGTCGTGGGGTGGTGAGGATGTGGAGAAAGGGGAACCCTTTTATACTGTTGGTGGGAACGCAAGCCAGTGCAGTCACTCGGGAAGACAATACGGAGGTTCCTCAAAAAGTTAAAGATAGAACTACTCTAAAATAGCTCTCTGCTGAGTCCCATAAAATTTTAGTTTTTGTTCTGGGAATTCTTTGCATTTTTTAAAACAATCACAACAATGCCTAGTTCTTAAAATAAACATCGTGATATTTCTCTCTCTCTCTGCCTAACATTCCAGTAAAAAATACATTCGTTTAGTAAAAATCAATTTGAAAATAGACACTTTTATTTTTATTCATAATACCTATCAACATATACTGTATATTTAACATTTTTTAAACTGAGAATGTAAATCATATAAGGGCAAGGGTTTTTGTTTTTCTTTTCAATCCTCTGCCATTACTGCCTCAAACACTGTCTAGATCATAAAGTTATTCTACACGAGTGAATGAATGAATGAATGATTGAACAATAAATTTTGAATTTATTGAACAATAAATATTAAGAAACTCAAGGGAATCTTTAAAGTGTAACTTTAGGGACGCCTGGGTGGCTTGGTTGACTGAGCGTCTGCCTTCAGCTCAGGTCATGATCCCAGAATCCTGGGATTGGGTCCTGCATCTGGCTCCCTGCTCAGCGAGGAGCCTGCTTCCCCCTGCTTGTGCTCTCTTTCCCTCTCTCTCTCTCTCTGACAAATAAATAAATAAAAATCTTTAAAGTGTAACTTCAAATCATTTGTATTCCATTATCTTTTTGGATACCAATTAAAATTAAAGAAAATTCAATTTTATATTGACTATATTGTCTATATTTAGATTATAATTTATATTTTCACTGAACTATACAATGGACAAGGCAAATATGATACTTTTAGTGAAAGATGTTTTGTGAGGTTTTGAGGACAACGATCTCATCCTTAAATTATTTGTTCTGTGTGTGTGTGTACGGCGTGCGTGCACACACACGCTTTCTCGAAACCAGTGCCTCCCGGAGGTGCATTCTTGTCATCATGTTTAAATCAACATATGATGATCATAACACTTAACAGGATCATTGTCCTCCTAGTTACCCAGACCCCAGGCCTCAGACTTTCTTACGTACTTCTTTTGTGAACTTTTCAAATATACAAATTACCAAATTTGGTTGATTCTCTGAGTAATGATAAAATATTTTAGGCATTTGAGAGTGAAACTTCTTTTCTCTAAACTCTTCATAGAATTAATCTTCTTATCTTCCCCACCATGTTTATAGCTTGTTACAAGTTGTTCTGTCTTACATATTAGTTGGGTGTGTACGTATTAGTTTTTCTATGCAAGATTGGGGTGTGTGTGTGTGTGTTTCAAGAGGCGTTATACATCCTCTTATGTAAAGTAGATGATTCTTCAGCATTAACTAAGTTGAATTTGCACTTCACATCTGGACCAGATAACTTCCATGAAGTGAGTTACCATACTGTTAGTTTTGTGAGTAATATAGATTATTTTTTAAAACTTCCCAGGGAGTCTTTTTGATAGTCTATTTATTACTAAGTGTAGGTAAGTTCTGGAAATTATTTTATTTTCCTAAATATCCTACCACAGATTTCATCGTTTTATTTAAAATCTTGGCTTTCTGTTCCGATTTTTATTTCCAAAGCAGATTCAATCAGAGCTGGTAAAGACAGGTATCACTGAATTCAAAACTGAGTTTCATGGATTATGATGGAGGTGGTGACTTAATGGGGCAGTCCTAAGAAAGCAAAGGTCTTCCTATTTAAGGTTCCAATTCTAATCTAGTGGGTTTTTCTGTTTTGTGGTTTGAAAGGGAAATTTTTTTTCTGAAATTCCCATTTGATAAAAATATGCATTCTAACGTCAGAGTAGATTCATTATTAAAAGATAAAAGTAGTGTGTCTTCTTTATCACATGTGACTCTAATTCAAGTCAATATATGTTTAATATATTTGATAATGAAGGCAATTTTCTTCTTCACGTTTAATTTAGCTCGAGGTGAATTCCTCGTTAAATTCCTACTCATGGTGTTTGATCCACAGGCTTAAAGGTCTTCATGCTGACCAGTATTGTCCTTACTTCTTGTAGGAAGAAAGCTGTTTTAGGACTTAAGCTGCCTCCTGTTGGGATGACCTCTGGTTTCTTAAATGGTAGTATCTGTGTGGCTAAGATAAAAAGTAGTGATGTTTTCTGTTTGTGTGAACTTAAAATTTTCCATGCGTAGCTCTGGAGCTACTTGTGTTTCATAAATTATTTTCTTCATATAAAATGCCATTTAAAACGCTAAAGGTGTTCCACCAGGCACCTGGGTAGCGCAGTGGTTAAGCGCCTGCCTTCAACTCCGGTCATCATCCCTGTGTCCTGGGATCGGGCTCCCTGCTCAGCGGGAAGCCTGCTGCTCCCTCTCCCACTCCCTCTGCTTGTGTTCCCTTTCTGTCTCTCTCTGTCAAATAAATCAATAAATTGCTATGAATAAAATAAAAAGCTAAAGGTACTCCTTCTGAAAGTTTCTTCAGTTTTGATGCAAAAATTATGGCTAGTTTATACTGAATTAACATTTGACCCTTCTCTCCACAGACGTTTTTTGAAATTCTTAGTTTTGCATGATAACTCCATGTGAAATTTATTTTTAGGGGGATAGTTCCTATGTGAAAGATCGCTGGTGTGTTTTTGATGGATTTATGGTCTTCTGCCTTTGGGTTTCATTGGTGTTACAGGTAATTAAAACTTTTAATTTACATGGGGATATTTTCCAAAATGTGCATTGTTTTGCATTGAAAATCTTAATAAAAATAGTAATCAATATATGTCAAATGTGATGGTGTAACTCTCTTCAACATCATGTTATTTTAAATGTTTATGATAAAAAACTAACATCTTAATCTTTGTCAGTCACATCTGTGGATTCTCAATCAGAAATGAACATCAATACTATAGCAAATTATTTCTTATTAAAAAATATAAAAATATATTTATTAAAATGAAGGACAGAGCATGGGATAACATTTCTGTATCTTGTAGAATAAAAAAATTTAAATATTAAAATTCCAGTCTTTTATGTGACTGAATCCCCACTAAAAACAGCTGACTAATAGAGCTACATTGGGATGAACATAAAATACCATATCGCAAATAGAAAGTGCCTTACTATGAGAAATGGAAAACTTATATTTAAAAGGCTAAAGGTGGGCTTTTACTGGGTAATAGAATTGATTTCCATGTGTTCATTCAGGCTTCATTTTTGTGTTTAATTCAACTCAAGTTAGTACATTCTTCATTTAAAAATTTAGAATATAATAAATTCAGTCCATCCTGCAGAGTCATGTCAGTGCTTATGGATGAGCTCTCCTTATTTTTACAGAGCTCGCCTCTCCAACAATCTGACTTCATCCTGCATATCCATGCGTTCTTTTCCATTTAATAGCTATTAAATGACTGACAAACGTTTTCTAATTATCATTTTTGCCTCTTTTAGTAAATGGTACAATTCCTTTTTTAATTTTTTTATAATACCCTTAACCCTCTCTCCATTACTTTGTGTTCTAGCTATTTTAAAAAGTTCCACCATTTTTTTCCTCACCTTATTGGTGAGGAAAATTCAGCCTACTTATTCTGTACTCGAAGTTGGCGCTTGTTTTATAATTAAAAACTGGGCTTCGATGAATTATATGGGAAATGAGTAAAAGCAGTGGCGTTTACATTAGTTCATGTGTTCATTTCTCTAAAGATAGCTATAGCTTCAAAAAGGACCATTTCAGTGGAAAAGAATGCAGGGCAAGTTCAGTGTGGCAAATCCAACAATGCTGCCTTGTGTCTGTTGTAAATACGGGCAAAGCTAAGGGAAGCTCTGAGCTTTTTTCTTCTTACCTCTTAATTCACAGGTATTTGAAATTGCTGATATAGTTGACCAGATGTCACCCTGGGGCATGTTACGGATTCCAAGGCCACTGATTATGATTCGGGCGTTCCGAATTTATTTCCGATTCGAGCTACCAAGGACCAGGATTACAAACATTTTAAAGTAAGTACTGCTGTTGTATAAGATAAGGAGAAAAGCTTATGACATTTCTGTAAGTTTTGCCTACTTTTTTTTCCCCCCAGGCGATCAGGAGAACAAATATGGAGCGTTTCAATTTTCCTACTTTTCTTTCTACTTCTTTATGGAATTTTAGGAGTTCAGATGTTTGGAACATTTACCTATCACTGTGTAGTAAATGACACGAAACCAGGGTAAGTTTCTCTATCTACTCACTGTGTTTTAATTTACATGATTAACAAAAAACTTTCTGCAAATCTTACGAGAAAACTCTGTCTAAGTTGAACAAAAAAGCCCTTATGTGCTCTGTTCTATATTCTCTCTTTCCTCAAAATTTTCTTGTCTGATTTTTTAACACAAGTATTCAAGGCAAGCCAGACTGAAAAATGTAACCCCTTGGGAAAGTAGACTAAGCAAATTCAAAGTGTGCATTTGGAGATTTTCTTCAGTGTGACAGCATGAGGAGTGTGCTACCATAATACCATCTGAGTATTTTCATTTCCTATTTAAATAAGATGGAAATGAGAAATGGTGTAACTACTTGGAAAAACAGGCAGTTTCTTAGAAAGTTAAACAGACACCTACCATGTATCCCGTTCATTCCATTCCAGGTGTCTAACCAGGGGAAGTGAAAACATATGTCCATAAAATAGACTTATACATAGTGACTGTATTTATAATTGCCCAAACTGCTAACAACCCAAATTCCCACCAACAGGTACATGAATAAACAAATTGTGGTATATCCATATGACGAATACTGTTTAGCAATAAAAAGAAGTATGAGAAATTGATATACACAACATCTTGGGTGAATCTTGAAATAATTATGCTGAGCAAATGAAGCCAGATGAAAAAGATGACATATTCTGTGATTCCATGCATACAAAATTCTAGAAAACGCAAGCTTATCTGTAACAACAAAAGGGAAACCAGTAACTGCCTGCGAGTAAGGTTAGGGATAAGAATAAAGGGTTACCAGGGTACATTAGGAAACCTTTGGGGTTGGGGCACCTAGGGAGCACAGTCGGTTAAGTGTCTGCTTTTGGCTCAGGTCATGATCCCAGGGTCCTGGGATCAAGCCCCACATGGGGCTTCCTGCTCAGTGGGGAATCTACTTCTCCCTCTCCCTCTGCCTCTACCCCGTACCCCCACTTGTTCTCTCTCTCCCTCTCTCAAATAAGTAAGTAAAATCTTAAAAAAAAAAAAGGAGGTTGGGGTTGATCAGTATGTTCATTATCTTGACTGTGGTCTGTGCACATGTTAAAATTTATCGAGCCGTATGTTTTAACATGTGCCATTTATTGTATGTCAAGTATATCTCATGATAACAGCTTAGAAATGTTTCGGGGAAAGCAGAAATCTAAGTTTCTTCCTATGGTTAGACAGTTGTTCCAGCACGACTTATCGTGTGCTGTGCCCTCTGAGTTTAACGCCACTTTTCTCCTTCACTAATTCCCTGTCTATATTTGGGTTTGTACCGATGGTCTCTGTTGTGTTTGATCTATTTGACTACCTTTTCACCCATATTACACTCTGGAACTTGTTTGGATTATAACATGGCTATATGCATCGGGTCATTTTCTAGCTTCCTGCCTTCTGTAGGCTCTGGACCTTGTTTTCTGCCTCTTGTGGCGTTAAAACCCAAACTCTTAGCTACTGGACACTTACTCCCCATCCATACCAATGTATTGTCAGTTCATGGACTTCCCTCTCTCCATTTTTAGTTCCCTCTGGCCTTTAGACCTTTCTTGTAAGCCCAGGTATGTATTTCTAAATGTTACCATTTATCCAGTCAATCTTGTTGTTTGTAATGGAAAGAGTTGAATTTAATATAGCCCAGTTTGCCAGAACTAACCCTCTGGCCCTCCTAGCTAACTTCCTCCCCAACACACACACACCTCCACCATTTTTTTAAATTTAATTTATTTATTTGACACAGAGAGATCACAAGTAGGCAGAGAGGCAGGTAGAGAGAGAGGGGGAAGCAGGCTCCCTGCTGAGCAGAGAGCCTGATGCGGGACTTGATCCCAGGACCCTGAGATCATGACCTGAGCCGAAGGCAGAGGCTTAACCCACTGAGCCACCCAGGCGCCCACACCTCCACCATTTCTCTCATTGTACTATGAATTCCTTGAGGACACAAAGGGCAAGGGTGGGGAAGATCCCTCTTGGGGCCAGTACCTAGTATTCTTGCACAGAGTAAGTACTTAGTAACTATGTCTTGAAGGCATGGTGCATAATACTTTATATTTAGACAGATAATAATAACATTGTGACAAATTGATATAGAAGAGGAAATTTTAGAAAAAAAGGGAGAAAAGCAAGCTGCTTAAATGTGACAAGGGAGAAATGGTTAAAAAATAGAAAAGCATTGCTAAGAGTGGAGAGAAGCGGGGAGCTGGCACACGCAGACAGGGCGGGGGAGTGTAAGGAAGAGGTAAGGGGGTTGCCTGCGTGGGTGAGGAAAGAGACACATGCGTGGAATAAAGACTGTAGGTAGTTGTTTTTTGTTTTGTTTTGTTTTTTTAAGTGTATGTAGGCTGTAAAATGTGTCTAGATTGTTCCGTGAGTGAATCTGAAGGTGGGAAAAAGATATTGTGTGGGCGGGAAACAATAGAACAGAGGCGAAGAGCAGAGGAAGATTCCACATAAGAAAGCTGCTGTGTTCTAATAGCTGCAAGCACAGGAAGCTGATTTAAAGTTTCCATTTTGTTAAAAATCAAGTTAGAATGTGTGAGAACTCTAAAGCTTGTTAGAATTGTAAAACTAGCTAGAAGATCAAGCATCCTGCTGGCAAACCTAAGGTGGACCCGTAAACAGGGAAGAGGTAGAGCAGCATCTCTGACCTCAGGGCCCTTGCATCACTTCAGAAAGTGATCTTTGCCATCTCTTCACCACACCCAGTGCTAGGACATGAATGGCTTTGAAAAAATTATTCAAAGACCTCTTGTATTTTCAATATTAGTGCTCCAACTCATCACTTTTTCCTAAAAATGGAGTTCTCTATGCAGAGTTAACCTGTGTTTTGGCAGAATTTTCAGTTACTCCAGACAAAGCAGTTATGGAGGAATGTCTGCATTTTCTCTTTCCCGTATTTATAAAATCTGCCTGTTAGCTTTATGAACATACACATTTATTTTGCCTTCCCTTTATGAGACAGTTTCTCTTTGAGAAGAAGATAGTTAACTAGCTGCAGAGTAGTAATATTGCTCATAATAGCAATTTTCGTTAAGTTTGACGATTCATTTCAAGGACCAATCCCTTATACCATTTCCCTTTAATTTTCAATTCACTATTAACCGATTCTTACTGAGAAGCAGAAAAATTGTTGATTCCGTTTTACCATGAGTTCGAACCAGACCTTAATTTATTTTTAGAGACTTAAAAACCACCCGAAGTCAAAATAAGATGTGTAAAAATCCCAATTAAAAAAAAAATTCCAACCTTTTTGTTTCCTTTGGTTGAACTAGGAATTTCTCATAAACATCTCTGAGTCAGAGATTAAAATACAGTATGATGGCTGTGTTTGCAGAGACTGGTGTTGCCAGTCGCTGTCAAGAACTCGTTTCTCTTAATTGTTGTCCTTTACAGTCGTCCGATTTCCACTTAATTGATTTGCATGCACTGTAGCCTAATAATGGGAGCGCTTGCAGGCAGAGCTGTGTCTGCTCAGAAATATATCCCACGTTTCAAGGCTGAGCTCTGGAATTGATTATGAATAGTCTGTGAGGCAAACAGGATAAATAAGGAAGCAACTCAATCCACACAGTTTTGCTTTTAGATGGAACTGATTTCTTTTAAAGCAGAGAGAAAGGAGTGTTCGCTTTGTCCTTGGGAGCATTACTCCTAAAGCCTCAGATCCTTCTCTGATAATGAATGGTGACCCAAGGCAATTATGGAACGAGGCATGGGATTTGACTAAGCAAAGCAGTCCGTATCCTAAAGAAATCTGAGAAGAGCCGTGGCTTCTGGCAGAAACAGGTGTTGCAAAATGTCGAATGGGATGGCAGAAATCTCCCAGAAGCTACAAGATGAACATGTGAAAATGAGCTGGTAGGTGAGATAGGAAAGGGGAAGACTTATCTGCCACCGGATTACCATTCCCCGAGAAAGGAGCGAGATTTAGTCCTTGCTTCATATCAGATAATGAAATCTTCTTTCCGAGAGTGAGATAATTAGAAAAACTCTGAAGTAAACAATTGTAACTCTGAAGTACATAGAAGTTGACTCTACGGAGAACAGGGTTCCGTCAGGAGTTCGAGTAAATGCTTACAATGGCTGAGCCATTAGTTTGAGATGTGGAGGTGGGGGAACCACACATCACAGATGCTAGGACGATCCTTGTCTGTCCTTTCGGTGGCACAGTGATTACTAACAGCTTTCTTTTCCATCTCAGGGGAATTATGGGATGGTCACCCCCCCACCCCCCGGGGTAGCTTGTAGGACTCAGTGGTATTTTATAAAATATCACTAACACTTAGCCTGGAGACAATATAGAGTTGGATTTGGGTTAGCTTTCTCTTGTAGGTCCCACAGAATGTTTAAATTTATCCTTTAAGGTACTTGGAAAATAAATGAATTATTGGCTTATCCATTCTGTTCGCAAAATAATGAGGTTGTTTTAATGGAAAGGTCAGGAGAATTAAAAATAGAAGTGTGGTAGAACCTGAAATATTAATTTCTAATTTCTATGGACTTTATCAAGAGGGAATTCTGCAGAATATGTAAAATCATGACTGCCTCAAATTCATGCAAAGGTCTTTGAAGTCTTCTTGATTTATATTTAAACTTCTTTTGAAGGATGAAGACAGACTGCTACATTTAACTTAACTGGATTCCCGCAGAGATGTCTGCTGGGTCGGAGATAGAAGAACAAATTTGGATAAATCTGTGTTGGAAAGCTCCTCTTTAAAATATTTAAATAAGAAATTAAAATGCTCTGATGGGTGCATGTAGATTTCTAACTAATTTAATAGCAACATTTGTGGCACATCTAGTATATCTCATATATTTTGCTTCTATAACTAATTTTTAGAGCAACATGAAAGCAATTATTTCCCCCATTTTGCAGATGAAGACCCAGTCCCAAAGAAATTAAATAATATGTTTATCTGGTAAGTGAGAGCACCAGGATTTGAACTCAAGTCTGACTTCCCAGCCCATGCTTGATTGCCATTTGAGCAACATTTACCATATTGTAATCCCACATTTGTAAACCTAGATGCACATATAGATCCACATCACATGCATACAGTCTTTAGATGGCATAGAGAAAATGAAAGTCCGTATGACATCTGGTTTCTTTCTATCCCCGTGTAGATATTATGTTCTAGGGGATTCTGCCCCATCCAATCTATAAAATAGTGACATGCAATATATTTATATTTCTCCATAGATTTCTTTTAAAATGGTTGTGCATACCCATCTCCAGGATGTGGCCCAACTGAGCCACCAGTTAAATCAACCTTTCACATATTATGAATTTTTAAAAAATTAAATATAAGAAAATATTTCAGAATAAACTGAATTACCATATAAAAGTAAATACCAAAGCAATTTTTACCAGAACAGCAAAACTATTTTTACGTCTTTAGTATAAAAAAGAAAAGAAAACCCTACACTTTGAAAAAGGGTCTAAAAGATGGTGGGTAATTTCTTTAGATCAGTTACAATATAGCACTTCTTTTGAGCTTACTTCCCAAAAAGAAGAGAATGTAATAACATAGGTTATAAAACTCTGACTTACATTAGTGGTAGATAACTTTCACTGAACAATTAATACTGTTTCACTGAACAATTAAAACTGTTTTATTTTTTCCCCTCATTTAATACCCACAACGACCTATTGATGTCATATTCTATTTTCACACTCTGTATTACAGCCCAGGAGACTGAGGCTTAGTGAGGTTAAGTAAGCGATCCGAGATGACACAGTGTGTAAGAGGTGAAAGGTGGGTTGAAACCCAGTTCTCCCGGACACCGATTTCTGTGCCTTTAAGTATTCAACGGTACCATGGTCAGTGTCTGAGGTGATCTGCAACATGTGCGTGTCCAAAATATTTGTGTATAATGTTTCGTTTCCCTTGGTTCCAAGGAGCTTGTGCTTAAGAGACAGGCTCTGCTTGGGGTAGAGTGGTGGTTAAGATCGCTTGTATTAGGACTGAATTCTGCCATGAGGTCCTGGAACCATATTATATGAATGCACATGAGGATCCCTGACAATTCAGCCCCTCGCAGATAGCACTCACTGTAGTTGGCCTGTGTAGAAATCACACCTCGCCTCATTCTGATAGCTCAGGTTCAACGTGACCAGCCTGCTTTCCCTCCGATAGAAAACACAGTTGTGTACGGTGACCATAACAGCACAAGCAGTACATTTGGGGAATTCTTTTCCAGAACGAGATCTCTCTGATGGAGAAAATCATGTGGCAAGCTCTGTAAAAGTACTAACTCCAAGCCACACCCATAGATTCATATTTATAGCAGGGCTAAGATTCTCAGAATCAGTTGGATTAGAAATCAGTGCTTTAAAACCTTAGTTTTACATTAACACTCCCAAAGAAGTGTTAATAGAGTAGAACACAGGCTTTGCATGGCTTCTTCAAAGATAAAACTGGAGTCTTCAAAGAATGCTAAGCTTTCAGCCGCTATACCCCCACCTGCGGGGAACTTGACTTCCCTGTTTCCTGAAGGCTGGTTCCTTAGATATGTCTAAGAAGCACCAGGGGTGATCGGAGCCTCTTGTCGTTCCAGAGACCAGTGGAGGGTGTGCCCTGAGATCTGCAGGCCAGTCATCTCAATACTGTGACTCAGTGACTCCTGCTTTTTTTAGGTCTAGTGCCTGAGCTGGGCAGGTGTACTGTGTGGTTGAGGGTGCCCAGGGACTGGGGATCTGGCACATTCCACATCCTTCCCTGATTTTCACTTTTAAGGCAGCTACGTGTTCTTAGCACCAGTGAGCCCTGACATCATTTGACCCCAAAGGATGGACCCCTGTCCGAATGGGAAGGAGTGTTGCTCCCCGCCATTCTCAGCCACACTGCAGCCGGTAAACATGAGTCTGTTTGGAGTTCCTCACACGTGTGTGGCACTTAGTGTTCCTAATTGCTAATTCATAACGTGATCTCATAGGTTAGACATGATGATCCTCGTGAAAGAGAAGAGGAAACAGTTCCTTGCCACCCATGAATTATTGGGCAAAATCACCAACTGAAAATCTGTAATCTTGGCCCCGAATTCTGGTGGCCATTTCCGGCCTGCCAACAGACTCCTTCCGGATAACTTCTCAGCCCAGATCTTGTGGTTTCTCAAGCGAAGGGAAAAAGAGTCACTGCTTAAGGAGCCCTTGGCCTCGGTTCGCAATGTCAAGGGTGGTAGCCTTTGTCTTATGACCTCAAAACAGTTTCCACGTTTCCAGTTTGGAGCTGATCAGTGCGAGCTCTGTGTCCTGACACTTCACTTTCCTGATGCTCTGAATACATTTATGTACCTCTCCTTGCCGATCCCTTGCTCAGATGCCAGTTTCCCGGTCCCTGACACATATCAGCACGTATTGCCCACATCGGCAAAATAGTGAGCAATATAATTAAGGAGGTCAAGTTGGAGAAAAGAAATGATTAAAAGAACTATTCAGGGGCGCCTGGGTGGCTCAGTGAGTTAAGCCTCTGCCTTCAGTTCAGGTCATGATCTCAGGGTCCTGGGATCGAGCCCTACATCAGGCTCTCTGCTTAGAAGGGAGCCTGCTTCCTCCCTCTCTCTGCCTGTCTCTTGTGATCTCTCTCTTTCTGTCAATAAATAAATAAAATCTTTAAAAAAAATAAAAACAAAAAATTTTAAATTTAAAAAAAGAACTATTCAGATACAACAAGGTACGATGATTTAAAATGCTTGCTTTCAAAAGAAAATCATGTTTTGTCATTTAAATTACATACACTATTTGAAAAATATCTAATTTTACCATTTTGATACACGATGAATTCAGTTCTTTATAGTATGGCTTTGTCAATCTAGCCATTCAGGAAAGGATTACAGAATGGAAAATCAGGTTAAGATACTCTCAGCTTTATAGTAAGGGGAAATTTATTCCCCAAATTCTTAGAAAACAGGCCATATTTACTTGTTTCTAAAAAGTGGTGTAACGTCAGTATTATTTCCTGCCTCAGACTATTTGTCTTGTTTCGTAATCCCTCTAAAAGTCCCAGAGAGCAATTAAAAGTTTTCAAAAACCACTAAGTAGTGTCTTTTCTGCAAATTCCAGGGTGCGGCTAGTGCTGCAAAGCATCCAGCATTAGCAGTAGCCAGGCCAGTTCATAAGAGCTTTTAATTAATCCTGAAAGCGGAGGCCAAATAGGAGTGAGAACGAAGCCAGATGATTCTCTGGAATGAACCCCAAAGGCGGGAGCTGTCCGAGCAGGTTTGTTGTCAGCACAGGAGAGGGACCACCTCTGAATGCAAGAAAGTGAGCCTTGTTTTTCTGCCTGCCACTAGGAATGAAGCAAGCCAGGCCCCAAGGTATCAAAGGATACATTCACTATCCTCCCAAGGGCAGAGATTCTGTGTGTGTGTGTAAGAAAGAGAGAGAGAGAGAGAGAGAGAGAGAGAGAGATTCACTCCATGGGTTCAACCAGAAGTATGTTCCATTCATGACTTCTCTCTAGAACGTACAATGTAAATAAAAGAGAAACCTACTGATGGCCGTAAATGACCAGCTGCTCTTAGGCACGGTGTTCCCTGTTGCGTATGGATTTGTTGTGCTGCGTACCTCCTTTGCAGCACTGACAGTTTCCTTGTAGAATGCAAACTTCAGAAACACATTTGGTGTAGCTGAGCCGCTATGAGTATTTTTTACAACAAAGGGACCACATTTTGGCTGCAAGAACACAGTGTTTTTCTGCTTATGTTCAATTCTTCAAGGGAAACAAGAAAAATATAAACAAGAATCTGTGTCTTTATCTGTCTTTCTATCTATATATCTTCTGTAAATTCCTGTCATAGGTATATTTTGTGGAAATCTTGCAAATAACTTCAGTAATGATCTCTTTTGTAAAATTAGCGTGTTTGGCCTTTTTGGCCATTCTCACAAATGAGGGACAGATTGTAGTCAGCTCAAGTATATCAGAAACACTTTGTCAGTTGTGGGGGAAGCACAGATTTTTGTCTTTTTCCCCAATATGCCAATCTCTGAGAATGTAGTTTAGAAATTGTTTGCTATGGTAACAAGTGCTTGTTTACAAGCCCTGAGAGGAAGCTGTGAACAAGCTGCACCCTATGAATGAAGGGGTAAAAAAGTTGTTCTCTTTCTGTCCCTGCAACTTCTTATTCTCTCTCCTTGCACACACAGGCTCTGGCATTTCCACTTTCCAGGATGCCCAGGGCAGGGGGTTAGGAGGGCGGCACATGTATCTGCCCTAAATCTTGTGTCTGTTGATCCTTTAGTGGTCACATGACCCCATTGGGAGACCTTCCCAGTGGTCACCATCCACCACCTACAGGTGCTCCTGTAATGCTGGGAGCCGATATCTCCCTCTCAAAGCATTCATCATGCTCTACTGTGGTCATTCCTTTTCTAGGTGATAAAGCCTCTGATCTGGAAATATCTTCTTAGTCATCTCCATTCCTAGCATGTTATGTGGCATAGAATAGACCTTTCAAATTTAATCATTTTGGATGAATAGATGGCCAAATGAAATAAAGTGGCCACACCAAGAATATGGGGAAAATAATTGCTGAAAAGGGGCTACGTAACGATAAGCATAGTTATGTCCATAAGTTGACAGTCGTTACAGAGGGCCAGCACTAAACGTGTTGCAGCAAGCAGTGACAGCAGTTTGATATCAGTAGAGAGAAATGACAGTGGGAGTAATGAATAGAGCAATGTGAACGCAACATCTTGAGCTGTTGCGTTTGGCGTCAGTGAGTCCTGTGGAGAGATGAGAACAGAACACAATGGGCACATGGTTCGCATGATTATTATTACCTTTCTTTTAAAAACGTGAAAGTGCGATGAGGTCATTGTGTGGATTGTTTTTTAGTAATAGCTGAAAAGGTTCTCATTTTACAGAGAAGGAAACTGAGGCTCAGATGGCCAAAGTGAATTGCCCAAGGTAATTAAGTTGGTTAATCACTGAACTGAGATGATAATTCTTGTGCTCCCCTATATGGCTCAATCAGTGCTCTCTACTATGTCTACTATCAGGAGTAATGATTAACTTAAAACTGTACAACCCTTAAGTGCTGAGGTATTGTTTGGGGGTAGTTACAAACAATATTAGCAACAAGTTGAGGACACAATTTCTTAGATCTCAGACCCTTACATAATGTTATTTGTAAAAATGATATTTTAAGAATTAAGAAATAAAGGCAGCTGGGTCAGTTAAGCTCAGTCATTTAAGCATCCAACTCTTGATTTTGCCTCAGGTCATGATCTCAGGGTCATAAGATCAAGCCCCGAGTCAGGCTCCACACTCAGCTGGAAGCATGCTTAAGATTCTCTCTACCCTCTGCCCCCTCCACCTTCCCTCTGTCTCTCAAAACAAAACAAACAAAAAAGTCATATGTCAGGCAGATAATTAATGTCTTTTGAAAAATAATTAACCGCTCCAAGGGATTCCAGTATTCATTTTGAAACATGGAAACTACTAAAGCCAAAATTTAAAAAATGGAAAATCCATGCCAATTTTTATACCACACTTAGAAGTCCCATAAAAACAATAGGATCCAATCGTTGAAGAATTTCTTGTGTAGTTACTTTATAAGCAAACAAATAAACAAACACATAGATAAATTTGCCATAGATTTAAATAATGGTGGAAAAACACATACACATTCCCTCAGTCAGCCAAAAAATAGTTATGATGACATCTACTATGTATTAGTCAAGGTTCTTCAGAGAAACAGGACCAATAAGATGTGTACATAGAAAGCAATGAGATTCATTTTATTTATTTACTTATTTATTTATTTTTATTTTTTTAAGATTTTATTTATTTATTTGAGAGAGAGAGAGAGAGAGAATCTCCAGCAGAGCAGACTTGCTATGGGGTTTGATCTCAGGACTCCAAAATCGTGACCTGATCCAAAACCAAGAGTGCAACACTCAACTGAATGAGCCACCAAGCACCCCAGTGGGATTCATTTTAAAGAATCAGCTTGTGTGGGGCACCTGAGTGACTCAGTGGGTTAAAGCCTCTGCCTTCGGCTCGGGTCATGATCCCAGGGTCCTGGGCTCGCTGCTTGGCGGGGAGCCTGCTTCCCCCTCTTTCTATCTGCCTGCCTCTCTGCCTGCTTGTGATCTCTGTCTATCAAATAAATAAATGAAATCTTTTAAAAAAAAATGAATCAGCTCATGAGATTGTGGGGACTAGCAAGATCCAACTCTTCAGAGCAGGCCAGAAAAGCTGGAAATTATGGAATGGGCTTGTTGCAGTCTTGAATCTAAAGGTAGTTTGGAGCCAGGATTCTTTTCAGAAGACTTCAGTACCTTCTTTGAAGGCCTTCAGTAGATTAGATGAGGCCCGCTCATCTTATGTAGAATAATCTGCTGTACTCAAAATCTACTGATTTAAATGTTTATCATATCTAAAAAAATACCTTCATAGCAACATTTACTTGGTGTTTGACCAAACAACCGGGCACCATAATCTAGCCAAATTCACTCATAAATTTAACCATCACAGACTGTGTGTCAGGGACTATATGGAATTGGACGCTTTGCTGGGGAATGAATAGTAGAGTTTGGAAGACGCCCAGTGAACAGCTGACCATTCAAACATGAATTTCACACTTCCCAAGAGCCCAAAATATCAAGTGTGGGTACTTTGAGAAATTACAGCAGAGATGTCTAATCCAGTCTGAGGGACTTGGAGTGGCTCCCTAAGAAGGTGACATTGAGGCTGCGGGCCCCAAAAGCTGAAAGATGGGTTAACCAAAGAAAGATGAGAGGAGAGATTCCCAAGCAGAGGAAAAAGTCCAGAGGTAGAAGGAGCATACCAAGAGCTGGGGAAGCCCACCATGGTTGGACAGCAGGACACTTGAAAGGGGAGGAGCCAAATCCTTCAGGATCTTATGGATGAGATTTGCCACAGACAGACCTCAGTTAAGACAGGTTATGAAAATTCTGTCTTAATGCTCTGTGGCTAGTAGGTCAGAAGGGCTAAGAGTGGCTGCAGGATGACCTGTCAGGGGACTAGAGAGTGGTGCAGGAGGAGGTGGACATGGTGAGAGCTGAATGAGCTCAAAAGATATTTTGGAGGATTAAGGGACACATGACGATGAGTTATGGAAGTTGGGGCAGAAGTAGGTGTCAAGGAGATTCCTCAATCTCAAACTTGCTCGGTACTTTGGATGAAGGTCTCATGGTGCTGCTTGTTATGAAGAACTGTTGGTGATGGAGTCCATGTTCAGTAAGGGGTATAGAGTTGGAGACACTTGGGGTGTAGCAGGTGGAGACATCTAATAGGTAGGTAGACACATACCACTGAGACTCCAAAAGACACCTAGGGTGAGAGAGAACTGAAACTATGGAAATGGATTTGTCTGCATAGGGAGAGAGATATCATGAGAAGAGAGAGGAGGCTAAGAAACAAGCTCAGAGCAACTCGGGCCTGAGGGCCAGTTACAGGAGGAGGAGATGGAAAAGGAGAATGACCTGAGAAGCAGGGATGAAACCAGCATCTTCCAAGTCAGCAACACTGCCTCTCTCTCTCCCTAACCACAACTGGGAAAGGTTTTCTGTTTTTAAGGACTTGTGTGATTAGGTTGGGCCCACCCAGAAACCAGGATAATCCCTCAAGACTTTTAGCTTTGTTCACATCTATAACCTTAATTCCACTTGCCACGTAACATAACACATCCAAGTGTTCCAGCGAATAGGACGTGGCCATCTTTATGGGGCCATTATCCTGCCTAGCACTAAAGCAACTATGTGGAATGCTTCTCAGAAGTTGCAGAAGATAAAAACTGAAAACGGTCCAGTTGGATGGGGCACATGGAAATAAACTAGAGCAAGTTCAGTGGGTTGGAGATCATGAAAATGGGCTAAAAATTCCATCAGAGGGATTAAAACGCAGATAATTTTTTTCAAGAAATCCAACTGTGAGTAAGGAATGCAGGTCTTGAAACCCACTTAAGCATGAGTGAATATTTATTAGGACTGGAAGAATCATTGTCTAATTTTAGAGTTTGGCTGATGGTAGCAAGAGTTCTACCCTCCCTAATTCCAGAGAGCCTCTTGTTCTATCATGAATATCTGAGGGAAATAATTAACATTAACAAATAAAAATAAAACCTAGAAGATATTTGTTAACTGTGACAACGAAACTAAGATAAATAACCAATACACATTCTAAAACTCTTGATGTTTATTTCCACTTCTAAACCACATCATGTGGTTTTAGATACATGAGTTCCAAGGCAACTAATCATCTAATAAATGTGTCTCTAACAAGCATTTGCTAATAGCTTGATGTTGGCAAAAATATTATGTTTCAAATCTGCTGCCTCTGAAGCCAAAAGATTTCAACATGATATCTGTACTGATGAGAGTTGTGCCTAAAATGAGAATCAGTGTTAATATGAAAAAAAAGTAGAATAAAAAAGGAAAAAAAAACCACTCTAATAGTTACCAACCAGTGAAATCATAATAGTTAACAATTACTGAGTGATTGACTAAGTCTAGTGCTATTCTGGGACTAGTAGTCTGGCTCATTTAGTCCTTATGACACTCCTACAAGTAGGTAAAGAGTCTATCCCCATTTTAGAGGTGTGGAAACTGAGGCAGCACACACCAGGACTTGGGTTCCAATCTAAGCAGTGGACAAATGTGGAGATACCAGCAGCAATCAGGAACACCTGACACTTACGGTCTGCCATGCACCCTGATGAAAGTACCTTACAGACCTAAGTCATTACAGGTTTGCCAGAGTCCTGGGAGAGAGGCATTTCCCTGCCATCGCCTGAGGAAGAAACTGAGGCACAGATAGGGGAGGTCACACATGCAGTAAAGGCTAAGCTAGAAGTCACATCCAGCAGACTCCCTCCGGAGTCCAGTTTCCTACCCAAATTGCTGAAAGATGATGTTTTTTGAACTTTGTCATGGAGATTGTGCTTTCTTAAACATTGCTGCTGTTGTCTTCTTAAAGTCTTAGAAATGAAAAAAAATGCTAATTTTGACGGGCTTCCCTCTCTGAAGTTCACCCTCACCTTCCTTAAGTTAAGACTTGGGTGATGAAAGAAGTTTCTTTCAGCTGCGTAATCACGTACAAAGCGCCGTTGGTATCATGCGTCTGAGTTCCTTCTGTTCTTCTGACAAGTCTTTACTGTTGTGTTTTCACATGTGTTTTGACTGTATGCTGCATTTTGTGATTGTAATGATTACTAATTATTTATAATGAGCATTTATTGAGCATTATTGTTATTACTGAACCTTTCTTTAACAAGCTGGGTGCCAGGCTGAGGGCATCCCCTGGTTTCCTTTCCTTCCCCTTCACACAGGCTTTGCTCCTGAGTCAGGTTGCTCTCCCTAGCTGACCGATAAAGAAACTGAGCTTAGAAACATTTAGAAACTGTGTTCAGTCACACCGCTCGAAATCGGCAGGGCGTGAACTCAAACCCAGCACAGCTTCCCCTGAAACCCTTACCACTTTGCCCGAAAGTGTGGGTTCCGCATCAGAAACTCGGATGAGACCTCAGCAAAGATGAATATTTGGCCTACATATAACAAGGCAAAATGAGGAGAAATACATTCTATGTCCGTCGAAAACCATCTCTCTCTGACATAACCAGGTGGTAATGTCCACAGTGAGACCTTTCCCCTGGCGTTTTGCATGTGGGATCCAAAGGAGCAGCTTAGCATGGGACTAGAGGGAACAATTCTTTAAATACTTCTTGCCTGAAGCCAGTAGATCGATTATTTCCTTGCAGCTAACGGAACCCTGAAGGAAAACACTTGAGGTATCTGAAATGCAGGTGAGGCTTCTAGGGCTTTGTTTATGGCGTAGACAGACCTGGGTGAGCTGTCACCAGACCTGAGGTGTGTGTGTGTCAGCCCGTAAATGTGTGTGTGCTTGGTTGCCTCAAGCAGGTGAGGGATCTCAGGAAATTGGGGGTCAGACTCTAGACCTAGACCTAGACTCTCTCTCTAGAGAAAGCATATTATGTACAGGGAAGAAAGCAATCAGTTGAACAGAAGAGGGTATTAAAGAAGAAACAGGATCCAACATGTCTGCCTCATTTTGGCTGTAATCTGAGGGATGGAGACTGTCCTGAGGATGGTCCCCAACGTAGGAAATGCCTACGTTGAAGTAGTAGGAAATGAGTTGTAATAGAATCATGGATTTAGAAGGCTTGTGAAGTCGTCTAGCCTCAACTTTGGCCACCGCACAAGCTGTGTGAATTCCCTCAGATAGCAGCTTTCCGGGGCCCGTTTTAAAGGTCAGCCCAGAATGAGATTCCGCAGTCGCCATTCCAGTGATGACCTGTACTCGCTCCCAAGAGAGCCATTACTTATCTAAATCCTTGTACATCAATTTAATCTCCACTTACCCTCCACAATGATGAAACAGGGATACATCGCTGTCCACCTAAAAGACGCTCATGTTCCTAGAGCTGTCACCAAGTCACCCCATAATCTTTTTTTTCCAATGCCATCCCTTTGGTTTCTTCAGTCTCGTCTTGTTTTGTCTGGTTTCATTTCTCAGTTGCACATCTGCCAACACAGAAGGCCAAGTGTCATTTATGAGACTCATAGTAGTTGTACCATATGGAAAATGCCTGTCATCATTTCCTATTGCTTAGAAGTGGAAAAGTTGAATTTGTGCCCCCAGTTAGGTTAAGCATTTTGTGAGTAACAAGGAAGCCC
Source organism: Mustela erminea (assembly GCF_009829155.1). Taxonomy (NCBI): domain Eukaryota; kingdom Metazoa; phylum Chordata; class Mammalia; order Carnivora; family Mustelidae; genus Mustela; species Mustela erminea. Next base: position 9,978,995 of record NC_045628.1, read on the forward strand.
CAAGCACATTAACATTCCTTACAAATCTACAGGAAAATTCTTTCCTCTGCTTATCTGGGTCTTGGTCTTTAATGACAAAAACAATGATAGTAATGGTGTTCTTACGAAGCACTACTGTGAGGATGCATCAGGTATCATTCGAGAATGTTTACTGTCGTCAATCCTATGAACACCCTCCAGGAATCATGAATTTGACCTCTGTGTCCATACTGGGCAGCTATTAGTGAAGGCTGATTACATTATTCATTTTAATCAACATCTACAAGGGTCAAAATCGGCTAACCTCTTTGTAATTTGTTCACAGAAACGTAACCTGGAATAGCTTAGCTATCCCAGATACGCACTGCTCACCAGAGCTGGAGGAAGGCTACCAGTGCCCCCCAGGATTTAAATGCATGGATCTGGAAGACCTGGGACTTAGCAGGCAAGAGCTGGGCTACAGTGGCTTTAATGAGATAGGTCTGTCTTACCGCTAAAACACATTTTCAGTTTCTATTTTACAATGTTTATGAAATGGAAAGAATACTTGCGTGGTTGATATTTTCTGTTACGATTGCCTGTACAGCATTTAAGAAGCACAGTGGCAGATTTTAAGCTTCTGCCTGGACTGTGATACCGTCTGCCCCACAGTCTGTAAACTAGTCTGCTTAGATGGGTATTCCACAGGGTGTGTAGAAAGTGACATATCCCTGATTTGAGACTATTTTGATTCCTAATTAGAGCACTTAAAAATATGTTGTTGAGCCAGGTTCAGGGCTTGTTGACTTAAAAATAAGCAAGGCTTGGTTTCCTTCCGCATGTACCTGTACTCCAGTAGGCAAGGTAAGTCTTATGTCTCTGAGATAGTAGCCATTAATGAGTACATGAGAGCTGGAAAGTAATCCTGAAACAGAAGACCACTAAGGAGATACTTACTGAATATCCATCAACAGTGTAATAAATGTGTGGGAAGTGTTTGTACACGAATACGATGTGCTCGCAAATGTATACATTTATCTGTGGCTTGTCCTATGAAGTCCTGAAATGTGCCATTATATACAGTAATGGAAGCTCTCAGCATCTGCCATTTACTTGGTATCATTGCATTTATTATAATTCTGTGCAAGTTGTACAAATTTCATTACTGAATCAAAGAAAAAAAAAAAAACCCACCCGTTATTTTACGCTTTGAGAATCTGTCTTAGCCACCCGTAGACTGGGTGGTATACATCATGTAAATTCATCTCACACCAGTCTGGAGCCGGGAAGCCCAAGATCAGGGTGGCAGCACGGTTGGTTCTGGTGAGGCCCCTTGCCTTGGCTTGCACGTGGCTGTCTTCTCTCCATGTTCTTACGTGGGGGTGGGGGTGGGGGTGGGGGTGGGGAGAGAGAGTGAGAAAGTGTGTGGGAGACAGGGATGGAGGCAGGAAGAGGGACAGGGAGAAAACTCTCTGAACTTCTCTTGTAAGGAAAATAACCCCATGGTGAGAGAGCACCCTCCTGACATCATCTAGATTGAATCAACCTTCCAAAGGCCCCATCTCCTAATACCATCGAATTGGGGGTTATGACTTCAACATATGCAATTGGGGTTGGGAGACTACAAACATTCAGGCCATAACAGGGTTGTTATCAGAATCATTTGGAAAAAAGAAAACAAAAACCAATTCTTCCTTAAAGTTTCAAGGCCCAGGTGCGTTTAAGAGCATTTAGACACTCACAGGGTCTTAGAGAAAAGTCTCAGTGTATAGCAAGGTGGTGGTTATGCTCCTTTGGAAGTCAAATCCATTTGGTGACTTTTGGTTTGATTTCATATCTCAGTGGGCAGCTGTACAGTGGGGGGTTTCATGGCCAGGGAAGAAAGCACGAGTTCCTTTCAACCCTGAAGGCAACTGTTGAACCTAGCCAGTTGATCTTTGCACATCAGAAATGGTGCCTGATAAATCCTCCTGTAGTCATATCAACTCTCAGACAGACTGCAGGATGGGGCCAAAGAACTCTGGGCCAAATACTGGAATTTCAGAGAGAATATGTGAAGGTCTTGCACTGATGGAGAAATACTTTTTGGATATATGAACTAAACCACAAGGCTACAGCCTCTGGATAGAAAAGAATACTGAACTAGGCCTGAAAAACAAAATAGTTGGTATTTAAAAAATGAGTTTTGCAAATAACATTCCAAAATCTTTATTCTTCTATTTTAATATGCCTTCAGGGGTGGATTTCCAGCACTGAATTTAGATGGATAATCTTTCATCCTTTGACCAATGACACAATTTCAAAAAGTCAAAAAATTCAGAAGCCAGCAGAGGTGGAAGCATTTCAGTTTGCTACTCTCTTCAACTTACCAGACTTTGGAATCAATCTTACATCCTTCCTCTCGGCTCCTCAGAGCAGAGGACTTTTATGCATTATTCCAATGACTTTCAGGGATGAGCAGGAAATCACAGTTATGGTATGGGAGATGGGATATATAGGTTCGGTAAACTGGTGGAACAAGCTGCAGGAATTCAAGCAGCTGGGGCACAGGTAGAGTGCATGGCTTCTTGGAACCTGCAGCTCCCCCTTTCCCTGAAAGGGGGCTCACTGGGTGTACCCATGTCTTGTATGGAGGGTAGCCAGCATTCAGTAGTGAGGCTGTCCTTGCACAAAAGCCTCCAGTCCTTTCAAATAATATTGCTAAATCAAGCCATTTCCTGAACATTTTGAATGCAGCAATTGTGCCTGATCTCAAAATGCAGCATTATATTCAAGCTGATTCAGCTTTCTCCACTGTGACTTCCAGTGACTAACCAATGGACGGTACTCTCTTCAAGGGAGGGAGTTTCCTCCTAGAGTGTGTTGGCTTGAGAAGACTGACTCAAGTAGAGAACTGCCCTTGGGGCCCCAGGCCCCTACTAAGGCAAAATCTTACTGTTTATTTGCACATTTATCTCCCAAGGATTTAAGCTCCTTGAAAACAGGAAGTACATTTTTTCATCTCCGTTGTCTTCAGGGCCTGGCGCAATGCTGGCCTCTGTAAATATTTACTAATGGACTGAACAAAGTATATGTCCCTTTGAATCTGACGGTGACCAGTCATGTTTGTGTTGGGATATAGAGCCATAATGGAGAATTAAGTTGTTTTCTTGTTGTTCTTTGCCCCAGTTTTCTGTTTTTGTTGGCACTATTCACCACTCTTCATGACTTGCCTTTCTAGACAAGCTCAATTTGGTCTGCTTGTTTCTTTTTCTCAAATGATGCCCGAGTTCAATGGTATTGAATGATGAATGGTTACATAATGAATTGTTAACTTTGTACTATAATCAAAAAATTTTAAAATGGTCACTGTGGTTTGGACTGAAATGGTCTGATACTATGCATCTATGTAGATACACAAGTTGGAGTGTTTTAGATGATCTTTAAAGTTTTTATGGAAACAAAACATAACTTTCCCCTCAAAAATGAGGAAAAAAGTTATTTTCTTAGATACACATGATCATCTCTTTTGGCATGCCGTTGAATTTAAAACAATTAGGTGCCTAATTGTGCATGTAAATTTGACCATTGTATTTCATACGTAAGGAAGCATGATTAATTTAAAAAGAAGCACATTTCCTCTTCTTACTAATCAAATTGTCATACAATACATTGAATTTCAACGCATTTATGAAGTTTCATTTATAAGTAGCTTTATGTCTCATTAAAATTTAAAATTGATGATGTCGAGAAACTCAATTTTTAAAACATATTAAAAGTCAGAGTCATTAATGTAGAAAAATTACACAGAGCCCCAACTGTAAAATTGCAGAGTAAAGACAACTTCGCGTCTCTGAAATCAGCCACCATCAAGGAGACTGAGAAACAGAGATGTAATTTCCATATTCAAGACTCCGAAAAAACCTGTCATTAATAGACCACAGATCGGAAGACCGGGTTATCTAACAGATTAGTTCCTGAAAGGGTTCTGGCTCCTGAGGATTTCAGGCAGAGCCAGCAGAATGCTGACATTAAAAATAAAGATTATTCCCAGAGGAGCACAACAGTCCTCTCTTGGAGCCAGGGAATAAGTGTGTGGCTGACCGTGGGAGCTTTCTGGGACTCAAAAGGGTCCCTCAAAGTGAAGCCCTTGTTCCTGCAAGCAGTTGGTAAAGAAATACAGAAGACAGACCCTCTGTCTAGAGGGGCCCCGATGTTGCTGATCCGAGTAGACGTATACAAGGGTCCAACCTGGTTGTACCTTAGTAGGATCACCTTGGGGAGTTTTTTAAACACACCAGTCCTCAAGCGCCACTCCTGGCCAGTTAAATGAATACCATGGAGTGATCCCAGGTGTACATGGTTTTTAGAAGCTCAAAGGTGTTCTAATATGCACACACAGTTATGAGTACCTGGACAGAGGTGGCAGTGGTACACAGGCAAACACACCTACCTTAGGAAAGAATTTTAAAAAACTGCCTTCTCTCCCGCAGTGTTACCTGATGAATACCCAGTCCTCTAAAACTGATTTCAGGGGTGAGTAACAGTCAAAAAGAATGAGGACCGTATCCATAAAAAATGCAATTTTAGGTATGTTTAAAACTAGAAAAAAAAATCCAAGAGATACAGTTTTTAAAACTGTGGGAGAAGACAACCTAAATAAATGGATTTAAGCAGAGTTGTACAGCGGAAGCGTGCTGGGCCCATAAATGGATTTAAAGGGTACCACTGCCTCAGCAGATGATCAAAGAGCAGTCAGTGCTGAGGCATTCTTACTAAAGTTGCTGGACTTCAGAGCTAAAGAAAGCATCCAATGGGAATCCAGGAAAAAATGATCAAGTCAGTTCTTTTTCTTTCTTTTCCGAGCAATGCTAAAACAGGAGTAGCCCCTGGAGGAACCCGGGACCCACAGTCCCTTCTAAGAGGAGCCATCAGAGAGGACTGAAACTTTGTCAGAACTCAAGTCTAGGTTACAAGGACACAGGGCTTACGAGGTCCTGAGAGAAAGAACGTGTCCAACTCATTTTGTTTACTGTTGAAGAAGCAAGAACTCAGACACTTCCTTTTACATCATTCCTTCTTGAAGACACTCGGCCAGTCAAGAAGGATGGGTCATGAACCTAGTCTCTCGTATCTCCTCACTGTAAAATTAAAGCTAATGCGACTTCAGGACTTCCAGGGTATAATGTAAATGTTCTAGTTTGTAGTTGTGTAGAAGAGACGAGAAGAAAATCAAGGAAGGTAGTGTAATGACGTTAGTGTCCTTATACACAGCAATAAAGAATGTATCATCTTACACAATATGTGCATCACACGATGGAGGTATAGTGCACTTGCACAAGAATGCATTGCAAAGTAAAAAATTATCTACTTTAGGAAAAATTCAATACTCAAAATAATGGCCAAGGGGGGTTGGATCACAGTTGTAGTACCTACTGGTGTGGTGACCTGGGAAAAGTAATTAACCTCTTCCAGCCTCCCACGTCCTTATCTGTAAGAAGGGGTGAAGGATACACCTCTCTTTCAAGGTTGATGTTAGAAGTGACTGAGACGCTGCACTTTGAATACTCAGCACAGAGTGAACACACATGAGCCAGGAATTAGACTGCCCTGGCAGAGCCGAGCACAGTGCTTTCCAGGTAGCCCGGCCATGTCTCATATTATTTCCTTCTCCCTGCAGCAGTTTGCTACTCAGATTGTTCCAGATCTTACAGCAAAGGGTGGCAGGAGAGGGGATGGGGACAAGGGGTCCTTCTTGCATTCTGTTCCTTTTAACGGATATCCCACATTTTGTCTCACTCTGCTCGAGGTACCGAATTCCAGAGGGCCAATTTTTGGTGGCATTTGGTCTTCATTATCAATTATTCTTCTCTTGTTATCCTCAGAAGTATATTTCCCTGTGTGCTTTCTCTCTCTCATTAGAATCTTACACATATTTCGCCCATGCCGTTGAATTTTCTACAGTGTCATTAAGCCTTGTGTCTATAGTTTTATTTATCCCTGTACATTTGAGTTTGTGACCCTGGATTGAGCCTCTCCCAGTCTTTTAGCAGATTGCCAACAGGCTCTTCTTCCATAGACTTCAGAAAAGCGTCCCTAGGCTCATTGAGCAAAAGCCACTGCCATGCTATGTCCTGCACCATCCCGGCACTCAGTGGTTGACTTTCTGTCCTCCCATAAGCCTCTGTGCCAAACAGTGATGGAATCACCGGTTGTTTTCAGTCTCTCTCTTCCATTTAAATACCTTTCCAGGGGCGCCTGGGTGGCTCAGTGGGTTGAAGCCTCTGCTTTCGGCTCAGGTCATGATCCCAGGGTCCTGGGATCGAGCCCCACATCGGGCTCTCTGCTCAGCAGGGAGCCTGCTTCCTCCTCTCTCTCTGCCTCTCTGCCTACTTGTGATCTCTGTCTGTCAAGTAAATAAATAAAATCTTTAAAAATAAATAAATAAATAAATAAATAAATAAATACCTTTCCATTGTTATTTCTGCATACTTTTCCTGCAGCTCATCCTCAAGAACCCTCAGCTAATACATCCTCCCTAGGACATTAACCTAGGAACTTGGGACGTCACATTCTCCCCACATTCCAAACCTACAGAGGAATATGCATTATTGGAGGACAGATCTGAAGGTCACAAAATCTGTTTAATGGACATTCGCATTCTGTGATTTCAGTGAGAATGTGGAGAGGTGGGGAACCAGCGCATGGTGAAAAGGTTTGGGGACAGATGACAACCCCAAAATACTGTACTGTAGAGGTGAAACCAAAATACCCCATCAGTGTATCTGGTTTTTGAAAATGTGTCCGCTTCCTTCCATTTTCTGAGTACTTAGCCATTTTCAGCCAGCCTCTCCCTTCCCCTCTGTTGCCTCATGCTTATCCACCTGTGGGACATGTACAGTCTGAGACATGGTGATTTTCTGTAATGGCACTTAGAGAGAAACCAGAGGAATTTTGAGCTGGAAAAGATAGTAGTCATTTGGTTCACCCACACAGTTTTATCGAGAGGGCAACTGAGCATGCGTGAGCAAGGTCAGAGTTCTAGAGAATTCCGCCCAGAGGCAGGGCTAAACTCAATTCTCCTGATTCACAGACTCCCACTAAAACTTACCATCCTCAGACTTTTTACATTTCAGATCAATGTTTAATTAAGAACAAACCTAAAAAAATACCTTGCAAAGTTAGTTGTAATCTTAATTCTGTAGGAGAAGGTTAGCGTCACTCACCTCTGGTAAGATGTTGCTGCAGAAGACAACCAGCTATCCAAACAGATGTGATATGCCAGTTAGAAAAAAGCAACAAGTCTGTCACACGTGGGAAGGAAATCACAGCAAATGCCATTAAACTGGCAATTTACTTGTCACGATCTTTCAAAAGAGGCAAGAAATTGGGTACAGCAGATGAGTACAAATCTAGTCAGATTTGAACTCTCCATTCATTGAACAGTCAGGTAAAAACAAAACAGATCCAGAGTTTCCTGTTGGTTTTTCTTTTTTAATGTCTTTAGTTATTTAATTTTTTTCAACTTTTTATGTTGAACTAATTTTAGACTCACATTAAATTTACAGAATAGTAAAGAGAGTTCCTTTATACACATCACCCAGGTTCCCAGAATGGTAACTTCTTATACAACTGTATTGTCTCATTACAGCTAAGACATTAACCGGACACAATGTTATCAGCTACAGTACAAATCCTGCTAAATTTCACTGGTTGTTCCACTGATGATCTGCTTCTATCTCAAGATCCTACCCAGAATCCCACATTGTACTTACATATTAACTCCCTCATCTCCTCCAATCCATAAGTTTGTCAGCTTTGTCTTTCATGGTCTTGATACTTTTAAGAAGCATTCATCAGTTATTTTGTAGAGTATCTCTCAACTTGGTTCTGTCTGGTGTTTTCTCATAGTTGGAATGAAGTTATGATCAGACTGCTTCCACAATGTCTGGCTTCCAAGAAGGAAGAGAAGTTGTCTGTGTTCTTTTACTTCTTTCTTTGTTATTTTTATTTTTTTATGATCTAAGTTTCAGACGTACAGCTTTATAATTATATATTTGTATACATCAAAGTGATCAAAACATATTTTTTTAAAGATTTTATTTATTTATTTGACAGACAGAGATCACAAGTAGGCAGAGAAGCAGGCGGAGAGAGAGACGCAGGCTCCCTGCTGAGCAGAGAGCCCGATGCGGGGCTTGATCCCAGGACAGACCCTGGAATCATGACCTGAACCGAAGGCAGAGGTTTTAACCCAGTGAGCCACCCAGGCACCCTGATCAAAATGTATTTAGTTTTGAGAGAACAACCCAGTATACAACATATAAGGATAAAATTCATGCTGAGAAGTCACTTAAGAAGTAAATAGATATCAGGCATTTCTTGTTGCCATTTGCCTTCAGAATCATAAGAACAAAACACAAAAGCCCAAATTTTCAAAAATCCATAATAAACTAAACCTTATTGAAACAATTTATATCAGATAGAGGAAGTCCATTAGCAAGATCAAACTATAAACAGAATATTCTGACAATAAGTAACAGAAGAAACATTTAAGTTACACACGCTTTTAATGTTACCTGGACTGAGTGTAGGGGACTGTCCTCCCTCTTCTTATTAAACAACAATCAAGAGCAAAACCAGGAAATAAGAAACACTGTGTTCTTATGGTGACTAATTGCCCCCGGACAATCTTTATTATTGTAATTATTGTCATTTCTTACATAAGTGCTTCTTATCATTTATTGATTACTTATTATATATCTAGCACCAGGCAAAAAAGCTTTCTATCCGAGGAGTTTTTCTTCCTCACAACAAACCCATCAGGTGTCATTATCCCAAATTAAAAGTGAGGAGATGAGAAAGAATTGATTGGCCCAAAGTCACACCCAGGCCACAGTTGGGAGCCACGGCTTGCTGCTGCCCGAGTGCTAAGGTCAAAGCCTACGTTATCTTTGACATCGGCCGGGGGTCACCACCATTCCCCGTGGCTGTTCGGGACAGCTGGTTCATTAGAGGGTGTCATTCTGATAGAGGAAGGACATGTCTTCCAGTGTGACAATTCAGCAGCCCTGCTGCCTTCTCCTCCCAGCACGGTGCCTCTGGGACAGGAGGATGGGTGTGAAAGAGGGTGATGGTGAAATCCGCTGGAAACTGCGGGCCGTTGAGAGCGGGTCTCTGGCTTGACTTCTGTCCCTTCGCATACTGTGCGACAGAGTTGGTGCATTATAAATGTGATTTTTATGTAAAAACTGAAGAATGAAAGAATATACCTGGGGGGCAGTGTAGTTTTACAAGATAATTTACTGAGCTATCAACAGTGGGACAAGGATTTGAGGCAATGGCAGCAAAAAGCAGGAAATATGCTTTTGATAGAAAATGAGATGGTAGATAGAGAGGCTAGAGATGTGGGGGAGAACACTGAAAGCAAGAGAAAATATAGTATTGGGTCTATTGCAGTCAGATGCACAATTATTTGAGCTAAACTCAGAGTTCCATTATGATTTATGTGCATTTTGTATGTACTTTATCACTGTGTGCATTAATTTCTTCTGCATATTTGAATTAACTTTCTCTTTCCCTTTGAGATGTGGATATTTCATTTTGCTTTCTAAATACTGCAAATTAACCAACAAGTTTACTTAAAATGATTTTGAAAATGCATATTAATTCCTTTATTAACTATAAGACATAAAAAGTATTTACCTGATTAGTCCTTTCTATTATTAAAATTTTAAAGTTTTCCATACATGCCTTTTTGAAATATCAGGTAGGAAAACTATAGATCATCAATCCTGCAGACGTTAAGATGTGGATTTGGGATGCATATACACATTATAATCTTTGAAAAAATTTTCGATGTAAATTAATGGGCCCTTTCATAAATTGAAAATAATTAGAGTGACTGTAGCCTGCCAGATTCTCATTTACTCCCACGTCACTTCTGAAGAAGGCTATTAGTGGTACTGGAATTCTGGACTGATTTTTTTTTTTTTCCAATGGGAAATATATCTTAGCTGTTACCCACTTTGTGGTATTTTTCTTATTTGACTTTAGGTGGTATTGACTAGAAGGTACAGATTCAGCTCCCTGTATGAGTCATAAATCAGTTTTATTAAATATTGATGGGAACAGCATCCATGGTTTCTGTCATCACTGGAAGTGTTCCATGCTTGAAACTACCCCATATCTTGCTGAAATGCGTTTGTCCATAAAGCCACCTACACTGCTGTAACGTTCTAGTCTTAATACAGGCTTTACTTTAAAATCCCCCCATGTTTTTTTTCCTATCGGCCTTCCATTACTTTTATAATTTGTCTCCTACTACATCTGATATCAAATATGGCCATTAAAACGTGATGAAAGAAGGTGACTTTTACTCAAATCATCGTAGAATGTGAATTGAACTTTGCTGATGCTGCTGATAAACATTGATTCATAGATTTAAGTGATGTTAAACTGTATTTCATGTGTGTCAGTATGAGGTGTCAGATGAAAACTTCACAAATGAATAGAAAGAGGGAGCTATTATGTATCTATAACTATGATTTATTGCAGAATGTACATTTTTATTGCAGCTGCAAAAAGCCACAGTAAAGACTAATTTGTAAAAGATGTAATTGAGATTTATACTTGGTGGAAAAGCACCAAAGGTTTGTTTCTCCGGCATTAATCTTTATGTGCAGCGTTGCTCCTGGAATTACTTATCGATTTTTATGAAAACCCGTAGAGAAGAGAGAACCAGGGCAACAGAATTCAACCACAAGTGCTTACTTATATGGCTGACAATTCTATACTTGCCCTCTGAAGGAATTCCTCTGTCACGGGGCGAGGTAGACGTGACATAGTTTTGTTAAATAGAGGACAAGATCATGAGGCTTCCACGAGAGGAAAAGTTGCAGGAGCCTTTGGTCAGGTACAGGGGTTTTCTCCCCGGATCCAGGCATCCGTACCTGTCCTCAGGTTAAGTGCAAACGTGTGTGCTTGAGGATTGCTCAAGGAATAGAGTTGTTGGGCTTCATTAGATTCTCAGACAGGGTCACAGACTTACTTAAACTGAAATTAGATAGGCGATATTACTCAGAATATTAGGAAGACAGGGGGTCTAAAGATAGAATGAGCAGGCATGATTTTCGAGAAAAGGCTGTCACTGTTTGAGATCCAGTGGGTGACCCGGAATTCCTCTCGAATGAATCAGAGAGACACCTGTGGAGGGACTTGCTGTCAGACAGTGAAGAAAGGGATTTTATAAGTGGATTTTGAGGGCATAACATAATGATTTTTTTTTCTTATTATACGTGGAAGACAATACTCTTTGCAAATATGTAGTGGTTTCCAGGAAATTAGCATGTTTATGGTTACATTTTAACTAATTATAGAGGACAAAAATAAGACTTCAAATAGCATAAGAGGTTTCAGGAAAGTAATAAATTCTGCCATATATAAGTCCTTCCCTTTCTCTCTCCTTTCCTTTCCTCCTTTCTTTACCAGTCTCATGGTTTTTAATAAAATGCTTTTAACTGTTTCCCTGCTAATAACATTTAAGTGATTTTCAGTTTTTGGCTACAGTAAGTAATTCGGTGGTGAATACAGGCTCACACACACAGATACGTCTGTATCTTGAGTGCATGTGTGGTATTCTCTAAAACGGGTTCCTAAGACAATTTCTAGGTCAAAGGGTAAGCACATTTTTAACATAATAAATAGTGTTTTATTTCTCAAAAAGATTGTCAGAATTCACAGTCCTGCTCTTCTTGTGTGAGAGTGGATTTTTTTCAAGTATAAGGAATTCTCTTTTGAATTCTCTTTTGAAGATCCTGAAGTAAAAAGATAGCAGAGGCCATAGTGTAGTTTGTGCTCTTTGGAACACAGGGTGTTCATTCTCTTTTCTTTACATCCCTTTTGCCCCCTCCCCCACCAATGCCTCCTCCTGCTGATTCATGACCCACCCTCCAGGGCCTGAGTTCATGGAGATTCCCATCCACCAGCAGCCCTAGTCCCCCCTCTGTCTGAACTGGGACACAGAGTTTGCCCTTGAAAGTTAATGCTTCATTCTGTTTGGTTCCGACTGTCTGGCGTGTGTGTGTGTGTGTGTGTGTGTGTGTGTGTGTGTACATTTTACCCTTTTCTTCCCAATGAGCTCATTAGATCCCAGGTGCCTCAAGTAGGAGCAAAGCTTCCTGTATTTTTTGAATGTACTTTCTAATTCTTCGTGAGCTCATTATCTACTCAAGGACTGGTTGATCATGTGTGGGAGAATTTTATATTAGCTACATCGCCTTTTTTCAATCATTATCCTGTGGAAGCTTCGGGATGGAATATTTAAATAAATTTCAGATACAACTCCTGCCTTTTTAAGGTCATCCCTCATTTGAAATTAAGTGGTGTCCGCCTTATGTCAGATTTTCACATGAAACGAATGTGAACAGACTGTCACAGAAGTCTTGTGTTGGCCGTCAAGGAGATTCTCCCTTGCGGGTAATGGCAGTCAGTGGAACATAATTCCCTTGACAGTCTATGAAATTAAATTAATTTCACCAGCTAATCAGCTGGACCAAAAAGGAAAAATGTCATCTGGGAAGTCCTACACAGCTCTTCCCTCAAGGCCAATGAGGCCGTAGGAAGGCCATCTCCTATGTCTCCTGGGATTGCATGTTCTAATATATGAGCCCTGCTTAGCAAAACTGTGCTGACAAGGTTCAGGGCCTCCTCCTCTGAAGGGAAAGCTCTTTGGCTCTCAGAAATGGGTTTCTAACCTGAGCTGCACAGAGCTGTGAGAAAGTAGCTGGCAGCTACCCTGAGACGGAAATTGGAGTCTCTTCTGTCTCTGCACCGTTAGGCCCCTGGACCGCTCAGCTCCCACACCCCTAGGCCCCGGAATTCAGGAATTATACTGAAGATACTGAAACATACTAAATATACTAACATAAAGATACAAAATAAAAATGAACCGAATATAAAAAGATAAGTGATAAATGCCTAGTAAATATTAACTGCCACTATTAAAACAAAGATAACTACCACAATCGCTATTACAAAAATTATTGTTGATCAGATTTATTTCTAGATAATAAGGAAAAACTGCGATGTAATCCCATTTTCATGAAAATAGGAGAAATTTTGGAGAATACAAGATACGTTCTCATCATAAATAGAGAAGGAGATGTTTTCAGAAATAAGGTACTCGACAGACATTCGCTATGTATTTACTCTATGCCGGGTGTACAGACCTGAAATGTAATGCCGTGAGTCAGAATAACCACGTTCCTTTCCCCAAACGAGATGTTAAAATGGGAAATGAAGGTGAGATAAAGTTGGAAGAAAGGGTTGGTTGATCTTTAACTGACGGTAATCTTATAGCTGTATGCCCGGTGCAGGAGCGCGTGCCCCAGTGTGTGTGCCCACACACCTTTTTTGAGTAAGAATACGAGAAAATGAAGCAGGAATGTTCCAATTTGAAACAAGTCGCATCCTCTGCACCCCGCCCTTGTCTCCAGCATTTCTTACACTTAGCAATCTGCCTAACATCTGAGACAAATGCTTATGTCAGGTCTGATCATCAGAAATGCTGGCTTGAGAATTATATTTTTGCTTTAGTTTTTGTTAAAGAAGGTATTTAATGACATAGATGAAGTGTGCTACCTTCCTTCTTTCCCTGGTCAGATTTGTCTCCTTCTTATCCCCTTTTCTGAGAATGTCTTCATCTTATTTTTAAATACTAGCTTGACTGAGTACGGAATTCTTACTTGGTATTTGGTTTTCACCCAGACTTTGAAACCATTCCCTTGTATTCCGAAATACAACCCTCCTTTGAGTCTAATTGTGGTGCTTTTGTTTTTATTTTATTTTATTTTTTTAACATATTTGTGTTTTTTTTCTTTGATAGTCCTTAAGATTTACTGTTTGTCTTTGCAATGCTATGGTCTTACCCTTAGGCATGGGCTTTTTTGTTTTTTTTTAAATCTAGTAGAGATCTAGTAGGGATTCTTTTTCTTTTTTTTTTTTTTTTTTTTTTGTTTGGGGTCCTAGTTTCTCTTAAGAGATACTTCTTGGGCCCTGTAAGGATCTGGACAGAAGGCCGGAATCTCTCTCTGCCTGCCTGGCCAGGAGGGCACTGTTCTGGTCTCCATTTAAAATGCAGACGGTTCTTTGTGGAACTCCTGGCTTTGCAGACCCTCCCCCAGCTCAGCGTCTGCTTCCTGTGCTGGGTGACGGTGCTCCCAGCAGCAGCAGAAGCCCAGCCCCAGCCCTTAGGGTCATACTGACTCTGAGTATAGCTCTGCTGCTTGTGGCTCTCATTTTGTGTTCTGTCACACTCTGCCCACTGCATATTCCACTTGCTTTGGTGCTAATTTTTATCTGTTTTCTTGTGTTGTTTGGGCACAGGATCAAGACGATGAAGGAAGGACGTTTCCAAGTAAATATTGTCCCGCAAATTGACATAAAGCCTTATTTTATGTATCAACTATATATACATATTTACAATTTTCATGAAACTGATGCAATTTTTCTTTCTCTGATATGATCATACACCTATTTTACTTTCAAAACTATATTTTATACATTTTGATTATTAATTCTTAGAACGTGGCAAGCGTATATTTACAAGAATTTTTAATTTTTATAAAATTCCAAGTCAGGAGCGTTTTTATTACTTTTTGCTGTTGAATTAGTCTAGTGATCTCTGTGCAGCCTGGTAAAACTATCCCTCTGTGGTTCCTTTGGTAAATACAAAATCTGAGAGAGAGAGAGAGAGAGAAACTACAAATAAGCACTAGCAGTGATGGAAGCATTGAGAGTAAATTCTGATGGATTGAGATTGGGGTTCTTAATTTTCTTAATATTAATTGCAGCAAATATTCACCTGCTTTCTCCCACCATGTAAGTGCTCTAACCAGGAAGCAAAAAATTAAATTAAATTAAATTAACAAGCCTAATCAGACATTACCTAAATATAAAGCAAATACAGGTTCTCAGGTACTTGTCACTCTCCTGTGTCTAATAGAAGATAAGCCATATTTGCCCAGGAAGTTATATTACTTTATTTTATTTTATTTTTAAGATTTTATTTATTTATTTGACAGATAGATCACAAGTAGGCAGAGAGAGAGGAGGAAGCAGGCTCCCTGCTGAGCAGAGAGCCCAATGCAGGGCTCCATCCCAGGACCCTGGCATCATGATCTGAGCAGAAGGCAGAGGCTTTAACCCACTGAGCCACTCACGCACCCCAGTATATTACTTTATTTTAAAACGACTAGTGACTACAAACCTCAACACCACATCAGAGTTGAATTGAAGGAGACTTTCAAGTAAAGACCACTGGGGACTAAGTATCAGAGGGAGGAGTGACACCTCCTCCTCACATCACCACAGGCCTGACATTAACTCCGCCCACCAACGCCAAGATGCAGGCCGGGAAGGAAAGCAGCTCTGGGGGACTGGAGCAGGTCATGATGATGATAGTATGGAGTGTGCCCAGCATCCCATGCAGACACGGGCATCTTGTCAGGACTCAGGCCCCGATAAGTGAAGGACACAGCTCAGGATACAATCCATAGCTTGGAAGTGGGTGACACAAGACAAGATACTTGACCTCTCTCCACCTGCAAATGCAGGGTAAAAATTGTGCATATCTCAGCAACTAGTAGATTAGATTTTTCTCATTTTCCTGCTGAAGAGTCCTCAGTAAAATTTAACTATGGTTACAATGATCATTTTTATTAGCTGTATAATTATCAAGTAAATGAGCGAGTGAATTACAGACCACCCTATTCTAACGTCACCCAAAAAAGTCAGAGAAAACTCATCCAATATCTATATTCTTTCCAAGGCATCAGCTTCCTTTCTTTTAGTCTTGGCAAAACGCTGGGGATCGTGCAGCCTCATTGAACAAGATGCTCACACTTTCCTCTGCTAGTGTATGCCACCTTTACTGGTATATTCTTCCCTCCATGTACATTTTCATTTTCACTGGGAGTAATATGTTAAGAAATATTTTCCGATTTCCTACACTGAGTTGCTGCCAGCAAAGCCAGTTCTAACGTGAGATGCTTTGTCCTTGCTGGGCTTCTAAAGAGTTAAAGCGAGGCGGAAGCCCTGTGTTTACAGTCCACTAGAGCAGGACTCAGCTGGTGGGCCAAATCCTGCTTTCTGCCTGACTTTGTAAATAAAGTTTAATGCAACTCCATGCCCCTTTGTTTATCTCTGGTCCTTGGCTGCTTTCTGATGCTACAGCAGGTTTCTGCAGTTCCAGCAGAAATCCTGGGGCCCACAGAGTCCACAATATTTACTGTCTGATCCTTTACAGAGGAAGCTTGCCAACCCCTAGACTAAAGGTAGGAAAAAGTGCTCATCCCATGCTTTTTTTTTAATTTTTTATTTTTTTAAGATTTTATTTATTTATTTGAGAGAGAGCAAGCACAAGCCAGAGGAAGGAGAGAGGGAGAGGGAGAAACAGGCTCCCCGCTGAGCAGGGAGCCCCCGTGCTGGATCCCAGGACTCAGGGATCAGGACCTGAGCTGAAGGCAGACGCTGCTTCACTGACTGAGCCACCCACGAGCTCCCTCATGCTTCTTTTTTGTTTTATTTTCCCACAGCTGCCTAGACTCCTCGACAACCTTTATGTTCGCTTCTTCTTACATCCCTTGGATTTGGAAAGCTAGAGACCACAACACGTCTGTGATTTTGTCTAGGCTCATGAGAGTCCCATCCTGGCCCGCCTTCCCTGAGTCAGAGTTCCTTAAATTCTAAACATGGGGTTTGCAAAGAAAGGTTATCCTGGATTTATACAACTCTGGACGTCTCCTCTCTGTTGTCTTATACACAGGCTACTAAATCTGTGACTGATGTTAAGTAAGAAATTTTTAAAGAGTGGATGATACGCTAGACATCAAATCCAATGACTCTTGATTAGATTTAATCAGATGAGTAGTCTTTAGTATGGGCCTAAGTCTCAATGGTTAAAAAGCCTGCTCAGATCAGAATCAAAATACTGTTATTCCCCAGTGCCTCCCTCTAGCCAGAAAAATTTACTGAGAACAAGTAAAAGAAGGGGAAAATATTATTATATTTACAAAAGACCAATAAAAACAATATAAAATAGCATTTCTGAAGACAGTTTGTCTGGGAGATGTAATTTGCTTGC
Source organism: Mustela erminea (assembly GCF_009829155.1). Taxonomy (NCBI): domain Eukaryota; kingdom Metazoa; phylum Chordata; class Mammalia; order Carnivora; family Mustelidae; genus Mustela; species Mustela erminea. The sequence goes on from NC_045628.1 coordinate 9,996,075, forward strand.
TGCTATTGTTGCACTTATTGGGACTCTGGAAATCAGGAATGTTCTGGAAGTCTTGACATGGACAGTCACCATATTTGAGCAATGATTTAAATGAGGGTTGTAGATAGTCTTCTGATGGTCATTCATTCCCTTATGCATTCATCCAGCACATATTTATTGAGATCCTCCTACATGTTAGGGACTGTGTCTAGTACTTTAAGGCACCACGTATGCACTGATACAGAATGATGCATGGATAGCATTATATTTCCATTTTTTCTTAAATTCATTCTTGCTTATGAAGAGATGACTTGTTTCAGGCTTTGGGACTCTAATTGTGGATTTAATTTTTTTGGTGAGTCTAAGCATAGTGTTAGATTTCAAGAAATAAATTGTGGAAGAGGATTGAAATTTTTTTTTTTTTTAAAGGAAACTTGTAGGCCAAAACAAAAAATAAATAAATAAAATCGAAACTATGTTATTTAATAACCTAGGCATAGCAGAGCTTGGTTAAACTCTCCAGTCTCCAGCAGATTCCTAAAATGAAACTATTTTCTTCTTTTAATCAGTTTCAAAGACATGCCTCGTGCTCATTTTCGTTGTCGGTGGTGAATTGAGTTTAATGAAGCTCTGTAAAATAAAGCCAGAATGAACAGAAATGGAGTCAAAATAATGGATGACACATCTTACATATTCTTACCATCCTGTGTCCTGACCGCGCCACACTTTAACCTAAGGGCGGACACCTGGAGGGGTTCATTAGCTTGCAGCTGTCCACGATTAGTGCGCTGGTGGGGAAACACGCATTTGGCTGAGACCTTTACAGAAGGGTTGAGAGGCCCTAGGCCCCTGGAAATGGAACCTGGGAGCAAAGTCTTAATGGCAGACAGCCTGGAAACGAGGGGCAGCAGCTGGTTGTTATTTGTGTACGGAGCGAGATTCAAGGGGATGTAGGAGTTGTGCTGTACAGCAACCATTATTTGTGGGGGTAAGGGAAGGAAAATTAACATTTATTCAGTGCCCACGTTGTGCCAAGCATCACAAGAGGTACCATCGCCTGGTCGCTAACCTGGTGCGCAAAGCAGCCCTTCTGTAGGTTAGGTCAAGGGTCGCCCGGCAGGTGTAAGCGCCTCCGGCTGACTCTGTTTACGCATTTGTTGAGGACATTTCATAAAATCAGCCGAGTGGTTCATTTCTTATCTGCGGTCTGTACTGTTTCGTGGGGAAGATGCTTGCCTTTTTATACTGTTCCAGATTCAGTGCCATACAGATTGGAGCCACCACAAGGCTATGGACGGACAGGGAAGGGGTTAGTGTTGCCAAGCTTCTCTTTTGTGCAGAAGCTTAATCCTTTGAGGAAGAGGATAGCAAGCGTAATGGTGATTGCCAGAGGCGGGGGAAAAGCTGCCGGAGGAAAAATAAAAGTATTTAAAATGTATTTACTGCATAACCGGATAAAATATGTTCAGTTCTGGCATTACTAGTTTTAATGGTTCTTTTTTCTTTTTGCAGCAGGGAAGCCCCCTAAAATGTGGCTTATTGATACTATTTTTACTTACTGAGGTCAATATGTGTTGTGTGGTAGTTTGATTTCTGCCATAATTATTGACTCCTCTATGAGCTGGTTGAGTTGTATAATGATTATTTTAATTGATGCTAACCCAAAGTTAGAGAATTATCAAGGATGTAAGCCGTTTTATCCCTGAGAGTAAAATGTCGACTGTCTGGTGGCATAATTAAATACAATTGTGTTGATAAGGTCTATTTCCCCAATATTAATATCATAGGAAGTTTTAACAGTGTGTTTCATTTCCCTTGGATTGCTGGTGACGTGTCATTTTGATAAACTCAGCGTTAACCTTTTTTTAATTCAGTGCAGACGGGTGCCTTTGTGTGATACGGGACAGCAAAATGGCAGAACACAAAGTTAAGGATCGGGGAAAATACCATATTTTACCAAACATGTGTCTTCAGACAGTATAGAGATAGGCTGTCCACAAAGTGAGTGGACTAGGGAAAGGATCGCATGAGAATACATAGATTCTTTTTTTTTTTAATTAAGATTTTATTTATTTGCCAGAGAGAGAGAGAGAGAGAGAGAGAGAGCACAGGCAGGCAGAGTGGCAGCAGAGGCAGAGGGAGAAGCAGGCTCTCCACCGAGCAAGGAGCCTGAGGTGGGACTCGATCCCAGGACGCTGAGATCATGACCTGAGCCGAAGGCAGCCGCTTAACCCACTGAGCCACCCAGGCATCCCGAGAATACATCGATTCTTGACTGCATGTTAGTCCGTGACTACTCCCCGCATTTATCCCCACCCAGATTCATGGCAAGTTACGAGGCCTATTTTTCCTTCCCATCTAGATTCCGTTAGAAAGGTTCTCTTTTCATACGTCGTTAATTCTAACCAGTAACTGAACTGACTCTGTTGCGGCTATCGGCAGGCAGATGATAAGATTGACGTGTGAGATTTGATGTTCTACCCTTTAGATTTTGGGTGTATTTCTTAGTCTGTAGTTTTCAAGTGTATTTTGTAGTCTTTAGGGGTTTTTAGGTGTCTTAGTCTTAAATTTTTTCTCCAACTTTATTGACATAGAACATTGTGTAAGTTTAAGGTCTACAATGTGATTTGTTCCATGTATATATTGCCAAATGATAACTGTATAAGGTTAATTGTAGGTGATATTTAAAAATATATATATTGGGAAGCCTGGGTGGCTCAGTGGGTTAAGCATCTGCCTTTGGTTCGAATCGTAATCCCAGGGTCCTGGGATGGAGTCTCCAATCTGGCTCCCTGCTCAGTAGGGAGCCTGCGTCTCCCTCTACCTGCCGCCCACCCCTGCTTGTGGCCTCCCTTTCTCTCCCTCTCTCTCTCTGTCTCTGACAAATAAACAAAATCTTTTAAAAATAAATAAAAAATTACAAAATTACTGACTTTAAAATAATTACCATATGCTAAGGAAATACAGTCTTAGAAATAAATTTTGGAAAAACAGAATAGTAATGGGGGAACCTGTGGAAATAGAACTCCAAAAACTTCTGCTGAATTGTTGACACCCAGAATTGTTGAGTATATTTGGTTAGTGATGTCTGCAGATTATACCATCAAACCTGTAATTTGTTTGGCATATCTTGACAAATCAGGGATATTTATTCTAGTTAAGACCAAGTGGCTGAGACAAGTGACTCATAAAAATATGGGTTATTTAAGCCTGTTATCTGCTAAGATTCCCTAAGTTCATTATTTATAATTCTTAGTGTACTGCCTACTATACCAAATTAATTGTGTTGAGTAATGTTTGGTATACTGATAGGATTAACATTAAGCTGCTTTATGAAGTAAGCATGTTTTAAATGAAATCAATATTATTAAGTTATGAAAATCTGTTAATAAAGATCATGAATTATGATTGTTAGTTTGTTGGAATACAGTTTTAGAATTTTTAAAGATTCATTTGACAAAACAGACTTATCTTTAAAAAATATGTACACTCAGAAATGTTTAACTAAATTATTTTCAATAATTTTATAGCAGTTTAAACAAATGATTCCTACATAAATCACAAGTGGTAGACATGAGGAACAAACGTAACTTTGTTAGATCATCAGTTCTAATATTCTGCCGAGATATAGACTTCAGATAAAAGGCACATCAGTCATTGAACAGTTGATTTCTTTGATAGTCTGTTTAAACATAATAAATTAATGGACTGAAAATATTTTTAATTATTATTCTTTGGGGATGGTATAAAAGCTTACATCAAAGTAAAGAATTTTACACTAATATTGATGAAGTTATATACTTTCGAACCTAACATTTGTAAATGTTGCATGGTGTAAAATGTATTGTGTAACTTTTCAGATAATTTGCACACTATCATTTGCACATTTTTATTATGTGCCCTCTTTTACTTTGTATAATATATATGTGTGAATTGTCAGTTGATTCACATAAGAAGAGTCAAAGTATATAACCCTAAACCCATTTGTGTGGATTTCCTATATCCCCCTGCAAGTGTACACTCATATGCCTACACAAACATACTCCTTAAGACTAAATCCAGGTAATAGATACAAAGGCAGTATCATTTAAAAGATAAATTCACTGAAAAGAAATCTTATAAGCATATAGTTTACTCTGGTAGTGAATTATTATCTATGAATTGATATTGCATTTTTTCAATGTGTTTGACTTGTAAAGTGAAGGGGTTCTAGAAAACTTTAGTATCTGTCTTATCATCTGTGTTTCTTTAATTTTAGAACATTCAATTGCATAAGAAATAATTTTATTCTTTTAAAAGATAATAGGTCAGTGGTGTTTTTCGATGACGATGTCCAATTTTGGTCCCTTTTCCTGGATCCCCAAGATAACATTGTGATGGGTTTGACCTCTATCTTTTCAGACTTTAAATTCAACTGCATATGTATATGCATAAGTATGTTTGCATAAGGTATACATAGTGTTGTTTCCATATTACTTTCATGAATAAATATGCATTTTCTTCCTGTAGTTTAGCACGTATGTAATCTTTTGTTCTATGATTACTGAACTTCTTATTTGGTCATTCTTCAACTAAGGGATATCTTTTTATCTTGTGTGTGATTACTAACATTGGAATATTAAATATTCTTTTTTTAAAGATTTTATTTATTTATTTGACAGAGAGAGAGATCACAAGTAGGCGGAGAAGCAGGCAGAGAGAGAGGGGGAAGCAGGCTCGCCACCGAACAGAGAACCTGATGTGGGACTTGATCCCAGGACTCTGAGACCATGACCTGAGCTGAAGGCAGAGGCTTAACCCACTGAGCCACCCAGGCACACTGGAGTATTAAATATTTTTGAATGAGTCCCCTTGTGCACAGTGTGAATGGTTCTCTATAAAATATATGTGGCAATAGAAGTACTGGATATGTACATTTTTCATTTAATAGCTACTTCTAAATTGCTCCTATATATTTCCATTAACATTGTATGTTTTTCTTCCAGCATGTCAGTATTTGTTATTAACTTTTTATATTTTAGCCATTCAAACAGGCATGAAAATGTATTTCTATACATTTTTAGTAATTGGTGAGGTTATTATCAAATGAGCATCTTCTCATATGTTTATTGGCCAATCAGATTTTTTCTTCTATAAATTGCCAGTTCATATACTTTGCCCATTTTTCTCCTAGGTTGTTTGCCCTGTTCTCATATGTTCTGGATATTTGACTTTTGTTTGTCATTTGTTTTCAGGCTATACTTTGTAGTTATGAAAGTATAAGATGCCAGAAGCCTAGCACACAGAAGTGTCCAAGAGATTCTAAGCAGTAACATTGTTCTCAATAATGATTTGGCTGGTGGAAAGAAAGGGGAGAAATGGGGCGCCTGGATGGCTCAGTTATTAAGCGTCTGCCTTTGGCTCAGGTCATGATCCCAGGGTCCTGGGATCGAGCCCCACATGGGGCTCTCTGCCTGGCGGGGAGCCTGCTTCTCCCTCTCCCTCTCCCCTGCTTATGTTCCTCTCTCGCTGTGTCTCTCTCTCTGTCAAATGGATGAGTAAAATCTTGAAAAAAAAAAAAAAAGAAAGGGGAGAAAAGAGTGTGAAGTATCGTAGATGAAGGACTTAGCGCAGTTGGACAATGCGGAATCAGTCACCAGAGAATGAATACTATTGTCACCTGTATCCCGATCGAGAAATTACCAGGGCTGGCTGCTCAGTAGACTGGCAAATCTCGTTAGTACTTTCTTCTAACCCTGGGGAAGTCTTACCAGGGTGGAAAAGTTATGTGGCAAGGAATTCTATTAAGAGGATGTTTGAATTTAAAAAGGGGGGGGCAGTACCTGGATGGCTTAGTCGTTTGAAATCAAGCTGGCCCTTGATTTCAGCTCAGGTCATGATCTCAGGGTTCTAGGATGGAGCCTCACATTGGGCTCCGTGCTCAGTGGGGAGTTGGCTTCAGGATTCTCTCTCTTCCCCTCTGCCCCTCCCCTACTCTTTCTTTCTTTCTCTCTCTCTCTCTCAAATAAATAAATCTTTTTTTATAAAGAATTTTTAAAAAGGAGGAATAGATGTAGCAAGAGAGGCCGGTTTGATAGCATAAAAAAGTAATAATGAATGAGTTCCTGTTGGGCATCGGTCAGGAGCGAGGACAGAGCTCCAAAAGCGGACTGTCGTCGCGAACAGAAAGCTTTTGAAGACAGATTCAAGAACCTGAAAGACTGGTAACGGGACTTTCCTTACAATCAGTGTCTTAAAAGGCAGTAAACTGTCTAATGGGATATAAAAGTAGAGCCTTTTTTCTTCCCCCAACCTAATATTCTCCTATAAAAAGCTAACTTTATATGGCACTGGAAATAATAGCACACAGCAAGAACTGTACTATGTGGCATTATTGAGAATCTCAAGTGTCGAAAAGGTACAAAGCTAAAAACCAAATGACTTCAGCACGGAAAATGGCCCAGAATTTGTGACTTTACTTCTAAAACAGAAATTCAGAGGAGGGAAAAAGCCAACCTTCATCTAAAACCAACCTAAAATGACAGCCAGAGGTTTTCTAACATGTATTTTTTTCTGTGAATGTTAAGAACTCTTAATTTCCTCATGTTTTATTAATTTCAGTAACTTCTAATTTGAGGAAGCTGGGGGATTTTTGTAAAATCCTTCATAGCTGAGATGTTGCCACACATATATATTAGACTTTCTTTGTTGTTGTTGTAAGCTGAATACCTAGGCATACCAAATAACCTAGCATATACTCATACAAATAAGGAGAAATAGATGGAAAATAGAGCTTATCTGGATGCGCATGAAAGTTCTCATCCTGCAGGAGTGAGAAATGAGATAGGTAGGAAGACCTGGAGCTAGTGACTATCATGAGAAGCATAAATAGAATTTGATTTGGGGAGTTATGGACTTGAGATTGATTTCAAAGGAAAAGTCACTGTTTGCAGATCTACAGATGCTAAGGGAATATATAACTATTTTTAAGAAATATATATATATATTATATAGTATATTATATAGTATATTTTATATTGATAAAATTTCACAGCAGTGGACTATCAACTTCATAGAAAAGTAAAATTATAACTAGATATATTTCTTGATATTAGTAGAGTCCACATTTTAAAAGGCATCTAAATGCAGCCCTGTTTGCTTCTTATATATACAAGAAAATCCTTTTTTACACAACAAATGAGTCTTTTCTAACTACATGCGTGCTAATATGTGCGGAAAATATACACGGCTACTTGATTTAAAATGTTTGTCTCATGAAGAGAGTCAAACATACGTTCAGGGAATATTTGAAAATGTAAAAGTGTCTAACAAAAAGAAATCATTCTGAATGAAAGGTTTGTATACTTTCCAAAAATGAGATACAATAAAATATATTTTAGTCCAGTATTCTGAATGCTGTCAAATCTCGTGGACTCTTGAGCATTTCACCATTTAAAGCAGAATGTTTGGTCTTGCAGAAGTGTAACTCTCCTCTGGAGGGTGGGCATGGTTGAGTCAAATCAGCCCTAACATCATTGCGGGTCTGACACAGGGTGAAGCAAGGCTCACGCCCGAGGGGGCCGGGATAAGCGGGCAGGAGAGGTGGCAGGAATGGAAAGATCCTTGGGATGAGGTTTGCAGAATCTAGCAGGTTCAGAGTGAAAAATCCAAGTGCCAACAGAGAAAAGCATTTCTGAACACTTGCTCTGTCTTGCTGCACCCTTAGGGGTACCTCCCCTCGCCTGCGAAGAGCTATCTCTGACAGCTTTACTATTTCCTGTTCACGTGCAGCTTGAGATGCATTCAGTCTGCAGGTTCTTTCCCTCTAAACAGACCCAGGCTATGATGCCCGGTCTATATAACTCCTGGTAACATTCGGCCGCACTTCACCCACAGCTGGGCATTCATGTGGTTCTTACTTTGGTTCTGGTGTATTGAGTTCGAAGGGTAGTTCGAGAGTTCTGTTTTTATTGGTCCTGTGTTACATGACAACAGTCTGACCCGGTATCATAGTCATTCTACAAATGGATAACGTTTAGTTGTACCCACAAGGCTTTTTTTTTTCTTAATGTAAACATTAGTTTTGAATTGTAGAGGTCTCTTTTTGGTAAACTACTGAAAACTGTAGTGTTTTCTGGAGGACTCTCTGGTCTGGATTTCCTTAGTTTCATATAATTCTTGTCTCTGTCCTACTACTGGGAAAAGGGACATCAAATACACAGATCTTGGATTTAATTGTATTTTTCTGCTTAGGAAAGGCACTTTAAGAAATTGATGTCGGATATATCTCCCTAACTAAGAATGCTAGATGCTTCTTCCCATAATTAGATTTCCCTAACCAGAAACATTATTCTCTGATGACAGTGGAAAATGCCAAACGCACCAGCTTCACTGGGTTTTAACAAGGTCCTTGCTAAGAGCTTCTTAATTTCTTCAGAAAAAGCAAGTGGAGAAATAGGATGGTCATTTTCTGTTTTTGATACCAGCATAATCTCATCTTGCTCTTGAGGTGTAGTCCGTCTGGGGTTATAGTCTTTTCGTCACTTACCTTTATTAGACATAGACTAAACACCGCATGCATGGCCACAGATGGGAAGTCAGTCAAGGAGGGGATAGAGCAGGTGAGAGAATTTGCAATCTACTTGGGCTGATAGATTTGTAAATAATATACTTCTGTGTGCTACAAAAGGACAAAGAAAGGAGCAATTTTATCCCCTTAACTGTCACAGGGTCATCCCAGAAGAACTGACATTTAGTGTCTAAAAAGAGAGTAGGGAATTTTTTAGCTTTTTTAAAAAAGAAATAATGGGATAATTCAGACCTATAGAAAGAGTCAACAGAAGTAACATATATGCGAGTTATGTAAGCATAAGGATAAAGAAAAAAAAAGAAAAACACTCGTTAGCCCATCAACCCAACTTAAAATACAACCTTCCCCAAACCCTGAGATTCCTAGTGTGGCCCCTGTAGAAGTGACTATTCCAGGATAAAGTGTGAAAGATGAAAAGGGAATTAAGCGCATTGTATGTTTTGTATGTTTTGGGGATCACACAGCCACAGAGATTATAACACAAGACTCTTGTGATTGGTCTGACCGGTTTTATCACAGGGAATCTTGAGTAATAAAGGATGTGATAGACCAGCTAGGCAGACATGGAGGCCTATGCTGAGTAGTGAAATAGTAAATTAATCAGGGAGAAGTCACGGGTTACCAGAACTAACTGGACCATATCATATGGGTTTAAATCAAGGATACCCCCATGGGAGAGAGAGGTCAGGTCTTCTGGACAGTGGCCCTGGTCTTTATTTTTCACATGTAGATTAGTGAGCCGGTACCTAAACCTGACTGAATCAGACCAAAATTCTTAACTGATCTTGTAGCATCTCCAGAGAATATTTAATTCATGCTTAAAATTTCTTGCCTTCAGCTCATAAAATTATCCTTACTTATAGATATTTCCATATCAAACATTGTTGTTTGCATCACATTACATTTTCTTAAAAAGACTCTTATAAAATAAAATAAGTGGAAACAAATTTAGCATATCCAGAACAGCCTTTCTAAATATTTGACTAAACAAATTCAGGTGATAGAAAGCCCTTTAAGTTCACCCAAACTACATTTGATTTTGGGAATTCATAGAAAGTCCTAATGTGAGAATATCAGGAGGAAATATAGTGAGTTTTGTACACTTCAATTAAGTTTTTAAGAGTAGCAAGAAACATTTAGGTTGATTATGGTAGGTAATTATAAGAATTTCTTTTAAAAATGAAAAGACATTAAACAATCTAGAATGACACCAAATATTTTATATTTAGCAGCATAAAATTACTTAATTACCTGCATCTGTCAGTGAAGCAATTTCTATCATAAATGTATTCTGTGATAATCTACATAATGTTATTTTTAATTAGTAGGGACTATCATGGTCATTTTGTCCCAACTTTTCAGAACTTTAGAAAGAGAACATATAAACTGAATGTTGTTTGTTTTGTCTCATGTAATACATATAAAAAATTAAAACAAGAATTTTCCAGGGTACAGGTATAAAAGGTACATTCTTCACAAGAAACCATAGTGCCAACAGATGGCTTAAATTTCCATCCAAGAAAAATGTACTGCTTGAACTTCAGAGAATGGAAAATTTCTTTGCTGGACTTCACATAATATTTTCAGTGCCTACTGCAAGTCAAGAAAGATCAGTGAGGAAATAAGAACTTCTTGAAAACATGGCATAAACAGGTAATTTTGAGAAATCACCAAGGAGTCTCTGTCCAATTAAGCGTGTAGATGGAGAATAAATATGGAATCCTTGGAAGACTATCTAAATAAAGGTTTTCTCTCATTGGTTCAAATGAAATGCCTGGGTACTTCCTTGGGAGCTCCTTGAGGGAATCTATGTGGTTCAGTTAGATTGGGGGCCATTTGAACGTAGAGGGATAGTATATGATTTGATCTACTTGATGAACTTGACTCATTATCATCTACTGCTGCATAGGAAAGGAACAGGGTGGGATATACACGTTCTGATGAGAGGAACATGACTGGGTAGAAATTGCACTTTATAGAGTGCCTCCCTACACATAATTTAAATATCCTCATGGTATCGACAAAAAATTATAATTCATTTTTTTAATGTTGGAGTTACAGTTGCAACATGAGTATTGGGTGGCTTTTGACCACTGACCGTACTGAATGACATGCACAGAAGGCAAGGAAGAAGGTAATAAACCCTGTCTCTCCATCACTTATTTCAGAAGAGGTGCTGGGACTCAGGCTACATCCAGAGCATAGTAGGTAAGAAGGAAAAACAAGATGGGCAGCTTCGAAAGGAGGAGTCAAGTCTTGAAACTCTGAGCATCCATCCCAGCAGCAATTGTGAATTTCCTCCCTCCCCCGCTTAGAAGAATCTGCACTGTTATTTCTAAGTATATGCTTTCCAGTCTCTATGTTTATTATATTTGAGAAACATTATCACTAGATTAATTGATACCAGTGATGACTTGGTAGTAATTATTATTATTGATTAATCACTAGAAATCAATGTAAAAGAGCAAATTAGTTTTAATGGCTTTTGTGAGAGGTATACAACCTCTCACTATTTATGGGGCTTTTGTGAGAGGTATACAACCTCTCACATTTCTGGGGTGGTATGCAAATTCTTAGTAGGGTAGTTTTCCTCTGCTTTATCTTAACATAGAATTTCTCATTTAATTTATACATGGAAACTTCGTATAGAGAAGATAGTTTAGTCAGCTGTGACTCCAGCAAACTACTATCATTCAAGATGATTTCTCAGTCTTTTCTGAAGGATAAAAACGTGAAAGGGCCTTGCAATTAGTGCTACCAGATCTGTTCTTTTAGTAATCCTATCAATAATCAATCAATACGTAAATACAATTTTAAAAGGAAAGTAAACCAGATTGGAATCAATGGCCTCTTGTTGAGTTTGTTGATTCTTGGCAGGTTCCACTTTCTCTTTAGAAAGATCTGTAGTGTGTTAGACTTTCTAGGATTAATGGTTATTTTATAATATTGAAGATTTTTCTTTCTCAAGGTCAAGGCCTTGTCAGCTCTCTGCTGGTTTAGGAATAATTGTCATTTTTTTCTTTTTTTTAAGGCTTACAACAAATTTATTGGTGATTTATTTGATAACTATTACATAGTGCTCTTGAACTCACATGGTTAGGATACCTTACTCCTTTTCTTTCTGTCATGTCCCTTTATCAGTCATTACCTCTTGATTGTGTCCTGTCCAGGTTAGTGATGGTTGTCCTCAAGGCAGTAGATCAGTCCCTCCCTTTTTTATCCTCATGCTCCGCATTGCCAAAAAATATTATTTTTTAGGAATTTTCCAAATTTCAACCTCATTTACCAACCTCATGTATTTATTTTTGGTTACATACCCACCCTTTTGCCTTTAGTATATCTTATTTATGAGATATGAGCCCCTCAGACAGTCCCTAGGTAGTCAGCTCTGTTTCATTAAGGATTTCTTCAGCTTCTTATTGGGATCATTTGTTTTTGCGTGATTAAGAGTTACTCCTTGAAGCCCCTCTCTGTCTTTCTCCCATGCCCTTTTCATTTGAAAAGCTTTTCTATTTCGAAATCTCTTCCTTAGGAGATGATTTCTAGGAAGCATAGGATTTGAACCTCCCTTGTGCTGTCCCTGCCCCCCTCCAATGGGAAGTGTGAGTGACTGACCGGTATACCTTGGGTTAAGATCATAAGGACAGACAACTCAGTGCATCTCGCAAGCGTCTAAATGACATATTAAATGCAAAGTTCTGCTTGCCCGCCTTTATATGGGATCCTGCTGCTCTGGTGTTCATAGAATTTAAATGATGGGTCCCACCACATTAGTGCATCTGTGACTTAGGAAATTCACTCTGACCGGTATAATTTGTGATTAGTATTCAGTTGAAATATTTTTTCTGTGCATTTGTCCAAATGGAGAGAATCGAGAACTGAATGATTTCTGGGCATATGTGGGTGATGGAGGAAAAAGATGTGCTGTAGTGTGATTGCCCCTGGGTGTGGCTGGATTTTACTAGTGACGAGAGAACTCACAGTGATAGAACAACGTGAGCAATAAACTATAGACACCATCTGCCATGGAGGGAACACATTAGAAAAATGCCACCTGTTCCTCCATGAGTCTGGTCCCTGCCTCACAATTTCACATGTACTCCCGTGGTTTCTTGGGCTTTTTATTTTTTCTTTTGCTATTTCTCTGATTCATGCAGCTAGCTAATGACTAATGGGATTTTTACACATTCCATATTCTATTATTTGATTCAGCCCTGCTTTTATTTTCTTTCCAGTGGATGTGGCTGTGTTTCCTTACTATTCTTCTGAGTTCCCTTCCTGGCCATTTAGTTATTTGAAAAAATATTTCTATTCACTTAGCATTCTATAGCTATTTTATTGGGGGATCCGCGGCAATATAGTGAACAAAAGAGACAGAAGGTCTTTGCGTTCGTTGAGCTTACAGGTTCTACAAGAATAAACAGGAAATAATCAAGATAAAGAAGTAAAATAAGCAGTGCGTTAGACGGTGGCAAAAAGAAAAGGAAAAGCAGACGAGGAGGGAGAGGGGATGGTGTGAGCCGGAATTGCAGTTCTGGATGGGGTGCCCATGAAGGCTGCCTTCAAATAAAAGTCTGATAGATGGGAGAGAGCAGGCCACGTGGCTCTTCTAAGGAACAATGTCCCGGGTGCCTGGGTGGCTCAGTGGGTTAAGCCTCTGCCTTAGGCTCAGGTCATGATCTCAGGGTCCTGGGATCCAGCCCCACATCGGGCTCTCTGCTCAGCAGGGAGCCTGCTTCCTCCTCTCTCTCTGCCAGCCTCTCTGCCTACTTGTGATCTCTCTCTGTCAAATAAATAAATAAAGTCTTAAAAAAAAAAAAAAAAAAGGAGCAATGTCCCAAGCAGACGGGAACATTCAGTGCAAAGACCCAAGAGGGGAGTGTGCTCCGTACTCTGTCTTGATATGAGGAAGCTCATGTCTTGAGAGTAAAAAGAGAATCTGGTCAGATCATGTAGAGCCCTCCCTTCCAACTCAGGTCAATGCTTCACAGTTGGCTTTTATTCTTAAGTGAGATGGGAAGCCATGGAGCAATTTAGAACAGGGGGAAAACTGAAGCTGGTCAGAAATGCCCTGCTTACTGGGTTACTGACTTGACAACAGCAGAGGAGGGGACCAGTTAGGAGACTCTTGTAATAATCCACACGAGAGATTATGGTGGCTTGGACTAGTACAGTAGCAGTGGGGTTGGGGGAAGGGTTCTGGGTACACCCCACTGGTCGAGTTAATGGAATTTACTGACACACTGGCTGAATATTAAAAGAGAAAGATCTCTCCAAGGTTTTCAGCCTGCATAATTAGATAGAGTTGCTATTACCTTCCAGAAGAACATGTTTGACCCCAGGAAGAATGAGGAATTCATCTTTGTCACATGCGCAGTTTGACAGATTTGAGTAGATAATGCAACAGCTGGTAGAATTTCTTCACTTACCTTTTTTATTTTAAAGCACAGGACTTGACTAAATAATGAAAAGTATACCTGATTAAATTTTAAAAACTTAAATCTTGACTCTCCAGTAGCTCAGTGAGACCTGCTCAACTTTGGTCAAATAAACCAAGTCAACGGGGGTTGAGATGAGTATATACTCTATAAAATAAGATAATCAGATTTGCAAAAGCTTGCCCGCACGACTCAAATTTCACTTAAAGTGTGTGACATTATTCTAAAGTTTTGCTAAAAATCATGAAAAAAAAATACTGCCTTAGGAATTTTGTGCTAATAGATAAATGAATATACATTGGTTGATGTACTAAAACAGCCAATGAGGATGTTATGATTGACAGTTACAGGAATGCATCCCTACGTTTCCCCACACTACACTGGGTCAGTTTTGTATCTCACTGAGATGGCCATCGTTACTATCATCAGTTGTGAGTTCAAAGTCCTTTGGATGGTTTGCCAAAATACTTCCTATTCTAGTACTAAAGGTTTCTCAGATTTCTTTGCCTAGATGAACAAGATTCAGACTGGTAGTCCTTTCATGTAAGTGAATTTCTGTGGTTGTGACTAACGTTAAAAATGTTGCAGTGTGTGTGTGTGTGTATTATTCTTTGGACTTTGCCAATATTTTAACATCTTTCAGCAAGAAATAACACTTCTTTGGAAATTTTTTAGAGCACTGAAATGAGATAAAGTATAATTCTTATTCAGAGAAATAATGTATTGCTTCATATTGTTGAATCATACTATTTAGTGAAACCCAAACCCTGTATTTAAAAAAGTTAACGATCTCATGTTTAAAGTATCTCCTTTGAACATTTCCAAGAATCTTAAGCAAGTCTTTGTGTGACATTAAATTGTTAATTTTACCTTGTTATTTAAGATCTATGGTTAGAATCCATTCTTGGGCTAGGAGTATGTGTAGAAAATGGATGCCTGTGGCTCACCATGGCAGTAATTTAAGGCAAGGTTAATGAAGTGGTTTTTGTGGGGGAAAATAGAATGTTTTATGGAAAGCCTTTTTGAACTTTGCCTTGTTTTAGTTCCCTGAACTATTAAATCTGCTTCACATATTTGTATGAGATCCTTACATGTCTATATATTAAGTTTTAGATATCATATTTTTCCAGACTGACATTCCCCCAGGCACAAGCCATTTCTGAGAACAGTATTTAAGGAATAAGCTACTTTGAATTTTAGTCTGTGAAATAGTTGGGGTAAAGCAAGCTTAGGAGAGAAACAACCCAAAATGCAGCACTGCAAATAAAATACAAGTTCATTGCTTTCTGAAGTCATAGTCCTGGGTGGCTCTGACCCCAAGAGGTCATCCCAAAGGATAGCATGTAGGGCAGCCTTGCCGTCCTCAACACACATTTTCCCTTGGCTTCTCTAGTTTCAGCAGATGGAAGTGAAGGGAAAAAGTAGTCCAGCAAAAGGTTTTTGTAGATGCCTTGGCAGTTGCCCACATCAAGAAGAACTTTGTCACAGGGCCACACCTCCTTGCAGGAAATTCCAGGAAATGTATTCTCCAGCTGAGCAGCCTGGGGAGAGTGAGTCTGGAGGAATGACAACAGTATCTGCCACCGGCTTAAATAGGCAAGGAACAAAATGCCCAGTCGATTATGAAGATCTTCTAAAATTAGCCATTCAGTTGAAGTAAAAACAAATCTATTTTTTATGTAAATCGCTTTTCCATTTTCTGCTCTACTTCTCAAATGATTATGTTGGCATCACAGAACAAAGTTATAGAATTCCAGTTAGTACAGCCTAAATGACCAGCAGGCAGACCCCAAAACTATATGAATTCCTTTTAAATGTGAGGTCATTCGGATTGATCTCCTAGATTTCCCCCGTAAATGAAAGTAATTAAAACTGTGCTCTATTTTCAGTGTTTAATCTGGAGTTAGAAACGATCTCCATCTACTCCTATCAGACAAGAATGTCGGGAACATGGTGGGTGTGGAGAGGCGGCGGATGATGCTCTGTCCTCACCCCAGACAACCCAAAGAACCCAAAGACACAGGGAAGAATTTTCATCTTCCTTCCCTTCCCTTTCTCTGGGCTCGTCTGTTTAATTTTAAAAGCAGATTTTGCTTTCAGAAAGTATACCAGACAGGAATTTGTTCAGATTCCTCAAAACCAAGCCAAGAAAAGTTTCAGAAAGTTCAGACATGCATGGCAGAGTGGAAAGAACAGAGTTGGAGGAAAGCTTGGGAATACACTGCTTCAGACACTGCTGGGGGACCTTGGGCAAGCTTCTTAGCCTCACCGAGTCACACTCTCCCCATTTATAAAGTGGGAGCAGTAAGAATGAACATGGAGGTGTGTTGATATAGAATTAAACTCTATGAAGGGCCTAGTGTATAACTTAGTGTATGGTTCTTTTCCATCTGTGTAAGTTTGTGAAAGTCCCAGGGAGCTCAAGGTTATTGTTCCTCTGGCTTTGTGGCCAGGAATCATCCATGGTTTCCCTGGGCGGGAGCTGTCTCATGCAGCTCAGGCTACCAGTGTTCCCCAGAGAGCCTGACCATCCCGAACCGTGGGTTTGTTGTTGTTGGTATTGTTGTAGTTTTATCCCCATGAGACAGAGGGGAGCTGGGTAACTAGAGATCTCGGTAATGATGCAAGAAAATGGAGCTGAGACTCTGTTCTGGCCAAGAAGTTCATGGCAGTGATGGCCCAGAAGAAGTTGCTCATCCTTGCTTCTTGATATTTATGGAACATCCTTATTTATGGTCTGCATGCCGGTCCTACACTTAATGCTTTCAGCAACTGGAAGTATCTCTTCAAAACCCAACCTTTTTCCTCACAGAGGTCAGGGAGCAGCCTGGGTTCTTAAAGGTCAAGAAAATGTACCTGAGAGCAGCGCTTGTGCAGATCAAGGCAGGTGCTGCTGGGTGAAGAGGGCAGTGGAAAGACTGCATGTACAAATCCTACCACTGCCACTGCATAGCCTCCCAACTTTGGGCAAATGACTTAACTTGTCCCTACTCCCACTTTCTTCATCTGTAAAATGGGATTAAGGATTTAGTCCTAATGGGACGAGTTAAGTCCTCAGCAAGGCTGAGGAGTAAACGAGCTGAAGCTTGGCCTGCACCAACTTGTCACTGGGCCCAGCCTCATCGGTGTATGGAGACACATTATGATGTTTGGAATCCAGACTGAGGGGATGCAGATCTGTGACCACCAGCACTACTGGACCTCAAGGATTTACCAACATGGAGAGAAGGACAATGGATCTATGCACCTCCAAGAAGACCCTTATAGGGAAAGGGTCAAATAAGGCAATAGAATGAAGATCTTGCTGGGGAGAAACAGAGCCATGAAGCTAGAGTGATGCTTAGTTGGGGGGAGGAGGGAATGGGCAGCCACTCTGGTTGGGTGAGGGCCATGGAGCATCCTTTGGCAGACAAAGCAAGTCTTCTGTCCCAGTATCGAGAGCCCTGGCAGCTGGCGTGGGTCACCAGTTGGCCCCAGGCACCATCTCTTCCTAGAAATGAATGCAAATGGTCCACTTCTGGATCCCCTCCAAGATGGCAAATGAGCAGCCTGGCCAGCTCTCAAAGTCTGCTGACCTCTGTAATTGCTATTTTCTCACTGTCCAATACACCCTTCCCTCTTACGCCTGTCTCCTCTTTGTTTCCACCAGCCCCTCTTCCTGACCTAACCTACTCTCTGATTTGTTACTTTCATGTTTATCTTTTTTCTATGTGCTAGGCACTGAGCTCTGGGAACGTGATGGAGAACCAAAGTTACTACTCTTGTGGTGTTTGTGTCCACAAGGGGAGGGAAAGTCAACGTTAAAACTTTAAAACTTGGGCAGACTTTTCAAAAGACTACATTGTACTGATAGAATAAGATAAATGGGTGCTCTACGTTGCAGAGGACTGATTAATGCATCCCTTAAAATCAAAGCTTTGGGGAAGAAAAAAGAGATCGCTGGATGTGAATTTTTCATGCAAATAAGATTAAACCTTGGATATCAGTCTTTTGACTATTGCCTCTTGTTAAAGTAAGAGATATTCAAGAATTCTAGGTCAAAATACAGTTGTTGAAAGTCTAGAAAAGTTAAATGGACCAAATGAAAGAGCCTTTTCACTAAAGTAGCTATGTCTTTGATAGAAGTCCTTAAACTCCTTTAAACTTTAATGATTTATGCTGGAAATGTGATATTAGTCCATGAAGACAATAGCAAATTTATTCAAGTTTAAGAGAATTATAAAACACAGCTAACATAGGTAGATAACTTACTCCCAAGCCCCTAAATAAACACTATTGATGGGAAGGCAGTCATGGTGTCAGTCAGATAAGAGAGTTGGATTAACCGTGCAGGGCTGTTGAATAATCCCATGATGGAAGTTCATTAAAACCCTCTGTCAATTGTATAATGCTGAGTTATATCAGCTAATAATAATAATAACAAATGACTGATGGAAGAGTGTGCTTATATACCTGCTAAATAATGAGTTGAGAGATTTGTTAAAGCTTTAAATAATTACTCCATATTCCAGACGTATTTTGCTGGGCATTGGATACTAAGTAGTGTTTCTAGGGATGATTTTTCTGCAGCTCTCTTGACTAGGGATGAAAAGTTCACCCCGTCAACCACAGTGCAAATGTCTGATTGTTCTTTTAATGTCCTGAGCTCAAATACTTGCTAGAAAGGAGCAATTTCTGGCCATCTGCACTCTGGTCTGGTACAGCAGTCTTGCCAGTGTGCCTAATGAGAGCATAGAGAGACTTCATTCCAGGCATAAGCAGGCCAGATCACAGCTGCCCAAAGCTTTTTTGGCTTCAGTTAAGTTTGTTATGCTATTATATAATGGATACTTGAACCATATCCCATGAATGACCATTTTTTCCTTCCTCTTTCTCCACTGTCTTACTATCACTATGTTGTCTGTGTTTAATGTTGCCTTAGAGTTTGTTGTTAAAATCAAGCAGAAAAACAGGCAGATGTTAAGGTGAAAAGGAAAAAAACCAGTAGTGGGGGAAATGACGCGTGGCACAGTGAGATTCTGACACAGTGACTTGAGGCCAGGGGAGGCTTCAGTCTCACAAGCTAGCCTTACTTTGTGCCAATTGTGGCCTTTTCATTCCTATGCTTGTATCAGTATGTGTGCCAAATTGTGACCAAGCAGACTAACTTACATGTAAGCAGAGAATCATGCCTCTGCATACACTAGTTTAGAATTCTCATTTTAATCAGATATTTTCATTTATCCATGCTATTTCTGGCCCATATCTCATATCAAAAAGAAGTTAGTTGACAGCGTCTGGTTTCTTCTCCAGCGTGTAAAAGCTTGGAATTTGTCAGTCCTGTTTTATAAGAAAGAAAGCTAACCAAACTGAAGATCAATAATTCTGTAAATCAACAATGCTTCTTAGGTCTAACAGAAAATTGGGGTCACAGGGCAAAGCACCGCTTGAAGTTTGGACAGACAGCAAAAAGTAGGGAATCCTAGCTCCCCAGGAGCAGAAGCTGCCAGAGCCAGAGACACATATATCATATTGGCTGATTGGTGAAGACTGAGCCTAGACTAACTTGAGTTAAGAATCCCTCCAGTCTTGGGGTGGGGAGCACATTTTCATGACTTACCATCAGGAGCCCTGCCAGGTTCTTATGGTGAAGATCAGAGAAAAATTCCCTCATGCTTGCCACAGTGGGAGAGGCACAGTGACCATTCTGAAGTGAAGTTAGAGCCTTCTGTTCTCTATGACAAATCCATCCTCTTAAGGACATCTACTTTCTCAAAGCATCATCTGACCTAGAGGGAGGGCAGGTGGATGACTGGAGTCCCCTTTGGCTCTCTTGTATCAAATAAGCTGAGAAAAATAGGTGAAGAAACTCTTCTGAAGGTCACGGCCTAGGACTCAGTCTGACTAAGAGAACTGAGATTTAAATCTATTATTACAGAATATTTTTCTTCCCTAGTACTTTATCATCCTATTAATGGCTCCAAAATAATAACTGGATTACAACTCAGCTACAAGACACAGATGCTATTTAGGAGGAATTTCTAGGGAAACCTAAAAATAGCAAGAGAGACAGAAACCAGGACAATAGAGGAAATTGAAGATTCTAACACTTATAGATACAGAATACCTTAAACATAGCCTAACCCTCAGCCAGATTAACCTGAAACCTCTCACAAAAAGCCTACCTACTAAGTTACTGTTATCTAGTATATCATGTCCAGATTTCAACAAAATATTCCAAGGCATGACAAAAGTGAAATAAAAACACAATCTGAAGAGACAAAGCAAGCATCAGAACTAGACTCAGATATGACGGGGATTTAGTAGCTACCAAATAAGTTAGAATTTAAAATACCTAAATTAATATGCCCAGTGTTCTAATGGAAAAAGCAGACAGTACATAAGAACAAATGGGCAATGTAAGTAGAGAGATGGAGACTCTAAGAAAGAATCAAAAGGAAATGCTAAAGATAAAAAACACTGTAACAGAGATGAAGAATGCCTTTGATAGGCTCATCAGTAGACTAGACACAATGAGTCAAGAAACAATGAAACAAAAATTTTTCAATAGAAACTTCATGATGTGAAATGCAAAGAGAAAAAAGAATGAAAACAAGGGAACAGAATGACAAAGAACTGTGGGACAGTTACAGAAGGTCTCATATACATGTAATGGGAATACCAGAAGGAGATGAAGGAGAAGGACCAGAAGAAATATTTGAAGTAAGGATGGCTGAGAATTTTCTAAAATTAATGTTGGACATGAGACCACATCAAGAAAGCTCAGAGATAATCCAACCAAGAAATGGGCAGAGGACATGAACAGACATTTCTGCAAAGAAGACATCCAGATGGCCAACAGACACATGAAAAAGTGCTCCATATCACTCGGCATCAGGGAAATACAAATCAAAACCACAATGAGATATCACCTCACACCAGTCAGAATGGCTAAAATCAACAAGTCAGGAAATGACAGATGCTGGTGAGGATGCGGAGAAAGGGGAACCCTCCTACACTGTTGGTGGGAATGCAAACTGGTGCAACCACTCTGGAAAACAGCATGGAGGTTCCTCAAAATGTTGAAAATAGAACTGCCCTATGACCCAGCAATTGCACTACTGGGTATTTACCCTAAAGATACAAACGTAGTGATCCAAAGGGGCACGTGCACTCAAATGTTTATAGTAGCAATGTCCACAATAGCCAAACTATGGAAAGAACGGATCAACAGATGAATGGATAAAGAAGATGTGGTATATATACACAATGGAATACTATGCAGCCATCAAAAGAAATGAAATCTTGCCATTTGCGACAACATGGATGGAACTAGAGCGTATCATGCTTAGCAAAATAAGTCAAGCAGAGACAACTATCATATGATCTCCCTGTTATGAGGAAGTGGTGATGCAACATGGGGGCTTAAGTGGGTAAGAGAAGAATCAATGAAACAAGATGGGATTGGGAGGGAGACAAACCATAAGTGACTCTTAATCTCACAAAACAAACTGAGGGTTGCTGAGGGGAGGGGGGTTGGAAGAAGGGGGGTGGGGCTATGGGCACTGGGGAGGGTATGTGCTTTGGTGAGTGCTGTGAAGTGTGTAAACCTGGCAATTCACAGACCTGTACCCCTGGGGATAAAAATATATGTTTATAAAAAATAAAGAATTAAAAAAAAAAAAGAAAGAAAGCTCAGAGAATACCAAGCAGAGTAAGCAGCATAAATCTATACCTAGGTATAACCTATTCAAACTGAGGATAACCAATGAAAAAGATACAGTCTTGAAAGAAGCCAAAGTGGGGGTGGGGGGGACCTTACCTGTAGAAGAATAAGGATAAGAATTATATTGGACCTCTGTTCCGAAGCCATTAAAGCAAGAAGAGAGTAAAGTGAAATACTGAAAGTTTTGAAAGAAAAAAACCCGAGTAATCTATAATTTTGTATCCAGAGAGATTATCTTTCAAAGCTGAGGAGCTATAAAAACTTACTCAGTGACACAAAGTCAGAGAATTTGTTGCCAGCAGAACTGCTTTGCAAGAAATGATAAAAGTTCTTTAGAGGAGGAAAATGATACAGATCAGAAACTCAGATCTACATAAAGAAGACAAGAAACAAAATAGATGAACATAGGGGAAGGGAAGGAAAAATAAAATGAAAATAGAGAGGGAGGCACATCGTAAGAGACTCTGAACTCTAGGAAAGAAACAGGGCTGCTGGAGGGGAGGGGCCGGGGGAGGGGGTGACTGGGTGATGAGCATTAAGGAGGGCACCTGATGTAATGAGCACTGGGTGTTGTATGCAACTGACAGATTACTGAGTAAGTGATCATCCCCCACCCCAGTAATGGGGGCGAGGAATACACTATATGTTAACTAATACACTATGCACTATCTAGTAATACATTATATGTTAACTAATTTGAATTTAAATAATAAAAAAAGAAGAAGAAGAAGAAAGGGAGTAAATGAACGTAAATAAAATACTTTATTTTTCTTATTTTGTTGACCTGACAGATAGCTGCTTATTGAAAATAATAATAGCAGCAATTTATTAGATGGTCATGGCTCTTGGGTAAGTGATATAAATAACAGCAATGTTATAATAGAAGGAAGGAAGAGGGAGCACTCTATTATAGACACCTACAGTGTCTATGAAGTGGTACAGTGTTATTTGAAAGTGGACTTAGAATTTTTTGTAAATGTAGATCATAAACTATAAGGCAACCACTAATATTTTTAAAGAAATGTAACTAATATACCAAGAGAGGAGTAAAAATGGAATCATATAGAATGCTCAATTAAAACCAGAAGCAAAAAGAGAGAGAAAAGAAAAAAAAAGGGCAGCATAAAGAAAACAATTATAAATATGGTACATATTAATCCATTCATATCAATAATCACTTTAAATGTGAGGGTATATATACACCAATTAAAAGCAGAAACTAAGAGAGCCAATAAAAAAATTAATACCCAAACATATACTGTCTACACGAAATCCATGTTGACTATAAAGACACAGATTAAAAATAAAGAGATGGAGAAAGAGATACCATGATAATGTTAGTGAAAGGGAAACAGAAGTAGCTCTTTCACTGACAGAAGTCAGGCAAAACTGACTTCAGAAGAAGAAAAATTATCAGGGAGAAAGAGAGGCTTACATTATTACATTATTACATTATTACATGATTACATTGTTACATAAGGGTCAATCTCCAAGGAAACAATCTTTAACGTGTATGCACCTATCAACAGGGCATTAAAGATATTGGTCCTTCCTAATTTGAGATATAGATTGAACACAATCCCAATCAAAATCCTGGCAAGTGGGGACACCTTGGTGGCTCAGTGAGTTAAAGCCTCTGCCTTCGGCTCAGGTCATGATCTCAGGGTCCTGGAATCGAGCCCCGCATCGGGCTCTCTGCTCAGTGGGGAGTCTGCTTCCTCCTCTCTCTCTGCCTGCCTCTCTGCCTACTTGTGATCTGTCTGTCAAATAAATAAATAAAAATCTTTAAAAAAAATCCTGGCAAGTGGTATTGTAGATATCAACAAACTGTTTCTGAAGTTTATATGGAAAGACAAAAAACCCAGAATAGTGAACACAGTGCTGAAGAATGACAAAGTCAGAGGACCGATACTGCCTGAGTTCAAGATTACTAAAAGCTATGGTATTTATACTTGATAAAAGCCGGAAGCAGCCGAGATGCCCCTCCATAAGACACAACTTGAGATAAACCGTGGTATATCCATCCATACAATGGAATATTATTCAACAATAAAAATAAATGAGTCGTCAAGCCACCAAGAGACACAGAGGAACAGTAAATGCATATTTCTAAGAAGCATTTTGGAAAAGGCAAAACTGTAGAGATCAGTGGTTACCAGGGGCTCACAGGAGGGGTTAGGGTCAAATAGGTGAAGCATAATGGATTCTTATGGTCGTGAAACTAACCTTTATGATTCTGTAATGGTGGACATATAATATTATGTATTTTTCAAGACCTTTATAACTGTATAATACAAAGAAATATCTCTAGTGTAAGCTATGGACTTGACAATAAAAATAACATTGGTTCATCAATTGTTACAAATGTATCCCACTAATGCAAGATATTAATGATAGGAGATAGTGTGCAGAGAGGGGACAAATAGGAATTCTCTTTGCTCTCAGCTCAATTTTTCAGTAGGCCTGAAACTGCTATAAGTAAATGAAGTCCATTCATTTTTTTAAAGTTAATTTATTACTATTTCTTCGCATCCTTATCTCACCTATGTAGAGTTCTAATTTACTTTGGAAACGCTGGCCAAGCAGGAATACGTAGCATCTTGCTTCCTTAGTAACACTATTTTTAAAGCATGTAAACTATTTCTCAATCTTAGTATCATCTTAATAAATTTAAAATTGAATCTGTGACACATCCAAATAATACATCTAGCCCAGCTGAAAAACTCCATCTTTAAACATGTTTTTAGCCTTAAGAGTTTATGGAGGAAAGTAGACAGCAAATAAAGGAAAATTTTTCTAAATATTTTTGTACACATGCATCAATGTGAAGATATTTGGCAAAAAAATTCCAGATGTCTAGTTTTAAATTTTTATTGACTTGTTAATATATCCTATTAAATTGCAACTATCCAACTATAATATTAGTATGAATTATATTAGAATATCTTCTAGGTTTTTCAAATTTTAATTCCAGTATTGTTAACATACAGTGTTACATTAGTTTCAGGTGTACACAGTGATTTAACAATTCCATACGTCACCCAGTGCTCATCATGACAAGTGCAATCCCTAATCCCTATCACCTATTTCACACAGCCGCCCACCCACCTCCCCTTGGATAACCATCAGTTTGTTCTCTATAATTAAGAGTCTAGTTCTTGGCTTCTCTCTCTCTCTCTTTCTTTAACCACTTGTTCATTTGTTTCATTTCTTAAATCCCACATATGGGTGAAATCATATGGTATGTGTCTATATCTGATTAAATTCACTCAGGATTATACTCTCTAGCTCCATCTATGTCATTGCAAGTGGCAGGATTTAATTTTTTTGTGAGTAATATTCCATTGTATATGTATACCACTTCTTTATCCAGTCATCCAGACACTTGAACTGCTTCCCTATCTTGCCTATTGTAAATAATGCTTCTGTAAGCACAAGGGTACAGCTATCCCTTTGAGGTAGTGTTTTTGTATTTTTTGGATCAATACCTATTAGTTCAATTGATGGATCAAAAGGTAGTTCTATTTTTAACTTTTTGAGGAACCTCCATACTATTTTCCACAGTAGCTGCATCAGTATGCATTTCCACTAAGAGTACGTGAGTGTTCCTTTTACTCTGCATCCTTGCCAATGTCTGTGCTTTCTTCTGTTGTTGAGTTTAGCCATTCTAACAGGTGTGAAGTGATATCTTATTGTAGTTTTGATTTGCATTTCCCTATACATAATGATGAGCATCTTTTCATATGTCTGTTGTCCATCTATATGTCTTCTTTGGAGAAATGTCTGTTCATGTCTTCTGCCCATTTGTTTTTTGGGTGTTGAGTTTTATAAGTTCTTTATATATTTTGAATACTAACCCTTTAACAGATGTCATTTGCAGGTGTCTTCTCCCATTCCATAGGTTGTCTTGTAGCATTGTTGATTTCTTCCTTTGCTGTGCAGAAGCTTTCTATTTTGACATGGTCCCAATAGTTTACTTTTGTCTTTGTAAATCTTTTGTCAATCTACAAAAGTTGCTACAAAAAGTTGCTACAGCCAATGTCAGAGAAGTTACTACCTGCCTATGCTTTAGTTAGATACTGCCTATCTTTCTAGGATTTTTATGGTTTCAGACCTCACATTTAGGTCTCTAATCCATTTTGGTTTTGTGTATGGTATAAGAAAGTGGTCCAGTTTCATCCTTACACATGTTGCTTTCCAGTTTTACTAACAACATTTGTGGAAGAGACTGTCTTTTTCCCATTGGATATTCTTTCCTGCTTTTTCAGAGATTAGTTTACTTATAATTGTGGGTTAATGTCTGGGTTTTCTATTCTGTTCTATTGCTCTATGTGTTTGTTTTGGTGCCAGTACATACTGTTTTGATTACTACAGCTTTATAACATAACTTGAAGTCTGGATTTGTGATACCTCCAGTTTTGCTTTTCTTTTTCAAGATTGCTTTGGTGGCTATTCTGGGTCTTTTGTGGTTCTATACAAATTTTAGGATTATTTGTTCTAGTTCTGTGAAAAATGCTGTTAGTATTTTGATAGCGATGACATTGAATTTGTAGATTGCTTTGGGTAGTATAGACGTTTAAACAATATTTCTTCTATTAATCTATGAGCATGGGATGTCTTTCCATTTCTTTATATTGCTTTCAGTTTTTTCCATCAGTGTTTTATAGTTTTCAGAGTACAACTCTTTCACCTCTTTTGGTAGGTTTGTTCCTAGGTCTCTTATTATTTTTGGTGTAATTGTAAATGAGAATGTTTTCTTAATTTTCTCTTCATGCTCCTTCATTATTAGTGTATAGAAATGCAACAGATTTCTGTAGATTGATTTTGTCCTTTGCCTTTACTGAATTCGTTTATCAGTTTTAGTGATTTTTTGATGGAGTCTTTTGAGTTTCCTATACATAGTATCATACTATCTGCAGATAATGAAAGTTTTACTTCTTCCTTATGGAGTTGGATGCCTTTTATTTCTCCTTTGTTGTTTGATTGCTATGGTTAGGACTTCTGGTACCATTTCAAATAAAAGTGGTGGTAGTGGACATCCTTGTCTTGTTCCTGACCTTGGAGGAGAAGGTCTCAGTTTTTCCCCATTAAGGATGATATTAGTTGTGGGTTTTTCACATATGGTCTTTGTCTTTATTATGTTGAATTATGTTCCCTCTAAACCTACTTTGTTGAGGGTTTTTATCTAAATAGATGGTGTGCTTTGTCATATGATTTTTCTGCTTCTATTGAAATGATCATATGGTACTTATCCTTTCTCTTATTGATGTGATATATGATGTTGATTTATTTTCAAATATTGAACTGCCTTTGCACCCAGGAATAAATTCCACTGATTGCGATGTATGATTTTTTCAAGATATTGTTGAATTTGGTTTGCTAGTATTTTGTTGAGGATTTTTACATCTGGGTTCATCAGATATTGGCCTGTAGTTCTCTCATTTTGTAGCGTCTTTATCTGTCTTTAGTATCAGGGTAATGCTGGCTTCATAGAATGGATCTGAAAGTTTTCCTTCCTTTTCTAGTTTTTGGAACAGTTTGAGAAGAATATGTATTAACTCTTCTTTAAATGTTTGGTAGAACTCACCCAAATCATCTTGTTTTTAGTTTTACATTATCATATAAATTTTTAAATCTTTTTATTAAAAATCATGGGCATTTTATATTTATCATAACTCAAATAAGAACTTTATTTTTATTTAAAACCATATGTTATTTGTATTCCTATTTGCTGTAAATTACATTTGATTAATATCACTCAGCTATCTTTCTTCCTTGCCACTGACACCTGATTCAATTTTAACATACCTCTGTGAACAAAATGTCAAATTATTTGTTTCCAATTTTGGTTGATCTTTTGATCCTGTTCCAATTTACTAAGTCCATTAACCTTCCTATTAAAATTAAAACAAATTCTTACTATTATGGCTATTCTGAGGTAGATGGACCAGGCTTATCTTAATTATTACTTTTCATTGCTTATGCATGATGCATAAGCAGAGATGCAGAGATGTGAACTATGTGCGTCTCCAAATATGAAGACAAGAAAGTCTTAGTCCTTTTTTCCAAATATTTGGTTCTAATTTTGCATTATGAAATTCTAATGTCATAACTGTTAATTCCCTAAAAATTACATGAAATTCTGGCCTTTTGCCTTCATTTCTTTTGATTGTAGTTTCCAGCACATTTTTCAAAGATGGGTGACAAAGCTCAAACGCTCTAAAAGAAACCATATTTCTGGCATGATATGTATTGCTTGCTTTTTGAGAAAATTAGAAGTCTACTAAACAACATTTATTTAGTATATTAGCAGTGACCAGCACATATCATCATTGCTATATTTATGTATGTGGAGCTGAAGCCCAGAATGGTTAACTGGCTGGCCTGGGGTCAATAGATAAGAAGTAGTGGACAATTTGAATGCTAGGGAATGTAACTAAAAGCTAATTGTGCTAAGCTTAGGGTTTTTTTTGTTTGTTTGATTTTTGTTTTGTTGTTGTTGTTGTTTTTTATTTATTTGACAGATATCACAAGTAGGCAGAGAGGCAGGCAGAGAGAGAGAGGAGGAAACAGGCTCCCTGAAGAGCAGAGAGCCCAATGTGGGGCTCGATCCCAGGACCCTGGGATCATGACCGGAGCAGAAGGCAGAGGCTTTAACCCACTGAGCCACCCAGGCGCCCCCTAAGCTTAGTTTTTTTAAGTCAACTAACAGAAAGTAAATTTCCAAAAAGTCCTTTAGATCTGAAGTGAAGTCTCCTCAAAGGCAGAGGGTAACAGGTATCTGTCATGACCTCCCCTTTGCTGCTTTCATTCCCACCCTACAGGGAAAGAGCCCAGCACCAGAGGCTTGAAGAGTTTTCATTGGCATGTGGGCTAAGCGTCCTTGGAATTGCTCTACTTTAATACCTAAACTTTCCTGCCAATGTCAGCATCCGGCCTTGTCAACACTTCTTTTTCCATTTGTGAATACGATAGTTAAAGCTTTCACCTCTCCTTTTCTAGAAGTATTTCATATTTAGAACTTGGAAGATCAGAAATTTTCTACATCTGAAGAAATACATTTCAACTAAGAATCTTTATTACTTATTTAAAAAGTTTAACTTTGAAAATGTATATAAACATATACATGTTTTTTCCTATAGGGCCTCTGATCCTACTGCAAAACTTTAGGGCTGTGAGTGAGTTTTAAGGTAACAAAGTGATTTCACCGGTGGGGCAGTGTGGTGCCAAAAGAGTGTTTAAAAGTAAAAACAAAACAAAATAAACAAATGAAGAAACTAAGCTAAAATTTAGATCAAAAACATAAAATTTGTAAATATATTTTAAAACATTTAGAATAGAAGAAGTCCCTTTGTGTTTGCTGGAAGAGCAAATATAAAGTGTTGTTTTGTTTTGCTCTTTTATGACCACATGGCAGTTCTTAGGCTGGATGTGGGGAGATCTTTAGATGAGCATGTCGATGGGTTCTGTGTAGATTATCATAATTGTAAGTTACATCACTGTCTATCAGGCAAAATACTTGAATTCATTATTTTGCATTTATATCTTAGTGAAATTAAACATGATTCCAAGGAATAGAAACATTGTTCATAAAGGTTTTTTAGAAAGGAGACATCATCCCAAATAATTTAATTCTAGCTGGTTCATTGTTCAGTAAATGTCTGTCCTTCAAGATGGGCCTTTCTTGGCAATGCTGGTCTACTGACCTGACTCACATTTCCTGTGCGTGGGTACATTCAGCCTTAGTGACAAAGCTTTATTAATGTCCACGGTAAGAATACAGATCTCTCCTTGGTATTTGCTTTCATAATAACCACTGTTGGGTAAAGTGTATTACAACCACAGATCCAAGTCTCAGGGTCTAAGAGTTTACCTCTTCACGTGAAGAGGTAAATGACGAGGTGGCGTGGGGCAGTTTGGTGGGAGGAAGACATACTGTAGAAAGTTACAATGAATCTTACAACTGACTATTGGCCAAGATGTCTAAATATGCGGTTAAGATGTGGGGGAGAAAGTTTATACCAGAGAGGGAAATTGCGGAGGGGAAATACAGAGGGGAAATTGCGGAGGTAAAAGAGACTAGGAGCTCACCAAAGCAAAAAGGATTTCAGGGCAGAGCCTGTTGTCAAAGGTGACCCCAAGCTATGAGTTGTGATTCAATTAGAGAGGCCACCATGCTGTTTGAAATTCGGTCGTGGCTGCTGAGATTCCACTCCTAAGACTTACACCCACGTGTGTCCTGCTCCGCTCAGCAGCCTTCTTTTCAACACTCTGCTTCATTGTCCCGACAGCCGAGAGGTGTGAATGTGGACCCACAGATGAGTCTGTTTTCTTCTGCGTTTGTCTTGAATGTGGTGAATGCCTCCTTTTGACTCAGATGCAAAACTTGTTAAACACGTGTGTTTGTGGTTTGTCTTGGAATATTTCAGAAAGTGCCACTATAATTTTTGGTGAGGAAAATTTTTGTGCCACTTAATTTCATTCAGACTATGTGATTTTTCTTTTTAAAACTTAATATACGTGTAATATCTCATTCTGCAAATGAAAATATCCTCCCCCCACACACACAGGATGCATGGGTGTATAGACATCTTATGAAACTGCAGGAAGTAAAAAAGAAATAAGATTTTTTTTTTCTTGCAACAGAAAACTCATAAATATTAATGTAATGGTACTATCGAGTTATCGGCTGTGTAGCAGATACTTTCTATAAACAAATGATGTCTTGGGATCCAGGCTTTTATCCTTCAAAGTCTTTAGAAATGAATAAAATGTCAAATTCAAATGTAGACTACTGTAAATATAGTCCAGAAATGCATTTTTAGGTCTTTCCTTTGGCCTAAAATTGTTTAACCTCCAAACTGCTCATCATAAGCCAAAGGAGAACTTTTGAGAAATCTCACAACGGTTCCATTTTCCCCTGTGTAAAGAGAGGAAATTCAGTTCCGTTCAGAATACTTAATAAAGACAAATCATATGCAAGGCTCTGAGCTAGGTAGGCACCACAGGATAGAGCTATAGAATAAGAAAGACTGTCAAGTTAAAAAAATGGTTCTCAACCAGAGGCAGTTTTGCCCCCCGGGGATACGGGGCAATGTCTACAAGCATTTCAGGTTTTCCCACCTTGGGGGTTGGGAGTACTGTTGGGATCTAGTAAGCAGGGGTCAGGGATGCTACAGTGCACAGAACAGCCCCCCACAGCAAAGCTTTATTTCGTCCCAAATTTCCCCTAGTAACAAAGTTGAGGAACCCTGACTTAGAGTGTCAATGAAGCCAGTTTCAGTTTGTTATTAAATCTTCATGATTTAAATAACAGTGAATTCTACATAAATCCAAACAGATTGGACAGCTTACCTTTGAGTGAATTTCCCCCTTAAATTATGGAAAGCTCTTCTTTTCCTATTAGTTTTGTGGTTTCATCAGAATATTGCTCTATGAGCAGTTCTAGAGTTTAAAAATAAAGTTTCATTGGGGGGTTCAGTTATATAAATGCAGACACGACAAAGCAAATGAACACCAAAGAAGCACCATCCATCCCATCTTGAACAAGTTGTATTTCTAGTAATGGAAGCATGTAAAGATCAAGCTCTTGATGAGTGTTCTTTTATTTGACCCCCTATCAGGACTGAATATTTGGTCATTACAACAGTAGTTGTTGAAATAGGCATCTGTTTGGAGTCTAGGATGAGGATTATATCCTTCCACAGTAAAACAAACTGGTTTAGAGCAGATTATTGATTGCCTTTTATATCACAGACATTCATGTGTAGTGGTAGAGAAACATGTTACTTACTTTTCCCTTCCAGCTGAGGGGGATGCTCAACCTGGAATGTAGCAGAGGCAAAATCAATCCGCTGAACTCCAAAAAGAGTGAGATCCAATCAAAGTCAGCCAGAGGAACAGAAAGAGCAAATTTGAAAAGTTGGAAGGAAACTGATGTTCTTGAATGATGAGAATTTTGTCATTGTGCCACCCATAAATGAGAATCTGTGCCCTGGTGGGCAGTGAAGCCAGGCAATGACTTCAGTTTCATAGATGGTACAGCAGGTTGAAAAGGTTGAAGGACCAGATAAGAAGACAAGCATCTATAGCAGGATGACCTAGGGAGAAGGAGGGATGATGCACTCTGGAAATATAGGGACTCTTTCCAGACTCCTGCTTTGCAAAGCTAAGAGCAGATTCTGGAGGGACTGAGCCAGAGCCAACGTCCAATGGGATGGGTTGCCTGACCTGGAATGGGGCTGCCTCAAGACGATGTGTGTTCCACATCACTGGAGGGATTAAAGTTCAGGAGCACTGCCCCCTAGGATCCTAATATTGAAAGAACGGATAGAATGAATGGTCCTAAAAGGAACCTTTGTGGTTCTATTGGGAATTCTGAGCATGGAGGTAAAAGTTATTGTTCATACTAGGGCCTGATATACTTACTTATTCATCTCTCTCAAGGCTATATCACCAACTCTAATTGCCCCCATTTTTTCACAATGGATTGGGTATCACCATCATTAGAATAGCACCATAGGTATTTTGTGTTTGAAGGAGTCTGACGGTGGGACCTCAGGTTAGTAGTTTATTATTAGTTCTCACTACAATCCTGTGGCCCTGTTTTTGAAAGTTGAATGACTCAATGGTGTTGTGTAACCTAAGAATAGAAGAAACAATAGGGAATAGTCCTAGGACACAATACATCACTGTTTTTATGGAAAAAGAACAGATGATAGCCAAGCAATAAATGCAATACTAAAGATAGTCAAAACAATGGAAATATAATTTTGTTCAGTGCTATAAAAAAAGCGTGCTGCTATGTCTCAGTACATGAAGCCTGTGGAAAGTTCCAAGGTGTTTATTTTCTAGATGTAGGCTAACGGGTCTTCTTACCCACTGAATTCAAACCATCGATGGACAAGGTCAAGAAGGATGAATGAAATTAGGAGAATTGATGAGCTGAGGGTCGTTGTGATTTTGTTTCCTCTACAACTTGAACTTGGGCTTTAAGAATTTGGTGTCCAAGAATTTTGTGGTACAATTCCAGTAGCTTTGCAGAGATATTTTTGGAGCACGCCACATTGTTCTGCAGGAAGAGAATGCATTCTATCCCCACTTGCTCTTATAGAATCATTATTCATTTAACAAAATGTGGTGGTCTTTTCAACTAGCAAGTTTTGTTCTATAATTAAAATGAACTAAAAGTGTTCTGGGGTGTATCTAGAAAAATATTTTGTATATATCATACATAACATTTTCTAGAAATCTCCCATGGTAGATCCAACAATAGATGAAGGCTTTTCCAGTTTGTATTTTGTGTGGGCTTTGAAGTCTATATATGTGTATGTGTTTTAAGGGAATGTCAAAAGTCAGCAAAACATAACGTCAGTTATAAAATTATTCCCTTCGCTTCCAAGTTATCTGTGCAATATTCACAGTGAGGAAGAATTGATTAAAAAAGCAGATATTTGAGGGGCACCTGGGTGGCTCAGTGGGTTAAGCCTCTGCCTTTAGCTCAGGTCATGATCGCAGGGTCCTGGGATCGAGCCCCGCATCGGGTTCTCTGCTCTGCAGGGAGCCTGCTTCCCCCCTCTCTCTGCCTGCCTCCCTGCCTACTTGTGATCTGTCTGTCAAATAAATAAATAAGATCTTTAAAAAAAAAAAAAAGAGCAGATATTTGAGAAAAACCTCCATATGTCTTAGTACCATGATAATTGTTTAGTTTATCAACAATTCTTGAGTGTTGTCAATGCCAGGTACAGACATGAAAGATATTGTTTTAACTTTGAGTGCTCACCAAGTTAGTAATCTAATTCGCGCTAGTGAGGGAGATAAACAAGATAGCATGACACAGGACACAGGAACAGGACAAGTGAGGTGACAGGTGGGCGTGGAGCTCTCTAGGAGCGCTGAGAACTGAGTATAGCTCCAGGGCACTGCATGGAACTCAACTAAGTGGGAGGGGGTGGGGGAGTTGTCAGAGAGCCTCGTGTGCAAAACAGCATGAGCAGCCCTAGTTTTCTTCTTCAGTTCGTCCACTTACTGAAGAAAAGCTGATCATAAACTTGATTTTTGTCAGTTTGAATGGTGGCAAACCACTGGGATATCATTCCAAAAGGGATTTTCTTTTCATACACTTTGCAAAGTCGGGAGCAGAGAAGGAATGAGGAAGGTCTTACCCAACTGCCTTCCCTCCTGCAACTCTCAGTAGCTTCTTGACAAGCCTTGGACCCAGGGTAGCTCACAGGTGGGGGAAGCTCTTTCTTCAGTAGTCAGCATTGCTCTGGGAGTTGTTTGATTACATTTTCACAAATGTCTCATCTCTTTGTATCAACAAACCCTGCTCTTAGAGTCGCATGGTGGGTTTCCACTTCTTTCCCTTTTTGTGTGTGCCAAAATAGGAAAATTGATGGAAGCTCTTCAAGATTGGAACATACTTTTTTTTTTTTTTTTTTTTACTTACTTACTTCCTTCCAAATAGCATCTTCCCTGTAGTTTTAATAAAGGAGGACCAGAACAGATATTGAAAGGCTAATTCAGTGTTCCTCTCAAAATTAACCTTACATTGACAGTGCTCATATTTAACCTGTAAATGCTCAGTTGGTAAAAGTATTAAGCTTTAATAGTTGTTCATAATGGATTTCTGTAAACATATTTCTTTTTTGGTTCAAATAACTAGAAGAAAATAAGGGACATAAATAACTTGTTTTATGTGAAAATTGTTTTTCATATGCAGTCCACAAAAAGCAAAATGTTGGACATTTTAGTACATAGGAATCGTTAATGAAAAGAGTGATTTCTGCTTTCCGTTGGTATTTTATTTTTTTGTTCATGCTGCTCATCTCTGAATTTTTCCTTAAAAACCATCTTCTTGTGTGAGTTTCTCAGTTTACCATATCCTTAGCCACCATAGTCCCTCAGGAAGAAAAATAAATGGACTTCATTCAAACTAAGGATAATAGGAGAAAATATGCTCTCATGAAAGTCCTAGTCTCGAGCAAGAGAAAAGTAGGATGATAAAGAAAAAAAAAGAGTTTAAGATTTGGAACCTGATGGTGTGGGTTCAGTTTCTCATTCTAGCACTTTCTACCCCAGGCAAATTCATTAACTAGTGACCTTCACTTTGCTTTTCTGTAAAAAGATGTGATGGATAATACCTGTTGTTATACACACCTACCCATCTACCTGCCTCATTAGAGGTCCCCTTAGCATTGAAATATGTAAAAGAACCTTAAAACCAAATATGATATACAAATACTAGTTGTTATGGCAACAACTTATCAGTGTACAAAATATGATTCTGTGAAGCTATGTTTCCTATACAGTACCTAGCATAATAGGCATTCACTAAATGAGAATATGCTTTCCTTCTCCCTCAGCTTTTCTTTCAAGGCTGCTTCTGTCCCATATGTCCCCAGTTACCACTAGGATTTTCTCCTCTTCTGCACGCTTTGGTTCATTGATGCTTAATTATTCTTCCTTCATGTACAGGCTTAGAGAGGCAGCTGGTCCCCAGCCAACGTCAGTAACCCCCTTCTTAGTTTGGACATCTGATTATATGCAAATTCTTGTTTTAAATTTCTGTGTGATTAGAACATACGTGGGTAGATACTAGTTTTATATCCTGTAATAACTTGTTTATAGCTGTGGAATCTATTGGGGTGCAAATATTTATAGTTTTGTGAATAACAACGTGTATCGTATTCGTTTTACAAACAACTTTAATTCAGCACTCTACTTTTTATTGATGTGTTTTTTCACAAAATAACATTAAGCAATTATTTACAATTTTTTAAAATAACAGTACTTAAAATTTATTTAGTACTCACCGTGTGTCAAGGCTTCAGAGAAATAAAATTATTTAGTCTTCACTACCCTGTGAGATATTATTTACCCATTTTACAGATAGGGGAAAACAAACCATAGAAAGGGGATCAGGAGGCAGGATGTCATCACAGACATGCAGGGCCTCTTTCCAGAATGCCTGGGTTAATTCTACTTCCCCTATTATTATCTGCGCATTCATAGATAAATTAGTTATTCTTAATGTGCTTTAGTTTTCTCATCTATAAAGTGAGGAAATAATAACATATCCCTCATAATGTTATGAGAATTGAACACTGTCTTTCCCCCAAATGGCATTTTAGGTTCTCTGAACTATTTCAAAAGTCTGTCTGATTTATTTTTTCTTTATCTCCATCATTAGCAGTAGCATTTCCAATGATATAGTTCTCCCAGACAAAGTGCTATTTGGTGATTTGCTGCCTTACGTTTCAGCATTCAGTGAACATCATGGAATCCGAGACAAGCTCCATCATATTAATTTTTAGAGCCTAAGGAACTTTAGTGTCCCTCTGAGAAAGTGACTTCAAACGAAATCCAGTTTTCAAATTTATTTCATTTTAGCTAAAACTATAACAAGCACTTTCAGCACACTCAAAGTGTTAAGTCCCAAGTGGCAAGCTTATACTGTACACATTATTTTTTTTATTATAGCTTTACTTGGTTTGAATGTTCGTTTCCTTTTCCAAGCTCTTAGATGCATTGAACAGCTAAAGATAGAACATAAAGTTCTTTTATTGCTCGTGAAATTGCCCTGGCTTGAAGTCAGAAACAACTTTATCAAAATTCTAAGAATAAGCTCAATCAAATGTTGCATGTGATTTCAGTCCCTTTAAAAGAGTCTTTGTCATTGAGAAAATGAGCTGGATAAATATTGATTGTTTTTCTGAACCACGTTGCCCCATTTCCAGAGCCCGCAGTAACTCAGTCTGCTCTCATGTGTCCTAACAGGCACCAGCATATTCACGGTCTATGAGGCTGCGTCCCAGGAAGGCTGGGTGTTCCTCATGTACAGAGCCATTGACAGCTTCCCGCGATGGCGGTCCTACTTCTACTTCATCACGCTCATCTTCTTCCTGGCCTGGCTTGTGAAGGTACCACCAAAACTCGTCCTAATAAAATCTGTGTTTTGCAGCTGTTTCTGCAGATCTCTTGTTTGTTTTCTGTTACCCTCCACTTCCTCATCCCCAGTCTTTAGTAAACGTGGTTTGGGATCTTTCTTTCAGAATGTTTTCATCGCTGTCATCATCGAAACATTTGCAGAGATCAGGGTACAGTTTCAACAGATGTGGGGATCGAGGAGCAGTACGACGTCAACGGCCACCACCCAGGTACCGACCGTTTTGGGGGCTGATGTCCTTTCCCACTAGAACATGGACATATCCGGTCTCACCCTCAGTGGACTTGAGAGAACTTAGGAAAGCTCTCTGAGAAAGACCTTCTAGGTCACAACCAACGGAGGGAGCTCTTCAGAAATGCTGGGGCAAGGGCGAAAGCCCAGACCAACCAGATCAGCTTTTCTGGGTGATAGGGGGGATTTGATATAAAACCAAGATTGTCCCCACATTTACTATATACTTTCGATTTGATTTGGCCATTTTAAGTCTTCAGAAGGCTTGCAGATAAAAATGGAAACTGTAGAATTTCCCATTTTTGTAAGTATTTATTCATGTAATTGAAAACCAATATAATGGCTTGTATATGTAGGATTAGAATTATTTGGGGAATGGAAAGTTTATTTCATTCAGAAATAAATGGTTCCATGTTGGAACCAGTCCCAACATGGCAAATTATGAAGAAGATCCCATAATGCCTACTTGTGATTTTTTAGGAATCACTACATATTCAGTAGGACGCTCTTATGCTCCCAAGAAACTGGGAGTGTCCTAGAATTTAATTATAGGTAACAGGGCAGTTATTACATAGAGGGACACTTTTGGTTTGGTTTTGTGTGCGTTTTGAGGGGAGGGTTCTGTTTTTGTGTTTAGAAAGAGGAAGGGAAGGTCTATATATCTTAGTCTAGTTTGAATCTTTATAAAAGAGAGAGAAAAAAATGCCTGAATCAAGAATGGAATGATTTTAATTCTTGTGACTATTATTTTAATATTCATTTTTAAGAGAAATTTTATATAACTTTGTAAGTAGTTTAATATGACTTTTAAATAGTGGCCTGTGGACAAAGGTATTTGTGAAAGATCCAAGGTAAAAATTTTACTTCGAAAACCTTCAAATTGAACTTTTATTAACTATATGCTAAAAATGCTGTTAACCTTGCTGATATTTGAAAAAGCTCTATGCAGCATCTTTATGGTGTTGTGAAAGTTTAAATCATCTGGCGAACTCATAATGAATGAAATAGTATTAATATTATTCAGTTTTGGCAAGCAACTATTCAAAATTTCATGAAAAATTTTTTAAAGTTATGTAAGTTATGCCACAGATGACATTTGTAAAAAAAAAAAAAAAAAACACATCTAGTTTTTATTTCTTCTGTCATCCCCTCTAGTGAAGTGTGAGAAATAATAAAGTTCCAGGTCCATTCTGGCATGTCCTTTAAGTCAGGTGACAACCTCTGGAAGGTGTGTTTTCTGCTATAGACATTGAGAACCGAATGGAACGTAGATCTATGAACTCGGCACAGAATTTACATTCCGTGTTCCTGAGAAATGACCTAAAATATCCTTAAAACCACCTCATGCTTATTAAGTAACTCTTATTGATAAAGCCACAGCTGGAAAAGTAGTGTTTGCAAGCTCCACCAAATCAGCCCGCAGTTCTAACAGAAAGTGAAATGTGAAGGGGACATTCAGCAAACGTGCAAAATGGTTTTGATGCAAAATTATACTTAATCAGGAGGAATAAGTAGGTAATTCAGAGGTAATGCGTCTAGGTATTCAGCAGAGGTAATCACACCGAGATCGTGAAACACCTTCATTAAGAAAAATGCTGTGGCTGAGGACCCGGTTGCTAGGCAACCGGAGCTCCCGCCGCAGCCTCGGTGGGCTCGCTCTCCGGCTGCCTGGCAACAGGCCCCGCCCAGCGCCTCGCCAGCCACTCGGCGAGTGGCCCAGGGGCTTTTGTGTCTGAGGAAAGGAGCGGGAGCATCATTTCCTGAGACGCTGTTACACCTGTGACATCTGACAGACCGCTGGGCGCCAGAGCCTCTCCTTGAATAGTTTAAAACACCAAGGCAGTAGTTTCTAATTGTAGTAAAACAAGTAGGCCTGGAGGAAATAAAACAAAAGATGGTGATCGTATTGCAGAGCACACAGCTTTTCAGAAACGGCGACGCTTCTCGCCAGTCTTCAGCATGGGGAGCGTTTGCAGCTGTGCTGTGTTAAGTCAGCCTCACCGAAGAGCCAAGGGGGTCCCCAGGCTTCGTGGACTTGTTGGTGTCTTGGCGTCCATTGACTTTTCCAAGAAGGCTGTGTGTTTAGAGAGAAAATTACACATATTAACAGGATAAGGGACGGGCTTTCTGATGTCTCAGGAAGTTTAAGAGGAATTGGCTCTCATAGGGACTGTTCGGAGGCAGAAGAGAACCAGTGCTGAGAACTGGGCATTTTTTTTGTTATTATTATGTTTTTTAATAACAAAGCAACCTGCCTTCGACCCACAGCATCCAAACACATTGCAGAAAAAAAAATTAATGCCAAAGGAGCAGTGGGAACCGTAATACAACATGTAACAGGAAAACAAAGAGAAAATGAAGTGGAAAATTTCAGAGTAGTAATCATTCATTTGCCTGAGCTCTGATGGGGACCATGGCTTTCGTACCTGCATAATTATTAGCCATGGGTCACTGTTGCACATGCTCAGTTAGCTGTTGGATTCAAGGCCAAGAGACTCATTCTTCTGTGATTCGTCAGTCCACAGTAG
This sequence comes from Mustela erminea, assembly GCF_009829155.1. Lineage (NCBI taxonomy): Eukaryota > Metazoa > Chordata > Mammalia > Carnivora > Mustelidae > Mustela > Mustela erminea. Next base: position 10,035,472 of record NC_045628.1, read on the forward strand.
GTCTACCCGTGCCACACGTGCACAGGGATATCGCCCCCGAGCTGGATGTTGGGAGGCACAGACGTGCTAGTAGAAAACGTCCTGGACTTGGCATCTCTTTAGCCCAGACCTTTATTCTCACTCCTCAGATGCTTCCCTGCAGACATCTGTCACCAGTCATGTGGCCTTCCCATCTATTCATCCATGGTGGGGATGAGCTAATTTCACCTGCCTGGAGAAGGACTAAAAGAACTGTTCGACTTTAGGGCTATACAGTCTGCATTTCTGTTGTGTGTGCTGATAAGAGACTTAAGGCAGGCTCTGGAAATCAATATGTATTGAACTGTATATTAATAATACTAATTATGGTCCACTAGGGTCAGGTTGAGGGATATAGAGGGGACAATTGGCTGCTCAGGACCTGAACCCCAAGGATTCCTGGCTTTGAATATCCTGTTGTCTACCTCACATTACTGTTACACTAACCAATCTAAATGTTGGCTTATAATTCTGGGTACTGAGGAGAAATTGGACATCGAACACGTCTGCATTGCCTTCACTTCGTTTTATACAAAGAAGTGACCTTGAGAGAACACTTTTTCCTAACAATTAAATTGACTCATTTGATTTTGGGTCAACTGGAAAAAAATAATTTAACAGAGAAAATGAGTCTGCTACTGATCAAAGCAAATATATGCCCCAGGGATCCTTTGTGCCATGATAAGAGAGTAGAAGATGCATGTACAGAAGATTTTTAGCTAGTGACTGACAGGATTGCTTTTGTCTTTGCTCCTTAAAAGGAGACACCCAGAATTCTCACAGGAACTTTAAAAGGTTTGCATTTCAACCAATGTATGAATTCTCAGATTGAGCCTATTCATGGAGAGGTGCTGGACCCTACCACTAAGAGCGCCTTTCAAAATTCAATCTAAAGGGAAACAGAATCCTGTACCTAGCACCTGAGAAAAACAATTTGTAATTGGTGTCTTGGGTCAAAGAATCTTTGAGCAAATATGCACCTCCATTTTGTCATTTAAAAATATTTAGTTGGTTTATATGGACAGACAGTGGCTACACTTGCGGTAAGCACAGCATAATGTAAAAATAAATCAGGATAATTCTTCATGGAATAATTAAACAGGGCATATGTGTAACAGTATTTTGTAGCATGTCCTATAGTAGGTGCTCTCTGTATATGTTGGAAAGTGTGAAATAAGTGGCACACTTGGCGAAGAGCCCCCAGTGCAGTCTTTGAAAAGTATTGATTCTAGGACACATGAACATCTGATACACCATTTTTCTGAATGGATCTTTGTAGGTTGGCATTGTTAGGAATTCTCAGGTTAACCATTAAAAAAATGTTTTCTAATAAAAAAAACATATTAAGGTCTATGAATTTTGGCAGTTTTCCTTCACCATCTCACTTATTTCATAGAGGGCAAGTGTTCTTTCTGCAAATCATCTACTCCCTCTACTCCCAGGAATCTTAGGCATGGGATCTTTGCATTATCTCATATTTCCATCAATAATTATCCTTTTGAACACAGACTTATGTGAGGGCTTGAATAAGTATGGCAAAGAAAATATTTACTTATGTGTGTGAAACTGTGGTCTTGGACAGGAATAAACCTAGCTTATCGTTAGTGCCTTGGAAAAATAAATATCCTTAATTCCACCTTATCTCACTACCAACCACACCCCTCCCCCTCCACACACAAAAGGAATTGGAAAGAAAATATACTAGCGGGAAAATACGTATAAGTGGGAACTATCTTCCAGTTGGGTGTAATATTGATAGACGACTAATTTTGGAGGGAGTAGAGTATGCAGTAAGATGGGCATCCAACAATCCAGCTATCCAATCCAGTGACTATCAGATTTTGGTGTCCTGTATCATTCTGAATTTCATCACTTATGTATTTTAAGACACAAGAAACTACTTTTGCCTTCATAAATATGTACATAAAATTTTTGCTGAACAGATTAATTTGGCCCTGTTAAAATAATTTCACAGCATCTACCAAGTGATATGTCATTCTTTCACCATTAAAATAACCAGTCTCCTCCCCTGTGCCACATGCACACTTCTGCTATTTCTCCCGAGAATATTTTTCTGTTGGCTCAGTGAGGAATGTCCACTAAATAGAGATAAAAATTCACCACTCCCAGTCAAAAACACACCAGACATAAAGCTTTGGAATTCTAATTTGTATTTCCCTCCCTAGGTCTAATATGTAATAATCAATCACCAATATCATAGAGATAAAATATCTCCTTTCAAGTCTCATTGAGAAGACTATTTGGGCAATTATATGCAAAGCACGTGTGAAGCAGAAAGGACCTGATGCATGGGAAATACTCAATAAATGCAGGCTAGCGATGGCCATTGTTCTTGTTATGATTATTATTCACTTAAGTTTTCGGTGTTCCAATGAACATAATTGGAGTGACTCATGTTCTAAATATAAATCCATAAAAAGACAAATCTTTGATAACATGAAAACTGTAGAAGTTGGAGACATAAAGTAGGAGTTCGCAATGTTCTGTATTAAGTGCCTCTGACTCATCTCCCTCTTTGTCTTGAAGATGTTTCATGAAGACGCTGCTGGTGGCTGGCAGCTGGTAGCTGTGGATGTCAACAAGCCCCAGGGACGCGCCCCAGCCTGTCTCCAGGTGCTGTACATACCGTTTTTTTAAAACTCACCCAGCAAAATGGTCTGTGACTTCTATTTTGTACAAGGAGTCCAAGTCCTCTGCTCTCCAAACTGTAGATCTGCCTGAGTTTATGGTCCTGGAGTGAGGGACAGTAGTTGACTCCATTCTGCATTCTCAGGACTTACCATATATATATATGTATATATTATATATATACATTATATATGTATATATTATATATATACATTAAAAATAATATATGTGTATATATATATACATATATATATTTTTGATATGCAGTAAGGATTTGGTCAATTTCAAGTGAATGAAGGCACACAAGTAATAATAGCGTGCCAACAGTATCAAATCAGAGAAGAATTTTGTTGTCATGTTGGATGTTATGAAAGAATTCTTCTACAAAGGCCTGAATTACTTAAGGGAGGGAAGGCACAATCACAATTCACTTGAATACCTTACCAAGTACCTGGGAAGGAATATCTTTAAGAGGTAGTCTGTTTGGCATCTGCAAGATATCTGAGCAATGTGACATAACAGAGCTGCTTCCTTAACAGGTGTACCTGCGGCCAACACAAGGCTCTCGCATTGCACATGGGCCCCAAGGTTCCGGGAAGTGATCAGTGGATGTCCCATTGGGTTTCAGGCCTGTGCACTCTTTGGGCTGCCCTGGGCTCTACTTAAAGCCCAATAACCTCCTCCTTTGCGTTGGTGGACTGCCTGGCACCTTCTCTTGCTTTGTTCTCCCACCCTGCCCCTAAATATCAATAATCCTCATTCAAAACCATGTCACCTTTCCAAAAGCAGCATCTCTACCACCCCCACAGCATTATCACTCTGTCCATTTCGCTGCTCTTTAAGGGTGAAAGGTCAAGCCACGCCATTGTAGGGACTGAGAACTGACTCTTCCTCCTGGAGAATTTTATTTTCTTCACTCTGGTTTTCAGTTACAAATCCTCTTCTCACAAGGGGCTGATTTTATAGTTCTTTAAGCCCCTCCCCCAAATTCGGAAAGGCTTTGTTACATGCTCATTGTGCATTTCAAGGATTAATGCATGAGAAGCAAAATATTGTACTCTGAACCATTACTGGGGGCTACATTTAGAAAGCCTTTTAATCATGGGGTGGTGAGTTTGCATCAGTTTAAAGAAAGGAGAGGGAAGAGGAAGAGTTTACAAGGAATGTTGATGATATCTAATATTATCATGTGGCTCTGCCTGTTGCATACTGAATGGTGACAGTGCTAATAGTCAACTTCTACAACTCCCTCTAGCATTGTCATTGCTACTGACAGTAATAACAATGACAGCAATTGTAGCTTCTTGCCTAAATGCACCTTCACTTACTCAGTAATCCATCAGCTGAAATTTGTTGAAGCTAAGAGAGTCCCGAACAAGAAAAGCACAGCCCCTCCCCTCGGGGAGCTTACTGAAGGGTACTTCGGGGTGGGTGGAGAAAAAACCAGCTTCGAACTAGCAATCACAAGAGTAATGAGGATTTTAAAGAAGCAACGCGGGATGCTGTGGGAATATACATGTTGGAGTCCTCCTTTGGAGTCAGGGAAGGCCCTCACTTGGTACAGCCCAGTGATGGGGAAAGACCAGTATGTTCCCCCCACCTTCGTAGACGAGGAAGTGGAGATCCAGAGGGCCTGGGTGACCTCTAAAAGTTGCACCTCAGTCAGATGGAGAAGCCGGGACCTACACCTGGGTTTCTGGTTCCTAGTTTCATGCTTTATCCAGTGGAAAAAACGTGCCGAGGAAACATAAGTTTGTAATAGAAATAATGAGGCCGGCTGTGAATACCAAATCAGAGTCTGACGGGGGCCCTGAAGACATTGCTTAAAAGGTTTTAAAGGGTGCCTGGGTGGCTCAGTTGGTTAAGGGTCTGCCTCCAGCTCAGGTCATGATCCTGGGGTCCTGGGATTGAGCCCCACATGGAGCTCCCGGCTCAATGGGGAGTCTGTTTCTCTCTCTCCCTTTGACCCTACCCCTGTTTATGCTCTCAATCTCTCTCAAATGAATAAATAAAATATATCTTTAATAAATGTATTAATGCTTGTGAATAGATGCCTCAAGGTTGCCATCTGGAATTAGAAGGCAAGTTAGCCTCTTGATCACAGAGATTTGCAATGGCAAGCGATAAATGGCCAGCAGAGCGTAATGAGGGGACAGAACTATACAGCGGTATAGGAAAATGAAGGTCGGTGGAGAGGTGGTAGATGTTAGGCTAGAATTATATCAATGTGGCTTCCAAGAGATCTGCATATTAGACATGTTGGTGAATACGGTGGCATGCTTGATAACTTTTATGACTGATGATACATATGGTTTGAAAGGGTGAAGAAAGGTGAAGAAAGGCTGGCATTTCAGTACAAAGGAAGTTCCGTTCAACTCAGCTTTACATGTTTGGTCCTAAATCAAGCTTTCCAGAAGAGTCGATGTGAACGAGTCCAGATGCAAAGTGGGATGGCCAAGGGATCGACCCGTTTGTAGTGAGCATGAGCTGTGAATAGAGAGTTCATTTCCATATCTGAGGGAAAAATTGATTAATCACTCATTAATTAGTTAAAAGCAAAAGAAAAGAAGTGAAGAAAAAATATTTAAAATAAAATGGCCATGGAATACTTGTTGGCTTTTGTTAATGATTAATGCTGTCTAAAGCTAGGTAACAAGGAAATTTTCATCTGAATCATTCACTCACTCCTGTCTGGAACTATAATGACCTCTCATCCTCAAAAACAAACAGTACAATATATCACTTCTTTTTATTTTTAAAATGGGCAAAATGTGACATTACATTATCCTAAAACATATAGTAAAGTAAAGAAATAACATTAAAAAATAAGTATTTGCTTAAATTCCTTCCGACTTCTCCTCCCTCACCCCCTTCCAGAGGAGGCCTGGAGGTTAACAGTAAAAGCCAGTTTCTCTGAGACCCATTACTCCTGCATTTACTCTGTATGTCTCTTATAAAACAGCAGTTCTGCTTCCAGGAGGCACTGTCATTTTTCTGTGTTTCTTCTTTCTAGAACACTCTCCTGTCCCACTCAGTTCAGCTCAGGAGTCTGACTTCCTTAAGGAAGTCTTCCTCACCCTCAAAGAACAGATCAGCTCCACCACCATCCCAAGCTTTTCTTTTGTGTTCATCGTAATTTTCATCAAATAAATTAAAAGGGTATAATTCGTTATTTAAAGTCCGTGTCTCCAACCAGAGGAAACTCGATGGCAGTGGGGACCACAGCATTTGTAGTCACTGCCAGAACTATTCCTGACACAGGGACTCCGTTGGTGTTTACCAAACAGGAGAAAAAACAAGTGAAAGAAGGACGTAGACCCTTCTTGGCTTGCGCAAGAACTCATTCGTCTTCTCACTTAGTAGAAGCTCTGTTCTCTTGTTGTAGGGAGCCAGAAATTGAGTGGATGATGGCACTGACACTATTTCTCTACAAGCATTTATTTCTAAGTCTAAAACAAGCAGTACCTTGAGATTTGTTAGTAGAAAGTTCCCATCAAAGTTGGATGACGTTGGATGCTTTTGTCAGACTGTCTCTCCTCTCACATGTTGGCAGAGGCTCGACGGGACCTAACCATGACTTCTGTTATTTCCCACGCCTTCCTGAATTCTTTTTAACTTCTTCAGCATGAGAAATAAATAGGGAAGAATTTAGAAATGTAGACTTAGTAGTAACATAGTTGAAAAGAATGAAAACCAATTCCTATCTCAACCAAAAAAAGTCGAATTTATTGGAATGAAGCATATGAACAGCTATAATTATATTGACTTAGTAATTTGGCCATCACAGAAAAGTGAGGTAGGAATAAATATTTGCGACTTGGTAATGTGGTCATCCAGAGTCCCCATCTGAGTATTAAAGGATCTGTTGATTTTGTCCTGAGAGTGGAACTTTGTTTTAAAATTTGACCCCATCGGGGTGCCTGGGTGGCTCAATGGGTTAAAGCCTCTGCCTTTGGCTCAGGTCATGATCCCAGGGTCCTGGGATTGAGCCCCACATCAGGTTCTCTGCTCAGCAGGAAGCCTGCTTCCCTTCCTCTCTCTGCCTGCCTCTCTGCCTACTTGTGATCTCTGTCAAATAAATAAATAAAATATTAAAAAATAAAATAAAATAAAACAAAATAAAATTTGACCCCAAGTTTAAAACAGAATATTTTATCCAAAAACCCATATATCCTACCGCTCGGATAAAATAGGTAGCCCATGAACTAAGTTACCATAATATAACTCTCGTTCACAAAGATGGTATAGTAGTAAGTCGTGCATGAGTTTCAATTATTCAGAGATAGTCTTTCCATACATTTTATGTTTTCAAAATTTCAAAATTTTAATCCCACCAACTCAACGTCAATGGAGACTGGCTTGAGTGCCTTTCTGAGTGAAGGACATTTAAAAGTCACCTCTGCCCTTGCTTCAGGTGACTTTGCTTTGGATTTGCTTACTCTCTTCATTGGTATTCTTTCTTATATTTTTACTTTCTATTCTGTTTTCTGTATCCTAATCTCTTTTATTGGTGTGAACATCTGCATGTCTTTCCTGCCAACCACAAGTAATTAAGTATTTTAATAAAATAAGATAGATTGATGTGGCTTAATCTTCCCTACTACAGTTAAACTACATATATGGTGGGACCGATGCTTCTGTGATTCTGAGTGTTTGATGTATAATTGTTTCTCTCTCTGTATGTATGCATGTATCTAAAATATATATATTATATATTGTATATGTATTCCTGCAACGTAAAAATATATATGCATGTATATATGGATATGTGTATATTTTTTTTACCTTGCAGCAATAAAACTATTGAGATTTTATGTATTCCCTTGGGCAGTGATAGGATCTGAGCAATGAGATTAGTTTTTTTTTTATTGTTTCCTGCTTTTCCTGTTTTTATTGTTTCCTGTTTCCTTCCACACACATATTTTTCCTCATGCCCAATGTTGCAATCATGGTGGTATCTCTGCTTCCTCTTTGCATATATTGATTTTGTAGCGTTCAAATGAGTTAGGAAACTCAGAGATCTTCTTGCTCTTCTACATAATAATATGCTCTGTAGAGCCAGTGGTAGAAGCAAAAAATAGGCACCTTTGGTCTGTAACTAGAAACTCTACAAATTCTACTCTGTGTTCCGAGACACAGATTTTAAGTGTAATCACAGCTATATGATTTTAACCATATCGGGAGTTGTACACAGTCATGCAGGGGAAGCATTCAATTTGGCACCCCTAGTGTGGTCTTTTCTGTTTTCATAATAAATGAAAGTGCATATGCCTTTAAATGTAGTTACAAAACCACAAGTTCAGAGCAAGACCTGCTAGGCTATGGGTGGTCAGCTCTGTGGTAACACTTGAAATTTTTAGTTGATTAACTTCATGTTAACTTCATTAACTTAATTTTGCTAGGGCATTTTTCATGGTTAGCCAGTTACTAATGAAATTCATACCACATCTACTAAGGAACTTAGCCACGGGAGATCTATGCCGTTCCTTATAAATTCATTCCTAACTTAAGGACAAATAAACAAACCTTCTAGAGCCCCTGAAACACCCCTTCTCCCCACCTCTGTCCTGCCTAGAATGTCTTTCTGCCTCTTTCCTCTACTTCCCTGAGCACTGCTGGTAAGTTCATCATCTGGGGTCCCACCCCTTCCTGCCATTCGTCCTTATTAAGGGAACAAGATGGCTGCACGTGACAAGGACAAGACGAGCCAAGCCCTAGACCTGGTTTCCTTTTCTTTTTATGCTATAGCTGCCTCCAGCACATGACCCCTGACTCCCTCACCTCTCGCCCCTGCCTCCCCAGCTTCAGACTTCCTTACTGCACTCCGTGAGCTAACGCCCAGCACAGCATTGTTCCAGAGGGAGAATAAATCACCATACTGCAGCCTCTTAGAGGGTAGGCTCTGGAGACAGGCGTATTTCAGCTCTGCTATTAATTAGTGAGACCTTGGGCATATTGCTGTGAAATAGGGATGGCGCCTCCTTCCTCAGCTGTGAGGATTAAGAATTTACGTCCCACTCAAGAATTGTTTGGTTGCAAGGAACAGATCTTACGCTCACAGGGGGAGCATTTGCATGTAGTCCGACCTGCCAGAAGGCTATGCTTTCTTTGTTTTTCTCTCACTCTCTGTGGGAAGACACATAATTTTTCATCTCTGTTTCTGTCCGTGCATCTGCCTCTGTTTTTCTCCTTGAAGGCTGGCTTTATTCTGTTTCCTTCACAGTGCCCAAATGTGGCTGTTTGCCACTGAGTTTGGTGACCTGTCATTCAAGAGCGCTAAAGAGACTCACCAAGGAAGCATCCAAAGATGGGTGTGAGGCTGGAAGACTATAGTTTATAGCAGGCCACCCAAATGGGAGCTGGGCTAGGGAGGGCTGGTCATGGGAATGGAATGGAAGAAGCAAGTCCGCTTGAGTGAAGTATTCCCTTCAGTTACAGTAGGAACCCAAAGTAATTTTCCCTTCTTAATCCCTTCTGAAGACCATGCCTGGTCTCTGTCTACAGGAGCCACTGCTCAACACCCTGGGGAGCTTCATGGAGCAGGTGGACAAGGGATGTAACTTTTTGTCCATATGAGTAGTGGGACTTGACCTTGGGAGTTACTACTCAGGGGCCGGTTCCTTATTAAACTTTGAAGGCTTGCAGGGCTTGAGAACTCTTTTAAGGGCCAAGTAGACCATTATGGTCTGACCCGAAGTTCAAAGCAACCCTGTATGGGGAGAGTTTCTTTGAAGAAATACCACCTACTTTCCTTGTATTTATAAGTGAATAATTTGTCAGTTAGAGCCACTTCCCAATATACACTTCAGTCCCTTTCTTGCGTTAAAAAGATTATGAAACAATGTGGAGACACAGATGGGAAGAATACCTCTGTAGCCACTGTCGGAAATGATCACAGCTCACACCGACGGGCCACTCCCTGCGTGTCAGCGGTGGGTTCTCGGTGCTCGCTGATGTCACGCTCACAACAGGGCCACTGACGCAGGGGCTCTCATGACCTCTGTGGAACAAATGAGGCACAGAAAGCTGAAGTAATTTTGTGCAGGTCACATAGCTGGTGACTGACTGGGGACTGTCCCCTGCAGGCTACCTCATATTTTCAACCACTTCATTTCCACACCGTGTATCGTCCTCCTCCAACAGACCCCAGTTTGTTTGTCATCCAGTCATTTATCTACCTAATGATGGACACAAGGCTGGTTTTTATTGTTTTGCTCTTTTTTTTTTTTTAGTATTATTTATTTATCTATTTTAGAGAGACAGAGAGAGAGGGCACAAGCAGGGAAGAGGAACGGGGGGGGGGGGGAGGAGCAGGGAGTAGAGAGGGGGAGTAGAAAAGGGAGCAGCAGAGGCAGAGGGAAAAGCAGGTTCCCCACTGAGCAGGGAGCCTGACATGGGACTCAGTCCCAGGACCCTGGGATCATGACCTGAGCTGAAGGCCAATGTTTAACCAATTGAGCCACCCTGGCTTCCCTCCCCTATTGTTTCTATTGCCCACATTCTAGGCCACCCCCGTCCCTGCCTTTTTGTGCACATGGGTGAGAAGGTTTTGAGTGTCTATAGTTAAGAGAGCACTTGCTGGAGGAGAGAAACAGCCTTAGGCTCTCTGAGACATTGCCCCACGGCTCCCCAGAATCTCATGCACTTTTTACTCCTAGCAGCAACCTGTAAAATTTCTCAGCATTTCACATCCTTGCCCACAATGATGTTATCAGACTTTTACCCCCGACGGTGTGAAGAGACAACATTCAATTTAGATCTGCCTGATTACAATCTGTGAAAGTCACGAATTTTCTGTATAGATTCGTAGGCCACTTATATTTTTTGTAGATCGCTTATTCATTCTGTAGATTCTGTTGTTTTTTTCCAAATGATTTTCAGAAATTCTGTGCAATTCTAAGGGGCCTGTCCCTCTGTCTAACTGAGAAGACACTGAGGTAGTAGAGAGCTACATCTGAAATTTCAGTGCTTGGTATCGGGATCCACGCTTTACTCCTCGCCCCTCTTCAGGCAGTCCCGCAGCTCTGTTAGGCAGCTTTACCGGCACCACGTAGAAAGTGTCTTTGGTGTGTCCTTCATTGTGCATCTCAGAAAAGGCAAAAGTTATAGTTGACTCTTTTCACATCAGCCACTTACTTAGCTGTTTAAACTACATTTTAGCCTAAGCAACAGCTGCACGAAGAGGTTGCTCTAATGCATGATAAAAAGTTCTGTTAAACGGGAACCTTGGTCCCCAGCAGCTGCTGTGACAAGCCATTTCCTTCCTGCCTCTCAGGTAGGAGTTTTCATCCCTTGACAGTCTGACAGATGTGGCTGCTCCGTTGAGCCATCTTCCCAAACACACGCAGTGATCTATTACTGCGAAGAAAGTCACTGACAAGAAAATGAAAGTGTGCACAAGACCCGACATGCTCGAGTCCCGTGTCTTTCTGTGGCTTCGTGCGCCTCCGTCTGTAAAGAACAGAGATAATAGGCTCTTACCATAAGTGGGTCAAATGGTGGCAAAATTATTACTCTAGTGTTTTTAATGCTTTCTGAGAACATTTCCACAGAAGGCAAAGATTGGGGGAGGTGGACTGTGCAATATGTGTATTTCAAGTGATGAAGCGACATCCGAGGCAATTCGCAGACGTCTGTCTTATTAATGAGCCTTCCCAGGAACCAGCAGACAATCTCAGGAATTGACTGAACCCAGGAGAATTTCGCTTCCATCCTCTGCTGTGCTTACAGACCGAAGTGACGAGATGGTGTGGCTCAGCTGGGACTGGCCCAGGAGAACCAGGGATGATCTGCTAAATCTCCCAGAGCCTCAGTTTGCTGACTTAAAAAATGGGGATAAGGACATTCTCTCAGGGATTTGTAAGGATTAGAAACAATGCGCATAAAATGTCTAATGCAGTGTGTGGGATGCAGTGGTCACAAGGTTGGGGAAACGACTGTCATTACAGTGAGCACACGCTTCCCACTGCCGCCTGCCTCAGAGTACTGTGTCTGTCCAGGAAACCTGTGCTCGTGCACTCCTGTAATCCGACCTCCCCGCCTGGCTCCAGACCTGTTTCTGCATCTCAGGACTGTCCCAAAGAGTCCAACAGACATACACCCATTTGTTCTCCTGAGCCCATTGCCTCTCTCATCTTGAGAAACCAAACACACCTCTCCCTGACCCATTCCCACATAGGAACCGGACTTTTCCTGCCTCATCGTCCTCCCCAGATCAGACTGGTCAGCAATTCTGTCATGAATTCAGTCTTTTCTGTTTCTTTGAATCATCCCCCCACCCCTACCCCTGTCTAATACCCCTGTCTTCCAAGTCAGGTCAAACAAAACTTCCTCAGTACAGTGAGTGATCTCTGACACCGCAACTCAGTTTGTTAACTTTCTTCTCTACTTCTAGTTCCTTCCATCATAGCTTTCACACAATAAGCATTTGGCAAATGTATGGGGGATTATATGTGAGTGTACACATACACGCGCTTTCGTGTGCAGAACTACACCACCTCACACACAGCAGACACAAATTCTCACCCTCCCATTACACAGGTGCTGGTGACACCTGTCCCAGACCGTGGTGTGTGCGCACACACTCTGGTCTTCAGTCTCTAACAGCAGAACATAAAATGACTGGCTCGGAGAAAGAGTTTTGGGGGAAGAAAAGGAAAAAAAAGTCTTCTATAAGAACCTGGATTGGGAATTAAAACCAGAAAGATAAAATAGTTAGAACCGAAACAGCACAAACAAAAGGTATAAGAAGATAATTGAAAGAGACCTATTATAGTCTCGAAACCAGTTATGGTTAAATTAACTAAAAAGAGGTGCTGATTGTAACTTGTCTATTTTAAACATTTTATATTTTATATATATGTGTATATATATATATATTTTAAATATATATTCTACATATTTATATATACAAATAGAATATATATATGCCTCAGATAATTATATTTAGAATAGAGACCAGACATAATAAAATTAATACTATTTTTATTTATTTATCTATCTTCTATTGATTAAATGGTCTTGAGTCTTTGATTATGGGGCCTCACTGGAAGAAAGAAATATTCAGAACATCTTAAAATAATTTATGTTTCAGATTATCCCAAACTAACTTCCTATATTGTTGTATGTTTTCATCTTCCAGTTTGAATAAGTCCCATGACGCCTCGATATTTATATTAATCAGGAGATATTTGCCAACCTATGCCAGGCATTCATAATACAGTCTTTGGAGACAAATTTCCATCAAATATTTGTTACATTATCACCTTAGGAAAAAAATGAAGGATACGTTGTTCTTCTTCTGAGTCTTGATTTCTGGGGTTAAATATGCAGCCAGTCTTCAGCCAAGGTTTTAGACTGCTCTGTATTTATCTCAGTGTTCAGCACAATCAGTGCCATTGAAGGGGTTGGAGGAGCCGTGTGACGCCCTCCATGCCCTACGGCTGATGACAGGTTTGGACAGAATAAAATAAAAAAGTGTCATTTCATAGTCAATATAGTTCTTGCCTATTTTTTCAATCCCTCAAATTTGTTTTTCTCACTTGCCTCAATAATTTAAGAATCTCAAAATGAATCTCCCACTTCAAGATACAATAGAGTCAAAAATTCTTGTTTAACTCTGCATTCATCAAATGTAACAACCGACGTCCTTCATTGTGTCAGATCTAAAATTTGTTGAAAATGACTGCTATTTAATCTCATTTTCAAATTTATGAATTCCCTCTTGAATTTAAAACAAAAGTGTTATGTTCACTTGTCCACCATTTAATACTAAAAATAAAAATAACATATACAAGTATATTTGAAGTGATTCTACATAGACATTTTAATTAGCTATGGGAATGTCCATTGAAGTGCCCATAGACCTTAAAATCATCATAGTTTATGGGTCCCCTGTCTAGCAGCCTTGTTGGGGACCTTCCTAACTTCTCACTGAAGTATACATGAAGACAAATTCACAACAATACCGATGACTAAGACGAAGAAAGCACCTTTTGTCAAAATCTGGTGGGATTAACTGGAAACACTATGGGCTGTGGAAAGCTAGTGAGAAGGCAAAAAACGTTAGCACCTGCAGTCTGGCATTTCACTTATAATTGACTTAAGTCCAAATCAGATGACCTGAGGAAGGGACAGTCACTGAGGGAGTCTTATTGCTGGAATGCATGCAGTGGCCTCATCGACCAGTCATCACTCTGGGTCCTGTTGTGCCCAAGGCTGAATGGTGCAGCTCCTTGGAATACATACATAGAAGGCTATAGAACTTGAGGGGTACCCAGGTGGCTCAGTCGGTTAAGCGTCCTACTCGTGATTTTGGCTGAGGTCATGATCTCAAGGTTGTGAGATCAAGGCCCACACTGGGCTATGTGTTGGGCATGAAGCCTGTTTAAGATTCTCTCTCTCCCTCTCCCTCTGCCCCCCCATCTCTCTCTCTCTCTTTCTCTCTCTCTCTGTCTCTCTCTTAAAAAAAAATTACTTGAACTTAAATGTTCTAATTTGTTTTAATTAATTCCCATTAACACATCTAAAAAATAGGATCAAGAGTGAGAGGGTTTGTGTGAGTGCCCTTGACATTATGTCGTGATGGGTCTCTAAGTATCAGAATGGGGTGATACTTGTGTCATCCAGCCTAGAGTAACAAGGAGGTGCTAGAGAGCTGAGGCAGCTGGCCCTGGGCCAGTGGTGTGCTCGCAAATGTTTAAGATGTTTAATAACCATCTTGAAATGGGAGAGTCCTGACTGGTAACATTTATTAATTTCCATGGTGTTCCCACTATGGCCAATTTCAAGTTAACAACATGACATTGAGCATGAAGTTGGGGAAAGATGTACACAATTGCAGCTCCAGCATACCACACGTCGGGCTGTATTCCCCAACCACCTTCAATCAGAGATGGCATATATACACACACACACACACACACACACACACACACACCCATATATGTATTCTATACATATAGAATATATATATATATATGTATGGGTGTGTGTGTGTATTTATATATATATATTTATTTATATTTATATTTATATATAGTAAAATTTTTTATAATCCCATCTGAAGCACCTAATTTCCAAAGTCACTATGGAGGGGAAGAGAGAAATAGCTTGGAGAAGGCACACCCTTTCTTCATTGTCCCATTCAAAATGATACATCACTTCCATTCCACTCTGGTGATGAGAACCACTCTTCCTGCCCCATTTTGAGGTTAACAGGCTAAGTATTGTCATTAAGCTCTGTGCCTAGGGTGAGGAAACAGGCTTGGGGGGTGTATTGTCAAACAAGCCACCCCTAAAACTTAACAGCTTGTAAAACAGACACTCATTTTTACTCACAAGTTTGTGGCTCAGCTGATCTCAGTGGGGTGCATCTTGTATCTACAGTCAGCCAGCATCCCTGGCTAGCTTATCAGCTAGCATCTCTGCTTCTGGGGCATGGCTGATGTGCAGGGTACAGGAGATGATGGGGCCCGTGGGCACCATGTGGCAAGCCTGCCTGGAATGTCGATGTGAGGTATCAGGAGTTGCAAGAATAAGTCTCAACCCCCAACTATTTTCGGAGTCTCTGTTCACATTAG
Organism: Mustela erminea; assembly: GCF_009829155.1. Taxonomy (NCBI): domain Eukaryota; kingdom Metazoa; phylum Chordata; class Mammalia; order Carnivora; family Mustelidae; genus Mustela; species Mustela erminea. The sequence goes on from NC_045628.1 coordinate 10,050,720, forward strand.
CTCTGCTATTGTCTTGCTACCAAAACAAGTCATGGGACTAAGTCAAGAGTCAGAGTAGGGTGCACTGCTGAGGCCCTGGAGACAGGGAGGTACATTCCACTTCCGGCTCTGTCACATGAGCTAGAAGAAGTGTGAGTCACTGACTTGTTAGCATTATAGTTGGTCCTTCTTAGTGGCATTTCTTTTCCACTGAGCATACACTTACTTTTCATTAAAATCGAATACCCAACTTTTGTAGCAACATGGACGGGACTGGAAGAGATTATGCTGAGTGAAATAAGTCAAGCAGAGAGAGTCAATTATCATATGGTTTCACTTATTTGTGGAGCATAACAAAAAGCATGGAAGACATGGGGAGTTAGAGAGAAGGGGGTTGGGGTAAATTGAAAGGGGAGGTGAATCATGAGAGACTATGGACTCTGAAAAACAATCTGAGGGGTTTGAAGTGGCGGGGGGGTGGGAGGTCGGGGTACCAGGTGGTGGGTATTATAGAGGACACAGATTGCATGGAGCACTGGGTGTGGTGAAAAATAATGATACTGTTATGCTGAAAATAAATAAATGAAAAAAAATCGAATTTGTCTTACACAGTGGAGTCAGCATTGAAAAATATTCGTAACAGTAATATTTGCCTGGCAATTTATGATTTAACTTCTAACCTTACTATTACAGAGTAGAGTGAAAGATAGGCAGGCTCATGCTGACCAAGAGATGAAAGTGTCTTACTAACCTCCTCTTCCTTCTTTCTACAATTTGACTTCCATCTTTGGGAAGTCCCCCCAGCTTGCCATCCAGAAAAGAGAACAACCCAGTCAGGGCTTGACTGACTCACAGATATCATAGACTTTCAGTACTTTTTACGGAAGTCACTTGGGATTTCTCCAGGGGCAGACGCATGGGAAAGGCAGAGTTTCTAAGGACATCTACTGGTTCTGTTTTTAAATCTTGTTATAAAGGTATTTGCTTTTTTAAACAGTTCTCTATATCAGACAGCATTATTTTATATATCGATTATAGAAGTAACATACCCAAATGTCTTCTAAATACGGGAAGAGAAAAATGCCCCACTTGCTCATGAGAGATGTATTTTAGGTTTTATGTACTTGGTCTTTTACATTATGCTCTTGTTCTTATGCTCATGGCTCTGTACCCGTAAGATGGTTTCTGAGGATATTATCATGTAATTGCATTGTTCCAAATATGTTTCTTTTGAGGTCTAATTAAAACAGTTTTTAGTACATGGCTGATAACAATGTACAATGCATGCAATTTGTTTACCAGGGTAGGATATTTTATTCTTTCAAGCAGCAATTTAAAGAAAGACTTGATTTCTGAGCTGCTATACTATTCATTATCTTAATTTATCCTCATTGTGGCCTCCAAGGCCACAGTTTTGATGAATGTTTGCTTGCAGAGTCTTCAGAATCTTTAAGGTACTCTTTTATAGGCAAAATTACTGAACAAATTAATAGACAAAGCTCCTATGAAGCACTCAAGCTAAAATTGGGATGGCATAAGACTTCCCTAAAAGTTTATACACTTTCATGGTCCTTCTCAAGATTGGTTATCTCTTTGGTTTGATTTCTTGCGTGGTACCTTCTTACATTCCCCACAAGCAACTGATTCTATCTCTACCTTTAAATGCTTAGAGTGCTTTCAAATACAGTAAGAGTGCAAGATGCTGGCTATGGGCTAGACTCTATGCCAAATAGTCTCATTTATATTCCCGTTACCACCTAGAGATGTAGGTGCTCTCACATTCATTTCTCTTGTGCGAACACTAAGTCACAAGAGGTTAAGTTCAAGATTTGAACTCAGCTCAGCCTGTCTTCAAAACTGACACTTTTTTCCCCACCCTGGAGATGGTACCCCCTTCTGTAAGAAACGGGTCATCTTCATATTTCAAATACAAGGCTCTTAAACTTGTTCCCTCTATTTAATCACAAACACTTAGCAAAGGAGCTGCTGTTCTTTCTTCTTTAATACACAGAGCAGCATCAGAGGCATTTTGACTGCCTGTTAGAAGGTAAGAGGGCACCAACTTTGGACTCAAAATATCTGAGGCTAGTTTCTAACTCTATGAGTTTACAAGTCTACTTATCCTTACCCTGTACTTTCTTCAGTTGTGAAAGAGGATCACAAAACAGCTAGCTATCACACGGGGCTGTTGATTAAATGAGATCTTCACATCAGCATGCAACATGCTTGGGGAAACTTGCCACAAACCAAGCACTCAAATGGTGGTCCTGTTTTGATAATACATCTTGGTGTCAATTTGAATTGAGTGAGGATCCCCGTCCGTATTTGGTGAAGACTTCACAGTCTCTTGGGAACATTCCTTTCATGGTTAGTTACTCGGAACTAACATAAAGAAAAGCAACATTTCTCGTTCTTCTGCTTGAAGTGGGACTCAGTGTCATGCTACAGATCCATTGTCTCATTACACGTTCTGAAACAAAGTTAAGCTGTAAACCTTGGTTGCCATAATGGGTTTACATTTGGGGTAATGAAGTTTACAGAGACCCCTGCTGGCATATCACCTTGGGTGAAGCCCTTTGGGGAGGTAGAATTTCCTAGTGCTGACGCTCTGTACAGTCAGGTTTCAGAGGAGACGACTGAACTGGTGTATGCCAAAATCACAAACAGTATTTGTATCAGATTCCTATTCTGCTGTAACACATTACCGCAAACTGACAGACTTACAACAACATATTATTTATAGTTCTGTAGGTCAGAACTCCAAAATGAGTTTCAGCTCATTAAAATGAAGGTCTCGGGAAGACTGCATTAGTTCTGGAGGTTAGGGAAGACACAGTTTTCTTGCCTTTTCCAGATTCTAGACACGACCTGACTTCACGAAAGAGTCTATGATGGGGTCTTCATAAAACTCACCCAAATGATTAAAAAGCCAATGCATACTTTGGTCTTTGGGAACCTGGTATAGGTGGGTTTTAATCTTGGAGTTGGAGAGTGGGGGAAGGTAAGCATTCATTTTGTGATGGCCTAGCCAAACATATTACCATAATATCCAGCAAGTACTGCTCTATTCCACTCAGTGACTACAGACTTTCAGAGTCATGAAATTGTGAATTTGTGAAAAAATTTATAGGTCACCTAGTTTAAACTGCTACTCAAGGAGTGTCCCCTGCAATAGAACCTCTCACACTTTTAATACACACATTAATTATCGGTAACCTTGTTAAAAATGCAGATTCTGATTCAGGAGGTCTGGGATAGGACCTGAGAACCTGAATTTCTTTCTTTTTTTTTTTTTTGTTAATATACAATGTATTATTTGTTTCAGGGGTACAGGCCTGTGATTCATCAGTCTTACACAATACACAGCGCTCACCGCAACACATACCCACCGAGAGTCCATCACCCAATTACCACATCCCTCCTACCCCCTCCACTCCAGCAACCCTCAGTTTGTTTCCCGAGATGAAGAATCTCTTATGCTTTGCATTTCTAATATGCTCCCAGGAAACTCATGGTCCAAGGACCACACATTGGCTAGTAAACTTCTTGAGCATTCCTGACAGATACTATTGCCTTGGGGATGGTTCTGTTACAGTCTTTCCTTTGTATTTTGGTAATTCCAACTGTCACACACAATTGTTTTTTTCTTGGATCAAAGCCAAACTAAAAATACATGCAAAATTTGTCTGATTAAACCAAAATAACATTGCAATTGAAGGGAACCTTTAAAAGTTGAATATATATGCAGGATTCAAAGAGTTTTATGTTATGTAGAGAAATATATACATATATGTATAAATACATACACACACATGCATATGTGTGTTTATAGGTGTGTGTGTGTGTGTATATATATATATATATATATATATATATATATATCATATCCGTGTTAAATGATTCTGAAAAATCTCAAGTTATATATTTTGTGGAACTGACTCAACTTTAACATTTCTCTTTACATTAATTTTTATGAAAAAATAAAAAATCAAAGGGTGTAAATTTGTACTGCACTATAGATCCAAGCATGAGTCTAACTGTAATGTTTCTAGCCTTCTGTTTAATTAAGGAAACCGACAGCCAGCCAACATCCGTTGGATTGAATTGAGCTGACATGGACCGTGTCACTAGCTCTCACTTCAAAGCCAGAGTTACTGGCTCTAATGTTCAGATTTAGCTACTGCACATACTGATCACCTTAATTCTTATTTAATATTTGAAAGTTATTACTTTGGAGAAAGTCGGCTAAGCAGTAGTGATTATAGTGTATCAAAATCCATTGTAAGTGATTATTTTAATGACTCTGTACCAACAGGGACACGTAGACATTCAGACAAAAAACAACCTAATTATAATGACAGCACCAAAGTGAAGCTGTGACAGTTACAAAACCAATTTAAAAGTTTTTTTGACAGCCATGGCTAAAAGCTTTGTTTGGATCTTTCAGTAATAACAGTTTACTTAAGACACAAATCCACAGCTAAGGAAAATAGAAAGAGAGAGTTGTGGCTTTTCTGTCATGCAGATAAAGAAAAACTCAGTTGAAATGTTTTTAATAGAACATTATGTGGAAAAGAGTATAGAAAGGGAATAATAGTTATGGAAGGCGACTCTCAGAATTCAAGAGAGGCCAAATAACAATACAAATTCTAATGAGAATAGAAACATGCCGACTGATTTGCTTATCAGGGTTATGAAGGTCAGTAGTTCCTGTGAGGAATTGATGTGCCTTTAAATATGTCAGTTGGCAGTCCTGGAATTTGATTTCGTATCACCCGTAAAATAAAGTCAGAGGCACATGGATGTAATGCTTCCACAGCCACAGTGACAAAGACCCTTACTAAGTATCTACTTTTCTGATAACTCTGACATCTCTCAAATTATTAAATCTTATCACTTTTATTTATCTCCCTTGGTCCTGGACTCCATCAAATATAAGACATAATTGATTCTTTGACCTTGGGCAGTTACCTTGCCATTCTTGGACGGGGGAAAAAATGCCTGGATTCACAAAATTGCACTTATTTTTATTGCAAAGTTTTATAGAACATTTAATATGCAAGCCCTGCTCTAAGTGCTTTACAAATATTGACTCATTTAAAATGGTAAAAACTTTTGGAGGGGCCACTGTTATTTCTGCTTTACTGATGAGGAAGACAGAAGCTCAGAGAGGCTTAGCTAGCTTACCCAGGGTCGCAGACCTTGGATGTGGTCGAATCTCTGCTCCATGCAGTTTGGTTCTGAGCCCATGTCCTTAGTGACAAGTGTGGGGTATTGACGGCCGTGCGAAGTCACATGATAACGCTTATGGGCGCATAAGACAGCAGCTCAGAGGAGGCAGCCCTGTTTCTCTTTTCCCATCCCCAGGTTCTGCTTTAGTTAGGTGATTTTCGTTGCAACAATTGAAGCGTTCTCAGGTCAGATCACATGTAAGGATCCATGCCCCCACATGCCAAGAAGAAACAAGACCTCCGCACGTGGCAGCGTTAGTCTCCGGGCATCCCTTGATGCCAAAGGGTAGGACTTAGTGGTTTGTTGTTACACACTCAGGTGCTTTCCATAAGCCAGCTTCTCTCTCCTTTTTTGGCGAGGCCTTCAGCCTGTCCTCTCTCCTTTTATATATTGTCTACCCCACCATGAAAGGACTTTAGACAGACTTGGATATGGAGCCCGCTTCTACTGTGCACTTGCTGTGTGATCTTGGGCAAATGACTTAATCTCTCTGAACTCACTGGAAAAACTGAGTAATGTATCCCGCTGTGTAGGGCTACGGTGCAGCTGAAAAGAACTAAAGTAAATAGCATGGTTAGAGTGTGGCCGGGAACTTTGTAAGCATTGAATGCAAGCTAGCCATCATAATAAGAGCCATTATTTTTGAATGCCTAATTATGCCACCTCCGTGTAGCGCATAGACTTGGGTCCAAATTGTGGTTCCACCTGCAAGACTTGTGTGATAGTGAGAAAGTTATTTAACTTTGCCGAGCCTCTGTTTTCATCTCTCTAAAATTGGGGTAACTGCCCAGAGTGGCTTCTGTCTCTGTTTAGAGTTTGTGTGTTTTCCCTCCTCAGCAAATGATGCGCTCGTCCGTTTTCCACATGTTCATCCTGAGCATGGTGACTGTGGATGTGATAGTGGCCGCGAGCAACTACCACAAAGGAGAAAGCTTCAGGAGGCAGTACGACGAGTTCTATCTCGCAGAGGTAAGCGGCCAGCTCGGGGGCACATCAGTGCGCAAGGTGAAGTTCAGCCTCAGACGGTGCCTCTTACAAGTAGGAAAATTTACATCAGTTCCTTAAGTACTTGACTTTGACCAAAGCTGAATCATTGTCTGCTTCTTAAATGCTTCTTTGGTCATTGTGTTGCCGGGCTCATTCTCTGTCACCCTCGGATTCGTGTCTCGTTGCCAGGGAAACTCCTCTCCCCTGCTCTTACTTACTCTTCAGCGCTCGCTCTCGTGTGCTCCCCCTTTCTTACTTTGTGTCCGTCTGTTTCCTACTACGGGTGGGCAAGCACAGATTCAAAAGACGATAAGTAAGCCAGTTAGTTCAGTAATACCACAGAGAGGGCAGGAGGGAAATTGAACAATGCGATGTGATAATTTCTGTGCTAGAAACTGAGGTGTTACCCTCTGCGCTGAAGATACCAAGGAGCAGGTAGGTTTAGTGATTAAATAAGCATCTTCTAGCGCTCTACATACCATCCTAGAGTTTTGGAATAGTTCTTATCAATTGAGTGACTTTGTTAATAGTTGATTCTTAAATATTTTTTTTTGATTCTTAAATATTTTAATGGCATCCAGAGACCACTTTTTTATTGTGAAGAATTATTTCTAAGATACACATCAGAATTCAGTGATACATGTTTGTGGAAAAATTGGTTGACATATGACCCTTTCAAAACCCTTTTATCTTTTAAGCGAGGTATACATACACAGCTGAACTACACTTTAAGAAATAGGATATATGAAAAATTAAACTTAAAAGACAGAAAAATAATAATTTGACTATTTTTATTGTAAAAGCATTTTCCATGTTAAAAAAAATCAATTTGCCATATAATTGAGTTCTCTAAGATATCTAGAATTCTTCCAGTACATTTAAAGATGGATTTGGTTAATAAAAATTGAATCCACTCACACATAAACTTTTCAGAAAAAGAATTGATGGCATATACCTATTGAATGTTAACATCCATGTGGGTATCAAGAAATTTTTAAGGAGTCACTTATGAATTCCCCTCTTCTTGGAGGCTTGTTGTCTGTAAGAAAATATTTAGATTAAACTTCTACTGTGATGTGATGCTCCTAATTACAGTGTGGAACATGGAGCTTACAGTTTAGCAAGAAACATAGACAGTAAAGAGCAAGTGTTTTATGCTGTGGAGTACCAATGACAGGAGCTCATGAAGAAATTATATACAGCCTGACACTTGAAAAATGGGTATAATTTTGCTGTAGATCCAGCACACAATGATTGAATTGTCATTAAAAGCACAGAAAAACATGGGCCAATAGTAATATTTGCAGGTGAATTTCTAATGCAAGGATTCGAACATTGAAAGAATCCCAGTCAAGTGATTTCTGTCTGGAGTAGAAAGCAAGGTCTATATCCAGCCCGATAATAAGACTATCAAATGGGAAGGTATGGACCCTGTGAAGAATGTAAGAATAAGGCAATTAAAGATACATTAATTCCAATGCTAAAGACCCGCTGAATTTTGAAGCTACAAATTCATAATGATACCCATTTAGATAGGTCTGTGTCTTTTTTAGCCTCACATAAAAAGGAGAAAGGCAACACTGAGACGGAGGCATCTCTGGAGATTTTCCAGGCTGGTGGAGCTGAGAGAGCTAGAGAAAGTTTTGGGTTTTTTGGTGCAAAATGGTGGTTTATGAAAGCAGAGGGACAGGACCATTGGGCAGAAAGAGCTGCTGCCCCAGGGTTGTGAGGGGTGGCTGCTTACATAATTGGGAGTTGGGGGAAGTAAGGAAAAGAGAGGTTTCAAAAGGATTTTCTTATGTTAAAGAAGACTCACAGGATAGCTGAGGCCTTGTCTTTGTCAAGGTAAGGTTATTTTTCCTTCTAGCAAGCCATTAATATGAAGATAGTTGAGAGCTTCCTGGAGGAATATTTACACTCTACCTGCTTCAAGTGTCTGTCAGTGGGCTGCAGGTTATAAGGAAAGTGGGACCAAGAATTTAGGATTTCAGAAAAATGCTGGATAACTAAACATAAACTATGAAGTGTTACATAGTTATGATTGTCTCAAACATAATGATGGAGTCCAGGCAAGATGGCAGGGAGCTATCAAACTAAGATGTTGGCTAAAATCTTCACAATGACATCGAACTCATTCTGTGTGAGGCCAGTTCTTGGGGAAGGAGTGTAGGCAGGGGTACATAGGAAGACCTGATGGAGAGATTAATGAATGGCAGCCACAGGGAGGGTCAGATGAGAGGATGTCTTAAACTGATGGATTATACTTAAAGGGTGTTGAGGAGTAAGAGACAAGACATCTCTTCCTCATCCACATGCTATCCTCCATGGGCCATGTGGGACACTGGAGCATGAGCATCCCCTTCTAGAAAGGGCTGTGGAGGAAGCCATGCGCTGGGACAGAACCAGCTGAGGCAAGGACATAGGAAGCAGATTCAGTGAACAGGGATAAGTCAGCAACGTTTTTCTTAAAGAGCCAGATAATAAACTTCACAGGCTTTTCAGGCCACATGCTCTTTGTCTCAGCTACTCAACCCTACCGTTGTTATACAAAAATGAGTGTGGGCTCAGAGTGGTGGTGTGCCAATAAAACTGTATTTATAAAAATAAGCAATTGTTCTCAACTTTGGCTTGAACTATAAGAACAGAGAATATGTCAACTAACATCTTTATGTGTTAAATTCAAATATACTAATACTAACAAAAATAATAACTGTCATTTGGGGGAGATTCTTTTATGTTCCCAAGTACTTTAAAAGAATTCATTGCCCTATTTACTTCTTAAAATAGCTGTAATAACAGAAATTCAAGTGTATGGGTTATCATGATTCAGTATTTAAGGCAATAGCATAATATGATATTTTAGAAAGTTTATTTTTAAAATAGATCACACATGGCCCTGTGCTTTCAGAGAAGTAATTTCTTGAGTTCCCACAAATTCCAGGATAATTTCAAATTCCAAAATAGGGACGCCTGGGTGGCTCAGTGGGTTTAGCCTCTGCCTTCGGCTCAGGTCATGATCTCAGGGTCCTGGAATTGAGCTCCGCACGGGGCTCTCTGCTCAGCAGGGAGCCTGCTTCCCCACCCCCCCCACCGCCTGCCTCTCTGCCTACTTATACTTAGTAGTTATTAAGTACTTATTAAGTACTGCCTACTCTGTGATCTCCCTCTCTCTGTCAAATAAATAAATAAAATCTTTTTAAAAAATCCAAAATAAACCACTGTACCTGTTAGAATCATCTTGCAGTCTAAAAAATAACTTTTAAGTACAAATTAAGCTGCTTAGCTTCTGTTATATAGCTGGAGACCAGTTTTGCTATACTAACCTAAATTTAAAAATTAGTTAAGAAACAGGAAAAACTTTTCTTTGTTCTTTAAGGCTATGTATACACGTGAAAAGATGAATTTGCTTTCTTTGGTAAGAGTTTTCATTTTTAATTCTGATCTAAGATGAAACATTGTTAGTAGTATTATACACAAAATCACATTTTTATATTGAATATAAATGGATAGTCTCATTCTCTTAAGTACTAAAACTTGAACAGTACTTTTTTCTTGTTATATAAAAACATATAAATATAAAGGTATATCTACTAGACTATACGTTTAACAGAAACTTATCAGCACAGTGTTATGCACAGAAGAAGATTAACAGTTTTAACAAAATTTCACTTTTTTTTTTAAGATTTTATTTATTTATTTGACAGGCTGTTGGGGGGTGGGGGAAGCAGGCTCCCCGCAGAGCAAAGAGCCCAAAGCAGGGCTCCATCCCAGGACCCTAAGATCATGACCAAAGCCAAAGGCAGAGAATTAACCCAATGAGCCACCCAGGAGCCCTCCAAATTCCTCTTTTAAGAAAGTCACAAATTGATGGGAGAGCTAGTACAATGAAGCCAGCAATAAAGAACAGCATTTCTGGTCAGGAGAGAGGTTTACTTTGTTTAGATCCAAGATGTCTCTCTGGTTTCCTGTTTCTCTATGGCAGCTGTGTGTTTGAAGCAGAAAGGCTTTCTTAAAGCATGGACTATTTGCCATCTTTCAAAAACTAATCTTTTCTAGAAGAGTAGCTTCTGTGTCCCTCTGAGGACATTTGGCCTTATGATATTTGTTAAAATAAAATTAAATGAAAGACCCATTTATTTAACTTCCAACAAAATGTGACACCCATATTTCACCTCATTAATCACAAGAAATGACCAAATTAAGAAAGTGACTCATTTGCCATAACAGCAGCCTTTCAGATTATCATTAAGTTTAATTTCCTTTTTGGAAAACTTTCATTAAATAAGCTTGTTCTGACAATAATATTTTTGGTCCTTTCTTCCAAAGGACTTGGACAGGACCCTGTTAGGTGAAAAATAATATAATAATGACCTTTTCAACTATTCCATGATCCATTTCAGAAGTTTACTGTTTATGTGGAACACTGAAGGTACACTGTAGGCTAAGAGCGGGGATTTACAGACACCTCTAGAGGGATGCAGATAAGCATTTATTTTGATGTTATTTAATCTGAATTTCATTTAGGAGAAGAGAGTTACCTGAATTGGATATCTTATGACTTGTGTTCTCTAATCTTTTTTTGTGACAAATTTGCATTCATTTTCTCATTAATATCCATTATGTTCCTATGGAAGTGTGAAATAGAGACCGAAACACAAATCTTGGATAACATATTTCAAGTATCTTTCCTATATTTGGGCAGCATCTCTACCATTTTATCTTCTCAGAACCACACGGCACAATCAACTCATTTATAATTTGTCACCTATAAATGCTCATACATTATTCATTGAATTAAAAGGGCAGAACGATTTCTATTGTAGTATTTACATTATGCATGTCATTTTCATTTGGTTATTTTTCTCCTTAGCCTCAGAAATTTGGCATTCATCTTACTGTTTTACCTGTTAGCCTCACAAATCAAATTGCAAGTTATTTTAGTAAACAAGCTTTTTAAATCAATTTCTCATACTTTTCACTCTAAAAAAATATTTTCACTAGTGACATAGTTTCCTGGAAACAAATATAATACTGTTTTTTTGGAATAACTCCTCTAATTTTTAAATCTGCATTCCATTATTGGTAATTTTCTTGAGGACAAGAGGGTGCATTATGGTATATATGAAATGGCATGAGTATTATTATGAAATAAAAACTTGGAGAAGAAATAACGAAGAGTAGTTCTTTGCTTAAAGAACTCATATAACCTGCACTCCTGAAAATATTTGTTAAAATTTGCTATGGTGACATGAAACCAGATATATCTATAGAGTGTGCATTTTCAACAGGGAGTGAAAACACCTGTAAAGGGGTAACAATTGGTTTTTAGGGAGGCAAAAAAAAAAAAAAATCTTACTCTTTATATTTATATAGCAGAGATAGGCATATAAAGTAGGTAGACAGATATATAACATTTGTGGTATTAAAATTCCATATGGGTGGTGATTAGAAACAAAATATCTAAAAAGACCCCTGGCTGGGGAGGAGGGGTGTTTAAAAAAAAAAAAAAAAGGATTGGAAAACACTGACTTAGGAAAATTGTAGGGAGAAAAATATTTGTTTTCTTCACGTACCGTTTCCAAGTTGTTTTAAGGAATGTGACAATATTTACGGGAAGTTTATCATTTAGCTTCACTCTTGAAAAGATGAGTTTCAACTTGTAAGCACTCACACACCGGATCATGTGCTGCAGGGATCGGAGACAGAGGAAAGGTCCCATGGACCTTGTCCATGTGGGAGCTGCAGAGGGAAGGAGCACAGCAGTGGCACGTGCCCTCCCAGACCAGTAGTGATGAGTGGGAATCCACCCTCCTGTGGGGTTGCACTATTGGCTGGGATTTAGAGGAAGCCTGAAAATGGACACATTTCTAGTTGATTCTTATGAGCACTCCTTCAGGTGTCTAGGTTCTGCAGGCAGCCCTGGGGCCTTCTGCCTTTTGTATGGCCAACAGCATGACCCTGGCAAGTTCCTCCCTGTTCAGCTATTGTCAAGGCTCAGTTCCCGGACATGGGCTGGAGCCACCCACTGAGAAGGGTTGCTACAGCTTCCCCCGCACTGTTCTACTCCACTGCTTCTGAACTGTGATATTCCTCTGAATTGAAATGCAGCACTAAACCTTCTGGCCTACATTAGAATACTTCATGAACATGTAAGCTAATTTGATTTTCCTAAATCACTCCTTTAATTCCTGACATAGTTCTTCCCTACACCAGAGTAATCCCTAGTTATAACCAAGTTACATATATTTTCATGTATAACAATTTTCATAAAAATTTTACCACCTTGGGATTACTGTTTCTCAGAGAACCGGAGAGTTAGCTTATAATAATTAACAAATTATGTTAAAATGAGGGATTGGATCCCACAAGTACTGGAATTAGGAACTCCAGTAGGAAAATGAGTGGGAATATGGTATTTACACATAATCACATAACAGTTTGCTAAATGCATTTTTAGTGGCTCTTGGTAGGTTTGAAAAGCACATAGATTTTCCCACTGAGCAAATAATAATGCAAATGGATCCAGCTGCATATTTAATCATGAATTATGATCCTTTAAAGAGACCATTCCATCTGTCTTTTGATAGCAAATGCAAAGTTAGTAAAGTGATTAGTTGTATTTATATATAATTTGACAATCTAGTTGGATATATTTCAGGTATTTATCAGTAGTTCCCAACTTAAAAAAATAAAAAAAAGGACACTTTGATATGGATTTCATTCTTTCCTTTGGAAAGAAAGTCTGAAAATACAGGCGAAGCCTAGAGAGAGATGTGTGGGTGCCTGTCATTGTTCCCTCTGCTAATACAATAGCCAGGTACAGCTGCAGGTTGGACCGTCAGGACAGACCCCTCTTGTGTCAGCTTCTCCAGTGATTCCCCCAATGGTCTTCATATTGTTACAAGACCCAGACTAAGAAACCAGAGCTGGAGAAAACTTGCCTCTTTGTTAAAGCTTATGGATTATATGTTAATAAATAAATAAATAAAACAAAAAGATTTTAAAACAAAACAAACAAACAAAAAACTTATGGCAGAGATTTGGATCCTTTGGCTGTCTGGGGCTGACCCTGCACAGGAGTTACACCTGCCTCGTGGTTGCTTGTGGTCCAGAGAGATCCAAAAAATCCCACTGATGTTGATGAGCCAGGAAAGGAGCCTCGCTAGAAGCTTAATTGTTTCCAGGTAGAGGCAGTTGGAAATGGATTCCACCAGCCTAGAATGAGCCTTGACAAAAGGCAGCTCCCTCCTTGCTGCCCAGCAGAGGACCATGGGTTTTTAGGTCACTTACCATAAAAATCACAGTCCCCCCTACAAGTTCTCATTTGTTACTGCTCAATAGATCCTAAAAGACAAAAAAAAAAAGCAGTCATGAACATGCAAATTAAAATTATTCTCATACAAAGGGACCCAGAAACTAAGGATGAAACTCAGAAAACCAAGATGAACAAGTATAGGAGTTTCCCAAACAAGTATAATTGATGGAAGACAGGAGGGTTTGTTTTGTTTTGTTTTGTTTTTTAATGTCTCAAGCACAGGCAATTAAGACACAAAACAAACTTTCTGAAACTTTAGCTAAACTTTTTTTAAAAAAAGAGCTGAAAAAGGGCGTGGTTGACATTGAGAAAGAATTATTAATACAGAAGATAAAGTGGTAGGAGACCTCAAAGAAATGGCAGAAATCATGAAGGAAAAAGCGAAAGAGACTAACCACTCTGATGTGACCAATACAAGCTCCTGGAGAAAAAAGAGAATGGATAGAAGAAAATTAATAATGAGAGAAAAATGTTCCTAAATTGAGGAAAAGCATAAATCAGTAGCTTGAAAGGAGTCACTAAATCTCAGGGAGATTAAATGAAAAAAAATAAAAAATTCCTAGGCATGTCCTGGTGACCTTCCTTGGTTGCAAGCATAAGGAAAAATGTTTAAGCCTCTCAGCAGGGTTAAAAAATCAGGAAAAACAAAATAATTGTACTGTGCATCAGATACAACTCATCTACAATATTGGAAGGTAGAAGGCAGTGAATTAATATATGCATAGACTATTGAGAGCAAAGGATCTGTATGCAGCAACAATAGTCATGTCCATGGTAAAAATGCATTTTGGTGGGTAATGGGTATTAAAGTATTAATTAAGGTATCAATTAAAGTATTGATATAATGATCACTGGCTGTTACATGTAAGTGATGAACCACTAACTTCTACTCCTGAAACCAATTTTACACTATATGTTAACTAACTAGAATTCAAATAAAAAATTAGAAGGAAAAATGAATTTTGAATAGGAAAGCTTAAAAGAGTGTACAACTTGTGATATTTATATGAGCAAACTATTCTAAAGTATGCTAATCATAAGTATATTGGAGAAGTAGCAAAGGAAAAGGAGATGTAGACCAGAGAGGCTGACAAGGAAAGAAGAGAGGTAGGTGTCCAATCCAAATGAAAGATGACAATAAAAATGTCACACGAGAATCCTTCAGAAAAAAGTAGTTATGGTTCAAGAAACTAGAAGTAAATGTGTAAACAATCTCCAAAAAAGCAGGATTTAGGAAGGGGCATGATACTCATGAAACATGGGTGATAGAAGCATTCTGTGTAATGGTGGGGGTGTAAGGAATGCTTGAGCAAGCAAATTTGTGTGGGAGAGGAGCTTACAATTACTCAAATTTGATGCAATAATAAAAAAGGATAGATTGATTTATGACTGTTGTGAATTGAACTGGAGGAAAAGGAAAGTATAATGTCCAAATTAACAAGGGGGGAAGAAATTAGCAACAGTTTCACCATGTCAGAAACGACAAGAAAAATTTATAGCAATGACATACAAAAAATTGGAAAGAAGACCAAGGCTAATTTTGGCACATCAAATATGCACAGATTGAATTTTCCTCTCAAAAGACCTAGAAAATCGGATTATGCTTAAATGCAAACTCAAATAGTGTATTGATTATAGGAAACACATACAAGGTGGCCCCAAAAGGTGGCTGAAAATCATCTCTCGATGAAACAACTAAAACTTACAACTAAAATATTATTGTATTTTAAATGCTTAGCAGGACATGCAAAAAATTTAGGAATATCCTCAAGGCCAAAAATTGTGATGTAAGTGCAGAACATGAGATGGGCACTAACACCAATGGCTACTCTGACGACATTTGCTTATCTTTGTCATCTAAAACTTGCGATTTTAAGAGCTATAACCAGGATAGAAGAACCTGCGAAGGTGAGGTGCCAGAATAGAGACCCCCACATAACATGGGAACCTGAGGTCTGTATTTTAGTGAAAGAAGGAAAAAGTCCACCCTCAGGAGGATATGATAAGGAAACTTTCAATTTTGACCTTGACTGCAGATTATTAGAAAAAGAGTAAGCTTTACTGAAAATGTGTCAACACAAACATGCCTACACATGGGGTTGGAGTTCCCATGGATTGTACCTACTTTCAAAGATGAAATAATTCTTATTTTATTTGAGAAATTACAGATCATGCAAAAGATGGAAAACTCCACAATACATTTGAGAAAGCTAGCGTAAGCTTAACCAAAACCTTGATGATGATAGTACAGGTAAAATTATGGACCAATTTCATATATGACAATAGTTACAAGTATTATAAGTAACATGTTATTCAATAAAATCCAACAGGCTAGCATTACCATCTAAGATTTATTCCAGGAATATATAAATGGTCAACATCAAAGACTCCTGTAATATATTTCTTTGGCTCAGTAAATTAAAAGCTAAAATCCTGTAAGCAGAGCAAAAGGAAAGCCCTTAAACATGGTGGCAATTAATTACCAAAACCCACTGCAACCATTTTACATGAATGCTGGAAAATTAACTTTGAAAATAGGAGCAGACCGGAGGAGTCAAGATGGCGGAGAAGTAGCAGGCTGAGACTGCTTCAGCTAGCCGGAGATCAGCTAGATAGCTTATCTAAAGATTGCAAACACCTGAAAATCCATCGGCAGATCGAAGAGAAGAAGAACAGCAATTCTGGAAACAGAAAAACAACCACTTTCTGAAAGGTAGGACCGGCGGAGAAGTGAATCCAAAGCGACGGGAAGATAGACCCCGGGGGGAGGGGCCGGCTCCCGGCAAGCGGCGGAGCAACGGCGCACAAAATCAGGACTTTTAAAAGTCTGTTCCGCTGAGGGACATCGCTCCAGAGGCTAAACCGGGGCGAAGCCCACGCGGGTTCAGCGTGGCCTCAGGTCCCGCAGGGTCACAGAAGGATCAGGGGTGTCTGAGTGTCGCAGACCTTGCGGGTATTGGAACGGGAAAGCCGGCTACAGAGACAGAGCCGACAGTAAGCTCACAGCTCGGTGTTACCTTGAACTGGTCGCAGGCTCGGAGAGCTCGGAGCGCGGCCGGAGGTCAGGCAGACGGGAGTAACTGGGCCCTGTTCTCTGAGGGCGCACTGAGGAGTGCGGCCCTGGGCTCTCGGCTCCTCCGGGCCGGAGACCAGGAGGCCGCCATTTGTATTCCCGTCCTCCGGAACTCTACGGAAAGCGCTCAGGGAACAAAAGCTCCTGAAAGCAAACCCGAGCGGATTACTCACCCCGGCCCCGGGTAAGGGCGGTGTAATTCCGCCTGGGGCAAAGACACTTGAGAATCACTACAACAGGCCCCTCCCCCAGAAGATCAACAAGAAATCCAGCCGAGACCAAGTTCACCTACCAAGGAGAGCAGTTTCAATACCAAGGAGAGCAGCAGAATTCCAGAGGAGGAGAAAGCCAAGCACGGAACTCATGGCTTTTTCCCTGTGATTTTTTTTTAGTCTTGCAGTTAATTTAATTTTTTTCTTTTTCATTTTTTGTTTTTTTTTTTTTTCTCACCTTCGGGTAAAATTTTTTTTTTTTTTTAACTGTAACCTTTTTCTTTTTTAACGATTTTTTACTAGTTTATCTAATATATATATTTTTTCTTTTTTACATTTTTCTTAGGTGTTTTACTTTTTTTTTTTTTTAATTCTTTTCTTTTCTTTTTTTTTTTTTTTTTTTCTTTCTTCCTTTTTGAACCTCTTTTTATCCCCTTTCTCCCCCCTCACGATTTTGGATCTCTTCTAATTTGGTTAAAGCATTTTTTCCTGGGGTTGTTGCCACCCTTTTAGTATTTTCCTTGCCCCTTCATATACTCTTATCTGGACAAAATGACAAGACGGAAAAATTCAACACAAAAAAAAGAACAAGAGGCAGTACCGAAGGCTAGGGACCTAATCAATACAGACATTGGTAATATGTCAGATCTGGAGTTCAGAATGACAATTCTCAAGGTTCTAGCCGGGCTCGAAAAAGGCATGGAAGATATTAGAGAAACCCTCTTGAGAGATATAAAAGCCCTTTCTGGAGAAATAAAAGAACTAAAATCTAACCAAGTTGAAATCAAAAAAGCTATTAATGAAGTGCAATCAAAAATGGAGGCTCTCACTGCTAGGATCAATGAGGCAGAAGAAAGAATTAGTGATATAGAAGACCAAATGACAGAGAATAAAGAAGCTGAGCAAAAGAGGGACAAACAGCTACTGGACCACGAGGGGAGAATTCGAGAGATAAGTGACACCATAAGACGAAACAACATTAGAATAATTGGGATTCCAGAAGAAGAAGAAAGAGAGAGGGGAGCAGAAGGTATACTGGAGAGAATTATTGGGGAGAATTTCCCCAATATGGCAAAGGGAACGAGCATTAAAATTCAGGAGGTTCAGAGAACGCCCCTCCAAATCAATAAGAATAGGCCCACACCCCGTCACCTAATAGTAAAATTTACAAGTCTCAGTGACAAAGAGAAAATCCTGAAAGCAGCCCGGGAAAAGAAATCTGTAACATACAATGGTAAAAATATTAGATTGGCAGCTGACTTATCCACAGAGACCTGGCAGGCCAGAAAGAGCTGGCATGATATTTTCAGAGCACTAAACGAGAAAAACATGCAGCCAAGAATACTATATCCAGCCAGGCTATCATTGAAAATAGAAGGAGAGATTAAAAGCTTCCAGGACAAACAACAACTGAAAGAATTTGCAAACACCAAACCAGCTCTACAGGAAATCTTGAAAGGGGTCCTCTAAGCAAAGAGAGAGCCTACAAGTGGTAGATCAGAAAGGAACAGAGACCATATACAGTAACAGTCACCTTACAGGCAATACAATGGCACTAAATTCATATCTCTCAATAGTTACCCTGAATGTTAATGGGCTAAATGCCCCTGTCAAAAGACACAGGGTATCAGAATGGATAAAAAAACAAAACCCATCTATATGTTGCCTCCAAGAAACTCATTTTAAGCCCGAAGACACCTCCAGATTTAAAGTGAGGGGGTGGAAAAGAATTTACCATGCTAATGGACATCAGAAGAAAGCAGGAGTGGCAATCCTTATATCAGATCAATTAGATTTTAAGCCAAAGACTATAATAAGAGATGAGGAAGGACACTATATCATACTCAAAGGGTCTGTCCAACAAGAAGATTTAACAATTTTAAATATCTATGCCCCCAACGTGGGAGCAGCCAACTATATAAACCAATTAATAACAAAATCAAAGAAACACATCAACAATAATACAATAATAGTAGGGGACTTTAACACTCCCCTCACTGAAATGGACAGATCATCCAAGCAAAAGATCAGCAAGGAAATAAAGGCCTTAAACGACACACTGGACCAGATGGACATCACAGATATATTCAGAATATTTCATCCCAAAGCAACAGAATACACATTCTTCTCTAGTGCACATGGAACATTCTCCAGAATAGATCACATCCTCGGTCCTAAATCAGGACTCAACCGGTATCAAAAGATTGGGATCATTCCCTGCATATTTTCAGACCACAATGCTCTAAAGCTAGAACTCAACCAAAAAAGGAAGTTTGGAAAGAACCCAAATACATGGAGACTAAACAGCATCCTTCTAAAGAATGAATGGGTCAACCGGGAAATTAAAGAAGAATTGAAAAAAATCATGGAAACAAATGATAATGAAAATACAACGGTTCAAAATCTGTGGGACACAACAAAGGCAGTCCTGAGAGGAAAATATATAGCGGTACAAGCCTTTCTCAAGAACCAAGAAAGGTCTCAGGTACACAACCTAACCCTACACCTAAAGGAGCTGGAGAAAGAACAAGAAAGAAACCCTAAGCCCAGCAGGAGAAGAGAAATCATAAAGATCAGAGCAGAAATCAATGAAATAGAAACCAAAAAAACAATAGAACAAATCAACGAAACTAGGAGCTGGTTCTTTGAAAGAATTAATAAAATTGATAAACCCCTGGCCCGACTTATCAAAAAGAAAAGAGAAAGGACCCAAATAAATAAAATCATGAATGAAAGAGGAGAGATCACAACTAACACCAAAGAAATACAAACTATTATAAGAACATACTATGAGCAACTCTACGCCAATAAATTTGACAATCTGGAAGAAATGGATGCATTCCTAGAAACATATAAACTACCACAACTGAACCAGGAAGAAATAGAAAGCCTGAACAGACCCATAACCAGTAAGGAGATTGAAACAGTCATTAAAAATCTCCAAACAAACAAAAGCCCAGGGCCAGACGGCTTCCCGGGGGAATTCTACCAAACGTTTAAAGAAGAACTAATTCCTATTCTCCTGAAACTGTTCCAAAAAATAGAAATGGAAGGAAAACTTCCAAACTCATTTTATGAGGCCAGCATCACCTTGATCCTAAAACCAGACAAGGATCCCACCAAAAAAGAGAGCTATAGACCGATATCCTTGATGAACACAGATGCGAAAATACTCAACAAAATACTAGCCAATAGGATTCAACAGTACATTAAAAAGATTATTCACCACGACCAAGTGGGATTTGTTCCAGGGCTGCAAGGTTGGTTCAACATCCGCAAATCAGTCAATGTGATACAACACATCAATAAAAGAAAGAACAAGAACCATATGATACTCTCAATAGATGCTGAAAAAGCATTTGACAAAGTACAGCATCCCTTCCTGATCAAAACTCTTCAAAGTGTAGGGATAGAGGGCACATACCTCAATATCATCAAAGCCATCTATGAAAAACCCACCGCAAATATCATTCTCAATGGAGAAAAACTGAAAGCTTTTCCGCTAAGGTCAGGAACACGGCAGGGATGTCCATTATCACCACTGCTATTCAACATAGTACTAGAGGTCCTAGCCTCAGCAATCAGACAACAAAAGGAAATTAAAGGCATCCAAATCGGCAAAGAAGAAGTCAAATTATCACTCTTCGCAGATGATATGATACTATATGTGGAAAACCCAAAAGACTCCACTCCAAAACTGCTAGAACTTATACAGGAATTCAGTAAAGTGTCAGGATATAAAATCAATGCACAGAAATCAGTTGCATTTCTCTACACCAACAGCAAGACAGAAGAAAGAGAAATTAAGGAGTCAATCCCATTTACAATTGCACCCAAAACCATAAGATACCTAGGAATAAACCTAACCAAAGAGACACAGAATCTATACTCAGAAAACTATAAAGTACTCATGAAAGAAATTGAGGAAGACACAAAGAAATGGAAAAATGTTCCATGCTCCTGGATTGGAAGAATAAATATTGTGAAAATGTCTATGCTACCTAAAGCAATCTACACATTTAATGCAATTCCTATCAAAGTACCATCCATCTTTTTCAAAGAAATGGAACAAATAATGCTAAAATTTATATGGAACCAGAAAAGACCTCGAATAGCCAAAGGGATATTGAAAAAGAAAGCCAACGTTGGTGGCATCACAATTCCGGACTTCAAGCTCTATTACAAAGCTGTCGTCATCAAGACAGCATGGTACTGGCACAAAAACAGACACATAGATCAATGGAACAGAATAGAGAGCCCAGAAATAGACCCTCAACTCTATGGTCAACTAATCTTCGACAAAGCAGGAAAGAATGTCCAATGGCAAAAAGACAGCCTCTTCAATAAATGGTGCTGGGAAAATTGGACAGCCACATGCAGAAAAATGAAATTGGACCATTTCCTTACACCACACACAAAAATAGACTCAAAATGGATGAAGGACCTCAATGTGCGAAAGGAATCCATCAAAATCCTTGAGGAGAACACAGGCAGCAACCTCTTTGACCTCTGCCGCAGCAACATCTTCCTAGGAACAACGCAAAAGGCAAGGGAAGCAAGGGCAAAAATGAACTATTGGGATTTCATCAAGATCAAAAGCTTTTGCACAGCAAAGGAAACAGTGAACAAAATCAAAAGACAACTGACAGAATGGGAGAAGATATTTGCCAACGACATATCAGATAAAGGACTAGTGTCCAGAATCTATAAAGAACTTAGCAAACTCAACACCCAAAGAACAAATAATCCAATCAAGAAATGGGCAGAGGACATGAACAGACATTTCTGCAAAGAAGACATCCAGATGGCCAACAGACAAATGAAAAAGTGCTCCATATCACTCGGCATCAGGGAAATACAAATCAAAACCACGATGAGATATCACCTCACACCAGTCAGAATGGCTAAAATCAACAAGTCAGGAAATGACAGATGCTGGCGAGGATGCGGAGAAAGGGGAACCCTCCTACACTGTTGGTGGGAATGCAAGCTGGTGCAGCCACTCTGGAAAACAGCATGGAGGTTCCTCAAAATGTTGAAAATAGAACTGCCCTATGACCCAGCAATTGCACTATTGGGTATTTACCCTAAGGATACAAGCGTAGTGATCCAAAGGGGCACATGCACCCGAATGTTTATAGCAGCAATGTCCACAATAGCCAAACTATGGAAAGAACCTAGATGTCCATCAACAGATGAATGGATCAAGAAGATGTGGTATATATACACAATGGAATACTATGCAGCCATCAAAAGAAATGAAATCTTGTCATTTGCGACAACATGGATGGAACTGGAGCGTATCATGCTTAGCGAAATAAGTCAAGCAGAGAAAGACAACTATCATATGATCTCCCTGATATGAGGAAGTGGTGATGCAACATGGGGGCTTAAGTGGGTAGGAGAAGAATAAATGAAACAAGATGGGATTGGGAGGGAGACAAACCATAAGTGACTTTTAATCTCACAAAACAAACTGAGGGTTGCTGGGGGGAGGGGGTTTGGGAGAAGGGGGTGGGATTATGGACATTGGGGAGGGTATGTGCTTTGGTGAGTGCTGTGAAGTGTGTAAACCTGGTGATTCACAGACCTGTACCCCTGGGGATAGAGTATTATGCCTCCATCAGAAAGGATGAATACCCAACTTTTGTAGCAACATGGACGGGACTGGAAGAGATTATGCTGAGTGAAATAAGTCAAGCAGAGAGAGTCAATTATCATATGGTTTCACTTATTTGTGGAGCATAACAAATAGCATGGAGGACATGGGGACTTAGAGTGGAGAAGGGAGTTGGGGGAAATTGGAAGGGGAGGTGAACCATGAGAGACTATGGACTCTGAAAAACAATCTGAGGGTTTTGAAGGGACGGGGGGTGGGAGGTTGGGGTACCAGGTGGTGGGTATTATAGAGGGCACGGATTGCATGGAGCACGGGGTGTGGTGCAAAAATAATGAATACTGTTATGCTGGAAATAAAAAATAAAAAAAAAAAAAAAAAGAAAATAGGAGCAAATTAGGGATCTCTCTTACTGTCAATTTTGTATTATAACTGTATTATAATACAGAAATAGCATTATAGCTAGTGAATTAATACAATTAACTCCTAAAGAAGTCTTGAAAAAAATCTTATCTTCATTTGTAGGTGAAATGTACATATTTCTATAAAACCCAGGAGGTATTATTTAAAATATTAGAAGAATGTAGTAAGGTGGGTATAGAAAATCATTATAGAAAAATCAATAGCCTTTTTACTCCACTGGAACTAACTAGGTGGAAATGGTAAATAAATAAATAAATAGAAATAAAAAGGGTTAAAAATGCATTTATGTTAGTTATCAGACTATTAAAGTCATAGAAATAAATTTCACAAGCTAACAATAACATCATTATGGGGGAAATTTTTATTAAAGAATATCATCCAAATAAATAGAAAAACTGTTTTTTTTGGATAAGAAGACTCAGTAATAGTCCTCCTAAAGTCCTATTTTGCTTTAAAAGGTAAAGAAGAAGTTTAAAAAGATAAAGGTAGAAACATGTGACCAAATAAAATTTAAAGTGGTTGTAGTAGAGCTGCTGCCACCAAAGTTAAAAATCAAACTATTGACTAGGGAAAAAATATTTGCAGTTCATATAGCAGACAAAGATTAATGTCCTTAATATCAGCAACTCTGAACACTGATAAGAAAGACAAAACACCACCATAGAAAATTGGCATGGTTATGAACAGGAAAATTGTTTTAAAAGGAAAAATCTAAATGATCAATACACATATGAACAGATAAGTTAGTTTGATTAAGTTCCATTACATCTGGTGATAGCATAGATTTAGGACAAGAAACCCTTTCCTATCTTGCTAGAAGGCAAAAGACTTAAACATTTTGAAAGTAATCCCTTAATATTTTCTACAATTTTAAACATGCAAACCTGTCCTTTGCCCCAGGAATGCCAGCTTTGAGAATGTATATGTAGATACAAAAGCCCAATAAAATACTGATATTGTGTAAGGATAGTTAGTGCAATCTTGTTTTAGAAGTGGAAAAATGTTTAACCATTTTTCCTGATGATTCCTAATCAAGGAAATCCAACCCTTCAATAAATCAGTAAGGAAAATGTTGAACCAAATAAACATTGAAGACTTCTGGGTAAGATGGCAGAGTAGGGGGACCCTAAATTCACCACGTCTCAAAGACACAACTAAGTAACAGCCACATCAGTGTAAATAATCCAGAAAACAACCTGAGGACTGGCAGAACAGACTCTTCACAACTACATGGAGAAAAGATACCACATTGAAGAGGGCAAGAAGAGCCTCGGAGATACGGTTGATAGCTAAATTAACCTGAAGGACTGACTATCCATGGGCAGGAGGGAGATAGAGCAGTTTGAAAAGCACGTGGGATTTATGGGAGGGAGATTTGTGTATTAATCTTAGAGCATGTGCTAGAGGGCCAGGGGTCCTTGGGGGACTTCAAGAACAAAAGAGATGGCAGGTGCAATTCCCTCCCCACCCCCAGCCTAGACACTTACACACCTGTGGGAACCAACATGGGAACAACACTAACCACCTAATTTGCTAACAGTATGTCACACCCAAGCATTCTCCTGCAGACCTGCCCTTTCAGTACACACTTGACCAAAGCCCATCAATCAATGCTACAAGCCTGGCAGTATGTAAGCAGCCCCACAGGGGTCAGCATCACCCCAAAGAGACTCCTACCACAGGGAGAGGGGAAGGACACACACATCAGTCCAACTATGACACCAGTAGTAGGTTGGGGACAAACATTCTTGTCTGACTACTGGCCCCAACCACCAATGGAATGTTCTCAGGGGCCAACACAGGGTAACTACCCTACAGTTTGGTGCTACTGCATCTCTGGAAAATGCCTAGTCTGACTCAACTCAAGCCTTAGGCAGCCCCAGACTAGCATATTGACAACACAGGGACTAAACCCTGCCCAAAATAGGCAAAGAGAATGATTGCAGACAACAGCACTGAGAGCAAAAGAAGCTCAGCCATAACACTAGGGCACACACAATAACATAAGAGACAGACTTGAAGCACCAAGTTCTGGTGAGCAGGAACATTGCACTGCAGGGCACTACAGAAACTCTTCTTTATAAGGTCACTACTTTTAAGAGCAGGAGATATAGCTAACTTTTCTAAGACAGAAGCAGATACAGAGAATTAGGCAAAATGAGGATACAGAGGAATATGTCCCAAATGAAAGAACAGGACAAAATTACAGCAAAATAATTAAATGAAATGAAGATAAGTAATATCCCTAATAGAGAATTTAAAGTAATGGTCATACAGATACTTACTGAACTTGAGAAAAGAGTGGAGAATGTCACGGAGGCCCTTAATAAAGAGAAAGAAAATGTGACAAAGAGCCAATCAGAAATGAAGAACTCAATAACTAAAATTTAAAATAAACCAAATAGAAAAAATAGACTAGAAGAAGCAGAAGAATGAATCAGCAATTTGAAAAAGAGTAATGTAAAGCAATCAAGCTGAACAGAAGAGAGAGACAAAATAATAATAATAATAAATGAAGATGGGGCGCCTGGGTGACTCAGTGGGTTAAGCCTCTGTGTCTTTGGCTCAGGTCATGAACTCAGGGTCCTGGGATTGAGCCCTACATCGGGCTCTCTGCTTGGCAGGGAGCCTACTTCCCCCTCCCCCTCTGCCTGCCTCTCTGCCTATTTGTGATCTCTCTCTGTCAAATAAATAAATAAAATCTTGTAAAATTTTTAAAAAATGAAAAAAGGGAATTCAGCGACATCATTAATTATAATAGTATTTGCATTAGATAGAAATTAGATTAAATAGAAATTAGATTAATTAGAAATTAGATTGCAGTAGAAGAAAGAGAAATGGGGACAGAAAATTTATTTGAAGAAAAAGTAGCTGAGAACTTCTCAAATTTGGAGAAAGAAACAGAAATCCAGATTTGGGAGACACAGAGAGCTCTCCACAAAATCAACCAAGGAGGTCCACAACAAGGTACATGGTAATTAAAATAGCAATAAGTAGTGACAGAGAATTTTAAAATCAGCAAGAGAAAAGAAATCTGTTACATCAAGGGGAAACCCTATAAGGTTATCAGATTATTTTTCAGCAGAAATTTTTCAGGCCAGAAGAAAGTGTCATAATATTTTTAAAGTGCTGAAAGAAAAAACCTGCAGCCAAGAATACTCTATCCAATAAGGCTATCATTCAGAATAGAAGGAGAGATAAAGATTTTCTGAGACGAACAAAAGCTAAAGGAATTCATGACCATTAAACCAGCTATACCGGAAGTGTTAAAAGGGAGGCTTTGAGTGGAAAATAAGACCATAAGTAAGAGCAAGAGGAGCAAGAAACACAAAAGCAGTAAATTTAAGTATCTATAAAAATTGGTCAAGAGATTCATAAAATAAAAGGATGTCAAATTTGACACATACACCTAAAAATACGGAGGGGAGAGGAGTAAAGAATGTGTTCAAGAGGAAGGGAGCGAAAACTGAACGGGAAGAAATCAGAGAGGGAGAAAAACCAGCAGAGATTCTTGACTCCAGGAGACAAACTGAGGGTTACAGAAAGGAGTGGAGTAACTGGGTGGTGGGTGTTAAGGAGGGCATGTGATTTGATGAGCACTGAGTGTTATACACAACTAAAAAATCATTGAACACTGCATCAAAATGATGTACTCTATGCTGGCTAATTGAACTTAAATTAAAAAAAAAAAAAAAGAATGGGTTCAACCTTAATGAACCATCAATGTAATAAATTCCTAAGATGTTAGATGCAAACCGATTGGTAACCAAAAATTAAAAGCCAGGAATAGATATGCAAAAAATAAAGAGGACTCCAAATATATCATTTTAAAAAGCCAGCAAACTCTGAGAGAAAAGAGCAAGAAAAGAAAGGAACAGAGAAGAGCTACAAAAACAACCATAAAACAAGTAACAAAATGGCAATAAATACATTTCTATCAATAATTACTTTGAAAGTAAATGGACTAAATGCTCCAATCAAAAGACATAGCATGACGGCATAGATTAAAAAGCAAGACCCATTTATATGCTGCCTATAAGAGACTCACTTCAGATAGATCAAAAGTAAAGGGATAGAAAAGCATTTATCACGCAAATGGCGGTGAAAAAGAAGCTGGGATAGTGATCCTTATATTGGACAAAATAGACTTTAAAACAAAAAGTAACAAGAGACAAGAGACAAAGAAGGACACAATATAATCATAAAGGGAACAATTCAATAAGAAGATATAAAAATTGTAAATATTGCACCTAATGTGGGAACTGTCCAATTTTCCCAACACCAGTGGGGTTGTTGAAAAGAGACTATCTTTTTACATTGCATATTTAATCTTTTGTCATAGATTTATTAACTATATAATCATGGATTTACTTCTGGGCTCTCTATTGATCTATGCGTTTGTTTTTGTGCCAATATCATACTGTTTTGATTACTACAGCTTTATTGAATATCTTGAAATCTGGGGTTGTGATACCTCCCAGTTTCTTCCAGTTTTTCAAGATTGCTTTGACTATTCAGGGTCTTTTGTGGTTCCATATAAACTTGAAGATTGTTTGTTCTAGTTATTATTACTTAGTCCTTACCAGTCTGTATGCTTTTGATTTCTTTTGCTTGCCTGATTGCTGTGGCTCAGACTTCCAGTACTATGTTGAGTAAAAGAAAACGGACATCACTGTCTTGTTACTCATCTTAGAAGAAAGTTCTCAGTTTTTCACCATTGAATAGAATGTTACCTGTAGGTTTTTCAAATATGGACTTTATTATGTAATATGAGTGGGGAAAAAAATCCCTTCTGCGAGTCTATGTTGGCCTAGAAAAAAAGAGGGAAGCACTCCTCTGTTCCTATTTTCCATTAAATCATCTGGTATCTTCTCAAAGGGATATGTTTGACTAATTCTAGCACTCATTTTTGTGCTCTTTAATTAGAAGTTAATTTTACATTACACACTTTAATTCCAGTTGCAAACTTCTTTATAAAATGAGTATTCTTACCCATGGGACAAGTAAAGGAAAAATAATATGCTGTGTTTATAAGTGTATTTTATAACATTGATATTTGTAATAGCAAGTTCATAGAATTAATGCGATATATTAAAAGGTTGTAGTACTCATTTATTAATATATTAATATTCATTGTTAATTTTCTTAATAATGCAGACATAAATCATATTAATATATTAATTTATGTGTGTGTGTATATATACACACACACGTAAATTGCTTGATATATAATCCATATTTCTTTGCTCATTTATGTGGTCCCATAATGAGATCTACCCTTTTTTATTTTAGTTCACGGATGCTTAGTAATATGTAAATAATTTTACAACATACCATGTGCATTATAGAAACTGTCTTTAGAAAATATAACTTATGGAAAAATGCAGCCTTTCTGCATATACAATATTCAATTAAATAGCTTTTAAATAAATATCAAATAGTGGGTAATAAAAAATAACACTTACAAACATTTAACAAGTTAACACATTTCATGGATTGCTCAAGTTGTATTTGGTCTGCTACGGTCTGTTGGTGTTTTTCAAAACCATTTTTTTTAACACATCACTCTAGATCCTTGTGGGCTTTTCATTTTATGTAATAGCTGCTGAAATTCAAATACTAGCACATGTATAAAATATTTTGAAATAAATTATAATTTTAGGTTCCAATTTCACTGTCTCTTTGTTTCTCCAGGTGGCTTTTACAGTACTTTTTGATTTGGAAGCACTTCTGAAGATATGGTGTTTGGGATTTACTGGATATATTAGCTCATCTCTCCACAAATTTGAACTACTACTCGTAATTGGAACTACTCTCCATGTATATCCAGATCTTTATCATTCTCAGTTCACCTACTTTCAGGTAATATGGGGAATGTCTGCTTGTCTGTAGAATTGTTTTCTTTCCAGAGAAAATACCAGTCACATTATAAGAACTATACAGAATTGTGTTAAATGGTTATATATAATTATTATAGAATAAACACAAACTTGAGGTAAACCCAGTGACATCTTCAATACCAAAAATAGTGCATTCATAAATTATCATTGTATTTCAAACTTCTAAAAATGCACAATAATAAAGGGAGATATTTTAGATGAAATTTTCTCCTTAGATGAAAAAAAAGTGCATTCCAACTTCACTAATTTTATTTATTGGCAATTCCAAAGCTGTTATTTTCAGAGAAATTTTAATTTCAGCTGCCAAATTACAACTTGAATCTCTATACTTCTGGTACCTCAGGAAAGGACATGAAAACATAATTCACAAAAATGGTAACAAATATCCTACAAACATGGGTGAAAAGCTGGGCCTCTAGTAATCACTGCCAAACATACTGAAATCACAGAGGATATCGTGGGTCAAGCCTTCAGCATATTAGCATCTTTGGAGATAAATCCCTTGTCATTTGTCGGGTTATATCCGTAGGCTTGGTTATCATAAGGGAAGGGACCAGGACAAGAGATATACGCACTTTTAAAGCCCTCAATATGAAATGTACTTCCCAATCATGCCATTATATGCTTTTGGGTGCTGCTGTCTAGCTTTACAAAATCAACAAGAGCATTTAGTACCTGCATTTGATAATTAGTGTAGATGATTATAGGAAACATACCTGCTAATCAAAACAACAAGATATCTTTTACAAACTTATTAAGTCAACCAAATTAAGAAAAATATGGTACCTATTTTTAATTTTTTTTATTTTTTATTAACATATAATGTATTATTAGCCCTAGGGGTATAGGTCTGTGAATCACCAGGTTTATACACTTCACAGCACTCACCATAGCACATACCTTCCCCAACGTCCATAACCCAACCACCCTCTCTCTCCCCACCCCTAGTAACGCTCAGTTTGTTTTGTGAGATTAAGAGTCTCTCACAGTTTTTTCCCTCCGGATCCCTATTTCAACAAGGATACATACACTTCCAGGGTATTAAAATTCCTCTAGTTTCTCACAGATAACTTTTTAGTGAAAAGTTAGAAATACATTAAAATTTTAATGCAAATATATTTATTTTGAAATTGTGAGAAAAAATGGGAACTTTTAAAATGGTAAACATTTGAGGAATAGCTTAGGAAGTCACATGCATATTTAACAATATAGTAATGACTATCATGAATTTATGATTACTTAGAGACATGATTCATTTATCTCTAGTTTTTTCCTACTTGTCTATTTTCCACAAAATATCTAAAATTAGTATGCATGGTTCTAATCGTTTTATAGATAGAGACATAGTTGAATAATATTCTGTCAATGAAGTTTGCAACTTCAGTGTTGTCTTTGATCCTGAATTATAATCTAAAATCATTTAATTTATGTTAATGGTTAAGGGATTTTCATTTGTATCTCTCTATACATGACCATGTTTATATTTTTCTAATGAAATTATTAGACACTACCTCACTTATTATATGGTTAAAATATAGATCTATGGAGAAGTTCTAGTGTCACAAGGATTTTTGCAAATTCACATATAAGAGCCCACTGTCCTGAGCAGATTAGCTCTTCATGGGCTCACTCTGGTCTCCCTTGTGGGTCCTTGGACTTTTTATCTGACTGGGCCTTTCTTCATTGTGTTGGCAGTATGTCTTCCTTTAGTGATTTTCACATTTTTATATTTAAGTGAAGTCAACAGTCTAGTGCAAAATGATTCCCTTTATAGTGTCAGTTATCTCTGAGAGCAGTTATTGGTGTTATTCTCTATTTACTCAAGTTGATATTTACTGAGCACCTACTATGTTCCAGGCACAGTTCCAGATATGGAGGACAGAAGTGAACAAGCAGGGAAAAGCCCCACCTCAGGAAGCTTACATTCTAGAGGGCAGAGAGTTCACAAACAAGTACACATAAGAAAGTGCTGGAAATATTATAAAGGAGAAACAAAGGCAAAAAGGATAAGGGCTGGGGATGGGGCGGGGGTGGAGCCTATTTTAGGTAAGTTGCTCATGGCAGCCCTCTCTTGAGAAGTCGCTTTTGAGCAGAGACTAAACGAAGTGAAGGGATAAGCCAAGAAAACCTCATGGCACCTTCCTCAAGTGAAAACATGTTTGATGTGTTTAAAGAAGAGAATAAAGGCCAGTGTGGTTGGACTGAAATGAGTATAGCACGCTATTGTCCAGTAGGAAGAAATAGTTTCACAAAATGCTAAGGTTCTGACATACCCACGTAATCCTGATGACCTTGGTGAGTATTTATTGTGCGTTTACGATGTGCCAGGCATCGTGCTGAGTGCCTTGTGCTGTTTGTTACTCACCACCGTCCTGTGAGACAGAGAGCATACATGAAACTGAGATCCCAAAGTTGCCCAAGACCACATAACTAGCAAGTGGCAGAAACCCATTGCTAAGAAGTTTAATTTTATAGTCTAAATTCCTAGCCAGGCAATTTTTAAAGTATCTCACTTGTAATTAACAGAGAGATCTTGAAAATACAGACTTAGAAATATGACCAGGAAAATGGGCTTTGGAAGTAACCACAAAATGTTCTATGGTGCTTGTCTTTCAGAGTATGGTTCACTTTATTCCATATCTGTAGGAACGCAAAATCTAAAGGTTTTATTGGATAAACACAGTGAAAAGCATATTTATCCTCAAATAAATGAAAAGGCATAACTAGAGTCATTGATAAGGATTTTGCCTTTCCAGGGATGCGGCTTACACCTTTGAAAATGCTGATCAAATCGGCCATGTTGAAGTCATGTTAAGTTCTGCTTCCAGCTAATGAAATATTAATTTATCAAAGTTGCACAGATGTGCAGATGCTGTTTTATCAGGATTTGGGATAGGACTCAAAATTACTTCGACAATCTTTTAAATATGATCTTAATACAAGCCGTATTAAAAGCTGAGCTATAAAGCCAGTTAAATTGTTCCTGTAAACTTGCCTGGACTCAGCTGTTAACAATTAGATACTGAATCATTTATGTCTGAGAATAAAAAATCTGTAAGAATGTGAAATCTTTCCATATTGTTATTCTGGATATTATGTGAATGTTAGTATTTTAATAGCACTTATGATAAAGCTATTCACTTGTCATTTGGAAAGATGGCCTGAGTATCATAGGTTCTGATTTGGAAACATAGGTAAATTCTAACAGGAAGACTGGTAGCTTAACCATGTATATAGCACAATGCTTACTTGGAACAATATGATTTTTCACAGAAATTTTCTGTTTTTTTTCAGTATTGTGTGAAGGAATTAAAATTAACAAGGATATATACATTTTCCAACTTCTTTAAATGTTTGTCCTTTAGTTTCCTATCCACGTGGCTATATTTGTATTCTGTAGACAATAAGAATGATAAAATTCATCATCAATGTTTCCTGTTAATCCAAGTCCTAGGGGAGTAATGTGGCTTCAGGTACAGCATGGTGCAGAAGCTAAAATGGTATCATAGGGACTCTGTATATTTACTCACCTTTCTTCTGTGTCATATTATTAAGCATGCTTTCCCCATATAGTATCAAAGATGGCTCCCCAAAGCTCAAGGCTTCCGTGGTGCTCACAGTAATGCCAATTGGGGATAAAAAATGCCATGTGTTACAGATTCAACAAAAGTTCCAAGGATGACTCAGGTTGTTGTAAATATTCCCTTCAGGCCCAGATTGTGGGCATCATGGAGTCCCTTCTGGACCTCACGGACCAAGTGTGGAGCAGGAATAATTTGCCAAAGGAAAATCAGAAACTGTAGGAAACTAGGAATGTTGGAAGATTACAAACATATATATGTGTAAAAATTAAAATCTAGGTTTTAAAGTACTTCCTGTTCTTTACTATATTGAAAATAGACTATTCATTTTTTTTTCTTCTAAGAAGACTTCACAGGCACCTACAGCTCTTACCAAATCATCTTAGACAACGTTATATTATTATATTTGTACTGACCATATTTTATCTATGCCCAGATCACAGTTTTCCTTTTCCTGTTTCTTATCTCTAAGTCTTTGATTTGCCTTATAATCAGTGGTATGCCACAGTTTAATTAAAGCACTTTTTCTTCTCAGAGGCACATTAAAAAAATGTTGACATCTTAGACTTAAGGAAGAAATTCTGTTTTTCTGTGCTTTACACTTCAATTTTGGATTATACACTAATTTATACTTTTAATCTTATAAATATGCCCTTAAGAGCTATGCTTTGTAAAAACAAAACAAAAAAAAATTAAGCTATGCCTTTGTATTATACTGTCTTTGCAATTATAGGCATTGCACCTTATTTGTCTGACACAATGTCTGGCACATAATAACCAATATTTGTTAAAGTGAGTGAGCAAACAAATTTATTAATTAATAAGCAGCTATGGGGGGGTTGCATTTTTATACTTGCAAAGCACCTGAGCATGCATATGTGTGTTTAGATGACAAGCTAAGCAAATATAACAAAGATCAAAAATACAAGTCTTACATAAGACAGAAGTTTGTTTCTCTCCAGTAATTGGTGGTGTCCAGGGAAAGTCAGTGGCTCTGCTCCACGTGGTCATGCAGGAATCCAGCTATTGAGGTGGATTGAATCTGTCGACTCCATACAAGCCTTCTATTTCTGGTCCAAAGGGACTACTCCATTTGTTTCTATTTTCCTGCCAAGGAAGGCATAAAGAGTAACCAAGGCAAGCCAATTTACTTCAATGGGCCAAAAGTTGCAAATATTACTTCCTTTCATATTCCATCAATATGAACCCAGTCCCCTGGCCACAGCTCACAAATGAGGCTGGAAAATGTGGTCTAAAGTCCCAGCCAGCCACTTGCTAGGCTAAAATGCCAAAAGTTCTGTTATTTAAAGGAAGGATAGGTTGGATATTAGGGTATCAGTCTCAGGCATAAGTAAAGACTCCTTGTTAATAGACTTTTAAAAAAATGTCTTACCTACGATAATACATAGGAAGCTTTATTCTATGTGTTAATATAGCTAATATTGAGCTAAACATTTTCTTCTACATTTGAACATTAGGGGAAAAAAATCACTTTAATTTCATCAACGTGTTTTAGGTAATAGCACTTTGAATTCCCCCATTGCATGTCAAAATGCCTCAGTTTTCTTACATTCATTTGGGTTCTGTCGAGTTCTGGCTCTCAAGCTCTAAGAGCTCAACTGAGATCTTAGTTATGGTATTGTTTTTTGTCTATAGCTGCTCAAATGGAAAAGTACGATTTTTACGAAGTCCTGTGAAAAATGAGGTTTCAGTGTGAAGTTATTTAAGATTCAGTGTAAAAAAATGATCAAGTGCGTATGTTTTTCTCTCACACAACAGGTTCTTCGGGTAGTTCGACTTATTAAGATTTCCCCAGCACTAGAAGACTTTGTGTATAAGATATTCGGTCCTGGAAAAAAGCTGGGGAGTTTGGTTGTATTTACTGCCAGCCTCCTGATCGTAATGTCAGCAATTAGTCTGCAGATGTTCTGCTTTGTTGAAGAACTGGACAGGTTTACAACGTTTCCAAGGGTAAGAATGAAAAATGCAGCCAATTTAATTCCTCCTTCTTATTTTTACAATAATGGTTAACATCAAAATAATTTCCCTTTAAGAGTGGTTCAGAAACACAGTCCTAGTTTTGATAACTTGGAATAATTTAGTTTTGAAATTTAAAATAGTCTCTTCTGCAGGGTGCCGGCATCTGAGCACCTTTTCAGCATTGTCAAGTTATACATCAGTTCTTTAAATTCTGAAAATAGTCTGATAGAATGAGATGCTGAAACTAGTCAAGATGAAAGCTAGGGCTCTTAGCACCTATAGATGAAAATAGAACAGAATTTTTAAATAGTTTTTTGTGTCTGTGAGAGTTACCATTTTAAAATCTGTTTTATAATTCATATATTTTTATGACAAATGTAATCTAGAAGGGGGATTTGATTTCCAATTTAATAAAATTCATAAACTCTTCAGATTTCAAATGTCTATAGAAGATTGTCCAGTTCACGCTGCTGCATTATCATTAGAATTCACTTAGGCTAAGAAGGAAGTTAAAAATCAATCAATTCATAAACAGAACTCATAGAAAATATAATTCTAATCAAGGATTCTGAAATTTAACTCCATTTGGATTTAGAAACATGAAAAAATATAACGACCAAGACAAAATATATATATTTTTTTCACCATAAGCTGAACTAGTAAAGCCTATTATATGGGAAGGATGATCTTGGGGTTACAACAGGATGTAATGCATTTTTTTTTCAATAATCTTTGAGGATAAAGGTGTCTATACTCAAGCTTGTAGAATAATAAAGCCTGGGTGTTTGTTTAATCTTGTGCTAAATTGTTACATATCACCAAGCATTTGTTGAGTACATATAAACAACCAGGCAATTTTGGTGATCTTCGGACAGAAACACAACTATATCCCTTATCTTCAAGAAATTCTCAGTTGAAGGGGATGTCCTGTTAGTAAACATGAAGCATGATAAAAGCAAGCTCAGGTGTTCTGGGAACCCAGAGGTAAGGGCTGTAACCAGGACTGGAAAAATCCAAGAAGGTTTCTCGAAGGAGGCAGTTACTAAAGAACAGTTGTAGGTAGCCACGTGAAGGAACAACACAGTGTCCCAGGTTGGGGACAGCATATGCAAAAGGTCTGAGGTGAGCCATTCTTGTTCCAGAATTTAGAGGAGAGGGAAAGGTCAATGAGAGAAGGACATAAGACCAAGGAAATTTTAAGTTGGATGAAAGTGCGATTGTGTTTAAATGCTGTTGAGAAAGCCAGTAGAGGGTGAGGTTGAAGATGTATGAGCCACAGAGGACAGTGGCAAAAGTTTCCAGAAACAAGAGTCCAGAGCCCTGGCACAAAGACTGGTCTTAAATAAGTGTTTACTTGTCCTGTGTCTGGGTGGTGATATAGGACAGCGAGCGAAATCTAAAGTCACAGTGAGTCTTTGGTCACTTACTGTGCAAATAACAGGCCAAAATAAGCACTGGCTCCCAGCATTCACTGAACAGTACTGAACAGCACGGGGTAGCCGTCAGGTGGGAAAGCACAGATGTGGCAGTAAGGATAGAGAAAGATGCCTCCGTTGAGGCCCCTGGATGATGCACCCTCGGACTAGAAGCACCTGGGCTAGGAATATGGCCGTGCATAAAAGCATGGCGGCCTGGAATGGAGGGCTATCGAGTTTTTACCTCCAACTCCTCCCTCATGAGCCCGCCAGACACACCTTCCTAGTGCCTGTGGTCACGCCACAGGGGATGCAGTTGGCCTGGAGCCAGATTCTTCAGCAGGAAGTTCACCTGTTCCTGCTGAGATGAGGGTGCAGGGGGAGGGGGTGGAGTGTGATGCAGACAGAGATGACAGTGACGTCACTAAGCCCACTTTCTCTTAGTCTGCCCCCTTATGGGGGAAATGAAAATTGCAGAATGCCACTTTCAGAAAAACACTGAGACTGTCATTATCACAGTCCATCTCTGAGACCAGGTTAATTCAACACACAGTTTTGAAGGTCCACTAAGGGTCAGCCATTGTTCTATGAAACAGGGGATCCTAAAAAGAAAACCACCCTTAGTTCCATTCTTTATGTACACAGTCTTGTCTTAATTTCAAGTCTTCATCTTTTACCATCTCCGCTAATCTCACGTTACTGATTTTATCTCTTCCCCCAAAGCTCTTTGAGCCAGATGGTTTTGGAGTTCATAATATTCCAATTACTATAAGGGTGATATCACCCCCTTATTGATCGGAATTGTTTAAGTCAGCACCCTGTCATCAACACACTAGTGCTTCTTTAGCAAAACATCCACCTTTGGACAAAGAAAGAGAAATAAGGACAATAAATAAGTTTTGGGTCAGATTGGATTTCTGCTATTAAATGAGCTCCCCCAAAAAAGAGAAAGAAATATTTTAGGTATTTTCAAAAATTTTCGAATAGTGAAGCTGTGTATTGGGGCTGTGGCATGTGTAGGAAGGCATTGCAGATAGTGTGCACTTCTTGTCTTAGAGATCTGATTTCCTATCACTCCTCCAGCACTTTTCAGCTGTTTGACACTGGCCAAATTATTCTTGGAGCTTTTATTTTTTTCACATCTAAACTCCAGGTAAAAATAGTATTTTGCCCATAGCATTGTACATATTGAATCATAAACAAAAGCAACCCCACTCTGGACTTAGCGTTTTTCAAATGTTATATTCTAGGGGCGCCTGGGTGGCTCAGTCACTACGCACCTGCCTTCAGCTCAGGTCACGATCTCAGGGTTCTGGAATTGAGCCCCACATCGGGCTCCCTGCTCAGAGGGAGTCTGCTTCTCCCTCTCCCGCTCCCCCTGCTTGTGTTCCCTCTCTCGCTGTGTCTCTTTCTGTCAAATAAATAAATAAATAATAACACATTGTTAAAAAATCTTATATCCTATGTAATATCTTTGAGGCCAGTATTTTAGATTCTGTATGAAAGACCAGGCTGCTTCAGAGCTATCTGAGTTAGCCCCTTGGGATTTGCTCTATTTTCCAGCTATAATAGTAATCAAGTAGCATTATGTTTTCAGGTCTCCAATTACTCAATTGTGTCTTTCTGCCTGATTACTTTGACCATCTTAATGAAAGCAGCCCAGCAACTACAGGGCCCCCTAATCAGTGATTCTGCGGCTGACAGGGTTGACAGCCTAAATGTGTGAAATGACTAGGAGTACATTTTTCCTTGCACATGAACATAATTACGAGTTAAATCCTTGAAAAATAATCAAATTTTGCAAGAAATGTTAAAAAACATTGCAGCTACAAAAAGTAGTCATTATCATTCCCAGTCACATAAAACTCCAACCATTGGTGCTACTTAGCTGATAGGAAATCATCAGAAGAGATGGTCCAAAACACATGACTGTCATTGTTAGATTTCTGTTAGGATACTCACCTATGGGTCTTACCCCCTTCCCTTCTTACAGAATATCTCCTTCATTATCCAGTGGTTGGGTATTGAGGTGGGTTGGTTAATTATGGTATTAGCCAGAGCGCACAGCACATCGTTGTTTGGGAGCCAGCCTCCAAGATGGCCCAGACTCAAGTAAAGATGATAGAAATAAGTGCTGGTTCTTCAAGTTTCCATTTTACTTTGGAGTTCATCATGTGATCTTTCTTGCACATACTTAGAGCTATGGGGTACAGGAGAGTCAACTGCATGCACACTTGAGAGATGCCTGGAGAATACCCGCCATGAAGAGTCCAGCAGAGATAGGTCCAGCCCGACTTGACAAAATAGCCTCAGTCTTTGTGCCCAGGGAAGAATCTTCCTTTGGCTCTTTCTTGAACCAGATCCTGACCCAGCCATCCAGGTGGCATGTTCTCCCTAGAGAAATAGGACTAGATAAGAAACCACTTTTTAATTGGACTTAATTACATCTTGGGTCCAGCAACCCCCCGACCATGAAACCTTCTAAGAGGACCTGACATGGACACGTAGAGGTGATGTCCCCACCCACTTTCCAAGAAGAGAATCTTGAGGGCAGAGCAAACAGCAGCGTGGGCACACTAAGTGCCTACCTGCTGATGGACCCTCTGACAGAGCTCCAGTCACCCTGAAAGTCCCCAGCTACTCCCTAAAATCCTTGAAGGTGAAGAGATTCTAAGGGACCCTTCACATGCATTATTCCACCAGTTCCCTAATGGCTCTCCCTGCCTCAGCTGCCCATCAGTCATTCTCCATTTACAGCAAAAATTAAACTGTCTCATGGCACCCTCCTGTTTAAAATGTTTCAAGGTCCTCCTTTCCTCAAGATAACAAATATTTTAATATGGTTTTCCGTATCTTTCTTTTTCTCTATCCCTAATTACCTCTCTGGGCTCATATTTCAGGATTTCCCCTACCACATCTTTCAGAGGCAGAGAGGGCATCTGTCTTTCTCAGCAAATGCCCTTGTGCTTATCACAACACTTGCTAGTGAACAGGCTTTCATGGAGGAATGAGTGACAAGGCTAGACCAAAGCAAATTTCTCTGATCCTTCCACACTGTATCAAGTTCAACATCCCAGATATTTTCTTCCACTGCTGCCTGTTCCTCAAGGAACCACTTTACCCTCCATCACCCAAACCCTTATCCCACCTGAAATCTTTGCATAAATCTGTCAGAGTACTTTGGCAGAAAGTGGCAGAAATCTTGACTCCAACTGACTTGAACAATTGGGAAATTTCTCACAAAATTCAAGACTAGGTACATTAGGCAGAAAGCCAAGATTCTGAATCTCTCACTGAAATGGTCTCAGTTGTGGGTTGAATTATGTGCCCCCAAAAGTTATGTTGAAGTAACCCAAAATGACCTTATTTTGAAATACAGGTGCTAAGTAAAAATGAGGTCATGAGGATGGGCCCTGACCCAGTATGACTGACAGTATAAGAGAGGAGATTTGGACATAGGCACAGACATACACAGAGGGGAGATGATATGAAGACACAGATGGAGAAGGCAGCCATGTGACCGGGGTGGCATCTACTAACCAAGGACCTCCCGGGATTTCTGGCAATCATCTGAAGCTAGAAGAAGCTGGGAGAGTCCTTCAGAGGGAGCATGATCTTGCCAACACTTTGACTTCACACTGCTGAGCTGTGACAAAATTAATTCCCCTGTTTTCAGCCACTCAGTTTGGTACTTTGTTAAGGCAGTCCAAGCAAACTACGGCAGTTTCTTCCTCCATGTGTTGTCTTCATGTGTTAGCAAAACAGGTGCAGTATTTCCAGAACTGGCAATACAATCCTGAGGAACAAGAGGGTCATCTCTGTCCAGGTCTCCTTCTTTAGGAGCAAGGACACCTTTCCCAGTACCATTTTCTACTTTCCCCACTTTCTGTCATCAGTCATTGGCAGAATTGGGTAACTTGGTCATCCCTAGAGGAATCATTGGCAAGATGATTGGAGTCAGCAGAATTGGCTTCCATTAATCACATGGGAAGCGATGGCTATTGGAGAAACAGCTACAAAAACACCACAATGGTCAGACGCAGAGTTTGGTCAAGATTTCTCTCTCACATTTCTCATCTCTAAAGCTTTTACATGTCTGGTGCAAAAAATGTGTATAAATAGACATGCGATAGGAGGAGGGCTTGTGTTTAATTTCTCCCACCAGAAGCATCTGGGCCCCAGCATCTGGGCCCACATAGTATCTGCAAAGCAGCCAGCCTAGGGCCTGGCGCAGAGTGGAGTCCTGCTCTCCCTCTTTTTACGACGGTCGTCACTTTCTGTTACACACCGTCGACATTTATGCAAGCTTTTCTTGCCTCTGCTAGACCTCAAGAACTGGAGGGTGGCAGCTTTGTGCTCTCCTTTCCCAAAGCACTTACCACAAATGTGGGGATTACCCAAATCCCCGATGCCATGGGATCAAAATCATCAGGAAGTAGAGTGAGGGCAGAAACCACCAGGGAGCTTCAGCAGACAGTCCCATGAAATGGAGAAGAGAAGCTTGAAATTTGCTAATGGGGAAAAAAGGAGAGTATGTTGATAGAATTTAATAAAACAACTTTGTCATCTCAACCAATCACTTTCTCTAATTTGGACCAAACAGACACATCACTGCTAAGCAGAAATCCCAAAGAAGATCAAGTCGTGCTGTGAGGTAGGATATCCACCCCCACCAGTCCTTGTTTTGTTGGGACTAATAGCTTGTATTACAGGGAGAATAATTAGATTAACTCCTCATGATGGAACAGCCTGTACAGTCAAAAGGCCCAAATGACAGGCAAGAACCACCAGACTTTAACAAAGACAAAACAAGTTGAGTGTTTTCTATAGTTGTCTGACACAAGCTAATGCTTTTAAACATCCACTGTACATCTTCCACCAACTGAATATTTTTATTCTTTTTCTTCTCCCACTAATGGAATAAAACACAGGCCTCATTTCTTGTCCAGTTCTACAAATGGGGAGTTTCTAATTCATAAGCAATACATTACTGTCTATAAGAACAGGTTCTTGAATTTTAATATATTGTGTATTTCATGTTTTCTTAACTTGCATTTTTTAATGTTAAATTAAAGATTTAACATAATTTAAAAAATTAATTTGCATTCTTAAATGTTAATTACTTGCTCTGTTGAATTTTCACTTATAAAATCATGTCCAAAGCAGTTATACAATATAAGCAGTAAATGCTATAAAACACTTAATTACAAATTAATTTCTGTCTTCTCTCACCACCAAAATGGCTAATCATGCCTTTAGTTGTACTGAACAAATTACTGAGAAATTGAAATAAATA
The DNA here is from genome assembly GCF_009829155.1 of Mustela erminea. NCBI lineage: Eukaryota > Metazoa > Chordata > Mammalia > Carnivora > Mustelidae > Mustela > Mustela erminea. Next base: position 10,091,730 of record NC_045628.1, read on the forward strand.
ACTTGCTCCTTAATTTTTTTTCTTTTTTTTTTTTGGCCAGATACAGTCTGACTATATTTCTAATAAGTTCAAGGTGTAGTTTATCTTCAAAAGTATAGTTATTAGTTCAATATTTATTAATTTTTGTTTTATTCTTTCACATATTCTTAATTTTTCATGGAATATTTCAGACACACAAGGAGATGTAAAGACTAATAAAGCGTATTCTTCTGTGGCTTGACAAGCACAGTAGTAGTTGGTCTGCAAGGCCTTGAGTGTCCCTTCCTTATCACTCACTTCTCTTTCCTGTGGAGAAACACTTTTTTGAATTTGCTACTTAATGTTCTTAGTGCATTCCTTTATGCTTTTAGTGCATATAGAAGCATCAACTAAAAATCACATATCTTTATGCGTAATTTAAACCTGCCTTGTATAGTCTCAAACTGTACTGTTTCTTCTGCTGATTCCTTTTCTTTTTTTTGCTCAACATTATGTTTGTGAGATTTATCAATGGGTACATGTACATGTACATTTATTTCTCTTTTGGTTTAATATACAACTATATATTGCATTACATTTATAATGTACTATTCATATGAACACTTCCAATTTGTTTTCCCATTCTTCTGTCAAGTAGGTGAATTCTCCATGGGTTTGGACAGGACTTATGAATATGATGGAATTTCACTTCTGTGAATATGCTACTGATCAGTTAATTTGAGTCCACCGAAAAGGAATTATGCTGGTTGTGCCTGACACACTAGTGGTACTGGGTTCTTAGGAGAGGAATTTGTTTCAAGAGTCTCTTGTTGGCTTTGAAGAAATAAGCTGTCATGTTCAAGGGCCAAGTGGCTAGGTCTTGAGGGTAGCCATTAGGAGCTGTGTGCTTCAAGGATGCAGGATCCTCAGTCCTGCAACCATAGGAACTGAATTCTGAGAACAGTCTGAATGGGGGTTGAAGAAACTCCAAATGAGACCACAGCCCAAACTTCACCTTGATTTCAACTTCTGAGATCCTGAGCAGAGAACCCAGTTACACTGTACCCACATCTCTAACCTGCAGGAACCACGTATATTAAATGGGTATTGTTTTAAGATGCTGAGTTTGTGACCACTTTTAACACAGAAATACAAAACTAATGCAATCAGGTTTGGGATGTTTGCTCCTCGTATTTTGTGACTCCAAATAGCACTTCTCTGAGCATTGCAAATGAACTTGTACACACGTGAAATTCTGCACATGTGGATGTTTGCGGGGGGGGGGGATATGTAGCTCATATGTAGCTAATAGTAGATATGTAGCTAATAGTAGAAGTGTTGAGTCTTAGGATAAAGATAACTCGTCTTCAACAGGTATTGATTATCTTGCATTCCAGTGTCATTTCCCCAGTGTATCTGCCAACAGCAGTACATGAGAAGGTTCTCTGCTTCACAACTCAGCAACACTTGGTCTTGTCAGGCTGTGTTTTGCTTTCAACATTTAGCTCTTCATTTAACCTAAATTGATTTGTGTGGTTTCTGTGAGATAGGGAGCAATCTTATTTTATTTCCTTTCATATCCTTTGGATAACCCATTGTCACAGTACCATTTATTGACTAGTCTTTCCTTTCCCCATGGTTCTTCCGCACTGGCTGTGTCAGAATAGGATTCCGTGTGTGTGCCCTGGTCAAGACACACAAACTCCTTTTTCATCTCCTTTGGCCATGAAAAAATTTTTTTTTGTCAATCTCTGATGAAGACCAATGAATATCCTGCCTTACTTGAGTAGTTCAGTTAGCAGACTCTTGCTTTCAAGGGTCTGTGACTTTGCCCCTTGTGCCTGACAGTATATGAAAAACCAAAGGCTCGCAGAGACCACAAATCCCCTAAGAGTGCCTTTTTTTGACCCAAGCTGCTTATTAGCTTTTAGTCCCAGGGTTTCCATTATTTCCTTAGGGTCTTAAATAGGCCTTTAAAAGGATTTGTTGCATTTTAACCAGAATTTGGAGTGGGGGATTATCAGTTTTTTCTCATATATGATCAGACACTGAGGTTCACTAATATAATTTTGAGAACTAAAAGAACCCCATTCCATTGATTATATTTCAGATGTATATATTTCTTTTTTTTTTTTTTTTCTGTAGACACAGCCTGATCCCAGGCCATCCCATCATCCGCCTTCATCATCTGCAACCTCGTTATTTGTTTGCATTACAGATATTGTCTCCTCTTGATTCTTATAAACTCATGTCAGTGCTCCCCTAATTGCTACACCATTGAAATTCATTTTCCACAAAATATTGGATACATCCATTCACAATGATTGATTAAATAGTGTATGTGTTTTGTTGCTGTTTATAATTCAGCCCACGTTCTTTGTGTGATGGAACGATGAAGCGTCCACACATGAGCAAACGTACGAACTGTCCTCTTTAACTTGTGACATAGTTAAGAGTGTAAGGAAAAAGTCAACTTACCCCATAGCAGACACATAAGAAAGAACTCAATGAAGCCAGAAGGTGAAATATGGTATCAAAGATGTGCTGGAGAATATTTTAAAATTCTGGGAACCTACTGTGTGCTAAGCACTGAGATCTGCAAAGCTCTATGAAGAGTGGTCTTTAGGGATGTGTATGGTTTCAACAGATAAGAACTTGGGTAATGGCGTTAGATGAGAGTATCCCTTATCAGGAAAACAGAATGAGTAAATCAGAGACATGGAGAATCACAGGGCCTGGAGGGACAGATGAGAGAGGAACTGCAGTGTTCACGTCTGGAGCCAGATGATAGGGTGTTTTCTGAGGTTGGAATTGTGACACAGGTGAATGGTTGAGAAGATTCATTTTTTCATTCTTATTTTCTTTCTGGAGGATAAAGGAGAGCTATTCTAAGGAAGCTACCTAGAAGAAATATTACTTCTCAGAGGAGGTATTTTCATTGAACAAAATGCACTTTTATTGACCAAAGACAAAAGTGTATAACTGGGGAATTTGCAGCACTGTCAGGACAGGAAGGGAGGTAATTTTTAATTTTTCTGTGTGCCATTACTGTGTCAAATCTACAGTTCTTAAAGTTGGTCCCATCTAAGGCTTTAGGCCAAGTTCATCCATGTCTGGACCTGGCCCTGTAATAGAAACTAGTACCCTGCTTTAAATTTTAAAGCATAGCTTTAAAAGTGATTATAACTTAATGTAACCATCTCGCCCCAAAAATCTATAAAATTAACTTTATTTTCTTTCCACTGTTACAACAGAGGGCTTGGTTGGGGGTTTTTGTTTCCTTGTTGTTTGGTTCGGTTTTTTTGTTTTTTTATTACATTTTGTTTTGTTTTGCTTTTTTTGCTCCTACTTGAATTTCTTTCTATGGTGATTCATCAGTGGCATAGTGATAAAATAATATCTGGTGCACTTCCTTTTAAAGGGCAATTTTAACGCAGCATGAATCACACAGAGACAGCTGTCTTTTCTGTTTGTGTTGACATCAATGATCCACTGAACTGCAGTTATCAGAATTTCTCCTTGAATAAAGCATCCTTATATTCCAACCCTGAATCCCAGATGGGCACTCTTTTGGGGGGTACCTTTTTTGCACTTCATCATATTTTGGTTTTCTACCAGTCTTCACATTTGCAGTTTTTCAACTATTAATTACCATATTATACTCCTATTATTTTAATAATCTACTCCGTTCTGCCAACTTCAGAAATAAATGAGAGTAATTAATGAGGAATATTTGCCTCAGTTAAGATGAACTTCTGTAAGGATATTTTCTGATGAATAGTTGACTATATTATTAAATATTTTGTTGAGTCTTACCTACAAAAAATAAAAATCTGTGATTAGACATTTTAACTTTCTTCCCATGACTACCTACAATTCCCCATCATTGGAAATAGACTAGTAGTACATGTTTTAGAGGATGTGCTGCAAGGTAACAGGCAATGTAATACAACAGGTAGTATACTTAAGGTTCTTAAAAGTCATGAAAACCCAATTTCTCAGCATAACACTCTAAACACCTAGCAGTAAGCACATAACCCAAAATGCAAGGGTGCTTTAGTAAATGACTGGGGCATTAACTGAATACTAAGTACTCAGTTTTCTGTATTGCACTGAAAGTTTAACAACAGGCCCCTTTTATTTTTTGAATCCCCTGATTGATTTTCATAGGTATAACTGATTGAATTTTAATTTCTGTAGTGGTTTTATAAGTGATTAAGCTACTACCTTTTTCATATAGTTGCATTTATATGTGAGGTTTTTTTTTCCTTTCATAATTTTCTTACTTCTAGTTATAGCCTTTTCTTTCTACTCAAAGAATTTACTTTAATGTTTCTTGGAAGGATGGCTTAATGGTGATAAAATCCTTTAACTTTTGTTTGTCTGAGAAACTCTTGAACTCTCCTTTAGTGTAAATGATAATCTTACTGGTGGAGTATCACTTGTTGCAGGTTTCTTCCTTTCAGAACTTTTTTTTTTTTAAGATTTTATTTACTCATTTGACAGAGATCACAAGTAGGCAGAGAGGTGGGCAAAGAGAGGGGGGGAAGTAGGCTCCCTGATGAGCAGAAAACCCGATGTGGGGCTTGATCGCAGGACCCTGAGACCATGACCTGAGCTGAAGGCAGAGGCTTAACCCACTGAGCCACCCAGGTGCCCTTTCTTTTCAGAACTTTGAATATATCATGTCTCTGCTGGACTGTTACATTTCTGTTGAAAAATTATCTGATAGTCTTATAAGATTCCCCTTGTGTATAACTGTTTTCTCTTACTGCTTTTAAAATTCTCTTTTTGTCACCACTTTTTGCCAATCTAATTATTATGTGTCTTTGTGGACCTTCTTGGATTAATCTTGTTAGAAACTCTCTGTACTTCTTGAATCTAGATGTCTGTATCCTTCCCCAGATGAGAGAAAACTTCAGCAATTGTGTCTTCAAATAATATTTCTGTCCCCTTCTCCTTCTCTTATTCTGAAATCCCAATAACATAAATGTTATTATGCATGATGATATTGCTGAGTTCCCTAACTCTTTTCTCAGTTTTTATTATTCTTTTTTCTCTTTGCTTTTCAGCTTGGTTACTTCCCATTACCGTCTTCCAGATTGCTAATCTGTTCTTCTACATCCTCTAATCTACTACTGATTCCCTCTAGTATATTTTTTTTAATTTGTGTTACTGAGTTCTTCATCTAAGACTAGTTCATTTTTAAATATTTTCTGTCTTTTGGTTGAAGGTCTCACTGAGGCCTTCCACTCTTTTCTCAAGTCCAGTGAATATCTTTATGATCATTACTTGAAATACTTAATTAAGGATATTGCTTATCTCTGTTCATTTAGCACTTTTGCTGTGATTTTTGTCCTGATCTTTCATCTAGAACATATTCCTGTATCTCCTCACTTTCTCTAACTTTCTGTGTTTCTTTCTATGTATTTGGAATGTCAGCTACATCTCCTGATCTTGAAATTAGTAGCCCCAATTGCAGTTTTGAATATTCTACTTAGTCCTTTGTAACTCTCTGCAAAAATCCAAAAAGTAATATATATAGTAATATATATATACACATTAATATATACATATATATTGTTATATATATAGTATATTATATATTTTATATATACATGTAATATATATTACTATATTATAATATATATTACAGAGAGGTAAAATATATATATATAACAGACAGATAAAATCAACTGTCAAACTCTTGTCAGTATCTGAAATCACTTATTATTAACTATTTCACATATGGATTAAATGCAGGACCATTTAACGCAATGCATAGATTCATTCTTTCTTACTCCTCACCTCATCGGTAGAACACCCAGCAAGTCAGTGAACACAGAGCTGAGCTGCCTACCTGTGCAGAGGACTGTCTCCAGCCTTCTTGAACACCTTCTCTATAAATCAATTTTAAAAAACCTTAATTTTCAGGAAATGTGGTGGGATAAAGTTTATGTATACACATGAGTGAGCTGAGTACATGTGTGGGCAGACTGGGGTTGAGGGAGGAGGACAGCATTACGAGGCAAATGGAAGTGAATAGCTTACATCCTATTATCCTATATTATGCCAAAACAAAAAAGGGAAAAATAGTACAGGCCAGACAGGGACGAGATATAGAAAGAATCCTGGTAGCTAGTTCAGGCTTAGGTCTGTAAAATTGCTTCCATTGTTTTTCTTGTTATTTTAGCTTTCCACATGCTCTTAATTCCATTCAGAATCCCAGGAAAAAGGCAGTGGGTTAAGGGCAAAAATCCTGCTTCAAACCAATGGAGATACATTTCTGTAAGAAAAACTGGAAATTCGATGATAAAGTATGCAAATTAATGTGAATAACAAGAAAATGATTCTGCTTACAGTGTGGACAATACTGTACATCCTTTCCCTTTGGATAAGCCACATTTTTCAGGCTGAGTGAAAAAAGGCGTAAAACAAATGGGGCTTATGAAAACACGTGGCAAAATAAGAGAAAGGGGACACTGTCTTGGAATATAAGGGAGAATTTCTGCATTATGTAACTACATAAAAATTATTGAAGTAATCTTAAAATGGCTGCCATTTCAACAAGACATGCAAAGAAATGTTTATTATATTTGGCCCTATTCCTAAAAGAATAGAATTGATTGATAAGGATTACAGCAAGATCAATTAAATTTAAGCCAAATTTAAGAGAATTAGTCTAAAGAGAAAACGAAATTGAAACTACAGTAAACACAAAAACACAGAAGTGCACCGTAAAGACCATCTATGTTAGCTGGAGTCAAGACACGAGGGTGACTCCAGTCTTTCTATCAGATATAGACTTAGATAGGTAGATGAAAAATGATAATAAGGTAAAAACAAACTACTTCATAGAGAAGCATAATTATTCCTGATTAAGTCAAGGAAGATATTTCCCCAGGAGTCATTATTACTGATAGTAATAATTACTGTATGTGAGACTTTTTACATGCAAGGCCCTTATAACAAGAAATTTCCATTGAGAGAGAGAAGTACACACATAGACACATAGATATCCCCTTATATCTAACATAATCTCCAAAAAAACTATTAAGGAAGTATTTTCCCTGCATTATAGATGTTATAAAAAAAAAAAAAAAGAAAGAAAGAAAAAGCGATGAGGAGCATCATCAAAAATTGGTGAGAACTAACAAGAAAATGTACAAGGCTACTATAATAAAAAGTGTGATTTAGGGTTAACATACAGATGAATGGCCAAACATGTATTAAAAAGACATTTGGACAAGAAAGTATCACAATTGGTGATTTTAAGACTAATTATTATCAAACAAGCAATCTTGGGGATACCAGAGTCTCCCCGTACTCTGTATTACAGTAGCTTCCAGATGAATTAGACCAAGGATATTTGAAGTGTGAAAAGGTAAAGAAAAAAAAAAAAAACAGAGAAAAGTCATCTTTCATCTTGGATGGTCAAGAACTTTCTAGGCCTGAAAGAACAAATTTGATTTCTCAGACAAGTCAAAAATAACTGCCACAAATAATTTTTAAGAACAAAGGAAAACATGAAGATGCAACCTTAATTTATAAGGCATGTCAGAAGGAAAGTGTTGAATGGACAACATCGGTTATTTTTATTTTTGGCTAATGGTGATGTGCACTGCCGGCAGAAAGCCCTCTCACACATTGCACGGGGCAATGAACATTTGTGTAACTCTTCTGGGAATCCGTTTTTCATTATATATGAAGACACCAAAAAACATTTTTTTCTCTTTGATCTAGTGATTGCTTTTCTAGAAATCTACTCCAAGAGAATGACCAGAGATGCACACAAAGATTGATCTTTAAAATTATACTCTTTGTAACATTGTGAAAATTTTGAGACAGCTTTAATGTCCAACCACATGGAATGTCTAAATAAATTTTAAATGTGGTGGTATGCCATACAGTTATCAAAACTATATTTTTACAGCCTAATTTAGGAGGTAAGCCATCCATAACATTCATGGAGGTGATAAAATCTTAAGCATAAAAGCATAACAACTATGTTTGTAGCTGAATAGTTTTGTTTCAAAGAGATAAATGACCAGAAAAAATATATATAATATGTCCTTTTATATACCTACTCTTACCAGAGACATGAAGTTATAGAAGACTAATTTTAGTTATATAATAAAACTAATTTTAGTTCATAACTTACAGAATCAGCTTTATTAAAGTTAAATCATTTCAACTAAACATTTATTTGTAAACAACTATTAAATCTAGTTTTCAAGGTGTTAGAGTTGGGGGAAATCGGAGCCGGAGACAAACCATGGGAGACTGTGGACTCTGAGAAACAAATTGAGGGTTTGGGAGGGGAGGAGGGTGGGGGTGGGGTGAGCCTGTGGTGGGTGTTAAGGAGGGCACGGACTGCACGGAGCACTGCGTGTGGTGCATCAACAATGAATCTTGGAACACTGAAAAGAAATAAAATAAAATGAAAAATAAAGTAATTATTGATAGATGTTAAAAAAAGAATACAGACAAGGCTTTGAAATCTATATTTGTGAAAGAAAAGAGCAGGCAATATTATTTGCAGTAAGGGTTGTTATTTGTCAACTTAGTGAGGAAAAATGTGAAATCAGAGCCCATTCAAAAAGGGCAAACAATGGCAAACTCCATTTCTAAAGTGTAGGTTAAAAAAAAAAAAAAAAAGGCTAAACTATAAGCTTTTTCTGACCATAGTTGCTTTCTACTTGACGTCATGTAGAAAACCTTTTTTCTTGAGCATTGTTATGCAAACCAATGGTAAGAAAACACTTTAAAGTCCTGTGTGGATTCCGTGGTACTTCCGTTAAAGAAGTTTTCTTGATAAATCATCAGCTTATTTTACAACAGGACACACATCTGGGTTTAGGAGCCCTGTTTCTTGTGTATATGTTACTAAATCTTTATTCACCAAAAGTAAAATGTCAAATTTCCTCTGTGTTTCTGTAGCACGTATTTGCCAATGAAACGCGTCATTGACATCATGAAAATTTAATATAACTGACATTAGCAAAATCACTAATTAAGAAATAGGGCATAAATACTCCCCGAAACTTGACAGTCTGTTCTATGAAGAAAATTAATTCAGAAGTTTCCTATTTGCATAAACCTCCAGGTCTCATTTTCACAGCTGTTTGTTCTGTCAGCTAGATGGTTGCATTTCAGAATTATTTTAATATAATCGGTGGGAAGTATACCTTTCAACTAAAAATATCATGCTCTGCAAGAAAGATTGTTTGGGGAAAAATTAAAAGTTCCTCAGTTCATCTTGATCTTTTTTCCCTTAAGATAAATGTTTCTAATATAAGAACTTTAACCTTTATGTCGTAAATGATTAATACATTTTTATTATTAAAACAAATTAAAATTCTGTGATTTTTAGATTATCATGAAAATGAAAACGTTGTGTTCTTCCGATATGGAAAAATGTTAGTGCGTGGAGCTTATTTTAGCCAAGAATAGAAGATACTGGAGATACCTATTTTTCATTATCAGCTGAGTATAATACGGGGTTTTAGACATGTACCCAAGCCTGTATAAGACTAAGAAGGTAAACGTTTTAAATACTACAAAATTTCTAAAATTTAAATATCACCTTGCTTGTCTCGGGACATCAGCAATTATTAGATCTTAAGATGTCTTGTACCTGCAATGTTCAAAATGACAGCAGGAATTTGAAGGCAGCAGATCCCAGCCCAGAGGTCCAGGGCTACCGCTTGCTCCCTGCAGGTCTAGGTTAATCGTGTAAGACCTCTGAGCACCAGCAGCAGCTACTGTATGTACAATAATCATCCACGGGGCTATTACTCACGTTGCTCTACATAATGGACAATTAGCTGCTTCGGGAGCTGTGAAGCACCATGTAAATGCTAGTCATGGTTCAGTGTCTCTCCTCATGTCATTTTAATCTTATCCTGAAAGAAATCGCAGGAGACTACACATCCGTGGTTTTTGCCTGCGTGGTCAGTGGCGGTGTTCTCTGTAAAAGTGAACCCAAGCATGGCTGTTGAAAAGAAAAGAGAGGTTTGGGTACACCTACAGACATTTCCAGGATGAGAGGAAGATACACGGACTCTTACAAATGGGTTTCTGCCATCTTTCCTTTTACTCCGGAAATTATATTTAAGTGTAGGCTCTACTTAAAGTAATTTGCTGCTGGAGTAGGCATAACGTTCTGATGCCTGCTTTGCTTCTAATTACATTCAAGCTCATTTTGACATTTAAGGCCAATTACTTCCGTCCTGATTCAGTAAGGCTTTTCCATGGTGGTCTGAAATTTGACCAATAAAGAGACTTCCCCCACCCTTTTTTATTCATTTAAATGGAATGCTTGGCAACAGCACATTTTAGGAATTACAGAAGTGAGATAAATAATATGGGTTCATTTTGGAAAAAAAAAAAAAGCAAAAGAACTGCTTGGTCTTTTTTGTCAATATAAAAGGCAGTCACAGAATTAATTAAAACCTCCAGTTTCAACCTTTATTTCTTTCTCAGGGACAAGGATTAAGGTGTGATCATTTTATAGGGAGATTGGTATTTTAAGCATTTCACTTCTACTAACAACAAAAGTAATTGGTTTCAACAGATCTCGAATTCCAGAAGAGTTCCTATAAAGAGAGAGATCTACGTGGCTCTAAAACCTTTACCATTTAAAAGTCACTTGTAACTAAACTTTCCAGAACAGGGCACTGCAATAAATCCAGTCAGTGTTTCAGTGTGTTTCCAGATCTCAGTGTATGTGGTAACTCCAAGCACAGACCCTTTTTTACTTAGCTGTCTATTATCAGTCCATTTGCAAATGCTGTGATTTTTACTGTTTATTCAGTAAGTACTCAGATGAATTAACAGCACCGAAAGGCAATTTATCAGCCTCTATTAGTAACAAAACATTTACTCTAGCCTTTTTCTATAATTTATAGGTAAAATATAGTCTGGGAAGATGGCCTGGAAAATACGTTGTATGAAAACAAAGTTTTCGAATTGATGGCCAGTACCAATTAATAGATCATAAAATAGAGACGCTTACAGCTATCAAGGATATTAGGGAATCATTTAGTTCAAAGATAAAATAAAATGATGTCTCCAAAAACAGTCACACTTTCAAAATCATTTATCTAAAAGGAACTGTCTTCTTTAAAAATACAGTTTATCCAGTATAATTTTATATGACTCTGTATATGACATAAAGAGTTTTAAGTCATAGAGACTATATAAGAGATTCTGAAATTTAAACAAGGGTTACTAAGAGAGATTTTTAAATTTTTATTTTAAAATATTACTTCTATGGTGCTTTCATGTTTTTAAAGGCCTCACACATATGCTGTACTTTTGTGTGAGGCCTTTAGAAACATGAAAGCACCATAGAAGTAATATTTTAATAATAACTTATTTTGATTCTCAAAACAGTCTTCAGAGTGACACTGACACATTTCAGGAAGCTTGGTGTCTGGATGGCTCCTTGTTTCATCCAGTGCCACTAAGCAGGGCAGCGGTTTGATCTCAAACTCGAGCCCTATGACTGCAGAGCTAAACACTGGGTTCTTTGCCTCACTGCTCTGCCACTCACAGAAGGTCGAGGTCTTAGGCTCAGCACATTCAGCTTCTATTTTAAATGGCACTCTCAGCTCTCCCCTCTAGGAAGGCCATCTCTTGAGAGTGAGGGCAGAGATGGGGTGGATGAACTCAGGTAGATGACAAGAAGTTTTGGAAAGCTTATGGATGGTCACGGACTCAGCGAAAACAGGGAAGAGCCTTGCTGGACAGTGTTGAGGCCCCTTTGGAAGCCAGGGAGAAGGGAACCTGTTTTCCTAGGGTAACCCTCTCCTCAGAGCAGCCCGATGAAGAGTCAGGCCCATTTATGAGTTGGCATTTTTCCTGAGAGTTGGCCAAAAAGACAGACAGATTGAGATTGGGGAACTGAGGAAAGTGTCACTGAATTGATGGTTGCTGGAATTCCATCGAAACCATTCAAGGAGAAATCTGGAGTAAAGAAATGGCTACCGCCAATGGCTTTGACATTACAGTGCTATGTTTTCACTCCAGATTTCAGATCCAGAGTTTCTGTTTACGGATAACTTAGTTTCACCACAGTAAGTGGTGCTCTTAGAGCTTTTATTTACTATAGTTTTAAAATACATTTAAAAATGTAATTTTTATTGGGATTTTCCCACACCCCAATTCTCCCTAAGACCTTGATCTTGTCAGTCATGATGTTGCCAGCCAACATGTGGTAAGTCCAACATTTACTATTCATTGATGTCATTCTAAATACTACAAATGTGAGGGACACCTGGATGGCTCGGTCAGTTGAGGGTCCAACTCTTGGTTTTGGCTCAGGTCATGATATCACTGTTGTGGGATGAGCCCCACGTCGGGTTCTGCACTGAGCATAATGTCTGCTTCAGATTCGTTCTCCCTCTGCCCGTCTCCCACTCATGCTCTCTCTCTCTAAAATAAACAAGTAAATAAATCTTTAAAAAAAAAATACTACAACTCTGAATAGTTGAGTAAGTTTTAAATAAAAGGAGCTATATAAGATAATAGTAAAGGATCATGACATTAGTGGGTTTTTCAGAGGATACAACTCCTCAACATATTACTGCTTTTTGGGTGGAGAAAAAGAAGTAAGGACATTGAGTAGGTGACTAATTAAGGCAATTAAAACTACAGGAGGTGTCACTTTTGTACTCAGTGAATATCATCAAGTCAAATCCTCTATTTTAGGGTTGACTGGTAGTAAGACACAGCAGGGAAACTCCCCATAAAAAGGTTGAGCCACTATATAAGTTGTCAAATGGATTTCATTTGGAAAGCAAATCTGTTGGAGAGAAAGAGTTCTTGAAACCAGCTAAAGATAGATAAAATAGATGTAAATTACATTGTACCATGAAAGCTGTATGTTTGCCTGTGTGGTACGCTTCACCATGTTTTAAAATGTTTACTGTGTACACTTTTCAAAATAAAATAGGTATCTGTTTTTACATATATCTTAACACAAAAGATAAAAGGCATATTAAGTGCAAAGGAATTTTTACGCCCACACAAAACCTGTACTAGAATGTTTATAGAGCATTATCCACGATAGCCAAAAAGTGGAAACCAATCAAAAATCCATCAACTGATGAACTGATGAAATATGGTCTATCCTTATAATGCAATAACCATTGACAATAAATTGCTGATACACACTACAACATGGATGAACCCTGACCACAGATTGTATGATTCCATTCATAGGAGATGTGCAGAATAGGCCAATTCATACAGACGGAAAGGGTATTGGCTGAAGGCTGCAGTAGGCATGCATTGGCTACATGGAGGTATGCCAATGGGTACATAGTTTTTGAGGGGAAGCAGAGATAATGTTCTTAAGTCAATTAGTGACAATGTTGTACAACTCTACAAATAAACTAAAGCACTTAATTATAAACTTTATTTTTTTTTAAATTAGTTTTAGGAGGAGGGGGAGCAGGAGGTGGAGAGAGAGGATCTCCAATAAGTTCCCCACTGACCGAGAAGCCCAACACGGGGCTTGATCTCAGGACCCTAAGATCATGACCTGAGCTGAAATCAAGAGTCAAACGCTTACCTGACTAAGCTATCCACATGCCCCAACACTTAATTGTAGACTTTAAATGATGTATCTTATGGTATATAGCTCAGTAAATATATATCTCAGTAAAAATATATCTCAGTAAAACTGTTATTTTAAAAAATTCAAAAGAGAATATTTACCCTGCTTCCTAGTTTCTCAGGCCTCCCCATTCCAGTCCCCCAAGCACTAAGTTTATTTTATAGGATTGCAGTCATTTTAAGGGACACAAAAACAGATTTACATATTACAGATGGGATCATACTATATATTGTGTTCACTTTATGTTGACCAAAACCTGAGGTATTTACCTATCCAAATTTTTTTAAGATTTTATTTATTTATTTTTTAATTTTTATTTTTTTAATTTCTTTTCAGGGTTCCAGAATTCATTGTTTATGCACCACACCCAGTGCTCCATGCAATACGTGCTCATCCAGCTTTTTAAGAATATTTATTTTTTTAACCTAACTTAATATCCACACATACTCAAAGCCCAAAACATGCATTGGGGTATCAAGTTATCAAAGGGCACCCATGTTATCTTTTTAAAGGGTTATAAACTGCTTTGTAAGGCCTGAAGAGAGACTTATAACCTGTTTACTTCGGTATAGGGTAATACTGTTGCTTTTCTTTCACCTAACTAGAAGAAGGTCCATCAGAAAGAGATTCAGGGTCAGAATGAATCCTTGGAGCCTTTAGAGAGAAAAGGATGTACTGTCATGGATGAACCCATCTCTGCCATCAATACTTCAGTGTGGGCCCTTGGCCCTGGTGGAAGCCTGGTCCAGGGGATATTGTTCATCCCATCTGTGGTCGACACGCCAGGCTATTAGTTGGAATAAAAGAGAAGCTATGAAAATACTTTCTTATTTCTCCCTCTTTGGTGGTCTTATTTTTACTCAAGTCCCCCAGTCTCAATTTATGACCAAAAAGGATAGTACCAAAATGTAGGGCTACTTGGAGGGGAAATTGCTGGCTGTTTTAGTGGTGATATCAGGGAACGTTGAGAATAAATGTAGAACTGAGACCTTAAGCAGGATTTCCTCACAGGCTGACTGCAGGATGTAAGGAAAGGAGAAGAACCAAGAATATCTGTGAGATGATTGGCCTGAGTAATTTGGACAACGGAGCTGTCATTCTTCTGAGATGGGAAGGAGACAGAAGAAACAGGTTTGGAGAATAGGGCATAGAGAGTTTGATGTGGAACATCTAATTCCCGCTTAAGACACATCCAAATGGAAACAAGGAGTTGATTCCAGGTGTGGGACTAGAGAGGGTATGGAAAGGCATTGGAATGAGTGAGACCAACTAGTTAGTGAGTATTGAGAGGCAAAAAAGAGATGGAGGACCAAGCCCTGAGACTCTGCAGCTTGGAGAGATTAATCTGGGCAATACCGGCAAAGGAGCCTGAGAAGGGCTGACAGTGAATTTTGTGGCTCTCCACTGCAGTGCTTGGGCCCTTCAGTGACCCCAGGACCATTTTCTCTGATCTTAGATGTGTTTTCTCTTGCATCAGCCCTGGAAGAGTTTGCCTTGTCACCCTTCTGCCTTGGGACGTTCACCCTGTACTCTGGCCTTGCCCTTTGTTTTGTTCCCCCTTACCTGAGGTATGATATGATGTACTCCAGTTAGAAAAGGTGCTCCCTGTGCCAGGGATTTTCACAACCTTTCTTCTCCACTCAATGAACATCACTTCCATTTCTGCTCTGTGTTTTCTCTCCTACTTAACTTCTGTTCATTCAGAGATTTTTTGCCTCCTTGGATTTTCAACATGCTCATAACTCAGCCTTCCTTAATGATCCCTCTGGCTCCTACTGACCTGCATAGCTAGTCCTCCGTTGTTCACCTCCAGGAGCTACTGCTAACACGGTGATTTTTCTCTATAGCTTCCACTGGAGGTCATCCATTGGCAATGTTTTTGATTGGGTTAGCTCTTTTCTGATGGGGCAGAGTTGTTTACTGCTGATCACCTTAAGGGCAACGGACCATTTTCTGCTTTACAACTCATCCCTGATTCAATTAGTGCAGCCAAGCACCTCCAGTATGAAAGGGACTGACCTGTATAGTGGTATTTAATATGGGAAGAATCAAAAAGTAAAAGCACTTGTAGGGGCTCCTGGGTGACTCAGTCCAACCCAGGAGTTAAGTGACCAACTCTTGATTTCGGCTCAGGCCACATATCAGTGCGGTGAGATCAAGTCCCTCATCAGAGCTCGGGAGCTGGGCTTGGGGCCCACTCCTTAACATTCTCTCTCTCTCCCTCTCTCTCTGCCCCTCCCCCACCCCACTTGCATGAACACACATACATGCACTTTCTCTCTCTCTCTCTAAAAAATAAAACATAATAATTCTTTTAAAAAGTCAAAGCACTTGTAAACAAAGTTGTTTACTCCTATTTATATCAGTAGGTTTGGACTTGAGGGGTAAAACAGCAAAATCACAGACCCTCTGTCCCTAAAACCAAAGGAAACAAAAAGAACGGTTAATCATCAGTCAGAAAAAATTACACCAGCAAAAACCACACAAAGTCAAGGCCACAATTTTGTGCCATTATTTTTGAATAGCAGCTACTAGGAAGGAGGAAGGAAAGGGGGGACAAACAGAGAGAAAATCATAGAGGATGAACTCTCTATGCTCATGCCTTAAGGCTGTTTTTCAGATGTTGAGAAGAAAATAAATTGGAAAAGCAAATCCTAAAACATGTACTCATCTCCCTCAACTTGAGGAGACCAGGCCATGGGAACATGCATAGGCCTGGAAAAAGACAACGAGGAACCCCCAAATATAGAGATGACTTGTTCCAGCTCTTGTGCCAGAGAAAATAAAATGCTAGGTCTTACTATTTTATTTTTCCCATTTAGGAAGAAAGCTTGAAAGTGAAAGCAAAATAATCATAATTCCCAAAAATGAATTATCTTCCATAATAAAATTTTAGCACAATGAGACTATGAAGAGGAAAGAAGGAAACAAAAGCCACAAGGGGACAGGTGGCCCTTGGGGAAGGGTGGTAAGGAGAGTCCCTCTTGCCCTCTCCCTCCACACAGAGAACCCAAACAGGCAGAATCAGGCTGTTTGCCCCACCCCTGGAGACAGTGGGGAAAGCCGGTGAATGGGAAGGTGCTAACACCTGGGACTGATTGGCTTTGGCAGCAGGAAAGATTTCTGGGCCCTATCTGAATTGAAGAAATATCTGAAGCTTGATATTCCAAGCATAACCTCCCATAGCCCTAGCAAATATTTCTGTCCCTGCAGACCCCTCTCCTCAAACCAAGACGCCAAAACAGAGAGAAGAAAACCTAGCTGACATTGAAACAGGACTCTCATGAGTGGGGAAGAGATTCTGGGATGACTTTCTGATGCCATAATGGAGAGAACAAAAGATCTAGATAAGGAAGTTAAAAACAAGGTTTCTGACAACTGTGGAGCAGATTTAAAAAAACAATTAGTCTAAATTAAAGTAAGTGGTAAGAAGACCCCCAAGAAGAATATCTGAGAGTAAGAGTCAAATGGTTTGGAGGTAATTGAAGGCTTCAGGAAGAAATAAATAAATAAATAAATAAATGATCCCAGGGTCCCGGGACCAAGCCCCGAATTGGGCTCCCTGCTCGGCAGGAAACCTTCTCCCTGTCCCACACCCCCTGCTTGTGTTCCCTTTCTCACTGTGTCTCTATCAAATAAATAAATAACATCTTAAAAAAAAAAGAAAGAAATATGCGAAAAACAATCAGAAAATCTCAACCAAAACTAAACTAAACTAAACATTGTGTAAGTAAGCAAAGATTCAGATAAAGTTCATGAAACTGTGCCAGATTCTGAGCAATTAGTAAACAGTGAGAAATAGAGCCACTCAACCTGGACCATTTTCCCTCTGGCACCATACAGGTCACACTTTGGAGCCCTGGAGGGGGAAGAACAGTCTGAGAACATTACCGTGCTCAGCAGTGAACAGTATTTCCATGGTCAACATATTGACTCTCAATGTGTTGATTATCAATGTACTGACAAGCGTGCAAGACCAGTTAGGACTGAAAAACAGACTTAAGCATATAGCTTGTGCTTATTATTCATTAAGAAACCATCCTCAAGTTCCTTTACTCTGCAATATTTTAATGATATGGCATCACCTTGATTAAATTTTTGAAAAGTATAATCAGCTTAACAAGAAATGTGTAGCAATCATATAGGAAGAAATACTTGTTCAGAATTATGAATAAAAACTTAATAAATGGAAAGAAACATTTCTATGAGATTGGTGAATAAGAATACCAATTTTTCTTGGACTAATGTGATCTCAACAAATAAAACAAGATATTTTGAGGAATTAATATATACAAATAATTAAAAGAATTCTGAAAACAAAAGTTTATGAGGGGCAGGTAGGAATTCTAGCAGTTATTAAAATAAATGTACAATTTGCTAGATAATTTGGAGGTGAGATTGATGGAAAGCAATAGAAATGTAGAAGTGGAGCTGAAATTATATGACTATTTGCCATATGATAAGGGGGGTATTTTAAATTAGGGAAAAGATTTTTTTTTCCACTTACATTGTGCTGAGTCAGCTGATCACCTATTTGAAAGAAAAATAATATTAATTCCTATCTCACTTCTTATACCTAAGTAAATTCCAGATTTAGACTGATTTAAATAGTGACTTCTGGTTCAGCATATTAGACATAATAAAATGAGGAAACTAAAACTACTTCATGAAAGTATGTGGGTACATACTAGTCTAATATTCCAGTGAAAGGTTTTTTTTTTAACTTAGATAAAAGAATAGCAAATTAAACCACACAGAAATTTAAAATTGATGTTTGCAAAAATATAACAAATGGATAGAGGAAAATACATTAAACATATATAACAGATAATAGGTGAGTCTTCTTAATTTTTAAAGAGCTGATAGAAACCTATAAGGAGGAACAAAAGGTCCACAGGCTAGGAAATTGGCATTACAGAACAACAGATGGCTGGAGAAAAGGGAGGACTTCCTCCAGGCCTTTGTTCCTTGCCCCTTTTCCACCATTTACCTCGTACTCATTTTCATCATGACAGTCACTTGCCATCATTTTCCCCAAACAGTTCTTGCCTCACCCAAAAAGGGATACATTGGTACTTCTAACTTGCACCTTGAAACTTTACCATAGATCTCTTATACACCATATTTTTCCATTTTGCTTTTTCTTAGCATTGGTCATTTTCATTGTTCTATCACTCTTGATTATGAAGAAACTGTGTCTTCCTCATCTCAATCCCTGACACCTCAAGCCCTAAGAAACTGCTAACAATCCCCATGTTTAAATAAGTAAGCTAAGAAGAACTTCAGGGGACACACATTCTGTGTGTCACACTGTGTGACACAATGTAAGTGTCCTTGAGTTACATCTCCATCGTCGGAATCTAAATCTCTGGATAAAATCTCAACAGAACTGACATAGCAGGCTTTAGGCAAGGCACCAGTTAGTCTTCAGCCTGTGAGAGAGGTACTTCATGGCCCTCCTTTTCATTGTTTATCCACATAAGCAGCTAGAAACACACGCATTGTAACAAAGCATTGCTCTCAAATACAATTCACAACATCTTACAGGTGGCTAAACTGTACAGAAATGAGATTATTTTTTCTTCTGAGACTCTGAAAAGAGTAGAAGAGAACCCCAGTGTTCTTGCCCACATTGCTTCTCTGCCAGCAACAGATTACAATCCCATAACTCCGCGCTCCCAAGCATTTACTGAATGCCTAATAGCTGAGTATTCATGACAGCTAATGCAGTGGATGAAAACAAATTAATTTGGTTGGTGCCCAAGGCAGTTGAAGGGTACACCTGCATTTTTTGGTTTCTCAGTACTGAGAATAGATGTTGGATTCGATCACAAGCTTGCCTGTCATTTTGGGGGAAAGAAATCCTTGTTTGGGGAAAGAAAACTTCCCTTTACACTGGTGGGTGTTTTGATCTTCCCCTATTGCTGTTGAGTCTTTAGGATGTACACACACTTTCACACTGGTGACATCTTCATTGAAGGCAATACAGCAGTCTGATATTTTTATGTGAATCATCTTTAGAACCTGTGTTCCTTGTCTTTGGATGTAA
Organism: Mustela erminea; assembly: GCF_009829155.1. NCBI lineage: Eukaryota > Metazoa > Chordata > Mammalia > Carnivora > Mustelidae > Mustela > Mustela erminea. The sequence goes on from NC_045628.1 coordinate 10,111,361, forward strand.
TAAATACTCAACAGAAAAAAAAAAAAAACACAGAAAAAAAAAAATTGCCCTCAATGATAAGTGTTGGCATACTTATGATGTTAAATGACGTGTTGCAAAGTCTTCTGAAGCATTTTTAAGATGAGTTAGAGCTAATATTCTCTTGGGCGCCCTGGCAGGGAAGGTTTTATATTGTCCTTGACAACGCTGAGTTCAAGCATCAGTAACAGCATACTTCGGACTTTTGTGAACAAGATACACTGTAGGGTAATGAGAGTATAGAAAAACTCAAGGAGATGTTAAGTGTTTCACACATAGACAAAGGATAAGCAGAAAATCATATCTCCTCATACAAGAATCATTTAACAATTAATCACTCCTTTGCTCAGATGGGTCCACTATGTGTCAGGCGTTTAATGGCCTCTTCTACAACAGTTGGTTTGAGTGTTCCTAGCAAAACAAACTGCTAAGAGAGCTTACTGTGTAGGATTCAGCCTGGAAAGTAGCAGATTCAAGACCTCACTGAACACAGAATGCGGTGCTTGGAAAAGGATTTAATTTGGAGTCATAGCGACTCGGTGTGAATTGTTAGTGTCACACATTAGTAGAGTGACCTTGGCTAATCATCTCTCATCTTTAAGCCTCATTTTCTTTAATTTCAAAAACAAAGAATCAGAGTAGTTTATCCGCAGTGTCCATTTTGTCTCTAAGATCCTTTCAGGGTTACAGGGTCCTATTGGTCTCTGTATTTCCCTGGGCCTTATTTCCTGGGATCTGAGAGCCCAGTTTACACCTTCATTTTACTAAAGCCTATAAAAACATTTTTAATGAGTCACTAGATTCCAATTATCACTTTTCCCAGACATCATCATCATCGTAAATCCTCATTAAGAAACACTTATTGACCACTAATGTATACAAGATCCACAAATCAGAGCTGTACATATAACCCTATATTTAATAAGGAAAAACTTGTAAGAACGGAACTAACCAAAGATCTTGGCAGAGAAAGTATGAGTCTCTTAGCTTGGCTGGATTCTGTTGGAATGCTCTATTATCTATGTACATATGTATTTATTTATTTATTTATTTATTTATCTATTTATTTATTTATTTAGGTCTTGGCCCCTTTCATGGTCTTGACTCTGTACCTTGAAAATAAAAGAAAAAAATCATGAAAAATGTGTTTGTCTTCATTAAGTTGCTCAGTATGGCAGTATCATTTAGAAATATTTCTTTCTTGGGACATCTGAGTGGCTCTGTTGGTTAAGTCTCTGCCTCTTGATTTCGGCTCAGGTCATGACCTCAGGGCTGTGAGATCAAGCTCAGTTGGACTCCACACTGAGTGTGGAGCTTTCTTGAGATTCTCTCTCTCCCTGTCCCGCTTCACCCCCTCCCCCATTAAGAAAGAAAGAAGGGAGGGAGGGAGGAAAGAGAGAGAAAGGAAGGAAGGAAGGAAGGAAGGAAGATTTCTTTCTTTCTTGAGGAGTCTCTGGTTTTTAATAAAACTGAAATAATTTGATAGATGGGTACTATAAAGGTAAAATTAAGGGTATTATTCCTATATGCCTTTAGATAATCAAATGCAATTCTCTATAAAAATAAGTTTCACTTAGCAAAATAAAAATACAGTTACCTGTTGGAAATGTTCAATCTTAGCTTGCTTATAGAGGAAAAAAAAAAAAAGAAAGTCAAATAAAAAGAGGTCCTGGTTTTTTTTTAAAAAGTTACTCAATAGTGTTTTCCCACCCACAAGGCTAATTTTAATACAGGGTGATCATTTTAGTTTTCCACACTGAAAAGTTAGATATCAGGCTTTTCGGATCTTCAGTTCTGAGCTGTTTCCCGTCTGTTGCATTAAGGCTGTTCTTCCCCTGACCGGATCAGGTAAAAATGAATAATGTTGACACCGGAGTCCTCTTCCACCGAACACCAGCTTTAAACTGCGTGCCCGCCCGAGCAGGTGTCTCACACCTCTGTTGTCTTCCTCTGCAGGCATTTATGTCCATGTTCCAGATCCTCACCCAGGAAGGATGGGTAGACGTGATGGACCAAACTCTGAATGCTGTGGGCCACATGTGGGCTCCTGTAGTGGCCATCTATTTCATTCTGTACCATCTCTTTGCCACTCTGGTGAGTTTAGCATTTCATTTCACTTCTCTCTTAGAACCGTAGTGGGATGACCATCAACGGGCGTCAGTGGCCTAGTTTCCATTTCAGAACAAGGGCCAGAGAACCCAGGTACATAGTCGGACCAGATGAGGTCCCTCCCAGTCTCAATTCCTATGAATTGAGCTCCTGGAAGAACACTAGATTTCGGATCTGAAAAAGGGGTCTCCATCAGATACAAGTGTCCACATGAGGGAAAACAAGACGAGACAAAATGGGAATCCCACCTTCGTGCGCCTGTTTCCCCATCTCTGAGCATTCTCACTCTCCGTAATTTAAGAATCAAGCTGGCCTACATCATTAGGATTGCTGCCATTATTATCATTTATCATGTAGAGGCAAGATCTCCGGTGTCACTTCCTTTTCCAAGCTGAGACTAAACTGAAGTCAAGGCGAAGATCTCAGGGTACAGTGACAATTGAACTCCGTGTTTTGGGGCTCTGACGGAAAGAAACGCATGAGAGAAAAATTAAAACTCAGAGCTTCAAATATTGTAAAAAGCGTCATGAAAATTAAATACCAAAACCCAGGAAGAATTGACTTCTGTCACATAGCAGATTTTTTTCTTTTCAATGCATTTCTATTAAGCAGAAAGGAAAAAAATGTGAAATGTGGCCTTGATGTATGAAGGGCTGTGATTCTCAGGTCTTTTAATGTGATCCTCAGGTCTTTTCTCCTTATAATAAAAGCGTGCATAGTTAAGAAGCTAACGTAAGCTCTATTACGTTAGAAGTTCCCAGGTAAGAATGAAAAATGCTATCCTTTATCAGAAACACATGAAATTCAAAAAACAAAACAAAAAAACAAACAAAGAAAAGAAACCCCTGCTATTATTTATTGAGAAGCAAAATATTTTATAATTTTATTCTTAATATTTGGAACAACCAAGGTAGGTAATGCTCCCGCTTTACAGATGATGAAACTGAGGCTCGGTAGAGTTAAGAAATTTGCCCAGTGCCAGATAGAGTGTAAATGCTGGAGCCAGAATGTTCCCACGTCTTCATGATCTCACAGCCTGTGGTCATTCGGCCATCTCGCTGTTTGCTTAGATCGCGATGTCTCCACTGTCCCTGAAAATGTCTTCATGGAGTCAAGCTCTGCCAAGAGTCCCTAAAATAAAACAAATTTCAAGTGAGTGCAAAGGTCCCTTCCAATTCTGAATATGAACCATGTACGTGCTTCAGAAACTAGATGTGTTCAAGGTTGCATTTGCTATAAACAGAGCCTTTCTTTCAAAACTGAGACACAGCCGTCAAGCAGTGTGTGGGGACGCATGGTTATGAGGCGTAAGGGTCTAGGTTCAAGCAGTAGAATCACATGGAAGTAGTTTTGGCTTTTTTTTTTTTTTTTTTTTTTTTTTTTGCATAGGTTGACTTTTCAAATATGCACAAAAGGAAAGAACATTCAGCAGGGGAAACGGACCCCCGGCTTCCCCAGTGAAATCTTCCCGTCCTGCATGACACATGGCCCTGAGCACTTTTCATCCTCCTTTCCAGACCTTTAAGTCTCTGACATTAATTCACTCACTCATTTACTCATTCATTCACTCACTTATGAAGTCAACTGTTTTATTAAGCATCTACTTTGTGTTTGAGTTCCTTTAAAACTATAGAATAGCTTGGAGACTATTAGTCATGGGTTCAAGGTAGGAGAGAGATGATTGAAATCATCCGTGAATGGTAATAATCTATCTAATTTTTTTCTATTGAAACAGTATACTTGTTTGCTATTCCCCTGGCAGATTTTTCACATAGATTTAATCCTTTAGTGAGAGTCTCACACGATATGAAAGCAAGAAGGAAAATGATTCAGTCTAGTAAGCCGTTTACCAAAGTAATATTTTTTCAAGTGAACTTCTACAGAGATCACTAATACAATGAAATAAAATATTAAATCTGGTGCATTGACTTCTTGGGCAGTCTCAATTTTCCTAATGGGGCCAAAACCATGGCACTGACAGTGGAACACTAAAGTATTTCCAAGGACTCTCAAAGGCTCACCTGTGCTCCTAGGAATCCACAGAGCACATCTGGAAAGCCCATACATAATTCTGCCTTTTCATTCTACGGAGTCAAGTATCTGCCCAAAATTTTATTTTAATTTTTCCATCATGATTTTGAAAAAGAGGTTCTAAGTTAAAACTATAAATTGAAATAATGTCTTCTTTTATTCATAACCTTTTCCAAATCTGGAAAGCAGTAAGGGCACTTTGGGAAATGAGGTGGAGTACAGCTACTCCACAGCTGTAGAGTTCAAAGCCCAGGTTCAGGTTCTAGTCTGCTCGTCCAAGATGGGTGGCTTTGGAAGAATTAAACAACTTCCCTGACATCTCTATCATGTTGTCTCTGAAGGTGAGGACAATAATGCCCCACGTGCCTACTTTCTACAATTGCCCTCTCCAGGTGAGCTGTAGTTTTGAGGATGTTTTAGCCGGGGAATGTGAGGGTGATCACAACCATCTCCAACTCTGCGTTTAAATAACATGGTGTGTGCATTTAAAGGCATGCCTTCATAAATGCTAAACATTGATTATATTGGTTCAGATGCTTTTAATTTATAGAAGTAAAGTATTATTGATCAATCTTAAGCGTCATTCGTGCCCCTTCCCGGACTGATTCCTTCATTGTTTTAATCTTTCCTCCTTTTCCCACACCTCTTCTTCCAGACAACGACTAGGATGCCTTTGGTCTGAACCCTATCTTCCAGTTTTAAATCATATTTTACTGCATTTAACATGCTAATAACTATAGGAAGACTTATTTGGTTTAATATTAACACAAGCAACCACTAAATCATACACATAGATGATAAGGCGCACGCCAGTTTCAGAGTTGTTAAAATGTGAAAATAAATGAGTGTCTTAAAAAACCAATGAAGTACAGTAGTCTCTCACATATATGTGTGTCCATTAAAAACAGATAGTGCCTTAAATTTAAGGTTATGATCTACAAACATTTTATACTATTAGTTTGTAAGATTCATATTAATTTTCTACTTTGAGAAGGCTCTGCCCCAGTGCCCCAATGGCCGTCCCTAGGGGAGATGTCCTTGCACACTGTTCTCCCTACTATGACCACACACCATGCTGACCTGATTTATACCTGATCATTGTTTTCCTCCTTAAAATCATTAGTAGCGACAATTTTCAGAATAAATGGTATCCAATTCTACATACATTCTCAGTTACTTTCGTCACCAAAGACTGTCTTTGCAATCCTTTCTTCTTAATGCATATAAAGTCCATCTGGTCATTATTCTATGTAGTTAGGAATATACGGAATATAACGGACTATGCCATATTTGTTTATCAGCCCCTCCTAGTGGAATGTTTTGCTCTCATGGTGTTGCAACTAATACGTTTGTACGTTGTGTCCACTTGTGTGAGAGTTTCTCTAGTATCGATGCGGGAAGGTAGAGTTCAGGACCCTCTATCCTGCCCAGAGAGCTCTGTAGCATGGACTGTGAGCCCATATTTCAAATCTGGTCGGCAGGCTTTCTTTATACAGCTGGTGAGCCAAGAATGGTTTGCGCATTTTTAAATTAATATATAAGTCGCACAGAATACCATCAGTGTTGTCTCTTGGCCCTCTCAGCCTAAAATATTTACTGTCTGGGCCTTCTATTGGCCGACCCCTGTTCTCAGGCAAGCGGCACTAATTCACCCTCTCAAGTGCTGAGAATCCCTGTGTGATGTTCTAACTTCTAGTTGATACCGTTAGACTGAAGGTTTTGACAGTCTCATGAGTTGGACGGTAATATCACTTGGCCTTAAGCTTGCATTTTTGCATTTCAGTAATTGTTAATAAAGGAGCACTTCTTCATGAATTTACTGGCCATCTTCGTGATTCTCGCAATTGCACTGTGTGCTTTACCTGTTTTCCTAAAGGTTAGTTTGTCCTTTTAAAATGCATTCCTTGGAGGGGCACCTGGGTGGCTCAGTGGGTTAAGCCTCTGTCTTCGGCTTAGGTCCTGATCCCAGGGTCCTTTGGTCTGAACCTATCTTCCAGTTTTAAATCATATTTTACTGCATTTAACATGCTAATAACTATATAGAGAGCCCCTTACTGGCTCTCTGCACAGCAGGGAGCCTGCTTCCCCCCCCCCCCCCGCCTCTCTGCCTACTTGTGATCTCTCCCTCTCTCTGTCAAATAAATAAATAAAGTCTTTTAAATAAATAAATAAATAAATAAAATGCGTTCCTTGGAGTGGTACATAGCCTCGGGACAGTAATCCCATAGTGCTGGCAATCCCACAGGTGTTGCAAATCTCTCTGAGGCAGCCTTTTATTTCCAAGTGTCCGTGAGGGCTTTTGGTATTACATTTTGACGTGCTCAAGATGATCATTTTTTCACTTATGGTCAATATTTGTTCCGGATTCATGCTTAAGAAACTCTTTCACACCCTGAGGCAGTAAAAAATACTCTCCTCTGTCTTCTAATCGTTTTAAATCTCTGCCTTCCTCTGTTAGGTCTTTAAGTAATCCTAACATACTGTTTGCATGTATTGTGAGCCAGATAAAATACACTGTTGCAATAAAGCTCAAATTGGTTTTTCTCAGCCAAATTTATGTGAAGTTTTTATGTTGTGAGATAATTAGTCAGGTTCCCTGATTGTGACATCTCACGCCAAAAGTTTAACTACCCAGATTGTTATATTTACGAGTGATTTTTTTTAACGAGAACTAATTAATTCAGTGAAAGAAAATACCTCATACAACTAAATTAAATCTGATAGTTCCGCTTCCAGACTATGCTGCCCCAAAAGACTTGTCACTTCCCCAGTTCACTGGAGATTTTGCCTGGAGTGTGACCAGCAGTTGCTCGGCTTTTCCTGATACCCTCCAACCCACAGGCACCGTGAGGGGGTCCATGAAGTTAGCTCCTTCTGATTCAACCCGGCTTTCCTGAATCTTAGCTCCTGGTCTAAGCACCAACCTACTTCCTGGCCAGATTGGACAAGAGCTTAATCCCTGCCTTTCTGAGCCTATAACTGGTACAGAAGTAGCCAAAAAACACAAATCAACCAACCAACAGATAAAACCTGTCATTCAAGACCTCATGACCCAAGGGATAGAAGGCTGTGGTTGGCTGTGGGTTCCGTGTCACATAAATGAATTTCTGATTCTCAGTCATCCAGCCCTGCCTGATCTGAAACAGTTAAAATATTGACAGTAAACGGAGACGGTTTGTGGGCTGACAGATCAGTATGTGGAGAGAGACCACAGGCCCCTGAAACATACCCACCACATTCCCTTAAAAACTGAACACCTAGAAGTTAAAATCTCCATTCCATAAGCTTGTCTTTGGGCTTGAACTTCATTAAAATGAGCATTTTTCTTAAATTGTATGCTTCCTTTTGCAAAATACTACAAAGTATTTTAAGCCAATCGCGTGGTGGGGGTGGGGAGATGTCCACATAAATACACAAGCTCTGCTTTGTTTTTTATCCACACTGGCCCAGTGGTGCCGCACAACCCAGGGAGTTTCTGATTGAGTCTTTTCAAGGACAGGCATATGCCAAGCAGCAAAACAAGGAATAAAAAAAAAAAAAAAAAAACATTTGGCTGCAGTTTGGTTCTGAAATAAAAAACAGCAGGCTATTCCATCGCCCCCTGGGGACACCAATTTGTCAGCCCACAATGAAAATCAAGCTTAAGTGTATAGCAAATGCATATTCATAACCATTATCTATTGTCTCTTTAAAATATCTCTCCCATCGCCAGGTATGTATTGTGTATTCTGTCCTGACTGATTGCAGTTTGCTGAGTGCTTGTGAAATTCATCTTTTCCCCCACTTTTGCCAATGATTAGGGGATAAGGGCTGTGGAAGACTTACTTATCCAGTTGAAAGACTCTATTTTTTTTTCCCCTCAGTGTTTTTCCATTTATTATTGTTTCAAAGGAAAGCCCTGTGATGTGAATACTGAAAGAGAGAAAATGTAATTAAGCGTTCATTGTGGATAGTCTTTTTGTTACCTTTGAAGTGCTTAAATTAACACAGCAATCTCTTGATTTTGCTTCTGTGGCGACAGCTTTCTGCGAATAGTCATATTTTGCTGACAAAAATGGGCTTCCAAAGTGTAAATTAAATAACTTGATTTTCTAGAATTCATTTAAAAGTGCATCTGTGTTGAACACATCCCATTTTACATTGCTCTGATTACATTTGACTTTTTGTTGACCTGTGTAAAAAACGAGATTGTTTCCAACCACAGCTCGCAAGACAACTTAGAATAGTGTGATTCTAAGTGGTAAGAAGGAAAAAGAAAAACTCGGGATTACAGGGTGTTGCCCAGAGGCCTGCTGTGCTTCTACGGTATGCTTGAAAATAATTTTTAAAAAAGAATTCTTAATGAAGTTCACTGTAGAGAGGGGAATAAGATTAAAGGTGACATTTCAACTAATGGGCTGTCGTTAAGCTGTATCGTGAGGGAAAGAAAGTAGTAAAAGTAAACTTTAAAGAAAAAGTGGGAAGGGGAGGTGTATGCAAAACAAGGACATGACTGTACGCAGAGTTCAAGAGAATGAAAAAATATAGGTAGAGATTCTCAGTCAAGAAAACCCCTTCTCAAATGGTAAGACCACCATCTTCCCCAATAAACTGTGACTTTCAACAGTCTGAGTCACGCTGACCCAAACGTTGAGTGTTAGGTACAGAGGATGAACGGTCACATCCCAGCAAAACTGGAGGGAATAATGAAATGGGGAACACACCTGCTTCTGCGTTCTGCAGTCTACCCAACCGTGCTGAGATGGGTTCTGGGCAAAAGGAAGGAAGACAGATAATTGCCTGTGGTTGAATGACTAAAACTTAAAACATTCCAAATTTCTCGCAAACTCTTAGCTCTGGAGAATCTGACTTTTTCAGTAGAGTGTGTGGAGTGAGACGAGTATTAAGAGAAGAAAAGACGGTTTTTAAGATTTTGTGGTGGCTGAACACCTATTAAGACAGTGGGCCAGGAACCGTATCGAACCTGGAAACAGATCTCCCCAAATCCTCTAAGTTGGAGGGTCCGAATCCACCAATATGTTGGAATGTCATTCCTAAACGTTCTAGGAACAAGATTTGCCAGATTTCCAGGGGTTTGACATGTGGCATTTTCCCCACTAAGTGCATTATCAAGACTAAAAAATATCTTGAGAATGGACTTTATAATCTTAGCAAACTCGAGGAATTAGGTACCTCTGATATTTTAATAGTTACTCTACACTTTTTCACTGAAATTCACCAATTTCATTTCAAAATTCATTTCAAAATTTTCATTTCAAAACTGCATTTGAAAGGATGTATCAGAATGTATCAATATTGGTCATAATATGAGGAAGTGGATAGAGTACATCAGTTGTCTATTACATAGTAGAATACTTGGGCTGCATATTAATACAATGGAATGTTATAGACCTGTTAAAAGTAGATACTAGCCAAAGTGTAAAAATATATATAACATATATATATACATGAATTTTTTTTAAGCATTGCACGAATTAAACACCACTGTGTTGCAAGTGTAAGTGTATCTTAACAAAGCTCAAGAGGAAATGAAGGGCTGGACCGTTAGCCTCTTTCTTCCCTGAAAGTGTATCATTGTGATGTAGTATTCTGTGCCACATTATAAATTCACATATTATGTAAATCTATATATTAAAAAAAAAAGCAGAGCATAATTTAGAATTATGGCCAAGAGTAAGGGTAAAAGCGTTCCGTGGAAATAATGAAGCTTTTGTGATGCTATGCGGTGGGTTCCTGTAAAAAATATTTATTAGGGGCACCTGGGCAGCCAGTGAGTTAAAGCCTCTGCCTTCGGCTCAGGTCATGATCCCAGGGTCCTGGGATCGAGCCCTGCATTGGGCTCTCCGCTCATCAGGGAGCCTGCTTCCTCCTCTCTCTCTGGCTGCCTCTCTGCCTACTTGTGATCTCAGTCTGTCAAATAAATAAAATCTTAAAAAAATTATAAAAAATATTTATTATATCAATAACATCTTAATATAAACCCGTGAACCACACGTAATGACGATAGAAAACCTTTAGGGACAGCAGCCGTGACGCCTGTAGGTAAACCCTGAAGGTGAGGCTCAGACGTCAGTGTCTGGGTTAAGAATCTTCGTTCACGACCATTACCTCGGCTTTCTATAAAAACAGAACAGATAAATGGGGAAAACAAAACAAAACGTTGAGAGAATCTGGGAACGGTCCTTGCTTCCAGAATGAGGACTTGTCCCCCACTCCTGTGACTTCTGGGGGGCAGGAGTGGCCAACACCCAGACCGGCTTGCATCGTCCGCCCAGCCGGGCACGGCCCCGGTCTGTGGGCGAACAATGTGTCTTTGGCAACAAGTACATTAAACCTGACGGCGGCGGAGCAGTCAGCGTCCCTTCACTTCTGTTCCTTAATCGCAGCGGCGAGGGCCGCCCTATCGGAGTGTGAGACAGAACTGCGAAGTAATTCTCACCTCCTTGCAACTGCAGCAGCGAATCCTGCCTCTCCCGCGCCTTCTATTTCCGATCCAAACAGGCCATCAAAGCCAGACTTCCGTCACCCCCGTATCCCCGTGCTCGGCGACAGGGACCCAGCTCAGAGTCCACGTCCAGCTGGAGCTCCGGGAGGAAGCCCAGGTTGCCCACAGATTTTTAAAGATGATTTCTGTGGGTGCCATCGCGCCGTCAGGTTCATGAAGCCCTGCTGCCGAAACATGCACGGATATTTGCTGAAGGAACTCAAGTTTAATGATTTTTGAAAACAAACTTGAAATTCTCTCCTATTATTCGTGAATGTGTTGCCCAGACCCCTTCCCAGCTGCTTCATTCTGTAGACATGGGCTGTCAAACCACGCAGCGCCCTCATCATCTCTCCCAGCAAAGCCGAAGCTCCTCCTTTTTGAGTCTCACCTTCTCCCTACCCTGAAAACTCAGCTCCCATCTGTACAAGAAGGAGAAACCACGGCCCTCTCTCTGTCCTGCTCTGAGGGGAGCTTTTCTCTCTCCTCCAGGAAGAATGTATAAAATGACAGGTTTTTTTTTTTTTCAAGTAACAAAATCTTACGTATTTAATAGCCCTTTGTCAACCTGTACTTTATACTGTCTAGTCACCGTGCCAATGAGCCAATTTAAAATAACTACATTATGAAAAAAAAAAAAATTGCATTTGAAAGGAAAAGAGGTAACAGAGGGGAAGCTAATGTCATCAGTTAGTGATCATTACAACCTTCCTCTCACACCTCCCAGCCTCCATGGGTGGCATCTGGGCAAACTGCCACCCCCCTGTCCTCCCTCTGTGGCCTCTGGCAGCCGTGCTCTGTGGTACTTAACCACTCACCAGGCCCCTAATAAGCCACATGCTCCCAAGACCTTGTCTTCTCACATGCCACCTGGAAATCCTTCCTCATAATTCTCTTCCTGCCGAAGTCATCTTTCTCCTTGGTGTCTTGATATCTTGGTGGCACACGGTTGGATTCATCAGTGCCTTGCGATCTTCAGCAAGTAGCGTTCAGAAGACACGCTCCGGTCCGTTGGCCCCAGTCGGCTCTCAGAAGTCTAAATGCTCAGATGGCACAGAGCTGACCCTCTGATACTCTGCTTGGGTTTAGCGTTCAGTTGTCAATCTACGTACCTCTGAGAGCCTCCCTCTCAAACCCCTGCTCCAATTTCCTTTCACGTTCCTCTTGTCTAAGAGGAAACAACATTCTCCAGGATGGAGCTTGAGGGAGGCAGGTTGGGGGGATGGGGGTTGCTATCTCCATGGTGGGGCAGAAGCCACCCTCGGGGCCAGCAGCAGTGTTGGTGCCAACCCGGCTGTGTTCCACACCCACGACGTGGCCTCACTTCTCATCAGAACTTGAGGGGAGGTCGCCTCGCTGGAGGCCCCGCGTGGATGAGGGGTGGCCTGCCCAGACTTGGAAGACTGGGAAGTTCTGAGACGAGAAGTAGGCGTGAGAGAACCCCAAGAACAAGTTTCTCTCGGTTCCCACCTAGAATGGCAGAACTTCCCGACTTCCTGAGAGTTGAAAGCCAGTGTGTAGGAAAAACACTAGTGTGAGAACAACTGCCCAGGCTGGAGACCAGATGGAGAGTAGAGGGACTTGAATGGGAACCCCCAAAAGAGGTGTCCACGTCTTAACTCCCACACCTAGGAATGTGACCTTCCTGGGAATAAGGGTCTTTGCAGATGTCATTAAACTAAGGTTCTTGAAATGAGACATCCTGGATTATGCAGGGGAGCCCTACCTCCAATGACAAATGTCCTCATAAGAAATGGGTGAGGACAAGTCAGAGGAAGAAAGAGAAGACCACGTGAACATAGAGGCAGAGGCTGGAGTGATGCCGCCCCGTGCTAACAACCCCTGGGGTCCTTGGAAGCAGGAAGGGGGCAAGGTTCATCCTCCCCAAGAGCCTCTCAAAGGAGCGTGGTCCAGCTGACAATGTGATTTTGGACAACTGGCCTCCAGAACCATCAAGAAGTACATTTCTGTTGTTTCCAGCCACCACTCTCATGCCGTATGTCACAGCAGCCCTTAGGAAACTAACACAGAGGGTGTCACTGAGAATCGGACCTTATCAGGAGCTACAGAAGCTGAGATAGTGATCAACTCACCAGAGGCCCCCAAACAAGCACCCATCGCTGCCCCTGATGGAGAACAGAGGACAGGCCCCATGGCCACAGGGCACTAGACGCTGATGAGAAGCATGCCCTTGACCTTACGCCAGCAAAAGGAGCATTTATTCAAGTGTAACTGAGTTTGAAAGGACTGAATTGAATTGATAGAGGAAGATTCAGTTTTCAGCCAGCAAACAAATGGAGAGTTTATGGACTAAATTAAATTCATTTGTAGAAATATCAAAAAAATTAGTTTCTCCTATCCAAATTTATGTCTGTATATTTTCATGCAGGCTGTGCCACATGCCACAGGGTTGTTGGGAGAAGATTAAATGGAAAAAAGGGTAGTTGCAATTCCCTGAGCTATTGTTATTATCCGTGATAGGTCATAGACAAGGGCCCCAAACTCAGGTCTCCCACCACGGTGCTCCTTCTGCCAGGCCACCAACCGACGACGGCTCAATTTGACTGTGAACTCGTAGCGGTGGGTCCAATACCGTGTCCGTGCTCCTGACCAGGCAGCGTCTGACACATGGTTGGGGCTCAGTCAACTCCCTGCCGAATTTAATTGAAGAACATAACCTCACTGTCCTTAAGTAGCCTGCCATCTGTCTGGTGTTGGGAAAATAATTAAAAATAAAATATCCTGCCAACCCAGAAAACCTCTCCACCAAGGTAGATGAGAAAGAAAACAGTTTCCTTATTGACAGCCCCAGTCCAGACTGCAGTGGGCATCCCAGGCAACCTGCTGCAAAGACCACACCGACAAAGCCACCTCACGTTGTGCCGGTATCCCCACGTCGCGTCTGTGTCCGCAGGGTAAACATAACCAGGCCTCGCCTAGGACCTGACAGCAACATTTGTTAGCGTTCCCCCCAAATTCACCTGGTGATTGGGGTGGCCATCTGTGGTAGCTAATTATCTTCCTCCCGAAGAAAAAGAAAACGGATATCTTCCAGATGAGTAGGTGGTTTTGCGACATGGTGCCGGGTTGCTAAATGACACTCACCTCTCCTCTCCCCCAACCTCCGCCTGAAAAGGGGAGACAGATAGAGTGCTGTCTGCCTGATGTTTACGTGTCAGAGAGATTGCCTTCCATCCAAGAAAATTGTTCCTGGGCTGTAAAATAAATGAGACTTATTTTGCTTTGAAAAAGGTATATCTACATCTCAAAGGGACAGAGGAAGACTTTCCAGAAGATGACAAGTTTTCTAAAGGAAATGCTCTAAGAAAAGGGACTTTCCCTCTTATCATCAGGGAAATTTTTTTCTTTTTAGATTTGGTCTACCCTTTACTGGGCAAATTGGAAAACTGGTTAAATTAGGAGAGAGCAGGGCCTGGACAAGTACCCAATGAGTGATGGAAATGGTGTCCTCCTCCACTGACACTGCTGTTGATGAGAATATCAAGGTCGTGCAAGGGGACTAAACTTAAAGGGGACTCTGAATGGTCCCACTGAGATTAATGTCTGGTTAGAGGAAGGCTGAATGTATCGGTGCCTAGATGTCCGTGGTGTGGAAGGCATCGTGACATCAGTGCACTTGTCCCAAGGCAAGCATATATTGTCAAAATTTAATAATATCTGGAGGCTCTTTTCCCTCTTGTTATATACTCACTGAACTTGGAAAAGAGCTAGCCATTAACTTTTGCATAACAAATCTCTCTGGTACTCAAAAGTTATGACTAAATTGTCTTAACTTTCATACCTTCATACTTAACCATCTAATATTAACAAATGGGAGTAATTTCTTAAGAGGGAAATTGAAAGGAAGAACATAAATTAGGAATGAAAAAGATTTATCAAACAAATATGGAACTTTAGAGAATTCAAACTTGAAAAGGACTACAATTAAATATATATTTTTTAATTTTACTTTTTTGTTGCTTTCTTTCTTTTACCTGATTTATCCATTCAAAAAAAAAAAAAGCAATGCCTTTTTTACTTAATTTGTGAGACGTGGTGAAATACAAATAAAAGGGGGAGGTCTGTTTTTCATAGAGGCAGGCACCATTAACATTCTACAGTACCTCCTTCTAACATTCACTCCATTGTTCTTTTTTGTACCTCCGTGCATTTCTACCCTGTACACTCCTATTTAATATTGTAATGTGAGGATTTTTCCAATGTTATTAAAATTCATGAGTGCATTCGTTATCTTGCTGTATAACAAATTATGGACAATAAGAGCTTACAAGGATAAACATTTATTTCTCACATATTTTCAACAGGTCAGGAATCTGGGACAGGCTGAGCTGGATGTTTCTAGCTCAGAATGTCTCATCCGTTTGCAGTCAAGATGTTGGTGGGACTGCAGTCACATGGAGGCTTGACAAGGGCAGGAGGGCCCGTTCCCAAGATGGATCACTCACAGGGCAGGAGGCCTTGTCTCATCACCACATGGACCTCACCATAGGGCCATTTGAGTGTCCCCATGTCATGGCACCAGGCTTCCACCAGAGTGGGTGATCCAAGAGAGAGCAAGCTGAAAAGCACAGTGTCTTTATCACCTAGCCTCATAAGTCACCCACGGTCATTTCCATAACCTATTGCATAGATCAGCCATATTCAGCTTGGGAGGAGGCTCTGTGAGAGTGTGAACACCAGGGGGCCCTCTCGGAGACTAGCTACCACAATGGGGATTTTTAATGGCTGTGTGAATTTTATAATAGAGACCTGCATAACTGCATTACCTACTTATGTAAGGTTAGATACTGTTTCTAGTATTTCATTATTACAAATAGCTACCAAGCACCTTTGTATATAAAGCTTTTTAATACGCCGAATTATTTTCTTTGGAAAATAGTCTCAGAAGTGTGACGGTGGAGTTATAAAAACTTTTTTCTTAATTTCCATTTTAAGTCGGTGTCATAAAGCAAATTAATTTTTTATATTGTTTATATCAGTTAACATATGCATTTCCTTTAACAAATTTATGATAAATACCTTAAAATCCCTGTGCAATGCTTCAGAACTGCATGTTCATTTTTCATTTAATGCATTCTATGTAGCATATATTTTAGGTAGATAGTCTATATCATATATATATATATATATATATATATATATATATAATGTTTTGATACTTACAGCATGTGGGTTTTTTCATTGTTATTTAATCCTTTTATAGATCCTCCTGAGTTTGTTTGTTGCTGTTATTTTGGACAACTTAGAACTTGATGAAGATCTAAAGAAGCTTAAACAAGTAAGTAATGTGTGGGGAATTCTTCAAATCTGCATTTCAAAATATACGGGTGAAATGTGCTTACAGATACTGTTAAAAGAGAGCTTCAAAATAAAAAAAAAAAAGATTTTAATAAGTTAAGGCAGTCTAAGTTGGCAAAATTTTCTTTTGTTTAATATTTATCCATTATCAACAGAGAAAGTTTTTTATTGCTCTATAATTATCCGAGGAATATTTTCATATTACTATTTTGAGTAAAAGTGAGATGGACATACTACAGGAAATTGGATTGGCCACACACTTCTCCTTCAGCCATTACATGAAGGTTGTTTGAAAATGAAATGCCTCAAGGCCAGATTGCCATTTTGCATAATTTTGTGTAATACTCTTGATCATCATCATAAAAATATTAAGCATCAACTTGCCTGACCCCTAGACACTAAAAGAGAATTTAGTCTTGGTGCCCATAGTCATTATAAGAAATGGAATAGAATAAACGATGAGCTCTGTGCCCAGTTATGTGTGAAAACAGATTGGATATTATAGCATTGATAATCATACTCTCAAAAAATGGAAATGAAAATGCGTGAAGGTTATATGACTGATGGCAGAAAGATGACAGGCGTGATGGACCATTCTCACAGTTTCTGTTGCATGGAAGAACTTTGGCTTAAATATTTGGCTGTGTCAAAGAGTAGAGACCCTTTGAGAAGTAGAGTTGGTGTGAGAAGAGGACACTGGATAAGGTATTCTTTTTTTATTAAAATATAGTTGACAGTCAATGTTATATTGGTTTCAGGTGTTCAACGTAGTGGCTCAGTAATTCTATATATTATGCAATGCTCAACATAAATGCAGCTACCATCTGTCACCATACAAAGTTATTACAATATTATTGACTATATTCCCTATGCTCTACTCTTCATCCTCATGGCTTATTTATTTTATAACTGGAAGTTTGCACCTCTTAATCTCCTTCACCTATTTTGCTCTCCCCCACCTCTTCCCTGGCAACAACCGGTTGGTTCTCTGTACTTATTAGTCTGTTTCTGGTTTTTTGTTTGTTTTTGGTTTTTGGTTTTTTCTGTTTATCTGTTTATTTGTTTTGTTTTTTAGCTTCCACATACAGGTGAAATTATACGGTGTTTGTCATTCCCTGTCTGACTTATTTCACTTATCATAATACCCTCTAACTCCATCCATATTGTCACAAATGGCAAGATATCATTCTTTTTCTGCCTGAGTACTTTCCCATTATATATATATATATACACACACACACACACGTATTTGTATATATATGTGTATATATATACCAATTCTTCTTTATCCATTCATCTATCAATGGACACTTGGGTTGCTTCCATATTTTAACTATTGTAAGTGCTACAATAAACATAGGGTCACATATATCCTTTTGAAGTAGGGTTTTTGTTTTCTTTGGGTAAATACCCAGTAGTGGAATTACTGGATCCTATGTTAATTCTATTTTTACATTTTTGAGGAGCCTCCATATTGTTTTCCACAATGGGTGAACTTGTTTTCATTCCCACCAACAGTGCACAAGGCTTCCTTTTTCTTCACATCCTCGCCAAGCTTGTTGTTTGTTGTGTTTTTGATTTCAGCCATTCTGACTGGTGCTCGGTGATGTCTCATTGTGGTTTTGATTTGCATGGTCTTGATAGTGAGTGATGTTGAGCATCTTTTCATGTGTCTTTTGGCCATCTGGATGTCTTCTTTGGAAAAATGTCTATTCAGCTTCTCTGCCCATTTTTTAACCAGATTGTTTGGGGTTTGGGGGGTGTTGAGTTGTAGAAGTTCTGTATATATTTTGTATTTAACCCCTTATTCCACAGATCATTTGCAAATATCCTCTACCATTCAGTAGGCTGCCTTTTCATTTTGTTGATGATTTCTTTTGCCATGGAGAAGCTTTTAGTTTGATGTAGTTCCAGTAGCCTATCTTTGCTTTTGTTTCTTTTGCCTGAGAAGGGGGATAAAATATTCTTGAATCGCCCTCCCCAGCACTGCAGAAATAATAAATGGGATGTTAACAAAGAACCAAGGCTACAAAACCAGTCTTACCTGCAATTCAAGGGAGGCCCTATACATTCAGAACTTTCAAATTGCATCTGAGTTGTCTTTTTAATGAAGGCAAACACATAACGTATTTAAATGGTTTTATTGTCATTTGCATATCTTAAAGTCACTTTAGGCATTTTATCTTTGTATTTTTTATCTCCAAAGTCTGTGCTTTTAACCAAGGGCAGTCGATAGAAGAAAAAATATATATTTGATAAAAAGGATGCCCACTGTGAGCATATCAAGGAAGGATTTAAGTGCTTTCCTGTCCTTTAACTACACAAGCAAAATGGCCCTCTGGGCATAGTGGAAATGATTTCTTCCAGACCTTTTCAGTTTGCAGCAACAGTGACAGGTTATTCAAATGAGAGTTGGGAACTTCCTTTATGCCATAGATGCAAATGCTTTATGCAGCTTCTAGTTATGGAAATACAGAATTAGTGAGTTCAGAATTGAAACTAACCTCATCAACCCACATAACTAATAAAAATCTGCTGTCGTATAACTACATTAGTTCTTGCTTTACAAATCTGGTATTTAGATGTGGGTTTTCCTGTATGCCATGTTCACTCTGCATTGACTTTTAATGTCCTCTAGTAGAGGCATATGTATTGTATGGATAAAATGAAAAATAGTCTATTTTTTTAAAAATGGGTGATACAGCCAGGTTCAATATAGTCTTAAATAACCACTGGCCAACTAAAATTCCATATAATTCCAGCCCACGTTTGTAGAATAGTTTTTCCACCAGAAAGAAGTAAACTAAATCAGTATGGCAGTTTCTTTTCAAGTTTATGAATTCGAATATACTAATATTTGATGTGTTGATATTATATATAATGTGTATATATATACACACATTTAATATATATAATATATATAATGTGTGTGTGTATATATATATACATATATATGCGTGTGTGTGTGTGTGTGTGTGTATATATATATATATATATATATATATATATACTTTTTATGGGACCCCCAAGAGAAAAACTAACAATAACTAAAAATCAGGACTTTAATTGACATCCACTTTCTTCTTGGACTTGACAGTTTTAATAAACTGTATGGTGCTTTGTTTTGAGCATCTATCATTAGTTACAAAATGGCTTTTATTTAATCACCTGTGGTATATTAGTGACGTTTTGTATTTCTGGAAATCCTGTATACCAGAGCTCATTATCCAATTATGCCAGCCTGCAATTTGAAGTATCTTCTTTGAATATTTAGAGATCTTTGAACACTGAAAATCCCCACCATAAATAAAACAGCAAACTCATTTTCATGAGTAGTTTTCACATTGGACTAACACTACCTATCTATTAAATTCACCTATTAATTCATACTTGAAACTCATCAAATATTATCAGATTAAATTAAAATGTCCTATTTCATTTTCTTCCATTTTGTATAAGCATATTTCATTTCATGAGTTTTTATGAATTGTATAATTTTTTATATCCCCCCCTTATTTCCAATGATCTTGGCCTTTGAAGTGGGGCTCCTCTACATACATAGTTACAAGAATATACCCCACCCCACCCCCCCACACGCATGCACTTTCATACACACATGCAGATAATCATGTGAATACCTGAAACGTTAGCCTGTCTCTCACAGCATCTTTCAGACCGCCAATAAAATTGTTACCTAGATTATTCATTTATTTAGTTTTCTGTGTGCAGCCTCAGTCCTTATGGGTTTAAATGCAAACACTCTATTTTTATTTTTCCGAGATAGAGAACAGAATGAGAAAGATGTAAAAAACATTTGATTTTCTTAACATTTTAAGTTCCAGACAACACTGCAGACTTCATAGTCTGTCTTTGTTCAGTACAAACTTATTTTTCATCCTTTATCCTTTCGCCAACTAATCTGTAGTTTCTTACGGCTCCAGTAATATTTGTCGGACTCATTCAAGTGCCAGGTGCTATATATTTTCACTAATCTGAATTTCACAGCAGCCGTATAATGTAGGCATTATTAATATATACATCTTACAGATGGAGAAACTAAGACACAGAGAAGTTAAGTAACTTACTTAAGGCTACACAGCTAATACATGGCTGAGTTAGGATTTGCATCCAGGCAATTAGGACCTAAAGCCCAGGCTCTATTACTGAGTCACAGAAAAGCTATATATATACCAAACATGAGTCATACCTTTTGTGGAGGCTCACTCATAGGACTGTTAATTACTCATATATAAGTGACATAATATGATTATATTTTAGATGACAGAAACATTATGATATTCATGAAATAACCATTGCTGTGAGAGGCAGTTTTCTGAGGAATGGAGGTGAATTAAGCAAACCAATCATTAGAAGTATCCAAAATAGTTCTCGTTTTCCCTGGAAAAGCAGATGATCTAATCAGAGCCACTGGAGTTAGGACTTTTGCAGCAGGTAAGAGCTCAAATGCTTACCATTCACTCCAAATATGGCAGATGCTGCCCAAGAACCCTCTTCTCTCGTGACCTTCTGGAACAATGAGTCTCTTCAGACAATGACACAAGATGCTTGCAATATATCACATTTCAGTGAAGCCTCTAGAGACTTTTAACGTATTTTATTATGATTGTGGTAAAAAAAAAAAAAATTGTGTTAACATGTAAATGTTGGTTCATAGACATTTTTCAAGAGTAATAGTAACCAGTGCAAGTCACCTCTAAAATGAAGAGGTTAAGTATAAAACACTAAACAAAGCTGTTAGAAGGAGAAAGTCTGTTCTCATGCTCAGCAGAGGAGGAGATACCACCCTGAAGATCAATGGGATAGGAGGGAGCTAAAAGTTAGGGAAGACAATAGAACGCAAGAGAAGCAGGAGGACGTGAAGTAGGGAATTAGGAAAACATTCAAGATATGAAATTAACGGAAAGAGCACAGATTATGAGTCTAACCCTGTGACAAAGGGGGAGCAGTGGGACCAAATCCAGAGTCAGGAAAGTGACCAATCAGGTTGCCAGATGGCAAAGGACACCAGAGCCCTTCAGGGAGAAGCTCCCTGAGGCCAGGTGCATTCTGCATGACCCATTGTTGGTGGAATCCTGGAATCACATTCTTCTTAAGTACACCCATGGTACATAGCTTTTTCCTGTTGTTTTCTGGTCACCTCCTTGCCCTTTGCGACAGCTGTTACCTACCACCTAGGGACTGCTGACCTGCAGAACTTTTCAGGGGAAAGTGTGGAGCTGGCCGCCATTTTTTTTTTTTTTTAACACTTCAGGAAGCCTAGAGGGACTCGTTCATGCACCCGATGACGTGCTAACTCAAATGTCAACTGCAATACTTTTTGCTGGAAATCTGCACATTCTAGGTGGCAGTGCAACTTCCCTTATGCCAAAGTTTTGTTATTGTTGTTGTTTTAATGGGATTCAGAGGGGCACGCTAACAAGACTCCTTGCCAACACATTTTGAGAGTTTCTAAAGTACGTGTTCCCACCAGGCCTACCTCCAGCCAATATCACAAGGACTGTGCCTTGAAAGCCACTAAGGTAGTTTTCCTTTTGTCATTCTTCAAGAGAAATAATGTTCTAAGAAACTGTACTAATGCTGCTCCATATGAAATTCATCTTTTGCTTTCCCTGTGTGCTGCATATAAGACTCAGCTGATTCCCGGCAGCGATAAAGCAGTAACCATCATTTCATGGCTCTCATACCTAATTAAATAAAGACCCTGCTTCTCTTTTCACCATCCTGACACCCAACGCAGGCCCTGGAGATGGAGACAGATAGAGATACAGGTTCAGATATAGATAAAGATACAGGCATATAATGGTTTTCTACACAAGATCAGAAAATTGACTAGAAATGAGATTGTGAGTGGGTAATTTGGCTATTGAGAAGCCAAATCAGTTTGCATACAAGCTAAAAATTTCCTTGACCCAGTGCTGTCCTCCAAACAGTAGTAGGAAACAGTGACCTTGGTCCTCAGTCGCCATAGCAAAGACACTGGAGGATAAAAGTGGAGTTTTGCAAACTTCAAAAATGAAGAAAATCCTCACAGCTTTAATGATTTTTGCAAATTCAGTGCAAGATAGATATAAAGGGTTTTCTTTCAAGCAGTATAAAATTCATTAAACTATGAGGGGAAAAAACCCACAGAGAAGCCTCAGGGAAAGAATCGTTGAAAAGGGAAGTATAGATAGTCTATTTAGATTAAATTCAAAACTCTGAAATTAAAACTGTTTCCCTAGTGCTATATCAAGTTTCATTTGAATCCTGGTTCAAATTTGATAATGTTTGGTCTTTGGTGGTGTCCACTATTAGTGAGGATGGACATGTAAAGGAGCCTTTCTATCTTATGACTCTAAGTTTTTTAAAAAATTATATTCCTTTAAAATATGAGGTCTAGGAAACTATTTCTCTTTCACCTTACCTGGGAGCTTTCATTTTCATCTCCACTTGGTGTCTCTATGAAGGTCTTTCTAGAGGGAGGGCAGTCGCACAAAGATAAGTGTTGGGCAGTGTGCCACTCAGCTCAGCACTGGTTGCCATCTCCTGATCTGGGTCAGGCCTTCAGTCTTCTCAGGATTTTGCCCATGAGTGAATTCATTCAACCTAGTATAACATAAAGGAGTGACTTAACTCTGTGATCCTAAATATCACCCATTGAAACAACCTCATGCAAGGTGCTCCATATTAAATTTTTGGATTTTATGCTAAATATTAAAGACACAGAAACTAACACTCAAAGGAGGACATTTCTCGCCCACGTTCATACAATTTGTAGGTGCCCAAGTTGGAATAACATGGGCTCTCTGATTCTAATCCAGTGTCCTCACCAAAGGACATGATGATGCACGCTCAGAGAACCAGTTCCTTCATTAATTTTGAGACACACGTCTAGAAAGTAGGTTGGACAGTGTACTTACATTTGTGGATTATCATCTTCTCTTCCTGTGGGTATATAGACTGAGGGTCAAAGTATAATCAGGACATAGTCTAGGGAGCCAGGAATCAGTATGGGGGATGGGTAAAGGAGGAAGGCTGCGTGATTCAAATACATAATGGCATAGGCTAAGGTCATATGAGGTATCCCTTTTATAGATAGGATGCTACTACTCAGAGATGAGATCTACCTGTTTCATAATCCTGGGGTCTGACTACTTCTCTTCTGCGGTTCGGATGTTTTGTTGGGGCAAGGGACATAATGATGACCAACATATTATTCCTGCCTTACGGTGCTTGTGAGGTGGTGGAAGAAAGTGACATGCAAACAGATGCTATGAGAGGCTTGAGGACACACAGGAGACACACACAACTTTAATGATGAGATCAGAGGTGTTTTCTCACAAGGATGGGGTAGACTGAAATCTGAAGTAATGCCTAGCCAGGTGAAGGGGATTAGGAGAAAGTGGCATGAGGAAGCGCACTCAGGACCACAAGAACAGCAAGCTTTTTCTTTGGCCAAGAGGAAACAGTGGTTTTCTGGAGACCACTAGAAGTTTACTCTGGCTCAAGTGTTGAGCAAGGGAGAAATGGTGTGTTGGAAAAATGAGCAGGGCACTGCAGGTGAAAAGCTATGAGTGGTGAATGAGCAAATTTAGGTATTGTCTGAAAGGCATTTAAGCCCAAGAGTGACATAACACCCCCTACATTCCAGCATCAGCATGGGAAATGGACTGAAGGGGCCCTAGACTGATAATTAGGACCATTGGTCCTGAGCCAGGCAGTGATCGTTGCCTCAACTAAAGGCAACTGAGACAAGGGAACGTATAGGGGTGGTGGAATACAGAGGGTAATATTTGGTGATTAGTTGGAAGTAAAAGAAGAGCAAAGATAGGTGACCAGGGTGTCACCTGGTTTTCTAGATTACCAGAGGTATGCCAAGATGGAGAGAGCAAGAGAAGGAATGGGGGGGGGGGGTTGGTTTGTTATATTTAGGGGGAGGGAGCTGGCCACATTTACCATGAGATCCCTGAGAGATACTTATGGGACAATGTCTGTGGGTATATAGAAGGTTTAAAGTTTAGGTAGAGTCTTAGGGTTGAAAGACATTATTAGGGAGGAGCAAAAGTCAAAATCCAGTTGGTAATTTAAGCCTTTAGAAGTCCTAAGTTTACCATGGTTCTTGAGGAACAACACATGAATTGTATAAGCCATAAGGAGGAGCCTGAAATATGATTGAGAAGTCACAGCCCAAGAAGGAGGAGGAAAGTCTAGAATGTTTGTCATCAAATCCAAAGGTAAAAATATTCCAAGAAGGAGACTGTGGTCAACAAGCTCCTATTTCAGAGAGGTAAAAAAAAATGTCACCATAGAAAACACTTCTATCTGTAATAACATCAGGAAGAATGAAATATTAAGGTGTAACCTTAACCAAAGACATAAAAGATTTCTTTTTTTTTTAAGATATTATTTATTTATTTGACAGACGGAGGTCACAAGTAGACAGAGAGGCAGGTGGGGGGTGGGGGAAAGCAGGCTCCCTGCTGAGCAGAGAGCCCGATGCGGGGCTTGATTCCAGGACCCTGGGATCATGACCTGAGCCGAAGGCAGAGGCTTACCCACTCAGCCACCCAGGTGCCCCGACATAAAAGATTTCTACACTAAAAATGATAAAACATCATTGAAAGAAATTACAGAAGACACAAATAAATGAAAAGACATCTGTGTTCATGGACTGAAGAATTAATATTGTTAAAGTGTCCATGCTACCCAATGTGATTCACAGATTCAAAGCAATCCCTATCAAAATCCTAATGTACTTTTTGGCAGAAATGAAAAAAAAAAATCCTAAAATTCATGTAGACTCTCAAAGATCCCCAAACAGTCAAATAAACAAACAAACAAAAGCCCAAAAAGGACAAACTAAGTTGAGACCTCATACTCCCTCATCCCAAAACATATCACAAAGCTTCAATAATTAAACAACATGGTACTGACATAAAAACAGACTTATAGATCAGTAGAACAGAAGAAGGAGAGCCCAGAAATAAACCTTCATGTCTGTGGCCAAATGATCTTCAACAAGGGTGTCAAAACCACACAATGAGAAAAAGAAAATCTCTTTAATTAGTGATGCTGGAAAAACTGGATGTCCATATGCAGATTGGACCCTTACCTTAGATCATGTACAAAAAGTAACTCAAAATGGATTAAAGAATTTAATGTAAGACCTACAACTATAATACTCCTAGAAAAAAATTACAAAAAAGTTTCATGATATTGAAATTGGGAAGTCATAATAAGTCATTATTTATTGGATATGACATCAAAAGTACCCATAACAACAACAAAAAAAAAGAATAGACAAATGAGACTACATCAAACCTAAAAACATTTGTTCATAAAAAGAAAACAATCAACATGGTGAAAAGGCACTCTCTGGAATGGTAGAAAATATTTGCAAATCATATATCTGATAATATCCAAATGTATAAAGAATTTTACAACTCAACAACAACAAAACAGGTAGCAAAAGACTTTGCACATTTCTCCAAAGAAGATATAAGAATGGCTAAGAACCATATGAAAAGATGTGCAGCTTTGCTAGTCATCAAAACCACAATGAGATACAATCTTGCAGTCATTACAGTGGCCACTATTTAAGAAACTAGAAAATAAAAAGTATTGGCAAGGATATAGAGAAATTGGAACAGTTGTGCACTATTCCTGGGAATGTGCAGCCACCTTGGAAAACAGTATGAAGTTCTTCAAAAAAAATTAAGAATAGTTATGATCCAGCAATACAACTTCTGGGTATACATCGAAAAGAATTGAAATCAGGGCCCTGAAGAGATATTTGCAAACCCATGTTTGTTGCAGAATCATTCACAACAGCCAAGAGGTGGAAGCAACTCAAAGGTCCATTAGCAGGTGAATGGGTGAAGAAAATGTGGTGTATATATACAATAGAATATTATTCAGCCTTAAAAAGGAAGGAAACTCTGACACATGCTACAGCATTGATAGACCTTGAGGACATTGTAGTCAGTGATGTAAGCCAGTAACAAACAAAGAAGAGCTATATGATTCCACTTCTCGGCATTTCTAGAGGAATCCAGTTTACAGAAACAGGAGGTAGAATGGTGGCTGCAGGAAGCCAGGGGAGGGAGCCAGGGGAAGTTCAATGTCTACAGAGTTTTAGTTCTACAAGATTAAGAAGTCCTGGAGGTCTTTAGTAAAACAAGGTGAATGTACTTAACACTACTGAACTGTAGTACTCTTAAAAATGAATGCGATGGTACATTTATATCATGTGTTTTTTATCACAACTTTTAAAAAATTTTAATGAAAAAATGGCAACCATATTGGCAGTAAGACAGTGGTAGGTGACGGTGATGACAGCAAGCTCAGGCATTTGGGTAGAAGTTGGGTTCTAGGAGATGAGTAGTGTGTGACAGCCAAGAAGTGAAAATGAATCCAATCCTTTCTTCTCAGACTTGTCATCCTCAAAGCTTCCAGACAGACCACTCATTACTGACTGATTCTTAATGTTTTCAGATACATCACCCCTATTTACTATAGGGCTATCAAACCCTTTCTTCCACTGCAGCATGCATGGAGAAGGATGTTTGCACAACACACAAGGTAAACAGCTGGAAATCCAAGGGTGTTGGAAGCATCAGACATCCAGGATTCCTGCTGCTCCAGGAAACACGGAGCTGCCCAGGGGCCAGAGGATCAATATCCTCAAGAAAATCAAATCATTAGCAGCTGGGGGTTAGGAAATGTTGTTTACTGGAATCCTTTGATGTTACTTGACTCCACTTGAAGCCACTCTCCACCTTTTGGTTAGAAATGACTCTTCAGTTGTCAATTTATATACTACTCCCCATAATTTTCCATAATTTAAATCTCAGGAGGTCACTTTATATAGTATTTGCTCGGCTATTTCTGAAATTGCTTCATTGTTAGGGCTTTGTTTAATCATAAATTCTTATGTCCATAAAGACATGAACGGCACTAAGATCAGTTCAAAGAGATGAAGCGACTAAGGCTGAAAACCATTCGGATCAGGGTTCAAGCCAAGAGGCCACTAAAGAGGCTCAAAATTTGGGGATATCAATTATCAGCATTAGACATGGCCTAGAAATCCAGAAGTCAATGCGAAAAGGGGAGAGAGCCAACCAGAATTTTGGAGTTAAACTGGCAATAGTCAGGGATCAGGGCATCAAACAGAGGAGGAACCTCTCAGAATTTATGTCCTCTGGGCATTCAGTTGTATCTCTCAAAAAGATACATTGAAACCCTTATTCCCTAGTACTTGTGAGGGTGAACTTATTTGGAAACAGGGTATTTGCACATGAAATCAAGTTAAGATGAGGTCATTATGGTGAACATTCATCCACTCTGATTGGTGTCCTTACATGAAAAGGAGAAGAGAGACAGACAAACAGACAGAAAAGAACAGGATGTGATGAAGAAACAGACACTGTGAGGCATCTACAAGCTAGGAAGCACCAAGAATTGCCAGCTGTCACTGGAAGCTAAGAGAGAGGCTTGGAACAGACTCTCCCTCAGAATCCCCACAGGGCACCAAGCCCACAGAACCTTGATTTTGGATTTCCAGGCTCCAGACATGTGAGACAGTAAATTTCTGCTGTTCTAAGTCAGCTAGGGTTGGTACTTTGTTACAACTTTGTTAACTCAGGAACTAATACAACCACCAGAGTCTTGGTCTCTGGCCTCCAGAAGTAGTGCTCCCTTTTTGGTGCTGGGAAGTAAGCAGCTGAGAGTATGGCATAATGGGAGGTAACAGGTTCATCTCAGGATATATATCACCAACCAAGAGCAGCTTTCTTAGCAGCTGAAATCTTCACCTTCACTCTTCATCAAGTAAGTCAATAAAAAGTGAGTTTTATGAATTTGAGACTTTCTTGGAAGAAGAGTTTCTCTAAACCCTTCCAAATTGTCATTCCATGAATGACTGACTCAAACCAGATCACTCATAGACCCTGTTCTTGGCCTTATTCCACTGGCACTCGGAACTTTTTATAAATTACCTTAAGTCTCTCTTGCCTTTGAACAAACATAAAATGATTTCCCTACATTGATGAGTTGTTGGTTGTACCATTCGACAGTGGTGCTAATTCAGAATTACTTTCATAACATGTTTTTCTCATAACATTCTGCAAGACAATCTCTCAATTTTTTAAAAAATGGGAAAGTTTGTAGGAGAAAACATGCCCAAATTAGGGGAGAATCTCCCCGTTCAGCTTTGCCTAAACTCAGCACGTCCAGCCCTATAACTACTGCTTAGCTGTGGGGACTCTATCCTGTTTGCTTTCTGCAACCAAGAGAACAATTTTTTTTTCTTTTAATGAATGGCAATTTTTTTTTCTTTAAATCCTTTCACAGTTTGGGAAACTGGATTGTTACGGTTCTAAGGAAAAAGTATGATAGTATGACAGACAATTGGTTTTCAGTTTTATGAATAGCAAAAAGAATTTTTCATAGCTGTGTTAAGACTATAAGGAGTGGAGTCTATAACTAGTGTTACCCTGTGTACCTAAACTCCAAATATGAATACACTGGAGGTGTTGTCATTGCCTTGATCCCTTTTGGACTTAAGTTTAACACGATCCATCTGTTCTTTGTTCTGAGTCTCAGTCCATATACTTTGATTTAAGGACATACGTGAGAGTGTCAAGGGTGACTCTTGGTTTCAAATTCATCTGATGGTAACATTTGCTGAAGCAGGAAGCATTAGCACAGAACCCTATTCAAAGGAAAAATCAACAAGTCCATCTTGGGCATGTTGTAATGAGTTTGAGACTGAGTGGAGACACCTAACGGCTGCATGTGTACATCTAGAGTTCAGAAGGGAGGGCTGGCTGGCTAGAGATGCAAATATGGATGGTCAGTGTAACCTTCACATAGCCCCTGCTTACCATGTTTCAGGCACTGTTCTAGGTATGTGGTCAGTGAAGAAGCCAGACAAAAATCCTCACCCTCTCTGATTCTTTGGTTGAAGTGATGTTCTTTGTGTGGACATAACAGTGCAAGTTGTGAATCTGGGTGAGGTTGTATAGAGTGGGAAGAAAAGAGATTCTAGAACCTTGAAGAATAGTGTTTACTGTGCCTTACTGTTAGTGCAACACAAATAATCTCTCTGATTTTCTCCATGTATATTTTGACTTTCAGTTTTGTTACAAACTCTCTCTGTCTCAAGTTCAAGCTCCCAACAAGAGAAGGTCTGATGGTCCAGCTAGTCAACCTCATTCCTTCTAAGCCAGAATTTCGAATCTCTGGCTGCTTACAATGCTGGTCATCCCTACAGAAAGCTATCACCTTCTAAAAGGTCCAGATCCAGGCTGAACCACCAATAGTGCCACCCTTAAATGTGACAAGTTTCCTAAGACAATCCTTTCTTTCAACTCTCCACTGTGGCCTCTGCTATGGAGAAGCTAGCTAGACCCAGAAGAAGATGTGGGGCAGGCAAAGAAGAGGCTGTGTTCCCTCCCTGATTCCAGGTCAGATGTCACACCTGTAGCTCTGTGGGGTAGGGGTGAAGGGAAGGTCTGAATCAGGTAGGAGACTGGATTGGACTAGATTGATTTTTAATAAAAGGTGGTCAGAAATTTACAGAATTTGTGTAAGTAGAGCAACCAGTCCTCTTTTGATTTATTCATAATTCTGCTTCCCTGTTTGAGGGTTAATTAGTTCATTCTTGGCCTTTTCTTATATTCTCCTCAGTGTGCTGGCTCAGTAGTGGGCACGGCGGGAGATGGGTTGCGTCTGGCATTCGCACACACAGCCATATGACAATCGCATATTTTTTACTCTGATATTAACAAAAGAATGACTTAGATTATTTCTAGGAAATGAGAAATGTACATGCATGCTATTTGGTTTGATGCCGTTCCTATTTCCATTTTGCTTTGCATAAAATATGTTGATTAATGTGAATTTTCATAGTGCCTCTAATAAGCCTTTTTATCAAAGTCTGCAAAATTGAACAACTCTACAATCTGCCATAAGCCTACTCAGGAATGGTACTTGGAAAATGCATGATTGTTGCCTGAAAAGGAATTACTTAAGGAGACAGAACACAGCTGAGGTTCAAGACCCAGTGTGGGGGCTACAAAATGTGTGTCTCCCATACCTCCAATTTAAAGTGTTGTATTTATTTTATGACCAATACCATTCCTGATACTAGTTATATGTACACGAAGATGGAACAAAAAAGGAAATTTACTGTAGATAATGTCACACTGTCAGAGAAAGAAATTACAAATAAGTGAAGAGGAGATGCCAGGATGAACCCTGTGGCTGGATGGGCCTTATGAACTCAGTTTAAGATAGAAGATGGAGAGATACATATAGATACACAGATACATAGATACATGGGCAGATACATATATATGATCTCAGGTTGCGTAAGACACATCCATCCATACATAGGTGGTAACTTTAGATATATATGTATAACATGTATATACATCCATGAATTCTCTGGCTCTTTCCTCTGAGAGAACTTAGAAGCAGTGCTATACCAGTAACAACAAGCAAACCCAGTGCCACGATTTTCATTTCTAAATACCGTTCTCCAGCAAAGCAAATCAAGACTCTTTGTGGAGAAATGGCTGATTCTTGAGCTCAGTCAGAGAAAACACAGGACAAGTATTTTGTGGAGCCCAGAAAGTAAGGAAGAACTTATAAAAGAAAGGAAAAGGAAAAGGGAAAGGGGGACACCTGGGTGGCTCAGTCAGTTAAGCGTCTGCCTTCAGCTCAGGTCATGATCCCAGGGTCCTGGGATTGAGTCCTGCATTGGGCTCCCTGCTGAGTGTGGAGCCTGCCTCTCCCTCTGCCTGCTGCTCCCTCTGCTTGTGCTCTCTCTCTCCATCTCTGAGAAATAAACAAATAAAATCTTAAAAAAAAAAAAAAAAGAAAGAAAGAAAGAAAGAAAGAAAGAAAGAAAGAAAGAAAGAAAGAAAAGAAAGAAAGAAGCATGTCGAAAAGAGTAGAGGAACCAACTGAAAGAGCCTCCAATGGCCAAAGCAGGAACAATTAGAGCCATAAAACAAATAACAATAGTATTAGATTCTTAACCCAAAGAATGAAATAAACAATGAAAACCCATACTTATGTATAAATAAAGGATAGAATTTAAAAATAGAGAAGTGCCAACTCTTCCTTACAGCATAATCCCAAGTAAATAGAGAGGAATAGAAATAATAGAATCATAAATGAGGAAAATAGAAAATCTCCATTAGAAAATTACAATTACAGTCACGACAGGTGGGTTCTACTGGTGGATGCTGAAATTCGTGTGAAGCTCTAAGAAGAAATAGGGTATTTGTATGACCTCCAAGTTTCTCCCTTCAAAATTTTCTTTTTTTTTTTTTTAATTATTCTGATGGTTTTAACATGTGTCTACAAATTCTTTGGTACTCCTCCCTCCTAAGAGATAAACCTTAAGTCTTCTCTCCCTAACCATGTGCCAGAGCTGGTGACTTGCTTCTACCTCATAGTGTGAGGAAAGGGTAGTGTAAGGACACTTATCATTAGAGTGGAGAAACCCAGCAGACACACTTTACACCTGGTTACAGTTGCCATCACCAATATTAAGACTATTGGTGTCATGTTCCCCTGATATCATGAGATAAGTCTATCTCCATGATATTTTTACCCCAAAAGCCATAATAAATCTTGAGAAAACATTAGACAACCCCAAACTGAGGGACACCCTACAAGTTACCTGTCCAGTATTCCTTAAAACAGTCAAGGTCATTCACAAAAAGGGAAGATAGGAGAAACTGTCACAGCCTAGAGGAGCCTCAAAAGCCATGACAATGAAATATAATGGTCTACCTAGCGTTGGATCTTAAAACAAAAAGACACTGATACAAAAACTGGGGAATTCCAAGTAAGTTCTGCACTTTCAGGTAAGAGTATTTGACCAAGGTTAATTTCTTAGTTTTGATGAATGTTCTATGGTTACGTAAGATGCAAACATAAGAAAAAGCTGGGTCAAGGGCATACAGGAACTCTGCACTATCTTTGCAACTCTTATGTAATTCAAAATGATTTCAACATAAGGCTTTTGTTTTGTTTTTTGTTTTTTTATTTGTTTTTAGATAGGATAAGGATTTTCTATGGTAAGCTCCAATAACACAACATATAAATATAAATTCATTGCTATGTGGTCTGGTGCAAAGATGCATACATCTGTGAAACTTTAGACCGTGAATATGTTATATAGAATTTATAGTTAGTTATGCTCTTTTGATCTTAAAAAGTTGAGAGCATGCATTTCATCAGGACCCAAACACTCTCTCTGATTTTGTTTCTAATAGAAAATCTGATGAGGCTTGTCGCTTCTCTTTCTTCATCTTTATCAGTGAAATAACCCAACCGAAATTGGGAGACTTGCTTGTACTGGTCAAATATGGCTGCTTCCACCTTGTGAAGAACCTAAGAAAAGGATAATAAAACGAGGAGAAATAACACAAACAGGCCACTTCGGCCTGTCTTTGGGACTCCACTGATTCTGCTTTTTTTTGTTCTCCATTTCATCACCATTGTGTTATCTTTGTCCTGTGTGTGTAAAAGTGTGGTGTGAGGCCACAGGGCACAGAGTCCTGCTCTTAATTTAAAATGTGTTGTCTTAATAGGGGAAACATGCACATAATTAGGAAGTTATGGTGTAAAGGCCTGAGCACTAAGGTTGTAGAAAACACAAGGAATGTCAGGGAGGACATGTCTAATACAGATTAGAAGCAGGGAGGGACGATGTGTCTAAAAATGATGAATGTTGTTAGCAAAGTGGGAGAAAATATTCCATATTCAAGAAACGGCAGGTACAAAATTGCAGAAGGAAAAATGCATCTCTTGCATCTCTTGCTTGAAAATGTTGTTTTGATGAGGCTGTACGAAACCGATTTTAGAAGCTCAGGCTCCAGAATCAGAAAGATTGCGGTCACACCCCAGTGCTCCCACTTGCAGCCGTGCGACCTTGGGTGGCTGATGGAAGCTCCTGTGACCTCAGCTTCCATATCTGTAACATGCTAGAGCCCAGAACTACACCCAGGGCTAAACTAGGGTTTGAGTAATGGTAGCGAGGCCAAGTGTCCAGCATAGTAGTATCTAGCACTCAGGTTTACTAATTCAACTCCCAATTAATGCTATTCTGAGAAATCTTCCTGGAAGAGATGGTTTTTGAGGGAGTTAACCGAGAGTAGAAGGAACGTGTGTTGCATAGGGGGCACAGAGAGAGGTACGTTCGCAGGCACACATCTGTGACCTGAAGTAGGACTGCGGGAGGGACATGCAAGCCAATATTGTTGGAGTAGAAAGAGCAAAAAAGGCACGGGGAGGTGGTGGGGGTGGGGGGAGAGAAGGTCATTTATGCCATTTATGCTTCTACACACAACTGACCATCCTTGTGTTACTTTAAGGACCAGGAACATGATGGTGTTTCTTTTTCAAGCGTTCTGTAAAGAAAATGGGATTCAAGGGGCAAGATGGAAACCCAGTTAGGGGAGTTTAAGGAGTGGCATAAGATAAAAAAAAAAACAACAACAACAACAACAAAAAAAAAAACACACACAAAGCAAAACAAAAAACCCAAGAAGCCTGAGAGGCCGCTGGCTTCAGCAACACGGGAAATGTGGGTGACTGGTGAGAGCATCCTCCCTCCTAGGGGCTGGAGAGAGACCTGAATCTGAACCGGAGGGGATAGAAGATGAGTAGGAAGGTAGTGACGAGAAACAGCAGACTGTTTTGAGCAGAAGTTTGGAAAGGGAGGGGACCGGGGAAGAACACTAGATCGGGAGAAATGTCCGGCACTCTCTATGTAAATCAAGAGTCTTGAGAAAATAAACCACACGGTGAGAGGCAGAAGCTGGAGAGTGGGAAAGGCTGAGGGAGTCCAGTGCTGGTCGGAGGAGAGAGGGCGGACGGCCCAGCGGGTGAGTGTCCCCTGCATTCGTCCTCACTTGCTGAGGTGAGAGCACTTTCCTGCAGAGCCGGTACTGACAGTGACATCGTGAGAGCTGTGGGTTTTATAGCACATTTCCCTTGAGTAATCCAAATTGTAGGCAATATGCCATCTCACTTATAGATCTGGCATTTATATAAAAGAAGGAAGATCCTCATTTTTCATTTGAGGATGTTGAAATCCAAAGTGGTTAAGGCATTGTAAAACTGAAGAAATTTTAAATCTACATCTTCTTACTTTTTTTTACTGTTTTTATGGAGACTATGTTTTCTCCAGTGTTTTCTAAATCAAAACAGGGAGGACAATTATGTGAGCGTATATATATATATATACACACACACACACACACACACACATAAATATATATATACACATATATGCGCACACACACATATATACATATACATATAGTGAATTCCCTCTGGTGTGGGCTTTTTCCTATTACTTACTGAATATTTGTCTCATAACAAGAACCAACTATCTAGTTTACATGGAATTCTAATATAATTTCATCTGAAGTGAAGCAAAAAATGCATTTTTTATCATAATGAACATGTTTCTATGACTCAGTAAGTTTCCTAATGGAAACAACTGTGTCTTGGTTGAATAACACAAGAGAAATATAATGTAAAATAGAGGTGTTTAGGACCTAGGAGGGGAAAAATACCAAAAGCAAACTGTTCATTACTCCTAACTCTACGAAATCATTAGGTCCATTAATAGGATTTCAAGGGACCATCATATAAGGAAAACTTACCCATTCAACATAATTTGGTATCTGGTATTGAATAGGGTTTTCCTCCCTCTTAACTTACATTTGTGTAAGTGACAAAAATGTTACTTACATTTACATTACGCTTACGTTACATTCTTGGCTAGCCTAGCCTTGTCACAACTGGTACTCACACTGCTCCCCAAAGTAACCTTCAGGACATGTCAAGTCTGTAAGATCGTAGGTTTGGCACTGTGTATGTCTTAGGGATCTCATATGACGGTATAAAGTAAGAGCGCTTCATAAGTGCTCTGCTGGTCTCCCAAATCGGGAAGCACAAAACAGCCTCCTAAGTCCCCAGGGCACCAGCTCCCCAAAGAACAGTCCTTCTCTCCCCCATTCTCTTCAGGGCCAGGCTGTAAGGGTGACTGAGTAACACCTATGAGTCTGTTGAACAATGTCATGAAAGAAATACCGCATGATATCCATCAACTGATGTTATGAAGCTACTGGAACATTTTGTGGTGCCAGCTGTCATATTAAAATGTATATTTTGTCATCCACAAGCCAAGAAATAGAGCCCTCTGGTGTGTATCAATAAAACCCCAATTTGACCTTGGAAGTACTGGATATATTCCAGATTTTTTATAAAAGTTGGGGGCGGAGGGGAGAATTAGTGACTTAAAACACTTTGTTTTAACGTGTATCGTAGTGCTATCTATGTTCGGTCATGTGGCTGATGGCCTTTTGCCCAGGAAAAGAAAAGAAAATGTCCTCCATTCTAAGAAACTCTTTATTGGACTCAACAGCCTAGTGAGGAATAATCTTTATATTTCAGATCAAGGTTTTATAGGAACACAGGGACACAGGGATATTAATAAACAACACGTTTGATCATTACTCCAGATAGCCCATCTGTTTTAACCCAGAAGCCATGCAATGGGGGTTGTAAAATCACAGATGTAAAATAGCAAGAGAAACTTGCCGGAAAAATAATAGTTTATGCTTTAAGAAGAGTCTCAGTTCTGAATTACTGTGTCATGTATAGATCCGGCAAAACTGGCCAAAGCCATTGGATAAAGAAACAAAGAGAACTCAGCCTTAATTGACTCAGGTCACAGAGAGGAACCTCTTTCTCCAGATTGCCTGTAATGTGGCCATTTTTCAAAGATCGAACTGCCAAAAAGTACTCTTCAGCTACATTACCCTACAGGTCTACGCGCATTTTTTCAAACTAGTGTGAGCTAGATTTTAAAATGAGAATTTTTCCCAAGTCTGAATGCCTTTTAAATTGTTTTCTTTGCAAAGAGCACACCAGAAATTACAAAAATTTTTATTTAACATAATCCTTCAATTCAGTTATTTGTTGCAACGTTTAGAAAGGAACTGAAAACTGAATAATGTTTGAATATTTTAACAGAAGAAAGCTCAGGCTGGATACGGAAGACGGAAACGATGAGGCAGAACAGGGTATGTGTCACTCAGAGCAATTACACCAGACTCTCTCGAGAAGCACAAGGAAAGCAAAAGGCTTTCAGCCGCCCAATGTGTAACCATATCTCCTCGAGACAGATGCAGAGCCACAGAATAGCACTGAGCTTAGATGATTTATATATTTTAAAGCTCAAGGTTTGAATTTTTCTCTTGGATTCTGATTTCTTTTTTGCAAATGTGGGGGTTTTTTTGGTTTGGTTTGCTTTGGTTTAACCATGTGAATCTGTTACAAATCTATCATCAGATCTATTTGTGACAGCCAGACTTTGGGCTCCGTTGAAGGCATTATTAACTCTTTCCTTTGTGCTGGTCTTTACATGAGCTTTTTCAACGTAAAGACTAAAATCTTGGGTTTGCTCCGCTACGTTCCTTCCATTCAAGGGTTATGATCTTTGGAATGATTTTTAAGTGAAGATTTACAATTACAATGACTATCCGTTAGAAGGTCTTCTTTTGTGGTATGGTATACTGATCTTAAATTATTATCCTGTATATTCAACATAATCCATATTACTCATTTCATCAAAGTACATTTAATCATTGAGAAATCTGTGCTTACATGCAAGAAAGGGTGACAAGTTTACCTAAAAGGGTTTATCATGTATTAAGAAACTTGAAAGTGGCTTCTAAGAACCAGGTTTTACTTTTGGGTTTACCCCGGCTGCTTCAACCTTGTCCCACTGCGCACCCTCCGCACACACACCAGTGCCATCTTGCTCTTGGGCCTTTTTTCTCTCATTTTGTGTCTTGGCCAAGGGCATGGACTGGGAAAGGAGACATGGTCCAGGTTATGGTGATTCATCGCAGTGAAGTAAGAATTAGATGACTTGGCTCCACTCCATCATGGGTCCTTTTTTCTTTTAAACTTTTTACTGCGGGGCGCCTGGGTGGCTCAGTGGGTTAAGCCGCTGCCTTCGGCTCAGGTCATGATCTCAGGGTCCTGGGATTGAGTCCCGCATCGGGCTCTCTGCTCAGCAGGGAGCCTGCTTCCCTCTCTCTCTCTGCCTGCCTCTCTGTCTACTGGTGATTTCTCTCTGTCAAATAAATAAAATCTTACAACTTTTTACTGCGTTCTATGATCCATTTAGAAAAAGGCATTTTGCTGAACTTCTATGAACTGAACACACCCAGCACCCAGAAGGTCGACTCTCTCTGAGGATCCCTCCCCATATACGCTCTAGTCACAATACTTCACCCCATCCCGGCACGGCCGCTGTCCAGACACTGCATAGGATGGAGCAGTGG
This sequence comes from Mustela erminea, assembly GCF_009829155.1. Taxonomy (NCBI): domain Eukaryota; kingdom Metazoa; phylum Chordata; class Mammalia; order Carnivora; family Mustelidae; genus Mustela; species Mustela erminea. The sequence continues at coordinate 10,148,708 of NC_045628.1, forward strand.
TTTTAACTCTCTATAAATGGAATCATTCAGGATGTCCTCATGGGTGTTGTCAGGGTTCGCTCATTCAACGTTAGTGTGTAAAATTCACCCAGATCCTCGTACTTGGATACAGTTTATTGACTCAAATTCATAAAAATGTCACGATGGGCATTTGAGGAGTGCACAGTTAGGCATGGCCGTGGGCTGGCGAGGCTGCGGTGGGCATGTGGGTATGTCTCTGGTAGTTGTGCCCCTGGGCAAGGGTTGGCTGGGCTACTGGCTGTGTGTGTTCCTTTCTGGTTGATGCTGCTTAACTGTGAACAGCAGAAAGGGCACATGGCAGCTGCTGTTCACAAAGAGGCCCCTTCCTGCTCACAGAAGACTCCAGCCAGTGCCTCCACAGTGAGATCTGACACATCCGCCATCCATGTAGCCACCAGTCCTTGTTTGGTTTAACCGGCCTGTTTGCGCCTCTGGGGAGCCATGACACCTGCCACTGGAGATGATTTGCAGGATCCTGAAGAACCTTCTGTGTCATCAAAAAGACCTTCTCCTTTGCTCCTTGTGGTCTTACAGTTCCATCCTCAATTGATGATGAATTCTAATTCATTGATTCACAGTTCTATATTTCTACTGTCTAGAAGGTACCATAGAAGTAAGTTAAAAATAGGGGTGCCTGGGTGCCTCAGTGGGTTAAGCGTCTGCCTTCAGGCCAAGTCATGATCTCAGGGTCATAGGATGGAGTCCCACATCAGGCTTCCTGCAGGGAGCCTGCTTCTCCCTCTGCTGCTCCCCCTTCTTGTGATCTCTCTCACTCTCTCTCTCAAATTAATAAATAAAATCTTTTTTTAAAAAGAAGTAAATTAAAATAGAATCTTCTCCCTGAGTAGTTTACAAGTTTGGGAAGGAGTAAGTAACTCTAATGCAAAGTAGAATGAGACAAGTTCCCTTTTTAAAATATTAGGCAGGGGTTCCTGGGTGGCTCAGTTGATTGGGTGACTGCCTTCGGGTCAGGTCATGATCCTGGAGTCCTGGGATTGAATCCTGCACTAGGCTCTCTGCTCAGCGGGGAGTCTACTTCTCCCTTTGACCCTCCCCTTCTTGTGCTCTCTCTCTCTCTCTCATTCTCTCACTTTCAAATAAATAAAATCTTTTAAAAAGATAAAATAAAACATTAGTCAAGGGGACTATATTTTAATACTGGTAACCTACATATATTAACCATGATATTCTAGGATATTTGATTAAATGCTACAAAATATTATGTCTAAACTTATTCCGAACATTTATCGGTTCACCAATGGTAGCGGGAAGCTCAGGTGAAACGGCAAAGAGTCTGACTTTATTCTCTTCTATGAATCTAGGGACACTCAGCCCACGCCAACAAACGTATGCAATCAGCAAATGGATATTTTCTGCTTATCTCTCTATCCTTCCGGATAAACCTAAAATCCTTTCTTTCATTTGCAAGTTATATGCTGAAGAGTGTAGTTCTACCAGTGATTGTGTCCTTAGTCATTCCACATTATGTTTGTTTAGCTTACAAATATTGTAAGCTTGTCAAATATTGTAGCCGGACCTGAATAATGAAACACACCCGCCCCCTGCAAGGATCCTTGTCCTCCTAGTGATAGTCTCAGGGTAAAGAGAAACAGTGTCCAAGTCACCACATGCTGGAATTTCAACCACCTTATGTAGTGGATTTGGTAGTGAACCCCCAAAATCCATGTCCACCTGGAACCTCAGGATGGGACCTTATTTGGAAATTGGATTTTTGCAGACATGATCAGTCAAGATCGCACTGCCTTAGGGTGGACCCTAATTTAAATGATTGGCATCTTTGTCAGAGAAAAGAAAAGCAGACCCAGAGAGACCCAGAAACACACAGGGAAGAAGGCCTTGTGATGTCAGAGGCAGATAAGGCAGTGACGCAGCTACGTGGCTCAGGGAACAGCAGGACTGCCACAAAGCTGAGTCAAGGAAGGACTCCTTCCTACAGCCATCAGAGAGGACACAGCGCTGCTGGCTTCTTGATTTGGAGAGTCCAGCCTCCAGCATCCTGGGAGAAGCCTCTGAAAATAAAAGCAGCATCATCTTATTTTTTTTCCTCTCCCCCTTTGCTCCTTACCTTGAGCTTCTGGCACTTTGTACCTCAGCTAGAACAGCTCTTATGTTTGTCATTATCTGTGTTACAGACCCATCGCTCCGTTACAACGTGGGCTCCATGAGAGCAAATACTGTGTCTTAGATACTTTTGTATCCCCAGAACTTCACAGGGAACCTGGCCTTTGGGATTTGATTTATAAGTGACTCTACCGATATGTAAATAAATGAGTCAGCAAAAGCATGAATTAAATACCTCATTTCTGCCCCATCTTCTCGGCCTGTTTTTGGCCTTATATAATCGCTTTTCTCTCTGGTCTGATTTAACATATTAACTGCGTTTTCTTTTTCTCTGTGCTCTTCTTACCACACACAATCACTGACAAATACCTTTCTGCCAGTTATGCCAGAAAATAAGTCTCTTCCTTATGAATTTCTTTGTTTATATATGGAGCCATTTTTCTTTTGCTTTAGGATTTATTTATTTGAGAGAAAGAGAGAGTGCGCATGCACACTGGGGAGGGGCAGAGGGAGAGGGAAAGAGAGAATCCCAGGCAGACTCCCTGCTGAGCGCAGAGCCCACTGTGGGGTTCGATCTCACGACCCAGAGATCAAGACATGAGCCAAAACCAAGAGTCAGACACTTTACCGACTGAACCACTCAGGCGCCCCCGGAGCCATTTTTTTAATTGCCTGTATCTCGTGGAAATGCTAGCAGTCTGTGTTCTGCACCTTGGGGAGCTAATTCCTCATCACTCTCACCATCCGAGCCATCAGATGATGGGGAGCATGCTGCGGGGGGTTCCATCGGGGAGACAGGAAGGCAACGAACCCCAGCCTCCTCTTCTCCAAATGAGGTCACCACCCAAGTCAGAAATCCACGGACAAGCCTCCACATTAAATAAGACATACGTTGGCTACCGTAAAATATTAATACTATATGAAACAGAAATGTAAAAACAGTTTCTGAAGTCGATGAGAAATGAGGCCCGTCTTCTGAACTAGAAATAAGCCCATAATCTCACTATGAGTTCACAACCAATTGGACAACTGAGCCGTATATTGTATTGAAATTGGGTGTTTCTCCCAAACGCAGGGCTTCTGTCCTCTCTGGCCAGTTTGGACACCCCCCGCTTGGGGAGGAGGGAAGAGCTGCCACCTTTCTTCCCGTTATAAGAGTTATAAAAACGTTCTCGGCCTCCTACGCTCATCTTTCCACAAGCCGGAGACAGGCTGGCATTCTAAAGTAAAAGCCTACCCAGCAAGGGATGAGAAGCTGCTGGTGTTGGAAACATTCCCGAACCCCCCAGCGAGGCTGCCTGATGTGCTGGACCCTGGGAGAGAATCAGGGTTCCGAGATGCAGGCTGGGGGGCGGAACCGGAGATGGGCGCACGTGGAGAGGTTAGCCTTGTCAATAGAGAGCTCCGAGAAAAGTAAGGGAGGTTGCAAGAGAAGGCAGCCTCAGAGAGAGAATAAGGTGCAGTGAGAGGGGCAGAAGCACCCTACTCCAATTTTCAGGCCAGGGGTCCGCCGGTCAGATCTACCCTTACGGAGGCTCCTTCGCTCAGCACTGGTGCCATTTAATGATGTCATGTCTCAGGCTCCCTGACCTCTAATTCGTAGAAATATTAAACAGATGGGAAAAATAGAAAAACCATCCTGTACATAGATAGATGATAGATGATAAATACCATTTGCTTGTCATTTCTTGCAAAGATGTTTTCGGACATATAATGTAATAATTCCCAAGCATCTTTATAATGACATCAACAAGTCTCCCTGTAGGTACCAAATGCGTCGTTTCTGTTTTGAGCTTTCCTTTTTGAATCTGCTGGAATAAATGACTCGTTTTCCTGACCGTTTCGCTCTTTACACGTATTACCACTTAGGAGACTTTGGAGTTCCGTTTATTTTTATTCTTTTGGTTTCCTGTTCTAGCACACATCTGTATAAAATGACTTTTATGTTACTGTATATGTTAGAGATAAGTAAACAATAAAAATAATGGTTGGTGTGAAAGGGGGTTTATATTTAGCAATAAAAGAACCTAATTTTTTTTTTCCTTCGAATTATTTTTTCTGCTTTAGTTTTTTGCTTGGTTCAGTTTGGGTTTTGTTTTGCGGGTGGTTCAAGTTCCTGCGCACCCTGGGCCGGTAGGTGGCGGGCGGGAAAGCGCACTGGTGGGACTCTGCTGCCATCTACCGTCTGTCGTGCGCCAACTCACTGTTCCCCGATGCAAAAAAAGCTGGTGGCCACCTAGGACTTGAGAATACAGTAAGTTCCCCTTTTCCTTCTGCCTGTTTTTTTCTTTAGTTAAAGCAAAGTGAAGCGAACGCGGACACCAAAGAGAAGCTCCCTTTGCGACTTCGAATCTTTGAGAAATTTCCAAACAGACCGCAAATGGTGAAAATCTCAAAGCTTCCTTCAGATTTTACCGTTCCTAAAATCAGGTATTAACCCATTTATTTTGTTGTATATGCCACATACACTGTCAGGGATTTATCTTAAATCTGATTCAGCCCTTCTTTTAAATTCATGTTTGAAAGAGAGTATTTTTTTTTTCTATTTTTAAGTTATTTCTGTTCCTACTCTCTCTAGCTCTGTTTTAAAAACCATTGTCCCCTTTAAGCAATATACTCAAAACAGTCATTTGATGGTTGTGTTCGCCAAAACAAGAAGGTTGCTTCCTCCTGCTTCTCCCTGAGATGCCCCTCAGGGATTCCACTCCCCAGGTAACTGGCACAGATGCTCAAGGTTGCAGGTAGACCCCAACCTCTGACCTTCAGCCATATAAGGATAAACGTGCCTCTTGTGGCCTTTTATTCTCAGGTAAATAGAGAAATGCCACCAGTCGGGCTTCTGTATTACTGTAATAGCATTCATTTAGAATGTCATGTCTGATTATTATAGGTTTTGTCTTCCACTTCTTTTTTTCAAGCTTAAAAATTCTTTAATACATCTTAGACGAAAAACAGTATTGCTGTATAAAGACTGGCTTAAAAGCATGTTAAGTCTGTTATTGTTTCTTTATGCATCATAAACAATGTAACTATTATGGGAGAAAATGGTACCTCGTTCCTTCTCATCTTTAACCTGTTCTTAATTTAGCATAGATACAACCTTAGAAGGAAAACCCTGGTGAGATGGCTTGTCCAAAACTCTCTCCTCAAGCTCTAATGGACCCTTGTCTCCCATTTTTAAAAGAAAAAAACATGGCATTTCCCACTTAGGCTAATTTGGTTTCCTACCACTTTGCCCTTCAGTGAAGCATTTGCATAAATGATGGTTTAAAACATTTATTTTTAATAATTAAAGGCTATTATTTCAGTTGTAGCTCAAAAATTACAAATAGAAACAAAACAGTTGCAATATGAGATTTTTTATTTTTTTAGCGTTGCATGTGCATTTAATTTTTTTAATGTTGTGCTGAAATACACATGGCATTAAATTTATCATCTTAATCCTTTTTAAAGGTACAGTTTAGTAGTGGTAAGTACGTTCATGTTCTTATGCAGTCTACATCCAGACCCTTTTCTTTCTGTTGCAAGACCACAAAGCTATACACATTGAACAGTAACTCCCCATTGCCTATACTGCTAATCCCCAGTAACCACCATTCTACCTCCTGCCTCTAAGAATTTGACTATTCTAGGTACCTCATGTAAGTGGAATCATATACCATTTGTCTTTTTGTGAGTGGCTTATTTCACTTCGCATGATGGAACTATAACGTTTTCCCAAAGATTTTATTTATTTATTCATTTGAGAGACAACGCACATGTGTGTAAGCAAGAGTAGGGGAAGAGGGAGAGGGAGAGAGAATCTCAAGCAGACTCTATGCTGAGTGAGGAGCCTGATGCAGGGCTCAATCCTATGATCCTGAGATCATGACCTGAGCCAAAATCAAGAGTCAGCTGCTTAACAAACCGAGCCACCCAAGTGCCCCCAGTATGACATTTTAATGTAACTAGTTCTAAAAATAATTGTGTGGGGGCGTTATAAAAATATAAGACTGGTTATAGTGCCATAATATTTAAAATTCAAATGGAAATATATTTGCATTTCTGATTTTTAAAAAATTTTAACTTCAAAATAGGAAGAATAAAAGAGCTACAAATTAGATTCAAGATTAGTGGTTATTTGAAAAGAGGTTGTTTGAATTCTCACCATGCTTTGGAGATCAGATGAAGCAAGCTTCTTTTGAGTTATTTTGAGTTTTTCAATGTAAAATTATCTCTTGAGGATTCTTATGATGAGTAGAAGTCAGAGAGATGAACTAATTCTTCCAAGTCTTAGAGGGGATTTAAAAAAAAAAAGTATTACCACAATGGGATTCAAAAAAATACCATCAATGACTGAAAATTATTGCTTAAAAGTTATTTCAGGGACATTAGTTTTTTGTTTTGTTTTGTTTTTTTAAAGAAAACTACTTAAAATTCAGAAGCTTTCTCTAAATTAAGTACTTTGCTATCTAAGTCTAAACACCACTCTTAGCATGATGTGCTATTTTCTTTGAACCTTTGTCACCTTTATCTGAGCTCAGGCAAACACATCAGTGTAAAATGCCATCCATTTCATTAACGATGCTTGACATGTGTGTACTTCATTTGCAAAGGGAAAGTTTCATGAAGCAGTTCATTGATCGTCAGCAACAGGACACCTGCTGCCTCTTACGAAGCCTTCCGTCCACCTCTTCCTCGTGTGATCACTCCAAACGGTCTGCAATCGAAGACAACAAATACATCGACCAAAAAGTAAGAATCTTATCGAGGGAGAATAGAGAAGCGGTGGTGGGAGTGGGGGAGGGGGAGGGGCCAGATGAGGGATGGGGATTAAAGAAAGCCTTTGTTGTGATGAGCACTGGGGGTTGTAAGGAACTGGTGAATCCCTGAGTTCTGCTCCAGAAACCAAGACTGCACTAAATGTTAACTAATGAAATTTAAATTAAGAAAAAGTAAGAATCGCTACTTCAAATTACGGAAGTTTTCTTAAGCATATACGATACGATAGAGAAAAGAACTACATAACTTTGGGCTTATGTGGGGTCCTGACATCTAATGTCTCAAGAGAACAATGAAGGAAATAATTTTGTTTATAGAAGAAATCGTTAAACCTGACATTTGTAAATTTATGAATTTTAATTTCGCATTTGTCCACATCAGCTTTTGTGCTGTGCCAGATAGCAGCCCTGTGACTTTGAGAGGTAGAGAGCCTCCCCAACCCCGCATTTCCTCACATGCAGAAGACTGATGACTAACGGTCAGCCCAGGTTTAACAGTGGCCTGTAGGCTGCCTGTTGCAAGAGACCCTGTTTATTCCAGTTACTGTTTCAGGGGGAAAAAAACCAGAGCAAGTTTCTCTGAAATCGGTCAAAATAACTTGCGCATGCTTCGTGTGTGGCAGGAATTATCGCTACATATGTTAGCTTGTTCATGTTGTGATTTATCTCTTGATAATTGAAGAGTGGATAGGGAATTTTTTCCCTCAGATTCCACAGTTAGAAAATGAGAGATTGTGGTGCCGGGGTGACTCAGTGGGTGAAGCGTCTGACTCTTGGTTTCAGCTCAGGTCATGATCTCAGGGAGGTGAGGTGGAGCCCCATGTCAGGCTCTGCACTGGCCGTGGAGCCTGCCTAAGAGTCTCTCCCTCTTCCTCTGCCCACCCTCCCACTCACTCACTCTCTCCCCATAAAAAAAAAAGAAGAAGGAAGGAAGGAAGGAAGGAAGGAAGGAAAGAAAGAAAGAAAGAAAGAAAGAAAGAAAGAAAGAAAGAAAGAAAAGAAAAAAGAAGAGAGAAAAGAAAAGAAGGAAAGTAAAGAAAAGAAAAGATCAGTAACACATTTTGTAAAAGGTCTTGAACATTAGAGTTCACCAAAGCATCTAATTCACTTGCAAGTGTTTTACTTCGGAAGTCTTAGTTTATTTTTTCATTCCTTTGAATTGTGGCTACCCTTTTTCTGTTGCTTATGATCAAATACCAGCTCCTTCATCCTTTAAGATTCTCTGTTCCCCCACCCCCATCCCACAAGGATTAAGCTTTCCTCCTACCTGTGCCTTTCTCCTCTGCTTCTTTTCTCTTAGCCCCTCCTCATGTCTCCGCCTGCCCTCTCCATAGCGTCTGGTCCTCTGCTGAGGTTCTCTGATTTTGTTCTCAGCTATGATGATGATGATTTCTCTGTAGTATGTCTCTTCTTGTTCAAGGGTTTCCATTTATTGATTTTCTTCAGTCATCTACAGAAGTGACTTCTCTCTCTTTTCCAGTATTGCAGAGGACAAGCTGCCGATGTCATTTTTTTTTTTCATTTGAAGGTAGTTAGGTTTTTCTTTGGTGGTTGGTTGGTTGGTAGGTTTTTCTGGTTTGAGGAAGCTTTTAAGACTTTCTGCATATCCTGGGAGTTCAGAAACCTTATCAGGATATATTTTGTATGTCTTTTCTCACCAGAGCTGCCATAACTAGGGAGTCTTTTCAGTTTGTAGACTGAGATATTGTCAGGAAATTTTTCATTTATTACTTGTTCAATGATTACTTTTCCATCTGCTCCTTTTTCTCTCTTACCTTGTCCCTTATGGCTGCCATCTCTCTGTTTTTCTTCTGTATTTTTGAAATAATTGTTCTACTTAATCTCCCAAGCCACTAAATTGATCTCAACTGACAGTATCCTTTGCTTTTAAATTTCGAGTGGGAAATCATGAAATGTGTGCACATGAACTCAAGATCCTCCTTAAAGACTTCAAGTGTTTTTTAAAAAAAAAAAAAATTAGTAAACGTGTCACATTTCTTGTCCGCAGTTATATTTCATCCAGTACTATTTACAGAGCACGGATGTGAAAGCGCTCGCATGGTGGATAATCGGGTAGGAGGATGATGGCCTGGTTTCAGCTAATCAGCCTGAAATTGCATATTTCATACTAGAACACAGATCGTTTAATTTTAAAATTTATTCCAGAAGCAGACTTTAGGCCAGAGTTGTGGAATGAACCCCCAGCCTGGGCTGTGGTTCTGACCTGCTATCTCCAGAGAGTACCAAGAGCTGGTAGTAGTTATGCCCAAAGTTGGCATAAATTCCCCACCTGCTCTTTTAAATCACTAAGAACATTATCCCACTGGAAACACAAAATTGAAATTAGCCCACAAAAGTTTATTCTCTGTCTGAAAGCAAACGTGATGTTTCTCACACTTCCTGAATAGAGTGTTTTGAAATTGGTGCGGTAGAAGATAAAAAAGTTGTTGGCAGGTGTGGAGGTGGTTAGAGGGTGGTCCGAAGAGACTCTGGCACATTCTGTGCACCCCTCTGGGTGACTGCCACCATCCCTGCCCCAGGGATCCCTGGGTTAGGTCACAGAGAATTGCAAATACCATTTCTGATTGCCTTAATGTCTTTATATTTTTGTGGTTTCTTCTTATCTTCTCATTTGACAGTTCTTTTTAACCAACCCAAAGGAAGATAACAGTTATAGTTTTATTCTGTAATCTTACAAATGAGGCTTTCTTCTAATCTCCTAAAATCTAAAGAACTAGCAAAGACACAGCTCCTTGGTGGTCTCCACGTCCCTCAGCATCTTAAAGGAGACTAGAATTTTCTGAAGACCCCAGGCAGTCCCCAAACTATAAGGTTGGCTGATTCCAACACACCATATGTGATCTTACATGAGGAACACGACCAGTGACGGTTAGGTTGGCCTTCATCCCATGCAAGCCTTGTTGGCCCCTGATAGGTAACCTACAGTTGGGCTAATGTCATTTAATCCCCCCCCCAACCATGAACATCATTCTCTGGGTCCATCCTCCAGTTGGGAAGATGAGGTGTAGAGAACATATTTTCTTTTCATCTCAGGAGCACCTGCCCTGGTGTGGCGGCAGCAGCAAGATTTGTTCCATGCTACCCTTCCTTCTTAAAGCTCTGGCTCTATTTAGGCCTCCGGGAAAGTCACCTTCACTCCTTTCAAGTTCCCAGGGTTTCCAGCCTCAGCTGCCATCAGCTCCTGCCATTCCTCATAAACACTTGGAACCTCTTGTCTTTGTTGAGGGCCATCCGCCAGGAACACCCAAAACAGAGAACCAACTTAACGAATCTCAACATGAGGATACATAAGGGGGACAGAAATAGAAGAGGGAGCAGTCTGGTGTTTTGAATTTTTAAATATGCCAAGCCTTTTTTGTTTGTCTTAAGAAACCCTAAAGCCACATAAAATTACAGAAACACACGACAAAAATCCTGAACAGAGACCACACCTCTCTTAGCTCCTCTGATAAGCTATTTTTCCGCGAGCACTCGGCCATTTCTGTGACAGCCCCAGCTGCCTTCGGAAACACCAGGCCGTGTCCAGGGGATCGCAAGGCCTCTCACTCGGTCTGAAGAAACCCCCCAGCACCGTACAACAGGAACTGAGGCTGTTTTTCCTCAAAGAGTAGTACGAAATAAGAACTAAATGAGGGGCTGGCCTATCAGTGATTCCCATGATGTGAACAAGAGGAACACTGAGAGAAAGCGTCACCCTTCACGCTTACCTGTCAGGAGGAACTTCTGAGCCCCACTAGACTAGAGGGAACCACTTTTCCCATTGCCCTGGAGAACACTGAGTGCCCAGGAACCTGAAGATGCTGAGTAAAGGGATAAAACGAAACAAACACCTGACCACAAAAGGCGGGCATGTTGTTGAGTAAGCGACGCCGGAAACGTGAAAGCACCTGGCAGGCGGGGTCTTCTCTCAGTCTGTCCCTGGCTTTGAACAACCCTGAGTAGCTCCGTGGCAGCCTCGCTTTGCAGGCCGTGTGGTTCAAAACGGTTCTGATTACCTTTATCATGCTGTTTAAAACACCTGTCCTTCTCCGCATATGGAACAAGCAAGCAAAAACATAAAATCTTTCTGTTATTACTGCACATCCTAAAGGGAAAGGGCAGGAAACAGTGCTTTCCCTTTGCGATTCCAGAGCAACGGGCATTCCCAAGGCTAATTCCCCCAACCTCTCTCCCCCCGCTTCTCCACCTGGGACACCAGCCAGGGGTTTCCTCTCCTCCTGATTAAAGGATAACCCACATCTCTTGAGAGGAGTTTTTCTAGTTTTCAAGCAAAAGGCAATGGTTTTCTACTTTTTTTTTGTCCCTATTATTGCAATTGAACTCTGGGTTTCTTAAGTAGAGGACTTGTTAGTAAATTGAGATGTGACCTTGCCTTTCCAGTAACCTGGTAATGGGAGCGGCCCACTCTGTCCTCCAAGTGAGTCATGGCCGTGAAGGCAGGGTTTCCCGCCCCCTCCGTGGTCGGATAGGGCGACTCTCACCGTCCTGGAGCTGAGCACCCCCGCCTTTCTGCCCTGCTGTCTTCTCTGCCCTGCCATGTCGGGGGCAGAACCTCACAGTGTCTGGCGAACATGAGGAACCGCACAGTCACCAGAGCCTGAGACAGACACACGGATGAGGTCTGTCCAAGCCACCCCTTGTGCCCGCACACTTCCTCGTACAGTTTCAGAAGTCATGTGATAAAGAACAAGGAATGTTTCCCTGACAACAGGGCCATGTCTGTCCTCTCTCATACCTGCCTCCCCACTGCTAAGCATGTAGCGATTTCCATAGGAAGCCTTCACCCTGATCAGCTAACCCATGTACAAAATGAGGAAAGCGATCCAAGTAATACTACGTTTTCTTAACCCTTTTCATCTCCGTAAGTCTTCACGCTCACTCAGTCATTCAGCAAACGTTTAGGGAACCCCTGTTATTCACTCTTCGGGGCCACGGGAATTCAGCACTGCATGAGCTGTGAGCTGTGCCCTGGAGAAGTGTTCAGTCTAATGGGAAGAAACATGTGTAAATGCATGGAAGTGGAAAGTGTTGCAGGAACCTGAGACAGGACCCCCTGAAACCCCCTCACAGGAGCAGGAAGCTTGAGCGTGCAGGAGGAGGGTACTCCAAGCGGGGAGGGGAGGAGCAGGAAAGAGCAGGGCACGGTAGGTGCGTGGGCGTAGGGAAGGGTTGGTCGTGAGAAGCAGAACGGAAGAGCGACTGTGACCACAGTGATAAGTGATGCCGGTTCCGATCCTCGTCTATAAAGTAGAGAAAATTCTTATTTTGAGGGTTTGTTACAAGGATTAAATAATGTATGTTAAATGCCTAGCATTGCACTGACAAAGCATATGTCATGTGCCTCTAATACCAGATAAGAAAGGTTACTGATGCTAAATCATACCATGAATTCATAAGCAAATAGATTTACTTTCATCCATCAAGACAAGGACTTTCACTTACACAAGTTAAGCTTTGGCTGTAATGGTCTAGTTAAGCATGGTATATTAATTGCCCATTTGTTTTCTTCAATGTTCATGAATCTGGCATTTTGTTGTTGTTGTTGTTGTTTGTTTTTTGTGTGTGATATTTCAGTGAATACCCCCACCGCCTCTATAGTGACTTAGACTCTCAAGAAGTAAATTAAATTGCTCCGGAAAGATTTACTCTTTACAAAGCCTTGTTGATTGCCAGACAGTGTTTTGTATTCTTCTGTGTGATTAGAGAGCGTTTGATGAGTTGTTCCAGTAACTCTGTACATAGTAAGTTGCTGATCTATAATTTCCAGGATAGTTTACTCACCGAAAAAAGAGAGAGAGAACAGCCTATTTTCATCTGTAGGGCTTTCACTCTTCTGAAAGAATTTTCTAAAATAATAGCTTAGCATCTCTGCAGTGCCATTCAAGACGCATCTCCAGGCGGAGAGTGGGAGACGACATGGCACCACCACCTCACCGTGGAGTTACAAACAGTGTGGTCCGGGGGAGGGAAGAAGCAGGGTTCGTCAGCCCCACTGTGAAAACCCTCCATACTTCTCTCTTTAGCTTAAAAATATATTCCTGGATAATTGATTCACTCCCAAAAACGGAAACAAAAAGATACAAAATATAAAAGAAAACTTTTTCTCAGCCATTTTTATTGATCTTTGCAGGATGTTTTTGAGCTCAGATCCAAATGCAACTGAGTTCAACTGCAGGTTTTTCCATTTGACGTGTATTTCTTGAGGGCCTTCATATGCGAACCATGTCCAGGGGTTGGGTAATAAACACGTTCTGCTGCTTTCAATCAACGTGAGAAGAGGAATCTGCATATTTTGTTGAGCAGTCACTTTGGGTTTGGGATTATCAGTGATCTGCTTGCATTTCCTTAAGTGTCCGTCCACTGAAGGTCAAAAGTTAATGCATTTTAGGATTGAGCATCTTCTATAGATAATGGGGAAGGCTTTTAACCACAAGTCTTGGGGCTGTTTTCAAAACAGGTGTTAGAGCTCTGAGTCTGCAGCTAATCCTATCTGTGAAATTTACATGTTGCTCTACTATTTCAAAGTTCTTCTTTCTGGAATCCAGTTGGACCCCTAAGTGTTACTTTCCATTAAGCGTATTGCCAGTCCCAGTGTGATCCAGTTTCGCTGGTGTTGGTGTTCTTTTTTTTTTTTTTTTTTTTTAAGATTTTATTTATTTATTTGACAGAGAGAGATCACAAGTAGGCAGAGAGGCAGGCAGAGAGAGAGAGAGGAGGAAGCAGGCTCCCTGCCGAGCAGAGAGCCCGATGCGGGACTCGATCCCAGGACCCTGAGATCATGACCTGAGCCGAAGGCAGCGGCTTAACCCACTGAGCCACCCAGGCGCCCCTGGTGTTGGTGTTCTTGTTGTTTGAATCTGAAGTCCAAATACAATTGAATCATATTTGGAGAGCAAGCACAGCTCCCTCATATTATCTGAGTGCCTTGGATTTTAAATTTTCAAACAGCTGCATGGTTAAAAGCATCTGGCACTTTCTCCCAGAATCATAAATCCACTCATCTTTTTTTTTTTTTTTTAATCTGTGCAGGTTTTCAGTCTTTGTCTTTCTGTTTACATGAGCTGTAACCAGGAAATTCTATGCTAGGTATATATTAGAGAGTATGTTACAGCTTCTCACTGGTGAGCACTGGATAGGTAGCATATCTGTCTGTGAAGACACAGCTTCTCCCTCACCTTTTGCATCTTTGGTATCAGTGTAATAGGCTAGCTGGCGTGTAAGTTGTTGGAGATTTGGCTGAATCTCCATTGCCCCAAGCTTTAGCAACAAAAACATTGCCATGCAATTCAAGCATAAAGAGGTCAAGCCAGTTAAGTTTCCAATCATTTAGTCTCAAGTTTCACCAGGCTTTCCTATCTATTGAGTGAACTGATGCCTTTCAAAATGAATAGTCCTCCTCTGTAATTTTTACTTAATTCGCATTTATTATTTCAAGGATTCACTCCATAAGAAAAAAAAATGTAGAACAGAAAAGAGTCATCTTTAATATTAAGCGATGTATTTTCTCTTTAAATACATTTCAAAAACAAATCACAGGCAGGACTGGACAGTGGAAGACAATGTAATGGACAAGGAATATACCATCCTTTTTGTATGAAGGTTATGATCTAGTGAAATTCACAGAAAAATAAAAAGATGTTTTACACACAGAGCAATGACCAACATGTGTAAGTTACCTTGAGTCCGAATGAAGACTGTGTGTGTGTGTGTGTGTGTGTGTGCACATGTGTGCGTGTGTGTGTGTGTACCTATTATAGATTTTTTAACTTTTATGCCTGGTATTTTTTCAGGGTTCAGAATTTGTAATGTTGAAATAACAAGATCAAAGATCTCAACCCATCATCTAAAACTGCCTTTCCACAAAACTCACATTCTAAGACATATTTCAAAGCTTCAAACACGCTATTATAATGATATTCACCTTTGTGTACATTGTAACATGACCATTTTAATTTTGTTGCCACCTACGCTAATCACCTTTTAAAATTCTTTCTTTCCAAGCATAATGTCGATTTTATAAAAAGTTTATTTTATAGAAGCATTCTGTTATACACATGATCTGTCATATGCACTTAGGGATTAGTCTTTGGTTCACAGGTGCATGAAAAATTAAAATACACTTGAATGACATACTTACCACCTTCAACCTATATAATTTTAAGTAATTGCTTATTTCCAATTATGACATTTTATGTGGGAGACTTATTCAATAAAGCAGCTAATTACAATAATTACACTACTCTTTTCTAGCAGAACTGACATTCATCAAGCCCTGTTCATTGGACCATGGTTTTGTGCTTTGTGGCCATATGTTTTTATAAATGTGTTTCCATTTATTATCAACCTGTTAATATTTTCAAAAAGAAAAATATGGCTCTCAAACTTTTTCTCAGTTACCAATGGAAATATATTGTTAACAACTCCAAATCAGAAAAAGTTAGTCAAATACTCAGAATATTTATGGTTTTCTGCCTCAACTACATACTAAAGCCTTCATTTTGAAGGAGGTTATCAGATTGAAACTCTGGCTCTTCAGACTAGCACTGCAGCGTCCCAAAGGAAGCTAGTATTTATTCCCTGATAGCTCTAGGCTGACTTGCAGACTGATGAATAAATTGAATTAATAATCTGCTTAATTGAAAGTGGTTATGGATCCCAGATTTCAAGAAATCGGTAGACATAAAATATGAATACTCTTACCATACTAGCATTAATAGTTTAGAAAAGTTATTGATCACCTTTAATTTTCAGGGTCATTTTTCTGAAAATCAGGTATGCATGTATAGAACAAAGGAGAAATATGGCCAGTTAAGCTTTTGCATTAGGATTTGGGTTAAGAGGAAGTTTTATGTAGGAACCAAATCTTTCAAGTCAAGCAAACAACATTGTATCACAGTATAGTTTGGGGAAAAAAAAAATTTATACTGTTGAGCTTAGTACATTTTACATAAACATTGTGTTTAGCAACAAGATTTGAACACTGCCTCTGTACAATCGAGACTTCTAATTGTAATTCTTCAGTTTTCAATTTGGAGGACCAAAACAGCATAATTCCTATGAACGTCAGACTTTTCACTTGTAAAAAAGTTATAATAGTACCTACGTCTAAGGATTAATTTGAAAACTCAGTTTAAATTATGTATATAATACCTCAGCACATGACCAAAGAGCCAGGAAAATTAATAAGGATTTAGAAGATTTGTAATACACAGTTGACCAGCCTTCATTCAACGACTAGAGAAAACACATTCAGATTGAGGGACATATAAACGATTTACAAGACACGGCCACTTATGAACACAAAAGAATTCTAAACAAAATCACTTCTTAATAATTTAGGGAGCATAGAAGAAACTACATGGAAATAAAAAGTTTCTAGAACTGAAAACTAATGAACACCATATAGCTCAAACCTGTGAGAAGCAGCTAAAGGCATGTTTAGAGGGAAAATTATAGCTCTGCATGCATATTTAGTAAAGGAATAAAGGCTGACAGTCATCCAAATATTTAACTCAAGAGTTTAGAAAAAGACTAACCAAGAAAACATGAAGACAGCAGAAAAAAATATATATATAAGTAGATATTAATCAAACAGAAGGAAAAAAGCAATAAATGATATCAGTAAAGCTAAAATTTTGTTCTTTGAAAGGACAAATAAAAATGAGAAATCAGAGTGCCTGGGTGGCTCAGTGGGTTGAGCCTCTGCCTTCCGCTCAAGTCATGATCTCAGGGTCCTCAGATTGAGGCCCACATCGGGCTCTCTGCTCAGTGGGGAGCCTGCTTCCCCCTCTCGCTCTGTCTGCCTCTCTGCCTACTTGTGTTCTTCTCTCTGTCAGATAAATAAATAAAATCTTTTTAAAAAATGGTAGATAAAAATTCAACAAATAAAACAATCAAGGAGTCTTCTGGAATGATGACAGAGGCATTGGCATAATTTTTTAATCTCCTTGAATTCCCACATGAAAATAAACAGAATACCTAGATAAAAAACAAAATCCATAGGCAACATTCACAACAAAATTACATAATTCACAAACCACAAGTCAAAAATCAGGTGCAGACAAAGCAATAACCACATAATTTGCATGGTGACTTAGCCTGTTGGGGTTGCTATAAACAAATATCACAGGCTGGGTGACTTAAACATAAGAATTTATCTCTCAGAGTTCTGAGGCTGGAAGGTCTCAGATTGAGGTGCCTGCAGATTTGGTATCTGGCTCCTCTTCTTGGTTCATAGATGGCTGCCTTCACATCGTGTGTTCATGTGGTAGAAAGAAGACAGACTCTGGTCTCTTCCTCTTCTTATGAGGGCACAAATGCCATCATGGGGGCTATAGCCTTATGGCCTCCTTTAAACCTGATTACCTGCAGGAAGCCCCACCTCCTAATATCTTCATTTGGGGGGGACTAGAGTTTCAACATATGAATTTGGGGATATAAAACATGGTATGGGCCCCTGTGGGAAGAAAGCCAAGATGAATTACAGGGCCTGTAATGTCTTTGAGACCAGGAAAACACCTGCCTATCTCCATCCAGGAGTGGAAACAAAACTGAATAGGCCAGCGACAAGAGTGATGAAGGAAAAAATAGATCCAGATCAAATTGGTGGCGTCTGTTGTCCATAACAGAGCCAGGAAATCTCAGAAAGAAGGCTGCCATATGGATCATGATGTCAAAACAACAGAAGAAACAGCTCTGAAGCTAAGAGGAAATACTAAACAGCTCAGGAAAACGAATTGTGCATAAAAATGAGCAACAGAAATTTATCAAAGTGAAATTCCCTGCAAAAGTTGTAAGGAAAAAAGAGTAAGGACCAGAATACTGTCCCGATGAAGACTGAAAATTTACCATAAAGACATACCCACAAATGGCTCAATTTGTAGCATACCATGGCAAAATGAGTGAAAAGACATACAGATTCTGTAAGACTAGAATAGCAGTAAAAGTAAGAAATTCCACGTAAGGTGCTAGAACTCAGGAAAGAAGTCCAGCCGACTCTTGAACAACATGACTTTGTACTGTGTGCATCCACTCATATGCAATACAGTACTATAAATGTATTTTCCTTATGATTTTCTTAGTAACATTTTCCTTCCTCTACCTTACTTTGTTGTAAGAATTCAGGGTAGAATATATATGGCATACAAAATATGTGTTAATTGGCTATGTTATCAGTAACACATCCTGTCAATAGTAGGCTATTAGAAGTTAAGTTTTTCTGAGGGGTGGTGGTCAAAAGCTATATGCATACTTTCAACTAAGTGGGGTGTCAGTGCTCCTAACCCCTGCATTGTTCAAGGGCCAACTGTATAAATAAAACAATGAAGACTGACTGGAAGGAACATAAAGTGATCCCATACATCAGATGATGCCTAAAGAAAACTAGAAAGTGAAGAAGAGACAATTTTAAGAAATCAAAGAGAAATGAAGAAAGAGATGAAAATGATTTGAAAGGAAATGACAAATGGAAGAAATTCAAAGAAGGTCCAACATCTACATTATAGGGGTCCTGGAAGAAGAAAACCAGAGCAAAAGCATAGAACAAGCATCAAAATTCTCTGAAATACAAGATTTGAAGCTACACACTGAAAGGACACACCATGTAATTGAAATATTAATCACGAATGGCCAAAAATAGGATATATTCCAGACAAATTATAGGACCTTAAATATACATATATGTATTTATACATTATATATATAAATACACATATGTATGTGTATGTTTTATTACATAGATAAATTGTATATGTTTTATTACATATATATTGAAAAAGGTATAACTTTTAGGTATAGAGAACAAACTGAGGGCTGCTGGGGGATGGGTTAAATGGGTGACGGATATTCAGGAAGGCACTTGTGTTGAGCACTGGGTGTTATGTGTAAATGATGAATAGTAATTCATCAAAAGCAGAATTTCTACTCCTAAAACCAATATTATGTTGTATGTTAACTGGAATTTAAATAAAAACTTGAAACCAAATAATAATAATAAGAAGAAGAAGAATGTAAAACAAATAGGTACCCAGCTCAAAATGAACGAATGATGTGTAAAGGAAGGAGCATTAGGTTGCCATTAGACTTCTTCTCAAGAATGTTTTATGTCAGGAGAAGTTGGAGTCATATCTATAGGATACCCAGAGAGAGAATATGTGGACAGGTTTTTTTCATATCCAGGAAAATGGACACTCAAGTTTAAAGGGAAAAAAGAAAAACAACTTCTATTAACATGTAGGAATATAAATAACATAAATGTAAGTAATGTTGTTCCTCTGAGCATTTCCCCAGGAAACTATGAGAATGCATGCTTCGGACAACCACAGTGAGTTCCAAAAATGACTCTATGACCTTGACATAAGAGCAGGTGGTAAACATTCTTAAACAGTGGATGACTAACTATGACTACATGAGGATTAAAATGAAGAGAAAAATATGTAATAGCTATTTGCTCTGCCAGTATGAGTATAGTGCAAGTGTAGAAATAAGAGGAAAATGAGAAGACTATATTGAAATACTTTTTAAATATCCATTAACTATATTATGTTAGAATAGGTGGTGTAATTCTAAGACTACTATCCATGAGATGAGAAATAAAAATAAGTTATTATCAGATAGTCTAATGTGTGTCATCTTCCGTGTACTTGAAAATCAAGAGCCTTAATGTGGGGTTGGGGGAGGATGTAGATACAGAAGAGACACAGATGTCATATAGATGTCATACAGAAGTCCTGATTTAAATTGAAAATACCAGAATAAACTCAGGCACAGGTCTCAAAACAGTGACCAACTCAGTAACAATATCCCTGATATCTAAATTATGTTCTTGAAACCCAATTTCTCAACAAATAAACCAGAGCTTTTGGGAGAAAATTGTTCATATGGAATACAAAGCATATAGAAGACGAGCTTGGGATATCTTGCCATACCTAACAATGAGGAAACTTGGGCAAAGACTACTAGAGTCGGGGCAAAACAAAAAAAAAAAAAATAAAACCCATAGGCCATCTTGAAAAAACTCCCAATGAGTAGTTGGGATACTGTGACCTAACATGAGGGTAATGACTGTAATGGACTGAAACCAAATCTATTTAAATCTTTGAGTTCATAATGATGTTTTTAAATTACTAATTGGGTGCCTTCACAGGACAATAGAAAATCGATTAACTAAATAAAAATGAGTAAGTAAAGGTAAAGAGTCAACATGTACCCTACCTTTTCCACATGAATTGTACTGCAGAGTAACCAAATAGTACATGAAAGGAAGTCTTTTATTATGCAAGTATTCCAACTAATGAATAAGAAAGAAGTGGCAATTTTATTCACTGAATGAATCCATGATCTAGATAACAAACATCAGTACTTTTAACATCACAAAAAGAGGAACAACCGGACATCACTTGCCTTGTGATGAAAGGCTATGCCACCACCTGTGGACTTGCCAGAGCAATCACATGTGAGCCTGATGAGACTCTGGGCCCAGCTGTCAATCGGCAGGAAGTCCAGAAGACAGAGGAATATGTGAACTATGCCAGGAGTGTGCACTGGGGAAAATCCAGATTCCTGGAAACTTCAGGTCACATGGTCCAGGTCCTTCAACAATGAGGGGGAAAGGGAGTACCTATGGATTAAAAGATGTTAAAGAAATTGCCAGAAAATCAGTGAGATCTACCATTGCTGGGTCCTTCATCTCCAAGTTATTCAACCACAAAGAGCGGCAAATTTGAACCTTCTGAATTTCGCGTTAAAGTGCATTGTTCTAGAAACATTTTTTAAATTAAAATTTTAAGACAAAAAAAAATCTTCTCTGTATTGCTTGAACATTTACATTTATTTTTTGATCATTAATTCATCCAGAGAATGGCTGTCTTCTGGAATTGGATGTATTAGGTTTAGAAACTAAAGAAAACCACCAAAAAGGCTTTTTCAACTAGTCTTTTTTTTTTTTCCAATGCAAACTCCCTGGGACGTCACCCATACCCCTCCTTTTAAGTCCCACGTGTCTGACATGTTTATATCCAGAAGAAAGCATTACTGACACCTTCCATAGCTGTAACTGAAAAGTTGAGATCTAAAATTACTTATCCCAAAATTGATTTCTGTATTCCTTGTTTTGATCACTTCAGGTGACTGTCAGTATTTCTTGGAGCCAGAAGAGGGCACTGCAGAGCAGCGTAGCTCTAAGGACTTGGGACGAGCAGACCTTGTCCTTTGCAGAAATGTGCAAAGCTTTACCGCAGAAAAAACACTGAAGGGATAGTAGATAATCACTATAGGCCTTCTTTATTTACTAGGAAAAAAAAAAGAACAGATAAAATATATAACTGTCTAAATACATGTCCAGGCTATCAAATGTGCATAGATATATAGATAGATAGACATTCTAAATCTGGAGCTTGACCTGGGGGTCCTGAGTTTGAGTCCCATATTGGGTACGGCACTTCCTTTAAAAAAATCAATCGGTCAGTCAATCTTGAGGCTGTATCTGAAGTTTTTCTATTACAGTATTTATTCTTTGGCCAGTTCTGCTGTTACAGAAACAGTTCTCAAGGACTTCCTCGTACAGGTTAATAGTGTATTTTATTTGAGCCAGTTCAAGTTTTGAACAAAAGAGAGCCAGCAGCCCTTCGTAGGCAGTCGTAGGCAGCCCAGAAATAATAACTTTGGAATCAATATAATAAATATTATTCATTTATTTGCAGTTTATGCAGAGGTTTTTCTAACATGAAGTACATTGCCTTTAGTGTCCGCTCTTCAGTTACTGGACAGGAGATAAGTGACTGAATTCAGACCATCACCTCACACCACGCACCTTACACCAAGGGAAAGATGACTAAGGCTTGTCAGTGTCCTTCAGAGATGAAATAAGAGTAGTGGGGTCCAGTCCTCTCCTAGAACCTGCTCTCGTGGGGCCCCTGTGACCTGGGCTTTTCCTGTGATTATGTGTGTGCTTAGGTATCAAAAGGCAAAAATGCAACCATGATGGGATCCTTCTGCTGAATCTTTGGTCTCTGAAAATGACTTTAAATAACATCCCTTGGGAGATAGGCTGTGAGCTCTAGGAGGTTAAATCAATGCCCAAAGTCACCTCCTCAAGGGAGGGGAGGAGGTGGAAGACAGTTTCACAATGCATCATGGTAAACAGCCTTTCTTGCACTACCCTGAAAAGGCAATTTCTGGAAAATGCCGTTCATTCTTAGCTCCTTGTCTGCACATGAATTTATTCTTCCAAGAGTTCTGGTGAATAATGAAACCAACCCAGTTTTTCATTTTTGAGAAAATATGAGGGCGCCATCTTTCCTCATATGAGGGTAATGGCCAATGGGTCCAATGATCCTCCCCTTAATGGCAGATCTGCTGTGAAATATGAAAATTATATTGTTGGTTGTGGTGTTCGTAGGTTGTCAGGTGTGACTGAGAAAACCAGTCACAAAAAAAAAACAGTTTACGCCCACCGCTTCCTCTCCAGCTGTGGCCAGGTGGACACAGAGGTTGGCAGTACTGCCAACTTCTTTATATAGGCTTGTTTGTTTGTAGATTGGAGCTCTATGACTTTGCACCTGAAGTCATTAACTTCTTCAAAAGAAAGTGGATGGTGTGTTTTTACTGAATGCAGAATGGTTCTATCTCCTTATTTTTTCCTCCCTCAAATCTGTTGGAAACACAGTATGCCTTACACTGTTTCCTCCCCGTAGCTCAGCACTTACGCAAATAGTCTGCCCCAGATTACTTTGCCCCATGCATGCATTTCCAACTACTGTTCTTGGCCCATATCCCCCCGCCCCTTTACTAGGGAAGACTTACTCATTTTTCAAGTCAGTGCAACTTCTATTCCTTCAATACGTCTTTGCTGACTATTTCAGACATGCGTATAGTCCTGTATGTAGCCTTCTCATCTTTTCTACTGGACATATCGTCTAGCACTTTACTGTCTACTTTTTACTGGTAGCATCATGCATCATAGTCCTGCCTTTGTAACTAGGCTTTTCATTCTGGTAAGCCAGAATTCTGATTCCTGGCTAACCCATATCTCTAATAGCTACTAATAATATACTAAGTGCTTAGTAAATCTAACCTAATCTAGTGATCAAGATGACCGGGTTGTTGTCCGAGGATTACCTTTGGTCCGACCCCTGGAGTTACACTTTCTAGTCATTTGTTATTATGAATTTTCTTAGGATGGCATGTTTTCCTGTTCTTTCTCTGTCCTGTTCCTGTCCACTTTGGTTCTCGGTACATCTGTCACCCCTCTGATCCCGCAACCATCAAGAAGGACAGGGCTGGGTTTGGAGAATCTTCTGGTTTGTAGGCGGCCTCCAGGACTTTGTTTTTCTTAGTGCTTTTCCCTGGAATAATTTCGTCATCACCAACTAGGAAACAACTTTGAAAGCTCATCTCCTTGGTCTCCATGCCTGTAGGCAAAACAACTCTTTGAACTCATCATTCCGATTAGTATCGGGTCCCAGGCCAAGAACCTGAGCAGTAAAGTGGCTTAGAGAACATTTTATTGAACAGTGGCAAGAAAGAATCTGATCTTTGTCTTAATGTTAAATTCTCTGGACACTGAAAAGCTATTCAGATTAAGACGTTATAGCTGTGACGTGTGGCCCCACAAGCTTGTTTGCATTTCTGCCTACATAAAAGTAAAAACAGAAGATACAATTAAATGATGGAATCTGAGCAGCTGGGTGGCGCAGTCGGTTGAGCATCTGACTCTTGGTTTTGGCTCTGGTGTGATCTTGGGGTCCTGAGACTGAGCCCTGCATTGGGCTCCACACCCAGCATGGAGTTTGCTTGAGAGCCTCTCTCCCTCTCCTGCCCCCCCTGCTTGTGCTCTCTCTCTAAATGAATAAATAAGTGATAGAATCAATCATATAATATGCTTTAGTGGAAAAAAATTATGTTCAATGTTTTAATAGTGTTATCTATTTTATGTATCTAATGATTTGTCAGCATATTATCCCTTTATATGCCAAAACTAAAGTCACACTTGTAATTTTTCAGCTTCGCAAGTCTGTTTTCAGCATCAGGGCAAGGAATCTTCTAGAAAAGGAGACTGCAGTCACTAAAATCTTAAGGTAACACCATTAAACATTGATACATATTTAAACACAAGTGGGATTATGTTAAACAAAGAAGAGCTCTTTCTTTTTAATGAGATAATTTTCTGAGTATCGACATACACTTTCTGCTAGAAAGTAGATTTAGGTAACTGTATACTTATAAATAATAAATAATGTCAAACACAACATTAATATCTTTCCTAGAATATTAACATTTTATTAGCTCAGTTGTGCATTTCTCTTTTTTTTCATGCACTAACTCATAAATTTTAAGTATAAACATTTACAAAAAAGATGAAAATTACTTACATTTATTCTTGCATGTTTTATGTCTTCTCTGATATCTGAAGGACAAATCACAAACTAAGGGGAAAATGATAAGACTGTGAGCTTTTTAGAAATAACAATGACTTATTAATCTATTAAGAATAAATGCATTTAAAATCTGTAAGAATCGAAAGCCTTTCCATTTTAACATGCTTATAAAAACATGTAATTTTAATGCTACTTTCTTAAACTTGTCTGGATAAACCATCCAAAAGAAACATCAAGCTAACCACTTAAGAGTATTTTAGAAGACTGTGTCATAATATGAAGTAATGTGATCGTTGTAAAAATGCATGAGCATTTGGAATGTAATTTACTGGCAGACTTATTACCTGGAAACGTTTAATCATACAACTAAATATGGGGGGGGCTGGAGGGAGAATGGCTGGCGAGGTATTCACCATGAATTTATACTGGGACTGAATTTATACATGAATTTATACTGGATGAATTTATACAGGGACGCCTCCTCCAACTTGGGCCAAGGGGAAGGGGATAGACTCTTTTATCCTACTCTACTTCTATTCTACTCTGTCTCTTCCAGGAATAGTCATCCAAGCTTTTGCCAGTGTAACTCTATAACCTGGAAAACTGTAATGAGGGAATAAGGCTAATACCTATGGCTTGAGAAACTATTTTGAGTTTACGACAGCACCCGAAATGCGTATGCCAAAAATGATTCTGACCAGGCAAGGCAGTATTTTGTGTATTCATTCTTTTATTGGCTGACCTTGCGCACATAGACACGAGTATGCATTGGAGTATCCTCTGTGAGAAGAGAATAAGCATTTCTGGGGCTTGTATTTGTCACCACAAAGTACGAGAAGATGAACGGAAGAGGTCTGGTTGAAAGAGAGAAAGGAAAACTTTTCAGCAAATGCGTAACACCCTGTGTCCTCATTTCAGTTTGCTTCCAACGGGCTCAACCCAGTTGCCATCAGATGACGTCATGGGGGCGGCCTTGAACACTGTGTGGTACCTCAGGGTCTTTATCAAGCTGCAACTACTATAGTAGACAGATTCCCGGCAGCATCAATGCTTAGTGTCTTGAAGACCCCCTGCCCTGTTCACACAAAACAGCCCGTGTGCAGGTCCAGCCTCGCAGACGCACCCACAGGGCAGAGACTTCAGCCTCAAATCCACAACGATGCATGAGGGGAGTGTAATACTCTGGCCCGTGTTCAGAGTCTGCCTGCCACATTCGGAACCAAAATGACATTGCTCACCTCCCCAGGATAACTGCTGCCCTGGGGGTTCGCAGAGACTTTTCTGGGCCCAGGCAGACAGGGATCGTTAGAGGAAGCCACTTCTAGAACTTCGATTCCCGATGAACTCTTTCTGAAGTTTGGTCTTCCAGTTTTCCTTTCCTGCCATCTCTTTCTTAGCCCCTTCTCCTAGTTTACAGAAGAAAGGGGAGGCTCTTGTCCTCCACGCACAAGGAAAGTGAAACTGTGGTGCGTACTGATCAGGGCTGACAAACACGGGGACTCTTCCCACACGACTTTCTCCAGAAGGGGGACCCTTATGGTCTTACTGTCTATCCAGGTGACAAGTTTTTGGAAAACCTCTCTCCAAGAATTCATCTACCTCAGGGATAGGCCGTAGGGAACAACGCGGATGTCTCAAGGGCCTATGTTAACGTGTTACAGGATTTGAAAAACAAAGTCAGACTTTTTCTCACAGATTTGACTCATCAGCTTGACCCTGAAGGCTGACTTCCTGGTGCCCGAAGTCATAAACGTGAATGCATTAGATGGACAAGACTCTCCAGTGTTTTCTCGGAGTCATATTGAAGCGCAGATCCGATAATGCCAACAGTCACATCCTTTGCTGCTAACTAACATTGTGAGGGTGAAATTCAGCTGTTGGTTTTTAAATGTACAGCAGTGGTTTTAAAAACAGAAAATTTTTTAAAAAGAGAGAAAGAGAGAAAATTTGTGGGTGTACCTGAGCCAAATTTTTAAGACCATCAGGGAACAGGGACGCCTTCAGACTTGCCCAATAATTGTGTAGTTTCAGGGACACCCAGAGCCGTCAACATTTTTTGACAGCCCAGAACACCACCAAATGAGAGGCATCTCCCTGGGGTGCTGCAGATGTTACCCAGGCAATCTCAGGAAATAAGAGGCTACAATTAGAAAAAAAAAATTTAAGATTTTTTTTTTAAGAATACAAATTTAATCTTTAGAAAAGCCATTTAGCTCTTTTCTCCTGTGAAAATGGCTTCCCTATTGGTGCTACGTTAGTGTCTGCAAGAATTAAGGACAAGATGTCAAACTGATAGTTTCTTTGGGCGTGCTTATCTTTTTTCACTCATAATATAGCAGTAGCATTAATAATACAATAATAATATCATACCCGCATTATCATGTAACCCATACATAAGCAGGTCAGGAATAGATCAGGTCCCTGTCTGTGGGTCCCTGGACATTCTTCTCTGCTGTTTTCCAAGGAGCAACAAGAACTAAAAGCGGAGGAAAGAAGAAGGGATAAGAGAATTTAAAAGAAAGAAAAGGAGAACATTTACAGTCATCTCAGGGCAAATAGCCCTACACAAAACGGGGAAAAAGGAGAGGTTTCTACCATTCTTTCGGGGTATTCTCACTCCCTGGGGAGTCTCTCCTTCCTTAGATCAGAACTTTCTCTTTGTTCCTTCAACTACAGTGTCCCTGGGTAAGTCGGAATTAGAAAGATGCTGTATGATGTCCATTACATGTGGAATCTAAAAAAGCCAAACTCATAGAAACAGAGTAGATTGGGGATTGCCAGACCCTGGGGCAGATGGCTAGATGGTGATCAAAGGGTACATATTTCCAGTTTTAAGCTGAATAAATTCGGAGACCTAATGTGTAGTCTCGTGACTCTAGTTAGCAAGTACTGTGCCGCATACTGCAAACTTGCGAAGAGAGTGGATTGTAAATGTTCTCGCCACACACACACAAAAAATCATAATTATGGAAAATGATAAATGTGTTCATTATCATCATCATGGTGATCATTTCACAATATATACACACATCGGGGGCAGCTGGGTGGCTCTGTCAGTTAAGCGTTCAACTCTTGGTTTCGGCTTGGGTCATGATCTCAGGGTCATGAGATCGAGACCCGCATCAGGCTCTGTGCTTGGCAGGGAGTCTGCTTGAGGTGCTCCTCACCCCGACCCCTCTATCTTGTGTGTGCTCTCTCTCTCTCTCTCTAAAAACTAAACAAAATTAATCTTTAAAAAAGGATATACACACTTCAAATCGTGTTGTATACCTTATATTTACACGTTATTCGCCAGTTATCCTTCCGTGTGGCTGGGGGGAAATGGCCTCTCCCATGACCATCTATGTTTTGAAAGGGAGAGTCTGAAAGAAGGAGACAAGGAGGCGCAGTTTTCGTGCCTTCGTGGATGAAGACCGGATCTGCCTTGATATGGAAGAAAGGAAGTCAAGCAGAAACTTGTTTGAGTGCGCTGTCTCTCATGGTTTTCCAGAGTTTTGTCTTTTCATAGCCTTACTGTCCTTAGCTCCAGCAAAGGGGTCCTCCCCAGGGAGGCAGGAGGGCATACTAGGAAGGTCTCGTTAGAGAAAGACGACCTCGGCTGAATCTTCTGAGCAAATATGTCCCAGGTGGGCGTGTATCCTGATGTGGGTGCAGATGGAAGGAAGTCCCATAAACTCCAAATCCAGCGGGATGTGAGGAGGATATTACAAAATATCTGTATCTTAGAAATAACTTTTTACAAATAACAAATATTTGGAGGAAATAATATAATAATATAAAACAAATCCCTGATCTAGGGTATCTAGAGACCTGGCTGTGTAAATAGGTATATTATTTAAGTCCCCAGTTTTCTGAGAATTTAAAGATTGGAGGAGGTGATGGTCAGGGCCCCCCTCGTTCTCACGTAAGCTACTGGACGTGGTGTCAGAAGGCCTGGACCAGCATCTGGCTCTGCTCCTCTCTAACCTTCAGCAACTCACTTACCTGCCGTGCAGTGTAGACTGCCCCAGCTGGCTTCCTGAACAATCTGTTGACTAAGAGTGAAATTTAATACTTATTATAGTAAGGGAGACCACCACCTGAGGTCTCTCAGTAATGTCTCACAAGGGATAGGTCAGGAGTAGGTATGTGTAAGGTTTGGGGTTTGGGTTGAAGTGTTTTTAGTGATTGAGATCGGGCAAAATTCTTCAGGTGAGAGTTTAGATCATTTCCCATTATATACAAACATCGAATCATTATGTGGTATAACTGAAGCTAGTACGTGTTAGTTGTCAATTATACCTCAATTAAAAAAAAAAAAAAAGAGTTTAGGACACTCCAGGATACACAGGTAGCACGTACTTGTTCTGGACGGGTAACCATTACTGTTCGGGGGGGAGCATCCCAGGGGCGGGGGCCCAGTAGAGGGGCCATCCCTTGGCCTTCCTGTGCCCCGCAGTGTTCTTTCCACCTGCTCGGACGCCACAGTTCAGCTGCTACTTGTTCCCGCGGAGTTTGCTCCTCTGCTTTCCCCTTGCCTTCCTTTCCGCTGCCATCTTCACGCCAGAAAACCGTTCTACTCGTCTTCTGAATTGTTAACCATCTCCGTGCATTACCTGTGAAAGTAAATTGGAAGATTTTTAGAAACAGCATTTTAAAAAAAAGTGGTTAGGATTGATGGACCAAGCTGGGCAGCCTCTTGGCCTGAGTATCAACTATTTTTAGGTGATTGGTTTGACCAGTTGAGTGATAAATTATCTAGACGCAGGGGCTGGTCCGTGAGTCTATAATTCAGATGAATGGATTTCCAGAAATTTCCTGAAGCTAAATTACTTATTGGTTCACAGCCTTAAATTCTTGGGTAGGAATTCCCTGGAATGAATAGCGCAGTCCTGGTGATGGAGAGGCCTGAGTTCTCAGGCCTGATAATTAAGCTGCGGGGCTGCCCAGAGTCTCAGTGCTCAGGGGAGCTGCATTTCCATTTGAAACAGGATCCACATTATTCCAGAAAAGTGTATGCTCTGTGCCTTTCCTATGAAGGGGAAATTCGAGCCAACAAAGGGGAAAGTCAGAGAGAAAGGGGCCGAGAGTCGGAGGTGTTTGAGTCATTGGAGTCGCCAATGACTTCTGCACATAATCATCTCTGATTTGATCATGGAGAATCTTCTTAAAATGAATCCATGCTCAGAGACATGGAAGTGAACTTCTCCACAGATCTGGGAACTCTCGGACAGAAACAGAAGTGGGGCTTTCTGACAGAACTCGAGGATGCCGTCACGGGCTTGTCCGTGGGGGCTCACGGGATGCAAACGGGCATCCGTGTGGTTTTTTCCGTGACGGGTCTGGAGAGGACTGTAAGAAAGAGGGATGTTCCACCACCCAAACTGTAAAATCCGGGGTCCCTATTCAATTCACCCTCGTTTTGACTTCGCCTGTACCAGTCAGCTCCACTAAAGGAAGCGTCCTTCGGAAGGCAGTGACCTTTTCACTTCATCAGGAGAAATCGAAACAAGTGGCTGGGCCCCTTCCACAGCCTCGCTGCCTCGGCTGAGCTCTCTCCCCTCAGAGCCCTGAAATGGAGCACAAATGCGTGGCCATTCCTGCTAGGCCGAATGCACGGCGAAATGTCAAAAATAATCAAGCATTTTACATGACTTGAGAAAATTCTGTCCTTGGCTATCAGTACCTCCCCGGTTAGGAAGTATCTTTATGGCCTTTTTGAGTGATTGGCCTAGTATGGTATTTGCATTCTGATATTTGGATCTACGACAAAATTTCCCTTGCCGCACACTGGTATTAATAATTTTTTAAAGTCTAAGGAATAGTCGTGGGGCACCTGGGTGGCTCAGTCCGTTAAACATCTGCCTTCGGCACAGCTCATGATCTCAGGGTTCTGGGATCGAGCCCCACGTTGGGGTCCCTGCTCAGAGGGGAGCCTGCTTCTCCCTCTCCCTCTCCCTCTCCCTCTGTACTTGCCCTCAAATAAAGAAAATATTTATTAAAAAAATAAAGTCTAAGGAATAACTGCTAGTTGAATGCTACTTACTACAAAAAAATTAAATATAATTAATGACATGGAAGGGTTAGTTTTTCTCTAAGAAGATTCATTTTCATTGACTAGAAATATAATGTAAAGACTACTTACATATAAATAAAACAGAACATATTTATTTATTAAGATACAGATTTTGGGCGCCTGGGTGGCTCAGTGGGTTAAGCCGCTGCCTTCGGCTCAGGTCATGATCTCAGGGTCCTGGGATCGAGTCCCGCATCGGGCTCTCTGCTCAGCGGGGAGCCTGCTTCCTCCTCTCTCTCTGCCTGCCTCTCTGCCTACTTGTGTTCTCTGTCAAATAAATAAATAAAGAATCTTAAAAAAAAAAAAAAATACAGATTTTTAAATGACATTAGCTGGATTTTCTTCCTGGAAAGAAAGGACTCATTCTAGCATTTTCTGTGTGCCTGGCATTTTTCTAAGATACCGGACACACAGATTATTTCCTCAAGGAGCTCTTGTTTGCCCTGAGAACATATTTATGACTCTAGTCAGGTGGGGGGAACTTCAGTAATACCTCTAGATCCCTGACCACAACTGTGACAAGAATATTCATACAGAGCATAGTCCTGGTACCCTGCCTGAGTGACTTTAATAGTTAAAATCATATACCTGAAATGTTTCATAAAGTGTTTTCTGCCTTCAACTTATATCCATTATGCCATGAAGATGCCTTTCCGACATGAAGATGGAGAGAAGTAGGGAAAGGGAGATGGGGAAAGAGTGAATGATGAGTATTTGTGAAGACATGATACTAAGGTCTTGGGCGTGTTGTCTCCGTCAGTCTGTACAACACAGCTATGCAGGAAAACGCTGTTATTACCCCCATGTTATGCATGACAAAACCGAGTCTTAGGTAAGTACTTTCTCCCAAGAACCCATACCAGAAATGATCTGGGGTATCACATCAATATCAACTATAACCTGATTTCCTAAATAGCCGTATTTTTGTGTCCCCAACAACTTACGCAGCTCCGTTGCCCCATTTCCTGGAAACTGACGGCGTGCTCAATGCTGGCTTCCTTCATAACTGCTGGCTCACCGGGGCCTCACAGCAAACCCTGAAAGACAAGGAGTATTAGCTCTGTGTTAGAGAGGGAGAAATTAAGGCTCAGGAAGCTCAGGCGACTTGCCTAAAGTCACCCTACCTGCGAGTCAGGGGAGCCAGGAGTCAAACCCTGGTCTAACTCCAAAATCCACACATTCCCTCTGACTCTGCACATTTACATTGTAGAGGATCCCTCATTCTAATCCACTATATTGACAACCACTGAGCCCATTGTGCTTCCGACACTCGTGGTTGCTTCCCAGGGTACCCAGACAGGTTATGCATCATCAGAAATTGCCAGGTCAAGGGGAAATTAGGACCCCAAATCGAGACCCCACTACACCTGCTTCGGCACACCCTCCTTCCCAGGCAGTGGCCCCTGTGGTGGAACCACATCCCTCAAGGGAGGGGGGGCTCTTTTCAATTTATCATCCTTGCTGTCTGGGGCGGCCTCAGTCTTTAGAACCACAGCTCTCTCCAGTCTCTTCCCTTTTCCTCCATAAAACTTCCTGGGGTAGAGGGGAGCCAGCCTTGAGTTATCTGGGGGTAAAAGAAGTGCCTTCATGGAAGATCTTTTGCTGGATGCTTGTGGCAACCTGAACCCCAGACCCTGTTGGATAAACCAGCTCAAGAAAGCTCATGTCCGGACTGAAACTGTGCGGCTTTCTTGACACTGACCTACCCTGCTCCTCATTCGGGCCACAACCTACACTACAGAGGGGTCTGTTCCCGTTCAGGTCCAGAGTCCTATGGAATGTGCTGTGTCAGTATGGTAGAAATGGGAAGAGGAAGGGTCTGCAGTCAACCATGCTTGGCTTTGAATCCTCTGAGTAGTGGTTAAGTCTGTGCAAAGCCCCAGTCTCTGCACCTTGCAGGGGGCACTGGAAACAGTCTCAGAGGAGTAAATGAGCAGCGTGCGTGGGGCACTTAGCGGTTCAGTAGCCAGTCTGGGTTAGCATCCTGGCTCCGCCACTGGGCTAGTCTTGCTCACATAAGGTATTATCAGATCCTTTTATGGAGAGACTCCCAAAGTAATAACACAGATTCATCAGCCACGGTTGGCATCTCCGACAGCCAGCTGAAAGTCCTGGGCATGGAGACCCAGGATCTTTGAAATGCCTGAAGTTCAACTGGGACATCCTTCTTTCTGCTCAAATGGGCCAGGGGGAGAAATGGTCCTATCCCGGAATTAGGAGACCTAGCCCAGCGGGCTGACACCACCAGCACGTTGCAAGAACAACCAGCCAAGGAGACATGAGGGCACGGTCTCGGGTGTTGGTAAAGACGAGCCTGATTGACTTGGGCCGGAGGAAGAGCGATTGAGAGCAGGACAAGATCACTGGGTAGAAGGGGCTGGTGATCAGGGCCGAAGGACCAGCTGGAAGAGAATCTCTACCTGCTGTCAGGGCACCGCTCACAGAGGGACAGTGACAGCTGTGACCAAGACGATCATAGTGTTATCTTCTGCATGGGTGATGACTGCTTACCTGGAACCCTTGGTGTGTCCTTGACTTTGGAGCTCTGTGACCTCTGAGTGGCTGAGGACTCAGCCAGGGGTTTTTTTTCGTGAGCTGTAGGCTGAAAGCAAGTGTTTTTGTCCCGTGGCCTCTTCCAGGTCTGCCTCCCCAGGGCTCAGGACGGATGAATGGACACTGGGCTCTTCTCTAGAACGTAAGCATCTAGGTCACATTCCTCTGGAAGACAGCTGAGCCTGCTAGTGCAGAGACTGGGGAGATCGTGGAGTTTTCTAGAGGAAAGCTTGCACATTAAACCCCTGGGATGCCCTCCAAGAGACCACCTGCTGTCCCGTGCACATCGTGAGCTGTAGGACAAGGGGAATTGGAGGAAAGGACAAACAGCCTCTTCATTCTTATTCCGTTCTTTCCTGTCTAGACCCAGAGCTTCCAGTTCTCTGAAGCAGGCCCAGTTGTGTGGAAATCTAAGGCAGCCTAATAACACCAAGCGTTAGCATCTCACCCTGGGTGCTCCTTCCCATTTGACAAGCTCTCCTTTTCAAATTCTTGTTTCATCGTGTAGCCTAGCAATTTAGCAGCTTTGGAGAAGGTCAAGTGTGTTCTCTGCAGCTCCTCATTTGGGCCACGACTAGCAAGATGCACTGGGCAAGGCTCAGAGGCCCTGAGCACCTTGCAGCCTCTCACAGACCTTAGGCTCAGACTGGCCGACAGCTCAGTGGAATGTGCTCCCGAGGCAGGAGGGGAGGACAGTGGGGGGAGGGGGGAGAGGGGAAGGGGAGGAGGGGGGCCCCGGAAGGACCCTGCGGATGAGAGGAAGCAGATACCTCTAAAGCTGGGTTTGGGTCAGCCTCCTGACATAGCAGCAATTTTTTACGACAAACATTTAGCAAGAATAACCTGAGGTCTTCAAAAACCAGAGTACTGAGGATTAATATGCTCAGTATTAATAAAATAACAAATTATTAACATTTGATTTAGTAAAGATACTTGTTAACATGTGTAATGTATTCATAGATGTTCATAAATTGAATACTAATGATTAATGTTGAATATATTATCATCAAAACATGAACTATTAATCAAATATATAATGAAACATTAGATATTTTCGTAAATATTTATCTGTGATTTTATTTAGGCTGCCTAGTTGTTGGTTTCTCTTATTCCTGATATTTAAAAACTCTCGTTAGGTTAAGTGAAGGACCATTTGGAGAAATAGAGACCAAGTAAATATGTGGAAATTAAGTGTATTCAGAGAGCAATGAGGAGATAAGACCTGTGGATGTAAGCATTGGTATAAAACATAAAAAGTGAAAATTTCAAAGTGGCAAAATACAACTTAATTTAAGCAAAATTTTTTTTGGCTTTTTTAAAACCAAACTTTCTTTCCTTGAACTCTTCTTAAATTTTTTTACTGAGATGTAATTGATACATAGCATTACATTAATTTCAGGTGTATTCCAGGGGATTTGTGTGTATTGTGAAACGCTCATCGCAGTAAGACTAGTTAACGTCCGTCATTATGCTTAGTAAAATGATGTATTCTAAACATGTTTTCCTAAGTCTCTCCTGATTTGTGGTAATCAAAGTATGTTACATTTCACTGAGATTATACATGATGTGTACGTTATTACAACGTGATTGTAATGGAGCTCTATGGATCAGGAGAGCTGCTACTAAATTTTACCTAACAGATGCAGCAAGATATTTGAACAGGGTTTTTCTTTTACTATTATGTCATTGGAGCATAAAGTAATAAGTAGTATAAGAAAATCCGTGAGGGTTGAAAAACTGGTTCCTATGGCTTGTGCAACATTTGCAAATTTTCATTTTTGTTATAATAAAAAGTTCGGTCTTTGCATTGTAATTTATGTTTTTCGGAGTCAGATGGAGCATTACTGAATTTAAACCCCAGTGTGGTGTGGGGTTTCAGACGGTCTAGTTCCTGAATTCTAATAGATGCGCTAAAGGCAGAGATTTTAAGCTGATTTTCTTTTTCTTTTAAAGATTTTATTTACTTATTTGACAGAGAGAGATCACAGGTAGATAGAGAGGCAGGCAGAGAGAGAGAGGGAAGCAGGCTCCCTGCTGAGCAGAGAGCCCGATGCGGGACTCGATCCCAGGACCCTGAGATCATGACCTGAGCCGAAGGCAGCGGCTTAACCCACTGAGCCACCCAGGCGCCCCCTGATCTTCTTTTTTATGTATCATACCTACTTATGATAAGACAATAAGGCTTCCCTTATGTTTCAGTCTGCAGTGAGGTTCTGGTTGCCTGTGTAATTTACCTGTGTGCCTATGACAACATTTTTATGAATAGCGCAAGATTGGAGAGAACAAATCGGATGTCACTTAATACTAGAGAGCCATATCCATTTACTCAGGACCAGGTTGATTCACAAAGGAGTGGGGTATTCACTATGATAAAAATGCAGCTTTTTCCTCATCTCAGCAAGAGGCCATTACAGAGGAGCTCACCTAGTAGCATCTGTGCTGTGTCCCCTTTGGAGGATTTCATCGTCACTCTCCTGGCGTCAGGTAAGAGCCCTTTTCCAGGAATTACTCATCACCCATTCTCTTACCCTGGTCTACGGCCATCGTTTCACGTAATTACCACCAAAGGGCTATTTTCCTGTTTTCTGTTGATGCAATTACGTTATATTAACCAATATTCGATAATACTCTGCGATGTGTACCCTTGTGGACCTCAAGATCTGAGTAAAATCCCTCAGATTTAACGCTCTGAGAAGTTACGCTGCAGTTCCTTTAGACGGTAATTACGTTTAATACCAGATGGTTTCCTGCAATCTAACTTTTCTATAATGAATGAAAATAATTTGAAGACTCATAGGCCTCTCTCTTTCATTACAGAATGTACAGGCTTTTCCCACACCCTTGTTCTGGAACATTAAGAAAGAAGATATGGAGAGAGAGAAGAAAGAAACAGAGGACCCCCTGCTAGTATTTCTATAAACAACTAGTGGTGTTTAAAGGCTAATAAAGCTCCAAAGATCTCTCTTACAACTATAATCTTTGGGCCAATTTTAAAATATTTTAGATGGAAGAATTTCAAGAAAAACAGAGACAATTTCTTAAGACATGATTCTCTTCCGTCGACCTCCATAAAAGATTATATATATATGGCTGTCATGTAAGGGGTAATTGAAATTCCAAAGCACAAAGGCAATGCAGAGAGGGGGGTAAAAAAAAAAAAAAAGAATCAATCTTTCATATGTTTTTTTCAAAGGCTTGGCAAGAAACCAGGGGTAATATTTTTGCAACTGGGAATGTGTGTTTGTTGAAGAATATTCCCACATTTGAATCATCATCAGGGGTCCTAGTCTTGTTTGACTTTCAAAGGTAGAGAGGGCATAACATTAACCCCAACTGGGAAAAGGAAAATGCCTCACTGTAATTCTCCTCTAGGGAGCAGGAATAAAAGGATTACATATGCCTGCATCATGGAGAATTTCCTCACTCAGACAAGACAAAAGACTTCATTATTTTTCACCAGACACTTGAAGCTTTGTGCCTCCCTGTACCAGAAGACAGGCAGAGCAGTTTTTTCTACTAAACCACTAGATGGGGTTTCTAAGAAACTTGCCCTTGTGAAGAGATACGGACAAGACAGTGAAGACCTGATACCATGACTGTGTGGTCCGCCCCCTAAGAAAAGCCAGACTTCGCCTGAAGTTCGTGGTGTGTGTTTTCAGTATGATCGGCTTCGCTTTCTCTCTAGACATCAAATAAATGAATGTTTTCATCCTGAAAATGTATTTCTTTTATCTTTGGGTGAGGCTGAAAAACATCTAAATTCTCATAAAAAATTTAAAGTGGCAAAATATAACTTAATTGAATATTCAAATACTTTTCCCTCTGACTAGGTCTATCACTGAGTAACTTTAATGACATGTACATCTCACTTCTTATTGATAAAGTTATAAAAGTCTCAAAGTCCTTACTTACATTTCAGCGCTGTAGTAGATTTCGTGTTAAGATACTGTTCATGGAGACCACGTTCCCAGTGACAGATCAGACCCGCCTCTTAAGAGATTGAAATGAACTCAGTTCTGCCTCATGTTGACTTGTAGGTTTCCCTTAATAGCGTCGCATAGAATATAAAGATTTATAAATTTTCGACTTGCGAGAAGCAGTGTCTAATTTTTTTTTCATTCCTGTCTCAGGGCCTCCTTTCTTACGGGCGTGCAGCCCATCACTTGTGGAGTCTAGTATTCTAACTGGAGATAAAATTAAAGTTCACTTTCCCTTTCAAAAGCATTTTTCAAACACATGCTGTGCTGTTTGTGATTATTGCCTTGTTTCAGACGTGTGAAGTGATCAAGAGACGTTAAAATATTGGATCTTCACAAAATTTCAAGATTCATTCGTTTCACAAATATTTATTGAGCACCTACTGTGTGCAAGGTGAACAACGTGAGCAACAGTGATGATAACTGTATTAGTTACCAACTGCTGTGTAACAAGTTACACCCAAAGCTTGTGATTGAAACAGTGGAGATTAATCTCAAAGTCTCCGTCGGAACTGGGGTGTGGCTTAGCTGGGTCTCGCACTAGGCAGCACAGGCATTTTGACTTGTTTCAGAGGAATCCCCTTCCTCACTCACTCTCCCATTCTTAATAAGGTTTAGTTCCCCATAAGCAGTTAGATTAATGTTTCGGTTGCTTCCTCTCACACTGTGAGCAGATGGCCACTTTGTTCCTTGAGAAGAGGATATCTCTATTGTACCTCTGTAGAATGTAGTCCTCTACCCTCTGTAGGATGATGTTTTTTTAAAAAATTTATTTATTTATTTATTTATTTATTTATTTATTTGACACAGAGAGATCACAAGTAGGCAGAGAGGCAGGCAGAGAGAGGGGGAGGAAGCAGGCTCCCCGCTGAGCAGAGAGCCGGATGTGGGGCTCGATCCCAGGACCCTGGGTCATGACCTGAGCCGAAGGCAGAGGCTTAACCGACTGAGCCACCCAGGCGCCCCTGTAGAATGATTTAATACCAGCTGTGACCTGGGACAACATGGCAGCCTGCTTCGGCTGAGCCAGCAAGTGAGGGGCAAGGGACAACGGGGAAGATGCAATGCGTCTTTTGTGACCTACCGCGTCCCGATTGCCTCATACTTGTTAAGAGCAAGTCACTACGTCCTACCCACATTCTTGCCTTACGCCAGGGCATGAAAACCAGGAGGCGGGATCGTTGGGGGCCATCTGAGAAACACCTGCACGGGACATTGCAGGTGTTGATCTGAGAGATCACTGTGCTCGCCATAATACCACGGCAGGTTTATTGAGGACGGATGTGTGGAGACGCGTGAAGAGGCTCGCGCTAGTCCTAGTATCGCTCTTGCTCAGGGGCAGAGCAGAGAAGGCTTACCTTCCAGTAAGACCCTCTGTCACACTCGCTTTTCTGTCCTCCACCCCCGTAGAACGTTTTAATACCAATCATGATACGGGACAAGATAGAAAAGTAAATAACAGCCACTAAAATGTAGACGAAGGGTTGGTGTTTCCAAAGAGGAGCGCATTCATGATCATAGCTGGTCCTCCCAGCTCCCTGCGAGGCTGGCGGAAAGGGTGGTGGTGGTCTCCGTTCTACCCAGAGGACACGGAGGCTCAGGGAATGCCTGTCCCCCGGCCTGAGGTCCCACGACCAGCCAGAGGCAAGATTGGAACTGCATGGTTCTAAACCTCGTGTGTTCTCAAGACAGGCGTCCAGTCGAAGGGGAACTTTCTGTCTGAGCTCTGCTGCCAGGTGTGAAAGTTCTAACCTACTGCGCTGTTTGGACCTTGAAACTAGCAAGTTCCAGATGCAGCCCCGCTCCCCGCCTCAGCCTCGGTATAGCTGCACCTCTCTGCTTCGGGTTCCCTCCTTCTCTCCATCACTCTGCCCGGGAGAGTGCCAGCCCCCGCTCCTCCTGGGAACGCGGGGACGAGTGCTCAGACCCTCCCTAAAGAGCTCTCGAGGGAGGTGACCAGGGATGACAAAACGTCACGAACATTAATAACTTGCTGCAGGAGCATGGGACATAAAGCACTTTCCTATGCTTTCGCGTGAGTGAATATTCATGTCTCCCTTCCTGTTCCTTCTCAGAACCCATTTATGTCAAAGTTTGTAATTATATTACTCATGTCAGAAACACCGTTTGATATTCGCCGTTTGGATGACAGTGTATGCTTGTGTGTAATGCAATTGTATTTCCTCGTAAAAATAACAAAGCAGGGGCTTACCATACTTTTGTGTGAACCTTGGCACCTTGTATTAGAGAATGTATAACCTCTTAGTGGAATGCAGTAGAGCCAGATTGAAGTGAATAATTTTCTACCAAGCCTGTTATTTTCCAAAATAGCAAAATATTTTACGTTATCAAAGAACGTGACAGTGGCTTATGTAGAAGGCTGTTTTACTTCTGCGGAAGCATCCTGATGTGGCCTTCTTTCTGTACGTGCTTCAACGTCCAGGTGTCCTCAGGGCGGATGGGTTACGCAGCTTCTTTTCCTCGCTCCCTGCCTGCCCCCTCCAACCCCAGGTTTATGTCCTGCCGTCGGAGTTCCTCCCTTTATCTGTAGGAAAGCCCTTTTTTGGCAGCTGGTACTTTTGCATAATGTAATTAGATGTTTCCCATATGTTTTCTTCTAGACAGATTTATGTATCTGTAGAAGAGTTGTTTCTTCTGTGCCATTACCTGTTGTTTCTGTGGGGAAGCTGTTATAGATAAAGAGCCGGTTTTTAACTATAATGGATGCGGTACCCAGAAAAGAATTTTGAGTTTTGAGTTTAGTAAGATCCACCACTGTCCTTAGTAGAGAAAAAAAGCCTTGAGGAGTCTCCAAATGAACTGTGCGTCATGTGCCCCCACTCCCCCCGACCCCTGCAAACTGCCTTCACCTAAATGTTTATTTAGCAATTTGCTAGATCAAGGCAGCCCCTGGTTTACCGCTAAGAAGCTCTTGCATTTCCCAAAAAATTTCCTACTTCAAAAACCCCAGATGCTCAAAGGAAAGAGTGAGATATCACAGCGTTTGGTTTAAGAGACTCCACAAGAGTTGAGTTGCCCATGAAGATGGAGACCGTTGCTGACCTTTGTCTTGGCACAGATGTGAGGGCAGTCCTGGGGTGTGGGGCTGGAACAGGGGCTCGGAGATAGTTGCGCTGAGCCAGAGGCACCAAAGGGGACCTCAGAACGCCAAGGGCAGAGGGCTGCCTCTGCCTGATTTCACTCTGCTCAGGTTACGTGGGGACCTTTGCAGTTCTGGGAGAAGAGGTGGCGGGTGAGCAGCTTCTGCTCAGAGAAGGCAAAGCTCCGGCAGGGCCCCCCAGCGAGGAAATGGAAACCACGAAGGTGTCTGCTTGACTCAAAGGCAACTCTGAAGCCACCTGTTACACGATTTAGCTGGCCCAAGTTACTGAGGAGTTTGTTCTTTTGCTCATCATTTCCGATTTGAAATTGTACTAACAAACACTGTTACATACTCAGAGGAAAGTGATCGGAAGAAGAAATGAAAGCCAGCGGTTTTCTATATCCTACCCGTCAGAGTAGTTGTCTCAGTCTGATTCAACACACGATTTCTGCTGGCAGGGTACAGCTAAAAGCCAGCCTCCCCCGCCACTCCCCAACCCCGGTCACCCTGACCTTCTCATCCAGAGAACAAAGATTCACATGTCACAGCACAGCTGAAACTTCCACCCATTTTACTGTCATGTTCCGAATTCTCCGGCCCCCGGCGGGAAAGAAAGGGCTGGTCTTGAGCCAGAGGAAAGGAGCTGCTCTCTGCTCTGCAGCCGTGTTGCTAGTGGAGGGGGTGGGAGGGATGCCCTTGCGTGTGGACTCTTTCCGACAGCGGCTGCACCTCCCACCATGGACACCTTCCTGTCTTGCTGGGTCAGAGGACGGAGTCTCAGCAGGCTCCACAGAGCCACCCCAGGGGACATGGGTGTGTTGCACTGACGTGGATGTTGGGAAACCCATGAGGTTCTGGAGTCCGTAGATGTGGTCCTAACTCTTCCCCAGCGAGAATGCCCACGCATGCTCAGACTGGGCTGTGGGGCACGTCCCACAGCCCTGTGTCATAGGCAACTCGGGGCCAGTGTCATCTCTCCACGCCAAACAGAGCAGGGATGGCCAGGTCGAACGCGTGGACTGCATTCAAGTTGCATGTGTTTTGTATGTAAGCCCTAATAGCTCAGCTACGTTGGCGGTGGGGGCGGGGGGGGGGGAGGATTCTTACGGCAAAAAATAAAGGTTACTAAGACCATGACTAAAGGTTAAGTTCTGATGTTTACACAAATGGCAAGATCTGTAAATCTGTGGCAAGACAACACAGCTTTCCAAATAGACGTTCTCCGGATGCTTCATCATTTCCAGCCTTTGGTCCAAAGAACAGTTCTTAGTCTATGTACATTGTTCGAGATCGTGCTAAAGCTTGGGGAGCTCAGCCTGACTTACAAATGCGTCTTCCTGCAGGACACTGTCCTGGTCCTGTAAATAAGCCCATTCTCTGTCTCTCACTGCCATAAATCCTTGGCGTTCGATAAAATTTTGACTTTGGATTTTACGTAGAAATGCTCCGTGGTGCTTATTAAACCAAGGAGAGTGATGTGGTGAGGATGGCTTCCTGAAATGCATTTACATTCATTGAATTAGCGTGATTTTCATAGGTATTTGCCATGATTATCTTCATTGGCATCAGCGGTATTTTTAATTACTCGAATATACACTTGCTATCATAAGAGCGGCTTGCAAGTGTGCTAAAGAAAGACATGGGTCTTTTTCTTGAAAATCTTGACTCTGAGACAGACAATGATAATCTAATTCAAAGGCAATCTAGAAATGCATTTTAGGAAACATAAGTATGAAAGTTTCATGTAATGCAGTGACAAAAGTCATGTGTTCAGGTATTGAACAAACACGGCATCGTAAAATTTGCATAACATAAGACCCTGATATTTTAAGTCTGTGAGTTTTCTTTGAAATCAGGGTCTTATCCTCACTTTACCAATCAGAAAACTGAACCCAAAGGTCACTCACCTAGTCGGTGGCCGTGTCGCCTGTGGGACACAGGTCTCTGAGCCTCTGTATTATTTTCTCTCCACTTGACTGCTCCGTCAAGGGAATTGCTGTCATTTCCAGATGGAGGGAACTTTCTGGAAGAGGAATTTTGTTTTCTTTTCCCATCGTTCACACCCCAGGTGTTGAGTCACCCAATTATCTTCCCTCATTAACAAATCTGAAACTATACCAGCCCAGGTATGGTTTCAAGGGGGCACGTTTTAAAAAAAGTCTTCAGAGTTCCGTGGTTTGCAAAGAAAGAGGTAACCGGTTACCTATAAGCCACGGACTTTAGACTGAGGTTTCCTAGGTATTAATCTCAGCTTTCATTACCTCTATCAGTCACTTTTGCCTCCAGTTTTATGTTTTCCTACTTCCCTGGAGTTCTGCAGAATCTCCTTAGGACATAGACTCTGCATCCCAGGGGCCTGGGTGGACAAATCCTCCCCCAAAGGGTTGCTGTTAGAAACCCCCTTGTCTAAATTCAAAACCAACATCATTCCTACCTATGACGAGGCTTGTGGGACCCTGACGGGAGCTGTTTCCTGGGGTGGGGGGAGGTCGTGGCGGGTGGGAGCTTTCTGTCTATTTCCCGGTCCGCCATGTAGCTGTGGTGGTTCTGCTTTGTAAGTGTTCTTGACACCGAGCCTCAAGTCCATTTTCCTTCATGGTCATGTGTCATTTGCTGTGTTTTGCCTTATCATTGGTGTTCCCTTAAAAATAATAAGAGTAATGAGCAGTAATGTATTATTCATCCCAAGTGTACAGATCACGCATTTATCTCGGGCTCCTTTTTTTTTTTTTTTTTTTTTTTTTTTCTAGAGCCTGCACTCGACAGCGCATGCTGAGCGGATCATTTGAGGGGCAGCCTGCAAAGGAAAGGTCAATTCTCAGTGTGCAGCATCATATCCGCCAGGAGCGCAGGTAAATACACCAGGAGACAAAGCTGCAGAGAAAACAAGGAAAGGAGTTTTGCAGGATATGGTCTCGGTGCACCACCCCGGTTGGCAGACAGGCGTGCAGGAGGAACTTTGTTCTATTTGCTGATGGCAACAATGAAACCCACAATCAGATTCAAAGAGTCAAAAAAAAAAAAAATCTTTCAAAAACCTTTTCCTTGGTGATGGTCACCTTCTTACTTTTAAGATCAGAAGGAAAAATTTGCAATTTGTGAGATGAGCTCAAAGGCATTTGAATAAACGAAAGCTTTCACTACAAAAAGAAATAATAAGCATTTGTGATGGTATCAGAAAAGTTACTTTATTTTGTTCTTAAAAGGGCCATGGCTCAAAAGTCAAAATTTGGTCTTGGATGTACTGACAAGTTGGTTGTGGTTGTTTTAGGTCACTGAGACACGGATCCAACAGCCAGAGGATCAGCAGGGGGAAATCTCTTGAAACCCTGACTCAAGATGTAAGTTCTCAGCAATGCTTTGGAGTTGGGAAGCATGATTATGAAAATGTATTTAAATTACAGTTTAGAACATTCTAGCACCTGGGTCCTTCTGTCACATTGACCTGTTTCTGTAAGAATTTGTATCAGAGGGAATCAGGAAACTCAGGAAGCAAATGGAATGGCCAGTACCAAAGAGTGACCATTAACTGTTCAAAAATACAGACATCCCACAAAACAAGTCTTCATTAAGTTAGTAACCCAAAAGTGACATGTCACTTGCC
Organism: Mustela erminea; assembly: GCF_009829155.1. Lineage (NCBI taxonomy): Eukaryota > Metazoa > Chordata > Mammalia > Carnivora > Mustelidae > Mustela > Mustela erminea. The sequence continues at coordinate 10,192,259 of NC_045628.1, forward strand.
TTTGACTGACATTAAAGGTATGTAAAGTATTTTATAGAATTGATTTGTACCATAACTTTAAACCTTTACTAAAATTTCAAAATATTCTGGAATCTAGTTCCAGTGTCTATAACTTCAGGGCTTTACCTACTAGGAAATACAATCTTATTTCTAGAAGAATTTTTCTTTCAATGACTGAATACTAGTTCCCCAGAATTTCTTTGCTTTTAGACTCTAGGTCGTCTGTTGATTTATTAACGAACTAAAAAAAATTATCAAGTATTTATTATGTGCCTGGCCCTGTTCTAAGTGAGGAGAAGCAGTGGGGAAACAAGACAAAATCCTCTGCCTTCCAGGAAGTTATATCCCAGTAAAAGAGACAAAGACTAAGCAAGGAAACAAACACATAATCATTTCTGGAAGTGTTTTTTTTACTTATTTTCCATCATACCTTCACTGCTGTGACAATTTTGCTCTGCATTATAAAGAAAAATAAAATGATATAAAGAAATCAAAGGTGTAGATTTGGGGGCAGGGAATGTTCGAGAAGATGGTCAGTGTTCAGGCCTCTATATTATTAGACCAGAGACCTGAACAAAGAGAAGAAACAAGCCACATGAAAACCCAGGGAAACCCACAGAGGCAGAAGTCTAACCTCTGGGTTAGACTCACCAGCAGCTGTATCATGCCGAGATTTCTAAGAGACTTGCAAAGCACATATCAAATAATTATCACTGGTGATGCCCTCATTAAAATATAGGTCTTAAGTAGAGTCTAGCTACACTGGCTAAGAAAGCCGAGTCCTGAATGTTCACAGCCATGAATGGCATTGGAGAAAGGAGGTCCCGCAAGAGAAAGGCAGCAAGCCTTAGGGTTTTATGGGTTTTGTTTGTCTTTTTCACCACTTTACCTGTCCTTTCTTCAGTTTCTGGAGTTTCCAGAATAATCCAACTGCTTTCAATTTTAGTATATGTGCTGCCGAAGCGAGCACCCAACTGCTTTCAATTGGTGGAAACTGTTAGTGTAGATTCTCCTAAGTATTCCAAGCACAACTGACAACAGGTGATGAGAACACCTGGTACCATCATCACCACTTTGCAAGGTTCTAACTGGTGTGCACATCTATTAACACCATGGTTTTTAAGCCAGAGTTCTATCCAGTATGATCTGCCATATTGTTTACATAGAATTGTGATCAGATCCAACGTAGAGCCCATGTACGCATGACCTGGGGACCAGGCATGTTGCGTGGAGAAGACTTCAAGGAGAAAATTCAGAGAGGCAACACTAGTTCAAAGCACTTTCCTTCAGTGTGATTCCCTAGAAATAGATAGTCTAAGGAGCCAAACTAGAACATGGCTTTGAAAATACGTATTTAAATATACATGGTGAATGGTCCTACCAGCATAGTCTCAATTCCAGAGGCTTAGTTCTTCTTCAAAGATTTTTTCTTCTATTTATTACACAGACATGTGATGAAAACAAATCCCCCACCTTCTCCATAGCAAGAGATGATGAGACTGCTAATTTCCTACAAAATAACTTCGGATGTCTTTTCCTGCATAACAGAAGCAATGTAAAATAGAGAACTTCACCTGTCTCACTCATTCCCAATGATAGAAGATACAGATAAGGAAATCTAAGGCATACTTGTGACAGTTATCTGTTAGGTTATTTGAGCAATGGCTGTCCATGTCCCAAGGAGTGAGAACCAGAGCTGGGGTCCCGCATGATCAGGCCGCCTTCCAGCCCTCTGACCCCAATGTCTCCTACCCTGGGGCTTGCCCTCTTGACTCCACCCATGGGGTGTCTTGGCTGTTCCATGGACACACAGCTGTTCCCTGCGCATGAGGACCCACCCCTCCTCTGGAAAAGCACATTTCTGCAGATGCCCCATGGCCTGTAGATCCTTCTCTCATCTTCGCTCAAATAACAGCTTCTTATTGAGGCCTGCTGTGACTGGCCAAACGTGGAGCCTTCTAGCACTCGTACTCTCTGCCCCCCCCCTTTTTTTTTTTTTACCATGGTCCTAAACATCTTCTATCTACATCGGCTGTATTGTCATTCAGTTTTTATCTGTCTCCCCTGACTAGATCATCAGCCCCGCAAGAGCTGGATTTTATCCTTTCTTTTTGCTTTTTTGCCACATCCCCAGCACTACAACAGTGCCTGGCACATAACTGGTCTTCAATAAATATTTTTATTGGAAAATAGACACCCTTTCGAAGGCAAAAATACCCTTGCTAAGAGGACTGTGGTTCATTAAAAATACATATATTATGATAAAGATATTTATTTACTACCTTACATTAATAAATAAAGATATTTATTTCAGCTTTTCCAAAAACTATCTTTCTGGGCCTTCAAAAAAAATCTTCCAGTTTGATGTGCCTTCTTTTATTGTATTTCTAGCATTCCAATACAGTGAGATATAGAAACGCACAAAGAGAAGACAGTGAAATCAAGATGATCCAGGAAAAAAAGGAACAAGCAGAAATGAAAAGGTACGGGGCACGATGACGGTCTTCCTGGGCTGTTGCTCTGGAATGCCAGCCTTTCCCTCAGCCTTCCTATCTGTGGATTTCCCCTTCCAGGAAAGTGCAGGAAGAGGAGCTGAGAGAGAATCACCCCTACTTCGACAAGCCGCTGTTCATCGTTGGACGGGAGCACAGGTTCAGAAACTTCTGCCGGGTGGTGGTCCGGGCACGCTTCAACGCGTGAGTACATCCACTTCAGCTGGGTGTTCGACCTGCGGCGTACAAACAGCAGGGGGGTTGTCACACCAGGAAGAAGGAAACGTGTAATCCTAATGGGGTCACGAGATAAACCGTGGGCTAATTAACCACGCTGCTCCTCTTGGCCGAGGGGCCGACCTGGTGGAAAACAAAACGAAGGTTGCAAGTCGTTAACATTTATATAAAACTCACGTTTTATAAAACACCGAACAGTCATTTTTATGTGCCGATTTTAACAGCCACCCAGTACGTTTCTGTTGGTGTTACCAACTCCACATTTTGTTTCGGAAATTCTGAACCAAGAGTGGACTGAATGACATAGGGAAGGTCATTGCCCACACCTTCTTTCAGACTTGTAGTTTCTTTGTGGTGAAAATACCTTGATTGGATTATTCTGGAATAATGTAAAATACAATGATGTGAAATAGAAGTAAAGTTGACTAGTGCTTCCATTACCAATTGTTATGAGAAGACAGCCCGCCGGCCGGTGTCTCTGTCCCTGCCCACATGGAAGAGCTGTGTTATGAGGCCATCGGTGTGGTCGACCAGGAGGACACTGCGTTTGTGACAACGCAAGGCAATGTCAGCAGGCGACCAGTAGATGAAATAGAATTTTTGTCCTGCTTAACTTCAGTAAATATCCTAAAGACCTTAAGAGTCTTGGAGGAAGTGTGAAAGCTTTCCATCTAAATAGTTAAGTCTTCCCCAATGCTATTATTAGTAGCATATCATAATTGCTATGTGTTATGGGCTGAACTGTGTGTGTCCCCCTGCCCGCAAAAATCACATACTGAAACCTTAACCCCTAGTACCTCAGAATGTGAGTTTATTTGGAAATAGCCCCTTTAAAGAGGTAATTAAATTAAAATGAGGTGATTAAGGTGGCCCTAATCCAGTATGACTGTTGTCCTTATAAGAGGAGGACATTTGGACATAGCCACTTACAGAGGGGAGACAACGTGAAGACATAGGGAGAAGATGGCCATCTACAAACCAAGGAGGGAGACCTAGAACAGGTCCTTCCCTCACAGCCCCCAGGAGAAACCAACCCTGCCCACACCTTCTGTTCAGACTTCTTGCCTCCAGAACTGAGAAAAAATGTTACTATTGTTTCACCACTCACTCTGTGCTACTTTGTTACAACAGCTTTAGGAAACTAATACAGTGTGGTGATATTCCAGGACTGAAGGCACCTCAGGAACCTCTGGTGTCATTTGTATTCCCCCCTCCTCCAACAGAGGAGGACACTTAGGTTAGCAGTGGTTAAGGGCTTGGCGCAGGGCCATGAGCTAGCTTATGACTCCCTCTGGCTGGCCATCTAGTGTTCTCTCAGATGTTCTAGCAAGACCCTCACCATTTAAAGCACCTGAGTCATAGTGATTCAAACTTCCCTGAGTTTTCACATAGTAAAGAAAGAAGCTGGAGTTTGAGAGTTGATTTGATCCGTTCCTCAAGTAAGTGTTTCATCTGTATTTAGCCTGTTGGCTGCCTCCACACCAACACCTAACTGCTAATTCTCCACTTCATTTAGTGTGGACCTACTCCCTTTTGTCACCTCCGCAGCTGACATGGACCAAGGGAGACTCTTGTACTTGGGAGCACACACACACAGACCACCATGGGCTCCCCGAAAGTGAAACTTCGAACTGGGGCCCCAAGAAATTCCACATAAATCACTCCACAAGATCAAAGTTAAATGCAGGGGGAAAGCTCCATTTAATTTCTGGAGGTTTAATTGAACAATCCTGAACTTTTTTCAAGAACTTTTTGAGGAAAGTTCTTGAAAGGCTAAGGCAGAGATTTTAACGGAGTGTTTTTAAATGGAAGTCAAAGTTTTGTCCCAACCATGTCAGAAACTGTTGACTGGATTCATGAATTCCCAAATCAAGTATTTTGAGGAATTTTTAACTTTACTCTCACAAACATCAAATTCTGATTTTTCTGTCATCTCATGTTCTCTGCCTTGGAAAGCCACACCGTTCCTGGAAATTGTACAGAGGATATGAAAGAGATTTTAGGTAGATAAGATGTTTATAAATACCGTGCTTCCAAGTGAGAGCACACTTGCTATGTTGCCCAGGTTTCTGCGTGTTGTCTCTTACAGATCTAAAACAGATCCCGTCACAGGAGCCGTGAAGAATACCAAGTACCATCAGCTTTAGTAAGCATCACAAAGCCCGTTTTCCATGCGCTTTTGAAAGTTCCATGTACTATTTTATGCTGCATAAAAATGTAAAGATTCTTGTTATTTTCTTGCCATATCGTGCTAGGAAATAGACAATGGGGGATTTCGAAATAAATGCCAGTCACAGGTATAGAATCACCGAAGGGTTTTCTGGGACCTGCATGGCCTTCCCTGAAGCGCCCCTTCCTCGTTGTGTTTGGTCTTTGGCAGTGACTTACTGGGGTTGGTGACTTACCTGGACTGGGTCATGATCATCGTGACCATCTGTTCCTGCATCTCCATGATGTTTGAGTCCCCCTTTCGAAGAGTCATGCATGCTCCGACGTTGCAGGTACGGCTGCCACATCTCAGCCCACAGTTCAGCAGAAAACTCGGGGCTGCGGGCTTTTCCCTTCTTGGTGACCCAGCTGCCTCCTGCCCATTTTAGATTGCTGAGTACGTGTTTGTGATATTCATGAGCATCGAGCTGAATCTGAAGATTATGGCAGATGGCCTCTTTTTCACTCCAACTGCTGTCATCAGGGACTTTGGCGGAGTCATGGACATATTTATATATCTTGTAAGTCTCCGCTTATTTCCTAAATGGAAGATGTTGTGGCTCTGAAAACTCTCCTGCCTTTTTCAGTACAAGAGAAAGATAGGCGAGTTCCAAAGGTTTAGATGTGATTACTGAGTAGTCTACCACTGGCAAATGAAGGGCACACATGTAGAAATCTAAATGAGGCATTCAAAATTTCCATGGATATGGTTCACATACATCAATCACATTCTTGTACGCGAAAGACATACATTAATAAGGCCTACGACAGAAATCTCATTTGCACCCCATAGTCCTGTGGCTCCCACACTAGAACAAACAGGCAAACAAACAGACAAAAACCCCCTCTCTCATACAATTGATTGATGGGCTCCTCATTGCCAAAAGCAACCAGACATGAGAGGGTTGGACCTTTCTTTCAATTCCAGCATACGAAATACCTGACAAGACCAGGTGACCGTTCAACTCTTCAGTTAAACAAAGTTGGGAAACCAGAGGAAAAGACTCAAAGAAATTTCATTTTTTCCCTGTGTCCAAGAAGGCATAAAGTTAATGTCTTTTCCAACATAACAAGGGGGATCATGACCACTAACATGCAGTATCTTTAGATCATCCATAAAATAGTGAGAATCAGGTCAAGCATGAGGGTTGGTATCCATGATCAAAGGAATTTCAACCTGCATTTTGAGTGTGTAAGTTAAAATAAGGAGCAGAGTGCACTGGGGGTACACATACACGCACACACACATACAGTATGGTCACCCCTATGTCATGCCCACGAACAGCTGACGACTTTCCTTGGGTGCCACTAACAGGGTAGATTGGGTTCAGAGCTCAGAGTTCAGAATTCAGAGATTGAATATATACCCAGTGAATGCTTGTCCTGTGGGCCATATGGAATCTCTTGCTCAAGGCCAGTTGTATGCACTTGGCTCTCAGTATAGAGAGCGAAGGATAAATTGTATAAACTCTAGGGATTTTTCCCCTCACTAGGTGAGCTTGATATTTCTCTGCTGGATGCCCCAAAATGTGCCTGCCGAATCGGGAGCTCAGCTTCTAATGGTTCTCCGGTGCCTGAGGCCTCTGCGGATATTCAAACTCGTGCCCCAGATGAGGAAAGTGGTTCGAGAACTTTTCAGTGGCTTCAAAGAAATTTTCTTGGTACGTGACGCTTGCCCGCTGCTTCTGGTTCGCACATTCTGGGTCTGGAATGAAACTAACGAGGGGGCCCAGGGAGTCTTGCTGGCGGAGGGCTAAGTCTGCGGTGTTTATCGCCAGGGGACTGTAAAGGCACTAACAAAACACAGCACACATTCGGAGCTTGACCCATGCATGCTCTGACTTGTTGGTACGTCTAATCCAATGAACATTTTTAGTGAAAGTAGGATGAAAGGAAGAATACAAGAGGTCCTATTTGCTAACAGTTCCATTCCTAACTCGTGACCCTAATTTTTATTCTGGGTTGCAGTTTCCTTATCTAGAAATTAAAGATAAGACTCCACACCATCTACTTCACAAATAGTAGCAGTTAACCCATTTGGGCTCCGTATTTTATTTTGCATGTCCCCAGTTTCTTAGAGCGTAGATTTTGTCTCTGATCTTTGGAGTGTTAACATAAAATGACTTAAAAAAATATGTAACATATAGGTATACCTCACTTTAAGTAGCCTGAGGATACAGGAATGAATACTTGAAAATGGGGAGAAAACATTCTTTTTAGTTGGGCAACCCTGATTGAGGGTCTTCCAAGAGCAATGCTGCAGAAAAAAAACGATGAGTTGGAAGCTCATTGCTCCCAATCATTACAGAAGGATCCGTGCCTTACAAAGGAGTGATCAAAGGATTCTTTTTATTATTGATGAGCTCTGCTCGTGCATGGAAAACGTGAATTAATTTACATAAGCTTATTTTACATCTTGCTTTCTAAAGACGCACCTACAGGGAGAGAGCAGCTGTGGTTACAGTTGATTCTAGGGTATTTTAAAGACGGGTTGGGAGATTTCCATAGGTACAGAGTCGCTAATATTTTTTTAAAGACATATTTGAAATCCCACATTTTCTTTGTGCTAAAACCACAACAAGGTGGCTTTTCACCCAGCTGGAACTGAAGGGAAAAAGGGTATTACCTGATATGCATGCATCTTGGAGCCGTGATAGAATTTAGCAAGGAATCTATTTGTGCCTTTCTCTTGATGATGTTTCTGTGTGATTTTAGTATATTTAAGGCATATGTTTAGATGATTTGATTCACCCGGGCCCCAGATCAGTGGTTTTGTTCAGTGTTTTCCCCTTTGCCGCTTTTCTCTGCTGAGACCAAGACACCGTCCAGCAGAGGGAGCACCAGTCAATTAACAGATTTGCTTTTCAGGACCCAATATCTCCCTCCTCTTGATGCCCTCACTGCTCACAAGAAAGCCAGACCACTGTCTCTTTCTAATTTATGTTCTGCTGATAGAGACAGGAATCCATTTAGAGAAAATGGGGAGAAATCTAATTATTCAAACACTTTTCTTCGGTTTCATTAAAGTGTTGATTCCAAAATCAGAAAAAACCCAAGCCATACCAAAAATATTTTCTTACCTAAAAAAGTATATATTTTCTTACCTGAAAGTCACATGTTTTTATTCCAAAATCCAAAAACTGTTGTTAGTTCCCTCCTTTTAACATTCCAGCAAGGCTAATTGAACGACCCGAGGTGGAAAAGTTAGATAATATCCTGAAAAGACCAAGGGTTTCATACTATGTTCTCTGAAAATTCATGTCCCTATCCCTGCTCAGATCAAGCCTACTCTTGAATTTCTTACCCAGAGATGTGACATCTCACCAATTATTTTTCAGGTCTCCATCCTTTTGTTGACATTAATGCTTGTTTTTGCAAGCTTTGGAGTTCAGCTTTTTGCGGGAAAACTGGCCAAGTGCAATGATCCCAACATTATTAGAAGGGTAAGATACTGCTTTCTGTCTTTTGGGATTTAAATTCTGGTAATTCGCCACCTCTAGGTCAGCACGTGCTGAGGCTACTTTGAGGACCCCTCATGAAACCAAGAATTCTCTTCCTGCCAACTCCTTCTGCCTAAAGCAAAAAAACCCCAAAACAAAACAAAACAAAAAACAGGCACTCTGTCTCTTCTGGCTAGCACAGGTTTGTGGGATTAAAAGCACACCCCAGATTATTCTACTCTCTCCCGCTGTTCTGGTGCGAGCCTCTGTTGATACCTGCAGCACACGCACCCAAGATTCCAGACGCTTGTAGCTGTGAGTCTCAGACGCTCTCCCTTTGGGCCTCCCCTAACTATATTCTGCCTCTGTTGTCTCAGCAGACTCATATCCGCAAACAGCCCCGCAGAAAGGACAAGAGGCAAAGTCTGACTGCCATACCACTGCTCAATGCTCCTCTGCTCCAGCCTTCTCTCCCCTGGGAAGTCCAGAATCTTCCCCAGTAGGACAGCTATCAAAGAACCAAGCTTGACCCCTTCTGCCTCTGCCCCTTGCTTTATCTTTGTTCAGTCAGTGTTAGTAAGAGGAGGCAGCTCTGGACAAGCCCAGTGTTTCAGTGGCTGAAAGTAATGAAATGAACACGTTGCCTCTTGGGTCAGGTGGACAGCTCTCCTCCAAATGTCCTCTCGGAGACCCCAGTTCCTTTTGTCTTCCTTCTTTGCTACCCTTGGCTGTCTTTGGAGTCTTCTCCATTTAGCTGGCAGATAGGAGCACAGAACCAACTCCATGTTTGAGGGTCACAGGCTGAGCCCTGAGGCAGCACACCTCACTTCTACTGGTGTCACTGGTGAGAGCCTGGCCTCCAAGGCCAGATGGGACGGTGACGGAGCCTGAAGAAAGATGGGACATGTGTGGTTATAACTAGCCATCACTGCCACACTCTCCAACGCCCTTTCTCTTAGGATCCTGCCCTGGGGCACAAGTGGATTAAAAGAATGAGCCACATACTGCTTATGTACAAACAACAAAAGCATTTCCTCTTTCATCCTGGTGAAAGAATGCCTTACGTCCATTAAAATGCATGTGCCCGAAGGCTGAACAGAGCCTACCTATAGTACATGCTTCTCTGTTTCCAGCAACTATGGCTATCTCATAGAGATTTTTCGTTGGTATAAAAAATGTCTACATTTTCAAGGCCACCGATTATAAAAATTATTCTTTCTCGAATGGTTGTAAAATACAGGTCACATCTTTGTCTAGTCAAAATACATTATTGATTGTGTTACACCGAGGATTTCTGGAAGGGGCAGGGCAGAAGAGACACACTGGTTGAGGCCCCTCCTGCATCGCCAGAGGTTCCAGGAGCTTCAGTAAGCCTGAGAAGACAGAACATGGAACATGGCGTAAAGGTCATGGCGAACCAAAGTAGCCAACGAAGGGGGTGGTAAAGGGCTGATGCTTTCATCCCGATGCTCGAGTCAGGAAGGCAGGCTTGTTTTAGACTCACACAGAATGGAGGCCAGAAAGATGACAACATTTCAAGAGGAAGCCCAGAGGACATCTTGCTGGACTCAGTATCTTATTAATGGCCTAAGCGTATTGTGATTTTACACTATCTACTCATACACACAACAAGCTAGAGATAGAGGAACAAAGGTTAAATAACTTGCCCAAGTTCACCCCAAAATAAGTGGGGAAGGTATGACTCATGTCTAGGCAGCCTTGTCCATGCTTTTATTTATTTATTTATTTATTTATTTATTTATTTTTTAAAGATTTTATTTATTTATTTTGATAGAGAGAGATCACAAGTAGATGGAGAGGCAGGCAGAGAGAGAGAGGGATGGAAGCAGGCTCCCTGCTGAGCAGAGAGCCCGACGTGGGACTCGGTCCCAGGACCCTGAGATCATGACCTGAGCCGAAGGCAGAGGCTTAACCCACTGAGCCACCCAGGCGCCCCTGGTCCATGCTTTTAAATGAGATGCCAGGACACCTCACCCCATCAAAGGTGGGCTCTCGCGGGCTCAGAAAGGCACCCTGGAAGGAACCATGAGGCCAAATACATCAGGGGGCTCTCTCTGATCCAGCACCACACAGCCAATAGGAATAATGTTGTCGGTGAACATGTAAAGTTACTGTAAGACGATAAGTGCAGTATATTTTAACTGACAAAGTGGCCTATGGAAGGGTCAAAACTGTGCCATCTCATACACACACAGGGAAAAAAACTGGAAGGATATATGCCAGAAGGTCAACTGTGTTTGTCTTTGGGTTATGGTAGGTAAGTTTCTCCATGCCTTTGAAGTTAAAGAGGTATTATTTGTATAAGAGGGCTGTTGTTTTAAGGGATATCATTGATAATCCAAAGGGAAATAATGTTGGAATTAACTAAACTGTTGGAAATAAGAATGGAAAGGAGACCCAAGCAGGACAAGGGAAAGCCGTAGAGGACTCTGAGATCTTTATGCCGGGGTTGACAATGTACTAGTCTATGAACAAAAATGGGAAAGGTTGGAGGAAACAAGGTTGAAGGTGACTTTAGCAGGTTAAAATTTGAAGATCCCTTGAAATAGTCAAGTGTATACCTATTATACCCAGGAAAGGGGTTTAGGTTCAAAACATGAAAATCACAGCCAAAGAAAGACTCAAAGATAAGACAAAAAGAAGAATAAAGACAGAAAATGAGTGAAAAGCTTCTTACTCATGTTTTAGAATCTTCTAAAAACAGTGCTATTAGAGACAAAACTTACAGACTACAAAATTTGCCCTTTGGCAGTTGTACAATTGGATAGTTTCTAGCATAGTTGCATAATAATCAGTCTTAGAACATTTTTATCACCTCAAAATGAAACATTGTCTTTGACCTTCCCCCCTTCTTTCCCCTTGTCCCTCTGGGACTCCCATCCTCCAACAACCATGCGCCTTCCCGTCCCTGTGAAGCTGTTCGCTTTGGACTTGCACGTGCGTGCAGTCCCATAACATGTGGTCATTAGTGCCTGGTTTCTTTCATGAGCTCAGTGACTCCAAAGTGCCTCCACATTGTGGCCTGTGTAAGCCCTTCCTTCCTTTCTAGGGCTGAACAGTATTCTGTGACGGGGCTACACCATGTTTTGTTTATGTTTTCATCCACTGATGAACATTTGGATCGTTTCTACCTTTTGACCATCATAATTAAGCTATTTACAATAATAATGTCATAAACATTCATGGAACAGGTGTCCATGAAGATATCTGTGTTCATTTCTCTTGGGTAAAATCCTAGGGGTAGAATTGCTGGGTCCTTCAGTAAAGCTTTGTTCAGTCATTTGAGCACCTGCCACACTATTTTCCGAAGTGGTTGCACCATTTTCCCAACCCTCCAGCAGTGTGTGAGGCATGGGTGTACCAGGGGGATACGGGGATACAGAGAGGATTCCAATTTCTGCAGCTCCTGGCCGAAGCTCATTATCTGACGTTTTGCTTATAGCCTTCTTCCTGGATGGGAAGTGGTACCCCACTGAGGTTTATGATTTGCATTTCCTGGATGACTAATGACACGGAGCATCTTTCAATGTGCATATCGGCCACTTGTATGTCTTCCTGAGAGGAATGTCTGTTTGGATCCTCTGCCTTGTGAATGTTTTCAGGGCAGATTTTCACTGCTCATCTCTGCAGTCCTTGTCTGTTTGCTGGGGGGCTGCCCACATCCCTATTGTCACATAAAAACCTTTCCTATTCTAGGTTAAAAGTGTTTACCTTTGATCTTTTAGGAGTTCATTGTCTGACCAAGCGCCCTCTCTTTTTTTTCCCCCCCTATTTTAGGAAGATTGTAATGGCATATTCAGAATTAATGTAAGTGTGTCCAAGAACTTAAATTTAAAACTAAGACCTGGAGAGAAAAAGCCTGGATTTTGGGTGCCCCGTGTTTGGTAAGCATAACTGAAAAGGATCCTAAAGAATGTTATATTTGTCAGTATAAGGTTTTGAATCAACACAATATGGCATGAAAAGGAATTTCGCTAGAGGTGCCAATATGATTTTAGGGAATACAAGGCAAAGCACGGAATTACCCCAAGATGCAAAAATACAGTAAATGAGCAAGCAAGTGGCACACTGAGTCCTGTGTTGTTTCAAGAAACTAATGGATTACCATCCCAGTATTTTTCTAATACTTTGAAGTACTTATCTCGATTCATACGGCATTAGAAATTAGTGAGGCTTAAAAGACAAAGATTTTCTATGAAATTAAAACTAAACTTGTCCTGCATTTATATCTTTAAGGGAAAATCTGATAACCTTGTAACAGTTGTAGAGAAGCCCAGATCATAAAGCTATTTCAATTTCAAAACCCATTTTCATTGAAGGATTTCCATTATGGAAACACTGGAAAGGAGTAATCAGGAACATGATTATATCTCACTTTCTCTTTAAAATTCATTTTTTTTTGGAAAATGAGTTTTCAAAGCATTTACATCAAAGCTGGAAATGCCCAGTACCTTCTTTCTCATCCAGTTTACTAATGACCATGAATGAAATCTCTCGGTAGGCTTCGTTGATGAACCGAGTGTCCTATTAACTTCATTTGTCCTTTTAAGTAGTCATCTGTTTTCTTTTTATTTCATTGTATCTTTTAGAATAACAAGTGAACCATAGCCACGACTCTTTTTGTCACAATTGATGTGTTCTACTGAACGTCAAAACTCTCTCAAAGAAATTGCATTTCACCCACTTGTATCCTTAGGACTCCCTTGTTACCAGCTTTGGCATTTCTCTAATGTAAAATTCACTTTTATAAACAGTTCAGTACAATTTATACTGGGTTTTAATTTTTTTAAAATACTGAAGAATTATGAAAAGATAAAAAAAAAAAAGATGAATTTGGATGTGTGGCTTGACTTGGAGAGGGAAGTACATAGCACATGGCTATATATCCTTATCCCAGTGCTTACTAGAAAAGCCGTCTAATTTACATTGAAATAAAATATTAAAGAAGCATAAAGAGTTTATTTTTTGTAAGGTGAAAATGTCTTATTACACTATAAATAATTTATTCACATCAAGACATCAAATGAGATTTTTTTTTCCTACTGTTTTGGAATTTTGGCAAAAGCCTCAAAGCTGAGTTCATTAAGAGATAAAGTTCTATTACATTCTGAAGACAGCAACATGCCGATCTCAGCAGCACTGACTAAAAGATTGTCCTCTGCCAGCTCCTATAAACCGAAACACTACGCTCAAAGATAGGGTCGTGGAAGTGAATGAATTCAGTAGACGGCGCTGTGGCTTCTCTCCCTTCAGTGTGGGAGGAGGTTAGGGGCGCTTGTCTCCCCAGCCAGTGGAGGTCCCCCATGGGGACTGGGTCATGTCAGAGACGGGGAAAGTGAGGGGAGGTGCTGGTCTAGGCAAGCTGCCCCTCACCAAATGACAGGGCAGGGTTATCAGGAGTTCCTGGAGACCCCGAGGTATCACGGCCAGGGGCCACCTGATCTGTGCCATCTTGATGGAGCTCTGCTGCAAAGGGCTGTGTGTTCCTATCAGAGGGGCTGTGGGTAGGTTTCCAGGAATGAGAACTGAGGAATTACCCAAAGATGACCCTCAGCAGGAACGACAAAATGGGGCACCCTTATACAGGGGAATGTTTCAAAATATAGTGTATTAATAGAAAATTTAGGTATAGTAGAGCCAGCTAATCAAGAGACAATTACCACTGAAGGGCTTTTGTTATTCATAGTTCCCAAGAGGATGGGCCATCAGGCGGGGGGAAGTCACACAAGGAAGCACCAGTGTTAGTCATGGGCCACAAGGGAACCATGGACCGTAGGCTTTATTATGGTTTCCCTGAGTTGGAATGGGTGAGTCAGGGTAAGCAGGCTTAGGATTGGCTTGATGAGGCCCTTTGGTGGGCTCTAGGTCACGGAGGCTGTCCCCAGTGGTCTGGTGGCTGGTGGTTAGGGCAGGTGGACGGTGGGCTAGAGTGTGGAAGCCTGATAAAGGAGGTAGTTGAGTCTGCGGACTTTGGGTTGGTTGGTCTGAATTTGAAAGCAAACCCTAAAAACAACTCCTCCCAAGGAGGTGGGAGGGTGAGGAGGAGGCTAGAGGCCAAGGCAGGGTGATTCAAGCATTTTATTGAGTCATCCAGAGCAAAGTGTGTCCACCATAGGCATGTAGCAGAGATGTTGTGTTAAAGTATCAAGTTTACAGAAGATAGGAACATGGCAGACAATACACTTCAAGAGAACAGCTACTGGGACCAGAGCAGTCATGGCTGGCGTCTGCCCATGTAAAATACACGCACTTGAACTCCATTCTAAGTCATCACACCTCCATCTTGTAAGAATCAGATGGGGGCCTTGAGGGGAGGAGGGAAGAGAGAGGCCAGAGCTCTCCTTCCCTCCTCAAGCCGCAGATCAGGGGGAGTGGTTAAGGAAGGGGTTCTTATACAGGTCAAGAGAACAAAGGTTTGATGTAGAACGGAGTGGGCTTTCTAGAATGAGACTCATCTTCTATAACTGAAAGTGACCAAAAAGCTTTGGGATCTCCACAATGTCAGGAAGGGAGCTAGAACCCTCTGGAAGGCAGTGTTGGGAGAAAAGTAAACCTGTTCCCAACTGTACCCTCCAGTATTCAGCCTGTTTCATAAAACCAGCTACCTATGATTTTAACGATTCAAATGAATTGACATGCATTGTTTCATATAAGTTATTACTAGGGGTTTCCTGTTGGACGGCATTTTAAAAGCATAAGCCGATAGACGGGGCATCCCTTGAACACCATTACAGTAGGGCTGGCCCGTCTGTTCCTTGGGTTAGTTTTAGGGAAATAAAAATCTTCTGTCAAACGAATGTCAACCATAACCATGCTAATTTTCACATTTTCCTTCTTTAGTAAACTCATCAAGAGTTAGAAGCTGAAATGCTATAATTTTATATTGACAAATTTATGATTAAAAAAATAACTTCTATCTGGGGAATTAGCATTGGGGAATTCTTTGATAATTACCATTAAGAAGGACATAAATATGCACTACCTAATTCAGGAGACAGGTGGGCTTCTCTATTCTGTGTTCAAATGAATTCATTCATTTTGTTCTAAATTACTCAGACTTGATGAGATAAAAATTACCTTGGTAAAAAGTATAAAATATATATATGTTATAAATACTGTGTTTTGTTTTAAGCAGAGGTTTAGGACATAGGAAAATGAAACACATCAGAGCAATATCAAAAATAAGTACTTAGTTGTTTTTCTAAAGATTTTATTTATTTATTTATTATTATTATTATTTTATTTATTTGACAGAATGAGCGAGCACAAGCAGAGGGAGGGGCAGAGGGAGAGGGAGAAACAGACTCCCCACTGAGCAGGGACCCCCGATATTGGGACTCAATCCCAGGACCCTGGGATCAAGACCTGAACCAAAGGCAGACGCTTAACCATCTGAGCCACCCAGGCGCCCCAGTCCTCAGTTTCAGTAAATGTATTTATTGAGTGCTAACTGATCTCCAGACAGTATTCTGTCACTGGAGACAAGCTGTGGCCCCGAACCCCAGGAGCTTGAAGTGTTGTGGAGAACAGAAATTAATATTACAAATAATGTAATGCATATGTTAAAGGCTTTGATGCTACAGAAGTAAGCCCCTGAGCTCACTGGAAGCTTACCTAGAGTTTACCCCCTCGCTGACTTTGTCATACCACAATACATTCTAGGCAGAAGAAGATCAGATTCTGTAGAGGCTACAGCTCAATTTGAGTATGTTCCTTAAGGAAAGACTATAAATCTACCTTACTTTTGTTTTTGTTTTTAAGATTTATCCCTTCATTTAAGAGAGAGAACGTGCGTGAGGAGGGGGAGAGGTAGAGGGAGAAGGAGACAAACAGACTACCCAAGCGGAGCCCAATGTGGGGTTCAGTCTCATGACCCTGAGACAGTAATGGAAGCTGAGATTAAGAGTGAGATGCTAAACTGACTGAACCATCCAGACACCCCTTCCTTACTTTTTAAACAGAAACATGATACTTCCAGGGTCTTGGAAGGGCCATTTTGGACGATGTCATCCCCTGCATTTCTTCACCCAAGGTCACAGGTTGAGCTGGTCTCCTCCCGAGGGTCCAGTTCTTCCCAGAGGAGGAGCACTCCTTCTTATCACCACCTTGGGGCCTTGGAGCACTTCTCACTGGGAGGTAGAAGATTAACGGAATTGTGAGGTTAGAACCCATGTCTTAGTTTTCTGAATTGGATAGACAAGATTATAATATTTTCAAAATAAAACAGACAAGATTATATCTAAACGGGCTTCCAAATCAAGGAAGGACAACAGGAAAACAGACAGACAACAAAGGATTGTGTGTGGGATTTACCGAAGTTCTCTGTAGTTATAGGTAAAGTTTCCAACTTTCCGATTTTAGTAACATGAACAAAGCATACACGAACATCTTAGATGATCAAAATGGATACTTATGTTTTTAATATGATGTATTCTTCCAACTATGTAAGTCTGTGAGCCTCCATTTTCTTTTTCTTGGTTTAGCCTAAAAGTGTATTTTTAACATATTCTAACTTTTAAAAGATGTGGAACATGAAAGTACTTAGGGTTGCTGCAAATTCAGCTAAAAAAGCACTTTCACATAAAGAAAATGGATGGGTAAGAAAGTTCAACATCAGATCTGAGAGCTGGCTTGCTTGGCTTAAAAAAAAAAGTCC
This sequence comes from Mustela erminea, assembly GCF_009829155.1. Classification (NCBI taxonomy): domain Eukaryota; kingdom Metazoa; phylum Chordata; class Mammalia; order Carnivora; family Mustelidae; genus Mustela; species Mustela erminea. The sequence goes on from NC_045628.1 coordinate 10,209,313, forward strand.
TTATTCAAGAAAACTGTGGCATCTGCAGAATCCTTACGGCTTCTCCCTGCTGTAAAATGTATTAAATTTAATTGAAACCCCCAAAGGAAAGGAGTTTGGAAAATCAAGAGAATATGCTTGTACTTTCATACTTAAAAAATATAAATCAGAATCCCAAAATAGGATTTCTGAGTGGGGCTTTTGCACTATATGCAAAACATTTCTACCAATCAGCCATCAACCTTTAGGAGCATGGCAGTTTAGCTGTACGGTTTTATGTATTTAGTGTTTTAAAATACTTTAAAAAAACACTTAGAAAGGTGCAATGCATGATTGTTTCTATGATTTTAAAAATATATATAAAAGGTGATAGAAAATATTAACCCAGTTTTTCCCCAGAGTGTTGCCTTTTATGAAGGTTACATTTTGATAAGTGAACTAGCAGGAAAAAGAAATGATCAAACTATAATTTGGCTAGGCTTCTGTAGGCTTACTCTTCTTAGTAGTGCCAGGCCCAGTTCTCCATCACATTCAGGAAATACAGTGGTAGTTGTGATTTTCTGGTGCGTAGCTGTCTAGATCTTGTAATTATTTGCAGTAGTCTGATGGGGGTGGGGGGGACACTGAAATCTTTCTACTGATGACAAGAATGTTAGCCAAGACCCATAGTGACTAAGGGAGATGTAGTATATAGAAAAGATCACTTTTGTTCATGGGAAGAAAAAAATAAAATGTCAGAAAAACAAAAAATGAACCATCCCCCTCTCCAAAAAAAGTAATAGTGGAGACAGAGTGTTTTAGAAATAGGAATCAACTGTGTATGTAGATAGCATGCTGCAGCCCTGGGGTCTACGAGAAGTCTCTGTTGAGAACACCCAGAGGTAATGGGAGAAAAATCGCACTGGGATAGAATGTTCTGGAAACATCTAGGCCACAAGCAAACACCTCTTTCCACTCAGTGACCTCTAAATGCGTCAGAACTTTACAGTGTGATATTCCCATGATGTCAAGAATTAAGGAAAGTGGCCAGATTCTATTCTTTTTGCACTTTCTGTATTAATATCAGGAATTATAATTTATACCTTTAGAACAGTTTTCATTTATAAAACTATTGCAAAATTCACACCCAGGGCACCTGGGTGGCTTAGTCAGTTGAGTCTCAGATTCTTGGTTCCAGCTCAGGTCATGGTCTCATCAGGGACGTGAGATAGAGCCCCATGTGAGGCCCCACACTCAGTGAGAAGTCCACTTGAGATTCTCACTCCCTGTCTCCCTCTGCCCACCACCACCCCCCCCGCCAAAGTCTCTATCTCTTTTTCTCTCTCTAAAATAAATAAATAAATCTTAAAAAAAAACTTCACACCTAGACTCCAGCGCCTCTTTGTGAGAATCTCCCACGCAGTTTGTAGCTAGAAAGTGTGTTTTGAGCTCTTGGTATAATCAGGATGAGCCAGAGACTTCACAGAACATCTAGAGCTCAAAGTTGAGTTATGTTGCCTTTTGTTGTCGCCCCCTAAGAATGCCCCATTGCTACCTAATAATTCATTACATTTTAAGAAATGATGAGACATTCATGCATTTTTATGATGGAGCAAATGAATGCAGTGGAGCCCACCTTCCAAATGGTAAACATATCACCCCCCACTCCCCCACGCCCCCAACCCAGGACCCAGGACCGGAAAGAGCTACAGGATATTTGCCCTAGGGTGCTTCTCCTCTGAAGTTCACAGCACATTCCTCTTTCCGACTTGCAGGGCAAATCCTCGGAATTTTAATTTCGACAATGTGGGAAATGCTATGCTGGCGTTGTTTGAAGTGCTCTCCCTGAAAGGCTGGGTTGAAGTGAGGGATGTTATTATTCATCGTGTGGGGCCGGTAAGCAAGCACGTGGACCCCTTTGAATGCCCAACAGCTGCTTTCCTCTGCTTTGATGAATAACCGTATTTTTCATTTATACAGATGCATGGGATCTATATTCATGTTTTTGTATTCCTGGGCTGCATGATTGGACTGACCCTTTTTGTTGGAGTAGTTATTGCTAATTTCAATGAAAACAAGGTAAGCATCCTGGGTCTGAATACCACCGAGTTTATTCTGTTCTAGCCACTTGCTTGGAGCTCTCTTTTTCTCCCCGCAGCATGAAGTCGCATTCACCCGTGGTGTGACTGATGTAAATAATCTCTGGAACTATTTTATGAGCTACCTCATCACTGCCCTTCAGGCACGTTATTGAAGAGCGCGGATCTCTTGCTAAAATTCCCCTTTTGGTAATGGCGTCATTAATTCGCTGGCAACTGAAAGGCACATCTCCTATTGTTCAAACGGAAGGAGGTGCCACGAGTTAGGAAAACACAAGGCTGAACTCAGGCACCTGCTGATTGCAGGTGATATTACTTTCACACGACGTAAATTGGATGCTTCTTTGTAACTCCAGAGGTGAACTCAGCGTTTTGATGGGGTTGGGCATGCAGTAGAAAATGTTCCATCCTAATTCACTGAATAAAAAGAAGATTTTCTAATTCAACAGAAAAACTTTATGTACTTTATGAACTCAGGAAGCATGCTGAGATCATAACAGCTCTAACGATCAGTACAAGAGCTCCCAAATAGGAAAACACCGAGCATAGTTTCCTGCCAAAAAGTGAGTTTGGGGGAGAGAGTTCGACGTGGTTCTTCTGGACAAGGCTGACATGCCCTCTGTTATGTAAGGGTCGGTCTTCTGAGTCCTAATAATGGAGGTGCACACAGATTTGAGCACTGACTCCGCACTCGGGTTTACACACACTGCTTTCAATTCTCATGACTCTGAAATGCACAGTGGAAGAGAAAACAGCTTACAAAGGTGGCATAACTTGTCTGGGGCTTTTAAGGCATAGAAAACCCAGGCCAGAATTCAGAAGTGGTGCTGACTCTGCAGAGTCTGAGAGTCTTTCAGTTCAAGAGGGTAAAAATGGGGGCGCCTCGGTGGCTCAGTTGGTTAGGCAGCTGCCTTTGGCTCAGGTCATGATGGTAGAGTCCCAGGATCGAGTCCCATATCAGACTCCCTGCTTGGTAGGGAGTCTGCTTCTCCCTCTAACCTCTCCCTTTTCATGCTCATTTTCTCTCTCTCAAATAAATAAGTAAAATCTTAAAAAAAAAAAAAAAGGGTTAAAATGGTGACCCCCTGCAGTGAGTGAAAGCAGGATGTGCTTTCTGCCCCTGGGATTCGGGGCCAGGACCAACGACTGTATCATTAACGGCCCTCCAGGCCCCACGTGCCTGGTTCCAGCTACTCAGTCAATTACTGCCTTTGACATGCGCTAACAAGGACATCATTTCCTCCTGACTTTCAAAGGGTGGAATTCAAAAATCCCTACTTTGGGCCCCAACACTACTTCTGCCCACAGAAACACAGGATTTTAGAGTAAGAAAGAAGGATAGAGAGAGATCATATTGCCCAGCCCCCTATTTTACTGGAACACATTCATAAATGAGTGTCTTTAAACCCTACTGTGTGTTCAATTTCATACCATGCAAAAAAGGAGGAAGGCAAGTCTAGACCCTTGTGCTGGAACAGACGTGGGGATTCCCCAGTGAGAGCAGAAGCCAGTCAGTCCGTTAACAGAGAGCTTGGGCTCAGCTGGCCCAGCTGGTTTCTGGAGAATCAGGTTCTGATTTCAGGAGAGTCAAACCAGAGACATAAATGCAGCAACATAAGATGTTCAACCCCTAGAGACAAATGTATAATCAATCACAGCCCTTGAACTTAGAGGATTGGCTAAAGTAAGCAGAGTATCAGGAGGCTGACTCCCAGCACTGGTTGTATTTCTGCTCTGAGGGAAGAAAGAAGCATCTTGGCTTGGGTAAGGGGAACGTGGCCACAAGCTCAAGTGGGTGCTTAGAGAAAGAGGAAAAATAGAAGAGCTCATGTTAACAGATGTAACAAACTTGGTTATTTAATTGGACATCCAAATTTCTGAGTTAAATGAACTATTCAGAAGAGATTTTTTTTTCCTGTAAGCTTTTCTGAGGGAAGCATGTGAGCTGCTGTATAAGAGCATTTATTCCTTAACCATTCAGTCATTCGGCATATTTCTTTGAGCATCTACTGGTGCCAGACGTGCTCTTGACCCTAGGGCCACAAGGAGCTAAACACACAAACTACACACTAAACACATCAAGATTTCTGCACTCATTGGGCTCCCATTCTAATGATCATACCCAAAAGTATGTAAGCAGATTTCTAAATATATAGACACTGGGGAAATATAAAGATATGAGAAATAAGGCAAGCTTTGGGGGCAATGTTTTCACAACTCAGAATTACACAAAATTATATCTTCCTTAGAAAATGGAACCCTGTCTGAAAAGTTCAAAGTAGGGGTGCCTGCGTGGCTCAGTGGGTTAAAGCCTCTGACTTCGGCTCAGGTCATGATCCCAGAGTCCTGGGATCGAGCCCCACATCGGGCTCCCTGCTCAGTGGGGAGCCTGCTTCCCCCTCTCTCTCTGCCTGCCTCTCTGCCTACTTGTGATCTCTGTCTGTCAAATAAATAAATAAAATCTAAAACAAATTAAAAATAATAAAAATAAAAACTTCAAAGTCTGTACTAGTAACATATGCATTTTTAATTTCTCCATTATAAAAATTTGATTAATAAACTTAATTTCACAATGATAAACTTTCAGAGGTTTTCAGATATTAATGATCAGATGATACCACCATGCTTATTATTTCTTTTGATCATTTCAGAATTCAACTTTCTAAAATAATTTGTTTTGTATAATAAAGGAATAATATGAATGTGTATTGCACCCAGAGAACCAGAGTATTTGTTTGCTGTTAGTGAGAAAAATGGCTTAGCAATACTAATATCAGAAAAATTAATTTAAAACAAATATCAGGGGCTCCTGGGTGGCTCAGTCCTTAAACATTTGCCTTGGGCTCCGGTCATTATCCCAGAGTCCTGGGATCCAGCCCTGTGTCGGGCTCCCTGCTCTGCAGGAAGCCTGCTTCTCCCTCTCCTTCTGTTGCTCCCTTGCTTGTGTTCCCTTTCTCGTTGTGTCTCTGTCACATAAATAAATAAAATCTTTTTAAATAAATAAATATAAACAAAACAAATATCATCATTAGGATTAAACAGTGTAATTAAATAATTGCAAAAGAAACTAATAACTAGCAAAGTATAGAACTCCTGAACCATAAAATATATGAGCAAAAACAAACCAAGTTATTTTAAAAAGCTAGCAAGTCCAAAGTCATAGTGAAAGATAATAACATATTTCTCTAAGAAATTCATAGACAGAAAAAATTATGAGATTTGATACAATAAAAACATTTGATCTATTGGACATAAAAAGAACCTTAACCCCAATAATTTTCAATTATAAAAGTGTACCTCTACGAGTTCATAAATTAATAGTGGCCAAAAAATTGATAATGTACAGAATGCGTGATCTATAATAATAAAAAAAGATAACAAAATTCCCTCATAAGTTGAAGATGTTAAGGTAACATTCTAAATAACTTATGAGTCACTGAGGAAATCAGAATAGAAAAACACAAGACATTTAGATAAATCATTTATAAAAATCATAGATGAAAGCTCACAAGATACAGATAAATCAGTAGTTAGAGGGAATTTATGACTATATGTGTACATTCAAAAAATCAAAGATTAAATAGTAATATGTCAAATATCCAAATCAATAAATTATAAAAACAACAAGGTAAAATGGAAGAAAGTAATAAAGATAAGGAAAAAATAATAATACTGGAAACAAAGATACTATAAAAGTCAAAAATGACAAAAACAGATTCTCTAAAAAAATTAAATTGATAAACCTCTCTCAAAGTCGAGCATGAACAAAAAAAGTGGAAAAGGAACATAAACAAGCTACAGTGAATCAAACAGGATAGGTAATGATAGAGAGACAGAAAGTTAAACTTACAGAATAAAACTGAAAGTCCCAGGATGGATCGGTATATATAAAACAGAAGTAGCACAATAAATCCATGAAGATGAGACCATCAATAAATGACCCTGGGGTCACTGAGGGTCTAGATAGAAGAAACTAAACAGAGATCTCTACCTCACAGCAAATTCAGAAAGGAATTCCAGGAGAATGAAAGACGTAGTTATGAAAAACCATTCTTCAACCATGTAGAGTTTATTTTTGACCCTGCAGGTATCCCACTTGTGGATTTCTTGACTTTCACTACAAAGTGGAATCCATAAAGAAAGAAATTTATAGATTAGATTACATTAAAATGAAGTTTCTGAGAGATAAGAGACATGATAAGCAAAAAAAAAAATTTTTTTTAAAGCAAGCTAAGACTAAGAGAAAATACTTGCAACTCATATAACTGACAAAAGATTAATATCTAGAATATATCAAGAATTTCTATAAAACATCTAAAAGTAAATATCCAAATACAAAAATGAGCAAAGAATATGAACAGGCAATTCACATAGGAAGATATAGGAATCACTCCCCCATTTGCACATATAAAAAATGTTTCATCTCACTGGTATTAAAACTAAATTAGATACATTTCCCACCCATCATGGCCAAATTTAAATGTCTGATCATGTCAAGTATTGGCAAGAATATTAGGACATGAACACTTGGAGATTGTTAGCAGCAAATTTTCTTGGTTACTCCTCTTTGGACAGCAACTTCACAATATCTGACAAACAAAAAGTTGCATAAATTCCTAACCCCAGCAATTCCTCTCCTAGAGATTTGCTATCAAGGAAGTCACATAGATGTTCGCCATGAGACAGTACATGTGGGCTTACTGCAACATTTTCATAATACATAAACCTAAATTCTGATATGTTTGTACAGTGGGATACTCTGAGCAGTTAAAGCAATTAGGTCTAGTTTCTAGTTGTGCTGAACTATGCAAAACATAGTGTTTAGTGAAGATAAAAACCAGCTGCATAAATAAGCACAGATTGGATACCATTTATAGAAATTTTTAAAATTCAAAACAAGTATGTTCTTATGTATTGATAGATACACAAAGAGCAAAAGTCTGAAAACATGTTGAGGAGGACACACCCTTGAAGGATAGTAATTAGTTCCAAAGAAAGAAAGGAAGAACTGGGTGGGGGGGCTCTTCCCCCCCCACCCAGATCTTCCTTTATAATATAATATAATGAATGTCATGCAATATATATATATATATATACATATATATATATATGTATATATATGCATACTGTAATACACACACATACACATAATAAAGACTTTTTTATCTCATTTAGCCATTAATCACAGCATTAATTCTTCAAGATTCAAATTCTGTGACTTCATACCACTTGAAAATAGTTTTGTGATTATATATATCAAAATAATTAAAAAAAAAAAAAAGATGCAATCCCCTTAACCAGAAATAGCAGACTGACAAGTTACAATTTTGCCGCAGCGTTTCCCGCAATGAAACGAAAGGAAACTAACCACTATTGGAATGGGTATCCCTTTTTGAAAATTTGATTGTGTAGAGAACCTTCTTTAGATTTTCCCAAACCTGAATATTATCTGTGTTCAAAGATGCCAGTTGAAGGCCATCCTTTGGGGGACTCCTCTCAAGACCAAATTTGAGAATTCTGACCATGCCTACTGAGCCGTCAGGGTATTTGAAGAATAGCTTTATTTCACACCCCCAAATTAGTCCTGTTGGTATCACCACCCCATTTGCGATGTCCTTGGTGTGGAGTAGACGACATAAGGCCTTTTTCTGCTTTCCTTTGTTTATTAAGGGGACAGCTCTGCTGACTGTAGATCAGAGAAGATGGGAAGATCTGAAGAGCCGACTGAAGATAGCACAGCCTCTTCATCTCCCACCTCGCCCGGGTATCAAAGATGCTCTGGTTTTATTCATGTTGGGCACCAGTGTTCATGATTCCCCAGGAGTCTAAGATTTCAATTAAAATAATAATCGTAAGGCCACTAGGCGGTTGTGCATAAGTTAATACAGAAACAGGCTCCAAACTACAGATCTCTCCATAGGCTATTAAAATCAACCACCCAAAGGCTGTGCTTCAGTGCTCTCAGGATAAGCCCTAATGAAAAAATGAATTTTTAAATAAAATATATTTGTGCTTGCCTTTTAAACATATGAGTGGAATGTATTAAACTGACAGAAATTGAATGATGCGGTTCTCCTTCCGATACAGACGGCGTCATGCACCGTCGTTTTAAATATTCAGAACCAGCCCTTCCTGCAAAACACCACACAATAAGATTGAACTATAGGAGGAAAAAAAAGAGTAATGAGTTTTTAAAATGAGCATTAAAGGAAATGGAAGACAAGAAAGTAAATGTGACCTAGGTCTGAAATGCCCTTGCCTCAACCTCTCTTTTGCAGATAATGATGGATTTAGAGCTAAGATGTACGACATAACCCAGCATCCGTTCTTTAAGAGGACAATTGCCCTGCTTGTCCTGGCCCAGTCGGTGCTGCTGTCCGTCAAGGTACGTTTCTTTCACGCTGAAACTCTGAGAAGGACTGGCTTGTTGGGCGCATCCAAGCATATCGCAAAGGGCCGTATCCGTCCATAGTTTACATTTCTTGGTGGAAAAAAATGAAAATTCACAGTCATGTTCTAATGAGAGAAAGAGGGGAGAGTCTTGATGGGTCTGGTGGCTGCAGACAAAGACCGGTGCGCTGTTTCTCTTGCAGTGGGACGTGGAGGACCCCGTGACCGTCCCTTTAGCAACCATGTCTGTTGTGTTCACCTTCATCTTCGTTCTGGAGGTACGGTCATGAGCCAGAGGGCTCAGGGGGTGGCAGTGGGCATCGCAAAGTAGAGCAGTGTGCTCCTTTGACAGCACCCACGGTCAGCTCTGTGTTCCATTGTTTTTGAAGTCTTTTTTTGGGAGAGCGTGGCACGCTCGTAGGGTATTTTCCTTCTGGGGCTGTGGTGCTTCGCTTAAACAAAGATTTCACATTCTACTCCAGATTTGTCTAACGGCAGAAATTGCTAACTGCTGTTGATTGCTGTATCTGCAGGTTGACCTGTCTGGTTATAGGAGTTCAAACATCTTTACTGAACTGCACAAACCACTGTAATTCAGGGACTCAGATCACAATGTGGTGGACAAGGGGGCTGGCCCAGACAGGATTATTTTAATATATGGTCCGTGTCATATCACTTTCCAGCACAATCTTCTTTGAAATACAAGCCGATTCTTATTTCACCCTGTGCTGGTTGATGTTTCCCAAAATCTATAGTCTTTTACTCAAGGAAGAAAAATGTCCTGCTATCAGAACTAGTCATAAAACAAGGAGAGAAGAGCCTGGAGAATATAGATTTGTAACCTACCCAGCTTTAAAATTTAGATAGATAGATCTACTTCTTTATCTCCGTATCTATATCTATCTATGTATGTATCTATCTCTTGGTAATAAATTCTTGTCTTTGGTTCCCACATCTTTTTTTAAAAAGGGCCTCAAGTTCACACATTTAAACATTTACTGAACACTCAGCCTCTGTATTCTGTCTTCCTTATCTTCCCCCAGGTTACGATGAAGATCATAGCAATGTCACCTGCCGGCTTCTGGCAAAGCAGACGAAACCGATACGACCTGTTGGTGACATCGCTTGGCGTGGTCTGGGTGGTACTTCACTTTGCCCTCCTGGTATGTGTGTAATTCATTTTTATTTTAGTTGATAACTTGGGTTCAGGTGACCCTGTTTCCGTCTTGTCTCAGTCCGCCTCAGCCTACCCTCAGGTGTCAGATTCACCTTCCTACATCGACCCTTGACCGTGACTGGCCCTTGGCCAAGCTTGTGCACACAACCCCCCACACTCTTCACACAGACAAAGTATGGCCCCTCAGAGTCCTAGAGTGTGTGAATCAGAAGAACCTTAAAGATCTCTGGTTTAACTCTCATTTTCCCAAAAGAAAACACACACACACAGAGAGAGAGAGAGAGAGAGAGAACAATGGAAACAGAGATTATGAGACCTGCCTAAGTTCATATACGAGCTATCAGAAGGCTCCAACCCAGTTTTCTGAGCCAAAGTGTAACATCTATACCACTGTGTTCTACTCAGTATTTCACAGTGGAATTTTCAGGTACTTTTGCTGCCACACTTCCTACTGACATCCAGCTGCTGTCCCGCTAAAGTGTGTCATTCCCAGGGTCTATACCTGAGTTCTCACTAGTTTGCCTAAAATGCCCCCACCTTCCATGTAGTCTGAGCTCCTGCTCAAAATCTATATCCACGGGGGTGCTTGACTGAGATCTAAGACTGTGTTGTCCAATAAGAACAAAATGTGGCCACAGATAAAATTTCAAATTTTCTAGGAACCACATTAAAAAAATAAAAAAGGAAACTGATGATATGAACTTAATAAGGCATGTTAACCTACTATATCCAAAATATTATCATTTTAACGTGGCGGCAATATAAAAATCATTATTACATCATTTGTTTGGTATTAAATCTTTGCGTGTGTATTTCACATTCATAGCACATCTTCATTGAGACCCACCGCATTTCAAGTGTTCAGTAACCACATATGGCTGATGCCGTACTGGACAGCGGAGCTCCAGAAGCCCCTTCTCTGGGCTCCACCATTTTCCAGCCTTGATAGGGTTATTTGTCTTCAGTGACCCTTCGTTCCCTGCTCTGAACTTGGGGATACAACTTCATAATTTACCCATTCCATATGAGTACTATAGAGATCAAGCACATGAAGTTCTTCTAACTGTAAAGAGTATACAACCCCATAACACATTATTACAAGTACCTTCTTTTTTGTTCGTCTTCTTTGACCCCAGACAAAAGTAATATTATCAGATTTCCCTGCTCTCTCCTATCCATTCTTCGATCCTCTCCGATGTTAGAATCACACCACAAACAAGCCATCACACACAGTACCCATTTACACATTACAGAGGACATGCTTTCGTATGAAATTGCTCTGTTCAGGCAGGTAGGTATTGAGTGTCCTTCTTAAAACAACAATCACCTTCAACGTCAAGGACTGTGCCAAGCCTCCATGGGTTTTCAGTCACCCTGATTCATTTCCCCCAATGACAGATGGTTTGCAGCAGTAAAGATGGGCAGTCACCGTGCTGGGAAGGGAGAAGAAGGCAGTGAACAAAGAAAGACATCTTCTGCCCTTGTGGGTATCACAGCTTGGGAAGTTGGTGTTTTGTTTTATTTTAAAGTTTTAAGCCAGAATACTTAGTCACGATCCAAGAGGCTGGGGGTACTTTGGGACAACTGCAGGTAGGCATTCATGGGAATACTCCCAAGTCAGTAAGAGTTACAACCATAGTGAGGCAGATGGAGGAGAGACACACATTTCCTGGGATGACACAAAGCAGTGGGAGGTGGCTTCGTCAGAGAGATCCTGGAAGTGTCCCTGTGGAAGTGATGGCAGGGTTTAGTCTGTAGGACGAAGGGCATGCCAGCAGCTGTCCATATGATGGAATGCTGTGGGAGGGAAATCGTGCCTGGAGTAGAAGGAGCAAGGGGAACGTGGTACAAGATCTGGATGGCACCTCTCAGGACCAGGCAAAGGATGAGGGTCATTCTCCCAGAAGCCATTGGGTGTCATCACTTTCACAATGCAAAGTGGGAAGCCATCTAGAACAGATTTGGAACTAATGTGGAAAGGGGCATCAAGGTCCATGTTTTTATCTTTCCCTAGACAAATGGATTCAAAAGCTACTTGGTCCGAGCAGAAGAGTAGAACAGGCTTCCTAATTCTGGATATCCTAGAGAAGGACATCTTACACCGAAAAGACCAACTTGCCTGATCTCCCTGAACGCTTTTGTTCTCCTCCAAGAACGTCCAGTTCTGGAAGGATGCTCATCCTCCACTCTATTTTGCTGTCTATTGTGAAGGAAGATGCAGTCCTTGTTCCCATCCAAAGTTATTTTTGTGCAGACATATTCATTTCCTTCTCCTCAAAGATATCAGTAGACCCCCTTCCCAGGGGCCCATATGGGACTGTTGTCACTTGGCTAGGCAAGGCTCCTCAAGAAAAATCATGCCTTGGCATGAGTTTAATGCCACAGTTGTTATTGCGGTTCTAGCTGATGGGATCTTTGTTTCCGAGATGAAGCTTTCTTAGTCATAAAGCACACCCAGTCATCTCTTGCTGCTGATCACACACTTGAAGAATGAGCGGGACGTGTTTCTGGACAGGGTAGACATCTCTGAAATCAGCTTACAGGAATGTGGCCAGCTGGTCTTCAGAGTCTTGAGGGACCTTCTGAGAGGGGAAAGCTGACCTCCCGCCATCTTTTCCAACACCACACGTCCCCCTTTGCCAGGATCCCTGCACTTCCGGTCTCACTTGGCTTCCTCATGTTGCGTTGTTACCCTGTTTTTCTTGCTCCTCAAAGGAGCTGGTCATGATTTTATGTAAGATAAGCTTCAAAATACAGAATTCAGCTGAGCAAAACAAGGAGCGAAGTTTCATTTAAGATTTGATTTTATAGCTAATATTTATTCATGAGTTTTGGCAGTGACCTTTTCAGCACCTTTTAAAGATAAATTTCTTATAAGAATTTTCACATTTTATTAAGCTAATTACTCAGTAGACTTCACAGAAGACTTAAAATGAAAACAAGATCTTTTGCACACATTACGAGCGGCTCTTTTCGGTTTAAATTTCAGAATGCATATACCTACATGATGGGTGCCTGTGTGATTGTCTTCCGGTTTTTCTCTATCTGCGGAAAGCATGTGAGTACGTTGTAAAAGATACTATCAAAGGTTACGTATGCACAGAAAAAAGGAGCGAAGCCTAATTGACTTCAGCTGTCCTTCTGGGTCTTAAGGGTTGAAGTTAACTTGGGATGCTGGTCATCCTAAGTCCAAATGAGCCAATATCAAATTTTTAAATGAATCAGTAGTTTAGTTATCTTGTGATATGTTTCCTGACATTTATGCTATTTATTTATTCTTCATATTTACTAGATGAACTCATTCATCAACTGAAGATAACATATTGGGCATGAAAGCAAAAACCAATGGTCTTAATACTTCTATTTTATTGTTTTTATTTGTAACAAAGTTACTTTACTGCAAAGAAAAGTAGTCTTTAATGACGCTTCATGGTTCTATGATCCTAGATTTCTTTATATTCTTTTTCTTGTTCATGCATAAACTCGGCATCTAATTTTCATTTTTTAAAGTTGCTTCCTTGGGCACCTGGGTGGCTCAGTGGGTTAAAGCCGCTGCCTTCGGCTCAGGTCATGGTCTCAGGGTCCTGGGATCGAGTCCCACATTGGGCTCTCTGCTCAGCAGGGAGCCTGCCCCCCCCCCAACTCTCTGCCTGCCTCTCCATCTACTTGTGATCTCTCTGTCAAATAAATAAATAAAATCTTTAAAAAAAAATAAAAAATAAATAAAGTTGCTTCCTTTTTCATTACTGACATTATTTCATATACATTCCATAAATGCCCATATTTGGTACATTCAGTGTTTGATGCCATTTAGCATTTTGTTATTGTTTAGGCTTGTTTCTGTGAACAACTGTTTGTAGAAGAATCCTGAGGCAACTCAGGGGGAGAGGCCAAAAATGGACAGCCATCCTCACAGAGACTTCAGCAGCAAGAGAAGCGAAAATGGAAAGCTAGGAATTTCAGGGGAAGAGTTTTTATGAATTTGGCTGAAAAGGCTGAACAGTTTGAAATACAAGTTGAATTTCTCTCTAGTGTTTTTTTTTGAATAATAATAAGATTTAATACCCTTGAATAAGAATTAATTCAAAGCAGTTGTCAAATGAGGGTCACTCTTTTTTTTTTTTTTTGAAGATTTTATTTATTTATTTGACAGAAATCACAAGCAGGCAGAGAGGCAGGCAGAGAGAGAGAGAGAGGAGGAAGCAGGACCCTGGGATCATGATCTGAGCTGAAGGCAGAGGCTTTAACCCACTGAACCCCTCAGGTGCCCCATGAGGGTCACTCTTGTGCCAAGCTGCATACCTGTCATTCACGTCCCAGTTTTGCCCCATTCAGTGAATTAAATATTCGTTTTCTCCTCCCCGCCTGCACCTCCACGCAGGTGACGCTGAAGATGCTGCTCCTGACGGTGGTGGTCAGCATGTATAAGAGCTTCTTCATCATCGTAGGGATGTTCTTATTGCTCTTGTGTTATGCTTTTGCCGGGGTCGTTTTATTCGGCACTGTGAAATATGGAGAGAACATTAACAGGTGGGTGTTTATTTTTCTTTTTAGTCATTTATCAAGCAAACTTTTTTAGTCACGAAGTCATGACTAACAATCCGAATGGCTTTTGTCTATTAAAGACGAAAGGGAAGGGGAAGCGATCAGTTGGAAATGAAAACGAAATAAAATGGTCACATGTTAAATGACATTTTTCTAATTAAAAACAGCCCACATATTGACTTTAGAAGTCTTACTGCCATAATATTCCCATAATGGAACACGAATCCATAATTCCACACCTACCGCCACGCAGGAATAACCACTTCGAATATCCTGGTGAATTTCTATCCATCTACTGCCAAAAAACAATATATTCTTTTTTTAATTACACTTTAAGATGACTCTGGGTTTTCCTTTTTTTTCTTTTTTTCTTTTTCTTTTCTTTTCTTTTTTTTTTTTTTAAAAACACCACATGAGAAGTTATAATTCCCCAAATGGTTACAACGTAGGAAAAGCATTTTTCAAAGATGATCTTAAATTTTGTGGAAGCGCCACATCGTTTTTTTTTTAAGTAATTATACAACAAATTAAATGCCAGTGTGCCTTGTTGCAGAGATTACTTATTTGATCCACAGCAGCTTCAGTTTTTATAGCAAACTCTATGTGAAAGAAGGAATCACTTTCACTTGTCAAAGCTGGGACCCTCGGTCATTCAAGATGCCTGGCCAGAACTGGTGTCGCCCGCGGGGGCTGGGTTTTCGGACAGCTGTCCTTGAGGGCAAAAGTGAGTAACAAACACATTATGAGGGTACAGCCTTTACACATGGTAACTTAGCAGCCAAGTTTGCTCCGCAATCTACCTGTTTTAGTGGTGACGCCTTACGACTTCGTGATAAACTATTACCCATTTCCTGGTTTTTCTTCCTTGATTAGGCATGCCAACTTTTCTTCAGCGGGAAAAGCCATCACGGTACTCTTCCGAATTGTCACAGGCGAAGACTGGAATAAGATTATGCATGACTGTATGGTAAACGTCTCTTCACCCCCAACAGTGCCTCAGCTTAGAACCAAATGAAACCCTTTGCTATGCGACATTGGCAAGGGTCATCCTCGTTAGCATCAAGACTTTGTGTACAAAACACACAGCCTGGCCGTTCATTCACGTGCATTGTTTTCCATTATAGTGTCTGGCCAGAGGCAGGAAGAATATCCAGGGAAGCCAACTTGAGCTATCATAGTTCATCTGGCAAATCCACGTTCTGTGTGCATTGTCCCCCCCCACACACCTTTAACATTTTGGCCGTCAAGGACAACCAGGGCAGTTCCGCTTCTTTAACTGAATTTACTCAACAGATTCTCACCAAGCGCCTGGTTTATACTGAGCCATGTGCTCGGTGCTGGGTCTCCCAGGACTCCAGGGCACGTTCAAGGAGATCCCAGCCAGGGTCACACCCTCCCTTTGGTTCCTCCCTCCTCCTCGAGGTCCCTCCTGACTCCCATACAACTTGGGTTCCATCAGGCCCCACGCTGACTGCGGGGATGTGTTCCTGCAGCACTCCGTGTTGCTCCTTTGTAGCGTGTATCCCAGCTGTAGTGAGTTACTGGCTTGATTATTTCTTCTCTGTTTCCTCTCTCACAACCTCGAGAGCAACACTGTTCAAAAGAAATTTCTGCAGTGCAGATGGCAATCAGCTCTGTCCCACTCCATAGCCCTCTGTGGGTTCTGAGCACTGGAAATGTGACCAGTGCGCGCCCGAGCAACTGAATTCTAAATTTCACCTAAGGCTATTGGATGTTCATTAATATACATTTACATTTTGATAGCCACACTCAGTCCGTGGCTCCCTAGAGCTCCAGATTGTTGGCAACATGAAGGAGGGACAGAGTCTGTGTCTCGCTTAGACGTGTCTGTCTCCAGCCCTGGGTAGAAATCTAGCACACAGTAGGAGCTTAAGAACTCTGCCTGAATAAAGGGGGACAGAATTTACCGAATCAGATATAATATAAGGCAGAATAAAATAAGTTCTAAATAAAGAACAAGCAGAGTGCTGAGGGGATGTAGTGTCTCCCGCAGAAAGAAACCAGGTCTTTCAGAGGTGTTGCCTTTTTATTGGGCCACTAAGGACATGAAGGCTTTTGATAACCTGAGCCGTGCACTCTTCTGTCATGTCCCAGAAAGGTGCTCCAGGAATGAGGATTCCTGGTTTCTTCTTACACAATTTGAATGTGAGTCTGTTTCGTGTGACAAATCTTCATAAATCTTGACCCATTCATTAGGTCAGAGAAGTTTTTTAAATGCATTTTTATTTGACTTTCTGTAGTTCCCATCACAATGACTATTTACCATTCAGGACTAGAGGAAGTGGCAGAAAGAAGGTCTCTTGGAAGAATCAGGTTCATTTTCATTGCGCTTCTAAAATGGCAATGAACTTGGGATTCTCCAAGACTCGAAGTGGAGAATAAATGAAATACTCTTTTTGATTTTTGGCACAGATGATTACTCAATGTACGTAGCTTTTGAGAGACTAACTTTGAAATTAATGATATTTTCTGTGCGGAGGAATCGTTCCCTCACAACAACGGGCACAGAAATCTGTATTCTTCACGCTCACCCACCCCCCCCCTTCTGGTCCCCCTTGGCCGTGTAGGTCCAGCCTCCCTTCTGCACTCCAGATGAATTCACATACTGGGCAACAGACTGTGGAAATTATGCCGGGGCGCTTATGTATTTCTGCTCATTTTATGTCATCATTGCCTACATCATGCTAAATCTGCTTGTAGGTAAGTGATGTTCATTGAATGTGTTTTAATATCTTTAAGCTCAGGTACTTAGATAATTATGTACAATTTGCAAGTAATTATCCCAGATTGCTTGGGGTGGGTGTTTCACGGCATTAATTATAAATTGTTGCCTCTTGATCCAGAAGCTGAAAAGACCTTTGAAAGGCATGTAAATGACAGTTGATTGCAATTTCAAGAGTTGTCCTATTAATTATGATCATTAATTTCAAAAGAGCTCTTCTCACAAATCTCAGGGAGGGCTACCTTTATGGCCTCGAAAGATCACAGTTATGTTTTTTGAAAGATACACGGTGTTCCCCAGGTGTGGGGCCACCCAGAACGCAACCTGACCTTTAAAAACTACCCTGGAACCGTCAACTAAGAGTGAAAGCCAACTGGCATGGCTATCGCTACACACAGAATGTCTGTTTATTCTCATGACCCTCATGTTTTGGAAAGGCAGGAGCCGGATAAATAGCTTAGTCCAAGTGTAAAATATGCCAACTTGGAAAACAAACTAAAAACACTTTAAAAATTTGGCTTATAATGTAGGTGATAAAATCCATTATTTATAATAGATGTTGTACTCTTTCTAAAAAATGACAGATTAGCATAATTCTCTAACTTCTTCACTTTTTTTTCTCTTCCTAGCCATCATTGTGGAGAATTTCTCCTTGTTTTATTCCACAGAGGAAGATCAGCTTCTAAGTTATAATGATCTTCGCCACTTTCAAATCATATGGAATATGGTAGATGACAAACGAGAGGTAGGAAAGGGGGCTGCTGCTTTGTGCCCAACCCAAAGAGACTCACTGAGACAGCGTGAAGACCACAGACCACAGACCCTCAGCTATTTAACTGCTCTTTTTGTCACCAGTGGACATCTATTGAATTTGGAATGGCCATTGGCGAATTGTAGAAAGCCGCCATTGACCGTTCAGCAGAATATGCTGGGTGGGGAGAGGGGCAGAATGGTCCCCTTCATGTCCAACCACAGGTGTCCTTTTCTTTGGACATTCAGAAATTCACCAAGGAAAGGAAACCAAGGAAGCCCTGAAGAAACCAGCCCTGGGCTGGGAGCAGGAGAAGGGGCGAAGTTCAAATCACCAGAGCCATGGGGTAACACCAAGGCAGAGCCAGCCACCGAGAGCAGTCTTGATTAGAATTGCAATGGGGTTGTTGAGTGGTTTCGGAAAGTTATTGGTTTTAATTATTTGGGACTTATTAGTTGAATTCTTGAGTCATTAAACTTACCCAGGATTTCCTAGAATTAGCTAAAGCAGCAGCATCTTCTCCCGTTGTGCCTTCTCTTCCTCCTCCTTCATCTCAGCAAACACTCGGGTACTGGGTATATAGCAATGAGCACAGTGGAAAGGCCCCCATGCTCACAGAGCTTCTGTTCTAATCATAAGTGAAACAATAATTATAATTATTATTATTATCTCAAGAAGCTATAAGTATTTTGCAAAAAGTACCAGAGTAGAGATGGGTTAGCCTTGGGGACAGGCCACTTTAGTGGGGTGGCCATGTCGGTCTGGCTGGGGAGGTGCTGTTAGACCCGACCTCTGAAAACCAAGGAAAGTTCTGCTGTGGGAAAATCTGGGGGGGTGGGGGGCAAATCCTAATATTGCTGCAGGAAGAGTTCACAGAAGGCATGAAGACCACAGACCAGAGGAGGCTGGGGAAAGGGGCATGCCGAGCTAGGCCCGCACAGTAATGCCTGGCTTTCCCCTCCCCCACTGTCACCCTTTCCCTGACGCCCCCCACTTTTCCAGGCACCAGGCTCAGGGGGCTTTCTCTGAGACCGTGGCCTGCCTGTGTGGCCATCTGGCCTCGCTGTCCCATCTCCCCTCGATCCCCCTGCAGCTCCAAGATGGCTTCCTGCCGGAACCCGACTTCCTTGGACACACACATCAATAAGAGCCCCACCGGTCACAGGTTAAGGTGTCAGTAACTGACAGGATTTGATGGGTCGCCCCTGCCCCTGCCTCTTGCCCAGGGCCTGAGTTCACAGACGCTAGGTGGGGTTGCCTGTAAGGGAGCAACACGTGTTCAATTTTCAGAACCTAGAGCTGCTCTGACCTGGTTCTCTGGTACGTCATTGTTCGAATAATGGAGAAGACCTGAGCAAGAGTGATCATTCCCCAGAAGAACCACTTAGAATCAATGTTTGGAAGTTTGTGGCATTCAGGCGAATTGGAGGGGAGGATCGTGGACACAGGAATGTTCTGCTTTTCTGTGATAACGCATTACCAACCCACTTAGCGTGTGTTTTAGAGAAACAAATGAGCTGGGGCTGAGTCAGTGAAATGGCCAGGAGAAGAGGAGCCTGACAAAGCAAGGGCTGAGGCCAGGGAGAGAAGTTCTGCTTTGTACCCTCCTAGGCTCCCAGTGCTGCCAGCTTCCAAGATCTCACAGAACCAGAGAAACACCAGCAGAAGATCCAAGTGCTCACCCTCCCCAACCATCCCCTCACCCAGCCTCCATGGAGGCCAATAACTTCCTTGCTGCCCCTCTTTTGAGGAAAATAGATGGTGTTCTGAGTGGGTTTTTTTGTTTTTTTTTCTGTGAAAACTGAATCCCAAGAGAATCATTATGGCCTGAAGATGATTTACCCAGTCACTGTGTTCTGCCCACCAGGGTGTGATCCCGACTTTCCGGGTCAAGTTCCTGCTGAGGCTGCTGCGGGGGAGGTTGGAGGTGGATCTGGACAAAGACAAGCTCCTATTTAAGCACATGTGCTACGAAATGGAGAGGCTGCATAATGGTGGTGATGTCACTTTCCATGACGTCCTCAGGTACGAGGGGGTCTTCCCAACCGCGTGTCACAGAGCCCACCCAAGCCCAGAACCTGAAGCTGTGGCCGTTCTAGGCCTTGTGAAACACAGCCGACAAGGAGGCTCACAAGCCAAGATGGCACATCGCTGAGGGGATAAGGCGAGGCCACACGGCTCAGGCTCCAAGGGGCCTTTAAGGACCCTGTCTGAGTGAGTGTCTCACACAGGAGTGGGAAGAAGCAGTGGCCTGATGTCCCCAGAAGTGCCCCTTACTGACTAGGGAGCTCCTGATAGGGAGAGGTAGGGAGAGAGATGGGGGCCTCAGGGTACATGGCCGCCCTTTGTTTTGTGAGGAAGGAGCTATTCCCAAAGAGTTGTGTGACTTGCTCGGTCACGAAGCTTCCATGGTCAAGCTGGGGCTAGGGTGCTGATCTTCTCATTTGTGGGGCTGCTCATGATGGTTGACCCCACTTGGATGGGCAACCACATATTCCATTCCAAGAATACCCAGACAGGACCAAGGGAACAAAATACCATAAACTCAGTGGTTTAAACAAGTATATTGTCTCATAGTCCTGGAGGCTGAAGTTCGAATTCAAGGGGTCGGCAGGGCTCATTTCTTCTGAGGCTGCGAGGGGGAACCTGCTCTAGCTTCTGGGGCTTTGCTGGCCATCGTCATAGAAACCTCACCCTGATCTTTGCCTCCATCTTCATGTGCAGTTCTCCCCATATGCACATGTGTGTGTGTGCGTGTGTGCGTGTGTGTGTGTGTGTGCACGTGCTCTCCTTTCATAAGGACACCATTCAGATTTGATTAGGGGACCATCCCTTTCCGATATGACCTCACCTTAACCCATTACATCTGCAGTGACCTATTTCTGAAAAAGATCACCTTTTGAGGTACTGGGGGTTATGATTCCAACATCTATTTTTTTATGGGGGAAAACAACCCACAACTGCTTTTTAAACAGGAATCCATGGATAAAATCCAGAGCTCCATGGACTTGGAAACAGTCACATCTTTATTTTCATGAATCATTCCCTGAAATGCAGCATTTTCTTCAGTGATGAACGCAGGCAATGGACCACCACTGTATTAACAATACGTGCATCTTTGTCCCCAGCAGAGATCACCAATATTTCCAGAACACATCCCTGATGTGGCTGATAGCTTAAATACCCTTTACACTTCCTTCTGCCGTAGAGTGGTCATTCGACCTCAGCTAGATGTTAGCATTTAATGCAATAATAAAGAAGCACTTATGTTACTATGTCACCATCTTGTTCATTTTACTTGTTAATTAATTTTACTTCTGTTTTTATTGAAGTAGGGTTAACACACAATATTACATGGGTTTCACGTGTACAACACAGCGACCCAACAACTTTGTTATGCTGTGCTCACGGCAAGAGTAGGCAACACCAATCACCAAACAACGATTACAACATCATTGGCCCTATTCTGTAATTTTCATCCCCACGACTTATCTGTCCAATGCTGGAAGCCTGTACCTCTCACTCTCCTTCATCATTTTGTCTAGCCCCTCAGAATCCACCCCCCGCCCCCTGGCAACCACCAGTTTGCTGTCTGTATTTAAAGGTCTGTCCCTGCTTTGTTTGTTTCTTTTATTTTTTAGATTCCACAGGTAAGTGAAATTACATGGTATTTGTCTTCCTCTGTCTGGCTTATCTCACTTAGCATTATACCTTCTAGGTCCATTCACGTTGTCACAAAGAGCAGGATCTCGTTCTTTTTTTATGGCTGAGAACTATCCCAGTGTACATAGACTACACCTTCTTTACCCATTCTAGCATCATCTTTTTAAAGAAAATATGAGAACTGGATTTCAATGCAGTTGGTTTCCTTTGGAATCATATGTATTTTATTTTATGCATTTTTAAAATGGTCTTCTATGGAAAGTCCTGTAGGCTCCACTCTCAAAGAGGTGCAGCCACAGGAAGAGTCAAGGCCCCGCTCCAACAGGAGCTGTTCTCACCCCGTTGCACGTTCAGCTGCTCAGATACACAGAAATACGCTTGTGACTGAACCTTGAAAAAAAGATCAGAACAGGAAGGGCTTGGGAGAACCTCTCGAAAGTTAATTCTCTTCCTTCCCACTACTCACTTCTTACAGGAGCAAGCTAAAGGGCAGAAAAAGAGGCACAAAATATGTGTGATTAGCAAAGGATTCCGTCTCTCTCAGAAAGTTTACCAAATTGTTCCTCCTGGGGACCAGTATTATTAGGCTGAAAGTGAAGCACAGAGACACACCACTGTCATTAAGCAATTATCGTTCAGCCTCTATGGAACCCAGTGAGGCATCTGATAAAATGGACCAGGCAAAGCCCATGGGGGCGTTGGTTGCCCCTCCTGTCCTTTAGCTCAGTACATGATGAAACAGTTCGGCAGGGACGGCAGGGATGAGATTCTGGATGAAGCAGGGACAAGAGGAAGAGCACCAATGGTGGGAAGAGCCTTAGCAAAGAGGTCAGGGCACCCGTGCTGCCCAGGGAGGCCTCCTGAGCACCTCGATGCTGTGATGTGGGCTGTGGAGGTGGCGATAAGCTCGCAGACGGTGCTCTGAGGAGGCACTGCCTGGACCTGTTGGGCCAAGGTCAGAATGAGGGCAAGAATTCCACCTTGACTTTGCATCCACCAGAATAAATGACGAAGATCCAGGGGCACAAATGAGATCAATAGAGAGGGAAATGGGAGCTGGGGAGGGAGCCGGAAGCATGACCTTTGGCCAAACCTGTTAACTATCCCCAGCTGGACCTGAATGTGACAGAAGTATAGAGAGAGCACTCTTCCTTCTACGGGGAATGTTCCAGAGCTTTAATCAGCTGATAATGCAGACGAGGGCCCAGCCTGACTCTTTCCTTTTGACAAACACGTAGGCGGTGCTTACTGTTGTAAGCACTTCACAAGTATTAACTCAGTCCTTTAATAAATGGGAACCATGACTACGCCCATCTTACAGAGCAGGTGACATAACTAGCCCAGGTCCCCCAGCTACCCCCAGGGCACAGGGACACTACCTTGGTTGGACTAAGTGATGTCCTCTCTGGAGTCTGAGAGAGCTACTGCTCAGGATCCCAGGGGGATCAGGATCAGACGTGGACTGCTCTCCTGTCCCCCCACCAGCATGCTCTCCTACCGGTCGGTTGACATCCGGAAGAGTCTGCAGCTGGAGGAGCTGCTGGCCAGGGAGCAGCTGGAGTACACTATCGAGGAGGAGGTGGCCAAGCAGACCATCCGCATGTGGCTGAAAAAGTGCTTAAAGCGCATCAGAGCTGTGAGTGGACTGGGGATGTCTGGGTTTGTGTTTCCTCGTCTCAAAGGAGGAAGAAGAGGGAGAAAAGAGCTCTGGTGAAGGGTTGGGGGGGCAGGGGTACTCCTGGGTGGCTCAATTTGTTAAGCATCTGCCTATGGCTCAGGTCAAGAGCTCAGGGTCCTTGGATTGAGTCCCGCATCGGGCTCTCTGCTCATCGGGGAGTCTGCTTGAGATTCTCTCTCTGCCTCTTCTTCTCCCCACCCCATACTCTCCTTCTCTCTCTCAAACAAATAAATAAAACCTTTCAAATAGAAGAGAAAAGAGTTTCATTAGCAACAGGTGGAAATTCTCCTGTGATTAGCCTCATGGCCCTTCGACTACATCGGCCTCATCCTCTTGCGATGGCCACAAAATCATTCCTGCCTTCACTGCAGTCCAGACCCAGCTGCACCCTCTTCAGCAGAGTCCGTAAGACGTTCCCATTAAGTGACATTTTTATAATAGAACATGAATGTTTAAAAAGCAGTTTATTGAGGTGCACCTGGGTGGCTCAGTCAGTTAAGCATCTGACTCTGGATTTTGGCTCAGGTCACGATCTCAGGGTCATGAGATGGAGCCACGCATTGGGATCCGTGCTGGCCGTGGAGACTGCTTAAGAGTCTCCTCTCCCTCCCTCTTCCCATCGCCTCCTCCCCACATCTCTTTCCCTAAAAAAAAAAAAAAAAAAAAAAAAGAGAGAGAGAGAGAGAAGAAAAAGAAAAAAAGAAAGCAGTTTATTGATATTAAAATATTTGTGATCTCCATTTATCAAACTCAACTGTTCAAAATGCCCCAAATCTCTACAGGTTGAGAGGTCACTGAATGTTCAAAACTACCTATAAATTGTTTCTAAAAATTCCACCGTACCATTGATATTGTTTGGTCTTTAACAAAGGCCACCTCTCCTGGGAGTTCAATGATCTGTCTGCTGCCTTCAGAATTACAAGCTTATAAGATTCTCTAACTCATAAATCAATGAACACATACTATGTTGACATACATTGTGTTTACAATAGACATTTCTACTAGATAATTACTGTTATGAATTACACTTCACAGAGGAAAAAAATCAAATTAATCACTAAATATTTATATTTAACAGATTTTTAAAATTCTGTGTCTCAGAACAACATCAGCTGCAGGAAACATATCTTTCTATTGGATGAGAAAAGGTCTCCCAAGAAACAAAACCACCCAACCTGCCCCACTACAGGCTCCAGGAACGCACAGGGAGCTGGACCAGCACCAGACTGGGCTCCCCGGTGTGTGCCAAACAGACTGGCCTGCTTCTATCCAAAAACCAAGGCAAAAGCAAGGGTTTCACTCATCCACCCAAGGCTTCTGCCTCTAACAACCCAGAGGAAAAGGGCAGTCACTACTGGCTTAATGAGCGCCAAGCAAAATAAGAAGGGAAAAAATAAAATACCTACATTAACTATTCAAAAATTCTATTTTACATACAACACAAGGTGTATCAAAAATTCTATTTTACATACAACACAAGGTGCATCAAAGGACATGCTTATTCCCATTGTTTTGCAAATGAGCATGGGTTGGGCAGGCTCTGAGCCCTCTTCATAGCAATGTGATAGGGAAATTAGTTAAGCTTCTTTATTTCGAATCCCTAAGAGGTCTCCAAACACACAGGTTCTTTGGAGAGGAGAGAAGAAAACATGATTTGAGTGGTGGGGGATGGGGGATGTTGGGCTGATTTCTCTGTTACCAAGAGTCTAATCATATTTCCATAGAAACAGCAACAATCTTGTAGCATCATCCACAGCCTGAGAGAGAGCCAGCAGCAGGAGCTGAGCCGCTTCCTGAATCCTCCCAGTATCGAGACCACCCAGCCCAGCGAGGACATGAACGCGAACAGTCAGGATAATAACATGCAACCGGAGGTATGGGTGTGAGGGTCCTTCCTCCAAGGACATTAGGTGCAGTTTTAGAAATAAAAAATAAATTGGTGCTGTTCACACAGCCGTTTCAAACAAGGTGACAGAACTTCCAATGGGAAGGTTTTAAGTTAAAAACAGTTGGAACGTGTTGATCCAGATTATATTTGGTTCTTTGCAACTCGGAATCATTTGGGGTTATTTCAAAAGATTCTCATTGAGTTGTATGAATACTAAAAAAAAAAAAAAAAAAAAGTGAATACCCAGAACTCACTAGTTAACATTGCATTTCTATGGGCTTAATTGGAGGCCAGTGATATTAGGTGATATTAGGTGAAGAACATGGTTTGCCTGAAACTCAGTCCTAAACGCGTTCTTCTACCAAGTCACAGGAACTTGCATTAGAATCAGTGAAAATGGTTGTAATCAGCCACCAACCTCCTTAAATAGACTCATTAAGGATTTGCCCTTCCTTAGCTGGGCACCGTTAGAGCATATGGGATT
Source organism: Mustela erminea (assembly GCF_009829155.1). Lineage (NCBI taxonomy): Eukaryota > Metazoa > Chordata > Mammalia > Carnivora > Mustelidae > Mustela > Mustela erminea. The sequence continues at coordinate 10,234,689 of NC_045628.1, forward strand.
CATGAGGATTAGTCCAAGGACCTGCTTTTTGCCATTCCCAGACGCAAGGTCCGCGTCCATGTGTCCATACAAATGCGCAGAGGCACGGGCGCCCTGGAGAGCCCGGCCCAGTGACCAGCAGCTGCAGGAGGTCCTGTCTTTTATGAGGGCACAGTCGCGGGCCCGCCGGAGTTGATCCGGCATCCAGAGAGGAGCCCCTGGCAGGGTCAGGCTTCGTGGTGGGTAGTGATGGGGCCGCGGTAAATACTGAAGCCCGAGGCTCCGCTTCCGGCCGGGGGCTCCAAGGGGACCCCTGTTCCGCATCACAGGTTGGAGTTACGTGATGCTGGCTCCCCAGCAGCGGGGATCATCTGCCTCGGACAATGGACACTCCTGCAGGGACAGTCAGCCAAGGCGGAGGTGGGGGAGGGGAAGGGGGGCAGAGGGGCTGCTACAGAGGCCTTGCCACCTGTCTGCGGGCGGAGCAGGGGTAGGATGAGGACCCCCAGCCGGGCAGGGATGAGGCTGGCAAAGCGGTGACTGCAGAGCTAACCCCAAACCAGGAGGAGATACTGGAGACCAAGACGGTGACAGGACAGGGGAAGGGGACGGTGCACCAGAGAGAGCAAAACGTGTGCAGAGTCTCAGCCCTTCTCTCTGACATTCGTCTTAACGGGTATCAGCTTCGTTCTCCTGGGGCTGTCGGGGAGTTTTACCTGCTGAGAACTCTCTTTCCGGAGCGCAGGACTGACCACCAGGTTGGCAAGAATATACTTCCCGGAACCGGCAGTCCCTGCTGGCCCCCTTCCTTCCTGGTCGGTGGCTGCACAGCAGGTGCCGGGGGGGAGGGGCGGAGCCGTGGGGGCGGAGGAATCCCGGAGGGACGCCAGGAGGAGGTGCTACCTGGAGAATGGCAGCCCCTTCTCTTCACCGCGTGCAGCGGCGACTCTTACTTTCCCGGACTCTCTGAACCCATTTTCCTCTGCTCCCTCCCGTGCTGTTTCTCCCACTGTTTCCTGCGGTGCTTTCTAACTTTCTTACCATAAACCGAGAGTCCAGACCAGTGCAGAGGGCAGCAGGGGAGCACAGCGGTCGGAAAGGGCCCTAACTGCCTCCCTCTTGGCCGCGCAGACCAGCAGCCAGCAGCAGCTCCTGAGCCCCACGCTGTCCGACCGAGGGGGCAGCCGGCAGGACGCCGCGGACCCCGGCAAACCCCAGCGGAAGTTCGGGCAGTGGCGCCTGCCCTCAGGTGGGTGCTCCGGGGCCTTTCTCCATTGATTCAGGCGTTGTAGACGCGTCTACACCTTGTCGATGTGGGGTCTCGGATTTCAAATTCGGGTTGGCCTCTCAAGTTGTTTAGACTCCCCTCACTATCTTACACTATCTGACCTTTTCCTTTGCTTTTTTTTTTTCCTTTGTAGATGCTAACGAACAGCCACTCACCCATATTTCTATGACATATTTCTATGTTCCCAGATTGGAACATTTAGTGATTTTTTTTTTGTTATTATTACGTTTTTTGTGATTATCTCAAAGTGTGATGGGGGGGCAGGTAGCATGTTTTCAAAAGATATTACAAGTTGTCCATGGACATAATTTTAAAGTCCACGCATTTAAAGGTTATGAATATAAAGAACCAAGAGTTAGAAGGGGTTCGTACTTAACGTTCTGTGGGGGGCGTGTTGAGCAGAACTGGTTAGTTGTTAACTGGTGGGGACATCACAGCTTTTCGGGAAGGGCTTGCAGGGGTGAACAGCTCCGCGTTGCTCATAGGACTCTTGTCAATTCCACAGCACCCAAACCAATAAGCCACTCAGTGTCTTCGGTCAACTTGAGATTTGCGGGGCGCACAACTATGAAGTCTGTAGTGTGCAAAATGAACCCCATGACCGACACGGCATCGTGTGGTTCGGAGGTTAAGAAGTGGTGGACCCGGCAGCTGACGGTGGAGAGCGACGAAAGTGGCGATGACCTTCTGGATATTTAGGCGGGGGACTCCGTGCAGAGCAGAGTCATTTTTCTCCCACAGTCTAACATCCTCTAGCGAGGAGTCTGGACTTGAGATGTCATTTAATTCCACCTCGTCAAGAGATTTTTTTTTTTAAGTGGATTTTTGTTCTGCCCTAAGGGGGCGTAAACCTTGGTCTGTCGCAGTTGTGTCTATGAGGGGTTGTTACCGTGTGTTCCAGAAAATTTGCGTAATGGTGGTATTTGTAATATTACCCAATACCAGATGTAGATCATTCAGACATTTCCTATATTCTGTCTGTGTAAGCTAAGGTGTATATTCATATAAGCTCTTAAGCAGTATTCCCACACCCTGAAAGAGTGCTAAGCCCCAAGAGGCTAATATTTATGGTACGGAAGCTATAGCTTTAGCTCATGTTTATCCCACTTCTACTAGAAATACTTCCCTTGGGAAAATTTATTATTTACGATTGATCTGAAAAGGTCAGCACTGAGCTCATACTAAAATGACAGTAGTTTTACAAACTACAGATTCTCAGTTTTTAAAAGTATCTTCTTATTCTCGTGTTATTCTTAAAAATAGGCACAAACTATTGAGAGATCAGACCAAGTCTGTTTCTAGCCTTGGTCACTCCAATGAAATGGTTGCCTGCTTCCTAGAGAGCTGTGAGTGCAGACACCAGGCAAAGACATTTGGCCCAAGTCACCAAAATAAACGTGTACATAGATCACTGGAATGATGATCTTTCATAACGATGTTGAGTTTCTTTTAAAGCCGTTCAAAAGCTAGCAAAAAGAGGGAAACTACATGATTCAGGCTGTTAAAGAAATCTTCGGGCATGTGACGTTGTCACTGGCTTCATGGCCTAATCCAGAGTATGTCCGTTTTGCCAGAAAGTCGGCAAAGACATTGTGAGTTGATCCCAACGCACCATTGCCACGTTCAAGGGAAAATGATTCCCTGCTACCAGACCCTTCAAAGGACATAATGGCAACTTTGTAAAAACCCTGCTTGGAACTCAGTTTAGGGACCCCACAACCCAGCTGTGTTTGTTTCACATACCATGTGCTCTGGGAAAATTAAAATACAACGTGATTACAAAGTACCTGGGCCTCTTATGCTGAGACAACCAAGTAGAAGTGTGTCCGGACCCCTAACTATTTTTGGTTGGACATTTGCTGTTTTGATGATTTCTTTTAGTGGAGTGATGATCTCCGAGTCCTTTGACACCCCAGGTGGCTTTATGATCTCTTTTTCTCTATTTAACGTTCTTAAAATAGCCAAATCCTTTCTGTATAACAAACGTAGCATTGTGGTGCCATCTATTGTTTAAGGGTTTGTGACTCTAGGATAATGGGTAATTAAAGTCAGTGCGGCCAAAAGGATTTTATCTGGTTTTATGTTCAGTTGGAGTTTACTTTTTGTACATAAGCAAATCAAATAAATATTGCTTTTGTAAAAGAATTTACTCTGAGTTGAAGGTCATTTCTAAACCCTTTCTCAGGTGTGGAATGAGGGAAGGGGGTTTTGGGGGGAGGATCATTAGAATCAGGCACTTTGCAAACTCTGCATTTGAATATTCTGTCTATAATTAGTTAGCAAAAGCTCTGTCCCTTATACTCATGTCAGTTCAGTGCCTAAGCCAGATTGTTCCTTTCACGTGCCCATAAGGCTGAGTAAATACTCTCCACATCCATAATAAGATGGAAAAGGGCCTGGGCATGAGTCTGTCCTCGTGCTGCATGAAAACGAGATTTTATTTTTTGACTCATCGCACTTGAGTAACCCGGCTGCGGTCCCACAGAACTGCCGAGCCTTTCCTACAAGGGCTGTTAACTGGTGTTTCGCAGAACATCACTGTTGTTCATACCGCAGAGAAGCCAAGGGCCCAACAGCAATGCTTCTGGAGTCACAGCACCTTCCACTTTCAGTTAAGTGAGACAGTCCCGTGGGACTCAGCTCTGCAGTTGCCTGGTCAGTAGGGCGGACAGCAAGTGAGGAGGTAAGTGCTACCCCTCTTAGATTTTTCATCAACCTATGAACAGTCCGGTGATGCAGATGGGAAAACTTCAGCCACAACGTTCCCTGGTCCTTAGGGAGCCAGACGTTGACACTAATCCTGTCAGCGTGCCACCCACGGCCTTTAATTAAAGGACGCTGTTGGTTCCAAGCACACCAGAAAGCATAAGGGGCAGAATGGTTGACACACAGCCCCTCGTGGGAACAGACCACACAAGCAGCGCACATATGGCGATTCAAGGGGACTCAAAAGTGGACAGGGATGGAGAGACTGGCTGGACCGATGTTATTCACTCTCTTTTCAGTGGTCGACTGAGAGCAGCACTCGTCTTCAGCGACTGGCCATGTGTGCCCCGTCGGAGCTGAGTAAGATAAGGGTGTGTAGAAGAAAAACCAGTTACAAAGCCTTAAGCAAAAGCATTTTCAAAGCCAGTTGAGTGAGGTTTTTGCCTGCTTCTTTGTAGGAAGGGGCAGACTGTAGGTAAGTGGCTTTCAGTCGGTTACTTGGCAGTGGTGCTCTTAGAGTCCTTCAAAATTCCTCAAATATTAACCAAGCAAAAGCTGGGCATCCTTAACTGAAGTTGGGATGCAGAGGAGAACCCCACTCACGTGGTCTCTTTGCACCTCCTGATATTGATTGAGTTGTGTCCCCACCACCAACCCCCACCCCCCAAAAAAGGAGAAATTGAAATCCTAACACCCAGGACCTGTGAATGTGATCTTTGGGGGGGAAGAGTCTGCAGAGGTAATGAGTTAAGGTGACGTCACACTAGAGGAGGTGGACCCATCATCCAACATGACCGGTGTCCTGAGAAGAAGAGAAAGTCACACAGGGAAGAGAATACCACGTGAAGACACAACACAGAGGGAAGACGGCCGTGTGAAGACAGAGGCGGAGATCGGAGTGACGCCGACACAAGCCAAGGAACGTCTAGGGGTGCAAGAAACTGCAAAAGGCAACAAAGGATCCTCCCCTAGAGGCGTTAGGGGGCGCATGGCCCTGCCAACACCTTGATTTTGGATTTCTAGCCCCCAGAACTGGAACTGAGATGGTAAGTTTTTGTCACTGAAAGCCATCCAGTTTGCAGCATTTTGTTACAGCAGGCTTAGAAAAAGTAATATACCCCCAAACCCACTCCAGCCCCCAAAGATGGCCTGAACCAGCCCAGTGCTCCAAAGAACCTAGCTGGAAAAATGCTACTACAGGTCAAAGACCCTGAGTTTGTAGTTTGACAGATGTTTCAAGTCCTGGATTTACTGGTTACTCGTTGTGCAATCCCTGATGAGTTTCATACCCTATCTTGGCCAAAATTTAGCTTCCTGCTTTTAAAGAAAAGGCAGGAGAGGAGTGCCTGGGTGGCTCAGTTGGTTAAGCAGCTGCCTTAAGCTCAGGTCATGATCCCAGAGTTCTGGGATCGAGCCCCGCACTGGGCTCCCAGCTCATCAGGGAACCTGTTTCTTTCTCTCCCTCTGCTTGCCACTCCCCCTGCTTGTGCTCTCTCTCTCTCTCTCTCTGTCAAATAAATAAAAATCTTTTTTTAAAATGGTTTTAAAAACAAGGCAAGAGAGGTGAATTTATTCATTTAAAAATAGAATCACTGTATGATTCCAGCATTACCATTTCTTGGTACATACCCAAAAGAAAGGAATGCAGAGTCTCAAAGAGGTATATTTTATGTCCCTGTTTATGGCAGAATTTTCACAATAACCAAGAGGGAAAGCACCCAGAAATCCATCTTTTGATGGATGGATGGATGGATGGATTAAAAAAAAATGTTGATGCATGCAATAGAACATTACTCAGTCTTAAAAAGGAAGGGAATTCTACTATAGGTAACAATAGGATAAACCTTGAGGACATTATGCTAAATGAAATAAGACAATCACAAAAAGACAAATAGTGTAAGAGCCCTCTTATATGAGGAATCAAGTGTAGTAAAACTCATAGAAACAGAAAGTAGAATGGTGATTGCCAGCATCTGGGAGGAGGGAAATTTTCATGCAATGGTACAGAATCACAGTTTTGCAAGATGAGAAAGTTCTGGAGATTGTCCACATAGCAGCGTGAATATACTTGACACTATTGAAATGTACACTTAGAAATGGTTAAGGGGTGCCTGGGTGGCTCAGTCGTTCAGTGTCTGCCTTCGGCTCAGGTCATGATCGCATGGTCCTGAGCTAGAGCCCCTCATCTGTCTTTCTCTTTGGTGGGAAGCCTGCTTCTGCCTCTCCCTCTGCCCCTGCCTGTGTTCCCTCTCTCGCTGTGTCTTCTCTGTCAAATAAATAAATAAAATCTTTTAAAAAAAATGGTTAGATTTGTAAGTTTTATGTTCTATGTGTTTTATCAGAAATAAAAATTAACATAATTTTTAGTATATCCTGTCATCTGATCCCAAAAGCTAAATGACCAAACTGAAATAGCAAAACAGGGGTGCCTGGTTGGCTCAGTGGGTTAAAGCCTTGGCCTTCAGCTCAGGTCATGAGCTCAGTGTCATGGGATTGAGCCCCACATCAGGCTCTCTGCTCAGCAGGGAGCCTGCTTCCCCCCCCACCCCCCGCCTGTCTCTCTGCCTACTTGTGATCTCTCTATCAAAATAAATAAATAAAACCTTTAAGAAAAAAAAAAAGAAATAGCAAAACTATTTCAATGCCACTCTTATGCTTCCATATCTGCTTGCTTTCTGCATTTGAGCAGTATGCCTGGTTTAAATTTAATACTTCATATTAAATTTATATCCCCAATGCTGCATGACACTCATTCAATTAAAAAATCTGCCTGTAGTGTGCCTAGTAAATATCTGAATCCCATTTGAACGCTTAGAGGACTGGCCTCACTGGCCCCTGAGTTAAGCTGTGGATGGTTTGTTAGAGGCACATCTGAAGAGGTTTCTCGTTCTCCCTTTGTGGGCAGTGATTCAATGTCGATGTCAATTTTAAGGCTTGGTTACAGAACCAACCAGACTACAAGAGGAATTATGTAGCTTTGTTGTGTTCCTTTCACAGATGGGTATCTACCACTCCATTTCCTCTACGATGCGGATAGTGACCCCCAAATCACACTAAGTGAATCACTCACTTTGAGACATCACCATCCCTTATCCTGTTCCCAATGCCTGACTGCCCTGAGATGTTTAGCATTTCAATGAGAGCAAACCCAACTGTGGGGACAGAAATGCGCTAAGGCCCATGGGTTCTCTGCAAATAAATACATAGAAGAAGACGTACTTTTACATTCCAAGTCATGTCGAAACCATCTAAAATAATAAATCAGCCCCTTGACCAAGGGCTGCCAGGAGTAGCAGAGTAATATTTTCCAGAAAAGTCTTCTCTAGTGAAGATCACGAGGAAGAGAGTTGTACCCATAAATTATAGCCAAGAAAGTTAGCTTTTTTTATTTGAACTATCTGCATATTCTTAGACTTTTTTTTTAATTACATTCAGTTAGTCACCATAAGTACATCAAATTTTTTGATGTAGTGTTCCATGATTCATTACTTATGTATAACACTCAGTGCTCATCACAACACAAGCCCTCCACCTGGCTACCCCATCCCCCACCCACATCCCCTCTGAAACCCTAATTCCCCCCCTTCAGTTTTCCCTCCCTTCCCCTATGGTCTTCCATGCTATTGTTTATTGTCCACATACGAGTGAAGCCATATGATAATTGTCTTTCTCTGCTTGACTTATTTGGCTTGTATAATCCCCTCCAGTGCCATCCATGCTGATGCGAATGGTGGGTATTCATCCTTTCTGATGAAGGCATAACACTCCATTGTATATATATACACCACATCTTTATCCATTCATCAGTTGAAGAGCACCTTGGTTCCTTATACAATAAAAATGGTTCCATACAATAGTATGGCTATTGTGGACATTGCTGCTGTCAACATTGGGGTGCATGTGTCTCTTCTTTTCACTGTATATCTTGAGGTAGATACCTCATGTGGAGAAGGAGGAAACCTCTTACATGGTTGGTGGGAGTCTAAACCAGAACAGCCACTTTAGGCAGTATTTATTTAATTTTGGAGAGGTAAGAGTTAATGTAGGTAGCACTCTTGGAGCAGAAGAGTAGGTTGGAAGGATTAAAATAAGGACAGAAGCTAAGGCAACAGGGAGATGGTCGGGGGGGGGGCGGGGGGGGATGTAGTCTCTACTCTAGCCCTCCATTCCTGGAAAAAGAACATATCATGTCATGTTTGCAGGCAACTAGACTAGAATGTTAGCCAATGGGTCTGGCTAGGGAGAGCACTTCCTCTGGAATAAACAGAATGAGTGTATTAGAGTTCTCCAGAGAAATAGAGACAATAGGATATATATATGGGGGGGGGGGGGATAGGATATATATGGGGAGGTTATTTTAAGGAACTGGCTCATGTGACTTTGTGGGATGATGACAAGTCCAAAATCTATATGACAGGCTCGCTGACTAGAAATTCAGGCAAGATTTGTAATGTTGTAATATTAATTCCAAAATCTACAAACAAAAACTCTGGCAAGATTTCTATGTTTATGGTCTTGAGACAGAATTCCTTCTTCTGGAAACCTCAGTCTTTGTTCTTAAGGCCTTCAACTGATCAGATGAGTTTCACTTTCACTCACATTATGAAGGGTAACTGGCTTTTCTCAAAACCTAGAGATTTAGATGTTAATCACATCTTTTAAAAAAATGTCTTCATGGCAACATCTAAACTAGTGTTCGACCAAACAACTAGGGACTGTAGAATTGCCAAGTCAACACACATAAATTTAAACAACATTGTATATATGGACCACATCATCTTTATCCATTCATCTGTTGAAGGGCAACTCGGCTCTTTCCATGGTTTGGAAATTGTGGACATTGCTGCTATGAACATTGGAGTAAATATGGCCCTCCTTTCACTACATCTGTATCTTGGGGGTAAATACCCAGTAGTGAAATTGCAAGGTCATAGGGTAGCTCTATTTTTAATTTTTTGAGGAATCTTTACATTATTTTCCAAAGTGGCTGCACCAACTTGCATTCCCACCAACGGTTTAAGAGGGTTCCCCTTTCTCCACATCCTCTCCAACACTTGTTGTTTCCTGTCATGTTGATTTTGGCCATTCTGACAGGTGTAAGGTGGTATCTCAGTGTGGTTTTGATTTGAGTTTCCCTGATGGCTAGTGATGATGAACTTTTTTTCATGTGTCTGTTAGCCATTTGTATACCTTCTTTGGAGAAGTGTCTGTTCGTGTCTTCTGCCCATTTTTCGACACGATTATCTGTTTTGGGGGTGTAGAGGGGTTGGGGGGATGCGTGAGCCTGGTGGTAGGTATTAAGGAGGGCATGTTTACATGGAGCACTGGGTGTGGTGCATAAACAATGAATCTTGGAACACTGAAAAAAATAAAATAAAGATGCAAAAAAAAAAAAAAAAGACCAACAGAATTGTCATACGTAAAAAAAAGAATTTAAACATCATAATGAATATAATTTTACTACCTGTAGTCGGTTAGTACAACTTTAGATACAGTCACTCATCTGCCTACAGAATCCAACCAATTGTCTTTCTTCCCCCAGAACAAGAAGCAATGAATGTTAATTTTATTCTCTCGGCTTCTTGCATGATGAGGAAGAAGGGAAACCAGACTGAGAAAGAGAAACATTGCATGACATTTTTTTTTTTAATATGTTTACTTGTTGTCAAGGTGCTAACCCTAATTCATAGAGCTGCATCAATGGACTTGAGAAGTATGTCGCTTCCCACAGGTACAGCCTTGACACCCTCTGTCTTAATTGGTCCCAGGAGCATTAGGACAGTCGCCTTGGGATAGACCAGACTCCAGACACTGTCTTCTCTTTCACAGTCTGCATTTCATGTTAGAAGCATCATGGAGGGCCTACGCAGGAAAACACTGGAACCACAACAAAACCGTCCCCTAGGGAACATCAGGCTGGCAGTAGGTCGATAGTATATTTCACCTGTCACAGGAAGCGCTGTCGGAGCGAGCTCAGTTCTCTCCTCTGGTGCCGGGGGACACTCAGCAGTGGGTTCTCCCAGGCACAGAGGAGAGAAAAGCCCCCCTCTGTTCCATCTGAGCCCAGAGACAGGGGCACGGGAATGGGAAGGGGTCCCTACTGTCTTGACATGTTTAGTGAGACTCCTAGATTAACTGAAACTTCCCTCCGGGATTCACGGCAGGCAGTATGCTGGCCTCTTCCCCAGAACTGTCTCCTCCCCACCCGTGTGCAGAGCACCACACTGCACCCCCTGCGGACGCCGGCCTCTGCCTCCATCTCGCCTCTCCTTCTTCCTGTGGCCATCACTGGCTGCAGAGAACGCTCCTTTTCTGTGTTCTACCAACTTAGCTTCAGAGCCAAACCCATGCATAATTTCCAAGTGGGTGTTCTTTTTTTGATCCATGGACTCCTTTCTCAGGGCAATGCAAAGGGGCCTAGCTCAGGGCCAGGTCAAAAGATAATTGGGGATTCTGCGAAGCCCTAATGAGCACAGCCTGAAGGTCCAGGCTGTGTTCTCACTTCGAACAACTACCTTGTGTTGACACGTCACACCACCAGCCCTGATTGTCTTATCTGGGGGTCTCCCAGCCCAGGCAGGGGTTCTACCCCCCCTTCTGCAACTGCCTCACACCCTGGCCTAACTGCTAATTAGATGCCTCATTTCTTGGCACGGGCCTGGGCCTGAACCATCTGCTTATTGATCACATCCTTCAGAATATATTGGATTTTAAGGAATCCAGCCACAAAAGCAGGTAATGTTGCAGGTGGCTCATAGTGAAGAACACCCTTGGGAGTATGGAACAAGTGGTGACCCGTAGCCACCACAGGAACCAACCAGCTACAGGAATCCTACCAGCAAAGCCCCATCGATTATCTGCCTTATAAAGCGATACAATAATAAAATTCAGAATTTCTCCATGAACTCCTTCCACTATGGTCAGCATTATGGAAAAGAAAAGTGTAAGAAGTGGGCCAACAAGCTGCACAGCTACAAGACGATTAGCCAAGAAGCAGAAGGCTGGCTGCCACTTTGCAGGGAATTCCTTCCGCCCTTGTTTCTCGAATCTGGGTCATGTACACGGATCCTCCACGAGACCATGAAGCCTTTCAGGGGAAGGATGACCCGTCCATCCCTGTGCCTCCAGCATCTCGAAACGGCATGTTGACACACATGTGGTTCTCAGCTCTGCTCTGAGCTCAACAGAATGGTGCTGCTTTGGATTGTTTTTGAACTCGCCTCCAAAGGAGGATGCCTGACATCCCTAGCATTCTTTCCCAAACAGAACAGAACCACTGGGAAGATGACTCATTTTTCCATCTCAAATTCCTGTCCGTTCCTCCTTGTCACTCACTCCTTTGTGGGACACAGGCAACTTGTTCTCAGGTAAGACAGCCTTGTAAACCCGGCAGCGTAAGTCTTCCCTGGAGCACCGGTGTCCTTGTAGAGTGCTCTCCATTTCCCGTGCAAGAGCTTCATTCCAGAGACCCCGGCAGGGCACAGTCCTGCAAGGGCTCCGAGTGAGCCATGAGAAACAAGCCTGGAACCTGCAGTCAAGGCCACAGTTCAACCATCCACCCCAGCAAGCGGATCATAGCAGTGACCATGGCTGGGTGACAGGAAGCCACCTTTGATCCTTTGCCTGTACCCCATCACCTACAAAGACATAGGTGAGGAGGAACTGTACGCCAAGTGACTATTGCAGCAGAAGATCCTCCAAAGGTCAGGCAAAAAGGAATTATCTTTTCTGGGAAGGGCAAGCTGGGAATGCAAGAACCAGGAATGGGGAGCGGGATGACTAGACAGCTTGATGAGATATTTCGCATGTCCACATGTCTTTCCAAAGACATTTCCACAGGTCTTTTCTGAGATCAGCCCGTTCTCTCACTGGTCTACCACCTGCTGGGGCTTAACCTTAGGATAGTCAAAGTTCAAAGGTCAAACCCAGAAAGATGAGAAGGCTGGTCAGAGTTTGACTAAGTCAAGTTAGCTGGTATTTTGTCTCAGTTGGTCAAACAGCTAATCCCTTCTGGGCAAAGACAGGGAACAGAAGGGTCTGTGTCTGACCCTTCACAGGGGAAGGATGGCTTTTTTCGGTAAGCTATTTTCCAGAACACAAGAGGGTGAGTTTTCCAGGAGCACAGGGCTGGTGTCCCCCTAGCTGCTTCACCTCCGCAGGACTGCTCTTTTCTCTTCTGTAAAATGAGATTAGAATGATCTATGCCTTACTTGCCTCTCATTGAGTGTGTGAGAATCCAATGAGATATGTTGCTGAGTGTTTTTTATAGCCAGTAAAGCCCATATGAATAATGCCAGCTATTGTGATCTCTGATAATGACCATTCAGCTCCATGCTCACAATGAGTTTTAGAGCTCATCCTTGCTGTCATGACATTCATAACATCTCCATCATCACAAAGGTAATGAGTTTGCTGTGTGGGAGGCCGTGGTGGGATATGCTGAGGGCTTCTTGGTATACCTCATGATGGGGAGGTACGACTTCCCCTCTGAGCTCATTCCCAGTCTGCAAAGAATTAAGAAGAATTTAGAACTTCACGTAAGATGTCATCTAAAAGACAGTGGTAAGTAAAGCAAAAACTTGTGGGAGTCTTCACCTTCTCAGAAATCAGAGCTCTTACATCACTTTCACTCAAAGGTTTCTCATGGCCCCTGTCAGAAATCCAGACCATTGGCCTTCAGAGGAAGGAGCCTGGAGACCCTACCAGCAGGTGTCACATCCTCATGGCCATGGGAGCAGTGTGAATAATGCTTCAGTCAGCAAGCTGGATAAAAATATCTGGGGAACAAAGCTTTCTCAGAAACCCAAGGAAGAAAATCATTGTCTTTGGAAGGGAGAGAAGAGAAAGGTCTATACAAAAGGGAAATATGGAATGGAGTTTGAAGACCTTTGCCTCTCAGAGCAATGGAGTCAAGAGATTGAAACCTAAAACCCTCTGGCTGGAAAGGGAAGGCTGACCCAGGAAGAGGAAGAACCAGCTGATTCCTGTATTGACTAGCCACTGGTTCATGGGCCACTGCTGGTATCTGGGCTGGTTTTGCGTTTGTCTCTGTTTCTTCTGACTTGTCAGAGTGGAGCTGACACAGACCTTCCCAAAATGGGACATTGAGTTTCGATTTGGAGCAAACGTAATGTCAGTTTATTAATTCTTCTTCCTGTTATAAATAAAACCCAAATAACTATGACAGTTCTTGCATTTGATTTCCTGAATGAAATGTCCACACTAGTTTTTCAGTAGGGTCTTGAGCACCAATTTCCAACCTGTAGAAGCAATTTCTTCAGAAATATCCTAGAGGGAAGGTCCATTTTATGCATTTGTTTAAATGATTGTGCTGGAGGTACCTATGACCTTCCGTAAATGACCAAATCTAAAATATTAATTCTAGAATGTTAATCCATCAGTATTACATTACTGATGGAGGGGACCATGCCCTAATTATCTTTGCATGTGTGCTACTGGGCATTAATAGTCACATTCTCAGAAAATGACATCCTTATCGCCATTTGTCACCTAGATGACTGACCACTCTGGCCCACCTTCTAATTCTCCATCAACATCCACATTGTTCTCACAACCAATTCTCCCTCCAAAAAAATGGCTGGAAAAGACCAGATGTTCTCAAAACAACATAAAGAGCCAAAAATGACTTACTCCCCCAGCTCCTCCTCAGAGCCACCTTACTTTTCTGCCCGGGAGCCCATAGCAGTCTATGGAAATGATGGACAAATCATGTTTTCTGTCAAATATGCTAGAAATACCCTCTTAGGAAAGACTGTGTTGGAAACAACAGATTGGGTGTTGACTGTTGATACCAGCATCTATTGTTAAAAGAACCCACCTCATGAAAAATAAAGGAATAAAAGTCCCAGCTAAATGGAGATAATGAAAGAGTCCCGTGTTTGTAACCTGTTCGTGTTTGTCATTCCAAGTCTCTTGAAATCAACTGGCTACAGCAACATCAGAAGTTGGCCAAGGGAACAGTGTGATTTCTCTTTGATGTGTTTGTTCACCAACCAGGAGCCCTTGGGGTTAGCCTTTCTCTTACGTTCATTGATCCTCCAAGATCTGAAGGCTTTTAACAAAATTGACCTGACTGAGGCCGAATTCTTCCCCTAATTTGTCTAATGCATAGACTGCATCCCAGATGGTGACAGAGGTCCTTGCATCTATAAATGATGACAAGGAAACTGGCCCAGGATACGATTGAATCTCTAGCCTTTTTAATTTGAGCAAATGATCGGCCATTCTTTAAGCATAAAATAACTTCTAAAGTTATTTTATGTGTAAAGATAGTTTCTCACTGGATACAACTTTTGCCCCAAGAGGAGATGAAAAAAATGATTGGAGTGTATGGGGCTCAGGTGAGAGATGCTCCATAGGCCTACATCCCAGTTGGCCATGCCCAGGAGAGCTTAACATGGAGCCATCCTTCTGACCTCCAGAAGAATCCTAGCTTTTTAATTGTAGGAGCATTCTTTCAGGCTACATTGTTTTCTCTGCGTTAGAAACAAGGGAATGAACTGAAGAGAGTCTCTGGCAATAGGATGTTTCCATGATCTCCTTTTAAGCTTTTTCTGTGAGGGGGCTAACTCCCTAATCACAAAGGACATATATCCAAAATCCTGTCATTTCTCAAAAACAATTGCTTGATTGACTTGCAATTTCAGTAAAAAGGTTTTGTTTCATGAATTGGTTGTTTTCTAAATTAGGTTTGTAAATTCATTGACTATCTTCTTTAAGAACAATAAGTTTTAGGAAATGAATGGAGAGAGTATTGCCCTGCATTTGGGTAGAATTCATCTTCAATTAGCATAACAGGTGGGCCCATTTTTCTCCACAAGACTCACAGTAGCATTCAAACATTACATCCAATTGGGAAGTGCTCTGCTACTTTCTTTATTCTGTCCCAGTAAATTTGTTTCCCAATTAGATAATGACAATGATCTAAACAAGAAAATAATGGATTGTGATGATTTAAAGGGAAAAGTAGGGGATTTGGAGTCAAGAGCTTCAGTCCTTAATTTGCTATTTTTTTGCCTTTAATGTCCTGAACAAATAGGCATTCTCAATCCCTGGTCTCATCATCCACAAAGAGGAATAGCAGTGCCTTATAAGGAGTTTCTTAGAAGGCCAAACTGATGAAGTTCTAGAATATAGGTGAGGTTCGGTAGGATGAGGTCGGGAGCCGATGACTAAGAAGGAATTCTTGAGACATCTTTGATGCAAAATGGTGGTTTATTAAAGCACGGGGACAGGACCCATGGGCAGGAAGAGATGCTTCCCCGGGGGATGGGAGGAGTGGTCAACTATATACTTGTAAATTGGGGAGGGGATTAGGGATGGTGTAAGTCTCTAAGGAATTTTGGAAGCAAGGTTTCTAGGACCTTGAGGGGCTAGCTACTGTCTGGGGAAAAGGTTATTCATTACCAGTAATAAAACCTTTTTTGTGAGACCCTTTAGATGTATATCAGTTGGCCATATGCTTGGGAATGATTGTCGACACTATCTTAGAGATTTAGAGATAAAGTTTCCAAAGGAATTGTTAAAGTAGACTTATAAGATCCTGGTTGGGGGTAGGAGGTCGGTCAGGCTAGGATTGTCCTTTGCCCTTAGCAAAGCCTTAAGGTGGGGGTAGTTGAGTCCCTAGAGGGGAGTCACTCTGCCTGTTTTAAGGGCTTGTCAGTAGGTAAGGAAATTTAATAATTTTTCTTCTGCCTCTGTTTCCCACATCAAAACCACACAATAGATGGGAATGTTCATTGATAACTATAAAGTTCTCTGTAATGTATTTGTTTCCCCCACTGAGAGACAAGTTACAAAAGAGTCTTACTGTGAGTTTGAGGGTCAGACAAACTTATATTCAAACTCTGGCTTTAAGACTTACTTGTAAGCCATGTGTTCTGGGTAGTGTGGAAGGCAGAATTGTTTAATGGCCTCCAAATCTTCAGCCTAGCCCCCAGCACTGGAGCTGTGATGAGGGATCATGCCCATGGCCAAAGGGATTTGGGGGATGTTGTTAAGCTTACTGATCAGTTGACTTGAGTTAGTGAAAAACGAAGATTTTCCTGTTGAACTTAATCTGATCATGGGAACCGGTTAAATTTAAGCAGGGAGTTTCTTCTAGCTGGTCGCAGAAGGGGACATGAGAGAAACTGGAAGCATGAGAATAAATTGGACATGTGGCTGCTATCTTGGAAGAGGATGGGGACAACATAAAAAGGATTTCAGAGTGGTCTCAAGAAGCTAAGAATAACCCCTGGCCAAGAGTCCACAAGGGAATAGGGACCCCCAAGCTATATGAACAAGGAACTAGACTCTGCCAACAGCTGAGATGAACCTGGAAATGGCTTCTTCCCCAGAGCCAGCCCTTCAACACCCTGCCTCGGGCCTGGGAAATCCTAAGACCAGAGCCTAATGTCAGAGCCAGACTTCTGACCTACAGAACTAAGATAATAAGGGGGATCGTCTTCATCTATTAAGTCCATGTAACTTGTTAACAGTAGAAAATTAACACAGACAAGTTTAGGAGAAATTGTGGTAAGGAGTCTGTCCAGGGCCTGGGACATTGCAGGGGGGAAAAGGAACTTGTAAATGTTAAGCTTATCTCCTTTAAAGCCCTACTTCTCAGACTTGAATGTGTACACAAATCAGCGAGTAACAGGCAAACTTTTGAGCTGGTAAAGCAGAGGCCTGGAGTTCTGCATTTCTAGCAAACTCCAGGCGACGCTGCTGCTGCTGCGAGTTGGGGACCCACATGGAGAGCTTCAGAGCCCCATTCCACCAATGGACCTCAGCCCTGACTACACGTTGGAATCTTTTGGGGGACTTCTAAAATGGTCAGAAGCTTGATCTTACTTCTAATTGCATTGGTGTCAGGCAGAGCAGAGGCATCAGTTCTTCTAGAAAATCTCCTCTGCAGCCAGGGCTGGTAAGTGTGGTCTCAGACCTTCACTACTATCGTCCCTGGACCAGCAGCCTAAGCTTCATCTGGAAGTACCTCAGATATGCAAGTCCGCAGGTCCCCTCCAGATTCTGAATCAGAATCTCTGGGAGTAGTGTGCAAAAATCTGTGCTTTCACTAGCTTCACAGATGATGCTAGTGCTTGCTTAAGTGTGAGAAGCATTGCGTGAGATCAATACTCTCATTCCCTCCGTGTAGAAATGAAATCTGAGAGACTGAATGATTACCTAAGACAGAGGTTGACACAACATAGCCTACAGGCCAGATGTGGCCACTACTTGTTTCCAGTTTTATTAGAACCTAGCCTCACCCAGCCGTGGGAGCATTGCCATTGTGTTGACTCAATGGCAGAGTCCCAGAGGGCCAACTATGCTCAGGTGTCCTGCAAAGAACAAAAGATTTACTATCTGGTCCATTACAGAAAAAAATTGCTTCCCCCTACTGGAAGAATGACTTCTAGTGAAAGAAAAGGCAGCATTCCAGCTGTTTAGCAGCAGTGGCCCATGCTGACTTCAAGAGCACAGAACACATAACTGAATGGTGACCAGGAACTGCTCTGTCCCTGTGTTGGCAGGGCTCTGAGACCTGATCCTGGTCATGGGTCTGCCAATGACAACAGGTGGCTGGCCTCAGTAGCATGGGCAGCACCCTGAGGGGCACAGGGTCCAGGCCAGGTCTTTGTAGATCTCTAGCCTGCCCCTGGCTGAGAGAGACCCTGGGGCCCGGGAGCCCTTCCTAGAGGGCCCCAGCTTCCCACAGTTGGCTGATGTAAGGGTACTGTTTTCTTTTATTAAGGCTTCAGTGAAGTTAACAAAACCCAGCTTACTCTGGCATTCTTATAGTTGTCCTTGCACTCATAGAGTTGTCCGATCTAGTCACCAGCAACCCCCAGGAATCTCCTGTAGTCAAACAAACTGGGGTGTTGTTTTTGCCCCCACTGCTAAGTCAGGAACAACTAGAGAAAGCCAGGTGTTTTTTTTTCCCTAAACAATCACACAGGGGGCCCTGCTTCTACCTAGCTTACCTACAGCTCCCCCAAGCTCTAATCAGGCACCCTGAAGCTTTCTTTTTATTCTCTATAAAGCTTTCCACTCCCTTGACTCCCATAGTCTGCCCAATGCCAGTGACGGTGGTGGCCCCCCCTGCCATAGGAAGTTCCGAATAAATAGCCCACGCTTCCCACAGCCCCTGCAGCCAGAGGAACAGGAGCACATCACTGAGTCGTCACTTGGCCTTTGCAGTAACCTGTGACCAGGCTGTGTCTATCATTGATGGAGGGCCACAGCCTCCCACAGGGCCTCTCTCTGCGAAACATCCTAAGGGAGGTAACAAAAAAGATGTTTTACGGAACTTATGGATTTTGCTTTATTCAGGCATGACCTGATAGAGTTGTCTGGCTCACCTTTGATCCCAGGAGCCAAGGAGAAATGGTAGGAAGTTGTATATGAAAGAAGAATGCATTTCTGCTTTCAATAATTAGAAAATGGCTTGGAGATAGGAAAGACTGTCGTGTGTGAGCAGGTGCGTGGGTGTGTGTAAGAAATTGGGAGGGACAGAGAGAGCTGATAATTTGAATCATCATTAAAGTTGACACAGGAAATGCAGAGAAGGTGAAAAAGAAAGTATGGAATAAGAGGGAAAACCTCTGTGATTTTATTTTTGAAAATAAGATACACATCTCTTATGGGCTGAATGGTGTCCTCCACAATCCGTATGTTGAAGTCCTAACCCCCAGGACATCAGAATGTGACTGTATTCAGAGACAGGGTCTTTAAAGAAGTCATTACGGTCAAATAAGGTCACAACAATGGGCCCTAATCCCAACAAGGAGAGATTAGGACACAGACACGCATGGAGGAAAGATCACGTGAAGACACAGGGAGAAGAAGGCCAACCGCAAGCCAAGGCAGGACACTTCAGAGGAAGCTAACTCTGCCCACAGCCGGACCTCAGACTGCCAGCCTCCAGAACTGTGAGAAAATGACTTTCTGTTGTTTAAGCCCCACCTTGGGGTTCCCTGTTCGGACAGCCCTTGCAAACTGACACAACACGTCATCTTAGGGTTTCTCAAATGCAGAGATGACCTTGTTTGAGAGGACGTTTCTTTTCTAGTTTGGGTACAGAAAAGATTGGTTTCCCTGTTGAAGGGTTGGCTGAATGGAGTCTCCAGAAAAATCTAATATTGAAAGCTTTCAATTAAGACTTCCCTCCTAGTCCATGACTCCAACCTCAGGTCTGCCATCTTCTCAGGAAGGCAGACTCTCTCCGCTGTAAAACAGGGCAGGCTGAGAGGGTCCTGGCCTCCCAGGAACCTCCTTGGGTGTGGTGGAGACCTCCCTCTCTTCATCTTAACCAGCACTTATTTCCACGGACTTCTATGATCTGAAAACCTAACTTTTTGCAAGAGAATTGATTAGAAAGGCAATGTGGAAAATACAACAACCAATTACTGCAAGGACTAACCCCCCCCCATTTCCCCTTTTGACTTATCTCATTAAATCAGGCAGTTTATACACAGAATCTCCCAGTTTTTAAAATTAATTATAAGTGCCTGGAGGTACTGAAGCCCCGAACATTTACAAGACTGCACAGCCAGATGAAAACAGAAGGACTCTGCCTTCCCAATCAGGCAACTTAATTTCCCAATTATCTTCCTCAGGTACATTGTGAATCTAAATATAACATATTATAATCTTTGCCATTTTTCTGCAGGGCAGATGCATCAGTGCCTTGATCTCTTGTTTTCTTTCTTTCGCTCAAGAAAACAGGGTGAGTACGGGTGATCTAGATGCTTGTCAAATAAAACATTGCTAAATTAAAAGGGAGACCTGCATGACATTACCCAGCCAGCAGCATTAAGGTGAAATGGGAGGGCTTGAGCTCTCCATGCCCTGGACACTGGGAAGGAATTAATTAATGCTTCTGAATTTAGACCCTTCAGGCAGCATCTCTGAGTTGAGTGGCTATGGCTGATTTACAGGAAGCCCAGCTTGTTATTTCAAGGTGACACCAACTGACTAACAATGAGCCCCCAATAAGCATAATATTTATGGCAGCTGATGAGAGCCCACAAAGCAAGCCAGAAGCAGTCCACTTCCCTGAGACAGACCCCCACACTTTTGGAGGTAGGAGTAGGATCCCTCAACATCTGAGTCTGGCTAAATTCTAAATCTGCACTCTGGAGAAGATCACCCTTCTCAACTCAAACTCTGACCTCCAACAGCTTTCTGGAAATTTCCAACTGCAAATCCTAAGGACACATTTCCTGTAACAGAATCCAGAGCCTGGATTTTCGGTTGTCCTATGTTCCAATAGCTCTTGATTACCATAATCAAGGAAACTATTTAGGGTCTGCTAAAGCCCTCCACTTGGTACTCTAGCTCCTACACTCCTCCTGGTCACCCTCTCATGTCCCCTACCCACCTTTTCATCTTTCCTGATGCTGCGTTTTGGTTTTGGATCTGTTTTTCCCAATGTGATCTGAATTTACATTCTAGTGTTTTGCCTTGTGTTATGGGCTGCATTCTGTCTCCCCCAGATTTATATGTTGAAGTCCTAACCCCCAGGACCTCAGAATGTGACCTTATTTTAGAGAGAATTAAGATTCAATGAGGTCATTGAAGTGGACCCTAATCCAACATGACATGTCCTTATAGAAAGAAAAGATTAGGACACAAACACACACAGAGGGAAGACCATGTGAAGACATAGGGAGAAGACAGCCATGTAAAAGTCAAAGAAAGAGACTCAGAATGAAGCCAACCCTGCCAATGCCTTGATTTGGGGCTTGTAGTCTCCAGAACTGTGAAAAAATAAAATCCTGCTATTTAAGCTACTCAGTCTGTGGGGCTGTGTTATGGCAGCTCAAGCAGACTAACATACCTTGACACCCTTCTAAGACATAAATTTCTATTTCTTCTTCTTTTCTTCTCCTACACCAGCCATGGACACCCTCTCCACTATACCCTTATCCCTTGGGACCAAGGGTGATATCCAAAATACTTAAAAAGCGTTAGAACATGAGCACAGATTCCAATTATAGCATCAGGGCCACCACTATTAATAAATGGAAAGTAAATCAAGGGACCCTGGAGGACATGACAGTGGCTGGGGGGCTTCAATGGCATTGAATGGAATGTGGATGTTTAATGGGAACTCTTTACCATGAAAATATTTTAGTGTTTCCATAACCTCTACCGCCATCTCACTCAAACCAGCTGGACATTAGCCTCCCTGGTCCTTGCAACTGAGCAGCTAAAGGTACTCCAAACTCTATCTTCCACTTTAACAAGCTAGAAATCTCTACATCATCTTTGATTCTTCCCTCTCTTTTGTATTATTGGTAACTACTTCTTATTGATCCTATTTCTGAATGTTCCCATTCAATGTTCCCACTGAACTTCACTGTATCTCACACTGGTAGGCAATGTCCTCATCCTGCTCCGGGAAGCATGGCCTTTGTCCTTCAATATCAAGCAGCGGGACAACAGACTTCCTCATAACTGCATGGGAATGATGGTTTCTAAACCTCTGGAAGCTTTGAAGCTTATACAAGCTTTTAGGTTCATACAACAAACTTCCTAATTCTCACAGCCAAAAGGAAGCAATGTAGGTATTGTGGGCATCCTACCAAACCTTATCAAGATGTAGAAGACTTTTCTAAGTGGAGATAGTTGGACCTTCCAGGACACAATAGTGACACTTTATTCCATTTGGAAGTCTTCCTCTTCTAATCTGATGTTGTCTGAGTGGGCCCTTTCCCTGGCCAAAGAGATCCTGTGGTCACAGTAGTCCCTCTGGACTCTGGGAAGCATTTTGTTCTTTTTATTTGAAGATAGAACACAACTGAAAAATCTGGGGAGAGAATGCATAATGTCCTAGAGGAAACAATAAGATATCTAAAAGGATGTAGCCAGCACTCATTTCTGTTGCAAGATGGTCCTCAGTAGTTGCTCCTCCTGGTGTTTGGTGTGTTATTCCGACTTCCACAACATTTAGGTTTCCTTGGGCAAACTGACCTCCTCAGCCTCCTTTGCCCTAAGCCAATCCCAGTCACCCCATGATGCTGTAGCAGTTGATTCCCTGCTGGAACATGGCCACCTCCCTTGGAGACATCACCTCCTTTTACATCCTCCAGAGCAATTTTCCAGCCCTCACTTAGGATGCCCATTGCACTAATGAACAAATGCCTTACCAAGATGATATGTCACTGCTCTATGCCACTTGTCATCTGTTAGATTACTTTGCTTTTTAGCTATAATTTCTCCTTTTAGGCACCAGGATCCAGGATTTTCATCAGTTTCTTACCACCCATCCTAAGATGAAAGGAACATCAAATTCCCGCCTGCTAATGGCCAGTGGGACAGCAAGATGCAGCCCACACAGAGGCTCTGGGAAGTTGAGCTCAAGGGCAGTCCCTCTACCCTAATTTCACATGGGAGATCACTGAGGCCTCATCAGAGCTTGAGAGGTTATTTGCAAAAGCGTGACAAAGGTCAGCAGCTTTTTGTTATTGTTTCACTAATTCTCTCCTCCTGCCCCACCCCCACCCCACCGCTACTACCCCGACCACCTTGAGAAGCAAGAATTTGAATATTCCAAGATATCCATCAATAAGCCAGCTTCCTGTCATGTAGTTGCTGCCAGATGGGCAATATGAAATCCATTTGGGAAATAGCATTGGGTTTCAACTGCAGCTGGACCCTATAATGTTAGAGATGGGGTGGAGGGGGGTCAACTGATCTGGAGCCATAGTTTTGGTCTCAATAATGAAGAACATTAAAAAAAAAAAAAAGACACAATACAACATAAATATCCCTTTCCCTTGAAAGCAAAACAGAGAAACTTACAGAAGTTCTGTTTTAACTCTCTGAGTCAAATCTTCCCCGGGAGAGATATCTCTGTTATCATTCAACCACAAGATGGCAGCTTCTTGGATTTGTATCAGGATATACCTCCCCACTGGCAGTAGATTTGGTCTCTTTCCAGTGAAACTCAAAAGCAGAGTTTGTGTCTTTGCAAAGTACTTTCATGTCTTCAAAGGTTTCATTCAGGGAGAAAGCAGTAGAAAGCCCCGATTTCCTAATTTTTTTTTTGCTCTTCAATTCTCAGGAATAGAGGTTCTTTACCCTGCAAACATTGTCTAAAGGCTCTGTCAGCATAACCACATTTTGAATGTGGGGAACAAAGTCGTTTTGGTATTTTTATTCCTGAGTGATAATATTCTTACTCAAGAGCTTTTGTCCCTTCCTTCTCCTAGGAGAGAGAGAGAGACAGCTGCAGTTTTATTAGGCATGGACCTCAAAAAATAGATTTGTATAAATATTCCAAGAGGCTAAGGGATGCTCACTCCAGGCATAGTATTTCAGAGACAACTAAAATAATTATTTGTGAAATGTTAGCAAAAGAATTCAGGGCTTCACATGAGACCACTATAAAGAGAAGAAACAGTTGAAAAAGCAATTGCAAAATTTAATACCATGGTAAACATCTGTCAGATCAGATTCTACATGAAAATAGAACTCTAGCCACCCCTATAGCTGTATGTCCTGCTGAAAAGTAGGACAAATTTAAATTAAGCAAAAAGAAAGCAAAGGCACATTTGGGAAATACACAGGCACTTGTTTGTTTCATTTTTTTTTTAATGAATTGGAAAGTCAACTGGGGAAAGAGTCACAGGTACAAAGAGAAGTGGGATCAAGGTAAGAATTTTAAGAAGGTAAAAGGAAATTCGAACACAAAGTAGGAGTTTAAAAGAACAAAATACTTGAATATTTCATTATCTGGATAAAACTACAGGCCGTGGGTTATAGAGAAGACCTGCAGAACAGAGTTAATTTTTTATTTGCTTTTAGTTGGAGATCTGTTTGTGGTAGGCAGTAGAGTTTACAGTGGATGGGTGTATGAGCCAAGTCCAAGACCAATGTCATCCCCTATTTTACACTCCATGTTGATGTCTGCTCCAGCAAAGACAGCAGAAAAAACTGAATTAAATTCAGTACATGCCATTCAACAGAGACACGTCTCCTCAAATTTCTCGAGAAACAAGACCCTCCCTCCTATTTAATTCTGTCAACTTCTTTACAAGCTTATTCTTCGGTCTTTCTGTTAATTAATTGGTCTTTCTGTTAATTAATTGGTGAATCATTGTAAGATCAGTTAATTAATGCCTGAATTCCGTCCAGTGGGCAGGTTTCCTGAGGTCACTGAAAAAAATCACTGGTTGGGAAAAGCTAACGGTTTTTTAATCATGTATAGCTCAGCTTAAAAGTGGGACTAAAACTTAACCCCCTCACCTTGGGGCTTCCAGAGCACTCCATCACAGAGCACCACACAACCACATACCAACACCCCTGTCCTAAAGGACACCTCCTATAAACAGTCAATAAATAGTTTTCATTTTAAATTCTATGTCAGCTTCCTCTAGTCCCTTGATAAATCAAAGCCATGAAGATAGCCATCTTTAATACTTCTGAAACATGCATTTACATTTATTATCCTTAATAAAAAGTTACAAGTGATCAAATGTTTTGTTCTCCGATCTGATCCACTAGGCTGTAACTAGTTTTTAAATGCTCAGAGACAAACTGTACCCCACAAGTCACACTGTAGTGAGCAAATGAAATGCATGACCATAGTTTAACATAATATTCATATGCAAAAGGATGGATACATCTCATAGAAGCATAATTTAATAGACTGTTCAAATAATACACTGGGGAATTTAAATGCACAGTAGTCCCCCACTTTCTTGTGGCTTCATTTACCAAAGTTTCCACTGCCCATTGTAAACTGTGGCCCAGAAGTCAAAGAACCTTTTGGTGAATCATCACAAGATTAGGAATAGCCTAATGCTACATCATGATGCCTATGTCATTCATTCATCACATGGGCATTTTATCATCTTTCAACATCACCAAAAAAAGGTGAGTACAGTACAATAAGATATGAGAAAGGCCACATTCACACAACTTTTATTGCAGTATATTGTTATAATTGTTCTATTTTATTAGTTATCGCTGGTAACCTCTTCCTGTGCCTAATTTGTAAATTGAACTTTTCATAGATATGTACTTAAAAGAAAAAACATAGTATATATAAGGCTCAGTACTATCCATGGGTTCAGGAATCCACTGGGGATCTTGGAAGGTATCCCTTGTGATTAAAGGAGGCCACTGAACTACATAGTAACAATACCAAATTCAATAAAAGAGAAAAGTAGATACACTCTCTGGAACAAATCAACAAAATAGAATTTAAAGTTTTTTTCTTTGTGCATTTTTATATGTTTTTTTTTCCCTTCACCTCCCATCATAGGATACAAGGAATGATGGGAAATAGAGAATTAATATTACATAAATGTAGAAGATATCATATAATGTAAAAGAACATGAAGCTAGGAAGGAATGAGGCTATATATGGTTAAGAATTCTGAATACCTGTGTAAATGTCATGTTACAGGGATACCAGGTATGATGAATTTAGAAGTCAGGTTACTTTGCAAAAAGAGGTTCTATGTGCATTTCCCAGTCACACAGGGAATAATTTTGAAGGTATGATATTCATATGCTCCAATACAGCCTTCATTCCTGGCCAACCACCCAGTCTTTGCTCTTTGTTGGATTTTATTTTAGTGTAGTTTACTTTTATTGTGATATAATTTTCTGAGTGTCATCCTACAAATTCTCAACTCTCATCATAAGTGTTATCAATCCACTATTATTAGTTAAGCAGACTCTGCTAAGTAATCAGTTGGATATACACACGGAAGAAAACATTAATTTCGACCCCTATCTCACTCCATGAGCAAAAATCAATTCTTATTGTATCATAAAAGAATATATTTATAATGTTGGAGTAGCCAGACGTTCTTAACAGACTCTAACTCTAAAGCAAACCACTAACTCTAAAGGAAAATATTCATAAATTTGACTTTATTAATATTAGGAACTTCTGTATGTAAAAATAAATCAACATTAAGTATATGAAAAGACAATACAAGTGAGAGAAGATATTTGTAATACATATAAATTGACAAAAGCCTTAAATCCTGTCTATTTAAAATATTCTTACAAAGACAGACAGATAAATAACAGAACATTACACGTAAGACTTAAATAGGCACTTCACAAAAGAAAGCATCTAAATTGGCAATAAACAGGTAAGATCCTCAGCCACATTAATCATCAGGAAAATGAAAATGAAAACTACAGTAAAATTTTGTAAGACTAAAAATAACAAATGTTAGCAAGACTGAAGAGCAGTTAGAACTATCATTTCAAGCTGGGGGTAGTCAATAATACAGGGGCTTTAATGCAAATGCTATAATACAAGTACTTTCATAAGCTCTTAGGTAATACCTGATGAAGCTTCAAGTATGCATATCCTCAACAGAAATGTATCCAAGTGCAACAAAAGATATTTTCATCCATATTAGAATGAATTTTTAAGTTGTGGTACAGTCATTCAATAGAGTAGTATACAGTAATGAAAACATTCTGCATTTTACTATATTGATAATCTCAAAAACAAAAGTAGACATACACACAAAAATTGCATACCATAGGATTCCATTTTCATCAAGTGCAAAAACAAGCAAAATTATCTTTGGTGTTCGAAGTCCGAACAGTAGTTACCTTTGGGAAAATAATAACTAAAAGGGAGATGAAGAGACCTTCTGGTTGTTAATGTCCTACCTCTTTATATAAATTGTGGACACGCCAATGTGTTATAAAAACACATCAGACTGTGTGCTTATAGCATGGAGACTTTTCCAGATCTATACTGTACCTCAGTTAAAACATTTATTTTAAAAAAGAATGCATGGTTTCTGTATATGGCTGTCCAATTTTCCCAGCACCTTTTATTGCAGAGAATGTCTTTTTCATTGGATATTTTTTCCTGCTTTGTTGAAAATTATTTGACCACAGAGTTCAGTGTCCATATCTGGGCTCTTTATTCTGTTCCAATGGTCTATGTGTCTGTTTTTGTACCAATACAATAATGTCTTGGTGATCACAACTTTGTAATACAGCCTGAAATCAGGCAATGTGATGTCCCCAGCTTTGTTTTTCTTTTTTAACATTTTGTCAGCGAATCAGGGTCTTTTCTGGGTCCATACAAATTTTAGGAATGTTTGTTTCAGCACTTTGAAAAATGCCGATGGTATTTTGATCAGGACAGCACTGATAGTATAGATTGCTCTGGGCAGCATAGACTTTTTTTTTTATTGTGTTATGTTAGTCACCATACATCATTAGTTTTTGATGTAGTGTTCCAAGATTCAGTGTTTGTGTATAACACCCAGTGCTCCATGCAATACATGCTTTCTTAATACCCATCACCAGGATAACCCATCCCCTCACCCCCGCTCTCCTCTAAAACCCTCAGTTTGTTTCTCAGAGTCTATAGTCTCTCATGGTTCATCCCCCCCTCCAATCTCTCCTCCTTCATTTTTACGTCCCTTCTCCTAATGTCCTCCATGCTATTGCTTATATTCCACAAGTAAGTGAAACCATATGATAATTGACTTTCTCTGCTTGATGTATTTCACTCAACCTAATCTCCTCCAGTCCCATCCGACAATGTTTAATCTTCCAATCCATGAGCATGGAATGTTTTTCCATCTTTTTGTGTCTTCTTCAATTTCTTTCATGAGTGTTCCATAGTTCCTAGAGGATAGATCATTTACTTCTTTGGTTAGGTTTATTCCAAGGTATCTTATGGGTTTTGGTGCTATTGTAAATGGAATCTATTCTCTAGTTTCTTTTTCTACAGTTTCATTGTTAGCGTATAAGAAAGCAACTGATTTCTGTACATTAATTTGTATCCTGTCACATTACTGAATTGCTGTATGAGTTCTAGTAATTTGGGGGTGGAGTTTTTTGGATTTTCACATAAAGCATCATGTCATCTGCAAAGACAGAGAGTTTGACTTCTTTGTCAATTTGAATACATTTTATTTCTTTTTGTTTTCTGATTGCTGTTGCTAGGACTTCTAGTACTATGTTGAACAATAGTGGTGAGCGTGAGCATCCTTGTCGTGTTCCTGATATTAAGGGAAAGGCTCTCAGCTTTTCCCCATTGAGAATGATATTTGCTGTGGGTTTTTCATAGACCGATTTTATGAAATTGGGGAATGTTCCCTCTATCCCTATACTCTGAAGAGTTTTAATCAGGAACAGATGCTTTATTTTGTCAAATGCTTTTTCTGCATTAATTGAGAGGACCATGTGGTTCTCTTCTCTTATTAATTTGTTCTATCACATTGATTGATGAAACTTGATGACTCTCTTACACCATACACAAAGATAAACTCAAAATATATGAAAGACCTCAATGTGAGACAGGAATCCATCAAAATCCTTGAGAAGAATATAGGCAGTAACCTCTTCGACATCAGCCACAGCAACTTCTTTCAAGACAAGTCTCCAAAGACAAAGGAAACAAAAGCGAAAATGAACTTTTGGGACTTCATCGAGATAAAAAGCTTCTGCACAGCAAATGAAACAGCCAACAAAACAAAGAGGCAACCCACGGAATGGGAGAAGATATTTGCAAATAACACTACAGCCAAGGGACTGGTATCTAAGATCTATAAAGAACATCTCAAACTCAACACCTAAAAAACAAATAATCAAGTCAAAAAATGGGTGAAAGACATGAGCAGACAATTCTCCAAAGAAGACGTACAAATGGCTAACAGGCATATGAAAAGATATTGGCCATCATTGGCCATCAGGGAAATTCAAATCAAAACCGCATTGAGGTGGTTTTGAGAATGGCAAGGAACAACAAATGTTGGAAAGGATGTGGAGAAAGGGGAACCCTCTTACACTGTTGGTGAGAATGCAAGTTGGTGCAGCCACTTTGGAAAACAGTGTGGAATTTCCTCAAAAAATTAAAAATAGAGCTACCTTATGACCCAGCAATTGCACTACTGAGTATTTACCCCAAAGATGCAGATGTAGTAAAAAGAAGGGCCATATGCACCCCAATGTTCATAGCAGCAATGTCTACAATAAACAAACTGTGGAAAAAACAGAGATGCCCTTCAACAGACGAATGGATAAAGAAGATGTGGTCCATATATACAATGGAATATTACTCACCATCAGAAACGATGAATACCCAGCTTTTGCATCAACATGGATGGGACTGGAGGAGATATATGCTGAGTGAAATACATCAAGCAGAGAAAGTCAATTATCATATGGTTTCACTTGCTTGTGGAATATAAGCAATAGCATGGAGGACATTAGGAGAAGGGACATAAAAATGAAGCAGGAAGATTCGAGGGGGAGATGAACCATGAGAGACTATGGACTCTGAGAAACAAACTGAGGGTTTTAGAGGAGAGGGGGGTGAGGGAGGGGTTATCCCAGTGATGGGTACATATTGCATGGAGCACTGGGTGTTATACACAAACACTGAATCTTGAAACAGTACATCAAAAACTAATGACGTAATGTATGGTGACTAACATAACATAATAAAAAATTAAAGTAGTATTGGGGAAAAAAAGAATGCATTTTATTCCTTCTTCATTCTTTATAACAATTGTTGTAAACCACTCTGTAGAGATCTTAAATAAGAGGCTCCCTACAGTCAGAATACATGTGTAAAAAGAATAACTCATCCTTCCAACACCCTACCATTCGTGATGTCAGCTCATTGAAGGTTTAGAAACCAAGCTTTTACTAATATTGGAATCATATAATCTTTGACTTGGCTGAACACTGGTTCATACTGGTTTATGTATGTATACAGAGAATCTTGTCCGTAGTAGGCACCCAAAGGAGATAGCTATCATCTGCTTCCTGTCTCAAGAATGTCATGAAAGCCTTCATGACAGCGTTCAGAATGGAAGGGTCTATGGGAATGTACCCAAGCTCGGTTAGAAAATAGCTTGGAATAAAGACATTTTACAGTAGAGGAGAGATATTATGAAAAAAAAGTACAATTGCTTGAAATCATGCCACCTTCGAATTGTCTCCTATTTGGACCATGCCTCCTTCTGTTCTATTTGTTTGCTTCAGAAGAGAACAAGAAAGCAGAATCAATTTGAATGGTTTTCCTTAATTTGCATGGAGGTAATGACATGGGAACTATAGAGAAGGAAATGTAATCAGAAGATCCTCAATTCTCAATAAACTATGTTTATGTGATCATTATAACAGAAGTTCTACTTAGTCATTCAACCAATGTTTGTTGAGTGTCGGCCAAGCACCAGGCATGGTCTAGGCACATGGACTAGACCAGCAAATAAGATAGAAAACAAAACAAGCGTGCCCATTGTGAGCTGCCTTCAGAATAAATGATTTTTTAAATGTAGGTGAAATACGACCACTCCCTCCTGGAAAGGAGTTCAGGTAAATGAAGATGTGGTCCATATATACCGGACAGGATTATATCCTAACGGTTCTTTGGACTCATTCCCTCTTGTGGCTTTCCAAATGATTTTTTAAATATTTATTTTATTTTATCACCTTCTTGCTGTAAGATGAGTGCTTTCTGCCACCTTCATTTACACATCTGTGATACCTAGCTTTAAACAGCAGACATTTATGCAAAACAAAGAACTTGCCAGATTTAAATATGCAGCACGACACGGTAGAAAATACACACAGAGATTCCAGGCTCTGCCTGTTAAAAGTAATGTTTGGAACACTTTCCTAAATATTAGACCTGAGCTCCCGTAAAATGAGTGGAGGAGAAACGTCAACTCTGAGGTTGTTTTGAGAGTTCAAAAATCAATAAAAGATATGAAGGACTTGTAAAGTAAAAAGTGCTAAACGTCTGCTTCATGTGTCTTACTCAGTGCTTCATAATTTCTCTACATTTTATTCCTTCTTCATTCTTTATAACAATTGTTGTAAAGGCGTGCCATTAAAATAAAATGGCAATTACCTCGAACTCTGATTCAGGTATGACAGGTGGCTGGCCCTATCAGTCACTTTGTGTCGCTTCAAATTCAATTTCATTCTCTTCCGGTTTCAGGTAGACCTAGTTTCTCTGATGAACTCTTCACAGTAAAAGGAAATATTTTAAGGGCATTTCCCCCTTATTCCATGCAGAATTTTTCTTGATGAGAACAGTTTATTTTTATCACATGCCACTGGTGTTGGACTTTATGATATTTTGGCATACAGTTGAGATTTAAGGAGAATTATGTCAATCACCATGAAACCACTCTGTAGAGATCTTAAATAAGAGGCTCCCTACAGTCAGAATACATGTGTAAAAAGAATAACTCATCCTTCCAACACCCTACCATTCGTGATGTCAGCTCATTGAAGGTTTAGAAACCAAGCTTTTACTAATATTGGAATCATATAATCTTTGACTTGGCTGACAACAAGGCTTTGTCTAACATACTTACAAGAAAACAAGAGAAATGGCCTCATACATTCCCTGAAACTTCATTATGGTGCTAACCTTTCAACAAGAAATGGCATTTTAGAAATGCCACATGCATTTTAACTCTTGTTCCAGTTACTAATGGCAAAGATGACCTATCAAGAAGATGGTGGTGGAGGGAGGGCATCTTTAACCATGTGATAACCTCAGTCCTCAAGGTTAGTAATACCCTCTTTTTCGGGCAGGCCAATGTCATCTTATTTGCCAATTCATGCCAAGAAATATTGCTTTCTATCACTATCAGCAAACGGGTAATCCTGGGAAATGTGACATTATAAAGTCCTGTAAGAATGTCACTTCCAGCATTTTCCTGTCTCCCTTTTCTTAAACTTTCTCTTGTCAGGTTGATTGGTAGAAATTTGCTTCCAATTATCAATTTCTGAGCCCAAATTTACATACCAGACAATAAATGATGGAGGGTTGATTTTTTTTTTTAATCCAAAATATCTCTTTGAAAACTTTTCTGGGATTCTAAAAAGAGAGCAAATCTTCTTGTCTATTCTAGCTTGAAAACCAATCTACAGGCCAGATCATCCATCCTGCTGGACCATTCAAATCTGGGGAGGTTATAACTGGAGTAATGAATAAGTAAGAAAACCTCTTGCTGAATCATGCCTATTGGCCATTAACCCTGACTACTGACTGGGTTGTAGTTGAAGATGGTGACATGGTCAACATTTGGAATTGCTAAGGATTCAAGTCCAAGGTTCTCATTTTAATAGATACTCAAATGCAAATGCATTCATATTTTTTCATTCATCAGATATCAGTTAAGATATAAGTATTTATACCAAACACCACTGTAGGTGGTAGGAAAGCAGCGACCAAGGAAACAAGTCATTGCCTTCAAGGTGCTCCCATTCCTTATGGGGCTTAGAGAGAAACAGAATCAGGTGAAGAAGCTTTGGGTTGTCTGGTGTTGGGTGGATGTTGCCATTTATATGGTGGTGAGAGATGTTCTCTCCGATCAAACTATCTTAGTATTTACAGGCTGCTATTACAAAAATGCCATGGCGTGGGTGGCTTAAGCAACAAACTTATTTCTCACGGCTCTGGAGGCTGGAAGTCCAAGATTAAGGCAGATTGAGTGTCTGGTGAGGAGCCGTGTCCTGATTCGTAGACAACTGTGTCCTCACAAGGTGGAAAAGTCGAGGGGTCTCGGAGTCTCTTTCATAAAAACACTAGTCCCATTCATGATCTACTCACCTCCCAAGTCCCCACCTCCAAATCCCAGCACTCTGGGGACTAGGGGTTCAACATATGGATTGTGAGGGGAGACACAAACATTCAGCCCATTGCAGAAATGGAATGAACATTTCATAAACACCTATGACATTTAATGCCAGGAACTATGGTGCGTGCTTGACATAACAATTCCCCATCAGTTCTCTGAATAGTCATGTGAGGTAATTAACCATGTCTTCATTTCATGAGAGGGAAATATGTCTCAGAGGTGGTAGGCAAAGTGGGATGATAGAGCCAAGACTGCGACTCAGGACTGAGGGTCACCCATAGTCTATCTTCGTCTTTCCCCTCTAAAGTTCAAAGAAGGATCTGATATAATAACTGTAACCAAACAACACCCCTTACTCATTGCCATGCTTCTACTATTGGCCCCTCCCGCTGGTTCTCAACGGAGTAGCCAAGGTGATTCTTTTGCAAAATTGCACATTTGCTCACCACCCCTCACCTCTACCCCCTCACCCAGAATAGGGCCTCAGCTCTCACCACCACCTGCAGGCCCTGCTAGCCTGGTCCTACTGAACTCCTGCCATCAAGCTCTCCTTGCTAACTTCTCTTTGCCACATGAGGCTTCTTGCTCTTCCTGGAGGGAAAAAATACAGTCTCTCCTGTCCCCAGACTCCATCACTTTCTGGAACACCTGTCCCTATGCTGTCATGTGGCTCCTTCCCTCACTCCATTTGGGTTTCAACTCAAATGGCGTCTTCCCAGAAAGGGCTTTCCAGAGCGAGCCCCTGCCTAACATGGTGCCAGCCCTCCCATTCTGCAACACCTTCCTCTGCCATAATCCTGGTCCTAGCGTTACTTAGCTCTCTGTCCCGCTCGTCGTCTCCCATGCCTCTACCAAAGCTGTTTTGGGCTTTTTTCCAGTGCTGTTCCTAATTCTGTTACCTGTTGCCTCGCTCTTCAACCTTCCAGAGAAGGGAAGCCTCTGCTTTGTGTCACTGTCACCGCCCACTGGGCCATCTCCCTGAGTATCTTGTGAATTCACTGAAGCATCACTTCAGCATTGCTTTTCAATCTGCACTCACAGAAACTTGCTCTTTCTGAATTGAAGGGGTGGACGTTTCTTGTTCGTTTCTGGTACTCAATTGTTACATCTGGATGGCTAACAGCCTTCATTCTACAATGAACTGCTTTGAAAAACCAAATCACAACCATTCTCAGACACTTACTCACCCCTGAAGTTTTTCAGAATGGCTACAACCCATGAGTTATCACTCTGTCTTTAAATTACCTCTTGTTTGATCTGTAGATCTGTAGACAATACATGTAAATGGGATTAAGAAATAGCTGGGACCATGAGTTTAAGAATCAGAGAACCCAGGAAATGTTTCTCGATCTAGGCACTCTTGACATTTGTGCTGGTTAATTCCTTGTTTGGGGGCCGGTCACACCCTCCTGCCCATTGGGACACCTGTGGAAATGCGGCTAAATATTCCATGGGGAGGGTCAAGGTGGGGATCGTGGCCCCCTGCCATCACTAGTCCCCTGGTTCTGCTCATTCTACCACTTACCAGCCAAATAACCTCAGAAAGGTGACCTCAGGGTGCCTCAGTCCCTCCCTCCTAATGTTGGGATTAGTAATACATTTTTGGGGCACCTGAGTGGTGCAGTCAGTTAAGTTTCAGCTCAGGTCATGAACTCGGGGTCATGAGATTGAACCCCACATTGGCTCTGTGCTCAAGGCAATGTCTGCGTAAGATTCTCCTCCCTTGCCCTCTCCCTCCTGCTGTGTGCTCTCTCTCTCAAGTAAATAAGTAAATCTTTAAAATAATAAAAATATTCCTTTCCTTATGTGGTGATTGTGAGGATTTAATAAAATAATACAAGTAAAGTACTTAAAACTGTGCCTGGTTCATCATAAGCATGCAGTTAAGTATGAGCTATTCTTTGGAAAGAAAATTCCGGAATATCACACAGGCTGACTGGGCATGACTAATGCAATGAACTCTCAGAGCAAAGACTTCAATACAGATTTTTATATACAGAGTACGTTACATAAAGGAACTTAAGAAATACTAAGTGAAAAAATGATATACATATACAAAAAGCCTCCTAGCGGGTGACAAATTTTTGAGTGCTTATTAACTGTCAAGTACTATGCTAAGAGTATTACATATATTTTCCCATTTTATCCTGAAAACAAAGTGGGAAATTGATCATGTTAGTCCCATTTTACAGTAGGAGGACTCTAGGCTCCCCGTGATCAAGCAATTTGTCTAAACTCCCCCAGATTAAAAGTGCCAGAGCCAAAACTTGAACCCAAGTTTGTCGGATGCCCAAACCTGGGCCCGTTATACATTATCTTATATCATTTTAAGGCAAGACAGGAGAAGGAAAAGTGGAAACCAAGACCTAAAGGGAATGAGTGACTTGTTGGAGTTCACAGCTAGTCAGAGAGCCAGAAGGCAACAGCTGAATAGCTATGACCCACACATTTGTCCTGCTACTTCATTCATGGGTTTTATTTTTGAATGTCCCAATCCTAGTAAATGTACCAGAGCTCTCTCTTTTACTATGCCACCTAAAGTCTCTCCTTTCTAGAAAGTGTCCTTGTTATGGACCACAGAATCTGGTGTTCTGTTCACATGCAGACCATGCCAACAGGGGAGACCCTATGATTTCTATGTGGCCATCCACAGAGTGAGTGCAAGGTGAACAGCTTCTCTTTCGTGGAGTTGGTGTCTCCAATGATTTCCCAAAACAGATGCTTCTGTGGAACTTGCACAACATCTAACAACAAAAACAAATTATTTCAATTCCCAACTTGCAATCCATGTCGGGAACCTGCTAAAGTTAAGGACTCAAAATAGGAAAGAGCTACCAAGTATGGCCACAAGCATTTAGGTTGCTACTTTGGTACCTTGAGCCCTAACAAGCTGTCCAAGGGAAGAAGCACCCTGTTTCTACCAGCTAACGCTGCGTCTGTACTTCGAATCTCCCCACATAAACTCAGTCCTGGCGATACGCCCATGCATTGCCAATCGGGTGGGCAATAATAAAAATCAGGAGCTGAGTTCATGAAACACTTGCTCATCAAAATTTCTGAAGCTCCTCAATGTGCCATGATAGAACATGAATTACCACTGAACATGGGGAAGTAGCATTTTGCATAATCAGGCTTCAAGAGATCTATGCTGTTATAGACAACGTGCATTTGGATATTGCCTCTGGATCACATATGAGGGGGTAAAGCAAGAACTCAACCCTGGCACACTGTGCTGTTTGCCCTCCTAACATCGATTCTTTCTCTCCTTTCTTACTGATGGAATCCCAAACTTGATCAGATTTGCACTGTGCCCAGCTAAAATAAGGTGACACTGTTCTGCCCGTAAGCTGCAGGCTTCTGGAAGGCTTCCAATAAGCTCATCTAGGTACCATTCCTTCTTTCTTCCCCTCCCTCTTTATTTTTGTCTAGAGCAGTCACAGTGACTGTAACAGTGGCATCATGATGGGTCCATGAAGACCAAACCATGCAGTGAGAATGTGAGTGTAGGAAGACAGGAGGAGGCTAATAGGAAGGTCAGCAGACCCAACCTGCTTCTTGTTTTGATACAACCTGTGAGAAGAATGGTTTTTACACTTTTGAATGGATGGAAAAGCTCAAAAGAAGAATATCTCATGAAACATAAAATTATATGAAATTCCATTTTACTGTCCATAAATAAAGATTTTTAAAAGATTTTATTGATTTATTTGACAGAGAGAGAGATCACAAGTAGGCAGAGAGGCAGGCAGAGAGAGAGCAGGGGAAGCAGGCTCCCTGCTGAGCAGAGAGCTTGATGAGGGGCTTTATCCCAGGACCCTGAGATCATGACCTGAGCCAAACACAGAGGCTTAACCCACTGAGCCACCCAGGCGCCCCATAAATAAAGTTTTATAGTCAACAGCCATGCCTACTTGCTTACATTATCTATGGCGGCCATTTATTTCTCTATTATTTATTTGCCTCTTGTCTATGCCTCTTTCACATTACAAGAGCAGACTGGAGTGGCTACATCAGAGTCTGTAAAACCTGCAAAGCCTAAATACTCTCTGGGCCTTTCCAAGTTTTGCCAACCTCTGTTCAGGGAACATCCTTGACCACCTAACTCCAAACTTTGTGTTGTGTGAGAAAAATAAATCCTTTGCTGATATAATCCACTATTTTTTCTTTCAAATTTTATGTCTCTTGCAGCTGAAGGCAATGTCAATGGTGCAGAGCTAAATGAGACTTGATGAACTAGAAGAACCAAGGATGGGTAATGGGTAGGTAATGAGGACAAGTGGCTGGAGGACATTCTACAAATGTCAGGGCTCTTAATCTATGTTCCTATAATCCCCCCCCCCAAGAACCTTAAATCTTTCTTTAGAATAGGCTGTGGCTATAAAACTAGAGGCAAGGGAAGAGGTAAAAACTTTGCAGAAAGATAAAATCCCTACGGGACTTTGCAACCAAGTGGACGTACAGAGTCAGGGAGAAGCAGTTGGTGAAGCAAAATTCCTCCGTGTATTAGTTATCTCTTGCTGCAGAAACAACATCTATTATCTCACGTTTCCTGTAGCTCAAGAATGCATCATAATTTAGCTGGGCCCTCTCCTTCACAGCCTTGCACACACTAAAATCAAGGGAACTGTGGACTGGACTCATCTCAAGGCTTGCCAGGAAAAGGATGGACTGCCATGGTTATTGTCAAGATGCAATGTTTCAAAGGCTGTTGGGCTGAGAGCCCCACCTCCTTACTGATCATTAGCCAGAGGCTGCCTTGCTATGTGGTCCTCCCCGTGGGGCAGTGGGCTTCATCAAGCATGCAAGCGAGAGGACAAGAGAGAAGTGTGAGCACGGCGAGAATCACAGTCTTCTATAACCTTATCCAGAAGCAACCTCCCAGCACCTTTACTGTGTTCTGCTCATTAGAAGTGAGTCTCTCAATGTAGCCCACTTTCCAGGGGAAGGGACTAGGCAAGGGTATGAATTCTAGGAGGTGCGGCCTCTCGGAAGCCACTTACCACACTCATCAAAGCTAGTACTCAAAACAGTCATGGATTATTTCCACTTGGACCACCTATGCTGGTTAGTCTTGTAGAAAGCCAAGAAAGTGGCCCCTGAACCACAGTGGGATACATTTGAATGGCACTCCCTATGCTCACACCTTAACAGAGGACAACTCCCTGATGTCGGCTCCCTGTAACACACAAACAGCCCACCTCCCCCGACCCCATTCCCACCTGTAGAGTTCCTCATTTTAGCCAAACAAACAAGAAGAAAAAATTCTAACCCTGTAACACATATCCAGATCTATTTGGAAGAGTTCTTCTCTGTGGGTAGTATGCCCCTTACCTTTGGTCTTGCAAACATCTGTTGGCTTTCCCTTGGTCTGAATACAAGCTCTCCTGAGTAGCCACCTGCCAGGAAAGGCAAACCGAGTCCCTGGCTCACGGTCCTCTTCCCCAGCCTTGACGGGGTCTTTCCCACTGTTCCTGATGTTCCTCCTTAACTTTCCTCCAAAAGAGGGCTCCCTCACTTCACATTCTCGCCTCCTGGTGGGAAGCACTTTCTGAAACAAAGAAGCCCTTGCCCACCCCCAAGACTGCTCAAGTGACCACTTCTGACCAAACAGGCTTCAAGTTGGGGCTACAACTATCCGAGGGTCTGTGAATGAAACTCTTTAAAATGTGCGATGCTGCTTTGATCTTGGCAGACAGCATCCCTCATTTGAATGCCCCCTACCTCTTCTTCAAAGCAGATACTTTGAACCAAAGAGTTAATCAAACTCCTGAAATGAGTCCCAGGGAGTTGGAAACATGGCACCGTGCCCTGCCTGCCTATTTTGCAAATTTGAAAACGCTGGGCTTCCAAAGAACTACTACTTGAGAGTCTTTTAAACACATAGAATACTAAATGGGTTGGGGGGTTTTCTGTCATTAGCCTTGAGCAGCTGAAACAAGAACATGAGAAGGAAATGTAAACTATCTTATTTTCTTCTTTGGGCCAGACGTAGTTCTGATTGAAAAGCAGAATAAACCAATAGTCTCTAAAAGAAAAATATGCGTGAATTTATACACACCTAGTAGTATACCCACTTGTTAGCACAGCTCTTTATCTTCTTCCTATTTATTTATTTATTTATTTATAATGCAACATAACTGGAGGCCTGCCCTGTCTGGCCACCCAGGAATGGGTCACAGTGGGCAGCCACCAAGAGACCAGCTTACATGAGGATGCCACAATCCCCAGGAGAAACAGAAATAAAAAAAGATTTTAAGGACTCATGAAATTAAAACTGTTGAGATAAATTCTACCCCCACATGTTTATGAGAGAGGTATTCCAGGAGAGCAAGGGAACTTGCTCCCAGGTAGGGAGGGCATTGAATTTCCTGGCACCCATTCTCAAGGACAGATTTGCGATCATCAGGGAGGGTGGCTTTTTAATATGACAGTGGAAGAGGCCCCCCAGCTGTCCTCTGTAAGGAAGGGGCCTGTTTAAAAATAAATCACTAAAATAAATAAATTAACAGGAGACTGAAAATACCAACAGACAATGTGCAGACATATGTAAGAAACAGACTCTGACCCACACCTGTAGCAGTCTGCCTCCCAATCTACGGGACGCTAACCCCCCTTATCTGCAATAAATAGCCCAGGAAGCCAACCAGGAAGCCAGAGTGTGAGCCCTAGTGACAATCCAAGAAGCTAACTTACATAAGAATCTACCCCAATTGGCCAGCACTTAATTAATAACTGGCAGCTTCTATGATTCTTCATCTTATTTCCAACTTGGGACCAACAGAGAAAGCCATACATGTACCCTAACCATACACGTACCCTAACGCGTAGGTCACCGCGGTTCTGCTTAGCCCGTCTCCAGCTTCCCCAGGCCAGCAGCCTCCAGTCACGGCACCCTGGGAGCCCTCCCTTTCTCCTCTGCAGAGCTCTCCTGTCCTCTGCCTGCTTCTCAGTCTCTGCCAAAGCCAACTGACAGTCACTGCCTCTCTGGCTACCACAGACCCAGAATAAAGAGCCCGTTTTTCTCATGGCGTGGATCTTTGTTTAATTCCACAAAAACACCCTGAAAGGACTAAGGTATGTCTGGGGAGCCTCATACAAAGCTCTCTGGCGAAAGAGCAAGAGAACCTCATGGGTGAAAAGTGCCATCACTCTTGCTATGACTGTCACGTCTGCGGCCCCATCTGCATCCTCAAGCCTGAGGCAGCCCCAGAAGGGAACCCAAATCCACTCAGCTCCAAGAGTTCAAGTCCTGGTTCTTCAGCTCAGTGAAGTCTCAAACCCCCTCAAATGGGCCCCTCTGGGAACCATTCTTTCTGAGTTCCAAACATGAAGTTACAGAGTGTGTGCACTTGTTTCTGTCACCCTTGTTTCCGCGTGTCCCATAGTATCATATCTGTCCTGGAACCGTTGTCCCTACTCAACATCTTCAAGAGAGCTTTACCACCTCAGGCCTTCTGATTGCTAATATTAACCGCCCTTTAGAAAATTCTTGTCTCACGGGGATTTGGAATATATTAACACTTGCAGAAGCACAGACCTTCACTTGTTTTAACAAAGGTGAATCTAAAATTACTCGTCGTGGTGAGCTGAAATATTGTCAATATGCATTAAATTGAGACATATGCTGGTTTGGAGTTTTAGCTAAAGAAAAACTAAGGATGTAACAGGTAAAAGCCTGAGTCTCAGTGGCTTCAGGGAAAAGATGTTTATTTTTCTCAATAAAGTTTACTCCAAACCAGTGGACAGATGGCCTCAGAGCAGCGATTCAAGGACCCAGGCTCCCTCTATCACATGGCTCCATCATCTTCAACCCCAGGTTCTCCTAGGAACCATGTTTATATCAAGCCAGAAAGACCTTGGAGCCAGGCCTAGAGGTATGAACATGAGTTCTAGAACATTCCATCAGACAGATCTTGATCTGGAGGGGCCCGGGGGGCGGGTAGGGTTAGAAAATGTGATCTAATTCTAGACTCAGAGGAAAGAGAAATAAGGAGCTAACCAGTTTCTGCTACATTTATTTGGGGGGAAAAAAAAAAAAAAACACTTTGCTGTGAAGACCTTGCTAATAGCCAAATACCTGGCTTGGTCTCCAGAAAATGTGCACAGACTAAGCTCTATATTGGATTCTTCATACATCAAAGGATACAGTAAAACTCTTGATAGCTCAGCCTTCTCAGACATGAAGGACAGCTAACAATCCCTACAACAGCAACAGAAAGTCCTGTCAATTCTCTCTGCCTTTTTAAAGGAGCTCTGAGCTTTAATTTTATTGCTTCCAGAAGCATTACGGCTTTCATGAGCCAGTGAACTAGTTAATTGGCTGCAGTAATAACTGGGTCTTAAAAGGTGGCACTTAACCAAACAAATATTAAGAAACCGTGACTCTAGAGTATAAGCTCTCAAGGATGAAGGGTGTGTCATGGGCTGACATGACACCCTATGTGACAGTTAAGGACAAGAGAAGAAATGACATTTTATAAAAGGAAAAACTGTAGGAATCTTAGATTTGTCTCATATTCACCCATTAAAACCCTAAGTTCCTATATAGCTGATCTTTTGGCTACAATTAAAATACAAAAAGTAAAAATAAATAAATAAATAAATAAATAAAGATTGCTTTGCTTGACTTTCTGTGTTTGCCCTTTTTATGTAAGGACAGCCCAAGCAAAGCTGACGGGAAAAGTAATCAAGATTTCTGTTCTAACGCAGGTCTTGATTTATTTTGACTTTCATGCAGAATCCAGCAAAATGACCCACACCTTTCTCTAGAACTGAAATGTCAGGGCGGAAAGAAGGTGGCATCCCGTGCACAGACGGCCACAGTCTGCCTCCCCGGTTCACATGTGCATCCTTCGAGGATGCCCTTCCATCAGATTGCACGTGCCACACTGCAAGGCCATTTCTACGGGAATAAAAGTCCAGAGCCTTACCACATTCAGATTTTCCCTGGAGCTCACCAAAACGTAAGGTCTGCTTTCAGGGCACTCAGAGGAAAACCAGTCATTGAAGAGAAATAATGTGACGATTTTTTTAAATGAGAAAATGAACATGATAGATCAACATGGCTCAGACATACCCGTCTGTTTTCCATTGTGTTGGCTGCAGACACCAGCTCTCCGTTTGCTGCCTGTTCTGTTTTCTAATACGGCTCCCCTTGCCCCTGCCAATGACCCCCACGCACGCTATCCCCAGGTAGTCTTGCTCCGCTGCCTTCCCAATCCCAGGCCACAAATGTTCTAGTTGAATGTCAAAGTTATCAGGGCAGATATTTCCACTATCTAAAGAGCATATATGCATACGTTGTCTTTTTTCCTACATTTCTCTCTTATTACCTATAATCTTGTGTTGTCAGTGCCTCATCTACCCTCCATTAACACTGGTAAATTGTAGTTGATTATAATTCAGTTCCTTTTCTAGTGGGTTAAGTGCCATAAAATGAGCAGAAAAGTAGCAAACATGGCATCGACAGCCTATAATGGCTTATTTTTACCTTTGATGTTTTGTCGGATGATTCTGCCTAAAATTCTCCAATTTGGGGTAATGATGCAGATCTGTGTAATATGAGAAATTGGGGTAGAAGCAGCAAATGATGATGATGGTGACAGAAGGGTTATATGTGGATAAAAACCTAGCTCTTAGTGAAAGGCTAGTCAGGACTAACAACCCAAGTGCTAGAATGAGTCTCTTTTTAATGGCTCCATAAGTCAAAAAAAAAATATTTTCAAGTTTACTTTTTAAAAAGCAAAAAGAACATATCTAGTGGTATATTTAGAAATGAAGGGCCTGGGGTGCCTGGGTGGCTCAGTGGGTTAAAGCCTCTGCCTTCGGCTCAGGTCATGATCCCAGGGTCCTGGGATGGAGCCCCACATTGGGCTCTCTGCTCCGCGGGGAGCCTGCTTCTTCCCCTTCTCTCTCTGCCTGCCTCTCTGCTTACTTGTGATCTCTCTCTCTCTCTGTGTCAAATAAATAAAATCTTAAAAAAAAAAAAAAAAGAAGAAAGAAACGAAGGGCCTGGGTCCTTAGAATATTGGACAAAATGTCATTGACCTCTTGGGGGCTGATTAGATCTCCAGATGTGAATCCATCCATATACAGCCATGAGGACAATTGCTGTGGAACATGACAGACTTGTCTCTTTAAAAAAAAAAAAAAGCTCACCTGGAATGAGGGTAAAAGAGTTGAAATGTAGGAAGGACCAGAAATCTCTCCCAGAGCCACAGAAGGCTTGGCCTGCCAACTCTTCCATTTCCTGCAGGGACTGAACACATTCTCCAACCCCTAGTCCCCTGGACCCTCTCTCCTGTGAAACTCCAGCTGACCCCTGCCAAACAACAACCTTGGCGACCGTGCAGAGTTATTTTGTAAAGCTCCTTCCTAACACCATTTCTGCTCACCTTTTAGATGTTCACTTATGCCCAGCATTGTGTGGGCAACCCTTCTGACCACGATCTCTCCATTTCACCCTGAACTCCACGGCGTTGCACCACAAAACAAGGACAGCGTGCTACGGGAGCCCTTACAGATTCATGGAACACATGTATTCTTCTCTTGTCTCTTTTGAGTATGTTTCCTGCTGACATGATTACTAACCTTCCACTCTTTCAACACCCATCTCCACACACAACGCCCACATTTAATCTCCTATACTGGACTTGGACACCTACAGGAGCCTCAATTTCCTCTCTTGCTGGCCATCCTATTTCTAAGGAAGAAGGCTTGATCATCTCCTAAGGGCCCACACTTTCTCTCTTTGCCCCTAATCTCATCCTCAAGCTCTCCGTGGGACTTAGTTTCATCATTCTTCCTCAATGATACCTCAAATTTCTCCCTCCTTGCTACTATAGGAATCCAGAAGATGTCACCCCAAATATACCTCTCTGGCATAAGGATTATTTTGAGAAATAGCAGGCACAGGAGAAGCTCTGAAAATGGTGTTAAGTTTCCCTTTGTAAGGGAAATTTATATTTATAAAGGAAATCTCCGTTTTTAACTGTACCTCCCTTTCTGTACCAGGAAGAGAAGGAGAGCTCTAAGTCATAAGAGACTCTTATCAATGGAGAAGACTTAAATCTTCATAACCAATCTTATCCTTGTTTACTGTGCTGTTCCTGGTCACCTGCCCTTAGCTGGCCTCCCCTACACCCTTCTTTTTTTGAGTTAGTTGAAGATCATTATTAAAGCCTCAACTCTCAACCATGTCTTTCAGCCATACTCATTTTCTATATCTATGAGATATACATGGGGATAGACTTGTATTTATTCTTCCCTGGGTTAATCTGTCTTTTTGTTTCAATGGCCCCAACCAAGAACTTAGAAGGATAGAAGAAAAGTGATTTTTTCTTCCCCTGCAATACCTTTCAGTCCTTGAGTTATTCTTTATTTTAAACCAAAAGAAAAAAAAAAAGAGAAATGAAATAAAATTTCTTTCTCTGGCCCAGCTATGCTGACATTGTTCTGTTTTACTTCTCCTGTTGCCAAATGTCTTGAGTTAGACAAAAATCCTCATAATCTATTTCTCCATTCCACCAACAAAATCTCACAGTCATCCTCTCCTTATATACCAATGCTTTCTTACACACCAATACCTTATAATTCCTTTTTACTTAGATCAGAGCATCAGAATACTGCATCACTTCATTCCTTATTGAATTTTAATCTCTTTTAAAACATTTATTGAAGAGCAGTATACATAAAGTAGACAAATCATAAGTGAAAAGCTCATTGAATGTATACAAGCTGAACACACCTATATACCAGCACCCAGACCAAGAATCAGAACATTACCAGAATTCCAAACTTCCTACTCATGTCCTCTTGTCACTCCCTCAACAAGTTAACTGCTATTCTGACTTCTGAAACCATACAAGGATGTTCCTGTTTGTAAACATTTCATAAATGAAAACATACAGGTTGTGTTCTCTTGCATGTGTCTTCCTTCATCCAACATTGGGATCACATGTTTATCCATGTCATTGTGTGGACTTACAGTTCATCCATTGCAATCCTGGAACTTTCCACCGTGTGAATGAATATATTGCAAGGTGTTATCTCTTCCAGTCTGGGAGATTTATGAACAGTGAGACCATGAACATCCTAGTATATATCTTTCAATAAACATATGTACACATTTCTGTCGCATATACATTTAGAGATAAAGTTGGGAGGGCATAGAGTATTTATATCTTCAATTGTAATATTATAGATACTGCCAGTTTCTAGAGTAGTTGTACCAATATACACTC
This sequence comes from Mustela erminea, assembly GCF_009829155.1. Classification (NCBI taxonomy): domain Eukaryota; kingdom Metazoa; phylum Chordata; class Mammalia; order Carnivora; family Mustelidae; genus Mustela; species Mustela erminea. Next base: position 10,279,517 of record NC_045628.1, read on the forward strand.
CCACAAGCAGCGTGCAAGTTTCTGATTGCTCCGTATCCTTGCCAACACTTGGCATTTATTTTTCTCTCTTTTCTTTTAGCCATCCTGGAGGTGTGCATCGATGATTTTTATTTATCAGATCAACGACCTCATCCTCCTTCAATATTTAACATTGCCGACATCCTCCCTTCCATCATAAACTCATTTCTTCCAGGTTCAGTCCACACTGCTCATCACCTCTTCTGATGAAAGGTGATGAGCTCATCAGCTCTCCCGATTTGCCACATCACTCTTCTTTTCTTCTCTACAAACTCTCTCTATGATCATGTCCTTCTCAGCAACTTAGTTGTCACCTCTGCAAGCATCTCCTCTTAAAATCTGATTCCTTCAAACTTTGACAGAACAGTCTTGCATTGTTTTACTCATTTATTCATCCACTTGTTATGGGTCCTTTACTATGTATTTGATTGTTTGCTTACTGGGTATCAAACAATTTGAAAGGAAGCAGAGATATAAATTTTAATAAGAAATTGACTTTGTCCTCATTATGGCCTGAATTGTGTCCTTACCCTCCAAATACATATATGTTAGAGCCATACCCCCACAATACGATTAAGTTCAGAGACAGGATCTATAAAGTGCTAATTAAGGTAAAATGAAGTCATAGTGTGGGGCCCTGATCCAACATAACCCGTGTCCTTATAAGAAGAGGAAAAGACACCAGAAATGCTTTTGTGCACAGGGAGAAGGCCATGTGAGGACACAGAAGGTAGCCATCTACAACCCAAGGAGAGAGGCCACTGTAGAAACCAACCCTACCAGGACCTAGATCTTGGGCTTCCAACCTCCAGAGCTGTAAAAAAATATATTTCTCTTATTTAAGCCACCGGTCTATGATATTTTGTTATGGCAGTCCTAGCAAACAAATATATCCTCAAACCACTTACTATCTGGGGCAGATGACAAGAAGTAAATTAATGTTCACAGTACTATGTGCAATACACTGTAATAGAGGCTTATCGGGTTAACACTAAGGCACAGAGAAGCACCAGGACAGAAAAAAATAAAGGTAAGAAAGTGGCGTAAGACATCTTCCCCTAGGAGATGATGCTTATACTAAGTCTAAAGAAATTAGCAGAGATTATCTGGGCAAAGAAAGCAGGGAAAGGTATTCCACAGAGAGGAATGAACACTTTCAAAAGTGTGGACAGCATGGCATATACAGTGAAACTAAGTAGTTTTGGATGGGTGGAGAGTGGACTGTGAGAGTGGGCAGAATCAAAAGATAAGACTGGAAACGCATGTTGAAGGGGCCTACACCTTGCTAAGAAGTGACTGAATCGATAAGTCAAGGAATCCATAAACATAGTAGGGTATAGCTGTTTAATTTGTTGAAAAAAATCATGTCTGAGTACGGGATCCTATTTTAGTACCAAAACTCAGGCTGCCATATGTCCTGGGTTTTCCAGGACTCTACTGATTTAAAATATTTTGCCTTATCAGACCATGTGTCAGAACACAGCCCAATTTAGGGTTAGGAAAATTTTGCTACCAGAACTTCATTCCATCCCACACACCATATTGTTTTTTTCCAAATAACTGATGACATTGTCTGTAGTCTGTATCCTATAAAAACGATCCTGATTTGAGTTTGCAACTCATCCTTATGAATATTCAAGTGCACAACTCTGGTGAAAGTCGGAGCTTCGAGCCTATGCTACAGGCAACAAAAATAATCTTCTCAAAGTTACATTTATTTTAAGTAAAAGGTTGTAGCCTGAAGGCCCAAGAAAAAAAAAGGATGAATATTTTATTATTACCTTGTTACCTTGTTTCTAAATGAGTAATTTTTTCTTTTTCTTTTTCTTTTTTTTTTCATTCACTAAGTATGAGGGATTTGGCTACCCTGATAGCAGAATCTTGAGCTACTTTGGCCAATTCAGGTGTAAGTCTCATGTATCTCAGGACTTTATAGGACTCCGTCTCTGCAGAGAATCAAATTTCAGGAACCCAACTCAGAAGCCAAGAAAAAATTCAAGAGGAGTACCAAACTTTAGGTCTATTTAAGAACAATTAGCAGTTACAACTCACAACCCACAGCAGGAACACTTCTTAAGAGCTTCCTTCCTCCGTGTCTTCTGTCAATCCGGCAACTGTGCCAGAGCCTCTCCCTTGCCAAGTTGCTGACACTCACGTCCTCTCTCCTACCCCAGCTTTCTTATTATGGAGCTTGTCTTAGTTCTTGGCTTTATTTCTGCTTGTCTTTGCTCATTATCTGCAGTCTCCACCACAAAAGAACATCAAGAGCTTAACCAGACAAGTAGGGACCCTTTCCAATTTCTTCCCATCATTTAATTCACTCAACCCATGATCCTACTTTATAATCGGTACGGGAAGTAGGAAGGCAGAGTTTCAAGTACTCCTTAGAGGACGAGGAGAGTGAAATTTTATTAGCAAGCAATAATGAAATTTTATTTAAAAGCTGGTGAGAGTATGGTAGTTCCTAAACAAACAAACAAACAAACAAAATTAGGCATAGAATGTCCAGTTGTTCTAACAAATCTACTTCTAGTATGTACTCCAGAGAATTTAAAGCAGGGACTCGGACAAATATTAAACACCCATGTTCACAGCAACATTAATTACAATGGCCAAAGGGTGGAAATAATGCAAGTGTCCATCAACAGATGAATGAATAACCAAGATTTGGTATATACATACAATGGAATATCACTCAACCATTAAGAATATATTTCTGATGCATGCTACAACAAGGATGAATCTTAAAAACATTTACACTAAGTAAAATAAGCCACAAAAAAGGACAAGCATGGTATGATTTCACTTATACAAGATAGCTAGAATAGTCAAATTCATAGAGGCAGTAAGTAGGATGATGGTTGCCAGGGACTGGGAGCAGAGGGAATGGGGTTTGTTTCATGAGTACACAATTTCAGAGGTTTTTGTTTGTTTGTTTATTTGTTTGTTTGTTTGTTTTTGCTTTTGTTTTGTGCTGACCTCACACTTCATTTATTATTCCATTTATCCCATTTATTATTCCATTTATTCCATTTATCCCAACTAGTTCATCAGTTGCCTGCTGTCTTCTCCCTGACCCTCCTCCCAAAGTCCAGTTTGATTAAACTAGGGGAGTCACCTCACCCAACCAGACCCATTAGCAGACTTTCTACCTTTTCTTTTCTTATTTTTTTTTCAGTGTAACAGTATTCATTGTTTTTGCACCACACCCAGTGCTCCATGCAATCCGTGTCCTCTTTAATACCCACCACCTGGTTCCCCCAACCTCCCACCCCCCACCCCTTCAAAACCCTCAGATTGTTTTTCAGAGTCCATAGTCTCTCATGGTTCACCTCCCCTTCCAATTTCCCTCAACTCCCTTCTCCTCTCCACCTCCCCTTGTCCTCCATGCTATTTGTAATGCTCCACAAATAAGTGAAACCATATGATAATTGACTCTCTCTGCTTGGTTTATTTCACTCAGCATAATCTCTTCCAGTCCCGTCCATGTTGCTACAAAAGTTGGGTATTCATCCTTTCTGATGGAGGCATAATACTCCGTAGTGTATATGGACCACATTCTTTATCCATTCGTCCACTGAAGGGCATCTTGGTTCTTTCCACAGTTTGGCGACCGTAGCCATGGCTGCTATAAACATTGGGGTACATATGGCTCTTCTTTTCACTACATCTGTATCTTTGGGGAAAATACCCAGTAGTGCAATGGCAGGGTCATAGGGAAGCTCTATATTTAATTTCTTGAGGAATCTCCACACTGTTTTCCAAAGTGGCTGCACCAACTTGCATTCCCACCAACAGTGTAGGAGGGTTCCCCTTTCTCCACATCCTCTTCAACACATGTTGTTTCCTGTCTTATTAATTTTGGCCATTCTAACTGGTGTAAGGTGGTATCTCAATGTGTTTTTAATTTGAATCTCCCTGATGGCTAGTGTGGATGAACATTTTTTCATGTATCTGATAGCCATTTGTACGTCTTCATTGGAGAAGTGTCCGTTCATATCTTCTGCCCATTTTTTGATATGATTGTCTGTTTTGTGAGTGTTGAGTTTGAGGAGTTCTTTATAGATCCTGGATATCAACCTTTTGTCTGTACTGTCATTTGCAAATATCTTCTCCCATTCCGTGGGTTGCCTCTTTGTTTTGTTGACTGTTTCCTTTGCTGTGCACAATTTCAGTTTTGGAGACAGATGGTGGTGATAACTACACAACACTGAATAGACTATGAATGAAATATTTTGCCTCTGTCTCCACCAACAATTGCAGGAACTCCAGCCACCTTAAAACATCTCCCCAAAGAGTTCTAGGAGTCCCCAAGATGAATGGGTAAAACTCATTTCTCTCCTTTCTAGAAAAGTCTTAGATTTATGGCTAAATGTCTACTACTCTTGTCAGTAAAAATTAAAAATTTCATTTTTAAGCTGCTTATAAATATCAGGATGAATAAAGGCATATAACCCAATGCCTAAAGGTAGGAAAGCCATTACAAATGAGCAAGAACTCTTTAATATAGGATTCCTAAAATTCTACGCCCCAGTGAATTGGCTCTAATTATAAATCATCAGTTTCGGGAAATGCAGAACAATTCTAACACAAGTGTGCTTCATAAAGAACTTACTTATACTTAAAAAAAAATTATAAACTTTAGGTAGCAGTATTTTTGAATTTCAGAGCACAATTATTAACATGAGGCTGAGCCACAAAGCACATAACCCGAGGTGTGACTTTCTGAATTGCTGGAATTGAGAAATATTACTCTGGTCCATCACTCTCAGAATGTTATACATGAAAAACAAAGTGGAAAGCCTCCATAGCAATAGCTTTTTAACAAGAGTGTGTAAACATTACAGCTGCCTAGTCCTTCCACGGTCCAAATTTTCAGTCAAACTGCAGCTCCACGTTCACCCTGAGCTAGAATTTGACAAGACTGCAATGATTATTTTCCAGAGGAGCTAGGGAGCAGGTGGGCTGATGGTCAGGGCAGCTCCGGGGCAGGGCATGAGCACACTGTGACATCCATGACTTCTGTATCTTCTGCCCTTTAGCCATATCACAACTGCATAGTCATGTCTGTATTTTTATTTTTTTATTTTTTTTTTTTTGGTGGAATGGCAGGGCAAGTATCCAGATTGTTTTATTTTTTTTTTAATTTATTTTTATTTCCAGCATAACAGTATTCATTATTTTTGCACCACACCCCGTGCTCCATGCAATCCGTGCCCTCTGTTTTTAAATGTTTTCCTGGAAATCTGAGAGTTACCATGAAGTCATGAAGTAGGAGTTGCATACCATGGTTTCTCCATAAGTGAAAAATCCAGACTTCAATCTTCAATCCAGATTGAAGTGTCCTGCCCAAGGTTCCACAATATCAAGCCAGGTCTAAAACCAGGGTTTCCTAGTTTAATCATTCATTAAAGTAATCTATGCAGTGTCCCTACTATTGCCAGACACTGCTCTACACTCTTAGGATATGTCAATTTAAGAACAATAGACAATGAGATCTGCTTTCATGGAATTTATATTCTAATAGAAAATGTGCTGGTTATAATTCCAAATAGAGTAGTTAATATAGGCCTCCTTGAAAAGAAAACATTTGAGTAAATACTTGAAAGGGGGTGAGGGAATCAGCTGTACAAATTGCTCTAGAAGGTGAGTCCAGGGAGAAAGAGAAGACAGAGCTGGAAAACACTAGTCAAGAAATAAATAATATTGGTAGGGATGAGAGTGTAGTAGGCAGCGAAGATGATGACAAAAAGAATACATTAGTTGATATTTTTAGAAATAGAGTTGATTTGTCTCACTGATAAACTGGTTGGATGGGTGACATTTTCTTCAGAAGGTGTTGAGATGATTTTGGAACCATTCAAAAGACACTAGTTGAGGTCATTCAATGGAACATCAGTAATGAATCCAAACTCAGACTGACATTGAGTCTGTGGTTGAGACAAAGAGCAAGGAAGCACCTCAGGCTGGAGCAGAGGGAGGTGGGGACACAGCAGTCACAGAGACCAGAGGGGAACAGAGGTGAGACCATGGAGCCTTGTAGATCATGAGAAGGACTGTGGCTTTTACTGAGAGAGAGATGAGGAGCCAGTAGAAAGCTTGAAAAAGGAAGAGAATAATCTGGTTTGGGTTGTAACAAAGCTGCTAGATTGGTAATAGCCTCTCTGGGACAATGGTGGGACAGGGAAGCCAGAAGAAGGTTATTGTGGTAATCCAGGCTTGAGATGATGGTGGCTGGAACCAAGGATTGGCTGTGAAGGTGGTGACAAGGACCAGAAGCTGGATATTTGTGGAGACAAAGCCAATAGAAGATCCTGAAAGGTTAGATGTGTGGTGTAAAAGAAAGAGAGGAATCTGGGGTAGCCCTACATATTTGGCCTAAGCACCTGGACACATGGCATTGTTAAGCACTGAGGGAAATAATACCAAGAAGACAGGTCTGGGGAGGAGAGACAAGTTCAAGATAAGTTGGGTGAAAGACGCGCCTCTAGGAGGAGATGTTGAGAAGGCTGTTGGACTGCAAGTCTGAACTTCAGGAGACACTGTTTTGCTAAGACATCCACTCCTAGTGTCATCCCAGCTTGACATACTTCCCACATCCACAACTTGGACTTTTCCAGGATAAGAAACACGTGGGTCAGGTTAACTCTTCAGTACCCTCCCGCTGCCCTCAGATCTGCACTGGGCTTATTTCTAGGAAAAATAACCAGTCACCCTCCAATTTACCTTAGGGGATTCTTAATCAAGGGGCTCCTTCCCCAACGTCATGTAGCAGAAACCCCATCACAGAACCTCAGACATAAGACACAATGTTGTGTTAGGTGGACCTTACAAATAGACCCTGCAACTGACGGAATATGGCACCATTTTTCTAAGGTCTGTAGAATATTTAATCATTCCCCTACTTTATCGGGAGGATGCAATTTTGTTTTTTATATCCTTGCAGGAGAATTTTTTTTTAAGCCTGGGGAAAATCATAAGTAGCTGAGTGATCCAAAAAAGCCACACTCAATGCATCTAAATAACCCCGTGTCTGGTTAACAATGAATTGATGCCAGTGGGATGATGATATTTTAAAACTTTCCCTATAAATGTGACATATGCATCCCTGTGCATCAGCATAATCTCTGCTGAAAACATTTCAGTGAATGACAAGTTGATTGGCCCCAATTTGAAAAGCATAGTGTATAAAAACATAATTTGGGGGGTGGCCAACATTATGACAGATACTATATTCTGCTCATACACATAACTGGTTTGAACTGTTTGGGGAATTTTGATAGTCTGCGAGCACTCTCAACAAAGAAATTTGGCCAAATAGCAGAGGAAGGAAAAGAAAGGAATGGAATTAACAACTGTTGGGCTACTATTATCAGCCAGACATTATTTGAGAGAAAATGGTGGGGTGAGAGATTGATTGATAATCATTGTTTTCACAACCAAAGGCAACAGCATGATATGGATGGAGAGAACATCAGCTTTGCAGTGGAGAGCCCTAGCCCAAATTCTAGCTTTGTCTCGTACTGTGAGACGTCACACTAATTACTACGTCAGGTCTGTGACCTTCGGTTTTCAGATCTGTAAAAGGAGAATAACAATAGCTAGTTTCTAGGCAGTTGTGAAAACAGATTATATCTCTACTCTCTCTCTCTCTCTCTCTCTCTCTCTCTCACACACACACACACACACACACACAGCCCAGAGTAGCTCTAACTTTATTATGAATGGGGCATTAGGGAAGATGTAATGTACAAAGTTCCTGAGCTACTCAGTAGGATACACACAAGCTTTAGAGGACCACAGAAAGAGCGCAGGTCAGTTCCGCTAGGTGCCATGCAGGGTCTCATTGATTCCAGAGCTCAGAGACTTGAAAGGATAAACAGGGCACTGCACAGATCTTCTCCACTGGCTGGACTATCACAGCAGCCACATTAACACCCTCTCCTGGGGTCTCCTCATTCAGTTTAATGAGTTTATGTCAAAAGATGTGGCACTGCCGGTTAAAAGCCACCAAAAGAAATTATGACGGAAAATAAGATCCAGTAATGAAAACCATATCTTGATTCTTTGGGTGAGTGGGAGTCGTAGAGAATCTGTAAGGTACTTTTTTTTTTCCCAACAGTTTCCCGTCATCTGGCCCCATATTAAAGAGAAGCAAGAGGTCTGTTCTGCAAAACCGCTGACTCATAAGGAATTGGAATCCCTTTATTATTTTCATTTTCTTCGACCTGTTTTGAATAACAGTAAGGATGCAGACCAATTAAAATCCTGATCCCAGATAAAAAGTCCAGGAAAATGGATGGCATATGGAGGCTGGGGATTAAGCAGAAAGGTGAGATGGCAAGAATTAAGTCCTGGAGAGAGAGAAGGGAAGCGGGCCGAAAATGAAGGAAGCTTGGATTTCCAATTTGATCCCACAGGGCCCTTAACTTTCAGATGAGACTGGTGCCTCCAATTTGCTCTTTAAGCAAGTATCGATCAGTTTTTCAGATTAGCTCTACTGTGAGAAATTCCATGGCACTGACAGAAGTACAAGAGGACAGATCAGCAACTTTTCCATTGAATTTGCTGTCAGAGCCAGAAGAAGATATAAGAAATAATAAGCAAGTGGGTGGAGAGGACTTTGCTTCAAATGTGTTCTACCAGTCTTCTCTTGCATAACAAAATCATCTCAAGAAATGGGTTTATATTAGCATCTGTACATGGGGAGCTAAAGAAAGAAAACTGCAGTGCAAAATTGCAGTGTGCTGTTTGAGTGTGAAGTGATTTCATTTTTTTTTTTTTAAATCTGAGCTACATAAGTCAAACCTCATTGGGGAGTGTGGGACAAATCCTGTGGGACCCAGAGGTTGTCCACCTGACACATTTAATGGCATAGAGGCTTAAGAGTAGATAAGAGCCCAAGGCCATGCACCTGGCGAGAAGTGTTGTGCAATAAGTTCAAGGTCAAAGGCAAAGAGCTATGGCACAAATGCTGAAGCTTACCTGTGACCAGAGAAGACACTAGAAAGTTGGTCTCTACATGGAAAGACCTCTGAAGCGTAGCCTCAAGAGGTCTCCTGCCTAAAAGAGAGAAGGGAGACATGAGCCAGCTCTGCCCTGCGTCTTAGAGGACAATCTTTGCCTTTGGTGCAGTTTTCCTTGGAGTCCTCTTTCTTGTCTCCTTTTGTGCACAGAGGACTAAGAGTTAAAGGTAAAATCTGGTGTGAACAAATTGGACAGGAGCCACATTAGCAGAGATACCGTGCGGCACAATATTAGTAAATCCCATACCATGAATCACTTAAAAAATGCTACATAGTTGCTTTTGTCTTATACTCTTTAAACCCACTTCAAGCAAATAATTGAAAACTACGTTTTAAGTTTTAAAGATGGAGAAAAGGGTATCTGCCCAAAAGAAATGAAAGCAGGTCCTTAAAGAGATATTTGTATACCCATGTTCACAGCAACACTATTCACAACAGCCAAAAGATGGAAGCAACCCAAATATCCATTGACAGATGAATGGATAAACAAAATGGGGTGTATCCATACACCACTGGAAGATTATCCAGCCTTTACAAGGAAGGACATTCTGACACATACTACATCGTAGATGAACCTTGAGGACATTATGCTCCGTGAAATAAACCAGGCACAAAGGATGATTCCACTTACGTGAAGTATCTAGAATTGCCAAATTCATAGAGTCAGAAAGTAAAACAGTGGTTGCAGGAGGCTGAGGGTAGAGAAAGAATGGGGAGTTGTTATAACAGGCACAGGGTTTCAGATTTGCAAGATGAAAAGAGTTCTGGAGCTTTGCTGCATGACAAAGTGAAACTACTTAACACAAGTGAACAGAACACATAAAACTGGTGAAGATGGTAAATTATGTATGTGTTTTACCACAATTAAAAACAAGGAAGTATGCAGAGTACAATATATTTATTCTACTAGATGAAAAAGACTTTGAGAAAGAAGCGAAATTTCAGCAGATAATCCCTTGACAGAGAGTGGGGTTGGGAGCTGGGATTCTGGGAAGGGACAGCGAAGCAAAGGGAGCCACATGTATTCCCTTCCGGATCCACTGGCATGCTCCCAGTGGTTTGGGGACATACTGAGGACTGCCGCTGGAGCCAATGTGAATGCATTCACAAGAGACTACTGGGTAGGTCTAGAATTTGGGAGACTCGAGAGAGTTAGGGTCTTGAAGGTAAAGGGCACGGCTTTGAGTATGGATGGCCATAAAGGGTAATAGCGAGCCACCATGGGGGTTTGATGAGAGAGGTGACACTATCAGAGCAGCAGGTGAGAAAAATGAATTTGGCCGCTGCGTGAAGGACTGACTGCAGGGGAGCCATACTAGAAGCAGGGAAGCCAGTGAGGAATGGCTTGTAATTATTGGTCTTGGAACGTAAGCTTTTCCTTGCCATTAAATTGATCTTGCCACAATAAGTCACAGTATTTACCCAGTCCTATGATGAAACGGCTCAGTATTTTACAGTAACAAGTCTCCAAGAAAACCCCAATATTCAAGTCCCAACAGATTCAAAAGGAAAATATCGAAAAAAAAAAAAAAGGAGGCTTAAAAAAGGATAAAAAAAAAATGAAGGAGAAATATAAAGACTAACATGTCAGGGAAAGAAATTGCAAACCCCAATGGTTTGTATCAGAGAACCAGCCTTCTTACCCTCCCCCAAAAATAGCTGGACTATTTAACTGTAGCAAAAAGCTATTTCTGAACATTTCACACATTAATGAGCATTTCTTCTCACGACTGTTGAGTAACCAAAAACTAATGAGAAAGAATGGCATGCACAAATGAAAAAGCAGAGAGGAAAAAAAGCACTGAACATCTTATGAACGACTAAGGGTCCCATTCCCAGTGGAGCGTAGGGTATGAGTGAGTGAGAGGCAGAGGAAAGTGCGTGTGTGTGTGCGAGTGTGTGTGCGCGCGCGCGTGCGTGTGGGTGGGTGCACGTACATGCATGCGGGTGCTCGGGATTGGCGACTGTCTGTGATAGGAAACACAGATGGAGCCAAACAGACCCACGGAGAATGTGCTGCTGATAGACTTTATTGTCAAAGATATTTACTGGCAAGAATGAGCTCATGAAAGATCATGAACAGGGAGAAAGATAAACCTATATATTTAAACCCCATGTCAGGACACTTTTGTGACTGGGACAGGTAACTTAACTTCATGAAATCTCAATAAATTCATGTCTAAAACAGGGTGAATTGGGGGACCTGGATGGCTCAGTCAGTTCAGGGCCCAGCTCCTGATTCCTGCTCAAGTTCATGATCTCAGGATTGTGAGGTTGAGCCTCACCTCAGGTTCCACGCTAGACATGGACCCTGCTTGAGATACTCTGTATCCTCTTGCCCCTCCCTGCCACCCTGCTTGAGCCTGTGCTCTCTCTCTCCCACTAAAAAAATAATAATAATAATTGCCAGAAGGAGCACACTTAATGAAAGTGTTGAGAGGATTAGAGATAACATAGAGAAAGTACCTGGAACAATGCCCAACATACAATAGATACTAAAAAAATAACAACAAAATGAAAATAGGATCATATTATATATGTGTGCCTGTGTACAAGATTACTCTTAATGATTGTTTCAAGGAAATCTACCCAGTCAAATTCCCTTACAATAGCATCTATTTACTGAGCATCTATTATATACCAAATGCTAGGTACCAAAGTGATATGGCAGGGTCTCTGCCCTTAAAAGCAAATGTCATCTGAGACAGCTGTATATTAACTCTCCAGAGCCTCATATATTGTTAACAAGGTCAAGTGCAGAGCTGAAAATCCCAGTTGATGGAGGATGGGAGAATCCTGATAACCATCTCCAGAGCCCAGACCAAGATGCCTGTTAGCCTGCAGAAGTGCAGCGCTGCCCCCTACTGGAGGGAGGACTTGATGACCAGGAGGTCTTAATTTTCCAAGTCCAAGATGCTCTTCCCAGGTTGCTTAGCCTTACGTCATCAAAAAGAGGGAAAGAAAAGCAAAAGCAGTGTGAAGAAGTATGCCCTTGGATGAAGCTGGGGCAGCCAGCCGACCGAGGGAGGAAAGACATCTGCTGGTTCTCCCTTTGTGGGCATAAGTCATACCCTTAACCAAAAGCAAAGATCCAGACTCCTTGTGAAAGCAAGATCCAGAGCACAAGGGTGCTCCTGCCAGTGTAAGGACCAGTGTGAAAAACGAGTGAGTCTCCCCACCTTCACAGGCCGGCCCACCTCACTAGTCTGATCTCATGTTGCTAACAGATATTCAACAACCTCCAGTACCCTCTGACATGGACCCTTTTCCCATCAGCAAACCATGCTCACCTCAGCTACACATGACCACCCCCTTCAAGTCAGATGCCCCCACCTCTGTCAGAGAAGACAGGATGAAAACACAGAATAACATGTAATGCCACATGGGGCTGCTCAGGGGACTTTAACATTAGGCCGCCCATCAAGGGAATTCATATAAGGATGGAGAGCTTTCAAACAGGTCTCAAAAGAGAAGTACTCCCAGGCAAGGTGGAGGAAAGGCGCCCTAGATCAGTGGGTTCATGCAGAGGAGCCAGGGGGACAGAGAACAGAAGAGCAGGTCAGGAGTCAGCTCTCAAAGATACGATGTGCCAGGCTCACTCTGTGAACAGTGGGGTTCTTCATGCAGAAATAGAATTTGAGAAATATTCATTGGGCAATTCCAACTCAAGGTGTCCCACTGGAAGTCTTCTTCTCCTCCCCATTCCATATCCTCTTCCACTGAATTCATATCCCCCTTAAAAACACCACCCACCAACTTCCCTACATAGAAACTTGGAGTCATCCTTAACATACCCCCGTCCCTGGTCTATGCAGACACTAATTCCTAGCTACGCCACCTTCTCTAAATAGTTCTCAAAACCCTCTCCTCTCCATCCCTGATGCCACCTTTACAATTCAGGCCTTCATTATCTCTTGGTCATTCTGCCTCAAATTTAATGCCCTTCAGTTTTTCCTCTTGTTGCCACCCAAATGATTGCTCTCAAACTCAAATATAACCATGCTACCACCTGCTCAGGCTATTGACCAGCTCCTCATTGCTTTCAAAAGAAAGTCCTTGGTTTGTTACATAAAACCCTTTGTGCTCTGGTACTTACCTATGACTCACCTGCTTTTCCTCCTTCTATACATTTTGTTCTCTAGCCATACCAAACTGCCTGTTTGGACCAGAATACCTCAGGACCTTTGCATGTGCTGTTTCATCTGCTTGGACCACAATTCTACTCTCTGCATGTCCAACACCCACCTAGTATTTACTTAATCCATGGAGATGGCAATTCAGGCATAAGCATGACCTCTTAAAGGATCCTCCTCTGGCAGCTCAGGCTGATTCTAGAACCATCTTGTCTCTTTTCATGGTACTCCACTGCCTTTATTATAGCACACATCACAGGATAAACTGATCTTAAATGTCTGTTTCCCTCGCTCAGTGATCTTATCCAGCCTTGTGTCCCCAGCACCTACCAGAGTGCTGGCTTCAAGGTAGGTATTTAATCACTGTGTTGCATTTAAACAAGAAGAACATTAGCAAATGATAAAAATCTGTGCCAGACAGAGAGAAACTTGGGACTCTTGAAATGGTACAAAGTAAGCATCTTTTTTTTTTTTCTTTTTTTTTTCACGGGGAAAGCCTGGTTTTGTTTTTACTGGAGGCTCGGGTGGCACATGACAGTTCATTAAATGACTTCAGAGGTAGGGGCTAGAGGAGAGACCAAAAATAAACTGGGGTGGGAGAGAAAAGCAACCAGGAGGAGGTAGAAGCTGGCTGGTTCCTTCACAGCCTGATTTAAGGGAGGGACGTGGTGCCTCTTAACAGTAGGATGGCTCCCTTCCTTCAGCCCTTGGTAGGGACAGAGAAAAAGCAAAAGGCTGTTGCTTCGGCCCTCCTGAGTCTCAAGGAAAAGGGGAAAGCTGATGTCATGGATTCTGGGAAGGGGGCAGGGGGTGCTGGGTGGGGTACAGGACGGTTGGAAAAACTGGCAGATAACCAGATGGTAGCTCTGGGGGTTCTTCGTGTTGGAGTCACTCCAGTATGGTAGGTGGGGGGTCCCCACTGTTGATGGGGGCTGAGGTCTCCGGGGCTGTAGGCATCCTTTTGAATAGAGATTTCCAAAAGCAAAATGGAGCCATAACCAGGAAAGAAGTTTGTTGAGGCCCAGGTGACTTGGCCCATTATGTAAAATGACATGTAGGGTCCGATTATAAAGATGGAAATACTTTTGTGCCTGTGTATATGTGAGTTTATTTTATTCTGCTGGGACTCTGCCTTACTGGACTTCACGTGGCCCCCAACAATTTCAGTTTGGCATATAGAAGGGAATTGAAAGTGTCTTACAGATAATCCAAGATGTCTGCTCCGTGTCTTTCTTCTGGCCAAACTGGTGCCCCCCTTGAGCCCTTGCTCCCACCTCTGCCACCACATGCCCTTCCCACCATTGGATGTGGGTATGCACCAGAATGTCAGGACAGATCTTCTCCTACCAGGCAGGGCTCTGAGCCATCCTGCTGTTTCACAGAGCCAAAGGGCTCCCTGCATGGCCTCAAGTGCTTCAAAATGAACCCAGAAAGACAAGTGGAGGGCAAACAGAACACAAATATGCACCTATAAAAATAGCCTTGGAGAAACAGCCGCCCAAGAGCTGGATGGGAGCAGTAACAGATGGCTATGTCTGTCTGATTTCCCAATCCCTGAGGTTGTACCTCTCTGCTTCCCTTCCGTCTCTTTTCCTAGAACATGGTTTTGGCAGGCAGTGGGTCCCTTGGAATCAACAGTATCCTTCAAAGTCATTCCAGAATGGTACAGTAATCAAGGCCAACCTACATGCTACCCAGAATGAGAAGCCCAGAGTCATAGACATAAGCCATGCCCAAAACACGTCAGTGACCTTGACAGGACATCCCTGCCTTTTAACAAAGTACCTTAGTGCATCAAATTGTTCCTTTTTAAAGAAAAGCAGAGGAAATTGGGCTCAGATGAAAGTCAAAAGATATTCGGGCAATGTTGTTTGCTGATTGTCAGCTGAGCACCTGAGTACAGAAGGCCAATGCCACCCGAATTCTTGCTGCTGCCCCTGGTTCCTGTCTGCCCGCACTCGGGCACCACTTCCTTCACTTACCGAAGAGTCTGCAACTTCGGACAAACATTGACTAAGGTCCATCTTCTTGCTGCGTGTTCCCCAGAACAGACTGCCCATGTCCTGGCAGTTACTAATGTTGGCAAATATTTTATAGTGATTAAAAATGTAAAACACAATGTTTTCAAAATCACCCAAAGTTATTTTTTTATTTTGATAACATCCTCTAGAAGCTTCCTGAGTTTGATAATTGAAAGAGATTGTATTTTAAAATTTCATAAGTAAAATATTTCAATGCTTAATTTTCCTTATCATAGTTATAGAAGATAAAGGAAATGGATTTACTATTTTCACCAAGCCCATGTGGATGCCCAAAGCCCTTTTGGATGGATGATCTCAGTGTTCCATACCAATATCACTTTCCATAAACAGCAGGAGGTGAATAAATCTGATAGGTAACATGCTAAGAAAATCAGGCTTACTATGTTAAACATTGATTGAGCACTTACTACATATAGCACTAGGCCCTCTAGGAGAGTATGATATTGATAAGGGAGTCATCCTGCCCACACAAAGCTTTCCATCTAATAAGAAAGATAAACAACTCACTCTAGCTCCCAGGAGGATACGGCGTGTTGAGGGACAGGGGTGCCCTTACCGAGCATGTGCAGAGAGCTTGATGTTTTTTATTTCATGTAATCCTCACCACAGCCCTCTGATTTGGATATTACCACCTTTCCAAAGGTGGGGCTATTGGGACTCTAGGTGGTTAAGTGATTTGCCCAACGTCTTACAAAGTAAATCATCAATTCAGCATGAGCACAGGAGTGTCTGACTCTATAAAGCCCATGTTCTTTCTCTAAACCAAACCATGTTCTTTCTCAAGAAAAGCAGTACCATGCTGGGGTGACTAAGCATGAAGGAGAAGTTCATTCCAGTGGGGTTGCTGATGTAGGTATCAGAGAGGGCTTCATAGAGGAGGTGGCATTTGAGCTGAGACTTGAAGGAATAGGAATTCAACAGGAAATTCATGGGGAAGAAAATGTCGGACTAGAGGCTGTGAGTTAGCTGTTAGTGTGGTGTTATTTTGGAATTCAGGAACATGGAGGTAGAGATTCGCAAAATCATGCCACCAACAGAAGGCACTACATGTCAGCCATGGTATTTTCCACATAGCAACCAGGCAAAGCACATCCATCCTCCAGACCCTTCCACCATGGATCTTCCTCTGGCTTTCATACCACTAGTTCCTTCTTTCCAAATGTTTATCTCTCCTCTAAGTCTGTCCTCCCAGACAGACTTAATGAGTGTGTGAAAATCAAGCCTTCAAAAAAAAAAAAAAAATCCAATTGTGCCTGCAGAGCATTGCTATCTCCAAAAAGTGTGGACCATTGCCCCAGCTCCGCTTTTTAGGAGGTGGGAGAGGCAAATGGTCTCACATGTATTTTCACCACTAGATTTCCTCTCAGGACCTGTGGTACAAATAATGACCTGGAAAAAATAATAATAATAATGACCTAGAACTCTCACAGGAACTGGGGTAGCTCCTGTTCTTATCATTTTGGTGGATTTCATAAGTTGCCCAGGCTCCATGTGCATCTCATGAAAAGTCAGGGAGTCTTCAGTGTCCTAGGCTGCTACCCCAGGAGTTTGGAAATAGGTGCTGCAGCTGGTTGGAGATAGAAGTTTTGAGTAGCTTGGAGACAAAAAGGCTAATTGATGGATGGAGGTCCCTGGGCGGCGGGGCGTGCCCATGGAGGACACGTGCTTAGGTGGGAGGAGGGAAGGGAAGTCGTTCCATATTGAAACGAATGGACGGTATGAGGATGAATGAAGGCAAGTGTTAGGGAGATGACACAGTTGAAATAGTTCCCATCTAATGTTTTCTGTTTCCATAGGGGAAAGCATGGGGAAAGTGAGGAAGCCTTAAAGCAAATACTGTGGCATGTGGGAGTGAGATAACTGAGGCCACAGGAAGTGTTGTTGCCCTCAGCTACAGGTGAGGATCACAGTCACGGGTGGGTAGTAGCTGCATTTCAAGCATTGTACCATTTTCTCCAACAATGCTCAATAGGCACAGGAAAGGTAGATGGACAGATGGACCAAGATTGGCCTTTTGGTGAGTGGATGGAGAGAATTTAGAACAAAAGTTACTGAAGATATTGGCAAGAGGGTTGTTGAAATGTACTCAATCATCCAGCAAATATTTATTGAGTGCCTAATAGATACTAAACATTATTCTAAGCAGGTGTCTGGGTGATTCAGTTGGTTAAGCATCTGTCTTTGGCTCAGGTCATGATCCCAGGGTCCTGAGATCTGGCCCCAAGTTGTGCTTCCCGCTCAGTGGGGGGTCTGCTTCTCCATCTCAATTTCCCTCTGTGCTCTCTCTCTCTCTCTATCAAATGAATAAATAAAATCTTTTAAAAATAAATAAATAAACAATATTCTAAGCATTAGAGACAGTGGTGAACAAAAAAGGCAAGGGTTGTCGATGGTTTTTGTGTCACGGAGACAAAGCAGAAACAAACAGGTTTATAAACAAGAAAATCAGAATTGCTGATAGTGGTGGAGAGAAGGCTGTGTATTAGGAATAGTCCAGGAAGAGCTCTCCGAAGAGGTTGAAGTGATGACCCATAAGGTCTAGGCAGGATGGAGAATGAAGAAAGACTCCAAAGCCCAGCGGATAAGGAGGCTGAAAGTCTTGAGAGGGTCAAAGAGGATAATGCTAGGGGCCTGGAAAGCTGAGGTTAGAAAAGAGTATTTACTATATGGCTTCAGAGGTTGCACAGTTCCTGACAATTAGCTTGAAGGAATGACATGGGGACTCTGTTCCTTCTCAAAATTACAACTTAGGTCCAAAGCTAAGTACAAAAGTACTAAGAGCCCCACATTTTAAGTTCAGAGAAATTTCCAGTTATTGAGCAGTTACCTCTCCTTCAGGCTTTCTGGGAGGCATCCTTGCAAACAGAAAACTAACGAAGTAGACAACAGCCAACAACCATGACACCAGCTGTCAGTCACAAAAGTCTGCCTCCTTTTGACCCTCACACAAAATCTCCACTTGTCCCTGCCCAGTAGAAGGGGAAGAACACACAGGGGGAAAGGCCACATCCTTCCCTCCAGTCTAAACCAGGTATTACAGACTGAATGCTTTGTCCTCCCAAAATCTGTATGTTGAAACCCTACCCCTCAAAGGGCCGTATTGGGGGTGGGGTCTTTGGGAGGTAGTTAGGATTAGATGAGGTCATGGATGAGATTAGCACCCTTACCAGAGGTGTCAGAGAGCTTGCCTTCCCTCTGCTCTCTGCCAAGTGAGGATACAAGATGTCAGCCATCTGCAACCCAGAAGAGGGTTTTCTCTAGATTCTGATCATCCTGGCATCCTGATTTGGACATCCCATGTCCAGAACTGTGAGAAATAAATTTCTGTTATTTATAAACCCAGGATATGAAACTCTGTCATAGCAGCCTGAATGGACTAACATCCTGGGACTAGAGTGACAGGCTGGTAGGAAAGAGGCCTTTAGATCATAGACAAAGATTAGAAAGGATAGGACTAGAATAAGCTTACTAAGGCCTGGGAGTGAGCACACAGTTGTGAGTCATGCTGAGAAAGTCTGCTCTTCAGTAACAACACCTTCAGGAGAAGAATTTGTATTTTATGTCTATACCCCCACAAGCTGAGACTCCACAAAAACTTGTTTTATGGACTTAAGACAGGATGAGTGAAGAAGAACTTGCTTAAACATTCAACACACATTTATTAGCACATGTGATGTGCTGAACTCAACTGTAGGTGCTGAGGAGACAGAGATAAGCAAGACAGGCAAATGCCTTACCTCAGTGCACTTAGGTTCCAACAGAGGAAAGAAGTCAACATGAATATGCATGGACATAATAACTGTGGTGGTAAAGTGTACACAGCATCATGCTGAGACTGATGGGGGGTTGTAGGGAGAGGAAGAGACTATTCTAGATGAAGAGATCAGGGAGGGTTCTCTGGGTCATTGACATTTGAACAGGAGCTGAATGGAGTAAATGCCCTGTGGATATCTGGAGGAGCTCAATAGGCAGAGCCTGCGAAGAGGGAATGAGCTTGGTAGAGTCAGAAGTTTCCAGTATGGTGGGAGCAATGCAGACATTGTAGCAGATGAAACAGGGAGATGATTAGCCCAGGTAAAAGACTAAGGTGGCCGGGGCTAGATGACAGAAGTGAGGGCAGAAGAAGGAGGGGTCAGCTTTGGGATATATTTGGTTGCTAGGTCCTACCAGGTTCCTGGTCTGTTGAGGAAGAAAAGGAGCCAAGAGCCTAGGATAAAGGGTGGATTCTCCACACGTGAGATGAAAAGATTGACAGCAAGCCCAAAGACTCCCTGAAAGAAGGGAGTGACATAACGGTACTGTGCATTACTCAGGGAACAAGGAGGACCCCAACCCAGATGAGAATGTCACTTGAGAAGGAAGTTTTCAGTGAGAGCCAGGATATGGATGTAGCATCTGGACTAGATTAAGAGTGTACGTGATATTATTTGCAATTAAGTAAAGGTTGTTAAGAGTATCGTGGAAAAGGTTAGGAAGAGAACAACCGTGTCTGGTTCAGGGAGAAGGACAAAGAGCCACAGGGGGTGGGATTTTGGAGAAGAAGGTGACTGGAGGACATTTTTCAGTTTGGACAAAAAACATGGATGAGTGATGGGGAAAATAACTGGCCTAGAAAGTTTCACAGAACTGAAGTCTCTGATGGATTGAAGTCTCTGATGGATTGAAGGACTTGGACCTCTCTGGAACAAGCCAGCTGCTCCTGGAAATCCTAGACCAGGTGGGCTGGCAACAAGATTGTTTGGTTCCCAGGAGGCTCACTGAATGCTGAAAATAGCATTAGCTCCAGATTGATGGGAGGCCTTTCTGGATGGAATCCTTTACAGCTTGTCTTAACTGTGACTCTGAGGGAATAAATGGAAAATGGCATCATTGGTTTTAAAATAATCCTAGGTGAGATAGTTGCTTGTACTTTCTGTTTCCCTTTACTCAACTCCCACTCACTTCTAAACCCACGGGGATCTGATTTCTGCCCATTGCATTTCACTCAAACAGGTCTTAGCCAAGTACTCTACTGGTCTTTGTGTTGTTTGATGCTACCAGTATTTTCAGTCCTTATCTTATTTGACATTTCAGTCCTACTGACCAACTTTTCTTCATGAAACATTCTCTTCCTTTGGATTTTCACAGTGACACCACTCTCTCTTGATCATGCTCCTGCTCTTCTGGCCAGTTATGTGTTCTGTCTCCAAAATCCTCATTTACTTAGCCTTTAAAATGTTGGGTTTCCTTAATTGTTGATTGTAAGCCTTCTACCTTTCTTACTTCTTGTCTCTTTAGGCCAAATGTTCAAATGCATGGTTTCAACTGCCTGATATAGAAGACATATGAAAAATGCTGTAAGGGTGTTCAGAGATGTGCATGCCTGAGGCACAGGGGGGATTACTTGTGTTGGGTCATTGCTACCCAGATGGTAAATTTAGCCTTTGGGCAGATAATGAAACCCAAGGAGAGGATTTATAAAGAGGGAAAAGAGAATCCAAACTAGAACTCTAGGAAAAATTATTCACTGGATTATAAGATGAATAAGCAATAAATAAAAGCAATTGCTTTTATCATTCATCACAATTACTAATATTCTACAAGTTAATTGTTGGTTTGTACATTTCAAGACCTGTGTATATTACCTTTGCATTAACTTTTTAATAGCATTTCCTACATTCCACCCAGAAAATTCACGCCTATCTTTCTCTCAGTAAACCACCAAGCTTTGTTTGGTTCTTTGATTCAGTCCAGCATCAGTAATTTTTACAGATTGTCCTTAAGATGTATGGTGATGTTTAAAGCACTATAATCCATCTCTATCCTTGGAGATTTTGATGGAGTACTGCAGTAGTCCTACAGCTTGCTGTTGTCAGCTTTTCCATCAGCATCATTTAGAAAAGACACCAAGGAACCATATTTTTGTCAATTATTTTATCAAGGGAACAAGTATAGAAACATCCCTTGCAAGTGCTCAACAATCGTTATTGCACACAACTAAAAGGAGTACATTCTACTTTTTTTTCTAGAAAATAAAACACAATAGTTTTACAATTCATTTGATGGCAACTGGTAATCACCAAATTAGCAATGGTTATTTTCAAAAGTTATCACACTAGCTATGCTGTCATTTTGAAGAACGATCAGATACCTAGAGCCACAGACACTTCCCACATGAGAGGCATCATATAAATCAGACTTGGTTTATCATAAGTATTGATAAAACCAGACCTAGGGGAAGAACTAGGTCTGGGGACACGTGAATGGTCTTAATATAGCCAATGTTTAGGCTGCCTGATTATTACAAAATCAGAACAGCAAGAATACTCACAGAATAGGTTCTACTTTTTTTAAAAAATCCACAATATAGTCAACTGACATGTATATACAAGGCCGTTATCCTCAGGGTCCTCATGGCAACCCTGCTGCTAAGCTTATTGATCTTCTTTAATGAATTACCTGCTTTGTTGACATCTGCACTCAATTCCAAAGTCACATTTCCTCAATAGTTCATCTCTCCATTTCCATTTATTTGCAGACTGTCCACAGAGACAACCCACTAAAAAGAGGACAACACTCACCTTGGAACCAGAATGTTTGGGTCCAAGCTTTAATTCGTAATTTAATCAACTGTGCACAAAATCTGATTTTCCTCATCTCTGTTTCTGTGTGAATTATCTTACACTCCTTCCTCATCTTCTCCAAATAAGCAGGTAGTAAAAGTATTATCATTAGGAAAAGCTTTGGAAACCCAGACATAGCCGTTGTCTTGCTTGATGGAAAGTCTAAGAGACAGTCATCTGTTCTCAGAAGCTTTGTGGGGTGGACTATGGGGATGTGCCTCACAGAAACCAATATTAGTTTATTACAAATGCATTTGCAGAATCTTAGACACAGTCAACTTCAGGTCTTAACCTAACAACATGTTTCATCCAGTTGGATCCTCAAAATTCTTCGGGAAGATAAGGAGGCAAGGGACCATTCTTCCCATTTTGCAAATGAGGAAAGGAAGGCTTCAGGCTCAGCAAACTGACTAAGATCACAAAGCCAGAGAAGGGCCAAACCAGAACTTGATTTTTCAACTTTTCTAATCCCTAGTTGTTCATCTTGCAACACCTTTAACAAGAAGGAACAAAGCAGTGCACCAATCCCTTCTCAGTGAAAGGAATGACAATTTAATAACCAAGAGATTTAATGTACCTCCCAAAAGATTCACTTCTCCTCTACTACTTACACTGAAAGAGTCAGGTTTATTCTACATTCTCATAAATCGATTTAAAACAATCAGGAGAAAGCTCATTAAGCTTCACCTACACAACAAAAATAAAATACTCAGCATTCATGCATAACTTCACATTTTGTAGATACTGACAAGGAGCTATCAAGAATTTATTTCATAGATGGCTATTATAATTATTTCACAACACAGAACACGTACACAGGCTTCTTTTTTATTGGAAAGAGAGGTTTTTACAGGCCAATTTAACCATACCACTTTCAACGTGAGAGTACCCAGCCTCAATCTGGTGGGACGCATTCTTGAAGTCTTGCACATTTAATTTACCATGAGCTTCAATAAATTGTACTCTGTAGCTGTTTCATGTTGTAGAGGTCACGCACACATGCGGAAGCTTAGCTGCAGACAGACACTATGTGGTGCGTTCTAGTCATTTCCAGCTCAAGACACAGAGGACTCCAAACTCCTACAGTAATTAGAGGTTAGCAATCTCTTTGACTCAGTGAAATTAAACACTATTGAACCCAGTTTAAATTCTTAAGTTTTCAAGGAAAATGAGTGATTCCAGAGTAGCTTTTGCAGGTGTATGTCTGCACGAATAAGACACTAGAGGGCCTGACCACAATGGTGATGGCTGCAAGGTAAAGGACCGATTTGAAACAAGAGGATTTTGTATGTTGCAAAGTAGTATGGACCGAGAGAGCCACCCACGCAAGCTCTTTCCACGTGTCTCACGAGATCGTAGCTTGGCGGCACTGACTGCTTGTTATGAGTGTTCAGTTCATCAATAAATGGAATAGAAGACCCGAGCCTACCTTTTTAATTATAAAATGCTTTTCTATCCCTCATAATCAGACTTCCACTCATTTCGGCACTGAAAAAAGAATGTCATCATCATAATTCCTAGTAGCTTGCTTCTGTTTCCGCTTCAGCAGATACCCTGTAGATGGGAAGTCACATAACAGCTTTGCATCCCATCAAGTTGCCTCCACCCGAAAACAGCTGCAATGCTTATCTAATTAAACCCCAGCGCCAAACTGTGAGCTGGTGCATCAATCATTAATATTGTATTTTGGATCACTTTAAATTCTGACTGAGGGTACGTGGCTCTGCACACACTGGTCTCTGAAGGAGATTTTTCAAATAATCTTTAAGTGGCATTGAAAAAATAAAACAAGCTGCCTGCTGTTTGACGAGAGCTCTAACACCCTGCTGTACTCTGATTAGCTGTTAATACTAATTGAGAGATGAATATTGCTTATTCCGAAAGGCTAAGGATTTTTTTTTTTTTTTTAATCATGAAAAGGAAAAGGCAGTTCTTGCCTTGGAAATGTGGCTCCTTGCCCAAATTTTCAACAGCGCCAAAAGAATGGTGGTTTCTGGGTCTCTCATCTACAGGGTGTGGAGTCATTATACTGAATCACTTCTTTACTCTGTGGGGCCATCCACAAGTCAGTGAACTGTGATCTCCACGTGGGATTTGCACTTTCATACCCTACATCTGGAACGTGGAAATGGTCTTTGCAGAGATCTGATAGCCCAGAAATATTTATGTAAATCTCTGTCCTGCTAAGGCACATGTTGATGTACTTGGGTTCAAGCTCATAAACCAAGAGGAACAGCTTCCTCCATTGCTATCCTAATAGACTAAAGCCAACAGGCTAAGCCAAATGGGACAATTTAGACAAAGAGAGACTGGCAAAACCAAATGAATGTCTGCTTCCTTCCAGCATTCTAGGAAAAATACCAAGCAGCTGTGCCAAAGCATACTGCCTTTCTTTGTCAGGAAAAACACTCTGACCCTCTCGAAATCAGGGGATGCAGTTGGCACCAGGTTCAGTAAATCTGTATGTAAGACAGATTTCCTAACAAGGCATGCTCAACTGCAGAAACACAATGCATACCTAGCTCTGCACAAACACAGCCTAAAAATCGTAAGGACATAGAACAAAGCATGGGAACCAATGAGGTTCTCATTCCTATAAGCTGAGACGCCTGGGCCTTTGCCAGAGTACTGCCTGGCACTTGGCCGCATCATCTAGAGTGATGGGAAGTCTTGGAGAATACAAATAAGAGAAGGAGGATGATTCCAGAGTAGCAAAAATATAAGGAAAAGACAGAGGCTTAGGATGGCATAGTGCAGAGAAGAGAAGACTAAATGATTTATCAACAGTCTGTAAACCTACATGAAAGACCTCAGTGATGCTTAGAGGCATCTCCTGAGTCTAATTAACACAGATCAGGGCATGGGGATTAAGACTGTCAATTTAGCTAAGCTAAAACTACATTTCCCAGAATTCCTGTGTGTATATAATTCTGGGGGAGGATAAGAGTCATTTTGCAGGTGATTTGGAAGATGGTAGCCATATTGCTTTGAAGATCAGAGCCGGGCTGGAAGCATTATTGATCTGCCTGCTTACCTTGCTGGCCTACACAACCCTAGCTCCTGCTGGCTCCCCTCCTTCAACTTCTGTGACTCTTGTGTCCAGAAGAGTTTTTATCTTCCTGACAGAGAATGCCAGCTGCTCCTGGTCTACAACCCCGTCATCAAAGTTGGAGGTTAGAAGGCTATGAGAGACCAACACAGATTCCAGTCCATCCTCCAGATCCCAGCTAGTACCTGTGGCTCCTAGCTTATTCTTGCTTTCCCCACCTCACATCCATTTTACCTCTCAGCCCCTACTCATAGGGGGGCTGAGAGGTAAGTCATACCCACACTCCTATCAATGGGGCTATTGTGACCACACTCAGAGAGAAGAGTAATTTTCTTTGGCCTGTAGTGGTTTAACTACAACATTGTAAGTAGCTCAGTGTGCAGCTCTGTAGAGACCAATTGGGGCTTGGAAATCTGTGCTCAGGGCTTCCTGAGTAATCAACAGTCTCTGATCCAGAAACCTCATGTTTGCTTTCTGTCGGTATATCTATAATTGTGGCAGGCTGATCTGTCCACTTGCAAAGGAGGGTGAATCTCACACTCTTCTCAGTTTCAAACTTAACATTTTCCACATAGACTCCCATAATTTCCACAACCCTAACCCCTTCTTTGATAATGAGACATATTCCAGCAGAGAAATTACTGCCTCTTTGGTTCCTCTACTTTCTAAGTAAGGCAGAACAAGAATGTGCCAAATTCTCTGCTTTTACTAGAATGCACTTCCTAGAGGTATCTGGAAAATGAAGGAAGGCCATTTTGCTTTTCCTCTGTGCCATTCCGACAACCCACATGAGAAAAGAACCCCCTATCTCCTTCTTCCAGAAAGGTCTTCCACAGTGCCCTACCAGCCTAACATCACTCTTCACTAACTGTTCTTCAGGAATGCAGAGCGCATCTCGGATGAGAGTGGATGGATTCTGAATCCAGTCTTGTCACCTATCATCTCGGTAACTTGGACAAGCCATGCAACATTCCTGAACCCCAGTTTTCTCCTACACAAATCTCAGGGGTGCCTGGGTGGCTCGGTGGGTTGAGCACCCATCTCTTGGTTTTGGCTCAGCTCAGGATCTTGGGGTTTTAAGACTGAGTCCCATACTGGGCTTTGCACTCAGTAGGGAGTCTGCTACAGGATTCTTTCTCCTTCTGTCCCTCCCCCTGCTTGCTCTCTCCTTAAAATAAGTAAATAATAATAAATAATTTTTTTTAATTTAAATTTTTTTAAATAAAATAAATAAAAGAAAATAAGTAAATAAATCTTTTTTTTTTTTAAAGAAAATACTTGAGATAATGTTTCTAGTGTCTATTACAGGCTGTGACCCACAAAATAATACATGTGCAAATGGGTCATAAATGATCCCACTCTAGTTACTATAAAAAAGAATCTTCATTTAGTTAAGCAATAAATGTAGAGTCTCTGCTCAGTTATCTTTGGTATACTTGGGCCCATATGCTGGTGATGGGCTTCTCCAATGTGACAGTCCCTGACCTTTTGTCTTCCCATTTTCAAGAGTCCACTATTTCCCTGCCAAGTCCTCTAGTTTCCCCCCACTATAGGACAGAACCTAACTTTGAATCTTAACTAGCCTACCTACGGCCTTCAGACCCTACTAGCTCTCATTAATCCTTTTTCTAGAAGATCAGATTCTGCTCCCAATATCCCTTTCCTACTGAATGAGTTCTTTTCTGTGAAAAGACAAACTACCTAAAGTTGCCCAACTTTTTTTTTTTTTAAGATTTTACTTATTTATTTGATAGAGACAGTGAGAGAGGGAACACACACAGGGGGAGTGGGAGAGGGAGAAGTAGGCCTCCCGCTGAGCAGGGAGCCCAATGTGGGGCTCGATCCCAGAACCCTGGAATCATGACCCAAGCCAAAGGCAGACGCTTAATGACTGAGCCACCCAGGCACACGTATCACACACCATCTTTGCTTCCACTTTGCTGTCTGGCCTGTTTCCATTATGATCATGGTGTCCTACTGCTGAATTAGAGTCTCACTTTCTCTTCTGATATAAAAAGTTGATTATCTCTTCTGATTTGCAGAGTTGTACACGATTCCCAGTTGAATGCTGGATCTTGGATCCCAAATGTCCTTCATAGGTCAGCATTAGATATAATGTCCTTTTTTACCTTCTATCTGTATTAGTTACACTGATGGCCTTAATTCTTTGCCTGTCTCTATACATTCTAGTAGGCAAGGTAAATTCTCCAATCCTGGACTTAGTATGCAATTCATTTTGGCTAATGGGATGTGAGCCAATGTAGCACAGAGTCTTGAAAAGCCCTTGCATGTTGGTACTTGCTTACTCTTGGGCACTTGCTACCAGGATGAGAGCATAGCCAACCTAGCCTGCTGGAAGATGAGAGACATATGGAGCAGGGCTAAGTTGCCCCAGTGATCACAGCAAAGGGTGTCCTAGAACAGCTGACAGTCAACCAACTTCCAGATATACAAGCCCACCCGAGAACACACATCTATAATTAATAAAAAACACATTATTTTAAGCCATGAGTTTTGGGCTGCTGGTTGTGTACCATTACTGTGCAATAAATAATGGACTCAGAAATCGGTAGACAGGTGCACAGGTGTTGCTATAATCCAAACCCAGAAATCGGTAGACAGGTGCACAGGTGTTAATATAATCCAAACGCAAAACTAGTTTGTGACTATTTGCTAAGTAAAACCTAGAAAAAAATTTGAAATAAAACTGCTAGAAACCTCTAAAAAGTGCTAAGAAAACTGTTTTAGGAGGATGGGAAGTTGGTGACTCGTGTTATCCTAGTGGCAAACTGTGTAATGTAAGACAGAAAATGCTCCTGATGAAATTCTAGACTTGAGCAAAGAAAGTTGAAGCCGAATATTGAAAGTGCCAGCTGTTTCTAACCAGCTGTATATGATGAAGAATTACAAGGAAGAGATGAACTCAGAAAATAATACAGATGTGCCACACTCTGCTAGTTTGGAATAAAACTGGTTTTCATCTCCAATCTTTCAAGCCAGAAAAGATTCTCAAATTAAGACATGGCCACGGGTAAAGACCAAATTAAGGGTGTGTCTGTTAGACCTTCTGTTAAGACTTCTTGCAGAACCACAAAGCTCAACAAATGGGCTTTCAGGATTTTTTTTTTTTTTTTTTGAGAGAAAGAGAGAGGGGGAGGGGATAGGGAGCTGGACAGAGAAAGAGGAAGAGAGAGAATCTCAAGCACAGTCCATTCCCATCATGGGGCTTGAGCTCTCAACCCTGAGATCATGACCCGAGCCAAAATCAAGAGTCACATGTTTAACTAACAGCTGCCCCTCAACATTCTTAAGGGCATTGTCCCACAGCAATATAAAATAAAGAAAACATCAAGAATTACATAGAGAAAGAAGGATGACTCCACAAAATTGTGGGTTGTGTTTTTAATACATAGAGTAACCTAAAAAGAACCAACTGTTCCAGATATAAGAAGTAGGTTGAGAAAGTTTTTTCCAAGGGTACATCTTCTAATCCCTTTTCAGAAATAGCCAAGAAGGAAAACAAAAATGAGGACATCTCAGACAGCAGAGATAAGAGCTGTGGAGAAGAGCAGACTGGAGAACCACTCTTAGAAAGCAGTATCTATGTCCTATCCAGGCACATGCCTCATTCCCAAAGCACGTTTGACCTTGTGACTTACCCTGAGCAGTGGATACTAACAGGTAGGATGCAAATACAGTCCTGAAACGTGCTTGTGCGTTGCCGTTTACTCACTCCCGGCCTCTGCCATCATCAGGAGAGGGAGCCTGGGTCAGCCTGATGCAAGGTAAGACATCTACAGAGCAGAACGGAGCCGCCCCAGTCTTCCCAGCCAAATTCCCCAAATTCATTCCAGATCAGCTGGCAGATAGTCAACCACCCCAACACACGAACTATACATTCTTCCTATCTTAAGCCACTGGGTTTAGGAGCAGCTTCTTGTGCAGTGTATTCTGAAGTAAATAGCAGATATACCATCCCTCTTTGTTTGTTCTACTCGCCTTCCACGTGACCAAAGTCTCAATGTGCCTCTTACCTCTAGTCACTCTCTTCTACTACTTTCATTATTATCCTCACTTCTAGTCTCAAGAATTATGTTACAGATGTACACATGCTTCCTACAGAGCCCTACTAGGCCACCTTCCTGTTACTAGAGATGTTTCTACCATCAAGGTACTCCCCACCCCGGAGCATCTACTTCTGCTACCCCTTGAGCATGTTGGCAAAACTCTCTAGCTCTCATTTTCCTCCTCTATAAAATGAGAGGTTCAGAATACCGCTAGATACGATTTACATTCACATAGCACCTCCTATGTATCATGTCAAAATTTTTTTTAAAGATTTTATTTATTTACTTGACAGACGGAGATCACAGAGAAGCAGGCAGAGAGAGAGGAGGAAGCAGGCTCCCCACTGAGCAGAGAGCCTGATGCGGGACTCGATCCCAGGACCCTGGGATCATGACCTGAGCTGAAGGCAGAGGCTTTCACCTACTGAGCCACCCAGGTGCCCCATGTCAAATTTTTTTTATATGTCATCTAGTGTCCTAAAACAGGATGTGGTAGATATTGTTCCTTCCATTTTACAGAAGAGGAAGTACAGGGGACAAAGCCTCCCCAGATTTCCCAAAGTTCTCTAGTAGGCAAGAAGGTCGGTTAAAGTCTTTTTATCCTTGGAAGGAAGGAAAGAGAGAGAGAGAGAGAGGAAGGAAGGACAGAAAGGAGGGAAGGAAAGCAAACCTGGACCAGTAACAGCAACAGAAAAAATTGGGAAGTGCTTCAGAGAAAAGAAGCGTAAATTTAGTCTATTCTGCTCAGAATTAAGGAAAATTTGTCATATTCTGCAGTAAGGACTCTCATACGCTTGAAAGGCAATAGGCTTGGGATGTGCAACAGAAACAGCCTCGCGTGTAAGTGACCACTTCCTGTGAATCAGGAGTCTTTCCTCTGGGCACTCTTTCCCCCATGACTAGTAACTGAAACTCTGCAGCTGGCACTCAAGTCCTTGATACCAAGCACTGCTCTTTTACTTGATTGTTCATTCCACACCAACATTTACTGATGAAGGCCCGTGTGCCAGGCACGGTGCCCTCGCTTTGCCAGCCACGCGGCCCACAGCCAGACAGTCTGTTATCTGAGCTTTGAAGGCCAAGAACCAAACGTTTATATCTGGCATTTTCTAATTAAGCAAACCACGTTTATGCAATAATGGCAGGGTCTTAAGATACCGTGCAAACGTTGACAAGCTGACTGGACTCAAAGAGAAGTTGCTGGGAGATTTCCCAAAAGGCCAGGCTCTCAGACGAGATGATTCCTGAATTTAATGTGTTCACTCCCGTAAAGCTGGGCACCAAGAGTGAGGCCTGGCCCACAGCTGGTAGCTATTTTTCCCCACTTGCTATGCATTTGAATCTCCCAGTGAACTCCAAAAACAGAGGCGCCCAACCAGCCTCCCCACCCAGGAGATGCTCCTCTGGGTGAGGGTCGTCTGTGGCATTTCAAGCTCTGCAGGGGATTCTTACACTCAGCCAGCGGTGACAACCAGTCAGTGGGCACCTTATGCATATTTTCAACGTATGAAAAATGAATGACCAGGTATTATTAAAGGAAACGGGTTTCGCACTCTTAAAACCATTTGGTACACTGCTGGGTATAAAATCTAAGAGCAAGAAAGGAATAGGAGGGAATGTAGAATGATGCACAGCAAAATGTGCAGGAAAGCCAGATGTACTGTAATAGGTAAGCATCTTAGAGAAAGAGGGAAGAAACACAGAGGATGCTTTTAACACCAAAACATTTCCTAGGCCCTTCTGAGGTCATAAGTGTACTTTATAATCTTTGACCAAGAAAACACATGGAAGACAAACTCCTATGAATTTGTTAATGTTCTTAAATAATTTGAATTAATTACTTTTAAGTGCTACTTCCATTTGAAAAATACTAATCCTTGATATCCAAGACATCACGCAGCATACAGACATGGTTGATAGCTAATGGACTCGGGAGGTAATTCAGCCACTCACTGGAATTCGTGGTCTGCAAATCGGGAACCTCAGACAGAGACCACCTACTAGCAAGAAGACTACAAGGAAATGTTTATGCCTCTTCAAGAAAGAGGCAAAATTAGACCATTTAGTGATAAGGAGCATCTTAGATTTCTACATGGCAGCAAAATAACTCATCAGGACCAAATGCAAAATTTGGGATTTTTTTTGGGGGGGGGGTAAGTTGTCATTCTATAGAATAGGCAAATTTGGTATACAAAAGAAAAAGAAAGAAATTAGATGAGGCTCTGAGCAATAAAAAATGATGCAGAAAACATCTGAGATAGAACAGCTCTAATATTTTATCACCACAGAATCAAGTTTGACATAATAATATCAGGACAGACATGACCAGGGAGAGGAAAACCATTTGATTATTCAATTTTGGGGAAAGGTGCTATTATAAAATAACAGCATTGGTTAGGGAAATAATATGAAATGTATAGCTGAAAAAGTAAAAAAAAAAAAAAAAAAAAAGAAAGAAAAGAAAAGAAAAGAAAAAAGAAAAAAAAAGAAAAAATCCCATAAGAAGTCAAAAGATCATTTTAAAAAACTTACTGAAAGTCCAGGAGAAAAATGTACACCCAAGATCAAGGTCAAAAGGTGGTTCTTAAATAGAAAGCATTGTGATTAAAAAAGCCAAGTAACGGGGGCTGTCATAGAAAAAAGTAAAAGGTATCTTATTGAATGGATGCACTGCTGATACATGAAGGTCACAGAAGGTCACGATATAGAAACAGAACCGTTGCTCTGGCTTCTCTTGTCTTCATGCTTTGCCATATGACCCTGAGCTGTTCTCAGGAAATCGTTAGGCTCGGGAAATGAACAAGGTGGTGAGATTTAGGATTCGACCATACCCAAGGCTCGCTTACCACAATTCCACCTTTTCTCCCCACACACTTCCAATGCTATTGGCCATTTGATACGGATTGCTTCACTTAAAGGGGCATATCTAATGTCCTGTAATGTATTCCTACGGATACGGAATCCAAATCACCACTAATCCCAAGTAACAGAATTGTCTTTGTTTTCACTTTTTTTTTTTAAGAGAGCGAGCACACAAGTCGGAGGGATGGGCAGAGAGAGAGACAGAGAGAATCCCAAGCAGGCTCCCAGCCCAGCGTGGAACCCGCTGCAGAGCCCAACACAGGCAGACACAGGCGTGACCCCGCAACCCTGACATGACGACTGGACTGAAATGAAGAGTCGGGACGTCCAGCTGACTAGCCACCCGGGTGCCCATGTCCTCATTTTTTCCTCAGCAATGTCTCCGAAAGTCTGGTGCTCTGAATGTCAGTCCAGAGGCTCCTTGACAAAAGAGGGCTCTGTGAGGAGATAATTAGGATTTGTAAAGATGCTTCGAAATCCGAGGTTTACTACATCAATATTTCTCCCATCGTTTCCCAAATTTATTTGACCTCAGATCCCCTTCATCATGTAAGCTTTACTAAAATTCCCTAGAAATGATCTTCCTTGACATGCAGTTTGGAAAACTTTTACTCTAAGATATTCTGAAATCTACCCCTTCACTCAACAAACACACTGAGTTCCTACTCGGTGCCAGGAGCCCGTCGGTGCCTGAGGTGCTGCGTGGACGGGACATGCGTTATGCCTGCGTCTTCATGGAACCTGTTTTCTAACAGAGCAAATGCTGTGCCCGTGTCACCCAACACAGATTCCTCATCATTTCCGGTGCTGCTCAGTGCTATAGGAAAAAAGAAACAAAACCCAGCCGGGGGATAGAAATTGGTTAAAACGGGTGTGGGAGGTAACCAGGTGGGACAGTCAGGAAAGGCTTTTTCCAGAGGTGAAGTTTCAGATTTTTTTTTTAAGATTTTATTTATTTATTTGACAGACAGAGATCACAAGTAGGCAGACAGGCAGGCAGAGAAAGAGGAGGAAGCAGGCTCCCTGCCGAGCAGAGAGTCCGATGCAGGGCTCAATCCCAGAACCCTGAGATCATGACCTGAGCCAAAGGCAGAGGCTTAACCCACCGAGGCACCCACCAGGTGCCCCGTGAAGTTTCAGATTATGTCCACTATTGTTTTTACACTCAGTGTATTTTTATAATTGTTTGAAAATTCGTGATTGAAAAGTAGTAAGGCAAGATTAGTATTTTAGCAATTTCCTATTAATAAAAAAGTCAATTAAACAGAGCACTCAGCCCCCAACTATTCCATTTAAATAAGCACGTATTGCAGGAGGGTTAGAAAGTTGTACCCCTCGGGATCTCACGCCGCATTCTCAGAGCACACCAGTAAGTGGCAAACCTGGGTTTCTCACACAACCCAGAAGAAGCCCCCCTCCCCCACTTTCTGGGTGGGCACTGCAACAATTCTGCCTTTTATCCTTCCCTGAACGATCGACACACACAGTCAGACACCCAGAAACTTCTGTATGGCAAAATGACACAGGATAATCATCTTCAGTGTCTTGTAATGAAGGAGGGAGGTGATTGTGGGAGTCAAATCTGGCAGGATTTAAACTACACATGCTGCTCTCTAGCCTCCATGCCCACCGACTGCTCATCAAAACGCCTCCAGGGAAAGCAACACGGAAGGCTGGGGAGATGCGATGTGTTTGCACTCTTAAGGTAGTCTTCAAAGAAATACTTCTTTCCCACAGCAATGAACCTCTTCAATCCAGGAAAATGCTTATTATAAGTGGTTTCTTTTAACGATTTTATTTATTTATTTGACAGACAGAGATCACAAGTAGGCAGAGAGGCAGGCAGAGAGAGAGGGAAGCAGGCTCCCTGCTGAGCAGAGAGACTGATGCGGGGCTTGATCCCAGGACCCTGAGATCATGATCTGAGCCGAAGGCAGAGGCTTTAACCCACTGAGCCACCCAGGCGCCCCTAATAAGTGCTTTTGATAAATGATCTTCGTAATGATTGTTGTGTTACTGGTGAAAGGGTATTGAGTTTTCCCAAAAAAATGCCTCTAAAAGATAAAAAGGCACTAATTCAAAAGGAGGCTATTGTTTTTAATTCTAACATGTTTCTGAGAAATCCACTTAAACATTTGCAATAACAGTGAAAAATCTTTAAGTGGATGAGTGAAAAATTCCCTCTCATTGTGTTTTGAGTAGTCAAATTGCACCCAGTATTGTAAAACGAAAGTGCTGTGTTGCTAAGCAATTCCAAGAATCATCCCAAATCGGGTTTTTACCAGATTGATGAATGCGCTCCCCCTTTAATTTGTCTTCTCACTAGAACACCGTTTTTGCTTGAGCAACAAAATACATGAACTGATCATAGGAAAATAGAATTTTGTGTAGCAATAAGTAAATCTTACCTCAGTTCTGACTAATATTTAATGATATGCGTGATTTTGTTAGGATGCATGAAAATCAGATAGAAGACAATGATTGCGTTTGGCATTATGCTAACACCGCAGGTAAAAGCAGCTCTAAGATCAGCCTGGAAGAAAAAAGAATGGAAGAAACTGTGAATTGCCTCTAGAAACTCTGAGATCCATGGTTCAAGACACCAGCTGTTGGGTCTCCCTAACTTGAGAAATGGTATCATTTTTATTGGCCTATGTCTCCAAGGAGAACACTGAAGGAGGCTACATTCCATTGGTTTGTAAGTTTTTATATATCTGTTAAAGGTTAATTGGGTAATTGATAGTTACCGTTGATGGTCTGAAATTCACACCCTTGGGGCGCCTGGGTGGCTCAGTGGGTTAAAGCCTCTGCCTTCAGCTTGGGTCATGATCCCAGGGTCCTGGGATGGAGCTCCACATCAGGTTCTCTGCTCAGCAGGGAGCCTGCTTCCCCCTCTCTCTGCCTGCTTCTCTGCCTGCTTGTGATCTCCGTCTGTCAAAGAAATAAATAAAATCTTAAAAAAAAAAAAAAGAAATTCACAGCTTCATGTTAGTTATTAACAAAGTAAATAGGTATTTAATCACACTCAATTCAAAGGAAATAAAGGTGACTCTAAGGGAACATTATCAGTATGTGTGTGCTTACGGAGCCTTCTTCCTCTTCACTAGCAGCAAAGTTCACGTATGTAGACATCAAGGTTCACGCTAACTAACAAAGACATATGCACACAGAGGGCAGCCTCCCATCTTTAAAGGACGTATAAAGCTCTTATAATTTCATAGTGTAATATAGTTCCTACTGTGTGTATGTTTATGTAAATATCTTCACAGATGGGCGATGGGTCAGAAATCCCCTTCTGTTGAGATTTTGTTTGGTGACAATAAATGAAAGACGGTCGGCCACTTCGCCGTTCTCCTAAAGACAGTGAGGCTGTCAGGCTCTCACAAGGCTTTCAGCTGGATTTGGGTTTTAACTCCTAGTGTCTATGAGCAATAAAGGAAAACTGGAGCAGAACATTTCTGAGGATATTCGGGGATTTAATGAACAAGAATAACATTTAAAGGAAGAGGGGGAAAGAGGAGTGAAAATGAACTTTCCTGTGCTCTTCCCTGTGAGAAGTCCCCTTGTAATTATGCATGTATCTTAATTAAAATAAGATATTCATGTTTTGCATTTTCAGTTGGCCTTGTATAATTAAAACTGCATCACATCTGATGTATTTATAATTATAGCCAAATGGTTATGTTAATGTTCATCTATTTCATGCTGAAAAACAACAAAAAACATGAAGACCATTCCTGTAAATGATTTCTTACCAGAAATTCAGTCTTGAAAACAAAATATCTTTGAGATCAATAGTCACAGCTTTAAGTGTGAAATCCAAAAGTGCTGATGCTTGCAAAAGCACAAATCCAAACTGCTTTTAAGGGATAATCTATAGGAGAAGAAAAATAGAATGAAATCATACAAGGTCTAATTAAGGTCTCAGAGAAGATCTCTCACTCACCTAAAAGAATGAATAAGAGACAATCATATCTCCTTAGCCTATAATCATTGAGCTTTAAATCCCCAGCTCTTTCCATTAAAAAAAAAAAAAAGTTGTGTTAAAAGATCAGTGCTTTCTCCTCTGAATTTAAAAACTATGACTAAATTGAATGCCTGTTATTAAATCTTCACTGAAAAATTCTTTCTTAACTTTTTCCAGTAAAGGAATCACAAAAATGAAAGCATTGTTGGAATATAAAAGTTTGTGTTGGAAATAGTAACATGTGGCTTGGGACCTAAGGCTTGGCTGTTTGGGAATATCACAGATGAAGATCCCTGAGCAGACATTAGCACTTAGATATTCTTGTGGCTTGAATCACATCCTTCAAAAATGATATGCGGAAGTCCTGACCCCTAGAATCTCAAGATGTGACCTTATTTGGAAAAGGGGTCAGTAAAATATGATAGTTAAATTAAGATAAAGTCATACCAGAGTAAGGAGGGCCCTTAATCCAAGGTGACTGGTGCCTTTATAAGAAGAGGGGAAATTTGGACACAGAGACATATGGGGAGAAGATCCATGAAGACGGAGGCAGAGATTTGTGTCACGTGTCCCCAAGCTGAGGAATACTGAGGATTGCCGGCCACCACTCGAAGCCAAGAGAGCACAGAACAGGTCCTAGCTCAGAATGTCCTGGAGGAGCCAAGCCTTTCCACACCCTGATTTCAGACTTCTGGCCTCCGGCCCTGTGAAAGAGTCAACTTCTGTCATTTTAAGTCTTTCTGGAGAGAGCCCTAGGAAGCTGACACAGATGTCTGTAGAGCATGGAAGCTTAGCTTCCCAGAATTTAACTTGTAGCCACATTCTATAAGCTGTATTAACCAATAGTTTGCAATTTTTTTATAAATTTCAAGCAAGAGGCTTGGGTTCTGGGAGCCTTAGCAGCCACCTTTCTTTCCTTGGTTCTCGAAGAAAACGGAGGAAGGAGGAAACTGTTCTCCCTGCAGAGCTCATCCTCCGGGGCTAGAGTCCTTCATGCTATCTGCCTACAAGGTCCGTAATTTGCACCACAGGAGTCAAGACCTGCTGTCTAAGGTGGTGGAGGACCCTGGGTTTCCTCTCTATTTCACGGGAGGCCTTAAGGTACAGGCACTTGACAAGGTAATCAACCTAAGTGTCTTGGTGCCTTTTCAGGTTCCCATACCAGGTCTGAGGGAAATTGTCTCACGAGCTGGTAAGGAGAAAAAGGAAAGGAAAAATCTTTAAAATGAGTCTACCTGTTCACAGATATTAATGCAAAAACATGCATACTAAGAATATGATCTGGAAACACAAACCTAAAAGAACCACATACCTTATACTTGATTGCTCCACACAGATGAACACGCCAGTGGCTCGGCTGGACATCGGCATCTGTATTTTCTTCATAGATGTCATGCTGCGGATCACTGAGGGGCTAAGTGCACAAGTCCATATTCTAACAAACCCTAAGCAAGGATGCAGATAAACGGAGGCTTGGGGAGAAGGCCATAGGAATCACAGATTAAATTCTGTAGCTTTTTGTACTTTAAAAGCATTTTTTGGTTAGTTTTCAGACTAGCTCTGTTAATGTCACTATTTCAGAGATGCAGATAGAAAATTCAGTTCAATGATGGGCCCTTGGGCACACAGAAAGTGTAACATACATCAGGTCTTCTAACTCCCTATCTCCTGCTACAGATCCCTGGAAAAGAGATTCTCATTGTCCTCGTTGACCAAGTGACCACCCCGGCTCAGGGGCCTGGAGCAGAGTCTGCAGGCGCAAGCATGGGTAGGGTCAACGAAATGACGGGACCACTTGTCACCAGCTCACCTGCTCTTCTTAACATTATGTGGTCCTGTTACTATCACACCACTTTTTTTTTTTTTTTTTCCTCAATAGATCACCAGTTTATTGTAAAAGGGTAAACCTCAGGAACAGGGGGATGAGAGTAATACACAGGACCAAGCGTATGGGAAGGGAAGCAGAGCTTCCACACCCCCTCCGGGAGACCACTTTCCCTGCACCTCAATGGATTCAACAACCCAGAAGCTCTGTGACAACACTCCTGATCATGTCCTTTGTGGAGAATGTTTTTTGTCATCACCACGAACAAACTGTTTCTCCTTGCTTACATGAGAAAGCTTTATATTAAATGTTTCCTTCTCAGAGTACAGTTCTAAGGACCTTCTAACAGAGGGGTTTCTAAGAAAGAGAAATTACAGTTAGGGATGGCTCCGGCCCTGCCCTGATTCCAGATGCCACCTGGGGTACCAGAAGCACCAGATAGCCACATACTCAAATTTGACTGTCCTATAAAAACCATCCTATAAACTAAAAGTCTCAAACATGATTGCTCTAACATTATAAATTATAATACACACTCTGAAATTATTTTGAAAAATTGGGTGCTAACTTCTTTCTTCATAACCTTAAATAATTGTAAAAAAATGTGATTTCTAGCAGATTATAAATGGTGATGTTTAAACATGAAAGCTATGGCATCCTTTTAAATATATGCAATGAATCCAAGTTGCCTAATGGCTTGAAAGCCACCTGTCTTGGGAGACAGTGGCCTCTTCTCATTGCTTTGGACCCTGGTGACAAAGGTATCCTACATAAGCCAGGGCCCTTCATCCCAGAGATGAACATTCAAACCTGGCTCAGGAATCAGAGAAGAGAAAAGAGGATCCAGGGGAAGGGGGAACACAT
The DNA here is from genome assembly GCF_009829155.1 of Mustela erminea. Taxonomy (NCBI): domain Eukaryota; kingdom Metazoa; phylum Chordata; class Mammalia; order Carnivora; family Mustelidae; genus Mustela; species Mustela erminea. Next base: position 10,317,972 of record NC_045628.1, read on the forward strand.
GCAGGCCCAGCTACTGCCTCCCACCAACAAGGCAAATAAGTAGATCAGGAACAATGTGCTTGAAACACAAAATGGCTGCTACTTCCATTTGGCCCTGCAGTCTCCCACCCTAACCAGAAACATACAGGATAGAGAATTCTGGAAGGTGTGGTTCAGCCTAGGCAAGCAGACACAGGACAAAGCCACAGTCTTTGCTGGTCATGGGGTGCCAACCCAGACATGAAGCCTGTGCTGCCTGCCGTATCTTGAATGATGAAGTCTTCTGTCCCTGACCCGGGAGTCTTGTGTCTTCCACCAGTAGCCATAAAACTGTGGCAGGCTGACTCGCTAGCTTGCAGGACAGTAAAATCTCAAGACCCTTCACAGCTCTTGACACCACTTTTATCGATTTAACAGTACATGGATGAGCCTTCCAAACTTTCAGAAATTCAGATGGTCTCTTTTTCTTTCTTTTATATCTATTTCCATTACTCTTCCTTTAGATTGGTGCTCTAATGTGCTAAAGCTTAATGCTTAGAAGTCTTTTTATTGATCACCTCATTATTCCTTATTCAACAAACATGTGTTGGTAGAAATTGTTTTAAAAATTTGCTTCATTTTCTATGATCATAATGTTCTAAGTCTTAAAAATCTTTCCATGTCATGTAATTATGAAAATTACTATTGGCAAACAACAGATCAAAAATGTAAATGTATTGGGTGCCTGGGTGGCTCAGTGGAGTAAAGCCTCTGCCTTCAGCTCAGGTCATGATATCAGGGTCTTGGGATCAAGGCCCGCATCTGGCTCTCTGCTCAGCGGGGAGCCTGATTCCCAATCTCTCTTTGCCTGCCTCTCTGCCTACTTGTGATCTCTCTCTCTCTCTCTCTGTCAAATAAATAAATAAATAAAAATCTTTTTTTAAAAATGTAAATGCATTTTACATTTTTAAAAAATGAATAATTGTTAAAATAAAATTTTTACTGGAAATTAATCATCTATTAATGCAATACTGTTAAAAATTAATCCATTATACTATATATATACTATATATATAAACATATACTATGTTAATAAGAAGTTGAAAATATTAAACATTCTATAATATGAAGTAAGATTAAGACTGAGCATACCTGAATAAATAATTTATAATATAATGTGATAAAATAAATTTTAATTATCTAATTGAACACATCCTGAATCTAAAAGAAATTTGGTAACAGTTTTACCCAAGGAGTCCATGTAATGTAGCCTATAAATTTTGGTAGTTCTAGAAATATTCCAGTTATACTGAATGTATTCAGCAACACTACTTTATTGTTGGGCTGTTCAAAGGCCTCTTCTTCCCAGCTAATAAAACAGATGAAGGATGAATCCTAAGAAAAGCCAAAAAGAATTGCTTACAGTTACATACACAAGAAAGGTCATTTTTAGCCTCAATAGGTCTTACTTAAAGTGCACTCCGCTTTGCTCTTACAGAACCTTACACCCTTTGGCAGAAGGAAGGGAATAGAAAAGACAAAGTCATTAAACAAAAATTGTCATAACTCTCATCATTCCTACAGCTGCACCAGAACATTCCGACCCAGGTCTGAAACACCAAATTTCACCCTCAATAGAATAGTGATTAAGATAGAGAAATACAGAATTCCTAGGTTCAGAAACTCTTCCTTAACATCTTTAAAAGGCCTCTCTTTATTGGAAACCCAAGAGAACTTTACACTTCTAACCCATGGGGAAGATTGGGATGAGTTAGGGATCTGTTTTCAGGTTACCAGTTGGAAGGACTGTTGTGAACTCAGACAATTGCTCCAGGAATGAGCTGTAGCAAACCTCTTTCCTATAGAATTCAAGATCTAAACATGATTTTCCTAAAAATTTTCCATGCTCTTCTACTCCTCAAAAAACATATTCCTATTGAGACCACTTCCATAAACCACCTTGACCTCCCACCAAGAAGCTCCACTACTGGGTGGTAGAACGCAGAAGGAGAATGAGAGGAGTGAGATAAAGTAGAAAAATAGACCTAAGCAAGAATGCAGCCATCAGAAGGGGGGACAGATAGCCTTCAGTCAGCCAAAGACAGCTGTGAGCTGTAAGTGCCAAGCATCCCAGCAGCCAGAGTACTGGTGCACCAGCTTGGTGAAGGGGTTTGGCTGGGGGTCTCAGTGGCACCCTATGCATACCCACGCACTGGACTAAGGGTTGAGGATGCAAACATAAGACCCAGCCTATGCTTCCAGATGCACTCAAACAAAGGATATATACATGTAGATACATAATTCCTCTTGGGCTTCACAACAACAAGAACAGTGTTCTTTCTGTCCTACTCTTTGAGAATGGGGAGCCTATCTTTTATTTCATTCAACAAACGTTCGTTTGCCCGTGTTAGCCAGGCATTCTACTCAAAGCTAAGAAAGAATCCTAAGAACTGCAGATACAGGAAGGAATTAAGACAGCGTGCCTGCTCCAAGGAATCTTTACCATTTCCCTACAATACCTGGTGTGTGTACATGCCAAACCAACATTTATTAATCCTTGTTTACCTGCTTACTCATTTTTTTCCTGTTTTTTTTTTTATTGTGGTAAAATATATGTAACACAAAATTTACCATTTAAACCATGTTTTGGTTTACAATTCTTGCTTACTCCTTCTAAAAGCAGTGTTCTCTTCTACAAGAAGTTGAACACATGGCATGGTAATGGGAATCAGATGACACTATCTTTGATCTTCGGGGGGAAAAAAATCCCTTAGGCTCTGGAGTCCTTAGTATAAAAAGAAAGTGTTCTGCAATGCTACCAGCTATGATATATGGTACAAATACTTCGGTCATGCAGCATGTCCATTTTCAGAGGGGGAAAAAATTAAATTGCCCTTCTCCAGGCTAACAGGCTGGCCACTGCGTTTTGATCCCCTAATCTCCATACATGCTCTCCTCGCAATGGATGATATTCTGTTTGTTGAAAGAACATAAATAATTAAAATCCTGCGGGGAGCAGATTTTTATTTACAGGGCTCTATCGTCATTCTTATACCTGGTGGGAGTATGGCAAAATTACATGAGTTTATTAAAAAACAAAAATTGATGGTTCCAGCTTCCTTCCTCTGCCCCACGGAATGAGATCAAACAGCGGCTGCGTAGCAGAACTGTCAGCATTTAAATAGCTATCACTGGAATGGCGGGGGCGGGGGGCTAACTAACATTCGTTGGAATGAGTTCTCGGATGCACAAGTTCCCCATTGTGCCCAGAGCTTCCTGGACGTCGCCATATCTTGGAGTTTAGATGTTCACGCTATGAAATGTTGCCAAGCCAACCTTAGCCCTTGTTGGGTGTTCTGTTTCACCATTCCCTTTTATTTATGATTCCCCCACATTTCTTAAGATAAAAGCTTACACTGCAGAAAGAGTCTAAAGCATGCCCCCTACATACAAACTGATCTCCAGATTACCAGTGAAATTGCAGCCTTTGTATACTTATGGACTGACGTGATAACTGAAAATAACTTCCATTAGCACTATAAAAACTCCAGCTGATACCAAATGAATTTCATTTGATACCAGCAGAGAAAAATATTGGCTACTGAGATATTCTTTGTTCATGGTTATTTACAGTTAGCTAGAATCCATGTACAAGTCAGCCAGCCAGAAGGCGCCAGATGATTTCCCTCACTCGAGGACCTCGTATGGAAGGTCTTCCACAAAAGACGGGCTCGCCTTCATTTACTGAAATCCGGGAACCGTGCTTGTCACCCTTGGTCTACCACGATACGTGGAAATGTCTAGTAATTAAATTCTTTGGAGTAAGAAAGATGTAAAAAGTGTGTGAGAGGTCTGTAGTGCCTGGAGTCTGACATTCCTTCCCCACTTCTACCCCAATATCCTTCTGTTTTGTAAACTTTGGAAATAGTTAACAAAATGATCAGAATATCCCCCCAAACTGTACTTCTGGACATTTTAAAAACATAAATATCTCAAACGTACATGTATCACCGTGAAGATTTAAAGGACAACATTTTGTTATTTCCTTTGGACTTTTATCATTTAATGAAATATCATAGATAAAATTGAGGCCCCCCATTTGGCACTTCTCTCCAGATGAATGATTATCTTGAAGTTGGTACAAATATCCTCTATTTGCTATACTTTTACTACATAAGCATGTATCATAAACAATTTTACAAGTCTTTAAGTAGAACATCTTTCTACAGACTGTTTTCTTCAACATTACAGATTCTTTAATTCGTTATTGTAAATACACATGCAGTTTACCATTTTAACAATTTTAGGCGCACAATTCAGGGATATTAATCACATTCATAATGTTGTGTGACCATCACCAGTATCCATTTCCAAAATTTCTTCATTGTCCCAAAGAGAAGCTTTGTCCCCATTAAACAGTCACTCCTTCCTCCCAGCCACTGGCTGCCACCATTCTACTTTCCGTCCCCAGGAATCTGCCTATTCTACGTAGCTGGATGTCAAATGATATTTGTCCTTCTTTCTAGCTTATTTCACTTAGCAAACCAACATTAGGTTTTTGACATCAACACATATTATCACATACACTCTAGGTCAGTCATCCTAAATGTTGTATAGTTTTCCAGTATATTAGAAACAATAATTTACCCATTACTCAAGAGCTGGAAATTGAAATTTTGAACTTTTTGCTATAACAAAAGCAATGTTGCAGTGAATATCGAGGGAATTCACCTGGAAGTGGAAATGTTGGCTGGGTGCCTCTCCAGCTTCAGCAGAGAGCTGCCAAATTACCATCTAAAATCATTAAATCAATTTACATTGTTAGCAGACCTGGATCTGAGTTCCTGCTTCCCCCACATCCTTACTAGGTCTGGCAGATTTTCATTTAATTTTTGACAATCTGATGGGTGTGAAATGTTATATCAAATTTTAAATTGGCATTTTCCTAATTAGCAGTGAGGCTGAGCATTTTTCCATGCTTATTAACCACTTTATATGTTGCTTTATCTATGAAATGACTGCTCATAGCCTTTTTGCTCTTTTAGATTATTTTTTAGGTTTTTCTAATTGATTTCTGGAGGAGACAGATAGAAAGATAGATACCTATAGAGATGGAGATTCTGTAATCATTTGACTGCTATATAGACCAGATGACTTTGTTAACCATCTCTATTATTTCTTTGTTTTCTAGCTCATTAATTACTGATTCTATATTTATTATATTTTCCCTTCTGCTTTGGTTTACTCTGTTTTTCTTTGTCATTTTCTTGATTTGGACACTTTTTTTTTTTCAATTTTTCTCATTTTCTAATTTGTGCCGACAAGGCTACAGATATCTCCCTAAGTAAATGCTTTAGCTTGCCCACAAGCATTAATAGTGCCTTAATTTAATTGAAAAAATTATGTGATATTCCTGCTGCTAAATCCTTTCTTGTAGCTTCTTCAATAGAGGTCTAAAGGCAGGACGTTTTTTTCTCTTTGTAGATGTGAAACTATCTAGACTTTAGCCTTAACTCGTGAATGAGTGAAATGATGCATGTTCTCCCTCAGTCTCTTGACAACAGTTTTCACACAGTTCTTGTTGCCGTGGGGAAGCAGCGGTCCATCTAGAATCTGTCAATTCTAAGCCACCAGTCTTCCTACTCAGGGAGAGTAGAAGATGTTCTCTTTGTCTTTGGTTTCTTACAGTTAAATTTTGAAGCATCTGGGGTGAGTTTTTATTATCATTATTATTTTTCTCTTAGGACTTGTGTGTTCCTTCACTTTGGGAATGTGTATCTGTCCTCACTAAAATGTTCTCCACCATTGTGTCTCTCCTCCATTCTTATCCTGTCATTCAGGAACATTTCTTAGTCTACATTGGAGCTTGTTACTCAAGTCCCTTTCAAATTTTCAATCTCTTGATCTCTCTCCATCTACTTTCTGAATGTTTGTTTGGGTTTTTTTTTTTTAATCTACTTATTCTTTGGTATAATATCAAATTTCTACTCTGTGATTTCTATGCCTTCCTTTAAATCTTTGATCCTTTAAAGTACATTTATTTTAAATTCTTTTTTTATAGTATTCTTTTATCTTTTGTGTGGACTTGAAAATGCTCCTTTTATTTTATGTCTGCTGACCCTCCCTCTTTTCTTCATGTAATTTGTAATTTTGGTTATGAATTCATATTCAGAGGACATTCATTTCCAAGGAAATATCCAGCACCTTCTTGGAGAGGCAGTCCAGGTTACTCTCAATCAGAATCTCTGGAGGCTGGGTCCAGGAATCAGTACATTATTAAGCAATCTGGATGATTTCAATGTGCAGCCGAGATTGACACCACTGCTTACAGTGAGTATCAGCTGATATCTGCTATCACTATCTTTGTAAGGCATTTGCATTCAGCCTCTGCTCTTTGCTCCTAAATCTATCTTCAATTTTGGGACCTGCAGATTTCGCTTCCTTATTTTCAGGTTGGACACATTGTGGGAGTGATTTTTTTTTTATTGCGGTAAAATATACATAATGTAAAATTTGCCATTTTAACCATTTTTAAGCATAGAGTTCAGTGGCACTGAGTATATTCTCATTGATGTATAACCATGATCACTATCCATTTCCAGAACTTTTGCATCCTTCCAAATAGAAACTCTGTAACCATTAAACAAAAAGTTTCCCATTGTCTTTTCTTCCTAGCCTCTGGTTACTTCTATTTCTTTCTGTCTCTATAAATGTGCCTATTCTAACTACCTCATAGACGTGGAATCATAATATTTGTCCTATTATGTCTGGCTTATTTCCCTAAGCATAATGTTTTCAAGGTCCATCCACGTTATAGTATTTATTGGAATTTCTTTCTTTTCATGACTGAATAATATTCCATTTTAAGTGTATACCACTTTTTGTTTATTGATTTCTTTGTTGATAAACACCAGGTTGTTCCACCATTTGGTCACTGAAAATAATATTGCTATGAACAAATGATACACAAGTATTTGTTTGAGTGCCTGCTTTCAGCTCTTTTGGGTATAGACCTAGAAACGGATTTGCTGGGTCATATGGTAATTCTGTTTTACTTTTTGCAGAACTGCCAAGCTGTTCTCCACAGCAGCTACACCATTTTTACCTTCCTCCCAGCAGTGCACAAGAGTTCTACATCCTTGTCAACACTATTTCCCATTTTTTTGATAATTGCCATCATCATGGGTGTGAAATGGTTGGGCATATTTTTAATTGTTGCCATATTTTATCCAGCATCTCTGAGTGTTGTTGAAGAAGGGGCCTTTATTTTAGCCCAGACATCCCCATTGGCCACACGTTCACATTTAGCTCTTGAATTAAAATCACAAGAATCACTTCACTTAAAGGTCTTTAGCATAGGTTAAGAAAATAATCACCTCTCACTGCCCTCAGAGACTCAGAAAAGCCACGTTCAGGTGCACCCAGGATGAGTCTAATGGAATGAATGATGCCAGAAGTTAACCCCAATGAGTTTACTTATATGTTAAAAAAGTAAATAACTATAAAATGTGTAAAATAAAATGTAATTTTTTACTCCGATATATCAGCCTTGATACTAGCAAGGTGACACACTCATAACAAGATAATCTGAGGAGGTTTATTTAGAAAGAATCTGTGTATAAAGAAAGGTCTGGGCCAGAAAGGAAGGAAACCATAGGAATAGTACAGTAACCTAGTGTTAACACCCAAAGCTATTACGACACCTAGGCCAAAGTCATGAGTGGAAAAAGCAGCTACCTGCACCCAGAAGGTGAGAGATGAGTTGAGAAGCCACTTTGATTTGAGCAATGACTTTTAATCAAGGAACACAGCCAGCCTAGAATGACCCCAGAGGGTAAAAGCGAAGGGTTTAAAAAATGTCCTCATTAGGGGTGCCAGAGTGATTCAGTCGGTTAAGTGTCCGACTATTGAAATCAGCTCAGGTCATGATCTCATGGTTGAGATCAAGCCCTGCATTGGGCTCCATATGGAGCATGGAGCCTGCTTGAGATTCTGTCTCTCCCTCTCCTCTGCCCCTTCCCACCTTGTTTGCACATGTGCAAACACTCTCTCTAAAAAGAAAAACAGATTCTCTCTCCTTTTCCCTCTCATCTTCTGCCTTTCTCGCACCTCCCTCCCTCCCAAAAAAGTCCTCATTATCCTGTTCTATCCTGCTTCCAGCATCTCCACTGGTCAAGCCCAAGTGCAAACCGGCTGACAAGGAAGCCCCTGGCATTACTCCCATGGTCAACTGTCCAAGGCAAAGAGCACGTGCTCAATGGAGAACAGATCTAGAGGAACAGGTAGAAACTATTCACTAATGCAGTTATCTCCTAGAAGTAATTAAAACTCCCAATGTATATTTGGGAAGTAGCCTGCGATGAGGTTACTGATTTCTATAAACCTGTACTCACGGAAATTAAAAGCAAATCATCACATCTATATTCTGTATTCCTAAGCACATACAAACCCAGTTCACATCTTATCACATTGAATAAACATAAGAAATGCTGCACTTGGTTGTACCAGTTCCTCTACTGATGTCAGCAAGCTATTTTTTTCAAAGGCAAGAGATGTTTAGACATTTTGTAGGATAGCATAGTTGTACTCCATGAAGTGATCTCCAGCATTTAGGACTGTGCTCCCCAATCACCCTTAATATGAATCCATCCTTAACTCTCTCTTTTGCTTTCATCCTTTCAGTCACAGTAATTTTTGCTGAATAAATAAGCAAGTAATTTTTGCTGAATAAATTAATGGGTAGAGAGTTGAAAAATTCCTGACATTCTTCTCACTCTTTCTTGTAATGGATCATCACTCACAGCCCTGAATTCCCAACGTGGCAATGTGGGATGAGAAACCCAAGGAACCATAGAAATATGTAATTTTATACGAGGGTTTTTGTTATTGTTGTTGTTACTGTGGATGGGAGAAAAGAAATTCTGGGTCAGTAAGTAGCTTATAAATTTTCCAAGAAGGGGATAGCATCTTACATGATTCCTAGATTTTCTGTTCTCCAAAAAAGCAGTAACATTTTCCTCAAAAGATTCTTATCTGGTTAATTGATTTCGGTGTCAATATGGCCTTTAAGAACCTAACCTAGCACCCTTAGACACCTTAAATTAACAACCAAAAGATGAATAAAGCTATTTTTTTCTTCTCATTACTTTCTAAAAATGTATTATAGTGATATCCTGGAAACTATGAATTTGAGAGTATGCAATTCTTTCAATTCCCCAAAGCCAGAATATAATGGTATAATGTCTCACAAAAGGTATCTATACTTCCAAATCTTCACATATTTAATGAACTATTTGGAGCTATGAAATAAAAAGGCATCATGAATTGGTAGAGAAACTCTGTGGATGAATAAAACCGACTCAATATCTCATCTAAAATGAAAGGGAGAAATTGCAAACAGCCGACTTTACTGAGCAAAGGAACTGAAAGAGGATCTTTTCCAAAGTCTCTTGTTTAGAGGATTTCTACCTTGAAATATTGCACACAGGGGATCCACGTATATCTGCACAGCACTGTTTTAGACGTACCAAGGAGAAAATAAGAAACGTGCCCCATCCTCAAAAAGCTAACCTCCAAGTGGTAAGACAAAACATAGAGACACAGAGCATGAATATAAACAAGGTATCTGATGGCAGGCAAACATGTTCAGCTTCCACTCAGGGAAGAGAGTGACCCTAGGGGGCAGGCATCCAGACAGGTGAGGTCATGGAGTGAGCACAGCAGTTTGGAAAGCTGAGGAGAAAACCAATTTGATGGGAGCAAGAGATGTTGGAGAGTGGCAAAAACTGTCCACAGACACTGGGACATGGCAGCAAGTTTTTGAGCAGAGGCATAAGCAAGCCATAGACTGGGAAGAAATATTTGCAACACCTATATCAGACAAAAGAATTATATCTCGAATGTATCATGAATTCCTATAACTCAATAATAAAAAGACAAGCAATCCAACTTACTTCAATGGGCAAAGTCTTGAACAGGCACATCACACAAGAAATATGCATACAAATCGCCAGTGGTCATGGGGAAAAGTTGCGTCATTAAGCATGACAGCAATGCAAATTCCTAGGAAAATGAGATGCCAGTTAGCATCCACACGATGGCTAAAATGAGTAAGACAGACAATACCAAGTGCAGACAGATGCTACAAAGCAGCTGGAATCCTCAGACATTGTTGATAAGAACAGAAAATGGAAAACCCAGTTTGGCTATGTCTTATAAAATTAAATATACTACTATTAAAAAATTAAAATTAAATATAAATAAATAAATATAAATATAAATATAAATAAATAAATATAAAAATAAATAGAAATAAAATTAAATAAAATTAAATAAATAAAATTAAATTAAATAAAATTAAAAATTAAATATACTACTATTTACTATTTGCTATTCTACTCTGGGGCATCTACTCCTTCCCACCCCCCACTGAATTGAAAACACATGTCCAGAAAAAGATTTGTACACCAATCTTTATGGTAACTTTATTAACAGTAACCAAAAACTGGGGGGGGGGACCCCTCAAGTTTCCATCAATAGGAGAATGGATAGCAGGGATATATCTAATAATAGATTATACACAATAAAAAGAAATCGGCCCTCCCCCAATACAGATGGGTCTCCAAAATATTATGCTGAGAAGGAGGAGTCCAGAGCAGGCAGTTACTAAATTGTCCAATAGTTCAGTGATGTCTCCCAGCCCCCAGGCTCTTTCTCTCTCTCAGTTCCACCACTCCTCCCATCCTGTCTTCCATCCTCATGGTCACATGATGGCTGCTACAGTTCTAGACATCACATCCATGTCAAGAGCAGGATAAAGGGGCTAGGACAACCCCAGTTCCATCTGTCCTCTTCTCATCAGTCTTCCACTTCACAGTTCTTTTTCCTGGCTTCTCATGCTTTGCCCGAAGCAGGTCACATAGCAACCCCCATGAAAACCAGAAAAGAGAATCATCGATTTTGATTTAGACCAATTTTTGTTTCTCTTCTTAGAGCTAGGGCATATTACCACCCAGAGCAGAATCAAGGTTCCTTCCGCAAGCCAGACAGGAGGGACGGACATTGCCTAGACGACCAACAGTGTCATCTATAGCAGAAAGCAGAAAGAAATTAATCTAACTCCCTTGGGCCTAGTCTGGGAAGAGACAGCGAGGGGAGCAAATAGCCTAGACCATACTGCAGGACCCACAAGAAGTCACCATACTTTCTCTCAGGCAGACACTGAGACATTCATTCAATGCCAAAGGAAGAGAACAAGTGGCATGGCCAAACTAAATGTCTTGGAACAGCTACTGAGTAATGAGAAGCAAGGGTCAAGACGCTGGAAGCCCCAGGGTTACACACTGACGTTAGGAAAAAGTCAGATTAAGGAATTTAAAGAACAAAAACTAAAGGTGCATTAGTTAACTCCGGCTGGCATCACAAAATACCACAGACTGAGTGGCTTAAACAACAGAATTTTTTTCTCACAGTTCTGGAGGTGGGCAGCCCAAGATCAAGATACCAGGCAATATGGTTCTTGGGGAGGGCCATCTTCCTGGCCTGAGACCCCTGCCTTATTGCTGTGTCCTCCCTTGGCAGAGACAGAGGGAGCCCTGGTGTCTCTTCCTCTTTTTATAAGGGCACCAGCCCTATCAGATCAGGGCCCCACTCTTAGGATCTCATTTAACCTTTGGCACCTCCTCACAGCCCCTGTCTCCAAATACAGTCACACAGGGGCTTAGGGCTTCAGCATATGAATTTGGGCAGGGGACACAAATATTCATAACAAAGGGTCAGCAGTGAACTCTTTAGGGGATGTGTCCCATTTCAAATGAACACATGATCAGGGACATCAAGGCCTTTCTCCAAACTGAACACCTAATTCTGTTGAGAGAAAAACCATGACAGCAGCCCCTGACATGGGATAAAGCCCAGGTTCTTATTTCCCCACTTGCATCAACAGCGCCAGTCTGAGAAATGGGCCCATTCATTCAAAGTTTTTGTATGCTCACCTCTGCCTTAACCTGCCTGCTCTATATGCCCATAGCAGAGCTCCCGAGGGGTGCCGGGAGCGCATGCGTTTTTTACAAACACAATACATTGGCTGGCATATAGCAGCTGTGATTAAGTTAATGACTAAGTGCTGTTTTAAGATGGCAAATATCTGAAACCCACATATCTTGCATGCTATTATTTGGTTCAGTAAATGTTTAGACAGCTGGTGGAAGTCTGCCCTGACACCAGCAATAAAAGGTGCACTCGGATGCACCAGGCATTCCCAACAACTGAGATTCTCGCTCCTCTATCATGTTAGAGACACTCAGATCTGCTGTTCAGAGACAAAGCCATCCGAGCTCAACCTCCGTGCTTCGAGAGCCATGGTTTATGGGCTATACAATGAAAAGGATATGATTTCCCTTCTGTCACTGCCTCATAAGAAAGAAGGTGCACATGTTTTAGGTGAAACAGGCATTAGTAACCTTCTAGGTCAGTGGTGTTCAAACTCGCTCTAAGCAGCAGAACCCTGTTTTCAAGTGAAATGTTCAAAAATTCAAAAAATTGAAATTCAAAAAATACTTAAAAATTCAAAAAATTGAAATTCAAAAAATATTCAAAAATTACAAAGTCCCAGTAATTAAGGGATAAAAGTCATGCTGTTTAGCTAGAACATGGAGGAGGCGATTTTCTCAGCCCCACCAGGGAGGTCCCAAGTGCCTTTGCAATACCCTAGGTCTCAAAAGAGCCTGGTTTGCAAAATATTTCTCTTGTTGGCTTCTGAGATTTCTTGAGCCCCTTTTGACCCCGAATACATCATGACATTTCTAGAGAGATGTGGGGGAAAGGGCAAACAAGAAAGTGAAGCATCTAAAGAGAGATCCAAAACACCAGGGGCGAGGAAATTCATAACTCTCCTCAAGTTACAGCCCACAGGAGAGACCCCATTCACTTACCAGATAAGGTAGAGTTTAAGAAGCTGGTATGAAACAGCCTGAAGGAACTCCATTCAAATAAATCTCTCCATGCATCGAATTCAACCAAGAGTTCAACCAATATTTATTGAGCATCTATTATATGCCAAGCACAACTATCAGCATTGGGGAGACAAAGATTAAAGACACTGGTCCCCTTCATAAATGAGCTCAAAAATCCAATGAAATAGATGAACAATTTAACAGAGTAGAATGTGAAAATTTAAAAAGGAATACACTAACTCAGTTGAGGAGGGGGTATGGTGAGGTACAGCTTCACCAAAGGGTAAGGAGAGTTTTGAATGATAAATCAAAGTTTGCCATTGACTAAGAAAGAAAGTTTATTCCAGAACCAAAAACATGTGCAACTGGCAAACTCTTGAAAGCATGCTGTAATTCATTTGGATAGATTATCCCAGTGGAACATGGAACATGTATTTGGGAGTGTGGAAGCAAAGCCAGGTGCAAGGAGCCTGCTTAGAAAGCTAATTTAATAGTTCAGGCAACATATGGAAATCTGAACTCAAGCAGCAGCAGAGGAGCTGGCCTGAAGATATATTTAAGGCTGAACATTAAAGAAATTGATGACCAAGAAGGTACTCATAGGAGAGAAATTGAAAATATCCCATGGGCATCTCCTCCATCTTCCCATCACATCGAATTACTTTTATCTTTGTCACTATCTGCATTTTTACACTATAACTCACCCAGATCCCAAGACAGAAACTTGGGAGATGTTCTCAATTCTTCTCTTATCCTTAAACTGACATTCAATCTATCAGCAAATCTTAAGAAATCAACTGCTCCTTATTTCTTAGATCTGCTCACTTCTTCCAACCCACCTGACAATCTTGAATTTTACTTGAGACCTGTGCTTATATAAATCATCGATGATTAACAACCTCCCCATCGTCTTGTCTTTTAGGAAACAGCTTATTGCAAAGAACTCCCTTTTCTTAATATGATGTAGAAAAGATTCATGGATGTCCCCGTGTTCATCCGTGACAAGACACAAACCTTCCATGTTCCCATTCTTTGCCTCATAAACAATTAGATGAACTGTTTGTCCCCACTCATCAAACAGAACAAAATGCCCATTGATCTGACTTGATCAAACTTTAGTAAAGCTTCTGTCCTTCCTCTAGGTCCCTGAACTTGAACTCACCCTCAACCTGAGTTGGCATACAACCGCTCCATTCAGGACCCTACCCTAAATAGGCTGACCTCGGGGTGAATCATTCTCTGTCCTACTGTCCTATCAGGCCACCCTCCTCATTCACCCCACTGCCCACACCTAGTTCTGGGTAGATGTTCCACCTAGGTTCTAGGTTCTAGCCTTAATCACTCCTCCTTGTAGAAGAGAAGCCTTTTCTGCCTGACCTTGGAGACGCTTGGAGATCTCACAGCCAAAGAGCTCTCCCTGGTGCAATAGCTCCCTTTCCTCCCTGTTGTAATAATCCTTTCCTGCCAACTCTCTCCTTCCCTTATTTAAACTTGCCTTAATTGGCACAGCACATCACCCTTGGCCAAGTCATCATTATCTCTCTGCCCATAGACCACAATGGGCTCCACACTACCCCAGCCACTTCCTTTCCCTTCCAGCCAACCTCCAGCTCATTTTTCATACTCTGCTCATGAGACTCCTTTCCGTTAGTTCTTGGTGTGTGGTTTTCTTCATTGGAGAGGGCCAATGAACCTGATTTTGTCAGACTACAGGTCTCACAGAGAAGCTTCAAAGGCACAGGGACACAGGTGTTCATTTCATTACTATTTTTAATCTGTACCTATATATTTTCATCACACTTACATTGAGGTTTATTTGATGTAAGTAAACAATGTTATCCTTATTTGTTAGAAGTCAAGATTGGCCTATGCATATCTCTGAAGTAGGTATTCAAATATACTGTGATATATCAAAAACTTCTAATGATCTCATATTTTGTTCTCAATTCACAGAATAATGGGCTCTCCCAGAGAACAATACCTCTTCCTTTACTGACACAGTCTGACTGTGAGTGGCCAAATCAAAGCATTCAGTTCATCTATTAGGATGCCAATATCCTCAGGACAGTGTGCTCTCCCTTCATAAAGTAGATGATAAGACTGTGGAAATGACCCCCACCACTTTGTCCCTATATTTCTACTAGATTGATAGGGTGTACATCCCTCCTTATGTCTCATATTCCTTTAGTAGTCATTACACCAACCTGTCTACTTTTTAAGGGAAAAAAACTACCATTAAGGGCCTATTGTGTACTTATTAGACACACAAGTATCTCAAAGATAAATTACACACATAAGATTTTTTCTGTGACTACTTTGAGTCTTGGTGAGTGATAGGGACAATACAACAGCACAATCTTTTCAGTGAATCACTGGTTTATTGAACATCTATTGACTTTTAATCAGAATTCATCATTTGATACTTTAGTATAGTCTATAATCTTACATTTTTTCATCAGAACTTGTTAACATGTTTCAACTAGAGAATTGCAAAGATTCCTACCCTCTCCCCATCCCATGAAATAAGTTACTATTCTTCTTCAAGAAAGAATTAATAAATTTTACTCAGTCTTAACATTTTGATTCTTTATGAAAACTTCCCATGGGTCCCTGCTCCCTGGCTGAGGTTATTTTAGAACCCAGTTTAGAAACCTGTTTAGAAAGTGGTGTTATGTATCTAAATTATTTTTAGCAGTAATTAGTTATTAACATGGTTATAATAATAATATCTAAATTGGCTGAGTATTTGCTGAGTGCCAACTAATTTACATAAGTGCATTATCTCTTTAATCCTCCCAATAATCCTGAAAATGGAGTATCCTTATTGTCATCTGAGAGGGAGGAAATGTTGGCTGACAGACACTGGATAACCTGCTCAAGGGCACAAAGCTGAGTCAGGATTGGGACCTAAGTCTGTTTGACCCAAAGTTTACATACCTTCCCCTCTACTTGGGCTTCTGTATTGATGTTCCAGGTAGCTGGTAGCTAAACCATTGTCTCTCTATAAAGAAACAGGATTCTCTTTTCATTTTTTACTTCTAGGAGTCATTAGAACATTCTCAAGTGTGAGGCGTGCAAGGACTTATGAATTATGAGTTAGAGAGAACACAGAAGAAACAGGGGATGGAGGTGAATAAAGTGCCGGCTGCACAGAAGACTAACTCTTGTCCAACACTCAGTGTCTGGCACAGAGAGGATGAAAGGGAAAGACCAAACTCAAGTGGGAAAAAACAGGATTCAATAAGTAAAATCTCAATAAGCCACTATGTGTAGTTAGCCTCACCTGACCAGCAACACAGAATATGTTAAGTCTCTGGGGTCTCCAGGGAAGCAGTCAGCAGCTGGGGGTCCTGGGGAGCAGAGGTGCCACCTCCAGGGGTGCCCACAAGAAACTGGAGAAGGACCAGGGAAAGTGAAGGGTCCTGGTTTTATGAATGGACCTGGCCAGCAAGAAGCTCTCAATGGGTATATGGCTCCAACTGGTGAACTGAAATTTAGGCTCCATTCCACTGGTCAGAAATAGCTTGGGAAGTCGGCAAGATGAGGGTGACAGATGAAGGACACCTGAGAATTGAGCTAGGAGTGTGAGGAAGACCAGCAATCAGCCTTTGGTGGGTGGATAGGACAACTCTTTTATTGCTTTACATGTTGGAGGAGGAAAGTTTTTGAAATGGTGCACCAAGAAAACATTTAAAAAGGCAGTGGAGGTGGCTCGAACCTACCTCCTCCCAAGTACAGGAAATAAGGAAGACATCCTCCTACCCCATCCCAGACCCCAGAAGCCTGCAGATTGGGGGAACATTGCACCAATTTCAAAGTAAGTAATAGCTCTCTAAATTATTTTTAATCCACAGAAATGTCCATAATGGTTAAAGTCTCCACTGAGTCTTTCAATGTTTCCCATCTCCACCTGCTACTGCCCCCCAAAAATCAGAGGCATTGATGAAAATAATTTTCCTCATTTTGGTGTGACACAAATTTTAGGCCTAGAAAAAAGATACAACTATTATTATGTTATAAATATTCATCCTTCAAAAGACCAACCCAAAGACCATCTGGAGGATGCCCCCAAATGCTTCAATAACAACAGCTACTGATAACCACACACGCCTGTGCTTTTATCTGTTCATTCATGTAATTACCACATTCTATGAGCAGAATTTCACTTTCCATCACATCTCTGGGGTAGGTTTAATTATTGCGCCCTATTTAGAGAGACAGAAACCCATCTCCAGAGATACTGACTTGCCCCCAGTCACACAACCAGGAGGTTCAAGGCTGGGTCTCAATCCCATTTCTCTGAAACTCTATAGCTTATGCCTTACCCCTGAACCACAAGGCACTGCCTCCACCCTTCAGGATTCTCTCTTCTGAAGAAATGGAGGCCACCAAGGTTGAATGGACCTTTTTTTGAGGTCCATCAAGAAAACACCACCAAAGTCCTATGGTGTGGATAAGACAAGGTATGATGTGTGAGCCACAGAGATGTCAGTGGAGCCTCAGAAAAAAAAGAAATATCCTTGATTTCAATTGTGCCACATTCATTCTGTGATCATGCTCTTCTGGTCTGGTGTGTTCTTCCTCTTTAATCTCCACATAAATCAGAATGTCACAAGGCACAAAAGCTGTGAAATTCTGAGCCTGCCATGGAAATATGACTCTTGATGCATGACAAAAGAAATTGGCCAGATCCAGCAGAAATTCTTCCAAAGGAAGCTTTGCATTTTTCAGCCCATTGTTCTCACCTCCATATCAACTCTGTTGAACATAATGTTATGGGTTAAGAGATTACTTTTGCTTATATTTGTTAAATAAGTACCATTTATCTATCTGTGCCTAATTTTGGTTTAAAGAAATTGCTCTATCCAAGACTCTCTGTTCAAGAGTCTCTTTCCATTACATGAGATAAACTGTAAAATTTATCATTTTGCCATGACCATACCATAAAAATCTATTGTCTTTCTCCATGGTCTCCATCTTCTTCCATCTTTATAAATAAGATGAACCTTGCCTAGAAATATCAATGGAGTTAGATCAGTAGTAGCACAATTCATAATCTCATACTTTGGCTAAAGAAAAAGGCTAAGATAGGGACATGACTGTGTTTCCCCTCCCATTAAGATGGACTGGCTCTGGATGGGGGAAAAGATCACTGATTTACAAGACACACTCAGATTCTAACTCAGATCTCCAAAAAATTCAAGAAGGCACTGACCAGTGAAAATCAAATGGTTCAGAGCATCAGCCTTTATGTCATCTGAGAATAGTTTCTCCTCAAGCTACCTCAGATAACTGCCCATATCTCAGTTAGTTGTGAGGCTTTACTCACCTGATGCTTTTGCCTTATCAGGGGAAGTTCTGGCACAAGACACAGCTTTAGTCTGAAAAGCAACCCCACAGCTTCAATGATCGATCATCAAAAGATACTGATTTTGAGATGAGAATCTAAGTCTCTTTGTAAGTACTGTGATAAGTGCTAAGGGTAAATTCTCATTTCTGCCATATGTTTTGTTTACAAAATATTTGAAACCAATTAGAATCTTTAGTTCTATCTCCATAGAACATGAGATGTTTACTTTTATTTACAGAACAAGGAGATTTCCTTTAAACATCACAGGAAAAGAAAAAGGGAGAGCCATCAGAGTAAAGTGGTCTCAAAGTCAGGACTTGATCTTGAGCTGGGAAGTTGCTCAACCACACAATCATTTGTTAATTAATATCCTAGTTACTCACTGTACCCAGGAGATCCCCAAAATTATATTAATCTCCAGAGTAGAGGAAAATATAACAGGGTCAACTCCCAAGGGAAAAAGGACAGTGTCTCACTCCTTTCTGATTCCACAAACAAGGTAGCTGTGGCCTAGAGTGGAGGAAGAAGGTCCTTCTGGCAAGTTCTCTGTCCCAGTATTCTTTGGTATTCCCAAAACAGAGGATTCTTGAGTCATTGCAAGGTAGTCTCAGATCCTAGGATGCTTTGTTGAGGGAGTTTGGGTAACACCTAGAAAGACTAGATATCCCAGTGTCCTGGAAGACATTAGTGTACCTCTGCTGACCATGCCAAGTCATTAATAGCTCCCCCTTTTACTCTCAGAGGTGAATGTTAGCAAAATATTTGAGCAACATATTACTTAGCCACCCTCTTAATCAGAAATACCTGGTTCTATCTGGCTTCAATCTATAAGATATTCACATTCTTTAAACCACTATAAAAAATTAGAACGATCAAGCACTATAAGAAAAAATATGAAATTCTCTGCTTCATGTCTTCAAAAAATATTTACAAGGCACTCTACTTACCTAGCCTTATGCCAAATATGAATCTGTGTAAGACTGTGTTCCTTGCCCTTTTTATGAATTTAGCAAACTTTATACTAGCTCATAAGATCTCATTGATTCACATCTATCCTTTCTGACCTTTTGTACAAAGCCTAAACTCCTATGAGCTTGTCTTTTTCATTATCAGACTTTCAATTCTCCATATTTTTGCTCATGTGACTTTGCTATTCCTATCGTGTTCTACCTTGATATGGTGGAAACCCTCTAAGATGGCCCATGATGATGTTATCTCCTGGTAGACATCTTTGTGTGATACCCTCTCCTTAGGTCTTGGCTACACTTACCATCTCACTTCTAAGGAAAAGAATATAGCAGAAGTTATGAGATAACCACTTTCGAGATGAGTTTACAAAAAGACTGCCTCCCATCTTGGACACCTCTGCTCCTCTCTATATCTTCATTCTGAGGAAGCCAGCTGCTCCATGGAGAAACCTATGTGGCAAGAAACCAAGGGAGATCTTTAGCCAACAACTAGCAGGAAACCTAGGTCCTTGGTTCAATGGCCCATGAGAAACTCAGAAATCCTGCCAGCAATCTCACAAGTGAGCCTGAAAGCAGATTTTCCTTCAGCCAAGCTTTTACATGAGATGGCAGCCCAGGGGACAACAAGATGGCAGCTTTTGGAAAGACCTAGAGGCAGGCACATCCAGCTAGGCTTTATCCATAGAAATTGCCAGATAGTCAAATTGTTGTTTTAAGACACTACAGTTTGGGGTACCTTTTTAGCAATAGATAACTAATACACATGAACCTTGTCTCTTCCTATACCCACAGCTCAGCCTTCTCACCTTTCCAACCCTGACTTTATTCTAGGTCCCAGTATAGTCTAGTTAACAGGTGCCCCAGTACTATCCTGTCCTTCAAAAAGACTGAGACGACCAAGGAAACTTCTGTTGCACAGCAGACTAGTGACCATAGCCCTTTCCTGTTTCTTGCAGACCCAAGATTCTGATGCCACATCCTGGAATCAGTCCTGCCTCAGGTTAGTGGAATCACACAGCCAGTGCCTGGGCCATCTCTTAGCATCCTTCTCTTCCTATTTTAACCTTAGAAAGAATCAGATTTTAGACCCATCTTCTGTTCTTTTCAGCCTGTTTTTAAAGATTTTATTTATTTGAGAAAGGACAGAAAGAGAAAGAGAGTGTGTGTGAGGGATAGGAGCAGGAGGAAAGGGACAAGCAGATTCCATGCTGAGCATGGCTATTGACCCTAGGCTCGATCCCACGATGCGAGATCACGACCTGAATCAGATGTTTAACCAGCTGAGCCACCCAGGCGCCCCTCTTTTTAGCATTTCTAATGCAGATGGCAGGTGGATGGCTGATTATCAAGCCAGATCAATCTACAGAGTTTCAAATTCAATTCCCAGCAGTTTGGGGATACTTTTTCATGAAGTAAAATACATAGTCGACATGCTGTACATTTCCATGGGGCTATGGGAAATACAAAACCAAGTATGTTAGAAAGATACCATTGTGTTCACTCAGGAGTTCATGTTCTTTAAAAAAAGAAAAAGAAATAACCCCAAGGGCATACATAACAAAGAGAAAACCGTGAACTGCAAAGAGACAGCACCTCAGGAAGAATACAAGCAAGGGAGGTGTAGGTGTTTACACGGTGCTGCGGAGCTTTGGTGTTGACAGGTTTCATTCTGAAGACCAGGTTGACTTCTCCGAGGATCATTACATCTTATCCTCCTATGAGAACAATTCTCCAGCCATGTAAAAGTGTTTCTGCATCCATTAACGCTTCATTCTGAAAAGCCTGACTATGACAGAAGAAAAAGGTAGAATTGCATCTCAGCCTGAATTCGGGCTACCCAGCTAGAAATCAGAAAACAAAGATTTCTCTTCATAAGAACACAAGGACAACAGCTTTGATACTCTCAGGCAAGAGCAGAATCACTTGGAGGCAGAATAAGTTTCCCTTTTGGGAAATGAATATCTTTTACCTAATGATCATAAACAATTCTGCATACTCTGAAGATTCCATATCCAAGCACCGTCCAGACACAGAGCCACTGGGGGCCATCAACAAGAGCAAGAAGATGGCTACTCTGAAAATGGTAGAAAACAGGATTCTCTCTGCTTTGCACTGCATCCCCCAGGGATAACTCAGGCAGCTCTATCCTCAACAAAGAACTCTGATTATTGTATGATCTTTGTCAGACACAATGTGCTTGTGTTTTGAGAACATAAAAGGTGACTGTGTAAGCTGCATAACACTCAGCTTGACTTTTTCTAGAACTCATATCCAGGGAGAAGGACAAAGCTGAGACAGACACCATCAGGATGCATGTCCGTTTCTGAAAAAGATAGATGAGCCCCTTGTCACAAAGTATTTTTGCATAATCTCAGACTGGAAAGAGGCATTGGTGAAACACAATCCAGCCCTTAGAGTGTCCCAAAGTTCCAACCTCAGGAAAATGAGGAAAGAAGTCAACTTGGAACCTCTATCTTCTGAGAACCTGTCACTGCTCTTGGATTTAGAACTCTGTCTGGAAAGGTCAATAGGGTCAACAAAGATGGTCTTTGTTGTTCCTTTAGGGGGTCCTCCTCCCTGCTCCCACTCTGCCTCAGGCTTACTGTCCCTCTGAGGTCATTCTTTATCTCTGTAATTTGCCCATCTCAAACACTTTCCCCCAAACACACACATGCGTGCGTGTGCACACACACACCCCCCACACACACACACTCTTACACAAACCCCAAAGCCTGTTCCAAACCCTCTATTCTTTCCATTCAAACTCAATCAAAATCAAATGTGCCCTCCACATAGCTAGTTACACAAAAGGGTAAGCACACCGGCCTTTGCTTATAATTAATACCAGGTCCTGTGGAGCACATGAATCACTGCCTCCAAGTCCCAACTACCCACTCATGTTGCAATTTTTATTCAATTACTCTTTAAATAGTCCTCCAAGGTAAGAAGAAACAGTGACTCGGAGAGTCAATAAAACAAAATACCCTAAGTCTAACTTTTCCATGTTTGTCTTTGCACACTGAAGAGACAGGCATGCCTCCATGCCGCAGCTATCATTACTAGGTGGCACTGTCAAGTTCAGCCTTAAAGAGGATGAATACAAATCAGACACAGCTCAAACTCTGACTTGGTTACTGAAATTCCAGTCAGAATCAAATGAATGCCAAATTCCTAAAGTAGACGGCAGTACAACTTCTTAGAAAACCGAATTGGCTGCATATCTTTGTGGGCTGAATTGTGTCTCCTCTAGAACTCATACATTGAAATCCTAATCCCCATACCTCAGATTGTGACTATGTTTGGAAATAAGGCTTTCATAGACATGATTAAGGTGGGCCGAATCAATATGACTGCTGTCCCTAGGAGAAGAGAAAAGGAAGACAATGTGAAGACACAGGGAGAAGACACCCATCAACAAGCAAAGGAGGGAGACCTGGGTCAGGTGTTTTCCTCACTGCCTTTGGAAACAACCAATCCTGCTGACACTTTGATTTTGGATTTCTGGCATCCAGAACTGTGAGACAACAAATTTCTGTTGTTTAAATCACCCAGTCCATAGTGCTTTGTAACAGCAGTCCTACCAAACTAATACAATATCCATTCCACATTAGGTAGCAGCACCGTTCCCTCGGTAGAACCATGTGTTGGGAGTCGGATAAAGCTTGGTTGGAATTGCCACACCACCACTCCCTGCCTGAGCAAACTTGGGCAAGGTACTTCTTCTCTCTGGGACCAGTTTCTTTATCTATAGGGCGGATAATAATGTCTATGTCATGGAGCTGTTATGAGGAGTAGAGGAGAAAACCCACATGAAATGCTGGGCACACGCTAAGTGCTCAGTAACAATGACTCAACATTGATGGCTTCACAAGTCTTTGACCTTGGTGAAACAGGACTACGAACAGAAAGGACATTAATAAAATAATTTCTCTGGATGCGGAAAACATTAATCTTTGTAGTTTATAAGCAGTTCAACATCAAGGGAACACCAGCAATCATGAGTTGAAGGTATCTTGGATGAATTATGAATAGTTCTACTGACAGCCTTATAAGCTAAATATGACACTTCAGGAATAAATTGATACAATGGATTCAATAAATTTTTACAGCCGTTCCAAGAGAAGCTGAAAACTGAGATAGGTAGCTTTTAACTGCAAAGCCATCTAGGTCCTAGATCCTTGACATTGTGCCTTATTGGATTGTGGTTTGCAGTTTACTGGATGAAATCAGATTTCTCTTTAGTTTCCTCTACCAAAAGTGGAGAAATCTTTCACTCACCAGAGGAGAGGTTCTTGTCCCTTTAAAAGTTGTTCTTTATGGATTTATTTTTTTGATGCTTCCCTCTTTTTATACTTTACCCAGTACAGCCCAGCAAACAGAATACTCAAAACCAGAAGTAACTGTTGCTACAGGAAAAGGAGACATCAGGGCACAAACTTTCTTCAGGTGAGATCGTCAGGGGTAAGGGGCCAGGATCCTGGTGTTCCAGACCTCATCTTGGATTGCTTCATTATATCCAGCAGAGAGGACATCACCAGGCCTGGCACAGTCTGTAATTACACTGATATTTCTGGATTAAAGTCACTTTAGCTGGTTGGCCTAAACTCCCCCTGTTCTTCTGGTCCCTGGAGGAATATGAGGTTCTTCTCATTATGTCCCTTCACTCACTCATTCACTGACCAAAATCTGTAACCATGCCTTTAGTCAGATAAGGGTAGGACCTGATGTCAAAACAAATAATTTCAAAACCTTTGTGTCTTAACCCAAGTGCAAGTTTATTTCTTCCCTTTGCAAAGTCCAGTATCCCAAGGGCAGCCACTACCATGTGGCCACTTAGAGATCCAGGCCACCTCAACTGGGTCTTAACCAACATAACACAGGCCTCTTCAGTTACTACAGCAAAGGAGAAATCTAAGAGGGGGTGGTTCTCACTGACAGTGAAATGCTTTGATCCAAAAATGGCACATGTAACTACTGCCTACAGTCTGCTCCCACCTCCAAGAGGGGCTGGGAAATGTAGTGGAGCACATGGAATGTTTGCTGAGTGGTACTGTGCTACAAGCACCTACTAGATTCTAGACCTGCACTGTAATCTGGTGTCTAATATGGTAACCACTAGCCACATATGGCTATTGAATGCTTTGTCTTGTGGCTGATCCAAACTGAGGTGTGCTGTACGTATAAAACACATACCAGATTTCAAAACTGTAGTATAAAAAAAAGTTAAAAACATCTCCTTTATAATTTTATACTAATGACATGTTAAAGCAGTAATATTTTTATGCACTGGCTTAAATGTATTATTAAAATTAATTTCACTTGTTTCTTTTTCCATTTTAATGTGGTACTAGAACATTTTTAATTATATGTATAGATCTCATTATATTTATATTATACAGTGCTGTTCTGGACTCTACTCCAAGTTCTGGGGAGGAGAGTTTTGTTTGTTTGGTTTTTGTTTGTATGGAGCCCAATATGGGGCCTGAACTCACAATGCTGAGATCAAGACCTAAACTGAAATCAGGAGTCAGATACTTAACCAACTGAGTAACCCAGGCAGCTCTGGAGAGAAGAGTTTTCGTTTTGTTTTGGGGTGGGTTGTTTTTTTTTTTTCATCTTTTTTTAAGATTTTATTTATTTATTTGACAGGGAAATGCAGCGAGAAAGGGAAGACAGGCAGGGGGAGTGGGAGAGAGAGAAACAGACTCCCTGCTTAAGGGAGCACGAGGGATGAGGGGCTCAATCCCAGGACTCTGGGATCATGACCTGAGCTGAAGGCAGGCACTTAACAACTGAGCACTTAATGACTCCAAGGCATCCCTGGAGAGAAGTTTTAAACAAGGTGCTGCCTCTGCCTCTGCCTGATGTTCTGTGTTCCACAGACTATAAGTGGGAGTTAGCCTTTCTAATGTTCTTCTTCCTTATTTATAAATCCTGGCCATAATTTTGATTCCTTCCTAGGGCTA
Organism: Mustela erminea; assembly: GCF_009829155.1. NCBI lineage: Eukaryota > Metazoa > Chordata > Mammalia > Carnivora > Mustelidae > Mustela > Mustela erminea. Next base: position 10,343,167 of record NC_045628.1, read on the forward strand.
TAGTAACGATTAAATGAGATCATGAATATGAAGTATTGTGTTGGGCACACAGTGAACACTCATCATTCCTAGTTGTTTTTCTGTTGCTATTATTACCTCTGGAAAAAACAACATACTAAAACCTCTTTTTCCCCATTCTATACAATCCCTGTGGTTCTGCTTTTGCTTCTACCGAGTAGCTAGACAAATATCACACACACTTTTAAATGTGTGGAAGAGGGTGCCTGGGTGGCTCAGTGGGTTAAAGCCTCTGCCTTCGGCTCAGGTCATGATCCCAGGGTTGTGGGATCGAGCCCTGCATCGGGGTCTCTGCTTAGCAGGGAGCCTGCTTCCCCCTCTCTCTCTGCCTGCCTCTCTGCCTACTTGTGATTTCTCTCTCTCTGTCAGATAGATAATAAAATATTAAAAAAAAAAAAAGTAAAAAATAAAATTAAAAAAATGTAGATAAATCCTCTCGAAAAACTACATCGGTTTTTTGTCTTTTTTAGGACCCAGAAATGTCTTTCTCAAAGACCTAGGAGTCAACTCTTTGAAATGCAAATGTCTAGTTTGATAGCACCTTTATTTCCCATTTTCTGAGGGTGGGAGTAGGAACCTAACTTCTGTGGGTGCCTGGCTCCGAGTAGTACAGCAACCTCCAGTCACAAAGATATGACAAGTTGGTTTTCCTCTGGATAAAGCCAATTAGCTAACACAGATGGCCACCCCAATTACCAGATAAAGTTAGGAAGAACTATGTGTGACAAATGGGGCTGTCAAGTCCTCTTACTTGAGAGCTAGTTGTTCATCTTGAGAGGAAGTCTGTCCTGAGTTTGATCTGTCTGGCTATAAAAGGATGAGATTACTTTCTGTCTTTACAACCTATTAAAGGTGACCCTGATACACATCATGCTTGGATTTCATGCTTAATAATAAAAGCAGTTTCTCTCTCTACTACCTTCGTGGAAAGGACTTGTGGATTGGGAGTAGATTCTGTTCTTAGTTCTATTTCCCCAACAGAGTGTAGTAGTGGACACCTTATATCGGGAGAGACAACAGGCCATGTGGAATAGAAAGACCCAGGGGAGGGAATAGGACTAGCAGATCTACCGTTAGGACTGAGCTCTGGAGGCACCTTCTGTCCTCTCTCTCCCTTCTGAGCTGGTGAACCCTGGAGAAACACAAGTTTCTAATTATTCTATTTCTAATTATGACTCCCACTCAAACAGTTTACAGCCCAGTGGGTGCCATGTCCCCTTGAGGCTTAGAATGGTATGTTGATGCATTAGTTGGACATTTGAGCTACTCTAATACTGTCAGGTCTCGGGCTGGACCCAGATTTCCCTCCTCCAAGGCTATGAATCTGAGATTAGTATCAGAATCACCCGAGGGAGTTTTTTTTTAACATTCAAATGTCCACTTCCCACCCCAGACTTACCAAATGAGAAACTCCGCAGGTAAGGACTGACTACCAGGTTTAAAAAAGCCCTCTGGGTTATTAAAATGTCCATTATAGCTTGAGAGCTGCTGTCTTTAAACCTGAGGAGCTTTCAAAAGGACTGATGTCTGGGTCTCACCCCCCAACAATTCTGATTTAAGTAGCTTGGAGTGAAGCTTGCTTAAAAATCCTGTGATTTTAAAAATAACCCAGATATTTCTAATATGCAACCAAATTTGAGACTCTCTGCCTCAAAACATCTATATAAATGGACTCCTCCTGAATGGACCCTCTGAAATTCTGTACAAAATTGGGTGTATGTGCATATGGGTATTTTCCTGGGACAGGACCCACAACTTTCATCAAATTCTCAAATAGATTATGTCAGAAGTGGTTAATAATAGGAGGGTTTAAGAGATAGTACATTCATTTTATTTATTTAGTAATTGAAAGACTCATGGAGAAAGTGGTTCAAAATTTAGTGAGTGCCAGAAATGCTAAATTAATATGAACTAGCCTTTTCCAACCAATAAAAATATGGTTTTATATATCTTAAAACAAGGACGGGGAAAGAGAGAACACCTATGACTCCATAGTGGTCTCTATCATTGTCATCATTAGAATCTATTCAACACTCTAGGAAACAGGCTACCATTTTGGGTACTTTATCACATTTGACCTCCCTGCAAACCTGTGAGCTATGCCAGGTCAGGTAATCTGATCTCATTTATAACTGAGAAGTTAATTGACTTGTTCAAGGTTATGCAAGTCATAGCAAAAGAAGAACTTAAGACATTCTTCAGTGTTTGGTCTTAACTGAATATAAAATAAACAACAGCCAGACCATACATGAAAATGAACCTTAGACCCAAAACCTACAGCAGCCTGCCCAGGAATCCAACCCTCTATCTACAATAAACATCCCAGGAAGCCAGCCTACTATAAGCCAGACTTGCAGGAAGCCAGAGTGGTATCTTTAGTGACAATTCAGGAAGTTAAACAATAACTTCCCTAAAAGTTGGCCCCAATGGCCAGGACCTAAAAAGTGTCAGGTTTCCTTTTTTTTTTTTTTTTTTAATTTGTTTTAGCTTTCCTAATTTTTGACCTCACTTCCAACTTAGTGCCAATCAGCAAAAGTCAGATATATGCCCTAACCAATCACAGAGAACCCCACTCCTTCTTAGCCCACTTCCAGCTTCCCCAGTCCCATGGTCTCCAATCAGGCACACCTGGAGCCTTTCCTTGTTTCCTCTATGAAGGTCCCCCATTCCTCAGCGTGCCTGAGTTTCTGCCAAACCCAAGTGACAATGGCTGACTCTCTGCTCTCCCAGCACTCTGAATAAACAGCTTTTGCTTTTCTCATCATGTTATTTATTTCCTGTTCTGTCTTTGCTTATTTCCACAACTATCAACTCAAGCTTGTCCTTCACAGTTTCAAATGCAAGGACTATCACTGACAACTAAACACTGCATTTACCTTCATACTGATACACTGAGAGGATGACTCTTTTTCAAGTTAGCCCAGTGTGGGGTCTTTCCCGGTGGACCTTCTAGAATTCGTGGTCTATAGTAAGTAGATCAACACAGCAGATAGATTCATGGAAGAGACTCGAATCTCAAAGTAGTTCTCAGACTGAGGACCTAAATCAGATCTGAGATGAATGTTTGAAGTGATATCTTCTTCTTCCCCCGAGGTCATATATAATTCAGACCTTCACTTTTAGACCTGACTGCGGAATAATGATGATTTCTTACCTATATAGGTTTTTTTGTTATTCCCTTTTCCAAAGCATTCTTTATCATCATCTCCTCTTATTGACTGTGAGGTAGAAGGATGGGGCTGAGAAATGAAAGGAAACTTGACCTACAGAAAGTTTGCATGGCTTGCTCAAGGTCACACGAGCAGGGCCTAGGCCTTTCAGCAACCCTTCTTCCAAAACACACAGTGCCTGCTCAATCCAAGAACACAGAACACTGCCGTCTTCACGTTGCTAACCATGGGCTTCCTTGTGAGGCCCTCCCGTCCCCAAGGAAAGCCATTCTCTGCCTTCATTACCTGCTCACCTTGTCCCCAGGGAACCTGGAATAAGTTTCCTTCACAACCTCTTAATGGCACAGTGGGGTTGGAGAAGGACATTGCTGAGTCATTTCCAGCCAACGGAAAGTGTTATTTATAACAACAATCTGCACAAAGAAACTTAACTGAAATGACTTCCTTCTGATACGGGATAAGTACCAAGCTAACTGTCACCAGTATCCTTTAAAACAGCCCATTAAGTATATACAGGCTGCTAATTGCCTCCTCCTCCGGATTTTCTCATCTCTCTACCCTGGACATTATCAGGTTCTTTAGCCTCTCCCAAATGGGTTGCATTTCAGACAGCTTCAGAGCATTCTTCTTTCAACATAGTTTAAATCCTAGTGTACATTCTATATAAAAGATGACTATGGAGAAAAACGAAAATTTGTGCAGGATTTCCATCAATGTATGGTCTCTGTGTGTTTATAATTATCATTTGCACCTGCCCCTGGCATTTCCACCATAAATAGTCTTTCATGTTCCTCCCTTTCTCTAGTACGTAATCCTCCACTGTACTCACCAAGCCTTTCCTCTTTGCCATGCACCAAATCGTTGTTGCCCTCCTGGGAGGCAAGACTCATTTCTTGATCTGGACCTTCCCATAAAAGTGCCCAGTTTGGTTTATGTGCCATAGCACAGGTTGAAATTAGCAACAATAGATGTTCCTTGACATTTACTATATTACCCAAATGAGTTCTGATTATATATCGTCTTGCTTTTTACTCTCATATGATTAAATACTGAGAGGTATCATACACCAAGACCCTACCATATCTTCCATTTATGTTACAACCTTGTTAGCCATCACTGAGTTGGTGCCTCAAGAATTTGGCTGAGTCAATGTCTTTCTTATATAATCTGCCTAGTTTCCAGTATGTGAAAAATAAAGCTGCATATTTTTTTCAAAGGTACAAATAAACTCTCATCACACACTTGTCCGTTTTCTTACTTACTGGTCCATCAATTTATTGTCCATCTCTCACTTTTCTTGCTTGTTCCTAGGTGCAAAAGTAAATAGATAGTTTAAATTTTCTCTCACATTGATCACTTACTAATAAGAAATATTATCAAACTCTTGTTTTTGATATTTGGAGTACACCTATGTCCAGAGATAAAATGTTAGTTGAGACTCAAACATCGCCAGACATTTGAAACTCCCTTCTCCATATTTGCACACAGACACTACAAAACCCACTCAGAGAAAGTGAAAAAAGGAAATAATCATCAAAGTAAGTTTTTGCTGTGGCAAGGGTATAGGTTAATGATTGAAGTGTTTAAAATGTTAAGATAAAGCGTTAAAAGGGGTTTACATGAAATCTGTAAGATACTACCTATGGAATGATATTATATATTCTATTCTATAACACACTTATATAATACTTGTATAATAAATATAGTATATATTATATATAATAATAGATAATAACACATATATTATATATATAATAACACATTTATATAATACTTGTCTATAAATGGAAAATGACTTTAACCTTCTCCTTTCATAATTTTCCTGAAATTTTACCATGACTATGAATTACTTTTACAGAAAAAATGCTAATTAAGAAATCACCAATCTCTTAATATAATTTTCAAGACTATAGTTAGCGTCTAGATCTAGACATCTCTGGATTGGTATGACTGCCAATCCACAGACGCCCTACAGATCCTATACCATTGAACACTGGTTTTGACCAGAGCGGACAAATTTTTTCTGTGAACAGCTCCATAACAAATATTGTGGGCTTTGTGGACTAGTCTCTGTTGTAACTATACAACTCTGCTGTTGTTCAAAGCAACCAAAAACAACATGTGAATGAATGTGTATAGTTAAGTTTCAATAAAACTTTCTTTACAAAAACAGGCAGGAGCCTGGGTTTGCCTCATGGGCCATAATTTATCAACCTCAGATCTAAACCAATATTGTAGCCATCAGCCACATGAGGCTGTTTAAATTTAAATTAATGAAAATAAAATAAAATTTAAGATCCAGGGATGCCTGGGAGGCTCAGTCAGTTAAGCATCTGACGCTTTGATTTCCGCTCAGGTCATGACCTCAGGGTCAGGAAACTGAGTCCCATGTGGCGCTCTGTGCTGGGTATGGAGCCTGCTTAAGATTCTCTCTGTGACACCCCCTCCCAAAAGAAAACAAAATTTTAAATTCAGTTCCTCATTTGTACTAGCCACATTTCAAGTTCTCAAAGACCATACACGGCCAGTGGTCTACATATTAGAAAGCACAAAGAGAATACTTCTATCATCATAGAAGAGTTAAACTCATCTCTCAAGAATTTCAAACTACATTAGAATTCTTTGGATAAGAGTGGGGGAAAAAAGCATATTATTCCCTAAGCTACTAAATCTTAGTCATTTTTGACATTTACTGAATATGAATGATTTATAATAATATCAAGTAGTGTGAAAGCTTCATATCCTGCACAAAATTGCCATGGTGTGATTTTAAGCAACATTTAATTTTCACCAGAGACAAAGTGTTAAAAAGCATGTTGAATGTTTATTTCAAAGATTTAAGAGTGCAAAACCCAAACTGTCTATACAGCAGAGATTATGGCATTGGCCTCTACTTACTTCAAAAAAACAAAACGAAACAAAAGAACAACCTTAGGAAACTGAAGTCTAAAATACAGTAGTTTCAAATAAACCCAAAAATGATGAGTGGGAGGCAGTGGGGAGAGGTAAGATAGAAGGACACTTGACATAACCATATCTAGGAAATATATCATTAAAAATCTACCACTTCGTTCCAGAGGTAATCAAAAGTCCAAGTCAAGGGATTTGTTCAAGTATCACTTCCCATTACTTCTACCCCCCCAAAATCGCTGTGATTTCCTTAGGAATCAGAGATGAATGCAAGATGGGATAGAGACACCCCCTTTATAAAATCATGAGGCAGAAGAGTCTCCAGATGATGACAAGTCAGCTTGGGAAAGTACGCAGGGCATAGAGAATAAGGTAAAGACTCTAAGAGAAAATAGTGCCATAGCATTTCCCACTTGCTCATCAGATTTTCAGAAGCATCCATGTTTCCTGTGTATTTCTTGGTGGTTTAGGTGGACACACTACTCATTGCCCACTCCCTCCCTTTTACAGAGGGAGAAATCACATTCCAAGGCCGATGGGTATGCAGAACCAATTGCCTGAAGGAAGAAGTCAGGTCCATCTATTCACCTAGTAGCCAAATGAAATCTGTCTCCCTCAAAGCTCATTTGAAGTGGTTGTGTAAGCAGCTGGCCACAGCAGAAGCAATCAATGTTTGTCCTCAAAAAATCAAGACTACTAAAGACAGAAAGAAGGATCAAGAGTCTGAGAACAAGTCAGTTTGCTTTTGACTTTGAAGCCCACACCACAACAAGAGACCAGAGAGAAACGTGTTCAGCTAAACTTGGCACAGGTGGGGGGGCCAACGGTCTCATTCCAAACTGAGCAATTTTATAATTAAAGAACAGGGGCGGCCAAAATAAATAGAACGACATTTATCAAGTGTTAAAAATACCAGTGTGCAAATTCACGTCTTTCATTTCAAAAGGAACTTCAACAACTTCCAAAGGGCACCATGTTGTGCAAATGACACACATTATTCTGTTTAACTAGCTCAGGTATCAAAAGGCTGATGTGGCTCCAATGGGGATCCCAACATTATATCCGGCAAGCCGGGAGACCATGACAGCTGTCTCAATGTGACTGCGATCGCATTCTCGATGTGACAGTCATCACCCCCAGTCCCTCAGCAAGCCCCCTTTATTCTCCGACTCAGTTTCCCTTCATTAAAATGGTCAAAATGTGAGTCTCCTCACTGGAATTTTACGGGATTTGATGTGGTTTCTGGAGACATACTTTGAAGATCAAAGCAGTGAATTCATACAAACAAATAAAAGTGAGTTGCAGTTCTCTAAAGCAGTGTTTCTCAAACTTTAATGGGATATGCATCACTTGGGGATCCTGTGAAATCTGATTCTGGGTGAGGCCTGGGATTCTGCATTTCTAACCAGCTCCCAAGAGATGGTGATGCTGCTGGTTCATGGACTACCCTTTCAGTAGCAAAGCTAAGTAGCATGTTAATTCTCCATGGTCAAAGAATGATCTTTAGGCTTGGGATTGATAGAGGATTATAATATTTAAATGCAGATTTGGAAAGTATAAGAGTGAGATGAAGCCTATGAAATTATCTAGAATTTGTTTCCTTTTTAAAAAAATATTTAAGGGACTCGCCCACAGTCACACTACAGAGTACTGGCAGATGCTGAGTCTGGCCTCCTTCTAACAGCCACAAAATCACAAATCCCAATTGGTACAAAGTAGGGCAAGCGTGTGTGCTGGGTTTGTGTGTGTGCTGTGGTGGAGGGGCCGTGGAGAGAGGCCAAGAGAGGAGAGGAGGAGATGTGGAAGGTAGCTTGTTTCTCTCATGTCTATACAACTGTACTAGACAAGAACCATGTTCCGTAGGTTTGAGAACCACTGAAAAAAGTTGTCCAGCTAGCTAGGGTCCAATAAAATGAATCAATCTACAAAGATTTTTATCATTTCTAGCCACACTTCTCTTTGTAAATAATACCAGGCAACATGTGTGGATCCCATGCTTATTGTCTAAGAAACCTCTCTCCACCAACAAGGAAAGAAACCGACTTCGGTACCTAACACACTGCTAGTCTCTTTATATATAGTGACCTATTTCATTCTTGCAAAAAAATCTGTAAAATAGGTAATACTTTATCCCAGTTTCTTAGATGAGAAAACTGAATTTGAAATAATTAAGCACCAAGTCTGTTGTAGGATAGCTAGTATGTGGCTTAGCTAAGATTGAGAATCCTGGCTGACTACCTGAAACCTAGAGCTATATCTCTGCTTGCAAGTCCAAAATTGTATCAGACCCATAGCTTAAGTCAACTTATAATTAGCCTTCAAATTGAGATGGGTTCCAGTCTCAAAAGCTAAAGTTATTTCTTTTTTATTTTTTAAGATTTTATTTATTTATTTATTTGAGAGTGAGACGGTGAGAGAGAGCATGAGAGGGGAGAAGGTCAGAGGGAGAAGCCGACTCCCCGTGGAGCAGGGAGCCTGATGTGGGATTCAATCCCTTGACTCCAGGATCATGACCTGAGCCAAAGGCAGTTGCTTAACCAACTGAGCCACCCAGGTGCCCCAAAAGCTAAAGTTATTTCTAAAACAAACTTCCTGTCCCACATTTTCTCAGCTTGTGGATCTAGGCTTTAAATAAGGAGTAAACTGATTCCACCTTTCCAACCTCCAACCCATAGAAGAGTCCTACACACTTGTGTGGATCAATACCTTTTGTAATGGTTGATAAGAACTTTAAACTCACCGAAACCAACCTCATAAAATTAGTGAATAAATCAGTTTCTGGAAGTCTACTTGATTGTGATGGGCAGGTGTAAAAGAAAGAAAGAACAGGAAGCACTTTGTATCTGAAAACGGGGGGTCCTCAATGGGGAAAATAGTACAGGTGGCTTCTAAAAGATAAGTGGTCGGTGATACCAACAGTCAACATGCATTAGCTTGTATCATCTGAGAGCATAAGTAGACCATTCTGGTGAAAGCTGATCCACAGATGGAAAGTGATCTGCTATCTTGCCCTTTACAACACTCTCCAGCAGAAGCACAGAAAGAATAAGGACAACTGAGGGGCAGCATAGTTAGCAAGAGATGGCCATAGACTGGGTGGCTTAGACAACAGAAATTTATTTTCTCACAGTTCTGGGAGCTGGAAGTCTAAGATCAAGGTGTTAGAATGGTCAGTTTCTGTTGAGAGCTCTCTTACTGTCTTGCAAATAGCCACCTTCTCAACATGTCCTCCTAAATTGGAAGGAAAGAGCAAGCTCTCTGGTATCTCTACTTCTAAAATCACTAATCCCATTATGAGGGCCCCACCCTCATGAGATCATCTAAACCTAATGACTTCTGAAAGGCCCATCTCCAAATGCCGTCACATAATGGAGGTAGGGCTTCAACACATGAATTGTGGTGGACAAAATTAGTTCATACCCATACACAAAATTTAAATTTGCATACCTTATACTGTTCTTATTTTTGAAAACAAATATTCCCCCAAAGTACATGCTTTGCTTCATGCTGCCAATGCTCCCAGTGAGCAGTGTTAGCCATTTTAATTAGAAAGCATGTACCTGGGTACCTGGGTGGCTCAGTGGGTTAAAGCCACTGCCTTTGGCTCAAGTCATGATCCCATCAGGCTCTCTGCTCAGTGGGGAGCCTGCTTCCTCCTCTCTCTCTGCCTGCCTCCCTGCCTACTTGTGATCTCTGTCTGTCAAATAAATAAATAAAATCTTTAAAAAAAAAAAAAAAGAAAGAAAGAAAGCATGTACCTGGAGAGAAACAGAGAAAGGATGTCACTCAGGAGTGGAGAAGAGAAGGGGTCCAGGGAATTAATTTCTCTGGTTTTTTTGGTGTTTTCCCTTATAGAGATGGCCATGAGTATAGACCCAAGCATTGGAAAGCCAGTGCTGGGTAAGGGTGAAAATTGTGGTCCCAATCCATGCACAGATTTTCAGGCATGACATATTGTTGTAACAGATTGATTTTACTCCATTTTTTTTTTAATTTTTACACTTCTAATATTCACAGCATGAAAACCCCTTATTATTTTGTCTCTTTTCACTTACATAAAATTCAAGTATAAAGATTCAGGCCATAGTTACCCAGGCAATTGTCAGGATGATCTAAGACCTGAAGTCCCAGACCAGAGCTTTACCATGAACCAGACCATCCGTGAAATCGTGGAGTAGAAATGTGGAAGATGCGTGAGCATTTATTTTTCTGTTGCCTTGAGGACATCCAAACCAAGGCAGGCAGGCAGGCTTCTGAAGTTAGATCTGTGCCAGAGGTTCTAATTCTTGAGGTGGTATCAGCCCCTGGAGTGTGTGTTCCATTTGGGCCCACCTTAAGAGTTGCTAAGTCAGAAGGTCTGGGAACCAGGGATCTGTCTCTAGCAAATTCCTACATGATACTGATGCTGCTAATCCAGGGCTCTTGCTTTGAGAATCACTCTTCTGTGCCAAGCCAGGATCCAAATGTGCCAAAAGATTAAGAAAATGGACTGTTGGGGAGCTTGGCTCAGTTGGTTAAGCACCCAGCTCTTGGTTTCTGCTCAGGTCATGAGCTCAGGGTCATTAGATCGAGTCCCAGGTCAGGCTGCATGCTCAGTCTACTTGAAGATTCTCTGCCCCTGCCGCTCCCCTACTTGTTCACACTCACTCTTGTGCATTCTCTCTCTCTAAAATAAATAAAAAATCTGTAAAAAAAAAAAAAAAAAAAAGGAAAAGAAAGAAAGAAAGGAAGAAAGAAAATGGACAGGAATTCTCAACTGACTCTTTATGTTTAGACAATGTATATACAACATATGATTATTGTCATCATCCCCACATATGTCTCCTGGTTTTTTAAATCCTCATGATCCTCTAGATACATATTTGGGGCACAATTTTCACCCAGTGTTCAAACATTCTATGATCAAAATACTTTGTGTCCTTATTTTTTATCTACTTGATCTGCCAGTTTCTGAGAAAAGGATGTTAGAATCTCTCACCATGAATGTAAGATTTTCAATTTATTCTTTTGCTTTATTTATGTTTCAAAGCAATGATGAAGGCTGTAAATTGCTCTGTGATTCTTCTATCTTCTTGGCAGGTGACTTATTAATATAATGCATCTTTCCTTTTTCCTTCTCAAAGCTTTCACCCTTGAGTTATATTTTGTCATTTTAACATTTCTACTCCTATTTTCTTTTTATTAATGTTTGCCCAGCATATGATTTTCTTTCCCTGTATTTTCAAACTTTCTGCATCATTTGGTTTTGTATTTGCCTCTTGTAAACAGCTCATAACTGGATTTTTAAATTCAGTCTGAGAGTCTGTGTCATTAAAAAATGAATTGTGATTCCTGACATGGTTTTCCTTTCTGCTGTCCTGTTTTGGTTTTCTTTTCAATGTGCAGTTTTTACCTTCCTTTTTTTTTTTCCCCCAATCTCTTGTTCGCAAATGCTTTCTATTTTTCTTTTCTAATTACTTGGAAACCACCTGTCTTACTGCTCTTCTTTAAATAACCACCTTTAGGGGCACCTGGGTGGCTCAGTGTGTTAAGACTCTGCCTTCGGCTCAGGTCATGATCTCAGTGTCCTGGGATTGAGCCCTGCATAAGTCTCTCTGCTTCCTCTTCTCTCTCTGCCTGCCTCTCTGCCTAATTGTGATCTATCTCTCTCTCTCTCTCTCTCTGTCAAATAAATAAATAAATAATCTTTTAAAAAAATAAAATTAACTCTTTTAATATGCATCTTTAAACATATTTTCCAAAACTGGAAATGAATTCATTTGTTTATGCAACAAACATTCAATATCTGTCTACCCTGGGTGAGGCCCTGTCCTGCGAGCAGGGATTTTGCAGAGAATGAGTAATAATCTCACGGAAATTACATTCTGGTGGGAAGAGAAAGGCAATAGTGACAATAAAGACAGTGGGTGCTTATGCCAGTAAGGGGACCATGAAAGACAGAAAAGGCAGTGGGAGGTGATGGGAGCCAGGTCACAGAGGGCTGCGTGGCTCAGAGTGAGGATCTTAGCTTTTGCACTGAGACAGGTGAAGGCCATTGGAAGGTCGTGATCACAGAAGAGAAGCAGGGTTTAAGCAGGGTCGCTCTGACTGCACTTGAAAATCTAAGGAAGGAAAGCAGAGGGAGAAGCAGAAGGCTCTTGCAAAAATCGGCCACATATAATGGTGGCTTGAATCAAAGGAGTGACAGGGGTGATGACAAGTGGTCAAACTGCAGATGTACTTTGGAGGTAGGATGAAATATAAAGTTTGCTGACAAACCAGAATCGTAGAACGAGTGAAGGAAAAGAGATGGGGGTACTGAAGGTGCTCTCCTGGACCAGACCCTCCCCAGGTTCCTCGAAGCCCTCAAGGCCCCAACCCTGAATGCTGTCCTTGGCCCATTTAGACCAGTTTAATAAGAATTCTGCTGGGCTGGTTTAGTAAAAATCCCCCACCTTTGATATCTGTATGGAAAGAACGTTGGTGTCCCTTCCCCCACCGAAAATTCGTCTGTTGAAGTCTAATCTCTGGTGTGGTGATACCTAGTTAAGATGTGAGGTGGAACCCACAGAAAGGGTCCTTGCTCTAATAGAAGACACGACAGAGAGGCGCCTGGGTGGCTCAGCAGGTTAAGTCTCTGCCTTTGGCTCAGGGCATGATCTCAGGGTCCTGGGATTGAGTCCCGCCTCGGGCTCTCTGCTATGTGAGGAGCGCGCTTCTCCCTCTCCCTCTGCCTGCCTCTCTGCCTACTTGTGATCTCTGTCTGTCAAATAAATAAATAAAATCTTTAAATAAAAAAAAAAAAGAAAGAAAAATTGGGAGTTAAGTTCAGAACATATTTGAGATATCCACTAGACATCTATGTGTGATGAAAAGTCTGCAGTTATAAAGGTCTACAAGCTATGGGAGGCAACAGGGGTAGAGATAAACTTCCAGTTCTCGGCATAGAGACAGTATTTAAAGCTAAGAACTTAGATGAACTTATAGAGGCAAGCAGTGTAGAATGAAAAGAATTTCAAAAACTGAGCCTTGGGACAGAAAATATTTAGAGGTCAAGACAAGAAACAGAAACCAGGAAGAATGCAAAAAAGATTGAAAAAACAGAATGATGGGAGGAAATCAGGTGGCGACATGTCCCAGAAACCAGGTGAAAACAGTGCTTCTAGAAGGAGACAATGCCAGATTCAGCTTGTAGTTCAAATACGATGAGGCCAGAGATTGATCACTGGGCTCAGTAAAGTCATCAAGATCATTGGTGACACTGATAAGAACAATGATAATGAAGGCAAAAACCTATTTGGAGTGTTTTCTAGAAAGAAAGAGGGGAGAGAGATTGGAGACAATTACAGACAATACTTTCAAAGAACTTTGCTGCAAAGGGAAGCAAAGAAAGGAGTTGCATTGGTGGCCTCACTCAGGCCAAGAGAAATTTATTTTTTTTATAGGGGAAAAATAATAACGTGTCTCTATGTGGATGGCAACAATCCGTTTGAGAGAAAATGGATTAAAACCAACTTTTGCAGGAGAGACAAGGGTTGACAGAGAGAACGTAGACTATATGGACACCTCCTTTTTCCACCCAGAATATATTTATTGAAGACACCAGATCACTTAGCCTATAAAGTTTCCCGCAATCTGGAATTTGTCGTTTGCATTTCCATGGTATAGTTTACAATGCCTTTGGTGGTTTCTAAATATGACTTTTTTTTAATATAGCAAGACTCTCTCTTTAGACAAAATACTATGTGAGTAATATTCCCTGTGGATAAAGCATACGAAGGTATGGCTTTCCTATCGGAGTGAAGCAGGGTGGGAGATCCAGAAATGCCCGCCCTCACGAGACCCTCTCCTGCCGTTCCAGAATGGGGAGGGAGGGCTGTACCACAGTTACCATAGAGCCAGGTCTGAACAACTCTGAAGTGGAGAATTAGTGGATAAGTGTGGATTTCTGTTCAAAGTGAGCTCTTGAACCCCTCCGCTTGTTCCTACCATCAAACTGGGATGAGATTGACATCTGATTTCTTGAAACAGAGGGAAGATTTTCCATTGGAAGCTATTGCCATGACTAAAGATTATTTTCCATGGAGAGCAACCATAGTTAACAATCCCGTTCTGGATTTGTATAGCTCTTTGCATTTTGAGAGTTTCTACAGACAAGATATCATTAAATCCTAACTGCCAACTTCTGATAGGAAAGTGGCTCTGGAAGGTCAAGGAAGAAAGGCTATTATCATGCAGATAATAAGCGGGTTTCTCTCTGTATAATGTTCTCTTCTTTGGCTATCAAGATAATGGTACTGACCACAGATATTAGAAGGGTTTGCACTTTAAGTGGTTTTGCCGGAAGTGGCAAAGCATCCACGCGTAGACAGTCTGTTTCCTAAACAATTAAAGGGATGTGTTCTCCAGACGACTCCAAAGCCAGAGCCACAAGCTGTGGCTACTGAACTCAGCCAAATTCACTGGCTCGTGGGAGGGTCAGAACGTGGCATCTGCAGGGTGCTCCCACGAACGGAGCTAACCAGCCTGGGGAGCCTTCTAATTCTAATTAAAATTACAGAGGGGGCATTTGACTTGCTTGCTGTCCCTGCCACGTGGGATATAGAAACCATTTCACCGTGTCTAACATCATTGAAACAGAGCTTCGGGGTTTCTTAGAAAGAGCAGTAATGAAACAGAAGGGGGTCAGACATGTCAAAACAGATACTGTTCCACAGGAACACTGCTGTATAGACACAGAAACCCTATTTAGGGATGTGGGTTTCTTGTCTTTTTCAGACTTACGGGCATTGCTAATATGGAATCAGGAGTTATGTTCATACCTTCATATTAAGAAGCAGAAAATTTATAAATATTTACCAGATCGGTGCATGTTTACCACATTGGTGCATTTCTTCTCTCCCCATATATTATAAAATGTGTTCACATTGTGTACATCACTAGGCGGGGAGAGTGTAGGAAGACAAGGAACGAAGTGGGTCATTGAAATGGCCGGGCCCACACTGGTGCTGCCTGATCTCTCCTACAAGGGAGAATGAAAGAGATTCTCAAAGCTCTGAAGTATTCACAGTCCAGGATAAAATTGATTAATCCAGGTGACTTCGAAACTCAGAGTTCTCATACTCACAAAGATTCAAGTAATTAACTATTAAGTACAATGCTCCTTAATACAAGCTTGTAAACCGGGCCAAAAGTCACTTTGTCTGGCTTCCGGTCCATACTGAAATCTTCACATCAGTTTTCCTCTCCTTCTCAGTTCTATCCTCTACATCCCAAACTCCTTTTGATTATCTCAAATAAAATTAATCTCAAATAATAGATACTGATCAAACAATGACTGGAATCTTAGATCACTGTGGACACTTGTCTTGATGCCACACCAGAAGGGATTAAAAACACGTAGGTTAAAAACCAGTAGCTTTGGGGATCCTGCATGGCTCAATCAGTTAGGCATCTGATTTTGGCTCAGGTCATGATCTCAGGGTCCTTGGATCAAGTCCCTCATTGGGATCCCCACACAGAAGAGAGTCTGCTTCTCTCCCCCTCCCTTTGCCCCTCCCCCACCCAGCTCATGTTCTCTCTCTCTCTCTCAAATATAAAAAATGGTAGCTTACTGTTTAAATCTGATACTTAGTTGGTTACTTACATATACAAATTGTGAGCTTTCTTATCCATTTTATTTTATGTCTGAACCTAAAAAGTTGGAAAGTCTAGCAAAACCGGGTTCACGGATTCTCTGGGAGTCTACACATTGCCACAATCCCCACAACTCCCTGTTGTCCTTACACTCATTCTGTTTCACTTTGTAAAGCATTTGAGCTTGCAGTCTATTTCCAAATATAATTCCTGTCCCAATGCACCCTCTTTAATAACAGAGGAATCTCCAAGATATAAACTGTAAAATCACAGCTTCTTGTTCTATTCAGTTATTCATTGATTCATTGCAATAATGGCATGCCTTATGCTGGCCACTGAGACTATAAAAATGATTACAGTCTCGAAGGATGGCTAACGTCCAAAAACCGGACAGCACCAAATGCTAACAAGGATGCAAAGCAACGGAAATTCTCACTCATGCCTGGTGGAAACTCAAAATGGTACGGTCACTTTGGAAGAGAGTTTGGCAGTTTCTTTGTTTCCCTTCAAAATTCACACACTGAAACACAAACCCTGCCCCAAATGTGGTAGTACTAGGAGGTGTGGGTTTGGGGAGGTAATTAGGATTAGATGGGGTCAAGCGGGTAGAGTCCTCATGATGGGGTTAGTGCCCTGAGAACCGGCAGAAGAAAGCTTGCATTCCTCTCTGCACTCTGCCTGTGAGGAGGCGAGAGAAGTCAGAGTCTGTGACCCGGAAGAGGTCTCTCCCCAGAACCGGATATAGCAGTTCCCCGATCTCAGACTTCCAGCCTCCAGACGATGAGACGTAAAGTGCTGTTGTTTGTAGACCACTGCATCTACTCTATTTCATTCCAGGGCAGCCTGAACTGACTAAGACACGCGTGATTGTTTGTCACAGCTTTATATTCATAACGGCCAAAACTGGAACCAGCAAGAGGTACTTCCATATGCAAAATGGATAAATAAACTGTGGTACATGCATAAAATGGAATACTATTCAGTGATAATAAGGCACAAGTTATTAATTCACACAACGCGAATGAATCTTAAGTGCATTTAGTGAAGTGGAAAAAAAAAAAAATACTCTGAATGGCTATAGATGTAGGACATTCCGGGGTCGGGGGGAGCCTCTAAGGATAGAAAACAGATCAGCGGTTGCCAGGAGTTTGAAAGGGGGTATTTGACTACTGGAAGCACATGGCACTTGTTTTGTTGTTGTTGTTTTAAGATCTTATTTATTTATTTGACAGAGAGAGATCATAGTAGGCAGAGCAGCAGACAGAGAGAGAGAAGGAAGCAGATTCCCCACCAGGCAGAGAGCCCGATGTGGGGCTCGATCCCAGGAAACTGAGACCATGACCTGAGCCGAAGGCAGAGGCTTAATCCACTGAGCCACCCCGGTGCCGCTAGCACAGGGCACTTGTTAAGGTCATGTAACTCATGTGCCTGGTCCAGCGGTGGTACCTACATGATGCTATGCATTGGTCAAACCCATGAACTTTATGGTACAAGAGAGTGAACTTCAGTGTAAGCAAATTTAAAAATTACTTAGGAGGTCAGGGCTTCCCAGGATAGAATGGAGCCAGGAGAATCTAACTTTATCACAAATGTATGAAATAATTTCATATAAGGAGTGGGAGGGGAAAAGGTACTTACTTAGTAACTTCAGAAATGTGGGGAGTCTGCAGGACTGAAGGCAGAAAGAACCCAACATAGGCATGGTACTCTAGCTGGTCGAGTTTTTCCCATGCACAGTTTAACAATTTTGAAACCATGACGCATGTAGAGATGGTTCCCAATTTATAATAGTTCAGCTTACAATTTTTTAACTCTACAATGCTGAGAAAGCAATTTGTATTCAATAGACACCACACTTTGAATTCTGAGTTTGGATATTTTCCTGGGCCAGCGATATGCATTATAGTCCACTCTTGTGATACCGGGGAGCAGCAAGCAGCTCCCAGGCAGCCACACGATCACAGATACACTTCCAGCCCTCCTGTACATAACCATTCTGTGTGTTGCTTGCAGCACAAAATTCAACAAATTTCATGAGACAGTCAACATTTTCTTATAAAATAGGCTTTATATTAGATGATTTTGCCCAACTGTAGGCTACTGTAAGTGTTCTCATCACATTTAAGTTAGGCTAGGCTAAGCCATGGTGTTCGGTAGATTAGGTGTATTAAATGCATTTTTGATTTATGATATTTATCTTAGGATGGGTTTATGGCGATGTAACCCCAGCCTAAGTCAGAGAAGATCTGTACACTAGATCTGTATACTAGAACTGAACAAGGAAGTAAGTGGAGAGCAGATGGTGGGGGCCAGGTTTTTCACCATACGACTGGGAGGTTACAAACAAGCAAAGGAAGGTTGGAATGATCCATGTGGTGAAGGATTAGCACTCGGGACACCAATACGAGCTCACATTTAATATAATATAGATCCAGCTCATGTTTAATATAATATAGATCCAGATGGATACATATAGAAATATTTATAGATATGTGTATATGTACAGGTTAGAGTACGCACATATATTTCTTTGTTGTCTCAGCTAAAAAAAACCTAGATACAGTGACAGCTCAGCAGCAATGAACACACCCAATGTGTGTCACAAATTAGTCTCTAATACCACTCTCTGATAAAAGGAACCAGGGCTCCTTGGAGAAATGTCTGATTCTAGGGCTGAGGCAGGTTCCATAGAACAAGCATCTCGTCAAGCCAAAAAGTCAGGAAGTGCTTAAAAATATAAACTAACAGACGTATGTAAAAGGGATACCCAAGGCAGCCTGAAAGGGCTCCCAGTGGATGGAAGAATTTGAGCAACAAAACAAATAATGTAGTATTAGATTGTAACCCAGTGGATAAAATAAATATGCATGAATCCCTACTAACACGAATGATTGACTAAATAAATAAATGGGAAAGAAGAGACAAATCTCCCATACAGAAGAATCCAGATAATTTATGTAAAGACTCCCTCCTCAAGGAGGTTGCGTGTGGGCTGCGCTTAGTGCGTTGGTTCCAATGAGTAGCAAGGGGCAAGCATGGGAAAAGCACACTGGAGAACCTCGATGAAAACGACCTGAGCCAGGTGATGAAGAGTGATGTCATCAGTGACGAGTCATGTTGACAGCATGAAACGTGTCCCCTTAGAGCATGTGACGAGAAGGACACTTCGCTACCGCTGTCTTTCTCCCCAAAGCCGGTAACCATAGTCTAACCGTGAGAAAAGCATCAGACAGAGCCAAAATGAGGGACATTCTACAAACTACCTGACCAGTACTCCTCAACACTGCCAACGTCCTGAAAAACCAGGGATGTCACAAACCGTCACAGACCAGTGGAGGCTCAGGAGACATGATGACTAAGTGCAGTGTGGTGTCCCGGACTGAAACAGAACAGACATTAAGGGAAGGCTGTGAAGTCTGAATAGAGTCTGAGCTTTCATTAATAGTATGGACTAGGGGCGCCTGGGTGGCTCAGTGGGTACAAGTCTCTGCCTTCGGCTCAGGTCATGATCCCAGGGTCCTGGGATCGAGCCCCAAGTTGGGCTCTCTGCTCAGCAGGGGGCCTGCTTCCTCTTCTCTCTCTGCCTGCCTCTCTGCCTGCTTGTGATCTCTGTCTGTCAAATAAATAAATAAAAATCTTAAAAAAAAAAAATATATATATATATATGTATATATATATATATATATATATAATGGACCAACGCTGATTCCTTATTTGGGACAAATGTACTATGGTAATGTAACACAATAACAATACCTGACTGAAACCAGTTGAGGGGTTCACAGGAATTCTCTGTACTGTCTTTGCTAATCCATCGCTGCACTATCTGTAAATTTTAAACTATTCTAAACTGAAAAGTTTCTTTCAAAGCAAGCAAACAAAAGGAAATCTTGAGAGGTTTCCCAGTCCAGAAGGGAGTGTATTCCCTCTGCTTAGAACACTACCTTCCTGGTGAGCTCGTCACTCTTCCTTCGGATCTCAGTTGAAATGTGATTCCTCAATTCTCGAAGCCCCAAACCGGGTCCCCTCTTTGCCCCTTCTCCTCACAACCTTCCTCATTATTCCCGGCAATTACGTCACTATGCTTGTGTTTGGTGAGCGCTCTTTAAAATCTGTCTCCCTGACCGCGCTCCAAGCTCCACGAGGACGGAGACCGTGTCTGTTTTGCCCTCCGTTGTACCTGCACTGTCTAGCAGAGAACTCGGCACATGGCTTACGCATGATCAATAGTTCTGGAAAGAGCGGAGGAATGGGGAAGAGGGAGGAAAATGGGAGGAAAAGAGGAAGAGAGAGAAGGAGGAAGGCATGGATACGCATCACGATCGAGCCACGACCGCAGGATGAGGAGAGCAGACTGCAAACGGAGAGTGAATAATGAGGAGGTGTGGCACAGAGGCTTTTTAGGGCACTAAAAATACTCTGTAAAGTACTGTTTCGGTAAAAGCACATCATGATACCTTTGGCAAAACACTTAGAATATACAACTTCAGGAGCAAACAATAAGATAAACTAAGAACTTAGGGTGATAACATTGGCAAATAAGTTCATTTATTGTTACCAACATGCCACTCTGGTGGGGAACGTTGACCGTGGGAAGATCTGGGTGCGTGACATGGGGGTGATGTGGCAGCTCTCTGTATCCTCCTCTCCATTTTGCTGTGACCTAAAACTGCTCTGAAAAATAAAATTAAAAAAAAAAAAGGCAGTCAGCTTTCCAAAATATAAGTAAGATGCCTTCTAGGAATTATACAAAAGAACACATGCCTTTTACATTTGTACGTGTACATGTTCATTCATACACAAAACATTTTACACCCATTGTAAAACATGTATCCAAAATCTCCTCTCCAAAAGTTCGCCATTGGACAGGCTTGATCTGGTTTCTTTGTTTTTGTTTTCTTTTCCTTAGTTTTCACGCTCTAAAACAACATTGCCAACCCTGGGTCTAATGTTCTGAAGGAATGTATACTTTGCCTGTAATACAATTTTTTATTTCAAAGCATGCCCATTTCTTTAATGTTAATTGCTTTACATATTTCCTAGGTGTCTCTAAATCCATATTTTATACCACCTCGCAATTAAATCTTCAACAGATACAGTTCAACAACATCCAGGAGCGGGAAGGGATACGCTACCTTGCAGGCGATAAAAATTCACAGTAAAGCCACAGATGTAGCAGAGTGAGAATTACTGCACCAGCAGGAACTGGAGATAAAAGAGGATTACACATGATGAAATGCGGTAATTGACTAGAAGTCACCGAAAATACCAGATGGATGTCACTGCTCTGTGTAACTCTAATGTGCCTGTACACTTTATTGAGCATCACTAGCAGTTCGCTTTTGGTATTTGCTTCAGTGTAATTGAAGTTTATTGATATGCTATTATTGCCCAGTTTAGATGTGACCATAAAAAATATAGTTTGATATACTTGTGTCTCCATAGAAATCTTGGGCTTTGCCTCTTAAAATAAAGTCTCATAGTAATAATCGCCATAATATTTACTCCTTTTCCTCCATTAGACCTTTAGGTAGAATATGGACAGTAACTGCTTCAGATAGCACTGAAATTGCAGGGATATTTTAGGGAGTGATTGGCGCATAAAAGATCAGACATGCAATTTTGGATACTACCAAGGGAGACTTACAAAGGATTTTTATGTTGAAGGTAAAAGAAAACAAATTTATATGCTGAAATGAGTTGCCATAGGTGGTGTGGTTCCCCATTAGTTATCCTGGGTTTATTTCCTCATTTAGTTTTCAACATAGGGAGGGGATAAAAATCACTGCTCATCCAAGCTAGAATATTCGTTCTGTAAACACAGAAGCCTCAGATCCTAGCACAAGACCTCCCAGCATACTAAGCAAAGCCCATTTCCCTCCACAACAAACATTTTAAATTACGCCGGAAATAATGGGCGTGAAAACGATCGCTTCTCAGAGCAGCCAAGAAAAACTCTCCATGGGAATTCCTGGTACAGCTCGAATCTTATCACTGACAAGTTAGTATGAAATGATGAGAAGCTGCTGTAAGGCCCAAGTCAAAGGGCCATGCAACCTGATTATATTTTCACACCCTGAAAATTAAATTCCTTTACTAAAGAAAAAAATTTGATGCTGAACTTGGATGAGTCACATGGACTGATGTGAAGCCAAGGAAGAAATGTGTGGTGTGGTCACTGGAACCCAAGACTTCTTGAAGAAACAGACACAGGGAATGTGGGTCTCAGCTGAGAGAGACCCATTTCATTTTTGATGCCCAGTGCCCTCTCCAGCCCACAAACACATGTGCCATCCCCTGGACACACCCCAACACACTTTCCTCCATGGGCTGCCACCTTTAGGGGTTGCAGGCCTCCACTCTCGACCTGCACTTCCAACCCTGGAGCAGAGTTTCTCACAGGCCTTTCATCCAGGGACCATGTGCACGAGAATCTCCCATCTTTATAAAAAATTCAGAATCTGAGGCTCCACACCAGACCCATTGAGCCAGGATCTTTGAGAAATCTCTGCAATTTTTAATGACACACAATGTCACATCAATGTCAGGTGCACAACATAGTGATGCCACAAGTCTGTACGTTGTGCTCTGCTCACCCCAAGCGCAACCCCCCTCTGTCACCATATAGCGCTATTACAGTATCACTGACTATACTCCCTGTGATGTACCTCTCATCCCCATGACTTCATTCTATAACTGGAAGCCTGTGCAGAATCCCTGCATTTTTATTAAGCTTCCCAGGAGAATCTCATTCACAGGAAAGTAAAGGAAGTATTGACTTAGAGTTTACAATAACCTGCTTCTGGACGTAAAGGAAATCAAGTTAAGGGAGGAGTGGGTACGTTATAGGACGGAAAAATCTTCTAGAGGTACAGTGCCTAACTCTGTATTTGTCACATAATGTAGGTTCTTGATAATATCAAACACATGCATGCATGAATGAAAAAAGTTAAATGAATGAAGGATTCATTTCTCTCATGGAGGTATCCTATATTTTCATAAGTTACACCAAACATGTCTGTACCTACTTCTATCTAATTTGGGAGGAAAGAATTCAAATTTGAAAGCAGTTTGCTATTCTGAGAATAGGATAACCACAGAATGGCCCAGCAGCTCTGTAGAGCTGGCTGGACTGGACAACCAGAAAGTGGGTGGGCAGAAGAGAGAAGTGCTAAAGCATTTAGTAACTCAGCTCGCCTGGTGCTGTCTGGACATAGTGGAGAAAGACAACAACTCCCAGGTGTGGAACATGTCTCTTCTCTTTGTTTTCTATCACCTCATGGTCTTGATTATGAAACAAAGCTCATAATACATCCAAGGGCATATTTCCGTTTTGCAACTCTCACGCAGTTGAGAGCACTGCACTGAGAACAAGAAGCCATATGCCATTATTATTACTGTTATGCGCTCACATACCTTTCCCATCTGGCATGTCTGTCTCTTTTTCCTGCTTACTTTCCTCATCCTGTGTGCACACTTTCAACAAGTACTGTGGATTTCAGTTCGTGAACTGGGGGGCCATGTATGGGAAGCACAGAAGCAAACGCCAGATTTGTTTTCATTTTTGTTTCTTCCTTAAGAATCAAAGCACGTTCACATAACAAAAGAGTTAAGCACACACTTGGGGTTGGGTTCTATGTTATGCTACAGAGGTATCAAAATGTGTGAAGCCCAGTCTGTGCTTACAAAAAGTCCTACCTGGTCTAGGAGACTTTGAGGAGCTAAATTTTGCCCCTAAGATTCATATGTTGAAATTCTAATGCTCACTACCTCAAAATGTATTTGGAGATAAGGTATTTACAGAGGTAATTAAGTAAGATGAGGCCATTAGGGTATGCCCTGATCCAACATGACGGGCATCCTGTTATGAAACAAAAGGCAGAATCTTAGTTGCCCGAGAGCCTGAGGCTCTTGCCTACAACCTCTTGGTGGCCCTGCTGCAGATGGCAGCACATGGCATTCCTGGCCAGTGTGAATAACTTGACATCACACAACATGATTGCTACAAAAGCAAGCTTAAAGGGACGACTTACCAACAAGGTACTCAGGAGAAGGACATCACATGTGTGTAGGCATCAAACATCCACTAAAGACATGACTAAAGGAGAAACCAGTGCCATCAAAGACCATCTCCATCACACAAGTATATCAGACTGAGCCTAGGGTACTGATGGTCAAGTCACTCAGGCATGGAGAGTAGTTGTCCCACAAGCTCTGCATTCAGATAAACCCAGGTTCAATGATGCTTGAAAAGAATGTTTAATGTCTCTGACTCCTGAATTTCTGGACTTGCAGATGAGACACTTCAGAGGATCTAAAGAGTTTAGACCTTCGGAATCTCAAGGCAGAGGGCAGCAGAAATCACTTCAAAGACATGAATGCTTCTGTATTCCTTTCCTTTGGCTGTTGGAGCAAAGTACCACAGATTGGTGGCTTACAACAGAAATGTATTCTCATACAGTTCTGGAGGCTGGAAGTCCAAAATCAAGGGGTTGGCAGGGCCATGTTCCCTCTGAAACTCTGAAGGGTAGAATCCTTCCTGTCTTATTTCAACTTCTGATGGGGACCCTCAGTTTTTGAATTTCCTTGGCTCATGGCCACATCACTCCCATCTTTGCCTCTGTCACCACATGGCCTTCTCTCCATGTGAATCAGTCTTTATGCCATCTTCTTACAAGGACACCAGCCATTTTGGAGTAAGAGCCTGCCCTACTGCAGTAAGACCTCATCTTAACTAATTACATTTGCCCTAAACCAACCTCAATTCTGAGGTCCTAGAGATTAGAACTTCAACATACCTTTTGGGGGAACATAATTCAGCCCACAGCGGTTTATTTTAAACAAACTCAGTAAAATGAGGTAGAGAGAGAAACCGCCCCCCGCCCTAGGACAGTCACCTCAGGCTCCAATTTTCCTGACTCACGTACATGGCAGGTGTCACAAGCAAACAGGAAAATTGTTCACCATCATCTGAGACTGCAGCAAACTTGAACTGAGCCTGGGCTGCCTTTAATGGCTATTTGTTCTTCCACAGTGAGACTGGAAACAAGTTAATTACACCCAGAGTTTTAAAAGGTTTCTTCTGGGCAAAGGAAGTGCCTCCATTTCAGGAGTGATTGGCCCACCTCATGCAGTCAGCTCGTTCACGGCCAGGAGAGCAGCTGGCACCACCCACAGTAACAGTACAAAACTCTAGATTTGAATTTAAAACAATAAACTAGGGGTGCCTGGGTGACTTGGTCAGTTAAGCACCCACTTCTTGATTGTTGGCTCAGATCATGATCTTGGGGTCATGAGGTTGAGCTCCACATTGGGTGCTGTGCTGGGCATAACGACTGCTTAAGATTCTCTCTCTCTCTCTCTCTCTCTCTCTGTCCTTCCATACCAGCTTGTGTTCTCTTACTCTTTCTAAAAAAGCAACAACAAAAATAAACTAATTAGAACTACGAGAGGAGGTGGTTTTACATGTAGCCCATACAAACGCATCATAGGCTTCCTCAGAGTTGCCCACAGAGTCTCAGGAGAAGGGACAGAAGAAAAAACATAAGCCAACACCTAATTACATAGTCAATTTGTATAATTTGACACACCCCTGTCTTCAAGGCCATTACAATCTATGAAGGAACACAGACATGAGTACACATGATTTTAGTCCACAGCAGACTGTGGTACTATAGAGATAGAACGCACTATGGGATTCTGAGATAGAAGAAAAGCCAGATGTCTAACTGACACAGAAACCAAATCACACTGTCAGCCCCCATTTGGTGTGTTTCCTTGGTAATGTCTATGCATCTTCTGTGATAGTGTCACTCAGGATTTATAATGACAGAGGTGACAGAATAACTCCAAATTCCCTGACAAATCATGGCATCATTGTGGATTCTTATTTTACCTTGTTTCTTAAGTTAGAAATTTGTGTTTTGATTATCCTCCATGATAATTCCTGTCATAATAGCAATAATTACAGCCTCACAGTTGCTGCTTAGTCCTTCTCCAGTTTTTAATTCCACAGCCTTCTCCAGTTTTTAATTCCACAGCCTAAAAAAGATGTTTGCAGCTTTTGAGAATTATTTCAAGAAAGATATGGTGTAGGAGCCATAGAATATGTGACTTCATCGCCACAAATTTGGAGGCCAGGAAAGAGGGAGAAGAAAGCTTGAAATACTAATAGGACAAGGCAGAAACTAAAATTTAAGCAATGGCAGAAAGTCACAGAAAAAAATCTACAGCCCTCCTTGCAAAATTTTCATTGTTGCTGTGATAAGGATGGGCTTGTCGTGGGCCGCTCAGTACATGACGCATATAATTTCGGAGAGCTCTCTGACCAGATCCTTCTTTCATGTAGAGAAATGGCGTACTGGCATGGATCTACTTGGAGACCCTTGGAGTCAGCCTGAGAGGTCATCACCCTTTTCTGCTCCCTCCTAGCTTGTCAACTCTGGGTATCACACTGTGGTTACATTACTGCTGCCCTAAGTGATTCATTTGAAGACATGTGTTCCCTTAGCTTTGAAAAGATAAGAGTTACCAAGACCTCAGCATCATGGTTCCTGCTCTCCATGACCTTCTGCCATGTTAGGAAGACTCCTAGATCGAATCAATGAGCAGGTCACAGTAAAAGGAGGCAGAGGCAGAGAGACAAGGGTACCTGGTGACCCCAGTAGTCACAGTCATATTTGTCAGCTAGCTGTTTCCCCGTGCAGACAAGCACACACACTCGTGCTCGCACACCATTCCCCCACCGCGGGCCACCACTGATTGGACTGGGGGAAGGCATCGATCCAGGCTGAGGGAGGGTCCCTCCTCTGAGAATTTGGAGTTAAGGGAAGCAAAGTGCAACCCAGACGGAGACATGTTTGAGGCTGGATCATTACTCTGGTGGTCTCAGTGGTCCCCGGCTCTGCATGCCCTTTAGAAAAAGCAGAAGAAAGGCCAGTCTGCCATGGAAAAAGAATGAAGAACTAACAACAGAAAGAAACACAGACCAAGAGATGGGCAGAACTTTCCCTGGAGTTTGGCCAAATTACTGGTTCCTGTAATGATCATCTCTGAATCTCAGCCTCATCCCTGCCCTTAAGTTCTATTAAACATACCTACTTGTTGTTAAAAGCTAAACTGAGGCACATTAAAAATTTTGAGAGTTCGTTTGAGCAAAGATCATTTTGCAACAGGCATCAGCAAAGCAGAAATGGTTAGGCGCACTCCCCTGACAGGAGAAAGAGACAAAGCCAGAAAGTGATTGATGGGCTAGAGCTTAATGCCTAGTTGACTGCCGGTTGTCCTCGGGTTTCAATTTAGGAACTTTGAGGTATTTTAGGCTTCGATTGTGTTTGCTTAAGTAGCTACCAAGCCATCAGAACCACCCTAGTCCAATGGCTCCCCCCTATTTAATTAATTCAACACTGTCCCCTTATGATCAATTCCGTCTTTTTAACTTCAGTTGCTTGTTATTTTAAAAGAAGAGAAAATACAGTGCAGAGCCATTGTAGAAAGTCCTGGGCGTATAAGTCGTAGCAAAAAGTCACAGGAACGCTAACACCATGCACCTACAGGGCGCCACTGTCGCTGTAAAGTTCCTTGTATGAATGAACTACGCATGCGTGCTACTCACTGCGTCTCAACAGACATTCTCCAGCCCCAGCTCAAGTGCCCTCGAGCCCCTCCTGGAAAATATGGCTGGGATGGGCCCAGGCTCTTCTCTTGCCATTATGATAATGGATTGGGACAGTGCAACTCAGATTAAAAAAAAAAAAAAAAAAAAAACAAGCGGCTCAGAACATCAAACACAACTGTAATCATTTACATCTGTCACGAGTGGCCCCACTTAACAGGCTTTTTGAAGAAAAAGAAAAAAAAAAGAGGAGAAAAGAGCATTCTTGTTGCTGCATTGAAAAGTGTGAAAATGATCGTTTGTCTAACACAGCTTCTGCCTTGAACACTGATATGCCCACAATGTAGATGGAGATCAAAATAGCGAGCACAGACAAACAAATAATGCAAAACGGTCTCAAGAAGAACACCCATGGTTTCGTTTTCTGATTTATTTAAAAGGCTCACAGGTTGCAAGCCTCCTTTCTTTCTCATTTCCAAAGCCGGGGTTTGTCATGCCTGTCCCGTGCCAGTGTGACTGAGCGAGGTCTCCAGTGCCCTTCTTTAAAGTGTGCATAAAGCAGAGGTGCCCAAAGCTTGCCCAGAGCACCAGACCCAGCTGCCACCATCCTGGAATGCAGGCCACTGTGGGCCCAGAGCGATGAAAGCCCAGGATCAGGCATCTCCAATGCTTTGATTTGCAAGAACAGCTTGACACCCATAGCAACGTGGCTAACGTGAAAAACACAAGATAAAAACATTCCATTTAATTAAAAGCCCACAGTTCAATGGTAGTATAATTATTACAAGTGCATTTTATGGCTGTCTGCATTCATTTTGGGTACATAAATTAATATGCAAATTGCCAGGCCCTCTCGTGTTCTTAAGAAGTTCCCCTATCAATCTTTTCTCTGACATGTCAATTGCATAAAGCGTGGCTTTTTAAATGCAAAATAAAATTCACATTTATGGTTCTTCTGAAATCTCCCTGTGCCGGCAAGCTTTGTTTTAGATGAAGAGTGTTTAATTAACAGAGCTCACCTCTCTCAGAGGGCCTTCAGGACCACAGAGGGGAGGCCAAGACACTCGATGGTCTTCTGGCTAATCAGGATTAGAGACTATTTTCCATCTCAAGGACCACCTAGCAAGGTATTTGTGATTCTCCACTCAGCCCATCAAGGACTTTATTATGGGAAAATATTGTTCTGATTTATAAAAACGCAAATTCCCAAACCATAGACGGATGAACTTAATATTATTCACTGGGAAATTCTATGACAAATTACTTAACAGATGGTTTGTAGGTATTCAGAAAATACCTTGCACACTGGCCGTGGACCCTAAGAAGTGGTGTGGGCTCTCTTAGAATGCGATGTGCCCAACTGCCCTTATTTCCTTCTCAAAGTTGCTAGACTGACTCACCAGGAGCATTCCATAAATACATCTCAATGTCAACAGGCTTTTGGAAAAAATCTTTCATAATTTCCTAGCAGACATATTCAGTTGAACAGCCACATCCAGAATTTATGGAGGTACCGGGGATTCAAAGGGAGGACTTTAAGGTAAGCTCGGACTCCATATTTGGCACTGTTCCTTTATTATTTCTAGTGCTGATCTGAATAATGTGAAGGAAATCAGCATATATCACCCCAAAATATGCCTCTTGGATGCAAGAATTATTTTGAGCTAAAGACAATTAAATTAAGAAGGAGCAAATGGAGGAAAAGCTTCCCATCCTCCCTGTATTTGCTAAAAGTGGGATGTCGGTTTACAAAGGTGTGTCTTTTCCCCTCTCTACTGGGAAGGAGAAAAGTTAATCACCGGACACAACTTGAGACCTTCATCAGCCTGGAGATGGCACCAGAGGAATCCACATAACAAGCTTCACCCACCAACTTTGGTCCACCATTCCTTTCCCGTGTATTTATTTGCCTTCCTTCTAATTTCTTCCCTGAGGGACATAGGATCCTTTTCTTTTTTCTTGTCACTTGTCTAAAAACTTACCGTTCTTTTGCTAAAATGCTATTTACACTCAAGTTCTAACTATACCTGTGAGTTACACATCTCTGGCTACCCCATGTGTTCTATGTATGGTGGACATATTAATAAACTCTGTTTGCTTTTCTCTAGGTAGTCTTTCTTACATTGGTCTAATTTAAAGGACCCAGCTAGAAAACCTAAGATGGGTAGAAGAGAGATTTTCCTTCCCTGCAAAAGTCAGAGAAAATATGCTTAAATAATGTATAAATGTCTCAAAGCTAGAAGTATATACTTTATCAGAATTAAAGCCCCTGAAGTAAAAACATCTCAAGAGACTGAGCCTATTTGGTGAAAAAAAATCAACTTTCTAAGAACAAGATTGACTTAACAGCTCATTTAAACACACACACACAAACACACACACTTAAAGTTTGGGTTGTCTGTAAATCCAAGAGTGTCTATCAGCTTGACGTCCAGGTCTAAGTAGTGATAACAGATTTCATTAAAATAAGAATTATAGAACCTAGGGGCGCCTGGGTGGCTCAGTGGGTTAGGCCTCTGCCTTCGGTTCAGGTCATGGTCTCGGGATCCTGGGATCGAGCCCCATATCGGGCTCTCTGCTCAGCAGGGAGTCTGTTTCCCCCTCTCTCTGCCTACCTGTGATCTCTGTCTGTCAAATAAATAAATAAAATAATCTTAAAAAAAAAAAGAATTATAGAACCTAAATTAAATTATTCTTATTCACTATCAGAGCCAAGAACAGTGACTAGCACATAATAGGTCCTCGATAAATACTTACTGGATAAGTATCACGACATACTTTCCATCTACCTTTTTAAATTAGTAATAAAATTTAGATTGATTTTAGAAAATTTGGAAAGCACGAAAAAGCAAAAAGAAGAAATCTAAATTATCCAAAGTCGGAGATGATCCCTATTCCTATCTCAGCGTGTTCCCTTCCTTCTCTTCACGTACTTTTCACGTGGTCTAAATAAACAATTTTGTATCATAACTTACTTTACAAAAAAAAATCTTCTACATCATTAAAATCTCCATAAATGCAATTTATGTAACTATATAACAGTCCATTTTGTAGATGTACTGCCACACATTCTCGGCTATTAAGACTAAACTGCTTTATATTTCAACGAAGCTGTGGTAAGCATCCCTGCACACAAGGCCTTTTCTATATTTCATGCAGAGTAAGAACTACCTTGCAGTTGGAGATCTCGAAAAGTAAAGCAAGTCCCCTTGTGAAAATAACCAAGAAGGCAATGATCCCCACTAAAGCATGAAGGGGTTCAGGGCAGCTCCCCATCCCACCCCCACCCCCAGAAGGTACCACTTTGGCATGTGGATCATTTTGAGCTGAAGCCACTTGAGACCCTGTGGGCTCAAGACAAACTTTGGCCCCGCCCTTAACTACACAGATGAGTCTACATTGCGGGTCTTTCCCCGAATAAGGATTATGAACAGAGATCAATTTCACCTGAGTGACCCATCCGTATGCAGGGCAAACATCTAATTACCAAACATCCTCTCCTCGAATCGCCCTGGGAAATGCATTCCTTTCCTCTAAAATCCCAGACCCCCTTCTCCTTAGTTCAGAATGACACATATACCTCATTTTGCCAAACTATCTTTGGAATGTCCACGTCCATGTGGATTCCCCATATGTACACCTACTGAACCTGATTTTCTCCTGATAATCTGTCACATGGAGATTTCATTCTTAGTCCAGCCAGAAGGACCTTTCAGGGGGCAGAATTCTTTTTTTTTTTTTTAAAGATTTTATTCATTTATTTATTTGACAGACAAAGATCACAAGTAGTCAGAGGAGGCAGGGAGAGAGAGGAGGAAGCAGGCTCCCTGCTGAGCAGAGAGCTCATTGTGGGGCTCCATCCCAGGACCCTGGAATCATGACCTGAGCCAAAGGCAGAGGCTTTAACCCACTGAGCCACCCAGGTGCCCCAGGGGGCAGAATTTTTGCTCCCCAACAAGTACAATGCCTGCCAGGGAAAGACAGTGGATTGTGGGGAAGCATAAGCTTTGCAACCACAGATTTCTGTCTGATTTTTAGCTCTGCTGTGTACCAGCTGCATAAGAATGGAGCAAGTTTTCTGGCAGCAAGGCTCAGTTTCCTGTTCTAAGAAATAAGAGCATCACATGGACTTTACTGGATTGCTGTGAGAGTTAATGGGAAATATTGCCTAACAGTGGCTGGTGTAATAGCTAAGAACCTGCTAAGTGTTTCACTGCTGTTTCTACTCTCATTGCATGATTTTCAGGGACATGCTTTTTTTTGCTCTCTTTTTTTTTTTTTAATTTGGACAGGCTTCACCATACAGAGGTGAGTGCCAGGGACCCTGGATGAAGATGTGCAGGCGGAGCTGAGAACATAATTTGCAGTACAAAATGATAACACAGATCTTTTTGTTCAAAAGTTATCAAAATTTTCAAGATGGCGACAACAGAGCATTAAAAGGAGCGCGGGTCCCTTCTAACCACAGGGACCCCAGGCGATCACACAGTGTGCGCTCGGAGAAGGCTGGCAGGTGCACCAGCTGTCTGCAGTCTGCCCCAGTGCTACAGCAGCCCTGCTGGGACTCCCACCTTGGGGGGTTGCTATCTACACCCAGTGCAGGAGGACCTCACCAATTCTCTACTGTCACGCTTAGCAAACATGGTCATGACTACCCCAAGCTTCAAGAAGCTATTAACAGAGGTCTGTAACTCTGTTTCCTTGAAGATAGAACCAGTCACCATGCGCCAGAAAGTTCTTCCAAGTCAGCTGAACAACAAGAAAGGCCGGACACAAACTTATGTATTGAAGGGCACCATAGAAAGGGCCAGCTATATGACTCATTGCAGTTAAAAATTAAATTCACATCACACTGTGCCTCATTTCACAGTTTCCCAGTACCTTCAATGGCATAATGTTTCATCTTCATCTATAAATTTTCCAGAAGATCACAAAACATTTTTTAGAAATCTATTGCAGTAATCATTTTATTTGACAAAAACACCAATGACACTTTCCTCCTTTCTCTAGAATATAACCCAATATTTCTGTGGTTTATATGAACTGTAGGGGAGGAAAAATAATATTTCCTCTATATTTCTCAGTACTTGGTTGAAGGCCACCCCCCTACAGTAAAAGATAGATTAACAAGAAAAGAAAAACAAACAGAAGTTTATTAACATGTATACCTCCTGTGTACATAGGAGATACCCAGGAAAACCAGACATGGCCCAAAGCAGAGTCCTTGAATACCATCCTCAGCTAATCACAAAAGAAAGGTTTGGGAGGGGAGGTTGAGAGGGGGTGGAAGCCAGTTGAGTGGTGGTAAACAAGGAAAAGCACCCTCAGCAAGGGTAAGGTTTATTGTGCAGATTTAAATCACTGCCTTCTCCATTGATAAGATTCTTTTGTGATTTACAGCTACCCTTTTCTTAACCGGTACAGAGAGGGAGACACCCTTATAAATTGAGATTTCCTTTATAAATGTAAATTTCCCTTACAAAAGGATAACTACTACTTTGTCTTCCAAGCTTCTCCTATATCTGCTGTTTCTCAAAAATAATTCTTATACCAAAAAGTCATATTTTGGGGTGGCATGTTCTTCAACACAATAGGTTGGTTACTAACATCCAGGAGTTGTTGACAAGAAGAATGGCTAATTACCAAAACTGTGTCTCTACATTTCAAAAAACATTTACATTACTCTTACATTCTCCCAAAATTTTATTTCCAAGCTTTTCCTTGTGTTCAGTGTTTCTTTCTAAAGAATCTACTTAAAAAACTACTTACACCAACAAATAATTACATAAATACTAGATACACTACTCTATGGGGGAACTATCTCTCATACACAACCCTATTTCATGTTCTTTCTTTTTTAAAAAAATAAAGGATTAACTTATTTATTTAATTCAGATAGATAGTGAGAACATGAGCAGGGAAAGGGCACAGAGAGAGAGAGAGAGGGAATCCCAAGCTGACTCCCTGCTTCGTGCAGAACCCAACATGGGGCTTGATCTCACCACCATGAGATCACATCCTGAGCCAAAATCAAGAGTTGGAAGGTTAACTGACTGAGCCACCCAGGTGCCCCTATTCCTCTTCTAACTTGGATCTTAATATGGTCTTAAAACCTCCCTTTTTGGTAAGATAAATAATTGTCTCCAAAGATGTCCACATCCTAATCCCTTCAAGTTTTGATTATTAGCTTATAGCAAAAGGGATTTTGCCAAGTTAAAGGTCTTGAGATGGGGGATTATCCAGATGGACCCAAATGGAATCACAGGGGTCCTTTTAAGAGAGAGGTAAGGGGGTCACAGGAGAAAGTAGAGATGTGACAACAGAGCACGAGGAGCACTGTGAGGAAGGGATCATGAACCGAGGAATGCAGGTGGTCTCCAGAAGCCGGATATGGTGAGGAAACAGATTCTCCCCTAGAGCCTCCAAAAGGAACCAGCCTTAATGATACATTGAGTTAAGTCCTAGTGAGTCTGATTTTGGACTTCTGGCCTCCAGAACTCTAAGAGGATATATTTGTGTTGTTTTATAACACTAATTTTGTGGTAATCTGTGTTGGGGAGAAAGACTTTCGTCTACCTTTTACGGTTCTTCTTCCTGGACTAAGAACCAAATTGTCATGAGATGGATTAACAGGAGAAAAATCAAATGTAATGGCATCATATGTAGGGACTCCTGGGTGGCTCAGTCTGTTAACTGTCTGCCTTCAGCTCAGGTCATGATCCCAGGGCCCTGGGTTTGAGTCCTGCGTCAGGCTCACAGCTCAGTGGGGAGTCAGCTTCTTCCACTACCTCTGCCTCTCCTCCACTGGCTTGTGCTCTCTGTCTTTCATATAAATAAATAAAATCTTAAAAAAAAAAAAATAGTAGCATATGTACAGGGAATCCATACAGACATGTTAACACCAAAGACCAAGAGGCAACATGATGCTAAGGAAAAGGGTAGGAGTTTGAGAATACAAAGGGGAGAAAGGCCATTAGTAGGAAGGTGAAAGGAGGTGTTAGGAAAGCAAAGTTTGCCCTATTATGTAGACAAGTTTCTTAGGTAAAGAGGAATCTGTCAATAGCTCTCCTCCTGGTACAAGCATGTGGTCAAAGGGGAGGTAAAGAGCTTTTCCTGAATCTGCTGCATTTTGATTGCTTTTAACTCAAAATAATGTTCATGCCATAGTGGCCCATCTTGGATCTGCCTGCTGTTGGCCCCTACATCTGTTACAGCAACAGTAGGAAGGTAACATATTCTCTTTGACTTTCCATTATCCTTCTAGAAAACTTTCCTCATTACCTGTCTCCTATCATCTCTATCTTTCACCAACTTAAAAACAAATTACTTCTATAGGGGAAAAAATTTTCAAAAACCTGTGGTATTAATGGTAATAATTATAATGTTTCAAAAACATGGACAAATATTAAACTAAGTATAAACTCTCTGCATTTATAGCTCTTAAAGAATTCTATAACCAAAATAAATTCACAGAGTAAATACTAAACTATAACATCAATACAATAATCTTCATGTCAACATGGCCCATCTTGGAGCTATCTGTCCTTGGCCCCTACTTTGGCTTGATTCTTTCATCTGTCAGCAAGTTGGATCACCACCGAAGCTTTCACTATTTTTGCTTTCCACTTTTAAATTAAAATGCAATCCTATTCCATTTTACTGATGAGTCTGACCATGTAACAGTACAACCAAAACCAAAATACTGGAATCTTTTCCTACATGATTTAAAGAAAAAAACTCATACTGTCATATTTAATACTATGATTATTGCTAATAAATGTTCTTTTTTGTGTGTGTTAAGCAGCTACATAGCAAGTGTTACTTAATTCAACTGCCATTTTTTTCATATTTGAACTACTATGAATCACTTCTTTACCCAAGGTCATGTTAGGTTATTAGAAAAGATGCAAGCCTGAAATTTCCCAACAGTAGCTGGTTAAAAGATAATCATGTGGTCACCTAGGAAATTCTTTGATTAATTTTTCTTGAGCTTGCCATCAAACAAGGAGACGTGAAAGTATAAAGATTGTAAAGTTGTATAAAACTCATGGACCCTAGAGAATGTAACCATAAGCTCCAGGGGCCAGAAAAACCATTTTGGACATTTTCAATCTAGCCTTTTCTCATTTCTCTACCTACTTTTCTCTGTGTTAGTTGTTGAAATCATTTTGTTCCCATTATGTCCTTTTCTTCCCTAAGATAACCCAATCTGTGTTACTTCCTCTCTCTTGTCTAATAGCAAATGCCACAGATAGTAATCTCCCACCTATCCACCTCCTTATTCTGGTAGAGCCCAAGCCACCTAGCTGAGCCAAGTAATGTAATAACCCAAGGGCTACCCACTAGGTAACTATAAGAGGAGGCATTCTAATTTTCTCTCTCAGCAAATGCATTGATGATACTTCCTTTTTATCATACGGCTCCTTTCACTTCAATTGCTTCCAGGGTATTTGAATGATTTACACTACATTATTACTTAGTTCAGGTTGTTCTAAATATTACTGACCCCTTGTCAGGGAACTTCATTTTGAAATGTTGTAGTCATGACAGCAAACATCTGCTGGTCTCTCCTCCTGTCGTACATCAGATGGAGAACCTTCTAAGACTCTATAGCTGTAAACTAGAAGTTATGTGTATATCAGACCTGGGACACCAGTGTGCTGCTCTCTATCTAGACAGCTGGTGCTCTACCTAATGAGAGAAACAACTGGATACTAAGTTGTGATCATTTTTACTCAACTAATATGATGGTTAATATGGTTGTTTCAAAAAAGAACTTTGAAATTACCCAAATAGTACAAGCATACTGGCACACATTTGTAAAATCTCAAAGAAACTACTCAGTGTTGAATACTCAGAAGCAAAATAAATATTCAGATCTTGTCAGGTAATGAAAACCCCAGAGTAAGTTAATGCATTCCATTTTCAAGGTAGATTACGTCGTTGTTTCCCATTCTTCGTCCCTTCCTCGCACTCTGTCTTGTGACTGCAATTCCTTCTACTGGAGGTAAAGTCTATTCCCCATCCCATTCGAGTTAGATTTGGCAATGGATTTGTTTCAGAATGTGTGTGGAAGTGATCTTGAACCAAGACCTTAAGAAGCACTGCATGTTTCTACTCACCCTTCTGGAAGGTGAGTAGAACATCTGCCATGAGAAGAATAGACCCAGTTAGCCCTTATCTTCAGGAGACTGGGAGAAATGAGACCTGCTAAGCCATCAAACCCAGCTTAGATCAACTAACCCCCATGTGTTGTGAGCTGGTCTGTGTCCCACCAAAATTATTGTTGAACTACTAACCTATGGTACCTCAGAATATGACTATATTTTGAGATAGAACCTTTAAAGAGGTAAAGCCAAATGAGTTCATATGGGTTGGCCCTAATCTAATCTGACTGATATCCTTACAATCTGAGGAGATTAAGTCACAGACATGTACACACATAGAAGGAAGACCCTGTGAAGACACAAAGAGAAGGTCACCCCTAAAGGTTAAGTTAAGAGGCCTCAAAAGAAACCAAACCTGCTGACACCTTGATTTTGGACTTTTAGCTATCAGAAATGTGAGAAAACAAATTTCTGTTGTTTCAGCCACCCAGTCTGTAGCATTTTGTTATGGTAGCCCCAGGAAACCAATACACACCACCCAACGTTCTCACATGAGTAAGAGTAAATGATTATTGTTTGGAGCCAATAATCCCAAACTCAATGGGAGTGGTTTGTGAGTTTCAGAGTGGTATGCTACCCAACAACACTGTGATGATTGATAGCTAACCATCATATAGATCTCATTTTTTTCATCCATATTATAATATCTTGTTGTCACGATATAAATGTTATGACTATATAACACAAAACCAAAAGTTCCTGGAAGACAGGGACCATCTTTCATTTGGTTTTTGTGCCCTATATCTAG
Source organism: Mustela erminea (assembly GCF_009829155.1). Taxonomy (NCBI): domain Eukaryota; kingdom Metazoa; phylum Chordata; class Mammalia; order Carnivora; family Mustelidae; genus Mustela; species Mustela erminea. The sequence continues at coordinate 10,380,409 of NC_045628.1, forward strand.
GACAATGCCTAGCCCAGAACAGCCATTCAGTAAACAATGGTGGAATGAACGAACAGGAGAGAATCAAGGGCTTATACAAATAAATGAATGAGTGCTGCCCCTGGCTAAGCAAAGGAAATATGAGAAAGTTCTGAAAACTCAAGAGCAAAGTATGGGATGTGTTTTAGAGTTTATGTGCAAAGAACAGAGAGTAGTTTTGTTTGTTTGCTTGTTGGGTTTCTTCCTCCCCCACCCCCCGACCATGAAACTGTATATTCAAATGTCTGTTTCTCCTCAGTTCATTTTTGTAAATGCCAAATCTTTGGAACATGTGATTATCTAAGAAACAATTAATCATGTATCAGGCTGCAATAGGGGTTGCTGCAGAGAGCATTCTGTGAATTACAAGCACGTGACTGCCCTAAGACCTGTGTCTGAAGCACACATCACAAGAAGCTGAGGGTCTGAGAGCAGCTATCCATTACCAAGGACAACACAATGTCAAGGGCATATTTCTGTAAGAAGGGAAAAGGGACTGATAACCACTAATGTTCACAGAGGCAATGCACATGGCTTCTGTCTTTTATAATCAAGACTGGGTCCCTTCTATGTTCTACAGCTTCATCGTGGTTTCATAAGATTCATAGCATAGCTCTCAGATATGGTTTTGAAGCAGCAATCAACTCATGACTACATACTATGCACTGGTTGTTTGTGTCCCTCCCAAATTCTGTGTTGAATCCCTAACCTCCAGGATGATGGTATTTGGAAGTAATTAGGTTTAAATGAGGTCTCGAGCATGGAGGCCCCTTGATGAAATTAATGCCCGTACAAAAAGGGGATGCACTAAGGAATGGTCCCATGAGGACATGATCACCAAGAAGGTCTACACCAAGAACTCAACCATGCTGGCACACTATCTCAGACTTCCAGACTCCAGACTCCAAAAAATAAATGTTACTTGTTTTAGCCAATCAATACCCAGTCTATGGTATTCTGTTACAGTAGCATAAACTGACTAAGGCATTAAGTGTGTTAAAGAGTAACAAGAACAGACTAGGAGTACAATGATAGTTTATATTCATACTATATGATGGGAAGTTTAGCACAGCAGAAAGTGGATAAAATTAAAGCAGGTCTGTGTTTGAGCTGCATCTCTATCACTTACTAGCAACATGACCTCAAGAGTTATTTTGCCTCTCTGAACATTAAACCACATCTTAAAATGAATATAGTAACACCTGTGTCCTAGCAGACTTGAGATCCCATATTGTGCCTGGCCTAGTAAGTATTTGATAAATAAAAGCTTTTGCTATTATCATGATTATCGTTATTTGACTTAGCTATAAAACAGAACTACTTAGCTCAAAACACTTAAACATCTATGTCCTTGACAAACTAAAAGCTCCTCAAAGTTATGGACCACCACTCATTCAGAACCTTTTCATCAGGCACACATACACACCAGCATTTCCCATAGAAAATGAGCTGCCATCACTAGGGATAATTGACAATTCAGAGAATCCACTCAGAGAGGGAATTTCTTCCACTGGTTGTGCTGAAAACATGAAAAGCTAACACTATTTTATTTTTTTTATCTAAAAACAAAGCACTTTTTCATTTAAATTCAATTAGCCAACATATAGTGCATCACTAGTTTTTGACATAGTGTTCATTGGTTCATTAGTTGCATATAAAACCCAGTGCTCATCACATGACATGCCCTTCTTAATGCCCATCATCCAATTACCCCATCCCCCCACTCACCTCCCCTTCTGCAACCCTCAGTTTGTTTCCCAAAGTCAAGAGTCTCGAAAAGCTAATTTTAAAGAGTGCATCCAAGAGAAATATTTTGCAAGCACTGGGAAATTAATTCATTTGAGATGAAAAATAAGTAACTCATTGATTTTAGCTAAATAGCTAAGTGTCATATTTCTGAAATTTCTGTTCCCTGGTTACATTCTTGTTCTGGCAAGATGACTGTATTTTCACAATCACCTTGCCAGATGTTGCAATGTTCTCCTGTTAAAACTGAAACCTCTGATTAAATATAAACTTCCCCAACGTTCTTTATGGCAGAAAATATCAACATATCTTCCATCCCCACTGAGGTTGTCTTAAAAGAGTTTTACTTCAGTGTGGATTCTAAAACCTGTGTTTAACATAATCAATAGCGGGGCACGTGGGTGGCTCAGTGGGTTAAGCTTCTGCCTTTGGCTCAGGTCATGGTCTCAGGGTCCTGGGATCAAGCCTTGCATTGGACTCTCTACTCAGTCAGGAGCTTCCTTCCCCCACCCCCCTATCTCCCCCCACCCCCCGCCTGCCACTCTGCCTACTTGTGATCTCTGTCAAATATATAAGTAAAATCTTTTTTAAAATTTTTAAAAAATAACATAAGCAATAGCAAGGATCATATGTTTGAAAAAGGTATTGAGGGTTTAATCAGACCATTCCCTTCCTTAGATTTGCACTTGTAACTTTCCAGGAAATGTAGGGGGAAAAGTCTTGCTAATGCTCTCATGTCTAAATATTATACTAAATCTATCATCTGAAAAACAGATTGAGTTCTTCTTAATTCCTGGCCCCCAGTTCTGGCATAATACCTAGCAATTAGCAATATTCTGTATAATGGCAACTTGTTTTCTTAATTTGTGTTTGTTTCGTGGAGGTGCTTATAAAGTTTGAATAGTTTCATGTTATTTTAGAATTTTAGAATTAATATATGCCCATTGCTTTTCCCAAATCAGAAAATACAAAAATTTTTAAAGAAAGAAATAAAAATCAATCCAATCCACAGTGCAGCCTGGAGTTAACCAGATAATATTTTTGTTTGTAGTCTTTTAAACTTTGTATACATAAATATTTGTACACAAAAGTTGATTTTCCCAAAAAGAGAGATATAATTAACATGCTGTTTTGTATACGTACACACATATAATAGTATATAGTCATACTATATAAGCTTTTCCCCTAATTAATTATAGATATCTTTCCATGTTAACAAATATAGATCTACATCATTATTTTCAATAGCTTTATAGTATTCTACTGTATAGACCAGAGATCTAGTTCTCTGGTTTTGTATACCTGTAAGCTACAGATGATTTTTACATTTTTTATATCATAATTTTAAATTATGATATTAGTGCCTATATAATATCCTCAATTTTGCCTCTTGATCCGAAAGCCTAAGTTTTTTTAATCTGGCCCTTTAAGAAAAGTACTGACCTCTGGTATATGTGTTTCAAAAATTGGTTAGTTCATCCCAGATTGATGGATATGTGTGGCATTTCCACCACCTAAGATAAGCACCACTGCAGAGAACAACCTGTAAATACACTTTTCAAAACTGGTCCATGTATTCCCTTAGGATAACTTTTTTTTTTAAGATTTTATTTATTTATTTGAGAGAGAGAGCATGGGGGAGAGGGAGAAGGAGAGAGAATCTGAAGCAGACTCTGCACTGAGCGCAGAGCCCAACATGGGGCTCGATCCCACAACTTTGAAATCATGACCTCAGCCGAAACCAAGAGTTGGACGCTTAACTGACTGAGCCACCCAGGTGCCCCACTTTGGATAAATTCTTATTACTGGAATTTCTGGAGCAAAGTGGTCTCTTTGTTAAAGATTTGATACATATTGTCCTGTTGCAGTCCCAAACCCTAGTGCGATGGTAGGAGGTGGAGACTCTGGGAGGTAATTAGGTCATGAGAGCATGGGATTGATGGGATTGGTGCCCTTAAAAGAAGAGGGAGGGAAAAAGGAAGGAAGAGAGAGAAAAAGAGAATCTCTGCCATGTGTGAACACAGGGAGAAGGTGGCGGTCTGTGAGCCAGGGAGGGAGCTCTCCCTCAGAACTAAATTGGCCAGCACCTTGATCTTGGACATCCCAGCCTCCAGAACTTTGAGAAAATAAATTTCTGTTGTTTCAGCCACTCAGTCTATGGTATTTTGTTATGGCAGCCCAAGAAGACTAAAACAACTGCTCATGAACTCTGTCCTATACAAGAGTAAGGCACTCCCCCTTCCCTCACCCTAGCTTCCTGGTCAGAAAGAGATCTTGGCAAACTTTGCAAGTCTGAGTCACAAAAAACAATCCCACATCTTCTCTTTAATTTTCATCTTCCCGTGCTCATGATGTTGACTATCTTTTAGTACGGTAGAGTAACCATTCATTCTTTTAAGAAAAATCATCTCCTGTCCTTTGTATATTTATCTACCGTGGAGCCCAAACCTCTCCTAGTAGACTAGGAGCATTATTTCAATTCCTTGATCTGTCTTGTGAATAATTAGAGATCCTTACTAATAAACCTTCTTTTCCAAGATTTTAATCCCTTTGTGAGGATTCGGCTCAGAAAAGCTGGAAAGCTTCTCTCCCTCCACTCGTAAGTGGGTCGACAAATGTTGGTAGACAAGTAGCTCCTCTCATCTATTTCCAGCTAATGGTAAGCCTTCCCAGGCAGTTCCTGGAACTAGAGATCCAGAACCACACGGTGAGAGCGGGATAAGGCTATTCCACTCTATTTCCATCTGAAACCAAGTCCAACAGCTGAATCGGCCCTCTCCTCCAACTATGAGAATGAAGCGAAATTCTCCTCATATATCACTTAGAAATTTTAGACAAAAGAAAACTCAAGGTAGTTCAGTTGGTATCAGCTCATTTCTATACTTGGAAGAGTGGGTGCTTCTTTTCAGAGTTTTCTCAAGGCCCAAAACTATAAAGATGTCACTCTCTACAGCTCTTGAAAGATCTGTATATTCTCCAAATCTCAGAGTTCATTTGAAAACAAATTTCCCCCATCAGACTACAGTATGGGAATACCTATCCCACTTGTAGGACCATAGTGCGTGTCTGATAGGGCATCCAGCAGCAGTAACTATTCCCTGAGTCTACTGGGAACTGTCAGTGACAGTCCTCCAGTGTCATGTGTTCATAGCAATATTTCCTCACTAAATATCTAATCCTGCATAGAATATAAATACTATCAAAAAAGCAAATTTCCAATTAAATGCAAGTATAATATAAAAATATCAATGCCTACAAGATCTTAGAATTGGAAGAGAGCTTCTAGAAATCAAAGTAATCATCACCCCTTCCCATCCTCCCTGAGAATTTCATTTACCCACACTGGGAAGGCAAAATCCGAAAAATCAATAGCTAACTAATTAGTAGTCATTACCTGTCTGCTATGCTTGGAAGACCAACCAGAAACACTAGGAGATTTCACACTGGTACTTTATTTTCAAATGAGGCCACATTAGAGACGGAGTTATTTTTAGAGTATTGAAGGATGCTGCCCCAGGTTGTTTTTTGTTTGTTTAGTTGATGGGTTTGTTTTGTTTTTATCCAGTATATATGTTGTTCATTTATTAATCCATTCACAGACACTTTTCAAGCATGGAAGCCTCAGGGGTGCCAGGGTGGCTCAGTTGGTTAAGCCTTTGTCTTAGGCTCGGGTGATGATCTCAGGGTCCTGGGATCAAGCCCCACATCAGGCTCTTTGCTTGGCAGTAAGCCTGCTTCCCCCCTCTCTCAGCCTCCCTCTCTGCCTACTTGTAATCTCTGTCAAATAAATAAATAAAATCTTTAAAAAAAAAGAAAAAACAATGGAAGCCCCTGTGTGCCTGCATGTAACCCCCCTGGAATTTGTAATTGGCCCCCCCAGCTTCATCAGTCACCTCTCCATGCTTCTTTCTAGAAAACTCTGTAGCTCAAGTGATCTAGCTGGAAGAGAAGGAAAACTTGACAAATACTTGAAATGTAGAAGGAGGGAATAAAGGAAAGAGTGGAGAACGGATTGTTCTGTTTCCTCATCTATAAAATAGGTATGTCAGTACCTACCTTTCAGGTGTACCACGAGGATAGAATGAACTATTACACGTGGAGTATGTACAATAGTGGCACATGAAAAGTACACAATAAATGTTAGTGCTATTGGTTTTGGGTTTTTTGGTCAAATTTTGAGTCAGGTACTGTATATACAAGGTGCTGGGAAATATAAGAACACAAGAAGCCATGAATACAGACTCCAAGTTGCTTACAGTCTAAAACAGTGAGAAATTCAAGTAAATTACAGCCCTGTGTGATACCATTCAATAAGAACAATATTATGTCCCAGACTGTGCTAAATGCTTTACAGGAATTATCATATTAAATCCTATTAAATTCAATTATTATCCCCATTTGTAGATAAGGATGCTGAGTCTCCAAGATATTACCCACATTATTCTAAATGATACACCATAGCATGTCAGGGGGAAAACCAAGACAAGAACACAGGCCTATCTGGACCCAATGCCCACAAAGGCTCTCTTAACACCCTATTCTATTTCCTCGAGCAGGTGACAGTCGGTGAGCTGCGTCCTGAGGACACATAGCTGTGGGTCCAAATATGAAGTAGGGAGGGACACCTGGGTGGCTCATTGATTATGAATTGGGCTCAGATCAAGATCTCAGGGTCCTGGGACCCAGCCCCAAGTCTGCTTCTCCTCTGCCCTCCCCCTGCTTATTCTCTCTCTCTCTCTTTGTGTTACTGATAAATAAATAAAATATTTATTTTAAAAAAAAAAAAAAAGAAGAAGAAGAAGAAGAATTAGGGAGAGGACCCCATAGGGAGAGACAGAGCCATGGGGAGGCCAGGAGGCAAAATGGCTTTCCCGCTCTGAGTCAATTCATGAATTAACATTGGAGGGTTCAAAAATATTCGTAAAGATTTCTTTGAATTTTAAATAGATAATCCCTTCATCTGAAAATAATGATTTAAGGATTGGGATGTGGTGCAGCAAATGCTGGCCAAAGGGTCAAGAGAACAGAATTCTCATTCTGGCTCATTCCCTGCTTTGCTCTGTGAACTCCAGTAATTCTGTCTCTTTTGAGCCTTGGACGTGTCCCTGGAGAACTGAAGCGGCCAGACTAGAGGAGTCCTAGGATTCCTTCAGACTCTACCCTCTTTGGATTCTATCTGATGGTTCTTTGTGGGCAGAATGCTTGTTCAATCCAATACCTTCTGGGTGTAGATAATTCCCTTAACTAGGATTGCTATTAAGACCACTGTGCACACCCCACTCCCAGCTCCTGTTATACTTTGAGCCACTTCATTGGCCACTTCCTGCCTCGTATTGGTCCCTGTATTAGTTTCCTACTGCTGCCATAACAAACACAAACTCTGTGACTTAAGACACACTTACCATTGGGACACCTGGGTGGCTGAGTTGGTTGGGCAGCTGCCTTCGGCTCAGGTCATGATCCCAGCGTCCTGGGATCGAGTCCCATGTTGGGCTCCTTGTCAGCAAGGAGCCTGCTTCTCCCTCTGCCTCTGCCTGCCTCTCTGTCTGCCTGTGCTCACTCTCTCTGACAAATAAATAAATAAAATCTTTAAAAAAAAAAAAAAAAAAAAGACACACTTACCATCTTACAGTTCTCTGGTTCAGAAGTTGAAGTGAGTCTCACCAGGCTGAAATCAAGACACTAACAGAGCTGCCTTCCTTTCTGGAAGCTCTAGGCAAGGATCTGTGTCCTTGTCCTTTCTAGCTTCTAGTAACTACTCCACCCCCCACCCCACCCCACCCCACCCTTGGATCCTGACCTTCCTTCTCCATGCTCAAAGCCAGCAACAGCAAATCGAGTTTTTCTCCTGTTGTCCTCTCTCTGATTCTCTGCTACCTTCCTCTTCCCCTTTTAAGGATTCATGTAATCCTGTGGAGCCCACCTGGATAATTTAGAATGATCTCCCTATGGTTGGTGAGCAAACAATTCACCTGCAACCTTAATTCTTCTTTACCATAGAACAAAGGCAAGGCAGGATCCAAAGACAGGGCTAGGGCTAGAGCTTTATTCTCACAAGGCCTGCCCTCAAGTAGGGATCATCAAACCATTACTTGTCTATATATTACTGGCATGTTAATAAAGAAATGCCCTAGAAAAATAAAATAAAATAAACCTTTATGAGCCACAGGAATGAATCTAAAATAGATCTTTTAGATAAGGTGCCCTACCTGGAGGGTTGCAAGATAAAAATAGAGGATGTCCGCTTAAGTTTGAATCTCAGATAAATGACAAATAAATTTTTAGTATAAATATGTCCCAAATATTGAATAAAACATACTTAAGCTAAAAAAAAATTTGTTGCTTATCTGAAATTGATATTTAATGGAGTGTCCATTTTTATTAGCTAAATCTGGAAACCCCATATATTAAAACCTCATTAAATTATATCTTGGCAGCTCCATATTTCTCCTCCCAAAGGCCAGACATATTTCCAAGGTCTACTGTTCTGTAGTATAATAGAGAACTACATCATACAGACTCAAAAATATTAAGAATTATTACCAGTTATATTAAAACTTACTGTATGACAATCACTTTTTGTGCGTGGTTCCTATAAATATGTAATACCATCCTCCAATCCATCCTACAAGGAGAAAATTCCATCTTAAAGAGTCACTTGCCCGTGGTCACCCAGCTACTGAGATGCAGGCTAAGAATCCAGTCTAGAGGTCTGTCTGCCTGCCGACACGGCAGCCACAGCCTCGGCTCCCTCACAAGTTTCTTGGTTTCACTGTCCACACATTTCAATTCTCTTCACCAGGACTTTCTTTCTTGGGCATTAATAAAGCCATATGTGATGGCTGTCAAACTCTAAATAAATATATACACAGGCCCCAGGCAGAAAAGGATAAAAAGCACAAGTGAACTTCAGCGCTGAAGCAAAAATCTTCTGTCACGTAGCACAGCCGCCCAGCTTTTCTGTATTTGTAGAAATTCTCTCAGCTGTTTTTAAACTCTGAGGCATATTCTTTACTAGGCCATCTTTGACTAAGTTGGCAGGATCAATTTTTATTTCATTCCATTCACTACTGGATCCATTCCTAAGGTCACATTTGATTATGTGGCCTAAAAGAGGGTATCACAAAATCCAAGAGAAGGCAAAAAATTAAATTTCCCTTCAGAAGCTATTTATGCACTGACACTATTAAGCAGTGAGTCAGAGGGATTTCTACCTGAATTCTGTCTAACTTCCCAACCCCCACCTTGCTTGCTCTGTGTGAGGCAAAACCTCAGACAAAGCAAAGCCACTGCATGCCATGTTCTTCCCCCAAGACACAGAAGTAGGGTAAGCACTTGGTCCCCAGAAGGCTGTCCTATTAGGATGCCACTGAAGATGACAGCCTCATCTTTCAGGATTGTAGATATAGGTCTAGTGACAAGTTCAAATGCCTCCAAGTGATAGAGGACCTGTAACACCTTGCCTATTGTTGAATTATCAATAAAGACCATGTGTCCTTTCTTTCCTTCAACTCTGCTACATGCTGGGAGTAGAAAGACACACTATACATCATCCCTGCCCTCTAGGAACTCAGAGTCTGATAGGGGAGTAGAACAAATATACAGTATAATATGAGTGGATTAAAAATGTGGTATATCCATACACTGGAATATTTATTCAGTCTTAAAAAGAAATGAAATTCTTTTTTTTTTTTTAAGATTTTATCTATTTGACAGAGAGAGAGAGAGATCACAAGTAAGCAGAGAGGCAGGCAGAGAGAGGGGGAAGCAGGCTCCCTGCTGAGCAGAGAGCCCAATGTGGGGCTTGATCCCAGGACCCTGAGATCATGACCTGAGCCTAAAGCAGAGGCTTAACCCATTGAGTCACCCAGGTGCCCCAAAAAGGAATGAAATTCTGATGTAAACTACAACATGCAGGAACCTTAAACACATTATGCTAAATGAAATAAACCAGACACAAAAGGACAAATACTCCTCTTCCACATATATGGTGATTAGAACAGTCAGATTTACAAAGACAGAAGTAGAAGAGGAGAGAGGGAAATGGGGAGTTATTATTGAAAGAGTTTGGAGTTCAGTTCAAGAATGATGAAAATGTTTCGGAAATGGGTGGTGATAATGATTGCTGAATTGTGAATACATTTGAATGTGTACATTCAAATTGTGAATACATTGTGAATACACTTTTTTTTTTTAAGATTTTATTTATTTATTTATTTGAGAGAGAGAAAACACAAGCAACTGGGACGGGTAGATGGAGAGGGAGAAGCAGACTCCCCACTGAGCAGGGAGCTCAACGAGGGACTTGATCCCAGGACCCTGGGATCATGACCTGAGCAGAAGTCAGACGCCTAACCCACTGAGCCACCCAGGCGCCCTGTGAATGTACTTATTGCCACTGAATTGTATACTTAAAAAATGGTTAAAATGGTAAATTTTTATGTTGTGTGTATTTGGTCATAATAAAATAAAACCATGACAAATTGAAAATTTCCTCTCCGGGTAATCAAAAGGCTTGTTAGACAAGTTGAAGGCATATCATTTCCTTGTCAGTATAAACGAGTAAACACAATGTAATTGATGCTACAGCTGACACGTTCTGTAATTACCAAAAAAATACCTGAATATATAAAACCAAGATGCCTGCTTAATTTACTAGCATGCCAGTATGATTTTGCTTTGCAACATTCAAAGTGTAGGAAATGATCTCTTTCTTTTAGTGGGGAAATTAGAATATAACTTGACTCTAAGCTGCTATAGGAGATAGAAAGCAAGTCTCGGTCACTCTGTGAGGGGTGGGAAAAAGCTTTCTTGAGATGTTACGAGAGTCTCAGGGAGTTCGTTATGTTTCCCAGAGAAATCTGTCCAAGGTCAGATGGTTCTACACAACTGTTTTTCTCTAGTACTCCCAAAACAAAGCAAGCTGTGATGAACCTTACAGAGAAAATACGTGTGAGCTTCATCCCAGCATCAGGGATCGTCTTTAAACAGAAACACACATAAAACAAGGTTATGCATTGATCGGTTGACAAAAATGTTGAGACCAGAGGCTCTCAGGAACCTAACCCTCTATTCCCCATAGGAGCAATGGTTGAGCATGCACAGATTCAGCATTTGCAGAAAATCATAGAACATAACTATCCTGAATGTCGAAAGTTGACCGTTTATTTCCTTAATACCTAATTAGGAACTTGCCACATCAGCTTTACTCACTGCTATACCCTCAGCATCAAGTACGTCGGGTACACAGTAAGTGTGCAGTAAATATTTGTTGAATAAAGGGATAATTGAATTCATTCATTAATAAATAAAGCCATTATCAGCTTGTGTCAGAAATACTATTCTCTCTTGACTCTCAGTGTCAAAGCAATGGCACTGAAGAGCTTTGTCAAAAAGCACGAGCGTTCCCTACAAAAGTAAGAGGCAGCACTGAAAATTACATCTTATCAACTGTGAGGACTGCAAATGCTTGCTCTGTGCTCAGTGCTTTCATTCCTGGAGCTGTTTGACGATGCTTCACAGCCCTCTGGTGAGCCCCGGAACGCCTCTTGTTGGTAATTTTGTTGCCTCTAGAGGGAGAAACAGACGCAGTGAGTCCAATTTGCTTGTCTGAGGTCAGCCGTCACACCAGAGAGAGGATTTGAAGCCCCTGATGTGTGTGTGTCATAACCCTTACTCAGTATTCATTTCCTCAAAGTAAAGTCAATTTCCAAAGAGAATTACTTCCCATTTCAGTAATTGGAGGTGTCACTATAACCAGAATTGCAATTTTGGTGCTTCCGTGTTGGGGCAATTTGGGACTTGAATTTTACTTTGTCATGCTTCATTATAAATATTCTCACTGTCCAAACAGAGTTCGGTTGGCAGTCTTTGCCCAGAAGCATCTCAGAACTAATTTAGCATGAGGAATTGAAAGCTGTCTTCCTCCAGCCTTGTTTTCTAGGTCGTCTGGGAGAGCCACGCGGACCAGGATGGAGAGGCGCTGCCCTCACAGCTCCTGGCCTTCATGTTAATCTTCTCCCCAGGACGATGATCTTACTAGGCATTGAAAAATCTATTACCCCACATTTATGGCAGCTCTGGAGTTGTAAGAAAACACAAATTGTTCCCATTTGGTGGTTGGAAAAGATAAACTGCGATCACTTCCAAAAGAGCTCAACACCGGAAGCCCTTGTCCACTGGAATGGTTTTCCCTGGAAAAGAAAGATCTAGTCCCAGAGGATGGCTGAGGAAGGAACGGTGTTTCTAAGAGATTGTGGTTCCTCTCACAAGTGAGGCTGGGTGTATTCACTGTGTAGGTTGCGAGGAACGTTACCAAATGTAAATTTAGAGAGGTTAATAAATGACTCATATGTTGTGCATCATGTTCCTATTAAGTATAATGAAAATGATTCCAAACATGGAGTCATCAGCACAATATCTGCCATGCCCAGAGAAGCCAGAAATAATACCATATTCTCTCCTCAATTCTAACCATGAGCATGAAGTCAGAGCACGTGTTAAAGTACTGAGCACAGGGGCACCTGGGTGGCTCAGTGGGTTAAACCCTCTGCCTTCGGCTCAGGTCATGATCCCAAGGTCCTGGGATCGAGCCCCACATCGGGCTCTCTGCTCAGCGGGGAGCCTGCTTCCCTTCCTCTCTCTCTACTTGTGTCTACTATTACTGTCTGTCCAATGGATAAATAAAATCTTAAAAAAAAAAAAAATACTGAGACCACAGTAGCCTCTTCCAGAACACGTGGCTTGGGGGACAAATAACCAGAGAAGTGTTAAGCGCCTGCAGCCTATGGCAGGACAAATTTAGAGTACGCAATGGAGGCAGCCTAGAACGGAAGAAGGAGCTCTGAATTCGGAGTATAAAGACTCATGCTTGAGAATCTATTTGTCGACCATAAATGGTTATGCCATCTGAGACAAACCACTTAGCTTTTCTGGGCCTGAGCTTTGTCTTCAGTGGAGTGGGGACAATTAGAATGTCCCTCCCTATAAAACAGAGTTGTTAGAAAACGCAATGAAACCATGCACAAGGTTTTCAGAAGTCTTTGTATTAGTTGCATATGGAATTTAAGGATCAGGGGAAAGAGATCTCATATAAATTTCATTTTTTAATAAACTGTACGTGTTCATAAGGGGATTGTGAGATTCTGAGATTCTCGCTGTCCCTAACCAAGACAATGGTGGCAGCAGAACACACAGTGGAAAGAAACATGCAGGGTCGAGACACTTCGGTTACTCGCCCGAGCTTGCCACTAACTAGCTGCAGAGTGTAAGCATGTCACAGCCATTCTGGAAATGAAATTATTCATCTGTAAAATAAAGAACTTGATTAGGTGATTTCTAAAGCTCTTTCCAGTTCTAAGCTTTTATGGAGGATTTTTTTTTCCATTCTCTGGTCTGAGTTGCCAATACTTCGAGCCCCTTCCCACGTTCGGGGATCTTGCCCAGCTCCGCTCTGTTGCAAATGGCAGAGAATCACTAAAAGCAAAAGGATGAATTCCTTTCTTCCACTTTTCCAAGGCCCCATCATAATTCATGGGAACTGTAAATGAGGACAATGGAGTTCGGAGTTCCCGATTTCTTGACAGGAAGAGAGTATCTGCAAGAAAAGTTGACTTTGCCAAGTGTCACAAACTCCTGAAAGTGATTGTATTTGAGTTGAGTGGTTATATGCACCTATGTTCAATAAAAGCATATCGATTGGGCAAAGTAGTCTTCCACGGCTGAGAAAAGAGGATACAGTGATCAGAGAACGAAAGCGTCCCCAGACTTCAATAACGTATTGTTAACTGGTGTAATCTTCTGAGAAAGTGGGAGACCTCAAATTAACAGCACTGAATGGAGCCTAATAACTACATTGCACAACATCATATCTACTCCTCAATCAATACTTAATTTTCTCACAGAACCCTCAGCCTCCTGCAAGCTTTTATTGTGTTTTGCAAGGAACAGCATTGACCTTGAGGACTGCCAGTCACCTTCAACCTTAATATCACCAAATGGCCAAATGAAATATTCCCGAGACAAACAGAGGCTGAAATCCATACCCAGGAAAATAATTTTCTCTACATTATTCACTTTATATTGTGTCAGATTTGTCAGTTCTTCACATATGGTAAGCCTAGAGCGATTCGGATTTGGAAATCAACCTGTGCTTTTCTAAGAGGTAAATTTAAGAGACTTTGCTTGAGGTCACACAAGTCAAATCAGCAAAGTCTTACTCTGAGACCACGTTTTGCTGCCTAAATCTCACATTCCACAATCCGGGAGCTTTGGTCACTGAAGCTTAGCAAGTCTCGAAGGAAAGCGACTTTTTTCCCATTTCAATTAACAAAGGTTCACTCTGGAATGTGACGATGGGATTAATGTTGAATCTTTGGAAATTTCTTTAATATTTTGTTCCAGCTTCTTGGTGTTGTATATTACATAGGAAAGTCTTTTTTTTTTTTTTAAGACTTTATTTATTTATTTATTTATTTGAGAGACGGAGAGAGTGTGTGTGTGTGTGCGCACGCACGTGCACGAGTTGGGGTGGGGCAGAGAGAAAGGAAGAGAAACAAGCCAACTACATTCTGAGCGTGGAGACCCACTTGGATCTTGAACCCATGACCCTGAGATCATGACCTAAGTGGAAACGAAGACTGATGCTTTGGAGCGCCTGGGTGGCTCAGTCATTAAGCGGCTCCCTTCAGCTCAGATCATGATCCCAGGGTCCTGGGATCAAGTCCCATATCCAGCTCCCTGCTCAATTGGGAGTCTGCTGCTCTCTCTCCCACTCCTCCTGCTTGTGTTCCCTCTCTTGCTGTGTCTCTCTCTGTCAAATAAATAAATACAATCTTCAAAAAAAAAAAAATGTGATGCTTAACTAACTTAGTATCAGAGCCACCCAGGCACCCCTAGGAAAGTCATTTTTTAAGATAGGAGGAGAATCCTCCAAATAAATCATCTTTTGTCTATTTATTCAATTCATAAATGAAGTCCTGAGTACTGATTACACTTTAATCTCAGACCCATATTCTACACCTGGAGCCAGACAGAAAGCAAAACTCTTTTATAAAAATAAACATGTATGTTGTACACCTAAAACTAATGTTACATTGTATGTAAACTAGCTGGAATTTAAATTAAAACTTAAACAGTAATAAATAAAAATAAAAATAAAAAATAAATAAAAATAAGCATGCATGTGTGTTGGGTAGCAAAATAATCATGCAATTGTCTACTGTATCGTTATATTTAAAACTTTTCATATGATTTATTATAAATAGCTGAGTATATTATATTCTTAACTATTACCCCCATTGTTAGACATTTTAGATACTTCTAGTGTCTTGCTTATTAAAAAACAGTCATCCAAACAACTTTGCCCTGAAATACTCATTTTTTGAGATAAATTCCCTAAAATATATTCACAGAAGTAGACCTACTGAGTAAAATAAAATGAATTGTTTCAGGGTTCTTACCACATTATTGCCAAAGTTCTTTCCAGCAACCATGTATCACTAGACACTTTTACTAAAATTTTATAAGACATTCTACTTCGATGTCCTGTCACCGACATGAAACATAGTCAACTTCGTCCATCTTTGTCCCTTGGGTAGGCTCAAAGAAGAACACAGAGAGCTTGATCAGCAGTTTTGATCATGTGACTTTCCTGCATATACGATTTCTATGGCTTCTCAGGGTCTTGAGGACCGAAGTCCAAACTCCTCAGAATGGCTTACCAGGCTTCATGATGTGGTCCTCATGGTCACTCCAGCTTTCTCTTCTGTAGCATCCTGACCCAGCTCTGGAAACTGAACTATTTAGAGTTCCTCCAGACCCTGCATCTTGGTGTCTACCTCTGTCTTTTCATATCCTCTTCCCGTCTCTGCTTATCACTCTATTTCCAGTTCTAGAATTCCTCTGACCTTGTGCAGACCATCTGATTGATCATAGCCTCAACCACACAGTATCACATCAATCATTTACATGATTACCACATCAAGTATCTTTTTTTTTTTTAGCATATCTTGTCTATCTTTGTATATCTCATCTCTAGCACAGTATCTGGCACCAAAAAATAACATAAAGTAAACAATTATTGAATAAAAAATAGGTGATAATAGAAAGAGTGCATACTGAAGAAGAGAGTAGAAAGAAAATTGATATTGTACAAAAGCAAATCTGAATCGGACTTCTGTGATCTTGAAAACAATACTTAACCTCTTTGAGCTTCATCTCACTCCAGGACACGAGGGTAAATATTCTTACCATTGTACCTACTTCATAGTGTTCTTTAAAGTATCATAATGGGGCACCCAGGTGGTTCAATGTGTTAAGCCTCTGCCTGCCTTTGGCTTGGGTCATGATCTCAGGGTCCTAGGATCGAGCCCCCCCCATCGGCTGTCTGCTCAGCAGGGAGTCTGCTTCCCCACCCCACCCCCGCCTGCCTCTCTGCCTACTTGTGATCTGTCTGTCAAATAAATAAATAAAATCTTTTAAAAAATAAAATAAAATATCATACTGAGTGTATCAAAGTGCCACATGACTATCAGGTGATGGAATAAATAATAAATGAGAAACATTCTTTTGGATACTAGAAAGTACAGGCTCTGCAACCCTTTCTTAGAACTGTCCTGATGTTTCATCACCATCATAGACCTCAGACAATGATACGAATGAGGGGGGAAAATGACAGACAAGAAAACAAAACGTACTTCAAAGAAAACTAACCAACCTAATTATGAGATTCCAAAAACCTACTTATTAGGTGTTCATACCTACTACTAGACAAACAGCACTCTGCGGGCTCTCAGATGAACTCCCTACCCAGGGTCAGAAGCAAATCTAGAGCTGTAGTTGACAGCACTGCTGAAAACTGTCATCCCGACATGTCTTTGGGGCTGCGTGGCCAAGAAAGTATTTAACACTATCAGGATTAGAACTACACAGAAAACTGCCCATAATCATCATCAATGGCGTAGTAATGGCGTCTCCCATCTCACAAGCGATAAAACTGGAAAAGAAGCAGAACAGGCCAGGTAAGTGATCATAAGGAACAAAGCAACACCTAGAGTCAAAAAAGATTCATTTACGAAGATGAGTTGGCTGAAAGTTTCTAAAACAGGCTGCTGCCTAGTGACAGGCTCGGCTCCAGCCACAATGGAGGCAACAGAGCTTTCTGGGGAAGAGTGAGTGCGCGGAGTAGGCATTTGGGGGTGACTGTTGGCTGTGGGGCCTTCAGCTGACACACACCAGCCCTGGTGCTGAGGAGAGGCTGTGCTCACAGCTTCTGGGAAAGAGAGGCTGCTTCTCACAGCAGCTGTCACTTTCCATCCAGCTCTCAGGAACACCTAGGCGGGGCTGCCTGTTCTCCCAGCAGAGGTGGGCCTGGAGCTTGTGGACATTACAGGAGGATTAATTAGACCATGTCTTCAAAGCACTCTGAGCTCCTTGGAGGGAGGCCTTTTAATTACAGCACTGGCCATGAGCAAGTGGGAAAAATAGACAGGGAAATAATATCAGTTTTGTCAGGGGTAGGAAAAAATAGTCTCTGTTTGGATCATTTTCTCGCCTCAAGTGGTGCCTGCTTGTTTTCCCTCCCTTTCTTCTAGACCTAGCTATTGCGTGAATAAGACACGGTAATCTCATGTCTCCATTTGCTTATGGGGTGTGCTGTGGCTGTTCTTTCTCCTGATATTATTCAGACATTATTATTCAAATCCACTCATTTTTGAAAATTGCCTTTTAGGACAGCACGATGCCTCTTTTCTCAGCCTATTTTGAACAGCAGATGAAATGTCGAGCAAGAGCATATTTGCCCTAATTTGGTTGCAGGATTTGGTTGGAGATGTAATTTGTTTGCTCATAAATTTATTCCATAAGGAGAGGTAAATACCAGCTACTAGCCACCTGGAAAATGCAGACAACATAGCTTAAATTTCTAGGATATTTAGTTGTGCTTCAAAACTCAGTTAAGAGAGCCAGACGGGGCTTTCTAGTTGTGACACTGTTAGATCCAGCCCCATCTGCACAAAAATATGGTTTAAGGAGTTCATATTTATGCACCATCCACAAAAGATTGAAGTAATCATCATTTTGGCTCCTATGACAGCTTGCCGCATTTAGGAAGTAGGAGGTTTGACTTTATTTTCATTATAATTTTAGAATTAATCACCTAGGATTAGTCAGCTCCTTAATGATATGAGGGAATTAGAGTCAGTGAACTAGACAGAGGAAAGATTCTCTATCATCTACGAATTTGCATTCTAATGTTAATAAGTTGAAAAATAATTTGGATTGCTAGGTGCTACCCTAACATTATGGGCCAGCGCTAGAATGCAGAAACAGTGCTGAGTGTCTCTGGGTCAACATAGTAAAAGATCAGAGTCAAAAATGACAGGTGCTCCCTGGACTGGCCAGTTTGCACAATGCTCGGCACAGATACACCCCACATTCCTTGCAATCTCTTAAGCAGGAAAACAAATGCGGGCTTCCCCCACCCTGCCCTCCTTCCGGGTAAGCAGGGACAGCAAGTAGAGTAAGGAAGAAGATGGAGAAAAGCCCAGAGTCCCATCAATTCTTTTAGCTTGCCAATCCAAAGGCAGTTCAGCTGTGAGACTGAACACTTCAGTGGAGGATGTTCTTAATAATTAAACTGAAGAAAGCCAGCTGTCTCCAGGCCTCAAATCCCCTGTCCTGTGGTGCCCAGAAGTCCCTGCCTATGTGTTAGCAGTCTTGTAATAAACAGTGGATGCCTGCTTGGAGCTTACAGTCCAGTAGGCATCCCAAAAGCCAGGTAAAAACATACTGCCAGCATCTGCATGGTCTGCTCAATGGGCTATTTTCCCAACATCATGCAATACAACAGAGAGACACCGTTATCCTCAATTAGAGAAGAAGGAACCCAAGCTAGGGAATTTACGCCATTTGAGCAATCAATAAAGAGAACTGAAGTCAGAGATTTGGTTGCTTTTGCCTTAATTGCTTCAGTGTCTGTCTTCTCCGGAGCTTCCCAGAGCCATTGTTATCACTCCCACTTGGCTCTGTGGGTCAAGGACATACAGGACTAGACAGGATGATTCCCCACTCTGGATCTTCTTTTTCATTTGTTATGATCTCTTTAACCCACCGGGCTCTTTCGACATGTGGTTTAACTTCTAAATGTATAGGGATCTATTTCTAGTTAATCTTACTATTGATGTCTAAACTGCATTGTGGAAAGAAAAATGTGGTCTGAATATTACCAGCTCTTTGAAAGTGGTTCATACTTGCCTAAGGCCTACTATGTGGTCAATTTTTGTAAATGTTCCATTTGTGCTTGCAAAGAATGTACCTTGAAGCAGAATTCTGCGTATGTTCCGTAAATCAATCGTAGTGACTGTGTAAGACAAATCTTCTCTACCATTTTTTAGCCTGTTTGACACATCATTAATTGAGAGAGATGTGCTGGTACATTTGTTAATTAGTTCTTCAAGTTAGTTCTATCAATTTTTGCTTTATATATTTTGAAGATATTTTATTATGCACATATACATTTAAAATAGTAAATCTTCCTGGTGTGTTGAATCTTTGTCACTAAGAAATCACCCTCTCATTCCCTAATAATGTTTTCTATCTTAGAATCGACTTTTTATTAATAATAATTTTGCTATCCTAGCATTCTTTTTAATTGTATTTGACAAATATATATTTTTTCCAACCTCTTTCAAGCTTTCTGTTCTTGGAAGTGTGTTTCTTGGAAACACCATAGCACTAGATTCATTTTAGCATTTTCCCCCCATTCTGTTTTTCTCACAATCTCCTTTAAGTTTTAAGTCCAGTTTATTTATCGTCATTGAGATTACTGGTACAGTCACACGTGCTTCTACCATCTCTTTAATTTGTATTTGTCCCCTTTTCAATGCTGCTTCTTTCTTTCCTGGTCTCCCTTTTTAATTGACTGGAATTTTGTTTGTTTTCATATTATTATTGCATTTCTTCTCTTTACTGGCTGGGAAATTAAGCCATCCCAAACTTGTTCTTTTAATGATTATTCTGCAATTGCATATTTAACTTACCAACATCAAATAATAGATTATATCATAAACATTTTTGACCCAAAATAAAAGGACTCTGGACACTTTTACAGAGCTATCCTTTCCCTAATCCTGGTGAGAAGCTCATAGCTGAAAAGTGCTTTCATTTTGTGTCTTTTTTTTTTTTAAGATTTTATTTATCTGTTTGACAGACAGAGATCACAAGTAGGCAGAGAGGCAGACAGAGAGGGGAGGGGGGAAGCAGGCTCCCCGCTGATCAGAGAGCCCGATGCGGGGCTCCATCCCAGGACCCTGAGACCATGACCTGAGCCAAAGGCAGAAGCTTTAACCCAATGGGCCACTCAGGCATCCCCATCTTGTGTCTTTTTTAAAAACAAAAGTTAATCATTATTCTCTTACCTGCAAACTCTGTTTAAATTTATAGGTTTCGCATTTTTTGGCTCACCACTCCTTTTTGCCTCTCAGACCTTCATCTTGATCATTTTTCTTCTTCTTGAAATAGATTGTTTAATGCTAATTTGGCGGTGGTAAATCCTACCTATTTTTTAATCGGAAAATGTCTTTATTTCTCTATCGCTTTTACAAGATAATTTTGCTCGGTACAGAATTCTAAGACATCTATTTTTTCTCATGCAGATATTACTCTATTGTCTTATATCTTCTATTGTGGCTATTGAGAAACCTAATCTCTAATTGTGTTTGTTCTCTGGTGATCTATATTTTTTTTTTCTCTGACAACTTTACATTTTTCTCTTTTGCTTTAGTATCTAAAGTTTCACTATGCTTGGCCTGGTATAGAATCCGTATATTTACCTCTTTCAGTATTCTGCAAAATTCTCAGTGATTCTGTCTTTAAATGTTGCTTCACTGGATTCACATTATCTTTTCAAGAATCTCTCAAGTTCTATGCTCCCTCTTAACCTTTCTGCCGTATTTTCCCTCTCCTTTCTCTCTGTACTCTGTAATGTCTTCAGATATGTATTCTCATAATTCACTTTTTAAGTGTGTCTAGTTCACTATTTCTTAGCCCCACTGAAGTTTTTCCTTTTTTTTTTTTTATTCCGACAATGATAGTTTCCATTTTAGAGGTTTTATTTTGCTCTTTTATGAATCTTCTTGGTCGTTCCTGATGTCTCCTGTTGCTTGCTCATCTCTGTGATTCCATTCTCTAGGAGTGGCAAGGGTTAACTTGTCTGAGACAGATTCCCTGAAGGCTGGCCTCCTAGAAGAGGCCTTGGCCTCCTGCAAAGCAATGTGGAAACCAGTCATGGCTCAATGCTCACAGTGATCAATCCTAGTCAACCTCAAAGCTTGGCCTGTAGCCCTCTGACCATACCAGGGGACGGGCTTGCACTTCCTCATCCATAAACACGGATTTGACAGAACAGTGTTGAAGCCAAAGTTCTGCCACATCACACTGCTATTATGTCTCTTTCCAAACCATACAGCTTAAAGCTCCACAGCCCATGGTCAAAGTCTTCTTTGTGATGTCTGACTCCGATACTCTCAATCTGTGTGTTTTAGCCAATAAACACACAACAGTGAGTCAATGTCAAGTCTCCAGGCCGGCTGCTCTCCAGCTTCTGGTCCTCAATTTAGTACCCACTTGCTCATCAAGATGTTGCTGTTGGCATTTGCTCCCAGGATAACCTTTTCCCCCTGCTGGCTTACTAGCCAGAGTCACTCACAGTTTGCTCCTTTGGAGAAAGCTGGGGGACAGGGAGTGTGAGGGGGTCATCCCCTTCATGATCCAAACGAAGCCATTCATCAGAAAGTATGTCTTATTTAGAATCTAGTTGTTTTCAGTTAGGAGGGTCCCACACCTATCCAAGTATCTTAGTCCCAAAATGCCAGAACAGAAGACTGATCTAGAGAACACCTTAAAATTCATTCTAATTGTGAGGCCTGGAAAGCAATCCTCGTTCCAATATGGCGCCCTACGATTTAGGTCAGTCCTTAGCATCCCCGCTTTTTCCCCGACACATACTCTGATTTCAAAACAAAACCAAAGCCGGAGGTTGGTTTTAGCACCCTCCTTTCCATCAGTGACAACCCTTGAGAGTGAGGTCCCCAAGAGCTTAGGAGAATGCTAGGAAAAGGGCAGGATCTAAAACACTGTCTGAAGGGCACCTGGTTGGCTCAGGCGGATAAGCATCTGCTTTCTGCTCCGAGTGATGATCCCAGGGTCCTGGGATTGAGCCCCACATCAGGCTCCCTTCTCAGTGGGGAGCCTACTTGTCCCTTTCCCTCTGCCATTCCCTTTGTTTGTGCTTGCTCTCTCTCTCTCTCTCTCTCTTTCTCTCTTTCAAATAAATAAATAAAATATTTTTTTAAAGTAAACATGAAAAAATAATAAAATACTGTCTGAGGCAGTTGTTCTTAACTCTACCTTCAGGTTAGAGTCATTTGGGGAGCTTTTAATTATCCCAGTGCCCAGGCAGCACCTCAGATCAATTACATCAGAATCTGGGGATATGGGAACCAAGCTTCAGTAAGTATTTAGATGCAAAGATAGATAATTCATAGGCTTGGTGCAGGATGAGCTCTGGATGACCAACCAGAGGAGGAAACAGATAAGCAGACTAGCAAACAATGTGACCTAGGCCATGTTAGAGAGCTGAAAGGGAAAAATGCCATCCTAAAACATGCTACTTCGGCATACATGAGCTGGAGTCAACTGAGAATCCACAGATGCAGACCTTCTCAGAGCTCTTCTTATTTGACTAAAAGCAGGAACTTCTGAGAAAACTCTCCCAGAAGAAGTTTTATGGCCATGAAGAAGATGGAAACTCAGCCCTAAGATAAGTCTGCACACACAAGCCTTACTAACATACCCCTCATGTTTCATGAGTCTCTTCAGATATTTACCTTTCCTCAATTTACCACCCCTGGAAGACCACATCTCCTCTCCTTTATACAGTCACGTCAAGATGCATTGTCCTTCGTAACGCTGGTATGTAAGCTAATCTAACCCTTTCTTTAGGCTTTCACTTCTTTCCTGTAAAGCCCCCATGCATGTAAAAATATTAACATCAGTAAAGAAATATATGCCTTTTATTCTATTAATCTGTCCTTCATCAATATAATTCACACACACACACACACACACACACACCCAGTCACTGAACCTGAGAAAGTAAATATTTCTCCCCTTGCAGAGATGTATAAGGGCATTAGGAGTAGAGAGAAGAAAGTGATTATCTCTAAGAAGGGACAGGAGAGAAAGGCTAGGGACCGATTCACAGAGGAAGGAGGGGCTGCCTGTGCTGTGTCTTGAAGAGAAGATAGGAGATTGCCAGGTGGAAAGAATTCCAGGCAGAAGGAACAGCAGGTGCAAACCACAGGGGCATGAGAGAGCAGAATGCCTCAAGGAGCACAAGCATTTTGATATGGATAGAGAATATGATATATGTCGGAAAGCCTCTTAGATATGAAAGTTACATCCAAGAGATCAGACTTTATTCAGGAGGCAATGGAGAGATATTGACAAATCATCGAGAGTCATTAACTTGATTGGACTTGCATTTTAGGAAGATCTCAGGACCTAATGCCCATGCTGCTCTTCGTGTTGCACTTGTCATGAGGTTGGACTATCATTTTTGGATGTGGTTTTCAGGTTGAGATTGCCAGGCTAGGCGACGCCCCTCCAGGTGAGGGGAGCCGTTGCCCTGAAGGGAGTGGAGCCCCAGTAACAGCCCTCTTGGGAAGACTGAGATCCTAGGGCAGGAACTGAGGACTTGGAGGTTTGTTGTAAGATAGAAAGGAAAGGAGATTCCAGAAGCTTAGAGGAAATCCCTGCATGAAGGGAAAATGTGGTCTCTGCCCTAGTTCAGGAACACAGAAGCCAACAGAGAGCACTTACAAGTCTCAAGAGGTTCCTAAGTAACAAATACAAAATGACTCCTTGTATTGCCATTCTGTGGTTTTTTTCATGGACAGAAAAGGCTTTTTTTTTTTTTAAAGACTTTTATTTATTTGTCAGAGAGAGAGAGCACAAGCAGGGGGAGCAGCAGGCAGAGGGAGAAGCAGGCTCCCCACTGAGCAGGGAGCCCAATGCGGGACTCCATCCCTGGACCCTGGGATCATGACCCAAGAGGAAGGCAGATGCTTCACCGACTGAGCCACCCAGGTGTCCCCAGAAAAGGCTCCTTAAATGTTTGCCTATCAATGCCGGTCTCAGCTCTGAGATGGAAAATTAAACAAAGGGTCCATGTCCCAAAGTGGCAATAAGAAAAGAGAGCTATAAAAGGCAGGAAAAGGTAGCAGCCATGACTGACAGCATCCCCATGGAGAGGCTAAATTTCCAGGACAGAAGAGGGGGAGCATGAGACCAGATAACCCTCCTAACCACTGTCCCCAAGAATCTCTGTTATCATCGTGTAGGTGGACAGGAGTGTCACTTCATTCAGAGAGGCCAGGGGTCTTCAAAGTTACAAACCATGAACCACGCGCAACAAGGGACCAGCCTGGAGACGGGAAACTCCCTAGGAAGGTTCCTGCCCAGTTAAGAGAAGATGGCGACCTAAGACAGTGGGCGTGGAGAAGAAGGAGGAGAGACATTGATGGGTAGACTCGGCAGGAAATAATGGCACAGGCCAGATGCTAGGAGCGGGGAGAGAGTAATGATCTTGCAAACTAGGATAAAGGGAGCACACGAGGCAAGCAGCAGGGGAAGCTTCTGGAGAGAGCAGAAGGAAATGCTTAAATGTAACTAGAACACAGCCTTCTCTGGTCCACGGTACCAATCTTTGAAAAGGTGAAAAGGGCGCCTGGGTGGTTCAGTCGGTTAAGCATCTGCCTTTGGCTCAGATCATGATCCCAGGGTCCTGGGATCAAGTCCAGCGTCCCTCAGCCCTTGCTAAGCAGGGAGCCTGCTTCTCCCTCTACCCTTCCTTCCTGCTCGTGCTTTCTCTTTCTCTCAAAGAAATAAAATCTTTTTTAAAAAATGGGAAGGAGTATTGACTTCTCAGGAAACAGAGGCGTCCACTCCTCTGGACAATAATGATGAAAGCCATGCCAGTCTTCACACCTGCCAGGGTCCAGCTTGTTGTTGTAAACAAGTTCAATGAATGACAGAGAAAAGGGAACGTCTATCTATCAGCTAATGAAAACATATGCACCGCACAATAGTGAGCCTGCTGTATAGTAAGAGCCAGGATTCAATCCCGAATCAGTCTTGCTCCAAATTCTGTTTTTTTCCACCACAGTATCCCGTACCCTGGGGGGTGGGTGCAGTGTTTTGTTTTGGCTTTGGCTTTTGTTTTTCCAGTTTTTGTTTTTGTTTTAATTAGGGATATGGCTCGGTTTTGTTTAATTGGCACTGTTCTCTTAATAATCAAAGCCACGTGCCACAGGGCAGGCATGGTGTGTGTGAGAAGACTGAAGCTCGGCAGAGCCACGCATCACGCAGGTAAACAGGATGGGAACCTGAAGTCGCGCCTTTGCCTGTCCTGTTCCTAAACCCGTGTTCTTTCTACTGTAACAGGCAGGGTCAAAGCCCACCACAGCTTCTTACTAGTCATTTGCTCAGCCTTGATTTTCTCACCTGCTCACAAGGACAACACAGTCTTGCCTCGCAGCGCAGGACAGACGGAGAGAGACAATGCATCCAAAGGAGGAACAGCCTCTGGTCCAGAACAAGGGCTCTAACCCACTGTCAGTCTGTGCAGGAGGCAGAATAATGCCCCCCCAAAGGCCCCAGTCCTAATCCCCAAAACCAGAGCTTGTGTTCAAGTACATGGCAAAAGGGACTTTGCACACGTGGTTAAATAAGGGACCTTGGAATGGACTCGGACTATCCTGGATTATGCAAATAGGAGTGATGTAATCCCAAGAGTCCTTGAAAGCAGAAGAGAGAGGAAGAAGACAGAGAGAAAGATGTGCTTGGAAACAGAGGGCAGGAGACAGATGTGAAGTTGCTGGCACTGAAGATGGAGGAAGGAGCCACAGGAAAATGAAGGCCGGCAGCCCTCGCAACAGGAGACGGACAGACACCATTCTGCCTTAGGGTCTCCAGAAAGGAATACAGCCCCGCTGACACCTTGATCTTAAGCTGTATCAGATTTCTGACCTATAGAACTAGAAGGTAATAAATGTGTATTGTGCCACCCGGTCTGTGGCAATTTGCTCCGTCAGCAATAGGAAATTAACACATGCAAGAGACACGGGTATTATTCGGTTAGCTGTTCCATGTGCTTCTGCCTCGCTTCTTGGGAAGTGTACTTGGGTAGAATATCAGTTGATTCCAAGCAGGGGTTATGGCTTGAATTTCTGTATCTCCTACAACCTTTCTCTTGGAAGAGTTCTCCGAGTTTGATTAAGTGACCCTTTGGGTGAGTGAATAAAATGCATTAAGATAACCCCAGTGCCAGTATCTGTAAAGCTCTAGAAGCATCACTTTATCTCTGTCTGTCTGGTGGCCTAGGAAAATTCCTCCAGTGCATCAGACCCCTTAGAAATGCTTCCAGGGGAAGTACCTGTCCACTTGGGACCTCTCTCTGGTCATCCCTTCCATCCAAGCACAGGAGACTGGTTCCTGGCATGCTAACTCAGATCGGGTGGCAAGCAAATGGAGGACGAGTCAGTTAACATTTATTGAATATTTTGAATCTGCATATTTAAGTATGTCCAAGGAATTGAACATGCAATCCCCGTCTTTAAGATGGTCAAAATGGACTTAGTGAAACAGAACATGCATGAGAAGCAAATAAAGAGAACATAGGTAGAAAAGAGAATGTGCCCAAGCAAGGCCAGGCGGAAGGCCTCCTAGTGATACCACCTTCTGCCTGTCCTTCAGTTTTCCACTTCTCACCATTCACATTGTCATTAAGACCCTGATCGACAAAATCTCTCCCATGACGGTCTCTCCCAACCGGTCTCCCCACTTCTAGGCTGGCCCCTCTAAAATCCATTCTTCATATGCCCCATTCATGCTTCAATTTCTTCGTTGGCTCCACTTTCCTTTGGAGGAATTCCAAACTCCTTAACACGGCTGCAAGGCTCCGCGTATTATGTTATGTGGCATGTCTGATCCTCTCTGCCACCATTTTTACCTCCTCTTTCTCTCTTTCTCTCTCTCTCTCCCCCTGTCTCTCTAAGCCCCTGGAGCCACTGTGTGTCTGAACAGGTTGTCGCTGCCCAAATCCAGGGGACAGGGGGCAAACACAAACACTATGGGGCAAAAGTCACACCCCATGGTTGTTCAGTGCACAACCTACACAGTCATACACAGCAGCCCTACAGCACCATCTAAACTTCTTTCATGTCATCAACACAGCTTCCTCACTTGCCTCTGGACTGTCACCCAAGCTATGCTCCCTGAGTGGACGACTATTGTCTTTGAGAAGTCCTCTCTGCCACCAAGTCTGAATATCAGAGCTTATAAAAATAATGTGGAAACCAAAAGACACTAGAATCCATAGCCCCTTCTCAGAGACCATTATTAAAGACCCCAGCAGTCTGGGGCACCGGGGTAGCGCAGTCAGTTGAGTATCTGACTTTTTTATTTCAGTTCAGGTAGTGATCTCAGGGTCGTGAGATGGAGCCCTATGCTGGTCTCCTCCCTGGGCATGCTTAGGAGTCTCTCTCCTTCTCCTGCCCCTCCCTCTTGTTCTCTCTCTCTCTCTCTCTAAAAATAAAGATAAAGACCCCAGAATTCTGGGGACCAAAACCAAGAAGGGTTCACTTGGGATGTGACAACACGAAGCCAAGTGTTATCCAAATATTTCCTTTCCACTCCTGAGGCCAAAAGGTCTAACAGAATAAGGCGGACTAGAGCCTGGTATTGCGAACAAAAGGCAACTAAAGGAAAACTATACAATGTTCAGGGAAGAAAGGGTGAAGGGCCCTTAAGATGATATTCCTCTTATACCCCTAATGCCCAGGACAGTGTCAGACAGTTTGGTCACTAAGATTGGGGGAGAGATTGAATGGGCCCCTAAGCCAAAAATTGAGTGGCCTGGGACTTCCTCTTACACACACAAGGTTTGGCGTAGGCCTTACGGTCAGGCTCCATTTGAGTAGCTGAGATGGCAGGAGAAACAGAAGTAACCGGAGGGAGTAACATATGTATCTGGTGATGGGCGTACCCCTCCCATGAGGAAGACGGTGCCTACCATCAACACCACCCTTGCTGAGCTCTGATGCCCCTTCCCGGGCTGTCAGGGGCTAGTCGGCTTCCCAGGGGCGGACAACCCATTTTCCTAAATTCAACAGAGGAAGAGTGTAGTGGTCATTAGTGCAGCACACCAAGTGTTTCGATTCTCGTCTCTTTCAGGGGACAAAAGGAGGCACTTCTCAGCCCTCTCTGAAGTCAGGAACAACCACCTGGCCTGATAGGGCCAATGAAATGTGAGCAGAGGTTTCTTGTATCATTCGCAGGATGAAAGCACTAAAGGGCACATGTCCCTTCTTCCCTCTTTCCTGCCTTGTTGTCCTTGGAAATGCATGTCCAGGTACAGTCTCTAGCAGCACAGCACTCCTAATGGACTTAATACCACTAAACTGTGCACTTACACATGATTAAGATGACAAATTTCATCTTCTGCGTATTTTGCCACAATTTTTCTTTTTCTTTTTAATAAAAGGAATGACAAGATAGGGTCTTGTTAGCTTGGGTCCCAGTGTGACAACAGCCAGCAAAACCCCTAGACATGCAGCATGAGCTGGAAATAATCTTCTGTTGTGTTAAGCCACTGAAATTTGGGGATTGCTTGCAATCTTGTTGCATTTTATAGAAAGAGGGGTAAATTTCATTTCCATAATGGCTTCTGAAAACCCTACAATGTAACCACTTAAAACGCTTCCTGTTTAATTTATCCAGTTTGTTATAGTTATTAGAAACAATGTACTAAAGAAAGAGAAAGGGGGGTCATCTCTTCAGGGCAGCATTTTTTTTTTAAAGATTTTATTTATTTAAGAAAGGGAGATAGAGAGAGCATGAGCAGAGAGAGGAACAGAGGCAGAGGGAGAAGCAGATTCCCCGCTGAGCAGGGAGCCTGATGCGGGGTTCAATCCCAGGACCCTGAGATCATGACCTGAGCCAAAGGCAGTTGCTTAACCAACTGAGCTACCCAGGCGCCCCAGCATTTTTGTTATAAGTTAAAATCACTTCAACAATATAAATAAATAAATAAATAAATAAATAAATAAATAAATATAAAACACCCAGAGGTAAAACACTGCTGTAACAGCAAGCCTTCAACACGACAGTCTAATGTTCACAAAAACTCCTTTACCTGCAGTTAGGATGTGCCCTACAAAACTATCCTGAGCTAGGAATCATTCTTCGTTACCCCCACCCAAGAGCGGAGAACACTGAGGTCCAGAGAGAGCAGAAAGTGGCAGAGGTAGGATTAGAACCCAGGTTCAAGGTGCTCAGAGCTCCCTCCTCTGCGCCTCGCTAGTAATGAATACTGCAGACGCTGTTTTCATCTTATCGCCAAACACCACTGCCCTATAGTCAAGACAATATAACCAGCGTAAGCACCGAAAGTGCTTTAAACGAAATTATAGCAATATATTGCAAAGCTTAGCATAGCATTACAAATAGCTCATTGAACCAAGGCAGTTTGTTTGCAGGGTAAGCAAGCAGATTTTCTGCATAATATAGCAGTGCAGCTGGGACTAGCAGCCCCTAAAACAAAGCATGAGGTTGGGGGGGGGCGGGCTCATTTATAGACTAGAAGTAGACCCTAATGAAACTGCATTTTGGCCCTATCATCATCCTCCTGAGAAAATTCCCCCCGAGGTTTTCCATGTGAATCCTGGGCATATTTATGAAGATCAAAGCAATGGCTTTTTAAAATTAATTACATGAATTTGTAGCTCAACAACACTGAGTGAAAGGCGGGTGTTGCACCCCATGCCTTGTTACAGCTGTACATTACACACATCAAAAGCCCCGGACGCTAGTGAGAGCACGTTCCCTGCTGCACCAGCCCCCAAGCAGCCGGACGGACGTGGAACAAGTACAAAAGATCAGTCCCCAAAGTTGTTGTGACAGCTTAATTGTATTATGGTGCTCAGATAATTCCCATTTATTTGGCTTTTTCCTCGGAGCAAATGCTGACCCCCCAAGCATAGCTATTACCAGGAGAATGAGGATTCACAACTTTGATGGTTCTTCTCGGCCCCCCCCCCACCCATGCAAGCCCTGCTCAAAAGTCCCGGTAATTGTTCCACGGTGATCAGGCTTTCCCCGAGCCTTCAGCATGCTGAGACCCGACAGCAGCTAACTAATTGCAATTAAAATCTGCCACGTGAGTGGCAGAGAATAACATAAATTAATCAGTACATTAGCAGAATTACATTTAAATGTCCAAATGTGCCTCCAACATAGTGGGACATTTTAAATTATAAAGCAAAGTACTTCATTATGGATGCTGATATTTTAATGAGGAAATGTGATGTTTGGTTAAATAGGAGTACAATATAGAGACTTCCTTAAAATTAGCATCAATGATGCATTTTAATTCAAAAAACAAGTTGTGGTCTGTGTAATTCCTGCATTTCAATGTGGAAAAATTGCCTGGAGCTGTGGAAACAGTTGAACATCTCATTCTCTGAAGAATTAATAATTTCAGCTGTACTAACTAGCACTTTATGTAAATTGTTAGATAAATCACAGCAATAAATACAGGTTTTAGAAGAACAGAACAGTATGCTTATCCTTAATTTATTCAATCATCAATTCATGTATACTGAAGCTAGGGGATATGAAAGATTAAACGTACCAGGCAGAAAACACAAAACACAAAAAGAAAGAGAAAAAGGAGAAAATGATGTCTTTGATAGCCACATACAGAGAGACTCCAGAATAAAGGCCCCATCCAATTTTACAAAAATCTTGCATATAAAAATCTCCTATGATGCCTGTAAATATGAAAGATGGGCTACAATTTTATTGCTTTTTTTTCAAGTACAGACAAAGCTTAGTAATCAACATGTACACCAGAGTTTTAAAAGCCCTCCTTATAAAATAATTCGCTTATTTAATTGCATAAAACATAGAACCTATGCGATACACATAAATTGAAAGGAGTATATCCTGTCATTTTTATCATCTGTATGTGCTACTTGAAGGTTGATGTTGGAAGCACAAATCCTGAGATAGATGAAGAAGCTGACCTCAGCCGGGTTTGCTATTCCTGTCACGGGTTAGGAATGGGGCAAATCCAAGAAAGGGATTTTGTCTTCTCCTGGCCTATGCTCTGATTTTATGAGCTGTGAGATGAATCCTTGCTGATGTCTATAATACACCAAAGCCAGGGCAGGACAGGTTTTAACAACTAAGAATACACGCAGAACCGCCACAGTTTTTGCACATATGAAAAATCGAGTATTTCTAAGTACCCGAGCAGACGCAGACCAGAAATGGACATCATAAATGACCAATATCAAACACAGACCAAATGAAAACAAAAATAAAGCCTGCCTTCCATGATACCCATTCTCAGCTTTGGAACGGCCACCTACTTCCCTTCCAAGCCCCACTCATAATTCTCTATTAAAATTGTCTTACTCGCATGATTTTGTTCTTCTTTTGCAAAGAAAAGGAAGTCTTGGTCTGCTCCTTCCTTGGGTTTTAGGGAAAAGACTGTTTTGGAAAATAAAAACAAAATCTCTCCAGAGCAACCTTTCTCCCTAAGTAAAAGCCTTTCCTGAGCAGAGTCACTCCTGCGGTTCACTTCCGTTAGGAAGTTTTTCCCCCACGGGTGGTGGCCGTTCACCTTCTCCCAGGTTAAGTTAGAGCTCGGGCCAGCAACCTGGCCTTCACAGAGATACCAGATCCCTTATAACACAACTCTTGACTCTGTTGCATTTTACCTGAGCCCAGCAATTCTGGAACAAGTGAAGGTTAAGGAATGCCCTCACTCTTTGCGACTTCCTACAAAGAATCCCCCGTCCTTAGATAAGACTCACAGATGTCCCCCCCTTGTTTACCAAGGGCAAGGCTAGATCTGCACCCTGCCATCCCCATTGTTGGCTTTGAAAAAAAATTAGCTGAACTGCTAATGCCCAATGGTGAATCGGAACAAAATGCTTTTTCACCCAACTGTGGTGAAGCGTCTCTCCTTCCTCCAGGCCCCTGAACTTTGGCCCACCCTCCGCCTGAGCCGCACACAGCCCCTCCAAGAAAAGAAAAGGCTGGCCTGAGGGTCAGAGAGTCTCTGATCCATTATCTAACCATTTCCCTCACTGGTCCTCCTAGCCTCGTTCATTCATCCCTACAAAAGAAAACTCTTTTTTTTTTTTTTTCTTGCCTGACTCTTGAGACACTTACAGACGTTATGCTTATGCTTTCTCTCCCACTCCTGCAATCTTTTAGAATAAAGTCTCTGCTTGCTAAGTATAGATCTGGGTTTTTTTTTTATTGTATTGCATCAACAGCGGTGTCTAAGAGAAGCAGTTCTAAGCAATATCAAAATCTATGCTAAGACAGCTCATTACATCCCATGGGAATTCAGAGTACTAAACCCCAGAATGAACTGAAGTTACTAGAACATACTACAGACAACAGGATTTTTTTATGGTACTAGCAGAGTAAAAAGCTCATCATTTTGTCGGTGGGTAAGCACAGCAGCAGCTAACCACGCCAGACCAGTTTCCGCTCGCCATGGCCTGGGTCTAGTCTGAACAAAGGATTGGAAAAGAGTGAATATGTCTGCTCCTCCACAGCTCCTGTCGGGGTAATAATCAACCTTGAACGGTTAGAAGGAGTGTGGATGCAGTGGGCTTTTGCATGTCAAAATGGCACACCCTCAAAGCAGGTAAATGAACAGTGATGGTGGGATGCCTGGGCGGCTCAGTTGGCTAAGCCACTGCCTTCAGCTCAGGTCACGATCCCAGGGTCATGGGATCAAGTCCTGCATCGGGCTCCCTGCTCAGTAGGGAGTCTGCTTCTCCCTCGGCCTGCCACTCCCCTGCTTGTGTACTCTCTCTCTCTCTCTCTCTCTGACAAATAAATAAATAAAACTTTTTTTTAAAAGGGACAATGATGGCTATAAACATCTCCCTAGGGTCTTGGGTTCAGCTATCAAAGTGCTAGTTATTGCATTCGTGTCTGCATCTGTGAACATGCCTATGAATCACATTTGTGTTTATGATATTTTTATATCTCAAGAATATACATAAAAGTATTCTCAAGAAACAAAATAATTATATTAGACTATTTTCTCGGTCTACTAATTCAAGTGAAGTATTCCATCTCCTCCAGGAATAGCCAAAAGTGAAAGCAAAAGAGAATGAAAACCAAAGCTAAGAATGCTTTTCATATAGAAACTTGGAAGTCAGCTGCATCTGCTAGTTTGGGCTTGATAATGTGATATCGTTTTCCCAAGAGACTATATTTATTGCCAGTTCCATTTCTCACTGAGAGCAAGAAACGCTATTGAGCAGAGACAAAATAAGTCTCAGCAAAATTGAAAACAGGTAAGTCCTGGTGTAACTTATCTTTCCTCTTCTTTCCTGTGGAAATGTTCCACTGCATCCGCTATTTCAATAATCCCAAACAAAGCTGGGGGTGGTAAAGTAAGCAGGGAAACAAAGGGAGAAGACCGCTGGGTTCCGTTTTCAGGACCCATGGCACATCTAAAGCGCTGTGAGTGAAAGCTTCAGAATGTAGCGATAAATGAGTAGCTGAGAGCAAAACCTAAGCAAATCGTGAATGTGGCTCATGTATGTAAATAAAGAGCCTTTTGGTGTGTGCTGCTGAGAAAACTGGAGTTTCATGAGATCGTTTCAACTTCTCCATAATTAAAGTTATCCTTATTGTAAAGGTTCTGTGAACAAAGCAATATTCATTTTCCTGGCCTTTTTTCTTAGAGGGCAAGGGAGCTGGATGCCCAGAGGAGGATTAAAAGCTTTTTGACCCAGCCCAAGACTGAGGAAAAGGATTTGGGATGTTTCATCCACTCAGGCAACACAATTTTAGAAAAGGATCCCACATAATCCACAGAGGCCCAGAGTCCTGGTGACTTTCACGCCCCTGATTTCAGCTGGTCCGCCTGCTGCCCATAGTGAACTCCCCAATACTGTCCACTTTTGGACTAAGCTGGCTCTACCTTTTGCTCCCAAGGTCCTAACACATACTGGGTGTGTGGTCATTATTGTGAGAGCTACTGCCTCACACTTACCACACCCCAGATACTCCAAGTGCCCTGTATACACAACCAACCAAAGGGAGGTCTGACCGTTCCCACTGCAAAGACAGGCTCTCTAAGGAGTAAAGAGCTTAAGCAGATTGTCCAAAGTCACCCAGCTAAGAAGAAAGGGAGAAAGGACACAGATCTGGGACTATCTGGATCTTAATTCCTCTGCTACCAGCTTCCCAGGACACTGTGGCTCAGCATCTGTACCTCATGGGCTTAGAGAAGATCTCTCCTTCATGGGTCTGTCTGCTCGCCCTTGTCTTGGCTTCGATAGCTAACTAATCCAGCATCTACTCTGACACACACACACAGAGTAAACACAGCATTGATGAGTTTGCTGCTGGGTCTTAGGCTAGAATCTGCTTTGGGTCTTTAGGCTGATGTTCTAGGCCCCTGCACTAAGTCTCTGTGTATAGTTTTGCTATAAGAGGACAATGGTTCCCCCTCTTTTCTTCAGGTTTTTGCTAGAAATACCTCAAGACTGTTTCTTTGAGTTCTCTATAATAGTGACATGGAAGAAAACAATAGTGTCCCAGAAAGATTAATGTGCTTCTGGTAAATAAGGAATTCGTCGTTGAATTGTATCCTCCCCTGCCTTCAAAAAAATGCATTGAAATCCTAACTCCTGGTTCCTGTGAATGTGATCTTATCTGGAAATAGGGTCCTTGAAGGTGTAATAGTTCAGATGAGGTCATAAGAAGTAAGGCAGGCCCTCCATCTGATATGACTGATGTCCTTGTAAGAAACAAGAGGAAAATG
Source organism: Mustela erminea (assembly GCF_009829155.1). Lineage (NCBI taxonomy): Eukaryota > Metazoa > Chordata > Mammalia > Carnivora > Mustelidae > Mustela > Mustela erminea. The sequence continues at coordinate 10,415,099 of NC_045628.1, forward strand.
TCATGGGGAGACAGACACAGAGCAAGAGGGTGACGTTGGCTGCGGCTGAAATTGCGTAAGGCTGGCATCACCTGAGGGGTCCATGGGGCCACCAGAAGCTGGAAAAGGATTCTTCCCTACAGGTTTCAAGGGGAATGTGACCCTGCTGATAGCTTGACTTCACCCAGCCTCCTGATTTCTAGCCTCCAGAACTGCGAAAGAACACATTTTTGTTTCAGGCCATCACATTTCAATAATCTGCTATGGCATTTCTAGGAAACGAACACACAGGGTGACTTAGTGAGGCTAGAAGCAGGAACATTAGCTTGGAGGCTGTTGTATTTGGCAGTTCCTTTGTTAGGCCAAGGTGCTTATGGGCAATGAGAACAGATCAACTGCTTCTCAGATCAACTGCTAAGAGGATTTCCTCCCATTAAGTCATCAAGGAAAAACTCTGGCTCAATAGATTTTCAAATAGGAATTGGCCAGAGAAAGCACTTGAGTTAGGAAAGCTCTGGGTGTGGTACCTGGGGTGGCTCAGTGGGTTACTCGTCTGCCTTCTGCTTAGGTCCGGGATTCGGCGAGTCGGCTTCTCCCTCTCCCTCTGCCCCTCCTCCCCTCACCCACGCATGCCCTCCCTTTCCTCTCAAATAAATGAATAAAATCTTAAAAATAATAATAATAATGTTCTGGAAATTGGGGCACTTGGATGGTTCAGTCGGTTAAGCATCTCACTCTTGGTCTTGGCTCAGGTCATGAGATCAAGCCCCGAGTTGGGCTCTGCACTGGGCATGGAGCCTGCTGAAGATTCTCTCCGCCCCTTTCCTGCCGCCTCTCCCTCCATCCGTCTCTTTAAAAAAAAAAAAAAAGAAAAGAAAGAAAGAAAGAAAAGAAAAAACAAAAGAATGCTCTGGAAGTCAAACTGGAGAGCCATGGCCAATTGCTTCCTCTCAGCAAAGATAAATACTGCATTTTTTTTTTTTTTTTGGTTTCTGTTTACAGTTGAAACATTCTAATGTCCCTCAAAACATGAGATTTTGATAAAATTTTAAAACCCTTAAAACATAAGGAATCAGAAGAATTAAATAATACAATACAAAACCCTTCTAAATGGAGGCAGAAATAAGGCCCTGAGGAGCTGGGTTTCGTGAAAGGTCAGAGAACCAGACGGACAGAGAAGGGCGTTCACTGCACTTTCGCTGCTGTGCTTCTGCAAGATGGCGAAATGGGGATTCCAATTCTCATACCTGCACAGAAGCATGTGTTACGGCCACCATCCACAGATGTACCGCTGTGAGAATCTGGGAGTCAAATGAAAGGTCCCAGAGCCCTCTTCCAGAAAAAAAAAAAAAAAAATCACAGAAATAGAACAAACAATCCTAAATTCATAGGGAACCACACAGACCCTGAAGAGCAGAGCAATCTTGAGAAAGAAGGACAAAGCTGGGGACAAAACGCTTCCTGATTTCCAAATTATATTACAAAGTTACAGGAAGCAAAACAGTGTGGTAGTAGCCTAGAAATGGAAAAACAGACCAATGGAACAGAATAGAGAGCCTAGAAATAAACTTACACATCTATAGTCAACTAATCTCTGACAAGGGCACCAAGAATACACAATGGGGGGAAGAAAGTCCCAATAGATGGTATTAGAAAACTTGACAGCCACGTGCAAAAAGAATGACACTGGACCCTTAACTTAAACATCCACAAAAATGGATTCAAGACAGAAACATAAGACTCCAGAAGAAAACATAAGAAGAAAGGCTCCTTGACATCGGTCTTGGCAACAAATTTTTGGATACGCTACCAAAAACACAGACAGCCAAAGAAGAAGATAAACAAATGGGACTACATCAAACTAAAAAGCTTTTGCACAGCAAAGCAACCAGTCACCAAAATGAAAAGGCAACCTACAGAATGAGAGAAAATATTTTCAGCCCTATATCTGATAAGGGGTTGATATCCAAAATATATAAGGAACCTATATGAGTCAAGAGCCAAACAAAACAAAACAAAACAAATAATCCAATTGAAAAAAAGGCAAAACCTGAACAGACATCTTTCTAAATTAAGACACACAAATGGCCAACAGGTACATTAAAAAGTGCTCAGTCATCAAGAGAACTATAACTCAAAACCAAAATGAGATATACCTTATATGTACTAGGATGGCTATTTAATATATTCATAAGTATTGATGAAGATATGGAGAAAGGGAACCTTGGTACACTGTCGGTGGGAATGTAAATTGGTAGAGCCATTATGGAAAACAGTATGAGGGGTCTTCAGAAAGTTAAAAATAAAACTACCATATGAGCCAGCCATCTCCCTTTGAGTATTTATCCAAAGAAATTGACATTGAAATCAGTATCTCCAAGGGATACCTGTGCTTCTATATTTTTTGCATTATTCACAGAAGCCAAGGTATGAAAACAACCTAAATGTCCATTGGTGGGTGAATGGATAAAGAAAATGTGGTTTAACAGATGATGGAATATTATTCAGCCTTAAAAAAGGAAATTCTGCCATTTGTGACAATATGACGGGACCCGGAGGACACCACGCTAAGTGAAATGAGTCAGACACAGAAAGACAAATACTGTATGAGCTCGCTCATATGCACGATCTAGAATAGTCAGATGGGTAGAAGCAGGGGGGAGTAGAGCTGGGGGGAGTGAAAAGGGAGGAAATGTGGATTAAGGTGTACAAAGTCTCACTAATGCAACAGGAACAAGTTCTGGAGGATGAGTCAGAGATATCACACATTGAAAAGTAAGGAATAGCCTATTAACAAATTAATTTTTAAGTTTCCCCCCTCCCTTCAATTTAAAATGTCCTTGTATTTAAAATATTCTTCACGGGGCACCTGGGTGGTTCAGTCAGTTAAGCGGCTGCATTCTGCCAGGGTCCTGGGATTCAGTCCAACATCGGGCTGCCGCTGAGTGGAGAGCCTGCTTCTCCCTCTGTCTACCACTCCCCCTACTTTTACTCTCTTTCTCTCTCAAATAAGTAAATAAAAACTTTAAAAAATTAAACTAAATTAAATATTCTTTACCTGTTGGATTAGAAAGTCCTGCAGAATTGTCGGTGTCCTTGAAGATATCAGTGTTGTTACTCTCAGAATAATCAATCACCACAAAATGTTAATATACTCCAACAGGAGATTCCCCTCTATTCTTTCATTGCTGGTCACTCTGAACTCCCATGTGAAACAAGGAACTCCAGGAAAGCACTGTGCTGACCACTCGTCAGCCCAGCTTCCGTCTGTACTGTTCCATGTCCCTAAAGTCGAGCCCAGCACTCCGGGTAGAGTTTTTGCTCAAGGAAAGACAATGCCGCCAAGCCTGGCCACATTATTTTCAGTAACTCTCTCCCACTCTCCTGCAATTTTCCATTTCCACATGTCCTCCTTAGGCCCCTTTCTTGTTCTGCCTTCCCCAGCGCCCTATGGCTTCCCTTCATTCCCTCTCTATTCTCTCTTTAAAGACCGCAGTCGTCTTTGTCTGACCTGGAGTGGAGCTCGGCCGATACGTAAGTCTCTGATCCCTACTGAAGTCAACTGAAGACAAGTTGTCCGGCTGCCATTATCCAGCATCTGTGATGTCTTCTTTGACATCACTGTAATCAGTTAACTGCAATCATTCAGTCTTACCACGAAAAGGTGGTTCCCCTTTTCCCTGATGCCCCTGCTAGAAGCTCCAGATCAGGAATTGAACTTTCTGGACGAAACATCACAAGAATGAACAGGAGAGCACTGTTTCACCTACTCATGATGCCACTGTGAGGTGACATCGTGTCCTGTCAGACTGCCCCAGGGGACTGAGATAGAACTTCCTAGACTCCTATAGCTCAGAAGCTGGTGACTTTATGAAAGCCAACTGCTGACCCAAGATCCGGAAGAACAGGGATCAACCGTGCAATACTAAATGGAACTAAAAAAGGGTAATTTAATTGTGGTAAATGTCCTTTTTCTTTGGTCATGCGCGGGGACCCTTTTCTTTCATCTTTATTCTCTCTTTTCTTTCCAGAATTTAGCAGGCTAACCTTGTACAAACCATAAGAGAACACGCATTGAATGGTGTCTTGCTCCAAACCCCTCTTCAGGACCCAGGGGAATACTTTATAAGAAATCTTAAAATAAGTGATAAACTAATGAATCGACAAGGGACTTTAAGCATTATGAGTCTGTAGAAAACATTGTATATTGCTTGGCTTTGCCTGCAAAACTATTCTAAAGAATCAAAGTGCCTTCACCGAATGCCTTTCCTTCTCATGGCTGTACCTTATGTGATCATTTGCATAGGTTCAGTAGGAATCTGTAATGATATAATTGGATAAACCAAACTTGCAACCGTTCCAGAAATGTCGGGTTTAAATCCCATTAATTGAGGATGACCAGCCCATTTATTAAGGAACAAAGACTGTACTTCCTAGGTGGCAATGATGCCTACAAAATCTTCCAGGGAAACTGCCCTCGTGCCGGATCGGTGGTTTACAGAGTCCCAGCCTTAAAGGAGGTCAAGATTCGCACTTCCTGGCAGCCCAGGACGTGCAAATGTGTTATCAGGGACTGTTTGCATAGTCCTCAAATTCATATGTTGAAATCCTAACCCCCAATGGGATAGTATTAGGAGGTAGGTATCTTTGAGAGGTTATAGGTCATGAGGGTGGGGCCTTCCTGAAGGGAACTGGGACCCCAGAGAGTCTCTCGTCCCTTCTGCCAGGTGAGGGCACTGTGAGAAGATGGTCGTGTATGAACCAGGAAACAGGCTCTCATCAAACGGTCTCCACGCATAATCTTTAATTTCTTAGCCTCTAGACTCTGAGAAATTTCTGTGCTCTATAAGTAACCAAGTCCATGGGCATTTATTATAGCAGCCTAAACACTCTATGTCACATGGGGTATCTCAGAGAAAGAAAACCTTACAGACACAGGGACTGCAAGGAGAAAGCCAGTAAGTACTCTTGGTTCCTGGACCGGAAATAGACAAACAATGAATGGCACTATAGAATATATCTGGCATAATAAAAATGATCAAAAATGTGACTCCTGGGGTTTTGCAAGGCGGTCACAGACACCAGTTCACCCTTCAGCCCTAACATCTTATGTAGGACAAGCAGGTCTTCACATACCATCACCACTTCTTTCCACATTTTTTTAAATCAATAAAATCATCCAAATAGAACAGAACATCAAGTTAATTATGCTGACTCAGAAACTCTAGAATAGACATATTTGGTCCAATTTATGTCATCAGGGTAAAATTTGCTTGTAAGACCTCAAAATATAATACTGACATTCTTTTTTTTTTTTTTAAGATTTTATTTATTTCACGGAGAGAGAAAGATCACAAGCAGGCAGAGAGGCGGGCAGAGAGAAAGGGGGAAGCAGGCTTCCCACTGAGCAGAGAGCCAGACAACGCAGGGCTAGACCATGACCTGAGCCAAAGGCAGAGGCTTAACCACTGAGCCACCCAGGTGCCCCTGAAACTGACATTCTTATCCTTAGCTTAGCTCTGTCTCATATGAAAAGACGGCAACTATCGCCACTGAGAAAAGATTTACACTTTTAAAAGCCATGCCTTCCCAGAGATAAGCCTTGAATTACAGGACCATTCTAAAGCCTTACAGCCAGAGACAAACCGTGATCCTGTTTATATTATCAGAGACAGAACTTTAAATCAAAACAGAACTGTCAATTGCTATATGATAATTTGGACTATACATACAGCCTCTGTCTTTATTCTGGGTGTCCAATTACTCTGAAATCTTGCTTTAAGCATGCAAAACTCAACCACGTGATCCAAAACTGGGTGGGATTTTTTTTTTTTTTTTAATGAAGAGAGGGAGAATACATTTCTGGGGAGGGGGTGAACAATTGAGTTGGGAGGAGTAAAAACAATTTTTAAAAGGTAACTTCCCAGCCATTATGAGCAACAACTAAAACGTGATTTGCAGAGTGTTTACTGTAGCCGTTAAAGAAAACCAGAGGTGGGGGTGGGGGTAAAACAGTAGACAGATTTTATTCAGGAACGGACGACAGCGGGGGCGGGAGGGGGAGAAAGACCTCAGTATAGAACTGGCTTGGTTCCTGAATAGCCCATGGGACATTCGGGGACTTAGAGCCAAGGCACAGGGTGGGGTCAGTGAAGGAAAAAGTCCTAGGAAGAAACATCAGGAACTGGAGGGATCTGGTTAAACAGAGCCAAAGCAATAGGACTCTTGGGGAAGGCAGACCTGGGTGATCCGGAACCAATCCGGGGAATGGTGTAGGGTGAGGAAATCTGATCCGACATCCAGGGGGATCAGATAGAAAGGATGGGGAATCTCGAGAGACTGACCTAGCAGGATTCTGATGACAACTGGGCTCTACAGGACAAGGCTCAAGGACAGGGCCTAGTGGAAAGGGGCCTCGGAGTCTGAAGTTTGGTCAAGAAGATACTGTCAGCTGTTGGCCTGGGGATCGCCTCAAGGCTGTAGAGTCGACCCGTAAATTACCCTGATAACAAAATCTCCCCCTATTTGGGATTTTTTTCTGCTGCCTTGAATATGAAATGTTATAAAGAAGTCTGTAATTCTTGGTGCCTCCTTTTGGTTCTGTAGTATAGACAGGTGTAGACAGGCAGGCCCCGTCAAGGGAAAGTGCCATTTACACAAGAGGGAGCCAAGACCAGAAGAGAAAGAAAGGAAACAGTGAGGGAGGTGGGAGAGCCAGCAAGGAGAAACTGGGGCAGGGAATTAAGCCATCAGAAGGGATGATGGGAGTCTGTCAACGCTGTCCCGGCTCATTCCTCTTCTGGGCTATTAAAACATATCCAGGGGGTCCTTAAACGCCAAAAAGCACGTTCTGCAGGGTCGTTTTCCAAGCAGAATTCCCCTTTTCCTTAATTGAGCAAAACAATTCCAAGGAAAAGGAACGCCCAGGAGGCCAGACCTCAGACCGCAGCCCGACGCTACCTGGACGCTGAGAGCCCGCTGGCCAGCACAGAAGGGAGTGGTGCAGCCTTGAGCCCAGCAAAGTGTAGACTCAGCAGGTGGCTTGTGCCCACCCGCCTCCCCGAAGTGCGGCCTCAACCTGCAGTGACTTACCATCAGTCCCCTGCAGAAACTGTGGGTGCACCCAGCCAGGCAGCCCATGCATGCCACACGCACCCCTAAATCAGAGCTAGAGAGCAACTCATTTTCTTCCCAAACCAAGCGGACACCTGAACACTCAGACATGAGAGAGTGAAGCAGTGCATATCATCTCTTGTTTGTCACTTGGGGAAAAAAAATGCAACCACCAAAGGCCGGGCATTTTGGAAAAGTAGTCAGACCCAAAGATTTAAACCATTAGCCGTTTCTGAGTCCACCAGATAACTGTCAACGGAAGCTGGTCAACCCTGGGCTTCCTGCCTGGCTTTCTCTCCCTGAATCTTGACACTGGTTAAAACTGGCAAGCTGATCAAAGAGACCGTTCATCGTTACCAGCTACTGTATATTACGTGCTGTCAAGAGAAAAACATACCAGGACTCGGCGAGGAGAGACTTCTGTTCAAAGGCTTATTGTGAGGGGTAGAAAGGGGCTCTCTGGATACAGGGAGGGGGTTAGTGATCACAAGGTCTCCAGGCATCTCAGAATCGAACGGAAAAAGGGTTTTCTTTCATATGGTAAGAGGCAGGCAGAGCTAAACAGAATCTTCGGAGGGGAATCTAGGCAGGCAAAGAGAAATGACCAGTCGGGTTTGCCTGTAAGAGGGTCTGCTGTTGCCAGCTGATTCCCAGGAGAAACTAAGAAGAGAGTCAGGGTCCACTGTTCCGACTTAGGCATGGGCAGTGTTCAAGGCCCCATAGCAAAGAGAGAGTTCTGACCCAAATCTGGCAAAGAGAAAGCAGAGAGTAAGAAATGGGTAACTGAGCGCCTAGTCGGTGCTCACCAAGTAGTGAGGACTGGGCTAAAATCCCGCGGGAAGACGGTGCTTCGGTTTTCCCTATTTTGCAGAGGCAAAACAGATTCTGAAAGTTCAAGCAATTTTCCCAGAGCCACGAAGCTGGTAAAAATCCCTGGAACTCTAGTTATGCAAAGGAAAATAATCAGAAATATGGTAAGCGGATGGTGATATGGGGAAATTGGACCTTTTCTTTACCCTCACTCCCTAGATCATGTTCAGCACGTGTTTGGGGGTGCATAGAGTGACTATAGGGGGGCAGGGTATAGTCCATAAATGCACCCCACTTAATCTCATTGAACCTTTTCATAACTGGTGTCCTACAATTGATAATTTTGTCATCCTTTTAAATCTTAAACTAAATAGGCTTTGGCTGAGCTTTTTTCTCCAGAAGTCGTCTACTAAGCGGCACCAGGACACCCCAGAAGCATGACGGGCAGACGGAACCAAGGGAATTGATCCCGTCTACAAACCTGTCTCAAGAGCTGTCCTGGGAAGCGGGGGAGGGGTAAAGGGCTCCTCCCTGCCAAGCCCACCCTCTAAAGGTTTATAGACCCAAACAGTTATAGAAACCATGCAGTTTCTGCCACAGCGACTTCTACACTCTCCATGAGCATTTCAAAATTCGCATGTGCCTGTCCTCGTGGTCCGTGACCCACATCACCAGCAATACCACAGGGAGATCCTCAGGTGGACACCTCGTGGGGGAGGCTGTCCTTTGCCAAGTAGACACCACCAGCCTCTTTTATGTCTAAAACCCCCTTAATTAATGACATTGACTGAAGGCATCTGTACTCATCTAAGTGGAGTAAGTACAAACCTCTGTGCCTAGCTGGCTACGAAGAAATCCAATTAGAGGTCAATCCAGATCCAAAAGCTCAGCTCTGGTTCTTGAAAGTCCCACACCCAGAAGGGGATGATACCCTTAAGCCACTAAATCAGAAATATACTGCCTTACCGACCCCCTTCGAAAGTAATCCCTCATTCAGGGAGGAGTGTTTCCCAGACCTGCACATAGCTTCTAGCACTTTCCAAGCTCCTCCTTGCATAAGTGCCTCATGGAGGCATCCTTGAGTTAACGCCTGCTTCCTAGTCATCTCACTTCCATAAGATGGGGGCAGTAAAATATGAATGAGGTCTCAGAGATTCGAAGTTACAGACAGATACAAATTTACCTGAACTCTGGTCACAGGAATGTTAATTATACCTGCTCATGCTTGACTGAAAATTCCCCAAGGCTGAGACCAGATCTACCTTGCTCACCACTGAATCAATAGTGCCTTGTAATGTGCCTGGCACTGGCTAGCGATTAATGTGATTTATTGAATGAATAAAAGAATGAAGAAATGAAGGCATCTTGCCTCGTTAGGTTTTGGGGAATATCAATTAAAATCACATGTAATTTGTAAATGACACTTCTCTGCAAATAACAGCTAAAAATAAATCAGCTGTTGTTGTTACTCTCAGAGGTCTCTACTGTAGACATGGTTTATTACAAAAATTAAAATAATCCATATTCGTTGTAGAGTTCATTCCCAGAAAGCACATTTTTCTCAAATGATAAAAATGGAAGAAATTCCTTATTTTGAAAGGCTCACTAAGTCACTTGTATATGATAATAAATAAACCCTTTATATTAAAGATATAAATACCATGTGCAATGAATTACCATTGAAATTAAAAGTATTTTCAATCTGTAGAATCAGGAGGGAGAAATAAAAATAATCAAAGTCTTACAAACAAAAGTCTGGCCGTGTTTATGCTGCACTGAACAAAAACATACACAGACACACCCACGCCCATGTCAAAAAGAGAAAAAGTCTGTAAGGGATTGTTAGAGGCTGCAAGCCGTGAAGCTAACTTGTTATTCCAGAATGGAAAGAGAAATTACTAGAAGCAGCAAATGATGGTTAGAATCAGCCATCTCCCAAAACCTTCCTAGAAACAAGCCATCATACAGTGGAAGGGGGGAGAAAATTTACTGATGACTTGGAAAATCCCAAAATAGGCGTCCTAAAACGTAACTAAGGTAAATTAAGCTGTCATCACAACCATGACTCGTAGGAAGCAAGGGACCTTGAACTGGTGAATTTCTCTAATTTATAAGAAAGGTTATCATAAAAGGGAGTGTGGGGGATTAGAATTTTTCAGCATTTATAATATGCAGTCCCAAGAAGGAAAACACCATGTCTAATAGTCATTAAGTAGGTCACTCTATTTAAAAAAAAAAAAAAAAGTAGAGAAAAATGGGGCACTTGGGTTGTTCAGTCAGTTAAGCGTCTGACTCTTGATTTTGGCTCAGGTCATGATCTCAGTGGGCTCTGCACTGGACATGGAGCCTGCTTAAGATTCTCTGTCTCGGGCGCCTGGGTGGCTCAGTGGGTTAAGCCGCTGCCTTCGGCTCAGGTCATGATCTCAGGGTCCTGGGATCGAGTCCCGCATCGGGTTCTCTGCTCCGCGGGGAGCCTGCTTCCTCCTCTCTCTCTCTCTCTGCCTGCCTCTCTGCCTACTTGTGATCTCTCTGTGTCAAATGAATAAATAAAATCTTTAAAAAAAAAAAAAAAAAAAAAAAAAGATTCTCTGTCTCTGGAGCACCTGAGTGGCTCAGTGGGTTAAAGCCTCTGCCTTCGGCTCAGGTCATGGTCTCAGGGTCCTGGGATCGAGCCCCGCATCGGGCTCTCTGCTCAGCAGGGAGCCTGTTTCCTCCTCTCTCTCTCTCTCTCTTTCTCTGCCTGCCTCTCTGTCTACTTGTGATCTTTCAAATAAATAAATAAATATCTTAAAAAAAAAAAAAGATTCTCTCTCTCTCTCCATCTGTCCCTACCCTCTCCCTCTCTAAAAAAGAAATAATAATAATAATACAGGAAAAGCCTCAAGCAGCCAACAGAATTCTCCATCTCAACTCATGCTGATTCTTTGTTAAGCAAGCAACTCTGGAGAAGGACTGTCTTCCCCGGGTGCCTCCGTACTAGGAGTGTTCTTAGAATTTTCCTCTTTCATGTTATCATGGAACTTTTCCCTACACCAAAGGCTTCACGTACAAGAGGCGACATTAGCACGTTCATGCTCTCCTGCCTGGACAGACCATGTGGCCATTGCCTGCTGGCAGGCAGCCCAGGCCACTCAAGAGCAGCTCACTCCTCTTCCTTCTGGAAGGAGACTGTCTCCTCTCCACAATTCATCGTGCCCCAGCTGGTCTAGGAAGTCAAACCTATGGTTGTTCCCAGATCAAAGGGGTTGCTTGTTGTGGCCTCGGGAGTGGGGGCATTGTGTGGTATCCGTTTTCCTCCATTCCCAGACTTCTGCCAGGGAGCTGCCAAATATGGCATTCGGCTGCCTTCTTCAGCAGCTCGGCCTTGCTGAGATCACAGCCTGGGGAGAGCCTCCAATCACAGCAAAAGTACATTTCTCTCTGCTAGACCCTATGTGAGAGGTGTTCATTCATTCCAACAATTTCTGGTCTCCGATATATATTTTTTAAACCACGGCAGTAGGCATTTTCAACCTTTAGGAGTCTCAGACAGATTAGGTTCTCAAAATTTGGGGGTCAGTTCTTTGATGTTCCTCATAGTAATTTAACATAAACCCATAAACGGAAGGTACATAAGGTCAGAAGCATCTTTTTTTTTTCTAAGATTTTATTTATTTGAGAAAGAGAGAGAGAGAGTGAATGAGAGGGAGAGAGAATCTGAAGCAGACTCTGCACTGAGCACAGAGTCTGATGCAGGGCTCGATCCCACAACCTCAAGATCATGACGTGGGGTGAAACCAAAAGTTGAACACTTAATGGACTGAGGCAACCAGGCGTCCCTTGCTTCTAAATTCAGAGTTGTTTGGCCAGGGAATGGGCTGTTGTAAGAGGTGGTAGATTTCTTGTCAACAGAACAGGTCACTAGTCAGCAGGTAAGCTCTCAGATTCCTTATAAAAGGAACATATCAGGGCACCTGGGTGTCTCAGTGGGTTAAATCCTCTGCCTTCGGCTCAGGTCATGATCCCAGGGTCCTGGAATCGAGCCTCACATTGGGCTCTCTGCTTGTCAGGGAGCCTGCTTCCTCCTCTCTCTCTGCCTGCTTCTCTATTTATGATCTCTGTCTGTCAAATGAATGAATAAAATCTTTAAAAGAAAAAAAGGAATATGTTATTAATGGGTTTATGGATATATATTTTATACATGTATTTAGAATAAAAAATTAAAAGCTCATTGGCAATCTCAATCATAAACCAAAAAATACTTTTTTTTTGTTTTTGCTACTTGAGGAGAAACAGTTCAGTTAAAGGCAGGTGGGGAGCATGGCAACCGTTGTGGGTCTTCCAGTGGGTCTTAGAGAAGAGCTCTTCTAGGACTTTCCAGGACAAAAGCCTGGCCCTTTGTCACACGTTCCACTTCTGGCTCAGCACAGATGTGTCCCTAGCCTTAATTCAGGGTCAAGACTGAGAGGTGCTTCAGCCCATAAGTGGAATGAAAGAGGAGACCACCGTGGGCTTGTATTTACCAGAGGGATCTGAGTAAAGATTGAAGGAGATGGTCATTAAGAATAAGGATAAGACCTAGCAATTGCACTACTAAGATATTTACCCCAAAGATACAGAACTAGTGAAAAGAAGGGACACCGCCACCCCAGTGTTCATAGCAGCAATGTCCACAGTAGCCAAACTGTGGAAGGAGCCAAGATGTCCTTCAACAGATGAATGAGTAAAGAAGATACGGTCCATGGACTATTACTCAGCCACCAGAAAGGATGAATGCCTACTATTTGCATCCACATGGATGGATCTGGAGGGGATCATGCTGAGCAAAATAAGCCAATCAGAGAAAGACAATTATCATATGGTTTCACTCATACGTAGAATGTAAGAAACAGTGCAGAGGCTCAAAGGGGAAGGGAGGGAAAACTGAATGGGGAGTAATCAGAGAGGGAGAAAAACCATGAGAGATTCAACTGTAGGAAACGAACTGAGGGTTGCTGGAGGGGAGTGGGGGAAGATGAGGTCATTAATTGGGTGATGGGCATTACCACAGGCAGGTGATGTGACGAGCACTGGGTGTTAGACGCAACTGATGAATCACTGAACTCTACATCTGAAACTAATGATGTATCATATGTTAGCTATATGATACATAACGATGTATCATATGTTGGCTAATTGTATTTAAATATATATATATATATATATATACATATATATTTTTTTTTTTTTTTAAGAGTAAGGATAAGAAGGAGGTGTGCACATGTGAGAACTCTTGTCTGAGGTGGCGTCAGGGTTACCTGAAGCAAGACAAGACAGAAAAGAGGGCACAAATCCATGAGGAAAGAAGATTTTTCAGTCCTTTTTGTCCTGATTCCTAAGGAATTAGCATTTTTCCCTCTCTCCTCTTTTTGTTATTAAAACAAAAGCCAAACCCTCAAAGTTAGTACTCAGAAAAAACTTAAAACTCACCATGATGAGGGGTAACTGACCTATAGGGTTGACTCCAATCCCTCTATGGCCTTGACCCCCCACAGGAGCACATTGTTCCCTGACAAAGGGTTCAGCTTGCTTAGGCTGCCCTCGATGAGCAGAGGCAGGCTGGGCCAAAGAGAATTCAGGAGGCACGGAACCCGCACAGTTTACCATGTACAGGTTTCTTACTCTACCACGTTTCATCGCCCCCAGATTCCAGATCCTTTCCTATCCCACCTACTGAGTAAATTATCACCAAGATAGCCCCAAAGGGACACAACTTGGAGCACTCTTGCCTACTCCCCTCCCCTGTCACATGGCTATCAGCCCATGATCCTCCTAATAGTCTGCTTGGGCTGCCGTAACAAAGTATCACAGACTGTGGGGTTCTGGGCAACAGAAATATTTTTTCCCACTAAATGGCTATTCCCTATGCACACGTCACAGGACCTTACCCTGTACAGGCGAACAGCACTGCCATAGCCTTCCTAATACAAACACTGCATATATAAGTCAGCAGGAAAATGAGGTTCTCTGTTTCCCCCAAATTATGGACTAACCAAATAAGTCACATAAACACAAAACCTCTTCCAACTAAAAACAAATAACAACTAAGAACATAATTCAGTGATGGGAACCAAAAGCTGCGATGTGGATAGAATGTTATCTTTGACCCCCAGCTTGCTGTTGATAACCTTGGCTAGCCCAGTTATTGGGCTGGAAATTGTTGAGAAGAAGATATTGACATGTTGTGGACAAAACAGACTTGTCACAGGGTCATGGCCACGGAAAGCTCCGAAGTCATCCAGCCCGTGTCCTCATTCATACCCCATACCAATGACTTGGTGTTTAATGCCACCTGTTGTTATTGTTATTATTAAGTTATTGTTTGTTTCGAGGTTTATCTCCTTCCTGGAAAAAAAAAAAATGTTCTTCCTCCTCCGGTTCCAATTTCTCAGCCTGTGTCTGTTTCCCCTGTTCCAAACCCCTGATCTGAGAAAGCTGAAATAATGATTAAACTCTATTTCATTCTTTAATGTTCAGATTAGAAAAGATAGACACTCTATCGCGTTTGATATCTGATCTGCGGTATCAAGTTACCTATTCTATGCAGCTTGATATAACGCTAAATTGTGAATATGTCAAGTCAATCAGATGGAGTTTGGAAAGAAATATTCACAAAGATCTTATCACTTTGGTGATCCAGTAACAAGGGAGAAATAGAATATCTGCATTCTGTCTTCTGAGAATTACATCATTGTAAAGGAGGACAGAATAGTGTAAAATATGCATTGAAATCATATCCTCCAAAAATCTTTTTTCTTGAAACATTTCCTTTAAATATGATCACCCAACCATAGTGAGAAGAGGTTCTAGACAGAGTATAACCTGGAGGGCCAAATCTTGCCAGTGATCTGTTCTTATAGCCTGCACGCTCAGAATGGTTTTTATTTTTTTAACCAGTTGTAAGATAAACAAAGAAGAATATGAGACATAGATCATGTATAGACAGCAAAGCCTAAAAATATCTGGCCCTTTAGGGGAAAATTTTGCCAGCCCGTGAACTATAGTATCATAGAATAAGGATGTAACCAAAAGTCCCTTTGCTATAGATAAGTATTGGTGCCGCTTACATTCCCCAGTAATTAACTGAAATAACTCACCTAAACACAACAGATGAAGGGAGTAAGGAGAGAGGCGTATATAATCAGTTATTGGCTATTGACCCTATTTGCTCTTAGCATCCTGACAGCTGGAAATTTTTACATAAAAAAGAGGCTCCTCTGTTATAATAGAGGGAGGGGAGGCTCTCCTATTCCATCCTGCTAACGGCCCCATATTCTCTTCACTCATCCCGTAGTAGTGATTCTGTGGTCACTGCTACAGTTTAGAGGAAACAGCCCCTGTCACCTGTCAGATGCCTTCACTGCAAGTAAACATCAGACGGAAGGAACAATTCTAGTGCTCCTGGGAAAGTCCCAACCTCCAGAGACTCTCCACATGCCATAAGAGGTAGATCTATAGCCATTCATCTACTTAATTGCTCCTTTCAGAAAAGCTAATAAATCTTCTCTTTCCTCCCCAAAGGCAAAATCATTATTCTGGAATAGGTACCAAAGTTAGCTCCAAGGATGTTGGGAAGACATATTATCTTTCTGGACATAAAATCAAGTCACACGGGGCTACCTAGTTCCTGGAGGGATTTTCTTTACGCTCCAGAAGGATTAAGAACAGCTGCCTCTTTCCCCTTTATAAGCAGAGATAAATCATTTCTGCAACCCCCTCACCTAGGGTATGTCCACTACTTAGATAGGAAATATCCCCACTGGCTCTTATATGTCACCCAGAGGTTCAAGGGGTCGACACACTGACATTTACTGAGCAATAGTAAGAAATCTCTTTGAGATTCCAGGTTGGCAAACACATGGAGGTTCACGGACATGACACCTGGAGGGGACATGGAAACTGCACCCTTCCCCATGCCTGGCTCTAGGCCCCGCTTCCATCTGGTCGTTCCTAAGTTATGTCCTTTCATAATAAATTGCTGATGTAGAGTCAACTTGCTCCTGAAAGTCGTGAGAAGACATGGCGAGGAAGAGAGTCGACCACACGTAGCACCATGGCAGGAAAAAGCGACATGGTACAGCTTTGACAGTCCATGACAAGTGCAAGATAATGAGCACTGAATGAAGTAGTTCTCAACAGAAATAAGCCTCCCCTTGCACCATGGATTTAGTCAGTCAGATTGGAGGGGGGAGGGGGCTGAACTTGGCCTTGGCATGGAGTATAGGTGTCTTTTGCCAATGGCCTTGAGTATGCCAAAGGTTCTGGGCGGACCACAGAAAGACACTACACTATTAAGCCTGTCTGGAGTTGCAGCCTTCTGAAGGTGTGTGCCTCTGGGCTGAGAAGTGAGCACAGGCCGAGGCCCGCTCTCGTTTGGGTGTACCACAGGACATACAGGCCTGCTGGTTTCCTGCACTAGGGTGCAGCTAGTTTCCCATTCTGGGGGACCCTGTGTTGGTCTCCACACATCACAGTTTGGAAGGAGAGGCCGCCTCTAGGAGAGAATCCTTGCCAGTCAACCCAACCTCCGCTCCCGGCTGTCTCTCAAAGTTCTGCCTGTCCACGCAGCCTATTTTATTCCTAAGAGCTCCCAGTATTTGAAGGTGTACAGAGCCCTGTCGGTGTCCCCAAGGGTCCATCTCAGTCAGCACCGATTCAGACTGGTCCGAAGCCAGCCCTCAAGCAGCAGCTTTTAAAGTGGGCACAAACTGGGGCCTGGGTGGCTCCGCGAGTGAAGCCTCTGCCTTGGCTCAGGTCATGATCCCAGGGTCTTCGGATCGAGTCCCAGAACAGGCTTTCTGCTCAGTGGGGGACCTGCTTCCCCTGCCCCCTCTGCCTGTTTCTCTCCCTACTTGTGATCTCCCTCTCTCTCTCTCAAATAAATAAATAAAATCTTTAAAAAAAAAAAAAAAAAGTGGGCACAAATTATAGTCCTGTGGCGTCACAAGGGTTAGCGCTGCAGGCACGCAGAGCCAGCCCCCCAAGGAGCAGCCCCCGGGCTCAGGGAGGAGACCAGCCGCCCCAACACTGAGGCCAGACGCCCACGGGAAGTCCCGTGACACTGGGACCCGGATGGAAGGCCCGACCCAAACAGAAATGAGGGAGACGTAAAAGCAGAGCAATCCCAGCCCAGATGCAAACCCGGCAAGCAGCAAGGGGAGCCCGCCGGGAGACACGGCCCTGGGGCCAGGCCAGCGCGGGGACAGCGCGGACACCCGTGTGTCAACCCAGACGCCGCTCCACAGCGGAGGCCGCCTAGCCCTGCAGGGTGAGTCCTCACGTCGTGGCCTGGGGTCTTGGGGCTCCAGCGGGAGTCTGGAGGTGGGAGCTGGGGCTTGCAAGCTGGAGGTTTGGGGGGCTCGTCCCTCGGGTGCAGGTCTTAGAAGCTGGGGCGCCAGCTGTGACTCAAAGCCTTGCCCTTCAAGGCCTCTATCTCCTCGTGGCGGCAGCCCGCCAGCCGAGGGCCTCACCCCTGCACCTGGCAGGCGCGCCTATACAGACTTCCGGGCGCCCCGAGTCCGGTGCGGTGCTCCCCACGACCTTGCGCCACAGCGCGCATGCGTCTGCCTTCCCTTGCGTGGCCAAGCGGCGCGGGCAGCTGCGCCCGGGGCGCGGGCTCCGGCTCCACAGCGCCCCCAGCGGTGGTGGCGCGGGGACAGACGGCCCGCACCGTTCGAGCCACAGCCCCTGCGGGATCTCGTCACCCTCATGCTCCGGGGTTGCCCATTTTCTTCCCTCCTGCCGCACTGCTTGGCCCCGCTCTGTAGAGGAGTTAGTAAAAGGGACCAAACAGGTGACTGAGGTCAAGGGCTGGGACCCTGCGGGCCCTTGAGCTGCAGAAAGCAAGGGCTGCGTCGCTGGGCACTTTCACGGAGTAGTAAAGAAATAATCCCGAGAGAGGACAGTCTCCGAGAAGTTGATCAATCATGATTATAAAATCATAGTTTATGGAGTAAAAACTGTTCACAGGATATCCCCCCCCCTTTGGAGGGACAAAAGGCATATTTAGACAATATTTCTGTAATTATTTATTTATTTTATTATTATTATTAATTATTTATTAAAATTATTTTTTAAAATTTCTATCTTGCGATAGAAGATGATCCTCTTATTAAAAAAAAAAAAAAAAAGATGGGGTGCCTGGATGGCTCAGTGGGTTAAAGCGTCTGCCTTCGGCTGGGTTCATGGTCCCAGGGTCCTGGGATCGAGCCCTGCATGGGGCTCTCTGCTAAGTGGGGAGCCTGCTTCCTCCTCTCTCTGCCTGCCTTTCTGCCTACTTGTGATACCTCTCTGTCAAATAAATAAAAATAAAATCTTTAAAAAAAAGAAAAAGTAGGGAGGGGGTGGGAAATCGCTGCTTTGGAACACCCCTTGTGTGCGTTCAGAATGAAATTAATGAAGATGACTATGAGAAACTCAACAGACACCTTTTAATTGTGTCTGTTTCCATCATTGTATTCGGAGTTTTTAGTAGAATGAGTCCAAAAGTCCGCCCGTTTCCACCCTTACCACCAACTTGGTAGGAGAGCCCAAAGCAGAGATGGGTCTACTGTGTTTTTCTGTCCAGCTGTAAAGGTGCTTTCCTATCCCGCTGTAAAGACCGCTTTTTCCCTCCAGGTTTCCAAGGAGATTTCTAACATAATAATTACTGCAATATCAATAATCCTGACAGCAATAGGTATAAAAAAATTTTATTTATAAGTATGCACACTATGGTATGTTCCAGGCTTTCCCAGCCACCTAGGAAGGGTCAAAGCTAGAGAGAGCTATAAAAAGAGTGACATGGGAATCCGGAGGCTAAAGGTCCTTTGGAAAAATGTCCTCACCTATGGCTTTTAAATGTTTTTTGCTGTGTTTTATTTTCAGATCAATCAATGCTTTCCTTTCTTTAGGGGATATTAAAAAACCAATAGTAAATAATTAATTAATTACAGAAATATTATCTAAATATGCTTTTTCTCCCTCCAAGGGGAAAAAAAATCCTGTGAACACAAAGCAATAGTTTTGTTTTTTGTGGGGTTTCTTTTTCTTTTTTTCTTTTCTTTTGTGTGTGTGTGTGTGTGCGTGCGTGCACGCCTGGAATGGCGTGAAGGTAACAACAAAGGTGTCCATCTGTTGTCTCAAACATGCTGTCTTTTGAGTCCCTATTGGTTTTCTCAAGCCAAAGGCAGGCAGGAACCAAAAAGCTCATAGTCCTTGGAGTGTGTTCCGCTACCTCAAACCCCCCAAACAAAGCAAACAGATGAAAGCTGTTTCCTTGTTCCAGAGACAACTGAGGTCTTTCTGAAATGGAAATGAATTCTCAAATTCTTCCTTCCTACACCTTTCACAGTGTTAGTAACTGCTATAACTTTTGGAGAGCCAGCCTTTGCCAAGCCTTGTTAGCTATCTTATTACTAATCCCTATAACTGGATGAGGTCATTATTATTATTCTTGTTTTATAGATGAGAAAGGCTGCGCATAGGTAACCTCCACAGAACGACTGATGAGTAAAACAGTACGCTAACATTGGGACACATGACCTAACCCAAAGTCCAGGCTCCTTCTTCTGTGTCTCTTGTTTGGAAGCCTCCCTGTCAAATACTATCTAGTGAAATCTGGTGAGAGGTTTATTGGTTTGATCGGTTTGTTTTTTAGGATGATTAATTGGTGAAGTATCAATGATACAGACATTTGAAAAGTTTAGGTTTCTAACATAGGGACACTTACTTTATGACAAAGCAATGCAAAGCAATTTTAGGGTGTAGGTTAGATAGCCACATGGAAAACAAAGCATATCTATTCCCTATACCTCACACCACGTAGAAGAACCTTCCCCAGATAGATCTCAATGTGCGAAGTAAGCTGATACTTTATTAAAGATAAGAAAGAAGAATATATTTATTGCCTTGGTATAGGAAAAATATTCTTAAACAGGACATAAAATATACTAACCTTAACTTAAAAGTTGAATTAACAAAAAAAAGTTGCAAAGTACAAACAGTCCAAGAGTTGAGTAGGCTTTTTACAAAAGAATATTCAAATGACCAAAAAACATATTAAAAGGAGCTTAACTTCATTAGTCACCAGGGAAAATGAAGTGTAATACCATTGTACACCTGCCAGAAAAGCTGAAATTAAATAGAACTTAACAGAAATTTAATAGATAGTTGACAAGAACCTGGAGCCACTTAACCTTTCATATGTTGCTGGTCTAAGTGTAGATCGATACAATCACTTTGGAAAACAGTTAATGTTCATCAATGGTAAGCCTCTGCCTATGACACAATAATTATATTCCTAAAATCTATCCCATGGAAATATATACAGAACAGCACAACAGACATGTGCAAAAACGTTCAAAACAGGGTTGTTCACAAGAGCCCAAAACTCAGAACTATTCAACTGACTGCCAATAGTAGAATGGGGAAATTCATTTCAGTATGTTTACATATTGAAATATTGTACAGCAATGAACATGAATGAACTACATACAACAATATGATTGAATCTTATAAACAAAATCTTAAGAAAAAATAGTTAATATTGTATAATTCCATTTATATAAAGTCTTAAAGCAGGCAAAACTAATTTGTGGTGTTACAGTTAAGATGTTGCTTACCTTTAGAGAAGAGTAAGGGAATAGATGAGTAGTGGGCACCTCAAGTACTAAGAATGTTCAGTTCCTTGGTTTGGGTAGTAGTTACAAGGGTATGTTCGCTCTGTGAAACTTCCCCAAGCTATAAACTTATATTCGGTGCACTTTTCATAGGCATGTTATTCATCCAAAAAAAGTGTACTAGAAACAAGAAGGGAGAAATGGCTAAACATAAGTAGACATGTTATAAATAGAAAGGGCTGGGCAGAAATGCACAAAGGCCAAAAGAGGTGAGGACAAAGGCAAGAAAAGCATTGTGACCTTGCAGAGATCAGCTTCCTGAGAGTGACAAAGTCAAGTGACAATGTCTAGGAGCCAAGAAAGAAGAAGAGAGTGAGGAAAGAGACAAGGTGGTGAAGACTGTTCAAGAGAAAAGAGAAAGCAGCAGGCTCCAGTAAAGATCATCTTTTTTTTAATTTACCTATTTATTTACATATAATGTATTTTTTGCTCAAGGGATATAGGTCTGTGAATTATCAGTCTTACACAATCCACAGCACTCCTCATAGCACATACCCCCCAAAGATCCTTTTTAAAAATGAAATTCGATAAATGAAACAAGATGGGATTGGGAGGGAGACAAACCATAAGTGACTCTTAATCTCACAAAACAAACTGAGGGTTGCTGGGGGGAGGGGGTTTGGGAGAAGTGGGTGGGATTATAGACATTGGGGAGGGTATGTGCTTTGGTGAGTGCTGTGAAGCATGTAAACCTGGTGATTCACAGACCTGTACCCCTGGGGATAAAAATATATGTTTATAAAAAATAAAAAATTTAAAAAAAAAAGAAATTCGAGGGGCACCTGGGTGGCTCAGTGGGTTAAAGCCTCTGCCTTTAGCCTCTCAGTTCATGATCTCAGGGTCCTGGGATCAAGCCCCGCATCGGGCTCTCTGCTCGCAGGAGCCTGCTTCCCCCCGCCCCCTCCGCCTGCCTCTCTGCCCACTTCTGGTCTCTATCTGTCAAATAAATAAATAAAATCTTTAAAAAAAATAAAAAATAAAAAAATAAAAATGAAATTCGAGTGTGTCTGAAATCATAGACGATAGAGGTTCAAAAGCATCCTTGAAAGAAGAAAAGCAAAGAAACGAAGGGATGGACAGAGGGAGGAATGAAAGAACAGTTACGGAAGGCTTACCATGTAGCAGAAACGGCTAGTGGTGAACTTCAGGTTAAAAAAAAGAAAAGAAAAGAAAAGGTAAGACAGTAGAAGAGAAGAAAAAAGAGAGCAGGTGTGCGTTGCTGGAGTCATCCGACTGCCCGGTGAACCGAGGCAGCGCCCGGTGTTCGTCACACACACCCTCTTTACCTGATGTGTCGGTGCGGGGAGCCGCACAGCAGGTAAAAACAGCCTCATCTATAAGAAGCACAGGAGAGCCCAGCTGGATTTGAGGTACTTCGGTGCACACCCCTCTCAAGGTTTGTATTCGTGAGCTCGGGATGCTGGGACGAAATGCCACAAACTGCATGGTGGGAAAAGACCAGAAATATATTGTCCTAGAGTTCTGGAGGCTCGAAATCCAAAATCATGGTGTCAGCAAAGCTGTGCCTTCTCGGATGGCTCTAGAGAAAATTCTTTCTTTGCCTCTCCTACCTTCCACGTTTGCCAGCAATCCTTGGCATTCCTGGGCTGGAGGTACCACTCCAGCCACAAGACCATCTCCTCCCAGTGCGTCTGCACATCCTCTTCTCTCTGTTCATGTCCGTCATCGCACGGCCGTCTCCTTATAAAGGAGCTGGTCATATTGGGTTAGGGACCTACCCTACTTACTCCCATAGACCTTATCTTAATTGCATCCACAACTACTCCATTTCCAAATAAGGTCGCATTCTGGGATACTGGGGGTTAGGACTTCAACATACTTTTTTTTGTGGACACGTAAGGATTGCCACAAACCATTAATCTATTTTCTCTTAAGAGGAGCATAAGTCGTAGGTGATCATAGAGAAGGTAGGTCACCTGAGCCCAGCCATGCCGCATCGCTCTTCCAGATCTCTTTAACCCAGTGTCCATTCCAGTATCTGAAGGGCTAGGACCCAGTGTGGCAAAGAGGTCACTGAAGCAACTCATATGCTAATCCATACTGTGTATTTTTGTGTTCCAGTTGCCATGGCTACGTAATAGATGATCCCAAAACTTTGTACTGTGAAATAACCACTGTTATGCTCACAGAAGGACACAACAGGGACAGCTTATCGCAGCTCACAATGTCCAGGGCTTTAGCTGAAAGACCCAGAGGCTGGAGGAAGGAATCACATGAGGTCTTAATTCACTTTTCGGTCTGTGGATGATACTGGCCAAGATCTTGGCGGAGGTTGTGAGCAGGCATGACGGTGCCTTGCTTCTCCATGCGTCCTAGGCTTCCTCCCGGGGAACAATGGCATGTTTCAGAAATTAAGAAAAGTAGGTTAGCTGGAAAGATGGAAGCAGAAATAGTACTAGCCGAGGCAAGCAGAGGCTGTGATCATCTAGGTTTCTGTAGACCATGCTAAGAATTTTGGACTTAGTTCTAAGGGCACCAGGACACTTTTGAAGTGTTTTAAGGAGGAGAGTGATACAATCAACGTCATATTCTATAAAGACCCCTTGAAGATGATGAATGCATTAGGCAGAAGGGGACAGGAGGGGATTCTGGAAGACTGTTTCAGAGGATTAGATCAAGAAAGGAGACTGAGCACCTTATTTAAGAAGAAATTTTAAAGTAAATGTCTAAAAGATGAAATGCAAATAGGATGCATTTCACAGGGAAAATCAGAGCCCAAGAGAGATCAAGAGAAACTTCTGGCTCTGAGCCAAGGAGCCGAGCAGTGGGACGGGCCCTGGGCACCTTGCAGGGGCATCGTTACAGAACTGCAGCTGCTCCTGTCCCCTCCAGCCTTGGGTGGCTACAGCAACAGTGTGTTTTATTTTGTTCAGTTGCTAGATCCCTCCAGTCTAGAAGAGCATCTTAGTCGTTGCTCGCCGAGTACTGATGAATGAATGAGCGTGGCTTAGACCGGGAAGGCAGGGCAGGGCTCCCAGGAGGCTACAAGCTCCAAGGAAGAACAGGGATACCCCAAAAGCAAAGAACAAATTATCCAAATAATACCCCACCACTACCACCGCTACATTCCCCTGTGGCCCGCTTAGTTAAACAGAGCAGTCGGGAGAACAGTCTCAAAAAGAATTAACAGACAACCAGGAATCAGCAGACCGTCACCCCTTCCCCAGGTGAGGACACAGTGAAAAGACAGCGGTCCCTGAACCAGGAAGCAGGCTCTCTCCCCAGGCGCCTTGATCTGGGATCTCCAGCCGCTGAAACTGATCAATAAATTTCTGTCATTTATAAACGGCCTTGTCTCATCCCAAAGAGACAAAAACAACTGGAAAAGCGGATTCTGGAGAGGATTCTCAGGAATTCAGTTTAGAGAGTGTTCAGCTGGTTGGCAAAGCCTGTTAGACATCTCACGGAGGAATGGAGGAGCTGTTGGCTGTGTGTTTGTCCCTCGGGAGGGACGTGTGAGCTAGCTATGAATTGGAGGATATAAATCTACATAAAGCGTAACCGAAGCCATGAGCATGAGTGAGGTTGTCTGGGGTGTGAGTAAGAATGAGACTAGCAGAGGTCGTAGAACAAAAGTCTTGTTTCCAAGGAAACCATATGGGGGGAAAGAGTTGTGCAGAGAAAAAAACCAGAAGGCCCCTTGGAAAAACCAAATCGCCTGTAGAACTTTTCGCCTTCCATTTTCAGTTGTTCTTTGGTCCAGCCACTGCTCCGCGTGAAACAAACTGTAAAGTGGGGGTCAGAGCAGTATCAGTCCCAAAGAGTTTGCTACGAAGATTAAGTGAGATGATGCCCAGTGACCACTTACCTAAGCAGTGGACATGGAGTAACCGGTCAGCCAATGAGTTATAGCACACTCAGACACGGTCGACGTAGCCAAAAAGAAAGTTCTCTCCCAGGTTCTCCCCAAATGCATAACATACCTGAAAACTGCTTTCCTCAAAATTAGGTTCATTAATTTCAGGTTCATTGGGTTTTAAAAAAATAAGAACAGAACCATGCAGAAGGTTTTTGTTTGCTTCAATAGTGAAGATCTTGTACGTGTGTTTTGCATTGTATAGGTTTTGCTTTGGAAACACAAAAAAAATTTAAATCTATCTTGTATGAAAAAGGAGAAATGGAATATCTGTCACAGCGAACACTCGCTTGCATGTCACAACAATAATTTGCACAGAGTGCATTTTACATTACCTCTCCCCACGTGCCTGTTTGATTCTAGGTGCACTCAAACGCTTGTCGCAGTAACTCAATTACAAAGCCTGTGTAACGAAACCAAAAGCAACTTGGATTTTTGTTGGTGTTCCCCAGAACTGTTTGGCAGAATTCCCTTATATGTGTAGATGGTATGTTTTTATTTGCAATCAAGATAAAGAGAAAACTGAATCTGGAATCAGGCTGAGAACAAAACAGCAAGATTTTTGCGCTGCTGTGAACAATCAGGCAGTTTTTTTCCATGCGATTTCCATACCGCATATCCAACAGGACACATTCAAAAGAAAATCAAGAATTAATTTCAAAGAATTACAAACCTATCCTGTTATTTTGTCTAACACTGGATGAGACCCCTCATCTGCCAAAGCTGGTGTCAGGATGAAAGTAAGGAGGAAATGAGAGAGGAACTGTTTCCGTGTCGGGGGTCGTCCTAGCCGAATGCAGAAGAGCATAACAATTCCAACTTAAAAAAGAAAGAAAGAAAGAAAGAAAGAAAGAAAGAAAGAAAGAAAGAAAGAAAGAAAAATAAGCAGCAAAAAGCAAATGATTTTTAAAAGAGAATTTCACTGAATTTTAATTTGTTTCAACAAGATATTTCTTCCTTTTCTCACTGCTTCCTTCGGAATGAGGTGGCCCATCCTGGAGCTTCCCTACCTCCGGGTTTCTTCTCCTTTCTTCAGTTTGTAAACAGAACCAAATTCTTCAATACTCTTCATGTTCCTCAAAGAGCCCTTTCTCGTGGCCCTAATACTTCCCTTTTGCCTTTTTTTTTTTTCATTTTTTAAAATTTAAATTCAATTAACTAATATATAACATGTTAGTTGTTTCAAGGGTACAGGTCTGTGATCCAGCAGTCTTACACAATCACAGCGCTCACCACAACACATACCCTTCCGAGTGTCCATCACCCAGTCACCCCATCCACCCAGCCACCCCCTTCCCCTCCAGCAACCCTCAGTTTGTTTCCTGAGAGTAAGAGTCCTTTTTGCCTTTTTAATCAAACTGAGATATAAAATCAAGCCAAATTTCCCATAAATAGATATGGCCATATTAATAAACATAAAGCCTTGCCTGCAGAGCACCAGCCCTTCACGGGCCATTCGGACTCTGGTGGTTGCTGCCTTTCTTCTGACGCTGGCAAAACAAACTGTGAGACCTCTTCTGTACCCCTTTTGTTCTACATCCGTTTGATCGTATGTCCACCTTCCAGATAACTCGGGTCATCCTCCTAGGACCTCACAGTACTGGTTTTGTTCGGTGAATAGCAAATCGAAGAGCCTTATGTGTATCATGACCTTATTTTTATAAATTTTTTTTTATTTTAAAAATATATAATCAGATATGTTTTAAAAATTTACAGGATTCTACTCAACGGTATTGTAAGAGGTGGTTATATGGAAGACTTTCACATTTACCTGTGATGTGTTTGTGATATTTAAACATTGTATGTATTCATACATACATAGTCTTTAAACTAAAGACCGATTATTCTAAGACTACCTCTTCGATAAAATTTTATCAGAATCATCCCTCCTTCTTAACTCCACATGCTCCCATCACTTCCGTAATGTTTTTGACAGCTGGATTTTTTTTTTAAGATTTTATTTTTTTATTTGACAGACACAGATCACAAGTAAGGAGGCAGGCAGAGAGAGAGGAGGAAGCAGTCTCCCCACTGAGCAGAGAGCCCAATGTGGGGCTTGATCCCAGGACCCTGAGATCATGACCTGGGCTGAAAGCAGAGGTTTAACCCACTGAGCCACCCAGGTGCCCCAACAGCTGGATATTTTGTCCACTGTTTATATGTACATATTTGTGTTTGCATATATATATAAATTTGTACATATAAATTTCTATATAATTTATTTGTACATATAAATTTCTATATAATTATATAGAAATATATAAATTTATATATAATTTATATATAATATATTATACATATTATATATAATATGTATCTTATATTATATTATATATTATTATATATATATTCTTTTTTCCTATGTGTTATTGTCTTTCATCCTTGTGTTAAAAATCTCCTTAAGACTAAAGTAAGTTTTATATCAGAGAACAGACGAGACTATCTACAATCAAAAGACACAGATATCTATTTTAATATTGCCCAGAACCTAGCTCATGATAGACACTCTTGAATAACTAAGAGTGAGCATAGTAATCAACGAACCACATTAGTGCTTGGACCTATGTAAAACCTGCTTTGCTATTCATTTGTTCTTCTGCAGTTGCATATTTTCCCTGAAACACATATAAAAGGTATTAAATTATACTGGTCCTAGTAATTCCTGGAAAATGTCCTTGTCTTTGTTTGCAGCTGCCAACAAAGTTACCAAAGCCAGATTTTCTTACCAACAATTTCAGTCATTCCTGACAACTGGTTGAAAACCCAGGACCTTTTTCAAAAGATCAAAAGATGTGGCGATTTAAGAATTGCCATGCTAATGGAAGCTCAGTCGGGGTCAACAGTGACATATCCCACTTAGCTTTCTCAGACTGGATGAAACAAGATTTTACAGCTTTTTATTAACGCCTGCCTTTCCAGCCTTGTATTTGTCTATCAACAGATAATTGAACTTCCAACGATTGGAGACAAACTATCTTTTCTTCTTTCCAAATGAGAATTTGTAGGGGTTTTCTGGTCCCATTTGCCACCAAGTGCACATCAGAAGATGAATATCCTAGCAGGAGGTCAATGATAGCTGAAGAAGAGAGAGACCCACGGCCCGCCCAATGACAGAGCCAGCAGAAGGGCCTTCCCCAATTCGAGTTGCCATGGCAAACCGTCTAATGAAAAATGCTTCAATCTGAATTCATCACTAGAGGGTGATTAGAATGTAAATAATGGTGAGATATGTAGGCAATAGCATTTTTCTATTAAAAGAAACGCGATGAAAAGCACATCCTAGTTGGATAGTCACTTGCTCTATGTGTGGCTTCTGTTTGTCACACATGAAAGCCCTGAAGCTTTTTACGAAACCTACTGTTTTCCATTGGATCTTTCTGTAAACTTCCATTATATTGCATAAAAAATGGAGCAACAATTAAGACTATTTAAAATTTAAATGTATCTTGGGCAAGTAGGGTGAAGTCTGTCATTTTTCTTGCTATAGGGTATGTGTAGTGTGTGGGTTAGCATCTGTTCTCAGTAATTCCTCTAGTTCGGCTACAACACATTTGGAGACTACAGAGATATACAAGGCATTATTTGAACCACAGTTTTATTTATCTATTTATTGAAGCTAAAATTCAAGATGTAAATTCCTAACTAAAAGTGGGAATTTAACATTTTTCATTCCCATCTATAAAATGCCCCCAACATTGAAAACCAGATGATTCCTTGCTGTAACATAACTTACGTTATACAACTTTTGCATCTTGGACTACCCAGAGCCCCTACCACAGGGACCTGTATCTCCCACATTAGGAAAAGTGATACTCCAGTGTTTGGGAATTAGGTAAGCAGAACAGATAGAGGGATCAGCACATTTAATATTCCAAAGAGAAAAAGATTGGGATTTTTTCAGCACTCATTTACGTCTTTGTGCATGTGTTCACTCAGTCTGTATTGACCGAGAACCTTCTGTCAATGCCATCTCTACACAGACTAGAACTGGGTATGTCAATGAAGCCTTATGTGCATGGCACAAAGACAGGAGGTTACTTTCTTGAAGTCTGTCACCATTGTCTTTGTCCCAGATCTCACAACAGACAATAAGTCTCATTATGTAACTCTGCCTAAGCACCACAGTTAACACTCAAAATAACTTCAGTTCCATGATCTAATTATCCCAAGATTGTAGCAGTGAGTCACTGCTACCTATTAGGTCACATTTGTGAGAATTACAAAATGACACCTTGTGAGTAAATAAATTACAAAAGCAACCCCTTTCTTGGGATTTTAGCCCCCACCTGCACCCTCTACTAGGCTTCTTTGAGTGTGTGCTGTCTGCGCATCACAAGGAGATGTTCCTCCTCCCGGTGTCATCCACTAGTCCAGACCTGGCCCCACCTCACCCAGTGGGAGCCAATTCTGCATATCCTGTATCTCTGCAGACAGATGCTATGTTGAAGCATGCTACCCCCAGACAGGCTGAGCTAATCCCTAACTACTTATGGCTGCCACACTCCCTTCCTCTTTGATCCAGAAATTTTCTGAAAGGTATCCTGGTTGAGCCTTAATACTTTCCTCAGTGGATTTTTCCTCCTTGTTCAGAGATGCTCTATACTCCAAGATGCCTTGGGGTCTAATAATGCAAGTGACCTTAATTCTCTACACAGCTTTCAGGATGTCTACCTCACCCCCAATCCTATATGTCTCCTAACTCCATTGGTAGAAGGTAGAGCACACCATCTCCACAACTGACAGAAGGCCTGATGCAAAACATTCTCACAGAAATTCTCCTATCAGAACATCATGTTTATTATGCTAAAAGCTTGGGTTTGAGAAACTTGGGGAAAGATGGTGGTTTGATCTCCTCTCTGCCTTAACACTCTGGAGCAGAAACACCAGTAAAGCTGGGAGAGTCTGGAGGTGCATTGAGGCCATGGTTTCTCCCATCATCTCTGAAAGAGAAGGCAGTATGGATGATCTTCTTGTCAGTATCCAGGGAGACCTTGGCTAGGAAGGACTGTCATTGACCTCACACTCAGGGAGACGTGGCAATGTTCCAGTTTATTCACTGTGGGCTCACCAGCTTGACACTGTTCGATCACAAGGTGTCATTTTGTAATTCTCACAAAGTTAGAAGGTTAAAAATACATAAACTTAGGGGCACCTGGGTGGCTCAGTCGTTTAAGTGTCTGCTTTCAGCTGGAACATTATCTCAGATCCTGGGATCAAGCTCTGCCTTGGGTTCTCTGCTCAGCAGCAAGTCTGCTTCTCCCTCTCCCTCTGTGATCTCTCTCACTTTCTCTCTCTCTTTTTTCTCTCTTTCTCAAATAAAATCTTAAAATAATACACACACACACACACACACACACACACCACACACACTTGTATTTAAAAGGACTCAGTAGCCTGGAAGAGAAAGAGAAACAGGGAGGAATGCCAGGTCATGGAATGTCTGGCCTTCCAATGGGGGGATCCCATTGGGGGAGAACCAAGGGAATACCTGAAGGATACATTTTAACACATGACTAATAAGAACACCCAAGAAGATTTAAGTAGAATACCTAAATCGTGTTCTGGAAGTTGAAGAAAGAAAGAAAAAACTTTGGTGCTATGGACAGAATTGCTTACCTTTCCCCCACCCTCAATTCGTATGTTGAAGCCCTAAACCCTGAGTTATGGTATTTGGAGATGAGGTCTTTAGGAGATAATTGAGTTAAGATAATGTTGTGAGGATGGGGCCCAGGCTATAGGATTAGTGCCCTTATAATACACACCAGAGAGCTTGTTCTTTCTCTCTCTGCCCCATCTGTGTGTGTGTGTGTGTGTGTGTGTGTGTGTGTGTGTGTGTCTACCACATGAAGACACAGAGAAGACAGACATCTACAAGCCAGGAAGAGAGCTCTCACCAGAAACTAACAATGCTGACACCCTGATCTTGGACTTTAAGCATCCTGAAAAGTGAGAAAACAAATTCCTATTGCTTAAGCTACCTAGTCTATGGTATTTAGTTGTGGCAGCCTGGAATGACTAAGATATATGATATCTTTATTTAAATATCCTATGTATGAACTGAAAAAGAAGATGATCACGGCTGAGAACCAATTTAATGGTTCAAAAGATTAAGAGCTCATAGCCCAAAGCAAAAACACAATTGTATGGAAATCTCAAGGGGAAAGAAAAGAGGTTTAGAAGAGCAATCAGGCCAACAATTCCCTCAGCAATAAGGGCAGGGTTTTTTTTTGTTTTTTGTTTTTTTATATACCTGCAAGGATTCAGGATATATATATACTGTCAATGTTCCCTAGCTGAAGAAAATAGAAAGATTTAAGCAAATGCCAACTGACTGAGATCAGACACCCCAAAAGAAGAAAAGATGAGGGGGAGAGAACACAATGATCCTTTCAATCTATTGCTACACTAAATGGATAGAAGGGTGTCAGGGAATCTAGAATATGAATGTTATAAAAGAAACTTGAAATAGAAGACATACACTTAATGGAACATTTTAAAAATTATAATAAGATTATAATATACATCTTTCAGAATTTGACAGATAAAAAACAGAAAACATCATACATCACATCAACAAGAGAAAGGATAAAAACCATATGATCATTTCAATAGATGCAGGAAAAGCATTTAACAAAGTACAACATTCATTCATGATTAAAAACCCTTAACAAAGGAGGTTTAAAGGAAACATACCTCAAAACAATAAAGGTCATATGTGAAAAACCCATAGTGAATATCATACTCAATGGTAAAAAACTGAGTTTTTCCCCTAAGATCAGGAACACAACAAGGTTGTCCACTCCCACCATTTTTATTCAAAACAGTACTGGAAGTCCTAGCCATAAAAATCAGATTGACAAAGAAAAAATAAATAAATAAAGAGCATACAAACTGGTAAGGAAGTTAAAACCTTCACTTTCTGCACATGACATGATACTATCTACGGAAAGTCTTAAAGACTCCACCAAAAAGCTATTAGAACTGATAAACAGATTCAGTAAGGTTGCAGATACAAACTCAATATACAGAAACCCATTGCATTTCTATACACTGTTAATGAAGTAGCAGAAAGAGAAATTAAGAAAATAATCCCATTTATAACTGCACCAAAAATAATATAATAGTTATGAATAAACTTAAACTTAACCGAGGAGGTGAAAAACCTATACTCTGAAAACTATTAAACATTTATGAAAGAAATTGAAGATGACACAAACAAATGGAAGATATTCCATGTTCAGGAATTGGAAGAACAAATACTGTTAAAAATGTCCATACTACCCAAAGCAATCTACAGATTTAATGCACTCCCTATCAAAATACCAACAACATTTGGGGCACCTGGGTGGCTCAGTGGGTTAAAGCCTCTGCCTTGGGCTCAGGTCATGATCTCAGGGTCCTGGGATCGAGCCCCGTATCAGGCTCTCTGCTTCCCCCTCTCTCTCTGCCTGCCTCTCTGCCTACTTGTGATCTCTGTCTGTCAAATAAATAAATAAAGTATTAAAATATATATATATTTTTAAAGTACCAACAGGGGGTGCCTGGGGGGCTCAGTGGGTTAAAGTCTTTGCCTTCAGCTCAGGTCATGATCCCAGGGTCCTGGGATCAAGCCCCGTATCAGGCTCTCTGCTCAGCAGGGAGCCTGCTTCCTCCTCTCTCTCTGCCTGCCTTTCTGCCTACTTGTGATCTCTGTCTGTCAAAGAGCCTGCTTCCTCCTCTCTCTCTGCCTGCCTTTCTGCCTACTTGTGATCTCTGTCTGTCAAATAAATAAATAAAACCTTTATAAAATATATACCAACAGCATTCTTCACAGAGCTAGAACAAATAATCTAAAATTTGTATGGAACCACAGAAGACCCTGAATAGCCAATGTGATCTTGAAAAAGAAGAAAACCAGAGATACCACAACCATAGGTTTCAAGAAATACTACAAACCTGTAGTAATCAGAACAGTATGATACTGGCACAAAAATAGACACACAGACCAAAGAAACAGGATAGAAAGCCCAGCAACAAACCCACAGTTATATGGTCAATTAATCTTTGAAAAAGAGACAAGACTATACAATGAGATAAAGCGAATAGTGCTGGAAAAACTGGACAGCCACATACAAAATAAAGGAAGAAAGAATCCAGGCCACTTTTTACACCATGTGCAAAAATAAATTCAAAATGGATTAAGGACTTAAATGAAAGATTTAAACCCATAAAAATCCTAGAAGAGAGCTCAGGCAATAATTTCTCTGACATCAGCCATAGCAACATTTTTCTAGATATGTCTCCTGAGGCAAGGGAAATAAAAGCAAAAGTAAGCTATTGGAACTACATCAAAATAAAAATCTCCTTTAAGAGCAAACGAAACAATCAACAAAACTAAAAGGCAACCTACTAAATGGGAGAACATATTTGCAAATGACATATCCAATACAGTGTTAGTATCCAAAATATATATAGAACTTGTACAACTCAACGTACAAAAAGCAATCCAATTTAAAAATGGGCAGAAGATATAAACAGGCCTTTTTCCAAAAACATACAGATAGCCAACAGACACATGAAAAGATGCTCAACATCATTAATCATCAGGAAATGCAAATCAAAACCACAGTGAGTTATTACCTGATACCTGACGGAATGACTAAAATAAAAAACACAGGAAGTGTTGATGAGAAAGTACAGAAAAAGGAGCCCTCGTGTCCTATTGTTGGGAATGCAAACTGGTACAGCCACTGTGGAAAGCAGTATGGAAGTTCCTCAAAAAATTGAAAATAAAATTACCATATAATCCAATAATTCCACTACTGGGTATTTACCAAAGAAAACAAAAATACTAATTCAAAAAGATGTATGCACCTCTATGTTTATTGCAGCATTATTTATAATAGCCAAATTATGGAAGCAGCCCACTTGTCCATCAATAGATAAATGGATTAAAAAAATAGTGTGTGTGTATATGTGTCTATATATATGTGCATGTGTATGTATATACATACATATATGTATATATACATACACACACACAATGGACTATTAGCCATTATAAAGTAATGAAATCTTGCCATTTGCAGTGATGTGGATGGAACTAGAGGGTATTATGCTAAGTGAAATAAGTCAGACAGAAAAACAAATACCACATGATTTCACTCATATTAGGAATTTAAGAAACAAGACCAACAAAGAGAAAAGAGATGAACCAAAAAGCAGACTCTTCACTATAAAGAACAAACTGATGATTATCTGAAGGGATATGGGTGGGGGATGGGTGAAATAGGTGAACAGGATTAAGAATATGCTTATTAAGATAAGCACTGAGTAATGTACAGAATTGTTGGATCATGATATTGTATACCCAAAACTAATATAACACTGTCTTTAACTACTGGAATCAAAATAATAATAATAATATCACCTTAGCTCTTACTATTTAAAAGGGTACATTTTGTTCTTTCTAAATATTTCTAAATATTTCTTTCTAAATATTTATATCAAGTAGATACTATGTACCAGCAGTTTCCTAAGAACTTACATATATTAACTCATTTAATCTTCACAGCAGCCCATTTTACAGGTAAGAAAACTTAGGCATAGAGAGTTAAATTAACTTATCCAAGGTCACGAAGCTAGTAAGTGGCAAAACCAAACTTTGAACCAAAATAGCTAGGGTTCAGTTCATGAACTTAATCACTACATTAGACTTCCCCTAAGTTTTTCAGTTTAAGGAAACAATAAAATTTGCCAAAAATAAAGGTAGAAAATTGATTTTAAAAGATAAAAGCTGAAAACAATTGAATAGAAGAGATAAAAATCATGGAAAGAATGATAAAAACCAACACTTGTTATTTGAAAAGATTCCTAAAACAAAAAATCCTGCAAAAACATCCCCCCAAAAAAGAGAAAGCTAATATATAATTCATGCAAATGAATAAATAGATTTTACTATAGGTATGAAGTATATTAAGTTTCAAAAATACTAGATGCACTTTATAATAATACATTTGAATATCTAAAATCAAATTAGTATTACAAAAAGCAATCTAAGAAGTAGAACACCTCAAGAGACCAATACCAAGAGATGAGATTGGAATATTAACAAGCTGGTGTTTAAAAAGGCCCTTGGTCCGTTTGGTGTTATTGCTGCCTCCAAACTTTTGGATAAGAGAAGTTTCTTATTTCCTAGACTTTTCTAGGCCTTAGAAAAAAAGTGGAAGACATATTTAGTATGACCTTAATATGAATTACAGAAAACAACGCAAATGTGTTCCCTTTTTATAAAGTAAACAAAAATTTAAGCCTTACATTTGTGTATGGGTTGTTCAAGGATAAAAGGAGTTGTGAAAGGTTAAAAACCAGGTTGCTGGTGTTACTTATTTCAAGAGATTGAAATTGGGAGGGATGGCAATTTAAAAATGGGCTTTGAGTCAAACAAAGCCAAGTTTGGGTCCCAACTCTCCCATCTCCTCCTTTTGTGACCTTGGGATTCTTAGGATACCTCTGTCTTCATATGGGGTTGTGATAACAGTGCATTTAAAACGTCTGGTGGTAGAGAAACGCGGACTCTGGGAACTAGGATTCCCTTTTCCTCCCAAAGCGCTTTTTGTAGTAATGAGAAATGAGTGTGTGTATGTCCCTCCGGTTGACGTCTCTCAATGTCAGCTGTGTCCTAAAATTCCTATTCTGCATGTTTCATAGGCTTTCTGAATTCTCCTACGTGGTATCATTAACTCACAAATTTCCAAACTGTGTCATTAAAAAAGTCAGTTGCAAAGGCCTGGGGGAGGCTTTTCAACAAAGTCTAAATACAACTTAGGAAGGAGGGTTATCTTCAAACAGAATATGCCTGTTGCCAGTTTTGCAAAAATTCAAGAATCCTTCCCCCACAAAGGTGCAAAGAGAAAATATCTAGTTAACTGCCACTTCCCACTGGTCTTAGAGATGTGGGCACAAGCCGTGACCACCACAATCACTGGCTCACTGCTATCGGAGAGACCCAGGGTAGGAATGGGAACACTAAAAGCGGTCCTGCTGTATCTGGAGGTGAGAGTTGTTACTGGGCGTGGCCTGTCTCCTAGCAACGATTATACAAAATTAGCCCAGAGACTTGACCTCTCTGATGTCTCAGTCAGTTGTGCTCCTCTCCAGGCTGACAGGAAATTACTCAGTAACTCACCCTTTACCAAAGAGTAGCAGGACTCAGCCTAAACCTTCCCAGCCCGAAGATGAAAATGTTGTTATGGAAAGGTGCACACACTTCGTTCTGTTCAGCCCTTCTGTCTCTTGTGGAAAAGAATTCATCTACCTACACAAGGCCAGCCTGATTGTTCTGTCTCACCTTTTGCTTTTCTGTGTGATCACAAATTGCTTGAGGGGTGACACATCCTAGTCACATCCAGGTACAGCAGGTAAAGGGAGCTGCTCGGTAAGTACTGAACTCGTCCTTTGTCCTTTGAAAAGATGTGTCCTCCTGTTGTGTAGAGGGATCTTCCCGCTCTTACCATGGATTATCATGGTTAGTGTCTTTTATAATTAAACCCATCCCTTCCTTTAGATGAATTTTTTTGTTCTGGAAGAATAAACCCCCTGATCATGTTGGCCAAAGGGGCTATAAACTAGAACACGTACAACGACAGATCAATGACCACTTGGAGAGTAAATGCACTGTGCAAACCTAAGTGCTCATGGTGTGTGTTTGTGTTCAGTGCGACCAACACATTTATTGAGGTTTTACAAGATTCCTGATATATTAACCATAGAGAAAACTGTCCTTCTGCCATAACATCCCCAGAACTGTTTAAACTCAAGCCAGTGAGAAAAACATATTTCTGGTTCTAACAGTGGGTGTGAAATTGTGAAATTCACACACAAAAAAAGACAGGTGTCTTTTGAGGACCAGTATGGTGCGATTGGGACCAACATCTAGCTGTTGGGGGGCTGCCAGAGGGAAGAGAAAGAAAAGCTTTGGTTGTGGCTCTCATCCTCAGGGAAGGGGGAGATTGGGAATGATGATTCCTACCCTCTTGTTGTGTACATGACTGCAGACTTCAAGCAACTCTGTTTCTAACCTAATAACATGGTCGTGAGCTCTATTTAGATATAATTCATCACCTGTAAAAAAAGACTGAATGTTGTGCCCCTCCCCCTGCAAAAAAATCACATGTTGAAATTCTGCCCTCGAGGGGTCAGATTGTTTTAGGAGGTGGGGGCCTTCTGGAGGTGATTAGGTCATGAGGGCAGAGCCCCCATGATGGGATTAGTGTCCTTTTTAAAAGGGATCTCGGAGAGTTCTCTCATTCCTTCCAACATGTGAGGCTACAAAGAAAAGAAAAGTGTCCAGGAAGCAGACATCGAATATGCCAGTGGCTTCATCATGGACTTCTTATCCTGCAGAACTGTGAGAGATAAATGTTTGTTCTTTATAAGGTGCTGTCTGTGGGTTTCTGTTATAGCATCCCCGACAGACTAAGACACCTGCCAAAGATGAGGCTTACATGCCATCCAGATACCAAAGGCTAACATCAAGCCTTTACAAACTGGACTTCCACAGTTCTCACTGAGAAACAAACAAACACAAAGCACAGTTTAATTTTTGGTAGGACACAAAAGCCCGGCTGAGTCCATATTTCTCGCATACAATATATCGGAGCCGAGAAGGGTAAAGGAACTAGAGAGAGTAGGGGACAAGCTAAAGCCATATGTTTTAGGGGAAGTGCCTCTAGAAAGTGTTTTGTTCTGGAAATATGGCCCATATCTCCAAGTGCCAAATTAACTGAGGGGATTAGAGCTATAATTCAAGGTTTCCAATTACTTGCACTAGAAAGAAATATCCTGCTGATTGTACAAAAAGGTTTTCTGCGACTTGAGTAATGTGGGTAATTGCCTCAATTCTCGATTACATTTTGACTCTATCAACGCCATCTAGTCAGCAATGTGTGAACTAACTAAAGCTGTAAGTATGTTGGCAAGGTAAAGGTTGTCTTCTTCCCACATGAGTCAACTCCACATTCTTCACAATTAGCTCATCTCCTGCCGCCGAGCACCCTGCAGTACTGGAGAACTGCCAGCAGCTGTCATGGATGCACCAGTGGCTTGTGGTTCTCACTGCAGTGCATGACCCACAGGCCCCCTAACTTTGGAGACATGCCATTCACCCCAGCACTGGCTTTCTGGGGCAGGGTCTTCACCAGCACTGCTCTCTGGGCAGGGGTTTAGATGATACAATTCTGCAGATACTCATCTTTTACTTGAGGGCATATCGTCTTGTTAAACGAGGAAGCCAGACGACCTTTGGGGTTCCCTAGGTCTCCAGGGCAGAGAAACACATGACAGCTTGGCCTGGCCTTCCGACAGCTGCCATCCAACAGCAAGAACAGCCTGAACGCCTGGCAACCCCTGGTACCAGTGGGTGCAGATCTCGTTGCCCCCGACCACCCCCCTCAACCCAGTGAAAGGTGTGGTGACCTCTCCAGCTCGAGACCACCAGCAAAGGCAGCAAAGAGGTAAACACCCAGTGAGGGGGCAAAGGGTACAGCACTGAGGTTCAGCTCCACCGAGAAAAATGAAAAACGACGTTTCAGTGACCTTGGTCCAACCCTCTGTCCCTGTCTTGGAGAAATTCCAAGCTTTTCGCCTTCAGAGCAACCTCTGGCAGAAGGCTAGTATGCGTGGATGCTTCAGAAATTCATGAAAGTCTTTCTCTCCTTGTGGCCCCAGGGCCCCTGGAGAAGGGTGGGAGCCAGGGGCGGCACCAGGATGATGGGTGGGGGGGTCCAGGTGGGGGAGTGAAAGGGAAAAGCGGAACAGCAGTGTGAGCACCTACATTAAATTGTGGGGCCCCAAAAGGCTGAAGGCTAAATTATAAGAAGGAGCTAGCCGGCAAAGGAAGGAGGAAGAGGGGTCCTGGAAGACGGCACAGCTTGAACAAAGGCCCGGAGGTAGGAAAGAGATTGTGTATTTGGGAACTGAAAGGAAGGAACAGTGGAAGGAGACAGAAGCTAGAGGTAAATAGAGGCCAGATCATAGCAGGACTTTCCGTCATGGGACCAGTTTTAGATTTTGAAAATAGTAGCTTTACAGTGAAAAAACCTAACGGGACGCCTGGGTGGCTCAGTAGGTTAATGCCTCTGCCTTTGGCTCAGGTCATGATCCCAGGGTCCTGGGATCGAGCCCTGCATCGGGCTCTCTGCTCAAGCAGGGAGCCTGCTTCCCCCTTTCTCTCTGTCTGCCTCTCTGCCTACTTGTGATCTCTGTCTGTCAAATAAATATATAAACTCTTAAAAAAACAAACAAATAAACCTGACAGACATCACGTTAACCAACTCAACCAAACTTAACAGGTGTAATGGCGTGTGATAATCACCATCATATGCCTCCTGATAGGAACCCCTGGGAAGGACGCATCATCATTTCTCTGGTATTCTTGCCTATTACGGCATCATCAGAATTAATCATGAAAAAATAATCAGACAAGCTCAAAGTGAGCATTTTACAAAACAAGTGGCCCACAATTTTCAAAAACATTAAGGTCTTGAAAGACAAAACTTGAGGAACTCTTCCAGATGAAAGACTTGAAGAGAAAAGACAACCAAACGTGTGGTCTGGTCCCAAAACATGACATTATTGGGACAGTCGGGGGACATTCAACCAAGGTCTGCATATTGGAGAAGACTATTGCATCACTATTAATTTCCTGAATTTGATGGCTGGACTGCAGTTTTGTAAAATGTTATCATTTGGGGAAGCCAGGTGGAAAACCTACAGGAATTACCTGTACTGCTTAAGTTTCAGATTTCATAGGTATAATAATGGCAAGCCCTTAATGGGTTTTGACAAATGGACTGTCTTGCTCTAGTTTAGGTCTTTACATGTCACTCTGACCGCTATGTGGGTAATGGTTCGAAGCAGGACCCGCGGGAGGACATCCCGGTGGCAGGAGACTAGAGCGAATGGCTTCATTTCTCTGGGACGATCTTCCCGGCTGTCCGATGAGAAGACGGAACTGTCTGTATTTACCAAGGCAGGTTCATGACTTCCCTGCACTGTAATCACCTGGGGAACCTCAAATATCCGGGTCCCTGGGTCCCACCCCCTCCTGCCAGTCTGTAAGATGTCCCAGTCAGCTCGGGCTGCCACAATCCAACGCCAGAGACTGGAAGGCTTAAATAACACTCTGTCTCATGGTTCGGAAGCTGGTAGGTCCCAGTGAAGGTGCCAGCCCGTTAGGTTCCTGGTGAGAGCCTTCTTCCTGGCTCGCAGATCGCTGCCTTCTCGCTGTGTCCTCAGGAGAGGGAAAGAAAGGGAGGCGGGGGCAGGAGTAAATATCTCAGATCAGTGCGTGAGCCTTTTACCCGGTGCACGTGTCTCCCATTACAGTGGGTTTCAGGGACCATGCCTTCATGTCTTGCTTCTAAGACATAGTCCCTTCCTTGATTTTCTTTGTCCCCCAGCACCAGCAAAGAGCCTGCTCCCGCACTCACAAATGCTTGAATGGATGATTGCAGAGCTGTGACTGCGTGTGACAGCGAGGGGAGAAACGCGGGGAGGGTTCAGGTGGAAACGAGAAAGCCACCCAGACAGACGTCCTTGGGCAGTCAGGGCTCACTGGGACCTCTGAGATGGGGCTTCTTGTATACTGGATGATACAGCAGATGCCTCCTGTGCCCACCTCACCTTGAACTCCAGCTGCAGGTGTAGACAGAAGCCCCAAAGAGCTTTCACTCAGTCTATTGTCTGCCCGAGGACCTTACCTTCACCCCGCACCTCTCAGAGACCTGGCAAGGAGCCTCCCCTGCACCGTCCACTTCTATGCAGAGCTTGGGAGTTCCGGGAGCAGTTACTATACTCAGGGCAACCCAGAGTGATAGACACAGGACAGATGCTCCTCCAAGGTCTTGAACGGACAGTTCTGCTCCAGCAGCTCTGAAGGGCTGAGGACACTGGTCCCGTTGCCTCCAGCAGTGACCAGCCAAGCATCCCTCCCTTCTACTGGCTTCTCTGCCTTGCTTCTTTCACCCTCCCTGGCCCTCACTTCTAGCCTTTGACTTTGAAAAATGAGGACGATTAAGGAGACAGAGAGAAGAGAGCAGAAAGTCGAGTGGAGGCAAAAAGGAAGGGAGGTTAGAAAGCCAAAAGGAGGAGAGAGATCACTGTTTGGGGCGGTTACATGCACGACGTGTGTGATTCAGGGAAGGAGCTTGGAACTGGAACGAGTGGACAGATCCTGGATGAATGAATGCCGGTCCCGGACCCACACTGGTTATCAAATGCTGTAAATGTGGCAGGAGTTGCTGGGAACAGGGACGGTACTAAACAGCCGGAGCACATACACGGAGCAGCACCAGCCCCAGTCACCCACCCACGCGGCCGACTCCTGTTTAATCATGTGAATCAGGGGACGCCTGGGGGCTCAGTCGGTTAAGCGTCTGCCTTGAGCTTGGGTCATGATCCCAGGGTCCTCGAACTGAGTCCCACACCCAGCTCCCTGTTCAGCAGGAAGCCTGCTTCTCCCGCTGCCTGCTGCTCCCCCTGCTTGTGCTCTCTCTCTGACAAACAAATAAATAAAATCTTAAAAAGAAATAACTGAAGCGGCATTGCCAGAGCCATCCATCGCAAAGCCCTGTGTCTCTAGCTTTCCAATCAGCTTCAATGGCCTGATGAGTCCTCAATAAGAGAACCACTGTGCCACCTTCATGATGCATGTGCCAAGGACGTAAATATGTAAGCAGTTCCGTATTAACATTAATTAGCAGCAGTAGCCTGGAAATGTTTTGCATAACCCCGGGAAGCACTAATGGAATTGTGTATCTTTTCCTCCAGTATGAGCAGTCGAGAATCATGCATAATGGAAAAGCAGAGAGTGCAGCTGGCGGCGGCAGGCCAGATCACAGGAGATGATTTCCACTTGTTTTTACGATCGTGAAGAACTACCTTCCAGTCAAGCCCTGAAAGCAAATACCATCCTACAGCCCCGGGGGCGTGGAGGCTGGCAGAGTCATCCTACATAACAGTAAATAACAATCCCGCTTAGAGGCCCCGACGCTGGGCCCTTTATTGATGTTTGATCTACGAGCAGAGTGTCTCGGGGAGTGCGTGCCGCGGTGACAGAAAGCAGGTGCCACCTGACGTGTAGGAGGCTGGAGGAGACGCACGAGTTGAGCCCCTCTCCACCGGGGCAGGCGGCTGGTCCGTCTAGGAAGCAGCGCCCGGACGGTGTTGCCTTCTAGTCTTGAAATTGTTCCATAGTCTCTGCTGTCCCCCTGCTCCCGGAGCCTCCGCCGTGGGTTAGAAGGCAGAAGCAAACCAAGGAAAACCCCAGAAGGCTCCTTACTTTCGCCCTCTCTCCCTCGCCCTCTATCTCTCAACCACTGTGGGTTTGGGGAGGTTTTGTTTTTAACAGCTTTATTGACATATAATTCACATACCATAACTCACCCACTTAAAGTGTATAATTCAATAGATTTGGTATATTACATTATTCGTTTTTTTTTAAGCTTTTATTCATTCATCAGAAAGACAGCATGAGCACAAGCCGGGGGGAATGGCAAGCAGAGGCAGAAGGAGAATGAGACTCCCCACTGAACAGGGGGCCCAATGCAGAGCAGTCCCAGGGCCCTGGGATCATGACCTTGACCGAAGGCAAACACTTAACCATCGGAGCCACCAGGCGTCCCACATTATTCTTTTTTTTTAAGTTGTGAAATATGTATAACATAAAACCTTTCATTTAAACCATTTGGGGTAAGATCATTTTTATTATTATAAAATATATATAACATAAAATTTGCTGCTTTAACAATGTTTAAGAATATTTTATTTATGCATTTGACAGAGATAGCAAGAGAGCACAAGCAGGAGGAGTGGCAGGCAGAGGGAGACAGAGAAGCAGACTCCCGGCTGAACAGGGAGCCTGATGTAGGGCTCCATCCCAGGACCCTGGGATCGTGACCGGAGCCGAAGGCAGAGGCTTAATGGACTGAGCCACCGAGGCACCCCAGTTTTAACCATTTTTAAGTGCGCAGTTCTGGACCATTAAGTATTTCGCACTGTGCCACCATCACCAATATCCATCTCCAAAACTCTTCATCTCCCCAAATATAAACTCTCCGTTCATGAAGCGATAATAATAATAATAATTCCCCATCCTTCCCGTCTCCTCTCACCACCCGCCCTCCACCCCTACCATCTCCAGATGAGCGCTAACCAATTTTCTGTCCCTCTGAATTTGCCTGTTCTAGATATTTCATGTCAGTGGAATCATAAAACGTTTATCATTTAGTGTTTGGCTTACTTGACTCAGCGTAATATCCTCAAGGTTCATCCGTGTTGCGATGTGTGTTCAAACTTAATTCCTTTTTATGGCTGATGAATATACCATGGTATGTATGCACGAATTTTGTCTGTCCATTCATTTACTGGTGTGTACTTCAGTTGCTCTTGCCTATTTGCCGCTTGTGAATAACGCTGCAGTAAACACCGGCCCCCAAGTATCTATTTGAATTTCTTATCAGTTCTTTGGTATACATACCTAAAAGTGGGATTGCTAGCTCATATGTTCAGTTAGCTTTTTGAGGACCCGCCGAACTGTTTACCACAGCTGCACCCACTTGCAGCCCCATCAGCAATGTGGAAGGGTTCCAATACACTTCTTATTTTCTATTTGGAGTTGTTGTTTTTGTTTTTGTTTTTTTTTAGATTTTTTTAAATTATTTATTTGACAGATCACAAGTAGGCAGAGAGGCAGTCAGAGAAAGAGAGGAGGAAGCAGACTTCCCACTGAGCAGAGAGTCCGATGCGGGGCTCGATCCCAGGACCCTGAGATCATGACCTGAGCTGAAGGCAGAGACTTTAACTCACTGAGCCACCTAGGTGCCCCTGGAGTTGTTTTTTAGTTATAGCCACTGTAGTAGGTGTGAAATGGTGTCTCATGGTTTTGACTTGCAATGTGCTGTTGACTAGTAATATTCAGCATCATTTCATGCGCTCATTGGTTATTTGTAGATCTTCTTTGGAAGATGGAGAAGTGTAGTAGTTTGCTAGAACTGCCATAACAGTACCACAGACTAGGTGGCTTAAGCAAGAGAAATTTATTTTCTCGCAGTTCTGAAAGCTGGAAGTCTAAGTTCA
The DNA here is from genome assembly GCF_009829155.1 of Mustela erminea. Taxonomy (NCBI): domain Eukaryota; kingdom Metazoa; phylum Chordata; class Mammalia; order Carnivora; family Mustelidae; genus Mustela; species Mustela erminea. The sequence goes on from NC_045628.1 coordinate 10,458,671, forward strand.
AAGTGTTGGCAAATTTGCTTTCCTCTGAGGTCTCTCTGCATAGTTTGTAGAGGGCTGTCCTCTCGCCATGCCTTCATGGGGTCTTTTTTCTGTGCCTACCTGTGTCCTAATCTCTCTTTGTAAGGACACCGGTCCTACTGTATTACTGGCCACCCCAGTAACCTTATTTACTCTTAATTACTTTTTTAAAGACCTTATCTAAATATTGTCACATTTTGAGTTACTAGGGTTAGCAGGTCAACATATTCATTTGGAGGGAGGGGACACAATTCAACCCATAACAAATGTCTATTTAAATCCTTTGTCCATTTTTTTTTTCGATTGGGTGGTAACCACTGTGAGTTTTTATGTTGACTGTGTGGTCTTATCTTTTATAGAGGCAAAGGTAGGGATAGAATAGGAGAGAGTGAGGTTATTACTAGGTTTTAAACCTTGAGATGTTTCATTTGATTGGATGTTAGCACACTCAACACCGTCCCAAAGAGCATTTTCCCACTTTTCCGTATGGAGTTCCAACCATACTATCTCTCACTAGAATAATGCAATAATATCCATCAGCAGCAAGCAAGAAATCACCATATTATGCCTGAATCATAGCAAATCAGTTTTCAAATGCCTGCTGACCTGTAACTTACTTAAAGGCAAGTAAGTTACTTGCGTGACTTGTGTGACATGTGATAAACACAATAACCTATGCCATAGCTCTTACTGTCCCCACTACACAGATGAGGAAACAGAGGCTCAGAGGGATGGAGGGGCTTGCCCAAGATTACACAGGAAGTAGCGGAGGGAAAGTACAGACCTGGATCTAGCCAACTCCTTCCATCCACTGCAATTCCTTTCTCCATAAAGGCAGAAATGGAGTATGAGGGCACAGTAAGCAAACAGTATTGAATCCACTGAGATTTCTGAGTGAGCCGAGCTCATCTCCAAGGGATGAATGCTTACCATTGTCTGTCTTCACAATAGCTTTTTTTTTTCCTTTCCATACTTCCTAACTTCTTATTTTAAGTCTTGCTAAAATCAAGGGAGATTGCATCTCTTAGGCTCTGCCTACCAAAAGCTTTAACAAAAGAATGGGTTCTGAATGAAACTGTGCAATGTATTAAACTGTCTCCTGTCTCCAGTGGTGAGTAACAGAGCTATGTAATCAGGTCAGTCTCTGCGCTGCACTTCAGTTTTACACATTCACTGATGAGAATCGTCATGGTATTGTTACAATGAGCTACAATTATTCTTTGAAGTAAGGTTTTCTAATGTCAACATAAAGGAATAATATTTTAATTTCTCATGTACAAATCAATTAAGCAGATATTATAATAACAGACAGGAACTCAAGTGCAGTCAATATGCTACAGTCATGGTAATTGTAATAGAGACAGAGGATTTTTTTTTATATAAAAAATAATGGGAGCACCTGGGTGTCTCAGTTGGTTAAGTGTCTGCCTTTGGCTCAGTTCGTGATCCCAGGGTCCTGGGCTAGAGTCTTGCGTTGGGCTCCCTATTCAGTGGGGAGTCTGCTTCTCCCTCTGCCCCTCCCCCCTCTCATGCTCTCTCTCTTTCTCTCTCTCTGAAATAAATAAATAAAATCTAAAAAATAAAAATTAAAAAATAACGAAATGAGGAAAAAGGTTACAGATGACAGTTTCAATACCCCAAAATACTGAAAACAGTCAAAAATTATTATACTTTTTTCTTAAGATTTTATTTATTTATTTGATACAGAGAGAGCATGAGCAGGGCTAGCAGCAGAGGGAGAAGGACAAGCAGACTCTCCACTGAGCAGGGAGCCCAACATGGGACTCGATCCCAGGACCCTGAGACCTGAGCTGAAGGCAGACGCTTAACTGACTGAGCCACCCGGGTACCCCGATTATTATTCTTTTTTTTTTTAAAAATCATCAATCTAAGACAATGATAACAACAAGCACAAATTATCCATACAGATTTTTAGCCCTCTCCTGGTGAGATGAATTTTTCTTTTTTCTTTTTTTTTCTTTTCCTTTTTCTTTCTTTTTTTTTTCTTTTTTTTCTTTCTTTTTTTTTTTTTTTTTTTTCTTTGTTTTTTTTTTTTAGTTTTTGTTTTGTTTTTTTTTCTTTTTCTTTTTCCCCAAATATCCAGGTAGGCCTGGACTCGTCTTGTTAATGGACAAAGAAGGTTTTGTAGACAAGTCATGGCCCAACTCTATGGCACTCTCAACCAGCTGCTTCACAAGGAGAAGGTGCCTTACTTACCCTTAATTGCTCCCATGCTAGTAACCTGGGTCATGGTGAATCCAGTCATCGCTCTCTTAACGCATTTGATAAGGTTTAATGGGCAGTTTTTCTCCAGTGGCACCATTGAGCAGCAGTCACCAAACTTGTTGGGTAAAGAAGAATTCATTTTTCTAAGGGATTTTGCAAATATTACATGTTCTTCCCTTGCTGACTTATTTCCCCTTTGAGGAAGGGCCTACAGAACCTCCTGGTGACTTGTTGAATAATTAGAACTTGGGGGGCGCCTGGGTGGTGCGGTCCGTTAAGCCTCAGGTTTAATCTCAGAGTCTTGAGACCAAGCCCTGTGTGGGGCTCTGGTCTCAGCCAGGAGCCTGCTTGAGATCCTCTCTCCCACTCCCTCTGCCCCTCCTGCTCATGCTCTCTCTCTCTCTCTCTCTAGAACAATAAATAAATAAATCTTTTAAAAAAATAGTAAGAATTAGAATTTGTTCATTCCAGATTTTTTTCCACAAGGGGAACAAGTAAAATCACATGTGTAGAATGTGTGGGTGACGTCCTTGGTTTGTAAAGGAGCATTTCACCAAGGAAGTCCCATAACAACTTTTCATATTTGTATGTGTTTCCCTTTTGTGTTCAGTTTTACTTTATGTTCTCCACATGCTAATGGCTCAGTAGGGCTTAGGCTATCAGCATGGGGTGAGGTATGTTAGGAAGACACATTACAATTGGGTGGCAGAATGACCTCTGTAAGGGCCTACGTAGCCAGAGCGACTCCATCTCGGTTAAACAGCCATTTTGTTATTTGTGCAGTAAAACTTAAACTGACCCTGCCCCCCCCACCCCAGAGGAACTTACTTAAAAGCAAGTCCAGAAAACCAGTAAAATATGGTTGGCCAGTTCCTAATAATAGAGCCTGGAATACAAGTATGAGTCAGGCCAGGTGGAACATCCAATCAGTAAAAAGCACACATACTATCTCCCTAACCACCAAAAAATGTAAACCCCGCCTTTTGGGCGCCAAACTTGGACGCCAATTCTGACCAGAGTGATAGGCTAGTTCGAACAGCTACTATAGGGTAAATTGTAATTCAATTGGCCACCCGCATGTGACCTAACATGACTGTGCAACTTTCTCTGTGTGTTAGAATCTCACTGGCTCGTTGCTCTCTCTGTAAGAGACGGCCCCGACCAGTCTGTTTGATTCTTGATACTGGCGCAAAATAAAGCTTTGCTTGACCTTTGCTTTGTATCAGTCTTGTTCCTTTGATAACAGACCCCATCACCTCTTAATAGCATGTTCTCAACTTTCAATGACGATGGTCATATAACTCAGGACCATTTTATAGTCTAAATCACACATGTTGTATCAAAATCATGTGGCCCATAGTTTTTGTAGTTCTCCTGATGAGGGACTTTGTGGGTTTTGTAACCAGTGGGATCGGATTAACTTTTCCGATCAGGTTGCACAGTTGCTCCCAATGCTAGATTCAAAGTCTGGCTGCATATGTGGGCTTCCAAGAACAGGGATTCCTACATAATGTTCGGGGTTGGGCAGCCAAGCTGTTCCTCTTTCTCTTACTCATTTTCTGACTCTATTTCCCCCTTGATCTCATTCAACCAGTGGTCTATCCAAAAAACTTATAAAAATATACGTACAAAAATTTATTGCCATTTTTAAAATTTATCTTTTAAAGGATGATTTTCACACAGTTTGCCAGTGATCAAGTATACGATAGTCTTCCTTGTAAATTTTAGTCAGTTGATTCTCAGAGAATACTTCTCTAGATCTTCTGCCAAACTTTTGTGTCTACATCAACCGTGGTGGCAACTGATAAGCAAATGTAATTTTGACAAGAATATTAGTTGATGCTCCTATTTACATTAACAAGGAAGGTGACACAGTGAAGACATTCAGACTTTCACTTGGTCATCATTGACATTATTGACTTCCTTGTTGAATCAGATCCTTTTCTAGTGCAGGAAGACTATTTCCTCAAAATTTTGTGCTGTTCACCATGTAATGGCTACAGATGTGACAATCTTAAAATTTAATCTGCATTATTACTATTTTCTCCATCCCTTTTTATGTCTAGACAGTCATTAAACCAATAAATCAAACCTGAACTTGTAGCAATTGTCAACTCCCGTGTTATAAATATTCCCACCATTGCAGACTTCGAGCTACCAAAGTGACATTGAATGTGAACTTGGGGAGAGAGGCACAGTAGCACACCATTATATAGTATTCATATCATACAAATACAGTAGATGCTAAAACCTCAAAAAGTTAGACAGTAAACAGGAAGTGATGAGTTTGGTTTTTTTACTATAACTGATTTAATTATAATGTATACAGTTTAATTTTTAATAATGGCTGTGTTTAACAACTGGTTCTCAAAATGTCTGGATTTAGGCGTAAGTTCTTACAGGCTGGTAGGAGCCAGCTTTAGCACGCAACTGCACCAACCCACAAAAGATTACATTACACGGCCAATGTTAGCAGGGAATGCTTTAAACTACAGGTAATAGTATCTGGTTAAGAAAGGCTAGATTTAGCTCCAGGGGGTCAAGGATCTTTGTTCATCAAGATTTGTTAAAGTGCCTCAAACAGCTCCAAACACATTAGACACGCTTGGTAAACTTTGCTGAGTTGCATTTGTTGAAATAACAGAGGAATTTAGTTAGCACACACAGTGAGAAGTCTCGATGCAGGTGTTTCCAAAGCTGATCTGTCCAGGGCACGGGATCAACCACTCTGTGAGGTTCTAGCCTTCTCCTTATGGCTGGCAAGGTGGCTGCCACAGCCCAGCTCAGACCCTCACGGCGTGACATCAGGAGGAGGAAACAGTGATAACCATGCTATAAGCGACATGTCCTCAAGTGCTTTCTGGTTTTCTCAAGCAGGTCCAACACCATCAGTTGCAAGGAGGCTGAGATAGCAGAAGCCCCCTTTTTGGACCCTGTGATGGGAAATATGTGAAGAAAAGGAAAAATAATTTCCTTGGTTTCCTACTAGGCCAATTCAATGCTAGGAATCAAGTAGTACAAATTATTTATTTTGGTTCACGTGTCATCTGAATGTAATCATTGCTCTGTAATTTTCTATTTTTATTGAGCTCCCTGAAGTATTGTTTTAAAATAAAATGTGAGGGGCGCCTGGGTGGCTCAGTGGGTTAAGCCTCTGCCTTCGGCTCAGGTCATGATCTCAGGGTCCTGAGAGTGAGCCCCACACTGGGCTCTCTGCTCAACAGGGAGTCTGCTTCCCCCTCTCTCTCTGCCTGCTGCTCTGCCTGCTTGTGATCTCTCTCTGTCTCTGTCAAATAAATAAATAAAATCTTTTTTAAAAAATAAAATAAAATATGTAGGGGCACCTAGGTGGCTCCGTCGGTTAAGTGTCTGCCTTCGGGTCCCAGGGGCCTGGAATCGAGCCCCACAACGGGGCTCCCTGCTCACTGGGGAGTCTAGTTCTCCCTCTGCCCCTCCCCCCCACTCAAGCTTTCTCTCTCTTTCTCTCTCTCTCTCTCTGGCTCTGCACTCTCTCTCAAATAAATAAATATAATCTTTAAAAAGGAAATGTGTAATAAATCAGGAAGAATCATTACACATTTTATTTACTTTTTAAAAAATTATAATTCACCTTTTGAAGGAAATCTAGAAGAGATAATTGCTGATGTACAATTTGACTAAAGAAGGTCTGTGGGGCACCTGGGCGGCTCAGTGGATTAAGCCTCTGCCTTCGGCTCAGGTCATGGTGTCAGGGTCCTGGGATGGAGCCCTGCATCTGGCTCTCTGCTCAGCAGGGAGCCTGCTCCCCACCCCCCCCACGCCCCCACCCCCACGCCCACCTCTCTGCCTCCTGGTGATCTCTCTTTCTCTCTTTGTGTCAAATAAATAAATAAAATCTTAAATAAATAAAATTAAAAAATAAAGAAGGTCTGTATCAGATTATCACAAATCAGTTTTCTGACATAATAACATAACTACAAAGAAAAAAAATCCCTTGTAAAAACGCTCTAGCCCATAAAACATTCAAATAAAATAACATACAATAACAAATACAGTGACATTCTACAGAGAATTTGAGCAGTTTTTAGAAGTATATTCTCCTGGATTTGGGTCCACATTAGTATTACTAACAAAGAGAACAATTGGAAAGTATTCCCACTCAAAATCTGTATTCAAGCAGCCCTCAAATATTTTGAGGCGTCGCCTTCCATCCAGCGCTCAGGGAGCCCAAGGGAAGAAATGCAGCTTCCTTGGGGTTCCCAAGGCTGGCGGCACAGATTCTGGTCACTGAAGAAGGTTCTTTCCCATCTGTCATGGTCCAGACACATCTGTGTCAGAAAGAATCCCTGAGTTCAGGAAAAGGCAGCAAATAAATGTCAGAATTAATACTGTCCGGGGTTTACTCTTTTCAGACTCAGAAAACAATCATGGGACTTAGAACTACAACAGACTCTAGAGGTTATCTTCTTCGCTTACATTCGAAACTGTGTTCTCCTTGCTGAGGTCATTCTAGAAAATGGTTTTATACAGAAGAAAAAAGGTGTTTTGCTCTACACTTCTCTTGTGTGCTGTAAATCTGAAAACAAAACAACCATAAGACCTACCTTCTCCAAACATGATATAACCATGAGAAGCCCCCCGCTTTAATTTTGAAATGGAGCACATATCTTTTTATTTTTTTTACATGATGGTAAAAGACATATAAGAAGCACCCTGGTTTCGATCAGATTATATGTTTTCTTAGGGACCTTTCTGGGGTTGCTGGTAGCTTTGTCTTTTTTCCAATGTCCTGAAGACATTTCTAATATTTCTAGTATCTGCAAGATGCTTACCATTTTTACTTGGGTGGCCTGTTTGTTTGGGGCGGGTTTCCAGAGGAAGCTTGTCACTTACATCCTAGGCAGATCCTCTGCTACTCAAACCACCCCCTCATTATGCTGTGAAAGACCTGACAGCAGGGTTCTTGCGGAAGGGAGGGGATATATTCTACATGTGGAAGGCACATGAATTGTTGGGACCAAAAGGTGTCCTCAGCCAGATTGCGTTTTCCAAACATTGCCACCACAACAGGTCCTGACCCACGTGCTCTTCTCGCAGTGTGACCGTGGTGAGAGGGTCTCTCCCTCCTTCCCGTGAGTCTGGGCGGGACATTGACTGCTTTGCCAGTATAGTGAGTAGAACTGACTCTTTGTGACTTCCAAGGCTTAATAATGCCACACACACCTGCCTTGGGAAGCTGGTGCTCAGAACACAGCCAGGATGCTGTCAGGAAGCCCAGACTAGCCCATGTGGACAGATGCTGTGGAAGGCCACATATAGATGATTCTAGCCCCTGGCCTTGGGTTACGCTATAGCTTCCAGTCTTCCCAGCTGAGGATCTAGACATCATGGAGAAAAGACAAGCCAGCCCCATTTCTCTGTCCAAACTCCTGATTCACAGACTCTGTGAACATAATGGAAGGGTTATTTTATACTCCTGAATTCTGTGGCAGGTTATGAGATAATAGTAATAGAAATGAGTAGGAATAGGAGCTATGTGTTTTATTTGCTGGATTTTTCTTTGCCCGTTCCAGGAACTCTTTTGTGCTTCCTTTCCTTAAGAGTAGACTTTTCTGGAAACTTATCGCTCTCCTGAAGAGTACATCCCAAAGATGGAGAGGCGGAAAATGAGTGTGTGAGAGAGGGTGGGAGGAAAGAAAGAAAACTCTGGGTCAATCAGGAACTCTAAAGAATCTCTTAAAATTACAAAGTAGGCAAGAGTAGATTAAAGAGAAAAAAACTGCAGCCCGGGATAAAGGTGGGGGGATTTTGCTAAAACCCTCAGAGGCACACCAGACCAACTGGGAGGGAATCCAGGAGGAGGCAGCCGCGGAGAGCCACCAAGGCGAGAACAGGAGGGCAGCCCCCGAGCATCCCCCTCCTCCCCAGGCATGGCAGCAGGCAGCCATGGTGCACATTCTCACTTTCCATAAAGCAGTGGGCCCAGGACCTCCAGGAGCAAGAGACAGAGGGCAGGGTCCTGGTATGCCTTAGGGACCAGCTGTGAGAGAGCCTGTCTTGACACATGCCAGAAGCTACTGCCACGCTCACTGAAAACAGTGCAGTTCCTACTCCCCCTCAACCAGTCTGCATAAATTGTTACAACAGATCTGTAACAGGGAATCTTAACATAAAGATACCTAAGCAAGAATCAAATATTTGGGGAGAGCCAACACCATAACATAGAGGGGAGTGGGAAAATGAACAGAAAAAGAAAAACATATGACTGAAGAAACAGATTGAATAGTGCAATCATAGAAGTTTTTTTTTTTTCTGAAGACTTGTAACTATACCAAAGGCTTAAAGAAACAGCACAATCAAAAGAATAGATAGAACTAATAAAAGCTGTTGAGCATTAAAATCATACTTGTTGATATTGAAAACTTAATATGATGCCTTGAGAAGCAAAATGGGCACAGCTGAGGAGCAAATCAATTGGAAAATGAAGTCATAGAATTTGCTCAAAAGACACAAAATTAAGAGACTTCGTAGAATAAATCTAATCCCAGCATCCATTACAAAAAGGAATTACAAAAGAGCCTCGAGGAAATGAAAACAAAATGTAAAGAAATAATTGATTAGAAATTTACAGAACTGAAGTAAAACACAAGGCCTCTAGGAGAACTCATTACCCAGTAAGATCATTTTTTTAAAAAAATCATTCAGACACTATTGATACTAGAGAACAGTCGTGTCCTCCTAGCTTAGCTCTTGGGATCAAGAACCAAGACCACCTGTTTCAACATGACTTATTTGTTCCAGGAAATCCTTGCCCAGAAAGATAAGGCTGTAAATCAATAAATACTTGCTGTTTACCTCCGGAAACTCCTGAAAACCAATTTGTCTGGGCAAAGGGTGTGTACATCTGGGCAAACAGTTTTCCTCTCAGAACAATAGTGTTTACACCTGAGCAAACAGCTCATTTATCAACAACAGTTTATACATCAATATTTGCTTTGAGCTCCGCTGTGTCCACCAAACCTAAACTATTCGTTAGGAATTTTGCCCAATCCTAATTCCAATCAGTTCCCTGCCCCGGCTCCAGAACCCTATAAATATCTTCCCCCTGACTTTCCCCTTCCGAGACACTGCTAAGAACCTCTCACGGTGATGGTCTCCCTTCCTACAGTAGGTTTAATAAACTCAGCTTGGCTTTATCAAAAACTTACTTTCAATAGACTTTTTGGGGAGTGGGCTATTGAAAACCCATGGAGAAACTTCACTGAAATACAAATAACACCCTAAAACCTTCTAGAGAGAGGTAGAATCTGATTATCTACAAAGGAAGAAGAATCTGGTTGATGTCAGCCTTCATAGCTACAGCCATGAATACATACGGACACTGAAGCTATTATCTTTAGTATCTAAAGGAGAACAACTTTGGGCCTAAAAATCTATACCAAGACAAACTATCCTTTAAAACATATGTCAGCAAAGTATGGTCAATGGCCAGCCACCTGTTTTTATAAGTGAAAGTTTCTTGGGTCACAGAGTGCCCATTCACTTAACCTGTTGCCTTTATATACAGAGTCCGTGGCTGCTTGCACTCCAATGGCAGAGTTGAGTGGCTGTAACCAAGACCATGTGGCCTGCAAGCCTAAAACACTTATTATTTGTAACATTTAAAGAACTTTCCTAAGTGTTCATCATCATTAGCCATTAGGGAGATTCAAATCAAAACCACACTGAGATATCACCTTACACAAGTCAGAATGGCTAAAATTAACAAGACAGTAAACAACGTGTGTTGGAGAGGATGTGGAGAAAGGGGAACCCCCTCTTACACCATTGGTGGGAATGCAAGTTGGTGCAGCCACTTTAGAAAACAGTCTGGAGATTCCTTAAGAAATTAAATCTAAAGCTTCCCTATGACCTGCAATTGCATTATTGGGTATTTACCCAACGATACAGATGGAGGGAAAAGAAGGGCCATCTGTACCCCAATGTTCACAGCAGCAATGGCCACAATTGCCAAACTGTGGAAAGAGTCAAGATGCCCTTCAATGGACGAATGGATAAAGAAAATGTGGTCCATATATACAATGGAGTATTCTGCCTCCCTCAGAAAGGATGAATAACCAACTTTTGTATCAACATGGACGGGACTGGAAGAGATTATGCTGAGTGAAATAAGTCAAGCAGAGTCAATTGTCATATAGTTTCACTTACTTGTGGAGCATAAGGAATAACATGGGGGACATTGGGAGAAGGAGAGGAGAAGTCAGTTGGGGGAAATTGGAGGGGGAGATGAACCTTGAGAGACTGTGGACTCTGAGAAACAAACTGAGGTTTTTGGAGGGGAGGGGGGTAGGAGGTTGGGTGAGCCTGGTGGTGGGTATTACAGAGGGCACATATTGCATGGAGCACGGGGTGTGGTGCATAAACAATGAGTCTTGGAACACTGAAATAATATTAATTAATTAATTAATTAATTAAAATAAAAAAATTTTCTGGGGGCACCTGGCTGGCTCAGTCAGTAAAACATGTGACTCTTGTTCTCAAGGTCCTGAGTTCAAGTCCCACGCTAGGCGTAGAGCTTACATAAAAAAAAAAAAAGTTTCCTGACATCTGCTTTAACCTAAAGACACCTACAGACATAAGTTTTTCTAAAGTTTACTATTCAGTCACCCTTCCTGAAATGTCACAATGAAAATGATGAGGATAGGGAGAGAGGAGTTTCAGGATGAGGAGGGGAGATTTATCAAGGAACAAGTTACAATCATGGTGGTAAAATTAATTGTTACATTAAAATAAGTATTAAATGTTTAAGTTTCAAGGACGACATCCCATGCAGCGTGGCCTTTGAAGGAGACAAGTGAGATTGTGAGTAGGTAGGGGAACTCAAAAGGCAATAAAATTTACCTTTTTGTTGGGAGTGTGGAGAAGAGAAGATAAAACTAATTCCAGGCAAAGTTTATTATTTCTGTGCTATTTCTAGATAATTATGCATTCTAGCCAATGTTCAGCATTTCAGGGGAAGCATTCCAAGTTTACATATAAGATGTGTACATTTCCAAACCTACAGAAGGGAAAAGCAGAAAACAAACAATACCAGTTAATCCAGTTAAAGCAACTTGAAAGTGTAATTAAGACAATGCAAATAAGACAGCAGGCATAAATCCAAACATGTCTATGAATTTCAGGTACTTTTAGTTCAACCTCGTGTTCATCACATGCTTCCTTCATGACTGGCATTATTATAGGCACTGGAGACAACAATGAACAGAAGCTCACATTCCAATTGGTATGGAACATAATCTCACATAGGGGTGCTATTTAAGAGCCAAATAAAGCAAAGGAAAAGGCTGGCGAGTGATGTAACTTGGTCACCTTGGAGGCTACTGAGTCAGTCCAAACAGTATGTGATGGGGGCTCAGATGAGGGTGGTTTTGTGGAAGTAATGCCAGTGATAACATCTTGGGGAGATTTTAAAGAAAAAAATGACAGGATTTGCAGACGGAGTCTCTGAGAGGTAGGGGTCAGGTTACACAGGATACATTGGCGCATTACCAGGGACACTGAGTTCTGTGTTAAAACATCCAGACAAGCACACCATCAGCCATATTACTTGTAATATTTGAAATTGCTAGCCATCCCTGGGTCGCAGGGTTCTTGTCTCACCGACTCTAATGATGAATCTCACGGACAATAAGGTGAAGTGAAAGGAACGTCTATCAAGGGACGGTGAGAACAAAAAGGAAAGTTCTCTAGAGTGAGAGTGGTCCTGAGAATGGGTCGCCGTTGAGGACCTCTGTGGCCAGTCTTTTATAGAAAACTGACCAGGGAACTTGGGAAATATCTCATCTATAACATTGAAGAAAAGAAGGTGGATTTGTCAATATCATGAAAATATCTCATCTCTACTTAGAACAAAGGAGGTGGATTTGTTGCGCTCCCTTCTCGCTGGCTCAGAGCTCCTCTATAACATCTCTCCACATCTGGGATTTCTGTGAGCCTGGATCCGTAGTCCCCAGCGCAAGCCTAGTCACATCGCCCCTTTCTGTCTTTCCCTACCTTGCCTCATCTTCCCTTACTCACATGGACAATGCAGACTTCCATATGCCTGTAAACTCTTGAACATGGCATCTCACATCCCACAGATGGCTCAGACCTGCAAAGGAAGAAATACTCCTCCAGGATAAGGCAAGAGTTCTCAGAAGCTGTTCTAAGGACCGCCGCTGTTGGGCACTCCAGAGCGATTTCCTGTTCTAATTAATAGATGAGCTCTTAAGAGGTCACAACCTGCTTTCTGTGCAGGTGGGACTGATGAAAAGCTACCCGGTTGCTTGGGGAACACAGTGATTTATTTATTCAACCTTTGAGATGGAAGAAGTGGCCTCCGCAGCTGCCTTGCGGTCACTGGGAAGCAGGAAAGACTCTTCTGGTGCTGTATGCGAAGCGAGGCATTTGGTCCATCGTAGCCACCAGCAGTCCTTAAGGTCCTTCCACTGGCTTTCCATCAAGCAGCCACTTGTAATTACAAAGAGACCTTCGAGTCTTAAATATTTCAAAGTGACATCACTTCAAAGAAATAGTGGAAGTGATTTTAGGCTTTATCTTTCTGTTGTTGCAACTTTCTAATAGATAAAAACAATATAAATCGTGATTCTTCTGTTTTTCTGAAGAGCTTTTGCAGCAGTTTTCCCATGGGATATAGAAGAGACATCTCTTATCCTCCACAATGCTGTAGCAAGGAAAGTGGCTGATGGCTGGAAAAACCCTTTCCTTCTCAACCTGATGTCTTGTTTTTCCAACCAGTTTCCTGGGAAAGTGTTAACAGATTGCAAGAGAATTAAACATAGGACAGTTAGGCTTGAGAATGAAGAACAACCAAAATGTAACTGATTCTTGCGCCATCGGGTACAAATGCTATTTCCATGAGCTTGATTAACCTGTCACCTACCCGGATCAAGTCAGCTGAGTTAAAAAGTCCCTAAGGCAGAGAATTCTGCCTTACTGGGTTATGGTCCTCTCCTGCTCTTTTTTGGTATCTCTGTCTTCTGGTACTGGGACCACGGATGTCCCTTCCCAAAGATTCAGTCTGACACCACAGAATTACCCAAGCCACCTCCACCATCAAGCTGGACTGGATCCATCACTCTGTGCTATGGACGGAAGTTGTTCCCCGCAAAGTTCTTGCGTTGAAGCCTAAATCCCCTGCTGACAGTATTTGGAGGGGGGTCCCTCAGGAGGTCATTAGGTCTTGAGGATGGGCCCAGTGTTGGGATGAACACCAACAAGGAGAGGAAGCGACCCAAGCTTGCTCTCTCTGCCACATGAGAACGCAGCAGCAAGAGCCATCTGCAAACCAAAAGAGGATTTTCGCTGGAACCCAACCATGCTAGCACGCTGATCTCAAACGGCCACACTCCAGAGCTGTGAGAAATAAATTCCTGTTGCTTAAATCCCCCGCCCCCACCTGTGGTATTTTTTGTTATTGTAGCCAGAATGTTCTAAAAAGCCCAGTCCCTTCTTACTCTGTATTCATCTTCTATTGCTCCTGTAACCAATTACTGCAAACTTAGCGGCTTAAAACAATACAAAAACGCATATTCGCTCTTGGAATTCTGGGTGGGCTCAGCTGTTTCTGCTGGGGTCTCGTAGGCAAAAATCAAGATGCTGGCCTGCCCGGGCTCTCTCGCATCGGGAGGCCCTGGGGGAAATCTGCTTCCAAGCTCCTTGAGGTTGTTGGCAGAATTCACAGCCTTGCAGCTAGAGGACCAAAGTCTGTTTCTGGAAACGTGTCTGAACTCCCGAAGGCCACCTGCATTCCTCCTGATTCTCCCTCTATCTTCAACCCGGCAATGACCCATGGAATTCTGCTCGCACTTGGAGCACCCTCTGACTTCTTCCGCCCTTTCTCTTTGGACTCCAATCAGAGAACGAGTTCTGCTTGAAGGACTCATGACCACGTAGGTCCCCTCTCCTTCCCCCACTTGATCCAGGATAGTCCCCCTATCTTCATGTCAGCTGGGTACTCATTAGAAATCTGTAAAATCTTTTCTGCCATGTCATGTAACATGTTCACAGGTTCAGGAATTAGGGTGTGGACATCTTTGGGGGACTGCTCTGTCTACCAGCCCCCGCCCCCCACGTTTCCTTTCCTGTCAAGCAGATGCAGAATCTGCTGTGCTGAGAGCAAGTCCTCAACACACAGGAAAACCTCTGGGTGCTGCACCAGCCTTGCAACCGACCTACCACCTTGATTCCTTAATCGGACCCATTGTCCTGCCAGGAACTCAGGTCTCCTTGGCTCATGAGCAACCATTTGAGAAACTGGTCCTCTTCCCTCCCCAGGAGCTCGCCCACAGGCTGGTGTTGTGCTACAGTTGTGCAGTATTTCAGGAACTGCCTGACACCTCCAAATATCTTTTATCCAACATGCTCTGCCCCAGGATCCAGTACCAGGTCCGATAATTGCCAGAATCCGCCTGCATTCTCTTCCCACCGCGGCCACCAAAAAGATTCTCCTCGCTATAGCTGGCGGCAGGAGAGCAGGAACAATAACAGGTTGCAAAGTCATGGATTGCCTGTATAAACCATAAATCAGGACCAGTTCACTTTTCTGTTGGAAAGCCAGTCAATATTTTTAATGAAACTACATTTTGTAATCTCTAGAAGTAGGTGATGGATTCCTCCTAAATCTTGCTTGTTTTGAAAAATTTCTCCCCTAAAAGAAATACATCCCAGCTCTCTTTTCTCTAAACCCAGGTAATACAAACACACCAAGAATTGATATAAAAAAGATTTGATATTTCCTAACTTCCTTATTTCTACTCTGCTTTCAACTCCTACTCAGTGTATTTCCCTAAGGGAGTCTAACTTCTTACCCGGTTCACAGAGAAAATCCTGACACAAAGAACAGCCCCAAAATCTGTACTAAGGGAAAGAAAGGAAGGACAAAAGGTCTGCATGGAAATGTAAGAAAACGTCCTCCCGGACAGCAGCCAGTGGTAACTGGCTAGATAACTGACCTACCTCTCCTACTCAGTCTTCCATCCTCCTAAGTCTTAAGTGTTTCCATATACACAGTCCATCCTGTGACCTTGAACACACGCCCTGTGATAGAAGTTGTAAGTATTTATTCCGTGGTCCTTGTATTGGTGTTAATTTCATGTAAGTATCCATCACTCACAGTCCAGAAACTCAGGTGCAAGAACCCTCCCATCTCTTTATTTACATAAATCAATCTGATTTCTGATTCAATTCCAATAAAGCAAGTCCTTGGTAGAAAATGTAACCTCGATCACTTTCAGAGTTTCTTGATGGTTCCTTGGAGAGTCCTCAAGGTTATGGAGGTGTGTCACAGTTCTGTGATCGGTCCTCTGGACAAAGGTGATCAGGTTCTCACTTCTCTTGGCATGGCCCAGCATGTGGGAGCCCAACTGCCTAAACAAGCTAAGGGTTGCCCCTCCCATTTCTCCCATGAGCCCAAGTACTTCTGGGAAGCCATAACCAAGACACCTTCCTCCAAGACTCTCAGATTTCCCTTACTTTTAATCTAAATTCTTTCTAATCGTGGCAGAGAGAGGCTCAGATGGAGAAGG
Source organism: Mustela erminea (assembly GCF_009829155.1). NCBI lineage: Eukaryota > Metazoa > Chordata > Mammalia > Carnivora > Mustelidae > Mustela > Mustela erminea. Next base: position 10,474,480 of record NC_045628.1, read on the forward strand.
GAAAGCTCCATCATACCTTTCATCCCTCTTCTCCACATCATCAGATCTCCAAGTGGAACAGTCTTAGTGGGGGTTCCTTACCAGGGACCCACGGTCTTATTTCTTCAAAGGTTTGGGTTTAGAAACAAATCGGTCAGCCCCAACCCTTCTCTGAACAAGGAACATCAGCGTCCACTCTCTGTTGGAATAAGGAGAATAATGGGAGAAAATTGGGCTGAAATACAAATATCTCAAAATGCTACTTACCTAATAATAATGAAATACACAGCCTTTCTCACTCAAAACAGTTGATGCTCATGTTTTTTTTTTCTTTAAATATTTTACTTATTTATTTGACAGACAGAGATCACAAGTAGGCAGAGAGGCAGGCAAAGAGAGAGGGAGAAGCAGGCTCCCTGCCAAGCAAAGAGCCTGAATGCAGGGCTTGATCCCAGGACCCTGGGATCATGACCTGAGCTGAAGGCAGAGGCGTTAACCCACTGAGCCACCCAGGCACCCTGATGTTCATGTTTGAAAGAGAATGCCTAAAAGTCTAGAGGAGCCCCTGCCAGGTTCAGTGATTCAAGTTTTTCTTCGAGTCCTAAGCTAGGAGGGGAGATCTAAGCCATAGCCGCCAAAACTGCTCTTTCCCCTTGAAGGTCAAACAGCATCTCTCCTTTTGTCAAAAGCACTATGTACAAAAATTTAAAAGAGAAATTATTTAGGAAAGCAACATCTGTGGGTGTTTTTCAGCTAGTAGCTGCAAGTTTGCATTCCCAACCTTCCCTGACAGAACCGATTCCTCTTTCTTTTATTCCCACGCAGTGTGAAATTTGTAGGTATTTTTAGCGCTTACTTTATTCTGCCTTCTCTATGTGGCAATACATGAAGACCACCCAAGTAAGAACAGGAAAAAGCTAGGTTTTTTTTTTTTTAAGAACTTATTTTATTTATTTGAGTGAGAGAGAGAGAGCACATGAGCAAGGACAAAAGGAATGGAAACAGACTGCCCTTCTAAGCAGGGAGCCTGACAGGTTGCTGGATCCCAAGACCCTGAGATATGACCTGAGCTGAAGGCAGATGCTTAACCAACTGAGCCACCAGAGCGCCCTAGGAAAAGGCCATTTACTTAGAGCTGGCTGTGACAAGGGAGTCAGCCACCACCACTCGCATTCACAGAGATGGCAAGAAGGCAGCAGATTGGAAGCATTTTATAATGGAAGAAGGGAAGGCTCTAGGGGTGCCCTGATTGGAAGCTGGAGGCCTAGGGAAGCTAGAGTTAGGTCAGCACGAGCAGGGAATCCTGAGCAATTGGTTTAGGGAGCCTGTTTGGCTTATTCTGATTGCTACTAAGGTGGAAGCAGAGACAAAAAAAAATTAAGGAACTGTCAGATATTAATTAAATCCTAGCCACTTGGGGCCAATCATTACAGGGTTATTCTTTGGCTTCCTGGACTGTTTGCCAAAAATAGTGGTCTGACCACCTACAGGCCTAACTTACAGACAGTAGTCTGCCTTTCTGAGCTGGTTATTGTAGATAGAGGGCTGGTTTCCTGAGCGGGTTGCCGCAGATCTGAGGTCAGAATTTTATTTTTACAGATTAATATTTTACCAGAGGTCTGGCCATTGCCATTTTCTATCCAGTCTCTCATCTATTCGAGTTGGCTCTTTATGTTCATGATTTTAAGCTCTTGGAGAACAGAGATCAAATCTTTGTGTTTGTGTTTCCAAGGGCCAGAGTCTAAGACAATTACTTTGAAAATTAAATTGAATCAATTTCACATATATGTCTTTGGACGTAAATTGACTATATTTCATTTTCCCTATTACTGTCATGGGGTTTAATCTTCTTTCCCTTTCTCACAAAATTCTAAGTGTGCAGTACTGTGCCATCCTCCATTTGAAGCAAGACATTTGAAGCAAGCTCCCTCTGCTAACCACTCTCCAGACTCTACTTGTGGCCAATTTGACCTCAATTACACAACTGCCCTCTCCCCAGCTTTGTATATCTCCCCTTGCCTAGATTCTGTGGAAATTAAGGTGACAGGTCACCAATGAAATGCAGAATACCATTTGACTGGGTTCATGAATCAGTGCCTTATTGTTATGAAACAGAACTGCACCTATCTTTCCCAGGTTGGCTCAAACACAAGATGCATTTGTATTGAACCAAGGTTTCCTTGTATAGTTTCCTTCCAGAGCATGTTTTCATCGAACTATACATTTTCACAGCTTTGTTTTGATGGCCTGTGTGGGACTAACATAACCCACTCTAAGTAAAACAAGATAGGTAGTTTCAGGGATCTAAGAGATGGTTTCCTGATTTTAAAAAATGGTTCTTTTTTTCTTTTTTCCACGTAGATATTCATGCCCCAAACCTGGATGTAATCCTAACCTCTCGCCCCTCTGCCATTGCCCACATCCAGGCATCGTAATGCCACTATTACCTAAATATTTCAAACACCTCTCTCCTCTTTCTTCGCATTGCCACCACTTTGGTGCGGTGGGCACCCCTCACTCCCATCCTGGACAGCTACGAGGCCATCTTGCCTGGTGTCCTGGCTCCAGTCAACCCCCCACACTGGCCAAGAGGACTTTTCCATGCTGAACATCTAGACCCATCGCTACTCTACTTATATCCTCTTGGGGTTCCTCACTACCTGGCAAATAAGCCAAAATTGTGACCATGGTTTTGGTGGTCTAACAGCCTTCTAACCACTTCTTGGTCTCCACTCTGCCCCTCTAGAATCACCAAGCTTCATCACATGGGATTAGGGGCCAGGATCCAACAGGATGCAGATTCTCTTGCTCACTCACTTTTGCACATAACTTCATTCTACTTCATGATTCAGATTAGCGGCTAGACCTTCCTTCCCCAAGACTGAGTTCTATTTGGTTTTTGTTTCTAATGCTTTAGCAAAGTACCCGAAGGCAGAACAGGGAGTCACCACCTACTTCTTTGATAACATAAACAGATGCACAATTCACATCACACTCATGTCATCTCTTAAACCAGGAACTCATTGCACAACTTCCCTCTAGGTCTCCTAAATTCCTGCTTCCCACCCAGTCACACCTCGGAAAGTGCAGCTGTCAGGGGTTTCCCTCCAAGCAATGGTGTGGGGATCTTTGTTTGGTAACTGGTTCTCCCACAGGGCAAAGCCCTGATTTGTTGCATTTGCCAATTTCTGCAATGTAAACTCTCCCACGCGGGACCAGCTACATAATTTATGGGGCCCGCTGCACAACATGTAGGGTTGATTGTTAAAAATTATTCAGAATGTGGGTGCTTGGGTGGCTGAGTGGGTTAAAGCCTCTGCCTTCGGCTCAGGTCATTATCTAGGGGTCCTGGTATGGAGCCCCGCATCGGGCTCTCTGCTCAGCAGGGAGTCTGCTTCCTCCTCCCTCTCTCTGTCTCTCTCTCTCTTTGCCTGCCTCTCTGCCTATTTGTGATCTCTGTCTGTCAAATAAATAAATTAAATATTTTTTAAAAAAATTATTCAGAATATCAAGACAGCCATAAGAAAGTATTAAACCAAATATGAGTTCTTGTGCAAAGACAAAGACTTCACACACCTAAGGAGCATTTGCTTTGGCCAGTGAACTCCAAGTTGGGAATTTGCACCATTAGCTAGTGCACAGGCAAGCCACTTGCAGGATACCACTGCCTCCAGTCAGTACCCAGAGTACTCAGCATCACACAGAAGGCCTTCCCTTTTCACCTTGAGAGCCCCATCTTCCAGTCCCTGTCTTACCTTCCCCTACAGTGAGAATGACCCATTTGCATTCCTCCAAATACAGCACGTTTTTCATGCTATGCTTTTTTGTTCATGCTATTTCTTCTGACTGCGGTTCCTTCTTCCCGCTTCTCCTTCCCAAAGTCTTCACTAAATGGCTCTGGTCCACCCTTCAATGCTCTGAGCACTCAGACAGGAACTTTCTCCTGTGAACACTTCGTCTGAAATCCCATTGGCCCAGAGATTCTTCTCGAATTGAAGGGAGGGTAAAGAATGGAGAACAAGAGGTCAGCCTGTTAACACATTTCTCTCCTTGCAAAAGGAACAGTAAGAATCAGAATCCCTTTGTTTCTATTTCAAAGACTGAGTATATTTTGATGTAAAACGTGTTGAACCAAAGGTAACTTTAAAGAGGTCCTTTTCTCCCCTGTTAATAGCTTTCCCAGGTGAGAGAATTCAAACTGCCTAATTGCTGTCCCTGTAGCTTTGGTCTGAACACAAATAACTAGGTCTCTCCTCTCTGACTCTCTTCTCTCTCTGTCTCTAATTGAGAGAAAATACACATACATAAAATCCGCCCCTGTGAAATGTACAATTCAGTCACATGAGGATATACACGATGTTGTGCGGTAACACCTTTATCTAGTTCCAAGACATTTGCATTACGTGAAAGGAAACTCCATGCCTATCCCCTTTCCTGCTCCCCCTCGTCCCAGGCAACCACAGATCTGTGTCCTGTCTCTGGATTTATCCCTTCTGGATATTTCTGATAAATGGAACCATGCAATAGATGCTCCTTCATGTCTGGCTTCTTTCACTTGGCATAATGTTTTCAAGATTCATCCACTCATCTATGTAGCGTGTGTCGGAAATTCATTATTTTTTACAGTTGTATAATATTCTCTTGTATGGATAGAACATATTGTGCCCATTCATTCATCAGGTGATGGACTTCTGAGTTGTGCCCACCCCGTGGCTATTGTGAATGACGCGGCAACACGTTTCTATGCAGACACCTTTTCATTTCTCTTGTCTCTCTAGTGTCTACCTAGGAGTGGAACTGCTGGATCAAAATTCTATATTTAACTTTTTTGAGGAGTCCTCTCGCTTTCTAAAGTGCCAGCTACGAGGAGCTTTCAACCCATTTAAAACAGGTGGGGATGGAGACCTGGCGTGGGCTTTCTGTGACCCCCCGCAGTGTCCCCTCCTCTCTGCTGCATGCTAAGACCTCCATGTACCACACCACACTGCGCTGAAGTGATCCATTCCCGATTTCAGTACTCCTGACCAGCCTGCAAGTCTTCGTACAGCAGGAGTCGGTGTTGGGTTTCTTTGGGTTAATGTGTGCCTCCCACACTGTAGGTGTTCAAAAATGTTGCTGAGTCTAAATCAACTCATGAACGATTAAATTAATTCAGGTAGCATCGTTCAGTGTTTCGGTCCTTGTTTGCTAATACAACATTTCTCCTCAGGATCCCCCACAGAGAGCCGCTGAGAGGGCACGGCACCGTCATTCAACATGAGGGACATGTAAATTTGGAAAGCAATAAACCCCAGATACAGCAGTAACAAGGACGACATCCCTGCTCCCGGACGGTGCATTGAACTCATGTTTAAATTAAAAGTGAAGCGCCTTTACGTATTCCTCAGTTCTCAGTCTGTGGGCTCATTTTCTTACGCAAAATACAATCTTCAGTAACATTGACAGGACAGCTCCGTGTTGTGTCTGCGAGAAAAATGAGGTCAGTGATACACTGGTTATGTCTGTGTCGTTCGGAACGTTTGGCCTGCGAGTCCGCCCACTCTGCTTCTGCAGGAGAAGGAGTAGGTCGGGGCATCACGAAGCAGGACCAGTTCATTTTTTAAGTGCGCAGTAAACTCAGCCGTACAGTGAAATGGAACAGTTTCGCAGCCCGGTTCTCCCAGCCAGTGCTTGGCGGCGTGACGTGTTGTCTACATGCAACGCACGCCGTTCAGGAAGCTGTGCGGGAGGGCAACAGGAGCTCTGAGAAGCTCCCCGCCACTGCACCGAGGAGGCCTCCCTCTCCCCGCTGTAAGCGCTGCCGGGATGTGGAAACGCTGAGGCCGAGAAGGATCCAGCAGCAATGAAGCCACCGCGGTCGAAGTTATGCAAGATGACCAGTAGGCAAGGACGGTCTGCTCCTGAGAGATGAATCGTGAGGCATGTAAGGAGAAGAAATACTCATTCTGGGCTAAAACGGGTGATTGCAGGGTGGCGGGCCCTATGCGGAGATCAAGTTCACGGTTGCCTGGTTACCTTCTAAACCCTCCCTTCTTTCTGTGTCTGTGCTCCCCTCGCCCCATTGCGGAGACTCAGGACCAGGCATCAGCTTGGGACCTTCTCTTCTCGTCCTCAGTGTTAGCTTCCTCACGGCGCCCACATAGCCCCCAGAGTCCCCCTCACGCGTGTGTCCCAGCCTCCCCTGCCCGCAGCCACATCCTACAAACATGGTAAGCCCGCGGTAACTGGGTTATTGAAATAGCCTTCCAGCATCCAGATTCCCTGCACTCTGGCTTATTGATTAATCCCCCTCACACAGAGGCTAATTCATATTGAGAAAGTGCTAAGGACAGCCCACTCCCTCCAGAATAAGGCACGGATGGCTGGCTGGGTGTCCCAAACCTCCGCAACTTGGCCGCGACTTACCTTTCCTCACGGCAGTTGAAGTGAGCTATTTCCGATCCCCGCACACCTTCTCACTCTCTTCAGTGGGGTTCCCCAGAGTCCCCGACACGAGGATTAGAGTACAGCTGACTTCCGGAGGAAGCTAGACACAGGAGGGGAAGATGCCTCCCTCCAAAAGATGGGGCGTAATTTCCCACGGAGGGGAGCTATGGGAGCGGAAGCCTGATCGAGCAGAGGAAGTCTGCAGCTTTCTAGTAAGCCCCAGGAGCCAAGTTTACTGACCTTTCTACTCCTGCACCAGCAAGTCCTTGACTAGGGACTGGGTGGGCCGGGGCAGGGAAGGTGAGGTATAAACTCTAGACGTTTCTCGATCTCTGTGCAAGGAGGCAAAAGTGGTCCAGGTGGCCCGGGGAAGCCCTCAAAGGGTCAAGGGTGCAGACTTTTTGACCCAGGGGCCCAGGCGGGTGGGGTTGGAAGATGAAGGGAGGTAAAGGGACCTGGCAGATTCGGATGGAGTAGCAACAGCATCTTCCACACCTGCGGGGTCCTACTCCTGTACTAGGAGGGAGCTTTTCATGCCCACTTCCCCAAAGCCTGGCCAGTTTCACAGCCTAGCTCCAGAATGTCAACATATCTTCCCTAACCAACACACAGTCACACTCACACACACACTCACACTTACACACACCAAACGTCTATGAACAGATGAATGAATTTAAAAAAAAGTGATATAGCCATACAGTGGAATATTATTCAACCTTAAAAAGGAACAAAATTGGGTGCCTGGGTGGCTCAGTTGGTTAAGTGTCTGCTTTTGGCTCAGGTCATGATCCGAAGTCCTGGGATCAAGTCCTGCGTCAGGCTCCCTGCTCAGCAGGGAGTCTGCTTCTCGCTCTGCATGCTGCTCTCTCTCTCTCTCTCTCTCTCTCTGTCTCTTTCTCTTTCTGACAAATAAATAAATAAAATCTTCTTTAAAAAGGGGGGAGGACAAAATTCCAGTACATGTTTCCACATGAAACTTCAGAATGTCATGCTAAGGTACTAAAAGTCAGACACAGAAGGGAAACCATACAATTCCACTTGTATGAGGTAGATGGAACAGGAAATCCATAGAAGCAGAAGGTAAAATCCCAGTTGCCAGGGGCTGGGGTGGAGGACAGGTTGTTGTTTAGTGGGTAGAGTTTCAGACAGGGATGATGAAAAGGTTCTGAAGATCACAATAATTTTTTTTTTAAGTGCAACAGGAACTTTTAAAAAATGCTCCTAATGAATATAGGTGAGGGCTCTAAGAATTTTACCACATCCATATATGACATCTCAAAAAAATCCAAGTTTCAACCCATTCTTCGTTCTGAAGGTGGATGCTCTCATAGACCAGAACCCCGTCAGGAGTCCCTCAGGCTCCTCCAACAGTGCCCCCCTGGTAAGAGTTCAATGAATATGTGTGGAATGACTTTTCTCAATTCGAAGGAAGGCCCAGAACCCAGTCTGGGATCGGGATAGAGACCTTGATTGCTACATGTAATTCAGTCACATAAATTTTTTAGTCTTGCCCGGGGAGTTGGAGGAAAAAATTTGGAGTGGATGTTAGAACAGAGGAGAAGCTTGGGAAGTAATTTAAAGGAGAGAGACAGAGCGAGAGAGGCGGCCAAGCAACATGGAGGAAAGCCAACCTTCATGAAAAAGTTGGCAAGTGAGCTATTCTCTGTGCTGAGTTTAGGCAAAGAACTTCAAGATGGAGATAATTAACACTGGGATATGGAACCAGGGATGAGCGCGGGACCGGAAACTCCAAGGTTCTCCTTGAAGTTTGTAGGTACCGTGCTTCATACTCTATTATACATGAAAAGTGTGCATACACGTACTATGTACACACACATAAATACATACGTGCCTTTGTTTTTAGATGTTTGTGTGCACAAAAATACACACACCAGGATATACCTATTCAAACATGGGTACATAGATTGATAATGCTGTATGTGTAGATAAATGTATAAAATCTCACTGGTTTTAGAAAGGATGTCTAGAATAATTATGCTCTGATTTTACTATGAAGAGCCACATGATAACATAAAATTCTCATGCTGAACACACACTTGTGGCACTTTCACATTAGCTACAATAATTTATAATCACAACTCTTTGTTAAATGCTTCAGTAATGGTCCATCCATATTGGTCACAACATCAGTACGATAGCACGGGCTATGCACAGTTTATCCACATCAGCTTGTGCACGCTCTCTCTCTCTCTCTCTGCGACCTCTAATCGAATAGCATGTCGGTATATTAAAAAAAAAATTAGCGAACAATTGTTGGTTTTGTAAAGTCAGTTATCACCAACTGACAGTGACACAGGCACCGCAGAGTTCAGTGTTCCTTAGAATGACTTGGGCAGTCTTCCTAGGTACCACCCCTCAGCCGTTCATATTTATAATACTCTGGACGGTGAGGGTAAAGACAGGAAGAAGGAAATAGAGCCACGTTAAGGATCGTATACTGCTGCCAGAACCAACCAGTCTTGGCAAGCTCAGCTATTATGGACTGAATTATGTCTCTCCCAAACTCATCAATTGAAGCTCTGACCCCCCCGTACCTCAGAATGTGACTATCTTTCATTCTTTAAATAGGGTCTTGAAAGAGGAGATAAAGCTAAAATGAAACCCTCAGGGTGGGCTTTAATCCAATCATGCTGGTGTCCTTATAAGACAAAGAAATCTGGACACAAAAGGAGACACCAGGGGTGCACACAGAGAAAAGATCGCAGGAGGAAGCAGCGAGAAGGTGGCCATCTGCAAGCCAGTGAGAGAGGTCTCAGAAGAAACCAAATTAACTGACACATCAGTCTCAGACTTTAAGCTTCCAGAATTGTGAGAAAATACATATCTGTTGTCCAGGCCACATGGTCTGTGGTATTTTGTTATGACAGCCCGAGCAAACTAATAAACCAGCCCTTCTTACCTGTCTCAGAGCTGGCTCACCGCCTGTAGGAGTTGGTTTGAAATGTGTCACCACAATATGGTTCTCTTCATTTTCCCACCTGGGATGCCAGAAATCAGGGCAGTGAAGGCCATTAATGTCCCTGTATGTGGGAAGAAGACACTGGAAAATTACTCATCAACAATTGAGTAATACACTTGTGTCCCTTAAGGTCTGACCACAAGCCCTCACTCTCGTGTGATTGAGTGAAGAGAGCGGGCTCCAGAGGCACCAACTTCTCAATACCAGAAGCTGGCTCAGCTTGATACGATGTGTTCCTCAGCATTTCCGTGAACCAGTGTTTTGGTTGATCTGATTGAAATCACTCAAGTCTCAGGCACCAATGACATGCTGTCCAATTGCAAAACCCACTTGTCAGCAAAGGCAGGACCCACTGGAGAAAAGAGAAAATGGGTGAGACGGAGTTGATGGGTTTATTAAAAGTTTTATTGCTGAAGTTAAGAGCTGTAATCCTTTCCTACTTATTTAGAAGTCTACTGCTGTACTTCATCAAAATCTGACACCATTCTGGCAGGTATTATGAAAGTGGTTGAATAATACTTGCTTAATTAGATTAATTGCCGGCTATAATTATCTGGAGAACTTCTTCATCCTTATCGCCTTGCTTTTTTCTCAGCTCTTTCCTCCCATGGTGTTTACCAGTGGGTGCTTTGTTCAAGATGGCAGGACACTGAGAGAGTAGGAGAGAGAACGGAATTGCTGAGACCTTTGTCTCTCGAAAGACATTCCCTCCTTTAGTCACCTCTGGGCCTCTAGGATCCACCTCCAGGGGAGGGAGCATCACCGCTGGGAGACGTAGGGTTTAGTTTACAGCTGGAAATGAAGAGGAGGTTGATCTGCGTGGAGGTGCATAAGAATGGAGGGTACAGATGGAGAAAGGGGACAAGAGATTTTGAATTGTGTCCTCTGCCAGAAAATAGGTCGGAGTTATTATACTCCCATACCTGTGAATATGACCATTTTTGGATGTAAGGTCTCTGAAGAATTACTCAAGTTAAGAGGCCATATGAATCCAACATGATTGGTGTCCTCATAAGAAGAGGAACATTTGGATACAGACACAGGGGGAAGACAGCCATCTGAGGACAGAGGCGGAGACTGGATGGACGCTGCCACAAGCCAAGGAACACCTGGAGCCCCCGGAGGCTGGAGGAGGCAAGGAAGGGAGGCATCCTCCCCTAGAGCCTTCAGAGGGAAAATGATCTTGCCAACACATTGATTTCAGACTTCTGGTCTCCATCACTATTGTTTGTGGTACTCTCTTACAGAAGCCCTAGGAAACGGGTACAGGGAGACAGTGTAAGGAGCTAAAGGAACCATCTTTAAAGCTCATACCTCTATTGTTCCTGAGACATTGGGAGTGCTCAATAAACATGTTTAAATTAGTAGACTAGAATGAGAGTCACTGCCATGTACATGAGATGCACAGAACGAAAATGGGAGAAGAAAGAATGTGTGAACCAATGTCATATAATCTTTGTTTTCTTCCTTATTGGTTAGCTCGGTACTTTACAGAGAACAGGTGCTTAATGAATATGTTGATTAACTAATTCATTTCCATCATCATCTAACACTTGTTGATGGACTCTGGGTATGCAATTCTTGTTTTTTGGAATTGGAACAATGATTGCTCTGAAAAAGCAACTGGGCATCCCATCATTTGCAGTTTTACCTCCTCTTGGTGTGCAGAGGAATGAGGGTGAGGAGGACGAGGGGGCTTGACAAGAGGAAGAAGAAGAGAAGGAAAGAGAAGAGGATGGGATGAAAAAGGGAAGGAAGAGCAGTTGCTCAGCTTTGAATGTGTGGGAAGCAGTGAGTTTCACTAATCCCTAATTCATCTGCAGAGAAAATTTCACTCCCTCAATCCTCCTTTGGGAGAGAACTGACATTACATGAAAGAATTTAAGTGCCTGCCTCTGTAAGTTCTGGCTCACTGAAGCTCCTGGACCAGCAGGCTTAAAGGATCCAGAGTGGGGGAAAATAATTTCAATGAGACCAGAAGCATAATGGAAGAGAAGTGATGGTGGGACTGGCAGGAAGACTAGAGATCGGGAGGAGCCTGCCCAAAAGGGCAGTATTGGAGTGAGATGAGAGATAGAGCCCAGGGATGGGCAGCTGCCTCAGTGATGCCTCTCTGTTACACAGTCTATCCTAAATCTGGACTCACCTGTAGGCTTCTTTCACCCCACATGATGTGAGCTGGGTTTGAATGTCATCTGGGAGCTCGAATGACATCTGCTAAGCCAAATCTGTAAAGTTCATTAGGATATAGTTTCCATTTCCATAGTATCCCAGGAAGCTGGAGCTGCAAACATCTAGAGACCCAACCAGACTGGAATGTCCAAGACAACTCACTCACAGGGCCGGCAGTGGGTGCAGGCAGTTGGCAGGCAGCTTGGGTGAGCATGTTGTACAGAGCTTCTCACAACATGGCAGCCAGGTTTGCAGGACAAGCTTTTGAAGAGAGAGGAAGCAGAGGCTTCCAGTCCTCAAAGTGACCCTGGTTAACTTCCACAGCATTATTTTGGTTAAGTGGTCACCAGGATGGCCCAGATTCAAAGGGACGGGAAATAAACTCCATCTTCTAGAGGGGAGAATGACCAAGAACTGGCCGCCATCTTTAATGAAGTATAGACACCTAATAGAGCTTTTAAAAATGGGAGTATCTTCTGTGCCCATTAAAATTACTTGCTTTGCTTCAGTATAATCTTATCTCCAATCTCTGTGGAGAATGTGTATTGTTTATAAATGCTCTGTGTAAGTGGATTTTGGGTGTTTTGGAAAATCCAAACAAATATTGACTTTTACCTTCCAGAAAGCTTCCTTATACGTTCCATCTCAGTGCCAAGAATTCAAAGTTCAGTTGCCCACCCCCTAGGCCCAGGCAGAAGAAAATCTGAGTTTCGCAGATCAAGCTCAGCACCATCTCTCTGGGGCTGCCACCATGCCTGATAGATGCCCAGTTGGTATCCAATGGCTTCTCAGTTTCCAACACAGTTGTGTTCTACACCTGGACCTTGAGGTAGGTAATATCATCTTTAGTTCAACCACATGCTCAGCCATTTTTTTCCCAGCATGACACTCTGCTAGAACAGATTTAGGAAGACCACAAATAGTTAAGCCTTGTGTTGAGCCTAATTGACCAACCCAGATACATCCCCACCCAAATAGATAGATTACGTAAGTAGGTAGGTAGGTAGGTAGGTAGGTGAATGGATAGATAAATGAGTTCCCATTTGAGTCCTAGGTGATTTTTCCAATCAACTGACTTTAGCTGTGTCAGAGCCATCTTGATTCATCAGAAAAAGCCTCAAGAACATGGACTTTCAGCAGTGAAAGGATAGCAGATGAACCTCACTCCCTTTACTCCCAAATCTACCCACCTGCTAATTCAGTAACTGTCTCCAGCAGCCAGGGTTCTCCAGTACAAGGTCTAACCAAAAAGTCTCCTGGTAAATGACCAGAGGAATGGATCCCTACTCAAATTACATTTGTATGACTGAGGGCCCCTTGAGGTAACTCCTTTCTCCAGCCTCCCAAAAATCTACTCTAAAGACACTTGTTACAGAGGCTAACCCAGATAAGTGCTGGTTGCTCCTCTGTTACAAAATCCTAAATCCTTCCTAACCAGATATCCTATTAAAAAGCTTTCATTTAAACAAACAAACAAAGAAACAAACAACAACAAAAAAAGAGGGCAGGGAAGAAGCTTATATACTTAAAACTTCCTCCTCTTTTCTTAATGTGTGTCAAGACCTACTTTCCTGAGTCACCCGTAATAATTCCAGGGGCACGTTAGATACCCAAACATCTCGTGACAATGACTTCTCCCCAAATGGTAACCAAGTGACCGGAGACCTGCACTGTTATTATTATTAAAGCCTTTTGTATGATTATATTCAAGCATCCCTATGTGGTCTAGACCTTACTCTTTTATTAGACATGTACTTAGTATCTTTCCTTTGTATCATATCAGTACACATAGAGCCGGCCTCAGCAGGATGTCTCTGGCTGAAACGCATGAGACATCAGTGGAGAGACGAGGAAAGTGACTGCTGCTGTTAAGAAAAAGTGTTTAAAACTTGGAAATAAGGACAAAAATAAAGGAAAGGGAAAAAAAAGTAGATGTCATGTCCCTTTACTCTCTTACTAGATATATTAGGTTGAATACACAACACACACACACACACACACAGTGAATTCGTGTCCTTCCCAGAACCTCAGAATGTGACCTTATTTGGAAATAGGGATAGTGCAGATGTAATGAGTTAAGATGAGGTCATACCAGAGGAGGGTGCACCCTAAATCCCATATGTCTGGTGTCCTTCAAAGAGAAGAAAGGGAGAAACAGACACACAGGGAAGAAATGCCCTATGATGGCAGAGGCAGAGATTGGAGTGTCGTGTCTACAGGCTAAGGAACCCCGAGGATTGCCAGCAACCAGAAGAAGAGAGAACCAGAAGAAGAGAGAAGAATAGGACAGATACTCCCTCACGGCCACCAGAAGGAACAAGCACGGGAGATACCCTGATCTCAGATGTCTGTCCTCTTGAACAGTGACAGGATACATTTCTGGTGTCTTGAGCACCCCAGTTTGTGTTCATTTGTTACAGCAGCTCTGGGAAGTTAATACACTGGGACAGTGTTTAACAGATTCATCCAAGTATTATTAAATTCTTAGGAGATTGTTGCTTTATTTGCTTTTTCAACTTCTTATTAGATAAATCGCCATCTCTATGTATTTATTGTGTACCTGTAAACCTTGTCTAGTAGAGAGTCAAATAACTTCCACCTAGTAAAAAGGATAATCCTAAAGGTTATGATGCTATTGCCCTGTAGACATTAGTCATTTTTATCTTACACTTAGCAAACTTGTATCAGAATGTCTTTCCTGGTGAAGGTAATTCCTACCTGTAATTCTTACTGGACTGGTTTTACTGCTTCTCTAGTTCTCTCATTAGAAAGCTGAGTGACATCTTTAACATTTTTTTCATTTCTTTCATTCATTCTTTTGAAAATTAGACCTTAACAGCACCAGAATCATCCACTCGAAATATCCTTTTGAGGTCATCTGATTCAGTGTCCCTTTAAATGCTGGAAAGAATTCTTTCCTCTGAACATTTGCCTTACGTCTGTTCAGCCTATGCTTGGAGATGTTACTTCACAGGGAACTCGTGGTTGTTGTTCAGGTAATCTGTTGTTCAGGTAATCTCGTGGTTGTTGTTCAGGTAATTCTGGATATTTATTCTTTGAAAGTGATTTCTCAAACTGAGATACATTCTCTTTCCAAATCTTACCCATTGGTTTTAAGAGCAAGACTTATTCAATCCAAAGAAAGGGGAGCCTAGGGGAAAGATTCTAGTATTTTGGAAGAGAAAAGCAAAAATTTGAAGAAACAGTAACCACTGTTTCTTCAGGAAGCAATCTTGTGAAATGATTTTAAAAAATGGGATCTGGCACCATGTTGCCCAATGCAAATCCCAGCTCTGCTCCTGGCTTTCTGCATGACCTTGAACAAGCTACCTAACATCTCTAAGATCGACTCCCGCATCTATAAAATGGGGGAAATTAGCACACTCCAAGGGTTATCAGGTTCATAGAAAATCATCTGTGAACACATGTATCATATGTATGTGTCTGACACATACTAAGTTATCAGTAAAGATTAACCATTATTGTTGTTAATTATCCCATGACTGTAATATTTATTTTAAATAGAGATTTAACATAAGACAGCTGGACAGAAGGAGACAGGGAGAAGGAAAAGAGAATAGGTTGCTGAGCAAAGGAATATTAAAGATCAGGCAAAGGAAGATTGAAAAGAAGAAAGGAGGAGCACCCGGATGCCTCAGCTGGTTAAGCACCTGCCTTCAGCTCAGGTCATAATCCCAGGGTCCTGGGATGGAGCCCCGCATGGGCCTTGCCGCTCAGCAGGAGTCTGCTTCTCCCTCTCCCTCTGAACTTCCTCCCTGCTCGTATTCTCACTCTCAAAAGAAGAAATTTTAAAAATCTTAGAGAAAAAGAAGGTGGAGAAGGAGGAAGAGGGGGAGAGGAGGAAGAAAGGCCAAAGAGAGAAAAATGCAAGTTTTGAGAAGGAGTTAGTATAATTCTTGATGTGCCCCCCAGGCCATGTAGGGGTGAAAGAGAGAACAGGTTAAATCCTGACTCTTTCCTGGCCAGGCCACCTGGCCCTGAGTCCTGGCTCTACCCTTACAGCTGTTACTTAGCTTCTCTGTGCCTCAGTGTCCACGTCTATAAAACGGGACAATAATAGGTCTACTTTTTAAGGTGCTGCCTGGACCAAATGAATTAATACACGTAACATGCCCAGGACGGTCCTGCACAGAGTAAACCCTTTTTTATTCCCTGCTCTGACATCAGACTGTTTTCTCCAGTTACTTTAGGGCTTAAAAATGGAGATTCAAATATAACTACCTTGGCTAAATAAGCTTGTTTGCTTAAAGTATTTTTACACGCCTAGTGTAGAAAATCCACATTAAAAATGAAAATGTATGGAAATACTATGTGAAATATAATGCTTTGAGATTAAGCAAATAAAACCATTTAGCATTTCTCTCCTAAGCATTCTTAGTGTTTATACCAAAAAATATCTACACTTGGCAAATATTGATTGGCCTACAGAAGTTCTTAACCAACTCTCAAAGAGTTTGGGAATTTTAAAAACAGATGATCATGGGCCTCTTGAAAAGACGAAAATTTAGAAATAATGAAAGAGAGCAAGTAGTCAATTTAAGAATAGGGCAGACAGCCAACTTGTTGAACTTGGGTAAGCAGGTGAAAATATGTTTCCCCCAAATTAGACAACATATGAGTGGGAGATTTGTATTATTTAGCATCACTAAATATTCTTTAGCTTAAGAGGAAAAAGGTATCTATTCCAATCTATACCCTGCATTCGATTTTCTTCTTAGCTCCTCAGAGACCATGGTTCATATAATTTTTTTCTTCCTTTATCTTCAATCTCTCCCTCTCTTCTGGTTCTTCTTAATATAAAAACCAATTAAAATCTTTCATGTATTAATAGTAAAATTCTCCCTTGACACTCTATCCCCTTCCAGATGCCATCTGGTAAACACATCCTAATGGCTACCTCTCCAACATCCATTGCTCCCAACAGAAACTCCAAATTGCCAACCCACTAAATGTCCCCCATACCCTGTGATTTAGCGAAAGAAGACTGCATTATAGTTAAGCCCTGATCAGACGACGCTGGTTCTCTTCCCATGATGGTAGATGACCTAAGGATGTCCATGTGGCCAAGATCTCAGGTTGGGAGTTTCTAGGAAAGATCTCCATCCTCCTAGGAGTCAGACATCAAAAGAGAAGGTTCCTTCCTGCTTGTAGATCTTTCCATTCCAAATAAGATTCCAGGAACTGAGAGAACCATTTTATACCATGAGGGGAACTGAAATGAGTACCCAGCAAGGATGGCAGAGCAAGGAAATGGAAAGAACCTGGCTCCTTGATGTGTGAGCCAACCCTGGAGCAAACAACCTCTGCCTACCTTGACAGTGGCAAGAGTGTAAGTGTACAGGGACTCTGGTTCCCTGCTTGCTTGCCACCCACTCCACTTAGAAGTGCCACCAAGGAACCCAGATACACTCAATAGTAGTGCCAGCCCTCAAGGTGTCCCCGTCAGAAGCAAAAGTGTGGCACTGGGCAGGGCTCCACACCACCTGTCTTCAAACAATTATGTAGTTTCCCTCCAAAAGGCTCAAATGGTTCATCTCCTTTGAACAACTTTTTTTTCAAAAAGATTTTATTTATTTGAGACAGAGAGAGAGAGAGAGAGAGAATACAAGCGGTGGGGGAGGGGAGAGGAAGAGGGAGAAGCTGACTGACTCCCCGCTGAGCAGGGAGCCTGACTTGAACCTTGATCCCAGGACCCCAAGATCATGACCTGAGCTGCAGGCAGATGCTTAACCAACTGAGCCACCCAGGCACCCCTCCCTCCAACTTTTGACACCTGCTACTAAGAAGAGAGAAAGAGAAAACATATGGGGCGGGGGGAAATGGGAAGACAATGCTTACCATCTTCTCAGTTTTAGTTCTTTCCAGCCCTAGATACCAACCTTGTTAGGGGTTTCCAGGGTTCTTTAAATCCCCAGCTACATCCCTCAGTTGTGCACCCAGTCTTGGCTCCACTAAGAAACGCTCTGGCTAAATTTACAATGATATGGATGGAACTAGAAGGTATTATGCTTAGTGAAGTAAGTCAGAGAAAGACAAGTACCAAATGATTTCACTCATATGTGGAATTTAAGAAACAAAACAGATGAACATAGGGAAAGGGAAGGAAAAATAAAATAAGATGAAAATTGAGAGGGAGGCAAACCATAAGAGACGCTGAACTCTAGGAACCAAACCGAGGGTCGCTGGGGGAGGGGCCGTGGGGAGAAAGGTAACTGGTGATGGGCATTAAGAAAGGCATGTGATATAATGAGCACTGGGTGTTATATACAACTGATGAATCACTGAATTTTTCCTCTGAAACTAATAGAAAGAAAGCAAGCAAGCAAGCAAGAAAGGCAGGCATGCACTGGCTTTTAAAAAAGAAAATAAAAAAAGCAATGCACTGGCTATTTGACTCGGGACCTCTGTGCTCCTTTTTCCTCATAGGAAATCCTCATAGAATTAGGATAATGATAATCACTCGTTAGAGCTTTTGTGAGAACTTTTTAAAATAACTGTTTAGCACAGTGCCTGGCACACACTAAGCACTCAACCAACCTGTTTTCTGCGTGTGATGGTGACCCTGACCAAAGGATGGGGGTCAGTGTATGAACACACAGCAGTGAGGTATTCTCTGCATCTCGTACTTTTTAAAAAAAATATATTTATTTTAGAAAGAGTGAGAGAGACTGTGAGTGAGGGGAGGGTCAGAGGAAGTGGGAGAGAGAGAATCCTTGAGCAGACTCCCCAGTGGGTGTGGAGGCCAGTGAGGAGGAGTGTGATCCCAGGACCCTGAGATCCTGATCTGAGATGAAATCAAGAGTTGGCTGGTTGGCTGCTTGACTGACTCAACCGCCCAGACACCCCTGCACCTCATACTTCTTAATAAACTGTAAGACTGGGGTGCAGGTGGCTCAGTCGGTTAAACATCTGCTTTTGGCTCAGGTCATGATCCCAGGGACCCAGGATCAAGCCCCAGATCAGGCTCCTTGCTCAGCAGGGAACCTGTCTCTCCCTCCCCCTCTGCTGCTCCCCCTATTTGTGCTCTCTTGTTCTGTCAGGTATATAAATAAAATCTTCAAAAAAATAATAAACCATAAGACTGTGAAAGGTGGAATCAGCACCATGTTCACCTTAATATTCACAGAGCCTGCCCTTCCTTGGCATGTAGTAAGATGGTATTTTGATCACAGCTGGCTCAGCAATTTATGGAATAGAATTCCGCTGGATTAAGCCAGGAGATTCCAATTCTAGTTCCAGCATCACCAATATCAAGCATGACTTTCAGAA
The DNA here is from genome assembly GCF_009829155.1 of Mustela erminea. Classification (NCBI taxonomy): domain Eukaryota; kingdom Metazoa; phylum Chordata; class Mammalia; order Carnivora; family Mustelidae; genus Mustela; species Mustela erminea. The sequence goes on from NC_045628.1 coordinate 10,493,327, forward strand.
ATCTTGTTTGTTTGTTTGTTTGTTTGTTTTTAAGATTTTTATTTATTTGGCAGAGAGAGACACAGCGAGAGAGGGAACACAAGCAGGAGGAGTAGGAGAGGGAGAAGCAGGCTTCCCGCTGAGCAGGGAGCTGAATGCGGGGCTCGATCCAAGGACCCTGGGATCACGACCCGAGCCGAAGGCAGCTGCCTAACTGACTGCCTAACTAACAGAAATGTACTTCTTTTTGGAGAGACATTGTTGACCACCTGCTCTGTGGGAGGCACAGCAGCTATAAGGGTATAGTTCTTAAAATGCCCATAGCCCTTACCTTCACGGAATTCACAGTCTAATGTTGGAGATAGACTTCATACAATGATCACATGGTTAGTTAGTTACACTTCTGATAAGAACAATGAGAGCATGTACAAAAGGACCCAAGGGTATCTGGGGAGATAATTCAGGGAAGGCTCTTCTGAGAAATTGACACTTGAGCAGGGAACTGAAAGATGAATTAATGTTAGCCAAGGGTCACGAGGAGAGCAGGGGAAAAGGCTGCTGGGTATGTGAACAGCCCAAGATGGAAAGTAGCATAGCACACTCTAGGACTATAAAAGGCCAAGGTGGCTGAGTTCAAGAAACACAGGTGACAGGCGCATGATACCATTTAGGAGCAGTAGGCAAAGGGGCCTGCCTGGTCATGCAGCATCATGAAAGCTTGTATCTGTATCCAACCAAAACTTGTAACTCAACCATTATTTCCCTAAAGGATTATGTCTCAATCTACTCTTTTCCCAATAAACTGATTGTCACTAAATCTGATCTGCAATCTGCTAAACTATTTTTACCCTCTATAAATAAACCCATTAAACTAAAATCTCCTAGCTTTAGCACTAAGCACAACACATTTTCAAGTTTAATCTGTATTAGTTAATTAATTAAGAAAGTCTAGAGACAATCAACGAGACAACAAATTGAGCCCTGATTCATAGCATTGGCCAATTTCTATGGTGTAAATACCCTAGCAATGACCAATCTGCCAATGTGACATCACTGCATGTGGGTTACAGCTGTGTGTCAGCACAGCAGCATGACATTTTTATATGTGGCAGTGGAAATGGAAAGAAGTGGGCAGAATTGATCGACATTGAGCAAGTACAATCTTGGTGATTTGTTAGATGCCGAGGGTTAGGAAAATACTGGGCAGGTGGCAGCAGCATCACTATTACAGGGAGCCCTGAGGAGGCGAAAGCAGTGTAAGCATGTATTCTATTCCCTTCCATCCCAGGTGCCAGTGACACAATCAGGCGGAAGCCGCAGAAAAGGGTTTGAAGCTTAAATAAATAAGGACTGGTGTTGTAAATCTGAGATATATTGATTGAAACGCTGGCAGTGGATTAAATCATAAAGGGGAAAATTGTAGCACGAAAGGGCTGAGACCTTAAAAATATGTCCTTTGGAAGTCATCGAGCAGCCGATGAGCACAGTAAGGCGACTGGGGTATAACAGGAGAGTAGCACATGACTACCACCAAAAGAAGTGTGTCTGAGGAAGAATTTTGCTGAGAGATCGGGTAAAATGAGAAAGGAGAGCACCCTTTGGATTTGGATTGGATTATGGGTGACCATAGGAAAGGCAATTTCAGCGCAATGTGGAAACCAAGAAGTGACTGGGAATTGAAGTACCAGAGAAGGGAGGGGGCCGTGGGGACCGGCGGCTCTTTTAACTTCAGTTATGGGGAGTAGGAGAGGGGATCCAGTGGCCGCTGGAAGGGTGGGGTGAGGGGCAGAGGAACTCTTGGGGCTGATTAAAGGCTGATGATTGGGATCCCGTCAAGAGGGAGGGACTGATCTCAGAGTGGACTCTGTGATACTGGGGGTGGTGGGGATGGAGGGTGGAATCAGGGCTTTAGGGGAGTTTGAGTGTTTCGGAGGCGGAAAGTGGAAAAGGATTTCTCTCTTTTTGTAGAGGCAGCAAAGTCATCTCCGGACACGGGCATTACTGGCGGCTGCAGAGACAATCCGACTGGGAGTGAAAGTTTCGGACAAAGTGACTACCGGTGTGATGGCCGCCTGAATGTCGCCTGGCCCGGTGTAGGGCGCCGGCGGGGTTCGTGCGTCCGCAGGGGAAGGAAGACCCGAGCCGAGGAAGAGGACCGGTTGGTAACAGGCGGCAGGGCCGCGGCTGGAGGGACGCAGCTTCCGCTCCGTTCCGAGAGGCACCGAGGGGACTGGAGACAACTCCTCCCAGACAGGAAGAAGTCAGGCAGGCGGCCTGGATCAGGCACCCAGATCCAGCACAACCCCTCCCGGGGCGGAAGAGTCGGGAAGGTTCTCCTCCCGCTCCCGCTCCCGCTCCCGCGGCGACGCGCAGCCCCTCCGCGGAGCGCCGCCGACCGCGCGAGGAGCGCAAGGCAGAGCCCGGGGCAGGGTCCAGCGCCCGCCGACCGCAGGAGGCCGGCCGCCTGGCCCGCAGCCCGCCCTCCGCCCCGGGGGCCACGCTGGGGCCGCCCCTTCCCGCCGGGCCTGGCCCGGCCTCCGCGCCCAGAAGTCGCTTCCTGCACTCCCGCCGCCGCCGTCTGTCCCTGCGCTTCTCTCGCCGCCGACTAGCGCCCTCTGGCCCGACGTCACCGGCGCGTCCGCCAATGAGCTGAAGAGGAACGGGCTGCGGCGCGAAAGTGACCGCAGGAGCAGCCAATGGCCGCGAGGAGAGGGCGGGCGCAGGCGGGAGAGAGATCGGGGGCGCCCGCGCGCGTGGGGAGCTGCGGGCGGTGCGGGCGGCGCGCGGCGCAGGAGGGAGGGGGCGCGGCGGGGGGGGCGGGGGCGCGGCGCGGGCGGCCCCTCCCCCTGCCCAGCTCCGGGCGGGCGCCGAGAGCGGCCGGAGTTTCCGCGCCCGGGAGGGAGATGCGGCCGCCGCTCGGGCTCCTTGCAGGTAACGCGCGGGGCGGCCCCTGCAGGGCCGAGCGGCAGAGCGTGCGGCGAGGCGAGCGGAGTTGAGCGCGGAGCGGTCGCGGGGGTCCCCGCTCTTGCCGCGCCCCGAGCCCCGCGGGCCGGCTGGGGCCCGGCGGCGGTGCTGCCGGGAGTTGGCTCCAGGACCTGGGCTGCGGCCGGGGCCGGGGTCACGGGGGACACGAGCCTCGAGCGCCGTGCGCCCCGGTGTAAGCTGCACGCGGGACAATGGGCGCGGCGTGGAGGGTGCGCGCTCCGCCCGCCCGGACCCCAGACCCCTGCGCCCCTTGCGCCCCTTCCGCCCCGGGCGGTGGTCACCGCCGCCACCCCTGTCTGCCCCCACTGCGCGGGCGCTCCGTCGCCCCGGGGCGCACCAGGCGCCTGCGGCGCGTCCCCGGAGCGGCCACCTGGCCGCGGGGCCCCGCGCCTGGCCGCCAGCTGGCCGCGGCGCCGGCGATGGCTGGGCACAGCCGGGCCTCTTGGCCGCCTGCCCTGGGTTAAAGGCGGGTCCCCTGCAGCGCCGCCAGCGCCAGCTCCTCCGCGCTGCCTGCCGAGCGCGGCGGCGGGAGAGCCGCGTGCCACCGGCCGGGGTGCCCGGGGCCGCCGAGCTGTCACTTCCCCGCGCGGGTCTGGAGTTTAGGGAAGCCGAGCAGGTGGCGCAGCCGCCGCCTCACCTCCTGCGAACTCCGCGGGGCTTCTGGTCTTGTTGATGTTTTGACTGTGGGCTGTGTGTGTGTGTGTGTGTGTGTGTGTTTGTGTTTCTTTTTCTTTCTTTCTTTCCTTTTTTTAAACCACACACAAAAGAAGGGAGGAGTTAGGGAAAAAAAACAATCAAGCCAGCGCGCTGTGAATCATCACTGTTATCTCTGGAAGAGAAGATGGATGGGAGAATTCCTTGAGGAACGATTACAGTAACGACTGACTGGATCCCCTCCCTGTCCCCTCTCCCCGTAGTCCTGACCATGCCTGGCACACCCCCAGATGGACGTGGGGTGAAGTGATGCCGGCTGACTTCGATGGGAAAATGGCTACACGCTAGCAAGCTGGAAACTTTCTGGGACAGTGTAACTGGGAATGTCGAACCACACGCAGTCATTCTTGCTGTAAACCGGCGTGGCTCTCTCCTGGTAGTGAATTAAAAAGAAATACTTCGAGTAGCCTTTTTTCCCCCAGATCTGCCTGGCAGAGGAGGGCGGTGGAGAGGACAGGCTCGCATACCTTGAGGGCCCCAAGAGAGAAGGGGCCAGTTCAAGCACCCAAGATGCTGGGTCAGAAATGATGAGTGTACTTTACTCAGATTTCCAGAAGCACTGTCTCATCTCAGCCTGGCAGAGGGCAGCTTGCATTTGGAGGGATTGTTACTGATGAGGTAGAAAGGTGGGCCAGAGGCCAGCAGGCACTTCCACGCGTGTGGAGGAATAGTCTGTAGGAGGTCGCTGGTGCTCATGTTTCTGGGTGAACCTTTTAGCTTTAGTCGTACCTTTCTTGCCTGCAATCCAAGGCGGCTGTGTCACCTGTCACTGGGTCCCCAGGGTTCATAGCTCTGTTTGACTTTTGTTTTGGGAGTAGGGTCCTCGTTTGAGGTCTTTTTAACCATTGATGATGGTTTGATTTGTTTTAACCCTGACAGTAGAGGCTTCATATTAGAAGTTTTGCAAAACTGAGAATAAAGAGCCTTTTGCTTTGTTCCAAATTCAATTACTTCGAGGGCCAGTTAGTTCTGAACGGTCCAAAATGAGCACAGGACTCAGGGGTCAGAGCGACGGCTCTATGCCTGGTCAGACCCACTGTGGACGGAGCCTGGGGTCTCAGTGAGGCTCCCTTCTTTTCACTTCCTATGGTGAATTTACCATCAAGCCATGCGCCAGAGCCAGGGCTCCCTGGCAGTACTCCTGGAGGACAGGAAGGGGACAGTGCAGTCCAGGACCCGTCAAGAGAAAAAGAGAATGTGTGCCTTCCTCTTTCATGGCCTGCTCACCAAAGAGGTGGAGGGGCGGTCCATCTGTCTCCACTACTTCATTTTAGCAGAGCTTCTCTTGAGCACCAAACCCGGCTAGAAGCATCCCAGAACGAGGCCAGTTCACATTGGAGGAAGTGAGGTTGGGAGCACGGTCCCTGTTTTACACTGGATATACACCAGCCAAGTACACAGTGCTCTGGGCCCAACCAAAGAAGGGCACCCTTTTCTCAGTGATACCAGGACACCGGATGGGCTACTGCTGGCCTGGGTTGGGAACCCCATCCGCAGGAATAAAGAATTGATGGCCCCATCGGCATTCCCCAGATGAGAGATCAGGACCAGGCACTGGAAACCGGTTTCTCCAAAATAGTAACAATAATGGGAACTAAATGTTTTCATACATTCTGTCCTGTAATCCTTATGACAACCTCCCGAAGTATGCGGTGGTACCCTGTTGTGCCGATGAGGAACCGATCCTCAAGTTATCAAAGGTAGCAAGTCCAAGTCTGCCTGCCTTCAGAGCCCATGCTCTTAACCCCTGGGTGACATCCTGAGAGCTTTGCATAGGTTCTTAGCACTTTGGAGCTTTTATTGCATTTGCTAATCCACAGTATTTTCTGAACTATCCCAGTGTATACATTAGTCATCATAGCTTCAATGAAAAGGGCATTTTTTAGTATTTTACGGTACAGCAAAGTGGGGAGAACCTCGGTGACTTGAGAGAGAAGCTACATTAGGAGCGAGGAGGCCAGGAGAAAAGATTAAGGTAGAGGGTGAGGAATGGGGCAGACTTAAGGTTCCCTGATGTCCCTGCAATAAAAAGGGAGATCATTCTGCAATTGACTCAGCCATCCTGGTGATGCTCCAGGAGTCTGGGCCCAGCGCACCAGGGCACTGCCGATGTTCGGGTCCGCAGTCTGCTTTCCGTACATCTTGGCTGTCACTGGAGTACCAAAATGATTCACCTGTATTACAAATACTCCGAAATGAAAAGTGGGCCAGGACAGTGCATTTAAGAGCACAGGTTCTCTCTTGTTTCGGTATTCTTTTGTGAATAATATTCAACTATGTGGGCCTAAGACAGGTAACATCAAGACCAGCTCTGTGACCTTTCATCGGCTCCCAGCTCTTGTGCATTTAAAAGTGATGTGTTTTAGGGCACCTGGGTGGCTCAGGCAGTTAAGCGTCCAACTCATGACACAGCTCTAGGTCCTGATCTCAGGGTTATGAGTTCAAGCCCTGCCATTGGAGCTCGATAGACCCTTACTTAAAACAACAACAAGAACTGATGTATTTTCCTCTACATTAATTTTCCAAATCTAAGCACACTTTTATTTTCTCTGTGTTAAGTCGTGGTATCTTTCTAAACGGCATGGTCTTTGTGATTTTTCTTTTTTCACATTTTTGTTTGTGTTGCTTTGCTTTTTTAATAGCAGTTCCTTTAGCTGAAATGTAGACACCCTGGTAGGGGCCTGCATGGTGACCTGTGTTGAATTCGCCACTGTCACTTGGGTATCACCAGTGGTCTGTCCTTCTAGTGGAAGAGAGAAAGGCAGCAGATAGTCGCTGGACTGTTTCCCCCCAGCATTTGCTGAGAGTGTGGGTTACGTTAGGTAGGAGAAGCTCGAGAGACCCGCAGTGAGAGAGATGCAGAGCCTTACCGGGTTGTAACCTGGACCTCTTTCTGGCACCGGGAAAGGGCAATGTTGTCAGAGGATGATGTGTCCCATCGACTGTTGGATCTTTCTCCACATTCGCTCAGACGAAAGCCTATAGAAAAGATGCCTGTGACCTCGGGTGGCCTGTTTGGCTGACTTCTTATTGATTCCATCATCTGGGTATTCCCTTGGAGGCCTGGAAACAAATACATCTAATCTGCCTTCCCAGCCAAGGGCTCTGGGATTCTCTTCCATGTTAGCATGAAAGGACTGGGGAGCCAGGTCCCTTCCTAGTGCAGACAATAAGCCAAAATACTAAAGGGGATTTTAAGAAATGGTTCTGTGCCTGTGCTTTTTCCCTTTTTAAAGAAAGTGCTTATAATCATAGCTACCTCCCCTGAGCATTCATTAAAGCCAAGCAGCAGTTCTAAGCACTTTAGATGGGTATTTTGTTTAATGGCCACCACGTAAGGGAGAACAGTTTTCCCCATTGTAGAGGTTAGGAAACTGAGGCCAGAGAGGTTAAGTAATTTTTCCAAAGTAACACAGGATTGGAACCTGAGCAGTCTGAGCCAAACAGAATACTGGTAAATACAAACAAAGCACCTGCTGAGGGTGTAGGGGGATAGGGACAGATCAAATGTGACTTGCAGGGTAGTTTGAAATTCAGGCAAGTTCCAAGGCAGGAAGCTCTCAGGCAGCTCTCACCACTGGGAAGTTCTTATGCTTTGCTGAGTGGCACAGGAAGTGGACTCCAAAAGTCTAAGGACAGGTGACAAGCACAAGACCATAGAACTAATAAATGGCAAGACGGAGAGACAGCCCTTTCTGACTTAAACATTTTGTCTGTTTGGGAAAAAAGTTAAAACATAAGAGTGTGTTCTTAACTTGACTCTCTCATCAACATTGAAGGTCATAGCCTTACCTGGACTAGCTTCCCCCCTTCTCCTTTAAGACTCAGTTCAGCGCTTTCTGGACTAAGGTATTGTCCTTAAGTGTTCTCTCCTTCCTGTCTGTATGTGAACCTCTCACCTGGCCTTCAATCCTGGGCCTGCCTCGTCATCTGTGTTAAAACTCCTCTCTCTGAATTTTCACCTGACATCAATGTCTGTAACTTGAGAGACTGTAAGCTCTTTCAGAATAGCACCATGTTTGGGACACCTGGGTGGCTCAGTGGGTTAAGCCTCCGCCTTCAGCTCAGGTCATGATTTCAGGGTCCTGGGATCGAGTCCCACATCGGGTTCTGTGCTCAGTGAGGAGCCTGCTTCCCCTCTCTCTCTGCCCGTCTCTCTGCCTACTTGTGATTTCTCTCTCTCTGTCAAATAAATAAAAATCTTTAAAAAAAAAAAAAGAATAGGAGCATGTTTATACCCTAACACATGCACGTGCACGCACACACACACAAACACACAATGCACTAAGACCCAACAAGGAGTATTTATTGATTTCTCTTGATTGGAAGAAGCAACATGGCAACTTTTTTTTTTTTAAACTGGTTCAAGGACTATAAAAACAATTTGCCTTATGGGGTTGATATATACAGGATTCCCCCAAATCAGTGTTTTTTTCCTCAAGATAATCCAATATCAGAAACCCAAGGGCTTCTAGTCTCATAAATTGCAGATGGGCCCAGGAGAGTTTACATGTGTCCCAGGTGACTCTACTGCCCACAGAAAACCACAACTTGAAGTTTCCAACGATTGCATCCTATAAACTCGCAGCATCGATGGCCATGTAGTTCTTAGTCACTTAAGGGGCATGTGTCCACTGTGCGAACATTCCTAACAGTGTGTTTATGAGTATTTGTGTCTTGTCATTTTTCTTGTAGATTTCTAACCAGCATAATGCTGGAGGGAGAGGCTGGCAGCCGGCAGCTTGCACAATGGCCGAGCTGGACGCGGATTTGGACCACATCCTTCCATCTTCGGTTCTTCCGCCTTTCTGGGCTAAGTTAGTGGTGGGATTTGTTTCCGTCGTGTGTTTCGCGCGTAGCTACGATGGAGATTTTGTCTTTGATGATTCAGAAGCTATTGTTAACAATAAGGTTTGTATCATAACTCCTTTTGGGGAAACTTACGTTAATTAACCATTTGCCTGTTTCTCATTAATAATCAAAGTTTGCGTTGAGTAATTCTGTGTTAAACTTTGCTTCCGTGTTGGCCGGGGCCCCAGTAGAGTTCTAGATTTCTCACCTGCCTGGTCACATCTCCCCAATTTAGGGTCTCTTTTATTGTAGGAAGCAGGGTCTCCAACCTCTGTCGGACCTCAAGCTGTACCTTCCCCACGTGCCCTGTCCAGGGCCCCGGTCTACACGTGTATCAGAGCGACCATTTCTCTCAGATTACAAGGCAAGGAAGGGTGTTGCAAGGCATTGCAGACTAAGTGTTTGAGGTTTTATGACAGATTTGCAGAATTCTAGGCCACAGCTGTTCTCCCCGCCCCGCTAACCCCAATATGCATTGGCTGCCGTGATGGGCAAGTCTGCTCACCTGCAATGAGGTGTGTCCTTAGCAGCAGGCAGCGAGTTGGCGCCTTCTTTGTCCTTCGCAGGCAGCCGCTGGAGGAGGAGTGTGCCGTCCGCGGAAGCTGCGGTTCCTGCTCATTTCTCACTGGGAGACTCAGATTTGCTGACTTTGCAAAAACCCAGCTAGTTTTGCTCACCAGTGGGTGCTGTATCAGTGCAGGAAAAATGATCCGGTCTTTCACTAGCTAGAGATAGGGAAGATGAAGTAGGTTGGGGGGAAAAGAAGAAAAAGATTCAAGGGAACTCAAAGAAAATCAGACTGAGAAACTTGGACGTAGGGAGAGCCCAGAGGAGAAAGAATGCAGACAGGACACCGATTAGAGTCTCTCTGACAGCGCAGTCACTCAGCCGATGCTTTCTGTGTGAGCTTTAAGCAGGGAAGAGAACCTGGAGGGATATACTGATCTCTTTCTCTCGGGTGGATGCAACTGTCCCAGCTCTTCGCAACACTGTGGTTGAATGCTCTTAAAATTGCTCTTAAAAAAGAATCCAGGGATGCCTGGGAGGCCCAGTCAGTTAGGCGGCTGCCCCTGGCTCAGGTCATGACCCCAGCCTCCTGGGATCGAGTCCCGCACCGGGCTCCTCGTTCAGGGGGAGCCTGCTTCTCCCCCTGCCTGCTCTGCCTGCTGCTCCTCTCCCGCTCCCCCTGCTTGCGTTCGTCTCTCAGCTGTGTCTCTCGGTCAAATAAATAAAGATTTTTTTTAAAAAATCCATCAAGTCATGGATGCTTCCAAATGAGAAAAAGAAAGTCATTTTCATATTGAAAATGTTGAGAACAATTCTCTGTGGCCAACACGTGTTCTGTGGGGCGAGGGCAGGATAGGACTGGGGGCGACTCGGGCAGGTTTTGTGTTTGTAACATACCGTCTCTACTTGATTTTCTCTCTTGATGACACGGACTACAGCGTCCTTGATGTTTGCTTTTAATCCAGGATCTTCCCTGGTCATTTCCCTCCGGTTCACCCCGAAGTCACCGCAGCGTTCCCTTTGTTTTGAAACTGTGCTTAAAGGCAAGAGTAGCGACGTCTGTAGCTCTCAGCGACCATGTCACATCGGTGGCTTCGTCGGTCCTTGGCCTTTTCTAACAAGAATATGAGAATATGACTGAATTTTAACGCCCATTCTTCATTTCGTTGAGAGTTTCTTGACTTCTACTTTGACAAAGTGGGGGCTGTCCAGTGTCCCCTGAGGCCATATGTCAAAGAGCCCTGACGGACAAGGAGGGGCAAGGCGCGGGCTCGGTTGCGCGGGGACGCCGGGGCTGCGGTCATCATTCTTCTTCCTGCCTGGGCTAAGGCGGACGAAGCCGTTCCGTGGCTCCGCGGCACATCGTCCTGGCCGTGTTCTCTACAGCATCACGCTGCGCCCCTTTGTTAGCTCGCGAGCCCTCCTTTCTCCCTCTCCTCTCTAACCAGAGGCTCCGCTCTGCTCGTTGGCACGGTGCCCGCAGTCATGGGAAACAGGCTGTTCCGGGTTGTCGTGGTGTTAAACCGCTTTCCAGATGCTTCCTTGTAGTGTGGCGTCGCCCCGTTTTCCTCGAGATGAGGGTTTTCTTTGAGACAGTGGCGCGAGCAGGAATTTCAGGCACACGTCTTTTCCGTAAATCATTGGAGGAAAACCTGACCTTTCTTTCCCTAAGTGCCTGCTGTGTGGAGGCTCCACCTAATCAAATATTTAGAGCTTTGCTGGTGTTCGTTTTCTGCTCGAATAGAGGGAAAGAGCCTCCGCCCAGCTCCTTCACAAGGGAGCGGGTCCTTCTGGACCGTGCAAAAGAAGGTGGGCTTCCAGCTTCGGAACCGAGCCCACCGAGTGAGCGGGCAGTTCCAAGATCGTCGTGAAATACCCAACCGACCCTCGGAAGAGGGGACAGTATGCTCAAGGGCTCTGAAGCTGACACACAAGGGAGGGAAAATTCACCCTCAGAGTAGGTATCAGGTGACCAGCTTTGCCTCTGTCACCCAACCGCAAGCCTGGCCCTTGGAGTCAGTAGGCGCTGAGGTCGCGAATCTTTCCCGAGCTCCCCCACGGGCTGCAGACACCGGCTGCTCTTTCAGGCCGGCCAGGTTGGATGTATTTCTTTTTTTTTTTTTAAGATTTTATTTATTTATTTGACAGAGAGAGATCACAAGCAGGCAGAGAGGCAGGAAGGGAAGCAGGCTCCCCACTGAGCAGAGAGAGCCCGATGCAGGGCTCGATCCCAGGACCCTGAGATCATGACCTGAGCCGACAGCAGAGGCTTTAACCCACTGAGCCACCCGGGCGCCCCCGGTTGGATGTATTTCTGCCTGAGGTTTTCCCCACCTTGGGTGTCAGAAGCTGCAGGGACTGTCCGGGCTGGATGCGGACCCCGCTGTGGGACTCGGGGGCTAGTCCTGCAAAGAGGGGTGGGCAGGCTCTGCAGGGCGTCCAGCGGTGTGATTTGTGGGTGTGCTTCTGGCCACAGCACCCCAAACCCGGGAGCCCCCTGGGAGTCTGGGAGTCTCGCCCTCTTCTTTAAAGCATTCCTTTTTTTTTTTTTTTTTTTTTGCTTATGTTAATCAGAGTTGATTCTGGTTCATGCAACGGAGAGCCTTGATGGAAACGCTGTACTTAGCATGTCATAATTGCTAGTCCCTAAAATATTCCTGTTTAATTATGCTTTTAAAGAGAATATTAACCTTCACTTTTGTTGCTTACTCTATAGTGCGTGTCTGCCCCTTCTTGTTAGACACAGTTTAAGCAATTTCATTTTACATCTATTGTTTTGGAGATTTTATTTATTTATTTATTTGAGAGAAAGGGAGAGAGCATGAGTCGGGGGAGGAGCAGAGGGAGAAGAACAGCAGACTCCACGCTGAGCCCGGAGCCAGACGCGGGGCTCGATCTCACAACCCTGAGATCAGGACCTGAGCCGAAATCAAGAGTTGGACTCTTAGCTGACTGAGCCACCCAGGCACCCCTAGTTTTACATTTAAATGCTTCTTTAAAAGATGCATTTTTAAACATCTATAGTATAGGACCAAATTAAATTACCTTAATAGTAAGGTAGCTGTCGTTTTTTAATATTTAGTGATTTTTATCTTGAAAAATTACATGGAAGTTGTTTTATCTTTAACTTTCCTGTTTGGCTCATGATCAAAAATAATGTATGCTCGTCCACTCATGTTTTCACTGGGCTAATTTAGAGAAATTATCATATGAATATGAAAGGACTATGCACATTCAACATAGATTAAGCACCTCTGTATACTCCCCACCTACGGGATGTGGCCCGGGCCTCCTTGACCGTCAGTCCGGTGGGGCAGTGTGCCAGGCACTGTAAGGCCAGGGGCGAGATGCCTAGAGACCTCTGGAAGGGGAACAGTGTCAGCTGAGGAAGGTCACAGCTGGTTAAGATATGAAGGATTAAGGTTAAGATGTGAAGGTTAGGGTGGGAGGAACTGGGCTGTGAAGAGCTGAGGGGTAACTGGTGGACACCTGCGCGTGCCCAGCCTTTGGGATGGGCCGCAGCAGGTGCTGAGCACCCTGGGCTGGGGCACCCACATCCAGGGAGGGCGGCAGCTACCGTAGTGCTTGAAGCAGGATAGGGCAGGTGACCCAGTTTGCGTCTGGGAGGGATCAGCCTGGGAAGTGTGTCCCAGGGCGCAGTGGACCCGCGGGGAGGCCTGGCGGTGTGGTAGGTGAGAGATCATGGCGGTTGGGGCCAGGACGGGTGGGGGAGATGGAGCTCCCGGGAAGAGCTCACGGTGAGGGCTTAGACACGGGCTGGGGGAGGGGCCGGGACGCCTTCGTTGAGGACGCCTTCTGCTGCGTTCCCGCAGGACCTCCGGGCCGAGACGCCCCTCGGGGACCTGTGGCATCATGACTTCTGGGGCAGCAGGCTGAGCAGCAACACCAGCCACAAGTCCTACCGTCCCCTGACCGTCCTGACTTTCAGGTGAGGCGTGACCGCGCGGGCGGGGCGGGCCGCTGGGCCGGGCTCCGTGGGCTGAGCCTCCGGGTGGCGGGAGGAGCGCCAGTGGATCCTGGGGGACAACATGGTCTCACTCCTACGGGCTCCGAGAAGAACGTGCTAATCCCAGCTGTTAGGAATAGGTCCCGGGAAGGTGGAGAGAATGCGGGTGAGGACACCTGACTCCAGGGCTGGCTTTGGCCAGTGCGGATCCTGGGAGTGGAAGGATACGGAGGAGACGGGCGAAGGCCCCTGTGCGAGGATGGCGAGCCACCTCGGGCAGCGTTCCGTATTTTGCACATTCCGTGGAGGTGGGGCCTTTGCTGGGCAACACTGGAGAAACAACGTGAGTCAAGGCAGCTCGTGGCGTCTATTGCCATTGTGGGGGTTTTCCACTACGAAATAATAAGGTAAAAACCTTCCTACTGTTTCCGACTGTTACCAAGTCAGTGTGCGGAAACAAAATCAAGCTAAAAACGCTCTCACCCCCCTCCCCATTTGCGGGGAGGTAGATGTATTCAGCTCACCAAACCTCCCATTCCGAGCTGTTTCTCGGGAGCAGGAGGCACGTGGGAACGGGCCTCTGGGAAGCAGAGAAATGATCAATGGAGCTGCTGGCCGGTGGGCAGCAGGCAGGAGTAAGAGTCCCCGAGCACGGGCATGTGTTTTGTTGGGTGGGAGGCTGATGGAGGAAGGATCAAGGAGCGCCTGTGTTTTTGGACAAGCAGGTTTCGGGACTATCTTAAACCCGGGTCCCTGGGGGGAGCCAGGAGGAATGTGTGCTATGTGACCTCGTCTTGGCCTGCCGTCTTGCCTTTTAGCGCTTAAAAAATCCGTCCAGCTTTCCTTTTGCTTTTCCTCTCCATGTCTCCTGCTCCTCTGAGATGCTCTCGGCCTCCACTTTTCCCCCTGCAGTTAATTATGCTCTCACCTTTTCTTCAACCTTCTTCACTTGATAGGCATTTTTTATCTTGCTTTCAACAAACTTCCTCTTCTCCCTGGAATACTGTTACTCACCAGCCTTCTTCTTCAGGTGGTTTGTGTTTTCTCTGGCATGCTTCCACACATCTGGTGTGAACCCCCTTCACTTACAGGATCAACTACTATCTGTCTGGAGGCTTCCACCCCATGAGTTTCCACGTGACCAACATCCTCCTGCACGGGGGCATCTCCGTCCTCATGCTGGATGTCTTCTCTGTGCTGCTCGGCGGCCTGCAGTACACCAGTAGAGGCCGGCGGTTGAACCTGGCCCCCAGGTCGTCCCTGCTGGCCGCTCTGCTCTTCGCCACGCATCCGGTGCACACGGAGTGTGTAAGTAGTGTCCGTCCGTCTGGGGTATCTGTCCTTGGGTGAGGACGAGGAGCCTGTCACATGTTGGCTCATTCCCGCAAACAAGCTTCCTTTGAAGAGTCTCATTGCAGTAGAAAGGATACGAGGCTACACCCTGCCCCACACTTGAAACGATTATTTGCGGACCCAACAGGTCTCTCTCAAGAAAAATGCCGAGTCCCAAAGGGGTGGGAGGGGGGGCGTTGAGGACTTCATCATCACCATATGACGTGAACTCTGGTGATGCTTCCCGTCTCCCCTGTATGACCATCCTGGAAAGCGTAAATGGTGACTATTGCCCGGTTTGGGGTCTAAAGGCCAAAGCAAGGTCTTCAGCAGAGTGTCGGACTTAATTTCCCTACCTTCGCATGAGTTGTCTAGGAATAGAACTGACAATCTCACACCGAGGAGAGGCCCGCACACTTTGAGTTGCGCTGGGAAGGTGTGGGTCCCACCCCGCGCTGGGTGGTGGTCAGGAGCTCTCCCAACTTGCTTCCTCTCTTCTTTGCCGCCTGCATTCCTCTCTTCCCCTTGGAAGATTTGGCCCAAGAAGCCCAGGTTGCCCAGCAGATGGGGCACAGGGTCTAACCTGCTGTCCTGCGGGCTACGTCTTTATTCCACGGAGCTGCCGCTAAATGTATTTGGTGCATATTGTACTGGATCGCACTAAATCTGTGGGCATTTCAAATGAAAGTCTGCATGTTTGCTAAGTAAAAGATTCAATTTTAGCCATTCATTCTGTGAACATGAGGTACCCAGAATAAAATACTACATATTTCTTATTTCTTCTTTGCAACAGATTTCTGGATTTCATGTGTATTTAAATCCCCCCCCCATTTAACCAAATGTATTGAGCATCTTGATGTGAATTTCAAAATATTGAACAGAATTCCTGCCTTTAGCGTCTGCTTTTATTAAACTCTGTTTTTCGGTATTAAGGGGATTGTGCAGAGTTGTTATCACAACCTTCTCCGAGCATCTTCTCACTTGAAACCTTTTAAAAAAAAATTCTCATGTTTTACTTTCGCAAATTCAGAGGACTGACAATCTGGAAACTGCTGTAAAAGATTGATTGTAGACTATTTATATATGACTGTGACCAAATTAGAATTTGTTTCCACGTGAGTCCTCTTTATGGCTTAAGTATTTGTTGGGACCCAGAAATAGTGCACACGATCAGAAAAAAGGAATTTCTGGCAAAAGTACTGATTTACAGTTTTGGTCCTCATCTGATTTAGTGTGATCTTAAAGCAAAATGAAATAGTTGGATTATTAACCAAAGAAATGTTTCTAAAATTCTGATTTATTTTTCTAAGTCAGTTTTGTTGTTTTGGATTTTTTTTTAATTTAAATTTTATTTAATTATTTATTTATTTATTTATTTTTAGTGTTCCAAAATTCATTGTTTATGCTCTACACCCAGTGCTCCATGCAATACCTGCCCTCCATAATACCTACCATCAGGGTCACCCAACCCCCCACCCCCCCTCCCTTCCAAACGGTTCAGCTTGTTTCTCAGAGTCTACAGTCTCTCATGGTTCGTCTCCCCCTCCAATTTTCCCCAACTCCCTTCTCTCCATCTCCCCATGTCCTCTGTGTTATTCCTTATGCTCCACAAGTAAGTGAAACCATATGATAATTGACTCTCTCTGCTTGACTTATTTCACTCAGCATAATCTCCTCCAGTCCCGTCCATGTTGATACAAAAATTGGGCATTCATCCTTTCTGATGGATTTAAATGTCGAGAAGTTAGTTTCTAGAAAAGTTTGAAATGCCAGCAAGTATAACTAGATGTGTGCACACACACCCATGCCCCAGTTAATGCAGTCTGGGAACATATGAACCCTAAAATTCTACATTTGAAATATTTAAAAAGAAGCCAAGGAAATTCTCACTGTAGGAGAGAAGGGGAAACTTGAGAGAAATCTCTTCATGTCATGTACCCTTCTATTCCATCAGTCATTGAAACTCAAATTGTAAGAAAAAATTATGGGTGATTAAAAATCAGCATTCTTTTTTTTTTTGAGATTTTAATTATTTGAGAGAGAGCGAGCGCACGAGCAGGGGGAGAGGGAGAAGCAGACTCCCCTCTGAGTGGGGAGCCCAACACAGGGCTCAGTCCTAGGACCCTGAAACCATGACCTGAGCAAGGTCAGAGCTTAACTGATTGAGCCACCCAAGTACCCCCAAGTTAGCATTCTTAAAACAAATAATTTGCATGTTCACCATTCATTGTTCTGGCAAAGAGGGAGTGTTCAGTTTCCTCCTAGCTCACCCCCCTGTAATGCCCCATTCTCCACGTAACCCAGCTTTAGAAATAAGCAAAAAGCAGGACCCACGGAGTTAGGTGGAAGGAGCGAGCCCTCTGAAGGCCCCCCAGCCCCGCGGAGGGGGAGGAGCCCTGGGCGGCGGACTCTGGACCAGGGCTCCCCATGCCGCCCCCACACTGAACGGTGATCTAAGATGGGGACTGGGGTTGGATGGTTATTGTGCTTCTCTTTACGTTTATTAACGGAGAGCCGTGGCAGCGGGGGCCTGTCCAGGTTTTAGTAATATAAATTTCTTTGTATTAAATTCATGTGTCTTGTGTCTTTACACCTTCTTGATATTAGCATTGAGAATGTTTTCGTCCACTGCATATAAGAACCTGAATTTCCCAGTCTTCTAGGGTGTCTAGCCCCCCACCCTGCCCATTATTAAGGGGGTCCCGGGATTTGGGACTTGCCACTTTAAAACTGGGACAGTCCCAGGCAAACCGTGGTGCGTTGGTCAGTCTTCCCAACTCCCGGTCCCCAGTGGGTGATGAAATATTTATAATTAGTGTTTTTTGCTTTTCAACTGACATGAATGTCTCTCATTTTCAAGTATACCACCCCAAATCACTCTGGGGTATTTGTAGGCCTATAAGCCTAGGCATTAGGGGAGCAAGGAGAGCTAAGGGAGGGGTTGCCTGGCCCTTTGTCTGCGGCCATCAGGATGGAGACCCCAAGGACACCAATGCCACCGTAGGTTTTCCTTCTCCTCAGAGTATTGGTAGGGATTTCAGGTTGCCTGGATTTGGTATCAAAGAGGGAAATGCAGGCCTCCTTAGGGGTTCCGTCTGTGCACAAACCCAGAGTTCACACTGAAGGCATCAGCTGGGGAAGCACCCCCCCTTTCCCTCTCATTCCTTCTTGACACCCGGATGCAGTTTGTTCCTAGGCGGAACACCACTACCTGCTCTATGGCTTTGAGGGAATTGCGGCGATTTCTCTAGAACACCCGAATATGAGCATTAACGGTTACCTCTGTAGGGGCGGAAACATTTTCCCTTCTTCCCTCCTAGGTTCTTTGTCTGGCCTCGTAATTAAATTGACATAAGACAGGTTAACAGGAGAAAAAATTAATTTCTGGAGCCCCATAAAAATTGAGATTCAAAGAAGTGTCCAAAGCCAGGCACGTTTTCTAATGTGCAAAGAATTGTCAGGACAAGGGTTTGGGCTTGGGGTAGTGAATTAGTGAAGTAACAAGGGTTGTTTATATGGCTTTCTCAGGCCCTAAACTCCCTGCTTCTGGGGATGAGGCTACCTTCTACCCTTCTGATGGAGAGAGGCTGCTTGTCGTGGGAGAGATTTGTTTCCTGCTTTCAGGGGGACAAAGGATGGTCAGATCATCCTTCTGAGAAACTGACTGTTTTCTCAAGTACTTCTAATTCAAAATAATCAATATGCAAAGTGGCATATCTGAGGATGGCAGAGTCTGCTCCCTTTCATTTGTAAAAAAAAAAAAAAAAAATAGCCTACAAAGGCTACTGTAAAGACCTCTGCCTAGAAATACATACTAGGCAAATATCAGAAAAGAAAATAAAGTCTCTGTGTAGTCTTGCCCATTCCCCAAACAAGTGGACTCAGTACTTCCTTGGACAGCCCTTAAAAATGTTTTTTGGTTTTTTTTTCCGTGAAGTCACTTTTTAATCATGATGTCGAAAATTCTTTGTAAGGGCTAAAAACTCTTTTTGCTTTAAAACATTTGCCATACTTCTAAAAATTTGTTTCTCTTTATGTCCAATAATGTCGCATACATTGCATAAGGACTTGGAAGTATTTTCACCAATTAGCCAAAGAACATTTGTTTAGAAATAAGCTTATTCTGGCGGCACCTGGGTGACTCAGCCGAGTGTCTGACTCTTGGTTTCGGCTCCGGTTGTGATCTCAGGGTCCCTGCGATCGAGCCCAACATCGGGCTCTGCGCTCAGTGTGGAGTCTGCTTGAGATTCTCTCTCCCTCCCCCTTTGATCCACACCCCTGCCACACACCACACCTGCACACACATGCATGCTCTCTCTCCCTCTAAAATAAATAAATATAAATCTTTTTAAAAAAAATAAGTTTATCATGTTTGACATTCATTTTAGTACCGGTCTTTAAATATATTCTAGCTGCCTAGGTAACAGGTGGTTTAGGCTGGTGGTTTTGGCCCCATCCCTGATATTTACCCAAACACTTCCCTCCCCTCACTCATTTCAGTAAACCTTGTTCTCTGACCCCTCACCACCCCCCCCCTGCTTCTCCTGAGCCCCTGGCTTGAGGGACCCCTTTGGATGAGCTTCTCTGCCTGGGTTCGGATTACTCTGTGTTCTGCGAGGGTTTGAGATTCAAGGTCATCCTCGGGCCCTGTAGCTAGGCTCAGATGCAAGATGTCCTAGCTGGGGAGCCCAGGGGACCAGCCGTTCCCTGTGTCACTCACCGCAGTGCTCCGGAGCCCATACCCGCGTCTGGCCCTGAGCTCCTGTGCTGTTCCTTTCTGCTCCCAGTGCTCGAGGAAGCGCGGTCAGGATTCCCGCA
Organism: Mustela erminea; assembly: GCF_009829155.1. Lineage (NCBI taxonomy): Eukaryota > Metazoa > Chordata > Mammalia > Carnivora > Mustelidae > Mustela > Mustela erminea. The sequence goes on from NC_045628.1 coordinate 10,512,480, forward strand.
GGGAACTCACAGTGAGCCCATGCCTGCTGCGTGCCAGGGGCCCCTCCTGAGTGCCAGGCGCTGCTCACTTTACCTGCAGCCCCGTTTTCCCGGGTGCCTGACTGAGTGAGCCGTGGGCCACAGTGTTCAGGGACTCTCATCGCGTGTTCATTGCACTCACGGAGTCATGGTACGTTTACCCCTCCGGCATACTGGCATGCTTAGTTCAGATCTGTGGAACCTTTGTCTGTCCCTAGCTTCCTTCTTCGGAGGTTTTTTCCCCGTGGGTGGCATTCACAGGCTGGATTCATCAGCTCCTTCAATCTTAACAGTCATGGGACACCTTGCATGGTCACACGCACTGCTGTCAGAAATGAGCGATCAGAATGAATAATCACCTCCAGCGTTTTACAGCTAGCCAGGGTAGCGGGAAATCGTCGCTCAAAGGCATTCTCTTTAGCCACTGCTTGTCCACAACAGTTGGGAATCGAATATAAATATAGAAATTTTCATGTGAACTGTATTATTCTGTTACCTCCATTATAGCTTAGTCTTTATTCTGTCCCACATTTCATGTCCTTTAAGAAAAGATCAACTTGGGGCACCTGGGTGGCTCAGAGGGTTAAGCCTCTGCTTTCAGCTCAGGTCATGATCTCGGGGTCCTGGGATCGATCCCCGCATCGGGCTCTCTGCTCAGCAGGGAGCCCAACTTCCCACCCTACCTCTGCTGCCTCTGCCTACTTGTGATCTCTCTCTCTCTCTGTTAAAAAAATAAAAAAATCTTAAAAAAAAAAAAAAAAAGATAAACTTACCAGCCATTGGAGTAATACCTACAGAATCCCAGGAACACAGGACGTTGCACGTGTCACATCCAAGTGCTGGTTAGCAGAGTGTGCCACGTAAGCCAGACCCACACTCCTGAATGGGATTCTCAGTCTTTCTCTGCCAGGAGATGTTTGGAGAACAGTTACCAGATGTGACGTGAGACACAGATTTTACATTGCTTTGTTATCACTAAGGTAAAGAAGTTATCACTAAGGTAAAGAAGAATTAAAGTAAAAAAGTTATCACTAAGGTAAAAAAGGAAAGGGCAGACGTGGCAGAAAGAAATGGGAGACACTTTATTCTATCTTCATCTTCCTTCTCAGTCATGTGTGAAGCGTTCTGCTTTCCAGGTTAAGCCCCCCACAAATCGGTTTTGGTCTTGAAAGGAGCAACAGTGACAGGGGTGGCTCTGCATGGTTGAACCTGTACCTTTTTCTCTTTGCCTGGTGACTTTTCACATTTCTTTCCCAGCTTTCCTGCATGTTTCCGGTCAAATTTTCTTTGCTCAATATTCTGCCCTTCAAGCTTCTAGCATTTTCTGTTGAAATCCACTTGGGGGACATCAGCACCAGTGTCTGGGCTCTAGGGTGCAGGGTGCTGTGGTGGGGCTCCTGCTCCCAGAACAGGCAGCAGTACAGTCATGTTCATCCCACTCTCTCGGAAGCAGCTAACCCAAATCTCAGTCCAAAGAGGAAAAAGAAAAACCAATTGGAAGATAAGACCACAGGACTGTTGCACAGTTATTTTAATAGATGGCAGAAGCTAGTATGGTTTTTGCCTTTCGTTTCTAAGAAATTTGTTATGTTTCCTAAGTTTAGGATTTTTTAAATTTTTTTTTTCATGAAAATCTTTTTTTCTTCTCTTTCTTTCAAGGTTGCTGGTGTTGTCGGCCGTGCAGACCTCCTGGGGGCCCTGTTCTTTCTGTTATCTTTCCTGGGCTACTGTAAAGCGTTTAGAGAAAGTAAGCATGATGTTTACCTTCTTAATTTTGAGATGGGAAATTATCTATGTATATAATTTTATCATTTTAAGAGAATGTTGGCCAAAAGGTTTCTCTTCAGATACGTGTTTACTCTGTTGCGTTTTTGATAATACAAAGTTCATACATTAGCATTCACACGGGAGCCTTCTAGGGTGGTGAGACCAGGAGTTTTTGCGGTTTCCTAAAGCAGCTGTGATCAATTTTTGTCATTATATTTGCAGGGGGAGAAACACTTTTGTTTACTATTCTTTATTAAAACCTCTCCGTGAGGGAAATAGAAAAAAGTCTAAAATGAACGAATAGCGATGGGTATGGACCTGGATTATGAAATTCTTGATTTTGTCATTGGTGCGGTATTAATCCGTACAAAGAAAGTCCTCGTTGCTGGAGTTGCAACGGCTCATTGAGTGTGTGTGTCGGGGCGTGGGGTGTGGAGGAATGGCCCAGAGCGACCCAGCAGGTGCGTTGAGGGAGATGCAGCAGAATCCCCGTGGGACTCTGCTCGGTGCATGGATTCCAGTCAGCCCCAACTCAAGTCAGACCTTCCAGTCGCTTTATCGTAGACACCAGATGCGAGGAATTCAGCGTACGTACCTGTCATGCCTGCGAGCTCCTGCAGAAGTTCTACATTCAGTTTCTGTTATCTGAGGAATCAGAAGCGAATGGACTGCAGAGCTGTCCTCATACTTCGCAGTCAGTGATTTCCGTCTGGGGGAGAGGCAAGTGGGGTGACTTCTTCTGGAATGTTGGAGTGGAGCCTTTTAAACAGGAGTGCCTGGACCTTGGCCTGCTTGAGGCTTTTCTAGAGTTTCTCAAAGCTCAGGTGTGCTCTAGGCTGCCAGGCCTTTCATAGGATTGTCATATACTAATATATGTACTTCGGTTTTTTCCATAAATAATCTCTTATTGATACTGAAGAGCAGACCGCTCATTCCGAATTCTCTGCTGGGGTCGATGAAGCGGAAATCTCAGGGTTAGTAAACAGAGGGACCCAGGGTCCAAGTCCAACCCGCTACCCCTTCACATGTGGCCTGCAAGCTAAGAATGAGTTGTTTTTTCCAAATACGCATTGAGCCATTACTACCTAATTTAATGACCACTACAGCAATTTTTAATAATGATTTTTACATGTTTTTTTACCGTTATAAAAACGGGGCAGTTTCTTTTTCTCCCATAATTCAATTTCCACAATACCTCGCAACCCTGAGTATTATAAAAGAAAGTAAGAAAAAAAAAATCACATTTTATAGATCTTAAATTCATCTTCAGCATTTAGCTCAACGGTTTCACCCTCCTCAGGAAATGGTTCTCCTACTAAACTCCTCCGCTAAAAGTTCTATCCCAGGGGTGGGAAGACCGTCTTCGCTAGCCCATGGTCATTCTTTTCTCGCTTTCCCTAGCCAGTCAGGGTTGAGCGGCCTCCAGCGGAAGGCTCAGACTGGGCAGCGTCTCATCTTCCCCAGCACGAGAGGACCCCTGAAGTCTGATGGGGGACCCGACCTGGAGAGCCTTGAGGGAAGGGTCCGGGCTCTGGATTCGGTCAGAGTCTGCGCTGGAAGAGCAGGAGGGGGAACGCGGGCCACTCTCGTGGCACTTGTGTGTCTTTTTGTGAGCTTTCTTCATTTTCTTCCCCATCTTCTTGTCTGTCACCATTCCTGGTCCTCCTGTGCCGTGTGCCGAGGGATTCACAGGAGGCAGTCCAGGAGCAGAGCGGGGGTGAGGACCGCGGGGTTGGCATCCTGGATACCCTAGTTGTGGCACCAGAACGGGAGCCACAGTGGGAGCTGCAAAGAGGCGCGGGTGGGCAGGGTGGGAGCCCCCGGGGCTGGGCCGCGGCCACCGAGCGTGGGGATTCCGCACACTACACTGTTTCCCCGGCCTGCGCTTGACTCGTCCTCAGCTCCCTGGTTTTCCACACTTTTAAATGGTTGGGAAATAAAAAACGATAATTACATTTTGTGACATACAAAAACTTACATGAAGTTCAGATCCCAGGGTCTGTCCATGAAGTGTTGTGAAACAGGCACACCCGTTTCTTGCCACGTTGTCTGGGCCGCTGCGCCCTGCCACGGCGGAGTTTCGCAGCGTCCACACGGGCCCGCTGGCTTCAAAGCCCGAGACGCTTCCTGCCGTGTCCTTTGCAAGGTTCGCCAGGCTCTGAGACAGGTGATTCCCAGGGTAGTTGTCACCGTCTGAGGGGTTCCAGAACTTTTTTCTGGATTGACTGTTAGGGGTTTCCAGCAGTTTTTACTTAGGAACGTAGAAGATTTTGCTATTAATGTAATAGCTGCCATTTCTTGAGCATCTACTGGCATACGGGTACGCAGGTGTCTCTATTTTTTCTCATTTAATTATGGAACAATCTCTAAAGTAGGTGGATTTACTTTCCCATTTTCCCGATGTAGGACTCGCAGTTGCAGTAACTTTGGGGGGCTCACATAGTTGTTTATAGCAGAACTGGGTTCACCCTGGAGTCTAACTCTCTGGATTCTAATTCATTTCAAAGCCAAGGCCGGCCGCCTTGTGCTGTTCTCCTTCCTTGTCCTCATTGGTCCGATGAGGCAAAGCTTTTCAAAACCGTCATTACCAGTAACCAGGAGGGGGGCACCTGTGTGGCTCGTCGGGTGGGCATCCGACTCTTGCTTTCATCTCGGGTCGCGATCTCAAGGTCGTGAGATGGAGCCTCGTGTGGGGAGTCTTCGGGGAGTCTCGCTCCCTCGCCTCCCGCCACCTCCCCCCGCATGCGCTCGCTCGCTCTCTCTCTCTCTCTCTCTCTCTCTCAAATAAATAAATAAACAAACCAGGAGACACACTCAATTCTGTTAACAAGTTGTTAAAAGATTAGGCATGATAATGTCATCACAGGTGTATTTTAAAAACAATCCTTTTCTCTTAGAGACACGGGCTGAAGTAGTTACAGATGAAATGGAATAACTTCTGGGATTTGCTTCCGAGGAATCTGAAGAGGAGGCAGGAAGCATGTTGCCAGACTTGCCAGAAGTCAGTAATTATTTAAGCTAAGTTAGGCGACATAAAAGTCACTATAGCGGCATTTCCCCCTTATTTTTATTGTGGTAAAATATACTGAACATAAAAGTGCCCATTTTAACCGTTTTGCAGTGTACCAGTTGAGCGCACTAAACACATCCCCCTCGTTCTGTAGCCGTCACCTCTGTCCACGTCCAGAACCTGTTCATCTTGAAAAACTGAAACTCTGTACCCATGAAACAGTGACTCCCCATCTCCCCTCCCCTAGCCCCTGGCGACAGCCAGTCTGCTTTCTGTCCAGAATGTAACTGTTCTAGGTACCTCCTGTAAGTGGAATCACACAGAGGTTGTCCTTTTCTGTCTGGTTTATTTCACCGAGCGCAACAGCCTCAAGGTTCTCGATGCCGTAGCGTGTGTCAGAATTTCTGTCAAGGCTGAATAATTCTACTACCGCATCTCATTTTTCTGTTTATCTGTCGGTGGGCTTGTGGGTTGTTGCGGCTACTTTTGGCTACTGTGACTAATGCTGCTTTGAACATCGGTGTACCCAATAGGCTTCCTTTTAACCCTTAGTTTTTCCCTACGAAAAGATTCAGGCAGGGTTGTAAACTCTTCTAGCACAGACTGTGTTGTTTGGATGTTCTAGGTATTTATAGTTATCTACCTTGAACGGCCATCTAGAAACTGTCCATAGTTTCCGGGGGTGGACTGGGGAGGGCCTATGAGGTTTTTCATTCACGGTGCCCCTCCCTCCCATCCTGCACAGGCTGGACATGGGGCAGATTGTCTTGGAGCACCTGTGCTCTCAAACCAACGGCTCTGCTAAGACACATACCAAGGGTGACCCCAGTGGCCCCAGAAGATACCAGACTCCCTCAGAAGTTGGTTACACCCAGCCACACCCTGCACCCCCTTTTGTTACCATTATTTTTTCATACTGAGATGAAACCATCAATTTCCTTCTGACTCCCCGTGTTTCTGATACAGCAGAGAGGTTGGGGACAGCTCAATAGAACAGCTTCCAGGACAGAGAATTTTGGTGGTGACTTTTCTTCCTGGAGACTGAAAGCAAACTTAGCAAGTGGGCCTGTCCACCTCTTCCTGGGTTGAGACCTCCCTACCTGTCATGATCATAAAATTCCTGAGGACACATGGCCCCAGGGATCTGGTGGGGGAGGAGGGGGGATGGAGGCGTGCACCTGTCCTAGCCTCGTAGCACATTCGGCACCATCAAGTGGCTCTTCCGTGAGACTGGATCTGAATGGGAGCGCGAGAAGGGGTTGGGGGTCCATTACTACTCACTGTTGTTTTGGGTTTTTTTTTTTTAATTTTATTTATTTGAGAGAGAAAGAGAAAGAGCAGCAGGGAGGGGGAGAGAGAAAATCAGGTTCCCCGCTAAGCAGGGACAACCCCCAGCCCCGCCGATGCGGGACTCGATACCAGCACCCTGGGATCATGACCTGAGCTGAAGGCAGGTGATTAACCCACTGAGCCAGCCAGGCGCCCCTACTAATCACTCTTTTGCTCGTTACAGATGGTGCTACCTCATGTTCTTCAATGGGCAGATCTGAATTTGCAATTACAGAGGATAATAGTTTATCAGTTCTATTTTTCTGAAAGAAAATTAGAAATTAAATCCGTTGGCCTTTCCCCAAGACAACTCTGAAGTTTCATGAAGAATCATTTTATTAATTTTAACACATCCCTCCCTTAAAGAATCTATTCCTTGTTCTGAATGCATGTCGAAGACATCAGAAGTATTTTCTGAAGAAAATCCTCCATGTTGATAGATTTAACATGTGGGACATATAATTTAGGAGATAGAGTAAAACTTCTCACTACTTCTAAAGATTACTTTGGTGAAATAATGAAAAAATATCAGGAGACTAAAAGTTCTTCTGTCCAATGAATGGATACATTTATTAGCCTCTGTTAATGTGGAGTATTCCTGCAGAATGGCATAAAACTAAAGATGCCGTATAGTCTTTGCTTGGTTCCTTTAGCATTGACCTTCTTTTTTTTTTTTTAAGCTGTATGTTTGAGAGAGAGAGCATGAGCACAAGCGCTCACGGGGAGGGGTACAGGGAGAGGAAGAAGCAGGCTCCCCACTGAGCAGAGAGCCCCATGCGGGGCTCGAACCCAGAACCCCAGGATCTTGACCTGAGCTGAAGGCAGATGCTTAACCAACTGAGCATATTTTGATATGCTTTTGAATTCATTTGTAAATTACAAAATTATTTCCAAGAGCCATCTTTACAGAAGATACATTTTTTAAATAAAGCCTTTGGGAGCTAATATCGAAGGTGAAGGTGCTCTAATATGTGATGGCTTTTCAATGAGTACATTGATGCTTGAGAAACTGGTGCGGTATATTCCCGTCCTGATGGAACTATGTTAACTGTAGTAGCAGGGTGACCTTTCTTCTTCGGTCTGGTAGCATTCTTTTGACATTTATATGTTTGCTTTAAAACTGGAAGGAGATTGTTGGGCCTTTAATGTGATGTGTGTAAATGTTTTCAAGAAAGTTAACCGGGAAATATTTAATGTTTGCACACAGCTAGCAGTAGCAGACATAGCTTCTACGGAGAGCCTTTTAAGAATATGAATAGATTTTCATTAGGTTGAAGTTACTTAGAACAGAAGACAAATGGACCAATTAGGAGGTCTTCAAAGAAGTGCTGACCTCTTGCCTACAGCACCCCGAACACACACACCTTTCCAGGATCTGTTTCCCTCTTCACTTGAACCCCGCTTCAGGAAAGGGAAGGAATAGATGAAAATGAAGCCTGTGGTCCTGATTCCAGACTGGAATGGTGTTTTGTAGTCCCTGTCAGCTTACTTAGTCATTGGAAAATGTAAAGCTAGGAGGTTGCTCCCCTCCACACGTCCAGCCTTGGGTCTCACCCGTGAGAGTGCTTATTGGTCTGTTGTGTCCTCTCTCTCCTCTGTATCACCTGCCCAGGTAGGCTTTGAGTTACAGCGCAGGATCATTTTTATTCCTTGTGAGTTTAAAGTAGGTGGTTGAAAACACCCACCCCTCAGTCAGCACTCTCCATCATTCTGAGTTGGTTTGCACTACTCTTTTCGGTTCCCACGTATTGTTTTCACACCACAGAGTATGGAGGGCAGGATTGAATTCTGCCTCCGAAGTTCCTTGCAGGTCTGGAGGCACAGAGCAGCACGGATTTGAAAAAGAAGCTTACATTGAGTTATTAGCTTGCTTGGGGGAAGCCCGCATCGGAAACAGACGGCAGTTCGTGAGTCCCTTCTCCCCACGTGGCTCTGCGCCCTGAGCCCACCTGCTGGACTGGGGAGCAGGCAGAGCAAAACGGGACACGGTGACCGGATGGCACCCTCCTTCACCCCCACCCCACCCCATGTTCTGCTCACATCAGACAGTCCCCTTTGCTCTGCCAGTCCCCCCTCCCCTCCTGTCTCCCAAATGCCCATTTGCTTCATTATCCACACCCCCCACTCCAGGACTGGTGCCCACAAGGTCTGCTAGAGCCTTTCCTAGTCTCTGTTGACCGAGACACTATGGTTTCAGCCACTTTTCTGCATTTCAGATTTTCCATACTGCTCATTAAACATAATAGAATAGAAAGTACTTCTTTGTTTGTGGAGAACAACTCTCTGGAATAATCCTTACACATCATGTTAAAGTTCAACTTCATGCCTGCGGTGGCTAAGAGTCTTTTTAGAGAGGAGCGTATTTTCATACGCTAATAATAACATCACAGAGAAGAAACAGGCAGAGCCCTGGATGCAAAAGTATTTCTGGTAGGGCATCCATGATAACACTTTTTCTGATTCTGTTCCAAGCTAACATCAGTTTTGGTCATTCATTCTTTCACCAGTAATTAACCAAACATTGAGGGTGTCCTTTGTAAAGCTCCTTTTATTTCCCCTGAGTTGGGGATATAAAAACTAGAACAGTCTGGGCCTCAAAGAGCTTGCGGTCTAGTATATGTTGATTAAAATAAAGCTGTCAGTATTCACAAGGCTCAAGAAGCAGAATGTTCTGGTTTTCCATACTTCCTTGTTCACTTTTTCCTTCCTGTCCACACCTCACAGCGGGCACTCAGTAAGTACTCCCTCCGTGTCAGAGCGCATTTATGCAGAATTGATGGCTGTGGCCTTTATACTGTTCATTTTTTTTTCTGTTTCTCTTGGAATGTGCATTTTTTTCTTTTCTTTAATTGAGATATAATTGACATCTCACATTTTATTGGTTTTATGTATACAAAATAGTGATTCAGTGTTTGCATTTATTGTGAAACGATCACAATAAATGTGGTTGGCATCCATCACCATATATAGTTAACACATTTCTTGTGATGAGAATTTTAAAATCAACTCTCTTAGCAACTTTCAAATATGCAACAGTGTTGTTACCTCTGGATACCATGCTGTGCATTTCATCCCCAGGACTTGTGGCTTTTTGGAGTTTTGACCTTTTAGCTGCGCACCGTCATCCTCCTCTGGCAAACACCGGTCTGTTCTATCTATGAGTTTGGGTTTTATTCTGTGTCTAAGTGAGATCACACAGTATTTGTTTTTCTCTATCTGACTTACTTAACTTAGCACAATGCCCTCAGGGTCCAAACATGTTGCAAATGGAAGGATTTCCTTCTTTTTTATATCTGAATAATATTCCATTCTGTTTATACTGTGCACATATACCTATATGTATACACAGTATATATTTTATATGTATGTACTATATATTTCATAGTACAGTGATTTATACTCTATATCTTATAGTATAATACTATACTGTGGTATTATATACTGTAGTGTAATATGCTATATGATGGTATTACATGGTATATAGTAATATGCCATGTTATATAGTATAACATGTATATATACATATATAGTATATAGTAATATGCCACAATATTAGATAGTATATATGCTGCATATTTTATAGCATATATATATAGCATATAGTATTTTATAGAGAGAGAATGTGTTTCCATTGGATAAATACCCAGAATTGGAATTATTGGATCATATGGTAGTTTTGTTTATGCTACTAATTTCTTTCATCTCTGTTAAATTTCCTTCAGTCCAACAGAGCAGAGAGCTTGATACTAATGGACATTCAGGAATATATTTTTTCATTTGGACTTTGAGCTATATTAAGAAATAGTCACTCATTTTTTGTTTTCCCCTGTCTAGTCAGTGTGGATTTTACAAAAAGCCGAGTGGTAAACATGTGCCAAACACATTGTCACGGCCATGATGGTTCCTAGTGCCAGTTGCTCCACATGTTTGTAAGTGTTCCACTGAGAACCAGAGCTCCTCTGTGGTAGAAGTTCAGTCTAGTATTTATTGGACACAAATAATAATGCTATTTATTGTTTAAACTTAAGGTGTAAACTTTATTGTTTAACTTAAACATTTTTATTTGTTTGTTTATTGTTTAAACTTAAAGTTTAAACTTTAAAGTGACCTGGTCTTTGTTCTTTTTGGATCTGAAGATAAATTCAAAGAAAGGTCTAGCATCAGCTACACAGAAACTTATAGTTCAAGAAAGGTTTTTAATATTTTTATAAGGGGGGCGCCTGGGTGGCTCAGTGGGTTAAAGCCTCTGCCTTTGGCTCAGGTTGTGATCCCAGGGTCCCGGGATCAAGCCCCGTATCAGGCTCTGCTCAGTGGGGAGTCTGCTTGCTCCTCTCTCTCTGCCTGCCTCTCTGCCTACTTGTGACCTCTGTCTGTCAAATAAATAAAATCTTTAAAAATATATATATATATATATTTTTTTATAAGGGAACAAAACATTGAGTACTCTGAAATTTGTGGTTTTAACTAGTTAAAAAGCTCTTTCAAGGGATACATTTCTTTTTGATGACCTCATTAGTTTTCTTTATAGATTCAGTGTCTGTATTATAAAGCTCAGGACAATTTTAACTGCTAGTTTATTAACAAGCAATTCTGTGCTAACCTCTAGAATCCCTGCCTTTTCAGAAAATGGGGAAGAAAGCTACTCACGTAACATTTCTGTCTGCTTTGTGTGTGTGTGTGTGTGTGTGTGTGTGTGAGAGAGAGAGAGAGAGAGAGAGATATGGTGCTTAGAATATCTTCATGCAAGATCTTTTGCAACAGAATCCTTTTTTTAAAAAAGTAAATGTCCTTATAAGGGAAACCATACCTTTTTTTTTTTAAGATTTTATTTATTCACTTGAGAGTCAGAGAGAGAGAGAGAGCATGTGTGCAGTGGCAGAGGGAGAGGGAGAAGCAGGCTCCCTTGTTGAGCAGGGAGTCCGATGTGGGGTCATGACCTGAGCAGAAGGCAGGCCCTTGACTGACTGAGCCACCCAAGCACCCCGGAAAACCATACGTTTTCCTCAAAAAAGAAGAACACAAAGTCAGATAAAGTTGATGGTGCACTGGTCATCATTTCTGAATGCCCCAAACAAAAAGTGTTATTCTTATGATGAGACATCTTGTCAACACTGACATCTCTTTTAAAGCCTAGTATTTTGGACTGGAAACAGATCATCTCTCTGCACAGTAAACATGGTAGACTAGCCAAAACCATTTTTTTTTTCAAGATTTTATTTATTTACTTATTTGAGAGATTGAGACAGAGCAACAGGGAGCATAAGCAGGAAAGAGAGGGAGAAGCAGGCTCCCCGCCGAGCAGGGAGCCTGATGCAAGGCTCTATCCCAGGACCCAGATCCCAGGACCCAGGGATCATGATCTGAGCCAAAAGCAGATGCTTGACCGACTGAGCCACCCAGGTGCCCACGATTTCTCTTTTAAACAAATAACTTAAAATACTTGTTTCAGGGAAGCTGAAATGAACAAGAGAAATTTAATTAGTTCATTTATGCTGGGCAGGAGAGAACCTTTTTAAGAGAGGAATGAATCTGTTACATATCCAGAACAACTATTTTAAATTCTAAACTATTATGAAAGACAAGATCCCAAAGATTGGTTGTTGCAAGCCCTTAAACTCTGTCTGCTGTATTGCTGTCTCTACGTAGGTCAGGCAGCTAAAGTAAGATAACTCTTAATCTTGGGGTATCATGTCCTCACATTTTCATTTTCATTCTGACTTAAGACTTTGGTTTTTTTGTTTGTTTCGTTTTGTTTTTTTGACTTAGAATCATGCAGCTCTAAAAAAAAAAAATAGGTGACTGTGTAAATCATGTAGCACAAGAGTCTTGCTTTTAGATTTGGGGTTATTGCCAACTGAACTCTGACGATGGTGTTCCTGTGTATTTTCTATTCTCTGCCTTCATATTTCATTGGTTCCTATGTTGCTTGATTTCCCCACAAACGGGCTGGTACTTCAGAATGGCCGCGGCTGACTTTTCATTCAGCGGGTGGAGGCACTGCCTGGTTGGCTCCGACTTTTGGAATGGGAGTGGGATGCTCATTGTGTCGCTCTGGCAGAGGGAGTCAGGGCCACCTGTCGGGGTGGCGTGGTTCCCACACACAACACGGCGTGCCAGGTTCAAGGCAGTGGAGATGCCAGGCATTGAGCGGTGAAGAGGGTAGCTCGTACAATGTGGTGCTTTTTCTGAAAGAGGATCTCCCCCCCAGAAAGTAGTGCCAAATCCAAGGCACATGCTTCATTAAATTGATCACATCTGTTGGCACTTGTGGGTGTTAGCAGTGACAAGTGTGTTTCTGTTCTTCATTTTGGGGTGGGTTTTTTATTCCCCCTCGGCTCCCTGCACTTCATTAGCCTTTGTCTCCATTTATCTAAGTGGTTGTATTCTCTTAGCTGTGGCAGGCCTATACGAAAACAAGGAAAACATTTTCTAGGCCAGTTTACTAAGTTCTGGATCATAAACTGTTGATGTTTGCTAATGCTGCATAATTATCCTGGAGCAGGTGGTCTTCTTACGTGCTGAGAAATGTCACGTGGCGTAGGAATGGTTCTTTTCTTCTTCCCCTGGGTCACTGGTGATTACAAGTCAGTGGACTGGATGGAAATGAGACAGAGAACTCTGGGTACACACAACATCCTGAGATGCTGGCATCTAGTTATGTACTAGTTAGAATTCCCTACTCGGGGACGATTTTTTTGAATAAAAATATTCATAAATGCAACTGCACTGGCAGTGACATCTGGCTCTCAGGATTTATTATTACTGTTTTTAACAGCTCTAAATTTAAAATTAATACGATCAGTTTTTGCTTGGCCTTTTTATTATTCCTTATGTAATTTTTTAAAAATTTAATTCCAATATAGTTGAGATACAGTGTTATGTTAGGGTTATGTAATTTTTTTCAAAATATTTTTTTAAATAGATTTTTTTCGTCTCATAATGGAGATTTTTCCATTGTGAGGCGATTTAAAGACATTAAATTAATGTCAAATGAAGAGATGTGACTTCTGGCTGTGCTTCCTCACAGGGAGTACATTATAACTTTTTGATATTAAATTACATATCATAATTGCAAAAGAAGTGTGGTAATATAATAAGACTTCTGGTAGACATAGAAATGAAACTGTTGATTCCCCAAATCTTTGTTGAGTGCCAGCTGTATTGGAGGTGTCATCTCTGTTTCATCTGTCCTGTTAAAATGCTCAAACTTAGAAATGGAAGAATGGCTTGCATTAGTTACTAAACAAGAGCATACTCACATAAATGCAAAGTCCAAATTCATCTAGATGTGCTGTATCTTGACAGCAATTAGCATTGGTCACCTTGACAAATTAAGACTCAAAAAAATTTTAGGGCATGTGGGTGGCTCAGTCGGTTAAGCATCTGCCTTTGGCTCAGGTCGTGATTCCAAGGTCCTGGGATCAAGTCCCGCATTGGGCTCCCTGCTCAGTGGGCAGCCTGCCTGCTTCTCCTTCTGTGTTCCTCTCTCTCTCTCTCTCATGAATAAATAAATAAAGTCTTTAAAAAAAAAATTTTAATCTTGGGAATTACATGGGTAAAAACTTTGCTAACATGGGTCGTGTTACCAGAAGTCCACTAGACTGGGCTCAAAACCAGTTTCCCAGCTGAGTATTTAATCTTTATAAGCCCTTTCTCAACCACCCTCATACTGGAAACACTGTCAGTGCTTTTGTACTTGGCCTTGGCGTATCATGCACGTGCCTACCACACATTTGTAAAGACTTCGATTTATAGGAAATCATGGAGAAACATTAGTTAAATTAAGCTTTCCTATTTGAACTCTGGAAAAAACTGAAGTCTTGGTACGTGGTTAGCTTTATGACTCCTGATAATATCAAATGGCCAATCCTGTAAGAGTTTCAGGAGAAAGAGATTTAAAGAGGCAGACTCACTTCATGTTCTCCGAGTTTTCAAAGGCAGACTTGGAATACAAACAAGGCCACGTGCAGATCGTTTCACCTGTAAACTGGGTCTCTGAGCACGTGGGACAGACAGTAAGAAATACAGGATGAGCCATGCATGTAATTTCCAAGTGGCTAGTAACCACATTATAAAAAGACCCCCGTTAGATGAATTTTAACTACACTTTTAGCCAAATATATAAAAAACATGACAATTTCACTATATAATAATCAATATAAAATTATGAAATATTTTATAGTCCTTTTTATTTCATAGCAAGTCTTCCAAATCAGGTGTGTGACTTATACTTGTGATACATCTTGCTAGGGACTGGTAAGTTTCAGGTGCTCATTGGCTATGATGCCTTCTCTGGACAGTGGAAATCTCGAGTTCGGTTTTCCGAATATGAATCCCTCACTGGGTTTGTAACTAACTACTGAAATTTTGCCTTTGATCAGAAATTACCACTGTTGAGAAGTGGCCATATATTTAATCATCACCGTAACTAAAGAAATTTCTTTAGCAAAGAAACATTGTCTCTCACACGTCTTTTACCAGACCTGTCTGCACCAAATCAAAAGTATAAGAGGGAATTACAGGGTAGGACTCTTCCAAAAGAATTACCATAGAGGATTCGAGTGGTGTGGGGTGTCCATGTCCCTTGCAGAAACTTGGGGTTTGAGAAGCGTGGTGAAATGATGGAATGAGATTCAGAAGAAGGTTATCTGTTTTCTATAGAAGCTTTTTTTTCTGTATTTGGTGAAATCTGATTTAGCCATCTAAGGAGAAAACCATTTTAAATTCCAGACAAGTGGAACAGGAGCCCATTACTTCCCCATCTCTATACTAATTTAACTTGTGTTAATGGAGTGCTTCAAGAGCTGTCCTTTGGGTGTTTTAATGGAGGAACTGGGATTCTTTTTCCTATTCAAAGCCACTGGTCCATGGTCTGGGGAGGGGAGGAATTCATCCAGGTTACAGTCGTGTCAAATACAAGCCAGTTCAGTTTTTCTAGGAAGGAAGGTAAAATGGTCAAGGGATCTTCTTTCTTAATTTTTTTTTTTTTTTAAGTAATCTCTGCACCCAACATGGAGCTTGAACTCACA
This sequence comes from Mustela erminea, assembly GCF_009829155.1. Taxonomy (NCBI): domain Eukaryota; kingdom Metazoa; phylum Chordata; class Mammalia; order Carnivora; family Mustelidae; genus Mustela; species Mustela erminea. The sequence continues at coordinate 10,527,633 of NC_045628.1, forward strand.
ACCTCAAGAGCAAGAGTTTCATGCTCCTACTGAGCCAGCCACGTGCCCCCAATGGACCGTCTTTAAATGTTAAAAACAGGGAGCCTTATATTGGGAAGTCCGGTTGTGTTTCATGAAGAGTTCCAAACACAGATTGTGAGAATGAGAAAGCTTAGAAAACCCTAATCCAGGCAGTGGGGGGTGAGGTCCATTTGGTTCCTAAAGTGGATGTGGAAGCAGCAGGCAGAGGCTGGGGGCCCACGGGGCATCTCCATACTGGCCTGGAGCAGGTCCTGTTGTGAGGGGCTTTCCTGAGGGGCATGGGAGCTGGACTGGGGAGTCATTTACTCCGTTATCTGTGGAAGAGACCCCCCTCCCAGTAATACATGAGTTCATTTATAATTGAAGGTGCCTATTTACCTACCAGCTGCTAATATGGGAAAATCCCAAGTGTGGTTTGATGTAGACTCAAGGAGATGTGCGATGGGAGAAACGCTCAATGGACCATGTGTTCATTGGCTTGGAGAGGACAAGCCTTAAGGTTGGCATCTGCCATCCTCCGTCATGTCGGAAGGCGTGGTGTGTCGTGAGCTGTGATCACCTCCATTCTGCCAGCGGGACCCCGGGGCTTGTTGCCGGAATTTGTGAGGCCTTTCCTAAAACCATCATTCGAAAGGAACTAGCCAGGGTTAGCTTTACGGTTATTTTGACCTTGATTTTATGTAAACGCTTTGGTGTCTAGGATGACGTGTGCTTTGATGTTGTCTGCTGATGATCACTAGCAAATCCCTCCCCAAAATAGTAAGTTCCGTAAAAATGTAAACACTCAAATATAGTCATTCATTTAATGGGGTTTGTTCTTCTGACTCATACTGTGGTCGTTCAGTTTCACATCATGGAATGTCATTAATTTCTATAGGTGAGGTGACCCTCAGCTGGCTTGATGGGTCTCTCTGCGCTGATCTAGAATGGTTGTTGGGTAATGAGAAGTTGGCTTCCAGGTAACTTATGAACAACTGGAAACTTCTGAACAATTGTGCCTCCTGAACAATTGGAAAGGCGATAGAGCAGAGCAGAGCCAAAACCTGATGTCGAGGGAGACAGGTGTGGGCTCACCCTAACAAAGAATATTCCAATGACCCACAGTTTACAATCGAAATGGGCGCTTGCAGAAAGTTAATCCCCATCCTAGAAGGTCTCGAAGTCAAGACCTCATGGCCCCTGCTGGAAGCATCTTGGAAAGGGTCCCGGCACTTCAACACTCCCGCCACTTGTGCAAGGGAGCTGGTCTGCACAGCCTGTAAGAGGGACTGCTCCTGTTCCCACGTGGTGGCTCTAGCATTTGTTTCTGGTGGACCGCGGACAGCAATTTCATTCACCAAACGAGTGTTGCCTTTCCAGAGTCAGTCAGGTGTCGTGGATTCCGAGAGCAGAAGTCTGAGTTGCTCCCATGAGCCACACATGGCATCAGGGATGTGGCTGGGAGCAAGCTTCCTCTCTAGGGTGATGCTCTCCAACCTTTCACGGGCATCAGGAGCCCCTGGAAGCCTGGTTAAAAGGCCAGACGCTGGGCCCCACCCTCGTCTTTCTGATGGCGCAGGTGTGGGTGGGGCCTGAGGCCCCACATGATGACCAGGATCCAAGGGCAGGTGCACAGACCCGCCCATCAGTACCAGCAGTTCAGGGCAGTGGTCCCCACTACAATCGATTTCCCCTCCTCCCAGGAATGTTGCAAAGCTGTGACATTTTTGGTTGTCACCACTAGCACTGGGAGTGCTGCCAGTATCAGGGCTAGAAGCTAGAGATGCTACCACACGTGCACATAGTTGAAAATATATATATAACGACTACAAAAGGGCTTTACAGTGCAAAGTAAGACTTTTCCCCTCTGCTGCCCCAGATTTTCTTCTTAGAACTGTTCAGAAACTACTGTGATTGGTTCTTGTATGCTTTCCAGATATGATTTACATTGGCAAGAATGTTTATGTAATGTTTAACACAAATGGCCACGTAGTTCTAGATAACTTTCCCGTCTCAGATATACCGGTAGGTAGGTAACATCGTTCGCATTTTATAGATGAGGTTATTGAGACTGTGAATATAAGTAATTTCCTCAAGGTCACATAGTAAGCAGCAGAGCTGGAATTTGGAATTCAGTTTTCATCAGAACTTATCGAAGATGCAGAGGCAGCCCAGGCAAGTGAACAGTTTGGCTCTCCAAGCAGGTTCACTTTGCCCTACTTCAGACCTATGTCTTTTTTAAATGTTTAAGGAGGTGAGAACCTTACAAAGAAAGAACAGAGATGGGCACCACATGTGACCTTCCCTTTCCTTTCAAGCAGTTCAGCTCTGGCCCCCAAATTGCAAACATCTCCCACCAAACACTTTGGAGCCAGACCCTCCCTTTCCAGAAGGCAGTTCAGGGACTTTTAGTGATGGCTCGAGCGTAGTCTTACCCCAGGCTTCATACAACAGAGCTGACATTCGTAGGGATGTTTTGGCTTGAGTCCGCATGCGGGTTGGCAGCCCAGCCCGGCCTGTGCCTTTCCCTGGACTCCTCTGTGGGCAGCTATCGGGCTTCTCGGGGCCACTCAGATACTGCCATCACCCCTGTGCTGGGAGCAGCAGTCACTGTTGAGGTTAGCCTGTGACCAGATGCAGTGCTTATCCTCGAGGGGGATTTCTTAACACAGCTTGTCAGAGTGGCCCGTTAGGTGCCGGCAGGTTAGGAAAAAGGAACTTGCCCCATTGGGATCCTGCAATGAGATATCTCTGTGCCCAGGGCTTTACTGAAATGCTTCCCAAAGGCAGTGGGTGCCTGCTAGGGTGCACCTTGAGACCGGGTGTGTAGATCATTTAGAGGGTACTGTCTAAACAGAAATGCATAACGTAGGACACTTGCCCATGGAAAAGCGCTATCAGGAGACCAAACTCTCTTTCAACTGTGGCTATTTTCAAGTGCATGCTTAGAGTCGTAGCTCTGGTGCTAGGAAGGCTGAGCTTGCATGACTTATGTTTGTCATTTCTCTGAATCAGCAGGTAACAAAGAGGGAACACATTCTACATTCTGGGTCCTGCTGAGTATCCTTCTGGGAGCCGTAGCCATGCTGTGCAAAGAGCAAGGGATCACTGTGCTAGTAAGTCCCCGGATGCGGTCACGCCTGACCTTTCTTCCCCTGCAGGGGAGACTTCCTGGGCTGGCCTGGCCTCTTATTTCTCAACCCCATTGCCGGCCCGTCATAGACCTTTCCGCCAGTTACTCATGGTTTCGGTGGATCTGATATTGCCTGGAAATGGGCTGTCTCCATTGATGATCATTAGCAACCAGTGGGAAACTCCTGTGTGGAATGTAAGAAGTTGTACAGAGGATCATGGGGAAGGAAGGGAGAACCAAATGGGAAGAAATCAAAGAGGAAGATAAAGTGTGAGAGATTCTTGACTCTGAGAAACAAACCGAGGGTTGTGGAAGGGAGGTGTGTAGGGGGATGGGGCAACTGGGTGATGGGCGTTAAGGGGGCACGTGATGTGACAGGCGCTGGGTGTTGTACACAACTGATAATTATTGAACAGTACATCTAAAATTAATGATGTATTATATATTGGCTAATTGAATTGAAAAAAAAAAAAAAGATAATGATTAACTCCTGGGGCACCTGGGTAGCACAGTCAGTTAAGCTCCCAGGGCTGTGAGCCTTATGTCAGGCTCTGAGCGTGAACGCGCACTCTCTCTCTCTCTCTCTCCCTCTGTTCCTCCTGCTCTCTTGCTCTCTCTCTCTCTCTCTGGGATAAATAAATTTAAAAAAAAAAAAGGGGGGGGGAGCATTTAGCTCTCATGGAAAGGTGCCGTAGAAAAAGAGGAAAGAACAGTTTCGGTTTTCTGGAGTGCTCTCCTATTTCGGCAGTTCCAAATCCACCAGTGGGCCGAGCCCATCCATGCTTCTGGTCCTGGAGAGAGAAGCACCAAGTGTGTGTTGTGCTCAGCTTGGACTGGAAATGTCAAAGAGGAAGGGAGGAGTCTCTGAAGAGTACAGATGTTCACCTCCTATGTCTGGTCAGAACTGAAGCCCCAGGGAGGGAGAGGCATTGAAATCCACTTTCCTTTTTCACTATTCTAACTAATTTTATGCTGGACATTAGGAAAATTTAGAAATTAAGGATATGATCAGCGTGGAGAAATGGAAAAACAAAGATCTGGGATTTGAATGGGCCATGTAGGAATAGCTTGGAAAAGAAAGCAGATGAAGTTATATGAGATTTGATGTAGTCAAAGCAAAGATCCATGGTTTTATTGGGCTCAGTCTATAAGATTAAGGTTAGATAGCTAAAAATGGCATAAAAATAATTACTCTGCAAAGATACTTGAAGTTTGTTCAAAGCCCATGTTTTTCAACCTTGACATTATTGACATTTTGGGCTCGATCATTCTTTCTCATGGGAGGGCTCTCCTGTGCATCACAGCATATTAGGCAACATCCCTGGCCTCTACCTCCTAAATGCCAGTAGGACTCCCTTGGTTGTGACAACTTAAAATGTCTCTGGATATCGCCAGGCATCCCCCAGTGGCAAAACCAGCCACTGCTCTAAACCCTTGCCTCTCAAAGACCAGCGGCATCAACACCATCTGGGAGCTTATTAGAAATTTAGGATCTCCAACCGCCCCCCCAAGTCCTGCTGGGTCAAAATCTCCATTTAACAAGGCCCAAGGTGACTCCCATTAATATTTGAAAAGCACTAAAGAATTAGGTTGAATTTATGTAACTAAAGATATGGTAAAATTTAGCAATTTCCAAAAGTGTGATTAGAATGTGGACATTTTGATGATGCATTTAAATGGGAAGTTGGAGAGTGCCAACCAGAAGGGATGACAAGATTCCCTCGCCCCTTGGTGACTGTCTTATAGCTCCTAGGGAGAAAAACAAATGGTGTAAGACAGCGGCTGCTCAACAGGGAGCTTCTGCCTTCTAGAAAGTGGTTTACAGCCAGGCAGAAGTGGTCCGCTGTGACCCACTAAAATCCTGTATCGCATGAGTGGATGAAATCAGAATTCTCTGACATGATTAACCCAGCACTGGCCTGTGTATTGGATAATTAATGGCTTCCAGCATTTATGGGAAAGGGCTGAGTAGGGATGTCATCCTTGCTCTGGAAGCTACAAATTACCACTGGCTTCTGAAGATTTATCATCTTTTTCACCACAAAACCTCGTATTAAAAAGGCCAGAGTCATACGTAGGGATCTTTAACCATATAGGCCATATGTACTGTGACCACCTCATCCAGACTGGACAGGGAGTTCCGCGAGAGGACAGTGCCCGCGGCAAGAGGGGACTCCAGGCTCATCTAGCGTCCGGTCCGTGTCTGGGGATAGCAGTTGCAAAAGCAGCTCTCACCCAGGAGAAAGAGGCTATTTTGGTGCTCCTGGAAGCTGTCAGCAGAGGCGGAGCTGCTACATCACCTCCCCAAATCCAGTGTCTTCACACAGTAGAGGTTACTTATCATTCGTCCAGTGGCCGTGGGCAGAGGTGGCTGTCGTCCACACAGCGGACCCACGCTGGCAGAGGTGCCGCTATCTTGGGAGTGTAGTTTCCATAGCTGACCCGATGGCGTCCACCCCAGCCAGCTGGAAGACCAATCAAGGGGCAGACAGCACCCAGTTAGAAGCTGACCTCCAAAATGGCGCATTATCGCTCGCCCCGCCTTCCGGAGGCGGGCGCTCAGTCACGTGAGGTTGTGACAGCAGGGCCTGCTGGGAGGCGCGGTGTGGCTCTATGCCTGCAAGGGCTGACAGCCAGCGGACCGCGAGGAGGCTGAACCCGAGCCACCTCCGAAGCCCCCTGAGATGATTTCGCGTGTTGCGCGCCTGCTGTTACTGCACTGGTTGAGATCACCACCCCTTGGCCTTCTGGAGGTGCGATTAATTGCTTCCGTGGCTGGGTTGTCAAGGTTGGTGGCTGCCTTTATCTTCTGAGGCATAATTACTGCGCGGGTAACCGCTCGGTTGGATCAACTAAGAGACTTGTTTTATAGTCAAGGAAAAACAAGGGAAGAGGGACATCTGCAGAACTTCTCCTGGGAACCCCAAATGTCCTGCTATCCTGAATCTTAAAATATTCTTATGGGAAGACTATGAAATTATGACCAAGGGGAACTTACTAGATAATAAATTTGATCTATTACCAGGAGCTGATTTTATAGGAACAATAGTGGGGCGTCTGCTTTAGAGCTGAAGACTCCTTCGGTGATGGTCTTATCCACTGCGATTCATGTCAAGACTCAGTAATAAAATCATGGTGTAATTGCTGCCTAATCAGAGCGAGGCTCTCCCATCACTGATTGCCTTGCCTTGCTTCCTCAGGGTTTGAATGCCATCTTTGACATCTTGGTGATAGGCAAATTAAATGTTCTGGAAATGGTCCAGAAGGTACTACATAAAGACAAATCATTAGAGGTAAGTACGTCCTTTTTGTCTCCAGCCCAGACGTGGAAAATGTCAAGTACCAGCTGATTTAAAATGCCATTTTCAAAATATTTCTTGCAGTTTTGAATCTTAAAATAGCTGCCCCTTTCAAGGGCTGCGGTGTCAGCGTAGCTCAGGCATTGTTGCACGTTCGTACCTAGCTTCGCTGCACTTCTCTTTGAAAATCTGTGCCATCAGGGGCTTGACGTTGTCCTTTCAGAACATTCGCATGCTCAGGAACGGGGGCCTCCTCTTCAGAATGACCCTTTTGGCCTTGGGGGGCGCAGGGGTGCTCTACGTGCGCTGGAAAATCATGGGCACGGGCCCGCCCGCCTTCACCGAGGTGGACAACCCCGCCTCCTTCGCGGACAGCGTGTTGGTCAGGGTGAGTGCTGAGCCTCTCCCCCGCTGGGTTGTCTCCTCTGCCCACCAGGTCCCTGCACCTTTGTCCTCCTCTTCGTGCTCCTCAACACGCCCACAGAATCCCTCCTCGGTTGAACACCTCCACATAGGTTTGCTCTCACGAAGGATGTTCTAGGATGAAACCCAAGTTTTATTAGGGGATGGGGAGGGCGTAAGCCCTTTGTATTTCCATTCAAAACAAAATTAAAAGAGCAACGGTTCTTTCAAATATCAGGTTCCCTGCCAGCCTCAGTAAAGTGTCCCCTGACCCCATTACTTTTGTTGTAAAGAAAATTGATACAGCGGGATTAAGACAAAATATGACCACATCGGTTACATATCTTTAAATGTCCAGCAGTATGAGGACTCTCTTTATTGTAAAGGTTTGCTTGTTCTGAAGGCAAGCGTGTCAAGCCACAAATTCTTAGCTGTGCATTTCATAGAGATAGAAATCAAAAGAAGGAAAAACCCTGTTCTTATATTGCCAGACACATAGATGACCCCTGGGCCTCAGATTTCCTGGGTCACAGACTTTGGGCATCCCTCAATAAAGGGGACATACTTTGACCAGAAATATAACATGTACAGCAGAGTCTGCTGGCTTTGCTGTATTTTTGTCTATTACAATTGGAACGCATTTCATAAGCTGCAAACTATGGCCTCGTGTCCAATATAGAAATTGGCAATATTTTATTTTCTGCAACTGCTCTCCTTGAATAGAAGCCTATGAATGCCTCAAAAATACAGTTTCATGTGTGTGTATGTGTGTGTGTGTGTGTGTGTGTGTGTGTGTACATGTAGAAGTTCTGTATCAAGTAAATGTTTGTTTTCCTTTTGACTGACAGGCCATAAACTATAACTACTACTATTCACTGAACGCCTGGCTGCTGCTGTGCCCGTGGTGGCTCTGTTTTGATTGGTCGATGGGCTGCATCCCCCTCATTAAGTCAGCCGGCGACTGGCGGGTAACCGCGCCAGCAGCTCTCTGGTTGTGCCTAATTGGCCTCATATGCCGAGCCCTGTGCTCTGCAGACAGGCACAGCAGAAGGTAAGAGGCTGAATTTTAGCTTGCACACAGGGTTGAGTCAGAGCCTTTTGCTCCTTCCAGCACTGTCCGTTTTAACAGTTTTGTGGAGGTCATGTCCAAGGACAGTTATTTCCCAGACATACCTCCGTCCCTTTGGAGTCCATTGCCAGCTTCAGCCGGTGGGGCATGGCCTTGGAGGAGGGGCATGGATGACGGCTCTCTCTCCTCCTCCCGTGGTCCCCTCAAAGTAGCCTCTTGAGATCCTTCCCATGGCAGGTGGTAAAGAGTGACTTATGGTCAGAACAGACAGTGTAATTGAGGCGGGCCCTGCCGTTCGTTCACAGTTCTCCTTCAGAAAGCCCTGGTGGGTTCTAGCCAGTCCTTCTGGTGTGGTTTTGTAGAAAATAAACTGCGGCCCCAAAGACACTATTCCTTTTTGCGGGGGTGGGGGGGTGGGGAGAAGTTAAGATTATTAGGGAAATAACTGGGAGAAAAATAAATGTGTTTCATGAGAAAGAAAACTGTTTAAGGTTGTTGAGTCCCTTCTTAGTATTCTCAAAATAAAGTTTTAAGTTTATCTTTTAAATTGGTTCATAAATTCTAAAGGACAACTACCTTTAGTCTCAGTTCACTTATACACATACTGTAGTATTTTTTTAAAGATTTTATTTATTTGTTGAAGAGAGAGAGAGCGCTTGCAAGAGAGAGAGAATGAGCGTACTAGCAGGGAGCCCGATGCGGGGCTCCATCCCAGCACCTGGGATCACAACCTGAGGTGAAGGCAGATGCTTCACCGACAGGGAGCTACCAAATTTGACCTGGCTTCTTAATTGTTCTTGTGTCCCATTTGGAACACTGAACATGGCGCCTCTTTTTAGATGTGCTTTGTTGCTCAGCTTCCTTTTTCTTGACTGATAATTATGGTGATGTAACACCCAAAAATGATTTCGTTTATTTCAGATTTAATGAAGTTTAAACTAGTCAAGTATTATTCCTGGTAAGGTTTGTTAAGTAAGGGCAGACTTATTTCCCACGAAAACTGTATTGGACTCTTTGGGATCAATATACCCACTGATCTATTCAACGCTACATGGTTTGAGGTGGGGTTAAGAGGAGGTGAATCAGGGGCGCCTGGGTGGCTCAGTCATTAAGCATCTGCCTTCGGCTCAGATTGTGATCCTGGGGTCCTGGGATCAAGCCCTGCTTTGGGCTCCCTGCTCAGTGGGGCGCCTGCTTCTCCCTCTCCCACTCCCCATGCTTGTGTTCCCTCTTTTGCTATCTCTCTCTGTAAAATAATAAAATAAAATAAAAGGTGAATTAATAAGGCCTTATAAAATGTAATCATTCTAATCTTATTCATATGGATTGGACAACTTACAAGGCTTATCCCTGCGTTTGGTGCAGTGCATTGGTGAGATTTTATGACTTACCCTAATACTGCCAGACTAAACCCTAGGCCCTACTGATGACATTTCTCTGCTACTCCTGATGCGTTTCCTCAGTTGATGACACGAAAAAAAGGGAGCCCTTATCACTATTTTAATGTTGAGTAGGAATTTTTTTTTAGCAGGTCTGAAAATAGCCATTTCAGTGACATCTCATTTTTCAGGATCCTTACGCTGAGCCTGGGATTTCTCATTATTCCATTTCTTCCTGCAAGTAACTTGTTCTTCCGAGTGGGCTTTGTGGTTGCAGAGCGAGTCCTCTACCTCCCCAGTGCCGGGTACTGCATGCTGCTGACTTTTGGATTCGGAGCTCTCAGCAAACACACTAAGAAAAAGGTATTGGCCCAGAGCGGTGCTGTTCGTAACCAAGATGGTCGGGTGGCTCCTGCTCACGACATTTACTGTTCTCTCTCTCTTCCTAAGAAATGGATTGCTGCTGTCGTCCTGGGAATTTTATTCATAAACGTGCTGAGGTGCGTGATTCGCAGTGGTGAGTGGCGGAATGAAGAACAGCTCTTCAGAAGCGCCCTGTCCGTGTGTCCGCTCAATGCCAAGGTATGTTGGCCGCCATGTTTCTTTAGAAAGACTACAGTGCGGCAGCTGAGTAAGAGAAACGTTTACCCTCACACAGAATCTAGCATAAGGCCAAGACCAAACACTTGGTTCTTTTCTTGGGTTTTGTTAATGATCTTGATAAAACTTACTACAATTCCATGGGGCCAAAATAATTCCAAAGAAACCATTACAACCAGATAATGCCAGTGAAACCACAGATTACTTGGATGAAGTTTTGTTTGTCTTCCAGTTGGTCTGCACAATCGCCCTCTGAAATGATGGCAGGGAGGTAACCGCACACATCCAGACGGCATCTGGGGGAGGGGCAGAGTCAGTCCCTTCAGAGCACACCTCAGAGCCTGTGCTCAGCCCACAGCATTGAGTCCTCCTCCAATCTGTAACTTGAACATGAAACTCCAGTGAATGGGCAGTGCTTCGGTTCAGGAAGTTTAAATTACGCTATCTGGTGTATCATAGTACACATTTCTGTTGCCTGTGGTTTCTCTGCTTGCGATTCCTTTCATCAGATTAGGTAAAAATAAATGTGTAGACTTTAGAATTGGCAGTGTTTTCGTTGAAGCCGTCTGGTAGGAATTCGTTTCACTTCTATTCTTGATGAATCCAGTCTTTTCATTTAACCAGCTGTGCCCTTTTGGGCAAAATTAAACTGTTTAGAATGTTCAATGTCCTTATCTGTAAGAGGAGAAGAAATGTCTGTCTCTTGGGTTTCTTGTGAGGCCTTAAAGAAAGATGGCGTCCAAAGAGCTGTAATGTGGTAGTTAGAACATAGTAGGTGCTCAAGAAATATTCGCTTTCTGGGGCTCATTTTAGTTTTGGTTGTCTTGTTAAATGGCAAGAGGAGAATGCTACTTGCTCAAGATAGGAGGCCAGAGTGTTTGGTTAGAAGAGTTATCTATTGGTATAGATTGTTATTAAAATTATGGTATGTTCTCTCTCAGCTCTTCAGAATATGAGTTCCTAGGATGCTTCAGTGTAATCCTCTAGGGGGAGAGGAAGAGCTCTCTGGAGTTCTCTCTCATTTCCATATTCTATATTTAAGAGAAAGCAGTGATTTCAGGCAAAATTACATGAATAAATCTAAAGAACGGTTGGCATCTTATTGTGATCCTGAAATAAAGAATCGTATAAAAGGTGCTAACTCCTTGTTTGTCTTTTTCTTGGATTCAAGAAAAAAAAAGATTTTCCTCATGTTTTATAGTTAAGAGACCCTGATAAAAGAGTGCATTTCTTCAAGCTTTGATCCTTAATTTGATTTGCTGCCTATCCATTTATTTTTATGCTACTAAAAATAAATTGCCTATGATTTAATTTCATAAATGCTAATAGATGTGCTTTATTTTTGCTTTACTGTTTGAATAGCGGTAATTATCCCTTCTATTTATATAGTTCTTTTCCACAAGGAACTCCAATTTCTTTGTAGAGGCTCTATAATTAATCTCCATTATCCTCCCTCTAAAGTTTTGAGAGAGAGAGAGAGGGTTTTCTTTTCTTTATTTTTCCAAACGGGAGAAACTGAGGCATAGAAGGATGAAACTGATATTATCTAGATGAGTAATTTTGGTGGTAGTTAGAGACCTGGTCTCATGTGCTGCCCAGGTTATGCCAGTAAGTGGGAGGGAGGGGTGACATATGTGATGTTTGATCTTATAGGTCTGTCCTAGGAACTGATTTCTTATGTTATAGGATAGAAAACACTCGGGGTGTACACATGGACACACACACAATCATATGTCTGCATGACTAGTTTTCTTTTTTAAATTTAAGGCATACATGGGACTCCTGGGTGGCTTAGTTGGCTAAGCGTCCAACTCTTGGTTTTGATTCAGGTCATGATCTTGTGGTCCTGGAATGGAACCCCGCGTCGGGCTCTGTGTGCGGTGGGGAGTCTGCTGCAGATTCTCTCTCCCTCTCCCTCCCACTCACTCTCTCTCTCAAATAAATGAATAAAATAAAACATACATACAAGACCTCATCTTCGAATGGACCCAGTGGAGACACTCCTTTCTAAGAAAGTTTTTCAATGTTACCATTCAGTATGAGCAAGATAAGAGTCTTGGGGTTTTGGGGGTTTTTTGGTTTTTGTTTGTTTTCCTTTCCAATATAAATTGTGGTATAATTAAATTATCTTTACCTCCTTTTTCTTTTTTTTTTTTTTTTTCTTTTTGGAAAAAAGCAAGACTCATTTCAGGGAAGAAACCTCATTTAGGAAACATTGGTTTCATTCAGCTCTGTTGTAGGAAATACATTCTCTGTATTGGTTTCCACTTTATAGTCATTGAATATTAAGTAAGTACTTGACACCTGACTGTAGATTAGGCTCAGATTTACCACTGAGACTCATCTTTTCCAGAAGATTATAGTGCCAGTGCCTGGTCAGCGTCAGATTACCCACACTGCCTTGCAGATGGTGGGCACTCAGTATTAGTGACGGAACTGAGCGGCATGGGAATTAAAGTTCCTTAGTCTACAATGGATGTGTCACCAAGTATTGAATTATATTTACAGTCACTTTTTGTTTTTAAGGCTTAAAAGTATGTGCCACTTTGTATCAACTCTGAGGTACAATTCTAAATTCTTTTAACAAGGAAAAGGATCATATACCCTGACGAGGTAGTTCTTTAAGGATGAGTCAGCATGGTTTATAAGTTTTGTTTTGTTTTTTTTTGTTTTTTTTTTTGCTTAAAACATTTTAACATCAAATGGGAACAGAAAATTTGAAGCAAACTGGCCTTAGCTCTGGTGTTAACACACCTTCCATTGTTGACTTCCATATCATGGGCCTGCAGTGGTTTTTTTTTTCATCTGCAGTTTCTGTGCTGGTTTGATGTCTAGCATATGAATCACAAAGGCTAGAGGGAAAGTTCAAGAATAAACAGGGTTTTTCAGTCTTTTCCAGAATATGGAAGCAAAAATCCTTCATTCTTTAAACACTGTCATGAGGGAACTGTTTATGAGGGTTTGGGGATTGGTTGGTTTGTTTATAGTGGGCGACCCAGACAGCTGTTTTCCATTCACATACTTTCCTCCCTGTAGCCCATAGGATGAGGCTGGCCTCTGGGTGAGCCTGTTTATGTCAGTTCTTAATTATGGACAGCTTGCCTTCTGGGGCTGTGTCTGGTTTGTAACGAATGCCGTGGAAATTTCTGGAGTTTACTGTCCTTTTCTCTTGATCTGGTGACTGGCATTCGGGGTGTCTAACAGAACACCGTGTCTACTGCAGAGGGCAGTTGAACTCTTTGTCTGAGCATTTTATTGAGAAAACAGAGTTTGCCCATAACAAAGGAAAGCAGCAGGAGCTCAGGGGCAAAGAGGCGGGAGTCGTGTGTGGAAGTCTGAGTAGAAGCTGAATTTGTATGCTGAGGACCACAAGGGTCTTGCTCACCCGTTGGATTCTCCAGATTTTTTTTTTTCAGAAGTTTGTACCTTTTTTTTTTTAAGTTTATTTGTTTATTTGACAGAGAGATCACAAGTAGGCAGAAAGGCAGGCAGAGAGAGAGAGAGAGGGAAGCAGGCTCCCCGCTGAGCAGAGAGCCCGATGTGGGACTCGATCCCAGGACCCTGCGATCGTGACCTGAGCCAAAGGCAGCAGCTTAACCCACTGAGCCACCCAGGTGCCCCAGATTTGGTTCTTTTGTCACCCACAGAAGGTGAGGCAGCACACCCAGGCTGGGGCTGGGGAGGCACGAAATGAAACCATTTAGAGCACACTTTGCAAAGCACGCCCTATAGCCACAGCATTAGCTCTCATTTGAAGAGGCGACTACCTACAAACGGACAATAATATGGTTCGGGGAATTTAAATTATACGGTGGGCTGCACAGTCATACTATACATTTCTATCACCTGTGATTTCCCTGTTTGTGATTCCTTTTGTCCGATTAGATAAAAATAAATGTATAGACTTTAAAATCGGCAGTTAAAAAACAAACATCTGGTACCTACGTGCTTAAAAGAATGTCGCCCTATTCCATACCCTTCCAGAAATACTAGTGTTTTGAAGACAAGCTGTAACTGTCAGTTAAGATTGATAAGGCAGGAGGTGGTTATATTTTCAGAAGGGTTTTTGAAGTACTCGATGGAACACTGCTTGAAACATGCTCAAACCATTACCATAGTTCATGAGGTATTAACTGGGGGCTTAAAGGAGAGACATTTGTTTTCTCAGTTCTGGAGGCCGGAAGTCCAACATCAAGGTGCCAGCAGGGTTGGCTTCTCCCGAGGCCTGTCGGCAATGACCTCCTCACCTGGTCTGTCCTCGGTGCACATGCAACCTTGGTGTCTCTCTCGGTGTCCAAACCTCCTCTTCTTAGGAGGACACCAGGCAGATTGGATTAGGACCCACCCCGATGGCCTCAGGTCACCTTGATTTCCTCTTCAAGGGTCCTGTCTCCACATACAGTCACGTTCTGAGGTGCTGGGGGTCAGGACATCAGCAAATGAATTTCGGGGGTGGTGGGTACACTCCAGCCGTTGGCATGCAACAAGGAGCGTTATTTACTTGAAGAAAAACAGCAGACGGCATGAGTGAGTGTGTCTAGAAATCACCTCAAGCAGCTGGCCCCATTCTCACCCAGCAGCCTCAGAGATGGCTGTGATACACTGCGAAAAACACAGGTCTTGGAGCCGGGCTTCAAATGCCGCAATTCCCTGAGCCCTGGAGGGTGACAATAGTGGCCACGTGACGGGGCTGCCATGTAGAGAAGCTACATAGGCATATGGTGCCAGCCCCACACTGGACTCCTGGCGACCCTCAGCACGTGTAGGCTGCCAGGATCACCCCTGTCAGTACCTAGGCTGAACACACCTGATTTGAATACATTTCCGGGGCATCATCTCCTCTGAAATTGTGATGAGCCTATGTGTAAAGCCTCTAAAAGGTGTGTCCGTAAATACTTCTAATAATAGTCCTTGTGAGTCTACAGTTCTGCTGTCCTGGGTCATTCTGGGTCTCTGCCCCTTCCCTTGTAACTTCTTCTTGAGCCCATGTACACTTGAGAAAATGCCCGTAGATGGACCTCCCTGGTGCCCTCGTGTGAAGCTGACCTGAGAACTTTTGGTGGCTTTACAACTGGGAGTCCTATTTTTTCCGGCCAACTTTACCACCCTCTTCAATCACTAAAAATTCTCTCCTCATTCTCTCTTCTTCTCTTCTTGACATGGAGGCAAAATTCTCATAACAGAAAGTTAACCATTTTAGGTCTTAAAAAAATTAAACATATAATTACCGTATGATGTAGCAACTCCACTTCTGGAGACATACCCCCAAGAATTGAAAGCAGGACTTCAAAAAGATGCGTGAACACTCATGGTCACAGTAGCCAAACTGTGGAAGCAGCCCAAGCGTCTGTCCATCGACAGATGAACAGATGAAGGAAAGGTGGTATATGCCTGCTGTGGAATATTACTCAGCCTTGAAAAGGAAGGGGATTCTGACACCGCTGCAGTGGGGATGAACCTGGAGTACATTGCACTAGGTAAAACAAGCCAGTCACAAAAAGGCAAATACTGCATGCTCACGCTCCTGTAAGGTACCTAGCGTCATCAAATTTATCAAAACAGAAAGTAGAACAACGGCTGCCAGGTGCTGGGGAGAGGGGCAAAGGAAGAGTTCCTGTGTCATGGGTACAGACTTTCAGATATGCAAGCGGAGGAGAGTTCTGGAGGTAGGTTGCACAGCAGTGTGAGTGCACTCAACCCTGCTGAACTACACACTTAAAAATGGTTAATCACCCAAAACTAATGAGACATCGTGTGCCAACTGTACTCAAATAAAAACAGTGTTTTTAATGGTTAAGATGGTGAATTCTAAGTTTATTTTACTATAACTAAAGAATGATTTTCAGAATCAAAGGATTATTATTAAATACCTTTTTAAATTAACTATTTTGAGGACACTAGTCAGTGACATGTAGAGCATTCACAATGTGGCCAGACCCTCACTTCTCTCCAGTTCTGGAACATTTCATCACCTGCTTCTCTTTCTGTGGCTACATTATCCCCAGGCGGTATCTCCAGCTGGTAGTTGGATTAGAGAGGTTGAAACAGGAAGGTCTTATGGGATCTTTTCCTGCCCTGGCTGGCTTGCTCTGTGTGGCCCCAGGACCGGTGGCTGCACGGTCTCGGCCTCCCGACACGCTGGCGTCCCCAGCCTGCTCCTCTCCTGAGCTCAGGGGTCCACCTTGGTCTCTCTACTTGGGTTCTCCAAGGATTTCAAAATCAGCCTGATGGCCCAGCCCCCCAAGCAAGCCCAGTCAACCTGTCGTATCTCCCCGCAAAGCCATCACATCCATTCCGTTCTGAAAGTTAGAAACGCGAGTTCCTTCTTGGCGTGCTTCCCCACTCTTGTCAGTCCGGCAGCCGTGTGCGTGCTCGTCGCTTCCACAGTGTCCTTCCAGGTCCTCTGCTCGTTCCCCACCACCTCGTTCAATCTGGTGCCCTCCCTGCCCCTGTGCCTCAGGCTGTCCCCGGACCCTGGCATCCGCTTCTTCCCCGCTCACATTTCCCGCAATGTCACTAACTTGTTATAACTCTGATAGGACCTTCTGCCACCGTCCTACGCCTGGCTTTTGTTGTGGGTTGGTTTGTGCCCCCAAAAAGGACACGTTCAAATCCTCACTCTGGTACCTATGAGTGGAGGCCTTGCGGATGTCATCAAGATACAAGTTAAAATGAGCTCACAGTGTACAGGGTGGGCCCTTAATCCAATACGACTGGTGTCCTTGTAAAGAGAGACCCAGACACACAGGGAGGCGGCCTTGTGGAGACAGGGAGAGACTGGAGCCACACAGCTACAAGCCAAGGCATACCAGCGACCGTCAAAGGACAGGAGAGACACTTTCTCCCTCAGAACCTCCAGTAGAAACCAGCCTTGCTGCCCCTTAATCTTTGCCTCCAGAACTATGAGGGAATATATTTCTGTTGTCTTAGCCACCCTTCAACACCCCCCGCACACCTCCCAACCCAACCCCTACCACCCCCCCCCCCAACAGCCTGTGGTATTTTGTTATGGCGGCGCAGGGAAACACACACACTTACAGACCTTGTGCTGGTCCTTACTGCTTCTGGACAAAGACTAAATCAGACCAGTCATGGCTTGGGGTTCCCTGAGCAGCCTGCTCCCCATGCCCTCTGGCCTGACCCCCTGCCCTCCACACTCCAGCAACACTGGGCATCCTGGAGCCTGCTTGTTGTCTGCTCTGGCCGGCAGGCTTACTCCAGCCCTTCACCTAGTGACCCCATGCAGATTTCCAGAGGAGGGAGGGTTCTTCCTCAGGGAGGCCCTCCTCCGGCCCAGACCAGGTGCCGCCCTGGGGACCCACCGTCCTCCACAACCCCAGCTGCCTTCTAGTGACACACTTTACAACAGGATGGACCCACAGCCAGGCCTCCAGGAGCCAGGGGTCCGACGGGTTTGCTGGCCCAGTGTCTAGCGGCCAGCGCCGCCTGGGCTGAAAGAATGAGGGAGAATCCATCAGTGTAAACTAGAATGTCTGCAGTGCTGCAGCAGAAAGCTGTCCTACAGGAAAGGGCTGTAGTTGTTGAAATGCAGAATCCTCGTTTCTCCCTCTCACAACCACGTGTGGGTAGATTTTATGCCTCAGCCCCAAAGGGGGACGATGGGTGTATGGGTAGAGGGGGCAGGGGGTTGGGGTTTTTAGTAATAAGCCTGCTTTGTGGGGCGCCTGGGTGGCTCAGTGGGTTCAGCCTCTGCCTTGGGCTCAGGTCATGATCTCGGGGTCCTGGGATCGAGCTCTGAATCGGACTCTCTGCTCGGCGGGGAGCCTGCTTCCTCCTCTCCCTCTCTGCTTGCTTGTGATCTCTGTCTGCCAAATAAATAAAATCTTAAAAAAATAATAAAAATAAAAAACCCCTGCTTTGTAATTTTCGAGGTTTCTTTACTTAAATGTCCCTCTGTCATCCCTGCGCGACCTCATCTGCTTGTGGCGCCCTGTCCTTCCCGCCTTTTCTTACAGGATGGGGAGTGAAGTGTGACCCTGGCCTGCCCTCCGTCGGGTTTTAGCCAAAGTTCTGGCGGGGTGGGGTTTTTGTTTTGTCTGTCTGTCTTCCCTTTGGCTTTGGTTGTCGGTGAGAAGCTGCGATAGGTATCCCAGCTCTGAACCAAGAAGCCTGTCCACTGACGGCCAAGTTTGTGTCTGTATTTCCAGGTTCACTACAACGTTGGCAAGAACCTGGCCGACAGAGGCAATCAGACAGCCGCCATCAGATACTACCGGGAAGCCGTGAGGTACAGCAAGCTTCTTGTCTCTTTCACATCCGTGTCTGGTCTTAACTGTCGGGGATTCAGAAAAGACCCCGACTTTCAGATATCCGTGCCCGTTCCTGACAGTTCCGCGAAGACCACTGAGCGCTAACAGCTCGGTTTCTCTCTCCGCTTCCAGACTAAATCCCAAGTACGTTCATGCCATGAATAATCTTGGAAACATCTTAAAGGAGAGGAACGAGCTGCGGGAAGCAGAAGAGCTGCTCTCCTTAGCCGTGCAGATACAGTAAGCGCGGGTTTGTGGGATCCCAGCGGCAGAGAGAGGCGCGCCTGCGTTCCGGGCTCGGGGCCTTTCTTTTCCTTGTTTCTCTTTTGAAAAAATGCTCTTCCAGGCCGGACTTCGCGGCCGCGTGGATGAATTTAGGCATCGTTCAGAACAGCCTGAAACGCTTCGAAGCCGCCGAGCAGAGTTACCGGACGGCGATCAAACACAGGAGGAAGTACCCCGATTGTTACTACAACCTCGGGCGGCTGGTAAGTGTCAGGTGTCCCAGGGCTGCGGAAGAAAAGCTTGGTTTTTCCCTTTATATAATAAAATGGCAGAAGCGCCACTCGTGCCAGCTCGCGACGCCCTGTAAAGTTCTTTCGCATGCTCGTCCCATGAAGGTAGCTGTTTGAGGTCCTTGTCTGTGACTCTTTAAGCTGGAGTAGAGAGCAGTTCGACTAAAATTAGGCAAGTGTTCAATTATCTCCAAGGCCACAGGTTAAACCAAGGAATAAATTAGAATTTTTTTAAGTCCCTCGTGCCCTATAAAACAGTACTCCAAAGGTCACTTCCTGATAAACATCAGTTTCTCTGTTTCAAAAACATGAATAAAAGCTGAGATTAACAAAGCAAAGCCGTAACCCGGCTGCTGAGTTTCCATCTTCTTCCTCCAGGGACAGCCCCCGCGGTCCTGGGCGCCCGCACTAGCTGTTCTTCCTGTAACAGAAAGCCCCGGGGGGATTTATTTGAAACCGCTTCGAGACTATCCAATGGAAATAGGAAAGCGTGTGCTCCAGAGTGAATTTCTCTTCTTAGTTACTGACTCAAGAGCTGATTGTTGGTGATTTTCTTTCCCCATACTTTCTTTCTTTTTTTTTTTTAATATTTTATTTATTTATTTATTTGACAGAGAGAGACACAGTGAGAAAGGGAACACAAGCAGGGGGAGTGGGAGAGAAGCAGGCTTCCTGCTGAGCAGGGAGCCTGATGTGAGGTTTGATCCCAGAACCCTGGGATCATGACCTGAGCCGAAGGCAGCCGCTTAAGGACTGAGCCACCCAGGCACCCCATGCTTTATTTTTTTATTCAAGTAAATATTGCAGCAGTAGCTAATACAATAAGTTCAGTAACCTTAAAATCTGAAAGCATGTATTAGAAAATGATAGTGACATGGATTCTGTCATTGCTTCTGAGAAACCTCCATTGGGATGCACAGCTCAGTCCTTAAAGCTCTGGATTTTCTTAATGAAGACGAGAGCCGGACACATAACGATGTGAAATGATGGAGGTGGTGTAACTAACCTTTTTGGGATCATATATACATGGGCGTCACATTGTCATGTTGTACACTTTAAACTTATATAGGTTCTATGCCAGTTATACCTCTGTAAGACTGGAGGGAATAAGACATACCCACCGACAGTGTAAGTCTTTAAATAAGAATTATATTCTTCCTTCAGTTGGGCTTCAAGAAACTCACACATATGTTCCTAATATATTCAGTTTGGTTAAATGAGATTGTTAAGAGAAAGGGGTTTTATTCATTTTAGCCAAACTGGAATACACAAATAGTGATGTGATTTTTTTTTTTAAGAAGTTTAGATATAATTTCCCAGATTCCATCCAGCCTAGCCTCACAGGTAGGAGGACATCAAAGTTGGTTTTTAAAGAGATGCCTGTTTCTCCTCACTTGAAGGGTCTAGAAACTTCTTGGTTTTATGGGATCCTTACGTTATCAAGACCAGTGGTCCCCAAAACTGGTTGAATATCCAGGTCCTCCCACCGCATCTCAGATTTATGGAATCAGAGGCTCCACAGATAATATAAACATAGGTTTGTATTTACAAAACAAACCAACAAAATTCTCCAGTCATCCCAATACCCTGTGTTTAGGAAGCAGATATATCCAAGGACTGAGAAGACAGACTGACCAACTCAGAGCAGAAGAGACTGTTCGGGGAGCACAGCCTAGGAAACATGAGTCGCTTTAAGGATTATCAAAAATCCAGGCTTCTGTTCTTAGCCTCATGGGTATGTGTTTTGGCCCAAACTGCTTTGTTTCTGGATTGGTTAGCAATGATTTTGCATGTTGTGGAGATAGAATTTTATGAATGGAGGAAACTAAGTGACCAGAATGTGTGGCTAATGATGGTAGAGTTTCACTTCTTCCACTATGCATACACCCATTTAAATGAGCAGGTACTGCATGTGTTATAAATTTTCAAGTGAAGTGGCTTGAGTGTTTATTATTCAAAAAATAGAAAACGTGTTTCATTTGTGATGTATCTGGGGAAGATACCATCTTTTTTTACATACTGTAGTGTGGAAAAGAGGAGTTGTTTCTTCCTGGGCTTGGAAGAAGGTGGAATCAGTGTAACAGCAAGATGTTTAAACAAGGAAAATTGATAGCAGGCAATTCCTGTTGTCCCACATAACTTTCTCCAGAGCCACTTGGCCTTTTCCCACATTTTTGTTTCCTTTTACATATTAAAATTCTGTGCTAGTTACAAACTAGATCTAGTTACAAACACAGTTGTAGATATAGCTTTCTCTATGAAACCTGAAGATTCAAGGAGAGCTGAAATTATTCTAGTGAGAAGTTGTTGAAAGCAGATTAAAAAAAAAAAAAAAGCTTTCCTCTGCCCTCTTAGGTTCTGCCTTTGGGGCCCTGCAATTAGACTGACTACAGACAGATTAACAAGAAAGAAAAACAGTTTATCCACATATGCATTGTGGATACACCTGGGGAAAAACTCAGTGATGAGTGACTCAAAGGGGTGGTTAGAACTTGGGCTCGTATAGCACCTGAACAAAGAACAGTAAATTTATAGAGAAGTGACAAGGGAAAGGAAGGGGGTTTAGGCTTCTGAGGGCGGCAAACCGTCAGAAGGTAAATACAGGTGGAAACTAATGAAGGTTTGTGTAGGTCCTTCTTCAAGGCCATACAACGTCCCCAGGAGAGGGGATTTACGGCAGTCCTTATGTCTCTTGTTTCTGCTTTTAGTCACATAAGGGAAGCTCCAGGAATGCTTCTTTCTGCATCTGTTGAATCTCAAGTGTCTTTAGTACAGTAATCCTTACATCCAGGTGATATATTTGGGATAGTATATTTTGATCCTCCATATTGTTCTCTCTGGGGAGGAGAGTAGGAAGACAGGAAAACCTCGCCATAATGATACAAGTAGAGACCAAAAACTTCAATCACATAAGGCAGGTGGATCCTTGCGAGGTCAGTGAAGTAAGAATGGAGGATGGGAGCAAATTGGGTGTTAGCCGAGTACTTGCAGGGATGACTGTTTTTGTTTACTGTGGCTACTGCACTAGGACTTGCACGACATTATATATGACGTCCATATGAATTCTCCCACTTTTTTTCTTCTGTTCCGGAGGTAGCTTTTTAAGTTCCTGTTTGCAGAGTGTATTTCCTTCCCCTAGTAACTGCCTGTCGCTGCAGTTACTTGGGGTTTGAGAAATAGAGAATTTATGCTAATAAGCCCTCTGTAAGAGGTCCAAAGAAAAGAAAACAGATTATGAAAGTCAGGATTTGGGACACCTGGGTGGCTCAGTTGGTTAAGCAGCTGCCTTCGGCTCAGGTCATGATCCCAGCGTCCTGGGATCGAGTCCCACATTGGGCTCCTTGCTCAGCAGGGAGCCTGCTTCTCCCTCTGCCTCTGCCTGCCTCTCTGTCTGCCTGTGCTCGCTCTCTTCCCCTCTCTCTCTCTGATAAATAAATAAAATTTAAAAAAAAAAGAAAGAAAGAAAGAAAGTTAGGATTTTATCCATGTGCCCCAGTCCTTGGAATTCATTACCACTTCCGTGTAGAGGCTCATCGGTAGTATTAAGTATATTAGACTTCGTAGTACTCTCTGTGTATGTTGTTTACCAATTATGCTACCGTGAAATGATCTTCCTGTGTTCCCTTCTGCCAACTGTTCTTGCTTATTTAAAGATTTTGCTCTCCATTGTTGTTTAATTATCCAGCTTTTGCCTGCTTGACAGCTTAAAAGCATTAAGAGCTTAATCTTTAACAGCTCAACTGACACGTTTATATATTGGTGAATAAGATGAAGCTAATAACTTAAATTTTTCTTTTTAAAAATCCTCCTTAGTCAATCTTTAGTAATGAGAGACGGAAATGTGTTTTGATTTCTGCACCCATATAAGAAGGGAATATAATGCGGTTTCCTTGTGAAATAGAAAATTGGGGAAAGCTGGATTGTTTGCGACGTGTTACTATTAGAGAATTTCAGTAATAGTGACCGGAGATATTAACTAGAGATGATTCATTGTACAAGCCTGATTGTATGTCAGGAGCCAGTCAGGAAAACAGAAACAATACTAATTATTATATTGTATCATATTTAGTTTATTTTTTTTAGCAATCTCTATACCCAACATGGGGTTCAAACTTACAACCCCAAGATCAGGGGTCACATGCTCTTTGGACGGCGCCATCCAGGTGCCCCTGTGCTAAGTGTTTTAAATAGAGAAGAGTCAGTGTTGGGACTTGGTTAGGTAACTGCTGGAAGACTGGGTGACAGGAGGAAAGGAGGACGTTACCTTGGAGAGTATAAGGGAAACTGTAGGGTTGGGGGGAGCCAGCAGGAGGAAATGGCACGGCCAGAAATAAGGGCTCAGAGAAGGGGCTACCATCTCCGAGGCCCCCATAATCTCAAGAGCTGAAATCATGGAGGGGGACTGCAGCTTCCAGCCTGGCACTGTGGAGGGAGAGACAAAGCCCCTTCAGATGCCCGTCAAGGAGAAGGAGGGAGAGCGTGAGAGAGGAGGAAAGAGCCCCCTCCCCGCCATGTGATGTCAACCGCGACTCCTGGCAGAAACCTAGCAAGGAACCAAGTGGCAAAGGACCCCGAGAAATGTGTTTTATGGAGTACAGAAGGATGAGCGTAGGGCTCGTAGGTCAATAATGTGGGCATTACCTGCCCCCTTTTTGGGCTGGTAGTTCTGGCCAAATCCCCGTTTTTCTCTGCTTCCCTTCAAGTGTTTGTTCTCTTCATGCAAGATGCTAAAAGAAAGGGAACGTTGAGACAAACTAAAAGGATGGTTAATGTTACCTAATTCCGTCTGTTGTTATTCTTGAGGAAATAGTAAGAAGAAGAAGAAATAATAAAATACGTGAAGAATTTTGTTTTTGTGTAATTGAAGTTTTGTTGGTTCGCCTGTGTATTAAGAGGGTCACCACGGAGGTTGTCCCGCTGACTCAAAGGCGTGTCACTTGTTAGAGAGAACGGACCGAGAAACCCGTGGAAACTCCAATACAAGCAATGAAATGCTGGCGTAATTAACACCCTTAACTATTTTACTTTTTGAACTTTTCACATCATTTCCTTACTCACAGGGTGAGATACTGTGACTTGAGTTTCTGAGTCTCATGGGAAATCTGACAGCATCATCAGCAAATAGATATTCATAGGGTCTCCCTAATTAAACCTTTCTTTCCCTTACTTAATATGCCACCTGTGTGCTGTGCGGGTCATAGAGAAAGTGAGAATGTTTTTGTTGTCTAAGAAAAAGACTTGCCAGTGAGGAAGCAAATTACCTTAAACTTGGATAAATTGTTATCATTCGTAGTTTTTGCAGAGGTAAAGGAACGAAGTTCATTCAGGTGAGATGGGTATTTGAGCTTAGCGGAAGAGGGCAAGAGGTTCACTGGCCAGAATACATCCATCACTTTCTCCCTGGGAATACTCTTCCGAACTACCCACTGTACCCACACAAAGCTACTCACTGTGTGTTGTTACCAGTGCTAAACAACATGCCCTCTCAAAAGAAAGCCACAGAAAATTCCATCCTTCCTACAGGAGGCAAACAGGCTTCATATTGCCAAAGCAAGGTGCCTGGCTGGCTTGGTCCATACAGCAGGTGACCCTTGATCTCGGGGTTGTGAGTTCGAGCCCCATGTTAGGTGTAGAGATTACTTAAAAATATAATCTTTTTAAAAAATTGCCAAGGGCTTTCATATTCTACTTGAGACTTTTCCAGGGAGTTTACTAAGTATGTCTGATGCACTCATCGTTTTGTACGTAAAGAGGAAGACCCTGCTAGAGGGTCCTCCCCAAGGTGAATTTAACATATGTAGCTGTTAATCGCATTAAATATTTTTTTTCTTCTGTTTTTTATTTATTTTTTATTTATTTTTTTAATTTTTTCAATTTATTTATTTTCAGAAAAACAGTATTCATTATTTTTTCACCACACCCAGTGCTCCACGCATTAAATATTTCATTTACCACTTTAAATAATACCTTACCAAAGACAGACTATGTGAAGCCTTTCTAGAAGACTAACAATTAGGTTTTTCATTTGTGTCTTTCCAGGAGTCTCAAATATTATTTGACCCCTGGAATTGCTAAATTACAAATTACAGTCAGGCAGTTGTAGGCTCGGAAACTAGACCATCGGTGCTCATTCTGGCTTTACCACTTCTAGACCCATAACTGTGGGCAGCGTGTAACTTGGAGAAGTTAACTTCAGTTTCTCTGTGCCTCCGTTGTTGCATCTGTACAATGGGGAGGGTTATCTACTTCAGTGAGCTCTTTTGAGGGTCAGTTGAGTTACTGTGAAAACTTAGGAGCTCAGTAAGCACAAGCTAGGCTTTGCCAAGTTTGGGGTTTGGTTTTGGATGTATCTCAGAGAGAGGAAACAGCGACGTTGGAATATTGATTTCTCGGGGCCGGGCTTTATTTTCAGTATGCGGATCTTAACCGCCACGTGGATGCCCTGAACGCATGGAGGAACGCGACTGTGCTGAAGCCGGAGCACAGTCTGGCTTGGAACAACATGATCATACTGCTCGACAACACAGGTACAGGAAGGCGCCTCGCATAGATCAGGGGACACTATGCCCCAGTGCCACGCCATTGGCTTGGTCAGTTTGCTTCCCGGAGAAGTCGCCTGAACAGATTCTATGTGCTTTGTTTCTCTAGTGTGGATGAGTTGAAAAAAATTAACAGAGGCTAATAGTTAACATGCCAAAAATTATTCTTCTAGAAAACAGTTTCCTTTGACATATTGAAAATATGTATGTCTGGAGAAAATGGCACTTGACTTAGAATTAGTGCTGAGCCATGGGGGAAGATGGGCAGGAAGCTCTCATTTCTGGAGACTGTGATCTAGCATTGCCCATCATCTCGGATGCTGGAGGCACCCAAAAGTGAACAATAATGGCTTTGGGGTTAATAAATGCGAGGTCCGTGCTCTCAAGTTCATGGACTCTTCTTAAAAGAGATGCCCTCAAACCTACACTCAGAGCCATGGATTCTTAGTCTAGATATAATGCTAACAGACTTGATGTGGTTTCTGAGCCGGGATCTTAGCTCTAGCAGCTGGAGTTACTCTGCTCCCCTACTTTTGAAAAAATCCAAGCATCCCATAAGAAATGATAGTTTTAATTGGGCAGAATTTCAAGCCAGTGAGCTGTCTAAGCAGTGTGGAGAAGAGATACACACTTGCCTCTAATGAAGGTATAAAATGTGTACTTCGATATGATAAATATTCAGTTATTAAAGTGTTACTATGGATACTGTTATTCTCCAGACTGCCTTTCTCCAGTTTAGGTGTAACTGGAATCTGGGGAGAAATGAAAATCAGGTTTTATGTGCTTTTACAGAATTTAATCAAAGGCTGTTTATATATTATGTCAGAATTGTGCTGGATGCATTGGTTTTGCAACGGATTGTATTGTGTGTGTGTGTATCTGTGCATATGCTTATATAAGTGTATTGTGCATCTATGTGTGTTGTGTGTCATCGGTGTGTTGTGTGTGTGGTGTGTGCACATGTCTATTGTGTATCTGCTGTGTGTGTGCATGTGTGTTATGCTTTCTTCATTTTCTTCATTCATTCTTCATTCATCACCATTGTGTACAATGCACGTAAGCACTGTTAGACAGAATAAAACACCAGTACAATGTTAACATGTTTTTCTAAATGTTGCTGTGTTCTCCGCGTAGGTAATCTAGCCCAAGCCGAAGCAGTTGGAAGAGAGGCCCTGGAATTAATACCTAATGATCATTCTCTGATGTTCTCGTTGGCAAACGTGCTGGGCAAGTCCCAGAAATACAAGGTGTGTAAACCGCAGGCCGTGATTTCTGGCGGTTAATGCCAGCATCTGACAGAAGCCATAAGTGTTACTTCTGCCCAGTTAAACTCAGAATTAAGCCAAAAGAGTGAGAGCCGGGCACCAGTGCAGCTCGGTCCGTTTGCTTCCTGGAGAAGGCGCCTGAAAGATGGGTTCACAGGGTCAGATTTCATGTCCGTCCTCATCAGAGTTCATTACCTTGTTCGCAGGTGGGGAGGGAGGAGCAGCCCAGGAGGAGGCGGTGACAGCTCCTCCTCGCCGAGGCCCAGCCCTCGCTGAGGCACGAAGCTGTCCAGTGCCGTCCCCTGCCATCGGATGGGAGCTCTGGGTTGTTTGCTGGGGCCGCCTTCTGCCCTAAAGGAGTGACAGCCCGTGGGGAATGCGGGAGGGGCGCCTGCGGCCTCCAGCCACACGTGGGGTTGTCGTAGGCTGTCCGCAAGGCCCTGGCAGCAGCTGACCAACGGAACCACAAGATACGAGATCCGCGCTCTCTCCGACCCAGCTCCCAGGACTGGCCAGGAGTGAGCCACACATCAAAAGGGGCACAGCACGACACCCAATGTCCCTGAGGGGACTCCGTGTGCCTAACACCCGTGACCTCAAACTTTAAATTGATGTATCAGAACGAAGGGGGGAGTGTGTGAGATGCAGTCGGCCCAGATCCCTCCGCACAAGAGGTCTGTCTCCGTCATCATAAAGTCAGGCACGGGGCACTTGTAGCACGGGGCACTGGGTTTCTAACACAGATGTTACAGAAAACACACTTCCAGAAACAGCGCCTTAATCCTTCATGAGAGAAGGGTTTTCGTTTGGGATCCGGAGCTATGTTGATTTTGATCACACGAGGCCAAAGGAGGTGATCAGTTTCTGCTCGTTCCACGTTCTTTACTTCTCTTCTGCTCACCAGGATGTCATCACCTGCATAGTTTTCCACGATACCGCAGTAAGCCATTTCATACATGTCTCTCATTTTTAAATATCAGGGAGTTTAATAGCTTCAGCACACATTTCAACATTTCTAGATTTTGCTCCAGACATGCTTTTTAAAGGGGTGAATTTTTATGTTTCGTGGGTTTACCCGTGTAGAGCTGGGGGAGGAAGGTAAGGTTTGTGGTTTTCCCATCTAGGTTCCTCTCCAGCCTTCTCCGTCAGCCGGGACGTCCAGCGGCCACCAGCAACAGCCGCTCATTTTCAGAAGACAGTCTCTGTAACCACTGTTTTGATTTTTCCATCATCCCATAGTCTATAAGCTAGAATTCTTTTTTTTTTTAAAGATTTTATTTATTTATTTGACAGAGAAAGAGATCACAAGTAGGCAGAGAGGCAGGCAGAGAGAGAGAGAAGAGGAAGCAGGCTCCCTGATAAGCAGAGAGCCCAATGCAGGGCTCAATCCCGGGACCCTGAGATCATGACCCGAGCTGAAGGCAGAGGCTTAACCCACTAAGCCACCCAGGCGCTCCATAAACTAGAATTCTATTAAGGGGACAGAACCCACGGTCCATTCGACTTCCAGCTGACATCGTTCCAGATAGAGTAGAAAATACTCCATAGAGCAGAACGGAGAAATGGGCTTCCTATTTTTCTAGATATTTTGCTTCCTAATTGTCTAGGCCAGGGCGCTGAGCCTAAGATAAGGAAAGAGAAGAAGTTTTAAAAGTCGATTTAGAGTCTCTGGCCTTCCTATTTCTCAGAATTTAGGCTAAATGATAAGGTTTGAAAGTTGTCAGAAAGCATAACTACTTAGAGCGTAGCTACAAATCTCTACAATGCATCTGATTTTTTTTTTTTTCCCAATGTACCTAACATGGCAGGAGAACCTTACACTACCATGAAAGAGTTTCAGCTGCTCTACCTTGGAATGTAGATGCTGAGTTCTGGAAGTGATGTTTGCTGACATCTTGTATGTTATCCTGATGTCTTCATTCAGTCCTTTTTGGATGACATTTCCAAAATACAAAATTTTCTCTGCCCGCTCTCTCACAAAGCTTGTGGTTCCAGAGATGTTTGCCCAAATGCCCCGCCTGCTTCTCAGGAGTACCACAGGCCATCTCGGGACAAAGAAATCTGCCTTCCTCTACTTTCTAAAATCCATGATCCTAGATGTGGGAAGCCCCCTTGGAAAACTCGGAGATCATGCAGCTAGAAGGAGCAAGCCCATCCCCGAACCAACAACTTGAGTTGTTTCAGCTTAGTGTTTGATACTCACTAGCACTTGCGTGTCCCTTCCGGGAACACAGATGTAGACGGTGCGAAGAGCTACCCCAGCAGGTGTCCACAGAGAAGAGTCAGGCATCTTTATTTGCTGGTATTATGGTCGAACGGAACCATCCAGGCAGCCATGGTCCCATAAAGATAGGGAAAGAAGACACTTGGCCGTGCCTCACCGCAAACCGATTGGAAGCGAGCCCTATCTGGAGGAAGTGCAAGTCTATACAAGAATCCGTCCACGCGCCTCAGGAGCCTTTGGTCATGGTCATGTACAGTACTGTGACCGCTTAGATGACAGATGGCCGTCCCTCCCTCATTCTCTCCACTTATTTTTTCCAGCTCAATGGGCTGCTTATGGGTTGCTGAGAGGGCCGAGAGTTCTTGTGGGAGGTTAAATTGGCCGCAGCTCCTACCTTGAGAATATTAGAAGTGAGTTCATTGAGGCTGACTGAAAATGACGCCTTTGTGGGTATCCTCAACCACCCAGCCTCTTCCTGGCCACTTGACTTTGAAAGCTCATTCTCCGCGGAAACCTGAATGGAGCTACTTCCTTCAAGTTGCAAAATTCCATCCCCTTGTGGGAGGCAGAGCTCATTAGCGGATCCGTGCTCTCTCTGCAGCCAACCGCCGTCTTCCCTCCCTGCGGCCCTGTCACCTCGCCCCGTGGCGCCCTTCCCTGATTGCCCTTCCGAACCTCTTAGCAGGGTGTGGTCCCCCCCGCCTTCCCAGATTTTGCTGTGGGAAGGATCCAGTGGTACAAAACGAGGACATTACAAGTGTGAAAACCATAAGCAACAAAACTGTGTGGCTTTTGTGTCGTGCAATACCTTGTTTTTTATACCATTTTCTAGGAATCTGAAGCTTTATTCCTCAAAGCAATTAAAGCTCATCCAAATGCTGCAAGTTACCATGGCAATTTGGGTAAGGAAATATTTTAGTTTGGATTCTATCGAAATTCTGTAAGTTGAAAGAAATGGGTACCTTTCTGTAAAATCAAAGTTGGGAGAATGTGTTTTTTTCCAATCTAACATGTATTGGCCTTTATAATCTGGTTCTAAGATGTGTTAAGTTTTTTTTTTTTTAAGGAATTCTCACATTAAAAAGGTAGCTATGTAATAATCATATTTACAAATCATAATGATATGACCAGACCAACCCCAATAACCCCCTCTCAGTTTATCCCTTTCTTATGATCTGCTTTGATTTTCTTCTTTTGTATGAAAGATCCTAGAATGTTAAACTGAGAAGTACTTTGGAAGTGTCTGGTCTCACGTCCTTCCCCATTATAGCCCAGTCTCCTCTGTGTTCTTACGTTCTCTCGTGTCTTGGCTAATCATGCGTCTACAATGATTTATCCCTTAGAATTCCTTTCGCCCATTTTCACATCTCAATAATTAAGATTTTTAGAGCATAACAGTGTGGATGTTGAGAATGCTCCATGTGTTAATGTGTTTTTTTTTTAAGATTTTTATTTATTTATTTGACAGAGAGAAATCACAAGTAGATGGAGAGGCAGGCAGAGAGAGAGAGAGGGAAGCAGGCTCCCTGCTGAGTAGAGAGCCTGATGTGGGACTCGATTCCAGGACCCTGAGATCATGACCTGAGCCGAAGGCAGCGGCTTAACCCACTGAGCCACCCAGGCACCCCGTGTTAATGTGTTTTTAACCAAACCTGTTCCCTACAGACTCTAGCTTCTTCTTGGGAAAGTCACAAGGCAGCAACCATTCCTCCCCTGCCCATGTAAAAAGTTACTTTTACTTAGAAAATCACAATAATAATCAGACGCTTTACCATTCTAATAATTAGATTTTAGATGCCATTTTTTTCTGGTCAGATCTTAATGTTAGCGCCCTTATTTCCAGTGAGGAACAAACAAGCTGTTACTTTGCCAAAAAGAGGTGGGGCGTCATTATTCAGATGCTGGACTGCTGCAGGGCTCTGAGCAGCGATGGAGCCCAGCTCGATGCAGCCTGACTTCCTGGAAATTTCCTGGCAAATTTAGCGTACTCTTCCTTTTTTTTTTTCTTCTTTTTTTTTTTAAGATTTTATTTATTTATTTGACAGGCAGAGATCACAAATAGGGAGAAAGGCAGGCAGAGAGAGATGGGGAAGCAGGCTCCCCGCTGAGCAGAGAGCCCGATGCGGGGCTCTATCCCAGGACCCTGTGATCGTCACCTGAGCTGAAGGCAGAGGCTTTAACCCACTGAGCCACCCAGGCACCCCTTCCTTTTACTTCTTTATGTAATAATGTTGTTGTAGGGAGAAGACTCATGTCTAGTGATACACAGAACTCCAGGAGTGACCGGAGGTGGTTAAACGGACACTTACCAGGGAGTGTGGTTATAATAAATAATGCTTGTGGTACAAACAATATTATTTTAAACAAGGATTTTTGAGAACTGTTTGCAGAGGTGCTGTAATTTTTTTTTTCTTTTTCTGCAAGCGGTTGGGAACACTGTGAGGTATTCAGAAGCATTTCCAATGAAACCCATCTCTTGCTGTTTCAGCTGTGCTCTATCATCGTTGGGGACATCTCGACCTGGCCAAAAAGCACTACGAAATCTCTCTGCAGCTTGACCCCACTGCATCAGGAACCAAGGAGAATTACGGTCTGTTAAGAAAAAAGCTGGAACAAATGCAAAAGAAAGACGTCTGAGCCTCTCGTCTGCATTTTTGTTGGTTTGCGCGCATGAAGCCTATCATTAATATTACGTGGTTATGTTTAACCATTTAAAAGTCTTACATGTTGTTTATTTTATTCTGTTTTTTTTTCTGTGAAAACAAAGACATGCAAAAAGATTACAGCACCAGCAATATACTCTCGAAAGCTCGATGTGGTTTTTGCATTGAAATTGTATTTTTTCAGACGACTCCAATGTAAATTCTCAAATTCCAAGAGTGAAATCTTTTTTAATTAAAAAGAAAAAAGGAAAAAAAATTACCTGGAGTGATGTGCAGTAGAATGAAACCTGCACGGGGGGTGTGAGCCTTGAATAGAGACTAGCGCTATTATAGGTCGGTCGTGAGCAAGGAATGACAAACTGACTCCAATTTATATAAATATTGAATGTGTCTGTATATTTGAATTTTTATTTAATGACAAGAAAGAATAAATTAAGATTTTTGGTTTTTTAATTTTTTTTTTAGCAGTGTACTTCTCTTGTAAGGAAATATATTTATTTGTATTTTTATGTTTTGAACAGGGCAAAAAATTGAATGAAGAATGAAAATTTTAACATCTAGTATATTTATATACTTTTTTCCCCATCAGAAGACACTCACTCCTGTAATAATCTTTGGATTCTCCTAATTTCAGCTTCGTAACATAGGAAATTATGTAGTGTCCGTATTCTATATAAGCTGTTACTATTAATAGAAATCCAAGCCATGCTTTAGGCAAAAGCAGGCAGCCTGATGTCTTTGTTTTTGTTGTATCCAGTACTAAGAGGGCTACATATCTATGTAAGTTGCTTTTTTATGTTTTTAGCTGTAAAGCAGTTTTCCATTTGGCTTAATGGAACTGTAGTCATTACTATATCCAGAAAATGCAAGAGGTAAATTTTCTCTTAAAAGGAGCCGCATTTGGGGTATTTGTGGTACTTTTCAAAATTGAAATTTTTCTTGTCTTATTTGATCACAATTACCATGTCTGCTTTATTCTATTCTTCTGTATATGCTGTTGAGCTAATGATTTATGCAATCTCTCTAATTTCTTATGCAGTAAAATTATTACACAAACTGGTACTGTGTGATGTCGCATTGCCCTCTTAATAGATGATTTTCAAGTTAGTGAACTTTGTGTTCCTTTCCCTTTAAAATGAAATCAACGTGACCAATTCGTCCTTCTGGCATGTGGCTTCTCTTTGGTGTCAGGGACCCCTAATAGGACTGCACTCTGGAGTTACTCAGGTTTAGAGAATGGGATGCACAGATCCACAGTGAGATGTATTGAATTCTCTGCACTCACATTGGGGCGGGGGTGGGCACAGATCTGCGTAGAATTGCCGTTTAGAAATTGTAACTTACCATGGCTTGAGGTACATCAGGAAAGAAAGTGCTGGTGTTTGACATACATCAGAGAGAAAGTGCTGTGTTTCAAATGTTTCTTAAAAGGTCCCAAACTAACAGTAACAATTTATAGATCTCTCAGGGGCAGCAGCTGTCTTAGTCTTATTTATGTTCCTACCGTCCTCAGCCCAGCGGATAATAGATACACCCTAGGCTTGTTGATCTTTTTTTTGTTTTTAAAGCGAATTTCTTTCTTTAAAACGGTGCTTGCCTTCTGAGAGTAAAGAAAAATATTTCTTGTGAAAGCTCCTTCAGGACTTTTTTTTCCTACAGATACTAAAACTTCTGCGTCAAATCAAGACACGCACATCCGGGACCCCTGCCTGCAGAAGCGGTCCCCTTAGCTGTCACCACTCCATCTCTGGGGATTTCTGTCGCGGCTCTCTTCTTTCCAGAGACAACAGTCATTAATTTGATCGATGCTTCAGGCTGTCTTCTGTCTCTGCGGAGCCGAGCGCTGTTCTTTCTCCGCCACCTGTGGGCGGCCACCCTCTACTCCCCGGCTCGCCGTCCCCACACTCCACTGGCCATCGGAAGGGGGACGCTGTCTCCCGGGTCCCCCCCCCTTATTTTATTTTAATGTTTTTATTGCTGATCACAGTAGGGGTTAGGATGGGGGGTTGTCCAGACTGACCCGGGGGAAGTTTCCAGTTTGAGAACTCTCAGAGTCCTGAGCCTCCTCCTGCCACTCTGGGGGTAAAATCGCAAAATCCTGAAAAGCTTGTGAGGTCTTCGTCTCTTTGCTACATTTCTTCCCTGTTTCCATGCATCTTACAAGTAGCTCTCTTAAAACTTTCCCCCCCTTAGACTTCGCCTGCTCCCTCGATGGGGCTCCTTGGAGTTCTGATTCTATCCTATGTCTTAAGCATGATCTTTATATGTACTCCAAAGTATTGACTTAAAATATCATATGCAGAATAAAAGCCAGAGCCCCACAGCAAAGCACTGGACATCCACGGCCGTATTTGCATCTATCAGCTTAGACTTTGGGGTGAGAAAACCTAGATTTGGGTCCATGTTCTCCCACTGTGATGTCATAAGCAAGCCATTTAGCACTGCTTAAGCCTCGGTTGTCCCAGCTGACGGTGCGTGGGAGGGTGCCACAACTGTGCCTTCTACCAGGTAGAGGGAGCTCGAGCTAGATTTGCCAGGGTTCGCAGACCCAATGGTCCTCAAAGATGGAAGGCTACAAAGCAGGCAGGCAACACAATCAGATTTCAATTAAGAAATCTGATTTTTATTGGGTGGTTCAGTGGGTTAAGCCTCTGCCTTCAGCTCGGGTCATGATCTCAGAGTCCTGGGATCAAGCCTGGGGTCGAGCCCCACATCGGGCTCTCTGCTCAGCAGGGAGCCTGCTTCCTCCTCCCTCTCTGCCTGCCTCTCTGCCTGCTTGTGATCTCTCTCTCTGTCAAATAAATAATAAAATCTTAAAAAAAGAAAAAAAGATTTCTATTTTGAGATCACTTGGGCTGCCGCTGGGGGAGGAACTAGAACGAAGAGACCCTCCATGTGTCCAGGGAAGGTTGAGGGCTTGCGGTGGCCAAGTGGCAGTGAAGTCAGGGACATGTGAACGGATCTAAGAAGTGCTTGGGAGTCACTTGATGATGGACAGGAGGTGGGTGGGTGAGGGAATGCTAGTGTTCCCATACGGTCAAACACAGACTGGTAGGAGCCAAGAGTCAGGACCCGAATCTGGTTGGAGTTTGGCTCTAGAAAAGAGGAAATAAAGTCCCTGTGTGTTACAAGTTCCACATAGAGACAGATATAGACACATCTGTACATGTGTATGGTTGGCCAAACCCCAGTCTGGGAATGAAAATCGTCAGTAAGTCCAGCCAGAATCTTCACAGAGTCTCTGCCAAGTATGATGTTCAGGTCACTGGAGCCCCCTTCACTCTACACGGCACTGGTCCCAAGTTTGTGATTTGTATTTTGGGGCCTATCGTGCATTTCTCCCACCTGAGCACGTAGCACTAAACTCACAGCTCTCCACTTTTCTTTCTCTCCTGCCGGAGAGCATCCACCCCTGGACACCCCTGGATTTCCACACATGCATCTGTCTTTGTGACTCGTGCATCTCCTCCCTAAGGGGCCTCTATCTTTTAAATAGGATTTAGCTTATATTAACTAACTGAGATTTAAATAAAAACTTAGAAAAAACCCCAAACAGGATTCAGCTTTTCAAAGGCAGGTCCTGACTCACATTCTACTACGTTTGGGATTGCTTTTACCCTGACATCACTACTTTCTTTTTTTCACTTTACTACGTTTTATCTGGAGGTCGTAGTCAATTCATGTACAGTTGTAAGAAATAATACAAAAATAGAGAAATACATCCCCATACTCTACACCCAGTTTCCTCCAATGGTAACAGCTTGGGGAACTACGGTGTAATATCACAGCGAGGAATCGACCTTGGTACATCCATGGACCTTCCCGAGATGTCATCAGTTTCATCCGTACTCATTTGCCTACTGCGCTCTGTGAAATGTTACCATGTGCGAGGGTTTGTGCGGTCACCACGGTCAAGATACAGAACTATCCCCCCACAAGGATCTCTTGTGCTATTCTCATGTTACTTTTCCCAAAATATTTTTAAGGTGTTTTTTAAGATTTATTTATTTATTTTAGAGAGGGAGGAGGGGCAGAGGCAGTGGGAGAGAGTGAATCTCAAGCAGACTCCCAGCTGAGCCATGGGCCCAACATGGCGCTTGAGCTCATGACCCTGAGATCATGACCGGAACTGAAATCAAGAGTCAGTGGCTGAGCCACAAGAGTCAGTGGCTGAGCCAATCAATGGACTGAGCCACCCAGGTGCCCCCAATACAGAATATTTTCTTGAGCACCATCTGTGCCGGCTGCTGGGGATACCATGGAAAGTGCAAACAGAGGGGATTCCCACTCCTGTGGAGTTTGGGTCTTTATTACCTCAGCCAGAAGCACTGTTACCAGCCCCCCTTCTGGGGGACTTCTCTTGGGGAGTCCCCAGGCCCTCGGCCAGGCATTGGTGTCTTCTACATTTGCAGCTGTCCAAGTCACACATTGTAAGGACATTTCTTTCCTTCTGTGTTCAAAATTCTCCATCAGTTGGTGATTCTTTTTCCTGAAGGAAATGAAAGTTAAAATCAGGTTGAATTTTCCATGTCACAGTAACAGATGTTGGTTCAGACACCCCAGCCTTCTCCTATGGGCCTCATATTTATAGTGAAATTTTCACTGGGCATCAGGGGGAAGAGGGTACTAAGGCATAAGCCCCATCAAGGGTCAGCCATACTGTGCATGGATAAAGGGATGAACTTAGAGTATTGGCCCAAATAGAAGGATCCTCAGAATTGAGTAACCCTGGTCTTCAGTAAAGCAAAGCACTTAATATTACATGAAATATTCACTAATAATGACCAGACATGATTATTGAATATTATAGCTTCATTTTAAAATCCCAGATTCTTAAATGATCTCTCTCACCTCTAAAATTCTACCAAGAAAACATTAATTTAGGGTATGGGCTCTTTTAAGATAATGTTCCCCATAAGATACAAATTGGAAGCTGGAATCCACCTCAGAGTAGAAGGAACAAAAGTCCTATGTGGGACAGCGCGCTTGGCATGGAGACAAGGAAGACAATGGTGGGGACAGAAGCCAAAAGAAGACACTAAATATTAAGGCTCAGCTTCTTCCTTCATTTTCCAATCTCTTTAAACTTTTATATAGGAGTTACAGTTTATCTTGACATTGGCCAATTTTGAGTATTAAGAAGTGGCAACAAGAGAGACTTTTCACCTTCTACTTTGTAAACATCTGCTTCGTTTGAAATAATTTTTCCTTCTAGATAAATGAACTACATGTGTGGCATCACAGAGAAATCTTTACTCAAGAGAACCACGGACGTGTTTGTAATAAAGCTGTGCTAAGGGGCATCAGTGGGAAGGAGACGCCATAAGGGAAACTCAGGTAACCAAGGTGGTTGTTAAATTGTTTGCCCAACACACGAGAGAGGTTCTGGGGAGACTAGGGGTTCCAGAACAATGCTGAGTGGCAGCGTTTTCCAGAACACGGGTTGAAATACGGGCGTGCAATGTAGACTCTTCTCTGAACCATGCCTTCATATCTTCACTAGATTCTAGATGCTATGTGACTGTCTTCGTGCTTGTCTGGAAATAGCTGGCATTTGAGTGCATAAAGCTTGCATGTGGGAAGAAAATGTGTTCCCAGCTGGGTTTGAATCCTGTTCTTTCATTTATTGGTTGTATGACCTTAGACAAGTGTAGTGGGCTGGATAGCATCACCCCAAAATTCAAGTCCACTAGGAACCTCAGAATAGGACCTCATTTAGAAAGAGGGAGTTAACCAGCTTGAAATGAAATCGTCTTGGATTCATGACAGGCCCTAAGTCCAAAGACTGGTGTCTTCGTGAGAGGAGAGGTCACAGACAGAGGTCACAAGTAGGCAGAGAAGCAGGCAGAGAGAGGGGGAAGCAGGCTTCCCGCTGAGCAGAGAGCCCAATGCAGGGCTTGATCCCAGGGTCCTGGGATCATGACCTGAGCTGAAGGCAGAGGCCCCAACCCACTGAGCCACCCAGGTGCCCCTTATCCATCTTTTAAAAAGACATTCGTCTCAGGTGCCTGGGTGGCTCAGTCAGTTAAACATCTGCCTTCAGCTCAGGCCATGATCTCAGGATCCTATGATCAAGTCCCACATCAAGATCCCTGCTCCGAGGGGAGTCTGCTTCTCCCTCTGCCCCTCCCCGCCCCCGCTCATACTCTCTCTTCCCCTGCCCCACCCCGTCTCACAAAAATAAATAAATAAATAAATAAATAAATAAATAAATAAATAAATGGAATCTTAAAAAAAAAGATTCATCTCAGCAGCTACGTTTCTATAGTATTGATTTTGATGGCTGGAGTTGAGATTTGTCTCAAAGAAAAATCAAAACTACTCATTTCTAGAACTTTCTGATAAAGTAAATGGATGATAATTTTTAGAGTACTGGTCTAGGAATCTGCACACATCCGCAAACAAGGTGATAAAGTGGAAAGAACAGAGACCAGGAGTGTGAGATTATCCTAGGGTCAAGTTCAAGGCATTAAGTCATTTTTCTGTTAGTTACAAACACTTCCAACCTGCCATTAGTTACCAGGAACCTGGAATGAGCCACTTAACTACTTACTGCATGTCTAAGGTGCTTCTAATAAAATTAATGATGGTAGTGGTGGTTGTTGCTTTATTGTTAATTTCTCTGCTACGAAATAAGATGTTTGGACTATGCCAGTGGTTTTCGAACATCCTCAGATGTTTAACCCTTTTTTCTAAAAAATGTAAATCTTACTAAGAAGTCTACCATAAAAAGTTACAAAAGTAGGCTGCCTTGGATGCTGATATAAATGGTCATTAAAAAATTTCTTGTGAAATGTAAGAATGTTTGAAATGCCAACACCTTTGTGGAAACAAAATATCTGCAAAGTTTCTAGTCCTTCAAAATATTCTGAGGGTAAAACATACTTCAGACTGAAAAAGGAGAATTCGCCTCTGCCATTCGTCAGGCTGAGAAGGCACAGATTATATTCGCTGCAAAATAGACACGAAACCACCTTCCTCCCACGGATACACTGAAGTGATATGTCAGATATCCCCCTTCAGTGGGTGACTGCTGCTTTCTTACTAAGAAATTTTGTTCTGGAAAAGCACTGACTGTAAGAGACACTGCTATTTGAAATCGTCAGTGAGAATGGGCTAGCAACATAAGCTCTCTCCCTCATCTGTCAAGAGGAGGAAATTCTCTGCCTGGTCTTTATCACACGACGCAGGAGTCAGCCTCAGACGTAACCACGCATATGAAAGCTCTTCACAGACAGAACTATACATCGAGGGTTGTTCATTGGAATTAGTACTTTACACAACAAGGCTCAAATATAAAAGAAACCATTAGCCCAGACGACGTACGTCTCCATGTATGCCACCCAGCTTCCCTATTTTAGCCCTCGTGTTAGGAGCTTGGGTTGGGGCTCACTTGGACATGAGTTCAAATCCTAGCACGCTTGTTTGCTGGCAGCATGCCTTTTAAGAGAGTTGTTTAGCCCCTTAGAGACATTTCGTATGTAAAATGGGAAGGGTAACATCTGCTTCATACTCTTGTTCATGGGATAAAATAAGAGAAGAGTCAAATTGTGCAGGGCACATACATAACAGCACTCAAAATGTGTCCGTTTCCTACATCAACAGCTCAAGGGAATCGAGCTGCATTTTATCTTGTACTATCTACATTTCTAGGCACCAGGTGAGCATTATTTCCTTTAAGAAGTTACTGTTTGGGGGCACCTGGGTGGCTCAGTCCATTAAGCATCTGCCTTCAGCTTAGTTCATGATCTCAGGGTCCCAGGATCAAGCCCCACATCGGGTTCCTTGCTTGGCCCTGAGTCTGCTTCTCCCTCTCTCTCTCTCTCTCTCTGCGATCTCTCTTGCTCTCGCCCTCTCTCAAATAAATAAATAAAGTCTTTTTTAAAAAAAAGTTACTGGGGTGCCTGGGTGGCTGAGTGGGTTAAAGCCTCTGCCTTCCGCTCAGGTCATGGTCCCAGGGTCCTGGGATTGAGCCCCGCATCAGGCTCTCTGCTCAGCGGGGAGCCTCCTTCCTCCTCTCTCTCTCCGCCTACCTCTCTGCCTACCTGTGATCTCTAGTCTGTCAAATAAATAAATAAAATCTAAAAAAAAGTTACTGTTTGGCAAGCAGGACTAAATTACTTGATTCTGGTTTTAGGAAGAACAGTGGCAACAATATTATAGGCTCAGATTGCTTTGTAGCCTAACAATGACTCCCTGCAATGGAATTAGGTTCCATCATGATGGATGGTCAAATAACTTTTTCTGGGAGTTCTTACAATTCTTCTCTAATTCGTGATTAAGGATATATTCACCAAAACTAATGATACAATCTCACACATATAATCTCTCTAGCCTGCTTATTATTCCTAGAAATACAGAAGATGGGCATGAATAGCATACAGTT
Source organism: Mustela erminea (assembly GCF_009829155.1). Classification (NCBI taxonomy): domain Eukaryota; kingdom Metazoa; phylum Chordata; class Mammalia; order Carnivora; family Mustelidae; genus Mustela; species Mustela erminea. Next base: position 10,567,377 of record NC_045628.1, read on the forward strand.
TCAAATGGAATTGTCTGGAAAAGTCCATAGACTTTTTAGAAAAGACACTGCATTTCTTTTGTGGAGAAAAAGTCAACACCTTATTTTAAATATCTGACAGCAAGGGGCGCCTGAGTGGCTGGGTCAGTTGATGGTCTGAATCTTGATTTCAGCTCAGATCATGATCTCAGGGTCATGAGATCAAGCCCCTCATGGGGCTCTGCAATGGGGCTCTGCTTGGGATTCTCTCTGCACCTCCCCAACCTGCTCGTGTACATTCTTTCGCACTCAAAAAAAACAAAAAACAAAAAACAAAAAACAAAAAACAAAACTGACAGCAGCGCACATCATCTTTAAAACATTAGTTCCAGAAATACCAGGACTGAATTTAATATGAAAGAACATAGTTTCATGAGGTTTTTTTCCCCTCTGTTCGTTAATTTCTTTGCCATGGGAATTATTTAGCATTAAGATCTCTTGTACTAAGTAAAATAACTTGACAGAATGAAAAGAAGGAAAAAAATAACCCTGTTGCTTTCGAATTTAAAATTGAACAGTTTTTTGTATAGCTCGGTTTAGAAGTGGAAGGAAGGAATTCAATTATTTGGAGAACGTATTTGTTTCTCCTTATTGCCCACAAATTTTCTAAAATTTTCTAAATTAGCCTAATTAGTGGATCCTGAGTTGAACAGCAAAGGCTTTTTGTTAAGTTCATACAGATATACACAGGGAAGATGATCAAATTAAACTTCACTTAAATAAATATTATTGAATACCTAATTTAATCCATTGCACCACAGTGGCAAGTGCTGGAAACTCATACAAAGGCTACAAGTCTGCCCTCAGGAAACCTAGGCCAGTAGGGAATCAGTTGTATAAATCAGCTGTTAGAGCAGAGGTATCGTAACAGAGGCCAGAGCAAAAAACTACATGGCAAGGTAGAAACTTTTCTGTAAAAGGGGAGATGCCCTTTTGCTTTAAATGCTTTAGACTCATGCCCTAAAGCTTTAGACTTTGTGGGCCACAGACTCCTGGACTGAACAAGCATGACTATGTTTTCAGTAAAAGTTTATTTTTGAATACTGAACTGTTCATATCATGAAAATTTCACGGGTCACAAGCATTCTTTTTTTCCTTTCAAGCATTTAAAAATGCAAAACTCATTAGCTCATGGGCCATACAAAAACAAGTGCTGGATAGATGTCATAGGTTATTTGGGGCCAACTATGACTTTTTAAAATGATTTGTTAGGATAATTTGGTAATAGTTCAGTAGATTTTGTAGGGTTATTTAGATTTCAAGCTTCTTACATAGTCTCCTTGTTCTGTTATTTATTTCACATTGTAACTAGGGTTTCTTTTTTTAAAAAAAGATTTTATTTATTTATTTGACAGAAAGAGAGATCACAAGTAAGCATAGTTGCAGGCAGAGAGAGAGGGGGAAGAAGGCACCCCACTGAGAAGAGCCCCCGATACAGGGCTTGATCCCAAGACCCTGAGATCATGACCTGAGCAGAAGTCAGAGGCTGAGCCTGAGCCACCCAGGCACCCCATAACTACAGTTTCAAAAGATGAAGCTGTGTCCTATCTGTAGTGTGTTACTTGCAATGTTGGAGGCATGTGGGAGGGGTGCAGGACATGGGGCCAGGCTCTTTCGCATCAAGTAGCAATCTATTTAGTCAAATATAAATACAAATCGGGCATCTACCTTGGCTACCTTATTTCAAGGAAGTCTGGAAAACAGAGCTTGGCAATTGCCCGCTTGGATTTAGACAACAACGATGGGCAAAATGGGTAATTCCAACTGAAGATAATTAATTGGTTTGAATCATCTGAGTTGATAAAAGACATGTCTGGTGAGCTTTAAACCTATGTAAGTCATTTGTACGCTTGACCCCGAGCCTGGAGGATATGGGAGATTACAGATGGCAAAGTAAGGACCTGAATGAACACAAAACAACTGATGGTGGGTGGCCGGCCCCTTTTCCGCCAGTGACTCATCTGTACAATTTGGATGCAACCTGATAGCCTCCATGGGTCAACTGTGTTCCTAAACCCACCAATCCTAAACTAACAAGCCATGTACTTGTAACTGACCACTCAGTTTCCTTGAAACACTGCGTGATTCTCACCTTTCTAAAGGAAGTCTACACCCTTGCCTTGCCTGGCGGTTGTATTCACACCTTGTCCTGTGTGTGCCCATACACAAGAAAATCCTGGGACTCTAGATCTGACTGCAGTCTACCTGAACCAAAGTCTGCATTTTAAACCAAAATCTTCAGTTGATTCACATGTACATTTCAGTTTGAGAAGCACTAGAGCAAATCTTCACTAAATCATATTTCCCAAACTTGAATGTGCATCATAAACCCTGGTTAACATGCTAGGCCACACTCCTAGAATTGGTGGTTCAGGAGATCTGGGTGTCCCTGAAACTTTGCATTTCTAAATTCCTAGATGCTTTGATACTGCTGGACTGGGGTCCAGCATTTTTGCACATTTTGCATTTTACACATTTTTGCGTTTTGCACATTTTGTAAACTACTACTTTAAACTATTTGTCTATGAGTTATTTTTTGAGAGTTAGCTGAAGACTTCATCCCATAGAGCCAAATCTATGTTCTAATCAGATTCTTTAGCCTTACCTGGTAATAAATGTAACCGAACGCTCGCCTTGTCACTGACTTTTATTTTCCTTTACCAGCAGAATTATTTATTCATGTATTTGGCTCATTTTCTTTTGCCAACATAACTTGTCCTCCCTCAAAAAAGAAAAGAAGGGAATCATTTTTCATTAAAAAAAATTAAGATGTTTACTGCTACTCTTTAAATAAATTGTGAAAAACATATGCTAGGTGGTTTTTTACTAGTTCAATTTAATTATGAACTTCTCAAGACAAGAAAGAACTCTCTGAAATAAGTTATGGCTTATGGATCTGATCTTTTAGATTTCTTTTGGATTTGTACATCCATTTAAAACACAACCACGTCTACATTATCCAAAATGTTTGGATAAAAATCAAATCGTAATGAGATTTCAACTAGTCCACATATATGAAAAAGTGGAAGGTGCAGAAAAAGATTAAGGGGATTATTGCTATTCCAGTAACTACTTAGATGTGTCTTTGGGAGGTGACAGGAGCAGACCTCTAACCCTGTGCCCTTCTTGTCACCTGGGTCCCAAAAGGAGCATTGCTTAAACGCAGGATGAACAAAGTCTCTAGAGAAAAATTCTCCTTCAGCTTTAGGTCTTCACTCTTCTAATTTCTGGGGTCCAAGATTAGTCCTTGTAGCCAGGGACCGACGGGAAGTCATTTCTTTCATTGTCCCCGACAACCACCGTTTTGATTTAAATGGGAGATTCGGAAGACAGGTGTTGGCATGGACTATGTGATTACCTGTGTCCAGCAGGATACGGACGCTGAGTGTGCGGTGTGTGTACCTGTCAGGTGTGGGCTCCGTGTGTGCGGCTGTGATGTGCCCCCAGGTGCGTCTGGGTCCGGTTCAGAGCCCAGGCTGCCGCGCGGCTCCAGGCGTGGGAGCGTCCGCGGCGGGTGTGTGCTCGCGCCCGCCTCCAGGGGGCGCCGGCGGGGGCGGCCTCCCGGGGCGGCTGCTCCCGTCTCGCAGCCGATTTCCGCCCGGGGCCCGGCCTGCTGTCCCCGACCGCGCCGCGCTCCGCGGCAGGTGAGGCGCGGCGCGCGGGCCGGGCCGCAGCCCCTGTCCCCGCTCTCTCCGCGCGGGGGCTCTGGGGACGCCGGGAACTCGGGGCGTCCGTCCCTGCGCGGCGGCCGCCGGAGCCGGGAGGGGGGAGAAGAGGCCGGGGACCGAACTTGGCCGTGGAGGCGCCGCGGGCGGCCTGCGGGACCGGCCGGAAGGGAGGGGGACACCCGGCCGCGAAACGCGTCCCCAGAGTCGCTGCACGCGGCGGGACGCGGGCGCCACCGCCAGCGAGGGCGTGGGCGAGGAAAGCTGGTTCCTGTCCGCAGGTGTGGACGCTGCCGGTTCCTACCCAGGAGAGCGGGACGGTGATTCGGAAGGTGGTTTTGAAAGGCTCGCTCGGGTGAACGAGGGCAGTAGCGCTTCTCTGAAATGGTGTTAATTTCGGAGATTCCTGTCTGGGAGGAAACCCAAAGCGGCCCCAGAAATCCACAAACTTCTGGCATTTCCTTGGAGCCGTTAGTGACCCCTCTGAGGCGTGGGGACAAGTTTCTCTTGCTGCCTTGATTACCAAGTGCGGCTGTTGCCTTCCACCCTGTCGCCCAAGGATGACTCGGTGATGGTACTCGAAACCCTGTCAGTGCAGTTTTTTAAACATCCCTTCTTGACTTGCTTTAATAAAGTTAGTAAAGCTTGCTTTATTAACGTAGAACTGGTTAAAAAAAAAATGCATGAGACTTGTAGCCACTTTTTAGAAAGCAGATCGTTCATTTTGCCAGATGTGCTAGGGAGAAATCATGGTTAAACACGGAAGGTCAGGGATGTCTGGGTGGCTCAGTGGGTTAAGCATCAGACTCATGACTTCCGTGGAGGTCATGATCTCAGGGTTGTGAGATCGAGCCCCAAACGTGGAGCCTGCCTCAGATTCTCCCTCTTCCTCTCCCTCTGCCCCTCCCCGCTCTCTAATAAAAAAGCAAAACAGAAAAATAAAGGACACGTCTAAATCTGTTGGATTGACCTATATAAAGTGTAGGTCTCACACTGTCCTTATGTACTTTTTCCTATAACGGAGGACTATTCTCCCTGGGCTCATTCAATGTATTGAAATGCTAATATGGAGAGCTCCTGCGGTTTGCCCTCATTTTCCCAAAATGCCTTGTTTTCCTGGAACGACTCCCAGGAGAAGCCAGAAGTTCTGAATAAGCAGAGAGTCCTGGTAGAGAGCATTTGTATTTCAAAAGCTGAGTTGGTAAAGGTAAATTAATTTCTAATTGGTGGATTTTTGTCAGATATTTTGGACTAGTTGACCTTGCCAACGAGGGTCTTAACCGTCAGCGTCAGACTCGAGAGGGTGGTTATTCATGCTGGCCGTAGATACTGGGCAGCAGGAAGTAGAGGAGAACAGGGACAGAAGCTGTTACTGTTTTTAAAATTATCTGTTCTTCCTTTCTTTCTTTTTTTTTAATCTAGTGAGATCTCGTGAAAGTCCCAGCCTGTGTCAGCTCTTCCAAGTGGAGTGACTGGAAGGCTTTGTACCGAGTTAGCCAGGCACTTTACCAGGGGGTAGGGGCCCCTGAGGACTGGTACGGAGGTGAATGCCACAGTGTTTGTTTGCGGAGGGACAGGTCCCAAGGAGAGGCGATAAGGGACACATTCAAGCGATCTTAGCATTCTTCTCTAGAACATTCTCTATTCAGAGGCAAACCGTAGCAATTAGAGATTTTATTAAAGAGAGCACCAGGTAAACATGACCAGCCTCTCGTTTAACAGAGATTCATTCTTTAACCGAAGGTCTCTCTCTTGTCAGTGAAACTGCTCAGGGAAGGACAGCTTTGTTTAGCTTGGACCTGCCCTTGGACCTGAGAACTGTATGGGCAGAGCTTCCTGTGGGTAAGGTGTTACCCTCCTGCAGTGGAATTACAGGAAAGACCCAGTTCCTTGGAGTCTCAGGGTTTGTATGGGCTCATGGGGTAATAGACACAGTAAAGAGCTAACACGTTAAGGACGAAAGAAATTTCAAAGAAACGATGGTCTCTTGGGCCGCAGAGAGGTGAATGGTCACTGGAGGACCTGGCTACCGTCCCATTTGTTCTGGACTTTGAGCAGAGAGTAGAATTTTAATGGGCTGAGAGGTGGAATGGGGCATTCCTGGTTGGCAGACACGTGAACCGAGATAAGGAGCTTAAAATGTAACCATGTTCAGAGATAGCAGAGCAAGGGGTGTGCTGAGTCCGGACTCTGTGTAAGAGGGGGTGAGGGGGGAGCCCTGCCTCAGGAGAAAGGCTGTCTGGCTGTAAACACTACTTTTTTTTTTTTTTAATGAAGGGGAGGGGCAGAGGAAGAGGGAGAGAGAGAATCTTAAATCGGCTCCATGCCCACCGTGGAGCTGGACACAGGGCTCGATCTCACAACCCTGAGATCATGACCTGAGCCAAAATCAAGAGTCAGACACTTAACCGATTGAGCCACCCAGGCATCCTTATAAACTCTACTTTTGGATCAAGGTTTGGGTTTTCTTTTTCTTCTTTATTAAATACAAAAGCAGAGAGACTAGTACAATGAACTTCCCCGTTGTATTTGTTAAAACAATTTCTTTGGCCATATCTGCTTCATCTTTTTTGTTGTTGAAGCAGTGTGAATTCCAGACATGTCTTGTTGCCCTTAGAGAGCATAGTACGTGCTTCCAACAAAAGGTCTTTTTCTCATATAGCCTTAATACCATCATCATCTCCTGACTGTATTGGCAATAATTCCATAATATTTTCTAAGACCCAGTCCACAAAGTTCCTTGATCGCCTCAAAAATGCACTTACTTTTACTGTCAGAATCCATACAAGGTCCACACGCGGTGTTTTGTAGAGTAGCTATTGCCTCTTTTAATCTAGGACATGGGTTCGGCAGACTTTGTGACAAGCACTAGACACTAACTCCCGCAGGCATCGGAGGCTGTGTGGTCTCAGTTGCAACTACTCAACTGTGCTTTCCTGCAAAAAGTAGCTAGAGATGATATGGACGTGAATGAGGGTGGCCGTGTCCCAATAAAATTTTGTTTTCAAGGCTTTTGGGTTTGAACTCCATTGGCAGCTGGACTTAACCAGGGCCAGAGTTTGCTGACCCTGGTCTGTCGAGGTCCCAGTGAGTTTCTTTAGTGCTGGTGATTTACTGGTGGCCCTTGGCTGCCTATAGATGCCTCACATTCCGGATTTATTTGGCTTTTTGTATAGTATGGTTTAGCTTGTTCCTCTATCCCCTGTAGTTCCTATAAGCTGGAAGTTAGATCTAAATGTTTAGGTTAATTAGGTTCAGTTTCTCCATTTTGGGCAGGTGTACTAAAGAAGTGATTTGAATTGTTTTTTAATATAGATTTGTGACTTTAAAAATCTCTGAAGCCCTCATCTAAGAGGCTCAATATTCCTAAAATAAGTTTTGCCTGATGGCAAAATACACTTTTTTTCTTTCCCATCTTATTTTCCTTACTTGAAAGAGAAGCTATGGTTGCTATTTCTCAAGGATGTAGAGAACTTTGAACCCCTCTCCTAGGTCAGTGGTAACTCTCCTCTGTTCATGCTACCCTGTGGCCTCTTGGCTGGGACCACTTTTTCCTACTGAATGGAAATACCTTCCTTCCTGGGCCCAGGCTCAGGGTTTCAGATACCATCCAGCAGGGGCTGAGTGATTTCTGTTTTGAAGCCCCTTGTCTCTGAAACACTCAGCTTTCTTCACTTGTCCTCCTCTTTATCCCCTGCAGCAGGACTGAGAGCTGGATACCTCGTCCATGGCCTATGGGTCACGCTGTGAGGACGAAGTTCTTATCCTGCTGTCGCGTTAGAAGGATTCTGAAGTCAAAAGCTTTGTAAACTCTCACACTTACTGTGGTGCTGGATTCCAGGGTGACATAGTTTTGAAGAGACAAGTTTACAGGTAAGAATTGTTTTTTCCTCTGTTCTAGAGTATGTCTTACTCCTAAATCCCAGAGCACCAGAGTAAGTATCTTGACGAAGAGTGTCACTTGGAAGTTCTTATCTTTCTGCTGCTTAAGTTTAGTAGGTGAAACTGTCTGTCTGTTCATCCCGGTATGCATTTTTCCGGATAACATGATATTGGTCTTTTTCATATTGATTTGTAGGAATTCTTTCTAAGATTTTGTTTATTTATTTGTCAGAGAGAGACACAGCGAAAGAGGGAACACAAGCAGGGGGAATGGGAGAGGGAGAAGCAGGCTTCCCGCTGATGTGGGGCTTGATCCTAGGACCTTGGGATCATGACTTGAGCTAAAAGCAGACGCTTAATGATTGAGCCACCCAGGCGTCCCTGGAAGAATTTTTTATCCATTGGAGATGCTAATCCTTTGTCATAGGTGTTAGATCTGTTTCCTGCATTTTTTAAACTTTGTTTACAATATTTATGCTCTGCAGAAAAATTAATTTTATGTATGGAAAAAAGTAACCAGTTTTCCCTTTACAGTTCCCTCAATTTATGTTTTGCTTAGAAAGACTTGTCTGGGGGTGCCGGGGTGGCTCAGTTGGTTAAGCGACTGCTTGTGGCTCAGGTCATGATCCCGGAGTCCCGGGATTGAGTCCGCATCGGGCTCCCAACTCCACAGGGAGTCTGCTTCTCCCTCGGACCTTCTCCCCCCTCATGCTCTCTCTTACTGTCTCTCTCTCAAATAAACAAATAAAATCTTTAAAAACAAAACAAAATGAAACTTGTTCATTTCATTTCAAGACTGTTTGCTTTTTTTTTTTAAAGTCTTAGCAACACAGGTAAATGAACATGTCATGAGAAGTAGGAACACATGATTCTATAAAAGAAGAATATTGAGGGGCACCTGGGTGGCTCAGTTGGTTACGCATCTAGCTCAGGTCATGGTCTCAGGGTTGTGAGATCGAGCCCCACATTGGGGCTTATTGACTCTGTGTGGAGTCTGCTTGAGCTTTTCTCTCCTCCTCCTTCTGCCTCTCCCCACACTTGTGTGCTCTCTCTCTCAATTCAAAATAAATAACTCTTTAAAAAATATATTGAAGGGACTCTTTCTACTAGATAATATAATATTAAATCGATTAAATGTTGGTAGTGTTTGGCCGATAAGTGTTGAAGTTGGGATTTGGGTATTTGGGGAATCATTATATCATCGCTTCTGTATAGATTTGACTTTTCATAATAAAAAGTTTTTCTTTAAAAAAAAAAAAAAGGAATAGTAGGGGGAGAAACCACTTTGTTCCATTTGTTGATATTGAGCAACTATTAAGCTTCTCTGTGTTGGACACTGGCGGTGAGGGGGTTAATAAATCCACAGGATCTTGTAACTTAGATTTCTCGTGCAGGAGACGGGTATTAACGCTCTGGTTAGGGGCAGCAACTCCCGTGTCAGACCACCTGGCTTCCAGTCCTGGCCTTGCCGGTCACTAGCTTCTCATTTTAAAAATAATGGGATGATCATTATGTCTGCCTGGTAGGGTTTCGGGGAGGAGTGAATGAGAAAACCCCTGGAAAATCCTTCTTGTGGTACTTAGTGTTCAGTCAGTGCTCAATAAGCTCTGAAGGAGAGAGTGTCCGAGTGAAGCAGGCAGCGAGCCGGAGAGGCGTGGATGCCGAGCGCGAGTGTGCGGTGGGGGGTCAGGACCTGTCTTGGGCTGGATAGGTAGGTTTGGGAGAACTTTTTGGAGGAAAACACCTTTGAGCAGAGATGTGAGATATGGAGGATGTTGTCTTTTAATTCCAGTGGGAGTGTGCTTGCTTGGTGTAGTGGGTGGGGGGGGCACAGGTGCAGGCCTAGCCCCGAGGAGCGGCGTTGCCTCGTGCGGCGGAGCGAGGTGGCACCAGCTTCGTGGCTTGCAATGCGGACGCGGGTGCTCACTCGTCTTCCGGTTCTCTGGGGCAGGAGTCAACATGGGTCCCTGTGGGCTGAAGTCAGGGCATCCGTGAGGCTGTGTCCCCTCCTGGAGGCTCTGGGGGAGACTCTGTTTCCTCCCCTTTTCCCACTTCCAGAGACTGCCCGCATTTCTTGGTTCACGGCCCCCCCTTCCACCTTGAGAGGTGGCTTGTCGTCCCTTCACCCTTCCACGTGGTCCCAGCTCTGTCTCTGCCCCCAGCCAGGAAGGGCTGCTCCACTTTTGAGGACTGGCATGGTGAGAATGGGCCCATTTGGATAATCCGGGATAATTTCTGCATTTAAGGCCTTTACCGTTAATCCCATCTCTAACGGCGTGCGAGGGACTGTGTTCACAGGTTCAGGTTCGGGGGGTCCCTGGGAGGCCCGGGTTCAGTCAGCTCGCCTCGTGCTACTGCAGGAGCGGGGCAGCGTCTCAGACATCGGGACCAGCAGATGGTCATTACCGGGCGCTACCAATCCTCGGGGCGAGGCGCCTGTGCTCTCCCCTGCTGACCCGGTGACTCCAGACACTCGGGGCCTCTCCTTTGGCACTGGGGAGAGAGGCTTCTGGGTGACCGGAGACAGATGAGCTCCGCCGAACGGCCATCAGGACCTCCCTCCTGTGCCCTGTCTTCCCCACGGGTCGCTCCTGCCTCTGCGCCTGGATGGTGCTTTTCCTGCTCACGGCTCTTCAGCCACTTACTTTTCTCTGCTGTGTTTGCCCGTGTAATTGTCTTCGCACACTAGCCTAAAACCCTGCCGGACTACTTTAAACAAAAGTCCTGCTAAACCATCTAGCATTTTCTCGTATATGAACTCGGTTGAGAGGAGAACCACACCTTCCGCATTTTGATTCCCCGGTGTACCGTCCTCGTAAAAAGCCACCAGTCAGAAAAATATTTCCAGTTGGTTGAGAGTGTTATTGGAACTCTGGTGTTTTGAGTTATGTCAGGATAAAGGAGAAGAAGAGTGAATCAGAACTTCTCCTATGCATGCTGTCGTCTTCTGCGTGCGTTCGTTCCCTGCGTCTGTCTTCAGTGAGGGTTCATCACCTCTTCCTGCTGTTGTCGCCTGTACCTAGAAGGATGCAGCCGGTGAGTTAATGAAAATTATTAATATTTCTACATCTCGGGGTAGTTTTACTAATTTATGAGCATTAAGTGAGATTTGAAAAGCGTTCTTTGAGCCATTATTTGTACCATTACGAAGCCCTTATTTGTAGGAAGCAGCACAACTGCCTAGACTCCTTCTCTCTCGACTTGGCTTTCTGTAAAGTTAAATACAGATTGTAAAAGCCTACCAGGGGAAATCACAGTTGATTTGAACAGCACACGTTTGAGCTTCGTAAGTCCACTCGTGCAGCTTTTTTTTTTTAAATAAATACAGTATTGTAAATGTATTTTTTCTTCCTCATGAGTTTTTAAATAACTCTTTTCTCTAGCTTACTTATTATAAGAATACAGTATGTAATACATATAGCATGCAAAATATGCATTAGTTGACACACATGTTACCACTAAGGCACTAAGCTCTTGGTAGTTAAGTTTTGGGGGAGTCAGAAGTTATACTCAGATTTTTCAAATGCAGGGACGGTGCCCAACTCCAGCGTTGTTCAAGGGTGACTGTGGTGTATATTATAAATGAATAAAGAACAGTTAGATGGCATTTGGGGGAGTTTTGTGAAGACTAAGTCACTGTTGTTTTTTTTCTCTCAGCATTTCATTATGAACATTTCCAGCCATACTCAAAAGGAGAGGCCAGTAAACCTTAACCCTTCATGAGCCAACACAATGTCAGAAATCCATGCACCATCCTGGTTTTGCCACTCTTGTTCCATTGGCCCTTCTCCCTTTGTTTTTTCTTAAGTTTTTGTTTTTTGCTTACTTCTGGGGGATTTTGAAGCAAATACTAGAAATCATGTCATTTTATCACTAAATATGTTAGTATGAATTTTTTTAAAGTTTAGTTTTTTGCATAACTATAATCCTCCCTAACAATGAATGAAAAATCCTTAATATATATTCTATATATATATATATTTAATTATATATATATTCAATATTTCTTAATATATATTCAAATATTTCTGTTCGCCTAAAAAGGTCTGTGCAGTTGGTTTATTCAAACCAGAGTCAAAACAAAGTCCATTCATTGTATCTGGTTTTCACATCTCCTAAGTCTCTTTTAATAACAAATATTGGTGTATGTCAGACATTAGCTTAATTCAGAGTTCTCTTATTCTTACTTTTACCTCTTATTTTTAATTCTGTTTTAGAGTAGGTACATACTCTCATGCTTTCATTATTACTAGAATTTATATAAAGTAAAATTGGCCTTTTTTATTGTATAATTCTGTAGGTTTTAAAATGGATTGATGTAACCTTCATCACAGTTCTTTCACAGAACAGTTCCACCACCAAAAAAAGCCAGAAAACAAAACCAAAAAATACCAAGCCCTCCCTCATTCTGTCCCACTGTAAGTCAAACCCTTCCCCTTCCCCTGACTGTTGACAACCCTCGATCTGGTCTCCATCTTTTTTTTTTTTCTTTTTTAAATATTTATTTGTTTATTTATTTGGGAGAGAGGGCAAGAGGGGGAGCCCACGATGTTGGGAGGGTTGCTGGAGTCAGAGGGAGAGAGAGAATCCCAAGCAGATTCCACACTGAGTATGGATTCCAGTGCGAGGCTTGATCCCAGGACCCTGAGAACATGACCTGAGCTGCAGCCAGTCGTCGGATGCCTAATGGACTGAGCCATCGAGGTGCCCAGATCTGTCTCCATCTTGAAAAGTTTTTCGTTTTCACATGTCACATCATGAATGTCACCTAAGTTGAGATTAAACAGTGTGCAACCCTTGAGACTGGCTTCCTTCACCCAGACAACAGCTGTGAGATTCTTCCGTGCATATATTCCTTTTCATTGCTGAGGAGCGTGTTGCGTCTTAGGGGCATTTCCCAGGTTACGGATCCACGCACTGTTAAAGAACATCAGATTCTTTATAGTTTGAGGGTAATAGGAATGGAGCTGCTGCAAATATTGCTATATAGGCCTTTATGTGATGGAAATTTTTCATCTTTTTAGAGCAGATCCCCAGGAGCAAAATGGCTGGGTCATATGGTACATGTAGGCTTAACTTTTTGAGAAACTTGGGAACTTTTCCAGAGTGGCCGTACCCCACCATCTTGCATCTCAGCCACCAACGTATGAGAGTTCCAGTTGCTCCATATTTTCGTTAGCACTCGCTATTGTCTGGCGTTTTCATTTCAGCCCTCTAATGATGTGTTTTTTTTAATTATCTGATTTCAGTTTTTTGAGTACTATAAAAAGTTATTTTTAATAACTCTTGAATGAGCTATTGAATTAAATTTACTTTATATGCCTATTATAAAAATAATTATTTCTGGTTTTCTGGTGATATTCCATAATTAAATATGGTAGATGTTCTATATGGAAAATATTAAATTAAAACCATAATGTTATTTAGAGAGGAAACTTTAAGTCCCACCAGACTTAAACCCTATTTGGCAAAGGGTTGCAGAATGCTATCGGAATACATTTTGCAGTGGCCCATTCATTATATGTATCTTGGGCATGCCTCATTTCTGTTTTATCATTAGAAAGCCATAGTGCCATAACTGCTTTTGCCATCAGTTTTCTGTTAGAGTAGATTGATCAGGGAGGGGGCCACCTGGGTGGCTCAGCCAGTGAAGCATCATGGGACTCTTGATTTCCTCTGGGGTCCTGAGATAGAGCCCAGCCCTGCCCTCTATGCTGGGTGTGGAGCCTGCTTGAGATTCTTTCTCTCCCTCTACCTCTCCTCTCCCCCCACTTCTAAAAACAACAACGACGACAACAACTGTATTAAAAAAAGAAAAAGATCTGTGAGTAGTAAATTACACGAGAGAAACTGGATGTAAGCAGAGAGTAATTTCTCTGAATGCCTTTTAACTACAGTGAACATGGCACTGTTGTGGTTTAAGAATGGACACATCAGAATGTGTCTGATGCAGTAGCGAAAGCTTGCGTTTGAATAGCTTGTTCTTTATTAAAGCATTTTGAGCTCAAGGAAGAAAACCATTTGAAATTTGTTTGTGAAATAAAGATTGTGGCCCTCTCTTTGGATGATTCGGGGACCACAATCACTGGTCACTATTGCCTCAAAGTGTGGAATTGCCTCCAGGATCAATTCCCGAGATGTCGCTGCTAATGTTGTTGTCCGTCCCTTCTCAGATGAGATCACACTGTAGAAGTCTCAGGGTGCGCAGGGTCGTGGCTGAGGGAGCGGCCCTGTCGTGTCTGCCCCATTAGCTGCTATGGTTTGAGCTTCTAGTTGGTAGTTTTTAAAAAGAGTGGAAATTATTGTCATCTAGAACCTCTGTGTTCTACTTCTGAAGAGTTTCTGAAGGGTTAGGCCTATTGACAGACCTGCCTGTGTAACACAGCGGCGTCAGAAAGAAAAACTGAGCCTGACAAAGGAAGATGGAGGGCAAGTTGCTGATGGGCCTGACGTTGTTGTGGTACGAAGCCTAAGAGGCCAAGTGTTAGGAAAATTTGGTTCAGAAATGTAAAGAAATGGGATGGGTTTCCATGGCTACGTCATTTTTTGTTTAAAACCAGCAGTAATTGACCCTTACGTCAATTAGGATTGGAATAAATTAAAACTAGAGGAGGAATAGGAAGGTTGTTACCTCCATTGGACCTAAGTCTTTGTTTTGTTTTAAAAACTTATTATAGATGTTCTTTAAACTTGATTCCTGTTGATATTAATAAAGTCCTATAAGTGCGCATATATATTGGGGTGGGGGAAGGGGCAGTAGACATGTACTGGGGCCTTAGGTTGGGGTTTTAGAATACCAGCCTAAGACACCTGCTGCCCCCTGGTGGCGGCGTATTAAACAGTGCGGTTCCGGGGCGCCGCATTCTGAAGACTGGAGTCCTAGTTGTCCCAGAGGATTGTAGGGGCGATCAGGAGAGGTTTTCTCTTTCCGACTCTGTTCATAATTACTATCTGTGTGATCTCAGGCGAATCATCTAGTTTGATTACAGCCTAGACTTCACTTCTTCCCTTTAAAATGCAATTTTGAAAGTTTTTTCCAGCTTTCTCATCTTAAAATTCTGAGGGTAATACATATTATATCCCTAAAGATGTCAAGTTCCCCTTTTTCCCTTAGCACCTAAATCCTAACAAATCCCAGATAGTCACTTAAAGCAGACTCTAGAGTAACTCCTGAGGCTTGCTGTCGGTTCATCTCCGGACAGTAGCACAGTCCAGAATTAGCCAGTGCCATGATCCCGTGTTATGATGAAAGCTTACAAGTCATATCATTTAAAAAATTATTTTTTATTGTGGTACAAAAATAGCAAAACTTACCATTTTTATGTTTACAGTTCAGTAAAGTATATTCACAGTGTTGTACATCACACCTCCCAAACTTTCATCCTGCAAAACTGAAGCTGTGCCTGTCAGACAACAATTCCCCTCTCCCCACCCAGCTCCTAGCAGCCACGGTCTCCTTCCCACCTCTGTGAATTGGATGATTCTAGGGACCTCACGTAAATGGAGTCATACGGTATTTTTCCTTTGTGACTGGCTCATTTCATTTCGTGTAATGTCCCTAAGGCTTATCCATTTTGTAGCAAGTGACAGCATTTCTTTTTAAAGGCTGAGTACTGTATACAGAGACCACAGTGTATTTACCCATCCATCTAAGGATGGGCACTTGGGTGTCTCCCACTTCCTTCTGTTGTGGATAACGCTGCACTGAACAAGGATGTTAGTCTCAGTGTTGATGAACGCAGAGAAGGTTTGTACGATTATTTTCCATGCACACAGGATTAACGTTCATTATAAAGAACATCATTCAGCCATGCTAGAAAATATGGCTTTGTATGAGGATGTGTAAGTTAAAAAGGGACATTTATTGGACATACAAGCCCTATGCCAGGCACTTGTTATCTGTGGTAAATTCTGTTGTTTGGTCCTTAGAGGAATTCTGTGATTTGCCCTTCTATCGGAAGGGTACTAATACTTATGAAAACCACTGTGTGGCAGAATTTTTATATGTTATTTCATGTAATCCTCATATGTTAACCCTTGAGGTAGGCATTATTATCCCCATTTTTTAGGTGATGTACCTGAGGTTCACAGAGATGAAACACTTGAACATGTCACATAGCTGAAGGGTAGCAGGGTTTTACCTGACCATGAAGTGAACCACATCTATCGCAGAAGTATATGTGTTCCTCATGTACCGTGCTTTCTCCTGCTTCCAGAAATAACACTATACATCAGAGATCTGAAGGGTGTCGGGACAATATCAAAAAATTACACTGCTATAATAACTTACAAATAGAAAAACTTCGGTAGTGCCTGCCCATTAAATAGCGGTCCTTGGGTCTTCCTTGCAGGGAAACAGCATTGATTTCAGATGAATTCGTCTGCAGTGTATCAAGGCTTCCCTCCTGGGTGATTTTACAAGCTAAGTCTCCCTAGGACTTCCAAAAGAGGGGTTCTCATGTGCCAGCCCCCCCATTTCTGAGGTTATCTTGCACTGTATTATTTTTCCCTTTTCCTTTCTCCCTTTCCTTTGGCTTGGCAGAGAGCTAGGACTATTTTCACGGCTCTCTGCCCACATCTCTCTTGAACTCTGTGCTGGTTGGGGTTGGAGTTTTGATTTGCTCCTTGCATATTGTTCTTACACAGGAAAAGGGCTATGAGGTGTTGTCAGAGGTGGAAGTTTTCTTGGAGCATCAGCAAGCTCTTGGAAAGACCTACTGGAACATTTTCTCACATGTGGGATTTTTAGATTACTAGAGATGTCGTGATCCAGCATCCAAGCAACAATTTAAGCTTCTCTAAGTGTTCCTGTGCCCTTAGAATGACTTAGGGTGAGAATTTAAAATCCTAGTGATAGGTGAGAGTCGAGAATGCTTCCGAGGATTCATTCAGGGTCTTCAGTAGTTCCTGAATACAGGGTGTTGGCCAGTAAGCAAAGAACGTGAGAGTGGCAGAAATTGTGGTCACTAGCAAATATCCAGTCTCTCCTTCCTGAGTTACCGATCTGCCGTTTTATTCAGAGTGATGGTGTGCCTCGCGTCATGGTAAAGGACAGGAAGCAGAAATCTGTGGGACTTCTGGGCAGTTTTGCGAAGGCAGGAACCTGAGTCCCCTGGAAATCGGTGCTTTTCCTCACCTGCCCTTCCTGCTTCCTCCCCCTTTGCATGAAGACATTATGGCCAACGGACGCCCACCGGCTTTTCTCGTAATAGGCTCTTGAGAATGGAAGCCACATGCTACCAGCGACACAGTGGAGCCTGGTGGCCTGGCGTGCGCACACGACCTCCAGTTCCTTCTCCGCTCTTGTGAGTGCGCCTGCCCGATGCGTCTTTGCAGCCCCTCCCGGAAAGAGGCGAATCCCCCTCCAGCCCGTGAACCTGGCGGGAGTGGGTTGAGAAGGCTGTCCTTCCAGTGGGCCTTGTTGAGGTGGGGTGTCAGAGCTGGAATGGCAGGAGAGGAGGGTTTACCTGCGGGGGAGATGCTTGTCCCTGAACTTGGAAATTAGTTACATGTGGAAAGATGGATCACATGATGAACTGTGCTAAAGATAATGGGAGTCAGGCTTACTGCTGTTGAAGGGAGTTGTCAGTACAGAAATTTCAAGAGCGAGGATGAACCCTGTGGTGTGAATCGGGTCGGGTGTGTGGGTGTGAACTCATGGTTTTCAGTACACATTCATGTCAATATGTGTGTGTTTATATGTCTGTGTATATAAATGTGTCTGTTTCTATCGATGGGTACACAACGTGTCTGTTGCACTGAGGGAACCTGCTTGGGCAGCTGATACTACACCAGCAGGAAGCACACCTCCCACCCAGATCTTGGCTTCTAAAGACCATTTTCCAGCACAGGCGGGAGCAGAGCTCCTTGGAGAAATGGCCGGTAACTCCTGAGAGCCGTGAAGGACGTGTAGGAGTTAGCCGGGCAGCACGCTGAGGAAGGAAGCAGCCGCTGAGGGGCAGGGGTGACCTTAGAGTGAACAAGGGGACAGATGACACCTGCCGCGGAGCAGTGGGACGTGTTTGGCCTGCGTGTGCTGAAGAGAAAAACGGGGCTGGGTGGTGATTGGCCCGTGTGAGCCACACGCAGGGACTTAGACTTGACTCTCTTGACCTTGTTGTCTGTACCCACCTACCAGAGCTCCCCCATCTCAGCGACTGCGGACAACATGCATCATTCCCCGGTTTCTGCTGGTGGGGGTCTGGGAGCCACTGGGCCGCAGGGCTGCGGCTCAGGGTCTCCAGGAAGCGGCAGTAAGGGCCTTGCCAGGGCTGTGCGCGTCTCCAGGCCGACGGGGAGGCTCTCCCTCACGAGCTAGCGGCAGGCCTGGGTCCTTTCCAGCCGTTGGCAGAGACCTCTGTTGCTCTCTGCATGGCTGTCTCCTTGGAGAGTCCACAGCATGGCCGCTGGCCTCCCTGCCGGCAAGGGGCTGGGGGAGAGAATGCACCAGAGAGCCCCCCAGGCGGAAGCCACAGTTCCCATAACTCAGCGTGGAAGGAATAGCCCATGGCTCCCGTGGCTTCCTCTGCGTTGTGTTTACTGGAAGCAAGTCACCCACCTGAGCCTTTGCCCAGGGGGCAGGAGTCACACAAGGACATGATCCCGGGGGCACAGGATGGATGGGCCCGTCTGAGAGGGTGCCCCCCGGAGCCCAGGCCGGGAACGGGAGGGCACAGTTCTGCACACAGCTGCGGGGAGGGTGGGTGCGGGCCAGCCTGGGGGGTGAGGTCATTTAGGAGGGGGCCGTCCAAGGTAACTCCGTGGGAAGGAAGGGAGGGACCTTGTTACCAATACCCGGGAGCGGTGGGGGTGGGAGGAGGGAGGGCCGGGCCCCCGGGGGTGTGGGTGCCTCGCAGATCCGGGCGCTGCCGCCGCAGAGGCACTGCTTTCCCAGGACTTACCGTGCACGTTGGCTCACGGACGACAGTGGCTCGAAACCAGCGTCTGCGGAGTTTTGCAGGAAAACAAGGGCTGCTGGGCTGTTACCTTGTTTGGAAAATACATGCTCAGGCTGTGCCAGTCCCTTCCCTTGGATGTCACGCAGGTACCCGGCCCTGACCGCTCGTAGTGACGCGGCCGTGGAAGGTTGCTGGGTTCGCGGGCGGCCGGACGGCACCGGGCCGCTCGGCTCCAGCCAGGCCCTCGAGGGGTCGGCGCTGGGCTCTCCAGTCAGCGCCTGCGGAGGACCCTCCTCCTTCCTGACGCCCCCCTTTGTTCGCCGGCTGACCTGACCTGAACACCGGTGACGTTACAGAATCGTGTTTTCACGGAGATGCGGGGTTTTTAATTTCAGGCCTGTCATCAGCCAGCCAGGCTAAACAAGGTCACCTGGGACTCTGGGGGGGTGGACATTCCGGCCCCCAGGCCTGGGGAGGGGAGGCCACAGGCCATCCCTTGTGGAACACTGTGGAGAGAACAAGCATTTCAGGTTTGCTTCACTCCAGTCTTTCCCTTGCATCATTACGGTCCAAGTTAAAAACAAGCATGAAGACTGCCCTTTAACCCTGGGTGATTTCTGGGAGTTTAGCTGTCTGGGGGAGTAGTTAAAACGTGCTGCTGGAAGGTGTGAACCGGGCCTCGGGCTTCCCTCCCGGAAGGAGGCGTGGCGGCCACCACCCCAGGGCTCACCCAGCTCAGAGCCTATAGAGCCCTGTACTGTGTTATGCTGGTGACACCAGGTGTTGGAAGTAAAAAATGTAATTTATTCCACGTTTTTAACATGGTTATACTTGTTGCCCAATATTTGTACTTAAGGCTGACCTTGAATCATAAGCGATTATAAACATGATGCTCCTAGAACGTTTATATCCGGTGATCTTGTTTAGGGAACACTCGTACAGAAAATGATGGGGCACTGGAAAGGCCTGATACATCCTAAGCACGGAAGGGACCACCTTCCAGTTTCCTAGGATCATTTTTACATTATCTTTATTTCTATGTATTTTATTTTCCTTTTTGTGTCAGTTGGACAATTGAAGTGCTTTTGAAGATACAGGTTATCACACATGTTAAACGTTTAATATTTGGAAAATTTGCTTTTCTGGTTAATTGAACTTTAAATATAGATGAAGGTTAAGCAAAAATCTTTTCTAGAAAATCTCATGAAGTGAATTAGTTTGCCTTCCCTCTTTTTAAAGTATACAGAGCATAATGAAGCCTCTTTCACTGCAAAATTAGTAATTCTAAAGTAGTGTCAGCATGAAACTAAAGGACCTTGCTCACAATAGGAAAGATATGGAAACAACCTAAGTGTCTGTCAACAGATGAATGAAGTGTGTGTATGTATAATGTTCCATTATATATGGAGTTATATGTATATAACATAATGGAATTTTACATGATATTCATGTTAGGTGTACTATATTCATATATATGTATATGTATATATGCACATGTATATATAATATATAATATTACGTGTATATATAAAATATATATTTTATTCAACCATAAAAAAGAAGGAAACCTGCCATTTACAGCAATATGGATGGATCTGGGGCACGTTATGCTAAGTACAGTTGGCCAGACACAGGAAAATAAACACTATATAATACCACTTATATGTGGAATCCAAAAAGGTTGAGCTCATAGAAGCAGAGAATAGAAGGGTGATTGCCAGAGCCCGGGGGGCAGGGAAAAGGGAGCTGCTGAGCGCAGGGCAC
The DNA here is from genome assembly GCF_009829155.1 of Mustela erminea. Lineage (NCBI taxonomy): Eukaryota > Metazoa > Chordata > Mammalia > Carnivora > Mustelidae > Mustela > Mustela erminea. Next base: position 10,587,604 of record NC_045628.1, read on the forward strand.
AGAACCAGCTGAGAGGAATGTGCTCCGGGGGACGCGGCGTCTCTGGGAGGTGAGGGCCGCGGTGTAGCTTGATGGTGGAGATGTCGCGGCACGTACGTGTGTGCGATCATCACGGGCGCACCTGAAATATGCACAACTTTGATTTGTCAAGTATATACTTCAGTCAGGCTGGGGGGGGAAAACCCTGAAAGACCCTTCCCCAAAAGACAGGCTCACTGAGAAATAAGTGGTTTCCCAGAAGATGAATCACTAGAGAGCTTTTTAAAATGTTGTATTTTATTATAAATACGGGTTTCTGTTCCCAACATCAGACTTACTAATTAAACTCTCTGGAGAAGGAGCGCAGAAACAGATGTGCCGAGACTTCGCCTGTGTCTCGGGAGCTCCACAGAGTCCGCTCCATCTCCCCTCCTCGGGCAGGCCTCCCCGGGGCTCCTGGCACCCCACCTTCCTACCTGGGGGCCCGGGTGTCCCCATTTCTGGCTGGAATGTCGCCCCTGCCACCCTCCTGTTTGCTCTCCAGGATGACCTTTGCCCTCGCTCCAGGGTCAGCTTCCGTCCAGATCACACACGAGCAGAATTCATTTCTCCCCACACATATTCTTCTTTTTTTTTTAAGTTTATTTATTTATTTGACAGGCAGAGATCCCAAGTAGGCAGAGAGGCAGGCAGAGAGAGAGGAACAGAAGCAGACTCCCTGCTGAGCAGAGAGCCTGATGCGGGGCTCAATCCCAGGACCCTGAGATCATGACCCGAGCTGAAGGCAGAGGCTTAACCCATTGGCCACCCCGGTGCCCCAACACATTATATCCTAATAGTATATTGTACGGGTGTCTTTTTAAAGATTTTTTTAAATATACAGTTTTTATTGGAGTGAAATTCACATACCATAAAATTCACTCTTTTGAAGTGATGAATTCAGTGACATTCAGCATGTTCATCGTGACGGACGACCCCTCCTTCTAGTTCCAGAACATTTCCGTCATCCTGAAAGAAAACTCCACGTGTGCCCGGCAGTCGCTTCCCAGCCCTCGCTCCCCTCAGCCCCGGCAGCCACACGTCTGTGGATTCACCGTCCTGGTATCTCCCATCACGGGACCAAACGCCGTGTGACCTGAGGTCTCCTTCCTTCCCGTGATGCGCTCTGGGCTCACCCACGCTGTGCGGCAGACCTCGCTGTGCTCGGACTGGGTCCCAGCACTTGTGTCACCGAGTTCCGCGGGCTGGGGCTCGAGCAGCGAGGGTGTGGAGGCGGGAACCCCGGGGCAGGGGGTTTCTCCTGGGGGCTCCCTCCTGGCTGGTGCACGGCCGCCCTCCTAGTGCCCTCACGCGGCCGCTCCTCTGCTCCCTCGTCCCTGGCGTCTGTGGGTCCACTTTTCCTCTTCCTATCAGGACTTGGGTCAGACGGGGTGTATGGCTCACCCTGAAGACCTCGTGGTAACCTGGTGACCCCTTTAAAGACCCCATCTTCAAACACAGCCACTTTCCGAGGTGCTGGGGGTCCGGGGTTTTGACCTATGAAACTGGCAAGGGCGGCACAACTCAGCCCATAACAATCAGTGTCTGTGTTTTACAACTTTGTTTTCACGCCATCGTCCACTGTGGAGCTCTCCAAGCACTGCCCCACCTTCCTGCTAGACTTCGAGCTTGAGGGCTTGGCTCGCATCTGTCCTCACGGCTTCCGCAAGCTCCAGGGGGATGCCGAGCGCGGCGTCCAGACCCAGGATGGGCAGCCGAGTGACCACTTTGTGTCCTCCTCCTGCCCTAAGTACGCAACCTGTGTGTCTCCAGTGAACTAAGGGTCCTTGAATCTCGATGTCAGAGAAGGCAGTTCGAAACTAAGTATCTGCTTGGAAACTGTTCTGTTGCCATTTCTTTCTTTCCGATCAAAACAGAGAAAACAGTTGGCTAATTGGGAATTCCCAGGACCAGGCAGACGTCTGTGCTATGGGGAACATGTTAAAATGTGTCACCTGTCCTTTGGGAATTTAGTAAGAGAGAAGAGAACCAGAATGTAGGGGCAGAATACGGCCCGTGTGCTAAGATACAAACAGAAGGCTTGGGGACAGAGGCAGGATCTGAGCTGAGATTTCAGGGACGGGTTGGATTTGGGCAGGAAGGTGTGCATGTGGTGGTCCAGGTAGTAAAAAAGATCAGGATTGGGGGGGAAGCGGGGGAGGGTTCAGGGAGCAGCAGCAGGACAAGCTGGCGGGGTTTGGGCTGCAGTGACAGGGCAGGAGTGCAAACAGCTGCACAGGACACTGGGGTGTCCCGAGTGCTGCCTGGAGCCCCTGAGTCCAGCTCAGGAAGCTCAGTGTGGCTTAGGGTGAGATGGGGGTCGGGGCCCCTGGAAGGAGGAGTTCTGATGGGGCCCGTAGCTGTTTGGAGCGGGGTAAGGGCTTGAGCTCCAGAGTCAGCCCGACTCTGCTGCTTCCGGGGCGTGACTTCGGGCAGGTGAGCACTGCCTCGCCGCTTCCTCTGTCCCCACTCCCTCACGGGCAAATTGGAATGAAGGAGACACCCTGCAGGTTTCCATAGGAATTAAATCAGCTAAGCTATGTCAAGTGCTTGGAAGTACACCTGGTTCTGCGTGTGGTAGACGTGCGGGCTGTGATTAGTCACACCGGGTCTGGAGAGGCAGGTGAGCGTGCGAGGAAATACTGCTTTTCTTGCAAAACGAAAGTGTATGTATGAGATGGAAATCAGGATGTCAGCCTCCCCCAAACTTAACTGAGTAGACTGCTAGAGTATTTGTCAAGTGTATGCAACCAGAGGACCACGCGGGGCGGGCAGGGCTGGTCATTTAATGGAAAAATAAAATGTCACGGTGTTTCCATGTGCATCCGGTAATTTGAGCATTATGGCAGAGCCGGTGAGGTAGGCAAGATGGGCATTTCCTCTCTGAGGCTAAGTGAGGTCCCCCAAGGGCCCCGAATCAAGTCCTTTTGAATCTAAGTATGCCACACAGCTTGGGACAAGACCCCAGGCTATTGCCTCTGTTTCCAGTACCTTCTCGGAGGAGGGAGACTCTGGAGAGTGATCTTTTGAGCAGAAGTAGTATTTTTCATTTGTCTATTTCCTAGAAACTAACTCTGCTATGGTTTGTATGCCTGCCCCCCAAATTCATATGTGGAGATCCTAACCTCCTTTGGGAGGTGATTGGGTCGTGAGCGTGGAGCCCCCAGGATGAGATTGGCGCCGTTCCAAAGAGACCCCGGAGAACTCCCTCGGCCCTCTTGCCTGTGAGGCCACAATGAGAAGATGCCATCCTTGAGCCAGAATGTGGGCCTCCCCCCAGCACTGAATCTGCCAGTGCCTCGATCTTGGACTTCTTAGACTCTAGAACTTCAAGAAATAAGTGTGTGTTGTTTGTAAATTACCCTGTTATAACAGCCCAGACTGAGTCTCGTCTGTTGGATACCTCCATGCACAAGGCTCCATGCTGGTCATTTTACCGGTGTTATCTTGGGGGGGCCGGGGGTGTAGGGGTGAGGGGGATGCCCACCCTACCTCCGTGAAGTGCTACTGTGCGATTGGACAGAGAAGGAAACTGAGGCTCAGAGGTCCGATCATTTCCAGCGTCACTGCCCAGGCTTGTCGGATCCTCAAGCCGTTCCCACAGCCGGCGGTGCTGCCCATCTCGGGGGCCTGGGCAAATGTCAAAATCACCCCCCCAGTAAGCAGCACGGCTGAGTTCCAAGAAAGGAAGTGTTTACTGCAGATTTGTTTTTATTCTGAAGATAGCAAAAGGAGACCACTTGGAGAATGTTTGGCCTTTGAGAATAACATTTCAAAATAGGCGTTTTGTCTTAGGAGAGCCCTCACTGGCAAGACAGGCCCTAAAATGGATGAGAAGTGGGAGTAACGGAGCAAAAGGTGGGTCTTACCTCTCAGTAACAATCAGGAATGAGCAACTCTCTGGGACAGTGTGTGACTAATACAAAGTTTTGCTGATATGAGAAAATGAGAACCGAAAGGAAATATAAAACAGAGTTCAGGGAAGTTTAGATAGTTAATGGTGAGCTCAAAGAGGTTTAGGTCATTCATGGGGAGTTAATAAGAAATGTCACTTGAAATACTGAAACAGAGTTTAAAATGTTCCAGGAATATTAATGTTTAATGAGACAGGTGAGTGCAGCCGAGAGCTTACCAGTGGGTGCAGAGCCAGGGAGAAGGGAGGTGTTCCTTCGGACTGGGCAGATGAGAGTGTGTGACTGTGGCGGGGGGGGGGGGGGGGGCATGTGTTTCATCAAATGACCCCCATAGTCATAGCCCTGGAGGAGATGGGCTGAGGCGGGCTGGAGTCTGGGCTGTGAGACACATTCTGGATAGCAAAGAGTTTCCCCACATCTATGTCAGTCTTGTCAGCTCACATGTCCTAGTGCTTTAGGAAACAAATGCACTGTATTGTAGGACACCGTGTCCCAGGAAAACACACACACACACACACACACACACACACAGAACTTGGACAAGAGTCTAGGAAAACAAAGATTATGTGAAGAAATGAAAATGTCTATAGTAAAAAACCCCAGGCAAGTCAAAGGCATTGAACAAGGTCAAGTGATTATGGCAGAGATGTGGGTCCTTAACTGGGGCGGGAGGGGCATTGTCATTAGGTGAAACAGTGGAAAATGACATTTGTCACACAGGTGTTGTGTGTCTGAGGCCACACCCGGTGCTCCATCTGAAGGGCCTGGCTGAGGAAGGGGTTTTTCTTTTCTTTCTTTCTTTCTTTTTTTTTTTTAAAGTTTGTATTTATTTATTTGACAGAGAGATCACAAGTAGGCAGAGAGAGGGGGGGAAGCAGGCTCTCCGCTGGGCAGAGAACCCGATGGCGGGGCTGGATCCCAGGACCCTGAGATCATGACCTGAGCCGAAGGCAGAGGCTTAACCCACTGAGCCACCCAGGTGCCCCAGGAAGGGGCTTTTCACCCAGCCAGGAAATGAGTACTCCTGCTGGAGGCCCTGGAACTTGCCCCGGGGGCAATCCTGCCTTGTTTCTGGATGTAGACTTGAGTTAAGGTGCCCTGGGTAAAAGCTAAGAAAAAAGAATATAAAGAGACTTCCCAGCCATCTTTACTGAAATTGGAACAGAGAGGAATGGACAAATCAGTTCGGTAAAGATAAGGCCTAACATTTATGGAGTCTTAACCTGTTACAGAAAAGCAAGTACAGGGACACCTGGGTGGCTTGGTCCGGGTCAGCATCCAACTCTTGGTTTTGGCTCAGGTTGTGATCTCGGGGTCGTGGGATGCAGCCCCGCGTCAGGCTCTGTACTCAGTGCAGAGGCTGCCTACGACTCTCCCTACGCCTTCCTCTGCCCTTAACCTGCGTGCCTGCTCGCGCGTGCTCACTCGCGCGCTCTCTCTCTCAAATAAATAAATAAATCTTTAAAAAAGAAGAAGAAGAACAAAGGCAAGTACGGGGCACCTGGCTGGCTCAATCAGTAGAGCATGCGAATTTGATCTCAGGGCTGTGAGTTTGAGCCCCACGTGGGGTGTAGAGATTACATAAACATAAAAAAAAATCTTAAAGAAAAGAAAGCATAAACGACTTTGTACAAATATTGATGCTTGACAAGTCTTTTAAAAAAATAAACCGGCTTTATTGATTTGTAGGAGATGAAATTCACCTATTTAATGTTTGAAGTTCAATAATTTTTTTAAAGTTCATTGAATTTTTCAGATGAATATACTCATGAACTCACCACCATAACCAGACACAGAACAATTTCATCAATTCGTAAGGCTTCCTCATGCCCCTTTGCAGTCCATTTTCTCTAACCTACTCCCGGCCCGAGCAGCCACTCCTGTTTTCTGTCCCTATGATTTGTTTTTTCCAAAATGTCAGTAGACATTCATCCGATAGCGCGAGGTCTTTTGCGTCTGGTCTCTTTCACTCAGCCTGTGCAATTGACATCTATCCATATTATTATACTTATATTCCTCAATTTTTTTATGCATTCTCAAGCTCATGGACACTTGGGATGTTTCCAGCTATCGCCTGCTATGAACAGAACTGCCCTAGACATTCATGGACAGGTCTTCATGTACGTGTGTGAGATTAATTATTTTGGGGCATATTCCCAAGGGTGAGATTGCTGGGTTGTATGGTAAATATTTAGTTTTTAAAGACTGTTTTCCACAGTTGCCGCACTCTTTTCTGAAAGCAACATATAAAGGTTTCAGTTGCCTACATCCTTTTAATACTTTGTATTAGGAGTCTTTTCAATTTTACCTGCTCTGGGATGGTACCTCCGTGTAGTTTTTATTTGCCTTTCCCTAATGACAAATGACAGTAGACGTCGTTTCATAGGCTTGTGAGATTCATGTATCATTAGTAAAGTGTTTTTAATTAATCCATTTTTAATTGGATTGTTTTCTTCTTAAGTTTTAAGAGCTCTTTGCAGGAGTACCTGGGTGGCTCCGTTGGTTAAGCGTCTGACTTCCACTCAGGTCATGATCCTGGAGTCCTCATGTTGGGCTCCCTGCTCAGTGGGGAGCCTGCTTCTCCCTCTGCCCTCCTCCCTGTGCTCGTGCTGTCTACTCTGGATATGAGTAATTTATCAGATATATACAGGCATACGCTTGTACTGCCCGTCACTTTATTGCACTTTGCAGATACTGCATTTTTTTGCTAAAATCAGAGGTCTGTGGCACCCTGTGCCAAGCAAGTCTGTTGGCACCATTTTTCCAGTAGCACATGTTCCCTTTAGGTCTCTGTCTCACATTCTGGTAATTTTTGCAATATTTCCAGCTTTCCCATTAATATTAAACAGCTGAACCTTGAACAATGCAGGGGTTAGGTCTGCCAAACCCCCTGCACAGTCCGATGCAGCCCAAAATCTGCATTTGACTTTGACTCCTCCCAAATTTAACTACTGATAGCTTACTGTTGACCAGAAGGCTTACTGATAGCATTAACAGGTGATTAACACGTGTTTTGTGTGCGATAAGTATGACATGCTGTATTCTTGCAACAAAGTAAGCTATAGAGGAGAAAATGTCATTAAGAAAATCATAAGGAAGAGAAAAAGCATTTACAGGACTGTATTTATCCAAAAGAATTTACGTATAAATGGACCCGTGCAATTCAAACCTCTGTTGTTCAAGGGTGAACTGTATTTGTTATCTGTGATGAGTGATTAAAGCTCAGGTAGCTAGCGTTTTTTAGTAATGAAGTATTTTTAAATTAACATGTGTACGGTTTTTTTTATTCATAATGCTATTGCACACTTAATAGACTACAGTATAAGCCTAACTTTTACATGCACTGGGAAACCAAAAATTTCATCTGACTGGCTTTGTCGCAGTGTTTGCTTCATCGTGGTGCTCTGGAGTTGAACCCACCATATCTCCAAGGTCTACCGGTGCGCGTTCTGGAGATACTTTCCCCAGTCCAAGTTTGCTTTTCCATTTAATCTTCAGAACCTTTTGAGAGCAGAAGTTTTTGATTTTGATGAAGTCCGACTTATCCATGTTCTTTGTTTATTATCTGTATGTTTTGTGGCCTAGTTAAAGCTTTTCTTCTAGAATTTTAGTCCTTACAGTTGTATACACTTTGAGTTAATTTAAGTATATGGAATGAGTTAAAAGTTTTACTTCATTTTTGTGTGAGTGTGTGCATACAGGTGTCCTATTACCCAACTGTTTGTTTTAAGACTGTTCATTTTTGAATGACCTTAGTACATTTATCAAGCTCGCTATTCTGTTCCACTAATATTTATTAAGCAGTTATTTTTATTGAGAAGTAAATATTACATATTATGTAAAAATCACCATATCAAAGTGCATGATTCAGTGGTTTTTAGCATAGTCACAAGGTTGCGCAACCATCACTCCTGTTGATTCCACAACATTTCCATTACTCCAAAAAGAATATTCCATTGATTTTTTTCCAGCTTTGTTGAGATCTCATTGTTGTAGAAGTTTAAAATACAGTGCATTGATCTGATACATTTCTCTATTGCAATATGATTTCCACTATAGTGTCAGCTAATATCTCTCTCATGTCACACATTTATCATTTCTTTTTTTTTTTTAAGTTTTATTTAAGTAATCACTACACTGATCATGGGGTTTGAACTCAGAACCCTGAGATCGAGAGTTGCATGCTCTACCAACTGAGCCAGCCAGGCACCCCATCATTTTTCTTTTTCTTTTTCTTTTTTTTTGTGGTGACATTTAAGATCTATTTTCTTAACTGTCTAGTATATAATATAGTATTGTATACTGTATTCACAGTGCTCTGCATTAGAGTCCCAGAACGTGTTCCTCTTCTTCTTTTTTTTTTTTTTTTAAAGATTTTATTTATTTGACAGAGAGAGAGAAATCACAAGTAGGCAGAGAGGCAGGCAGAGAAAGGAGGAAGAAGGCTCCCCGTGGAGCAGAGAGCCCAACATGGGGCTCGATCCCAGGACCCTGGGATCATGCCTCGAGCTGAAGGCAGAGGCTTTAACCCACTGAGCCACCCAGGTGCCCCACGTGTTCCTCTTCTAACTAGGAGTATGTACCCTTTGAGCAACATCTCCCCATTTCCCCGAGCCCCAGCACCTGGCAATTCCCATGCTACTTACTCTGTCTCTGCAAGTCCGGCTTTCTTACTGTCTTACCTGTTATCCTAACAGGTGGGAGGTGATATCACATTGTAGTTTTGATTTACATTTCCCCAATGTTGAGCCCCTTTTCATGCACCTGTTGGCCATATGTATCTCTTTGGAAAAATATCTATTCAGTTCCTCTGCTCATGTTTTAATTAGATTGTTTTTGTTTTTTTCATTATTGAGTTGTAGAAGTTTTTTCAAATATATTTTGAATATTAACCCTCTATCAGATATATGGTTTACAAATATTTTGTTCCATTCAATAGGTTGCCTTTTCATTCTGTTGATTGTTTCTTTTGCTGTACAGAAGCTCTTTAGTTTAAAGTAGTCTCACCAATTTTTGTTTTTGTTCCTTGTGCTCTTAGTGTCACATCTAAAAACTTGCTGTCAAGATCAACGTCAAGGAGCTTTCCCCCTGTGTTTTCTTGCAGGAATTTAAGTTTCAGGTCTTATTTTAAATCTCTAATCCATTTCAAGTTCATTTTTATGTGTGGTATAAGATGAGGATTCAATTTTATTTTTCTGCATCTGGCTGTTCAGTTTTCCTGACACCATTCACTGAAGAGACTCTCCTTTTCCCATCATGTATTCTTGGCTCCACGTCCAATGTTTGTTGACTGCATATGCTGGGGTATATTTCTGGGCGCTCAATTCTGTTCCATTGTCCATGTGTCTGTTTTTATGCCACAGTCATACTGTTTTAATTACTATAGCTTTCTAGTATAGTTTTAAATCAGGAAGCATGATGCCTCCAGCTTCTTTCTCAGTTCTTCTTCCTCAGGATGGCTTTGTCTATTTAGGGACTTTTGTGGTTCCATACAAGTTTTAGGATTGTCTTTTATATTTCTGTGAAAAATGCCATTGGGATTTTGATAAGGGTTGCAATGAATCTATACAGAGCTTTGGGTAGTATGGACATTTCAACAATATTAATGCTTCTGATCCATGAACATGGGATATCTTCCCATTTATTCATGTCTTCCATTTTTGTCATCAAGGTATTATGGTTTTCAGTGTACTGATCTTTTACCTACTTGATTAAATTTATTCCTATGTATTTTATTATTTTTGGTGCTTTTGTGACTGGGATTGTTTTCTTAATTTCTTTTTCAGGTATTTTGTCATTATTGTATAGAATACAATCAATTTCTGTTTGTTGATTTTGTACCCTGCTAAGTTTAGCTTAGCTAAACTTCTTGATTAGTGTTAACAGTTTTAGAAGATTCTGTAGGAGTCTACATAATTTGCAAACAAAGATTATCAGATAATATAATCTGCAAACAAAGACAGTTTTACTTCTTCCTCTTCAATATGGTTGCCTGCCTTTTATTTCTTCATTTTCCTGATAGCTCTGTTCAGGACTTCTAGTAGTATTTTGAATAAGACTAGTGAGTTCTTTCCATTTTTTGACGTGATTATCTGTTTTTTGGGTGTTGAGTTTAAAAATAACATTAAATTTGAGTTCTCTATAGATCTTGGATATCAGCCCCTTGTCTATAGTGTCATTTGCAAATATTTTCTCCCATTCTCTGGGTTGCCTCTTTGTTTTGTTGACTGTTTCCTTTGCTGTGCAGAAAATTTTGATCTTGATGAAGTCCCAAAAGTTCATTTTCACTCTTGTTTCCTTTGCCTTTGGAGACATGTCTTGAAAGAGATTGCTATGGCTGATGTCGAAGAGGTTACTGCTTATGTTCTCCTGTATGATTTTGATAGATTCTTGCCTTACTTTGAGGTCTTTTATCCATTTCGAGTTTATCTTTGTGTATAGTGTAAGAGAATGGTCAAGTTTCATTCTTCTATATGTAGCTGTCCAATTTTCCCAGTACCATTTATTGAAGAGACTGTCCTTTTTTCACAAAACAGGTATTTTTTTTCCTCTTTTGTCAAAGATTATTTGACCATAGGAGTGCCTGGGTGGCTCAGTTGGTTAAGTGACTGCCTTCTCCTCAGGTCATTATCCTGGAGTCCCGGGATTGATTCCCACATCAGGCTCCCTGCTTGGCAGGGAGTCTGCTCTCCCTCTGACCTCTCCACTCTCACACTCTTTCTCTCTCAAATAATAAAATTTAAAAAAAAAAAAGATTATTTGACCATAGAGTTGCGGGTCCATATCTGGACTCTCTACTCTGTTCCACTGGTCTCTGTGTCTGCTTTTGTGCCAGTACCATGCTGTCTTGGTGATCACAGCTTTGTAGCGAAGCTTGAAATCAGGCATCATGATGCCCCCAGCTTTTTCTTTTTCAACATTTCCATAGCAATCAGGGTCTTTTCTGGTTCCATACAAATTTTAAGATTGTTTGTTCCAGCACTTTGAAAAATGCCGGTGGAATTTTGATCAGGTTGGCATTGAAAGTATAGATTGCTCTGGGCAGTATAGACATTTTAACAATGTTTGTTCTTTAGATCCATGAGCATGGAATGCTTTTCCATCTTTTTCTGTGTCTTCTTCAATTTCTTTCATGAGTGTTCTGTAGTTCTTCTAGTACAAATCCTTTACCTCTTTAGTTAGGTTTATTCCAAGGTATCTTTTGGTTCTTGGTGCTATAGTAAATGGAATCAATTCTCTAATTTCCCTTTCTCTATTTTCATTGTTACCGTATAAGAAAGCAACTGGTTTCTGTACATTGATTTTGTATCCTGCCACATTACTGAGTTCCTATATGAGTTCTAGTAGTTTGGGGGGTGGAGTATTTTGGGTTTTCCATATAAAGTATCATGTCGTCTGCGGAGAGAGAGAGTTTGACTTCTTCTTTGCCAATTCGAATACATTTTATTTCTTTTTGTTGTCTCATTGCTGTTGCTAAGACTTCTAGTACTATGTTGAACAACAGTGGCGAGAGTAGACATCCTTGTCACATTCTTGATCTCGAAAGGAAGGCTTTTAGCTTTTCCCCATTGAGGATGGTGTTTGCTGTGAGTTTTTCATAGATAGATTTTTATGTTCCCTCTATCCCTGTACTTTGAAGAGTTTTAATCAGGAACGGATGCTGTATCTTGTCGAATGCTTTTTCTGCATCAATTGAGAGGACCACGTGGTTCTTCTCTCTTCTCTAATTGATTTGTTCTATGATATTGATTGATTTGTGATTGTTGAGTCACCCTTGCATCCCAGGGATAATTCCCACCTGGTCATGATGGATAATCTTTTTAATGTACTGTTGGATCTTATTAGCTAAGATCTTGTTGAGAAGCTTGGCATTCATATTCATCAGGGATATTGGTCTGAAATTCTTTTTGATGGGGTTTTTGCCTGGTTTGGGGGTCAGGGTAATGGTAGGTTGATAGAAAGAGTCTGGAAGTTTACCTTCTGTTTCTGTTTTTTGAAACAGCTTCAGGAGAATAGGTATTATTTCTTCTTTGAATGTTTGGTAGAATCCCCCAGGGAATCCATCAGATCCTTTGCTCTTGTCACTCTTGGCTTCTTTCTTCTTTTCCAGAACACCCCCCCCTTTAATATTTCTTGTAGTGCAGCTTGGTGGTCACATACTCTTTTAAACCTTGCCAGTCTTGGAAGCTTTTTATCTTTTCATCCATTTTGAATGTCAGCCTTGCTGGATAAAGTATTCTTGGCTACATGTTCTTCTCATTTAGTGCCTTGAATATGTCTTACCAGCTCTTTCTGGCTTGCCAGGTTTCTGTGGACAGATCTGATGTTATTCTGATGGTCCTTCCTCTGTACGTAAGGAATCTCTTCCCACTAGCTGCCCTTAAATCCTCTTGTCTAAAATTATGATTCGAGAATTTCACAATTAAGTGCCTGGATGTCCTGTGGAAAGGGTGGTTGGTTATGGACATTGGGGAGGGTATGTGATATAGTGAGTGCTGTGCAGTGTGTAAGCCTGATGATTCACAAACCTGTACCCCTGGGGCAAATAATACATTATATGTTAATAAAAATAATTAAAAAAAATAAATGTCTAGATGTCTTTCTAGACTCATTGATCTTGAGGGTTGTCCTTTCTGCCTCTAGGACATGAATACTTGTTCTGTTTCCCAGATGAGGGAAATTTTTTTTATTATTTAGTTTTATTTTTTTCAGTGATCCAAAATTCATTGTTTATGCACCACACCCAGTGCTCCATGCAATACGTGCCCTCCTTAATACCGACCACCAGACTCACCCAACCCCCACCTCCCTCCCCTCCAAAACCCTCAGTTTGTTTCTCAGAGTCCACAGTCTCTAATGGTTTGTCTCACCCTCCAATTTCCTCCAACTCACTTCTCCTCTCCATCTCCCAATGTCCTCTATATTATTCCTTACACTCCACAAGTAAGTGAAACCATATGGTACTTGACTCTCTCTGCTTGACTTATTTCACTCGGCATAATCTCCCCCAGTTCCGTCCATGTTGATACAAAAGTTGGATATTCATCCTTACTGATGGAGGCATGATACTTCATTGTATATATTGACCACATCTTCTTTATCCATTTGTCTGTTGAAGGGCATCTTGGTTCTCTCCAGTTTGGCAACTGTGGCCATTGCTGCTATGAACATTGGGGTACATATGTCCCTTCTTTTCACTACATCTATATCTTTGGGGTAAATATCCAGTAGTGCAATCGCAGGGTCCAGATTAGGGAAAGTTTTATCCAGAATTTGCTCAACTATATTTTCTAGTCTTCTCTCTTTCTCCTTCCCCTCAGGGATCCCAATAATTCTGACGTTGGAACATTTCATGGCATCATTTATTTCCCTAATTCTGTTTTCATGGCTTCTAAGCTGTTTGTTCCAGGCCTCCTCCTGATCCTTCTTCTCTATCAGTTTGTCTTCTAGATCACTAATTTGACCTTCTGCCTTGGTTACCCTAGCTGTTCAGAATATTTAGATTAGATTGGATCTCATTGATGGCATTTTTTAGTACTGCCAGATCAGTCCTCACTTCTACCCTTAGAGTTTCTATGTTGCCACTAATGGTCTTCTCCAGCCTAGCCATTGCCTGGATAATTGTTACCCTGAATTACCTTTCCGACATACTGTTTATGTCCATATCCAATAGTTCTGTGGCAAAGGACACAGTCTCCAAATTTTTCCTCTGTTGGATGTTCCTCCTCCTAATCATTTTGGTGAGAGGTGGTTGAGGGGATGTATAGCTGACTATATCAACCATGATCTAGGCAAGGTGTACCCTGGAAAGTTTCAGAGCAATCAGAAGTCACCATCAAGAAGAAAGAAAAAAGAGAAAAAAAGAAAACCCAGCCAAAATGAGCCCAAAAGTAAGATTTATAAGATACATAAACAAAAATGAACAATCAAAAAGACCGACAAAAGTAAAAGACAAGAAAAAAAATAAAAAAAAACCCAGCCAAAATGAACCCCAAGAATAAGATTTACATAGTACAAAAACAAAAACAAATACACAGAAACACCAGCAGGAAAATAAGATGGGAAGGTGGTTGTAAACCCTTGATGTAAGTGAGGAAGGCTATTTCATTTCTTCCTGGGTGAATCTTGTTGTCTTTGTTAAAGAACTCAACTTTCCAGAGATACAGGGAAATTAAACCTGGTTTATATATAGGAGTAGTATTGAATAGGGAAAAAGGGTTACCTTGAAGCTTATATTTATATGTATAAAAAAGAAAAGAAAAACACATGTATATATATGAAAAAAGTTCAAGTTTAAGAGTTATTGTGGAATATGTTATATTAAACCTCTAGTTGTAATGGTAAGTAGGTTAAAAAAAATTAAAAGAACAAGAACGGTGAGAAGAAATTAAAAAAAAAATGTATCTATGAAGTACACAGGTTTGGGGCAATTCCAGGAGCTTAATATATTGTTTCCCTGACATTGGGGTTTTACACCACGGCCCCTGTGGTGGTTGTCCTCTTGTTCTTTTGGCTTGTCTTCAGGGGGCGGGGCCTGCCGCGTTGTTTTTCAGTCAGTCCTGCTTGGGCTGAGTCATCCTGGCCCCTAAGAAGGGGCTGGGCTCTGTGGAAGCAGGTTTTTCAGCCTTTTGTCCTCTGGAGGTTTTTGTTCTTTGGTGGCTTTTTGCAGCTTTTTGGAGTTTGAGTGGAAAGCAAACTGTCTGCACCCAGACCTCCGCCTCCGAGAGTAGCCTCAGACTGTTCCTCTCCCTCTGCCCCTTCCCCAACTCACGCTCTCAAATTAATAAAAGCTTTTTTAAAAATGTGATGTACATTTTTAAAAAAAGATTTACTTTTATAGAGAGAGGGCAAGTGCGGGCTTGCGGGGGCAGCAGAGGGAGAAAGAGAATCTCCAGGAGACTCCCTGCTGACTACGGAGCCTGACACAGGGCTCGATCTTATGACCCTGAGGTCATGACCTGAGCTGAAATCAAGAGACTTAACTGAGGGGTGCCTGGGTGGCTCAGTGGGTTAAGCCTCTGCTTTCGGCTCAGGTCATGATCTCCGGGTCCTGGGATCGAGCCCCGCATTGGGCTCTCTGCTCAGCAGGGAGCCTGCTTCCCCCTCTCTCTCTGCCTGCCTCTCTGCCTACTTGTAATCTCTCTCTCTCTCTCTCTCAAAAAAAAAAAAAGAGGCTTAACTGAGTCCCCCAGGCACCTCTGTAATGCACATTTTGTGAAAGTGCAACGCACCAGGAAAGCGCGATGACCACGTAGTGTGGTGGGTTTCCTGGTAGGAACACCCCGTGTCAGCAGCATCTAGAGCAGGTGTCCTCGTGTCTGTCCTCAGTGGCGGCCGCTGTGCTGACATCCGGCAGCAGAGGAGTCAGGCTGTTATTCCCGCCCGCATGAGCACCGTTGTACAGGACACGCGCCGCTCCCTGAGGTCTGTCGCTCAGCGCCGCTCATGATGTCACTGTCCCTTCGTTCCCGCTGCTGGAGTTCTGCGCAGTGTAGCTCCCTTTATCAGCCCGTTTTCCTGGTGATGGACGTCTGGATACTATCGACCTCTGGGCTGTCGCAGACGGTGCTGATCAGAATGTGCCTGTCGCTTTTCGGTGCACTTGTGTTGACGTTTCTGTGGCGCATCTGCCTGGAGCGGAGTGGGCGGGTCGCGGGCGAGGCCCAGGCCCAGCTTCCACACATACGGTCCCGCAGTCTTCCGCGGCTGCGGGGGATCGTTTTAAGACCAAAATCTTACCGTGTCTCCCCCAGGCTTCAGGCCTGTAGTCCCCCCAGCACGGCTGGGAGCTGGGGCTCGTGTAACCTGCGCCCAGGCTCCCTCCTTTGCCTCTGCCCCGTGGTCCCGGCCTCACACTCGTGCTCTGGCCCCCGGCCTGCCCAGGCCATCCCCCGCCCCGTTCAGACCGCCTGTTCGTCGCGCAGCCGTCCCCTGACTTGTGCCCCCCTCTTTCCTGTTTCTCCCCCGAGACTCGGCTGTTCAGAGAGTCACGTGGCGCCCCGCTGCCCCAGGCCTGTCTCACTGGCCTCCCCAGTGCGTCTCATCACGGTCTTTTTCTGCTGGGGGGAGGTGTGGCCCGCCTGGGCTGCATCAGTCTTGCTCCCTCTGGCAGAGAAGGACCAGCGCTCCCAAGAACGGTCTTTATCCCAAGATGGGAATAGTGGGAGAGAGAAATTCCTGAACTCAAAAATAGTTGAAGGCACCGTTCTCGCAACACAGTGCCAAGCGGGCCTGAATTCTGAAGGATCAGCTCCTTCGGGCCACTGTGGCCAGTGGGGCCCACCCACCCCTGCGGCCTCCGTGCCATGGTCACGCTGGACAGCAGGGCCCAGGGGTCCTGGCTGTGGGGGTGCGTTCAAGACACGGGGAGAGCTGCACAGCCGCCGCAGCGAGGCCTCCCGTTAACCCTTCGTTTGTGACTTGTGACACCTGGCCTTCGCAAGTGGGGGGATTGCTTGTTTCCTTTTTGGGGAGACTCCTGAGAGACCAGAGGACATCTGCTACTTCAGCCCCGGGGGGAGATAGTTCTGCTGCTGCCAACCACAGGCGGTCCCGGGATAGGGGAGGGCGGAGAGGAGGCAGACCTCATTTTCTTGTCTTGGTTATTCAAATATACATGTTTCTTGGGTGTTTCTATATATATGAAAGATACGAAAGTCATTTTGGGCAAGGAAAATGCCCAGGTTCCTACAGACAGAAAACTAAAATTCCTGGGCTGTTTGATTGGGAAAATGGCTGCGTAAGCGCGGTGGTAGCTTCCCTGAGTCCTTCTGCCTCTCACGATTGAAGGAACATTTATAAACCTAAAAAAAAGTCCAGTAATGGAAAAACAAAGCCATTGTTCTGTTGTTTCTGAAATGTCTGAAGAACCATTTAAATGGAACAGAGCAGTTTTCTGTTCTCTGATAACCACGAAGCAGCGACGAGGGAGATTTTAGATTCTCACTGGATTTTGCTCTTCCCTGAATAGACTCTGTGTTAGCTTTTAAGTGCTTTTGAAAAGCCAAGTATAGACCAAATTGTGCTTTTTAGTAATATTTGGGGTCCCGGGATCCACCCCTGAGCACCGGAGAGGCCAAGGTGTCACGAATCCAGAGGAAGAGCCGTGTGTTTGGCCTCAAAGCTGCTGGCTTCTGTCTGCTGAGCCTAGCGGTAATGTGGCTTTTAAAGGAGGATTTAAAAAAAAAAAAACACAACCATTTCTGGTGGAGGTTTTGTATATGAAAGGGTTGGATTCAATTAGTTCAGGGCATTCAGTTCCCTTGAAGCCCCAGTCGTCCCAACACAACATGTTTTTCTAGTAGTTTTGGACCCAAAGAATGCTGGCTGCCGTCCGCGAACAGCGAGCAGCTGCGTGTTTAGGACTCACAGGAACGTGAGGAAATGGATCCACTTCACGTCAAGTATTTAGCAGCACGATCAGTAACACAGCCTTCATTCCTTCCCACTTCCTTCCTGGAGTTCAGAGGTTTAGCTGCTCCCTCCATGGTTTTGAGTTGAACCGAGGGTAATAAGGGCATTGGAAGGATTTGAAGGCTTGGGGGACAGGTAGTTAATTAACCAAAAACCCCATTAGGCTTCATTTTCATTTTTTTTTTTTAAGCTCATTTCTTCTTTAAAACTTTAAAAATGGGAGATCCACGCGTCCCGTGTGGACTTGGGGTCGTTCCGCCCACTAACAGGCAGGTCGCTCCCCTCTGGTTTGCCTTCCTTCCCCTTGCTTATCGGACCGCCTCCAGGTAACCAACAGCTTTGGAGAGAATTTAAACGGGTTTTAACAATATTCTTTACAAAAGGTTACTTGGGAAGGTGAATCTGTTACCCAAAGATTTGAGGCCTGAATTCCAGAGGGCACTGGAAAACGGAGCTTGGATCATTGCAGACTCCCGCGGGCTGGCAGTGCCGACCAGCAGGGGACGCCCTAGGGTGGGTGCACAGTCCTGGCTCGAAGTAGACACAGCAGTGAGGTGGGGGTCAGGGGTCAGGGGTTGGGGGGCACGTGTGCTGGTGATTCCTGAGGAACACTCGGGGTTCCTTTGGTAGCGTAGGTGGTGTCCTGGAGCTTCGTAGCTGTGTCTGGCAGTCATCTAAGAGGCTTTCGGCTCATTCTGTCCCGCATCACTGAAGAGGCCTGTGACTGGCTGTCCCGCGGGTCTTGGGTCCCAGGGCTGTAGGTGCAGGCTGCCCGCGTCCCCCACTACCAACCCTGCGGCCTTGGCCCATCTGGCTGGACTGTCTGGCTCTGACAGCCGGCAGGGCTTGGCTTTGACCACAGCTCCCTGTCCAGTGCTCCTCTGGGAGGCTTGCTCGTCCAGAGCTGTGAAATGCTGCCTTAAATACAGGGAGTGTGGGCTCAGGCCTAGCCAGGACCCCTCACCTGCATCCGAAAAATTTTATTCACTTTTGGGTAGGCCTGACTTCTAAGGTGGTTATCTAAGAGTTGTTTAAATAGGTGTGTGTTCTCTTCTTCCTAGAATAGTTAGCAAACCACCTAAAGAGGAATAACTTCCTATGACATTTTGTAATAGTGCTTTAATGTTGCTTCAGACTTAAAGTTAAGTGGAATTTCCAAGCTCCCCATTTCTCACCCAAGAAAGCAAAACAGTTAAATAAAAACCACTTTGTGTTTTTTTTTTTAAGATTTTATTTTAATTTATTTGACAGAGATCACAAGTAGGCAGAGAGGCAGGCAGAGAGAGAGGAGGAAGCAGGCTCCCTGCTGAGCAGAGACCCGATGCGGAGCTCGATCCCAGAACCGAGACCATGTCCTGAGCCGAAGGCAGAGACTTAACCCACTGAGCCACCCAGGCGCCCCACCACCTTGTTAATACAGCCTTAAAATGTTTCTGAAAAACAAAACCCTTTAGCTGGAACACTGGAGGAGAGTCATTCCCCTTCCCTCCATTGCTTTTGGCCTGAGTTGTCACTTGAGAAAAACAGTGGCCTTTTGGGACAAACAAGGTAGGTGGCAGTTACCTGCCCTTAACCAGACCTCTTAGCCCTTTCACCATGCCCTGCGGATGGACGTCAGGTTGGGACACGGCACAGATTCTTGGCTCTTTCTCCTTGACCTTGTGTCGGGAAGAATGAACATATTTTGAGCCACTGCCGGCCGTCAGTAAGGCTGCACTCTTCCCTAGCCGGCTTGCAAGTGTATCCTACGAGCCACTGCAAATCAGTTGCTCTATTTCTTAGAAGCCAAGTGTGGGAAACCTCTGCTTGGCCCACGGCCGTGTAGACGGGCCCTGGTGGGTCATAATAGCTGGAGAGGCCCAAGTCTGAATCCTAGGAGCCGTGCCTCAGAGTTCACCACACCCTCGGCCGCACCGCCTCGGGCTGCTTCAGAGAACAATCAAGAAGTCTATTGGCCTCCTTTTACTGCATGTTGGGTTCCAGAAAGTGTCTAAGTTTAAGGGAGGCCACCACAAATCCTAAATAAAAGATGGGAAGGTGGTGCTGTTGACTGGGGATCATGAAGCACATTGAACTCAGGTAAGAATATAAACTGGTAATAGTAATTACAGACCGAGAGGCTGGCAAACTGTGTTCCTTCTATGATCTCTACTGTTTTCCTTAGCTCAGTTTTCCATGAGAAAAAATTTTACACACAAGAAAAAATCACACATTAAGTATGTAGGTGGATCATTCCAGAAAATGTGTGTGCCGCCCTCCTGCATTCCAAGCCGGGTCTGCCGGTGGTGGCGTTGGGCTTCTCCCCGCCAAGCCGGTCATCGACGTCACATATTGCCTTGTCCTCGCTCCGTCTCGCCGAATCACACATGGTGGGCCCCGGGGGTTGTGTGCTCCTGGGACACGGAGAAGGCTGTGTGCCGGCGGGGCTGCACCGAGCCACTCTGTTCGCTAGCGGCCCATCACATTTCACTTGACACACAAGGTCAAAGATAAAACTGTTAGAACCGTCAGCTTCTGAGCACTGGTTCCACGGCGCACGCTGGCAGGTTGCCGGGATGTGTGCTCGTGCTGCGTAGACACCTGGGGGGCCTTCTGGGTGAGGACAGAAGCGGAGCCCGGAGTGGAGCCGGGGCCCTCTGGAGCAGGGAGGGGCTGCCGGCAGCTGAGGGCAGCAGCAGGAGGGGCCGCCTCCTCCCGGAGCCGGGGGGAGCCTTCCTAGGGCGGGAAGGTGTGAAGCAAACGTCCCTGCTCTGTCGGCTGTAACCGGGCGCCCGTTAGGTCACTGTCTCGGTTTCGCCATCTGTGAAGTGGGGAGAACCTCGAGAGGGCGGGGATGTCCCGCTGAGAGTGCGGGGGTGTCCCACTGACTGTTAACTTGAGAATGTGAGTGGGGCCTGAGCGCTCAGCCCCCCGAGGCGACATCAGTCCTGGTCCACCCCCGAGCCACGGGGGCCCCTTTGCGGTGAGGACTCGCGGCACCTCCTTCCCGGGCTCGGCCCTGCCGGTGGCACGCGTGCTTCCCCCCCACCGCGGCGACAGGCGCCCCTCGCTGGCTGTGGGGCCCGGCCTCCCCGGCCCCATCCAGCCCCGCGCCGGAGCCCCTGCCCTGACCCGGTTCAGGGATTTTACAGCTGTTTTTTTCCAGACTTTCAGAGCGGGCCTGGGGGTGGGGGGGACGGTCCTGTCACCCTCGTGGGTCACTGTTTTAAAGGCGGCAGAATACCTGCCTTACAGTGGTCTGGCATTGAGAAATCTCTTTGTAAGCTGCCTGGCACGGCCGGTTACCCAGACAGCGCTCGGAGGACCCCGTGTGGCATCAGGGACCATAAAGCGCCTGTTTGTCTCAGGGACCCCTGAGGGGCAGAGAGGGAGGGGACAGCGGAGCGGAGACCCTCACTTCTTGATTTCAAAGGCGCCGCTGCCCGTTCATCAAGAAAGGTGCTCGGGGGAACCGATTCCGGGGCAGTCAGTGGGGCCGGCGAGGGTCGGCCGGCAGGAAGCCCCCGTCGTGGCTGTAAAGCGGCCCCCGAGCCGGAGAGTGACAGCATCAAAGCAGCCACAGGATGCGGCCGGAGCTGTCCCTGGCAGGCCGCCCGCCAGCCGCTCCGGCGGGCGGGACGCGAAGCTCCGGGCCGGCTCCGCTCAGAGTTCAAGGCCCTTTGTTTGTTCACCTGTTTCCTCCAGTTCCGAAGCACTTCTGAGGAGCTGACGTGTCACTGTAGCAGCCACGGGCCGATTTCTGCAGGGACGCAACGCTGGGCCAGGGAGGGCAGAAGAGCCGCTCGCCGGAGCCACGGGACTGGTCTATGCAGTAAGGAAGGGCCACTCCGTGCGCGGTCCTTGCACGCGGCCGCGCTAGGTCACCCGGCTGCTGGAGGCAGCGGCACACGCGGGTCCCCAGGGGTGGCGGGCGGCGCGGGTCACGCGGGTCCCTCGTGCCCCCGAAGCCCAGCCCCTCCCAGCCTCAGTGTGACAGTGCGGGAGATCATGTTGGCCGCAGCGACGACAGCCTGAGGTGACAGCTTCACTGACACTGCCCCGCATCAGGCTGTCACTCTGATCCACGCCGGACGGGGTGTCTGCGGAGGCTCCTTTACTGCGAGGCTGTTCTCGTGTCCGAGCGGGTGTGCTCGGGGGCCTCTGCAGATCTGCCTCCCGGTCAGCACCAGCCGCTTCTCGTTTCTCGTCCGATTCCCGGGTCGCCTGGGCTTCTGCACCGGCCTCGGCGCCCGGGTGGGTTGCAGACTGAACCAGCACGGTACAGCTTCGGCTGAGCCCTGCCTTTTACACTCTTGCCACCAGGTGGCTAAGAAAAAAAGGAAGCAGGAAAAATTCAACCATTAGGAAATGAGTTGTAATCACTTCTAATTCCTGCTTCGGCAGTGAAATACGAAACTACAGGCCGGCTGTGTCTGAAGCCTGACAAGTGCCAAGCACGGGACAGGCAGCTCCTGGGACACTCCGGCCGCGGTTCTGTTTTCCTAAATACTGACCGCACTGAAAGAGCCGCATTTTGCTGGAGTCAAACTTTGTGAAATTCTCTGAGCCTGTCCCACTCGCTGCTGACCCCCGGCTGTCCACAGTCCTCCCGACCAGTTGGGTTTGGACTGGGGTTCAGTTTTTGGGCTCTTCAGTTCCAAAGGGAAGGAGCTGACAGCCCCGCACGGCAGCGGCCTCCTGCTCAGTCCTGGACACACCGACGACGCCACTGGCAGAGACGGTGTTCAGGGTCATTCGGAGTCGGCTGGAGAACCCCAGAGTGAAACAGGCCACGCTGAATGTTAGCATCCCACGTGTCTCTGTCATTAATTCTGTAGGGACATCCATGTGTTGTAGGGATGGTGACCTAACAGGGTAGAGAACACTGTAGACTTCTCCTTCGACTGCATTCGTTAGAGGGAAGACAGCGTCAGAGGACAGGAACCTATTCTGTGGCATTTAAAGAGAATGGCAGATCTCATCCCGCGAGCACAGAACCCCACCGGTTCGCTCGCCGGTTCGTCTCGTGGTGCTGCTTCTCCTGGGCTTTCCAGGCTGCCCTCCAGTTCTCTCATTTATTAACTCTGACAAGTCACCTCTTGGTTGTACACGATTTTATTCACAATTTGTTTTTCTGATTCAAAGTGAACATGAGTGCCTTAATCCGCTAATGGGAATTAATTGCTTGTTTCGGTGCTTAACTCTGATCCTTTCTCAATCCCCACAGGGATGAGTTTCTTCCTGAAGGATCTGTATTTGTTCAAAACACAATCAGAAAGGCAATGATGTTTTTCTTGTGAAAGGAGCCAGAAATGCAAAATGTTCATTCTTTTTTCGTTTCTTACATAAGTGGTAAAGGATACAATTCAATAGACAAAATGTAGACTATTATAATTTGGTCATTCTAGCAGGCTGCATTAGTTCCTAGAAAAGTTTATTGTCAGGTTTTCTTTCAGGAGAAGAAATTATCTTCTGCAGAAGAAAGCTACTGGACTGATTTTCCACGAGTTGAAGTTCACAGCCATCGGTCTAACCAGGTTCATTTCAATGTAGCACCACCTTCCTGGGCATTCTTGGCTCTGAAAAATCATCAAGGCCCAACCAGTAACTGAGATGGCCTGGTTCCCTCTCCCGTTTATTATGCAGAATATTCATTGTTTTATTTCTTTAAGAGGCTCCACTGAGAGGCATATAAGTTAGTAGATATTTTTATAAGAGCTTGATAAAGGGAGGGGGTGGGGGGGAGAACCGAGGACAGGACATTCACTGGGTGCCGAGGCCACGGGCACATCGGCAATCAGTAGAGACAGGGATTCGATTCAGGCCTGTCACCGTGCATTTCTTCTCTCGTACCGGGCACTGCGATCTCCCGTGTCCCTCTATGAACACGGAGGCTGCCCTGCCTGACCTGTTCCCACAAAGGCTGGGCCCACAGGGCGGGCCTGGTCGGCCATCAGTGTCCTAGCGGAGGCCGACCTGGGGGTACGTCCTGTACATTAAAGCAGAGACAGAACCACTTCTAAAGGCCACTCTTTGGTTTCCTCTGGAAAAGCCCAAGTGGCTCACCTTAGTATTTTATCTGAGACTCTGACACGGCTGAGACACAGTAACGTATGAGCTTGGGGAGGGCAGTGCCACCCCCTCCCAACCCGAGTGAGCCACAGGCATGTTGTTGGTTAGCCCTGGCTGGGGTTCTGAGAAGATCTGGCCCAGGTAATAGACTTTTATACATGTCCTGTTGGCCGTGACCCTCACAGTAGCCCCTGTTCACGTGGGGTGAACATGTCAGACAAAGAACAGAAGAAAAACGACGCTGAAAGCCAGCAAAAGGAAGGAAAAAATAGAGATTAGAGCAGAGATAAAATATAGAAGAACAATAGAGAAAAATCAACAAAAGTGGCAAATGTTTAATTTATTAACAAAGATACAAATAAGTCAGAAATGAAAGAGGGGACATTACAGCCCATTTAAGAGAAATAAAAAGAATTATAAGAAATAGTTGTACGCCAAGAAACTGGAAATCCAGATGAAATGGATCATTCTTAGAAGCACACCCCACCGAGATGAGCTGTGATGAAACAGAAAATCGAAGCAACTCATGATCAGAAAAGAGACTGAATTAGTAATCAAAACCTCTTAACATGGGGCACCTGGGTGGCTCAGTGGGCTAAAGGGTCTGACTCCTGGTTCCAGCGCAGGTCGTGATCTCACGGGTCATGCCTGCGATTCGCTCCCTCTGCCACCACTTGCACATTTTAAAAACAAAGACCGGAACCAGAGGGCTTCACTGGTGAATTCCACCAAATCTTCTCAAAACTAGAAGAGGAGGGAATACCTCCAAACTCATTCAATGAGAAAGCATTCTCTGTTACCAAAACCACAGATTAATATCCCTGTGAATTGAGGTTAAAATTCAAAACAACATATTAGCAAACAAAATTCAGCAACAGATGAAGAGGATAATGTATCACGACCAAGTGGAGTTTACCCAGGAATGCAAGGGTGGTTCAGCGTTAGGAAAATCAATGTAATACACATTAACAGAAGGAAAAAAAGTTTAACAAAATTCAACACTGGTTTGTGGTAAAAACACTTGATCTAGGATTAGAAGGAAACTACTGCAATATAATAAAGGCCATATATGAAAAGCCCCATACTCAGAGATGAAAATCAAAGTTTCCCCCTTTAAGACCAGAAACAAGACAAGGATGCTTGTAATTTTACCACTTTTTTTTTTTAAGATTTTATTTATTTATTTGATAGAGATCATAAGTAGGCAGAGAGGCAGACAGAGAGAGCAGGCTCCCCGCCGAGCAGAGAGCTCGATGCGGGGCTCAATCCCAGGACCCTGGGATCATGACCTGAGCCAAAGGCAGAGGCTTAACCCACCGAGCCACCCAGATGCCCTCTAATTTTACCACTTCTATTCAACACATATTAGAAGTCCTGCCTAAAATAATCAGACAAGTAAAAGTATAAGAGATATCCAAATTGGAAAGGAAGAAGTAAAATTATCTCTATTCACACTATCTTATATGTAGAAAGCCCCAAGATTTCCACAAGAATACTGTCAGAATAAACAAATTCAGCTAAGTTGAAAGATACAGAATCAGTGCACAAAAATTAGTTGCATTTCTATATATTAACAAAGAAGAATCTGGGGCACCTGGGTGGCTCAGTCGTTAAGCGTCTGGCTTCGGCTCAGGTCACGATCCCAGAGTCCTGGGAATGAGCCCTTCGTTGGGCTCCCACTCAGCGGGAAGCCTGCTTCTCCCTCTCCCACTCCCCCTGCTTGTGTTCACTCTCTCGCTGTGTCTCTTTCTGTCAAATAAGTAAATAAAATCTTTTCAGACAAATAAAACAATGAAAAATCTGAAAAGAAAATATAAAAACTAATTCCTTTTACAGTAATATCAAAAAGAATAAAATACAAATAAACTTAACCGAGGAGGTGAGAGACTTACACACTGAAAACTACAACACATTGCTTAAAGAAATTAAAGACAATAAATGGAAAGATAACTCATGTTAATGGATTAGAAGACTATTGTTAGGATACTAATCCTGCCCAAAGTGAACTCCAGGTTTAATGCAACTCTTATGAAAATCCCCAAAGGTGCATTTTTGCAGAAATAGAAAAATCCATCCTAAAATTCATAAGGAATATCCAGGGACCCCAAATTAAGCAAAGTAATCTTGAAACGTAACAAAGCTGGAGGTCTCCTCCTTCCTGATTTCAAAAAACTTACCGCACAGCAACAGCAATCAAAACCAGTGTGGTACCGACATAAAGTCACACATATACATAGACCATTGAAAGACAACAGAGATCCAGAAATCAGTCGTTGCATATATAGTTAAGTGATTTTTGACAAGAGTGCCAAGACCAATGGGGAAAGGACAGTCTTTACAACAATTGGAAAACTGGCTATCCCTATACAAAAGAATGAAGTTGGGCCCTGACTTTAATTTTTTTTTTTTTTTTTTTTATTTGACAGAGAGAGAGAGGTCACAGTAAGCAGAGAGGCAGCAGGCAGAGAGAGAGGGCGGTAAGCAGGCTCCCCGCTGAGCAGAGCGCCTGATGTGGGGCTTGATCCCAGGACCCTGAGATCATGACCTGAGCCAAAGGCAGAGGCTTTAACCCACTGAGCCACCCAGGCGCCCCTGGGTCCTTACTTGAAACCACATACAAAATTAACTCAAAATGGACCAATGACCTAAACATAAGATCTAACACTATAAAAACTTGAGAAAACATAGGGCGTAAGTTTCATGACATTGGATTTGGCAGTGATTTCTTGGATATGATACTCAAAACACAGAAAACAGAAGTAAAAATAACACTGGACAGCACCAAAATTCAAAACTGCATCGAAAGAGACAACCAACAGAATGAAAAGTTAACCTGTGGCGTGAGAGAACGTATTTGTCAATCATGCATCTGGTAAGAGGTTAATATCTAGAAGATACAGAGAACTAAAACGCAAGAGTGAAAAACTTGAATCGACATTCCTCCAAGAAGATATACGAATGGCCAATAAGCAGATGCGAAGACGCTGAGCATCTCCAGTCCCGGAAATGCACATCCAAACCGCAGTAAGCTACGGCCGCACACCAGTCGGGATGGCCACTAGCAAAACAAAGCAAAACAGAAAACAAGTGCAGACAAAGATGTGGAGAAATTGGAACCCTTGCGCACTGTTGGTGGGAACATAAAAATGGTACAGCTGCTAATGGAAAACAGGACAGAGGTTCTTCAGCAAATTAAACATAGAATAACCATATGATCTAGCAATCCCATGTTCATGGCAACACTGTTCACCATAGCCGAGAAGTGGAAGCAACCCAGAC
The DNA here is from genome assembly GCF_009829155.1 of Mustela erminea. Classification (NCBI taxonomy): domain Eukaryota; kingdom Metazoa; phylum Chordata; class Mammalia; order Carnivora; family Mustelidae; genus Mustela; species Mustela erminea. The sequence continues at coordinate 10,614,279 of NC_045628.1, forward strand.
GTCTACTGGTGGATGGATACATAACGCACGTGATAGACGCCACTCAGCCTTACGCAGGAAGGACATTCTGACATGTGCTGCAGCACGGACGAACCCTGAGGACATTATGCTCTGTGAAATTAGCCACAAAAAGACAGACATTATATAATTTCACTTACATGAGGTTCCTAGAGGAGTCAGACTCATAGAAAGAGCAAATAGCGTGGGACTGCCAGGGGTGGGGAGTTCTATTTAATGGGTGCAGAGTTTCAGTCTTGTAAGCTGGACAGGGTCTGGGAAGTGGACGGGGTGATGGGTGTGCAGCAGTGTGAGTGTATTTAACACGACTGAACTGTACAGTTCAAAATGGTTCGGGTGGCAAATTTTATATTTTGTGTATTTTATCACAATCTTGAAATATTTGGAAATAAGAAATTCAGAGAAGGAACTGGGTTTAGCAAATAAACTTCAGTGAAAACAAGTTGGGGAGACAGAGTATAGTGAGGTATGTCCTTTGTAAACCGTCACTGTCACTGCAGAGCCTGAGTCCGGGCCTGTCCTTGACAGGGTCGCCTCCCTGTGGCCTCGGGGTCAGCCTGAAGGGCAGAGCGCTGGGGGCACCGTGAGCCCAGCACACCCAGGCCCAGCCCCGGGTGCTGCCCCGCCAAGGGCTCTGTGCCTGGAGCCCCGTCTCCGTGGCGTTGCTTCCCCATCGGCTCAGTGGGGTCCCACCACCCGTCTTTCATGCGTGGGGCAGGTGCGCTGAGCAGAGCTGGCCCCGGGCCGGCAGACGGGGCCTGATCATCGCTGGGAGGAACCCGCCCCTGCAGGAGCACCATCCTCTGCAGCGGCCGGACCACGACGGCTGTCCCTCCGTCCCTCTCTCTAGGCTGGCTTGCCCACTCCTGGCTGAGGGATTTCTTCTCTTCCCTCGCAGATGAATCCCGGAGCTAGGGAAGCTCGGCCTGCTCTGGCATCTTGTTGCTCTTACTCAGAGCCCAGGCCTTCCCAGGAGGACCGCTCCGAACCTCTTTCCGTCCCGCAGGTCCTCGGCCCCGGTGGTGCCCGCCCCAGCCTGGACGGACGACCTCGCCTATTTTTTAAGGAAGGCAGGCAGCTCAGCATGAACGTCCCTGTGGCCACGCATCTGTCCCTTCTGAGGCAGGGCCCCTCACCACGCCGTCAGCACACCTTCCCATGTCCCCGCTCCGCAGCTCTGTTCTGTTTTGGTTTTGATGCTGCCTGTTTACGCATCTGTTTCCTTTGACCTCCACAGTGAACGGGAAACGGAGAATGTATCTCATTCCTTGTGTGGGGAGAGAACCTAATCTTACCCTTAGGACTCCTGCAGTAAAAGATTAACAGGAGAGAAACACAAAAATTCTCTAACGTGTGTTATCTGCTGTGAACATGCAGAGACCCCGGGCACCGAGTCACTCCCTGAAAGGCCCCCGCCCTCCCCGTAGATACTCTCTGGGCAGAGACCAGCCCAGGAGCCCGGCGGGGGAGTCTGCAGGCAGCGCGCGCGGACAAGGGTAGACTGAGGCCGTGGGCACCGCCAGAGCTTCTGGAGACGGAAGGCCGTCCCCCTCTTGCTGGCACAGGTAGGGGGACAACCTCCTAAGTGGAGACACTCCGTAGACACCCCTTAGATACCCAAGTGACTCTTCTCAAATGGGTCACTTCTAACTGACCTTCTCCTCTGTTTCTTTTTCCTTTTTTTTTTTTTTTTAAGATTCCATTTACTTCTTTGACAGAGACAGATCACAAGTAGGCAGAGAGGCAAGACAGGGAGAGAGGAGGAAGCAGGCTCCCAGCTGAGCAGAGAGCCGGTACGGGACTCCATCCCAGGACCCTGAGATCATGACCTGAGCCGAAGGCAGAGGCTTAACCCACTGAGCCACCCAGGCGCCCCTCAGTTAAGTCTCTTGATTTCAGCTCAGGTCATGACCTAGTAAGACAGTCCTGCTCCCACCGGAGGGAAGGTCACCTTGAACCAGTCCTCTTCTTTCGCTAGTGACTTCCTTGCCCCGCCTGCCTTCCTGTAAAACCCTCCCGTCTGCACGGCAACTCCGAGCAGCCCCTCTGCGCGCCAGATGGGATGTGCCTGCCTCGCGAGTGCGTCCGAACGGCCATTAGATCTTCGCATCTACCGGGTGGTTTCTGTTCTTTACCAGTGCTCAGGGCTGAAAGGACGTGTACACCACTTTCTGAAAACGAGGCCAAGTTACCGTCAGAGAAACTGGAGTGGGGGGAGGGGGACAAGGGGGGAACCTGCAAGCGATTTTTTAATTCCAAGAAAAACAGAAAAGTTGTCCAAGAAAGGAAATTAATGATAGTACACTCTGTGCCTGATCTGAGAACAGTGTTGACAGAGTTCTAGTGCTGACATGAATATGGATTTGACCGGAACCCTGACAGGAGTCAGGCGGAGGGGAGGGCCGCGGGGCGGTGCAGGGGTGCGTGCTTGGGGGGGGCACAGGTTGGGGGTGCAGAGCAGCTCCCGCAGGACAGAGCCCCGCACACAGGGAGAGGGGGCTTCCCGCCCTCTGCCCCAGACTGCTGCTCGGACTTCCTGTTACAGCCGGGCACAGAGGTGACGTGGTTTGCCTAAAGCCACAAGCCAGGCAACTGGGTTCCAAGGTCTGCACTACAAACCGCTGTCCTCCGGGCCGGGGCGGCAGCCGAGTCCCCGCAGTATGAAGACCAACACCAAGTGCCCCAGCTTGAAGGCGTGAAGCGTTGCCTCCACGGGGTGGGAAAGAGCAGGCAATTTCACTGTTCTGGTAAAGCTGTCTGACTTTTTACATTATGGACATATAATTAGTTTAAAAATTTAATCCCAGAAGAGACGGGCGAGGGCCCCAGTGCCTGACAGAGCGGGCCTCCGGTGTCTGCTGGCCTTGCCCGGCCGTGCACTCTCAGAGCCTCACCAAACCGGAGAGCCGGCATCGCCCGACCAGATGCTTCCGAGTTTCCTTCCGGCTCTTAAGGCTCTGGCAGGGGACAGGGCCGGCAGGCACCACGGAGCCCTGTCAGGGCGACGCAGGGCGGGGTGGGTGCCGCTCTGGGCCAGCCCCCCAACAGGAGACCACGGGGGAGCTGTGCGGTGTTTCAGCTAAGGGCCCTCTGGGCGCTGCCCTGGGGAGAGGCTGCAGGGACCAGAGAAGCAGGCCCACTGCGGGGGGGCAGTCGTTGGGGGAGGGTGGCCACGGCGACCAGAGCCGGATGGAGCGTGGGCTCCCCGGGGAGCAGCTGCAGGCACGTCGCGCCAGCGGCCGGGATGCAAGTGTCAGGGGCTCAGGAGGACCCTCCCACATGTCCGGCCCCACCAGCCCACCCCTCCGTCCCTCCCACATGTCCGGCCCCACCAGCCCACCCCTCCGTCCCTGTCGCTCCTCTCCACGCCCTCTTTGTGCCCAGGTTGGCGCATCCTCCCTGGTCCCCCAGCAGCAGCAGCGGCAGCCGGGCCACCTTCGGCTCCTTGGCGCCGACATGGTCCTCGTCCTCTGTACCTGCACTCCGGCTTCTCCTTGATTCACCTCCAGACCTCCGTGCCCAGCACGCCTCCCTGAGCACCCCACAGCTCTAATCTGTCCTTCTCTGTCACCAGAGCCACCAGAGTCACCGGAAGTAGAGCTCCCACCACGTTCCCCGTCGTGCTCAAGGTGTCCCCGTCCTGCCCCAGACCCTGCGCGTGCCTGCACGGCCAGCCTGGTGCTGCTCCCACGGCCGGGCCTTTCCGACCACAGTTTACCTGAAACACAAGAACTCCCGACGCTCCGCAGGCTGGTGACCGAGGCAGTGGACAGGTGAGGAGGGCACAGGCGTCAGCAGCTGTGTGGGTCTGTGGGGGCCGTGCACCCTCCCCAGATGCCTTGAGGAGGCAGGGTGAGGCCGAGACCTGCGACACCAAGAAGTGTTAGTCCTGTGGGCCAAGTGCGACCTCTCCAAGGGCCACTTGCCACGTGACTGGCATCCAGGGGGTGTCCCCCTCCAGCTGTTCCTGGCTGGTGGCGGGCTGCTGCCGGCAGATGGACTCCTCTTTTGTTTCCATGTGCAAAGTGTCTTCCTTCCAGAGCCTGCCACCATCACACAGCTCTGGGCAAGGAGGGCAGCGAGGTGCCAGGCCTTGAGGAGCGAGGGCCCCCCTGTAACTTCCAGTTTTGTTGGAGTCACTTTCACACAGGTGACTTCTGTCAGTTATGTAACAGTCTGTGGCCCAGACCCAGGTGAGCAGTAAATAGTCACCTTCACCTGAGAGCCGAGGCTGCAGCGCTGATTCACGGGGAGTCGGGGAGCCTCACTGCCTGCTGGGGCCTTGGGCAGGAACGCTGGAAGCTGTGATCGCTCCAGCTGGCTGGGTCGGACTGCCAGGACCGGAATGTAAGCTTAGCACTGAAGCCCGAGTGATCTCTCGTAGCGGACTGTGCCTGACTGCCTTGTACATGTGTGCGTACATGCATTGTGTATGTATATAAGTACTTGCTTATTGGTATTTCTAACTTAGCTACAAAAAAATTTATCGTGTAATTTTTAAAGTCCTAACTGGTCTAAGAAAACAGCAGGTCTGCAGAATGATCCCCGGACGGGCTGGCTCCCTCTGACAGGTCTGTTCTTACCCAAGTACCTTTTCCCAGAAGACAGGGAAGGGTGGCCGGTGTTTCTCGGAGGCGGTGGTCCAGAGCGTGGGCTCCAGGCTGTGTGGGGCTTGGGAGCCGCTGCCAGCCTTCCCCGGACCGGAGGTCCAGTCCCCACGAGGCCCACACTCTCTTCCCCGGGCCTCTGCCGCGGACAGTGTGTACCATCTGCTCGCTCTCTCCTCCGCAGCTTCCGTGACCCGCATGGCCCGCGTGTTCGTGTATGGGACCCTGAAGAGAGGCCAGCCCAACCATGGGGTCCTGCGGGACCGCGCCAACGGCTGCGCTGCCTTCCGTGGCCGGGGCCGCACGCTGGAGCCCTACCCCTTGGTCATCGCTGGTGAACATAACATCCCGTGGCTGCTCAACCTCCCAGGGCAGGGGCAGCGTGTGCTCGGCGAGATCTATGCGGTGGACGAGCGGATGCTGAGCTTCCTCGATGAGTTCGAGGGCTGCCCCAACATGTACCAGCGCACCCCGCTGCGGATCACCGTCCTCGAGTGGGAAGGCGCGCGTGGGGCCCCCGAGGAGACGCCGGCCGCTGACGGGACCCTGCAGTGCTTCGTGTACAGCACAGTCACCTACGCCCCCGAGTGGGTCCACCTCCCGCACCACGACGATTATGACTCCCAGGGGGGGCACGGCCTCCGCTATAATCCACGGGAGAACAGATGACAAGTGCCAGGATGGCTCCTCCACCGGGTTGGGGGGGTTCGGGGGACAGAGCCCCAGTGATGAGAGGATGCCCTTGGCCTGGTCTGCGTGCACTGGGTGCACTCAGTGTCCGTGGAAACAGAGTTGTAAAACTCAGTCCGGGAGAAGGAACAATCTCTCTTTCAGTTGCAGCTGATTCCCCCAGTATTTGACACACTGATCCCAAGATTATGCCTGAAGCCTGTCTATCCTATAGCGCTTTGTTGCTCGCTGCTTCAAGAAAGCCAGGGACTTGAATCGATGGGATAAGGAAAATTCAGGATCTTAATTCCCCTAAATGACATTTCAAGAACTCATATGTCAAATTTTTCTTTCTTTTGCTTTGCTTTGCTTTGATCTGAAGATAACATTTAAATTGTAGACTTTGTGTAGCAGCTAGATTTCAGCAACCCTACTGCATTGATTCTAACTTGTAGCAGCAAGAAGAGTTTTTCAAACTGATTTGGGTTATCTCACTGTAATAAAAGAACCTCAAGAAAAACATACTGTGTTTGGGTAGTTTTAAACTGTATAAAACATTAGTATTCACAATTTTCAGATCAAGCTTATTAAAAAAGGGATTACTAAAGACGATCATGTAATATTGAATTACATGATATTTTGGGATTTACTGGATATTTTGGGAAACCAAATTTAAGTGTTGGTACTATTATTGATTGGGGTGGGGCTCTACTTATGTGGTATAAGATTCTTTTCTTTCCCATCTCGCAAAATCACAAGCCAGCTACTTGCTCAGATGCTGAAGAGCCCGGTTTCAGACGGACACACACCCAGGCCTGAGGCCCAGGGGCAAGGTGCCCTCCCTGCCTCTGAAGGGAGCTGCGTTTGGGGGGTGGGAGAGCCTTTCAGAGAAGAACCAACACATTAGTAATTTGTTCTTCAGGCCTGACAGAAAGCTTAGCTTCCAAATACAAACAGCACTTAAAATAATTCTAGCAAGGCACGAGTACCAATTACTCCCCCTCCATCTGATGATCTGTCCGCGTAGACTCCGAGCGGCGCACGACTCTGCCTCTGCTTACTTACCAGCCAAGTCAGAGACGGATCCCGAGGATCTCAGAAGCCACTGAAAAACGCAGCTGCTGGGCCTCCATAACCTCGTTCTCCGCTGGGAGGGCTCCCGCGCTCTTCAACTTGATGGTAGACCGTGCTCACTAACTCCATCTGGCACAAAGACAGATCAGTATTTTTAGCCCTATTTTCTTAATTAGAAACTTGCTTCACAAAAACAAAAAGGCAAGGATGGGCACCAACGGATGGGCTTGTGGCAGCCACACCCACCCCTCAGGGTAAGGAAGCCCCGCACAGCCTCTGGGACCGGGTGGGGAGGGCAGGCGTGTGGGCCCAGCTCTCCTGAAGTGGCTGCCCCCTGGGCCCGTGGGCCCTGCACTTACCGGTGAGAGCCGAGCAGGACGGATTTCCAAACTCCCCAGCAGCCCCACGCCGTCTCTCGGATGTTCCGAATAGGCACAGATGGGCGTGAGGTCCTCAGCCAGGCAGAAGCAGGTAATCCAATTATAAGGTGGTAAATGCTAATTTAATGCGACTAAGGCAGAGAACTGGGGTTTACAGAAATGTTTTTTAAAGGATCACAATGAAACACTAGTATTTCGAGTCTACTGGCACAGCCAGTAGCCTCTTATGTACATTGTCTTCATTCAAAAAAAGGGCAAACTAATATTTAGACAAATGCTCAGCTTTATTGATTTAATTTTGACACTAGGAAATCTCACAGCAGAAGTACAAATCATATGTACAAGTATTTATATCAATAAAAATTTCCATTGGTGATTTTTTGGCAGAATGTTGGTTTTGACTATATGTGGAATAAATATGACCATGTAAAATCTGCTGCACAGGGGTGTTCCTGCAAAACGCCTGACTAAATTGAGTGTGAAAGAATAATAATACAAATGGCTAATTAAATTGGGTGATGACTGAAAGGCTATAAATACTTCATTCCAGTTCCACGAGCAGATCTCCTTCTCCAACTGTGTCCCCAGCTTTGCACTGCACTGATTTCACCTTGAATTTAAAAAGAAAAGAAAAGAAAGAAGAGGGGAGCATCAGTATTATCAACTGGACCACGAGGGTGCCATCTCGTCACCCGTTTCTGGAAATGAAGAGACAGCCCGGCAGGCTCTGGGGCGCAAGAGTCGACTCCTGCTTGGCAGAGGGGGCCGAGTGCACAGGGGTGTCCTCAGGAGGGCGGTGACGCGCCATCTTCCCCTCCCCCGCACCTGTCCTGGTCTGTCCTAGAAGCTGCTGGTCCAAGGGAGTCTGCACCACCCGCTGCCCCTCCCCCCCACCTCCGCCCTGCACTAGGCACGCGGGCGGGGGGGGGGGGGGGGTTGCTCTGTAGCGCTCCTAAAAGCCAGCTGCCCTGATGCTGCAGGAGCGCCCAGCAGCCCGCCCTCCCACGCTCGGCTGCGACTTCAGGTGGTGAGTTACTGGTATCTTTCGTGCTCAAAAACCAGAACCAGGGGCGCCTGGGTGGCTCAGTGGGTTAGGGCCTCTGCCTTCGGCTCAGGTCATGATCCGGGGGTCCTGGGATCGAGCCCCGCATCGGGCTCTCTGCTCAGTGGGGGGCCTGCTTCCTCCTCTCTCTACCTGCTGCTCTGCCTCCTTGTGATCTCTGTCTGTCAAATAAATTAAAAGAAAAAAAAAGACTTCTACCTTAAAAAAAAACAAAACCGCTTTAAAAAACAAAACAAAACAAAAACAAAACCAAAACCCCACGCGATGACACAAGCGCCAGAACGAGGGCCACTAATAGAAAGTCCCCGCCGGCGACCACCGGCTTCCCTCCGAAGCGAGAGAGGTGCCGCGCGGGTGTGCGGCTGCGCCGCGGGGACTCGAGGCCCACGTGGAACCGGTCCTCCGGGTGTGCGGACCCGCGGGGCTTCAGGCGGGTGTCGGCCTCCCGGGGGGGCTCTGCCGTGCGGGAGCGGGAGGCGGGGGCTGCACACCCGCGGGGCCACACCTGCCCAGCGCTCTGGGCACCCGAGAACCTGCGGGCGGTGGGGGGCCGCGAGGTCGGGGCCTGGCCTGCGTCCCCGGGAAGTGGAAGGGCAGAAGGGCCCCGTGTGCCTCGCATCCCAGCCTGGGGACCCTCAGAACCGCGGGAATCCGCGCCGCGACGACTGCAAAGGACTGGAGGGTGCTCCGGGCGCCGGGGGTGGCTCACGCGGGTCTGAGGCCACCGACGCTTGCACGGGACGCATCTTGCACGCTGCGCCCACGGCAGGGAGGACCGGCTTCCGTCGTGAGCGTTCGCTCGGGGAGGAAAAACTGCTCTACAGGTCAGCGCCGCCCAACCCGAGGCTCCAGCCGCTCCTCTGGGCTGGGCTCTGGCCCCGCCCGGGGCGCCCTGCTGGGGCGCAGCAGGAAACGGGGTGGGCAGGAAGAGCTCCAGCTGATAGGGGTCGGGCCAAAGTACAAGCTGACGGGAGCCCCTCAACATTCTGGAAGCTACTCCCGGGCCACCGACAGCCAGGGATGGGCTGAGCCTCCGCAGGGACCCAGAGGCCACCGTGAGACCAGGCAGACCCTGAACACACTGACAGAGGAGGGCTCCACGCTCCTTCTGGAGCGAAGGCCACGTTGGTTTTTGTGCTGGTACCCCAGTGCAGCAACAGGTGCCCTTGGCATGCATCAGACGTCTATATATATACATGTTCTGGGTCCCCCCAAATGAGGTCAAGTTCTCATCATGCCTGGACATTACATGAAACTAACGCAGCCCGAAATGTTAATTGCAAGGAGCAAAACCACCAATTTCTACAAGAACAAAGGCCACTTTGGGGTTCACTTTTAGAAAAGGAATCAGATGTAGAGGCCAACATTTCCAAATCTTGCCATTCTCCTCTCCCAAACGCCACAGAGCCTGGGCCCCGCCAACGGCAACCCTCCAGCCTGACCAGGCAGCCAGCTCTAGGCCTGCCCACCCTAAACTGGGCATCTGCTCCCAGCCAGGCCTTTGGTCTGGGCAGGAGCCTCACTTCTTGCTGGGGTGACAGAGGATGTATCTCTCTGATGCAAATGACAACTGGGAGCAGGCAGTACCTCTCTGCCAGGACACCCACGTCCCCAGAGCTTGATCCTGGCTTCCCACAGAACGGGCCACGGAGCCGGCCACGGAGCCGGCCACGGAGCCGGCCACGGAGCCGGCCACGGCAGTCTCTGCGCCCCTCCTTGCCCCCCCCACCCCGCCTCACCCCCGGGATGCGGACGTCTCCAAACCAAACTGTCCTTCAGAAAAGCCTCCCTCAGCTGTGGGCGGCATCTTTATAGAAGCAAGAAGAATAATGAAGTTACCAGTAAAAGGACTTCTCCATTTTCCTCAAGGAGAAAATACATGTGAGAAGTTTTACTCTTAACAAGTTTCAGGACAAATACGATTCCATTTTTTTTTCCCTCCCTAAATCATTACGTTCCACATGTACGTGGGGCTTTCAGCTCCTCTTGATCTAAAATTGTCTAGAATTGTTCTCTTTGTGGAGAAATTATCTTGAAGAGTGACATTAATCTCTGCGATCTCTCAGACCAGTTCCCGCTCTGCCACCTAAGTCTCAGGTGACTAAGCGCCTCCGAGACAGATGTAAACATTAAAAATTAAAGACCCTTTAATTGGAAAGACATTAAGGTGAAAGAACAATTGTTCTCTGACTCCCTGCGCGTCACAAACTCTCCATGAGGCAGGGCCACGTGGGTGCCAAGCGGAACGAGCGCCTATGTCCTGGTGTGCAGGAGCGAGGAGCCGGCAGGGTCACCTCCACGGCGCCTTCCAGCCCTAACCGTCCAAGATCCAAAGATGGAAGTTCTGCTTCCTGTCACAGAGCTGGCAAGGGCTGATGGGAACTTGGGGACATACCTTGCCAGTTTTCCCAGCTGTCATGCTGTTCTGCATTTTCATGGCTTCAATCACACAAATTTCCTGACCTTCTGCTACCTGGAAAAACAAACAGAAAAGAGACAAGTTTTAAAATTGTTCTGATTTTGCAATAACACTCAGGGGTGAAACCATCAAGAGACTATCAGATGCTCTGCAATTTGACCCAAACAGCAGCAAAGACCTCTAAGACTTCATGTTCCAGGTGACTCCTCGGGGGGCAGCAGAGAAGGGCCGTTCCCTCTGTCCTCATCAAATGCCACAGAGATGTGGCCAAAATGGAATGTTTTCCTCCTAAGTGAAAATGTCCAGATTTGGCACAGCTCCACAGATGGGAAGATCTCTGGTTTCCGGGGGCTAGGAAGAAGAGGGGAGTGGTTACTGAGGGACACAGGTTCTCTTCTGAGTGGGGAAGAAAATGTTCTAGATTGACAGTAGTGATGGTTGCATAAGAAATTCTGGGACTAGACAAGAAGGGGCCGAACTGCCCTGGGCGGGGTTTATCTCCACAAAACCATTACCCAAAACTAGAGCGTTTCTGTCCATAGCCTTGGGGAGCTGGAAACAGCAGCCTGTGTCAACCTCTGCAAGACCCGCCAAGTAACAAGGAGGTGGCTCCTGGAAGGTGCCTTCTGACGCGGGAATGACCGCTAACAGCTGTGCCTGTCCTTGAGTGTAGACCAGTGGGGCTGGGTATGGGCTCCCTGGTGAAGCCTGGGGCTTCCAGCCAGGAGGCAGCTGTGACCGAAAGCCGCTCTCTCTAGTCTCTGTTCGCTGCCCTTGATGGGTGAGCACCAAGGAGCTGGGCCGGGCTTCTCTCCTCTGTGAAAAGGGCCTCCCAGTCTCCGACACGGTGAAGCCGACTTTCCTCGGGCAACTGGCTGGCTTTTCTCGGGTGCTGGTGGGCATCCTGGGGTGGAGCTCCCAGACCCTCACACCGGTACGGCTGTACTGGCCCGGAGTTGCAGAAGTGCCTGGAGAATGTTCTCTCCTGCGCTCCCCAGATGATCCCCGCGCTCCCTCCTGGCCCCCTGCGCGGCACAAGCTGTCTCCCTGGCAGTCTGGGCTGCCTGCGCCCCGCGCCTTCCTTTCCTCCGCTGATCAGGTGGTGGGCTGCCGTTTCCTGGCACAGAAATCTAGGGAGAGAGGGGATGCCAAAGCCTGGTGCTGGCACGGAGGAGAGACGCTGTGCTGGGAGCTGGGCTTGAAGCTCCGCGCTCACTGCCCGTTGTGATTCACTCTCCCTGGGCATCTGCATTCCGCGGACGGAGAGGAGAGCGAATGACCCGCCCGCGAGGGCTGCTCTTTGCACAGCAGAGGGACCGCAGGCCGGGCGTCGGCTCAACTACCCCCTCACGTCACCCCTTCGGGCCTTTTTTCTTTCCAGAGGCAGGAGGGGAGCCCACGAGTTGGAGATGGGAACAGCCCCCCCACCCCGGGGCAGCACCTGCCATGCAGCCCTGCTCCCCAAAGCCCCGCAGGCTGGCCCCACAGCCCAGTGTCTCAGAGGCCAAGGGGCCAGAGCCGGCCCCCCAACACAGCTCGCAACCGGGCCCCGGTGGATTTCTGGAAATGGGTCTGAAACTCAATGTGACAGAATGGAAATTCTCTCCAAAAAATTGTCATCAGCTCTCTACCTCTGGGTTCTGGTAGCTCCGCTTCACGGGTGGCTGAGTGCCCCCCGCGGGGACCTGGGTGAGCTTAGCGCACACCCCCCACGTCGCTGGGTTTCCTCTGCTGTCATCGGAGAGCCCATCCCTGGCCCCGTGGGCTTTTTGGAAGGGGGCACAACCCAGCCCCCTCCGCAGCAGGTCTGACCCCTCTCAGCTGCTCAGCCCGTGGCTCAGAATCTGCAGGCCAGAGCGCCCCTCCTGGGGTCTTCGTGGGATCTTCAAATAAGTGATTCACAGTTAATGCAAACAGGAGAAAGACGTGAACCCAGCAGATTTTTCCAGTGGTCACACTGAGGGGGCAGAGACCCACGCAACAAGGATGACACAGGGCCCATGCGGGAGGGGGGCGGGGCCTGGGCCATGACTCCACACGGGGCTCGAGCCGGCCACACCAGTGTGGAGGGTCCACGGGAGCATGGGGCAGCGGCGGCAGACCGGCCACAAGTTCACGGCGCTCTGCCCTCGCCAGCTGTCCTTCCTGGCCGGCTCTGGGTGCTGATACCCTGCATGTGGGTGATTCAAGTGGCAGGTCCCCAATCACACTCCTCAGAAAAACAAAACCTCTGATGTAGACAGGTAATCAGGAGATGTGGGGACATCCCCAAGTTAAAACGCTCTTTTTTATTGTGTCACTGGCAATCTGATTAAAAGGACTTAAAAGAAAAGTGCCTCTGGATTCCAAGGGGCCCGGCCAGCAGCGCTGCCCTGAATCTACATCGGGTCCTCCTCTCCTCTCCTGGGCCCCTCCCTGGGCCCCTCCCCAGGTCTGCCAGTCTCCGTGTCTACGCAGGTCCGGATGGAACTGTAATTCCCTGCTCCCTCCCTGCTCACTTAAGCAATGGGTTTTGTAGTCTGTTTTCCTAGAAGAGAAAGAGCCCTTGGAAGTTGTTCTCTGAGACCCCGCACAAGAGCAAAGGCCGTCGTGGTCAGCAGAGTCGTGTTACCCGCACACATGGACTTGATCGAAATTCAGTCTTTCATCCCTCAGCCATCCCGGCTGGAGGAGCTCTGAGACCGCCGGTCACGCTGTCATGGGAGCTCGGCCCGGGGTTGTGTTGTGTCCCCTCCGCCCCCGCCGTGTCCCCCACAATACCGGAGCCTCGGGTGCAGAGGTGGTGGCCCATCTGCATGCGGGGCTCAGAGGGTCGGAGGGTCGTGGGGACACCTTCCGCCTTTCCCCAGGTGCTCATGGGCAAGGAGCGCGCCCCGACGGCTCACATGGGAGGGCACGCCCACCTAGGGCTTTGCGCGCACACTCCTGTAACACTTTTGTGTGTCATCTGATAAAGGCTCACTGATTGTGACAGGAGGTCTCCAACGTTGGGCTTACAAAATGGTCACAAGCCTCGCAAGTCTTTTCGATAAACCTAGTCAGCCTGATGTACTTCCCCGCTCCCTGTCTAATTGGTGTAAAGTTTGGAGGCCCCAGTCCTGGATCTTTCATCCGGCTTACTGCGTCCTCTCCTTTGACATGGGGTCAAGGTTCACATTCGCATCCGATTATCAGAGCGCACTCATTAAGCGGGGCCTGCCTCGCTCCAGAATGAGTAAGCTGGAGGGAAAACCCGGCCCATTTACTCAGCAGATTTTCGCATGGTTAGGAGGCCTCCGTGTCCCCGGCAGAGCCCGGCACTGAAGAGCTTCAGACATCTCCTGCTGATGATTAATTGTGAGTGATGGGAAATAAAATCCAGTAAAGCCAGCTGCTTGCCATGGTCGGCAAAATGACTCTAATGGAGATAGGCTGCCAATTTTCCAGTTTTACTGGCAAGTCTTCCAAGTGTAATTAAGGGAAGTTATAAATGATATGGAAATCTATCAAGTCCCATTTATTTTCAGAGGACTCTTTCCCCAGAGACTTTTATCTTCAAGCTTATAGTACGCTTTGTTGTGCTAATGATTTAAACCCCTTCTCATTTCTGATTAAAGCCCCCAATATCCTTCTACCAAGTTCGCCTCACTCCTTCCCCAAAGATGAAAAGGCCCAGAACCTTCTCCCACATACATCCCTCTTGGAAAGCACGCTAAGACTGGGAGACGTTTGGCTACTTGTATCGTTCAGACTGCGAACGCATGAAGAAAGCTCAAAGAAAGTGCAGGAAGAGAACGAGCAGAGAGAGGGGGGAAAAAAGACCTCCACCAAACATAAAAGGAAGCCCCCAAAAGTCCAGACTTGAAAAGCTGTGCTCGAGAGCAGACATTCATCAGAAGGTGGTGTAGCGCACTAATGTTATTTGATTTGGAATAAAAGCATGAAAATGATGGCAAAGGCCTAAAATTGGAGATGTAAAGGCTGACTGCACAGTATTCCATTTCTCAATTTCATCCTTCAGAGCCACAAAATGGGGGTGATACAGTGACGGGATGAGTTTACAGTAACAGCTGTGCTCTTCCCACACAGGGGAGGCCCTTCTAATGGGCGAAGGTCTGTTTTGAACAGACGGGGAGTAACAAAACAAGGTTCCCTATTAAGAGTGTGCAGTCCTATTTCTGATCAAGAAAATGAGTGCGGGAGTCGGATTGCCTCGAAGGCGGCCCCTCCCTCTCCTGTCGTCCAAAACCAGGGCGCTTTCAAAGGGGTTCTCCTTTCAGCGGAGGGACAAGGACAGAATGTCGCGGAGGGCCCTGCCCCCGTCAGCCCACTTCTCCGGCAACTGTAAAGAACGCACAAGAAACAGTGCCAGTGGCATATGGCTTTCTACTGTGCTAAACATTCACACAAAAGACAGGTTCATCAGTCATTGCAGTATCTGGATCAAAAATTAGCTCCTGATGGATGGTATTGGAGCTTACCTGCTGCTAGTACATTACCAGAGAAACACAGGTTTTGAAACCCACATGACATTAGAAAGTGCAGACCATGAAATGCGACACGTGCAGGCGCACATAATGTACGCCAGATTATACAAAATAATAAACAAGCTATTTAAGCCCTCTGCCTAAAATTGGGCCCGCTGCAAGGGACCCTGGGTCACTTCTACACAGGCCAATTAATGCACAGCATCTGCCGTACAGAAGCGGGGCACGAAGCACTTCCGAATGATTTCAGCAATTAAAAGGAAACTGTTTCCTGCCTGTTCAGACAGCAACTGTTTCAATGCAAGAGCGAGCACCAAATCACTGTGTGCAGCTGAAAAATTAAGTCCCCTTTTCGGGGAAGAGGGGTGGGCGGGAGGAAGAATTTTTATGGAACAGGGAGCCTTCTTTTGTTGTCCTGCGTTCTGTGTTTTTCTGCCAAATGAGACAGAAGGCTCGGAGGGCTTCCCGGCCCGCAGCGGTCTCCCCTTCTGCCGCCCGGGGCCACCCGAAAGCGTGGATCAATATCAACCCCGCTGACGACGCCACGAAAGTGAAAATCCTTCAATTACATTTTTAAAGGCTGTTCTACTTAGAACACAGGTGCCTCAACGCAATGCATTTTACGGCCCTCAGATCTGAAGAAAGATGCAGTGAACAGCCACGAGAAAAAGGCCTCTCAGATTTGGTTAAAAGGCACCGCTAGAATCTGATTATAATAACTTCCTCTTTCTGAGCCCGTAAGATAGGCTGCTAAATATCCCCTGATATTTCCCCAAGAAGAAATGTGCATTCACATCCCAGCATCTTCATGTAAAGGGGGAGGGAGAAAGACTCCGGGAGACCGTCTAGTATTTAAGCAGTGCGGAGAGAAGGAAACATCATCAAATTACAAAGAAAGAGGAGGCAGGCGATAGAAATGCCACCAAACCCCTTATCTGCCACGGGAACCCTCCCGCGATGGGCTCGTGTGCACGCCGCCTGAGTCACAAGGGGACGCGCAAGGAGGGGTGACGCATCAACCAGCCTGCTGGCTGGGGGGACTCGGGGTCCCCACCTGCCCCCCCCCCACTGCCCAGAGCTGCCTCCCTGGCTTTCTGCGGTGGGTGACCAAGCGGGGAGTGCATACAGAATCATGGCCAGTACAAGTCCAGTTTTCCTTAAAATGAAAAACATCTCTCCCTCCTGCCCTCAAAGTTAGCTGGGAACTGCAGCCAAAGCCCCTAGAGTGAGAGAACTCAACGGCATCTTGAAGAGATCAGTCTGGATCCATCTCTAGGAAGTCGCTGTCTTCAAGTACTCAGCGACTACATGTCTTGGGGTTTGGGTTTGTTTTTTTGTTTTTGTTTTTTAAGCAAAATGGTGAGGAAAGATCTCTTGGATCTTGGTAAGGTTGCAAACTGCCATCTTTTAAAATGGTTAAAAGCAGGATAACACAGCCTCTAACTTCCAAGCAGATCATTTCTTGAAAAATAAAATAAAATGCCAAACTTGTAAGAGACTCTCCTGCGACGCTCAACTTACTGATGGACCTTAAAAACAGACAATCTTCAGCTCAACTTGTTAACGTCCAGCGAAAGTTAACCCTAACACTGAAAAAGGAGTGTTATCTGGAAGACAGAAAGGCCAAATCTGGGGTAGCCATCACTGCTACAGGCAGGACAGGAATCTGATTAGGGAGGGGCCGGGGCAAGTTCCCGGTGGAAGGGACTTTTATTGTTCGGTACAAAGAGAAGCAAATACAGTCAAGATAAGCAGAGAGCATCTGAGTATTTCTGTTATTCTCTGGACCTTTATGTGTGTGATGTTTTATAATCTGAGTTTAAAAACATGCAACCATGAATGAATGCATAGGTTTATTTATACATGCTTTGGAACGCAATCTGAGGTTTGGGTGGAAAACTGGCATCTTGTCAAATAAACTGCTATCAAATATGAAAATTTCATTACTGTAATGATTTTAGGATTATCCAGAAACAGGAAAACAGATCTGTCATGGCCAGGTCCTCGGCCAGGGAAAGATGCTGTTGTGGATACTGGGCCATACCAGGTAAGCGGATCCCTGCCAGAAGAACACAGGGCAGGAGGGACCATTCCAAGGCCTCTTATCTAGAATGCCTGAGGGCTGGGCGCCTGGGTGGGGCTCAGTCGGTTAAGCGTCTGCCTTTGGCTCAGGTCATGATCCCAGGAGCCTGGGATGGAACCCTGTATCCGGCTCCCTGCTCAGTGGGGAGCCTGCTTCTCCCCCTGCCTCCCTCTCTCTGTCTCTGTCTCTCATGAATAAATAAAATCTTTAATTAATTAATTAATTATCTGAGAGCAAAGGAGTCTTCAAATCTGTTTCTTCAAGACCTGAAAACCAGAGGTCTCCTGCCAAGTTTATCTGCAACTTCCCCTGCCGTGGGCTCAATTACAGAGGAGAGGGTTTGGCGGCGAAGGCCCGGTATGAATGCCACCCTCCAAAACGGCAAACCTGGGTCTCTCGGGGTTGCTGGCCATCCCACCACTTGGGAGCCCTCCCCTAGCAGCCCTGAAGGAGCACACACAAGGAGGACAAACATTGGGGCAAAATCTGGGTGGTACTCCTATTAATGATCCCAAATTTTCTGTTCTTATGGGGGTACTTTATAGGATTCCATTTTTTGCCCAAGACACTGCACAAGAACAGTCCCAAAGGCCTACTCCCCCTTCTGCTAAAGGCCAGTTCCATTCTGCAGTAGATCTTCCCCATCTTGGCCCCCCAAAATACTCCCAAGGCCTGTCCTACTGCTACTGAGCAGGCTAGAAAAGCAGCAACAGGCACTCACTGTCCATCTGTGATTTGACCAGGTCTCACAAACTGGTAAGTCACAAAGCGTCACTGCCAAAGAAAGATTTGTAAGTGGGGACACCGCCCACTTCCGACTCATATCTCAATTGTTACTGTTTTGAGTAAGATGGGTATTTCTGATCCACATCCGAGAGGTCTGTTGTACTGCAAGATAACTCAGAAATCCTGATACACTGCAACAGTAATACCTCCCCTTGGGCTGCCTTATTTTTTATTTTTGTTTTTTGCTCTGTTTCTGATATCAAAGGGCTAACAAAACAACTGTGCCCCTAATGACTTTATTTTACACTTCAGACTCAAGATGGAAATTGTGTGTCATTTCAGCAGCTCTCAGCCTAAAGCGAGCAAGTACCCTCTGCCATTATTCTGAGAGAAGGTGTTTTTAATATTTTTGTTCAAGGATATCATAAAGATAGACATTTTAAAAATTACAGTAAGTTACAAAAAATACTGCCTTGATTAGAGGCCCTCAGTTTATGATGGTGCTAAATACACAGAAAAATAGGTATTTTTCCAACTGAAATTAAAATCAGTCGTGAAAATATTTTCAGAGGGTGGATGACCACCAAACCAAACAAACAAACAAACAAAAAAAAACCCAACAGACTAAAGGCATATCAAAGTCATTCTATCCACTGTTTTCTGAAGTAAATGGGTGACAAGAGGACTTTCCATAAGCCACTCCTACTTTGTTCACTGTTAGGTTTGTCTGCGTGTACGCATTTCTATGCATTTAACGGCCTGTTACCCACAACCCCCTCCCCACATGTTAAAAAAAAAAAGTTATTGTACAATTATTTTAAAAATGACTTTACTGCCACATTTAATGTCAAATACTATGTAACAGACACTGAAAGATATCAGAAACTTTTGCTGTGTGAATCCAAACAAAAACAAAAACAAAAAAAACACAGCCTCTGTGTTCAGGGAGGGGAAAGACTTTCCCACAGGAAACTGAGTGCATTTATGACTTCTAAACAGCCGCCCCCAACATCATTTTGCCCTGAGGTGTTTTTTTTTTTTTTAAACTCTGTTAAGATGGTTTACCTCACAAAACACATTTATTAATTATTATTTATGTGATGCTTTTGTAGAACACATTATTGCCAGGCCCAGCACTCTAAGATTTGTCAGATTTTACTTAACCTAAATATAAAAATTACAGATTACTGAAATCTAAACTATTAAAAAAAAATTCAAAGAATTTGCAATTTGTCTCTTTGGTCCTGTTTTGCTTGAAAACACACAGAGACAACTGATTCCATTATCTTTCTCCCGATAAAAGAAGAACTTGGGCTCAGCTATGGTTAGTACAGAGCACAACACAACATGCCCCGCGGAGCTAAAATAATTTAAAACCACAAAACTTAAAAGTTACCAGTATTCTTTTCTCATAATGGCCCCATGTAAGTGCTCTGCCTTTGGTCAAAGGAGAGTTTCCTGGCTTTTAATGACACAAGGCCGATCTAATTATAGAAGTTGCCCTTAAGAGTCCACGATGAAACTTTTCCTCCTGCATTTGGGGAAGGTACTAGTGCTCTGCGACACTTTTCGCAAATAACAACTCAGGAGAAAACACTATTTTATCAAAACACAATGGCCCAGAATAAGAAAGGAAGTCCAGCGGGGACCCAAAGTGGCAGGGAAGCTGGAGAGAAGAATTAGAAAGCTCTCCTTGACCAGCCTAGGCATGAGCCAGCGGAGAGCATTCCTTTCTGGGTAAGGCGAACAGCACAGACCTTAGGAGCCAGTTTGCTAGGGGTACGGCCCCCATGCCTGACTTTAAAGGACATAAAATAGAGGTCCCATTACACCACAGTAACATATTTTTAACAGTTAGTTCTCAAATTAAACCCTTCTCGAATACCCACATTTAATTATTGGTGGTGGTTTTCAATATCTGAGCTATCCCAATGAACCAAAGACTAATACCACATTGTTCCAATTTACTAAATGCCTTGCTTTCCCACATTAAACTATTAGCCAGGAACTGGAAAGTATGAAGGCTAAACCCCCCTGGTGTCTGCAGAAGCTAACCCGGGAGAAAGCAGTTGCTGGAAACAAGGAGGCTGCAGGCTCCCAGTTCTCTGCCCCAGGAGGGCTGGAGGGAGTCTGCTGCGGAGGGGAGGCACGAGATCGCAATCTGAGCCCCCTCCTGCCCCCCTTCAGGTTTTGACTCAGGTGTTGGAAAAATAAGGATTTCAGTTACACGCTTGTATTTTTTTAAAGTGCAACTGTGATTTTATAATTAAAGCTGCACCATTAGGATTGACAAGCTCAGGATGGCAGCCTATGTAGCTTCTAGAAAAGGCTTAAGAAGAAAAGTGGGGGAAAAAAGCAAAACCCCAAAATAACACACCACGTTATTTACCAACCTACGCGTCTAGTTGCCAGAAGATTCCACTGACTGCTCTGATGACGCAGTGTGTGAGTGCAGGCAATTTTTTAAGGATTTTAAAATTTATTTTAGGGGCGCCTGGGTGGCTCAGTCATTAAGCATCTGCCTTCGGCTCAGGTCATGATCCCAGGGTCCTGGGATTGAGCCCCACATTGGGCTTCCTGCTCAGTGGGAAGCCTGTTCCTCCTTCTCCCACTCCCCCTGCTTGTGTTCCCTCTCTTGCTGTCTCTGTCAAGTAAATAAATGAAATCTTAAAAAAAAAAAAAAAAAAGAAAAGAAAAGGAAAAAAAGGGATTTATTTATTTATTTTAGAGAGAGAGAGAAAGCACCACATGTGTGTGCAGGAGGAGGAGAGGGAGAGGGAGAGAATCGTCATGCAAACTCCCCGCTGAGCAGGGGACTGTCTGTGAGCTGTATCCCCCAACCCTGAGACTGTGACCTGAGCTGTAGGCAGACGCTTAACCAACTGAGCCCCCAGGTACCCTCTTAAGACAGTCTTACTGTGCACTTTCTTCCACGAATGTCAGTGCTCTCAAAGTGAAGATAACAATTCACAGCTACTGAGCCTCTTCTGTGCTTTTCTAGAAAAGCAGGTGGAGTCTATTTCAGTATCCTCAGGTCAAAGCAATTGTTGGAGTCAGCTTTCCGACTTCGCTTACCAGTTCCAGGGCCACTTATTTAAACAACTGAAGGTGATTGTTTTTTCTTGATTTTCATTTATCGTTAGTATCTTTCTAGAAGCCAGTGCCAGCTATATGAGTTTTTCTCAACCTTATTTTACTTATGTTAATGTAGAAATACACAGGCATTTGTAATGCCTCTTTACAGGAGATCGTGTAAACTCCTCACCAGAGATACAAAATGGAATCACCATATCATCCATCGAAGATAGTCATGTTTGGCCATTATTTTCCAGCACGTAAAGAAAAATGCTCGTGTCTAAGTGTCCCCTAGAAATCTGGTTGCATCTTTGTTTTCTTCTTATTTTTGCAGCAAGTCCACAGAGACTTCTATCCATGTTCTGTGAAACGCATGTATCCCACTAAAATAGCATGTTATTGTGAGACTAAACATGTACGGAAATATTAATACAGCCTTGATTTGTGCCTTAATGTCACAAGGTTGAGATGAAAAGCTTCAAACTGTGATCCTACATTACACGTATCAAGTAACAGGAGGGCTCTGATACTACACGGTCTATGGCATTAACTTTCCTTAGTTCCCTTCCCATTTATTCCAGAAGTCATACAGAAAGTTCCCATCAAAGGGCTATTTCTTGGTATCAGTTCTTCAGGGATGCTCAAAGCCCAGAACGCTAGGAAGTACATAGAAAGTTTAAATAAAATATTGCCAAAATACTAAATTCGCCAATTAACACAATGAATCGGGCCTTATTTCTATGCTAGTCCCAAGTCTTTGGGAGGGGAGGTACTCAAGAGATTGTGTTACCAACCCAACTCAAATGTGCAACAGCCGGACAGGGAATGCACACAAGCTCTTCCGCTTTTCCGTGGTCAAGAAAGAGCTGCACAGAGCAAGGTCACGCCTCAGTCCGCCCCGTCCCACAGACAGGCATGGTCCTTACCATGTCTCCAGGCTTGACAGAGACGGCCACCACCACGCCAGGCATTGGGGAGCGCAGAATACTGCTTGTGTCCTCAGCCACTTTTTCCAGCATAAATTTGTTCAGTTCTGCAGCCAGTTTGGTTAAGATATGCACCTGATACTTAAGGGAGGAAAAACAACAACAACAACAACAAAACACCATAAATGAGTTTCAAGGAAGAACTTCTCAGATGTAGCATTCATGCAGAATCCATTTGCAGCTTTGAAATTTAAATGATAACATCTTTGAAATCAAATGGTTTTGAATTATCGTACTTAAAAACAAGAATACATTTGTTTCTGGCACATGTTATGGGTAGTAGGATTTAAGAAGTTTCTTTAAATAAGAATGACTCCACTAACTAGTGACAAACACCCTGTCTCATTATGAGAAATATCTCAAAAGTCTGTAAAGAAAACAGTGAGACTTTTCCTTGCATTCCCTTTACCGCTGGTAAGCGTCCCTGCCCACCCCCACCCCCGGCTCCCCCAATCCTAGGAGCGGTCTGGGTCAGCGAGCAGAGGGGTGACGCTGCGAGCAGCCGCCAGCAGATGGCAGCAGACCGCCGTCTCGCGCTTCCCTCTCCCCTCCAGAACGGCTGCGCCACCAAGTAGTTAAGACAAAGGGTTTCAGTGTTCGTTTGGGGCAAAATAATATTTAAAATTCAATTTTTTTCTAGGGATACAATATGTTAGATGCACTACAGGAAAAGCTAGCTTTCTTTGAGGCACAACGTGAGGCAGCCCTTCCAAGGTACCAGGACGGTTAGGGTAGATTAGGATGACACAGAGTGAGTATCTTGAACACCGAGAGACAATAATACCAAGATTGTAAAACCGTTGAAAGACACGTTGCGCACAAGCATTTCCATGAAACCTTTTGTAGGGGGTTCTCGAACAATTACGGGCTCATTAAAGAGAAGTTCAGTCCAACAGAACATTCCTAATAAAGGAGAAATTTCTGCCCCTGCGAGAAAAACCCCTCCCCATCTCTGTGGACAAGTATGAGAGCCACGGTTTGGTCTGCCCAAGAAGAAACAAACCAAAGCTGTTTGAGGAGGTGTTACTCAGGGAAGTTGAAACCACCACCTGAAGAGGTTTGGATTCCTAGCAGATCGTATCCCCCAGGGGTAAGACAGACAACTTCCAGGCGGCTCCATTTTGTTGGGGGAAAAAAAGCTGCTGTAACTCAAAGCTTCCTGTGGGCATCCTGACCGCAGGGATGCAAAAGCAAAACAGAACTCACCCCCCTCATTCTGGACAGGGATGGGGGTCCTCTCCGAGCCTGCACTTTGCAGCGCCTACTCCAAAGGGGTAGGGGAGGGCCCCAGGAGAGGCAGATTTGCCACTGTGACAGGTTGACTAATAACATCTTTTGCATGTTTCTTTACTCCTGAGTGTGTGTTTTGCAATCAAGACATGCGAGTGTCTGCCAGTTTCTGAAGGATATGATCCTTAAGTGAAATTACTGTGCAAATAAAAGCTTTTTGCTCCTATTAAAATTCATCTGAGTCATAAGTGGCAAGGGAAAAGCAAGGAGAGTGCATTCTGCTGTCAGTCTAACACACATTCTGGGTAAGAGGGACTATTTATCAGCAATGAATTGTACCTCAAAGTCCTTCATTTAAACTATGGGGGAGGTGGCGGACAGTGAAAGAAGGGAGAATATAATTGTACCAAATTGCATGGTTTTCGTATCTGGGCTCTGTCTGCCTTGGAACATAAAATCCAACATCACTAGGAGGAGGCGAGTGAACAGGAAAGTCAATTCTCTGGCTGTCGGCGCCCTCCGCCGCTCCCTCCATGCGACTGGCCAGCACTGGGCCCAGCTGTCCAGGTTCCACGCAGTACCCAGATTGATTTTTTCCCCCCTTGTTCCTTGTACCATTTGACTTCCAAATGAGAAGTCAAAATTCAGGGAAAGTATCTTTCTCCACTGAGGATAATATGATTTCTCACATTTCACCACAGTGGATAGACTTAAAAACTAATTTTAGCTATATCACAAACAAGCCTTAATATAAATAAAGAGCTAAGATTGTACCCAGCTCCATTTCTCCCCAGAAATGACAAGATCCTGCCTAAAACTGGATCCTTTTACTATTTTTATAATTTTCATATCTTTTGAATTCCTTTCTCCGTGGGACTCCTGCTTTGCTTGGAAAGAGATGTAAAACAGCCACAAAACTCAACGCCTTTAGATGCAGTCTTTGTTACTGATGAGATGTTCCTTTTCCTTTTGTATTTGTTTATTGTTCTTAAATCTGTCTGGGGGATAAGCGACTTATTGTAATCACAAGTGAAAAATAACAACGGGGTAAATGCCTCAGGAGAGGCCTCAGTGCAAAGAATTGGCGAAGAAACGACCTTTCTGAATATAAAAAGAGGAGGCAGCAAGAAGGTTCTCTTTTTAAGATTACCTTTGATGTTGTCCTGACCCCTTCGGCATGCCCACACAAACACGCCTATTAAAACAACGGCTTGGCTCGGGCCTGGCCGGCGCAGCAGCACACGGGGGCGCCAGCCCGGGTGGGAACCGGGGTGGGAGCGGGGCGGGCGTGGCATCTGGGCCCCGCAGAACCACTGGCCTGGTGCGAACCAGAAGAGCTTTCCGATGCTGCCAGGAAAGAAGTTATTTAACAGTATACACTAGGGCCTTCAGAGCTAATGATCAAAACTGCTACTTATTGGTTTCTCTGAATTCTTAGAGGGCACGGACACGGCAGTCAACTTGCTGAAAAAATTCGGGAAAATGCCCTGGGACGCACCAAGTAAACCCTAAGGGTTTTTACTCTAGGCATTTAACAGCCCTAATGGGTTCTGCACAACTTCCTGGAGAGGCTGGATTTTAACTTGTTGTTACTGTTTGCAAGCACGGAAACCACAAACTGGATGTTTCGGGGGTAGGAGCCCAAGATCAGAAAGATTAGTTGACGGGACATGGAAGTGCAATCCTTTGAGGCCAGAAGGGGCTCACGCCGCAAGGTCATGCGGGATTAGAAGCTGCTCCGGGCGGGGCCTGAGGTGGACACGCTCTGGGGTCGGACAGAGTCTCACTGTGGCTGTAGGGAGATGCTCCCCAACCACAGTCAAATGATCAAGTTCTCGAAAAATAGCTCACAGGTGTCTGGGGGCCTCAGTTATTAGGCGTCTGTCTGCCTTTGGCACAGGTCATGATCTCAGGGTCCTCGAATGGAGCCCCACATTGGGCGCTCTGCTCAGCAGGGAGCCTGCTTCTCCCTCTTCACTCCCCCGGTTGTGTTCTGTCTCTCACTCTGTCTCTCTCTGTCAAATAATAATAAATAACTTAAAAAAAAAAAAAAAAGGCAGCTCACCCCGTAAGCAAGTGCTGAGGACAGGGCTCTCCAGACTCCCCGCAGGACAATAACGGAAAGGACCCAGGTGTTATCTAATGACCCGAGCCTGGGTCTCTAAGCAAATCAACGGTATGGTGTCCGCAAAGTAAAACCATGCCCAACATGAAAATGTCTCCCAACAAGTTCCAGAGGAAGAAAGAGAAGGGAATCATACCAGACATAAAAGGAGCAGGACAAAAACTACGAGAGATGGATGATTAAAAGGGACACAATGCAACTGTTCTAAAAATGAACATGCAACTCTTACCGTGGAACCTGAAAAAAGGGGGGGAAGTTGGGGAGCAGGGAGCTGTCAGAGCTGGGGGGGCAGTCATGGGTTGGGAGAGATATATACTTTTTGATCAGATCAGTTAAGAAAACCACCCTGCAAACAGGTCCGGCCACGGGAGCCTGGCATGCGCGCACACACCCACACGCACATGCACACACACGGCTGTGTGTGCCACAGACAGTAGAGCAGCCCGCGCTGTGGACATGCCCCACTCAGGAGGTCACACAGAACACCCTGACACAGGCCGCTGCACCTCCCCAGGGAGCTTAAACCCTCCAGCATCTGAGGCCTCCCGATTTTCCAGCCACTTGACACCTCCCACGTGCTCACACCTGCGCGATTCCGAGGTCTGTGGGCTCCTGGCAGGATGAGGACTAAGTGTGCTTTACGTATTTTTCCAGTTGTGACTTCCTCGTCACACGGCACCTCTGCTTTCCGTCTCTGCATCGTTCTTCCAAAACAGGGAGCTGGTGGACACTGGCTGAACTGGTCATGGTTTGCCGGGCAACTGTGGGCCATCTGGGTCAAGGGTAAATGATGACCTTGCCTAGTAATTATTTTACATCGAGTGCCCTAACATCCTCTCTGTGGACCCTCGCCAAGTCAGGTGGCTGCGCACCTCTTCCAACACAAGTTTTCCACCTCCTGACCCCAAAGGTCTCCCACCTTCAACTGTGTCTTCATTTCCAGTGTGGCCGCAGCACTGACCCTCAGATGTGCCCCGGGAAGTCTCTTGTCCTAACTCTAACTCCTAACTCTGAGCTGGAGAGCAACTGTCAATCCCTTAAAGTGACAGAAACGACTCGCTACAAAACGTGACACATCTTTAAATTAAACACCGAGGTGTTATCAGAATCTTAATTCAACTTTTTTTTTTCCTTTCCTAAGTTCTCTGTGGGCTACACCATTAACGGGCTGGGGGGCGGGCAACACAGCAGAGGTTCACCGCCCTGCAAACCGCGTTCCCCTCGACTTCAGCATCCGGCCCAGCAAAGCCAACCCGACGGAACTCTCCAGGAAACATGGAGAATCCGAGCCCACAGCTCGCAGCCCTTCTCTGGGAGGGACGCCCGGGACAGAGAAGGTGAGCGAACAGAACAGCGTCTACGCAGCGGCAGCCGCAGCGCTGCCTGTTAGCCGAGCGCGGTGACAACTCCATCCGCGCAGTCTCAAGGTAGCTGTCAATCAGGACCCATCATTTAATCCAACAGCACTCGGAGGACTCTCCGGCAGCCCACAAGACAGCAGATCTACAGCTCTATTTAGATCAGCGCCCGGTTGTGTTTACAATGCAGTGGCAATTAGAAAAGATGCAACAGGCAGCAATATTATGGAGATTTCCATTTTGCAGTATTGCCCCGTAAAGTGTGATCCCGCTTCACAGAGTCAGGCTAAATGACAAAAGGCTATTTTCTTCCGTCTCCCGGCTCCGACAGCACTTCATTTGCAGCTATCTATAATTAGATTAATGGTGTAGTGCAGTACAAAGCAGGCCCACTTCACATCAGATAGCATATGAATTAGGACAAACACTTATTTCAATTCCAGGCAGAGAAAGCAATGACTGGGGTATTTAGCATACCCTTTCTGGTGGAATGAGATGTTAATTGTGTACCATTACCTCTAAACTGCTTGCTTGTTGTATAAATCACTGTGCTAATTGATGCAGAGATAGAAATGTAGCCACGGGCAAGAAAGCAAAGGAATGAGGGCTGAAGATGTTGGATAAAGGATTATCGAGTAAAACCATATGGAGATGAGGTTCCTTTGAAACCTTTCCTTTCTGCCCGTGAGCAGGATTTCTGAAAAGTACCGACAAACTCTTGTGCTAGGAGAGAAAATGTAATCTTTCACATTCCTTTTTAAAAACACCTGTTTCTTTTCAAAGTTCCTGGCTGTCAGAAATCCAAATAAGAGGTATGTGGAATTAATCTGAATATATACTTACACAAACACGAGCTGTGTCGTTTTCAAAGTCAGATCTCCCTATCTGGGTGTTTGGCTCACGGGTTAATAAGGAACACTTGTAAACCACCTGAAGCAGATGTTTCTGTTCCATCCAAAGGGCAAAAATAAATTCTTTCCCAAGACTTGGAGTTGTTCTTATCCACGCAAACAAAACAAAACACAAAACTCTGCTGGTTTAAGTCTGTTATGGGCTCCAATTATGTAGAAGGATTTATTCAGGATGTGAACCCAGCAGAACCATTTTGAACTGCCAATGAAACAAGGATTTTAACACCAACACCAAAACACTGAAATTGGACTACTCCAGTTCATGATTTTATACCGAAAGTAAGGGATTAGAAAGGAAATCTTTTTTCTTGGTCTTCCCCCTAAAACTAGCAAAATATAAACAAAAGCACATAACAACTTAAGAGCATGACTCTTATTATAGAATGCTACCCTTCTCTTTTTAAAATGTCCTACTTGGCACTCAACAGCTCTTATTTGGGTAAAAAATGAGTGTCCCTGAAGCGCAAATATAGAAACCAAATGCTATAGTCAAAAAGTCAAACTGTTACAGATCCCCAGATACAGGGGCTCTCTGGAAGTTCATCAATCAAGTGCGCGCACCCTGTGTTATGTGCTCACGATTTTCTTCATGGCAAAGCAACAGTAAGGTGCAAATTACTGCTGTGCACTTTTTCACAAATCCAGCTGCTTGGTAATTAGCACTGTTATAACAAACTTTTACACAGACGGCAAACACAGTGGGTCAGTTAACGGTTCAAATTCTCAACTTCAGAGTAACAGTTAATCTATCCATCCATCGCAAAGGCACTTTTGAGAAGTCCTGTGTGTAGCTTAGCCTTGTGAAATCCAAATACCGTAATAACTTGCAAGACAATAAAACAACGTCCCAAGAAACTAGAATGTCTGGTTCCAGTTATCACCACTGAAAGTTGGAGAAAAAAGTCCAGAGCTTCTTTGGGCGGTGGAGGGAGGGGGCGAGTCCGCCTTCCCAGACCAAGTCGTCTTGTCGTCTTGTCGTCTTGTCGTATCAACACCACCCGCCCTGCAACGGCCAAGTCCACAGCTGAAGAGTCAGGTCATGATGCTAAATAACCACGTAACTATATATATTATTTAGAGGATACTTTATATGATAGTTTAAAAAATACACACACAGCGAACCTGTCCATGTACATAAAGAAACATCAAGGGTCCCTGAAATGGAAACAAATGCCAGCACGATAAAGAGCGTGATCTGCCCGAAAGTAACCCCTCCCACGCGGGCCGTGAGGGGACATCAATGGAAGTGCGTGGAAAGAAAGCTCTGGGGGCAGTGTGAGGCCTGTTCCCAACCATTAATCATTTGTTTGGACCACTTAAACTAGAGCGGTACAGCCCGCAGCAAAACAACGACGCGGCCGGCCCTCACAAGCTTGGGATGCTGGTGTTAACAGGAGAAAATATATGGTTTCTGATATTGCAACCCAGTTCCCTGGCATTTGCTCCCTTTAATTGAAAAAGGCCGTTAAACACAAAGTAAATCATTCAGTTAGGTTAGCTGTTTAATGACACGTAATTGATAACGGCAACGGGCTGCGGTGACAGAACGATCCACTTTCAACACCAGCCCGCTCACCGTTATGAATCAATCTCCACTCCCCGGTTTAGTCGTCCGCGGCCAAGTTGGTCCTTGAACTTGAGTCTTTTGCTGGACAGATCAATGCGCCACAAGGAGCCCAGGGGTGCAAAGATCTCATTAAGGTCAGTTTTTGAGGCAAGAATCACAAAAACAGAGGTGGAAGGAAAAACAATAAAAATAGATGAAGACCAGTTCCGCGACTCATCTTTCGAAGTTCTTGCTAAAAGAGAGGTTTCCCTAGAGAAAAGGACTATCTTAAGGCTAATATCAAAACCTTTGAGGGAATGAGTAAGTTTGTGTGTAGCTCCAGCTTCTTCCCAAAAGACAATTCCCTCCGAAGAGAAAAATACGGGGACAGCTGTCAATAACACAAAACCTAACCTATTTTTTTTTTCAATTTTGTTTTTTCATCAGAAACACAAGTCCTTCCAATTCTAATGCCCTAAGATAAGCAACTTTTTTCTTACAATAGTGCTGAAAATGACTTCGAAAATTAAACATTAAACCCAGAAAAAAATAAAAATAAAATAAATAAACACTAAATCCAGGACTTAATAAGTCCTATCTCCTCGGTTGTGTTCCACTGAGGTCACCTTCCCTGTGATTGGAATCCCTGGGGTCCCAAGATGGATTCAGAAGTCATGGAAAGGAACAAGAGCTAAGGTCCAGGAGGAAGCCAGCCCACGCCCAGTGTGCGGGGCAGGCGACAGGTCCCCAGTGGGTTTCTCAAGGAGTGAGTCTGTGAAGGGGGTGGGGGGGACTTTCCCGGTGCCCACCTCGGTAAGGACACCGTGCACAGGTGGGCCATGAAACAGGAGTCCCGCCTCTGCTTCACGCAGGTGCCCACAAGCCATCTAACAAGCAGGTCCATCCACCAAGAAGGTAATTTGCTGGAATAAGTGGCACTTTCCCATCCACAAAGGCAAGTCCATTGACAATGTACTATAGAGAACTCACGAAATGGAACACGAGCATTTTACTTCGGCAGGAGTCTCTGTGACACATTATGACTGCAATGAGTCATTTCTTTCTTACATAAGAAAAAATATTATACATCTTTGAAAGCCTTGTACTCAATTATGTAACAATAACGACATCTGTGAACGGTACGGGCTGTTTCTATTCTGTACCCTGAATTGTTTTACGTAATTACACACTTATAAGGTATTTGGTAAACCAGTAAGAAGGTACCTTTTTAAAGCACTATATAATTTGGGGTACAATGAAGTGTTCTCTTGAAAATGTATAATTAGGGCAGCATCAGCTTACAGAAAAGTACAGGAAATGTTATAAAAACACAATTATGTAAATAACCACATAGGTAGGGAAGCGTACTCTTTTGCTATGGTCCCCACCCCTCTAGTTCCTCTTCTATTTGAATTGTTCTTCGCTCATCTCAAGTTAAAGTAACGTTGTCTCTAGAACTCTGGGGGAAAAAGACGGGGAGCTTGGCCTTCCCCTGTAAGCTCTTTAGTCCCGAGCTGGAACACCAGAGGCCTGGGGAATGTGCCAATGCCAGGAGCCATTCAACAATACTCATGGTTTTATAGGGATTTTTTTTAAATGATAAAATACTCTCATAATTATGAATTCACTAAAGAAACTCAGAATCTAATAAGCCAAAATATCAGCTTGCATTGGTCAGAAATTTGAAACTAAAATCTATCAAGGCAAGGCAAACAAAACTACAGATGATACTACTGCGTAGTAAACTGCTGGCCGAGATGAAAGCTGAAAACTACAGAAGATCATAGTCCGCCTCCCCGAAATACGCCCCTCTGGCGCGAGGACTGTTTTGAGCTGAAAGCAGTTCTCTGCCCTCCCACTCCTGTCTAAAAGCCGGTGTCTTTGTCCCATACAAGGAAGAGAACTACTCCACAAGTACTCTGATCCCCTGAGAAGGCTCTTATCTGCACAATAAACCTTTCTAAAAACCATACTTCTCATACATTTCCTAGTTACCTCCCCAAAACTTACCCCTAACCCCAGAAGTTCCCAACCCCCTTTCCATTGCCTCCACACTATGCTGTCCTTTGTTAAAATAGTATATAGCGCCCAATTCTAAATGTCTCTTTAAGTCCCCTTTCTTTGGAACTCCCATGTAGAAGTGGGTAATATAATCTATTTTTTCTTTTGTTTTTCTGCCTTTTGTCAGTTTGATTTGCAAGGCTCGAAGCACTGGAATCTAAGAGGATAGAGGGAAAAGTCTTCCTCCCCCACACAACCCAACAACCGCTGGTCCAAAGTACTGGAAATCATCTTGTCAGGGAGGAAGAAATTTCTTTTGCCCTTCAAGGTCCTTCCAGCTGTACTAAAGATCAGATGGACATAAGACAGATTAACAAGAGAAAATCAAATTTAAAATTATATGGATGGGCAATCCACACAGACATGAAATTGCAAAGACAGGCAAAATGAGGCAAACTGAGGTATGTCCGTCATGCTGACCACGGAGAAGCGAGTAACAGATCTGGGACCTCAAAGGGAAGGAATGCAACCTTCAGGAAGAATAAAAAAGAGTAAGTGTTTGGTAGACCAATGTTTGCTGGGCCACTCAGAAACAATGGGACATAGAGGGCTTTGATCAAGCAGGCCTTTCTGGTTCCTCTCTGTCTACCAGACCTAGTCCACAGTATAATGCAGTTATCTATGGTGACAGCTCTCTTCCTGGAGCAGGTCCTCCAACTAAATTTCTTTTCAAGCAGTTGTGGGGGAGGTAAAGAGCATTTCCTGAATCTGCTGCGTTTTGACTACTTTTACCTCAAAATTATCTTCATGCCAAAGTGGCCCATCTTGGGGTAGTCTGCCCTTGGCCTCTGAAATCTCTCTGAGGGGCTGCTTAGCAATTTTGTTATTTAAAATTCTGACATATTTTAGAAGTCTTTAGAGGCTTTCCAAAAGCTGCCTCATGCACATAAGCTCGGGTCTGGTTGAAAGGGACTTGGTAGAAATACTGGAAGATGCTCCTTTTACCTTCCTTACTCCTCTCCCTTAGGGAAGTCCAAGGGACTGAGGAACGGGACAAAGACCAAACATACAGTTCTTATTACAAATCACAGCATTCCTTAAGTCAAAATTCTGCCACTGGAATTCTGGGGTATATTATCTGAGATGTTGGAGGCTGCACTCGGTGGGTCCAGAAGTCATCAAAACATAAAGATCGAAATCTCTCTCTGAAGCACAGGCAAACATGGACCTTACTTTTCACGCCTCATTCTTCTCCTTTGGAATTTCCACTGATAACATCCTTAGCCTGATAAATTGGCCTTCCCTTCAATTCTCATGAGTGTTCTCTTGCCTGGAAAGTTTGCCATATCCGTGCTATCTATCAGAATCTTTCCCCAGACTTAGGGTCTACGTTTCTAATTTCTCATGGCAGAATTCATATTTGAGGAAATTGAGAGATTTATGAGAGAGAGAGAGAACTGGGAACTGAGTTTGTGAGGAAGGCTTCAAAGTTCTTATAAAATTTAAGATGTATTTTATGGAGTCAACAATAGTTAAAGGCTTGTACCAGTCCTACAATAAAGAGGTATATAAAACAAGCTAATAATCCCCCCTCCAATCTGACTCCCCTGAAGTCATGAAATAATTTGTATTATAAATCTGCTATTCACCAAGATCTATAAAAACAGAAACACACATATCTACTTTTACAAATACAACAAGGAAGCCCCTTTATATTCAAAGGGGGCAATCCATGATATTTTGCCATTCAACACCTTTGACTCAGTATAAGCTTTTAAACACAGGGATGAACTTCCAAACACAGGAAGAAATCTAGGTAACTTCTTTTTCTTTTGACGTGCTTAGCTCATCTGAAGCGGAGGGAAAACCCCCCACGTGGCCATGCGGTTCCCAGATCCCACAGCACACAGACTCCACCATGACAACTCCAGAAGGTAGAAAAGGAGCCCCCCGTGGCCCTGTCGGCACCCCTTCACCAGAGTTGAACTGCCTCCTCCCTGAGGACTGTAACGCCCAGTTGTAAATGTAAGGCGGCCTTGGCTATGCTTCCCGTCGGCTTCTCCGACCCTCCTTCCCAAGGCTGCACTGACAACTCACGCCTCCGCAGGCTGCTCCATCTCCCTGGCCTTTTCTCAACTTTGTTCTCGATTTCTCTAATTACCCACAACAGCATGACTTGGTATCTGGATGGAACCGATAACTCAGCTTGGTTGCAATGACTCCAGAAGAATTTCCTAGAAGTCGTCCTTCACCCAAATACTAATACTCGTAGCAATAAACAGAAAGCTCTCTTCACTTTATAAACAGTAACCACTCTGTGACTGTCTGCGTCTAGAAGGCTGGGAATGCCAAAAGAAATTGCCAAAAGCTTTGATCCTTGAAGTTTGGATCATTTCCCTACAGACTTATTCCTGATAGCTGTCAAATCAAATTGAAAAACACCTACCACTTTTACAAATACCACTAAATAACACTCCGCAGTCCATGAAGTCAGGCTAGGAAGGCAACAGTTCGCTTGCGCCCATGACGCAAAGATGAGGGGCGCTGACTAGCAGCTCTTCTTTGCTGACCTGTAATTCCTTCCTCTGGAGTGCAGGGACAGGAAAGAGAGAGCCCAGGGAGGAGTGGGGCAGGAGGGCTGCTGCTGGACCACCTGGCTCTGAGGCATCTACCTTAGTGAACCCCCCGACCTCCCCACCCCTGAGCAGAGCCCCGCCTCACTTTCAGTCTCAGAAACTGGATATTCTCTATAGCACAGGATGGGTCATTCTCAGCTGGACGGATCTCCTCTGCCAGACCACAAGAAATTCCTGTGTAAAAGATCCTCGTAAAGGGAAGCAGTACATCCCCTAAATGTAGGAGGGTACCCAAACTGCAGCCCCTGGTTGTTGGGTAAATACGGACTCAGCAGAAGGGGGCATTGGACGCTCTTCAGCAGTGCTCTCCGCTGAGTCAGCACGAGCGGTGGTTGTCTAACCTAAAGCATCAAAGCTCGCCCAGGGGGCTGGTTCAAACAGACTGCTGAGCCCCACCTCCGGAGTCTCTGATTCAGGACTGGGTTGGGGCTTATATTTCTAACAAGTTCCCAGGAAATGCTGAAGCTACTGATCTGGGACCACACTTGAGAAGTGTGGACGGCAGGTGCCCTTCTCCACCATAGGAACAGCCTTTCAAGGGGGCCTTCTTAGACCCTCTGGGCTGCTGTAACAGAAAACCATGGCTGGGTGGCTCATGAAGGACAAATTTTTATCTCCCACAGTTGTGAAGGCTGGGAAGTCTAAGAATAAAGGCCCGGCAGAATCCATGTCTGCTAAGAGCCGGCTCCGCAGTTCACAGACCATCTTTTTGGCTGTGTCCCCACATGGGAGAAGGGACAGAAGATCTCTCTAGGGTCCCTTTTATAAAGGCACTAATCCCAAAGGCTCCCCCTCAAATACCACCATCTGGGAGCTAGGTTTCAACATACAAATCTGGGGGGAGGGAGACATAAACATTCTGTCTATAGTGGGGATTTTAGCTCACGTCCAGTGAGAAGCCTTTCTTTCCCTGGACTCAGCCAAGCATCACGCTGTTCAAGAATGCTTCTTTCATTCTTGCTCTGTGTGGAAAAATCTTCTGCGTGACATGGTCTTTCTTCATATATGATAATCACTGATAAACCTAAGAAATTTTGAGTATAGGGATAATACTCTCTAAAATGGGTTCAACGGCAGGGCTATCCACTATCACCACTGCTATTCAACATAGTACTAGAAGACCCAGTCTCAGTAATCAGACAAAAAAAAGAAATAAAAGGCATCCAAATTGGCAAAGAAGTCAAACTCTCACTCTCTGCAGATGATATGATCCTTTATGTGGAAAACCCAAAAGACTCCACCCCAAAACTACTAGAACTCCTGCAGGAATTCTGTAAAGTGTCAGGATATAAAATCAATGCACAGAAATAAGTTGCATCTCTATACACCAAAAGCAGACAGAAGAAAGAAAAACTAAGGAGTCGATCCAATTTACAATTGCACCCCAAACCATAAGATACCTAGGAATAAACCTAACCAAAGAGGCAAAGAATCTGTACTCAGAAAACTATAAAGTACTCACGAAAGAAACTGAGGAAGACACAAAGAAATGGAAAAACATTCTATGTTCATGGTTTGGAAGAACTAGTATCATGAAAATGTCTATGCTACCTAGAGTAATCTACACGTTTAATACAATCCGTATCAAAATACCATCAACTTTTTTCAAAGAAATGGAACAAATAATCCTAAAATTTATATGGAACCAGGGAAGACCATGAATATCCAGAGGAATGTTGAAAAATAAAACCAAAGATGGCAGCTTCACAATTCCGGACTTTAAGCTCTATTACAAAGCTGTCATCATCAAGACAGCAAGGTACTGCTACAAAAACAGGCACACAGATCAATGGAACAGAATAGAGAGCCTGGAAATGGACCTTCAACTCTCTGGTCAACTAATCTTCAACAAAGCAGGAGAAAGAATGTCCAGTGGAAAAAAGACAGTCTCTTCAACAAATGGTGTTGGGAAAATTGGACAGCCACATGCAAGGAATCAAACTGGACTGTTTCTTTATACCGCACGCAAAAAACAGACTCAAAATGGATGAAAGACCTCAATGTGAGACAGGATTCCATCAAAATCCTTGAGAACACAGGCAGCAACCTATTCAACCTCAGCCGCGGCAAATTCTTCCTAGAAACATCGCCAAAGGCAAGGGAAGCAAGATAAAAAATGAACTACTAGAACTTCATCAAGACCAAAATCTTTTGCACAGCAAAGGAAACAGTCAACAAAACCAAAAGACAACCAACAAAATGGGAGAAGATATTTGCAAATGACATACCAGATAAAAGGCTAGTATCCAAAATCTATAAAGAACTTATCAAACTCAACACCCAAAGAACAAAGGGACGCCTGGGTGGCTCAGTTGGTTGAGCGGCTGCCTTTGGCTCAGGTCATGATCCCAGTGTCCTGGGATCGAGTCCCACATTGGGCTCCTAGCCTGGCAGGAAGCCTGCTTCTCCCTCTGCCTCTGCCTGCCACTCTGCCTGTGCTCGCTGGCGTGTGCTCTCTCTCTGACAAAAAAAAAAAAAAAAAAAAAGAACGAATAATCCAATCAAGAGATGGGCAGAAGACATGAATAGACATTTCTACAAAGAAGATACCCAAATGGCCAACAGACACATGAAAAAGTGCTCCACACCACTCGGCACCAGGGAAATACAAATCAAAACCACAATGAGATACCAACTCACACCAGACAGAATGGCTAAAATTAGCAAGTCAGGAAATGACAGATGTTGGTGAGGATGCAGATAAAAGGGAACCCTCCTACAGTCTTTGTGGGAATGCAAGCTGGTGCAGCCACTCTTCAAAAAAAGTTGAAAATAGAGCTACCCTATGACCCAGCAATCACACTACTGGGTACCTACCCTAAAGATACAAATGTAGTGATCTGAAGGGGCACGTGCACCTGAATGTTGATAGCAGCAACGTCCACAATAGCTGAACTATGGAAAGAACCTAGATGTCCATCACCAGATGAATGGATAAAGAAGATGTGGTGTGTATTTGTGTGTGTGTGTGTGTGTGTGTGTGTGTGTGTGTGTATATATATACATATATATAATGGAATGGAATACATACACACACACAGTGGAATAATACTATGCAGCCATAAAAAAAAAAAAAATGAAATCTTGCCATTTGCAACAACATGGAAGGAACTAAAGGGTATTATACTGACCGAAAATTAGTCAATCAGAGAAAGATACTTATCATATGGTCTCTCCAATATGAGGAATTTGAAAGGGAGGGTGGGGGGTCATGGGGGGAAGGGAGGGAAAAATGAAACAAGATGGGAACGGGAGGGAGACAAGCCATAAGAGACTCTTAATCTCAGGAAACAAACCAAGAGTTGCTGGGGGCAGGAGGGAGAGGGTGGCGGAATGATGGACACTGGGGAGGGCATGTGCTATGGGGAGTGCTGTGAATTGTGTAAGACTGATGATTCACAGACCTGTACCCCTGAGACTAATAATACATTGTATGTTAATAAAAAATAAAAAATATATAAAATGGGTTCAGATCCTGACATTTGTGTCGCCTATAGTACGCTGCCTCACTTTCTAGCCTGATTTCCTTCTCTGTTAAGTGGGGGAGAATACTGCTGTCTTGTAGAATTTTTTTAGTTGTGATAAAAAAATTTTTTTTCAAATTTTTATTTAAATTCTAATTAGTTAACTAGAATTTCCTATATACTCTAACTGTAGACTTGTTTTAGTATTTGCATGAGATAACAGATGTAAACTGTCTGGCACAACCCCCAGCCCACAAAGTGCCCAGTGAACGGTACTATCATGACTCTTGTTATGTTGTTACGAACTGAGTTTTGTCTCCTCAAAATTTGTGTGTTGGAGCTCTGACCCCCCGTGTGGCTATATGTGGACACAGGGTCTTTAAGGAGGGAACTAAAGTTGAATGAGGTCATAGGGTAGGAGTTCTAATGCAACAGTAATGAGCCCTTAGAAGAAGAGGAAGACATCCCAGAAGGGCCTACACACAGAGGAAGGCCATGTGAGGCAATAGGAGAAAGAACAGTAGAATCTGCCACTCCAAACTGTGTCTCTTTGGCATGGGGACTAGTTGAAGCTGGTTATTTTCAAGAGACATCTGACACAAGTAAAACTATAAAAACTGACTGGAAGTTAATACTCTTTGGTAAGCAATGTTCACATCTGTAAGGGAAATATTTGGAAGTGTATCTCCTTACCTGTACCAGAAAGAGGGGAATGATGTGAAGTCTCTAGAAACTTTTTAAATAGAGTTGACACACGTTGCATTGGTTTCAGGTTACAACACAGTGGTTAAAATCTCTAGCAACTTATCAACAGACAAGGTAATGACTTAGATATGCATAACATTACCCTTGCTCACCAGGTTGTTCCTGTGACCCCCCCATAACTCAACCCCCGCCCCAACATCTTCCTTTGTCATTAGCTGAGAGGGGAGTAAGATGAGGGCTCTGGCCACCCTGGGGAGTTTCTCAGTTTTCCTGGGTTTCTCCCATATATACAGGAGGTATATGTGTTATCAAACTTCTGTTTTCCTCCTGTGAATCTGTCTTTTGTCCACCGAACTACTAGATCCACCAAAGAACCTAGAAAGGCAGAAGGAAAAATCTACCCGCCCTACAGTCCTGGCGACCACAGAGGTGCCTTCTCTGGCAGGACCCTCCCGGCTTCAGGGCCACAGCGGCGGAGAGATCCGGCATGGAGACAGCGGGAGGTAAGGGTTCTTACCACATCAGTCACCCCACGGAACACAGTGCTGAGAGTCCTTTCTTGGTTTTCTAAATTTTAGAGTAGCACGAGAAAACATTTACAGAACTAGTTCCTTGAGTACAGCAACTCCGATAAAGATGTGTTGTGAGTACTCTTGGTTTCTATTGATCCTTTTCCTCCCAGAGATGGTCCACTGTTTCACACTGTCGGACGGGTCATTTTTCGTAAGAAGGAAGATCACAGGGCAGAACACAGGCATGTGCCCTAATAACCCGCGGTTCTACCAGCCGCACAGACTGGTGAGTTCAATGTCCTCACCAAACCAGCATCTGTTTAGACCAGCTCTGCTATGCATTAATGTGCACACAAGGTAAAGGTCATTCCCAGGGGACATCTTAGAAGCCAAAAGCTGCAAAACTGGTGGGGACAGGTGGAACCCTACAAAGCTCTTAAGAGCACGTGCCACCTAACTCAGACTCTTGTGTTAGAAGCAGACACATCATGGGCTAGACTAACACTGGGTCACCCACCAACCTCGAGATAACTTCTGTGCAGGGAGGCACCCGGTAAGACACTACACGTCCCCCAACCCAAGGGCACATCCCTCTTCGGTATTCATCTGGCTCTGAGACCCAAGGCTTGGCCCCCGCTGTTAATGTGCATGCAAGAAAAGCCAGAAGAGGTTTTCTTTTTGTCTTCTGTATCTTGGGAGTTTGGCTTTGTGACCAGCAAGAATAATCTCCCCGGCCCCATGAGTCAGAGGATGCATTTTGCAGGCAGCTGACGAGACTGTGGTCCAACAGCAGAGGGGGTCATGGGAGCCAGTGATAGCCAGAGGGTCAGAGGACAGGTTACAGTCCCAACAAGGGACTGGCATCACCATTCCCTCTATCCAACTGTGCCAGCTCATGGAGGAGTCTGTCATGAGAAGTGCTGGTCCCTCAACCTCTGCTGGAGAAGTTCCATTCTAGAAGCATCTGCCCTGCGTCACAGGTGAGTAGGTCTGTGACTAAAGGCGTCTCACATTCTTGAGGGAAACCAGAGACACTGTTCACACTACACCAACCTTACGGCCTGTGACAATGAAGTCTGCTTTCTGAAGCGAACCCCGGGAGCAAGCTTCTGGGCTTGTAGGGGCCGCAGCTCTTGGACTCTCCTGAGGGACAGCTCTGAAGGAAGCCCATGGTTAAGCTGTCAGAAGGCTTATGGGTGTGAGTTGTTATTGAGATTTAAAAGAAGATTCTACTTGCCAGTTGCAGGCAGATGATGGAGCCTTTGAACTGGGTACCCTTCTGTATGTTTTTAGACAAATATCACCCTAAACAATGGTCATGTTGGTACCTATGAAAAGGTCACATTAAAAAAAAGGACACGAAGGAGTGTAACAGCTAGGCTTTGGGACTCCCTTTTTTTAAAAAAAAAAAAAAAAAGGAAGAAGAAAAGAAATTAGGGGCGCCTGGGTGGCTCAGTGGGTTAAAGCCTCTGCCTTCGGCTCAGGTCATGACCCCAGGGTCCTGGGATCGAGCCCCACATCGGGCTCTCTGCTCAGTATAGAGTCTGCTTCCCCCCTCTCTCTCTCTGTCTGCCTCTCTGTCTACTTGTGATCTCGGTCTATCAAATAATAAATAAAATATTTAAAAACAACAACAACAACAACAGAAATTAGATTTAGGACAATAATTTGAGTCCACGTCTAACATAAATTCCCTTTCTCCATCCTCTTATCTACCCCTATACCCCCAACTCCCTGTCCCGACCCTCTGGAAGTTCTTTTGGATCTCTGGGCCCCTGGTCTAAACCCCTCCTCTTTCTCAAAATCCAGCCCTAACACCCCAACAAATTCCCTTAGACCCCAAAACTCCTCCAACTTCCTTAGAAAATCACCTAAACATCCGGCCGCCTGTCTGACTTCCCTCTCTTTACAGGATATAGAGAGCACTACGGCCTGATCTCCAAGCCCGGGGTTTTGCAGGTCACTCATGGAAATACCAAGAGCCCGGTAGGCTACTTAGCAGAAGCACCTGCGACACCTGCAGAACAGCTCCACTGTCTCTGACAACTCCTCTTTCCGGGGCTCAGGCCTCAGGCTCTGCTGGCTCCAGGCCTTTGCATACAATGTTCTCTGCAGATGCCCCCTGGACCCCCCAAGGCAAAGAATTCATGTCCCTTGGACAGCAACAAATTTTTTCAATTATAAAGCTCCTGACCTCCACTTTCAGAAGATCCTACCAAATTTACAAAGGGATTAGAAAGAGTAGTGGCCGGGCACCTGGGTGGCTCAGTGGGTTAAAGCCTCTGCCTTCAGCTCAGGTCATGATCCCAGGGTCCTGGGATCGAGCCCCGCATCGTGCTCTCTGCTCAGCAGGGAGCCTGCTTCCTCCTCTCCCTCTGCCTGCTTCTCTGCCTA
Organism: Mustela erminea; assembly: GCF_009829155.1. Lineage (NCBI taxonomy): Eukaryota > Metazoa > Chordata > Mammalia > Carnivora > Mustelidae > Mustela > Mustela erminea. Next base: position 10,654,727 of record NC_045628.1, read on the forward strand.
CTTGTGATCTCTCTCTCTGTCAAATAAATAAATAAAATCTTTAAAAAAAAAAAAAGAAAGAAAGATTAGTGGCCATTCACAACTCTCCCTTCACAGAGGAAATAGCCAAATTTCTCCTTGGCCCGCCTACAAATGATCAGCTGGAAACTAATGGTTAGGTCCTGATAAAAACCAATTTTGAATTATGCTTTCAGGAAGGAGAGCATCCAAAGTTCTTTTTTTCTTCTTTTTAAGATTTTATTTATTTATTTGAGAGAGAGAGAAAGAGAGGGAAAGAGCACAAGCAGGGGAGCAGCAGACACAGAGGGAGAAACAGACTCTCCGCCGAGCAGAGATTCCGATGTGGGACTTGACTCCAGGACCCCGGGATCAGGACCAGAGCCAAATGCAGCCGCCCAACCAAATGAGCCATCCAGGCACCCCCAGAGTCCTTTTAAAAACATTTTATATGGGGTACCTGGGTGGCTCAGTTGTTAAGCATCTGCCTTCGGCTCAGGTCATGATCCTGGGATCCTGGGATCGAGCCCCACATCGGGCTCCCTGCTTCCCTCTGCTACTCCCCCTGCTTGTATTCCCTGTCTCATTGTATCTCTCTGTCAAATAAATGAATAAAATCTTTAAAAAAATAAATAAAATACTTTATATAGGCTTTTAAAAGACATACTGTGCTAAACCCTGAAGTTCTAGAACACAGAAATCTTTTCATTCCCACCGAAGCTGGAATGGAAATCTTCTCCACAAAACAAAGAAGCAAACTGAAGATAACTTAATTGGATGAGCAGGTCAGTCCCTTGACATTCAGGCTGCAATTCAGTTCTCTGGAGCATTAGAAACAACTGTGCTGAGGCGCCTGGGTGGCTCAGTGGGTTAAAGCCTCTGCCTTCAGCTCAGGTCATGATCCCAGGGTCCTGGGATCGAGCCCCGCATCGGGCTCTCTGCTCAGCAGGGAGCCTGCTTCTCTGCCTACTTGTGATCTCTGTCTGTCAAATTAATAAATAAAATCTTAAAAAAAAAAGAAAAGAAAAGAAAAGAAACAACTGTGCTGTCTTAGGAATCTCTAGAAAATCAGAAACGTGGCTCTAGAAGCAACTCAAACCTCCCCTATTCATTCTAGATGCCTTAGAAGATCAGGACATTGGAAACGGAATTGTCTTACACTTAAACAATGGAAAAATTTAAATAGTAATCACCCTAGACCTCTGATTATTGGCAGGAATACCCCAAAACTCTTTGAAGAAAAGTTGGATACTTTCTATGTACCTTTGTAAGGCAGATTTTCTACCTCCATCTTCTCTAGGATGTAAGAGCCATGGAGATGCTTCTCATCAGGAGGGTTGGAAAAGGAGGGAGGCAGTGGAAAGCGGAAGCTATCTGGAAAACAGGCTATACTGAAAAATCGTAAACGTCTTCTCCAGAAATACTAAAGTCTTTAGTCATCTGAGCAGAAGACCTTAATATATTTCATGTGCCAGAAACATAATTTGGATCCAGCTGCACTTTTATAAATGAGTAAGTTTTGCATTATTAGACCTGCTGCATGGCTAAAATTTGAAAATGAAAACTGTAAGATTTGTATGCCTTTGTAGGTTTATGTCTGTCTGTATATTATGCTACAGATGTGTCAGATTTCTCTACCTCTGTATACTATTGCCAAAATTAATTTGTGAAGCGCTCTAAAATTAATTGGCTTAAAATTAAGCACTTATATATTAAGTATTCCTAAAGTTCTCAGAGGTATAACACACCTAAATGCTTTCTAGGTTTACTTGGTCTGGAAAACTACTCAATATTAAAACTAGATTAATTAAGTTTGCTCGTTTAATTAAAATAGGTCTTCACGGAGTTATCAGTATTCAATATAATACTTTAATTCTACCTTGGCTTACTAAATAGTTTATTATCTTGAAAATTTTGACAGCAAGAAAAATAGCTTGGACTGGTGGCTATGTCTAATGTCTCGTGAAATTTTTGTGAGTAGTTTGAACATATTGCTGGGATTTACATAGATGTAAATGGGGTAAGAGTCTTCAGGCGAGCTTCCACATAGTTATTATATTTTACGATATGTGTACTTAAAAATAGCTTCCACAAGCTTCTAGCTAACTCAAAACTTTCCAGTTTCGCTAAATTTGGGGAGTGTTCGCTATCAGTAGTTACTCTCTTTAGTTCTTATCTGACCCCAATGGTGCTGTCCCTGAATGAGATCACACACACTAGGTAAAGGGTAAGATCAAGGAAAGAAACAGGCGAAAATAGATTGAAGGCTTCTCTGGTTCTACAAGTAACCTTCCAAAGCTGGAGAATACGACTGGGCTCAAAGTATCTTCCAGAGAGGGGGTCTCTTTCAATGTTTACAGATTGCAGATGGGCCGAAACCAGCCATAACCACCCAATATCTGGGCAACTGGGGGAGTATTCATTTGATCTCTTGGTTTATTAAAAACTATGGGGAAGCTGAAAAGTCTTAGAAAAGTTGGCAAGGTAATTTCAAATGGAATGCATATGTTATTACACAAACTTATTAAGTATAAATCCCTTGAAAAGAAACTTTAATATTAAAGAAATTATAATATATCCCAAGGAGAATTCTAGTCTCAATAAATGACAGCAAATATAAGTACTAGATCACTACTGCCTTCAGTCTGGCATCTGCAAGAGGAAATTATACACTCAACCAGTTTGACTCCAATGTGACTTTCAACCTTTCTACACTCCTCTTAGAACATGGAGAGTCTGGAAACTCCATTCATTTTAAAACGAATCGCCTCAATCTGAAGATGGTCCCAGGAGAAAAGGAGCTGAACCAGAATTGTTTAGCTCCTTTCCTGGACAGTGGGACTCCATTCTTGTCAGACTTCTTACTTCAACTAAGTTCAGAGCTGGAGTGATTTGACGATGGCATTCAAATACTCTTCATCTTAAGAAGAAAAAGAAAAGTCTGTTATTCATTCTACCTGAATGCCAGAAGTGTAATTTAACTGAATATTCCTCAAAACTCTAGAGACTCTTATGTTGGAGACAATTAAATACTAACACCTCCAGAAAAGTCTCATTACCCTACAAACCAGAAACACAAAATATTGTTTTTCTTGGCTTCTTCTGTGTCTTTTTGAAAACTGTCATCTGTGAAAGAAAAAGCTTTATTTTTAAGGTCAAATATACTTAAGATTTGTTTATATCAGAACGTATGTCAAAGTTCACATGAGCTTTGGTCTTCGTGGCAACCCACACTCTTTATCATGAGAAGGCACAGCATGAAGGGCTGAAATGAACTTTAAGAAAATATTACTCATCCCAATATAAATGTCTGTCTTGAGGGTTGCCTATTTCTGCGCCAAATAAAAGAGGTCAAACTGTACCAGGAAGGCAGGAATGAAGCCGCGTGGCCTAGAAACAGTGATTCCTGGCCCAGAAGTAAAAAAGTGGGAAGAGTTTCTTTGTCAAATATTAAAAGACATCAACATCAGAATTACGAATATTTCACTAACATCTTATTTATTCTGCAGAATGGACTGATAAGCCATCTATCTCTGCCCAACACCCCAGTGGAGTGAAACTCTCCCAGGGCAATAAGCTCTGGTTTTACCGGTATGTGAACACTGATGCTGACATCTAGTCCTCTTCCAGGAACAGCAAAGGCTGTTGGTATTTAGAAAAGGTGAAGCAGTTCCATGCTGAGCAATGGACAGAAGCACTGTTCTGTGCAAAGACTGCACACCTGTGATTTCCACCTGTAACAGGCGGAAAAGCCTCCTGCTGTCACCCCAACTCACACTTTTCCACGACGGCATGAACTGACAGCAGGGATTTTGCCCACAAGGCTGATTCAAGTCTTGTCGGCTGTCACGGTCAAGCTCTCAGAACCAGAGAAATGAGTCAATTCGTTGTTAAAAAGTTTTGGACAAGGTTGGAGGGTAGAGTACAAAATTTTTCTTTACTACAGAAACATTTGTTAACAAAACAGAGCTGGCTCTCGAAGCTCCAATCCTAGAAATCTCTCTCCGAAACAGTTCAGGGGGGAGGAGTCCATTTTGAAACATACTTTAGGAACACTCTTGGTAGTGGAGTATGATTCACCCCTAAGAAGGAACGACGTACACAGACCTGCGACAGCAGGTGAGCCACACAAACTATTATGCTAAGTGCAGGGAGCCAAACACGAAAGTCACATGTTCTATGATTCCACTGAAATGAAACATCTAGAATGGGAAAATCTAGACACAGAACGTAGACCAGTGGCTGCCACAGGCCGCGGAGAGAGGGGAAGCCAGCTAAGAGTTACAGAGTTTCCCTAGGGGCTGACAACAACGTGTTGGAACTAGAGAGAAGCGACAGCCTTGTGAATATATTAAGTGCTGTTAGTACGTTTTTAATTAATTAAGTGATGACAGAGAGAGAGAGAGAGAGGCAGACACTTAACCGACTGAGCCACCCAGGCACCCCAACATTAGTACCTTTTAAATGTCATAAGACATTTAAAAATGGTTAATCATTAATTTTAGGTTATGTAAATTTTAACTCACTTCAAAGAATATGGTTTGTCACATGGATGTTGTAAAGCATTCCTGTTCACAAGGCTCTTTAGTTACGAGTATGGATGAAGCTGACTGCTGTGGGGCTGCCATCTGTACTGTCTTCTCCAATACACAGTAACAACCTAATGACGTAGGGATCCCAGGGTCCAGGACCTACAAGACTGTCAATATTGTGCATAAAAAAGGGAAAAGTATTTATAATGAGTTTGTCCAAGCTCTCCATGTCTCTGCCCAAGCAAGAAGATGCAAAAAGCAGGTAACTATGAAAAGGTCCAATGATGGGGCATTTAGGTGGCTCAATTGTTAAGCGTCTGCCTTCGGCTCAGGTCGTGATCCCAGGGTCCTGGGATCGAGCCCCACATTGGGCTCCCCGCCCAGCAGGAAGCCTGTCTCTACCTCTCTCTCTGCTTTTGTTCCCCTCGCGCTGTGTCTCTGTCAAATAAATAAATAAAATCTTAAAAAAAAAAAGTTCTAATGCTGAAGAACATGATTCTGTGAGCCTCGCACCTGGCAGTACTCTTAGGAAGAAATTTATAGGGTCTTGGAAACCTCAAGTAATTCTTTTGAAAATGTATTTTTGCCTAGACATCAGTAAAATTTAGACAGAAGTTCATAACCCTTTTCTTGCTCATGGTATCACTAATGTTCACCAGAGCAAAGGAAATGTCTTGACATGAATTTAATTTGAAAACTCTGGGAGAATTACTGTAGTTTCTTGACAGGAGCCTGGGAAAGTCCTGGCCAGTCCAAATGGATCTGCCACCCCAAACCTGGGTAAGTTAGCAACATGCTGCCACTAAGAGTCAAAATTTTGAACTGGCTAAGTGCCAAAGAGCATAGAGAGGCTACGCTCACTCACCATTCCAGAGTTTGAACTTCTTACCAAGGCCAAAGAAAAGCAGGCTTCTTGGGTATATATTGCAAAGCCAGGTTTGGCTGACTTTTTATTTGCACATTTTTCCATTTTATTTTCAATAATTTTTACACTCCAAAAATGAGAGAAAAAAGTGACATAATTTTCTGCAAAGATAATTATCTTCTATGAGAAGGAAATCAATTTCCAGTGCAATAAAATAAATTGTACCCCCTGATGATGTAACTTGTATGACTATCAAATACTGTGATTTTCCCTCTAATGCCCCACTTTTCTGCTATGTTTGGCTTTGTTAATTACGGGAGAGAAGACTATAGAATTCAGAGAACAAAAGAGACCCCCCAAATCCTGAGAGCGAGCATGACCTATGCTTCTGGCTTCCCGTGAGACCTCATACACTCAGATTTCTCTCTTAGGATTCCATAGTCAGAGAACTCAATCTTCGAACTCAAGTTGCCAACCACTGTGGTATCCTAAACATATCATGCCTTTTTATGGCTCCTGGCTATGTTCATGGTATTGGATCCTTCTAGAATATCCTCCCCAGTTTTCTTTGGTTGGCCAGCTCACAACCATTCCCTAAGTCACCACTGAGGTGTCATCAGGTCAGGGAACTCCACTGGCTCCCACGGCGCCCTGGCTGTCTGTCTCACTGACCATACTTTATTGAAATTACCAGTTTAATTGTCTATTTCCTTTACCAGACAAGCAGAAAAAGGAAACACAGTCATTCTTTTAAAAGATTTTATTTATCTGAGAGAGAGAGAGACAGACAGAATGGGGGGAGAGGCAGAAGAAAAGGGAGAAGCAGGCTTCCCACTGAGCAGGGAGCCCAATGCTGGGCTTGATTGATCCCAGGACACTGGGATCATGACCTGAGCTGAAAGCAGCCGCTTAACCGACCGAACCACCCAGGCGCCCCTGGAAACAGCAACTTTAATAGCAGAGAAACTCCACTTTAACCAAATAATCAAAGTAATATCCCCATTAATGGGACAAAGAGAAACATGTGCCTCCCTATAGAACATAGGGACACAACACCGTTCTATGATACTCCTACCAAAAACTGTGTAACTCGGGGCACCCGGGGGGCTCAGTCAGTTAATTGTCCGCCTTTGGTCACGATTTCCGGGTCCTGGGTTCAAGCCCCGCCTCGGGTTCCCTGCTCAGTGTGAAGCCTGCTTCTCCCTCTCCCTCTGCCTTGCTCATGCTCTGGCTCTCTCTCTCTCAAATGAATAAATAAAATCTTTAAAGAATAATTTTTAACTTAATCTAATTATGAGAAAACACCAGACAAACCCAAATTGAGATCCATTTGACAAAATAAAAGTCCTGTCTTAAAAAAACAAAACATAAAGGTCATGAAAGACGAAGACCAAGGAACTATTCTAGACTAAAGCATTATAAAAGAACTTGAAAAATAAATGCAATGTGTGACTCGGAATTAGAGTCTGGACCAGAAAAAAGAATTTCATTTGCTATAAAAGATGTTAGTAGGAAAACTGGTAAGACCTGAAAAGCTTTGAAACTAGACAGTAGTCCTGTACCAATGTTACTTTTCTGCACTGTGGTTAATAAGGAAATGCTGCCTTGTCTTTAAGATAAGTAGTCAATGGGGCCGCTGGGTGGCCCAAGCAGTTGAGTATCCAACTCTTGGTTCTGGCTCAGGTCATGATCTCTGGGTCTGGAGATCGGGCTCCAAGAGGGGAGTTTGCTGGAGTTTCTTTTTCCCTCTCCCTCTACCACTCCCAAATCTTGTTCACTCTGTCTCTAAAATAAATAAATATATTTTGGGGGAAAAATAAGGTAAGTTATTAGCAACTTACTAAAATGGTGTAGAGAAAATAATCATGGGAGTGGGGGACAGCACACAATAAAGCCCACCATAATAAAATGGTAATTTGGGGAATCAGTGAAATTATATGGACATTCATAACTGTAATATTTTTACAATTTTTCTAGAACTCACAAATTATATAAAGATAAGTTTAACATTTTTTAATCACAAAAGCCTAAAGAAAATTTTCCTTTTAGATGAAAGCAATAATGTATGGGATTAGAAACACATATGCTATGTTCAGGGTAGATGAGAAAATCTGTATTAATTACTTTTTTTTTCCTTGTGGTAATTACTTTTAAAATGACACCAGTGGCTACACAGCGTGCTAATTGGAAGTTGGCACAATTCCAGGTCACTGACACTATCTCCCAGATTAACCCAACAAACTGGACAGCATAGCAGTACAAGGAAATTTCTTTAGTTGTGTCGACATACATGAGAAGCAAGTACACTGCAAAGAATACTGAGATCTCTACCTGCCTTACAAATAAATGTTTCTTTCACAGCCTTTACAAACTCAAAACCAAAACAAACAAAATAACAACAACAACAAAAACCCAAAACCAAAAAACCCCCACACTCCACCTTAAAGGTAATCATCCCACAAAAGACACACAAAAGACAAGGGAGCCTACATCATGCTAGGATTATAGTGTGTCGTCAACAGACACCCCCAGTCAGAAGCAGCATCCTCTCTATGGGGCTGGTCATTTCAGAGATGGCATTTTCTATGACAAGATTAAATTAGCTGTACTAGCTACAGGCTATGGGAACAAAAAGTTAACACTGCTTAGATGAGCATCCATGACCTCACCGCGTCATAGGAAAGTTAAAGGTGAATGCAGTCCTGGGAGAGACAATGTTCGGGGAGAATAATGGGGTCCTGGACGGTTAGGCGACACACCATATTATTCACTCCTCCACTTTCAAAAATATTAAATGCTCGCTTTCTTATCTGCCACTGCTCTCTGCACGTGAAACAGGTATGGTTCTCATTTTCCTTTTTAGAGACAAAGGAGCCAAGGGATAGAATCTCAAGCAGTCCCCATGCCTCATTACTCTCATTTTATTTATTTTTTAAAGATTTTATTTATTTATTTGACAGAGAGAGAGAGAGATCACAAGTTGGCAGAGAGGCAGGCAGAGAGAGAGGGAGAACCAGGCTCCCTGCTGAGCAGAAAGCCCGATGCGGGGGCTTGATCCCAGGACCCTGAGATCATGACCTGAGCCAAAGGCAGAGGCTTTAACCCACTGAGCCACCCAGGCACCCCATGACTCTTATTTTAAAGTCCATGCTGAAGGGGTACCTGGGTGGCTCAGTCAGTTAAGCTTCTGACTCTTGATTTCAGCTCGGGTCATGATCTCAGGGTGGTGAGATCAAACCCCACGACAGGGTCCACACCGGGCATGGAGCCTGCTTGAGATTCTCTCTCTCCCCCTCCCGCTGTGTCCCTACCCAATCCCTCCCCCTAACCTTACATGCACACAAGCACTCTCTCTCTTTGCTCTCTCTCAAAAAAATAAAAAAACAGGGGCGCCTGGGTTAGAGTGGGTTAGAGCCTCTGCCTTCGGCTCAGGCCATGATCCCAGGGTCCTGGGATCGAGCCCCACATCAGGCTCTCTGTTCAGCAGGGAGCCTGCTTCCTTTCCTCTGTCTGGATCTCTGCCTGTCAAATAAATAAATAAAATATTTAAAAATAAATAAATAATAGAGTCCAGGTTGAAGAGAAGCTGAAGCAAGCAAGTGGGGGGTAGGGGAGGGAAGAGAACACCAGTCACTGGACACGACTAAAACACATCTCATTTCTTGAAAGACGGCAGAACGTGAACATTCTGCAATATTCAAGCAATGCCCACATGCCAAGAAGTGTGGCATTTCCAAGCGTATGGGTGACCCATAACTTCACTCTTTGGTTCTGCGGATCCGAAAGTGACCACCAGCAGGTTTTCTCAAGTCATGCTGTGGGCGTGAGAAACCCGGGCACGTGGCACTGCTGGGGGCAGAGCTCGGTCAAGGCCGGTGCCAGCCTTCAGAACCGAGCTCCCCGCGAGTGGGCTCATTCTCCTCTCGGCCTGAGCTCAGACGGTCTCAGAAAGGTTCGGGAAGGGCTCACGTTCAGAGGGTGTGCTGGAATGTCAGGAGGCTCCAAGGACCCCTTCTGGTGCACCTCTTCTGGGTAAGCACTGGCTACCAGTGTAGACACCTCACATCCCTGAAGCCTCGGGGGTCTGAGAGGCCCGCAGTGGCCCCCACCCATGGGTACTGGAGGCAGCCTGGCCCGAGGGCCCCATCGTCTGTGTGCTCGGCTGGGAGATTCTGCAAACCCCCTTCTGCTGATGCCTCTGTCTCCTGCTGCTTAGACAAAGGACGCCGTATCTGAGCCGTCACTCGGGGGCAGGACGCTGCCGGCCTCCGTAAGAAACCTACGGAACCACCTCCAAATGGTACAAATGAACGTCTTCTCGGGAATTCCAGGAAAACTTCTCCAACTGGCCTTTGCCAGGCTCTTTATGGATGACTACTGTACATCGCTCTCGAGAGTTCTCACCGGCTACACCAGATCTGTCAGGTGTACAGGCGTCAGGTGTACACATGAGAAGCTACTTGATTCACCTTCAATTAGGCTCAAATTCGGTAAAATATCTTCATTTTAAAAGACAGAAAGAGATCAAAATATTTACGTTTAGAGAAGACGTGAAATACAAGCGTGACAAATGTAAATGAGCTTGTACAGAGGGAGAGCTTTCCATCCCGGCCTCCTGCGGGTTCGCCACGGACAGGCGGCACCTTCTGCCAAGCATCTCGCATCACACGGAGGCGCTTTCTCCCAGGCTAAGAGAAAGTTCGGGAGAGTGGGAGCCTTGGCCATTATTTCACAACTGAGTTAACCTCTATCCCAGGGCAACATTCTACAGCTGCGAGTCAGTACTTTATTTTCATTCTTTCTTTTTCCTCTCCATTTTGTCTTCTATTTGGGTAAATTGCCCTTGACATTCATGCCTGCGACTAGGGGCGTAAGAACCACATCTGGGTCTGGTCTTGCTGCGCTGAATAGCTGCCTACTTTTTAAAAGGCAGAAATGGAAACAGAGTCACGAGACGTTAATTCATTTGAATTAAAGTCATCAAGTGATGGACAAGGCGTGCGCGCGCACACACACACACTCACACACACACTCACACACACGCACACACACACACAGACTATAAGCAGCCATAAGCAAGCTGTTGAGAAACAGCAGATGGGAATCATTGGTATGTTCACCATTTAGTCTCACAAGGGACATCTCTTTCCTCCAGAATTAGCCATATTTGCTTGTCAGAGGTACTCGGCACAACAGGCATCAAGCGTACACAACCGACCCATCACAAAGCAGTTCTCGCAATGCTTGAACTGTGGAGACCGGTGGTTCTCAAGGCAGGGTCTCCTGAGCAGCAGCATCAAAGGGAACTTGTTAGAAGAGCTGATTTCAGGCCCCCCCCAAGAGTTAAGACACGGGGACCTGGAGGGTGGGGCTGTCCCTGCTCTCACAAGCCCTTCAGGGGATGGGGAGGTGAGCTCTGGTGTGTCGCGCTAAGAGGACTTGTGTTGAATCCACTCCCTGGGTGCTCCCACTGTCTCACCGTCTTCACCAGGAAAACGGAGCGAGTGGTGCTCACCTTTCTTAAACGGCGCCGTGAGGAGCAAAGCAGCTACACACATCAGTGGTTCACGGACGCTGCCTGGGGCTGGCGGTGGGGGCACCGATCGGCTGCAAGCAGCAGGCGGAAAGGAACTTTTGGGGTGATGGGAATGCTTTACAGCTGAACTGTAGGGGCAGCTGCACACGGCTATAAACTTCTTACAAATCGCTAGATCGCCACTTACCTGGGTGCGTGCTGTCCGGGAAGCACACCTCAATAAAACTTTAAATGTGTAGAAGAGTGCCTAGAAGAGTGCCTCGTTCCTAGTGTCAGATGCTGGCTCTCACCATCAAAGCCATTCAAACAGATTTATCAAACTGGACATGTTCCAGAAAGAACTCATCTCCCCTCCATGGGCAAGGGTCCCACTCTGCCTTGATGTCTTGAGTGGGATCTGTGCTGTAACCTGTCATTGATTCAGAAAGTCAATGAGGCCTAGGGCCATCACTCTTACTACGGAGATTTTACAGACGGGAACACGACACCCCCCAGAGTACGGCACCGTATCAACGGCACACTGACAAGCAACCAACCCGGCTACATTGCCCCGCCAATCGCTCCCTTTCCTCTCATGATGCGGTGAGCGGGGATATTCGCTCTCACGGCAGCAGTCTTGCGGGCTGCCATCTCTTGCGGTGAGCAATGGCGCATCACAGACTACCGACTACGATGCAGGAAAGAGAAGCGATGCAAGACGAAACACAGGAAGATGCAGACTTGGCTTTGGGTAGAACCTTAGCGAACAACCACGTTTCTGTGCCAGAACTACATACAAGTAGATATTTTCGATACTGATTTTGTCGACAAACGTCAATGCTGAACCTTCCCTGAGCACCGTGCTCCCAGAAAACAGACGTGGTTTCTTCCCCTCCTTCTTGCCTGGTAAATAGCTAAAGGCAAAGAGCCACTCTCCCCACGTGCCATTAGACTCATGATGACTCCCTTGCGGGCGGACCTGCTTCTGTGCAACCCGAGCCAGCCCTTCCTTTTCTTTAAGATGTTCCTCAATAAACATTCTTCCTCTCATGAGAGCCTGAATAAGAGTATCTTCTCAATTATCCGGTGCCTTTTGTTCTTGATACAGTAAATATAACGAAAAAGTTTGGCTTGTGTTTGCATCCACTCTTGGTTAACAAGGTTATTTGAAACACTCGACATTTTACGATATCCTAGAATATAGGCGTATATGCACACACATACACATACATGTGTGTATGTGCTAGAGAACAAAAAGGAGAAGGAAAAATTAGTTTGCACATCCAACTATCTACAAGTGATCATTAGGGCCAGAGGTGGACATTTTTCTATAAAGGGCAGATGGCAATGTATCTTTTGGGTTTCACAGGTCATATGTTAACTCAGAGAGAGTTTATGTTAACTCGCATGTCAGTGTTTTTGCTGCTTACATGTAGTCTTTAAATTTATAAAATTATTAAGTAAACCAATTTAAACAAAAACTATTTCAAAAATACCTATTATTTGAAACACCCGCATGGGGTCACCTTTCTAAAATGTACTATGTGACTACTCCTTACAGAAGTACAATATAGAGAACATAATTTCAATTACTTTAGTTAAGACAGGTCCCTTTAAGTCACATGCTACTGTCCTTCCCATAAGAGTGTAGTTTAGTAGGGGACTTTTTTGGAGGGGTCCTTCGTCCAAGTTACTGACCTTTCAGCTACCATATCTGTTTCTCAGTCCTCTGCACTGTCCTGCTCCCTTCTAACTCCTAGTTTAAGAGATCCAAAGGCATGGGGCGCCTGGCTGGCTCCTTTAGAAGAGCGTGCAACTCTTGATCTCAGGGTTGTGAGTTCAAGCCCCATGTTGGAGGGTAGAGATTACTTAAAAATAAATAAATAAAAATAAACAAAAAATAAAAGTTCCCAAGGCAGCATCTCCTATATTACTCTATGAAATGAATTCTGGGAAAAGCGAATACATATTCAGTGAAAAAAAGGGAAATCAGCAGTCAATGTCAGTAGTTTGAGAACTACTACTGCAAAGGGAATATAAATCTAGTGAAGACTAAGAAGTCCGGAGGTAAGAAAACATTGTTTAAAACAACAATAACAACATTGTTTAGGGGCACCTGGCTGGCTCAGTCTGCACAGCATGTGACTCTTGATCTTGGGGTCAATGAGTCTGAGCCCTAGATTGAAAGTAGAGGTTACCTTACAAGAATATTTAATTTAACCAACCTTTTCCCAAATTATCTGAAATAGAATTTCTTTTTTGAAGCACTACCATTCACGTTGCTTGGCAAAATTGTCCTAAATTTTGAGATCAACTAACTCCTAGAATTCCCTACAAATTATTAGAATTAACTAATTCTTAGAATTCTGTGTAAACTAAGAGTCAATAAACTTCAAGTCATGAACTTAATAACACCCACTCTGTGATTATCAAGTTTTTCCTAGTTATTCCTGTTTAAAATAAAAACAAATTCTATGGGGAGATACCCCCAAAAATCTAGAGTGTTACCCTATTAAAGAAATGTAGTTTTCTTGTTTCAGCTCTTTAGTGATAAAGGTACTCTATTTTCTTTATCTTTTTTTTTTTACGATGTTCAGTTAGTCAACATATAGTACATCAGTAGTTTTTTATGTAGTGTTCAATGATTTATCAATTGCATATAACGTGCAAATAGTACTGCTCTATTATTAAGTCCCCCCCACCTTATACCCATAACTTGTTGCATGATACAGGTACAAGTAATTAATTGAATTTGTAGCCCCTATGTTTGTTCTCTCCTCAATAATCAATACTTTTCATTTCAGTTACTTTTAATTAGTACAACTTCTGTACCTTGACATGTTTTCCAAATATGCTGCTGCTGAATATGTATGTAATGTATGTTCATTTTTTAAAAAATCAGATATTGGGGTGCCTGGGTGGCTCAGTTGGTTGAGCATCTGACTCTTGGTTTTGGCTTGGGTCATGATCTCAGGGTCACGGGACTGAGCCCTGTGTCAGGCTCCATGCTCAGTGGGGTCTGCCTTAAGATTCTCTCCCTCTGCAACTCTCCACACATAATCTTTCTCCATCTCACTCTCACTCTGTCTCAAATACATAAATCTTAAAAAAAGAAAAAAGACATTAACAGAAGAGCATGAAGAAGATTCTATTCAAATTAAGCAACTATTAATACTCCTGGAACCCACCTTCTAAGTTTGTGTTTTTGAAATAAAATAGTATCATTCATATATATATATATAACTTTAACCTTATTTTTTCAAGTCAGTGTAGTTCACACCGCATCTTTCCATGTTCATAAACACTGACCTAATCGTAATTTTAATAGCTGCACTTTAATGTTCTACCATATGGAACGCCTTGATTTCTTTAATCAAACCCCCGTTGAGGGACAGAATGGTAGTTTCTAATTATTTGTTAATATAAACAACACTGAGATGAGTATCACAGGCATATATTTTGGGGAACACACCCAATCAGTTCCCATCATGGACTTCAGTGTGAGAACCCTTCCCGTCCAAGTCATCCTAGGTGGCAATGTGCGTCCCACCTTCTCTCCCTGGTGTTGCCTGATGGGACTAAAAGCCAGCAAACTTCGATAATCCAGTGATCCACTATACATCTAGGGGAGAGAAGACGAGATGCACTAGTTCGATTCTCTTTCTTGGAGTGAGGCAGCTTCCAGGGAGAGCATGATCTGCAAAATGGCTGATGAGGCCACGATCTGTATCAATCCGCCATATGCAGTCCTCAGTTATAAGGCAGAAACTGTATTCAGCAGAAGAACTGAAAGCCACAGATGGACACAGGCAGACCTCTGCAGAGGCACTCAGTCACGTTAATGGCGGTGCACTCCAGTGAGAAGGGTCCAGAAGCTGCTCTTGATGGGCTTCCGATCACAGCTTTGCCATCAGAAGGCCTTCAGGTTAAGCTGTGTTTCTGACTCTGGGGACATGACCCTGGAAAGATTAATGTCTGTGTATCTCAAGTCCTTCATCTCAAAAAACACAAATGATATCTACCTCATTATTTACCTCATCAAAGATTTAATGAGAAGATAAACTAAAATGCTTTATACATACCAAGTGCTCAATGTATGTTAGCTCTCATAATTACAGTCTTATCATTATGATCTGAGCTACCCTGGACCCAGAAAACCACCAGTTAATGCATTCCCTAGAGCCTGGACAATTGGCCTTTCCCCAAGGCTTCTGTATATACAACCTGGTAATAAGTTTGGGAAACTTGAGTGAATCTCCCACAAGCGAAGAACGTAATTAAACAATTCCTCATGATAAATTCCTAGAGTTCGGGTGGCCACACTGAAGAGTATATATATAACTCTTTTGGAGAATCTCTTGTTACAAGTTACTCATACTGGATATTGGTATGAACGGATTTCTCTAAAAGAATTGACCCAAATACCTAAACCCTAGAAAAGCTTGGTACGCATGAACTGATGATGTGTAAATGGCTGTTATAGTAAGGTTGAGTCATCTGCGTTCAAGTTCAATATGAGTCTCAGAAACAACACGCAGGGCTGACAATGCACCTCTCTTCCCCACCAGAGCTGCCAGAACGATCTGGGTAAACACTCAAGAAGGAGCTGGAGAAAATGAGATGGCTCTACTAGCCAGTGCTTTAAAGAATAATGTGGCTAATGAAGAAACACAGGCTCAATCCATGAACCTTTCCCACCATCATGAAAGCACGGGGATGGAACCGTTTCTCCCTTCTACACACCCACTCGCTCCCTAGCCCCTCCTCCAGCCCCTCAGGCTCTGTTTCAACTGCTGGATCTCAGAGCGATGCTTTCTCTTTGGTTCTGAACAGAGAGAGAATGAGAGGGACAGGAATGCAAAGAGGTGTAAGCCAGTGTAAAAATATTTCAAGCCTGTGTTTCTAAGAATGGCCCTAGGTCCTCATCTGCATCCCACAGTTAGCAACAAAGAATACACAAAACAAAACCATACTAACCAGAGTTTACGACCACAGTTTTATAGAAGTAGTCACCAGAATCACAGGAGAAACATTTCACAGTGGATATGGTCAGGCTCCATGTAAACCCAATACACTGCTGGGTTAAGAGTCATAGTGAAAAAATTGTAAATAATAGTTGCTTTAGGAGTTCCGTCAGTTTCTTCTGAGTTCCATCTGTCTACCTATTATTATCTGGTACTATCGGGAAAAAACTGATATTAATAGTGGGCTCTCAAAGTCTACATAGGCCAAATATATCCACAGGAAGAAAGAAAAATTCAAACATCTTCTGTGACCTTTGAACCTCAGGCTTTCATCTCAAGGATACTGAACATACATACTGTTTAGAAGTTTAGAATGGGAGCACAGGCGTCCTCACAATACATCAAAAACTTTAGGTGCATGTTGATGGGTTTTTCTATTCCTTAGTTGTCTTCTATTTTTGGAGGACATAATCCAATGCCACCACTTACAGCATCTGAGCACTTTCCTTCAGATGGGTCAAAGGTCAAGGGTTTCAGGAGGGCCTCGCTCAGTTCCTGCAGAACACTGCGGCTTTGCTACTGACTTTAAATAGGGCCACAATTCTTCACATTTCAGTGTTAGGATCATAAACACAAACGACCACCTGAGACCACAGAGGACCGGATATGAGCTACTTATAGTAAAACTGAACCAGGGAACAAGAATAGCAGGAAAGCTGCCTATTTTCTTGTAGTGAGGTCCTTTGAAGTAAACTATTTATTAAACATTATATTACAGCGCTCGAAACAAAAATCTTTGAAGGCAGGTTATCCTTCTCAGCACAGTGGCCTACTGCTAACGAATTGTTTCCTGTTCCTCTGAGGTTTTGTTTTTCCTTTTGTGAAACTGAAACCCAGATTGTTTTCCTCCATCTACGAATCTAGCTGGCACGAAGCACTCCTTTGGCAAAAATGTCCATGAATAGAAAGAGCATTACAAAGAGACACGAACCCATCACTTTCCACCACGCAACGTAAGAAAGTGTGCTTCTAAGAAATTGCTTTATAATGTTCAGAACTTCTCCCAAGTTGAAAACTAGGTTACAAGAAATGAAATCAAAGGAGTAAAAACGGCAAGAATTCGAACAATGGGGTTTCATTTTTTATTTTTAAAAGCAAACATCTACCACAACCCCTACTTCATAGCTATAGACTGATAGGCCTTTCTTCAGCAAGGATTCTCCTACTGCTCTCCCAGTAAAGTCCCCCGAATGCACCGGTGACAGTCACATTTGAAAGAAATGTTCCAAAGAAAAGCAAAGGGTGATATGGTTTATGCTTCCAAACCAATGATGAACTTAGCAGTCCTCCCCCGAAGTCTAATGAGCCATGAAACTCCCAACCAGCCCTGGTAACACGCCGCTGATGGCAGAAGCCTGGCCCGCTCCCGAAAGGCCCACTCTCTAGCGTGGTGTGTGCTGAGAAGAGAGAGGACAGTGCCATTGCTGGACATACGACTGGGTCTGTCTCAGTGTGGCTGGAACGGCGGGAAGCTTTTCAAAATCTAGAAATACATCAAAAGGCTAATGCAGATTAAGCTCTCCTCCCTTTTTCCTGAAAGGCTCACTTTTGTTCCTAATATAAAGACTTAGATATTTCTTTAGATCATAAAGCAAGTTGTACTTTTAATGATGGATTAAAAATTATAAAAGTAAAAGATGGCTTGTTCTCACTGTTCGTTCGTTCTTTCTTTCTCTCTTCCTTTTTCTTTCTTTTTTTCTTTTTTTTAAGTGATGAATGCAGGAAAAGACCAGTCTAGGGCAGATTCATCTCTTGCTGACCTTCAGGGATGCTGAGTGTTGAGTAAGCCAAGTATGATGATAGTAAAAAGTCAAATTTGGATGATTTAGTCACTTTTTTGTTAATTCCTTTATTAAGAAACATTAGATAATAAACATAATAATAGCACCTAAGGTACACAGCTTTAAAAATGATATGTATTTTCACTCTAAAGAGCGTCAGATGAAATAAACTTGTGCTCACACTGGTCTTTTAAAATAGAAAAGCTTGTTATGTCAACAGAATAACTCTTACTGAATGGATGAACATTTTCACAAAGAAAAAAAGCCCCCCTGGGCTCCCCAGGCAGCCTACCACCCCTCCAGTTTTCCTCGACTTGCGCCCATCCTTAGCTCTGTCCCCCTAGCTGAGGGACAAAGTGCTCCCCCCTGTTCGCCATTAGACATTACACTTGAACCTCTGGCCTGTTCTCTCCTCTTTCCTTTAACAGCTATGACCTTGCCTCATCAACTACACTGCTTTCCTCTCCACTGGCTCCTTGTCTTCAGCCAAAAACAAGCTTGAGTCATTCCCAGTGAGAAAACCATCTCTCCTTTGACTCTGCAGCCCCTCTGGTTTCTCCCTTTCCCTTCACCAATAACCCCCCCCCCCCATCTCCACTATGGCCACCTCCACTCTCCAGTTGCAGGAAGGCTCTACCCCACTGACAGGTTATCTGAGGCATCCCCAAGTTAGATACTTCAGGGGAAAAGACAGAATGGTACAGTAATGTTCATAACAGAACGAAGAAACAGAGCAAGTCACGCTGCGTTACAGTCTCTGGATCTCTAAGGTAGTCTCAGGAAATAACCCCAGCAACTAGGAAGTTCCCAGGATCATGTCTCATAAAGGTGAATAAAAGTTTAATCCTTGGTGTGAAATATATTTCCAAGGGCTGGCTAAGTTTATTGAGTGATTGCTTTGTGCCAAGAATTACATAAGTGGCACACACGCATTCTCTCACTTAATTAATTCTCCCAACAGACGGACTTATTGCTCTCATTTTACAAACGAGGAAGCTAGGCTTAGAGAGTAAGTAAGGGTAAGATCAAGCAGCCAATAAATAAGTGTCTGTCTGCCTGACTGTAAAGCAGGTGCCTTTAGACATTACTCTGTAAATTACATTTTTAAATAACAGAGTTTATGTTTTAAAAGTTTTTTAGGTTTAAGCAAAATGAAATGGAAAATAGAGAGGCTTCCTATACTGCCCCAACCCCCAACATGCAGGACCTCCCCATTATCAGCAAGCAAACTGCTTTCTGCAGACAAACAGGAGGGAAATACAAAAACTCTGTTTTTTAAAAATGTAATTTACAGAGTAATAGCTAAAGCCACCTGCTTTGCGGTCAGGCAGTCAAAACCCCAAAGAAATGCAAGAAAGGACCGCAACACCAAAAAATGGCTTTTACTTTAAAAAGGGAGAATAAAGGGACAAACTTCAGAATCCGGTCTTCAGCTCTCTTTACTCAGCTTACCTGCCCCTGCCCTCACCTGGGAACTCTGAGAACGGACCTCAGTGTCCTTCTGTTCTGCTACGAGAAGCTGAGAAAGGTGATTTTGTGGGCATATGAATATATACAGACAGTCCCTGGCCTATGATTTTTCGAATTTATGATGGCTTGAAACGATATGCGTTCAGTAGAAACCACACTTTGAACTGGAATTTGGATCTTTCCCAGACTAGTTGAGAGGGGGTGTGATCCTCTCTGGTGATGCTGGGCAGCGGCAGCACAGCTCCCAGGCGGATCCCATAGGATCACAAGGGTAAAGCGCCATATGCTGACAACCCCTCTGCCCCCATATGGCCACGTTTTCACTTTCAGTACAGCATTCAATATATTACATGGGATGGTCAACACCTTATTGTAAAACAAGCCTTGTGTTAGATGATTTTGCCCAAATGTAGGCTAACGTAAGCGTTCTGAGCTCACTTAAGGTAGGCCAGGCTGAGCCATGGTGTTCAGAAGGTTAGGTGTATTAAATGCATTTTCCACGTATGATACTGTCAACTGATGACGCAGTTCTCAGCACGTAGCCCCTGCTCTAAACGTACTTACTGCATCAGCTTGTAATACTTGTATATATCAGCTGGTTGCCTCTGGATGCTTATTTGTGGTTTATACTCTGTCCTGTATCAATTAGTCCATCTCCCCAGGACCTGGAACATTGTTTGGCACGTACTATGCACCAACAAATACTTGCTGAATGAATGAATGAGTGAACGAATGAATGAACCACAAACTTCCATGGCTAGGCAAAATAACAACGGTGCGTAGACAGGACTTTTTCTTCCCAGCTTCCACTAATTTTGAACTAGTGACTCGTAAAGATACTTAATATGTTTTTCCTTCTACACAATATTAGTGCTAATTAAATACAGTGTCAGTTATTATATCCCTTACAAACACATGTAGGTGGTCTACAGAACAGAATTACTATCTAAATGACTAAGGGATTAAATGACTAAGGAATGAAAGTATTTGAAGCTTGATATTTTCACTATCTTAGTTCCCAAAGCAAAATATCAATTCATAGGCAAAAAAGGAAACTGCCCAGTAATGTGCAAAAAATATTAGCTGGGTTTAAATTTCAAAATGTTACAACATACCTATTAAAAAATTATGCAAACAGCATTAACTTTCTCTTCAATGCTGATTAATCTTTTTTTTCCTCTCTGTGTAATGACCTTCCTGCACAGTGTGTGTTACCATTAAAAAAAAAAAAAAAAAAAAAAAAGCCGAGGGAATTGAAAGGAACTGCTTGCTTAATATCAAAAACATTTTATTTGTAGAAGGAAGAGACAACAATGCAATAGAAAATACACAATAACTAAAATGTACGTTCTTTGTTGCTTCATTAGGGTTAAGTTTGTTTTTTAAAAAAACAAAAAACACAACTAACACACTGGGCTATTTTTGAATTAGGAGTTCTAGAGAAAAGAAGGATTCCTACACAGAGATTATTTAAAAATGAGTCTTATCTTTACACCTGCTAGGTGGCTAGAAATCAAAAAGAAAAACATCGGATGTTAACTAGACTTACTGTGGTGACCACTTCAGAATACATACAAATACTGACTACCTGAAACTAACACAGTGTCCTATGTCAATTATACCTCAATAACAATAATGATAAGGACATGCTGGCAAGGATGTTGCAAAAAATAAATGACTCACGTTTTGCTAGTGGGAACATTAAGATGGGGCAGGTGCTTCCGAAAACCACCTGGCAACTCCTCAAAAAGTTAAACATAGAGTTGCCATATGACTCAGAATTCCCTCTTCGAGGTATCCATTTCAGAAAAATGAAGACATATGTCCACACAAAAATATGTACAGGAATGTTCACGGCAGTGTTATTTCTAATAGCTAAGAAGATGGAAACAACCTGACATCCAACCCGAGGAACGGATACACCAACTGTGGTATATACATACACTGGAATGTTACTGGGCAAAAAATGAGCTACTGGAAGGTATGGGAGAGAGAAGCCCCTGAGAACACGATGCCAAGTGGAAGAAGCCGGTCACAAAACATCACGTACAAGTTCTTGTTTATATGCAATGTCCAAAATAAGCAAATACACACAGGTGGAAAGATAAGAGGCTGCCAGGGGCTGGCAGAGTTGAAGGAGAATTGGGGGGGGGGGTCATCTCCCAAAGGGAAAGAGGCTTCTTTCTAGGTTGATGAAAATGCTCTCAAATGGACTAAGGGTTGCACAGCCCTGTGAACAGACTAAAAACCACTGAACTGTACACTTCAAATGGGTGATTTGTGTAGAATGTGAATTGCATCTCAATAAACCTTTTATTATTTTTTTTTTAAATACACCCAATGTGGGACTTAAACTCACAACTCCAAGATCAAGAGTCAAAGGCTCCACTGACTGAGCCAACCAGGCGCCCTTCAGTAAAAAGGCCTGAGAGTGAGCCATTTGAAAATGCTCTATAAATCAAAAACTTGACATCTTCTGGCCACAGGCAAAAGGTAAAAATGGGAATACAAGAGAGGCAAGTAGTGACCATGCAAAATAGCTACAAGAAAAACAAAAATAGTGACACTGCAATAAACATTCGCAAATTTTTTCCGGGGGCTGATACTTGGAATTATGATGTAAGCAGGACCCTAACTACATCAGTCAAAAATAACTACTATTTACATACAGAAAAGAAAAATGAGTCTTTAATTTGAAGATTCCACTTAAAAGTCAAATTAGCTTATCTGCAAGTGAAATTGAAGAACAAAAGAGGCTTAGTATCTAACAGTTTCAACCTATTTTAGACAGATATTTATTAAATATTTATTAAAATGCTTTAGTTTGAAATAATGCTATAGGCACTAGAAAGAAAACAAATATGAGCAATTCAATTCTATACCTTCTGTTCAATAAAACTCGCTTCTCCGTGGCAGGTGGTACAGAGCATTCTACCCAGGGGGTTAATCAAAATTCCCTTGGAATAATTGAAAAGCATCTGCATTTTTCCCCCAGAATCCACAAAAAGTCACAGTAAGCAGAACATATAATCTTGACTATTAGCACTGAGCCTGAGCCAACACAATGTGCTGTCCCTTGAAAGTAAATGACAGGACACAGTATCGTTGTGCGATAAGCTAGTGCTGTTTCCCCAGATGAGGCTGAAAAACTCGAGAAAATCACAAGACAGTGATAATAAGACGCATGTGTGGTGTGTTGTAGTGAAGCAAACCCCGTATTGTGACAAATGTAATCATTCTCGAGCAGGCCAGGGCGGGGGAAGACCTCAGGGGTCACGAACCCCAACCTTTCATTGTACAACAAAGAAAACAGAGGTTCCGGAAGGTCATACCATCAGTTTAAAGCATTACTGGGGCTAAAATGAGATCTCTCAGGGCTCTTCCCATGAAATGTTTCTTCTGAGTATACGGACTCCCTGGGTGGGGCAGGGGGCTGCTTACCTAAGACATGGAAAATTCTTAGGAACTTCTATAAGAGCTGCTCTTGTAAAGTTCGGTGCAGAAGTGATAAAACCAACCATCTGTGACAGTGCAGCACCAAAGAGTTGGGGGACAGTCACAATTCCCAGCAAAGGAACCCGCGTGTCAGCGTAAGGAAAGCCAGACTGTGGTTCTATAGCTTGGGTCCATGCTATTGTTTCAGTCGCTGGAGCCCTGAGGCCCAGAGGGGACACAGATGGGGACACTGAAGGCTGTTCTTGTTGAAAGTCAGAGGTGACTTGCCAGATCTCAGCACAGCACAGGCACACCAGGCCTCTCTCTGCTCTAATAACCCAGACCAGTTTTGAAATATTTCTGCCTAGTCAGCCTTCCTAATTATTCTGATACCACCATTCAGCTGATGTTCCAGAGAACAGACTTAAAAGATTTGGTCATGGGAAAAAATATTCCTCACCTCAAAAAACAAAAACAAAACCTCACCTGAAATTAATAAGCACATCCTCTGGATGTCTTTTTTTTTTTTTTTTTTTTTTAAGATTTATTTATTTATTTATTTGGCACAGAGAGGTCACAAGCAGGCAGAGAGAGAGGGGAAAGTAGGTTCCCCACCGAGCAGAGAGCCCAATGTGGGCCTCGATCCCAGGACCCTGAGATCATGACTGGAGCTGAAGGCAGGGGTATAGGCCACCCATCCAGGTACCCCCCCTTTTTTTTAAAGATTTTATGTATTTATTTGACGGGGAGAGACATAGTGAGAGAGGGAACACAAGCAGGGGGTATGGGAGAGGGAAAAGCAAGCAGACTTCCTGCGGACAGAGAGCCCAATGATGGCTTAATCCCAGGACCCTGGAACCATGATCTGAGCCGAAGGTAGACGCTCAATGACTGAGCCACCTGGGCACCCTGAGATGTCAGTCTGAGTTTAGTTACCGTAGGTCAGTTCCCTTGAATCTGATTATTCCCAGGTTCTCTGTGTATTCACAGCAGCATTTTCTCCCCTCCTATTTCTTAAGCTGTTTTCACCTCCTGGAGGTCTTGCAGATTTGGGGAGAGACAGCGCCTCTGAGAGCTGGCGAACTCCTCCTAAAAGAGTGAAGAACTTGGGAGCATGCCTTTCCTTTGCAAGCCAGCCATTCCTTCTATCTCGCTCACACGCCAAGCTAGCATTTACCCTGCCCTAACTCATCCTAGGGCCAGGTATCAGCCAGCCGGAGACCACCCTCTAAAGCCCAAAGCCCACTGACATTCAAACGAGCAGTCTCAAATCATTTACGCTGCCCTACCTCGCCTGCCTGTGGAAACCCCAATACAGGCTCCTGTCCACGCATTCCCCGTGGCTCCTTTGTGCCTTATGACAAAGCCTGAAGCTTCTCCAGTACCCTGTGTGGTTCCCTCCTCTTGGGAAATATAAGTAATCCTTGCAATGGTATTAACCTCTGCATCGGCACTCAATTACCTCCATCAATTAAAAACCCGCAGGGACATTTCCGAGCACCCTGCCAAAGGAAGAGCAGATCTGCGGAACCACCGAAGGCCAGAATGCAGGCCATGCGGTGCGGGGGGGTGCTCAGAGGCTCGAGGTCAGGGAACTCCCAGCCCAGCGCTGCACTCACCTGCTCACAACCCGGCCTTCAAACCACGAGAGCTTCAAACCACGCGAGGAAGGCCCAGGCTTTGTGGCACACGTCCACATGGCGCGCGCACACATGGAGCCCACAGCATGTATTTATATAGGTTTATTTTCAACAAATTGATAAATTGAGACCACAACATCTAATTGATCTTTCCCTCTGAAGGAGGTGCAGCATAAACAGAGATGATGCAACAAGCAAACTCGGATGGACAAGCTCGAGATGTGAAAACGTCAGCTTTTTCTGAAATGAAATGCAGACACAATCAAGAACAGAAGAAAACAATATCACGGTCCTTTGGGGGGTAACTGCAGACCCTGATTACGAGAAAATCTCATGTAGAGGGATGACACATCGGTCGGAAGTTTGTGAAGAGACAAGTGCATACACAGAGAGTCATCAAATTAGGGCAAGACAGCAAAAACGATACACGGACATCCTTGGACTTGGGGCCCGGTTCTTCCTGCACATGATCAAGACGCCAGCCGTTTCTTCAGTTTACAAATGAGGGCCGGGTGAGGAAATCCAGAACAAGCAGGGTGGGACAGCTGCGGACTTAGGGGACATGTAAGCTTGCCAGGCATCAGACAACGTTGTGAAAGGTTGGGGAGATGGCCACAGGAGCTTCTAGGCCCTTCCATAATTACTGCCTCGACTCAGACTCTCAACTTCGGCACTACTGGGATTTTAGGTCAGGTAATTCTCCTGTAGGGGCTGTATCTTTACTGCGATTAGTTCATAAATGTCCCTGGTGAGGCTCCTTACAAGTTTTAGGAAATCTCTGTGCTGGGTTCCAGGAGCAGCCCACCACTTACAGCCACCAAAATGTCTCGACACTGCCACGGGTCCCCTGAGAAGCAAAACTCGTCAGGATTGAGAACCACTAGTCCAGACTTGTGATGCTGAAAATACTATGGGGCACTTTTATTTCAAAAACTACCCGTTATTCCCATAAATCCCTCAAGGGGGCTTGCACTTTGACTGAATAAAACAGTGGAAGGCGCAGGGGGTTAAACACTTGAGTGAGAACAATTAATCTCTCACAACACACTTCAACATGTATTCGGCAATCTCACCACCTAAATTATCAGCCAGGGGTTTCTTACATTCTGGGGGGAAAGACTTTCAATCAAATGGCAGCCTTAATCTATCTTTAATATCTGGAATGATGACTTGCATAAATATTACCTTTTGTAAAAAAAAAAAAAAAGAACATTCCGGAGCACCTGGGTGGCTCAGTGGGGTAAGCCTCTGCCTTTGGCTCAGGTCATGATCTCGGGGTCCTGGGATCGAGTCCGGCATCCGGCTCTCTGCTCAGCGGGGAGCCTGCTTCCCCCTCTCTCTCTGCCTGCCTCTCTGCCTACTTGTGACCTCTGTCTGTCAAATAAATAAATAAATAAATAAATAAATAAATAAAAATCTTAAAAATAAAAAGAACATTTCCTCCCTGAACACAGGTAAGTCACGGAGGAGGCAGAGGACCCTGCCCGGTTAGCACCGCACCCCATCCAGCGGTTGGTCCCTAAGTTCAAACGCCGCAGAGGAGGGTCGGGACGGGCCCCCCAGGCCCTGCTCGCACCGAAGCGAGCCGCTCCCCGCCAGGCTGTCGGGGTAACGAGGCCGTGCAGAGGGCCACTAAGGGCCACTAAAACGACCTACGCCCGAACCACCCAGGCGCCGTGTGAAGGAAGCCGGGGCCTGTCAGCAGATGTGGGTTTGAATCCTGTCACTGCCCCGAGCCTCCGAGCCACACGGAGCCATGGACGCATTCGTCACTGTACAGGGAGGCGCGGCCTCGTCTGTAAAGCGGGGCTTCGGCCGACGGTCTCAGTGGCGGGCACTGAAGGAGGCGCCGCCGCCAGTGGCGGGCACGAGGGTCTCCCTGGTCTGGCGGAGCTGCTGAAGCACGGGGTGGGGTGTGGGGGGGTCGGGGACACCGCGTACCCCGCGGGCGGCGGCACAAGCTTCCGCGCCCCCCGCGTCCCGTCCTGAAATCGGGCTCGACTCCACGCGCGCTCCGCAGTGTCACGTGCCCCCCGCCCCCAGGCCTGGCGATGTCCCGCGGCGATCGGCGCCGACACCCGACACCGGGTGACTGTCTCAGGCGGCCCCCAGTCCGGAGGATGCACCGCGCACGACTCGTCCGGCCGCTCGGGAAAGCCCCTCCTCAGACACCCGCGCCGGACCCACCGGCGACCCCGCGACGCCCGCACGTCCTGCCGCGCCCTCTGCCAGCCACGTCCCCCACGTGTGGGAGGGGGAGGGGGCCGGAGGCGCCACACACCTCACGGGGCTGCGCGCTACACGCCGGCGGGGAGAGATCCCGAACGTCTCTTCCGGAGGCCACCGTGAGGCGGCGCTGCGGCGCGGCTCGCCGGCCTCCCCGGGAGAGCGCGGACGTGACCAAGATGGCGGCCCACAGAAGGGGCGGCAGCTTCTGAGGTAAAAGCGTCCCTAGATGCCCTACCTGCGTACTCGGCACGTGAGGGGCTTTGGGGAACTGTCCTTGGTAAATAGTTAAAAAAAAGACCCAAAGAGACAGACTGCAAGTACACAAACGAGGACATCCGCGAACAGCCGATGGACGCGAGGATCTGAGGAGGAGGAACCCCGGGACCCACCTCCACAGCGGACGCGCAGAAATGTCGCTCAAGCAAACCACACACGGGGCTGGCCGAAGTGGCTGATCGTTCTCTCTGCATGAGGCACTTGAGCAGGTGAGGATGTAAGACTTCGTAAGCTTTAGGCCACTGAAGAGTGTCACGGTTGTTCTAGAGACTTCCTTTCTAGAACATTACACTTAGTGAAATGGGAACGAAAACTCTGAAACCCCAGCTGTTACATGTACTTTAAGCCAGTGGCTCTGACATTGGGTGTTGGGGTGGGGGAGATCTGGACCCCTTTCCACCGCCAAGTCACTTGGCAATGTCTGGAGACAGTCTGGGCTCTTCTATCTGGAGAGGCGCTCTGGCGTCGAGTGGACAGAGGCCAGGAACGCTGCTCACCATCCCATAAAGCACAGCACAGCCGCCTAGAGCGAAGAATTACTGGTCCCAAATGTCATTACCCCGGAGGTTGAGAAATCCCGCTCTAGGCCAAAAATAAAAATGATCGCTGTCTGAGACACCTGGGTGGTACAGTCAGCTGAGCAGCTGAGTCTTGATTTCAGCTCAGGTCTTGATCTCAGGGTTGTTGAGTTTGAGCCCCACACTGGGCTCCATGCAGGGTGTAGAGTCTTACTTACTTAAAAAAAAAAAATCACTGTCCAGTGGTTATACAATTTAAGAGACAGAGTTGATACTATGGAGTTAGTTAGACTTCCGGTTCTATGGTGTCCCTCCCCCGTTAAAAAAGATAAGTATTATGAATGTATATACTAATCAACTCAAATAATCAATATCCTCTCATTGTCATAAGAAATATCCAGAATATCACTCTTACACTTGACTCATTAACACCAGTAATTTAATGTGTTTTGGGTATCCATTTCCTAAACTAGAAACTAATTCTAACATGAAGTGTCAAAATGGATTCTAAATCCTACTCCTGATGTATTTTCAACTATTTATACAAATGCAGATCTGTAAGTCTCACCTGGGACCTAGGGGATAAGCTTTGCTGAGAAAGGAGCCTAGAAATTTGCGTTTTTAGCAAGCTTTCCTTAGCGATTCTTACACATGCTCAAGTTTGACAACCACTGACAGACTTTGATTTTATGAGAAAAGAGTTGCTGTTCCCAAATCATTCTCACCATAAGTTAAATAGCAATGATCAAATAATTTATAAATAAGGAATAAGTTATAAATATGGAATCAGCAACACAGCACTACGCCTCAGTGGCCTTAGAGGGCCTACCCCAAACAGCATCCCTTCCAAGTGAGGCCAGTCTAAGACAGAAAGCCCTTGAGCACCATCATAAAATAATGATGTATCAGAAGTATTTTGTCTTCAAAACTCCAGATTTCCCCAGTCAAGACTGTCTGTGGTAAACATCCGTACTCTTCAAGGAAGTGGATGTTCTTAAGCATCTGGCCGCCACAGGTGCAGGTTTAAATACGTGCCTTATATCTAGCATTGAATGACAACTGGTATATTATCTGTGAGAGGCGAACAGTCACAACCTTAAGAACAATAGTTAGACTTTCCATATAAAAGAGAAATATTTTTCTTCTGCAGACTGAGCACCAGTATGATCTCAATGGACAGTAGAAATTCAGATGCTAGCATGTCTCCAGGTAAACATGAAAAAGAAAGGAAAAACTGCAAGGCAAAATGAAGTGAATGGAGAGTGTATTAAATGGGGGGGGCTATAATAGTAGTTGAGCTACTATATGTCAAACACCTAGAAATACTTTCTTCTTCAACCCTCAGCACTCCCATTAAAATATATGTCCTGCTGATAAAAAAAATACTGAGGACCAGAGAGGTTAAGTAATTTGCTCAAATTCACAAAGGGTTGGTAAGCAGGAGATTCAGACTCAGGGAATCAAGATTTATTTAATAGCATTCTGTCCCTTATCCCAGCCCACCCCAATATCCCCTAATATCCTGGTAGTGGTTTTGGGAAGTTTCTTGTGAACATGTAACTCAGTAATAGCAAATATTTTTAAATGACTTTCAGAGTGTTATGTGCCTTTAAGATGAAGTCTAAGCTGCTGTATAGCTTACTTTTCTTAGAAAGTGAATGGAATCGAATAAGCATACTAAAACCCTAAAGCATCATACAAACATGTAAGGCGTGATGTTATTCATTAAAATTAATTTTATTTAAAAAAATAAAAAATTTAAAAATTAAATTAATTTTATTTTAAGGATCTCTGGCAGATGGCAGCAGGATTTTGAGATACTTTCAAATACTTAGTGACACCCTAGGATACTGTGCAATCATGACTGAGGTTACTAAACTAAAACTAAACTGGTTTCTAATAGCCAAATATGATATAAATGATTTGGACAATAGGTAGTGTCATTTTAAGAATATTAGAGAGACTCAGAACCTCCTTCTCAGATGTGGACATTTCCCGGGGGTCGAATCTGGGCCTTTCCTCTCTGTCTTCATCATCCCACCCCCCTGGGCTATCTCAGCCCCCGCAGGCCTCAGATCTCACGTCTACTTGCTGACCATGTTCCAAGTTACATGCTCGTGCTTAATCATCTTCCTCATCTCGGGACTCGAAATGTCCTGACATCAGTGATGTCTCCTCACACAGTCAAAAATCCAACTCATCACCTATCCCACCTTTTCTCTGGTATAATTCTCCTCCTCTTCCTGTTTTTCTCCCTCAGGCTGAATCAGTTACCACATCTGGAAATCTCAGAACCAGCTTCAACTCTGCCTGACACATAGAACTGGATCGCAGGTCCTCCTAGAGGCTCTCAAAGCCACCCTCTTCTTCATTTGCTCCCACCAGTTCCCTTTAAAATCAGCACAAAACAAACCACACCTCTCTTCTTTTATATCCTTCCAAGTCTAGAGAATAAGGTCCCATCTCCCTGGCATGGCCCCGCATGACCTAGCTTCCGCCATTCTAGCCGCACCTGCCACCCTTGAGCAGGTAATCCTTAAACATCTGGGCACCCTCAAAGCCTCCGTGCCTTCATTTATTTTATTTCCTTTGCTTTCTCTACTTTCATCACAGAGCACAGCTTCCGGACATACGGTCTCAGTCTTTGTATCAGAAAAAGGAAGCTTCTAGATGTACGCTTTCCTCTGCTACTCTCAGCCTGTATGTGACCCATCTTGGCACTTAATGTGTACCTATGATGCCGGTCTGCATTTACCTGGAGCCAGCACACTGCTTAAGGGCAGAGACCAAATCACATTCATCCAGGACACTTCCTAGCACACAGTACAACAGGCAGTGTGTGATTTCTTTAAAAGTTTTGTGCAGGGCGCCTGGGTGGCTCAGTGGGTTAAGCCGCTGCCTTCGGCTCAGGTCATGATCTCAGGGTCCTGGGATCGAGTCCCACACCGGGCTCTCTGCTCAGCAGGGAGCCTGCTTCCCTCTCTCTCTCTCTGCCTGCCTCTCCATCTACTTGTGATTTCTCTCTGTCAAATAAATAATAAATAAAATCTTTAAAAAAAATAAAGTTTTGTGCAAAGTGCATAACATAATGGGATATTAATAATTGCACTTTACTATTATATACAGCATGCCAGTTTGAAAGGCTGGAAAAGTAAAACTCAGTTACCTCCCAAAGGTTTGTTCTTGGGTTGGTCACATGGTATGGAGAACACGTGTCTCCATGAAAACAATGTTCAAGAGTAAGATTACATTTAAATGCCATTTCCTAAAATCTTATTTTAGGGACATTTTGGCTGGAAGTTTGCATATGTGGGGAAAAGGCAAGATAGAATGCTAAAGAAATACTTTTCCGTAGTATGTAAAATGTATCTAAGGAACACAGAGACTTGTGGGACATATGGGCGACTCAGTGGGGTAAGGGTCCAAACACAATTTCAGCTCAGGTCACGGTCTCAGCCCCAAGTCAGGCTCTGCACTGGGCGTGGAGCCTGCTTAAGATTATCCCTCTTCTCTGCCCCTCCAATGCCTCTGTCTCTCCATCTCTTAAAAAAAAAAAAAAA
Organism: Mustela erminea; assembly: GCF_009829155.1. Taxonomy (NCBI): domain Eukaryota; kingdom Metazoa; phylum Chordata; class Mammalia; order Carnivora; family Mustelidae; genus Mustela; species Mustela erminea. The sequence continues at coordinate 10,685,569 of NC_045628.1, forward strand.
AAAAAAAAAGAGAGGCGCTTGGGTGGCTCAGTGGGTTAAGCTTCTGCCTTCGGCTCAGGTCATGATCTCAGGGTCCTGGGATAAAGCCCCTCATTGGGCTCTCTGCTCAGCAGGGAGCCTGTTTTCCTCCCTCTCTCTGCCTGTTTCTCTGCCTACTTGTGACCTTTGTCTGTTATATAAATAAATAAAATCTTTAAAAAAAAAAAAAAAAGAAAGAAAGAAAGAAAAAAGAAAAGAACGAAAAAAGAACAGAGAGACTGACTCATCAACCCCCTACAGAATGTCTGCTCCGTGGCCTCCACCTGATGCCTATGGCTGGACAGGAAAAGGATCAGGAATAAAGAGAACGTGACCCAGTGCAGGTGGAGCCCTGTGTAGATGGGACGGAAGTGGCCCTCTGATGAAGGCTCTGGGGTTTTATGCCAGACACTTCCCATCTCCCCCCAGTTTTCCCCATCCAAGGAAATCGGGAGCGGTGCAGCTGGGCAGGGGAGCAAATCCCATGGGGGCGATTCCGTCAAGCGGTGGGCACAAGTGAAAAGCCCAAGCCAGTGTGCTTGGGGTGGCTGCAAATGTAGGCTGGGACACGGACAACATGTCAGAAACCCCAATAAGTCATCATTCACTCCCCTAAGCCCACTAATACATATCAGAGAAAGGGATGGGCTACAGAAGGGAGACTCAGGCAGATGGAGATTACAGGAGTCGGCCGCGATCTAAACAGAGGGCCTGCTTCCGAAGTCGTAAGGGATACAAGACTGAACAAATTCCCTGGAAGTTTATTTTTGGAAGACAATAATAGCCCCAAACTGCATGACATCATTTCCTTCTCAAGAGTACAGATGCAGAAAAACAGTAACACACACAGTTCTTTTCATTTTCCAATTATTTGGAGTTCAAACAAATGGGAGTTTACTCTATCAAAATTCCATATCCATATGTGAGTTTTCAGAAGATGGAGAACTTTCGGATGATGTTTCTACATCTATAAATATGAATAATGCAGACTCTGGATCCTATGTTATCAGATGACAAGATACAGCCTAAGCTTCAGCTCGTGCTAATTAAACGAATCAATTAAGAGACTACAGTTGCAACTGTGTAGCTGCTGTTCTATAGTAGCAATAACAACCCCGCAGGGAGGTCTTTTACTACATTAAAATGCTGTCCTCCACAACTCCATCTGATATTATTAGAAACAGTTATTTGTGTCTTGCTGTCATATTAGTAGCAAAGGCAAATTATGGAAATATGCAGACCAGAATGGTCCCAGTATGAGATCAGGTTGGGTTTTCAGCCTCCAAGGGAACAATTGCTGAAATTCCAAAGTTCCCCAAAGTTCTTTAATGGAACTGATAAATCTATCAGCACAGCATCCATTTAGAAACTAGGTAAGGGTCACATATTTACATACTTTCCTGCTAAGCTGATACAATTCAACGAGACGAATTATCATATTAAGTTTACCCTCCTGAGTTAAACTGATGGAGTTCAAAATTGTTTTCGATGGTTGTCATTAATCGCTGTTACTTCGTAAACGCTTACTTTGAAATCTAATTGTGCTGGCGTATCAAGGGTCATATTAATAGCATTCTTAATGGTAAATCTTTGTAAAACATGTTTATTCTACTGATATTATCACTCAAGCTTTCAAGGCTAATAAGAAATAAAGTATATTTATTATCAATAAAAACTTAATTTAAAATGTACAATTTGAGATTTAAATTAGCTTTAAGAACTTCAGCATGATTTGGTTTCATTAAGATCTCTGGCTAAGCTTCAAAGACATATAATTTGATAGTTCCTCAAGAGTCCTTGGGCAAATGCCAATAGCACAGCTATGAAGAAGCTCTTTATTGTACTCTAAGCTTATTTTCGCTTTGGGGTAATATGCATTGTTTTCACAAGAAAAAAAAATAGTCTTGGTGAGATACGTTTAATATTATAGTACTTAAAAAATAATGGTACTTTAGAAATTAAACATAAACAATAATTACAAAACAAAACTTTGGAATAAAATGGTAACTTCTGCATGAAAAGCAATTAAGAAAATATTCATCCTAATGGTAAAGCAAAGTTCAAGGGGCGCGTGGGTGGCTTGTCGGGTTGGCGTCTGCCTTCAGCTCAGGTCATGATCTCAGGGTCCTGGGATCAGGTCCCATATCGGGCTCTCTGCTCAGCGGAGAGCCTACGTGTCCCTCTTCCTCTGCCTGCCCCTCTGCCTACTTTGCTCTCTCTCTCTCTGTCAAATAAGTAAAATCTTTTTAAAAAAATAAAGCATGGTTCAAGTAAGTAATTCCAGTTAAGTAAAACACTGACTTCCTCCATTTCTTTGTGAGCTTATGCTATCTGATGGACACAAATTCACAGCTTCATCAAAAACATGCAAATAAAACAAAACTCAGACAACTTACAATTTTTAATAGGTACATATATCTTAGAAAAAATCTGGGATATGTAGCTTAGCAAATATACTGGCATATATGGTGTCTATTATGGATTATATGTTTGTGTCCCCCACCTAAGCTTGAACAACCCCCAATATGATGTTATTTGGATGTGAGTAGTTTGGGAGGTAGCTGGGTTTAGATGAGGTCGAGAAAGAGGGGTGCTCGTGATGGGATCAGTGTCTTATAAAAGAGAAGAAAGATGAACCACTATGTGGTACACCTGAAACTAATGTAACACTATGTTAATTAACTGGAATTAAAATGGAAGCTTTAAAAAAATAAAAAATAAAAGAGGACATTGCCATGTGAGGACACAGCTCTCAGGTGGCCACCTTCAAGCCAGGAGGACAGCCCTCACCAGGAACCAAATCTGCTGGCACCTTGATCTCGAACTTATCAGCCTCTAGAACTGTTAGAAATAAACGCCTGCTATTTAAACCACCCAGTCTTTGGTATTTTGTCAGAACCGCCTGAACTAAAATACTCGTCCTTAGCAGTTATGGCAAAAACCAGACCGCACAGTAAAGTGATCTGTTTTTAAGGCGCTCTGATGGTGAACAGCTCTACCTGCAAGTCACAGAGGCCTGGTTTTGCATCCTGTTTCCACCAGTTCTCAGCACAGAACAGTCATTTAAACTGCCAAGGCTCACTCTGTCTTCTGAAAGTGAGGCATGCCCTTTATCGGTGTTTCTGCATGTTTGAGAGCGGGGCAGAGGTGATGGGAACAGGGAAGAAAATCCTTGGGAAAACAGACGGCAGTACGCAAGTCAGATATTAATAAGGAATGATGCTCTGTTTATAAAATATACTTTCAGATAAATACCTGAGTTGGTTTACAAATTTTCCTACATGACAAATACGCTTTCATGCCCATCTATGTAGAGCGTACACTGGGTTGAACACTGCCATCCAAAAATTCATGTCCAACTGGTATTTTGGAATGTGACCTCATTTGTGAAGAGGGTCTCCGCCAATGTAATTAGCTAAGAAGAGGTCTTACTACATACGGGTGCGGAGATTTCCAGCGACGGGTGTGCTCAGATTTCTCCGACTGAATATACACAGACCTGGCGAAGAAAGCCATGTGAGGACAGGAGGAGAGATGGGAAAGATGAAGTTACAAGCCATAAAACAGCAGCCAGTGCCCCAAAGACCAGAAGCTGGGCGAGACACATGAAGCCGATTCTCTGGGAGCATCTCCAGGAGGAGCCAAGCCTGCCCACACCCTGATTTCAGACGTCTCATCTCCTAAACTCTCAGAACACGATTCTGTTGTTTGAAGCCAACCAGTTCTTTGTGGTGGCACCCTAGGAAACAAATACAGTCCTATATCCTACTTTTGGGGCACAGTAATGAAACTGATAGCTACTAAAGGTTAAAATGTGGATGATCTGAATTCGTACCTACAGCCAAGTCCAGTACGCTCCTCTAAATCACAGAGGCACAAATTTCCTCAGTGCCTCCTACTAATTCAGAAGAGTTTGCTTTTCATTATATAAAAATACTGCTAAACAATTTTTTAAAAGAGTTTTTTTGAGAGAGAGAGAGAGAGCGAGCATGAGCAGGGGGGAGGCGCTGAGGAGCCTGACATCAGACCCGATGCCAGGACCCTGGGATCATGACCTGATGGGTGTTAGGATAAGCTAGGTTAGGCTTTAAAAATAACACTGAAATCACATTCCAGTACAGTGCCCAGGCTCCAGCCTTCCCCAGGGACCCATGCTACTAGGGACTCAACAAGCAGGCAAATAGGTCCGGGGACCTAGGGAGCTCACTCCTGCTCTTGGCTGTCCCTGACCAGAAGTGCAAGACATCACTGTAAGGAAACAATTCTCCATAGGTCTCTCATGCTTCTCTTCTACTTCTCGTGAGCACGGCACTGACTATCCTTCATTCTGGACTATTTTTTCAAGGCTGTTTGCTATACAAAGACAAAGACAGTGTCTCCCTCAGAACAAAGGAAAGGCATGCTCACTGCCCATACAGAAGCTCGGGGGTCTCTGAACTAGACTCAGGTTCCTCTACCATACCACAACCCACTGTGTGAGCAGGTGTCCTCCCGCCCTCCTCACGCCACCGTGTGGGAACCGGAGCTCAGGAAAATGATGCAAAAATAATGCTATCCTGGCTACCGCTACTGTTGTAATAAACCATCCTTCATTTCTGACCCCGGAGTCTTGTCTCTTCTACCAGCATCCATGACTATAGGGGGCTGTCAGCTCCAAGTAGGGTAAAATCTCAGACCCTCCACAGTTTTGTTTTGTTTTGTTTTGTTTTGTTTAAGATTGATTTTATTTATTTATTTATTTATTTATTTATTTATTTATTTATATTTATTTGATAGAGAGATCACAAGCAGGCAGAGAGGCAGACAGAGAGAGAGAGGGAAGCAGGCTCCCCGCTGAGCAGAGAGCCCGATGCGGGGCTCGATCCCAGGACCCTGAGATCATGACCTGAGCTGAAGGCAGAGGCTTAACCCACTGAGCCACCCAGGCGCCCCTTATTTATTTATTTGACAGAAAGAAAGAGAACACATAGGCAGAGAGGCAGGCCGGGGAGTGAGGGGAGGCAGGCTCCCTGCTGAGTAGAGATCCCTATGCAGGGCTCCATCCCAGGAGCCTGAGCCAAAGGCAGAGGCTTAACCCACTGAGCCACCCAGGTGCCCCAACCCTCCACAGTTCACTTCCATTCACAACTCCTGGTTGGAGCTACTCATGTGGTCTGATGCAATCCACGGTGCCTTATTAAAAATGCAAATGACATAAAGAGACTAAACTCATGCATGTACCCAGTCTCACTGCACAGAATGAGGAACAGACTAAATGCAGAAAAAATATGTTCTACTTCCTTAATGGTGAGGAGGTTAATTAAAACCACAATGAGGACACTACTGACGGCAAATATGAACAAGTCTGATGACAGCAGGTACTGGTGAGAATGTGGAACCAAGTGAACTCATTCGCCGCATACTCGATGCTCATCGGCCCTACCGAATCTCTGGCACATATGCAATCAGGATCATGTGCTCGTGGGCATAAATGTTTAGGGCAGCATGGAGTTAGAGCCAAGACTCTAGAGACCACCGGGGGGGCCATCAACAGTGGAGGGGACCTCACCCACACCACGGAGCCAAATGACCAAGTCATACGCGACTACTGAATATACTCCCATGCATTATCAAGCTTAAAAGCATGCAAAGCTTAATTGTTAATATTTAAGGATGCATTTATGTGGGAAAATTTTACAGAAAAGGAGTTTTAAAAATTAGGAAGATGTTCTCTGTGAAGGGGGGAGAAAGAATATCTGACAGGATTAAGAAGGAGCACATAGTAAACCTCAAAGTTGATGACTTTTGTGTTTTTTTAGAAAAATTCTAGTGGGTATACAGGTCTTTATCATTACTCTTTGTGACTGACAAATATTTTATGTTATTTTACACATATTACAAATATGTAAAGTATATTTATAACATTTTATATCGTATTTAATATTTCTATATCTAATAAAATCTCATTTTATTTTTTTATTTTTTTTAAAGATTTTATTTATTTATTTGACAGAGAGAGACCACAAGTAGGCAGAGAGGCAGGCAGAGAGAGAGAGGAGGAAGCAGGCTCCCCGCAGAGCGGCGAGCCCGATGTGGGGCTCGATCCCAGGACCCTGAGATCATGACCTGAGCCGAAGGCAGAGGCTTCAACCCATTGAGCCACCCAGGCGCCCCTAAAATCTCATTTTAATAGGGATTTATTTTATTGGTAAATAAACAAATGGTAGTATTTAAAGTTCAAAGTGTGTAAAACTGAATTAAATTACTTATTTTGAAGTCTATACCTTCTCTGAATTGAAATAATAACATTGTTTAACTTTACGGATGCTACAGAAGTCCTTCTTAAAATTAAACTCCTCTTTGAACACTGAATGTCATATTTAACAATATTCAAAAGCCAACCCGTATGGAAAATTCTACAAGGATTCTCACAAAGACAAAGTGTTTGAGGAGTCGTTCCTTTATCACGTGACCTGCTAGTGCTCTTCCTGACCGCAAGCTCCGGAAACTGAACCTGCTTTCGAGAAGGAGGCTGGAAGCAGCACGCGCCCGCTGGAAATTACCGTGCATCCGCCCTCGCAGTCCCGCTGTCTCAAAACCTTTGCTTTCTCTCTTCCATACTGATCTATTATTGCTAAGAGAACACGCAGACAAATGCATTGTAACAAACCGCAGTGGCCATCCCAACCGCTGTGATGCAGAATTTTAGAGTACTTAGAAATGACTCTAAACTCTGACACTCCCTTTCTGTACAAGCTCCATAAACAATGTGGAAAAATCTTTGGGGTTTGTGAGCAAGGCACCTATGTCGGGCGGGGCTGGGGGAAGGGTATCAGCTATATAAACAGGTCTGTTTTTTATGAGTGTGTGTGTGTGTGTGTGTGTTTCCTACCATATTTTAGGGGCCTTGAAGTGGACGAAAAGAAAGAACAGAGAAATCGGAGCCCCCCTGTGTGCTCTGCCCACCAAACCAGCTGTGGACCCTTGGCAAACTGAGCTCTCTTTTCCGACGCACGTTCCTTGTCTCAGAAAGACGGATTCACTGCTAAGGGCCCTACGCTCTTCCTTTTCCCCGTTTGTTTCTGTGTTTGCTTTCTTCTTCCTTTTTAGGTCTGCTCCTTGGGGCCCATGCTTGCCAATGTCACCAATTCACTCGACAAGCATTCGCTGAGTGCCTGCGGGGCCCAAGGCCCGGTTCTGAGGTCGGGGCGAGAGCGGTGGACACACCAGGCGAGAGCCCTGGGCTCCCGGAGCTTAGTTCATTCAAGTGGGAAAGCCGGCCAAGAAACAAGTTTTTCAAAAAAGTAAAATGTGTCGAACAGGAAAGTATGTCAAATAGTGATAACCGCTGAAGAAAAAGAACAGAGTGGAGGAAAGGTGGTCCAACTTTCAAACGGTGTGGCCAGGAAGCCGTCCCTGGGGCGGTGGCTGTTGTGTAAAGGCTTGAAGAAAGCGACAGAAACTTCTGTGCAGGTGTCGGGGGTGGGGTGGGGGGGCAAACAGTCCTGGAGGAGGAAAGCCAGATGAGGAGCCCCTGCGGTGTGTGCCCGACATGTGTGAAGAAGAGTAACACGGCCGTGGACCTGACTGATAGTTTTAAAGGATCAAGTTTTAACAGCAGGCCACGGAGCAGGGGCAGAGCTGGGAAGACGGCTGCTGTATTTCAGACGAGCCATGAAGAAGGCTTTGGTCCGGCTGGGGGCAGTGGAAGTGGTAGAAGACAACACGGGCTTTTAGCTCGTGTAGCCATTTTCCAAGACAGGAAAAAACTACAAGAGAAACGCTTTGTTTTGTTTGTGGGTTCTGCCTGTGGAGAGAGCTCAGTTTTCAATATATGACATGGTGAACTCTATTGGAATCCAAGGAGAGAGTGAGACACACAGAAGTACCCACGACCTGTTGCATGAAAAGTTCTGTGATTCTGTTTCTAGAAGAACATGGGCACGCCACATTCTGTTTGGCTTTGCTTCATTGTGTGTTGCAGATACTGTGGGTTTTTGTTTTTTGTTTTTACAGATTGAAAGTTTGTGGCAAACCTGCACTGAGCAAACATGTCGGCGCCATTTTTCCAACAGCATTTGCTCACTTCCCGTCTCCGAATCACATTTTGGTTAATTCTTAGAATATTTCAAACTCTCATATTATGATTATACTTTATTATTACTGTATGGCTGTAACCTGTGTTCAGTGACTATAATTCATTGAAAGCTCAGATGATGATTAGCATTTTATAGCAATAGAGTATTTTTATTTTTTAACAGTTTGTTTGTTTATTTCTAGTACTCTCTACATCCAATGTGGAGCTCCTACTCACAACCCTGAAATCAAGAGTCACATGCTTCTCTGACTGAGCCAGCCAGGCACCCCTAGCAATACAGTGCTTTTAAATTAAGGTACGTGCACTGTGTTTTTAGACATAATGGTTTGCATACTTAAGAGACTATATTGTAGTGCAAACATTACTTTTTATATTCCCTGGAAACCAAAAAATTCATCTGATTCACTTTCCCACAACACAGGCATTCTTGCCATGGTCTGGAACCAAACTCACACTATCTCCAAGGTGTGCCCACATATCTATTGCTAATAATATGCTTCTAGAGGATGGGATGTGTATACTTCTGTGATGGTAAATTTTATGTGTCAACCTGGCTAGGCCACAGTATCCAGATTTTTGGCCAAACGTTATTCTAGATATTTGTATGAAGGTATTTTTCAGATTAACATTTAAATCAGCAGACCCTGGGTAAAGCAGATCACCCCCATGATCTGGGTGGGCATAATTCAATCAAATCAAGAAAAAAGACTGACCTCCCAAGCAAGAAAAAATACTGCAAGTACACGATCTTTGGACTTGAACTCCAACTACTTCCTGGTCTACTGTGCAGATTTTGGACTTGCCTCCTCTCCCCATCCCCAACCCCACAAACTTATCCTGCTGGTTCTCTTTCTTTGGAGAACCCTAATTTCTTAGGACATGCATTGAAATAATATTTAACATTTTAAATTTTAAAAAAGCAAGGAACAACTTATTGATCCGAAAAACAAAAATAACTATAAATCTCAGGGCAACACTTAAAATTTATGTAGCATTAGTCCAGTGCCTACGTATATACTACCATATATGCTGCAATACATAAACTGTGCGTGCCTTTATACATGTGTGAACCAGAAATGCACATATTAATGTGCTTCATATCGCAATGGCTACAAAATCACGACTCTTGTAATCTAAGCCACAGGCCCCTCCTCTGATATTCTCAATAAATTCATAGAGCAAGCCGAAATACCCAAAGTGAATTCCCAACCTGAACAAGGTACCCAAAAAACATAAACAGACATTTTACAGATTATAAATGATATACAGCAAATGAATACATGGAGAAATGTTCAAATCACATATGCAGTACACAGAGAAATGCTAAGTAAAACAATAAGGTGCCGTATTGTTTGATCATATCTCATTGGTGTGATTGGTAATAGCGAAATAAAACCATGATGAAGACAAGTTCAAATACAAGGGCTAAAGCTTGTTGGATGTTTTTTTTCCTCTGTAATTTCGTGAATACACAAAATAATAATCCTTTCATACTTACCACTGTACCAAGAAACTGAATGCTCATGTTTCCACCTGCTTCTCGAGAAAGGCACTGGAAAAAAAAAAAGAAGTGTATAATGAATTCACATCCACACAAAAATGTGTACATGAATGTTCATAGCATCATTATTCCTAATAGCCAAATAATCTAAATGTCCATTAACTGGTATATGGGTAAACGAAATCTTTTATATTCACACAATGGAATATTGTTCGGCCATAAAAAGGAAGGCAGTACTGATATGTGTGACAGCAGAAGGCCGCCACAAAGGACCACGTGTTATAGGACTCCACTGTACATAAAATGTCCAGAACGGCAAATCCAGAGAGACAGGAAGTAGATTAACACAGTCTGACGGTCCTATAAAGAAGACCCGCAGCTGCCCTACAGACTTCCCGGTCGTCACAACTTCCTGGGCTAGCACAGGCTGCCTAAGAACACACAAAATGTCACATCTTTTCATTAGCGTAGATTACTTTATACCACTTGTCAAGGAAAGGACTGAAGGAATTTCTTGATTCCCTAAGAAAATGAGGGTGGGGTGGCGGAGGGGAAGGGAAGGTGGAGCTTCACGGACCTCTCAACAACTAGGAGCAAAAGTCATGAAGATACACATAAACTCTGGCTGTCCTACTGAAAAAAGAAACATGCTCCTAACTCTCGAGCGGGGTGCCAAGCATCGGAGATTGCCAATGTCAAGTCTGGAACAGTAAGAAAGGGCAGCAGATTTTACAGATGCATTAGATAAAGCTATCCAGGAAAGAGAAGATGCCCTAAGGCTTCTTCAGACTGCTCAAGAAAAAGCGAAGACCTCATGCTTGGGTAAGAGACATCTTTGGAAGGATTATCTAGCACAAGTTCAAGAAGTCTATTCCTTAGTACCTAAGTAAGAGAGACAGTAAGAAATGATTCTTGGCCATGCTTTCCGTGGGGCATTCCATCTGACTGAGACTGGAGAAGCAAGCCCACATGAAAGCCAGTAAGTCTAAGGGGAGAAAGAAAAATTTCTTCAGGAAGAGGTTCCACAACTTTCTGAAGCCCAGAAGCCAAGTCCTATCCAGTAAGTCTGAACTCTTATTCTCTTATTCTTCTTGGATAATAGTCTCTATACAAAAGTAAGCGACTTCCTAAAGAACCTGTCTTTTCAATCAAATGATAATTTACTTATGGATCAGTTGAAGCACTGATAAAGCATGGGAGTGGTCGTGCTTTTAGCAAACTTTAAGAAAAACCAGGTATAAAGCACAGATCAAATTCCTTTTAGAAAGGAAGGGAGGGAAGAAGGGAGGAAAAAGAGAAGAAAGAAAAGGGAGGAAGGAAGAGTAGCTGCCTGCGGGACAAGGACTGGGAGGAAATGAGAAATGCCAGCTAATTAGTACGGGGTTTCTCTCCACGTTGGTGAGAATGTTCTGTTAGTTGACTGCGGAGATGGTTGCACAACTCTGGGAACAGAGTAAAAACACTGACTTGCACCCTTTGGGTGAACTGTGTGGTATGTGAATTCTATCTCAATAAACCTGTCATAAAAAGTTAGCATTTGTTTAAAATAACAAGAAGACACCACAATTCTTCAAAGACTACTGAAAACAGATATAACCTCTATATTATGCAAGTATTTGTAAATAGAAAAGCTCAAAGTGAATACAATATGACTTAAGCGTATCTTGCTTGATTTTTAGCTTGCTTTAAATAGATAACTAAAGAGTTCACTGGAAGTAAATTATACTTTTATTTTTCCCCAGATAATTCTCACACGTAAAATTGCTCTGTTCATTCTTAACCTGTTTTTCAAAATTCTTTCTTTCTGGGCTACTCAGAAAGGGTCCAACGGCTTCAAAGACTCCACAAAAAAAAAAAAAAAAAAAAAAATTAAGCAGTTCTAACTAAGTAGCTGTGGGCTTTTTTTTTTTTTTTTTTTTAAGTTCCCAGATGTAGCCGTGGAGGGAGGGCTTCCTGTCATTGACTATAACAGAAATATGCTAACTTTATTCCTTTTTTAAAAGAGTGCAGGTTTACCAACCCTAGTTTTAAGATCACTCAAGTCCTAGAACCCAGAGAAAATCTCTAGAATCCAGCTCAGCCCCCAGTTCCTTGATTGAGGGAAGTTAGATCAGTCAGAAGGAAAGTGGATTAATGCACCAAGACAAGAAGATGGTCACCTCACCCACAAGTCCTGCCCTGGTGACTCAGCACAACCGTAGTCTGACCAGCACACTCAGCGTGGTGTGTGTGGTATAGTGCAGAAATAAATGATAACTCAGTATGATATATCCATAGTACAAAATGTACAAAGTATTAATGGATAAGAGGCCAGACCAGCTAGATGCCCAGAAAGGTTAAGGAAGGCTTACAGATACACAGTAGAGCTGGGTACTAAAAAATGAGCAGACATTCTCCAAAAGGGAAATAAATGAAACACTTTTGGTCAGATGGGCCAGTGTATGCAAATTTCAGCTGAAGAAAAAGCATGGTGAGCTTAAGGTGTGGTGAATCATCTCACACGGCCAGAGATCAGTTTGGTTAATAGAGTGAAGGGGCAGGAAAGGAAAACTGAGAAGAATTACAGAGCCAGGTCCCATCTTGCACAGAGTTCACACTTAATCAGGTTCTTATACTTAAAAACTGGGGAGTAACACGGTTGTTTTAGAAAGACTGATGGTCTGATGTAAGGTTGAGGATATAAAGGAATGGGGTTTGGGGAGCTGGACTGGGAAACCAAGGAAAATGCAGCAGGTGGCAATCACTTGGGGGGTGGGGGGAGGGGGGCTCAAAGGCTAGATAGAGGTGAACCCAAAAGCAGAACTAAGCCTGTTTCGTTCACAGAAACTTAGAATTTGGAGGGCAAATGGATCTCAAAATCTACATTTTGTTTTACTTATGAGGAAATTAAAGATGCAGCGATATAAAAGTAATTTGCCTACATTGCAACAGAAGAAGAATGCTGACCCCAGCAGTTGTGCAGGGTTGGGACAGCTCTGCTGTGCACGATGGAGTATCACCACAATCTCAGACCCGATCAGCACTTAGGGTTGAGCTCTTTTAAGGGCAGGGACCATTTCTTCCACTTCCTCCTTAATCCCAACAGCATGCAGGTCAGTGCCACAGAAATGAAAACAAAAAATCAATCTTCAAGAATTCTGAAATTTTTCCATACTATGAAAGACCAGAGTGACCTACATATCCCTCAATCTGCGACCATCTTGTGGAAGTTTTGCTGGGAGAGTTCAAGGTGTGGCTGTCAAAAAATTAGGGAAAGTGCTGTAGAATGACGCAGACTGAGGACAGGTAGTCCAATGATCCACTGACCTCCTTGGGGCTTATATTTTAAGAGCAGTGAGGAAAATACTCAGTGAAAGCATCGCCATTACTATAAACTTGCGACTCAAACCAGCAGCAGTTAAATCTTCCTCCCTCAGAAGCCTGAGGCACAGATCCAGAATCCTGTCCATATTTACCAGAACAGAATCAGTACAATTAATCACTTCTATCATGCAGCAACACACTTAATCATAACAGCTGTTCAGAGTGAGAAATTTTCTGATTGAAAGTGTGGCTGTTGGATTCTGGGAAGATGGCGGCGGTGGCAGAGTTTCTGAATCTTCCACAGAAACACTGAGGAGGCCCGGGGTAACAAACATCCCTAGTCCCCCAAATGTTGTCTACAAATACCACTTCCCACTTCCTACTTCAAGAAATCAAGGTTTCTCGGCAGAATGGCTGATCCTGGGTTTGGGGTAGAAATGAGGCTGCTGTATCTTGTCACACCAGAAAGCAGCGGAGCTATCAAAGACTGGGGCCACGTTAGAAGGACTGAAAAAATTCCCTGGCCAGAGCTGGCCAAGTCTGACCATCAATAAGGATTATAGCTGCGTGGACTGAAGCAGACCAGGTATGTTTGATCCCATGAGTTCAAAATGGATACCAGAAACAAAAACAAAACACCCTCATTTAGTCACTTTTGGAGAATAATAGGGAACCAACTCTCTGGAAATTGCAAAGTCAAGAGAAAGGGTCCAGCATTTATCTTTTCTATGAAAACTGTAGTCCTGGAAAACCTAAGAAGGTGTTGAGATAGAGTTCCTCTTAAAAGAACGAATCCTGGGGGTGCCTGGGTGGCTCAGTGGGTTAAAGCCTCTGCCTTCAGCTCAGGTCATGATCCCAGGGTCCTGGGATCGAGCCCCACATCGGGCTCTTTGCTCTGCAGGGAGCCTGCTTCCTCCTCTTTCTGCCTCTCTGCCTACTTGTGATCTGTCAAATAAACAAATAAAATCTTTTAAAAAAAAAAAATGAATGAATCCTGGTAAATGAACAAAAAATGACAATATTGGAACATCATTGTTTTGTAAACCTTGATGAATTTATTGACCGAAGCCTGAGCATCAAGGGAGTGGCGACCAGACAGTGTCTCTTACAGAGGCACGACTCAGTTTCGACTCAGTTTCGCTGAAGATAATGGCACCCAAATCTGATTATACCTCTAGGTCTACCTATCAATTTATAGAAATCAAAGGATGGAGGACATGTTAAGCCACACCACTGGGATGCAATCAGCTCAGTTCTGACTGTGGAAAACCGTGCAGGACAAAGGATCCCATTCCTTCAACAAATAAAATGCAAAGAATAAAAAAGAAAGTTCCATAGTCATTTCCCTCCAGCTACTGTCCCCTTTACCCTTCACAGCCAGACTCCTTAAAAAGTTGTCTCTCTCCATGGTCTCTCTGTTGCCCCTTTCCATTCTCCTTTGAACCTGTTGCCATGTGTTTTCCCCCACTGGCTGTAGGCCTTCTCATCAAGATCACGTATGATTTCCACATTACCTTACCTATCAGTAGTGGGCTTTGTCCTCATCTTCTCCAGCAATGTTATGCTATGAACTGCCAATGATTCGCTTTCCCAAACACAATTCTTTCACCGACTTCAAGGATATCCATGTCCCTGGTTTTGATCCTGCCTCCCTGCCAGTTCTTTCTTAGCCTTCTCTGTCTCCTCATTCAATATCTACCTGCAGAAACTGAATGAGCTCCAGGAAGCCCAGTCCTCAGCTCTCTCCTTTCCGGTCTACTTTCTTTCCTTGTGTCATCTCACCACATGCATGCTTCCCCTCAGTCCCCACGCCCATCTTAAAATAAATCAACTGCTCTGAAGCATGACTTAGGTACAAAAGACTGCATTCCATTTAAAGTACAGAATTAAATGACTTTCTCAATTTTAAGAAATCACCTCCACAATCAACATGCAGAACATCACCACCCCCTCCAGTAGGTTCTTCCTGCCCTTTCACAGTCCAATCTTCATCAATGCCCCCAGGCAACCACTGATGTGCTCTCTAAAATGAGTTCATTTTAGTTATTTAGTTTAAAATTCCTTAGCATCTTTGCCAATAATCGACTGACCACCTGTTTCTAGCTCTACTTCTATACTTCATTCTGTTCTACGTATCTCTCTACCAATACCATATTGTCCTGACGCTGCTGTTTCATAATTATTCTTGGAATCAGGCCGTATAATTCTTCCAACTTTTTGTTTCTTTTTTAAAATTGCTTGGCTCCTGTGATTTTTTCAACTAATAGATTTTTGGGGGGTGTGGTAAAAAACACAACACAGTTTACCATTTTAACCATTCATAAGTACACAGTTCAGTGTGTAAGGTATATTTATTTTGTCGTGCAGCAGACCTTCAGAACCTTCTCATTTTGAAAATCTGAAATTTGGTACCCACTAAATAACTGTCCCTTTGTCCCTCCCAACAGACCCTGGTAACCACCATTCTACCTTCTGTTTCAAGGAATCTGACTGCTTTAGGTGCCTCATACAAGTGGACACATAACAGTAATTGTCGTTTGTTGTCTGCGCTCAGCACGTCTTCATGGTTTAACCATGTGACAGGATTTCTTTCTCTTTTTGGCTGAGTATTATCCCAGTGTATGTATATACTATATTTTGCTTATCCATTAATCTGCGATGGACATTTTAGTTACTTTGACCTCCTAGCTATTCAAAACAATGTTGCAATCAACTGGGGTGTTCAAATAACTCTTTTAAGACCTGCTTTCAAGGGGCACCTGGGTGGCTCAGTGGGTTAAGCCTCTGCCTTTGGCTCAGGTCATGATCCCAGGGTCCTGGGATCAAGCCCCGAATTGGGCTCTCTGCCCAGCAGGGAGCCTGCTTCCTCTTCTCTCTCTGCTTACCTCTCTGACTACTTGTGATCGTTCTCTCTCTGTCAAATAAATAAATAAAATATTAAAAAAAAAAAAAAAGACCTGCTTTCAATTCTCTCCAATATAGACCTAGAAGTGAGACTGCTGTACCACTAAGTACTAATTTTTAAATTTTCTGAAGACCCCTCATACTAGTCTCCATTCAAGTTGTACCATTTCACAATTCTACCAACACTGCACAAGCATTCCACTCTCTCCATGTTCTCACCAACACTTGTTATTTTCTGGGGGTTTTTTTGGAGGAGGGGGTTGTAGCCATTCTAAAGGATGTGGAATGTTGCCTCATTGTCATTTTGATTTATACTCCTATGATGATGAGTAATGTTGAGCAAATTACTGTTATGTTTATTGCCTGTATATCACCATTGGATAAAAGACCATTTAAGTCCTTTGTTCAATTTAAAATCAGGTTAATTTGGGGGGCACCTGGGTCACTCAGTCAGTTAAGCTTATGACTCTTGATTTTTCAGACTCTTATTTCAGCTTGGGTCATGATCTCAGGGTCCTGGGACTGAGCCCCAGGTCGGGGCTCCTCACTCAGAAGGGACTCTGCTGGGGCTTCTCTTTCCCTCTCCCTCTGGCCTTCCCTGTCCCTGCTCACACACCCTCTCTCTAAAATAAATAAATAAATCTTATTTTTACAAAGATTTAATTTATTCATTTGAGAGAGAGCACGCGTGCGCACACACATGTGCAGAAGTGGTGGGGAGGGGTAGAGAAAGAGAGAGAAGCACACTCCTCACTAAGCAGGGAGCCCAATGGCTCTATTCAAGGACCCCAGGATCATGACCTGAGCCAAAGGCAGATCCTTAAACATCTGGGCCACCCAAGCGTCCCTAAATAAATCAATCTTTATAAATAGATAGGTACGTAGGTAGGTAGATAAGGTTCGTCTTCTTGTTAAGTTGTAGTTCTTTATAAATTCTGGATATTAACCCCTGTACAGATACAGGATTTGCAAATTTTTTCTCCCATTCACTCTGTTGTTCATGACCTCTGATGCACAGACATTTTGAAGTCTGATGTAGTTCCATCTGTCTCTTTCCTTTGTTGCCTAGGACTTTGGTGTTGTATCCAAGAAATCATTCCTAAGTCCACTGTCAAGAAGCTTTTGGCCTCCACCTTCTTCTGTAAGTTTTATGGTTTTAGATGTAACATTTAGGTCTTTAATCCACTTAAGTACATCTTTATGTATGGTGTAAGTTCCTTTTATATGTGGCAGATCCATGTTTTGAGAGAAAATCTACAGGCTTATGACTATGGGATGTATGTTTGCAATTCCCATTTGCCCTATGAGTTCAAGACTCACAGAGACGACTGTTAGCTGGACCTCGACACGTGGGTATCTAATGTGCATATTAAACCTATAAAGTCCAAACAGAACTACTGATTTGCCTCCCCAACCCTGATCCTCTGCTATCTCCCATCTCCATAACCACCGCCATCCATCACCCAGCTGCCTAGTCTTCACTCTTACCTGGCATCTGATCCGTCCATCTTTTCTGGCTTCCCGCCCAAATAAATGCCAAAGTAGCTCAATTCTTACCATCTTGCCTGCTACCACCTTAATCTAAGCCAAGGCTTGATGCACTCTTTCTGTAAAGGGCCATGAGGTCAATGTTTTAGGCTTTCTGAGGCAAAATTGAGGATATGAGGTAGTTAGTTATAGAACAAGAAAGAAAACGGATTTTCACAATTTTTTGGACAACATTCAAAATATAGTAATACCTAAGCACAATTTTTTGGTAACACTAATAAGGAAAATCCCTTATTTAGGGATAAAATTCTATTTAATTGGGGCTTAAAGTTAGTGTTCTCTGTCATCAAAATCAATGGCAAGCAAATATGCATCTGTTAATGCTGATCTGCAATGCAATTCTACCTCTTTCACCTTATTGTTTCTGAAGATTTTATTTATTTGAGAAAGAGAGCGTGCGCATGACCACAAGCAAGGGGGAGCAGCAGAGGGAGAGGAAGAAGCGGGCACCCTATCGAGCTGGAAGCCTGAACTGGGGCTCCATCCCAGGACCCTAGGATCATGACCTGAGCCAAAGGCAGATGTTTAACCAATGGAGCCACCCACGGGCCCCGCTGTTACACCTTTGAAAATACCTTCTCGCCACAGACAGGTTCTGCTAAATACGGACAAGAAGCCTCAAGCACAGGGCTTTCCTTAAGCACACTCATTGCTTGGAGGGCATTTACAGGATTCTGTTACGATTCCTCTCCTGATAAGTGCCTTCGGGCTCACCATACACGGCAGTTGGGTCACTTCCGACTCTAGGCTAGGTGGAAGAGCTCGCCTGCACGAGGAGATGGATGTTAAATATGGACATTTCCTTTGCTCTTGTATGGAAGTTTGAAAAACGCTGCTGAAACTGCAGTTCACTTCCTGTTTTAATCTTTTGACAGCCTGGGAAGTGTAAAAAGCAGCTTGACATTAGCTGTAATTCGAACATTACTTGTCAAAATGGTATTACCACAGTATAAATTTTGCATGTAAGTACTGTTTTGTCTTGCAATTTTAGGTTGAGTTCATTAACAAACATCAAATCTGCAGCACAAGCTAATTTTCAAAGCCATTCGATGTTTGATACAACGGCTGAGGGTGGTTCTTCTTATTCGGAAAAATTTAAATCTTGGTTCTGAGCTCAAAAACATCAACAAATTTTACCACTGCTAAGTCTCTGAATTGCTATGTGATAGGGAAAAACCAGGGTATTAGGGTTCTACTTACAAATTCCAGAAGCATTGACAGCAAATAACTAACAAACTATTAACTAAATAACTATTCCAGTAAAACTGTATTTACGGCCACTGGAATCTAAATGTCACATACTTTCCATGTGTCATAAATCGCTATTCTTCTTGTAAATTTTTTCCAACCATTTAAAAACGTAATAACCACTCAACTTGGGAGCCGTACAGAAACAGGCCACGGGCTGGATTTTGCCACCTCCTGGTCTCGGCCATCAGCAGCTTTCACCTGGCCCACTACACGGATCAAACGAACGTTCACTTAATCCCACCACTGCCCCTATGGTCTAGCCTCCTCACAGCAGTGATTTTAAATCGCATCGCTTCATTCTTCTACTCAAAACCCTTCAAAAAGTTCACAGTAAGAACTGAATAAAACCCAAACCTTTTGGCCTACAAAGACCCCTAATACCATCTAGTCCATGCCTATCTTCTCCTACTCTTCTAAGCTATACTGAAGATGCTGGCCTTCCTCTGGGCCTCTGCACAAACCAGGCTTGTGCCTGTCTCAGAGCCTTTGCACTTGCCATGCCTGCAACTTGGGAATTTCACCCCCTAAATTTTTATGTGGCTGCCCCCTTCTCCTCCTAGGTCTCAACTCAATGTATGCTGTTTAGAAATAACTTTCCAGCCACCCTTGCTAAAGCTACCTCCATTAGGTACTTCCTGTGAAGTACCCTATCTTATAGCCTTCATCGATCTTCTTAGTGCTCAAATTACCTTGTGTGTTTACACCTTTGGGATCTACATCCCTATTGTAAATGTTGTACATGTTCGGGGGCGGGGGCAGTGGCTAGGAGAGTGAGGGGGAGAGCGCAGGAAGAAGAGAACTGCCCAAACCTGACACGGCTCCGCAATAAGGACTGGTATCATAAAAAATGGAGAAATAAAATTTCATTCAAACTGGAATTCATCTCTATACAAAACCCAGGAATACACAATTTTCCCACAGTTCATGATGAAGACAATTAGGTTTTAGAATTCACAAAGAACAAAGTATCAGAGCTTACAAAGAGTCGGAGATGCCAAAACAAACACAAACTGACCATCTGACAAGCCAGTAACAGAAAGTAAAATAAAATCAAAATTAAGACTTTTATTTTCATGAAACATACCCCATCCCTATTCAAATATTTTCTCCAAGTGTTTTTTTACCCCTTTTCCTAGTTTAAGTGGCAATTTAGAGCTAGATAAAAACTCCTTCTGTTCTTATTTTGATATTCTGCTCCAACATTTACAAAACACAGACCTTTTTTTTCTTTAAAGAAAGAATATTCAAGAAGTAAGACTTTGATTACTGAAACGACTTCAGGATTTGCGGGAATCAAATTCACAGAAAATTAGCAAAGGCCGTTCACTCAAAAAAAGAAAAACATTCACAAAATAATGCTCCAAAAATATCTTTCTGGGATAATGAAATCAGAGGCAATTTCACCTTTAAAAAGTAATCTCACTGAACAGTAAGAGGAAGAAATAGTAATAGTTTTCTTTTTCCCCTCGCTGATATCCAGCATGATAACGTGCGGTAAAGGCCAATTACTACGGGATTTGTCTTATCGCGCTCCGCGGCAGCTGCTTGCATTCTTTTCCACATTTACACAATCGGTGTTTATACTATGCAAAATTCTCTCCTTCTGGCAGCTACTAAAATATCATTTTCTAGTAAACAGATAGTAGAGGAGAAAAAAAAACACGTGGGGGGAGGAGCAAGGGGAGACGAAGAATGACATTTTCCCATTATAGTAAATTTTTAAAAGCAGCTCCAAATCATAAAACCAGTGCCACTAGAGACAAGAAAACAGCTAAGCTTCTGGGACTCCATTACAAAAGCAGGTAGAGGTGTCAAAATTAATATTTTAAATTATAGTTGTAAATACATCCCAGCTGTTAAATTGTGATTAAATTTTTCAAAGCGTAGTGAAAGGAGTTATTTCTGTTCTCCTGGTGGGCTTGTTTCTAAGATGTGTAACTGTAATTGATGTTTTCAGGAATGTGAAAAGGAGATGGTTAATAATTACTCTCTCGTTTCCTACTTCTTTGGAAAAAAATACCAACCTCCACTTACAAAGTTATATATTTATATATCCTATACGTCCTAAATAGATGGTTTCATATTACATTTGATAACTCTAGAGTAATCACATGCACATAGTACAAAATAACAGCTAATTACTTCTAAAGGGATGGGGAGAAACAGCTGAAAAACACGGAAAACATTTATTTTGGGACTAAAAACAGAAGATCGCTTCCAGAGCCACTTTTTTTTTGATACTGGCAAAATATAAGCAAACACATAAGCCACTTACTTAATTTTCTAATTAAAATATTATTAAAATATTTACTTCAGCATCTATGCACATTTATAAGAATTATAACAAAAGTATCTTCCCAGAAGATGTGAGCATTGCTTTCACCTACAAAACTTAAAAAAAAGAAAATAGCTTCTTTTCAACGTCCCTTACTCAAGAGGTACGAGACGCAATTCATTTTCCTCAAAAAAAAGGAGAAAAGTTTAAAGCTTAAAAATCTATTCAAACTCTGGGTAGACAAGCATTTGCAAACATATCACAGTTATTCAATCTGCAAACACAACTACAGCTCTACCATATTCATGTGCTTATATATAATATTCTATATCACACGGGCCCACTGAGCATTTTAAGTTATCATGTTATGTAATCTATTTAACATCGCAATCAGTGCACAAATAATCCATTTAATCTGGCATTCTGCGGTAAATAACATGACATTCCCGTGACACTATTCCCAATGTGTCTGCTTTAACATAGAAAATTAGTTCCACTTAGCTGAGTATCAATAACCTATTCATCGTAGAACGCACCAGTGCTGCAGTCAGCTTTGCACTGTTATTTATCATAAATTTATCTTCTCTTGAAAATATTTAAGAAAGAATATGAGAAATAAAAAGAAGAAAAGCCTTCAAAGGTACATCATGAATAGCTTCACATCACACAAACGCAGAGACTGTTAAACCTTAGCAGGATCGCAAGATATTTTCAAAAGTATTTAGCTACTCTTCAGGCCTGTAGACAACCTGCTGTGAGCAGGTGGATAGAAGAAATCATGCCACACAAAGAAACAGGCCAATAGCAGGCGGCAGCTCTGCCTGCAAATGTTCAAACAACGTGACCACGCGAAATGAAAATCTAGTATGTAAAATGCTGGCAAGAAGCAACACATTAAATCCCAGCAGACAAATTACACCATAAGGAATGGAAGAAGTATTTGAATTGTTCAGAGTAAAACTGAAGGGCCTCTTTCAAGGTCACAAGGAATGCTGCATAGGAATAGAGTATAGTCACAGAAATTTAAAAAAAATAAAATAATATAAAATTCTATTTGAGCAGCCTGTTCCAAGCTACAGAGGTGCTAGGGTGTGTGGAGACAATACAGCGAGCTCTACACCTACAAAACATGGCAAATCTTTTGTTCCAACCCTTCATTATATGCTGTAAGCAGGGAATCATTCCACGTATTACAAGTAGTCCTAAGTTTTGTTACAATTCTAAAATAAAATGTGAAAGTTCGTCAACTAGAGGATAAATTCATCTTCTGCTTAAAAATGAATTTAATTCATCCACTCCTAATTTTAAATGATAAAAGCCAAAACTGGTTGACACATAGGGGAGCACAAAAAAACCAGTATGTTTTTCTTCTAGGAGCACTCTCTTATTTACGACAGGTTTCTTTTGTAAGCGACCCACTAGCCACCTGTGTCTACTGAGGACCTGGAATGTGACTACAACGACTGAGAAATTAAATTTTCCATTTTATTTAATATTAAGTAATTTAGGGCGCCTGGGTGGCTCAGTTGGTTAAGTGACAGTCTTTGGCTCAGGTCCTGGTCCTGGAGTCTGGGGATGGGGGTGGAGTCTGGCACGGGGATCCCTGCTGGGCGGAGAGTCTGCTTTTCCCTCTGACCCTCCCCCACTCATGCTCACTGGCTCTCTCGCTCTCTCTCTCTCTCTCATGCTCCCTCTCTCAAATAAATAAATAAAATCTTTTAAAAATATTAAGTAACTTAAACATAGACTCTGTAGAATATAATTTTCTTTACACACAATTTCCTTGTTCTGGTATGACTGCATTTCACATTCATAGTTCTGTTGCTTCTAAGCTATTACGGGTATATATGCACGCCAGGGAAGTGTGTTGTTTCTGGTATCACATTAATAATTTTTTGTATTATTTCATCTTGAAATGCTAACATTTTGAATACACTGAGTTAAACAAAATGGTTTAGTGAAATTAATCTCACTTGTTTTTACTTTCTTAGGGTGGCTACTAAGAAACTTAAAATTGCGTATATATGGTTCATTAGATTTCTACTGGACAGTGCTGCTCCAGTCTGTAACTTTTTAAACTGGTAATTTGAAAATGAGATTATACCTTCCCACACCAGAAATGAGAAATGATTGTAGGTTTTCAGATTATACCCCTAAGACCTACTTTATAAACATCATTACTGATGGATTCTCTATTTGCAATGGAAATAATAGAAAAATACTGGTATATACCCAAAAAAACAACAATGAAAAAAGGAAATATGAAATACTCTCATTTTATTTTCCTTGACTATCTGAGGAAAACTTGGTTTAGTTATTATATGAAGAAATAGATTAAAACCTTATAAAATTTCTGGAGGACCTAGAAGTATCTTCAAGAGTTTTTGATGTTTGTGTGCTCATTCTTCAGTATAAATCACTTCATTTCAAAATACAGGGTCCTCCCCCTTTCAGATACACGGATCACTAGCTCTACACTTAAAGTTACTAACAATGATTAGAATTTCTGTCCGTGAATATGACTTTCTAGACGTCAGAAAAGAAAAAGACTTAAAGCAGCCATGTGCGTAAGTTGAAGTAAGAGGTTGTGCAGTAGACGTAGCTGAACGATGAGTTATTAGTGATGCTGGGGAAGAGAGAGCTCAAGCAATGGGTGCACAAAACTCTGAGAGAAAGAAAATCAGGAACAGTCTGAACTGAACCTTTTTCTATACCTATCAATAGGTGGTACTATTGGCCTTAAACAGTGTAGGAAAATTAGGTTATTTCCTTGACTGGAAAGAAATGTGCTTGGTGAGCACAATACTTTTGGGAGTGGTCTTTGCTCTCGCAAGAACTACGGTGGTTCTGTATCCAGAGAGATCAAGCTGCCATGTTCTCTAATAGAGAACAGATTCTGCAACTATCAGAAAGTTGGGAATTAAAGAGAATTGATAAAACAGCTAAGAAGGCTGTCATATGAACAAAGTCTAATTCAATGCAGTCTTAGAGAAATAAAATCTAAATCTTGAAAGTACAGAAGAGGCAGATTTGTTTTGTTGTTGTTGATTTTATTTATTCATTTATTTGAGAGCGAGCGAGGGAGGGAGCACACAGTGGAGTGGGGAGCAGAAGCTGACTCCACACTGCGCGGAGCCTGATACAGGGCTCGATCCCACAACCCTGGGTCACCATCTGAGCTGAAACCAAGAGTCCATGCTCAACCGACAAATCCACCCAGGCGCCCAAGGCAGATTTATTTCTGAAATTACAAAATGCAAGATGACTATCCATCCACTCATCCATTTGGTTGCTGAGCCTTTCCATGGGCCAGGAAGTCAGCAGGGCAGTGCTAACTGAAGGGTTAATCAAAACTGAAAACTTTGATCAATTAAAGGAAGTAAGTAACCTATGACATTCATTATCCAAATGATGGTACACACCAAATTACAGTTTATTTTTTAAAGAAATTAACGGATATGCGCATCTTGGTGGCTCATTTGTTAAGCGTCTGCCTTTGGCTCAGGTCATGATCCCAGTGTCCTGGGATCGAGCCCTACGTCAGACTGTTTGCTCAACAGAAGCCTGTTTCTCCCTCTCCCTGTTCCCCTGCTTGTGTTCCCTCTCTGGCAAATAAATAAACATAACTGAAAGAAAGAGAAAGAAAGGAAGAAAGGAAGGAAGAAAGGAAGGCAGGCAGGAAGGCAGGAAAGAAGGGATAATATCAAGCTCATGAGGTTTACCAATGAAAACCAGGAAAGTAAATAATGTGATACGACTGAATTTGATTGGATGAACAGGGAGCTAAGTCCTAAAGCAAAGCTTTGCTTTCTACCCAACTATTTTATCATCTAGTCAGATAAAGACGCTAACTGCTACTTTTCATGTAGCCACAGGGATTCAGTAATAAAACTAAACAGGTGCTAAGTACTCATATTTTCTTAAGTAAGAAGCTAGACTAGCTACCTAACAGAACATGCTAAGAACTACAAAACCAACAACTGCCCATCTTCCCCTTCAAAAGCATATGAAAGAAATTAAAAATTAATCAGTGGAGGCTGAATTATTAAGCTAAGAACTCAAGGTTGAACACTTTTAAGTGAAAGGCATTTTAAGAGAATCACTTGGTTTTCCATGCATCTCCTGGATTTTGAGGGACATGTACATAAGGCTAACAATTGTTTTGGTGACAAAAAGAGAGAAGAGTATGATGAGGCATGCATTGATGATTATTTCTTGTGTCCCAATGTGGACTGTGCAGAAGCGGCCCAGCCTGGGTCATTATGAGAGACCCTACTCAACAGGAAAATCTGGAGGGATGAGAATCGGGGGGACAAAGTCAACTGGAAAAAACAGAATAAGCTTTAAGGCTTCTACAGGTGAGAAATTCTCCCAAAGCCACAAAAAGCATCCTTGAAGACAACGGCCAACTTTAGATGTTTGCCATGCCCCCAGAATAATGAATGACAGGTTACATTAGCCCGGGTCACTCAAGTTCTTCCTACCATGTTCCTCCCCTCCTTACCCCAAACTGCAACTTTGGAGAAAGCCCAGATGACAAGTAAGAAGTGAGAGAGGATATAAAGCAAGAGAGAAGAAACCAACAATACTCTCATCTTTCCCAAAAAATTTCTGTCTTGAGGAGGAACTGAGGATGGGAAGAGAGGTTATATCAGTTTTGACATTACAGTGAACTTGATTTTCAAACACACCCCCTCCTGGAGTGCCTGGGTGGCTCAGTCCATTAAGCATCTGCCTTTGGGTAGGTCATGATCTCAGGATCCTGGGATGGAGCCCCACATCAGGCTCTCTGCTCTGCAGGGAGTCTCTTTCTCCCTCTGCCTCTTCCTCTGTGCACTCTATCTCTCCCACTCTCTCTCAAATAAATAAAAAAATAAATAAATAAACACACCTTATCCCAAGTAGAAAACTGATTGCATATCCCCTTGTAGTAACTATATGACAGAACTGTTTATGATTTTATGCAGGGGATGAAAGAATAAGCTGAGAAAATGGGTTTGAAAGAAGAGTTATAAATAAATTTTTTAAAAAGTTTCTTCTACTTGCACTAGAAAAGTTCCATTTGTGCAGTAAAGTGGTTACCTGGTTAAGAAAAAAAAAAAGATAAAGGAAGGCCAATTATTAGGAAGTACTCAGAATGTTTTCTCAATAACTATCTAAATGAATCTTATTCTACAATAAGGTACCACTTCATACCCATTAGTATTGTTATACTAGAACAAAACCACTGCGGGGGGGGGGGAGCATTGGTGAATATGTGCAGAAATTGTAATCCTTGCACAATGCTGGTAGGACTATAAAATGGTGCAGCCACTGCGGAAAAAGGATAGTGGTTCCTAGAATATTAAACATAGATTTACTACACGAGCCACTAACAGAGGATCAGGATTCACAAAAATATGAACTTTTATGAATCAATAAGAAAAAGAAATACTCCAATAAATAAAAATGGGCAACAGCCATGAACAAGTAGTTTGCAGAAGAGAAAACAGGAGTGTCAATAAATATATTTTTAAAATGCTCATTGTCATTACTAACCAATATATGTAAGATCACACAGAGATACCACTTAAACCCACCAGTCAGGAAAAACTTAAATAGTCTGGATACCAAGAGTTACCTAGGATGTGAAGCCAGATTGTTAAATTGTTCCAGGGTCCAGATCCTGGCTCTTCTATTTATTAGCAGAATGCTCTGGGTGAGTAATTTAGTATTTTTAAGGCCTCAGTTTCCCCAACTGCAAAATGCAGGATAACTAGTACATTGGATTGGTGTGAGGATTAAATACTTTGATACAGATGAATTGTATAGAAAAGTCAGTGCCTGACACAGTAGGTGTACAATTAGGTTTTCTTATTATTCATATTCTTGATAGCAGCACTGTTGGTAGACACATATATTGGTACAGCCACAGAGGAAAAACCCTTCAGCATTACTGGGCAGGATTAAGAATATAGTCCCTGCAACCAGCTGTTCTATTTGCATATTCCTTGAAGAAATTCTTCAAGAAGAAACACAAAGAGAAACATTCATAGAAGCAGTGTTTGTTCTGAAAACAAAGTAAGTAACACAACATCTACCGAGGAGAGAAGGAATAAATTGTGGTATATTAACATGACTTAATAACATATAGCATGGAAATAAAGAAAGCTACATGCATCCAATGACCAATCTCACAAACATGAGCAACTCACAGAAGCAGAGAGAGAGTACGGTGCCAATGATGTAAACTCAAAAGCTGACAACATACTGTTTACAGTATGGACATGTAACATTCCTACAGAAGAGGAAGGGAGAGATGCACTTAAAATGTATTTAAAGTGCAATTTAAAAACTGAGATGGTAGTTACCTCTAGGGGGCAGGAGGAAGGATTTAATTAAAAAAGAGCACAGAGGAAAGGCAGTAGTACTGGGAATGTTTCCTTGTTTAATCCGGATGGTAAATATTCGGGTTTTTGTTGTGTTCTTTAGCTTTTATACAAATTAATATATATTTGTGTACATAAAATATTTAGTAAGGAAAAGTTTAAAAGTAAGCACAAAAATTCAGGAGGAAAAAACCTAGTCATTATTACTATAAAATCACCTGAAAAACACCTGTGGTCACGTCCACCCTGTAGTTCTTCTTTGAAACACACAGTAGCATTTTCATAGCTATTTGTTTGGAGGTACTGAGCTGAAAGGCTTGGGCAACTCAGCCCAGGAAATCAGCGCCGAGAAAAGGGAGCCGGGCACAAACCCTGAAGATCTGCCCGGGCTCACGGCAAGCGGAGGAGACAGCTACAAAGAACACTATGAAGCCACCACTCATTCTGTCTTTTCAAATCCCTTCACCACAAATGCTCTTGTCTGGACGGAAGACATTCGGAGAGAAGATGATTCCCCTCCTCCGTTTCTGGAACAGGCCCTAACTTCTCTCCCCATGTTCAATCTCACTTTCCATCCATCCTCTCTCCACGATGCAACTTGAACCGAGTTCCTCCTAAACTCCGACGCTCTCCAGACCATCACTTCCTTCGGGAACACTCGTCCACGGATCCACCAGCCAAGGGTAAAGCAGAGGCCACACTGTGTCATCAGCAAGGCTTCAAATGACTTGGCTCCTACCTACTTCACTTTTTTGCTCAGGACACCCAGCTTGATCTCCGACTGCAAAGACCGGAAGCGGTGGTTCTCAGACAGCTTGCCCTGGTCCAGCAGCAGGAGCATTACCTGGGAACTTACTAGAAATGCACACCAAGCCCAGAACAACTGAACTGGAGCAAACTCCGGGGGTGGGCCCGGCCATCTGAACTTTATCAAGCCTTCTGGGTAATTCTGAAGCACACCAAAGTTTGAGCATCACTGGTTTAAACCATGAATGAAAGGTAAATTATTATTTGAAGAACTCTGATAGAGAAACCCAAGAAGTACTATATAGCACAGTGGTCAGAAGCCCACACTCTGGGGTCACCCTGCCAAGGTTCGAATTTCTGCACAGCCTCCTCCTAGGAAGGTAATCACAGAACAGCTGCTTAGACTGCCTCGGCAGAGCGGGACACTTCACGGCATCGGTCCCACAGAGAGTCTGCTCGGACTTAAATCCCGGCTCTACCTGCTACCAGCCATGTGACCTTGAGCAAGTCATGTACATTCTCTGAGCCTCAAGGGCCTCATTTACGAAAGTGCCAATAATAGTACCTACTTCACACAGCTGCCGTGAAGATGAAATGAATGTAACTGTACCGTGCTCAGAACCGCTCCCGATACGCAGTAAGTACCATGCAGTATATATTCTCATTAAGTTACTAATTTCATGGGGACCACATTATGTTTTGGAGATTAAAAAAGTCAACTAATGTTCCTAACAAGTGAATAAATGCTAATGCTCATAGCAAGTGAACATTAGGAAGGAAGAACTTTCCTCAGAAAGTTTCCTTGCTTTTTTTTTTTTTTTTTTAAGGTAAATGAGTTTGTTTGGTTTGTATCCGGCATACCATTTATACCTTTCTGAGTTTATTTCCTTCCAATGAAATAGTACTTAACTGGAAGCAATGACCTTTCCAAAGAGTTGGGGGGGGGGGTGGTCTTGCCTAGAGGGGTCATTGAGTTCAGAGTAATGCCTTTTTTAAAAGCAAAGAACTCACAAAGAATGAGAAGGGATTTATTGAACACTCTCCCAATGATAGGGAAAATATTTCTGGGAATTATTCTAAGAACATATCCAGTGTTAACATAGCTAAAACTAACTCTCCATGTAAAAGTGCTATCAAGTTACCTACCTGCACTCACTGAGAAGGAAACTGAAAATATCATGATACACCAATTTGGACAGCAGGACTTCCTAGCTCTCTGCTCACTGCTAGATCATCATACTGTGTCCCCTGACTGGAACACGCATGTCTGGCCACAGCATGTTCAGTGCAGAGCACATTCGACTGAACGTAAACAAGTATGACAAACCCAGATTTTCTGAAGACAAAATAAATGGATCTACATAATGTGAAATTATGCAATGGTATTTTTTCCAAGGGTCTCAAAGTGTTCAAACTCATCTTTAGAATATGAAAGAAAATATGAGAGAGAAAAAATATACTGGACCAAGTTACAAAACCGAAGTCAAAATTTATAGCTCATTACTGAGAATTCCGTATTTCTTAGACCCATAAAGATAATATGCCAATTAAGCCTGGCTTAGAAATTAGTTTAGTCATCAAATATTTACTGGAGGTTTCTGGAATACCTCCCTCTCTAACAGAGGTATATGTAAGAATCTGACGTACAGAAGTATTTATATGTGAGTCTCTCGATGTCTCTAGGTTCTAAAAACCAGTTACCTGTGCAAAATCAAGTTAGGACAACATAAAAATATTTTTGTTAAAAAAACAACAACAACAGAAAGAATGAGCGTTATTTAATCCTATGGTGGGGTGTGTGATTTTTATTTGCATGTGATCACAGTGTTACATGTTACACAGTGTTCTTTGTTTTGTTTTGTTTTCCCTGGTACTCTAAAATTCAACTATGAGGTCAGCTGAAGAAACTTTGGCAGAATCTCTTTTCATAGCTCCTTTAAAATGGAGGTCACTGATGACAAAGAACATTCAATCAATTCTGGATTTCAAGTTATTTCCTCGATGCAAGAAATCTTACTTTGGAGGGAAAATAAAGGTTAATAAATTGAGATTACTCAATTTTTAAAAGGCATCAATATGTTCTGGCAAATCAATACACAGCTCACATTTCTACTGATCCAGCTCTATACGATCTCAATCACATGAAAAGGAAGGTAACAAATCATATTTTATAACTAAAAACCCACAATGACAACAAAAATGGCTATCTTCTAATATTTTTGGAAAAGTGCACAGGGTGCTTCATTTACAACAAAGTATATAGTAAGTATTAATTCCCTAGCCTTCCCAGATGCTGGGAAAAAGAAAATATTGATTCCTCTGAAGACTTGCCTCAAGATCCTCCAAAGAAAGAAAAACTGTTTTCCATCATAAATGTAGGAGATGCATAATATGCAGCTTCCCTACTATAACTGTCAGAATTAACCTAAAGGCAGCTGCTGGTAAGGATTCTGGACTTGCAGGACCCCTCGAAGTAAACCGTCAGAACGTTTACCTGTATCGTCCTCTGAGTGCCATCGACGTTGACAGACAATAAGGGTGAAGCCAGGTTCCACGTGCCGGTCACATTTAGTTTCGACCCATCAACTTCCACCTGTTGTGACACCAAATAAGACTGTTACCAGGAAGAAAGACAGAAAACTGATCTCAAGTTCACTGCCGCATACAAAGCAGCAGCCATTCTAAACAGATGGCTCCCAAACAACCTGTCATGTTTACTGCTCCCGCCATGAAAGACAGGGTCCAACAGGAGTCTCCTTAGCCATCTCTGGGGAGAGGGGAAGGACCTGGGCACAGCTGCCTTCGGGTACTGAGGTTTCAAGCGCTTTCCAGTAAGTAACAAACAGCCTTCTAACTCTAAACCTATCTGGACATGCTACATTTACTGCAATTAGACAAGTAATGCATATAAATTCCAGTGACATTTTGCAACCCACACATCAGGGCTTGCATATAATATCCTCTCCAAGGACCAAGAAAGAACTTTTTCTGTGTTCATTTTAATGAAGGACTATACATTGTTATCTTCATTAAACAGAAGCTTTAATTAGGCAAAATTCTTTGGTGTTGAATATTAAAAGTCCATTTGAACTTTGCAAAAGTTCTGTCACATTTTTGTCGCTCACGAATGACTAATTCCATCAACTTATGACAATGCTAAAAAAAAAACCCATAATATTTTAAAACAGACACTGTTAAGAGAAAAATTCTAATTTCCAAATAAATAATATAAAAGTAACTGAAAGAAAAAAAAGCAAAGCTAAATTAAAATAAAAAGTATTGTTAGTTACTGCTTCCTTTTCATTCACTGATTCCCCAACTCTTACATATAAGAACTAAGAGAAAATATCAGTATCATTTTAACTCTATGGTAAAAACCTAACAAAGGGATATGTGAGTTTGCCCAAGGTTCAAAATAAAGCAGCAGCAAATTCAAGACACATGATCCCTAATGATTCCTTTACTCTCTCTTAATACTTACTAAGAGGCACACAGATGTTACCGTTTAGAAGAACAAGTGTGCCCATCGACATCTAATGGACTTTACATACATAGATGTCCGGCAATGGTG
Organism: Mustela erminea; assembly: GCF_009829155.1. NCBI lineage: Eukaryota > Metazoa > Chordata > Mammalia > Carnivora > Mustelidae > Mustela > Mustela erminea. Next base: position 10,717,132 of record NC_045628.1, read on the forward strand.
CGGTCATACAGTCTAGAAGCGAGGATGTGCTGCTGGCCACGTCACGAAATACCAGTGGGATAGACGTGATGCACTCACTTGTGCTTCCGTATTCAGTGGCCTCTGTGTCCAGAGGGCACAGCTCAGTAAGTAGGAAGAAGGAATGGCTTGGGTCTCACCTAACATTGCTGTTTTACTCAGAGCTGCTTACTAAACTGGAGCATTTACCCTCTCTGAACCTTAGTTACCAAACTAAAATAGAGTAAAAATAGCTATCCGAAGGGTGCTGTAAGATTAAAGAAGTTAGCATATGAAAGGTCTACCAATATTCCTGTCACGTAGGTCCTAAATATTTTCTCCCTTCTCCTGTCCCTAACGGTTCCACCATCCTTAAATGAATTTTAAAAATAAGGTTGGATAATCATACTATCTCATAAATTATTTACTATTAAAACACTAGATGATAAAGATCTGAGAAGCATCAAAATATACATTTTTAAATTATCTATTTAGCAAATTAAGTATCTCCTTCTGTAATGAAAGATTTCCAAAAGAAGCTCCCAATAGATAAGAGTTTTACAAATATTAAGTGCTAAAAATACCTTTTAAAACTGAGAAAAATATTTGCTTTGACACAGCTTCTAAATTTAAAAGGTTAGAATTATAAAAGTTTTATTTTTTAAAAAGGAAATTTAAAGGCTACATGGAAAGATTTTTAACAATAAGCACTTAAAATTTGTATTTGATATTAATTTTATTTTTTTAAATATTTTATTCATTTATATGACAGAGAGAGATCACAAGTAGGCAGAGAGGCAGGCAGAGAGAGAGGAGGAAGCAGGCTCCCCGCTGAGCAGAGAGCCCGATGGGGGGCTTGATCCCAGGACTCTGAGATCATGACCTGAGCCAAAGGCAGAGACTTTAACCCACTGAGCTACCCAGGCGCCCCTTGATATTAATTTAAACCAACAAGGGTGACAAAATGAAACTGTAATTGTCATCTTTAGGGCTTATCAGGGGGAACTGAGGAAAAACAAACGAATTCACTCAAATCCTGTAGAAGAGAAACCAATTTACTAAAGCCTAAGAAAAGAATTTTTATGAACATGGAAATAAAATGCGACACACCCATGTAACAGACTATCAGTTGGTAATAAAAAGGAATGAAATGCTGGTACATGCTACTTATGTGGCTGAAGCTTGAAAAAATGCTGCCTAAAAAGCCCGTCACAGGAGACCACACATTATGTAGTTCCGTTTATAATGAAATGCTCAGAAGAGAAAAATCCGTACCAAGAGAAAACAGGTAAGTGGCTGCCTTGGGCTGGGGGTGTGGGGATGGATGGAAGGCCTGAAGGGTGACAGCTGTGGCGGGCAGGCTTCCTACTTGGCACGATGGAAATGTTCTAAAAGCGACCGTGGTGATGGTGGCTCGGCTCCGGGAATTTACTACCTGCCACTGAACTGTACAATTTAAATGAATAAATAGTATGGGTGTGTGAATTATATCTCAATAAAGCTGTTAAAAAACAAGTGACAGATGACAGTTTCATTTTTTTTAAAAATCAGAAGCACTATTTCATGAGAAATTAAAGACCTAAAAACCAGATAAATACATATACATCATGTTCATGAATCAGAAGAGGCAAAGAGGGCGCCTGGGTGGCTCCGTGGGTTAAACCTCTGCCTTCGGCTCAGGTCATGATCTCAGGGTCCTGGGATCGAGTCCCGCGTCGGGCTCTCTGCTCAGCAGGGAGCCTGCTTCCTCCTCTCTCTCTGCCTGCCTCTCTGCCTACTTGTGATCTCTATCTGTCAAATAGATAAATAAAATCTTTGAAGAAAAAAAAAAAAAGAAGAAGAAGAGGCAAAGATTTCTTAGGACATAAGAGATACAAATCCTACAAGAAAAAAATAGATGAATTAGACTTCATCAAAGTTACAATTTAGACATTGTTATGAAATGGAAAGTTGAACCACAGGGTAGGAGAAAATATTTGCAAAACACGTATCTGGTAAAAAACTTGAATCTAAAATCTATAAACAATTCTCCTTTGTAAGTCAATAAGAAAACCAACTGAATTTCTTTAAAAATGGGCAAAAGATTTGACCAGATATTTCGTCAAGGAAGAGAGACGAGGGACAAGCACATCACTGATTGATCGTTAGGAAAAAACAAAATTATAATGAAATAGCACTACCCCCCCGACTGGAATGGCTAAAATGAAAAGGAGTAACAACACTAAGGGCGGACAAACATGTGGAGCAACTGAAACCTTTACACATCGTGGGTAGGAATGCCAAATAGCAGACCTGCTCTAGAAAACCCCGGAGAAGTGAAGACATATGTACAAATACAGAGTGCTCACGAATGTTGACAGAAGGTTGTTTACAACAGCAGAATATATACAAACAGAAAGTTTACATTCACCTCAAACTGGAAAAAACCCAAAAGTCCAATGAACCAATTATAATGGACAAATATGGTATATCCACACAACAAAAAGGGAGCAATAAGCATCTCAAAAGCATTATGTTAAGTGAAAGAAGGCGGACACACAAAAGGACATATAGAACATGAGTATGATTCCACTTACAGAACATTCTGGAAAAGGCAGAAATCAGGCTGGCAGTTCCTAGCGACTTCGGATATGAGGATATGCCTGACTAGGAAAGGGCATGAGGGAACTCTATGGGGTGATGGATGTATCTTAAATCTTATTTCTGGTGGTGATTATAGGACTATACAGATTTGTCAAAACTCAATCAAACCATACAATTAAAGAGTAATTTATACCTCAATAAATCTGACTTTTAAAAACAAAAAGAGAGTGGTGCAGTCAGCTAAGCATCTGACTTGATTTGGGCTTAGGTCATGATCTCAGGGCCTTGAGATGAAGCCCCACAGCGGGCTCTGCACTCAGCAGTGAATCTGCTTAAGACTCTCTCTCCCTCTCCCTCTGCCTCAGCCCCTCCTTTCTGCTTGCTCTCTTTCAAATACATAAATCTTTAATAAAATAAAATGATTTTAAAAACAAAAACAGAGGGAGGAAAGTCTGCCTTTTCCCAAACTGAAAATGATATTTTTAAACTAACTTTATCTTCCCTAATAAATTAATTTCTCTCCCCACATCCTCTGCTATTGGATGAGTAGATGTGAATGTTAATTTGGGAAGAAAGATAAAAGGAAATTTCCAGAATTTCCTTCTGGACAGAAACATGGGGGGAAAAAGTCCTTTTCAAGTCCTATCGATTACACGAAGGAAAGACACAGAGGGAAGATGAAAGTATCGGAGACCAGGGATCAGAGACCCCCCCAATTTCCTTTCATATGGACCCCTGGGAACACGTAGGGGAGTAGAAATGGAGAGAGATATGTGAAAACATCCTGACGGGTATCAGGTACGCTAAAAATATCTAAACTGAAGGTCTACTTCTTCATCATCTACTTGAACATCATCTAGGAGGGCCTGTAGGCTTGGGGTCATGGCATTCCTGGCACAGTGTGTGGTCAAAAGTGTAGCACGGATGGAGGAAGAAGCTGGACAGATGACCCAAACACATCATGTTAGGAGTCCAGAAGTTTTTACCTAGCTTAGTGAAACGACAAAGTCTGGCTCAGGATAAAGAAAACATAGTAGTACAGGGGAACTCTATGTCTCCAGGCAAAGAGCAAGCAGGACTATGGGTGGCAAAGGCCTCTTCCATGACAAAGAGGACGAAAGAGCACCTGACAGTCATGGGTCCAGGTCCTTACAGCCTTGAAAAGACACTGTGGGTCTGAGTTCTTTCCCCACCTCTACAGTTATGAGGTGAGTCCAACCATATACCTAAAGGCCCCATTTACCTGCACCCAAACTCCACACCACAGGGGTAGCTACAGTAAGGGAAAGAAACCCAAAATACCATGGTATCTGAAAGACACTGCTGAAACCAAAGTGCTGGGGTGCCTGGGTGGCTCAGATAGTTAAGCATTGGCCTTCAGTTCAGGTCATGATCCCAGGGTCCTGGGATCAAGCCCCACATTGGGCTCCCTGCCCTGTAGGGCATCTGCTTCTCCCTCTCCCGCTACTGCTCCCCTTGCTTGTGTTCTCTTGCTCTCTTTGTCAAATAAATAAATAAATAAATAAATAAAATATATTTTTTTAAATTCTTAAAAATCAAAAACCAAAAAACTAAAGTGTTTCCTTCCCCTCACCCCTTACTTAAGGCAGAAGGCTTCTGAGGAAGATTACATGACAGACAGACATATCTCCCTGCACACCTGGGAAGTAATGAGCATAATTTTGTGACATCACTATATAACTGAAGCAAGAAGTTATCAGAGCTCCAAATCAGTATCTCTGAAGCATATCTTCAAATTTTAAATGCGAGAAATGAACATGCTGTAAACCATCATGTGTTTTCTCAGGCCTCAAGCCATAAACAGACTTCACCAAGAAACATAATTCAGGACAGAAGATGCAATGATACTATTGATGCTTTCACGAGATGAGTGAAATCTAGATGTAAGTATAGGCCATTAGGAGAGGCAGGGAATTTGAACATATTAATACCTCAGGAAAGATCGAAGCAGACTGACCTGAAGAATTCTTGTTACTATGCCATGTTTATTGTCTACACCTAATTCTTCAGCGTTGGTGGTGGTGGTGGTGGGGGGGGATGAAGCAGCAGCTGTGGAGTGGAAGTGGCATTTCATTACTACAGCACTGAGAACGTGACATAAAGCACCACCCTATCTTTTCCATGCCAGAACCTAATGGAAAGTGAAATCTAAGACAATGGAAATAACAGATTTGATGAAAGGGTATTCGACTAACAGGCCTAACAAGGAAAAGCTATAGGCTGCCCACGCTTATACACAGCCAACGACCCTCCTGCACATAACGATCAGAAAGTAACCAATGGGGGATCTTCACATACAATTTGTAAAACATATTTTTATCAAGAGAAAAAGGTAAATTAAGAGTATTATAACACAAGAAGAACTACTCGGAGAAACACAGGAAGAGTTCAGATAAATAATTCTGCAAAGTCTCAAAGATAACCATAGGAAACACGACTCCTCTTTTAAAAAATGAGCTCAAAGAAGAAAAACAAAGGTTCAAAGAAGAGATCATACAACAACAGAAGGAAATGAAAATCAAGCTGGTAGAACTCAGAAAAAAAATAAAGAGAAAAATAACATTATAAGATAAAAGCCACCTTAAGAAGCAACCAAAAATAGAATCAATGAGACTACAAAGAAAGACAAGGACGTGGAGATACCATATAAAACAAAACAGACAAGACTAGCAATATAAAAATTTATAGAGAAGACAACAGATATCGAGGAGGGAGAAATGGATCCAAAGAATATATGAATGACTTTTTCAAAAAGGCTTATAAAGAAAAAATAAATGAAAGTTCAAAGATATGATGGGATAAAACTTTTGAAAATAAATAAAACCTCGAAATTGTGGACTGTTGTTGTTTATGGAACTTTAGGAAGAAAGACAGTTTTATGTGGCTGTTTAGGGAAAAATAAGAAAGCAGGCACAAGCTAGGAAAAAACCTCAGATCAGCCTAATTTCTCAAGGGCAAAACTGATACATAAGACTACAGGGCAATATGGTCTAAGTACTAAAAAGGAAAACATTGCCCCCCAATTTTATACCCAGCCAACATGTCCTTAAAATATATCATATCAACATATCTTGTAGCATATAAGAGAACTTAGCACCCCTTTTTTAAAAAGGAGGCATCTCTCTATACACTGATATGAAACCATACCCAAGAAATTACAGAAGAGCATACAGAGTATGCTATCGTTTGTTAAGGGGGAAAAAAACCCTGTGTTTTTTAAATGTATAGAGTACCTCTAGGTAAATATATGAGGAACAGAGGGACTGCAGGACAGGGATAGAAGGCAGGCTTGCCTTTACTGCAAATCTATTCATACTTTTAAAATTTTGTTCTGTATCCATACGGTATGTATTCAAAACTACAAAAGTGAGGAATAGTGTAAGGGCCCATTCTTCTCTCTCATGGCAGCATGAAGTCAGTATTTACTTTATACCTTTCACTAACAGGCACACAATACATAACAGCTGCCCTTCTTCATTTTGGTTAACACACCAATACTCATTTCAATTTCTCTGGTCACAGATTTATCGAATTCATCTCCAACACCCAATTTGATCATGTATTTTGGACAATTCCCTCTGCATCAACTCTGGCTTATTGAGAAATGAGGGACTGGAATGAGCAACACTGAAGATGGCTTCTAGGCTCAAATTCTATGGTTTTATGCCTGTGAAGGCCTTCTATTTAAGATACACTTAGTTAATTTCTGACATGGCAAGTTCCAATATTTGAAAGGGACTTGGTTTTGCTCAAACACCTCTTTTTGGGGAAGAAGATTTTTAAGATCTTTCCTTTGACAAGCAATAAGAGCTAACAATTTAAGTCAAATTCAGTGTAGGGATAAAAATAGACCAAGAATAAAATGACAGGGGCACCTGGGTGGCTCAGTGGGTTAATGCCTCTGCCTTCAGCTCGGGTCATGATCTCAGGGTCCTGAGATCGAGCCCCGCATTGGGCTCTGTGCTCGGTGGAGAGCCTGCTCCCCCCCCCCCCCGCCTGCCTCTCTGCTTAAAAAAAAAAAAAAAAGAATAAAATGACAAATGACAGAAATAATATTTTACCCCTTTCAAGGCAGACAATATTGTGGTAATGTTCTAAGCAACATGAAAACACTAGAATATTTTAAATTACTATAAAATTCTGTTTAAAAAACAAACCAAAGATACAACATCTCTGTTTAGAAACACTAACCCAGACATAAAGATTTCGTGCCTGCAGTTTAAACAGACCCAGGACGCAAGAGCACCAAAGTTAAATTAGTTATCACATTCATTCTGACCCACACTCTTGGCAGACAACGTCTTCTTTTCTTTACCAAAACTGAAGCCACAAGACATAAATCCTCTGATTTTTTGGCATCACTGAACCTTCTTTCCTTTGCTGATATCTCACACACCAGGCATTTCCCCTCTGCCTCGCACATGTACCGAACACCTATTATTTTCACAGATGGGCACCTACGTGACCCACTGTGCCCTCCAACCACCAAACTGCTTCTTTCCTTCTTTTCTCTATCAGGCCCTAGAACAAGTGCTCTGTGCCTATTTTCCTATCAAGTAACTTCTCCCACAAACTCCTACAATCTATTTGCTAAAACTATATTCTGAAAGGTCACAAATCTTCAGCAATTGTATACTTTCTTCCTAATTCTGACTCCTCCTTACTTCTCAGCAGGAAAGAAGACCTCTTGGGACGAGGTGATATTTAAGCCAAGATCTGAAGCGTGAGTAGAGAAACTGGTTGGTGGTGGTGGGTCGGTGGGAAGGTGCAGAGGGGCTATCCCAGAGGGAATCTCGTGTAGAAATAAAAATCCCAGAGGCAAGAAAGAGCTTAGCTCGTATGAAACCAGTGTGCAGAGCACAGAAAACAAAGGCGAGCATGGCACGTTGGAGAGGAGGAGTGACAAGAAGCTCTAAAGGATTCCAAATGGAGAGTGCCATCGTCAGCTGTGTCTTTCTGAAAGATGAGTCTAGCTACAGTTTGGAGAACAAATCAGAGGAAATAAAAATGAAAATTACGGTGACTGGGTCCCCACCGTGGGTCCTGGGGAGAAGCGGGATACTCAGGAGTGGTATAAACTGGGGAAGGAAAGTGAAAGGTTTGAATACAGAGGTCATGAAATAATCCCGAAGAAAAGGGAGGCGGATGAGTTGATCAGAAAAGCAGCGGCACAACTGCCTCCCAGTGCTGGGTGTGCTCAGCCACAGTGGGGACCTCGTGCGCATATAATGACCTGAATCTGCCTCTGGTATGTGGTTTCGTCCAGCAATGCTCAGGTATTTGCCCAATGCAGGAATAAAGAAACTGGGACGCCGAGTTCCTCTAAGTCTGGGAATGATGGGAGTTAAGAGTATGTGTAAGCGAATTACTGTAATTATTGGCCAGGGTATCTAAGCTGGATAAAGAATGGAAAAACGGGAGTGGGCTCCATGGCTGGAGAGAAAATATAAGCCCTCATGGTTGTCCTGAGGCAGAGAGCGCACAAACTGATTGCCGGCCTTCAGATGCAGGGGAGGGAACGTCGAGGCTGCCAAGGAGGGAGGCAGTGATACAGCATGAACGTCAAAGAACAAGACGGAGGGGCACAGGGTCTAGAATGGAACCAGGGGAAACAACTCACTTCCCATCTCAGAGGTGCATGTGTTATGGGGAAAAAACCACCACCACGTTTCTGTGAAGGCAAGTAAGCGGCAGAACATCCAGAGAAAGTGTCTGAGAACACAGGGCGGTTTGTTGATGCCAAAGCAAGAGACACAGAGGCCACAGTGGAAAGGGCAGAGAGGAGTGGAGAGACTACGGAAGAACGCGGATGACTGGGGAGGCTTTCCAAAGGCCCCGCTGCCCTCTACCCTTAGCACAAGCACCCCACCCCCACCCCGCAGCGTAGCACCTGCTACGGCCTCTCGCTGGACCACCGCGAGAGACTAGCTCTCTGCATGTACTTTTCAGTACCGCCACTTGGTTCTCCGCACTACAGGCAGAATGGTCTCTGGTGAACATAAACCCAATCATTTACAAAAATCAGAGGTAAACGGGGAAAAAACAACAGTGTGAGAATGACCAAATAAAGGTCCTGCCTGCTTCTGGAAAGTATAAACTCCAAAAAAGATGTGTAGTGCTGCAATCTTCAGTATGATACCATCATATGTCTCAGCATTCTGTAATCATTTAAAGATTACATTCTACTTAAAGTATGGATATTTTAAGTTCAAATTAAGCAGCGCAAGTCTACAGCAGATAGAATTCATGCAATCCATCTTAACACACACTATTTTCTGCCAAGTTTCCCCCACCTAAAGAGGATAACTTCTGTTAAGTTATTCATAAGAATGTTTATGATGTTTAAAACACCACTTCAAAAACATGGTTTCTTTCCTATTCCAAGAAAGCATGTTCTCATATTTAACAGCCTACTGGTAACTCTGAACTCCATTAAAAATGTTTAACTGCATTTATGGTACAAATAATGTTGATGTGGAATATTTTCCATGAGTTGTTTGGAACATTCAATTTTCCTATCTACGTAATCGTAAGGGAAAAAGAAAGTACACACCCAAAATTAATTTGACATTTGTGAGAGATTACTTACATCCTTTACCATTAAAAAACAAAAAAAGCACTTCCTCAGAGGTACCTCATGACACAGTTAAAATATTACAACTTCTATTACAGTAAGCACCTGTAAGCTGAGTTTTTTCAAAGGTAGGAATGTAAAAACTTAAAAAACAAAGTATTTGCCAAAAAGCTTTTCCAAAAATAATAAAAAATTTGGGAAGATACAGCCTATAAAAAGTGTTTCTGATTCACCATACAATTCTTCTTTTTGGTTATACACAAATTCTTTTTTGTCATCAAATGTTAAGACTAGTATTGTGCAGAATTAGACCTAAGATAAAAATCAAGGTGTTCATTCCACTACTTAAAAAAGACTTTAATCATATATTTTGCTTTTATTTCTGAAAACAATATGAAGGATAAAAAAGGTTTGTTGATCAAGCTATAGCTAATTTCCAGAAAGGAATAAATAGTCTGCCCTTTCATAGCCTACCTTAAAAATTATCAGTCCACACAGAACGTGGAAAAAGATCTGCGGTTTTCTGATTTGGCTATTAGGCTGGAAAGAGTCCTAGAAAAACATACTCCAACCCAACCCTTTCCTCCTGTTACACATATAAGGATATTGAAGAACCATATAAATTATGGAAGCAACAGAAGCAGTTATCTTGCAATTCTGAGTACTTCACTGAAATCCACATGTCAAAAGCAAAAGTAACACCTGTAAATAGGAAGGTACAATGCTTGTGTGTAGCAGAAACTCATAGCTTATTTGTACCTTGTAAGAAGACTATTCAGGAGATAAAGATGCTTACTGGTTCTTTTTGGTTGTTATCTCTTAATTACTGCTAACAAAAATATTATTCAATTGTGTATCAAATCGATGAGGTCTATCCAACACTCCCTAATAACAAAGAAATCTATAGACCATGCAGTTAAATACACGGGATATTACCACCATCCGCCATCATTATAGTACACTGACGTCTACACACACTCCCGCTGGATAGGTGAAACACAAATAAACTTTTTTTTTTTAATATTTTATTTATTTATTTGACAGAGATCACAAGTAGGCAGAGAGGCAGGTAAAGAGAGAGGGGGAAGCAGGCTCCCCCCGGAGCAGAGAGCCCAATGCAAAACTCGATTCCAGGACCCTGGGATCATAGCCTGAGCCGAAGGCAGAGGCTTTAATCCACTGAGCCACCCAAGCGCCCCACAAATAAACTTTTTTTAAAAAATTCTGAAGTTAAAATGTTGACAATAAGAAGCACATAACTTTCCTAAAATTTACATCTAATAACTTTGCTAAATTATTGGCTTCGACATTAATTTCTCAGGTAAAACATGACAAAAATAACTCAAACATTCTTGTTCAACTTTAATAATGATTCCTAACATTCTAATATAAACTACAGGACAACCTGAATACAGATCTTAAATTGACAGAGAAAGGGTAGGTTTTCTGTATCCTGCTCCCCTACTTACTAAAATATTTTCTTATTCCAAAATATAGTCATGATACCTCTACTGCCCTTCCAGAGAGAAATGAGATGCTTGTTTTCTGAAAACAAAAACAGACAACCATTTTCATAAGTTTCTTCTTTACCGCTATTGCCCTGGAAACAGTCTTTTATTTCTCTCCCAAATAGATAACGTAATAAATGACAAAAACATCAAAAGGGATTAGACACAATGATGGTGAAGATCTGTTAATCTGTCACAAAAGACTGTATTAAATATGCATGTGTTATAAATGTAATTAAATATATCTCAAAGGATGTGAATTACAAAAACAAATTTTAGGTTCTGGTCTACAATCAGCCAGGGTGACCAGTTTCTCTTTAATTATCGCCTCATTAATTGATCAGTAACAACTGTAATTTCAGTTGTATGGCTTTTTTAAAAAAAATTCTACATTATTTTGCCCACACTTTAATTATAGTAGTAGTTTCTTTTGGATTGGTGTGATAAGGTCACTCTCTGCAGTTAATACTGTAAATTACATCACAGCTTAGTGAATAACTGTAGGTAGAGGAGTTTAACATAAGGAACAAGTGAAACTACCTTTTCTTCTACTCAATCTATGAAATTATGGCAGAATTTTGCATTCTCTCTGTAGATTTGTGGGTTTTTACTTTTTTTTAAAATTTCTTTTCAGTGTTCCAGAATTCATTGTTTATGCACCACATCCAGTGCTCCATGCAGTACGTGCCCTCCATAATACCCACCACCAGTCTCACCCAACCTTCCACTCCCAAACCCTCCAAAACCCTCAGTTTGTTTCTCAGAGTCCACAGTTTCTCATGGTTTTTTGTCAACAGTCAGTATGCCTATATTTGAACCTCGGGTTTACAAGCTGCCTAATTGTTCATGTCTCTGTGTCCTCATGTGTTAAATCTGTGCTCATGAGTGGTTATGAGGAACAAAGTCAAGCACTGAGACCAGTACCAGGCACATAATAAGTCCTCAGCAAATGCTGGCTGTTGGTGGACGTTCAATATAGTGATACTATGTCCTCCCCCAACAATAACGATTATTCTGGATCCATTTTTCAACAGGCCTACTTTTGCTTGTTCTTCCATTCATATCTCCTCCATTTTTATCCTTCTAATTTAATCTGATTTCTACTAGTATTTCTTTTGCTTTTCCGGTGCATTTCGCTACCAGAGATGCCCCCCACAACGAAATCCCAGGACCTTAGTTACCGGTTTACTCACACAAGACCTAAGTGGGCTCTGCTGCTTTCACAGCAACGTCTAAGTCCTTCTTCGTCCTACATTCCCCTACGCTGCAACGGTGACATGCCATTTCCTAATCCTACCTCCTTTATCTCATCTGTGACTGTGCACTCTAGTTCTACCGTTAGAAACACGACTGACCCTAACTGTTCATTTCTCCAGGCCAACAACAAATCTATTTGCTCTTCTATCTTCTGTGATCCTACCTACCGAGGATTACCGCAGTCCTGCTCTCTCTTCTCAGCTCCTGTGGCCGCTGGTGCTATTACTGCTAATACACATGCAGAGATATTTATTATCTCTTCCTTTTACTACAATAGCAATAACATGTATTTGGTAGTTTTATGCTTCAATTTTAAAATTGTAGTAGTAAATTTGTTGCACCCCGCCCCCCCCAAAAGGATGTATTTTATGTCCTTAAAACTGCTCACAAATTACAGATCTAATAATAGAATGTTTTCTAAGCATGAACAATAAAACTTTTTTGTCATGGTAAGAAGTGAGATACTGGAATTGATGCCCAAGAATTACTCACCAAATCCCCCCACTGCATATAGTAACAACCAGCCTTTTACTCTGTAAGTCCCAATTATATCTCAAGAAAAACCCAAGTAAAAATCTATATATTAAGTTGATCACAGTTTTTCAAAAGGCACATTTGGAACGAGGCAGTAGGACTGCTTATCAGCTCTATAAAACACTGGTGTGACTGTACTGGTACAAGGTAAGGCTTACGGAGTCTCCACGATTTTTTCATTGCTTCTTACAGGAAAACGGTACGATCCATTTCTATCATTCCAATAAATGGGCTGGGAAAGTATTTCCTTTTACCTTGTTCCTTCTTAGCTCTGCGCAATGGCAGTATCATAGCCAATGAGGTTTATCCCAGGCGCGATTATTGCTGCATTTTCTCTTCTTGTGTGAAGTAATTTTGAATGTACATAAAAAATTGGAGCGCCTGAGTGGTTCAGTCGGTTAAGCGCCAACTCTTGATTTTAGCTCTGGACATGATCTTCTTAGGGTTGTGAGAACAAGCCCCAAGTCAGGTTCCACACTTAGCGGGGAGTCTGAAGACTCTTTCTCTCCCTTTCCCTCTGTCCCTCCCCCCATTCACGTGCTCTCTAAAATAAACTGTTTTTTAAAATGTACATAAAAATTGCAGCAACAGCACCTCAAGCTCAGATTCCCTAGTTGTTAACAATTTTTGCCAGTTATGATGTCCCATTGCCCCCTTAATAGCACAGTTGCAATCCTAAGAACACGGATGACATCTGTACAGTATTACCAACAAAATCGGTGCATTAATACTGATCTAATTTTACCATCAAATCCACAAACTGTATTCAAATACCCACAAATGGCCCCAGTGATGCCTATTACGCATATCCTAGATCTAATGTATGCTCCTGCGTTTAGCAGTCACGTCTCACTGGTCTCTGTCGACCCAGATCAGTTTCTTAATTCTCATGACCTTGACATTTTTGAAGAGTATAAATCAGTTACTTTGTAGAATATGCCTGAATTCAGAAGAATGTTTCCTCATGATTATACATTTTTACCAGGAACTATACAACAGTGATACTGTGCTTTCTTCAGTATCATACCACAAGGTCCATGGTCAATGTGTCCCATAACCATGGAGGTCATACCCACTGGCATATTAAGTACTATGTGCATCTACATCTGTTTCTGAATCTACCTCTAAAAACCATGAGTTCACCCTGATCTCTCTCATTACCATCCAACACTGCTGGGTACATTCTAACCATCCTCCGTGCTGTATCTGTTACTCCCTTCTCTGACAGTAAGACACCTGGCTTCCACTACCCATCCACCTAACTGGTAAGTCTGCCACTTTTTTTTTGTTTGTCCAACATCCGTATGTATGTGTATATATATATAAAAAATCTTCCTTAAATATATTTCACAGTAATTCAGAAAGTGTATATTAGAAAAAGAATGTGATATTGCTTAAACTATAAAAAAGGTCAGGGGCACCTGGGTGGCTCAGTGGGTTAAAGCCTCTGCCTTTGTCTCAGGTCATGATCCCAGGGTCCTGGGATGCTGAGCAGAGAGCCTGCTTCCCTCTCTCTCTCTCTGCCTGCCTCTCTGCCTACTTGTAATCTCTGTCTGTCAAATACATAAATAAATCTTTTTTTTTTTTTTTAAAAAAAAGGTCAACTGATTGACACTAATGTGAATTTCAAAAAAAAAAAAGGAGGTTTCTCTTTGGAGAAAAAAGGAACAGTGTGTTACATGATCAGTGCAGAAGAGTTTGGGAATTTGGGACGCAGAAAGACCTGGTACTCCAAAAACTAAAAACAAACAAACGAACAAATAAATAACAATAAAATCATCAATTGATAGCATGCGTGGTATGTGTCTAAAAATACTCCAGAAATTTTTAAAAGGCGAACATAGATAAAATAAGAGAGCACATGGTACTCATTGTATTTGTCTTTCAATTTTGTGTATACTTCAGGTTTTCCACAGTAAAAAGCTTAGAAACATAGATTATCAGGTCAGGCCAACTATTTGGACAGCCATACTTGGTACCAAAGAATTCCAATCCCTACCGGTGATTAATTATCAAGCCAAGGTGGCCACAGGCAGAGTCGCTTTACAGACGGACTCATATCCCAGGTGGCGCTGAGAGAAGCAGACACATTCTAAAAGATACTCCGATTACTGAGTTTTGCTTTTTTGACCCCTTCTCTTCCTCTTCCCACTACTGCGGACTTCTCTCGCGTATCTGCCCAAATTCTCTTATCAACTACTGAGCAAAGGCAAATCCTTTCTCTTTCTTTTCCTATTAGCAACCCATCCAGACAGAAAACCTTCCCAAAGCCCAATCAGTTAACAACAATTCTACTTCCTTCCACTGAGCAGTTAAAGATGCGGCTTTATCTTACAAGTTTTCTGGGCTCAAAATCTCCCTAGGCCTCTGGTTGCTTAATAAATAAAAATTTAACTTCTCAGCAGGGCCCTCAAGGTCCTCAGTATTAATGGTGTCAACCTAGCAACCATTCTGATTTTTTCTTCCCTCTTTCTCTTAGAGACAAGTGTGCACCAGCCCTTTACCCTGAGTTTTATTCTTACTATTTAAACTTGAAATAGTCAAGTCAGCCTAACAGGCTTCCCCCATCCCTTCTTCATTACCTACTCCATATGCTACTTACTCGGTCAAGTTTGCTCCCGACTTTCGGCCTCATCCCCCACAAACCCACCTCTACCACCTCTAGTCTTACGCTCTACTGCATGGAGTCTTTCTTTGACTTTCTGTAACATCCTGAATCTCTATGCACTTATCAAATTAAGTTGGACAGCTTTTGGTAAGACTAATAAAGTAACTTTTAAGTAAAAGTATTTTTATTTGCGACGCCATAGATGGAAGTAGAATCAAATATTACAGAACAGTACTGTATTGATCTCAAAATCTCCCAATGAAACCAGAAGCTCATGAGGGCAGATTAATGTCTTCTTCCATGTACATCATGAAGAGCTTAGCACGGTGCTTTGATGTTGAGGACTGAAAGATCTTTGACATTTATCTATTGTATTAAAAATAAAAACTATCAGCACGCCTGGGAGGCTCAGTTGGTTAAGCAACTGCCTTCAGCTCCGGTCATGATCCTGGAGTCGCAGGATCGAGTCCGCATCGGGCTCCCTGCTCGGTGGCGAGTCTGCTTCTCCCTCGGACCTCTCCCTACTCGCATGCCCTCTCTCTCTCAAATAAATACATTAAAAACAAAAATTATCAAATTCACTGAGATAGAAAACCTAACTTTTATTTATACATTTGTTTATTTGGTAGCTAGAGCTACCAAAGCTAAGCTTTTTAAGTTAAGTATCACAACACAAAGCAGACAAAACCAAAATTACTTGCTTTCATGTAGCCTTAATGTGTGTTATTCAGATAAGTAGCTTTTATCTTAGATTGCTGACCACTGACAATATAGATCTCATTCAAAACTCTCCAGGACAGCTTTTGGTAAGACTAATAAAGTAACTTTTAAGTAAAAGTATTTTTATTTGCGACGCCATAGATGGAAGTAGAAGGTATTATGCAAAGTGAAATAAGTCAGAGAGAGACAAATACCATATGATTTCACTCATATGTGGAATTTAAGAAACAAAAAAAGATGAATATAGGGGAAGGGAAGGAAAAATAAAATAAGATAAAACCAGAGAGGGAGGCGAACCACAAGAGACTCTTAACTCTAGGGAACAGAGGGTTGCTGGGTGGGGGCGGGGTAACTGGGTGACGGGCATTAAGGAGGACATGGGAGGTAATGAGCACGGGGTGTTACATGCAACTGATGAAACACTAAATTCCACCCCTGAAACTAATACTGTACTCTATGTTAACTAAACTGAATTTATTTTTATTGTGTTATGTTAGTCACCATAAAATACATCATTAGTTTTTGATGCAAAGTTTCAAGATTCATTGTTTATGCACCACACCCAGTGCTCCATGCAATACGTGTCCTTACTACCTACCACCAGGCGCACCCTACCCCCATCCCGCCTCCCCTCTAAAACCCTCAGTTTGTTTCTCAGAGTCCACAGTCTCTCATGGTTCATCTCCCCCTCCAATTTCCCCCAATTCACTTTCCCTTTCCTTCTCCTAATGTCCTCCAAGCTATTCCTTATGCTCCACAAGTAAGTGAAACCATATGATAATTGACTCTCTCTGCTTGACTTATTTCACTCAGCATAATCTCTTCTAGTCCCATCCATGCTGATACAAAAGTTGGGTATTCATCCTTCCTGATGGAGACATAATACCCCATAGTATATATGGACCATATCTTCCTTATCCACTCGTCTGTTGAAGGGCATCTCGACACATGAAAAAATGTTCATCATCATTAGCCATCAGGGAGATTCAAACCAAAACCACACTGAGATACCACCTTACACCAGTTAGAATGGCCAAAATCAACAAGACATTAAACAACATGTGTTGGAGAGGATGCAGAGAAAGGGGAACCCCCTCTTACACCGTTGGTGGGAATGCAAGCTGGTGCAGCCACTTCAGAAAACAGAGTGGAGATTCTTCAAAAAATTAAAAATAGAGCTACCCCATGCCTTGCAATTGCACTACTGGGTATTTCCTCCAAAGATTCAGATGTAGTGAAAAGAAGGGCCATATGTACCTCAATGTTTATAGCAGCAATGTCCACAGTAGCCAAAATAAATCGAATTTAAATAAAAACTTTAAAACCAAAGTATTTTTAGTCATATTGTCCTGTGAAGTGTTGCTAATACTTGTATTTAAAAACCCTCATGTGCTTAGAGTAGCAGATTAAAGTTATTCCAATCATACATATACACTCCATTAAGCCCTTTTACAATTACAAAATCTACACAGGATCTAGTGTATCAGAGATGAACACCCCATCCCCCCCCCGACAAATTTAACATAGCTCATTTACAGAAAGAGAGAAAGAAAGAATTTCAAAACAAATAAAAAATGCCACTTAAAATTCCATCCCATTTCTAGGTTTCACTTTCATGTCCACACAAATAAAATTATCTATTCAAATTGTTAGATAAATCCTTTTCATTCTGATGACTGCGAACAAAGCAAGACCATTCCATTATTCCTAAAACTGTGCTCCCAAACTGAAAGGACAGGAAAACTGGCGCTTGTCCAGGAGCCTTGAAAAGCAGTATGGCTAATGTAATATATCAGTTTGGACAGCAGTTACAAGAAATAATACACCTATCATGGCCAAAGAAAAAGCTATGGAGCAAAGGGAAGAGTAGACACTGACCAGGAACAGCACAAGAAATTAACGAGCAAACTGCATGCATTCTTGAGGACCTCTGGAGATACAAACTGAAACAGAAATACTGACATCTTTATATTTTAATTTCTTAGAAAGCTGTAAAAAAATCTGAGGTGTTTTAAGCAGTGATACTTTGAAATCAGGCTCAACTCAAATCAATTCTCAGGACAGATCCGAAGGATGGAAAAGCCGCAACAGTCTGAAAAAGTTGGTTTCTCCAATTCTTATTAGCCAAGGATCGACATTTCAAACACCTTCTACAAAGTTTACTAATACTTGATCATAATAAATCTCAAGAGGACTTGGCTCAACAGCAGAGTACAAAATTTACATAAACTACTCATCTATGTAATAACCGGTAGACAGAAGGAAGGGTGACAGTAGCTGCTTGCAGCACTGAACTCTCCAGCAAATGCCTCGAGTAAGCACCCCTCCCCAGACGTCCCTTTGCAAAACAGCCCTTTGGGCCAACGAAGACTTGACTTTATTTCTAACACTGGTAATTCTAAATTATTTTGGGATGGAAAGTGGACCAAAACACACAGAAATACCTACATGACCAAAAACATAAGCTAAATGATACAGTCATGCCCTCTCTTAACTAAAGAAAAATACTTCATGGAAAATATTTCTATAGGAGAAATACACACCATTACCTCTAGCACAAAAAAGCTAAGATCGATCATTATGGAAAACCTAAAACTGTTAACCCTTCTGTGAGGGGCCATTATCGGAATAAGCATAAAGATCCAGCCTAGTGACAAAAAATTCCATACAGTCATTCCTTTCAATTAAGAAACTATCTTTAGAAAGCTCCTATTAAAATGCTCACTGCCTAGAAATTAACTCATTTATATACGACCACACAGATTAGTTCCTTGGGTAATACAACTCTCATTTTAGGGTCATTTTCGATAAAAAGAACTAGGAAAAAAATTTAAAAGCAGGTACTGAGAAGGAACTGGCGAGTACAGAAGACCTTACCAAAGCAGGGGTGAGATGACTAGCACATTAAAGAAACAAAAGAACAACCCTCCTGTAACGGAAAATTTCCAACAAATGCATCAACAGCGAGAAGAGCTTAATAACCCCCCCAGTTCCAGCACCCTTGTTCAAAACTTTTCCCCTTCAAGCTAATCCTGTCTCTCCTCCACCTCCACTACTCTGTGACTATTTAGAAGCAATCCCAGACTTCTTGTTTTTTCATCCATAAATTCGATATATTTTTTTCTTAAGTTGAGCCTAAAGTACTATGACCTGCACCAAGCTTTTGGTGACAAATCAATCAAAAAATTAATCTAATATTCAGTAACAATAGTTAGCTATCTCCTTTTTCTTCCACACACACACTTTGGTGTCTTCGAGCCCAAGGGGAGGGGGAGCGGGACAGGGAGCAGTGGAGCAGGCAGAGCTGTAAAAGGTTACCTGAAAAATAATCAGTAATCACACACTGCGCATCGTGCATTCTATAATTTCTATTCATTGAAGGATGAGGTCAGAATGAAGTGTTCCCGTTAGTCTGGGTCACAAAAGTAATTCAAGATGCATATAAAAATGCTTATTATCATTCAAGTTCTCTAAACCCATTCAACCATTCAGCCCTTTGCTTTCTGATAAGACTGCCAACAACTATGCCAATTAGTGTCAATTGCGATGTTCGCTTCTGTAGCATGTGCACCTGCCTACCAGTTAGCTTAGTGGGCAGAAAGAAGTGGCCGATGGTTACAAGTTTCAGCAACACTAAACTCTCTTTCTTCATTCACACTGGCACGTCTACAAATACACCAACTGGCTTTTTTTTTTTTTTTCATGTATTTTGCAGATCTGTTTCTACGGAGGATTTCTTTTATTTTTGGAAGGAGAGCAGGTTTAGCCATTATATTTTAAACTGTAACAGTAACAATTTTTTAAAAACCTTAAGTTTCATAACTAGGGAGAATCGAGTCTATAATAAATATAGGAGATTAGAGATTTGCTTCAAAGTTTCACAAATGCTAAATTTATGCATCATTTAAACACATGGTTATTGGGGTGCCTGGGTGGCTCAGTCGCTAAGCATCTGCCTTCGGCTCTGGTCATGATCTCAGGGTCCTGGGTTGGAGCCCCGCATTGGGCTCCCTGCCCAACAGGAAGCCTACTTCTCCCTCTCCCACTACCCCTGCTTGTGTTCCCTCTCTCGCTGTGTCTCTGTCAAATGAATAAATACAATCTTAAAAAAAAAATTAAAAATAAACACATGATTATTAAAAAACAAACAAACACCTATTCGTATCTTGAATGAAACACTTCTCAATTTAGAACAAGATTTTTGATTCAAATTTGTCTTTTAGAATGGCCAAATATTAAAACATGTATAAAAGAACAAAGTGTAACTAATATGGAAGAAATCACGGATATCTGGAATCTGATATTAATTACATGTCATCATATTAAAGTGTATATTTCATCTGTCCTTTTGAATTCTTAAGTAACTGTTCATAATTAAAATGCAGGCAATACTTCTGAAATATCCAGAACAAAATATAATCGTTATTTTAACCTCAGATCAAATGCTACACTTTGGTTGTAATTAGTAACATAGTATTTTTTTCAAATTTCACAATTGAAGTGAACTGCGTGTCGCTGATGAAAGCTACTGGAAGTAATACAGTGGTTAAACACAAAGTGCACTACTAAAGAGAAATAAAAATTGCATGTCAATATCGAAAAGTATGGGAGATGTATATAGTGTAGCACATTCTATCTAGTGTCATTACTTAAATTGCTACTTTTCCTCAACAATCTATTCTCCAGCTCTAGCAAGTAGAATAAATGGTAATTTTACCTGCCAAATTCCGCACAAAAAGGGACAAGCAACTTCATTAACAGAACAATGCTTTCAATATGATTTTTTTTCCCTCTTTCCACCCAGTGCCAAATAGTAGAACAATTCAAATCAAGAAATCTAAGCAATTACCTCCTCTTGTTGAAGTTTTACATGGTTGAATAAGCAGATGATACACACAGAATGCTAGCAAGAATATCCTCCCCCCGGAAGTCAGTATAGGTCTTGTACTGCGGCTTCATTCCAAGCTGGTATCCTATCCTCAACAAAGAGGAAACACCTCCCCGTTGAGGTAATATTCCCAAGCTGTGGTGGACTGTGGTGTGGTATGAATATGATCATTTAAAACCCAAAGGAATAGATTAAACCTAGAAGACCTGATTTAGATCAAATTTTTGGTTAAAACATCCATTACTGCATTCATTACTGACTGGATGGGGACATCCAAGCAGAAGTGTGGACTTCAACAGAACAGACCTTTCCTTGGTCTTTGATAAACTAATGAACGCCACAGCCACTGCCAGCAATCTCGCCCATCACCACCCACTCTTGGTGTTTTAAGAGCTGGCCATAAACCAAATCACAAATTCTTCTCAACTGTGTTTTATATCTGATCATAAAAACAATAGACAACAACTCTTCTACTAATCATGCTGAACCTGTATGGTTAAAGAGATACATTTAAGCTAGTTCTCAAAGAACCATCACTAAATTTTAAAAGCTACACACAACACTTTTTGCTCAACTGGGTCAATTTGGTAGCTACACGCAAATTTGCCTATGGTTATTTACAACAGAGCATTGTGCTGGGTTTAATCTCCAGCTGGTTTCCTTACTCTTGTTCCATATGACAACCACATATCACACATCCGAACACAACCAGCCGTTTTTATAGAAAGCCAAGTGACAAAATGGGGAAACAGCAATATACGGCCACCGTCAAACTAGCACAATAAATAAGGCTAAGCGCAAATATACCCACGCAGAGCCGTGCTCCAAGTCATCTACATCAAATTTAAAAATTTTAAGCAATATCTACTTTTGGGGAGGGGGGTTCAAACACTGGGTTAGAAACAAAAGGCATGGTTTGTTTTATAATTTCCTTCTTAGAAGTAAAATACTTTAAAAAGAAAACACTGAATCAGAAGAGAAGCTCCAATGGTAGGAATACCCAGATTATGAATGCCCCTTGGTTTTCTTTGTAGCTGTCTAACTTTTGTCACTTGATCACAAAAATTAGACTAAATAAAAGGGAACACGCACTTAGTGCCCAATACCAAGCAGGTATTTTAATAAGCACTAAACTCACTGAATTCTCAGAGCAATCCTACAATGGAGAGGTTTTTATTTTTATTTTTTTAAAGATTTTATTTATTTATTTGACAGAGATCAAAAGTAGGCAGAGAGGCAGGCAGAGAGAGAGGAAGGGAAGCAGGCTCCCTACTGAGCAGAGAGCCCGATGCGGGGCTCCATCCCAGGACCCTGAGATCCTGACCTGAGCCGAAGGCAGAGGCTTTAACCTACTGAGCCACCCAAGTGCCCCGATGGAGAGGTTTTTAATCCCATTTTATAGAAGACACATCTTGAGGCTCAGAGAAGTTAAAATAACTGCCCAAGGCTTCAAAACTAGCAAAGTAGCATATCCAAACCCAGAATGATCTGAATACACCTCAACTGAGCCACTTTAGGTATCTGGAGATAAATCCATTTGAAGGGACAATCCAGGAGCAAGGATCAATACACACACACACACACACACACACACACACATATATACACACATATAAATATATACGTGTATATATAATAAATATATATATTTTTTTTTTCTTGCAAAAAATGGTCACTCTAACAACTGGTATGGTGATCCCACGATGCCTGGAGTTTTAACGGACATCAGTAGAGTCCACGGAGAAGACAAAGGCTCTACAGGAGAAGGTACAGATCCCCTAAAGAGTCTGATCCTCTCAGCCCTGCAAGCCTGGTAGTGGGGGGAGGAGGAGCTGCAGGCTTTTTGGCCTATCAAACCACAACGGAGTCCTAAGGGAGGGTGGGGACCACAGCCACTGGCCTAGGAGTCTCACTTGACAAAATGTCCCCAAGACGAATCCGAAGTAGTGAGGGATTACCTCGGTAACTACTCCCTAGGTATTCTGTTCTGGCCTCAAAAAGAGCTTCATAAAATTAAATGAGTACTAAAATCCCACCCATGAATATGAGACTCTTGGAATATTAACCCATATTGACAAGTCTTGCCAATGTGTGTGTGTACATCAATTTTTAGTCTTATCTTTATAGCTTTTCACAAATTTCTCATGCAATGGAAAAGAACTGCTTACAACATAAAAGTTCCTCTTGATTCTCTTAAACAGCACGTTGTCTCTATTGGGGCGGTAAGGGGGAGATGTCTCTCGAGGGCTTACTGCATGCCAGCCCCTGTACTCGAAACATTACATACACTTCTCTCACCTGACTTCTACAAGACCCTGGAGAACAGTAACCCTATGTCACACGTTAGAAAAGGAAGGCTTGGAAAAGGGTAGTCAGTTGGACTGATCGCACAGCCAGCAACGGCAGGACTGGGACAGAAACTGAAGTCCATCCACCCTCCTGCTTTAGGTTTTCCTGAGTCCTGGGACCTATCACAGCAGCGGTTGGAAGAGACTCGGGAACCCCTCCACGCTTACGTAACTGCTAAGTGACTGGTAAGGAGGTTTATCTGTCTTTGAAAATGGTTGTTTTCCATACGGTATTACATTAGTAATGCCCCACCACCCACTTACCTAGCCCCAAGCTAAACCTGTTAGTAAATGCTGACAGTTAATTTCTATAACTGAAAATCATGGAGGAAGAAAACGATTGCCTATGTTCCCCTATAGCCAATGTGACTGATTTTTCTTTTTTTTTTTCTGATGTTTCTTTTTTATAAATGGCCCAGTCTGCATTAGAGAAAACGTGATAACTGTAACATGCTACTTATTATCTTCAAATGTTACAAATAGGATTCCCTAACAAGTTGTCTTGCAAATTGATATTAAAGAAAATTCACAGTGTTTTGTCCTTTGTATTTGACATTTTATATTTTTACAAAGATTTTTAGAACATCTGGAGGAAATACAGACTGTGAAACCATTGAACACTGTACTAAAGGCAGAACCCTTAAGAGAACACTTAAATAAATCATTTTGGTAATAATTTTAATTATTAAATTTACTAAATTTAATGAAATATTCCTGATCCACACATCCATAATTTTAACACTAGGACTTCCTCCAAAATAGTAACAAGTCACCGTATGTGTAATAAAAGACACAGAGATCAAATCCCAACTGGTCTGGTGAATAACACAGGAAAGAACGGTTATGGCAAAGAAGCTAGGCAGAAATACTGAAACAAGACACCAAAAGAATCTGTGGCATATATTGCTATGCATTTTTTCAGTGTGATCTGTGGCTATGGGACAATCTTAAGCATGAATAGTCTAAATTAATTTTGTCTTTCCACAAAAAGAAAAAAGTAGTAAGCTAAAGAGGGTTTTTTTTTTTTCCCTTAGGATTTTCTTTTTTAACAAATCAGGATGCTAAAGCAAGAAAAACTTGTAGAGATGAAATGCAAACCTGTGCCCAGGAGTGAACCGCCTGAAAGCCCCTGAAGCACTTCATCCTAAATACAATGAATGACCAGGATTCTGGGAGGGATCACAAACCCCTGAAATGTAATTAGAATCGTGGGCACAGAAGATAAAAGGGGCCTTCATGATGAAGCATGCCAGACCCTAGACACACTAGCTGGGAAAAAAAGAGAGAGAGAGAGAGAGAAGAAAAAGCATTATTTTCCGGCTAAATCCAAGTCACTATTCTAATGAAATGTGAAGATTTAGGGATAATTTTGTGAAGGCCCCAAATATTACCAGTAGGATACAGTTTTTTAAAAGATAACTTTACTATGGAGAATATGCTTTGATCCTCTCAGCGTCTTCATTGAAAGCTTATCACAAGCCACGCACTCTAGGGAGAGTAAATCAAAACACGAGTACTACTTGAATTCGGGCAACCCTCATTAGTTGATTTGCTCTGGTCTTGTGGTTCATGTTGTAAGCTTCTCAAACAACTGCCCTACTAACATGTTCAGTTACTAGTTCTCACCTTATGCTGTCATTCCCATTTTGGGCTTGAAGATAGAGTCTACAGGTTCACGCCACCATTTTGGTTCATGCCTCCCATAAGCAAAATATGCAAACACGCAGCTGCTCAAACAGTCTGACAGCGCCAGAGCTATTCCCCAGATCTCAGACTTCCCCCAACACCGAGCACTGATACAAAAGGAGCCTCGGTGAGGAAAGCTGTGTTTTCTTAATAATAACAGTTGTATAAACAGAAGGTCTTCTCAGTTAAAGGGAAACCAACATCAAACAGCAGTAAAACATAGAACCCTAAAGCCCTCTTTCTTTGAAGAAGCCCGTTTGAAGCGAGGTGTTTCTAGTTATGGGTGAATGAAATGAGAATTCGGTTGCAACCAGCGGACACCCAGTCCCAGGAAGGGCTAATTAAATCCATCTGAGAAGCGCGTCGAAAACCGCCTCACACATTTCAAAGGCAGGCACTAGTCTGCCTTCTGCAAAGACATCAAAACCCTCAGTCACAAATGACGCACATCGAGACTCTACGACAATGTTATTTTTATGGACTACAAAGCTCCGTAAGAGTAACGTTACGAGTTTACATGATTTCATTACCAAAAAATCAGAGTTAAGGCCGAACGTTTTTACTGCTATCTGAAATTTCTTCCCGGCCTCCAACTCTATTTTTGTACATCTTTCATGAGCCCTCAAAACCAGAGAAGATACATCAATATTTCAAGTGTTTCAAGTATCTGTTGGCTGGAAGTAGTTAAAAAGTTAGTTAAAAAAAAAAAATTAGCCATGGCTGCACAGTTAACTTTTTTCCGGGGGGGGGGGGGGGGGGGGGGGGGCGGACACAGGATTCTGATGTTAAGACTCCTGAGTAGTTTAATAAAAGCCAGCAGAAGAGCTCAAAAGTTTAAAAACTTGTTGATTTGACAAAAATATTCCATTTAACAGCCATTATTTGGACTAAAAGAAAGTTATAGTCAGATCAGGAATATTAACCCAACATAATAAAGTAGACTTAAGTGTCTATCCTACCAAGACTTTTTAACTTTCTGCACTTGGTTATAGTGGGCTCTTATAATCCTATTAAGCAATCACATCTTTTTCTTAAGGAATGCTATTAGATGTGAGGGTAGGCAACAAGCTCTCTAAACAGAAGAAATTCAATCCTTCAACTTTTTGTTAGTTTTCTTCGAAATTAACAACATCCTCACAGTTGCTAAACTTGAATTTCTCCTCACTATAGAAAACCCAGTAAAAAGAGAAGGACCAGCCGTTAGGGGACCTGAGGCTTCTGGCTTTGCTCACCTAATAACTTGGGTGAGGCACTCGGTCTGGTCTAGGGAGCTGGTCTAGGGGAGTTAAATACATATAACTTCTAGGAAACAGTATGGGTGTTCCTCAAAAAATTAAAAAACAAACTACTGTATGATCCAAAAACACGACTTCTGGGTATTTACCTGAAGAAATCAACTCAAAACTCAAAAAGGTATCTGTTCTTCCACGTTCATTATAGCATTATTCACAATAATTAAGATAAGGGAAAAACCTAAGTGTCCATCAATGGGTGAATGGATAAAGAAAATGGGTACCATGCACACATGCTTACATGTGCCTGTGCACACATGCGTGCACATGTGCGGATACACACACGCACATGGAAGAATATTATTCAGCCATAAAAAAGAAGTAGCCTTGCAATGTGCGATGACACAGATGAACCTTGATGCATTACGCTAAGTGAAATAAATCAGAAAAAGGCAAATATCACAGGATCTCATTAAATGTGGAATCTTACAAAACAAAGTGAAACAAGACAAAATACGACATACACAATGCCAGAGATACAAAGAATGGACTGGTGCTTGCCAGGGGTAGGTGACATGGCAGAAGGGGGTCAGAAAGTTAAAAACTTCCAGTTATAAAATAAATATGCCATGTGGATGTAATATACAGCATAGTGACTACAGTTAATGCCATATGTTCCGAGTTTCACAAGAAAGAAAAACGTACCGATGCATGAGGATGGATGTTAACTGGGCTTGCTGCATATACATTAGTACAAAAACTATCGTTAATCGTAATCGTTATGTTAGAGGCCAGAAACTACTGGCAATTATATCTCAAAAAGGGTATTTAAAACAAAAAAATTACATACTCAGCCCAGAATTATTTAAAGTTACGCAGTGAAGGTAAGCAGAGAGGAAAGAATAGTTTTGTGCCCAGGCTACGGGGAAAGGCAGTCATTGCACAGCAGACCCAGTAGGCAGAGCAGCGTGGCCCTCTACACCAGCCTGAAGGAAAGCAGCTAACCACGCCTTGATCACTACATCTCAGTTCACAGAGACTAAGAATACGCATGTTCGTTTATTACAAGCCTCTGAACAGGAACATGCAAATGCCCCACTTCTGTGCTACCCTTTTTGCCCCAAGAAAATTTGGGGCATACCATGACCGTTTAGCAAATGAAGTCCAAAGGAAAGATTTCAATTCAAAGGACATTACATAGCAGAGAATAATTTCTGGAAATAAATATACACTGATGTATTACTGAAAGAGAAAAAGGAAAAAAATACTTTTTCTAAATCCTGACATTATTATCTAATTTAAAATATTGCCTGGAATCATATACTCAAGAATCTGTATTCAGTAACAGGTATTACCCACAAATGAAGCTGATCTTAGCATTAAAAAACATCAGTTATACAAACTCTTAACGAGAGAGAACACACTGAGGGTCACCAGAGGGGGCGGGGTGGGGGGGATACGGATCTAGGGATGCACCTGTCAAGCGACGAGGACTACAAGTTGTATGAGGTGTTCGATCACTAAATTCTACACCTGAAGCTAATGTTCCACTGTATGTTAACTGGAATGTGAGTGAGAACTTGAAAAAAACATCAGTTACAGGAGAAAGTAGACATTTAATTCACATGGGTCCCAATTATAGTGCTGGAAACATTAAGTACAAAAAATTGGGGGGCACCTGGGTGGCTCAGTGGGTTAAGCCTCTGCCTTCAGCTCGGGTCATGATCTCTGAGTCCTGAAATCGAGCCCTGCATAGGGCTCTCTACTCAGCAGGGACCCTGCTTCCCCTCTCTCTGCCTCCCTCTCTGCCTACTTGTGATCTCTCTCTCTCTGTCAAATAAATAAATAAAATATTTTTTAAAAAATTGGGGTAGCTGAATGAATATCAAATCTAAAACACCTTCCTAAATTCCAAACAAAACTAACATGCACGCTGCACAGCTTTAAATGTATTCCATGTTACTAATCATTTAGAACTAGATAAGATCTATAAAATGTGTAAACAAGTGCAGTTATAAAAGCTGTTGGGAGGGGGGCCTGGGTGGCTCAGTGGGTTAAGCCTCTGCCTTCGGCTCAGGGCATAGTCTCAGGGTCGTGGGATCAAGACCCGCTTCGGGCTCCCTGCTCAGCAGAGCCTGCTTCCTCCTATCTCTCTGCCTACTTGTGATCTCTGTCTGTCAAATACATAAATAAAATTAAAAAAAAAAAAAAAAGCTGTTGGAAGTTGGGAATGTCACTCCACGGAGTGTCTATCTGAGCGGGCCAGCTGCCCTCCCATTACAGGGACATGCCGTTCCACGGAGCTTCAGCTCCCTCACGTGAAGCCACATCCGGGGCTCTGCAGTTTCCACTGTCAAGCCATCTCTTGGTACAAGCTATTGATTTTTGTCCATGTCCAAATGTAACATTAATTTGGCTATCTTCTTCTAGTCACATAGATGAAACTAATCAGCTTGAATGTTCCCTAGTTTTGCTTTTTAAGAGACTGAAGTCATGTTCTTCTTGGTAAAGGGCAAATGCCTTTTAAATTGCTTGCTTTTGTTGCTTAAAAACAAAAAACAATTTCCTATTACTTTGCTTTTCCCGAGGCCCTGAGGAAATCTGAACTATTATTAGAACAGATTAATCAAACTTCTTGTATCCTAAAAAATTTTTCCTAATTTTATAAATTTAAATATTTTTTATTTGTCCTAACAATGATTAGATAACATTCTGTAAAAAGGTACTTCACGTTGGTAATGCAACAGTTAACCTCTTAAGTTGCAAACTTTGCTAACAACTTCACTGAAAATTTAATGAGATCTAAAATTCGAAGATATACATACTTTTCAGCGCAAAGATTTTCAAAGCTTCCAACCAAAATATGCAGTGGATATTTATCCTGCACCTGACTGACTCATAAAAATGTTTTATTTCTTAAAAGCAACTTTCTAACAAAAATAATGCTTTTCCTCCCCACCCTCTCCCCCCGCCAGTATCTTGGGAGGCGGTAGTGAACCTGTTCTCCTTCATGTGGGCACACAATAGGACTACATCTCTCATCACCTAAAGCGGAGGGAACAGTCACGTGATCTGCTTTTGCCAGCGGAATGAAAGGAAGGAAACAAGCTGAAACTCTAAGGACTAAGGTATGACACCAGACTCTTTCTTCCCTTTGTTGGAGCAACTAACAGCATGGCATCCTGGGCCTCACAACGAGGAAGCACCGCAACAGACACACAATGGACATCCAGTGTGTGTAAGAAACAAACCTAAGTCCCTGCAATTTCAGGGTGGCTGTTATTACAGGACCCGAAAGGCTACACAAGGCATATTCTGAGTGATGTTACATCAGTGGTAGGTGTTTTTCTTTTTCACTTTCCAGCAAAGTCCTACGTGAGCAAACACAAAAATCACCTAATGGTATATTAAGATTCATCTGAGTCTGTAACTAACGTCAGTGACATTAAAATGGACCTTTAGGAAATGATCTTTTAGAAAACATCCATCATTCCTAGACCGAAAAACAGACTGAATCTTGGCTGTTGAAACTTAGTATACAAGACAAAAATTCACTTTTATTGCTAATAACTTTTTTAAAAAGATTTTGTTTATTTGAGAGAGAGAGAGAGAGAAAGCATAAACAGGGAGAGGAGCAGAGAAGACAGGGGGAAGCAGGCTCCCTCTGAGCAGGAAACCCAACGCGGGGCTCGATCTCAGGACCCTGGGATCATGACCCGAGCCGCAGGCAGACACTTAACAGACTGAGCCACCCAGGAGCCCTGCTAATAATAACACTTAAAGAAAAGATTTTTCAGCCTATTAATTGTATAGGTGAGTACAATAATCACAGGAAAAATAAAATGGATTTAAAAAATAAAGTTCAAAGCCAAAGTTCTTCACTGTGTTAAGTTCCAGAGTGAAGGGACGCCATGTATACTTTTTTAAGATTTTACTTATTTATTTGACAGAGAGAGGCACACGACAAGGGAGGGAGCACAAGGAGAGGGAGAAGGAGAAGCAGGCTTCCTACTGAGCAGGGAGCCCAATGTGGGGCTGGATCCCAGGTGATCAGGACCTGAGCCGAAGGCAGACGCTTAATGGCTGAGCCACCGGGCGCCCCGGGACGCCGTATTCTTCACGAGCTAGCTCTCGATGGTCGGCTGGCTATCACTGAGCTCCTTCTCCCGTCTGCGGCAGGCCTACACTGCTCCACACTCCTGATGGGCTTGGCCATGTCTTTTGCTCTGGGCAGATACACTTTGTGCACGGCGGAGATCAGACTACAAATGTGTTTGCATGGTATGACTCGCCCTCCCGTTCTCCTGTCCCATTTTATGAAAAAGCTGAGGTTGACCAGCGGGCTAGACCCACGCCCAGCATCGTCAAACCAGACAGCCCAGGCCAACCTAAGCCGAAACCAAGACTGAACCTCACAAAAGATGGCACAGCCAAACTGTGACAAAGACAGGGATTCTGTGGGGTTTTTTAAGACTACTTTTGTTTTTAAACTTTTATTTGAGAGAAAGAGAGCAGGCACAAACACGGGGCAGTGGGGGGGTGTGGAGCAGGAAGGTGAGAGCCTTAAGCAGATTCCCACTGCACAGGGAGCCCTAAGCAGAGCTCAGTCTCAGAACCCTGAGATCATCACCCGAGCAGAAACTAGGAGTGTGTCCCTCAATCGATTGTGCCACCCAGGTGCCCAGGGGTGGGTTGGTGGGCTGTTTGGTTTACCCTACAACGAGCTGATACTCTAACCTTTCCTTACACTTCTTTACATAAAGGCAATCACTTGTAGGCCCTCCCATTCTGGAGGCACTTTTTTGCAGACCCATATAGGAAGGACAACGTGCTTGCCATGTTCTCGCGAGAAAGGCCAGGAAACACTGCATTTGATCTAGGAATTAGAACAATGTATCTGATAGCAAATAAAAATCTCTTGAATTTTAAACCTCAGAATAGTCCATTAATGAATAAAAAGAACTGTCTCCCTTTTAATGATACTTACAGTTGATGCTACAATTTTAATTATACTACATACATAAATCCAGTCTGAATGACTTTCAGTTTTGAAATGAAGAGAGCTTAAACTTGGTACCTGGAATTACATTTCCTAGGTGCTGAATTTGTAAGAAATGAAATCAGTCTTTTATTTAATCATAACGAATTAAACTGGCAAACACAATGGCTGAATTTGAGATCCTGTTAGGTAACTAATTGCTTGAGAGCATACAAAAGGCAAGTACCAGTGAGATCACCCTGCATGGGACAGATGTAATATCCTAATTTATCAGCTGAAGCCCCATGCTACCATCAGGGAGTGACTCTTCACCTCTCTACCCCCTTTTCCTTCCTTCCTTCCTTCCCTCCTGCCTCGCCCCGCACCCACTCCACATATCCTGACAAGTGCAAGTGGTAAACATGGCCCGGCCCTCATTTTTATAAAGCTCAGATGTTAGTATAAAGAGACTGCAATTACACAAGTGGGCAAAGAAATAAAGAGAATTGAAGTTTACAATAAGTGTAACGAAGAAAATAAACACTGTGATATGATAGCAAGTAACTACTAAGGGACCTAAAACTTGTTCCTGCTTCTCCATGTAAAAACAAGAATGAAGACAAGACAAAACAATAACCAAAAAAAAGAAAAAAAGTCTTCTCATGCCAGAATCAGTGAGTAAAAGAAACTGATATAAAATGAGTTGACCAGAAGTATGATAAATTTATTCATTCCTAATGGTGGTCAAAGTACACAGTCTATTAATTCATAAAACATCAATTTGAACGCAATTTAGGCTTTCAAAAACTCTTGATCAAGGGCCTCTTCCAGAGCAGACTTTATAAAACGCTCTAACAAGAGATGGTGAGATAATGAACCACCTCCGAGTAAAATCAAAACTCCTGGTTTAAAAGGCCCTCCGGGAACCGTGTGTGTCCGCTTTGCCCATCATTAGCTTGCCGGCCCTCTCCTCCCCTGCTTCAGGCATTGCTCTCCTCATGATCAATTATTTCTGCTAAATCCAACAGGCACACCTCAGTTTTCTTCTTTTTTGGTGACTTCCTAATATTCACTGGCATCCCTGACCTTTCCACCTTCATAAAATACTTGCTTAAAACACAAGATCTTAATACAAAGGCTTAGTAAACTCGTGCACGGGTCTATCTCAAACACTGCCAACAACATGTCCGAAATCCCAACCACCTCCCCTGTTCTACTCAACCAACCCACCTTTATCCTTGCCGCCTTAAAGAGACAGACAACCTCCGTGAGGAGTGAAACATCATCTGTCTCGATTCCCGTTGGTTCGCCGGGACCTACGTTGTGGAGGAGGAGCTCAACGAGCAGCTGATAAACTATATGACAACTGGGAGAATGAATGTATACAGACCCTAAGCAGATCAGAACTCAGCTCATGGGGGCGCCTGGGGGGCTCAGTGGGTTAAAGCCTCTGCCTTCGGCTCAGGTTATGATCTCAGGATCCTGGGATCAAGCCCCACATCGGGCTCTCTGCTTGGTGGGGAGCCTGCTTCCCTCTCTGTCTCTGCCTGCCTCTCTGCTGCTTGTGATCGCTCTCTCTGTCAAATAAATAAATAAAATCTTTATTAAAAAAAAAAAAGAATTCATCTCATGGCTGGGTCACTCAGCAAAGGCACGCATAACGGTTCGCTTCACTGTCCATGGATAAGTAAGTGGGAGGGGCCGGGAACATGAAATGAATAAAATAACTTTTAGGAAGTTGTTGTGATAGAAATGTCAGCAGCGCCCTTCACAGGCCACGAGACTACAAAGAATTACTTATAAGTTCATAAAGCGGAACTGACACAGCCTGGATGCCTGTGTCTGGAGTAAAACTCCAGTTTTACTCTAAATAAAATGCTTTGGAAAGTGGCTGAAACCAGGGAATAACACAAAAAGTCACCAAAAGTCTTAGTGACCGTATCCGCCAACTCTAATACGATAACAAACAACGCCATACAGTGATTTCCATTTCCAAAGCAACTGGATTTTAGAACTAATGTTTTCTTCATTTGGTCACATGACAAGTTCCTCGACTCTTAAGCACAACATGACAGTCACTCAAGAGGGTCCAGGTGCAACTGTGCACCCAATTAGACAAGCAATTTTCCAGATTACATGGGCAGGAGCCTCCCCTTTTTATGAAAATTCAGTCCTGTGGTTCAGAAGTACAGAGCCTTCTGCACTGCGCAAGGGTGCATCTGGCAAGTAAACAGTCAAGCTGTGCAAGGTTACTCTTCAGTTTCTGTCCGACCTCATTTACCTGACCCCCTCCTATCCGACGTCAAGCTGATCTGAAGGAGTTGGTCTCTTGTTGTTGTTGTTGTTTTCCCCTTTGGAGTTGGCTTTGAAAGGATATTCTTTAGCTTGAGGTAAAGAAGTCACACTGCAAAGCGAGTTACTTGAGGGCCTTCTTCCTTAACCCAAGAGGAGCAGAAAATAATTCCATTCCGCCCCTGACATGTCAGGACCGACCAGATCCCTATGAATTCTGGGACCCTGAGCAAAACTTCTGCAGTGAGTTTTCACTCCTTTTGCTATCAGCAAGACATACCTCTCTCTGGCTCCTCCAGATAGTAACCTCTGCACAGCAGACACGTGAGAGGAAGGAAAAAACAGAAAGCTATTGGAGGGGCCATCCAGATCTGTCTGACTCAGTTTCCTCTTTCTCACCCACGTTACAGTGCCTTCTATTCTTCCCGTCTCTTAACTCTTACTAGCTCAATCTCTTCACCTAGCCTGCGCGACCTCCAGCAACTACCTTCAAGCTGCGAGGGGGAGCTGAAGGCGCTTCGGTAACTGTACTTCGTGGACTTAGGTGGGCAGCACCAGAGCTCGTCATTTAATGAGCCCGCGGCCCATGTGACCGCTTCCCTGGATGCCACAGGCATCCCAAGAGGTTCCTGACAGGTTATTAAAATTCCACTATTTCAAGAGTCGCGTATCTTCCTGACCCTTCCACTGCACAATTTTGAACCATCTTTTTGGG
Organism: Mustela erminea; assembly: GCF_009829155.1. NCBI lineage: Eukaryota > Metazoa > Chordata > Mammalia > Carnivora > Mustelidae > Mustela > Mustela erminea. The sequence continues at coordinate 10,751,073 of NC_045628.1, forward strand.
AGGAGGCAGGGGTAGGGACACAGGTAACACTAAATAGGCTCAAAATTCAAAAAGTACTAAAGGATCATCTAGCGTAAGGCATGTACCTCTCTTCTGCCATGGGGTCAACCATCCGGCTCCCCAGTTCAAAGGCAACCATGGTTAATCGGTGTCTTGGGGCTCCTTCCAAAGATATTCCATAAGCACAACAAACACACACATTCATTTTTCACAATGAAAACACAAGGCTTTTGTCACTTGATAGATCCGTATACAGAGAAAGTTCAGAACCTTTTAGATGGCCATGTAGTAGTTCATGCTCGGGCTCTGTTCGGTTTTCCCACTTCGATGGGCATTCCAGTTTCTCCAGTCCTTTACCTACAGACCACACTGCCACGAACATACCAATACATGTGCGACCTGGGAACACATCCTGTAGTACAAATTCACTTTGTCAAACCACTCTCCCTGAGGGCTGTATCCATTTGTTCACCCACCAATAAACATACGTGGGGCTATTTCTCTATAACCTTACACCATTAGAGAATTATCAAGCTTTTCATCTTTGCCAAAATGCAGGTGGAAAATGGTTATGTCATAATTTTAACTTGAATTTCTCTGCGTACATTGACCCATTTTCTCATATGTGTAGGAACCATTTATATATTTCCTTTGCTATAAGCTACGTGAGCATTTTTCACTTAGAAGGTTGGTCATTTTTATATTGATCTAAACGAGTTCTTTATATATTTAGAACATTTTCCTTCTGTCACCAAAGGAGTGACAAATTTCTCCTCTGTTGGTTGGCTTCTCTATTCGCTTTACTTGTGGTGGTTTTATATTTTTGGAAATATTTAAAATTTTTTAAGCATAAACTTATTTCCCAATTTTTTCTCAAATGGAAAAATAACTTTATCAAGAAGACAAATATTTTTGCCAAAGTGAAAGAATTTCATGTTCACACAATATTATGTTTTCTGAAAAAAATTCATTAAGAGAGTATTTTTCTCCAATAGGGTAATATTTTTGCTACTTTGTCTAGCATACTTTTTAAAACGGGGGGGGGGGAGGAGTCTGAGTGAAAAAATTACCTAATAAAAAATGTAATTCACATGATCATAACACTGAGTTGTTTTTAGAAAAAGTTTTGTTTTGTTTTTAAGATTTCATTTACATATTTGAGAGAGAAAGCATGAGCAGGGGGAGAGGAAGAAGCAGACTACCCACTAAGCAGTGAGCCCAACACGGGGCTCCATCCCAGGACCCCAGGATCATGACCTCAGCTGAAGGCAGATGCTTAACTGACTGAGTCACCCAGGTGCCCAATTTTTAAGTCTCAAATATAAAATATTGCCATGATTTCAAAAATTTACCTCAATTTTTGTCATTTACCATGTACTGTGTCTCAATTTTCTAACTAGGATTAAAGTCCTTTATTATAAGCACCTCAGAGTATTATGGTATTCATTTTTAAATGCTACTTCCAAAATGTTTTCTGTCTACCGTGCACTTTAGCCATATATAATTTTTTAATACAAAGATTACAGTAGGCACATATGTAAAAGTGAAGGGACCTTGTTTGCTGATGTCTTTTCATGTTCAAATTAAGAGTCTACTCTAAAAATTGACCACAGATACAGGCAAAAGGAAAGAAAGAATAATACTGTATTTTATTTTAGGAAGAGTATTTGAAAATTATTTCTTTAAAAAAAACCATGATATTACCATGTCCTATAGAAATTCCAGTAACTACATGATTTGGCATTACCTTCTACTCCAAAAATGGGATAAAAGGAACAGAGACTATGATATAAAATGCAAGTATAAATACATATTGACAACATAAAGAAAATACGATTTTGTGCACAAAATTATTTGTTCATAAATGCTAACTTCATTTAAATCTTAATTTTTATGAAAATATTCCATAAAAATACTTTACTAGATGTACTTAAAACCGTATTTGCAAAAGTACTCTCTAAATACCTCTGATAGTGGCGGGGGGTGGCGCGAGGCTGGCTCAGTCCTTAGAGCATGTGACTCTTGATGTCGGGGTTTTAAAGATCGAGTTATTAAGTCTGAGCCTCTATGTTAAGTGTAGAGATTACTTAAAAATAAAATCTTTTTTTAAAAATTTTATTTATTTGACAGAGATCACAAGTGGGCAGAGAGGCAGGCAGAGAGAGAGAAGGAAGCAGGCTCCCTGCCGAGCAGAGAACCCGATGCGGAGCTCGATCCCAGGACCCTGAGATCATGACCTGAGCCGAAGGCAGAGGCTTAACCCATTGAGCCACCCAGGCATCCCTAAAAATAAAATCTAAAAAAAAAGGAAAAAAACTGGTGGGATCTTTTCTTTCTTTCTTTTTTGTATTTTGTAAGATTCTGTTTATTCAACTGACAGAGAGAGAGAGAAGGAGACCCCCAGTGAGCAGGGAGTCTGACACCGGGCTCCATCCCAGGACTCCAGGATCATGACCTGAGCCAACGGCAGACACTTAGCTGACTGAGACACTCAGGCACCCCTGGTGGGATGTTTTCTTATCTAGAAGTCTAGAACAAAACACATGGTGGCAGAACAAATGGAAAAGGGTAAACTATATTAGAGTAAGAAATTCTCAGGCAATGCATATGTAATTATTTCTTATTATACATCCATACATAATTATTATTTTTTATTCTTATGTTCATCACCATTTTCTCTGTTTGGAAAGAAAACTATAGGGTGATGATTTCAATGATATGAACCCTACAAAACATTCCCTCCCTCCACCACAGGCATCTAAAGATGAGACAATATTACATCAACCAAACCTAACATTGTTAAGAAACCAAAATGAAAACTCTTTCAGATCCAAAATCTTATTTATCTTAAATCCTGTATTGCTCTTGAATATTATTACTAACTTAGATAAAACTAAAATCACTGGTAAAATTCAAGGTTTTGAATTTTAATGCCAATTCAAAAACATGTTTACACCTACAAGAGGTAGGTAATAAGCTACTAAAAATGCTTCCTAACAGCTTCGACTAACCAAGCATTCCTGACTCTGTACTTTTCACCACAGGGTACGTGTACATATAATATTGTGCACATTTTTGTGCTTTATTAGTGTTCCTGTCCTACCTTCCTTAAACAGTATAACTGTAGCCTTAACTTTCAGCACATCACAAAGAAAACCCTTGTATCCGGTGACAGAATTATTCTGGTTAGAATAAGTGCATTATTCCTTGTAATTTTCCATGACAGTCCTACTATTTCCCAGAATTTTGTCTAGCAAAACGACTCTGTAAGATGAGTTACTAAGAGGTACTAGTGTGTGGGCTTTGGACCACACCGACCTTGGTTTTCTCTTAGATTCTATGCTCACAGGCTCTGTGACAGAGCCTCCCTCTCCACGCCAAGCTGGCAACCCCCGCCTTCAGGCTTCCTGCTGCCTCATTTAGAGAGAAGGTGTATATGGCGCTTATCACAGCGCCCAGGACAGGCCACACTTCACTGCAGGCCAAAGTAATCAGCTCCTTTGCGAAAATACCTCCAAAGAGGCTAAATTCAGATCAAAAACAACACTGCGACTGAAACAAGTCCTCACTCCCTGTGTGGAAAACAAACAAAAAATTAAGGAAGCACACACTTCCATAATAAGAACCAAAGTTACCTCTAGAAGAGGTCTCTGATTTTTTTCAGTAAACGTAGCTTGCTACCATGGGCTTGGGCTTTGCCTTGCCTATTTATAGCACCATTTCCAAGGCAAGTCGTGACTTCCGTATTAATCACGTTCTCAGCTATTACTCATTCGTCATCTCCGCCAAGGAGAACTCCTCCACCTTCACCGAGATCCTTCCTTTCCCCCAGCCGGTTGAGCGCTTTTTTTTTTATCTTTCTCAGATTTAACTGGTTGAAGGAACCTCTATCATAGCATTTATCACAACATTTTAATTACTTCCAAGTCTCCCTTTATCATAACAACCAGAGACTGTCGACATGGATATCTCCAAAGCAAGCTACCTTTAAGTCATCTTTTTTCCAACATAATATCATGTTCACATTAGCAATTTTTCATTGCTTCCCTGGGATAGATTTCTAGATGCAGAATCAGTAGACCACAGAATATGAACATTTTTAAAGGTCTTTGATGGATGTTATCAAATTATTTTCTAGAAAGGGTAAAGGGATATCTATTCCCATTTAATTCACCTTCGAGTTGCTCAGAGCTCAGCAACTATTATTGGAAAATTTATTATTTGAAATATTTAGGAGGTAAAACATATCCGCCATAGTAACAAGGATATAATTAAGTCTAAAAATACTTGTTTAAGTATTCATGATTAAATACTTAAGAAAGAACTGAGTCAGGGGCACCCTTATGTCTCAATCAGTTAGTTAAGCATCCAACTCTAGATTTTGACTCAGGTCATGATCTCCCAGTTGTGAGACAGAGTCTCTCAGCCCCCCAAGGGCTCTGCACTAGGGGCGGAGCCTGCTTAAGTTTCTCCCTCTCCTTCTTCCTCTGCCACTTCCCACTTCCACCCCGTGCTCTCTCTCTCTCAAAAAACTCCCCCAAAACTGGGGAGCCTGGGAGGCTCAGTCATTAAGCGTCTGCCTTTGGCTCAGGTCATGATCCCAGGGTCCTGAGATCGAGCCCCACTGGTTCCCTGCTCCGGGGAAGCCTGCTTCTCCCTCTGCCACTCCCCCTGCTTGTACCTTCTCTCGCTGTCTCTCTCTCCGTGTCAAATAAAAGAAATAAAACTCATTAAACAAACAAACGAAAAACCCCAAACTGTGTCAAGGATCTGGATAACCGAGATGTTTAACTTTTTTTTTTTTTAAGATTTTATTTATTTATTTGACAGACAGAGACCACAAGTAGGCAGAGAGGCAGGCAGAGAGAGAGGAGGAAGCAGTCTCCCTGCTGAGCAGAGAGCCCTATGCGGGGGCTCGATACCAGAACCCTGAGATCATGACCTGAGCCAAAGGCAGAGGCTTAACCCACTGAACCACCCAGGCGCCCCTATGTTTAAACTTTTAAGGAAAGGCCAAGCTGTTTTCCAAAGGCTAGGCACCATTTTACATTTCTACCACCAGTGTGCCAGGGCTCCAATTTCTGTGCATCTCCTAATTCCCTTGTTATTATCTATTTGACCACAATCATCCTAGTGGTGTGAGGTGCTCTCTCCCCGTGGTTTGATCTGCATTTCCCTGATGAGTAACAATGTTGAGCATCTTTGTGTAGATACGACAACTGTAGATATGCTTTTGAGAAATGACTATTCAGATTAAAAAAATGCCATTTTTATATTGTGGGGGTTTTTTTATTATTAAGTTTTAAGTTTTATGTTTTGTTTTTTAGAGAGAGAGGGGCAGAGAGTGTGTGTGTGAGCAGAGTGGAAGGCGGCAGAGGGAGAAGAAGACAGAAAATCTTAAGCAGGCTCTGCACCTAGCATGGAGCCTAACATGGGGTTTGATCTCATGACCCTGAGATCATGACCGGAGCCAAAATCAAGGATCAGACGCTTAACCAACTGAGACACCCAGGCAACCCCAGTTTTACATATTCTATATACAAGTGTTTTACTGAATATATGATTTGCAAATATGTTTTCCCATTCTCTGGTCTGTCTTTTCAATTTCTGGTTAGTATCCTTTGAAGCACAGTTTTTAATTTTGACAAAGACCAACTTATCTATTTTTTCTTTTGTGGCTTGTGCTTTTGTCCTATCTAAGAAACTACTGCCATGTGCAAGGTCATGAATATGTATCCTTATGTTTCTTCTAAGAGTTTTATTGTTGTAGCTCTTACATGTAGATCTTTTATCCCCTTTAGGTTAATTTTGGTGTATTAACTCAATATGAGATGGGGATCAACTTTATTCTTTTACATCTAGATACCCACTTGTTCCAACACCATTTGCTGACAAGATTATTCTTTCCTTCCTTGAATTACTCCAGTAGTTTGTCAAGAATCACTTGAACACACACGTAGGGATTTTGTTCTGGATTCTCACTTCTGTATCTCTACACAAGTACTAGACTGTCTTTATGAGACAATTTTGTGGTAGGTTTTGAAGAGGGAAATAGAGTTCTCCAACCTTATTCTTTTCTTAAAGATTGCTTTTACTACCAAGCTTCTGTAAGTTTCCATATAAATTTTAGTGTCAGCATGGCACTTTCTGGAAAAAAAAAGTTCGGATTCTGGAAGGAACAGTATTGCACGTATACACCAATTTAGGAAATACTGACATCTTAACAATATTAAGTCTTTCAACTCAGGAATATGAGATGCTTTCTGTTTTTATTTGGACTTCCATTCACTTTTTTCAATAGTTTGTGGTTTTCACAGTATAAATTTGTACTTCTTTTGTTCTTTGTTCTTTTGATACTCTTGTTAATGAAACTGTTTTCAAAATTTTATTTTTGTTCAATTGCAAGTAACTTGAAATGCAACTGATTTTATGCATTGATTTTGTATCCCAGACCCTTCCTAAACTTGTTTATTATCTATACTATTTCCTTAATGGATTTCTCAGGATTTTCTACATACAACAATATGTGTCACCTACAATACAGACTTTTCTAATTTTCACCAGTTATAGTTGCTTTGCTGCACAAATCTGCTGTTTGAGTGGATCTCTGCCATTTAACTTTTAACATAAGTTTTATCAATATATAACTGGGAGAATGAAAAGATTCTGATTGTAATTCAAAAATGCAGCAAAATTTTATGGCTATCAAAAGGAAGCCATAAGAAGTAAAAACCTTTCCATAAGACCATAAGAAGCAAAAAAATATACTAGAAATCTCATTTAGGAAAATGAACTGAAAAGTTTTTATTTTTTAGTGAAAACAACTTTCATCTTCCTTGACCATGCTAAATGTTACTTTTGATCATTTACATTTTTCTTTTCAACTATTAACAAAAGTTACATTGCGATGCCAAAATTCATTAGTTCTTGTTATTCTTTTTTTTTTTTTTTTTAAGTTCTGGTTATTCTTAAGAAGTCGTTCACAGGTTCTTTAGAAATATTTCACTCAGTGGCTCACTATAACAAAGGATATCTAAATCACTATCAAGGATCATATATAACTGTTCTTTATTATTTCTGCTTATTTGTAGTTAACATAAGTGTCAGGCAAAAAAAATTTTTAAGTGCACGTACAGTGCTCATTTTTTCGTCTTTAGGAAGCCTGAATTCATGAGTAAATTTTCTTCACTTCAGAAGTGCTCTGACATTTTTCTTCCAAATGAATTGCCTTCAATGTGAATTTATGCCACCATCTTTAAGATAACAAATGCATTAACCTTTTCTTTTATCATGAACTATTTTGACCAGCTTCACATTATGCAGAGTAAAAGAGAAGAGATGGTATCTTGGGAATCCAGAAGAGAATCGTGAAATAAATATAAGTAAAACTCTGTTTTTGGTATTTTGACGTTTATCATCTTATTATGCAAGATAATATTTCAACTTCGTGTTGAGATTTTATACTTAATTCTTCTATACATTCTGACCCTTATGTTCAGAACCCAAGACCTGAAACATAAAATTTCACTCCACCTACCCCTCCTTCATGTCACTTTGTCCTTTAACCATGCTTCCTTCGTTTCCAGTTTCATCCTTCCTGCTTATAAATTTTATCAAAAATACTAATCTGTGTTGGTTTGTGTCTTTTTAAAATGTTTTCTATAACCTAACATTTAATGGCTTACGCAGTCTGACGTACAGTTCAGTGGTACGCAACGCATGCCCCTTGCTGCGCATCAGCCACCCGGCCGTCCCCATCCTCTCATCGTGGAAAACTGAAACTCTAGGCCCTGGAAACAGGAACTCCCCATTGCCCCCCCCACTCCTCCCAGCCCCTGGCAACCACCATTCCACTGTCTATGAGTTTAATTACTCTGCATACTGCGGGATTTGGAATCAGGCAGTATCCCTCCTTTGGTGTCTGGCTTATCTCACTGAGCACAATGTCCTCAAGGTTCATTTTGCAGCATGTATGAGAATTTCTTCTTTTTGAAGGCTGAGTAATATTCTGTGATCTATAAACACCACATTTTGTTTATCACTTCTCCACCATTGGACGTTTGGGCTGCTTCTACTTCTTAGCTATTGGAATAATGCAGCTGAACATGGGTGTGCAAATGTCTCTTCAAGACCCTGATTCGGATTCTTTTGGGGGTAAATACCCAGCAGTAGGTATGGCTGGGTCCTACGGGAATTCTACTTTTAATTTTTGAGGAACCACCAAACTGTTTTTCCAGCGGCAGCAGTACCATTTAACACTCCAACCAACAGCTGCATGGGGATTCCAAGGTCTCCATAGCCTCACCAACCCTTACTATATTTTGTGTTGTTTTTTATCATAGCCATCTTAAGAACTCGGAGTTGGTGGTTCTGATTTGCATCTCCCCAATGATTAGTGCTGCTGAGCAGATTTTCCTGTGTTTACCGGCCATCTCTGTACCTTCTTTGCAGAGAAATGTTTATCAGAGTTCTTTGCCCATTTTAAAAATCAGGTTGGTTTTTTGGTTTTATTGCTGTTTCGTTACTGGAATTCTTCGTATATTCTGAATAACAACTCCTTGTCAGATATATGCAAATATTTCCTCCCAATCTGTGGGCTGCCTTTTCACTCTGCTGCTGGCTGTGGACCTTTGATGCACCAGTTTTATTTTTTATTTTTTTGAAGATTTTTTATTTATTTATTTGAGAAAGAGAGAGACAGCACAAGCAGGGGGAACAGCAGCAAAGAGAGGGAAAAGCAGGCTCCCCGCTGAACAGGGAGCCAGATGCGGGACTCAATCCCAGAACCCTGAGATCATGACCTGAGCTGAAGGCAGAAGCTTAACTGGCTGAGTCACCCAGGCGCCCCAATGCACCAGTTTTAAATTCTGATATAATCTAACTTATGTTTCTTTTCTTGCCTGGGCTTTTAACATCACGTGCAAGAAATTATCATCAAATCCAATGTCATGAGACTTTTCCAGGTTTTCTTCTTACATTTAGGTCTTTGATAGATTTTGAGTTAATCTTGTACACGGTATAAGGCAAGAACCTAATTTTTTTTCTTTTGCATGTACATATACACTGTCGCCACTACTATTTATTTATTTATTTATTAAAGATTTTACTTATTTATTTGACAGAGAGAGACACAGTGAGAGAGGGAACACAAGCAGGGCAAGCGGGAGAGGGGGAAGCAGGCTTCCTTCAGAGTCCGATGCAGGGCTCGATCCCAGGACCCTGGGATCACGACCCAAGCCTCGGGCAGACGCTTAACAACCGAGCCACCCAGGCGCCCCACTGACTACTACTTATTGAAAAGACTATCCTCTCCCCCACTGAATTGCCTTGGCACTCCTACCAAAAATCATTTGACCATATATCCAAGGGTTTATTTCTGGGCTCCCAGTTCTATTCCAACGGTCTATGTGTCTGTTATTGTGACAGTACCACACCATTTTGACTACTGTAGTTTCGTAATAAGTTTTAAAAAATCAAGAAGTGTGAGCTTTCCAACTTTGTTCTTTTTCAAAATTGTGCTGGCGATTTGGGGTCCGTCTCTTCACATAAAGATGATCTCTTTATCTCGACAAACCTTCAGTTGGGATTTTGATAGGGATCGTACCGAATCTCTAAACTGCTTTGGGTAGTACTGACATCACAACAACATGAAGACTTCCAACCTAGGGACACAAGAGGACTTTCCACACGTTTGTGTCTTCTTCAGTTTCTTTCAGCAACATTGCGTAGTAGCTCATGAAGTCTTTCTCCTCCACGGTTAAGTGTCTGCATTTTTTTGCTGCTGCTGTAAGTGGAACTGGTCTTGCTTTGTGTATTTCAAAATTTGACAAGTGTATCATTAAGTACTCATAGTTTTACAACTTTCTTTTTTGCTATTCTTAGAATACACACACGCACACTGCAAGTGTGACGAGGAGGACGAGGAGGACACGCAGCACCTGCAGGACAGCTGTCCCCTCTGGAGAGGAAAAGGGCAGAATGGGATTGCAGAAAAAAGGGATTTAGCTGTAACTGTGAATTTTTTTCTTTCATTAGAGACCTATAGAGAACATTTGTACATTTGCTGTACTTTCCTCATTTGAAAGAAACATCTTATAATTTAAATTTTTGTAATTAAAATCCTCCTGAAAATGTGGGATAGCCAAAGCATTACTACAGGCATAAAACCTTACCAGTACTACTTCTGGGATCATTAACCTAGACAGTCACCTCTAGGACAATTCAACTTTTTCTTCATGGGGCAGTGGGTGTTCTAGAAAACCAACAGTCACAGCTCTTCCCCTGAGACCCAAAAAGCAGAGGTTCCACACGATTACAGACTTCATACCAATGAGCCTTTACTTCAGCTACACTATTCACCATGACTCTTTTCGCTAAGACTGATGTCAAGGGAAGCTCAGTCCAACGTGCTTAGGAGAAAAGTACACACCGTCAGGAGTACTTGCTTCTTGTTAGGTTTGCTGCTTCTGAGTAGTAAAACCAATAAACAGGGGTAGTAGTTATTGATATTATATATCAAGGTGCATATTTTCCAGGGAAATTTTCAATAGAATATTTTTTTTAAACAGCCCTACTGTGCCCGTGGGCTAAAAAGTAAAACAAGAGGTAATTCTACAGCAAAGTCAAAGACACCACTCGAGCTCATGGTCTCTGGTTTTTCAACATGGACTAGGAAAGAAGCACAAAGAATAACAGCTCTGAGAAGTAATCCGAGCAGTTTTCTTACTAAGGCAAGGCACTGCTTAGAAAAACACTGTACTGGAGGATCAGATGAACAGTAACACTTCAGGGTGACTCAGTACAGAACTGAAAATTATGCTAAGTCTACATTTTTGAAAAGTTAACCTTCCCCAAGGAAAATGCTGCACTATAATATTTATGCTCTTTACTTCAGTATATGTAATTTGCTACTCAACCCGATGCACACTTAAATCTCTACTTATGAAGCCACTTTCTAAAATGATCATATAGAAAAGAGGAATGTAAAGAATCCCATAAGCCCGTCCCAAAACGCACTGAGATAATTGTTTAACGCCACCATAGTTTTCATTTCAAGACAGTGGACTGAAATACCTTTTAGGAACAAATGCTTTAGCAATTTTGGCTTATCGAATGAATCACAAAATTTAAAAACAACCAAGGAGATTACACGTAATTCCTGAGTCAATCTCATTTGGCTGTGACTGACGACCACATAAGAATGTCAGCTTCTCCAGTCTCGCTAGCACACAGTAGGTACATAGTAAGGCTATGCTGCATTAACGAATTCTCTGTAACTCTTAACGTGGGGTATTTTCTATCAGGAAAATGCCAGCAGGGGGTGTCTGGCTGGCTGAATTTGGAAGAGCATGAGACTGCACCTGGGGGTGGGGAGGCTGAGCCCCACTTTGAGGGAAGAGTTTACATAAAAACAAACAAAACTGCCACCATATACCTCAGCCTCACCAGGTTTTATTTCTGTGAAATTATATTAATTTTCATATCCTGTTGAAATCTTTTGATTTTCCCATACAACAAAATAGCGTTTCATCACAACTTAGCCACAAGAAGAGAAATGTAGATTAATAAAATCTTCACTGTACTAACTACATACCAGCTTCTGTGGGTTCATGCTGAAAGCAAAAAACGACGCGAGTTAACCTTTCACGGTATTTTTCTGGCAATCTCAAATCACAGTATTTAAACATATCACTCATACCACAGTATAAATACTAAATCTTAATGTAACATTGTTCAGTACAAACCAGAATTAAACGAAAGCAGTTCTATCATGGATACCATCCAAGGGGTTTAAGTTCAAGTTCCTTTGAAATAAAAGGAATGTCACCACAAGGTAAATTTAGCCTCAAGAATGTCTCACACAACATGATGTCTCAAGAAATGCTAGATAGGCTTCAGATTACTTGTTTTAAAAGAATGATTACCTACCACAGCTATCATATGTTTGGAATTATACTTAAAAATGCTCTTCTGTGTCACAAAAACAGAAGTATTACTTCTCAATAACAAAAGGAAAATGAATCAGGTGTCAGGAAGTGGTTTTAGAATGTGCCTAAATCTCAGAACGTATATTTCCTAATTAACGTGAGACAACAAAAACTGCCATTGGCATTCAGCTTCCTAAAGAAGATGAGACAAATACATAGCTATGTTACAGATTCAAAAGATGATAGCCGCTAAATAGGTTAAAAAATTGCTTTAAATATTCATAGATAATTTCAAGACTGCCGAAAAAATAAAATAAAATAAAGAAATAGAACTCACAGAGAAGGTTGGCCCACTGTTTGATGCTACGACAGTATGAACTTCATCATGCAATTTTACTGAGAGCTCCCAGTTAGCCTCTTGTGGTTTAATAATAGGCACTCTGAAGTAGGAAAAAAGAAAAAGAGTTAATCATTTTATAGTATTCTCCTAGTAAGCTGAGTTTCCTTTGACATTAAGTGTGCAGGGTGAAACAGCCAAAGACCGTAATTCAGAACATTATTTTAAAAGATTCTATGCTTGGAAAAAAACCTTTCAGGTTTGAACTGGAGTAACTGAAAACAAACAAAACACACGCAGACATTCTGAGGAGAAAAGCAATCATTCTGGGATAACTGTGGTCCCTCCATCTACTCCAAGTACCATCATCTCTTCTTTGATTTTGTGTTGCTTAATTGTGACAGTCTTCAAAAATGAACTTTCTACAATATTAATTTCTTTTCAATATTTGGTTACTGTTCCAGATGGTTTTAAAAATTTACAATGTTAATTAATTTACAAAATTTACAACCTCATTTTTCCAGGTATATTGAGTTATACTCGTTACCCAAAAAACTGCATATAATTAACATACAATTTAGTGAGTTCGGACATAGTTATTCACTTGTGTTAACATCATTTTGTTTTGGTTTTTTGTTTGTTTGGGTAAGAATACAACTTCAGTGATGCTAGTCTTAACACAAAGGTCGTTCCTGCCAATGAGCCACATTATGTGGTCCAGAAAAACTGGGTCAGACAGCCAGAGACAAAACATTTTTAGAATATAAATATTTCCCACAATTTTTTAAAGTAACAAAATTTTAACGATTTTTGAATTAACCTAATTTAAATACTGAGTGTTTTCATTATTTATAGTTGTAAAATAGTATTTCTGAAGCACTAAATAGGTAGTATTCAGATTCTGTTTCAAGTCATAACTCTGAAAAAATGTTGAGGTTATGTTTTAACACCCCCTCCCCCAAAGTCCAAAATGATTCTCTGTGTATTCTACTAAAAAAATAAATCAGTCACATAAACTATGATTATAATCAAATCATCTCTAGACACAATGTCTAACGGAGGAGGATGGGTAATTTAGGGGAACATTTGTATTCGGCCCACTGTTTATTTTCTGAAGACGAAGAAATGTTTTAAAACTCTAGAAATGGAAATTAGAGAAAAGTTTAAAACTGCATCAATAAATCACCGCTAATACACAAGGCAGACACACGGAGGATTCCTTTCTGTCGGTTTAAAGAGGGTGCGTTCAGAGTACAGAGCTTCTCACAGGAGGGTTTGGAAAGGACAACAGGGAAGCGTCCAGGAGGCGGAGGCAAAAGTGAGGCGAGGGGAGAGGGAAGTGTGGTGGGGCAGAGCGCTCCTCTATGTCAACCCCACCCCTACTCTGGCACTCTCTTCCACCGGGCATCTGTCTATCTAAGTGGGTCTCCCCCACTGGCCTGAGAGCTCCTAAAAGACCAAGATCAGACCTTATTTTTGCATCCCCAGGACCCAGTGCAGGCTGGGGAGAAAAGGTGGGGGGTAGGGGTCCGCAGGGCAGAATGTGAGGAGCACCTGTTATGGCCGAGCACTGCCAGGGGAGCCTGGGTCACCCAAGGGACAGAGTGCACTCCAGAGCAGCACGGACCCCAAGCTCCTGGCTTACTACCCGGATGTTCCTGAACTCTACTGACCACCTCACTAGCTTTCCCTCTGTTTACCTTCAGACGGGGAGAACACCCGACCTGTTCAGGGGTACGTCACAACAGAAACAACCTGACAGCTAGTATTACCAGCCACACTGCTCTCTTAAATCTTTCCTATCACAATAATTATGTAACTCTCCTGCTCCGGATTGCTCCATGCTTTTCTACTTCACATTGGGTTAAATCTTAACCAACCTACCTACCAGTCAAGTTTCCTGTTTAATTAAGGTTCCACTCTTTGTATCCAGTTTTATTTCGGATTATGCTGACTTGTGTATCTGGTTGCTCCAAACCCTTAAAGTACTTCACAGATCAAGCCAAAACAAGCAAGAGAACTAACACAGCGGTCACACACTCAGGCTCCGGTGACTTGAGGCAGCAAATAAAGAACCCAGCCCTGACATTAATTAGTCTTGACCTTAAGCTAACCGTTGGCTCAGTCTCCTTATATATCAAACCAGACATATGATGGCATCTGCATCAGACTGATGTGCTGAGGACCACATTAAGCAGTGCACATAAATGGTAACTTCTATTACTTTCATTAGTTCCAACCCTAGACCAACACTCATCGCCCCTTCCCCAGCCCCAGAACTGAAAGCCCTTCATGGTAACCCTGGATTCCTTCTGATCCACAAACTAACAGATTTTTCAGGGCCATCATCTCTCTCCTAAACTGGTCCCTAACTACAGGCACTGATCATAGTACAAACCTCAGTCATCTCCCCTCTGCTTAACCTATATTACATGCTTAGTATTTTTCACAACTCAGTGGCCTGGAGGAGGTAACTCTTGCCAGTAAACCTGGAGACTCTTTTTAGCTATACAACAAGCCTCTGTTTCCCGCGGAGCTGGGGAGTTCATCCTAACATCCTGTTGGAAGCCAGACTGCATTTTCCCACAGAAAACAATCCCACAGATGGTGGCGAGGTAGAGTTGCCACCCTTCAGAACCTAACTATTTATTTTTCCATTGTCTTATTTTGATCCACATCTGTTTCATATATGTTCTAACCTACCCCAAGAGGGACCTTGTGCAAAGAGCATAGGCTCTTTTGAGTTGAAATCCTGAGGGTTCATCTCAGCCCCTTCTCTTACTAACAATGCAGCCGGGCCTCCCTGAGTCCTTTGGAACCGTAATGTCCACACCTGTGAAATACAGCTGGCGCAGCGCTGGGGAGGTGACAGAAAGCTATTACTTCTTCGGGGGAACGCAGCTCCTGCAGCGGCACTTTTCAAACCATATCTTTTTAGGTGATGTGTTAAGAGGTTGTGGGAAAGAGGCGAAGCAGGCCCACGAGATACAAGCGAAAAATGGTCACCTTTGGACTCTCCTTAGAAGCTCACTCTCCCACAAACACAACTGGGTAAGATCCCTTCTGGCTCCACCTAAGTTTGAAAGTCGTTTTGTTTGGTTTTAAAATACAAAGGATGGGTTTGGCATGTCTATTCAGTATACGGGTCCGTAAGCTCCGGGCAGAAACAAACTACAGTAAACTATGAATAAAGCTGGTCACACATGCCAACCTGAGAGGCCGTGTGCTCTACTTCTGCAAATCCCAGGCAACCACAGTAGTGACCTGAATCACTGGTATCAATCCCACCAGCACAAACACGCTTCTCATGGTACCAGTTACATTTTACAGCGATATCTTAAATTTTAGAGAAGAGTTAAGTTATCCATTAAATCCAAAGTAGTCTCCAAGATTTTTATAAACTCTCTGGGCCGGGAGAGAAAAGGTCCTGAAGTTTCACACAACTCATGAGTAACAGTACACAGAAAACAGCTTCTTTGCAGAACTACACGCCGAAAGAGGCTGCCATCTGATCACAAATTCCATCTATGCAGCTTATAAGTTACTTGCAAAGCTGATTATCATTGAAGTTACGACTTCCAAAAACAAACGAAACCCTCAAAATCCAGGAAAAGGGAATTCACATAAACAGCAACTCACAAAGCAAGTCAAACAACAGCCCTTACCCAGACCTGTCCACTCGGATTACCATCAGCCAACCAGAAAGAGTATGTTCAATAGAACTACATTTTTCTGTATTTTATAGCAAAAACAGCCAGCTGATTATCACAAATGTTACTTACTGCTAAAACATTTAACTTACTAGAATATTTTACTCAAAAAAAAAAGTGTAAATGCTACTAACCCACCTAGATTGCTACTACACATCAAGTTTTAGGGCAGATTTTATGTAAACATCACTCACAGCATCTTTGGTTATCAAGGATCATAAGCATCTCGAAATCGTATTAGGAGACACTCAGAAAAGCTGGTTTTTAATGGTGTCATTACCTATTTAAGAGTGAGATACTGAGTTAAAACAATGTTAGTGGTCAAAGAATCATTAAGCAATCCCTGATCATAACTTTAACAGTGGGTGGTCTGTAAAATGATCAAGAATAATAACGCTGCATTCCATGGCCACAGAGGTCAGCTTCTGCATACAAATCTTTGCAGGAAGAAAAAGGCCTTCAGAAAAGTGGGCCATTCATCTGAACCAAGTTCAGAGAATTGCCAGCACGGTGAAAAGCTACGTTATGCAAGCACATAGATGTATTCAGTGGGGGTAGATGGAAGCAGTTACATAGAGACTACAAAGGAGCCCTCCCATGGTTCATGAATAAGTCGAGGAAATGATCAGAAAAAAAAAAGAGAGAGATGTTTAGACAGATGGCCCACTTAAAATGCCTGAGACGGGGCATAAGCAATTTTAATGAAACTTTAGATTCAGCATATGAATTGTTTATTTCCTCCAGGAGAGAAAAAAAAAAATCTAAAGGCAAAAATTCAGCAATTTGCTGAAAAACTCACTTTTAGCAACTGGGATGGAAGAAGAATTTACAAATACAAGTTTTATTAGTTCAATAAATTCATATAAAATTCTTCACAGAGCCATCAGCTATCAAAATGAATATAAAAAGCATGGAATGAACAGATTAAAGGAATTTTAAACAGAGGTCTACTGCCAAAGCAAACAAAAATCTAAGCCGTATTATGTGAGGACTTACAACATTCCAACATTCAAGTTCATCACTGCAGAAGAAAGATAAAAGCAGCATTTTCAGAGAACCTCTTCAAAGCTAAAATTGTCATAGTAGAGGAACAGAATCCTGCCTATATGCAATTTAAAATGTGTACATTCAAAGACAGGAGGCTGTGTAGAAGAGTGTATATCACAAAACACTGCCTAGAAAGCGTGACGGCACACCCCCGACTTTGATATCATTAGCATTACAAGTGACACCACCACACATGATACCTGGATTAGGAAATGAATACTAATATTACTTATAATCTTAGAGAATTTAATATTATGCAAATCTTATTTCTTCTGCCACCAATAAAGGGTTCAGGTTCTCAATTTAAACGCTGGGCATGACTAGTCAAGAAAGGTGATGGAGTTTAACCACCACCCCTGCAAGCCCTGTGACTGGGCTGACCTCAGACTCCACGTGACCTTCCAAGTTACTCAGCCTCCTTCGTATCTTTCCTGATCAGTGAGGCCAAAGTTGTAAGAACACTTTATCCACATTTCATTAAATAAAGTAAAACATGTAACACAGACTAGTGCATGGAAATGAACGCTAAGTCATTTATTACCATGAATCGTTATAACCTGATACAATGTCTGAAATCCTCTATTACTCCAACCTGTTATTTTTTTTGAACTATATTAATACACAATTTATATACAGTGAAATTCAAAACTGTAAGTTCATCATTATCCTTCCAGGAAATCTGCCCCTTTCCCCCAGTAGTTTCACTGCATATTATTAGACTAAAGTTTCATGTAAAGAGACACCAAAACCAGGCACTCTTATGTGTGGCTTTTCTTCTCCTCATGGAATGTTTCTGAGGTTCATGCATATTGAACAGTTCATTCTTTTTTTATCGCTGAGTAGTACTCTGTCTCACAAGCACTCCAAAACTAGTTCGTCCTTCTGCTGATGCGCACGTGGGTTTCCAGTTTGGGGTTCTTAAGAACAAAACTGCTGTAATCATTCTTTGTACGAGCCTTTTTTGAAGACAGATGTTTTGATTCCTTGTGGGTAAAAACTCTTGGGAGTGGACATATGAGGGTAAACATATGTTTAATTTTACAAAAACTGCCATCCCGTGTTACAAGGTCTTAAAACATATTAATACCATCCCTGGCAATGGAGCTTGCCACATAATCTTGCCGTTTCGTATTGGTTTCTACTTCCAGCCAGGACAGTGGCTCAGAATATAGCTCATTACAGTTTAATGACCATTTCCATTACGACAAATACTGGGGACGTCAATATTTGTCTCTGGTCACTTGTATTAAAAAATTTGCCCACTTTGTATTAAGATACTGGTCTGATTTGTGGAAATTCCTTTTTAGAAAGCTTCTGTCAGATTTATTTGTTGTGAATACTTTCTCCCCCTCTATGGTTTATAAATGTTCTTAAAAATGTCTTACCTTCAGCAGTTTTTGTTGATTTCTTCTTTTTAAATTAATGGACTTAAATTTTTTTTAAGAGCAGTTGTAGGTTTTCCAGAAAATTGAGCAGGAAGTAGAGTTCCTATATCCACCCTCCCTCACCCCACCCTGGGTACAGGATCCCTATTATTGACATTCTGCACTGTTATGGTACATTTCTTAAAACTGATGAGCCAACGTTGATCCGTTAGTATTTACTGCAGTTCACAGTTTACATTAGGACTCACTCTCTGGGCTATACATTCTACAGGTTTCAACAAATGTATAGTGACATGTCTCCACCATTAAAATGTCACATAGAGTAGTTTTATCTTATAAATTCCCTATGCTCTACCTACTTAACCCTTCCTCCATTCCCCGGATCACTGGCAGCCACTGATCTTTACTGTCTCCAACATTCTGCCTTTTCCAGAATGTTGTAGAGCCAGAATGGAACCTTCAGACTGGCCTCTCTCACTTAGCATTAGGCATTTACGGTTTCTCCAGGTCTTTCTGTGGCTTGACGGCTGACAGTTCTTCGTTGCTGAATTAAAGTCTATTGCCTGGATGTACCACGGTTTACTACTCACTTAATTGAAGGAGATGTCTTGGTTACTTCTCAGTTTTGGCAATGATTAGTGAAGCTACTATAAACATTCACAGGCAGCTTTTGGTGCAGAAACATTTTCAATTCTTTTGGCTAAGTACTAAGGAGTACAACCACTGGATCATATGGTAAAAGGAAGTTTAGTTTTATAAAAAACTGCTAAGCTGTATTCCGAAACGGCTGTAGCATTTGAGTTCCCATTAGCAATGAATGAGAGTTCCCGTGGTTCTCACAAGCATTTGGTATTGTCAGTGTTTAGGGTTTTAGTCTAACAAACATCGATCTCTGCTGTTAATGGAAATTTTTAATAGTTGTAAAAACATATGAATTTTCCCTTTTATATTCAGTGCTTTTATGTCCTTGCTAAGAAGTGTTTTGACTATATCAAGGCCCAGAAAATATATTCATATTTTCCTTTAGAGGTTTTTTTTATGTAGACCTGTGATTCATCATCTCTTGTGTGATGGGAAAGAGGAAGAGGTAGGTTCATCTAGTTGTTTCAAGAAAATCTGTAGACCAAGTTCTGTAGCTTTGTCCATCAGGAAGACAATATTAGCTATTCTAGATACCTTGCCATTTCCATACAAATTTCAAATCCCACAGGCAGTTTCTTCTCCATCCTCCCCAAAGCAACCCTAACAGGATTATGTTTGGGCTTGCTCTGAATCTCTTCATTCAAGGAGGGAGAGCTGATGACTTAACAGTATTTTATCCTATGAAAATAATAGGTCTTATCTATTTTACATTTTTAATTTCTCTGGACAAAGTGTGGCAGTCTCAGATCTCTTCTGCTAGAATTATACCTATTTTTGTTTTAGTTTTATTTGTGGTGTATCATAGATTCCTTCAGAGTTTTCTTAGGTAACCTCTTAAGTTGTCCGGGAAAGCTTCCTTTCCCCAATCCTTAAGCCTCATTATTTTTCCAAGCCTTAGTACTCAGACAAGTGACCATCTAGAATTTAATTTGTTAAAGTATTTGCCTAAGTTGTTCATGCTGTATTAAATAAAACTGTTAGTAGTCATTTTTTCAGTGTTGCTAGTTTATCGGAACACAATTTATATTTGACTGACTTCTTTTCGTGCAACCCCGCTAAATTTATTCCAGTAACTTTCATAGATTCCTTAGGGGTTTCTATGTAAACACAATTCCTCTGTGAAGAGGAATGACTTTACTTCTCCATTTCTGATCTCCATGATTTTTTTTTTTTATTTCCTATCATACTGGCCAGGATCTCTAGTATCATGGTGAATAAAAGTAAAAAATCCAACTCTGTCCTGTTTCCAACTTAAGGAGATAACGCAGTATTTTTCAGATTTTTTCCCCCATTTTGTGCCTTCTCTTTCTTCTGTATGTCTAAATAGGTATTAGTTAGGCTTCCTAATCCTATCAACTTAGGTCACAGAGACTTGCAAAATAAGTACTTTTTCTCTTCAGCCTGTGGAGTCTCTCTTCTTCGAAGTTTACCAACTCTTCCTTCTGTCAAGGCCAACAGCTTTCAGCCTTGCCTACAAGTTTTCCATTGCAGAGATAGTACCATTTTAGATCTAGAATTTCTAGCTGGTTATTTGTTAGTTTCCAGATCTATGCTTATATGCCCTAACAACTCCCTCATTTTGATCTTTAATATCTGACAATAATTTTAATTACTCTGCTAAAGTCCTATCTGTGATGCACATCTTAGTGGTCTCACAGTTGGTTTCTACTGAATGCTTTTTCACTTGACCATGGGCCAACTTTCATGCTTGAACTGTATGTCCAGTGAATTGTTTTTTGGATCCCAGACTGTGGAAATGTTGTAGACACTGTATTTTTCTGTTATCTTCTCCTGGGAAGTACCGATTCTCATTACAGTAGGCAGTTAAATTACCAGCTGATCACTCTGAAGTCATGGAGACTCAGCTTCGTGCTCTGCTAGGATGTCTATTTTGTTTTGCTCTCAGGGAATTAAAAGTCCAAATTCAGAAGTCACTGAAAGTCTTTATTGCAGAAACATAGTTCCCCCTAAGACATAGTACCTCTGGGGTTTTCATGGAAAACTCAAGGCATTTACAAGCCCCTCAAATTCGGTGAGGCTCAAACTCCAAACATTACCATCTCCTTGGTGGGCAGCAAGTGAAATTTCAGCTCGGTTCATTCTGCATTCCAGCAGGATTCACGTGCTGGGATTCCTAAAGTTTTTATGCACAATTCAGGAGTCAACCATCCATTGGAAGGGAAGCAAAATTCAGATACGGAACTTCTCACTCTGTTGCTCTCGTTTTGCATGATAACCCTGCTCAATTTTCAGCAGTTCTTATAATTCTGAGCATCATTCTTCCAGAGTAAAGTCAGTAAGACTGTGGTTAACTCCTGAGTTCTGGCCATGCTCGGATGCACACATTCAACGGTGACCACATCAGGAGAGGCGCCATGCACAGGTCGAGCTCCAGTGTGGCTTCCTTCTACACAGGCTCAAAGTCCGTCCGAATTCTGACTGGTTTCAGTTGTTATCCAGAGCCTTCAAATAGCCATAGATCTCCAGAGCGTGTAACTGCTATCGGGAGGAGGGTCAGTTAGAAATAAGCCATACCACCATTACAGAAACTGGAACCTCTCCAGGCCGATTAAGTTTATATTAACTTTATATCACTGATCTCCAAAGGCAGAGGAGGAAATAAGGAATGGAAGAATACTGGGTCACATATTCGTACCATTTCTACCAACCAGGTAGTGACCCAGGAACACCTGACATCTACACTTTTAAAGTTTATTCGTGTAACTAAATGAGAGCAGTCATATAAACATTTAATGAGAATAATTTTTTTAAGATCTTATTTATCAATTTGACAGAGATCATAAGTAGGCAGAGGCAGACAGAGAGAGAGGAGGAAGCAGGCCCCCTGTGGAGCAAAAAGCCCGATATGGTGCTCGATCCCAGGACCCTGGGATCATGACTTGAGCCGAAGGCAGAGGCTTTAACCCACTGAGCCACCCGAGTGCCCCGAGAAGAAATAATCTTAAAGAAGACTCCATCCTGTTAGAAGATACATCATCTCATTTTAATTCCTAAAATTAAAACGTATTTTATGCTAATAGGAAAACAAGTTCTTGGATACAAAATACAATAAGTTTTTAAAATATTAAGCAGCTTTACTGACATAAAATTCACATACCATAAATTTGACCCTTCCAAACTTCGTAATTCAACAGTGCTTAGTATATCCAGAGCTGTGCACCTATCACCCCAGGCAACTTTAAAACATTTTCGTAACTCCAAAAAAGAAAATTTGGACCCTCTGGCAGTCACTCCATGTTCCCCTCCCCCAACCTCCATCCCTACACCACTACTAATGTACCTTCTACTTCTATAGCTTTGCTTATTCTAGATATTTCATATAAGTGGAATCAGAGAATCTACAGTCTGTTACAATGCCTTCGTTTAGCATAGTGTTTTCAAATTTCATCTATGCTGTAGGAAGTGTCAATATGTTATTTTATTGTCACTGAAAAATATTCCATTCTATAAAGACACCCCATTCTACTTAATATTAGGGTTGTTTCTGTTCACTCACTATGAAGAATGTGAGTATGAATATTTATATACAACATTTGTGTGGTCATAGGATTTCATTTCCCATGGGTATAACCCTGGAAGAAGAGCTGGGGCAGGGAGCAGTGTCATATATTTTGAGAAACTGCCAAATTATTTCTGGCTTTGCATCAATTAATCAAATTCCTACCAGCAATGTACGAGGGTTCTGATTCCTCCCCGTCCTCACCAACACTTCGATATTATCCATCTTTCTTACCACACTCACCCTCGTAGGCGTAAAGCAGTAGCTGACTGTGGTTTGGATTTACATTTTCCTGAGGACAATAATGCTGAGCCTGTTTTCATGGGTTTGTGGGTAATTTGTGTATCGTCTTTGGAAAAATTTCTATTCATATCCTTTGCCCTTTCTTAAATTGGGCTCTTTTTATTATTGAGTTGTAAGAGTTCTTTACATATTCTAGACAAAAGTCTCCTCACAACAAATACATGATTTCCAAGTTTTTTCAAGTATTTTCTCCTATTCTGTTAGTTGTTTTTTCACTTTCTTAATGGTGCCCTTTAAAGCACCTTACTTTTTTTCCCTTTCGTTTCTTGTGCGTCTGACATCTTACATAAGAAATCATCATCTAACCGAAAGTTAACAAAGCTCTTACAACTGTGATTTTTTTTCTTTTTAGGTTCATTTTTGTGTGTGGTGTAGGGAGGGGACCAACTTTGATCTTTTGCATGAAGATACCCAGTTGCCCCAGCAGCATTCAAGAGTATATGTAAATACTCTAGGCTGTCTTCATTGACAGTTGAAATCATCTGACCATAGTTTAACTAGGTTCGGATCTTCCATTCTGTTCCATTGATCAACACATCTATCCTTATGCCAGTACAACACCGTCTTGATCACCACAGCTTTGTAACAAAGTTCGTGATCAGGAAGAAGTTCCCTGGTTTTGTTCTTTTCCAAGACTATTTTGGCTATGCTGAGTCCCTTGCACTCTCACACAAATGCTGTAATCAGATGGCCATTTCTGCAAAACATACAGCTGAGATTGTGAGAGGGACTGCACAAAATCTGTACATCGTGTTGGAGAGTATTACCCTCTTAGGTCTTCTGATCCCTGAATGTGGGAAGCTTATTCATTTTAGTTGTCTTTAATTTCTATCAACAATTGTTCCCCGGTTTTCAGCACACAAGTCTTTTACTTCTATTTTAAAAATTTAAGCTTAAGTACTATATTTTCTTTGGTGCTATCGTAAATAAAATTGTTTTGTCAATTGCTTTTTCAGTCTGTACACTGGTACCGTATAAAAATAAAACTGATATTCGCGTATCATTCTTGTATCTTGCTACCTTGCAAAAGTCCTTAGTTCTTATAGATTTTTGTGCATTCCTGAGGTTCTCTCCTATCGACCACCTAAGAGTCGCACTGTAAGAAGCAACCACCTTTCTTCTTTCTCTCCGCCATCTGCTCGTCAGCTGCAAAGCAGCAACCAGGCGTGAAAGCAACTCCATCCATGTCGGCCAGGCTGGGGTCCAGATGGGCAACACCTGCTGGGAGTTCTATTGCCAAAAACACAGTGTTCAGCCCAATGGCCAGATGCCAAGTGACAAGACCACTGGGGGAGGAGAACACCTTCTTCAGGGAGAAGGGTGCTAGCAAGCATGCACCCAGAGTTGTTTCTGTAGCCCTGGAAACCAGTCAATGATGAAGTTTGCCCCGGCACCCACCTCCAGCTCCTCTACCCTGACCTGCTCACCACAGGCATGGAAGACGCTGCCACTAACTATGCCAGAGGGCACTACACCACTGACGAGATCATCACTGACCTTGTCTTAGACCAAATTCAGAAACGGGCTGGCCAGTGTGCAGGTCTTCAAGGCTTCCTGTGTTTCCACAGCTTTGGAGGGGGAACTGGTTCCGGTCCATCTGCCTTCTGATGAACATCTCTCAGTCGATGTCGGCAGTAAGTCCCCGCTGGAGCTCTCCGTTTACCCAGCCGTGCCACCCAAGCCCCCGCCCCTGCCTCCGCCCGTTCCCACAGCCGTAGTGGAGCCCCACAGCACCATCGACGCTCCCCACACCACCCCGGAGCCCTCCGACCGTACCTTCATGGTAGACAACGAGCCCATCTCTGACATGTCAGTACTGGATGTCCAAGCTACCCTCACCTCAACATGTTACCAGGTCCAACTATCCCCCATCGCTGCATCCCTCACAGCTGAAGCCCTGAATGCTGATCGAACAGAATTCCAGAGCAGCCTGGGGCCCCATCCGCGCATCCAATTCCCTCTAGTTACCTGTGTCCCTGTCACCTTTGCTCAGCAAGCCTACCATGAACAACTTTCTGTAGCAGAGATCACCAATACACGCTCGAGCCAGCCAGCCAGTCAGCCAGCAAAATGTGACCCTCGCCATGGTAAAGACATGGCTTACTGCCTATTGTACTGCAGCGACATGGTTCCCAAAGATGTCACTGCTGCCCTTGCCACCATCAAGATCAAGCGTACATCCAATGTATGGATTAATACACTGGCTTCAAAGTGGGCATTCATCACCAGCCTCCCAATGTGGCACCTGGTGGAGACCTGGCCAAATCCAGCGAGCTGTGTGCACGCTGAGGAACACCACTGCCATCGCTGAGGCCTGGGCTCGCCTGGACCACAAGTCTGACCTGATGTATGCCTCGTGTGCCTCTGTTCACCGGTATGTGGGGGAGGGCATGAAGGAAGGAGCATTTTCAGGGGCCCGTGAGGACACGGCTGCCCTTGAGAAGGATTATGAGGAGGTTGGTGTGGCTTCTGTTGAAGGAGAGCATGAAAGAGAGGAATACTCAAGTTAAAAATGGCACAAAGGTGCTGCTTTAACAGGGAAGTTTATTCTATCCTGAACATTGCGAAGTTGTGCTCTGATCAGTTAACATGTATGTGGCCATGTCTATTTTCACATACAGTTACTGACCTATGCTATAAAACACAATGCTTGCTACAGACCCAAGCTGTCCATTGCTCTGATGGGTATAAATAAACTATTCCCTGTTTTAATTGGGGGACAGGAGAGATCTTTTTGTAAATTCCTTAAGACTTCCTACATACAAGATCGTGTCATTTGGAAATAGTTTTGCTTCTTCCCCATCTTAACACTTTTTATTTTTCTTGCTAAAGTGGCCTAGGAACTCCAATACAATGCTGAAAAAATTTAACACCCTTGTCTTATCCCTCATCTTAGGGAGAAAACAGTCAGTCATATCCATTAAATATAATGTCACCTGTAGGTTTTTCAGAAATGGCCTTTGTCAGGATGAGGAAGTTCCCTTCTATTCCTAATCATTTGAGTGGTTTTTATCAAGAAAGGCTGTTGGATTTTGTCAAATTTTTTTCTGCATTTGAGATAATCCTGTGATTTCTGTCCTTTATTAATATGGTTTATTACATTGATTGATTTTTGGATGTTAAACCAACTATGTATCCCTAAGACAAAGCTCACCTGGCTACAGTGGATAATCATTTTATGTATCCCCAGCTTCCATTTGTTTGTATTTGGTGGAGGACTATTGCATTAACATTTATGAGGGATTTTGGTCTCTAGTTTCCTTTTCGCAGAACATCTTTATTTGATTTTAGTGTGGTAATATTGCTCTCATAGAATGAGTTGCAAATTTTTCCCGTTTCTATTTTTGGGAGAGTTTGTAAGGAATTGGCATGAACTCTCTTCTAACTACCTCAATGAATTCACTAGTGAAGCCTTCTAGTCCCAGGCTCTTCTTTCTGGGAAGTTTTGGGATGACTGATTCAGTCTCTTTCACGTCTATGCAGATTTTCTATTTCCTCTTCATTCCATGTCTACAGCTTCCATCTTTCCAGAAATTTCTCCATTTTATAAGTTATCTCATTTGTTGGCATACAACTGTTCAAGTTATTAGCTTATAATCTTCTTAATTTCTATAAGGTCCATATGCATACCTACTCTTTCATTACCAGTTTGAACTGGAGTCTTTTTCTCTTGGGCGATCTACCTAAAGGTTTCCATTTCTGTTGATCTGCCCCAGAACCAAATTCTGTTTTCACTAATTTCCTTTATTGTTTTTCTATTCTCTACTTCATTTATTTTCATTTGAATTTTTAATATTTCCTTCTCTCTGCTTGCTCTGGGTTTAGTCTGCTCTTTTCCTATTTTCCTATAATAGCAGATGAAGTGATTGGTGTCTTTCTCCTTTCTTAAAATATGCTTATAGCTCTGAATTTCCTCCCAAACACTACTTTAAATGGATCCCAAAGATTTTGATTACTATGCTTTTGTTCTCATTCGTTCCAAAATATAATCTAATTTCTCTTGTAATTTCTCCTTTAACCCATTGATTACTTAGGTTAATTTCCACATATTTCTGAATTGCCTAAAAGTTGGATATTCTGCTGCTACTGCATGGATTGATCTACAGATAATGTACTGGATATATTTGGTTTGTGTTTTTCAAGTATTCCACTTCCTTGTTATCTTGTCCAATTGTTCTATATTCATTACTGAAAATGAGGTACAACAGTCTACAATTGTGTTACTGTACATAAATTAGTTCACCACTTTTATAGCTTTCTGATGGACACGTGTGTCATTATAAATTCTCCCTCTTTGTCTCCAATAACGATTTTTGTCTTAAAATTATTTTGTCTGGGGCACATGGGTGGCTCAGTCAGTTGCATGTCTGCCTTTGTCTCAGGTCATGATCCCAGGGTTCTGGAATCAAGCCGGACAACAGGCGCCCCACTCAGTGGACAGCGGGTGGGGGCACTGCTTCTTCCTCTTCTCCCCCTGTGCTCTGGCAAATGAATAAATAAAATCTTTTAAAAATTATTTTGTCATCAGGCACCTTCCTCTGCCTTCAGCTCAGATCATGATCTCAGGATCCTGGGATCAAGCCTCGCATCAGGCTCTCTGCTCAGCAGGGAGCCTGCTTCCCCCCCTCTCTCTGCCTGCCTCTCTGCCTACTTATGAACTCTGTCTGTCAAATAAATAAGTGAAATCTTAAAAAAAAATTATTTTGTCTGATATTAGCATTAGTAGTAACAAAATTAGTATTGTAAATATGACTGATAACCCTATTCTCTTATTTTCAACCTACTGATTAAATCTTTGTATCTAAAGTCTATCTATTCTAGAAAGCATTCAGTTTGATCTTGTTTTTTTATCTGGCCATTTTCAACAACATAGATGGCACTAGAGAGTATAATGCTAAGTGAAGTCAGAGAAAGACAAACACCATATGATTTCAGTCATATGTGGAATTTAAGAAACAAAACATCATAATGAGCAAAGGGAAAAACAGAGACAAACCAATGAAAGAATCTTAACTATTGTTGGTTTACCAGGAGGGAGGGAGTGGAGAAATGGGGAGTAAAGAGTACACTTACCATGATGGAAACTAAATAAATGGATGGAAAACTTAAAAAATAATAATAAAGTATGTCTATTGTAGAAAGCATGTAATGTGATCTTGTTTTTTAATCCGTTCTGCCAATATCTGCCCTTGATTGGCATGCTTAATCCATTTACATTTAATATACTCAAGTGGGATTTGTATCTCTCATTTCGATTTTTGCTCTTATATCATCTGTTTCCTGTTCTTCGATTCGTCCATTACTGCTTTCTTTTGTTTAAATAGGTATTTTTCTAGTGTACCCTTTAAATTCCCTTGATGTTTCATTTACTACCTAAAAAAACAAAAACAAAAACAAAGAAAGATTCATTTGACACTGAGAAAGAGAGCACAAGCAGGAGGAGTGGGAGAGGGAGAAGCAGGCTCCCCATTGAGCAGGAAGCCCGATGTGGGGCTCCATCCTAGGACCCTGGGATCGTGACCTAAGCTGAAGGCAGACACTTACCCAGGCGCCCCTCATCTACTATTTTTGAAAGCTATTTTCTTAGTGGTTACACTAGGGATTACAATTAGTGCCTTCCTTAATTTAAACAAAGTTTGGACTAATGTTAACTGCAGTATCATAAGGAAATCTGTTCCAATATATCTTGTTTCCTCTACCCTCATCTGTCCTATTGTCATACAAATTTCATTTGTATATATTGTGCCCTATCAACTTAGAACTATAACTACTCCATTATGCAGTTATCTTTTAAATTGGAAGAAAAAAGATGTACAAAGTAAAAATACATTTCCACAGTCTTTTGTGTTTCCTGATGTAGTAATTTTTAACCACTTTACTACTTCATGTGTATTTTAGTTTCTGTTTAGTGTTCTTTCATTTCACCCTGAAGAACTCCATTTCTTATTTCTTGTTGAGCAGGTCTTATTGAGGAGGTCTGTTAGCAACAGATTCCTCTTGGGTGTTGTTTACCTGGGTGTTATTTACCTGGGAATGTCCCTCATTTTTATACGATAGTTTTGCTGGATATAAAATGCTTTGGTGGCGTTCTATTTTTTTGTTTTTGTTTTTCTTCAGCACTTTATATACACCATCCTATTCTCTTTAGGACTCCATGGTTTCTTATGAGATGTTAGATGAGATGTTAACTCCTAATCCTATTGTGAATGTCCCTTTCACAGCATAAGTCTTTTCTTCTCTTGCTGCTTTTAAGCTTCTGTTTGGTTTCTGACAATTCGACCAATGATGTGTGTAGACAGAGATCTTTTTGAGCTTCTCCTAGTTTACCAAGCTTCTTGAATATATAAATTAATGTTTTTCATGAAATTTGGAATGTGTTTTGTTCTTTCTGTAAGTAAGTTCTACATCCAAACTGGAGCTCAAACTCATGACCCTGAGATCAAGGGTCACATGCTCTACCTACTGAGCCAGCCAGGTACCCCTGGCTATGATTTCTTTAAATATTCTTTCCACCCCTTTATCATTTTTCTCCAGGCCTTCGGGGACTCCGCATGCATGCTGGTACATGTCATGGTGTCCCAAGAGTCTCTGAAGCTCTACTCTTCTTCTATCTATTCTTCACACTAGATAATCTCACTTAACATTTTCAAAATTTCTGATGGTTTCTTTTGCCAGCTTCCTATTGTTGAGTCCTCTCTAGTGTACTTTTTTTCTTGTAGGCACTGTACTTTCATCTCTTGAATTTCTATCAATATTTTCTATTTAGTGAGACATGGCTGTCATTCTGTTCTTTAATTCTTTATATCTCGTTTCCTTTGTTCCTCTCAATATATTTTTAACAGGTTATTTTAGGTTATTGCATAATAAAGCACAACATTTGGGCTCCCTACTCCATAGTTTCTATTGATTTTTTAACCTATAAAAGGAACAAACTCCCAAATTTCTTCGCATGTCTTATGACATTTTATTGAAAACTGGACACTGACATAATGTGGCTAACCTGAAAATGAGATTCCTCTCCCTCACCAGGACAAGCTGCACTTCTCCTCTAGCAGTCTTCAGAACTGACAACTTTCTGTTTAGTGTCTGCCTATCCCCTTCCATTTTAAGCTTCCTAAAGGGCAGGAATTGTTATTACTCCAAGCCCAAGCAACTTATTACAAGGAGTGTTATTTGTTACTTTTGGAATAATCTATTAACTCTAATTCTCAAGGCAAAAAGTTATTATTGTTAAAATATATTTTCAAGAATTTGTTTTACCAAAAGAAAGTGACCTTTGTGAGGGAGGTCAGGACACTGATCATTTAGACCAATGTTACCTACATTCAGAGCCATTCGTTACACATGCGCACTCAAGGTATGAAATCAGTCTGACACACGGTGAGAGGCCAAAAATTCCAAAGAGTTCTGAATCACAATTTGTTTTAAATGGGCATCTTAATTCCATGTTTCCCTTAGAGATTAATTAAGAACTTTAGTGATTATATAAGTGAACATTAGGATACTTAAAGAGCTACTATGGTAATTTTTTTTTTTTAATTAACAGTGCTTTCAAACAACATGGATTACTAATCTCTGTTTTCTGACACACTTCTTTGTATTCCTTGGAATATTCCAAATTTCATAAAATTTACTCAGAGAACAAATTTCACAGAAACTGTTATTTCAAACAAAGATGAAAAGTAGTGTCTTCAGTTCAAAGAATCAAGATCTAAACATTCATTTTCATCTCTACTAACCTATCATTATTAGATTATTTCCTCTAGTACGGGCACACCTCATTTTATTGTGCTCTGCTTTATTACACTTCACAGATACTGCATTTAAAAAAAAAAAAAAGTTGAAGGTTTGTCACAACCCTGCTTCAAGCAAGTCTATCAGCACCACTTTCCCATTTGCTTGTTTTGTGTCTCTTTCACATTTTGGTAGTAATTACAATATTTCAAACTTTTTCCTTATTAGATTTGAAACAGTTATCTGTGGTCAGTGATGATACAGCTCACTGAAAGCTCATACAATGGTGAGCATTTATTTGGCAAAGTAATTTAAAGTATGGTGTGTAAATAGTTTCTTTAGACACAATGCTTTGCACAACTGACTACAGTATAGTGTAAACATAACTTTTATATGTGCTGGGAAACCAAAAACTTTGACAGGCTTTACTGTGAGATATATATTATTGTGGTCATCTAGAACCAAACTCACAGTATCTCTGAGGTGTGCCTGTAATACATGTCAATGTATAAATGGCTGGTAATCAATATAATGCCAAAATCAATCTCCTAGAACTCTTAATCTCATTCTGGTGGATCCCCTCATCCATCATCAAATACACAGATCATTATAGTATATATACCTAAGCACACACGCGCACTCACACACACACACACACAGAGAGAGAAAAGAGCATTATACTGAAAAATTGTCTTATCTTCAAAAGATGTATTTTTCTATTTGTACCAATTCCACTGCCCTTTTAAACTTCTCTGACAAATCTAAACCCCCTTAAAATCTTCTTTTGGAAAAAGGCTAAACACAAATATACACAAATATTCCTCCATTACCTACAGAAAATTGCCTTACACAGATCGAATAACTTTGATTTCTACTAATCATCTTTGAATTATGTAAATTAATCATCTGACATTTTACTATGAATGTAGTGATGGTGTTGACTTAGTTTCAATTCAAAAATCAAGGATTTTATTATCCTACAAAACATATCTGGAGTTCAAAGTATTTAAGGGGGGTTAAACAAAATGCAAACATTTAATGCAACATTAAGCATGTGAAATAAAAACTTGATTGCCTAAAGAAAGCATGCTATGCTGTTACCCTGGTGACAGGTTAAAAAAGGGATTGTGAGCTGAATAGCTGTATGATATGAAATTAAAATGTTTCACATTGAACAATCCAAAATGAATTGGGAAAGGTTAGAGTAGAGGAGAGAGAAATCAATTCTCCAATGGCAGTGGTGAATGGAAACGAAGTCTGAATAGGATTTGCCAGTGGGGTGCAACAGCTGCCAAATATCCTGCAGCCAGAGAATTACAATAACCCTGATGAAGTGTGCGAGAGCTTCTGGAATCATTGCAGGGAACAGAGAAATTCTCCCGCAATAATGAGGCGATTCTGTCTTCCGTTCAGCTGTTATAGTGGAATCAAAGGAAAAATATTTTTAAATGTAATATTTAGCAAAAAAATGCATAAATAAGACATCTTAGCCACTTAGTATTATGTGCTCCACCTCACATAGATGTCCAAATCATCCAGGACGTACTCATGTTAAGTAACTAAAAAGAGCATAACAGAGACAGATAGTAAAAGGTAAGCAAGCTTAAAGGCTAATGACTGAATTAACATTTTCTCCTTTTGTTGCTTTTGGGAGACTGATTTGCTCAAATGAAAGCGGGTCCCTTCCAAAAGCATACTATCACTGTGTGTGTGTGCGCGCATACACGCAAAGTACTGCTGGTTTAATTAGGAGGACTCCATGGCCATGGAAGCAGCTTACCTGAGGGGATATATGAAACAAGTATGTATAAAGTTGTCCGTTATTGTCAGAGATAGTGTAAGTGTGTTAACAGTCTGCTGTGTCCTTTTCCACAGAGACATTTAAGTAAAGGAACCAACCACTACTGTACAGCAATATTGCTTCTCCCTGGCAACTATTTTCACAGGGCTGTTTATTCTTCTTCTTTCCCCAGCTATCTTTCAATGCTTGTGGTATTTTAAAACCTCAAACCTTGATTATCTAACTGAAAACTTAATAATAGGTGAGTTAATTATAAAGCCACAACCCGGAAAGGAAGGAAGAGAAAAAAAAAAAAAAAGATAATTGCATGTGTTAGGTAAAAATCACTACAAAATTGATTCTCTATTTTATCAGGAAGCCAGAGAAGGAAAGAAAATACGAGTATGAGTCGGTGAACATACCTTTCCATTACACTACTCTGGTGAACAGTGAAACCCAGGGCAGGCTCTGCAGCCCCGTTCATGCCCCTGAAACATTCTCCGGGGGATCAGCTCCCAGGGGTAGGGAAACACTGACTCCACACGCCCAGAGTAATCTCCCCAAAATTGGACATAACATGTTTTAAAACCTGTCAGACTAAAGTCTTTTCATCAGTGTTATCATTGGCCACAGTGAAGGAATTCCTTTTCCTGAGTCTTTCACCTCTGCTGAAATCTCAAGAGAGGTACTAGAAGCTTGAAGTAGAAACCAGAGAGTCCAAGGGTCTTGTCTGACCTCATGTAATTCACTTAGATCAGTGCTGGCAAGGGGTAGGGGATGTCAGGGGTCATTCAATCCAGCACCGCCGCTTCTCAGAGGAGGAAACTGGAGTCAAGAGTTGAAGCGTTTGTATGGAGATTTGTGCCACCCGTAAACTGGGGAGCGGGGCTGGGACCAGAATCCTGAGTCCGGCCGCCTCATTCAGTGCCGGTTCCGCTGCACATGCCAAGCACCGACATTTCAGTGCCCGCGAAGGAGCCAAAAGAAACAAAGATCATATAATTTTCCTAGCCAAACTGACTGAAGAGAGGGACTGCCATAAATAAAATAAGCCAGACAGAACGCCTGGTACACATCTGAAGTGTTTTTAAGACATGTGGGGTACACAATCTCACTCTGCACTGCAGGGACCCTAATACACCACATTCCCTAATTGAAACTAATTCTCTGGGTTTATCAATTTTGTAAGAACAAGGTTTCCTATTCTAGGCTCATGTTTTCCAAGCTACTAATGTTGTAGAGTCTTTGAAAACCACTATTTTCAAAAACCATTTAATTCGGAGAAATGTTGACAACCAACATCCTTCCAAGCAGAATGGCCCATTTTCTGTAAAATCAAAATAAGACATTACAAGTACGTCTATTTTAAAAAGGCAAATCCTTTCGAAGTTGCTGGAACTTACATTCTCCAACTTTCTCCCCTCTCACTTGTTCTCGAACCCCCTTCAAATCCACCCTGAACCACCACTTCCCACACAACATTCTCAAACACTGCCCTTGTCGTCAAGGTCCCCTATGACCTCCACGTTGTTAACTTCAATGGTCAGCAGTCATTCTTCAACTATGCCGTATTTCAGTTGAACGCTTCTGCCTTTTGAACCCTTTCTGCACTTGGCACTCTGAACTTCACCCCAGACTCCTCTCCCGCCTCTCTTCTCCGCTGTCCCTTCTTAGCCTCCCTCGCTGGATCTGCCTCACCTTCCTGACCTGTTATTGTGGAGTGTCCCAGGGCTCAGGCCAAGGACCTCTAGGCCTAACCAGTTTCCCAGCTTCCCCTCTATCCCCCTCTGAATCGTGTACAACACGCAGCCACAATGCTCTTGTTACTGCATACGGCACAAGTTCCTACATACGGCTCAAGACTCAGCAAGGCCTCCCCATCTCACTCACTGAAAACCCAAGTCCTTCCCACAGTCGACCCAAACCAACACCAGCGCTACTACTGCAGCCTACTAACTCCTCTCATTACTTCGGCCTCCTTGCTATTTGTCAGACAAGGGGGGCATACTTGGACCTCAGGGGCCTTTGGGATTCTTTTTTTGTTTGAGTTTTTTCAAAGACTTTATTTTTAAGTAATCTCTACACCTAATGTGGGGCTTGAACTTCTAACTCGAAGATCAAGAGCCGTGCGCTCTACCAACTGAGCCAGCCAGACACCCCAACCTGTGCGGCTTTGCATGTGCTTCCTCCTCTAACAGGAAGGTTCTTCTACCAGGTTTTCATGGGACGAGCTCCCTTCCTCCACTAGATCTCTACTCTAAAGTTCATCTTCTCATCCTGCTAAACCTTCCTGCCATCCATTTCCCTGGGATCCAAATTAAAACTCCAACTACCCCACCATCCACCTCCAGGATAATCTATAGCCCTTCTCTGTTTTATCACCAAAATATTTATCATCATTATCATTCTCATAACACACAGCTTACTGACCTGTTTTGTCTATCTACCATCTGCTTAAATGTAAGCTCAGTGCGGGTAGGATTTTTTTAAAACATCTTGTTCCCTGCTAAATCATCTAAATTTTCTAACTCAACTCTCACAATAATCAATAGATGATGTTCAAAGAAATGTGATTATTCTTAATAGCTGTGTATGACTCTCTTATTCAAAATGGAATGGAAGAACACATCCTTAATGCAGGAAAAAAAATTGCTAATGTATCTTGATACTGAAACACTCAATGCATTTCAGTTAGTTAAAAATAAAACAAACATGCACCATGGCCATTATCCTTGAAATAGAATCTTTGTCATTAGGAATTCTAAAAAAGAAAATTGGCAAGGACAGCTAAAATTAAATGGGCATATTGGGTATTTTATAGGTCACTGGACATTTACAAAAACTCTCTAAGAACTACTATTATCTCCACATTATAGATGAGGAAATGGAGTTCAAAATAAATTAAATAACTGATACTAAGATAATAGCTGGGGACTGGCAGAACCAGGGCAAATCCAAGTCCCTGGCACAGAGGCCTTTGCTCTTAAACACGAACCTGTACTGAAGCTCTCGCAGAGGGGAAGGCATGGAGCAACTGGAAAATGTGGTGGCCACTAGATGACTCAACATCTGCTTCATATCAGAAAATCAGTTCAAGGCAGTCACGATAATCCAATTCCCTTTGCAGTGACTGCCTTAGGAATGGGCAGGAGTTTTACTTCTGTGAAGAAACTGGTTGGGGAATAGCTGGGAAGGGTGTCCTCACTTAGAGACAGACAAACCTCAGAACCTTATCTAGATTTGCTCCTGGAACTTCTACAGCTATCCCGCACGGTCTTACGGAAGAGCCGCAGAGAGAAGAAAGGGAGGCTAAGACAATGTGGCACCAGCAGATGAACCTGCTGAGCTTGGTCCCTTCTCCCCTCTGAGCTCCCTGTTCACTGTGAGGTGAGAACTGCTATCAGTCTGAACAGGGGTTTCTGTTACCCAGAAGCATCCCAAGCAATTCAGAAGGTTATAGACTTGCCCCTCTTGAAGTCAAGTAAGAAAGTATTATAACGGATTTGTTTTTAAGTTTAGGAAGAAGAGTTATTACACAAGAAATGCAACTAGTAATCACACTCAACGGTAACCGAAAGAACAGTGGCTGCCAAGGGCCCGGGGGGAGAAGACACAGAAGTCATTCAATGAGGGTGCAATTTCAGTTCTACAAGATGAAAACCTTCCAGAGATCTGCTGCACAACAGTGTGCATATAGTTAACATGAATGTACAGTGCATTTAAAAATGGTTAAAATAGCAAATTCTGACATTTTTTTACAATTAAAAAAAAATACAAATATCATTAGCTTCTCTTTACCAAATAAGTACTCATGTTAAAAATGAGAAAAAAGATCCCAACCATAATACAACATATAAACAATCTAAGAATAATGACACAAAGACATAAACTAAAAATAACAAGAGATCAACAATAAAAAATTATAAAGCTCTAAAGAGGGAAACAAAGAGACTTTGATAAACACAGTCATATATTTTTTGAAAAACTTCAACGTTTGATGTCTACCCTACCCAAACTTACTATAACTTTAAGGCAATTCCAATATCAAAGTGCCTTCAAAGCTCAGCTAGAAGAATGATCAATAAATTTTAGAAGAAAATAATAAATTATTAATATAAGGAGAGAATGACAAATGAAAATAAAGAGAAAAATTTGGAAATTAGACCATAATATATTTTAAGAATTTTACACAGAATCAATTTAACACTTATAATCAATAAGGAAGGGACAGACAAGTGAATAAATGGAACTAATTCTAACGAAACAAAGAAAAAGAGACAAACTGAAAAACAGACTCTTAACTATAAAGAACAAGAGGGAAGATGGGTGGGGGAGGGGACTAAGTACATTTGTCATGAGGAGCACTGAGTACTGTATGGAATTGTTGAATCACTGTATTGCACTTCTGAAACATATATAACAATGTATTTTAACTATACTGGAATTAAAATTTAAAACAATGGAACTGACTCTACTGGTTAAATATATGAAAAAATAAAATTAGATCTCAACTTCATATCACCCTACATAATAAATTTAAAATATGAAATACTAGTGTAATAAAGGAAAACTACAAAAGAATGGAAAAAGAATACAAACAAGTACTTCATATAACTTAGGTCTTTCACAGGAAAAAGCAAAATACAAAACCACAAAGAAAAAGAATGGTCTTAGTAACATTAAAAACACACCCTACTGGTGTCCCACTTGCTGGACTG
This sequence comes from Mustela erminea, assembly GCF_009829155.1. Taxonomy (NCBI): domain Eukaryota; kingdom Metazoa; phylum Chordata; class Mammalia; order Carnivora; family Mustelidae; genus Mustela; species Mustela erminea. Next base: position 10,788,176 of record NC_045628.1, read on the forward strand.
TAATACCAGACATCTCATTTATTTCAATGAAGAGAATTAGACCCCAAATTCTACTTTCTTGTCATATTTATAGCTATCTGGTATAAACAAAGGGATTACTTATTCTTGATGGTTTTTGCTTATCCATAAAGCATTTCCTTGGTTTTATACTATAATATAGAATTCATTTTTTATATCTTTATAACAAACTAGGTAGAAGAATTTGGGTACTGAAACATTATAGAGGATGAATTATTCTCACAAAAACTTTATAAAACAGTACAGAATACACACTATTCCCACTTTACTTAAGCTTACAGTAAAGTAACATACCTAAGGTCACATTACTAATAAATATAGGTATAGTTGTAACTAAATGCCAGACTTCTCTTTCCACTAAGCCACAGAATACATTCATGTAACACATGTATACCTACTTAGATGGGTGTGGGGTTGTGCACATGCACAAGTCACATAAATGACAGAAAGAAGGAAAGAGAAGGGAAAGGGAAGGGAGGGCATCAGGGAAAAGAGAAGGGGGGGGCGAGGGAGTGGGTACGTAAGTACACATTGCCTGGTACTGACTGAATGTGTCCTCATTCCAAAACTCCTATGTTGAAGTCTAACGCACACTGGGATGCCATCTGAAGGAGGGGGTTTTGGAAGGTATTAGGTCATGAGAACATTCACGAACAGGATTATGCCCCTGTAAGAGGAGGCCAGAGAGCTAGCTTGCCCTCTTTCCACCATGTGAGGATATAAAAAGTGGACTTTCAGCAATTTAGAAAGGAGCCCTCACCAGAACCCAGACAGGGAAGCACCCTGATTTCAGACTTCCAGACTCCAGGACTGCGACAAGTAAACGTCTGGTATTGAAGTCACCCAGTCTATGGTAACTTCCGAGAGTGGCTCAAACTGACTATGACATTCATGTGTATTTCCTTTTTTTGTTGTTTTAAGATTTTATTTATTTATTTGACAGAGAGAGATCACAAGGAGGCAGAGAGGCAGGCAGAGAGACCGAGGGAGAAGAAGGCTCCCCACTGAGCAGAGAGCCTGATGCCCGCGGGGCTCGATCCCAGGACCCTGAGATCATGACCTGAGCCGAAGGCAGAGGCTTAACCCACTGAACCACCCAGGCGCCCCTCATGTATATTTCTGTCTTGCTATTCTTGGGCATATGAAGAGATACTACTTTGAGGAATCGGCTGGAATATTTTATAAATAAAAGGTTGCCAAATCACAATGAGGAAACCCATTTATAACCCACATGTAAGTGAATTCCAAATGAATTAAAGCATTCGATGTAGCTGATTTTCCCAATAGCTCACATGCAAGTGTTTAGGAATTTAAAGATTTATTTATTTATTTTAGAGAGAGGGAGAAAGATATGGAGATCAAGAGCCTGACATGGGGCTTGATTCCAGGACCAGGGCCTCACCTGGCCACTCAACCAACCAAGCCACCCAGGTGCCCCTAAGTGTTTAGGAATTTGATGAACACGTTCTCTGAGAAATGGTGAAAAGTACTTGTAAAGAAAGAAAATGAGGCAAACAAGCAAAAGCAGCCAAGAAATTTTGATGAATTTACCAGGTTCCTGCGGTTTAAAAAAAAAAAAAATACTCTTATAAAACCCATGGAATCAACATTTACTTTGAAACACCTTAAAATAGCTTTGATATATAAAAGCAGACAGCACTCCCCACAACCACCTCAGGGTAGCTCAGCCTTGAGGACCGATGCCTTATCAGGAGTCAAGGGCTTACTCTAGCCATACTCCCTGCCAACTTCTTAAAACAGACAAGGTAAGTGAATGCAAAACTGTCCTCTGCTGGGAAAGGGATTTGGTCCCCAGCCATTCTTCCACCAGGAAAGTTGGCACAGCTCTCCCCAAAACTAGTAATCATTACAGGACAAATTAGGCAGCTGAACAGGTAATAATCATGGAATTAGGAAATGTAAGTGATGAAGCTTAAAGCCCAGAGGACGCCTTCCTTAGCTACCAGATCTAACAAAAGAGAGCAACAAGTGCAGAAATCACAGGGGCAACGGCAGAAGTCGAGAAGTTTAGAGAAAGCCCGAGGTGTTCTCACTAGCACCTAAGAAGCTTGTGATGGCGGAGGAGGACATGCGAGGGCCTCGCTCAGAAAAGTATATCCTGACCTGCCAACGGCATTTGGACCTAAGGATAACAGGCATCTTGAGCAAAACTAAGTGAAAGATCACTAAAAGGGACTAAATTGTTTCCGTGACTAATTCTTCCTCTCATCATTATGTTAGTGCAACAAATTATTAAATCAAACCACAAGACCGACAAAATCACTTTAGCTTCAGATAACATGAAGTGATTGTTTAACACCGCTTTCAATGATTCATTTCTGTCAACAGTAGTGTTTTAGAATAATTAGCATGTATTTGATGCTAAACTGTGTTTAGCCAATTTATTTACGGTTATCCTAAGAAAAATTGCTATTGTTTCTGACATTAACTTTTTTTTCCCCCTAAAATGCACTATCTTCTTACTATCCAAATACTATGGGTACATATCGTTAGTGTCTTTTTCCAAGTCATAAATGATGAAAGAGTAAAATCCATAAAGATACTGGGAAAATCAGATCAGCAGCCAAAACAAGCCACACAAAGGAAGGGCTGCGGGCTACTGGATATGGAAGCATAAACATTACATGAGCACACCCATGACTGAGCAATGCACAGCCACACCTGGAGGCTGACTCTTGGACTCCATTCCCAAGCCAATCATGAAAACAGTCCTCCTAAGGCGAAGTGTAAAGATTTGATCACCCAACATCAGCTTTGATGTCAGGGACCTTTTCAGCAAACAAGCAAAAATAACTTAGATTCACGCTGCCTAAAAGTAAGATTATACTCTGTCAAATAAATCAATATATTTTGCTGGATGTTCCAGATCTCTGTTGTCATGGATAGGACCTATTTCACAGTAAGCTGGCAATAAGTAAGTTCCACAGAAACTAAACTCACCAAAAACAAATCATTGTTATATAAGGAAGACATGCACAATTATCTATATAACTGAACTTTTGGCCTATATATATTCTATCTGTATCATTAATGTAATTTTTTCCAACTTTTAAAGAGTAATGAGGGATGCTTGGGTGGCACAGTCCGTTAAACAGAGGACCCTTGGTTTCGGCGCAGGTCGTGATCTCAGGGTCGTGAGATCATGTCCCAAGTCAAGTCCCACGATAGCCTCTACACTCAGCGGGGAGTCTGCCTGAGACTCTCTCCTGCTCTCCCTCTCCCTCTGCTCCCCCAGCTCATGCATGCTCTCTAAAATAAATAAATAAATCTTTTTTAAAATTAAAAAAAAGGGGGGGGGGGGTAATGAATGCAACAGTAATATACAGAGGAGGATCAGTCCGGAATGATGGGTGGACTAGGAAGCACCAGGAATGTCTCTCCACCTAGAAGATGATGACACTGGCAGGGTCTCTCTGAAAACTAGTTTTGAACTCCAGTCCAGTCAAAGGCTTGCAATTTTAGGGGAAAAGGTGGATGGTAATCTGCAAAAAATTTTGGTCAATTTCAGCTCGTAGCCCAGTGGCAGCTACTCATGCCCCCACCCCAGCCCACAGCAGGATGCTGTGAATGTACTCCTGGGGCGGCTCACACACAGCTTGTGGGTGCCCAGGCAGACAAAAAAAAAAAAAAAAAAAGACCCTGTCCTCCAAATTCTGGGGACCTGTGCTATGATAACTGATTACTGTTCTCATCATAGACGAACAGAAAGTACGTTTGGTAGCCATTGTGACTGCACCTTCTCCCACTGTCGTGAGCCCCATGCCCTCTGGCTGAAGTGACTTCTAGGGGATTTAAGAGGTCAGTTCCCCCATTTTCCTCCATTTTTTGCTTTTTTCCCTTTCAGAAGCCAGACATTAAAGACTAAGACATTCAAAAATGGCTGCATTTATGAGAAAAACTGGAAAGTGACCACACATGCACAGGGAAATGCTCAGAACATATCTGAAAAGACCTTACCTTAATACCTGAGGCTGATCTTGGCACAGAGACAGCCCCCAACAAATAAACAGAAATTAACAACAACAACAAAAGAATAAACCCTGGAGAAGGAGGGCAATCCGAGTTCCAGAGTTAGCACATTTGGCTCAGGTCATGATCTGAGGGTCCGGGATCAAGCTCCGTGTTGGGCTCCCTGCTCAGTGGGGAGCCTTCTTCTCTTTTCCCTGTTGCTTCCCCTGCTTGAGCGCTCTCTCTCACTCTCACTCTCATTCTGTCACCCTCTAATAAATAAAATCTTTTTTAAAATGCTCAAAAAACTAAAGAGATAGAGGAAGTCAGGAAAACAATATGTAAACAAAATGAAAATAATAAAGAGTTAAAAATCTAGAAGGAAATTTAAAAATTCTAGAGCTGAACAGTGCAACTGAAAAACTCACTAGGATTCAAAGGCATACTGGAGCAGGCAGAAGAATCAGCCAATCTGAAGACAAGACAAGAGAAATTCTCGAGGATAAAGAACAGAAAAATCAAAGAAAGGTGAACAGAGCCTAAGGGTCCTGTGGGAGACCATAAAGCCAACCAGTGTATACATCATGGGGGTCCCAGAAGGAGAGAGAAAAGGGAGTCGAGAAAATATTTAAATAATGGCTGAAAATTTCCCAAATTTGATTACAGGTATGAATAGAAACATTTAAGAAGCCTGGAGCACCTGGGTGGTACGGTTGGTTAAGCAGCCAACTCTTGATTTTGGCTTGGGTCATTGTCTCAGGGTCTTGAGATCAAGCCCCTTGTGGGGCTCTGTGCTCAGAACGGAGTCTACTTCTGCTCATGCTCTCCCTCTTTCTCATATAAGCATAAATAAACCTTAAAAAAAAAAAATTCAAGAAGCTCAATGGACCCTAAGTTAGATGAACTCATAAACCCACATCAAGACACATTATAATCGAACTTTGAAAAACCAAAGATAAAGAGAAAATCTTGCAAATAGCAAGAGAGAAGTAAATCATCACATACAAGGGATTCTCAAGAGACTGTCAGATTTTCATCAGAAACTGTGGAGGCCAGAGGCAGTACTGGGCTGATATATTCAAAGTGTTAAAGGAAACAAGGAAACCAAAATAAACTGTCAGCCAAGATTCCTAACAGCAAAACTTGGTTAAGACATTAAAACTGGAAATTAACACGTTTCCAGATGAACAAAAGCTGAGGCAGTCTGTGACACTAGACCTGCGCCACAGTAACTGGTAATGCCAGTGGTCCTGCAAGCCTGAAATGACAGTACCAGGAAGCCAAGTGAGTAAGGAAGGCCCTCAGTAAAGGCAAACACATGAACAATGATAAAACCTAGTATTATGGTAACTCTGGCTTGAAACTCCACATTCTGTTTTCTATATAATTTAAAAAACTAATACATTTAAAAAATTATTGGTTTATGGTTTGGGGCACAGAATGTATAAAGATATAATCCTGGGATATCGACACTTGCACCTAGGGAAACACTCATCTTCCTGTCGTTATACGTTTGCTTTACTAGAAATTTCAAATACAATTACAGATTAGATAGTCTTCTCGAACTAGTTTCTCTCAACGTGACTTGTTTTTCAGATTTTAGCATCATGATGTATGTATCAGTATTTCTTTCCATTTTACTCCTAAGTGGCATTCCACTGTAAGGATGTATCACAATTATTTACCCACTTACCATTTAATGTACATTTTAGTTGGTGTGTATTAGTGTAGCACTGTGATTTTAAGTTGGATTTCCCTAGTGACTGACAATGCTGAATAACTTTTTCATGAACTTGTCATTCATATAACATCTTTAAGAAAGATCTATTTCTTTATTGGGGTGTCTGGCTTATTTTTGAACTTTAAAAATTAATTACTACAGACTCAAGCCTCTTATATACATAACTATACTTATTTATATAAATCTATATATCTCTGAATACATTCTACCATTTGCTCTACTGTTTTATAATCTCAGTAATACCCTTTGAAGTACAAAAGTTTGCATATGTTTTAAATTCTGTAATGAAAATTAAAAATATGCTTCTAAAGACTAGGGACAAAGATATATTTGCAACACAAAATTACAAATAGAATTCAAACTATATTCTCCATATGACTCTATGTAAGGTTTATATACGCTACATGTATGTGTGTCTATCAATACACACACATATATACACTTAGAAGGAAATACATCAAAATGTGAAAACGTGCTTACTGAAGAGTTTGTGGGATTACAGGTAAGTTTTTTCCTTCTCCTTCTTAAACCTTTTTCAGATTCTTCCTAGTGGCAAGTCAGCACCCTCTGAAAATGACTTGAATACATTTCTTGAAGATCAAACTAGTTCATTAGCTACACTCAGGACTTCAGAAATGATCAAGGTCCCAATAACATCTGAAGATAATCAAGATACAAGCACTGTATTTATCAAAAGAATAAAAAATAATACAAGGTATGATTCTGGTTTTAAAACAAAAGCTAGACACACATGTAGCTCCAAAACACCCCTGTCCCAACAGAGCTTAATGGAAATAAACTATAATGATGGAAGGTTCTTTCTACTACTCCATTCAGTAGCTATTAACCATAGTACAAGAGGAAATATGGCTGGTGACTACACAAATGGTTGCAATGAACATGCCTGAGAAACTGAAATTTTAATTTAATTTTAATTCAAGTAAGTACACATAGCCAGTGGCTACCACATTGGTCAGCACAACTTTATGGGGGGGAGAAATCAGATTCATTGCTCTACTGCCCATTTTCTCCTCCTTCCAGTCATTCAGTAATTTACTGATATCCTATCATCTTTCATCTCTCTCTAGACATCAAATCATAACTTAAAAAAAGATCTTATGTTATTTCACTAATGGGTATTTACCCAAAGGAAATGAAAATACTAATTCAAAAACATATATAAACCCCTACATTTATGGCAGCATTATTTACAATCGCCATTTCCTTCATTTATACAAACAGAGAGGGGGGGCAGAGGCAAGGTGAGGGAGAGAGTGAATGTTACTCAGCCACGAAAAAAGAATGGGATCTTGCCATCTGCAATAACATGGATGGACCTAGAACAGATTGTGCTAAGTGAAAAAGGACAAATACCATGTGATTCACTTACGTGTAGAATCTAAAAACCAAAACAAACAGAAAGCAGAAATAGACCCACAAATACACGCAACTGATGGCTGCCACAAGGAAAGGATTAGGGGAGGGGGATGGGCAAAATGGGTGAAGGGGAGGAAGGGAGGAGGAGGTACAGGCTTCCAGTTACGGTAGGGTACAGCAGATGAATCACAGTCAGTGGTACTCTAATAGTGTTACCTGGTAACAGATGGTGACTACGATGACAGAGAGCATCACGTAAAGTATAGAGGTGTCTGTCCAATCACCATGTTGTACACCGAAACTAAGGTACACCGTGTGTCAACTATACTTCAATTTTTTAAAAAGTGAAAAAAAATCATACATTAAGCTTCCTATACGTTTTGTTGAGAATGAAAACAAATAAAGAGTACCAATTAACTCCAAGATTTTCTGAGTAAAACCAGTTAGCCATTAAAGTGTAATTGCCCAAACCCAATTTACTTTTCTTCCACCTAATTCTTCAAGGGTAACCTGAGTTTCTGATCTGTGTTCTTCAGAGATGCTCAGTCACCTGCCATCTTTTCTCTTTTTATCTTTGTTCTTCCTCTTGTGGAAAAGCAAAAAGAATGGAAAAGAAGTTGAAGTGACACAATTTTATCAACAACATCACTCTAGCAAGTAAGAAACAGACTATACTTGCTAAAGCAGGATTATGCTGGCAAGGACATAGACATTCACAGTAAATTCTCCTGTCATTTAGAGGCATTAATGTCATGATGACTTGGTTTTTGCTTGCCTTGCTATAAAGCATGTTTTCTCTCTCACTTACATTACTAGGAAGCTAAAAAGTATCCCTAGGGCTCACAAATAGCTAACTTAACCCGGTGTTAATTCCTTCTAGTATCTTAGAGGAGTTTCTTATACACATTTGTATTTTAACTGCTCAGATTCGACTGTAATTTTTCGCACTCTAACACTTTTTAATACTTTGTTCAAGATTAATGAAGGTATAAAACAGAAAAAATAAGTACAAATTACTTAGACATTCCATAAGGTTTCAGAACATCTTCCTACCTCTAATAATGTCCAAATTAGAAACAAAAAAAAACCTTTTTGTCTGAATTTTGAAAAAATCATTTGAAGAAATAGAAACAATATCACTTTTAAACACTGTGATTGATTGTATTATACTTCTCCAAACACAAGATTCAAAACCAAGATCAGTCACATCTTTTATTAGCTATTTCCCATGCTTACTTCCCACGCTGCTTAGATTATCAGTGTTTTTCTCTCACTTATGCTGTTTTATATGATCTAACATACCTTGAATTTTCATGTTCTTGAAAATGTTGTGCTCTTAATTGGAATGCCACGAACAATGATGATGCTATTGCCAATAACTGGTTTCTCTCATTCTCTGTTAACTTGTGTCCTAGGGAAATCAATCAATCAATCAATCACATACATCATGTTAATATCTAGTGCTTCTATCTTATAGAACTTTTAGTCAGTCAAATCAGTATTTTATAAAACATCTCTTATGGGATTAGTATTGTACCAGGCATGCAGTGGGGGAGGAGAAGGAACAAGATTTCTCAAATAAAACAAAAAACCCCAAGTGGGATCTATCAACTAGTTTTGGAAGTTCAGTAATAGACTCTCAATGGCCTGATTAAACCATACTCTTACAGGCTTACAGAAGATCCTGATTGTCCCAAACACTTAATGGTGATGAAAACATCTCATATGATCCTACAATAATCCTCCTATATGAGGATTACAAAAATTTGGTCTCAGTCTTCTCACAACATACACTCTTCAAGAGCAGTTCTCAACGTGTGGCCTGGGGACTACTGGGAGTCCCCAAGAGCCTCTGAGGGCCTGCAAGGTCAAAACTACTTTCATAATCGAGCCTATGTCAAGCTCTGTGCTAGCACAGAGCCTGCTTAGGATTCTCCCTCTGCCTCCGTTTCTGCCCCTCTAACTCCCCCACTCACGCGGCGCCCGGGATTGCATGCACGTGCTCTCTAATAAAACAAACAAAAACAGTGAAGATCTACTTCATCCGCCACACAGTACAAATGCACCTTCTACAGTACTGTTTGACAGGTGCTTATCTAGGATCTCGAAAACTCCAACGCCCGCAAACCGAAAATTGAAAAATTTCTAAATCATTAGATAGTCACTTCTCATACTGAGTCAGACTGTCTGTGACTTCCACGCAACTTTTCCAATCTGACCTAACACCGAATAATTCTATTCCTCTAATTCTATTCTTTTTTTTTTTTAAAGATTTTATTTATTTATTTGACAGAGAGAAATCACAAGTAGTCAGAGAGGCAGGCATAGAGAGAGAGAGAGGGAAGCAGGCTCCCTGCTGAGCAGAGAGCCCGATGCGGGACTTGATCCCAGGACCCTGAGATCATGACCTGAGCCGAAGGCAGCGGCTTAACCCACTGAGCCACCCAGGCGCCCCTCTAATTCTATTCTTTCTTACACTTGCACATTACCAATCTTGAAAGATAAACCCTGCCACGAATAGTCTTATGATAATGAGTTCCAGCATAAGGCTACTCCTGATCTCAGATCAGAGGGAACTTGAGAACCTGCTGTCTCTCGTGGCCTGACGCACAAGGCCATGACAGGCCCGCCCTGGCTCTGACTTCGGACTCCTTCTGAATGTTCATCACTTTCCCCTCCGGTACCCAGCGGGTCCTAATGTCTGGTAATACATGTTCCAAATGTTGTTCTAACTAGGTTAGACTCAAATCCAGCCTAACCTTTTGGACCTGAAAGCTGGTCCAAGGCAGACACGGGCCCTGACTGAATCCTGGGTTCGAGGTAAGGATTAGTCCATCATCTGGCTCTTTTACCAGAGTGAGCAATATATGGTATGTCCTACCAACTACAAATGTGACCTCTTTTGTGCCAGACGCGGTCAACAAATAAACATAAATCAGTGCCTAGGGCTCAAGTGGGCTGAACTGACGACAGCTGGACTGTTCCTTCTTAATGAGTCTCCAATTCTCCAGGCTAACCACCTGGAGTTGCTTCAAAGTTCTTCACACAACATGCATTTCTCAAAACATCTCTAGTAAGAGATTAGAATTCTAACATAATCACTTTCTTTTGCACAAACAAAAAAATGGAAGGATAGTCTTTTTTAGTTCTTTTCTAACAACAGTAACATTTACAAATGTAAAGGGCTTTGTCTAGCATCAGAACCATGCGGCTAGAGGTTATGTAATCATACTATGGCTCAATACAAGGTATTATTAGATTATACTTCTGGTATATACTAGTATGTAATATATTAAACTTACTTTATTTTAAAAAATATATCTGCTATTTTTGTAGGTTCCAAGGTATAATATAGACACAGTAATTTTTTAAACTTACAAAAAGTCCAAATGTAAAATTTCAACAATTTGCAATTGACATATGAAGTCCAAAAAACACAGTAATAATTTAAAAAGAAAAATTTTTTTTCACACAGCTTTTAATTTCAAGTTTATGGGCCAATTAAATTTTTTTTAAAAATGCTAACTTAGGGCTTAGCATTTTGCCACAGAGACACCACATTTTACCTAACACCGTCACATCATTAGGTTTTTTTGTTTTGTTTTGTTTTGTTTTGTTCTGTTTTTAAAGATTTTATTCATTTATTTGACAGACAGAGATCACAAGTAGGCAGAGAGGCAGGCAGAGACAGAGGGGGAAGCAGGATCCCCGCTGAGCAGAGGGCCCAATGCGGGACTCGATCCCAGGACACCGAGATCATGACCTGAACCGAAGGCAGCGGCTTAATCCACTGAGCCACCCAGGCGCCCCACATCATTAGTTTTCATTAGAAATCTTTTTGAGGGGCTCGCACATGGCTCAATCGGTTAAGCACTGGACTCTTGATTCAGCTCAGGTCGTGATCTCAGAGTCCTGAGATCAAACTCCACGCTGGGCAGAGACTACTTAGGATTCTCTCCCTCCGCCTCTCCTGCCTCACGTCCTCAGTCCCCCCACCACAGCTCATGTACATGTACTCTCTCTCTCGAAAAAAAAAAAAAAAAAAAAAAAAAACCTTTTTGGTATTCACTTAAAAGATCACTTCAGCGTGCCTGGGTGGCTCAGTTGGTTAAGCAACTGTCTTCAGCTCAGGTCATGATCTCAGGCTTCTGGGATCGAGCCCTGTGTTGGGCTCCCTGCTTTGCAGGGAGTCTGCTTCTCCATCTCCTTAAGCCCAGCCCCCACATACATTCCTACTTTCTAAGAAATAAATAAATAAATAAATAAAATCTTTAAAAAAAATAAATAAAAGATCACTTCAATCTCTAGGTAGTGACTAGACTCCTTCCTCAGTTAATCTTTATCTGGGATTCATTGTATTTGGTACAAATTAAGGGGTTAACATTTCATATAAATAGTAAGAGGAAAAATTCCTACATATACTAATTTCTGTTTATGAGCTCTCTATTCCTTACACTGACATATTTATTCACTTTTCTGTTTTCTGTTTTCAAGTGCTTCCATTCTCATACTTCATATTGTTTAGGTAAGACTGCCTTGGCAATACATTTAAATACACAGAGGGCCAATTTTATCATTTTTCATAATTACCTTGGCTATTTTCAGAAATGTATGAATACATATAAGCTTTTTAATCACCTAATGTAGTGGACCTTGTGAATCTAACTGAAATGACATAAAATCTCTGTATCAATTTGGGAAAGATCGGCACTCCTATACTTTTGTATCCCCAAACAATAACTCCTATGTTTTGCCAACTGCTCACATCTTACTACTTCTTCTTTGAAAAGATTTTATAGTTTACAGAATCATACAGGTTCTATGTCTTCCCTATTAAATTTCTGCCCACCATTTTACAAGATACTTCCGTTAATTTGAATAGGGCTCTTTCTTTCCATTTTCATTTCAAGCTGGCTCTTACTAACTAACAGAGACAGACATAACTTTGCATGTTTATCTTGTTGCATTCAGACCTTGCCAAATGTGCTTTTATTCTAGAAATTTTTAGTAGTATCTTCTGGGTTTTCTAGGGACACAATTATATATAGAAAAAGAAAATTTCTTTTTTTTTTTTAAAAGAATTTTTTAAAAAAAGATTTTATTTATTGACAGAGAGAGACAGGGAGAGAGGGAACAGGGAGAGAGTGAGAGAGGGAGAAACAGGCCTCCTGTTGAACGGGGAGCCAAATGAGAGGCTCGATCCCAGGACCCCCGAATAATGACCTGAGCTAAGGCAGATGCTTAATGACTGAGCTGCCCAAGCACCTCCCCAAAATTTCTTCTTTTTACAATATTTAAACCAACTTTTTTTTTTTTTTTTTTACTTCTTACCCTCTAAAACAATGATTGATAATAATGGTCCTTTTACATAATTCATTTGTTCCTGACTTTAAGGGAAATTTTTACAGCATTTCCTTTAAAATTATGTTTGTTACTAGTTTTCATTAAAACTTCATTGGTTTTTTAACTGGTTTTTAGTCAAATTTAGTTTAATATTGATTTCAGAGTGTGTTTTAATTAGAAAAGGCGACTGATTGTTTAACAAATACCTTTCTAGCATTTATTACTTTTTTGGTAAGCCAGCAGTATTTTATTCTAATTGCAATGGATACCATTATCAAGGTTAAGGTTTTCTTTTTAACTTGGGGTACCATATGTATTGTATGCATACAATACAACACATTATGCATACAATAATTTTGAGGTACCATTTGCAAGGTACCAGTTGCTATTAAATGGGTCCATTTTAAACATGCAATTCAAGAGTTTTGACAAATGTGTGTGCCCATAGAAACACCACAACCATCTACTTAGAAGTTTCCCCTACTCCCAAATGTTCCCTTGAGTCTCTCCAATCAAGACCTCTACACCTGCTTTCCCTCCTTGGCCTCATGCAACTAAATGCTTTTCTAGTTTCATATAAATGGACTCTTCTCTATCTGGCTTCTTTTGAAAAAAAATATTTTTGAGATTCACTGATGTTTTGTAATCAATCAGCAGTTTCTAACATTTTTACATTGAGAAGTAGTCCTTGGCCTGAATATACTGCAATTTGTGTAGCCATACATGCCCTGAGGGATTTTAAAGTAAGGGGGAAGATGTGATTTGGTTCTGTAAGTGAACTCTGGCTGCTGAGTGAAGATGAACTAGAAAGTGCACTAGTGGCAGGAAGGAGGCCAAGTGAGAAGGCTGTTCGGAGTCCAGGCAAGAGGGCAGCAGCTCGGGCTGGGGTGGCGTTCTACTCTGGTGCTGAATGGAGACGTGCCTGCATTGAATTCCCAGCTTTACGTGAATCAGCCACAGCAGACGCATTGCACTGACATTTGTAGCAGGTTCACATCTGGAAAAACCTGCGAAGTTTCAATGAGGGGGGTTGAGAACACCTGCTGCCTATTAACTCCCAGCAATGAAAACCCCACACAGGGCAAGTCTTTCTGCTGACCAAGGAATCCTAAGCACCTAGAACTTCAGGATGTAGACAAAGTGTATTTAAATACTTCTTGATTCCTCCTATCCCCTTGTCCAGTGCGAAGGTCACAAGAGAGCACTGAAATCTGACACCTGCCTTTCACCTCTGCCAATCCTGGTGGGGAAGATTCACAAGCATGATCCTGGGAGTCTGGGGTGGGGGGGCCTGAAGAGTGAGGCGGCAGAAACACGGAGAACCTCCAGTATGGCATACAGGACAGACACCGTCTCACACTCTAGTGGCAGATGTCTTCAACGGCAGCAAGTCCCTTCCACTTAAAAGTTAGAACCCTAGGCTGAGAGGAGCTCTAAGACTTAGTTTCTCAAATCCATCTTTTGAAAACTTCAAGAGCATTAAAGCTTGAAATCTCTACTGCATTCTCTGGTGATGACCGGTTGGAAGAAGGTGCAGCTCCAAACTTAAAAAGCCTTGGTCTTTTTTTTTTTTTTTTTAAAGATTTTATTTATTTATCAGAGAGAGGGCGAGAGAGCAAGCACAGGCAGACAGAATGGCAGGCAGAGGCAGAGGGAGAAGCAGGCTCCCTGCCGAGCAAGGAGCCCGATGCGGAACTCGATCCCAGGACGCTGGGATCATGACCTGAGCCGAAGGCAGCTGCTTAACCAACTGAGCCACCCAGGCGTCCCAAGCCTTGGTCTTTTTTAAACAGTTTCCAGTATCCGGAGACCCGAGACCACCACCTTTAACCTAATGGATTCAGTACATACTTGCAAAAGAAAGAAGAAATTCCTCCTCACATTTGTCCTCATCTTCTTAGCCTTTGTGGGGATTGGGGAATAGGTGTGTGGGGGGGATTTCAAACAAGAGCCCCAAACTCCAAATAATGTCTAGGTTCTCCCAGCGTTACTCATTAAGTTGGTGGTTACCACGTGGAGGTCAAATCACAGAGCAGCACCTCCAAGGTCTGTGACATACCTCTGTAAACCTCGTGCCGTTATCAGTCCCTGTTCATGACCCAGTTTCTAAGAAGCCTGATCTGTGTTCTCTTAAGTGGCTTTAGTTCTGTCACCTATTTTTAAACAGTCATCTGGTGCCTCCCTTCCCATCCAGTGTTGGCTTAAATGATCATGACAGACATCGTGATCCTGAGCCGTGCATGTCCTCCCTTTGTGCGATGTGGCTTCGCTGGCCGTTTGCTCCATGCGTAGGTTTCATGTGTTGGCGGATCCGCAGTAATCTCTCGATGGCCGGTTAGGTTTCTCAGAGAAGGATACTCTACCATGGGGACTGAGGGTATGTGCCTGCCTGCCAGTATGTTGGGAACCACGTGGGGAATGATGGTTGAGAGAGGGGGGTCATCACCACATTCAGTATGTCCACACGGACTCAATCCTCTGTCCAAACATGCCAGGTGTCCCTGGGTAGAGGAAATCTTATTCTCTATGGATAAAAATCTCAAAGCTTTTTCCGGGGGGGTTGGGGGGTAGAGAGAAGAGCCACCCTCCTCTGAAGAGTTAGAGAGGAAATATGGAGAAAATCTTCCACAGATTTTAGACAAGAGTCTTGCCTATAGGAATTCCCCAAGGTATCTGAAATTAATAGTGGCTAAGACTTCTGCAGGGTTCCATGGTGATAATGAGCTATTTCCCAGTTCTTCACATTGTCAGCTTAGGATTCAACTTTCTTAAGTTGCTAAGTCAGTTAAGAATCATCTTTTGGCTCTTCATTTTCCAGAATGCTATCTCCTCTTTGTCCTTATGGGCTTGCATTTTTAAAAGACTAAATTCAAAGGTGCCTGGTTGGCTCAGTGGGGCATGTGATTCCTGATCGTAAGGTCAAGAGTTCGAGTCCCATGTTGGATGGGGAGCCTACTTAAAATTAAATAAATAACAAAAACAATAAATAATAAAGCCAAGTCAGTGGTCGGGAGAAATGTCTATGTATTTTATTTATTTATTTTTGCGAGAGAGAAACAGAGAAGGAGAGCATGGGGGGAGGGGGGAAGGGCAGAAGACGACTCCCGACCAAGCGGGGAGTCTGATGTGGGACTTGATCCCAGGACCTAGGGATCATGACCTAAGCCAAAAGCAGAGGCTTAACTGACTGAACCCAGGAGCTTTTTTTTTTTTTTTTAATTTATTTGTCAGAGAAAGAGAGCACAAACAGGAGGAGCAGCAGGCAGTGGGAGAAGCAGGCTCCCTGCTGAGCAAGGAGCCCAAGGCAGGTCTCAATTCCAGAACCCTGAGATCATAACCTGAGCCAAACAGAGACTCTTAACCACTGAGCCACACAGGCATCCTGTCATCTTTAACTCAAATTGGTTAAAGCACTTTCTTCAGGTATTTCCCCCAAAAGGGTATATACAATGATTTATTTCTGAATCTTTATTTTAAAATCTCTTTTCATAACTAAGAAACAAAGGATATATTAGTTGGGTATAGCACTCTTCGGTCAAGTTCTTTCTAATGAAGTAGATATCTTAAGATTTTCTCATTTCCAGTTTATGGGGTCTAAAGATGATTTCAGTCTACATTCTCCGCATATGACTTGGTATTTTTTTCTTTCTAGAAACTTCAAAAATGTTTTGTTCTAGGTATGCCTTTAAGAGCTACTTTTTATCATTAGTCTTATCTGAAACTCAGCAAATCTTTCCAATGACACCTCAAGGTTTTCTCAAGAACAGTGGAAAAAAAAGAAAGAAAGAAAGAAAGAAAGAAAGAAACCTCCCCTATTCTTTTTAAATTAACCTTCCTTTATTTGTCCATTTTCTCTTCATGAAACTATTATGTACATACAAAATCTCTTGGGTCTGCCCGCCACATCTCTGATTTCACACATTATTTCCTTCTCTATACCTTTTTACTACATATTTTGAGAAACTTCCACTTATTTCTTAGGGTCACTAATTTAGTTCTTAGAAGTACCCATCCCATCTTTTGTTTTGCTGAAACTTCTAAAAATGACAGTTCTTAGTTTATTAAAGTCCTTCTCCTGTAATTTAATGTCCTTAATTAACTGTTCTTACTATTTTTCAGTAAGCTCAGTCATTTGACTCCCTTTGGAGTTCTAAAACACCTCCCGTTCTCAGGGGTTCCTCCAGGTCTTCCACTCTACAGATCCTTTTCCTTTGTCCTAATGGCTCTGTTTGCCAAAGGATTAGGCACCGGTTTGCTGGTAAATGATTACCAACCAAGCTGGGTACGAAGGGAAAGGAAACACACCAGCCTACAGCATTTGCCAGTTTCCTTGTGGTAAGTACTTTCTCCAAGGCTGATTTCAAACTACCAGCGTCTCATGAGAAAGGACAGACGAGGCAGAGGTGAGCAGCAGCGACCTTACACAGGCCTTGAAGAGGAGCTACAATGGTCTAAACGCTACCTCATCCTCCTTGAACTCATCCTTGATTCCCTCCATGCTCCAGACTCTCTGCTTCTATCTTCACTGAGCACTTATTTTGTCCTGTAGTTAGTTCTTTATGTATGTACTTCTCTTGTGATGTAAGCTCCTTAAGTGCAAGGAAAATACGTTGTTTTTCAATTTCTTTGAGAGCCGACACCAATTATTTGTTGATTGATTTTAATGGCTGAATTCTTTTCTTTTAAATATATTTTATTTATTTATTTATTTGACAGAGATCGTAAGTAGGCAGAGAGGTAGGCAGAGAGAGAGAGAGAGAGAGGAGGAAGCAGGTTCCCTGCCGAGCAGAGAGCCCGCTGCAGGACTCGATCCCAGGACCCTGAGATCACGATCTGAGCCAAAGGCAGAGGCTTAACCCACTGAGCCACCAAGGTACCCATAATGACTGAATTCTCAAAAACAACACAACCGTCCAAGTATCAGAGTACCACTATCACAAGCTAGACTCTAAGACATGAGCTTTTACTGCCCACCTGCCTGGGCTCACCAACCTCTGGTCCAAAGTTTTCTTACACTCTTCTTTCCAGTTTCTCTCTTAACTCAGCCAAAAGACCCTCCAGGCATAATATCCTGCAAAACTGAAACTGACTGATTTCGTTACACCACTTCTGAAGGCACAGAAATACAGAACTAAATTTAACGGCAAAGAAAGAAGTATAATTAATGGTATATTACTTGTGTTGAATCAGATTTTCCCTAAAGATATGCAACTTTCCAGAAGAGAAAAATAATTCTGCTCATTTCCTTTGATAGGGCTAGAGCTTAAACTGTAGCAAGGGAGCATAGAAAGGAGTCTAAAATGTTCAGTCCAGGCCAACTGAAATGATAGTTCTTGAAATATTTTCTTCCTCATTTTCCCTTAACTCCAAAATCAAAATATCATCCTCCCCATTTTCATTTATTTTCCAGAATCCAAGAACAATATTTTTTCAACATCAGAACCTAGTAAGTATATATGAAGAATACATTCCTGTGTATCCTATGTTTTAGTTTTAAGCAGAGTCATTCCAAAGGTCAGTATTAGAACCTTTAGTAACACTGTCCTAGTCTACAAATAAATTGGGATAATAAACATATATAACAGAAAATTTTAATGCAGTCATAAAAACAGGCACTTGCCTGTGAACAGTGCCTAGGATAGCTGGACAGATGGGAAGCAGACGGGTAATCCCAAATGGGCAAAATGACCTGGCCTCAAACATATGGAGAAGATCCTGGATTAACTTCAGTGGCCACTTCCTGCTGTCTCTTTCAGGCACGTATATCAAACAATCAAAGACGATACAGTTCAATGTATCAAATACCTGCTCTAGGGAAAAACAAGGAGAGGCAAATAGAGTGATATGAAGAACAAGAGATAGCAGCCACTCAGAGAAGAACGGACATGAAAATAATATGATGGGAGACAGTAAGACATCCACGTTAAAAATTCCAGAGCTAGGTGGGTATTTCTGAAGTGCTTACAGGCAGCAACAACATAGAGCATACTCTAAAAACCTGTCATGATTTAGGATTTTGAATCCTAGCGGAACTGAAGGAATACCGAAATGGGAAGTAGAAACTCTAAATTCAGTTACTGGCTTTATTATATTACTGGCCATGTTGCCTTCTCAATCTCTCTGAGCTTTGGTTTCTTCACATGTAAAATAAAGGCAGAGATTAAATAATGGTCCTTCTAACAACTTATAATGATTTTTAAAACTGTGTTCCTATCTCGTACGAGCATTAAGAGAATTACAGTGTCCGTGCTGGTAACACCCTATCAAAACAAAAATGTAAGATACTAAGTTTATCCTGGAAAATAGCAATATTAGGTTTTTAAGTAGAATTCTGAGTTTTCTTAAGAACACGGAACATTTTGTACTACTGCCAAATGTACAGTATATAATAACCTACATATTTAGAATTTAGAAATTCTAAATGCCTCATTTTCTTCTCCACAGTAATGAGACCTAACACCAGATATGTGTAATACAGACATTCGCATAAATATATGTATGCATATATATGTTTGTTCTAAGTTCTTGAAGTGTTCCCTGGTTGTCTCCTTCTGCCCACTATTTCATAACACATCACCTTCACGGATGCATGAGCCAGGAAGACATAAAGGCATACAGATGGGGGCGCCTGTGCAGCTCACTCGTTAGGCGTCTGCCTTCATCTCAGGTCATGATCCTGGGGTCCTGGGATCAAGCCCCGCATTAGGATCCCTGCTTGCCGGGAAGCCTGCTGCTCCTCCCACTCTCCCTGCTGTGTTCCCTCTCTCACTGTGTCTTTCTCTGTCAAATAAATAAAACCTTTAAAAATATATACTTAAAAAATAAAGCATACAGAAATCCGGAGTCTACGTTGCAACTTACTGTAACTTTTAAGTAAAACTTTAGAAAGGACAAGAGGCCAGAATGTTAGGATCAAAACAGAACACACTGGTAATCTAGATGCATGTGCAGTTAAAAATACCCAATGTCATCCCTTCTCATCCATACTATCAATAAGATTTTTAACCATAATTCATTAAATATTTACTTAGTAACTATTATGTTGGAATTGCCAGATGTACACTTAAAAGTAATAACATAAGTGGTTCCTGACTTCAGGAACCAGCAGTAGACATCTGAATGAACTAACCACACAAGTGTAAAATTGTGTAGTTCATGTTAGGGTTATATTTGTAAAAATTCAAAAGATCAGGAAAAAGAACATATTATTCATTAGTTTTTTTCTTTCAAGGTCCCAAATAAAAATCATTTTTAATTTCCCTTGATACTAAAGATAAAACTCTCTGACACTGAAGTTTTAAAAGAACAATCAAACCAGTAACTCTGTCCTATAAAATCTAAGCTAAGAAACTGCTTTGTAAATGTTTTCAAAAGCCTAATACATGAAGCGGACCTGAATTTATACACAGAGCCTAATATGACTGACTGATCTCACACACTGAAGCACTCTAAATGGATATAAATAACACTTGTCATTTGTGAAAGAAAAATCTCATCTTCATATATCCCCAAATTCATCGGAAACATATGTACATACTTCTGACTTCTACCTGAATAACATTACTATTAAGTCACACAGAAGACCTGCTGGTTTCTTTATCTCACATATTAACCACGTTTTTAATGCTCACTAATGGGATTTCTCTCTCTCTCACTTGAGCAATTTTTTTTACCACTGGAAACACGTACTGGTAACTCTACAGTGCTAAATTTCACATTCCCATCATTACTTTATTAAAAGCTTCATTTTATGAATAAAAACAATAATCAGGGGGTTAGAGCCTCTGCCTTCGGCTCGGGTTATGATCCCGGGGTCCTGGGACCAGGTCCTTCATCAGGCTCTCTGCTCGGCAGGGGTCCTGCTTCCCCCTCTCTCTCTCTGCCTGCCTCTCTGCCTACTTGTGATCTCTTTCTCTCTGTCAAATAAATAAATAAAACCTTTAAAAGAAAAACAACACAATAATCTTCCTAAACATCTTCATTTCCATTAAATAGCATGCAGTATTCTGAAATTTTTGGTGCTAATTTTCATAAAGTTTTAATCATTAGAGTTCCTGCATATCCCCATATAATGGAGCAGCAGGGAATACAAATTTGAATTGGCATTCAGAAACCAGAAGATCAGGTAGGTTAATGCTCTGTCTACATGTTTAGCTTCAACACTGGACTCATACATACATAGCTGAATTCCTCACTCAACAAAACGATAGATTCTTGCACATTCATGAGTCACTCATGAATACTCAAAATCACGAATGTCAACAGTCTAGGATACTCTATGTTAATAAATCAAGTACAGTATGGGCTAAAAGCCTTAATTCCAAAATAGAAAAATTATGCATGATAATAAGGTATAAAAGTAATAACTTTAATACAGTAAAATACTTCAGTGCATACAAACCTTTAAAGCCATCGGGATATACATCAGAGAGAAATTTAGTGTTGATGTCTCCTTCTATAAAGCGTGAGTTGATTATCACCTCTCGGAGTAATGCAATATTATGCGTAACACCTAAAAATAAAACGGTATCAGATCGGATTAGAGAACAAGTGAGTTAAAAGTCTCTTCACATCTACAGCAATTTATCATCTGTGTCTTATGACCAAGCAAAAACCAGACAAGACTATTCATCTCCTTGACTTCAGGTAACAACAAAAAATGTCTGAAGCTATGGTAGCAATAAAACACCAAAAGCAAACTTAAGAAGTTTATGCTGCCAAGTCAATTCAGGAGGGAAATTAATGTCTTTTCAGTAAACAGTGAAAAAATTGAAACAACTAGATATGCATATGGGGAAAAAAAAAAACCCTAACTCAGACCATATACCAAAATTAACTCAAACTGACCACAAATCAAATGTAAAACCTAAAACTGTAAGACTTACAGAAAAATACAGGAGAAAATTCTGATTATCTTGAGGTAGGCAACTGATTCTCGGGTAGTACACAAAAACCATGAGCCACAAAAAAAGAAAGTATATTTTATCAAAAGTTGAAAAAGTCTGCTGCAAGGAATACAGTTAAGCAAATGAAATGGCAAGCCACAGACTGCCAGAAAATGTTCAAAACACAAACATCAGACAAAAAGCTTGCATCTGGAATATATAAAAATGTTTAAAATATAGTAAGATGACAGGGATAACAATGGGGAAAGGATCTGAAGGGACATTTCACAAAAGAAGATACACAAATGAAAAGTTGTCGCACATTACCATCATCAAAGAAATACAATGAGATGTCCCAAACACCAAATTTAAGTGGCTAAAAGACGGAAATAGCGTATGTGTCAGTGAGGATGTGGGAAAACAGAAGTGTCACACACTGTGGTGGGGATATAAGCGGCACAAATACTTTGGAACTGTTGGGAAGTTCTTAGAAAGTTAAACACATACTCACACATATGATTCAAACTAGTACCTCATGAATATTTGCCCAAGTTAAATAAAAATATATATCTATACAAACAGTTATACACAAGATTATTAGCTTCATTTACAATAGTCAAAACTGGAAACCATCTAAATGTCTGTCGCTAGATGAATGAATTGGCAAAATGTGATTTATCCATTCAATGGAATTCTATTTAGCAATAAAAGGAAGTGAATTACTAAAATTCGCAAGGATGAGGGCGCCTTTTTGTGGCTCAGTGGGTTAAGCCTCGCCTTCAGCTCAGGTCATGATCTCAGGGTCCTGGGATCGAGCCCCCCATCAGGGTCTCAGCTCAGCAGGGAGCCTGCTTCCCCACCTCCCACCTGCCACTCTGTCTAATTGTGATCTGTCAATTAAATAAATAAAATCTTTTTAAAAAGTTTTATAAAATACACAAACTAATTATGCTGAATTTAACAAGGCTACTGTAGGAGTCTGTTAATACAAAATTTCAGAAAAGTCTCAACAACCTACAGTGACAGAAAGCACGTCACCTGGTTGCACTGGGACAGGGATAGAAAGACGGTGGATTGAAAAGGCAATGAGGAAACATCTGGAGGTGATAGAAATATTCAGTAGCTTGACTGTGGTGATGGCTTCACAGGTGGACACGTGTCAAAACTCATTAACCTGACCACACTACATTAGAGAAGTCCACTATGTCAAGTATACTTCCGTCCGCAGTAGAGGAGGAGAAAGAGAGAAAGAAAAGAAAGAAGGGGAGGGAAAGGGAAAGAAGCTTGTGCTCCAACAGGAAACTCAAACACTGAGCCTAGTACACAAGGAGTCCTACAAAGTTCAGTTGGTTGTGGTAGCTGTGGTAACTGTGGTAAGTTGTGGTAACTGCCACAAGAAGCATTCGAAGGGCATCGGGGAAGTTCTGTGAGACAGAAGGACTTCAGGAAGGGAGTATCTGATTTTGGTCACACACATTACTAAGATGTAAAGAGGAATAAAAAGGGAGGATGGATCTTGTCAAACCCAGGGGAAGCAGGAATTCGCTCAGGCTTCCACAAGAGGAGCAGGACTGGAGCGTGAGGTTTGCTAATTCCTTCCACCCTCTCCACCCCACTTCCTTACCGTCCTCATCTGCACAGTTCCGCTGCAAAACTAACCTAGAAAGCCCGATTCTGATCTTTCTATTCAATCTAACAGAGTGCTCACTTTCATGAAAATAATTCCAAAGGAAGCAAAGAATCAGACCATCAAGCTCATGCACCAGATCTACCCCTGACCTTGGGTAAGCTACTTCGCCTCTCAAAGATTCGGTTTCCTCATCTGTAAAATGCTGGTCACAACAGAAGCTATCTGGCTTTATCATCATGAGGTCTGAAGGACATGATGCTTGAGGCACTACCAGCCGCCGGCGCTGGCACATTAATGTTGAGCTCGTTGTCATCCTGTCATGCGGACGGCCGCAGTGCAGAAGAGAACGTGCAGGACAGACACATCCCAAGGCAGCCCCGCCGCACCCAGAGCCGCACCCAGAGCCTCTGCGACCACCTCCCTCTGTAACTTCCGGTTTCACACCCGGCACAGGTCCCATTCCTCCAAGTTTACAATTCTTTATTGACAGGACACAGCCATCCTAATAGGCAGCAGTCAGAAAATTCAGCCTGCAAACCCACCCACCCCCCATTTTTAGAAATCAAGTGTTTCTGGAATACAGCAGTGTTCACAGCCGACGTTATGCGCCACAAGAGTCAAGCAGTTTTAACAGCGACCGTGTGACCCACAAAGTCGAAGCTGTTAACTAACTGTCTGGCCGTTCCTGGAAAAGGGTTGCTCCCATTTGCTATGAGGTTTTCAGCAATGTCGATACTCTGAGCAAATTAATTATTACCTATCAACACTGACTCTGTGGCTACTGCCCATATGCAATGAGGCATCACAGGGAAGACAGTGTGAGCCAACACTGAGCAACAGTATGGCGCCCGCTTTGGGGAACTTTCCGTAACGAATCACAGAATAAGAAAATGGCAAGCAGAAAAGAGATTTAAAGGTAAGAACATCATGATTCAGAGAGACTGAATCATTTATCTCAAGTTTAATAAAACAGAAATTACAACAGCAGTATATGTTGAAAACTATGGCAGCCCGTGGGGTTCCCCTAAAAGGTCCTTTTCATTTTTTCCACAGTAACAGAGCCTTAGGAGAACAAAAGGACCCCATCTGTCTTACAGCTGGACCTGACAAACTAATTCCTAGAGGAGGGGCGGGAAGGTAGAGCAAAGCATCCAATTCCAGCCCTGCTTACTTGAAAAGAATTGCTTGGGCTTCCTTTCCTGCTTTCTCCTATGGGCTTCCTGATATGGCAACGCCACTCTGGAAATGAAGGTGAAACACAGGAACACAACAGGGGTGTGGAGGGGGCAGGGGTGTATCTCCTGGAATGATTACAGAACACAAACCTGCCCCCTCAGCACAGACCAGCCCAGAGAGTTAAATGAGAAGTAAATAATTTTCGGGGCGCCGGAGTGGCTCCGGCAGTTAAGCATCTGACTCTTAATTTCGGCCCAGGTCGTACCTCAGGGTTGTGAGATAGAGCCCCATGTTGGACCCACCTTGAGATTCTCTCTCCCTCTCCCACTGCCCCCTCACCCCCCTCAAAAAAAAAGTAAATAATTTTCTATCTTATTTATAGCACTGTATTTAAGAATCTTTGTTACAGCACGTTAACCTGAACTCTAATGTATACATATGGGGGGAGAAGAGCACACCTTTCAATTTGATTTCCTCTCTCAGAGCCAACCAACTTAATACATCCAACTAGGCATTGCTCTAGGCATCTCTGCACGCTAGACCATGCCGGCTAGCAACCACGTGCAAAACTGAGTATCTCCATTCCTGCCTCAGGATACCTTATGACTAAAAGTTCTAAAAAAAACAACAACCTGGGGGAACCTGGGTGGCTCAGTGGGTTAAGCCTCTGCTTTTGGCTCAGGTCATGATCTCAGGGTCCTGGGATCGAGCCCCGCATTGGGCTCTCTGCTCAGTGGGGAGCCTGCTTCCCCCCTCTCTCTCTGCCTGCCTCTCTGCCTACTTGAGATCTCTGTCAAATAAATAAATAAAATCTTAAAAAAAAAAAAATCTGTAATCTACTCAAACTGCCTCAAAACATTTAGAGAAAGTTCCAAATTAAAATATTAATGCCCCTCCCATAGCTAAACCTTCTTGGAAGAAGTTATTAGCTACAGACGATGATCTAGTAAGTGCCATTCACAGGACACGCCCTGGACAAAGGCGCAGTTATCCCAGCCTTGCTCCGTGGGTAATGACTTAGACAGTTTTTGACAACTAACGGTCAGAAGTCTGTTGTGATTATGCATATTTTTATGAGGAAAGTATTGGAAGGTATAAAAAACTTCTGATGACACAAATGTAACTAACAAGTCATTGCAAAAATGTGACATCTGCCTATATTACAGGTGATATTTGGGTAAATGAAAACGATGTGCTAGGTGTGCTTAGAAAGACGAACTCAGTAAGCAAAAATTTAAAATAAAAGACTCCTATGAAAGGGAATGGAATCCTTTTGCTGTATGTTTTACAAACAGACAAAACTAAAGCACTTTTGAAGAAGAAAAGGGTACGGCTCACCAGAGAGATTTCTATGCACTGGCAACAACAGATGTGGCCTTCCAGGAAGAGGAAAGTAGGAGAGACTTAAGGCAAAACTTCCTGGCTGGGAGACGAAACAGAGAAAGACACAGGAGGACACAAAAGCAGGTAATAAATATCAAGAAGAAACCTAAAATACTTAAGAATTCTCACTGTTGTTAGGGCGCCTGCATGGCTCAGTCAGTGGACTGCAGGACTCTCGGTTCCGGCTCAGGTCAGCTCAGGGTCCTGGGACGGAGCCGCACAGAGGCTGCCCGCTCAGGCTCCGAGTCTGCATGAGGTTCTCTCCCTCTCCCTCCCTTCTGCCCTTCCCCTGCTCTCGTGTGCACACACAGGTGCTTGTTCTCTCTCTAAAATAAATAAAATCTAAAAAAAAAAACAAAAGAAGAATTCTTACTGTTGTCCAAAGCAAATGGAAAGCACCAGGTATTTCTGTGGGGAGAACTGAAGGAAGTACACGATGGCCAAGAGCGTGAGCGAAGGAAAGAGGGTGTGTGGAAGCGCAACAGAGCCGTGCCCGCCGAACAGCCGTGCAACGCTTCTACGTCTCTTAAGGGCAACGAGAACGGGTGAAGCAGGGCAGGTACAACCAGGTCTGAGCGCCAGGAATCATGCAGGCTGCTACTGGGAAGGGCACGGGGGAGGGGTGGGGAGTGAGGATGGGAAAAACCATTAGCGGACAACCGCAGGAGACTTGCTGAAAACCGGCAAGTCCCCCCTTGCCCCCCCCCCCGCCACACCCTCAGCACCACGGCAAGGGTGGAAGCAACACCAACAGAGAAAAGCAACTGGGTCTGAAAGAGATTCAGCAGGCTGAGAGGGCGTGGCGACGCAGCGGATGTCAAGAATGAGGGAGACGGGGTGTCTGGCTGGCTCAGTCGAAAGAACATGTGACCCCCGATCTCAGAGTTTCAAGCATAAGCCCCATGTTGGGAGTAGAGAGACTGCTTAAAAACAGAATCTTGTGCG
Organism: Mustela erminea; assembly: GCF_009829155.1. Classification (NCBI taxonomy): domain Eukaryota; kingdom Metazoa; phylum Chordata; class Mammalia; order Carnivora; family Mustelidae; genus Mustela; species Mustela erminea. The sequence continues at coordinate 10,814,643 of NC_045628.1, forward strand.
ACGCCTGGGTGGCTCTGATGGTTAAGCATCTGCCTTCAACTCGTGATCCCATCGTGCTGGGATCAAGTCCCGCATCGGGATCCTTGCTCAGTGGGGAGCCTGCTTCTCCCTCTGCCTCTGCCTGCTTGTGCTCTCTCTCTCTCATTCTCTCTCTCTCACAAATAAATATTTTAAAAAATAGTAAAATAAAATCTTGTATTTAAAAAAAAAATGAATGGGGGTGATGAGTCACTTCTGGCTCTGGCGCGCTACAGGATAGAAACCACCACTTCATAGAAAAGAAACAAGTTGAGAGGAAAACATCGGATTCGCTGTGGACAAGTTAAACTGGAGAAGCTTGGGAGAGGAGACTGATGGTGTCCAAGGGGTCAGAGATCAGAAGAGAAGGCCAATTAGGACGCAGAGCCACCCGGAAAACAAAGAAGACAAAGCCAGCAGTGTATAACTTACTCCTGGACCATAACTGAAGTTTTGGAAAAAAATATGATATTAAAGAAGGAGCTGGAAAGGATGAAACTAGAAGATCAGGGTGCAGCTGGATTTTATTTCCCAAAAAAAGTGTTCTTATGTGCAAATTAAAATTTCAGAATGTTTCCATTTGTTAGTTTATGTGTAAATAGTAATTAACATAGAACGGCAATGCAAACTCCCAGGCTTTTTGACCTTCAGTTCAATAAAAATAATACTGTTTGGACTCATATTTTGTATCTGACTTTACAAGCTCTCCTGTGACAGCCTAGTGACAGTTGACAGTATAAATTTTCTTGCTCCTCTGTGAGGCCAATGCCAAAGTAGCTGGCATCAGACTGTCTTCAGGAAACCCCAACACGGATTTCAGAAATAATGATGATCTAAAGAAAAATAAGATTGCTTTCTGACACCCAGGGATCAATTTGTGACTGAAGACATCAAAAAATTAAAAAGTATGTGGTTTTCCAGGATAAATGGTATGTTGCACTTTTATTCCACATCCAAAGTTGAAAAATAAGTGATTTTCGAAAACGTTAAGTCAAAGTTATTATAAGCAAATATTAATTTACATTTTGGATATCAAAGAGCAGAGCCATTCAAGCACACAAATGAAGCCCAGACTTTCAAAAATCTTTCTACTTGAATAGTAAATAGAGCATGAAAACAGACTTTTATCTTGCTAAAAGAGGCTTCAGGAATAAAATTACTACACAAAAGCACTTTCTCTTTAAATGTTCTCTGAATAAAATATTACCGATTACTATGCAAAACCCACTCATTATCTGTTTCTCTTTCCGAAGGACAAGAAGATGAAACAGTGGCTAATGGCAGACAACCAAAATCTAGGTGTCTCCACTGACTCCAAAGACTACTGTACAGTAATTAGTTCTAAAGCCAAATGGAAGACTAATCAAAAAACTGTTTTCTTTTCCTAAAAGCTCAAGAGAGCAGATAGATGGGGAAAAAACCATGGAACTGTTAAGAGACAGCCCACACATCTGAAAGTTATCATTTTGTACGGAGCTTACTTTCTTTCCATGTCCCGGGAAAGACAGTACTCTTTAAACCGATCCTTGTTCAAACATGAAGTCGGCCACAGAGGTACTCTGAGACACAGTTTATAACTTCAACGATATTATTAATCACATACTCATAAAAATTATGGCTCTGAGTTTTAGACAGGGAATTCAAAATGACCCCTGCCAAAGTTCACAGGGTCCCATCTGTATGGGAAATCACGACCAGGCCCACAGAAGAGAGGACCCCGAGGAGCCGCTTTCTCCCGACTGCCTGCTGTTTCCAAAACACTGGCCAGACATTAGCTGCACACAGGGCCAGGATCAAACGGAGGCCAAAAGCCACTGCTTATTTCATGGGGACTCAGAAATTAACTTTAACCAAATTACATTTCTGCTCTCAAGATTTTTTAGGTTAACAAAAGCTCACAATCAACTTAGGAGAAAAAATATTATTTGAACAACTAAGTGGTTAGCCAACAAGACAGCAAGTTGTCCTTCCTTTCCTGTCCTTTACAAAACAATTTCTTCAAGCCCTTTAGCCGTTAGAATTCATCAGATGAATCATACAGAATCACAAACGCATCTGTGTGAAATTCCTTAGCTTTGGGGGGAGGGGGCACATGCTCCTCTTCATCTATCTTTTTAATGTTTTTTTAAAAAAATAATTGCAGAATATAAAAAAATTGACAAAAATAGTATGAAGTATTACTGTATATCCTTCACCGAGATTCACCAATTGTAACATCTGTTAACACATTTGTTTTATCATTCATTTTTTCCCTCTTTACACACACACACACACACACACACACACACACACACACACGCATGCACACTTTTCCTTAAACATGTGGGGAGAAGTCAAAAAAAGGATGTACTTTACCTCTACGTACTTCAGTATTTCCTAAAACCAAGGTAAGTCTATGTAATCACAGTACAATGACCAGATCTGAAAATTAACATTGATAACAGTACCATTATCTAACCTGCAAACCTTACTCAAATTTCAGTAACTGTCTCATTTATGACCTTTACTACAAAGCACAAACTTTTTTTTTTCTGGTTCAGGAACTAATCCTGCGTTTAGTGTCACGTATCCTTGGTTTCCTTTGATCTAGGTAAGGTTGATCCACTTTTGTGTTTCTTGACCTTGACACTTCTGAAGAGTGCAATCCCTTTATTTCATACACTGTCTTCCAATTTGGTTTGTCTGCTGCTTCTTCATGATTATATCCAAGTTATACATTTTGGGGAGAACATCACAGAAACGATGTGCTATTTTCAGTGCATCATAACCTCAAGAGGCACGTGATGTTGCTATATCCCACGACCAGTGATACTAATTGTGATCATTTGGGTAAAATGCTAGGTCTGTACATTTTTAAGATATTTTATTTCCCACTATAATTAATCAGTATCTCCTGGGGATATACTATGAAACTATGCAAATACCTGTTGCTCATATTTTCACCCACTAATTTTTTAGCATCTGTCATTGATGATTCTTACCTAAATAATTTGGCACAAGTAGGTATTATTTCTACACTAATTAAAAATCTAGTGTAGAAAAGAACTGTGCCTCTTCTTCCCACTTTTATCTTTCTTACCTATTAATGCCAGTATGACAATGGGCTTTAACCCATTGCTAACATTATTTATTTTGTTACTGAGGTTTTGCCAGACTGGCCAGTGGGAACCCCTGAGAGCTGGCTCCTGTGTCTTTCTGACATATCATCATCGTTGAGCACTTGATTGCTTTCTCATACAAGATGCTTCAGGCTCATCGTAACACTCCTCCAGAAATCAGCCATTTTACTATGGAGCGCTGATTCCATTTATGAGACAATGGTATTGGAAAGAAAGGATCTGGGTTCTTGGCATGCTCATTGCTATGGGTGTCAATGCTTCCATGACCTCTCTGTGGTTCTCAGTCGAGGGTGATTTGCCCCCCTCCCTCATAACATATGGCAGTGTCTGGAAATACCTGGCTGTCACAACTGAGGGGATGCTACTGTCATTTAATGAGTACAGGCCAAGGTGGTGATGAACACTCTACAGTGTGAAGGACAGCCCCCCGACAACAACAAACTGTCTACCCCAAAATGTCAGTAATACTAAAGAAACCCTGAGCTCCAGAATACGTGTATATACGTACACACAAACACACAGACACACACTAACATATCTGTACACTTACATTCCAGTCTATGTTACAAACCACGAGTTTACACGGATACCCCCAGTTTCAACTCAACACCGCAGGACTCACTGTATCCTCATCCATTTCCACATCTTTAACTTCTTTCTCGGAGAGTGAGAAATGTCATCTTATCCAAAATCCATGTGTTTATTTCCTCAATCCCAGAACATACATAAACTGGCTTCAGAACTGCTAACCCATGAACTAGGACACGCAAACCTATTAACCAGAGTTTAATGTTTGTTTGTTATGCTGTATTTAGCTGGAGAGTAACCAGTCAAAATATGGCTAACAGTTATTTAAGGCTAGACTTTTTTTTCCTCTCCCTCCTCCCCACCCAATCACCATGATTATTCATACAGTATATCCATTTGGTTGGTTGTACTCCATTTTGAATTTCTTCCCCAGAACGTTAATAATTTTATTTTGAAATATTGTCAGAATTCTACAAGTGAAATCAAGGAAGTCTGTCCTTTTCATTCCATGTTACTTCGTTTCCTATTCGCCAAACATTTCTACCTGCTCCTCCCTCCACACCTGTAAGCACACCATCTTACTCACTCTGCTCTTGTGCGTCTATGTTTCCAGAAATGAGCACATACACATATATATTTCACTTCCCCAGTCATCCACCATTATCTATTCTTTTTCCTTTAATACAAGAAACGCCACTTTTTAGCTTAGTATATGGCTCCCTTGAACATCTATGACATTTCCCAAGTTCCCAGAAGCTACGTACGACCATGTGATTATACGCCAATAGAATGGGAACAAAAATAAAGGTACATTCTAGGTTATACCTTGAAAAAAAAAATGGGTGTGAACTCTCCCTGCCACCTTCTTGCTGAGGCTGGATGACAGGCATAAAAGCAGCCACTCTAGGGGCCCCAAGTGAAAACCATCTGCTGTGAATCTAAGCCCTTGACAATCTCCTTTTGAGATTATGACATGGCAGAGAAATTAAATTGGATCTTTCCTAGGTCACTGTATTTTTTATTGTTACAACTGCTTAGATTACAGCCTAACAATGAAGGTCCTCAGGTAAGAAGAGGACAGAGCATCCCAGGACATGAAAACCTCACTTCTCCAGCAACCCTCACATACGTCCTTGAGATCCACAGCCATTTCTAGAACATTACCTCTTCTAATCCTTGGAGAAACTTCTTTTTCCTTGAGGTTTATTTTATCTGGTCAAAAAATCATCTCCAACTCCCTGTCATCTACCAACATCCTCGTCATAACCCAGTATTTGCTGCAGACTTTACGTCACCTGACTCATGACCGTCCTTCAGATCCTAACTCCTGTCGCCTTATGAGGAAGACCCAGGCAACATCCTCACTGCTCAGCTTCTAGGATCTCATTGCAAATAATCTATTCTCTCACTTTAGCCACGGAGTCCCAGAGTCACACCCTGAAATCATCTAAGGTTCGCTAACTACACCATATTCAAAATCACCAATTCAAACTAAATTGCTTGTTCTGGCTCCAACCCCCATCTCTCCAGCTCATTCCCCTAGTGCCTTGACCAGACCCATAAGGTAACCTCCAATCTAGAATGTGAGACATTCTGCAAGTCGGCTACCCGGGGCTCTACTGGAGAGTTTATGATATGAAATCCAAAAAGGAAAAGAGCAAGATAATAAAGAGACGTGAGTAAAAGCAATGTGTAAACTCCAACTGGATTGTGGGTGGAATTAAAAAAAGATGTTTTAAAGAAGACAGTTCTTTGCAGAACAGGGAAACTGGAGTACGGACGGTACATGAGATGATACTAGGAGACGCCTGTGAATTTTCTTGAGTGTGGTAACGGTGTTGTGATTTTGGAAATCACAGGAAAACGATCTTACTCTTAAGATCCATACTGAAATATTTAGGAGTCATGTATCATGACATCTGCAATTTCCCTTCTAAATAGCTGAGGAGAAAAATGAGGAGGGAAGGGAAGGAAGACGTGCGAAAGGAGAAAGGAGAAGGCGGAGAAAGGGAGAAAGAGAGAGCCGGAGCGGACAAAAGACGCAAAAATACTTAGCAATCCAGGCGAAGAGCACACACGTGTGCAAGGTACTGTTCATTCAACTTGAAAATACCTAAAATAGGGCTCCTGGGGGGCTCAGTGGGTTAAGCCTCTGCCTTTGGCTCGGGTCATGGTGTCAGGGTTCTGGGATCGAGCCCCGCATCGGGCTCTCTGCTCAGCGGGGAGCCTGCTTCCCTCCTCTCTCTCTGCCTGCCTCTCTACCTACTTGTGATCTCTGTCTGTCAAATAAATAAATAAAATCTTTATAAAAGGAAAGAAAAAAAGAAAATACCTAAAATAAAAAGCCTGTGAGCAATATATCAAGAGAAAACAAGCTTCTAATAAACTTTTTGAGCTAACTATATATGTGTTTTGATCTGAGGTGTATATATCCATAGCCTTTTCTCTGTGCTCATCCAAATACGATAAAGATACTGTAGGACGGGAACGTGGGCTTAACTAACGTCAGACTGCACCATACCTCATCCTGCAAACTGCCTTTCTACCTGACAATATGCACAGACATGCCTTCAAGAACCAGCTAAGCAGTAATTTACACTGAAGATGCATAGTAATTCCTTCAGTCCACCCATCTGTTGGACACCTCAGTTGGTTAGTATGTGGGCTACTGTAACCAGTGCTGTCATAAACGTCCTCATTAACATCACTGCACAATTCGGTCTTTTAAATCATAGGGTAAGATTCCTAAAGACTGAACAGGTAGGTCAAAGAGCATGCACTTTCAACATCCAATGCCAGGCCACTTTCCCAAAAGATAAGACCAAGTCACACTCCAAACACTCCCAAGTGTGCCCATCCCCTGTACTTTCCCTCCAGAGTGAGTTCGGTCTTTTAAAAACTGCTGTCACCCTGAGGAGCTGCTCAAAGATAGTACAAAGAGAGGTACTCTCAACCGAGTCACCGTAAGTCCTAAGGCAGTGTTCACATGCTTTCAAAGAACCAAACCCAGAGGTGAGGAGAAAAAAAGAGCCCCCCATCTCAATTTCCACCATATTTTTTCACTCCATTAGGGCATCTATGAATTCACGTTATTTGTCTGTTTCATTCCGAGTTCACTAGAAACTCCTTGATATAGGGATATTATCACTCATTCATTAATTCATTCAACACGTATTACTCACCTACCATGTATCAGGCACTGCTAAGCACTAGTAATATATGAGTAAACAAGATAACACCATCACTGCCCTCACACACCTAACTTTCTTATGAGATAATCTGACATTTAGCAATTAGTCAGACAACTATTATTTTAATTACAGCTATGGCAAATGCTTTGAAGAAGCAGAGCAGGAGGACACAGCACCAAGAATGACCTACAATGGACTTTCAATATTGTTTATCTATGGCTTCATCAGTTTCACGTATCACACCAACTGACGGATAATAATTTCTGATATATGGTCTTTAAATATGTAGAATTGTAATGAGAGAGGGACAAAAGAAGGTAGGACCTGAAATTACAGAGCTATTACTTTGCCAAATCCTTTTACATACTTAACCTCAGTTAATCTCTTAACCATACTTAATCTCAGTTAATTAACTTATAAGGCAGAGGCTAACACTCCATTTTTAAATGTGGAGTATAAGATTCAGAGAGAGTAACTTAACGAAAATCACAGCTCCTAAATGGTGTCAGACCTATGTGATTTCTTTCTATTGTATAACAGTGAACCAAAGGCAGAAATTTCACACTAAGCCTGCTCAATAAAACACATTTATTTTATGTATGATACATAGAAAGTTAGGAGAGTAACAGCAAGCCTACAACCACTCCATACTTAAGTCACTTCATTTAAAACTGTAGTAACTAGGAGTGCCTAGGTGGCACAGTCAGTTGAGCCTCTGCCTTCGGCTCATAACCTGGGGACCGTAAGATCTAGCCTTGCATCAGGCTCCCTGCTCAGCAGCGAGTCGGCTTCTTCCCTCCGCACCTCTCCCTGCTCGTGCTTCCTCCCCTTCTCTCTCTCTCTCTGAGAAGTAAATAAATCTTTTTAAAACATAAAATAAACATGTAATAACTAGTGGCAAACATTCATTTAAATATAAAACATGAAAGTGTATTCTATAAATATGAAAGAGTACTCGTTTCAGAAGCCAGAGTAGAACAGAACACTAATATTGTGACAAAATGCCCATGTGCCATGCTACTACATTACATCAAAGTTTAATAGGGATGTGATTTGACAAAATATTCTTACTCAAATTGACTATCTCAAATTCATGAATTTACCACTCAAGCTCACTTGAGCATAACTCAAATTAGCCAAAATCCATTAATTCAACAACCACAATAAAAATTACAAAGATACCGGGGCGCCTGAGTGGTTCAGTCGTTAATCATCTGCCTTTGGCTCAGGTCGTGGTCTCAGGGTCCTCGGACCGAGCATCATCTGCCTCCTTGCTCAGGGGGAAGCCTGCTTCTAGCTCTCCCACTCCCCCTGCTTGTGTTCCTTCTCTCACTGTGTCTCTCTCTCTGTCAAGTAAATAATTAAAATCTTTAAAAAAAAAAAAAAAGAACCACTTTTTTTAAAAAATGGCAAAAATACTGGTTGGGGGCAGGAATCTAGAAAACTCTTACAGATACTTTAAAGGCCTCTGGGAGTAACAGTCCCAAATACCTTGTTCATGTCTCTGTGCATGTAGTTAAACACATAGAGAAAAATGCATACCCAAATTAGATGTGTGTTCCAAACACCCATTTGGGGGGATAGTATTTCTAAGGAAAACAGACCCCTCCAGGCCTACTTAACCAATATACAGAGAAAATATGTAACTGCTGCTTATGGTGGAACATGGCAGAGTTTAAAAAAAAAAAAAAAATAGTAACTACTCCACAATTCAGGCTAAAAATGAACGAGAGACTGAACTAAAAACAATGTGAAGAGGATCTTTCAAATGTGTACATGCTTTGGATACCGATGTTACTGATTTTTTTTATCACATCCGAGTTCACTTGAGAGCTGGCTGTTTTCCTTCCGCTGACAAAGGTGAATCACTAGCACATAAGATTAAATACAATCACTTTACCTGTTAGTTAACAAATGGTAAGAAAAGAGAGTTGACAGTAAAAGGAAAGGGAGGTAAGAAGTTTCTCCAGATCTAACAAGAGGGAAAAATAAAAAGGAGGAAAAGTGAGGACTGGATTACTACTAATCGCCGTAGACAAAAATGAGCAGAGGAACGTAGAGAGGTAAAAAGAGTCACTAGGGAGCGCTGGGTGGCTCAGCCGGTTAAGCATCTGACTCTCAATTTTTGGCTCAGCTGGCAATTTCAGAGTCATTAGATGGAACCCCATGTCAGCAAGGAGGCTGCTTGGGATTCTCTCTCTCCCTCCTGCCCTGCCCTTCCCGTCAACCGGCCAGCAGGCCATCCCACCGCTCACATTCTCAAAATAAAACGAAGTCACTTAACTGTCTTAAGCCACTACTGTACACCCGCATGAATTGTTTACTGCACAAAGGCACTGGGTCAACGGTGCAGTGTTAAGGGTTTGACGTGCTCCACTGCTAAGCTGGGCTCTCAGTTTCACAGCGGAACGCACCTGAGAAAAGAGCACGTTTTCTAATTCACACAAAGTTTCTGTCTACTCGCCAAGCCTTCTGACTTACAGGCTGTGTCCCCTTGAAGGGAATCCTTTTGAAAGCGTATAAAGCTCTGTATGGGCTGGATGGGGGCTAGGTGATCACACGCCACCACTGTTATAACCCCTCAGCTTCCGAACTCCAGCCTCCTAGTGCCACTGTTTTAATGAGCCGCGAGAAAGGCACAGAACTACCCAGGCCAGTCCTTCCCAAGGAATGCGCTTGGACCCCCACTACTCACTCATAACTCAAAGTGAACTTGTATTTTACACTTTAAATTCAATGTTAAACTCCATTATTCTGAAGCTGATGATAATTTATGTTGGACTAAAATGAAATGATCTTTTCACAACTAATGAAAAGTTGCTAATACAAATTATAAGGTAATTTACTCCTTAAGAGGAATAAGTATAACTTTGCTTTCATTATTTAAATAAAATGGCTGTGAAGGACCTGACTGGCTTAGTTGGTGAGGCACACAACTCTTAAGCTCAGCCCCACACTGGGTGTAGAGATTACCTAAAGATAAAATCCTTTACATATACATTAAAAAGTAAAATGGTTGCTCCTAAGTCAGTTATTGCTTTACATCCTAAAGGCTTGTAGGCTCACACTTTGTTAAGCATTAAAACTGACCTATATGCACATGAGGTAACAAAACTGCATTTGCCAGAGAATATTTTATAATTTGCCCTTACAGACACAAAGGGTTATACCCTCTACTCCCAAGTCAGTCAACTATAGGTCACTATATTTTATATCTCTATACATTTTCAAGTTTCATCCTTCAAAACATCATCAACAATGACCAAAGACAATAAATAGCTCATTTGCTGAACTGGCCAATAATAGACTTCAGAATACAGAACCATTTTCCATACAGTACATAAAATACTAAATGCTCATCTAGGAAAGGTCATGAAAGGTCATGAATCATAAGTTTAATTAAATAACTGAAAGTATATATATAAAGTATAGGGCTATCAGTTTAGTTCAAGTTTTTCTTATTTCTATTGAAACACACAGTAAGCACATTTTCTACTGAATTCTCTAGTGTATCTTCAAGCTGTTTTCTAAAACTGGACACCATGTATAATATTAAGACCCAAACGTTTGTTTTCACCTCGAATAACGTAATTATCCAGCGCATCTTCCATTCTCTTCAGTGCTTCAGTTCTATCAGAACCATACGTGATCAGCTAAAAGCAAACAAACAAAAAACAATCTACATCGGTATCTCTCAATCTATCTAAAAGTCAAACAATGCATTCTAATAAAAATCTAAGTAATTCCTAAGAGATTTCCCAGAACATCTTTTGAAACTTCACAGTGGTTTTGTTTGTAACATAAAGTATGGCAATAAAAATTTTAAAACTAAATAAATATGAAAATCAAGCTATTTCAGACATTTCTCCTACACTCACTATGACAGAAAAGAGCTTTCTGAGCTCAATCACAATATAATAAAAACAAGCATAAAAAGTTTAAAAGGGAAGGTATCAGAATGTGAACATGATTTGCGATAAAATATGAATGTCTGGGATAGGGAAGGAGTAGGCAAAGATTTGTTTTTTCTCTCCCTACGAGAATGTCATTTCCAAGTTTGACACCCTGCTTAGCTGGCTTTTACACCACAGACGCAAAGGGTTCCTGTATTAGAAAATCAGAAGGGTCTTCCTCTCCTGTATGATTTTGTACCTATTTAGAGGAATCTTAACCAAATTAGCAATTAAATACAAGCAATAAGTAACATTTTATTATTAATTTGCTTGCTAATAAGATCTTAAGTATTCATAAAATATTTTTCTCATTATTACATTAGTCAATGTGTAGTATGTAATTACTTTAGTGCCATCAGTTCCTCAGTATCAAGCCAGGCTGAAAATTTATTTGTAGGTCACGTTTCTGAACAGAAATGTATTCACCAAAAATGGAACCACATCTATTAAAAATCCATCTATAATGGGCACCTGGGTGGCTCAGTGGGTTAAGCCGCTGCCTTCGGCTCAGGTCATGATCTCAGGGTCCTGGGATCGAGTCCCGCATCGGGCTCTCTGCTCAGCAGGGAGCCTGCTTCCTCCTCTCTCTCTGCCTGCCTCTCTGCCTACTTGTGTTCTCTCTCTGTCAAATAAATAAATAAAATCTTTAAAAAATAAATAAATAAATAAATATCCATCTATAATATTTGTTTTTTATTTTTAAACTAAATAGCACGTCTCTAACAAACAAAATACCTAAAGTTCACTTTAATAATGTTACTGTTAAAAATTAAGTTTTTTAAAAAAAGATAAAGAAAAAATGGTTTGCTTGCTGTAAGTACATCAACTTGAGAAAGGGTTTTTAGTAAATTCTGTGGTCAGAAATTCTACATTTTATGATATCTCACAATTCTAAAGATTTTTAAAAGATGTAAGAATTTAAGCATTACTGTTATTCTGTAAAGTCAAATTTCAAAAAGACAGGTGGGCAAAAAGACATCTTATACTCTTACATAAACCTTAATTATGTGCAGTCCCCACAAATAATTATTGATTCATAAAAACTGAAGAGGGATGGTAAAAAGTACTCCAAAAAACAGGACTTATCACCCCAACTCCTTGATAATGGTCTGCCATTAATACTTCTATCTCAGGTAATTTTCAGGAATGACCAAATACAATTTAATTCATCCTAACTGTATGGGCTGCACTGGAGCCCCTGGTTAGGTAACTTAGTTACCTAACTATTTAATAGTTACCTAACTAACGAAATGGATCATCATTCCATTTGACGGGGAAGAGCCAATGACTGACTTGATTGGGAGGAAAAAAAAATCTGCTCTGCTTTCACTTTTCCATCAGTGCACAATTACTTGTTTAATTATAGCACATGATTCAGAGAACAGCTCAACTTCAGATTTTTTTAAATTAAATACTTCCACTTCTTCCGAAGAAAAATGAACAAAGCCATTAAGAAATTGAACTAACTTTTGAAATCATTGGATCATAATAAATGCTAATATCACTTCCTGGTTGGATGCCGCTGTCAACCCGGACCTGGGAGAAAGAAAGAAATGAAAGTAACTTCATATTGTGCAGCCATTTTTCTCACAATTTTAATTTCTAAGGAACAGATGGAGAATTTAATCTCAAGTAACAGTTCAGCTTCCAGAAAACAGAAAAACAATCTAAACCATATAGAGACCAAATCATCTTGAGCTGTATGTAGTACAACGTATTTTTTTGCTCTTCCACTAAACAAAGGAGCTAAGAAACCTCAAAAAATAACACTGATAATACTTCATACATCACTATCCTGGGATGCATTTGTAGCTACCCGATGGGGTCTTCCCACTGAAGCATGGCATGAATGATGTGCCCCTTCTAGGCACACTCCCCACTGGACCCTTCTGAGAGCTCCAGGGAGGACCCCAGTCAAGCCAGGCAGAAGGACTCTGCAGTTCTGCTCATCAGCTCTCCAGGAACGCTGGTCCTGTGGCTTTCATGTCTGTAACACTTTCCTTTTTTGCCTTACCCTCTCAACTGTACAATGTTTTTTTTCTCTGTTACTGTTAGTCCCCTGAGACTTTAATGTTTGTACAGCTTTTCTCATAGCTTTGCTTTGTAAAGACACAGCCCCAATTAGAGTTCCGATTTTGTGATTTTCATGGGGGGAAAAAAAAACAGCCCAAGTTCAAAATATTCTTTTGAAGAGCCTGATTGCTGTTAACCAGCCAACAAGTTAGTTAGTACATCGCTGATTCTTGTTTTCATCTCCCAGTTTGATACCAGCAGTAAGGCACAGAGGTTAGCCATGTAAAACTTTTTAAATGAGCAGTTGCTGAGGATGAAATATTTATTAAATTATTGTGCCTAAGTTTTGGAATCTGAAGTATTTAAAACCTAATCAAAATACTTAAGACTGTCAAGCATGTCCTAGGGGTCTTGAAGATAGAGGAATTTAATCGAAGCTGCTAGAACAGCAGGACTTTGATGCCCGACACTGTAAAGGGGTGGGAAGGGAGAGCGGAAGCTCACGTTGCTCTTCACCTGTGGGAAGACGACTTCCTAATAAACAGCAGCTCATCTGTCTGCAGCAAGGCAGGAAAAGGTCAACACAGCGGCTGTTAGGCCTTTAATATTTTAATTTAGGCAATTATCAAGGGACCGCATGTAGAACCTCTTGTCTAGGATACCCACATGAGGGTACGATGATGGCTTTATTATACGGTGACATCAAAAGATAAAGCCCAGTTTCGTTCGCTTAAAAAAAAATTCACACTACTATTATTCTCTTTGTAAGGCTTTAGAAGATAACATTGTAACACACAGAGTGCTTTTATTTCTGTATTTGCAAACACAAAAAGTATAGATATTTGTATTTATATTCACATTCGTACATGAAAATCATAATTTTAAATGAAAGTCACTCAACACACTTAAACATATCTTGGCTTTCTATTTTCTGGAAACATACTTCAGTTCTATGAAATTCACAGTTTTATAAAAACTAGGAAAGAATTAATGGGACATCTGTGAAAGCAATAAAATCATAATCTATCCTCTCCCCACATTCGAATAGCCCCCAAACGGTAGCTGACCACCAACTTACATAACAGAAAAGAGCCTTCTGAACTTGCATTTTCTTAATTTTAGTAGCAAAAAGTAAAAGTGCTCATTTTACCACCATTTATTATTATTTAAAACCAGAGCATGCTTGCTGAAGGTGCATTTCAAATTGAGACTGGTACAAATCCCACAATGTCTGACGTTAAATATATCCTATTTGCTACATAAATTGCTACAAGGGTAGGGTGGAACTCTGCTGTTCAACCCACTGGTCAAATAACAGACAATAAAGATTATTTATTACTTTCTTCTATAGTTCATAATTTAACATTTTAGTTATCTTTATCACCACCCTCCTAAAAGTTAAGTAACCTAGGGCTCTTGGATATAACCATGTCATCCATTAAAATTATGATCATAGAAGGTATGTCATTTTAATCTAAAAATACATAGGGTAAAATCAAGAGATATAATACATAATCAAAACATATCTCTAATCAAATACATTTCATTAGCAGATCAACATTTCTAATTTAAAAATGTAACAAAGCATGAAGACTCTGACTTATAACTTCCTGCTTATATAGCTTTATTTCCAATAATCATCAGCTTTTTTTTTTTAAATTTCTAACAATGAAGTAAAAATCAAACTAAGTCTCCATTCCTTTATGGAAACAAAGGCTACACAAAATAATGTATGCTAGCTTTGGCACAAAAAGCTTTAAGAATAAAGTCAAATGAAAATGTAATGAAATTTCTGAGCAGAACAAAATTGCCGTCTGAAAATAACAAATTTATAAAATGTGGTGATCAAAGATTTTTTAAAAATCTTCATCAATGCCCTGTAAGTAAATTTTAGGCTTAAAGAAGCATGTGCAGTGTACGGCCTGTAAATTAACCCTGAAGTATGTATTCTTGTGACCAAAAAAAAGGTAACAGCCCAAAAGAGTTTTCCAAGTTCAAACGGACTGATCTAGCTAAGGAGACAAGGAGGAAAAGCCACCTCCCACCACCACCCAGGCACCTGTGTATGAGGGTCCCAAGCCATCGCTCAGAAAGCTCTGGCATCATTTAAATGTCTTTCTTCTGTATCAACGGTGGACCGTGTGAAACTATCAGCCGCCTCCCACCCTTCATGCTCGAGTCACCTCTCCCCCCCAGTCCAACTCCCAGCCCGCCATGTCTACCTGACAAGTGACAGCCCAATCTGATTAAATGCTTCCAAGGGAGGGACTTGTGGGCCTCCATGACAGGCCAAAAGTGATCACCATGGAGATACATAATTACAGCTGTCAACGCATCTACTGTCCTGCTGACATCAATTTGATTGCTCCCAGCAATAATGATAGACAAAGCTTGGTGTGCACTCTCCCGCACCCAATCACTTTATCTATTCCTTGGTCCATTTAGCTGACATGCAACATTCACACAAGCAAATAACAGCAGTAAGCAGAACATTTAAGGCATTTTAATTGTTTTTTCTTTCTATGGATGGCTCACAACCGCAAATGTTATTACATAAAACTCCTGCTGCAGCATTAATTGAAGAAAGATTTGGTGGGACAAAGACTGTAGGGGGTATAGTTTGTCCATTATCACTTGTACTTTCAACAGGTCTCACGTTTGAAAATTGCAAATTGCAAAAACTTGCGAGGGCAAAATGTTTGACATGTTGTTAGCTATTACAACGTGGTGAAAACTTCCAACAACTAGAGGAATCATTACGAATTCTTATTTAATACTTTTTTGTTTGATTAAAAAAATGTTTAGATATGTCCCTATGATACTTGTTTTCTCATCTGCTATTTAACGTCACATAGTGCCTGTTAAATCTTTACAATTTTTTTTCTGCCTTCAGGCTTTGAACACAGCATGGAGTCTCCCAGCCTAGAAAGGGTCAAGTCTCTTCAGAACGCATATGGGCAAAAACAATTTAAAAAGTGAAATAAATCACATATCCAATAACATCTTTGAATTTAGAATCCTTCCTGTAATCTTTTACCATCTTCATGCCAGTAATCAAACGGAATAATCATATTCACAGATGTTACAGCCTTGTCATCCACTAGTTAACATAATGTCATATATATATGCACTTATTACCTTGATTAAGAAAAAGGGTATGTCCTTGTTCTTTTTATGCAGCAAAAACTATTTAAAGAACAGCTATTAAATAAAGAAGAATTATGAATTATGTGGACCGTGATCACTTTTCTTTAACCGGTGCAAATATGTACTTCTTAAAGTCCGTGACACTTCCTAGGATGAGGCACACTTTGTTTTCCTTAATCCGTTTCCATTAAGGGGCTGATTTTGTGCTTGAATTTTTGACGTCTCACTATACAGGGAAGCTGGGTTAGATTTAGGGAAAAGATTAAAGTGTAATACAGAAAAGTCATTTCCCATTCATAGGGTTCTGTGATCTTTTTCACTACAATTTTCAAAAGAATTGGGAACATTGTAAACTATCATTTATTTAAAAGTCAGATGTCTCTGGACGTCCCCTGTGAAGTAAATTCTGACTTGCCTACATATCACAAAGTACAAAATATTTTTTTAAAAACAACAAAAAACTGTCATTCCGCAGGAATTCCACTTGTCCTTCAATTTACACCCTTCAGTGATGACATGCTTTAACATAAAAGTATGACATAAATCAAGGTTTTACCCCCTCACTTGGTATCACAGCTTAATGACTTACACCAGGTAGATGTATTGGTTCTTCGTACTGAGACAATCTCCCAATGGACGGTAAGCCAAAGGACTTGTAGGGGTCCTGAAAGTTCAAAGAAAAGGAAGCACAGTCTTTGAAATATAAATCAGCAGAGTAAGGTTAAATATTTATACAATGAAGAAGCATTTATAGATCTATTTTCAACATACAGTATTTACCAAATCACAGATTTCAGAATATTACTGTCTTATACTCACTCTAAACTACTTAGACAAGTATTTAAAAACCAAACAGAACTGTAAGCAGAATTAAGCCTGACCTTAGTCATACTTTACTGAAACTGGTAAAATTCCAACATTTTATAAATCTTCTTAGAATGCTTTGGGCAAAAATAAAATAACCTAGGCGCTACATCAAAACATCCCCCAGTTCAGAACAACTGTAGTGCACTAAAGATACTTGTTTTCCTTACTCTCGCAACAGTTCACATATGGTAAAACTGGAGAATTTTGGTTCTTCAGATAAAGACGTGAAAGAAACTTTGCATGTGGTCCATTCGTAAATAGCTTGGATCATCAGAATAAATACTAAGTAAGTTCAGTGTCCCAACATAATCAAGAGCAAGAATAACCAAGCCAAGTATATTCTCAATATCCTTAAAAAAACTGGAAAACAATTTCCAGTATTCTTAGACACAGATACTAGTAATTTACTTTTTGTTTTGACAAACTTCGAGTTCTAAAAGTAAAACATAGTTTACATGTTTCCTTGAATTATTTTAATCACTTGAAAAAAGCCTTCTCAGATGTTGACTGCTTTATTATCTGATGATTAATACAGTTATAAAATAGTATAAAAGTACTAGACTGACAGTTTAGGAGTAAGAGCCATAATTAAAATCATGAATGAAAGCTTTGCAATTTAAATTTTAATTGCTACTTTCATGTAAGCATAAGGGACAAAATTATTAGAAAACAAACTTGCAAAAATTTAAGTACTGAATTAACAATTTGTGTGCCCCCAGGGTGGGCTCTAAAAACCAAAAAGCACAAAACAAACAAAAACACAGAAATAAATGCTTCTGTTTATTTCAAATGGGATTTGAAAACAAGCAAAACAAAACAAAAACCACGGTCCCTTCAAGCATACTGAATATTTAGCAAAAGCAAGAACATTTAACGAATGCTTTGTTGCCCCTTAAACTGACTGGGAGCTATTTTTCCCATGCAGAAAAAATACATGGAACTTAATTAAACTCAATCTTTTAAAACTACTTTGAATTACCACAAAACTATCTACCCTTTGTCCCAGTTGGATTCTTTATTACATAAGCACACACTCAACACCAGTTCTGAAATCCTAACTTTACCTTCCGTTCAGCTCTACCTGGTCCCATGACTTTGGGACACGACCACCATGCTTTCTCTCAACATCACTCGTTTTACCTCAGCATAAACCCGACATTCGACTGCCCAGCCATTGATGGGAATATCAGCTTGTCTGTGCCTGAGAGGGTAACCCTTGGCAACACGGATCATTTCTTGGACTAGGTCCAGGCCGGTAATGCATTCTGTGACGGGATGCTCAACCTGCAAGGCCGATATGAGGCCGTCAATAGGTGTGGGAAAGGGCAAACAGAAATCAGCAAGAACAAGTTCAACAGCTTCTAGGTAAAATAAGGTTAATTATATTTAGCAGTCAATCACAATGAACAAAACCAAAAGAATTTAAAATTAAACACAATCTATACCAGGCATGACTTTTTTAAAAGAAACACCTAAAAAGTATTTGTAAACTATCTCTATTACTTGTCTCCATTTTTCATTAGATGTCGTCCGGCCACGTTTAACACTCTCAATTTTGAAACTACTTCCTGTCTGAAAATACATATTTAGCTGCAATCCTCCGTATGGCAGATAATCAAGCTCTTCTGCTACACTTAGCATGGCACCCACAGAGGCAGCTTAGGATCTTTCAAAGCACGAGGCGAGCCGAGTCTCACCCAGGCTCATGCTTTCACTAACCTGTCCTGACAAGCAACCAGATTAGCGTACTCTTACATCAGTGCAGTGTAGCAGAAAGGAGCAGATGGATCCTGCAGGTTGTTTTCCCTTCAGACTTACGTGGGGAGTGCTGAGCACGCACAATAGCAAAACGGAGCCAGTGAAATCACTCTGCTCTATCAGCAAATTGCTGATAACTACCTTGGATGATGCTGGCATGGGGATCCCGGGCCTTCCACACCCACACACGGGACACACACGTACAAAAACATGCACTGGCGTATACGGATACTAACAGGGATACACAGCATTATGAATTTGATCGCTTACAAGTTCCTAAACTTAACAAAGCTAAAAGAAGGCCACTTATGGCACTGATAAAGAGCAGATGATAAAGAGCAGATGTCACTGAAATCCCTGTGTAAGTTTTAGATATTTAAATATAAGCTCAGCCACATATCCTGCTTTAATACAGATTTCTTCTCTTATAAAAATTAAGCATGTTCTAAATGCACTTCATAACAGTCTCTTTATCGTGACATGTCTAATTCCATACATTCTGAAACGAGAAAAGGTCAATGAACAAAAGAAATGTCTTCCCATCTTCAACTACACTAATTGAAGGACAGGACTTAGTCATTATAATAATCCTGAAGCTTATCATAAGCAGACAATGCCATGGTCTTAAAAAAAAAAAAAGCTTTGTAAAAATAAACAGATGGCATCCATAATTAGCTCTGTGTGTGTTATGAGTTTGTTTACAGTTTCAACAACATTTTAAGACATTTTGACATAATTTTAATGACAAATCATCACTAAAATAAGCATCTACCCTTTGTAAAATAAATGTGACACTAAATAAAGATCTTATTAGATAGTTCAAAAAATAAATTTTTGAAGGCAAGCTATAGTTTTTTGAGAAACAAGATTCCATATGACAAATATAACAAGAAAGGAACAAGTGTTAAGCATATCTATTATTGCTAGAAACAAATTTCGTGTGAGAGACCATCTTACCACTCTATTCAAAGTGTGCCTACTGTGTGCCAAGGGCTTTATATCAATACTATTCACACACTTCATTAGGTTAAAAAAAAAATTTAAGGTTAAGTGAATGATTTAACTCTAATCTATGATTAACTCCTTCTAAGAAAAGTATGCACTATACACTAGGCAAATAAATAAATACTGAAAGAATAAATGAGCAGCAAATCCAGAGCCACACCTACAGTAAATGGTAGAGGCAGGGTTGGAATTGAGGTCACTCCAGAGATGGTATGACCTTCCTATTCTCTTCAAGGAAAAATGTATATAAAAACATGTAGTAAACTGGCCGGCTCAGTCAGTGCAGCATGCAACCTTTGATCTCGGGGTCATTACTAAATAATAATAATAATAAACTTTTTAAAAACTGTAGTGAACATAAACAGCTACATGATTATGAGCTGTTGTCTTCTATAAAGCACAGTATTATAAAAGTTTAAAGATATAAATTCATCGTAAGGTTCTGTTTTGCCTCCGAAGACTTCTCTGTAACCGTGTAAGAAAAAAGTCCATTAGACCCATTATTGAATGGAATTCAAAATGGACCCACTTAACCACAACTTAGAATTATAGAACAGAAACAGCCCATTTCACCATCTGAATTAGTGAGCTGCAAGTATTTGAAAACAAAATAATGAAGTAGATAACTAGAATAATAACTAGCTGCTAAAGGCAAGATGATTACTTGCAGAATTTAAAAAATATATCCACTTAGGTTCATACATTGTTAAAGAAATCTTTCTAAACCCATTTTAGTAGAATTCTAAAGTTATTCAACTGGATGGTGTGAAACATTTCCTTTAGACCCTGAACTAGTATCCCCAGGAATCTTGTAGGCGTAACATTGCTTCAATAACCATGTACAGCGCCATTTCTGAGAACTCAGAAACAGGTCCCCTCTGCAAGTCACACTCAATACTTAAGAGATCAAAACAGAGATATACAAAGAGACAAAAGAGCTCCCAGGCCACAACAGAAGTTTTAAAAGTTATCTTTAAAAAAAGGAAAAAAAAAAAAGAAAAAGCGAAGGAGACAGGGAGGGAGGGAGGGAGGAGGGAGGAGGGAGGGCCACTGGAACACGGAGGCGGCCGCCTGCAAAAGAAGGATGAAATGGAGGTGGCCGCCTGGAAAGAAAGGATGTACAAAGAACGAGAGTCCAAGACGGCTGTCTGGTAGGCTCATGGTTTGTCTTGTTCCACCTGGAGGAAAAATCCACCCAAGTCTAATGCCACTAAACATGTATTCTGAAGGCTGTCATGTGGAAGGAACAAACAAACAAACAAACAAACAAGGTAAGGTTTCTGTGTCGCTTCTATTTGGAAAACATTGACTTCAACCACATTAAACATGTACTTTTAAGAGAGACTCCTCGGACTCCTTAATCAGTTATCATGCTTTGGGATTCTCAAGAGGAGGGTATTCTACAGTGCCTACTTAACCACACACTCCCCCTTCTACGGGATACCCTTATGGGTTGAGAATTCCATGGAACACACTTTTAGAAACGATGCCTTAAACGTTCAAAATACAAAACTGAATTCCCTTATTATGACTATCCTCACCAAGCAAATTTCTGAAAACCTGGCTTCATACATTATATATTTTTTACCCAACAGAAATGGGTGATAGTTCCAAGAAGTGTATGAGTAAGGGATACACCAAATAATATGATTCTGCACCTTAAAATCAGTATGTTGACATCTAATAGTAAGTCTTATGATTTAGTCAACAAAAGACCTAACCCTCACCCCCTGCCACAAAGAAAGAAAGAGAGAGAGAAAGAAAAGAAGAGCCCAAAACAAGTCAGAATTTCTTTTTTTTTTTTTTCATTTAAAAAAAAATTTTTTAAAGGATTTTACTCATTTATTTGACAGAGATCACAAATAGGCAGAGAGGCAGGCGGGGTGGGGCGGGGGAGCAAGCTCCCTGCTGAGCAGAGAGCCCAATGTGGGGCTTGATCCCAGGACCCTGGGATCATGACCTGAGCTGAAGGCAGAGGCTTTAACCCACTGAGCCACCCAGGTGCCCCAAGTCAGAATTTCTGAACTCTCAAAGACAAAGAGTGTGCACTCTGCAGATCTATCCGTAGCTAATCAGTCAGTCTGTGCTGGCAAAGCCTCTATCTTTCCACGAGTCTTTTGTTCGAACAGGTGCAGACAACTACAATCATGAAAGGTCGTATTATGGAATACAATTACACACAATCATGCGACAGTGAGTATATATATAGTTCTACATGCCTATATTAGATGGCCACAAACGTCCGACTTTTTATTAATCCATTTGCTATTTTAATTTAGTTTTGTCTTCTTGATCACCATCAAGCTATCACTAGTACCAGTGTTTGTGTTTAGACCTCTTGCTACTGTTTTCACATGTATTTGTTGCTTTAAATGTGTTTACCTCAAAAAATAAATAAGTGAGTTTATCAAATGCAACTGTGAGGTAAATCTGGTCTTGCTTCAAAACGTCAAAGTGATGAACTGAGAAAAACATATCTTTCTGGCATGGTGTCTGCTGTTGCTACTGTAATCTTTAGACTTATTCCTCACCAAATACGAACTAGGAAATATCTACAACTAGTGGATGAAAGTATAATGAGACATTTCCAGTCTCAAAGTATCTCCCGATAAGATACTTAATTGACAACAAAAGGAAAAGTGGTAACTCTACAGTAAAGAAATGCGAAAGACACCACCTTAACCAAGCGAACCTCAGCAGTAATGGTGTGAACAGACATCATGCTTCTCTGGTGTGGTGCTCAGAGAAGCACAAAACCTTCCCTGTAGAATGTTTTACATTCTACAGTGAGCACAGCCTCAACACAATCACGAGAAAACAGACAAATGCAAAATGAGAGATAATCTACAACGTAAAGGGCCTCTGCTCCTGAAAAAATGTAAAGACCATAGTTGACCCCCCCCCAAAATAAGTAAAATAAAAGACTATGGAACTGTTCTCGATGGAAAGAAAGAGGTATGACAAGTAAATGTAATATAGGATCCCAAATCAGAAAATGTGTTTCTTTTACTACAAAAGGCATTAATGGAACAACTGGTGAAATCTGAACACGACCTCTAGACTGGATGTAAATGTTAGTATCCTGATCTTGATAACAGTACTGTGGTAATGTAAAAAAATTTTCCTGTTTTTAGGAAATACAAACATTTTCAGGAGTAAAGGATCACCAGGCCCGCAGTTTACTCTGGAATGTTTCAGGTAAAGAAGAGAGACACAGATAAAACAGATAAAGCATGGGCGCCTGGGTGGCTCAGTGGGTTAAGCCGCTGCCTTCGGCTCAGGTCATGATCTCAGGGTCCTGGGATCGAGTCCCGCATCGGGCTCTCCGCTCAGCAGGGAGCCTGCTTCCTCCTCTCTCTCTCTCTGCCTGCCTCTCTGCCTACTTGTGATCTCTCTCTGTCAAATAAATAAATAAAATCTTTAAAAATAAATAAATAAATAGATAGATAGATAAATAAATAAATATTTTTAAAAAAAAGAACAGATAAAGCAAACCTAAATGTTAGGCAAAGGTGTTCAGAACATCTTTGTAACATTCTGCAATTTTTCTCTACATCTGAAATAATTTCACATAAAAGTTAATAGTAATTAAAGCAACATCACTAGTTTGTTTTTACATATAATAAACTATTACCAAAATAAAGATACCTGATTTGATCATTTTATCTTCAATTAAAAATAATCCAATTTGATCAATATTTTCTCTTCAAAATCTACTATGTTAAATAAAAATAATAAACAGCAGATAATTCATTCAATAGGTTTTCTCTGACTTAAACTTGAAAATATTTTGTGTTTATTTACCTAATAATTCCTAAGATTTTAAGAACGGGTAACTAGGTGACAGGCAAGTTTTGCTCCAGGGGAGCAAGATTCAGGTAAATTCTAATTATACACTTAAGTTAAAACTTCCAATGAAAATTAACACTGAGGGAAGTTCCAAAGAGAAAAAAAAGTCACAAAAAAGCGTGGAAAGAAGTCAGACAGAACATGTATGTGTAAACTTGGCCATTAACAGAGGAGGACGGTGATGAGAAGGATTGGAAGTTCCTTAAATGGAAGAATATTTGGCTGTAACTGTCTGCTGCTGAATGGCGGCCCAACTGCCTAGTCAAAGCAGAAGCTGTCCCCAAAGCTAGAAGACCCAACAAACAGGCTGTAACTAACATCCAAATGGCACTGAAATTTACAAAACCCCTCCAAATGCATAAACTTGTTCCTCAACATTCCACTGTAATTTTATAGGGAAGGCAAAGGAGATACAAACAAGAGGTATATGGTGAGCGAATATTAAGAATATCTAATATCCAAATAATGTTATTTTAAATTAATATGATTTTAGATAACATCTTTATTAAATACACCATGTCTAAACTGACATGTATTAACAAGGCTTGATATGTAAAAGCTCCCTCTGGTAAGCAGAACTTGTTCAACTCAACTCAGCGGAGCAGTTTAGGTGTGATGACCTGTTGAATTATACGGAAATTGTCCTGTTACATAAAACTGAGTTCCATAATGGTATCTGGCAGTAACAGGTCTCCATTCAGTTTGTTGTTATTCCAGCCCGAAAGGATAACTGATGCCATTATTTTTGGTTCTGCTCTTTCAGTTCAGAGAACTGCTTTGTCCAGAACAGAATCTAACATTTACCTATTAAAATTCTGAAGCTCTACCTCCTGAGAATACAGGATTTCAAAATAAAGATCTAAAGTTATTAGATTTTGATCCACAGGACTCAAAGATAAAAAGCACATTGGGAAATAGGCCCCAACATACCATTCCTGTAAACTCACCTTGAAAATAATGGCTATGTTCAAGGGTGGCAGTGGAAACTGAACAGATTCTATTTACAGAGCTTCCCTGTTGACCCCAACACAAATAATCAGATGAAGAAAGGGAAAGGAAGATGTTATGTGCTGAACTGCGTTTCCCCCTCCCCAATTCCTATGTGTAAGCCCTAACCCCTAGTACTTCTGAATTTGACTGTATTTGGAGATAGGGTCTTTAAAGAGGCAATTAAGTTAAAATGAGGTCATTAGGATGGGCCCTAATCCAATATGACTAATGTCCTTAAAAGAAGAGATTAGGACACACACAACACGCAGAACAGCAGACAGACCATGTGAAGACACAGGAGGATGATGGCCATCTGCAGGCCAAAGAGAGCGGCCTCCAGAAGAAAGCAACCCTGCAAATGTCTTCATTTTAGACTCCTAGTCACCAGAACTGTGAGAAAGTAAGTTTCTGTTGGTTAAGCTACCTTGTCTACGGTATGTTGTTATGGCAGCTCTAGGAAACTAATAGAGGAACAAATTTGAAAAATTAAAATCTAGGTAAGAGTACAGAACTCAAAGACCCAAAACAGTTTACAACACACTTTAAAACAAAAACCTAACTGAAAGTATCTGACAATTTTACCTATTCACATCATGTCATAAAAACTTCTTTCCTTCAACTTTCTAATAAGACTCAATAAATATTAAGGGAAAGTTTAATATACCCTGCTTTGTATTCTCAGTTTCCTAGGATATTGGCATTGAATATTCCAGAACATCCCAGTTCTGGCTTACTTAACCCAGTTTGAGAATCTTGGCCTCTGTGACTTTAAAAATAATCGAAAAAGTCAGCTTCTGCCCAAATCTAAAATGCCCCTTCTGGCAAGAATGCAGTTTTATGAATTAGTCACAAATCCATTTCTCTATGATTTCTTCTATCAATTATTCTTTCAATCAATGCTCCAATTCTGAAAATAGAACATGGTATTTGTTCAGTTACAGTCAATTCAAAGAAACCAAAATATGGGTTGCAATAATTCTTAATTTTTAAGTTAAATTAAAATTTAAATAAGTGAAATTAAAATTTAAATAAGTGAAACAGTAAAGGGTAAGAATCGATTTAGAGTTTCTAAAATTCCTCTGGAATATAAAGATCCCACATGGTACAGGATTATCTGATGGGGGAGTCTGGCTGCCATAAAATTTTAACAATTTCATAGCACTTTTTCTTTTATCCCATTGCAAAAGTAGATTCCTTCTTCACTGTGGCGATCATATACAAGCAACTGACAAAGATCTAACAAAGGTGGGAAATTCAGCTCTGTTCTTAAAAATATGCAACAACCAGCTGACCACACTTGGGCTATTAACTACGGTAAGATGTTACTCCTTTCTACTTACTTGAGAGTGTTCCAATGCTTATAATCTTTGTAAGACTACAAGAAGGCTGCTTTTCCAAATCACTAAAATCTAATCATAACCTACATTTGGAAAACTATCAAACACACCACACACACACACACACACACACACACACACACGAATTTGGGAAGATATAGTGAGGGTCCTAACATTAATCTTAAGACAAGGGTCCAAGCAGAAACAGCTTATGACTTTGACACTTTTACCCATCAGTTTCGATTTTAGAAGACCTCCATCTCCATTCTTCTCTTAGACTCTTACACAGACACCCTTATGATAAAACGATGTCTTTCAAAGTTGCTTATTGCAAGTATGTCTGTTCATTCATAACAATAATTTTGTAGTTAACTGACAGAAAAATAATAAAAGAATGTTATTAATTTATAGCTCAGTTTGCCATCTGAAAAAAAAAAACTGACTACTGGCAGGCTTTATTAATAATGACAACAGTAAAAGTAAACATGTTAACCAATATTTAACAAACATGGCATGTGGAATATTACTGGTAAGATTTTCACAGCCAGGAAGAAGAATGAGTGCTAGGTCTAAACCACGCACTTTTCTGAGCATTTTTAAATGAATTAACTCAGTTAATGCTCACAATCCTATAAAGCACTTTCTACAGTTACTGTCACTTTATAGATGAGGACAGTGAGGCACAGCAAAGTTAAGGAACTTCCTTATAGTCATACAACTAGGAAGGAGTAGAGCTAGGATTTACTTGCACTAAGTCAAAATATGGATGGTTGCAACTAATGAAAACGATGACTAAAGGAGTTCCTCATTCATCAGCTCTGGTTGTTCTGAACCATTTTAAGGTCTAGAACCTCACTAAATTTCTCTCTAGAAAAGCATGTACCCAATTTCAGAGGATCCACAGACTCCCCCAAAGCTCATAATGACACCCAGATAACCCTGGTTAAATATTTCTGCTTTGAGAAGATGGCAAAACCAGCATGGTGCACCCCCTCTCCACTCCAAATCCCACGGTCTCTATTCCCCCAGAGTGAGTGAGTGACACAGGATACTGCAAACAGGGACATCTGGGGGAAAGTGAGAGCCCATCACAAATAATGAGCTCTTGCCTCTCATGGGCTGGGGGCAACCCAGAGGCCAGCTTCAGAGATCTCCAGGGAAAGATGTGAAAGAAGTCAGGGGGACAGCTTGGCCTGCGGAGATCCATGCGGCCTGAAAACAGTCACTTAAAGGCTCCAAGAGTCCCAGAAGTCCAAGTAGTCAATATATATTATCTAGACTCTGCCCTTGAGATGAAGTCAATGTTCCGAGATACATGCTCTTCTTAACCTCAATGGCAGATATGGCTGTATCTCCAACCCCTCGAAGGACTGCTGCCACTTAGAATATTATACCAAACAGCACTCAGTACCGAACCCAAATCAACCACAGTAAAACCACTGCAGGTGGCTTATCCACCAGAGATAGGGCTACATTCAGAATAAAGACTATAGATACCAAGAGAAACAAAGCAGTTGAGGATTGGGGCAGGGGGGACCAGAGGGGGTTGTTGGGAATGCATCCAAAAAGTAACTGGGCACGTAGAAACTTCAAGAGTATCAGTACATGCACACATACTCCCATACGAAAGGAGACTTTCTGGGATAAAATAACATGATTTCCCAATTATGCCGTCTGGTTCATTACTTTAAGGAGAAGATGATCGCCATTAGAACTCAAATTAGTGGCCTGGAAGAGCAACATAAAGAATTAACCTCAAAAAACAGAATACCAATACAAAATCAGAGTAATCATAAGCAAGAAGACACAAGCTTCAGAGAGCTTGTCCAGTAAGACTAACCCACAATAAAAGGAATTCCCAAAGGAGAGTATGAATAGAGAAAAGGAAATGAGAAAAGGAAAACAGTTAACAGAAGAAACTTTCTCTGAAATGAAGAAACACTTGTATCTGTACACTTCAAAGAATACCCAGAGTAAAAGGCAGAACTTATGGACATAAACACATACCTAGGCATGTCCCGGTGGAGACCAAAAACCAAACCAAACAAAACAAAACAAAATTTTTTAAAAAGCCCGAGTTCCAATGATCAAGAGGAAACTGGGTCACCTTTCAGAAACCAAGAATACTTTACATACATAATCGAAGACTAATGAGAATGACCTCAGACTTAATACTAGAAGCCAGAAAACAAGCCAGTGTATCAACTACTGAAAGAAAAACAGAAACCCAAGAATCCTAGAATCAAAATACCATTCCCCTTCAAGCTAAAGAAATACATTTGAGGATGTGGAATTTTCGAGCATAGCCTCCACAGATTCCAGCTGAGGAAACGTCATGAAAAAAATGCTAATGAAACCAATAAACTAGGGCAGAACTCTCAAAGAAGGGAAAGAGAGAAGATACAGAAATGAGAAACTTGTGTACACATAAGCGAAAAGCAAGTCTGGAACCAGAAGAGTTCAACTACAAAGGAAATCCAAATATAGCCCAGAGATCTGAGATGATCTCCAAGAATGTTCAGTGCTGGAAAGCTGGGGCAATCAGAGCTTCTTTACAAGTATTAATTTGAAAATGCCAGTCTAAACAGGAAGATGAACATAAATAGAATGTTAAAGGACAAGAAAATTTCCAATCTACCAATGGGAAACAAGAGTAATTAGCAATTTAATTCAAGCAACAAATAAAAAAGGGGAAAACAGAAAAAAAGGAACACTGAAATACAAGCAAAGATGAAATGATTTTATTTATTTAAAATTACAAGGACAAAACTTTCATACAAAAAGAAAGAGTGTCAGATTGGTTCTTTTTTCATTTAAACTTTAAGAAACACAAAACAAGTGATAAAGAAGGCTTTGAAATAAAACAGGCAAGTAAAACAAAAGGAAGGAAACGCAACATGATAGGAGTCAAGGTGGAATTTAAAATTAAAACCTTTGAACAAGACGAAGATGTTATGTAATGATAAAAGGTATACAATTCACATAGAATAGTCATAAACCTATACATATTGAATTATTTTATAGGTAAATATGCAAATATTTAAAATACAAGGAAAACTTGTATAATGAATACAGCCATACACTGAAGTAGCAATAGATGAAATTACATAATGTCTAAAACTTTTATTAAAATACTCCAGCCAGAAGTGGCAAAAGGAAAAGAAGGTATGCATAAAACAATCCTGGCAATGTAAACATGAAGAAAGGTTACAGTTTCACGGGACATGAAACTTCTACTCTTAGTACCTCTGTATGTTTGAAGATTACCACATGTCAAAGGGTCCAAAAAAAAAGGACACACAGAAGAAAGAAGAAAAAGAAGGAAGAAAGGAAAGAGGGGGAAAAAGAAATAAGGAAGAGGGGGAAAAGACCAAGGAAAGAAATGCAAAGAGGTCTTGAATCCAAGAATTTTCAGCACACTGAGAATACTCTGCATGATACTTAATGGTAGATACAGGTCATCACACATTTGTCAAAACCCAAAGAATGTACAACACCAAGGACGAACCCCAATGCAAACTATGGACGTGAACTAATAACACTGCATCAACATTTATATCAATATTTATAATACTGCATCAATAATTATTTCAACATTTTCAATTTCATCAGTTGTAATGTATATACCATACTAAGACAGCATGTTACTAATGGGGAATTGAGAGTGGATGGTATATGGAAATGGAAACACTTTGTACTTACTTCTCCTTTTTCTGTAAACCTAAAATTGCTCTGACAAATAAAGGCTATTTTTTAAATTATGATAAAAACTTCATGTATCTCTAAATCAAATAGATACAATTAAAAAAGAAAAATCTAGAGGAATATGAATAAAACAATCAATCACCCTCAAAAACCTTGATTTGTATTACCTCAAAATACTAGAAGTATACCACAGAAGCGATCAGAGCAATGTTTAAAAATCTATAACGGGGGGTCACCTGGGTGGCTCAGCGGGTTGAGCCTCTGCCTCTGGCTCAGGTCATGATCTCAGGGTCTTGGGATTGAGTCCCACATTGGGCTCTCTGCTCACCGGGGAGCCTGCTTCCCTTTCTCTCTTTCTGCGTGCCACTCTGCCTACTTGTAATCTCTGTCTGTCAAATAAATAAATAAAATCTTAAAAAAAAAAATCTACAATGGAGGGGCATCTGAGTGGCTCAGTTGTTTAAATGATTGCCTTCAGCTCAGGTCATGATCCCAGAGTCCTGGGATCAAGCCCCACGTTGGGCTCCCGGCTTAGAGGGGAGCCTGCTTCTCCCTCTCCCGCTCCCCTTGCTTGTGCATTCTGTCAAATAAATAAATAAAATCTTAAAAAAAAAAAAAAAGACCCACTATTAAGAAAGATACCAGTATAAATGGATTCACATCTGAGTTTTAATATTTAAGTAACAGATAATGCCTATTCCTACCTCTACACTATTTCCACAGATAGCTTAAAAAAAATACATAAAACTTATTACTCAAATCTGGTAAACACAGTATTTTAAAAAGTAAAAACTGTAAATCATTATATTATAATCCAGTAAAATGACAAAAGGAAAATCATTAGGTCTAATTAAAATTTATTCCAGGAACGTAGAGCAAAATTAGCTCAAGAGGCTATAATGTTAATAAACTAAAAGAAAAAAGCAATTTTTCTGACTAGTAATTGGTAGACCACCAGCAGTTTTGGATACAACTAGAGATAAAGGTAAGAACTTAATGAATTTCTAGATGGGCGGGGGGACAACAACTTTAAACAAACTATCAAGAATCAGAATACATCTCAATATCACAAGTCAAAACTAGAAGAATGCCCAAAAAAAACGCCTTCAAATTGCTAAAGGAGTTATTTCCAATCCAGAATATTATACTCAAAACTCTAAAGGAAAATTTAGGAGAAAGTCTTTATGACCTTGGGTTAGACAAAGATTATTTAGGTATGACACCAAAAACACAATCCATAAATGGGGGGGGAGGGGGGATGTGGTAAATTGGACTTTATCAATAAAAACTTCTGTGCTTCAAAGGATACCATTAAGAAAAAGATAAGCCAAAAATAAATACATAAATAAGAAAAAAAGTAAAGAAAACAGGTAAGTCACAGGTTAGAAAAAAATATCTACAAACCGCCTATCTGTATCAAGAATTCTTAAAGCTCAGTAAGAAGTTGAACCAATTCAAAACTAGGCAAAGAATGACATTCGACACTGCAACCACAGGAGACACATGACTGACCAAACGAGCACAGAAGAGAGCTCTGTTATCATTAAGCATTAGGGAAATGCAAATTAAAACCACAATAAGAGAGCACTAAGTATCCACTAGAATGGCTATCATAAAAAAGCAATTAAAAAAAGAACTGTTCAGGAGGATATAGAAATGTGGAGAAACTAAACCCTTAACACCTTATTCACAGAAACATAAAATGATGCACCAACTGGGAAACAGTTGGACAGTTTCATAATTTATCACATCCCCAACAATTCCACTCTATGTGTCTACCCACGAGAAATGAAACAATTTGTCCGAAGACTTACATGTCAATCTTCACAGCAGCACTATCCCTAACAGCCAAAAGGGAGAAACCATTCAGATATTCAACAACTTATAAGTAGATAAGTAAAATATATGACATCCACACAATGGAATTCCACTCAGCAATAAAAAAGAATGGATTACTGTGCATTACAGCATAAATAAACCTCAAAAGCATTATACTAAGTCAAACACAAACGACTACATATTGTTTGATTTTATATACATAAAATGTCCAGAAAAGGCCAACATAAAACCAGAAAGTATATTAAGAATAGAGATGTAAAAAAGGGAAGGACTGGGGCGCCTGGGTGGCTCAGTGGGTTAAAGCCTGTGCCTCCAGGTCAGGTCATGATCCCAGGGTCTTAAGACTGAGCCCCAGATCGGGCTCTCTGCTCGGCAAGGAGCCTGCTTCCCCCTCTCTCTCTGCCTGCCTCCCTGCCTACTTGTGATTTCTGTCTGTTAAATAAATAAAATCTTTTTAAAAATTAAATTAAAGAAATAAAAAAGGGAAGGACTATTATTAATGTGCACAGGTATCCTTATGGGTAATGCAAATGTTCTATTCTGTGATTCTGCTGTTAGCAGCACAACTCTGTGTATGAACTAAACTCACTGATCTATTGTCGTCTTATATTTGGGCTGCTAGAACAGAATAACATGGACTGGGTGGCTTATAAAAAAGCAGAAATTTATTTCTTGCAATACTAAGACTGGAAAGTCCGAGATCAAGGTGCCAGCCGATTCAATGTCTTGCGGGAGTCACTTCCTAGGTCACAGATGGCAGTCTTCTCACTCACTCATAATAGAAGGGATAAGGTTTCTCTCTGCAATGTCTTCATGAGTTCACAAATTCCACTCATGAGGGCTCCATCCTTATAACCTAATCACCTTCCTAACGCCCCACTTCCAAATACCATCCCCTTGGAATTTATGTTTTAACATATGAGTCTGGGAGGGACACAAACATCTCGTCTATTGCATTTGTCTACTTAAAATGGACGAATGTGAGGCACTTGGCTGACTGAGTTGGTTGAGCATCTGACTCCTGGTTTCAGCTCAGGTCATGATCTCAAGGTCCTGGGATCAAGCCCCACCTTCCACCCAGGCTCTGTACTCTGCAGAGAGTCTGTTTTAGAGTCTCTGCACACCCCACCTTCTGCTCACGTGCTCTCATTCTCTAATCTTTAAAAAAAAAAAAAAAAAAAAGATTCAAAGAAAGCTAGCTAGCTAGCTAGATAAAATGGATGAAGGTTACAATTTGCAGATAATACCACAAGAAAAACTACTGGGTTTTTTTCCCCCAATAAGTTAATAGAGTCATCTGCACTCATGTTAATTCTCATATAATTTAGCTCCTAGGCACTCATTCTCAGGAAGTTACTTACAGATATATCCTAGGAAAAGGGGGAATAAACCACAGTATGCATGACAAAAATCTTAGAAAAAAGAGATCCAAAAAAGAGTTGTTTAGGAATCTTCAGGACAAAGCAGGGAAATCTCAGCTAAAAAGTCAAAATATGAAAGTAGAAGGCAACCAGTACAGACTCCAGAGGTTAAAAAAGAAACAAACAAATATTTCTACAAAAAGACAAAACTGACAGAAAACTCAATGTACCTGAATATATTCAAACATGGGACACGTCTGTGGATAAATCAGGGATAGACACACTGAAAACTAAGCAAAGATCATTTTTAGTGGTAAAGAAAAAAATGGTTCAGGAAAGTGAAAGTAATCTTAGGTGACAAGAGGACTGCTGTGAAGAGCATTCACACTGTGATCATAATAAAATCCCAAACACGGAGCTCACCCAAATCATGACAGAGTGGCCGCAGAAGACCGAAAGTGTGCAATGGTGCAGTGGGTGTGGCAGGGTGGAAGCTGACAGAAGTGGAAAAGGGAGAAAGACCCATATACATGCGCTGATTAAAAAGATACAAACAATACTAAAAGAATCAACTAAACTAATTTAAACTGGTCACCGCCATCAATACTAAGCTCCTTTCTGAGAGGGAGGCAACAATGCCCCTAAACAAAGGCAGAGCACCAGCAAGAGCTTTCCTCCTCCTGCCTCTGCCTCCCTCCCTGGCAGCACTGGCTGTTCCCTGCCCAAAGCTCCCCACACTATCAGTTCCCTCTTTCTAGGGATTTCTCACGTCTCCTTTTTCTGTTGTTTTTGTTTTTTCCTTTTTTGGTGGGTTTTGGTAGTCACTCAAGGGTTGCTATTGGATCAAAAGGCCAGGAACATGCCAGTTCCGCTGTTCTAAACCCCATGATTTCATAACCAGGTGAAAATTCATCAGTTACAAAAAGATAAGCTTATCACCCATCTAAGAACTCAGAACAGACATTGCCCACAGATACCTCTCAAAAGTAAGTTCTTGATTTTAAAAAGAAACAGAAGAACCACCCAACCCTAAAATGAATCAAAATGAAGAACAGATTAATCACAGAGCTACGGTGAGATGCGGATGGTGACCATGAAAACAACTGAAAACACAAACCGCAAAGACACTAGAAAAGCAAGGCCTGAAGAAAAGTCATATTACAGTAATACAAAACTAATAATAAAAATAGTAAAATGAAGAATTAGGGGAAAAGACAGCAGGATTAAATATAAATATGCCAATTTCCATTCATTTTTGTAAAAGGGAAACACTACATTCTCTCAAACTGGAGTATGAAGAAATATGATGGCAAAAATATAAATGGTTTTAATAACCATTTTTCTTATTATTAAGAACATCTTCTAAGGAATTACTATCTGTGGAAAATTAGAAACATTTATCTAATACTCCGGCAATTTCATCGTTTTTAATCTCTTTTTCTTTGGTTAAATATAAATGAAATAAGCTAATTCTAAAACATCATATGGAAAAACAAGAGTAATGAGAAAGGAACAGTCCTGCTGGACACTGTGTTTTGTTTTGTTTTTTTTTTAAAGATTTATTTATTTATTTATTTGACAGAGAGAGATCACAAGCAGGCAGAGAGGCAGGCAGAGAGAGAGGAGGAAGCAGGCTCCCCACTGAGCAAAGAGCCCGATGCGGGGCTCGATCCCAGAACCCTGAGATCATGACCTGAGCCGAAGGCAATGGCTTAACCCACTAAGCCACCCAGGCGCCCCTGGATACTGTGTTATAACACAAAGATATAACACCTAAAATAGTGTGGTACTAGCACATGATTAAACAGCAAGGTTAAAAAAAGAAAACAGTCAAATAAACAGATCTGAACACACAGGAGTTCAGTATATAATTAAGATGATTTCTAATTACTACATAAAAGAACGATTATTCAGTAATGGTTGTGACAGGTAGCCATTTTTTTAATTAAAAAATCAAATCAAAATTCCAGATGGAATGAAAATTTCACCAGGAATGATGCAATAAGTACGAAAGGAAAACATGAAAGAAAAACGTTTAATTTATGAATGTGCAGGAAAAGTCTAAGTATGTTTTAACACCAGAAATAAGAGATTTAAAATTCAACTGTAAGATTTAAAAACAAAAAATTTCTAAATAGAAAAAACAATATACAAAGTCGAAAAGGCAACAGGTGAAGGAAAAATAAATCACATCTGGATTTGGTGTTTTTTTAATCTACATTTATTTGATAATCTGACCAGGAAATGGCTTGTGGCTAAGAGAAGAAACCAATTACTTACTCACAGAACATCTTAGCATTATTCCCCACACCTCATTCCCATGAGGGGCAATTTGATTCCCTGTGCACACAGGGGGTAAGAAGCACAGGAGAGGAAGCCCAAAACTATTAAACTCAGAGCTTATGTAAGAGTTGCTGCTTTATTTGCCGGTCCTCTACTTTGGAGGGGAGGGCGGCGGTGGAGGGGAAGCATGGGCGTGCGAGCAAACTTGGCTCTGGAATGTACATCTATCTTTCTGAGGTGAGAAGGGGAACCTCAACAAATGGCTCTAAGGAAAAATTCGACTCTCTCTCCAGCACACTCTATCTTAATGACTCTGTAGAAATGTGAAAAATATTCAGGGAGCATCGCTTCTTCGTGATACCACAAATGGCTAACTGCTTTAAAAAAATGACACCTTTAATAAGAAAACCCAAAGGGCAAAGGAGCTAATGGTCAATTCAAAGAAAATGAAATGTTAATCTATGAAGAAAAATTAAACCTTACTCATAAGAAGGAAAATGAAAATGATATATTACTTCTCACTATCAGAAAAAGACCAGCAGTCAAAGATCCTTTTGGCCAGGGAGTAAAAGGCACTGATAATATTTAACTAAAGTATTAAAATTCATGTTTCCCCCAGAAATTCTACTTCCACATGTGCAAAATCAGGATATAAAGGGTCATTCATAATTGCCAATATTTGCGATAGCAAAATACTGGGAAAACTGCCAACAGGAAACCGGTGAAATTATAGGATTACATCTACAACAGAGTATTAAAAATCATAAAAATGAAGAAGACAATGCTTTAAGTTAAGTGTGGAACATTACCAAAGACACACTGTTGGGAGGCCTGGGTGGCTCAGTGGGTTAAAGCCTCTGCCTTCAGCTCAGGTCATGATCTCAGGGTCCTGGGATCAAGCCCCTTATCAGGCTCTCTGCTCAGCGGGGAGCCTGCTTCCCCCTCCCCCTCTGCTGCCTCTCTGCCTACTTGTGATCTCTCTCTGTCAAATAAATAAATAAAATTTTGGGGGAAAAAAAAAGACACACTGTTAGGTAAAACAGTTGCCTCTTGAGGGAAATCAAATGGTTGTGATAAAATGTGGTATGGAGAGTTACTTTTCCATTGAATACGGTTTAGAAACGTTGGATTTCTTTTCTTTTCTCTTTTTTACCAAACATTGCCAATTCTTAGTTTTATCATCCATTAAGAAACTAAAATTATTCAAGCAAAACTACATATAATTTAGTTAATTAATATAGCATTTTAACAAGATTACGATTTTTGGTAGCGTATTTCCCCAACTCTCTACCCATCTTTCCTAAGCAGAAGGGAGGCAACAGGTGACATGGACACAGATACGTATGTGTGGGTGGGTATGTATGTGAGCTTCTAGGACAGAAAATGAAGAGAACATTTTGAGCAAAAGGAGTAACATATAAAGGCACACAGAGGTCAAACGGAACGGCATACTCAGGAAAGAAAAGAGTCTCACCTAACTAGTGCATCCAGAATGGCACTGGCAGGAAAGAGGACTCTGAGGGGAAGATGAAAGACATAGTGAAAAGGGACCTGTAAGGCAGAAACACTTGAATTTTATCAGTAAGAAACAGAAAACCAACAGCTGTGAACACAAATAAACATATAAGGACAGCATAAATAATTCTGATAAATAAATTTTAACCAGACTGAGAACAAAACCAGTCAACAAGTATCCATACACCAAACGTGGTGACTTTCTCAGTGTTACATCTCTTTAAGAAGAAACCTGTATTTCAAATTTCACTCTTAAAAAAAATACCAAGCAAAGTAAAGACGCTACTCATATTTCTGTTACCAGAAAAAAGTGTAAACTTGAAGCTTGAAAAAGTGACAGTTCAATCAAGATATTTCAAGGAAGGAAAAAAACAAAAAAAGAACACAGAAAATTATAGCTCTCCAGGCTCAAAATGACACACTAATTAGAGATAACATATATCTGAGAAGATGAAGAATTTGGCAAATGTGCCTTAAGTATTATAATTTAAGGTTAGTAAAAAAATTCGAAAAAGAAAATTTACTATTAAAAGAACATGAGTTATTTAAATATCAGATAGAAGTCTTTGAAATATTTAAGAATGGCTTTCTGAATACAATGAAATCCAAAGTTCTTTAATCATACTCCCATTCGGTCACAGCCTCTACCACCGAATATCCCCCCCATCACACAGATGCTTCTAGAAAATCAAAATTAATTTATCTGGTAACTGATAGGATTATGGTCACTGGAAATATATGCACAGTAAAGAAATATTAAAACATTAAATGGGAGACACAAATGAATCCAAGTGTGATATTAAAAAGCATAAAATGAGGTACTATCAGATATAATAAAATGAATCTCTTCTTGAAATTAATTTTTTCTTTGAATTCATTTATACTCTTTTTTTGAAAGTATACAACATAACTTGCTGACAACCATCCAAGATATACAACGTAAACCTAAGTATCTAATGATTTTGACCCAAGTGCATAGCATTATTTGATATAAATCCCAACTTCCAGAGGTCTTATACCAAAACCAACAATGGTAAAAACTCAGAAAAGCTTATGGGTTGAGACAGATGAACCAGAAACACACACACACACACACACACGAACATAGTAATAAAGTGTCCTAAAAACAGTACTGGTTATTAATTCTGTAAATTCTGCTACGTGCCCTAATTAAACAATCTGGTAGCTCTTTTGCTGGAATAAAATACAAATGTCTTATAGTCACTCTAAATTGCCTTCAGAATCATATTACAAACTAGTATTCCCATCATGGCATAATAAAGTCTCGATTTTAATCAAAAACACAATTTCCCAGCTAATTATCTAATTAGATATTCTTTGTTATAAGGACTAATTTTAATCAAAATCAAATCAATCTCTAAAAGACAAAATTCTGCCACTCCTAAAGATATTCACACCAATAAATTATAGGTTAAATAAGTGATCTCAAACACAAATCTCGTAAGTTTTGAACAACAATAACTTAAACAAACTCTACAAATATTTACAATACTGCTTTCAAATGCATCTAGATACCATAAATTCTGCCATACTAAATGAAAACCAGCCCCACAGCGTAATCTCATAAGCATAATGTTGAAAAGAGCAAGGTATAGAAAACTGCATATTACATGATCCCACTGATTTAAAGGTTAAAAACAGGTACAATTACATATTGCTTAGGTGTGCATAATTAAAAGGAAAAATGATACAGAAATGCAAGCATTTAGAACTCAGAACAGTAAAGAGATCTAGGAGGACGGATGAGGAACACGTAGAAGAAGCGGGTGATAGGTGGGGTGGTAAGAAGTGCTGGCATTTGGGGACTTGTAGATCCACTTGATGTTTACATGCATTTTTGTGTTTTATGTACTTTTCTGCATGTGTCTATTAGTTTACAACTTAAACAAAAGGAAAAGGGCAAGAAGGAAGGAAAGCCACGAGTCCTCCAGGGCCCTTGGTTGGAACAGCGGGAGCACATCCCTAAGTCGACAGTTCCAGAGCTGCTGTTGGACGTCTCAGCCTCAACCCTGTGGCAGAGGGGGCAGCTCCTCTAGAAGCCAGGCTGAGGGGCAGAGTTCTGAGTGTCATTCC
The DNA here is from genome assembly GCF_009829155.1 of Mustela erminea. NCBI lineage: Eukaryota > Metazoa > Chordata > Mammalia > Carnivora > Mustelidae > Mustela > Mustela erminea. Next base: position 10,853,215 of record NC_045628.1, read on the forward strand.
TGTAACTCACTCTAAGTACTCTTCCTTCCTCCATCCCTTCAGAGATCTTAAAGGCACAGAATCCCTTCTGTTTATCACATCTAACAGCAGTTCTCTTAACAGCACATGAACCCCTAACTGAGACAAGTCATCAAGAGAGGTGTGAAAGAACCAAAGTGGAATTTCCAGTATGGAGTGTTAACAGTAATGAGGCAGAAGGGCTAGACACTGACCATTAAATTAACCTGATATTTACCTAGCACTCCCAACTGATGTCTTAGCACAAGCACAAAAAAATGGTATCTTTATTTAACACTTTATGAAGGTGGACTTTTGACTTTCATAAAAACAAAAAGGAGTGGGAGAGGAAGGGGAAAGTAAAGAGGCCCGGTGAGGAAGGAAAAAGTTACCTGGAGTCTCGTATTCATTTCCAAAAAATAAAAATTCTTCTTTGAGTCCACAAGGAATTCCACGGTCCCAGCAGAGGAATATTTCACTGCTTTGGCAAGAGCTACAGCTTGTTCTCCCATTGCTCTTCGAGTCTCCGAATCCAGAAAAATGCTACAAACGCAGAAAGAGTAATCAACATTTTGAACCAAAGTCACCTCTTGCATGCACCATATAAAAATTTTCTTAAAGGGGGGGCCCCTGGGTAGCTCAGTGGGTTAAAGCTTCTGCCTTCAGCTCCGGTCATGGTCTCAGGGTCCTGGGATCAAGCCCCGCATCAGGCTCTCTGCTCAACGGGGAGCCTGCTTCCTCCTCTCTCTCTGCCTACTTGTGATCTCTGTCTGTCAAATGAATAAATTTTTAAAAAAAATTTTTTTTCTGAAAGGCTACTCAAATGCAATCATCTGTATCAATTTAAGATTTTATACCATATGATTTACATATGTTTATAACACAGGCTTTTTGTATTATCAAGCCTAACATGTTTAAATAAGTCAGCTTCAAATTTTTATAAAACTAACATGTGAACTTTCTACATGATGGTGCAATTTCCATCCATTTTAGCACAAGTAGTTGTTTCAACCAGTAGAACTTAACATCCATATTCAGAACTTTCCAAGCTTAAGTGGGGAGACACGTCTTAGGGAGAACACATGTGCTGGATGAGCTGCCACCAGGCAAGCCCTGCCCGGGACGGGGAGCTCAGCAATGAATCAACAACACACACTAAGTAAGGCAGCTTTCAACAGAAACGTATATAAAACAAGGGTATGTCAGGATGTTTTCATCGAGGTTACCTACTGATTAAAATGTCCTGACTAGAGGCTCAAGGGACTAACTGCGTACTTCCCCTATGTATTCGCTCATTCAGGGCTCGCAGTGACTCTGTGATAACTGACTGTACATCTAGTGAATCCTCAAAACTCTGGCTTCACGATATCAAAATTACCCTCCAGCATAAAAAAAAGCTCAAATGTCTTCAATAAACCCTAAAAAAAAAAAAGAATATTTGTATATTTTCACATATTTTGCTTCTATGCAAGAAAGGCTCTAAGAAATAGAACATTGATTACTTTTCTCTTCATGGATTAAACCTTATGGGTCAAGGTTTAGGTGGTTTTTATAAAATCTTTATTATGGAAGAGTACAATGAACTTCTATGCACCTGGTTCCCATGTGGAACAATTATTAATACACAGCCGGTCTTGTCTACACCACACATCTTCTTTTCAACCAGGCCCACCTGTTTTTTGTTTTTTGGTTGTTTTTTTTTTTTACAAATTTTATTTTAAATCAAATCCCAAATTAGATATCATTTCATCTACAGAAACTTCCATATCTGTTTCTAATTAGCCAGAACTTCTTAATGGCATTTAATATCCAGTTAGCATTCAAATCTCCCTAATCATTTCCATTTTTTTCAGGTAATATCATTGAGTCAGAACTCAAATAAGGTCCAGCCACTCCATTCGCTTATTTATTCTTACATCTTTACAGTTCTTTTAACTTGAATGTTCTCATCCCCTTAGAACTAAGATAAGGATCTGCTCCTTTTCCTCTCATTTCTCACAATTTGGGTTCAACCCCAGAGTTGCACACCATTTTAACATCTGCATTATATTTCTATTTTTCATAAACTGCTGGCTAGATCTAGAACCCTGAATAGATTTCAGGTTGGACTGGGGGAGGAGGAGGCATGAATATTACACGAGTGGGAAGTGCACCTCCTAACTGTGTCCATTTTGGTGTTTAGGATTAACCACTGAACTTAGGTATTCTGCATCCTATTTACCTATCATAAACAACAGTTCTGCATCAACCTAATGGATATAGGCATAGATGACATTTCAATGATAACTAACTGACAAAATTAATACCAAAAAAAAAAAAAGAAAGAACGAACGAACCAACCCCAAAATTAACATCATAACATTTGGAGAATCTCAAAGACAGTGGAGTAAACTATTTTTGTACTATCTGACCTTGTCCTTTCTCTTGTCATAAACTCTGCTAGTAACACTCAGAGCTGTAAGCAACCTCATCACGGCACTCAAAACACAGCAGTAAATTCCTATTCTAGAAACTGAAAACTGAATATTCCACTTATTTAAGATTTTACAAATAGTAATATACAAATACCTAACAAGTCACTATTAATGACCAGTTCTCATTTGGGGGTTTGTTTTTTGTTTTTGTTCCTACTGCTTTAAAGTTTCCTCTTTTTCTCTCCATTAATAGATGAGTTTGTATGAAAGACTTTATTTCTAGAGAAAGAGAGAGGGAACAAAATAATAGTTCAAGGTTCCCAATCTGTGAAAGATTTTTATAGCAGGTAAAACCTGAATGGGTTTAAAAAGAAAAAGTTAATTACATTGGACGGAATAAGAAAAGGACACAAAACTACAGAAGTGGTGTGTCAGAGATAATCCTGTTCCACCAGCAATGTACCCTGCTTCCACACAACTAGAATTTTAGCAGAGTACAAGGTTACTTCATTTTGAAAAGACATTTCCCAACTTCCCTAGCAAAGTCCCTAACTTCAGATCACCACCAAGCAATCAGCACTTGTAGGTTCTGGGGCCCTTCCTTAAGCATACAAGTAGAACATTCCTTTTGCCTTTTCTTCTTCCTTTCCTTGCCATCCTGGTGTTGGGCCATGAGGTAGGGTCATGCCCCACGAACGATGCAGTGGGCTGTTCTTCATCGCCCAGTGACTGGATTTCAAGCTGAGTTCCCCAAGAGGCAGGAAATGGAAGCTGGCAGCTTCCTAAGGCCTGCACAAAGCATCACTCCCATGCAGTGTATTCTCAGAGCACAGAATAAAGGGAGGGTACACAAAGATCCAAACCTCCGCTCTTCATCAAGAGAAGTGGCAAAAAACTTGGGAACCATGTTTTAAAACTACCACACCATACTGTATGTTTAAAACCCAATATAATTAAGGCAGGACTTGCTTTGGACCATTACCCTATAATTTAAAAATTCACTCATATTCACACCTACTCTTTCTAGATATTATACATACATATCAAGGCACACTGGTATGACTAAGTTACAACTGGCTACCCTCCTTATCACCTGATTATTAAAAATAACAACATAGATTCAACTGGGGGACTTTTAAGAATGCAGAGCCAACTACAATACATACAAATATCAACCTAGCATCAAATTAGAAATGAAGTTCCATGAAATTGCTACACTAAACACAGTCTAAAGGTAACTTGGAGAAGAACTCAAAACTGATAAATCAGGGAATTCCTAAAATCCATGCTTTGAAGGTAGGATAAATTCAAAACTTCAGAATCAATTTTATGAAGCCTTCACCAACAGAAGATCCTAGAAGGCAAGGCATGTATCCCCAGACATTCGGCAAGCCCAGAAACGCCAGCAGGGTCCCAACTACCTAGAAGCTCATGGAAGTCATAGCTGGCTATCCTCCCAACTCTCTCCTCTAACAAACCCTCCTTTTTTCCCCAAGTAGTCTCTCACTTGCACTTCAGTCATGCACTGAAGGACTGAGGAAGACCGAGTGACAAATTCTTGATTATAAAAATACTCACTAGTAGACTCTACCATGACAATCCCACCGAATCGCTACTGAAGCAGTTACAGCCAATAAAATGGGAAAGAAGTACACTAAACAAAACACTCGATTCTGAACAGTCATTAGGGAAAACACTTACCTTGGTGCTTCCTCCACCACTTTCTGATTTCTTCGCTGAATTGAGCACTCCCTTTCGTTGAGCCACAGCGCATTCCCGTGTTTGTCACCTAAAACCTGGCAGAGCAATACCGTTTGAACACCTGCACACTCGTACCTCCAGAGAATGTGCCCAATTAACATTTCCACCGTGCAACACCCCTTGGTTTTTATCACTTGAACCTCCCAGAACACACGTACCTCTCAATTATGTTCCTCTTTTGGTTGATGCTAATAGAAGAAAACTTTATTTATAACCCTGAAACTCACTAAACTGTTTTAAAAAGACTTGAGGAAAAAATTCTCACATGATATTTCACTCAGCACATTGGGAATGTAACAGCAATTGTACAAATTTTGCGAAGGACATGGAGTGTCGAGAAAGAGAATATACATTCTAGATATCCGTGCTGCTTTAGGAAAACCGTTAAGTGTTATTACAAACACCAGTTTGTTTTTAACAAAATTATCTGTTGATCAGGAAATTCTATTTTATTCACATCCAATATCACTCTATTCTTATATAGGATGCTTTTACTGTGCCTTATTTTTGTTATAGAAACTGACAAAAGGTCTGGTGTTAACATGTAACACATTATGATTTTTCCTGTTTGTAATACTGAGAAATAAGCTGGAGTTGCCAGATAAAATAACAGGACATTCACAGATGAGTGTGAATTTCAAAGACTTGTTTATTTATTTCTAGAGAGAGTGCACACATGAGCAGGGGGCAGGGCAGAGGGAGAGAGAGAGAGAATCTCCAGCACACTCCCCACTGAGAACGGGGCCAGACACAGAGCTCAATCTCACCACGCTGAGATCCTGACCTGAGCTGAAATCAAAAGTTGGAGGCTTAACCAACTGAGCCACCCTGGCACCCGTGAATTTGAATTTCAAATAAACAACAAAAAATCTTAATAAAAATAGATCCCAAATACTTATTAGGACATACTTCCACTTAAAAAAAAAAAAATACTGTTTATCTGAAATTCAAATTTAACATGTATCTTATCAGCTAAATCTGGTAACCCTGAAGCATGCTCTTGGTTAGTATTTTTGCACAGAATGTTTGTTTCTAGGAATAGATTACTCTATCTTCATGATTAAGGAGGAGTTACATATTACTGAATGCATATATTAAGTTCACAGGCTATTCTAGAAGCCAAAAGGCTAGGCAACAAATTTTTTTTTAAGATTTTATTTATTTATTTATTTGACAGACAAGAGATTACATGTAGGCAAAGAGAGAAGGAGGGGGGAGCAGGCTCCCTGCTGAGCAGAGAGCCCCATGCTGAGCAGAGAGCCCGATGCGGGGCTCAATCCCAAGATTCCGGGATCATGACCTGAGTGGAAGGCAGAGGCTTTAACCCACTGAGTCACCCAAGAGCCCCTAGGCAATAATTTTAACTGAGAATTGCTATGCAACTTCTCTATGCAAGTCACTTTTTTTCCTTATGGATTATAAATACCAATATATCTTCTTAGTACTACATATGGTGCTAAAAATATAAAACCAAAAAAAGATCATGTAAATAATAGTGAACAATAAAATGAGTAGTTAACATATGAATGTAAATTTAATTTTTAGTAATAAAACCTATCTAAACCTCAAGAATGATTCCAAGCAAAGAGAAATACTGCAGTAATGAAATGCCAAAAAGTTGCAATTTCATTTTTAAGTCTCAAAGGTGGTTGCATGAAGTACTGCCTAAAAAACACTTTAACACTAAAAAATACTTTAACACTAAATTTATTCTACTTCTTTTCACCCTAGTTGACAAGGAACCGAAACCAGACTGTGTGTCCAAGAAATAAAGCCATGATGACCAAGAATTCTCAGAAATATTTCTAACTATACAATATTAGATTCATATATAGAATTACATTTGTTTTCTCCTAAAGTCCCTAAAGTCCACTTAGTCTCCTAATTCTTTTTTAAAAAATCTTGTCATGGGGTCATCTGGGTGGCTCAGCTGGTTAAGCAACCAACTTGATTTTGGCTTGGGTCAAGATCCCAGAGTTGTAAGACTGTCCCCAGTGGCTGTGGAACCTGCATAAGACTCTCTCTCTCCCACTGCCCCATTCCTTGAGCTCTCTCTCTCTTACGAAAAGAAAAAAAAGTTCTTTCCTAAGCATTCAACGAAAATAGTATTCTTAAAGATTCACTTATGAATCATTAAAAAGATATTTAAAGGAGGTGGAGAGGCAGAGTGAGGAGGAGAGAGAATCCTCAAAGCGACTCCCCACTGAGCATGGAGCCTGACCCCGAAGTTGAACCCAGGACCCTGAGATCATGAGCAGAAATCAAGAGTCAGCTGCATGGGGCCCCTGGGAGCTCAGTCAGTTAAACATCTGGCTTTGGCTCAGGTCATGATCTTAGAACCTTGGGACTGAGTCCTCCCGCCAACCCCGACACAGGTTCCCTGCTCAGTGGAGAGTCTGCTTATCACTCTCCCTCTGCCCCTCCCCCTGCTCATTCTCTCTCATAAATTTTTAAAAATCATAGTAAATAAATAATTGGCTACTTAACCAACTGAGCCACCTAAGCATCCCTGAACAAAAATAATTTGACAGTGATTTATTCCACTAAACAAACAGACTGAGTGACTAGACGATATAAAGAGTACCTGTAAGGGAAGTTAATACTTAAATCCCTCATTGGTTTTGTGTTGTTTTTAAGATTTTATTTTTTAAGTAATCTCTATACCCAGGGTGGGGCTTAAACTCACAACCTGGAGACCAAGAGTCATGCTCCACTGACTAAGCCAGTAAGACAGTCCCCCATCATGAGTTTTGTTCTGTTTTCTTTTACTTTTAATATAGCTTTTTACAGTGTGCAGGTCCTCAATGTGGAAAAATCTCCCAAATACACTGCTTACTGGAAAAAGCTTCATGATAACAGGGTGTCCACAAAATGCAAGCCACTTAGTATCCCTGGATCTAACCCACAAAATGCCAGGAGAGCCCAGGTGCAGAAACATGGGCTAAACCACACAGAGTGGTGCCATTGCCACCACCAGTGCAGTCTTAGCATAAGAAAGGACACAGCATGTGAAAAATAGGTAAAAAAAAAAAAAAAAGAAAAAAGCAGGATATAGCAGTGCCTGCTTCTAGGGACAGAGACCAGGGGACTTGGAACACGGGTGAAAGGAATGCTCACTTTCCATTGTATGTCCTTTATTATGAGCACAAATTCCCTCAGATATAATTAAATACATGCAAATTGAGGAAAATAATTTAATAAGAACTTTCAAGCTTAGACCAGATATGGCAAACACCTATGTTACCGATTTAAGTTACCAGGAGACACTTTCACGTATGTTTAAAATTATCACCTAGATAATATAGGATAGCTAATGAAAATAAACTAAAAGCTGATGTAGATCTATAATTACTTAACACAATCTGACAAACACTTATCGAGTATTAATAATGTGTAAGACAATGGCCTTGTTGCTGGGAACAACAAATGAATAAGACCTACTGACTGCCTTCAACTGCCTTCTTGGTCTATTCAAAAAGTCAGGACAATTCAAGATAAAAATCAATGGGACAGGTGGGGAATACAGAGAAGGGGAAAATTAATTTTGCTTGTACAATCATACAGAAAGGGCAGCCCAAATATCTCCCCTTAGTTACAGACTTAAATAAATACCCAAGAGTCTACTCTTATCACCTACACTTTTGTATCTCTATTTATTCAGTAAAGTTGCAAAATGCAAAATTAATATACAGAAATCAGCTGCATTTCAAAACAATAATGAAGTAGCAAAAAGAGAAATTAAGAAGACAATTCCATTTACAATTACACTAAGAAGAATAAAATACCAAGGAACAAAATTAACCAAGGAGGTGAAAGACCCGCACTCGGGAAACTATAAAATGCTGATAAAAGAGACTGAAGATGACACAAACAAATATACAGCTATTCCATGCTCGTGGACTGAAAGAATATTGTTGAATATACATAGTACTCTAAGCCATCTACAGATTTCATGCAATCTCTACCAAAATACCAACAGCATTCTCCACAGACCTAAAACTAATAATCTTAAAATCTGTGTGAATCACAAATGACCACAAATAGCCAAGGCAATTTTAAGAGCAAAGCTGAAAGTATCACAATCCCAGATTTCAAGATATACTACAAAGCTACAGTAATCAAAACAGTATGGTATGGTCCCAAGAACAGACGCATACATCAACAGAAGAGAGTACCAAGAAATATGACAAAGGAGACAAGATTATACAATGGGGAAAAGATAGTCTCTTCGGTTAACGGTGTTGGAAAAACTGGACCATTCCATGTAAAAGAACAGAACTGGACCACTCTCTAACGCCATACACAAAAATAAACTCCAAATGAATTAAAGACTTAAATGTGAGGCCTGAAACCATACAAATCCTAGAAGAGAACACACAGGCAGTAATTCCCCTGACATCAACCACAGCAACATTCTTCTAGATATGGGAAACAAAAGCAAAAATAAACTACTGGGACTACTCCAAAATAAAAACCTTTTGCACAGCAAAAGAAACCACCAACAAGAAAAAAGGTAACCTACTGAATGGGAGGAGATGTTGCAAATTATCTGTTTAATAATAAGGGTTAATATCCAAAACATAAAGGAGAGGGACACCTGGCTGGCTCAGTCAGTGAATTATGTTTCTCAATCTCAAGGTCATGAATTCCAGCCCCATGCTGGGTGGGAAGCATACTTTACACACACACACACACACACACACACACACACACACACACACACAGCAATACAGTTTTTACCAGACCTAAACATAACATTACCATGTAATCCAATAATACTTCTCCTCAATAATAATACTTTTCAAATTTGGTGTTTAAATATGTGTACGTCCATAAAAAGACATAACAATGTATTCATAATATCAAAAAGTTGGAAACACCCTGATGATCCACCAACAGAAAAATGGGTAAATTGCAGGGTATTCAAACAATGAAATATCACCGAGCAATTTTTTTTAGAGACAGCCTCAAGGAAAAATCTCAAAGATATGATGTTGTCTAAAACAAGTCAGACATAACCAAAATACGTTGTATGACTTCATATATGTAAGTTTAAATACAGGCAGAAATACTCTGTAGTGTTAGAACAGGAGGTACTTTGGCGGCCAAGTGGAGGGAAATTGTATGAAGAAATCTTCTGATGTCACAGAAATGTGCTATATGCAGATCTGGATGGCTGCTGTACAGCTAGCTATACATGCGTGCATGAGAATTTATTGAGTTGTACTCTTAAGATTTGTGGACTTTACTGAAGAGATGTGATATCTCACTTCAGAATATCTAAAACAAAAAACCACCACCAACAACAAAAACCCCACTAACTTCAGAAATACACTACATTCAATGTTTTAAAACTACGTGCTGATTAGATATATTTGCACATTTTTCCCCACTCTGGAAAACTGGAGGCCCTAGATGAAGATTTTCTACCCATAAAAAATATCTAGGGCACTTGGGTGGCTCAGTCAGTTAAGCATCTGCCATCAGCTCAGATCATGATCTCAGGGTCCTGGAATCAAGCCCCACATTGGGCTCCGGGGGAGGGGGGTGAGAGAGGTCAGTGCCTCCCTCTCCCTTTGCCCCTTGCCAGCTTGTGCTCTCTCTCCCTCTCTCTCTCTCTCTCAAATAAATAAATAAAATCTTTAAAAAGGCTATGTAAGGGGCGCCTGGGTGGCTCAGTGGGTTAAAGCCTCTGCCTTTCACTCGGATCATGGTCCCGGGGTCCTGGGATAGAGCCCTGAGTCGGGCTCTCTGCTCAGCAGGGAGCCTGCTTCCCTTCCTCTCTCTGCCTGTCTCCCTGTCTGCCTGTGATCTCTGTCTGTCAAATAAAATGAAATTTTTTTTTAAAAGGCTATGTATAATTATAATTAATTTTAAAAACCACAATGACAAAATTGAAGACTTTTATTATGCCTCATCGGAAAGGGCAAGGGCAGCAAATAACCTATTATTTTAATTTTGTGGCTCTCTGTTCTCTATATATTCTATATATACATAGAATATACATATATTCTATAAGTATATCTATAAATTCTCTATATAAGTAAAACAATACTTAAACTTCAGGAGGATTTCAAATTTGGTGTTTACATTTTATCAACTTTAAATTCAATTCACAGCCATAAGGTTCTCAACAGAAGACATTCTTAACAGAAATGAAAACTTCAGGAGACCCTGTCTTCTTCCACGTGTTATTTCAGAAAACCATTTTTTTGTCTTGCTAAAATCCACACCCCACAACTGCTTTAGCAGTTAGATTAAAACCTTAATCTGAATAGAAAAAATTATCTACTCATCTCTATACTAGCAGCTCCTAGAAGAATGCCTGTCTCAGTGAGCCATGCAGACATCTAGTGAATCAAAATGATAGGAGTCCAGATCAAGCACTTCAAAAAAAAAAAAAAAAGAAGAAGCAAGCCCTGTCATGGCCCAGTCTCAGAATGGGATTGAATGATTCTCTCTAGATGCTATGCTTTTAGCTTGGCCATACAGCTTGGAACTGTTTCTTTGCAGGATTTCTGTATCATCCCTTACACTAACCAACATTCTGGCACCTTGATGAGAAGTATACCAGATTCCCAAGGGAAGTAATCAATTCATGTACATTTTCTATTCTGAAGTTATTAAAGCATATCAGAACAATTCACAATCATTCTAAATGGAAGAAAGAAATGATTTTTTTAAAGTCATAATAAGAAAGCATCTTAAGATGTACCAACCTGGATTTCTATATGACGAGGGTTATCGATAAATTTTTCTATTAGTAGTCTATCATCACCAAAACTAGAAGCAGCTTCTTGAGATGAAAATCTAAAGCCATCCCTAATTAAAAAAAAAGGGGGGGGTGGACAATCAGACAATCAAACTAACAAAGCAAATTCAGCCCTCAATATGAAAGAAAACAAAGCACTTAAATATTTATTTTGGTTTATGAACAAAGCAAAGAAAAATTCACTTAATGCACAAATAACTAAGTTGACTTTCATTGACCAACAACTCCTACACTCACCAGCTTTGTGACCTGGGTTAATGATTTAAATTCCCAGACCCTACATTATATAATGAAATAGGAATACCAATACTTAGTTCACCAACTGTTAAAAATTAGATTTTTTAATAAACCACACAAAATTCCATTTCCTCACCCCTAACATATTTAAATTCCACTAATAAAAAAATTTTTCAATGCATATTCATTTGACTCAAGAGTCAGAATACGTACACAAAAATGCAAAGGGTCAACTTGGCCAACGGCATGACTGGGGCAAAATTATAAGGAAATACTCAGTGAGAATGAACATACAAGAGGAGGATCCTCAAGAACATTTTATGATATTTTTCATGATATTTTAAATATACACACATAAATGTAAGAGCCCTCACATACCCATACACATCATTACAACTTTGTCTTTTGAAATTGTTCAAAATTAATCATTAAAAGATAAAAGTACAATTTTTGAAAATAAAAATATGGATATAATTATAGGTTTATCCATTTTCTTCCCAAACTATAAAAATTTAAATTGTTATAATTAAAAATACGCTCACCAAATTCATATACTATGAATTTGAATGAAATTCAAATGAAATGGGCTCATTCACTATTAAAAATGCACACTTGCTTAACTAAAACTGAGTATATTATTGTCCACTCACTGATATATTCAGAATGTAGTTTAATTCTTTTTACATATCACTAAGTTTCTTAATCTTCAGATTAAATATCTATACTTAAATACAATATTAAAATTTGTCCAACCTTTTAATTTGCAAACATTCCATCTGGCATTATTAGAAATATATGTGCTGCCGAAGCGAGCACTGGCATTATTAGAAATAAACACCACATTTGTTTTTGTGCTTAAAAAATACAACACAGCAAGTAAACAATGACCAGAAGATAAATTCAAAACATATTGCAACAATTCCCGTTTCTCAGAGTTCTCAGGGAAAAGGTATCAAGTTTTCTTAGTCCTCTATTACTTCTTTGATTTAGGGGAATGGAGTTTTTAGATCTCTGGAGACTGCAAACCTCAAAGAAACTAACGCACAATGAATTATTGTTTCCAGTACCATATGACCAACTTTTTATTAGATGGGGTATGATGATTCACAAAGAAAAAACAAAGCTCATTACAGTTTGTCTCTGCTGTAATGACTAAGGGCTTTCATGTTGCATTTAAACCAAGAATGCTAGAGAAAAATATCAAAATCACCCAAATAAATGATCACATTCAAAAGCATCACCAGGATATTTTGGAGCTCATGGAAAACTACTTTTTAAAAAACATTTGTTATGCTCAGTTACACACTGATTCAACAAGTTTTTTGCTCATCATGAAACCATGAGCCTGCGGCATATTTAGGTGGTGGGAATACAAAAATAAAGCAGAAACTGCTCTCAAAGGACGCAAAGGCTAGCAGGGGTATTCCAAAATGTAAACATGGTCAATTTTCCATTGCGCCTTATTTCACTGAAATGCAGATAGGGAAAAGAAAGCCAGAGGTTAATATGAAGACATGAGTCTACCAACAACCTTCCTGATTCTCACCCTAATTTAATACACAATAACAAACACTGTTTAAAAAAATAAAAATAAACTAAGTCTTTGAGATGTTCTAGATTCCAAGATAAGCCATAGATGCTGCTTTCCTGAAAACACTTACAAGAGATGTTCCAAGAGGGACACACTCCTCAGAATAAAATAATAAAGCAGTTACTGGCTACAAACAAGGCTTTCCTTCCAAAGAAGGCTAAAATTTTTGTGGATCATGCAAAAAAATCCCCCCCCCAAGAAATGAGAAAGGAAGGAGTGCATACAACGTGGCACGTTAACAACTGGTGACTCTATATTCTCTCAACTTTTCTGTACTTAAATCCTTCCAAAGTAATGGGGCATCGATATAGAGCGACTTTTATCAAATTGAGAACAATATTTTAGACAAAATTTACTCCCTAAAAGATGCCCACTGTATGAGTAAACACAGTGATTTCTGAAAATACCAAATGCTACATTAAAATTCATTGGTTAACAGCAGCACGGCAAATCTCAATGCCAAGAAACTGAAGAGTTATCTTCACCATAAAACATGTTGCTAACAGTAAGCCGTAGAGAAATGAGGGAGAAGAAACCCAAGATCCCAAGAAGAATAATGAAAAGTAAGTGCTAAGCTTAATTGCTATGTAAGTGCCATATAAAAAGGGCCACACAAGAAGGAAAAAGTTACAGTTTGTAAAATACACACCTATAAACCATTAAGTTGTGTTTAATATCCTTACTACGGCATTCTTCCTTACCCAGAAGTTAAAGTAAACAGATCGTTTTTTCCAAAGATGGCCACAGCATTATCTCCCATTCCATGTGTTTACTCTATAGAACACTTTTGCCTAATCATGCAGCACAGGAAATTCTCAAAGTAAGGCTTACAGTACAAAAAAAGAAAATGTATAGGACTGCACAGAAAACAAATTATATTGAAATACAGGATTGAAATTATTTTCTAAAAACAAATTTGGTATATAATATATGGATGGGGTTCTTTACTCATGATAAGATCCAACAACAAATCTAATAATCACTGTTACTTAGAGATATATTAGCACATTACAGTTGCTGAAGATATGTGATTTCCAAAGCGGTAGAAATTTCCAAAAAGATACTACTACTCTTGCAGTTCATTGCCTACATTGAAGGAAACACTAAATCCCAGTTAGAGGCAAGTGAAAGAAATAGGTCCTTTTTTCTCTCTTCCAGATGTATAAAACTCCTCTGAATTTTATGGGACTAGGAACTCAAAGGTTAAGAACTCGTGATCTAGTGTATAAACTTCACAGAGCAAAGACTTACTCTGTTTATCGTTCACTGCTGTATTTAGGAGCATTACTAAAAAACAGTGACTGCCACACAGCTTCTCAACAAGTATCGTCAGTCCATGCAACGAGTGAATTCATGCAGTCCGTCTCTGCTACCACTGTCACTAAGAGTAAGGCTGGGGTTGAAAGAGTAGTACATCCTCTCTCGCCACCCCACAACACAACCGATTACTTTCTCTGGTGCTCAACCAAAGAAACAACGGTGTTCTGAGACAATTTTCTAGCAGAGATAAAACCATCTGTGCAAGTCTACAACCTGGTGTCCTCCCAAGAGATTTTAAAGGGTAATGTATTGCCTCAAGAACATTTTTACCTTATTCACTTGAGAACCTAATTTCTGAACTAGGTTTGTACTGGACAACTTTTGCACCAACTGCTCTGGACCTCTGTCTTTGAGAGACTGGGGAAGTGGGGAGGAAAGGAAAAGCAAGGGAAAGGGAGAAAGGAGAACCATCTGGAAGACCACAATACTTCTGGGTAGAGAAAGAGCACTGAAAGGCAACATAACATGATAATTAAGTCATTTTTTGTCTCCTCCGACCCTTCCCCCACACCAAAAAAAAAAAAAAAGACAAAAAACTCTTCTGCCAAATGTGAAAATTAATAAAAACACAAACCTAAAGAGAATCCCCTAAAACCTGTTTGTACTAGGCAGTTTTTCAAAAAATGATTTTCTAATCATGTAAACAATGCACTGGGCTTTTTAAACTGTTTTTAAAAAGTTACTTTTGTTTCTGAAACTAGTATGCTAAAAGAAAGTGGTCTACCTTTACAACACAGTGCTCTGTATATACAGGACATTTAGTAGTTTCAAATTCAAATTCAAATTTAAATTCAAATATATTCCACAGTCAAAAATTACCAAAGTAGTTTGCTATTTTTATAGACAAGCAATGGAAAGTAAGTGTGTACTGAGTAACACATAAGCAAATGAAATCATGACTGCCTTTTAAATGTGATTGCTTCAAATCTCTGCCCACATTCAGAATATACAGCATCAAACGTTAGTAGCTTTTGTCTAGAAAATAGAATCATGACCATAATTTTTTAAAATATACTGTAAAAACAAAAAGACAATCCTTTGTTAATACTTAAGGAAGTAAAAAAAAACCTTTCAATAACAGAATAATCATCAACAAAATATGAACAAGGAAGTTTTCAGCATAATTTCTATTTTTTTCCACCTAAAAGAGTAAAAATGAGATGGTTACTGTAATTATCCCATTACACTTCTGGTATCTGTTTACTTGTCAGTTTAATAAAACTCTAGTAACTGCAATTTTCATCAAAAGTATATTTTGGACAGCACCTCACCTGGTCTCTTCATCATCCCAGGCGATTCGCATGCCTTTCCCACCACCACCTGCTGAGGCCTTGATCATGACAGGGTAGCCTAACAGCAGGGAAGAATTAGACAGAAGTTCAGACTTTGATCATCTGGATGCATGAACATGACAACTGACCACATGTTCAATAACGCAGAAGACAATAACTAATTTATTTAAAAGTTCCTTTTTAGAGTCAGGAAAATAGCACCAGTGTAATGATCTCATATATATTTTAATAACAAGACTGTTATCATTCCAAAAGAAAAGGACTGTTTGTATCAAATAAATACAACACTTTCCCCAGTAATGAAATAAAAAGCTAAGGAAACATAAATAAGTTGTTTGACAATACACTCCAAAAACAGAAGTAGATACAGTATTAGTTAAACAAAGATAAGAAACAACTTTTAAATAATATCAAGCATATACATACACATACAATATTCCCCAAAAGTGTTGTCTGCATGCACAACAAATTAAATTCCCTTTTCCAAAAGTAATGGTTTACAGTATTTGAGGCATTTTTATCTGAAAAGTCACAGAGAACCCCTACAGTTTTTATCAGCAAGAACTGACACAATGATGTTGGGGGGAAATCAAGTCACACAGTTATTGTACTATGGGCGGAAACAGAAGTTCCAGGACTCGCTGTTCCGGGTGAAGAGGCCACTGCACCATTTCCACTCATCCGACAGGGAATGTGTGCGCTAGCAAGTAAGATGAAAACACACAGTAAGGCCTGAACAAATTATCTCCAGCTAAAGTTTTAAACAACAAAATTAAATCATAAAATTACTAATAACTATTTAGATTATTATAAGGCAAAAATTTTGACAGCTTGAGTCACCTCCATCAATTTATCAAGAAAGGCTATAAAAAAATCTCTTTGCTTAGAGGTTTTCCAAAAACAAGGTGGATACATTCACGTCCGAGACACTTGTTGATGATCTTTTCTGAAGAAAAAGATCAGTGAGTGCTTAAAAGACTCTTCCCAGCCTGTGATGCTCAAACAGCACTACACTCTAACTACAGGATCCTAGAGGAAAAGGAAGAGAGGGCCAAGTGTCATAGACCTTTAACCCCAACCCATAAATATCACTCTTAACTTCAGCTGAGTTAGGATGGCACTTGCTTTCTGTTTCATAATTAATTCACTTTTTAAAATTCGGACGTTGCTTTTTTTTACGTGGGACAGCATTTTAAAAGCAATGCTAAGTGCAGTGAAAAGAAAGACTAACATACTTTTTTTACATTGCTAGTCTAAGAATCTAGAAGGAAAAAGGGCGAAGTACCCAATAATTCTATCCTTGGAAATTCACAAGAGAAAGGTGTCAAAGGAAGGTAACAGGGGAGAGATTAAGGCAAGCATATGACAGCAAGCGCCGTTAACATGAAGCTATGAAGGATGAGTGGGATTTGAACATTTTAGTCAGGAATAGCAGGACCTGGTTCTAAAAAATGATTAAAATAATCCAGCTGGAGAGCATCCATGGGATGGCAGAAGAAAAAGAATTAAAATATAAATTAGAGAGAAAATATGCTTGACCCTCCCGCACATCCAAGATCCTGCAGGAGAGTGAGAAGAAGGGAACGTGTCTCCTTCCATGCTGTAGCCTCACCATGAACGTCACATAAAGGAATCAGACTGAACTCATTAAAGAAGAATTAGCCTGTTTTGGAGCAGTGAAGAAATAATATCTAACAATGAGAAACTGCCATGCCTGAGAAAACGTTTTCACAAAAAATTTAAATAAATGGATCCATATGCCCCAAAAAAAAAAAAAAAAAGTTAGATCAATTCACATTCCAAAACTATTTATCCATATAAGCAGGAAACAGGAAACCACAAGAGGTAAGATATCTAAATCCCTTATCTCTGTTTTCAGTTCCCTCTGAGAACTAGGAAATTTACAGTTACTCTGATTCCAGTATTAATCTCGTCTTGGTTATTTACTATGGGCCTGGGCTATACAGTGATTTGTGAGGTTTGAGATAAGACTGGGTGAAATTGTCCTTGGTCACAAGAAACTAGACAGAGAAACAAAACACGAAAAGTAATTTGTCATTGGGAAACTATTATATGTTCAGAAAAAGAGAGACGTTGATAGGCACCAGGGCAGTGTGTGATAAGGCAATTACAAAATGGTCCCCCATCAGGAGGCAATGTAGCATCAGACCTGTGAATACATGCAACCCGGAAAGCAGGATTCCCTGACGGAACAGGCCAAATGTAACACAGCTGGGAGCGAGGAAGAAACTGGCATAAGCTAGTGACATTATAGTCACCAACTCAATGTAATTTCTAAACTGTAACTGGGAATAATATAAAGCTAAGGTTTTCTACTCAACTTCTTATGCCAAGTCAGTCATTAAATTTCAGATAGAAAGTATTTTTATGTTGCCACCCTGCCATGGAGAAACCAGACCTCGCCATTTGAAGAGAGGGGAAAGAATATTCCACACAGATGATGTTAAATCCTATCAAAAAGCCTCTCATCCCTACTTTCTCTCATCCCTACTTTCCTATTTCCTATTGCGTCTCTGCAACTCTAATTGGGATAAGTTATGCGGTGCCACGAACTGGAAGAAAAAGGTAAAAAAAGATTCAGCCAAAAGTTGGCATTCCTGGAAAAATCCAAAAAAATCAATTTGTTGTCGATCACCATTCCTTCACTTTACTTGGTCTAGACACAAAATTTCCACTAGTGTTCTGTCCCAATTTATTATCTGCCGGAGTACTTACTCCTGCGTTCAGCTTTGGTCCACCATGCAGATCTTTAATTTATGTTCTTCAGTTGTCATAGGTTTGAAACAGAACCACCTTCCTTACAACAAACAGAACAGAATTCTCAAGTTTTTTAAAAGGAGAAAAATCTCTTGGTATGAAAAGATCGCTTTAAAAAAAGACACCTCAGGTCCTAGTGGTGTTGGCAAGTTCTTCCTCGCGCTTCTCACCCTCTCTCCGGACGCCTACTCCCGCTACTGGCGCTACGGGACCTTCACCGCCCGGACCACCCAGAGATTCACCCAACTCTGACATGCAGGGAGTCTGCAGTCTTTATTTCCCTTCCACCTACTGCTTCCAAAAAGAAATTGACTAAACACTACATGAGAAAAAAATTAAGTATTTAAGAAAATACAGAAACTCGAGTTACCAAAGCACTATTCCTAACGTTTCTGTCCTCAGACCTCAAGGACAGCTCTGGTCTCCCGGCCCCCCAGGAATCAGCTGGTTTACTTTCCACCGTAAAGCAGCAATCCTCTTTGTCACTTTCCACCACATTTTTGTTCATCAACTCAAAAATATACACTCAGTAAACACTTCATGTGCCAAGCACGGATGTGGCTCTGGGGAATACAAAATGAACAATTCAGAAAGTTCTGTGCTCTCATGGCCCTTACCATCTAGCGGAGAAAGATGCGTGAGTACGCATGTGCCTGAACGTGCATACGGTACACGTGTGTGCAGTAATACACATACTTCATGGAAGATAGGGACAGTGACAACAACAATCAGGGTTACTTCTCCTTGAAGGCTTCTCTGTAAGACGGAAGCTCAAAGTGAGGCCCGACAGAGCTGAAGCCAGCCCTCTGACGACCAGTGAGGAAGGAACACTCCTGACGGAAGGAATGAGCTGGAAAATTACTAAGGAGAGGGCAGCAACCTAATGTTGGATTTCTGAAGCTCACTCTGGCTACTCTGCAAGGCCTGAACTGTAGAAGGGCAAGGGTGGGCACAGGGAGACTGAGTAGGAAGCTTCTGCCGTGTTCCAAGGGAAAGCCAGCTGCAACCCCCACTCGGCTCAAAGACAGACAAAGGCTGACTGGTTCAGAGGTAGAGTCAGCATGACTTGTTGACAGTTCAGATGTTTGGCTATAGATGATAAGGAAAGGAAGAGTCTAGAGGCTTCAGCACTCTCTCATTTTGTTATGGAATACAGGTCCAAAAGATCAATTTTTTTAGACCAACTAATAGCACCATGTTGCCCCACGCAAGACACAATACGTAACCTCCCGCTTCAAGAAAAATCTGTCCCTATACATGGAAGCATAACCTGGTAACACAAAGCTGATAAATGAAATGACACCTTAATGACGCAACAGTCATAAAGAATTTTATGTAGTTTTTCACCTAGGGATTCTTGAATTAAGATTTCTCAGAACTTAATGACAGACAGAGACAAATAGTTAAAAAAAAAAAATGAAGTATTTCACCTTTCCTATTCCTAATTTGGTGATGCAAATCAGAATTTTTCACAAAGTATAAAAATTTTTGGTCTTTTTTTTAAAGATTTACATGCAAGTGCAGGGGGAGAGGCCAAGGGAGAGGGAGAGAGACAATCTCCAGCAGACTCCCCACTGAGCAAGGAGTCTGAAACATGGCTAGATCTCAGGACCCTGAGATCATGACCTGAGCAGAAATCAAAAGTTACATGCTCAGCTGACTGAGCCACCCAGGTGCCCCTTGCCTTCTTTTAAAAGCAGCTGGAAGGGTGCCTGGGTGGCTCAGTCGGTCAAGCAACTGGCTTTGGCTCAGGTCATGCTACTGAAGTTCCAGGATTGAGCCCCACCCACATCAGGCGCCCAGCTCCGCAGGGAGTCTGCTTCTCCCTCTCTCCCTTTGACCCTCTCCCCTCTCATGCGCTCTCTTTCTCTCTCTCAAATAAATAAATAAAATCTTTAAAAAAAACAAAAATAAATAAAATAAAAACAGCTGGAAAACACTTAAAACTGTAAGGCCTTTATTTCCCAAAAGAAAGGTTACAAGTTAAAAAGAAAACAAAAGCTATTTTAGAGAGTAGGACAGTCCTCCAGATGGACAGAACAGGATCTGATAATAGAACCTCAGAAGAGAGAACAAAAGAACCTGGGGTAAGAGGGAGACGGTTCCTGAGACAGAAGGAAGGAAATCTCCAGATAAAAGCTGTACATTATAGTTACAAGGAAATCAAGTATTACACATTGCATTTGTTAGATTCCCTTTTTCTCCTTTAATGTAAAAAAGTCCACTTATGATTCTGGTTTGGAGTTTGTGTGTATGTGTGGGGGGAGGGGTTAGGTGGGAGGGGTGTCCTTCATGAAAGTGATATTTTTGAAAATTCCTAGGTGACTACTGCAAGCAATATTCCACAATTTGAATTTAACTCATTGCTTCCTTGTTATCACATTCAGAATTAAAAAATTAAATATCACATAACTGATACTGTACCCTAATTCTTATGACACCAGAAAACAAAGAAAAAAGAAAAAAAAAGTCCATTTGTCTATTTCCTGATGACATTTGATTATTTGATTCAGATGGTGCCAATTAAATTTCCTCATGAAAAATATACCACTTTCTGTTTATAATTAGCAAACAATCTATAGATCGAGACTTGGAAACTGAATATCCTATATTCTACTCAAAGGAAATAATAAACGTGAGTAATTCTTGCTTTATATAATTTTTACACTTTTTGTAGCAAAATGAGTTTTAAAAAATGATGACAACTTTTTGCCTCTCCTCACTGTTGTTTCTCTAGTGGCTAAGAGTTCCTGGAGAAAAGAACATAAAATGGTACTTACTAAGTAAATGAATTAATTTATAATTTCAGTAGCTGCAAATCATTTTATTTTTACTACTGTAATATATTTCACTGTACAAACAAACCAAAGCATTATCTGTTCTACTATGAGGAAATATTCAGATGCATACATACAATGCTCCCACGAATACCTCTGAATTTGTTGCCTGGAACTCTGTGTAAGAGTTCCTAGAGTATATGCCCAGGACTGTAACTGTTGGATAGGATGCAAGTTATAAAGTCTTTATGAAAAATGTAATTTCCTCACTATTCTTTATCTCCATGACCACAACACTTTATAAACTACCATCACCGGCCTCTTCATAGGACACCTGCAGTAGCCTCCAAACACAGCTCCCTATCACTACAGCTGGTCACCTCAAACTATACTGCAGTCATTGGAATCCTCAAACACACACACACACACACACGTACGTATGTAAGATCACCTCTCTCTCTTACCTAAAACAGTCATTGAATTTACATTGTACCAAGAAACCACAGATGTTTAAAGAAATAGGAATTACAAACTCAAGGACAGGAAGCATGGAAGGTACAGAGAGACGGCCTAACATATACTTGTTGAATCACAATACCAGGTAAGGCTATGCTTGCCTTAAACCAAGAAAGCTTTAAGGAAAAAAAAAAAAGAAAGAAAGAAAGAAAAAGAAAAAGGCTAAAACATATTATGAACATCAATTAACTGACCTATTAAACAAAATAAACCTTAACACCCTTTACTCAAAGATGACGAAACCCAAACACACAAGATAATATTCACAATGTTTACAATCCAATCAAAAATTAAGAGACACACGGGGATGCCTAGATGGTGCAGTTAAGCTACGACTCTTGGTTTCGGTTCGGGTTGTGATCTGAGGGTTGAGACAGGGAGCCCCACCTTGGGCTCCAGGGGGAGTCTGCTTAAGACTCTTTCCCTCTCCCCCTGACTTTCTTCTCCTACCCCCACATCTCACCCCCCGCGCTCTCTCTCTCTCAAATAAATAAATAAATAAATAAATAAATAGATGTGAAGAGGGATGCCTGGCTGGCTCAGCGCACAGAGCATGTGATTCTTGACCTCAGGGTCATGAGTTTGAGCCTCACGTTGGGCTTAGCAACTACTTTAAAAAGAGAGAGAGAGAGACATGTCGAGAGGTCAAATATAATCCACCTAAGGAAGAAAACAGTCAATAGAAACAAACCCAGAAATGAAGAACCTTAAAAGACCTATTATAAATTACAGCTATTATAATCACTGTAAGTATGGGAAAGGATTTTTTAAAAAATCATCAACTATACTTCAAGGAAAAAAGAAATTATTTCTGGAGTGCCTGGGTGGTTCAATCAGATAAGTGGCTGACTCTTGATTTTGGCTCAGGTCATGACCTCAGGGTCCTGGGATCAAGCCCCACGGCACAATCCACACTCAGCAGGGACTCTGCTTCAGGATTCTTTCTCCCTCTCCCTTTGCCCATTCCCCTGCTATGTCTCTCTCTCCCCCAAATAAATAAATCTTTAAAAACTGTTCTAATAAACAGGAAATGATGATGGTGAGAGAAACAGAAAACATAAAAAAATTAACATTTGGATTCCTAGGTATAAAAATAACTGAAAGGAAAAAAACCCAACAATGTAGAAAAGAATTATACCATGACCAAGTGGGATTTATTCCCAGTATGCAAGGTTAGTTCAACATTCAAAAAGCAGTTAATATAATCCATCACATCAACAGGCTGAAGAAGAAAAAATATGACATGACCATATCAGCAGATGGAGAAAAAGCAATTTGACGAAATTCAACACCCACTGAGTTCAGCTAACTATGAATATAAGGAAAGTTCTTAAGCTTCATAAAGAACATCTACAAAAAGCCTACACCTAACCTTATACTTAATGGTGAGAACCTAGATGCTTTCCCCCCAAGATGAGGAACAAGGTAAAGATGTCCCCTCTTACCACTCCTATTCAATGTCCTATACAAGTTCTATTTTATGCAATCAGACAAGAAACAGATAAACACATACGGAAGAAATAAAACTCTTCATTAGCAGGTAATATGATTTCTATAATGAAAACTTCAAAGAACTAACAACCACCACCACCAAAAATATCCAGAACTAATAAGTGGATTATAAAAAGGTTGCAGAATACAAGGTCAACATACAAAAGGTGACTGCATTCCTATATACCAACATGAGAACTTCAACTTTAAAACTAAAAACCAGGGCGCCTGGGTGGCTCAGTGGGTTAAGCCTCTGCCTTTGGCTCAGGTCATGGTCTCGGGTTCTAGGACTGAGCCCCGCATTGGGCTCTCTGCTCAACAGGGAGCCTGCTTTCCCCTCTCTTTCTCTCTGCCTGCTGCTCTGCTTGCTTGTGATCTCTCTCTCTCTCTCTGTCAAATAAATAAATAAAATTTAAGGAAAAAAAAAACTTTTAAAAAAATTAAATTAAAAACCAGTATCATATACATGAGCACTCACCCACCCGCCCTCCCCCCAAAAAAAACTCAGGCATAAATCTAACAAAATATGTATGGTACCTATATGAAGAAAACTACAGAATTCAAATGAAATTAAGAAAGATCTAAATAAATGGAGAAATATCCATGTATAGGCTATGAATTCTCCTCAACCTGATCTACAGATGCAATACAATCCCAACTAAAACTCTCAGCAAGTTATTTTGTGGCTATCAACAAACTGATTTTAACATTTATAAAGAAAAGCAAAAGACCCAGAATAGTTAATGTTAGAGGAGAGTGACAATTTCAAAAGGTTGGTATTACCCTACTCCAAGACTTACTATAAAGCTACAGTCAGCATGGTATTGGTAAAAGCACACACAAATTAATGGAATAAAATAAAGGGACTAAAAACAGACGCACAAAAATACAGTCAACTGATCTCTGACAAAGGAGCAAAAGCAATCAACAGAGAAAGGATGGTCTCTTCAACAAATGGTGCTAGAACTGGGCATTCATACACAAAAAAGTGAATCTACACACAATCCTTAGAAGTTAACTCAGTAGACCTTAAACTCAAATATAGAAACAGGGAGAGTTCTAGAAGATGAATAGGAGAAAATTTAGATGACCTTGGGTGTGACAATTAGTTTTTAGATACAATACCAAAAGCACGACCCTTAAAAGGAAAACATTGATAATTGAGCTTTATTAAAATTATACATTTCTCTGTCAAATCAAAAACAAAAAACACTCAAAAGAATGTAGGCCCACTTCCTGCTGACCTCTCATCGGGATCTACTGGGTATTAGACTGTTGTAACAGCCTTTCCAAATGGACCAGCCCTTGTCTCTGCCACACCCACTAATAACCTATGGCCAAAGTCATCTTTACGGAAATAGAAAGCACCCCATGCTACTTCTCTTAACTCTTTTCAGTGGTTCCCCATTCCCAAAACTAAGTTCAAATTTGTTGCCTGGTCCAAGTCCCCTTCAAGACCTGACCGTCTGCTGAAGGGACAGGCTACGCTCCAGTCCTTCTGTATCTTGCACAAAAAATGTGGATGGAACTGAAAAAAAAAAAAAAAAGAATGTAGGCCCAAGTAACAGACTAGGAGAAAACTTTTGCAAACTACCTATCTGATAAAGAACTGTATCTAAAAGAGAGCTCTTGAAACTCAACAATAAAGAAACCCAATCAAAAAAAATCAGTAAAAGATTTGAAGAGACACTTCTATGGAGAAGATACAAGATGAGCATATGAAGAGATGCTCAACATCTTTGTCTTCAGGGGAATGCAAATCAAACCAAAATACTACTGTGCGCTTATTAGAATGGCTAATATTCCAAAGCATTTACAATACCAAAGGCTATGGAGGGTGCAGAGCAACAGGAGAGCACCAGGACTGCCTACTCACCATGGGGGGCGGGGAGAGGGGGTGCAGGGGGTATGCAAAATCTTCTTACCCAAGGCCCCAGCAGTCATACTCCTAGGTATTTACTGAACTGAGTTGAAAATTTATGTCCACACACAAAAATGTTTACAGCAACTTTATTAATGACTGCCAAGAGCCAGAAAGAACCAAGGTATCTTTCAAAAGGTGAGTGGAGAAACAATCTTGTATTCATCCCATGGAATATCATTCAACAATTTTTAAAAATGAGCTATCAAGCCACAAAAAGACATGAAGGAATTTTTTAAATGCATACAGCTACATGAAAAAAGCCCTTGTGAAAAGGCTATGTACTATATGACTCCAACTATAGGACATTCTGGAAAAGGCAAAGCATAGCGTGTAGGAAGCAGTGGGAGCCAAGGGTTGTCAGGGGTAGTGAAAGGAGGGTTGAAAAGGTGAAGCACAGGGCAAACTAGTTCGTATGAAACTATAATGGTAGATACATGTCATTCTGCAATTGTCAAAACACACAACTATACAATACAAACAGGGAAACTCAATGGAAACTGTGGACTATAGTTAATAATGTATTAATGTCTGTTTATTAATTGTAACAAATGTGCCACACTAACACCAAGGGTTAACACTGGGAAAGTTGCAGAGGGCTGGCTGGGGTGGCATACGAATGGAATTCCATTTACTTAATGAACTATTTGGTAAATCTAGAAGGCACAAAAAATAATAGTAATTGAGTCTATTTATTAATCATTTAAAGGGGGGCAAAAATTTGAAAAGATAGTTTACAAAAGATTAATGAATGTGACAGCATTAAGCACGTGAAAATATGCTCAACAGTATTTGGTATAAACTAAACACAATTTTAGGGGTGCCTGGGTGGCTCAGTGGGTTAAGCCCCTGCCTTCAGCTCAGGTCATGATCTCAGGATCCTGGGATCAAGCCCCGCATCAGGCTCTCTGCCTACTTGAGATCTCTCTCGATCTCTCTCTCTCTGTTAAATAAATAAAGAAAATCTTTTTAAAAACATTTTTAAAAAGGAAACACAATTTTAAATCGCAATGAAATAAAACTACACATCCATTAGAATGAAACTAAAAAGACAGGCGATGTTCGGTGTTTTGAAGGAATAACTAGAACACTTACATTACAGTGGTAACATAAAGTGGGAAAAGGGACATTTTCAAACAGGACAGAAATGTTCTCTATCTTAACTGCGGTTACATTTACCAAAATTCACTAAACTCTACACTTAAAATAGCTAGATTTTATTCTTTATAAAGTGTACATGAATAAAAATGGTTTACAAAGCAGACAGAAAGAACAGAGTGCCTACAAAGTAACAAAAATTAGAGCTATCCGTTCAAAAGCTACATAACATATACAAACATTCCAGCACTTGGCTGGAAGAGGACTACTATCAACCTAGATTTGCATATTCAGGAAACTATTTTTCAAGAAAGAATGAAAAATGGACAGTTCATGCAAACAAACACTGAGTTAACTAGCCATACTAACTTCTGAAGAGTAAATTCCAAGAAAAACAGAAAGAATCAGGGATGAAAGGAAAATGAGCAAAGATAATCGGCATTTGGGTAGAGCTAAATAAACAATGGATGATCAAACCATATAATGTCTCAGCAGTGAAGTAAACAAATAAGGAAATAAAATATAAAATAGCATATAAAGGGTAAACAGCATTCATGTATTTCTTTGGTAGGAGAATAAACTTTAGACTGAAATTTAAGATAAGTGAATGTTTTATAAAGTTTAATAGGAGAATGAAGGACACCTGAAGAAATATCTCCAAAGCTGACATTTCTATAGTAAACACTAAAAGAATGGAAACAAGAGTATAAAATTATCACCACGGTGGAGAGGAGTGGAGGGAAAAATGGAAAAATAAAAACAGAACAAGAAAAAAATTTTACATCATCATTATAATCAAAAAGAAATCAAGAAAGGAGAGAAAACAGAATCCAGAAGAGGAACAAAAATAAAAAGCAGACAATATAAATAAATCAAAATACGGTAGTAAATACAATAAATGTACATGAACTACACTCACTGATTAAGAGACGCTGCCACTCTGAATAGAAACAGAACAAAATGCTAGTCCAAACACCTACAAGAGATCCACCTAAAATAATGGTTCACTGGTTGACTGAAAGTTACAGGAACATACAAGAAAAAGACCAAAATAAGCTGGTTTAAACATATTATCATATTATCATATTAAAAGCCAAACTTCACTACATTTTGATTAAAAGTAAAAATAGCCAAAAAGACACCTG
This sequence comes from Mustela erminea, assembly GCF_009829155.1. NCBI lineage: Eukaryota > Metazoa > Chordata > Mammalia > Carnivora > Mustelidae > Mustela > Mustela erminea. The sequence goes on from NC_045628.1 coordinate 10,880,325, forward strand.
TTACACTGTTACATTACCTATTAACTTATCTTAAGAATATACAGAGGCAAAACCTAAGAAGCAAGGAAGAATTGGGAAATCTACTCTCCCAAAAACTGATCAAACAGTCGAAAAGTCAGAAGATTTAAACATCCTAATAGGTAGTTCTGACCTATTGGTTGTTTATAAAATATAGCATACAATAATTTGAGACTATAAATTCTTTTCAGATATACATGTAAGATGTAAAGTAACTTACTTATTGGCCATAAAATAATTCTCACCAAATCAGAAAGATTCTAAATAAAAAAGAAAATATTCACTGATCAGAAAACAATTTAGAAATTAATAAAAAGCAGAAAATTTTCAATTATTTTAAAATACATTCCTAGGAAATACAAGTCAAAAATCTTAAGAGAAATCTGGGGTCCCTGGCTGGCTCAATGGTAGAGCATGAGACCTTGACCTCAGGGTTGTAGGTTTGAGCCTCATATTTGGGGTAGGGATTATTTAAAAATAAAATCTGAAAAGGAAGAGGGAGCAAGGGAAATCTGAAAGCTCAGAAATGAGCAATCATGAAAAATACATATCAAAATTGTTAAGTAGGGATCTCTATTGAGAGCTCCACTTTAGGCCATACCCCCAGCTGCTGAAAGTCTTGTTGGCAACTGACAGCGGACCGATCCTCAGCTTTCTGCCTAAAGTCTTGCCCCTTCTTAGGGGCAGCCCACAATCAGTGGTAAACGGACATGGGTATACAAAGGCTCAATCCCATGGCCCCAATTTCCAACAACCATGAAAGACCAGAGCTCTCTGTAGGATTAGGCCTTTGTTGAATCTGCATCTCAACTCAATTCAACTTCTCCTTCAGTCCAGTTTCTTTCACTCCCTCACGCATGCTGGCCCCAACAAACTTCCAGAATCTGTTTCCAAAGGAATCCCACCTGTGACAGGAACACATTTGGAAGGCTATACAGTGATTAGCTTAAACAGACAGAACAGCGAGAAATGGAGAGAAGCTGACGAATTCAAGATGTGGGGGGTGATGACCATCACACACGAATAGTGAAACCATACACAGAAATCTAGCAGTGAGCACTGAATCATGGGAAAAGCTTCACTGCTGATCTCACAATGTAGCCCTCTCTGCTTCCTGCCTCTGTGATCCATGACACTGCAGATGGTAGAAATTCCATCAGCCTCATTCTCTGCATGAGGCTGGCAACAGAACAGAACTCCTTCCTACCCCACAACGTGACCGATGGGACGCGAACACACAGGAAGAAGAAAATGTCTTTGTTGCTTAAGATCACAAGGAAAGAGCAATGCAAATGCGCAATCCTAGAACGCTCATGAACTAACGACAACTGCACGGACTCAAATGGAAATTAGCATATTACTACAGTTTCCAAGGAAATACAATTCAGAATACACTAGGAAATGTGGCTGCCATACAACACTGGGCTACGTGGAAAAGTTCCTACTGCATACACAAAGAGGTAGTTTAAATTCAACCAATTTGAGGAAATAAATACCATCATCAATACATTACCCATGCTGTATATCTGTATATATTTGGTCATAATTTTCTACTGATCTTATTGTTGTCTTTTAATTACAAATTAGTTATAGTTAGTTTTTTTTTTTAAAGATTTTATTTATTTATTTGACAGAGAGAAATCACAAGTAGATGGAGAGGCAGGCAGAGAGAGAGAGGGAAGCAGGCTCCCTGCTGAGTAGAGAGCCCGATGCGGGACTCGATCCCAGGACCCCGAGATCATGACCCGAGCCGAAGGCAGCGGCTCAACCCACTGAGCCACCCAGCCGCCCAGTTATAGTTAGTTTTAACATTATCAACTTAGTTTTGCTGTATACGTTGGGTTTGCGCATTTCAGACTAAGGTGATACAGCCCGTGTGTGTTAATACTAACTGGGATCTACAATCATCCAGTAACTAGAAAGTAAACATGTTATTTACTGCGGTCCAGCTATGAATTATTCATATCTCTGCGACTACTACAGATATAGCATACATATAATCTCCAAAAAAGATACCAGAAGGTGATACTTATTAACACTATTTTTTCCACTGGAAAATGAAAAAGTGTGAGAGGGCACAGGACAGTTCGCCCTTCCTAAGTTGGCCATCCACACACATAAACAAATAACCATATAAATATATTTAGCTTAAGAAAGAATGACCCAGTATTGTACACATAAAGATATAATCAAGACGTGTTATAAGCTGAAGTAAACCAATAAAGAACATTAATTGTTTTGATTTGGCAAGGAAAAGCAATTATTCTTTTCAGAAAAACTGATCTTGTCTACCTGCTTCCCTCTACTCAGGCAAATAAAATTTAGATCCCTAACTCTGCTCCAGGAAACAGAAATCAGGCACATTTCAATGTATTGATAAATTAGAGTAAAAGGGGTTCACGGGAAGTTTCCCAACAAAACCCAAGGGCCCCATGTTTTCACATTATCGTCAAAACATTATGCAGAGCCTTTTGCAATAGAAGAGAAAAAAGAAAAGGAATGCAAGAAAGAACAATAAAACAAAAGAAAGATGATTAAGGACTGAGAAAAACAAAAAGGCAGGGGGAACTTGTAAAATCATGCTTAAACCCAGAACATTTATGCTGGAGTAATAAAAGAAAATATAAGTAAGTACCCTAAGTGATGGGGGGCGGGGAAGGATACAGACTCTCATCTCCCGGCGAGTATCAGCCTGACCTCAAATGACCACATTCTTTCATCAATGGGAAAACAGCAAAGGAAAAACCTCACTTATTAATGGATTTCACAAAGAATACTTTAACACTACTCTCTTCAAAACGACTTTTCTTCAGGCATTTCTTACTAAATCTCCTTAGCACATGAAACATATCTTTTACTGAGGACCAAACTGGAAAATATGTTAACACGATATGATATTGTAAAGAATATCTGAATTATAATATTTTTTCAAAGGCTTCTTCAATATATCTTCAACCACACAACCATATACCACGTGTGAAAAATTTCCTAAGCAGCATGAAACAGAGGAAATAAAAGATTTGGTGGCTTAGCCGAGTATTTCTATCCCTCTTAAGTGTGAACAATTTGTTCTTATTTATTTAAAAAAAAAGAAAATGAGCAACTTCGTTACTGTAATGCCATGTCAAAAGGAAGGTGGGAAGATGGGGCAAAGGAAAACAGCCAAGGCAGAGAAGAAAGGAAGACCATAAGCCCCTACACACTCAGCAGTGAGAGGCCAAAGCAGTCTGTAGACTAGTATTAAAAAGAAACAAGTGGAAGGGAGCACCTGGCTGGCTCAGTCAGTAGAACATAAGACTCTTGATCTCGGGGCTTTAAGTTTGAGCGCCACATCGAGTGTAGGGAGGAAAGGAGGGAAGAAGACAAGACAAGACATAGGAGAGCCTACATTGCAAAGAACATAAGATGTCAGCATCAGAGATAAGTAAGAAGGCAGTAAGATTCAGTCACATAATTTCATACATCTGAATCTTAGATTCCTAGAAGCTTCCATCAGCCCAGCCTAATGAATCCAAGAACAACCTAAAAGAATTGCTGAGTAGTAGTTGTTAATAAGCACATACTAAATTTACTTGAATAATCTTAGATTATTTTTTAATTATCTATTTGCTGAGAGTTTATCATAATTTCCTTAATATTCCTGTTCTTCCCAGGTATCCCCATTACAAAATTAAAGATTAAGGGGAAAGGAATAAGAAAATTAATGTCAAATTATGATCTATAAATATTACGAAAAAAAATTTTAAATGTGTAATTATTTAATTCATTTGTATACTGATACACACATTTGTTTGGATTCATTCACTGAATAACCACTTGCTGAATATATATTCTGTGATAAGCATAGTCTTAAGTACTAGAAATACAAAGGAAACTAACCCACATGGTCAACTATCTACAAAACCGTAACTAAATTAACATAAACCAATCATCTGCAAAGACAAATAAAATCTATTTAATGCAGGGAATCTCATGTGATTTTAAGAGAAAAGCAATCCATCAAGACAATTCCATGAAAGGGGCAGGGAGGTATTTCCATTTTGAACAAAGTTCTAGGAACACTGTAAGATGAGGAACACACTTCAGTTTGATAGTTTTTCCCTTCCCTTAAAAACTCTTTATAACTCAATCATCCAGTCAGTCGCTCTTCCTTTTAATAAAGAAATACTTGAGAAAAATGTGTATTCTTCTACTGTTGGGCAGAGTGTTCTATATATAAGGTCTAATTGGTTTAGAGTATTGTTCAAGCTCTCTACTTCTTTATCGATCCTCTCTGGAGGTGTTCGAGCCACTACCTAGAATGCAGTACTGCAGTCTCCCACTATCACTGTAATGTTTACTTCATGTATTTTGGAATCTTTGCTGTTGGGTGCACGTATGTTTATAATAATCAATACATAACGTCTTTGTTTCTTGCAACAGTTTTAGACTCCCAGTCTATTTTGTCTGATATTAGTACATCCACCCCAGTTCTTTTTTGGTTCCTATTTGCATGGGATATCTTTTCCCATCCTTTCATGTTCCATCTACTTCTGTCTCTGGATCTAAGTGAGTTTCTTGTCAACAGCATATAGCTGGATTGAGTTTTTTATCCATTCTGGCAATATCTGGCATAGTGAGATACCATTTCACACACATAGGGATGGCCATATTTAAAAAAAAAAAACCTGAACATAAATGCTGGCAAAGATGTGAAGAAACCGGAACATGGCTGTTAGGAATGTAAATGGTCCAGTCAAGTGTGGAGAACATTTTGGCGGTTCCTCCAAAAGTTAAACATGGAATTACCATACAACTCAGCAATTCCACAACTAGGTATCCAGGCCAAAGAATTAAAGATGGGTACCCAAATACATGTAGATGTAGGTTCAAAGCAGTATTAGATGCAACAGTCAAAGGAGGAAATGACCCAACTGTTCACCCACATGTGCGTGCACAAACACAAAGTAGTATTCATCACATGCAACAGAATATGACCCAGTCACAAAAAGGAAGCCCTGATACACAGTAAAACATGGATGAACACGGAAAACAACTCTAAGTGAAAGAAGTTATACACAAAAAGTGCCATATTTATGAAACATTCAGAACAGGTAAATCCGTAAGGGCAGAAAGTAAATTAGTGGTTGCCACGGGATGGAAGGCAGAAGGGGTGAACTAATGAGCATGGAGATTCTTTTGAAGCTAGACTCTTTGGAACTAGACAGTGGTGATGGGTGCATAAATTGTAAACATACCAAAAACCACTGACCTGCACACGTTGAAAGACTTTTATAGTATTGAAATTTTATCTCAATTTTTAAAAAATTGAATCTTCAATACAAAAGTTTAGAACTAGCTGACTCTGGACCTGGGGAGGATGGTGAGGACTGACTTGGAAGGAGCATGAGGGAACTCTCTGCGGTGACAGTCATGTCCAATACCCCAGTGAGATATGTGGGATACATATATGTATGCATATAATTTTATGTTTTTAAGAATTAGTGGGATACATATCTGCAATTATACTTTGAAATGCACCAAAATCCAGATGGATTAACAGATGCATAGATAAGTGATAAAGCAAATCTACAAAAAATTAATAGTGGAATCCTGGTGATGGGAATATAGGTACACACCGTAAAATCCTTTCAAAATGTTGTGTGACTGAATTTTTTCAAAATAAGAGAGGAAAAAGTTAACAAGAAAAACATCTACATAGAGATTAAGAATATGGTTATAAGAGGAATGTGTTGGGCTGGCAGGAAGGGCTACCAAAGATGGCGAAAGTTCCCGCCACAAGACCTGAGCTCGGACAGGAGAACAAAGGCCCAAGCAGGAATCTGAGACCCCGCCCCGGGCTCCTGTGGACCAATGGGATCCCGATGAACAGGCGGGATATCCAAATAAGGGAAACTTGCCAAAAGACCCCTGAGCTTTCCCCAAGACCCCTTAAAAGCCCCCTCCTCCCTGCCTAGGGCGCGACTTCCCCCACTCTGCTTTCCAGAGTTGCGGAACCTCGCCCGAGGGTGCCCACCTCCTCCCGGTGCAACTTTCCTGGCTCCCCTTCACCTGGGCCCTGAAACTTCACCGGAGAGAACCTTTAATAAACCTTGCCTTACACCCACTTCGCCTGGTGTTGTTTATTTCGTCGGAAAACCTTACGGAATGACTGAGTGGCAATGTGAGAGTGTCTTCTTTTTTTTTTTTTTTTTTTTTTTAAGATTTTTTATTTATTTGAGAGAGAGACAGTGAGAGAGAGCATGAGCGAGGAGAAGGTCAGAGGGAGAAGCAGACTCCCCACGGAGCTGGGAGCCCGATGCGGGACTCGATCCCGGGACTCCGGGATCATGACCTGAGCCGAAGGCAGTCGTCCAACCAACTGAGCCACCCAGGCGTCCCGAGAGTGTCTTCTTTTGAAGAAATGGCAGTGTAAGCCAATATATGAAAAGCTACAATAAGTGTTCTGTGTGAAAGTATCAGCTAGAGTATGCAAACTGCCCCCCCAACACACTCACAAAACACCTTATTCTAAGACTCTGAAGTTTGGTGTATTCATGAAAAGCAGTGCAACTAACACACAGAAGGCAATGAAGGGAGTAGTATAAAATGAGACTGGAGAGAAAGGCAGGTACCAAATCATTTGGAGTTGCAGTCAGGGGAAGGAATTTTGATTTTATCTAAATGCACAGAAAGGCCATTAGAAAGCTTCCAGCAAATACAGTATGGGATGAGATGGGGTGTGTCCTTACTGCTTAGAATTTTAAAATATCACACTGACAGTTATGTGAAGAATGACTTTGAAGTGTTTACGAAAAGAAGGAGAGAAACTATTGTCACAGTCCTTCCAAGGACAATGGTAGCTTGGGAGAGAGTACTGGTAATAAAGATAGTGAGTAATGAATATCGGAGGTTATTCTGAATGAAGGATTGACAGTATCTATTGATATATTGACAATAGGATGACAGGGCAACAACACCAGGACAGATCTTGGGTTTTAGCTTTAGCCACTGAGTAAATGCAGTGACCTTTGCTGACATGTAGAAACTGTGCATGAAGCAGGCTTAGAGTAAGGTGAACCTGAAGATAAAAAAAAAATTATTTAAATCAGGAACTATGTGAGATTCTGAGTAAGACGGCAAAAGAAAAGACTCAGAATAATCTGGAAGTAGTTAAAGGACAGGCTTGAGATCTACAATTTCTTTTTTACAATCAATTCGGTTTGATTGTATTGAGGACCTTTGATCGAGGAAAAAGATCAAACTTGAATGCAAATCGAGCTCACTGATTACTGTTGTCTGTCTCTGAGGTTAAAGATAAACTGAGGATCTATAGCCCTATATCTCTAAACTTGGAGAGGTCAAAGGAAAATATCAGGAGTGAGAATGAGAGAGACAAGGAAGACCAAAAAACAAGCAAGCAAAAGTAACATATTAAGCCTTGATGGTCTCTCACCCCTATCAACGATAAGAGGCTGTTTCTTCCATTCCACATACAACATGCTTAAGTGCCTTATAGTATCTTACACAAAGTGGTGACTCAAATCTTAGCTCTCACCCTCTAAGTCCATTAGTTTTGCAAAAATATAATGAAAAATCAATCGTCTTTGGCCCTAAAAGAACCTAAATTTAAAGCAGGCCCACCACTCAGTAGGTTCTGTGACCTACTTACCATTACCAAATTACTTACCATTTCTAATCCTTAGTTTCTTAAATGTAAATGAAAATAATTAACCCAAGAATTAGCATTAGAAATAACATTCACAAAGTGCCAGCAACAAGCAAAAAATGCTCCACAAACAAGAGCTACTATTATGTAAAAGACACCTAATTCATCAATGCTCCCGGCAGTTAGCTTCCTCCTTTGGCCGCAGAGATTCCTGTTTCCAGAATGAGAAGTAAAGACACAGGAGAGGAGGGAACCACAGAAAAGACGATCAATTTATTTTCTCCATGTAACACAGAAAGAAGTGAAGCACAGAAATCTGAATAGGTATGAATGACAAGCACAATCAGCTACCCAGAAATGGACAGGTTCAAAGGTTTGATTATAATTCAGCTGTTTAGAACTAGGAGCGTATTTTTCTGTGATTCCTCTGGAATCAATGTTTTATTCAACTCTTCGATGAATTCAGAAAGGCCCATCAAAAACATAATGTAGTTAAAATGTGATACATCTCAATAAAATTAGTAGAAAACAAAACTGATCAATCACCAAAAGAAACAGAATACCAAGAGACTAATAATATATAATTCCACTTATTTTAGAACCTGGCACTTGAGGGAAAAAGGTTTTTATGGGCGGTTTCCGTGGTGATTCAGAAGGGTTTTCAGGGAAATTCCAAATGCTTTATAAAGCTGATGACCCTGGTTCTTTATTATGTTTTATTTCACCTCAAGTTTTATGGCTTCCCTTTCTTTCAGCATAAGCAAAACACTAGCACTCTGACACTTAACAGCCATGATTACGATCATTTATTTCACAAATGAGAAGGCATAATTGGAGAAGAATTAGAAGATAGGAAAGAGGAAGGAGTCGTAAAGGTTATGCCTCAATATAAAAAAAAAAAGAGCCTGAGATCGAATTAGGTAACCTCTGGAGTAAGCTCAAAGGGGAGTAAAGCAGAGCATTAAAATATTAAGGAAGGAAAGCCAAGTGATGAGAACTGTTCAGAGTCCCGTTATGATTAACTGATTATTTTAAAGGTCACAGATTATTCTTTAAAAAAAAAGGGGGGGGGGGAAGACAAGACACAAAAGCAAGCAATCTGCAGCCTGCCATTTATACAAAGGAAATGCTCAAGAGTTGATGAGTTATAATTCGAAATATGGCACGCCAACGTATTCATTATTTTCTTCTAATCCCTTTTGTTTCTCAAATTCCTCCCAAACATTCTATCCTTTTTATGTAGATACTATTGTGCTAACCGTATTATGGAGTTAATAACAATACTATCTAAACTAAAACCAGAAAGACAACTTTTTTAAAAATCTAAGAGTATACAACAGAACAAAATGAAATTACTTAAGTGTCCTCAAAAGCCAACAGGTATGCTCCATGCCTCTAACGCTGTGAGAAATGCCAGTGATTTCAAACCTCGGGGAGATGCTTTTGATTTTTTCAAAGAATGAACCACAAATCAGTTCCATGTAGTCCAACTTATTCAGCAAGTACTTCCTGTGAAGTACTGAAACGCTTTTTGAAAATGTTGATATGTCTGAAGAAATGATTAAGAAAGAGAAAGTAGTCAGATAAAATAAGATTTTCTAAGACCTGGTCTTAAGTCCAAATCTACATCACTGGCAGCAATACTGCAAAACAAATAAACAAAACACACTTAACCATGAGTCAAACCAAAATAATTTAGCCAGACCCAACTAGAAACAGGAACCCAAAGAACCAAACAACTTTCCAGATCACTGAAGAACTGTTAAGCTAGCCTGAGCCTAGTGTAAAAATGTTATTTACTAACTCAATTGGTTACTTTCAGAAATTAGACTTGTACGCGTGTACACACACACACACACACACAAACTATGTAAATTTTGCCAAATCAAATGCTCTTCCAGTCAAAAGAATAATTCTGAATAATCAATCTTAATGAGAAAACAGGACTAAAGAAATGTTAATGTGGGATGCTGAAAAGTTTGGCCTTACCCAAGGAGGAATGCTAAGATGCTAAGATTTCCTGACCGCCAAAAATTGTCTGATTCCTCTCACATACCTAAGGAAGTTCTGGCAAATGCATACAAATACTAATTTTATTAATACAACTGTGAAGTTATTTAATAGCATTGCTAATTCCTGACAACAATATACCCTCATATATTATTCAATTAGCAAATACTGAAAACAGAATCGTGATGAGCAATAGGAATATTTTTAAAAAATAAAAAGTTGATAAGCCCTGCCCAGTGTAACTGTACCTAGAACAGTCAAGAAAACAGTCATTCAGACATCCTTCAGTTTATGTTTTATTTCAATTTATAAGATTCAGTCCTGATTTCTCACATTCTTTTTCCTAGGACAGTTATTAAAAGTTGATATTTAACATCTTAAGAAAAGGTAGAAACTTGAAGGGCCTTGTCAAATAGGAAAACTTCATTCTAATCATCTCTGCCATTAATAAGTTGTATTCTACTAAGTAAGTGCCTAAAATTTACATTACATCCAAGCTCAAGAGTTAAGACAACTCCTTCTTTTACCTAACCTGTGATTTCAATTTACAAAAGAGCTATAATTAAAGTCAAAATACAACTTAAAGTTCACTTTTTTGTTTCAAAACAGAACATGGTAAGTCAGCTGATACATTCTTCCAAAGGGACAAGTAATCAAAATCCTGAAAGTATTAAAATATTATTTGCTCTATGCGGTCACTTATTACATGTTTACTCGACCGTATCTGCTGAAAGACCTAGAAATGCTACGAAAGTTAATTTAAGAACTTACCAATTTCCCTTGCAATTCTGACAGCTTCATCTGCATCCTGTAAAAGCAGGAAATGAGACCCAACATTAATCCCATCAGCCACTGCACAATGTCTTTAGGGCAGTCATATATTGCACTACTGTCTCCTCTGATTCATTTAATGTTCAACTTTACAACCTTCTAACTCTTTTCATTCAGAGAAATGTAAAATTAATACCATAAGTGGAATGTAAATTCTACCTCATCATTATTATATTAAGAAACTCAAAGCAGTTTGAAATGAGCTGGCAGGAAGCACAACCAGAATTGCCAAATGATCTGGTGCAGTTGCTGGAATTTAACAGCAGAATTTAGATGTTTACAATCAATACTGAATCATAAATCAGATCATTAAAGCTTGTCTACCGCCAGCTTGTTCCTTTCCCTCTGATATTTACATGTCATGTTTTCCTGGATTCTGTCAGCAGGGGGAGTTGATTCTCTATTGTTTGGGAGAGGCTCAAGATTTTCTAGAAATAAAAAGTAAATTTCCAGTGTCTACAGGAATTGCCGATTGTCCCCCCACAAATTCCTTTGGAAATCTCCATTACTTTTTCCTTTTCTTTTCATCCTTTTCTCCGGTACATATTTTATCTTTACTAGGTACATCTTGTTATGTAATTTAAAACCTTAAATTCCATGAACCAACTTGTGTGGGGGAAGCTTCCGAAAAGCCAAGGAAAGCAAATGCCTTCCAAAGAAGTGCAAGGTTAAGAGTTAGTTGATGAATATAAGGATTAATTATTGATAAATACCAACCAGTGCAACTGCGAGAAGAAAAAGTTCCCTCGAATCTAAACCATTTCATTGATCATTAATGCTCACCTACCGCACAAGCACAGGACACTCCTGATACATTTCCACGAGAACAATAAGGAGAAAGCTGAAAAAGAAGGTGTTAAGCCCAAGCCTCCCTAGGAAATGTGGCTTTTCTTTACAACTCCTTGATGTAAACTAATCACCAGAAATGACAATGTTTTGAAACCATTAGCTAGTAAGAATGCCTGAATTTTTGGAAAATTACTTAAAAAAAAGGAAAGCGAAGCCTCATATTTCGTAAGCTTTTAAGCTAGTAATTTAAAAATGTAGAGTAACCATGTCAGAATCCTCCCCCCAAAAGGAGGGGCGGGGGATGTTTATAACTGGTTCATTTATGCCTAATAAAAAAAAAAAAATCTTCCCTAAAAGTCTTCAGTACCTAATAACATCCCCTGAATAAGGAGGTTGGCAGGGGAAGTTGTCAGAAAAATTTAATTTCCTTTCATTAGCCAGTCTGCTCCACAAATAGGTGCTTGTTAAGTTCAAAGCGGTCCTGAAAGCGACATCAGTTTTAAGTCTTTTTTTTTTTTTTAACTCCAAGCAGTCACATCTGCTAATGAGATTTTCCAAATAACAATTGTTTTCAAGGCAGAGATAAATCTATACCTCCCACTCTACTCTCCCAAAAATCAAGGTTTACTGCTTTATTACACCTTGCTGTTTTTGCTGACCCTACATTCTCCAAATTTTAGCTTAAAGGGATAAAATCCATGAAAAGGGTCATTTAAGAATGTTAGTGGTTTCCACACATTGAGTTTGAAGGTTCTTTGTTCAAGCCAGTGACAGTTACTGGAGAATACTTCCCCTTAATAGCCTCTCTGTCAGGAAGTGTTAAACCTGCCAAATGCGGACAATTAGTGCCTCGCGAACAAAATACAGGAAGAGTGCTGGCTGATGGAGGCTGGATTATAAGAGCCTAGAAAGAAACTTTTAACATGTCTTTTCTTTCAGATGTGTAATAGTATATTTGCAAAATATATTTGGAGAGAAAATAACCTGCTGTCACAAAATTCTGTTACCTTGAGAGAACTGACAAACAGGTAAATATTAAAAGATAATTCAGAGAATTCATTAGTCATATTTAACATATACACATTACGGATGTATGTGTGGACATATATTTACACAAAGCAAAACTTCTAAAAAAATTTTTTTGGGTAACTACCACAGGTCCAACACTTCTATAAAACTGTCTCAAAACAATCTCGTCTTTTAAGGAAACTTAACATATCTATGATGCATTATTTGGGACATTTTTTTTTTTAATAATAGTTTATTTAAGATTCAGGTTTAACTGGGCAACCTATATTTTTATTTGGCAACTCTTAAGAAAAAAGTGTTTCTTAGTATGAAAAGCACATCTCACTAAATAAACTTCCAAATAAAATTAAACTGTCTTAAAAAGTCATTTTTCCTTTGTCACTCATTTATCCCAAGATATTTTATTCAAGACATATTATATATTGGACACTTACACATTATTATCAGTTTCCACAAGAAACTATTAAATACACTCATCTCTAATGTGTTCTTTTTGCATATTTAGCTATTATCAGGCTACATAATGAGATTAAAAGCCCTATATAGTTTCAAATTCAATGGCAATGACGTATGACACAGTATAACTTCCTTAGAAGACTAGACAGGAAAACTTTTTTAATAAAAAGCCTTAAATCAAAAAGAAAAAGATCAACAATTATCAGGGAAAATGGACAAAAGATTAAATGAGAAGCTTCCATAAAATGAAATCCACAAGAATATATGAAATATGTACAATTTTAGTCATAATTATAGGCATACAAGTTAAAACGACGAGACACCACAGTTGATCTGCCAAAACCTGCCAAGAGCCAGGAGTGAAGGCCTGAAGATAAGCAGACCTGACTCTCACTACTGATGTTATATGAAATTGGTACTATCTTTTTAAGAACTGTTAGGATCTATCAAAAGTTTGAAGACCTCAATCTTTCAACCCAGCAACTTCATTTTTTGAAAGCTCTCCTACAGATATATCCACATGCATGCACACACAGAGATATATAAATCAAGGATTTTTAATTTATTTCTGGTATTTTGAGGAGAAAATCTGAAAAACAACGTTGAAGGCCTTCAATAAGGGACTGGTACTAAAAAGGATACATACATGCAATGGAATACGCCACAGTCTTTGAAAAGATGAGGCTGAGCCTAACGTGGTACTACATGAAATAGCTCTTGCATTCATGGAACTCACAGGCTTCCTTAGTAAGGGAAACCGAAAGAGCAAACAGACCAACTGAGAGCTGAAATCAACGTTACACGCAAATAACCAGGACTGTGGGAGACAGACGGGGAGAACATGCTGTCAACACACGGCCCAGAAAGGGCCCTCTTCAGGGCACCCGGACGGCTCCATCAGTAGAGCATGTGATTCTTGATTTGGGGGTTGTAAGTTGTTCCAGATCCACGCTGGGGACAGAGACTACTTAATAAATTCGTTTTAAATAGAGAAGAAAATGAAAGAGCCCTTCTGAAGTAAAATGTAAACTGAAGCCTGAAAAGAACAACCACTGCCCTGGCAAGATTTGGGGTGAAAGAAGTCTAAACAGAAAGAACAACATGAACAAAACCCAAACTCAGAAGGTGTTTCATACGTTCTAGAAACCACGCGAGTCCATGAGGTGAAAAATGAAGACAAAAATCAAGTGGCAGAAAAGGACAGCAGGAAGGCCAGTGGCGGGCACGGCCCATCGGCTGGACCTTTCGGGACTCAGCACTGAGTTCCAAATGCCCCGGCTCCGTGCCGGAGAAAGAGGACTGGGGTTTCGGAAGGTAACCCCTCTACTCTAAGAATACCTCAAATATAGCGTGCACTGTGGGGGAAGCAAGTTGTAGGAGAATATGTATAGTGTGACCTTGTCTTTTTTTTTTTAATGTATCAGTATTATTTCTCTGATTGCTGAATATTATTCCTTGGTATGGATATGCCACATTTTTTTAATCCATTCATCAGCTGATGGAAATGTAGACTGTTTTGAATTTTTGGTTACTATGAAAAATGCTCCACTGAGCATCTGTGTACAAATTTTTGAGTGTACGTACATATTCTGGCTATACAACTAGGAGTGAGATCACAGGGTCCCACAGTAACATTGTATTTAACCTTTGGAAGAACCGCCAAACTGTTTTCCAAAGTGGTTGCACCACTGTACACTTCCACGAGCAGTGTACAAAGGCTCTCACTTCTCCGAATCTTTGCCAGCATTTGGTAATACTCCACTGTAGCCACCCTCGTGGTTGTCAAGTGATTTGGTATCAGTACTTGGTCCTGCCTGCCTGCCCCGCCAGCCCCCAGGTCTCTTCCTACCTTGACTCTCCTTCCCACCCCCAAGCCCGCCAGACATTCTCCAGCTCCCGGGCCTGTATGCCAGTACCAGGCCCTGAAGAGAGGCAGGACCAAGAAAGGCACCATCCCAGCCTTCATGCAATTTCCAGTCTGGTAGGAAAGGCAGGCCCTTAAATGACGATACAGCAGCTAAGAAGCCATTAGCAAGATGCATGCTACGCAGAAACAGTGAAGAGGGCATGTGACGACAGGGAATGTGGATTCCAAAACTAGAGCTCCAGGAAACTTCTCAGATGCAGCTACTGTGAAAGAGACCGGACGAGTGAAAGCGGGGAGGAACAGAGCCCAGGGCCAGGGCCTGAACAGCGAGCCAAGCGCAGAGTGGAGCAGGGCTGCACTTGAGCCTGAGAGCAAGAAAATGAAAAGTCCTCACTATGGCTGCATTTTGAAGGATCGGAGCATATAATTTACTTATTATTTTGAGTATTGTCTACCCTCTCCATCTTCCTACCACATTAAGGTATAAGCTCCATAAAAGCAAAAATATCTAACTGGCTCAGGAATAGGTTTAAATTCCTAGAACTGCCTGGCGCATCATTCGTCGTTCAGGGAAGAGCCGTTGCTGAACGAAAGCCTGACGGAACCAAGAAACAAATGAAGAATTTAGAGAGAGGCAAGAGGGATATGAGTTTAGCTGGGAAGCAAAGGCCTAGGAGAGAAAAACTACCATTTTCTCTTAAACTCAGGGGTACGTGCTTCAATTCAAGTTTCACTGAAATCTCACTTTCTCCAGAAAGCCTTTCCAGTCCTCCTACAGCAGGTGAGGTGTCACTGACCAGATGACACTCTGCCCTTCAATTATGACAGCCCTGTCACTTACCCTCCAGGACAGCAATGACTAGGTCAGCTACTCTCTAAGAACCCCCCAGGGCTTGATACATCAACACATTATTTGTTGAATGAATCAACAACTAGCCATCAGCTTCCACAGAAACAAGTCTGTTGCCTGAAGGATCTGCTCCAGCGTCAATGGAACTGCTCATCCCCAGCTGGAAGTGAATAAACTTACATCCAAGGAGAGGTAGTGGCTTGGCCAAATTCCCACGTCTACAGCAAGCAAGTAGCCCACGGCGGCCGGGAGCAGGAGCTCCAGAACCAGCGAGGCTTGGGTTTTGCTTCAGCGTATGCCGAAGCATACTCCGTGACATACCGTTGCTGCCAGGCAAAACCGCACCCAACATGTAGCCTCCCCCCTCTTCTTTCAACCCTCAGTCCAGCACTTTTCTTACTTACTGAATGTTTGAAACGTGGGTGGGTTTCACAGAACCCATTCTTTTCATTTTTAGAGCCTATTCTTAAAAAATAGTACTTCTTAACTGTAACTTTATTTTTTTTAAATGTTATGTTTTATTTATTTGAGAGAGAATAAGAGAGCGCAAGCCGGGGGGCATGGCCAAGGGAGAGGCAGAAGCAGACTCCTAGCTGAGTAGGGAGCTGAGTAGGGGCTCAATCCTATTATTCTGGGATGATCTCCTGAGCTGAAGGCAGATGCCCAACCAACTGAGCCACCCAGGTGTCCCTTAACTGTAATTTTAAATGCATATTTCATTAGTTTAAAAGATCAGGGGCGCCTAAGTGGCTCTGTCAGTTAAAAGATCAAACTTTATAAGACAATATGTTTTCAAATTGAAGGGCCACAAGTTTATATTAAAATGTAAGAGAGGGGCGCCTGGGTGGCTCAGTGGATTAAGCCTCTGCCTTCGGCTCAGGTCATGATCTCAGTGTCCTGGGATCGAGCCCCGCATTGGGCTCTCTGCTCATCGGGGAGCCTGCTTCCCCTTCTCTCTCTGCCTAACTCTCTGCCTACTTGTGATCTCTCTCTGTCAAATAAATATATAAAATCTTAAAAAAAAAAAGTAAGAGAAAACAGACATTTAATAAAAATGTAAAATAAGTATTAAATTTTATCTTACCAAATATACTTCACTCTTTGTTTATATAAAACAAATCTCTTTTAGGCAAAACATCATTATTTCTTCATAGATCCAACCTGGCAATATTTGAAGAAAAAGTAGAACTGATTCTACTTACTCTTAGCTTTAGAACAAACTTTTTGGGTTTTCTAAAGATTTTATTCTTAAGTTATCTCTACACCAAATGTGGGGCTCACAAGAGTCACATCTACTGACTAAGCCCATCAGGCGCCCTTAGAACATTCTTTTTTTCCTTCTTCTTCTGTAAGATTTTATTTACTTGAGAAAGAAAGTAATAAGCAAGACAGAGAGAGAGAGAACAGAGAGCAGAAGCAGGGGGAGGTGCAGAGGGAGAGGAAGAAGCAGACTCCTCTAAGGAGGGAGCCCCTGATCCCAGGACTCCAAAATCATGATTTGAGCCGAAGGCAGATGCTTAACTGACTGAGGCACCAACGCACCCCCCCACCACTGAATTTTTTTTTTTTAAGATTTTATTTATTTATTTGACAGAGATCACAAGTAGGCAGAGAAGCAGGCAGAGAGAGAGAGAGAGAGAGAGAGAGAGAGTGAAGCAGGCTCCCTGCTGAGCAGAGGGCCCGATGCAGGAATCGATCCCAGGATCCTGAGATCACGACCTGAGCCGAAGACAGCGGCTTAACCCACTGAGCCACCCAGGCACCCCCCACCGAATATTCTTAAAATATTCCCCACATCTACTAACTGTATGACATATGATACAACATATGAAAATACTACGGGGCGGGGGGGGGGACGGTGCCTGGGTGGCTCAGTGGGTTAAAGCCTCTGCCTTTGGCTCAGGTCATGATCCCAGGGTCCTAGGATCGAGCCCCGCATCGGGCTCTCTGCTCAGCAGGGAGCCCGCTTCCCTTCCCCTCTCTCTCTGCCTACTTGTGATCTCTGTCTGTCAAATAAATAAATAAAATCTTAAAAAAAAAATACTACAGGGATTAAGATAGCATATTCTATTAAGGAAGTGTTCAATGATATTCTGTAGTTTATTAAAAGAAAACTTCTAACAGGTAGGACAACAATCTCCTGAAAACCAAAGAAAAATCAAATATAAAAATTTCAACAGAAGCAATAAAACAAATCTAATGCTACTGATGCCTTTACACAATTTTCAAATGAAGAACACAGAATATTTCTGTTTTCATATCAAAAGTTAATACAGTTGAGAAAACACTGAAAAGCACAAAACCAAATGAAACCAAGTATTAGCAACCATATTCTTACAGCTTCAAAGCAGGAAGAAGGAAAAAGGATTGGTCCAACAATATGATCTGATTCAAATCCCTGTGGTTCATTCTGTAATCACAGCCTATAATCCCAGTTTGAAGAAAGCCACATCTTGGTTCTGAAGTTACAGAGCACTTGGGAACCCTGATGAGGTAAATATTAAACCATATAGTTCCAGCAGTTCCACAAATGGAGGAGCAAAAACAGCACCAGAACAACTAGCCATCTCTTTTACCCCTCTTTTTCAGTACAACTTATATTAAAGGAGCGCGATCACTTAACCCGAGAGCAAAACAGTGAAAAAAAAATTCAGTGACAGGAGGGGTTGGGCGATGTTGCTATAAACAAATAAGCAGATCACAAAAATGTCATAAAGGGCTAAGAAAAATCTAGTGCCTTTTCTACAAGCCTTTTTGTTCATACTCTCCAGCCCCCACCTGGGAGGCATCAAAGTGCAAAGGCTAAGAACGCGGGTGCTTGGGCCAGAAGGCGCAGGCTCAACACTGGCTCTCTCGGAGAGTGAGCCCGCTACCTCCCTGGCTGCCTCCCTGGAATCTGGTTTCCTCATCTGTAAGCTGGAGATAGTGGCAATTTCTATCTCCTAGGGTCACTGAGAAGATGAAATTAGTTGGCACACAGTATGCCTGGCAATATGGGATAAAATGGGCAGCCCGCCACCACAGAGTGCCAGGTCTGCTCCTTGCCTGCCAGTCTTTGGCTGGGGTATCTTGTGGTCATCATTTAGCCTCTGAACCCGTATAATGCAGAATTAATACCAGCATTGCAATACCGTAAAAAAATGTGCACCTGCATCCCCAGGACACTCCACTGGGGTCAGACGATCTGTGCACTCATTGTGGCTGGTGGGTAGGGAAGAAGAGTGGGGAAGGAAAGCAAAAACTGTAATAAGGACAGGCATATTTGAATAGTCATCTCTGATGCTAAACACCCAATTCACTCCAACAGTAATTCAGACCGAAACTCTTCTCACTTGCTATAAAGCCTACTTAACAACCCTGAATTCTGTACTCAATGGATGAGAGTCCTTCTACTCATTCACATGGAAAGCTACTTAAGAGTTCACTTTCCTCAGCTGGTTCTAGAACAAATCAGCAACTGTTTGGGGGAGCCGGGGATGACTGCTTCTATATGCTATGGGTAAACACTTATCTGTACACAAAAAGCATCCTCAGGGGCACCTGGGTGGCTCAGTGGGTTAAGCCGCTGCCTTCAGCTCAGGTCATGATCTCAGGGTCCTCGGATCGAGTCCCGCATCGGGCTCTCTGCTCAGCAGGGAGCCTGCTTCCCTTCCTCTCTCTCTGCCTACCTCTCTGCCTGCTGTGATCTCTGTCTGTCAAATAAATAAATATAAAATCTTTAAAAAAAAAAAAAAAAAAAGCATCCTCAAACTACTCTGCATTCTTATAAACGTAAAGCAAAAACATTCAACAGTCCTGAGTTCAGGAAATAGGTTCTAGCTGATTGTGTTTTCCAGACAACTCTGAATCAAGCAAAAGACTGAATATCCTTTCAAATCTTCCTAAACATTTTTATACCATTTTAACACACTTTATACACATTTTTATAACCATAAAACGGCACAGTAAAAGTAACTGAATCCTTTTTCAAAAATAAAAAAGCCTCTGAGGCATCATCAGGAAGGTCACTCTTGGTTTAGCAGGACAAAAGGATACTGATGTCTAATAATGTACTTTTTCATTACCAGGACACAGCTTTTCAATTTTTTGGTTATTTTGGTTTTTAAAATGATTCCCTTTATGCTAGTTTTTGTTGTTATTATTTGGCTCTTTTTGCTAAAGCAAGAGTACAGTTTTTAAAATCTGGCTAATTAGGTGACAGAAACGATGACTACTTTAAGCCTAGACTGTGACATTTACCAACCTCATTCAAATATACTACCACACTGTGCTCTGAGATGTAAAGGGCAACAGGAACTCGGAGATGTTTAATGAACTTCCCCCAAAGCTGGAATGCTGATATCACAACAAAATGCAGTGATCCCTCCCTCTGCCCCACTCCTGACGTGTACCAGATCGGAGAAATGACAAATTCTACTTTAAGCCTCTATCATTTCATGCCCAACAAAAGCACTTTTAACTCACTGACCAACCTCGCTTTGCACTGCTCCAATCCGTTTCCACATCACAAATCAAAGAAAGTTATCTGATTCTACAATTTTATCATGTTAACTTTTTTACAGGAAACCATTCAGAGGCTCCCAATGCGAACAGAGCCACCCCCACACCCAGGTGCGTCAAAGTCAAGACCACACATATCTGGATCCTTATTTTCTCTCCAGCTCACTCTTTCTGCGGCCTCGGGTGCTCAGACCAGCACTTTTCTAAAGCTCACGCAGGGGCTCAGCAACAAACTTTACCAATAAGGTGTTCTTGTGTACCTTAAAGCTGTGTCACAGTGCAGCTCGGCAGGGAGCCTGCTTCCCCCTCTCTCTCTGCCTGCCTCTCTGCCTACTTGTGATCTCTCTCTCTGTGTCAAATAAACAAAATCTTTTAAAAAAAAAAGAAAGAAAGCTGTGTCTCCCATCACTTTTTAGCTAACTCACTACTACTCAAACTTCAGCTATCACTTAGCTATCACTTCCATCTGCCATGGCGTCCTCAAACTAGGTTAGGCGGCCCCCCTCCTGGAGACCCATGCACTCTGAGCTTCGAATAATTAAAATGTACTAAATCGCCTGTCTACTTGTAGGTCACCTAAGGGGACTTAAAACCCTTTGAAATCAGAGTCTGTAACTCATTATTCTTTGTTAAACAAGTGGGCTGGGGTTCCAAATTCTGTCTTCGACCAGCTTCAGATGCACACCCTACTACAATGCTCTCAAGCTCTAGAGATCACGGTAATAAGATGTTGAATAAAACAGAACTTGTTAAAGGCAAAAACTTGTTATCAGATGACTACTTGAGGATTATACCTTAAAATAATGTGGTTTCCCTCTAATCAAAAAAAGGATTCAAGAACAACACATAATGAAAACCACACACAAGGTTTTCAGACTGTGGCAAACCATCTCTATACACCCTCCATACACTAGCCTAAATATTCAAATGGAAAAGGAAGAAACGTTTTAAAAAGAAATGTAACGAACTGAAACCACATTAATTTACTCAAATTAGGTGAACATTACTTGGCGGGGGGATCTAGAAAACAGTTGTCAAGAAAAAAAGAAATTTAGGGGCGCCTGGGTGACTCAGATGGCTAAGCAATTGTCTTTAGCTCAGGTCATGATCTCAGGGTCTGAGATCATGAGCCACACTTTGGGCTCCCTGCTTAGTGGAGAGTCTGCTTCTCCTTCTCCCTCTACTGCTCCCTCTGCTTGTGTGCTATCTTGCTCTCTCTGTCAAATAAATAAATAAAATCCTTTTAAAAAGGAAAGAAAGAAATTTAGCCTTAAAGATACTATAGGCTGGGGGGGGGGGGGGCAACAAACAAACTAAAGCAAAACAAAAAAACCAACCTATTATTTAAAAAAGATAGAACTACCTATAGTTAACACATACATGCTTCCAATGGAAAAGTATTGCTAATACAATTGCTAAAACCACATGGTATTCCAAAAATTTATACAATTTATTTGCATCAGCAAAACTCTACCTGCATAGATACCCTTAAAAGTAACCTCTTATGTAAGAAATCTAAAACTATTAAATGTGAAGAACAGTGTAGTTCCAAACGAATGTAGTTACTACAAAAGAAAACTAAATAACCAAACTTTAAAAAGTATGTGCAGCCTCTTATAACAAATAACTAAAAGTAAGCTAGAAATAAAACCAGAATGAAAATTAAGGAGCAAAACAAAAGGACATTCCTAAAATTATTTTTAAATGTTTATCTGAAAAATATAACCTACATGTTCAGTTAGGGCTTAACTAAATTCAGACAACAGGTGTCAAGAACTATACATCATAGTTAAAAGTGACACAGGTAATGAGAATCTGCCATTATGTGAAGGCATGAATGGATCTTAAAAGTCGCCTAAAGCATACGAGGAAACAAAACTGAAAAGGTAAGTGGATTTTTCTTCTACTTGCTATTTATCCCTATTTTACAAATTAACAGCAGCTGCAAATTCAAATGCAGATTGTAAAATGCAGCCTCCCCGAAGAGATGAACTCTGTTGAACGAGCAAAGCCAACTTCATTATACCTACTACATTTAAAGATACTGACACTTTGAGGCAATCTGGGAGGTTCCACTAAGTTCTGTTAAAGACCCTGGATTCGGAAAAACCGCAGAGCTCCTCTGACGCCCAGTGAGCCCCCACCAAGGGGTGTCCCCAACCACAACAGTGACAAAAATCTCACCAGGGAGAGCTCCGATTTCTTTTTTAGGAAACTCAGGAATGAGGAATCCTTTGATATTTGGATTAGATTTGAAAATGATTATTAGTAGAGGAAGACCTCCTTATTAGAAATAAAATATCCTCGACATTTTTTGTTCTAAGCCCACAGACAAAGTTTATGTGGAAGAAGACAAACATAGGACCTATAAGTTCATCTTCATGTAGCTCCAGAAGCTGATGTATTCAGAGGATTTCATCACACTGGTATCTGAACAGGGTAAAATTTCCTTTGAAACCGCATCAAAACCTTGAGGGGCGCCTGGGTGGCTCAGTCAGTTAAGTGTCCGCCTTTGGCTCTGGTCATGATGTCAAGTTCCACAGGGGGCTCCCTGCTCACTGGGAAGTCTGCTATTCCATCCCCTCTGCTCCCACTCGTGCTCTCTCACTCACTCTCTCTAATAAGTAAATAAAAATCTGCAAAATCAAACAAACAAAACTTGAGAAGTTTTGTCTTGACTTTTGTCCATGGGAGTCTGGATCTGGAAGAGCTCTCCCTTCCAAATTTAAACCACCACGGCATTGCATATGGTCAGGTCTACCATTAGAGATGGCCAACCACTACGCTGGGGGCCCAAGACGTGAGGTGAACAAACAACACATTTGATATGTTCTTAAAGATCCTCATGGGTTTGTCTCAGGACAAGTCTATGCTCTCTCTGAAGCAAACCTCTCCTTAAAGGTACTAAATCCAGAAATCAAGTTTATGTTCCTATGCTTCTAAAAACCAGAATCTTACATAGGATAATTAAAAATTATCACAGACTCCTCTGTAAGCTTTTGATAAGAATGGTTCATGTGAGAGTCACTTGATTGGATAGGGGGGCTGTTAATAAAAAGCTCAAATACCTAATGTTCTGTAATTTTTTTCATTACAATAAAGAAGCTTCCAAAAGAAATTCGGATTCCAAATTTGCTTCCTTGTGAAATTCACAGGGAAAACAAAGTTCAAAGGAAGAAGGAAAGGCATAGGAAAAGCCAAACGAAAAATGTGAAAAATTTAAAACTCTGTCGAACCCGATGGTCTTTATCCTGCATTTCCCCTGCTCTGCTCTTCTTCCACTGACCTGCTCTCCCTTTCTTCTAACTGGCCAGAAACCCTCCAAGCAAGATTACCTTTTAAAATTAAGCTAATTTCAGAATTGGCTCAGCCTTGACGCCTAAATTAAAACTCTGGTCTCATTCTGAACTCAGAGGCATTACCAAAGACTTTCCAAAGCTTACAAAGATTAGATAGAAATTTACAGAGAAAAAAATGGGGAATGCATAAATAATCCAGGGTCCCCAGACAGATATGAATCGGCTCACACTGCTAGTAAGAACCTGAGATAAGGGGCGCCTGGGTGGCTCAGTAGGTTGGTATCTGTCTTCGCCTCAGGTCATGATCCCAGGATCCTGGGATCGAGCCCGTCGGGCTTCCTGCTCATCAGGGAGCCTGCTTCTCCCTCTTCTTCTGCCTCTCACTTGTGCTGGCTCTCTCCTATAGTGCTCTCTTAAAAGAAGAAAAGAATAAGAAACAAAAAACGAAAGAAGGAAAAAACCTGAGATAAAAGGGGCGCCTCTCAGGTGGCTTCAGCTCAGGTCATGATCTCAGGGTCCTGGGATCAATCCCCATGTTGAGCCCCTGCTCAGCCTGCTCGTCCCTCTGCTGCTCCCCCTGCTTGCATACTCCGTCTATGTTAAATAAAATCTTTTTTTAAAAATGTTTTTAATTTAAAAATTGAAAAAAAAAAAAAACCCAGAGATTAAATACATACATACATACACACACACACACTGGATACAAGGCAAAATGGAAGACCTAAGAGTGACTTCAGACTCCTAATTGCACAGGAAACCAGACAAGTTTAGAAAAACTGGAAATAATGGGAAAGGTCCTGGGGAAGCTACTATCAGAATCTTTTCTATGAACACAGGGTGGCCTCTGATCTAGTTGTGCTGGCAAAGAAAGGAGATGTCTATTGGGCACCTCAGAAACAGGCTCCATAGTACATGTAGGCATTCAGGAGTGGACCCCGAAGCAATTGTAATCCAGCTCCTTCCTCACTTTTTGTGAGTAGCCTTAAGCCAGAAACAGAAAATTTTATAAACATGCAAAAACTGGTGGAAAGAATCACACTGACAGATCTTTAATTCGATACTATAAATTTTGAAAAAGCCCACAGACAAAAAGCAGAATAAGAAGCAGAATAAATTGATGGCCTTACAGATAAAATGAGATGTTTCTACTCCAGACATTAAAGCAATCTCTTGAGAGGTGCCTTGGTAGCTCAGTCAATTAAGCATCTGACTCTTGATTTCAGCTTAGGTCATCTTCTTCCTACAAGACACCACACCCACTGACTTCATGGGAAAGAATATGTAGGACAAACAGAATTTCCAGAACATACGCTCTCCTAATGACCACGTGTGTGAATTCCTGAGGATTCTGCTATTCATCATCAAGACAGAATTAACTTAGCCTCTGATTCATTACTACCTTTGTGACCAAAACCAAGCCCCTACTGAAGATCTCAAGATCTTGGGGGGATAAATACCCCCAAAGAACTCAAATACTTTGTTGAAAAAAATTAAAACTATACTGGCAGAAATACTGGGGCAAAATAGATCACAGTTCATAATAACCTATCCAAACCACCACCTGAATTTATACAGCTCTCTAAAACAAGAATGAAAAAAAAAAGAAAAAGAAAAAAACAACAGTTGACAGCCTACTAAAGAAAAGACTTGTCACACTCGTCACACTCGTCACACTCGGCTCAGTCTTTCAAATCTGCAGTCACGGTGTGGGCTATACTGCCTTTTAATTTGGAGGCTCAACTGGGGACAAATCCAGGCTCATTCAGATGGTTGGCAGAGTTCAATTCTTTGTGGCTGCATGACTAAGCACCCTACCTTTCTGCTAGCTCTCAGAGAGAGACTGCCCTAACTCAGATCCTCAGAAGCTACCTGAAGTTTATTGTCATGTGGACTTCCTCAAAATGGCTGCTTATGTCAAGTCAAAAACTAGAATTTGTTCTCTCGTCTCCTAAAATGGAGTCTTATATAATGAAACATACTTACAGCAGTAACACTCAGTTACTCTCCCCTACAACGCAAGTTAATGCAGTGATAGCAAATCACCTTTGCTCTATAATATAACCTAGTTCAGGAAGTGACATGTCATCACCCTTTGCCATATTCTAACAGTTAGAGAAGCAAGTCACAGGTTTTACCCAAACTGAAGAGAGGATTATACAAAGGTCTAGATGCCTGACAGTTCCCCAAAAAGTTAAACATGGAATTACCATATGACCCTACAATTCCATTCCTGGATAAATACCCCCAAAGAACTCAAGACAGATACTCAAACAATTGCACACAAATGTTTGTAGCAGCATTATTTATAATCACCAAAAGATGGAAATAACTCACATGTCCATCAACTAATGAATAGCTTCTTAAAAAAAAAAGTGGTTTAGTCCTATTATGGAATATTATTAAGCCATAAAAAGCGATGAAATACTGATAAACTCTACACATGGATCCTATATTCTACTTAGTTTATTATTAAACCTATCTAAAGTCCTTACCTCCATATATTTGCCATTACATACTTTCCATTTAATTTTACCTAGAGACTCATATTCCCTGGCTAAATTCTTTAAAAATATTTTTTTAACTTATTTATTTTAGAGAGAGGGGGAGCAAACAGGCAGGAGAAGAAGCAGAGAGAGAGGGACAAGCAGACTCCACACTGAGCACAGAGCCCAATATGAGACTCAATCCCATGACTTTAGGGATCAGATCAGGACATGAGCCAAAAGCCAGAAATTCTTTCTACGTTTATTTTTTTCCACATTTTCTTCAAAAAAACCTTTTTAACAGATCAATTGTACTTATTTCACAGTTATCATCAACCCCAGTATCTACAGCATATGTGAATCTACTTCTATTGTCTGTTTTATGTATTCTCTTGGTTTTTCATTATGCTTTCCTTTCTTTGGTGTGTCTAGTAAATATGTACTACACAACAGATAATGTGTATACCACGGTTATATGTGTAAAAATTCATCTCCTAGGAGATTATTCATCCAACAAGTATTTCATGCACACGGACTCTGTTCCAGGCACATGTGTAAGTGATGCAGTAACAAAAAGAATGCAATCGCTTTCAGCAAAGAGTTTATAATTGGCATGCGGGAAGTATACACTGAACTCATCATTAAAATGGGCAGAAAGACCTATAAAATCTGAGCTCCCTACTACATCCGACTTCAATCACCTCATCTCTGATTCTTCTCTCCCTTGATCACAGAAGCCACAAGATTCCTGGTTGGTTGCTGAACATCAAGTACATTTCAATCTCAACAACTTTACACTTACTACTCTTTCTGCCTAATATGCTTTGCTCTTCCTCCTGAAATCCGCATGAATTGCCCTGTCACCACCTCCTAGCATCCCCTTCCCCCATTCCCTGTCTCATGTTTCACCATAGCATGTACTATGTATTTCATTATTTGTCTACTGTCTGTCTCCTTCTTCTATAGTATAAGCTCCATGAGGGCAGGAATATTTTTATTATAGTTGTTCATTACTATACACATTGCACTTCAAACAACACTGGACAAATAGTATGCACTTAAATATTTACTTAGTAGATGAATGTATGAATGATTTAAAATGTGATGGGCAAAGTACAGGGTAGTACTAAGAGAAAATACAGCAGAAGGCCTAATCTAATCTAGGCAGTTGAATGCCTCTGTGAGGAATTTATGTTTAAGCCAACAGCCAAACAATGAGGAGACAATAAGGAATGAAGAGAGAAGCAGAATTAACATGCATGACAGAATCTAGTAGAGAAATTTCAAATACCTACAAGACATCATATATGGTTGGCATACACAATGTAAAACCGGGTAAACGGGCTCACTATCAGTTTGAAGAGAAAAAACAAAGCCCAGCTATTTAAAGGATTTGAATTAGTAGCCATTCAAGAGTTTTTCAACACAGGCATTGGACTGAATCTGGATTTCTGAAAGGTCACTTAAGCAATCGTGTTGAAAGCTAACTGGGTGGGGCGCCTGGGTAAATCTGCTGGTGAAGCCTCTAAGGTTCTAGTTTGAGAAACAGTGTGGAAAATAGCACCATTTTCCCAGGCAAGAAAGAAACAGGTTGAGACGCTTACAGCAGGCATCAGCAAACACTTTCTGAATGGGCCAAGTAATAAATATTTCAGGCTTGCTAGGTGACGTGGTCTGTCACAATTTCTCAACTCAGTCACTAGTGGAAAAACGCAGCCATCGGCAATCCGTGAAGGAGAGAGCATAGCTGTGTTCCAGCAATACTTTATTTATTAATCAGACATGCATGGAGACAGAGTTTGCAAATTGCTAATCAAAGAGAAAATTATGAGCTTAGCTTTTACTTACTACTTTCAAGATGCCTCAGGGGCATCAAGCAAAACCTACTTAAGAAGGAACCACACATGCAGTTTTGTTTTGTTTTGTTTTGTTTTTAAAGATTCTTACTTATTTATTAATAAGATTCTTATTTATTTGACAGAGAGAGAGATCACAAGTAGACAGAGAGGCAGGCACAGAGAGAAAGAGGAGGAAGCAGGCTCCCTGCTAAGCAGAGACCCAGATGCGGGGCTTGATCCCAGGACCCTGAGATCATGACCTGAGCTGAAGGCAGAGGCCTAACCCACTGAGCCACCCAGGCACCCCCACACACGCAGTTTTGAAATTCAGGAGAGATCTAGCCCAGATAAATATATAGAGAATTGATGCGTGAGCCGTAAGAATAAGTGAGGCTGCCCCAGAGTGAGAGTGTACAATAAGAAAACATTTACTACTCAGAATCCAAAATAAAACCACATTTACAGAACAAAGATAGGAAGAACAATCAGCATGAAGACTAAGAACAAACATTCAAAACAAGCCAAAAAATACAAAAACGTAACTAGAACTGAGTCATGTGCCAGGAATAGATATTTCAAAAAGGAAAAAGTGACCAAAAGACTCAAATGCTTTGAAGAGCTAAAGACCAGGATTACAAATTATATACTGAATTTACTGAGTAGGAAAGGTTGCTGGTAACCATTGCAAAAGAAATTTCCCTAAGAATGAGGAAAGAAGCCGGACTGTGGTAGATTAATGATTAAGTGAACAGTGCAGACATGAAAACAAGTAAGGGCAATTCTTCTAAGACCTGTGGCTGTGAAAGGGAAGAGAGACTAAGGTGACAGCTATGAAGTGACAAGGAGTTACAGTGCTCTAGGAAGAAAACAACCACATTTCTTTCCACTAAACTGGAAGCACCATGTGGTGAGGGATCCTGGGCACCAGCTGCGAAAGCTGCTTACTTAATGAGGAGTTATGTTTGGGATCTAGAATCATCTAAGCTATTCTACTTTCTACCAGAAACACATTTATAATTGATGTTTTATGCATATGGACAGAAACTCAACACAAAGATACACGTAGAACATCATAATGTTACAAGTGTTAAACACATACCATCATTAAATGCAATGCAGAGCACTAAGAGAACATCTTTTAAATCATCAAGTTTTTTCCTATGAAAGTATGAGTCAATATTAATCATGACCAAACAGGAGAAGATATTTGAAATGACATATCCAGTAAATATAGAAAGAATCTATATTAACTCAATACCAAAATACAAATAATCTGATTAAAAATGGACAGAAGACCTGAATAGACACTTGACAAAAAAGACAATACAGATGGCCAACAGACATATGAAAAGATGCTCAACATCGCTAATTATCAGGGACACACAGATTAAAACCACAATGAGATCATTACCTTACACCTGTCAGAATGGCTAGAATCAAAAAGACCAGAAATAACAAGGGTTGGTGAGGATGTGGAAGAAAGAGAACCCTCCTACACTGTCAGCGGGAATGCAAACTAGAGCAGCCACTGGGGAAAACAGTATGGAAGTACCCTAAAAAAAAGGGGGGGGGGATTTATTTGTTTGAGAGAGAGTGAGAATGAGAGAGAGAGAGAGAGAGCATGAGCTGGGGAAGGGGCAGAGGGAGAGAGAGAGGCAGACTCCTTGCTGAGCAGGGAGCCTGATGTGGGACTCCATCCCAGGACCCTGGGATCATGACCGGAGCCGAAGGCAGAGTTAACCGACTGAGCCACCCAGATGCCCTGCAAGTTCCTTTAAATATTAAAAATAGAAATATTATATGAAAAGTGATTCTATTTGGGGGTATTTACCCAAAGAAAACAAATACATGAATTCAAATATATGTACCCCTATGTTCACTGCAGCATTCACTGCAACAGCAGAGACATGGAAGCAGCCCAAGTGCTCACTGATAAATGAATGGATAAAGAAGAGAACACACACACACACACACACACACACACACACACACACACACACACACGGATTATAACTCAGCCTGAACAAAGACTGAGAATTTGCCATTTTCGACAACATGCATAGATCCAGCAGGTATTATACTAGGTGAAATAAGTCAGAGAAAGACAAATACCATATGACTTCATTTATATGCAGGATCCAAAAAACAAATAAACAAAAAGCAGAATCTCCTAGCGCCTAGGGGACTGCCTTCCGTTCAGGTTGTGATCCTGGTGCTGGGATCCAGCCCCCCCCATCTGACTCCCTGCTCAACCAGGAGCCCGCTTCTCTCCCTCCCTCTGCCTCCTTCCCTTTTGCACTTGCGCGTGCCCTCTCTCTAAATAAATAAGTAAAATACTTTTTTAAAAAAGGTAGAATCTCATACCCATAAACACGAAGAACAAACTGGTAAGTGTCCAAAAGGGAGAGGTGTGGCGGGATGGGTAAGTGGGTGAAGGGGACTGGGAAGTACAGGTTTCCACTTATTGAATTAGTCACAGGGATAAAAGCTACAGCACAGGGACTACAGTCAATGGGACTATAGTAGGGTTGTCTGGTGACAGATGGTAGCTACACTTGTGGTGAGCAGAGCATAATGTATAGAGTTGTGAAATCACTATGTCGTACACCTAAAAATAATGTGACTTTATGTGTCAATGAGACTTCAATTTAAAAAAAATTCTTGATCATGAAATACAACGCTTAAGTAAAATACTTTTTTTTTTTTTTAAGATTTTATTTATTTATTTGACAGAAAGAGATCATAGGCAGAGAGGCAGGCAGAGATGGGGGGCAGGGGAAGCAGGCTCCCTGCTGAACAGAGAGCCTGATGCAGGGCTGGATCCCAGGACCCTTAGATCATGACCCGAGCCGAAGGCAGAGGCTTTAACCCGCTGAGCCACCGAGATGCCCCAGAAAATCCTTTTAATTTTTAAGTAAAAACGCTTTTAATTTATACCATTTAAAATAATCCAGGGGTGCATGGCTGGCTCAGTCTGCGTAGCAGGCAACTCTTGATCTTGGGGTTGTAGTTCGAGCCGCATGTTGGGCGTAGAGATTACTTAAAAATAAAATCTTAAAAAAAATAAAATAGACTAATCCAGTGTAAACAACACTGATTTATTGTAACCTACACATGTATATTTTTCATTTCGTCTTGCATTTATATTATTGCATTTAGTAATAACTGCATTTTATCTTATGCTTTTCACAAAATGTTTGCCTTAAGGACATGTATATTACAATAATGTAGTTTCTCACCTTGACTACTCCATCAAAGCCAGGGATTGTGTTAACCTTTGCTTTCTTAGCTAATAATTTGCTTTCAATCTTGTCACCCATGGCTTGAATAGCATGTGTGTCAGGTCCAATGAAAACGACATCTTCTGCGGCCTGTGGAGAAACACAAGGAGAAATGTGTAACAAAAACAATACAGCGCTTGATACAGTCACAACTTTATAAAAAGAAAAACCCGTATGTATATTGACTAATTATTTACATACCAAAAGCAACTTAAAAGCAAAGCATTTGAGCCAATACATTAAAAGATAGAGTGTTGAATACAGTATAAGTGCAAAAAGATCTAGGAAACAGTCGAGCCAAAGAAAAGTAACAAATGAATGATAACAAAGTAACAAAATGTGTGATATTAACAGTATTCTTTGGGAAAGCCACTTCTACAGTATTATATTTATATACAGTATCCTGCCACCTAACCTGAACAGTAGGTTCACCTTTAAAACACCTCATAAATCTTTGCCTTCTCCCTCCCCTATAGCACACTGCCTAGTTCAACACAAATGTCCTTCTTTATTAAATACCAACTCTGTGTCAAGCTTCGAGTTAAATGTAAGGGACATGGATGAAAACCACAGGATATCCACTAATTCAAGGGAACGTGGTCACTAATACCAAAAGGAAATAGACAAAATAAAGTACAGAATGTTTACATCCTCTGTGACTACAAGAAATGAGTTAAGAATATAGTGGGAATTTACCAGGTAGAGTTATAGTTTCAACAAAAACTCTTCTGTATAAATCACATTTAGTTCCCAAGCAATGGATCCACCCCTGTGTTTACAGTATTAAAATGAACAAGATGCGGGACGCCTGGGTGGCTCAGCTGGTTGGACGACTGCCTTCGGCTCGGGTCATGGTCCCGGAGTCCCGGGATCGAGTCCCGCATGGGGCTCCCAGCTCCACGGGGAGTCTGCTTCTCTCTCTGACCTTCTCCTCGCTCATGTTCTCTCTCACTGTCTCTCTCTCAAATAAATAAATAAAATCTTTAAAAATAAAGTAAAATAAAATAAAATGAACAAGATGCTAATGAATTTTGCCAACAAACTAATCAGGGAGAGAACAAAACATGATGTAGAGAGCACCACCACAGGGCACCGTCTAGAGAAGTAAAGGTGACATCTGCTGAAGTAAAGGATAAGGTTACTGGGTGAAGAATGGAGATTAAATATGAAAAATGGAAAACCAGAATGTATCCCCGGCACCATTAGAGCCAGGCGCTGAACTGTTGCTTCTCCCGTGACTTCTGGTCAGATCGGCACAAAGAATAAATCGTGTATTTTATGCCTAGCATTCTATCTATTAGCACTGGTGCCTGGAAGGACTCATGGTTGGGGGAAGGAGTTTCATTCTCCTTGTATTGTCCAGAGTAGCTACTGCAGCATGTTGCTTGGACCGGTCTCTCAGCCATTAGGAACCAAAAGGATTAAACACACCCAGAGCAGAAGATGGAAAGAGAGCAGGGAATCAACAGAAGCAATGTACGGAAGATCAAGAATTGGGGGGTGAGATGTCTATGATAGTGTACAGGAAGGTGACAGACAGGTCTAGAGGTTCTAAGATGAGTCCAGGCTGAGATATGGATTTTCAAAGGCATTAAATACAGGAGAAAATTAAAAGTTATGTATGAAATCACTCAGATGAAATATACAGAAAAACCAAAGCCTTTAAACTCAGGAGGTATATTTTCCTTTGTGTCCAAAGCCAACACAGAAGAAAAGGGAATTTTTAGACTCTGAACAAATAAAGTCTCCTTTTCGTTGTGTGACAATGGGAATAATAACCACCTTGCCAGTTTGATTGAAGGATTAAATAAAATAATAATGTAAAACACCGGGCTAAATGTTAAAACTGTTAGTTCTTATCTCTTAAGCAGAAATCCTGATAAAAAGAGAACTTAGAAAAGTAAGACAGTTAGGTCCACAGGACCTCAAAATACATTACAGGAACCCAAATACCTACAATGACCAGTTATAAATGGCAGAATGCGATGAGAAACCTCTTCAGCCAAGACAGAGGCCCATAAAGTACCTCCCCATCAAATGTTCATATTTAGTTTTACTAATAGAACCTTATTTTCTTAATTTAAAAAAAAGGATCTTTTGTGAGACCCTCAAAATGTAAACACATTAAAAGTTCTCTCTGCAAGAGAGCAAAATGGTCGTAGGCTTCCATCTCCGCACACTCCACCTACTCCACATGTCTCCAGCTGGATAAACTAGTCATTTTGGACCACAGCAATTATCATATCATATCATGTCTCTTCATCCCAAACCTGCAACCCACTAAATGCCAAGCCAAGTCAAGAGGAAACAATAATGTTTCAACTATTGGTTGTCTTTCCATATTCTCATTTTATTTGCTAAGATGGAAGAATGTTTGCTATAAATGCAGTTTTAAATACCACTATGGTAGACAGATGTAATCAAGTAATCAGAATACCTACACAAAGAGTTGAAAAAATAACATAAATGAGAACATCCAAAATACATTATGATTATACAGTAAAAATTCTGATTAACAGGAGCCCAACAACTAGGAACCTCTGATTAGTTAACTAGATTTTCTCACACATTCCAATATGAGACAAATTACTTACCCTAAAATGTAAAATCACCAAGAAAAAAAGCTCACATCAAGGATTTAGTGACTTATTCTTTTGTGCCATCCAACAGAAAAGAAAAATAGCCAGTATTAGTAAGCTGGGTAACTACTCAGACAGATGTTTCAATGAACTAATTTTCTCTTTCTTTTAGATGTTTTGGTAGTATTCCCTGGGTTAGCCCTTAAATGTAATTAAGGCAAAACGAGAAGGCAGTGTCCTAGTTCTTAACTCCCATAATTCTTTGACCACAAGAGCAAGGATAAGGTCAGGGTAAGACAGTATGGCAACTGCAAAATGATGGACCATGTTTTTTTGACAAGTAGGCAGAGAGGCAGGCAGAGAGAGGGGGGGAAGCAGGCTCCCTGATGAGCACAGATCCCGATGTGGGGCTCCATCCCAGGACCCTGAGACCATGACCCGAGCCAAAGGCAGAGGCTTAACCCACTGAGCTACCCAGGTGTCCCTGATGGACCATGTTTTAAAAGTTCTGAGATTTTGACCAGAGTCATCTGTGTGATTATAAAGTTAAGGCCAGAATTTATCATGACTACCCTTCTGATAACCCTTTGTTCACCCTGGATCTTTTATCATTGATCCAATCCTCTGTCTCCCTTTATCACAAGTCTTTTTGACATTCCATAGCAATAACATACACTTCTGTATCTATTCTTTATAAGATCCTTGTAAATTTATACTGAATGACGAATATAATACCTGAAGGTATTATTCCAGTCAAGGACATTTCAGGGGCCTGGGCAGCTCAGGGTGTTGAGCATCCAACCCTTAACGTTCGTTCCAGTGGTGACCTCAGGGTCAGGAGGTCTTTTCCCACATTAGGCTCTATGCTCAGCAGGGAGTCTGCTGGAGATTCTCTCCCTCAGTCCTTCCCCCACAAACCCCGCCACGCTCCTGCGTACTCTCTCTCCAAAATAAATTAAGAAATCATTATATAATCTTTTTTTTTAAGTGGCCTTTATAGAAAAATAGCATTGGAAAACACTTTAATAGCACTACATAGGAAAGAAATTACAAAAAGCCAAAATCACTGCTCTAAGATTCATTTTCTAAATTCTGTGATTTTATGATTCTGGTCAAATTTTGAGAGAATGAATAAAAGGGTTTTGGGTAGTGTGTTAGGGAATAATGAGATTTAACTTAAAACAGGCTTTAGGTTGTGAATGAAGGACAGAAATAATCATCATTTATAAAAAAATGCATGATACGTAATTCATTCACAGAAAATATATAAGTAAACCGCTACACTATGAATTCAGATTTCTTTTAAATGCATATACTTTAGGCTCACCACGATACTATTTGGATAACTTTAAAACTAGGGTCAGATAAAAGACAGAGCCATGAAAAAATTGCTGAATTGCAAAAAGGGCTCAGATTCTAGATTTTAAAGTATTCCTTGCTAAAAGGAAAAAGAGTTTCTTGTAGAAAAGGTCAGTTCAAGATTGGTATGGGGAACTTAACACATGAGTTAAAAAAGTAAGCCAGTGAGAGAAAACTTCCAAAAATTAATATGATTATGCCAAATGCATACAGTAGCAGACAGAAAGGCTACCCCCAAATACGGTGGTAACAGTATGAACACCAAAAAGAAGGACAGGGAGATTACAAGGTTAATTCATCTTTTTAAGACTTCAGAAAGGGGCACCTGGGTGGCTCAGTGGGTTAAACCTCTGCCTTCTGTTCAGGTCGTAGTCTCAGGGTCCTGGGATCAAGCCCCAAGTCGGGCTCTCTGCTCAGTGGGGAGCCTGCTTTCCCCTCTCTCTCTGTCTGTCTCTCTGCCTACACTTGTGATCTCTCTGTGTCAAATAAATAAATAAAATCTTTAAAAAAAAAAAAAAAAGACTTCAGAAAAACTTTTCCTGCTATCTCTATTCAAGTACTTAAACTTCTTAGACATGTATCACTCATTTCAAAAATATATACAGTTCTTTAAAAAGCAATATAGAAGAAAACTTTACAGATAAAACTATGCAAAATAAAAGGATCAAGATAAAGTCCTATACAACGTTTATATAAGAAAAAAAAAATAAATACTAGAATAACATCCATGAAGGGGGGAAAAAAAAACCCACAGGAGAAAAATGTAACAACATATAACAGACCAAAACTGTTAAAAAACATTTTCTAAAGTTACAGAAAACATGAAATAACATAAAATCAGATTTAGAAATGTTCAGAAATGGGTGCCTGGGTGGCTCAGTGGTTAAGTGTTGCCTTCAGCCCCAGTCATGATCCCAGGGTCCTGGGATAGAGCCCCACATCGGGCTCCCTGCTCAGCGGAAAGCCTGCTTCTCCCTCTGGCAACTCCCTGCTTATATCCCCGCTCTTGCGGTCTCTCTATCAAATAAATAAATAAAATCTTTAAAAAAAAAAAAAGTTCAGAAATGAGGTGACAGACCTCAAGATAAAATCAGAAATTAAGAAGAAATATCATTCTGGAAATGAAGACTAACCCAGAGGGAAACTCAAGAGTGAATAAAGAAAAAACAGATAAAGCCTACAGGAAATAGATAGAAACTGAAACAAAGAAACTTTTCTGAAATCAGATACCAGAACAATGAAATTATTTTTAAAAGATACAAGAGAAAAATGACAAAACTGAAGAGAAAGAGCATCTAACATACGGCTAAGACAGTCTTTCAAGAAAACTACAGCAAAGGAAAAAAATACTGAAAACTATTATTTCAAGAAAATAGTTTTAAAATTGGAAATAGATAGCAAAAAGACATGCTACAGCAAAACTGAGAAATTCCCATCCAGAATGACCACGATTTATTCTAACAATACTGCTTACAAGAAAAAGAAAAAAATAATACAGAATATGTGATTTCTACAAAAGAGAAGTTTAAATTATCACCAGACTCGGACAATGGTCGTCCAAGCCGAAAGAAAACAGAGTAACATAGTCAAGAAAAAGTATGAGCCAAGGATTTTTAAATCCAACAAAACTGACATCCAAGAAAAAAGTGCAGAGAAAATGTAACAACAAACAAGAACTCAGGGCCTCTTTCTGAGGAACTGAACAAACCTGCAGCTTGCAAACCACAGGCTGTCAGCCTCAGCTGGCCAGCTCCCTGTTTGTGCCCAGTCCACCAACCTAAGTGGATGGTGGCAGCGGCACCTGGCTGGCTTATCGGTGGAGCATGCAACTCTTGCTCAAAGGGTTGGGAGTTTGAGCCCCACGTTGGGAGCAGACTGCCTAAAAATAATATACTTATGTATATGTATATGGATTGTGGAGGGGAAACAACATTTTTGAGAAAAAAATTTAAGAACACTGCATCCTAGAGGACCTGGGTGGCTCAGTCGGTTAAGCAACCAACTCTTGATTCTGGCTCAGGTCATGATCTCAGGGTCATGAGACTAAGCATCAGGCTCAGCACCCCGCACAGAATCTGCTTGGGATTCTCTCTCCTCTCCCTCTGCCCCTGCAAGTGCTCACTCTTCCTTTCTTTCAAAAATAAAATCTAAAAACGCATTAAAAAAAAAAATACTGTATCCGGACATGTGAAAAATCGCATGAAACTGAAGGATCACATGAAACTGCCCGTGCTCACTCTTCCTTTCTCTCAATCTCACGTAAAGTACAGGGTATATTTAATTATACTTTTATTACAAGTTTTATATATGTGTGTGTGTGTGTGTGTGTGTGTGTGTACATATACATATATATATGAAAAACACTATGTGTTTGTTATATAGCATGTGTATTATGCAATATCTATATTACATATTTATATTACATACACCCTAATTGTGCTTGGGGATAGCATTATATCTAAATATACATATTAAATATATTAGCATGTTATATATTCTACTAACAGAACACAGTTAATACTTACATCATATGTAATTAATATATGTCTTTAAAAATCTGTTAATACACCTATCTTTCTAGTCCTATAAACTAAAAGGCCTAGAAGCAAAGACCATCAGCAGCAATGACCATGCCTGGCACCGTGACTGTGGTCTCTAATACCATAAAGAAAAAACCAACAGTGATAGCTGATTAAAGGCCTGGAGCAGGAATGTAAAACATGAGCCTAGAATGTCTTGCGAGACTGGAGAACAAGGAAGCTGTAAAAGATTATGAGGTCAAGTCAAAAAGACCATGACCCAACTTGAATCCCCCTCTGGCCTAAGAGAAACAAGTTAGGCTTCGCTAGTAATGCCAACAGATTTAAGCAAACAAAATAGGTTTCAATCTATGACTTCATAATGATACTTTTTAAAAGAACTGGGTCAACTTTGAAAGGATAAGGAAACATTCATCACCTCAAAAACTAGTAGATAAAGGTAAAGAATTGTGCATTTATCTTGCTCTTTCTGTATGAATTGTACCACTAGGTAACCAAACAATAAATGTGGCAAAGTGTCTCTTTACAAATATATTCCTATTTATTTGAGAGAGAGAGCGAGTATGAGTAGGGGAGGGGGTGGAGAGACAGTGGGAGAGGGTGAGAGAGAATCTTAAGCAGGCTCCACGCTGGGCCCAGGCAAGGCTCAATCCCACAACCCTGAGATCATGACCTGAGCCGAAATCAAGAGTCAGACGCATAACCAGCCGAGCCTCTAGGAGCCCTAAATATATTCCAGTCAATTAATGAAAAAGATGTCAGAGTTAAAATATCACTATTTTGCAATCCAGTGAAATACTAGATACAGACAGTAAGCATCAAAAGCTGCTTACATTATAAGAAGTGCTAACAAGACACTATGTACCTCCTACAGTCTTGGCCAAAGGCATCCAAACCCAGATCTCATCCCATCTCTAAATCCAGATGTAGGAATCCAATCTACAGAAAATGCCAAGAATGGAGGAAAACCCTGACCTATACCATGAGCACATACTCAACAAAGTCAAGATGGACAGAAATTCTACAAGACAATAACCCAAGGTTCTTCAACAGGAAATTGTAAGGAAAAGAAACGTCTGAATCTGTGGATTAAGAGAAATTTAAAAGGCATAAATTTGAAAACAAATGGACCAGACAAACCATAGTTTCTAGGGATCCACATTTGGACAGTAAAAATTACCTTAAAACGCAAGAAAAGGATTACTAGAAAAGTCAGTCACGTAGTGGGTATGAACAGGGAGAGATCCGAGCATGGGATTGAGACGGGCCACAGGGACAAGTTCCAGGGCAAACACCTACTATCTAGACCTAAGCAGTAACTACAAGGTTATTTACCTTAAGCAAGCCACCCATTTGTTTTGCATAGTTTCGCACTTTTATTTTACAATAAAAATTTTCTAAAGTGATTTCAGAGTGATCACACCAGTGAAACCAGCAGCTGGCTGGTTTGAAACCAGTGAAACCAGCAGCTGGCCCAGGAGCAGACAGGAACGGGATATGAATGACCCCTCCCACCACTACCATTCAACGTTCTGCAGGGGCCGGCGGTCCAGCAGAACAGTGTGGGATCAGAGAAGACTGGAAACCAAATCCTAATACTATTTCCTCTACACTGACTATGGGGTATCAGTCAGGAGAGATGCAAACCCTAGAAAAGGGTGCCACCGGCCTCGAACCCTCTGCATTTACAGGAATCACTTTCTTTGAAGTGCGGTCAGCTCACTGGGAATTTAGAACCCAATTTATGTGACTCACTGGGATAAGAACACTAAGGCATTTGACTGCCATGGGGGTGGGTGGTAGAGGGGAGACAAAAGTTTCATTCTAAAATTCTAAGTATAAACTTATAAACCAACACAGTTTGTTCATTTGTTTGGGATACTAATTGCAAGATCAAATGAAATCTAATGACATACTTATAACCGTATTTACTGTACAGAGCATCGTGTATGCTGTGACTTAATTTAGCCAAAGAAATCTGTGTCTTTCTCTTTCAGTATCACCAGTATCTGGATTTCATTCGGGCTAGTGTATATTTTGTATTAAGTGTCTACTTGGCACAATGCACTCAAGCAATATTATTACTTCCAGATGACAGCCATGTACAATATTTAGTTAGGGAAATGGAGGGGCAGTAACTGCCCCCACTGTAACAATTGGCAGAAGTCAGGTTTTCTAGTTGAGGAATATAGTTACATATAAAACCCTCTTTTCCATTCACAGGAAGTGAGCATTATAGCAACAGAACACTCTCTACTTCTAATATTAGACGGTGGGATGATGCCCATGTCTACTTTTCAGCTATTACTAAGTCTGAGAACGGTTACATTTCTTTATTAAATGTTTTGGGTTTCTGACAAAAGTACCTGGAGCAAACAAAAGGTTTGGGGTACTTCTTAATTTAATAAAAGCCAGTGAAATCACCTATAAATCTCTGAATATCTTTGTACCTTTGGGGTAAATAAACTTTTCAAGCTCACAGAGAAGATATTCTATTTTTTTAAATTCTCATTACTATATTCTATATCACCTTTGGGAATGTTTCTTCCACTTCAGAAGACTAAGATTAAAGTTTGTCAGTGTTTGCCATCGCTTTTGTGCATATCTGATTTCTTCTTTTCAGTTCCTTGTAATCAGCACTGATATCTATTTCCAAAGTCTCACTGATTGTAAAGAAGAAAGATGCTGGGCACTTAAGCTTCATTTATCACACTCTTAGCGCAGACCAGGAGACTAAAAAGAGATGAGTTCACATAAACCTGAGTGGGCTGTTAACCTTTTTTTTTTTTTTTTTCTTCAGGGGAAATGTAGATGCAATAACATTTCCAGCTGAAAGACTCATTCTAAGATCCCAATGTTTAAGAATGCAAATGAAGTATTCTGTCTTTTCTGTGCCTGGAGGTGTTATGTGAGAAAACAGAAAGAGGTTTCGAGGATTAGTTCCACAGATTTCCTTTATCATGTAAAATCTCAGGCTGGTTGCAATGGCAAGAATCAAAGAAAAGCAATAGAGAAGATACCCAGAGAAAATGAATTCAATAATTTCCTTGGCAATCACATTGAGAAAATCAAAGTTAACTAAAAAAAGTCAGGCATTGGGATGAATCTTAGCCTCCCTCCTTTAAAGAAATTCTAGTATAATATTTAGAACATTTAAAACAAAATACACTGGCAAAATACTGATGATCAATTCAATGACACTAAATTTTCTCAGACGAAACTGTCAAATTTATCACTGAGCTACCTGGCATTTTCAAGAATTTACGTTATAACGGTAATAAAGCTTTCATTTAAAATGCAGGAACAAATTCTAAAGTTTACCTTTTGGAATGTGTACCTTAA
Organism: Mustela erminea; assembly: GCF_009829155.1. Classification (NCBI taxonomy): domain Eukaryota; kingdom Metazoa; phylum Chordata; class Mammalia; order Carnivora; family Mustelidae; genus Mustela; species Mustela erminea. Next base: position 10,921,044 of record NC_045628.1, read on the forward strand.
AGAACAAAGTAAGAAGCTTCACATTTAAATTTGTATGTGTTGCTAAGGTTCTCCTTGTGTAAACTGGCCACAGAAACTAGTTATGAAGCTGTAACTTCCTTCTTTTGCACTTCACATAAAATATTTTATGTCCCTACAGTCTAGATATTAAAAATGAGTTGCTTTCATTTCTCCCTCATCCAATTATTTTTAATGTTTCATGAATGCTAAAATTAATTGGTACTTTTGGATTCAAAACAAATACTTTCCCAGTTCAATTTTGGAATATACCATATAATGACTATGAAATTAGATGAGCAATTTTACACTGTTAAGTAAAAAAAATTTAAGATTTAATAATACTTCAATTAGCATGAGGGGATGTTAATGCAGATGCCTCATGACTTCCTGTTCATGCCTCACAATGTGTTAATGTTTATTGCCAGTAGTGAGTAGGTATAGTCACTTGGCCAGCTGGTGAAAGGCTAGAGAGCTTTTGTTTGGTCCAAGTATTAGAAACTAAATTTCACTTAAAATTTTTTTTAAATTGGTCTGGGATATGATCTGAATTATGTACTTTTTCTATTTCCTTTGAAAATATTTATGTATTTATTTTTTAAATGTACTACAAGTCCTCCCGTACTGCTTGCTTAATTTACTGCTTTCTGGAACACATCAAGTTTTCGATACCACCACTGGATGGAATTAAGAGTCATATGTTCTGAATAAAGCATGTTCTATCTACAGTGGGGATATTCTTTTTTGTCGGCACATTTTTAATTGCCATGCTCTAGGATAGCTGACATTATAAAGCTTATTTCAAATACTGAATGGAATGCTAAAAAAGCAGAGATCATGATTTTCAATTAATTGCCAGGAACAATTGAGTAATTCCTCACACTCCTCAGCACAGTCTAACCCACCAACCTGCTACTTTCACCTTTCAGTTTGGTCATTAACAAGGACGCACTGAAGTGAAAGTGACAATAAGATGTAGAGGAATGACCCAAATGGAGGTTATCTCTAGGTGAGAAACTTTTTTAAGTTTAAAAAAAGTAAAAGAAAAAGGAATTCAATATCACCAATAATGTGGGGGTTTTTTAACTATATGTGCTCCCGAAGCAAGCACTAATATTTTTTTTTTAATTTACTTATTTAACACTGTCTATAGGGCACTGTATTATGCTTTTGCTAAAAAACAACTTTATAAACACTTCAGTCTTCAGCTTCTAGTTTGTTTACAAAGTCAGAAAATCTTCATTTTATTCTAAATTCTACTGTAGTACCTTATGTTGTAGGCCATCTCACAGTTTTAAAGGTTTTTTAATATCTTTTCCTCAAAAGGGGGGAGCCAAGAAACCAGCAGGATACAGATAATCCTCTCCACTGAACATGTCAGTAAAATTAGGATCCAAAGGATGAAATGAATTGCCCACCGTCACTAATAAACAGGTAAAGTGACAGAAACAAGACTAAGATCTTGCTACCTTCTCATGCTTGTGAACAGGTCCAGGTGGCGAGTGCTTCTGCAATAAGCCAGACCTCGAGCGGAATACCGAACACCGCTCATGCATCAGGTGTGCCCGGCACAGTTCTCGGACGGGACTATTACCCCAGTAACCACCTGGTTAGCGCTCCTTTCTACTCTCGGAAGCATGCTGGTTTGGACAAGACCTGGGTTTTGCCCACAAGGAGTTTATAGTCTGGTAGAACAACACATACCAAACAACAGAAACAATACATGGTATAGAGTAGTAAAAGCACCCCAAAAAATAAATAAATAAGGCACTACTATGAATAGGGTTCGATGTGGGAATCAGGGAAGGCTTCACAGAAAGGGAAGCATTTGAGGAAAAAAGGCAACTAGGATTTGGAAAAGTAGCATGGGAAAGCAAACATTTAAGTACACAGGAAAACCACTCTCACTGGTCTGTAGAGGGTTCTACGGTCATCAGAGAATGACGAGGAGGTTACATGTAACCAGTGCTCATTCAGAACGGCCTCCTCTTTCCCTCAAGTCCAACAATAACCAGATCTCGATTACAGACTTCTCTGCTATCAACTCAACAGCCAGTCATGCATTCATTCTACAAACACTTGCCAAATACCCAGTGTGTGGCAGGCACTGTGCTAAATGTAGGGATAAAATGAAAGACAAGACAGAGATGTATCACTGGCCTCCTAGTTGACACACCAACTTGGAAGATGTGATATAACAAGCAATTAAAATCACAACCTAGCATGAGTGCTCTGAGTCTAGAATATTCTGGGAAACTAATCATGGCAATTGGAATAAAGCAAATATGGGTGGGAACTTTGTGAGCCAACTTAATGTAAGTTTATCATACATGGAGTACCATATTTCAGAAATTCCCTGCCCTTTGCTTCAGAAAATTTCTCCCTTCTGTTATATTAGATACGCTATAATTTTAACATCTTCAGATCACCTGATATTTGTCTTTCTCAGAAAGTGCACCAGAGCCTTCCTACCTTCTGATAAATAACAGGTGAGCCTGAAATCTTCTCCTGTCACCGAAGTTCAGCCAGTGACTGATGAGGAAGAAATGGGGCATCATATCCGAACGGCTAAGCTTTACGTCAACATCCAGTAGGCATAAGCACAAATCCCAGCAAAAGGATATTCTTAACCAGCAGTGTGACTCCCTTCACACGTACGTGACCACCACCCTGATGCAGCCATTGGAAGTTCTGAAGTCACAGCGGATGCCACCTATACACCCCTCACTTCCCACGGCCCTTGAATCACGGGAAACAACTGTCACGCAGGGTTCTTCATTATTTTCTTGTTAGAAAGGCAGGAATCAGAAGAAATAGAGTAAGAGTTAAGTGCAGGGACTGTGGAGTTGGCCTGACACTGCAATTCCACCGCGAACTCCCTGGTCGGCCTCTGACAGGTGACTTAACCACTCTGTGCCTGTTTCTGAACCCATGAGGGTTCAATGAAGTGACAGATGTAAAGCACACAGGACAGAAGGGACCCAAAGGAAGCTGCCACACAAGCGTGAACGACTCTGGAAGTCCGGCACAGAGCTGTCGGCCAGCGAGGCCTGCCAACCGGCCTTCCCGGCTGCGTAGACTTAAACACATCCCGGGAGCCGCGCTCGGAGGCGGGTCCCACTGCCGTCAGCCCCGAAGCCCCAACGAACTCGGGCCCCTTCCGAAGAGGCCAGACCTACCTCCCCCTCACCCTGCATCTCGTCCTTTCAACTGGCTCCTTTCCCTCAGCCGGAAAGCCCGCTTGTCCTTCCGACACGCGACTCAAGTCCGGCGCGCCTTCTTCCAAGCAAAGAGCGAGACCCGGTCTTCGGGAGGAAAAGCTGTGGCCGGGCTTCTCGGACACAGCCTCCCGCCCCAGCAGCCAGACTCCCTCCGGGAAGGGGAACTCCGGGAAGGGAGGCACGAGCGGTGCTGGAAGCGGACAGAAACCCAAGTGTGGCGAACGGGCCACCGGGGGACACGGCGGCTCCGTAGCGCTTCAGGACCGAGCGTGGCGGCAGCGCCGAGCGGCTCCGAGGCTGTGGCTCGGCTCCGAGGCTGTGGCTCGGCTCCGAGGCTGTGGCTCGGCTCCGAGGCTGTGGCACGGTGCAGGTGGAAAGGAGGGAGGGAGGAGGTGGGGGACAGCAGCCGGATCCGGAGGGGGAAAGAGGTAAGAGAAGCTGCAGTGACACCAACAGGTTTGGAGAGAAGGAAGAGGAAGGGACCCGAGCACTCAAAGGGACTGTAAGGCCATTGGGACCAGAAAACCCCATTGAAATACGGAACCACAAGCAGGTTTGGTTACAAGGACAGTAAGACTCATTCTGCCTATCAGTGGCTTAGTAGTAGGACACCCAGACGGAGACACCAGGGGCATTTTTACTCGACCTGGAGATGTCCTCAGCCGATCAGACCCAAGCCAATCCTATAATGTCTTGGGAGAAATGACTGAGCACTTAAAACCTCACAGCTACCTATGTCATCTCGACTGCCGTGTGCTTGAAATGCTTCTGACAGACGTTAAACAGTTTACTCACGTTATTACTACCTTTAATATTTCAGTTCCAAAACCAAAAGGGTGTTTTCGGAGTAGTACTGTTCACGCTGTAAAGCTGTGGGATTTAGGATGTTTTTCTGTTTTAGAAGCTCACTTCTGGCACTGCAGTCACTCTCCTTGACCAAAGACTTCAACTCCAGTTTAATAATGCTATTTAATTACAAATACACTGCAAAAGTCTTCTTAAATCCTTGGCTTCAATATCTACACAAGAAGTTGAACAGAGAGAATGTGACAAGTGAGCAGAACATACAAACTGCTGTCAAGGATGAAGTCCTATGAGCTGGGATGACATGCAACGGCATTTCCATAGAACACAAAGGTCCACCCACCATACGACTCAGAAAACAGTGCTCTGGGGACAGAAGAGTCATCAGTCACCCACAATTTCCAGCTATTGTCAGAGAAGGCTAAACCCTAGTTAAGACTTACCGAGAAATAAAGGCCAGCACCTCAGGAGACGCAACTAATTTAAAATACAGTCTTCTGTCTTCTTTAGGTTACCTATAATAAAGCCCTCAAAAGATTGTCCTTTTCCAATATGGTTGCCCAATCTACAAAGAATTTTCAAATTAACCACATGTAAATTGATTGGGGGTATTTATTTATTTATTTACTTATTACTAAGATGAGAAGACAGCATAAAAATTACCTTAGAGTGGAAAGGTGTAAGTTTATGAGTTTAAAATAAGAATTTTACATTACTGGAAAACAAAAAATTGTAATCACTGTTCATACTACTAAATAGTCAAGATGTATCTAAGATCATTGCTTCAAACTTACTTATCTGTAATTTTCTAAATAAAATTTTCGTAAGTTATTTAAAATAATGTAAGTCTCCTATTGCAGCAACTTAGGATGATGTCATTGGTCATCCAGAGATCACACAACATACTCCCCACCTTGTGGTCAGCTTCATGAAAACAAACAAATTTAAATTAGCACTAATCCCTGTATCTGCCTAAAAACCTCATTTCTTTTTTTTTTTTAAGATTTTATTTATTTATTTGACAGACAGAGATCACAAGTAGGCAGAGAGGCAGACGGGGGGTGGGGAAGCAGGCTCCCTGCTGAGCAGAGAGCCCGACGGGGGGCTCGATCCCAGGACCCTGAGATCATGACCTGAGCCAAAGGCAGAGCCTTAACCCACTGAGCCACCCAGGCGCCCCTAAAAACTCATTTCTTTCACAGATCCCATTTGACTTTTATTTCCAAGAATTCCTTTTCCCTACATTAGTCTCAACATGCTAAGACAGAATTCCTGTTCCTTCTTACATGCTTACCCTCTTTCTGCAATTTTTTCATCACACAGAATAATACCTAATCCATTAATGTAAACATCAGCAGGTATGAATTTATCAAGCACCCACAGAATGGGGTGTGTTTAAACCCGAGGCTTCAATCCCACATCTCTCATGCTGCCAAGTCCTGCCTTACTCTATTCGGGGCTGGGAAAGTGAACCCTGGCCTCTTCAAATGCATCATTCAAATGATCTGGGAAAACCATTTTCTAAATCTAACATTAATGTTTACATAAGCTACTGTATTTTACATATATTTTACCAATGCAATTATTTTTCAGTCAATCCATGAAGACTTTTAATTCTGAAAATAATTTCTCCACAGCATATCTGAATACACGGTTCACATTCTCAACTGATGTGCACTAAAGAGAATGTAACCCAAATGTTACTGAAAAAACTGAAATGATTAGTAGGCCCTGCACACGCAAACTACACAACACATTCTAAGATTATTTCTATATCATCCTGATTTTATTTCCCCTATTACTCTACACTCCCCAGCCATTAGCACAGATAACTGTACCATGGGCTTTCTGATTTGCCCCGAGTCTCTTTCTAATGGGCATAACCAAGTATGTGCTTATCAACATGGCAGTGAATGTGCACTAGACTAAATATATTTGTGCAGCTACATAGCTGTTTCAAACACCACACCCAAACCACGGAGTAGTCATTCCTATCCAACTAAAAAGGGACAATTTTAAAATAATTGGGGAAAAAATCAAAAACAGAGTATTTCAAGACATGTTAAATTATATAATATTCTCATTTTCATGCCCATAAATAAATTTTATTAAAACACAACCATACCCATTCATATTACCTCTTGTCTAGGACTACTTCCACACTGCAACTGCAAAGTTGTATGGTTACAACTGAGTTGAACAGTTGGGACACTATGGCCTGCAAAGTCTAAAATATTTATTATCAGGACCCTTTACAGATGAAGTTTGCCAAACACTGGCTTATATGATAAAGGGGTTTAAAATTCCAGTATTATGATCATGAGTGCCAGCTGAGTAACACCTTGCACAGAAACTGTACAAGTGATTTGTACATTTATAAATATCCACTTAAACTTGAGAAGAATTTAGGGTATTGAATCTGTTCCACGAATGGCCCAAACACAAAGGTAGACAATCCACCTCTTACTCAATTTACTTGCTCATTAAACAAATATATGAGTCAGATATAGTTAAGGCACTGAGGAAATAAAGTATCAAAAGAAATAAACAACTCCTGTGGTTGTGTAGGTTACTAAATACATATCAGGCAGCAATACATACTTCAGAGAAAAATAAATTAAGAAATGGGAATTAAGAGCATAAGGTGGTGGGAGATCGGTGACCTGCACCTTCATTAGGCCAATCAGGGGAGCTCTTTGAGAAAAGGACTTCGGAGAATGGCCTAAAGAACAGCTATCTGGGGCGCCTGGGTGGCTCAGTGGGTTAAAGCCTCTGCCCTCAGCTCAGGTCATGATCTCAGGGTCCTGGGATCGAGCCCACATTGGGCTCTCTGCTCAGCAGGGAGCCTGCTTCCTCCTCTTTCTGTGCCTGCCACTCTGCCTACTTGTGATCTCGGTCTGTCAAATAGATAAGTAAAATCTTAAAAAAAAAAAAGAAGAAGAAGAAGAAGAAGAAGAAGAACTATCTGGAGGCATGGTGTTCACTAAAAAAACTAGCAAGTGAAAAGGCTCTGAGGTTGCAAGTATATCTTGTATCTCAAAAAAGAGTTTAAAAAAAAAAAAAGCTAAAACAAAGGAAGTGAGAAAGAATATAAAATTTTTAGGTCAGGGGCGCCTGGGTGGCTCAGTGGGTTAAGCTGCTGCCTTCGGCTCAGGTCATGATCTCAGGGTCCTGGGATCGAGCCCTGCATCAGACTCTGCTCGGCAGGGAGCCTGCTTCCTGCTCTCTCTCTGCCTACTTGTGATCTCTCTGTGTCAAATAAATAAATAAAATCTTTAAAAAAAAAACAGAATTTTTTAGGTCAGAACAGTGCAGGGTGGTGGGTGTCTTGAAGGACTTTGGCTCTGATTCTGAATGAAACTGGAAGCAAATAAAGGTATTCTGTAGCTTGGTTTTTAGCCAAGAAATGCTCTGATATCTGACGTACATGTTGACAGATCATTCTGACCGGGTTTTGAGAATCCCCTGGAGGGAGGTGAGGAGGGAATCTGGAGAGCAAGGCGGAAGCTAGTGAATGATGCGGATGAGAGATGCCGGGGACCAGAACAGACAGTAGCGCTGAGAGTGGTGAGAAGTGGTCCGATTCCAAACTCATTTCGAAGGGAGAGCCAAGAAAATCAATCCCCCTCCTGAAATATCCTTCCCCCTTTTGTACGCCCATGCTTTTCCTCTACCATCTTCTCTATCTAAATGCTATCTGTCTTCAAAGCCTAGTTGAAATGCCGCCTTCTTCAGGAGGCTTCCCTAGACACTCCTCCCCGATCAAAAGTAACCTCTTCATCTGACTTCCTCACAGGCCATCTAGGACTCTCTGAACCTCCTCCCCCCGGCATCTCTTCTACCAACTTCATGGGGGAGTGAACCTTTGCCATCTTTGTATTCACCAGCATCCGCCGCATCAAAAGATATATGCCGAACCACCAAATTAGTTAAGTTCTAAGTTTCTCCTAGCTCAAAAAGTCTGTGATTTTCTTCACATGTGTACTTCATAACTCCAAAAGAAGCTACAGTCATGAAACAGAGCTTTACAGGGGCAGAGAGCTTTTATGATAGGTGTCAGTTCCTCAGGAGGAAACCAATAGCTATACACATACGAAATACTCTTCTTCACTAAGCCTTTCAAACACACACACACACACACACACACACACACACACACACACACACCCTTATATATAAAGTTTGACAATCTTCCCTCCACTTATCCCAATTCCAAACCTACCAGAATTAACTACTACTTCCAAGCAGCACCTACACTAGATACACTCTGATGGCGGAAGTTCTCACACTGCCCTGTAATTAGGGGGTGTAACAGATGTCTGTGGCAGAGTTAGCCAGCTCACAACCTTCCTGAACTGTCCTTTTCCCAACCACAGCAAAAGACCGGTCAGCCGCAGCCCTTCTGAATGCTCCGATCTTGCTCCCTGAACACAGGCGACTGGAGCAAAGAGCAGCTAATCCAAACTCCATCTATCATAGTCCCTTTCAAAGCTAGGAACAAGGACAGAAAGAAAAACACAGCTTTCCTCTTTTCACCTAAACTCAGGGACTGTGATTCTGACACGTTACACTGGGCCACATGAGTAGAGAAGCAGAGGATTCAAGTAGACAAGCACGCAGAAAGATTGTAAAGAAAGAAGAAACAAGAGGGAAACAAGAGCTGACAGCTGGCTGGTCTGTTTCCGACACCTTCCTCAAGCCTACCTATCTTCTAACTCTGGGATCTCTCAACACACCCTTGCCTGATACGCAGATAGTTCTGACTGCCTGGCAACATCATTAAAGCAACTCACAGTCCTAAGACTAGTTCCCTAATAATTAAGGGTTAATTCTTTAAGCTCTGGTTTTTTCCAATTTTCACTAAATATTAATAATAGAGTGTTTTCTCAGTCCCTAAATCCAAAGCAAAAAATAGACAGTCTTAAATCAAAAGCCAATACACATAAATAAATTTCCTGGAAAAGCACGTTCTGTAGTCTGTTTTTTTTTAATTAGTTCCTCAGTATCTAACATAGTGAGATAGGAATGCTTTTCAATAAACATCTGTTAAAGCGCAAAATGCTGTTACCCCATGAAACATCCCTACTCTCCCCTGCCCCAACACACACCCCACCATCTCTTAAGACAGAAATCCTTCTAAAAGTACATCTCACAGTTCTTGATTTCTCTGCCATTCTCTTGAATCTATCCCCCTGCTAGCTACCCTCACGGTGACAATATGGCTGTCAGCTCGTCACAAAATGTGTGGGAGGACAAAGAAGAGACGGGGAGAAAGGAGAGAGACACACTGATGCTAAAGCTTAGAATGAGAAAGTTTCCTCTCCTAAGGAATCTCAAAAAAGCTTCTCATGTTTCATTGACCCAAACTGGCTCAAGCCTTCACTGACTCATCCCTGAATCAGTAACTGTCAGGGAAGATAAGGTGATCATAACTGGCTTAACTATCACCCATAGCAGAGAGGATGCTGGACAGGCAAACTCTCCACTACAATGGGAGAGTGCATGCACCATGCACACCTGACATTTACAAGCATTTATTAAAGCATGTCTACATGGTATAACATTACCCACTAGCCAGACACAGAGTCAAAGAAGCATATCAGTAATTAACACTGGTGGGAAGATATCAAAGGATACAAAACTTCAAATGGCCACCTTAAACTGGAATGCCATATATTCCCCCTTCGTATCCACACCTAGCTGCTAAGTGCTCTTGGGACTTGAAGGTCAAAGGTTCCCTTGAGCAGTCTAACTAGAGTGGTTTTTCAAAGACTGAATAATCTAGACTTGAGGAAACAAACCATTGTGGGAAGAGGAATGATTCTTGGTATAAGATTAACTTTTGCTGGTAAGGGTGGAGTTTACTGAAAAGTCCATGATTTGCAAAGTATAAATTAGCAGATAGCTTTGTTTTCACAGAGCTGTATCCTAAAAGCATCTGCAGGCCGGCAGGTGTGAGATTTCACCTACTTCTAGGACACTGTTTCTTGTCATATTCAGTATGGAACTCACATTTTTCCGCTCATATTATCATAACAGTTGTTAATCACCTTACTCTTTAATTTGATATGCACTCTCCTAATAGTAATAAAAGAGTACATCACATTAAGTCAGCACACACTTTAATTCCCCCAGTGGCTTCCTAATGCCACACAACTGAAAATCCCAACTGATCTGCCCTAAGCCTACCTTTCCAAACTGTACTACATGCCTCCTCATTCATTACTCTCCTGCCACACCAGCTTCTTTCTCTCAAGCCACACGCTCATCTCATTCCTGCCTCAGTGCATTTACACCTGCCATTCCCTCTGCGTGGAGAGGGTCTGCCATGGATCTTCACATTGCTTGCTCCTTCTCATCTTATTATTTCAGTTCAAGTGTCACAACCTTCTTGGCACCCCACCCCTACCTAAGAGTCCCACCACACACATATCCAAATCAACGCCCACCCCTACCCCACCGGGCACCCCCCCCCACACACACACACCCCTAAGCTATGACCCCTCCATAGAGCACTGCCTTTGGGTCAGACACTAATCCCTGATCCAATCAATTGTCAACAGAGTGACAGGATCACATGATAAAGAAAGCTTGGTAATCTAAACAACAGGAACCACGCGCTACCGGCAAAGAGCAGCAAGAATATTAAAAAAAACAAGTCAAGTATTAGTGACCAAACTGAACTGAAAACACAGAAATGATTAAGCAGCCAAGTCTATCAAGATTCTCCATTTCCTAAAAGATCATAAAAGCATTTGGAGCCAAAAAAGTAAATTATTGCCCCAATGCAAATACGAGCTGTAGGTTCTTCTTTTCAATAAAATACAGATACCAAACGGGTTTCTCTTATTCCTTAAAAACACAGCAAGCATAAACGAACACAAAGTCACTGAGCATCTCTAAGAGAATGCACCTGAGATGTTATTACTCAACAGTAGTTTTTGGTGCGTGGGGGATAGGCTAGGTGGGGGGGATGGGTATAAAAGAGGCCCCTTGTTATGATGAGCACTGGATGCTGCATGCACTTGATCAATCACTGAATTCTACTCCAGAAACCAATACTGCACTGTACATTAACTGACAAAATTTAAACTTCAAAAAATAAAGCAGTGCTTTTTATCAGCATATAAATTCTACTTTATAAAATCAGTTATTTACAGAAGCAATTAATTAGTTCAAGGTACAAATATTTAACTTCATTATTATTCTGTAAAATTCAAGGTAAAGAAAAAGATCATACAGACAAAAATCTAAGTTAACAGCAAAAAAAAAATGCTGTTAAATCTTATGTCTAAATTACTTCTTAAAATAAACAGGCATTAAAACAGGATTCAAAGAAGCAAGAGTGCTGCAGAAAACAGTAATTCTGTAGCTAAGAAAATATCTGAAAACATTTGCCCACTAGATGTTGCCAGAACCTCCCAGATCTGGGGCATCTTAGAGGAGAGTCTGGGCCAGCAACCCAACTACGATCTAAGAGCAACTATAGTAGTCCCCTCTCAAAATTCTGAAAAACCCATTTGGGGGGTGTCAGTAGGAGGTAAATTAAAGCCTTATGCATTGAAAAGCAAATAATTTGGAAAATGTACAGGGGCAATGAATCCTGAAGCTATAGGGCATCAGAAAGTTTTGTATAGTTGAGCTAAATAAAATCTACATTTTCTATTTCTCAACTATTTTCTAAAAAATATGTCAGAACTGCTAAACGTGGCTCCTGGGTTTAAGATGAGACTTATCAACAAAACTATTAAGTGAATAAGCATCTTGTCTACTTTTTTAAGTTGAAATAAAATCTACACACTATCCAAGCTAACTGAACAGGAAAATTTTATGAATCAAATTAAATAACCCTATGTTTTCTGGTAGGAAGAATGTATCACTACATAAAACATTTATCAGATATTCAGAAGTGGACAACAAAAAACAAGACCTGAATATAACTTCAGTCTGGTAATATTAAAAACCTAATCTAAGAAATGTTGCTTCAAGTCCTAACCACTTTTAAAACAAAATTCCACCACTACAAAGCAGATCTTTTCAAATAAGAAAAGGAGAAACTCCCCTTTTATCTAACAGCAGTAAAAAAAATATCTCCTTCACAGTGAAATTTTTAAAGACACACTTTATAAAAAGAGACCACTTAGTACCATGCTCAAATTTTCAGTAACAAGAATATTAAAATATAATCAGTATGATGGGAATATTTTCTTGAGTCTTTTTTTTTTTTTTTTTTAGCTCTGAGAATATCTGAAGTCTTGAGCTAGTTTTACATGCTCTTCTTGAAGGAACTGATTTCTTTATGTTTTGTATCTTAAAATGGTTTGGAAATGGTAAAACAGAAATAATCGATTTTCTTTTTCTACAGGGGGCCAGACAAGCCTTCCTTTGCCAAGATTCAAAGAGATACAGCACCCTTCTCAACACATCACGGGTGTGTGTAAAGGAATACCATCTTACAGCTCACTTTTAATTTTTTTTTCAATTTCTTTTTTACTAAAAAGAATTGAACTAAAGTGTTTACTAAATAAATAATGGACCTGAGAAACAGGGAATTCTACATTTCTTTATCTGGCCCTAGGTCTACTAACCAAGTATCACTAGAACTATTTACACGCTCATTATACAAGAGGCAATTTGCCAGTAATTGAAAAAAGCCTACAAAATTAACAAATGAATGCTATTCTGACACTAGAAAGCTGGCAATGGTTACACAAGCTTTAGCCTTCTAAAACCATAATCAGAATTGGGACGATTAATCAACATTTTAACACTTCCCATCTGTACAAGTGCTCAAGGTAGTGCTTACTGTCACTTGACAAGTTGCTTAGCATTGCAAAATTTGGTAATTCATGTCTTACTGAATTTTTACTGACTTGGAAGAAAATAAAACACCAATTAAAAGCAGATGTCACCTTTAATTCTAACTGGCTGACAAACTTCTAATTTTTTTTTTAACCCAATGCACAGACAGAACACACGTAGATGACAGTTTAGACAGTTAAATATTCAAAGTCACTGATATCCTCCACAAATTTGCAAGTGATTTTCCAGAACTTAATCCCATGGGATTTTAGCTGGCAAGCATCCAGAAAGAATAGTAGTCATCTAGAAAGTAAATTTATTGCTACATTTTTGCAAAGGCTTCAGGTACTGATCAGAACATTACTAAGTTAATATTCTCAAGATTCTCATCTTCACCTTCATACATGTAAAAGATTTCAAAACCATGTTGCTCCTCTATTAAAACTCTAGCTAATAAAAACTAAAAGATTTAATAAACTGTGGCTATCATACCTTCATGCTTAAGTGATCCAAAAGCTAAATCACATCCAACTTGAATTTACCATAAAATAATAATAAACTGACTTTGAGTACTCATGTTTTTCAACGTCTTTTAATACTGTAGTCAGTCATAAATTCATTCACTTTTGATTCTAACCATGAATTGTGAACAAAACTTCTTAAATTCAATGTTTTGAAAAGCAGCACAAAAATAAGCAAGTAGATAAACAGAGGCCAGATGATCAAACACACAAACAACTGGCAATATTAATACCCACGTTCTTGAAACTCAGATTTCCATATATATGAAAGTAAACTTAAAATGGAGAAAGAATTAGCAGCATATTTTTAATCTTCTAAAGATAGCTAGGCTAGTGTTTCCTCTGTGCACAAAGTAACTTGTAATAAAATGCTGAGTTCTGAAAATGCTTTTATAAAATATCAAATTTTTCTACAAAAAGAAAACTTCTAGATCTTCCCCAATACCCCAGTTTCAAAGACAACACTAACATGAGTCTGTCGCTGCGCCCAGGAATACTGACCACGGCCTCCAGATTACCCTTTAATGATCTATGCAAGCTTTCAAAAGCCAGAACAAGCTGGTACCAATCAGGCAGAGAGGGAAAAATGAATCCCAGAAGGAATCACCACAGAGATCCCAATCACAATAATGGGGTCCCTAGGAGCTGTAAAGCCGATCAAGCCCTTTGCTTCTGTGGATTCATTGCATAACAATCAGACTTCCCTTAATAGTTAGAAGGGGTAAAGGAACCAGGTGGATCCTCTATTGTTCACTTCCTAGGTCTAACGGAGTATTTTCATTTTAACAGAAAGTCTGCCTTGAGAGAAGAATCTGGGGAAGATGAAATGGAAAGGTGGTCACAAAAAGGGGATTTAAGGGGATAGCCTACCTGGAACAACTTTTGTAGGCCTCATCTTTGCATTTTCAGCCTGCTTCATGCATTGCTAATCAGAGATCCACTGGAAGCTTCAGAACCCACTGAAAGGCCTGGCAGGGTATTTGGCTTTCAATTCTTCTACTCTGTTTATTCCCAATATATATTCATCGGGCTTAGAAACAACTCTTGAACAAGGGCAGCCACTCAGCAATGAAATGTAAATTACTGGCATGTGCTGAAACCTGGACTTGCCACCACTAATGAGCACATTAAAGGAAACTGCTCGCTGGATGACTGCAGCCCTTTTACTTAACCCTGTGCGCACGGAAAGCCACAATTCAACATCAATTAAAGGAGCGAGCTGCAAAACAGTAACAGAGCAGCCCTGTCACCACTTTTAATACCTCAGAGACCGAAAAGCTAAGACAAACACAAAATTTCTACCCTTCCTCAACTAAAAATATTGTGCAAAACTTGACTGTCAACATGGTCGGCTTTGGTTAAGAGTTCTGCGACCTGTTTCAAAGCCACCCTGACTTCAAATAATTTCCTAAAAGCGAAAATAAAATCTCTGGCTATCTATATAGAAAAGAAAAGAGAAAAGAAAAGAAAAAAGGAAGACCAACAACGTACTCAATTATTGGTTTCATCATTAATCAGTCAACAAATTTGGGCTTAGTGATCTAAAGCTCACCAGGGACTTGGCAAAACTGTGAAAAGTTTAGAAGTTTGTCAAGAAAAAAAAATCATCCTATAAACTAATGCTTTAGGACACAAAATAAAATACTTGCTTTACATGAGCAGGGCCTCGTTTATTGGCACTCAAAATATTAGCCTAACTCACCAAAATATCATCTGCAATTTACAACAGGAAAAACTAAAATGAAATGCAAACAGATATCTAGTATCTATTACTAACTTTTGAAATATGATTTTTCAGAGGTGCCAGGCTGGCTCAGTCAGTAGGAGGTACTGGCTCTTGATCTTGGACTCATGAGTTTGAGCCCCATGTTGGATTCAGAGCTTACTTTAAAAATTAAAATTTCAAAGTAATGGGCAATGGAATGACGGTATCATTAATACATTAATTTGCTATTTTCAGTTACTGTGTAACATTTTTCTAAAGAAAATAAGTAAGCACTTGTAATATTAATGTTTTAATATAATTTTATCATTCTCTGATGACCTAAAAAGTATGCAAGATTCTTAAGCACTCCCAAGATTAATCACAATACCATAAACATTAAAGCAATATTTTTTCTTCATTGATTCTGAGTAAATTTTAGTTTTCCATACAATGTGTGCAGTTAAATCAGTTTTTTACAAGAGCTTGAAAAGAACAGACATCAAAAGAACTGATCACTACCAGCACGTGATTAGGAAAAAAAAAATTTTTTTTTTTTTTAATTTTAGGATAGAGTGACCATGAGTGGGGGGAGGAGCAGAGGGAGAGGTGCAGCAGTCTCCCTACTTAGCAGGGAGCCAGACACAGGGCTCCATCCCAGGCCCCTCAGATACCGACCTGAGCTGAAATCAGATGCTTAACCTTGACTGAGCTCCCTAGGTGCCACACCCCACCCACCATTTTTTTAAAAGATTTTGTTTATTTTATTTGAGAGAGAGAGAGAATCTCAAGCAGACTCCCACTCAGCACAGAACCCAAGGCAAGGCTTGACCTCACGACCCTGAGATTGTGCATGACCTGAGACGAAACCAAGAATCAGATCTTTAATTGACTGGGCTGTCCAGGCTTTCCAGGAAAATTATTTTGATTCAGTTCCTTCATGTATAAATTAGAGGTAATGATATCACCAGAACATATAAAGAGTGAAGAAAAAGCACATATGAAACACTTTTCATATTATCTGACAATCCCCAAAGAACAGAATCATTAGCTCACTAGGAAGGCAAATCCTCCCCCTCCTGCTATCAGAGTCCCATTTAGCAAGGTCCTTCAGAAGTACACCTGCCTAGGGGCACCTGGGTGGCTCAGTGGGTTAAGCCTCTGCCTTCGACTCACGTCATGATCCCAGGGTCCTGGGATTGAGCCCCACATGGGGCTCTCTGCTCAGCGGGGAGCCTGCTTCCTTCCTCTCTCTCTGCCTCTCTGCCTACTTGTGATCTCTGTTAAATAAATAAAAATCTTTTAAAAATAAATAAATAGATAGATAGATAGATTTGGTCTTGCTTTGGGGAACCTACATGGCTTAGTCAGTTAAGTGTCTGATTCTCAGTTTCTGCTCAGGTCATGATCTAAGGGTCATGAGATTGAGCCCTGCGTGGGGTTCCACACTCTGCAGGGAGTCTGCTTGAGTTTCTCTCTCTCCCTCAATACCCTCCCCCAGCTCGTGCCTCCTTCTCTCTCTAAAAAATTAAATTTTAAAAAATAAATAAATTGCTTTTGCTTTTATGGTGTGATAAACAACAGTAATAGCAGGAATAATTATAAAAACAACAGTCTGTATATACTTCGACGATAAAATACAGGCCCAAGTTCTAACTACAAAGCATGAAGATTGCAAAAGTAATTTACCATTAATATGTATAGAAGACAAAGCCATATTATACTAACAGTCATATATAGATATCCAATATAAGATTTTTTTCATATAAAATGAATAAGAATTAGATTCTAATAAATATTTGTTATTTCTAAAAGCAAATCTGTATTTCAAATGAGTTTGGTGTGAGCAGCAAGAGATTAGCCTCTTTTCTAGTTTTTCTCATATTTGGAAATATATATATATAATTCCATTAAAATCAGCAAAGAGGGGGAGCCTGGGTGGCTCAGTAGTTAAGCATCTGCCTTCCGCTCAGGTCATGATCTCAGGGTTCGAGCCCCGCATCAGGCTCCCTGCCCTGAGGGAAGCCTGTTCTCCCTCTCTCCTACTCCCGGGTGGGGTTACATCTCTCACTGTATCTCTTCTCTGTAAAATAAAATAAAATCTTTAAAAAATAAATAAAATTGGCAAAGAATTATTTATAACTAGTAAGTTAAGTGGTAAACAACACGAATTCAGAGATGAATAAACGTCCTTGACATGACACATAGTTGTAAGGCCAGAAAGGAATGCCAAAGCAGGGAAGGGAAGGGTACTCAAAGAAATCTTGCTTTTTGACTGGAATGCTCTTCTCCCATGGTATCTCAGTTTAAAGGTCACCAACTCAGATTTTTTGGTACTACGTTTTCTACCTTCTGGCACAGCATTTCTCAAATTTGGGGAGCTAAGAATGAAACAATGAGCATGTGAATAACTAAATAAAAAGCTAAGAAAATACACACATGTGCACACACTCAAAGACTCAAACAAATATGCCCTAAGTATGCTGGGAAATACACATACACAAGAACAGAATAGTCTTTGGTTGGCAAATTAGCATATCACACTCTGTTCCAATATGGTGCCTCAAAAACTCTGTAACAATATCTTTAGATAAGGTCCAGTCCAAAAACAAAACCCCAGTAATCATCTCATTATTTCTGCCTCTTTGCCCATTTTAGAAAGGATGCACTTAAAAGCTTAATTTTAGAATGTATCTGAGGCAATAAGAATCACTATATGTAACAGTGATAATTAATGTACTTCACTGCATCTGACAAAACCTTCAATCTATTACTTTCACTAGAAAAACAACAACAAAAAAATCTTTCCTACTGATTTCCAAGCTTAGGGGTTATATACAAATAAATATATGAAATTCAACTTTAAGAGGTTAAAAATAGCATTACAACCTAAAAACACAGGGATGTTTCTCAATGTGCCCTTTCTATATTTATTTCCAGGATTCCAAGTTTTAATTCAGCAACTTCTGTCACCTACTGGATAGTTACAAGTACTACTAAGGGCTTCAGTGATACAAAAGAATTAAAATGGATGATTTCAGCATTCTAACTCATGTAAAAGTTGGGTGACAATCAACAGATGGCAGATAAAAATGTGACAGAGCCATACCATGGGCTTTATCCGACTGAGAAAGCAATGAAATTCTGACACACGCTACAACGTGGATGAACCTGAGGACATTGCGCTCACGCAAACAAGCCAGACACAGAAGGTACAATATTCTATGACTCCACTTGTAAGAGTTACTACCTAAAAGAGGCAAATTCATAAACACAAAGTAAAACAGACCGGCGGGGCGGGGAGGGGGGGTATGGGTAGGAATAATAGAGAGTTACTGTTTAATGGGTACAAAGTTTCAGTCTGGGATGATGAAAAACTTACAGTAGTGATAGTTGCACACTGTCAATGTACTTAATGCCACTGAACTGTGCACTTAAAAATGGTGAACAAGGGGGCACCTGGGTGGTTCAGTCAGCTGAGTGTCCAGCTAGTGATTCTGGCTCAGGTCATAATCTCAGGGTCCTAGGAACAAGGCTCCATGCACAGCAGCAGGAAACATGCTTGGGATTCTCTCTCCCCCCCTCCCTCTGCCCCTCCCCACCCTCAGTCAAGGTACTCACTCTCCCTCTCTCAATTTCTTTCTTTTTTTTTTTTTTTTAATTTTTAAAGATATTTATTTATTTATTTATTTGAGACAGCGCGGGGGATCGGGGAGTGAGGGTCAGAGGGAAAGGGAGAAGCAGGCTCTGCACTAAGCAGGGAGCCTGACGCAGGGCTTGATCCCAGGACTCCAGGATCATGACCTGAGCTGAAGGCAGACACTTAACCGACAGAGCCACCCAGACACTCCTCAAATTTCTTTTTTAAAATGGTGAAAAGGGCCCCATATATACTAAAATTGGGAGGAGAGAGAAGATTATTAGCATGGCCCCAGCACAAGGATACAAATTCATGAAGCATTCTGTATTTTTTTTAAATGATGAAACAGGTAATTCTATGTTATATATGATATACCACAATTAAATATGTACATAATAAAGGACAAAAATAAAACATCATAATTTTTTCAAGGTACCCTAAAAATAGAACAACACAGAAATCAATCTTAATTTCAAAAGGCTGATATTTGGGTCATTAGTGAAGGAAATGTCCTCAAACATGTTTAAAGTAAAAATTATGACATTTTCCTGATGGAATGTGTAATATATGCTAATGAAATAAATACACATGACAACAGTAGCACAGAGAATGCTGACAGAAGACAGCAACTGGGAACTATACAATATTAACATTTCTACATTTTACCTAAAACAGTATGATTTTTTTTTTTAAGATTTTATTTCTTTATTTGACAGAGAGCAAAAGAGAACAAGCAGGAGGAGCAGCAGAGGGAGAGGGAGAAGCAGGCTCCCCAAGGAGCAGAGAGCCAATGCAGGGCTCAATCCCAGGCTCTGGAATCACGACCTGAGTAGAAGGCAGACACTTAACTGACTGAGCCACCCAGGCGCCCCTGACATGGTGTAACATTAACTCTAAATAGGCCATGAAAAGTTAAGGATGCATACTGCAGTACCTAGGAAAAACAACTATAAAAAGGACTTCATAGATAAATTTAAATTCCAAAAATTAAGATAATCCAAGTAAGACAGAAAAAGAAAACAGAATGGTAGCCACAAACCCAGTCACATCACTAATATATTAAATGTTAACAGATCTTAGTGAAATTGCATACTGATGAGGGTATACAAATCCATGACAATAAAAACACTGAACTGCTTATCACAAAAGGGTGACTATTAGGACATGGGAATTGTATTTCAGTAAAGCTGTTATTAAAGAAAATAAGGCAAACCAAAAAACATAATAGACTAAACACTACAATTAAAGATACAGATTAGGAGAATGATTTAAAAGTACAACCCACCTACAAGCTGGCTACAAAAGACATGTTTTCAATATAAGGAGTCAGACGGAGAAGCACATATCATGCATATCATGCATACTGCGAGCGGAAGACACTTAAAAGACTCTGGACTTAAATATTAAGCAACTTGTCAAAGATCTTACAGCTACAAAATGGCAGAGCAAGCATTCTAACTCTGATTACAGACTGTGCTAGTAAGTGCTGGGGACAGTAAGGAGTGAGAAAAGGAAAGCTTGAGTATAATATCCAAGTTATTTTAACTTTAAGCAAAGGGTAGAAAATCCCATATTCTTAATCTTCCTATTGAAGTCACCAAAAACCTCACAATCCTAAATGTATTTGCCTTGTCTATGCCCTTAAAAATCTCCCTAGAAATAAAGGAAGAGTTCTCCTTTTCAGGTATCCATGTTAGAACATTTCTGCTCAACATCACCTTCATATTCTTCAACAAATATTCTGGAAAGTAACCTCTAATCCGACATGCAGGAAAAGAAACATATTCCCAAACATTTTAAAGGACATTCTGTTATAAGGGTTTTATGAACTTACTTGCATATGTTTTCATAAATGCTCCTGAACATAACATTTAAGAGTCACGATTATAAATATATTATAAAACTGTCAGAAGAAAAGAGTCACTAACTTTTTCCTCTAAATCCATGGAAACCAGATTAATTAATTCAAAGTAAATACACCATAGAGCAGTAAAAGGTATCAATGACCATTGCACAGCTCTACCAGCTCACTCAACTACTTTACTTGTAAAGTCAGGGGGCTCCTGTGGGGGTTTCCTGGGGGGCTCAGTCCTTAAGCGTCTGCCTTTGGCTCGGGTCACGATCCTGGAGTCCCAGGATCACGCCCCGCATCTTGGCTCTCTGCTCAGAAGGAATCCTGCTTCTCCCTCTCCTACTCCCCCGCTTCTGTTCCCTCTCTCATGGTCTCTCTCCCTGTCAAATAAATAAATAAACTCTTTCTTTAAAAGAAGTTTACTTATAAAGTCAGCAAATCCAAGTGCAGACAGTTACTTTCACTGGTGTCCAAGAGCAAAAGATCAGAAAAACAAAAATAATTGTTTTTAGACCTTAAATATGGTGCACCAATGGGGGGAAAGAATGAGCGAGAAGAGAAAAGCCTCCAAGAGCAAAAATAGGCACCGGCCAAACCTATCATTTCAAAAAACAAAAACAGAAAACACTAATAACTTGGTCTAGTTTCAATTCATCTTTGAAGCAGTTTGGAACATTTACTGAGCTGGGAATTTCTAACTTTTGTTAGAAACTATACTCTCACTTACTAGCCATGTGACACCAAGCAAAGCCTTTACTACTGAGATTATTCTCTCTTCTTAACACGGAGGATGGTAATAGTTACCATCACAGATTGTCAGGAAGATAAAGTAAGAATGACGCTAGTGTTATCTGAAGGTTAGTATTCACCACACCTATTTTTAAGAGCCTGGGGGAAGCAAGAAACGGTCAGTGCCACTTCTTTTCCTATAAACAAAATCCGACTTCAGCAAATGAGGAGTCCTGTACATAACAATCTACAGCAAAATTCTAACCCACACACTCACTCACTCCAGAAGGATATAAACAGGGGTGCAAGGGTACAGTGGCAGCCTCCAGGGAATTCAGTGGGGGTTGGGGTCAGAGTTGCACAGATGAAGGAAACCTTCTCTTTCAATGTATACATGGGGCTTAACTTTAAGATTTTACATTCCTGAAAATATTTAACTTTAACATAATAAAGTCAGAGATCTGTGTCTAAAATGTGAATTCTACTAACGTTAAGAAAACATACGTAGTTAAAACTATCTACAAAACATACTAGTGGTAACATTTCTCAACTTTCTTTTCTTTTCTTTTTTTGAGAGAGAGAGAGAGAGAGAGAGCGCGCATGCGGGGGCGGGGGCAGGGGCAGGAGAGGCAGTGGAGACAGCAAAGGGAGAAGGGAAGAGAGGGGGCAGAAAGTGAGAGGTAAAGAGACTCTTAAGCAGGCTCCATGCCAGACTGGGAGCCGGAGGCAGGGCTCAGTCTCAGAAGCCAGAGATCATGACCTGAGCCAAAACTAAGAGTCCGAGGCTTCATCTACTCAAAAACCCCCTCCTTTTTCTCAACATTCTTAAGCCATAATATAAATAAATTTCAACAGTCATGCACAAAACACCTCTGTGAGTTACCATGATCACAGCCCACATAGATAAAATCAGAGCTGCATACAATTCTGGACTTGAAAGGGAAATGGGGAAGAGGAGATCAGAAAGAAAATTCATGAGAAAGGAAGGCAGTCATTCACATAGTCTACAATCTTCCTACAGGAAATAATCTTCATTTAAGGAGAATGTGAACTTCTTTGTAATATTTTCTTCCCTGAAGTCATTTGTGTACTTGAATTATTTGACTTGACTGTGAATATGGGCAGGGCACATATCTGATTCATTTTTATATCCTCCTCGGATACTTCAAACATAGATACCAAATAATCATTTTTTAATGATTAAATGAATTCATGAATGAACATAATGGCCTGTCCTTTAACTTCTCTGAGACCCAAATATTTATCAATATCAGGTATTGGTCAATTTTTACTACAAAAGGGCCACTCAGTAAATACTTTAGGCTTTGCAGGTTATTCAGTCTCTGCTATAGCTACACCATTCTGCTTTACAGAGCAAAAACATCCACAGACAACACATAAATGAAAGAGCTTGACTTCGTGCCAATAAAATATAACTTACAAAAAACAGGTGGCAGGCTACATTTGGCCCATGGGTCATGGTTTAGAGACGCCTCATCTCTACAACTTAAATTTAGTACATTATATTGTACAGGCACATTTGTATATGTTATATTCAAATCACTTTCTGACATAATGACAGAACTCAGCTGAAATTTCGAACAAGATGGTAACAAAAAAGAATGTCCATGGGAAAATGTGCCTATACTACACACAATCTGGTAAATCTGGACCTTTGGCTACTTTACATAATCTGCCCTCTCCAGACTTGTTACCATTAGCCATGTATGTCACCTTACATCACAGTTTCTGTAGGCCTCAGTTTAATCTTTAGGCCCTAGTTTTTAATCTTTTAATAGGTTAAAATAGATCATTCTAAACTAGAACTCTTGGTTCTTAAAAACTGTCCAAATTAAATTTATGGCTTTTAAGTGGAAATGTCATCTAGAAAAGTACATTCATAAATAATTTTAAATCCGTGAAAGAACAAAACACAAGCATTTCACAGAAACAAAGTATAACATATTAGAATAATAAATTAAGATACCACCTGGGATAACTGAAATCAGCTCCTCGAAGCATTCAAAAAATCCTATTTTAGCACCAGAAAACTAAGGTATCAGTACCATCTTGAATGTATTTATAAATACACCTGGGCAATCAGTTCAACTCACCTGGTCACGGTAGTAATATCTAAAAGAGACCCAGATCATACATACATCTTTTCCCAACATAGAGAAAGTAGTAAGACTTAACCTTAAATGCCACCATATGCAATGAAAAGAGAAATAACGTTCTTGTATAATAATAAATCACCAGACTCCTTGACCCAGTTAGCTACTGAAGAGCTAACTTTCATGTTTATGTTTATATTTTTTAAAGATTTTATTTATAGGGGTGCCTGGGTGGCTCAGTCATGTCCTCAGCTCATGATCCCAGGGTCCTGGGATCTAGTCCCACATCCGGCTCTCTGCTCAGCAGGGGGCCTGCTCCCCTCCTCTCTCTGCCTGCCTCTCTGCCTACTTGTGATTTCTGTCAAATAAATAAATAAAATATTTTAAAAAAAAGATTTTATTTATATATTTGACAGAGAAAGAGAGAGAGGGCACAAAAGGGGGAGCGGGAGAGGGAGAAGCAGGCTCCCCGCTGAGAAACAAGCCTAATGCACACCTAAGCCAAAGGCAGATGCTTAACCAACAGAGCCGACCAGGCACTCAAGCACTGTAAAGTCCATATAATATATAACAAACTTGGTGTCATTCTTTAGATATAAAGATGATTTTATAACTTTTCCACTTTTATTCTTCAAACCAAGACCTGGGTTACAGAATAAAAACTCTTCACTTTTCACAAATAATTTTCAGAGAATTGACAAGTCAATTACAATTCTGTAATTCACGGGCATCTGGGGGGCTCAGTGGGTTAATAAGCACCTGCCTTCAGCTCAGGTCATGATCCCAGGGTCTTGGGATGAGCATCTTGTCAGGCTCCCTGCTCAGCAGGGAGTCTGCTTCTCCCTCTCCCACTGTCCACCACCCTCCCCCCACTCGTTCTCTCGCTCTCCGCTCTTTCAAGTAAATAAAAAATTTTTAAAAACCTGTAATCCATCACTACCCACATTTACAAAAGCAATATAAGTTAACAGACTCTGGTTCATTAGACGCTTACCAGATATTTGGCAAATTCTTTGTTTTCTGAAAGGAATCCATAACCTGGATGTACCTTAGAAATGAAAACAAAAAGCACTTTCAATTTTATCATTATCACAAAACTTTTATAAACCACACCGAGAGTACACTCATGTGTTTATATTTCAAGGGCTTGGAGTCAGGTTCCTTCTCTTACATACTGACAGGTTCAACACACATTCCGGAGTACAGATCCAAATTCCAAGAAACTACCTATATAATAACTCACTTGCAGTACACTACCTTTGTCCCAATCATAATCCGGACCACTGACCTATAAATCTGCCTGTCCACCTACATACATCTATTTCAACACAACCTGAACTCTCCCCACTTTTTCTGAGGCTAATTTCGGTCACAAGCGCGGAAAATTTTCTAATGGCTGGAGGGTCAAAGAACAAGGTTAAAAGAAACCATTTGTGAGATACATTAAACACTCCTAATTCTTCTTTCTTTACCGTCCGGGGAAATGCTGCTTTCCAAAAACCTGGCTAAGCCAACTAACATATTTTATTCCTGACATGAACACACTCCAGCCACCCAATGAGCAGTTTTTGTCAAAACTAAAGTTGAAATCTGGTTTCCTTTTTCTTTACATACTGAATTTCTTGCTGCTAACATGTACTCTTCTTTCCTTCCTTGGCCCACTTAACTATTCACAACCACTTCATGCCATCTTCTCTCACAAGCCATGTTGCTATCACAGAAGTTCTATCGTCCTGGCCTAACACACTGGCTGAACAATTTGGCCCTCTATTATCAGTCAAAATTGGACATACTTTCAGGAAAACAACTCTACTGTAAAGAAAGCCAAATTTCCAAGGAGCCAATATCATAATCTAGAAGTAGCTACACATCTGAGATTTTTAAATGCTGAACTAAGCTTTAAGAACCTGGTACAAAATTTAAACAACTGCATCACAGGAAAATTTCACTCCACCAAATGCATTTTATAGAGACACTTAACGAAAGACTGTATTCTGACAAGCTATCGTTCAAGGATTAAAGAGCATTACCTTCATTAATTCTGATAATAAACTGTAAACATCTATAATATGGGTTCATGAATTCAGTTATTTATTTAAACATGTATCTTACTAAAACATTTCTTTCACAAGACATTTGAACACTAATTGAAGCACTCCAGGCTAATTGCTGGTGTTGACTGTTTTCAACCAATTTCAGAGATAACTCTGCGTAGTTTTCCAACATTATATGTAATTAGGTCTCTGATCTAAAACACACACATACACACACACACAGCACCAACAGAACACGACTCCTGATGTCAGAAATCAGTTTTTTCCCCGGACTCCACCCCATTCAAACAGAACTGGAGATGGGAAAGAATTAGTGCTATCTCCATGTATGTTAAGTGTATTCTACTGACATTATCAAACTAAAATAATTACCAATTGCATAGTTTTTATTTCTGGAAGAACAACCTCGTATATGTAATTTTTTAATGATTAAAACAATTTAAACAAGAATCTTTCGGATCCTATTTATAACACAGATTCTTTTTAATGTCCTTATTGCACTGAAAGGGTTAATACTCAAAACTAATTGGGATTTCTTCTTTTTTTTCCCCCCTAACAAATTTGGAAATGAACTGAAACTGCTCCCTGGTGTGAAAGCTGAATCCGACAGCCACCTGCAGGATCAGCGACCAACACTGCCAGATGCTACAAAGCCTTTGATTTCCAGTAGCGAATTCGGCCACATTTAACTCATGTGACATGAACTAACTGCAACAGCATTTTCAATCATTCTTTCTTTTTTTTCTTTCTTTCTTTTTTTTTCTGAATACAACCTCTAGTTTTCTGCTCACTATATATGAAACAGCTGCGGCAGATAGATTCATTCAGACTCACAGCTTGGGCCCTGGTTTTCTTAATGGCTTCCATGATGGCATCCATGTTGAGGTAGCTTTGACTGGTGGGAGCTGGGCCAACACAGACAGCCTCATCCGCCATTTTCACATGAACCTGAAGAGACAAATCTCTGCGTTACTGATGCTCCCAGCAAACAGAACTCCCATCATTTGTGAATACACAAAAACTGCATTTGTGACTGTTTCCCTTATCATTTAGGTAGTCAGAGCTCCTTTCTGAAAGTGCACTAAAAAAGAACAGTGTAACATATCAGCTCAGGAACTCTATTAACCATGACTTTCATTTATTACAAGCCTAATCGTTGTCTAGCCAGATAACTTCCGTAATATTCTCTACCAATTTGATTAAATAAAATCCCTGCAAACAACGTTGGCCCCCTATTTAGTTCATTTACATATAAATCTTATATCAAAAACTACCCTGTTACATGTAGCCAGAGTAACCCAATATTTTCCTAACAAGCACTCATGCCCAGTTCTAAACAAGCTCCCCAGGAAGTGGGGATAATTAGAGAAACTGAATGAAGGGATGCAGTGAGTGTCCCTGCACAGCATCAGGTCAGCACCAGGCACAAATTAAAGTCCAGAACTAAAGAGTTCAATATCAACGAGCCAGAAAATCTTGACAATCATTTAAATACTCTCACATTTGATCCTCATCCATTTTTACTTTTACTCATAGAAGAGCTGATATGTGCATTAACTCTAAGTCTACTCAAAACTTAAAAATATATGCTACATTTTTAAGACTAATCACTGTACAAAGTTTTAAACCTATTTTTGCTTGAGGTGAGGCCTTCACTTCTGAAAAGAGTAACTTATTTCCAAAAGAAACTATTCTTTTAAAACTGATAAAGGGATTCATATATCTTTGAAATGGCTTTCCCTAACAGTTTTCCAGTTTTCCAGTTTAAAGCACTTCCAATCTGTTTAAACGTATTTCACAAGGCAGACATAAAAACTAGAGCACCAAGATCTACCTGGACATTTATGACCCCACTTCCCCCACAAAAGTCTAAGATGGAAAATACTTTTGAGTATTGCTAAGTTCTATTCTTCAGCCATGAATTAAGAAGCATTGCTTTAAATGAAATTGACAAAAAAATACAACCAGTTAAGTCATGTTTTAGAAAGTTCAGAGTTATATTTATCAATTCAATATTTTCCAGTAAGTAAAAAATTATATTCTATCTAATAGAAAATACTCAGATACATATACTCTGGAATATCTTTAATAGTGTCCCCGTAAGAAAAATCAGCCAGGCTCACAAAGGGATCCTAAATATCCCCATGTTCAAAGCAAGGCTCTCCTCGTGATTATTCTTGCCTCGCTCCCGCCGGCCCTCCAACCTCGAGTGGTTCTTCTGCTCTCAGACCAGAATGCTCCTCCCTCTGCTGTGCTTTCCCAGTTCAGCCCCTATTACTAACAACTCTGTGGCTGTAGGGTTTTCTCTATAAAAAAGAAACTCAACACCGAGCAATCCTTTAAAAAGAATGCATTAGCCAGGTGGGAATAAAGTAAAGTTAAATCCATATTTATTGTGTATTTTATCCTCCTCAAAGTACTACCTATGAAAGATGCACCTTAAGTTTCACTTCTGCCAAGGGTCGTTCCCAGGAACTTCAGCGTCAGATGAATCTCCTTTCATCTGAACTCTGGTAGTCCTTAGTGCAAATTCTGGCATTTAATTCCATCCTGCCTAGCAATGTGATTCTGGCTGCTTTATAGATTCTGTCTGTTGCAATTCAGAAGCTCTCCTCTACCAGATTAGAAGGTCCTACAAGGCAGAGATTATGCCTTAAATCGCTTTTTAAACAAACAAACAAACAAAAAAAATCACAATGTAATGTGCTAAAAGCTTATTAACTCAGAGATACACATGGATGGCATTTACTTGACAGAGAGTGAACAACTGAGCACAAGCAGGGGAAGCAGCAGAGGGAGAGGGAGAAGCAGGCCTCTGCTGAGCAGGGAGCCCAGTGGAGGGCTCGATCCCCAGCCCTGGGATCATGACCTGAGCAGAAAGCAGATGCTTAACCAAGTGAGCCACATAGGGCCCACTAAGCCACTGTCTTTGAGGTAAAAGTCTATCCAAATTAAAAATTCTCCAATCTTAGCAATACATACGGGAACTGAAGGTCGCATGGGAAGAAATTAAAAGACATATACACACATATGTATATATATTTTTATGTCCAAAATTCTTTTAATAAGCATGCATCAAAAAGTAAAAGAGGAGACTCTAAATAATATTTTGACTTACTTGCTTCTAGTCTTTTTTTTTTTTTAAGATTTTATTTATTTATTTGACAGAGAGAGGGATCACAAGTAGGCAGAGAGGCAGGCAGAGAGAGAAGTGGGAAGCAGGCTCCGTGCTGAGCAGAGAGCCTGATGCGGGGCTCCATACCAGGACCCTGGGATCATGACCTGAGCCGAAGGCAGAAGCTTTCACCCACTGAGCCTCCCAGGCACCCCAGTCGTTTTTTCTAAACACACTTTTCAACCACATCGCATATATAATTTTTATCCCTTTGTTTTATAACTAACATCTTAATAGACATGTTTCCTGTTATCACATGACTATCTAGCTCAGAGCCTAACATATTTTAGCAGATGATCAGTATTATTCAAATAAACATTCAAATAAATTAATGTCAAAAGCAGGTCAAAACTGCTTATGGGCTTTACAAAGAAAAGGCAAAACATGCTGTTTCTAAATGGCTGATTGAGAACACCTGGGTGGCTCAGTAGGTTAAGCATCTGCCTTTGGCTCAAGTCATAATCCCGATCCTAGGATCGAGTCCTGCACTGGGCTTCTCCCTCTGCCTGCTATGCCTGTTCTGCCTGCAGCTCTTCATGCTTCTGCTCGCTCTTTGACAAATTTTTAAAATCTTTAAATAAATAAATATAAATGGCTGACTGGAAACAAACCTTTCTTTGGGGTAGAAGCTACACTAGCATCTCAACAAACCCACAGTGAAGCCCAGGTTCAGTATGAGCAAAAATCCTGGGCAAGGCCATTTGAAAGAAAAAACTAGAATCCTCTGCTGCCTTAGTTCCCAAGGAGGTACTTACTTCTGACTCGATCAGAAAGAAAAATTTTTTAAACTTTTGAAACTCAAACTTCAATTTTGTTGTTATTATTGTACTAAATGCCTGAAGTGATTTTACTGCGTTACTGAGAAAAACCAACTGCATTCAGCCATGTACGTGGTCTTCTGAAGAGCCACTTATCACTGCTTACACTGACCAGATGGATTTATGTTTCAAGAATTTCAACATCTTTGGGGCTCCTGGGTGGCTCAGTGGATTAAGGCCTCTGCCTTCGGCTCAGGTCATGATCCCAGGGTCCTGGGATCAAGCCCCACATCGGGCTCTCTGCTTCACAGGGAGCCTGTTTCCTCCTCTCTCTGCCTGCCTCTCTGCCTACTTGTGATCTCTGTCTGTCAAATAAATAAATAAATATTTAAAAAAAAAAAAAAAGAATTTCAACATCTTAAAAAATATCAATTCCTTTTTTTATACTTCAATAATATATAACAATCATGGAAAAGGTTAAACTGGCTACAAGTTTCAAAAAGAAAAAAGATTTAAAGTATGAAGTGGTCTTCAGAAAATTTTCCAATAATTTTCTCAAGCATTTAGTTTTCTATTTTAATTTATTATTTAAATTGAAAAAAATTACTTGAACCTGGTTTTTATTTCCCAAATAAGAATCTAACAAAATGTTTTCAACTTAGAGAACCGGAAAAAAAATCACCTTCTGCATTCATTTTTTCCAAATGACTTTATTTTTTTTTTTTAAGATTTTATTTATTTATTTGACAGAGAGAGATCACAAGTAGGCAGAGAGGCAGGCAGAGAGAGAGGAGGAAGCAGGCTCCCTGCTGAGCAGAATGCCTGATGCGGGACTCGATCCCAGCACCCTGAGATCATGACCTGAGCCGAAGGCAGCGGCTTAACCCACTGAGCCACCCAGGCGCCCCTCCAAATGACTTTAAACACTTGGACACAGGTTAAAAATTGTGCCTGACAAGGACATGAACAGACATTTCTGCAAAGACGACACCCAGATGGCCAACAAATACATGAAAAAATGCTCCACATCACTCAGCATCAGAGAAATACAAATCAAAACACAATGAGGTATCACCTCACACCAGTCAGAATGGCTAAAATTAACAAGTCAGGAAATGACAGATGCTGGCGAGGATGCGGAGAAAGGGAAACCCTCCTACACTGTTGGTGGGAATGCAAGCTGGAGCAGCCACTCTGGAAAACAGCATGGAGGTTCCTCAAAAAGTTGAAAATAGAGCTACCCTATGACCCAGCAATCTCACTACTGTATATTTACCCTAAAGATACAAACGTAGTGATCCGAAGGGGCACGTGCACCTGAATGTTTCTAGCAGCAATGTCCACAACAGCCAAACTATGGAAAGAACCTAGATGTCCATCAACAGATGAATGGATCAAGAAGATGTGGTATATATACACAATGGAATACTATGCAGCCATCAAAAGAAATGAAATCTTGCCATCTGCGACGACGTGGATGGAACTAGAGGGCATTATGCTGAGCAAAGTAAGTCCATCGGAGAAAGACAACTAGCATGTGATCTCCCTGATATGAGGACGTGGAGAAGCAACATGGGGGGCTTGGGGGGGTAGGAGAAGAATAAATGAAACAAGATGGGATCAGGAGGGAGACAAACCATAAGAGACACTTAATCTCACAAAACAAACTGAGGATTGCTGTGGGGAAAAGGTCGGGAGAGGGTGGTGGGATTATGGACACTGGGGAGGGTATATGCTATGGTGAGTGCTGTGAAGTGTGTAAACCTGGCGATTCACAGATCTGTACCCCTGGGGCTAATAATACATTATATGTTTATTTTTTAAAAATTTATAAATTTAAAAAAAAAAAAAAAGGTATTCTGAAAATTTAAAAAAAAAAAAAAAAAAAGTGCCTGAATTTTAGAACTGAGTTAATGGAAAATTTCATATTAACCCATCAGATGCCTCAGATAAGCTTAGAAAAAAAAAAAAAAACTCTACCTGGTCAAAAACATTGCACCTTGTACAAAAAGTACACTAGACCAGATCTGAGTGAAAGTTTTTCTTTCTAAGAAAGAGGGGGAAGATACCCAGCCTTGAAGACACTTCCTCATGCTGGGAGCGTTTTTTGAAACCTATCACTCAAGATTTGTCATCAGGTAGGCAGGCACTCTTTACCATGTTCATAAATACTTGAGTTTTCCCTGGTATATCATCCAGTGAGAACGCAACACAAGGTGAAACACTTTCAGAATGAGAGAATATAGATTAGACGTGTTCCTAGCCCTAGAACAGTAATGCCTCAGACAATCTGTCCAGCCTTCAGTATCCACAAGATCTAACCCAATTCTTTATCAACAAGCAAAAGTCACCCTTGAAGACTGAAAAGGTAAAGAAAAGAATGCCAACTATATCAATCTTAATATGAAAACCCAGGGAAACAAAGGTGGCTCAGTGGGTTGGGCCGCTGCCTTCGGCTCGGGTCATGATCTCGGGGTCCTGGGATCGAGTCCCGCATCGGGCTCTCTGCTCGGCAGGGAGCCTGCTTCCCTCTCTTTCTCTCTGCCTGCCTCTCCATCTACTTGTGATTTCTCTCTGTCAAATAAATAAATAAAATCTTTAAAAAAAAAAAAAAAACTAATCTCTAACTAACATGGGGTGTGAACTCACACCCCGAGACCAAGAGTCATACATATACCAACTGAGCCAGCCAGGCACCCCCAGAAAAATGCTTTTTTTTTTTTAAAGATTTTATTTATTTATTTGACAGACAGAGATCACAAGTAGGCAGAGAGGCAGGCAGAGAGAGAGGAGGAAGTAGGCTCCCTGCTGAGCAGAGAGCCCGATGGGATCATGACCTGAGCCAAAGGCAGAGGTTTAACCCACTGAGCCACCCAGGCGCCCCCAGAAAAATCATTTTTAAAAACCAAATAAAATGCTATTTCTAAGGAGGGGGGGAACCTTTCTATTCTACACAAGTATTTAAAGAGCCTTATACAAATGTCAACAGATTAGCAGTGTAGCATTCCCTTCTAAAAAGGCATTGCTTTCATTTCAAAATCAATAAATACTACATTTGCTTTGATTCCACCTTATAAAGCTTTGTTTTACATAAAACATTTATTCATGTTTTTAACACATTTATTCATGATTTTTGGATGGCAGAGTTAGTAACTTTACTACTTTTCTTCTGTTATAACTTATATAATTTTCAAAATGGTAAAAACACAAATTAAAAGTTTTGGGGGAAAGAGAAGAGGTTTTTTCTAGTTGCAAAACTCTCAATCTGTTTTCTAAAAGCCTGTCTTCCCAGTATAGAGGTTCCTCAAAAAGTTGAAAATGGAGCTACCCTCCATTTACCTCCATTACCCTCCTACCCAGCAACTGCACGACTATGTATTTAACCAAAGGCTACCAACACCGTGACTCGAAGGGGCACGTACAACCTATGTTTTTAATAGCACTATCAACAATAGTTGATAGCTAAACTATGGAAAGAACCTAGATGTCCATCAACAGATGAGTGAAATAAGTAGATGTGGAGAGTGTATGTGTGTGTGCGTGTGCGCACAAGCACACACACACACACTGGAATATTACTCAGTCATTAAAAAAGAATGAACTCTTGCCATTTGCAAGGATGTGGACAGAACTAGACGGTATTATGCTAAGCAAAGTAAGTCAGAAAAAGACAAATACCATACGATTTCATTCATATGTGGAATTTAAGAAACAAAACAGAGGAACACAGGGGACAAAAAGGAAAAATAAGATGAGAACAGAGAGGGAGGCAAACCATAAGAGACGCTAAACTCTAGGAAACAACCTGAGGGTTGATGGGGTGGGAAAGGGGGAAAGGACAATTGGGTGATGGGCATTAAGGAGGGCATTTGATGTAAGCGCTATATGCAAATGAAGGATCACTAAATTCTACCCCTGAACTATTTTTTTAAAGAATTTATTTATGGCGGGCCTGGGTGGCTCAGTCGTTAAGCCTCTGCCTTTAGCTCAGGTCATAATCCCAGGGTCCTGGGATCAAGCCCCGCATCAGGCTTCCTGCTTCTTCCTCTCCTACTCCCCCGGTTTGTGCTCGCTCTCTCTCTCTCTCTCTCTCTCTGCCAAATGTATAGATAAAATCCCAAAAATTTAAAAAAAAAAAAAAAAGGTTTTATGTAGAAAGAGAAAAAGACCACAAGCAGGGGATGGACAGCGGAGAGAGAGAAAAAGTCTCCCCACTGAGTAAGCATCATGACCTGAGCTGAAGAAGGCAGACATTTAAAGGACTGGGCACCCAGGTGCCCCAACCCTGAAATTAATAATACACTATATGTTAACTAAATTGAATTTAAATAAAGAATTTAATTTTTTTCAAAATCCTGTTTTCCTATCAGTAAAGGGAATTGTCCCAGAAACAATATGGAACCAAAGGGTTTGTTGAGTCTTTATCTGGCAGAGATTAATTTCTGAGACTATGGTAAACAGAAGAAGAATGAAAAGCACCATGAGGAGAACCACCCTCTCACACACACCACTGGCGCATCAGGGAGCAATGGGAAGGACGGAGCAGGAGAGGAGACACCAAGGATGAAAGTAAAACCTTAGCAAAAGCCATGTCAGTGTAGCAAGAGCACAGTGAAAGGCACTGCGGAATGCGTAAGGGAGGGCAGAGGTAAGTGTGAAAGGGGGGGCGGGGGTTGTAAAGGTTGGGAGAGACACAGTGATAGCTGAAAAGGGTTTGGAAATGGAGTTTTTCTTAGGAAAAACTTGAACAAAAGCCCTTAAGAAGGACTCTCTGGAAAGTAAGGAGCTTAAAAACACCTGGGAGATGGAAGACTTCACATTGACAATCAAGTGACAGAGCTAGCAGATATGGGGAAGCAGGAGACAGGGAAAGGGATAGAGCTCATCTCCACCCACCCCAAGACAGACAGACAGACACACACACACACACACACACACACACACACACACAGCCAGGCAGCATTTAAAAAGGAAAAAGATGAAGAGGGGCACCTGGGTGGCTCAGGTGGTTAAGCATCTGCCTTCGGCTCAGGTCAGGATCTTCAGGGTCCTAGGATCAAGCCCTGAGTGGGGAGGGGTAATCTCTGCTCAGCGAGGAATCTGCTTCTCCCTCTACTTATGTGCTAAGTAAATGAATAAAATCTTTTAAAAAGGGGGATAAAGGAGAAACAGACAGGAAAGACTAACAGGATGCACAGAAGGAAAAACAGACCTGGTAAAGACAAGCTCCCAAAGCACCCACTCCCCAGCTGCTGTGCCACCTGGAAGGGCTTCTCCAAAGACATTCTGGAGCCACCATGCAGAGAAAGCAGCAGAGATCCGATCAAGTCTCGGTCTTTCCCTCTTCATGGAGGGAAGATGCCAAGAACGGCCATAAGTGCGGGTAGATCTATACATCCGTGTTAGAGATGAAAGGCTCTGGTTTTGTCAGTTGCTATTTTGTGTGTAAATCAAGAGACAAGAACAATGAAAGGGGAGTCATGGGTGGTATAAGAAGATTATCAAAAGGGCTGGAAATGGTCACTGGGAGCATAAGTAAGCAAACTAACAAGAGAAATATAGTAAGACCGCCAGGTCTTAATAAGCATCCATTTCTAATATCCATACTGCTAAATATTAAACAACTAATGTCACCAATAAAAACCCATTTACTAAAAACTTTAGTCTTGACTGAGACATGCAAAGTTGTAAATGCTTTTAAAAGACATCCGTGAGGGCACCTGGGTGGCTCAGTTGGTTAAGAAACTGTCTTAGGCTCGGGTCAGGATCCCGGAGTCCCAGGATCGAGTCCCACATTGGGCTCCCAGCTCCATGGGTAGTCTGCTTCTCCTTTTGACCTTCTCACCTCTCATGCTCTCTCTCGCTGTCTCTCTCAAATAAATAAATAAAAATCTTTTTTTTTTTTTTTTTAAGATTTTGTTTATTTGACTGACAGAGATCACAAGCAGGCAGAGAATCAGTCAAGAGAGACAGGGAGCCTGATGCTGGGCTCAATCCCAGCACCCTGGAATCATGACCTGAGCCGAAGGCATAGGCTTTAACCCACTGAGGCACCCAGGCGCCCCAATAAAAAAAAAATCTTTAAAAAAAAAAAAAGACACCCGTTGGGGGGCTGCCTTCGGCTCAGGTCATGATCCCAGGGTCCTGGGATGGAGCCCCATGTCAGGCTCCCTGCTCAGCAGGAGTCTGCTTCTTCCTCTCCATTTGCCCCCTCTTTGCTTGTATGCACTTTCTCTCAATCTTTCTCAAATAAAATCTTTAAAAAAAGAAAAAAGTCATCCCTGGAGTGTTGATTCCCAGTAAGAGGAACTGAATGGACCTACAATGTAGTTTAAATGAACACAAGGGTTTACACCCCTCTGTTCCGAAGGAGTTTAAAATAAAGACATAGTACCACTGTGGCAGACCACTACTGTGCCCAAAAAACTTTCATTTCCCTGCTCCCATGGCACATGACTGCCCAAGTAGAGACAAGATTTATCAGACTGAGAGTTTGAGTCACTGGGATCAGAAAGTGCGAATTCCCTACAACTTAAACATAAGCATCTTTTCTGAGTTTTGGCCATGTTCCTTCCCTTAATCTGGAACACAGATGCTATAGTAACCAAGTTCAACAACGCAAACTAAAGCAACTTCCTAAGACAAGGGACAGCAGTCCCTTACAATGAGGGCCAAATCCAGCCCAGTGCCTGCTTTTGTACAAGGAAGTTTCATGGGAGCACAGCTACACCTATGGCATTTACTTACTGCCTATGGCATTTTTTGTGCTGTAACTGCAAAGCTGAGTACTTGGGACAGCCACATAAAATATTTTACTTGGAGTCTTTGTTGGCAAAATTTGTCTATCTATGCCCTAGGGGATGGCAGAGCAATAACCAAAGCCCCTGGACATCCCTGGAAATACACTGGCAACACTAACCTAAAATTATGAGATGTTACATGAGAGAACATTTGAAAGGCGTCCTATTTAAGCCTCCATATTTTGTAATATCAGTAACTATTACTTGAAATAATATCTCAAATACAATCACTGCCGTAAGCACCAACTTAATTCTTCTTAATGAGAAGAACCAGGTTAGTGGACTGGATAGAGCGATTTCATTAAAATATGGCCAGGCCTACATGAGAGGTTCTCAGAGTCAAAGATGGAAATAATTGGTCGTTACGTACTTTTCGACCAGACAGTTCACCATGGGATCCAATCACCCCAAACAGCCTTGCCAAGTGTTCCAAATGTTAAAGTCTAAACCGCCCCTTGATCCTGAGCAGTTTCTGTGGCTGGTCACATAAGCTACGCAACTAAGTAAAACAAGCAGCTACAGGGTGACTATTCTAGAACTACTTGCTTCCTGATGGAGGGGCACTTGTTTGTCTACTGCTTGTTATAAAACAAGCTGAGTCCTGGACTCAAGTCAGCTAGAACTTTCCCTGAGTATTTAATATTTCTGCACATTATATGAGCAAGCCTCCAACACCTTTTGTCTCAAAGTATATTTGCACAAGTGTTTCAACAGCCAACAGCCCTAGAAGAGAAGGACAGTGTCCGACTCTCCGGCAAAGCGCAGAGACGTGATAATCTATTATAAAAGATTCACTATGTGAGAAGAAGGCTAAACGCAAACCATTTCATGTACAGGTATCATCTGACCCTCTTTATATCACCTTCTGGGAACTGGGACATTGGGAACCAGAGCAAAAACGCTGACACTCCGACCACCACCACAGCTGGGAGAAGTGATCAGTCCTTCTGATGATCCTCCACGTCTGACCCAGTTGCTATTTATCTTCATCAGCACCATGAAACCATGAGAGCTGATTTGTGAGTGTGCAAGGAGAGTAAAATCTCACGGTAAAGATTAGAGTAAAACACAGCTCGATAGGCCTGTGCTCCTTAGCCGGGACACAACCCACTTCATCTGCCGCCACTCAACAGAAGGATCGCATCCCTCTGGGGAACTTGTAAGCAGACGACCACTGCTACCACACAGGCGCTTTTACCACTGGGCACTGATGGCATTGTGGCAGAGGTCATCCTTGCCATCTTCTAGGACATGGGTCACTTCCCTGACATAACTATTTTAGGGGATTTTTTCTTTGTGTTTATGAGAAGAAAATAAGACTAAATTTTATAACGAGGTATTAAAAGCAAAAAGCACCGAATAGTGGCTGATAACTTCCCATGCTGCATGAAGACTAAATGACCATTCCAACATTTTTCTCTAACTTGCTTTCCTTGACTGCCAAGGGCAAAAAGCAAAAGAGAACATTTCCCACGGGTGCCTGGATGGCTTAGTCAGTGGAGCACATGACTCCTGATCTCAGGGTTATAAGTTTGAGCCCCCACACTGGGTGTAGACATTACCTAAAAATAAAATTTAAAAAAAAAAAAATTTCCTGGGACACCTGGGTGGCTCAGTTGGTTAAGCAGCTGCCTTCAGCTCAGGTCATGATCCCAGCGTACTACGATCGAGTCCCACATCAAGCTCCTTGCTTGGCAGGGAGCCTGCTTCTCCCTCTGCCTCTGCCTGCCATTCCGTCTGCCTGTGCTCGCTCTCTCTGACAAATAAATTTTTTAAATCTTTAAAAAAAAAATTTCCCAGACTCCCTCACAATATATATGTATCCATCCCCATATATATATATATATATGGGGTCACATATATGTGACCCTAGTTCCATCAAACAGGCATACCTAAAGAAATAAGAGTAATGTGAAGTAGCTTTACCTCTGCAGACAGATGACATCTCACACCAGGCATAGAAGTACAGGACTCAGTGCTTCTAGGACCGACCTAGAGGAACTTTTGGTTCTATCCCAGAATATCAAAAGTGGCAAGAATGGTCAGTGGTGGAAGTTGAAGCTATTCTCTAACAGACTCGTTTCCCCTGACTGGGTTGTCCGTGGCTTCTGGCCCTCCTGGAGATTCTGTGAGCTACCTTACATGCGACAGAACTAGGATCAGCGAACTTTTTCTGTGAAGGGCCACAGAGTAAATATTTTAGGTTTTGTAGAGCCAACACCCCACAAACCCTTCAACTCTGCTTTGGAAGCACAAAAGCAGCCATAAACAATACAAAACCAAATGGGCATGGCTGTGTTTCAATAAAGCTTTATTTACAAAAACCATGTGGTGGGCCAGATTTAGCTCACAGGCCATAGTATTCCAACCCATCTCAGAAATGCTTTTCAGTACAAACTGGGTCAGTCAGGATTCTACAGGTCAAATGACATGATCAAACATGTCTACCTAAAAATAATACGAACATGTGAGTTGGGCTAGGAAAACCAACAGAGGATAGTGAGGTTCAAGAAATTAGCAAGAGTGGGAAGCCACAATTACCCTAGTCCTGGCATAGGCCCAACAGTTGCTCTGACCCTGGGACAATGTGGGCACTGTCAAAACTGAGACAAGGCACAGAAGTGGAGGTAGGATGAACAACATGATCTGCTTGATATCTTCAAACAGCCAAGCAGAAACAAAGGGCAAGGAAGCCCAAGTGATAGACTCCACAGATGCCAGTGTCCTGCAGACTGATCCATAAAAGAAATTTGAGAAACTGGATTTCAAAATATAAAGCTTTTGCTCTTCTAAAGACACCATTAAGCACAATGCAATGCCAATGCCCACTGACTATTATGACTGTTAAAAAAAAAAAAAAAAAGACAAATAATAACAAGCACTGGCACGAATGAAGAGCAATTTGAACCCTCATACGTTACTAATGGGAATGTAAAATGGTGCAACCACTTTGGAAAACAGTCTGGTAATACCTAGAAGTTTAAGTATAGTTACCAAATGACCCAACAATTCTAACCTAAGTATATATGCAAGAGAAATGATAACATATGCTCACATTGACCACATAATCATGACAGCATTATTCATAGTAATTAAAAACTAAAAGCAGGGGCTTATACTAGAGTATAAATGTTTGATTAGTAACTGCAGCTAATAAAGAGAAAATCGGAATTCATCCGACAAAGAGGACTCTGGTGGTAAAAGACACTTCAGAAAGCCACTCCCGCAGCAGACAGAGGGCACCCGATGCACAGAGCCTGGAGACATCAGGAGAAGGGGAGGGAGAAGAAAGCCATCGAAACGGAGGACCAGTCCTCAGTGCTGCAGGCCTCAGACAGACGGACTAAGATGGGGATTCAGAGAAGCAGCTACTGAATGTGACAAATCAGATCTCCAGCGACTGTGGGGCCCAAGTTAGTAGAACACCAAATAGAAGCCTGGCTTCCCCAACGTGAAGAGCAAATGCAAAGAAAGAAAAAAAATCAAAGACTAGTCTTTCATGGGGCTTAACTGTAATCCTTGGGGATGCAGGACATTTTACTTTCTCTGTAACTACTGGGAAAGCTCAGTACACAGACAAGGTGGTCCACACAACTTTCTGATTGCAGACTGATGCAACTTTTCAAAGAGATCATCCTAACAGATGTGAGCACGTGCACC
Source organism: Mustela erminea (assembly GCF_009829155.1). NCBI lineage: Eukaryota > Metazoa > Chordata > Mammalia > Carnivora > Mustelidae > Mustela > Mustela erminea. Next base: position 10,960,873 of record NC_045628.1, read on the forward strand.
TCACCAACATGGCTAAGTCTCTAGGATGGGAACAAAACCATGACCAGCAGACAAACATACGGCCTTAAAGATGTAAGACAATCTAGAAAGCGATCCTATAAAATCTGTGGAGATTTGATCACAAAGTGTTGGAAATGGGTGGTTGTCATAGTGACACAACATGGTAAATGCACTTCATGCCACTGAATTACACAATTAAAAGTTAATAAAGCAGTAAATTTTACTTCCTGTATATTTTACAATTAAAAATATATATATATGGGGCACCTGGCTGGCTCAGTTAGTGGAGTGTGGAGCTCTTATCTCCAGGTTGTGGGTTCAAGCCCCACATTGGGTAGAAAGATTACCTGAAGATATAAAACTTTAAAAACAAAACAAAACAAAACCCATATAGATTCAATCACAATATATAGCTTATCACTAACAAGCAATTATGAAAAAATGCATTTGTAAGGCTTAGTTATATAGTAAAAAATATAAATAGTTCTATCTAAGAAAAACTGTAGCAAGGGACAAAAAGAGAAAAACAAAAAGAAGAGACAAGAAAATACCAACAACGGGAGTGTGGGCTCAGCTCTAGCCTGTAACCATCTTCCATTTGCTAAAAAGCTAGCACATACACATTCGGGATTGTAATGATGAAGATTTAAGTCCATGTACATCCTATTTCAGAATACAAATTTCTGAAACAATGGCAGAGTGAATTTTGAGGAACAGGATTAAGAAATACCCTCCGTTTGTTGGGGCCCCTGGGTGGCCGAGTCATTTGAGCACTGGACTCTTAGTTTCGCCTCAGGTCATGATCTCAAGATCATAAGATCAAGCCCCACATCAGGCTCCACACTCAGCAGGGAGTTGGCTTGGATTCTCAACTTCTCCCTCTACCCCTCCCCCTGCTTGCACAAGCTCTCTCTCAAATAAATCTTTTTTTTTTTTTTAAGATTTTATTCATTTATTTGACAGAGAGAGACACAGCAAGAGAGGGAACACAAGCAGAGGGAGTGGGAAAGGGAAAAGCAGGTTCCCACGGGGCAGGGAGCCCAATGCTGGGATCATGACCTGAGCCAAGGCAGATGCTTAATGACTGAGCCACTCAGACACCCCAGATAAAGAAATCTTTAAAAAAAAAAAAAAAAAAAGAAAGAAAGAAAGAAAGAAAAAAGAAAGAAAAGAAACTCAATTTGTAACCAAGGCATTTTTTTATTAAGATTTTATTTATCTGAGAAAGAGAGACAGAGACAGAGACAGCAAGAATCAGCAGAGAGAGGGAGAAGCAGACTCCCCACAGAGCTGCAAGTCCAATACTGGGCTTGATCCCAGGACCCCGAGATCATGACCTAAGCTGAAGGCAGATACTTAACTGACTGAGCCACCTAGATGCCCCTGTAATCAGGGTATTCTTTTTTTTTTTTCTTTAAAGATTTTATTTATCAGAGAGAGAGAGGGAGAGCGAGCGAGCACAGGCAGACAGAATGGCAGGCACAGGCAGAGGGAGAAGCAGGCTCCCTGTCAAGCAAGGAGCTCGATATGGGACACGATTCCAGGACGCTGGGATCATGACCTGAGCTGAAGGCAGCTGCTTAACCAACTGAGCCACCCAGGCGTCCCTAATCAGGGTATTCTTAAGATGTATTTCTTTGAGAGAGAGAGAGAGCAAGCAGAGGGAGAGGCAGAGGGAAAAGTAGAGAATCCCTAGCAGACTCCCCACTGAGTGCAGACCCCAGGGCCAGGGCTCAACCTCACTACCCCGAGATCATGACCTGAGCTGAAACCAAGTGTCCAACACTCAAATGACTGAGCTACCCAGGTGTCCAAATCAGGATTATTTTTAAAAAGTATTTCCAGAGCATATGAACAGTTACATGTCAGTACACGTAAAATACAGATAGCCAACAAAGTCAGAAGATCTCAAAAAACTACTATCCATCACTATCACTCTTCAATATGTACCACTAATGACACTGTGCATAAAAACAAATCATGTAGATGTTATTAAACTTTGGTTTTCTTTTAATCACTCAAGTAATATATGAATATATTACTTCAAAAATTTTTTTAAAGATCTGTACTTATTTGCAAGGAAGAGATAGCAAGAGAGAGCACAAGCAGAGGGGAGAGGGAGAAGGAGGCTCCCCACTGAGCAGGGAGACTGATGCAGGGGTTGGTCCCAGGACCCTGAGTTCATGACCTGAGCCAAAGGCAGACACTTAACCAATGAGCCACCCACGCACCCCTAAAACAGTTTAAGCTATAAGGACAACCAGTACTTCCCACCCCCTTAAAGATCCCACTTCCCACCCTAAAGGCAATTATCAACCATTCCATGTCCTTCTAGACTCACCTACACATTTTTAAATGCACATGCGGGCATGAAAGTGCATTGTTTTATTTTATGTTTAAGATTTCCTTTCCAGGGGCACCTGGGTGGCTCAGTGGTTTAAAGCCTCTGCCTTCGGCTCAGGTCATGATCCCAGGGTCCTGGGATCAAGACCCACATTGGGGTCTCTGCTTAGCAGGGAGCCTGCTTCCTCCTCTCTCTCTCTGCCTGCGTCTCTGCCTACTTGTGATCTCTGTCGAAAAATAAATAAAATCTTTAAAAAAAAAAAAAAAAAAAGAAAGAAAGAATTCCTTTCCATAGATTGCATCATGCTATGTATTATTCTTGCAACTTAACTGCTATACAACATTTCCAACTTGCTTAACTGCTCTACAGAGTCCTAGTAACCCGGGTAAGCCACAACTTATGTAACCATTCCTCCAATAATGGATATGGTTTCCAATATGCAGATACTAAGAGCAGCACTAGGCTTCCCTGAACATGCCGATCTGTACACGTACGTACATGTCCCTAAGAAAAATATGAAAGTTTAAATGCTACAAACAACACGCTTAAAAGTTTATGTCAATTAACATGCCTACCAGGGACGAATTTTCCCACACCACACTGACTAATTGATCTTTTGGATTTTAATTAACTAACAGAGGGGGAAATGGGATTCTTTGCTGGTTTGTTTTAATTTGTATTTCCCTAATGATCAGTGACTTTGGGCTTATTTTCACATTTGTGAGCTATCTGTATTTCTCCTTTTGACCATTAGCCATTTTTCAGTTAAATATAGAGATCTTACAAAGAAGCAAAGATATATCCTGGGTTTTTTATTACACATAATACCTAAACATCTTTCTTGTTCAAAATAAAGCTAATAGGGACGCCTAGATGGCTCAGTTGGCTAAGCAACTGCCTTCGGCTCGGGTCATGATTCTAGAGGTCTCGGATCTAGTCCCACATCAGGCTCCCTGCTCGGCGGGGGTTCTGCGTCTCCCTCTGACCTCTCCCCTCTCATTCTAGCTCTCAAATAAATAAGTAAGATCTTTAAAAAAATAAATAAAAATAAAGCTAATAACCCCACTAACCATACCTCTGTCCCCATTACATCTTCCCTGTCCAGGAATCACTTCTCAGGTGAGTATGCATTCTTAGACCTTTGTCTGTGCCAGGGATCTCAATGGGAAGCGATTCTGTCCTGCAGGACAGAGGGGACAAAATCCGCAGTTTTACTTGTCACCACCAGGGACTGCAGGGACGCTACTGGCCTCTGGTAGGTAGAAGCCAGGCAGGATTCAAAATACCCTACAACACACTGGACAGCCGCCTACAACAAAGAATTATCCAGTCCAAAATGTCAATAGTACCACTGCTGGGCATCCCCCCTGACCCCATCTATGCTTTTATGTAATGTATTTAACTACAAAACTATAAAATCTTCTTAGTGTGGAGTTTTTTTAAAACACCAAAAGTATGATTTTAGTGCCATTTTACACATTTTTTTTCAATCTGTAATATGTCTTAGAGATGTCCTGTCAATACGTAGGGATCTACCTCATTTTTTTTTTAGCTACTAAAGAATTCCAAGTCACAGCTCCCCCTAGTTTACCAACCATTCCTCTGACAGCAACTCAGCATGGAGGAACCCAGCTGGATGCTCATACTGAGGTTTTGGAACCAGACATCCTGTCACTTGCCCCAGGCTCCCCTTCCTGCTCTGGATCTTTCTCTTTAGAAGCTGTTCCACATTTTGTACCCATTTTTCCCCGCCTGTGTGGTTAGACCAGGCTTTTCTGCTGAATGAATACATCTGCCATCTCTCCTTCAGAAATGTCTCATCGTTTTCAGGACAATACCTCCCGCTGTTTTGCACCAGAAGTCTGGTTATTTTCCTTTTGGTTTTCTAAGTGTTTCTCTTCCCTGGGAATTTAGGAGAGGAAGATGAGGTCTGATTTATCCCAAGAGCTTAAATTAGATATCAGGACTCTTAAAATTTTGTATTTCTTACCACAGGAAATACAGCATGTACACTTTTAATTTTAAAAAATCAAAAATTGTGAATATTATTTTCTAAATGAAAGTTAAAACTTTCACTTACAGTCTGTGGCTGCTTGCTTTCTTCCAAGAGCTTTAGATGATTATTAAAAACAGCAAAATCAGGGGCGCCTGGGTGGCTCAGTCAACTAAGCCTCCAACTCTTGATTTCAGCTCAGGTCGTGATCTCAGGGTCCCAGATCGAGCCCTGCGTCAGGCCTCTGTGCTCAGCAGCAAGTCTGTTTGAGATCCTCCCTCTCCCTCCGCCCCTCCCCTCTCCTGTGCACATGCTCATGCTCTCTCCCTCTTGATCTCAAATAAATAAAATCTTTTTTAAAAAATAGCAAAATCGGGGCACCTGGGTGGCTCAGTTGGTTAAGCCTCTGCCTTCAGCTCTGGTCATGGTCTCGGGGTCCTGGATACAGCCTTGCATCGGGCTCTCTGCTCTGCAGGGAGCCTGCTCCCCCTCCCTACCCCACATGCCTCTCTGCCTACTTGTGATCTCTGTCTGTCAAATAAATAAAATCTTTAAAAAAGAAAAAGAAAAAAAATAGCAAAATCAACCACACAAATGGTCTGCTTCTTAAAATTCCTGGCACTCTACAGTTAGCTCCCTTACATGAAACAGCAATCATGAAAAGCAGTTAAGGCGCTCAAAATGTTTTTGTCAGCACAGTCATTCTCAGTGAGCAGGGAGAGGAAACACGAAGCCACCAAAACCAGGTGAGAAATGTTTTCATTCTCTCTCTAAAAATAAATCGTCTTTTTTCTCATTATCTCCCAAACAAGAAAGTTTCTTCTCCACCAGAGGACGTGATGAATACTTTGAATGAGCTCCAGGCCTAATAATTACCCTCAATAATTAGATCCAAAGTGATTTCTGCCAATCACTGAATTTACCTATGGCTCTATGCCTGGGCCTAGCGACTACCAGGAACGGAATAAGAGCTGAGAAGTGCTTCTGTGAGGACTTAGTCTGGAGACTATGAGAAACCAGATCAAATAAACAGGGCTGGGGAATCAGGACTGAGGCAAAGACAGGGCTCCCACTGTCCACCTTCTCTCGAAATAAAGCATCACAGAACGTAGAGAATGGGAGTCGCTGTCTGGCAGGAGAGATCAAGTTCCCCGCGGGGTTGGAGCATGACCCCCCTCCCAGGGTACTGCCTCCCACAGGGAGCCCGGTCCACCCTTCCAGGCCACGGCCAAGCATCACCAGATAAAGGCCCAAGCGGGCCTAAGTTCAGAGAGCTTCCCAAGGGCACTGAAGTACCAGGGCAGAGACTCCAGTCTGTAGGAAGGTTCACTGCATCTCAGATTTCAGGATGAATTCGGTCCTTACCTTGGGAAATAGAGTTGTCACAGGACAGGGTATGAAGACAGAGGTAAAGTGGTGCCCAATCCGGCAAGAGCGACAGGCAAGGAAGACATGGACAGTTTCAGAGACACAAGCTACTTGTCTTTCATTTCAAAATCTGACCTTTCTCCAAATACAAATGCCTGGCTGGCTTAGGAAAGAATACTTGGTGCAGCTATCCTCATGCCTCTTTTGTATGAAAGAGTAAATAAATGTATTTAAATTAAGAGGAACATCTGGACAACACACGCCAGAAAAATCTGTGGCAGCTGGCTCTCTGAAGAGGATGTGGCAGCTGGCTCTCTGGACAGAAAGCACAAGAGAAAAAGCTGTCCCGCCAAAACACAAAACTATGGAATAAAAAGACAAGGAAAAGGACTATTATTTCCAAAACCCAAAGTACTAGAACATTTCCCCCCAAAACATAAGCTCCAAATCCATTCATACAGTGCTGGTTTCTGCTTTTCACTCTCTTTTCTAATCCAACGATTTTCTGCTCCACCATATATCCCTTTACCATGAAACAGACCCTGAACACTGGCCTCTCCCTTCCCTAAGTCACGCCGACATTCAGCGCGGGCACTCCGCTGCGGCAGGGCATACCAAGGTGGTACAGCACAGTCCTCTCCCTTCCAGGAGTTCAGGCTAGAACAAGACACATCTACACCGACTGCAATCAGAAGTAAGAAATCAGAGCAGGTACACATTGCTAATATAAAAAATGAAAGATGAAGAATCTGTTAAGTTTTATAAAAGGGAATTTCTAATAAATGGGGAAAAGGGGAGACAATAACTAATGGACAACTTCTATATTTAAAGTGGTGGGAATGGGAAAGTCCCAGCCTATGCAGACATCCCCAAAACAGCTTGACAGCAAGGAGAATAAAAAGGTACTGACGGGAGAGGATGAGGGAAGAAAGACAGGAAGACTAGAAAGGAAACCACCTTGAAAGCAATCTTCAGTGTCCTAGTAAAGAGCTGAGGCCTTAACCGGGAAGTCCGTGGCTCTCAACACTTATCTCCTATGAAAAGAAAATACTGTTCATATGAGGGCTATTACACTTCATCACAAACAGCGGCTTACTAGAGGTTCCTGCAGTTGGGGCATTCCAAGCAGTTAGCTGTAAACATGCTTTCTCTCCCACAAATCTTAGATAAAACTTAACAGGCAGTGCTGTTAAATATGAAAACCTCTTGTCTTTTCCTCTAATGTTTTCTAACCCAACTTTTCCCATAATAGAAAATATAGAGCATAATATCGGACACAAACACCCATTCAGCTACATCGAAAGCCTTTGCACACTTGTTTTTAAGTGACTCTTATGAAACACCCCTGGTCATTACAATTACAAGGAAAATGGAGTAAATGTAGTCCATTCTGTCTGTCCCACTAAATGCAGTAAGAAATCCGAACAGAATACATGAATCAACTCTTTGTGAACCCCAAGAAGTGGCAGGCCGATCGAGGAAGAACAAATTTCAAATTTCTACAAGCCAGTGGTTGAGTTTTCACATTTTCCAAGATTACACCTGCCTAATCAACAAAATCTGATACCCTGAGTAGGTACTGGGGTGCTGACAGAGACTGGCTCCAGGAGAAGCCCTGTACTTGACTCAAAAAGCAGAAAAGGGAGCTCTGAAGACAGAGAACACTCCAGAAATCTCCCAGGGTTTTTTTGTTATTGTTTTACACTTCAGTCCTCTGTGCCCCAGCCACCAAGTAATTCTGTGGCTGCAACAGGAGCCAAGAGGCAAAATGGGAGCCTGCAGGAGCCAAAACAGTCAGAGAAGGAACATTCTTCTCCCGTCAGTGAAATCGCAGTCCCAGGAGAGTAGGTCAATTCCCACTGCCTTTTTTCTTTCTGACCTAAGAAGAAATATATATTTGGTCTCTGCCCCCAGTTCCTGACACAGAACTTCTAAAACCCTTGTTATTTCCTGATAAATAGGGGTGCTAAGAGCATCTTTTGTTCTAATATTTGGTCTTTGACCGCAGTTCCTGACACCAGAGCTTCTAAGATCCTTGGAATCTCCGGAGTGATAAGAGTGTCTTTTTGTATGCTAATCAGATGGGGGGGCACCAGACTGCTTCAGGATGGGGGCTGGTCACCAGATTAGCCCAGGCACAAACAGAGGATTGGAACTCTCAACCCCCTTCCCCTAACCCCAGGGGAGAAGAGAGGGACTTAAGGAGTAGTTAATCCGCAATGGCCAACAATTTAATCATGCCTACATAATGGAACCTCCATACAACCCCTAAACTATGGGATCCAGAGAGCTTCTGAGTGGGTGAACACACACACATGCCAGAAAGGCAGCACACGGTCACTCCATGGACAGAAGCTCCTGGGCGCAAGATCCTCCCAGACCTTGCCCCATGTATCTCTTCACCTAGCTATCCATTTGTATCTTTTAGGATATCACTTCTGGTAAGCCAGTAAATGCTAAGTATTCACCTGACTTCTGTGAAGTCATGATAGCAAATTATCAAACTTGAGGAGGGAGCTGTGGAAACCCAATTTATAGCCAGTTGGGGAGAAGTACAATCAATAACCCTGGACTTGAGAAAAGCATCTGAAGTAGGGGCAGTCCCACAAGACTTAACCTGCAGGATCGAACTCCAGGTAGCTGGTATTAGGGCTGAATTAAATTGCACGAAGTCCTGCGGGTGTCCAGAGAGCCAGAGAACTGGGTTTTGGTATGAGAGGAAACGCCACACATTTAGTGTCAGAAATGTGGGGAGTAAAAAGAGTTGTCCTTAGTCTCCCCCTGTACTGTCAACATCTCAGCCCCTGGCCGCAAACACAGACACAGATGCAGCAATGCAAAGTGACCCGAATCCCAGCTTTCTCGGTAAGAGGAATGAAAACGAAAGGCCTGAGGAACAAGCACAGTTAACAAGGGAAAAGCCTGATGTGACCCAATGAAGTTGTTTATCAGCTCCTGGCCCATCCCTACGTTGGGCATGTATAGATATGATGCTAGTAAGCATACCAAAAATATTTTAAGACTCAACTAAAAGACCACAGATCTCAGACTGACTAACCAGGTGGTATTACACCTGTGAGACATAGAGGCCTACAGCACACAGAAAAAGGATGACCACATTCACTCAAAGCCAACGATGTTGATTGCTGCTAAAACAAAAAGAACATGCTCTCAAGAATTGAAGACTTGGGGCGCCTGGGTGGCTCAGTCAATTAAGCATCTGCCTTTGGCTCAGGTCATGATCCCAAAGTCCTGGGATCAGGCCCGGCATGGGACTCCCTGCTCAGCAGAGAGCCTGTTTCTCCCACTCCTTCTGCTGCTCCCCCTGTCTGTATGCTCTCATTCTTTCTCTGTCAAATTAACAAACAAAAATCTTTTAAAAATAATTTAAGACTCAATCTCAGACAGCTGCATCCTTGAACAAGCCTGGTTTGAACTGCACAAGTCCATTTATACACAGATTTTTTTCTTTTTTACAACATCGTGAATGTATTTTCTCTTATGATTTTCTTAGTAACATTTTCTTTTCTCCAGCTTACTGTGAGAACATAGCATATAATACACAGAAGACACAAAGTATGTGTTAATCTGGGAGATCATGCCTATCTCTACTTCTAGAGACCCTCAAGAGACTGAAAAGAGCAGGCCACTGCTGCAAAGGCTGTGACTGAGGAGAAATTTCAGGGTGAACGGACTGTTCCAATTCCTGGGTTCACTGAGTTCACTGGTAACGTGAAATCGCAAACTGATCTAAAGACATGCAGGGGCCCTCTGTGCCTCAACAGCAGTTCCCCTACTAAGTGCTCCCTGTCAGAGCACTCAGCCTGCTGCTAAAGACTGGCTGAATGGGGGGCGCCTGGGTGGCTCAGTGGGTTAAGCCACTGCCTTCAGCTCAGGTCATGATACCAGGGTCCTGGGATCGAGTCCCGCATCGGGCTCTCTGCTCAACGGGAAGCCAGCTTCCCTCTCTCTCTCTCTCTCTGCCTGCCTGCCTGCCTGCCTCTCCATCTACTTGTGATCTCTCTCTGTCAAATAAATAAATAAAATCTTAAAAAAAAAAAAAAAACTGGCTGAATGGGTAGGAACAACCACGGAGTCTTAAGTTGCATTTCCACAAAAGGAAACAAAATGGAAATAAGGCTGATGGAAATACAAAGTTTCTAAAAGCTGAAATGTATGTGTGTGTGTGTGTGTGTGTGTGTGTGTGTGTTAAATGACTGTTATGGGTAAATCAATACTAGGCTATTAGATTTGGGGAAGTCAAAAGTTATATGTGGATTTTTTTTTTAAGATTTTATTTATTTATTTGACAGAGAGAGAGATCACAAATAGGCAGAGAGACAGAGAGAGAGAGAGATGAGGAGAAGCAGGCTCCCTGCTGAGCAGAGAGCCCAACGCGGGCTGGGATCATGACCCAAGCCAAAGGCGGAGGCTTAACCCACCGAGCCACCCAGGCGCCCCTATATGTGGATTTTTGAATGTACAGATATTTGGTGCCCCTAACCCCAGTGTTGTTCAAGGGGCAACTGCACAATCCAAAATTGCTTAACACACCCATAACAAGGTAAATTTCAACTCTTAGGAAGATCATCAATAGACACCAAAGTCAAGATGACAAAACTGATGAAATTATCTGATAAAGACTAAAGAAGTGATTATAAAAATACTCCAAAATACAAGAGTAAACACTCCTGAAACAAATGAGAAAGCATAAGAAACAGAATTAATAAAAAAAAGAACACATAGAAACTTTAAATATATAACCAAAAAGTTTTTAAAAACATAATGGATAAAAATTAAAAAATGGATGGACTCAATAGCAGAGGAAAGAGAGTAAATAAACTTGAAGATAAGTCGACAGAAATCTATGAAACAAACTCAGTCAAAGAGAAAAAGATTGGAAAAAAACTAGCAAAGCTTCAGAGAATTATGGAATAATGACAACAGGTCTAACATACAGGTCATCACAGAACAAGAAGAAGAAGAAAAATAGCGCAGTGCTGAGAAAGTATTTGAAATCAAAGTGGCTGAAAACTCAAGTTTGTGAAAGGCATGAAACCACAGATTCAAAAATCTTTTTTAAAAAATCCCAAAAAAGATAACAAAAAGAAATCAGTGATCAAACACATCTAATCAAACCACTGAAAGTTAAAGACAAAGAAAACAAATCCTGAAAACAAAGAGGAAAAAGAATACATTAGCTACAGGGGAATAATTACTCAAAGAACTATAGATGTCATTTTTTTTTTAATTTTAAGAATCATAGATTTCACGTAGACACCAGAGAAGCCAGAAAGAGGTGGCATTGTGTTTTTAACATTTTTAGAACTAAAGTTTACCTTTTTTATCTTTTAATTACTTAAAAAAAATTTTTAAGTAATTTAAAAAAAAAATTTTTTTTAAGTAAACCCTACCCCCAAAATGTGGAACTCAAATGACTCCAAGATAAAAAGTCATATGCTCGGAGCACTTGGGTGGCTCAGTGGGTTAAGCCGCTGCCTTCGGCTCAGGTCATGATCTCAGGGCCCTGGGATCGAGTCCCGCATCGGGCTCTCTGCTCAGCGGGGAGCCTGCTTCCCTATCTCTCTCTCTCTCTCTGGCTGCCTCTCCGTCTACTTGTGATTTCTCTCTGTCAAATTAATAAATAAAATCTTTAAAAAAAAAAAAAAGTCATATGCTCTATTGACTGAGCAAGCCAAGTGCCCCTTCAATTTTTACTTTAAGGACAGCTGACATACAATGTAAAATTTCACGTGTACAAGTGGCACAATATTTTTAAACTGCCGAGGTAAAAAAATATGTATGTATCAACTCAGAATTCTCTATCTACCTTCAAGAATGTAGGAAAAATAAAGACATTCTCAGAGGAAGGAAAATGAAGAGAATTGCCAGCGAATCAGTTCTAAAAAGGGGGCGCTAAAGGAAGTTCTCCAGATAGAAGGAAATGCTATTAGAAGAAAACCTGGAACATCAGGAGTGAGGGAGGAACACTAATAGCAACCATTAGAGTGACTATAATAAACAATTCTTATCCTCTTGAATACTTTAACATGTGTTTGCTGAAAGCAAAAAGACTGTCTAATGGAGTTTGGGGTTTTTGGGTTTTTTTTTAGTATTTTACTTACTTATTTGTCAGAGAGGGAGAGAAAGAACACAAGCAGGGGGAGTGGCAAACAGAGGGAGAAGCAAGTTCCATGCTGAGCAAGAAGCCTGATGCAGACTTGATCCCAGGACCCTGAGATCATGACCTGAGCCAAAGGCAGACACTTAACCCACTGAGCCACCCAGGTGTCCCTCATGCAGTTATTAACGTATATAAAAACATAAGAGAACCATAACATAAAAGGTAAAAGTAAAGATGCCTGTATGACAGAAAGATTTCTACATTCCAACTAAGGTGATAAAACATGGATTCTAAGTAAATGATGAAAAGTTAAGTGTGTATATTATAACCCACAGGTTGAAAGTAAAATGGCAGAAGGACAGGATACCACACAAGTATTCAATGAAAGAAGGCTAGAATGCCATTATTACCATCAGACAAAGCAAACTCTGAAGTTACAAAGCATCAAGAATACCATTAAATAAGCGAGTCATTTAACAAAACAATATACAAAACGTTAACACATAAGCACCTAACAATAGTGCTTCATAAAGCAAAATCGGAACTAAAGAGAAACAAATACCGAATTATTGTTGGTGAATCTAACACTCTTCTCTCAATAACACACAACAAACTAGCAGTAGAGAATCAGCATAAATAGAAACAACACAATGAATCAGCTGTATCTAACTGACATTTATATATAAACCATCCAACAGATGATGAATGTCTTTTTAAGTACACATGAAACAGTCATCAAGATATACCAGATATGCATCATGAAATAAACCTTAGCACATTAAAAAAAAAAAAAGACAAATCACATAAAGTATGTTCTCTGACCATACAAGAAACTAAAGTGGAACTCAGTAACAGAGAGACAACAAAAAAATCTCCAGGGTGCCTAGCTAGCTCAGTCAGAAGAGTAGTAGAGCATGAGACTCTTGATCTCCGGGTAATGAGTTCAAGCCCCACGGAGTTCAAGCCCCAAGTTGGGTATAGAGCTTACTTTAAAAAGAAAAAAGAAAATCTCCAAACACTTGGAAGTTGAAACACTGTAAATAATCTATGAGTAAAGGAGGAAAATTAGAAAATATTTTGAGGGCTCTTGGGTGGCTCAGTGGGTTAAGCCTCTGCCTTCAGCCGAGTCATGATCTCAGGGTCCTGGGATCGAGCCCCACATCGGGCTCTCTGCTCAGCGGGGAGCCTGCCTCCCCCTCCCCCTCTGCCTGCCTCTCTGCCTACTTGTGATCTCTGTCAAATAAATAAATAAAATCTTCTTTAAAAATATAAGTAAAATCTCTACAAAAATAAAAATAAAAATCGATAGGTTTACCTCTAGGAGAGCTGGGCAGGCAGTAGGAAACTGAGTACCTGCCCTTAAAGACATGGCACAAAAAACAGCACCACTGAAACATAGCATGGAAGCAGTCTGGGGGTGCCTGGGTGGTGCAGGCAGTTAGGCGTCCAACTCTTGGTTTCAACTCGGGTCCTGATCTCAGGGTCGTGAGATTGAGCCCCATGTGGGGCTCCGAGCAGAGTCTGGGACGTTCTCTCACTCTCCTTCTGCCCCTCCCCTCTGTGTGCGCCCGTGTGTGCGTGTGTGTGTGTGTGTGTGTATGCACACACACTGTCTGTCTGTCTCTTTCTCTCTCTAAAATAAATCTTAGAGGGAAAAAAAAAGCAGCCGTTTGGAAAACAGCTAGAGGATACGGGAAGGAAATTTGTTGAATAATCTCAGAGCCTGTGCTGGAGGGGCAGGGATCTTTGTGAGACTTCTCCAAGAACAAAAGAGCTGGCAGGTGCCACTTTCCTTCTCCCCTCCCCTCGCCTAAATACACAGACACCTATGGGAACCAGTGCAGGGTCAGCACTCTATACCTAGCTTGCTAACAACAAACCCCAACCCACGGACTTCTACCCCCTCGACCCCAGCCAGCCTGAGAAGGAGTTTTCCCAGTGGCTGCAAGTCTCTTCCTAGGTCAGACCAGCAGAGACACTCCACACCCCACCCAAAATTCTCTTAGGAACCACCCACTCAGCCCCAAGTGTGCCAGTGCCACTCCAAAGTCAACTCCAACCCCAGGGAAGGGAAAGAAAAACCACACATACCAGTCAGACTATGGGCTCAGAGAGATGGGGACAAACATCTGGTCTGATTACAGGCCCTGCCCACCAAGCATCTCAGGGGACCCCACAAGGCAAGCCCCTACAGTTTGGTGCTACTGCAACTCTGACAAATGTGGTCTGCCAAAACTCAAACCCAAGGCGACCCAGACTGGCCCATTAAACAACACAAGGACCAAACTTTATCTACAACAGGCAAACATCTAGAACTAAAGATAACTGGACTAAAGGCAAATGTAGCTCAGTCATAATAGTAGGGCACACACAGCAAACATAGGAGACGTCTCTTTAAGTGCCAGATTCTGCCAAATAGGAGACACTGCCCTGCACGGCACTATAGGACCTCTTTTTCACAAGGCCACTGCTTTCAAGAGCAGGAGACACAGCTGACCTTCCTAACACAGAGAAACAGACACACAGAGTTAGATAAAATGAGGAGATAGAGGAGTATGTCCCAAATGAAAGAACAGGACAAAAATGACAGCAAGAGAGCAAAAGGAAACAGAAATAAGTAACATGCCTGAGAGAGAAACTTCAAGTAAGGTCATAAAGAAACTCACTGGACTTGAGAAGAGTGGAGGACCTCAATCAGACCTCAACAAAGACAAAGAAAACATAAAAAGAACCAATCAGTGATGAAGAACTCAGTAAATAAAATTACAAATACACTAAATGGGGGATGCCTGGGTGGCTCAGTCAGTTAAGAATCCAATTCTTGATTCAGCTCAGGTTATGATCTCAAGGTCATGATATCAAGCCACATGTCAGGTTCCATGCCCTGCATGGAGCCTCCTTAGATTCTCTCTCCCCTCTGCCCAGCTCCCCCAGAACAGCAACAGTCATGTGCGTGTGTGCGTGTGTGTGTGTGTGTGTGTGTGTGTTGCCTGAAAGAAAGAACACAATAGATGGAATAAATACAAGACCAGAAGCAGCAGAAAGATGGATCAGCAACCTAGAGAAAGAATAGCCGAAAGCAATCAATCTAAATAGAAGAAAGAAAAAAACAATTAAAAATGGAAACAGACTAAGGGAAGTCAGTAACATCATCAAGCATTAATAACATTCACATTTCAGAGAGCCCCAAAGGAGACAGAGAAACAGGGAAAGAACTTGAAGAATATATCTGAAGCTGAAAAATTCTGAATCTGAGGAGGGAAAGAGACATCCAGATCCAGAAGGCACAGAGAGCTCCCAACATAATCAACTCAAGGAGGTCCACACCAGGACACATAGTAATTAAAGTGACAAAAAGTAGTGATAAACAGAGAACTTCAAAAGCAAGAGAAAGAAGTTATTCAAAAGATACATAAGAATCTGAGACAACACCAAAACCTCCATATAATCCAATTAAAAATGGGGAGAAGACAGGAACAGACATCTTTCCAAAGAAGACATACAAATGGCCAACAGATACATGAAAAGATGCTCAACATCACTCATCATCAGGGAAATGCAAATGAAAACCACAATGAGGTATCACTTCACAGCGGCCAGAATGGCTAGAATCAAGGAGTCAAGGGATGCTTGGCTGGCTGAGTCAGTAGGATATGCGACTCTTGATCTAGGGGTGGTAGGTTTGAGCCACACACTGACTAAAATCTTAAGGAAAAAAAAAAAAAGAGGAAACTACAAGTGTTAGGGAGGATGTAGAGAAAAAGGAACCCTCACGCATTGTTGGTGGAAATGCAAACTCATTTCAGCCACTGTGGAAAACAGCATGGAGGTGATTCCTCAAAAAAATTAAAAACAGAATTACCGTATGATCCAACAACTCCACTACTGGGTATTTACCCAAAGAATACAAAAACACTAAATTCAAAGGATATACGCACTGCTATGTTTACTGTAGCATTATTTACAACAGCCAAATTATGGAAGCAGTCAAAGTGTCCACGGACAGATGAATGCGTAAAGATGATGTGGTACATGTACATACACACACACGCACACACACACACACACACAGGAATATTACCCATTAAAAAAAGAAAGAAAGAAAGAAAAGAAATCTTGCTATTTGCAACAATATGGACGGATCTAGCAGGTACAAAGCTAAGTGAAAGAAGTCAAAACTAAGTGCAAGAAGACAAATGCATATGATTTCACTCACTGTGGAATTTAAGAAACAAATGAAGAAACAAAGAAAAAGAAAACTGACTCTTAAATATAGAGACTGACCTGGTGGTTACCAAAGGGGGGGGTGGGTGAAGCAATGGGTGAAGTAAGTGAAGGAGATTCAGAGTACACTTAAGATAAGCATTAAGTATAGAATTGTTCAATCACTGTATTATATAACTGAAACTCCTCTAACACTGTATTGTTATCTGTACTGGAATTTAACAAAATAAAAATAAACATTTATAAAGGCAAGCTATATTTTCAAATATTTGTGACATCCTTTTTCAGTAAAACTAACAAAACTTCTAAACCTTCTTAAACAGATGTTTGGAAAAAGTCTATGATTAAGTACTTTTTCTTACCATCAGGCATTAACTACATTGAAACACATAATGTTCTTTTTCAAACTATGCTGTTTCAATTTTGCCAGAAACTTTGAAATCTACAAAACCAAAATATACTCACAATATTTCACTGTGTTTAAGTTTTGTTAACAAAATTGAGGTGGTTTTGGGATACCCTTTTCCCATTTAGAAAGGAAAATTTTCACAAGTTACTCTCCACAGATTTAAAGCTGGAATATTTTTTAAGTTAAAAAACAAGTATGCAAACACATGTGTCAATAAAATAATTCATACATGAAGATACTGATATAAATCCTTTTTTCCTGTCCAAATGTAATTTTTACATTGCTGCTAGTCATAGTCCTTTCTAACTGGAATGATTGGTTTACCTTTAACTCCACGCGGGGCTTAAACCATCAGTCTTTTAAGAAGCTTTGACAGGTTTTGACGATTTAACCCGCTGAGCTCACAGCACCCAAGGGACGGTCTTGGTTGCAAGTTTTATTTCTGATGCAGCTGACCACTAATACGGACTCCAGAGATAATGGATTTCAATAACCACCACCCACAGGTTAACATTTTGAGCAGTACCCATAATATTGCTTTAATTAACACATGAAGGTCAAGGTTTGGTAGAAAGTTTTATTAAATTTGGCAGTGCTTACAACAAAAGAAAGAAACTGTGTGTGTTCGTCTGTACAGTAACTCTATAAATTTGCCCATAGATATAATCCAGTTTGCTCATGGATTTATACGGTATTTCAATTTATTTTCTAAAAGGAATTCAATTTATTAGTTCCATTTCCCCAAAATACGGACATTTCTAGCATTTCTAACTGATAGTTTCATAACAGATGGCTCTAGTCATGCTGGGCACAGAATGGGTCTACCTGGCACAAAGAAACCACCCACTAAAGCAAAGGAAATTTCTACCACTACCACACCCACCCCGATTTTGGAGCATTTTGATGGTGGGAAAGATTAATGCTTTATCTCCAGCTTCATATATTAAATATTAGTATCTTTTGGAAATATTGGAATTCCTTTTCATCTTAAAAAATAAAGATATAGGAGCACCTGGGTGGCTCAGTGGGTTAAAGCCTCTGCCTTCGGCTCAGGTCGTGATCCCCAGGGTCCTGGAATGGAGCCCCGCATGGGGATCTCTCAGCAGGAACCCTGCTTTTCCTTCTCTCTCTCTGCCTGCCTCTCTGCCTACTTGTGATCTCTGTCAAATAAATAAAATCTTTAAAATAAATGAACAAATAATAAAGATATAAAGATTTTGCTTTTGAACCCAAACTTTTTATGCAGTAGAAATAAGCCAGAGTATTTAAACAAATAAATCCAAGGGCAAAGCAATTTTTAAATGAATCTGAAATTAAGGGTTCACTCTAAAGTGTTAAAAAAAAAAAGAGAGAGAGAGAGAGAGAGACACTATAATACACAAATCACACAGTCAGCAGGGTTGGTTCATTTTTCTATTTTTATATGTATTAGGTAATTTGAGGTTATTTTATTGAAAAGCGAGAATGGTGGCTGAATTTATACATACTGAATTCAGCAATAATTGTATTTTTTAAATACACAACCTGACAGGCACTATGGTAGATAATAATGAATCAGCATGGGAGCCATTTAATATACTTCTTGATTAACTCATTGCCTGTCCAGTTCGCACACAGACATGCTTACATGTCATAATCGTCATAATTCCCATCATCCCCACTGCTAACACTCAAGCTCCTTGATTAGTGCACAACTCCCAGACGAGCCACTGCTAATGCTAAATAATTCTCTTCAGCCTCCTGCTACTATTCGGCAGGATCTCCAATTAAATATAATGTCCCTGATGAGCCATATTAATGTGAACAAATCCCTACCAGGAATCCTAACCTATTCCATTTTACCCAAAAATGTAGAGAAAGTAATTTATTCAAGCCAAAGATAATCAAAACATTCTAAATTGATATAGTATAATGTTTCTGCAAAATATATTTTTCCAAGGACAATAAAAGCAAAAATAGAAAAAGTCTGAACATCTCGCATACTTTCTTTTCCTTCACTGTAAAATCTAGTGTTTTAAATTTGCATAGGTAGATACACTGTATTCTTTTTTTTTTTTTTTAAGATTTTATTTATTTATTTGACAGAGAGAGATCACAAGTAGGCAGAGAGGCAGGCACAGAGAAAGGAGGAAGCAGGTTCCCTGCTGAGCAGAGAGCCTGGATGCAGGGCTGGATCCCAGGACCCTGGGAACATGACCTGCGCTGAAGGCAGAGGCTTTAACCCACTGAGGCACCCAGGCCCCCCATACACTGTATTCTTAATCCAAAAAGGTTATTGAAAGTACTAAGTTTCACAAGAAAAGTGAACAATAACAAGTTTTAAAGCAAATATGTCATTTTAAAACCCTTTAATTACCTAATTATCAGAACCCGAAGGTCCAAAATCACATTAACAAAACCTTCCCATTAAATGCAGAATTGCAGTAACTATCAGAGGCTTTGTTATGCAACTTTATGTTGCTGATAAGAAAACTTTACATTGAACAATGACAATTAGTATTTATACAGAGAAGGAATTAGGAAACTATAGCTTTTCCACTGCAATCTTGTTTCTGAATGAATTAAGATCAGATGGGAAAGAGGGACCCTCATGGCCATCACCTTAAAATACTCTGTACTGGTAAAAGAGTTTAAGAAAATGTCATTTAAACATACCATCTAAACCACACACACATATAATAAATGGTCACCTGAATTCAGTTATCACCAAAGTTTTACAAACATGTCCCTAGTCATCTATTCCTATTTGAGGATCAATGATTAAATAAGTTCTTAACAGACTGTGAAACATATTAACTTAAGAACTTTAACTCTTCTCCGAATACTTAAAGGTTGAAAAATATCCTGAAAAGTCTATCATACAAATGATAAAAAGTTAATGCATGAGTTTTTTACCTTTAAAATGCTTTCATCTCTATGTATCTAAGAAAAAACTAAAAATATTCTAACAACAGACACATAAAAAAATGCAAAAATAAAAAATAAAGATATTCTAACAACCCCATAAAAATTTTATAAGGTTTTCCCAAAGGTCTTTTATACCTTAGCCTACGTTAATGTATTCCTTCTTCATTTACCTGATCATTACCCTCCAGTTTGTTCAGCTGGAACCAACATACACTAATTACATAGACATCACGAAGTCCTATTTGTCCTCGGTCCCTCCCCAGACAGCAGGGAAATAGTATCAGGGGTAGGCATGCTAAGTGATGATTCCCCTCACCTTACTGTCAATCATCCCAGAGTGCTCACAGGAAACCCTGCTCAATCTCATTACTGAATCCTAAGGGTAAGACTACAATACCCACCAGGAATCGTAGTTCAAAGAGCAGGCTGCCCGACCAAGATGTGAGTCACGATGACTACTTCCCGATTTTAAGTTTTGTTTTAAAGCAGTCAGTATCAGGTATTTCTCATTTAAATCCAACACTACTGTACACAAAGGAACAAAATTGTGACATATTCAATTTAAGAGTCCAGATAGAAAATACAGTCAAAGGTTAAAACACAGAAATCATTTAATCCATTTTAAGAAAAATCAAAACCGTGACTTCAGAGGTTTGATATAAATAGCAGTATTTTGCTATTTCGCATGGGAAAGCATATGAGTTTTTTTAAAAACAAAGTTGTAGGGACACCTGGGAGGCTCAGTGAGTTAAGTTCCTGCCTTTGGCTCAGGTCCCAGGGTCCTGGGATCTAGAGCCCCTGGACTGGTTCCCTGCTCAGCGGGGAGCCTGCTTCTGCCTTGGTTCCTCCCACCACCTCCTGCTCATGCTCCCTCACACCCACACTCGCTCTCAAAATAAATAAATCTTTTTTTAAAAAGTTGTAAAAGTAAACAGTTACCTAACATGCATTTTGAGTACAACCTTTAATTTCACCAATTCTTTGTTCCCATTATCGACCAAACTAATGAAGTAGGATCCACCTTCCAATTTAGGAGGTCCCAGTCAGTAAACTCAAATATTTCTTATCTTTTATACTTCTTCACTTCCCTGGGACTACCTAAATAAGTCAATATAATAATAAGGCCCACATCAACAAATCAAGAAGTTCTCCTGTATCAGCCCTCTGCCTAAAATCTAATTAATTTACTCCAAAGCCTTGTCTCTTCTTGCTCCAATGTTTTATGGACTGGCCCTGATTATTTCTGCTAGTAAAATATTAAAATGTACTTTAATATCTGTCAAAATAGTCCCCTATTCAATTTTCCACAGAATTGGCTAGGCCATTCTGCAAATTTAGTCCTTTGTCAATCCCCCCTCCACCATATTACATTATATTAGGATTTAACAAAAAAAGTACACTAACTTTCAAATAACTAATATTTCTATTTTTAAAGATTTTATTTATTTATTTGACAGAGAGAGAGAGCGAGCAACAGTGAGAGAGGCAATGCAAACAGGGCGAGTGGGAGAGGGAAAAGCAGGCTTCCCATCAAGCAGGCTTGATCTCAGGACCCAGGACCCAGGACCCAGGACCCAGATGTGAACTGAAGGCAGATGCTTAACGACTTAGTCACCCAGGTGCCCCTCAAATAACTAGTATTTATACTATTTATACTATACAATTTCCCTACACAAAAATAAGAAATTTAAGTCCTACAAATTTCAGACCAAAGTGTTTTACCTTTTCCACTATTTCTATGAAGCTATATTTAAGTTGTGTTTTCCACCTTGTTGATACATATACAGGAAAGCTATATATATTATTTAACTACCAGAGTGATTTTTTTTTTTTACTATTTCTGAAGAATTATTCAGTTAACTGTATAACTAGAAACTCAATACAATCTTACTATTTCTGCCTTTCCCTCCCACCATTTTACAACTCTTGTCTAAATGCATTACTTAGCACTTCTAGAATACTACTGGGGCACCTCGGTGGCTCCGTCGTTAAGCCTCTACCTTCAGCTTGGGTCATGACCACAGGGTCCTAAAATCAAGCCCTGCATCAGGCTCCCTACACAGCCAGGAGCCTGCTTCTCCCTCTCCCACTCCCCCTGCTTGTTTTCCCTCCTTCACTGTGTCTCAAATAAATAAATATGTTTTAAAATGCTATTAAATAATAGTAGTGATAATGAATCTATCAGTCTTCATCCTGAATTTCATAAGAATGCTTCCATGAGGTATAACCTTTTTATTAAGGGAAGGCAGCATGCATCTAATCCTGTTTTACTAAGGATTTTACAAGAAGACAGTGAATTTCTTGTAATGACATTTCCGCTTCTATCAAGATGATCATCTAGTTTCCCTCTACTAACTGATTAGTATATTCAATTAAGTTAATAGTCTCTAATACTGAACCATACTGAAATGTCATGAATACATTCTGTGTGGCTGCAGCATACTATTTAAATAAATTATGTTACCCTATTTCCTATTAGGATTCTTCTATCAATATATGACAGTCATTGTAATTTTATTTTTCGCTTACTATCTTTGCCCAGATTTTGACTGCTGAGTTCTTATGGTGGTTTCATAAAAAATAAGTATTTTCTAAAAAGGAAATCTATTTTTCTTTCTTTAAGTCTATAGCAATTCTAGTAGTGTCAAAATTTCTTGCTTACTGAACACTGCAAAGAATTCTTGTGAGAATCTCTACCTGAACACTCTACTCCATTCCTTCTGTAACAACCCAGAGTCCCTTAGTCAGTGATCTCTTACCTTATTCAGGCTCTTTCGTGCACAGTTACAGGTCTATAACTATCACCAATTTTGTACTCCGAGCAAAACAAAACAAATACTTAACATTTATTAAAAGCATGTTAAACCTCACTTTCAATAATGGACAAAAAACCAGAAGATCAACAAGGAAACAGAAGACTTGAATACTGCAGTGAACCAACCAGTCCTAAAAGGATCTAGAGAACACTGCACAAAACAGCAGACCAGACATTCTCATTAAGGTCCCATGAAATATTCTCCATGATAGAACATATGCTAAGACATAAAACAAACACCAAGAAATTTTAAAAGATACAAACAGAGGGGTGCGTGGGTGACTCAGTCAGTTAAGCGTCTGCCATTGGCTCCGGTCATGATCTCACGGTCCTGGGATTGAGCCCCACATAGGCTCCACACTGAGCAGGGAGTCTGCTTCTCCCTCTCCTTCTACCCCCACCCTGCTTGTGCACACACACTGTCAAATAAATAAAATCTTAAAAAAAAAAAAGAAAGAAAGAAAAAGAAATGAAACAAAGAAAGAAAGAAACAGAAAGCATGTTGTCCAGCCAAAATAGAAGGAAACTGGAAATGAGGAAAGAAAACAATCTTGGGAAGCTCACAAATAATATGGATTAAACACCACACTCCTAAATAACTAGTGGGTCAAAAATCACAAGGGAAATAAATACTTTCAAAATAAAAATGTAAAACAAAATACCAAAATATTTGGGTTTCCTGCTCAGTGGGGACCCTGCTTCTCCCTCTTGATCCCCCTCTTGTGCTGTCAAAAAAAAAAAAATCTTTAAAAAAAAATAAATACATACTTATATATATACATACATACATCAAGTCAACAGCCTCATCTTCTACCTTACAAACGTTTAAGGGGAGGGCACCTGGGTGGCTCAGTTGGTCAAGCAACTGCCTTCTGCTCAGCTCATGATCCCGGAGTCCCCAGATCAAGTCCCGCAACAGGCTTCCAGCTCCGCAGGGAGTCTGCTTCTCCCTCTGAGCTTCTCCCCTCTCATGCGCTCTCTCTCGCTCTCTCTCTCAAATACATAAATAGAAACTTTAATAAAAATTTTAAAAATAGTTTAAAAATTTTTTAAGGTTTTGTTTTGTCTGTTTTTTTTCCTGTGTGGCAGAGTCAGTTTAGCCTCCAACTCTTGATTTCAGCGAGAGTCATGATCTCAGGGTCATGGGACGGAGCCCTGAATCAGACTCCATACCCAACACAGTCTGCTTGGATTGCTCTCTCCCTCTGCCTCTCTCTCAAGTGAATGAGTAAATCTAAAAAAAAGAAGAAGAAGAAGATGAAGAGAAAAGAAAAATAAAAGGAAAGGAACTCTTAAAAAGAGCAAAATAACCCAGAGCAAGCAGAATATAGGGAATAATAAAGACTAAACATAAATGAGGTAGAGAATTAAAAAGAGAAAGATAATATCAAATATTGGCTCTTTGAACATATCAATAAAATTGAAAACCTTTAGTTCAAGTGACCAAGGAAAAAACACGCAGGTGCGTAAAATCAGGAATGTAAGAAATTATTACCAAACTTACAGAAACAAAAATAAGGAAATACTATAATCCTATCAATAAACCTAGAAAGATACCAAATACAGATACTGACTCATGAAAAAACAAAACCTGAATAAACCTGTAACAAGAGACTTAATAATTGAAAAACCATCCACAGAGGGATCCTGCCTGGCTTAGTCAATAGGGTGGGTATTCGACTCTTGATTTCAGGGTTGTGAGTTCAAGCACCATGCTGAATGGAGAGATTACTTAAAAATAAAATCTTTAAGAAAATAAAATCTTCAAAAATAAAACAAAAAACACAGTTTCCCATGGAGAAAAGGCCAAAACCAGATGGCTTCACTGGTGAATTCTACCAAAACATTTAAGGAATAGCTAATGCCAATTCTTCACAGACTCTTCCCAAAAAAGTAAGAGATGAGGGAACACTTCCCAACTTATGAGGCCAACATCACTCTGATACCAAAAACAAAGCCATCACAAGAAAACTAGAGACCAAAAGCTCTTATAACCATGGATGAAAATTTCTCAACGGAACACTAATAAAATGAATCCAGCAACACATACAAAAAACAATACACCATGACCAAGTATGACATAGCCCAGGAATGCAAGGCTGGTTTAATATTCAAAACTTAATGTAGGAGCGCCTGGGTGGCTTAGTGGTTAAAGCCTCTGCTTTCAGCTCAGGTCATGATCTCAGGGTCCTGGGATCGAGCCCCGAATCTGGCTCTCTGCTCCACAGGGAGTCTGCTTCCTCCTCTCTCTCTCTCTGCCTACTTGTGATCTCTCTCTCTGCCAAATAAATAAATAAAATCTTAAAAAAAAAAAAAAACTTAATGTAATACACCCTATCACTAGAATACTGGACAAAAACCTATCATCTCAGTAGACACAGAAAAGCATTTGAAATAGTCTAATGTCCAATCACGAAAAAATACTCAATAATCTAGAAATATCAGGGCATTTCCTCAACCTGATAATGGGGAATTTATGAAAATCCCAGAGCCTAAATCAAACGTAATTGTGAAATACTGAATGCTTTCCCCCAATGATGCGGAATAAAACAAAATGCTTACTCTCACTACTTCAATTATCATTCGAAGGTTAAAGCCAGGACAATTAAGAAAGAATACAAAATAAAAAGCACCCAGACTGAAAAGAAAGAAGTAAAACTATTTCTATTTGCACATGGTCTTCTAGTGATACTCCTAAGGATCTATTAAAAAAACAAAAAAAACACATACATATACAGGAACTAATGAACAAGTTCAGCAAGGTAGCAGAACACATGATCACTATGCCAAAGTTTATTGTATTTCTACTAACCTGCAATTAATAAAAACTGAAATTTAAAATATTACAATCCTAATATTAAAAATACTAAATACTTACTAATAAAAATAACAAAGTTAAGTGCAAAACTTATACACTGAAAACTATAAAACACCGCTGAAATTAAAGCAATCAAAGTGGAACCACATCAAATGGAATGTCCAAGTCCATAGGAGGACTTAAAATTGAGAATAACACTTCCCAAACTGATCTGCAGATACAACACAATCCAAAATTCTAGCAGGATACAGTCTTCCACTAGGCCTATCGTCCCTTTATCATTCCCAAAAAAATCCTTCCAAAGAATAATAAGGGCATGGAGAACACATAAAAGACAATTCATGACTTGGTAAGAAGCAATTGCCCATTTCGCTTCTTCTATCCTGACCATTTCCCACTGCAGTCCATTAAACTGCTGGTGGACTCTGGCCTCATTCCCTGGACACAGCCACAATAATCTCATCTTGTGTCTGTGAACTGCCTTCCTAAGTCCGATTTTGATATTGCTCTCTATCAGTCTTCACTTCTCAAAAAAAGCAGGACAACCTCCTCAACAGAGGATAGGATATCATACTATTTTAAGACTATCCAAGAATAAGCCAACTAGATAACCTGCAAACCCTCCCTACAAGCACCTGAAACCCTAGATTAAATTTAACAAACACCCTTTAAATGAGCAACTTGGCTTACAAGAAACTACAAGCAATCCCCAGGGATCAAAAACAAAGAGGAAGCTGAAAGTCAGACAATACCCAGCAGAGCTGGTATCACAGCTAATCACGGAGAGTGGAAGTGGGGATCTCGAGAATCTAAAGAACCGGGTTGGTGGGCACATGGAGACTCGAAGAGAGTGGTGGGCCTAGAGAGGTACGCACGCTTCCGGTCCTCTCCCCATACCCTCCTTATTCAGGTCTTCCATCCGGCTGTTTCAGAACTATACCTTTAAATAATAAACTGGTAATCTAGTAAGAAAAAAATTAAAGGGATGCCTGGGTGGCTCAGTTGGTTAAGCAGCTGCCTTCGGCTCAGGTCATGATCCCAGCGTCCTGGGATCGAGTCCCACATCCGGCTCCTTGCTCGGCAGGGAGCCTGCTTCTCCCTCTGCCTCTGCCTGCCTCTCTGTCTGCCTGTGCTCACTCTCTCTCCCTCTCTCTCTCTGATAAATAAATAAAATCTTTTTTAAAAAAAAAAAAAAAGAGGGACGCCTGGGTGGCTCAGTTGGTTAAGCAGCTGCCTTCGGCTCAGGTCATGATCCCAGCATCCTGGGATCGAGTCCCACATCGGGTTCCTTGCTCCACGGGGAGCCTGCTTCTCCCTCTGACTCTGCCTTCCACTCTGTCTGCCTGTGCTCGCTCTCGCTCTCTCTCTGACAAATAAATAAATAAAATCTTAAAAAAAAAAAAAGAATGGAGTTTCAATTCTCAGAAAAAGGAGTTAAAGATTAGAAGGAAAACTCCCTACAAGGCCAGGCTGCTCAAAAAGTTACGCCCAAAGTGAGAAGGGGGGACATACTCATCTACTCAGTACACGGAAGACAAATATCTAAAATTACCTGCTGCGGCTCAAAATTAAAATCTGTTCAGCAAATGTCATGCCAGTAAGTTAATACAGAAATTAGTCCCTGCTCAAGGATACCCTGGAGAGCCTGGATGAAACAAATACAGCACCCACCCAACAGGCCAGAACTGTAATCCGAACCATTCTAGGATTCAACAGCAGAGATTGCAAATTAAGAAGTCAAAAGCCCGGGCGCCTGGGTGGCTCAGTGGGTTAAGCTGCTGCCTTCGGCTCAGGTCATCTCAGGGCCCTGGGATCAAGTCCCGCATTGGGCTCTCTGCTCAGCGGGGAGCCTGGTTCCTCCTCTCTCTCTCTGCCTACTTGTGACCTCTCTCTGTCAAATAAATAAATAAAATCTTTTTTCTTTTTTTTTTAAAGAAGTCAAAAGCCCAAAACCACACACGTGAGAAGATCATCCATTACAAGGAAAAGTCAGAAACAGACACCTAGGAACTTGGGATACTAGAGCAGTAGGATAGAAGCTTCAAAATAAAAGGTTAAAAATGAGCAAGACATGAAAGGAGGTCTCAAATATGTATGAGAAAAAGATAATACCAATAAGCAGATTCAAAATGGAGCAGACTTCACATATTTCTCAACAGGGAGCACCAAACAAATATAACCAAAGTAATTATTGTGTCAGATAATTTTTATCAGTGGATGCAAAAATATTAGAGGAGACGTTGTTGGGGGACAAATATTTACATGGACTCAAAGATTCACACCCAAAAATTTCAAGAGGAAAAAAAAAATCTACCATTATAATGGAGGAAAGTGATTAATAGCTACATCAACCAACTCATCAAACTTAGTGTAACCAGAACCACCAACATTATGAACCTCTTAATAGGATACAGTAAGAAATAAGATCACTTATGAAGTATTCTCCTCAAAAAATATTTAAACTGAATCTACTCTTGAGGAAAAAAATCCAACAAATCCAGAATACCTATAAGCTAATTTGCCTAAATAGCAGTATCATGAAAATCAAACAAAGAAAGAAAGGAAGATAGGAGGATTATTTTAGATTAAGAGACTAAAAAAGCAGAATACACAAATACAATTCATGAACCTTTATTGAACTATGAGTTAAATGTGTGTGTGTGTGTGTGTGTGTGTGTGTGTGTGTGTGTAAAGACATTTATTTGGATGGCTTAGTCATTAGAGCACCTTCATCTTGAGGTCATGAGTTCAATCCCCATGTTGGGTTTGTAAAGCACAGATTTTTTAAAAAAAGGTTAAAAAAGAAAAAAGGACATTCGGGGTGTCTGGGTGGCTCAGTTGGATTAAGCATCATTTGGCTCAGGTCTTGATATCAGGGCCCTGGAATCAAGCCCTGCATAGGGCTCCCTCCTCAGTGGGGGCCTGCATCTTCCTCTCCCTCTGTTACTCTTCCTAATTGTTCTCTCTCCCTCTCTCTGTCACTCATAAATTTTTTTAAAGCAAGAGAGAGAGGGAGAGAGAACAAACAGGAGGAGAGACAGAGGGAGAGGAAAATTTAAAATATTTAAAATTTTAATATATTTAAGTATATTTAACATTAAATTAAATATATTTATATTGATTTAATATTAAATATTATTTTACTATATTTTTAAGTTTAAGACCTGGAGACAAGTTGGGAAATATGAATACAGTTTGCTTATTATACTACATAACAACTTGTAATTTTCCTAGCTTTGATAGGGTCTACATAAAAGAATATCCTTTCCCTGGAAATAAATACTAAAGTATTTAGGGATGAGAAGCCACAGTGTCTGTTACTTAATTTCAAATTTTTTACCAAAAAGAAAAAAAAAAAAGGAGAAGAAGAAGAAACATAATATATACTTATATTCATATATATGGATACAGATATAAGCAAATGTACCAAAATGTTAACAACTGGTGAATCCAGACAATATTCACTGTACTACTCTTCCAATTATACGTCTGAACAAACAAGAATATAAATAGCCATTAATACAAAAACATACTCAACATCAATATCCATCAGAGAATGTAAATTAAAACTACAATGAACTAACACATCACCAGTAGAATAGCAAAAATTAAAAGGACTGATAAAACCAAGTGCAGACAAGGATATGGAGCAACATGAACACTAACAGGTTATTGATGGGAACAGTATGGCACAATCAAGAATATGGCACAATCATGTAGGACAACTGTTTGGCAGCTTCTTAGAAACATGCATCTGTTTGTGACAGGAGTCAGCAAAATACCACCCACCAACAGGCCAAATCCAATCTAAGGACAGTTTTGGTGTTTTGGTGTTTTGGGGTTTTGTTTTGTTTTGTTAGATTTATTTATTTGACAGAAAGAGACACGGCAAGAGGGGGAACACAAGCAGGGGGAATGGGAGAGGGAGAAGCAGGCTTCCTGACGATCAGGGAACCCAATGTAGGGTTGGAACCCAGGAACCTGGGATTGTGTCCTGAGCCTAAAACAGACTCTTAACAACTGAGCCACCCAGGTGCCCCGTCTTTTTTTTTTTTTTTTAACAGCCCACAAGCTAAGAATGATTTTTACATTTCTAAAGGGTCCTAAGAAAAAGAAGAAAAAGCACAAGGAAAGGAGACCATACAAAGGAACTTGCAAAGTCTAAAATATGTTTACTCTCCAAACAGACTGACTATCCAAACAGGAAAAGGCTGCTTTGGCGCTCATCTACCCTATGATCCAGCAATTCCACTCCTAGGTATTTATCCAAGAGAAATGAAAGTTTATGTTTACACAAAGACAGTAGCTAAACACTGGCGGATGTGCCTAATTTAATAAGCTTACCCTAAAATTCACACAGAAGAGCAAAAAAAGATAAGAAACTGAAGACAATTTTAAAGAACAGGACAAGGGGCACCTGGGTGGCTCAGTGGGTTAAAGCCTCTGCCTTTGGCTGGGGTCAAGATCCTGGGGTCCTGGGATGGAGCCCCACATCGGACTCTCTGCCCAGCAGGGAGCCTGCTTCTTTTCCTCTCTCTCTGCCTGCCTCTCGGCCTACTTGTGATCTCTGTCTGTCAAATAAATAAATAAAATATTTTAAAAATAATAATAATAATTTAAAAATAAAAATAAATTAAAAAAAAATAAAGAATAGGACAAGGGAAAGGGGACCAATGGGAAAAACTGCATAATCTTCTTTAAAAGCCAATTTTTTCCATTACACATTGTTTGCAAGATGCTTGGCTTTCCTTGTATGACTTACTGCTTAATAGTTGTAGTAACTGTTATCCTTTCTCCCCCACTTAAATGTTAAAAAATTATCTGTGAAAACTATTAACTTGCCATTTAAAACAATCAACTGTTATAGTATTTTCCTGCTGCAATATTTACATTTCCATTTAAGAAATTAACATACAAGACACATAAGATTTTTGTACTCCAAGTAACATTTTAGATGCTCACCTCTTGAAAACAAACATTGTAACATTAACGAGACATCTGAAAAGCACATCTCATTCAGATTACCCATATTGTAAAGCTGATTAGGTATGATGGTAATCTTTTTTGAATCACACGTGAAGGAAGCAAAATAAACCGTCAGAGGAACTCACCCCTGTGGCTTTCTTGAGACTGACACAGAAAGCAAAGAGCAGATATGGCTCTACTGCTGAGGCCTAAATTGAACTTCGAACATACCAACTAGCATTATTATCCTGAACAGTACGTTTTTAGTAAAGGACTTAAAGTAGATCATACTAAAAGAAGCTCTGGCTGAGCACACATGCCTGCACCGCGGGGACTGGTCAGTCTTACTCTAAATGATGTACTGTAGTATCTGGTAAACTCATTTCCTTTCCACTTGCAGCAAAAAGTGACTAAAAGTCTTTACTATATGAAACTACCATCTCCGCTTTAGAAGGATATGAAAGGCCATCTTAAAACTTAGACCATCTCTTTTGAAACTAGTTTTTTCAAAGCCTGGAAAGGGACACTCTAGCTCTAGATCAGAAGCTACGGGTGAGAGAGTCTGTGTTCCGTGAATGGAGGTCTGGGTACTTGGATTCGCCACGAGATTTACATGAGGACCAGCATTCGAATAAAGACAGCCTGAAAGTAGCAAGTGCAAAGCACTTCAGTAAAGCTGACAGTTCACTCTCAAGATGGGAGAGCAGGAAGTCCTCTGGGTCGTTCAGGATTGGGTATTACTGGATCTCTCTGGGCTGTGAGGAGCTGTGACAGACAGGACAGAGGTCTCTAATGCAAGAAGGCTTCAGTAGTTTCAGAAACTCCTCCCACAGGTTGGAAGGAGGAGTTTTTGACCCTACAAGGTTAGTACCTGTCAAGGCAGACTTTCTCCATGGCGGGAGCTGGGGGCTCTACCCATGATCCAAGTGAGTCTTGGGGTTACCCTGGAGCAGAGGAAGAGGAGAGCACATTTTCTGCACCTGGGGCTCTCTGGTCTGTCAGCCTCAAGGCCTTGGAAGCCACAGGGTCAGGACATTGTGCTCCCAGACTTTTAATGTGTAGCTTACTTATCCCGATCCTCGCCTCTAGTTCGTGTCTCTATCATTCCACTTGACGGACTTGGGACTCTGTCTCAGGGCACTCCTTCCCCTGGTCAAGTCTAGCTTCCACCTAACAAGAACACAAAACCAAAAATTTAAGAATGGGGGGCACCTGGGTGGCTCAGTTGGTTAAGTGACTGCCTTTGGCTCAGGTCATGATTCTGGAGTCCTAGGATCGAGTCCCACGTGGGGCTCCCAGTTCCATGGGGAGTCTGCTTCTCCCTCACCTTCTCCCCTCTCATGCTCTCTCTCAAATAAATCAATAAAATCTTTAAAACAAAAAAGAAAGAAAGAAATTTAAGAACGGGAAAAGGTAGTCATGCTATTAGGGGCCAGAACAACAACAATGAAATATAAACATGAAAAAAATCAAAATATAATTCTGGACCAATCCATGCCTATAGTGCTCTTCATGAGAACACAGGATAGAGAACTACCTGTACTTTGATATGAGAAAAAATAAGTAAAAGGTTACTATCAGACTTGATGTAAAAACAGTGACTGTCCACAATTCAAACCTTTCTCTCTCAATTCACCCATGAATGAAAACACCTCATGAACTACGAACACAATGAAAATGAACACAGGACAAGGAGAGGGTTTTGTTGTCGGGGTTCTGGGTTTTTGTTTTTGTTTTTAAGATTTTATTTATTTATTTGACAGAGATCACAAGTAGGCAGAGAGAGAGAGACTAGAGGAAGCAGGATCTCCACTGAGCAGAGAGCCTGATGCGGTGC
This sequence comes from Mustela erminea, assembly GCF_009829155.1. Taxonomy (NCBI): domain Eukaryota; kingdom Metazoa; phylum Chordata; class Mammalia; order Carnivora; family Mustelidae; genus Mustela; species Mustela erminea. The sequence goes on from NC_045628.1 coordinate 10,992,677, forward strand.
TCGATCCCAAGGTCCTGGAATCATGACCTGAGCCAAAGGCAGAGGCTTTAACCCACTGAGCCACCCAAGCACACCTGGGTTTTTTTTTTTTTTATTGTTGTTGTTGTTGTTTTGTTTTTAAGATCTGAAAGTAATCTTTCCACCCAATGCAGGACTCAGACTCACAATCCCAAGATCAAGAGTGGCACACTCCACCAACGGAGCCAGCCAGGCATCCCAAGGAGGAGGAATTTTAAATCTATTACTGCCTCTGCCTTCCACTCTACCTGTGCTCGCTCTCACTCTCTCTCTCTCTGACAAATAAATAAATAAAATCTTTTAAAAAAAATCTATTACTAGCCTTAGGGTGACACAAAATTTTTTCTAAAGGAATTTGCTGTTGATAAATGCCTTAGTTTAGTGATCAAGAAAGAGATTAAAGTAATAGTTTTCTCATTATTTCATGACTATCTTGTAAGGAATATAAACTACTATTGAAGTTATCAGTTAAAACAAATTATTAGCAAAGAAAAGAGGCCAGAAACTACTATTTTAAAAAAAAACCCTACATACATAAAATAAGTTTATTTAATTGCTTCATTTAACTGTTTTTAAGTAAACAATAACAATTTTAAATGCATCCATCAAATAAACAAGATAAATAGTTAACCTTTATTTTCAGGAAATTAGAGAAGCCCACAACAGTTCTCTTCTTTTTTTAAAGAAGGAAGACAGTCACAATTGAGCTAAATGAACAACATTGTATAGGTAAAACAAGAAATCACAAATACTCAAAATTTCCACATTATACTACTATACAGTAAAAGCTGACATTACCAATAGGTCTTGTTACCAAAAGTAGTGTGCAAGAATGAAAAACACTTTAAGTACAACTTCTTATATTTCATACCCTAAAGTTCCAATAATTTACATTCCTTTCTCATGGGATTTTTTTCTACTCCTTCATAGTTTATTACTGCTAAATGTGCCTGCTGTGGTTAAAAATCCCCAATAAAATAATGTATCATTCACTGCTTTATACTATTCCTTGTGTCTATGTCCAATTAGTATTAGCCTATCCTTCTTTTATCAAACTTTCAACTGAAAACGAAGCATTCAGGAAGGTTAAAACAATTCAACAGAATTCAGCTGTGGGAAAATGTGCTCTCAAAAGGCAGCATGGGGGGCACCTGGGTGGCTCAGTGGGTTAAGGCCTCTGCCTTCAGCTCAGGTCATGATCCCATGGTCCTGGGATCGAGCCCCACATGGGGCTCTCTGCTCAGCGGGGAGCCTGCTTCCTCCTCTCTCTCTCTCCCTGCCTCTCTGCCTACTTGTGATCTCTGTCTGTCAAATAAATAAATAAAATCTTTAAAAAAAAAAAAAAAAAGGCAGCATGGTATAAACAGCTCATGAATCTTTGAACTGAACTTCTTCAAGCTTTGCTCAAATCTACTTCGTGGTCAGCAACCAAGTCTAGCAATTTTTAAACTAGCAAGTTTTTAAAACCTTGGGGGAAAAAAGTTTAGACACATATTAAAGACATTTTGATGCTTCCATTTTGCTTAATACAGGAGTCAGTAATTTTTTTTTTTTTTTTTTTTTTTTTTGGTAATTGTGTGTATCCTTTTCGAGCCAAGGGGGAAAAAAAGAACTTAACATCTTCTACCTTTTTTTTTTTAACTACAAATAAATAAGGTCCTGATTCAAATAAAGCAAAAATATACTTACAGAACTAGCATCAACATCACTATGGATGGCAACCGTCTTAATGCCCATCTTCTTGCAAGTTTTAATAACCTATTTTAAAATACATAAATATTATCTATTATCAGGGATTTGGATTTAAAGGGATTTAATAATAAAATTCACAAAGGAAAATGGAAAAATAAGATTAAAATTCTACTCACCCTACATGCAATTTCTCCTCTATTAGCAATAAGAATTTTATCAAAAGTCTAAAGAGAAAAAAAACACACGTCAGAAATTGTTACTCTCACTTTGGAAAACAAGCTTTCCCACAACACTGGATGCGATCTTAAAAAAACGTTACTTCCTAGAACAGTATTAAATATCATACATATGTTCATCCACAACCAGGCTGCTATTAAACTCATCTGGTAGGATCTGGCCCTGTAATCACTCTGTTAAAGCACCAATTAGATGCAGTAATCATAAGTAGACTAAGGGGATATTTATAAATTCTCTTGCCAGAAGATAATCTTCAAATGATATTTCTGAATGCTAAAAAACTTTAGATAGAATTGCTTGACCACTTACTCGGTAATTTATATTCTAGATTCAGGGAAATTCTTTTTTTTTTTTTTTTTTTAAAGATTTTATTTATTTATTTGACAGACAGAGATCACAAGCAGGCAGAGAAGCAGGCAGAGAGAGAGGAGGAAGCAGGCTCCCTGCTGAGTGAAGAGCCCGATGCGGGGCTCGATCCCAGGACCCTGAGATCATGACCTGAGCTGAAGGCAGAGGCTTTAACCCACTGAGCCACCCAGGCGCCCTAGATTCAGGGAAATTCTAAGGTCATGAGTTGTTCATCAAAGGAAAGTCTAATTTTTCCATCATCTTTGTTGGGCATTAAATGGTATTTTCAGTAACTAAGAAGAGAAACTAATTATGCTTATACCTAAAGATTCCCAGACCAAGCAGGTTATGCTATTTGAATACAATACAGCCCCATTTTGAAGCAGCTGAGGCCTCATAACAGAGGTCCATTCTGCGTGGAGTTAGAGACCTCAATTCTTAGCCCAGCATTGCCACTAACAATAACCTATCTGACTTGAAGCAAATCAATCTCTGTAGATCTTTACTTCCACATATAAACTGATAACATTCTAAGGGGGAAACTATTTAATAAGGTTCTCTTACTATTCTAAAATTGTACAGGCTAATCCTTTTAAAGAAACACAATTACAAGTAATTTGGATACATTTTAGTATGCAACTATTTCTGGGTTAGTGAATTATTATAAGTTAAATAGAACTATAGAAAAAGTTTTAGTTACATTTCCAAAAGAAAGTTAAAGCTATATATGATCTTAAAAGTCCTCTTACATAACCGAAAGCAGTATTTTAACCCAACAGGGAGTCACAATCTCAGCATCAGAAAAGGCTTTCAAAGTCTTGGTCTAACCTTCATGTTATACATGGCTTATTCCACCAAACTGAGACATGCCTCTGCCTTAAAAATTGGTAAACTCCTAATCTGACAGAACCTTGCACAGAACCAAACTGAGACATGCCTCTGCCTTAAAAATTGGTGAACTCCTAATCTGACAGAACCTGCATCATTCAGAGCCTTGCACAGATGGGCCCTTAAAGTATCCTAATCCCACCCCCAGCCTGAGACTGCAAACTCATCTGCCTTTCTACACCCAAGTGGTCATGGTAAACCCCTGCTGAACCCGAAGAATATTTAAAAAAAAAAAAAAACAAAACTGTACTTCTTTGAACTTCATTTTAAAATGTACATTTTAGTATGTATGAAACAGATGACACCTGATAGAAACAGCATAAACAATGAAATTACACATGCAGCAACTGTTACAGCTAATGTAACAAATTATAACATTATAGGGATTAAGAACTCCATCCTAATTTTTATCTGAGTGGCAGAATATAGTTAAGAGCCAGTCTGGAACCAAAGCGCCCAGGCTGTAATCCCAACCCTACCACATGTTCCTGTGTGGCCAAGCCACCCTTTTCGTTTTCTTCTCCTTCCTTCCAAGTTTTTATTCCAATTCAAGTTAGTAAACATAGAGTGTCATACTGGCTTCAGGAGTAGAATTTAGTGACTCATCACTTACATGGAACACCCGTGCTTACCACAAAAGGGCAAGCCACCCTTCTTGACCCTCATTTCCTGGTATGTAAAACGACAGTAATAATAGCACGTTCCTCGAGAGGCTGAGAGAATGCGAATGAACACCCTGACGGTGTTGAGAGCAGTGCCCAGCACACAATTTATTCCCAGGACGTGTTAGCCATAGCTTTTATTATTCACTTCTTTGGGCCACACACCACACTGTTTATGCCAAATCTAGGAGTATGAGCCTATCGAACAGGGCAAAATCTCTATCAGAACGAGTATCTGCACCTACACGACTTCTCTGCGCAGGGCTTGCGACGGTCCGTTTTATGTGCAACCGGGCCACAGGGTGCTCAGATGAAACGTGACTTCTGAGTGTGTCTGTGTGTTTCCAGAGGAGACTAACATGCGTGTCAGCAGATTCAGCCCCGTACACTGCCCTCCCCAAAGTGGGGGAGCACTATCTCATCCATGGAGGGCCCGAGAGAGAAAAAGTAGAGGAAAGAAGTGTTTGTTTTGCCTTCCTGATTGAGCTGGGGCATGGGTCTTCTTCCTCGGACTTACTGACACCGCTGGCTCCCAGCCAGAATTACACTAGCATGTTTCCTGTGTCTTGGGCTTGCAGGGGGAAGATCACGGGACTTGGCCTCAACGGGGAGCCAGCAGATCTCCATATATATCCTACTGGTTCAGTCTGTCTAAAGAACCCTGACCAATACAGGACTGTTAACACCAATTAGTGCACAAGCTAAATAAAGCTGATTACATCAATTAACTTCCCATACATAAGATATTCTCTCAAATAAACATATGTATATGGTTCAGGGTTTAAAAGATACCAAAGTCAGGGGCGCTGGGTGGCTCAGTGGGCTAAAGCCTCTGCCTTCAGCTCAGGTCATGATCCCAGGATCCTGGGATCAAGCCCCACATTGGGCTCTCTGCTCAACAGGGAGCCTACTTCCTCCTCTCTCTCTGCCTGCCTTTCTGCCTACTTGTGATCTCTGTGAAATAAACAAAATCTTTAAAAAATAAAAAATAAATAAAAGATACCAAAGGCAATATACTATAGAGACACCCAGGTCTTTGTTCCAAAAGCAGCTACTATTACCAATTTCCTGTATATTCTTGCAGATAAGCTATGCATATAAAAATATAAATACAAATAAATTCAAACCAATTTTAAAATTCCCTCTGCATCAAAAATTACAGGGAAACATCAAGAACATTTGACAACTTCAATGTACAATATTGCACAATCACGACAAAGTGTGGTAAGTGCTATAATACAACTACACCGGGGCACCTGGGTGGCTGAGTGGGTTAAGCCTCTGCTTTTGGCTCAGGTTACCATCTCAGGGTCCTGGGATTGAGCCCCGCATCGGGCTCTCTGCCAAGCGTCTGCCTTTGGCTCAGGTCATGATCCCACCGTCCTGGGATGAGTCCCACATTAATCACCCTGCTCAGCAGGAAGCCTGCTTCTCCCTCTCCCACTTCCCCTGCTTGCTGGAAGTTCCCTCTTGTGTCTCTCTATATCAAATGAATAAATAAAATCTTAAAAAAAAAAAAAAGAATCAAAGGTCAACTGGACTCTTCCATTCTGCTCCTTCAGGGGCTAAGAATTAATATTAAGAGCCAGAACACGTACCTTGCACAGCACTAATTTCATCAATGACAGCCCATTTCTAACAACTATTATAGCTAACGAGGAAGGCTACCAGAGCTAACAGAGAGAAAGACAGCTGGACCCTTTGTAGTATTCTAGACTGCCCCTCACTCTGGACTGTGACCTCTAGTACAAGTACTAGCTGACTACTCCGTAGAATGTTTCTAGGTAGGACAGCTCACTACTAGACTGAACTCAACACGTATGCAGAAATACATAAACATACAAGCACCCCAAGGCATACTATCTATGCTGAAGTTTTCATACTAAACCATGGGTTTCGGGGCACCTGGGTAGCTCAGTCGGTCAAGCATCCAACTCTTGTTTGCGGCTCAGGTCATGATCTCATGGGTCATGGGCGAGAGGCCCATGTCCAGCTCTGTGCACAGTGAGAAGTTGGCTTGAGATTCTCTCCCTCTACTCCTCCCCCTCCTCACGCAAATAAATCTTCAAAAAAAAACAAAAAAATTAAGAAACATGATTTCATAATAGGGAGTTTATCACAGCTAATTCATCTGAACCAGTGCTGTCCAATAAAGTAACCACCAGCTACATAAGGCTACTGAGCTCTTCAAATGTGGCTAATCGAATCAAACTGCCAGATGTATAAATTATATACTAGATTTAGAAGGTCTGGTACAAAACAAAAAGAAGAATGTAAAGTATCTTACTGATATTTCAATATATAATCAGTATAAAAAGTGACACTTTAGATAGAGAATTGAAACATACTGTTAACAATTTTCTTAATGTGACTATGAGAAAATTTAAAATGATATGCCCTGCAATTGTGTTACTGTATTGCTACTGAACTACAGTGAAACAGACCCTTTCTCCAAGCCTCCAGAATTTATTTTCAAGATTTTATTTATTTATTTGTCAGAGAGAGAGAAAGAGAGGGAGCGCACGCACGAGAGGATAGCACACAAGCAGGGGGCATGGCAGACAGAGCGAGAAGCAGGTTCCCCACTGAACAAGGAGTCTGATACAGGGCTTGATCCCAGAACTCTGGGATCATAACCTGAGCTGAAGGCAGACGCTTAACTGAACTGAGCCACCAAGTGTCCCTCCAAGCCTCTGGATTCTTCTGAGTTTTATTTACTTCAAGAGATGATTTAGAGGGGCACCTGGGTGGCTCAGTGGGTTAAAGCCTCTGCCTTCGGCTCAGGTCATGATCCCAGGGTACTGGGATCAAGTCCCGCATCCGGCTCTCTGCTCAGCAGGGACCTGCTTCCTCCTCTCTCTCTCTCTGCCTGCCTCTCTGCCTACTTGTGATCTCTGTCTGTCAAATAAATAAATAAAATCTTTAAAAAAAAAAAAAAAGAGAGAGATGATTTAGAACGTACCTCCGCTACTTCATTCTCAAATAATCATTCACCAGTCTGACCTTCATGACATTCAACCTGAACTATCTCTTAACCAAAACTCCTTCCTGTCCTCTTTGAGGCCTTCACTGTCACAAATTATGTTTACCCCAATAATCACCACTTCCACGTCCACCCAATCTCATATTACAGCCTCAACCATTATCCTCTATCAGGATTTTCACTAGAATTCTCTTGTCCCCAAATTTACAATTTACAATTTTATAAACTACAAAATTTACAATTATAAAAATGCCTTCAAAATTAATCCTATAAATATTAAATGGAAAAAAAAATCAGTAGTTTAATCAAAATCTCTCCAAGGTCCAGAATTTAAGAATGTTATGTTATTCTACTGAATACAAGGGAAACACTATAAATTTATTCAATTTTTGGTATAGATACCAAAATTTAAGACTCAGATTGTGGCCCACAATGAAGAAAGAAAGATTGAGCACCTATAAAACCTATGACATTAGAGCAGTAATTACACATCATTAATAAAATTTACAATCTGTCCAGTGAACACAGCATGGAGACAAAGTAAAACCATTATAACTTTGCTATTCAAAGTATTTAAATACTTACTTTTTCATTAGAATCATATCCTGCTGAACAGAGACGACGGGACACCATTAAGTGCGGTCTTGAGTAGTGTGGAACATGCTACCAAAAAAAAAAAAAAAAGAAAGAAAGAAAGAAATGAATTACAGATACTTGAATGGGCTTTAAAAATATTTTTTTCAGGGTAATTCTTCCAGTATGCTTCTACCTAAAATATTTTACCGATCAATGTATGTAGTTCCAAGCCACATGCCCTAACTGTGGAAGATAAATCATAACTTCAGACATATCCCTTTGGCACACAAGAGAAACCAAAAGGCAACAGAAGGATCTCTAGAAAAGTAAAATAAGAGTCAATGGGTCAATCTTAATTATAGAGAACTGACGTTACCAGAGGGGTGGGGGATTCAAGAGTGCACTTGTGATAAGCACTGGGGGATACGTATAAGCGTTGAATCACTATACCGTACATCTAAAACTAATATAACAAAATGTATGTTAACTGGAATTAAAATAAAAACTTAAAAAAAAAACAAAGGTCAATGGGTCAAATAAAATTTGAAGAAAAAAGGTCTGATTAGGCAGACTGACACAGCAGGATCCTAAGGTCACCTACAACACGGAACCTCATACAACATAAAATAGGAGTCTTGGCTTTTAAGGAGCTTCCATTTTAACAGGGACCAGAAAGTAATACAACTTTTTGTTTGCTATTATCTTGAACATGATTTCTTCTTTTACTTTTTCTGGTACAGTGAAACGGTAATGGTAATAATCAAGTTCACCTCTACTTCGTTATTATAAATGTTTGTGTAAAAAATGTATCTTAAGGCTTTAAAACATGAGCAACCATCACTAATAAAATTTATAGTCAAAGATTTAAGAGAACAATTTACCCAGTAGTCACCGATAAAGCTAGATCAAAAAAAAAAAAAAAAAAAAGATGAACAGAAGGTAGGGGAGTGAAAGGCAACAAGCACTACCTCTTAGGACTTTCTAAGAAGACAAAGCAATTAAGAAGCAAATGTTTTTATAGCAGCATTTTTCAATAAACTCAAAAATTAATATAATTGGTAAAGCATCAAGCTTTACCAATTATATTAATCAAATTACAGAATGTAATCTTAATACAAAAGTGAAGGTAATGGGAGCCTGGGTGGCTCAGTCAAGCAGCTCCCTTCCGCTGGGCTCTGGTCATGATCCCAGGGGCCTGGGATTAAGCCCCACGTAGGGCTTCCAGCTCAAGGGGGCGTCTGCTTTTCCCTCTCCCTCTGCCCCTCCCTCACCCCCCACCTTATGCTCTCTCAGGCTGGCTAGCTGGCTCACATTCTCGCTCTCAAATAAATCTTTTTTAAAAAATAGATAGGAAAGATATACTTTAGACAATGAAGCCCACAGTATCAGGTAAAAGACTAGTGAAGACAATGGTCTGAGACTGGCAAACACACTCCATACTCCATCCCTTCTAAAGATCAAAACTCACTCTTGCACACCTTCAGACATCCCTCTAAGTTCAAGAGTATTAGGCCCAATTCTTTTTTTTTTTTTTTTTTTTTTTTTTTGACAGAGATCACAAGGACACAGAGAGGCAGGCAGAGATGGAGGGGGAATCAGGCTCCCCACTGAGCAGTGAGCCCAATGTGGGGCTCGATCTCAGGACCCCAATATCATGACTTGAGCCGAAGGTAGAGGCATTAACCCACTGAGCCACCCAAGCGCCCCTAGGCCCAATTTTAAAAATCAGTAAGGGGAGGTGCACACCTGGATGGCTCAGGTTGTGATCTCCAGGTCCTGGCACGGAGCCCCATATCGGGCTCCAGCTCAGTGGGACGTCTTGCTTCTCCCTCTGCCTCTCCCCCGGCTTGTGCTTTGTCTCCCTCTCTCAAATGAATAAATTAAATCTTAAAGAAAAATGAGTAAAGGGAATCCAGAGAATTTTAATTTGTCAAAAGTCCTCGGGCTAGGTTGCAATGGTTCCAAGATTTAAGCTTAGATCCATTCAAAGCATTCTGGAGTTTGAGAAAATAAAAATGTAACAGACCTCCCACATTAACACCGATGTCTCTGCAAAGACAGGATTTGAGGAGGAAACAAAAATTTACCTGGAGGGTCTAGCCACTCTCTACATGCCCAATAAAAATTCAGTCTTCCGCTGCCTTCAGCAGAACAGACGTATTTACTCCTACACCAGACTGAGTAGGATAAAGGTAATTCTTCTTCCCTGGAAAAATCAGGTCTTGTGTTTACAGCCTCAGCCAAAGCAGAAAACAAACTAAGAAAACAAATTTTAAGAATAAGCTCCCTGGGAATTTCTCAGATTTACACTGCAGCAAGGCAGCACGGGGATATTTACACACAGTAAATATACCAGCTTCCTATCCATTTTATAAAATGTAACAACGAAACAGTTTACATTTTTACAAACTCTCCCTAATACTATAAGGCACATAATGGTCTGCTGCATAAACAGATCAACATAATACTTTTACAAATGACAAAAACCTGTCTTTCATCACTAACAAATAAAGGCTGTGAGTAAATCCTGATGGCAAAAACCCAATGGGCACAAACCAAATGTGCGTCTTCCAGAGACAAGACACAACCTGAGGTGGACATTTGAGGTATTCGAATCAGCTTCAGAGAGTGAGAACAATAGTGATGTTCATGTCTGGGGAAGGGAACCTGCAAAGAGGTTGGGTGGCTCAGCTGGTTAAGCGTCTGCCTTTGGCTCAGGTCTTGATCCCAGGGTCCTGGGATTGAGCTCTGGCTTGGGCTCCCTGTTCAGTGGGGAGTCTGCTTCTCCCTCTTCCTCTATGCACTCTTGAGCGCTCTCTCGTTCTCAAATAAATAAATAAATAAATAAGGCAGCCTGACACCCAGCAAAGAACTATGGGAGGGGGGACCTAGGTGGCTCATTGTTAAGCATCAGGTCATGATCCCAGCGTCCTTAGATTGAGACCCACATCAGGCTGCCTGCTCGGTGGGAAGCCTGCTTCTCCCTCTACCTCTGCTGCTCACCTGCTTGTGTTCCATCTCTCACTGGTTCTCTCTCTGTCAAATAAATAAATAAAGTCTTTATTTAAAAAAAAAAAAGAAAAAAGAGCTACAGGAGAAGAAATCTGAGTTCTGACCCTAACTCTAGGACTTGAACCAACCACTCTTGACCCCTCTGCTCTCTTCTAAGAAGGAAAGCTTCGATAGGGTCTCTTACTAACAAAAACCACTATTATCCAAAAGCAAGAGCAGAACACAGGGATATCTAACATGTACAAAACTCTGACGATCGTGGGAGAAAATGCAATCAATCCAACCAACGTCAACATGCAGGCCAAGAACGTGGGGACCCAGATCTCACTGCTCAACTACTCCGAGAGGAACAAACATGCAGAGCTACTTGGTAGAAATAGAACTAATTGCATAGATTTTAATAAATGTGAATTATGCATTAAGTTTCTAGGCTACCTCTGGGAATAAAAACCTCAAAACTCTTTTTCATGAGATGAGCCCATGAAGAACAAGCTAAACTTACCCCAAAAGGAGAAAGTTTCTCTCCCAGAACCATTCAGAAATCTCAAGTGGCCAAACTCTGAGCAATATTTGGGCCAGCTGACTCAATTATACTCTACTTACCTTTAGGAAACCAACACTAGACAAAAATAGGTCTATGCCACAGTTCCTAAAATTAAATCCCCTCTAAGTTACACCTGACCAAAATGTAGGAGCTGTAGCACTGAATCTAAGTGATCGAGCTGATTTTTTGGAATCTTTTATTACTATGTAAAATACTTGATTCTGAAGATCTAAGACTGTACCTTACCATCAGTACAAACATATATATGTATACACACACACATACACACACACACCTTGTACACATGTGAATTTGTAATAATATGGCCCCAAATATTAAAAAACACAGATTCCCCAGTTAGCCAAATAACTAGAATTAGAAATTATCCAAGCAGAACTGTAACACCTGAACTATAAAGAAAAAACAAGTGCTTGGGCCACTTCCACAGCCAGTCTGAACCGGTTTGTAGCCGGCCCCATAAAAGCGCTGCCTATTGCTGTTCACTCCCAGCAGACCTTCATGGAAGCCCAAAGTTCTGAAGAATACAAGCCAAAAATCGGACAATTCTGTAGAGATATAAGATAAAATTTTCCTATTTATTTCTGTAATCTCTACACCCAATGTGGGGGTGGAATTCACAACCCCAAGATTAGAAGCTGCACGCTCCAGCAACTGAGCCAGCCAGAGGCCCCCCAATTTTTTTTTTTAAATACAGAGAACAGTTAGTAGAAATCTGCTAATCTGAACCTCTACACAGAATTCTATTATTTTTGTTAAGGATATAACTAACTGACTACAAGCCCAACACAAAGAAGAATTTTTGAGGATTTAATTTATCTGACAGTGAGAGAACACAAGCAGGGGAGCAGCAGAGGGAGAGGGAGAAGCAGGCTCCCAGGACCCTGGGATCATGACCTGAGCCGAAGGCAGAGGCTTAACCATCTGAGCCACGCAGGCACACCCCAAAAAATTTTAAGTAGGCTCCATGCTGGAGGCTTGAACTCACAACCACAAGATCAAGACCTGAGCTGAGATCAGGAGTTTGACACTAAACCGAATGAGCCACCCAGGTGCCTGCAGTCCAGATTCTTTAAAGGTACTTCCTAAAACGAGGAGTCCTAGGGAAAAACCTGAACTAACTCCAACTCTAAAGACTGTTTAGCCTATCACAGGCAAAAGGAGAATTAGGTCAGTGTGTACAAATGACTTTCGAATTACCCCTTAGCAATGGTTCCCTTCTACAAGGTAAAGATGGTGTCTATTTCGCACACTTAGAAAAGAAATGGCTCACAGTGTGGCCCATGACAAGCAGCAGAACCTCCAGAGTCACAAGACCTGAGTCCACTCTTAGCTCCCCTGCCTCACAGTTTCGCCCCAGTCGGGCAGATCGTTTCTCTGGACCCCAATTTCCTTTCAATAAAATGTGAAGACACGTCCCGGCTTTCCCACAGCTGTTAAAAGGATCACATAAATCTTTACAGACTGTAAAGCACCAACAAAATATGATATTAAGCAATAACTAAACCCAGTAATGCAGCTGTCCCCTTCTTAAAGTTGTACCAGACCATTTGGGAGTTACCTTTGGAGCAGTAATAGTCAAGAGCTCTGACCCACACTCAGATTTGCACGTTACAGTAAGCACACAGTAACTGCTACCCAAGGGGCACCTGGGTGACTCAGTGGGTTAAAGCCTCTGCCTTCAGCTTGGGTCATGATCCCAGGGTCCTGGGATCAAGCCCTGCATCGGGCTCTCTGCTCAGCAGGCAGCCTGCTTCTCCCCTCTCTCTGATGCTTCTCTACCTCCTTGAGATCTCTGTCAAATAAATAAATAAAATCTTAAAGGGGGGGAAAAAAAGCCTATTACCCAAAAAAAGGGAGAAATGCTACAGCTTTTCAACAAACTGGATACAAGCCTACCAGTCATTGCAAACAGGGAAATAAATGTTTTTTGAACACAGCGCCTGTTTTCACATTCAGAACATGGCCTCAGGTGGCAGCTCAAACTAGTAAATCTTACAGGGTTATCTTTAAAAAAAGAAAAAAGTAAACACTAGTTTAAAAACAAATGCTAATGCAAAAACCAAAGTTACTGTTATTCCCAACACACCCACAGTGGCATTCCAGGTAATGCTTCAGTCCCCTAACCGGCTCATTCATCATCAGGATGCGCTCTGCTTCAAAGCAGCCACGAGCCTCAAAACTGGGGATTAACATGGAGCCAGAAGGTGATCTTACCAAGGTAAAGTTCCACATTAGCTAGTGCTTCAGCTTCCAACTTTCCAAGGAAAGGTCCCCTCCATGTTTCAGGACACGGAGCTAGGAAGCACCAGCTCAGTACTTAAAACAGCATTTGAACAGTAACAACCTTCCACGGGAACGCCCTCCAAAAACACCGAAGTCAGGCTTTTTCACTTAAGCACAGCTTTTTCTTCAAAACAGACACTAACTATTTAGTCTTTGGAGCCTCACCAGCATGACCTTCTGTCAAAATCGAGGTTGGATACCTGTTATCTGAGAGATGATAAAGCTCACAATTCTCTGGCTTTGCCTCCACGAAGTTAGAGCACCAGGAAACTATACACACCAGCTCTGAAATTCCATCACCCCATCCGGCCCCCCACCAGGCCATTCTTCCCACCCCACCTGTAGCAGATGCTGCGGGGGACCACCTGGAGCAAGCAGCGCAGCACCCCCCAGCTGCCGCATTGACTACGCACCACGCACACCTGCTCCCTAGTCTGGTCAATTTGCCTTAACCAGACACGAGTTCTCCATCATGCCGGGGAGCTACCCCCTTCTCAGCCCTACAGCCAATGACTGGCTAGCAAGGGGGTTCAAAAGGCCATCCCCACTCACCTCAAGATGGGACCAATTCAGTCCATACCATCTGGTATTTAAGAACGGGCTGTCCAATATGGCAGCACCAGCCATATACAGCTACAGAGCATTTGAAATGCACCAGTCCAGATTCCAATGTGCTCCAAGTATAAAATAACACACCAGATCTGGAGGCTTAATACCAAAACAATGCAGAAGGCTCCATTAATATTTTTAACATATATGTTGAAATAATACTTTAAATATACGAAGTTAAATAACATACACTAATATTAATCTCACCTTCTTTTACTTTTTTTTTTTTTTAGGATTTTCTTATCTGTTTTGAGAGAGAGAGAGAGAAACGGCACACTGGTGAGGGACAGAGGGAGAGGAAAAGAGAGAATCTCAAGCAGACTCCTCACTGAGTGGGGAGCCCCACATGCCACTCAATCTCATGACCCTGATCAGGACCTGAGCTGAAACCAAGGGCTGGATGTTTAAGCGACTGTATCACCCAGGCGCCCCTTGTTTTACTTTTTTTTTTTTTTTTTAAAGATTTTATTTATTTATTGGACAGACGGAGATCACAAGTAGGCAGAGAGGCAGGCAGAGAGAGGAGGAAGCAGGCTCCCTGCTGAGCAGAGAGCCTGATTCGGGGCTCCATCCCAGGACCCTGAGATCATGACCTGAGCCGAAGGCAAAGGCTTTAACCCACTGAGCCACCCAGGCACACACCCCCTTGTTTTACTTTTTTAATGTGAGTACTAGAAAACTTTAAATTACATTTGCAGCTCACAGTCCGTTTCTACAGGACAGGGCTAACCCTGAGCAGGGATCCTCACACTTCCCCGAGCGACACTATCGCCTGGAGGGCTTGTGAAAACATTGCCGGGCTCCAACCCCAGCTTCTAACTGGCCAGCCTGGGATGCCACTGCAAAATCTGTATTCCTCACAAGCTCCCATGTGGGAGCTTGCATGCTACTTCTGCTGCAAACGGAGTCTCCACTTCGAGAACCACTGCTCCAGAGCTACCCTGTGGGATGAGACTAAAGCTGGTCTCCAGCTGGGGCCCCTTCCTTGCTTAGCTTTTTTTCCCCCTGCACTATGCTGCTTTCTTCACACTTCTGTTGACCACCCCCTGCCACAAAATCCCTTTCCAGGCTCTGCTTCTAGAAAATCTAACCACCCCATCTTCAACGGAACTGTTTTTCCACAACTCTAGCTTTCACAAAGGGCCAGATCAGCAGCAATTAATGAAATAAGAAAAATGGCTGTTTATTTTTTGTAAAACAAGTTCCAAAGTTATTTACTGGATTGCTAGTTACCTTATATAATGTATTCTACTCAGTCAATGCTAGGACAAGGTTTATTCATACCGATGAAGGAATGTTCCTTACTACTATAAGACAAGGACAGCTTCTGGCCTACTGCTTCCCTCTTTCCTGTGACTACTATGAGGTTCATACTACTTTTTGTGCCCAAGCCATATAAATTTCCCCTTTATCCATTTCGTCAAATTTGTTAATATAATGTAATAAAAGCACTGAAGTCAGATTTGAGTTTGAATCCCGAATCTCCCACTTCACTGTTGTGTGAACCTGGGAAACAGCTGTGAAAATGAGATCCATTTGAAGGTGGACTGGTGACTCAATGTGAAGACAGCCTTCTTCCTCCTTGCCATTTGCAGCAACCCCAGAATCATGCATCGACCCCAGAAGATGGTTTCAAACTACTACTCCTTGCCCACAACCATTCATCATCCCACAAACAACAAATAAGATCAACCACCCCACTGTTCTATAAATTCAATCAAATCATTCATAGAACTACTGTCTCTATCTTCTCTCCCAAGCTGCAGCCTTCCCTAACTCTAAAACACTATCACACCCAGGGGCTTAGGTCAAACCAAGAGCTTTTTTTTTTTTTTTTTTTTTTTTTTTTTAACGTAAACTGAGCTATAATTCACATACCATAAAACTCAATTTTTTTGAGGTATACAACAGTGTGGCCTCTCAGTATATTCACAAGGTTGTGGAACCATCACCACTATCTTTTTTCATCCCTCCCACAAAGAAACCCCTTAAGTCATTAGCTGTCTCCACTATCCCTCCTCCCCCAAGCCCCTGGCACCTACTCGTCAGCCTCTGTGCATCTGCCTATTCTGGACATTTCACATAAATGGAATCCTACAGTATGCGGCAGCCTTCTGTGCCTGCCTTTCAAGGGTCCTCGCTTCCCCTTTTCCTCCATCTCCCTTCTAACCCTACAGCGAGTACTACTGGCTCTGGTCCCAAGATACATCCCAGGTCTCAGCAGGTCTCTCGAACTCCAGCGCCACCACACCACCATCGTCAACTAACTTGAATTTCTACAGTGGCCTCCTGACTGGTCTCCCCGGCTGCCACTGTGCCCTCCCCAGTACCCACCAGGACATTCTCCACAGAGGAGGGCAGTCTCCTCTCCAACGTGAATCCAATTTGCTTAAAACCCTCCAGTGACTCCCACTATTAGGGTAAATGGCACATGCGTGCCCCTACATGGGTGCCCTGTCTACCTCATCTCCTCGCACTCCTTCCTCCCTCCCTCCCTCCACTCCGACCACACTGGCCACATCCATCCCTTGACTAGACCTAATGCCGTCACGTCTCGGAGCTTTTGCTTTGGCCGTGCTATGGACCGCCAGTGCCCAAGACTGTCACAGGGTAGGCTGGATCCGTTTTCCCTTCAAATGCCACATGTTCAGAAATGTCTCCGCTATATTCTTTAAGTAACCAGCTCTCAACATCGTCACAACTCTTTATCCCATTATCCTATTTTTTTACTTTCAGAGCCCTTACTACTCTTTGAACTTACCTATTTCTGTGACCATGGGCAGTGTCCTCTACTTGGATATAACCACAGTGAGGGCAGAAACGTTTACTGCTATACCACAGCACAGCCAGCACCTGGCACACAGTAGGTGTAGTGGGTTGAATGTTGCACCCCAAAATGATGTGTCCATGTCCTAGAATTTGTGACTGTGACCTCTTTGGGGAAAAGGGTCTTTGCTGATGTATTTAAAGGTTTCAAGATGAGATCATCTTGGAGCCTTTCATGGCCCTAAATCCAAAGACAAGTGTCCTTAGAAAAGAAAGAAGGGTCGCCTGGGTGGCTTAGTCAGTTAATTAAGCCCCTTCCTTTGACTTGGATCATGATCCCAGGGTCCTGGGATGGAGCCCCATGTCAGGCGCCCTGCTCAAGAGGGAACCTGCTTCTCCCTCTTTCCCTCTGCCTCTCCCCCTGCAGTTTGGGTTCGCTCTCAAATAAAACCTTTAAAAAGAAGAAGAGGAGGAGGAGGAGGAGAAGACACACAGGGAGAAGGAAGGGAAGGCCATGTGAGGGCACAGCAGAGACTGGAGGAATGGAGCCACAAGCTAAGCGATGGCTAGAGCCCCGGGAAGCTCAATGAGATCAAGAGGCACTCTTCACTAGAGCCTTCAGAGGAAGCATGGTCTTGCCAACATCGTGATTTCCAACTTCTAGCCTCCATAACTGTGAAGGAATAAATGTGTGTTGTTTTAAGCCACCAGCTGTGTCCCACGGATGCTATTAGTTTTCCTGACTAAAATTGTAACTCTGTATCTTCCAACATTTTTTTTTCAAATCCAATTTTCAAACATTTTTATTACATTAGAGAGAAAGCTACCTGAATCGTTCCTGGCCTGCAGTATCCCATAACTGTAACTTTACATATTTACCACCAACATTTATTATCTTTGAACCAAATTCCACTCCTATTGTATGATTTGAGTCATCTTTGAATTTTTTTTCTATAAACTGATGAAGCAAGCAAGACTTGCCAGTTCCTGCCTTTCCAAGATCTTAAACAAAATAACCAAGATCTTAAACAAAAAATCGTAGGTTTCGGACACGGCCATCTGCGACATCTTGGGAGCGGTACAGCCTCTCGCCAGGTCGCCAGCTGCAACTCAGGCCGGCGGGAGAGGATGGTGCAGGTTGTCCTCGGAGTCTCAGTGGGAGTGGCGCCTGCCAGGGGACAGGAGAAGGGACGGCCCGTGGTCCCCACAGCAACCGCCGGCCACCCCGCAGCTGCGGCACTGCGGGACTTGTATCTTCCAACATTTTTGAAATTCACTTCTATTTTGATTTTATTAATACTGACTCCATCACAGTTTCTGTTTTCTTTTAAAAATAAAAATGTCGGGGTGCCTGGGTGGCTAAGTCGTCTGCCTTCGGCTGGGGTCATGGTCCCAGGGTCTTGGGGTCAAGCCCTCCATCAGGCTTCCTGATCAGCAGGAAGCCTATTTCTCCCTCTCCCACTCCCCCTGCTTGTGTTCCCTTTCTCACTGTATCCCTCTCTCTGTCAAATAAGTAAAATCTTTAATAATTAATTAATTAATTAAAATGTCAATAGGAATTTAAAATAAATCATTTTTAAAAAGATTTTATTTATATTCTACTTTTATTATCTATTATTATAAAAATAAAATATAATAAATAAAATATTTTTAAATGATTTATATATAAATATATATTATACAAATATAAATATATATTAACATGATATGTAATATATATTATATATTATTCTACATTTATTATATTTTATTATTATTTATTTAACAGAGAGTGAGAGAGAGATCGATGCAGGGCTCAATCCCAGGACCCTGGAATCATGACCTGAGCCAAAAATAGACGCTTAATGACTGAGCCACCCAGGCGCCCCAAAATAAATCATTTTTTAAAATCATACAACACCCAGGAGTGGCTGGCTGGCTCAGGCGGTAGAGCTCGCAACTCTTGATATCGGGGTTGAGTCAAGTCCCATGTTGGGTGTAAAGATTATGTTAAAAAAAAAATCTTTTTAAAAAGACTGGAATCATTTGAACAACTCCTTTTCCCTCACTCTTTTGATCAAATTGTCCCCTATCTTTCCTCCTTATTCAGAAAAGTGTTTTACCAATTATTCCTCTGTTCTGAACCTCTTTTTTTAAGATTTTTTTGTTTACTTGAGAGAGAAGGAGGGAGGTAGGGACAGAGAGAGAGAGTGAGAGAAAAACACAAGTAGACTCCACACTGAGCAGAGAGCCCATAGTGGGGCTCAAGCCCACAACCCCAAGGTCAGCACCTGAGCTGAAACTACAGCTCAAGGCTTAACCAGCTGCACCACCCAGGCATCCCTTGAACATCTTAAGAACAAAATAAAATCCAAAAAGCAGATATATAGATACACAAATGTCCATAGCATTTTATTATACCAGAAACTGGTTTCTGGTATAATCTTAGAAAATTTTTCTTCCCAAGTGATTGTCAGAAATCTATTAGCACAAGCTGGTACAGCCACTCTGGAAAACAGCATGGAGGTTCCTCAAAAGTTGAAAATAGAGCTACCCTATGACCCAGCAATCGCACTACTGGGTATTTACCCTAAAGATACAAATGTAGTGATCCAAAGAGGCACGTGCACCTAAATGTTTATAGCAGCAATGTCCACAATAGCCAAACTATGGAAAGAACCTAGATGTCCATCAACAAGTGAATGGATAGAGAAGAGGTGGTATATATATGTACAATGGAATACTATGCAGCCATCAGAAGAAATGAAATCTTGCCATATGCAATGACATGGATGGAACTAGAGGGTATTATGCTGAGCGAAATAAGTCAATCAGAGAAAGACAATTATCATATGGTCTCCCTGATATGAGGAAGTTGAGAGGCAATGTGGGGGGTTTGGGGGGTAGGAAAGGAATAAATGAAACAAGATGGGATCGAGAGGGAGACAAACCATGAGTCTTAATCTCACAAAACATACTGAGGGTTGCCAGGGGGAGGGAGGTAGGGAGAGGGTGGTTGGGTATGGACACTGGGGAGGGTATGTGCTATGGTGAGTGCTGCGAAGTGTGTAAACCTGGTGATTCACAGATCTGTACCCCTGGGGCTAATAATACATTATATGCTAATTAAAAATAAAAAATTAATTAAAAAGAAAGAAATCTATCAGCACACTGGAAAGATTTACCTCCGGGCAATTCTAAAGCATTCAGATAGGCTTCAACATTCTTTTTCATGACTAGGAAAGAAATTCTTGGATTTTAAGGAACATAAAGCTTAAGCATTTAAGTTCTGTGCAGGCACCATATAATGAGACCATCTCTCAAATGAGAAAGAATTTGAAATTGTAAAAGCAAGTTTGGAAATCATGCCATTCAAGATTTATATCCTAGCTCACCTGCGCCCTAAAGCTAGTTACTTAACTGCTGAACTTTGTTTCCTCATCTGTAAAACTGCAACTTTTTACCTAGTTGTCAGATGGGTAAGAGATAGTACATGTCAAAACTATTTAAGGGACAGAGATGTTCAATCAACTGTAGCAATCACCATAAAACCATGGTCCCTGAGCCCCTGAAAAATGCATACAGGAGAAAAAACTAGGTATTTAAACAGAACATGTTTGAAAGGCTAATACACAAAACAAATAAGACTAAAAGGTGAACTCTACACATATCCTAAAAGCAAACAAACTTCTGTTAACTGGCTAAAAGAATGATTCCACTAAGGTCTGGAATTGCCAGGCTGCCTTCTAGCCGACCAAATGCTTAGCAGGAGTGGAAAGAGGAATGAGAGGAGTACAATTTTCTAATGGTTCTGCTTTAAATGCCGGCTCAGTAGAGCACATTTCAAATTCATGCAAGGGAGGGACAGAAAGAAGCTAAGAAAGAAAGAAGCTAAGCAGCAATTCAAGGTCTTCCAAGTTCTTCCCCGAAGTGACAGTGAACTCCTGAGATTCCTCCCACCTCCAGGAGGAATTCCTTCTTGGCACAAATGTAACTCTACTCCAGTCAGTACTACCACACTTCCAGCACCTATTGGGTCCAAAACTTCGCTAAGAACACAGAAATAGACAAGATGGCATCTCTGCTGACACACTGAAAGACAGCAGGAAAGAAAAATCAAAGCCCACATATTACACAATAGTGTATTGTAAGTGTATAGCAATACGTACCATAACACCTTTCTCCTCACCCTCACCAATCCCTCCTGCCTCCAACAGGAATGGCTTCCCATTACTAAAAGATAGTTGGATCTACAAAGCACAGCATGATCTGATTCATACCTACCTCCCTACAACCACCTATTAATCTCTGCACACCACCACCGAACCAGGTTTTTCCCAGTGCTTCTACCTTGTCATTCCCTCCAGCCACAGGACCTTTACATATGCCAACACCCTTTTCTTCTCTCTTTGCCTACAAAAAAGGTCACTTTACCCTTCCAAACTTGTTTCAGTTTTCACTGGCAAAGGAAAATGCTTCTTTCCCTTAAGCTGTGTAGCATGATTAAGGGTACCGGTACTGGAGTTCTAAATCCTAGTTCTGCCACTAATTCCACTGCTTTGAGTAGATTACATAACACTTCATGCCTCAATCTCTTCACCTATAAACGGGGGTTATAAACGGGGGTTATAAACGGGGGTTATACAGCTGTTTTGAGATTTAATAAATTAATTCCAGTAAAGCACCAGAAAACAGTAACTATGACACAGAGCTCAAAATCTTGACCCGGTCAAATTTGACTCGGTCAAATCCCTCCACTTTATTTTCTTACAGCACCAAGACCTCTCCCCTAATAGCATTTTACACTTATTTATCTCTCCCTAATAGACTAAAATGTCTAAGAGAGCAGAAACTATATTTGTTCCCTATCAATGGAACACAGGAAATAATCCAACAAAGACTTGTTGAATAAAAAAGTAGCTGAAAGGAAGAAGCCAAGGCCTAGCAAAGTGACTTGTCTAATACTATGCAAAACTTCATCTGTGTGTCTCCAAAGCCCTTGCCTTTCCACTACACTATGCTATCTCCTACATAAATTGCCTAAGAGTCTTGGCAACTGCAACTAATACAGCCAACAAATGATTACAGAACACAAACAGCATTTTAAAACAGTAAATTTTGTGGCAACACAAAGAACGCTGTATATTTTCAGAGTGGCATTCCAAAGTTGACCCTAAGCTAAAACAGGTGCTTACTTCCTTTTCCAGCACCAGCTCCCCCACTGCTCACCTGGGGCTCTGTTCCCTCCTATTTAAAAAAGAGTTGGATGGGCCAGATCTTCTCTGAAGTGTCTTCCAATTCCAGAGTTCAGTTACGATAAATCACACTGTGTGGCTATTTTTAGAATTTTTTTTTTTTTTAAGGAAGTTTAACAAGAAGAGTGAACCAGGTGACAGGTGGTTTTCAGGGAGACTTTCATTTTAAGGAATTTGTTCCAATGACTTAATAAACCCTATTAATAAAGTAAGGTAGTCTTTGCTCAGAAACAGTGAGACTCCATTTTCAGGACAAAGTGTTAACGGCCACCCACAATCACTCCAACATATGAGCCAAGGCTGCCACCACGAAACCCTGGGACATACAGAACAGTGACAAATGTGTTTAGCGCAGTACAAAACTCCGGCTAACTACTACAGAGAAAAGAAAAATAAATTCACAGGGTGCATATACAGCATACCACGGTGTAATACAATTAAAAGGGGCTCTCAAACGTAAAAGGTAGCAGCAATCCTGCCATCGCAGATACTTTAAAGGTTGAGAAAAACTCACAACCCTAACTCTACTTGAGCGGCAACCCAGCGTCCCTTCAAATTCGGAAAGAGGCAAGAGAAAATGGAAACCGTAAGGACCCTTAAAAATTCACGCCGGGAAGCTCGAGATCACGCCGAAGCCGCTACCGCAGGAGAACCGGCGCCGGGAATGGCCGGACACCAGGGCCGACCGCTGTCAGCCGCTCCCCGCGCGCGAGCCGAAAGCGCACGCCGGCCGGCTGGCTAGGCCCCTCTGCCCTCCACCAGCCTCGGGGGAAGGGCTGCGGCGGGCGGCCCCGGCTCGGGGGCGCTCCAGCGCGACCTCGCAGGAAGAGGGACGAGGGTCGCCGACTGCTGCCGAACCGGACCGCGGCGCAGCCGGGATAACCGCGGGGCGCTCTCCGCCCGACCGGCCACCCCCAGGCGGTGCGGGCTGCGAGCCCAGCGGAGCGCAGGCCCGCGGCGCGCCCGGCCGCTCCTCACCTTCAGGGTCCACAGCGCTGCGCCCCTCATCAGCGGCTGCGGCCACCGCCGTCCACGCCGCCCGGCCGCGACCAGCACCGCCGTCCGCACCCAGAGCCCCGCCATTGTCGCCCCCGCCGACCGACGCTCCGCTGACCTCTCACCCCGCCGAAGGAGGCGGAGAAGGGGAGCGCTAGCGCTTCGGCCAATCACGCGCCGGGACCGCGGCCCCGCCCCCTGCCGCGCAAGAAGGGGAAGGGGGGCGACCCGCCGACCCGGACGAATTCGCGGCGGGCGGGGGCCGGTTCGAGCGGGCCGGGGGTGAGCGAGGCGGGGAGCGCGCCTGGGTTCTGGCCGCACCTGCCGCGCCTGCCAGGGTTAAAGCCGGTCCTGTGCCGGCGTCCGCCTAGCTCCCGGCCGGCGGCCAGACCGCTCCGCCTCAGTTAGCCGCCCAAGCCCCGGGGCCACCCCACAGGACCGAGTGTCCCAGGTTCCAGATTATGTTCCTTTTCTTCGAAGGCATGAACTGCAAGTCAAGACGAGGTTTCTGAATGAGTGTGGGAACAGAGAAGACGCTCTAGGTCTAGAAATCATGGATCAGAGCTCAAGATCTACCTTTGCCTCGTAGTAAATGCGGGTCAGAGGAATTGGCCCAAACCCGGGTCCGTTTCTGTTGCTTTACCAGAAGCTAATAAGAGCCAGACCTCGTGGTAGATGTCTCGAATTCTGTCTCTTTTCGTCTTTACAAGAACCCTAAAGGCCCACACAGTATTTCCATCTTGAAAAACCGAATTTATAGAGAGGTAAAGTCATTTAGCTAGTAGGTGGTGACACTAGGGTTTGAACCCAGGTCTGGCTGTCTTCAAGGCTTGGTCTTTTGCTTTGTTATATTACAAATTTGTAAACATGCACAAAAGACACAAAAGACAGAAACAGGGTTTCTCTCTCCAACAAATCAACCATTTGTCAATCTTGTTTCATCTAATCCCCCTTTTCCATCTTTCGCTGGAGTATTTTAAAGCAAATCTCAGACATCAGGTCATCCTGACTACAAATAAGCCAGTATCAGAAGCTCTGATCCTCACTATTCTGATACTACTTCAGAGTCACCTTGAGAGAGTGACAAAGCTAGGAGAGACCTCGAGTATGTTACAGCATGGCAAATGCCCAGAGATACAAACAAAATATTCGGGGATATCAGAGAGGTGACACTTAATGGAACTGTAAAATGTAAGTAGGAATTTTCATGACAGACAAAATAAAAAGTATCAGTTTCACAAGATTTCTCATTGATGTATCTAAGTCTGGAATCACTTCTTACCAAGAAATCTACTTTTCTTTTTTTCTTTCTTATTTTAACCTTTGGATTGGTTCTCTTTAGATCCTGTCTGTTTTGTCATATGGAAGCTCTTTTCATGAAAGGCATTTATGGCAGAAACTAATTGTCTCATATCTATTCTCCGCTTATTTCTTAACTACGAGAGTTCCTAAGTTTTAGCTGCACACAGGCCAC
The DNA here is from genome assembly GCF_009829155.1 of Mustela erminea. NCBI lineage: Eukaryota > Metazoa > Chordata > Mammalia > Carnivora > Mustelidae > Mustela > Mustela erminea. Next base: position 11,017,020 of record NC_045628.1, read on the forward strand.
TGAGCCAAAGGCTGCAATATCCTGCTTTCTTTACAGAAGATACGGCCATGTGACTAAGGGCTGATTATGGAATGGAAGGGTTGTGCCCTTCAAGAGTAGAGGCATGCCCTCCATTTCCTCTACTGTCCTTCCTGAAATTACACATCCTGGTGAGTGCTGGAGCAGCCGTCTGGACTCCAAGACAGGAGCCCCATGTTGAAGATGGCAGAACAAGTGACGGGAGGAACCCAGGACCCTGACCCTGTGGGGTCATGTCTAATGCATGGAGGGTTCAGCAACAGATTTTTATCTTGTTTAAATCATTGTTACTTCTGCCTTCACTACAGCAACCAAAACTGTAACGTAACCAACTCATAATTTAGTATCCAGAAGTGCGAGGCTGACATAATGAAATCTGAGAAGAATGGTGATAACAGGGACAACCCCAAAATAGGAAACAAGAAGCTGAGAGCTAATGACTCTTATGGGCAATATACCTCTTTGGGAAAATGGTTATTTTCCAACTTTTGGACAATCTCACTATCGCTATCACTAATACAACCTTGTATTTGAGCACAGTGTTTTCAAAGGAACATTGAGCGGCACTTGAAGCTGGACAGTTCTACCCTGTCTGAGCTGTGCCACCCATTTGCGATGTTTATGATCTCCAAAACCCACTTCCTGTCTGAAATGTCTGAAAACAGTTGATCCATGTACTTTGTCCACTTTAACCATCTTGACAGTGACTCAATATGGAACCAGCTGGAGGCAGTTACCCCATCATGGCAGAAGCATAACTTTTGCTCAGAATTTTTAAAGTATGTTTACATCATTTTCTAGCTGCCAGAGTTCTAGCTCTTACTCTTGATCCAATGTACCTTCTTTTTTTTTTTTTTTAAGATCTTATTTATTTATTTCACAGAGAGAAACACAGAGAGAGAAGGAACACAAACAGGGGGAGTGGGAGAGGGAGAAGCAGGCTTCCCACCGAGCAGGGAGTCCAATGCAGGGCTTGCTCCCAAGACCGTGGGATCATGACCTGAGCTGAAGGCAGAGGCTTAATGACTGAGCCACCCAGGTGCCCCCCAATGTATCTTCTTACATTTACCTGGCTGCTATACTATTGTGTGGTGGGTATGGAGCAGAGAGAAGTCCGGGTTGTAAATCAGGGAATCACGAGCCGCCATAGGCACAACAAATAGTGAGCTTGTCCTCCACCAAGAGACCCTGACTTTAGAGCTACACATATTTGGCTCCCTTTGAGCCAGAATAGATGCAGACTAGATATGCTGGATTGGAAACCATGTTTCCTCAACTCCCCTTCCCTCTGTGGTTCTTGGTTAGAGTTAACCAAAAGAAGATCTTGTAAGATACTTTGAAGGCAAGAGTAAATAGTAGCCATTTCTCCCAGAAGAGCTATTACCATAAGATAAGTAACATAGTTTCCTAGAAAGTTTCAGTGTGTCCTTAGATACAACCCTGCATCCGGTTTGTTTTTCCTACCTGTTAGCCCTGGCGACCACCAGCAACCCTGGCCCCACCCCTGGATGCTTGACTGCAGAGCCAGAGGGATAACTAACCAGAGGTTAGTTAGCCTTTTTTTTTTTTTTTTTTTAGAAAGACTGTTTATTTGAGAGAGAGAGAGCGAGCAGGGGGAGGGGCAGTGGGAGAGGTACAGAATCTCAAGCAGCTCTGCACTGAGCAAGGAGCCTGAGGAGGGGCTCGATTTCACAAACTGAGATCATGACACAAACTGAGATCATGACCTGAGCCAAAACCAAGAGTTGGATGGCTAACAGAATGGGCCACATAGGTGCCCCCAGGGTAACAGCTTCTTACTGACCCCTCCACAAGATCCTTCCCATTCCCATTTGGCAGCCAGATATATTTGGCTTCTCGGCTATCCCTCAAACTCCAACTTGTCTACCTTGCCAATGCATCAAGCAGACGATTTTAATAGCTCTTTCTCCGATCCTCTGAAAGGAGCCTATGGCCATTGACTAATGTGAGAATGCACCAAGGAAGGAAAAATAACCAGGGTTTTCAGGGATTCCTGGCTCTGAACTGATACTAATTCCTAGAGACCCCAAATGCCATTATGCCCCATCACTGAAAGTAGAGAATTTGTCACAACTATTTTTTTTTATTTTTAAGATTTTTTTTTTGAGAGAGAGAATGCAAGTGATAGGGGCAGAGGGAGACAGAGAATCTCCAGCAGACTCCTGCTGAGGTGGGAACCCAACACAGGGCTTGATCTCAGGACCCTGAGATCATGCATAACCCTAGATGAAATCAAGAGGCAACTGCTTAACCAACTGAGCCAGCAAGGCACCCCTGGCCACAAGTTATTGACATGAGAATTGAAACCAACTATTACAGAAGATCTTGGGGAAATTCTCAAATATGCATGGGGCCCTATGCATAACAATTTTTACTTTCACAGAAAACCATTAGTAATAGCTTATAACTATTGTCTTTTAGCAAAGTATGTAAGAATTCCCCAACCCTTTCATATCTGCACTGAGAGAACCAGTAACACTTGTAAATACTGTTACTTAGGAAACTTTCTTGCTTACTCTTTTTAATATGTGTAGATTAAGAATAAACTTGACTGGATCCCAAAAGATGAAAAGAGCTACAAAGAGTCCATTTCTTTTTCTTTTTTTTTTTTTTTAAGATTTTATTTATTTATTTGACATAGAGAGATCACAGTAGGCAGAGAGGCAGGCAGAGAGAGAGAGGAGGAAGCAGGCTCCCTGCTGAGCAGAGAGCCCGATGCGGGACTCGATCCCAGGACCCTGAGATCATGACCTGAGCCGAAGGCAGCGGCTTAACCCACTGAGCCACCCAGGCGCCCAAAGAGTCCATTTCTGACTCAGATGAAAGAGAGAGTGGAGGTGGCTGGGGCTCAGGTGGTGAAGCAGCTGCCTTTGGCTCAGGTCATGATTCTGTGGGATGGAGCTCCCCCTCCCCCGGTCAGGCTCCCAGGGAGCAGTGGGGAGTCTGCCTATCCCTCTCCCGCTGCCCCGCCCCACTCATGCTCAATCTCATTCTCTCTCTCTTTCAAATAAAGAAATAAAATCTTCCAAAAAAATAAATAAATAAAAGAGAGTGGATAAAATAATAATTTTTTTAAAGATTTATTTATTTATTTATTTATTTGACAGAGAGAGATCACAAGTAGGCAGAGAGGCAGGCAGAGAGAGGGAGAGAGAGGGAAGCAGGCTCCCTGCTGAGCAGAGAGCCCCGATGCGGGACTCGATCCCAGGACCCTGAGATCATGACCTGAGCCGAAGGCAGCGGCTTAACCCACTGAGCCACCCAGGTGCCCCAATAATAATATTTATTGAATGCTCTTCTATGCCAGAGAATGTTCTGAGCAAATGAGTGTTTGGAGACAAAGCTGAAGGAAGAGGAAAGACCAGATCCCGAAGAAAGTATATTTTATACTATGGAGTCTGGGGTTTTCATCTTCAAGGCGAGAAATCACAATGTGGCAAAATGTGGGCCCCATATGGCACAAGGCCACATTTGTCTTGGTCCTTTGTGTGTGTGTCTCTGTGTCTCTGTGACCACCTTAATGTGTGCATATATGTGGTGTGCCCTCCTGTGCAGGTATGTGTGCTTGTTAAGTTGCATTAGTTAACTATATTCAACATATGGTAGCTTTCAAATGAAATTCCAAATGTTCTACTTTTCTTGAGGAAGCGAAAAATCTAGCAGTGCAGGAATTCCCACCTGGAAGCATGGAAAGACACGGCCGTGTGCCACACTCAGTCCTTTACTTGCTCTCTTTAGATGCCTTGTGTTTTCCATTCCTCTTTTTTTGAGGTGGAAAACCTGAAGCATCCTAATCCAGAAAGTGATCTTGCACTTGCATTTCAGAAAATTGGGGCACCTGGGTGGTTCGATCCGTTAAGCATCAGGCTCTTGATTTCGGCTCAGGTCATGATCTCAGGGTTCTGAGGCTGAGCCCTGCATCAGGCTCTGTGCTGGCCTGAAGCCTGCTTAAGATTCTCTCTCTCCCTCTGCAACCCCCCCCCCCCCAAAAAAAGTATTTTGCACTGTTCTAGAACTAGTGCAAAAGTATCCACATGGAGGGGCGCCTGGGTGGCTCAGTGGGTTAAGCCGCTGCCTTCGGCTCAGGTCATGATCCCAGGGTCCTGGGATCGAGTCCCGCATCGGGCTCTCTGCTCAGCAGGGAGCCTGCTTCCCTCTCTCTCTCTCTCTCTGCCTGCCTCTCCGTCTACTTGTGATTTCTCTCTGTCAATAAATAAATAAAATCTTTAAAAAAAAAAAAAAGTATCCACATGGATAAATCTCACAAATATGAAAGAGCATAAATAAACAAATAATAAATTCCTGAAGAATATACCCAGTTTGATACTACTTTCATAACAGCTTTGACATAGGTGAAACAATCTCATATTACTGCAGAACACAAACATAAGTAATAAAGGGATGAAACAATGTATGGGAATACTGGTCTGAATTTGCGAGACAGTCGGCCGTAAGGGAGACTGTGTTTCCTAGAGCTACCATAACAAAATACCACAGACTGGGTAGCTTAAACAACAGGGATCTATTTTCTCACAGTTCGGGAAACTAGAGGTATCAGATCATGGTGCTGGCCAATTCTGTTTCTGGTGAGAGCTTTCCCTGGCTTATAGACAGATGCCTTCTCATCGTGTCTTCACACCCCCTTTCCACCATGTGCCTGTGCGAGGAGAGTGAAAGAGAGAGCTAGCTCTCTAATATCTCTCCTTCTAAAGTCACTAATCCTGTCAGTTCAGAGTCTGACCCTAATGATCACATTTAACTTCTAATTACTTCCATAGAAGCCTTATCTCCAAATACAGTCACACTGGGGATTAGGGCTTTAACCAAAGAATTTCAGGGGATGGGGGTAGAGGACACCTTCAGCCCGGAACACTGTCCCATGCAGGGTCACACAGAGCACACTCATCACCCAGCAATGAAAATGTGTATGTGCCATGCTTCTGCCCAGTGAAGACTATTAGAGTCTCAGGGACCAATGTTTCTATTGAGGACTAGTCGTGTAAGCACCCTCTGCTTAGCAGGTACCAAAACACCGGATACCCAGAAGGAAAGCAGGTGTTCAGCATAAACCACATTGTTTGCATGTTCTGAGCACAGTGGACACCCTTATCAGTGGGGAACAGTGGGAACACTCCCAAAATCCAGTCAACGGCCAACTTTGCAAGCAGGCCCTTCTAAAGAGAGTCAGTTCAGGCTTGCTATGTTAACTCCCTTCTGCACACTTGCCACTGACCCCCTCAGCAGCTGTTTCATTGCTCCTACCTCTTGATTAAAGATTGCTGAAACACCCAATTGCTAAGAACTAAAACTGGCATGGTAATTGTCTATAAATTATTGTATCTGGGATTTAATACCATTGTCAGTCAAGGCCAAACACAGTATACTTTATGACTTAAAAAGACCCTGGAGGCGTGTCAATGTCCTTAAAGTCCATAACATGTTCTCTCCCAAAGTAACCATTGATTATATCCTTCTAAATTAACGATGTGTCGGGGCACCTGGGTGGCTCAGTGGGTTAAAGCCTCTGCCTTCGGCTCAGGTCATGGTCCCAGGGTCCTGGGATTGAGCCCCGCATCGGGCTATCTGCTCAGCAGGGAGCCTGCTTCCTCCTCTCTCTCTGCCTGCTTCTCTGTCTGCTTGTGATCTCTGTCTGTCAAATAAATAAATAAAAATCTTTAAAAAATAAAATAAAATAAAATAAATTAACGATGTGTCATACTTCAAGAGGGATCCCACTGTCTCCCATCCCAGCAGTGGTGGTTAACACAGTAGACAAGCTCTTCAGTCTTACTACCATAGCAAAGACAGCTTGGTGACCACCTTAATCCAACAGTGGAAGTGGAAACACGTCAAAGCATAGTCTACGATGTTTCTAGTGCACATCATACCCTGACTGCAATAAAATCCTGACAAAACTTAAGATAGGAAAGAGAATAGAACCAAAGCTTCCTGGAGCACCTCCGAATGCATTGTGTAAAATTGCCCCAACAATGGGATATGAATGTATTTTGGTAATCATATGTTTATCATCAAAATGAAGTTTTCTCTTTTCCAAGAGCCACAATTTTACCAGTGGCATAGAGTTTCCTACCTAAGGAATCTCCACTTCCCCTCTTTTTAGGGGCAGAAACATTCATTTCATTGAAATTTTTATTAAGAAGCTTTGTAAGTCTCAATACTTTACTTCACTGCCCACATCATCCTCAATCCCCAGGTAATACAGAAAAGACACATCAAACTTTCAATTCTAGTTAAATTTTTAGAAACTCTGGAACTTGACCTAAACTGTTGCCTTTTGCCTTAGTGACAATGAAATCAACTCCATCGCCAGCCCACTGATTCTCAACCTATGAACTAATAGTTTGGCATCTTATCTGCCTGGGAATGTTGTCCCCCGTTTTAGACTTTGCCTTATTACAGGCTGTTATAGCCAAATATTAAAAATGACTCACGTGATACATTCAATTTTTTAACATTTTTGAAGTTCTGGTAAATTATAATTAATTTAAAATTTACCATTTTAACCATTTTTAAGTGTACAGTACAGTGTATAAACTATCACCACCATCCATTGCCAGAACTTTTCTCATCTTGCAAAACAGAAACTGTATGTTCACTGAACACTAACTGCTCCCTTTTCCTCTTTCCCCAGACCCTAGCCACCACCACTCTACTGTCCCTATGAATTTGACTATTCTAGATATCTCATGTAAGTGGAATCAATGCACAATTTTATCAACAGATGTGAGTAGCTTTTCTAAAACATCCTATAAAACAAACCTATCCACTATTTAAAACCCAGAGGAGGGGAGCCTGGGTGGCTCAGTTGGTTGGGCATTTGCATTTGGCTTGGGTCATGATCCAGGCTTCCTGGGATCAAGCCCTGCACATCACATCAGCCTCCCCGCTCAGCGGGGAACCTGCTTCTCCCTCTCCCTCCTCCCTCCCCACCCCTGCCCATGCTTGCTCACTCTCTTGTGCTCTCTATCTCAAATAAATAAATAAAACCTTTTAAAAAATAAAAATGAAATAAATGAAACTCCAAGATGTCATCTTAAAGAGACATGAGAAAAAGGCTGTCCTTGGCCTCAGTGGGAATGATGCCTGGCTGGCACTATATGCAACTAACTGGCCAGCTGCTGTCCGGAATGCTGACCCTTGCTTCCCTGCTGGTTAATGAAGGAGAAAGCAGCCCTTCTTGAGTCAGAAGGACTGTTCCTGCTACAGACCTTAACCTGAGCGTTCTGAGGAGTCCTCCGGAAGCAGAATACTACAGGAAGACAGCTTCTGCTCAAGACTATCAGAGTAAACTAATGACTGAATGAAGGCAACAGCCCAAGCCCCAGGGAACATGGGAAGTCAGGGGACTAGCGCTACACATCGTTGCACTTCAATTTGTATGCGTATTTTTGTTATTTTCCTCATCATTCTCCTTTACCTCTTTTGGTTTAAGGTTCTGAATTGTTGACAGCTTGTTACCTCTTAACTATGGTACCTGTAAGCTGCTGGAGCCGGACAGAATCAGGAGATACCCATGGACAGAAATAGGAGAACCCATTGTTGAATTGTCAGGAGTCTTGCTGGTTAAATTCTCCACAGCTTGAAACCAACCTGTGAAAACATTTACACAGTGGAAAAACAGAAAACTACAAATTGGGGCCTCTCCCCCTCCCACTCTCCCAGAGAATCTGCTGTTAAGCATTTACCTCACACCATGGCCTAGAAGGTCCCCATCCTTCGTATTGCCCTTTGGATCCTTACTCACTCCCAAGCCTATGTCCAGCTGACTAGGGTTTGCTTATGATATGGCTAACACACCATTAATCTGCTGACTTTGTGTTCACTTTCATTTGGGGACCACCCAGCTTCAATTGGTACGAGTTCCTAGATATCTGTTCATTTGCTGGGTAACTGCTCTCAACCACTAACTTTTTAGATGGTGAACACCTCATAGGCCAGACAACCAGAAATCTGAAACTCCTTATCACATTGTATGAAAAGGGAGATTCCTATCTCCACTTGTAAATCTTTCATGAGTGCTAGACTTTGCACGGAAATTTTACAGTCACCGAGCTTTACTGGTATGGTGTACACAGGGTATATACTGGGGTCCTCTCCCCTTTGCACACCTTACAAGACACACGCCATGAAGGCGCAGCCTGGAGCTCTCTCACTTTAGATCTAGCTCATGATTTCTCCACCTTAAATTCAGTCACTGGCCTAATCTTGATGAGGGACACCATCACTCCAAGTGCCACAAGATCTCTTTTCCCATGAAAATTGTGAGCTGGGCTGAAAACGAGCTGACAGTTCCTTTTGAAACTTGTGTGGCTCCAAAGCAAGATGTTTCTTATTAGAGAGAGATGGAAAGGCACAGAACATTTCTCAGTCTTGTCTGGGAGGGGCAGGCATTGCTGCTTTTCAGTACAAGCCTGAACAACTCGGCACAGGCCTGTGTGTTTCTTTCCTCTCACCAGAAGCCTGAAACTTCCCACACATGTGGAGTGATCCGAACTGCTCATTCGGAGCACAAGTTGTCCTCACTCTGAGCACTTGTATTCTTTCCTTTTTCTTTTTAAGAATTTATTTATTTATTTATTTATTTATTTATTTGAGAGAGCGCATGCAAGCAGGGGAGCTGTGAACAGAGGAAGAGGGAGAAGCAGGCAGACACTTAACTAATCAAGTCACCCAGCCACCTATAAACTCTATCATAGTAAAGCCTCTACCTTTATGATTCATCTTTGTATCTCCTATGCCTGACTCGCAGGACTATATATAATGACTACATATAAAGACTATATATAAATGAGTTTATATTAATAATTCCAACTCAAAGTTAGCATTATAGTGCTTTTTCTTTTCTAAGATATTATTTTTAAGTAATCTCCACACCCAACATGGGGCTTGAACTCACAATCCCAAGATCAAGAGTCACATGTTCTACCCACTGGGCCACTCAGGCACCCATATAGTGCTTTTTTTCCCCATATCTTCTTAACTTGGACATCTTGGTTCCTAATAATATTAATATCTCCTTGTTTTATTTTATAATATGCAAATGCAGAAGAACAACAATATTACTAACAATAACCTACAGAATGCAATTCAAAATACCTTTCTTTGTACTTTTATTTGTCCTTAGACTTTATATGAGGAAAATGTTACAGTGTTCTATGTTCCAAAGTAACTTTAAGTAATTATTTTCTCAGGGTGCCTGGCTGGCTGAGTCAGTTGAGTGTGACTGTTGATCTTGAGGTTGTAAGTTTGAGCCCCACATTGGGTGTAGAGATGACTTAAAAATAAAATCTAGGGCGCCTGGGTGGCTCAGTGGGTTGGGCCACTGCCTTCAGCTCGGGTCATGATCTCAGGATCCTGGGATCGAGTCCCGCATCGGGCTCTCTGCTCGGCAGGGAGCCTGCTTCCTTCTCTCTCTCTCTGCCTGCCTCTCAGTGTACTTGTAATTTCTCTCTGTCAAATAAATAAATAAAAATCTTTAAAAAAAAATAAATAAAAATAAAATAAAAAATAAAATCTAAAAAATAATAATATTTTCTCAGTGTGACTGGGTTTGTTTTGTTTGTTTGTTTTTTAAAAGATTGTATTATTTATTTGACAGAGAGAGATCACAAGTAGGCAGAGAGGCAGGCAGAGAGAGAGGGAGAAGCAGGCTCCCCGCTGAGCAGAGAGCCCAATGCAGGGCTCAATCCCAGGACCCTGAGATCATAACCTGAGCTGAAGGCAGAGGCTTAACCAGCTGAGCCACCCAGGCGCCCCACGACTGGGTTTTATATTCAGGTCACTGGTTTCTGTTCATGTTCAATTTTAGGATTTTTTTTCTTATTTCACTTAATTTTATTTTTTGAATATTTAAATCATTTACATGGTTCAAAAGTCAAAGCTGCATAAAAAGGATACCCAGAGAATTAAATTCTTGCTCCCACCTTTATTCCTTATACCCTCCACCAATCTTCATAAGGAATCATTTCCATTTTCAAAAATGTCTTATTTATTCTTCCCTTTTTCATAAAAATAAGTACATATATATATGTACAAGTATATACAAATATGTTTATGTGTGGATATGCCCTAGTTTATTCAGTCTTCTAGTGATGGATACTTGGATTTGTTTTCAAACTTTTCTCATTACAAATAATCTCCCCATGCAGAGTATGTGCAAATCATATTTTGCATTTGTGAAGGTCTCTCTTCAGCTAGGTTCCTAGAAAGATCAGTGAATCACAGGATAAATACATATATAATAATTTTGCTAAATATTGCCCAATTTTCCCTCCAGGGAGGTTTTGCTACTTTGCAATCCTGCTAGCAATGTTTAAGAATATCTGGGTGTGCGTGGGTGGCTCAGCTGGTTGAGCTGGAGCACCTGACTTGGGCTCAGGCGATCTCAGAGTCGTGGGATTGAGCCCCACATCAGGCTCCCTGCTCAGCAGAGTGTCTGCTTCTCCCTCTGCCCCTCCCCACCCTGACCTACCCCCATTTATGCACTCTTTTGCTCTCTCTCAAATAAATAAATAAATTTAAAATAAATTAATTTGAGTTTGAGTTTGAGCACGGTTTGAGTCCCATGTTGGGTGTAGAGATAACTTCAAAATAAAGGCTTTTATATTTATTATTATCATTATTATTATTTTAAGTAGGTGCCATGCCCAGCACAGAGCCCAACATGGGGCTTGAACTCACAACCCTGAGATCAAAACCTGAGCTGAGATCAAGAGTTGGATGCTTAAACAACCGACTGAGCCACCCAGACGCCCCCAAAATAAAGCCTTTAAATAAATAAGAATACCTGTTTATCCCCAGGATTACCAATGTAATGTGACTTTTTTTCAGGCTTTTGCACTTGGAGCTATCTAGAAGTGGGAAGGCTGTGAGATTTCACCTTACCCGCATGCTAACAAGTTAGCCTCAGTGGGTGCTGCCAGCAGACTTTAGACTCTCAGTCAAAAACAAAAGAAGCCATTACTTATGGCAGAGCAGGAGCCTGAGCCCCATGCTGGCATTGGTTCATCTTGTCCCCACCCCAAGTCCCGTGGAGATGATGTGGAGCAGCCCACGTGGATGATGTGCCCAGGAGAGTCTGTGCAACAGCAGAGGAAACCTGAGTCTAGGAAACCCCCAATCTTATATAAGGGAGCTGCCAAGAAACCTGTCCAACCTTTACTCCTAAGAAAATATTATCTTTATTGCCCCAGTCCGAAAATAAATCAGCCCTCTGCTGCATTTGCATCGCCTTGATGAAGAATGATGCTGAATACTTTTTCCAATGTTTCAAAGGCAATTACCTGTCATCTCCTGGGAACGGTCTCAGTATTTCTGGCCATTTTCCTACCAGGTTTTTGTCTTTGACTTTTTAACAATTTTATTATGATATGATTTACATAGCATCATGGTCACCCATTTAAAGAGCGCCATTCAGTAAGCAGTGTGTTTATAGATACGCAACCATCACCACTTGGGAACATCTTTATTACCCCAAAAGAAACCTCTGACCCATTAGCCGTCATCCCTCAGCCTCAATCCTTACCCCTACCCCACCCAGCCCTACTTGACCACTAATCTACTCTCCATCTCCATCTCTATGGATTTGCCTAGTCTAGATGTTCCATATACATGGTATTGCACAGTGGAGCCTGGGGGGCTCAGTTGGTTAAACTCCTGCCTTGGGCTCAGGTCAGGATCCCAGGGTCCGGTGTTCCACACAGTATGTGAGCTTCTGTAACTGGCTTCTTTCTCTTAGCGTGTTTTTGAGGTCCATCCATGTAGCATCTATCAATACTCTTCTTTATTCTTTGTTATGCATTGATAGAACTTAACTATTTTGTGTAATTTAAGCTGAAAATACTTTCTGCCAGTTTTTCACTTGTCTTTTGACTTTGCTTATGATGGCTTTGCCAAGTAAAAGTTTATATTTGTCTGCATGTATGTAGATATAGATAAACACATTAGATATTAGATGTATAGAGAAGTACTTAAATGTACCAATCTCTGTCCATGGCTTCTGGAATTTGAGTTATAATACAACAGCCTTCCTCATGTCCAGGTAATAAAGAAATAGACATGTTTTATTCTTAAATGTATCTTTTCATTTTTTTACATTGAAATGAAGGATCTATTTGGAGTATATTTTAATGTAAAATAAGGGACACAAATCTAAATATATAATTTTTTTCAAATGGCTCTCTAGTTGTGCTGGTACTTTTTAAAAAAGTTAATCTTTCCCCTCAATAATTTAAGATGCTTCCTTTGTCATATGCTAAATTTCCATATATACTTGAAATTGTTTCCACTGGTTTGTCTGCTAGCCAGGCATCAACACCACATTGTTTTAATTATAGGCTCTCTACAGTAATTTTTAATATACGGTAAGGCCAACCCCTCTAATTGCTCTTCCTTTTGATGATATACGTGCATATTTTGCTTATTTATTTTTCCATATGAATCTTATGATCCAATGCCAGGAAAAATTTTGCTGGCATCTTTTTGGGGAATTACCTTAAGTTAGCATATTAACTTGGAGAGACTTGAAATTTTTATGATGTTAATTGGTCCTATTGAAGACAAGGAATGTGTTTCTATTTTTGTTTAATCAAACTTTTGTGATTTTTCACGACTGTCTCCAAATCTTCCTCATGTTTGACCCATCCTCTCAAAACAATGTTTCCCATCATCTATGTAACTAGGTCTACGGAGGATGGCCAGCCATAGTAGCAGCTCTTCTCTTGGAGGAGGGACAAGGAAGTGGGCTGACAGAGGTAACCAGAAGAGCCAAGTATCTTCTATGTTCTACTTTCCCTGAGTTTTGTTCTGTTGGCCCCACTGAGGGTTTTACCCATGTGTATGTTGCTAGCTATGCTGTTATATAGTAGTCATTGAAACACTGTCTTTGGGGCGCCTGGGTGGGTTAAGCCTCTGCTTCGGCTTAGGTCATGATCTCAGGGTCCTGGGATCGAGCCCCGAGTCGGACTCTCTGCTCAGCAGGCAGCCTTCTTCCTCCCTGCCTCTCTGCCTACTTGTGATCTCTCGCTCTCTCTGTCAAATAAATAAATAAGATCTAAAAAAAAAAGAAAAGAAAAGAAACACTATCTTTCGTAAGCTTTACTGGACAATGTGGCTGAACATGATATGGGATTGAAAACAGACTAGAGACTAAATATAGGAATTTAGTGTATAATGGGGCTTTGGAATTAAGTTATTCTATTTTTTACTGACGTCAGAGACTTGTAATGGGACACCTCACCTGCCCAATGAGTTGATTCCAGAAGGAGTCAGAGGAGAAATAACAAGAATCAGGAAAGCGATTTCACAAAGGTGAAAGCAGGACTTTTGTGGTTGCCTTTGCTGTGCAAGGCCACTGTACTCCAGGTTAACGCGAGGCTTGCTCTGAAACCTAGTGGAGTGAGCCCCTGGGTAGCTCAGGCACTAAGCATCTGCCTTCGGCTGGGGCCATGATCTCAGGGTCCTGGCATCAAGCTCTGCATCCAGCAACCTGCTCCGTGGGAAGCCTGCTTCTCCCTCTCCCATCCTCCTTGCTTGTGCTCCCTCTCTTGCTGTCTTTCTCTCTGTCAAATAAATACATAAAATCTTAAAAAAGAAAAAAAATCCTAATGGAGTAACAGAGAGTATATAAACCAATGAGGTATAGGAGGAGAGGGAAAAACTTGTTTCTTTTTTCAAACCCTTCCGGCTCCTCTCCAGCTCAGAGAGCAAAGAGATTATGCAGGAGCAGCAGCAATCTTGTGTTAAGAATGCTTGGTCATCTCTCTGACAACACTGCCATCTAAGCCTCTTCTGGGACCCTTGAGTTACCCACAAATTAGCAAAATAAAAGGCCTCCTGTTCCAAAAGATTTCCCACTTTGAGTCTTTCCTAGTCCCCTTAGTCTTAAAATGTACCAGAACACCCATACAATAGGGTATCAGGCTGCTCCAATACAGAGTCAGGAAAGTCTCTACCTACAACAGTGAAGGAATTGCCAGGATACACTGTTGACAGAAAGAAATCAAGACAGGGGTGTCGGGCTGGTTCAGCTGGTAGAGCCTGCAACCCCTGATCCTGAAGTTGTGAGTTCAAGGCCCACATTAGGTGTGGAGCCTTCTTCAGAAAAAAAAGAAAGAAAGAAAGAAGACATCAAGTTGAGAAAAGTATGTATGTAAGCTACCATTTATCTAAGAAAGGAAGACTACAGATATAGGTATACAGGTAATGCTTATATTAATTGGCACCTGGGTGGCTCAGTGGGTTAAAGCCTCTGCCTTCGGCTCAGGTCATGATCCCAGAGTCCTGGGATCGAGCCCCACATTGGGCTCTCTGCTCAGCAGGAAGCCTGCTTCCTCCTCTCTCTCTCTCTCTCTCTCTCTCTCTCTGCCTGCCTCTCTGCCTACTTCTGATCTCTATCAAATAAATAAATAAAAATCTTTGAAAAAAAATGCTTATATTAAAAAAAAAAAAAAAAACAGATAATCCATAGCCCTCGCCTCCACTCCTGCTGCCTATCCAACCTGCTTCCTCCCAGAGAGCCAGCAGCTCCACTGGGCCAGGTGTGGCATCTGCACCCTTTAGGGCAGTGACGATCGTCTCTGACCACCGTCTAAGTGCTATGAAGATCGCACACAGAGGTCCAGACTCACTTCAGCTTCAGAAAGTCAACAGATGCACCAACTGCTGCTTTGGATTTCACTGGTAGTCAGTGGTTGACCACCTGTCTGGTATGCAGCCAGTCTGAGGAAAGAAACCTCCTTACTTATGGTTCTGTTACAAGGTGAAATCTTCAAGCACAAGGAGATGAAACACACTTCCTTTTCAATTACCCTTTCTCTTTTTTAATTTATTTTGACTTGAATCACTAGACCAAAATTATTATTATTTTTTTTTTTTTGACAGAGACAGACATGTGAGAGTGGGAACACAAGAGGGGGGAGTGGGAAAGGGAGAAGCAGGCTTCCCACTGAGCAGGGAGCCTGATGTGGGGCTTGATCCCAGGACCCTGGGATCATGACGTGAGCCAAATCAGACGCTTAATGACTGAGCCACACAGGCACCCTTCACTAGACCAAAACTAATGGTGAGATCATCCTTCATTGTTGTGACAACGGGGCAGATAATTTGTATATTGGATGGGGTGCTTGCATTTATTTTATAGGATATCACCAATAAGAAAGTGTTCCTGGGCGGCGCCTCGGTGGCTCAGTGGGTTAAAGCCTCTGCCTTCAGCTCAAGTCATGATCCCAGGGTCCTGGGATCAAGCCCCGCATAGGGCTCTCCGCTCAGCAGGGAGCCTGCTTCCTCCTATCTCTCTGCCTGCTTCTCTGCCTACTTGTGATCTCTGTCTGTTAAATTAAAAAAAAAAAAAAAAAAGCCTCTGCCTTCAGCTCAGGTCATGATCCCAGGGTCTTGGGATCGAGCCTCACATGGGGCTCTCTGCTCAGCAGGGAGCCTGCCTCCTCCTCCTCTCTCTTTCTGCCTGCCTCTGCCTACTTGTGGTCTGTCTGTCAAATAAATAAAAATCTTTAAAAAAAATAAATAAATAAATAAATAAATAAATAAAATGCGTTCCCGAGCATAGACACCTGTGGAGTCAGACCTTTGTTTATTTTTTTTTTTTTTAAAGATTTTATTTATTTATTTATTTGACAGGTAGAGATCACAAGTAGGCAGAGAGGCAGGCGGGGGGGGGCGGGGAAGCAGGCTCCCCACTGAGCAGAGAGCCCGACGTGGGGCTCGATCCCAGGACCCTGAGATCATGACCTGAGCCGAAGGCAGTGGCTTAACCCACTGAGCCACCCAGGCGCCCCCAGACCTTTGTTTAAAGCCATGATAGAAGATGGATTTGGGGCTGTGTGTTTAGAAGCTAAAGGGCTTGTTAACCTGAAGCACATCACAAATCCATTATCAAAATGGAGCCTCACCCCCCCACCAAAAAAGTGGAGCCTTTTCTTCTGGGACACTATCAAATTTTGGATTTAAGGTCAAGTGACGTTGCTTCCATGGAAATGGTGAAGTATCATCACTGTAGAAATGAACGCCTGCATGCCCTCTCTAACTGTGGAGAATGTACTCGCGGGTCTTGACGTGGAAACTGTGGAGGTGAGAACTGGAGACAGCAGTACAGACAACTCTTTCAAGGACTTTTGCTATAAAGGAGAGGGGGAGACGGAAGACGAGAGCTGGTGCAGGGGGCGTGGATGTGCACATGCTACCAGCCACCCAGTGGAAAGGACAAACCGATGCTGCAAGAGATGGGGGGGACCAATCCTTAATATGGAAGCTCAAGGCAAATGTGTTGTGATTCCTCGGTGGTAAAGTAATTAACGTTTGCCTGCAGAAGCAGATTCACTCATGCTCTCTTTTCCTCTTCCTATACATGCCTACCTTTGGATCCTTGTGCATGTACATGTACATCTCCATGTGACAGAAACATTACCTGACAGGCAGGAGAACTGGATGTCTTTGAGCTGGGGGCACTGATTCTGGCTTGGCTGCTGTCGCCCTGTTGAAGCAGCTTAAAGAGGCTCCGGTAGACTATGCTCTCCAGACACTTGAAGTTGGCTTGGAAGATGGTCCCCATTTACTGGCTGCTGGAAAGGCAACAGACAACATTGGGAGTAATATCATGAAGTCCTCTGGACTCTGAGGAAGGCATTCAGATACTAAATGAAGTCACATTTTCCTTGGAAACTTAGAACCGTGCAACAGTTCACACTTCAGGAGATATGTATTTGATTTCCAAGTACATCTGGAAGAACCCAGATAGCGTGGTGATCTTCTCTGGAGAAGATTCCGATGTACTTCTACAGAGTTATTTATATTTCCATAACGACAACTTCTAAAAAAGCCAATGAGAGTGAGAAACTTCTGAGGGAACTCTGTTTGTTTGATGTTGTTCTCCACACAGATCAAACTGCTGTTACCCATGGACTTGAACTGAGAGTCCCATTCCTGGATCGTTGTTTTCTTCCCATTACTTGTCTCTGCTACCAGCAATGAAAATTCCAAAGAGTGGGATAGAAAACCATGACCCGAGAGAGAATATTTGAAGACTCTAAACCAATCCTTAAGGAGATTCTCCAGTGACCAACAGAAGCCTTCAGTCATGGGATAACCTCAGTTAATAATTTGTTTTAAGATTTTACAGGAATCTTTTACAGGACTGGCCAGCTCAGTCGATGGAGCCTATTATGACTTTTGATCTCAGGGTTGTGAGTTTGAGCCCCATAATGGGTTTATTTTACTTAAAAGTAAAATCTTAAAAAAAAAAAAAAAAGATTTCACAGGAATATCTGGACAGCAGGTTGGTGATGTTATGATGCTGAGGGCAAGGCACAAATTTCCCTCAGTACTCCTCAAACTTACAAAAGCGATTACTACTGTTAATCCTGGAATGGCGCTACCCAGGTCAGACTAACCGGCTCACCAGGTACTAAATGCCCAAGCAGACCCACGCCGCCAACCCTTCTGCCTGCACTCTGACCTGGTTATAAGCTACCAAAGCTGAGACACCCACTAAAGCACAGATGGAAGGTAAATGTTCCTACTCGTGAAGGGCAGTGGGACTAGAGGCAGGTGGGGCCCCCCACCCACATGTACTCGAGCATGGAAAGAAAAGTTTCAACTCTAAAACACAAAGGGAAAATAAATCATAAAATGAAAAAGAAATTGTTACCAGTGGGGTAGGAGGAGGAACAGGATAGAGGAGACAGAAATGAAAGCCAGACATGTTTTAAACACTTGACTTTGAAACCATGTAAGTATTTTACATAGATCTAAAACAAGATTAAATTTTAGCAACCTCCAAGTATAAAGGAAAATGAAGCAAATGAAATCACTAAAAATCCTTAATGACTTCCTAAGCACTAAATGTGATGCCTTGAGGGTACGTTCAACTTAACCTGTCTGCATTTTACATTATTGATACTGACTCATTATTAAAATTCTCTTCCTCCTTGGCTTTTCTGAGACCGCTATTTTTTGGTTTACCTTATAATTCTGAGTCCACTTATTAATATCCTTCACCAAGCCCTCTTCTTCTACCTGTGCTTTCAAGATAAGTAGTTTCCATTCTTTTTTATTTTTTTTTCTTTTTTAAGATTTTATTTTTAAATAGTCTCTATTCCCAACATGGGGCTCAAACTCACAACCCCAAGATCAAGAGTCACATGCTCCAGCAACTGAGCCCACCAGGTGACTCCCTTCCTCTTAAGTAGGCTTCCTGCCCAATGTGGGGCTTGAACTCACAATCCTGAGATCCAGAGCCACATGCTCTTGGGGCACTGGGGTGGCTCAGTCTTTGGGCCCATGACTCTTGGTTTCCAAGAGATCCAAGAATATGAGATCCAACCCTGCATCAAGCCCCCAGTCGGGCTCCATGCTCAGCATGGTCGGGTGGTCCCTTCTCTCTGCTCCTCCCCCACTTGGCACTCACTCTCTCTCTCTCTCAAATAAATAAATGAAATCTTAAAAAAAAAAAAAAGCCACATGCTGTAGGTAGTTCTCTTTTTTTTCTTTTTGTTTCTTTCTTTTTTTTTTTTTAAGTAATCTCTACAACCAATGTGGGGCTCGAATTCACAACCCTGAGATCAAGTCGCGCACTCCACGGACTGAGCCAGCCGGGCACCCCTAGGCAGTTCCATTCTTAACTTACTCTTTTTAATCTACTGATCACTCCAAGTAGTATAACCATATACTCCCCTGACTTCTGTTAGACATATTTACATTAATATATGATTATAAGAAAATTAAGATCAATATGAGTTGCTGTACTATATATTGCCATGGGAGAGGAAAAATGAACCAATTTCAAGGGAACTGCTCTAAAAATCGTTTCTTTGATTAAGTTATTTGGCCTATCTACTGAAGTACTGTCATTCAAAATCTACCTCAGGTGTTATCTACCCTGTAAAACCTTATCTAGATTTCTCTCAGCAGAATTAATCATTACTTCCTCTTCACTCTGATAAGATCTCTCTTCTGACATTTATTACCTAGTCACATATATTACCAAAATGCCAAAACAGAAATGGGTAGAGAAAGGGTAGAAAAAAAACAAAACACAAGAGGCCCTAAGATCTCCATAATATCAACATTTGTGAGTGAGGAAGCAGATAGAAGCAAGATGAACAGGAAGCAATGCAAATGGTAAAAATCGGAAATAGGACAGAATAAAGGCTCACACTGAGATAACACCATAGGGTTATGGAAGCCACTGGACCAGTACAGGGACACGAGGACAAAGGCAAAAGTAGGCCCAGACAAAAAGTGAAACCAGCCTTTCCTGGATCTGCACCTTCAGGGTCTTCCAGAGACCACACTGTGCCCTGGAAACAGCACCCCCACAGCCCCCACTCACCAATCCCACACCGCACACTGGTTGGTGGTGGTGGGGTGCTAAGCAAGGGGCTACAGTGCTGCTCTGGAAGACCTTGCAGACCCCATTTCCAAGGCTCTGCCCCTAAAGGGGATCCCCTCAGGCCTGTGGGCTCCACTTGTGCTGGCAGGAGACCTGGTTCCTGCCCACAAGTGCTAGTCTGAGACAGAGCCAGTCACCCCTGGCCAGCCCTCACAGGCTCTTGTCAAGCTGCCTTGGCCTTCTGTGCTCTTAGGCCCTCCTCTCTCTTCCGGCTTTGGGGGAAGTTTGTGGGGTGCCAGCCCCTGGGTCTTCTTTCTTCCTCCCCCAAAGGCCAGCCCTTCCCTGTTAACCCTGGAAGGCAGAGTTCATAAAGCAGTAAGGAATTCGGGTCTTATTCACAGGGGCTTGTCTAATTTACCTTCTTCCATTGCCTCTCCTAGGTAGTCCAGGAACACTGCCAGTTCCTGTCACCCCAGGAGCTTACTCTGGGCCCTCTCTTCCCTTTCTGCCTCTTCCAACTCCCGCTGAATGTGAAAGCCCTCCTTCTGGCAGGGCAGTGTCCAAAGTGCCTTCAGAGTGGACATTGCAGGGCGCCTGGGTGGCTCAGTTGGTTATGCGTCTGTCTTTGGCTCCGGTCACCATCCCAGGGTCCTGGAATCCGGCTCCCTGCTCAGCAGGAAGCTTGCTTCTCCCTCTCTGACTCTGGCTGCTTGTGTTCCCTCTCTTGCTGTCTCTGTCAAAAAATAAATAAAATCTTGAAAGAACTAAAATAACATTGGGAAGGTATGTGCTATGGTGAGTGCTGTAAAGTGTGTAAACCTGGAGATTCACAGACCTGTACCCCTGGGGCTAATAATACATTATATATTAATAAAAAAATAAAAAAAAATTTTAAAAAGAAATAAAATAACTAAAACATGCCCACAAAACAGCTGAAAAATCATAGCTGAAAATGCTTAATAATTCAAAATGAGCTAAAACAAATTAATGAAACAATAGAAATTCTGAAGAAACAGGTAGAAATTAGTAAAAGTAAAAAATGAGATGACAGAATTCAGACTTAACCAACTGAGCTACCCAGGTGCTCCTGAAGATGATATGTGAGTTGCACAAAAGCAAATACCCCCAAAAAAGGCCTTATCAGAAAAAGAGGATAGGAGCCCCTGGGCGGCTCAGTCAGTTAAGTGTCCAAGACTTGGTTGGCTTGACCTTAACCCTGATCTCAGGGTGGTGAGATCAAGCCCTATGTTGGACTCTGGGTTGGGGAGGGGCCGGCTGGAGATTGTCTCTCTCTCTCTCCCCCTCCGCCCTTCCCTGCTTCTCCGTCTTGCACTCTCACTCTCAAAAAAAAAAAAAAAAAAAGTGAGGAGAGTAGTTACCCCTGGAGGAACAATAACTGAGAGGGAACCCTGGGGGGCTTCTGCTGTTCCTGAAATATACCCTTTTTAATTTGGGCATTGATGACATAGATGTGTTTACTTTGTTAAAATCAGACTGTACAGGTGGCGCCTGGGTGGCTCTGCCTTCAGCTCAGGTCATGATCCCAGGGGTCCCGCATCTGGCTCTCTGCTCGGCAGGGAGCCTGCTTTCCTTCCTCTCTCTCTGCCTGCCTGTCTGCCTATTTGTGATCTCTGTCAAATAAATAAATAAAATCTTAAAAAAAAATCAGACTGTACACTAATTTTTTAAGAGTCCTTCTTCGTGTGAATGCTGTACTCCTTAAAAGACTTTCATTCACAAAATTTAAAGATGAAAATAAATGACAGTTACTTGTATATTCTAAGAAAGCTCCTTTGTACACCCAATTTCAGTGGATACTCAGGAAGACAGCTTTTCTACTAATGATTTACTCAACTTTCTGTTAATAAAAAGGGTATGCATAACCAAAAACCAGATGCTGAAAGAAAGAATACTTACCTAGTACTTTTGGCCACCTGAATGAATCTCACCAAAGTGTCTAACAAGTAGCCAAACTGATTGCTATCTATACATAATATTTACATACAGATGCCACTCCACCCTGAAACACCTCAATCAATTGTGTATCAATAGCATCACAGCCGTCTAACTCATGTACGCATTCATATTCAACAACATATGTAACTTAGTTCTTCAAGGTGTTGAGAAACATTGCCAAGGACCATGCTCTGCCTTGTCCTATTACAAGACAAGACACACTCTCTTGCCAATACAGTATAACGGCTAGGCAAAATTAAAATTTTTAAAATTTTTTTTATTTTTTATAAACTATATATTTTTATCCCCCAGGGTACAGGTATGTGAATCGCCAGGTTTACACACTTCACAGCACTCACCATAGCACATAACCTCCCCAATGAAATTTTTTAAATTTTTTAAAAAGCTAGAGAAGGGGCACCTGGGTGGCTCAGTCGTTAGGTGGCTGCCTTCAGCTCAGGTCATGATCCCAGGGTCCTAGGATCGAGTCCCACATCGAGTCCCAGCAGGAAGCCTGCTTCTCCCTCTCCCCCACCCCTTGCTTTTCTCCCTCTCTTGCTCCCGTTCTGTCAAATAAATAAATAAAATCTAAACAAAAACAAAAACAAAAAAAAAACAACCCACCTAGACAAGCTCTACCAATCTGGACCACATTGCAATTGCGATTGGATACAGTTCTTTCTTTAATATAGAAATAAAATTGGAGGGACGCCTGGGTGGCTCAGTTGGTTAAGCAGCTGCCTTCGGCTCAGGTCATGATCCCAGCGTTCTGGGATCGAGTCCCACATCGGGCTCCTTGCTCGGCAGGGAGCCTGCTTCTCCCTCTGCCTCTAGCCTGCCACTCTGTCTGCCTGTGCTTGCGCTCTGTATCTCTCTCTCTAACAAATAAATAAAATCTTTAAAAAAAAAAAAAAAAAGAAATAAAATTGGAGCTCCTGGGTGGCTTAGTCAGTGGGGCATCCAACTCTCGGTTTCTGCTCTGGTGGTGATCTCATGGGTTGTGGGATAAAGCCCTGAGAGGAAGCCCACACTCAGGCAGGAGTCTGTTTGAAAATTTTCTCCCTCTACTCCTCCCCCCACTCACAATCTCTGGTGTTCTCTCTCTCTCTCTGAAAAAGATGAATACATCTTTAAAAAAAGAAAGAAAGAAAATCTATTGCACAACCTTCCTTTACTCATTAATTCCTATATATTACCTTGCCCAAGTCATACAACTAATGATGGGTAAAATTAAAACTCTTAACCATTAAAATTATAGGTCTCAGTGATAAAGCTTCAGGGAAGCAGTGAGCTGAGACACTTCCCTCCCATACCTCGGGCCCAACCCCTTTACCACCAAACATTAGTCTGCTAGCATTTCAGCCAGTGCTCCCCTTTGAATAAACAAATGCATGGATATTTTCCTTTATAACTCAGCCTCCCTTAAGAGATTAAAAGGAGTTCCTTATCCATAGTAAGTTTTGACTTATGAGAATGAAGAACCAAAGAGAAGATTGTACCACCTTCCTTATCTGCTTGCTGATGCCTATGAAATACTTTTCATTCTATTATTAGAAATGAAGAGTGGCACCGGGGTGGCTCAGTGGGTAAAGCCTCTGCCTTCAGCTTGGGTCATGGTCTCAGGGTCCTGGGATCAAGCCCCACATCGGGCTCTCTGCTCAGCGGGGAGCCTGGTCCCTCCCCACCGCTGCCTGCCTCTCTGCCTACTTGCAATCTCTGTCAAATAAATAAATTAAATCTTTTTTAAAAATTATCAAAAAACAAGAAAAGAAACCCAGACAATATAGGTGAGTTTGATTCTGGAATGTAATCAAACAAGGACAAAACATCTATGATTTATATCCAAGAGAAGAAGGGATAAAGAATTTCACCAAAGAGGAAGAATCTATATATTTTTATTGTTTTTTAATTTTAATTCCAATATCGTTAACATACAGTGTTATATTAGTTCCAGGTGCATAATAACAGTGATTCAACAACTCCATACATTACTCAGTGCTCATCATAGTAAGTGTACTCTTGATTTGTTAAAAAAAAAAAGTCTGTTTTTTGGATTTTCTCTTTTTTTCCCTTTGTTTGCCTGTTTTGCATCTTAAATTCAACATATGACATCATATGCTAGTCGTTTTTCTCTGACTGACTTATTTCACTTTAGCAATATACTCTCTAGCTTCATCCATGGCAAGATTTCTTTGTCATGGCCGAATAATATTACATTGTGTATATGTGTATATACACATACAACATTTTCTTAGTCCATCTATCAATGGACACTTGGTCTGCTTCCATAATTTGGCTATTGTAAATAATGCTACAGTAAACACAGGGTTGCATATATCCTTTTGAATTAGTTTCCTCATATTCTTTGAGTAAATATCCAGTAGTGTGATTACTAGATCAAAGGGTAGTCCTATTTTTAATTTATTGAGGAAACTCCATTCTGTTTTCCATAGTGGCTGCACCAGTTTGCATTCCCAGTGTACACAAAAGTTCCTTTTTCTTTTTTTTTTTTCAAAAGATTTAATTTATTTATTTGACAAAGATCACAAGTGGGGAGAAAGGCAGGCAGAGAGAGGGGGAAAAGCAGGCTCCCTGCTGAGCAGAGAGTCTGATGCGGGGCTTGATCCCAGGACCACGAGATCATGACCCGAGCCAAAAGCAGAGGCCTAACCCATTGAGCCACCCAGGCGCCCCAAAAGTTCCTTTTTCTCCACATCCCCTCTAACACCTGCTGTTTAAAAATCTATATATTCTTTTAAATGCCAACTGGAAGCTCTATAACAGAAAGTGATTATATCTGAATTTAAAAGTCCAATTGATGCATTTGATACCAAATTAAATACAAAAGAACAGATAAATAGTAAATCGGAGAACAGGTCAATGCATTAAACTGAAGCACAGAGAGTTAAAAAGACACAAAAAGAGTATAAGAGACTTACAGAACGTGATAGAAAGGTCTAACCATGTAATTGAAGTTGAAGAAACAGAGAAAAGAAAGACTGTTTCAGAGAAACAGTAGACAAAAATTCCCCCAAACTGATGAAAGCTCTTAAACCACACATTCAATATGCTCTACAAGTCCCAGATGGGACAGAGAAAACACAGCTAGGCATAAGACAGTCAAACTGAAGGAAACCAAATATAAATGGGAAAATGCTGGGGCGCCTAGTAGCTCAGTCTGTTAAGATTCCAACTTTTAGTTTCAGCATGGGTCGTGATCTCAGGGTCCTGGGATTGAGCCCCACCTTGGGCTCCACGCTCACCACAAAGTCGGTTTGACATTCTCTCTCCCTCCGCCTTGTCCCTTCCCTTCCACTCAAATAAATAAATACATAAATAATATCTTTTTTAAAAGGGGGAAGAATCGGGGTATCTGGATGGCTTACTGCTTGAGCGTCTGCCTTCAGCTCAGGTCATGATCCCAGGGTCCTGGGATTGGGCCCTGCATCAGGCTCCCTACTCAGTAGGGAGCCTGCTACTCCTCTCACTCCCTCTGCTTGTATCCCCTTTCTGTCTCTCTCTCCCTGTGTCAAATAAATAAATAAAATCTTTTTAAAAAAATAAAAAGGGGAAGAATCTTAAAAACAGAAAGATTAAAAAGGGAGGACACCAATAAGATTGAAAGTTAACATTTCAGAAGAAATTATGGAAGTCAGAAGACAATGAAATAACATTTTTTAAGTGCTGAAGGAAAAAACAGAATTCTGTATCAGCAAAAACAAAGACAATATAAAGATATTTTCAACTCAAATGGACTAACGACCTAACTGCAAGACCCAAAACTATAAAACTCTTAAGGAAAAGAATATGGAAAATGACTCATAGAACTGGATATGGCAATGATTTCTTAGATGTGACATAAAGGACACAACAGGAAAAGGAAAACTAGACAAATGGGACTAAGTCAAACTTTAAAACTTCTGTACATCAAATGATACAATCAATAGAGTGAAAAGGTGGCCTACTGTCTAATATGGGAGGAAGTATTTGCTAATTATATATTGATAAGAGGTTAATATCCAGAATATATAAAGAATTCCTATAACTCAACAACAAAAAATAACCCAATTCAAAAATGGGCAAAGAACTTGAACAGTTCTTTCTTTCTTTCTCTATTTTTTTTTTTTTTTTAAGATTTTTATTTATTGGGTTGCCTGGGTAGCTCATTCTGTTTACTGTCTGCCTTTGGCTCAGGTCATGATGCCAGGGTCCTGGGATGGAGTCCGGCATCAGGTTCCCTGCAGGGAGCCTGCTTCTCCCTCTGCCTGCCACTACCCCAGCTTGTTCTCACTCACTCTCCCTTTCTCTCTCTCTAACAAATAAACAAAACCTTTTTCAGAAAGAATTTTATTTACCCATTTGAGAGAGACTGTGAGCAAGAGCTGGGGTGGGGCGGGAGAGGAGGAGAAGAGCAGAGGTAGGAGAAGCAGACTCCCCCCCCATCAGGGAGCCTGATACAGGGCTTGACCCCAGGACCCAGGGATCATTACTGAGCTGAAGGCAGATGTCCAACTGACTGAGCCACCCGGGCACCCCTGAATAATTCTCTCTGATACTTCTTTCTAATACTTTGTCTCCTCCAAAGATAACATACCAATGGCCAACAATCATATGAAACTAAAACCGATGAGACAATCTCACAACTGTTAGAACAGTTATTACTAAAATAAAAAACAAGACAGAAAATAAATATTGTCAAGTATGATCAGAACTTGGAACCCATGTACACTGTTGGTAGGAATGTAAAATGGTGCAGTCATCATAGCAAACAGTATGACATTTCCTCAAAAAATTAAAAATAACATCACCATATGACCCATCAGTCCTACTTCTTGATATATACCCAAAAGAACTGAAACCAAAATCCCAAAGAGATATTTATATACACATGTTCATAGCAGCATTTTTCACAATAGCTAATGGGTAGAAGCAACTCTAATGTCTACAAATGGATGAATGTAGAAACAAAATTGGTAAATACACACGAACTATTAGTCAGTCTTAAAATGGAAATCCAGTCTCAAGCTACAACATGGGGATATTATGCTAAATGAAATAAGCCAATCACAAAAAGGACAAATACCATATGAAGGATGGGGATAAAGGGAAATGGGGAGCTGTTGCTTAGTGGGTACAGAGTTTCAGTTCTGAAGATCTATGACACAAAAGTGTAAATATACTTAACACTACTGAACTGTATACTTGAACATGATAGAGTTGGTAAATTTCATGTTACATGTTCTTTACCACAACTTAAAAAAATTTTTTATGGGTTTGCTTATTTATTTGAGAGAGAGAGCATGAGCACACAAGCAGGGGGGAGGGGCAGAGGGGAGAGGGAGAAACAGATGTGCTGCTGAGCCCAGAGCCCAATGTGGGACTCAATCCCAGAACCCTGAGATCATGACCTGAGCCAAAGGCAAACACTTAACTAACTGAGACACCTAGGTGCCCCTTTAAAAAAATTTTTTTTAGTTAATTTATTTTTTTGAGAGAGAAAGAGAGATGGGGAGTGCACAAGCAGGAGGGGCAGAGGGAGAAGGAAAGAATCTCCAGCAGTCTCCATGCTGAGTGTGGAGCCAGACTTGGGACTTGATCTCACAACCCTGAGATCACCACCTGAGCCAAAACCAAGAGTCGAACATTCAATCATCTGAACCACACAGGTGTCCTACAGATTTGATTTTTAAGAAATACTAGAGAGAGTTCTTCAGGGTGACTTCAGATGAAAGAATAGAACTGCTTTAAAGATAAAGAGGTAAAAGGTATTGCTAAATTTAAATATGTTAAGGTTCATGATATAAGTAAGTATAAATAGGGGCTTGGGGGGCCCAGTCTCCCCCGCCCCTCCTTTTACCCCTCCCTTGCCTCTCTCTTTGCTCATGCACTTGTGCTCTCTCTCTCTCTCTTAAATACATAAAATCTTAAAAAAAAATAAGTAAGTATAAATAAGTAGTTGTTGCTTAAAACAACAGTAAGATCTTGCGGAACTTAAAACACGTGCAGAAATAAGATAAATGACAATAGTACAAAAAGTAGGAAGAGGTAAATGAACTTTGACTATAATAAGATTCTTTTATTCTTCGAAGTACTAACTTAAGTAGACTATAAATATATATACAACAAAATATAAATTGTAATTTCTAGGGTGACCACTAAAAGAATTATAAGAAGTTATAAATGAAAAGAGAATAGAAGAGAAAAACGGGTGAATACAAATATTTCCTTTATATAAAGGAAGGCAAAAAGAAGGAATAAAGGGACAAAAAAACCCAGAGAAGACCAACAGAAAACCAAAAGCAAGACAACAGATTTAAATCTAATTATAACAATAACCAGGTTAAATATAAAAAACCAATTTAGAGACAAATTTCAGACTGGATAAGAATACACCATATACTATGCACAAGTTGCCAAATTAAATATAAGAACTTAGAGGGGTGCCTGCGTGGCTCAGTTGGTTAAGGGTCTGACTCTTGATTTCAGCTCAGGTCATGATCTCAGGGTTGTGAGTTCAAGCCCCATGTTGGGGTCAGTGCAGAGTCTGCTTGAGATTCTCTCTCTCCTTCTCCCTCTAACCTTCCCCTTCCTGCTCTCATGCTCTCTCTCTCTCCCTCAAATAAATAAAAAAGACCTTAAAGAAAAAAAAAAAAGAACAGAAAGGTCGACAGAAAAAACATGAAAAAAGGATAAGTATACAAACACCAGCTAAAATAAAGCTGATATAGTCACACTAGTATCTGATAAGTATATATTTTTTAATCATAAAAGTGAATTTATTTAACTGATTTCAAACCAAATAAAAATATATAAAAGCGGGAACCTGGTTCAGTTGGTGGACCATGAACCTCTTAACCTCAGGCTTGTGGTTTCAAGCCCCACACTGGGTATAGTGGTTACTTAAAAATAAAAAATAAATATAAATATAAATATGCCTATGCGTGTGTGTGTGTGTATAAATGAATAACATAGTTTAAAAATCAGAGTTATAGGGATGCCTGGATGGCTCAGTGGGTTAACTGTCTGCCTTTGGCTCAGGTCATAGCTCCGGGGTCCTGGGATTAAGACCCAAACTGGGCTCCTTGGTCAGCAGGGAGCCTGTTTCTCCCTCTGCCTGCTGCTACCTCTGCTTGTGCATGTGTCTCTCTCTGACAAATAAATAAATAAAATCTTTGAAACTAAATAAATTAGGGGCGCCTTAGGTTAAAGCCTCTGCCTTCAGCTCAGGTTGTGATCCCAGAGTCCTAGGATCAAGCCCCTGAGTTGGGCTCTCTGCTCAGCGGGGACCCTGCTTCCCTTCTCTCTCTCTGCCTGCCTCTCTACCTACTTCTGATCTCTGTCTGCAAATAAATAAATAAAATCTTAAAAAAATATATATATATATCTAAATAAATAAATACATAAATTAGTCAATTAATTTAAATTTAAAACTCAGAGTTATAAACTGTTCAGCGAAAGCTTTCTAAAAAGTGAAGCCACTTTCCAAAAAAAAAAGTGAAGCCACTCTCTTTTTGAGGATCTGTAAACAAATATAATTGAATATAACTAAGATGTTATATTGGGCAACATGAAATAAACTTTATCTATAGAACTAAATATATGCTTTTTTTCTTCACTTTACAACATATCTTTCTATAACCACAAGATTGATTTCTTGTTTTTTTTTAAGATTTTATTTATTTATGTATTTGACAGACAGAGATCACAAGTAGGCAGAGAGCCAGGCAGAGAGAGGTGGGGGGTGGGGATGAGCAGAAAGCCCGATGCAGGGCTCGATCCCAGGGCCGTGAGATCATGACCTGAGCCGAAGGCAGAGGCTTTAACCCACTGAGCCACCCAGGCACCCCTAAATCTTTCCATTTTCTAAACAGTCTTTTTAAAAAGAACAGGTCCTGGGGCACCTGGGTGGTTTAGTCTGTTAAGCATCGGTCTTTGGCTCAGTTCATGATCCTAGAGCCCAGAGACTGACCTCTGTGTTGGGCTCCCTGCACAGCAGGGTGTCTGCTTCTCCCTCTCCCTCTGCCTCTCTCCCAACCCCTGCTTGTGCTCTCTCTCTCAAATAATTAAACAAAACCTTAATTAAAAAAAAAAAAAACAGTTTTAATGGGGAACCTGAGAGGCTCAGTCATTTGGGTGTACCACTCTTGATTTCACCTCAGGTCTTGATCTCAGGGCTTAAGTTCCTCACTGAACATGGAGTCTGCTTTAAAAAAGAAAAAAGAAAAAAGAACAGCTTTACTGAATTTTAATTCACACAGCATTCAATTTACCTATAAAAGTGCACAATTTATGGGGCACCTGGGTGGCTCAGTGGGATAAGTCTTTGCCTTCAGCTCAGGTCATGATCACAGGGTCCTGAGATCGAGCCCTGCATTGGGCTCTCTGCTCAGCAGGGAGCCTGCTTCCTCCTCTCTCTCTGCCTGCCTCTCTGCCTACCTGTGATCTCTGTCTGTCAAATAAATATATAAAATCTTAAAAAAAAAAAAAGTGCACAATTTAGGGGCACATGAGTGGCTCAGTTAGGTGTCTGCCTTTGGCTCAGGTCATGATCCTGGGGTTCTGGGACGGAGTCCCTCATCAGACTACCTGCTCAGTAGGAGTCTGCTGCTGCTTCTTCTTCTTTCTCTCTCTCTCTCTGTGTCAAGAAAATAAATAAAATCTTTTAAAAAAATAAAAGTGCACAATTTAATGTTTTTTAGTATATTCACAGACTTCAGCAATCTCCACCACAATATTAGAACATTTTCATCAGACCCCGAAAACCCTACACCCATTAGCAGTCACATACCCCCTTACCCCAATCTCTAGTCCTAGGCAACCCTTAATCTATATTCTGTGTATAGACTTGCGTCTTACTGACATCTGATAAAAATGCAATCACAATATGTGGCACTTTGCCATCTGGTTAACTTTTATCTAATTGCAGCACACGGCTCAAAATTCAAGATTTTGAGATCTGTATCACAGCCAGGTGCAACTCCTTCGGTGTGGCTGCTCTTATGACTAAAATCATCTGCCCCACATATATCCAACATGCAAACATGAGATGGGGAAGGATAACCACAATAAAGGCTACCATCATAAAAGACAAGAATGGGAGACACATGACAGTTACTTGTTCACAGAAACTTTGGAATTCTGCTAGGTAAATGTTGCCAGGATCTTCTACTCTGGTGGCAGAAAATGTTCCTTGAATAGGATCCAGTCTTTGTCTTTGGAAGTGGACCCTTGTCCACTGCTCTTTATCTCCTACGCAAATTCAGATCCTGATCAGATCCCCCCACCAGAGAAACAGCTATAGGTGCGTGTCCCCTGTGCTGCTTCTCCATTCCGCTTTGCCCTCCTTTTCTTTTCAGTTCTCCCATCCCCATCGAAGATTCTTATCAAGCAAGCACTCTTGGAACAGTCACCGAATATGTATGCAAACTAACTTACTAATCCTTTGCAATAGGTATTATTTAAAACAGATTTCACATACACACACACAATTTCAAAACAGCTAGAAATAGGCTAATAACTACAATCTAGGCTATACGTAAGCCATACTAACTCAGAAGCCTTAAGACACCCAAGTAAGAGGCGAGTTGAAGAGTCCTGAATATCCTGTGTGGTTGGAGCCCAATTATAAACTATTGCTATTTATTTCCTAGAATAATCACACGGGCCTTCCTTCGGAGCCACTAAAAGAAAAGGATGGGGGAACTGAGAAGCACCATTCAAGTCGGGCAGCACTCTTACGTACATTCAACGATATTCATTCTATATTAAAAAAAAAAAAATAGAAAGTTCATTACTCTACTTCTTCAACTGACTGTCCTTTCTGATTTTCTGCTTTGTCTCTATTATGAAGCAGCAACAAATTTAAGCTCCCAGTGATAGTTTCCCCCAGGAAAACTATAACCGCTGCATTTGAACAAGAAAGATTCAAGGGATTCAATGCAAAAGTAATTTTATTTATGTTCATTGTGGCCTCTTAAGTCTTTTCCCAGAAATGACCCTTAAATGTAGGAAAAGATAGATACTGTCACTCATAATGAGAAAGAAAGATTATCAAAAACCGGGACACCTGGGTGACTCAGTCGGCTAAGCCTCCGACTCTTGATCTCAGCTCAGGTTTTGAGCTCAGGGTTGTGAGTTCAGGCCCTGCATTGGGTCTGCACTGGGCATGGAGTCTACTTAATAATAAAAAATAAAAATAAAAAAATAAATGTGGGATGTGAAGAAAATGGAACTCTTCTCAATCACTGGCAGGATCATAAAATGGTGCAGTCACTGTGAAAAATAGCTTAGAAGTTCCTCTAAAAGGGAAGTATGGAATTACCTACCATTTGATCAAGCAACTCCACTCCTAATTGTACACCCCAAAGAAATGAAAACAGGGACTAGAACAGGTATTTTTTGTTGTTGTTGTTGTTGTTGCTAATTTTATTTATTTATTTATTTATCTGAGAGAGAAAGCGCACAAGCAGGCAGAGAGGCAGGCAGAGGCAGAAAGAGAAGCGGGCTCACTGCTGAGCAAGGAGCCTGATGCGGGACTCGATCCCAGGACCCTGAGATCAAGACTGAGCCGAAGGCAGCGGCTTAACCCACTGAGCCACCCAGGTGTCCCTAGAAAAGGTGTTTGTACATCACGTTCGAAGCAACACTATTCAAAACATTCAAAAGGTAGAAAAGGCCCAAATGTCAATCAACAGATGAATGAACAAATAAAATATAATAGAGATATATAATATTACTCAGCTTTAAAAAGGAAGGAAACCCTAACACATATTACCACCGGGATGAACCTTGAAGACATCAAGTTAAGTAAAATAAGCCAGTTACAGAAGGACAAATACTGTATGATTCCACTCATCTATGGTACCCAGAGCAGTCAAATGCACAGAGACAGAAAGTAGAATGATGGTTGCCTGGGGCTGGAGGAAGAAAAGGGAATGAGAGGTTCGTTTAATGGGTACAGAGTTGCAGTTTGAGATGATGAAAAAGTTCTAGGGCTAGACAGTGGTGATGCTGCATACCAGTGTGAATGCAGTTAGTGCCACTGAAGTGTACACTTAAAAATGGTCAAAATGGTAAAATGTTATGTATATTTTACCACAATAAAAAAAAAGAAGATAATACAAATGGCCAATATGAACATGAAAAGATGCTTGATATCACTAGCCAATAGAGAAATGCAAATCAAAACCACAATGAGATACCACTTCACACCATTAGGATGGCTTATTGTCAAAAACAAAACAGAAAATAACACCTCCGTGGCTCAGTGGGTTAAAGCCTCTGCCTTCTGCTCAGGTCATGATCCCAGGGTCCTGGTACTGAGCCCCACATCCAGCTCTCTGCTCAGCAGGGAACCTGCTTTCTCCTCTATCTCTGCTTGCCTCTGCCTCTCTGCCTACTTGTAATCTCTGCCTGTCAAATAAAATAAAATCTTAAAAAAAACAAAAAACAAACAGTGTTGGGTGTTGAGAAACTGGAATCCTGCTACATTGCTGGTGAGAATGTAAAATAGAGCAGCCACCCTAGCAGCTTGGTAGCTCCTCAAAAAGGTAAACCAAGGGGCACCTGGGTGGCTCAGTGAGTTAAAGCCGCTGCCTTCGGCTCAGGTCATGATCTCAGGGTCCTGGGATCAAGCCCCGCATCAGTCTCTCTGCTCAGCAGGGAGCCTGCTTCCCCCTCTCTCTCTGCCTGCCTCTCTGCCTACTTGTGATCTCTGTCAAATAAATAAATAAAATCTTTAAAAAAAAAAAAAAAGGTAAACCAAGTTGTCATATGATCCAGCAATTCCACTTGTTGTTTAAAAGGGTAAAAGGGTAAATTTTGGGGTGCCTGGGTGCCTCAGTTGTTAAGCATCTGCTTTGTCTCAGGTCACGATCCCTCTCTCTCTGCCTACTTGTGATCTCTGTCCTGTGCTGCTGAAGGGCTCTGCAGTGGGTTAACTCCTGTCAGTGGCATAAGTAAAATCTTAAAAAAAAAATACATCATTTATATTGCATTTTGACTAGGGTCAGAAGCAAGTCGAATCATGAGAAAACAGCAAACAAACTAAAAATAAGAATTGTTCCTTTAAAAACATTTTTTTTCAGAATTCTTCAAAACTACCATTGTTGAGCGCCTGGGTGGCTCAGTGGGTTAAAGCCTCTGCTTTAGGCTCAGGTCATGATCTCAGGGTCCTGGGATCGAGTCCTGCATCGGGCTTTCTGCTCAGCGGGGAGCCTGCTTCCTCCTCTCTCTGTCTGCCTCTCTGCCTACTTGTGATCTATCTCTCTGTGTCAAGTAAATAAATAAAATCTTTAAAAAAGCAAACAAACAAACAAACAACTATCACTGTTATAACAGAAAAAGAAACGCTCCAGACCTGTCCTACATGGAAGAGACTAAGGCAAAGGGCTGAATGTAGCACACACACTGCAGCCTCTAGTGGAGGAAGCAAACGCTGGGGGACTCCGCTCCGCTCACAAACGGGAATGTGGGTGGTACGTCCTTCCTGTCTCACTGTTAACACTTCCTAGACCTGGTAGCAGCGCTGCGGTCACGGAACACAGGGATCTTTCTCCGAGGAAACATACAATAAAGTCTCTAGAGACAAAGAGGCTTAATGTATGCAGCTTATTCTTAAATAATTTAGAAAAAAATAGTGAAAAAGGGATGAGAAATCTCTAACCAAAAAAAGCAATTTACAATGTTAATAAGTGAATCTGAATAAAAGCCAAAAAAGGGACTTTTTGTACCACTCTTGCAATTTTCATGTGAGTTTGAAATTATTTCCAAATGAAAGCCTGTTTATTTGAAATATCTGCCCTAAGGGGCACCTGGCTGGCTAAATCGGTAGAGATGCAACTCTTAATCTCGAGGTTGTCAGTTTGAGTCCACGTTCGGTGCAGAGATGCCTTAAAAAAAAAATCTTTAGGGGCACCTGGGTGGCTCAGTTGTTGAGTGTCTGCCTTTGGCTCAGGTCATGATCTCAGGGTCATGGGATCGAGCTCCCCATCAGGCCACCTGCTCGGCGAGAAGCCTGATTCTCCCTCTCCCTCTGCTGCTCCCCTGCTTGTGTTCCCTCTCTCACTGTGCCTCTCTCTGTCAAATAAATAAATAAAATCTTTAAAAAATAAAATCTTTAAAAAATAAAATCTTTAAAAATAAATAAATAATAATCTCTCTCTTTTAAATCTCCAAGAACATGGATCATTTATATCCTTGCTAAAGGAAAAGAGACTGAGTCATATATCTGATTTTTTAACAAATTACTCTTCTTTGTAATTATTTTAATATGAAAATAGCACATGACTGTACATGTATATTATGTACATTGAACAAGGAACACAGTTTGAAAAACAATAACATGAACACCTGTGTACTTAGGATGTAGCTTATGAAAGAGAAGGCTATCAGTATCTTAGAAGCCCCTAACCACATGATGCCTTTTCTCAGTCTTACTTCCCCATTATTCCACCCAAGATAATCACCATCCTGACCTTTTTTTAAAATTTTTTAAAGATTATTTATTTATTTATTTGAGAGACAGCACAAGCAGCGGAAGCAGGAGAGGGAGAAGCAAGCCCCCACTGAGTAAGGAGCCCAACAAGGGACTTGATCCCAGGACCCTGAGATCATGACCTGAGCTGAAGGCAGACACTTAAACGACTGAGCTACCCAGCTACCCTGACTTTTATAATCTGTCAATCCTTTTCCGCATGTTTTTATCATATATGTATATAGAACTTAACAGTATATAATTTAAATGGGTCTCCTTTACATTTTCAACAAATAGAATGAGCTATGGTCTGAATGTTTGTGTGTTGAAATCTCCCAAAGTCATGGTATTAGGAGGTGGGCGTATGGGGCACCCTCATGAATGGGATTAGTGCGCATATAAAAGGTGCCCCACAGAGCTCCCTGACCCCTTTCGCCATGTGAAGGTACACGAAGGATGTAACCTTAAACAGGGCTTTCACCCACCCATAGTAACACCCTGATCTTGGACTTGTAGCCTCCAGAATTGTGAGCAGCGCCTGTCTGCTGTGTTGAAGTTACCCAGTCTATGGTATTCTGTTACAGCAGGCTGAGTGCACTGAGAATGATACAATATTTACTTTTCTCCGACTTGCTTTTTTCTTTTTTTTTTGTCACTACGACATTTTTTTAAAAAAGATTTTATTTATTTGAGAGAGAGAGAGCACAAGATGGAGGAAGAGGGAGAGAGAATCTGAAGCTGACTCTGCCCAGAGCTTGGAGACCGATTCAGGGGTGGATCCCCAAATCCCGAGACCACGACCTCCCCTGAAACCAAGAGTCAGATGCTCAACCAACTGAACCACCCAGGTGTCCCTCAATGCTACATTTTTAAGATTAATTCATACTTGTGAATACAGCTAATGCTCATTAATTTTCATTGCTATGAAATAAGTCAGTGTACAACGACAGTGCACTAATTATTTATCTAGCTACTGTTTGATGAACATTTGAGTTGCTCCTATGTTTTTAGGTGCTCCTATTTTCATTATTAAATAATGTTGCTCTTAGCATTTGTGCACTTGTATCTTTTGGTTTTTTTTAAGATTTTATTCATTTATATGAGAGAGCTTGTGGGGAGGGGAACAAAGGGAGAGGGACAAGCAGACTCCCCGCTGAGTGCGGAGCCTGCCCAGCGGCTCAATGCTGGGTGAGCAGAAGACAGACGCTTAACCAGCTGAACCACCCAGGCGGCCCTGTGCACTTTTATAAACATATGCCTGAGCTTTCTCTAGGATACATTCCTAGGAATGGAATTGCTGGTATGTGCCAGTGTTCAACCTTACTGGTGACTGGTACTGTCAACTACCACTAGATAATGCTAAAGTGTTTCCAAAGTGATTGCAGCAATTTACATTTCCATCAGCTACAAATGAGAGAAATGTTTGTTTCATAACCTTTGTCAGCATTTGGTATTATCCAGCTTTAAAATTTTTCATTCTGGCAAATATGAATGGAATCTTATTATGGTTTAATTTGCATCCCCCTCATTACTAATGAACTTGATCTCCTTGCATACACTTATCAGATGTTTGTCTTTCTAGGAAATGCCTGTTCATAATTTTGCTTTTTTCTATTGGGTTTTCTTTTTCATATTGATCTGTAAGACTTTTTTATACATTCTGAATAATCATTTTTCAATTATATATCTTAGAATTTGGGGCACCTGGGTGGCTCAGTGGGTTAAAGCCTCTGCCTTCGGCTTGGGTCATGATCCGGGGTCCTGGGATCAAGCCCCGCATCGGGCTCTCTGCTCAGTGGGAAGCCTGCTTCCCCCGCCCCCGCCTACCTCTCTGCCTACTTGTGATCTGTCTATCAAATAAGTTTAAAAAAATAAAAATAAAAAGAGCTAACTTGCTTAAAAAAAAAAAAAAAGCTATAGGGGCTCCTGGGTGGCTCAGTGGGTTAGGCCTCTGCCTTCGGCTTAGGTCATGGTCTCAGAGTCCTGGGATCGAGCCCCGCATCGGGCTCTCTGCTCAGTGGGGAGCCTGCTTCCCCCTCTCTCTCTCTGCCTGCCTCTCTGCCTACTTGTGATCTCAGTCTGTCAAATAAATAAATAAAATCTTTAAAAAAAAATTATATTCTCCCAGTCTATATTCTCACTCTTTTTTATGTCTTTTTTGTTAAAATTATTTATTTGTTTATTTGAAAGAGAGAGAGAGAGAGAGAGAGACAGTGAGAGAGGGCACACAAGCAGGGGGAGCAGAAGAGAGAGAAGCAGGCTTCCTTCTGAGCAGGGAACCCGATGCAGGGCTCAATCCCAGAACCTTGGGATCATGACCTGAGCTGAAGACTGGCACTTAGTGACTGAGCCGCCCATGCACCCCTTGATGTCTTTTTTAAAACAGAACTTTTTCTCATCTCAGGGTTGTGAGATCAAGCCCCACACTGGGTGTAGAGATTACTTAAAAATAAAATCTTAAAAACAAACAAACAAAGGGCACCTGGGTGGCTCATTCAGGTCATGTTTTCAGGGTCCTGAGATCAAGCCCCACATCTGGCTCAGTGCTCAGTGGGGAGTCTGCCTGGGATTTTTCTCTCTCTCCCTCTCCCTCAGCCCTTCCCCCTTCCTGTGTATGTTCTCTCTCTCAAACAAATAAATAACTCGAAAAAACAAAACAAACAAAAAAACCCAAAACTTTTTCATTTTGATGTAATCCAATTGGTTAATCTTTCATTTTTGGTTTGAATTTTTTGTTTTGTTAACAGAACCCTTTCTTACCCTGAGGTGATAAAGATGTTGCCTTTTAAAAATTTTATAGCTTTGTCTTCATATTTAAATATTTAATTTTCTCAGAATTAGTTTTTGTTTATGGTTTGAGGAAGGGACCAGACTTTGTTTTACTTTTTCTTTTTTTAAGATTTTATTTATTTATTTGAGAGAGAGAGAGAAAATGAGCAGCAGGAAGAACAAAGGGAGAAGCAGGATCCCCACTGAGCAGGGAGCCTGACACAGAGCTCAATCCCAGGACCCTGAGATCATGCCCAAGCTGAAGGCGGCCACTTAAAATCCCCTGAGCCACCCAGGTGCCTCTGACTTTGTTTTTCTCCTAATTGGACTGTACATGGACCATTTTTTTTTTTTTTAAGATTTTATTTATTTGACAGAGAGAGATCACAAGTAGGCAGAGAGGCAGGCAGAGAGAGAGAGGGAAGCAGGCTCCCTGCTGAGCAGAAAGCCCGATGCAGGACTCGATCCCAGGACCCTGAGATCATGACCTGAGCTGAAGGCAGCAGCCTAAACCACTGAGCCACCCAGGTGCCCTTGGACCATTTTTTCAATAACATCTTTTCTTTCTTTTTTGGGGGGGGGTTGTTTGTTTGTTTTAAGATTTTATTTATTCATTTAACAGAGAGAGAGCACAAGCAAGGAGAGCAGCAGGCAGAGAGGGAGAAGCCGGCTGCCCACTGAGCAGGGAGCGTGACGTGGGGCTCGATCCCAGGACTCTGGATCACGACCTGTGCTGAAGGCAGATGCTGAACCGGCTGACCCCACCCAGGCGCCCCAATAACCATTTCTTCTACCCTCTGACTACAAGTGGTCATATATTTGGGAGGTCTGATTCCTTATTCTGCTCCACTGGTTTGTTTCTCTGTTCCTGCATCAGTCACTACTCTCAATTACTGTATGTGTAA
This sequence comes from Mustela erminea, assembly GCF_009829155.1. NCBI lineage: Eukaryota > Metazoa > Chordata > Mammalia > Carnivora > Mustelidae > Mustela > Mustela erminea. Next base: position 11,055,526 of record NC_045628.1, read on the forward strand.
TAATGCACATTTTTTAAAAAAAGATTTTATTATTTATTTGGCAGAGAGAAAGAAAGCGTGTAAGCAGGGGGAATGGGAGAGGGAGAAGCAGTCTCCCTGCTGAGAAGGCAGCGGTATGTGGGACTCAATCCCAGGACAGTGGGATCATGACCTGTGCTAAAGGCCAATGTTTAACCGACTGAGCTGCTCAGGCACCCTGTGTAAAGTAAGTTTTAAGATCTTGCAACAACCTTACTGTTTTTCATTAGAAGTGTCTTGATATTGGGGCGCCTGGGTGGCTCAGTGAGTTAAAGTCTCTGCCTTCAGCTCAGGTCATGATCCCAGGGTCCTGGGACTGAGCCTCGAGTGGGGCTTTCTGCTGGGCAGGAAGCCTGCTTCCACCTCTCTCTCTCTCTGCCTGCCTCTCTGCCTACTTGTGATCTCGTCTGTCAAATAAATAAATAAAATATTTAAAGAAAAAAAAAAAAGTGTCTTGATATTATTGGGCCTTTGCTCCTTCATATCAATTACGGATTCAGCATCTTAAATTCAAAGAAAAACTCTGTTGGGGACACGGAAATTCCAATGACTCTTTAGGCAGAATTAGCATCCTTACAATATTGAATCTTGCCCATTCACCTAAAATAGCTGTACATTTATTTAGATATTTTATTTTATTTTATTTTTAAATTTTATTCATTTATTTGACAGAGAGAGATCACAAGTAGACGGAGAGGCAGGCAAAGAGAGAGAGGAGGAAGCAGGCTCCCTGCTGAGCAGAGAGGCCAATGTGGGGCTCGATCCCAGGACCCTGGGAACACGACCTGAGCCGAAGGCAGAGGCTCCAACCCACTGAGCCACCCAGGCACCCCTTATTTAGATATTTTAAATAAATTCTTTTTGTTACATTTTCCTAATGTACTGAAAAAGTTTTGGTACTGTAATAAATGGAATTAAAAAAAAATTTTTTTTTTAAAGATTTTATTATTGGGGCGCCTGGGTGGCTCAGTTGGTTGAGCGACTGCCTTCGGCTCAGGTCATGATCCTGGAGTTCAGGGATCAGGTCCCGCATCCGGCTCCCAGCTCCATGGGGAGTCTACTTCTCCCTCTGACCTCTTCCCCTCTCATGCTCTCGCTCATTCACTCTCAAATAAATAAATAAAATATTTAAAAAAAAAAAAAAGATTTTATTATTTATTTGACACAGAGAGAGAGAGAGAGATATCACAAGCAGGCAGAGAGAGGGGGAAGCAGGCTCCCCGCTGAGCAGAGAACCCAATGCGGGGCTTTATCCCAGGACCCTAAGATCATGACCTGACTGAAGGCCAAGGCTTAACCCACTAAGCCACCCAGGTGCCCCTAAAGATTTTTAAAAAAATAACCTCTGCACCCAACATGGGGCTCAAACTTACAACCCCAAGATCAAGAATCACATGCTCCACTGACTGAGCAAAGCAGGTGCCCCTAATAAATGGAATTTTTAAAAATTATATTTCTCGGACACCTGGGTGGCTCACATCATTAAGCAACTGCCTTTGGCTCAGGTGATGATCTTGGGGTCCTTGGATCAAGCCCCGCATTTGGCTCCCTGCTCGGTGGGGAGCCGCCTTCTCCCTCTCCTACTGACTGCTCCCCATGCTTGCACTCTCTCACTCTCTCTGTCAAATAAATCAATAAAATCTTCAAAAAAAAAAAAAGGCTTTATACTTAAAAAAACTCTAAAAATTATATTTCTAAGAGATTTTTCACGGTGTTTAAATATAATTGAGTTTTTAATAGTGCTTTTGTATCCAAAGTCCTTGCAAAACGTTCTTATTTATCTTAATGGTTCATCTGTTGATTTAACTGTTCCATATTCACAATGATATCATCTATAAAAATGTCAATTTTTTCTTTGCAAAAATTATACCTTTTTCTTTTTGCATTACTTGAGATTAACCTTCAATAAACAATTTGAATAGAAATGATGGTTTGAGGAATCTCTGTTTTGTTCCTGATACAAAATAAATGTTATTAATGTTTCAAAATTAAGTACCATTGACCCTTGAACAACATGGGTTTGAGCTGTGTGGGTCCATTTGTATGTGGATTTTTTTGATACAGTACAGCACTTTAACAGTTTATATTTTATCTTCCTTATGGTTTTCTTAATAACATTTTATTTTCTCTAGTTTATTCATTGTAAGAATAGAGTATATAATACATAAAATATAGAAAATATGTGTCAATTGATTATGTATTGGTAAGGCTTCTAAACAACAGTAAGCTAACAGTAAAATTTCTGAGGAGTCAAAAGTTATATGCAGATTTTCAACTGGGGGGGGTCAGCACCCCTAATCTCCATATTGTTCAAGGATCAATGGTATACTTGCCATGAATTTTCCAGAAATGGGCTTTATCAGGTTACAGGGGTTCGCTTATATTTCTAGCTTATTTAGCGTGTTCTCATTTTATTTTTCTGCATTTATTAAGATGATCATATGGTTTTTATCTTTTAGTCTCTTAATCTAGTAAATTATATAAATATTAACTGCAATAAAATCTATTTTCAAATGTTAAACTAACTTGCATTTCTGGGATGAATCCAATTTTGTCATGATGTATTTTATCACTGTTACTTATCAATGGATTTATTTTGCTTAGATTTACTTAGGCTTGATAAATGAGATGGGCCTATAATTTCTTGTACTACCCTTGTTAGCTTTGGTGTTGCTCTAACGAATAATGAGAACTTCAAAGATAAAAGAAAAGTACTGGCAATGACAACAGATAAGACCCGAGACATTAGAAAAATTACTATGATCATCTTCCTATTCGCCGTTTCTTATTTTTAAGATTTTTTTTAAGATTTTATTTTTTAGGGATGCCTGGGAGGCTCAGTTGTTTAAGCGTCTGCCTTCAGCTCAGGTCATGATCCCAAGATCCTGGGACTGAGTCCGGAACAGAGCTCCTTGCTCAGCGGAGAGCCTGCTTCTCTCTCTGTCTGACACTCACCCCTGCTTGCCCTCACTCTCCCCTGCTCTCTGATGAATAAATAAATAAAATCTTAAAAAAAAAAAAAAGATTATACTATTTAATTTTTTCTATTTTTTAATTTTTTTTCAAAGATCTTTTATTTATTTGTCAGAGAGAGCTACAGCGAGAGAGGGAACACAAGCAGGAAGAGTGAGAGAGGGAGAAGCAGGCTTCCGGCCGAGCAGGGAGCCCAATGTGGGGCTGGATCCCAGGACCCTGGGATTATGACCTGAGCCAAAGGCAGATGCTTAATGACTGAGCCACTCAGGCACACCTTAGTTCTTTTTTTAATAAAGATTTTATTTTTCTTTTTTCAAGTAATCTCTATACCCAACATGGGGCCTGAACTCACAAACCTGAGATCAAGGGTGACAGGCTCCACCAACTGAGCTGACCAGACACTCTAAGACTTTTTTTTTTTTTTTAAAGTAATCTCCACACCCAACATGGGGCTCAGACTCACAACCCCAAGATCAAGAGTCACATGCTCTACCGACATAGCCAGCCAGGAGTTTCCATTAACCCCCCTTTTTTTTTTAATAGATTTTATTTATTATTTATTTGACAGAGAGAGAGATCACAAGTAGGCAGAACAGCAGGCAGAGAGAGAGGGGGAAGCAGGCTCCCTGCTGAGCAGAGAGCCTGTTATGGGGCTTGATCCCAGGACCCTGAGATCATGACCTGAGCTGAAGGCAGAGGCTTAACCACTGAGCCACCCAGGCGCCCCTCTTTTTTTTTTTTTTTTTAAGATTTTATTTCTTTATTTGACAGACAAAGTTCACAACTTGGCAGAGAGGTAGGCAGAAAGAAAGGGGGGAAGAAAGCCCCCACCGAGCAGAGAGCCCAATGCGGGGCTCGATCCCAGGACCCTGGGACCACGACCTGAGCCCAAGGCAGAGGCTTAACCCACTGAGCCACCCAGGTGCCCCCCATTTCCCCCTTTCTTAGTCCCTCCTCCCATTTATAGAGAATGATATAAAAAAATAATGATGGGGCACCTGGGTGGCTCAATCATTAAACATCTGCCTTCAGCTCTGGTCATGATCCCAGGGCCTGGGATTGAGCCCCACATCAGGCTCCCTGCATGGCAGGAAGCCTGTTTCTCCCTCTTCCACTCTCCCTGCTTGTTTGTGTTCCTTCTCTCACTGTGAATCTCTCTGTTAACTAACTAAATAAAATCTTTAAAAAAAATTAAAATATAGCAATGGCCACAGTCGCCAAACTATGGAAAGAATCAAGATGCCCTTCAATGGACAAATGGATAAGGAAGATGTGGTCCACAAATAATATGGAGTATTATGCCTCCATCAGAAAGGAGGAGCACCCAACTTTTGTATCAACATGGATGGGACTGGAAGAGATTCTGCTGAGTGAAATAAGTCAAGCAGAGAGAGTCAATTATCATATGGTTTCGCTTATTCGTAGAGCAAAAGAAATAACACAGAGGACATGGGGAGATGGAGAGAAGTGAGTTGGGGGAAATCGGAGGGGGAGATGAACCATGAAAAACAATTTGAGGGTTTTGGAGGGGAAGAGGTTGGGGGGTTGGGTAAGCCTGGTGGTGGGTATTAAGGAGGGCACGTATTGCATGGAGCACTGGCTGTGGTGCATAACGAAAAATAAAAACAAAAACAAAAACAAAAACAAAATAATAATGACATATACTATGTCATCTATTCAATTTTCCATACTTCACAGAAATTGAGCAAATACAGGAAAAAAGGCAACTAATAATTAATGGATTTAGATTTAGTTTTAATTCCTAATTTCTAATGAAACTGCCCACCTGAAACACTTGCCTACTCATAAGAAGTAAAAATTATACCTGGGAAGTAAATGATATTCTATAATTTTCCACTGAATTCCTTAGGATTATTTCTTCATACCATTCAGTTGGAAAGTATGTTGTGAAAACGTATAAAAAATAGTTTTAAGAAATACTGATAGGGAAAAAATTAAAATAAAATCACAGACCTAGAGATTCTGCAGCTTTCTCCAAAAGTGTAATTATAGCTGCAGGACACACTGACACGGCCACCCCACGGCACAGGAGAGAAAAGTCAGACTTGGGTGACTCCCTATTTGTTAAGTGCAAACAAAACTGTTGACTCAGCCCTCCACACAGGGAAAGGCAATGTCCTTGTCCCAAGAGTTCAAAACCCAAGATGAGCAAATGCCATACAAGCTATCCAGTGAGTGACACCCCGAATGAAAATAAGGCACTTGCGGTCTAACCTTTTAAGTACAGGAACCCAAAATAAATGTATAAAAACTTTTCCTCTTACCACTGTATCTTGAAACTGTGGGACGTTGTTTTCTGAGACTGCAATTTTACGAGTTACGGAAGCGGTGCTACATCTCTCAGAGTTAAAAATACACATTGTAAGTGTTTAGGCACCGGTTCTCATACTCTGGATCCTTCCACATGTCACATGGCTACATGATATTCCCAAGTCATGGGTCCCGCCGTTTGATCTCTGATGCAGCCTGAAGATATTTCAGGACTCCAGAGCTAGGCGGTTCTCTGACTGCACAACGTATACATATGAAGCAGCTCAAATGTACAAGTGCTTCCATCAACAATCACTTCAAAGGTCATTAATAACTTACAGGTGTGAGAGTGGAAATGCCCTCTGCACTCGCCTGCCCCTTCTTGAACTCTGGTTACTCTCTCTGGACCATTTTTGTAACAGTGAATTCTTAACTTGATATTTCTCTTTCTCCATTTTCTCTTCCCTGGTTCTGGGGCTTCTAAGATGACATTACAAAATCTTCTAGGAAACACAAAAGCAGACAAAACTGTTTCAGTGCGTTAATTCTAGTGGGTTTTTTTTTTCTTCTTTTCATCCTTATGTTATTAGTTTATTAAGAGTAGAGAAGGGGCACCTGGGTAGCTCAGTGGGTTAAGGCCTCTGCCTTTGACTCAGGTCATGATCCCAGGGTCCTGGGATTGAGCCCCGAATCGGGCTCTCTGCTCCACAGGGAGCCTGCTTCCCCCTCTCTCTCTCTGCCTGCCTCTCTGCCTACTTGTGATCTCTGTATGTCAAATAAATAAATAGAATCTTAAAAAAAAAAAAAAGAGTAGAGAAAAATGGGGCACCTGATCGTCTCAGTTGGTGAAGCACGACATTTAGTCTTGGGGTTGTCGGATCCGGCCCCACTTTGGGTGTAGAGACAACTTAAAAATAAAATCCTTTTAAAAAGTAGAGAAAAGGAATTTAAATCCTTCTTGAGAAGATATCTACAAAGGAAAAAGAAAGACAGAACAGGTGGGCAGTAAAAATCTGCCTGGTTTGAAACATGGTAAAATTGTGACGGCCTCTGACATCTGCTTGGTTCCTGCCACTGCTGAAGACAGGCTCTAAAACTTTACTAGTGGCTCTGAAATGAATTGTATGTGAGAAAGAAGTTTAATTCTACATGTAGATCATCCAAGTTTTCTCAACAGTAGAACTACTGACATGCTGGACTGAACAATTCTTTGCTAGGGGGCCTTTCCTGTGCCTCTACCCGCTAGATGCCAGTAATATGCACCCCCTCACAGTCTTGACAACCTAAAATGTCTCCAGACATTTCCAAATGGTCCCTGTGGGGCAAAGTCACCATGACTTGAGAACCACTGTTCAAAATGGAAGTGTCTTCTGATCTTGAGCCTATGAATATGAATCAACCCTATATCACAGCAGGTCAAATAGTTAAATGTGTGTTTATTCATTGAGTGAAGGGATATTTCCACTCCATAGTGAATTATCATTCCATAGATACTTTTAAGGACAAAATGTACCTTTACCATAGAGAGAACTGACAGTCACTTTAACCAAGTGACCAAATGTAGCATCGCTAATAATGGAACAAAATGACATCATGAATTTCACCTGAGTCAAATAAAACCTCTAGACTTGGGGGTACCTGGGTGGCTATGTCAATTAAGTGTCTGACTTCAGCTGGGGCCCTGATCTCATGGTCTTGAGGTCAAGCCCCACCTAGAACAGGGAGTCTGCTTGTCCTTCCCACTCTTCCCTCCCCGTTTCTGCTCCCTCCCCCAACCAATAAATAAAATCTTAAAAAAAAAAAAAAAAGTCTAGGTTTATAGAGAAGAGAAGGGATAGAACACATTAAATGACACCATGAGGAAATAATCAAACACAGAATGCGAGACATACTATAAGAAAAAGTAGACCGGACCTTTCAAAAACATTTACTCCTAGTATTAAAAAATAAAATAAAAATTGAGGGACTTTTTTAGACCAAAAAAGCCTAAAGAGATAAAAATGTAGAAACTTTGTGTCATTATTAACCTGTAAAACACATTTGTTGAAACAACTGAGAAATTTGAATATGAACTGGATATTGGATGGTATCTAAGTTGTGACATGGTAGTATACTGGAGAACATTCTTAGCATGCTGGGGTGAAGTTTCATGATGTCAAATAGCTTGTGCAAATATGTTTGAAAAGTTTCAAAATGGGATGCCTGGTTGGCTTACTTGATAGAGCATAGGACTCTTGATCTTGAGGTCATGAGCTCAAGTCCCAGGTTTGGTATAGAGATTACTTTAAAAAGTTTCAAAATAAAAAAATCAGGGAAAAGCAAAAGATAAAAGTGTTTAAGTGAAAGGATCACTAGTGGGCACCTGGGTGGCTCAGTGGGTTAAAGCCTCTGCCTTCAGCTCAGGTCATGATCCCAGGGTCCTGGGATCGAGCCCCAAATCGGGCTCTCTGCTCAGCAAGGAACCTGCTTCTCCATCTCTCTCTGCCTGCCTCTCTGCCTGCTTGTGATTTCTGTCTGTCAAATAAATAAATAAAATCTTTAAAAAAAGAAAAGAAAGAATCACTAGTATTTACACTGTCACCAATAATAAGTATTTACTGAGTTTATACTCGATGCACTATGAGCGATTTAAAGCTGTATAATCCTTGGCCATGAAGGGATAAACATTAATACTCTCCTGGAGTCTCCAGAAGGATTGCAACCCTCTAGACATCTCTTAGACTTCTGACATCCAGAACTGTAATAAATTTGTGTTAGGCAAGCCACTAAGTTTGTGGCAATGTGTTACAGCAACAATAGTAAGCACAAGTGTCGGTCAAATAAGCTTTCCATATATTGCCAAATTTCCCTCCATAAAGTTTGTACCTTTCTTACTTCTACCAGCAATGTGCCTATTTCCCCCCCATCTCTCCAACAAAGTGTGCTATCAAACCTCTGAATTTTTGCTCATATCATAGGTAAGAAATTATTTATCTCAGTATGGTTTTGTTTATTTGTTTATAACGATTTTATTATTTATTTTAGAGAGACTTAGAGAGAGCATGAGAGGGGAGAGGGTAAGAGGGAGAAGCAGACTCCCCCACTGACCAGGGAGCCCACTGTGGGACTTGATCCTGGGACTGCAGGATCATGACCTGAGCCGAAGGCAGTCACTTAACCAACTGAGCCACTCAGGAGCCCCTCAGTATGCTTTTAATTCATGTGTGAGACCGAACACCTTTTCATGTATTTAAAAGATTTCTTTGGGGGGCGCCTGGGTGGCTCAGTGGGTTAAAGCCACTGCCTTCGGCTCAGGCCATGTTCCCGGGGTCCTGGGATCGAGTCCCACATTGGGCTCTCTGCTCCGCAGGGAGCCTGCTTCCTCCTCTCTCTTTGCCTACCTCTCTGCCTACTTGTGATCTCTGTCAAATAAATAAATAAAATCTTAAAAAAAAAAAATTGGGGGGGGCACCTGGGTGGCTCAGCGGGTTAAAGACTCTGCCTTCTGATCAGGTCATGATCCCAGGGTCTTGGGATGGAGCCCCACATCAGGCTCCCTGCTCAAGCCTGCTTCCCTTCCTCTCTCTCTGCCTGCCTCTCTGCCTACTTGTGATCTCTGTCTGTCAAATAAATAAATAAAATCTTTTTAAAAATTAAAAAATAACACATTAAAAAATTAAAAATTTCTTTTTCTGAACTACGTATTAAAATATTTTCTAGGGACTCCTGGGTGGCTCAGTCATTAAGCATCTGCCTTCAGCACAGGTCATGATCCTAGAGTCCTGGGATCCAGCCCCACATTGGGCTCCCTGCTCGACGGGAAGCCTGCTTCTCCCTCTCCCACTCTCCCTGCTTGTGTTCCCTCTCTCACTGTGTCTCTATCAAATAAATAAATAAAATCTTCAAAAAAAATTTAAAAAATAAAAATAAAAGCTGTTTATATTTTAGGGATATTATCCCTTTGTAGTATGAATTGCAAATATTTTCCCCACTTAGCCATTGGTCTTTTCACATTGTTTATGGTATTTATTGCTATGCATAGTTTTTATTATTTATTTTTTATAGGTAAATTTTTCTTATTCTTGAAATATTTTATTTCTTTATTTGACAGAGAGAGAACACAAGCAAGGGGAACAACAGGCAGAGGCAGAGGGAGAAGCAGACTCCCTGAATGAGCAGGGAGCCCAACACGGGGCTTGATCCCAGGACCCTGGGATCATGACCTGAGCTGAAGGCGAATGCTTAACTGACTGAGCCACCCAGGTGCTCCATTTGTATTTATTTATTTATTTATTTATTTATTTCCATTTGTATTTATTTTTAATTGATGTTTAAAGTTGTTCTTGTAGGGGCATCTGGGTGGCTCAGTGGCTTAAAGCCTCTGCCTTCAACTCAGGTCATGATCCCAGCATCCTGGGATCGAGCCCAGCCCTGGGCTCTCTGCTCAGCGGGGAGCCTGCTTCCCCCATTTTGTCTGCCTGCCTCTCTGCCTACTTGTGATCGCTATCTGTCAAACGAATAAATAAAATCTTTTAAAAAAATAAAAAATAAAAAAATAAAGTTGTTCTTGTATATGTTTTTCTGTTTTCTTTTTTTTAAAGATTTTATTTATTTATTTGACAGAGATCACAAGCAGGCAGAGAGGCAGGCAGAGAGAGGGGGGAAGCAAGCTCCCGGCTGAGCAGAGAGCCCAATGTGGGGCTCAATCCCGGACCCCGGGATCATGACTGGAGCCAAAGGCAGAGGCTTTAACCCACTGAGCCACCCAGGCGTCCCTTGTGTTTTTTTTTTTTTTAAGATTTTATTTATTTATTTGAGAGAGAGCACAAGCAGAGGGAGAAGCAGAGGGAGATAATCTCCAGCAGACTGCACCGAGCAGGGTCTCAAACTGACACGGGGCTCAATCCCACCACCCTGAGATCACGACCTGAGCAGAAACCTCGAGTTAATGCTTAACCAACTGCGCCACCCAGGAGCCCCTATATGTTATTCATAATCAAAAGATTTTATCATGTCCTGTTTTAGTATTTTAATAATTCAATAAGATTGCTCCCTAATCTCAAGGGCCAAAGTAGTTGACTTGCTCCCCTTTCTTATTTCTGCATTGATACACAAATGGAGGAGAATTCCAATGTGAGATTGCACAGAAGATGGCAAAAGAAAACTTCAAGTAATCTACACAACCTTTTGCAATGTCAATTACTGCTTTATTTAAATTCATTAAAATAAAAAGAATTAAAAATCCATAAATTTGGGATGCCTGGGTGGCTCAGTCAGTTAAGGATCTGTCTTCAGCTCAGCTCATGAACCCAGGGTGCTAGGACTGGGTCCTACATCAGGCTCCTTGCTCAGCAGGGAGCCTGCTTCTTCTTCTGCCTACTATTTGACAGAGAGAAAGGTGGTGAGAGAGGGAAGAGCATTCTCCTAGCAGCACTATTTACGATAGTGAATGACGGAAGTGGCCCAAGTGTCTATCAATAGATAAATGGATAAAGAATATGTGGTATACATACACGGTGTAATATTAGTCAGCCATAAAGTAGAACGAAATCTTGCCATTTGCAGCAACACAGATGGAGCTAGAGAGTGTAATTCTAAGTAAAGTCAGTCAGAGAGACCCAAGGGCTATATGATTTCACTCATATGTGAAATTTAAAAAACAACAACAACAAAAAAATAGCACTGGAGAAAAGAGAGAGAGAGACAAGACAAAGAACAGACTCTACTATTGAGAACACACTGACGGTCACGGAAGGGAGGGGGATGGGAGGGTGGCTGAAACAGGTGATGAGGATTAAGGAGTGCACTTGTCAGTGATGAACGCTGGGCAGCGTGTGGAACTGCTGAATCACTATGTTGTACACCTAAAACTAATAAAACACTGTATGTTAACTATACTGAATTAAAAGAAAAAAAAGACATTCTTTCTCTTAATTAAATGAACTAAGATGGGGCACCTGGGTGACTCAGCCAGTTAGGTGACTGCTTTTGGCTCAGGTCATAATACCAGTATTCTAGAATTGAGCTCCATGTCAAGCCTCTCCCTCTGTCAACTCCCCCTGCTTGTGCATATGCTCTCTCTCTCTCTCAAATAAATAAAATATAAGACCACTTTGGAGTAACAATGAAGAAACTTTTTTTTTAAAAAGATTTTATTTATTTATTTGACAGACAGAGATCACAAGTAGGCAGAGAGGCAGGCAGAGAGAGAGGGTGGGGGGGGAAGCAGGCTCCCTGCTGAGCAGAGAGCCCGACGCAGGGCTCGATCCCAGGACCCTGAGATCATGACTTGAGCCGAAGGCAGCAGCTTAACCCACTGAGCCACCCAGGCGCCCCATGAAGAAACTTTTAATAGGAGCATATGGCTGGCTCAGATGGTAGAGCCTATGACTCCTGATCTCGCGGCTTCAAGTTCCAGCCTCATGTGATGAGGGTAGAGATTACTTAAAAATAAAATCTTGGGGCGCCTGGGTGGTTCAGCGGGTTAAAGCCTCTGCCTTCAGCTCAGGTCATGATCTCAGGGTCCTGGGATAGAGCCACGTACTGGGCTCTCTGCTCAGCAGGAATCCTGCCTCCCCCTCTCTCTCTGCCTGCCTCTCTGCCTACTTATGATCTCTCTGTCAATTAAATAAATAAAATCTTTTTAAAAAATGGAAGTGGTATAACCTAGAAAATTTGCTAAAATGGGTCATCACAAAAATTAGTTTATATCTTAAACACTGATGGTAGCGAGAAAATGTTGTGTTTATGGAATTTTTAAAGATTTTATTTATTTATTTATTTGAGAGAGAGAGAAAGCACAAGCAGGGGCAGAGGCAGAGGGATAAGCAGTCTTTCAGCTAAGTAGGCAGCCTGACTCAGGGCTCCATCCCAGGACCCTGAGATCATTACATGAACTGAAGTCAGGCATTTAACTGACTGAACCACCCAGGGGCCCGTGTCTACCTTTTATACTATGTTGCTTTCGAGTTTAACTTTTCCAAAGAATATTTATATAAGTGTTGGGATTTTTAACTTTTTTTTTTTTTAATGCTATTTGGTCATAAAGTTACATGCTTATAAAGGGGGAAAAGGCTCTTTTTGTTGTTGTTGGGGGTAAGCCTACCTTAGACTTTGCATTGCGGCCTATTTTCACTACTTCATTTCTACTGAGTATTGGCCACTGGGCACTGAGACCAGAAAGTGGGGGCACGATCCAGATCACAGCAAGCTGCAGTGAGCATCTCATCCACTCCAGTGACCCCAATAGCCATTTTCCCCTTCTTCCACAATAACAGCTAGAGCCAGACATAGGTCTACTGAACTCAGCTACATTTCCCAGGCTCCCCTGCAGCGTGGTGACTCAGTTGCCAATAATGGAATGCACCTAGCAATGTGTGCTGCTTCTGGTATAAGGCTTCAGATACGAGGCACACATTGCTCAGTCACTGTCTCTTCACCTCCCTTCATATTGGCATGTTAAGTGTTAAAAACTAGAACAGCTTACAAGCTACGTGTTAAGGGTAACAAAGCTGTGTAAGTAGTCTAGATCTCCAGGATGGCTTCACAGAGCAAAGTCCATCTCCTTCCTACCATGAACTATTATGTGAGAGAGTTTAATTGCAACCTAATCGGCTACTGCATTAGAGCTTTTTTTTTTTTTTTTTTAAGAAACTTAACCAAATAAGCCAAACATGTATAAGAATAATTTATTAGGGGCGCCTGGGTGGCTCAGTGGGTTAAGCCGCTGCCTTCGGCTCAGGTCATGATCTCAGGGTCCTGGGATCGAGTCCCACATCGGGCTCTCTGCTCAGCAGGGAGCCTGCTTCCTCCTCTCTCTCTCTGCCTGCCTCTCTGCCTACTTGTGATTTCTCTCTGTCAAATAAATAAATAAAATCTTTAAAAAAAAAAAAAAAAAAAAAAAAAAAAAAGAATAATTTATTAGGGGGGCATGGGTGGCTCAGTTCGTTAAGCATCTGCCTTTGACTCAGGTCATGATCTCAGGGTCCTGGGATAGAGCCCCACATCAGGCTCCCAGCTGGGCGGGTAGCCTGCTTCCCCCTCTCTCTCTGCCTGTCTCTCTGCCTGCTTGTGATCTCTGTCAAATAAATAAAATCTTAAAAAAAAAAAAAAGAATTTCTTAGATAACACATCAATAGTTATTTTAGGAAGACTGTTCCTTGTCTAGTATAAGAAATCCCTCTTGAACATGAACAGATATTTCTGCAAAGAAGACATCCAAATGGCCAACAGACACATGAAAAAGTGCTCCACGTCACTTAGCATCAGGGAAATACAAATCAAAACCACAATGAGATACCACCTCACACCAGTCAGAATGGCTAAACTTAACAAGTCAGGAAATGACAGATGTTGGCAAGGATCCGGAGAAAGGGGAACCCTCCTACACTGTTGGTGGGAATGCAAGCTGGTACCACCACTCTGGAAAACAGCATAGAGTTAGGGTTAGAACCCTATGACCTCACAATTGCATTACTGGGTATTTACCACAAAGATACAAATGTAGTGATCTGAAGGGGCACATGCACCCAAATGTTTATAGCAGCAATGTCCACAATAGCCAAACTATGGAAAGAACCTAGATGACCATCAACAGATGAATGGATAAAGAAGATGTGGTATTTATATACACAATGGAATACTATGCAGCCATCAAGAGAAAGGAAATCTTGCTATTTGTGACAACGTGGATGGAACTAGAGGGTATTATGCTGAGCAAAATAAGTCAATCAGAGAAGGACAATTATCATATGATCTCCCTGATATGAGGAATTTGAGAGGCAGGTTAGGGGGTTGTGGGGGGTAGGGAGGGAAAAAATGAAACAAGATGGGATCAGGAGGGAGACAAACCATAAGAGACTCTTAATCTCCTGAAACAAACTGAGGGTTGCTGGGGGGAGGAGGTTAGGGATAGGGTGGTGGGGTGATGGACATTGGGGAGGTTATGTGCTATGGTGAGTGCTGTGAAATGTGTAGGTCTGATGATTCGCAGACCTCTACCCCTGGGACAAATAATACATTATATGTTAATTTAAAAATTTATAATTTCCTATGGATGCTGATACTATGTAGCACAGTGCCTGGCACACAGTAGGCATGCAATTAATTATAGTATTTGAAAGAATAAATGTATAAAAAGACACTTAAATACTTATTAAATTGAATTTTGCTTCATGGAAAAAAAAAGAAAGAAATCCCTCTTGAGGGATATCATAAAGTATCATAAAGGATATCAAAGTATCATAAAGATACTCTCCTGGATTTTTTTTTTTTTTTAAGATTTTATTTATTCATTTGACAGAGAGAGATCACAAGTAGGCAGAGAGGCAGGCAGAGAGAGAGGGGGAAGCAGGCTCCCCTTGGAGCAGAAAGCCCGATGTGGGGCTCAATCCCAGGACCCTAGTATCATGACCCAAGCCGAAGGGAGAGGCTTAACCCGCTGAGCCACCCAGGCATCCCTCCAGTATTTTTTTCCTAAAAATCTTCAAGTTTTGTTTTTGAGATTAAGGGTTTTTTTGTTTTGTTTTGTTTTTTAAGATTTTATTTATTTATTTGACAGAGATCACAAGTATGCAGAGAGGCAGGCAGAGAGAGGGAGAAGGAAGCAGGCTCTCCGCAGAGCAGAGAGCCCGATGCGAGGCTCTCTCCCAGGACCTGATGCGGGGCTCCATCCCCCGACCCCGGGATCATGACCTGAGCCGAAAGCAGAGGCTTTAACCCACTGAGCCACCCAGGTGCTCCTTGAGATTAAGGTTTTAATTCTGGGATATGGTTTGTTCATAGTTGGGGTAAGGATTTTTTTCTTTAAAATTTTATTTATCGGGGCACCTAGGTGGCTCAGTCATTAAGTGTCTGCCTTCAGCTCAGGTCATGATCCTGTTATCCTGGGATAGAGCCCCACATCAAGATCCCTGCTCATCGGGAAGCCTGCTTCTCCCTCTCCCCCAGCTTCGTTCCCTCTCTCACTGTCTCTCTGACAAATAAACAATAAAATCTTTAAAAAATATAGTTTACTTATTTATTTGAGAGACAGAGATAGTGAGAGAGAGCACAAGCTAGGAATAGAGGGAGAAGCAAGCTCCCCACTGAGCAGGGAGCCCGATGTGGAGTTCCATCCCAAGACCCAGGCTCATGACCTGAGCCCAAGGTAGATACTTAACCAACTGAGCCACCCAGGTGTCCCTGCAGTAAGGATTTATAGTTTTTATATGGAGTTAGCTGATTGTTTCAGCACTATTTATTGAATATACCATCCCACTGGTTCATAATATCACTTGTGTGATATATCAAATTACTACAGGGTACATGACTGTCCTCTCTTCCATTGCTTATAAGCTTGTGCCAATGTCACAACAGTACAATTGCTAAAATTTCACATCAAATCTTTATATTTGGCAGGACAAATCACTCATTTTTCAAAATCATCTTAGCAATTCTTGACATTTTCCTCTTCCATTTAAATTTTAACACCACCTATCAAATTACACGCATACACATGCACAACTATTGTGACTTAGGGTCAAGTGCAAGGGATGCATGAGTTAATACAGGAACAGATTACACGTTCATAAAATCAAGTCTTGGGGCGCCTGGGTGGTTCAGTGGGTTAAAGCCTCTGCCTTCTCAGGTCATGATCCCAGAGTCCTGGGATTGAGCCCCACATCGGGCTCTCTGTTCCGCAGGGGAGCCTGCTTCCTCCTCTCTCTCTCTGCCTGCCTCTCCACCTACTTGTGATCTCTTGTCTGTCAAATAAATAAATTTTTAAAAATCTTTAAAAAAAAAAATCAAGTCTTCCCACTCATGAGCACGTTGTGTCTACACATTACGTATTTAAATAAATTCTTACAATTTTCTCCATAAAGATCTTCAACATCTTCCGTTACATATATCCCAAGGTCCCTTATAGCTGTTTCACCATTTCTTGTGGTATTTAAAAAAAAATTTTTTTTTTTAATTTTTTAAAGCACTCTCTAGGGGCGCCACAGTGGCACAGTAGGTTAAATGTCTGCCTCTTAGTTTTGGTTCCAGTTGGGATCTCAGGGTTATGAGATCATGCCCCGTTTTGAGTTCTGTGCTGAACAGAGTCAATTTCAGATTCTCTCTTCCTCTCTCCCACTGTCCCTCCTGTTCTTGCTCTCTCTCTCTCTCTCTCTCTTTCTCAAATAAATAAATATTTTAAATATTTTAAAAATAAAGAGAGAAAAAAAACAAATCTCTTCACTCAATGTGGGGCTCAAACTCACAATCTCAAGATCAAGATCGAGAGTTGCATATTCTACCAACTGAGCCAGCCAGGTGCCCCGTTACATAGTATTTTTTTTTTTTTTAAGATTTTATTTATTTATTTAACAGAGAGAGGGATCACAAATAGGCAGAGAGACAGACAGAGAGAGAGATGAGGAGAATCAGGCTCCCTGCTGAGCAGAGAGCCCTATGCGGGACTCCATCCCAGGCCCCTGGGATCATGACCTGAGCCGAAGGTAGAGGCTTAACCCACTGAGCCACCCAGGCGCCCCTACACAGTATTTTTTAACTGGATTTTCAACTTGTTTGCTATTGGCACATAGGAATATTGCTGGTCTTCTGCATACTGATCCCGTAACCTATAATTTCCTGAATTCTCTTATTAACTTTAATGGTTTGGTTTTCTTAGATTTTCTGTATTGGCAAATAGGATGAAAAATAACTTAGGGGGTTCCCCAGGTGTCTCAGTCAGTTAAGCCTGTGTCTTAAGCCCAAGGCCCTGGGAGCAAGCCCGGCACTGGGCTCCCTGCTCAGCTGGATCCCACTTTTCCCTTTAATGCTCTCCCGGCTTGTGCTCTGGAGTGCACGCTCTCTCCCTCTCTCTGTCAAATAAATAAATAAATAAATAAATTTTTAATTAATAAAAATAAATAAAAGCATTATGGGAAATAAATAAATAGAAGCATTATGGGCCTTGTATGGTTTACCGTGGAAAATTTAATTTTTTATAAAGATTTTATTTATTTACTTGATAAAGAGAGGGGGCAGAGAAAGCACGAAAGGAGCAGGGGAGAGGGCAGAGGAGCACGAAGCTGATGAGGGACCGAATCCCAGGACCCTCAGATCACAACCTGAGCCAAAGGCAGCCATTTCACCGACTGTGGAAAACTTTAAGACAATGATTCCATTTGTTTAATGGACGTATGTTCAAACGGTTTTCAATTTCCTCTTGAGGCAATGCATCAAGTAAAGGATACATTAGGCTAGAAATAAAAGCTGACTCCCTATTAAAAAAACAGCAACAACAACAACAACAACTCACGTTTTCCCCTCACGTGACAAGAAAGCTAGATAAAGACTGTCCAGAGACGACAAAGTCCCTAATGCTGCTATCAGGAAAGTCGGCTCTGACTTTCCATTCCACTACCCTTAGCTTACAGGTCTTCCTCTCGTGCTTGATACCCTTTGGACTCAGAATAGCTGCTTGTATTTCCAGTTTTCACTTTTTTTTAGGTAAGAAAG
The DNA here is from genome assembly GCF_009829155.1 of Mustela erminea. Taxonomy (NCBI): domain Eukaryota; kingdom Metazoa; phylum Chordata; class Mammalia; order Carnivora; family Mustelidae; genus Mustela; species Mustela erminea. The sequence goes on from NC_045628.1 coordinate 11,073,256, forward strand.
AAACTGAACCAGGAGGAGGTAACACCCATACCAGAAAATGAAAAGCTTTCATCTTATTGTCCAAAACTGTGTCACATGACTCATCTAGCCACAAAAGGATTTAAGGAAGTATTTGTATTTGGGCACATTACTCCAAACAAAATCAGAGGTAGGTTAATAAAGGAGGAAGAAGGCTGGATTTTGAATTGTTAATTGGCAGTATTTGCTGTACTCACTTTAGATAAGTTATATTATCCTAGGAAATTGTCTATAATACTTAAGTTCCTAAATTCTCTTATCATTTTGAAAAAAAAGAAACCTCTGATATATCTACAGTTTGTCTCCTTTAAAAATTCCTAGCACCATACATTTGTGCCTTTTAAAATTGATTTTTAAATTTATTTATTTATTTGTTTTAGAGAGAGCACACGAGAGAAGGGGCAGAGAGAGGGGGAGAGAGAATCCCAAACAGACCCCAGGCCAAGTGTGGAGCTTGATGCAGGGCTTGATCCCAGGACCCCAAGATCACAACCTGAGCCAAAACCAAGAATCGGACCCCCAACCGACTGTGCTACCCAGCCTCCCCAATTTTTAAAAATTAATTAAAATGTTGCCTATTTTATTGCGGTGCCTGGGCAACACAGTTGGTTGGGCATCTGACTTCAGTTCAGTTTATGATCTCAGGTTCCTGGGATCAAGACCTGCATCTAGCTCCCTGCTGGAGGAGGGGGGACCAGGTTTGTCTCTCTCCCTCTGCCCCTCCCCCTGGCTTGTACTTTCTCTCTCTTTCAAATAAATAAAATCTTAACAAAAAAAAGTTTGTGTACTTTATTAATTTATTAATCTTTTCAGAGAACCAACTTTCACTTTCTTGAGCCTCCCAATTTGATTTCCAGTGCATTCATTTCTGTACTCATTATTAATACTTACTTCCCTCTTTGTATCTGTGTTAGATTTTTTTCCTCTCTTTTTTTTATGTTATTACAAGCAGTCTTTTTATTTTTTATTTTATTTTATTTATTTATTTCAGAGAGAGAGAGCTCGAGCATGAGAAGGGGGAGAGTCAGAGGGAGAAGCTGACTCCCCACTGAGCAGAGAGTCCAATGCAGGACTCTATCCCAGGACTCCAGGATAATGACCTGAGCCGAAGGAAGTCGCTTAACTAACTGAGCCACCCAGGTGCCTCACAAATGGTATTTTTAAAATATCTTTTTCCATTTGTGTCTTTCTGGCATACAGAAATACAAGTGAATTTTTGTAGTTTGACCTCGTATCTAGTTAATCTTACTAAATGCACTTACTGCTTTTGATAGTTTGTAGATTCATTCAGATCTTCAATTGACACAGCCATCCTCTGCAAGTAAATTTTATTTCTTCTTTACCAATCCTCATGCCTTTTCTTTCTTTTGTCTGGAATCACTGCAAGTGGCTACAAGGCTAGGCCCTCCAGTTCAATGTTGAATAGAAGTGGTTAGAGCTAACATCCTTATCTTACTCCCAATCTGAGGAGAAAAAGTATTTAGTTTCTACCTTTGAGTATTATGTGAGCTATGAGTTTTGCAGATGCTCTATCTGGCTTGAGGAAGATGCCTTCTGTTCTTAGTCTGCTAGGCATTTCTATCATCAACTGCTATATCAGATTCTCTCCGTTTGGGTAAGTTGTGTTGGCCATTATGTTATAAACACCCTGAACTAGCCAGCATCATGTTATTTTACATAGGCAGTAACTGTTCGATTTCCCACATGTCAATGAAAAACTTCCTTGTGCACCATTTCCTCTTACAGCCCACACTTTCCCTCTGGATTCAACAAACTTTTTTCCTCCTGTACCTCCTAAAACTTCCTATAATCGTTATCAAAGGCGAGTGATAAGTTCCCACCTTGTTTGGTCTGAAGACATGTTTATTTAGCCCTCATTTTCAAATAACAGCTTACCTGGGTATGGCATTCTGGGTTAAAGTTATTTTCTCTCAGCCCCTTTTGAAATTGTAGTCCATTGTCTTTAGACGTCTCTTGTTTATATTGGGAAGTATACCGCTAGCCTAAATGTTGTTCCTTTTACAGTTTCTGGTGTTATTTTATCTATCTTTGAACACTTTGAACAATGTATAAACATTTCTTTTAAGGTACTCATTATGCTTTATATTATTTAGTCATTTTCCATACTCTAATATTATTTACTTTGTATTATTTAGTCATTTTACCTAACTACTGTAACAAGAACAAGCTACCTGATACTGTAGTAAATGCTGTACATCTTTTCCTATAAAGAGGCCCCATGCTCTCTTACAGAATGGGGAGTGGCACAGAAAGAAAAAGATCAAAATGTCCTATCTGAGTTTAGCAACAGAGACTTGGCTCAAAGGGTACCTGGATATCGATTTGTTGACAATTGGCTAATGTTTAAGAACAAATAACAAATGAGTAAATTATCTCTGCATTGACTCTTCTGTTCACTACTTATTGTTTGGCTTTCAACAGATGGTTGGCATTCTTATTAGGGACTGTTTAAACATCAAAAAGCTATTTGTTAAGCTCAGCAAACTCTTCCTCTGTCAACCTGGGAATTCATCAGTATGCATGTAGATCTGATTCTGAGCGGATTTGTTGGGAAGGGGAGTAGTCCCAACTCTTCCCCAACTATACCGTCTAAGCTGTTCCCGTCACTGAGGTTCATATATGTCAGAGCAATTCCGAAAGAATAGTAAGACAGGGCGCCTGAGTGGCTCAGTAGGTTAAGCCTCTGCCTTTGGCTCAGGTCATGATCTCAGGGTCCTGGGATCGAGCCCTGCATCGGGCTCTCTGCCCAGCAGGAAGCCTGCTTTCCACCCCCCCTACCTGCCTCTCTGCCTACTTGTGATCCCTCTCTCTCTCTGTCAAATAAATAAATGAAATCTTAAAAAAAAAAAAAAAAAGAATAGTAAGACAACCACCTGAAATCTATTTACAAGAGAAACTGAAAAACCTCCAGGGAGTAAACTTATTATCTTAAGCAAAGAGAGGATTAGGTAGCTTGATCTTGAAACAAAGTCTTGGTGTTTAGAGGAGATGAGTAATTTTGAATGTACCATAGTTCCTGAGACGAGGCATTATTCCCAGCTCAGACCACTTTAGGTTCAAAGTTAGGTTCTAAGGAGAGAAAGGACTATAAATAACGAAAAAGACTCTTTATATTAAAACCATCCATGGAGTATTTTGGAACCTTCTGACAACAAAGATGGGTAATCAGCAATGAACACTGTAGAGCTCTGGCACATTACATTCATCACCAGCTCTATCCAGAAGCAGCAGCAACGCTCTACACGCTATACACGGAAGGGATGCCTGGCATGCGTTTAGACATTTTTAAATGGCTAGAAATAGAAAGCCCACAGAATTCTTTCCCAGAATGACGATCAATATGAAAAATGTCATCCAAAGAACTGAAGTCTGGAGGTAACCCTGAAGTTCAATCTAATTTTAAAACAACATATGTCATTTTACTGTCAAACAACACTCTGTACTTACGTTTTCTCAGAGGCTCTCAAATCGTGTTAGGGCGACATCTTTTTTCAGCTTCTCTAAGTACGAGAACAAATAGAAAAACTTAAGTGATTCACTCACCCAGATCTCAAATTAAAGCCCAGACCTCATCCCTCCTACTTTTTTCCCCCCTAGAAGCAGCACTAACCTTCATTCTACCAAGGGGGTGCGGGATGTCACAGCAATGTCACAGGAGGGAGTGGGAGCTGAGAGGGAAAGGCAGGCAGGTGACTCCCAAATACTGAGCTGGGTGCCACCTCTCGCTCTGGCAGACAGCGCGTGAGCGTCTTTCATGGACCAGACAAAGGTCCTGCTAGATGGAGAAGCGCACAGACTCCACGCGGACCAGAGGAAGGACCGGCTCCATGAGGAGCCACGTTATCCCCCCGTAGCTTCCTTCCTACGATTCCGCAGCCAAAAATAACCCAATGGCGAAACGCAGCCCTGCCAAGAACTTCAGGTATCCCTTAAATTTCCTCCTCTTCTTCATGAATTTGTATTATTTATAAGACACTTGACACATGTTTAAACACTTACATAGCTCTTCAGTTTCAGGAAATATGGCTTGTTCAGCTGAGGAGAGAAAAGCATATAATGAGGGAGTTAACAAGGGCTGATATTTTTTTACAACATTCTTTAAAAACTGGAAAACCTCTTTAAACACCGGGAACAGCTTAAACAATTCACTCTAGGCCTGCGGGGCCCATGTGGATGTTTCCCTCCGGGTTCCCTTTCCGGCCACGTTCTCCCCGGTTTCTCCTGCGAACGTGGGCCTGACGCGCTGCCACCTGCGGCCCAGACGCCACACGGCCACCCGCCCACAGCCTTGGGGGAGAGGGCGCGTGGCCTGAGGAGCGCGTGTCACCCCAGCGCCGGAAGGGGCCCGCGCCCTTTGACCCCCGGGCGCGCAGGATGCCGGGAACGGGCGGAAGTCCTCTACCCAGGCCTGTGGCGGCCCGTCGAGGCGTGTCGAGGCCTGTCGCGGCCTGTCGCGGCCTGTCCCGGCCCGGAGGAAGCGGCTGCAAGGCCGCCGGCCGGATGAGGGTGGCCGCCGTGTAAAGCAATTGATGCCCAAGGCGCTCTGTCGCCGCCCCTATCCCGGGGACTCGTCTGCCCGCTGGACGGGACCCACTAGGCCGCTGCCCGTGGCCCACCGCGCCCCCTCCCTCAGCGGCGGACAGGGGGGTCCTTCGGGGAAGAACCCGGGCTGAGACCCTGGGGGCGGCCTGTAGGCCGGCTCTGCGGACTCCGGGCCCTCGTGCCGGTCGTTTTGCGGGAGCGAGGACGACGGAAGCTGCGTTCTTAAATCCCTCGCACTCGGGGGTCCGGGAAGGGCGGAGACCTGCCTCCGGGCCGGACTGGGAGGAAGGAGCGCGAAACGCGGCCGCCCAGCGCGGCCAGAACGGCGCCGGCTGCAGAGCGGCTGGGCGGAGGGAAGCACCTGCCTCCGCCCACCTTGACCCCAGGGCAGTCGCCCAAAGCTCCGGGCTGTCCTCGCGGAGGTCGCTGGAGGGCGAAACCCGGAATCTCGTGGCCTTCGAGTGCTCTCCTGCCGGGGCGGGGGAGGGAGGGCGCTCGGATACCCTTGACCGAGGCCCGCTCCCCAGGGCACTGAGAGTTCGACGCTCCCGAGGAGAGTGTCTCCATGGAGGAATTCCTCCTGCTTCGCTTTCAAACTTGAAAGCCCGGAGGCCGTCGGTTCTGCAAAGAGGAGCGGTCGGGCGCGGGCAAACAAGCAGCTGATGAAAATAATTGTCCTAGCACACACAGCCCTGCGCCCAGGGGCGCGCGTGCACACACACACACACACACACACACGCACAACTTGCCTCCTCTAGCTGCCCAACCTTAGTATTCCGGGCATGCGGTTTTCAACAACTTGCTTGACACAATAACAAAGACATTTAAATGCCAGGACTCAGACTTCACTTTTTAACCTGCTGAGAGGAGCTACTTTCAAAGCTTCCCCACCGCGAATAAACTGACAAAAAATATGGGGTGCACTTATAAATTAAACACCTTACCCTCAAAGCGGCGTGCGTTAATCAGGTTTCTAAGGCAATAGCCATCTCTGTCTTTTCCTATTCACCCAAATAATGCCACAAGAAGGAACCCCTTTACACAAGAGAGAGCCAAAAAAAAAAAAAAGAATTATACCCATTGCTAGTAAAAATCATCCTAAATCAATAGAGCACCACTTGAACTTGAGTTTCCATTGTTTCACTGAATCATCAATGTTTTTAATTAAACAGAGCTACCCTTTCTGTTAAAACATTACATAAAAGGGTTAGGTTTCTACTTTTGTTGAGGCAGCTGGCGTTTGTTGGCTGTTGTGTTTGAGCAACAGACTGTTCAATAGAAGCGAGAAATAGCTCAACGCGCTCTTAATAGACCTATTTCAACAATGTACCTTGAAAAGGAATACATTGTGTTATTGTGTTAGTTTGCTACAAACCTATTAAAAGAAAAATAGCATCCATCAGGTCTAACAAAACGCATTTGTATTATACGTACTTATCTGCTTCAAATACACTTCTTGGCACAATGTCCAGAATTCAGCTAGATCATCAAGAGCTGGACAGAATAACACATACCAGTTAGGTAATGATACACGGCTAAAAATAATAATAAAGGAAGGTCTAAGCAGACGGTAATCGTTACTTTTTGTTTGTTTATCATGAGAAATACAGGCAATACTTCTTCAATTGAAAATACATTACAAAAGTGTGGGCTCTTATGGCAAAAACAATTTTTAAAATATTCAAGTTTAAAAATATTCTAGTATGGGAATATTGATTTAAATTCCATATTTGGAACGAATCTGATACACTTTCGATAGCAACTTGTTTCAGACAAAGATCCAAGGCACGAGCGATGCATTTTTAAAGCAGAATTAAATAGCGCAAAGAGCCCGGTTCTTTAGGGAAATGCGTGAAACAAACAAATCGAAAGCAAGGGTTCCAGCCAAGAGGTTGGGGAGCAGCGCTGTCTGGCAGAAGGAGAGGAAGTGCTTCTTGAAAGTGCTCTCTTAAAAATTATTTTTAAACTGACTTTAATGTATTTTAAACACGAACAAAATTTGAAGCAAAGATAGGAACTTTGCCACTATGAGACAGAACCTACGGTGTATTTCAGAGAGGACTGCCACTTGGACCACAAACCTTAGAAAAATAGTGGCAAGTGATGAAGCTAATTTAATTCTGAGATCCGCTTAGTAGAGAGGACACCTAAAGTAGCATCTTTCAGATGCTTCCAGAAAAAGCAGTTGGTAGGGTTTCCAACCTCAGAGTGCTCAGCATTCAACTTTTAACTACAAAAATGTGGGGCGGGGGCACAAGAGAATACTAGACTACAAATGAATTCTTGTCAAAAAGGACAGAACTTACATAAATTACAAGAGCCCTATATGGGAGATATTTATGTTAACAGATGACGCAATACTTTGCCCAATAAAATCAATGATTTTTTACATTTATGAATTAGTAAGTTAGTAAAAATTTAGAAAAATGTCACCTTGAAACTTTAGATGACAGTTTTGTTATATTATAAAATAACCATAATAGACTTTTCTAGAAAGCATTTGAAGTCAGATGACTGATAGGACTGCTCTCTTTAGTTCAGATATTTTCTTTTATCAGGAAGGGTGTGTTTATGGATGTACTGGGAGGTAGCGGAGGTATGTCTGATTTATACTTTAGGACTTTTCATTGATAATGTCCTAGTCTAAGTCAGTTTTTAAACTAATTCTCTTGGATTAAAAAAAAAAGAAATGAAATTTTAAAATTCCAATTGCATATCATGAAAATAACTTCTCATAACATTGACAGAAAAGTTGATATTTTCAAGGTGAGGTGTTTTTGTTTTTTTTTTTTTTTTGTATCAGATAATTTACCAAAGATGAAAGGAAGTCCACAATAAATTTGTTTGGCCATGATGAGAAATATTGTTACTATGTCTTTATAAAAAATCTTTGATTTTCATTTAGAACTTTTAGAAATGTTTTGTATTTCAGAAGTTAAACTATCCAGGGGGAAATATTCATTTGTTTTAACTTAGTAAGTACTTCGGACAAACAATCACCAAAGAGATCATTCAAAAACCCAGCAGAGGAAGACATGTATTTTAGGGAAGATTTTATCTGATTCCTTGTTTTGTTCTTCATCTTGAAAATCCTTGATTCTCCACTCTTGCAAAGAATTCTCAATAACATGTGAGAGCTAGATTTATTTATTTATTTATTTATTTATCTAAGGTTAAAAAAAAATCCAAATAATATGCACTATAATTTATCTGCCCTTAAAGAACAGGAAGAAGAGGCTCACATACAGATTATTTTCTATATGCCCTCCCAATTCTCTCTAGAAAGAGACTTCTAGCCTAATTCATTGTCACTAATATCTAGAAAAGCCTTACCCAATCAAATCACTAAACATTTTTTACTGCGGTGGATCTTAAGCAGCATCTAATTTGAAAGACTCTGCAGAGTACATTCCCAAAGCATCAAGTCTCTGCAGTTTCTGGTCTGCCTTAGGCAGGTAAATGAATATCATTTCAGATTTCCTTTTGGCTTCTTTTGCCTTCTAGTTCAGAACTATGGGAAGTAAGAAGGGTTAATACTAGTTTTTAAACATTTCTGCCGCACGCGATTATTTCAAAATACCCCTCTCTGGTGTTGTGTCTGAAAAAGGGGTGGCCCAGCCTGCAGCCCGCAGCGCCAGACATTAAGCCGGATCCACCCCTGGGCACAGTCGTCAGAGGGAAAAGATTCTGCTTTCCAGACTTGATTAAAAACAGCCTACCAGTTTCTGCCCCGTTAAGGAGCTGCGTGGCTTGAGAAGCTGAGTAAACTGCCTGGGAGAGGAGTGGCTAAGGTCTATACCCCTGTCATTTGGGAATCCAGAGAAGCTTGAAAAAAGCAGTAGATAGTAGGCTGTAGAAGGACAACTTGTCCATCAAAATCTGCAGTTAAAATCCACTGCACATGATTTTGATGCTGAAAAAGAATGATTTTGCCTTGTCATTTTTCACCTTAACTCGATGGGAAAAAGGAAACATGCGCACACCAAAAACCTACCCAGATGCTTGGGAAATGTTGTTTCTGAGTTACTTTTTCTTTCTTCCTTCCCGTTGGTAAATACTTCAAAATATCCTTCTCTCCCTCAAGTTACATTCTGGAGGATATAATTGAAAGAAAAATACTAAGATAGAAAAATATCCTAGAAATAATGTATGCGTAGGTTGGTGAATAAAACAGACGCCCGGCAGCATCTTCTGAAAGATACGCTGCTGTTGTTGCTTGTGATATTTTTATGGTAAAACTAAAGACATCCAAACAGTATTCAAACATGAAGAGAAGTGGGAGGTTTCCTGATGTGTTTCAATAATAAAATGAAAATCGAGTCTGTATGTGCCTGTGTGTTCCCCTTCGATTTGAAATTTTATTCCAGAAAGTGCTACAACTTGTTACTTTTTTGTGGGCACAGGAGGAGGAAAAATATGATACATTGGGGGATTTTTCGGTAGAGCTGTGTTTAGTTTTAATTTTCCTGTATTTTAAAATAAACACTTTGACCAAAGCATGTTTGATCTTTGCAAGAAGGAAATATACATTGTGGAGGAATGTGCAGCGGTTGGGTATGAAAATGGGGTTGTGACTCACAGCTGCAGGCTGAAAAAAAGGCGTCGTGGTGTCAGCCAGAGGTGTTCAGTCTAATAATTCAAGCTGTAAACTGTATCCCCTAAAATTACCTACATAATAAATCATTGTGTGAAGAAAAAAGTTTGGACTGAAAAGTGTAAGTGAAACAGTCCTCAGGAGACTTCAGTGCTGGGACCTAACGACAATGATGTGAAATGCGGGTTGATTTTGTCCCAAACTTTGAAGATCAAAATAATACTGGAAATTATTCTAATACAGCTGTTTTCTTGTTTGTTTGTTTGTTTGTTTTGGTATGTTTTGCTTTCGCAGTCTGTTTCAGAAATGGGCTTGCATTTTTTTTTTTCCCTCTCCTGATCACATAGCTGAAATTGCTTTATGGGATTTACAGTTCATTTATATATTTTCAAGAGAAAATTCAACTAAAAATGGGTCTATTTTAAGAAAAACAGTATAACTGAGTTATCAATGCATATTAAGAATGGAGGCAGAAATAGGTTCTGGAAATTCCCTTAGGTGCCTGTCTCAGAGTTCACTGCTGCTTACAGGTACGAGAGAAACCACTGCAATTATGTAAGCTGATGAATTAGCTTGCCTAAGAATTCACTGCTAGATTGAAACACTCAGACACTGCGGTTGGCACAGGCAGTGTCAGATCCTGGAGAGGAGAAACGGGAACGTTTGGGGTTGCAGTACACCCCTTTGGAGTAGAAAGGAGCTGAGTGCCTGGAGAAAAGATGCAATTGTCAAGAGGAAGTTTAAAGGCGAAGGACACACGAAGTCTTTGAAACAATAAGGGTGAGGAAGTCAAGAAGCAGACTCGCCAAAGCCACATTGAAACAATTTATTTTATAGGATCCCCTACATTTCCAGAATTAGTGAGCAGAAGAAGCTCCCCGCTGGGAACGCGGGCTGTGGGCTCTCGCGCTCACGGGGGCACTGGGAAAAGGGATAAAGTCAAGTTGACGCGGGTCTCTTTCGCCTGGACATTTCAAATGAAAATATAAGAAGGAGGGCGGGGAGAGAGGGAGACAAAACGAAGCTCGAAAAGACTGACTCCGAAGTCTGCAATAAAGATTAACTGGAAAAAGGAAGGAGGAAGTCCATAGCAATTAAAAGTCCTACACTGGCTCATTAGTATTCATGACCGAATGTCCAGCTTTTCTGTTTATCTTTCTCCCAAGATCAATATCGGAGCAGCGTGGGCCTGGGAGGAGCCCAAGCCCGGCCCTGCGTGCGCCTGACCTCTCGCGCCCTCCCTACAGGTCAGAGCATCTTCAGAACCGCCGGGCCATCGCCGCGCCCGGGATCATTAAAGCCACCATTCATCTGCCGGCAGGGAGAGGGAGGGGGAACAAGCCTGGGTTGGGGAGATGGGGGGGGGGGGCAACGGGCAAACAGACCCGACCGACTCCAAAGAGTTTCGAGAAACCACACTCCGCCACGCCAACCACTGTGGGCCCGGTGGGCCAGGAGAAAGGAAAGAGAAAGAATGACCCGCGCGCTGTTGAAGCAAGAGGCCCAGCGCGGCTCCTGGCCAGGCGGTCGCAGGCTCGGCCTGGTTCCAGACCCAAGATGGGGAGGGGGGCAGGCAACATAAGAACCCTGCCACACCCTCCCCTGTAGAGGACCCCACGCCCACTCCCAGCCCTGCGCTGTCTGTAGCCGCCCCGGGCCTCCGCCAGCCTCTGAGGAGCAACCCAGTCAGGGAGCGTTAACTGGGATGATTATCTCTGACATTATTAACATTATTATTATTTCTGCCCGCAACCTCTCTGGCGGCGTGGCGCCTTGTTCTGCTCCCCTGGGCCACCGGGTTTGGCCTCGGGGACAGAGAAATACTGGCTTCCATAGGTTAGGAAAAGAAAAGGCTAAGGGCAGGGCTTGGAGGAAGGGGGCGAGGGTTAGAAAACTCTTTCTTTTCCCTCTGGTTTACGGGAGAAGTAAGGGAGCGACCTCCCAACGCACACGCGGGAGCCAGCGAGTGTCCAGTGCGGAGGACGGGCAGTCTGGCCTGTCCCATTCCCAGGGAAGTGGGCTGAGGGACCCGGACGGTGTGTGGGGATCCCCCACCTAACTTGTCTCACACTGGTGGCTCCAAGTGCGGGTTTCGGGAATAAGGCCCAGGCAGTGGATGCTCAAATTCCAGTTGGATGGAGAGTTCAGGGCAGAAAGGGGTGGGGGGGTGGGGGGCTTTCGGAGGGAGGCCCTAGGGGGTGGGGAAGCTGGAGAAGGGTGGAAGGGTGAGGGTGCATCGCTTGCTGCGTCTTCCCTCCACGAGCCCCCAATCTCTGCAGCTCAGGTCCTTCCCACCCACGCGAGTGGGCGCCTGGGGGATGCCGAAGGAGGCGAGCATATGTGAGTGAGTGAGCGTGTGTGTGTGTTGAGGCGTGGAGAGAGATTGTGAAAGAGAATGTGTGTGTATATGCAGGGGGTCTGTCTGTGTGCACGCACGCAAGTGAATGCGGCCCCCACCACCCCAGCTCCGGCCTGGTGGCTGCGGGTTGCGGGACAAGGGCAGGATGCCGGGCTGGAGACGAAGCGAGTTGTCACCTCTTGAAAAAGCTCTTGGGGCCCTGGGAACAAAAGGGAACCGTGCAAGGGCGACGAGGTGGCCCCAGTACCGACAGTTCCTGGACTGGGTTCTGAGGGGCGGGGCGGGAGTGGGAGGACCCTGGCTTCGCGTGCCCGGGCCGCGATCTGGGCCGCGGAGGAGCGGGGGCGGAGCGGGGCGTGGAAGCTGCGGCCGCTGTCTTGCCACAGCCTTGACCGTGAACTCGAACCCTTGGGCTGCCCTTGGTTATGGTTTACAGAAGTTCTCATTCGTAACACCCTGTTCAAACTGCCAAGACTGCCTGTTCTTTCACAGGAGCCCAGCGGGACGACCTGAGGGTTTATACCCCATCACTGGATCCAGGCTGGAAGGATCTAGATTCTTCCCTAAAATAAAACCCTTGCAACAATCTGTTGAGGGCACGGAGAGGGGGGTTAGCGAGGAGGGCCATGCGTCTCCAGCCCTGTTCTAAGCTGCCAGTTAAAAATAGAAACCGTTCATTGCGGTCTGCTGGGGGTAGCAGTGGGCCGAGGAGCTCCATGTTTTTGTAGCACCAAGGCGGTATCACACTATATAATCAATCAATCTTCAAGTACTTATTGAACGCACATTTTGGATCCCGTGGGTCGCTTTCTGGGGCACGTGCCCATTTAAGTAAAAAGGCACCCAAAGGTTCAACCAAGTCTTGGTGAGGTTCTGAGGCCTTATTGCTCTTGGACACAGGCCTGGCCCGCCCTTTGGGTTAGGTCAGTGGACTGATACAGAGAAGTCCCAAGGCAGTACCTGGCGGGCCCCTGCATGTCCAGGTGTGCTACCATTGCGCTCACCAGGGACTGACCAGAGCACACGTCCCCCAGTCAGTCCTGCCTACTCGGCCGGGCGACCGATCACTCGGAAACCCCAGGCTTTCCCAGCCACCGCTGGAGTGCGGGAGAACCGCGCAGTGTACAGGGAAGCCCGAAACTCCGGTCCAGTCTGTAATCTGCCCTAGACCTCACAGTTTCGGGCCGGCAAATACACCACTGGATCCCGAAAACATCCGTCTGAAAAAGACAAAAGGGACAGGGGGTGGGGAGGAGGAGGAAGAGAGAAGGTGCCGGTCGAAAGGAAAGGGGCTGGGACAGCGGGGACGGGGTGTGCAGGGCTTGGGACCTGTTTCCTCCATTCGCGTCCCGCGGGGCCTCGACCTTAGCAGCCTCCCCTTGCTCGCGCACCGAGCAGAATCAACCCGGCCTCTGCTCCAAGAGTGACCTCCTCCCCGCCTGGGTCATGGGGGACTTCATTGAACCGGGAAAAGCTGATACCGATGCCAGTTATCATTGTGGTCATTAATAATGCAGTGAGGATCACGATAATTAATAATAATAATGATGGGCCTCCCGAGGGGGTTCCAGCTGCCTCTGGATAAAGCGGCTCTCGCGTGAGGGGAGTAATTTGGTGGTGGATGGAGCGGAGCGCAAAGGGAGCGAGCTTGGCCGCTCTGAAGTTCAAGTTGATGGCTGTGACCGGCAGAAACCGGCCCTAGGCGGAGGCAGTGCGGACTCCCCGCGGGCAGCGAACCAGTGGCGCAGCTCTGGCTCCCTGAGGAAAGCGAAGATGGGGTTCAGTTTTCTAGTTCTGGAGTCCAGAAGAGGGCAGGTTAGACTTCAGGTCCATTTAAGCAGCAGGGGGAGACGGACGCATCCCCCACCCCCCAGGCCCAGGCGCCTCTTGGCGATGCAGAATCTTGGGCCGCCAGCCCCCCTCGCGCTTGGCAAGTTGAGCAATTCTGACTCCCTCGACCACTTTGGCCATCTCCTCCTCCCCCCATCCTGTCTCCGGGATTCGAAGGGCGGGAGAGAAAGGCGTGGAGTGGGCCACACCACCGGCTCGGTGACTAGTGTGGACAAAGCGGTGCGACGCAAGGGCCGGAGGACTGGGAGCCATTTTGCAGGAAAGCGGCCCCGGTTCGCTCCTCACATCCTCGGGCGGCCCGGGAGACCGCTCCCAGCCTGCGATCTTCCTCCGCACGCCAGGCGCCTTCCCATTTTTATTTCCTGCTGAAAACTAGAATCAGCGCCCCCGGACCGAAAGGGCCCTCCGGCAGCTCTCAGCGCTGGAAAGCCGGCCAGCCGACTGCACACCGAGGCCGTCTTGCCTCTTCTTGCTTTTTCCCTTCTTCTGCCCAACGAGAGAAGAGAAGCCCCAAACCTTGAGTTGATACTAAAGTTGCCCCCCTACTTCCGTGCCACTCTTCCCTTTAGACGGGGGTGGGGGCGGGGGTGGGGGGTGGTGTGCCTCAAAGCCAATAATTTTCACCAAAAAATTTTTTTAAAAGTTTAAAACATTTAGGATAGACCATCTCATTCTTGCCCAAGTTATGATAAATATTCAAACTGATTTCCTCCGCCCCCTCCTCCGGAGGTGGCCTGGGTTGGGAGGTGGGGGGGGGGGAGGTTGAAAAACTATAAGCTTTTCCTCACAGCTTATAATGTGTTCAATGAACTCTCCCAAGGATCAGTAACATGTGCCAATTATTTTAATAATTTTCCTTAATATTATTAGGGGTTATAAATTTGAATTTAATAGGGGGTTGATTGCTTCAGGAGCTGGTGCTTGGGCAGCTCGTTGGGCCGCTGGAGAGGACTAGCCAGGCCTCTGTCACCCTCTGGGGGACACACACACACACACACACACACACACACAGGCATGCACACCCCAGGCTGGAGTCTTTTCCTCCCCATTGAATAGGTGGCCTCCGGGAGGTCAGGGTTGCCCTGCTCTCCAAACAGCGGCCTGCCGGACCCTGCATCTTAGGCCACTGCCTGAAGGGGAAGGGGAAGGAGAGACCCACCGGCGCCCAGGGTCTCCTGCCACCCCCCCGCAGGGTCCGGAGAGCTCACTGGGACATCCTAGGGAGGTGTCACCATGGTCGCAGCCATACTTGGGTGGAGGGTGACTCAAGGACTGTAAGAGGATACTGAGGAAGAGATGGAGATGTTTTGATGTCTCAGGTACTTAAATAATTTCCCCCATTCCTACCCTTAGAACATTAAAACTATTTTTTACCTTCTTCCTTAGAGCATCTTGTTTGAAATCCAGACAAGTTCTTACAGGGCAGGGGAGGAAAGCTGGCGGTTGGTGCTCTGCCTCACTCACGTCCACCTGACCATTTCAATCTTTTTCTTATTCTATCTTACCGAATTCTTGAAGGATTCTCTTTTGTCTTGGGGCAACGGTTTATTGCTTTCCTAAATTCAAATGTACTCTCTATCACCTTCTCTTGGACATTCTAGTTTTTGGTGCACAGCTTTGTGAAGATAAGCAAAATTTCTTGAACAAGCTCTCTAAAATTTCAAGAAAAAACTTTTGGTAGAAAAGGGCCCTTAAAGCTCTAATCACTGGGCCAAGTTCAAAAACAAAGTACTCAGTTCAGTTTTAAACGTGCAATTAAAAATAACTATACCTCAGCTTTTCAGAGGGAGGGAGAGGAAAGGGGGGGCAGGGAAGAGGGAAAACAAAGAATAAGGAAATGTTTAGTGCTCTTAAATCCAGTCCAAATAGCTGAAAGAAAGGCATTCCCTCAGATAATGGAGCCATTAGAAACTCTGAAGGTTCCTGCCGCCATTCCTCACAGGGCCCTTCCAAAAATTTAATTCACTCTCAGCTACAAACAAAGGACATAGAAAATAATTTTGAGACTTTCTGCCAAAGAGGCAGTTTGGTCTGGTTTCTGTGCGTACACATACCTTCCTCCCCAGAACGCAAGGTGGTACCTCCTATTCATTTAGGCGGCCGAACCATACCCACATCAACCCTCAGCTTCCCGTTTTCTTTAATAACTTTGCTAGAAAAAAATAGTATGTTCATGCAGTTTCAACACATTTTATTATATTTCTGTATGCATTACTCTCAAAACATATCACAAGAAATGATCAAACCACTTAAAACCTTCAAATAAAAAATCTGAAACAGTTTATGCCCACAATTGTACATATTTATAGTTAAGAAACATTCTTTATAAATATTGTTTCCTCTGTAGCAAGTTAATACCATAATTTAATTACAAATGGATAAATATGGTAACGGGTATTTACAGAAGGAAGGGTGTTATTACGGAAAAGCTAACGGCACGACGTTTATTTTCCCCCACAATCTTTCATACAGGAACTAACAAATTGAACTTGCAAAAGCACTAAAACATCACATGTAAACCCAGCTAACAGAAAAATACATTCACAAGCGTTGGTGGTGGTGTGTGTGTGCGCGCTGTGGATGAATGTGTTGAAGAAACAGAAGGGAGACTTTGGCACGGCTCGGTTTTTTTCCAGTCTATAGTTGCATGAAGTTTACAATCAAGTTGCCTCATAAAAAGGAACACAATATTCAATACCACAATACAAAATAAACCATTTTCTTCCACGTTACTTAAAAAGAAACCGGGTAAACTAAAAAGAGAAAAAGAAAAAGCCCATCACTTGGGGAAGGGAAGAAAGGCAGGAAGGAACGCAATCCGGAGAGTTACAAATGGACAAACGTCTATACACCAAGAAGCCAGTAAAACCACCTTGGAGAAGGAAGAAGTTTGCTATGTACAGTTTGTCAGAAGACTGGGAACTGGGCGAGAAGGAAAGGGGGGTGGGGTTGGAGGTGGTTAAGGATGGGGTTTTGTTCAATATTTTTATGGGTTTTTTTATTTTTTTATTTTTTTTATTTCTTATTTTAAGTTTTCAGCTTCTGAGACTCTGGAAGGGATATTTTTGCTTTTCATGCCTAGATTATTTTTTTAAAAAAACTTTTAAAAATCCTTCTGCTGGTAAAATCATTTTCATCATCATAAAAATCAGATTCATAATTTTAACAACACATCACAGGGTGCCCTCGGCGCTGGTCCCCGGGAGGGCTGCGCCAGGGTGGGGACAGGGAGAGGGAGAGAGAGGCCCCGGGCCTCTCACACGTACCATTCATTGAAGTTGGAGGAGAGGCCGCTGTGGCCCCCGGCTGTCCCGCTGCCCCCGCCAGAGCTGCCGCCGCCCCCGCCTCCCGCCCCGCCGCCGCCCCCGCCGCTGCCTCCGCCTGAGCCGCCGCCCGCGCCGCCGCCGCCCGAGCCTCCGCCCCGGTGCACCGCGGACACGGCCGCCGCGGCTGCCGCCGCTGCCGCCGCGGCTGCGGGGGAAAGGTTAGAGCTGCTCTGGGGTTCGGCGCTGGGGGACACCAGCCCCGGGGGCGTGGACGACTCATAGCCCGAGCTGGCAGCCGGAGAGGACTCCGAGCCCTGGGGGGAGGACTCATGGACCTGCAAGACAAAAGCCGGGAGGGGAGACCAAAGGGGACTGGGTGTGAGTGCAGCTGCTGTGGGGCCGAGCTCCCGGGGGGGAGGACCCCTAGAAATACCCCCCCCACTTCCACACCGTCCGGTCCCCAGGGAACCCTGGCCTTCCCAGGTTGTCCAGGCTTGTCCAGGCCGGCCCCGCACCGAGGGCCGGCCGCCTCGCAGTCCTCCCGGCCTCCCCGGTGGTACCTTCATGTGTTTCCGCAGCGAACTGGGGTGCGTGTAGGACTTGTCGCACATCTTGCACAGATAGGGCTTATCGGAGGTGTGGACGTGCATGTGCTTCTTCCTGTCGCTGCTGTTGGCGAAGCGCCGGTCGCAACCCTCGAACTCACACTGGAACGGCTTCTCCCCTGTGGACAGAAACATCGGCACTTGCTGCCCGCACACCCAGAGCCCCCCAGAGCCCCCACCCACTCTGGAAGGAGCAAGGCCGCTTCCCGAAGTTAAAGAGGACCTGGAAGGGCCTGGGTCGGTCCCCTCACAGGTCGGATTGTCTCTGCGGCAGAACTAACATGAAATTAACCGCCTTCCCACCTGCCCTTCCTGCTTATTTATTTCATATTTTAATTTTCTTCCAGACTGACACCCATTTCCTCCTATTTATAATGAATCTCAGGTAGCACCCGGCCCTGCCCACCTTTCCACAGGACTCCTTGGACTCGCAGTTTCTAACAAATTGGTCTGGCCATGGAGAAGCTGTTATTATGACAAAATATTTAGGGCATTATCAAAATCACACAGGCTGCTGGGCTGCTGTCGGTTTGTCTCTGGGGCCAATAGGCAATTACATTTGGAGTTGCTATGTTGTTTGGGGATGGAGCTGTGGATCAACACTGAGCCAGTATTTTTCATCCAAAATTCTGCGAATTAAATTAACCGTTATTCTTAGTCTCACTTCTAGTCATTTTAAAATAGGTCGGGGAAAAAGGCAAATATTAGAGATAAGACAGCATATAGCCAAGGCAAAGGCACAGGCTGGGGTGGGGGGTGCTCAGCAAAGCCTTTCAAAATCTCCCTGTTTAATTTTCTGGCGGTCCCTGCATCCTGTTGCCAGAATTCCAAATGCTTGGAGTCATTTAGAGGTGTGAGAACTCAAACAACGTTCCTCTTGGAAAGGGGAGCATTTAACGTTAAATTCCATTAGCACCTAAATTGTTTTTTAAAGACATCCGCTCAGACACAGGACTCGAAAGCATTTCATGCAAATAAAATTCTCAAATTTTAAACCTTGTTAAAAGCTTGTCTCGCACCTCGGCTCCCTCCCTTCCCGGAAGAGAACAATAGGCCGCTGGCGCATCCCCACTTCGGAGTAAATATTGACGGGGGAAGTTGCTAAAACATTTGGCTTTCTTTTAGGAAATCGTCTGGCACGATTTTGGCTGGGACCTGGTCAGAGATGAATAATCTATGAGTCTAGAGGCGCCTTCTTTTTGCAGCTTCCTCTTCTCACGCGATTGCCCTGCGGGGCCGTGGTGCCCCGGGGTTTTCTTTGACCGGGTTGTTGGTCCAAGTTTGGAATCGCAAACCCTCTGGTACCCATTAGAGAATTTCACAAACTACTGCGAACCCACCGTAAAGCCCCGCGATCTACCCCGAAATGGGCTTTAAAAACACCTTTTTCTTTTTTTCTTTCTTTCTTTCTTTTTTTTTTTAATGAGAAATACCTTACAGCTTGGACTCACAACAAATTCATTTAAGGGGAAAACAGTCCCGGGAAGGATTTTTGGACCGCGAGTACAAGAAGTGGGAAAACACATAAGCCACCCAAACACAGACACGCAGTCGGAGCAGAAAAGCACATCCAGACAAGCTGGCAAAATCCTCTCTAGGCTCGATTCCCGGGCACCGAGTTGGAGAGCAGTTTTATTTTGTGCGTTCTATTTAGA
This sequence comes from Mustela erminea, assembly GCF_009829155.1. NCBI lineage: Eukaryota > Metazoa > Chordata > Mammalia > Carnivora > Mustelidae > Mustela > Mustela erminea. The sequence goes on from NC_045628.1 coordinate 11,092,167, forward strand.
ACGGAAATTATTAACCGGGGCTGAACAAACGAAGGGATTACACCCCCCAAAACATACATTTGATGTTACACCGACCATTTAAAACCCAATTTCCGTACATGGAAAAAACCCAGCCCGATAATATTCTTTCTCCAACAAAAACAAGCCGCTGGCTGTCTCGCACACACAAAAACACCTCCCATCCCGGAGCAGGAGCAGGAGCTGGCGGTCTGCGCGTTTCCCCCAGCCAACCAACCACAGCCTCTCTCTTCCCCGCGCCCCATCCCGAGCCCGCCCGCAGTTACCTGTGTGGGTCCTTTTGTGGATCTTGAGGTTCTCAGAGCGCGCGAAGACCTTGCCGCAGCCCGGGAAGGGGCAGGGGAAGGGCTTCTCGCCCGTGTGCACGCGGATGTGGTTGACCAGTTTGTATTTGGCCTTGAAGGGCTTGCCCTCGCGCGGACACTCCTCCCAGAAGCAGACGTGGTTGCTCTGTTCCGGGCCGCCGACGTGCTCCACGGAAACGTGGGTCACCAGCTCGTGCATGGTGCTGAAAGTTTTGTTGCAGCTCTTCTTAGGGTTGCTCAGCTGCTCGGGGTCGATCCACTTGCAGATGAGCTCCTGCTTGATGCACTGCTGCCGCATGTAGCGGAAAAAGGCACCAGGGTGGTGGTGGTGGTGGTGGTGGTGGGCCGCGGCCGCTGCCATGTTCATACCCATGTTCATATTCATGGGACCATACTGGTTGTGGAGCTGCGCCGCCGAGTAGGGGTCGGTCCGCGGGCTGGCCACCTGGCGGTACTGCTCCGAGCGCCCGAACACCTCGCCGGGCAGCCCTAGGCGCATCTGCCCGTTGAGCACATTCTGCGAGCCGTGCGGCCCGTGCTGCTCCGGGAGGCCGGGGAAGAGAAGGTGGCCCTGCGCGTCCGAGTGCGCATGGTGCAGGCCGCCCGCTCCTGGCCCAAACAGCCCGTGCTGCCCGCCGCCCGGCGCAGAGTCCCCGAAGCCGCGGCTGCGGAACAGGAAGTCCCGGGTGGAGTTGAAAGGCGGCCCAGAGTAGGAGCCGACGTGCGCGGCATGGGGCCCAAGCGCGGCGGCTGCAGCGGCAGCCGCGGCAGAGCCGGGGTAGGCGCCGGGGCCCTGCGACGTGAACGCCGAGCTCTGGCCGGGGGACAGCTCGTGCGCGCCGGGGTTGAGCTTGAAGGCGCCCATGTGCGCGGCCGCCGAGTCCACGAAGCCGTTCTGCGCCGCGGCCAGACTCAGTTCGCGGTCCTGCATCTCCGCAGCGGCCGCCGCCGCCGCCGCGGCCGAGTGGTGATGGTGGCGCGCGAAGCTGCCCACCCCGATGGCCGGGAACTGCGGCCCCGCGTCCAGGAGCATGGCCAGCGCGCCCACCCGCCCCGCCGGCCCCGGCGAGCCCCGCACCTCCTCCGCTCCCACTCCCGCCCCGCGCGCGGTGCGTCCAGCGGCCGCCCCGCTCCGAGCGCAGGCGGCGGTGGTGGTGGTGGCGGCGGCTTCAGCCCCGGGAGCCGCGCTCGTGCGCCCGCCGCCTCCGCCGCCGCCTGGATCTGCCTCGGGCGGCCGGGCGCGGAGCGAAGGCGCGGAGAGGAAGAGGAGGAGGAGGCGGCGGCGGAGGAGGCGCGGGAGGAGGAGGAGGAGGAGGTGGAGGAGGAGAAGAGTCCAAAGCCAGGCGGAGAACCAAAGTGTATTAAAGGAGCTGCGGCGGGGGCGGGCGGGCAGGGCAGGGGAGGGCGGGCGGGAGGAGGGAGCGGGAGGGAGGTGTGGGGAGCGGAGTGGAGAGGGGGGCCGACGGGGGGCGAGCGCAGCGCCGCGGCCCCCACCCCTGCGCGCACCCGCGCGCGCACGCACACACTCGCTCGCTCGCTCGCACGCCCCGCGGACCCCGGGCCCGGCAGCGCCAAGCGGCGCCCGCAGAATGAAATCACAGCCGCGGCGGGGCCACCGTGCCCGAGCGCGGCGGCTGTGCACCGGCTAGGCTAGCGGGCGGGGAGCGGACGGAGGCGAGCTCTGCGCTAGGCGCCCCGGCCCGGCGCGCCCACGGCTCCACCTGACCGCGGCGGGGGCACTGGGGCGGCGGGCGGAGGCCGGGCGCCTTCTCCGCTGCGCGCTGGGTCGGCCGTTCCCTCCCCCGCGGCCCTACTCGCGCCGCCCCGCGCGCGGCGGGTATTGTTCGGCGCCGCGGCCGCGGTGTTTAGCCCTCCTCGTCCTCCGCGCTTGGCATTGGCTGCGCCTCGCGTAGTAAACTTGCAGCAGCCGCGAATTCCCCCAGATGAAGGAAGCTGCCGCGCCGCTCCCTCTTTCTTTAAGTTGTGCGGGAGGAGGAGGCGGGGGAGGAGGAGAGACGGGGGCTGTGGGAGGGGAGAAGGCTTGCAGAGGGAGGGGAGGAGGGGAGGCTGGGCTGAAAAACAATAACAACAATAAAAAAGTGATCTCTAGCTCGCTTGCTGCCTCTCGCCCGTCGGCCACAGACGCTGGACCCGGAGCGGGCAGCCGCGCTCCCGAGGACCGACCGGAGTCCGAGATCCGAGCAAGTGCGAAGAAGCCAAAGCAGGTCCCCACCCCACCTCCCCGCCCCCCCTTCACGGGTGTGGTGGGCTCCGCTCTGTTTATTTCGGTGGGCTCTGCAGCCGACGCCGCAGCCTTTTATTTATTTTTTTTATTTTTTTGTCTCCTCCTTTTCCTCTCCCCTCCCCCGCTCGCCCCCGCGTCTCCCGCCCCGGCCTCCTCCCCTCCCTCCCGCTCTCTCTCTAGCTCTCCCTCCCGCTCCAGGCCGGGACTCCCGGTCACACCGCCCCTTTAACGGCGGCTCCCGCCCCGCCCGCCCTTCCGCCGCCACCATTGGCCGCCGAGGCCCCGTCAATCCGGCGCCCCCGCCCCGCGGCGGGTCCGCCCCTCCTCCCGCGTTCTCCCGGAGCTCCCCGCTGCCCCCGCAGCCGCGGATCCCGCGGCTCGTCACAGCCAGCACGGCCTGCCAGCCTACAGCTCCTCGCCCGCGCGGCCGGCGCTGCGGCTCCCGTTCGCGCCCGGCCGTGGCTGTCCCCGGAGTCGGGAGGCCCGCGTAGTGCCGGCCCGGGCGGCGAGGTCGCCGTGCCCTTGGACGGGTCCGGAGGAGACAGCACCCTGCACTCGCGCCCTTCTGCAGAGGCCGCCGACTCCCCGGGGACCCGAGCCGCTCCCGGCGGGCACCGAGAGCGGGCGGCCGCGGCCACTCGAGAACTTGGTTGGCAGCCGGGTTCGCCGGGCGGGAGGTGCCACGAGCCGGGACTCTCCAGGCCCCAGACCCAGTCGGGAGCGCGCGGCGGGGAGCGGCCCGGGGACCCGGCCCGGGGTCGGTTAGCACTCTCCCTAGCTACTCCCCTCTCCCTCCTTTAAACTTACTCTGTGGCACTGAAAACACAGGTGCTGGATGGTGGGCCTCGGGAGAGCCAGACATGCCCCTTTCTCCTACTCTCTGGACACTCACCCAGACACCGCCCCCCGCCTGGCGGTGGCCCCCCACCCGCGGCTCAGCGCCCTCCGCTCCCCCCGCCGCTCGCGTCCTGCTCCGATTACAGCAGTAAACACTGGGCAGCGGCCCCCGGGAGGGAGGGGGGGGTTGGTTGGAAGTCGTTTAAAGGCAGTGTTACCCTCGGGGTGGATGCCCAGATGCCCTGGCCGCCGCCGCAGTGGGGTGGGACGTATGGGGACGCCGGAGGCGCGCGGCGAAGCAAGGCTCGGGCTGGAGCTGGGCGGAGGGTCAGGCTCAGGGCCTCCCGAGAAGAAGCCTCCAGACTGGTAGGGCTTAAACCTTCTAGAAGATATTTACCACGCCTTCTGCAGGAGCTGGGAACACCACCAACCCCTCCTTCGGGCGGTGGCGGGGCCGGGCAGCTCCCAGTGCCGCGGCAGGCCCGCCTCGCGGCTCTGGGGCTACAGCCGCTCCCGCTCACCCCCGGGATCCGGGTTGGCGGCTGGGAACATTTCCTGCCCCGCTGCCGAAAGCCTGCACTCCCAGAGGTAACCGGAGAGGGTACGCCGGGCCCGGAGGCTGCAGAGGTGTGAATGAAAGGCCTGAAGCCAGCGCCTTTCTTCGCCTAGTTGTCTAGAGAACCGCTTTTATTTACAAATCTCCGAGAGTTGGAATAAAATTCAAATAGAAGATAACCAACATGCATTTAAAATTTTCACGTTGAAATGAAATCCAACAAAAACGCGGGAAGACAGCTCTAGCTCGCTATTGCTGGGAGAACCCGGGCTCTGTCGGCGGTCACCGGCTGTCACTCTCGGCTTAAGCGGGCTTCTGAAGGTCGGAGCTGGCCGAAGCCCCTTCCCGGAGGTGCCCTGTGTCCTCCCGCCGCCCCCACCCCATTGCCGTTAGAGGGGGGGCAAGAAGGAGGGAAACCTGGGTCATCTTGTCTGAAAGCCCAAGATTTTTGTCTGGAAGCTGGAGATTCTCCCCTTACCCAAAAGGAGGAAATGTTCCTTATTTCCACACACCTCGGGGTAGGGTGGGGGGGCAAGTGCCAAACTGTATCCCTAAGCAGAGAGGGCATTAGACTGAGAGAGACCGAGAAAAGAGAAAAGTCTCCCAAGGAGAAAGGCTGTCCTGCTGCATTGTATCAATTAAAAAAAAAAATCCCCAGTATACAGGCTTTCACACTTTTTTACTTCATTCGTCTATTTATATAGGGGTGGGGCGTCATTGAAAGAGCTTACTCCAAAAATATTGACTAAACAAAATATTTTCTTAGAGAATGGTCTTCTTTCCCATCTAGAAACCTCGCTTCCCTCCTTTTCAAGCCACCAGACTGCAAGTTTTCCTCTTGTCCCGCGTTCTCACCTCCTCCCCAGTCGTCTGTCCCCCCTCTCGGCCCCATTCTCTCCGTTCGCTTTGATTCCCCTTCTGCAGCGTCCAGGGTTCGGGCTGGCGCGAACGGGCGCTCGCCGGCGCTGGATGCCCGGAGCCGCGCGCGGCCGGGTGGTGGGGCCGACTCCTTAATTCCCGCGGGAGAGGCCGCGGGCTGGGCCCTCCTGGCTGTTCTTTCCCGGCTCCAGTTCCCCTCTCTCTGCAGGACACAGAGGAGCTGAGCCAAGTTCAAAGTCATGTCGCCGTCCCCTCTTAGAAGTGCTTTATTTCTCTACAAACCGCAAAACCCCCTTCCCCCGTGACACAGTATTCTTTCTTTCTTTATTTTTAAGGCAGAAAAAGGGAAGAGAGAGACGACAGCCAGAAAGCAAGGGGGGAGAAACCTGCCCAGGCTTTCAGAGTCATCGCCTCAAAAGTAGATTTGGGCTCCTTGGCCGAAAGGAAAAAAGCGGCTAAGATGCGCTCTGCGCCCTGTGAGTGATCAGTTTTTCAACAGGTTTCTGGAAGGGCCAGCCTTGGCAGCGTCAGACCCACGGGACCCACAACTGTCTCCATCGGGCAAATAGGTTCCCTCTTTTGTAAATTTTCCAAAATTGTTCTTTGAGAATCTCACCGGGTCGACCCGGGCCCTGGGGCTGACGCGCGTCGGGGCTTTGCTGTATGCGGATGGCCCCGCCTGGCCGGCCCCTGGGCGCACCGGCTGGCGACCATCTCCACCCCCGCCCCCGCTGTGCAATAGGGAATTCGGGGTGTCTTCAAAAACCGCAGATCCTTTCAAACACGCGGGCAGTCATCCGCTGAGCACCTCACTGCGTTCTGTGGGCCTCTGTGAATGGTTGACTGACTTCTTTTGTAGCATGACCAGGATTTTGCGTGTATATACACATAAAAACGGTGTATATGTGCACACAACATACACACACACAGGTATATCTCGGTAGTCAGGAGAGGCCCAAAACAAACAAGCAAACACAAGTGACCTTTACACTGGGAAGCAGAAACACTCAGTGGCCCTACCATTTAAATTTTTAATTTCCTCTTAAGGAAAGGGGGTGGGAATGGGAGTAAAAAGGAGAGAAACAAATGTAGAATCAGCTGTCCATACACACCAGACCAAAAAAAAAAAAGAGGATTTTGGCACCATCCTCTGTATCACAGACTCATAAATTCAACAAGATCATCAACAGGATATTAAGTTGCAGAGCACCTTTGATTCCGCCCTCTCAACCACTCCTGGGCCAGACGACCCCTGACCCATGAAGGACCACATGTGTGGTGGGAGCGCCTCCTTTGTAAAACCCACCTAGAACAAAAGTTCTTTGTCAGAGCTTCAGTGAAGGGTAATATAAAAAAAGAGAAAAAATTGTAATGTAAAAGAAGGGGAAATCATGAAAGTCTCAGCCAGTGTTGTAACTTTTAAATACCATTTTTTAAAGAAGGGGGAGGTCGAATGGAGGTGGGGAGGCATCCGAGGATAAAGCCCTGTCCAGTCTGCTCGAAGAACTTCTCTTCTTCCTACTGTTAAAATTTACTGTTCTGTAACTGGGCTTATAAAAAGTCTCCCTATAAAATATATCCTCACCAGCCGGTTAGTGATAGGAATGCAAATGTTGGTCTATTTGTCGTTAGGGACTCATAGGGAAAAAACAGTCAACATTTCTGTGTGACAGTGGTTGTGGTTTTGCAAAAGGAAGACAACTAATTGTCCTGACTTTGTCCCCTCTTTCCTGATGGGAGTGTTTCTACTGCTGCAGAACAAAAACAAACCAGAAAACAGGAGGCATTAGCTTACATGAATGTGTTTAATTATTTTGAGGACCGTTATCCTTTGGGCTCCCAAATGAACTACTTCCAGGGAGGCTGAATACTGGTGACAGGAGAGCAGCTCTCCAGTAAACTGCAGTGTTATTGCAATAGACTTTGTAATACAATTTATGCTGTCACTCATAAATAACAATGCCATATGTCAACCATATTGCTTCCACAAGTAAATCCGTCAACGTGTCACTATTTGACTTGTCTCAACAGCTTCTTCAAATACTGAGGTATAGAGATACTGGAAGGGGTGTGGAACCGGGGAAAGTGTCCACAAAATCTGAGATTTTAAAAACACCACCAACCACCACCACCACTGCACATAACCTGGGCTCCTCCTTCAGTTCCCGTCCCCAAACATCCTAAAAGATAAAGAATGAAAGGGAGAAGAAGCGTATTTTGGATCCAATATAAATAAATATTGGATGGTTATATGAACCACGAACACATAAGGGAGTTTTGTCCTTCCTGCTTTGACCTTCTAAGCATATTTTCAAGCACAAGAATTAGGCATTTCCCAAGAAATTACCTGATGGTCAAATGTGGGTCAAAGGCCATTATTCTACAACCCCCATCTCTGAAGGTAAAAATGATTGATAACCAAATGAGAATATTTGATGACAGGCCAATTTTACTCAACTTATTTTTTAGTAATGGGAAAGTAAAGAAAGCCATATTTTTTCAAGGGCTTTTAAGCACTAAGGTCAGGTAGACATGGGATGGGTCTCCATTCTTGATTATCCAAAATAAACAAACCCTAGATCCAACGTTTATGTAGTCAGAGCTACATAATCTCAGTCTTATGTCTAAAAAAAAAAAAAAAAAAAAAAAAATCCTCATTAAGTCTCCAGGTATATGGAACAGGGACCATAAACTTTAGCAAGAAGCACATTTTTAGATTACTCTTAGCCCAAAAGGTATCTGTGAAGCCTGAGGAGCCAGGTCCAGCTCAGAGGGGCGGGAAGGAGAGGCAAGCCTGGAAGACACGCTCAGAGGGCTGAGAATTGCCCGGCGCTTGGGAGCACCCAGGCCCCCGGACTGGCTCGAAGCCCCCAGGAGGTTAGACCGCGAGTGGTGAAGGCGGGAGGGCGGGGGTATTTGCCGAGCAAGCCGGGCCAGGGGCCGAGAGAGGGGGCCGAGTACCTCACCGCCTAGATGCCTAGGGAGCCGGATAGGAGAGACGCCTTGAAGCCAAAGTCCTCATCACTTCCGGCATGGCGAAGCTCAATGAAAAGGAACCTCTGCGGGCCCCTTAGCCCACCTTGCCTGGGCTTTGGAGAGGTCTGGGTGTTCTCCTCCCCCACCTTCTCCAGGGTCTGCTAGTACCCCTCCTCCTCCCTGTTGAGCACCCACTGGCGCCCTTGGGCTGGGTTCCTTTGATCCCCAGAGCCATTCAGGGCACCCTGTTCGCCCTTGAGCGTGCCTCTGGCGTGGCCCAAATGCCACTGGGCGCTGCCAGCCCGCCGGGCACCCGGTCCTTCGGCAAGGAGGCTGCCCTCGCGGAAACCACGCGGGACTGGCGAGAGGTAAAGCAATCTCAAGGGCAATAAAAAGCAGCTCAGTGGGTCCCCCAGATCCTTTCTGGTCCACCTCACCGTCCCCGGCTCACCCCCTCCCTCCGCCGGCAGAAACAATCAGACAAAGGCTCAAAAGCCAGGAAATGTCCAATTCACTTCCCTTAGAGTTTATTAATCGCCCACACCCATCACAAGGAAACTTGGCTGTGCTCAGCGAGGAACGGAGGGCTCCGGGGGGCCTCGGTCACCACCAGCCCTGCGCAGCGGGAAGCCAGAAGCGCCAGCCCCGGCATCCCCGGGACCGGGTCCTATTGCCTCAAGGCAGCTGGGCGCGGCGGGGCCGCCGGGTTCGGGCCAGCTCGGCGTTTACGGTACCTCCTCGGCCTCCTCCTGCCTTTGTTTGGCTCTGCAAGGAGCCTGGGATTCCGGGTGCAACAGGGAAGTCTGAAAATCGATGCTCCCCAAGAGCACCTGTTGACCCCAGAAAGGGCATTTCCATAGATTGCCACGTTCTGCCCCCACACCAGTACCTCTGCCGCAAAACCGGACAAGGGCACGAGTTCTAGGGTCGGCCCTGACAACCCGCGCCACCGCGGAAACACGGGGCTCCAACCACAGATGGGAACTGGCGTAACGACTTCTACACTTTGCTGCCTTTTTTTTTTTTTTTTTTTTTAAGCATTACTATTATTTTCTTCAACGTCCTGGAAATTGCTGGTGTTTATTTAGGAAGTGCGACACAGTTATTGGGTCCTTAGAAACTCGGGATGTTAAGGGGGTTTGATTTGGCTCCCAAACGGTTTGAAAAAGAAACGGCGCACCTGGGGTCAGGCGGGTCATCACAATAACAAAAAGCGCGTCTACAAAATAAAAAGCTCTTTTATAAAGAAAGGCAATCCCGGAAATCCACTGCGAGCCTTCCTGGTGACCATCTAGCTAGGCCTATTCTCAGGTTTAATTGGCAGGCAGTTTATTGGCTCCTTATTGGTGTTGATTGAAATTTTGCTCCCAGTTCTTTCTTTTAAGAATTAGCATCTCAAGTCGATTTACCTGAGTCAATTATCTTTTTAGAGTCTGGGTTTGGCCATAAATTTGCAAATATTCATTAAACTCACTTTGTAAATCTCCCTCTTTCCAATCGCCACCCAAATCTCTATGATTTCCTAAGAAAGTCTTTTCTTTTTTTAAGGCTTCCATAAAAAGAAATTGATCCGGGAGCTGTATTTGAATTAAGACATATTAAATCGATGACAGATACATATCACACTGTGTTTAACAAGAGTTGTACAAGGAGGCGGGTTCCAGATTCCGCACGGCTCTGCTGCACCATTATTCACATTTTTACAGCCTTTTCCTTCATGCCTTCACCCATTAAACCATTAAATTTCAGCAATTCAATAAAACAAAGCAGTTATAATTTTGAGGAAAAGCTATTTTGAAGGGGGTGGAGGTACCCATTTTATTGCACAATAAAAATGCTCAACAATCCATATTAAAAGGCGGGTTATATTTATTTTCTTCTTTATTTATTCGTTCATTATTTAGTTTGTTTTTTACTTATAACCTGCAGGATTGAATGCAAAGCTGTTATGGAAGTAGTGATGATGGTTGCCAAGGAATTCAAATAAGGAGAAACTCCTTTGAAATGTTCTTAGAGAGGATGAAGACACTGGTGACAAATCCAGATATGATGCTTTCCCAGAAACCATCCATAGAGAAGGCAGCCCTCGCTACTTTTGCCTGGTTGGCTTGAGACATTTTAAATCTTTGAGAGGAAAATTGTGAAAGGACTCATCCTCTCCAAATACAGATGCGGATTTTGTCGCTGTTGTTTATTAATTTTTTTTCCGTTGTGTTTGCACTCATGCTTTTCTTATTTGCCCATATTTGAGCTTCATGGAGCCTTAGAGAAAAAAACCTATTTGAAATTTGACTGTAGTATTTTCTTTGTTTGCTTGTCGGTTTTATAAGAGGAATGACACTCCCAAGGCTCACAGGGAAGTTCCCTGTTGAACATTGCTCAGACCGATACAAGTGGGGCTATCAAATCAGTTCTTTTGAAAATATTTCTTACCACTTCCCAGGACCATCTCCCAGGAACATAAAGATGATGGCTTTATGCAGTCTATTTTTACTTGGACTGCAAACGAATTAAGCTGGTAACTTGTTTTTTTGTATCCCCAAAGCAGGGGGGAAAATCACGTTTTAGTCATTATCACTTTTTTACAAATAATTTTATGCAGGGCAACACAATAAAAATTAAAACCCCTGACTGTAATGTTTGAACATCTTGGAACATCACAAAATTTTAAGATGCTTTTTTTTTTTTTTTCAAGAACTGAAGTGACACTTTTGGGCAGCAACAACCCTAAAGTTTGGAGGTGCCATATTTCTCCACCCTCCCCCTGCAAAGTGATGCAGGAACCTATTTCTCTTTTTAAAGAGGTGTGATAACAAATCCTTTGGAAAAGATAGGGCTTGCCTTTTGTTTTTTTTAAGCCAGTTTATATATTTTTCCCAATAAGACAACTCGCCTACTCTATTAGGGTTAGTCTATTGCTGAATAAATAGCAAAGGTGTTGCTTGATTTTAAAATATTCATTTTACTGTATCAATTTCAATTTGTGGTCCTTTCAATGAAACTGAGGCACATTTATGGAGTGCTTTCTGGGCCGGAAAGAAATTCTGCGTAAAGGACATTGTTTACTTAGCTGCTTCCCTCTGGAGAGATGCCGTTTGGCCTGCTCTGCCACTGTATCTCAGAGAGGCAAAAGTTAGAACCGCTGCCCGATGGTCTCCCACCCCCAACCCCGTAGATCTAATTGGAAGTGGCAGATCTAGAACCGATGAGCAGTGAGATTACACTTCGAGGCAACTCCTTTGAACCACGTTGAAAAGGGCTGCATGAGCTAAAAAGTCGAGGTAAAACGGTTCCTTTTCGGGAAAGATTTATTTTGACTTCACCTGGAGTCTCGCGGAGCCAAATCACTTAAATAGTTTTGCAACCAATAGGACTTTAATATCCCTCCTGATCTCGTCGCCTGTCGCTGCGCCTTACGGGAGCGCTCGGCAGAGTGGGTGTCCTTCCCAGATAAGAAGTTTCTAGCATCCCCTCTACAAGTACGACGACAGGTACACTCTGTTCACCTTCCTCCTCCAGAGAGCAGCCCAGGGCTCCTCCAACGGAGGAGGTGGAAAAGTGTTTGCATGCTGGAGGAGACGCTGCGTGCGGTGAGGCGGGGGGTTTTGAAGTTGGGGGTTCTCCTCCTCCCGCCTTTTGTCCTCGGGTGGGGGGGGTCCCCAGCCCTTACCCACGCCGCACCCTTCGGCCGCGTGCCGGCGCACGCTCTCCGAAAGGCACGTCATGGGAACGCGGGGCGCTGCGCGCGCAGGCCCAGCGCAAACTTTCTCCAAGTGCAACTTGGGCATCCCCTGGAAGGCGGGGACGCAGGGCTGCAGGGGAGGAGGGGGCGCCTAGAGGAAGCGAAGGCGGTTGCGAGCACGGGGGCGGATCCCTGCTGGGCCCGAGGCCTGAATGGGAGCCAATCCGGCAGCCGGGGCTCCTGCCAATCACGCTGTTCCCTCCAATCCCACCCGTGCCATTTCCAAAATCTCGGTCCCACTGTGCAGCTCAAATGTGGTGTTCGCTCTGCCAATCGCTGGAGGACAGAGTGGGAACAGGAATAAGCAGAGTTAGGAGGCCAGGACAAAGAAGTTAAAGAGAGCCTAATATATACATGTTTTTGAAGGTGGGCAGAGGGAAAAAAAAGTCCCCCCAGTGAGGGTCTATGGGTCTGATTGTGCGGTTCTGATGGAGCCCCCCTTGAGCAAGAGGAACCCGCCAGCGCTGAGATTAGCGGATTTGGCAACGGCTCAGGCCAGGCCGCTTCAGAATATGACAGGCTTCCCGGCGCTGGCCAGCCCGCCCGCCCACTCCCACCTCCGCGCCACAGCCACGCACCTCCGCCCTCGGGACCTGAGCGCTGACCCCGGCGTGGTCATCACTCCGCTCGGACCCGAGCACATGGCTCAGGCGAGCGCGCTCGGCCTCAGCCCTCCCTCCCAGGCGCTCCCGGCACAGCCCGAGGCGCCGGCGGCCGCCGCCCGCGCCGCACTCTCGGTCGCGCACCCGGGCGCCGGCACCTACCCGGGTGGCGGGGGCAGCAGCCGCGCGCAACCCTCCGCGCCCCCGCCCCCAGCCCCTCCTCTTCCTCCCTCCCCTTCACCCCCTCCTCCTCCCCCTCCCCCTCCTCCTGCCCTCTCGGGCTACACCACCACCGACAGTGGCGGCGGCGGCAGCAGCGGCAAAGGCCACAGCAGGGACTTCGTCCTCCGGAGGGACCTTTCCGCCACGGCCCCCGCGGCGGCCATGCACGGGGTCCCGCTTGGAGGGGAGCAGCGGTCTGGCACCGGCTCCCCCCAGCACTCGGCCCCGCCTCCCCACTCGGCCGGCATGTTCATCTCCGCCAGCGGCACCTACGCGGGCCCGGACGGCAGCGGCGGCGGGGGCCCGGCGCTCTTTCCTGCGCTGCACGACGCTCCGGGAGCCCCCGGCGGCCACACGCACCCGCTCAACGGCCAGATGCGTCTGGGGCTGGCGGCGGCCGCAGCAGCCGCCGCGGCGGAGCTGTACGGCCGCACCGAGCCGCCCTTCGCGCCGCGCTCCGGGGACGCGCACTACGGGGCGGTGGCGGCGGCTGCGGCCGCCGCCCTGCACGGCTACGGAGCGGTGAACTTAAACCTGAACCTGGCAGCAGCGGCAGCGGCCGCGGCGGCCGGGCCCGGACCCCACCTGCAGCACCACGCGCCGCCCCCGCCGCCGCCGCCGCCGCCGCCTCCGGCGCCGGCGCCCGCGCAGCACCCGCACCAGCACCACCCCCACCTCCCAGGGGCAGCCGGGGCCTTCCTGCGCTACATGCGGCAGCCAATCAAGCAGGAGCTCATCTGCAAGTGGATCGACCCCGACGAGTTGGCCGGGCCGCCGCCGCCGCCACCACCGCCCCCGGCCGGCGGCGCCAAGCCCTGCTCCAAAACTTTCGGCACCATGCACGAGCTGGTGAACCACGTCACGGTGGAGCACGTGGGCGGCCCCGAGCAAAGCAACCACGTCTGCTTCTGGGAGGAATGTCCGCGCGAGGGCAAGCCCTTCAAGGCCAAATACAAGCTCATCAACCACATCCGCGTACACACGGGCGAGAAGCCCTTTCCCTGCCCGTTCCCGGGCTGCGGCAAGGTCTTCGCGCGCTCCGAGAACCTCAAGATCCACAAGCGCACTCATACAGGTGGGTGTCCGTCCCCGGCCGCGTCGCCGCCGCCGCCGCCTCCCGTGCCGCCGCCGCTTCCGCCGCTGCTTCTCTTCCTCCTCCTCCTCCTGCTCGCCTTCATTTTCCCTCCTTCTGCTGCTTCTCTTCGCATACGTATAACCCGGACATGTGACTTCTTTTTTTTCTCTCCCCCCCTTTTTTTCTACGAATAAGTAATTCGATAGCACACACAGGCCCCGCGCTGGGTTCCCACACGGTGGAGTCTCCAGCGCGTCCGCAGCCCCTCGGCCGGGACCGGCAACGCGCTCCAGCCGCCGCCGCCGCCGCCCCGGATCGGAAGCAGCAGCAGTCGGAGCAGGAAGGCGCCCAGGACGGTCGGCAGCCCCTATTCGCCCGGCCCCGGGAACCTGGGGAGGGCGATGGGGCAGGGGGGCCGGAGCCGCCCCGGTAGCTCTTCCCGCCTCCGGACTCGGTGGCGGACCCCTTGCGGTCGCCGTGCTCCGGAGAGCGGGCGTGCGAGGGGGCACGTGGGATTTACTCCAGTACTGAGGCCTCTAGGCCTAGCTCGAGGCGGCCCTAACAGGAGGGGAGGGGTCCCGTCCCTCCAGGGCGTGGTGCACAAGGCCTAAGGAATGCGCCCTGCCCCCCCACCCCCCCCCCACTTCACACACCCCACACCGCCCCCAAACCACTTCACACACCCGTGTCTCATACCACCCACCTCTGCCTCGTGGCTGGACACCCACATGCTGGCACACTCCTCCTCCACGTACACCCTCACGCACACTTTCTCAGTTACACGCCTTCGCATACACCCATGCTTACCCTCGCAGCATCACACAGCTCTGTCACACACTCACACGTGCCCTATAAGGTGCTGGAGAAATTCGCTCTGTCCTTCCAGAAAAGGTTCTAGTTGGAGGAGGACAGGGTGAGAGCTAGTCTCTTGCGGGCATTGGCCCCGCGGAGGAACTTGGGGGCAAACCCCCGGCGCTGTGGCGACCCCTCGCATCCCAGCCCCCGTCCTGCCCCCCCACCCCACCCCGTGAAGGCGGCTGCGGCGCGGCCGGTTGGTGTTTCCTGTGGGTCGTGTGTCCCCGTCGAACGCACGAGCGCGTTGGGCGGAAGCGCTGATGAGCGCGAGCGGTCGGGATTTATAGGGACAGACGATATTACCCCTCGGAGGACACTTAAGTAACTGGAGTTTACGTTCAGTAATTACTTAGCTGATTTATCGGCGCTGGGCGGCAAGGAAGCAGCCGCCGCGCGTGGGCCCAGCGCCCGGCTGGCGGCCGGGGCCGAGGGCATCGGGGGCGCCAGGCGGATCTGCCGGGGGAGCCGGGTCGGGGTGGCCCGGGGCCGGGGCCGGGGCCGGGCTCCTGTCTGCCAGCACCTGGCAGGCCTCACGTGGACCGACGAGGGGCCGGAGTAAGTCTTCAGGAAGTCTCCGACCCGTTCCCATTTTTCGAATCGGGATCGGTCCGCCCTAAGGAGTTTTCCAAAAGGAAAAACTTCCCTAGAGGCTTTTGGAAAAGATCCCTAACCCTCTTAGCGGTTTGCCCCTACGCCCAGCCCTTGCCGCCGGGACAGGGTTCCAGGACCCTAAAGGGGGCACGCGGGGCGCAGGAGGTGGAGCTTCCCTCAACCCCGGCCCCAGTGGGCCCCGAGAGCAGAGCCTGCCGCCTGCGTCTCGGGGCCCTTCCCGCCTTTGCAGGCCTCGGAGAGAGGCGGGGTCGGGGGGGGGTGCTTTCGTCCGCTGCGACCGCAGCGGGGGCCGTTTCCGCGCGCGTGGAGCAAGGAACTGGGGGGTGCCCGGCTCCCCGCTCCCTCGGACGGCTGCCCCCGGGGAGAGGGGCGCGCTCACGGCGGGGCGGAGATCCCGGGTGCTGGGGGGCCCAGGCCCGAGCTGCTTTCTGGTTCCACGGCGTGCGCAGGGTTGCGGTTCCCGCCCGGCTGCCGGGGGCCGCGTGGTTCTCGCCCCGGCCGCGGGGAGCGATGCCAGCGTCGGGTCCACGGGCCGCCTCGCCCAGGCGCCTTGTGTGCGGCAGGGGGACCATCGGGGACCCCCCATCCCTACCACGGCGCTCTCGCGTTTGGGGGTTGTCCGGGATCCCGGAACAAACGGAGCAAAGGCAGTGATTCCCGGCCGCTCCCGAAGGCCCATTTCCTGACCCACGTGCCCCCAGCTCGGTTTATAACCTTCCATCGGGCCGGACTCCAGTTCCCTCCGGGACAGGGAACGGGTAGGCAGAAGAGGAGCTCATGCACGGCCCTTACTCTCTCGAATTCTGCAAGTGGTTAAATTCTGATTGACCCCTCGGTCAGAAGATGAAATGTAAACACTGGGGTCTCTCACCCTCCCCAGTTAGCTAAAATTTGCTCAGTGCCCCTCTTAGGCCGCCTGAAAGACAGGCGGTCCTTTCACCTTTACTACCCTCCCCTGCTTTCTTCCTCTACCTCCTTCATCCCTCCTTTCCCACTCCCCCGCCCCTCATCCCACATCTCCCTTCGCTGGGCCTAATTGCTTCTCTGTGTCGTGGGCAGTGCGAGGCGGCCGGTGTGGAAGCGGCGCGCTCTCTTCCCGACCCGGGATACGCAGGGAGCACCAAAGCGGGAGAACTCCAGACGACACTGCCCGTTTCCAAAGGATGAATAAAACCGTTTAGGCCTACGTATTGAAGAAAGGCCGATTATAATTTTGTAAATTATGCCCCTTTAAGTTAATATTATCTTCAGTTTTTAAAAGTAGAACACAGAAATCAGGACAGATAACATGTTTTGATAAAAAGTGATTTAACATTTTTTTGTTGGCATTGCAGGTCATCTGCTGAGAAGGTTGGGATGATTGTGTTACGTTGTGTTTATCCCTCTGTAGATCCATGCCACCCGTATGTTTAAATAATAACCTAATTTCATGTTTAGACAGTATTTCCAGGTGGGATAAGTTATATTCCAGCCATCTGAATACTTCCTGTCCTATTAATACGCTCTGGCATCAAAGCAGTTAGCATTGGTGAAATTAAAACAAAAACGAAAACCACACTGCACTGAAATATTTGTATAAGAAAATTCACAAAAATTTATATACATTCAGCTTTTAATAGTTGTTTGTTTTTTAAAAAAAATATATATATTATCCCAAACTAAGGAAAAGGCCGGACCTCGTGAACCAGCAGAATAGCTGCTAGAACGTAGAGAAATTCAACTTTATTTTTAAAATCATGTAAATATTATTGAACAAACAATATTATTGAAGTGTTATTGAACAATAATGTGTCTGAGATGGCTTGTTCAGTCTTGACTCGAGTCCATCAAGTTCGTAGATGCTTAGGTGAGAGAAAATCCGTACTGTTCACCCTCTTCCTTTCTTGCCCTTGAATGCCTGCATATATGGCTGGGTTTCCATTAAGCATTGTCTTATTGAGGATTTCCACTTCCTGCACTAGGGGCCTTGTGCTTAAAGGCATGGCGTCCCTGAGGTGGTTAGAGCAGTTTCAAGGGGCCATGGGCCAAAGACTGGTAAATAGTCCCTTTTCTGACTGTTCAGTAAGGTAGGAAGCTGTCAGCATCTGTTTCCCTGGAACGTCAGGTGTGGGCTTGGTTCTGGTGGGGCCTTGAGGGCCTTGCTAATGTTTGCTGAGATCCCCTTCCTCAGGCTCTTAATTGCCCTGCCAGCTGGGAGGGACGGTGGTAGAATGAAGAGGCGGTGGGCCTAGGCTCGACGCAGCCAGGCTTCCAAAAAATCAAGCGATGGGATTGTGTGTTTCACAGGTGCCTTTGTTTCTGAAGAGAACGGGATTTGGCTTTTTTATTTCATTTCTTTTCCCATCAGGGGAACCCTGGGGCCGCTCTGAAACAAAATGCCATTATTATAATTTTATGGCACCCCCCCCTCACTTCACTTTTAATTTAGTGGACTTGGTTACTTTCCTTCTCTTTTTCTTGTATTCTTTCCCCAAGCTGTGGCTTTTGGAAGAATCATTTTATCAGCATTTATCTTGACAGGGGATCTGCTTGTATTTTTGCAGGAACAGACCCTGAGGGCAGTGAGAACCTGGGTACTGGGGTCCTGGTTGGGTTTCCATGTTGCCTCCTGGACTTCGCTGTACCCATTTACCCTTACCCCCTCCAGTGCCCACCCCCCTACTCCCGACCCCCAACCCTGTGGTGCTGCAGGGATTGACATCCAGCCTCTCACAAGCCCAGGTCTAGGGAGTGCCTCCAGGCCCATCCCTGAAGGATCCCTACCCTGCTGCCTTCTGGAACATAGGGATTAGGAATGGAAACCAGGCTGGGGAGTTGGCCTTCAAGAGAATGGGAAAATGCCTCCAGATTTCCGCTCCAAGATTTCTCTCTCAAGTGAGGGGTCTCTGAAAAGCAACTGTTGACCTTCCCTATGTTTTGTTGCAGGGGAAAAGCCTTTCAAATGTGAATTTGATGGCTGTGACAGGAAGTTTGCCAACAGCAGCGATCGCAAGAAACATTCTCACGTCCACACCAGCGACAAGCCCTACTACTGCAAGATCCGGGGCTGTGACAAGTCCTACACTCACCCCAGCTCTCTGAGGAAACACATGAAGATTCACTGCAAGTCCCCCCCGCCTTCTCCAGGAGCCCTTGGTTACTCCTCAGTGGGGACTCCAGTGGGTGCCCCCTTGTCCCCTGTGCTGGACACAACCCGGAGTCGCTCTAGCACTCTGTCCCCTCAGGTGACCAACCTCAATGAGTGGTACGTTTGCCAGGCCAGCGGAGCCCCCAGCCACCTTCATACACCTTCCAGCAATGGAAGCACCTCGGAGTCTGAAGACGAGGAGATGTATGGGAACTCTGAGGCTGCGCGGACCATACGTTAGAATTTACTCGTGATAATAATAATAAGTCATAAGTGGGAGTCCTTGGACCGTATCCTAACCTGAGACAATGCCGAGCCTGAGACAAACCCTTGACTCAGACTTGCCACCGGGTCTAATTAGCCCTATTTATTTCGTTTGAAACCCTATGGTGTTTGTACATTTAATTAATTTAATTAAGATATTTGGGCTTTTTCTTTCTTCTTCTTAGAAAACAAACAAATAAAAAAAACCAATCGAACCGGACTTGTACGTTGCAGGGGGACAGGGCTAGGAGCAAGATGTACCAAGGGTTAATCGAGATCCACACTGCCAATGCAATATCCGTAGACTTTGGAAGGAGCGAGAAAAAGCATGAAGTCAGAACTGCACAGAGCAACAAGGCCCTCTGCGTTTCCCGCAGTGCCTCGAGAATGCCTTTACCACCACAACCTGGGCTGCTTTGGAGCCTCTCTGCCTCCTCCTTGGGCCCTAAGTCTAAAAAGGCCTCTTGATTGTAAGCCACACACTTGCTGCATCACCAACAGATCTCAGACTGTACCTGTGTCCAAAACTATTTGTAAAAACCCTTTAAGTTCGAATAGTTGTCATATGAAATTCCCACTCTTTTCTTACGATCTCCTCTTAACGCACTATTTTTATACAGGATTGTTTCCCCAGTACCCTGCCTGTGTGACGGAAAGAGAAAAAGATGCAGCAGACTTAACATGTCTCCATTGACTGTGCTACTGTGATTGTTCCAGCAAAAGTGGAGAGAAGCGCTGCTGCAGTAGACAACTGTGCAACTGTGATTTTTTGTGAAATAGAAGAAATTCAAGTGCTCTCCTTTTTCTCTGTGGGTTTTTTTTTTCTTTTTTTAAAATCTGAAATCTCAGATGCTTCCTCTTGATTGGGTCCAAACTTCTCATGTAATAAAAAAATAAGTCTTGGTTAAGTGTTTGGGGATTGCCAAAATTAACAGGCAAGTCTAAGGAGGTGTGATGTCGGCAACATGCCTATTTTAGGGAAAGCTGATGTTTTTAAAACAGGCCAAGCCCTCTTTTATACTGTTGTATCAACCTTTTAAAAAGTATTTATTTTTCAATGCCCGAAACTGCATTTTTGTGCATTTTTTCCCTCCACCTGAGCACCGAGCGCACGGAACTGGATCCCAGTTGAAAACGACAGTGTGTGAAGTGTACGATTTACATTAAAAGAGGGGAGGGAGTTGTTGTACATATTAAAATTTTTTAAAAGGTTTATAGTTACCACCAAACACTGATGAATGTGTGACCTTTGCCAGAGCTGTCAAGCAAGGATAAAAAAGGTCAAGGACCTAGGACAATAACTCTTAGTCAATTTATTTGCAGTCCGTGCAACACATCTCGTGCAAAATATAGCCCATCATAAACATCATACAACTATACTAAAGAGCACTAATTTATCCTCAGAGACCCTGAAGACACCCCCTCCCCAGGGTTTGTAGAAATTTGTTTTGTGTGCTGTGAGTGGTTGATGCAGTCTTGTCATTGTTAATAACGTGTGTGAACACTATTATTTGTACAGTTGAATTAATTTATTTTCAGACATCATCCTTTGTTTTTTCCTGGAAGAGTTCAAAGCACACCAAAGAATTATATTATACATTTTGGTGAAAGATTGTCGTTTATGACCCACGGTTTATTTAAGGAAAAAAAAGAAGAAAAAAGGAAAGAAAATGGGGAAATATATTTTTAAGCTTACTTGAATGAACAACGTAATGTGAAAACCAGGACTCTTCCTGCATGTCTTTTTTGCATTGTGTTGACGAGATTATATATAGTTTATAGATATATTATATTACTAGTACAGTGCATGGTGCTGTCACTTTGAAAGCCTTTCAATGTTGTCTTCAGATTGTTACAGTGACTATGAAACATGCAGACCCTCCTTTATAAAGAAAAAGACCATAAAACTTGAATATAAAATAATTCTACATTTTTAAAGTTTATTTGCTTTTCATATACCCACTTTCAGAGCTCTTTCAAATAGACAAAGTAGATATGGACTTCGGGGGGATAATTTATGTATCGTAAACTTATTAGAACAAAATATTCCTGATTTATAATGAGTTGTTTTATTTATACAACTTTTTCAATGGTAGTTTGCACTATTCTTTATTATGCTACAGGTTTATTTATTATGAAACAAAGGAATATGTATTTTATGTATTTTGCCATGCCTAGGGTCGCTCTGCCACAGATTTATTGGTTCCCAATACACCGAAAATGAAAACTTAAAAATGTGTACCTCCACTAGAAAGAAAGCAAGAATGATTATGAAGTTAAAAATTTAATAAAGGTATTCTTCCTATGTCTTGTTTATGTTTTACCTAATGGCGTGCTTCTGCCATTCTCGTACAAACAGAACAGGTTGCTAACCAGAGGACAGTGGGTTCTCCTGAGCTCGATAACATTTTTATAGCTTGGTTTACTTTACAATCTAATCTAGAAAATGCAGTGAATTTATGAAGACTAAGCCAAGTAAGTTGCATGTAACACCAGCATAAATCTTAGGGGTTACTGCACTCATTGGTTAATAATATCCTGAGTGATCCTAATCACTGAAAACCTGAGAAGTGAATCTGAGCATTTCTTTGGTGTCTAGCCTCAGAAGTAAAAAGGTAAAAAGAATGAAGAAAAGAGGCAGGGACAGGGAGAGGCTTCCAGACACAAAGAAGGTAAACTCAGGAGCTGGGATAGGTGTGGAGTTTAACAGGCTGAATGAATGGTGGGCATCAAATGCCTCTCACCATCAGGTAATGGGGGGCGGGGGTTGGGGGGGTTGGCTTCCAGTTCGACAGGTTTATTTGCAAGTGGAGCTGATCTGGGAAGCCTAGCTCAGCATTTTGAGGCAGGTGGTAGCTAGAAATTAGACTCATGGCCACAAAATATCCCAGTGGCTTGAACTCCTGTAATTGGCTATCCACATATCCACACGAACAGGGCTGATTTGATTGTGGGCTTGGTTTTTTTTTTTTTTTTTTTCACTTAGCTGGTAGAAAACTGATAAAAGGCAACTAGTTTTAAAAAAGAAAAGAACAATTGGTAGTCACGTCCATAAGCAGTTCTCCATAAGGTTATGGTGGTTTTTGAAAGTCAGCTTTGCCCGATCTAGTGAAGGTGAAACACGTTGCAATGAGTTGTTTTAAGCCAGATGACGATAACCAGTGCACGAAGTGAAAAACACTCCTGGCTAAGAGCCCCAATCAATGGGAAAACTTATAGCTCTCTAATGAAGTTTCTCGTGAAAGGGGTGACACAAAGCCACCAAGACATGAATCATTCATGGGAAATATAAAAGATAAAAGATATCTGACAATGAGCAGAACCTTGTATAGAGTGTATAAAACAAGTTTCCCCTTCTTATTTTCTGCTTTAAAACGCACAATCTCCCACTCCCAGAGTTCTCTGTCCAGTCTATAGAGTTAAAATTGACCACTGCCCGTCCGCGCCACTTCAAAGTAATTTAGTCCAGAACGGAAGGCTTGGCGCTTGGACAATCTTCATGGTGTGTTAAGATTTCTATGGCAATTGGCAAGCAAGACGTTCCCATCTGAATATGTCTCAAAGAAAGCCACTATTGACACTACGTTGGCTATCATCAAAGACTTCATCTCTCCTCGGCAAAACGTCGCCCTTGTGGCCCTCACAAACATTTTAAATCATCTACCTTTTGTTTTCCGGGCTAGGACAATCTTCCAGTACGTGGCTATTTGTAGGGGAGATATATCTTTTCCCCATCCAGGATTTTCTTTGGTAAAACTCCTGCTCCAAAAATCTAAATCACGGAGAAATAGCTTGAGGGTGGGAATTCTATTCTTTCAAGGAGTTTGGAGATGGCCACACAAGAGGGATCGCACCCTGGACAGGAGAGGAGGAGGCCCGAAGTCCTTGAAAGTGAGGCCCAGCTATCAGCCTACCGGTCTGTACTGCAACCTTGTCATTTACTAAATCTTGCATTTGGGGGAAGTTATTTGAGATCATAGTGGTTCCTTCTGCCTACCTACCTACCAGCTTCTAATCTATCAGTCTGTCATCTCTTTCCCTATGAAATGGGAGAGAGATGTTCCCTCTGAACTATTTTTTTAGCCCAGTTTGGTTAGGAAATAGGACTGGGGACCGAGGGGGAGGATAAACTGGTTCCTCCAGTGATCATCTAAGTCAGAGAGGCAAGGAAAGCTGAATACAAGAGAAACAAACAATCCAGACACTTACCAATACTGTCAGCCCCTCACATCAGACTACCCACCATCTACCAAAACGGACACAAGGCCAGGAAAACCCAGCCTCCCGAGATGGAGGGATGGCTAAGGAGACCCACGGTAACTCTGCACTGGGGTCTCCAGCCCAGCACTTTCCCTGCGCGAACGAGAACTCACAGACAGCCCCCCCACCACGCCCACGCCCAAACACTCCCCGGGCACACACATTCACACAGGGCACAAGTGCCTAATCAGGCAGGGAGAAGTTCAAAGGCATGTTCTTTGAAATTCAAACTGCTGCTTTTCTGGTACACCCACAGGAGCGTCAGGATTGCTATGGCAATGGGCTGGGCCAGGGGACTCGCTGGCAGAGGCTCGACAGCGATTCGAGACACTCTATTAAGATACAGTTTGCAGTGACCTGTACTTCCATGCCAACTTAGCGCGCTCAATTTTCACCTCGTCGGAAATATCTGTATTACATATAACGCTGCCCGTCTAATCGGAGACGCACGACCCCTAATAGCATGGGTCTTTCACCCACTTGTTGTTCCGATCTGCCCTGGATCCTCCTAGCCGGCGAGAAAGGGGAGAGGGAGACCGAGGAGAGGACAGCGGGCGGGTGGGGGTGGGGTGGGTGCGCTCAGAGGCGGGGACCGAGCCAGGGGCGCCCGGGCTCCAGTTCCTCTTCCTTCTCTCCCCACCTAAGTACTTTTATTTGCAGAGCGATTGTTCTTTGTTTATTTAATACAAGTACTGTGTGAATGGTGAAAAATAAACACGATGAAAAATAACCAAACAGATGATTCCTCCGAGTGAAAAAGCCCGGACTTAATAAAAGTGCGAAGCAGTCACCGCTGAATGAGAAACCCTTTGAAGTGGAACTTATTATAGGAGGAATACTTCGGGGTTGCCTTAACGACGCCGCTGAATCGAAAGCGCTCGCCTTTGTCAGCGATTTGTTCTCCTTTGCTGGGGTGCCCGGAGAAATTACTTACATGGGCTGCCTTAACATGCAGCCTGCAAATCAGTAACTTTGCAGCTCAGACTTGCAGACGCCACTCGGCAACGGACAAAAAGAAGTCAGGGGGAAACGCACCGAGCTTTCACGCCGAGCCTCTTGGGGATGGGGGCGCACGGGCGTGTTGGGGGCGGCAGATAAGAAGTTGTCTTACAACTGGCCCCCCTCACCCGGGCTCCCCCCATCCCGACCCCCACCCCCCACCCCGAGCCCAAGCCGGGTCCCGGCCGGCCGCGGGGGGCCTCGCGGGCTGCAGGGGAGGCCGGGCCTCTCCGGGGCCCTCCAGCGAGGGGCGCTCTTCCACGTGCTGGCCCGGGCGCGGGACTTTCCCAGCGGTCCCCGCTATATTTAATAAGGGTCGTTTATCACCCGGGCGCTTTGAAGGGTCGCCTCCAGCCCTGTGCCCATTAGAAAGGCGGAGGTGACATTTAAACTCCGTTTTCAAGGATCGCGGGGGGATTTCAATGAAAAGGCAACTCGTTTGTCTTATGAGCCTGGAAACAACCCCCTTCTCGCTCCTTTTGGCCACATGGCATAACTCAGAAACAATAGTTCAAAAGTGAAATGGCATCGTGGTGTTCACTCGGAGACAGGCCCCCATCTAGCACCAGAGAAAAGGGGTAGTCCGCAAGACAATGTGCTTTTTGTGTCCGACTCTGTCACAAGGATTGTGTTGTTTGCTTTGGAGGCTGCGCCTGTTACACTTTGCTGAAAGTGCTTGTGTTAAACAACAGTTATAAGTCATCCAAAACAACAAACATTTTGATTTTCTTTGCCTAAAGGGCTTTCCCTGGCTATGGGCACCGTGAAAAAATAATGTCCTTGCTGAGAAAGGAACACCAGTAGTAGCATTCGAAGCGGGCGCATTAAATATTGAATGACACGGGGAAAAAGAGCTTGTCGAGGGGCACTCAGCCTTAAAGTCTTTCTTCAACTTTGTCTTCGGTGGCTGCCGGACTATTTAAGATGGTATTAATTAAGGCAGCTTCGGATGCCGCCGAGCCCGCGGGCCCCTCGGCCGCGCTCGGTCAATGGGCCTGTGTCCCCGCGCTGTGCTCACGCGTTGGCTGAGCCGAGTGCAAATGTCACTTCTCATTTGGAGGCTGAGGAGAAGGGCCCATCCTACATGAAGGGCAGCGGGGAGGCCGTCCTCAGCAGGCGTTAAAGGAATACGAGGGCCTGGGGGGAGGGGAGGGAAGGCGGGAACAAAATGGGAACAGCTGCCCTGGGCCGGGGAGGTTAGTGCGCCGTCGCCCACCACTTCGGGCCCGTTTGGGGGGGAGTGCTGTTTAGCACAGGAGGGTCACGCGGGACTCGCAGGGTGGGGACACTCGCTTTGGTCTGCACCCCCGCGCGTCCTGCAAAAATGCATTAGGCCGTCAGGCCGGGCCTTATTTTACAAAGGGCCTAGCTGATACAAAGAAAGGCAAAAACTTGGTGCGAACAGGCTTCTTTACTGACTTCCTTCTTTCCCTTAAGATCCCTTGCCCAGATCACAAAGCTCTGCCAAGGACCTCCGCTCCAATTTACAGATGGCGAAACTGAGGGCTCAAGCAAGATTTTTGTCAATATCCCCTCCAGGCGGTGGGAAGACCAAAGGCCCAGACACACTGGAGTCCTCTTTAAGGGCGCCAAGAACTGCGCCAAAACATCCCCTCCAACCAAATGCCAAGCATTTGACTCAAAATCAAATGGAAGTTGATTTCAGCAGCTGGAAATTACTAACATTAAAAAAAAAAAAAGCTTACTGCTAACTCACTGTGACATAAGTGAAACGGGTACTTTTAAGAAACTTTGTGGACTCTCTGTTCTTGACAAGGAGAGACAAGACTCGGCTGGGGAAAGGGGTGCAAGGGATCCTGTCCGACTGACTTCTGCGGCCAGAACCCCCACGGGAGGCCCGTCTGCTGGTGTGGAGTTCCAGATGGACCTGGGCCTTCCCTTTCATTACAAGGTGCCCGGAAGGGGTCGGGAGATGCGGTCAAATGCTCCGTCGTGCCCTCGTTGCTGAGTGCCGGGGTTAGCATCCTTAACTTTATTATTATTATTATTATTATTAATTTTTAAAATAATTTATTTATTTGACAGAGAGAGAGAGAGAGATCGCAAGTAGGCGGAGAGGCAGGCAGTAAGGGAAGAGAAGCAGGCTCCCCGCTGAGCAGAGAGCCCAGGACCCTGAGATCATGACCCCAGCCCAAGGCAGAGGCTTAACCCACTGAGCCACCCAGGCGCCCCTAGCATCCTTAACTTTAGATCCGTTCTCAATGTCTGTTTTTCCACCTAGGGGATGTGGCCCCTCAGGGGTTCCCCACCCCCCCAGGCTCGGGGATAAGGGGAGGTTACAGTTCCCACCAGAGCCATCCCACCTTCCTGCAGGGACTGAGCTCCGTGCCCGAGGGGAAGGGAGGTAGCTTGGGCCTCTCAGCCAGAGCCTCGGGCCTGAGGCCTACACAGTCAGCCCCACTGGGAACTGGAGGCGTCGCTCTGGGGCGGAACCGCCGGGCCGGGTCAGGGCGCTGGCAGAAGTGGGAGGTGGGGACGAGAGGGCTGTGCCAGACCGGCCCCCTCCTCCCGCAGCAGGTCTGCAGACCCCAAGACTAAGGCTCCGCTGCCCAACTGCCCCCTTGAGTGATCTTTTTTGCACCTTTTTCTTTGGTCCTCTTCTCCCTGCCTCTACTTTTTTTTGCACGAACAGGCCGCAGGCCAGGGTAAGGGATGTAAAAACGTGGCCTTTTGGCCTGAAACGCAAGGGCGCGCGGGCGCGCGCGCACAGACACACAGACACACACACACTCTCTCTCTCTCTTCTCTCTCTCTCTCTCACACACACACACACACACACTCATGTACAACTCAACCCCCTCCGCCCCCGCCCCAGCCAGTGCACTGGGCACACGCTCGGGTTCCAGGCACCTTGCCAAGAGCGCGCGAGCACCCTGCGTGGCACACTGGCTGCAGTTCCTGCACGAAGTGCCGGGGGTGGGGTGAGGAGGGAGGGGTGGGCGGCGGTGGACGCCGCCGACTGCCGGCGGTGCGCACAAGTTCGGCGCTCAACTTCCCGCTCTTAACGAGACCCGGGATCCCTTTGGAGAGGCCCTCGGGAGCCGGCGGCGGGGCTGGGAGTGGCGTGGGTAAGCTGGCCGGCGCGGGGCGCGGGCGACGGGGCACGAGGGCGCGACAGGAGGAGGGCGCGAGGGTGCCCGCGGCCGGCCGGGCGCTCCGAGAAGTCAGCGCGAGCAGCTGTGACTTCACCTATTAGCCCCGATGTCTTTCCGAGGAGCCTGGTGGAGTTAAACAGCCCACAATGGGCGCTCTGGGGCGCCTCCAGCCTGACCTCCACCCGGGTTTAATAGTTTCATAGGAACTTCATTAAATCAATTACTTAGTGAGCACATCATCATTTATTTGTAATTAGCAGCGAGGAGCGCGTTCTCTCCCCCCAGCCCGCGGCCCGGGTCCCAGCGGGGTTGGCGGAGTTGTGCAAGCACTTTTGTTTGCTCGAGTGTTGACTCCCGGCATTATTCGGCGCGGGTAATCTTTACGTCTTAATCTAGCATTCAGGGGGCGAAGGGAAAACAAACAGGGCGCAGGCCCGAGGCCAGCCCTGCGGCCCCAGCTGCCCGCCGACCCCGGCCGTCGCTGGGCGCGCGGGGCGACTCCGCGGCCGCCCTTCTCCCGGGGCAGAGCAGGCGAGGGGCCCCGCGGGGGCGGGGGCGCAGGAGCCAGGCCCGGGGCGGTGTGTTTGGGGGGGGACCCGCCGGGGCGCAGCCGAGGAGAGGAAGGGGCGAAAAGCGGAAGCCGGGGGCAGGGAAGCGCGTCCTGCGAAGCGAGCACAAAAGGAAAGCGTCCAGGCTCGTGCGGTGTGCGGGCGGCGCCGAGGGCGACTGCGTGTGTGCGCACGTGTGTGTGCGCAGGATGTGCGTGAAATCACATCCATCCCAGCTGCCGGGGCGGGGAGGCGAGCGCGGGCGGGAGGTGCCGGCCTGGCGCGCGGAGGCAGCTCGCTGGGTGCCCCCGCTGCAGAAGCGCGCTAATTTGGGGGCTGCAGCCCGGGGCGCGGCTCCGCGCCGGCCCCCACGTTAGGAGCCGAGCGGTTAGAGAGGAGTGGGAGCTGCTGAGAGCCGGGCCAGAGCCCCAGCGTGCGGAGCGACGCGAGCTGCGGCTGCACGCGGAGTCGTGATGCCTTTCGCGTTTGTAACCTTCTTCCCCACGCGCCGCGGCGCCGGCCAAGCACCCTGCGGACCTTTGCGGTGTCGCCTCCTGGGCCAGAAACGGGGGGCGGTGCGCCCCTGCGTCCCTGCATCCGTGCCCCACACCCGGTTTCCGCTCCCAGTGGGAGAAGCCCCTCCTGCACGGGAAACGCTCGCCTTCTGCGGGAGAGCCCAGCTCAGGAAACGGCAAGGCCAGGGAAGGCCCGGGGAGAGGAAGGGTTGATGAGGGTCCGATTCTCCCGGAAGGGGGCCAGTGGGGACCCCTGCGAGGTCAGGGAAAGGCCCGTGGGTAAAGCCCACGACTGGGCTTCCAGAAGCTCTGGGTCCATGGGGGTCCTTGAGGTTACCCTCCTAGGTGGGCCCCTCGTGTATCTGTGGTTTTGAGAAGGTCTTACATTTCTCCCCCTGGTTTTTGTGGCCAGGGACAGTTGATTCGGTGAAATATTTGGAGGTAGTGAACGTGTAAAGGTGCTTGCTGCCTTGTTGGTCATCTTCTGGCCTGTGGTTTCTACACAGACTCAATCAGTTGTTTGGAATGTTTGTGCTCTGTGGGCCCAGAGAGCATGTCAGTGGGTGGCTGCGTGGTGACAGGGGCTGTCCTGGGGGGACTGGATGCAGCCGGCTGGGGCTGTGCTCCTGAGGCAGGCAGCTTAGCTTGTCAGGGACCCAGACATGGGCTCTTCCCAGGCCTCCAGTCTCCTAAGCCAAAACCTATGCCAACTCCTTCTTTGGGCTCCTAGGAGGGTGTCTTAAGCCTCCAGCTTCCTCAGTCTCTCATTTTTTTCTCCTTTCCTAGGGTCTCACCGTCCTAAACTCATTATGTTTCTCTTCCCAGCCTCCTCTTTGTAAAGTTAACTCGCAGGTCACTTGGGCCTCAGTCCCTGGGTGTTGGGCAGCCTAGTGACTGCTGGACACCAGGATGAGAAAGAGGCAGGCGGTAGCTCCGATCCTGTCTGGGAATAGCCCCCTCGAATTGCAGAGATCCCGCTGAGACCCCCAGCGGCTCCCAACCCACCCCGGAATAGTCCCAGACCTTGGGTTAGCCTGAAAAACAGGAAATGGATCCAGAAAAAACCATCAACCCACAGGTCTGCAATCCCGGAGAATCCTTTTAAATATGAAAGCACTTTGCAGCTTTGCATACTCTCCCTGCCCCTCCTGCGAGTCCAGGCCGAAGCTGTTAACATGGTCAGGCTTCCAGAAGAATCACAACCAAAAACAAAGTGTGTGCAGAAAGCAAAATACAGTTTTTTTTAAATTTATCTGCAGATACTGTAGACACAAATACTTCTTGGAGTTGTCATGTTTCTACTCTGGTATAATGAGTGCCTGTGCATATTAAGATCACAGAAGTCTATACACACACACACAGACACACACACACACACACAACTGTAGCACATTTAAATCCAACGTGGCAAGTTACTAGGGCCTACACATCTACCCATCCTGTACCTAACCACGCTCGGGACAGACTTGAAGGAAACAAATTGAGGGAGACTGCATTTAAAATAAAATTAAAATGTGGGCGCCTGGGTGGCTCAGTGGGTTAAGCCGCTGCCTTCGTTCGGCTCGGGTCATGATCTCAGGGTCCTGGGATCGAGTCCCGCATCGGGCTCTCAGCTCGGCAGGGAGCCTGCTTCCTCCTCTCTCTCTGCCTGCCTCTCTGCCTACTTGTGATCTCTCTCTCTCTCTGTCAAATAAATAAATAAATAAAATCTTAAAAAAAAAAAAAGATTATAGAAAAATAAAATAAAATTAAATTAAAATGTAATTCACCCCTGAGTTCTCTCTACTCCCCGCCCCCCCAACACTGTTTAATAAAATCATTTGGAGAAAGGAAGCAGATCAGGCAAGGATTTTATGGGCTGGCTGGGAATTTGGTGAAGTGGTTGATTTAGAAATTCTGGATGCTGGCTATGAAGTTTTCTTAGTGATACTCGCATTATGCATCTCTCTCCCTACTCTAAGTCCTGGCTGCCTCAATTGGGCTGAACCCTAGGGCCATCCCACTTGAGGCCCTCCCTCCATAGGGGGAGCCCTGTGCTCTGCGCCCCACCTCTTTCCTGTGGGGCTCCCCCTGTAGGCTGTGTAGGACCCTTCTGGTGGGCTCCCCCTTTTGTGTGTGGGGGGGTCCTTGCCATTGGGCCCATCAGCCTAAAATTAATAGGCACCGTGTTCCATTCTGTCCTGATCTCTGTGGAGGCTCTGAACACGCATCTCCTACCAGCTGTGGGTTTCATCTTCCCGACCTGCAGGGAACCTGGCACTGACGTGTTACAGATGCAAACTGGGCCAAAGCCTGTGTAAGGGGACCCAGGAGCTCTTGGCCGCCTGGCTCAGGGTAATGGAGGATAAGGGAAATTGAAAGGCGAGCCCAGGGAGACTTTTAATGAGGAGGATTATGCCCATGTTTTTCTCCTTTCAGGGGGAGAGGGCGAGGGTTTGACTGCTCTGGCCATTTTTTTCTAAAGATTTTTCTTAAGATTTTACTTACTTATTTGAGAGAGAGAGAGAGAGAAAGAGCACTATTGGTGGGGAGGGGCAGAGGGAGAGGGAGAAGCAGACTCCCTGCCAAGGGAGAAGCCTGACGTCGGACTCCATCTGAGGACCCTGAGATCATGCCCTGAGCTGAAGGCAGATGCTTAACAAAGCCACCTAGGTGCCCCCCCCTAAAGATTTTTAAAAATTTTTTTCTATTTATTCATTTGAGAGAGAGACAGAGAGAGCACAGAAGCAGAGGGAGAGGCAGAGGGAGAAGCAGGCTCCCCGCTGAGCTGGCCAGGAGCCTGACGTGGGGCTCCATCCCAGGCCCAGGAGATCACGACCCGAGCCAAAGGCAGACGCCATCTGAGCCGCCCAGGCGCCCCCGTGAGTTCATTTTTAAGTCATCTCTACACCCAACACGAAGCTCCAACTCACAAGATCAGGAGTCACATGTTTGACCGCCGCCCGTGCTCTGGCCATTTCTTAAATAAACCGACCCCAAAGAACAAGTTAGCAAAACCTGGGGTCTGCGTCTGGTGTCTGCTGTGTTACTGAGGGAAACTTATGGGTCAGTGCTGGCTTCAGATTGGGCCACCCCTTTCTGCCTCCCACAGAAATGTACCTCGAAAACACTTCAGTGTCTGTGGCCACAGGCAGGGAGATGGAAGCGTTGATTTTCTGAGATTGCTCCGACCTGAGTGACGCCTGTTAGAGAGGAGCAGAGAAATGACATCATGAAAAAATGTCATTCTTGGTTCCTTAAGTTCCTTTTTGAGGTAGGAGTGGGGTTTTCATGGGGAGGCTTCCCTGGGCTGCTTGGGTGTCTTGGGGAAGTGTAAATACAAAACCTCCCCCCTTCGCTCTCTTTTTAAAAGATTTTATTTTTAAGGGGCACTTGGGTGGCTCAGTTAAAGGTCTGCTTTCGGCTCATGTCATGATCCTGGGGTCCTGGGATTGAGCCCCGCATCGGGCTCTCTGCTCAGTGGGGAGCCGGCTTCTTCCTCTCCCTTTGCCTGTTGCTCCCCCCCGGCTTGTGCTCTCTCTCTCTCTCTAATAAATAGATAAAATCTTTTAAAGAAAGACTTTATTTTTAAGTAATCTTCACACCCAGCGTGAGGCTCAAACTCGCAACCTTGACATGGAAAGTCGAATGTTCCATCCACTGATGGTGCCCCCACACTTGCCATTTTCTTAAGGGGAAAGGAATCCCAACGTGGCTCGTTCAGCCTTCGGTGTGCCTGGCAGCTCCGGGGCCTGGGGACAGAGCTGCAGGCTCTGTGCGGAGGGCTACGAGGCAGGGAGGGCCTGGGAGGGTGGAGAGAAGCCTCCTTCCCATCACTCACATGCTTTTCTCCAACCATTTAAAAAATTCTGGTAAAATAAATACAACATGAAAATTTCCATGTGAACCATGGCTAAGCATGCAGTTCTGTGGGACCGAGCACGTTCACAGTGTGGCGTACCCCTCAGCACCCCCCATCTCCAGAACTTTGTCATCTTCCCAAAGAGACTGTCTAGCCCCTTCCTCTAGCCACTGATACCGCCCGATCTACTTGGTGTCTCCGTGCCGTCTCGCCGCCTCCGGCTCCTTGCAGAAGTGGAGCCGGTGGCCCTCTCCTGTTACTGGCTGCATCCGTGTCGTAGCAGGTGTCAGATCTCCTTTCCTTTTCATGGCTGAGTGATACTCCGGCACATGGCTCGATGGCATTTGCTTTATCTGTTCTTCTGTCAACGGACGTTTGGGTTGTTCTCGCCTTTTGCTGTTGTGAGCGATGCTGCTGGGAACACAGGTGTGCTTGCATGCTTTTATATGTTCGTATATGCCTATATAATACAGCTTTTTATGAACCGATGGAAAACACTGTAAACCAAAGGGGAGCTCCGGCCAATAATTTTAAATATCGTGTTTCTCACTTGGATCTGGCTTTCCGAGTTCAACCAAGTGCAGCTGGAATTCAAGGGAGAGCCAAAGCCTTGTGTCTTCCTGTTTCATGGTATTCCCACGTGCATGCGTGTGTGTGTGTGTGTGTGCGCGTGTGTGTGTGCGTGTGTGTGTCCAGCCCTACCCAGTGCTGCTGCTTCAGAGGAACTATTAACACATTAATATTATCAATAGCAGGCAGTGCCTGAGCCATGAGGGATTTATGAAAACATCTGAAGCAAGTCGTTTCAAAGCGCTGATTTGTTTTATAGTCAGTATTACATTTTATGACAGGCTCTTTTACCAGCAAAATGAGCGTATAAGCGTCATACACAGCTCGGGCGACGGAAACCGGTGCCCCGTGCTGCCCTGCAAATTTGTGTTCCAGATCCCTGGGGAAGCCGGGGCCGTTTGCAGCCGGCTACTGACCCCTGGCCAGAGGGTCGCTCCCCCCACCCCCGTCCACTTTTCTAGCTGTGTAAAAACTACAGCCCCATCCCTTGTATGTCGTCTTGCCCAGACGTAGGGCAGAATAAGAAAGGCAGCATCCAATAGACCAAGCCAAGCAGAGATGTTTCCTGGCCACTTCTGCTTTTCTGTTATGATGGTTTTTTTCTTTCCTGATTTTCCCCGAGGCTCCCAGGGCAGATCCCCTAGATCCGGATAGGTAGGATAGGTAGTGTCTGTGTCCACTCGTCCGAAGGGGGTGCCTGAGGAAAGGGAGGCACGGGGCATCTGGAGGAGGTGGGTTTGTGTTTCTCAGCTCCCCTCACGCTCCCCCTGCATTCAGACCTCCGCCCCTGAAGCCCACTTTGGAGTGAGGGCTGACCCGGTGGGGTGGAGCGAAAGGCACCCCTCCCCCTCCTTCCAACTTTACAGAAGCTGGGACCTGTGGGTCCACTCCCATGGGACTCCTCTCTGGGAGGGAGATGGTTCTAGAAAGTTCCTTCTCAACATTCCCAGGGAGCAGCGTTGGTAATATTTCACAGCAGCTGTTTAACATTTCCCTACCTAGTTATTAAACACGAAAGGGAGTAAATTAAAATGGCAAAGTAAAATGAAATAAAAGGCGTCTTTTCTTTCTGTAAAGAGACAACACCTAATTAAGGAATATTTGAATCCCACAAAAATGCAGACTCTCATGGGTGACATAAAACTTCTTTTAAACCAGGAACAAAACCGAGAAAATTGGGGACAGGCCCAAGAGGTAGCCCTTTACAACACAAAGCTCCTTCCTCTGGAGACTTTTGACTTGTTTCTCCCTTCCTTTTTTCCCCCTTCCACAGTCCTGGGGGAGGATTAAACTCAAACGAGTCCTTCGAGCGAAGGTTTCTGGGCTGTGGCCAGCGCCCCTCCCACCCCCCCACCCCCCCAGCGCCCCTCCCACCCCCCCACCCCCCCAGCACCCCTCCCACCCCCCCACCCCCCCCTTCCTCGCTCCAGCAGAGCTGCTGCCCCCCCCTCCCTTTCTCGGCCCTCCCCGGGGATTCTCAGCGCCCCCTCCCCGGCCCTCCCTGCTTCTTTGTCCCTTCCCCGCTCTGGGATTTTTAATTTTTGTATTTTTTTTTGGTTCTTGCCACACTTTCTTTAACTCCCCCATCTTTTCGAGGAGCTTTCTGAAAGGACGCCCCCCTCCAATCTCCCTTTCCCCTCAAGCTCCCGCAGCTGGCAGAAAGAGAGCTTCTTCCTCTTTCGTGATCAGAAACCAGGAGCCTTGGCCTCCGTGGGTCCGTCCACTCGGGGGCCCGAGGCGGTCCCTCCCAGCCCAAACCCCATCTTCTTCCCCCGCGGTGGTCTGCTCGCGCCCAGCTTTGGCCTCTGCTCTCCGCCGCTGCTGAGTTGCCCTGTACCGGGGAACTCCGTCTGGTGCACCTGCCAGGGCCACAAGTCGGGGCGGGCGGCGGTGGGGGGTGCTCCACCCCACCCAGGGCTTAGAAGCCAGCTGCCCTCAGGCCCAGAAGCTGCCTCCGGCCTCCATTTTGCTCAGGCAGCCTTTCCGGGAGGACAGCCAAGAGCACGCCGGGGCTCGGACGGGCTTCGTCCTCTGGTTGCTGGTTTCTTCGTTCCCCCGGAAGCTCTTCCTGGAGGCGGGGGGCCTTCTGGCCGTTCAGTCCTGTCCATGGGGCGAAAGCAATGTAAGGGGGGGTGCCTAAAAATAGACCGACATGTCCCGAAATGTCTGCAACTTAAAGAAATTCTCAGTCATACCTCCTGTCGCGTTCGACTTGGATGGCTTGCAAGTCCTGCAGAATTCTCCCCACCCTCAGGACGCATTGGATGGAGCCGGAGGTTCCCAGGTTCCTGCTCATTAGACTAAACAGTCAAAGGAAATCAGTTTTTCCTTTCAAGAAATGAGAGGCTATATATTGTTGTTGGTATTTCCTTTTGGGGACGGATCCTGTGTCTGGCTCCACTTTTGAAAAGAGTGGACGCTGATGCTCCGGGTGGCCAAGGATGCAGCCGCAGCGCGGGACAGAAGCAGTGTCCGTCTGTCCCTGACGCTGGGGTGGCCGCCTCTGCGACCAGCTCTGGGACTGGCCTCTTAGCGGCAGGCCTGCCTTCTCTCCGAAACGTGTAGCTGAAGAAAGTTCAAGTTCTTTAATTCCTCTACATTAAAATTAAGGGTAGAACCCGGGCGCCTGGGTGGCTCAGTGGGTTAAGCCGCTGCCTTCGGCTCAGGTCATGATCTCGGGGTCCTGGGATCGAGTCCCGCATCGGGCTCTCTGCTCAGCAGGGAGCCTGCTTCCCTCTCTCTCTCTGCCTGCCTCTCTGCCTACTTGTGATCTCTGTCTGTCAAATAAATAAATAAAATCTTTAAAAAAAAAAAAATAAAAAAAAAATTAAGGGTAGAACCCAATGAGTTCAAGTCCTTTTTTTGGACAGAAATAATGGACAGAAATAAAATAAAATAATAAATACATAAAATAAAACAAAACAAAACTAGGAGGGAAGTGATATTGAGGTTTAGCAACCAGTTCTCTCATGTTTTCCGATATAATAGGATCAGCAGATGACTATGATCCCATCAGTGGCCCTCTTTCACAAAAAGGGGGCGAGGGGGTGCCTGGGTAGCTCAGGTCATGATCCCAGGGTTCTGGGATCGAGCCCCACATCAGGCTCCCGGCTCGGCAGAAAACCTCCTTCTCCTCCTCCATCTCCCTCTGCCATTCCTCCTGCTTGTGTTCCCTCTCTCTCTCTCTCTAATAAATAAATAAATAAAATATTCAAAAAATAAAAAAAGAAACTTAATTTTAGTGAGAGAGAGAAACATGAGAAAACAAGAGAGCTACCAGATAGCATATTTGAAAAATTAAAATAGGATATGGTAGAGGTGACGGGGGAGGTACTACCTGAGAATGGGGTATCAGAAAGGACTCTGGGAAAAGAAGATCTAAGGCAGGCCGTGGTTGACTAGAAGGAGTGAGACATGCAGAGAGTAGAGAAGGGCATTCCAGGCCAAGGGAATAGTTCATGCAAAGGCCCTGAGTCAGGAAGGACACTATGGTCCAATTTCTTTAGCAATTTGCAGGATTTTTCAACCTCAGTACTTGACTTAGCTTGAGCTATCATAACAAATGACTATGGACTAGGTGGCTTAAACAACAGACATTTCTTTCTTTTTTTTTTTTTTAAGATTTTATTTATTTATTTGAGAGAATGAGAGCAAGAGCACAAGTAGGGTGAAGGGCAGAGGGAGAAGTAGACTCGCAGCTGAGTAGGGAACCTGCTGCGGGACTGAATTCCAGGACTCGGATCATGACCTGAGCTGAAGCCGAAGGCAGATGCTCAACCAACTGAGCCAACCAGGCGCCCCTGACATTTCTTTTTTTAAAACAAGATGCATTTATTTATTTTAGCGAGAGCGAAGGAGCAGCAGCAGCTGGGGGCGGGGCAGGCAGAGGGAGAGAATCTCAAGCAGACTCCTCACTGAGCACAGAGCCGGACATGGGGCTATATCCCAGGACCCTGAGATCATGACCTGAGCTGAAGGTAGACACTTAACCAACTGAGCCACGCAGGCGTCCTAAGACAATTTTTAAAAATTAATTGAAGCATTTTTATTTATATACAAAGAGTTAGCATTAAGGTAGGTGGCCTCGGTATCGCTGTTAAGGCAGATATCCCGGATGACCTACTCCAGGAAGTTCAGCCAGTCCCATTACTCCATTACTGCAGACATTACTGTATCCTTTGCACACTGCCAGAGACCCCCGACCCCCACCCAAGTGCCCATATTGAGGCCGTATTCCCAGATCATGCATTGCTCAGTTTGAACAGAGGCAGCAAGAATGAGAACCCTGACCCCATTTCCTCAGATGGCCCCCCTAAAGCTGTTGGTGACCCACCTTGCTGTCTCGGGTGCAGCAAGCCAACAGGCGAGAGAGTTTTTGATAAAAGCAGGACATCCCATCCGTCAAAACAGGAGGAAAGGCGCAGAATCTGGCTGGAGGTGGAAGTAGGCTGGCGATCTTGCCAACGCGAAGATGAGGGAGTGCGTTGATCGTTCACGTTTTCGCATTGAGGCTGGAGCGAGCACCGGGGTGAGAGTGTAGGCAGAGATGGGAGAAAGTGTGCAGAGTCATCTGAAGAGAGGAAGAGGGCAGAACTGGGGAGTATGTTAGGGTTGCCGGCCGGTGTCAAGTGTCCACCTGCTCTTTGTCTCTTTGAATTAAAGTGACACCAGCCAGCAGCATTGAATAGGTTTTAAACTCTTGTTATTGTGCTGAACACTAACAAAATACATGGGACATGAAATTTACCATGTCAGCCATTTTCAAGTGTACGGTTTGGTGACATTAAGTAGTTTCACGTGGGCGTGCAACTGGCACCACCATCCTTCTTCAGATCCTTCCTTTTAATCGTCCCAAGCTGAGACTCTGCGTCCATTCAGCAGTCACCCCCTGCCCCCAAAGCTCTTGGGAACTGCACGTTGGGGTGCCAACGCGGTTGGGTGGACAGCTGAGTTACGCAGACTTGCTGAGGAGTGGGGAGAGGGGAGCAAGCGAATGACAGGTGTCTGCGAGGTGGGGGTTACAGGGGTGGGCCATGTAACTCAGGCTGGGAGGGCGTGAAAAGGTGACCCATGGTGTCTTGGGAATTCAAAAGATGGTGCTGTCACTTCTCCTTTCTCGTGATGCTGTGGATGGCAAGAGTGAAAACTCATTTCAAATTTATTAATTAACATGGTTCCCTATCGCTCTTGTCATCCCTGAAGAATGCTCCACACGAAAGTCCGAAGTGGCCGCTTGAGGCCAGCCGGCATCACCCCCTCCCCCTGCGTGTCACAGGTCCCTAGGAGACATGCGGCCAATTAGGTAAGAGAAGACGCATATGGTGTTTATTTGGGGGAAGAGGTACATTTTCTATGAATAGCATAGCTATGTGAACAGACAGGCTGACAGATGATTCCACTTTATCTGATCACACAATATGGGCATCCACACTGTGTGAAAACCCCCAAAGCTTCGGGAACTTGCAAACGTCCTTTTTGCTTTCTGCATGTCACTCCTTGCTTTTCCCTTCAAGACTGAAGTGGAGGTGGAAAGGCCCTTTCTCTTGAACCTTGTGGGCTTTCTGCTCTGACATTGCCTCAGCCCTCACCTCTTGGGTGCTTTTCGTATCCCAGGCTGTTTTCTGCATTATTGATGAAATCATCTCTTCTTTGCAATACACCGATTATCCTTACTGGTGATTGAGTTTTCTGATTTTGCCTATGTGTATATAGCCTCCAAATTTTGTTCCTGGAAGATGCACTTGCACTACACCTTAGAAGGGAGTGTTGGTCTGGGCCATTCCCACAGCACAGATGCCCTTGACGAGGAGGCAGAAAAACACAGGGGGTGGGTTTTTGCACAATCGGAGAAGCTGAAGGAGCTCACACTTTATATCATGACATTGAATTAAGCCATTGATAGATAACCCATAACTCACACGAGTGACGTTTCCAGTCGTACTTGAGAAGACACGGGGGCATCAGAATGGCACTAGAGTGACCCTGCAGTTCTACCTCGAATTTCATATCAATGATGCAGAACTCTATGCAGTAATGGCAATATTCAGGCTGTGGCTGTCCAGTAGAGTCCTGTGCCTACGGAACTCTTGAAACGTGGCTAGTGCAATCGACATTTTTTTTTTTTTTTTAGGCAATAACATTTTAATTTTATTTGACTTGAATTTAAATGGCCACATGGGACTAGTAGCTACCATATTGGAGAGTGGAGCTTGTAGTAGGTACCAACTTAATAATCAGTCCCAAGATTTTCTAATAACGTAACATCATTTTAATTGGACTTACTCAGTATCTAAGCGGTCATGATGATCTTTGACTGTGAGTGACAGGGCAATACAAGGTGAGGGGTTTATATTCCTCCCACAGCTGGAAGGGCAGTGGAGGGCAGTAGGACTGGGCTGGTGGGTCGGACAGGCCTTGGGCAACTCTTTTGCCTTCCAGCTTTGCTATCCTTGGGGTGTGGCTTTCATTCTCAAGGTTGTGAGAAGGCTGCTGTTCTCTCTAGAATCAGCTCTGCATCCTAGGCAGGAAGAAAGAAGATGGAAAAAGAGCAGAGAGCAAACAAGCTTTGCAAATCAAAGTGGTACCACTCCCATCACCCAGAGGTTGGCAAGCCGGAGCGTGATTACCCACGTCATTGCTCCTCAACCAGCAGCCCCACTTCGAGGAATCCGTCCCGCATGGTGTCAGGCATAATACAAAATGATTCATGCAGAAGATTACTCACTGTGGCCTTACTGGTGATTAAAAACAACAACAACAATAGCAACAACAGCAACAA
This sequence comes from Mustela erminea, assembly GCF_009829155.1. NCBI lineage: Eukaryota > Metazoa > Chordata > Mammalia > Carnivora > Mustelidae > Mustela > Mustela erminea. Next base: position 11,131,109 of record NC_045628.1, read on the forward strand.
CCCTGGAAATAACCCAAGTGTCCATCAATAAGGGACTGTTTGGATAACTCATAGTGTAGCCACACAGTCAAATACTGTGCAGTGAAAAAGAAAGAGGAAGCATTACTACAGCTCTAGGGTGATCTCCATGACTCAAGAATGTGAAATAAAGAACAAGAATGGCATAGGGTTCGGGCCCCTGGGTGGCTCAGTGGGTTAAGCGCTGCCTTCCGCTCAGGTCATGATCTTAGGGTTCTCGGATCGAGCCCCGCATCGGGCGCTCTGCTCAGCGGGGAGCCTGCTTCCTCCTCTCTCTCTGCCTGCCTTTCTGCCTGCTTGTCATCTCTCTCTCTGTCAAATAAATAAATAAAATCTTAAAAAAAAAAAAAACAAAGAATGGCATAGGCTTCCGTGTAGATGGGGTTGATGGAGAGCGGCTATGCGCATGCGCACACGCGTTTGCTCGCCCGCTCACACTTGCGAGGGAGACGCGGGGCCTGTGGGGAGTATTTTACTGGGCAGGGCGCCCCCCAGAGCCGTCAATTCAGTGAGCGAGGAAGAGGGGAAAGGGCCGAGACCTTGGGCCGCAGCGTGCCAGGCGTGCCCCAGCTGGCCTAGGGCCGGGGCCTCTGGCCCCGGGTCGGATGTCCGTGGCCGTGACTGCTTCCGGCCGCTGTTGGAGCCGTGCGGGCTGTCCCCGGAGCTCTGTGGCCGGCGGACGGGCCCGTGTTCATCATCCTCTTCCCGCGCAGCAGGACACGGAGCCGCAAGGCGACTGAGCCGCTCGCACCAGGCAGCGAGCGGTCGAGGACAGAGGGAGGCCTCGGGCTGCTGCTGGGGCCCGCAGAGGAGCCCCACGCGGTAGGCAGCGTCTTCCATCCACCGCCCGCTGGATCCTCCACTGTGACCTCCCGTGTTGTCTCGAAAAAAATCACGTTCAAAAGTATCTGACACGGAGCACCGGGGTGGCTCAGTCGGTTGAGTGTCTGACTCTTGATTTCGGCTCAGGTCATGATCTCGGGGTCACGGGATCCGGCCCCGCATCAGGCTCCGCGCTCAGTGCAAAGTCTGCTGGAGATTCTCTCTTCCTCTCTCTCTGCCCCTCCCGCTTTCTCTAAAATAAATAAATAAATAAATCTTAAAAAAATAAGAGGGTTCTTGGTTTTGTGTATTCTGCGGATTTTGACAGTTCTGTAAGGACACGTCTCCACCGCTATGGTATTTTTCAGCGCAGTTTCACTGTTTAAGAAATCCTGGGTGCTGAGGCCGAGAAACTCTGCAGAGGCTAAGAGGGCATTTCCCTAATCCACGACCATGGTGGGTACATAGTAGCTACTCAATAAATGCTCAGTGAATGAACGCTCACAAGTGCAGCGTTTGAATAACCCAGACAGAGCTACTCCTGAGTTTACATGATACAGAGAAGAGCAAAAGTAAACATTACCTAGTAAAATTCAGGTCCGGGGGGGTGCCTGGGTGGCTCAGTCGGCTAAGCGTCTGCCTTTGGCTCAGGTCCTGATCCTGGGATCCTGGGATCAAGCCCTACATCAGGCTCTGCACTCAGTGGGGAGTCTGCTTCTCCCTCTACCTCTGCCCCTTCCTCTACTCGTGCTCTCTCTCAAATAAATAGATAAAATCTTTTAATTAAATAAAGCTTTAATAAAATAAATAATAAATAAGTAAAAAATAAAAATATAAAATAAAATATAAAAATATAAAATATAAAAAATAAAATATAAAAATAAAAATAAATAAATAAAAAAGCTTTAATAAATAAAATAAAAATAAAGCTTTTAATAAAGCTTTGGTCCCATAGCTACAGGTTTGGTGGGCTGGGCAGGTGAGGAGGGGGCATTTTGACAGGGAGAATGCTCTTTTCTTTAATCACCACGTATGGAGATTACATGGACAACGTGTGGTAGAGTTTGTATAGACAGGGTTAGCATTAGGTATCAGTGATGCGACTTGCGAAATATCTGGGTCTGTACTGTTTTCTCTATAAGACAGAGAAGACCTCTCCAAGTATTTAAAATAGCACAGAAGCCCCTTCTGGTACATTCTCCTTTGTTTTATGAAGCATCCCAGAGATTCAGAAACGAAGACAGGCGGGGGATGGCAAGCTCCTAAGCATCACTTGAAAAGTGCCTTTTCTTTCTTTTTGTCCTCGGAGGGTTTTGAATACAGTACATTGAAGAACGGTCAGGGAGAGAACAGAAAGGAGAGACTTTTGATATTTAGTTTGAAACAAAGCACCGAGACATGAGATTCAAATATAATGAAGGGAGGGATTTCAAAAGAGCAAGTGGGCCGCCTTTCCCAGTTTTGACTCTCACATATCAAACGAAGCCCAACTTCCAAAACCGCCGCCAGTGCGCTGTCTCGCTCTGCCTGGGGACCGTGCCCCCGAGCGCCAGGAGGCCGTCGCAGACCCCCTTAACCTTTCGGTGTAGCCGGTCCCTCCCTCGGGGAAAGTTAGCCTCACTCGGATGTGGTCGGGGGTGTTTTCTGTCTCCTGAGGTTGGTCTGCGTGCTGGTATTCCAGACCTTGTTTGACTACTGGGTCCCACTCAGACTCCTCTTCTACCTGAGCGAGGTGATGGGGATGCGGGCACGCGAGCGGAGCGGAGAGTTCAAGTCCATGCTCAGAAGAGTAAGATTCCGTCGGATCACAGGGAGCTCATGGGTCAGCCAGGGAGGATGGAACGCAGATGAGCGGTGTGAGCCACGTGAAAACAAGGTAATTTTTCTTTCTTCTTCTTCTTTTTTTTTTAAGATTTTATTTATTTATTTGACAGAGAGAGAGATCACAAGTAGGCAGAGCAGTAGGCAGGGGGCAGCGGCGGAGGGGGGGAGCAGACTCCCTGCTGAGCAGAGAGCCTGATGGGGGACTCCATCCCAAGACCCTGAGATCATCACCTGAGCTGAAGGAGGCTTAACCCACTGAGCCACCCAGTGCCCCAAGGTGATTTTTCTAACACAGAGTTTGCAAAGTGCTCTGGGAACACTGAAGGCGAGGCAACTCTGTGTGGGACCTGACAGAAAGCTTGAGAAGGTGACTCCAGGCTGGGTCTTAAAGGATGAGTAAGAATGAAAGTCGGCGAGAGTAGGGGGAACGTTCTAGGCAGCAGGAACATTCACGAAAACCTGCAGGGTTGTAAGTCAGCTGTTGTGTTTGATGTTCAGTGGGGAGGAGGGTTGGGAGCTAGTGGGGGTAATGAGGTTGGGAAATAAATTAGAGTTCGACTATGAAAGACACTTACAGATTAAAACGCAAAACTAGGGGCACCTGGGTGGCTCAGTGGGCTAAAGCCTCTGCCTTCGGCTCAGGTCATGATCCCAGGGTCCTGGGATCGAGCCCCACATTGGGCTCTGCTCAGCAGGGAGCCTGCTTCCCCTTCTCTCTCTGTCTGCCTCTCTGCCTACTTGTGATCTCTGTCTGTCAAATAAATAAATTAAAAAAAAAAAAAAGCAAAACTAAGGTCAGGGATGCATAGTCACACAACTCTGGGGGGCGCCGTTGGCTCCGTTAACGGTTGTTGAGGTACGCTGACAGCTCTGTGTATTTTATCTTACTTAATTTTTTTTTTTTAAATAGGAGCCCAGTGTCGGGCTTGAACTCATGACTGTGAGATCGAGACCTGAGCTTAGATCAAGGATAGGACGCTTTACCGACTGAGCCATCCAGGCGCCCCTCATCTAACTTAATTCTTTAACTAGCCCATGAAGTGAGTTCTATTTCCATGCCCCCTGAGAGCTGCGGCTACTGAAGCACACACAGGTTAGCGTGGGCTAGCACGGAGTGCTGGAACTGGGATTCAACCCGGGCCGCTGGCTTCGGAGCACAAGGCAGGGTGTCTGCCAACTTTTGTCCCACGTGGCACTCACCTGCCATGACATTGTATGACATTTAGGGTAAATGCCACAGCTGCTCAGAACCTGAAGGGACTTGGCCCAGGCACTCCTGTGTCCCAGGCTGTGCCCTGGCCGCCCTGATGGCTGAGGGGTGGCCCAGGGTCTTAGCACACCCGGGGGGCAGGTGGATATCAGCTCTAAGGAATACATCTGAGGTCGCTTTTCAGCTAAATTCTTGTTATATTACAATTAACCTGTCAAATGGGGTATAGGAAAAAAATCCTTACTTTAGGGCCCTGGATAGTTGATTCTCTGTTTTATAGTTTTGTAGGTCAAGGGGCAAAAGGACTGTGAAAAAATCATGGGCCCTGGAGACACACAAATCAGGTCTTTGTCCCGTGACCTGGGCCAGAGTATTTGCTAGCTCTGAGGTTCAGTTTCTTTATAGTTAAAAAGGCCAGAAGAGAAGACACTTCATAAACTTGTCTTAAAAGCAGTGGTTTACGGGTGCCTGGATGGTGCTGTCAGGCGTCTGACTCTTGGTTTCAGCTAGGGTCGTGATCTCAGGGTTGTGGGATCGAGCCCCGAGTCGGGCTCTGCGCCCAGCATGGAGACTGCTTGAGTTTCTCTCTCCCTCTAGCCCTCCCCACCCCACTCTCTCTCTAAAATAAATAAATAAATAAATCTTTAAATAAAATAAGTGAGTAAATAAGTAAATTTAAACACAGTAGTTTTGATAAAGCAGCTGGGATCGGCCCACAGTCAATGCCAGCCTCTTTCTCCCCTTCTCCCTCTCCTGTGGATGTTCCTGGTGGGGGGGGCACAGTGATGCCATGCTGGGCGGCCCTGGTTTGGGCACAGACAGCAGCCAGGTGTCAGCAAAGCCATTTATCTTCATGTATGGGGACACTGCTAGTGACACCGCCCTTTTTTTTTTTTTTTTTTAAGATTTTATTTATTTATTTGAGAGAAAGAGCAAGAGAGAGAGACAGAAAATAAGCAGGGGGGAGTAGGAGCAGGAGAGGGAGAAGCAGGTTCCCCGTCAAGCAGGGAGCCTGATGCGGGGCTCGATCCCAGGACCCCGGGATCATGACCTGAGCCAAAGGCAGACGCTTAGCCACCAGAGCTGCCCAGATGCCTTATCCACCCTTTCTTTAGAACCCCTTCCTTAGGAAGGCACCCCTGAGATTTGTTGGCGCAAGTTCACAGGTGTCAAAACTATCCATGGAAACAAACGCGCCAAGTTGGCCTCCAGCTGTTTCCACTTTTCCCCACACTTGCTTCGCTGTGGTAATCGTCACCATTCATTTTTAAAGATCTCTGCATTGATTTTATGGAATAAAAAAAATGACATTTCCCAGCTTCCCGGTTTTTAAGGGCACATTTCACTAGTGTTACGTACATTCACACTGTAGTGAAACAGATCTCCCGATCTTTCTATCTTGTAATTCGAAACTCCACCCAGTGAATAGCAGTCGCCTGTCCCCTGTCCCCTACCTCCTCGGCCCCTGGCCACCACCTTCTTTGTTTAACGTTTCAGTGCGCAGTTCAGCTTCCTGACGAGATGAACGTTCTGCCCGGCTACTCTAGCGGGTCGCTTCTGTAATTAGGACTTTGTGAAACACGCCCGTGTTACAGGCTGGTCAGAATTACCGTGTCTTTTAACAAAGATTAGCATTCCGAAGAGAGGAAGACCAGCGATATCAAAGACACACACCCTCACGTACACCCAGGTCTTTTTTTCTTTAAGGAGGCTCTACACTCACCCTGGGGCTCACACTCACGACCCCGACATCGGGAGTCCTGGGCCCTCCCGACTGAGCCAGGCAGTTGCCCCAAACCACGCAGATCTTTCTTACCCCAGTAGCTGATAATGCCACGTTCTCCCCGGGGTCTGAAAGGACCCTCGGCTTTGCGGGCTCCCTAAAAGGTGTGTTACTGGCGTCGGCACACTGATTAGGTAAAATCGAATGGACAACTCGGTGCCGGGAGGGTAAGCGTCAGTGCGCAGCACGAGCATCCAGACTGTCTTCCGCCATCGCCATCGAGGAAGACAGTCATACCCCCGGCCCAGCACTCCATGGGGCACTCCTGCCTCCCAAACCTACTGGTGGAATTCGTGGGGAATGAAAATAACACGGGGTCTCTGCTAGATCCAGCGCCTTGCCCTAAGAAGAGGCTCCTATGTGCTCACCAACGAAACGCAGAACAATTCCAGGAGACCAGGAAGGAGCATCCTGAGGAGTGACAGCCAGAGGGTGTTTCTCAGACTCTGTAAAACCGGGTTTGTTTTGTTCGCGATTGTCTGTACGGTTCTGGCCCATTCGTAAAATATCGACAATGAAAGGCCCCTTTTCCCAACTAAATTGCTCTGGGAAATAGAAATCAGCCCACAACGCCCGAGTCCCTGGGAAGAGGCCTCTTGGGTCTGGTGGCGTGTCACCGTCTCTGCCTCGTTTGGGCGTTATCAGGGAGTGAGGTGTGTGCTTGTGTGAATGCCTGTGCGTGGCGAGCTGTGCGTGTCTGCTTTGCTTCCACAGGTGGGAGCTTCCGACATGCTTTGGTGGCAGTAGCAATGTTCTGGCTGCCCCCAGGGTCCCTTTCTTGGTAATACGCTTCTGAGCTGGTCGATTGCTGGGCCCTTGTCTGGAAGATAGGGCTCTGCTTTCCTTGGCTCTGTCCATGCCTCTGTTTCTGGGGTCACGAGCCCCATTTGTCTTTCTGCTGGTGACCTGTGAGAGTTTTGGGAATCCCACACCCTGACGGTAGGCTTTGGCCTCATTTCCAAGAAAGCTTCTCTCTGCCCCCTCCAGGGAGCGTCCCTGTTTTGTTCCCAGGCCTCATCAAGCTCCTGCCTCCTCCCTTTCCCTCTCTCTCTTTCTCTCTCTCTTTTTTAAAGGTTTTATTTATTTATTTGCAAGAGAGAGAGCGAGCGTGAGACAGAGAAAGAGCACCAGTGGGAAGGCCGGAGGGATAGAGGGAGAGGGAGAAGCTCGGCGCAGGACCCTGGGATCATGACCTGAGCCAAAGGCCGACACTTGACAGACTGAGCCACCCGGGCGCCCCTCCTTTTCCCGCTCTACTTCCTGCCCAATCTCTGTGCCTTCTGTTTCTCCATCTCGGCTCCCCTGTTCACGGCATAAATTCGGGACCTGGGCAGACCCTTGAAAATTTTTCAGTGACCACAAGTCATGCATCTCTGCCCTCTGCTTGGTACTTTCTGTGCCCACCTAAGGGACAATTAATAATAAGTCAGTGAAATGTGTTTCAATGACTCTCTTGCTTTAAATTCCCGGAGACAGCTCTGAGGGAGTAGGAGGAAGGGGCAGCCCTTCAAGCAGCCTGGTGTCGACTGGTGTCTATAACTAGCCAACGGGGTTAGAACTAAGGGAAGGGGGAAGGCTTTGAGGACACATGGAGACACGAGGCTCAGCATGGTCTTAGTGACCCTGGGTCAGTACAGGACTCGAATGTTCCCTGGGTGTGCAGCTGCCAGAGCGAATAGGGAATGTCACTGGAGGAGAGGGAGGAGGAGGCAAGACCCAGTCAAGACAGCAAGTGTTGAGTGTTTGCTGGGATACTGTGGGGTAGAGAGGACCAGGAAGCACATCGGTTTTCATCATTCAGAAAAAAACATGGGCTGCTGGGGCGCCTGGGGGGCTCAGTGGGCTAAAGCCTCTGCCTTCGGCTCAGGTCATGATCCCAGGGTCCTGGGATCGAGCCCCGTATCGGGCTCTCTGCTCAGCAGGGAGCCTGCTTCCCCTCTTCCTCTGCCTGCCTCTCTGCCTACTTGTGATCTCTGTCTGTCAAATAAATAAAATCTTAAAAACAAACAGACAACAACAACAAAAACATGGGCTGCGACTAAAGCACGGCATGGGGAGGGAGGAGCCTCTTTAGCGATGGATGTCACAGAACACCCAACGCGACACTTGGGCTCCAACCACAGGCCCAAGGGAAAGCCAGGAGAGGATGAGAAGAGTCGCCCGGAGCTGGGCGGGAGGGACAGGGAGGGGACAGACGGACCTGCAGACAGCTTGGCACAGCCCTGCCCGGGGGGGGGGGGGGTGGAGGCAGCAGGAGGTCACAACAGAAGGTCCCTCATGCATTGAATTCTTCCAGAGTTTTCCGCTCCCACCCTTCTGCAAACTCCCATTCCCTCCTCTCCGCGTCACGTTCCCGCCAGCTCCTCACCGGTTAGTAGTCTGGAGATGCCTGTTTTCATTCGATCAGCGCTGTTTCAAGGGCCACATCCGTGACCTCCCGGCTGACTTCGTGGGATGGAAGCAGGCGTGAACCAGCCGTTCATTCTCCTCGTTCTCCGGGCTTGGGGAGGAGATTCTGCTGGGCTCTGACGGATGGACTTAAGATGCGGGGGCGCCTGGCTGGCTCAGTTGGCGGAGCGTGGGACTCTTGATCTCAGAATTGGGGGGTGTGAGGTTACTTAATCTCAATGGGTGTGGAGATGACTTAAAAATAAAATCCTTAAAAAAATGATGACCCCAAGGAAGGGAACCGTCATGCACAGGTGCACTTCGTAAGTGAAGATTATGGTAATCACTGTTCCAGGGGAATACAATTGTGTGCTCTTGATGTGTGGCCTGTAATACTTTATCTGTCTAATACTTGTTAATCATGTCCAGTCCAGTAGATTCTGCAGGATGAAACAATCCAAACGCTATCGCGGATGGCCCCTGCGTACCGCGGCTCTGTAATTTCCAGCCTTGGACGGTTCTCCAGTTCTCCTGGCGCAGGCTCTAATGCAGGTAGTGGTGGGGGTCTTGGTGGGAAAGTGTGTTTCGAAGCAGGAAGTGTTGAGCTTCCTTTCGATTCCACACTCTTTCCGGAGCTGGGTTAGTTAGTGCAAGTGAGTTCTCGGTTACCTGTCTGCAGGTGTGGACAAACACCAAATCCATTATTTTCTGTTGAAAATACACTGTTGGTCACCGGGGTGGCTCAGTGGGTTAAGCCTCTGCCTTCGGGTCAGGTCATGATCTCAGGGTCCTGGGACCGAGTCCTGCTTCGGGCTCTCTGCTCAGCAGGGAGCCTGCTTCCTCCCCTCTCTCTCTGCCTGCCTCTCTGCCTACTTGTGATCTCTCTCTCTGTAAAATAAATAAATAAAATCTTAAAAAAAAAGAAAATACACTATTATGATTAATACCCACGTTAATTAGGTCTTATTATATACCAGCTTTATGCTAAGTGCTTTATACAATAGTCTCATTCATTCCTGAAAACCCACCGGTTAGGGAGGAATCCTATTATTCCCATTTTACAAATGAGGAAGCAGAGGCTTAAGGTTACATGGCTTGGACGTAGAAGAAAAGGCAGAGGCAGTTCCGTCTGATTCCAAAGCCCACACTCCAACCTGCAGAGGAGACTGCCCCTCACTTCAAGTCTTGGGGTTTGGGCGATTTATTTTCATGTCCACTGTGGTCTTAAGACCACCATCTCCTTATCCGTCTTACTCCTGCTCCCCAAACACTGGCCCTGCTCTTCTTTTGCTCAGAATTAATGATGGTGGATAGTGGCAAAGACATCTGGTGGCCCTCCCTGGTGAGCTCCCCAGTCCAAACCAAATGATGAGATCATTGGGGGGTGTTATGGGGGGTGTCATTTCCTCACCCCTCCACGAGTAATTCAGTTGTTTCTGCTTGTCAGACGCTTCTGCTTCCGTGCTAAGCCTGTATTAGTCAGCAGGTTATGTCAGGATGTGAATGGATTTTCTGTGCTCCAGTAGCCGTGAGCACTTGCCCCACGCATGGCAGAAACGGGCGGGGCGGGCGGTGGGGGGAGCCCACGGCCACTATCCCTGAGATTCTGTTCCTGAGACCGGAGAGCGGATGCTGGGGGAGAAACCAGGGCTCTGATACTCAGAAGCCATCTGCCGCCATTCGGCCCCGACCCTGGCCGAGGGATGAGACACTTTGTGTGAGCAAGGAGATGGCCCTGTCGAAACTGTCCTCTGCCAGGCGTGGTTCTTCCCCACTCAGAGCCCATCTGTCCAGCAGGGTCTGAAATGACACCGGTGGCCAGCAAAGGAGCGCCCATTGTCCCACGCACACTCGGTCTGCATGTGGTCCACACGGGCCCTGTGATTTGAGTCAAAACAGCCTCTTCGGTGATGGGGAGGCAGGGAGCGAAAGTGGTAGTTATGATTCCAACAACCAGAAGGATTGTTTTTCTAAGAATTTCTGCCAGTGGCCATGGAGGACTGTTTGTGTGCGGCGTCCACGGGAGATCCTGAAATTTAGGCAGCTATCAGATTCCAAATTAAACACATAGGTGCTGCTGGCGTGCTGGAGGGGCCGCTCATGTGGGTCTGCGTTTGGGAAAGACCGGGATTTGATTGTGTTTGATGCTCTTTAATGGAAACCCTCTTCACAGGCTTTCTCCCCAGATCATGAATTAGAGGCTGGGGTTGAAAGCTAAGAGGCCACGGGAGCTCAGGAAAGAGTCTGCTTTGAACGTCTGGCCTCAGAATTTCCTGGATTGGGCTATTAGGATGCAGTCACATGGGGATTTCTTTTTTTTTTTTCTTACTGTTTTACACACAGTGGGACCTTTAGCTTACATCTGGCTCGCGCCGGTCAGCCTGTAGCAAACACTCTCTCCTTTCCCTACATAATATCAACGAGGGAGAGTATCAAGCTGGTGTCATCCGGTACTGAGACTTATAAGAGAGCTCTCTGAGGGCCGCCTGGGTGGCTTAGTTGCTCGAGTGTCCGACTCTTGATTCGGCTCAGGTCTTGATCTCATGGGTCCTGGGATCGAGCCCCACTTTGGGTTCTGTGCTCCGCCGAGAGAGTCTGCTTGAGAGTTTCTCTCCATCTGCCCCTCCCCCTGCTCTGTCTCTCTCTATCTCTCTCTCTCTCTCTCCCAGATAAAGAAATAAAATGAGCGGAGAGAGGGGCAGAAGGGGACGGAGAAAGTTTACTTTTTCACTTGGGGCTTGGGGTGCTGGCCTTTGAGCGCCAAGCCAGGGCCACAGACAGGCAAAGGCCAAGCCCTTGCGAGGTCACTGAGTAGAAGCTGAGGGTGGCCACTGGGGAGATGAGCAACAGCCGGGGCACGGGCACCAGGAATGCAGAGCGGAGGCCTGTGCTGGCTGTCGAGGTCCTGGCGAAGCAAGCCAGAGCAAGCTAAGGTCCCGGATGAGTGCTGCGTAGAGTGCACGGATACATCGGGTTGGGTTTTACGGATCGCAGGAAGGAGGCTGATTTTTTTTTAACAATTTTGTTGTAGTAACATATATGTGATGTAGAATTTTCTATATGAAAGATTTTTAAGAATATGGCTCAGTGGCATTAAGAACGTCCCGGCCCCTGGCAACCACCATTCCACGTTCTGTCTTTATGAACTTGACTCCTCTAGGGGCACCACATAAAAGAGGAATCAGAGAGTTCGTGACCTTCTGTGACTGGCTTATGTCACAGAGAGTAATGTCCTCAAGGTTCATGCCTGCTGTAGCCCGTGCCAAATGTCCCTCCTCTTAGGGCTGGATAATATCCCATTGTGTGCATATACAATTGTTCATCCATTCATTAGTGGACATTTGGGTTGTTTCCACCTTTCAGTGATTGTGACTAATGCCACGAGGGACATGAGGGGTACAAATATCTATTAGAGTCTCTGTTTTCAGTTTGTCCAGGTACATCCCCAGAAGTGGAAGTGCTGGGTCATATGGCAATTCTATATTTAATTTTTTGTTTTATTTTATTATTTTTTTTTTAGGGAGGAGATGGGGGCGAGGGGCAGAGGGAGAGGGAGAGAGAGAGAGAATCTCAAGGAGGCTCCACACCCAGTGCAGAGCCCGACTCTGGGGCTTGATCTCATGACCCAAGCCAAAACCAAGAGTTGCGGCTTAACTGACTGGGCCACCCAGGTGCCCAGAGGAGGCACTGATTTTTTTTTTTTTTTTTTAAGATTTTATTTATTTATTTGACAGAGATCACAGGTAAGCAGAGAGGCAGGCGGGGGGGGGGGCAGGCTCCCCGCTGAGCAGAGAGCCCGATGTGGGGCTCGATCCCAGGAGCCTGGGATCATGACCTGAGCTGAAGGCAGAGGCTGAAACCCACTGAGCCACCCAGGTGCCCCGGAGGCACTGATTTTAAAGGCATTTTTAGAGTCAGTCTCTAACAAAAGTCATGATTAGCACAATACCCGGCACATGCTGAATGTTCAACAGCATATGATAAGAGCAAAGTCCCCCCTTTAAGGAACTAGCCAGTTAAGTGTGTAGGACCAGGTGGTTTGAGTTTCTTAGATTCTGTGCTCCCTCTAGGGCTGTATTTGGAGACAGGGGGAACCGTGACAGTGGGATTTCACGGGCACCAACATTGTCCACTTAGTCCCAGAGGCGGTCTGGATCAGACCGGTGTGGTGACTAACAGCCCCAGCCGGAGACTTACCTGTTGGCTTGGTGTGCGCAGTGGCGGGCTGTCACCCGGCACGGAGTCCTGGGAAGGTGGGCCGGGGCGCGCGTGTTCGGGAAAGGCCGGGAGAAGAGCTGAAGCTGGAGACAGGCAGCCGGGAACGGAAGGAAGCCCGGGAGGCTGTTCGGGGACGGCACGTCTGTTCGTGGGTCCGTGGCTACAATACAGGGAAACGTCGCCACTCGCGTCAGAATTCTTGTGCGGTGCATACCGTTTGCACGACTCCCATTCACTCCATGAGCCTCAGAGGCCTGTATCCCGTTCCCTTCCTTCTGTCGCATCCCACGGGCCCCCAGGCCCTCGTCTCCGCTGCCTCACTCCGTCCGACTTCTTCGAGCATTAGTACCTGTATTCCTACCACTCGGGGTTCTCTCTCTCCCATCCCCGCTGCCCCTCCCCTCTGCATTCTCTCTCGCTCTCAAAATAAATAAATACTTTAAATAAAAATTAATTAATTATCAAATAATTATTAATAATTAATAATTAATTAATTATTAAGCCCAGGTGGCTCATTGGGTTAAGCTTCTGCCTTCAGCTCGGGTCATGCCTGTCAAATGAATAAATAAAATCTTAAAAAAAAAAATAATTAAAATCTTTTTTAAAAAAGAAGTAAAATGAAAGCAGCTTTAGGTATTAGCTTGATCAAAAGGAAAATGAAAAGATGTTAAAACATATTTTGAACTCTTGAGTGAGTAAAAGAATACAAAAAGAAAAGGAAAGCTTCACTACCATTAAATCATCAGCAACTAAAAGTAAGGGAGAAATGGGGCTCTGGGGTGGCTCCGTCAGTGAAGCGTCCAGCTCTTGGTTTTGGCTCAGGTGATCTCACGGGTGGTGATCTCATGTGTTGTGATCTCACGGGTGAGATCATGGGGTCAGCCCAGCGAGGGGCTCCGAGGCCAGCCAGGAGGCTGCTAGATGAGTCTCTCCCTCTGCCCCTCCCCCGACTCGCTACCACATGTGTCTCTCCAAAATAAATAAATAAATCTTTAAAACCTTTAATAAATCTTTAAAAAAAAAAATAAGAGGGACATTTGGATGGCTGAGTCAGTTAAGTGGCTGCCTTTGGCTCAGGTCATGATCCCGGAATTCTGGGATCCAGCCCTGCCTTGGGCTCCCTGCTCAGTGGGGAGTCTGCTTCTCTCCCTCTTCCCCTCCTGCTGGCTCTTGCTATCTCTGTCACTCTTTCTCAAATAAATAAATACATAAATTCTTTAAAAAAAAAAAAAGTTAAATTTAAAGAATGTTTAAAAAGAGAAAACAGAGGCACCTGGGTGGCTCAGTGGGTTGGGTCTCTGCCTTCGGCTCAGGTCATGACCTCAGGGTCCTGGGATCGAGCCCCGCATTGGGCTCTCTGCTCAGCGGGGAGCCTGCTTCCCCCTCCCTCTCTCTGCCTGCTTCTGCCTACTTGTGATCTCTGTCTATCAATAAATAAATAAAATCGTAAAAAAAAAAAAATAAGGGACACATGGGTGGCTCAGTTGATTAAGCGGCTGCCTTTGGCTCAGGTCATGATCCAGCGTCCTGGGATCAAGCCCACATTGGGCTCCTTGCTCCGCAGGGAGCCTGCTTCTCCCTCTGCCTCTGCCTCTGCCTCTGCCTGCCTCTCTGTCTGCCTGTGCTCGCTCGCTCTCTCTCCCTCTGTTCCTGACAAATAAATAAATAAAATCTTTAAAAAATAAAAAAATTTTAAAAAATAAATAAAAAGAGTAAACAGAAACAGACATCACCATGAATGAAGTTCAAGTGGCTCCTGTCGACAAAATAAGGCATGTTCATCGGTATCACACAAATTTCAGGTCCTGGGGATATCTGGATATCCCAATCAAGTAAAATCAGCATGATCTACATTGTATATGACGTGAGTAAGAGGCTGATTTTGAGGTGTACTTAATGTTTCATTTATTTATAATCACCCTGCAAATGTCTGCAGTATGTCCCCACTCCCAGCTGTGTTCATCTCTCCCTTCAAAAGCTGGAGCCCACTTAAGGTTAGAGAATAATAACCAGGAAATCCTCTGTTGTAATGGATACAGATGGGAGCGGAGCATTTCGCTTTCTGTCAACTCAGCCAACGTTTTGAAAACAATATTTAATGTTTTTGCAACTTGAAAATCTACATTATTTTATTCTAAAAAAAATGTAATATTGTCTATATTTATTTTATTTTGGGGAGCCCATGGCATAGATTTTTCTAACTCCAGATATTGGCTGAAAACGTCGGTTTTAAAATGACGGCCAGTGATTTTCAGGCATTTTTTTCAAATACATCCCACTTCTAAAATACAGGGAAAAGTGATAGGATGGCTTTCTTAAAGGATTTGCCAGAGATTATATCCTTCGAGTAAAGTGATCCTGAATTCAGTCTGGTTGTCAGTTTCGTTAAGAAGGAAGTAGCTCATCCTGTATAAATATTCTTCAGCAACGCCCTGTAAGGCTGACAGTAATGCTTTCCAGGAGCACCCAGATGGGAGACCTTTCTAACGACAGCTGGAAGTAGTCTAAGAAGAATTAATTTGTTATTTCAGAGTTAGTGGTGGTAGGTTTCTAGGAAAGACTTCTTTGTGGGTCTGTGGTTTTTCTTGGACAGCAAAGTGAAATGTGCGGACCTGGGGGCTTTGCGACAGGGACAGGTTTAGCAGACTCTCCCTGTGCCGTCCTGAAAGGAGAGAACACCCATATCCTTGACCTTCGGTTCCTAATTGTGCGCCGCATAACCTCCTACTTAGTAACATTGTAGTCATATATTTAAGAAATATGTGCTTCTAGTTCCTTATGGTTTAACAGCCATTTCTTTTCCTCAGAAGAGGGTATTTTTGAAACGGTGTATTGGCGAAGAAGTTAGGGGTCAGGAACGTGTCTAGGAGAAGCTGGTTTAGGTATGAAGGAAGGAAGTTTTGAAGATGTTAGGAAAGGTGCTTGACATCTTGGTCTGTCAGATTGGATGACTGGTAAAAGGCAGAAAGATAGCTTTCTTCTCTACTAGAAACGCAGTGTAGGCTAGAAAAATATTTAATTAGGTCTTCAGGACTTTGAAATGGACAGTTGAAGTATAGCAGACAATTGTCAACGTTTTGTTGCAGTCCTTCCTACAAAAATCTGAACCATAAATTAATTCTCAGTGGGTGGCATACTGGGGCACCCCGCTGGCGTGGTCGGAAGAGCCTGTGACTCCTGTTCTTGGGGTCGTGAGTTTGAACCCCATGCTGGGTGTAGAGATTACAAAAAACAAGCAAATAAACAAACCAAGTGGTTGGAATATTTCTTAGTTTACCAAAATTATAAAGTTGTTGCTAGGAAAATGATGTGATCTGAGAATCTGGTGATGAGACTGATCCCAGATGGCCTGTCTGGTCAAGGACTATAAGGACCTTATGTTTTGGGGTTCGGCCACGGGAGGGCTGGGAAGGTAACTGTGTTAGCCAGCACTCAAGAGAATTTGCCTGCCCTGTTTGTTATGTCTGAGCTTGAATTTGGTTCTACACAGATTCTATGTAAATTTTAATGTCTTTCTTGGTTGGAAAGAATGCATGAAAGTGTTTTTAAGGAATGTTTGGAATGAAACTGGGAGCCATTTATCTGGCATAGAGATTCTTCTAGACACTTCTTCTGGACAGGAGCTACTACAGGAAAGGGACAGAGGCAAGGAATCAGCAAAAGGAATCGCCCAGGAAAGGGGGTATGAGCTGGTCTCATTTACTACCGTGTGGCCGGCATAACAAATTCCCAGATGTGGGAAGCAGGGGGTATTTCTGGAAGGGAAGAGTTCAACAGCATTTTCCTTCCTGCCAGAGTACACAAATGCCGACTGATTGTACCACAGGTGGCCAAATCCATGCCACGCTTCTTTCTGGAAGATTAAGGCTATGGAGATGAGGAAGGAGATGCAAAAAGCAAAGACGGTGGATGGGATAAAAGTGAAGAAAGAGCTTAGGGGTGCCTGGCTGGCTAGTCAGCGGAGCATGCAATTCCGGATCTCAGGGTCATGAGTTCAAGCCCCATGTTGGGTGTGAAGCTTACTTTAAAAAAAAAAAAAAAAAAAAAAAAGTGAAGAGTGTGCAGTGCTTCCTAACCTGTTGTACACTGTGGCACACAGAGAAAATAATACTTTTATAGCAACTGGGAAGCTCTTGGCAGGAGATGACCAGGTTAGAAGTTCCAGCCTTTCCTGGCCCTGTCCGGCTATAGAGACCCAGGCCCACACCTTATAATCTGTTCTTTCATGTTGATTGGAGGAAGCCCTGGTCTAGAGAACATCATGAGTGCACAGGGACAAGACGTAGGTCTTGGAGCCCTTTAAGAATCTGATTAAAGTCATGTAAATGTACATACACATAGAATTTGTGCCCACAATTTCCAGAGATTCATAGAATTGCTCAAGTTCACTTCTGGACCTCAGGATGAGAACTCTTTTTTTTTTTTTTTTTTAAAGATTTTATTTATTTATTTGACAGAAATCACAAGTAGGCAGAGAGGGAGGAAGAAGCAGGCTCCCCGCTGAGCAGAGAGCCCGATCGGGGCTCCATCCCAGGACCCTGATATTGACCTGAGCTGAAGGCAGAGGCTTTAACCCACTGAGCCACCCAGGCTCCCCAGGGTGAGAACTCCTACTTAAGATCATTGACCAAACAAAGAGTGTTGATGAAGAAATGAAGGCAAAGGATAAATTCGGCCACTTGGATCAAAAATCCACCGAAAGAACGACAGAATCACAGACCCTTAAGGTTTTCAGAGACCCTTTCTATAAAGCTCTGCCTTTGGAAACTGTTCAAAGTCTGGGGACACCAAGCAGAAAATACCCAGGCCTAGTAATTAGATTCAAACAATCGAGCACGTTGCTATGGTTGAGCAGATTCCTTAACTCCACATTGTCTACTTTTTAAAGGTACTGGTGTTAACCTGGTCGGGATGATGACTTGGTAAATGTCAGCTCAGTGGCACAAATTTACTTTCTGAATCCCTTCCTTCCCAATATTTTTCAAGGGGAACCTTCTCTCATTTCCTCAACATGGGTGGCGGGATGGGCAGGGTGTGGTGGAACATGCCCTTGCGTGGACTTCTAAGTGGACTTCCAAGTGGGACAGAGGCCGCGGCTGGGGGGTACTTATTACCCCCAGGGCTCTGCTGCTTGGTTCATAATCAGTCCTTCTGGTTGACTCAGCCTGACTTGCCCAAATAAGCCATATGCACCTTGCAAGCACCTAGAGGGGGAAGATGATGGGTACTCGAAACAAGACATTGAGGGCTAAAGGCCTTACTAATTATTTCTGAAACAAAAAAGCCAGCTCTTAAAAGACTAAGTGGTGGGTAAGGGATAGAATGGCAGTGTCCCCTTGGCTAACGGGTGACTTCTGTTAGTTTACGCTCAGGTCTCCCATCACTTTAAAGTTGTCTCTTTGCAAAATACAGCCTGGAGGGACATTTTGCCAGTGTCGTGCTCTGGTGAGTTAATATGCATTTAAACAGTTTTATAACAGATTATTTACCAACGGGAACAGAATGCCTTGGCACGGGATGCCTTTGAGAGAGCTGTCCTAGTGCACTCGCTAATTCCGAATTTCAAAATCATTCCCACGTTACCTTCTACTTCGTGTAGGTTATCTCAAACTCTTCCCTCTACTGGCGAAATGAAAGAAGTGACAAGTAGGTGAGATTATGTTGCCCTCTGGTGTCAGCCAACACAAAAGAAAGAGCTAGAACTCAGGGAGGGGATGAGAAGTCGAAGGACGCTAGAACTCCATGCCAGAGGAAGACAGCAAGGGAAGGGAATGAAGAGGAAAGGAGTGAGGTGAGTGTGGTTGTGCCGTACCCGTTGGAGCCTCTTCCCACTGGTGAACGATGGCATTTCAACTCCCCCTTGGCCGAGGAGGAGTGATACCACCATGGCTATTTGTCTAGTAACTCTGGTGCCTCTGTGATCTGTGACGGGGAAGAGTAGGTTCATGGAGGGATGGGGCTCGGCCTTTCTCTTTGGGGGACTCATAGGGAAGAGGACTGGGTGATGGCCAACCGTCAGAATTGTAGACACCTAATGAGAACCCACCTCTTCCTTGAGATGGAGACCAGCCAGAGATCTCCATTCCTTTTAGGGATTCCACCGGTAATGTCCAAGGCGGGCAGGGTCTCACTGTCTAGCCCGTTAGTATGTGCCTGGGCTTTAGGGCCTTGTGGGGGAGGGGAAGTGACAGTAACACTGGCCCCTGGAGCTTGTCCTCACCCAGCCCTTCCCTCTCCTGCCATGCTACCAATCTTTGCCCACCCTTTGGCTGTGCTTGCTAGAGCACTTGAGCAGGGTATGGTTGGCTTGCCTAGCCTATCACATCTTGACTCATGTTTGAATGTGTCCATTCTGGCCCTGACTTTTGGTGCCCTAGAGAGGGACAAGCATTATGTCTTCCTGCTGCAAGCTGTGGAAAGTCAGTGGAATATTGTAGATGACTTTTTTACAGAAACAACTGATGACTTGAAAGAATCAGTGGAAGCCCAGGGTAAAAACATGGGTAAAGTTGGGGCAGAGGCATGGGGAGATCGTATTCCATCCTTAAGACTAGAGGGGATAACAGAGCCATGGAAAGAAATTCCGTGGGCAGCAGAGCCCTATGGGGAACAGGGAGAGGGCTCCGATGTTCGGTGAACTGGAAAAAGGCAGGAGTTAAGGCAAAGGAGAGAAGTGAAGTTGGGAGAAGGAGGTGCCCTCCTGCTCAAGTCCCTGTTGTAGATTCTCTCAGTGTCTTCAAATCTTAATTCAAAAGACAGTTAAGCTGGGACTTCTGATGGATTCCTCAGGCTGGCAGAACTCTTGAGTAAAAGAGGATTCATGATATAGGTCCTAGCACCTGGTAAGTTTAGGACATATTATCAAACGGATGAATGTAATATCGTAACTGATCTTATGATCGGTTTTTCAAATAGTAGGCATGTATATGGATGGTAAGTAATATGAGAAGAAGGGAAACAGATGACTTTCCCCGCGGGCTCCTCACTCCACACCCACGCTATGTCCATGTAAGAAACTCTGGTTAGGGCTAGTCAGAGTATCGGAAATCACGGAAGACTGGGAATTACAAGAGAAGTCTAGAGGGAGAAAAGAAAACCAGTGGAATAATTTTCAAAAATAGCTAATTCATGGATTTGTAAATTATTTTAATTTCTTTAGTTATTATGCAGTTGAAACAGAAGTCGGCATAATAGTAGCTTCCCCACATTCTGTTGCATAGGCAAGGCAACACACAGGGGATTGGGTCAGGTACCCCACTGGGCACTTCCTGTTTCTCCTCTCCACTTCTCCCCCAGGTGAGAGAGCTTAGTTAATGCATATGAATACCCAGGATTGGCTTTGAGGGCAAAGAAAGCACAAAAGGACACTCTGAGCCCTATGAGATGTGATGCGATGTGACTTGAGTGTGATCTCCCATTCTACCCAAGTGCCTTCCAGAAAGTCTATGCTTTTGAACTTCAGATCTCGAGTACCCATCCGCCTGGAGCCACGTACCTTGCATTTACTCCCTCAAAGCACGTGGCTTAGTTTGTTCGACTCTAGCACTGGCTTTGCCTGTAACCTTAGTGCTCTTTTCTGGAAAAAGATTTGGTGAAACTTACTAAATTCAGACTAGGTTGTGCCTTAAGAAGTTGGTTCATTTGGGTTTATTTTATTTGTTAAAATAGGAGATCTACCGCTTTGGATCAATCATTTTGTGAAACCTTTCCCCGCCCCACCCCACCCCCACCCCCGCCCCATCTTTCTTTGTAAGCCAAAGCGATTCTGTATCACCCAAGCAACAAAGTGATTTACGAAATGAAAGAGAGGGACAATCTATTCTAATGGTTAAGAGGCAATAAAAAATATTTATGTGTGCCTGGCTGATGTTGACTTTTGGAGAGAGCGTTCACTTGTAAACTCAAAGCTGGGGAAAATGAAAGATGAAAAAGCCAGCCCTTGGGGTTCTAATTCTGAACACAGATCTTCTTAGGAAAAAAAAAAAAAAAAAGAAAGTCATTGTTTTGGTTTCAGATTCTGCATTTGTCAAGCGAAGTTTTTAGCTTGGCCTCTATCAGCGCTGCTGGGCAGCGTCCTAACTGATTTTCATAAGGCAGATTCTCAGACCCCGGGCTTGGAGGTTGGCAGTCTCGGGAGAGGATATGGGAGCAAGCTGGCGGCTTCCTGGGGCTCGCACGGAGCGGGGGTAGGGTGGGACGTTGAATTTGAATTCTTCCTAGGCCTCCTCTTTTCCTTTTATCTTCCTTCATCTCTCAAATAATAATGCCCTCGTGAAGCAAAACATTTTTTAAATGAAACAGCAGATGGTTGTATAGGCTCAGCTCCTTCTCCTGCTGTCATCTTGCACCTTGCCGAACCCGACCTGCAGCCCAGGGTTGGGTGTGCGGAGATTTCGGGCCGATGGGTCGGATGGTAATTCGCGTGCACCCCAGCGGATGAATCGGTGGTAAAGCTCTGCTCCGTAATATTTGTACGGAAAATGCAATGTTTGCACAATAAAGCTCTCCAGATTTTTTAAGCCGTAGGAGTGAGGCCAGTTTACAATCAATGATAACAGGTTTCCCGCGCTGCCATTACCACAAATAGTATCTTATTTCAGCAAAATGGTGGCAGTCAGCAGGGGGGCCAACAATGCAGATTTTAATCAGAAAATTTAATTTTATATACAATTCACAGTTTGTGCACGGTGAGAAATGTTTCTCCCTGCATGAACTTCCAGGACTCGGCTCTGAGCAAAAGGAGTTTCAATTTATGTAACGCCTTTCTCAGCAAACAATGCCCCCAAGCACTTCCTGGTAATATATGGCTCGTGCTGCTCGGAAAGCTACTGCAGCAGTCTTTCTTAAAATTACCCAGGATATTTATTTGGAGCAATTAAAAGAAGCACTGCGTTCCACACAAATCCGTTTGTAATGCAGACATTAAATCGGCCGCCTTTTCAACGCCGGCTCTCTGCGAGAGCGCCACCACCTTGTGGGCTCGGCCCAGATCCGCTCCCTTGTAAGGCAACTTTGCGCCTGGGCTCATTTCATTTTCCCGGTTAACTTGTAAACTCTCAGAAGAGAAGTCTATAATGGAAATGTTGACAGGGCCTTTCCGCGAGGGGCCTGGGGTTTGGAGGTGCTGAGTTTCAGGCCGGGCCCAGGAAGTGGTGGATGCCAAAAGGACAGGAGGACCACTCGGCTGTCCCGCAGGTGACCCAGAGATGCCAGTCCTTGATTAATGTGCTGCTCTTGAGCGCGGACTGGGGCTTCAGGGTGCCGGCCTGCTTTCTCCGGAAGGGTGGCAGGACCCACTCCTCTCCGGGAGGGTGCGGGGCTATCACACACAAAGTTGGTGAGAGCAGGCAAAGACAGTCAGAGGGAGGAGGCAGAGGCAGAGCCCGGAGCCAGAGGCAGAGGGAGAAGGCCACGGCCAGACTTCTCAGGGCACAACCTTCCCATCTGCCGAAGGGACAGGAACTCATAATTGAGTCATCCGTCCCCGGGTCCAGTGGGAGGAGGTAATGAGAGTGGCTCCAGAAATGGAAAGTCTTGGGTAAGTCAGCCCCGCATTCAGAGGAGATGGGGAAGACAGACATGTGGGACACCATCTGCCTCGTCTTGCCCCTGGTCCCTGCCAGGAGAAGACACCCTTTCCGCTAAGGGGAGCTAAGTGCCCCCTCTCCTGTACCCTAGTGGGGGCTGTGATGGGGTCTTTGCATGCGCTTTGGGGATTTTCTCACTCCCCATCCTACATCTCACTCCCCGGCCCACACCCTTCCCCGTTGGTGGAGCCAATATGACCTTGAGTTCATGGACAGTTAATTCTGTGTTGTGGGGAGCGGGGAACAGTGGCTTAAACAGGAGTACCCCAGCCCTGTTTAATGTTATGCTGGGGCCCTGGGGATGAAGTCATGAAGGGACTGTGCCTGGCTGCTGGGAAGACAGAACTGGACTTAACAATAATGGCATCTGCCATTTCCTGGGAGGCGACTCCAGCACGGCAGCCGGATTTACTTACAAGCACTACCACATTTAATCTTTGCAACAGTTGAGAGAGACAGAGCGAGATCCAGTTTTCCCAGGAAGAATCAGAGTCTGAGGCTCAGAGAAGTTAAGTAACTTGCTTCGCTGAGGCCACAGAGTTAGCTAGCAGCCGTGGACCCACAGGGAGGGCAGAACAGGACCCATTCCGTGAGTGTTTTCTCAGGAGTGGCTCTGGCAGGGCATTTTGGGAGCTGGCTTCAGTGGCCGGAGCAGCCCCGCAGCCCAGGGCTGGGGAGGCAGTCCAGTGTACCCCAGGGAAAAAAAACAACCCCGAGGCCAACCAGAAGAGAAGGTTCAGGCCAGAGATACAACAGGCCTTGGTTAGTAGTCCATGCCTGCGGCCCCGTTTGGAAAATCATTTAGAGCCTGAATCTAGATTCAGTTGGAAAGGATGCTGAGATTGTTAGCAAGGTCTGTCCTGGACCAGGAATAAAGGAGTAGTGGTTGTTTAGAACGAATTTGCAGTCCTGGTGTAGGTATCTCGGCTTTCAAGATATTTTTCATTCAGCCAAAGGCTTATTATTTTCCACAAGCAGATAGGAATCTCACCTGTCCTTCCCTTCCTAACCTTAGTCCACAGCTTTGGAGTTGCATTTGGTCAAGCGTCTTATCTTGGGGAGAATAATCAGGCACGAGCAAAGAGAAAGCCAAACACAGAGTTCTTAATGAGAGCTTAAAAGGAAAGACTGATTTCACATGTACTTATGGTGCTTGGTATGAGCTTGGCACTATTCTGAGTGCTTTACAGATATGAACCCGATTCCTCCTAACAATCCTGTAAGATAGGGCTCAGCAGTGTCCTCATTTTACACGTGGAATGATTAAAGCCCAGAGAGGCTACGCGTCTTGTCTAAGGTCACACAGCTTTGTGAACTCAAGCAGTCTGATGCCAGGGTCTGCATGATGAAATCACAGCGCGCAGCCCCTCCGCACGGTACGTATTTCGGTTTTGCTTTCCGCGTGGTCTTGTGCTTTCCACGCTTCATGCTTGTCCTCTGGACCAGACTGTGAACGTTTGAAGGAAGGGGTTAGGTTTTACTGTGCGGGAGCACCTGAGGCAGGAGGCGCTTCAGGAGGAACGAAAGCGGGAATACTGACCACTAGCCGGACCATCTTAGGACTCAGTCACATTGTGTTGGAGTCATTCTGCATCTGTGGGTCTGGCTCCCATCAGCAGAGTGAGCTGCTCCGGGTGGGACCCTGAGTTACACATTTTTATATACCGAGCATCTCACACGAGACAGAGAACAGCTTTCCTTTGGTTCCCAAATTCAGTAACTGATCCCCTGATTCCCTCAGCAAAAATTTATTAAGGGCCAGAACGAACGAGTAGCTACGCCTTCTGTCTCGGGGGTGGTCTCAATTCTTACCTCACAAGAGTGTGTGTAAAAAAAAAGGATGTTGCCATTTTTGAAATGGGACACATTTGTCTATCACCAAAAAAACCCACGCGGTTCCTTGTCACTGCAACTTAGCATTTCCTTCCTTATCGTAGCGTGAGATGAAATCAAGTTGCAGGTCGTTATTTTAATCCAATTTTACTTACCAAAGGCATCGGTTGCCCGTATCGGTCAGATCTAATACTCACAGTTAAGAGAAAGCCCTTTTGGTGTGGAGCCGATGGAAGGATGATCAGGCTCCCACCATGCAAGGTAGGGTCGTTCCTTCCCCTTTTGTTATATGAAAAGCTTCAAGCATTACTAAGTGATGACAGATAGTACACTTGGCTTCTGGTATTTCTTTGAAGGCCTGCCTGTAGCGTGCTGCTTGGAAGCAGGAATGATTCCACAAATGGCCAGGGGGCCACCTCCTCTACACCGCCCTTCACACCAGGCCCAGGTGTGTAAACAGAGCGGATGGGCCCTCGGCCCTGGAAGGCGGCGAGCTGGGGCGGAGTGTTCCAGTTTGCAGAAGCCCTGCTTCTCTCTCCCAGGCAGTGACTCCAAAAGTCCCTCAGACCGTTTTTCTCCTCTGAAGCTGCTAATTGCATCGGAGATCCTTCCTTCTGGAGTAGGAAAAGGGTCTTCCCAAGCCCCCACAGGGAGTGGGTGCCAGAGTGGGGACTGGGTCTCAGGTACTTCCTTGCAAGTCTTGGGTGGCCGTCCGCCACCAGCACAGCTAAGCCCGTCCTCCCTGCGATGCCAAGTGGTCGCGGTGGCCAGGTCAGAAGGAGCCCCTTGGAAGCCCCTGCCCAGAGTCTTGTCGCGGGATGTTTCGGGTCATGTAAAGACTCCCTGCTCAGGCCTCTCCTTCCAAGGTTTTCTTTGTGTGACCCTCTATAACCATCAAAAGACGTTTTCAATGGATATATATATATATATATATATATATATATATTTTTTTTTTTTTAAGGATTTTATTTTTTAAGTACTCTCTTCACCCCATGTGGGGCTCGGACGCATGACCCAGGAATCAAGAGTTGCACGCTCCACCAACTGAGCCAGCCAGGCACCCCCAAAATTTGATATGTATTTAATGAAAAATTTGGAAATACAAAAATGTAAAAAAGAAGACTCTCATCCTCCAAACACAGTTATCGTTAACAGTTTGGTGTGTTTTCTTCTGAGGTGGTTTCTTTTTAACATGGTTGTCATTGCATTGTAATTATAAGAGCAGCTAACACTTGTTGGGGGCCTACTGTGTGCTGGGTCCTGTTCTTTATATATCTTCTATCATTTAAGTTGCCTATCAACCTATGAGGTAGCTACTATTATTACTCCCATTTCACAGATAGTAAAACGGAGGCACAGGGAGGTAGGTAGCAGCAGTAGGTAATAAGTGGGAGAGCCAAGCAGTCCATTTCCAGACTCTGCATATGGAGCTTGGCATATGCTTTTTCTACATTTGGGATCACAGAGTTTCCTTGAGATAAATCCCCAGATCTTGATTTAAGAGGTACAAGAAGATGATGACAAGTCCACTGGTACGCACTGCCCAGTATTTTCCAGGCGGGTCGGCACCTGATCACAGGGCCACCACCATGAGTTTGAGCCCAGCGCTTACCACTCATCAAATGACTGATTCGTCTGATAGGCAAAAACATATTGCTTTCAGTGGTCCTCCTTGCCATGAAAAAGGTTTAATCTTTTTACAAACATTCATTTTTCTGGCTGCCAGCAGCATTCACTGGTAACACACTTGTAGGTTTCCTTCTTTTTAGTCCCTTTTTTGGTTTCAGGCCTGGAGCTAGGTTCTTGGTTAATCTGCGTGTTTGTTACAAGGGAGAATACAGAGTAGTTAGAACGGAATGGGGGTGGGGGAGAAGGAGAATAAGGAAGGTCTCACCTGCCCACCCCGCTTTCACTCCTGACAGAAACTCCTGGACCATAAAGGACTTAGGGCCATCTCTAGGATGACCCTCCTAGCCGTCACAGACACAGTGACATCACTTACCACAGGCACAATATAGAAGCTCAATAAATACCTTTTGGAGGAGTCAATCAGTGAACTGTTCTATCTCAGTCTGCCAAGCCTTAACCTACCCTCTCCTAGCAACTCTCTAGCTTGAATCACTGCACCTCAGTGTTCCCTTTGGTGTTTAAAAAAAAAAAAAAAAAAAAGGCTTGCATCTGTGATCCCAGGTCTTGGCCTTATTAGGATCCTAGAGGAGTGGCCAACCAGAGGTCTTTGAGCCCAAGGCAAATAACTGAGATCAAAGCCTCCTGGATCTCTCGGGGAGGTCCTTGGCTGAGAGGACCAAGACCTCAGGTCAAAAAAGACTGGGCTCTCCCCTTCTCTTTGTGACCTGCAAGCTTGCCATCTCTGATGGGAAAAGGGGAGAAGGAGGCAGATAGGGGGAGTGGGAAAGGTGAAGGAGGTGATGTTCTTGGGGGGAGTCTGCTGAGGGCAAGTGTTTACAAAATGGCTCAAAGGCCTGCTGAGCCGCTGGCTTCTTACTGTAAGGAGCCCTGGCTCATCGTGGCCTCTCTTGCTCTCTTGGGGCCTTTAGAGATGTTGGCCAAGCTCACGCCTGCCTTCGGTGACTGTGGGACACGCTCAGATGAGTTGTTACTTGACATCCCCAACTCCATTTCTTTAACAGTGTACAATGTAAAATTCAAGTGTTTTGAGATCGTCAGATCACACTGGGACAAGTAACGCTTTTTGCCTGACATTTTATTTATTTATTTAAGATTTCATTTATTTATTTGACAGAGAGAGACACAGCGAGAGAGGGAACACAAGCAGAGGGAGTGGGAGAGGGAAAAGCGGGCTTCTTGCAGAGCAGGGAGCCCGATGTGGAACTTGATCCCAAGACCCTGGGATCATGACCTGAGCCGATGGCAGATGCTTAATGACCGAGCCACCCAGGTGCCCTGCCTGTATGCTTTAAATGTATTTTTAAAACTACGGAATACTGGGGCGCCTGGGTGGCTCAGTGGGTTAAGCCTCTGCCTTCAGCTCAGGTCATGATCCCAGGGTCCTGGGATTGAGTCCCACATCGGGCTCTCTGCTCAGTGGAGAGCCTGCTTCCCCCTGCCTCTCTGCCTACTTGTGATCTCTCTCTGTATGTCAAATAAATAAATAAAATCTTTAAAATTTTTTTTAAAATTACGGAATATTAGTCATGAGGTACAATGCTGCCACTGAAGAGGTCAAACTTTTAAATAAAACGTCCTGGAGGGCAGCCATCCACGTAAGTGTACCTTATTTTTAAAAATTAAGTGTAAGACATTTTTTTTTTTTAAAGATTTTTTATTTATTTATTTGACAGACAGAGATCACAAGTAGGCAGAGAGGCAGGCAGAGAGAGAGAGAGAGAGGGAAGCAGGCTTCCTGCGGAGCAGAGAGCCCGATGCGGGGAGCCCGATGCGGGGAGCCCGATGCGGGGCTCGATCCCAGGACCCTGAGATCATGACCCGAGCCGAAGGCAGCAGCCTAAACCACTGAGCCACCCAGGCGCCCCAAGTGTAAGACATTTTAAGACTATGATGATAGCAGCCTCTTCGGTGAATCAGTCAGGAATGTGAATATGTATAACATGAGAAAGTATGTCACAGGGGAAGAGTAAGTCAACTATCTTATAGTTAATGTGGTCCTAAACAGGATTATGGAAACTTACTCGTTACTTACTTATAGGTGAGTTTGCTTCTGAAGTTTAGCCTGGCTGGGAGTTCCCAAACTATGCTAACACCATAATTAGACTTAGATCCCTAATGTAAAAGCCACATTTAATCTTTCAGAGTTTTGCTTGTTTTTCTTTTTAATCTACAAAATGACAGGTCAGACCAGAGTCTGATTTAATGAGTCTCGGTGGGGCGCAGACATTGGTATTTATTAAATGCCCACCAGGTAATTCTCATTGCAGCCAGGGTGGAGAACCACGAGCCTAGATGATTTCTAAAGTCCTTCCCTGGCACCTAAATGCCATGATTTCTATTATTTTATTTTATTTTTTAGGATTTTATTAATTTGACAGAGACGCAGCGAGAGAGGGAACACAAGCAGGGGGAGTGGGAGAGGGAGAAGCACTGAGCAGAGAGCCCCATGTGGGGCTCGATCCCAGGACGCTGGGATCATGACCTGAGCCGAAGGCAGAGGCTTAATGACTGAGCCACCCAGGTGCCCCCGACTTCTATAATTTTAAAATTGAAATCAAAGTCCGTAAGAAAATCAGGTTCATCTCACAGAGCATTCTGTTTAAAAACATCTTCCCAAATTCAAAGATCTCAGAAATCCTAAAATGAAACTTACTTCATAACTGACGCAGCCCCAGCCCCATGAGGCACTGTGGGCAGATGTTACGGGTTTTGAAAATTTATGTTTGCCCTCCATTTCAACATTCCTAAGTGAGTTTTAAGGCAGTTACCAAAAAACCCCCCAAATTATTTGTCACCTTTGAGAGTCAAGATGTGGTGAAAGTTTTTGATTTGGAAATCAGAAGGATCCAATGAAATGTTTATGGATTAAGATAGAGGAGAAATGAAGATATTGAATCTTGGCTGTTAGCTTGGGATGACAACTCCCTGTGCGTGAGTGTGTGTTCGCACAGGAGCCTCTGCAGGGATCGGGGAGGGGCAGCTGATGTTGGGGGGCGGGGGGGGGGTATCTCATAGACCCTGAAAGACAGATGGTGGCAGACTGCAGCCATGGGGCCAGCATGCTTCTAATTTCAAGGCAATGTCCACCTAGGAACCATTCTTACTAAAGACGACGTTCCCAGCACCATCAAGTTTTTAAAATGCCGTTCAGCTGGAGATGGTTTTTATTTTGTTGTTATAAAGCCCGGGCACTCACACACTAAGGGCTCCAATAACCACATCCTTATTTGTCTACTCACAAGTGTATCTGAAGCAAAGAGGCTGAGACCTCTCCATGAATAAGTCAGGAAACAGATAGATCCAAGTTTGGTATTTAGATTAGAAATACCAGTGAAAAGAAGGAACATTACCATCAGAAATGTGCATTTCTAAAGATTCATTTGAAAGTTTTGAAAAAAAGTAAAGCTCATGCCCTGGGGCTTCTGGGAGTATGTACAAAATACAATAATTAAATTAAGTCCAGCAGTTAAAATTCCTCATAAAAAGAAAAAGCTGGAACGCTTCCCAATGGGGAATGCTTGACTTAAAAGAAAGGTTTTACTCTGTGGCCTGGAGGTCAACAAACTGGGACTCTGTGGGAATGTATAAAATTTCTTAAAGGGTTCTTCCGTCTTTGTTTTGTTGAAAGAAAATAAAAGAGTAAAAAGGACAAGTTTTGAAAATTCAAAAAAATGAAGGTGCAGTCCTAAAATCATCATGATTTTTATAAATGCAGCACTAGAGGCTATGAAAACATGCTCTTTTCTGAGTACTAATCTAACACATATGCTCTTTGAGAAGGAAGGAAAAAGACCAGTGGATCTGTTTGAACAAACCATTTTAAAATGTGCTCATTTCCAGAGGCTGTGCATGCAAATTCATGGCCCATTCATTTGCAACTTATTTTGTAAATAGTTACCTTAAATATTCTCATAAATATATTTCACAATTTAAAATTCCTTAGAGGACACAAAGACTCATGGATTTCTTTTAAAGGTTTTTAGAAAGCAAAGTTGTAAAAACTTATTTTGGGGGAGGTCATATCTTTAGTTGTCTAAAATGGAATGTTTATCATAATTTGAAAATATCTGGTTTTCTAAATAATCACTTACTGCTACCTCTCTGGTAACGTTCCCTTCCACTCCCAAAAGGAATACAGTTAAGAACACAATGGAAATAAAATTTTATGTCCTTGAACTTTGTTACTTGTAAGTATCATGAATTTCAGGCTGCATCCTCAAACAATTTCTACTAAAACATAAAGAACCAGTAATACGGGATCCTTATCTTTACTGCTTAAACTAGAATCTGAATGTTGTCTTTGCATTAGGACAGCATGGTCAAATGCGGGACATTAGGAGGAGCAGTTTTGGCAGCAATATTTAATTTGCTGAATAATTAGCAGCCTCATTGGCATTTCTACTTTGATTCCCAAAGTACAATATTAGCTGTCCTGTGCACTCGGGCTCTCTGCAGTAAAATGGGCTAATAAACTTCCTGTGCCAAGTTCACAGTAAATGAAGGACTGTGGAGTATCCTGCAAGCAGATCATGATTTAAGATGCTAGAATGACTTCCAAAACATGGACACAGAATTAGAAAAAAAAATTTTGTACCCCGTTTTGTTTGCTTTCCTACATTTGTTGGTTTTGCATTTGGAATGGCAAGGGGAAGGAGGAAAGTAAGACTATAAGGAAAAGGGAAGCGGAAGCCGACCAGCCGCAGACACAGGGACTAGAGAGAGAGATGGGACAGAGAACGCAGGCCACAGACAGGTGCCGAAGCAGGGAGGCTGGAGCCTAGAGGAGGCCCAGAGAGGCTAGTATAGCTCGGTGAGTGCACCGTCTGTCCTTGACGGCTGCAGCCTGCTCCTTCATCCCTCCACCGGGATTCCTTTCTTTAGACCATCCAAGACATTCACCAGCCACGTAGACCAGTCCTCAGTGGGCAGTCCCGCAAAATGTTTGATCTAGGGGTGACCCAGGGCCTCCAGGAGCCAGGGGGCCATGCAGGCCTGCTTCAAGGCGGCATTTGCCAGGTGGTGGGGCTTCCTGACTGTGCCCTTGGTTAGTTGTTGCAGTTGCGATGAGCTCAAGTATCTTTGCTACATCAGGCACTGTGTCTGAGGGAGGCCCTTATTGAAAAAGAGGCTTCAGGGGCCCTTGGCTGGCTCTGTCGGTGGAACGTGTGATTCTTGATCTTGGGGTTGTGAGTTCAAGCCCCACATTGGGTGTGGAGCCTACCCAGCGCCCCCCCCCCCCCCCCCCCCGCAAAAAAAAGAAAAAGAGTTTTCAGCTACTTTCTCATTGTTTCAGAAAACTTCACTGGAGCTTCCTTAGTGGGGAACTTAATGTAAAAACAGAAATCTGAGGAGTTCTTGGATGTGGAGCTGTGCAGTTCGTGGTTTAATTTTGAGACATTTGTTGTAAGCTTGGTTTTGCCAGCTGTGTGACCTTGAGCAAGTCCACTGAACGGCCAATATTTGCACAACTCCAGGAAGCACGCTCACATTATTTTTTCTATGTGAACGGAGCCCCCTTCAGCCAGGAACCGGTACTGCATAATCTTGTGTCCTCTACAAATTAAGGATGGTTGGACAGAATGGTAACATGAATTTGTGGTCAGAACAGCTCTATAGTGAGAGAAATTTCCAAGGTCCAGGAATGGGTCTAGGAGGTTCTGAACAACAACAACAACAAAAGAGCCACAAGGTCCCCTGGAATGTGCCTGGTTGCTGGGAGTGTGCCACCACACCCAGTATGTCCAGGATCTGTCCCAGTATGTTCTCCTGTGAGAACATATCCTTCACTGGCCAATAAAAGTGAAAGAGAAAAAATGGGGTTCACTTGATAGAAATTCACTTTCAAGCCAGCCTTGCTGTGGGGGGAGAGGGGTGTTCCTGTCCTAAACTGCAGCACAGGTTTGGCACGGAGAAGGAAATTATTCGAACTTTCCTAAATGCCTGCTGTGCACCAAACATGTGCATCAAACACCAATTACCAATGATGCTAGTACTTTCTAAAAAGTATCATATTTATTTATTTGTTTGTCTTTATTTAGTTGACATTCATTCCTTTATAAAGATTATTGTTTTAAATCGTGGTAAAATCAAGGCAGCCGGAGGCAGGCTGCCTTGAGAAGATTGAGGCCCGGGCAGCGGTCTGCAGCCGAGGCAGATGCTGAAGGAGGAGCTGGCAGCTGTGCTGACCTCACTGTCCCCCGCCTGGCCGGCCATGCGAGCAAGTGGGGACAGTCCAAGGGGCACCTGGGGGGTGCATTTCCATGCCCACTGCCTCCCCATAGTAACTCTTCAAGTTAGGTATTATTATTCTAGTTGAAGAAGCTGATATTCAGGGACAATAAATGACTTGTCTGAATGTAACAAAACCTGGTCCTCAGAAAGCCAGGATTAGAACAGAGTGTCTGATGGAGGAAGCACTGTTCCTGACTGGGATGAACATGCTGGTAGCGAACTCTTGCTGGGGGTGAGAGGTAAGCAGGGGAGGGAGGGGGAGCTGCATGGTGTTGTCCAGTATTGAGGACAGCCACACTCTCTGGGGGACACACGCACGTAATAGCAGCCCTCTGATCCGTGCCATGGAAACTGGGGGAGCGTCACCAAGGCGTCTGTGGGGGGGTTGGTCAGGGGAGACCTCACAGACGTGACCTTCAAGGTATGTCTTGAAGAATGGTTAGTTTGGTGGGTGTGATGGAGAAGAAGGGGTTGCAGCTTATGCAAAGGCTTTGCAGAAGACGGCTGGGAGCTGCAGCCCCTCGTAGCCCGGCTTCACGTGGCGGGAGCCCCAGAGGTGATGTGGCACTGGTGTGGTAATGCCCGTGGGGCTGCCGGCGGTGGGAGCTCCCTCAAGCCAGACTGGAAGACTGCATGGCGGAGTCCCTCCCCCTCGACTCCCCTCTCCCCCGGAAGTTGCTGCATGAATTCCAGTCGCTGGAAATCCACTAGAGGAAACGGGCGTGCTCTTTTCCTCATTTGGGAGTTTGGGTTATTAACACAGTTTTCTCGGAGAATCTAAGCCAGAAATTCATGTTAGTTTTTATGTTTTTTCTTCCATGGAGCTCAAAAGAGGCCATTAAAAAAAATAATAATAAGCCACATGCCTAGAGTGTGTAGTCTTCTGAAGAAACCCTCCACCACAAGGCCATCTGAAATGGAATGTTCATTTTATTCTTGATTCTTTTACTGTGTCTGAATAATGAAGGAAATCTATTCATTGTTTCAAAACAAAACAGAACCCAGCCAAACTAGCTACGTGGCATTATGAAGGAAAAAAAAAAAATCCAGTTTGTCACTGAATTTCTTCCCTTTAGCTAGGTATTTTAACATCACAGTACAGCGGGTGTTTGGTCTTCCCTGTTTTTCACATGATGGAGTTTTCAGTATATCAACTCTCTCACAACATGTAATGAAGGCCATTAAAAAAATCTTGAAAATTCTTCCCGGGGCTTAGACTTGTCTCTGGGACCACTCTTCTATAGGTTTACATGTTGCACACACAGTGGGAGAAATTGATTTTGACCAATGGAGAAGTCTAACAGAGTTACAGGACTCCCTCTAGGTTAACAGGCACAGGTGATCCGAGGGTGAGTTTTCTATACTTTTCTGATAAATAGAAAGCTTTGTCTCTGACTCAGTGTTCAGCATTGAAACCAAAGGAACTTTCTTGGTTCCTGAATAAGAGCTCATACTGGAGAAAGGCACATCCGGTTGGCCAAATTCTGTCCTAAGCCGGAGCGCAGCTTTCCACTTGCCTGTGTATGGCTAAAGCGAGAATGGGACAAGACTGAGTGTTTTTGTTCCCTTAGTGAATCTGACAGGCTGTTTACAAACGGCCTTTACTCTTCAGACTTCAGGCAGGACTCCCGGCTTCAGGACCGCAGCCTGGCCCAGCTCCTAGAGACCAAAAGAGGAGGAAAGAAGGAGATAAAATAGTGGCTGGTTTTCCAAGCATATGGTGTGTAGTTTTTCGAATGTTTTAAATTCTTAATCCGCACCTCTCTTGTTACTATCACTACTGTAGTCAATGGCACGTTTTGTTGCGGCATTTGGCATTATTTTACGCCTTTGCTCTTCCTTTGACTCCACACAAGAGCGTTTTAATTTTGAAAGAAAAGTGCATCCGGAACCAGTCCTGCAACTTCCATACTAGCTAGCTGTTTGGCACTGGGTCAGGCTCAACAGATGTTTGTTGAATGAATAAACGAATGAGTGAATGGATCCTCTCAAAAAAGTTCAGAAACATCTTTACTTTCAGGAAAGTTTTCTTGTTTTTGTTTTGTTTTGTTTTTAAACTCGGGATTATCACCTATAGTATCCTCTATGGATTTGAGAGGGAGACTGGCAAAGTTGGTTTTGGCATCTTTGGAAGAAACTCAAGCGAAAAGCAATCTAAAATGGAATGCTCATTTTTCTCTTGGTTCTATACCATGTGCGAATATCGCGGGAAATCAACTCAATGACTGAAAGCAGGGGGACCCAAATCCTCTACAGGTCCCTCTGGACAGGAATCCGGATTTGAGCCCGACAGACTAAGGGCGCACGGGGGTCTGGTCAAGATCTGGGCCCAGGAGATGCGCCAGTCGCTTGTAGGGTCCCCAGGGCTAGTTCTTGCGCCCGGCCCAGGCGCAGACTTCGGGGCTGGAGGGACATAGGGGCCGGTCGGTCCCCAGGACCCCCGCGAGGGCCCCGCGCAGGTGTCGGGCCTGTGCGCGGGGTGCGCCGGGGTGCTGGGGGCCTGGGAGACCGGAGAGAGACGTTATTGTTACACTGTAACGAGTCTGATTAACATGCTCCTGACACTTTCCCTTAGTTTCTCCGGCTCCTAGCAACAGCTCACAAAGGCGCGGGATTGTCCCGGACTCCGCGGGGACACGGGGCAGCCTTTGATCTGCCACCATTACAGCGGGGCTGCGCGACAGGCTCGCGGGCTCCGGACGGCCCGCGGCGGGCGGGCGGGCGAGCGGGGCCCGCAGTCCCGACCCACTGGGCTCCCCCGCTCCAAGCCGCGCCCCGCCGGGAAGGGACGGTGCGCCTCCGGAGGGCGCGCACGGTGCCTCCCCGGGCAGCCAGTCTCCGCGTCCAGGTGCCCTCGCGCGCCGCCGGCCGCCCCCGGTCCTCGGGAAGCTCGGGCGGCGGGGAACGCGGGCTCCGCGCGTCCCGGCTCCGCTGGCGCACGTCTTTCCGACGGGGCGCGCTGCCCGGGCTCGCCGAGCCCTTCCCGTCGGAAGAAGCAAACTCGGAGCCGTTCACTTACAAACAAAAATTTAAAAAGGAAGGGAGCGAGCGACAAATCCCTTGTCTTTTACAAGACTTGTAAACACTTTTTTCCCCCTTAAATAAAAATTCTGCAGGCTTCAGTCCGCTTAGCGGGAACGGGGTCGGATCGACAGCAAACGACCACAAAAGGCGCTAACGACGATTTCAGTTCCTTTCCACACATCGCGTTCTTTATGTCGTTGGCAATTCTTACAGACTCGGAAGGAAATGTGCCGCCAAATAATTGCTGGAATGTAAACAAACTACCACCACCTACATCCACAATCGCCCATCACAGGACAGCAAAAGCTGCCCGGGGGCCGCGGCGCAAGCTTTTCAGGTACTAAGTTAGGTATTTTGGAAAAGTTCATTTATTTGCCATTTTGTTCCCTCTGTTCGCCCCACCTCCCCGGCCCCGGTTAAAAATAAAGCGCGCACAGTGTTGAAGTTTAAACATCTAAATGCTGAGCTCTGCTCATTACTTTCCTCCACTTTGCCCCGCAACTGCAATGTGAAAACCCCGCGGGGGAGGGGAGGGTCTCGGGGCTGGGTGGACAGTGTCCCCGAGCCTGGGGCATAAACTCCGCGGTGACAGACCAGTTCGGTGCCCCTCGCCGGCATTAATATGCACAAGTCCCTGCTGGTAATCTTATAACCTGTTTTGTACGATCAATTGCCTTCCAAGTACTAGAGGTCAAAATACAAACAAAAACGCACGGCACTTAGCTTTCCAAGAGGAAAGGAAACCATAAAACCAAAATTTTCCTTCAAATTAAAAAGCAGGTATTCTTTTTTTATCCGCTTAAGGCATCGTTAGAAAATATAAGGTCTCCAGTGAAGGTCAGTTTCCCTAACGAGGGCAGGACTATTAAGGGTTAATGTACTAATGATAATGATAACAGGTATATTTTAGAAAGGGGGGGGGTGCACCACTACAGGGTCTGTTCCATTTTCCCAACAAAATATGTCAAGCAATGAACTACTTTCAAATTCAAATAGGAGGCAGTGAAGTCTTCCTGAGGAAGCTTTTCCCAGCCTGTCTCTGGAGGAGAACCTAAGGGCAGCCAGTGGTTCAATACTTGGAAGTCGGAAGGGAACTGCACCCAGATGCCCCCGAAATTCCCAACTTGTGCTCACAGACAGTGCCTGACTCCACTGGAGTTTCCCTTCACCCTTTCAATAAAACATGACTGTATTGATATAATCCTCTATACATTAAAATGAGGTTGTCACAGATTGTCATTAAGACCTCAGTAAAACAATGAAGACATTATTGGGCATCCCCCCCCTCCGGCAAGGTATTAGGGGGATAAAACAATCTACACCACACGGGTCCTATTGAGATTAATGAAAAAATTATGCAAAAAAAAATCTCAATTTCATTTTCCCGCGACAGGGCTTTGCATACACAGTGTCAGTCCTGCCCTGCACCTGATGATTTATTAAACTAATCTACGGTGATCACCACGGATGTTCTCAACTCAATCTTGTCCTGGCTCATTTTCTAAGTAATTGTTTCTCATTAGTTCGGATAATGTTTTAATAGTGTTATCCATAATTTAGCCCCCAAGAATTAATAACAAGGGGGTGATATGGTGAAGCAGCTTGTGATAAGCTACACAAAATATAAACAGGTATGGTTTTTAATTAATCAGATGGCTGCGAGGTCCTCTTCTTGTAGTCCATTGCTAGCTGGAGGAATTCCCCAGGATCTCTGAACCTAACTAACTATACCTAACCCCTCTTCTGGGGCCCTTGTTTAGGGTTTCTGCTCAGAGTGGGACCAGGGCAAACTGGTCCAGATTTTCGGCTCTAGTGGGTCTTAGTCTCATGGTGTTACCATAATTGGGAACACAGGGTTTTGAGGAAGACGGTAAATGTGACTTTTGGGTGTCAAGTAAGGGTGTGGTGACCAGTCAGTCCCACATTGTAGGGGATCTAGGAACCCACCAGCTTGCTGGAGATGGGGGTGGGGGGAATCCTAGTTATGTCCAGACTCTCAGCACCACCCAGAGTCCTTACTGAGGGGGCTGCTTTTCCTGAGGTCCCAGTGCTTTCCCCTGGCATCTGAGAGACACTCGGAGGGAGGGCTTGGCTCTCAGTGAAGTCTCCGGCCTAAGGAGGTCCACCTGTAGCGTTTGGGGGCTGCCTGTGTAACTGGGGTGAAGAATATGTCTGCCCTTTCATCATGTTAGAGCCTTGACAGGTTATCTGTAACCACACACAAGGATGGGAAAGGGCAGTTGGGTTGAAGTGGGGGTGCCTGTACGGAAGTAAGAAGGAAGGCTTTTATTTTCTTCTTTTAACACAGGTCCTGCGTAGGCTAGTTCTAAGACTCTGAAGAGGAGGTGTGTGTATAGAACAGGTCGGGGTAGGAGGAGGCCTCCCTCTGCTTCCTGCCTTCTGAGCCGTCCCCCTGTGTCTGCGTGCTCTGAGCAGACAGGCCCGAACCAGGCCTGTGGATGCCTCTGGGGCACACCTGGCTGCAACACCAGTGGTGCTGGGGGTGCTGCTTCCCCTGTGGCTGCTGCCCGCTGCCCCCGACTGCAGGCCAGAAGCCCAGTCTGACTGGAGGCCGGACTGAGATGCCACCCTCCTCCTTCTAGCCACTCCACCCTCCCTTCCAGCGAACTCCAAGGTGAAGAGTGACAGTATTCTCATGAGGGGCTGGAGAGAGGGGTGCAGCCTGGAGAGGAGGCACACTGCCCAAGGCAGGCCAGGACCCCAGCGGAGCACATCCCATCGCCTTTCAAGGGGATGATCTCCTTGAGGGATCCTCTCTTCAAAACAGCTTTACTAAGTCCGTTCAAGAGCTGTTGCCTCAGATCCCAGGTCTGGGATTATGAGTTGGTGTTTCAAGAATGTGCTTCTCCGGAACCGTCCTGCCTGGGTCCAGCTCCTTCCGCCTTCCAGTCAGAACTGAAGCATCCCCTGCCTCAGGGCACTGGGTGGGTGCCCCCCACCCAGGCAGGACGGTGTGTGGGCCTCTCTCACTCTGCTTGGGTTCCCAGGCGCCCTTCCTTTCGTATATGCTTCAGCTCTACTTCCCTCTCGGCTTCCTGGAGGAACTGGAAGAGGCAGGGGCAGAGGAGACCCCTGGTTGGGCCATACAGTAGGGGCCATGGAAGAAATAAACAAGGGTGTAGGAGGATTGCAAAATTAAAATTAAAAAAACAACTGTTTTCTATTTACAAATTTAAATAAACAGAACAGCCTTCCCCGCGGTGTTTGTCTAAGAGTAGCAGCTTTGCTGCTGTGTAGGTCATGAAAAGGTTGGTGTAGAGTTTAAAACTTCCCATTCTGTTAATTTCTTAAAGAACAGTCGTCCAGAGTCTCAACACAAAAGCTCATGATTTAATGAGGAGCAGAAACAAAATCTCTGATTGTTGGTGTTTCAAATTTCATTGGCGTCCTCTGGCAAACACAAGTTGATCCTTCCCAGCTTCAATACCCTTTAGCCTTCGGTATAAGAGCACATGCTGAATAGGGAAGAATGGCTGGTTGTTATGTTTATTTACCCTTACTACAAGCTGGGTTAACCTCTTCAAAACAGCTTTACTAAGCCCGTTAACCACACCTCCCACATGACCTGCAGCAGCATCTCTAATGTGATGCAAATCTCGCAGGGGACCATATGCACCAGCTCTGCCGCATTGTGTCCTCTTAGAGGCTACAAGTTTATTGCTGAGGGGGCCCTGTGCCGGCCATACATTTACAGGGGGAAGTGGCCTCAATGGCAAAACAGTTAAATGGGGAAATTAAGGGAGAGAATGGATGGTCTTGTGTTTCTGCACATTTTTATTATTATTTTTTTTAATTGCTGGTGACTGTTCACCCAAAGCATTCACCCAGTATGAGGGATTTCATAGTTCTCACCTCCTGGTTCAAATGGGTGGAGGTTTCATTTTGGAAGGTGGTTAAGAGCAATCAATTTTCAAGATTTACTTTTAGAAGTTATCTGAGACTTAACGTTTCTATGCCGTCTCTCGTGTTATCAGATTGATACTGAAATAAACAGAACCCCTTCATTTAACCACTATTTTTAAAGACTGGCCTTAAAATTATTTACAGTGTTGAGTAATGAACAATGTGGGAAACATCTAATGTGAGGAATGTGAAAGGAGCATACATATTTGAGAAAGATCTGTTTCATTAAAGACCTAACATGCCCCCAGCCCATCTCTCTCCACTGTTTTATCTCCCTGTGAAATCATAAGTGCATATTTGTAACACATTAATGAGTAATAAAGTGATAAGCTTGGAATCCAAAAGGAGGAAGTTCATTTTTAGAGGGATAACTGGCCAGTGAGATAACACACACACACAAAATTGTGATTAACATGAACTGTAAATGGGAGAAAGGTTCCAATCTGGCATACTAACAAGTTGCCTTGAGTATTATAGTTTGTCTTTAAGAAACCCACTGTATATGTTCAGCCCACCTGATGAGAGCTTCATTTAACAGATCATTTTTCCTTGATGGCTGTGGCAAGCGTAACAATGTTCTGAGCTTGCTTCAGTAATGGCATGTCGATCATGCTCCCTTGGAAAGTAAAGGCTCCCTGGAAAACAGAGAATACAAACTTCCTGAAAGAATGTTCAGAAATTATAGGCTTCCTTTCTGTGCACGCTTGTACAACAAGAACATTTTAGATTCTACCTGAATTATGCTGACTTTCCTACCCAACTTTTGAGAAAGCCAAAGTAAATTACAGGGGAAAGATTTCTTTTTTCCTCCTAAAGAGGGGGGAAAAAAAAAACCACCCTTCAGCATTTTAATGTAGGGGAAAAGCATCACACAGAAGGTATTTGAAACCGTTTGTTTAACTCTTGAAATCAAGCAGAAAAAACTGCGGAAGGAAAATGCAAATATTTCCTTGTATAGCTTTTAAAATATGGCACAGAGCTTTAAAAATAGCAATATGCTCTGGTAACCAGTTGTTTGAAAAATAACTCTATGATCAGTTTAAAGGCAAAATGCTTCCTTATAACATAACTGAGGGGTAAGACTATCATGGGACGTAAAAATGTAAGGTAGGATTGTACTCAATAGAAAGAGATTTCTCTGTTGGTACAGATGTGCAGAAGAGGACTAGAATGACAAGGGACAAGAGCCTGTGACAAAGAAGTCCCAGGGTCTGTTGAATGGCGAATCTGGGAAGAATTTCTGAGATCTCATAGTTTATCCCCATTTTACAGATACATTTTCTTTTAAGCTGCTGCAAATACTTATTGAATGTGTATGTGACCTGGGTCCTGTTCTAGATGAGGAAACTGAGGCCCAGAGTAGTTAAGTGATTTTCCAAGGTCATGTGACTAGAGACGTTAGAGCTGGAATTAATACTTGGATATCGGAACCTCAACCCTTTATCGATCGGAAATCCCCATGTTAAGGTAACAAGGTAGTATCTTTTTTTTTTTTTTTTTTTTAACATTTTTACTTATTTATTTGACAGACAGAGATCACAAGTAGGCAGAAAGGCAGGCAGAGAAAGGTGGAAGTAGGCTCCCTGCTGAGTTGAGAGCCCGACGCAGGGCTCGATCCCAGGACCCCGGATCATGACCTGAGCCAAAGGCAGAGGCCTTAACCTACTGAGCCACCCAGGTGCCCCTACAAGGTAGTATCTTTACTGCTTCAGAGAAAGAAAAATTAACTGGACAGAAGGCAGTAAGCCCAGAATCTTTACTGTCTGGTTATTTACATTCTTTTAATCACTTCTTCTTGCTTCTCCTTCCTTCCACCTGTTGGCAAGGATGCTGGCGGATGGGAGCACTCATAATCCTTGCTGATGGTCCATCTGCACATACAGCCGCTCATTTCTGATTTCACAAGTACCACCTCTCAACAGACAATGTTGTCATTACTCAAAAGTTCTGGGAGGGGTCTCCTGATCTCTCTGAAAACCCTTGTCTCCCACAATTCCAAGAGTTACACACCAGATGGAGATTTTAAAAAGGTGGCAGGGAATCCTTAGCAATGACTTTGGAATTTATTTTTCAATCAAGAGAGATTTAAAAGCCACTGGGATTAGAGTTTTCACCAGTGGGTACCTAACCTTCTTGGCCTTAGAACGATAAATCTGGTTCATATGAATACTTGTGCCAGTCTAAAATCCTGTACCTGAAGTCATTTTCCAACCCTCTCATTTTTACTATTTATAGTTCTAGACTGACTTTTGCCTAATTTCATTCAGCCCAGAGTGAATTTTGGGCATCTCTGTGACCATGATGAATTTTATGAATTCAGTTAGAAGTTCCAAGGATGTTCTGTGGGTTAGCATAGCAGGTGAAATCAGGGCGGGGGATTCACGCCATTTTACAAGGCAATAGTCTGGTTTCTTATTGGAGTAAATGATGAAGACCAAAGGCCTCCTGGTTATCCGCCCACCAAGTGGATTATGGCCCTGTAAAACAGCACATCTGTCCTGCCAAGCTTTAAATAATAGGCTGGAGAGATGAAATTAGAATAGATGCACATGAAATCAAAACGATGCAGAGAGAATCAAAATGACGGCCGTGGGTTTATGCCACGTTTCCCAAATCTGCTTTGGGTTCCAAGTGCACATCAAAGATGCAAAATATTTCATGGAGATCACTTCTTTCTTTTACAGCGGCAGATTTTGCTTCACTTCTTCATTAAGCCTAAGCTGAAAAACAAAGTTCAGCATTTTTGTTTGTCTCCTTCATCTGTGCAGATTGAGGATCTTAGTGTTATGAATTAGACCGCCTAAGAGGAATAATCCTCCTGCTTTCACATATTGACCTGTAATATGGTTGGGGTTTTGAACGTAAGGATCTACATGTGAAATGTGAGTGGGGTCTGTTGGTCAGGATCTGGAAAAATGTAGTCTGTCAAATGTTACTTGGATTTGTGGGGAGGGTTTCAAACAGTCCTTAATGAATGACTAGAGATAGGTTTCCACTTTACAGCCCAGTGCTTTCCTGAGAAATTGGCACGCCATTTCAAAAAGTATAGAGAACCTCCATCAGCTTGAAGATTCAGACTATAATTTGGTTTAAAATGCCTTTAAATAGTAACTTATTCATAGTTAACTACCTTAACAACCAGGACTACAACAATAATAATAGCTATAATTTTTTGAGCAGTTGCTAGATCAGGGACTGTGCCAGAGACTTGACACGCTTTATTTCATGTAATGCTCATAACCACACTGTGAAGTAGATACTATTATGCAACCCTATTAAAAATTTCCTTAAAGAAATTCTTTTTAGGGCGCCTGGGTGGCTCAGTTGGTTAAGCGACTGCCTTCAGCTCAGGTCGTGATCCTGGAGTCTCAGGATCGGGTCCCACATCGGGCTCGCTGCTCGGTGGGGAGTCTGCTTCTCCCTCTGACCCTCTCCCCACTCATGCTCTCTCACTCCCTCTCTCTCAAGTAAATAAATAAAATCTTTAAAAAAAAATTCTTTTTAGTTGTGGCAAGAACACATAAAATTTATCACCTTAACCACTTTGAAATGTACACTTTAGTAATGTTAATATATTTGCATTGTTGTGCAACAGATCTCCAGAAATTTTTCATTCTGCAGAACTGAAACTCTGTACCCATTAAACAACTCAGTCCTAACCCTGTCTCTGGAAGCCCCTGGCACCCACCATTCTATTTTCTTTCTGTTAAGTTGTATATCTATCCCCATCTTCTAACTGAGGGAACTGGGGCACAAAGAACTTAAGAAACTTACACATGCCTGCCCTATAGCTACTGAGTATAGAACTGGAATAAAAGCTAGCTCTAGCTGATCCAAAGGGTGTGCTCCAGGCTTATACTCTAGGCTTATAGATTGAAAAGTGTGTTTTGTTTTGTTTTTTTAAAGATTTTATTTATTTGAGCCACACACACACACACACACACACACACACACACACACAGCATGAGCAGGGGGAGAGGCCAAGGGAAAGGGAGAAACAGATTCCCTGCTGAGCACAGAGCCTGATGCAGGGCTCATTCCCAGGACCCTGGGATCATGACCTGAGCCGAAGGCAGATGCTTAACCAACTGAGCCACCCAGGCGCCCCTAAATTGAAAACTGTTTTCTAAGTGGGTTTCCTGACCAATTGCGTCAGAATCATCTGAGAGGGCCACGGGGGACGTAGCTTGTTAAAATGCATACAAGGCCCCATCCTATATGGTTTGGTGCAGAAGGCTGGGGGTAGAGTTGGAATCATCTCAGGATTCCAAAGCACTTTCAGGTTGGAGCAGCTCTGTGTTTTAGCTCCCCTGCTTAAATAACAAGGTTGGGGCGCCTGGGTGGCTCAGTGGGTTAAAGCCTCTGCCTTCGGCTCAGGTCTGGGATCAAGCCCCGCATTGGGCTCTCTGCTCAGCGGGGAGCCTGTTTCCTCCTCTCTCTCTCTCTGCCTGCCTCTCTGCCTGCTTGTGAACTCTGTCAAATAAATAAATAAAACCTTTAAAAAAAAAAAAAAGAAATAATAAGGTTGACTTTGATATGGATCCGACCTGATCCCTGCCCTCAAGAGGCAGTGTGATGGAGGAGACAGGAAAGAAAAGCAGCAGGTGCCATAAAATGCAACAAAAATTAAAAAAAAAAAAAAAGGCCAGTGTGATGAGCAGAGAGAGATCTGAGGGTCTGAAACAAGTGTCCGCATCCACTCGATCACTTTT
The DNA here is from genome assembly GCF_009829155.1 of Mustela erminea. Taxonomy (NCBI): domain Eukaryota; kingdom Metazoa; phylum Chordata; class Mammalia; order Carnivora; family Mustelidae; genus Mustela; species Mustela erminea. The sequence goes on from NC_045628.1 coordinate 11,174,333, forward strand.
GCCAGCTCGTACTGTTCACGTGGATATGATGATCCTGTGTACCCAGCACATATTGTGCCATTTCCGGCTAGAGTTGCTGTGGAGCTCTGGACACAATGGGCTCTTATTCAACAGTTACCTATTGAGTTATTTGTTGTAGTAAATCATGGGTCAATCACTTGGCATATTTTACGATACACAGGTTTAGGGTTTCAGACTTCTCGAAGGTAATACTATCTTAGCATACGTGTTATGCTAAGGATATAACCCATCGTAGCATACATCTTATGCTAAGGGTAAGACCATCTTAGCATGCATGTTATCTGTATAGCAAAGAAACACTTCCTCTTAGGCTAGGGTTTTTCTAATGACACCCTTATTGCCCTGTTGGTAAGACAAGCATTGAGGTAACAGGAGCTCTGCCAGACCCGGAAGTTCTTCGCTGGGGTGAATCTGACTTAGAGTTCAAGTTTATTGCAGCAAAAGTAATGATGTCAGTGGTGGCGGTGATAACAGTCATCACCCGTAGGAAACATTTAGAGGAAATATTGATATATTTTGCATTTCTGGCACTTAATACTTGTGAATTTTTTCTTTACTAAAAGGGTAATTTACTAGAAATACAAATTGATCTAATTCTTTCCCTACTCACTTCAGTTTTCAAATAAGGTCTCTGAGCACTCAGGGAGTTCTCTCTGGCGTTCCGGAGATGGTGGGGCTCTGCTGCACAAATGATGACATCTGAGTAGAGCTGTCACGGCCCTTCTCTTGTAGGGTGACACTCCTCTTATAGGACTCTAAGCCTAATGCCCAGGGAAATATTTGCCTCACAGCAGTTCCTGGTGAATTCCTCAAACTTTTGTCAGCACTGGCCATTACGAAATTTCTCTTCAGGATCTTGGTTGTGTCCTCTGTTTGCTCAAATCTTGTAGGCCCAGCATGGCCGGTGATGAGCTCTTCCTTACTCACAAAACCAGCCTCTCCTCCCTACTCCTCCGAAAGGGGGTAGGATGATACTCTACTGAGGTATCCTAATGGGACACCTTCATTCTTCTTTCTTTCCCATTTTTCATCCTATCACATGGGGAGCCCTTGGACAGGCCCTAGGATAGCCGTTGGTCGCCGCATGATTTGGTTATGACATTCCTTTTAAGGATGTGAGTTTGGGTACCAGGCACCCACAGCTCAGTGGGGAGGTCTCTCAGAGAAACTGCTGGGACGCTGACTGGGGAGTTGCACCTTCCTCATTGGGATCTTGTGATCTTTCTCAACACTGGATAAGATCATTCATTTGCTTAAGCCTGGCTTTGGCTCCCTTTGGACTTAAAAAATCAAGTGCAAGGGGTGCCTGGGTGTGTCAGACGGTTAAGCCTCTGCCTTCAGTTCAGGTCATGACCCCAGGGTCCTGGGACTGAGCCCCGTGTTAGGTTCTCTGCTCCACTGAGAGCCTGCTTCTCCCTCTGCCTGTAGCTCCCCCTGCTTGTGCTCTCTCTCTCCCTGTTAAATAAATAAATAAAATCTTAAAAAACAAAAAAAAATCAGGTGCAATCTCCTTAGCAGGGATCCCAGGCCTCCCCACGAAGAGACGAGACGCTTCCTGGGCTTTCAGCCTTGTCTCCTGCCAGTCCACCACACGCACACCCACACCCACGCACACGCTTCTGCACCTCTCCCATATGCTCTGTTCTCTGCTCTCAAGGACATTTCCCTGTCTGTCCTGTAAACTCCTCATCCTTCAAAATGTCAGAAGATGCCAGGTCTATGAAGTGTCACTAAACTTCTCTGGTAGGGCTAATTTCTTCTTCCTTTTTTCTTTTCTTTCCCTTCCTCCCTCGCTCCCTCCCTCTCTCTCTCTCTCTTTCTTTCTTGTAAACTCTGTGCCTAATATGGGGCTCGAACTCACGAACCTGGGATCAAGAGTCACATGCTCAGGGTGCCTGACTGGCTCAGTTGGTAGAGCATGGAACTTTTTTTTTTTTTTAAAGATTTTATTTATTTATTTGACAGGCAGAGATCACAAGCAGGCAGAGAGGCAGGCAGAGAGAGAGGGAGAGAGGGGGAAGCAGGCTCCCTGCTGAGCAGAGAGCCCGACATGGTACTCAATCCCAGGACCCTGAGATCATGACCTGAGCCGAAGATAGAAGCTTGACCCACTGAGCCACCCAGGCGCCCCGAGCATGCAACTCTTAATCCTGGGGTTGTGAGCTCAAGCCCCACATTAGGCATCAAGTTTACTTTAAAAAAAAAAAAAAAAAAAGAGTCACATGCTCTGCTGACTGAGCCAGACAGGCACCCCTCTTCTTCCTTTCTCTGTACAGCCTCCCATTACGGCCCTTGTCCCACTGCCTTGTAATGATTTATTTACACTGCTGTCTTTCTCACTAAGCTGTGAGACTCTTGAGGGTCATCAAAATGGAGATGGTTTGGCCAGAGAAGGGCTTTGAGGAACAGTTACATTTAAAGTCAGGTTTAGAAGGTCAAAGACGCCAAAGGAACAAGAGAGGGGCGGGGGATACTGGGAACAACACATAGACACATACCAGTGGGGTTGACTTTCGCTGTTCTGCAGGAGCCCTCCGTGCCTCTGGTCACCAGTGATTCAATAGATCCAGCTAAATGAGGGATGACGGTAGGAGATACCGCATCTGTCTATGGCGAATGGGATTCTCTAGGATCTACAGAAAGGGAGCCTGATCCAGCCTTTATTAATATGGATGATTGCTGGTTCTGATACGCAGTAGCTGCTTGACTCTCCTTAAGCAGGAACGACTTCGCTTCTGCTTGATGAAGCTGGGCTGGAATCCCTCTGTTCCCACTGCATGCCCTGGTGGACCCAATACTTGCTCCTTCCTGCACCCTTAAGGGAAGAGGTTGAACCACTTTCTTTTATTCTGGGCATTCTCCCTCTGTCTAAGGGGGCTCTGGGGATCCAACAATGGGAGAGCTAAGGCTGGCCTGGTCCAGCTTTGCTTCTGAGCGGGACTGTCATACGTGGGTTGACATGGGCACCAGGGGGAGAGGGCTGAAGGTAGGGGAAGGATGTTCATTCTCCCTGGAGGAGGAAATACGGATTCCCTCAGCAACTAGAGCCTAGGCTCTAGTTAGCTATAGACCTCGGTAAGGCCTGGAATATTTATTTCCAAACTGAAAACTGGAGAGGTGCAATCTTATTAGGAAGACCCACTGCCCAAAAAGAGATTCATCTAATAGTACTTTATGATTTTACAAAGCATTTCAAAAATATTTTCTCACCTGCAGGAGGCAGGGCATGGAAATTTCTGTTTTACAGATGCAAGAACTAAACTTCAGATTTCATTAACCTTTTTAAAGGAACTTATGGGAAGGATAGGACTAGAATCTAAGGTTTATCACCCCAAATCCCACACTCTTCTCCCTATTTGGTGTACTCCAAAGTATGACTGGTAACAGTGCTACCTGAGATGGTTACAGAAAAATATTTAAATATAAAATTTTGGGGCACCTGGGGGCTCAGTGGGTTAAGTGTCTGCCTTCAGCTCAGGTCATGATCCCAGGGTCCTGGGATGGAGCCCTGCATCAGGCTCCCTGCTCCATGGGGAGCCTGCTTCTCCCCCTCCCACTCCCCCTGCTTGTGTTCCTTCTCTCTCTGTCAAATAAATAAGTAAAATCTTAAAAAGAAATAAAAAAGCTACCTTGCTGTTAAAAAAAAGAGAGAATATTTCTGAAGACTTGGGAAATAGAGAATGCATTTTTCTTATTTTAACATTTAGGTTGTAGTGATAATTTGAGAGGTATTTTAATAATATTTTGAATTAAAATTTAATAGCCAATTACTGCTGTGGCCAGAGGATTTCAAATGCTAATGTAGCTCTACATGAATTTCTACAAGTTCAACTGAAGCCGTTCCACACGGCCGGCAGTTCACTTTGGGCTGATGTGTCATTACTACGAGCACTGAAATTCTGACAGATGATGTTCCATGGCCTTTGATGGAAAAGCCTTTTAAAGGATTCCTAAGAATGTAATAGTTAGAATATCTGAATAGGGGTTAGTTTTGTACCAAACTGGGGAAAGCGGTGACAACTCAGGCCTGTTAAATAAACTGTTTGGGAAGGCCCCTCAGCCCCTGCCTCAGAAGGGGTGTGGGGTGTGGGGAATCCTGCAGCCTGGGCAGCCTGTCAGATTTATTTTCCAATTTCTGAAAGGTGAAAGAGCCTGGAGAAGCTCCCTTCTTATCCTTCCCATCTTTTCCCCTGTAGTTCTCAGACTATAAAAACTCAGAGCCCAGAATCATCAACGGGGGTATGAAAGGCAGGGCCCTGGTTTGGGGCAGTTCCACTGGCCAAGTCAGTAGCGGCCCAAGAGGACACCAAGGATCACCTGTCCAAGCAGCTCCTCTGTGACTTTCCACCCAACAGAATAGGCAACTCGCTAGGATGGGCGTTCTGAGGTCTTCTGTAGCTTGTGGCTGAAACATAGAGAAAGGGTCTTGCTTCTCCGGGTTCTTCCATTTAAGGCACCTTGATGCAGAGGTTAGGAATATGGGCTCTAGAGGGCCTCCCCATCAAAGGCCACAGAATGTCATCTATCAGAATTTCAGTGCCCGTACTAATGACACAGCAGCCCAAGGTGAACTGTTGACCATGTGGAATGGCTTACCTCCTTGAATCCAAGCTCTGCTTTTTCCTAGTATGCGTGATCCCCAGCAAACAATGTTATACTTCCCTGAACCTCAGTTTCCTCACCTGTAAAATGGGGATGAAAATACCTCCCTTACAGAATTGTTGTGAGAATTAAAGAATGCATGCAATGGCTTGTCACAGAACAGGCTCTCAGTCCATGGGGAGTTGCAACTGCTACACTACCCTTGCTGTCACCACCGCTATGATTGTGTCCCCTGACATTGCTACCACGATCACTACCAGCGCTGTCACCTCTACCTGACTGCTGTCACCACCACCACGATCACTGTTGTTACTGCCAGTGCTAGTGTTAGCCAGCGAGGATTTAATTCCATTTACCACAGAAAGGTGCAGTGAGAAGCACAGAATTTGAATTATAACAAGATTTTGTGATTTCAGAGTAGCTTTAAGGGTTCTGAGGGACATCGACATTCTTCTTCTTCTTTTTAAAAAATATTTTTATTTATTTATTTGAGAGAGAGAGAGAGCGAGAGCACGCGAATGTACAAGCAGGGGAAGCAGCAGGTAGAGGAAGAAGCAGGCTCCCAGCTGATCAGGGAGCCTGATGTGGGACTCAATCCCAGGACCCTGGAACTATGACCTGAGCTGAAGGTAGACACTTAACGACTGAGCCTCCCAGGCGCCCCAGGACCATCAACATTCTTGAAGATGCAATGAGTAGAGGCTAACTCATGCCTAAAGTTCCCTGCCCCCTCTAAACTATAAATCATAGATTGAATTATCCCTTTAAGAAACTACACTCAGGCGCTATATATAATCTGACACAGCATCAGTATTTGAAGACAGATACGTTTAACAAAATTTAAAAGCTTAGACTATCAGCTGAGGAGATACCAATCAAATGCAGGTGATCTGAACGCAAGCATCACTTACAGTGCAGGAGGGATAAAATAGGAAGACAGCCTTTCTGGCACCAAGAGCAGGAGAAGGAAGACTACTAGCAAAGACACATGTCCTGATGCATTTATAAAAAGGAGGAAATTCCTTGGGATGTGGAAACTGAGTGAATGTAAAATGACATTCATTAACATTTTGCTTTTTAAGAAGCAAGCATGAAATCATTTAGCTTTAGCTCTGCACAGGAAATAGAAACACTGTATTATCCACTGGTAAGATTATTTGGGGGACTTCAACAACCGTTTTAGGAAGTGGGGGCAGGCAAGGAAAGAAACAGTGGAAGGCTTGCGAGATGAACTTGGCAAGGAAGACGGAGGTGGCTGGACAGTAGGGAGGAGAGCAGAGGTGAATGTTGGGGTCAATTATGTTAATACGTGACCCATCCCGAGGTGTCCACTTGCCCAGATGGAGGATGTCAGTGGATCAGAGCCATCCTTACTTTACAAATGGATAGGGGAGACCAAAGGTGCCCTTGTTGCGAAAGTTCTTCTCGGAGGCCATGAAATGTAGGCTGCAAGATTTATCTTTAAAAATATGCAGGCAGAATGATGAGAGAGGGACAGATAAGTCTTTATTTTAAACATCTTCTGCTAAGGGAATTTGGAAAAAATATGCCATGTGGAAAGCTACCTACTGAGATGAAACAATCGGATTTATAAGCATCTTGCAATTTAAAGGCGTTTCCACATTTGCTAGCATGTTAGATGTACTTAATTTTCCTTTTTTAAAAATAGCTTTCCTGAAGTATGATTTGCATACCATAAAATTTGCCCATTGTTAAGTGTATAATTGGTTGATTTTTAGTAATCATAGAGAGTTCTGCAGCTCTCACCTTCCACTCAGATTTTCTTTAAACCTGAAATCTTATTTGAAAATATTTTTATTTTTAGCATCGAGTTAAATGTGTAAACATTTTTATTTAATTTAGAGTATTTCATGTCTAATTTAAGCTGGTATTGCCTATGAGAAAAGCACAGAATGTAAGTCATTTTAAAGCAGCTTGCAGCTAAGAACGCTAATGGTAAACGTCTTCTATTTTATATACCATCGGCTTTTTCTTCCTGTAGAGAACACATCTAAATGAACGAACATTAGCTCAAAGTCACTTAAAATTTTAAAAATTTATTAAAATATAACCGATGAACAGTGATAAAATAACTGGTGAAACGTTTTTTTCACTTATTCTAGAAGGAAACAAAAGGTCAGTATGATATAAACTGTTAAAAGCAGAGCAGGTAGTTTCCTTCTGACACTGTCAGAAATTTAGAAACCAGGGGCGCCTGGGTGGCTCAGTGGGTTAAGCCGCTGCCTTCGGCTCAGGTCATGATCTCAGGGTCCTAGGATCGAGTCCCGCATCGGGCTCTCTGCTCAGCAGGGAGCCTGCTTCCTTCTCTCTCTCTCTCCCTGCCTGCCTCTCAGTGTACTTGTAATTTCTCTCTGTCAAATAAATAAATAAAATCTTAAAAAAAAAAAAAAAAAGAAATTCAGAAACCAGTTGGCCAAATAGTATTTACTAAATGCATATTGTATACCTATTTCTGTCCAAGATGCTGCGGGGAGGTATGTGATTCAGAAGACAGAATTCTTTACTCTCTAGGGTAGTGGTGAGAAATGTCCCTACTTTATTTTCATTCAGGCCCACTAATCTAAAATGGAGAAAAAAAAAAAAAAGAATTAAAGAAACTCTTGATTTACATTTTTTAATAAAATAAAAATTCCATTTCCCTGCTTTTAATATAAAAAGAATTACAAAGTCTTTAATAAGTACAACAAAAAAAAATTCAAAGAACGCTCTGAACTTCTTATAATCGGCTACAGGAGAGAAGGCAACGGATGGTGGTGGGGTGTGGAGATGACGTGGGGGGGGGGATAAAGAGGAAACAGGTTAGAACTCATGGAAAGGAACGATTCATAGCCACACAGAGCAACACCCCTCCAGACTCGCACACACAAAAAGGGAGAAATACCGTCCGAAGAAAAAACCGAGAGAAGATGCCCAAAGCGTAAAACCATCCTTTCATGGCCCTTGTTTGGATCTTGCTATGAAAGACACTGAAAGGCGCGGTGTTTTGCGCAACCACAGGTGCAAGTGAGACACGGGACACTGGGAACCTGTCCTTCGAGTGAGATGAAACGGAGCTGGGGGCTAGGTACGGCCTCTTTGCCAAAGGCTCCCAGTTTAGCTCGGAGAGTTTCCAATCTACGCGGGGAGCTCGAACGGATGATGACTAATAAAACAGAGCAGGGTTTGCAGTCATCGGAGCCAAGAAGTCTTTCTGGGGCAGGTCAGAATTGAGAAGGAGGGCGCCGTGTGGGGAATTGTAGCAGGGAAGTTTGGGAAGGCGCGTGAATACTCTGTGCTCTTTCGCTCCTCATCGCTTTCTGCTCATGCAAGAAAAAAAATGTATGACTAAGAGAAAGGTACTAATCCGAACTAACCAAATTCACATTTTGTTTGTGACTGAACAGTTTTAAGGCTCCATCTAGTTTTGGTCACTAGTGTGGGGTTCACGGAGACCCAAGTGAAACCACATTTATGCTAACTGTTCACATCTTTATATACAAAGTTGGCCCTGAACGCTGGTAGGGGCTCTCCACCACCTTGGCCGTGAGTGGCCACAGGTAACTTCTAAACCCTTCTTGAGTCTCATTGTCTTAAGCTGTAAACTGAAAGGATTTAACTGGAAAATTTCTGAGATTTTATCCCAACTGAAAGAGCTATAATTGAGCAAAAAAAGGTCCTGAGAATATAAATCAGAATAGAAATACTTTGATTAAAATATCCCTAAGATCCTTACAAATTAAGGATGAAGCAAACAGCTTTAGAAAAGATCAGATTTAACCTACATATACAATTTCTTATCCTCTAGTACTGAACCATTTGCCACTAAAACTGTATGAAAATAGGATATATCGGCACCAGAACTGCATTGCCTTACTTTAAATGTTTAGAAATCTGCAGTTTGTAGCTAATCAGATCAACCCCAACGTCCTCCTCACTGGCACTCTCAGCTTTGTAACGAATTTGACTTTTTAAAGTCATGGCATACAGTTCTAAAAATATTAAAGGAACAAGGAAATAAAGGGGGAAATGTAATAACCGAGCATCTCAAAAGTGGCGTTGTGCCCCTCAGTTTTCATTTTCACTAGAAATCACTCGGTTCTGATTTTAGTATTCCTGCTTACAAATAAGGGGGGAAAGGCTGTGGGTGGTGGATGCGTGGGTGTGGGAGGGTCCATTGCTGTCTATTAGTGGAATCAACGCTTTCAGCGGACAAAGACAACAACCAAATCTTTAGATGGTTTATTTGATCTGCGTGAAAGAGTGGCAGTGGGATTTCTGGCACTTGAATAAGCGGAAACAATATTTTTGGCTAGAGAGATTTCTGAGTTCTCTCAGGGAGCCTTCTAGAAGGCCATCTGGCCCAAACAGTATTTCTTTTGTAAAGCCCTGCATTTGGAAACATAAATGAAAGGTGTATGAGCGGCAATCAGATACCTATGAAAATAATTCGCTTTCAATACTTGGAGGGGTGGTTATTATCCTTTGTAATTCTCTAGATGAAAAGACTTCCATTAGGGAAAAAAGCCCCTCTTTCTTTATTAAGATATAAATTCCCAGTTTATGTTCCAGTAGAGGATTTGCTTATTAATGAAAACTTATTAATTTGCTCTACGGTTTTCTCACGAGTGAAATTAGAAGGTTTCAGTGATATTTACAGTTGTTATGTCAAGTAGTGACCTTGTTTTTGACCTCTATAATTTTTAATTGATATATATATATATAATATATATATATACACTAGATTTTAAAGATGAACATTTCCTGTTCCTTGGTTTTTTAGCTAGCTTGTGAAGCTGTAACAAATGAAAAATGTTGAAAAAGTAAAATGAGATCCAAATGATAATGATATGAGTAAAACTGAAAATGAAGCAAAGCTGTATTTGTAGTCATATACTGCAAAAAACAGGAATATTCTAGCAAAGTACCTTTAAAATCTATCACATGTAATAAACTTTGCTATTCTTTCACATTTTTCTGTTAGTCTCCACATAGAAAGAAATGCTAAATTCTTATATTGAAATATCTTAGGATTACTGATCAATCATTTTCTTTAGCTGTCATTTTTGCCAAGAAAAAATGAATACAAAAAGAGGAAAAAACGAGCACTGAGTTTTAATAGAAGCTTGAAAAAAAATACTGTATCATAATACATGAATATATATACTGCATAAATATTTATATGTACTTCTATGTAAGTTATAGTTTCCACTGATACATATATATATTAATATTAACTAAATATTTGCTTGAGATGTTTTCCTTTCAGTTACCCAATTTTCCTACTATATACAATTTCAAGTTGATAAAAAAAAAACTGTAAAAATCCCATTTTTAAGAAGCAATACTAAATTCAGTTCTGAATGGAGAATTTACAAATAGTGGAATCATCACTGTTATGGAAAAGATGACATCAAAAATAAAATTAACCTCTAAGAAAACCTTCTATAGGTTTAAAATAAATCATATGGAAAGTGATTTATCCTGGCTAAAGTTCCTACCAAATAATTTGAAGCTAAAATTATTAATGACATGAAGGTTGTATCTCAAAATATATTTTTCTGGAAGGACTGGAGAAAAACACAAGTCTGACAAATACTGCAGATATATATCTCACAACTGATGTCAGCTAAGTTTGACATATTTTAGCTTATGGGAATTAAAATAGGAGCATAGAGTATTGGAAATGTTTAAGAGAAGATGACCCTGAATCCCTAATGTCAATTGATAGCCTAATTCTTATTAGTGGGGACTGCTGTGCCAGGCAAAACGCTTTTTCCTGTAAATATCTATAGTTTCCTGAAACAAAGCAGTCACAAGTACCATTATCTGCCAAACAGTGACAGATTATATGAGCAGATTATTATTTCTTAATGTAAAGTACTTTTTAACCTGACATTAGACTAAAGGGCATCAGACTTTATTTCCTAAAAACTTCTAATATAAATGAAACAAAAAAATTCTGTGACACCAAAGTTCTCCAATAATTAATCTACTTTGTGATCTAAATATTCCCACAAATTTTGTTATTTGGTAGGAACAGAAAAAAAGGTATAACATTTTTGATAATAATTACTATTATTACAATATTGTTATTGTTATTATTATTACACGACTATACTAATTATTGTCACTATAGAAAACACAAAGGACGCAGCATTACCTGTGAACTTCAGCTATACCTCTGGTCTTAGAGCAGAATATAATTTAAGATGGGAGCAGAAGAAGAGAAAAGAAAAAATATATAATTTTGCCTTCTTGGGTCATTTCTACTGAAAAACATTACTTGAATGAAATTTTCATCGGAGGGGAACAAAGGTCTTTTGGAAATTTGTAACTGTCTCACTAGGACACAAACTATCAGTTTACCATCATTGACTGAGTCACCTGTGCTTTGGACAAAGTATCCGAGGGTGTATGTTTTCATCAGCGATTCACAATTGAAATAAAACAGATTAGATGTTTGTTGGAAGCAATACTTTATACAATTGAGCAACCTATTTATACTAAATCTTTACAAACAGAACGCACATTATTTAAACCCCAAGACCCTTCCAGACCCAGAGTCACCTACCTGCAGACCCAATTTTTGTGACCAGCCAATTTATAGGCAAAGTGAAAGAAACATGCGAACTGGATAAAATAACCATATGTCCCCACTGGAAGCCCCATTACTTGAATCATTTAAACCTTGCTGGACAAAGCACCAGGAGAATTTGCTGTAGGAAACAAACCTACACCAATGGGGCAGGGAGGAAATGACCTAATGGTGAGTCTCCCTTCTGCTCTAATTTCTGTGGTTGTGTGTTAAGAAAAGCTGTCCTGCCACATTGTTGTGAAAGCTTATGCCCCAACAAGACAGCATTTCTTATTTAAAAAAAAAAAAAAAAAAAAAGTCAGTTCTGAATTTAACATTTAAGTTGCCATCATCAAAAGGCAAGGGCATTTTGGAATAGTTTTGTTTGGGAACACTTCTAAGATACAGTGGAAAAGTGTTTTTTCGTTCATTCAAGAACTTAAAAAATGCCAGCAAAAGAGTGTGATTCAATTCTACTTTGAATTTTGTTTGCTGGCTACCCGAAATTTACGGTAACCTCTTCCATACTCCTGGCTTCTTACGATGCTGAGTGGGATCCTTTGATGTTATTCAATGTGAAGCCCAGTGTAGGCGGTTAATGGAGGCAGCGGTGGCCCAGATTGGAATGCTGCTCAGTCTGCCATTTTGATGGCCCACATTCTGCCTCAGTTTATCATTTCAATCGGAAGTATTTATCAGCTGACATAAGGAGAGGCAGAGAACATTTAGTGTGTGGGGAGGCACAGGTAGGACAGGTGAGTGGATGGAGTTATTTGCACGTATGAATGAAAAAGTATATGGCTCTTTAGGTAAATAATGATGTGTCTTCGTGGAGGTGCTGGGTTTTGGAGTTAAGATACAGAAATGGACATTAAAACAATGTCATTTTCAAAACACATCACTGCAGTGCTTTTCTGACAGCCACTCCTGATTTAAAATGAAAGAATGCTATTTATTCAGAAATGAGTGTAAGTCCAAATGGGATGTTATCAATGTCACATATTCTGCCCTTTGATATTAAGTGCCAGTTTGTGCAAAGACGAGCCTGTGAGTGTGTGAGGGTGAGCAAGTATGCAAGGTCAGAGCTGAAGGCAGGTATCTGTAATGATGGGGAGGGAGTGACCCACTTTCTACTTTCCCAAGTCCTGCGATTTTCAGGTGTTTATACTGCCTGCCGGTGAAAAGTGCAAGTGACACTTCTCACATCGATGTCACCAGTTCACCACAGAAGCCAGTTTTGTCTTTTTTTTTCTCTCCCCACCACTCCCCCACCCGCCCCCCCGCCCCCGTAAGGGGCTGTTTAACGTTTAGAACCCTGGTAATGTTTCAGCATTCTTTCTTCCCCAAGACTGTTTGCATCGCAGGTATTAAAACTTCACTCCTTACGTCGGTAACTAGGCTGAGTTTAGATAGTACCTCTAGGATGGATTTATAAATGCAACTTTCCCCGTCCCCTTACAAAGAGGCGAACAGTATTACTGCAAATAACCTTTAAGATAATTAACTGACAATGCTGCAACTAGCATAAAATCTTCCTTCAGGCGACACCTAATTTAAGTGTTACTGGCACAAAGTGGAGACAGATTGCGCATCACCACTGCAATATTTACATAGCAGAAACCCACAGAGCAGGAAACGCGAGGCTCAATGATGCACTAAATTAGGAACAACCGTACTCCAGTGTTAATTTGCTCTCCATTCTATCCAAATCTCAGGTCCAGAAATTGGTACAAACACACACACAGCCTCCCACTCTTAAATGATTAAACCGGAGGAGCTTTTTGTTACATTTTTGCCCCCGAATTAAAATAACTTGAAAATTTATTTCCTCTCTCCACAAGAACCATTTGATCAAACTGTGTTTATTTCATTACAACTTGCATTCGCTTTGATCTAAAATTATTTTCATATGAATGCTGCATTGGAGTCTATAGAGAAAAACTAAACAGACTTCTATTTTCTCAAAGGTTTGCCAGAAGAGTTTATGAAAAGAAAAAGCTATAGAGTGACTTGAAGGCCAGGTAGTAAAATATTCAGAAACATGGAAGGGCAAATTTACCTTAAGTGAATTTCTCCCTGATGAATGCTGTCCTCCCCCAACTTCCCCCTCACAACGCAATGAGTTTTTGAAACGACTCAAACGATATCTAGTTTATATTTTTCCCTCACAGTATTTTAAACACCAGTTTCACCCAAGGTATTAACAAAACATTTACCTTTCCTAATTGTTGATGTTCTTTAAAGGCAGCGATCAGTTCTTCAGCCCACTTAATTTTTTCAGGGGAAGGAGAAAACTGTTCCTGTACCACGGCAATTTGGTTAGGGTGTATCACCTGCTTACCTACAAGAAGATTAATAACACCGGAAACACGAAACAACAAACAGATGTTCAAACAAAATGTCTCAACCACGAAAGCCTCCTAATGCTTCACAGACTGTATGTAAAATAACTAATTATTGTAGAACTTTTTAAAAAAGAAAGTAACTGCAATCTGGCAGGCTTTTCCAGAATACCACATAAGAAACACAGAAGAATGGGAGTAATTGTGTTTCTGATCCTATAGAAATGCCACCTTAGTGCAGATAATCTCTCATTTTTAGTTACAGGTGGGTTGACTAGGCAGCTCGTTGGCTAATCCTTTGGCTGGAACTTTAAAGGATAAGATCTGCAAATTAGAGTGATTATTTTGAGTTAAAGTACAAAAAAATTATATGTTAACTCTTTCAAATTTTACAAGTTGTCTTTTGCTTCTTTTGTACCATTATCCCACCTGCCATGGTTCCTTTTAGAAGTGGTCTGTTGGTTTTCATAAAGCTTAGAGAAACAGATGTTACAACTATATTAATATCAAATAGTGGCTTATAATCATATAATATATTTAACTTTCTTTCTATAAGACAAATACAGTGTGTCATTTCTAAGTACTGACAGAAAGTTGGATTTCAATGAAAAAATTTTACTCAGTACAGTGAAACAGAAGGCAGATTTGAACACAGTGGTCTCTAGATTACTCCATTTCAGAATGTTTAAATAAAAAAGTTACTGAAAGTTTCTCTACCCCAAAACATAACCAGGTTTTCCCTTTTTTCTTCTAGAATGAAGACTGAATATTTCCCTCTTATACAGATATTTAGATTCCCCAGAAGAAAGCTTATCTCTGTAGTGAGAAGCTTTCTGCTGCTTTTCGGAGTTTAAGATCCTAAGGAAAAACACTACACAAACATAGGACTCACAGGCTTCTGTGAAATCGTGCCGTCATTAAAAGAAACAATTTAACAATCGGGGAAGTGTAAAATTGAATCAGGTCATTAATAAAATACAACATAATTTAATGTTATAATAATGATGAGATTATATTTTATCAAATGATAAAATTATGGACATATTTCGTTCTTTAAAAATGAATGTGCACTTAATGATAGTTTGCTCTCCTAGATATATTTGTCCATATATCAATTTGCTTTGCTTCTGAAATAGTTTTAACATTTAGCCAGTACGAATTACACCCTTGGTGTTTTAGAAAAGATCAATTCCTGTTACTGTCATTATTCTACTGAGTAGGAAAAAAACCCCAATATGTGTAAAAAAAAATTTGAGTATTTCACGCAAAAGAGTTTAAATGGATAAATACAGCAATATCTTTTCTTGCAGTAGCATGATTAGAACACCTTCCCCTTGCTGTTATTTGATTCCAGTCTGTCAGCATACTAATAAAACATTAGTATAAGGATACAAATAAAGATGCTTTACAGTATTTGAGGAATCGTGTTCATTTTGGCGGCACAAATACTAAAACTGAGGCATCATTTCAGGGAACAAATAATATCAGTGAAGACAAATGAGAGCTTTTTTCAATAGTAGGGGCTGCAATTACATTTAAGTCATCTCATAGTTGTTACAATATTATTAATAAAGGATGTCAGTTCTGGTAGTCATTTTGTACTAATTGTTAGACCTGAATTTTATAATTTATGTACATAATTTACATAGATGTGTAAAAAGCCAGATTTCACGGGAACATCTTGGTACAGACACTATGACTTGAGGAGCGAAACATAAACCATCTAGAAATACTAGGAAAGCACTGATGGCTGCAAGCACCCGTATTTTGGTAGTGAGGCTAATTTTAGGATATGTGGTAAGTTTTAGAAATTTATGAACATCCATGTATGAAGTTTTCTGTGGCTGATTCTTGTATATCCCAACAACAGAATGTCAGACTTTAATGTCCATGTGGGAGTGAAGCAAATATTTTATACAGAAGGGCTGTTATTGGCAAGTTACTGAGGGTGCAAAATTGGAAGACATTAAAATTTATGACCATGAAATCCTTTTTACAGTACCACTTGATATATCGTGCTTTAAATCAATACCTGTCAAGTCTTTTAGGTGACTGTATGATGGTGTCATTTTTGTCTTCTACAAAAGACTGCAAAAAAGAAGAAAACCTATAGGGCTTCAAATTTATCATCTTTCTTCTCAGCATGCAGTGATGACCAAGTCAGCTGTTGAAGCTTTATTCCAAGATTTAGTTTTGCTTTCTTTTTAGAAAAATAATTCCTAATGTTAATAGCCACTTGTATGGCCAATGCATTGATTTAAAACCAATCCACATGGGCTGTGGCCCTGTGAAATAATGACCGGAGAACAGAAACCATAATGCGCTATTTGATGCATGGCTAACTTTTAAAAAACTTCAGCTCATTAAAAAAAATGTATTAATTTTTAAAAGTAGAGAAAATCCTTATGCATAGACTAAGTGCTGCTCATCAGTGTTAGGGGTAACACGATACTTTCATTAGATTTTAAAACTTCCAACCACCTGCTTCAGAGTGGGTGCGTATTTCTTCTTCCCTCCATGCTTTCCTCCCTGCTTGTGCAGAGCCCAAGTTATGGCAATTAAATGACAAATAATTAGGACAAACAGATCACAACTGGATCTAAAATAATCAAAGCCCTTATTGTTTCAAAATACTACAAATAATCTCATATCTTATTACCAGACTAATTCCCTTTTACTGGTATGTAGAAATATAATTGGGACAACAAAGACCTTTCTAAAAATTGCAAAATGGTTATGAAGTATAGCTCCCTACTTTACTGACTTGTTCACTTGAATATATAACGGGCACTGTACCCTCTGTGCCTCCCCATTCTCCCCCTGCTTCCATTTTTTTGTGTGTGTGATTTAATACTCCCTGTTGTTGAGAAACAATAGTGCCAAGCCCATAAGCTCCTCATGCTGAGTTGGGCACAGTCTAGAAATTTAAATCTGATTTGAAGTAACTTGTCTTCTGCGATTGAATTAGGGACCAATTTAATTCAGCCCCGTTTCTTGGAGAAATTCTCAAACTCCTTTATAAGTTCTGGAGCAAACATTTGCCCCAGAGGTAGTTGAGGACACCCAGGTTATACTGAGTGATGGTGATACAGGCCAGCATCAATTCAGTGTTTTCAATTTTTTTTTTTTATTGAATTAGTGCCCATTTCACAGCAACATCTGGCTGCTTGGCAGCCAATGCCACACATTTTAGACCAACAACATCGAGGTCTATTAGATAGATTTCATGGAGTGTTTCTCCAACTTTTCCATTTGGGCTATGCCCTAACTGGTCACTGGAAAGAGGCAGGTGTAACAGGCCACGGGGACAAGGACAACCTCAGGGCCAGGAGAGGACTCTTTCATTCTTAGTAATTAGTAAATGTGGGGAGGATTCATTTATTAATAGTTCAGATGACTGGAAAATATTTCCCTATAAGAGATCACATTTATTTACTCATTTATTTATTAAACAAATTTGGGGGAAATCACAGTTTGTTTTAACTCTTCCTGTTGAAGACACAAAAACAAATTGTCAGAACTTTATTTAAGTCTAACATAATACTGAAATTTCCTAAGTTTAATTTTATTTGGGGGTAAACCACTGTCTATTAAGATAAGTTTTACATTTAAGGTCATTTTATGAAATATTTCTTTCAGTAATCCCTAACTGGACATATTTCAAAAATATTTACAAAAGGGACAGCAAGGATGTTTGTCTCTTTTCCTTATTATCTGAGTTAATTTCTGATCATGATATTCTTAGAACTTGTAGCAGAAGAATAAATAAGAATAAAAGAGCTTATGGTGTTTCTTATCTATGGTTGCATGTGTGTGTGTGTGTTTGTGTGTGTGTGTGTGTGAGAGAGAGAGAGAGAGAGAGAGAGTGCTCACAACTATGGATGTGTGTTTGTGTGTAGAATCCTCTTGTGGTTTTGAAAAAAATGGATTTCTGTTGCAAAAACACAATTTTCGGTTGCTCCCTGGACTCCTGGGGATCTGAGTGATCGGACACACCAATCAACAGATATCTGCCTGCACTCCAGGACTGGATTGCGGGAAACCCGCTGATCTTAGTGCCAGCCAAAGCCCGTAGGTGTCGCCAGGTGCATAGACACTTACTGGGAGGTGGGAGAAGAATAAGGAGCTTGAAGTAGCAGAAGAATAAAAAACTAGTTATGAGTAGTAAAAAAAAAAAAAAAAAAAAAAAAAATCAAAGAAGAGATCACCAAAGTTTTTTTTCAGAAATGAATATTTTGAATGTTTGAGGACATTTTCCTTTTCCCCATCAACCCAAATTCTTACAGCGATTCACTCAAAAACACTTCTCTAATAACCTCATCCCTCCTCTAGGGTCAGTAAAATCAGAATACTTAGGAACACAGAAAAAAAAAAGGTAACTAATGTAAAGAGAAAATAAAACGAAGCCTTCATTGTTTGAGTTGCACCGCCAAGGGAAAACACAATTTGTTCAGTAGGTTCTTGCCCTCGATGACATTTCCCCATTTCAAATAGTGGAATGAGTCTATCAGATATGTGGCTCTGGAATGTTTGCTCATCTCGCTCCTGCCTTCTAAGATATCAGCAAGAATCATACCAGTAAATCCCATCGCAGCTCCTTCCCTTGACTGCCTGAGGAGCCCTTCTCCATCTCGAAAGTCAATGTATACCAGATCTATGGCCTGCAGACCAAAGGCCTTCGCTGTAACGATAATCTTCTGTCGGGCGTACAGAATATCTTGGGTATCTTTACTACTTGTTGCACCTGAAATAGGATGTGGACAGAAAAAGGAGACATGAACTCTGGAAACCAAACACAGCCACCTATGGTAAAAACTCGGTTTGTAAAGACCTGGGAATTGTTCCCCAGCAAAATGATGATTCTAATATAAACAAAGAGAGGGATATGTGGAGGCAGAGTGAAGTCACTTACGTGTCTATTTCTCTTGGAAGGCATCTTTCAGTGTCATTACTTGTGTGTGGGTTAAGAAAGGGCCCCCCCCTGCATCTCAGGAGATACAACCACAAGTGACTTGATAGGTCACCAATTACTTCTGGTATATTTTTTCCTTCTAGCCGCTGCTTGGAAAGTATCAGTCCAAAGACGGCACCACAAAAGGTGGCCAAGCAGCTGGGCAAGGAAACAGTTAACTTCTCTCGCGGAGCCCAGAAATTCGCGTGCTGTGGTTACCATGCCCTGCCATAACCAAGGTTCTGAGCCAAAGAGCACAGCTTCAGGGTTGGGATGAAGAAATTGGGGAAACGGAAGGGCACTCATTTTGAAAGAGGCAGAAAGTGTCCACTGAACTGTCAGAAACACAAAAGTCTCTTGGAAAGACTGGTATTAAAATAAGCTCCTTTTCTTTCCCCCTAGGGGCGGGTGTGTGTGGGGTGTCACTGTTTGTATTTGGACCGTGACACTGCTCAAGGAGAGCTCCAGGCTTCAGGCCCCTGGCACTGTGGTTCTGCAAATGCTTTGTGGACTTGGCCTCTTTTCTAGGTGTGCCCAGAGTCACTAGTAAGACCAGAGGCAGAGTGCCCAAGGGATAGGGAAGATTAGTGGAAACAAACATATTATCTCAATAAATATTTAATAAGAGTTCTGACATATATTTTAGGAGGAATTTAAGATCTGTTTAAAATAATATTTGGATACTACATTTAATATAGAAAATGATTCATTAAAATGTAAAATTGCCTTCATTTGTGTTAGAAGCCTACATAGCCCTCAGATTGATGTGAAAACAAAATATTTAAGCAACGGAGAGGTTATTCACATATTATACTCACTATGAACAAAGTAGATGTCATATATTCCCCAACACATCTGAGGTTGCGACAGGCTTTCTATTATTTTATAAACGAAGAGAAGTAATAATACAGTGTTCTAGAAGCAGGACAGCTCTGAGGTGCCCTAAATTATCAGAAAGTATTGCCCATTCAGAAGAACCATTGTCATGGTTGGCAAATATATATTGTCATGTAAATGTCCATTCATGAAGGGGCAAAGAAAAAATACACACACACACACACACACACACACACACACACAAAGATTGAAAAAGAGAGAAGTGTGTTTGATACCTATGCTGGCCCGAAAGTCTTCTCCTCCAAAAACGACTGCATCTAGGAAAAGACCCACTTGAGGTCCGGTCTTCAGTGCTTCTTCACACACGGCCTGTAAAAGAGCAGAACAGAACCAAATCTCACAGAAATGCAGTTTAGAGAGAAACAGCATGGTGTATTTCAGTAGCAGAAAGATACAACTCTTAATACAATTTGGCTGAAAGCAAACTAGCAGTCCTAAAATGCAGCCTAAATTTACCTCTTCTGAAAGGCTTTTAATATTGTCCAAGATAAGTATGTTGTATAGATTTGCTTTGCTTCATGGATTACGTTAATACAGTTACAAATATATATTAATACAGTTAACAATGTTCGAATCACAGTTCATCTAATTTCTAGAGAAACTTTGAATTAACTCATTTTGATCGTACTGTAAATTATTTCTCTTTTTTCCAAAATTTGTTTTTGTTTTAAGAGACTCTCAAACAATAAACATAGAACCACAGGAGAGAAGGAAAGAATTTTTAAATCAAATTAATTGGATTATTTGCATTAGGATCAGGATTTCCTAGTAAATGGTTTCAGGATTAAAGACAGTCAATATAAAAATCTACAACTCCAGAGGGGCAAATAAAAATGCAACAAGTCATTCAAGATGTATTCATTGGCAACTTTTATATTTCTATGTGAAAATATTTCTATGTGATTTGTAACATCTGTCCTACAGGTTAGGTAACTGAGTCGTGGAACTCAATCTACCAAGGTGGAGATTTAGCATGCTAATGTATGTGGGTAGGGAAGACCTGAAAATCGGGAGAGGACACTGTTGATTAATTTCAGGGGTTGTAAGTGCTCCTAAGTATAATATGGAATAAGGTGGTGCCGTGGAGTTGAGAATTCAATCGTTGTCTGAATCTAGTCACATCTAAGGGATATGCTCTGATTATATCTCAGAATTATGGGGCAGGCTGGAAGAATTTGTGGTCAGTGGCGTAAATGTGCTGATCACGAGGCTTGAAGCAGCTCCCCGAACATATGCACTCTGCCCCTCCTGCATGGTCCAGTAGGTCTCAAAGTTTCCTCTCGGAGCGCTTACTCACATAGTATCTCTCTGGGCAGTTTTCAACTATCTCTTTTCTTTGTTTTTAGGGATTTCTTCCCTCCTGCCCTCTGAGACAGAGTGCTGCAATGACGTTCTAGAGTCAGGTGAAATGTGAGACATATTTTGGAAAACAGTTCAAATGATCAGTGGTAAAGGGGTAAAAAACAAGCTAGCCATGAAATCGTTAAGGCAAATAAATGGTTGAATGCAGTCTTACACTGCTGGCAAACACTTGGTTCAGCTAATCTTCCTGAATGCATATCAGGAAATACTGCACGTTCTAATGTGGCAAATTGAAATAATATATTACAAATTATTGGTGTATACTAATCTACAAATAGCAGTCGTACATACTAGACATTATGGATAATGTTGCCACAAAGAGGCCAGAAAATTTCCCAATAAAAGGCAATTGTTACAAAAGAATAACTGAACGTCAACTCAGAAGGGAAACAAAAGAAATTTTCATGTACATTTCATCTATAAATATAATAGTTCAAAGCATAGGTTTACATGATTATTTCATTAAAATAGGAATATATGAATATTTCACTTAAATATTTAGGATTGGGAAGTTTCTCCTTGCTACTAAGCTAGTTTCTTTGTTTTCTAAGACGCTCACAGCCTGGTTTTGGATTATTACAGATAATAAATGGTGCTCAAGGTTTACTTTGCCTATAAATCTTTCTAGAAAAATATTTTAAGTAGATATCAAAGTTGAGAACAAAAGTTCTCTTTAGGGAATAAATAAAATACTAACTTATTAGTCACATTACGTTCTCTTACCTTAAAATTGAGCAAACCCATTGCAGTTTCCACAAAAGGGATTAAATTCATAGGCTGTTCAAGTTTTCGGCCTTTTAAGTAGAATGAAAATTTGTCTGAAAACTAAAATCAAAAGTGTCATAGGTGATTAATGGGGGAAAAATGTACAATCACCGAAACGTAGACCTAGAAGTAGTATTTAAGTCTTTGGCCTGAGGAAGTAATATCCCAGCCTATTTCGTACACAAAAGAGAATAAAAACAAAACAAAACAAAACAGGAGGAAAGACTAAAGAAAACAGGTAACAAAGTTCCCACCAAACTAAATAGTAAAACCCCAAGCATTATAATTTTTTTCCCCCCTTAAGGAGCATTTTGAGGCCTAGGAGTTAGAAGTGGAAAGAGAGATTCTGGAGTTTAAATGCTTTCCTTGAAAACATATCTACTTAAGACCTCTAGCCTTCACTTCGTTAAATGCAAATGGTAGGTCCCCAAAACAGTGAAGTCTTGCTCTACCTGCCATTCTGTTTTTGTTTTGGATCAGGCACTGACATCAGTGGAACTGTACAGCAGCCTTCTACGTGGAACCCATATTATTCATTATAGCACCATTATCCTTTGTTCAGTAGGTTTTTCTTCATAATTTTTTAGCTTACCTAGGAAGACCTTAAAAAGGAAGTTTAATTCTTTGAAGACCAAAGCTCGCCAATTTTTTCCATGAGACCAGTTCACAGCTAGCTCTGTGCTGCCAGTGGGGTAGCCCAAATTCCAAAATCTATCATCTGGAAACATACAAAAGCTCTTGCACAGATCTCCACCACCCCCCCTTTCAAAAGGGGGAAAAAAAAAAAAACCCCACCACACTCTAAATTGTAAATCTATTATGTCTATCTAGATCTAATAAGATGTGGGGAGATAAACACACACACACACACACACACACACACACACACAGGTATGATAAAGATATTTTTGTAAATAAAGATGAAAACATATATATCCATTTTAAATTTAAGGAATATTCAGCCATTAATGGATATCAAAGGAAAAGGGAATTTTAATCATCTCTCCATTCAGTCTCAGTTGGGTAAATCATATCTAAGAGATTTGCATAAATATAAACCATCAAAGACTTTTCATCTTCAAAGGGGGTTTCAAGACCCTATAAGCTTTGTACTGTAATCATCGCAGGTCACCACCCTGCAGGAATAGGGCTGCTATGGCAACATAAAAAAACTAATGCTTAAGGCTTAGCATAATATTCTGACTAATAGAAAGGAAACTCATTTTAAAAGCTGGCAGCCTATTTACCAGAAGCAGGATTAGAGGTGTTATTTCCCCTTTTAGCTGCCCCCTCCTTGCTTGTGCAGCACCCCCCCCCTAAAAAATCTAATCACTGGGATCTTTAAAAAGCTTTTGAGCAATTTGCAGTAACTTTACAATTAGCCTAAAATAAATCACAGCTTTCAGTAATGAAGAATTATTCCCAGTTGCTCCCACTGCCCTCCCTTCCTCAGATACCACCATCGTCACCTCCTTAGTAACTTTCCAAGGGAAGGAATAACTCAACCAAAATAGCAAGAAAGAAGAGAAGGCTGCAATGTAAGGAGACAAAATGTGTACTATTCCGAGAAAGTGAAAATAAAACCTAATTCATGTCACTTTTAAACTGGAAAATGGGTAGTGAAATATTAGCAGTTTTGGTGTTATATCTGCACTGGAAGAACTTGTTTTTCTCATTAAAAAAAAACAAAACAAAACCAATGTGCAACATTACTTGTCCCATTCTTTGTGATAACAGTAGTCACTACAAGAATCATAAAGTTTAAAACTAGCTAAGTACTTTACAATATATTTCCTGTTCTTAGAAAAATCTCTAATGCCTTTTGTTTTTAAGCCAACAGGGGCATTTAAAAATTAAATATTCTGGCCCATTCGCCTTCTCCTCCTCCCCTTCTTTCTTAAAAAATTGAATTAAGTACTGACACAAAAGGTAACTAGTGGAGAAGTTTCAATTAATTTTTTCAAAAGGAGACGATTAAATGTTTCCGGCCTGGTAAAGTGTTCATTTCAGTGAGGTGGAGGGGCTAGGGAGGGGGGTGGAGGAAAAGAAGGGGGAAAAATCACAAAGAGATTGGGGAGGAGATGAAGTAGCAGGGCTCAGCAATTCTTTCAATTCCAGTGCACACCCAATAGTGTGTTGGGAGAATGCACACTGTTCGGGATTTGTGGGAGAATTGTCCCACGACAAAGGAGGCAGAGTCACGCTTGTTATAGTCCAATAAGCCGTGCCAGTCAAACAAGAACCCACACTAGCGACAAAAGGCCAGCAAGAGATTCTCACACAAAAGGAAACAAGGAAGCCCATCTTTCAGTTGTGCATCAGGCTCCGGGTTTTATGCTTCACATAAATACAAACCGAGAGGAAAAAATAAACAGCCCAAAAGACTTCTGTTAACTAGAAATCCTATTTCTATCCCAGGATTTAAAACAGCGAACAGAAGCTGTAGCTGAAGGCTGGGGTGGGTCCTCCCCTCTTAAATGAAGGGTAATAACGGTGATAAACAGGCATTAACATGAAACCAAAAGGGAACAGTGGCTTCAGATTCCATTTCAATCAATTTAAGACACATTCGCATGGGGCAGGAGGCCTCGGGGATTGTAGCCGACTGTAACCGGTATCTCCCAGCTTCTGAGGGGTGACCTTGGGGAGAAGAACTCCAGTTTAGAAAGTAAACGGGGCCTTGAACGTGGGGTCTTCCAGAAGACGCCAACACGGAGCTGTCCAGCAGCAAACTAATGGCCCCTACAGACGTAATTCTGAATTTGCTAGTAGCTACATTAAAGGAGGAAAATGAAACAGGTGAATTTAATTTGAGTAATGTTCGTTCGACCCAACAGAGCTGAAATATTACCATTTCAACATGTGGCCAATATCAAAATGGTGGAGATAATTTACATTCTTTTTGGGGGGAGGCGGCTGCAAAGTCTTCGAAACCCCATGTGTATTTTACACTTCGCAGCACATCTCAATTTGGACTTGCCACATTTCAGGCGCTCATGGGGCAGGAGGTAGCCCCATGGGGCAGGCAGCCACAGCCCTGGAAAGTACAGATTCGACACATCTACACGCCTGAGAAAGGTGAGCAGTTTCCTTTGGTAGTACAGCTCTTCGGGGCACTGCTGCATTTGGAGCCACAGCCTTCGAGATACTTCCAGGCGTGGGTCACAATCACCACTGTGTTCACTCTCACGGCCACGTCCCAGGCTCTTTGCCTCGGAGTGGCCCAACGGGTGGGTATTTTATTCAGCAGAGATCTGCAGAATCAGAGCAACCCTAAATAAAATCGAGCCTCCCCTCCTTGAACAATGAAAACAATCATAGTATAATTAGGCCCATTTCAAAGTTTTCTTAAGTAATTTGACATACCAGGTTTTTATTGGCTGAAAAGTCTGTCATGAAACACACACACACCTGTCAGCAATTTAAAAAGGACGGACCAGAGAGCTGTTCAGGAAATAATATCTGTGCTAATTAAAACCACTAGTTAAAAGCTTCCTGTTTCTTCCTCGAGTTGCCCTCAGGAGTGACCTTTCCCTCTCCTCCTCCAGGTTCATTTTTTTCATTCGTGGCTAATGTGCTTTCGCTGTGTATGAAGACGGCAAATGAACCTGGGTGGGAGCCATTTACTTCCCCTGCTCTTCCAGGTGGAGGTTAGGGCCTGGCGGCCCGAGAGAAGAGATCCAATTCCTGGGGCAAGCCGGTTTCCAAGGATTGCTCTGTGAGGCTTCCAAGGATGCCGTTCTGGCCCAACCGCAAGTCTGAGTAGGGAGCGGAAGCGTCATCCCGAGGGCAGAGTTGTTCCTCCGAACACTCTGGGCAAAGCCAGGCTCTCCTTGTGTGAAGGGAACAGTCTCTTGGCCTCCCTTCTCTCCCTCAGCTGCCTTTCTCTCTGCTCCGTGCACGCGTTTTCAAAACCTGCAGCACCCGAACCCTTCCCTTCTGCTACTCCTTCTCAGCTGCTCCGGAGTCTTTAAAGCAAAGCGTTAGCTACTCACCCACTGGATTTCTTCAGGACCTTCCACCTTGGGCAGCATCAGGCTTGAGGGAAGCACCCGGGACTGCAGGAGGGTCTCCAGGTCCTCTTCGGCCAGACCACTGGACACCGAGTTGACTCTCACACACTTTTCAGTTGGGCCCAGATCAAAGTCTTCAAGAGTTTTTACTATTCTCAGTCGAGCTTCATTCTGTAGGTGTCAACAAAAGGTGTCTCCTAAGTTTATTTATCATCGAGAGGAAACACAATCCAACAGACTGTGGACCTCCTGAGTGGATTCAGAGTATGAGCACCATGACTGTATCTACACATTTCCTGTCCAGCAAATACATGGCACTTGAAATAAGTTGTCCAATCTGACAGACAGGAGACTGATTTCCAGACTTCACTCAAGAGGACTGTAACAGAGGTGACGGCCACTGTCACGCACACTAGTGCACTTCTTAACCAGTGCTGTGCTCTGGCTCTCTAGCATTGCTTTCCAACTACAAAGGTAGAATAACTCACGGGGAGCATTTATTGAGCATTTACTAAGCTCCAGGCAAGGTTCTAAGACTTCTACTTGCATTTTCTCATTTAATAAACATAAGGAACTACATAACACATGGATAATGGTAGTCTTGTCTGTCAGCATATTCACAGGAGGGAAAAAATAAGGATTTGTTTTTCTCTTTTCTACACGCGTCATGTTTTTTAGTCACTTAAAAATTTTTAGCAAGTGAGTTGATTTTTGACATTCAATTAAGAGAGCGCTCCCCGGAAAATGACACACTCCACAGTACAAAAAAGCTCCAACTTATTCAGATGGAAGGCAAAAATACCACCAAGAAATCCCATCATGAAGAGGAAGACAAATAATTTTTTTCCTTTTGACTTGCCAGTCTGTGCTCCATAGTTAAGAAAAGCTGAAAGGTTGAAAGCCTGCTTCAGTATGTGAATTGTCCCTAGAAAAACTGTATGAAACCAAGCATGTTATTTATTGGCTCTGAGTCGGGGTGTTGAAGGTGGGGAAGGGGGAGGGGAGAGAAAGGAGCGCATTGAGGGGCTGGGGGTTGGAGTCAAGAGAAAGAAAGCACTTGGGGTCATTACTTCCTGCCAATTTCAGTTTCAAAAACAAGTTCCTTCAACTTGCCAACAGCCCTCAACAAATTCTCATTGTCAGAATGCACACTTATCAAAAGTAGTTTCATTTGGGAAGGGTTTTTATGATACTAATAAAACTTTAAAGCTTCTCACTGCTGACGAATGTGGTTTAAAAAAAAAAAAGTCTTAACAATATACAGCCATTTGAACAGCAATACTTATCTGGAAAAATAGCAAACCAAAGCGGAGACAAAAAGAGAATTATGAGAGCCGATATTGGGTCTAAGTCTAATCAACAAGACAAGCCAGGACAGTAAATTTAAAGCAGACGGATGTAGGTCTATGACCGAGTCGGAGCAGGGAAGGCTTCCAAATGTGGTCTGAGTTAAACAGTGTGAGGAAACAGTGGCTTAGAGTTGTCAGGTCAGATGGAAACAGAATACGTAGACTAGTTTAAGACAGCCCTGTGGAGCCCTGATTTACAGAGCTCTGACTGCGGGTAATTAGGCCAAACTTAGACAAAAGCAAGAGCGCGCGCACACTAGCTGAAGTGAAGGGCGCTGCGGCCAAGGGTGGCTTGGTTCCACATCATGCCGTTGGCTGTTCCACAGCTATAAAACTCATCCGCTTGCTCTGCCATGCCTTGTTGTTACGTTCACTAACTAGGAAAAGCCTGAAGGTGAAGAGCGGAAGTGAGCTCAGTGCCATGGTTCCAAGAACATCCAGAGCTGTCGAGAGAAAATGCCTTCAGCTTTTTGACAGTGTGGGCGTTTAGATCCATAGCCTCTGAGAACCTAAAATGCGTTATGCTCCGTGTAGCCCCAACAGCTACAAACTCAGCATTGCTCCAGCTTGTAAATATTTCAACTTCCAGGATTTCTTTCAATAGCAGGTTGGGCTTGTCAAGGGTCTACTGGGACAGAGTGAATGGAAAATGGAAAGGAACGAACTAGATCATTTCGCCTGAAAGGCATTTTTAAAACTTGAGTTACATGAATCGTCATCTACGCTCTACTTTAATCTGTGTGTGTGCCCAAGACGCAGGATCCCTGGCAACGTCGACTTCCTAAATTGTTCATGTCGGTGTCTAACAAAATCTGCCCTCTAAGCTGTTCTGTTGTTTCTCTGGATTAGAAAGGGGCTGTTTGTTCAAAGCTTGTGTTCTAACCCGTTTGCAAATTTTTTTTTAAAGATTTAATTAATTTATTTGACAGAGAGAGACAGCGAGAGAGGGAACGCAAGCAGGGGGAGTGGGAGAGGGAGAAGCAGGCTTCCCGCTGAGTAGGGAGCCGACATGGGGCTCCATCCCAGGACCCTGGGACCATGACCTGAGCTGAAGGCAGACGCCTAAGGACAGAGCCACCCAGGCACCCCCCTCCACTACCACCCTCCCCCCACCCCGGCTTTGCGATTTTTATCTAAAGTCAGATTACCATGGTTTCAGCACATTCCGGTTTACTTAGTAAAATTCAACCCTTGTGAAATTGGCTGCAAATGAAGTACCTAATTCCAATTTGGTGCATAATCTTATTAGTACTTTTCATGTTATAATAACGAACAGTGAATACTCAGCATTTTGTTAGACTTCTTTTTTTTTTTTTTCTTTTCTTGGCTCAGAATGAAAACAAGCTCTTTCCACTTCATCATTCTGTACCTTTCCAAAAAAAGATGATGGCTTTGGAGGTATATTGCCACACAACACCCTTATTAACAGGCTGTTGCTTGCTGCAATTTACATAAACTAAGTGTGCATCCCTCTGCTATGTATTCCAAAATATCAAACAACTTCACTGAATTTACACCAACCAACAAGTATGTTGATTTTTTTTTTTCTTTTTGGTGCTATAATGGTGAAATATGTTACAGTGCTAGCAAACACACCCATGCCATCTGTTGGGTGAGAAGAAGGCAGTTTCTAAGAACAATTAAGTTTAGTTCTGGGTGCTCAGCTAGAGAGAGCCACAATCCACCCAGTTGTGAAAAGAAAGAAATTCTGTTCATTCTGTTCCCTCCCTCCCTCCCTGATGCCAATCTTTCTTTCTCACAACTCTCTGCTTTGCATCACCTTGCTCCCTTCACGCTTTCTCTCTCTCTCTATTTCCTTGGCTCCCCCTCAGCCCTGACTATCCTTCCAATTTCTATCTCATTCAGGGGATCAGTAAGACACGGGCCTGGCAGACACCCCCTTCTCTGAAGGGCTATTTAAGTGGTCTGCTGAGATACTGGGAGGTAATATTCCCTGGCAAAAGAAGGAAGAGGAAATTAAAGCAAGAAGAGGTCCCTCAAAAAAGACCTTTTTTGGGGGGTGGTTAGGGGTGATTAGGGGGAGGTCTTACATGCTGGTGGCAAGCCAGGTTGTTCAAAATGCGGTTTGGAAGGAACTGCACTCTAAATGTGTTAACACTACAGAACGGCCTTGTTAAGCATTTCTTAGTGTAGGATGTGCTTGTCTCACTAAAATCTGACAACCTGGAAAAAAACAGAATAATGGAATTAAGGCCTTTCTCAACAGTTACATTAGATCTTTGCGGAGACTAATTATCACACTGTGTTCTGTAGCATGTCTGATTCCAGAGGTGAATTCTGTAGAGGTCACAAAGAAAGTTGGCACCAATCAGAATCTTCACCAGCTGCTGTTGTACATAAAAAGTTGTGTCACCAAACTTCCTGCAGCCAATCGATATTCCGTGCCACGGGCTGCTCAGTGCAGTGGACCAGTGGCTAATAAACTTGTCCTTATACATAAGCCACAGTATTACATGACTCTGTCTGGGCCAGGAACCAAGGCGTGCTATGATTTCAGAGACCGGGTTCTTATCACCTGGGGAAGAGACATGCTCGAGTGACGTAAGAAAGCGGATAAATCAACCATCGCCAAGACCCGCAGACTCCAAAATTAAAGGAGAAAATATGCGTGCAGTTGGTTCAATTGGCACCCATTAAAGCTAATAACTAATCATCCTCGCAAGTTTCTAGCTCAGAATGATCAAATCTGCAAAGAAAACAACATCCGTCCACTTTTACACTCCAGTGGAAGAGGTGGTCCCTCGCGGCAGGGCGGCACAGTCTCGCCATCTGGAGAATAAATCGAGTGTGAAGTACAGTATAGTTTGGGACCAAGCTCCGTGGCGGCAGCTCAGCAGTCAGTTCATTAGTTCCCAACTTCCAGGGATTAGAGCGGCATCAATTCTACTGTCGGATAGGAAGAGACAGACAGGATACGAGCTTCAAGGAGGACTGTGACAACCCGGAGGAGCCCCTTGGGTTTATTTATAAAACTACAAAGTATAAACATACCCAAATAAGTGCCTTAAATAATAGCATTATCACAGTTTCATAACATCTGAATTAACACCTTTCCCTTCATCTACCCGCCACCCCAACCTCCTATGTTAATGGATAGTCCTTTTCAGCGGAAACCGCAAGGGCACCCTTGCTGCGGCAGGCGCAGGGAGAAACCCGAGCGGCCGAACCCACGTTTGGTAATTAATAAGTATGAAAGACCTTCTAGGCTCCGGGGAGATGCATAACCCTGGTGATTTTTTAAAAATGTGCAATTAATATTTCATCGGGGCAAAAGGCAAACTGCCAGGCCACAGCCTCAGAAACACTAGTGAATTCTGTGTTTTCTGAATGTGTCCATCTTATTTCCATGTTATCTGATTTGTAAAATGAAGTCACAGGCCTGGAGTGCAACAAACTTCAGGCAGACGTCCTTGCTATCGGTATCTATGTGAAAAAATTATTGAAAATGTTGAGGTTGTTTGGTTTAAAATACAAACTTTGGAGTGAACTTTTCCATGGAAGTTCTCCTTTTTCATATAACTTCTTTTATACATTTATATATATATTTTTAAAAAGAATATATATATATAAAAAGAATAAAAGAAGATATATATATAAAGAATATATATATAAGAATATATATTTATATATATTTTTAAAAAGAAACAGGTCATTGTTTGTGAACTATGTTATTGTATTTTTCTCATAAATGTATAAAAATTTATTACAATCCCAGAGACTGTTGTAGTGACTGCACTGGATAAAAGGCAAATAAATTCTCATTAATTATTACAATGTGGGAGGGTTTCTTTAGAAGGTGATAGTGTTGAGTTTTCTATCCCATTGTCTTTTCCACATGTTAAAGAAATCTTTTGCTTGTTTTTGAAAGAAGAAAATTGACAATACTACATATACCATGGGTCAGCTGGCTTAAAATTTCATTCACGGGTAACAGCAAAGGCACAGGTAACAAAAGAAAGAAACCAGACAAATTGGACTTCATGAAAAAAAGTATTTGTACATCAAGAGACACTATAAACAGAAAAAGGGCAACGCACAGATGGGCAGAGAATATTTACAAATCATATAACTGACAAAGGATTTATATCTAGAATATATTCAGATCTCCTAACACTCAACAATAACAACAACAAAATACAATTCAAAGAAAACAAAAAAACACAATTCAAAAATGGGCAAAGGACTTGAATAGACATTTCTTTGAAGAAGATACATGAATGGCCAAGAAGCACATGAAAAGATGCTCAACATCACTGAGCATTAGGGAAATGCACATCACAATTACACTGAGATACCACTTCACACCCATTGGGATGGCTACGATAAAACAAAACAAATACAAAAACAAAAAACAACAGGAAATAACAAGTATTGGTGAAGATGTGGATAAATTGGAACCCTAGTGTGCTGTTGGTGGGAATGTAAATTAGAGCCGCTATAGAAAATAGTATGGCAGTTCCTCAAAAAATTAAAAATAGAGTGATATGACCCAGCGATTCCACTTCTCGGGATATATCCCAAAGTATTGAAGAGAGGGTCTTCAAGAGATCATGTGTGCACCTGTGTTTATAGCAGCATTATTCGTAATCGCTAAAATGTGGGAGCAACCTAAGTGTCCACTGACAGAAGAATGGCTAAGCAAAATGTGCCATGTATGTACAAAGAAATATTATTCAGCTTTAAAAAGAGAGGAAATTCTGACAGATGCTACCACATGGGCGAACCTTGAGGACGTGACGGTAAGCAAAATAAGCCAGTCACAAAAAGACAAATAGTGTTGTGATTCTACTTCAATAAGGTACTTGGAGTAGTCGGGGAGTAGAATAGTGGTTGCCAGGTGTGAGGGGAGGAGGGAATGGGGGGTTCGTGTTTAATGAGTATAGCATTTCAGTTTTACAGGGCTGGACGGTGGTAGTGGTCGCACGACAGGGTGAAATGTGCCAGTAACAACTGAATAGTACACGCAAACATGGTTAAGATGGGAAATTCTGTTATATACATAATACTACAATTTAAAAAAGTGAAAAAAATTTCACTCACTGATTTATCCCATGAAGTATTACATTCTAGGCACACTGTTTATTCCGAAAATGTAGACTTGGGTAGAGCAAAGTCTCTGAAGTGTTATAAAAGGTACATTAAAACACAAGTTTATAGTGAAATGCTAAATCAGCTTTCATTCGAGGGACTAAGATGGGCCAGGGTGTATGGATAGATAGCTCATAATATGCAACTGGCATTTCTGTGCCTCAGAGATTTAATGGAAAAAGAAAAAAAAAGCCCAAAAGAAACAATACTAGAATACAATAAATCTATGAAAAGAATTTATTTTGAAGGTCTCTGAGCAATTAGAAATATTTCTAAAGACATTTCAAAAATGGTCTTAATTTAAATCATATAGGACTATACATTGATTAAAATTCACAGAAAGTATGCTTAAAAGGTGGGTTTCGTTTTATATAAACTTTACCACAAAAGAACAAAGAGAATGGTAAACAAATATTGAACTCTAGTCAGTGATATACACACAGAACTATTTAAGGGGATGTCTCCTGCTGCTATCTGCAACTTACTTTGAAATTAATTAAAAAGTAAATAAATTGATGAATGGCTAGAAGGACAGATTAATGGGTAAGTTTTTACTCTGTAAAACATTAATGGGAGAATATAGGAGGTGAGTATAAGGGTATTCATTGTACAATCTTCCAACTTTTGTGATTTTTAGCGTTTTTAGAATACAATTCAGGGAAAAAATTTCTTAAAGTACCTCTAAAATGTTGATAATTTTTGGAGCTGATGGCGAATACATGGGGATTCTGAAGCAATTCTCTTTACATTTGCATATACAGATCATCCTCAACTTATAAGGGGGTTATGCCCCAATAAATTCATTGTAAGTTGAAAATATCTAAGTCAATAAATATTTTAAGTGGAAAATGTGTTGAATTCACCTAACCTACTGAACGTCATATGTGGGCCTAGTCTACCTTCAACATGCTCAGAACACTTACGCTAGTCTACAACTGGGCAAAATCATCTAACACAAAGCCTGTTTATTTCATAATAAAGTGTTGAATATGTCACGTAATTTACTGAATACTGAAAGTGAAAAAAACAGAGTGGCTGTTTGGTACAGATGGCTGTCAGTGTATTGGTTGTTTACCTTTGTGATCATGTGGCTGACTGGGGGCTGAGGCTCCCTGCTGCTTGTCAGCACCACGAGAGAGGATCTTACTGCCTATTGCTAGCCTAAAAAAGATCCAAATTCAAAATTTAAAGTGCAGTTGCTACTGAATGTGTATCACTTTTGCCCCATTGTAAAGTTGGAAAATCCTAAATTGAACCATCGTTAAGTTGGGGACCATCTGTATTAGAATATTAGAATATTTCCACAATAAAATGTTAAAAACTAGTTAATGACTTACATATGATTTCACTCACATGAAGTCATATTTTTAAAAAGGTTTTATTTATTTAGTTGAGAGACAGAGATATCAAGAGAGCAGGGGTAGGAGCAGAGGGAGAGGGATAAGCAGACTCTGTGCTCAGCGTACAGCCTGATGTGGGTCTTGATCCCATGACCCTGAGATCTTGACCTGAGCTAAAAATCAGGAGTCGGATGCTTAACCAACTGAGCTACTGAGGCATCCCTCATATGTGGAATTCAAGAAACAAAACAGATTAACAAAAAAGAGACAAAGACAAAGTACAAATACAGAGAACAAATTGGCGGTTGCCAGAAGGGGGGCAGATGGGAGGAGGGGTGAAATAGATAAAGGGGACCGGGGTACACTTTGCTGGGCACTGAGAAGTGTATAGAACTGTTCAATCATTGTACTGCACACCTGAAATTAATATGACACTATGTTAATTATATTTCAATTAAAAAAACCAAGTTAATGACAAGTTAACTTCATTTTACTTATAATTTGTGGGAAATAGTTTGGGTGAGATTATTATTATTATTTTTTAAAGATTTTATTTATTTATTTGACAGAGAGAGAGAGATCACAACTAGGCAGAGAGGCAGGCAGAGAGAGAGGGGGAAGCAGGCTCCCCGCTGAGCAGGGAGCCTGATGCGGGGCTCGATCCCAGAACCCTGAGACCATGACCTGAGCCAAAGGCAGAGGCTTAATCCATTGAGCCACCCAGGTGCCCTGGTGAGATTATTTTTAGGCTTGCGATTTTTTTTTTGGGGGGGGGGATAACTAATCAATGGCTGTTAGTATATTCAAAGTTGCGCAACCATTGCCACAATCAATTTTAGAATATTTTTAACATCCCCAAAAGAAACCCCATACTTTTCAGCAGTTACTCCCATATTCCCTCAAGCCTCCCAGCTCTGGATAACCACTAATCTGTCTTGTTTCTCTGCAGATCTGCTTATTCTGAACATTTCATATAAATGGAATCATGCAATGTGTGATCTTTTGTGACTGGTTAGTACAATGTTTTAAAGTTTGTCATGCTGTAGCATGTATTAGTACTTCCTTCTCTATTGCCAAATTATATTCCATTGTATGGATATACCACTTTTAGTTCATCTATTATCAGTTAATGAACATCTGGTTTGTTTTGGCCTTTGGCTACTAGGAAAAACATTGCTATGAACATTATGTACAAGTTTTTGTATGGTTATCTCTCTTTTTTTTTTAAAAGATTTTATTTATTTGTCAGAGAGGGAGAGAGAGAGAGACAGAGCACAAGCAGGGGAAGCAGCACACAGAGGGAGAAGCAGGCTTCCCGCTGAGCAGGGAGCCCAATGTAGGACTCCATCCCAGGACCCTGGGATCATGACCTGAGCAGAAAACAGACGCTTAACTGAATGAGCCACCCAGGCATCCTGGTTATCTGTTTCCATTTCTCTTGGGTACATACCTAGGAGAAAGTAGAATTGCTGGGTCATAAGGTAACTCTAATGTTTAATCTTCTATGTTTAATCTTCTGTTTCCGAAGTGGCTGTGTCAAATCACATTCTGACCAGCAGTGTATGAAGGTTCTAAGCTCTCTACATCTTCACCAACACTTGTTATGATCTTTTTGATTAGAACATCCTAATGGGTGTGGAGTGGTCTCTCACTGTGCTTATTGTGGTTTTGATTTGCATTTCCCTGATGACTAATGATGTTGAGTTATCTTTTCATGTGCTTATTAGCTTATTTTATATCTTCTTTGAAGAAAGGTCTATTTCAAATCCTTTGCCCATTAAAAAAAAACTACAGTGAAATACACACAATATAAAATTTTCCATTTTACCCATTTTTAGGTGAGGAGGGGCAGAGGGAGAGGGAGAAACAGAATCTAAGCAGACCCTGAGCTAACTGTGGAGGGCTATGCAGGGCTCGATCTTACAATCCTGAGGTCAAGACTTAAACTGAAATGAAGAGTAGGACACTTAACTGACTGAGCCACCCAGGTACCGTATTCTAACCATTTTTAAGTTTACCATTGGATGCTCTGAACCATTGTCATACTGTGCAACCCTCATGATTACCTATATCTGAAAACTTTTAATCATTTCAAACAGAAACTCTGTAAGCAACAGGCAATTCTTCCTAATTCCCACCTACTCCCCAGCCACAGTAACCTCTAATCTACTTTCTGTATCCATTCTTTTGGGTTTATCTAGGAGTAGAACTGCCGGGTCCTGTCCATCACCTTTACCCCTTCTACTCTTTGACTTTGCCTTCTTCCCACCTGCTTCTGATAGATCATCCTCAACCATATGTGACAAGTCTTATGGGTTGGTGTTTTTTTTTTTTTTTTTTTTTTTTGAGGACCTTGGCAGGCATCCCCATGGGCCTCTGAGGGACCTAAAACCCAAACTCGAAGGGAAATGTGGAGCTAGTGACAAAAAGATGTCCCTCATGGACACGACTGCCCATGCTTTTTTCCATTTCTTGTTAACTTTGATTTAGTAGTGTGGCAGAGGTATACTTTACCTACAACTTTTCAAAAGACAAACTATTTACCTTTTAAAGGCATGTAGTGCCTTTCTCCATGCGAATAACAACCACCACGCTCAGATTTGTCTGTGGAGCTCTGGAGCCTTCCTACTTTTTCTGTTTTCTTTGTCCTCACTCATCACTTGTTCTCACAGCCTCAGAGGGGCAATGGTGTAATTTCTGGTTTCTAGCGGGCAGCAGAGGCTCAAGAGGCCATGAGACTTGTTCTAGGCAGGACAATCTGTGAGTGGAGGAACAGGGTGCTTTGTCATGCTTTCCCCTGGGGGGGCCACTAGCCATGTCTACATGATGTGAAGGAACCAGAGGAAAGAAAGCTAGACAACATGATCACTCATTAGGTATTTTATGTGCTTAAGGCCAAACATCCAGATACTTGAAAACATTTAGATAACCGATAGGATTTGTCCTTTAAGGTTGTTCGTGATTCTGAAAAGAAAATTTCCTGAATACTATCTCCAGATTCTGTCTCATGTCTCTGGTCTAGTGCATTTAAAAAATTTAGCCAGTAGGAGAGGGATCAGTCAAATGCTATCCACTGTGCTGGGTGCTGGGAACAGGTGCGGAGGGATAGGGACAGATATATAAGTAACTTTATATTGATATATAAGTCAACAGAGGAATGTGTTATCTAGCTGTGGCAATGAAAGACCCACAGAATGAGAAAAAAATTAATTCAAGTTGGTGCAACATACAAGAGGACCACAGGACTTAGAAACAGAAGGGAGCCCTTCAGATAGGAGGCAGGGGAGTTGGGAATCTCAACAGGTGCAGGGGGAGGGCCCAGTACCTGGCAGAGAGCCAGAAAAGGGCAGAGGGCAGAGGCAGGAATAGTGTGTGAATGAAGAGGCAGGTGGTCAGTACAAACGAGGTTAGGTAGGGAAGGTGCTGGCACCAGGAGAAGGACAGAAAGACAAGAGATTCCCAAATGGGCAGGAGTGAGCCCCCATTTAGGGATATAAGGGCTGAAGCCTTATATTTTCTCCTCCGTTGAGGGAGGAAATGGTGGTAGGGTTGGTGGGACAAGAATGACAGTTCCATTGAGAAAGTCCTCTCCACAGTGCAGGCTGTTGGTAGCGCCCAGGCCTGGACTGGGAGGGGGACCATCCTCCACTGTTCCTTGACTGCTAAGTGTAGAGGTTCCCTGCTTGAGCTTGCTCTCCCCACGGGCAACTTCTCCATCTTAGAAGCACTCACTTTCATCCCCAGAGGGCCTCTAGTCCTGAAGCTACTCGATTTTGTCTTTGGAATGGGCGTTTTCACATGGGTCTCTGATCTGGGATTCAGAGTACAGTACAGGTACAGTACAGCGCATCTTCTTTCCAGAAAAAGAAGTGTAACGTACACAGGGAGTGGCAACGTGGCCCACCTCCCTCCCTTTTGCCTTCTAATTGGTCTTGCTCCGCCCTGAGGATGGCAAAGGGGGCTCTCTTCCCACCTGGTGCAAAGCACAGCCCCAAGCAAAGATGCCCTCTCCCTCTCAACTTGCTAGATTTGTGTTTCTCAACTCTCTCAGTTAGAGAAGGTAATTAACTGTTTGGGTTTAAAAGCCCTCCTGCTGGGCTGCAGTCTGCGTGGGAGAATAAAAGTAAACAAGCGAAAGGGAACGGTGTCATCAAAGGACTCTGCACCCTTATAAGGATGAAAAGGCTGCTATTTGCCACAGGTGCCACGGACAACCGCACCCCGCCTCCTTAAGAGCAGGGTCTGTGGGCCTTTCATTCTTCTTGAAGGTAAGTCAAGAGTGATTGGGTCATCATGTAAAAACCTGCCATGGTTTCAGATGCCCATCAGCTAACAGCCATGTCACCTGGCCTGGCCTGAGCCGTTCTAGTGTGATGTCACAACTGTTCTAGCTGATGACACCCTGTAGTTCACAAGCCCCCTTGAGATACATTGCTAGTAACTAATCCAAACTGTCCCCTACTCTAAGTATTAAGAACCAGTTTTTTTTGTTTTTTTTTTTTTTAAGAACCAATTTTCTTAAAAAGCCAAAGCTTCACTTCTATGTGGGGAAACATCTACTTTCCTGCCCATCACAATTTTGGAGGTGAATCAGGCCCACTTCTCCCCTCAGCTGCGCTAAGGTGGGTCACACAGGAGCTCCGCTGCGCCCACGGTGCCGCTGGGAAATTCCTGTCTCCGTGCCAACTGCTTCCACAACACTTCTCTAAGGTGCTGACACAAAGAATCTTGTCTCCGTAAGTAGGAGGTTATACAAGCTTCCAGACAGAAGTATAAATGTCTAATGATAAGACACAAACAGCCTTGCAATTCAATAAACCAAAATAACAGGAATTTCGGCAAGATGTAGGCACAAGGGCTTAACGTCACATTTTGGGGAAAGAAGCCTTTTTTCTGTGGGAGAACAGCATCCCAGACAGGATTTTTAATTAGTCTTCCAGCAGCCATGAATGAAGAAATCAGGTAACTGAATAAGCTCTGTGACAGCAGAGATCAAACACGAAGACGTATTTCTTGCAATACAGTAAACTGGATCATTGTTCCCACAAACTACTTTTAATGTAGATGAGGCTTTAAAATGGAAAGAAATTTTAAAATCTCCTGCATGATTTTGCCAGTTGGTTCTATCTTTGTAGATTTTGATTTCTGTTGCTCAAATATACACCCACACTTCATTTTATAGTAGCGAATCATTTACTTTTCATGGTTCACTGTTGTTGCTGTTTGTCCTGCTTCCTAATTATTTCCCAAAGAAAGTGGCCATTAAAAAGGCCTTGTTTCTTTTAGGTGACAAGTTCACAGGTATTTTATTATATTATTATTATTGTTTTTTTAAAGATTCACTTACTTATTTGAGAAAGACAGTGGGGGGAGAGGCAGAGCAGAGAATCTTCAAGTAGACTCGCCACTGAGCACGAAGCCCAATGTGGGGCACGACCCCACAACCCATGAGATCTTGACCTGAGCGGAAACCACGAGTCTGACACTCAGCCGACTGAGCCACTCAGGCGCCTTTATTACTTTTTTAAGATCTTTTTCTACATCCAACGTCAAGCTTGAATTCATAACCCCGAGATTAAGAGTCACATGCTCCGCCAACCAAGCCAGCTAGATGTCCCAAAATTTATAGGTATTTTGAAGAGTGGAATTTCTCAGGGCGCCTGGGTGGCTCTGTAAGTTAAGTTTCTGCCTTTGGCTAAGGTCCTGATCTCAGGGTCCTGGGATCGAGCCCCGACTTGGGCTCTCTGCTCAGCAGGGAGCCTGCTTCCTCCTCTCTCTGCCTGCCTCTCTGCCTACTTGTCATCTCTCTGTCTGTCAAATAAATAAATACAATCTTTAAAAGAAAAAAAAGAGTAGAATTTCTCCATCCTACTCTATGACATTTTATTTTATTCTAATATCACAAGGCTGGGGGGGTGGCGCCTGGTTCGCTCAGTCGTTAAGCGTCTGCCTTCAGCTCAAGTCACGATTGGGATCCAGATCGGCAGGAAGTCTGCTTCTCCCTCTCCCACTGCCCCTGCTTATGTTCCCTCTCTCACTGTGTCTCTATTTCCAATAAATAAAATCTTTAAATAAAATAAAATAAAATCAACAAGGAAAATAGAAGAAAAATACAATGTAGAAAATCGAAGAATGGAGGATGATGATGGCCATTAGAACATTTTATTTTTTTCTAAAGGCAGATTCTCCCCTTTGAGCACTATGGTTTGGTTGTAGCAAAGGGCCCTTCTCAAGGAACACGCCACACGAGAGGAGGTTCCTCTTCGCAGTCTGTTGGAGCATTCCGTGATTCCTCTGACAACGGGCAGCATGGAGCAAGCAGCAGAGCCCCGTGTCATCTCACCCAGTTCACTAAAACCAGCTCCTCTCTAATTCAGTGACTTCCTTGAGAAAATGCTAATAAAACAATGCAGTGGCCTGCACCACCCGTGGTTTTCATTGTGCCGTACAGCTTGTCCTCCTGCCAGCTCTTCGTGTTGACTTTCCCGGCAGTTTCATTCCTTCACTGGTGCCAGGCAGGCTCAGCGCGGAACCACTTGGGTTTTCTTCCCTCTTTTATCGCCCAGTAAATTTTCATAAAGCATTTAACGTGAGAACAAGCAGGTTAATTTGCCATGCCGGTGAGCCAGGCTCTCGGAAGGCTCCCTGCAACACTGCCACGTTTTGGCGTCAGAGGCAGAGGCCTCGGTCCCAGCAGCGAGGAAGCTTGCCAGAGCCTTCTCCGGGCAGACACCAGGTGTGATTTAGCATAACAGATTGTGTGGACGCTCAGCAGCTTCTGTAATCCATGCGTCAGGACCAAATTGTATCCTTCGTGCAAGAAGAAGATGAAAGTCTCAGGGGCTAAAAGCTCTGCCAGGAAAGGCTTCTGGACGAACAGGAAATAGTAACATCATCCCACCTTGCAACACATGCCTGATTTCAGGAACATCAAAGTCCTTTTTAGCAATGTTAGTACGTTGGTGAAATGCTGCTATATCCCAGTGCTGTTCTTCCCTAACGATAGGTGGACAGTGAAAACCAGACATTATTTAAAAAAAAAAAAAAATAATCCAAAACACAGAGTCGCCCAGGTGGCTCAGTCCATTAAGCATCGGACTTTGGCTCAAGTCATGATCTCAGGGTCCTGGGATCGAGCCCTGCATCGGGCTCCCTCCTCAGCTGGAAGTCTGCTTGTTCCTCTGCCCCTCCCCCTGCTCATGTTTTCTCTCTAATAAATAAAATATTTTAAAAATATACCCAAAAAATAGGATTATAAGGAAATTTTAAAAGTTACTAAATCCAGCTTTTAAAATATACCTGGTCAGTTGCCCAAATCACGCATAAAATCTTGGTTGACAGGGACTTTGAACACTGATACTCCAGAGGTCAGCCCTTGGGATGCTACTTAGGGAAGACATTCAGGGAGAAGCCAAGTTTTGATGCTAGACACTGCAGAACTCAGAGATGACAATAGCATGTTTCCTGCAAGTGGCAAGCTTAGTGAGCCTTGAGAAAAGGACAGGCCTGAAGCAGAGGTAACCCCGCAGGGAAAGTGACTGAAGGCACATGGAAGGCAATTTTAGGACAAGCTTAGCAAACACAAGCCAAAATTACCAGTCTTTTTGTTCAGACCACTGCCATGTGTAATTTAATGCTTAGTGATGTACAGTTAGTAAATGCAGAGGACCAATGGCATCCCAGAGGCAGCTCAATGCTGAGTAATACGGCTTTAGAAGGAAGTATATATATGCTCACACATTCAGAATCACTGGATAATGAGGATATAAATGTTTTTTCTTTAGATTTTTTTAGCATAATTTACACACAATGTTACATTAGTTTCAGGTGTACAACATAGTTATTCTGTTTCTCTATACATCTCTATGCTCACCACAAGTGTGGCTACCATCTCTTACCATACAGGCTATTATAATACCATTGACTGTATTCTCTATTCTGTGCCTTTTATTTCCATGACTTATTCATTTCATAACTGGAAGCCTGTATCTCCCACTTCCCTTCACCCATTTTGTCCATCCCAATCTCTCTTTCCGCTGGTAACCATTAGTCTGTTCTCTGTATTTATAGGTCTGAATTGTTTATTTATTTATTTATTTATTTATTTCAGATTTCACATATGGGTGAAATCATATGGTATTTACCATTCTCAGTCTGACTTATTTCACTTACCATACTAACTTCCAGATCCATCCATGCTGTCACAAAGGCAAGATTTCATCTTTTTTATGGCTATGTAATATTCCATTGTGTGTGTGTGTGTGTGTGTGTCTTCCTTAACCATTCATCTATCAATGGACACTTGGGTTGCTTTCTTATTTTGGCTATTGTAAAAAATGCTGCAATAAACATAGGGGTGCATATTATCTTTTCAAATCAGTGTTTTTCTTTTCTTTGGATAAATACCCAGTAGTGGAATAACTGGATCATATGGTATTTCTAATTTTTTGAGGAACCTCCATGCTGTTACAGTGGCTGTTACATTCCCACCAACAGTGCAAGAGAGCTTCCTTCTCCACATCCTCCCCAACTCTTGTTATTCTTGTCTTTTTAAACAGCAATGTAAATGTTACATGGTACTTTCTAAACTTGGTTTTATACCCTGTTGTTTTTTTATTCATTCATTTATTTATTTAAAGTAATCTCCAAAAACAAAAACAAAAACAAAAACTGAAGAAAAAATAAAGTAATCT
Organism: Mustela erminea; assembly: GCF_009829155.1. NCBI lineage: Eukaryota > Metazoa > Chordata > Mammalia > Carnivora > Mustelidae > Mustela > Mustela erminea. Next base: position 11,216,351 of record NC_045628.1, read on the forward strand.
CCACATCTAACATGGCGTGTGAACTCAAAGCCCCGAAAGCAAGAGTCAAAGGCTCTACTGACCCAGCCAGGTGCCTAACGGAGCACGTTTTAAAAACTTTTAAGGGCTTGCATCTCATTTGCCCTAACAGCAGTCCTGAGATGTAGACAGGGCGGGTTTTATCATCCGTGTTTGCCTGAAGAACATGGGGGTTCTGGAGCATCATCTTACGGAGCTGAGGTGATGCAGAACTCAAGTGCTGAGCTCCCAGTCTTGTGTCCTGTCTGGGGAGCCCCTCCTTGTATCTTACAGAGTCTGTGAGTTACCCAGTAGCCTCTAATAAACTATTTTGTTTTCTGCCTTAATTCAGTAAAGTAGGTTCTGAGGCTGGCTACCAGGATCCCTGACCAGTGTAGGCACCGTCTCACACATGCATCACCTGCTGTTTTCACCCGACAACAGGCAGAGTCTATCTCTATGAAGGACAAAGTCTCCACAATCATTCGTAATGACTGCACAGTATTCTATTGCACAGATATGCCACAATTGAGCAAACCGATCCTCTAATGACTAAAATTTTAAATTTTCCCAATTTTTGCTATTCACTCACTCATTTCACTCAACAGATATTTACGGAATACTCTTTAGGTGGCAGGTTCTATTTTAGATAACAGAGGTAAAAGGTCCCTGCCTACATGGAACTTACATTCCAGTTAGGAAAGCAACTAATAAACAGGTAAACCAATAAACAATGTGGCCTATGAAAAGATCTATTAAGAGGATAGAATTTAGTAATGGGATAGCAAGCTGGGGGGCGGTTGTACTTGAGTAAGGCAGCCTTACTGAGTAATAGCTTCTTTGAGGATGAGACATTTGCCCTGATACCTAGAAGATAATAAGCAAAGCTGTAATGAATATCCCCGAACGTTCATTTCAGAACACTTGTCTGAATATTCCCTTAGGATAAATCCTAGAAGTGCAAATGCTAGGTCAAATTACACGCTCATTTAGGCTCCAAAGGACTGGTCATGAAATTCCAACTCTCAGAAACCCCCTAAACGAGTTCTGGATCCAGCAAGCCTAAGTTCCAATTGTGCAAATGCCTGGCTCAGTAAGAGACTGGGCAGTTTCTTAACCTCACTGTGACTCAGTTTCCTCATCTGAAAAGTGGGGACATTACCAATGTCCGACTCAGGGGTTGGTGAGGATTAAAAATGGTGTAATATAAGTGGTTAATAAATGTCAGATTTAAAACAAAATACATGCCCGTATTAATGTGTACATGAAAGCTGCTTTTTAAAAAAAAGGACCATCCAAACTTAAAATCCCATTTCCTGGTGCCCATTCACTTGGGGTTGCTTCTGAGCTCATACTAGCTTGCCCGGTTTTAAATAACCCAGTGTCCTTAGACTGGGACTATAACTACCTGATAACAGGGAGTGTATCTCATGGCTCTTGTGTCCCCAATGCCTAACTGAAAGGAAAACACACAGCGCTGATCTCCTGGCACTAAGAAGAGTCCCCAAAGGGGCCAAATTTCCTCACAGATAATGGGAACTAGGCTGTCCACTGAAACGCAGAGCTTTCATTTTGAATAAAATCAGATAATAAATATCTAGAGTCTACTTTCCTATGGATGCAGTGGCCTTTAGCTTATTGGGTTCTTCAGGAGACAAGTAGGTCCAGTGTGCTCACTACTGCTTGATTTAAAATAAATAAATAAATAAATACATAGCAACCTGCTAAATGTTTTTGTTCCAACTTAGAAACCCCAAACCCCGGGGGCACCTGGGTGGCTCAGTGGGTTAAGCCTCTGCCTTTAGCACAGGTCATGATCCCAGGGTCCTGGGATAGAGCCCCGCATCGGGCTCTCTGCTCAGTGGGGAGCCTGCTTCCTCCTCTCTGCCTGCCTCTGCCTACTTGTGATCTCTGTCAAATAAATAAATAAATAAATAAATAAATAAATAAATAAACAAACCCTGAACCCAGAATCTTGAATCAGTGCCTCAGCGGGAATTAAAGACCACAGGTTGCAGATGGCAAATGATTTACTGCAATCTGAAAAGGTCTATGTTGCTGGTATAAAATGTGACCATGTTCCGTTTCTTCCTTTGTCCATCTGCTGCTGTTTTGGTCTAGGAATGAGGATGATTTTAAAAGATTTAAATTTGGATTCTGTGTAAGCTTCTTTCTCAAGCCATATTTAATATATTTTGGCAACAAACACTACTCTGGTCATGTCTGACTAAGATGGCAGGAGGAAGTGAGAGGTTTTTGATCTTTTTTTTAGGTTGTATGCATTTTTGAATGGAGGTTGTTGTGTTCAAGGTGTTGATTCACAGAGAGTTAAATTTTTTTTCTTCTTCCAAAGAATAGAGAGCCAGGGAAAGGAACGAACGAAGACTGCAAGGAACAAGAGCCCCAGAATGTGTCCTCGTCTCTGTTTCATCTTAGGCTTATTAGTCTTGCCTCCACAACCAGGCGGAGGAGATAAACTCATTGAGGTGTAACGATGATTTGAAGTCCTCAGAGTTCCTAGGGTAGGGCAGGACAGGGCATACGTGCCCCATCTGGAAAAATTAGAGAGTCAGGTGGGGAACTGGCTTGCTCTTGTGTGTGCTCTCTCTTGCTTGTATTTTCTCTCTCTCTCTCTCTTTCACACACACACACACACACACACACACACACACACACACACACACAGAGTTTTCTCCATGTCTGTTAGGTTCCTGCAGTAAGAAGCAGGTACCCCACTCTTAGGTATGATGGATTCTTTCTTATATTTTGTAAACATCATGAGGTCCCGGAGTAAGAATCACAGATCATTAGAATTTTAGAGTGGGGAGGCATCTTCAAAATTACCCCCAACAAGCTCAGGCCAGGGCAGGACCCCCTTCTACCCTCTTGGCAAGTGATTTCTCTGCTTCTGTGTCAGCATGGCCATGGACAGTCCTACAAAGTCCTCAAAATGATCACTCTGTTTTCTAAGTTTTTGGTCTTTCCATATTCCTTGTTCTCATAGCTGCCTCTCTGGAAGCCTATGATACAGATTCAACCTCCTTGCCACTGAGTTGCCCTCCTCTGGGCATATCCAGATTTGGCCACATTCTTTCTAGATTCAGAACTGGGGGTCCCACTGCTCTTCATCTGGATGTTATGTCAGGGTATGACATCTGGCTGCCTGGCCAGTTTACTCCTGAGGAGGCTGGTGGAACTGTTTTTTGACTAGGATGTTAGACTTTTTATCCGCTCAATGTGCGTAACAACATGGCTTGCTTTAAAAATTTTTTAAAAAAAGATTTTATTTATTTATTTGAGAGGGGGGGTGGGGAAGGAGAGAAAGAGAGAAAGCACAAGCAGGGGGAGCTGCAGACAGAGAGAAAGGGAAGAGAAGCAGACTCCTCACTGAGTTGGGAGCCCAATGCGGGGCTCGATCCCAGGACCCCAGGATGATACCTGAGCTAAAGGCCAAAGTTTAACCAACTAAGTCACCCAGATGCCCCAACAGCATGACTTTCATTACAGTGCTCGTAAATTCAGCCATCGCAAATAACAATTTTTCAGTTTCAAAAGTGTTTTAAGAATGTTATACTGTTTAATAACATAATAATATGGGGAAATTACTATATCTCATAAAAGTCGGTCTTTCCCCTAAAGATAAACAACAGTATGTATATTCAGAATTATTCTTTTGGCAACTCATTTTTTAATCTGCCACGGACAATAGGCCACAGATGTAGGTATTCCCAAGACAAAAATTTGAGGTGTTTGGGGCCTCAGTTTCTAAACTGACAAGATGAGTTCTGAGTTGTTCTCTGGCTTTAACATTCAACATTCTCTGTATAACTCTACTGAGGTCAACTGTTTCATGAAAACTCTCTCTTTCAAATTACAGAAATATACTCCTTTATTTCCTCCTCTTGGGTAGAAGTAATAACATACTGCTGGATTAACATTTCAACTCTATGTATTTTATAGTAGAAAAATGCAAAATATCTAAATTTTGAGTTTTCTATAGTTTTAAATATAAAAGCTTTCAATCTTTGTCATTGTGGCTAGAATGATACATTTTTAAGAAGTTAGGTGAAATTTCTTATTAGCCTTTATACCTACATGTAATATATAATAATGAATAATCAAAGAACATATAATGCCTACTCATCTTTCAACTGGATTAAAAAAGTATTAGTGGATATCAAAGCACTGGGATTTTGAGGACTTAAAACCAGTTCTGCAAGACGAAAACTTTCTGGAGATTGGTTGTACAACAGTGTGAATAAACTTAATACTACTGAGATGTACACTTAGAAATGGCTAGGATAGTATATTTTATGTGATTTTTTTTTTTTTTTACCACAACTAAAAATATTTAAAAATGCATCCTCTTGGGGCACCTGGCTGGCTCAGTTGGAAGAGCATGTGACTCTTGATCTCAGGGTTGTGAGTTCGAGCCCCATGTTGGATGCAGAAATGACTTAAATAAATCTTAAAAACACACCCTTCCTGGGGCACCTGGGTGACTCAGTGGGTTAAGCCTCTGCCTTCGGCTCAGGTCGTGATCCCGGGGTCCTGGGATCGAGCCCCGCATCGGGCTTTCTGCTCTGCAGGTAGCCTGCTTCCTCCTCTCTCTCTGCCTGCCTCTCTGCCTACTTGTGATCTCTGTCAGATAAATAAAGAAAAAATCTTTAAAAAAAAAAAAAACAAAAAAACACACCCTTCCTGCAGTAAACAGGGATGAAGAACTGCAACACAAGGTGATGTATGTATAACACGCAGACATCACACGGTGGTTGTACAGGGTGTAGCAGAGACTACAGAGATGACTAAGGGCTATTTCTAAGTGTATATCTCAGTAGTATTAAGTTTATTCACACTGTTGTACAACCAATCTCCAGAAAGTATTTTACCTGCCTCTACCCTGTTAGATGAAAGAGAAATAATCCTCATTTGGTTTAAGCCATTGCAGCTTTGGGTCTTTTTATAACAGCAGCTGAGCCTGTACGTTAACACAAGAAAAGAGAATGATCACCTGCACATAAAGGGCGGGGGGGGGGGGGGATGCTGAGAGCAGAGTGTGCGGCTGGGGGAGGAAAACTGTCTGGGAGAACGTAACAATGCGAAGGTGGGCTCCGCTTCCCTCCGAAGGTAACTTTAGGACTAGAGAAGCCTGACAATGAACTTCCTTTCCAGGCTATGTCTCAGTGTTTGTAAAAATCTGAACATCCTGGTCACACCCAGCTATGTCAGTCCATGCTACCACCTATTAAAATGACTCATCGACACATTGGTTTCATCTACTGGATAGCATGTTGTAGATATTTAATAAATGTTTGTTGAATTGAATTGAATAATAAGAAAAAGAAGTTGAAGGAAGGTAACAGTGGCGTCTAAAGTGAGTTCTTTCCAGAGAGCATCCCAAGGTGTGAAAAGAGAAACAAGTGGTACAACACAGTCCAAGGTAAATGCCTTCATAGTTTTTCTGAGGGAAATGAATCATCAAAGCAGAGTTATCCAGGTACTGAAGTGGTTTCGGAAAAACAAGCAAGTACACAACATGCTGTTATTTAAAAAATCACGCATTGGGAAATAAATAAATCCAACGTCACAAACGCTGTAAGCTGTTCACCCTCAACTGTGAACCAGTAAACTGAGTAACATCATATTCTAAATTTGAAATGAAAACTATGTGGGGAAACAGTTGTTAAAAGATGCATTGAGGCAGACTTATTGAGAAAAGACAGGCCAACAAATTCTGGCCTAAAGACAAGACTGTTGACTGTTTGATAAGTGTATAATAAAACAGCAGAATTTTATTGGCACTATTACTCTATGAAGCTGAAACGTCCTACAATAGAGAGGTTATTGGACAGTATGGATCTGATACAGAAATGAAATTACCAAACAAAGCCGAGGATAGAGGAATATCACAAAGAAGCCCTATTCTCTGATAATGGGGTGTTTACTTCTATAAAAATTTCTTAAGGAAACAGTGTTTCATTCAGAAGGTGGTATTTATGGATAGCTTTTTTTTTTAAGACTTTATTTATTTATTTGACAGAGATCGCAAGTAGGCAGAGAGGCAGGCAGAGGGGGAGGGGGAAGCAGGCTCCCTGTTGAGCAGAGAGGCCAATGCAGGGCTTGATCCCAGGACCCTGAGACCATGACCTGAGCCGAAGGCAGAGGCTTTAACCCACTGAACCACCCAGGCGCCTCTCTATAAAAATTTCTTAAGGAAACAGTGGTTCATTCAGAAGGTGGTATTTATGGATAGATTTTTTTTAAAATTTTATTTATTTGACAGAGAAAGAAAGCACAAGGAGGAAGAGAGGCATGCAGAGGGAGATGGAGCAGCAGCCTCCCCAGCCGAGTGAGGAGCCTGACGTGGGGTTCAATCCCAGGACCCTGGGATCATGACCTGAGCCGAAGGCAGACACTTAACCTACTGAGCCACTCAGGTGCCCCTTATGGATAGCTCTTAAGTGAGCAAAAATATTTATCACAAAAGAGATCTAATATTCCTATTTAATAATATTATTAATATGTTCTAAATCAGCGTTCTTTGATTTTTATTATCAGTAAGACCAACTACAAGGAAATTAGAGTTCCTGATTAATGATGTCCATCCTTCAAGATGTACTCATCTGAAGTGTATTAGTTTCCTAAGGCTGCCATAACCAATTGCCACAAACTCTGGCCGCTTCCAACAACAGAGATTTATTCTCTCAGCTCTAAAGAGCAGAAATATGAAAGGGAGGTGTTGACGGGGCTGTCCCTCTCCCTAGAGAACCCTTCCCGGCCACTCTTAGCCTGTGCTGGCAGCACTGCGGGTGGCTGTTCCACTCTCATCTCTGCCTCTCTCTCCACATGGCCGGCTCCTCTATGTCACTTAAAAGGACACTAGACATTGGATGATCAAGAATGATCTTATCTTGGGGCGCCTGGGTGGCTCAGTGGGTTAAGGCCTCAGCCTTCGGCTCGGGTCATGGTCCCAGGGTCCTGGGATCGAGCCCCACATTGGGCTCTCTGCTCGGTGGGGAGCCTGCTTCCCCCTCTCTCTCTGCCTGCCTCTCTGCATTTTTTATTTATTATAAATAAATAAATAAAAGTGTGTACATATACACACACACACATATATTTTATTTGTTTATTATTTATTTGAGAGAGAGAGAAAAAGTACATGCACGAGTGGGAGGAGGGACAGAGGTGGAGGGAGAGGAAGAGGCAAAGAATCGCAAGCAGACTCCGTCCTGAGCACCGAGCCCAACTCCAGCTCAATCTCATGACTCTGAGACCAGGACCTGAGCTGAAACCAAGAGTCGGATGCTCAACCCACTGAGCCACCCAGGCACCCCAGTAATTGAGATATATTATTTTAATCATTCCATGCCTTAGTATACTTGCAAGAAAATCTTCAGATGGGTAAATAACAAAGGCTTCCAATTCTTTCATTTTTTTTTTCAAGTTTGTTTGCCTACTTATTTAATGATTTTTAAAATTTTTTTTAATTTTTTATAAACATATAATATATTTTTATCCCCAGGGGTACAGGTCTGTGAATCGCCAGGTTTACATACTTCACAGCACTCACCATAGCACATACCCTCCCCAATGTCCATAACCCCACCCCCTTCTCCCAACCCCCCTCCTCCCAGCAAACCTCAGGTTTTTTTGTGAGATTAAGAGTCACTTACGGTTTGTCTCCCTCCCAATCCCATCTTGTTTCATTTATTCTTCTTCTACCCCCTTAACCCCCCATGTTGCATCTCCACTTCCTCATATCAGGGAGATCATATGATAGTTGTCTTTCTCCACTTGACTTATTTCGCTAAGCATGATACCCTCTAGTTCCACCCACATCGTCGCAAATTGTTTGCCTATTTATTTTAAGTAATCTCCGCACCCCAGGTGGAGCTTGAGACCACAACCCCGAGATCAAGAGTTGTGTGCTGTACTAACTGAGCCAGCCAGACGCCCCAAAGGCTTCCAGTTCTTACAGTCAGAAATCAACAAGCATTGGGCTGTGGGTAGTCAAGAACCACATGTTAGCTAAAGGATGACGATACAATTATTTTATTAAACCATGGTTAATGGGGTGCTTTGGTGCCTCAGTCGGTTAAGTGTCTGCCTTCGGTTTAGGTCATGATCCCAGGGTTGTTGGATCCAGCCCCGCATTGGGCTCCCTGCTCAGCAGTGAGTCTGTCTCTTTCTCTCCCTCTGCCCCTCACTCAAATAAATTTAAAAATGTTTAAAAATCATGGTTAATAACAAATGAAATTGGACTTGTCTACAGACTTGCCATCAACAAATATTATGTGCAAAACTATTGCCTGTGTTGTATTTCGCATCATGGCATTTACTAGAAGTGCTGAGAGAACTGGATATATGATTTTAAACCTAGGTTGATGTTTTTCTTGCTCTTGAGAACTATACTTTGTTAAAGCAGTCCTTTCAGCTTTGTTTTCAATCAGCTAAAAATGTTTTATATATTACTCTAATCTAGTGTCCTAATTGTACTGTTTTCTGATTTGTATTTATATCTTGGGACAGTAAATTTTTAAATAAAAATGAATCCCCCAAAATGAACATGAACAGTGGAATGAATGGTTCCTTAAAAGAGCTACTAGAAAATCTGTTAATAAAGGTGACTTTTTCCATCCCCTTTTCCATCCTCTGTCTCCTCCCCAACTCTGTTTAGGTAAACAGAACCTAGACTACCTTAGGTCTTTGGCAAGGTCCCTAGGGGTGTCACTGTATGACAGGGAACAGGGCTCGGTGCTGTTAGAGTCACAGGGTAGTTGAGCTGGACAGATCTTAGAGGTGACCTGGGACAACCCTAACCTCACATATGGCTCCCCTCTGCAATATTTCTGTCCTGAGGAGCACCCACAATCACTTGAATTATCTAAGTCCATTTCTTTGTTCTTGGCTAGCTCTAACCACTACATTGTAGACCACCGTGCCGTCTGGAGCCACACTCAACCTCCCCACTTATTCTGTGCAGCACTGCCTATTATCTCTCTTTTTGCTGTTTACCTCCACTGAAAGAGCACTGGTTAAGAGGAAGAGGAAAATAGTGCTTCTGATCCACAGTCTTTAGGCTGTGTGCTTGGAGAAATTATTTCTACCAGGAACACTGGTTTTTCCATGTAAGCCTCGTAGATATCTTTCATCATCCAGAGAATGTATTTTTAGACATTTGGCTAAGGTTTGAATCATAAAATATACAATCCTAGGGCTTAAGAAAGGTCAGCAATTATCTGGTCACTTTAGAAACAAGGAGATAAAAGTCCCAGAGAGATCAAGTTATTGAAGGCCACTCAACACGATGGGGGCAGAGCTGGACTAGAACTCGGTCTGCTGATGCCTATGTGAGCATTTTCCCACTTTATCACACGCGGTACTGAATGTGATGCAAAGCCTGCTCCTACAAGAATTACTCTTGCGATGTTGGTCTCACTGATGCCATCTAATGAGCTAATCAACCTTCTATGGTCTGAATTTTGTGTCACCTCAAAATCTGTATGTTGAAGCCCTAACGTCCAATGTATTTGGAGGTAAAGCCTTTGGGAGGTGATTAGGTCATGAGGGAGAATACCTCAAGTGGGATTAGTGGACTTAAAAGAAGAGACACAGGAGAGATGACCTTTCTCTCTGCATTGTGAGGAAAAGTCAAGAAAACAGTCATCTATGACTTGGGAAGTAGACTCTTAGCAAGAATCAAATTGTCCTATATCTTGATGTTAGACTTCCTAGTCCCCAGAACTGGGAGGAGTAAAGTTTGTGGTTTAAGCTATTCCGTCTATGGTATTTGTTATAGCAGCTCAAACTGAGGAAGACATCACCCAGTGAATACATTCAGTGGTATTTACTGTGTTTTATGAGCAAATGAGGTCTTTGCTCTCATAGAGCTTGCACTCAGGTGAGCGAATGACCAACAGAACCCAAAACGCTGGAAGGCTTGGCTCCGGCTTTCACATCAGGGCACTGACTGGGACTAGAGTCACCTAGTTCAGCTCTTAATTCTTCACCATATACTTAGAGGAAAGGTAAAGTACCTGGAGTTAATGTCCCCACTTACAACTGCTCTGTAACTTGTCACACGTCATCATCTGACATGTGAACACTTCTTGGCTTAGAAGATAAGTCTCCTCACTCCTCTCTAGTACTCAACTCGAAGATTAAGCAGGAACCCAAGATCAACAGCAAGAACAATAAAAACATTTTTTGTTAAAACTCATTATTGTCCATAAAATAAAGCATATCTCTTGGGAACAGTAAAGCCATCAACTAGCTACTCGTAAATGAGAGAGGCATTTTCTGGTTGACACAGTGAGTGAGAAAGACCCAGATGGTGAACCCTTTTGGCATAGACATATCTGCGCCGGCTGTCTAATACATTTCTCCGCTGCGTTAACTCTTCCTCCATCAGAACCATCACAGCAGTTTGCTTATTTCCAAGAAGACCAAAACAGGAAGGTTTTTGTCTATAAGATTCCTACCTTCCTCCTTCAACACTGGGGAGGCCTATTCACTGCTGGCAGCATCTGCAATGACCTGGATCCTTTGGCGAAAATCTCAAAGCTCTGGCCCATGTCAGATTCAATACAGTCTCTTCCTCATAAAGCAGGAAAGGGCACTAGACTCTCAGAGGCTAGGTTACCTAGGCTGGACCTGATGCTTGAAGGAAGATTCAGAATTTATTTTAAAAAGGGTTTTGGCTTGTTGGATGGAACGTGTTGCATGACTGCTGGCTGGAGAATGAGTCCCTTGGGCTTGCGGCCCTGTCTTCTTTCATGAGGAATCCCTGCCAATCCAGGATCTGTGAACTGCTTCTGCCAGCCAGTCTCTAATTTAGCATATGTACAAAGCCAATTTTTGGACACCATGATGGAGCCTGGCATCTCTGCAGCCCTCCATGTTTGTGATGCTCACAGTGAAATAACAAGTAGCTAGCAAGACAGAAAAAAAATATGACTAAAAAAGGCTCTCTAAATTCACAGATAAATCGTCTCTGTATTATACATGTATATGAGTCTCCCTCCTGCTTTTCCAATATAAACTTCCCCCATGTAAATCCTTGTAGTTATTTCATTTAGATTTTCAATCTGAGATACACTTAGCAATAGCCAACAGTGACAAAGATAAAACCCTGCTCCCCACTGAGAACATCTGATTTTTTAAATGTAGAAATGCTGCTCTTTACAAAATAGGACATTTCCCTTTTAATTAGTTTCAAAATATACCCAAATAATTTGCAACCAGGAAATGATACCATTTTAGAGTACTTAAAAATAATTCCCATGCATGCAAAGCCAATTTGATGAAAGGCACAAGCTAGTGAAACCTTCGGTTTTTAGAGAAACTAAACTGTTTCTGTGGGGACAGCTATTGCTACCAAGGGAAAATTCACCTAACCCTCAGGCATGGAGCATTGTCTTCTCTCAGAAAACCACAGTCGAAGATATTTTCTGAATATCTGGGGACAACCGCTGATTGAGGCTTGAGTGTACCCATCCATCTTTGTTGAAAATATGGATCTTTCAGCTTCCCTGTCTTCTATGGATTTTCTTGCCAGCCATCTAGTTTTCTAACAGTCCTTCAGAAAAGAATGGGTAGCTAAAAGCTCTCTGGTATCATGTCATGCTATTGAAAAGAAATACATATATTGTGCTCACCCACTCTTTACTCTGCTGCCAATGAGTCCCGGGAGGGGTGTCCATCAGGAGAGGCATTTTGACTTTTGCCTGTACATGAATGAAATCAAACGTCTGAATAAAAGGGAGGGGGAGACTGTATGATTTCCTGATGTGTATTCCTTCCAATGCATGGATTATGACAACGACCAACTTTTTAGCTCTTTTGGTAAGTGAGAGCCCTGCTCTCCTGGCCAGGCGAGCCACTGCTGATAGGTTTGCTAGCACAGGATGAACAAACTCTCCCCAATCATACTCAGTCCTTACCTGCTACCGTAGAAAGAAAGTCTGAGCCCTGCATGTATAAATATAAATATTTTAGGAGCTTGCCTGATGGTGAGTTTGCACGGCCATGCAGAAGCCAAGCTTGATTGCCCTGGCCTGGTGTGGGGCTCCCCAGGTGGCAGGGGCTGAGAGCGGGCAGTGCAGTTGGTGGGGGGTGGAAGAGAGTGCCTCCAGTCATTCTGAGTAGCCCCTGGGCTGATTAGTGACGAGGGCTGACAGGCTCCTAAGGGGAGGTCCTGTCCAGTTTCTTTCTGCAGCAGGCATGATGGGCCATGCATGGGGTCCGGAGGCAGAGACTGGGGATTTTTTTGTGTGACCATGACTACATTCCTCATCAACAGGCCACACTCATGGTCTCTTTGGAGGCCACCGACTCGCTGGAGGATTACCATTAAGGGACGTCTGCTCAGTGGCGCCAGGTTCTGTCCCCACCCCTCAGGGGCCAGCATGGTGCCTCCATGCTGCTTGTCCCAAGCCAGACAGAAGGGCAGGGCACCAGGTCTGGGAATTAGAAAGGGCGATCGATATGTGTATACGGAACGCAGTCACGGACAATTGAAAAGGCTCACACGTAATCCCACTGGGAACTGTTTAAAACTGAAGTCTCTGATAAATGACTCACGGAACCCAGACCCTGACTTAGCCTGCCCGGGAATGGCCAGAGGTGAGGTTCATCGTGTTGTGATTCATGGAGTTCAAGTGACTGAAATGTATGTAAAAGATCCCAGGACTGGCCCTGCAAATAAAAATAACTATTAAACAGGGAAGAATTTTTCACTCCTGACTGCTCTTAAGACCTTGAATTATGAGATCACCACTACCTTTTGAATTTTGATGTCAAAGGAGAGACTACTACTTTGAAACATAATGCTTATGACTTGAGTTCTACGGCCTCAGTACCCTGTGACAACTGCCACCTGGCCACTACGTTGAGATTCTTTACTGATGAGCATGTGTGCAGTGGGAAGGTCATTTGGGGAATAATTAGAGACCACACAGTTACGAGAACTAAGGCAGGTATGGGATTAGAACACAGATGTTTTGAACTTTTGGCTTTTGATGAGGTAAAATCAGTGACGATGTACTTCAGGGGTGCTGGGTGGCTCAGTTGGTTGGGCAGCTGCCTTCAGTTCAGGTCATCATCTCAGGGTCCTGGGATCGAGCCCTGAGGGCTCCCTGCTTAGCAGGGGAGTCTGCTTCTCCCTCTCCCTCTAGACCTTCCCTCCCTTGTGCTCTCTTTCTCTCTCTCTTTCAAATAAAAAAATAAAATCCTTTTTTTTTTAAAGATTTTATTTATTTATTTGACAGACAGAGATCACAAGTAGGCAGAGAGGCAGGCAGAGAGAGAGGAGGAAGCAGGCTCCCTGCTGAGCAGAGAGCCTGATGCGGGGCTGGATCCCAGGACCCCGGGATCATGACCTGAGCCAAAAGCAGAGGCTTTAACCCACTGGGCCCCTAAAATCTTTCTTTTAAGAAAAGTATGTACTTCAGTTGTATCAAAGCTTAGTAGATTCTAAGATCAGAGTTGGTTTATGATTTGGGATTAATTTACAAGTTTTGTTAATCTAGTAATGCAGTGATTTTCCTAGTTAAAAGAAAATATTTCGTATCCTGGATTGGTGGGAGTTGGTTTATAACAGAGTTAAAGAAAAGGTAGCCTCCGGATAGAGAAAAACTGTATCACTCAGGGCTCTCCAGAGAAACAGAACCAAGAGGAGATAGACAGATAGATAGATAGATTTATTTATTTTTTAAATTATTTTATTTTATTTTTTTAAAAGATTTATTTATTTGACACAGAGAGAGAGATCACAAGTAGGCAGAGAGGCAGGCAGAGAGAGAGGGAGAAGCAGGCTCCCTGCTGAGCAGAGAGCCCCATGTGGGGCTCCATCCCAAGACCCTGAGATCATGACCTGAGCCGAAGGCAGAGGCTTAATCCACTGAGCCACCCAGATGCCCCGACAGACAGAATTATTTTAATGAATTGGCTTACAAGGTTGTGGACTGACAAGTTCAAAATCACAAGGTAAACTGGCATGCTGGAAACATGGGCAAGAGTTGGATGTTATAATCCCAAGGCAGAATTTCTTCTCCTGGAGACCTTCAACTGATTAGAGGAGACCCATCTACATTATTCAGAGTAATCTGCTCTCTGTGAACTGATTATAGATGTTAACCATATCCCTAAAATATCTTCTTAGCAACATCTAGATTTGTGTTTGATTAAATAACTGGGAACTATAGTTTTACCAAGCTGACACATAAAATAGATCATCACAATAGATTTCTTTCAAACTGTGGAAAAATAATAAATGTTTTCGGTCCATAAAGATTCAGTCTTCTGGGATGGGGGGTTGGGTGGGCCTGGTGGTGGGTATTATGGAGGGCACGTATTGCATGGAGCACTGGATGTGGTGCATTAATAGTGAATTTTGGAATACTGAAAAGAAATAAAATAAAATAAAATTTAAAGAAAGATCCAGCCTTCTTCCTTTTGGAAGAGTCCTACAAGCCACACCTCAGCAAATAAGGCATGATACACTAAGAGAACTGCAGCTCTACAGTTTTCCTCACCAGACAGTCACGGAAGAGGATGCAGATTCTGGGCCTTGTATAAATGTTGTACAGAGAAGGGACTGACCAACAAGCTGAAATGGAAAGGAGGAAGATCATCTATTCCATAGTTTCTATCATGGTTCTATCAGTGTCTCCAAAGCAGCTACTCCAACCACAGCCAGTGTAGCAATAGTTGTCTGTGTTGCCCACCTGACCAGTTCCTGACACACACTTTCCCTGAACATTGTTCTCAAATATTCCCTAAGTGTGTCTTTGAGCATGAGTACTCTGACTGCGTGGGTAAACCTCATGAAAGGAGATTATGAACATACTGTATTAGGCCAACAAGTCATGGGTCTCATCCCAAAGAAGCATAAGCTTCCTTCCCTGCTAATTACACTCTAAATCTTTCCTTTCATAATTTTTATATTTATAAGATAGTTTAAACAACAAAGTAAACTTTATGACACTTTATCATTTATTAAGTGCTTTCATACACACTTATGTTTTATCTTTGAGGATAAAAGGTTGATGGTACCACTCCTATGTTAGAGATGATGCCACAAAAAGCTCGAAGAGGTTAGCAGCCTCCCCTGATATCACACAGCCATCAGACTGCTGAACAGGGATTGGAGCTGCAGCCTTCTGCTCCTGGCTATACCTCGGGCTGCCGGGACCATTCCAGATCTTGCTGCTGGTGAACAGCTCAACTCTCCAACCTTAGTTTATGGAGTTACATAAAGGTGGCCAGAATCAAGGAGTGACTCTCTGCTTCTGGAAAATCTTTGCTGAAGATATTTCTCCTACATATGGCCAGGTACCCTTTTCCCCTTCCATGTGTCTTTCCTGGGTGCAGAGAGCTCTCTCTATTGGAAATCAGTGGGAGGTCTCTGCACAATAAAGGGCAGCGAATGAGAAGCAGGATGTGAATCTATTCCATAAAGTGAAAACTTTAACATCCTAACAAGTAATTAAGAAAAAATTTGAGGTTGTTTCCTCAGCTGATCATCACCGGCAGAGCCAACTTTGGATTAAACACTTCTGCTCAGTGGTTTTGACATTCTCAGTCAGGCATATCTTGATGAAATTAGAGATGCAGAAAATATTTTTTGATGGAGCACAGGGACAAAACAGCTAGAAGGGAAGCCAATTTTGTGTGCAAACTTGTACAGACTGAGATAAAGAGGAAAACAGAAAGCAAGAGAATAAAGAGTGTGTGAATGTGTATAAATGAAAGAAGATGAAAGCAAGTGATAGAAGGGGAAAGGCTGCTCCTCATTAATTAGACTTTAAGATCCTGGCAGCAAGAGGTGTGTTTATAAACAATCTTCACTAAAACATACCTTTCCAATGACTGACTGTTGTATTTGCCAAAAAAGTCTTTAATGATTCTGTACTCATTTCAATCCAAAAGTAGAGACAGAAATATTAGTAAGTGAACATAGCCATTCTTACGATATATTAACTCTGCAAAGAGGTTAATATTTCTAATGTTCATCCATTTTTTAAAAATAAGTAAAACCAAGGCAACTACTAATTTCAAGAAGAACAAGAAAGCAAATACAATCACAGTAAACCACATCTCGGTTGTGAAAATAAGTAGTATATAGGTAAACACTGAATACTGATCTAATCCTCAAATATATTTATATTGGGAGGATGAAGATAAGAGAGAGAGCCGAGACAGCTCAATCCTCATCTTACATAAAAAGAAGTCAATAGGTAATATATACAACTGAAAAATAAATAACAGTATAAAATGCTATTTAGAAATAGCAAGAAAGCTAGAAAATTTGAAAATAGTTGTTTTTTTTTTTCTAGGAAGCAAGTCCGGAGGAGGGGCAGGAAATGGTGGATTTTCTTTATGAGCTTTATTGTAACAGAAAGGAAACCCCTATATCAGCTATGTTTCCTTGACTCCTCGATACTTTAGGTCACTGTTGTATAGTAGGTAGGGCATGATATTAATAAGGTCAGGACTATGGTCTTGCTCTCTGAGCACATGACTCCTCATCTCATTGTAGTCATGTGACATATGTCTGAATGGAAAGTGGGCTACAGCAAATGGAGTTGATCAGCACAAATCTACAATCATCACTTACTAAGGTCCTCTGGACTGATCTGTGGTTGTGTTGCACTTGATCTTGTTGAACATGACCCTCTCTCTCTCTCTCTTTTAACAGACTTTATTTATTCATTTGAGAGAGAGAGAGAGACAGAGAGAGAGAGAGAGACAGAGAGAGAGAGAGCATAAGTGGGGGGAGAGGCAGAAGCAGACTCCTCACTGAGCTGGGAGCCTGACATGGGGATTGATCCCAGAACCTAGAGATCATGACCCGAGCTGAAGGCAGATGCTTAACCATCTGAGCCACCCAGGTGCTCCTAGCATGACTCTTTTAAGTCACCATGTGCATTGCTCCTGGCAATGCACAAACACAGACAAGAGGGGCCTTCAAGTTTCAAGTCTCAGCCCCACTTGTGAACCGCTTCCTTGACTTCTTTCCCAACCCCAATCCTATCCCAGTTTTAAGCCTTCCAGACACTGGTTCTGCTGTTTTGCTTTCCCACTTATATACTCATTTGGACTCAAAAGTGTGGACCTTATTTTGTGAAACGGATCACCCCAAAACTTAGTGGCTTAAAACCACAACCATTTTATTTGCTTATGATTCTCGGTTAAGAATCTGCACTGGCTCATCTCGGTGATTCTGTGGGTCCCACTGGGGGTTGCTTATGTGCATCCAGTTATCTGATGGCTTGACTGGGGCTGAATGATCTAAAATGGCCCCGCCTACCTGATTGTTAGTGTGGGCTAACATTAGGGCCATCTGTGTCCAGCAGGAGAGCCAGGGATCCTTTATGAGATGGCATAGTTTGAGAAGGGAAAGCGCCAATGTGTTCCTTGGCCAAGACAAGTCCCATGGCCTAAACGCGGGAGAAGAGTACACAAAGGTGTGGATATAGGAGGTGTGAATCAATGGAGTCTACCAGAGACACTTTCCCTGGTTGTAATCTGGGTCCCTGCTTGGGTCCAATCTTCAATGGAGACAGAGCTCTCCCCAGAAAATGGAGGTACCATTCTTTCTCTCCAAGAAGAATACAAACCCACTGAGGATTTATTTATTTTTTTCTCTTTTATTACCCATCCATAAAAGAAAACAAAGGCAGTTTGATTTCTATGAAGAAACTAGGTTCTCCTATGTCTTATCTCAAAACCACTGAGTCAGGCCATGCCTAAGAGAGTTGGGAAGACGTAGCAGCACTTTTGACGACAGACATGCTGGCCTTCAACACACACCAGAATTTCTTGACTATACCCTTCATGGAGAGCAATAAGCCCAATTTTCCACAAAAATGAAAAATTGGAGATATACTTGCCCAATAACAGGAATTATTTCAGATAAGTTATGCTTATCTCCGTTCATTTAATATTCCATCAAGCTGATGCACAACAACTGTCTAAAACAAGTATTATTACAGAATAATGTGAATTAAACCAACTAAGTGCGAGGCACTGTGTTAGATGCTTGGCATACAAACATAAGTACATTATTGCTCCTGTCTTTAAGTTGCTCAGAACCTATTAAGAGATACAGATAAATACGGACATCCTCCAATATCCAAACCTAGTCCATTATGAAAATGGCTGGATGAAAATAGACTGAAAACGTTTTTGGACAGTGAAAGCCTATATTCCCTCATAGTTAAGGGAACCAATAGTACTGTGTTCCCAGCCAACACCAAAACTCCAATCAATTCCCTCAAGAATTATCCTTAAAGGGGCGCCTGGGTGGCTCAGTGGGTTAAGGCCTCTGCCTTCAACTTGGGTCATGGTCTCAGGGTCCTGGGATTGGGCCCCACAGCAGGCTCTCTGCTTGGCAGGGAGCCTGCTTCCCCTTCTCTCTCTGCCTGCCTCTCTGCCTACTTGTGATCTCTCTCTGTCAAAATAAATAAAAAGAAATAAATAAAAAGAATTTTCCTTAAAGTTTAATTGTCTACATAACAACTCACTGAGTATTTTCTACATCATGTAAAGAATTTATAACACTAATTACCTAATTATTTAGCAATGAATGAGCACTCATGTATGTTTTTACAGTACACGATACTGTATAGTAACAGATACAACTTCTGTTCTCCTTCTATGCCATATTAACATGAATATAAACAATGCACATAAACATAAATAATGAAACAACATGCTAAGGAACCTTTCTTAGAAGACTTAATAACATGAGAAACCTAAATGTTTTTGCCAGCATACACATGCAGCCCTTGTTGGTATTTTGATCCAGATGGTGAATTCTGGGTTAATAGTTTCCTCAAGTTACTATAGTAAATATTCCAATGGGGAGAATTTAGATAGGGCAGAGTTTTTTACTAATATCGAGACAATGAAGCAATGTGGCAATGTTCTCTGTAGAGCGTTACATAACCAAAGGAGGAAACAAAAGTGTGATAAAGTATGACCAGTATACATTCTGTGTGCATATGGGCAAGGTGAACAAAGAACACTGAAGCAGCATGTCTACTGTTACTGTGGTGTCTCTGATTTTTTTCCACTTTTATGATTCTATTATTGTTATTCTATTGTTCTGCCATTAAGACGAGATATTTAAAACATGAACACGTGCAAAAACAATGGATGCAAATATAAGTGTGAGTGTGAGTGTAAGTGAATGCAAACCACCCCCACCACCCCTGTTGTTCCTGCACGATCTTCAGTGCCTGGTTAGACTATTACAAGTGGAAAAGGCTGGACACTAGAAAGATCACGCGGATCAGGTCTGCTTTAGGGAAGCTGGGGTTCTCTGCAACCAGCAGCCATTCAACTGACGTGTCAAAATGTACACATATAAAATATAAATGACTTACATTGTACAGTAGGTAACTGAGGGTGTATTACATTTTTGTAATTTAAATTATACAGAAGAAACACAAAAAGGACTTGGTATTTGAACCTTCCTGGGGGGGGATGCCTGGGGGGCCTAGTCAGTTGAGCATCTAACTTTTTGGCTCAGGTTGTGATCTTAGGGTCCCGGGATAGAGCCCTGCATTGGACTCTGTTCTGTGCACAGTGCAGAATCAGCTTGAGATTCTCTCTCCCTTGCCCACCCCCCCACCCCACGCTCTCTCTCTCTCAAATAAATAAATCTTTAAGAAAATAAAAAATAAAAGTCCCCGGTACATAATTTAAAAAAATTTTTTTTAAAAGACTGATTGATTTAACAAAGACAGAGACAGCAAGAGAGGGAAAACAAGCGGGGGGGTGGGCAGTGGGAGAGGGAGAAGCAGGTTTCCCACTGAGCAAGGAGCCCCACGTGGGGCTTGATCCCAGGACCCTGGGATCATGATCGAGCCAAAGGCACATGCCCAATGACTCAGCCGCCCTGGAGCTCCGAGAATTCTTTGGATGAACAAAAATTACTTTATCAGTCACCCGTCCAATTTAAGTGTTTTGATGATGACTTGGATTGTCTCAAAGCAGGTATAACAGCAGCATCTCATACTTGTTTTAGACAGCTGTTGTGCATCAGCTTGACGGAATATTAAGCAGTCATTAACATTTGTAATTATGAAGACTGTGGTGATGTGGAAAAATTCTTACAGTGTGTTAAGTAAAAAACAGCTAACTACAAAATTATATTCCAAGTATTACTGCAATGAAGTAAAAATGCATGGGGAAGAGCTGGAAAAGAACACACAGTAAGGAAAGCGTTTTTACACACATCACATGTGAAGTGGATTAAGTGGAGCTTTGCACAAAGCAAATCCTACCTTACAGCTATAGACACTGAAGAGGGTAGACGACTTCACATTTTAGCTCCAGTGATATGAGCTATAACAGAAACCCTGCAATCATACAGGCGTAACACAGCAGCAGCTCCTGTCTTGTTCACCTTGACTGTGAACGTGGAGGGCTGGAGGGCGGGGCGGCTGTGCCTTCGGCTCCACCCAGTCTTCCAGGACGCAGGCTGCCAGGGCCCTGTCCTCTTTAACCCACACATCCCAAGGTCCCTCTCTGGCTATTAACAATCGACAAGGAGAAAGAACACGGAGGACAGTGGAGAGTTTTGATGGGTGAGGGCCGGAGGTGATAAACATCACTCCAACCTACAATCTGTGGGGCAAAACTTAATCATATGGCAATACGTGACCAGAAAGAAAGCTAGGGAACAGAACCTGTGTGCCTGCAAGAAGTAGAAGTGGGTTTCGGTGGACAGCTGGCTGATCTCTGCTACAGGAATTCTCCCGTCTAACCAGACACGCCAAGAACTGGAAGTCCGTCTTCCTTTTCTGGCTTTGTGCTTACATTTTCATTTCTCATTCATTCATATTCTCTCTTACATACAAACACATTAGAGATAAGTACTTTATATGTTGAAATCTAAGCAAAAGACTGTTGTTCTGGGGCTCCTGGCTGGCTCAGTTAGAAGAGCATGAGACTCCTGATCTCAGAGTTTGAATTCAAGTCCCACATGACTTAGAAATAAAATCTTAAAAAAAAAAAAAACGGGGGGGGGGTGTTCTATATCTAAAGACTCCCAACATACCATCTGATTCTTTTTGAGGACACCCATTACATTCTCAAGGAAATACTTACCAGGGATAAATCCAGGTTCTGGAAGAAGAGAATCTGGCGAAGAGCTGAGAAAGAATAAGCAAATGCCTGCCGAATCCCACAGCCTTTATATTTTGGGTACCACCCCTATCTTTGCTTAGGCACTATCCCATTATCAACAGGCAGGAGGGAAATAAAATCCTACCTGTAGCATCCATAAGACCCCCTACCACTGCCCCTGAAATCCCAGCCAGAAGGCACTAGAAAAGAGTTGGCATGTTTATCTTCTCTGGGGCTTACGTTACTAGGCTCTTGCCCAACTTTTCAGGCCCAAATCCACTGCGGTCATGACCAACAAAAGTAAGAGCCATTTTCAAGAAAAAAACATTAAAAGCACATTAAAATATTATTTGGGGCTTACATCCTGGAAAACAGCCATCTGTCCCAAATTTGGCATTTTTGATGTCAAATGTTCTTATTTGGTGTGGTGAACAAATCAGTTCAAGTCAGAACAAATCACTAGATCCTATTGGTCCTTGGTGGGGCTTGGTGGATACTGTGTATTCAACGTAAAAGTCAGAGCTTAGACTGGACAATGAGAAAAATAAATTGCTATATTATATTTCTCTGCCTCCTGCCAAGACAAACCAGTACAATGCCTTGAACATTTAGGCACTTAAATACTGAGCTAATCACTGTTAATGTTGTTTGACTATAATTGAGAAACCACTGAAGTAGGTATGGAAAAATGTAGCTATAGTAAGTATTGCCCAGCTTACAGGTGTGTTCTGAACCTTTTATAGGTCCGCCTATTTCCTCCTACATGCAACACACACACATACACACACACACACCCCTACACATACAACGATCATCCACACACATCTATACACACCAATCCACACATACACACACCATCCATACCACACACACACACATGCATGCACACATGTACACACGACAACTCGTGTACATCTTTACTCTTGGGAATGCTGTTCCTCACAGCTGTTCCATGGGGTGATCTTAAGTGTCCCGGTGGGCAATCAGGTCAGAAGTGCCTGCTTCCAGGCAGAGTGGACCCATCCAGGTTGGGTGTGCTGCCCCTGAGGCCACTAGAGAAACCTATGCTTCCAGAGGCCCACCCTGGCTCACTCTCTCCCTACCTTTTAACACATGAAACGGGAACCCTTTCAACAAAACAAACAACCCTTGTTTTGGGGATAAAGAAACATCTAGAAGGCTCAGTTCCTATTCTCTGAGTTCAGTCTCTGTTTCTGACCTGGGTAAGTTCCTTACTGTTGCCATGGGTTTGGAAGCCCTTAAACTAGGGCTTGCAGTTAACCGTAAAATCTACGTGATGAAGAGAGAGGAGATGACAACTTCAAGGCGGGTGTCAGAATTGTCAGGAAGAAAACTATCTTTTTAAAAAGTATTATTTTAAAAATTACCTTCAGTACAGTTAGCATAGAAAGGCTAAGGGTAGAAAGAACTACCTATGTTCGGATAAAAAGAAATAAACTGTGTTAAGGCGCTAGTGGAAAGATAGTCCTAAAGGTGAGGCTGGGATGTATTAGGATTGAGACAAAGAAAACCAAATTTCTTTGCAAAATAAAGTAAGAAGAATGAAGAGGCTCTAGTAGTTTGAGAAGGGTGGGGAGAGGGAGTTAGAAAGATGGTAGGACTTTGGTCCATGACAGTGGCCTATGTTTCAAGTAGTTTATTGTGCTATGGTGTGTTTTCCAGAAGCTGGGAGACTCGGGGACAGCAGAATGGCTGCCATCTAATTTATAGGTAAGATATATATATATATATAATTTATAGGTAAGATATATAAGATGTATTGAGCCTCTTATGCCAGGCACTAGGTTATGCAGTTAATATGCACCTTCTGATTTAATCCTCATACCCACTCAGTATGACAACAAGCCTGTGACTATCCAGATTTTATAGATGAGTGCTCAGAGGCTTGCCAAGGGTCAGGCACCCAGTAAGTGAGAGTCCAAATCTGAGTTTGACTGATTTCAAAGTCCATCCTATTTATTAAGTCACTAGAGCACATCATCCTCGTGAACACTGAAAGACCGTAGTTCTAGGCTGTAGAGCAGAAATTATTGTGGTTTACTAATTAAGGGCAATAAAAGCATCCTAGAAATGCAGAGTACTAAATAAATACTAGTATCACTGTCCTTGCACTTGACCACTGACATCTGAAGGAGCACTGTCATCTGAAATGGAAACATGACAAGCCAGCAAGGGCTTATTAATGTCACATGAAAATGATATAGTTAAATACTCATGTTTGCATTCCACTTGATATTTATATTCTGAAGATCTTGTTCTCAGGCACTGAGCTCCCATTAAGGTCAGCACCATTTGCAAATCCAGAGAAAATACAGAAATACATCACTTCATTTTTTTTTTTTTTTTTCCCCCTGAGACAAAAAGAAGAAAAGTGGTTCAGCATTTTGGCTCAGAATTGTAAAGCAGAAATCATGGTGCCTTTACCACTCCTGCTTCAAAAAGAAGAAATTATAGCCTTTCATTCTCTTAGCAGCATGTAACTAAGGTTTAGATGAGTGAACAGATGCATGCAAAAATCAGCCACGCGGATAGAAAACATTCATTTTCACAATCTGGTAAATCTGCTAGGTACGCATGAAACGGAGCCAAATTGATTTCAGCAGAACGCAATGTCACAGCCTCGGCACAACAGGGATTCTTCTCGGCCTCACTCAGTGCCAGGCCTGTTACCATCCAGGGCCTTGGGTGTATCGATCACCCAGCCACCGAGGGTATGTGAATAGTCCTATAAGTGGTGGCATGAACCCCAGTTGACGGACTTGTATTTCCATTCCTATTAACGTACTTGAACATGCGACTATGTTCTTGCTTTTCCCACTTGGAGGCCTATTTTCAGCTTCTTTTATCCAGCACCTTATCCCTTCTACAGGTAGTTCACTGAACTATGGAATCTGAAAACAGAAAGTATCCTTAGGGATCATCTTGCCCAATTTCTTCATTTTATGGATGATATACAGGGAGGAGAAAATTCTTGCCCAGACCACATGGGTCATTAACAATGACTCAGGCACCTTATGACTTCCAAATCCTTGCTTTTTTTCACTTCATGCTATCTCCACTGAATCTGGACTCAGCTTACGTAAAAGGGGGTTTCTGTAATTCCATCAACCTAAACATCTATAAGTCTATGAGATATTTATAATGCAAAGGGCTCTATTTAACCTGTTCTTGGATTTCCTGTTTATCTCCTGGACCACAGGTCCTCAAACCCATCATGATACAAGCTTACAATCCCTTATTAGAAAATCTCAGAGACAGAGACTCCCTCTCTGCCTCTCCTGGGACAGGGGTCCGGTCCGAGGCCCGTGGGAGGCTCCCGAGTGCAGCTGGGCCCAGCCTACCCGCTCCGGCAGTCATGGCAGGCACCCTAGACCTGGACAAGGGCTGCACATTGGAGGAGCTGCTCCACGGCTGCATCAAAGCCTTCGATGACTCTGGGAAGGTGCGGGACCCTCAGCTGGTGCGTATGTTCCTCATGATGCATCCTTGGTGCATCCTGTCCTCTCAGCTGGCGGCAAAACTGCTTCACATCTACCAACAGTCCCGGAAGGACAACTCCAATTCGCTGCAGGTGAAAACATGCCACCTGGTCAGGTACTGGATCTCAGCATTCCCAGCAGAGTTTGATTTGAACCCTGAGCTCACTGAGCAGATCAAAGAGCTGAAGGCTCTGCTTGACCAAGAAGGGAACCGGCAGCACAGCACCCTCATTGACATTGAGAGCGTGTCCATAGGGCGAGCTAGAGGGCAGGGCAGGGCGCCTAGCATCCCACGACATCTGTCCTTAATAAATGTTTGTTGAATTGAAAAAAAAAAAAAATCTCAGAGACAAAGATATTCTAGAATGAAGCATTTTTTGAACCTTAGAAAGGTAAAACAGTACCCACATAGTCTGTTTTATTTTGCTTCTCCCCAAAACCTAGATTAAAATGTAGGGCTGGTCAGGCTAAGGCAATGGAGTCTACAAACTGCCTCATGTCAGTATAGGTCAGGTTTTGCTGCTGAGTAAGTCAGTTGCAAACTTATGATAAAACTCTTGGTTTTCGGAGCTCTTTGGATTTGGATCTGTGGCTAAAGGACTGGGGATTCACACTACTCTCTTCAGACGGGTGGCCTTGAACAAATATCATCGACCGGTTGGGTAGTATCAGTCACTTTTATCAGTAAAAGGGTGGTTTTTCACTAGCGTCTTGTCAGGACTTTGCTTTCTTTGTAGGCTTCGTTATTCTCGCTGCCTCTCCATTACATCCTGGATAACAAAATGGAATGGTCCCATGCTGGACAGACCTTAGGGAGCTTGGGTTCAGAAGCTGGCTGCCCTGTTTGTTTCTTGGGTTTTTTATGAAACAGATCCTGCTGGGATCACCGGAGGGGCAGGTGCTTTATGAGGCAGCTGGGGAGGTCATGGTGGGGACTGGAAGCAGCACCTGTCCTCTTGGGCTTCAGTAAAAGCTGAGCAGGGAGGGCTTGCCACCAGGTCCCCAACGGGCAACTGATCGTGCCTGCGTCTCTGGGCTTTCTCTGGCTCCAACTGCTTCTCAGCTTCCTCCTTCTCATCAGATGGGCAGGTTTCCAGGGCTGTCAGATTTTCTTCTGCCCAAGTTAACAGGGACATTGATTTTGGAGGAAGGCAGGCCCTTCCCCCAGCTCATCCTTCCCTCACTCCTGGCTTAGCCACGCCAGCTCTGTGGCAGTGTCCGGTTTTATTAGTACTGCCTGGCTGAGGCCTCCTTTCCCAGGCGGCCCCTGTGATTTCCAGCTCCTCTCCACTTGGCATGTCGACATGCACTTCTGGTCTCCCAGGGAGAGCCTGCTTACCTGGATAATGGGCACTTGACCCCCTGGTTTCCAAAGTGGGCTTCTGTACCACAGCAGGGCTTGCATCTGTTTTTATTGTCTTCTGGACTGACGCCGGGAGGGAGTCCTATAAACGTGACCTTGCTTGGCTGGCTTTGGGGTTGATGGAAATCAGTTCACTTTGGGGGTTCTAATGGGCCTGGATGGAGGAGTTCCGGAGTGACACGGGAAGGTGTATTGTGACTGTGAGGAGGCCTTTGCTCCTTCAGAGCTGGAACATGGCTTTCCTAAAATTTTTCATCTGGCAAAGAATCGTTGGCACCTGTTTGTTTGAGGAATTTCACCATAGGAACAGGAGGATGGAATTTTACTTAGAAAACCATAAAGGTCTTCTAAGAAAGAGGACCCATGTATGTCTTTTGGAGCAGTCTGGGCGGGTAGGTTTGGAGAGGTAGGAAGAGAGAGGGAGGGAGGAAGGAGAACCTTGTCTCCCATAACTTTTGTGCTCATCATCCTTGTCTCTTCTCACTAGCCATGGTGACAGCACGATGGCCTCCCCACCCACTCTCCCCAGCTCCAATCCACTGCACTGCAGCCAAAATGATATTTTGTAAGACACCCCACTCAGTGTTTAAAACGCCTAGTGGCCTTCCGCTACTCTCCGAATGCATGCAGAGTCTTTACCAGGGCCCTCGGTCCTGCATCAGGTGGCGCCTGCCCTCACTCTAGCCTTACCCTGTGCCACCCCCATGCTCACGGGACCACTCAGAGCGCTCCTGCTGCTCCTGGGTCTTTACGCACACCTCCCTTCCTGCCCAAAAGGCTCTTCCTCTGTTCCATTCTCCCCTGTATTCCTGCCTTAATCCAGTTACCTCCCGTTCATCCCTTCAGATCCCAGTTCAAACGCCATCTCTCTCCAGCCTGGACTCCTATTTTCTACTCTGGCAGCACACTGGGCTTCGCCTTCTCATCACCTATCACAACTGACAACTTGCTATTTCAGCAACTGTTGGGCTGATGTCTGTTTCACTCATCAGCCCCATCAAGGGGGGTGGATTTTTGTTTGCTCACCATTATCACTTCCAGCGCGGCCTCACACCCCCAGACAGTAGTTCCTCAATAAGTATTTGATGAGTGAATGATTTATCTTGCTAGTACGACAACCTCACCAACAATGCTACTCGTGTATAAGACAA
Source organism: Mustela erminea (assembly GCF_009829155.1). Taxonomy (NCBI): domain Eukaryota; kingdom Metazoa; phylum Chordata; class Mammalia; order Carnivora; family Mustelidae; genus Mustela; species Mustela erminea. The sequence continues at coordinate 11,243,500 of NC_045628.1, forward strand.
AAAACTCCTATGTTCCTCCAGTGTAGAATGGAAATTCCACTTGCTGGGAAAACTTGGGCAAGGGCTCTTCCTGAGAGTTGGGATGAGTGAGCCCGTGTCTCCAGTCCCTGGAGTTGACTGTGGGCACTACATCCAGCTTGACATTTCTCTCCCGAAGCTCCAAAGGCCCTCTCTGATGGCAGGCTGGCTTGTCTTCCCTGAGTCCTCATGTTGGCCAAGAGGAACATGTCACATTGGTAATAATGTCAGTAAACTCTGAAGCTGCCAAGGAGAGCAGCAAGCGAAGGCCAAGAGGAAGCCGGCAAAGCCTGAAACACGCAAGCCCTGGAAATCATCTCATTACCAGAGGTGCCAGCCGTCACACCCTGGATGGAAGGGCATAATTGCTGAAAACAGCTAATCACTAACAGCATGACAGCCAAGGGCCTACAGCCGTCCTTTTCTTCACTTCAGGATCTGTCCCACGAGGGGAAAGGCGCCAAAAGAGGAAGCCATGCATGAAGACATGGCTCCTGTCTCAGAGAAAGGGCATTTCTTCCCTAACTTGTACAAGATGCTTTGGGAACCCTCTCTTTATTTGTTACCAAGCTTGAAATTTTGATGCTTTGATCCAAATGTAGCGCCTCTGGACTTCAGAGATGTGGTCTTAATTAAGCCCAGCATGGCAGAGGATAGTTTTCTGTGTGACACTGGCCCTTTGCAGAAGGGTGTCTCACAAAAGTAACATTCTGCTTTCAGGAAAGTATGTGGGCAAATGTGGACTGGACACCCATTGTGTAGACACTACTGCATAAGGCTGCTAGGGGAAAAATAAAATAACCAACAGGCTTCACAATTTCTTTCTTTGGTTATATTGCTCTGATCATCTATGAAGGTAAGCGGATGGCTAGCAAATGTTCAAAGAGATAACAAAACAGAAGTTGTTGCAGGTATCCAGGAGGGGAGTGTGTGTACAAAGTCAACAAGCACAGCACCTGGATAAATTCAAGCATCTCTCTTCTCCCTAACTTGCCTCCCTCAACCATTAGTAGAGTGCCTTCTGTGTGTCTGGAGCTATATGAGATGCTGAGGACGGAAATGTTGTGGTCTCAGGAAGCTTATGTACTAATGGAAGAGAGCCACAGATAAATGAGCAACTATGCTATGCAGCAGAAACTACCAGACTAGAGTATCAATAGCAGTTTCTTTGAATGTCTGAGGGCAGCCTGCGTACACAGAAAAGACAGTGTCTGTTCCTTTGGTTTTAAAAAGTTATCAATTCTGAAATCTATTTTCCTTAGGCCTTTGAGTTTAGCCTATAATCTTGTTTTTCTGTTTATAAATAAAATGGATTCGTTCAAATTGAATAGATTTAAGTAAGTTCAAATTGCAATGGTATCATTTACAACTTTATTAAATTCCCTTTTAAAACTATATTTATGATTTAATACCTTCTCTTTCTTAAGTGCTTCAAGTACTTGACTGAACAAGCAAAACCTCTCAAATACTTTAACAGGGCTTGTAAATCTGTAAGTCACTGATACTCTAGGACCTGAGGTCGCTTACAGGCCAAAGACCTTCTGTAAGCACACAGGCCCAGGTGATTTTTCCTCTGCCAAGAAGATCCTGAGCCCCTTGCGGTTACCATGACGACAGGAAACTTCAAGTTCATGCCCTTCAGATAGAATTGGTTTTCCTTTTTTTTTTTTTTTTTTTAAGATTTATTTATTTATTTGACAGACAGAAATCACAAGGAGGCAGAGAGGCAGACAGAGAAAGAGAAGGAAGCAGGCTCCCCGCTGAGCAGAGAGCCCGATGCGGGGCTCGATCCCAGGACCCTGGGATCATGACCTGAGCCGAAGGCAGAGGCTTTAACCCACTGAGCCACCCAGGCACCCCAGAATTGGTTTTCTTGAGTCTAAATTACAATCGACCCTAATTCTTTCCTCTGCTTTGAGTTGCAACCTCCTCACCCAAGATGCTGCTAACTTTTTCCAACTAATCTCTTTTCATGTTCTTCATATTCTCGGTTGGATCCCAATTTTTAAAAAATATTTTATTTTGATAAAATATATCTGACATAAAATTTACCATCTTAACTACTTTTAGGTATACATTTATTTTTTAAAGATTTCATTTATCTGAGAGACAGAGAGAGCATGAGTGGGGGTGGGGAAAGAGAAGCAAGCTCCCCACCGAGCAGGGAGCCTGACACGGGGCTGGATCCCAGGACCCTCGGATCATGACCTGAGCTGAAGGCAGATGTTTAACCAACTGAGCCATCCAGGTGCCCCTAGGCATACATTTTAGTGGTACATTAAGTATACCACGTGACTGTGCAACCATCGCTCCCATTCATCGCCAGAATTTTTTTCATCTTCTCAAACTGAAACTCTATATCCATTAAACAATAACTCCCCTTTCGCATTCCCTGCAGTCCGTGGCGACCACAAGTCTACTTTCTACACCAGTCTACAGTCTCTATGAATCTGACAACTCTAAGAGGTGCCTCATATAAGTGGCATCCTATAGTATTTGTCCTTTTGTGACTTGGTCATTTTCACTTGGCAAAATGTCATTTAAGATTCATACATGTTGTAGCATGTGTCAGAATTTCTTTCCTTTTTAAGGCTGAATACTATTTTATTGCATGGATATACCACATTAAAAAAAAATTATTTTAGAGAGAGAGAAAGGGAGGGAGGGGCAGAGGAAGAGGGAGAGAGAGAATCCCAAGCAGACCCCCTGCTGAGGGTGGAGCCTGATCTGGGGATCAATCTCACAACCCTGAGATCATGATCTGAGACAAACCAAGAACTGGATGCTTAATTGACTGAGTCACCTAGGCACCCCTATACCACATTTAAAAAAAAAAAAAAGATTTTATTCATTCATTTGGCAGAGACAGAGATCACAAGCAGGCAGAGAGAGGGGGAAGCAGGTTCCCCGCTGAGCGGGGAGAGCCTGACACAGGGCTTGATCCCATGTCATGGGACCATGACCTGAGCCGAAGGCAGAGGCTTAGCCCACTGAGCCACCCAGGCACCCCTATACCACATTTTTTAACCCATTCATTCCCTCATGGACACTTGGGTTACTTCTACTTTTGGCTCTTGTGAATCATATTGCTCTGAACACAGGTGTGCTGGGTTCTAATTGTTATAGACACTTTAATGCTACCCAAACATAAGTTTACATGGATTAAACAGTAAAACAAAGTTAAAATAAATACTTAAGGTAGACATACCGGCATATTCCAATACTGCTACTGAAAATGTATTAACAGTCTTTCAAAAGATAATTTTTTATATATCCCTTCTATAAAACATTTTGACAGTACACAACAAAAGCCATAAAAACGTTTCTACCCATTGATCTGGTAATCCTAGTCCTGAAATGTATGCTATTTTAAAAAAATACTGTATTTATTTATTTATTTATGAGAGAGAGAGAGAGAGACCATGCGCACATGTGCACATGAGTGGGAGCAGCAGCAGAGGGGGAGGGAGAGGGACTTTCAAGTAGACTCCACCCTGAGTGAAGAGTCTAACATGGGGCTCCATCTTACCACCCTGAGATCATGACCTGAGCCAAAATCAAGAGTCAGAGGGTTAACTACTGAGCCACCCACTTGCCCTATGGTCCTAAAATGTATTCTAAGGGAATACAGTCTAGGGGTGCCTGGTTGGCTCAGTTGGTACAGCATGCAAGCAACTCTTGATCTCAGGGTTATAAGTTCAAGCCCCATGCCGGGAGTAGAGATTACTTAAAGATAAATTTTTTTGTATATAAAAATAAAATCTTAAAAAAAAAAAAAAAAGAAATATAGGAGCGTCTGGGTGGCTCAGTGGGTTAAAGCCTCTGCCTTCGGCTTGGGTCATGATCTCAGGGTCCTGGGATTGAGCCCCACAGGAAGCCTGCTTCCTCCTCTCTCTCTACCTGCCTCTCTGCCTACTTGTGATCTCTGTCTGTCAAGTAAATAAATAAAATCTTAAAAAAAAAAAAAAAAGAAATATAGCCTATGGAGGAAAAAGTTCTATACATGAAGCTCTTTATTGCTAGTTATAAAATTTTTTTTAAAAGATTTATTTATTTATTTGACAGACAGAAATCACAGGGAGGCAGAGAGGCAGGCAGAGAGAGAGGAGGAAGCAGGCTGCCTGCTGAGCAGAGAGACCAATGCGGGGCTCGATCCCAGGACCCTGGGATCATGACGTGAGCTGAAGGCAGAGGCTTTAACCCACTGAGCCACCCAGACGCCCTGCTAGTTACAAAATTTTAAGTTATATACTAATTATATAGTAAAATTATATAGTAATAGTATCATAAAATTGTAGTGAAAAACTGGAGATAATCTAAATATTCAGCAACAGAGAAACTAGAGACAATCTAAATATTCAGCAATAGAGAAACTAGAGACAATCTAAATATTCAGCAATAGAGAAATAGAGAAATGAAACCATAGATGCATATTATACATCTATTAAAGTAATAAACACAAAAAATTTATAGCAATAAAAGGAGAATACATAATTATAACTATGGAATCATGTAAAAATTATGGCTGCAAATGGAAAAAGCCTGGAAAAGAACAGGGAAGTACTAAAGTGAATTTTGTGTGAGATTGGTGGATTCAAAATGATTTCTTCCCTTTTAAAAATATTCTTTGTTGTTGGTACGAGCTATAAAAATTAAAATTTGAAGTAGCTGACAAAATTTGTCCATTAAAAATAAGGGCACCTGCTGGGTTGCTCTGATGATTAATAAGTTAATGGATGCAGAAGTAGCTAGATCCCGTCTGCAGGCACTCCAGAGGGTCTCCCCCAGCCCTCTCTGCCTCACCCCTCCTTCCTTCCAGCTTTAGTAGCCAGCGGCTACAGGATCAACACTGGTCACACAGTACCTGCTTTCCTCTCTCCTTCTCAGGAAGAGTGTTTCTTTCACTTTTCATTCTTTTTATGTATAACTTTCAGAGCTCAACAGAATCTGGACGCTTATACTTTAGGATTCCCTCATCAAAATGAACTTGTTAAACACTGAATACTATATCAAAAATTAGTTATGTACTATACAATGGCTAACTGAACATTAAAAAAAAAGAAAAGAAAAGGGAATCTGGTGCAAAAAAACCAAACTTGAATAAAACCTCTTAATGGAAAAAAAAACCCCAAAAAACAAAATGAACTTGTTTCTTTCTCCTTACCTTAATATGTGGTTTTTAAAAAGCATAAAATATTAACAATCTGGCCAGTTCTTCCCACTCCCCCAAATTAAACATAGTTACTACCATAAGATCCAGCAATTTCATCTCTGAATATACATCCAAAAGAAGTGAGACCAGGGACTAGAACAGCTATTTCTACACCCACGTGCCTAGCAGCATTATTTACAACTGCCAAAAGGTAGAAACAACCCAAGTGTCCATCAACAGATAAACAAAACGTGGTCTATCCCTAAAATGGGATATAATTCCATTTTTTTTTAAAGATTTTATTTATTTATTTGACAGAGAGAAATTACAAGTACACTGAGAGGCAGGCAGAGAGAGAGAGAAGGAAGCAGGCTCCCTGCTGAGCAGAGAGCCCGATGCGGGACTCGATCCCAGGACCCTGAGATCATGACCTGAGCCGAAGGCAGCAGCTTAACCCACTGAGCCACCCAGGTGCCCCTTATTCCATTTTTTTAAATTAAAGATTTTCTTTATTTATTTGACACAGAGAGAGAGAGGGCCAGAGAACAAGCAGGGGGAACAGCAGAGGGAGAAAGAGGAGCAGAAGCCTGATGCAGGGCTCCATCCTAGGATGCTGGGATCATGACCTGAGCTGAAGGCAGATCCTTAACTGATGGAGCCACCCAGGCGCCCCTGTTATTCAATTTTTAAAAGAAAGGAAATTCTGATGTACTATAACATGGGTGAACCTTAAGGACATTATGCTAAGTGAAATCAGAAAGTCATAAAAGTACATACACTGCATGAATCTATTTATACATGCTACCTTGAATACACAAATTCAGCTGAGATGGAAAGCAGAATAGTGGCCTGCAAGGGCTGGAGGGCAGGGAGAAGAGGGAGTTAGTGTTTAATGGGGACATAGTTTCAGTACCAGATGACGACTGAGGATGAAGTTCTGGAGATGGATGGGGTGACAGTTGTGCAGCACTGCGAACATACTTAATGCCACTGAGAAATGTCTAAACCAGTAAATCTTATGTTAGGCATATTTTGTTGCCACAATTCTAAAAAGGCATATGGTATTAGCATCCCTTTTGGGTCATGTATTAATAATTCACCAAGCACTTTCCCGAGGCAACGAGTTAGGTGAAGATGAAGACGGGAAACCTTCAGGTATTGTGGCCGACAACATACAAAGACTGAAAGGCAGGTAAGGCCTTGAAGTTCCCTAAAAACTGCACTGTAGCTGCACACATCTCACTACTCTACCTGCATGAACAGGATCACGCTGGTCATCAAGGGAGAGTGGAAAAAACAATTAGAGGTGAGAGGTCAGTTTGGATGACAAGTGGGGACTGTGGTCATAGGGACAGTAGAGGAGGGACTTTTTTTCAAAAGCTGGAGGGAAACAGCAAAACAGTATCAATAGGAAAACCGACAGGAAAGCTCTCTGAATATCCACCTACTAGAGTCCAAATCAGAGCTGAACTGGACAGTTCAATGTGAAATCCAGATCTTTGCAAGAGCACTTGGAGGCCAGGTGGTCCAAGTTCCTGCCAGGGGCATTTTGTGATGAGGGCTTGGGAAGGCCTCTGCTTTGTTGATGGGCACTTGCTCTCTCACATGTATGCACTGCTAATTCTTCCTCAGTTCTTTCTCCTGTTGAGCGAAAATCTATATCCGAGCCATTTGCTGACAGAGTCTGCCCTCATTCTGCCCTCTGAAACAGCACTGAACAATTCCACTCCCTTTTCTCTTTGAAGTCTTTTTTGGTTTTGAATCTTCTTTTCTTTTCTTTTCTTTTTTTTTTAAGATTTTATTTATTTATCTGACAGAGAGAGACACATCGAGAGAGGGAATACAAGCAGGGAGAGTGGAGAAGGAGAAGCAGGACTCCTTTGGAGCAAGAAGCCTGATGTGGGGCTCGACGCGAAGCTCTATCCCAGAACTCTGGGATCATCGCCTGAGCCAAAGGCAGACACTTAACGACTGAGCCACCCAGGCGCCCCTGAATGTTTTTTCTTCAGAATTAACAACTGCAACTTGTACTCTAGTCTATGGCTCCAAGAGCTGAACTCCAGGCATCAGATGTGGTCTGACTAGTACTCTCACCTTCCTTTAGCAGGACATGTTTTCCAATTAGGACCACTATTGAACCCCACTGTGATTACGAATCAATGTCTGACTGCTATGCTAGATTATAAGCTACTTGATGTTTCATGTGCAAAGGACCTGGGGGTTATTCATTTCATTATTCATTAATTCAATCTACTGGACCCTCAAGATCAACAAGTGAAACATCTCCTAAATGGAAAAAATATGGTGTATGGTGACAGATGGTAACTACATTTATCACAGGAAGCACTGCATAATCTATAAATTGTCAAATCATTATGATGTATACCTGAAACTAATGTAACACTTTATGTCAACTACACTTCAATTAAAAAAAAAAAAAAGAACATTTGTCAAGTACTTAATTTGTTTTATGCACTCTGGCAGGTGTTTTACATACATGATTTCATCTAAGCCACACACCCATCCCATCAGGGCTGGGCACCTGGGTGGCTCAGCTGGTTGAGCATCTGACTCTTAAGCTTGGCTCAGGTCTTGAACTCCTGGTTGTGAGTTCAAGCTCCATGCTGGGTATGGAGCCTACTTTAAAAAAAAAAAAAAGAAAAGAAAAGAAAAGAAAAGAAAATCAGGGCCAAGTTCACACCTACAAGAAGAACTGAAGCCATTGAATCTGGCTCCAAAGCATGTCATACAGTTCCATTTCAGTTAGGATATTAGACTCCAGAGAATGGAAAACTCAATTCAGACTGGCTCAATTCAACACCAAGGACACCTGTGTGACAAAGTCCACTGGTAGAGGAGCTTCTCAGCTGGCAAAGCCATCAGCTCAGCAATGTCAAGGATGCCTACTTCTGTACCCAGTTTGTAGGTTGCCTTCGTAGTAACTGTAAAACACATCTCTTTGTCACTACTAGCAGGAAAGAAAGACTGATTAGCCATGATTTTCTTTTGAGAGAAGGAAAACTTTCCTAGAAACTTTTACAAGCCATTCTACATCTCACTGTCTACGAAAAGTGATTGCTGGCAACGAAGATGGAATTGCCCTGTTTTGGCCTAGTCAGACAGCCCTTGAGTCAGAATAGGTTCCTAGAACTCATTATCTGAAGTTCAGTGTCAGAAAAGGGTGTGTGCAGTATAACTGTGCCACCTCTACCTCCACTGAGAGTTGCATGGGCAGGCCCAGTGCTGGGTACAGGGGATCCCTGTCCTTATGGGACTTCCAATCTAGTACGAAAGACAAGAAGAACTGTACGAGTGTAAGAGGTGTGATGCGTGTTACAGAAGGGGAAGGACACAGAGCACATGTAGAAGTCAGTTGGAAAATCTCTGACTCTCAGTGATCCTGGAAGGCCTCCTGAGGAAGGATGGTCCTGGGGAGAGTCAGACACCGCTGAGGCGAGGAAGGAGTACCTGGGCAAACTGGAGGAGAGAATGAATGGAACAACTCTCCTACTGAACCTTACATCCTGGGACATCTGTGAGCCGAAGACCGATCTTTTGTTTAGTCAGTCATTCACGATGCATTCGTTGCACAAATATCTACCTGCGGCAGCTGAGAAGGTGTACATGTCATCAGTGAAAGGGAAAAAAGAAATGATTAGGTCTGTGAATGAGCCATGCCTTACACTTCACCTCTTTCTCACCAGCCAGCCTTTTATTTATATGAACTTCCACTGAAGTGCGGACCACCTCAAAAAGGTGAATTTCAAACCACAGGTGGTATCTTTAATGTTTGAGTGAAGTTTGATTTAAAAAAAAAAAAAGAATTTGGAATTATTAAGATGAGGTTTTAAGATTAAAGTAAATTTCAGTTATTTGTGTTCTCTTATTAGTTGTTTTTATGGGTCGGCCCATTCACTTCTGATTTTAAATCTCCCCCAGCATATGCACAAAGTGATGATATCCCAAGAATACATGAGGCACCTAAGTGACTCAGTCAGTTAAGCATCTGACTTTTGGGGCACCTGGGTGGCTTAGTTGGCTTAGTGGTTAAGTGGCTTCCTTCGGCTCAGGTCATGATCCTAGTCCTGGGATTGAGTCCTGTGTCGGGTCTCTGCTCAGCGGGGGCCTGCTTCTCCCTCTCCCTGCTGCTTCTCCTGCTTGTACGTACTCTCTCTCTCTCTCTCTCTCTGTGTCAAATAAATAAGTAAGTAAATAAATAAATAAAGTCTTAAGAAAAAAAAAAAAAGCATCTGACTCTTGGTTTCAGTTCAGGTCATGATCTCAGGATGGTGAGATCGAGCCCAGCATAGGGCTCCGTGCTCCTTGTGGAGTCTGCTCAAGCGTCTTTCCCTCTCTCTTCCCTTCTGCTCCTCCCTCCTGCTCACATGGCATGCTTTAAAATAAATAAAAATCTTAAAAAAAAAAGACAAATGGAGGAGAAAAGAGACAAAGTGCTTGACACACAGAATCTGGTAACCAAAGCATATAAATTCAGGTCACTTGGGTGGCTCAGCTGGTTAAATGTCTGCCTTTGGCTTGGGTCATGATCCCAGAGGCCTGGGATTGAGTCCACATTAGGCTTCCTGAGCTGCTTCTCCCTCTCCCTCTGTCCCCTACCCCGCTTGTGCAGACACTCTGTCAAATAAATAAATAAAATGATAAAAAAAGAAAATAGAAAGCATACTGTCTAGCCAAAACAGAAGAAAACTAGAAATGAGAAATGAAAACAATCTTGGGAAGCTCACAAATAATGTGGATTAAAAACACTCCTAAATAACTAATGGGTCAAAAAGGAAATCACAAGGGAAATAAGAAAATATTTTCAAAATAAAAATAAAGAACAATAAAGAACAACAACAACAAAAAAAGTACAGCTAAACAACAGAGAAAAATGCATATAGCTCAACATCTATATTTAAAAAGACCTTAAGGGACACCTAGGTGGCTCAGTCAGTTAAGCACCTGCCTTCAGTTCAGGTTATGATCTCAGGGTCCTGGCACAGAGCCCCGAATTGAGCTCCCTGCTCAATGGGGAACTGGCTCCTCCCTCTCCCACTCCCCCTGCTTGTGCTCTCAGTCTTTCTCTCTGTCAAATAAAATCTTTAAGAAATATAAATACATACATACATACATACCTCAAGTCAACAACCTCATCTTCTATCTTAACGAACTTTTAAGTGGAGCCTCTGTGATAGAGTTAGTTTAGCCTCCAAATCTTGATTTCAGCTAGAGTAATGATCTCAGGGTCATGGGATGGAGTCCCGCATCAGACTCCATGCCCAGCACAATCTGCTTGGTTTGCTCTCTCCCTCTACCTTTGTTTCTCTCAAGTGAATGAGTAAATCTTAAAGAAAAAAAAAAAAGAGAAAAAAGAAAAAGGAAAGGAACTCTTAAAAAGAGCAAAAATACCCAGAGCAAGCAGAATAAAGGGAATAATAAAGACTAAACATAAATGAGGTAGAGAATTTAAAAACGAAAGATCAATGAGATCAAATACTGGCTCTTTGAACATATCAGTAAAATTGAAAACCTTTAGTTCAAGTGACCAAGGAAAAAACACCCCGATGCCTAAATCAAGAATGAAAGAAATTATTACCAAACTTACAGAAGTAAGAATAAGGAAATACTACAATCCTACCAATAAACTAGATAACTTAGATAAAAGGGACAAATTCTACATTGGACTCCCTGCTCAGAGAGGAGTCTGCTTTTCCTTCTCCATCTCCCTCTGTCCCTCCCCCAACTCATGGTCTCAATCTCTCTCAAATAACATGGTGGATCCTGGACAGGGCTACCCAGGTCAAACGGTGGAGGCAGGGCCAGGTTCGCCTCCTCACACACGAGATCCAACAAGAAAAAGCTCCTGCCCCCTTGTCCCATATACTTTCCTAGATTGACTCTGATTGGCTGATGTCACGTTTTCAGGCCTGGGCCAATCACTGTGGCAAGAAAAATGCAACTCACTGATTGGTTATCCCTTAATATCTGATGGGGAGGTGGAGCGGGGATAGGGTGGCCGAGCGGGGATGGAGGGGTGGGGCGGGAGGGTGGAGAAATCGGGGAGAGGGGGTTGTCAAGGTGGGGCTGGGAGTGGAAATGAGAAGCCATCCTCTGAAAAAGGCAGAATGGCTGCTCAGTAGCAAATCACAAATGTCTTCTACACCCATTCACATTCTTCCCAGTATTCCCACTCTTACAGGAGACAAAGCCTTAAAATAAAAATCTCAAATGGCTCTCTAATCATGGAGTTGCCAGCACTCGGCTGTGGATGGTATTGCTTCCTCCACTCACCAACCCACCCAGTGGCCACCAGACCTGGTGTGTGTGTGCACAGGGACATCAGGCCTCTTCTCTGACATAAGCAAACACATGACTACTTCGCATGAAAACCTCTACAAGAAAACTAGGGTGTCGATGTAATTGATATGCCTGTAATTATCACCATTAGTACATGTGGTAGATATGTACAGAATTATCTACCTCAATACCTAATGTGATTGATACCCATGAGATTATCTGCCATGAAGACACACCCTTTCCTGCTTCTAATGCAATTACCTTCCTCATATAGATGGAATTGATGCCCACATGATGACTTGCTCCAGATCCATGTGATTACGCCTGTGCAATTCTCTAACACAATGATATGCCAATGACTGAAATTCTCTAACACAATGATATACCAGTGACTGAAACCCATGTGATTATCTGCTAAGATGATACCCATGCAAATGAAAATTGGCAAGTCCTGCAAGCTCTAATAATAGCCCTCACCACAAGCCAAAACCAATGGCTAAGACTTAAAGAAAGGTTCTTTAAAAATAAAAAGGCACTTAACCATGTATATTTGTATGTATGTGGTGTGTGTGAGTGTCTATGAGGGAGAGAGACTGAGATTCATCTTTTTACGTATTTAAAACTTAGAATAGGACTATAAAAATGAAAGAAAATAAACGTCAAGGTCATTTTCAGCTCTAGAATTCTCAGATTCTAGGGTCTAATAATAACTGGTGAACTGGGGTGCTTGGGTGGCTCAGTGGGTTAAAGCCACTGCCTTCAGCTCAGGTCATGATCCCAGGGTCCTGGGATCGAGCGCCGCATCAGGCTCTCTGCTCAGCAGGGAGTCTGCTTCCTCCTCTCTCTCTGCCTGCCTCTCTGCCTACTTGTGATCTCTGTCTGTCAAATAAATAAATAAAATCTTTTGTTTAAAAAAAAACAAAAACAAAAACTGGTGAACTGTTATTGATTTCACAGGAAGTAGCAAAGTATTTATTCCACCACCAATTTGTGTTTTCGTTCACAGACGTTCCTGGTGACTTTTTTACCTTTGGGTGACCGCATAAGGAAACCAGGAGTAGAAAAGTACTCATGTAAATAATCACATACAACTGAAGGTACAGCATCCACATTTAAATCAGCAAGGCCCCATTTCCAACCCCAGAGCATGTGCCATTATTACAGACAAGGCCACACTCAGCTGTTCTTCCAGCCTCCACTGCTCCTCTTAAAAGAAACAGTCTAAGTAATAGCATGTTTGGTCATTTATCTCGCTCTTTTTTCCCAATTCGCTCTTCTGACTTTTGAGAAAAGCATGTAATATCCCCATAGAATTTGATGATTTTCTTTGTTATTGTCAAAAAATGCTAATCCATGAAGAGAACCTTTCTGGGTAATGTTAATTCAGCTGCCTGTTTTATAATAGGATTATGTTTTCCAGGATTTAAAAATCCCACTTGTTAGCTACCAAATAGACTTCTACAACAGCTTTAAAATCGAATTTAATCCCTATTGGCATTAACAAAATAGCTGAGGTACAATTCATGTCTAACTACACTTAACATCCTACAACCTTCAATAAATATATAACATTTCTTTTGAAGTTATAAAAGGAAACTGTTCAGTGGATAACCAGTCTCGTGGGTCCAATCATGCAGTATCTCTAAGGCAGAACAAATGTTGTTTACATACAGTAAGGGCTACGGGAAAAATTTATTTAAACAGATTAATCCATGTTTACATGTATTAATGCTTCCTTTTCCATCATGCAAATTCGTTAAAATGATCTTCATTTCTCTCATTTTAAGAATATGTGTGGGGGATTAAAGAATCTAATTAGGTTCAAATAAATTTCAGGATAGAGCACTACAACAAACTTGAGGTAGAGGCTAATATTGTATTTCACTTTTCAAAGGGGAGGGCATTTTCTGGAGGGCGGGTAAAGGAAGGGAAGCAAAAGGGCCCCCAAATGACCCTGCGAACCAGTGAGAATGGTAAGCAGATTCCCTTTTGTCTCTGACTCTTCATTCCTGTATCATCCTCTCTTGGAAAATGGAGTTGAGTTGGCACTAAAGGGACTTCTGGGAATGCAAAATTCAACTGTGGTGAGACAGAGACATATTTCTCCTCCCATCCCCCCTCCCCTCCTCCTTCAGACAGGTGACTCCGGAAGCTTATGGTAGGCCAGATGGGAACAAAGATATGCTGGCAGATACTGTTTCAAGATGAAGGAGAAGAAAATAAGGAGGCTGACATGTAACATATCAAAGAATATTCAGGCACTCGGAAGTTGAACATGAATCTCAGGGCAGTCCAACCTCTTTAAAGATGCAAATTGCAGTCAAACACAGAAAACAGTAGGGTTCTGTTTATCCTTTCACAAAGGGTGCAAACTGCTAATCAGGCTCCATTGCTGGGCTGGCTACTTTGTTTATCAATAAACAGGAAGACAGTTAGACTATAATTTTCCTGCCTAGTACTGGTAGCCAAAAGGAAATGCTGGCAGCTTGGTAGTACTGAGTTCCAGTTGCATCAAAACCCAATTATTATTGTAATAATGTATGGGTGTTTGCAAGTTGCACAGGCGCGCTACACATGTCCACAGAATCATGTGAAACATATTGGCAGAGAATGAGCTTGGTGATACATGGACTAAGGGGAGCTGTCAAAATAGGCCGGTCCTCCAAGAGCTCAGCTGTGTAGTGTTGTTTAAAAACACACACACGCTGGAGGAGTTAACACGGCAGTTATGGAAATCTCCTACATGTTCATACAACACAACAAAAATATGGATTTTTTAAAAAAAAAATCAAACAACAAATAGGCTTCAAATGGGAAATTTGGCTGGAATATGCTAAAATTGCCACTACAAACTGCTACCACAGAGTGCTCATATACTCTCTAAAAAAGGCATTCAAAGTTATTTCATGTCAGGAACTACCTTCCTGAGATACTATAAAACCCCAAATCTCAAATATAGCACAAGCTCCCATATCTGACATAAAACAAAAGTTCAATCGTACATGTATTTAGGCATTCAAGTTATCCAAATCATGACCTTAGGGCTTTGTTTCATTTGTCTGTACAGATGCAGCTATAAGAGATTAAGATGCATTCCAAACTTCATGTAACTTCCAAGATGGGACATGACAAATATAAAACACAAAGAGAGTATATTTTCCATAACACCGTGTTTCTATTTTTTTTCAGATTTTAACAAATTTACAGTACTTCTATTAATGCTGAAATAGTACATATTTTAATAAGTTTTTATATTGATCACACATAACTCCTTTATTCATCAAATGTTTACTGAGTACCTACTACGTACCAAGCACTATGGTAAGCTATGGGGGATGCATGGGCACCCTCTTCACTTAGCTGAGTCTACCAGGAAAGCAGATGTGGAACAAGTCATTACATTAAGGTGTAATGGCTGTTATGATGAAGTAAGTCAGCCGCTCTTTTTCTGTGCACCCAACCAGTCTTCACTGCTGTGTCTGGCTCTCCAAGATGCCAAACCACAGCACCTTCCTGGCAACTTGAGATAGGGAACTATAGCTCACTTCTGCTTGGACAAAACTTGAGCAAGTGAAAAGTCAGTAAGTTCTGTATGGCTCTGATAATAACTCTTATTAGCAAGTGTAGTGACCACAAGTGAAGCTCTAGGGTGTAGAAATTCCCCACTTACTAGCTGTGTGACTTTGGGCAAGTTTGTTAACCTCTCTGTATTCCACTCTCCTTATCTGTCAATGAGAATAACAGCACCTCTTTCATAGAGTTGTTGTGCATATGAAATGAGTGGAACCATGCAAAGCATTTAGATGTAGTGCTGGCACACAGGAATAGTCTAAATGGTCTCTAGCATAGGTCCTACACCACCTTCAGCACCATGGTCAGCTCCAAGGCTCATGCCTATTAGGTCACATGCCTAAAAGAATGATTGCAGATAACTGCCTTTGGCCCAGAAATGGACCAAAATTCAAAATCCAGGGAGAACCCAGGAAGAAGTTGGGATGACCCTCTGACCCTCAGAACTGAAGGCTGATATGTGCAATATGACTCCAGGGGAAATGTGGAAAAGCAAGTCACACAGAAACGAGCCCTGAGGGAGGGAGATCCTAACCAATGGGAGGACTTTTTTTTTTTTTTTAAGATTTTTATTTATTTATTTGACAGAGATCACAAGTAGGCAGAAAGGCAGGCAGAGAGAGAGAACAGGAAGCAGGCTCCCGGCTGAGCAGAAAGCCAGATGCAGGCCTCGATCCCAGGACCCTGAGATCACGACCTGAGCAGAAGGCAGAGGCTTTAACCCACCGAGCCACCCACGCGCCTGGGAGATCTTGATCTTTTTCTCCCTAGCCTTTTCATATCTTAACTCCAAACTTGGCTATTTCATACCCACTTCAAGCTCTTTTGCTCTGACAGCCTATTTGGAAGTTCTTCTGTTTATTGGCCCAATTTTCTACTTTCCTTCCCCTATGCATCTAGCCATCCAAAGCTTTAAGAAAGAGCAGCTCTTGACACTCTTGCCCCGTACCAGTTGGGTCAGGCCATCAGCCTTCTCCTGCTACTATGGAAGGCAATTAGACAATGTATATGAAAGGCTTAGTAGAATAGCCTATTGGAGCTCAATCTGGCTTCATTCTTCTACCCTGGGAGGCTCTAAGAATTCATGTTTCACTGGGAAAACTTGAGGCATCTTTGAGAAGCCTGCTTACATCTCAGGCCAGCTCCCTGGCTCATCTTTTTCTCTAGGCTTTTCCTCTTCTGACACATGTCAGGGAAGGTTTTTTTGGCCTAGTTATCTGGACCTAATCAATACTTTCCCCCCAAATATGTGCTTCTTTGACTAGATCTGGGTGGAAATTCAGGGCACAACTGCTAACTTGCAGGTTAATTTATGACCACTGAATAACTAGCACAATTGCATCAAATGGGAAAAAGTTGCAAAAACATATTGGAAACATGGTGTAGCTTTATTAGAAAGGCAGGCTATGCCTTGGGTTAGTTCTTGACTTGACATCTGCCTCTGACAAACCACGCTTTTCTTTTCCCATTAAAACACCATCTTCGGGGCGCCTGGGTGGCGCAGTGGGTTAAAGCCTCTGCCTTCAGCTCAGGTCATGGTCCCAGGGTCCTGGGATTGAGCCCCGCATTGGGCTCTCTACTCAGCAGGAGCCTGCTTCCTCCTCTCTCTCTCTCTGCCTGCCTGTCTGCCTACTTGTGATCTCGGTCTGTCAAATAAATAAATAAAATCTTTAAAAAAAAAAAATAATAAATAAATAAAACACCATCTTCCCCAACCTACACAGCAGGTATAGAAAAAGAATTAAACGATCATCATCCTGACAAGCTCTGATGTATTTAAAAACACATGGCAAAAGTGTATTATTTCTTAATAACCTCTCTAGATCAAAATGTTAAATAATGCCTTAAAATATACCTACTAATTTATTATTGAAAAAATGGTGGTATTTAATATGTATACATTGTGGCTACAAAAACAGTAAAACTTGAAAAATCCACTATTCTTTGGTACCAAGTATGTTGAGTTGCAAAATTTCATGCTGTATCCCCTTCATTTTGGTGGTGGCTATCTTTTATGACAGAGATTTAGCAAACTGAAGCCTCCTGGGCTTATTTTGTGAAAATCACCAGAGGTCCCTTGACTAAAAAAAAAAAAAAAAAAAAAAAGAGAGAGAGAGAGAGATCTTAATTGGTAGCTAAATTTGGCATAGGACAGTTTAATGGTTTTCACTATAGATTCCAAGTTATTTCTTACTTCATTTTGGAGGAAATGACTATAGTTTCTACTTTCATAAAGTTTCAGCTCATTTAAGCTGGGTTCCTTTCTTTCAAACTTAATTTTGAACTGGAGCTCAAAGATCTGTTCTAGGCTTGGGCTTTCCATAGTCAGGTATATCATCTTATAGATCATACTGTCATACTTAATTGGATTCCTGGGAATTGCAGGAAAAGAAATAACTGGCGATTTGAAGCCTGCATTTCTTTGTAAAGAGATTTTGTTGAGCTCATTAAATGGAAATTGCTGACTATTATGACCCTAATAAAGATATCTGAATCCTTGCATTAAAAAGGACCCTGTTTTGAAGAATAAAACAATGAGGGGAGAAAAGGTCAGGGTTTTGGGTGGGGGGGAGGTTAAAGCAATTACTCCACAAAAGGGGAAAGGTTATTTAAGGGTATGAATGGATTGATAAAAGACTGAAAACACTTTACTACTTTTATGAAAACCTGGATAGGTTTTTATATCAAAACCTTTAAGGATCAAAAAGACCTTGCAGAGTTCCTAAGCACAGTTCAGCTTTCCATACTGTTCCAAAAAGACTCACAGATACCCCAATTCCTATTGAAGAAATCTCCCAAGCTCTTAAGTCTTTTAATAAAGGCAAGGCCCCTGGGAGAGGAGCCTTCCATCCCAATTTCACACCCCTATTGAAGAGGAGTTAGCTCCCCACGCCCCTGTATACATTTAATCATTCACTGCACGTCAGTTAGCTTTCTCCCTGTAGGGAGAATACACCTCACTACCCTGCTAATTTATTTCAACCAAAGTAACAGCACAGAAGTATTTAAAATTTAGCTAAATGGATTTGTGTCTGCATATGGGGTTTAGTGTCTATGTACATGTGTGTGTGTGTGTGTGTGTGTGTATGCACGCACACGTCTTCACCAAAAGAAGCCAAATGAGAGAGCACAAATTAGAATACATGTGTTCAGGGTAAAAAAGGATCTTCTATCTGTATGACAATTAAAGGCATTACAGGGGAACTCAATAGTTAACTGCTCAAAATAATGAATGTCAGGAAATCACATTCATATTTATCAGCTGATAATAAGCCAATGGCCTTGATTGACATTTGGTTTCTCTTTTCTTTTTTTCTTTTCCTTTTCTTTTCTTCTCTCCCTCCCTCCCGCCCTGTCTTTCTCCTTCCTTCCTTCCTCCTTTCTTTTTCTCCCTTCCTTCCCTTCTTTTCCTTCCTTCCTTCCTTTTTCTTGAGAGAGAAGAGAGTGTGTACCCGTGAGTGGGGAGGAGGAGCAGAGGGAGAGAGAGAATCCCAAGCAGGCTCCATGCCCAGCACCAAGCCCAACTCGGGGCTCAATCCCATGAGATCATGGTATTTGGTGTTTCTTAATGAGCTACTCATACTCAAAAATGCAGTGACTCCAGGGTTCCACAGTCTGACACGTAACAAGTATGCTTTCTAAATTATTGTTTGTGAAGAGTACTTAGAAAGTGGCTTGCTGTTGGGGATACAACTGTGCTTCCCTTGCCTGTGCAGTGTTGCCTACAGTCGTTGACTCCTTCACAACGAGTAAACTTCCTTTAGGCCTCACATGCGTACTATATCCAAAGTGGATAGAGGGAGCAGAGGCATTCGAAGAACATGGCCTCACCGAACGATCCAATGGGACTTATGAAGCAGGGCGGTTGCTTAGAAGGGAAATGGCTCCCTCTTGCTTTTTGTGATGGTGGGCAGCTTTGACAAGATGGTCCCCCTGGCAGCCCTAGATCCTCTGCCAAGCAGAGCAAGTGGTGGGGAAGAGAGCTGCTGTTCCAATCCCCACCAATCAGGGCTCTTCTTGACACTATGCTAAGGGAAGCTCTGTGACAGTCCTCCTCCTGTTTCCCATAATGAAGAATATAATTGTAAATGGGTCTTTCTCAGGACCCAGACCACAGCCTAGCTCTCCCTTGTTCTAATCATTCCCATGGTGCCCAGGCCCTCACGGGAAGATCTACCTACCTCTACTATTTTCCTACTCCCTCTCTGCCAAGAAAGTAAATGCAAAGTAAAAATTTATTGCTTAGCTACTCAAGAAAGATAATCTCTTCTCTGGTTTCCTAAGAAAAAATAAGAAAGATATTCCTTTTCTTTTCTTTTTCTTTTCTTTTTTTTTTTTTTTTTAAAGATTTTTCTTTATTTATTTGACAGAGAGAGAGAGACAGTGAGAGAGGGAATACAAGCAGAGAGAGTGGTAGAGGGAGAAGCAGGCTTCCCGCTGAATAAGGGAGCCCAACATGGGGCTCAATTCCAGGATCCCAGGATCATGACCTGAGCCGAAGGCAGACTCTTAACAATTGAGCCACCCAGGCGCCCCAAGTAAGATAGATATTCCTAAGATAGTTGTCTCAAGCCCCTCAGTGTTAAGAAATCTGTGAGGGAAGTAGAGAGAAAAAGTGGTGGGTTTTTTGTTTTGTTTGGTCTCGAGAGTCTTTTATTTGTCTACCATTTAAAGAGAAAGGTTAAAAAAAAAACACAGCAAAATTGGTAAACTCCAGCACATTTAGAACTAAAACCTACCTATGCCAATATATTACCCTATGAGAGTCAAGAATCTAAGGTGTGAATCAATACCAGTGAACCTGCACATTGCAAGGAGACTTGCAATTAATGCATCAAATCTTTGGCCAGAAGTATAGTTAAGACAACTGCTCTTTAAGTATTCATCAGACACTCATACAGTGCTTACAGAAGGGGATATTGAGGCACAGAGAAGTGAAGTAACTACTCCACAAATTACTATTAGGACAAGGTGTTATCAGAACCCACACACAGGAAGTTTGGGTCCAATATCTGCGTCCTTGACTATCAAATTACCTTTCTCTGTGCAAGAGATATCGTTTTTTTCTTTTTAAGATTTTATTTATTTATTCGACAGACAGAGATCACAAGTAGGCAGAGAGGAAGGCAGAGAGAGAGAGAGAGGAGGAAGCAGGCTCCTTGCAGAGCAGAGAGCCCAATATGGGGTTCGATACCAGGACCCTGGGATCATGACCCGAGCTGAAGGCAGAGGCTTTAACCCACTGAGCCACCCAGGTGCCCCTCTCTCAGGAATTATTACAGGGGATCCGAAGACATAAGGAGACATTTCTCCAGGAAGGTGAAACATAAAATACTGGATGCTTCTGAACATATTTAGAAGAGATTTAGATAATTAGTGAAGATGTAAGTTTTGACTTAATGATAACTGAGTACAAAACAAAGTCAGGAAAAAAAAAGGTAATCAGCTTATTACTACATAGTTAATCTCTAAATAGTTTTTACTCTGAATACTAATCTTATCAAAGTTAAATAAAATTTTATTGGATGATTGAAGGATGAGGGAATTCACAAATAACAGTGAGGTTGGTGGTGGGGTAAATCCCATAGCAAGGAATCAGTATCATAGCCGAAATTGAAAAAAAATTCAAGAAGTGTATCACTTAGAGATAGGGGAGTTATTGCCACAATAGTAACTTAGAAGAGATAAAAGGGACTGTGTTTGGAGGGGAGAAATGATGTTTAGGGGCTGCTTCATCTCATAACTATTTGCCTCTTTATGTATAAATATGAATTTTAGACTATTTTAAGTTTATAATTTTTTTAAAAATTCTTAAAGGATAGGTATTTTACTTTGGCAATGTGGCAAACCACATTCTCTAAAGGGCCATCCAACCATAAAATGGACACATTTCAACATAAGTACTTTTAACTGCCTTGATGGACTCATAAGAACATAAGGCCAGTGTAAGACAACAATATAAAATGGAGTTGACTTCTGATTTATGAAGGATCAGAAAAATAAGAAAGCTTGGACCTAAATACCTGTATCAGACCTGGTATCTGGATCCTAAGCCTGAGATTACTGAAAAGTTGGGGGAGAACAACCTAGGACTCCAAATTAGTAATATCCCTGACTATAGCAGAAGCAAACACAAATTCTTGGAGGAAAACCTTCCCATTTTAGGACTTTGGGATTTCCAAGAATTAATTCTAATCAATATGGGTTCATAAGTATGAGTCAGTGAAAAACCAAAAAATGATTTAAAGGCAAAAATAATTGAAATTGGTGGTGCCTAATTGGCTCAGTTAGTAGAGCATCCAACTCTTGATCTCAGGATCATGAGTTCAAACCCCACATTGAGCATGGAACCTACTTAAAGAAAAAGAAATAATTGGAACTGTCAGATTCAGAATCGACCAAGTAGATATGAAAAAAGTCAAGAGAACTTCTAGATATGAAAAATATATCAATTAAAATACAAAGCTCAGAGGATGGGTGAAACAGATTAAACACAATTGAAGAGAATGAAAAAAGTGTTGGCCAGATATGAAAAACTAACTAGCAGTGTAGCTCAGACAAGAAAATAGAAAATGTGAAAACATGCTAAGAGGGAGAATAAAAAGAATGGAATAGAAGCAATATCTGAATTGTTAATGGTAGAAATTTTATAGAACTGATAAAATACGTGAATCCACAAATACAAGAAAAGCACTGCGTACTAAGTAAAGGAAGGAAAAGGAGAAAGAAGGGAAGAAGGAATAAGCGAATGCCCGGTCAATATTTTCTTAAGATTTTATTTATTTATTTATCTCTTTGAGAGAATGTGTGTGGGGAGAGGGAGAAAGAAAATCTCAAGCAGAGTCTACACTCAGTGTAGAGCCTGACAGAGGGCTCAATCTCATGACCCTGAGATCATGACCTGAGCCAAAACCAAGAGTCAGGTGCTTAACCAACTGAGCTACCAACATGCCCCAACACAGTCAATATTTTAGTGAAACTTCAGTACACCAAATAAAAGAAGATCTTAAAAGCAGCCAAGGAAGAAAAGTAACTTTGCTTGTATACTGACAACAGAGTTCCCAACAGCAATAATAGAAACCAAAAGACAATGAAGTAATTATCTTCAAAGTTTTGAGAGAAAATAACTGTCAGTCTAGATTACTCTACCTAGCCAAACAACAAAGACATTTCAAACAAATAAAAACTGAGTTCACCATCAACAAAACTGCTATTGGGGAAACTCTGAAGGAGGCACAGCAGGAGAAAGAAAGATGACCCCAGGGAGAAGGTCTGAGGTGTAAAAGAAGAAATAATGAGCAAGTTAAAGAAGTGATAAAATATGTAGGTTAATCTAAATAAATGCTGTATATATATAAAATAATGATAGCAATGATATAAAATTGTGAGATTGAAAAGAGATAATTGGAATATGAGTCAAAAGTAACATTGATTACAAGGGAGAGGACTGGATTTAAAGTTTTCTAAAACTCTTGTGTTGTCCAAGAAGAAGGTGCAGGTTAACTTTCGCTTTGTTAAGTATACTGGTAACATTTCAAGAGTAACCAATAAAAATTAGAAATACAGTCATAACTTCTAAACTAAGAGGGGAAAACATGGACTAAGAAAAAGTCAAATAATCTCCAAAAGGCTGGAAAGATGAGAAAAAAAATAACATATAAAGATGAGATAAATAGAGCAAAAAATAATGGTATATTTAAATATAAATTTATCAGTAGTTACATTAAAAGTAAGTGGTGGGACGTCTGGCTGGCTATAGGTGGAGCGTGCGACTCCTGATCTTGGGGTTATGAGTTCAAACCCCATACTGGGACTGGGTGTAGAGATTACTTAAACAAAAAAATAAATAAATAAAAAGTGGGGCACCTGGGTGGCTCAGTGGGATAAAGCCTCTGCCTTCGGCTCAGGTCATGATCTCAGGGTCCTGGGATCAAGCCCCACATCAGGCTCTCTGCTCAGCGGGGAGACTGCTTCCCTTCCTCTCTCTCTGCCTGCCTCTCTGCCTACTTATAATCTCTGTCTGTCCAATAAATAAAATCTTTTAAAAATAATAATAAAAAACAATAAAAAGTAAGTGGATTAATGCTCCAGTTAAAAGACACAGAATGTCCACACAGTTATGAAATTTTTTAAAAAATAGGAGACATATAGAAACATTAAGATAAAGACAAGTTGAAAACAAAAGGCTAAAATAATACACTGGGCAGGTGCTAACCAAAAGGAAGCTGGTGTGTTCATATCAGGCCACAGAAACTTGAAGGCAAAAACATTTTAGTGCATAATAATAAATGATTCAATGTACAGGGAGGATATAGTAATTCTGAATTTGTAGACACCCAATAACATGGGCTCAAATACCAGCGGCAAAAATCCATGAAAACTATAGGGGGAAATTGGCAAATTATCCAATGGAGGCTAAATTTCAACTAGCTTCTCAATTACTGATATATCAAGCAGATAAAAATCAGTAAAGATTTGGGTATTTGAATAACATAATTAACAAGTTTGGTCTAATGGAAAAATATACAGAACTCTGGTCTAGTAAACAGAAATCTACACATTCTTCTTAAGCACTCATGAAACATTTACAAAGATGGCTCATGTAAAGCAAAGCTCAACGCATTTCTAAAAACCAGCATTATTCAGATCATTCTTTGACCATCAATCAACCAAGCTAGAGGTCAGCAATTAAAGAATAAATGAGAAATCTCTCCTATGCTTGAAACTTCAAAAATGCAAAGTCCTTGCTACTCAAACTGTGGTCTGTGGACCACTCGTCCACAAACTCTGACCGTGACCATGACACTAGGACGTACATATGAAACGGGGAGTTAGGGTGCCTGCGTGGCTCAGTGGGTTAAGCCGCTGCCTTCGGCTCGGGTCATGATCTCAGGGTCCTGGGATCGAGTCCCACATCAGGCTCTCTGCTCAGCGGGGAGTCTGCTTCCCTCTCTCTCTCTGCCTGCCTGTCTATTTGTGATCTTTCTCTGTAAAATAAATAAATAGAATTTTGAAAAAAAAAAAAAAAAAAAAGAAACGGGGAGTTATGAATTTAGAAACTCTGTAGTATTTGACATTGTTGTGACACCCAAGCAGCATTTAATTTTTCTAGAAAAAAAATTTTTTTTTGTATTTTATAAGTGTCAGTTAGCAATTGATTAGAAGTGCTTAAAAAAACAAAATAAAAGGGTGCCCGGGTGGGTCAGTAGGTTAAAGCCTCTATCTTCAGCTCAGGTCATGATCCGAGGGTCCTGGGATCAAGCCCCATATTGGGCTCTCTGCTTGGCAGGCAGATTGCTTCCTCCCCTTTCTCTCTCTCTCCCTTGCCTCTCTGCCTACTTGTGATCTCTGTCTGTCAAATAAATAAATAAAAACAAAAACAAAAACAAAATAAAGTAACAACAAATAAAAATAACCAAATCGTTTCTTTACCACAGAGAGCCTGGCATGCACTCTTTGGAAGCTCCTGGATTAAGCAAAAGATCAAAATGTAAATTAAAAAAAGCTTAGAACCAGGGCACCTGGGTGGCTCAGTCAGTTTAGTGTCTGTCTGACTTGTGATTTTGGCTCAGGTCATGATCTCCTGGGTTATGAGACAGAGCCGTGCCCCATCCTCCTCATCAGGCTCCTCACTCAGCAGAGTCTGGTTGGGATTCTCTCTCTCTCTCTCTCTCCTTCTACCCTTCTCCCAATTCATGCACATATGCACTCACCCTCTCAAATAAATAAATCTTTGAAAAAATACTTAGAACCAAATGAGAATAAGAAATGCATGTTCTTATAGACCTATCTGCTTAGATTATAATTTTCTACTTTTTGCCTATCTCATCACCAGCCTTTGAGTCCTCTGTGTTGGGGACCATGCAATCATCTTTGTTCCCCTCCATCTTGCCACAGTGCCTGGTTGAGTAGATCCTCAATATTTATTTAGATACTGAGTGTCTAAATTTACATATTTAAATATTAAATACATTAAAATATTTGCTTATATATTTATTCAACTAAAATAGCAGCCCTGGAATTCTGTCTCCATTTATTCCACTCCTACGTTCTTGGCCCCACCCAAGTATCATGGAGATTCACCAGAAACCTGCATTATTTGGCTTATTTTCACTGTGTCCCAGCAAGCAGTGGCTTATGCAGTCCTATAGCTCCTCTTGCATTTAACAATGAAAAGGAAAAGATAAAAGGGGAGTGGAGACTGTCTTTTCATCATCCACACTTGGGAAGGTGAGCTGGTAGTGCCATGACATGAAGGAACTACTTAAACACAAATTGGATTAGCAGGACAGGATTAGAGCCTGCTGGAAGGTATTATACACTTATAAACTGCTCTATGGAAAATCCTTTTGTTTTCATTACAACCCCATACTCCACAGTGTCAATCAAATGAAATATTGAATGAGTCTACTAATAAAAAAAAGAAATAAAATGAGATATAAAATGAAGCAACTTAAGTTTTAATAGTGCCAAGGAAGTTGATTAGACAATAATAGTTCAGTTTAGCAAAACTATAATTAGAACATCTGAAACAAAAAAAAGGAGAACATCTGAAACGAGTTTTAATATGGATTTCTTCTTAAGAAATAAACCCTCTAAAAATGGTCTCCATCTTGTTCATCAAGAAGACTAATAATTCAATAAGAAATATGATTAAAAGGTGACTTTAACAAAGAAAAAAGGAATGTATGTGCAATATGTGAGAAGTTTCAGATGTATCTGGTCATTTCAAATGAATTGAAGTCCCTAGGTCTAAATAGATTACAATCCCAGGATACTCAAAGAATTTGCGGAGGTGGACACAAGAGCTCCCATTAGTAATCTTTGAGAAACCATGGAGTACACAAAGGTGACAAAAGAGAAAAGCCAACCTACAAACTTGCCAAGAAAGGGGGAAAAGTTTAATTATGGGATTATGCAGACAGGTGAACTTGAGGCTGATTCCTGGCAAAAATTCTAGGAGATTCAAATCTAAGTTCTATATTTAATGGCACTGTGACCTTGGATATAGCTCAAAATTGCTGTGAGGATTAAATGAGATAATATATTAAAAGCATTTAATATAGCGCCTCCTACATAGAAAAATCTGGTAAATGGTAGCTGTTAACTATTTTTCTATCTCCAGCACTTCAAAATGAAGATGTTAATAACTAGGTACTGATATGGGTTCTTCAAGATCAAGTCTCGTCTGCTTAACCTTGTTTTTCTAGCAAGGTTTAAGTGCAGGGGGAGAAGGTATTTCTAGGCATGTAAATTGGGATGGTATCTTTATTTTGAAATGGCATTAGATTAAAAAAAATCTCTTGTAATATCCTTATGAAAAGACTGGATTTTAGAAGCATTAAGTGACTGAATAGCCATACTCACAGTATTGATTCATGAAACCGACCTCTCCATGCCTCAGTTTCTATCTGTAGAAATAGTGTAATAATAGTATCTCACTCGGTTGTTATACAAATTAAAGCCCTTAGAACAGTGCCTGGCATTTAGTCAGCACTATACAAATATAACATGAACAGAAGCTTTTAGCTGCATGCTTGCACAGGACTTGGCTCCAACCTCTTCAAAGTTTCCATCAGAAACTTGTTAAATTTTCATAGGATATACTAGTCAAATTCTCAAATGCTATAATGATGAATGATGAAATCAAAATCCAAAAAGACCTTGATAAGTAAGGGCTATTTGAAATAAAATATATGAGAGAAAATTAAGTCCGAGATAGAGATTTTAAAGAAAAAAATTTTTTTTACAAGCCCAGCTTGTAATTTAATTAATGGAAAGTTTAACTGCATTAAGAACTGGAGTGTCCTTTAGGGTATTTGGGTGGCTCAGTGGGTTGAGCCTCTGCCTTTGGCTCAGGTCATGATCGCAGGTCCTGGGATGGAGTCCCACATCAGGCTCTCTGCTCAGCAGGGAGCTTGCTCCCCGCCTCTTTCTGCCTGCCTCTCCTGCCTCTCTGCCTACTTGTGATCACTCCCTCTGTCAAATAAATAAATAAAATCTTAAAAAAAAAAAAGAACTGGCGTGTCCTGATGAAGACACTGTCTGGATAGGAATGCAAAGACGGTGGGCACAGCTGGCCCATCATGAATTCTTTCTTCCCCTTTCCTTCTTCAGCTTCCTCCTAAGTAGAGGCACTGGGTAGAAGGATGAACTTGAGATCACAGGGGAACAATAAGAAAATGTGAAGCAAGAATGGACCATATTTCTAACTTATCTGGGTGGCAGGAAATATCCTCCAGTGGATATGGGAAGATAGCCTCAAGATTTGTAAAGAAATATAATTAGAAGTTTATCAGGGTACCTAATGGCTCACTGTGCTACATGCTAAAATAAATTCCCCTCTAATCATGATTATTACAGGACTTATCTAATCTATTTCCTATAGGAAATCAAGCTACTCCCAGGCATTTTATCAAACTTTTTCCTCATAATAATCCTTGTCCCTGACAAAAGAAGATTTTGTCATCCCACAGTATAGATAAGAAATTGAGGCAAAGAAGTAAAGTGAATTGCCCTGGGTCACAAAGAAATGAAATTACAATTTAGTATCTAATCTTAGAGTGCACTACACGAGTTTTGGAAGGGAGCATACTGGAAGCACATTATATCCTTCAAGAAAAGGCCTATTTACCTTAATCTCTGGGAAAAAGAAGATTAATTGTATTTTCCTTGGGGCATGCCAAAGATGTCGAGGAGACGTTTTAGATTCCACATGCTTCTTCTAATCCTTTTCCAAATACTTGGAAAGTCTTGATTTGACCATTAGGAAGATGCTGGAAGTTAACTTTTTCTTTTTTAATTAAGGCAAATATTTGTTTGCTAGGCCCTCCAAGGAAAGCAATTAATCAAGAAAGCTATATAGTACAGCCATGCTATTTCAGATCACTTAAGACAAGAAAGTGTACAGATAGGCATGAATCCAGATGGTCAGCTCCCTCTGTCCCCCAGCCCTACAATCTCTTCCCAGACAACCTCACTGTCTAGGGACTAGACAGAAGAAGGTCAAGGAAAAACACGTTTTTAACTTAAAAAGTTCCATGCAGACATAAATTATTGGTATAATGATTTATACCTAATTATTTCACCTAATTACAGAAGAAATCCATTTTCATTATAAAAACCTGGAAAACGAAGTTAAGCAAACCAAAAAAGCACCCATTACGCCACCATCCAGTAAGAAACTTTTGTACCTGCTTGCAATGGATATTTTTTAAGGCTTAGTTCCCTGGTCAGGCCATGAGGAAATCAGCCAAAAGCTGCAACCTTAAGGTTCTGCAGGTAGTTTTCCTTAAACGAAGTAGGGAAAATGGTGACTTCTTTGTAGAAGTCTTTTATTTTCTTGGCACTTGTCCCAGAAGAGATAAGGCCATTTCTCTATATTAAAAAGAAGTAAATTCCTGAGGCACCTGGGTGGCTCAGTCAGTTGAGCATCAGACTCTTGGTTTCAGCTCAGGTCTTTATCTCAAGGTCATGAGTTCAAGCCCTGCATTGGGCTCCAGCATGGAGCCTACATAAAAAAAGAAATAAACTCCTGGTTGCATCTTACTGGTCTAAAAAATTTACATCACAATTCTCGGATTAACTCATTTAGCCAAACTGATAAATTGCATAGCCAAAAAGGATTGAGTGTCTCTTTATTAATATAAGTACACAGTCACATATACTGAAAGTCATGGTTTTAAGTATATTTTGGTTGTGTTCTTCCTTTCTCTTGGAGAAAAGAGACACACACACACTCAGAATTGAGAGAAAGGCTGGGTGAAGAATATATTAGTAACCAACAAAAGGTGACTATGGTAGAATCTTTGCAACTAGTAAACCATGCTTCAAGATAGCACCAAGTATCAATCCATTTCTTTTTCCCATCCTAAGTACAAATCATGCCATTACCTTTTTGTTCATTGCCACACCATCCTCGCAGTCAAGCACTGCACAATCTACATTCAGGGAGGGAATCTTCTTTATTTTCTTTTCATCGTTTCCAGGTACGTAGAGCACGGCCCTCCGTGGAATGTACCTGTGATGAGATGAGGAACTATATCCAAGCCTGGGCACATCAGCTGCCAGAAGTGGTTTCCTGCAGGAGACATAATTGGGGTTAGGCTAGAATAGAATCTATTCACAAATTTTTTAAAAACCTTATTTTAATGCAAAATTAAAATAGAAAACACGATAATCTATTTTAATTTCAGCAGATCACAATCACATATAACAACTAGAAAAACAATAACAGAAATAGCCAAGAAACAAAATGTTATTTTGGCTGAAGTGTTTTTGTTTTTTTTTTTTAAGATTTATTTTTAGTTATTTATTTGACAGAGAGAGAGGGAGAGATCACAAATAGGCAGAGAAGCAGGCAGAGTGAGAGGGGGAAGCAGACTCCCCTCTGAGCAGGGAGCACGATGTGGGGCTTAATCCCAGGACCCTGAGATCATGACCTCAGGGTCATGAGGAAGAGGCTTAGCCACTGAGCCACCCAGGTGCCCCCATTTTGGCTGTAACATTTTGCCATGATCAGTGTACCATGTGACAATGAATCTCAAGAAAAATCATTCAGTCTTTGGTGGCCTACCAATTTTGTGTGTGGCACCTCATTCATTCTTGTAGCCAACCTTAATACACTATAAAACTTGAGTCCAAGTCTTATTTTTCCACAGCATAAGCATTGTGCTACATTAAGTATGGTGAGATACAGATGGATTTTTAAAAGGGTACTTGTCTTAGGGTGCCTGCATGCCTCAGTTGGTTGGTTTTGGCTCTGGTCATGATCTCAGGGTTGCAAGACTGAGCCCCAAATTGGGCTCTGTGCTCAGTGGAATCTACTTGGGATTCTGTTTTTCCCTTTCCCTCTGCCCCTTCTGCATGCCTATTCTCTCTCTCTGAAATAAATAAAATCTTTAAAAAAGTAGACACGTTTTATAAGACATTTTAATATATTATGAAAATAATACATATTATGGCCAGCTAGTTAAAGAATAACTGAAATATCTGTCATTGTTGTTGCCCTGACTCAAAATATCTGGTTTATCTTTACAAAGGGAGAAAATATAATGATGCAATAGCAAGAGTCAATTTTACTTATTCACACTGGAAACAAAAATTTGCAACATATTCATTTCCTTAAAATTGGTTAAAATGCAATTAAAGGAGATGAAACCTTATTTACCAAGAAATGCTTGGGGTCAAAATTACTTTTCATCAGAATTTGTTGTAACTGCATATGTGAAACCCAAAAAGAGGACCGAGAATGGCTCTAGTGGAAAGACCTTCCTAAATGTCTCACTTCACCTGACAGAGATATCTGGACATCTCTGTTCACTGGCAACTGACCTTCATTTTATGAAAACTGAGATTTCCTCCATGTGAAATAGCTTCAGACCACCATTTTGGATCCAGCCACTGTGGTCTCCAAGCTACACTATTTGAGTATCAAGCCTGAGCTCCCAGAGACAGCTCATGCTGTAAATCATACCACCATCAGATGCTAAACACCAGAGCAAATCATTCCTAGCACATTTACATGAAGTGTAATTTTAAGACAGATGATCATTTAAAAAAAATCTGCCACTGTTAATGATGTTTCTGGTTTCCCAGATAGTCTTCTAAATCATTAAAACATTGTTTTGCTTATATTTTCCCCTGCTTAAAACACGTCAACAGCTTACTACCTATAGGATTAAGTTCAGTCTTTAAAAAGACAAAAAAAAATTATATATATATATGCATATACACATATATATATAATTTATTTATTTGAGAGAGAAAGAGAATAAGAAAGACAGCATGAGAAGGGGGAGGGTCAGACGGAGAAGCAGACTCCCTGATGGGCAGGGATCGCGATGAGGGACTCTATCCAGCGACTCCAGGATCATGACGTGAGCCAAAGGCAGTAGCTTAACCAACTGAGCCACCCAGGTGCCCAGGATTAAGTTCCCTCTCAGCTGATATCCCCTTTCTCAACTTATATCCCAATATCGCTACTCAGTAAGTATCTACCCTAGGAAACCTAGATTTTGACTGTCTCTACAACATGCTAATCATTGTTTCCAGAATACCTTTGCTTCTGTGTGCTTCTGCTGAATCTTGAGTCTTTCTTTCTTTAATTCTTTCTTTCTTTCCTTAATTCTCTCATCTTTAAACTTTTACAGCATTTATCACTCACAACCAAACCAGACTGCTATCAAGGACAAATTTCTGCTAATAAGGCTAAAGTTAATCAAGGTGGCAGAAGTGTTCTGGAAAGGCAACTGATGATACAAATCAAAAGACTTCAAAAGTTTCCTGTTTTCGACACAGTCATTTCAAGTTATTTGACAAAATTCTTTTTGGGAATTGTTACAGACTAAATGTTTGTGTCTCCCTAAAATTAGTATGTTGAAATATAATCCACAGTGTATTTGGAGGCCTTTGCACAGTGATTAAGTCTTGAGGGCTTTGCCCTTAGAAAAAAGGCCCCAGAGAGCTCCCTGCCCCCTTACGTCATGTAAGGGTATGGTGAAAAGACTGACATCATCTACAACCAGGAAGTGAGTTCTCATCAGACACCAAATCTGTCAGAGCCTTGATCTTGGACTTCCCAGCCTCCAGAACTGTGAGAAATAAGTTTTCCTTGTTTACAAGCCACCCCCACAAAAAAGAAAAGAATTAGAAATAAGACTACATAAGTATAGTATTAAGAAACTGAAAACAACTTTTAGGTCCAACAGTAGGATGAATTATAGTATGTATATTCAAGGAATATGATGCTATTGTTAAGAATTACGTTTATAAAAATACTTGATGTTGGGGTACCTGGGTGGCTCAGTGGGTTAAAGCCTCTGCCTTTGGCTCGGGTCATGATCCCAGGGTCCTGGGATCAAGCCCCACATTGGGCTCTCTGCTCAGCGGGGAATCTGTGTCTCTCTCTCTCTCTCTCTCTGCCTGCCTCTCTGCCTACTTATGATCTCTGTCTGTCAAATAAATAAATAAATAAAATCTTTTAAAAAACCCAACTTGATGTTAAGACAATTACTGTTATCTTAAACAGAGGTTATAACATTATATATGCAATAACATCTGAACTTTGTGAAAGATAAAAGGGAAAATATCTGAAAGGAAATACACCAAAATGTTTGGGATGCCCCTAAACTGTAGAATTTGGGTTTAAGATTTTTCTGCTTCTGCACATTTTTTTCCCATTTTGCATATTTACTAGAAAAAGCACCACACTTTTTTTTATTCCTTTTTTTCAAGTTTTGTGGTTTTTAAAAGATTTTATTTATTTGAGAGAGAGAGACAGAGTGAGAGGGGAACACAAGCAGGGGGAGTGGGAAAGGAAGAAGAGAAGCAGGCTTCCTGTTGAGCAGGGAGCCCAATGTGGGGCTCGATTCCAGGACCCTGAGATCATGACCTGACCCAAAGGCAGAAGCTTAACTACTGAGCCACCCAGGTGCCCCTAAAGTTTTATTTATTTAAATAATCTCTACACCCAACATAGGGCTCAAACTCATGACCCCAAAGATCAAAAGTTGCATGCTCATCCAACTGAGCCAGCCAGGAACTCCTTTAAAAAAACTGCATTTACAACTGGCTTAAAACAAGTCAATAAAATCTCTCAAAAGTCTCAAATGGCAGCACAGCATAGTAAAAGTATTAAAATGGACTATAGGCAGTTTGGGGTATCTAACCATATTTGACCTACAAAAATGGTAATTTCACATGGTTCAATCCGATACTGTGACTGGCTTTCAGAAGATGGGATGAGAAGCCAGCCATCATGCCATCTCTGTTAATTTCCTCTTCAGTGAGAAGCAACACATAGCCCCCTTGTACAGGGGAGAACTCACTGCAAGCAGTACAGCATCATCCACTTAGCTACTATGATTATCTGAAACTTGTCACCTATGCGTGATGCTGGTCAGCACAGCCTTGCATCAGGAATCTTGTCTCCCGGACCCTCATCTAGATCGTGAGCCCTCTGAGCAAAGGGAAGGCTTATGTCTTCTTCACACTTCTCAGCACAGGGCCATTTTTATTCCCTCTTTCCTTTGCCATCCTGGAAACTTTAATCCGACCCATAGTCTGTTGCTGCTTCTCCATGTTTATCCCTTCCTTTCCCTAGTCGCAATGTTTACATCCTCGTTTATTTAGGGCCTCATTAACCTCGACCTAGAGGACTATGGAAGCCTCTTATTGGTCCTGCCTTCCACTATGTTCTTTCCTCTGTCTGCTCATTCGTTCACCCATTCCGCAAGCGCTGAGTAAGCACCTGAGAGACCTATACTGGGTCTCCAGGAGCATATGTCAGGTCCTTTTGTCCAAGTAAGACAAAAGGGTCCCCTTACACCTTCCAGCAGGTGGAAGGCCAAAAAGAAACCTCCCATTCCTGAGGCAGCATGCTTTGGCAAGTGGAGATGAGCTGAGGCTCAGCCCCGACATGTGCCTCTCTGTAGGTGCCACGGTCAGGGCGTACCCCACGCAACTGTACGCAGTGGCCCTGACCCGCATTGTGCTGAGCACTGCGGGGAGGTGGCACAAAAGAAACAGGACATGGGCACAAGGTCCAGGGAAGAACACCAAAGGCTGGCCTGCAAACGGTTCAGGAAGGCTAAAGGGCATACATAATGAAGCTCCAAGGAAAATGTTCAAAGGCAGCAAAATTGTTTGGAATAATGAAAAGAAGAAAGGTGTAGAAGGGGTTCGGGCTTCAGGTTCTGCTGTGGACTCTGAGGTCCAGGAGGGGGCTGTCTCTGGGCAGGTGGCAGAAGCCCACCTCGGCTTCCCCAAGCCTCCCGCCTCCCGGTACTGTGGCTGTATCATTTCCTTCCTCCATCTCCGGCTGTTTCAAAATCTGTTCCACACTTGAGTTGTGCTCAGCACTGACTACTGCGTATGAATACAACTGCAGTAGGTGACAAGAGCTAACTTATTCTATTTTATCTTACATATTTGGAGTTAGGGCCTCTTGATAGCCAACATGTAAATGTATTCAAACAATATGCAAAACAGGGGCTTAAGAGGAGTTGGAAAAAATCTGGTAGCCTTATGTTGAGTTCTCTCTACAAAGGGACTTTCTTTTGGATGTAAGCTATCCCCCAGCAGGTCCAGGAGTTCCTCTGGCTGGAAGGGGGCCCTCCTGGCCTTGTTTTGGTTTTCTCCTTTTCCTCTGCCACCTGATACATTTTTATGAACCACTTATGTAACTAGAGTTACCCCTAATGTTGCAGGGGTTTTTCACCTGGGATACAATATAACTGTCACTTGAGGACCTTTTAAAAATGGTCAGGAGTGGGGCGCCTGGGTGGCTCAGTAGGTTAAGCCTCTGCCTTTGGCTCGGGTCATGGTCTCGGGGTCCTGGGATCGAGCCCCACATTGGGCTCTCTGCTCAGCAGGGAGCCTGCTTCCCTTCCTCTCTCCCTCTGCCTGCCTCTCTGCCTACTTGTGATCTCTGTCAAATAAATAAATAAAATCTTAAAAAAAAAAAAAAAAAAAAAAGGTCAGGAGCCCCTGGGTGTCTCAGTGAGTTGAGCACCAGACTATTGATTTTGGCTCAGGTCCTGGTCTCAGGATCTAGCCCTACATCAGGCTCCATGCTCAGTGCGGAGTCTGCTCCGAGTCTCTCTTTTCCTCTCCCTCTGCCCCTCCCCCTGCTCACACACTCTCTTTCCCTCTCTCTCAGTTAAATAAATAAAATCTAAAAAAAAAAAAAAAAAAAAAAAAAAAAAGGTCAAAAACGAAAAAAGAATGAGATATCACCTCACACCAGTCAGAATGGCTAAAATTCGCAAGTTGGAAAATAACAAATGTTGGCAAGGATGTGGAAAAAGGGGAACCCTCTCACACTGCAAGCTGGTATAGACATTGTGAAAAACAGTATGGTGCTTCCTCAAAAAGTTAAGAATAGAGCTATCCTATGACCCAGCAATGGGACGACTAGGTATTTACCCCAAAGGTGCAAATGTAATGACCTTAAGGGGCATGTGCACCCCAATGTTTATAGCAGCAATGTCCACAATAGCCAAACTATGGAAAGAGTTCAGATGTCCATCAACAGATGAATAGATAAAGAAGATGTGGTATATACACACAATGGAATATTACTCAGCCATAAAAAACGAAATCTTGCCATTCACAACAGTGTGGATGGAATTAGAGGGTATTATTGCTAAGCAAAATAAGTCAATCAGAGAAAAACAATTATCATATGACTTCACTCATATGTGGAATTTAAGAAACAAAACAGATGATCATAGGGGAAGGGAAGGAAAAAAAACAAGACAAAATCAGAGAGGGAGATAAACCATAGGAAACTTAACTATAGGAGACGAACTGAGTGTTCCTGGAGGGGGTTAGGGGAAGGGGGTACCTGGGTGATGGGCATTAAGGAGGGCACGTGAGGTAATGAACACTGGATATTGTTTAGAACTGATGAACCACTGAACCCTACCTCTGAAACTAATAATACACTGTATGCTAATTAACTGAATTTAAATTAAATTTAAACAACAATAACAGCAACAAAACCAAAGGTCAAATTCTGGACCCCATCCAGTGTAATCAAACTCAATTCATTGAAAGGGCAAGACTCTCTCAAAAATACATATCTGAGCTAAGTGCTTGCCACTCATGTGTTGCTACAGACCAGCACTATAGGTCTCTTGTCCTCTCTCATGTGAGAATTTCCCATCTCTCATGATAGCATCTACCGTCACCACAGGGGACCTTGTTAGAAATGCAGAATCCCATCCTCCTGAATCAGAAGCTGCATATTCACAAATCTCCAGGTGCTTATCACATGAAAGTTTGAGAACCACTGCTCCAGGCTGAAATCATCCGGGGAACTCTCAAATATACTGACATTAAAGCTCCAGCCACAGAAAATTTGGTGTCATCGGTCTGGGTGAAGGTCTAGGCTCTGAGACTTCTAAAGGCTCCCTACAGGATTCTGATGGGTAACCAAGTTGGAGGACCACTATCATTAGATGATTCCAATGTGTAACCACTGCTCTAATACAGGAAAGTTTGGTCCAACAAAAATTTCTCAAGTCATGTGCTACCACTATCTATAAGTAGATGCTATGAAAAGAATAAGATCATAACTGAAAATGTAGCAAACTTGAAAAAAAGCCAAGTTTAAAGGAAAGTAGTTCTAATAAAACAATTAACACCCAAACTGCTAACAATATTTGAAATAACAGTTAATAATCAACTAAGACAAGGTCCATTTTAAGATTTGCAATTTGGTATGCAACTTCTAAACCCATCCTAGCAGTTTATTTATTTAGCTGATATCTAGTACAGAGCTCTCTACTTTGGCTGCCCATTATGATCACCGGGGGAATTTAGAAAAAGCAAAAACTCCAGGCCATACACTGCAACCCAAAGAAATCAGAGCCTTGCCGTGAGTCCCAGGCATCACTGTTTCTTTAAAGCTTCCAAGGGTGAGTCTGAAGTGCAGCCCAGGAAGAGAGCCTCTGCTATCTGCCAGTATTTTCCAAGGAGTCATATTTACCCCTACTTGGAGCCAATTTGACTCAAATCTCCAGTTTTCACAAAAATCACACGACAATCTGAATAGATGCAGAAAAAGCAATTGACATTTTTTTAATGATAAAAAACACTCAACAAACTAGATCTGAAGGGAAACTCCCAAATCCTGAAAAAGAAAGACTAAAGACTAAATTGAAAGCAGTACAGTCAGAGTCCCAAGTTAACAAATACAAATCACCCAGCCTCTAGTTTCCTGAGACCCACCAGTGCTCCAGCAAAGTGTCCAAACTCATGCTGTTTTGCTTTTGAAGTTACAATGAATTCATAGTCCAAGAACAGCCCTGTATATCAGACACTTTTACAAATGCTGGGCCAACTCACTGTTGGCCTACTTAACAAATGCATTTTTACTTAAGTGAAATGTGTTTATATAGCAACTGGAGTTCTTAAAATAGCAATTAGATTTTATTATATCATATTTAATTTTTGCTAGAAAATTTCACAGGCTTTTCAAAGTTAGTGACCTGGGGAAGGGAGAATTTTTTTTTAAAGACTTCTTTATTTATTTGAGAGAGAGGGAGAGCAAACGAGTGGGAGTAAGGACAGAGGGAGAGGAAGAAGAGAAAATCTCAAACAGATTCCCCCTGAGCACAGAGCTTGATGTGGGGCTCGATCCCATGACCCCATCCTGACCTGAGCTGAAATGGAGAGGTTGACGTTCTGCTGACTGAGCCACCCAGGGGCCCCCTGGTACGGAGGACTTTTTGTCAGTACACACAGGTCAGGGACCGGGACCTACTGGCTGGATGCTGCTTTCAACCCTAGATCTGATTCTAATTATCACTAAATAATTAGTGATCCCTGGGGGGGTCAGAACCCTGAAAAAGCACAAAGATAAAGAGAGTTTCTGGGATTCTCAGGAATTGACCACTCAGACTGTGCCAGGAGCTAAGGTACTGAGGTCCCAGAGTCTCTGAGGAGATAGGACGAATAGGACCACATGGAAGAGGGAGCTTGGAGGGCTTGGGAGTGTGGAGAAGCCATCACAGACCCTCAGATGTCCTCTGTGTCCTGGGAAACACCCCAAAGAAGCAAGAGCTGCAAGAGTTATGGGAACGTGGCATTAGAAGAACTACATTCTTTGAGTAGGTGGCTGAGGCAGGTTCTCCTCCAGCGACTCCTCTTCCGCTATCTTTTTTTTTTTTTAAGATTTTTATTTATTTGACAGACAGATCACAAGTAGGCAGAGAGGCAGGCAGAGAGAGAGAGGAGGAGGAGGCAGGCTCCCTGCTGAGCAGAGAGCCTGATGTGAGGCTTGATCCCAGGACCCCGGGATCATGACCTGAGCTAAAGGCAGAGGCTTTAACCACTGAGCCACCCAGGTGCCCCCCCCTTCCGCTATCTTAAGGCGGCTTTCCCTGGGCCCCCACAACACCAGGCACTGAGGACCAAGGCCTCAGTACTGACTCTGATAAGAGCCAGAAGTAGGTCAGCAGAACCTGGAGCTAGAACTGCTCTCCTCAGCCCGGGGTCAAGTTTGCAGGAGTGAAGGCGGGAACCTGCAGGACCAGTGAGAGGCCACCCCAGCTCCCTCCCAGGACCCCATCACTTCTGCTTTGGGAGCCTCCCTGGACTTGCGCATCAGGACCCGGCTGCTTGGCCCGGTTTGGGCAGGAGTCAGTATAGCACCAGCTGCTCCCACACTTCAGAGCACCCCGACTGCTTAGGAACTTCTGTTGCTCAGCCTCACCCCCAACTAGTTGTTCCATGGCACAGATGCCAGCCAACATACAAGTCCAAGTTCACCATACTCTAGGTGATGTGGATGCTGGCCATGCCCTGTGGGAGGCAGATGCTCAGCTGGGCTGGCTCCCCTTGCACCAAGCTGCTTGCCCAGATTCTACTCCTCTCCTCTGGCCTGGGTAGCTGAGGTGGTGGAGTGCCCTGATGCTGGGTCCCATCTAAGTTACAACCAATGCAGATAGAGAAAAAACTTCCCTGAGCCCAGGCAAAGCTCCAAATCCAGAGTGTGGGGTGGGCAGAGCAGGATGGAGGCCTGGCCTGGTGTCTTCACAAGCTGCAAAAGCTCTCTGAAAGCCAATGCGGGGCAAAGCGTGGTGATCAAGGTCCAGGGAGCCTCCCCCAGTACTCCACATCTATTTGACCCTGATACCTGGCTCTGAAATGCCCTTACCTCACCCGTGGATGACCTTCATCAAGCACCATCAGCTGGTAGCCTCAAGGACTTCCAAGCGTTTCCCTTGTCACATTCTTAACATCATTTCATAAACACAAATGTTTTGATCCCATAAGTTTGGAATCCAGGGGCGCCTGGGTGGCTCAGTCAGTTAAGCGTCTGCCTTTGACTCAGGTCATGATCCCAGGTCCTGGGATTGAGCCCTACATCAGGCTCCCTGTTCACTGGGAAGCATGCTTCTCCCTCTACCACTCTCTCTGCTTGTGTTCCCTCCTTGCTGTCTCTGTCAAATAAATAAATAAAATCTTTAAAATATACATATATAGTCAAAAGAAGTTTGGAATCTAATACTTTCTTTGAATTCTCTAAAGATTTTTATTTACTTATTTGAGAGAGAGAGAGAGCACGAGCAGAGGCAGAGGGACTCCCCACTGAGCAGGGAGCCCAATGTAGGGCTCTATCCCAGGACCCCAGGATCATGACCCAAGTTGAATGCAGATGCTTAACCGACTGAGCCACCCAGGGACCCCTCTTGAATCACCTAAATGGCAGGCAGTCCAGACTCTTGATTTCAGCTCATCAGCTCAGGGTTGTGAGACTGAGCCCCACACTGGGCTCCATGTTAGGCGTGAAGCCCACAGAGCCTGTTTAAGATTCTCCCCCTCCCTCTACCTCTCCCCCATCCCTCTTTAAAAAAAATTAAAATAAGCAAATAAAAATAAATAAACAAGGACACCTGGGTGGCTCAATCAGTGAAGTGTCCAGCTCTTGATTTAGCTCAGGTCATGATCTCAGGATCATGAGACTGAGCCCCACATTGGGCTCCACACTCAGCATAGAAGCTGCTCCCTCCACCTCCAATGTTTTCTCACTCACAGATAGATAGATAGATAAATGGCAGTCCAGAATTAACCAAGTGTAGATAAGAACTTGATTCAGGACATTTTTGTTTTGTTTTGTAAATGACTCCATGCCCAGTGTGGAGCCCAGTGCGGGGTCTGAACTTAATGACCCTGAGATCAAGACCTAAAAGCCAAGATCAAGAGTTGGTCGCTTAATGAATTGAGCCACCCAGGCGCCCCAATTCAGGAATTTTAAAAGTCATTACATTACCTCTTAAATTCAAAATGGAATTAAAAAACAATTATCATGAAGATAATAATGACTTGGGTCACATAATTCATTCCAAGTCATAATATTAAATTCAAGTAAATTTATCGTAAGAAAAATTTTAGGGGTGCCTGGGTGGGTCAGAATGTTAAGTGTCTGCCTTCAGCTCAGGTCATAAGATCAAGTCCGGTACTGGGTTCCCTGCTCTGTGGGGAGCCTGCTTCTTCCTCTCCCTCTGCCATTCCCTCTGTGCTCTCTGGCTCTCTCTAGCTCTCTGTCAAATAAATAAGTAAAATCTTAAAAAAGAAAGAAAAGAAAAATCTTAGTGTACTAATCAAACTCACAATTAATCATATATTCAATGTAGTCAAGCTCTTTACCAGTGTCTTTGTAATAGGACCTCAGTAATACTTGGATGGTTAAATTTATGTGTCAACTGAACTGGCCCATGGGGTGCCCAGATACTTGGTCAACTTATTCTGGGTGTGTCTGTGAAGATGTTTCTGTACAAGATTAATAGCTGAATTGGTAGACTGAGCAAAACACATTGCTTTCCCTAATATATGTGAGCCCCATCCAATCAGCTGAAAGTCTGAATAGAACAAAAAGGCTGAGGGGTGCCTGGGTGGCTCTATCAGTTAAGCATTTGACTCTTGATTTCAGGTCAGGTCATAATCACAGGGTTGTGAGATCGAGCCCCAGATCAGGCTCCATGCTGGGCGCGGAGTCTTCTTAAGAGTCCCTCTCTGCCCCTCCCCCGACTCTCCCATTCTCTGTGAAATAAAAATTTTTTTAAGTGTTAAAAAAAAATAAAGAGGGTACCTGGGTGGCTTAGTTGGTTAAGCGACTGCCTTCGGCTCAGGTCATGATCCTGGAGTCCTAGGATTAAGTCCTGCATCGGGCTCCCAGCTCCACGGGGAGTCTGCTTCTCCCTCTGACCTTCTGCCCTCTCATATTCTTTCTTACTCACTCACTCTCTCTCTCAAATAAATAAATAAAATCTTTAAAAAAAGAAAGAATGAAAGAGAGAGAAAGAGGGAGGAAGGAAGGAAGGGAAGGAGGAAGGGAGGATGAATAAAAAGACTGACACTCCCTCAAATAGAAGGGACTTCCTCCTGCCTGTCTTCCGGCTGGGACATGGGTTCCTTTTTCTGCCTTTGGACTCAGACTGAGACATTAGTTCTTCCTTGGTCTCAAGCCTCCTGGCATTCAGACTAGAAATTGGCTCTCCTGGGTCTCCCACATGCTGACTGCAGATCTGGGACTTGTTAGGCTCCACAATTACATGGGACAATTGCTTATAATGCATCTCTAATTTATATGCACACACATGCACATGGATATATCCCACTGGTTCTGTTTCCCTACAGAACCTGAAAATAACTCCTCTATGTTACCAACTAGATAATTAACATATATGAGGTTTTAACCAGGAGTCAACCAGTTGTGCTGTCCACCTACCTTCAAACAGCATCCCCTCATCCTGGTCCAAGCCCCCATGACCATCCCAGGTCCTTTCTGCTCCTGTCCTGTCTCTTACCCACACCACAGGCAGGGTGGACCTTTACAAATGTCAGTGAGATCATGCTATTCCTCTGCTCCAAACACTTCAACAGCTTTCAGGCGTTCTCACATAAAAACCCAAATACTACACCCTGGCCAACATAGCCCTGGCTGTTGTGGCCTGTCCATCCCCTCTGCTACTACCCTCAGTCACAGGGATCTTCCCCTAGTTCCCTGAATGAGCCACGTTTCTCCTGCCTGCTTCAGAACCTTCCCACATGCTATCCCCTCTCTGGAAGTTTCTTCTCCTCGAGCCCAGCATGTCTAGTTCCCCCTCATCCTTCAAGTTTAAATGTTACCTACTCAACAAAGGCTTCCCCAACCCCTTTATGCTCAATCAAACGTCTCCTATGACTCTCTACTTCAGATTCTTGACTGTTCCTTTCACCGATTTTCCCCTTTTGAAATGAATTAACTATTGACCAGTTGACTTGTTTATTGTCTTTCTTCTACAAAACTAACAGAATTTTCCCATTTGAGGTATCCCAGACAGGAACATCTTTCCTGTTTGGTAGGAGTAGAGTAGGCAACCCAATGGTCCTTGAAAGCAAGGGGGAGCACACATGATTCAGTGTGGCCGCTAAGATGCTATCGACAGATCTTGGAGCCTTGAGGAGGAAGGCGAAGATGGAGGACAGTGAAGACTTCTCCCATCCCGGCAGTGGCGAAGGAGGGAGATGGCCAGAGCAAGTGCCCAAGGATGGTGGTGCCAGGGGCGTTGGGGCTGGGGGCAGCAGGAGACGGTGTCTTGGCCTGACTCTGGCTGTGTTCTCAGGTGTTTCTCACTGCTCATTCTCCAAGCCCAGCTTTCCAGCCTGCCCACAACCCTCTCAGAAATTCTATTTGGCCCAAATTGGCCCCAGCTAGTACTGGTCATATACAACTTCACACCCAGTGCACAGGATGCTGGTGCGCGGGGACCTGGTCTGTGTCATTCCTGTCATGCACTCTCAGCACCGTGACACGCATGTGCAAGGACTCAGGAAACATAAGCTGAATGCAGGGAAGAACAGACTCAGGGCTAGCTGGGTGGTGGGCTAAAGTGTTCAAGGAGAAAGGGCCACATATTTCCATTAGCCTCTGTCCTCAGAGGGCTTCAAAGAATAGCAGGTGTGAAGTGCTTGGCTGGCTTAGTTGGTGGAGCATGCAACTCTTGATCTCAGGGTTGGGGGTTCCAGCTCCATGCTGGATGTAGAGATTACTTAAAAATAAAATCTTAGAGGGGAAAAAAAGGATAGCGGGCATAATCATTGTAATGCTCTGTAAATTTCACCAAACTTTCTTCCCAAAAGGTACTAATTCTACTCCCACCAGCAGTGCAGGAGACCACCTAGCCTCCTGCACACCTTTTCATTTTTTACACCAGTTCTGGGACATTCAAGGAGAAGAGATGTGATGTAGTGAGTGAAGGCTGTACGGAAAGGGGCTAGAGGGGTGTCTGGCAGGTTCAGATGGTGGAAGCATGTGACTCTTGATCTCGGGATTGTGAGTTTGAGCCCCACGTTGAGTTTAGAGATTACTTTAAAGAAAAAAAAAATCTTTGTGGTTCCTGGATGGCTCAGTTGGCTGGGCATCTGCCTTCGGCTCAGGTCATGATCTCCAGGTCCTGGAATCATGCCCCATGCTGGGCTTCCAGCTCAGTGGGGAGTCTGCTTCTCCCTCTCCCTCTGCCTCTCCCCCTGCTTGTGCTCTCTCTGACTCTCTCTCTCAAATGAATGAATAAAACCTTAAAAAAAAATACTTAAAAATTAAAAATAAAATAATATATCAATAAATTTCTATTTAGGATGCTGCACAGAAATGATACGGCCCTTTAAGTTCTTATAGAAATTTTGACTCAGTGCCCCTGGCTGGCTCAGTTAGAAGAGCATGCACCTCTTAATCTCGGGATTGTAAATTCAAGCCCCACGTTGGGTGTAGAAATTACTTAAAAATAAAAATCTTTAGGGGCACCTGGGTGGCTCAGTCGTTAAGCATCTGCCCTGGGCTCAGGTCATGATCCTAGACTCCCGGGATAGAGCCCTGCTCAGAGGGAAACCTGCTTCTCCCTCTCCTACTCCCCCGGCTTGTGTTTCCTCTCTTGCTGTCTGTGTCAAAAAAATTTAAAAAAAATTTTTTTTTAATCTTTAAAAAAAGAAAGCAAAAAACAAGATTTTGACTCTAAGAGTTGATCAAGGTTAAAAATAAAAATTTCTTAGGGCATCTTGCTAGCTCAGCAGGATATGTGACTCTTTATCTCAGGGTCATGAATTTGAGCCCCAACTGTGTGTAGAGTTTACTTAAATAATAAAAAAATAACAAAAATTTCTTATGGAAAAATCTGCACAAATCCACAGCTATATGACAGATTTCTTTTTTTTTTCTTTTTTTTTTTTTAAGATTTTATTTATTTATTTGACAGACAGAGATCACAAGTAGGCAGAAAGGCAGGCCGAGAGAGAGGAGGAAGCAAGCTCCCTGCTGAGCAGAGAGCCCGATGTGGGGCTCAATCCAAGGACCCTGGGATCATGACCTGAG
Organism: Mustela erminea; assembly: GCF_009829155.1. Lineage (NCBI taxonomy): Eukaryota > Metazoa > Chordata > Mammalia > Carnivora > Mustelidae > Mustela > Mustela erminea. The sequence goes on from NC_045628.1 coordinate 11,287,395, forward strand.
CCGAAGGCAGAGGCTTTAACCCACTGAGCCACCTAGGCGCCCCTATATGACAGATTTCTGATGGATTCCTCTATATGGGGCTGGATCTTTAATTCTTTGGGAGGGTTGGAGGAGTACAACTGAACTATATCATTGCCTCTTCTAAGTTCATATACTAGGAAAAACTGAGTTCTGTGCTGCATGGCCCATGGGTCTGACCTTGCATGACAATTCTGATGCTTATGGAAGAATATATGCAATTAGAATGAGAGTAAGAGCCCATTTTTAAAAAAATTTTTATTTCTTTTCAGCATAACAGTATTCATTGTTTTTGCACCACACCCAGTGCTCCATGCAATCCGTGCCCTCTCCAATACCCACCACCTGGTTCCCCCAACCTCCCACCCCCTGCCCCTTCAAAACCCTCAGATTGTTGGGTGCCTGGGTGGCTCAGTGGGTTGGGCCGCTGCCTTCAGCTCAGGTCATGATCTCAGGGTCCTGGGATCGAGTCCCGCATCGGGTTCTCTGCTCCGCGGGGAGCCTGCTTCCTCCTCTCTCTCTCTCTGCCTGCCTCTCTGCCTACTTGTGATCTCTCTGTGTCAAATGAATAAATAAAATCTTTAAAAAAAAAAAAAACCCTCAGATTGTTAACCAACATTTTCCCACCCCCACAAAGACAGTAAAATTCACCTATGAATTTCAACCATTCTTATGATTTAATAATAGGTATTTATGCCACCATCTATAATAACTGAGGCCTACTTATGTTCTCACTTTGCTAAGTTCCCAAGTGCCCGGGGAGATTCCCTATTCTGAGGAACTGTTTCAGTCACTATGGCAACAGTGCACAGAGAAGGGGGGAGCTTTCCCTGAGCACGAGAGTAAAAGAAGAGCGATTTGTCCTCCCATTGGCAGAACAGGGCCATTCGCGAGATTAGCATGTGGTGGAAATACAAATAAGCGTGCAGCCTGCTTCAGAGAAGCCGAGAAAACATTTTCAGGGTGAACACTCTCATGAAGCAATTATACCACACCTTAATCAGGTGCTCCATTTTGCACCGAAATGAAGAAATAGTTTTTTCATTCAAACTAGACACACAAGATAGCAGTTTGTGGTACACTGTGGGTTTGCTTCTAAGCACTGGGCACAGGAAGGGGCAACCCAGGGGCTGTGGACCAGCCTTTCAGCCCTTGGGGGGTGCCATGTACAAAGAGAGGGTCTGGTGAGGAAATTACCTCAACCTATCCTTGCCATGGAACTCCAGAAAAAGGGGTGGGCATTGGATAAATGGCAGACTTAGCAGGAGTAAGGGGAAAAAAAGAATCCATATTTATGCCCAGTTTGGTAAAGTTTGTGTCATGCTGTTTCAGAGCGGATCTCTGCCTCCTCGGACACTCAGAATACCAAAAGGCAAAGCAAGTGTGACCCCTACAATGGACGTCTTTTTTCACATAGAACAAGAAAGCAAACAACCAACCATGTCAAAAATTAAGATACTCATTACGCTCAGTGAAATAAGCCAGACACAAAAGGACAGATACTGTACAATCCCACCTATATGGGGAACTTAGTCAAGTTCAGACAGGGGGTAGAATGGTGGTGGGGTGGGGATGAGGAATTCATATTGAATGGGAAGAGAGTTTCAGTTTGGGAAGATGAAAAGTTCTGGAGATGATGGCAATGGTTGCACAATATTGAGAATGTACTTAATGCCACTGAATGGTCCACTTTAAAACAGTTAAAATGGCGAATTATATATGATGTATATCTCACCACAATTTGAAAAAAAGTTACCAAATCTGTTTCCTTTGTCATAGTCATGCTACCATTTCATAAACACAAATGTATTGATCAAATTCAGTATTGATCACATATTCAATAAATACTGAGTCCACTGCAAGCTGGCCCTTGCCCAGTATGGGCTATGTGTGGGCTGAGCAAACATGGTCACGAAGCACACCCTCAGTCGCACATGCGTCTGCCTCGTGTGGTTGCAGACTCTAGTTTTCCAGGTGAGTGCAACCTTGTGTGGGATAAGTCCCAGAATCAGGGAAAAATCCCTACAAAGGTGTGATCATGAATGGGTCCCAAGCAAGGGGGCAAGTTTTCCGTAAGAACAGAGACCCACGTTTACACCCCACATGGATTAATCTTTAACTGTGGCATGGGTACCTTTCTGAGTTGCTCTTCCTGTGGCGCTCTGGTAGCACCTCTGAGGGTTAACATTGCCACTTTTCTGAAAGGAAGACGCGGGAAGGGTTTGATACTGGCGAAGCCCAGCCAACCCAGCAGCCGACAAGAGGAAGAAGAAAGAGGGGAGGCTATTTGAGAGGAGGTGAGGGGCAGGAAGAGAATGAGGAAAGGGAAAGGAAGGAGAAAGATGGAGGAGAGTTGGGGTGGATAAGAAAAGGGGGAGTGAAGAAAAGCAGCCGGAAGTGAGGGCGCAGAAGGGGACACTGGGGGAGGGGAGGGGAGAAGAGAGGGGCTTTGTTTTTCCTCAAAGCTCCAGGTTTTGTGTTGAGGAGGGGATGACAAAAGAGCATGTGCCTGTTACTGGGTATTCACAGTAATCCCACTTTCTTGCTCGACTTTTGGTGAGAGAAGGAGGAGCAGAAGTTTTATCTGAACAGAAAACTGGAGGGATTTTTTTTTCTTGGAGTGACACTGAGGTCAAGAGGGAAACCTGCACTCCTTCACTGAACACGTTTAAGAACACAATGCGATTAGCATCTCTTCTGTTTCTGGGCTGCTTCCACCCGGGGCTCCTAGAAACACAAAGAAGTCCAAGGATGTTGTTCATTAATAGTTAACTGTTGATGTTGCTGAGGACTTGGTCCAGGAATGACGCTCTCCCTCTGCCCATGGAGATCTGATAGATGAATTAACAAGTGTAATCCCACCATCACAAACTATGAGAGACAGTACCTGTCAAGCACAGAACACGGGAGCTTTTCGGTAAATTGTAATAAAAACCTTTTAAAGGATATGCCACCTGATTTCCCTTTGCGTCTGTAAGGATGATTAGGAATTATGGATCGCGACTCTCTGAGTGTGAGGAATGAAAAAGCATACTTGTTCCATTCCTAACCCAAGGTGAACATTCAGAGCACAGTCGTCTGCTGACATGGTTCATTTTCCACATCCCTGCCTAAGAAGATCTGAGTCTAAAACAAGTTGTAGAAAAGACAATATTTCGTAGCTGATGTAAAGACAATATTTCGTAGCTGATGTATTCAAACAGCCAGTGGAGAGTATAGGAAATACTGCCATAGGTCTACCAGAAAATTTCATAAAAAAGACCATTCACAAAATTTCTCCAGTTAGAGATTCCATTAGTAACTGGGTTATTCTACCTCAAAAATAAATAAATACATAAATAAATAAATAATAAATTTAAAGCTGAGATGATTGTTTCCTAGCAGAGCTGTAGAGGTAACTGAGCAAATGTGAACTAGAAAGATCAATTTCTCCTTAACTTTTTTTTAAAGGTCACGAAAGAAGACTGTCAACCTGACAGATTGGAACCATGGATTCTTTCACAGAGTTCTTCAAAAGCTCAAAGGCTGATAAATGTGTCAAATTAATGCATTTCCCCCATGACCGGGTTCTTTGATATGAAAGTAATCATGGGATATTTTTTCCCCCTCTAGAAAACGGCTTTGCAATTTTGAGAAAATAGTTCTCTCCACATCTTAAATTTTTTTGGTAACTGTCAAGAAAATGATGCGGGTTAATGGAATCTCCATTTTCTCCCTAGATTCTCTCAAAAATTCCTTTCAAGTGTCAATCTCAATGAAACAAGGCCAGAATGTTACACGGCTTAGAATTTTGTTATTTTTGTTAGCTACAGTCCTTTGATTATCCTGATTTGTAGATTTTGGGAGGATTTAATATTGATCTCTCTCTAGCACTGAATAATTTTTAGAAAAAACACAGTCTGAGTCTAATTGCCAGACCCATACCACACACACGAAAGCTGTGAATACAAGCTGTGATCACAAATCACGTGTATGTGGCTTTGATTGTGTGGGACCCACAATAAGATTTTTTTTTCCTTCTTCTTAATTATTCAGAGCTAAGTGTGATAAAAATTAAAACTAAACATATGGATGTGATCACGAAGGCTTTTTCTAACGTGGTTGGGGTTTTTTATTGTTGTTGTTGTTGTTGTTGTTTAAGTATGTATAATGTGATACAGGCACTAATTCCTTTAAATATCTATTTAAGGCCCGACTTCCTAGAACTTGCTCTAATTTTAGGAGAGCTTAGGGTTATTTTTTTTTTCTTAATACAGTGCCATACTTAGCATGTACCAGCTTGAAACACAAAAGATCTTCTTTTCCCTTTTTATTTTTAGACCCCTTCCCCCAAACCACTCTTTATATTAAGTTTTTAATTTTATCTCCAGTATAGTTAACCAAACAACCACTCTTAATGAATATGTACTGTTACTGAGCTTTTGGTGGAATGAACTAGTCACAGTCAGACAAAAACACTTTCATTGTAAATATAAGGGAATAAAATTAAAAATTAAAGAGATGAATTCTTTCCACAAGCTGTATGGCCATGATAATCTATGTTTTGGTTTACTTATGACTTGATTCAGTTTTCTGGGATAATGACAAGAGATGAAATAGGTTATTTAGAGATCAAGATAACCACAATTTTTTTGTTTTTGTCTTTGGAATGCATTAACTAATTTTAAAGCTAATTTAATTTTACATTCGATCTAGACTATAACTGATATTTGTCTTCCTTTGGAATGTGCTAATGATATGCTATGAGGTAGGTGGCTCAGAAGACCATTGGGTGACAAGGACAGACCACCTGAGATTGAAAGCTGTTGAAGGTTTTCATGGCACTAAATGGTCAATCTCTGTGATTCTTCCTCTGTCTCTAGTTTCCAGAAATGCAAGCAAAGTACAGGGTAACAGTAAGCTACAAGTCAGGAGATATAAAACATCCATTCTAAGAAAGATCAGCCTCAGATTTCAGCTTCTGACTGACTGGCGCATTTCCCAACTCTTGGGTACCCTGATCCCATCTTCCATATCATATCTTCTTTCTACTCCCACTTGGGCTTCCCAAAGTTCTTCCTGACTACTTCTAGCTGAACTCACATTTCTTTGTTAACTCCAAGCTTCTGGCTTCATTTCCATGGGGAATTCAATGGCCATTCATGTCTTAGAATTGGTTCTAACTCTGCTGGTCATTTCTGCCTTTTCCTAGGTTTGGCTCACTTAGCTTGGGTTATGCTGGAGGACCTAGCAGAAGGCTGACTGCCCATATGGGCCAACTAGCTCCCAGTTAGTTGATGTTTGATTAGTTTACCCTTGCCAGATCTCTGTGCCTGTGCCTGTAATATAAGTTCTAAATACAAGAGGCTCTGTTTTGGTTCAAAAGCCAGATAAGAGAGCAAACTTTGCAGTAGTTTTCCATGGCATCCAGCATTTTAAAGAAGCACAACCTTAGAGCTCAGTTTTTCTCATTCCCAGCAAGACCAGTAGATTGCAATAACAATCCAAAGGCAGGGAAAGCGATAGGATATTAAATTACGCAATACCAACATTTGCATAGTAATTCCCACTAATTAAGAAAGAAAGATATAAGTTGTTTGTTATAAACACCACCAGGTCTTGAGCAAACACCAAGAGCTCACCACAGAGCTACACCAAGCATTTGTCTAATCAAAGCCACTTTCTAAAGCGTTTTATTAGTACAGCTGCAGAGCACACATTTTATCACACATGCTAATAATCCCAGTTATGGCGCCTACATTTTAATCATTTGTTCTAGGCTTGTTTCTCAAACAATTAACACTAATGAATGGTCAGAATACCCCGGATCATATATGTCTAATTGCAGTCAAGAGCAGTTCTTGTCTGCATGTACATTTCAATTTACCTCTGGGGATAATGTTTGTTAATTGTATTTCTTTATACGAAAGCGAAGAAAAAGGCAGTTCAGGCAAAAAGGGACTAAGTGTTCTCCTCTCTCCCTTTGTTCCCACAAGAAGCTAAAGTCACTTCAAGAGGCACTTAATCCCATCATCCGCGGTTACAACTGCCTTGCAGCATCAATCAAAAAGAATCCGAAGTAAAATGATGCAGCTATATTGTGTAATTAAAAGCAATTCAGGTAGTTATTGCTTGGGGCCCTCGACGGGTCCAAATACTTAAAAAGGCCCTGCAGGGATCCTAGACACTGTAGTTTTAAATTTGGTCAGCAACAGTATCTGGAGGAAAGGGAAGAATATGCCAAAAAACAAAAACGAAAACAAAACAAAATAAAAAACCAAAAAGCAAAACCCCCCCAAAACCTCCCAAAATAAACAAAATAAAAACAATAAAAAACAACACAAAACAAAAAACTCCCCCCCAAATCCGACAAAAACAAAACCCCAAAACAAGAACAAAAAAGCCTACCACCCTGTCCTAGTGTGAATTGTAAAGCAAAAGAAAAGAAGAGAAAGAGCAAAGTCTGAGGTGAAAAAGCCCCACAATCCCCAGCTACAAAATGAAATAAACAAAGAAGGGCAGGAAGGAGAAAAAAGAAAACAACTGATGTTTTCTGAATTCAACAGTCCCTGACCCAATCCAACTTTTGCACTTAACGAAAAAAAATTCAACTTTTTGCACCAATATTGGCTGGGTCTCTTCAACATCAAATGGAACAGCTTTGTAGGATCTATAATTGGACAGGTAGAGGATATCTGAAAATCCAAACTTACTAAGAAAATTTGAAATAAATTTATGGTGTCATTAATTCCACAGTTCCTTATAAAGGCAAGATGTGAGAAGTACTTTTTAAAAGTCTGACACAGTTCTACCACAATTTACTTAAATCATTAAGAAGAATTAAGTGCTGAAGATTTTAGGCTTCTTATTTGGCTTTTTAAGCCAACAAGAGTGTTTTCTGCTGTGTGCCTTTAACAAAGAGCCATCGTCGAAAGAAGGCTGGGAACAGGCATAATTCTCTGGTTTTGATTCTTGGCTAAAATATTTTTAAGTAAAAACACAACTCCTCAACAGATGTAAGACTAGATGTTAAAATAACAATGTGTGTTTAAGTTTTACCATCACTTCCCCCTTTATAATAAAACCGGGAAAGAAGGCTTCCTGTTGATTTACGAAAGAATTTCTGGGAAAAAATGCTTAAGTGCATGCCTGAATGAGCTATTGGATATTAAGGAACTTTTCAGAAAAGACACCAGGTTACTCTCAGGATAAAGTACATTATGGGAGCAGATGCAATCACTAGAACAGGGCATTTCACGGCAGCATCTATAAATACTTTCTATGGTACAAGTTAGTGGTAAATGTAATTGTGGCCTAAAAACTACTATGTGTGTGCATGTGAGGGTTAGATGATTTAACTTTCAAATCACAAAATGATTATCGAATGAGATATTCAACAGTTCATTTAAACACCAAATTGCCCTCATTTTCCACACAAATTCTAGCAACTTGAATGCAAAATTTTACACGTGAAAAATGCAAAAGTATTTCCTCAAAGCTTTAGCATATATAAGAAGCACTGATTTGCAAAATGGCAGAACGGAACCAATTGTGTTTCCATCTCTAAAAGAACCAAACTTTAAAAACTCTGTCATTTAAAAAAAATCTGCCTACCTGCTTTCCCAACTATAATGATCATAGTGTTAGACCTATTATACCCACTCAAATCGTTTTGTGTTGGGAGTTAAATATTTTCTCTGAGTGGGGCACCTGGCCGGCTCAGCTGGAGGAACATGTGACTCTTGATCTCGGGGTCATGAGTTCGAGCCCCACATTGGGTGTAGAGATTACTTAAAAATAAAATCTTAAAAAAAGGTATTTTCTGTAAGTTTAAACCTACTGATTATTATTCAGTGCTCAGTCTTCGAGTGACCATTCAAAATCATTAATCCTCAGTGGGTAGGAATCCAGGGTCTGAAATCCCCACCAACTGCCATATTCTAACCACCCTTACCTTCTAGGTAACGCACTCCCCATGGGCCCGAGAAGAGCTAATGGATGACAGAAGTGCCCTGCAGCTTAAACTGGAAGTCCTGTCTCTGTACCTCCACCACCAAACTTCTCAGATAATCTATTTCAGAATCAGGCATAGGTGCTTCTTCTTCTTCTTCTTTTTTTTTTTTTTAAGATATTTATTTATTTATTTATTTGAGAGAGAGAGATCACAAGTAGACGGAGAGGCAAGCAGAGAGAGAGGAAGGGAAGCAGGCTCCCCGCCGAGCAGAGAGCCCGATGTGGGACTTGATCCCAGGACCCTGAGATCATGACCTGAGCCAAAGGCAGTGGCTTAACCCACTGAGCCACCCAGGTGCCCCAGGCATAGGTAGGTGCTTCTTTGCCACAACTGTGCTGCTCAAGTTAATCAACTGAACGCAGGGTGCTAAATAAAGACTTTATTTTTGATCCACCAAAGTACCTATTTCATGGCCTACAGTTTTTTTTCACTAGCTTTTGGATTAAGATAGGCAGGTACTTTCTCTTAGAAAAAATAGAAACTTTGTTAACAAGGGACATTTTAGGAACACCCAACACTGAACTAAGCAAAAGAGAGAAAAACGAATTCACCAATAATGAATTTAGGCAAAAGTCTGTACTGCGATCTGTCCCTTATAACGATCTTTAACACAATTCTCACTGACAGGTGTTTTATCAATATTATAATATTTTTTCTTCTTGAGTCCCAGGTCTCAGCACAGCTCCCTTGTTCCCGATGCTCCCCTGGAGCTCCCCAGGGATGAGGCACACAACTGGGTCCTTCGGTTCCTGCCATTGATCCAGCTGTGTGCGTGCTGACTAAATGCTGCCGGGTCAAGCTGGAGAGCAGGACTTGAAAATTCAGTGCTAATTACTGTGATTACAATCTGTGTGTCAAGCAGCCAAAGCCTCTGGGAAGTGTCCACAGGCAACCTGTCTCTGAATCAAAAATCTCAGTTTGAGAGATGAAGAATCCATACACGCTGACTTTCCAGCTTGTTAAGTCGTAATATGGGCATCAAGTTGTTCATGATACCTTCTCTGGAAGCATATGAAGTAAGACAAGCCCGCATTTAGGGTGTACAAGACGGCGAGGGGAAGTGATCTAACAGAACCCACACAGCCCCCAAAACAGCAAACACCAGAGTCCTGTAACATCATGCTCGGACGGCAATTTTCCTGAGGCAACTAGAGACCCTCTGAACCCAACCAGGGAGTGAGCGGGCACTTCCTGAGAACACACTCAGAGGCACCATCGCTCCGCAAAGAGCAAGGGCAAATATGTCACCAGAACCCCTCAGTATCCACGTGAGTTGTGGATATATGACTGAGCTCCCAAAGCCAGACAGACGGGAGTCAGAAAAAGGGATTTCACAAATATATAGGATAAAAAAGAATCAAAAAATGTTGATGGGAGGGAAAGCTAAGATCTCATTTTGTTGTCCTGGGCTCACAAACATTTCTTAAAATAAGACTGAGTCATTTGGGAATAGGTTGAAGAACAAGGTGTATTTATAGCTACTGGGGAAAGCAGCTAGTTTTGCTCTGGGCTGTGTGGCTCATTTTCCTTTCTTCACAGACTATGTGCAGATACGCTAGTTCCTGTCCAAATACAGTTCTCAGAGCATGATCTTTAAAACAGAATTAATCTTTTGAGTCGTCATTTCTATACTTCCAGTTGACGTTACAATGTTAACTTTCCAGACACTGCCCAAAAGTTGTGATTTCACATCTAAACCATCATAGGACCCTTCTGTAGCCGGTGAACACCACATACGCTTTCTGTGTGCCCACAAGGAAGAGAGGCTTTTCAAGGGACACACTGGCCAGTGTGGTCCCAGGACAGCAAGATAAATCTAACCTGTCTTTTTTGGCCTGGCCTGAATTGGCCAACACGTGTCGAACATCACGGAGCCTTTATGGAAATATGACTTCCAATATTTTTCCTTCCTTCTCTGATTTCCTTTTTTCAAGTACTCCATTCATAAAGTATGTCTGTAAGGGTGTTTACTGGAAAATGAAACCACTTTAAAAGGCTCAGTTGTTTTATATCAAGAACCCTAAAAAAAAGAAGGTAGCAATTTCAGTATGAACCCATTCTACAAAATACCATTATTTGATTACTTATTTAGGTGATCTGCTCATTACTCAACATAAATAAAATTTTAAAAATAGAAGTGATCAGGGGCACCTGGGTGGCTCAATCCATTGAGCGTCCGACTCCTGATTTTGGCTCAGGTCATGACTTGAAGGTTGTGAGATCAAGCCACGCACTGGACTCCGTGCTCCAACACAGTGTCTGCTTGAGATTCTCTCTCTCCCTGTCCATCTGCCTCTCCCCAGGGTTGCACTAATAAATAAATAAATAGAACTATCGTATGTTTAAACTTCAGATAGTAATTTTTCTCTTTCTAAGAATTAAATGAAATCAGGGTTAGCTTGGCAAAACAAACCATTACAAAATTTTTAAAATGCCACTGATGGACACTCTCCTGTACTTTCTGAATTCTCACAAAGACTTCTACTAATGACACAATGAGAGTTGCAGCTGAGTGTCCAACTAGAAGAGAACACAAAGTGGGACAATGACAGATGTGCTGGTGGCTCCTGCCCTACCCCCGACCCAGGTGCTGGCCCGCACTCCCTTCTTTTCACAAGACTCCACCTAAGCTCCGTTCAACTGCTTCTGCCACTCAAAGGGAACAATCTAGGAAGTCAAAACGTTTGAATACCTAATTTTCATTTTTTGTTTTTCCCATGTACAATGAGAGAGCCTGCAAATCTCCTTAGTCTGTTTCTGAATCTGAGTCTGTTCAATCAGCGGTTAAGAACTCAGCCCTCTGGCTTGTGGATGCTGATGTGAGTTTATCAGCATCCAGCACAAGGCCGTGTATGTAGCCACACTCACATTTGCTGACCGACTCACTTACCAACTTCCTTACTGGTTAATTGATGGTCGTTATCACTGGGTTTCTCTCTGGCCAAGAAACCCTTACATTTGTTCCATTTCTCAGATGAATTCTAAGAACTGTCTGTGCTGTACTATGCAAGAGCCACAATCTGTCTCCTGCAGGCTGAAAAACAGCTTCCTCTACAAGACCACTAAATAGAAAATACACCAAACATGTGCTCTGGTCAATACAAATAAGTACAATGAAGACTGTCCCAGAAATAATTTCAATCAATTTTATCCAATTGATCTGTTCTTTCAAGGAGCCCTTAATTTACTCAATTCCTGATTGAGTTGTTACATGAATCATGAAGGCTTAACTATGAAGATAAAGACAGATACTTCAATCAGGGAATACCCACGATGGTTTAATTAAAGAATTTTTGCATCTCGCTTACAGAATATCGCTTAAGTACGGCATGGCATTTATTTAAAATGTCCCAGAGGCAATTAAGCCCTTGATTAACAATAAAATTTTCTTCCTTAGCTTCATTCTCAATTACCACACAGCTCATTTCTCCTTGCCTGGAACTTTAGCACGTGGTACTCAATGGATTTAATTCACATGTAATTCACACAATCCATCAAAAAGAGAAGAATTCAAGTCCACGGGAACTAGCTCTTCCTACAAGTTCGAGATTGTACTTGTGTGCTGTTTGCCTCATTTTTACCTGCAACTTGCAGCCGACCCACGTCCAGGGGGTGTGTGATGGCTCTCCTCTGAGTTATGAGAGAACAAGGGGACAATAACAGGACATAACTCCTAATGCTCAGAGTTCAGCTTTTCTTGAGCTTGAGGAGGAAGGACAGTGATGACTAACACACTTGCCCACTTGACTCCTTCAGCCTGTGCTTTGAGGAGAAAGAGAGGGTCATGAGTCCCCGGACCTGCCATCTCTGAACTGTTCTTCCATTTTCTTGGAAAGGAGGTGAGTGGTAAGAAATCAGAGCAGTTAAGGGCTTGGGCGCTGCGATCCAAGCATGTTACTTGGCCTCCCTAAATCTCAGGTTCATATTGTGAGCTGGATATAACAACAGGATTGCTGTGAGAAATCAGTAAATGCAGGTAACACCTGATAAAATATCCCCCACACAGGAAGTCCAATCAATAACAGCTACTTTTATTAAAGAGAAGGAACTTTCCCTTTCTCTTCTCTGACCTCTATGAGTTAGACTTGGGGGTATGGAGCAGAGTGCTGCCTAGGATTCTTTTTTATTTTTTTTTTAATTTTTATGTATTTATTTGACAGAGATCACAAGTAGACAGGAAGCAGGCTCCCACTGAGCAGAGATCCCGATGTGGGGCTCCATCCCAGGACCCTGGGATCATGACCTGAGCCAAAGGCAGAGGCTTTAACCCACTGAGCCATCCAGACACCCCGCTGCCTAGGATTCTTTACAGGTGTGCTGTTCTCACACATTCGCGCCCCCCACCCACACACAGACAGTAAGAGGCACTCTGCCACATCTGGAAACACACCTACCAAGGGGACTAGAACCCTACAGCCATGCTAAGAGGATCTTGGGTCTTCAGAACTTAATAGCTGGACAAGCTAGATGCCAATTTGGGCTTATCTGTGAATTTTTAATCAACTCTAAAATAATGTTTCATGATTATTTATGTACATTAATCTTATCTAAAAAGAGAGGAAAATCAAGAGTTTTACCATTCAGTTTATCTTAATGTTAGATAAATTTTTCTTTCATTGATTCCACAAATAGATATTGGACACCTAAGCCAAGCCCTGCAGATATCAATGAGGAGAGAATCAGCTGTCTGAGAAGTTGAATTCTAGCTAGGGAGACAGACTCAAGATGGGGGTTTCTAGAACAGAGGCCAGAAGCCCAGGAGTGAGAAGGGGCACTCAAAGAAGCTTCTCAGAGGCAGTGACAACCTTGGAAGGGGGCAGACAAACTCCAGAGGCGAAAAGTGCATTGTGGGTGCAAGAGAATGAAAGAGCACAGGTGAACTCACTGACTTCATCTCAATTACCACCAGTGATTTTTAAAAAATATAATCTTATTCTTTTTTTTTTTTTTAAGATTATTTATTTATTTATTTTGGAGAGAGAGAGAGAGAGAGAGAGAGCACATATGCGAGGGAGGGGAGGGACTGAGAGGAAGGGACAGAGACAAGCAGACTGCACTGAGTATAGACCCTGATCTGGGGCTCGATCCCATGACCCTGAGATCATACCTGAGCCACCCACGTACCACTCACCCTCAGTGATTTTCTCTCTTTGCAATTGCCATGCCCACCTCAAACTCATATGTTGCTTTCATGCATGTGGGGGGATTCTCCAATGTAAATAAACACTAGCTATGTCAAACGCCAAAACAGCGTCCTTTTTCTGATCCTGTAGTCTGTCACAGATGGTGAGCAAAAGAGTGTCAACCCAATATCCTAAAATTTTCTGAACCAGAAAGGCTCCCCTTTTTGCTTTCTGATAAGATTTATTTATGCTTTAAAATTATCTTGCAAATATACAGGACTTGGGGACCCTGGGTGGCTCAGTTGGTTAAATATCTGCCTTTGGCTCAGGTCATGATCCCAAGGTCCTAGGATCAAGCCCCACCTTGGGCTCCCTAGTCAGTGGGAACCTGCTTCTCTCTCTCTCTGCAGCTCCCTCTGCTTGTTCTCTCTGTCAAATAAATAAATAAAATCTCAAAAAAATATATACAGGACCTAAGTAATAATTCTATTTTTAAAAAGTAATTCCAACAGAATTGGGTTGAAAAGAGATAAACCAGATTGCATTTTGTGTTACGTGAACCTTAGGAGCAACATTATTTAGGCACCTCCAACTGTAAAGGGACAGTGTTATCTGTACAGATTCAAAATGTTAAAATACAAGATATAAGTACTCATGCTAAGGCAAATTAACCTCAGTTCTCAATGGTAGACTTTGTTCTTTTTAACATCTATTGAGTTCTTTATTTACATTTCTCTCTTAATCCTTTCAACTATTGTATGAAATAGATAATATTATTGCCAACCTGTTTTATATAGGGAAACATGTATAAAATTCCTAACTTTATTCAATAACTTTAAATTTATTTTATTCATTAACTTTAAATTTTCAAACAGGCAGCTGCTGACAATATTGTGCCGCATTCACAACTGACACCAGTTGTCTCAGGGCACTGCACAAGCCAAAGCATATTAACTTACATCCACAGTGATCAGAAGAGCGTCATTATTAAAAAAGAAAATCAAAACAGATTCAAACAAGGAATGATAGCAAGACTGCCCCCCACCCTTCAAAATTGCCTATATACTGTAGGGCAGTCTAAAACAGGGCTCAGCAAATGCTGTCTGAAAGGCCGGATAGTAACTGTTTCAGATAGTGAGCAGAGAGACAAATGCTGTGAAATTACACAGGGACTTGTGCAACTAGAGAGAACACAGATTTCCACACATTCTTTTATTGATGAAACTGAAAATAAAACTGAGTACAACTTTTGGTACTGCAGTTCTAACCAAGAGAATGGCATTCTTTTTTTGGCGGGGTGGGGGGGTAGCATTTTACTTACTTAGAGTTAAAGGTAATGTTCCCTATCATCAAAACATGTATCTGAAAAAAAAAACAAAACAAAACAAAACATGTATCTGGAAAAATCATTCTTAGTTCAAGGGCTGTATAAAAATAAGTGCTAAGCAGAATCTGGCCTGTGGACCCTTGGTTTAGCATATTTTTTTAAGGGTTCAGCCTCAGACAAACTTATACACCCTAGAGACCCAGAGTTCACAGACATAGGATCCCAGTCACAGACAATCACCACAATCATGGCAACAGAGCAAAATGCTTAAGACTTAGGTCCTCATTGTTGAACCACAGGCCATGTACCAGCCCTGGTTATTATTCAGAGACATCAACAAATAGAAAGTTTCCCACTACCCTCCCATGGGACTCTAATTTTTTTCCATCACTTGTTAACTTGGGAGGTTTGATGTTGCTGCCACACCAACTATTTTGTGCTCCACTAAAGAAAAGTCAATTTAATAAATAAAATCTTAAAAAAAAAAAAAGAAAGAAAAAAAAAAAAGAAAAGTCAATTTAGTGTTAATCACAAAAAAGTACATTAAATTCACTTCTATTTGTGGCATTTAACCCACTGAGCCACCCAGGCGCCCCTATTTGTGGCATTTAAAAAAAAAATCTCAATTTTTCTCACTTTCCTTATTTCCCCCTATCCTGAGGCCAATAAATTTCTTTTTGGTAAAGTTTTAACAGATCAGTTTTGTGTTCCTAAGTCTATCCAGCATTTCATCCTCCTTTTAAATACAAAACCCAGAAACTCAGTCTTTTGTGGGCTCCCTGCTCTTTGTGTGATCATAGGGTAGAGGTGAGGGAGGAGAGGGTGTGGGGTGAGGACGGAGGTTATTGGCTCACAAAAGTCCAGACAGAATTTGACTACAAAAATGCAGAGCAGGGGAGCAGGGAAGAAATGAATCAGAAATCCCACAAACAGAGGAGGGTTATTTTTCTTTTAAAAGATTAAGGATTGTAGGTTTTCATGCTTACTCAGATGGAACAAGAAAAGATTTTAACTTCTTTGCCTCATTCAGTTTGGCTCTGAACAAAACAAAAGTTGAGCACATTCAAAACATCCATTATAACTTTCTTCTTCCCTTTAAGATGGTGAGGCAACATCTGGTGAAAGATTTGGGGTTACATTCCACTCAATAATAATCACAAGGAAGAAAAGTCGAAAGCTCGCCAAAAACGGAAAGGGAGAGGGAACTTGTAAGGCCTTTCCCTCCCTTTCATGTGGACAGACATTCTAGGTAAAGCTTCCTTGCCATTGTGAATTAAATTCCATCCAGTTCTAGCATCAAGCAAGACACAGGGATTCTGTTCACAGTTGTTCATAACGAACGGGGAAATGCACATAGCTGTTTTACAGAAATGTCCAAAGGAACAGGAGCAGTTTCTTTTGCGGGAAGGAACCATATTTTCCAAATTAGTCCAACTCGTATTTGATGGGCTGACACCCATTCATCTACATCTCTAACAAACTGGTGCTCCTGATGACTGCTAATGCTTTCAGGAAGCAGTTAAACACCACTATGTTGTACACTGGTAATACAGAAGATAAAAAGCAAGGGGGAATAGGCAAATGAGGAGAGGGAGGAAGTTAAGGCAGTAATTTGGACAATAAAGTGGAAAGAGTTTCAATCACAACAGGGGTTCGGTTCAGCCTGAGCAGCCCTCCAGCTCTCTAGGGACAAGTCTGATCGTTTCTCTGCTAGTCAGCTCCCCAGTAATTAAAATTTCTTAAAGATTTCTCTTCTCTGACTATTCCAGTATTATGCATTACTGGGAATTTAAAAATCTTAAAAATTAATCCAAAGCTCTGATCACAACGATAAGGCAGAACAGAAGGTAATATCTGAGTGGGAAAAATAGAGATAAAGAACTGATTTTAAAAGCCATGATTTTGGGGACTTGTGATTTTAGGAAGCGCTCTTTTTGCTGACCCTGGCACTATGGCAGGCATACAATAGATGCTAATTAAATATACAAGTAAATAACGGAGTGTAAAAAACAAATATCTTAAATTAGCTTTATATGAATTTCCCTTCCTTAATTGTAATGGTAGTGATAATAATTATCTTTAGAGAATTGGAAGAGCAAATAGAATGATACTATTTACCTACTAGCTAATGTGCATATGTTAATCATTCAAATAGAAAACCATGATAGTCAGGAAATTTTTTTTTCCTTTTTAAATTTTTTTAATTTTTATTTTTTTAAAAGATTTTATTTATTTATTTGACAGACAGAGATCACAAGTAGGCAGAGAGGCAGGCAGAGAGACAGGAAGGGGAAGCAGGCTCCCTGCTGAGCAGAGAGCCTGATGTGGGGCTCGATCCTAGGACCCTGGGATCATGATCTGAGCTGAAGGCAGAGGCTTTAACCCACTGAGCCACCCAGGGGCCCCATCTTTTTTTCCCTTTTTTAAAAAAGATTATATTTTTAAGTAATCTCTACACCTAACATGGGGCTCGAACCCACAACCCCGAGATCATGAGTCCCACAACTCCACTGACCAACCAGGTGCCCTATAGTCAAGAGATTTCTAAAGAAGCTGATGTATTTTTAAATCTCTTTGGATGAAATATAAAGTTGTCCTGTTGACAGCAAGGGTGAAGGTAATGAAAATCTCTTTTATTACAGCACTATATTTTCATATTTAAATCTATGTTTAAGCTTTTAGGATAGCGGCACTATATTTTCATATTTAACTTTATTTTTAAGCTTTTAGTATATTTGTAGCACCTAAAGTTTATGGATATGCTCCCAGTGATCATGAACCAGCCAGAGGTTTTATTTAAAACTCACTTAAAATAGCAAAATTACAAAACAGTGACTCATTACTATAATCCTCCTGTGGATATAGCTTAAAATACACAGGAAACCGATTTCTCTCTGAAAAGAGAAAAAAGAAAGTAACACCTTTAAAATGCTGCCTCATAATGCTAAAATCCTTAAAACAATGTGGTCTGGAAGATGCAGGAGTCTTTACATGTTGCATACAGAAAAAAAGAAAAAAGAAAGAAAGAAAAGAAACAACTACACAACAAAAATGAAGCCCCAGCAGACTATGCTGCTGAAATCCAAAGTCTTTGGTACTACTTGTGCAAGTGCACCCACACTTCTTGTGCTTCAAAATATGTCATCCCAGCAGCATCCAAGAGAGGAGCAAGCAAGGGACAGTTCTCACTAAAAAACACAAGTACTGGTTCCTGAAAAGCGAAAGCAATGCAAACCCATGTTGTTGCTGAGTTTGTTACTCAGTGTACTTCCTAGCCAGAAAACAAAGAAGTTAGAAGTGCCAGCCCCGACCTTGTTTTCCCCTCAGGAGACTGCTCAGTTCCCTTCTCCCGTGCCCCTCCGTCACCTGCCACTGCCCACACTGCCCCACACTGTGCGTTAGACGTGAGCATCGGCTCTCTCCTGCGAGCACTCCTCTACCCCACCGCCGCTGTCTTCTCGCTTCTGAAACCTCGTAGGGCCTACTCCATCATCTAGCACAGCCTCATCAACAGCAATGTTTCTGTTCTTTCAGTGCTATCAGCACTAAGTCTTATTTCAATGCTCTGAAGCATTCTTCCAATTTTCTTAAAGCAAGCCAGGCAGTCATGCTTCTGCTGCTAGGCAGAAATTATATTTAAGAAATTATAAATTAAAGTCAACTTTAATTTTTTTTTTAATAAAAGTCAACTTTCAACGTAGGCTTTGCTAACCCTATTTTGACAATACTAATCCACTTAACTCTTTCATCCTCATTTTATTTTTCTTTATACAGGGCAAGCTGCCAATACCTGGCCTATATTAACAAAGTACAACAAAGCCATGATCCTCCTCCCTGAACCCCCCCGAGAAGCTCACTCTGGGGCTCCTGGGGGCTCACCTCTCAGGCTGGTGCTGAGCTGCCTCCCTCCTAGTCATGGTTTCCAAGGTCTTCCCCACTGATGTTCCAGGCTACGGCCTCTGCACCCTTGCTTCCCTACAAAATCATCTCATCAGCAGCTGCTCCCTGGGCTCTGGGACCCACATGTGGGCAGTCCCCCTATAAGCCACTGCTCAGAGGCTGCCCTGTCCCCCAGTCCCACCTGATCTCCACATGGGTAGAGAACCGCTTTGCACCTCCTTATCAACCTAGTATGGCCTGTCCTGAGGAAAGAGTGAAGGGCAAGTACTTCAAGTGACAATCCCCAATCCACACAACAGAAAGACCAGTGATGTAGCCAATGGCTCTCCGCCCAGACTCGGCTGCTGGGGCTGCCCCCATAGGGCCCATTTGCCTGCAGCCCTGTCAATGCACTTGCAGGCGGGGTACACACCAGTTCTACCACACACGTTGGTCAAATTTCAAGAGGTGAACCCAGACACTGGATGGAGTACATTAAAGCAGGAATGTGACACCTTCACTGCCCAACAAAGAGGTCAGTTTCCTGAGTGCCTACTGGTGCACCTTGAGATCCACAGCTATGGTGGCAATCCCCTGGAAAGATGGGGCCCAACAGACTCCAGGCCCTGGAGGGCTGCTCTGGCGATAACACTAACAATAGCAACAAAGCACGGATTGAGGCTGGGGGGGGGGGTGTGCAGTGGCATTTGGGGGTCAGGACAGTCACACATCCAAGACACTCAGGCTCAAGCTGAAACTGGTTCAGGATACAGTGCTCTTCTTTCTCCTTTTTTCATAAACTTTTGTAAACAGAAGAAAATCACACTTTGCTAATTGACAGAGAAAGAAAAAGAATTGTTCAATGACTCTGGAGTGTCTTGCCAGTGGGCCAAAGGCCATTTGCACTTTTCTTTGGTTCCCTCTGGAGGGAAGCGAAAAGGTGGCAATGCATCTTCTGGGTTTTCTTTCCCATCCTCCCATTTATGTACATTTCCAAAGCTCATCAAACTCTGAGGATACTCAGCTCCAAACAGACCCATGTATCCAAAGGCATGCATCCTACTGACCAGATGAAACTCTGCCTCAGAGACACATTTACAGCAAGCACCATGAACCAACACTCCCTGTGTCTTTTCCTTAGAAGCATAACTGGTATTCAAGCAGATGGTGAAAAAGCAGTTCAATCTAAAAGACCACTAAAGACGCGTTTAGCAACCGACCTATAAGTGGAGGGCCTTCTGGCTAAGATCATATATGCATTATCTTCATATAAATGGCTGAGTACATTTGCTGGTCACCAACAATGTATAAGGCATACCACAGCACACAAAAACACAGTCTCCCATCTAAAGGTTCATGGTTTGAAAAGACAAGAAAAATCAGCACAGATCATTATTTTCAGTGCTACTTGTTTTCCAACTCATTATGAGTGAGAACATGTAAGACAGTCCTTCAACCTGATCCACAAGAAGAAGACAATGAGATGGCCCTTACCATTATGCTTTTTCTAGCTCTAACAGCAAGGCCCTGTGTAACTTCCAGAACATAATTATGCAGAAAGTTTTCAGCATTCCAAAGTAGAAGCAACAACTGTTTTGAATAGCTCAAAAAATCTGCTATGTTTAAGTACTGAGAAGGACCTGATTTATAATAAATGGATTGATAAATTCTCATCATGAAACACATGAAAAGCAGTATAATGAGATCTGTAATATTAATCCTAATGTCCTCTGTAAATAAAGGCAAATAGATATCATTTCCTATGATACCTATTCTAAGGTAAAAAGGACAATTTTCTTCAGCTAGCATTTATTATACGTTGGCTATGGGAGAGAGAACTAGGTCTATGTTTAAGCCCAGAAGTCTTACTTGCCTGTTTCAAAGCAAACAGTTCATTTGCTAGGTGGCCTACTTTTGCTACTTACTGGATCCTAGATCTGACTATAAGGAGGTTTGGGGGAGGTGGAAATGTGCTTGTGTTCATTCCTTTTGTCCACTTGGCTTCAGAAGATGAGGTGTCCAGAGGATCACAGTCCTCTGATTTTATGAGAAGACCTTGTCTGCCCTCTGAGACCTACAACCTTGGAAGAAATGTGGTGGAAGGCTTGATCTTGTTGAGAAAGTAAAGGCTGTGACCTCTTTCTTCTCAGCAATCACCATGCTGGTTTTGTGTAAAAAACGCAACATTTGGAGTATATCCACTGTAGGGAATACTAAAAATGCCTGCAATTATGTTTCATATAAGCAAATGAAGCGGGTATTCCCTGAACCTAAAAAACCTTTCACAGGGTGAGTTTCCAAATAGACACCTTCACACCCTTTTCGGTGGCACAGAGAAAGTATGACCAGGTAGCTTCTCTGGCCCTCAGTATGCATGATGGGAATCAGAATGTAAACACTGGATGCCCTATAAATACCTATTTCTTGGGAAGAAGGGAGCGGGGAGGGGGGGGGCAATCAAAGAGGCATTGCGTGCTGGCTCCTTCACCACATTCAGAGAATTTAATTCTCATACCAAGCCCTGAGTTGGTGGCTCTTCCCTTTCAGGTAAAGAAAAGTACGTGACAGCCTTTATTATCCTTTCCATGACACTACTCTGCTTTCATGGCTCTCTCCAGTTTCAAATATGAAAAAAATCTATCAGGGCACCTGGCTGGCTCAGTAGGGGGAGCATCTGACTCTTGACCTCAGGATTGTGAGTTCAAGCCCCACACTGGGTATAGAGATTACATAAAGAAATAAACTTTAAAATATTTTTTAAAAAAGAAAGAAAAAGAAAAAAACTATTAATCATGCAACTTCAATTAGCATTCCAAGAACTATGGTCAGGCTTGAGTAATCTATTCACAGACATGCTCACTCCCACAGTTAAAGCTGATTATCAAAAACTAACATACTTAGAGGTCCCCACCATTTATAAAAACCATTGTAAATATCAGTTAAAAAGCAATTACACTGACAATGATAACAATGCTGTTATAATTCTATGAGCCTGGCATAAAGTAGGAGTTTAATAATTGGTATTTAATGAATGAGTAAGTTTAGCTTTGGGTCTTTAATCTAGAAACACTACCAAAACAGAATGCATGAGAAATATAATATCTTATTCTTAAACTGGCAATTTAGGGGTGCCTGGGTGGTTTCATGATTGAGCATCTGCTTTTGGCTGGGGTCATGATCCTGGGGTTCTGGGATCAAACCCCACATTGGGCTCCCTGCTCGGTGAGCCTGCTTCTTCCTTTCCATCTGCCTGCTGCTCCCCTTACTTGTGCGCTCTCTCTCTCTCTTTCTCTGCCAAATAGATAAATGAAATCTTAATAAATAAATAAATAAATAAATAAACTAGTAATTTTAAAAACCCTTATGACTGGCTATTAAACCTTTAGCAGGACAGTAGTCATCATCACATAATGTAAATTGTTTCTAAAATCTTGCCTTAAACTTGTTGCCTTAACATAAAAGTATCTGATGTATAAGCTCATGAAAATAAAGCCAGCTACCTCACTTTCCACTGACAAACATGTTTCAACTGGAAGAGAAGAGATTCTATCCATCCATACCTAAAACTATCTTCCGAAGTCAGGACTATTAACCTGTTGCCTTCATGCGCATGTGCGGGGGCTGAATTAAGGGGACAGAGCAGCAGCCCTAAAAGCTGATCCAGAGCATCCAGTGAGTAAACTACAAACAAAAAGGGATTTACACACCACCACAATGGCCCCTGGGAGCCGTTCCGGTCCATCAGAACCCAAATCCAACTTTTCAATGACACCTAAATATACAGACACCTAACAGACCTTGCATTTGCAATAAAGTAAACATGATACACCCTTTCAAAATCAGCTTATAAAATACAATAGCTATGTGACAGAGCTTTCTTTTTTTTTTTTTTTTAACTAAGTGCTTGAAATATACCGTTACTTGCTTCTTAGTCAAAACAACCAAAAGAGTTAACATCTGACCCTGGGTTTCTGCCGCCGAGTGCCAAGATGACCCTTCCTATCTCTGATGGCCTCTCAACAAACAAAGTTGGTAAATAAAAGAAAACAAATGACAATAGAATCCAATTTCCTACCTGCTCCTGACCATCCCGGGGCCCATCTGCAACTCCCCCACAGCAGCCTCAGTGAAAGCACACAGTGGTGGCACTCACTTGTCCCTTTCTTGCTTTGTTTCCTTTGAGAGCCATCCCTGAAACTTACCCAAGCTGTGCGTTTCTGAGTTAAGAGGCAGATCCCGTACCTTTAAAAAAGTTAACCATGATAAATCACCATCTTCCTTACTGTTGAGTCTTTTTCCTTCTTTTAAACCAAGATTTCTTTCCACCAACCTGAGAGCAGAAACTTCCCTACGCTAAGATCTCAGATATGGTCATGTTTAAAGACCAGCCCTGCTTGTCAAAGATTAGAGAGCTGTCTGGAGCATACACTCCTCTTCCCCATAGCCAAGTAGGCCCGATAAATGCTAATACTCAGCATGACGCATCAAGAACTTTAAGCCTCAGCAATGGCTAAGCAGAAAGTATCACAAATTTACTGAAATTATCTGTGGCACAAAAGAAAAGAGAAGGAATTAATCAAAGTCTCTCTCTTAATGCAATGCTTGATTGAACTACCCCAATCCCTTTTTAAATAGGATACTGGTGGCAAGTGACCCTGATGGCGTGCCCTAGTGAGATACACAAGGAACACTTGTTCCATTTTTTTCTTTTATGACCTCATTAAGGAGGATTTTGAAGATTGTTCCTGAATATGAGAACAAAGTGTCTTAAGACATCTCTAGCTTTTTATGTCTTTAGCCTTTTGCTGCTGGGATGGCCTTTGGGTCTGTGTTTATAACTAGGTAGGCTCATGCTCACACTTACCTCCCTCCCCCTGCCACAAAACAACATCAAGCAAGGTGATGGGGGGAAACAGTCAAAGCTGCACACCTCTAAATGCAGAGATGTGGTACTTTCTCACACTGGGAAGTTTTGCCAAGACCAACTTGGGATCCACTCTCCTTTCTCTTCCTCCCTGAGTTGTAGCTGCCATTAATTAGCTCTGGCGGCTGTTTCAAGGCTCTTATCGAGGGAGGGTACAGACTGCCAATTCTGCTAGTGTGAAAATACTCCACCGCCAGGAACATTTTCCTCTGTTTGTTGATTCCACGCTTTGATTTAATATGGAAGATTATATTTTACAATCAGAAACAAACAAACAGATTTATAACTGAAGACATGAAAGGCAAACAGGGAAAAAGCAAGCCAAGGGGTGAGCCTAAATGTAGTATTTTTATTGACTTCTTAGAAACCAAATAACCTGGCATATTAGTGTGTGCATTCTGCAACAGACATTCAGCCCCATTGTACTACTTAGAAGAGAATAAAAAGAAACCCTACTGTTTGAAACCCAGCGGAACATCCCCACAACAGGGCACAACTGTTCCCTCATGCATGAATGGGAAGGAGATGAAAGAAAAGATGGACTTCTGAGGTACAGCAAAAAACAAAGACAACAAAAGTGCTGATCATGAGGGAATGACACAACTCATTGCAGCAAAAAGGATGAGAGAAAGGAGCTTAGACAATGGTGAGGACAGCTAAGTGACACGTAGGAGAATTGAAAAATCTACAGAAGTGTCTTTTCTCTCCACCCTTGATGAAAAACAATTAAATGTTGGTACATCTGTCATAAAAAAAGATCACTGAAACCTGTTACCATCATTATGTGTGGTAAACTTAACTACCCAAACCGTAACTCTCCAATTTAAACACCGACACCTCTGTTTCTTACCCTTGCTAAAAGTAAAAGTTTTAATTTCTATGACACTTAATAACATCTGAATATGTGCTAACAAATTAGAAAGCCTGAGGGGTGCTTAAATGTGTGTACACATGTATACAAATGTTAAAACACTCTATGGAAAAGACAGACTTCAGGAAATTTGTATATAAACCCCGCTTTTGTTTACAAAATATTTTCCTCTTGACTAACATTGTAATTATAGAGATATTTGCTCTAAATTTTGGATTAGCTTTCATCTAGTAGCAGTTTCAAATATTCTGGCTTTAAGCTTCTTGGCTCTCAACCCCCACTGCCAAGAAGATATTGTCACACTTAATATGAATAAAAAAGTTAATGATTTAATGTTACTTTTTGGTGAATGCAGTCATTTATACATAATGGGAATAATTACCTTTTGATGTTTCTGTTTTTCTTAAACAGAGGTACACCTGTCCACACTTCACTAATGCTGAGCCCTGCTAATGAAGTGGTCAGTGAGAAAATCCCATCAACCAAATATATTAAAAAACCACCATATGAAATCCCCGCTAGATGTTTATTGCTCCGGAAGTCCACCAGCCTGGGAAAGTCACACTGTTTTAAAGTGAGCTCCTGAATGTTATTCCTTGCTGGGTAACGTGCAGCCCCTCACAAAATCCCAAAAAGCAGTTATTGACTCTGTCAGAATGCCTGATTAATGGATAAACGCTGTAATTGATTAGCAGAGAAGTGTGAATTAAAACAGGGCATGGCATCAATAACCAGCTTCTAACAAAGGTGGCTGACATAAGAAGGAAAACAAGAGCCCACAGCTATATCTCATCAAAGGCGTGCTTTTCTTAAAACAGTGGAGAGAAGGGGAACTAAACAGGCCCAGGGTCCTGTTCTCTGCAATTCTTCAGTCTCTCCTCTAGGTATGCGTGCTGTGTGGAGCCACCAGCAAACGGTACAAGCACTCGCTCCTCAACCCACTTTCCCTCCACCTTTGGGTATCAAGTCCTGGAAGGCAGTTAAATGTGCTCATTGTTCCCAGACTTACAGAAAAAGCACCTAAGAAGTCATGTTCTTTCTTCATTTTGTTTACTGGGAACTCTCTTTATTTACATCCTCATAGAAAAGTAAATTTGAAAAAAAAAAAAAAGAAAAGAAAAAGACAAGTAAATTCTGCATGTTCCGGTGCCCCTGGACAGACAGTGGGGGCTACTTACTGGAACATTGCTTCCATCTGTGTCTGGGGGTGAAAAACTCATTCATTCATTCAATCATTCCTTCAGTCAGTCATCTAGCATCTGGTATGGACTAGTTAGTTGCTCTTCTGGGCTGAGGAGTACAAAGATGAACAGCTAGCTGTATGGTAGGCTGAGTTGATGCAGACCTCACTCCTGCTTAAATTACACAGAAATACTGGATAATATAAAGCAAAAAACAAACACAAAAACCCACCCACATTTTTAAAGGTTAAATGTATAGCTGAGATTCAAAGAAAAAGGGAAGGAAAATTCTCAAGTGCTGAAACAGCAGGAACTGGAGGGCTGAACTCCTGGAGCTGGTGCTGTAGCCACAGAGAGATATCAGGCCTGGAACACGGACGAGGGGCCTGGAATATCAACACCCACTGGAACAGAAGACACGAATTTGGGCTTGTTCAAGGTGAGGGTGCCCTTAAAAAGCTATCTAATTCATGAAAAGGGAACTAGAAGAACTCTGCCCACAAAAGAAATGGCAAAGTAGCCCGAGGTCTGGCTTGGGCACTGCAAAAATAAACAAAGCTTTCTCTATGAGTCATCAAAACCATCAGCCCATGTAAAGAGCAAGTGCGGGCGTTAAATTTATACCACCTGGATGGGTTCAAAGTTACAAATAGAGAAATTAAAATTAATTTGAGTTCCTGAAACAACTGAGTCTTGGTTTGTAGAAAAAAATGCAAAGCAGTGCTGCAAGAATGTATCCACAATCCAGGGCACTTGGACTCCCAGAGACAAATACGAAAAGAAACCCGGAGGAAGATGAGCCTAAAATAGAAAGCCCCAATCCTGTGAAGAAGTAAGCCACCAGGTGGGACAGTGAGCAAGGACAACACAGGGTGAATAGGTAACTGGGAACGAGAAGTAAGTGAAAACCTAAGAAGGAATCTGAAATACACATTTGAAGTTATTAAAGTGAGCCAAGAAGGAACAGTAACCATTTTTTTTTTAAAAAGGACAGTATTGAAAATAAAAATTAATTTGAAAGAGAATCAAATGGTATTTTTAAACTTTTTTTTTTTTAAGATTTTATTTATTTATTTGACAGAGACCACAAGTAGACAGAGAGGCAGGCAGAGAGAGAGAGAGAGGCGGAAGCAGGCTCCCTGCTAAGCAGAGAGCCCCATGTGGGGCTTGATCCCAAGACCCTGGGATCATGACCTGAGCTGAAGACGGAGGCTTTAGCCCACTGAGCCACCCAGGTGGAAACTGTTTTTTCCACCCAGGAAAAAAACATAGGGGCACCTGGGTGGCTCAGTGGGTTAAAGCCTCTGCCTTCGGCTTGGGCCGTGATCCCAGGGTCCTGGGATAGAGCCCTGCATGAGGCTCTCTGCTCGCCAGGGAGCCTGCTTCCCCATCTCTCTCTCTGCCTGCTTGTGATCTCTATCTGTCAAATAAATAAATAAAAATCTTAAAAAAAAAAGAAAAAGGAAAAAACATAGTCATGAAATTAGTAAATAAAACAGTAGAGTAGATATGGCTGATAAGAAAATTAGTAAACTATAGTGGATGAAAGGAAACCATACAGAACATAGTGCAGGGACAGGTAGGTGACAGAAGTCATGAGGTTAGATAAGAATTGAACAGTATTAAAAACCAGGAGTGGCTTTAAAGTGCAAAAAAAAAAAAAAAAGGAAGTTATGAAGATAGAGAACAAAAAGGGCAAAATGAGCTATTATAATAAATAATATAATAAATATAATAAATAAAATAAGAGGATAGAAAGAATGAGAATTTATGACAGACATTTTCAGACTGAAAGAAATACTTAAGTTCTCAGAAGAAGCACAGTCATGAGTTAGATAAATAAACACAAATCAACACCTAAACATATGGCAGTGAACCTACAGAACACCTAATTAAGAAAACAACAACAACAAAAACAAAACAAAAACAAAAAGCCAGAAAAGACCAAATACTCATGAAGAAAAACAATTTTGCTGCATAATATACTATTCTGAAGTAGCAAAATCAACCCTAGTATAATGGAAAAATATTTTCCAAGCATTGAAGGAAAATAACCTTTTGTCTAGAATTCAACTAAGTTTATCATTCAAGAGAGGGGCAAAATAAACAAATTTTTCAGACAAAGGGTGAAAGAAGTGACTACTCTCATACTTTTACTGAGAGAAGTGATTAAAGATACATTCCATAACACAAGAGGCTGAATCCAGAAGGGAGTGGGATCCAAGAAATAACAATGAGCCAAGAGGTTGCAAACAGGTAACTAATTCTATAAAAGCCTTTACTAAAAGAGGAACAGCAGCAGCAATAACAATATTTAAAACATTTTTAAATTTAAAAACATTTAAAAAAATATTTAAAATATTTAAAACCTCATTTAAAACAAAGGATTAAAAAACAACAACAAAATAAGCAGTAGGCTCTGATAACATACTAGACAGAGGACATGAAAGACCAGGGGTGTATCTCAGGGCTCAAATATTTTAGAACACTTTGTTCAGAAAGAGAATAGAGATTTAACAGTTAACTTCCGATTTTGTTAAATGAAATATACATATTAAAATTATAAACATAATCACCAAAAGAAAAAACTAGAATATGTAACTTGCAAATCAATATAAACAAATAAAATTGTAGGAATAAATAAAGCAAAGTAAATCCAACTAAAAGCAAGAAATGAAGGAAAATATAGCAAGCAGAATGGTATATATATATATATTTTTAAAGATTTTATTTATTTATTTGACAGACAGAGATCACAAGTAGGCAGAGAGGCAGGCAGAGAGAGAGAGGAGGAGGAAGCAGGCTCCCTGCAGAGCAGAGAGCCCAACGAGGGACTCGATCCAAGGACCCTGAGATCATGACCTGAGCCAAAGGCAGAGGCTTTAACCCACTGAGCCACCCAGGCATCCAGAATGGTGTATTTAAAAACTGAAAAAGGGGCTCCTGGCCGGCTCATTCTGTGGAGCATACAACTCTTGATCTCAGGGCTGTGAGATCGAGCCTCATATTGGGTGTAGAGATTACTTAAAAATATATATTTTTAAGATTTTATTTATTTATTTGACAGAGAGAGAGAGCACGCCCAACTAGGCAGACTAGCAGGGAGAGGGAGAAGCAAGTTCCACACTGAGCAGGGAGTCCCATATGGGGCTCAATCCCAGCACCTTGGGATCATGACCTGAGCCACAGGCAGCCACTTAACCAACTGAGCCACCCAGGCGCCCCTAAAAATAAAATCTTTAAAAAAAAAAAGGGAGTAAAAATAAATTTAATTCCGTAAGTAAGCGTAACAAGTGTAAACACATTAAATATCCATGTTAAAGGACAGTAAATAAATGCAAAGAAAAAAAATGAATCAATTAAATACTGTTTAAAAGAGACAGATCTAAAACATAAGATGGAAAATTAAGGAGCACCTGGTGGGCTCAGTGGGTTAAAGCCTCTGCCTTCAGCTCAGTTCATGGTCCCAGGTTCCTGGGATTGAGCCACGCATTGGGCTCTCTGCTCAGTGGGGAGCCTGCTTCCTCCTCTCTGTGTCTGCCTCTCTGCCTACTTGTGATCTCTGTCTGTCAAATAAATAAAATCTTTAAAATAATAATAATAAAAGAAAATTTAAAAAAAATATATATATATACAGATATATATACAGGGTGCCTGGGTGGCTCAGTGGGTTAAAGCCTCTGCCTTTGGCTCAGGTCATGATCTCAGGGTCCTGGAATCGAGCCCCGCATTGGGGGAGGGGGGTTTCTGCTCAGCAGGGAGACTGCTTCCCAGCAACCCCTCTGCCTGCTGCCTATTTGTGATCTCTCTATTAAATGAGTAAAAATAAAATCTTTTGAAGAAAAAAATTATATATATATATATATATATATATACACACACACACACACATACATATATATATAAATAGTGATAAAGATAGAAGACACTGCCTGTTTTGGTCATCATATGCCTGGCATAGACTGGGTTCTTTTTTTTTTTTTTAAAGATTTTATTTATTTATTTGACAGAGATCACAAGTAGGCAGAGAGGCAGGTAAAGAGAGAGGAGGGGGGAAGCAGGCTCCCTGCTGAGCAGAGAGCCCGATGCGGGGCTCAAGCTCAGGACCCTGAGGTCATAACCTGAGCCGAAGGCAGAGGCTTTAACCCACTGAGCCACCCAGGAGCCCCTAGACTGGGTTCTTGATAGACATTGCTAAATGAATCAATCAATCAATGACTGTTAGTATCAAACAAATAAAAATCAAAACACAAAAATTCTTAGGGATTAAAAAAAGGGGATCATTAAATAATGATAAAAAGATCACTTTATCAGAAAGAAATTATATTCCTTAAACTATAGACACCTGAAATAAATGTAAAAATTACCAGAATTGCAGAAGTAATTGACAAAGTCAGAGGCAGAATTAGATAGGTCTAAAAGACAAAAATCTGAGGTACCTGGGTGGCTTAGTGAACTTTATTTCGGCTCAGGTCACGATCTCAGGGTTGTGAGATCGAGCCCATGTCAGACTCCGGGCTGGGTGTGGAACCTGCTTAAGATTCTCTCTCTCCCTCGCCTTTTGCCCCTCCCCAACCATGTGCTCTCTCTCTGGAAAGAAAGAAGGAAAGGGGAAATAGAAGGGAAAGGGAAAGGTAAGGAAAAGGAAATAAACAAAAAAAGAAAAAGAAATAACAAATAATATCAGAAATGAAAAAAACAGGGGTGCCTGAGTGGCTGGGTCAGTTAAGCGTCTAGATGCCTTCCGCTAAGGTCATGATGGGAGTGAGGGGATCAAGCCCTGCACTGGGCTCCCTGCTCAGCTCAGCGGGGAGTCTGCTTTTCCCTCTACCTCTCCCCTACTCATGCTCACTCTCAAATAATAATAAACTCCTTGGAAAAAAAAAAAATCCAAACCTAAACCTACAGGTGCAGAAAAGACTAAGAGAATGCTAGAAACAACTCTGTGACAATTAAGTCTGAAAACACACAATGTGAACAATTTCCTAGATAAATATAAGCAACTAAAAGGGACTCATTAAGAACCAGGAAACCTGAAGAAATCATGCCGTTAAACATACTGAATTTATAGTCAAGATATACACATACATCAGTTGTGCAGGTAATTTCTAGCAAGTTTTAAGAAGCCTTTAGGAAAGAGAATATTCATATTTTATACAAACTGTTTCACAGAAAAGAGTAAGAAGGATAGGTCCTCAATAATTCTTTTATAATATATTTATAGAGAGTATAAAAACCAAAGAAGGTGAATACACGGGGCTCCTGGTGGCTCAGTTGGTTAAGTGACTGCCTTTGACTCAGATCATGATCCCAAGGTCCTAGAATCGAGCCCCGCATCAGGTTCCCTGCTCAGTGGGGAGCCTGCTTCTCCCCTTTCCCTCTGCTGCTCTGCCTGCTTGTGCTCTCTCACTCTGTCAAATAAATAAAATCTTTAAAACAAACAAACAAAGGAGGTGAATATAAGAAAATTACAATCCAGTCTCACTTAAAGCATAAATGCAAGATTCCTGAATTTTAGCAAACCTAATCAAGGAAACTGAAAAAAAAAATTGTTTCATACCAGTAATTTAACATTAGAAGGTATATTGGTATAGCTCACTTCATTAACAAATTAGAGAAGTCTTTTGAACATCTCAAAAGATGTAGGAAAATCATTTATCAAATTCAAGAATGTAAAGAATTTTGTGCATCAAAAGATACTATAAACAGCAAAAAGGCAACCCACAGAATGGAAGAAAGTATTTGCAAATCATGTATCTGGTAAGGGATTAATTTCCAGAAATCCTAAAATCCAACAACAAAAAACAACATATTTTTTTCAAAAACTAATAAATGTTCATACAGTTAGTTGGCGGGATACCAAATTAAAAGCAGAAACATGCCAGATCAACATGTATGAGTTTATCTCCACTTCCTTTCAAAAACCCACACTGAAGGGGAGTAGTATGAATCCACAGGACCAGAACCCATGAAGAAACCCCTTTTAAGAAAGGTCAGCAAATTGGGACGTGTGGGTGGCTCAGTCAGTTAAGCGATTTAAGTGTCTGTCTTTGGCTCAGGTCATGATTCCAGGGTCCTGAGATCTATTCCTGCATCGGTCTCCCTGCTCAGCAGGAAGCCTGCTTCCCCCTTTCCTTCTGCTTGCTGTGCAAGCGTGCATGTTCTCTGTCAAATACATAAAATCTTAAAAAAAAAAAAAAAGTCAACAACTTTGGGAAATGGGCAGGAAGTTGACAGGTGAAAAGCTAGCTACTAACTGCCTAATGTACTGGGGCTGAACAGGTGTGGCAGGCCAAAGACCCGCAGTGGCTTTCCCTAACACAGCCCTGGGAATGTTTAGGAACTGCGGTTCCTAGAACCTGTGAAGACAGGGTTGTGGGTGTGAGTAAAAGGACTGTTTGTAAACCTGTAAGAAGAGCACTAAGACCCTACTCCTACTACTTTCGCCATGCTAATAAAGGAAAGGAAGTAACTCTCTGGAGAAACTGAACCAGAACATCTTCCGACTCGTGGATGAAAGCACAACAACGAGGAGTTAGTCACAGGAGTAAAAACTGGGACCGAGTGAATGTCAGTCTATGGAATGGTAAGGGTTCCTCAGGTCCCTTCCCTCCTTGGCTTCCAGAATGCTGGCAGCCAGGTTATTCCCATAGGTCAGAAGCTGGAGGATTCCTCTCTGAGAAACAGGGGCCCTATAGTCACTGAAATTTGGTAATTGCCTGGCGAAGGTGGCAGGTCCCCATCTGATGACCCTAAATGAAGTGCATTAGCACCTGCAAAGAACTCCTTCAGTTTTTAAGTTCTTTTTTTTTCTCATTCTTTGTTTTTTTGTTTGTTTGTTTTGTTTTTTGTTTTTTGAAGATTTTATGTATTTATTTGAGAGAGAGCACGAGCTGGAGGGAAGGGGCAGAGGGAGAAGCAGACTCCCAGAAGAGCAGAGAGCTGAACGCTAGGCTGGATCCCAGGACCCCAGGATCATGACCGGGGCCAAAAGCAGACACTTAACTGACTGAGCCACCCATGCACCCCTAAGTTCCTCATTCTTAAAGATGGACTGATAGCCACAGACCACGAGACATTGGATGATAAGTTGCCAACATGAAAGATAAAAAGACTGAAAACAAACTACCAGGCAGAGCACTCAAGTGAAACAGAAAAACTCAGAGTCTTGTATTAGCTCATAAAATTTTAAATTTACATTAAAAAAAAATCAAGCAGCATTCCCATACACCAGCAACAATCAAGCACAGATTCTATAAAAAGGACACAAGTCTTGTCTTTGTGGCATTCAAATTTTAGTTAGATTGACAGACATGAAAGTACAACACAACATGGTTTAAGTACTAAAATGGAACTGTTATTTAGACTCAAATTTAGGAAGATACTTTCGAGAAACCTCCTGAAGTCAGATTGGTAGAAACATGATTTGAAGAGCTATACAAAGAGCTGTACATGCAGGGTGAAATAAAATTCTGAGACCATCATAAAGGGAAGGAATGTCATCATCAAGGGAAATGACTCAGAGGGGAGTATCAGGTTTTAGGGTCCCACGGAGGATGAAAAATCCTTTTAGGAAAACAAGAAACCATGTTCAGACTAAAGACGAAGATCTTAGGGAGATTAGCACCCTCCATACAGGGGAGAAGGAGGAGAGAATTTAGAGAAGCCTGGCACAATCTACAGCACTAAGAACTGGAGAGAATTAGTATGAGGATTAAAAATGGGACTTTGGATCAGGCAATTCTGCAGGCAGGGGACTTTCAGGGGACAGGTGCAGAGTTAGAGGGGATAAATATATTCTAATGGACTGAGAATTCCATCCCACTTAGTGGGACGCAGGGAAGGTGGATACAGGCCACTCCTCAAAGAAGTTCGGAATCAAGAGAAGCTGGGACATATGTCAAAGACTTGAAGCTGTGGACCTAAAGGAAAGTTTATGCTTTACTTCATTTTTGACAGAGACGAGTGTAGAATCTTTTTGTAGACTGTGGGGAAGAATTCCACAAAGTAGCAAGAAGTAAAACAAAACAAAACAAAACAAAAAACAAACCCAAAAACAGAAGTGGGGGCTCAATTGGTGTGCTAAGATTCCCCAAGGAGAAGGAAGAAATGAGAAGGCAGCAACCCTGGAGAGGAAGAATGACCCCTCATTTGAGAAAGTTAGAGGCAAGAAGAAGATTTTAAGCACAGTAGTGGGAGACCGAGAGAGGTGTGATGGCTGAGTCACGGCCCGCACTTCTGGAGACCAACAATTACTCTTTTTGCCTTAAAGAACAGGAGACTTAGGGGTGCCTGGTGCCTCAGGGGGTTAAGCATCTGCTTTGGGTCAGGTCATGGTCTTGGGTGGGGGTCCTTCGCTTGGGGCCTGTGCTGTTGGGCTCCCCGCTACGCAGGGAGTCTGCTTGTCTCTCTTCCTCTCCTTCCATTCATGCTCTCTCTCCCAAATAAATAAATAAAATCTTTAAAAAAAAAAAAAAAAAGAGGATATTTAGTGCGAGGGAAATTAGGGACCAACCAGAGAGAAACTTGACAATTACGCAGGTAGATTTTCTATATATAATATATTTTCTATATATTTTCCCTGGTGGCAGGGAAACTGGTCGGGAGCCACGGTGATCGTACTGGTGAGAAGAGGCAGATCAAAAGGGCAGTGGCAGTAGCCGGGCAACAAGGCTGGGAGGTGATGAGTTCAGAGGTCACTATAACGCGAGTGAAAGGGCAGCGCAGGAAAGGGCCAAGAAAAGCAGTGAGGAAACTGAAGGTGTTTGGAAAAGCAACATCCCTGGAAAAACCACCCCCTTTTACTTCTTTCTGCTACCTGGATTAAAGACTCACAAATTTCCTCGTGTTCTATGTTGACTTCATAACTCTCAATGACAAAGACCACTGACAAAAATGCTGGGCAGTATAAATAATAACAGCTTTATTATTCCCCCAGCTCCACTGGGGCAGAGAAAAGTAGCAGACGGTCCCCGGGAAGAACAAATGTTAGTGCTGTCCAATCCAGAATGCACTGGGCACATTGCTCTGGGCCTCTGGAGGGGAAGGAGAAACATGGTCCAATCTCCAGTTTCTTTAAAAACAAACAAACAAAGAAAAACCCAAGCCACCAATTTAAAGTGGAGAAGAGTGAGGTCAGCTACTGAAGCCAGTAAGAGGACTCTAGCAGATCTTTCATATGGCAGATAGCTGCTCATCTACATGTCCTTTTTACCCTCTGTTTGAAGGTATTTTTATTTACTTATTTAGATTTTTTGAGGTATAACTTCTAAAAGGCGCACAGATCTTAGCCATCCACTTCATGGAGACATTACAGATGTATACACAGTCTCAAGATCAAGATACAGAACATTTGCAGCGCCCGGGAGACACCGTCATGAGCTCCCCAGCAGGCAGAGCACCCTACCAAGGATAGCCACAATCCTGACTCATAGCACCATAGACTCATAATGTGGTTCTGAATTTCAAAGAAACAGAATTACATAGCATGTATTTTTTGGTGTCTGACTTCCTTTATTCAGTATTACTGAATTATGAACTTTTTAATATAAAGTCTTTTAAATATTTGTTAAGTTGGATGACATTTTGTTATAGTTAATAAATATTACGGTGACCATATACTATGCACATTACAAGGTGGGGTGAGAAATTACTAACTGGAAAAGACAGAGGTGGGAGAGGGTCTTTATGGCTCAGTGGGTTAAAGCCTCTGCCTTCAGCTCGGGTCCTGATCCCAGGGTCCTGGGATCGAGCCCTGCATCGGGCTCTCTGCTCGGCGGGGAGCCTGCTTCCTCCTCTCTCTCGGCCTCTGCCTACTTGTGATCTCTGTCAAATAAATAAATAAAATCTTAAAAAAAAAAGAAAGAAAGAAAGAAAAATAAACAAGGAGCTTGGGGTGCCTGGGTGGCTCAGTTGGTTAAGACTGCCTTGGGGTTCAGGTTGTGATCCCAGGGTCCTGGGATTGAGCCCAGCATTGGGCTCTCTGCTCAGCAGGGAGCCTGCTTCTCCCTTTCCTTCTGCCTATTTGTGCTCTCAATCAAATAAATAAATAAAACTTTTAAAATAAAGAAAGAGGGGCGCCTGGGTGGCTCAGTGGGTTAAGCCGCTGCCTTCGGCTCGGGTCATGATCCCAGGGTCTCTGCTCAGCCGCGAGCCTGCTTCCTCCTCTCTCTCTGCCTGCTTGTGAACTCTCTCTGTCGAATAAATAAATAAAATCTTTAAAAAAAAAAAAATAAAATAAAATAAAATAAAGAAAGGAAAGAAACAAGGAGCTCTCAGAGTGCCTGGCTGGCTCAGAAAGTGGAGAATGTGACTTTTTAAAAAAAATTAAGATGTACTTATTTACTTTAGAAAGAGAGAAAGAGAGTGCGAGCTGGGGTGGTGGGGTGGATGGTAGAGGGCGAGGGAGAAAGGGAACCCTTCAGCACAATCCCTGCTGAGGACAGAGCCTGACGCTGGGCTGTCCCAGCACCTTGAGATCATGACCTGAGCCAAAATCAAGAGTCTGATGCTTAACTGACAGAGCCACCCAGGTACCCCAAGAATACAACTCTTGATCTTGGGGTTGTACGTTTGAGCCTTGGGTGTAGGGATTACTTAAGAATATAATCTTTAAAAAAAAAAGAAGAGAAAAAAGAAAAGAAAGAAAGACACAAGGAACTCAGGAACTCTAGACCAGCAGGCCATGACTCCCACAGGCCTAAATCCATGTCTGCCCATGGGGGGTGATAGCTACACTATGACAATGAGACCAAGGTCCGGCAAAAGCAAGTAGAAAGCTAATTTTATTTGTTAATTCAACAAATATTTATCTAGCACTTGCAATGTGTCAGTCAGTTGGGTATTAGGGAGTCATTAGAGAACAAGACAGACAACCTTCTGTCCTTTTGGGGTTTATAGCATAGTGGTGGTACGAGTCGGGTAAGGTCACAAATAAACAAGATAATATGACAGTGTTAAATGCTACGCAGGAAGTGAACAGTGTGAGAGGGAGGGACAGGGAACGGTGCGCTGTGTAAAAGGCGCGTTGGAAAGGGGCAGGGCAATGTCTTTGAGGAGCAATGGCTGAGCTGAGACACGAAGGAAACAAAAACTCTGGCCACCGGAAAGGCTGCAGGAGGGCAGGCCAGGCAATGGGCAGAAGTACAAGGCCCTACGCTGGAGCGAGCTCGGTATCGAGGCGATACACTACAGAGGGGACCCGCGGGGAGCTGGCGGGTAGTGAGAGGTAACACCCAAACAGAAGGCCAGAGGGGTTGGCGGGGAGGGCCCTGTAGAGCAGTGCTAAGGTCTGGATTTAATTTCAAAGGCAGAGGGTTTATATTAGAGGGTTTTTAGGCAAGGGAATATGCTCTGACTTACATTTTTAAAAGATCATATTAAAAAAATAAAAAATAAATAAAAGATCATTCTAGTCACTCTGTAGGAAACGGATCACAGCGGCCTGAGCACCTGGGTGGATGGGTGGTAAAGACTGCTACAGAGAAGGTAGACAGAGTAGAAGGGGGAATCCAGGGTCTCGCACCTGGCATCCAGGTGGAGTGACTGAGTGGCCAGTGATCTGGAGGCTTCAGCGAACAACAGATTCACCCGGGGCAGGGGCTTGTTAAAACACAGACTTTTGGGCCCTGCTCCCAGTGTTTCTGATCCAGAAGTACAGGGATGGGCTCAAGAATTCACATTTTTAACAAGCGGCCAGACAACACTGATGCTGCTGTCTGGGGACTACACCTTGAGAATGACTGAAACTGGACCCAGGAGCCTGGAGCTCTGGCCCTCGGGAGAGGCTCTAGGCTGACCAGGTATTTAATGCCTGTTGAAGTACATCACATACTTAAACCTGTGGCAATGGCTGGGATCTCTCAGGGTTTAAGAACAGAGAAGGGCAGGGGTCTAAGGCCAGGGCCCTGAGGTTGCTACTTTTAAAGGTCAAGAAGAGGAGGATGAAAGGAGAGACAGCCAGTGTGATAGGAGGAAAAGCAGACTGGTGCCCAGGAAGCTGTGGAAGGCAGCATGGTTCTCCAAAGATTTCCATGCTCTAATTCCTAGACTCTGTGAATGTTACTTTGCATGGCATAAGTGACTTTGAAGGTGCAATTATGGTCATGGACCTGAATTATCTGGATGGGGTCAACCTAACCACATGACCCAGAAACAGTAAAGAACTTTCCCTGGCTGGAGTCAGAAAGAGAGGCAGCAGCAAAGGATTCCAGGCCTGAGACAGACTCAGCACCCTATTGCTGACTCTAAGTGTGGGGAACCCATGTGCAAGGACAGGACAAAGGCCTCTAAGAGCTTAGTGCGCAAGGACATGGGGACCTCGGGCCTGGAGTTGCAAGGATCTGGACTTACCTGCAAACTTTATGAGTTTTGAAGTGGATTCTTCGCCAAGGCTTCCGGTAAACCTGATGCTTTGATTTTAGCCTAGTGAGCCTGATGTCAGACTTGTAACCTACACAACTGAGAGAGAATAAATAGGTGTTGCTCTAAACACTAGTTTGTGGTCATCTGTTACCACAACGATAGGAAACCAATACAGAAGCCAAGAGAAAAAAAAAGGGGGTGGGGTTTAAAGGTCAGGAGGTCAATTTTGTCAAACGCTGACAAAAACCAGTAATCTGAGGACAAAGTGACTTACAGGAGCAGGGGAAAGTGGTAGTGCAGTGGGCTGCAGAGAAAATGGAGGCTGAGGGGCTAGACACAGGACAGCGGAGAGTTGACAGTTTGCAGCAACTCTTCGGAAAAGTTTTTCTGCCAAGAGTAGTAATGGGGCCACCTGCTGCAGGACTGAGATGTGGGACAAAAGGAAGCTTGTTTTAAGATGGGAAATTTTAGGACACAGATAAGCTGAGGAAATGATCTGACAGTCCCGGCAACACTGGAGCCAACAGACAGAATATTCAAAGGAGTCCAGTCCTTGAGAAAGCAGGAGTGGAGGACCCGGGGACCAAGCAGAAGGGCGTGGACCCGGGGCCATTCCTCCTCCACAGTAAGTGGCAGCGGCAGCAGGTGCAGCAGAGTTTGTGGATTTGGTGATGGGTAAGTGAAAGACCCAACCTCATTTTCTCAGGAACTGGGCAGTTTGACCTCAAAGTCCTGTCTCTGTCTAAATTTCTCAGGAACGGGGGCGCTGGCTGGCTCAGCTGGTAGAGTATACAACTCTTGATCTCAGCGTCCTGGGTTCAAGCCCCACCTCAGGCACAGAGCTTACCTAAAATCATTAATAATAATAATAAATCCCTCAAGAAGGAAAGGAGAAACTGGAAGGCGGAAGTAACCCACTGCTGCCAGGCCTGACCCTTCCAGCAGCAGACAGTTTCTGGGGACTTAACCTCAAGAGCTCACTCTAGTCACATGTCCCACTGCTTCCTTCCTTCCAACCATAAGCCTCACTGCTAATCCTCCCTACCTGCGTGCCCCACCGCACACCCCCACCATGAATTCACATGTTCCACGCACTCCCCCAGGTGCCCATCACGCTCCGCCTGTCCTTGCCACGTGCCCTACCACACTCTGGCCTCCCCATCCC
Source organism: Mustela erminea (assembly GCF_009829155.1). NCBI lineage: Eukaryota > Metazoa > Chordata > Mammalia > Carnivora > Mustelidae > Mustela > Mustela erminea. The sequence continues at coordinate 11,326,239 of NC_045628.1, forward strand.
TTGCTGCATCTCACATGGCCAGACTCCTGCACACCCTATCGCACTGGGCACATCCCATCATGTGCCCCCATGCTAGTCCCCACCGCCTACATATTCTGTTGGGAGTACCTTCCCCACGGGTCCCATCACGCCCCCACCACGTGCCCACTCATGCTCCACGTGTCCCCCTCACACGCCCTCTAATGCTCCGTCTCCTTCACGCGCCTCGTCACACTCTGAGCACACCGCCGTGAGCTCCATCATCTCCCACAGCACATCCTCTCCATAACACCCCCCCATTTCCTTTTTATTGAAAGAAGTCACACATAAAAGCCCAACACATAAACTCCCACCTCTTGTCAGGACTTTGGGAGATGGGTAGGCAAGCTCCAGGAGATAACAATTTATAAGGGGCTATGATCTTATAAAGAAAGAAACATCAAGCTGTGAAGGTGAGAAGTAATGCGGTAAGAGAAAAGACAAACTTTTCAACTACAGCTTTTCAGGAAGAGACACAGGAATGAAAGGGCATGGAAATTTTCTTGAACACCTGTTGTCGCTAGGAATTTTTTTCATGCTATTTCTTGCTAGGAATTTATTTTCATGCTATGTAAGAAAGAAAAAGGAAAAAATGCAAGCTGAAAAGGAGCACATGCATTTCCCTTTGGCCAGGAAAGAGAGGCAGATTCTCAGGTCAGTGAGAAACACTGTAGGCGAGGATGACAATGTCAGCTGTGCTCATCCGCTAGGGCTGCCATAACAAAGTACCACAAACTGAGCAACTGAAACAACAAAATGTATTATCTTGCATTTCTGGAAGCCAGAAGTCTGAAATGGAGGCAGGGATCACCAAGGTGCTAACTTCTTTTATCTTTCCTTTAGAAATTTTTATTTATTTAATTGACAGAGAGAGAGACACACACACACAGTGAGAGAGGAACACAAGCAGGAGAGTGGGAGAGGGAGAAGCAGGCTTCCCGAAGAGCAGGGAGCCTGAAGCAAGGCTTGATCCCATCATGACCTGAGCCAAAGACAGACGCCAATGACTGAGCCACCCAGGCACCCCAAGACGCTTCTATCCTTTACTTGCTATATAAGAAGACAGGGTTCTAGGGGTGCTGGGCTGGTTCAGTTGGTATAGCATGTGACTCCTGATGTCAGGGTCCATGAGTTCAAACCCCATGGTGAGCACAGAGCTTAAAAAAAGAGAAAAGAAAAGAAAAGATAGCTCTACCCACCCATTCAGATATCAATAAATAAATGCCCAAGTGAATGAATGAATGAATCAAGTACATGAATGGGAAATAAACACACTTGGTGGTGGTTGAGAACTTCTGTACAGTAGAGCTAATGTCCAAAGCACGAGGCAGGGTTTCAGTAGCATCCTGAAATCCAAGATGAATGCTGAGTGGCACCTACTACAGAGCATGCAGGCTTCAGAGTTCAAACGAATGTGTTTGGTGGCAGGAAACACATGCATTGATGATTTCATGTATGTGCCCAATTCTAATGAAACAATTCTGAGATGATCTTTTTTTAAAAAAAAAATACTTTATTTATTTATTTGAGAGAGTACAAGAGAGTGGGGAGAGGGACAGAGGGAGAGAGAGAAACAGGTTCCCCTCCATAGCAGGGAGCCCCACAAGGGGCTTGATCCCAGGACCCTGGGATCATGACCTGAGCTGAAGGCAGACACTTACTTAATCCACTGAGCCACCCAGATTGGGTGAAAATCTGAAATGATTTTCAAATATAAGAGAAAAGATGAGATTTTAGTAGGTAGCCTGCAAAAAACACAATTTGGGCAAATACATAAATCACTAGGTCAACTCCCTAATACAAGGTCAACAGTTATTTCAGCAGCAATACGATTAACTGACAGTACAGAGAGACTGTTTTATAATAAGTAGTGTTTAAAACTTTTAAACATCTTATTATAAAACATATCACTGTAAATGATCATTCAAAATCATTACTCTAAAAATCAAGGCCAAACCTCTTTCTCAAAAAAATCATGTCATGCTTGCACTTTATTTATTTTATTTTTAAAAAACATTTTATTTATTTATTTGAGAGAGAGAGAGAGAGAGCATCACAGAGGGAGGAGCAGAGGGAGAGGGACAAGCAGACTCCCTGCTGAGCTCAGAGCCCAGGTGGGGCTTGAGTCCAGGACACCCCGATCACAGCCTGAGCCAGAATGAAGAGTCGTACACTCGACCAACTGAGCTACCCACTTTAGAGATTTTATTTTATTTTATTTTATTTTTTATTTATTTGACACAGAGAGAGAGAGAGATCACAAGCAGGCAGAGAGGCAAGCAGAGAGAGAGGAGGAAGCAGGCCCCCTGCTGAGCAGAGAGCCCGATGCAGGGCTCGATCCCAGGACCCTGAGATCATGACCTGAGCCGAAGGCAGAGGCTTAACCCACTGAGCCACCCAGGAGCCCCAAGCTACCCACTTTAAAGCACTCAAATCAACTACATGCACTTGGAAGATAAAAAATCTAAAGAGAAATATAAACACTTTAAACAGTATGCTTAGCTCTACACGCCACTTAACTAAGAAGAAAGATGTAAATTAGTCTGTGAAAGTCTCCCAGGTCTTCTGAGCCTCTCATCCGGTCTGGGGAGCTAGTGCGCCACTTAACTAAGAAGAAAGATGTAAATTAGTCTGTGAAAGTCTCCCAGGTCTTCTGAGCCTCTCATCCGGTCTGGGGAGCTAGTGTGAAGCCTGTGTTTAAAACCAAAATTTCAGGGGCATCTGGGAGTAGTTTAAGCATCTGCCTTCAGCTCAGGTCACCACCTTCCACAACCTGAGATTAAGCACTGTACCGGGCTTCCGGCTTAGCAGGTAATCAGTTTCTCTCTCTCTTCCCCTCTGTCCCTCCCCACTGCATGTTCTCTCTCTCTAATAAATAAATAAAATCTTAAACAAAACAAACAGGGGCTCCTGGGTGGCTCAGTCATTAAGCGTCTGTCTTCGGCTCAGATAATGATCCCAGGATCCTGGAATCAAGCCCTGCATCAGGCTCCCTGCACTCTGGGGAGCCTGCTTCTCCCTCTCCCTCTGCTGCTCCCCCTGCTTGTACGCTCTCTCTCTGTCAAATAAATAAATAAAATCGTTAAAAATAACAAATTTCAGGAGCCGCTGAGTGGTTCACTCAGTTGAGCATCGAACTCTTGATTTCGGCACAAGTTTTGATCTTAAAGTTGGGGGATCAAGCCCTGAGTTAGGCTCCACACTCAGCAAAGAGTCTGCCAGTCCCTCTTCCTCTGCTCTTCATCCCCACTTCTCTCTCATAAATACATAAATAAAATCTTTAAAACCAAATTTCAAAATATCCATTTTCCCAGAGTCTCTGACTCTAAATGTAGCGGTCTTCTTCTCTTTCTTACATTTAGCTGAAGGAATGCATATCTGCTCCAATACCGAAAGGAAAATAAACCTGTGATCAATTTAGTATGTGTTGGTCTAACATAACATTGTAAGAGATTTGAACTTGACTATATGTGACCTTCCCTTCATCAACTGTCTTTATGCCAAATGACCGAGAAAGATGCAATTAATTATTCCCTATCCCCTTCATACAAGGTATTCCATTGATAGGTAAGTTTTTGTCTCAGAAAAACAGGGCAGAGATACCCCCAAATTACTAAGAATCTGAACGTTATCGCTATCATAACTCAACGCCCATAACCTCATATTCACTGGAGCCATGCAATGAGAAGCCTCTCAGGATGCAGACCAGACAAGAGACCTGGAGGATGGTACACGGAATTCACACAAAGTTTTGAAATGGTTTTTGTATTTTTGCTCTTCTGCATATAATTTGGCTCAGAGGCATATTGTATCTTTTCCAGAGAAGGAGTGGAAAGATCTGAATGTCATTAATAGCGTAAGGAAGCCTCACTGATGGCTCCAGTTTCGACATAAGTAACATCCACAGCTGTTTTCTCCTTTACAGTAACCCCTTTCGCTAGAAACCGCTGACAATTATGGATACAGTAATCTTTCTACATACATAATCTTTGGTTTTATTTCACTAAAATATAGAACTTATGAAATGTAAAGGCATTCTATATATCTTTATACATGCTACATGTTATCATAAATGCACAAGTGTTTTACGCCTGTTGATATAAAAGTAGGAAAGCTCTAGACCAATAGATGGGAAAAGAGTAAAGCCAAATTCTCATGCTACTCTAAACCCAGAAGACAAGGGCCACCTGTGTGGCTCAGTTGGTTAAGCATTTGCCTTTGGCTTGGGTCATGATCCCAGGGTCCTAGGATCCAGCCTTGCATCAGGTTCCCTGCTCAGCGGGGAGCCTGCTTCGCCCCCCTCCCACTGCTGCTCCTCCTGCTTATGCTCTCTGTCAAATAAATAAATAAAATCTTAAAAAAAAAAAAAGACCCAGAAGATGACTTTTCAAGGAAAAAACAAATGTTTCATATAAAGAAAAAAGGAAAAAATACATAAATATTAGAGAAAGGTATCTTTGTGAATATATCTATGTGGAGAAGCAAACATGAAACAAATGCCATCCAAAAAGATCCACACATTAAAAGACAAGAGTTGAGGGATAGAAAAAAAGAAAATCACCTGCCCATATACTAAGAGGCTACAGGCAATTAAATAGAGAATGCCCCCTGGAGATGATGGCCTGGGAAGAAAAGGATGAAGGTACAAACGGAAACACAAGCGGGGTGTTATAGCAACCCACAAGACAAAAGAATAAATTTAGAACTCCTGACGTTTTTATGATAGTATGGGTTCAGTGAAATTTTCATTTCAACTAAATTACCTGAGGTGGCTTTTTAACAGAAAGTGTCCTTTTCTTTTGAAAAGATACTATATTCACAAGGTTCCGGAAAGGTACCGAAGAGTTCAATAGCGAAAGGTATTCCCCTAAGCCACCCTTTCCCTCTGTCCCCAGTTCACCTCCAAGAAGCCAACCAATGTTATCAGCAACTTGTGTGACCTAGGAAAGTGTTTGCATACAAACCCAGATGCTCTCATGGCATCTCCAGGTGCCCAGAGTACATGAGAGGGAGCCACAAGGGCCTATTTTCCAGGGAGCATCTGAAAATCTTTCCCTCACCCCTTCTTTAAGGCAGGAAACCTCAAGGCTCTCAGAACACTGTTTTATCCTTAACTTCAGGGAATTCCATTGTGAGGCTTTGTTTTCTAATGGTGAACCAATTTTTGAAAAGCCCCAAATAAGTAAATTAAGGTGAAGAAGAAAAAAATGATTAAGGCAACAGCTGTGATAAAAAACAGTGTCTAATACATAGATTACTAATAAACAATTATTGGGGGGAGCACCTGGGTGGTGCAGTCGGTTGAGTGATTTTGGTTGGGGTCATGATCTCCCCGTCAATGGACCAAGCGGTGCTCCCCATCCCCATGGACTCCCCACTCCCAAGGGAATCTGCTTGAAATTCTCTCTTTCTCCCTCTACCCCGCCACCAGTGTGCGCGCGCTCTCTCTCTCTGTTTCTCTAAAAATAAATAAATCTTAAAAAACAAAAAAGCAATTGTTGGATGAATGTGAAGAAGGCTCTACGATCTGATATACCTAGGTTCCAATGCTGGCTGCCACTTACCAGGAGAATAACTTAGTCTTGCTTTACTCCTTTGTTAAAATGGGAATAAACATACATCCTTGCATAGCAGCTGTTATGTTCTTGGAATTAAATGACACAATATATGTGATGTGATTAGGGATCCTGATATGCATTAACTGCTCCGTAAATGGCAGCTGTCGTGACTGTGGCCCTGAGCTGTTTCCTGTTTGCAATCTCTTATATACTTTTGGTCTTGGAGATCATTGGAGATTTGCCCCCTAAAGGCACCCAAGGTTGTCACTGAAACATCTCTAAGCCAGCACCATGCTGGAGTGAGCTGACAAACGACACAGGCTTTACATCCTCCATCATCCTCTGCAATGTCAACTCTGTCTCTACTGCGAGGGAAAAATTCACACTGCAAACCCGACATAAACAAAGGAATCTTGACAATCAGGGAGGAGGAAAAATTCAACTTCTCCATAATGAACAGTAAATCACTTGTTTCCAAGTTTCTTCGTGCTGTGCTCAGAGAGAGAAGAGCACCTACTGACAGCATCCCACAAACACCTTAACAAAAAGAAAAAAAGAAAAGCACTGAAATGCTGATTCATGAGGCATTGTGTTTATCACTGTAACAAATACACACCTGGGTTCACTGAAGCTTCTGGTCTAAAGGACAGCCAGTTCCACCCACAAAATGCAACAAGCCAGGACCAGCAAAGTCTTCGAGCATTACACTGTAAGGAAGAACACAGAGGCTTCTGCCCCACTCAGAAGCTGTGCAGAAGTGGTCTGCCCTTACACTTTGTAGCACAAGGGCTGTGACAGCACTGAACAACAACACCAGGCTTTACAACTCCAACACAACCTCAGAAGCACCCTCACTCTCCTCCATCAGGAGTCCCCAGGAGTCCCGTGCCCAACGAGGGGTGTTTACAAGGAGCCGTTTAGCACCTTCCTCGGGATTTTACACCATGTTGTTACTTTTCCTCCTGTGAAGGAGGAGAAAGAAGAATGCTGAAAAACACTTTCTCTTCTGCATCACAATTTAAAATAGGAAAATGTAACCACTAGTTGTTGCTTTTTTTTTTTTAATAATGGCAACATTTAAAATCTCTTTCACATCAGTGATGAAGAGAAAAAAAAATCTTACTCCCCAAAATGACTCTTTCATAGAACATCAGGGTTAGTTTCTGAGTGGCACGTTTTAAAAACATTTAATCAGTGATCTGAATATATGTCAACACCTTCTGGCGGTGTGCTATAAAACGTGAACCTTGTCAACAGCAACAGAAGAAGGTGACACACTTGGGACACAGAGCTTTTATGCTGACACACAGTAATAATATAATTTTAAAATTTATCATCTGTTTAGCTGCAAGCAACAACAATTAATCTTTTTGACAATTCATATAATGCTTTAAATAACACCTGGGAAGAAAAACAAGGCGTTCTCATTTTTACTTTCATCATCTTCCAGGGCTTCATAGCTACAAACGCATAGAAAGACACACACAATAAATTTTGTGATTAGGATTAAAATGTTAACAAAAATATTTCCCTTGTCATCTCATGCCCCTCCTTGACTCAGTTAATAAAATTACTTAACACGAGAACTGTAAGCGAGAGCAAGTCCCAGAGGAAGTGTGGGCCTCCGAGGGTTCATTTCTGTCACGTCAAATGACATTTTATTCCCAAATCATTTAACCTACGACTTTGCATGACTGCTTATAGCTTCAGTGGAATTCTGGTGGGGGCCCAGAAATGACATTAATTCCTCTACTAGAAACTCCATCAAAGCACGATAATCCTGAGCCCATCTGATAAAAATAATTATAGAAATATAGCCAGGCAAATCGCCTTCAGATGCTCAGAAGCATGTAACTGTATGTGTGTTGTATGGATGGTGATTTGGGTGCCCTGAGAGGCCTCGGGAGATGTAGGGTTAGACGGCATTAACATCCTTAATGAATCTATTTCTTACCAGATATTAAATCAAATGCATGATGCCAAATATACTTGCTGACCCACTCCCCTGCTGACCTCAAGACTGAAAAGCCTTTGGGGTAAAGGAAAAGAAACCTCAGCAAAAGAGGATCCAAGTGAGAGTAAATCACAAACTTACGAGCAAACAAAATATGAAAGTGGGACAAACAACCCCACTGTCGACACACCTCTCCATAGCCTTCCAAAACTTCCAAGACTCTGATTATACCTACTGTACAAAGAAGGAAACCAGAGTGCAGGCAATTACAACTCCATACGTCCAAATCCCCTGTGCTTTCTGTTGTCACACACCCTAAACATCAATTATGACTCAAAAAGAAGAAAGTGAGGGGCGCCTGGATGGTTCAGTGGGTTAAAGCCTCTGCCTTCGGCTCAGGTCATGATCCCAGGGTCCTGGGATCGAGCCCCGCATCCGGCTCTCTGAAAAGCAGGGAGCCTGCTTCCCTTCCTCTCTCTCTGCCTGCCTCTCTGCCTACCTGTGATCTCTGTCTGTCAAATAAATAAATAAAATCTTTAAAAAAAAAAAGAAGAAGAAGAAGAAGAAGAAGAAGAAGAAGAAAGTGGCTCAAAGAGCTTGGCCAAATTGGGATAAGGCATTCAGGTGCAACGGCCCAAGGTTTGGGAAAGTACTGGTAGCAGAAAAACATAGAAAAATATGAACTCGGCTACAAAACAGAGAAGACAGGGTCAGAAGGAGGTACAGGTCATGGAATACAGAATGGCCACTTGTGGGGAAAACAACAACAGAATTTTGAGTACATGTGGCTCTTTGTCTACATGGCTCCTTTTATTTCCTTCTTTTCTTGTCTTTCTTTTCACCCTTGTCTTTTTCCTCTTTGTCAGCTCTAGGCCTCTCAGGAAGTGATTAAATTGAGTTTTACTACATGCCCTGTGTCTTGTGTATTAGGACCTTAATAGTAGATTTTAATTCCAATAATTTTTCCTAATGAATGATCTCTATTACATGGTTTTGGTCTCAGACTTCTATGCGCCCCATGACTCTGTCCAGATGTTTATTAGAAACAAATGCAAAACCTTTTTCAGAAAAGACTGCAGAGAAGAGCACGCCATTCTACGTAGTATGTCAGATTTTCTCTAATGGACACACTGACCTAGGGACCATAACTCTAAATTTTTATTTTAAGTCACTAAGCAAAAACTTCATAAAGTCTTCCTTTATCCTTTGTTAATTATTAGCGAACCCTGGGGCGCTTGGGTGGCTCAGTGGGTTAAAGCCTCCGCCTTTGGCTCAGGTCATGATCCCAGGGTCCTGGGATGGAGCCCCGCTCAGGCTCCCTGCTCAGCGGGGAGCCTGCTTCCTCCTCTCTCTCTCTGCCTGCCTCTCTGCCTACTTGTGATCTCTGTCTGTCAAATAAATAAATAAAATCTTTAAAAAAAAAATTATTAGCGAACCCTATCCCTCACAAGGAAGGGACCCCAATGACATGTCCCTTCGTGTCGGGGCTCTAAATGAGCTGCCTGTGTAGCATTTGAAACTGCAGCAGGAACTTTTAAATATGGGTACTTCATTCTGAAAATTATAATTCTAGAATGAATTCAGGATCTCTGAGGGGACTTGTGGAATACCTACTGTGGGGATGAGGACCTGAGCCTGAGGACTTAGAGAATTTGCCGTCATCTGTGCTCCTGATCTCCTGACTTCCTGTCCTGTTTCCTCTTGATGCCTCCATAATGCTTGGCCATCTTCCTAGCCCTAAAAAGTGTAAAAATTATTTTCCCACTGAGGAGTTCTTTCCCCCGACTACCAAAGTGGGAAAAAATCCCCCATACTTAATTGATTGATATATAAATTTCCTTTTTAATTATACCGAGTATTAATATTTACGTCTCGGGCCTGAACAGAACTCTCCAGCTAGTGGGAAAGGCACTTACGGCTACAGCACATACGAAAGAGAACAACTCTTAAAACGTGTTTAATTACAGGGAGCCCCTCACAGCATGGAACCGGAGCACAGGGATCTCAGAAAGCAATTTTCCATTTAGACTGTGCTCCTCAGCTAATTAAAAAACCAAACGGGCCAGCAATCTGGACAAGGAGACAATGAACACCCCACACGTTACAACACAGGTAAAGGTATGTGTGAGCCTAAATGGAAATGAAAGCTGCGGGAACTCGAATGTGAAAAGCAGCCATTTATAGCAGTGGCCCTGACGGATGGGTAAGTGCCTGGCTGGCGAATGACACGCTGCCCTCTCACTTCGTGGCTGAAACATGGAAATACTCTGGCCATCTGTTGTGTCTGCAGAGATCTCCAACTCAGAGCAGAAGAAAAATGTCTGCTTGGGTTGCAGCTGTAATGCACATGCTTACAGCTGATGTGTGTTCTCGACGCCGCCAGCATTTCAGGCTCGAGCCCGCAGTACCTGATCTTTCCTCCCAGACTGTTCTAGCCGATCTCCCAGGTTCTTACAGGACTCTGTTTAGGGGGTCCGAGACCTATAAGGGATGGAGAATACGGCGTGGCTGCTGACTTTCACGAGTTCAGTTCTATACTGTGACCACTGAAAGGCCTCACGGATGAAGGAAGGAGGTTCCAACTATTGGTGCAGGTTTTCGACAACCATAAATCCCCCTTAGCTTCCCTCCATTTACAGTTTATTGCATTAACATTTCTTTTGTGCTGGCTGCTGCTGGGAAGCCATTGTAAATTTGGGCAATTACGACTTTTGTTCCATCTGTCCCTCCCCTCCTTGGTACTGTAACATCAAAGGTGGCCAATTCTGTAGAGGCCGCTCTGTCTCCTAAATCCAACCTGAAATAGATGTTATTAGAACTCACAGGCTCTGAGTGAAAGTAACAGAATAAATCATAAAGATGCTGCTCCAGCCTTCTGAGACAGTCTTAAAATAAGCTCTCTTAAACCTCCTGCACAATGCTTCCAAGTCAAAGCCTAGATAGGCATTTTAGGGCTTCCTTGTCCAAATCCCCTGAAAGTAGGTATGTGAACCATGTCAAGCAGGGGACGTGCCCCCAAATGCTGGGGTGTCCACCAGCCCTGCCTCTGCCTGGGGTTTAGTGGCGCTTAAAATAAGCTTTCTTAAAGTAGATGCATAAGCCAGAGTGGGTCCTAACTGCTGCCGTGGGGATGAGGCAGCCTGGAGAAATCCCAAGATCTGGGTAAAGGCCCTGCTGCAGATAAGGGAGGTCAGCAAGCAGCTGGAGAGCTCAGTGGACAATACGGAGCTGCTTCGATTCCTGACAAGCTGTCACTCTTTACAGGGACGAGAGACACAGAGCGGGAGAGTGTCTCGGGGGTGTTGGGGATTTCACGGGCATCAGGACATTGCTTTGGTCAGCTCCATTCTCAACAACTTTCTGGGAACTTACTACATGCCGTGGTGAGTGCTGGGCTAGAGAGGGGAAGGGGTTCAAAGACGAAAAAGGACAACCCTCTTCTCTCAAGAAACTTTAAACCTTGTGCAAGAGACAGGCCTAATGATAACTGACTGTAAGTTACTTCATAATGAGTTTCATAATATAGGCACAAAATGCTATATATCCCAGTTCTTTGGAGTGTTAAACACAGAAGTACCCTATAACCCAGCAATCCCACTCTTAGGTATGCCCAAAATATATGAAAACCTATATCTACAATGTATACTAATGTCCACCACATTATTCATAACAGCCAAAATACAGAGGCAACCCACATGTCCATGATGGATGAATGGCTGGATAAAATGTGGTATATCCCTACAAATGGTACATAACTGGGTTATAAAAAGGAATGAAGTAGTGATCCATGCTACAACAATGATGAACTCTGAGAACATCACACTAAGTGAAAGAAGCTAGACACAAAATGGCACAATTATACAATTACATTTATAGGAAATGTCCAGAACAGACAAATCTATAGATTCAGAAAGTAGATCAGGGTTGTCAGGGGAAGGGAAGAGGGGAATGTGGGGAATGACTGCTAATGGGCATAGGGTTTCTTTCTGGGGTGAGGAAAATGTTCTAGAATTAGCAGTGATCATTGCACAACTTTATGAATAAAGTTCATAAAGTTTATGAACTCTAACTAAAATAATTCTGAATTATACACATTGAAAAGTTGAATATTGGGGAACCTGGGTTGCTCAGTCAAACATCTGCCTTTGGCTCAGGTCATGATCTCAGGGTCCTGGGATTGAGCCCCCTCAAGGGGCTCCCCACTCAGCAGGGAGTCTGCTTCTCCCTCTCCCTGTACTCCTTCCCCTGCTCATGCACATGTGCTCTCTCAAATAAATAAGTAAAATCTTAAAAAAAAAAAAAAAAAAAAGAGGGATGCCTGGGTGGCTCAGTTGGTTAAGCGTGTGCCTCCAGCTAGGGTCATGATCTCAGGGTCCTGGGATCAAGTCCCACATCAGGCTCCCTGCTCAGTGGGGAGCCTGCTTCTCCCTTTGCCTCTGCCTGCTCTGCTTGCACCTCTCCATGCTTCTGCTCTCTCTCTCACAAATAAATAAATAAAATCTTAAAAAAAAAAAAAAGAAGAAGAAAGTGAATATTACAGTATTTGAATTGAATGCTTACTCAATAAAACTACTATTTAAACTGCTACTGGAGGAGCACTTGGTGGGCTCAGTCAGTTAAGCACAGAACTCTTGATTTTGACTCAGGTCATGATCTCAGGGTCATGAGATCAAGCCCAGTGATAGGCTCCCTATTCACTGGGGTGTCTGCTTGAGGGCTCTCTCTCGCTTGCTCTCACTCACTCACTCTCTCAAATAAATAAATAAAATCTTAAAAAAAAATTAAAAGAAAAAAGCCATGGGAGGAGAGGGTTCAAAATCCCATAAAGCCATGGGATGACTCAGGAACAAGGATATTATATGTAGCACCCCTCCTTGTATTAAGGAATATGATAAGGGGCGGGGTGCCTACGTGGCTCAATTGGTTGGGCATCTGCCTCAGCTCAGTTCATGATCCCAGCGTCCTGGGATCGAGCCCCAACAGGCATTCTGCTCAGTGGGGAGTGTGCTTCTCCCTCTGACAGCCCTTCCCCCTGTTTGTGCTTGCATGCTCTCACTCTCTCTGAAAATATACAAATAAAATCTTAAAAAAAAAAGAACATGATAAGGGGTGCCAGGGTGGCTCAGTCGGTTAAGCTGGTCATGATCTCAGGGTCCTGGGATAGAGCCCTGCATTGGTCTTTCTGCTCAGCAGAATGTCTGCTTCTCCCCTCTGCCCTTCTCCCCAACTTCTGCTCTCTATCAAATAAATAAAATCTTAAAAAAAAAAAAAAAAAAAGAACACGGCGAGGATTCTAAGCACTTTCTTAAAATTAAAGAATGAATGAATGACGAAAGAAAACAAATTAGTGGATTCACTGTGCACCTCAATACCTCCTGGCCACGAAGGACAGACAGTGAGTTCCCACATTCTGAAACAATTACTACTTCCATACAGTCCACAGAAACAGGGTTCTAAAAATTTAGGGGCTTAAAGGTCTGTGCAGTGTGGGTTTCAGGTTTTGAAGATTTTAGAAACACGTGTTGTGTTCCCACCACACCCAGGGATGTGTGTGACCATCACTAGGAGTGCTCATGCTTATTTGTCCTTCAAGCGATTTGAGGGCAGTGACTCAAATACCTTTTATCTCTGTATCCCTATCTCCTATCTACCTGTCTATCTCTGTATCTATAGCTCTAAACCAGCAGCACACAGTTGGGACTAAACAGGTAACTGTGGAAGGAAGGAAGGCAGGCATTATTTGTTTATAATGAGCTTCTAGCCTAATTCTTCAAGCTTTTGTTATTCTTTCTTTCTTTCTTTTTAAAGATATTGTCTTTGTAAGTAATCCCTACACCCAACATGGGGCTTGAACTCACAACACCGAGATCAAGAGTCACAAGCTCTAATGACCGACCCAGCCAGGTGCCTCTCTTCAAGCTTCCTTATTTGTCCATTTTCTTATTGGGGGGTGTTAATATACTAAGAAAAAATTCTGGGGGTCCCTGGGTGGCTCAGTCAGTTGAGCATTTGCTTCAGCTCAGGTTATGATCTGGGGTTCCTAGGATTGAGCCCCATTTCAGGCTCCCTGCCCAGCGGGGAGCCTGCTTTTCCCTCTGCCTCTCCCCCTGCTTGTGCTCCCTGTTAAATAAATAAATAAAATCTTAAAAAAAAAAAAAAAAGAAACATTTTTTAGTACTCTAGTGTCATTTTTACAAATCACATCGGTCAGAGAGCTATGGTTCAATCTAATGCACAGTGGTTAAAAAAAAAGTATCATTTTGACCCTATTTCATTACAGAAGATATATTTTAAACTTGGGACCCTGAGAACTCCTTCAGGGACCACCAACTAAGAGGTAAGGGGGAGGGTTTATGATCCCCAGTGAACTCCAAAAAAAAAAAAAAAAAGTCAGTTGGTTTGAACTAAAGACCTGAAGATGTGTGTAAAAAATCAGTTTGTACTGGGCCACCTGGCTGGTTCAATCAGAAAAACACGCAACTCTTGATCTTGAGGTCATCAATTGGAGCCCCATATTGGGTGTAGAGATTATTTAAATAAATAAGCTTTAAAAATTAAAAATTCATTTGTACACCTTATTCACAGCTCCAGATAGACTTAGATGTTCATTTCACTGGAAAACCAAACTGCTATACAAATTTTCATGCTATCTACCATCAGGACATCCAGGGGAGCCATCTGCAGAAGAGGCTGCTACCATGTTGGAAATTTTGCATGGGGTAGTGGCAGTGGGTTAGAAACTCAAAGCAGTAATCCAAGAGTTAGTCAGGAAAAACACTAAATTCAGAGAGTACTTATTAACCCAAGCCTTTCTGCATAGTGTCTATACCACCCTGTGGCCTCTAACCAAACAGGACACAGTAGGTCTCCAGAGGACAGAAAGCTTTTGTTGAAGTAGGAGGAGGACAGCTATTTGTGCTGAGGGGTTTTGTTTGTTTGTTTGTTATTCAAATAACTTTCCCCCTGAGGAAATTCAAAGGGAAAATGTCAGAAGTCTGTGATTAATTATTTTTTAAAATAGATGGGATCCTCCCTGTAGAAAAGTATGTATTGAAAAGGAATCTACCTTACTAAATAATTAAGTTCTCGTAAGTTTGATACTATTTCAAAAGAGTTGTGCTTTTGAGTCCGATAAATGACAGGAGGGTCTAACTATCAGCATTCTTTGAGGGGCAGCTGTTCGGTAACATTCTCAAATCATAATGATAACCAGAACTGGAACACTGCTTATGTGACCAACTGGTGATGGGGAGTTGTCCAGTTCTCTTATCCCCCAAGCTGTGCAGTATTAATGTGCTTCCTAAAATTCCTGAAAATGTGTTAAAATTAAAAAAGAGAAAGAAAACTACATGCTTTGGGGGACGGTGGTAAGGGTGATGGGGTAGGGGGGAAGGTTAAGGGAAGATTCCAGAAAGAAAAAACCTGCACTAAAAACTACCTTCGTTTTCTTTTAAGGTTCCTTTTAATCGGCTCTTAAAGCAAAGACAGAAGCTGAAAACATTCCATGTAAATAAACAGCAAAGAACTCCAAATGCTTAGCAGACCAGAACACCGGAAAGAGCTTGCTCGGTACCGCCAGGCATGACCGGCTTTAGTGGATTTAACAATAAAAAAGAAGATGGCGCCAAATAAGCCAACGACACACAACTTTCCCTTCTAGCAAGAAGAGTGGATAAAACTTTCCACTGGGGGTGGGGGACGATCTAGAGAGATAAAATGCTACTTAACACAACAATGTGAATAGCATTTAGGCCACATGCAAATTTCATCCACAGAGCTTGCAAATGGAATGCAATTTACTGCTTAGAGGATGTAACCTATTTGAGTCTAGAGAACTAATTAATAAAACAGTCTAAAACAGAATGCAGAGTTAATTGCCATCCATCCCCTGGTCTATTTCAACTCTGTACTTTATACTTGCTGTTAAACAAAATTCCAAATAATGTTATAGCGATCATGTTTTATTTAAGAAAAGGCAAGTTAGTTTTCGGTCAAATTTAAGCTTCTTAAAAACACTTGAAAAGTTGAACCTACTTTTCTCCTCAGAGGTTGTTCTGTGATGGATAAAAATTTCAACAAATATAAAGGTTTCAAGTCAGGTCGCATCTAGGAAGTAAGAGTAAATAAATTTGTTCAGTAACCAGTGCCAGATTTTTTTTTCAATTACTAAGTTTGAAATAATCGAGTACAATCTTCAAAAACCATACTTTCATTTATAGATACAGTTGGACACATGGGATATGAAACCTACTCCTTCCTTGCTGTGAGTCATGGAATTAAAGATAGCAGTGATTTTTATCTCCAATTTTCTTCTTGACTTTTTCTTCCCTTAAGCATACCTGCACTAAATAATTTTTGTTTTTCACAGATAACAAGAGAAGTTTGAGCCAGATTATTTCCTTTGGGCCAACCTGTCAGTGATTACAAGGATACTTTTCAAAATACTCTGCAAATAGTGTACCCAAGGCTCATTCTTGATTCTATATTCCCCTGAAGCTTGCTGAAGGAAAGCATGATGCTTCTCCATTCTGTCTTGGTATACATCCTTCTGGAATCCTGAAATTGATTATGAACTGTGGCCATTTCCCAATAACTAGGCTTAAAATGTCAAAGACTCTCTAAGGTTTTTGAATGGAAGAAGATACTTTATGAATTGTATTAAACCCTAGGGATTAGATCCCTGGAACCCTACATTTCTGACACAGTGTAACTGCTAAGGATGGGGGGGGGGCAATGCCTGAGGTGTGAGGCTTATTTTATGGCGAGTCCTTCAAAACCTGAGTGGGCAGACCTAAAAAACACAGGTCTTCTCTTGGCCACAGTCCCAGGTGCATCTAGGTATCACTGGCTTTTGTCAGGATGAATGGTGGCATTGAATAATTTCAGAAAAGCAACTCATATGCCAAAATATGATTGCTGAGATATATGGAATATTGTGATTTAGCACTTAATGTAACTGTACTTTCTGATTTTACAAATAAGGAAACAGTTGGTTCCTGACCATTAGAGCTTTTGTTTTATGCTGTAATTCCTGGAATAGCTATATATTCCCCACCCTTGGAGCCCTGTAAAAGCTGGAAGAGATACAATGAGCACACAAGTCACCACCTTCTCATTCTCTGTTCATGTGTTATTCTTCTAGCAATGACAAATTGGTACACTAAAAAATACATGACTAAAGAAAAGCCAAGGAATGATCTCATTAGGGAATGCTAATTAAGATGCTTAAAAAGTCCAACTTATCATATGTAAAATTATTTTAATGACATAGTCAAGAAGAATCCGATGATTATGCTGCCAAGAAGGCAATACATTTAAGGCAATCCTACAAAGTATATGAAATCACAGACTGTCATATCCTGTAACTATTTTAATTTTAAAAGCTCAGTTTACAAATATATACCAATATTTTTCTCACTTTTAATCACTCCCCCACTGTTTCAGCATAAGAGCTAAAATAACCTAAAACGGCCCCCTAAAACACACACAGCAAGTCTGTTACACAGATCTAGAAAACAAAAAATGTATGAAAGAAAGGATTTTTAAAATAATCTGAAACCGAGTAGCAAAAAAAAAATGTGTATGGATAGAATTTTAGCTACTAGTAAAAAATTTTCCTGAGAAAATTGTACTTTAAAGCAACTCTAAATGAAAACGCATATAATTAAGGGAAAGACCATTGCTTCAAACAGATTGACTGTCTTTAACAAGTTTCTCTCTTTCGAGCTACTCAGATATGCTATATTTCCTAATTATCACCTTTTAAGGGCCATCTGGGCCCATTCCTCCCCATCAGGGGGCAATTCCATTTGCATTGTTCCTGGGTTGAGTCATGATCAAGTAGTCTGGTGGTAAAGTTCATTAGAAATTAGAACAGAAGCATTCAACCCAACACAGTAAACCAAGTATCTGATACTCAGGCACCCAGAGGAGAGATGCTAAGCACTTCTACACATTCTCACATAACCAACAAGTCTTCTATGTGCATTTTATCAAATTGCTTGAAGAAACATTCAGCCTAGTCCCTGACCAGGTATGAAATGAAAATTTGATTAAGTCTCCTCATACTGCAAAATAGTTCTCAATTAAGGCAACATAACTGTAGTCCCTTATGTCTTTTCGTTCAAAAGTCTATTAAAAACCCTTTAATGATTCCCTCATTTAGCCTACCATTCACTAGCAGTATACTACTTCCTTCCTGTAGAGAACACACAAGAATTATCCTAATTGTATTTTCTGTGAAATGAATGCACATTACAGAGAAAGCGTATCCAACCCACAGACCAATGCTGATGGGTATAGGTTCCAAAGAGCATTCCCTTTTGTCCTCATCAATAGATCACCTTATACACTGACACGCTCTTTACAAACACGTTTGTGAGTCAAAGGCAGGATTGGCCCCTAAATATGCTAGATGGTTTAGGCAGCTGCCCTTCAGCAGGGCTGATTGGAAAAGGCATGGCTAATTCAAGGCAGCCGTATATAAGAGTTCCTGCTTCATACCTCATAATGTCTGATACATAAAACTCAGGAAATAGTTACCTGCTTCATCTTGCAATTTCTGAGCCTAACCTGCAATGGCCATCTTAATCTGAAATGCCAGCCTATTGAGATCAGGAAGGAGCGCTCCCCGCTGAGGCCCAGGGCCTCATCGAGCTACACCTTAGTCTTGCAAATGAAGACAGCTGCAGCAGGCCCTAATCTATGCAAGGCAGGTGTAGCCCTGGGGCTCTCTGCAAGTGACCCTAGGAGTTCTTCGGGTTGTGAAGTTAAGAAGCTACTGTCATAAAAAGAACGATTTCATAGCCTCTCATTATTGAGGTTACTATGCTTTTTAAAGGAACAATGGCTTATTTCCTCCCATTTGTACCTTGATATTCTCCCCTGCCTTTATGAAATTGCCTTATTTGGACAGTCCCTAATTCCGACCCCAGCTGGGACACTTCAAACCGGTAGCATAGCTCACACCTCACTGAGGCTATTTCCTTAATGCTACGCTGAAAAATTGGTTTTACATCAAGTTCTTCATTTTTAAAAAGATTTTATTTACTTATTTGAGAGACAGAGAGAGAGAGAACACACAAGCGGGGAGGAGAGGTAGGGCTCCGGTGCATGACCTGAACCGAAGACAGGAGCTTAACCTCCTGAGCCACCCTGGTGCCCCTCAAGTTCTCCATTTTCAAAACCTATCTTAAAATCTACTATTCAGACATTAGCAGAGATTTCAGGAGAAAACAATGCCCACAGGGGCTTCCCAAGATAATGAATAAAAACAATCCAATACTCCTTAGTAAAAGATCCATAGCAAAAGAGTATCACTGAAACTGAGCCAACAATAATGAACTCAAGAAGGAGTCACACAGTCCCCAGCTTCCCTCTCATCCCCACCCCTCTGCACGTGTTGAAACAAATATATCTATGTCGGAGGCCAGTTCCTAGTCTCGAGGGTCTCCAAAGGGCCAAGGAAACAGAACTCCAGAGATGTTTCTGCCCTAAGAGGAACTAGAGCGCACCGAGTCCTTGGCTGGGTCACCAGCAAGGCCACCAGCTGATACCATGCCAGCTTGTGAGCTGAGCATATGTGTAAAGTTCCAGGCAGAAAAGGAACTCAGCAAACCTTAAGAGTTATCCCTGGAAAGATCCCTCTATCGGAGGCAGGGAAGTTTTGCTCAGATCGTGCTTAAATTATGTATGCTTTAGTAGAAGAGGTAGTTGCAAACCCAAAACCTTGTATGTTACTATACTGAAAGTATGTCAGTAAGTGTCTTCTTCTTTTTTTTTAATGACATTATTTTAAGGCATTCTTTAAAAATCTGGGAGCTGATATACTGATTTTGAAATAAAGATGCTAAGTATTTTTAAACATTTGGATTTTCTTGAAGAATTATTTTAGGGGCACCTGGGTAGTCAGCTGCTTGGGCATCTGGTGTTGGTTTCGACTTAGGTTGTGATCTGAGGTCATGATCTCAGGGTTGTGAGCCCCACATCAGGCTCCATGTTAAGTGCAGAGTCTGCTTAGGATTCTCTCTCCCTCTGCACTCTCCCCTACCTCCACCCACCCCCCGAGCTAAGGTTTTTGAATGGAAGAAGATACTTTATTTCTCTCTTTTAGATAAATAATCTTTTCTAAAAAACTGAAGGGGGCGCCCGGGTGGCTCAGCCATTAAGCATCTGCCTTTGGCTCAGGCCATGATCCCAGAGTCCTGGGATCCAGCCCCACATCTGGGCTCCCTGCTCAGTGGGAAGCTTTCTTCTCCCTCTCCCACTGCCCCTACTTGAGTTCCCTCTCTCACTGTGTCTCTGTCAAATAAGTAAATAAAATCTTTGAAAAAAAAAATAAAGATTTAAAAAAATTTTTTAAGAATTACCTTAGAACTTAGTTTTTAGTGGTTCTATATTTTTCTTCCCTTTCACTTTTGAAATACACATAATTGGCATTTTTTTTCAATTCCTATAGAACTGTTGAGTTTTTATAAAAGTATAAAATTTGAAACAAGTGCAGAACGCCTGTAAATGTACCAGAAATACCAGGCTACACTTCCATACCCATTACTTCTAACAATTTCACAAGAAGGAGCACATTTTCATGAGTTGTGTGATGTTTTAGCAACAAGACTCCTATGGGCTTTAATGGAAGTCACACAGCTAAAACTCCATGCACCACTTTGAAAATTTAAGAGTAATTGCTAAGTCTCCCTTAGAGGGTCATAGAAATATTAAAAACCGAAGTATTTTGCTAAGAACTCCAATTATGCCTGAAGGCTTACATCAGATTTTATAAAATGATTGGTCACATATATAATGTACTCTAATACTGTTTTATTGGCTGGTTGTTTTCTTTATAAAAGAGGGTCTTTGTGAAATCCTGTCTGAAAGGGAACATACAATACAGTGAACTTCAGTTCTAATGTTCACTTAAGGCCACGGCTCAATCTTACAGGGGAGGGAAGTGTATGTAAGAAATAGATGGGCTTGAGAATATTTTATCTTGTTATTTGTAGACTCAGAGGGGATCATTCCGTTCTCTGTTTCATCAGGCTGGTAGATTTTGAAGAAATACATTAAACTGTTGAACATAACCAATCCGCCTGGCGAACATTCTTCCTAAGAATCCGTTTTGACTAGCTGAGCCCTACCACAGACCCTCTGAGTGTGATGCAGTGGCAGGCTTTGTCTGAGAATCCCCCTCACAGAACCACCTCTGATTTCTTTCCAGAATCGTACACAAAAAGGTTTATTAATTTGGAGGAAGAACCCAGCATTTCTACTTTAATTTTTTAAAGAAATTTTAAATAATTTCAAACTAACAGAAAAGCTGCAAGGATAGCACAAAAAAATCCCTGAATACCCCTTACCCAGATTTGCCAAATGTTAACATTTTTTCACATTTGCTTTATCATTACTGCCCTCTATTGATTGACTGAATGATGTTCATATATTATGTATATTTTTATTTTTTCTTCTGAACCTCTTTGTAAATCATATTCATTGTGCTCCTTGACCCCTAACTACTTCCCCAAACCAAGGACACTCCCCTACACAACTGCACTAAAATGATCACAATCAGGAAACAGAACACTGACATAATGCTGCTGTCTATTCTATAGTCCTGATTCAAATCTCATCAACTGTCCCTATAATGTCATTTATGCTCACTTTTTTCTGGCTGGTGACCCAATCCCAAATCACCAACTGCCTTTAGTTTTCATGCCTCTTCAGATTCAGGAAACTGCAATATTACATATTTCTTCAAGAGATTGTTCCTAGACAAATGACTCCTCTCATAATCTTCTGATGTTATAGCTCTGGTCCAAAATAATCACAAGGGGAAAAATATAATTTATTTTTAATAAGTAATTATTTTTTCTTTCTTTAATGGGACAAGAAAGAGCACGTAGGAGAGGCACAGTAAAAACCACGAAAAATGTGGTACGTTTTCACAACTGAGCTGTTTATTTGGTTCAAGCCCGATGCATAACTAAGGTTTCAGGCTGGGGAGAGAAACACAAGCAGTCTGTTGTGAGGCCACAGATTAGACCCTTGATCGAGGTGACCAAATCACGTCTGTATTGCTAGTCAGAGGAAAGGCTAGGTACGGGGCAAAAGCATTCCTGTAGGCACAGGGAGTAGCACTGGAAAATACACTTCAAATTCCTATCTTACCCTGGTGGAATCGTCATCACTCAATGAAGGAAACACTGGATACCTCCAGATCTTGCTTAGGTATAAAACAAACAAGCTTCTTTACTAATTGTAACAAACTCTAGGTTTTGGATTTAGGGTGAGAGATTTGGTCTGCTAGCTGACCAATCCTTGACGATTACTTTGGGGGGCCTCTTATAAAACTTGGTCAACTCAGGCATCATTCTTTCATTCTAATGCAACAGGAATACCAGTCAAGTGACTGCTATCCTAACCCCACTAATGCCATTTCATGGCGCTATATTATTTACCTTCTAAAATTGATTCACAAAGCATTTTACATGGGATCTATGTTATGGGAATACATTTTACAGAAGGATGTACTGCATCCTTAGAGACTTGCAGGCCTGAGCACTGAGAAGTACAATAGGTTCTCTAGAAATCAAAGATGGTATCAGATATTCTCTTGTGAATGTGTGGAGGACGACATTGTTTCTAAAGAATGTCCCTCCATTTGCTGTCATAGGCGTTGCTACAGTGAAATTCTCCCATGAGTAGGCCAACTTCAAACCACCATTACCCATGAAAATACCAGTCAGTAAAAGCTACTTTATAAGCAGTTTACTTTCAGTCAAAGTCATGAATGCAAGTTTCCAGCACAAATACTGAAAAGTGCAAACCGAGTATCCTAAATTTTTATATTAACTCTTGCCCCATTAATAAGACACTAAGCTATTGTTATTTAGGTTCTAAGTACCCGCACTGGATAGCAATAACACAGCTTTTTAAAAATGCTATTTCTCACACTAGGACCTGGTTGGCCAAATATTTCCCTTGGATGAAGTTTAACAACAGGCTCCTGGAAATCTACGGGCAGCTGCTGGGTTGTGTATCTAGTTAATGGCCAGAGGAATCCATAGATTTGCCTTCCTTCCCATTTCTAGCAGATACATCCCTCTCTCTCTCTCCCCTCTGTTTTGGAAGGAGAAAAAAATATGGTTTATATAAAGTGGATTGTGGTAACTCATTACGTAACACTTGGACAGATGTGTCATTTACAGATATAATAGGTCTGTGTTTCACTGCCCCCTACACAATTACTCAGATCACCATCTGAGGACCTATAAGAGTGATTCAAAAGGTAAAATCAAAGTCCCAGCACAGTGGACATCTGAGTAATACTCTGGTAAACAGACGTACAGATCTGCCAAGTGACGAAGATGTAAGCAGAATACGCCAAAAGGCCAGTGTTAAAGATGAGGCTGGGAACATGAAAGACTATTTCTTGAGGCCTAAAAAGAGTTCAAGTTTCCTTTTCTAACATGTACCCAGGGCAAAGTTTAGTTAGCTGTACCATTTAGGTCACAAGGCCTTCTCTAAGGAACAGTACATCAGCACTATAAACAGCCGAAATATCCTGAACGAGAAAACCCAAATTTGCTGCACACATGCTCGGTTTTTCACTGCACGGAGCAAGGATCCGGTACATGCTAGATCCTCATCAGATGCCTGTGAGAAACATGCTAAGAAAATTCTCCTGTGCTTTCTGTTTTTAAAGAGTTAATCTACATGAAAATGTCAGGAGAGTAAACTGTTTCACACTAACTCCCGCCGCCTACCTTTTCTCTAATTATACAAAAGATGATTGTAACAAACCGGGTCTGGTAGTCTCCTAAAACAAAAAAGATAATAATACCATCCTAATTTTGGTTTTGTCGTAGAAAAGGCAAATTGGTGCATAATTAACAATTTGTTGGTGCAAATTCATCTGCATCTTTTAATTGGTGTTAATTAGATTAGGACTAAAATTTCTTTAATCCTCTATCTTGCCTTTTTTGATGCAAACTAATTTTCTCAGCTGGATGTCAAAGTTTCCTATTAATTACACTTTTCTAACAGGAGCGTCTTCAACCACAGAGAATCAAATATATAGAGAAGAGCAGTTTTCAGGACTAGGGAACAACCTTTTGGGGAAAATAATGGTGAGAACTGACACTTGGGAGATAACGAGTGAATTCACCCAAATCCACTGCTGAAGCAGGGCTACCGTAATTAGCAAATCAGGGACTGTCCCGTTTGTGAGAGCCTCCAGCATTTGGTAGCTGTAAATAACACCCTGAAATGTAACTCCGCCACACAGTGCAGATGTTGTGGACTTTCTCAAACCACAATTGACAGAATGTTTAGCCTTATAGTTAAGAAGATAACCTGCTTTTAAATCCCAAGAATAACAATATGTTGCCTTTTAATTCTATTATCTAGAATGTTATCTATATCCACATCCAGTGAGCGAATGCAAATGTAAACCATTGTAGGTGAACTTAAGTTCCACATCTCATATGGTTTTCCCCAAATATTGTAACTCTTCTACAATGGCTAACATCTTGGGGCAGGGGGGAAGCCACAAAATACATTCAATATCTTTAATGGCAAGGTGACCTGACATAAAATTTTATATAGTTAAGGATTTCTGATAGTTCTCTATCCATCTCTTTTCCCCTTACTACATAGCAGTGATGATTGAAACCCGATGTGTACTGCGAAAAAGGCTATAAAACATTTTATGTACAAATAAAACAGTAGCCATTAAGTTTTGCTATGATGTCTGAGTAGATATTCAGCATGAAAACATGATAAAACAACTGTAAACTGATTGTGATCAAATGTAATTACAATGACTTGTCTCCAATGAATGACATGAACTAAACACAGTCACAGACTTCTCCAAAATTACTTTGGGCAAAGAACCAAGAGAACACTATATCCTTTCTTCACTAAAGGCATTTTGCCAAATAAATTGCAAACACACAAGCTTTAATAACCACAGCCAAAAAAGCACTTGGGAACTCATTATGGAAATGTTTAAAACCACACACACACAACACATACACGATCATATTTGATAAAACTCTTTCGTATTAATGTAATTCCACTGAAAAAGCGATGTTTGAGATTTTTAATTGGTGCTCCCCAGAAGTATATCCAAAGACTGACAGGCAATTACAAGTTGTTGTTGTTTTTTCCTCAAAGTCAATTATTTGGCTGCCTTTCCTGGCTTCTTTATTCTGGAGATGCTCTAAGAAAATCTACTTGAAAATTTTATGCAGCTAAAAGTAAACAATGACTAGATTCTGAAATAACCTTATATTTTCAGGAAGTCAATAGCAAGTGACTCTCTCCTTCACTCTCTGCCCTTTCTGATGCAGTCTACTATATAGCACTATGCTCTAAAACAGAACAAGGAGAGGGATGCCTGGGTGGCTCAGTGGGTTAAGCCTTTGAGCTTAATCTCTGAACCATCAGCTCAGGTCATGATCTCAGGATCCTAAGACGGAGCCCTGCATCGGGCTCTCTGCTGAGCAGAGAGCCTGCTCCCCACCCCTCTCTCTGCCTGCTCTCTACCTACTTGTGATCTCTTTCAAATAAATAAAATCTTAAAAAAAAAAAAAAAACAGATCAAGGAAAAATATCCATTCATTTAGAACTGCAGTAACTCAACAGTGATTATGGCTAACATAGCTCTAGAAGCTTAGGGCTCTGGGAAAGAAAAAAAAGAACAGGTGCTCTAGGTCCCACTTTCCAACTCTGTCTCATTTTGTTTTGTTTTGTTTTGTTTTACCTCTAGCCCTGAAATTGTGGTAATATCAATATAGGCTATTCGGTGACATTAACAAGAAAGTAGAAATCTAATTCCACTCCTACATACACACCCTAGGAAACATACCACACAAAAACTTGTATATAAATGTTCAAAACACTGTTACAATAACTAAAAAGCAGGAACAACCCAAATGTCCACCAACTGATCACTGGATAAACTGTGGTACATCCATACAAGGAAACATCATTCAGCCATAAAAAGAAACTTCTGATGCATGCCAGAACATGGATGAACCTTGAAAATGTTACGCTAAAGGAATGACATCAGTCACAAAAGACCACATTTTATGATTACATTTATATGAAATATCCAAAAGAGGAAAATATATGGAAACAGAAAATAGATTAGTGGATGCCTAGGCCTGGGGAGTTCGCCAGGATTGCTAATAGGTATGACATTTCTTTTAGGGGTGATGAAAATGTTTTAAAATTAATTGTGGTAATGGTCACACAACATTGTAAACAGATGAAAAGCCACTGAATTGTACACTATAAGTGGATAAACTATATGATATATGTTACATTTCAATAAAGTTGTTATACATAATATTACACATATGTATTTTTAAAAAATATATTTTTTACACATACATATTTTAAAAGTAGAGAGATTCCTTACATTTTTGGTCCTTTTAATGTATGTTTCACTAGAAGCCGCAAGGTCAATCATAAAGATTGAGGAGTGTTCCAAATACAGAATTATTTAAAATTTCTCCCCCTCTGAAGAGGAAGAAAAAACCTGTACCAAATCTGCTCTTGTTGAGGCCACCACTGATCCCCAGGTTGCTAAATGCCAGATCCTAAATTACTTGACCTACCAGCAGCATGTAGCATAATCACCAGCCCAACTGCATCTTGATAGATTGTGTTCACCTCTTTCCCAGGACACACACGCCTTAGTTATAATCCTATCTTACTGCTTGCTATTTCTCCATCTCTTTTGCTGGATCTTCCCTCCCACTTCCCCCTTACCCTCTCCCTTAATGTTGGGAGTATTCTACAGCCAGCCCTGGGTCCACAGCCTCATACTCCTCCCACAGGAAGCTGACCTGGTCCTACTGGTTTAAATGCCACCCTTCTCCTAGCAACTTCCACATGTAGGTCTCCAGTCCAGGTCACTCTTCCAAATTCTGGACTCCAACATTCAACTGCCAACTTGGCATCTCTACCTGATTTCTTTTCTTTTTTTTTTTTTTAAGATTTTATTTATTTATTTGACAGAGAGAGATCACAAGTAGGCAGAGAGGCAGGCAGAGAGAGAGAGGAGGAAGCAGGCTCCCTGCTGAGCAGACAGCCCGATGCAGGACTCCATCCCAGGACCCTGAGACCATGACCTGAGCCGAAGGCAGTGGCTTAACCCACTGAGCCACCGAGGCGCCCCTCTTTTCTTTTCTTTTTTAAGATTTTACTCAGGGGCTCCTGGGTGGCTCAGCAGGTTGGGCCATTGCCTTCCGCTCAGGTCATGATCTCAGGGTCCTGGGATCGGCCCCGCATTAGGCTCTCTGTTCGGCAGGAAGCCTTCTTCCCGCTCTCTCTCTCTGCCTGCCTCTCTGCCTATTTGTAATCTCTCTCTGTCAAATAATAAAATCTTAAAAAAAAAAAATATTTATTTATTTGACAGATACAGAGAGAGCACATGTAGGCAGAGCAGCAAGCAGAGGGAGAAGCAGGCTTTCTGCTGAGCTGGGAGCCCGATGTGGGGCTCGATCCCAGGACCCTGGGATCATGACAGGAGCCGAAGGCAGCCGCTTAACTGACTAAGCCACCCAGGCACCCCTCTCTACCTGATTTCTAATAGAGAATCTAAAAGTCAACCTGTCCAAAGTTAAACTACTAATCCTTCCTCCACCTCTGGCCCCAACAGGTATTTGTTCTTGTTCACTGATGGATCTCAAATGCCTAGAACAAGGTAGTCCCTCAATATATATTGGTTGGATAAATGAATGACTACTGGAATCCCACTGGACCCATCACCTGCCAACATTTGTTTAATGGTGACTTTACAAGGTAAGGGTATAAAATTTTGCTACACAGATTTTTACACAAAATGAACAGTGGAGAAAACTGATGTAAAGGGTTATTGCTGCTGTTTATTATTTATTATGGCCCCAAAACACGAAACTGACATAGGAGATTCTCTCAACTCCATGAGTCTTATAATTAAACTGTGGATGTTGAGGTATTTACATTTGTCTGGCAAATGAAAATTCACAGGTAAAGGAGGAGAATGTGTTCTAGATTTCCTAAGAGCTAAGTACTAACATTCAGAGCAGAGAGAAAAGAACAGATGATAGAGATGTCCATCAAACTAAAGTGATCTTCGAGATGCTAAGAGTTCTATGGTGGGGCTCTTCTCCACAATGACATGTAGAGATGGTCTTTAAACAGGGAGAGGTTTGAAAATACCCTGTGTTACAAAAGGACAAAAGTTAAAGTGATCTATCTCGTATATAACACTGATCTTCCTGTATGCAAAACGCATTGCTGAGTTTAGGAATGAGAACACATTGATCTTCTTCACAATCTGCAACTTTAGAAATGTTGCACAAAACTTTCTAATGAGACTGAGGAAGCACTGCCATATCCTAAGCCAAAATTTTACATATTCAAAACTTACTGTTACGGTGTTTTCTTTCCTTTTTTAAAAAAGATTTTATTTATTCATTTGAGAGAGAGAGAAAGCACAAGAAGAGGCAGGGGGAGAAGCTGCCTTCCAGCTGAGCCAGGAGCCCAAGGGAGCTTGATGCCAGGACTTGGAGATCATGACCTGAGCCAAAGGGAGATGCCCAACCATCTGAGCCCCCCAGGCACCCTGGTGCTTTCTGATTAAGACTAAAGAAATTCCCAAAGAAAAAGATCTAAAATAATAGAGTTATTGGGGCACCTAGGTGGCTCAGTGGGTTGGAGCCTCTGCCTTCGGCTCGGGTCATGATCCTGGGGTCCTGGGATGGAGCCCTGCATCGGGTTCTCTGCTCAGCGGGGAGTCTGCTTCCTCCTCTCTCTCTCTGCCTGCCTCTCTGCCTACTTGTGATCTGTCAAATAAATAAATAAAAATCTTTAAAAAATTAAAAAAATAGTTATTAACAATATTAATAACAATAGCTAACAGCTAATAATATAGGTCTATATGAAAGAGTGATACCGTCTCCTCAAAGACATGAGATAGATCTGACACTCAAGCACCACCCAGGAGGCCTGCAGCCTCTGCTTTAGAGGTGACAACTCCCAACAAGAAGCAATGTCACCATCCCTGTATTCACAACTATTGCCAGCACAGGTTGTGCTTGGAGTCAAAATTAAAAATAAAAACATCAGTGATCAATTACAATGTACACCTCTGGGCTTCAGCATGGCTAGAATCTAGCATCTTTTTTTTTCTTTTTTCTTTTTTTTCCTTCTTTAATTACAAAAAGTCCATGTCATATCCCAATACTAAGTCAAGAGGAGAGCTAAAATTTGCTCAGGCTCCAGGGGAACCACTGTAGTTTATGACGGGTAAACACACATGAACATTTTTCAGTTCTCTACTAGTTCATTGAACAGCTTTTAATATATTCAATATGATTCTTTATAACATGCTTTCACAAACTTTTATGGTTGTCTGGAAGTTTCACTTATATACAAATATCATTTAAAAAGATGAGCAGCCCCACAGAGTGTGAAGGACTGAATAAAATACTCATCCTTATCATCTCAATATATCTCTTACTATCAGGAAACTTTCAATCACAAACCAAAATGCAGTAAATGGCTTCCATTACGATTGCAATCAATACTAATGGTAATAAATTATAATTAATAGTTACATGAGTTCCAACATTGTGCCAGGCAATTATCTTAGAAGTTTGGATGCTTGGTCTCATTTGTTCATTAGAACATTATCCTCATTTTTCAAAGGAGAGAACTGAGACAGAAAAATCAAATAACTTGCTTGGGTCATAGGACAGCAAATATGGTGACCATATTCTAATATCCTGGGCCTATGTTCCTAACCATAACTAATAACTAATTAGTTATTATAACCTAACCATAACTAATTTTAGTTTGCCACCAAACTAAAATTAGGAAGCAAAGCAATGTGCATTAACTGCTCCGAAGTCCCGACATCGCTTACTAAAAGTTTGCATGGTAAGTTGCTTTTGGAACTGATTCATTCATTCAGAAGTATTCATCAAGCACCTACTACATCTATTCTATTAGACACTGAAAACAAGAAGAGAGTAGGATACAGTTCTTGGCCTCAAAGCTGTAGGCCTGTGAGGGAGCTTCCCAAAGGGCAGTCAGAAGCCTGAGGGCATGAGCTGAGAACTGAAGGTGAACTGATTGGTAAGAGGAGATCAGGAGTGTGTGCCTGGCAGTGGGGTTCACAAGTCAGGGACAGGAGCCCAGGGAGAAGGGGAGGCTCTCACACATCTCTTGACATGTAGAGATGGTCTTTAAACAGGGAGAGGTTTTTTGTGCAAGTTTGGATACCTGTCACTTCCTAATAGAACCTTTGCAATCATTTCCTGACTTGAGCTTTTTGGCTTTCAGTCTTTCCCTGGCCCCACTGAGCCTCTGAATTTATCTTACCTAATGCTATGCATTAATCTTCCTAAAATGCAATCACGTCCCTCCCAAATTTGAAAACTTTCACAAGCTCCTTCCAGCTCAGTTTCAAATTCCTTGGCCTGGTAGTCTAGTGTTTCATTAAGTATCCCATCCTTCATTAAGGGTGGGTCTGATGGATGCTGATTTTGGAGCGTGTGTGTAGAAATTACAAACAAGTTAGGGGCGCCTGGGTGGCTCAGTTGATTAAATGTCTGCCTTCAGCTCAGGTCAGATTTCAGGGTCCTGGGATCAAGCCCCATGTTGGGCTCCCTGCTCCGCAGGTAGTCTGCTTCTCCCTTTCCCTCTCTCTTTGCCCTTTCCTGCACTGATGGGCTCTCTTTCAAATAAATAAATAAATACAATCTTTTAGTTATTTCAGGAAATTATAAACTGTGATGGGAAATTCCACAAATTTGGATAATGAGAATTTTTAAAGCATCATTGATACACATGGAAATTTCTAACAGGCTTTCCCTAAAATGAAATAATACGAGAAAAATTTCCTATAAGGAAACCTAACAGATTGACTAAGACTAAACTTGTCTTACAGTTTTAGGAACTCTGCCTCTAATTCTGAGATGTGTACTGTGTAGGGTGCAGAATACTGTTTATATCTCAGTTGTAACAGTTCTTAAAAGCTAAAAATAGGGATCTTTATAGGGAATGGAAAAGAAACTTTATAAAATCTATGCAGTTGAAGGCTGGCTCTCAGTAAACTAGGAAATCTTTCAAAGATGAAGAAAATGAAACAATAATTTGAAACCACCATCCAACTTTACATTTTCTATTTGGAAAACTAGGGCTGCTAGGGATACCCAACTTTTTTAAGGATTATGACTTTTTTCCTTTGATTTTTTAAAGATACTCTGAAAAGAGCCTGTGGAATTTTGCCAATGGCTAGAGATGGCTCTATAAAGGAGAATGGACAACCTAAATGTTCTTCACAGCACTCTGGGTCCTTAATGCCCCACTATGTGTTCAAAGCTAAGGCCCTGTAAGAACACCAGTGGTTCTGTTCCAGACCTGAGGATACCTCTAGGGGCTCCATCTCCTGCCTTCTACTCTGAACCCAGCTCTCCATTTGCTCTGAATCTGACTCTCGTCCCAGTAACTCTTCATCTACATGAATACCTTGATTTGACTATACCATGGCCTTTGAGTTTGGCTTTATCCCTTAATCCTCTTTCCTGGTTTGGCCTGGACCTGGCCATGCAGTGCTCTGTTCAACCTCCAGAAGCCAGGCTGGGCTTGCTGTGTCAGTGTCATGTCAAGGAGGGAATGTAGACACAGGCAATGAAGAGAGCCGTTTTCCTCTTTTTTCTGTCTACCAAAACACAATCATCTAGCCCAAATGGCCAACAGTTCATTAACAGTGAAGTATTATTTTTGCTCCTCACTTTTTAAAGAAGATTTTATTCAGAGCACAAGCAGGGGGAGGCAGAGAGGGAGAGGGTAAAGGAGAAGGAGACTCCCCACTGAGTGGGGAGCCCAACATGGGGCTTGATTCCAGGGCCCCGAGATCATAATCTGAGCCTAGGTCATATGCTTAACTGACTGAGCCACCCAGGTGTCCCGTTGCTCCTCATTTTTAATACTTGATTATTTGCCATTAGTGAAGAATCTATGGGTTATTTTCCTTCATGATGCCTTATTTCTCAAGTGCCCATAGAATTCTTCAAATCTATATCTATATCTGTCTCTATCTCTATCTCCTTTTGTTCCTAAACAGAACATTTGCCAACTGGAATAGTAGAGAGATTTGTCTTTTTTTTTTAAAGATTCCATTTTTAAGTAATCTCTACACCCAATGTGGGGCTCAAACTTACAATCCTGAGACCAAGAGTCTCATATTGACTGTACTGACTGAGTCAGCCAGGTGCCCAGAGACATTTTAGTCTTTAGAGGAAATGAGGTGAGTACGGAATGAGTTGACAGGTAAAATTTAGGAGATAATGTTTATCTGGACTATTAGGCATATATACTCTAGTCAAAAAGGTAAAAAATTCATTGTTTAGATAATACCAAGTACATTATATGACTTCATAATTTTTAGCGGGGGCATTCTTTGTTTCCATTAAAATTTTCAATTTTATTCCATAAATACCCAAAGACTACCTAAGAAATTGAAGCCAATACACAAGGCACATACACACAAAACTGAGTCTTACTGATTATCATCCAGTCCTAAACATGTTACCGAATTAGAAGCAGGGTAGCCTCTCCACTCTTCCAATGACAATTTACTGTCTGTAAAAAGCAATATCCTTTAAACATGACTATAAGCAATCCTTTCCATAATCTGGCTGTGTGTGTGTGTGTGTGTGTAAGTGCGCACACACATGCACACGTGAGAGAAAGACAGAGAGAG
This sequence comes from Mustela erminea, assembly GCF_009829155.1. Lineage (NCBI taxonomy): Eukaryota > Metazoa > Chordata > Mammalia > Carnivora > Mustelidae > Mustela > Mustela erminea. The sequence goes on from NC_045628.1 coordinate 11,358,529, forward strand.
AACAAGGACTCTGACAGTTGAATGGTTACTAGACTTAAGATGAAAACAACATATTCTGTGCTTGAATTTCTTCTCCTCTGTTCAAAACTTACCCAGTATCATCCCCATGGTATGGTTACACATGGGTGGATGGTTAACAAGTGTCCGCTCCCACTGTATTCTGGTACAGCAGTGATTTCTAACAGACTGAGTCCCTGAGACCCCCAGAGTTCTAAAGCTTCCAAAGGAACCTCCCCACATAATTTGCTTCTCTGTTGACTTTTAGGTGTACATGAAGGTCACTTAATTTTCCTTGGAAACCCTCTGAAGCAGAATTATAATATATTTTCAGTGTGCAGATACTCAAGTGGGGCACAGGACACTGGGACCCCATTCCCACATCTCTGCCATGCACAAGAGTAAGACATATCAGCATGCCATCCGTGAGACGCCCAAGTATAGGTTTCTCCCATTATCTGAAAGTAGAAAATTCCTATGAAACCTTTTGTAAGCTGAAATGGCATATCATTACTGCATATGGAAATCTTTTTATAGCATTCCCAGGTCCAAAAAATAGGCTGTCTTAGGCTTTTCTTACAACCTTACGACACATCTTGCTAACAGATGCAGAAAATAAATGGAGATAAAGCACAAATGTTCACAGACACAGTTCAAAGCTCTGGAGCCTTGATGCTGAGATGCTGAGAGCAGTTCTCGGGGAAGGAGCTTGGCGGGGCCGTTCTGGATGCTATAGGTTTGCAATGCCTCTCCAACAGTTTGCTGTAAAACCAACGCTGAGTGCTGTTTTTGCTTTTCTCATAAAAGCAAAAGTCCTCTTAGGAGTTCTCTGATTTAGTGAAAACAGGTACTAAGGTAGGCTTCCGTAAAAGCAAAGTGGCATAAGGCAAACTTTCAAAAAGCAGGGGATACCTGTATAGGGAGTATCAGGTGACAAACAGGAAAGCCACCCCTAAACAGCCCCAATACCACCAAGAACATCGTGAAAGAGAGCAGGGATTTTTTAAATGTTGTTAATGTAGGTGGGTTTGCCCATTTCTCGTGGCTTTTGGGGGCAGTATAAATTTTCACATGAATGGTGTAAATTCTGCACGGTATTTTGACACCTACTACATCTGATTCAAATGCAAATAAAAAAATTGGGTTTGCATAATGAAAAACCATTCATTTTTCCTTTCCCCATCTCAGCAGGAATAGAAAGCAATTCCAAGCCACTCTGCAAATGTATCCAAGGTTAGAGATTTTGGAGGGAGGAGCCAGCCAGCATCTCATGCCCCAAATCACTGAAGCATTTCAGCAAACTGACTGACTTAAAACAGCAATTTAAGAAAGAGAGGAAAAAAAAAAAACACCCTTCGGGGGAAAAACTCAGATTTGTAGATGTTCTGTTGCAGAACAGGTTCCTACTGAAAGAACCATCTCAGAGAGTCTGATCGTGTTGGATCTGATCTCTGGGTTCCACCCCAGGTGGCACCCAGGTGGCACCCAGTCATCCCAGGAGACCCACCCACCAGAGTCATCCCAGTGTGATTAGGGTCAGACCACACAAAGCCACCTTAGTGTGGGCAGTTGGCACCTGTGTCCTTTGCTGGGGTTTAAGCTCAGCGGTGCAGTCGTTTCTCTGGGCATTTCCACTCATCCACTCCCAGAGCCTTCCCAAATGTCCCTCTTTCTTTAACTCCCAGTGCTACTGCTCTCAACATGGCTTTCTCAATCTTGGTGCCCAGGAAGTGTTCCAAAGCCCAAGTTACCAGGCCTCCCTCCTCATGTTCTCTCTAGGAGGTAGACCTGTGTCTGAGAGGCCCCTTCCTTCTTCTTATCCTCAGCCCCTCCAAATGAAACCCACACTAAATCCCTCCCCAGACATATCTTGGAAATGATTAATCTCTCAGATTAACCGAATGGGCTCAAATATAAAAATATTTTTAAAAAACAGTAGGGTCGTTAAAGAGTGACAGATTTAAGCGCCATCTGGGCTCGCTGGTCAGGGTGGCGCGAATTCCATCAAACGGCTGAACGGTGCACGATCTGGGAATCCCATCTGTTTTATCTAACATGAATCAGTCCAACAGTTTGGCCATTTTGATGTTAGAGCTGTTTTTAAAAACCCTGGACATATAATACCAACAGTTTTTCCTTCTCTAAACTTCTAGAATGCAAAATTTGTGCTTGATTATCAGAATTAAAGATGGAAATGAAGCTTGATTTGATTCTAAGAGCAGCCCTAAAGAAATTCTAAATCAATCTTTTTTCATAAAATAACTATTTCCCCAGTTTTGTTTTGTTTTTTTTTAAGCAGAAGCATCTTGCAACCAAGTATAACTGACCTTAAGGTTATCATACGAAAGTTTACATTAATAATTTTTTTCACTGAAAATTACACTGCTAGGATTTTGGATCTTGTAAAATAGGAAACTTTTGGTTTTCTTTCTCATTTTAATTCTTCCTCTTCTGCCCCTCCCAACAAAATATTTATGAAAATAATATAAAAATATTATAATGAAAAGCAGTCAAAGATATCACTTAGATAATTTTAATGGCTCTTAAGAAACATTTTTTTGTAAACAAATAAAGCCTTCTCCTAGTTATTACAAATTGCATTTAACCTTTAGTACTTTTGGACTGCTTCCCTGTCTTGCTGTGCTGTAATAATTCTTAGAAACACTAATCAGATTTTCCTGTCCCCAGTAACATAGTTCTGTTTCTGAACAGTAGCATTAAATTGCCCCAAAACAAATACCCTGGATACGTAGTATTTAACAAACAGGAGAAAAAAAAAGATATGATTTTTAGGAGTAAATATATTTTGACCATTTTGAGATTTCATTTAAAAATTCACATTTTAAACTACAAATCAGACTACCTTTTAAATGGAAAATATTCTTCTGCCGTGATATTGTGATTATAATTTCTATCTTTAAAATACAGGGGATAATTCTCCTGTTTAATTATTATATGACATATTATAGAACTTTACACAGGAAACACATGAAAATGAAATAATCATAAAACCAACATTCATGAAATTATGTATTTAAAGGGGGATTGCACATCATCATATGATTTTATTCCAACTTTTTGTCATCTTTTATAGCTATGATGTGGAACCAAAATAACTTCTTCAGGACTAGATTTGTGTCTTCTAACCAGTTTACATACCAAATTTATTTCCTAAAGCAGAATTCTCTGGAAATACAAAGGAGGCACTATGTGGCGTGTTATGAGTATGTGCATTTATTGTTTCCTCATCTATAAAATGAGGACAATAATATCTTCCTGTAGAACTCTTCAGGGGTTATATTTGATAATATTTTTAATGTATATTAAAAATTATAAAGTATTATGCAAAAGTAAGTTATTACTAACCCTAATAACAATAATTCCATATTCTTATGGAACAAAAACTACTGAAAAATAAAACATCCTTTCTCCCAGTCTCCCTTATGATTGAATAAAGAAGCACATTTATATGAATTCTTTCTTAAACAGCATTTCACACACAACTGGTTTTAAAGTATCCACTTTGGGGAATTCCAAAATTTCTGAGAAAAATTATTTCTACATTTGACAAATTTTATCTTATTTTATTTTATTTTTAAAAGATTTTATTTATTTGACAGAGAGAGACAGTGAGAGAGGGAACACAAGTTGGGGGGGGAGAGCTGGAGAGCAAGCAGGCTCTCCGCTGAGCAGGGCGCCCAATGCAGGGCTGGATCCCACGACACTGGGATCATGACCTGAGCCCAAGGCAGATGCCCAACGATTGAGCCACCCAGGAGCCCCTACATTTGACAAATTTTAAAACGCAGAAGCAAATAGTCAAATCGTCAGAAACTTTATTTGCATCCTTTACTTTCCTGGAAGCTGCTGTGGCGAATTCAGAACTCTGAAAGCACATGAAAACTTCTGTTCGAGGGGACTGGTTCCAGACCTGAACTGGGATATAACTCTATGTCTATCACCCTGATCATCTCAGTAAATGTCAGTGGTGAAGAGTTACAATTCATTTAGGCCACAACTAAGGCAAATGCTGGGACCACCGACTTCTCTTTCTCCTTCAAGCTTATAAAAGAAATTATTTAAAAAAAAAAAAAAAAAAAGGAGAGAACTTTTGGAAGATAGATGCTATTTACAACATCTTTACGGAGAGGAACTGCACTATTAAAATTTCATTAAATGTGCAGTTTTATCCCTCTCAGAATAATCTGCAACAAAAGACATGGGCCCCAGCATAGGGTTTCCAGTTGATTCTTTCCCCTTTCCCTATGGTGACCAAGCCTGTGGCATGCTCCTAGAACAGCAGTAGCAAATGAGATCCATCCGAACCCAGCTTTAGTGACAATGGAGCAGCTGAAGTTGTCCCTGTGAGATGCCAGCTGGCTTCTGCACAAAGGTAACAAGGTTTCTTTGTTTGTTGTTAATCCCTTTGGCTTCTTATCATCCCCAATCCATGCAGACATGCACTGGACACTTGGATCAGGTGGCTGCAAGTACTGATGTCTGGGCTCCACAAAAGCGTGGTGCCCACATCCCTAGGCAGATCCCCAACTCTAGAGCCTGGAATACTTGTTCAGCAGGCACACCAAAATAGAGGTCATACTTGGCTGCAGGATGATTCTGCTGCCCAACAGTAAAACGTGAAGACACACTAGGCCATGGGATAGGGGTGGACAGCAACGAGGGCTTTGGGTAAAAATGACAAGCAGTTACACTCAGGGGAGAACTACCACAGAGACATTCTTGCTTGGCCAGGTAAAATGACCCTAGTGAAGCAGTGTGCATTCAAAGAAGCCAACCAGAAAATACTGTTTTACCCATGCATCTCGCTAGTATCAAACAAACAAGTCCCTGTTTGGCCCAGTTTAATACACCGTTCAATAAATGGATATATATCTCTAGGGTTGGATAAATGGATAAAAATCTCTAGGGTTTATAAAGTTAGGAGGAAATAATCCACTTGAGCTTCACCTAAGTAGCAAATATGTAAGCTAAAGAGAAGTGATAAATTTGTACTGCCTAATTTTCATTCTAGCATATTCCTTGACAAAATAATCATATTTTAAAATCACAGTTCCTTTAACTATATCTCATTCCCCGTGTCTATATGCATTTGAGTAATTTTATTAAACCCTGATTTAAAGAAAATGTTCAGTCCTGCATCTAGCATGGGATGTTCTTTCTTTGTACTGACCGTGACCACCTCAGATTTCAGTGCTATACTTTGAGCCACTGGACTGGTGGCCTATTTAAAGGTAAGTAAGAACCACAAATACACAAAAAATAAATCTCAATAATGTCTAATGATCTCTTACTGAAACTGGTGTTAATATGCAATGAGAATTGGGAAATATTTTATAAATGTGCTATACTATGGATGGTGGTAAAGGATAAGATGGCATCAACCATTTGACAGGGTAACCATAATACTAATGAAAAAATAGGCTTTCTCCTAAAAAATCTTAGTTTTCAACTCATTTTAACCATTACCTGACAAACAAAAATCTTTTAAAGACCTAGAAGATATAGGGGCACCTGGCTGGCTCAGTTGCACGAGCATGTAGTGCTTGATCTCAGGGTCATGAGTTCAAGTCCCACACTGGGTAGAGAGATTACTAAAAATAAACAAACAAACAAAAAGATAGAAATCTATTTTTTCAAAGCATACTTTCAACAAAATAGAACCAATGTTCTAATATCAGTAGCTAATGTGATTCTCTCTCCACCAAAGTAGCTATGAGGAAGAGACACTAGAAAAGATTTAGAATCTGGTTCAAGATAACGGATGAAAATATATTCCTCCCTTAAAAAAAAAAATTATTGTTGTGTCAGCTTTTTAAATAATTTTAAATACTAACGTCTCATCAAATTCCTAAAGATCACACAGCACTGTAAAATGTGTGCTAAGATCATCTTAAATAATCTCAAACGTCTAAAAGTTCTGCAGCTTTGGCAGAAGCATCATAAAGTACTCGACAACCCGAGTAAACCTCTTTAAAGCGACAAAATAGCATGGAAAGGTCAGGGAGCCAAGCAGGTCAACAAAGTCCTTCTTCCCAATCTGGGGTCATTCTTCCCTCCAGCACTGATTGGTCTCCCAGTAAATTCCACATTAGCTCCTCCCTTCAGCTGCAGCAGAAACACTTGAACTGCCTCCTCTCTCCACAAAAGTTTAGTTTGCTGATTGGGCATGAAACAAAGGGAAGACAGCAGGGGTACAATTTATAAGGGGGCAGGCGAGGTTGACAGGCTATTGTGCTCTGGAGGCATCCACAAGCTGTTAATTCTATTTTAACATCGTTAATAAGACTGTTAACACATCAGACTTTGTTTAGAGACCTTGAAAACATCAACAAACTATTAAACGACCCACCTGAAATAAAATAGTATCCACTTTGGAAGAATCAAAATCATACTTTTTTTTTAAATCCTTAAAATTGAAAGACTAAAGAAAGGAAAAAGGAAATCCATTACTGTAAACTATGTGCAAATACCCCAAATTCTTATGTTTAATACTCCTGAAACACTTCATTTTGATGTCATCTTCAATCTATGAATTTTCTAAACACGGAAGCCATATCAAAATAGAATCACCTCCATATACATATGCAAAAAGGGATTAAAAACACAAATGCACAGATTTAAATATTTTAAATGAATAATAAGTCTGACAGATTAACAGCGGTTAATTTTGCAATAGAATAATGTTTTGAGCTCAATCTTTAAAGAAATAGGAAAACACTCCACTATAGATGGAAAGTTTGGGTATTATACCCTCACATCCAACTCAAAAACTGCTAAATAATTTCAGCAAGAATAAAAAGTTCCAATTCATGAACTTGAGAAAAATAAAATTTTTTAAATACGATTTTGCTTTTTTCCCCTCCTTTGTTTCACTTAGCTTAATTTTAGGAATTAAGACCATTCAAAGTAAAAAATACTGTCCTTAAAATCAAGGAGACTAAATAACCAGTAATCAATATTCAACAATTGATGTTTATAATGAAAACATTTTCATTTGAATTTTTTGGTGTAAATGTTATTTTTGTTGTCAAACACTTTTCAGTTAAAATAGTGTATTACTTATGGGATAATCTACTAAAATGATTATAATTGACATTTAACTATATTTTCACGTAAAGCCAAAAATATATATTACAAAGAATTTGTAATGATATATTAAAAACAATTTTCTGGACACTCCATATCTAAAGTCTAGTGAACGAAAAAACTTGAAGCATTCTGGATTTGGTACAAGTATTGATTTTCTAACACACTGTAATATAAATGTGTAGGTGTTAACTTTAAACATCTTTGCCTGTGATTCAGAACAACAGTTACTTAATACTTTTGCCAGCACCCGAGAGAAAAATTAAAAAGCATGAAAAATTAAGGTCGAATCAAGTTATATAGAAAGGATATAAAGCTTTTCAAAGCGAGCAGGAAATTCTAGGGAATATTTCAATCTTTTGAATCCTCTGAGTGCAGCTGTTTACTGGTGACTGGTGGTGGGCTAGGGTGGGGGACATGGTGAATGGACACACTGTGGAGGCTACTCACAAACAAGGACGTTAATGTGAGAACACAGACGGGTAAACTTATGGGCAAATGCCGAGGCAACTCTAAATGCAATCTCCGCAAGGAACACAACACAAGAGTGACTTCTCAACAGGTCAAATGACCAACGAGCAAACGCTGGTTCAAGGCATGGCGACTTCAGGCAACACGGTCTGGGAAAGCATCAATCACCACACATTTTTACAAGTGGAAATCAAGGCAGTAACCCTAAATGATGAGCGACGAAGAAATAACATTTGGCTACCACTGTTCAATTGCCTTTCCCAAATACAATGCCGGGCTTATTTCTCCGGCTTCCTACAATCTTTCATGTTTCAGATACACACATTTCAATCCAAGTGTTTCAGTTGCCATAACAACTTCATAAATTTGTTCTCAGATGTCCTCTTTAATCACATCATTTTTAAAATGCTGGATGCATCCGGACAGTGCCTCAATTTATTCCATTCACACCTGGCTCTTGAGGAGTTGGGGTATTTGTTTCTTTATGCTAAGAAGCTCAAATACCTGAAAATAATGTAACTATTCCTCTCTATCCATAGGTAAAGAAGACTTTTTTTAAAAAATCTGTTTGCATGTGGCCTTATCATCAAATTTTTAAAACCCAGGCGACAATGCCCAGGAATCGTCCCCTGGTCTGTGAAGTACAGAGATTGCTAACGCTGCCCAGTCGTGTACAGAAGGGCCCTTCGCACAGTGCAGCCGCTTTATTTCCAGATATCAATTATTTATACTGTCAAACAGGTTTTTGATAGAATCCTAGTGGTTTTAATTGGCTTCTAGTGACTATTACTACCTAGTATCTTTAAAATATCAGCCACCTTACGATGGGAAAATAAAACCATGCAAGTATGTAACAGTTTCAACAGCATGCATTAATTTTTTTAATACTTAACAATATTTTCAGATTTCATTCCAATAAAAAATAAGGGACAGTAACTCTGGCATCGTTAAACAAATGACTTTTGCCAACATCAACAACCAGACAATGGAAAACAGGACTCCACCAACAAACGGATAGCGGGTGTCAAAAAATTCAAGCTGGGATTTTTGCATATGTAGTGAAACCGAAGGCACTTCCCAGAAGGTATTGAAATGCACAGATAAGAACACAAAAGGCCCTGAAGTGGGTTTGAGGGTCACAATTTGCTATTAAACACAGCAGATGGAAACTGTGAAAGTCCACTTGAGTGAACTTTAGAATGCTCGAACAGAAAATAAAATCAAGAGTAATGGACAAGTTAGGGCGACCGACAATTCTGGAGTTTTAATCACAGTATTATTTTGCTAGAATAGGCATATAAACATACAAATATACACATAATCATACACACACACACACACACACACACACACACACACCCCTTTTTTTAATTAGGGGAATGAGATAGAGGGAATTCACCGTTTGTAACCCCATCTGTCGAAAATTAGAACTCAGGGTGAATGGTACACAACTAAGTACCAGCAAAAAGTAAATACTGGCTATATTTAAGGTAAGAGATAAGAACAGATGTTACATAAAAAGTTGGACCTTTAACTTCAAAAAATACTACACATCACTAGTTCTCTGCCACTGGAAAAAAATCTTTAATTATGTAAAGAGTGAAGAGAAGGTGAGACTCTTTACCTTTGAATACTAAATTAGGAAGCAGCCGCATCAAAGGCAGGCTTGATCCGTTCTGCCTGAAAAATTAATAGGCTTGACAAGTCCTTTGCGGTATCTTCTAGAATTGCAAAAAAAGAGGTTCTAGTGACACCCACAGTCCCAGGAACAAAATGCAGCTGTAAAGAAGGCCTTGGGGTTGGGGGAGGGCTTTTTTGTTTGTTGGGGGGGGTGTTATTTGTTTTTCTTTTATCACAATGGAGAAAGCCCTCAGCCCTGACTCTGCAGAGGATCTACCCTACGACCTCCTCTGGCTTCTTCTCCCTCTTCTTCCTCTCCACTGCCTGCCCCACCGCCCGTTGCTCGTCGCTTGTCGGAGAAGGCCTGTAGCTACAACACGGCCTGGCTGGAGGGCCTGACCACCCCAACCCTGCAGTTTCAAAGGGCAGGGAGTTGAAAGGAGGGGAGAACTGTGAGAGGGGCAGGGATGCTGAGGAGAGACATCAATTCGGCATTCCTCAGTGGCTTCAGATCTTCACACTTGTTTTCTTTCCCCCTCTCCACTCCTGGAAGGGTGAGGCGGGAACCAGCACTTCAAAGGGGACACTTCTTGGAAGGACTTGTTATCTAGCTCTGCTCTTCCCATCAGTGTGATTAACACCAAAGGTTGTTATTAAATGATAAAAACAAAATTATCTCTCTTAAAGAAAACCACTTTTCAGCTCCTGAGCTGCTTGCTGATGAAGATGTTGGTGTTAGGGAGGGTGGGGGGGGGTGGTGACAGCACAAAGACCTCGCCTTAGCTCGGCTCCTTTCAGAAAAATGTAAGGCACACCTCTGCAGAGTAGGGGCACGCAAGCAGCCTTCTGCTTGCACATCAAACTCTCATCCTCATCTTTTGTCCACCACCAGCTCTCTGCACCCGACTCCTGTCTCAGGGAGTGGGGAGGGCCACAAGGGGCCAGAGCTCCAACAGGAAGGGGAGGGACGGAAAAAGGTCGCCAATTCAATAGTAGGAAGCCACCGTACGGGGCAGGATAAGGCAGGCGCACAGACTGGGGCTCTGTGTCTGGGACGGAGAGGAAACATGGAGGTTCAAGGCAAATGCCTCCCAATGAAACAAACTTGGCTTACATTACTGGGCAACGCTGATAAAGAAAGTAGCCGAAGATGGCTATTTAAAGATGAAGGAAAGCAGAGCTGCTAATTCACGTAACAACAAATGTTTACATTTAACAATGAACAATTAAAAATTTTTAATTTAACAATTAACAAATATTAATTGCTCAAAAACAAGCTGCCAAGTTTCAAGATTGCCTAAGAGGCCCAAGAATATAAATTTTGAGAATGCCTAAGAATGTAACTTACAGCACAAAGCGCATACAATGTCATCTTCGAAAAATAAAAGATTTTCAGGATCAAGAATCAACTTAGAACTTTACCTTTGTTATTTTTTTTTAAGGGTTTAACTTTTTTTTCCCATCACCCCCAACTAGGTCAGAATTTAAATAATGTTATTACAATTTAACTGTAAGCCATTTATTTCACTGCCTTTTTAAAAGAAAAGATGAAAGAGATCCATGTACCTTAATCCTAAAGAGCTCAAAAATCTGAATTTAAAAGAATAAAATGTTACTAAACAATTACATAGAAAGTCAAGAAGGGTTTCTGAAAGAGCTATCAAAAGACAATATTTGTATAGAATTTGAGCATTAGCAGCTAGCCTGACACAGCAAAACCATTGTATTTTCCACTAGTTTTGTTTTGCTATATACAGCTGTGTTTTCACAGATGCAAAGCCATGTGTCTCCACCAAAAGGTCTAGCCTTCCCTTCAGATGTGAATGCAGATCAAAGGTTCAAACGCAGAAATACAAGATCCTTTTCCCTTTGGAACATGTTTTTATTTTTCTGCAGTGGCTGCAAACCAGAATTTCCATCTGTTGTCCTTCTGCAGTATACAGGTTAACCTTAGCAGTGGGGCTCAGGGCACTGTTATCTCAGCTAAGAAGTGCACAGATGAAGCACGTCTGCATGTATGCTCCAACAGCTCCTGAACATGCCCACCCAGCTGCGAGAGAACGGAACAAGGCAGGAGCAGAACCCATTTCAGTTGCTATATAGAAATTCGTTTTTAAATTCCTCTGAAACATCAGATTATAAAATTTAAGATGGGGTTTTGCTTTTATATAACATGCACCCTGATAAAGATAACAATATCGACTGTGATTTCCTGCCTATCTCTTCTCCCTCCTACCCCAGTAGTAAGCAACAAGGCATTCTGCATTTGACTCTCCATTTATAGAAAAATGATTTGATAAAAAAAGTCATTAATCTTAAGTGATTTTTTATTTCATTACAAGTCAGGAACCCATAATTCTGAATGGAAATTCTTTTTTACCATTCTTTTTAAGTAGGCTTCATATCCAACATGGGGCTTGAACTCACAACCCTGAGATCAAGAATCAAATGCTGTACTGACTGAGCCAGCCAGGCACCTCTTGAACAGAAATATTTTTAAATGTTTCTATTATCCCCTCAATTTCCACTCCTTGGACTGCACATATCCTCAGAATGCCTGAAGAGAAAAATAAGTTTCCCTGTTTCCCCTAATCTGAAAATGGATTTATTGCCATGTAAACATCTGCTCAGGAGAACAGTAAAAATAAAACACTGAAAAGGTGGGTGGCTTTGAAGTTATTTTTGGCAGGTGTTTAAGGTCACTAAATCGAAAGAAAAAGAAAGAGAGGGAGAAACTTATCTACTTATCTGCAGAAGAGCAAGAGAGTTTAGAGGATGAATGGATGGATGGAGATGACAGATACAGAGCTTTGCCTAGTCCCTAGAGAGATGCTACAAAAACCCAAAGTGGAAAGTGTCAGGGACTAGTCCTAACGCTAATGTGTGAGTGCCATCTAGTGGTCTGCCTAGAACTGCATCCTGGTCTGGTTCTACTTGGAAACTCATACCATAGTCTGTGGTTCCTTACCCCCATTTCTCCACTCCATTTTGGCTCATTTCAGCACTCACAACTCTCCTGACCAACAATTGTAGCTTTTCGGTCCTAATTACCAAATAAACAAAAAATACGCAAAGCCTCAGAAAACAATATGAGGGATGATCCCAAAGGCTGGGGTGGGTCTCCCAGAAGCAAAATGTATCACAGGTGTCCCTAATGAGGGTTGCCTCCAAACCATGTGGAGAAACTTAAAGGCGCAGTTTCTACATAAGGAGTTGTTGTGACCACACCTGGAGGACCAGACTAAATAAATAGGGAGCCCAGGGAGCCCTATTACCTACACCAGCCCACTCTCTGGTGTTAATCAGCTCTAGGCTGGGCGTCAGTATTCCCCTGTGGGTACTGAGAGGTACAGAACAAGTCTGTTCTAGTTGGAAAATACCTATTCCAACTCTCACTTTTCAGTTCAAGTGACTCAGAAAGATGAAGGGCCCTCTCCAGGTGACCTGGGGAGACAAGGACACCATTTCCTCCTGCTCTGAGACAGGGTCACTGAGAGGAGGGTGAACAGTTCACATGAGAATGAGCAGGGGGTTGGGGGCGGGGATTACCTACATTCTTCACAGACCGCTGCAGAGTCCCATGCCAGGGTACATGGCAACTCAGAGGGCTTAGTCAAAGGCAGCCCTGGCACACTAGGGTCTTGTGCAGTGGTAACTGAGACTGATTTCCTTTGATCGCCTGTCTCACTCCTTCTTCCCTCCATTTCCACTTTAATAACAATAATATATGGTTACATCATACTATGCCCACACTGTTCAAAGTATTTTCAATTTTATCTCACTAAATCTTCACAAAAACTCCCTGAGGTAGGAACTATTACTATCATCCCCATCCCACAGCAAAGGCAACCGGATTAGAGGGGTGTAGCCAGCTCACAACAGTGCCAGTGCTGGGATTAAGTTCAGAAGTCTGGCTCCAGGCTCTGCCATCTCCACAAAAGAACCTTTGCCCTCTGTACACAGACACGGATACTTAAAGCATTTCACAGTTAAAGAAGATGTTTAGGGACTAACTGGGTTAGGCTTTGGATATGCAGGGCAAGGGCTGCCATGGTAGCTCCCCAGTGATGTGACCTCGGGCAAGGATGTGACATCAGAGCATCAGTTTGTCTGACTATAAAATGGGACTATGATACCTATTTTTGTTCCTCAAAGTAGGTCACTGAAAATGCAATGAGATCATTTATGTGGATATGCTCTGTAAAGAGTCAAGTCCAATGGAGTGGAAGTGGTATTCATTTGCATCATGTGAGATCATCCCTGTTGCCCGACTTTCAGAGAGGGCCACTCACAAACTGACAACAAGCACCAGAAGTGAGGCCAACAGTTTCCACGCTTCGGATACTTACTTTGAATATAATTTCCATGGAGCCCCAACCCACAATGTGTCATTTACCGCAAAGAGAGGACGCCCCACTTCCCCACGTTATGACAGGGCCTAAGAGGGAAAATGGATTTAGGAAGCTTGAATTATGAATAATGAGAAATAACTGTGCTGATATTAACCCTCCTAAAACAAACACAGTGGTTAGTATCTCCAGCACAACTCGAAGCACCTCTCCAGCAAGCCATCTGAGGTAGCATCCTGCAGTACCGACATGCATGTGGTGGCCCACGAGGGAGCAGAGATCCTAGAGCTCACTGACCCACATGCCTGTCCCACCCACCAGAGGCCACTGTCTTGGCTTCTTTCTGTGAGACACGCCCTGTGCACAGACACCTGAAAGCACACAGCTGTACTGACAGTAACAAAATTCAACACTGTAGCACCTGCCATACTCTTCTATACTCTTCTAAGTTCTTCCCCCGCAACCTGCTTTACTGAGATATGATTGACATAATATCGTGTAAATTCAAGATACACAACTTAATGATTTGCTATACATACACACTGCAACATAATTATAATAATGTTAGCACATCCATCATTTCACATAATCACATTTGTGTGTGTGTGTGTGTGTGTGTGTAGTGAGAACACTGAAGATCTACTTACTTCGGTCTGGCAAGGAGAGGGTTCTCAAGACAGATGGGTCATTGTGTGGAAAGAAAGGGCTTCAAAAATGGGTCTGGGTCAGAATCCTGCTTTGCCAAGCATCACCATGGGATCCCAGTAAGGTCCTTAACTCCCTGGGTCTTGTGCTCATCCCATATGAAACAGTGATCACAACACTTGTCCTAATCAGAGTTAAGATGATATACTCACAAGAGTTTTGCACAAACCTTGGAGGGGGACTCAGTGTATATTCACTGAATGACAGAAAGGAGCGGATCACCAAAGATGATGGCGAGTGCATCGCCATGGGAACGCCACTGTAAGGACTGTATAGCATTGTCCACAGTTCCCCATGCATCCTAAATGCAGCTTAATGCTAAGAACACAACTTCTGGAGTTGGGCAGACCTAGATACACAGGTGCAGCTTTTTTTTTTTTTAACCTGTTCTCTCTATAACCTTGGCCCAGTTTCTTAACTTCAGTAAACATGTTTTCCTAATCTATAAAATCTATACAATAAAATCTAAGCTGGTAACAGAACCAAGGTTATCGAACTGTTCTGAAGCATAAAAGTAGGTAATGCACTCAGTAGTCTGAAATATAATATGTGTGGTAGAGCGAGGTTTAAGAAATTAACCACTGGGTTTGACCCCACAGGAGTAACATCAGCACTGTTACTTCTCATTATAGACATTTAAGTTTTGCTAGAATACTACTTCATTTTAAAATTGTGAGTTGTCTCCATGGGTCTCACTCTGGCTTTGAGGCCAGAGGCTCTGTGCTCTGCCCACTTTCACTTTCACTCATTGTTCCGATGTGATTGCTCTGGAGACCTTGATAGTAAGCAGGACTGTGGTGAGGTGGAAGCAGGCTAAAAGAGTGGACAAGGAAAGACTTGAGACCTGATGATTTGGGCTGAACAGGACCACCCCTCCATACAAGGGTCTCAGGGCTTGAGTGGAGGCCCCAATGCCCAAGCCCCAGCTCACCCTTCCCCTTAGCGCCCCTGGTTCAGTGCTATATGTGTGTGGCCAAGCCAACTTGCACATCTAAGCTAGTTGTTCCACTTCCCAGCCCACCACACCCGTTAGCTACACCTCAGGTCTGCAGGGTCAACACTACAGTGGCACTCTCTGCCCACCATGACCAACCCAAGGAGAAGCTCACGGATGCCCAGCTAACAGGGACACTTCCAGCCTCTCCTGTGTCTGGGCACATTCATGAGACAAATTTGTGGTAGATGGGGTATGTCAGGGCGCGCAGCATGGGCTGCCTGCGTAAGAAAGAGCATGTCTTCCAGCTCCACGTCATGGGCCAGGTCAGAGCAGCCCTCTCAGGTAAGATGCTGAGGGTAAGAGCCACAAGGTAAAAGGAACCTGGGTCCTCAGAGAGCTGTCACATACACCTCCACCACTTACCTTAAATACACCTCTACCACTTACTCTTACACTTAAAGAAAGAGAGAAATTCTTTCAGATAACTGAATTTTGGTTACAACATCCAAACCTGAATCCTGACTTATATACTAGTTACTCTGTAAGTTTGAATGAAACGGGTACCTAGCCCACAGTACGTAGCATATTATCACTTGAATCAGTCTAATTTTGAGCAGGAGAAAGAAGTAAAGCAAAACTATACTGTTGGTCCACTAGGACATCTGGAGCACTATGGGATCCCAAGTATAAGGGAAGGTTAATAAAAAATAGGAAGGAGGAAAAAAAAAATACAGAACAGAAAGCCAAGGCGAAAACAATCAGCAACTTCTCATGCAGTAGTTTTATTTTTTTAAAGGTTGTATTTATTTATTTGAGAGAAAGAGAGCGGACAAGCAGAGGGAGTGGTAGACGGGAAGGATAATCAGACTCCCGGATGAGGGTCTCAATCTCAGGACACCAAAATCATGACTTGAGCCGAAGTCAGATCTTTAACCAACTAAGCCACCCAGGCACGCCTCATGTGGTAGTTCAAATTATCAAATAGGTGAACACGATTAAGGAGACATTTTAAAATGAAACATTATTTCATTTGATCATAATAATAATGGTGCTGTTACCATCCAACGAGTCAAGTGAGGCATAGATAACTTGCCTGCAGTTACAACTGAGTAAATTTTATCAAATATTTATTTGAGAGAGAGAGAGAGAGAGAGTGCGTGCACAAGAGAGCACACACACGTGCATGAAGTGAGGGGGGCATGGTGCAAAGGGAGAGATTTAATCTAATATGGGAGATAGAGTAGGGCAAAAAGAACAATAAACATGAGCAAAGCTACAGGGATGCAGAGGAAGGGTGTCAGTAGGGTGAGTGTGAGTGATTGATAAGATGTCGTAAGAGGGGGTGCCTGGCTAGCTCAGTGGGTTAAGCCTCCACCTTCGGCTCAGGTCATGATCTCAGGGTTCTGGGATTGAGCCCTGCATCGGGCTCTCTGCTCGGCAGGGAGCCTGATTTCCCCCTCTCTCTGCCTGCCTCTCTGCCTACTTGTGATCCCCCCGCCGCTCTGTCAAATAAATAAATAAATAAAATCTTTAAAAAAAAAAAAAAAGATGTCATAAGAGGAAGGCGATATATATTTTTTTAAAAGATTTTATTTATTTATTTGAGAGAGAAGACATGAGTCAGGAGAGGGTTAGAGAGAGAAGACAACTCCCTGCTGAGCCAGGTTGCTCCATGTGGGATTCGATCCCAGGATCCCAGGATCACGACCTGAGCCAAAGCCATAAGGCGATATTTGATCAGGATTTCACCAAGTAGAATATGGAAAGAGGGTACTACAGGGAGGGAACAGCATGAGCAATGGCAAGCAGATGGGCAAGAGCTGGGGTTGGGAGAATGGGGGTATCATAACAGTAAGGATTTTAATGTGACTGGTAGGTCAGGTACATAGTATTGGAAGATGACTAGAAATTTGGGAGTCAGGTTATAAAGGCCATGTAAGGTTTTCATTCTTTAGGGTTGGGAGCTACTGAAACTTTTATTATTGTTGTTATTTTTTATTGTAACTTTTACTATTATTTTACTTTTTTATTAAAAATTTTATTTTTTGAGAGAGAGAGAAAGAGCATGAGAGCGGGGAAGGTCAGAGTGAGAAGCAGACTCCACGCTGAGCTGGGAGCCCCATGCGGGACTCAATCCTGGCACTCCAAGATCCTGAGCCACTCAGGCGCCCTACGGAAACTTTCAGAATAGAACACTGATATTTGTGTTTAGAGACTTCCTTTCGGAAGACAGACAGGAGGGGGAGAGACCAGGCAAGAGGAGAGAGCGATGAGCTGGGGCAGCAGCAAGGACAGGATGGCTAGGAGCCATGGTACAGATTCGAAGACTCAAAGGAGTTGGGATGGAGTCAAGGATAACTCCAAAGACTGCAGCCGCAAAACATGGAAATGCGGCCTCAGAGCCATGGCCTTGAGTGGTGCAATGACCAGAACAACAAACCAAACACAGAGGCTTCCCTGCTTACCTTACTCCTCAGAACAACACATCTACTTTGGCCAAATCAAGACTCGACCTCATCTCCGAATGAGAATTAGCAATACAGCTCCTGCTTCCGGAGCAGTGAGGCTAAAACCCGAGGTTTCCAACACTATTCTTTATGATTTCCTCTCTAGCAAAGTATTTTCTCATGAAGAATCGTAGAACATTTCACATATAAGCTCTTCATCAATGTTTCAAATTTTCCCCACCCTTCACCCCCTCTCAACAGCAAATAAGTGTGATTTGCCAAAGAAACCATGACATTGCAAAGGTACATACAGCTCACTGAAGCCTACTGAACGGTTACCGCAGTTTAGCTTTTTTACCATCATGGCATCATTTTTAAGGATCTTTATATTCTTCACAGAACTGCACCTGGACTATCCTATCAAAAATGGATGCCAATTACAGTATTTTAGTTAAACTAGTTCCTGCGCATCACTGTCTTATGCTAGAAGAGAGCTGGCACCAACAACAAAGGGTTGCTATTAATAGTACAACACAGAACACAAGTGGAAAACTCGAGTGAAATTATGTTTTTTAAAACCTAGTGTTTAGTGCCCAGAAAAGGGACAGACTGTGCAGCATCTGTGCTGGGGGGGATATGGAACTAATAAATCATTGCCATTTTTACTACACATAGGCAGAATATCATAGTACAGCCAAAGCCAAACATTTGCTGTCCGAGAAAAATGATTTACATTCCAGGGCTTTTTTTCCCCCCACTCAATTTAAGAGTTTACCCATTTATGCATCCAAAATGATTTCATCAATTTAACTGTCCTATAATCACTAACAGTTTTTTATTTGGGAAAGCTTAAATTTATGAATGAAATATAAATATAAATATATATATATATATACATCCTTATGTTCAAACATAAAACATATTCATTTCAAAGTCTGATTTGCAGATGTAAACCTGTAACATGTAAAACTGGGCTGAAAAAAAAGATATTTTGATGCATATAAAAAAACTATTAGCTTTTTAAAAAACTACTAGTGAAGTGAGATGCTAACTCTCTTATCAGTCCAAGAAAGCAGTAAGAAAAGCATATATATCTTTTTGCTGAATTAATTTTATCAGATAATCAAAGCAAGGTTATAAAAGAGCTTAAACATTAATGAAGGAATGATATCCTCTTCAATAAATAGCAATCTTAGGAAGACTTCTTAAGCTTCAGGCACATTTGGCCACCCTATTGGCTCTGGAATACATTCGTGTAATAAAAAGGGGCTTCTAAACAGTAAGGCAGGCAGTTCTACTAATCACAGTATCATCATAATATAATGACAGTGAGAGAAGTCACAGAAAACAAGGACAGGAAAACTGTTTCAGAATTCAAAGAACAATAGGCCATTTATTTTGGCATCTCATAATCATTTTACCTAGATACTCTTCTAGAAAACTGGTAAAATTTGGGAAGCAGAGCCCTAGAAGGGCTAATACATAATGGGAGCCTCTGAACAGTCAGTAGCATTCAGATTTTTGTCCTAGGACTTGTAAAGTTAAAGGCATGGTCCTGCCAATTGTGAGATGCCCTCTCCAACACAGACCACCCACAACTACGGATTTTCCATCTGGTGAACAAAACAGACAGCTCCCTAATTATTTTTAAAAAGGATTTTTCTCCCTAACATACTTTCTTTATTTGTCTGTGACCTGGAACTTAATGGAAAACCTGGTATGTGCCAACTTCATTTCTTATAATGAAACATCCTATTTTATTGTTTTAACTAGGGTTTTTCAAAGGCTCTAAGATAGAAATTATTACCCCCCTCCAAACTACCAAGACAATTTCAATGAACAACTGTTTTCTCTGAACAGAGGATATCTTGTTTAAATATTAACCTCTGAAGTTTTCTCTCAAAATCAACATGATGAAAATAGGAGGGAAATTATTTTCAATCATTTTTAACTGGGCATCCATACTGCTAGTGTCAAAATCTATGGCTTTTCCAACAAGATGGCCACCTCTGCCAAAAGCATCCTCAGAAATGCCAACTGTAATTAAAATCTGGCACCTGTCTCGGGCACCAAATTTGCTTCTAATATCTCCATGTTGAAATGTGTCTCAGCTTTGAGAGGACGTAAGATGCTTTTTGCCCTTTGCCCTTCGGAAAAACACTCGAGTGGAAAAATTGACGGCTGGTATCCCGAAAATTACATTTTTTACATCTTAACTATACTACATCTTCTCTGCTTTCTTTCCCTGAATCTGTTTCTTTAATTAGTCCCAAGAGAATCAGAATACATTCCCTTCACACATTTTGTTTTTATAAACCTCAGGAAAAACAGGCAGCAATAGAAGTTCTTAGCATGAAGTTGTGCTGGGGGTGGGGATGGAAACATGTAACATGGGTAGATTTCGTAAGAGGTTAGGTACTATGAAAATGCAAGGCTATAGATGGGGTGGGGTGCTTCCCTAAGAAGGCTTTTTTCCCTAAGAAGATACTGGAGCACTAAATCTTAATTTGATGCATGTTGTCCTCTCTGACTGCTGTCTATAAGCTTGTGCCCCAACTATTGTTTCGTTGCGCTGGGGTCCTCAAAATCTCAGTAAGGTTATTGTTCTTCAAACAATCTGTAGCATTTTCTAAGAAGAAACCCCCTTCTCTCTTATTAGCCTTTCACATGCTTGATACCTGGCCCCACTTGAAGTGAGGACAGAGTAGTGCTTGGGCACAGCTATCACACTGGAAGGATATATCTGCTGCACACCTTGACCCCAACAAGCCCCATGGACAAAAGGCCAGAGTGTGAGACCAACAAAGAGCAGGCTCACTGGAGGGGAAGCTCCTAGGCAGGGCCCCTGTCCACCTTGCCCACTGTCTTGTCCCAGGACCTAGAGGAGTACCTTGCACAGAAAGGGTGCTCAATCAACGCCTGCTGAAAGAACAGCAGGCAAATCTGGTATTAATGTGCCTTTGTAAAGAGCAAACCTTATATTGGGAGCCTGGGTGGCTCAGTGGGTTAAGCCTCTGCCTTCGGCTCAGGTCATGATCTCAGGGTCCTGGGATCGAGTCCCGCAGAGGGCTCTCTGCTTAGCAGGGAGCCTGCTTCCCCCCACCCCCTGTGCTTCCCTCTCTGCCTACTTGTGATCTCTGTCAAATAAATAAAATAAAATCTTAAAAAAAAATAAAGAGCACCTTATATAAATACAGGGCCACGTTGGCTTCAATGGTAAAAGGAACCTGATGATTACAAAGTGTTGTAAGTGCAGGAAGATGCACTTCTGAGACTCCTTAAGGGGTGCAGAGACTCCTTAAGGGGTGCAGACAGGCAGATGTTCTGACCTTTGGACTTGCCAGCCTCCCTCTTCAGAAGTGCTGTCAGCAACACCACTTAGCCCAGGCCACCCAGAGCTCCTAGAACACATCACTCTTCATCAGAAATGAAAAATGGGGGGGGACGGGGTGGGGTGGGGTGGTGCGCCTGAATCGTTAAGTGTCTGCCTTCAGCTCAGGTCATGATCCCAGTGTCCGGAGATTGAGCCCCGCATTGGGCCCCCTGCTTGACAGGAAGCCTGCTTCTCCCTCTCCCATTCTCCCTGCTTGTGTTCCCTCTTTCTCTGTGTCTCTCTCTCTGTCAAATAAATAAATATAATCTTAAAAAAAAGAGAGAGAGAGAGAGAGAGAGAAATGAAAAAGTGGTAAAGGAATATGACAAAATGTTTAAGGTTCAAATATATTTTATTTATACAAATATAAAAAATATATATTTTACTACTAAATATAGAATGTATAAAAGTAGTGCCCAATTTATGACAGAGTTCTGCTAAAATAAATTCACCAAGAATTTGCTTCTTTGGAACTGAAAATGAATTTTTTCCCAGAGAAAAGATGTTACAAATGATGGTTAGGGCCCACAAAAACCCATTTAACCCCACAATGTCCCTAAGTGCTGGTTTAACTACACCCAAACACTTATGGAACAGCATGTCCATGGGAAGAGAATCTGGGTTTAAACTAGGGAATTCCACAGCTACAGGAAAAAGATACCCAGGACACTGCTAATAGCTCATGGGTGCCCCATACCTCTAAAAGAAAGCCATCTCCCTGGATCAGAAATTCCTGGAATATAGCATTTTTCCAAAGGTTTTTTTTTTTTTTTCCCGCAACCCACAGGAAGAAACATATTTATACTGAGAGCCCAGTAACATGCCCAACATCCCCCCACATATTAAAAGAAAAAGAAGTTTTATAAAACAAAACTTAACGTGATGTACTCTGACTTGAAAAATTTCTCTTATAATTCATTTTTTAAATGCTTGTCATGACCCAATAAATTAATTTCCAGTTCACTTATTGGGACTCCCAGTCTGAAACACCATTGTCCTGAATGATCCAAAATGAGAAGCAAAGGGGTAGTGAGTGATGGTTGCCCACGTGTGATTCTTCAATTTCCTTTATCACATGACTAAATTTTAATGTAATTATGAAGAAAAAGATAAAAGTGAGACAATTTCCTGCCAATGTGTCAGAGATGCATGTGTCCCTTGGTTCGGGATCCCACCTATTTAATCAATTCCTTTCTCTCCCCTGCTCTACCTTTGTCAAAGATACAGATGGTGGCAGAAAACCTGAGGGTATAGATAACTACAGATATTAGATAACAGGAACTACAAATCATGCTGACGAAAAGCTGATGATCTGTAAACTTAAAAAAAAAAAAAAGCTTCTGGTTATTCAGAACACATGGATATAATTTAATCAATGCTTGGGCTTTCACCACTGGAGCAATGTGTAAACATTGCTGGTAATGGGAATGTCATTACAACCCCGAGGTGCTGCCTTAGGAAGCAGACGGAAACATAGTATACCAAGCCTTCTAGCCCCTTCACAGACCTGTTTCTTCTCTCCAGAGAAAAGTCAAAGATTCTGGGTGAAGAGATGACTCTGGGGACGCCAGAGATAAGTAAGTACCTGAGAGAAACTTAATGAGCCCAGGGCCAAAGACCTTGTGAAGGCCATGCCCAATGAACACTTGAGTTCAATAGATTAGAAAGGGGCCGATATTCTGATTTTCGTGCTGGTGGTAGATTCAAGAAACCTGCTATGAGCACTGCCAAGCCCTTCCATGCCTGCTTTGGCTAATGGTGACTGCCTATTCCCATCCTCAAAAGAGGTACACATTAACCAAAGATGCAGTACTGAAGGGTCAGAGTGTCTATGGGATGAGACCCTTAGCCCTCCTCAGTAAGTGTGGGCTTCTCAACCAAACCTACCTACAGTCAGAGGTAATAAAACAAGGATTCTTCCCAACAATCTCTCAGAACCATGGGTTGTGTCTGAGAACTTGGGACCTTTCTAGGAGTTACTCCTGGGTGAGTCATCTCTGATATGTCTTAAGGGTTTCATTAACACTGGTATGCATTTTTTGCATTCTGTCACATTTTATTTAAAAATTCCATTCAGGGGCACTTGGTTGGCTCAGTTAGTAGAGCATGCAACTCTTGATCTCAGGGTCATAAATTTGAGCCCCATGCTGGACAGAGTTTACTTAAAAAAAAAAAATAATAAAAATTCCATTCAAAAAACTGGGGAGCATTATTCTCAAATTCAATTTTAAAAGTTTTAATTTGAATTGACATTTCAAAAAAAGGAAAATGCACCAATCTCATAAACACCTAACTTCACTGAGTTCACCTTGGACTTTTTATTTCTGTACTTTCATCCCATCTTTTATTGTAGGGCTATTTTTAATAAATAAAGTGATTTTTTAATTGATATAATAAATAACAGAAAGATGCATATAGAGCCAATACAATATAAATACTTTGGTTCATTTGGATTCCTACCTTATCCATTCACAATTCATTTCAACCTAGGTTATAAATGACGATTACTGACATATTTTTAAAAGATTTTATTTTTAAGTCATTTCTACACCCAACATGGGGCTCAACCTTACAACCTCAATATCAAGACTTGTACACTCTATTGACTGCACCTGCCACGCACCCCTCTTAATTTAAAATCAGCAAAAAGCACACTATATCAATTGGAGTTCTAAGAAACTGCAGATAATGTATGATTATATGTTTTCATTGGGGATCAGAATAAATCCTAGCAGGATTGAAGGCAAGAATTTTCAGAAGAAACTCTACAGACAAAAAAATTATATATTTTCACATTTGTCATTTGTCAATACAGTTCATAAAACCAAACAATGAAACTTCTATGTCAGAAAAACAATAAATGTGACACAAGGTTAATATTAGGCACTGATTTTTTTTTAAAAATATATTTTATTTATTTATTTGACAGAGAAAGAGAGCGAGCCAGAGTGCACAAGTTGGGGGAATGGCAGAGGGAAAGGGAGAAGCAGGCTTCCCACTGAGCAGGGAGCCCAATGAGGAGCTCAATCCCAGGCCCCAGGAATCAGGACCTGAGCCTAAGGTAGACAATTAAGACTGAGCTACCCAAGTGCCCCACTTGCACTGATTTTTTTTTTCCTTTTTCTTTTGGCAAGTTCTCCCATAAAGGAAATATATTTCTAGGAAATGTATCAGTGAGTGTTTGGATTTGTACCTCCCACCATATATTCACACACATACATGTGTGTATTTATTTACATATGTCTATAACTGGGCACAGGCATACATATTTCCAGAACAGTAAAAAATCCTACAGTCCTTATGATAAAATAGCAGGGGGCACTGCCCATTAAGTTATCAGTTCCAGGCCTTCACTTTCCAATTGACAACTTCAGGGCTACTTTCATCACTTGTCAACTTCAAACCCACACTCAATTTTTCCTTTTAGATGATGTTGCATCTGTAATACAGCAGTGCTTCTGACATACTACAGCATGTTCTGCTCAGAATATTTCTTCAGAAGCACAGCTTAATAGGAAGGTGGAAAGGCAGAAAACCTGCTAAATGTTTTTCACATCTATCAACTACTCAAAAGAACACTGTGTAAAAACCCCTCGTTTTTACACTTAAATATTTTCCACTAGCCTTTCCAGTAATTCCAATTATTTAAAGTGAATAGATATGATTTAAATAAAATACAAAAAGGTATCTGTTACAACAAAAAGTATCTTCAGCCTAGCATGGTGGAGACAGTGAATCATTAAGACAGTTTATGTGAATTAACATACAAAAACCATAGCAAAATATATCTGGCTCCAAACTAAATGATTTTTAAAACCCATGAGACAAGCAAAAATACTAAAAGGTTAAGTATGCAACTGTCCAGTCCATTAAATTGCCTCATATAAAAAAAATAAATAAAATCATTAAATTGCCTCATATAAAAAAAATAAATAAAATTGTCTTGATAGGTGCTTTTAACATCAATTTTCTTTCTTTTCTTTTCTTTTTTTTTTTTTTTTAAAGATTTTATTTATTTATTTGACAGAGAGAGAGATCATAAGTAGACAGAGAGGCAGGCAGAGTCAGGAGGAAGCAGGCTCCCTGCTGAGCAGAGAGCCCGATGCGGGGCTCAATCCTAGGACCCTGAGACCATGACCCGAGCTGAAGGCAGAGGCTTTAACCCACCTGAGCCACCCAGGCACCCCATGAACATCAATTTTCATGACTTAAAAAAAGTCACCCAAAACAAAAGAATCAAACTTAATTAAAAAAAAATTTTTTTAAAGTAATCTCTTTACCCAACATGGGGGTTGAACTCATGACCCAGAGATCAAGAGTCACATGCTCCACCAACTGAACCAGCCAGGTGTCCAGAAACTTAATTTTATAAGTATTAAAATTTAGATTAAACTCAGATCATTCTATTTAATTAAACCCTACATTACTGAGGGAACATACATTTTCAACTGCATGTAGAGCAATCACATGCCTGCAATTTTCCCAGATAATTTCAATTTCAAATATTTTGTCCCATTATCCACTTCCACAAATATACTCAAATCATGTGCTCAGTGAGTACACCAATTTAGTCACCTTGTGCAGACAAACAGGATAGGTTTTATTTTTTATTTTGATTTTCGTTTTTAGCTTTCATGTGTTGTATATAAATGCGCTTAAATAATTGCTAAGCCATTGGAGCAACCCTTTCAGAATGACTACAAATGCTTGTTCTAGAATTGGATTTAGCCAAGTAACTGCCATTATGGTTGCCCGTATTTATGAAACAGTGTATGATTAAAGCTTAGTAGAACTATTTCTGCACTTTAAAGGCTTGTACTCCAGAGAGTAATGGGACTTATAAATAACATTACATATGTGTCGACACTAAATAACATGCTGTGTATATACAGTGACCACAAGCCATGGTTGGCCTGAACAGTCTTGGCTAACTCCGAATGCCCCAGTATCAATTTTTTATTTTTTATTAAAGATTTCATTTATTTATTTGGCAGAGAGAGAGATCACAAATAGAGCAGCAGGCAGAGAGAAAGAGGGAAGCAGGCTCCCTGCTGAGCAGCGAGCCCGATGTGGGGCTCGATCCCAGGACCCTGAGATCATGACCTGAGCCGAAGGCAGAGGCTTAACCCCCTGAGCCACCCAGGCACCCCGCCCCAGTATCAATATTAATAGCACTCCTTTCTCTCTCAAAAGTGTCTGTAGTTGGATGATGAATTTTAGGCCACATTGCTCATCAATGTGAAAACTGGTAGGTTGCTGGGTTTTTGCTTGTTTGTTTTAAATGGGATCCTCGCCCAGCATGGAGCCCAGGGTGGAGCTCAAAGTGGGGCTTGAACTCATGAACCTGAGATCAAGACCTGAGCTGAGCTAAGAGTCTGAAGCTTAACTGACTGAGCCACCCAGGTGCCCCTAAATTGTTGGCTTTCTAATAGCATTTATCCCTATCATCTTCAAGATCTTCAAGGGGGTGATTTTTCAAAATTCAATTGGTTGTGACCTAAAATTTAGCTTTGGGTGGAAGGGTGAACACAAGATAACAGGTCAGCATAGCTTTGTCAAAAGAACCCTACCTTTGGAATAGGACTGGTGGTTGGGATCCCAATTCTGCCTCTCAGTTTCATATTGGGGGAGGTACATACCCCTCTTCTCCCTGGCTTCCTAATCTAGCAACGGCCATGGTTAACTGATGTAATGCCAATCAGCACAGGACTTCACAGCCACTAAGGAGGTGACTATGAGTCATACCACCCTGGTCAAATCCTGTCCTCTACTTAGTAGCTAAGAAACCTTGGGCAGAACCAGCCAGGGGCCCTATTATCAGCAGCTCTGAATAACTATTAAGCCACCGGTGTGTTGGGATGGTTGTGTTGAGGAGAGAACTTGAGAGAGAGAAGTCTTTCCCTGGAATTGTCTCCTGAGTGAGAAGGAAACCTGAGGATAGAGAAGATAAGACTTAGGAAAGGGAGAAAAGTGTCAAAGACCCAACAACAGTATCTGACAACTCCATGAGAGCCTTTGACAAATAACACATTGTCTTGCTGACAAAGAATCCTGACTCCCAGTCCACATTTTCTTCATTTCTGTCAAACTCCTTATAAGGCAGAGATAGACTATACTCCCCCACCCCCTACCATGTATTTCTATTTTTCCCCAGCCATTTCATAACATTTTAAAATTTATTTTTCTAGCAGCTGCCTGGGTGGCTCAGTCAGGTTAAATGTCCAACTCGTGATTTCAGCTCAGGTCATGATCTCAGGGCCCTGAGACAGAACCCTGGGTTGGGCTCCACACTCAGTTGGCAGACTGCTTAACCCTCTCTCTCTTGCTCTCCCTCTGCCACTCCCCTTGCTCATGCACACACTCTGTCTAAAATAATAAATAAAATCTTTAAGATTTATTTTTCAAAAATAAAAGGGATACAAGCACATTTAAAAACATTCAACACTTTAGTCTCCCTTTCCATACTCCATGCCCCCAATCTCTCCCCAAAGATGATTGCCATTAAAGGCTTCTTATGTATTCTTCCTAAGAATAAATAATATCTTCATATATACTTTCATTTACACAAAAATCATACTATATACATACTGCTTTGTTTAGGCAATAATATATTGAGGCAATTTGGATTGAGTTGAGTTCTTGAGAGGACAGCCTCTAGAATCAGAATGCGGGATTTGAATCCTACATCTTTCCCATTAGTTGTCTGACACTGGGTAAGTTACCCTGTGCCTCAGTTATCACATTTGTAAAACGAGGTTAATAATAGTACTCATTTCATGTGATTGTTGTGAGGGTTATATAATATATCTAAGGCTCTCGGGGCACTAATTGCTATATAAATACTTATTGTTGTTACTGTCACTATTACATACTCATATCAACACATATAGATCTACCTGGTTCTTCTCTTCATTATTTCTGGTGATCTACATTCCTTGTTATAGATCCAGTTTACTATCTGGGGTTATTTATCTTTAGCCTGAAGAACTTCCTTTACATTTCTTTTTTTTTTTTTTTTTTTTTAAGATTTTATTTATTTGTCAGACACAGAGAGTGCACAAGCAGGGGGAGTAGCATGGCAGAAGGAGAAGCAGGCCCCCTGCTGAGCAAGAGCCCAGTGCTGGACTGGATCCTAGGTCCCTGGGATCATGAGGTGAGCTGGAGGCAGACACATAACCAACTGGGCCACTCAGAAGTCCCTCCTTCAGCATTTCTTATAGTGCAGATCTCCTTGTAACAAATTCTGTTTCTTATTTGTAAAGGTCTTTATTTTAGCTTCATTTTTGGGATAGTTTTGCCAAACATAGAATTCTGGGTTGATATTTTCTTTTCAGCACTTTAGATATCAATCCTTCTAACTCCTACTCCCCACTCTTCCTGATGAGACCTCTGCTGCTACTTATATCACTGTTTCCTTGTAAGTAATGTATATTTTTTCTCTCTGGCTACTTTTGAGACTTAATTTTGGATTTCAGCAGTGTGGCTTGTGTACACGCACATGCATGTGTGTATGTGTGAAAGAGAAATTTTACCTTGCCCAGGGTCTGCTGAGTGATCTGTAAGTTAATATATTTCATCAAGTTTGGGAAGTTTCTGAAAAGAAGTTGAGGTACTTTCTATCCATTACTTCTTCAAATATTTTTTGGGCCTCTTCTCTCTTCTCTCCTTCTAGAACTCTCATTATATATCTTAGACTGCTTGATATTGTCCCACGGGTTTCTGAGGCTCTATTTGTTTTTCTTCAATCTTTTTTCTCTCTGTCCATCAAATGTCCATAATTACTATTAGTCTGTTTTTGAGTTAACTCTTCTGAGGTCTACAATCTGCTGTGAAGTTCATCCAGTAGGTTTTTAATTTAGTTTAGTTAAATTTAATTCAGCTCTCTTGTCATAAAATTAATTTTAACCATTTTAAAGTAAACAATTCACTGGCATTTAATACACTCACAACGTTACATAAACATCACCATTATGTAGTTGAAGAACACTTTCATCAGCCCAAAAGGAAACCTTATACACATTAAATAGTCATTCCCCATTCCCTCCTCTCCTCTAGCCACTAGCAATCACTAATCTTTGCTCCAACAGTGTTTATTTCTAAGGTGATATTCTCTATCTGCTCATTCATTGTGTATATATTTACCATTAAGACCTTGAACATACCTTTTTTTCTTGAACATGCTTACATGACAGATGTTTTAACGTCCTTGTCTGTTAATCATAATATATGGACCACCTTGGGTTTGGCTTTAATTAACTGCTTTTTCCCTCTTATTTTTTCATCCCTATAGTGATTTTTTTTCTTAATTTTATGCTGTAATTGACATATAATATTGTATTCATTTAAAGTACACAACAGGGGCACCTGGGTGGCTCAGTGGGTTAAAGCCTTGGCCTTCGGCTCAGGTCATGATCCCAGGGTCCTGAGATCGAGCCCCACATCAGGTTCTCTGCTTTGAGGGGAGCCTGCTTCCTCCTCTCTCTCTGCCTGCCTCTCTGCCTACTTGTGATCTCTGTCTGTCAAATAAACAAATAAAATCTTTCTAAAAATTAAAAAAAAATACAACATAATGTGATTTGACACAGTGATTATTTTTATAGGACTTTGGACATTAAGATTGATATGTTGTAGAGATTTTAGATTCTATATATATCTCTGAAGAGTGATTTTTGTTCTAGCAGTTAATTTGGCTGAACGCAAACACCACGCTCTGACTTCTCTGTGGTGAGCAGCACCTAAGATTTCTACTCAGTTCTTTCAGCTTCCAGCAGCTGCTTTTTCACCAGTTCCACTGGAAGCTCTTGTATACTCACACAGAGCTTAGCAGCTAGCCAAGGACTTCTGCCATTTTTACATGTAAATTTTGGAATTTGTTCCCTCTTACCTTCCTTCCCTCTGCATTTCCCTCCTAATTTTCTGGCTGCTCTGCCAGTCTCTACCTCTGTTTTCTAACACCTCAATACAGTAAGGCTGTGCTTTTTGTCACATATATAAGGTAGATTTCAAACTGCCTTCAGGTAAAAAAAAAAACAACCCACCAAGTTGCAAACTTTATCCAGTGTATTTTGTGTTTTGAGGGTAGATTCTGCTCTAGTTTCTGCCTGATTTTGCTTGCTCTCCACTGCCTTAAATAGTTGGTTTTTATCTTTTTTAAAAGATTTTACTTATTTGAGAGAGCAAGCGTGTCAGAGAGAGAGAGAGTATGTGCACAAGCAGGGGGAGGAGCAGAGTGAAAAGCAAGCCCCAAATAGTTTTTATTTATTTTTTTAAATAGTTGATGATTTTATTTATTTTTTTTAAAGATTTTATTTATTTGACAGAAAGAAAGAGATCACAAGCAGAGGGAGTGACAGAGGTTCTCCCCCTCCCTCCCTCCCTCCAAGCAGGGAGCCTGAGGCGGGGCTTGATCCCAGTACCTGGGATCATGACCTGAGCTGAAGACAGATGCTTCAACGACTGAGCCACCCAGCAACCCCCACTCCCACCCCCAATAGTTGGTTTTTAGAAATATTTTTTGCATAGGGTACCTGGGTGGTTTAGTTGGTTAAGCATCTGCCTTTGGCTCAGGTCATGATCTAGGAGTCTGAGCATAGAGCCCTGCATTGGGCTCCCTGCTCAGCAGGGAGTCTGCTTCTCCCTCTGCTCTTCTCCCAACTCATTCGTGCTCTCATTCTCACAAAGAAATAAAATCTTTAAAAAAAGGTTTTTTGCAAATCATGTAAATGTTATCTACAGGGGGGGTCGCTGCAATCAAGTTACTTCACCATTCATGGAAACAACCTTATTATCTTTAATAGCTACATCATTACTATGGTATGACTATGCCATAATTTACTTAGCTAACCTCCAATTTATGAACATTTTATATTAATATCTCTTTGGGTAACAATAAAACAATCCTCCTTTCCAAAGGTGTCTAGACTAACTGACTGAAATATAATGACTTAGTAAACAGGCTTCAGAAACAGGGGTTTGGCTTCTGCTCTATCCATTAGTAGGTGTATAAATTTGTATAAGTCAACTTCCCTGAATCTCAATTTCCTCATATGTAAAACGGGCCAAAGAATTTTGTCATGATAAATATTAATACATAAAAGCACAGTGCTGGGCGCATAGAGCTCAATTGAGGGTATAGGGGAGGGAAGATCTGGTATTAAGATCAAGTGCACAGGGTTAATTCAGGACAAGAGAGATCAGCTGGAATGGGAGGTCACAGGGGAAACCTGAAAGAAAAGAGAAGAAAAAAAAGAGAGGCCAAAAATAATGTATCTTTATACAAGGTAAGAGTCCATCAGATGCTTTTCTGGTTCAGAACTACTTAAGTCAACACTTGTTGTCCCTGCCCACAACTTTTGTACTTTTAGCACTTTTCTGGACCCTCTAGGGTCCCACCAGCCTGGTGCCCGAGTTACAACAAAAAAAAATTGTTTTCAGGGACTGTCCTAGCTAACAGCCTTTCTATAGCTTCCCTCAACCTCAGGAAGACCTCACAAAAACATTAATGCTTGCACTAGAAGGAGCTCCAGAGTAAAGAAAGGAGAGGGGGCATAAAAGAACAGGATGCCTTGCAAAGAGGCATTTCACAATTTATCAGGACAGTGTCTCCCAAATTGCCTCTCAGAAAAGCGCTGCTGTTAAGTGGCCCACATGACAGTTAACCAAGGTATGCCCTAAGCTGCTTCTGCATGGGGGAACTGTTCTTTCAACCTGGGCCTCATCCTTGGAGGAATGCAGAACACAGAGGCAGCAAGCAAGGCTACCGATGTAGAGTAACGCCAGGGAACAGAGCCTTTCTGACCACACGCCTAGAGAAGACTCTAACCGGAGGCTCTGAATTACATGTAAGCAGTGATTGCCTTCAAGTGAATAAACACAATTTCTGAGCTGGCAGACATGTACTGAAACACTCTGAGATCCTCAAGAGAGGCTCAACATGACATCTCCTTGGGGGAAAAAAAAGTTTTAAAAGGTTAAAAAAAAAAAAAGTTAAAAAAAGTTTTTCAAAGGAACCAGGTTTAAAACGGGAATCCTGAGGGCGCCTGGGTGGCTTAGTGGGTTGGGCCACTGCCTTCGGCTCGGGTCATGATCTCAGGGTCCTGGGATCGAGTCCCACATTGGGCTCTCTGCTCAGCAGGGAGCCTGCTTCCTCCTCTCTCTCTCTCTCTGCCTGCCTCTCTGCCTACTTGTGATCTCTCTCTGTCAAATAAATAAATAAAATCTTATAAATAAATAAATAAATAAATAAATAAATAAATAAATAAATAAAACAAACGGGAATCCTGAGCAACAGGTACCCACGGTCTAAGGGGACAATGTTTTTTCTCATACTGATCTCTTGGTATAGGGTCCCCTCTCTCCTGCCCAGTGCCATGGGTGTCCTTTGGAAAGAACTAGACCTTGACATGAAGCACAGAAATATTACCAAATGCCTATAATTTTCTCTGGATCACCCATGGGAATTGGAAAGGCTGTTTCCCACTGGCCACATTAAGAGAGAAGCAACAGGGCTGCATATGAACCTGGGACTCCCACTGCCACAGGACCCTAGAGCGGCAGGGCCACTACTAAGCCACAGGAACAGCTCTGATCTGACAGGGAGAGAACCAGGCACATTTTAGGTAACTTATCTAACTCCCAGAGGAGGGCAGACAGTGGGGACTTAGAGTACTGAGATTTTCTTTATTTATTCATTTACTGAGAGAGAGAAAGAAAGCAAGCACGAGCAAGGGGAGTAGCAGAGGGGGAGGGAATCTCAAGCAGACTCTGCGCTAAGCATAAAGCCCTACATGGTGATCGATCTCATGGTCCTGAGATCATGACCTGAGCCTAAAGCAAGAGTCAGGCATTTAACCAACGTCACCCAGGCGCCCCAGGGCACTAAGATTTATGGTTACATCTGGGGCACCTGGATGGTTCAGAGCACTAAGATTTTTTTTTTAAATTTTTTAAAAAAGATATTATTTATTTATCTGACCGAGAGAGACATAGCAAGAGAGGGAACACAAGCAGGGGGAGTAGGAAAGGAAGAAGAAGGCTTCCTGCCAGGCAGAGAGCCCGAAGTGGGGCTCGATTCCAGAACCCTGGGATCATGACCCAGCCCGAAGGCAGATGCTTAATCACTGAGCCACCCAGGTGCCCTGAGCACTGAGATTTAAACAGTAATATTTGGGATCTCTTTGGTGGCTCAGAGCACTGAAATTTAAACAGTCACATTTGGGAGCACCTGGGTGGCTCAGCTGGTTAAGAGTCCAACTCATGATTTCAGCTCAGGTCATGATCTCATGAGACTGAGCCCTGCCTTGGGCTCCATGCTTAGCAGTCTGCTTGAGATCTACCCCCTCCTTTTCCCTCCCCCTGCTCACACGTGCACGTGCTCTCTCTCACTCTCAAATAATGAATACCTAAATCTTTAAACAGTCACATTTGTACTGGTCAGGAGGCAAAGCCTGGAGCACCCTGATATACACATCATTATACCCAGGAAGATTCTGTACACTGTTCTCAATCTGCAAAATGAGTTCTTGAATTCTCACCTAATCTGGTTTTCTTCATGGCAGTTAAAGAATCATTCTTTGGATCATCAGCAGAGATCCTGAAGCTGGGCTGGCCCAAAGTGAAGGCCATTTGCCATTTCCACATGTGACCAAGAACCTGAATTCTGCCTTCATGATGGGGAACTCTCCATCTTATGGGCCAATGGAAGCTGGAAATGCTTCCCTATTCCCCTAGCCCCAAGGGCTCTGCCTGTCACACACACTTGCCCAGCCTGAGAACTCAGAGTCCACCACAGATGCAAGCAGGAACCTTGCACAAGTAGCTGTTTCAAGTAAAACCTCCATATTAAACTGTGATACTTAAACCATCATCATAGTGAACCTAAAGAAAAAAAAAACTAACAAAAGT
This sequence comes from Mustela erminea, assembly GCF_009829155.1. NCBI lineage: Eukaryota > Metazoa > Chordata > Mammalia > Carnivora > Mustelidae > Mustela > Mustela erminea. Next base: position 11,392,438 of record NC_045628.1, read on the forward strand.
ACTCAGTTTTACTTGTTCCACTTGCAGCATGGCCCTCTTCCCCTCTACCCTCATCCAGGAAAGCACAGAAGGAAAATAACATCACAATAACAAGAGGAAATAACTAGCCATTGTCTCTACCTTTTATAGGCTGATGTTTCATGGGATTTGCCCACGACACATTTGTGATTAGGCACATTTGTGATTCTTAAAGGCACATTTGTGATTCTGATAGCCTAAGACTAAACTGTATTACAAACTGATTACTGTCCAGAGCCTAAAGCTACGGTTTACAAGCCTGTTCTGCCTTCTTTCAGGCCCTCCATGCTTATAAATGGCACCTTCCAGTGTCTTAAAGTATGAGAGGCAGCTAGCCCCAAATTCTCAGGCTGCTAATGGTTTCACATAAAATGAGCTCCTACAATTTTATTACCACCCTGGTGTGAATTCACAGGTGAGAGGCCACCAGGGAAAGGATGTGGATATGTCTCTCACTCCTGGCCTCCTGACTTTTCCAAGTGCAAGGAACTTTTCCACTCAATATTTCAAATGATTGCTCCAACTCCCAAGGCTACTGATTAAGCCACCTGGGCTCTACTACATTACTGAGAGAAAGAGGAGTAAGTCGTCAAGTCACCTCTCTTGGAGAGTGAGGGGATGTGAATTTGCATCCTAACTTTACAACTATAAAGTTGATTAAGTAACTCACCAATCCTTTACATTTTGGGTTAAATATACATTTAGTGGGTATCAGTCGGTTAGAATGTTGAGAAGTAACTACTAGAAAATGTTAAATTTCACATTCCAATCAGAAAAGCCAAACACAGGGGCGCCTGGGTGGCTCAGTGGGTTAAAGCCTCTGCCTTCAGCTCAGGTCATGATCTCAGGGTCCTGGGATGGAGCCCCACATGGGGCTCTCTGCTCAGCAGGGAGCCTGCTTCTCCCTCTCTCTCTGCCTGCCTCTCTGCCTACTTGTGATCTCTCTCTGTGTGTCAAATAAATAAATAAAATCTTTTTTAAAAATTAAAATAATTTAAAAAATAAATAAATCGGTCTATCTGTCTATCTCCTCTTGGTTCTGTTTCTCTGGAGAGCCCTGAGTGATACAGTTTTTCTCTATCCAGAGGCTACCTTTTCTTTAACTCTGTTATAATCCAACTCCCATCAATCCAGGATACGAAATGTTTTCTTTTAACTAGGAAAATCACTGCATTACTAGATTAACAAAACTTGTAAATTAATCCCAAATCATAAACCAACTCTGATCTTAGAATCTACTAAGCTTTTGATACAACTCAAGTACATACTTTTCTTAAAAGAAAGATTTTAGGGGCTCAGTGGGTTAAAGCCTCTGCTTTTGGCTCAGGTCATGATCCTGGGGTCCTGGGATCCAGCCCCGCATCAGGCTCTCTGCTCAGCAGGGAGCCTGCTTCCTCCTCTCTCTCTGCCTGCCTCTCTGCCTACTTGTGATCTCTGTCTGTCAAATAAATAAATAAAATATTAAAAAAAAAAAAAAAGAAAAGCCAAACACAGGCTTGTATACATAGTACATGTATCTCACAACACAAAAATTATTGATATTGGAAAAGTGATCATGTTAGCAGGCAAGACTGTATAAAGTACACAATTTGGTACCTCTACATTTATATAAAGTTTTAACAGTATACAAAATGCCAGAGGCGCCTGGGTGGCTCAGTCGTTAACGATTTGCCTTCTGCTCAGATAATAATCCCAGAGCCTGGGATTGAGCTGTGTGTTGGGCTCCCTGCTCAGCGGGAACCCTGCTTCTCCCTCTCCCACTCCCCCTGCTTACGGTTCCCTCTCTTGCTGTTCCTCTCTCTGTCAAATAAATAAATAAAATCTTTTTTTTTTTTTTTTAAATGCCAAATACAGCACCAATGACTGCTTTTGGAAAGAACCGCAGAAGCCTTTAAAACAAGGGTGATTATCAGAAAATAAATGAAATTCACATGTTCAGCTATATCTAATTTTGTATGACTATTTCTTTATCTTTTTTTTTAAGATTTTTTTTTTTTAAAGATTTTTATTTATTTATTTGACAGGCAGATCACAAGTAGGCAGAGAGAGAGGAGGAAGCAGGCTCCCCACTAAGCAGAGAGCCCCATGCGGGGCTCGATCCCAGGACCCCGGGATCATGACCTGAGCCAAAGGCAGAGGCTTTAAACCACTGAGCCACTCAGGAGCCCAACTTCTTTATCTTTGAAAGTGACTTATGGCAGGGGCGCCTGGGTGTCCCAGTTGGTTGAGGATCTGACTCTTGGTTTCGGCTGGGGTCGTGGGATCAAGACATGAGTTGGGGAGTGCCTGGGTGGCTCAGTGGTTTAAGCCTCTGCCTTCGGCTCAGGTCATGATCTCAGGGTCCTGGGATCAAGCCCCACATGGGGCTCTCTGCTCAGCAGAGAGCTTGCTTCCCACCCCCCAACCCCGCCTGCCTCTTCGACTACTTGTGCTTTCTCTCTCTCTATAAAAAACAAAACAAAAAAACATGAGTTGGGCTCTGTGCTCAGTGCAAAGTCTGCTTGAGAGATTCTCTTTCTCCCTCTCCCTCCTCCTCTGCCCTGCCCCTCACTTGGGTGTGTGAGTTCACACACACTCTCTCCGTCTCAAACAAATATCTTTTTGAAAAGAGAGAGACTTAAGGCAGGCTAAATAGATAAATGGATAGGCAGTAGGTCTAAGAATATTTACATTTTTCTCCCGGGGGCGGGGTGGGGGGCAACCTAAAAACATACACAGTAAACATAATTTTCTAATTTTCAAAAGCAGTTGATAAACAGTGGCTGCTTAATGAGGGAACTTTATTTTCTTAGCGTCTAGTTTTAAAACTAGAAAAGGCAAATTAAATTTTAAATGTAAAACATGGGAAAAACCATGCAATATGGCAGGTTCTACTTTTAAAACTTTTTTAAAAATTTCAAATTCATATAAAACAAAAGATCACATAAATGGCTTACATAAAAAGGCCTTCAAAAAACAACAAACTGAACTTAAAACTAATGCATAAGAAGTTTCCCTTTTTAAAACCAAAGATCATCTAAGATCATTTGTCAGAGGCTTAGAAGTGGTGAAAACTAAACTAGCTGCCAAAAAGTGTTTACTCTATAGCACATAACACCAACTAAGTGACCTACAGAGAAAATGCAAGCCTGATTTATTCCGCATGCTTCTGGTTTTACTTCCTGTTAAAACAGTACTCATCACCATATTCTACTCTTTCTTCATGTGTTTTATCTTAATCAAAAATAAAGGCAGGGGCACCTGGGTGGCTCAGTGGGTTAAAGCCTCTGCCTTCAGCTCAGGTTAGGATCCCAGGGTCCTGGGATGGAGCCCCCCATCCGGCTCTCTGCTCCGCAGGGAGCCTGCTTCCCCCTCTCTCTGCCTGCCTCTCTGCCTACTTGTGATCTCTCTCTCTGTCAAACAAATAAATAAAATCTTAAAAAAAAAAAAAAAAGGCAAAGGAAGGAACACTGGGGGCAGGGGGAAGAGAGTGGCAAGAAACAAACAAATCTAGATTTCTCAGTCAGAAATTTAAGATAACCCAGGCATTAAGAATAAATCTAAGCCTGGGTGGCTCAGAGGGTTAAAGCCTCCGCCTTCGGCTCAGGTCACGGTCCCAGGGTCCTGGAATCGAGCCCCACATCGGGCTCTCTGCTCGGCAGGGAGCCTGCTTCCTCCTCTCTCTCTCTGCCGGCCTCTCTGCCTACTTGTGATCTCTGTCAAATAAATGAATAAAATCTTTTAAAAAAATAAAGAATAAATCTATGAAGGGGCGCGTGGCTGGCTCAGTCAGTACAGCAATCTTGGGGTGGTATGAGAGTTCCACGCTGGGTGTAGAGATTACTTAAAAAAAATTTTTTTAAAAAAGGAATAAACCTACAAAGAAAAAGAATAAATCTATGATAAAGTACATCATGAATATTTTTTCCTCTCAAAAGTGTAAGATTAAAAATTGGAATTACTAAATTTACCATATTCTCAACATATTTTTATGTACATAGTAGCTTTTGGGTCTTCCCAGATTCCAAAGCACCAGCCGAAACCCAGAGCCAGGGCGAATGCTGGGAGCTGAAAGCAGTGGGCACAGAGCCTGCGCCAGATACGACGGAACTAGAGGCAGTCCTGCAAGTGTAGCAACACCAGGGCCTGCCTCTTAGTCCCAAAGACATACAAGCTCTTTGTCAGGGACGCTCTGGAATGTCATCTGTCCTAAATTACATCCATCTGGGATTATGTTCCACTGACCAATATAGACAGATTACTGGAATCTGAAAACCTCACTTTTTTGGTAATTGACATTTAAACTGTTTGAAGTTTCTCATTAAGGTCGTTTAAGAAATTAACAGCAGATGTAGGAAACTAAGTGTAGAATATTCAGAGAAATGAAGTCACCTGAAGGCTCCACATAGTTAGAAGCATTTAAATGTATTAAGTGCATTACAAGGAAAGGATGAACAAGCTTGCCCCACAGGCTACCATTTCATCACTTTTTCTCCATTCCAACTAGGCTTCCCAGTACATTTTGAGTGTAATTAAAAGAAAGAGAAAGACAAGAGGTTGACATGACGAGGACTACAACCTAGGCCACAGTTCAGAGAGAAGCACTAATCTGATGAAGGCTGAGAGAGAGTAAACATTTCCACTGCCTTCCTGTTGCCAAAAGGATGTGAACCTGAAATCCTGGGGTGGCTTTGGAGGCCCTCTGCCACCTGGCCCTAACCCCCCTGCTCAGCTTCACGCTCAGCCTTCTGTCACTAGGCACCCCCCACTCCTCCATCACCCCCTCCAAGCTCTCCTGCTGTGCCTCTACACATGTAGTTCCGGGAGCCAGGAATGCCCTTCCCTCCCCTGTCATCCTTTCAAATCGACTCAGAGGTCACCTTCCCTGGGAATAGTCCCCATGCCCTCTGAAAGTCACTCCTGTCTCTGCTTTATCACTTTCCATGCCACTATCAGTTTACTCAATATTTACTAAGTACCCACCACGGGCCACAGCACTATGCTGGCTATTCAAAGAATAAAACATAATAGTGGTAGAACTGTCCTTTCAGGGTCTCATTCCCTGACCCAGATACCTTAGGCTACAGACATATATTACATAAGATGTGCCAAATAAACTACCTCCGGGTACCGACATGGGGACCTGTGGGCAATTTTCTTCCCTTCCTCATTTTTAGAAGCCACTTAGGACTTAGTAGAGGCACAGTTCTCATCCTTTTCAGGGGAATGTATAAATTAATGACTGAATAACAAAAAGAATTGTGTTACAAGTAACACTTACTGAAAAACAATAGTTCTAGAATTTCCTGTTGTAAAGAAATGTCCTACGAAGTAAATACCTTTCCTGTTTTCCTGCAGAATAAAATGAATGATTCCTGCAAGAAAACGGTTCTGCCCTTACTAAAATAAAAGCCAAATTAAAAAAATAATAATAATAAACCCAGAAAGAAAACCACATCAAGCAGTAAGCCATATGGTTGTGAAACTAAAGATAAGTTTTTTTTACCCCTCATTAACAATAATCCTGGAAATACTAACATTTTTACTATGCCTCAAAAACAGTACACTAATTAGTAAAATGCACCTGTGTCAACAGTCCTATTTCTATCTTTAAAAGTCATTTCTTCAGCTGATGCCTGGGGTCCTCATTTAGCACATTAAATGTGTGTGGAGCCTAAAAACTGCTCATCACTGCTGGTCACTGGCTAGTTGCTAATGCTTAGTGGTTCCCACATGCAACAGAATGTGTGGAGCCATCCAGCTGGTTTCAGAAACTTGCTGGTGAGCAGTTCCACCCAGGAACTGCGCAGTGACAGAAATAAGGAAACATGGTGCCTTGTCCTCAAGGAGCGTACAGCCCACCAGACATTGGATCAGCAACAGAACTCTGCCCCTATCAGCCTGTGAGTTCATTTAACTAATTCCCCACAGAGAAGTCATAAGAGTAGGAGGCTCTTCTCCAACAGTGGTCAGTAATCCAGTGTTGGCCATACATGTTTATAGCCAAAGCCAGAAGTCCAAGTCTTTGAGGACACCTCACCCCAGTATCAACCAGGGTATCTGGGGCAGGGGTGGGGAATGGTGTGGGGCAGGGAAAAAACAAAACAGAAAAAATTTCAGAATAAAAGCAAATATTGTTTTAAATATTGTTTTGGATCCTGCTAAGATTCCTACACTGAACGGACACACTGTGACTTTTTTTTCTTTTTTTAAACACATCTTCCAGTTGCTGAGTTGATCCTGAGTTGAAAGAAAGTAGTGTGTTCCCCAGGTAAGAAATTCTGCAATAAACAGTATGTACTTGGGACAGAAAGACTGGCTGGAGGGAGATTTAGACCACCTGGACTCAGACAGGCTGGGTTCTTCCAGTGATACCTCAACGCCAAGGTAAAGCCACATTTTGCCATTAAAATATCCCCTCCACCCACGACTCATATTCATAAACAAAAAATGTAGACAAGCATGTGCAGATACCCCTTTATGCTTTCAAAAATGCTTTCCAAAAAAAAGGAGAATAAGGAATCTGAAAACAGCCCTGGACTGTGTTCAAAAACTGAAGCCAAGAAAGAACCTTCAGATTTGACATCTTAAATTAGCAGGAATGTTTAGACAAATCTATAATCTAGGAAAACATACATACACCCACACTCACAAATAAAAAGTTTGCCTTTCCACTCTCTCCTGTCAAGTGAATAATAAGTAATGAATTCCATTTACTATGACCCTATGGTGATTTTTTCATTCAAGAATATTTAATAAGTACCTACTATGTGTCAGGCACTACACTGGGCACAGGCATAAGGAATACATATGGAGTTTCCAGTCTAGGGGACGAGACCAAACATAAGAGGGAAATGCACACATTCACATCACATTATAAACTGCAAGTGTAATGAAAAACAGGATGCTCTGAGGGAGGAAAATGGGGTTGTGAGGGAGGATGTGCTTTAAATGGTTGCCCCCCTTCCCAAGGAGGTGGGTTTTATGTATTTATCTTATTTCCTTTTCACATCCATTGTTTGTTGATGTTCTTATAAGCCAGTCACCATGCATTCAGTGCATCTCATTTAATTCTAACCACTCTCTGTGGTAAGTATCATAAGCTGCTTCTACAGATGACAAAACTAAAGGGAGTTGGCTAGTAAGTGGCAGGGCTAGATCTACCACTCAGATATGTGTGACCTTGGGGAAGTGTCTGAACCCCTCTGACCCTCAAAGCCCATGGTCTGCCTTCCTCGCTGGAAAAAGCAAAAGAAAGCCAACGATGCCGGTGAGCAGAGTGTGTGAGCAGGGTAGAAGCAGTGAGCTACAAGGTGGAGAAGGAACAAAACCAGACATGCCCTGGGGGGGCTAAGGGAAGGAGCTCTAAGGACGCTAAACAGAGGAGTGAAATGAACTGATCTGTGTATTTAAAAATGGTTTAGAGGTGGGGTGCCTGGGTGGCTCAGCTGGTTGAGCCTGCCTTCGGCTCAGGTCATGATCCCAGGGTCCTGGGATCAAACCCCGTATCAGGCTCCCTGCTCCACGGAGAGCCTGCTTCTCCCTCTCCCTCAGCCTGCTGCTCTGCCTACTTGTCCTCTCTATCTCTCTGTCAAATAAATAAATAAAACCTCTTTTAAAAAATGGTCTGGAGGAAACTACAATGAGATACCACCTGACACCCACTAGGATGGCTGTAATAAAAACAATGGAAAGTAACACGTGTTGGCAAGGATGCAGAGAAACTGAAACCTTCATGCACTGCCAGTGAAATGTAAACTGGTGCAGCCACTGTGGAAAACAGTTTGATGGCCGCTCAAAAAGTTACACAAAGAATTACCACATGACCCAACAATTCCATAGCTAGGTATACACCTAAAAGAACTAAAAATAGGTACTCAAATACTTGTGCACGAATATTCATTCATAACAGCGCCATTCACAAGCACCAAATGCCCACCAACTGATGAATGGACAAACAATATAATGTACATCTATGACAGAATACTATGCAGCCACAAAAGAGAATGAAGCACTGACTGATACATGCTACAACATGGATGAGCCTTTAAAGTAAGCTAGATGAAAGGAGTCAATCACAAAAATTCGTATATTATATGATTCCATTTATATGAGACATCCAGAGCACATAGACACATTGACAGCAGATTAACAGTTGCCAGGGGCTAGTGGAAAAGGGAATAGGGAGTGACTGCTAAGAGGTAAAAGGTTTTCCTCTGGTGTGATGAAATGTTTTGGAACTAGACAGATGTTATAGTTGCACAACACTGCAAATGTACTAAATTGTACACTTTCAAATGGTTAATTTTATGTACTGTGAATTTTACCTCATTTTTTATAATGGCTTGCAGGGGTACAAGTGGATATAAAAGACCTTTTTCAAAATGGCCCAGATGACAGATGACCATCAGGCTGGTGGCAGTAAAGACAAAGAAAAAGGGACAGATCCAAGAGATATTTTTGGAGTGGTCCAACAGGTCTTGATAACACAACATACATGGTAATATCTATGCAGGTGGTGTGTAACATCAAAGGCAACAAAGGAGGTGAGGTGGGCAGCCAATTGAAACAGATAGGCTGTAAGCTCAAACCTGAATTTAGGAGAGTGGGTACAGTAAGCCTAATAATGGCTCCCTAAAGATGTCCAAGTCCTAACTCTCAGAACCCCTGAAGTCATTTGGTTACATGACAAAGTGGAATTAAAATGCAGATTGCTAATCTGCGATTGAGCAATTAAGGTTGCTAATGACTGGCCTTAAGATGCAGTGGATAGCCTAGATTATCCAGGTGGGCTCCATTTTAATCAGCAACTGACCTTGTAAGAGGAAGAGGGAAGCAAAAAAGAAAAAGAAAAAAAAGATGGCGGGAGAGATGACTTTGACCCACTTTGCTGGCTTTGAAGACAAAGGAAGGGACCACGAGCCAAAGAATGTGGGCAGCCTCAAGAAGCTAAAACAAAACAAAACAACAACAAAAACCAAGGAAATGGATTCTCCCCTAGCCCCTCCAGATAAGAACACAGCCTTGCCAACACCTTGGTTTCAGCCTCCTGACCTCCAGAAGTGTCAGATAGTAAATTTGTCCTATTTTAAACCTCTAAGTTTGTGTCAATCTGTTACAGCGTCAAGAGAAAACTGATACAGTGAGGAAGAGTTGATGAGAGGGAAAACTCAACAGACTTAGCAATAGATGGGGTGTCGTCAGAAAAGGGAGATGAAGGCATCAACCACAACTCAAGAGTTTTGGGTCCCAGATGACCTTAACACAGTTAATTGTAGCAAGAGCCATCAGAGGGGGTGAGGGCTTCAGATGGAAGGGACAGATGTGAGAGGGCCAGGGAAGGACTGCCTCTAGGAAGAGGTGGCATTTGGGACAGGCACTAAAGGATGGGCAGAACCTAAAGATAAGAAGTGGGAGGAAGACGGTCAGCAAATTGGAGAGGAGAGAGGTTCAGTGGGTGTGAGGCATGGTGAAAGTCCCGGTTGAATGGTGCAAGGGAGCCATACTGGGAGAGAGATTAGAAAGGCAGATGATAAATGAGGAGGCATGAGCGCACCACACTCGGGGTCCGGACTTCATGCAGCCAACGGTTAGAACGTATCAAGGAATTTATGCTGTGGAAGGAAATGATCCGAGCCTGCTTTAGGAGACTTAAGGTCAGGAAGAAGTGCATGTAAGTGGGGAGGGTCGTGGGGTGGGAGGACAGGGAGCTTTCTAAGGGTAAGTAATCTCCCCAGTCTCAGGCATATTACCAGGTCACTTGGTAAATCCCCAACTTTTCTGCAGCACAGGGAGATACTGATGACTCAAATTCACAGCCTGGACCCAATTCACAGTCTCTGGACTGATGGACAGGAAGGGCACCATACGCCTCTTCTATGTCCACATTTGCTTCCCTGATAGAAGAGAAATTCTCTTTAGTGGCCCACCTCCTTTTCAGGTAAGGCATTTGGGAGAGGTTACAAACAGACATTAGCACATGTTGGTTTTCTCATCTTCAATGGGTGTCACTAGGTGAGCTGTGGACTATAGAAGCTAGAACAGGCAGGCCCTAAGAGCATTGAGCTCCATACACCGGGGTGTTTATGCATCAGCATGAAAGCACTAGGAGGGCAGGAGACAACTGGAAGGGGAGAGAATGCAGGCAAAAATCATATCAGCACTGTTCTGAGTCAGTCTTGCAGATGAGACTAAAATTTAGGATATCTACATCTTCTTATTCTTGAGCTCTTCTAGATTCTGTATTTCCAGTATAACCAAATTATTTTAAAATCATAGCCCTCTGTTCTGTGGCAGTCAGCAGCCACTTGAACTAAGGGCTTGAACAGAGCAGTTGGCAGCAGTACCTGCTGCAGAGAGAAAAAAACGAAGATACCTCCTGTCAGGAAGATCTAAAGGATATAGATGAACAACACATGAACAAAAAACCTCCCAACATGGCAGGAAGAGTTCAAATCAATTAAGTGCAGACTGAACCCATAAATTTGGGGAAGGCAGAGCTTTTATTATCTTCAACCTGTTTAAATTGAGCTGAAACAGACCAAAATAACTAAAAGCTCAAAAAACCATACATTTTATATTTCTGAATTCTCCAAAGTTCTCTTACTTTAGGTCAGTAATTTCTTTCTAGATTATGGAATGTCAACTGGCAGGAGGCACCGAGTCCACCCTCCTTGTTTTAACTGTGAGAAAAATAAGGCTCAATTTAGACAAGGGCCTTGAACAAGGTCAAGGGCTAACTGCAGGGTCAGCACTGGACTAAAACCCCAGAGCATCTATCTAGGATTTTCTTGCTTATACCACAGAGTTAGTAATTTGATTTTGTGACCTTTTCTCTTTTTTTTTGGCATTTGTAAGAAAAACTTCAATAGCACCAATAGGGATAGTAAAACAATTCTGATGTTTCGGATCTTAAGTAAGTTTCTACTTTAATCTGAACTAAAAGTATTTTCCTGAAGGCAAAGGGTGAACTGTGACCCACTGGTATATTTGAAGATGTTATCACTGTCCCAAAGAAATCCACGTTTAGACTCAAAACCTAAACATCACATTTCTGTGCTCTACATAAAATATGCACTAGCAATAGCAAAAAAGGTGAAAACAATCCAAATGTCCATCGATGGGTGAGTGGAAAACAAAATGTGGTATATATATGAAATAAAATATTTTCAGCCTTTAAAAGAAAGGAATCTCTAACACATGCTACAACATGGATAAGCCTTGAGGACATAATGCTAAGTGAAATAAGCCAGACACAAAAGACAAATACTGCATGGCTCCACTTATACGAGAGTGTAGAATAGTCAAATTCATAGAGACAGAAAAGAACACTGGGGGTGCGCCTGGGTGGCTCAGTCAGTTAAGCGTCTGCCTTCGGTCCAGGTCATGATCTCAGGGTCCTGGGATCCAGCCCTGAATCAGGCTCCCTGCTCAGTGGGAGTCTGCTTCTCCCTCTATCCCTCCCCCCCACATTCGCTCTCTCTCTCATAAATAAAATATTTTTTAAAAATTTTTAAAAGGAGGGGCGCCTGGGTGGCTCAGTGGGTTAAAGCCTCTGCCTTTGGCTCAGGTCATGATCCCAGGGTCCTGGGATCGAGCCCCACATCGGGCTCTCTGCTTGGTGGGAGCCTGCTTCCTCCTCTCTCTCTCTGCCTGCCTCTCTGCCTGCTTGTGATCTCTGTCAAATAAATAAATAAAATCTTTAAAAAAAAAATTTTTTTTTAAAGGAGCACCTGGGTGTCTCAGTCAGTTAAGCATCTGCCTTCAGCTCAGGTTGTGATCCCAGGGTCCTGGGATCAAGCCCTGTGTTGGGGCTCCCTGCTCAGTGCAAGGTCTGCTTCTCCCTCTCCCGTTGCCCCTTCCACTGCTCGTTTTTTCTCTCTCAAATAAATAAATAAAATATAAAGAAAAAAGAAAAGAAAAGAAAAGCAGAACACTGGTTATAGGGATTGGGGGCAGAAGACAATGAAGAGTTATCATAGTGGGTATAGAGTTTCAGTTCGGGATGATGACAAAGTTCTAGGGACAAATGGTAGTGCTGGTTGTACAACAATGTGAATGTACTTAGTGCCACTGAACCATATACTTAAAAATGGTTAAAATGATAAATTTATGGGGGTACCTGGATGGCTCAGTCGGTTAAGACTCTAATTCTTGATTTCAGCTCAGAGCTGTGAGACTGAGCCCCCATCGGGAGGGCTCTAAATTGGGTGTGGAGCTTGCTCTATCCCTCCCCATATCCCTCTCTCTCTCCCTCCATCTCTAAAAAAATAAAAATTTAAAAATGAGATAAATTTAAGATAAATTTGTTATGTATATTTTACTACAATGAGAAAAAAAAGGCACTAATCTCCAGAAGCACTATCTTCAATACTAAAATCCTCTTTATTTTTTTAAGTAGGCTCCACATGGGCCTTGAACTCATGACCCTGAGGTCAAGACCTGAGCTGAGATCAAGAGTCAGACACCTAACCGACTGAGCCACCCAGGCGCCCCCAAATCTGTTTTTTTATTCGGCAAATTTATATTGGGCACTTGTTATGTGCCAAGAACCATTTCAAGACTCGGGTCTATAGCAATGGGACAAAGAGAACAAGTGCCTATTCTCATGAATATATGGGCCACAGGGGATGATGGAGGGAGACAGATGATAAACGTGTAATATGTCAGGTGGAAATGAATGCCATGAAAAAAGCATCAGGTAGGATGAGGGAGAAGAGACTGTGGAGTCGAGTTGGGGCTGGGGGGTTTGCTATGTTGTCTACGGCTGTGGGGAAACACCTCTCCCATGGGTGACATCTGAGGAAAGACCTGAAGGAGCAGAGTGCCCCAGGCCAGAGACAGAGCTCTGCCAAAGAGGCAATATGGCTGGATGGAGCCAACAGAGGGAGGAGTAATAAGGAGCCCCGGGGCACAGACCTACTTTTTAAGTTTCTTATAAACTTTTCAAGGGAAAAGTTCAGTAGAGAAATATTTCCTCTGCCATATATGCGTCTTTCATATGTCCTAAAAAGTGACAGAAGAGCCTCGCTGGCTCAGTCACTAGAGCATGTGACTCTTGACCTCAGGACCGTGAGTTCGAGCCCCACGTTAGACACAGAGATGACTTAATTAAAAAGAAAAAATTTTTTTAAGCGACAGAAAAACATTTGTTTTTTTCCACTATTCTTTCTGCAAGAGGCATGTTTGTTAAGGAGACAATTTACATCTCCCATTGCTAGAGCGCCCTCCAGTGCCTCTGTATGAAAATAGCATTTGGCACAGATTTTTTCTGTTGTTCTTTTTAATTTCTTAAACTTTTGTATTTGGCCAAAAATAATACTGTCCTTGATACGTATATCAAAAAGGACATATCATCCTTCTCGTGAGACTGAATAAGAAGACAAGGTAAGTGTGCTTTAAAATAAGCATGCACTACTTGTAAAGCAGTACAAATGTACACATGTGAGGTATTTTTAAATGACCATATAAACTGTCAAAAGGTTCAAATCACAGACCTGTACCCCTAAAACAAATAATACATCATATGTTAATTAACTGAATTTAAATTTAAAAATACATAAAACTTTTTAAATGTTCATAGAATCCCTTATTTTTTTTTTTAAGATTTTATTTATTTATTTGACAGAGGGAGACACAGTGAGAGAGGGAATACAGCAGAGGGAGTGGGAGAGGGAGAAGCAGGCTTCCCGCAGAGTAGGGAGCCTGATGTGGGACTCAATCCCAGGACTCGGATCATGACCTGAGCCAAAGGCAGACACTTAACGACTGAGCCACCCAGGCACCAGGATCCCTTATTTTTTTAATTCAATTTTTTAGCAATGTAGAACTTTCAAACAGTGAACATAATCTACCACTAAATTGTGACCCTAATTTTACTGAAGGTAGCAAGTAGGGCAATAAAGTAGAAAGTGTCTTCTAAAATCTACATGATTTCGGGGTGTCTGGGTGGCTCAGTCCATTAAGCACCTGCCTTTGGCTCAGGTCATGATCCAGGGTCCTGGAATCCTGCCCAGCATCAGGCTTGTTACTCAGTGGAGAGCCTGCTTCTCCCTCTCCCTTTGCACTGCCCCTCTCTGCTCATGTTGTCCCATTCTCATTCTCTTTTCCAAATAAATAAAATTAAAAAAAAAAATTTTTTTTTAAGAATTTATTTATTTATTTGACAGAGAGAGATCACAAGTAGGCAGAGAGGCAGGCAGAGAGAGAGAGAAGGAAGCAGGCTCCCCGCTGAGCAGAGAGCCCGATGCGGAACTCGATCCCAGGACCCTGCGATCATGACCTGAGCCCAAGGCAGTGGCTTAACCCACTGAGCCACCCAGGCGCCCTTAAAAATTTTTTTAAAAATAAAAATTTCAATATATGCATGTTCTGAATATTCATATTTGAAAAGTATCCTGCAAATACCAACAGAATACTACAGTTACTTTATCTTCTTGGCCAGAACACAGTGAAGGGAAACAAGTAAGACTTGCCTGTACTAGCATCCTATTAAAACAGAATTTTGACTTTCTCACAGAAACTGACTCTGGATCCTTTATTATGAAATCAAGCACCTCTGTCAATCTCAAAAGTCGAAGAGGAAAACATTACATATGGTGTAATTCAAGAGAGAACTTGTAGAAGAGGTAAAATTTTATAGCTGTTTACAGAACCACCTACAAGCAAGGTCAGTGTGACAGCCAACACCACAGACAGAAAAGCCGCCCCTGACTGACAGCCAGGCGATGAGAGCTGGAGGCCTAGAGGCCTGGAGCTGCCAGCAGTGTGACCAGCAAGATAGTCTATCCCTACTTTACTGTGCATGCGCCTGCTGATGCCAAGAAAAATGAGCAGATGAACCTCCAAAGGGCACACTGCAATCCAGGTATCCTTCACCTTTCTGGCAGGTGATTTGAAAACCAGAATCAAAACACTTAAAACGTCCATACTCCTTGATGCAGGAAGTTCACATACAAAAATTCACCTTCAAGTACATGAGTATGAGTAACCATAGAGATATGGGTGTAGGGACATTTATCTCTGCTTTCCCAAGAGAGAAAACTTGGCAACAGTTTAAATGGATAACCAGCATTATATACATACAGATATATGTGATAAGAGTCATAGAACGAGAGTGAATACCAGTGCTCCAAGATTAGGTTAACATCCTCAAAGTTAACCAAAACATAAAATCAAAGCAACTAAATAAAAAGCCACCTTAAAACTGGCTTATAGTGGGAAAAGGAAAGAAGGGAAGAAAGCAGGGAGGGAGGGTGGGGGAAAAGAAAGGAAGGAAGGAGGGAGAGAAGGAGTAAGGAAGGAATGAGTCTCAGTTCTGGAGCTCATTTATTACCTACAACGTTCAAATGAGTTATTTAACTGATAAGCCATTAAACACTCAAGTAACAACATGAAATAAATTAAACCTGTTTTAATTACAATGGATTTAAATTCATCCCCAAGTGACCTGTATGAAAACCTGAACATTATTTCCTTGATATTTTTTTAAATTAACTAATACAATTCTAAACTTAACCTGGCAAGATCATGAGCAATGTGTACAGGAATAATGAAGCAAAATGTAACAATAAAACACAACTCCAGTTGCACTCAGGGGCATGAAAGCCTAATGTTTTTACAATTAACAACTCTTCCAGTCTTAAGAATATTTATCAAACCTACCAATAACCAAGAAGCCCAGCTTTCTTCTCCCTGACTTCCTAAAATTTTAGCCGCGTGCATTTGTGGACTTCCTCACAGGGAGTCACACATAAAATAGCAGCTCCTATAGATCAGCCACCACAACATGCAGTGAAGGGAAACTGTGACCAAAGACTGTTCTTAGAAATGACATCAAGCGGACCCTGGCTGTTTAAAGCTGCTAACTGGAGAGAGCGAGCACTGCAGCGAAGTGCAGATGCCGGGCGGTGGCAGCCACTCCATGGATGCGATCTCACTGACCATGTAGGATGCCCTCCACCAGGCTCGTCCACAACCAAGCACATATGTTCACTTCCTAAGCCTCGAATGTAACTTCAGGGAATACTCCATCCTCGACACACCACCATGGAGTATTTCTAGAATCATAAGGTGCATATGCCTCTCAAACATTCTGCAAAACGGAGAGAGTTCCTTAAGAGGCAGAGACTTTGGTGGCCACAGTTATTCAGAGGGGAGTAAAGAAACCACATGTGGTGAAACTGTCCTCAACTCCCCTATGGATGCATGGGGCAAAGAGCATCGAGGGTAATGGGTTTTCAGTCAAGAATTCATCTTCATGGGCACCTGCGTGGCTCAGGGGGTTAAGCCTCTGCCTTTGGCTTGGTCAGGATCTCAGGGTCCTGGGATGGAGCCCCACATCAGGCTCTCTGCTCAGTAGGGAGCCTGCTTCCCCCCCACACCCGCCTACTTGTGATCTCTTTGTCAAATAAATAAATAAAATCTTTTAAAAATTGCTGAAAATACTTCTTAAAAAAAAAAAAGAATTCATCTTCAGGTCCCAGCTTTTCCTCTACTCCTCAGCCTCACCCGCAGAAACTATACGGGTTACCCAATGTCCTTTTTTCTTGGCCTGAACCCACACAGGTGGTTCTAGTTCACAGCAAAACTCCATGACACAGAAACAGTACAGTGGGAGCAAAGCACGACACAGCTGGACTGGATCCACAGGCAAAGGCTATGTATGCTCTTGCGCAGTCTCGGCACAGCCTTGCTTTAACAAACAGCACCGTCCTGGGCATCTCCCCTTGCAGGGATGCCTTCTCCAGGAGGAACTGCCAATGCACCTGTGCATCTTCCAGTTCAGTCCCAGCCCCCACGTTCCGTGCTTGCTCACCGGCGTGGCTACGGCCCACTAGTTTTTGCTCTGGGATACCCCATTTCCCACCAACTCCTCTGTCCAGCCTGAGGACATGTCCGCTGTTCCTGATCTGTGTACCCCCCATGATATTTCCTATATCCCCAGAGTCTCCTTCCTCTTTCTCCTCTCTCGGCCTCCAACAGAGGCCCTTCTTTCTCCATTAAAACATGTGGAGTACTCTGACCCATTCCATTCTCTTGGGAGGTCATTCTGGAAGTCTTCAGCTCCAGTTCTCGAACTTCGGGTCTACCCTCTGGCCATCTTCACTTCATCCTTCAGCCCTTCACTTCTCTGTCTCTAGAGTGAATAACTATCCTGCTGTGTCTGGAACAGAGAGGCCTCCTGGAATGTGGGACTTTCACGGCTAAAACCAGGATAGTTTTGCGGGCAAGCTGAAATGGTTTGGTCCCTTGCCTCCCTGGACCACTTAATATTACTTTCTCCATTACTCCCCAAAACATAATTTTTGTTTACAGCACCCCCTTTTAGCTTCTTACCATGTACTCGGGAAAGTCAATTTCGAATGAAGCCAAAAAATACTTCAAAATAACTAACATTCTACGTTGACCTATTAATAACAGTTCAAGTGGCAAAGTACACATATTCATTCTTTTTTTTTTTTTTAAGATTTTATTTATTTATTTGACAACGATCACAAGTAGACAGAGAGGCAGGCAGAGAGAGAGGAGGAAGCAGGCTCCCCGCAGAGCAGGGAGCCCGATGTGGGGCTCAAACCCAGGGTCCTGGGATCATGACCTAAGCTGAAGGATGACACTGAAAGACTGAGCCACCCAGGCGCCCCACACATATTCATTCTTATTCTGAGTTCTTTTCAAAGATCACTTAAAAATTTCTCAGTCCTTTTTAATACCTGCCTGCTTTTCAGCATTCTTTCTATAAAGGTTTTTCTCCTTTCTCTCTCACTGCTTCTGTCCTCCCCTCTATACCTCTGTTCTCCCTTTCCAAACTCCCTTTTAATTCCTTCCCTCCCTTCTTCCTTTAACGGCCCCACAGTAGTACAGAAGGACAACAGTGGTTGTTGCCACAATCTTAAAAATCTTCAAAACTGAGGCCAACTGTATAAAAGGGACTATCAGGACCTCTGAGAAGTAGCCCCATCAAAGCTCCCTCAGCCACTTACACAACCCTGCTGCCTCCTCACATACTGTTGATTCTTGCTTACCCAGTCTCAGATCCTTAGTTTGTATCTGTCCCTCTCTAACCTGTCTTCATTTATTTTCTTCCATACCAGATTCCTCTCTAACCTGATACTGCAAAGCAAGAGGTAGTTCCTTTAAGAGTTTTATTACTAACTACTTTAGAAAGGAGAGCATCAAGATAAGAAGTAAGAAGAGTATAGGGATCAGCAAACTCCTACAGTTTGCCAGAAGTAGTTAAAACAAACTTTAGAGGACAATTTATTATTAAATGCTTATATTAAGAAAGTAGGGGGGCGCCTGGGTGGCTCAGTGGGTTAAAGCCTCTGTCTTCGCCTCAGGTCATGATCCCAGGGTCCTGGGATCGAGCCCCGCATCGGGCTCTCTGCTCAGCAAGGAGCCTGCTTCCCCTTCTCTCTCTGCCTACTTGTGATCTCTGTCTGTGAAATAAATAAATAAAATATTTAAAAAAAAAAAGAAAGTAGGAAGGTCTAAATTTCCACCTTAAGAAACAAGAAGAAAAGGGCAAATTAAACCCAAAGTAAGCTTAAGATAGGAAATTATAAAGATAGGAACATAAATCAAACAGAAAGCAGAAAAATGGGGGAAAAAATCAATAAAACTAAAACATGGGGGCCCTGGGTGGTTCAGTTGGTTGAGTGGCTGCCTTCTGCTCAGGTCATGATTCCAGAGTCCTGGGATCAAGCCCTGCATCGGGCTCCCTGCTCAGCAGAGAGCCTGCTTCTCTCTCTCCCTCTGCCTGCCCCTCTGCTTACTTGTGCTACTTCTCTGCCAAATAAATAAATAAAATCTTTAAATTTTTTTTTTTAAATTTTTTTTTAAATTTTTTTTTTTTTTTAAAGATTTTATTTATTTTTCAGAGACAGAGGGAGAGAGCGCGAGCGAGCACAGGCAGACAGAGAGGCAGGCAGAGGCAGAGGGAGAAGCAGGCTCCCTGCCGAGCAAGGAGCCCGATGTGGGACTCGATCCCAGGACCCTGGGATCATGACCTGAGCCGAAGGCAGCTGCTTAACCAACTGAGCCACCCAGGCGTCCCGTATAAAATCTTTAAAGAAAAACAAAACAAAAACCCTAAAAGATGGTTTTTTACAAAGATCAATTAAACTGACAAAACTCTGGCAAACTAGTCAATGAAAATGAGAGAAAAAAAATTAAAAATATCAGAGAGAGAGGGCACATGACTACTGACTGTATGACCATTAAAAGAATGCTAGGGACAGCAGTGGGAGTAAGGGCTAACTGCAAATGGGCTTGAAGGAGTTTGGGGGATGATGGAAATTTGGGGGGGGTGATCTAACAAGGGACTGTGGTGATGGATGCACAAATCTATAAATTTACTAAAGATTATTGCACACTTAAGATGAATTTTATTATATACAAATTATACCTCATAAAGCTGTAAGAAAAAGGATAAGGGATTATCATGAACAACTCTATGTCCATGAATCCAACAGCTTAGATGAAGTGGACAAATTCCTTGAATTTGGCTGACCAACCAACCAAGGGTCACTCAAGAAGAAGTGGATACCTGAGTAGCCTTACTAAAGAAACTGAATTTGTTGGGGCGCCTGGGTGGCTCAGTGGGTTAAAGCCTCTGCCTTCAGCTCAGGTCATGATCTCAGGGTCCTGGGATCGAGCCCCGCATCGGGCTCTCTGCTCAGCAGGGAGTCTGTTTCCTCCTCTCTCTCTCTCTCTCTCTGCCTGCCTCTCTGCCTATTTGTGATCTCTGTCTGTCAGATAAATAAATAAAATCTTAAAAAAAAAAAAAAAAGAAGAAGGGAGCCTGGGTGGCTCAGTGGGTTAAGCCATTGCCTTCGGCTCAGGTCATGATCTCAGGGTCCTGGGATCGAGTCCCGCATCGGGCTCTCTGCTCAGCAGGGAGCCTGCTTTCCTCTCTCTCTCTCTCTCTGCCTGCCTCTCCATCTACTTGTGATTTCTCTCTGTCAAATAAATAAATAAAATCTTTAAAAAAAAAAAAAAGAAGAAACTGAATTTGTAGTTAAAAATTTTTTCTACAAAGAAAACTCCAGGCACAAACATTTAAGTAAAAATACTGCCAGCTCATTCAAGAAAATAGAACACTCTCCAATGAATTCTATATAGCCATTATTATTCCCATACCAATCCAGAACAAGACAATACAAAAAACAACAAAAACAAAAACAAAAAAAAACAAAAAACCCCAAACTATAGGCTAATGTTTATGAGCACAGATGCAAACACCTTTAACAAAATGTTAAATTCAATTCAACAATATATAAAAATAATACATCATGAGGCGCCTGGGTGGCTCAGTCAGTTAAGCATTTGACTTCAGCTTGGGTCAGGATCTCCGCTGTGTCCTGGGATGGAGCTCCACTTCAGGCTTGTCACTAAGCAGGAAGTCTGTTTCTCCCTCTCTCTCTGCCCCTGCCCACATGCTGTCTCTCAGATAAATAAATAAAATCTTACAAAAAAAAAAAAAGGCATATATCATGATCAAATAGGGTTTATTCCAGGAATGCAAGGTTAGCCTAACTTTAAAAATCAATCTAGGAGCACCTGGGTGGCTCATCCAGTTGAGCGTCTGCCTTCGGCTCAGCTCATGGTCTCAGGGTCCTTGGATCGAGTCCCGTGTTGGCCTCCCTGTTCAGCGGGAAGCCTGTTCTCCCTGTTTTCCCCCTCCCTCTGCTGCTCCTCCTGTTTGTGCTCTTGCTCTTGCTTTCTCTCTCTCATAAATAAATAAAATCTTTTAAAAAATCAATCTCATTCATCACATTAACACACTAAAGAAGAAAAGCACATGATCACCACAATAAATACTAAAAAAAACCCATTTTATACATTCAAATCCATTCTTTTTTTTTTTTAAAGATTTTATTTATTTATTTGACAAAGAGAGAGAGCACAAGCAGGCAGAGCAGCAGGCAGAGGGAGAAGTGGAAGCAGGCTCTCCACTGAGCAGAAAGCCCAATGTGGGGCTCAATCCTGGGACTCTAGGATCATGACCTGAGCCGAAGGCAGATGCTTAACCTGAGCATCTTGTAAGAATCAGCCACCCAGGCACCCCTCAAACCCATTCTTGATCGAAATTCTAAGCAGGGGTGACTTCAACAAAATTGCAGAGAAAGGACCTTCAAAAACCCATAAAAGCAATGAGAATACTGGCAAAAATTGTCAAAATCAACCTTTTTAAGAACTCTAAAAATTAATCAAAGGCTTGCAGCAATATAGGAACATTTCTTCAAAAACATGGACAAATCTCAGTATAAGAACAAACTATGTGGGGTTTTTTGTTTTGTTTTGTTTTTTTAAACATACCCACTCCCTCTTCCCAGTTGGGAGGTAGCCTTGAAAACCAAAAGCCACAATCATGGTCTAAAACCATCGACCTAGCAGCCACTGGAGGAGGCAAGGCAGGGCTGGAGCTCTTTCAAAGCACCATTTACAGAGAACTGACACTATTTGACCTATATGATAGTTCCCTGGGAAACCCCACTTGCAAGGCTCACCCGGCTCAGAGCCCAAACAGTGGGACTGCATTTTTCCTGACGGTGTTTGTCAAATCAGAAGCAATTATTTAACATCACCACTACCTGAAATGGCAGATAATAGAGCAAAGAATAGGCTAACCAAAAGCTTAAAAGGAAAAGGTGGAGCCAAGAATACACAATGGAGAAGGAACATTCTCTTCAATAAATAGTGTTGGGGAAACTGGATAGCCCGATGCAAAAGAATGAAATTAGACCACTATATTACTCCATACACAAAAATTAACTCAAAGTGGATTAAAAACCTGAATGTAGGGGCACCTGGGAGGGTTAAGCCTCTGCCTTTGGCTCAGGTCGTGATCTCAGGGTCCTGGGATCAAGCCCCGAGTGGGGCTCTCTACTCACCAGGAAGCCTGCTTCCCTACCTCTCTCTGCCTGCCTCTCTGCCTACTTGTGATCTCTCTCTGTGTCAAATAAATAAAATCTTAAAAAAAAAAACTTGAACATAAGACCTGGAACCATAAAATTCTTAGAAGAAAACATAGGTGGTAAAGCCTTTGACATCAGTCTTAGCAACATCTTTGTGGATGAGACTTCAAAGGCAAGAAAAACAAAAGCAAAAATAAATAAATGGGACTATCTCAAGATAAAAAGCTTCAGCACAGCAAAAGAAACCTTCAGGAAAATGAAAAGGCAACCTAATGAATGAGTAACAATATCTGCATACCACATATCCAGTAAGGGGTTAATATGCAAAATACATAAAACGAATTAATCCAACTCAACAACAACAAAAAACAACCTGATTAAGAAATGGGGAGAGGAGCTGAATAGCTATTTCTCCAAAGAAAACATCCAGATGGCCAACAGGTCCATGAAAAGATGTTCAACATCAGTAGTTACTAGGGAAGTGCAACTCAAAACCAAAACATGGTATCACCTAATACCTGTAAAAATAGCTACTATCAAAAAAGACAAAAAATAACACATGTGGGAGAGGATGTAGAGAAAAGGGAACCCTCACACACTGTTGGTAGGATTATAAACTGGTAGAGCTACTAGAAAACAGTATAGAGATTCCTCAAAAAATTAAGACTAGAACTACCATATGACCCAGTTATTCTACTTCGGGATATTTATCCAAAGAATAGGAAAACTTTAGTTTTTAAAAAAATATATACACTCCTGTTTATTGCTATGTCCACTGAAGCACAGTTTAATAGCCAAGATAAAGAAATAAAATGTCCATCAGTAGATGAATGGATAAAGATGTGTTATATTTATACAATGAAGCCATGCTCAGCCATAAAAGAGAATGAAATCTTGCCATTTGCAGCAACATGGATGGATCTTGAGGGTATTACGTCAAGCAAAATAAGTCAGTTGGATAAAGAGAATTACTATAAGATCTTACTCATATGTGGAATCCAAAAGGCAAAAGAAATGAACAAAACAAAAATAACCTCATATAGAGAATAGACTAGTGGTTATGGGTTAAGGGCATAGGGGATTAGCAAAATGGGCTAAGAAGGCAACTGTATGTCCCTAGACTTGTGGTGATCGCTTTGTAGTATATGCAGATGTCAAATTTTAAAGCTATATACCTGAAACATATGATTTTTTTAAAAAAGGAAAAGCTGGACAATGAAAAAACTGTCCATACACAGCTTTGAAAAGCTCTGACATTTTCCTGGGATTCTAAAAGGCCACATACATGTGTAAGGCTGTTGCTATCAGACCCACCTTACAAGAAATACTAAACAAAGTTCTTCAGGCTGAAAGTAAGTGATCCCGGACAGTAATGCAAATTCACACACACGCACAACACATGCACACACAGACGTGGTAAAGTAATTAAGTGTAAATGCATATTCCTGCTCCTTTCTTCTCTTACTTAACTTAAAAAAAAAACTATACAAGAGGACATTACATAACTTTGTTGTTAGGTCTATAACATATAGAAATGTAATATATTTACCAATGAGTGAGAGCAAAGATGTACTAGGCAAAAAAAAAAAAAAAATAAAAAAAATAAAAATAAAAATGGCACCAGATGGTGATCCAAATCAACAAGAACAAATGAAGAGAACCAGAAATAGTAAATAAAAAGGTAACTGTAACACATATTATAAAGTGTATGTGTACTTGCATCCCCTTCTCTAAGTTTCTTTAAAAGACATAAAATTGGGGCACCTGGCTGGCCCAGTCGGTAGGACATGCCACTCAATCTCAGGGTCATGAGTTCAAGCCCCACGCTAGGTGTGGAGTCTACTTCAAACATAAATAAATAAATACAAATAAAAGACATAAAATTATATAAGTAAAACTACAACAATGTATATATAGGTTTGTAACATATAAATATAATATGTTTAACTATAATACCATCAGCCAGGAGTCAGCTTGAAATTCTCTCCCTCAGAGAGAGAGAGAGAGCGCATGTGCTCTCCCTCAGCTCCCTCTCTGCACACGCGCTCTCTCTCTCTCTCTCTCTCAAATAAATAAATCTTTTTTTTTTTTAAGATTTTATTTATTTATGTGACAGAGACAGAGTTCACAAGTAGGCAGAGAGACGGAGGGAAGCAGGCTCCCTGCTGAGCAGAGAGCCTGATGCGGGGCTTGATCCCAGGACCCTGAAACCATGACCTGAGCCAAAGGCAGAGGCTTAACCCACTGAGCCACCCAGGCACCCCTAAATAAATCAATCTTAAAAAAGAAGAAAAAGGAAAGGAAAGGAAATATAACTATATAGAAGGAATACTTCTCTATCTTCTGGAATTAAGTTAGTATAAATCAAAAGTCGATTCTTATAAGTTAAGATGCAATAATACAATGGAATGTTATCAAACCATAAAAAGGAATGAAATTCTGATACGTGCTACAATATGAATGATTCTTAAAAACATTATGCAAAGTGAAATAAGCCAGAAACAAAAGAATAAAAAATTTCATGATTCCAGTTACATGAAATATCTAGAATAAGCAATTCAGAAAGACAGAAAGTAGATTAGAGATTACCAGGTGTTAGGTAAGAAGTTATTGCTCAACCGGGTACAGAGTTTCTGTTTGGAGTGATGAACAAATCTTGGAAATAGTGGTAATGGTTGCAGGACAGTGTGAATGCAATAATGCCACTAAACTGCACACCTACAATGGTTAAAATAACAAAGTTTATGTTACATACTTTTTTTTTTTTTAAAAAGATTTTATTTATTTACTTGACAGAGAGAGATCACAAGCAGGCAGAGAGGCAGGCAGAGAGAGAGGAGGAAGCAGGCTCCCTGCTGAGCAGAGAGCCCTATGTGGGCCTCCATCCCAGGACCCTGAGATCATGACCTGAGACGAAGGCAGTGGCTTAACCCACTGTGCCACCCAGGCGCCCTATGTTACATACATTTTATTTTACCATCATTCTTTTTTAAAAATATATATGATTAGCCCTAGAGTAACCACTCAAAATAAATCCTTTAAAATTACAATTAAGAGTAAACAAATAGTTAAAAATCATTAAAGAAATTTAAAATATTCACTTAATGCGTAAGAAAGCAGTAAGGAAGGAACAGAGGAACAAAAAAAGACATGAGACATACAGAAACCAATACTCAATAAACATGCCACTTAAAAGGAAAACTACAGATCAATCTCTCATGAACATAAATGGAAAACCCTCAAGAAAATATTAGCAAATCAAATCCAACAATGTCTAAAAAGAATTATACACCACAACCACATAGGATTTACTCCAGGTATACAAGGATGGTTTGACATTCAAAAATCAGGTAATGTAATCTACCACATCAAAAGGTTAACAAGGAAAATCATATGTTCGTATCAATTGATGCAGAAAAAGAACTTGACAAAATCCAGTATCCATTAATAACAAAAATAACTTACAATGGATCACAGACCTAAGTATAAAAGGTAATACTGTAGAATTTTTAGAAGAAAATACAGGAGAAAACCTACGTGACTTTGGATTTGGCAATGAGTTCTTAAATATATTAGCAAAAGCAGAGGTGCCTGGGTGGCTCAGCGGGTTAAGCATCCCACTCTTGGTTCCGGCTCAGGTATTGATCTCAAGGTCCTGGGATCTGGCCTGGCTTCAGGCTCTGTGCTCAGCAGGGAGTCTGCTTGAGGATTCTCTCCCTGCCCTCTCTCAAAATAAATCTTAAACAAACAAACAAACAATGTCAAATACATGGTCCATGAAAGAAAAAAATCAATAATCATGACTTCATTAAAATAAAAAACTTCTACTCTGTGCAAGATACTGTTAAGAGAATGAAAAGACTAGTCACAGATGGGAGAAAATACTGGCAAAACATATATCTTACAAAAGACATATCTATGATACGCAAAAAATACTTAAAAACTTAACAATAAGAAAACAATCCAGGGATGCCTGGGTGGCTCAGTGGGTTAAAGCCTCTGCCTTCAGCTCAGGTCATGATCCCAGGGTCCTGGGATCGAGCTCCGCATCGGGCTCTCTGCTCAGCACGGAGCCTGCTTCCTCCTCTCTCTCTGCCTTCCTTCCTCTCTGCCTCCTTGTGATTTCTGTCTGTCAAATAAATAAATAAATATTTAAAAAAAAAAAAAGAAAAAAGAAAACAATCCAGGAAATAGGCAGAAGATCTAAACAGACAGGTCACCAAAGATGACGCACAAATGCCAAATAAACCCATGACAAGATGCTCAATATCAGCTGACACCAAGGAATTTCAAGTTAAAAGAACATTAAAACAACAACAGATCCCACTACACACCTATTAGAATGACTAAACAAAAATTTTTTAATTGACAATACTAAATGCTGGCAAGGATGCACTGCAACAGGAACGTTCATTGATGATGGGAATGCAAAATGGCACAGCACCTTGGAACATAGTTTGGTAGTTTTTTTTACAGAACCAAATTTGTACTTTCAACAATCATACTCCTAGGTATTTACTCAATTAATTTGAAAACTTATGCACACAGAAAACTTGCACAAGAATGTTTAGAGCAGCTTTATCAAACCTTGAAAGAAGCAACTAAAATGTCCTTCAGTGGCTGAACAGATAAACAGATTAACTATGAAACATCTCGGGGCGCCTGAGTGACTCAGTCGGTTAAGTATCTGCCTTCAGCTCAGGTCATGATCCCAAGGGTCCTGGGATGGAGTCCCACATCAGGCTCCCTGCTCAGCTGGGAGCCTGCTTCTCCCTCTCCCTCTGCCCCTCTCTGCTACTCATGCTCATGCTCTCTCTCTCTCTCTCTCTCAAATGAATAAATAAAAATTGTGGTTTTTTTTTTAAATTTTATTTATTTATTTGACAGACAAAGATCACAAGTAGGCAGAGAGGCAGGCGGAGAGAGAGGAGGAAGCAGGCTCCCTGACGAGCAGAGAGCCCAATTTGGGGGCTTGATCCCAGGACCCTGAGATCATGACCTGAGCCGAAGGCTTAACCCACTGAGCCACCCAGGTGCCCCTGAATAAATAAAAATTCAAAAAAAAAAAAGAAAAAAAAAAACCCTATGAAACATCTCTGAAATTGAATATTCAGCAACAAAAGAAAAGCCATGAGAAAGACATAGAGGAACCTTAATGCACATTGCTAAGTGAAGAAAAACTGTCTAAAGGGACTATATGACTATATATGACTCCAATTATATGACATTATGGAAAAGGCTAAACTTTAGAGACAAGAACATGATCAGTGCTTGCCAGGAGTTTGGAGGGAAGCAGGATGGATGAACAGATGAAGCGCAGGGGATTTTTAGGGAAATAGAACAATTCTGTATAATACTGTTATGGTAGATACATGATACTATGCATTTGTCAAAAACCATAAAATTTTATAGCTAAAAGAGCAAACCTTAATATATGCAATTAAAAAAAATTCACATGGGGGGTTGGGGGATCCCAGGAAAGAATGCAAACTGACAAGGGAATCTACCTGTATCACAACCTCACTGAAGGGGTGGGAGGAAAAGGCACGAACCTAAGCAACCAAGGAAATGAGTGGAGCCTATTAAAGGAAAAGGAACTACACATAAGCACTGTACTTTTAATTGATAGTTTTTCCCCATGGAGTATGGTCTAACAATTCAAATACTGCTATATGTGTATGCTGAAATTGGATGGTAGATGGTTTCTTTTCTTTTTTTGGTGGTGGTGGGGAGGGGGGAAGGCCAGGTTTCTAACTGTAGCAGTAAAAATTTATTAAGAAACAAAGGGAGGAGGCTAGAATGATCCATGTGGTAATGGATTAGAACTGGAGTAGTATGAACTCATGTTCAGCCTAATATAGACACAGTAATTACATATAGAAATATTTAGGGGCGCCTACTGGCTTAGTCTGCAGAGCACGTGACTCGATCTCAGGGCTGTGAGTTCAAGCCCCACCTTGGGCTTAGAGCTTCCCTTAAAAATACAGGTATTTATAATATATGCATGGGTTACTATTCACACATATGTTTCTTTGCTCTGTCACTGGAGAGGGCTTAAAAAACATGCCTACCAACAGTACCTCTAGGAGTGGGGAGTTATGTTCCCCCAACCTAAGGGCCAGGTATTTAGCTCCTCTGAGCAGGAGCTACAGACAGGGCCAGAGACAAGATGGAAGGGAAAACATCAAGGACACCACTACAACAGGGGAAAATATTGAAGACTCCGTAGACAAGTCAGGAATGGTCCATGCCTACTGGCAATGGTGCTAATACTGTAAAACCAGAAGGAAAAAGTCACCAGGAACATGCCCACCTCGGGCAGAAATTAAGGCATCTGTAAGCAAACTCATTCTAAGTTGACATGTGGCACCTTTACTTCTCCCATTTGTGTGTGTTCTGAAGGGGCGGAAAGCCGGAGGATTTACCCCGGGTGTAGGCTCCCTGAAGCACCCAGCATGAAAGCCTACTGCCACAGCCTTAGCAGGATCTGTTAAGTGTGTGGAGAATGAACCAATGGGCTAATAAGGATGGCAAAGAGCACTGTGAGATGAGTCCTAAGCGCCTTATAAGTAGGTGACTGCATGTGGTCACTGGACCCATTATTAAACAGACCACAGACGCTGGCCTGCAAGAAAAGGGACCTTCTGGGGGCGCCTGGGTGGCTCAGTGGGTTGGGCCTTTGCCTTCGGCTCCGGTCATGATCTCGGGGTCCTGGGATCGAGTCCCGCGTGGGGCTCTCTGATCCGTGGGGGGCCTGCTTCCCCCCCTCTCTCTGCCTACTTGTGGTCTCATTCTGTGTGCCAAATAAATAAATAAAATCTTTAAAAAAAAGAGAGAGAGAGAAAGAAAGAAAGAACGAACGAACAGGGACCTTCTGGAAAGGTCTGGGTATACGGCCTCAGCCACAACTCTGGTTCCAGGATGCTCTCCTGGGCCCAGGGCCATACACCTAGATCTGCTCTAGGAATGGGGAAGGTGGATGCACAGGACCGGGTAAGGCCCAGCGCGGGTCACTCTGGTGAGTCGGGAAGCGCGGCAAATGTGAGAAGTTCGGACCAGGAGCCATAGACTTGGTTTCGGAACCAAACTCTGCCATTCTCTGCTTCTCGTCACTTGGCCTCCCTAAGCCTGTTCCCTCATACAAAGAAGACTTCCGACTTCTTCACACGACGGTCCAGGAATCAGATGATAACGTGTGTGCATACAGTTGGCCAACAGGCAACTGCTGGACCAGCGGTTCTCAAAGTGGGGTCCGAGGGCACCCGCGCGTCCCTGAGACCCTTCGAGATGGCCTGAGAGGTCTCCAGCTAGCGTCTGCCTGAGCCCAGAATCGCTCTGTCAACGTCCTCCACGACAGCCGATGAGACTCCAGCTGTCCTTTACTAAACCAGAGAGAGTCTCAAAATTACACAACCACGCCCCTTTCACTCCATCTGTGTTACCATGTTACGGGTTTGTCATTTGTAAATGAGTGCTTTTTAAAAATTGTTTTAATTCCTCACACCGTAAAGACGGACAAATACAAGCAAAGCTCTTCGGGGTCCTCAGCAATTTTTCGGCAGGTAAAGGGGTCCTGGGACCAGTCCCGGAGCTGCGGCGCGAACACACGCGCGAGGGGTTCTCCGCAGGCGAGCCGCCTCTCACAGGCTGCCTCCAGGACCCTTTCACAGGACAGCCGCTCGTCCGCGGTTTCCACGTGTGGGGGAGACTCGTCGTGGGCTCTGGGGCTGCTACACCGAAGGCCTGTACCCATTTCCCCGGCCCAAGCAAGGACCCTCCCACAGGGCGGCACGCGCAGGAGAGGCGACCCTCGCGGGGCGTCGGCGACCTTGGCAGAGGTCGAGCCGGCGCGCGGGAGAAGCGCGGTGCTCCCGCCCGGCGGGGGCTGGGGGGTTCCCGGCAGGGACTGGAAAGGCCGGGCTGGGTGGCGGGGGACTCAGGGACTTGCACTCACAGCCTCGGCAGCGCCGCCGCCGGCGTTCCATGTGGCGCTCTCCACAGCAGACGCAGCGCCATCTTCCTGACGCGCGCGCCCCGCCTCTGTCCTGTCCTTCCTCGTTTCGCCACGCCCCCGGGGTCCCGCCCCCAGGTGGCCCCGCCTCCTCAAGCCCAGCAGCGCCGCGCCCAGTCCCTCGCAAGCCACGCCCCCTGCCTGGCGCACCTGTTCCCGCCCAGAGCGGGGAGGCGGGGGTCCCTGCTGCCAGAAACTTCTCCGCTGTCACCGCGGGTAGAGCCGGGCTCGGAGTGGTTGAACACTTCTTGAGCGGTTTTTCTGATGACTGAATCCGGTTTTCTCCGTGCTTCTGGGTTTTTAAGGCGACTTTGAGAGACTTTGCGCTTTCCCAACCAGAACAGGCCAAATTTTCTAGGGATTAGTTGCTTTTATTGTTAAAAAAGCTGCCTAAGAAATTCGTGAGCCTCCCCATCTGCACGTCTCAACAGTTAATCCATTATGGGACATACTTGCTTGTAATAGGATCAGAACTGCTGTGGGCAACTTTCAGGGCCAGAGAAATGCTTGCTGAAGACTTGGTCGGCAAACACAACACTTGACTCTAACTCCTTCCTGTCAGTTTTTCAGCAAATACAACTCCTGCGGCTTACCAGTGGAGGGACTGCTGAGGTATTAAAACAGACTTTACTAGCTGTGTGACTTTGGGCAATTCACTTGGGCTCTCCATGCTTCAGTTTCCTCCTCTGTAAGGTTGGAATATTAATAAGACTCACCTCATAGGTCTGTTACGAGAATAGCTTGAGTTAATGTATATACAGAGCTTAAAACCTTGCTGACACAGAGCGAGTGCTCAGTAGTGTTAATTCTCGTTTTTAACATCATCATGTCCATTCCCTTCTTGAAACCCTTTGATGGCTTCCATTGGGAAGCATTTGGAATAAAACCCAAGTTCTTCACCACAACCCTGAAGGAAGGCCTTACAGGATCTGGCCTCTGCCTATCTCTCCAAATAGCCACACATTCTTCTTTCTACTTTTTTAAAGTTCACTAAACCATCTGCCACTTCAGGGCCTTCCCACATGCAGCTCCCATCCCCAAAATGCTCACAGCTACACCTCCTCATCCTCCAGGACATTTAGACTATCCGCCACCTGAGCATGCTCAAAGAGGCCTGCACTGACTAACCGAGTGTCCTCCCAATCTATTTCACCACCAACAGCAACCTGATGGTTTCCATCACAGCCCTCATCACAACATTTGGGGATTTGAGAACTCACTTTCTTACTTGCTTTTTCCTTGGTGGTTCTCTAGGTGGAAGGGAACTGCTGCCCACTGATCAAAGGGGTAGGCTTTTAGGATATGCTATGGTCATTAAAGGGGCAGGGCTTAAGTTGTGTGGCAGTTCCACTCCTAGAAAGGCAGCTAATTCTCAGGTCTAAAAACACCATCTCTAGGAATAGACTGTGAGTTCTTTGAAAACGAGGACCTGGTGTAAGTCTCAGTGCTGTGTGCCCCCAGCACCTGGGTGAGTGACTTGTAACCAGTAGGTATTTAATAAATATAAAATGAAAATGTTCCACCGGCCTCATTATAACTCCAAGAGCTGCCATATGAGTAATTATCTTTATTAAAAATGCCCTGGACCTCATGGCTTTTTAGGCAAAGTAGGACCTCCTGTGACTCATTTGCTGATTCAATATCTTTCAGATTCTGCTTGAAGAAATTGTAGCTATGCCCATTCTCACCAGGACATCTGTGGTTTTGTTGAGCTTCTTCGTGAGATTACTAACTCATAGGTTTTAAGGATTGTTTTCTAATTTTTGTATATTTTAAAAATAAAGCTTTATTAACTTTCCATATTTCCGCATATAATAGAGAAAAGAATCGAGAGTTCCTCCTGTGAGGCTAGTCAAATCTGGTTTTATTCACAGCCTCCAAACTAAAATAAAAGTACACGTTTGCCCCAAGGACATTCTAAAAATATGAAATTTAGCAGAGACTCATTATCCTGTTGAATTAGGCAATCTGATAGGGTAAAAACCTTGCAGAGATCTGAGAAATAAGGGGCCAGAAACAGTACCTCTGGAGCATAATAAGCTCAGGGGTGGCAAGAGTGGGGACTAGAATAATGAACCAACACTGCTAATTATTGAAACTGGGTGGCCGGTACACAGGGTGGGAGTGGGATGGATTACACGTTCCTCGCCTTTGTGTATGTTGGAAAATATTCTTAACAAAAAATAAAATAAAATAAAAATCAATTCAACTAATGCTTAGCATAGAAAAAGCCAAAGGCAGATTTACCCAAAGCCAAAGGAGGTTAAGCCTCAGGGTCCCTGGCTTGAACAGGCCCCTTATAGGTCCCTCCCAGTGTGTTCACAGGTCATTTGTCTTTGAAAAATTTATAAAAGTGAGCTATTTCTCTATGCATTCCAACTTAGCCTCTCTCAAGCTTTTTGTGGGTGTGGGTGTGTTGGGTAGTGTTGGGGTGACTGTAGCATTTTTAAAAAATGTATTCATTTATTTAAATAATCTCTGCACCCAAAGTGGGGCTTGACCTCACGACCCCGAGATCAAGAGTCACGTGGTCTACTGACCAAGCCAGCCAGGCGTCCCTGTGGCTGCAGCATTTTGAGGATCCAATTAAGTGGAACTTAAGCTGGGATATATTTGGCTTAGATTTAGTAGGATGTGCTAATGTGATTTTTAAAAATGAGTCTTATTTATTTTTTTTAAAGTTATTTATTTATTTATTTATATCAGAGAGAGAGAACTCATGAGAGTGGGAGCAGCAGAGGAAAAGGGAGAGAGAGGGAGGGAAGCAGACTCCCCACTGAACGTGGATCCTGACACAGGGCTGGATCCCAGGATCCTGAGATCACAACCTGAGCCAAAATCAAGAGCCGGCTGTTTAACCTACTGAGCCACCCAGGTGCCCCTGTGTGATTTTTTGAAAGATTTACATAATCTCTATACCCAACATGGGGCTTGAACTTACCACCTTGAGATCAAGGGTCACATGCTGTACTGACTGAGCCAGCCAGGCACCCTGGGATTTTTGTGATTTGCAAACACTTCCAGGTTTAGTTACGATTAGCTGTCCAGGTTTAGGAATGCTTTCCAGGAATACTGCTGTCCAATTACTGTCTTACCTGTGTAGACATGCAAGGCCAGAGGTCATGTCCCAATGAAAATATGCTGTGAAGGCATCTGACCCAGAAGCGTGTGGGTAATAAAAGAGACAATTTGAAATATATGGACCAGAGACCATCTGTGGTCACCAGATACATAAAAGTGCAAAGACAATGTTTAGTTCTTATCCGTATCTGGTCAACGTGAAAACTCCTGTCTGGGGTACATTCTGACGGCATTGGAGTGGCTTTCACACTGTTGACTCTGCTCGGCTGGAAACACTCCTCCCAGAACTGCTTTGTCTGTGTATTTCCAGGTTGAGATCGTTCAGCAGAGACATCTGCATGAGATCTGGCAGGTGGAAGTGAAGCAGCAGGTCCATGCGGTACCAGGCGCTGCGGCCATGCATGTGTACGCCTGTGGATCGGCGGTCCACCCTGCTGATAGGGGCTGTCTGTGCTAACTTCCTCCCTTTTGAGATTGTTTACAGATCTCATTCTTTTACATTCATATCCACCTCGTTTTTTCAACTCAAACAAATTTAAGCATTTATTGAATGATTCCTGACCTCAAGAAGCTATCTGAATTCAGAAACATGCTACAACATGGATGAACCTTGATAAACGAAATAAGCTACACACACACACACACACACACACACACACACACACACACATTGTATGATTCCACTTCTAGGAGTTTCCTAGAGTAATTAAATCCATAGAGACAGAAAGTGAGGGTTGTCAGGGGCTGAGAGGAAGTGGGATGGGGAATTACTGTTTAAGGGGCACAGAATTTCAGTTCTACAATATGAAAAATGTTCTGGAGATGGTTAGTGGTGATGATCGTACAACGGTGTGAATATTCTTACCACTACTGAACTATACACTTAAAATGGTTAAAAATGATAAATGTTATGTTATGTGTGTTTTACCACGATTAAAAAAAAGATTTATTTTTTTTTTTTAGAAAAAGAGTGTGCGCGTGCATGCTTATAAGTGTGGGAGGGGGGCAGGAGGGGAGGGGAGGGGCAGAGAGAGAATCTTAGGCAGGTTTCACACGCAGTGCAGGGCTCGAAGCAGGGCTCAAGCTCACAACCCTATAACCTGAGCCAAAATCACGAGTTGGACATTAACCAACAGAGCCACCCAGGCATCCCAAGAAAAAAAGATTTTAAAAAGAAGCAATTTAGTCTAGTGAAAGAGGCGGGCCGGTGAATGGGGAAAACAGGTGGGTCCTGAGGTCTGTTGGTGACACAGGGAAAGGAATACAAAAACAGAAAGAATCCTGGAATTTCCTCTGTTTGAGACAGGCGGGACAACCAGGGGACTTTGCAGAGAAGGGGATAACCAGCTGGGACTCTAAATGTGTTAGGGGAAGGTACTGCCTGGGGCCAGACTAAACCGCGTGAATGTTCGTGTCTCAACCAATGTTGCCCTAAAAAATACAGGCCTCCGGAGTAGAAGTGCATTACATTGTTACCTCTTGGTCTTATAATTATCATGAAACTCAAATAACTTTCCCTGTTAATCTAAGAAATATTGGGCTTTTGTATTGGCTCAACTACACCTTTGGCAAATAGTCACACCCCAGGAGACACGGATGAAAATATCTAATCAACCCACGATTTATCGTAACCATTTAAAGCTTAAATAACCATTTGAAGCAGTAACAGGAAAATGAAGCCACATTATTATTTTTTTGTTGTTGTTATAAGCATCAAAGGCTCTTTATCATAAACGCATTTTTCCTTTCCTTTGGTGTCTGGCCGATGTAGGTTATTTTCACCAATGTTGAGTCTCAAAGGCTGAAGGGCAGTGCCACTGGTTTAAGACTTCAGAATGCTGCACTTAGAAAGAGACATATTAGAAGTTCTGTGGAATGATTTTCCACAGTGGCATAGATAGAACTACAGTCTGAGATCATCCATCCCTCCTGCTGCTCGGATACAAAACCCTCCCAGCCTCGCCTCCTGGCAGGCACTGCCTTTGATAACGTTATGGCTGTGTCTGGCTTTCTTGGGGAGAGAGGAGGAAACTCTCAAATTTAGGCCAAATGCAGAATAACTAACGACCACATTGTGGACCTTCTGAGCCGCAGCTTTTTCTTTATGAACTGAGGAAGTTAAACTAGCTGACCTCTAAAATTCCTTCTGGCTCCCAGACTCTGATTATGTAACGGAAATTTTTTTTTCCCCCCCTAGTCTCAGCCGTCAAAAGTGTGCTGCAGCTCCCCCTAGTGTCCACAGGCGGAGGGTTTCCCAAGCCTGCGGGCAGCTCTCCAGCCCCTTCCCCTGATCACTCTTCCTTTCTCCCCTAGCATTTAGCCATTTCTAAATCACCACACAATGCGCTTATTTATGGTGTCTTTGTTGACTGTAAGCCCCATAAGGGCAGGGATTTTTTTTTTCTTGTTTTGTTTACTGTTGTATCCTGGCACACACCAGGTATTTAAAACTCATTTGCTAAACTCAAAGTGTTGAATTTTGAGGCATTCTCTGCCCACATCATTCCTAACACAATCCCCTGTTACTTTAATTCAATTTGCATGGTATTATCTTGTTCCCCTGGTACTCTTTCTCTCTTTAAATAATTTAAAATTTTTTTAAATCTTTAAAATTTAAAAATTTATTTGACAGAGAGAGAGGGCGAGAAGGGGGGAGAAGCAGACTCCTCGCTGAACAGGAAGCCCAGTGCAGGGCTCTATCCCAAGACCCCGGGATCATGACCTGAGCTGAAGGCACGTGCTTAACCGAAAGACCTACCCACGTGCCCTGTTTCTTTTTTGTTTGTTTAAAGTTTTATCCTTTTTAAATAATCCTCTGCACCCAGTGTGGGTCTCAAACTCACAGCCCCAAGGTCCAAGAGTCACATCTCCACCAACTGAGCCAGCCAGGTGGTTTGTTTCTTTTTTTCTTTAAAGATTAATTTATTTATTTTAGAGAGAGAGAGAGAAGATGAGCACAATTGGGAGGGGCGGAGGGAAAGGAAGAGAGAGTCTCAAGCAGACTCTGCCCTGTGCTCAGAACCCCACGCAGGGCTCAATCTCACAACCCTGAGATCATGACCTGAGCTCAAACGAAGAGTCAGATGCTTAACCACATTGCCACCGGGGCTGTTTCTCAGTTGCCTGTGTGGCGGGCAGAAGAATGGCCCCTGCAAATGTCCACAAGCTAATCCCCAGAATCAAAACTATGTTACTTAGCAGATGTGATTACATTAAGGATCTTGTGGTGAGGAGATGATCCTGGATTATCTGGGTGGGCGCAGTGGAATCACTAGTCCTTCGGAGGAGGAGGCAAGGGGGTCAGAGTCAGAACAAGGTATGACATGAAATCAAGGCTAGAGTGAGGAGTGCCTCAGCTGAGGCATGCAGACGTCTCTGGAAGCTGGATATGGCCAGGAAATGGCTTCCTCCCTGCAGCCTCCAGAGGAAATGCAGGCTTGCGTGCACCTTTATTTGATCCCCACAAGAGTGATTTCAGACTTCTGACTCTCCAGAACTGCAAGATGATAATGCTGTGTTGTTTTAAACCACTACAGTCATGGTAACTTACCACAGCAGCAATAAAAAACTCCTATCACTAGTCAAAGAAACCTTCCCAAGAGCACCTCCACATGGAACCTGGTTCTCAAAAGTGCCTTTAAAGTCATTTGTAAATCCAAAGGGACACTGTATTGTTCAAGCGACCAGAAACATTTCACTCCGTTTCAAACAGGATCCCCGAGCGTATGCCCTGCCCAGAGCCTCCTTCAGCCTGAAAGTTTCTAATTTTTCAAGATGGAATTGGAGCCCTTCCTCTATATGTCATTTAAAAAAGAAAAAAGGCTCTTCACTCCTGAAACCAGTAAAAAGAGACACAGGACACTTAACTCTTATATTATCCATTGATTTGCTTATTGCCTGCTGCTGCTGTCATTTTGTTTACGGTGTTACTTACTATTCGGTGGAAGCCCCATGACGGTGGGAACGGAGTTTACCTGCTCTGCTACTGTGTTTTCAGTGCCTAAAATGATACCTAATACAGAGTAGGTGCTCAATAAATATTTGTGGAATCTGCTTGCGGTTCCAGATGTCTCCCTCTGCCTTTCCCCCGCCTCTCTCTTTCTTTCCTTCATTCTCTTTCTCAAATAAATAAGTAAATAAAGTCTTAAAAAAAATTTTTTTTTGAGGGTCACCTGGCTGGCTTAGTTGGTAGAGTATGTGATTCTTGATCTCAGGGTCCTGATTTCAAGCCTGTATTGAGTATAGAGCTTCCTTCCTTCCTTCCTTCCTTTCATTCAGGATTTTATTTATTTATTTGAGAGAGTGAGTGAGTAGGAGGGAGAGGGAGAGAGAATCTGAGGCAGACTGTGAGCTGAGTGTGGAGCCTGATGCGGGGCTCAATGCCATGACCCTGAGATCGTGACCTGAGCTGAAACCAAGAGTCCCAGGCTTAACTGACTTCAACACCCAGGTGCCTAGCAGGCATAGAGCCTTCTAAAAAATAATAAAATGGGGGCGGGCGCCTGTGTGGTTCAGTTGTTAAGCATCTGCCTTCGGCTCCGGTCATGGTCCTAGGATCCTGGGTCCTCGGGCTCCCAGCTCGGCAGGGAGCCTGCTTCTCCCTCTCCCACTCCCCGTACTTGTGCTCCCGCTCTCGCTGTATCTCTCTCTGTCAAATAAATAAAATCTAAAAAAAAAAAAAGGTTAAAAATTTTTATAAAATTCATGTGTATGTATTACTTATTCAAAACACTAAATTTGAATCCTAGAACAATAATGTGAAAAGAAGAAACAAGAAACCACAGTTGGGGGCACCTAGGTGTGCAGTGGCTGGGCCTGGGACTCTTGGTTTCAGCTCAGGTCATGATCTCATCAGGGTCATGAGATCAAGATCTGCTCAGAGAGGAGCTCGGTTAAAACTCTCTCTCTTTCTCTCACTAAAATAGATAAATAAATCTTTAAAAAAAAGAAGCAAAGAAAGAAACCACAGTCTGACCTTCATGAAGCTGTGGCTCTGTACTGGGCCTGGCACCCTCCACCAACTCGGTATATGGAGAGTGGACACCGTCTATACTTCGGCAAGCCCATGGCCGCTGAATTCTGTGGTTCCCATTCCATGTTGTGTTAAAAACTCCCCAAGTCCCAGCTGCTGTCCAGAGTGAGGGCCTAGTGACTCGCACAAGTGACAGTCTTAGCAGGCTCTGTGGACTTGGAATGTTGAACCATATAATAAAGGCTGGTTGGTTAAGACCCTCTGGGTTTTGTGGAATAATCTTTAATGCACCAGCCAAGAAGATTGTTAACCAGCCTTATTACTGACAATTTCCTATTACTGTGGTAGGCCGGGCAGATGATTTGAAGGATTATCCGGGTGCTGGCAAATCCCCAGGGCCCTGACAATCTCGTTTACAAAAGAATAAAATCTGTTTATTGCTGATAATAGACGGCATGCCCTCTGGTTTGCTTGTAAGTAACATGTGCATCGCTTTTTATTTTTTCTTTGAGCAACAGGAGCCAAACTTGGATTCATCCTGATAAACTAGGTACTTAGGACTTTATATGATCTAATTGCTCTGAGCTGTTCCTTGATCCCCATTTGCTAAGCCTTTGCACCCCTGCCCACAATGGCGTAACTGGCCTTGACCCAAGATGGCAAAATGGCCCATCTAACAAACCGAACTATTTGTTTATAATTGTTCAGGTGGCTGGGGTTCCTTAGTCCCTCTTCTTGTTTTTATTTGCTGTTCTAAGACTTAAAACAAAAGGTCAAAGCAAATCTTGAAATTGTTGTGATGACTAAGCACAAATCCCTGAATGCAAAGTCCATTTCTTCATTCCTGGCTCCAGCTCCGGTGGCCAACACTCAGCAGGTTCCAAAACCAGTTGTGGGATTGCCTCGTTCAGAAACTCATCATTTCAGTCCTCAGATACCTAGATTTCAACAGACTACATTTGGAAACACCAAGAGAGATTAATTTAAATCACATCTATAATTCCTTTTGATTTATAAGAAGTAAAATGCCATCTGCCAAGTTCTAAACCGATGCATATGGTTGGTATTTAATCTTATCCATAATATCACAATGAATGTGATTATTTTTGAAAGCATCATTGCACAAGAAACATTTGTAAGCGTAAGTTAATATCTCACTTAGCGAGATCTGCCTGACCCTTGGTCGAGCGACAGCTTCGCCATCCTGCAGACGTGGCAGGTGAAACGGTTCAGAGGTGACTTAGGGTGTATCTCTCCTGCGCAGGGCGTGCTTCTCTAGGTGTGGGTTGGGACCTGCCTGGTGAGGAAGGCAGTTGGTGGGATCCAGACTCTTCCTGCCCCCCTCTGATTTTCTGCCTAATGAAACAATAAAGCCAGCCACAGGATTGCCAGCATTCCAACAAGCTCCCTACGGAAGGTTTTGTCATCAGTTTCCGTAAAGTTAGAGGACTTTCAGAATTCCTCAGGCGAGAGGCCAAATTGTTAAATATTTATTCTCTTTTTCCAAAAAAATCGGATTTAATATTATACAGATCATAATATAGGTTCATTAGAAACAAATTTAAACCTTTGAAAACAAATAAATGGGAGTATGGAGAGAAAGTTAACACACAAAGGTAACTGTACATATTCTGGTAGCTTCCTTATAAACATGTTCTTACACATTTTTCTGTGGAATGTGTGTATATATATGTATATATATCTTTTTCACTCTAGATCAATAGATATAGATGCACACACTCATACATATATATATATATATATTATATGTATGTGTATATATATATTGTTTTGAAACCTGCTCTTTTCCTCTCCATAAATCTCTGAAGCATATATTTTAAGTAATATTATGAAACTTCAACTCATTTGGCATTGTTCAAACTTTGGTGGAAAAGAAAAGAAACAAAACACATATGTAAGGGTACTAAAGACAAATCCAGGGGAAATTCCTATGTAAGCTGTGAAAATGAGTCAGACTATTAGGAAATTAGTTTCTTCTAGTTCAAACTTTTTTACTCTGGTAAGCTTTGAAAAACATTTTTCACACCATTATTCTTTTATGAGAACACGGCTGGGAAATTCGCCCATTGTCATGCAGTCCTAAACTTAAAGTTTGCCAGATCTGGCTTTTTTCTTCTTCTTTTCCTTCTTCTTCTTCTTTTTTTATTTTTTTATTGTGAGCCTTTTAATTTAACTTATTGACCCCAGTATTTTTGCTATATCCATTGCTAGGATCAAATCATTACACTTTTCAAAAGCATTCCTTTCACCTGAGGTCAAACTAATGCGAAATATGAGGAAGTTATAAATAGATTGAAATCTAGAACAACCATAACCCTGATGTACTTTATCTAAATTTTTATAACTTTGAAGTGCACTGAATACAGAAAGAATGAAGAGCTTTTATTTTCCAGCCAGAGAAACCACATACAAAAAAAGAATAAAAAACTCCCTCTTTCTCATTTCTGCAGTCAACCTCTTAATCCAAAAAAAGAAAATGGGGGCGGACTCAAGTCAATCCCACAAAAATAAACTGTTGCCATTGTTTATTGAGAAAATAATTCCTGGAGATTTTTTTCCCCCCAAAGAACTAAAATAAAAGATCATAAAGAAGATCTCTGGCTTGGTTTATTTCCTAGAGGAAAAACTGTTTAACATTTGTTTGTTTTATAAACACTACCGATAACGGGCAGACCCATCAAACTGCCCCCTCTATTTTGTGTGGTGGGAAAGCAGCAGCAAGCTAAATTTGGCCTGCGGTTGGAATAGGGTTTGCTGTCTGGGATTGCCCAATCTTGTCCGGCTTCTAGAAGATTCCCAAGGTCCATGAACTGTGTCCCAGGTGAAGAGCCC
This sequence comes from Mustela erminea, assembly GCF_009829155.1. Classification (NCBI taxonomy): domain Eukaryota; kingdom Metazoa; phylum Chordata; class Mammalia; order Carnivora; family Mustelidae; genus Mustela; species Mustela erminea. The sequence continues at coordinate 11,433,269 of NC_045628.1, forward strand.
AAAGTGGGGGGTTAGGCTGGAGATTGGATGACTAGAGTGAGACCAGACAAGGGGAGACTTTGAACTCTAGAGAATGGAGTATGGATTTCACCTCTTATTGGTAGATGGAGTTGATGACTCCAAATCTTCCACCCCCTTTGCTTCAACACCATCGACCTGGTGTGCATGGAGTATCCCCTGTACCCCTTGACTTTGAGCTTGGCTATTGACTCATTGAAGCCCTAGGCCTTGAGAGGCCTCGCCTCTTTCTGATTGCCCTTTGCACTGTTGCCGTCACTGTCGGAAGAACAGACCCCAGCAAAGCACACCGCAGTGTGGAGAAGGAGAGACCCATGGAGCCAAGCTTCCAGCTGCAGTGGGAAACAAAGTTGCCCCAGCCCAGATCGAACCTCAGCAGACACTTGCCTACTGGCCAATGAGAAATACTTGTTGTTTTAAGTCCCCGAATTACAGAGTGCTCTGCTCTGCTGCATTATTGTGCTGATCCGAACTGAAACCCACTTAAACCACAAAGAATAATAAATTTTCTTTAAAACTACAATCTTAAAAAAAACTTACAAGCTTTATGAGGCACCTGGGTGGCTCAGTGGTTAAGCGTCCAATTCATTTCGATGACACAGACTTCTTCGTACCTTTCAGCTGTACACATTTCCAGCCAAAATGCATATAGTTTCTAAATTAACGTTGTCTGAGTTGGGTTTTTGGCTCTTGAACCCAAGAGTCTTGAGATAGCAGGTGTTCAAGAAATAGCAGGTAATGAGGTTCAGTCAGAAGAGCATAGGACCCTTGATCCCAGGGTCATGAGTTTGAGCCCCACATTGGGTGCAGAGATTACTTTAAAATAAAATCTTAAGAAGAAGAAACAGTGGCTAAACAATGTTCAGTAGAGAATTACCACTTAGAGCTTGGCTGATTTCATATTCTGTGCTTTGTCCTGTAATGGCTTGAAACCAAAGGGCAGCAGATCTGACCCTGACACCTTTTCGGGTAAGTTTTATTGGAACACAGCCCTGCTTGTTCATTTACAGATCATCATAGCTCCTACATGCTTTAACAGCAGAGCTGAGCCGGTACAGCAGAGGACACACGGTCTGCAAATCCAAAAATGCTTACTATCTGGGCCCTTTACAGTAAAGTTTATTGACATCTTATCTGGGACATACCAGGAAATTAACAAAGTCAGTCAGGAAACCAATAGAAGAATGGGCCAAGGATATAAAAGGGCAACTTGAAGAAAGGCTCAACTTCATGATTAGTCAAAGAGACGCAAATTATTTGAGATTCCACTTTACATCCATAATGTAAGAAGAATTAGAAAGTCAGATGATAGGGGTGCCTGAGTGGCTCAGTCAGTTGAGCCTCCGCCTTCAGCTCAGGTCATGATCCTAGAGTCGTGGGACGGAGCCCTGCGTCGGGCTCCCTGCTCAGCGGGGAGCCTGCTTCCTCCTCTCACGCCCCTCACACTGCTCATGTTCACTCTCTCTAGCTCTCTCTCTCAATAAATGAATAAAACCTTTAAAAAAGGAAAAAAGAAAGTCAGATGATAGCAATTGTTGACAAGGACGTAGGGAAATGGAAATTCTCGTGCAGTAGAGATTGGACTGTAGAATGCGCAGTGTTCTGGGAGACGCTGAGCAGGACTTAGTAAAATCCCCGCGTGGCACGCCGAGCGATCGCACTTCCGGGCGCAGCTCTGAGAATCTTCGCTCTGGTGTGTAAGAGGACATGCAGAGGGATGCTCCTCCTGGCCATTTGCGGGAGTGGGCTGTCAGAGTCCCCCTGGGAATATTCAAAGGAAGGGGCAATCAGGTGTCCTGGGTACGGCCTGCAGAGGGCTTTGCATCAGCTCCTGGTGAACAAGAGGTCTGTAGCGCTGCCTGGGTAGATCGGCCTGTAAAGGAGAGAAAAACAGAATAGAATGAGACCCGCGACTCAATACTCTATGTACATACGTGTATACATATTTATGTGTATGTACATATAATGCATATGCAAAACAATCCTGTGTGCTTTTAAAAACCACGTGCACATGCACATATCCAAGGACACACACCAAACAGATAACACTGGGTGGGGTGGAGTGGGCACGGGAGCAAGGTTTGGAAAGGAAGCGAAAAGTAAGAGAAGGGCCTTACATAAACAGATGACGATAATGGAATTAGCTAAATTCTGTGTATCTGAATTCCAAGGGTGTGGATGTGCATTCTGAGTTCATCAGAGAGAGGAGTGGGAGCTACCAGACTAGAGTCGAAATGGGTGGGCGGAGAGGATGAGAGATGGCTTGAGAATTCTCTGGGGAGTGCTGTCACTGGAGTTCGAGCATAGTGAACTTCACAGGGAAAATATGGACCCCTACTGGCTCTTCCATGGAAGTATTATCCCATGTGTGCGAGTCATCGATGTACTGTTTCCTTGGAGCCCCAAATCCATCCTTCTTTGTCCTGCTATGTGATGCTGGGGCTGGGCGCTGCAAACATTTCTCCTGGCATCTGTTACAAATGGGAAGTTTTACCTGCAGCAGACACGGAGGGGCTGGGGGGGTGGGGAGGGAGCAGGGGAAGACATGGCAGGTGGAAAGGGCTTTTTGCCCTTGTTCTAGTGTCTTCCATCTTGTTCCTGTAACACAGAATGCAAACTGGGGCAGCCACTCTGGAGAACAGCATGGAGGTTCCTCATAAAGTTGAAAATAGAGCTATCCTATGACCCAGCAATCGCACTACTGGATATTTACTCCAAAGGTGCAAATGTGGTGATCCGAAGGGGCACACGCACCCGAATGTTTATAGCAGCGACGTCCACAATAGCCAAACTATGGAAAAGAGACCAGATGTTCATCAACAGATGCATGGATAAAGAACATGTGGTATATATACACAATGGAATATTACTTAGCCATCAAAAAATGAAATCTTGCCATTTGCAACAATGTGGTTAGAACTAGAGGTATTACATTAAGCGAAATAAGTCAATCAGAGAAAGACAATTATCATATGATATCACTTACATGGAATTTAAGAAACAAGACAGGATCATGGGGAAGAGAGGAAAAAATAAAACAAGATGAAACCAGAGAGGGAGATAAGCCATAAGAGACTCTTAATCATAGGAAACAAACTGAGGGTTGCTGGAGGGGAGGGGGCTGGGGAGAGGGGGTAACTGGGACGGGCTTTAAGGAAGGCATCTATGTAATGAGCACGGGGTGTTATATAAGACTGATGAATCACCGAACTCTACCTCTGAAATCAATAATATATTATACGTTAATGAATTGAATTTAAATTTTTAAAAGTATAAAAAATAAAATTTTAAAAATAATAAACTTTCTCTGTTCAAATTACTGGCATGGATTCTATCTCCTGACTGGACCATCCTCGCAGTAAAACAACAAACAACAACACAAGCCGCCCCCTCCCCCCGCCTTCTTACCCTTCACAGCTGACCCTCCTTGTCTTTTTTGCCAGGCTTCTTTTTTTTTTTTTAAGGTTTTATTTATTTATTTGACACAGAGAGAGAGAGAGAGACAGAGATCACAAGCAGGCAGAGGCAGAGAGAGAAGCAGGCTCCCCGCTGAGCAAGGAGCCCGATGCGGGGCTCGATCCCAGGACCCTGATCATGACCTGAGCTGAAGGCAGCGGCTTAACCCACTACGCCACCCAGGCGCCTGGCCAGGCTTCTTAATTCATCGCAATCAGAGCCTCCCAAATGAAAGAAATTTCACTGATAAATTTCTAATTGCCCGAAGAGGCACCTTCCAGAGGCTTTCTCTCTTAATCCCTTCCTCCAGAAATTACGCTTCTCCCCGGGACCACCACCATGTTTCATACCATATCGTTGAGGCCAACATAGTTCACATACGATAGTAAGAGTAACGATCTTGGAACTGGACGAAACTGCACCAATATCTCCCTACTGTCATTTATAAGTTGCTTGATCTTGGTCTTTGTGAGCCTCGGTCAGTATTCTCATTTGTAAATTGGGGGCAATAATGATAATACCTAGTTTGCAAGAGTTTTAAAAAATAAATAAGGTAATTTATGTAAAGCATCAAAACACAGAGCCCGGTAAACAGGAGGTGCTCAACAAATGCTAGCTCCTATGTCCTAGCGGCTCCGTCTATCCCTTAGTAGCTGTGCGTGACCTTGGGCTTCATTTCTCTTTCTTTCTCCATCGTTCTTGGATAATGTTACCGCACGTGAGGCCTTAACTACCATCGACTTCCACAGTCATGACTTTAAGATCTGTATTTTCTTCCTAGACCTCTCTTCTAACCCAGAGAGGGCTCTGATGTCACCTGAGCACCTATCACCCCCAGAAGGCTCCTGTGTACCCTGCCGCATTAAGCAGGTTCTCACCTGTACCTACTTGTGTCCGGGCCACCAGTGACTGGCCAGGGACGGGCGCCCCCGTGAGAGCTGCAGATGGGAAAGCTCTCTGCTGACACGGTGACCCCGGAGACCCAAGCGGATGTCTCTGGGGGCCCTTTGAATGGGAGACAGAGAAACCCCACGCGGGCAGCCAGACTGAAAGAAAGCAATACACAGTCTTGTCTTGGCAAACAAGCCTCACGACAATCACTCGGAAGGGTAGGCGGTGGCACTGAGAAGCAGAAATAGTCACAGAAGAGGCAGAGATGTAGGAGGCCCTGTCATATGCAAATGGAGTTCCTAGAGCCAGTGGCGAAGGACACCAGACACTGAACTGAGAGAGGCTGGTCTCACTGCCTGTCCTGAAGAACATTCCAAGATTCCATGGAGCCTAGACATCGAGATGATTTCCTGTCTTCTTTTCTTTTCTCTCCCTCTGTCTCTCTCGGAGATACCCTGATATGTTTTTTCTCGGATTGTCGCAGTAAGAGATGCTCCTTCTCTTTGTTTCTTTACAATCAGTGCTGCCACCTGGGAAGATCTGAAAAGGATCTTTGGTCCCTACCACCTGAAGTAGCTTAACTAACGTCCCAGCATAGCCTCGGACTCATGGGGACCCACCTACCAAATGGACCACAACATTTGTTTTCCTGGGTGTCCGCTGACGGCTGCATAAATGCAGGGGTGCGTGCGTGCACATGTAGTCACGCACAGGCAGGGGAAGGAAGGAGGAATGAGCTACGATAGGATGTGGTGAAGCAGCCGCCGGGAAGGCTAGCCAGTGCCTTAAGACAATGCATCCCTGCTGATGGCAATAGATTCCGGTTTGGGTTAAGACAATGCATCCCTGCTGACGCAATAGATTGCAGTTTGGGTAACCAGCAGAGGGAGAAGCAGACTTCCTGCTGAGCACAGAATCCGATGTGGGGCTCGATTCCAGGACTCCAGGATGATGACCTGAGCCAAAGACAGATGCCTAACAGACTGAGTCACCCAGGCACCCCAAGAATCTGCATTTCTAACAGGTTCTCAGGCGATGCTGATGTTGCTGGTCTGGAACCGCACTGAGAGGCTAGAGTTTTAAGGTGTGGCTAAGACAATTCAAACCTCAGAGGTCTGGCATAAAGTAATGGACAGATTGAAAACATTTCTATGTTGTCAGTCCAGATAGCAATTTCCAGAGAAGAGCAGATTTTGCTGCTTCCTATATTGTGGGGGGAAAATAAAAAAAAAAAAAACCTGAAAAAAACAAAAAAAAAATCCCAAACCTATTCCTGTCCCCTGTAGTATCCCATTGTCAACAGCGGCGGGTGGCGTGGGTGAGTCTTCTGCCTGAAAGCTGTCATCTCAGCGCCCCAGCACCCGGCCCTGAGTGGGACCGTTGGAGTGGTCAGAGCAGGTTAATGGGTGAGTCGGTGTCTGTTTCCCTTGGAATCCCGTACTTTCAGCCAAAGCCCTCAGGTCAAAGGCATTCAGAGCGATCAAGGCATCCCTGGTCTGAATCCACATTTCAGTAGAACAGAAACTCAAAATAATCAGAATCCCTTTCAAGGGTGGTTAAGAGAGTCACCTCCCGAAAACCGCTCTTATGTATCCATCATCTAGGTTAAAGTCAAATTAGCCCTGAGAAGGGATGGCTCCAGAGCACCCTCAGATGGATATTTTAATTTCAATTCTGTCCCCACTTCAGAGCACATTTCCTTACTGAATATGGGTCATGACGGGTCGCCGACCGTACGACCGTACGAACCAGGTGGCACAGAAAAGTAGAAATTTGTTCTCTTGAAGTTCTGGAGGCTAAAGTCTGGCCAGGACCCTGCTGCAAGGTGTCAGGGGCCGTCCCCCCGCCCCCCGCCTCCCTGAGACCTGTAGGGGAGGACCCTTCCTTCCTCTCCCTGCTTCTCGAAGCCTGCTGGGCGTCCTTAGGGGTGCCTCTGCCCCTCATCACACAGCTTCCCCCGTGTGTCTCTCTCTTCTCTTTTTTCCTTTTTAAAGATTTTATTTACTTCTTTGAGAGAGAGCAAGCAAGCCCAAGATGGGGGGGGGGGGGCAGGGGCAGAGAGAGGGAAAGGGAGACATAGGCTCCCTGCTGAGCAGGAAGGCTGATGTGGGGCTCGGTCCCAGGACCGAGATCAGGACCTGAGCTGAAGGCAGATGCTTAACCACACTTCACCGACGGAGCCGCCTGGGTGCCCCTCTCTTCTCCTCTTCTGGTAAGAACGCTAGATGTACCGGATCAGGGCCGCCCTCCGCAGTATGACATCAGCCTCACTAATTATATCCGCAACAACCCTAGTTCCAAATAAGCTCACATTCTGAGGTTATTGGGGGCTTTGATTTATCTTTTTTTGGAAGACACCACTAAGCCATAACATCTTTCCAGTTCCCTCCTGCTCTTTTCTCCTTCCTAATCAAACCCAGATTTTCCCCAATGCATATTAACTGATATACGTAGGAGTAAAAATATCCGAGCCGAGACTGGGAAGACCTAGCTAGCCTGCATGGCCTGGCTCGCCCCAACAAGCCATTCCTTGTGCACAATAGGATATGCTTGGGGTAACTTACAAACAACGCCCTGATAGAATCTCTAGCAACGGGGAATCGGGGCAAAATGACAAGCTTTTCGAAGATGGGGACATTAGAAGGCCATGCACAGTCATGGCAAATTATCTGCTTTTCTGGCTGTTATCCCCATCAGATCGGGAAGGCTGGCTATTTATTTATTTTTTTGAAGCTATCTTATCTCTTACTATAACGCCTAATATATAATAGGCACTCAGTTTCATAAATATGTTTTAAATATTATAAGAATGTTAATTTTGCTCTTCATTTTCCTCTCTATTGTGAGCTGCTGCCGGCCTGTACCATAGAATGAGTGAGGCAGGCTCACAGTACGGCAGTGGGTAACTGGTTTTCTCAGCGTGGCACCAAGGAAGGGGACGCACAGTTTAAGAGGGATCAAGCTGGAATCATGCTCAGGGTTTGGCCACGAGTTGATTAAATAAGAAAATGGCAAGTGCTGAGGCAGAAAATGCTGGTATTGGCAGAGTCTGTGTTCCCCTTGGACACCAAATAGTAACGGGCCCCCAGGGATGTAGACATGGCTGAACAGGGCGTAAGCGGCCTTTGCGGGGTCAGCGAATGGGGTGATTTCAGCTCCACTCAGGCAAGACAAGGTGGAGGAGACCCACAGGGGGTTGAGTTCAGGTACAGTCGGGAATTCAGGGACAGTTTTCTTCCCATCCCAGACTGGCCCACGAAGTCGGATGAGAACCCAGGAGTCCCGTGCACACGTTTATACACCGCACAACAGGCAGGCTAGAAAAACTGTCAAAGATTTAGAAATGGGCAAACATTACAATTAGTATTTTTCCAGGGAAATCCTGGGGTGTTGTCCCCCAGGCTGGCCAGGAGTACCGGGTCCTATGAGGGTGTTTGCACCTTTGAGAGTCTTCGACTGGATCGTTTTACAACTCTGTGGAGGCATTAGTAAGCTCGGAGAAACCTGACAGTCACGCAAATGTCTCCTGTCTCTGGTGATGCCGGTAAGTCCCATTCATGGTGATGCAAAATACATTGTCCTGGAGAGGATGTAAATCTCTGAAGTCTAAATCTTATTGGATCTGGCTTTAACATCTTAATGGGTCTGTCATTAATTAACGAGTTAAATCTTTCACATGCAAGCGTGTTCTAATCTGTAGAAGAGTCACGATTTTGCCTTTCGAAAGATGATGCTTTAACAGGCGAAGTGGAATGAAGTGAGGCGTGGACACCTGAGGGCTCAGACACAGGTGACTCTGGGGCGGAGCCAGCCAGAGCTGGGGAGGGATGGGAAAGCAGCCTCTGGGCCCGTGAGTGCGGAGAATGCAAAAGAGGGGAACTCGGTCATTGGACCTTTCCCATTCTCGCTTCCGAAGCGAGCACCCCATTCTCTTCTCTAACCTCCTAAGCTCTTAACTCCCTGGCCGCCTCGATGACTGGAGGCCATATAAATCTCCCCTGCAGAGAGCCCCAGGGCCTGATTTGGCCCCACCCCTGCAAGGTCCAAAAATTCCTTCTTCCGTTCCCAGCAAGACCTTCTCCCCAGCTCAGAGGATGAGACTGAGCGAAACACCTTAAGGGCATTGTTTCTCTTCCTTTTGAAAAAAAATATTCTTTAAAAATATTAACTTTCAGATCTATGCTAAATTTATAAAATTGCGCTGGAATATGCCACATGATAATTGTCATCTTAATTTGCAGTTTGGTGGCACTGAATGCATTCATACCTGAAACTTTTTCATCATCCCAAACATGAAGTCTGTGTCCATTGAACAGAATCTCCCACCTACTTTATTTTCTGTCTCTATGAACTCTTTTTAAAAGATTGCATTTATTTATTTGAGAGAGAGGGAGCGAGAGTGAGTACGAGAAGCGAAGAGTAGAGGGAGAGGGAGAAAGCAGCAGACTTCACACTGAGTAGGGAGCCTGATGTGGGGCTTAATCAGGGCTGGGAGCATGAGCCGAGCCAAAGGCAGATACTTAACCGACTGAGGCACCCAGGTGCTCCCATCTCTGTGAAATAGGAGGTCCTTTGGGTGCCTTCTATTAGTGGAATCGTAGAATATGCATACTTCTGTGCTGGGCTTATTTCGCTGAGCATGATGTTTTCAAGGTCCATCCGTGTAGTAGCACGCGTCAGAATTCCATTCCTTCTGAAGGCTGAATAGTCTCCCATTGTCTCTGCATTCACGTTGGTTCACCCTTTCATCTGTTGATGGACATTTGGATTGTTCCTGTCCTTTGACCACTGTGAATAATGCTATGAATTTTTTTTCTCCTCTTTTTGACCGAGCCTGATTAAAATAAGCACAGTGAGATCTCTGGTTGTGGCAGGGTGTGCAGTTTGGAAAACGGACGTTCTCTTTTGCCCTGCCTGCATCTTCCCAGAGACGAGGATCAGCAATCTGGCCGTCGCTGCTGAAAGACCGCCACCCGCTAGCACGCTTTTCTGCAGAATATGCCAAGGAGCTTTTGTTACGTCCTGTCTGTCTCTATCCTAATAGCTGGCATCTGAGTTTGCTGCTGATGCTGCCACAACAAAGCACCACAGGCTGGGGGCTTCAGCAATATCAAGTTCTTTCTTGGTTCTGGAGGCTGGAAGTTCAAGATCAAAGCGTCGACAGGTTTGGTTTCTCCCCACTCCTTTTTCTCCTTCCTGTGTGTTCACAACATGTTTCCCCCATGTGTATTTGTGTCCTAATCTCTTCCTATAAGGACACCAGTCATACTGGTGCACCCAGATGATGACCTCACTGTAACTTAATTACTTCTTTAAAAGCCCTATGTCCAATTATAGTCCCATTCTGAGGTACTGGGGGTCAGGACTTCGACATAGAAATTTTAGGAAGACACAACTCAGTCCCTAAGAGCTGGTAACAAGATGGACAGCATATTACTCTCACAGACCCTGAAAGCTATTAGTCGGCTAGTTTGATGAAACTCAACTTATGAAACAGGTGCTCATTTATATGAAAAGAGCCTAGAATCTGTTTAGTGGACACAAACCATTTAAGATAAGACTAAAACTGCAGAAATCCCTGGGAGGAAACTGCATGAGCTTATTAAATACACACTAGCAGGACCTTCTGGCTGTTTCCTGAGAAGAATGTCATTTTCCCAGTGGGTAGTGGGGTTCGTGGTGTGCTGTCAGTGATGGGAGCGGGGTGGGGGGGCTAGTTGTGGGCACTGTGGGTGACTTTGGCTAAATTGCTTAACTGATCTGGGTCCCAACTTCCTTCTCTACAAGGGGGAGGGGGCTCAAAGATTCCAGTGGTCTTTAGACCCTGCAGCCAGGAACCAAGAACATCATATTACATGGAGCTGGTGAGACATGGAAAATTTCTGGACGCTTCCCAGGCCCAGCGAACCAGAATCTGCATCTTAAGATCCTTACTGGGGGGCACCTGGGTGGCTCACTGGGTTAAAGCCTCTGCCTTCGGCTCAGGTCATGATTCCATGGTTCTGGGATAAAGCCCCACATTGGGCTCTCTGCTCAGCGGGGAGCCTGCTTCCCCCTGTCTCTCTGCCTGCTTCTCTGCCTACTTGTGATCTGTCAAATTAAAAAAAAAAAAAAAAAGATCCTTACTTGGTTCACATGCATGTGGGAGTCTGAAAAGCACTGATTTAAGGCTCACTGGGTCTCGTGGTCATGGAGGCGACCAAGAGCCTGTCAGTATGAAACTTGAAATTTCCTTCTTCTGGGCACCTGGGTGGCTTAGTTGTTAAGCATCTGCCTTCGGCTCAGGTCATGATCCCCGGGGGCTTGGGATCAAGCCCCACATCAGGCTCCCTGCTCAGCAGGAAGCCTGCATCTCCCTCTCCCACTCCCCCTGCTTGTGCTCCCTCTCTCAGTGTGTCTCTCTCTCCCTGTCAAATAAATTAAATTAAAAACAAAAACAAAAACAAAAAACTTCTCCTCACATTTCTCTCAGAAAGCAAGTTGGAAGGAAACAATGTTCGTTCCACTTCTTAGCCACCATAAACACACTCAGGAAAGGCTCCCTTCTAGAAAAAAGTCCCACCCCATTCAGAACGGAAAACAAGGATTCAGCTGCACATGCCCCCCTCCGCCCCTACTTGCTAATCCTTGGCTAAGAGATCTAGGGGATGAGCAAGGACCAATGGGATTAATGGATTAATTTCGGGAATTCCAAGCCTCCACACTGCAATCTGCCATACATCCATGATATAAAAATGGGGGGCGGAACTCAACAGTTAAAAAAAAAAGTCTGGGGCACCTGGCTGGTTCAGTTGGAAGAGCGCGTGACTCTTGATCTTGTGGTCCTGAGTTTAAGCCCTATGTTGAGTGTAGAGATTACTAAAAAAAATAAACTTTCTTTCTCTGTCTCTTTTTCTTTTTTAACTGGGCTTCACACCCAGTGTGTGAGTGTACACCCCCAAAAAATAAACTTTAAGATAAAAACAAGACCCCCCCCAAATCCAGTTAGAAAACGGACAACAGACATTTTGCCAAAGAGGATATACAGAAAGCAAACAGGCACATGAAAATATGTCCAATGTCCTATCATAAGGGAAATGCAACTGTGTAATTTCACTACGGGGCATTTATCACAGAGAAATGAAAACTTACATTACACAAAAACCTGTATGAGAATGTTCATATTTTTTTCTTTATTCACAATAGCGCTAAACTGAAAACCACTCGGATGTGCTCCAGTGAGGGCAACAAAACCCAGGACAACCATACCATGGATACCACTTAGCAATAAGATCGACTGAACTACGGACACGCAGAACCAAGATGAATCTCCAGAGACTTATCCTGGGTGAAGAAAGTTGTCTCAAAGGTCACCTACTGCTTCAGTCCATTTATACAACATTCTTGAATGACAAAATTATAAAAATGGAGACCAGATGGTGGAGGGGGAGTCACACTCACCAGGTGGCTTGGTCAGGCTCAGGCTGTCCTTGCACCCAGGCCCTGAGCAACTTCTAAAACCTCCCTTTGACTAAGGAACTCATCAAATTCTATTTGAAGACAGGAGAGAGTTCATGCAACAGTTCATTTTCCTAAGGACTCTTCTGCGCCTACAAACCGAGAGTTCTGGAATTTCCCTCTGTGACATCTCTTGGCATCCCACCATTGGATCTTATTTCTTCAGTGCGTACGGGGTCTTCATGGGTTACTGCAACTTCGTCTCCAGCCCTGCCCAGCACAGACATGGAAACAAAGAGCACAAACCAAGGCAACATCCTGAACTCCAATTCAGCCAACAGGCTACTTTCCTTATTCAGAGAGTAACTGGCATAGTAGCGGGGACTCAGGTTCATTGTCCTCCCTTAACCACCCCATATTCTAACTCAATGACAGTTATTATCCAATTGCTACATCCTCTCCTATATTTGATTCACATTTTTGCTCACTAGAAAACCAGTAAATCTGGGCTCTTCAACCAGTCAATGAACATTGCTTGGTCAACCTCCAACTCTAACTACTGTCCTTAGGTTGACTGGTGGGGACTCAGGCTTGCCTCATACCATCCAAGCAATGACTACAACCCTCAAACTGAACCACACCAGTTTCTTCTTGCTATCCTCTAGCAATTCTTCTTCTTTCCATAGTGGTCATGTTGTGATTTTATGAATATAAGGAGTAAACTAGAACAAATAATCCTAAAATTTGTATGGAACCACAAAAGACCCCAAATAACCAAAGCAATCTTGAAAAAGAAGAAAACTGGAGGTATCACAATCCCAGATTTCAAGATATACTACAAAGCTGTAGTAATCAAAATGGCATGGTGCTGGCACAAAAACAGACACATAGATCAATGGAACAGAAAAGAGAGCCCAGAAATAAAGTCATACCTACATGGTCAATAGATTTACAATGAAGGAGGCAAGAATATGCAGTGAGGTAAAGACAGTCTCTTTGAAAAATTGGTTCTGAGAGAACTGGATGGCTATATGCAAAAGAATGAAACTGGACCACTTTCTTACACCACACACAAATATAAATTCAAAATAGAATAAAGACCTAAATGTGAGACCTGAAACTGTAAAAATCCTAGAAAAGAGCACACACAGTAATTTCTCTGACATCAGCTATAGCAACATTTTTCCAGATACATGTTCTAAGGCAAGGAAAACAAAAGCAAAAATGAACCATTGGGACTAGATCAAAAGGAAAAGCTTCTTCTGCACAGCAAAGGAAACAATCAACAAAACAAAAATACAACCTACTTGAATGGGAGAATATATTTACAAATGACATACCTGATATGGGACCATACCTGATATGGTCCAATATATATAAAGAACTTATACAACTCAACACCAAAAAACCTCAAACAATCCAATTAAAAATGGGCAGAAGACATGAACAGACATTTCTCCAAAAAAGATACACAGATGAAAAGATGCTCAACATCACTCATCACCAGGGAAAGGCAATCAAACCCCAATGAGGTATCACCTCACACCTATAAGAATGGCTAAAATGAAAAATACACGGGGGGTTACCTGGGTGGTTCAGTCAGTTAAGCAACTGCCTCTGGCTCAGGTCATGATCTCAAGATCCTAAGATGGTCCTGCATTGGCTCCCTCATCAGCGTGAGAGTTTGGTCTGTCCCCCTGCTCATGTTCTTTCTCGCTCTCAAATAAATAAATAAATCTTAAACACACACACACACACACACACACACACACACACAAGAAATAACAAGTGTTGGCAAGTATGTGGAGGAAAAAAGGAGCCCTTGTGTACTGTTGGTGGGAATGAAACTGGTGCAGCCATTGTGGAAAATAGAATGGAGGTTCCTCAAAAGATTAAAAATAGAACTACCATATGACCCAGTAATTCCAATATTGGGTATTTACCCAAAGAATATGAAAACACTAATTTGAAATGATATATTCACCCCCAGGTTTATTGTAGCATTATTTACAATAGCCAAAATATGGAAGCAATCCAAGTATCCATCAACTGATGAATAAATAAGATGTGCTATACATAAGTAATGGAATATTATTCAGCCAAGAAAGAATGAAATCTTGCCATTTGCAAAAACACGCATGGATCTAGAGGGTACAATGTTAAGGGAGATAAGTCAAAGACAAATACCATACGGTTTCACTGAAATGTGGAATTTAAGAAATGAACCAAGAAAAAAGATAAACCAAAAACTAGACTCTTTTTTTTTTTTTTTAAGATTTTATTTTTAAGTAATCTCTATATCCAACATGGGGCTCAAACTCACAACCCTGAGATTAGGAGTCACATGTCCTTCCACCTGAGCCAGCCAGGTGCCCCCCAAAACCAGACTCTTAACTCTAGAGAACAAACTGGTGGTTATCAGGGAAGCAGTGGGGGAGGGGATGGGAGAAACAGGTGAAGGGGATTAAGAGTGCACTTACCACCATGAGCACTGAGTAATGTACGGAATCGTTCAATCACTATGTCATGCACCTGAAACTAAGATAACATGGCATGTCAACTATACTGGAATTAAAACTTTAAAAAATTTGTTAAAGAGTAATATATTACTCTTTATAATGTGTGTACAGAACACTTTCACATTATAGGAAATCTGGCAAAATCAAGATAAATATTACAAATGCCACACTACTGCTCATGGGACAAGACATTGAGAAAATCAGAGGTGATTGTTGCTTAATATAAAATGACCTAACTCCTTTCTAGCCGTTTGCCACTTCCTGACAGAATTTCACATATATTTAAAATTTAAATATTTACTCGTACTTAACTACCGCAACCTAGAGATTCGATACTTAAATGTAAATGTTAAGTCAGGAAGGATAAAAGTAGACTTTATAGATTTTTCACAGCTTTGAAAATAGGCTTCATCTTCCGGTGGAAGAGAGCAACTCACAGGCACTGGGGGAGGCTTTCACCGACACCGCCTTTGGGTTAGCATGGGGAGGAGTGCGCCACCCTCCTGGGACTGTTCTGGGAGCCAGGGTGTGGTAAGACGTGTTGAGGGAATTGCTGGAAGGCAGAGGCCGAGTTGGGAGGTGGAACCCATGTCCTGAAGTTAGCCACGGCCACAGCATGAGGCATGGGTGGGGTTGGGAGGTGCCCCCTCAGTGGAGAACGCCAGAGAGAGAAGGACCTGCACTCCACACCTGTTTGTGTTGACTTCTGGATTTTCTTTTCGAGAAAACAAAGTTCACTCCACGGTTATTCATGTGGTTAAAGATGCAGTCATTCTGACAGAGATTTAAAAAAAAACAAAAATCACACCTGAGGTAGAAATAAATCATTTCTATGATGGGGCACCTGGGTGGCTCAGTGGCTTAAGCCTCTGCCTTTGGCTCAGGTCCTGATCTCAGGGTCCTGGGACTGAGCCCCACATCGGGCTCTCTGCTCAGTGGGGAGCCTGCTTCTCCCCACCCTCTGCCTGCCTCTCTGCCTACTTGTGATCTCTGTCAAATATATAAATAAAATCTAAAA
Source organism: Mustela erminea (assembly GCF_009829155.1). Taxonomy (NCBI): domain Eukaryota; kingdom Metazoa; phylum Chordata; class Mammalia; order Carnivora; family Mustelidae; genus Mustela; species Mustela erminea. The sequence goes on from NC_045628.1 coordinate 11,448,608, forward strand.
AAAAAAAATCACTTCTGTGACTTCTCCTGAAACTGCACTTTGATGAGGGGAAGGTGGGGGAGCGGGAGAGAAAGCAGAGGGCGCCCAATAGGCTCCTGAGGCAAATGGGAAGGCACAAACGTTAAGACAGTCACGTGCTGGCATCAGGTTGTTTTAAGTTTTTTTCAAAGATCGGTAATAAGGGGCCACATTTCTGGGTAGCAATGCACGGAATTCGATGGCGCACCTGTTAGCCAGTGTTTGGCAATGCTTTTGTTGGTTTTTGCCATCATGTGCTGACGGTGGGTAGCTGAGTTATGGAACAATGGAAGTTCTTTTCTTCAAATTTGTTCCACCAAACAGTTCTTAAGAGGTAGCTTAGATCACTTTACATGTTTACTATCAGGGAGGTGCCATTTAATAGCAGCGATGCTTTGTACTACATGCTGAACCCACTGTACAACAAAACACAATCTTCACAGCTGCTTTCTTAAAATCCTCACAACCAACTTTGAAACCAAATACGATTAAAATTGTCATTTAAGTAAGGATCCAAATAAGAGGTTTCAATTTGGGGGCGCCTGGGTGGCTCAGTGGATTAAGCCGCTGCCTTCGGCTCAGGTCATGATCTCAGTGTCCTGGGATCGAGCCCCGCATCGGGCTCTTTGCTCAGCGGGAGCCTGCTTCTCTCTCTCTCTCTGCCTGACTCTCTGCCTACTTGTGATTTCTCTCTCTGTCAAATAAATAAATAAAATCTTTAAAAAAAAAAAAAAAAAAAAAAAAAAAGAGGTTTCAATTTGGTGAATTAAAAATGAAGTCTCGGGACGCCTGGGTGGCTCAGTTGGTTAAGCAGCTGCCTTCGGCTCAGGTCATGATCCCAGGGTCCTGGGATTGAGTCCCACATCAGGCTCCTTGCTTGGCAGGGAGCCTGCTTCTCCCTCTGCCTCTGCCTGCCTCTTTGTCTGCCTGTGCTCGCTTGCTCTCTCTCCCTCTGTCTCTTACAAATAAATAAATAAAATCTTTAAAAAAAAAATGAAGTCTCGATTTCTTTTTTTTTTTTAAGATTTTATTTATTCATTTGACAGACAGAGATCACAAGTAGGCAGAGAGGCAGGCAGAGAGAGAGGGGAAAGCAGGCTCCCCACTGAGCAAAAAGCCCGACTCGGGGCTTGATCCCAGGGTCCTGGGATCATGACCTGAGCCGAAGGCAGAGGCTTAAACCACTGAGCCACCCAGGTGCCCCTGAAGTCTCGATTTCTGAAAAGATAGGTACACAGGAAAGCGTTAACAGTGATTATCTTGGGGCGCCTGGGTAGCTCAGTGGGTTAAAGCCTCTGCCTTTGGCTCAGGTCATGATCCCAGGGTCCTGGGATTGAGTCCTGCATCAGGCTCTCTGCTCAGCGGGGAGCCTGCTTCCCCCACTCTCTCTCTGCCTGCCTCTCTGCCTACTTGTGATCTCTCTCTGTCAAATAAATAAAATCTTAAACAAAAACAAAAACAAAGAAACAGTGATTGTCTTCTGGGTGGAGAACTCAGTGACTAGAGGATGAAGACAGATTTTCTCTATATGCGTTAGTACAGTTTGAATAGTGTACCATGTACATGGATGGCCTATTTCTAAGGAAAAATCGAATTAAAATACTGAAGATTAAAATAAATGTTCAGAATCTATAAAGAGTTTTTTCTTAAACCTCCAAGGGAAAGGGAAACAAGTTCTACTAAGAAAAGCCCTCTCTCCTCCAGCCTCTGCACCTCAATAGCTTTGTGCAATTCCCTTGAGGAGCCTAGTAAGTATAAGCATGTGTGGGAGTTAAAAATGCATTTAATCACTTCCCCCCAAAGTTTGACGGAAGTGTGGCAAGGAGGGCCATCTGTTTTGTTTGAAAGAGAAATGACCCAGCATTCTGATTTCAATTAGCCTCTTTGTAGCTTTATGTTTGAGCCGGTTCCATGGGTAACAGTTCAAACTTAAGTGTGGACAGGAGCTGGCCACGTTCTGCCGGTGCTGATTGGTTTTAACAACTGTCAGTGATCATGAAACAAGTGTACAAGACAATGTTGCTGCATACACGTTAAAATGCATAATTTTATGGAATCAAAACAGCACAGTCTAGAATCTGAGAGCTAAACAAAATAGTGAAATGGTGTCTTTATGTCATTCTATCAATTTAAAAATTTAAAATCAGTATCACTTACTTAAATTCTTAGTTTCACTCTAACAAATACACACCTACTATGTGCCAAGTATTGTTGCACACTGGGCAGGAACCAAAGAGGATATAAGTGGTGGTTCCTGCCCTTCAGAAAGAAGTCTGTGATCTTTTGGGAGGATAAGCCTGCAAAGTTAAACAATCCGAGTAATATTTATGACAATAGGAGAGCTGTCAAACATCACTATGTAGCTTAGCACATTACTAGGTGTTCAGGGGATGAGAAGGATTACTTGGGCCAAAACCTTTATACTGGAGGGGTCTGCTTGTAGCAGTAGAGCAGGATTCTAAAGCCTGTGTCCCTTAATCATTTTCACTCAAATCTCTCACATGCATTCGCACACACACACATGCACACGCACACGCACACACACACACACATGGCCGGAGGTTTACAGAAGTGGGTGCAGAGCTTCTAGAATGGCTAAAGAGATGTGTCACTGTGTTGGTGAAGGTCCAAACACCCTGGTGGCTTTAGGGAGGTCAGCCTGAGTCTCGGTCCTAGTTCTCACGGCTTCCCAGGCTGTGTTTGTCAAAGACACCCGGTTCCTGGGCCCCCACCCTGCACAGGTAGGGTGCCCAATCCTCTGATACAAGTCATGCAGCAGGTCTCGAGGAAGTCGTATGAATGGGGGAGGGGGGGGTCAGTGTGGGTGGCAGCTAGTTTGTGCATTCCAGTCATGACTGATCCACCGTGTCCCTGCAGGCAAAGCAAATGCCACCGTGCTCGGGTGCGCCCAGTTCTTACCATCTGGTTTCCTGATGTCCTGACGGAAGATTCTCGCACCTCAGTTCTCAGCTTCCTGTTTCTTATCCCGACCCCTTCTCCTCAGGGGGCTGGCGAAGCTCTTCAAAGTCACATAATCCAGAGCAGAGGAGCAAGAGTCTGGAGGGTGTCCTCTGACTCCTAGTGGTGGCGGCCACCGAGGACTGTGTGGTAGGGCTGTGGTTAGGCAGCAGTGTCAAGGGATGGCTTCTTCTGGGTCCTCAGCTCCTTCCAAGCTAGTGCGGCCAAAGCAGGACACGCACAGCAACTCTCCGGGGATCAACCCTCGCCTTACACCTTAGTGGGCGACTGTACCGGAAACAGTCTCAGTCGACACGCACCAACACCCTGTGTCTGCCTGCAGCCTTAGCCGAAAACAGAACCGGTTCACTCTGACTCACTGGCCTATTAGTTTCTTTGATAATAATGTTAACAAAAACATTTAGCTTGTATTGAGGAAAAAAAGCAGATTTGAGTTCTACATAGACATCATTGATCATAAAGTACCAGTAAAAACCAGCTTTTAAAAGGAAACACTAATCTTTCATTCTATCATTTTTTACTTAAATTGGCCATATTTTTAATTCTTTTCAGAGAAATTAATGACCTATGACCTATTGTAGTACTATTTATATAGCACAGTCAAGAGCACCTATGTGGCTTAGACTGCTTTTTTGCTAAAAATATCCACAGGAAATAATAAATAGGACTTTCAGGAGCCAGTGCTTTCTTCTTTATAAAATCAAATAGCTCATTATTAATAAAAATGTCAACTATATCGGGGACCAAAGAATAAAAGAGAACGAAAGATAATCAAATGCGAGAACGAAGACAGATCAAATGGGCAGAACAAAGAAATCCAGTAGAATTTCAAAAACTAGAGAAATGTGCAGTAATAATGATTTTGTGTTTAGACTTCAAATTACAGTAAGGGAGAGAGCAAATCAGTAGAACGAAACAGATTGGACTCTGTCAAAGTAAAAATTTCTGAGAAGGCATTATGTCCTACATAGGGATTTCATTGCAGACATAGATGTTATGGCCACTGTCCAGGCTGTAGGAGAAAAATACAGATATGCAAAAATATTTTAATGACATAAATTTACATATTAATGAAATACTAGAATGTCCTGCTATCAATAGGCAAAAAGTGAGGACTGCATTCTGTTAAGAGGTCATTTATCCTGTTCATTAAAAACCAAAAGCAGGCTTTTATAAAGCTTTCTAAAGTTAATCGTTAAAAAAATCCTTAAGGCCTGTAATGCTTTGTAATTCTAAACGTGTTTTGTGAGTCCTGGCATTACATAATCTTAGCTAGTATATGTGAAAGTATGAGGGATTGATAGCACAGATTTAAGATACTGATTAAATTTCAAGTCAAACATGAAATAGAACAAAAGCACCAGATGCCCTTTTAGGACCATACAGCCTCTTCCCGGCTGTGCCGAGCTTTGCACCTTGTATGGGGCGGTGAAGACGAAAGGTCTAGCCACAGCTACTTCCCCCAAGTGCTCAGTTACCTCAACGGCAGCCTTTCAAGGCTCTCCTTTGAAGCACTAATCATGTGCCATAAAACCCAGACTGCAAATGTTAAACAGCGTTACTAAGACGACTTTAAATACTGGCACTGCTGAAGATGATCAGATCAGCCAAGAGTTGGGACCTGGAGAAAAAGGCATAACCAGGCAAATTCTGAAGTGACCAGAAAAGGAAAAACAACTCAGAAATCTTGTGACTGCCCTCTGTGCTCATGGCATAGCGGCAACCAAGGCGAGCGAGCTGGAAGCACGGCCGCTGCCGCCTCAGGCAGTCAGTCAAAGCCGTGGAGAAGAGGCTGCATCCTCCACACCCGCTTCTCACCACTGGTCTTGCCTTCCTCTTTGCTGTCTCCTTTCTCATCTTTACTCCCTCCTAAATCTTTCCCTTTGATTTTTAAAAAAAGATTTTATTTATTTGAGAGACAGAGATCACAAGAAGGCAGAGAGGCAGGTAGAGAGAGGGGGGGAAGCAGGCTCCCTGCTGAGCAGAGAGCCCGATGTGGGGCTCGATCCCAGAACCATGGAATCATGACCTGAGCCGAAGGCAAGAGGCTTTAACCCACTGCGCCACTCAGGCGCCCCTCCTTTGATAGCTTTATTTTTCCAATTGCCTGACTATTATTTAAATGTAAATGTGCTTACTGCGAAGTATAAAGAAAACTGGAAGTTTTATAAAAAAAAAAAAAAAATTCGAGGAGCGCCTGGGTGGCTCAGTCAGTTGAGCGAATGCCTTTGGTTCAGGTCATGATCCCAGAGTTCTGGAATTGAGTCCTGCATCGGGCTCCCTGCTTGGTGGGGAGTCTGCTTCTCCCACTGACCTCTCTCCTCTCATGGTCTCTCTCTCAAATAAATAAAATCTTAGAAAAAAATTCTATCAAAACAGGAAGCTGACTGCTTTAGTCACTAAGCTAATTGTTTACAGAAGGAAACATAAAATTTAAACTTACCTCTAATCAACAAAACTAGTCTACCTCTGAATCCAGCTTTTTATAAAACCTTTTGTTTAGTCAAGCAGCTTACCTCAACTGTACTTTAATAGTATTATATATAAAAAATTAAATATACTTCAACAGATGTAGAAAATACATTTGAAAGGAACTTCTCTGTCTTAATCTCTGTGTGAAGTTAAAAATAACTAGAGTTCCTTCACACTTCAAAACCAACAGGTTAGTTTTTTAAAAAAGGAAATCAACAGAATAACTGGGTAAGAGCCCAGCAAACTCACTATTCTATTTGTTCTCTCCTAAGCAGCAAGCACTGAGCCCCTAAAATACAAGATGAACATTCTTATAGGTATAAACAGACTAATGTTTCTGAAATCATCCCAAACTTCTCTTCACATATAAATGGACTTCAATTAGATGAATATGAAAGAGAAATAGTTATCTTTTCTTTAAAAGATCTTTTTTTATTTAACTAGAGGATATTATGCTAAGTGAAATAAGTTAGAGAAAGACAATTATCACATGATCTCACTAGTACGTGGAATTTGAGAAACAAAACAGAGGATCATAGGGGAAGAGAGGAAAATATGAAACAAGATGAAACAAGAGAGGGAGACAAATCATAGGAGACTCTTAATCTCAGGAAACAAACTGAGGGTTGCTGGACTGGAGCAGGGTGGGAGGGAGGGGGTGGCGGGGTGATGGGCACTGGGGAGGGTATGTGCTATGGGGAGTGCTGTGAATTTGTAAGACTGATGATTCACAGACCTGAACCCCTGAAACAAATAATACATTTTAATAAAAATTAATTTAAAAAATTGAGGCAATTCCCCATGACCAATTTGCTAATGAACTATGGTTTCAAATTAAAAAAAAAAAAAGATTCATTTATTAGAGAGAGAGAAAGCACGAGTGGGAGAGAGGGGCAGATGGAGGAGTGGGCTCCCCGCTGAGCAGGGAGCCTGACATGGGGCTTGATCCCAGGACCCCGGGATCATGACCTGAGCCAAACGCAGCCGCTTAACCAACTGAGCCACTCAGGCACCCCAGAAAGCTATTTCTTAACTTTTAAGAAATAAACTGTGAAATCCAAGCGAAGACAATGTAATCATAAAGAGGGAGATTTGCTAGTCATTGTTAATGTATAAACAAATACTGACTTAAAAAAATTAAAAATGGGGTGCCCGGATGACTCAGTCCATTAGGCATCCGACTCTTGATTTCAGCTCAGGTCATGATCTCAGGGTTGTGAGACTGAGTCTTGTGCCAGGATCCCCACTGAGCCTGAAGCCTGCTTAAAATTCACTCTCTCTCCCTCTCCTTCTGCCTCTCTCCCACTCCCTGCTCATGCTCTCTCTTTAAAATATTAATAAAGTAAACAAAATGATTGAGATTTTTATTAAAAAATAAATGAAAAATACTGTGCTTTGAAAAACAGGTAAAAAAATATAAAATCCTTAATGAAATGTAGTGAGGCCCGTATTAATTGCTAGACTTAGATCATTTATCTGGCCAGATACGCACAACTAAAATTTCTATTACTGCCTAAGAGTGAAAAATCTGATTTGTCACAAAGCCCAAGAGACTGGAATTTCCTTTAGATCAAGCAAGAAAGTGTTGCATGAACAGAAATCAGTAAAATTTGATAAAACAGTATAAACCATCTTAAAATAACACTGGTAAATAGATTGCTGTTTATAGGCTCTCCTTGAATATACGATAGGTAATGATGCAATGAAGACGTTTTTACAATATTTATTAAGATAACAAATTTATAAATTGAAAGACTCAGAGGCACATAGTTTAAAAGGCCAATACCATGGGAATAATGAAGTCAACACAGAAAAGAAGATATGAACAGTTACAACCAATACAAGATTTTTTTAAAAGCCACATCCCCCCAATAAACACATCATATGAATCATCCTTCAAAATTACCATGATAAAAAGTTATTTCCTTCAAAGAAAAATAATTCTTTCCACCTACCGAGCCTAGAAAATCCTATTTACAATGAGCTGTCCTGCATTTCATCAGTACTGTGTCATATGGCCTCCTCTATTCTGCCATCAGAAGTATTGAAAATTTTATAGCTATTGTATTTACAAATGCACATAATATTTAAATTTGCTCTTCACTGAGAACAACTGAATATATACTTAATCAAATCACGATACAAATGTTTTAGTGTTGAAAACACATTTTGTGGAGACAGGTGTATGGGAAGAAGTGTATTTAGAATTATGTTGTTTCTGAAGGATTACTAGGCCAATAAGTCTGATAAAACTCAAGGTAGTCACAAAAACAGGTCTTTGTTGATGAAGAATTTAATTTATTTCTGTTTTAACTGGACACACTGGCTTCTTCAGTCAACTTTCACCACACTGTATATTTTGGTAACAAACCAAAAGCATGCAAAGAAGCCAATTGTTCCTATAAAAGAAAAAAACAAAAATCAACACTTTTCCAGAGGAAAATTCATAATTTACACAAAAACACAGACTTAAAATGATTGATTCCTTACAAAAAGCCACAAAACTATAAACTACTCTTACCAGGCATAGATCCATAAGCTTTTTTGAAAAACATACAAGTAGTTCATATCAAATTTTTTACAGAATAGGACTTTTTAAACTTTACGATTACCTAAGCTTTCTATAATATATTCTTCTCCTTATTACATGCAAGAAACCTGAAATTAAAAGATGAATAGGATACCAATTTTCCTTTCCTATTTAAGAATATTTCATCACAAAATGGAAAACTGCTATTAAAATTAATTCAAGGTATGATATGAACAGTTTAAAGGGAATATCAGATTTACAGAATAATTAAATGGGAATATTCTCTAAACATAGTTATTGGGAATTGTCAGTTTCCAAAGAACTACAATAAAACTAAACTCAGAAAGTTCTTACGAAGTGTTAAAAGTGATAAATTAGAATAATAACAAAGATGCATCCCACTGTATAGGAGAGGTGGCGTGGCCTCAGAGAACAGAGCAGCTCTGTCAGCCCATTTCTTATTAAAACAGAGATAATTTGGGGGTGCCTGGGTAGCTCAGTCAATTAAGTGTCTCCCTCGGCTCAGGTCATGATCTCGGCATCCTGGGATTGAGCCCTGCATCGGCATTTCCTGCTCAGTGCGGAGCCTGCTTCTCCCTCTCCTTTTGCCCCTCCCCCTGCTTGTGCTCACTCTCTCTCAAATAAATAAAATATAATAAAACATAATTCGATCTGCCCTAGATAGAGTAAATGAGATGATTCATTAAAAAAAAAAAAAATACATGTTTTGGTTTTCAAGTATCTTCCTCAGTCTAGATTCCAAAAAATTTGAATTCTAGACAGATGACAAAAATGACACTCAGTTAAGTAAATGTCTAATGGTTACGTGGCTGGCTGGTCAGCAGGATCAGAATGCAAACTCACTTTCTCTGACTTCAAGTATAGTGCCATTTTAAACCTCACCATGCTTAGATTTGCTAAACATATATTCAGAGACTCTGTTTTGCAAAAGAGTATTTACTTAATTGTGAACTGCCTAAAGTATTTTCAAAAGCCAGAATTTTTTTCCCAGAATTACCCTCTGAGAATAATAAGTCTAAGTGCTAAAGAACACAGAAGGGGATATACATATCCTTGTGTAAGCTTACATTTAAAGTTCCAATGTGTTCACCGTTGTTTTAAATGTAATACAAAGAAAAAGTATGAGGACATTTTCTTTTTTTTTTTTTTTAAGATTTTTAAAAATTTATTTATTTGACAGACAGAGATCACAAGTAGGCAGAGAGGCAGGCAGAGAGAGAGGGGGAAGCAGGTTCCCTGCCGAGCAGAGAGCCCGATGCGGGGCTCGATCCCAGGACCCTGAGATCATGACCTGAGCCGAAGGCAGAGGCTTAACCCACTGAGCCACCCAGGCGCCCCAAGAGGACATTTTCTAAGTCAAGAGACTATATATGGGACATTAGTAAGGGATGTTAAAAAATTATTGTACTCATTCATATAACTCATGTCCCTACAATGTGCCCGTCACTATGTCTGTTTTAGAAGACATAAAAATACATCTTTTGGATATTCAAAAGATCATTATTAAGGTTTGAGAAGAGGCTGGGGCTAATTTTAGAAAAGCAATGGTGAAAACATAAATGTATTTAAACAACCTTATGCTTAGCAAGAACTTCTTCCCTTAGGTTCGGTTCCTTCAGCTTTGGTGTTACTGATAGACACCGCGCAGCAGGGCCTACCAAGCAACACTTAGCTGCACGGAGGGCTAAATACAGGAGTGCTGAGTAGCAGAAGCCTTCATGGATTTTATAAAAGGAAAATATAAATAAAATGCCTACCAACTTATTGACTAAAACTAATCATCTTAGGTCTTACCTGTAAAAAGAAAGAAGATCAAAACCATTATCATGGTATAGCCAAAGTACAGAATTGTACTTGCTGTTCCTGTGATCTGCAGTTTTGAGAAGAAGTAGTGCACTGCATATATTAAGAAATATACTGCAGTAAAGCCACTGGTAAGGAACGAACGCCACTGCCAGTGATAATCCTAAGTGGAGAAGAAAAAAAGAATAAGAATTAGTTTCCAATTAATAGACAATATGGAGCTGAGCAGAGTTACAAAGCAAACACAGCTAAGGGAAACAGCCCCCAAATCTAATTTCTGCTAACATTTCCAATCTTTTTCCCCTACTGAATTTTGCCCATTTCCCTCCTCACTAAAGATGCTAAGAACCATCCCCTACTTTTGGAGGTGCTACTGGCTAAAAACGTGCTGAAAAATCTTTTTTTTTTTTTTTTTTAAAAGATTTTATTTATTGGACAGAGAGAGAGAGAGCAAGCAAGCACAAGTAAGGGGAGGCAGGCAGTGGGAAAGGAAGAAGCAAGCTCCCCGCCAAACAGAGAGCCTCATGAGGGGCTCAATCCCAGCACTCTGGGATAATGACCCGAGCTGAAGACAGAAGATTTTTTTCTTTTTTGAAAGATTTTATTTATTTATTTGACAGAGAGAGACAAAGTGGGAGAGGGAACAAAAGCAGGGGAATGGGAGAGGGAGATGCAGGCTTCCCACCGAGCGGGATGCAGGGCTCAATCCCAGCACCCTGGGATCACGACCTGAGCCAAAGGCAGACGCTTAACCTACTGAGCCACTGAGGGGCCCCTGAGAAATCTTAAACGTACTTAAATGTACTTAAAGTACTTAACTGTACTTAAAATGTACTCTTCCCAAAGAAAAGCAATGTATAAGAGCTTACTTACATAGCTCAAAATTAATATTACTTATCTTACAATCTGGTCAGCTCTATATTAGGAAAATTATCCTATCAAGGCCTGGTTGAAATCTACTTTGTTACTACTAACAAAATTTAAACAAGGTCGATTTTTAAAACAGGTCTTCTTACTTTGACATAAAGTAGCTGGTAGCTTACCAGGAGATCTTAAAAAAAAAAAATTCACTTTTTCCTTACCCCTTGGAATATGTGAAAAATAAATATACTTAAAAAGTATACCAGCACAAATGAGAAAATCTTAAGGAATCCACACACAGAAAGTATTATAGCAAATAAATTCAGCAAAGTTATAGGGTCCGAGACTGAAATGAAAATCAGCTGTGTTTTTATATACTAACAATGGGCACTATGAAAAGGAAACTTAGAAAATAATTTCATGGGGTGCCTGGGTGCCTCGGTTGGTTAGGCAGCTGCCTTTGGCTAGGGTTGTGATCCCAGGATCCTGGGATCAAGCCCTGCATCAGGCCCTTGCTCAGTGGGAAGCCTGCTTCTCCCTCTCCCTCTGCCTGCCTCTCTGCCTACTTGTGATCTCTTTTTCTCTCTGTCAAGTAAATAAATAAAATCTTTAAAAATGATAATAGTAACAATAATAATTTCATTTACAACAGCATCCAAAAAGATACAACACCTAGTAAGAAATTCAACCAAGGATGTGAAAGACTTATATACTGAAAACTATAAAATAGGTTAAAAAAATAAATAAACAAAGACAACTGAAATCAATGAAAGATATCCCACGTTCATGGACTGGCCGAGTCAATACTGTTAAGACGGCAGTGCCCCCCTAAAAATCTGAGAGTCAATGCCACTCTTATCGGAATTCCAATGACCTTTTTTGCAAAAAAGGAAAAGGTGATCCCAAATTCATATGAAATTTCAAAGGGTCCTAAATAGTCAAAATAATCTTCACAAAGGAACAAAGTTGGACGATTTACCCTTTCCAATTCCAGAATTTACTACAAAACTATGGTAATCAAAACAGTGTGGTACTAGCATAAGGACAGCAATATATACCACTGGAATAGAATTGTGAATCCAGATACAAATCCCCATATCTATGGGCAATGGGTTTTCCACAGGGTTACAAGACCACTCAATGAAGAAAGAACAGTCTCTGTAACAAATGGTACTGGAGGGGCGCCTGGGTGGCTTAGTCGTTAAGCATCTGCCTTCGGGTCATGATCCTATGGTCCTGGGATTGAGCCCCGCACTGGGCTCCCCATTCCCCCTGCTTGTGTTCCTGCTCTCGCTATCTCTCTCTCTGTCAAATAAATAAATAAAATCTTCAAAAAAGCAAAACAAAACAAAACAAAAAAACAAGTGGTACTGGAAAAACTATATATACACATGCAAAGGCATGAGGAATTTCTAATTACCATAATCAAAAAAATTAACTCAAAGTGGATCGATGACCCAAATATATAAGCTAAAACTAGACACTCAGGAAAAAACAAAGAGGTAAATTTTCATTGCCTTGGATTTAGCAATTAGTTCTTAGATATGACAACAAAAGAAAAGAAAAGATAAATCAGACTTTATCAAAATTAAAAACTTTTGTGTTAAGGCCATTATCCAGTAAAAAGACAACCTAAAGAATGAGGGAGAAATATTTGCAAAAATATTCTCTCATTTATCTGACAAAGGTCTAGTATTTGTATTCGGAATATATACAGAACTCTTCTAGTTCAACAAAAAGATAAACTACCCAGTTTATAAATGGGCAAAAGATCTGAACAGACAGTTCTCTGAACAAGATACACAGATGGTCAACAAGCACAAAAAAAGGATGCTCAACATCATTAGTCACTGGAAAATGAAAATCACAATCATAGTAAGATACCACTTCACACCTACTAGGATGGCTAGAGCTTTTTTTTTTTTTTTTTTAAAAAGGGGGGGGACAGCAACTGTAGGATGGGATGTGGAGAATGAGAACCCTTGTGCATTGCTGGTAGGAACGCAAAACAGTACAGCCACTGTGAAAAACAGTTTGGTGGTTCTGCAAAAAGTTAAACGAAGAATTATCTATCATATGACTCAGCGATTCCGCTCCTATATACATACCCAAAAGAACTGAAAACTGGTACTCAAAACAAATATTTGTAAATGAATGTTCACAGCAGCACTATTCACAATAGCTGAAAGGTGGAAATAAACGTAATTTACATCAACAGGTCAATGGAGATAAGGAAACTGGGATACATCCATACAATGGGGTATTATTCGGCTATAAATAGGAACAAAGTACTGAATCGAAAAGATTCTCCTAAAGCGAAAGAAACCAGACGTGAAAGGCCACATGTTGTAGGATTCCATTCATATGAAATGCCCAGAATAGATAAATCTGTAGACAGAAAGCAGATTGGTGACTGCCAGGTCTTACATGGGGAGGAGGGTGGGAAATAACTGCTTAATAGGTATGAGGTTTTACTTAAGGGTGATGAAAATATTTTGGAACTAGAAAGAGGTGGTAGTTACACAACACTGTAAATGAATGTAGTAACTAGCACCCTGAATTGTTCACTTTTTAAAATGGTTAATTTTAAGTTAAGTGAATTTAACCTTAACTTTAAAAGAAAAGCATCTCAAGTTTAACAAAGTTAGATTTAATCTGCTGTATAGAAAACAATGATAAAAGAATAATTTATTACAACCCAGACCTTTAAAAATTAATTCTACATAAGAATGCCATCATATTGCCATGGATATAATTCATTGTAATGTAACTGCTAAATGTTTTAGTGAATTTTCCCACAAAGATGTTTACTAAATTTCCAGTCTAGAAATATCTATGCTTCATAAAGAGTATTAATTTTTAATTTAGACATTAAAAACTCAAAAATGAAAATTCAGCATAATGTGGTATTCTCAGAAAATTAACATTTGTAACCTGTAGCTCTAAATAAATATACTGAACTGAGATACTATCTTAATCCATTCCTAAAGAGGGCTACATCTGATTCAGGAATACAGGTTAATTTCTACCTTAATAAACACATATTTACAGAAGTTATTTCAATTAATAGTTCAAAATCACTTTATGCCAAAATTATAAATACTGTCTACAAATTAATGTAAAGTGGACATTGCCGACACATACCTCCGCACATAGGTGGAAATAGCAAAGCAGTATAGTTGCTTCTGAACATGTAATCACCAAAATGATAAACACCAGAAACAGGAAGCCAAACATGTAATACATCTGGTGTGACCTATAACAAACACGTCAAGATTAAACTATAAACATTTTCTTTTTGATACAATAAATGACACAATCTCATGTTCCCTGAACTGGGAAATGTTTGCCTTTTGTCCCAACTAGTCCAAGACAACAGATTCCCAGAGGTGTAGACAGTGAGGGAGTATGGGTGGGGCAGGGAGAGGAAAGGAAGCGGCAGTGTCATGAGATAACGCCTTCTCACTCCGGCAGAACCTGAAACTCTTACTCAAATACGCTTAGTCTAATTGTCTACCAGTGAGTCAGAGAAATTCAATAAAAAAATTACTGGACAGGCAGAGCCAAAGTAAAAAAGGGTTCCACTTGGTATATACTGTTTCTTACTGTGTATGACAGAAACAGCTGAATTGTGAAAATGCTGTGACAATGGGGAAGGAAATGTGTTCTAATCGCTAAAAAGCTCAAATTCAGTTCTGATTTTCTGCTACTGAAAACCCTGGCACCTGCTGTAACGTGGCAACGCGATCAAATGATGAGGCAATACCACAGTGCACACCCCCTAATAACAGACTGGCTCCAAATGAGCACTACGAGTTCCTCCATGTAAATAAGAAATCACAGAATGAAGGAATTGGGGGTGAGTAAGACCTCCGAAGGTCATCTACCTCCACCCTTCTCCCAAGGCTTGCTCGACTCCCCTTCATCATGGGCTCAGAGTAGCCTCCCTCTGAAGCAGTACCGATTACTACCAAAGAACACAGGTTTGGAAAGACAGGTCAATTTTCCATTACATGGTAGCTGTGTGACACCGACAGATCACTTAACATCCAAAGCTTCACCCCTCTCTCTCTAAAATGGGGATAACACCTATCTCACAGAAATCCAAGAATTCATAAGCACTCAATTAATAATAGGTGTTAACACACCTTTTCTCACATGGAAAAGGTAACCTTTCGGCTCGTAAGATTTTTGATTACTAGAGAACAGTTCACATTTATAAGATACAAAGAGTCATCCAGAGAAACAAAAGGAGAAAGCTAATACTACATATAATGGTAATGGGAATAAGAAGACTTCTCCCTGCTTACCAGATACTGTTCAGGATAAAGAACAGCTGTATGAAGATGCAGCCGAAGGGCAGAATCCCTCCCATGATGATGCCCGGCAGTGGCTTGGTGTAGAAGGACTGCTCCGGAATCTGACGTGGGATCTGATTGGTTCGAACTGGGTGTTCAATGGCCTTTAGTAAAATGAAGAAAGCATTCACAGTTATGTGTCTATTTTAAAAATTCTCTATGTTAGTATTTGCCTGCTTTTTTTCTCAGCTTCCAATCTGACACTATCGCCAATACAAGTCTGCTTAAGATAATCAAACTGAAATGTGTATTGAGAAGCAATGACCCAAACACCATTAGTACGATATTCAGTCTGTCCGCTGAAGCAAGCCACCACTGTTCCAGTAGCTATCCACAAATGGTTTTAGATGAAACAAATACACAGAAGGAGATAATAGAGTAAAAATAATAGTTAAAACAAAGGTAGAGTTAGGCTTTCCTTTTTAATTACATACTTGGAAGGAATCAGCTAGTTCTCAAATTACTGTCCAGGTATACCTATTTGGCAATGTCATCTTTATCTAAATAGCTGAATTCTACTAAGACTTCAGAACATAAAGGCAAAAATGAACGGCTACATGAAGCTTTATGACCATTAGCTATTGAAAATACTCTCCCTTTCCTAACACCTGACATGGTAGTATAAAAATAAGTGAAACCTAAAGTACTTAAAACATAGCTGGGGGGAAAAAACGAGTACATAGTAGAAATGAATTTTCTTGCAAAAACTGCAAAAACACACTTCCGTAGTTTTTGTGACGGTACAGGAAAAACTTAAAACTTGGTATTCTCACTGAGATCACACTTCTGTGGACCAAATTATCTTCTAGATATACATGTGTACAGGTAGGGAATCAGCATGTCCTCCTTCAGTGTTTGTATTTTTAACAGGCATATTTTCAGAATTTCAAGTACTTATTTATCCATGTAATCAAAAAGATTTTAAATCATGGTAGGTTACTATTTATGCTATAGAGATTTAAAGTAATAAATTAAATAAAATGCCAAAGAATTGAAAAATCTTAGAGAAGGCTGGCACGGTAGGTGCAGTGGAGACAATGAAGCCCTGACAGTTTTTCCAGGCTGTTCTGGGCCCCCTTTACGAAGTGCAGGGGAGTAATACATTATGATCCTTTTAACCTTGTGGACCTTTGTTTTCAGAGAAGAGTAAGGACAGTGAAGTGAGAAGGACAGTGACGACTAAATTCTCATTTTCCTGTTAGCCTGAGGGCAGAAGAGGGCAGTAGAGGCAGAGAAAGACTAGGGGGAAGGGTGGGGTGGAGCTCTGATGAGAATCTTCCATAAAATCAAGTACTAGCAGGAAGGCCATATAAAATTTATTGCAAAGCTACATGTTTAAAAAATGGCTACCGTCTCTTTCCAGTCACTTTCCCACAGCTTTCCTCCTAACCCATATTCTTGGTTTACTTAATTTTAAGTAATATAGAAACACCTAATGCTAAAGAAAAAATGCCATACTTTTTAGGTTAGAAAAAAAAGTAATACAATTATTTTTAATGTTAAAAAGTTAAAGTTTTCATCAGTTTTAATTAGCATTTCATTTCCTATTGATCTACAGTTTACATTTACTTAGAAAAATTTGAAATCTAAGTTTACATATGTGACTTCTCCACCACAGCCCCAAAATACTATTTTAAGAATGACTGCAGTCAGGGGAAAGGGGTAGGGAGAGAGGTTGGTTGGGTTATGGATGTTGGGGAAGGTATGTGCAATGGTGAGTACTGTGAAGTGTGTAAACCTGGTGATTCACAGACCTGTACCCCTGGGGCTAGTAATACATTATATGTTAATAAAAAAATAATAATTAAAAAAAAAAAGAATGCAATCAAACTAAGAGGTCATCTATTTTCTATAAAATCCAGATCACACAGGATAAGTACATATCTTTTAGATGCCTTTTTTTAAAGACACTTTTCTATCTTTTAAGGTGGGATATGCTAATTTCCATAGCTGAAATTTGTTTGAATAAATTAACACCTATAAACTTACATTCTTCTTAAAACCGAAGTATGCACCGATAAACGTTAGAGGCACAGATATGCAGAACCAAAGAGCCAAAATGGCAACCAGCGTTCCAAAAGGAATAGCTGCTGAAGATCCTTCTCCCCAGAGAATCAGATTCATTATAAAGAAGTCAGCAAACACAATCCTAAAAGACACAATAGGCTTTTGGGTAAAACCTGAGTCAGAAGCAAATGATACAGTCCCAATCATATGTAATTAATATTAGAATTTCTGTGTTATACACAAAGAAAATGAAATTGCTCAGTAATGGGGTATATGAATTTAAAACTTCACTAGAAATTGCCAAATTGCTTTACAGATTTTTCCGCCTGACTTAAACTCCCACTGGCAGTTTATGAAAGTTACCTCTTTAAATATTTCATCATGCTTTGGATTGTCAATTTATTGTTTTCATTTGCATTTCCTGTTGACAACAGCCACTTGTGCTAATTGGCTTTATAGATATTATTTCTGTGACTTGCCAGTTACATCTATTGCTCATTTTTCATTTGGGTTGTACATCTTTTCCAAAGTTATAGATGTGAGTTATTATATATTCAAGCTACTAGTAATTCCTTGTTAAATATCTTATTCTCCCAGTTTATAGCTTTTCTATGAACCCAAACCGGTGAACACATGTACTCAATTTTCGTTCAGTCTTTCTTCTGTGAGTACCTTTTATTTTTATTTATTTTTTTAAAAAGATTTTTATTTATTTATTTGACAGACAGAGATCACAAGTAGGCAGAGAGGCAGGCAGAGAGAGAGAGAGAGAGAGAGAGAGAGAGATGCAGAAGCAGGCTCCACGCCGAGCAGAAAGCCCGATGCGGGGCTCGATCCCAGGACCCTGGGATCAGACCTGAGCCGAAGGCAGGGGCTTTAACCCACTGAGTCACCCATGCGCACCTGTGAGTACCTTTAAAAAACATGTCTGTAACATATCGTAATTGTTACTACACTCCCCACACAGAGTTTTTAATGTGATTAGTCATCAACTTTTCCCTTTATCTTTGTGTACTTTAAGACAATCCTTCCTAACCTAGGATCAGATGATAACCTCTGTATTTTCTTCTAATCATAATTTAGATTGTACCTGAACTGATCTTGTGTGTGACTAGTAACAGAGTTTCTCCCTTCATAGAGACAATTTTATCGGCATCATCTAATACTTCCTCTGGTTTGTGATGCCACAACCAGCATGCTTCCATGAATATCTGGTCTATTTCCATGTTTTCTGTGCTAGCAGCCACAGCACATTGCCAACCCCCCCCTCCACTTGGTCTTCTCATCAAGTAACATAGTGAATTTGTATCTCCTACTAGTTAATTAGTTTTGTAAGCCTGTCACCTGGATGGTCATGTTTTGACAAGTTTTTTCAGATACTGTGAAGGTTTTCTGTGACTAATACTCCTGTGAGTACAGTCCTCTTCCCAAACAACTACAACTACCAATAAAACAATTAATTTGCGGGGAGGGTATGTGCTTTGGTGAGTGCTGTGAAGTGTGTAAACCTGGCAATTCACAGACCTGTACCCCTGGGGATAAAAATATATGTTTATAAAAAATAAAAAGATAAAAATAAAAAAAAACAGTTAATTTGCTATTGGTAGTGTTCAGTATCTTGGAATATCAGCGACATCTAGCCATACTGCCAAACCCAGCCATACCGTCAACCACTTATTAATTCTCTGCTTTTTGGCTGAAATTTGTTAATGTTCTCTGTATATAAATTACATCACAAATAAACTGAGATTTTTATTAATATAAGGAAGCATTTCTTTCCCCATTAACTTCTTTTCAAATATGAAAACAATGTTTACTAACTTCAAATGTCCTTTTGTTGTATCTACTGTAATAATTATATGCAGGTGTTTACATAAAATTACATAAAAAGTGGTACTTTTTAAAATTAAATATTTACTTTTGAGAGAGAGCGAGCGAGCGAGGGAGAGGGAGAGCAGAAGCAGCAGGGGAATGGCAGAGGGAGAAGCAGACTCCCCACTGAGCAGGGAGAATGATGCAGGACTTAATCCCAGGATGCTGAGATCATGACCTGAGCCGACTGAGCCACCCAGGCAGCCCATTAAATGGTACGTCTTTTCCTAGGCGAACACCAATTCTCCCTGCCCCCTTGGGTTCTTAGTGCACTCCTGTGTGCTTTTCCTCTCTCTCCCTCTCGCACTACCTCACCATCCTTCTGATGAACACCTACTTCTAAGGGTGGGATGAAGAAGATAAATCAAGGAAGGGCTGATGAGATACAAATGAATTGGCTTAGGATAACTTGTATAAAGCCAAAAATGATGGGTGTTTCAAAAAGAAAGTATCCCAATATTAGATAATGCAGAGACACAGAGTGAAGAGAAGAAAATGATTTCTAGATTTAAAAATGGGAATGTTGTTAGTAACCCTTGAGAAAAGTTTTCATTAAGGTGATGAGGAAGACAGACAGATGACATGGCTTTACGAGAAAAAAGGAATGCAGAACATTTTTTCAAGGCAGTTTGGTGGGAACATAAAAGAAATAAGATAGTAGAGGGAAAGATGCTTATGAGAAAAAGCTCTTTTTAGGATCTGGGAGGCCTTAGTATATTTGTGGGAGAGGAGATGAAACACACAAACAGAACACAGGGAAGGGGAGAAATAGAAGATGCCAGAGATTAAGAGGAATGTCTGAAAGACAAGATTCTGAAGGAAATCACAGCTGACTTGTGCTGGAAAGAGACACTTCTTTAGTTGACAAAGGATGCAGTTTGAGAAAAGCATCGAAAAATCTGAATACAACGTGAATGGCTGAGAAGCGCCATTCTTCACTGGAGGTAATTACCAAAAGAATCTTTATTCCAAACACGTAAAGCAATGCAACTGTGGTCACTCTTTCATTTCTGGCCTGCAAACGGAAGTACAGGTTTCTAAATTTAACCTTTGGCTTTCTTTGTTGCTGCTGATTGCTCAGAGGCTGGTTCCTGCCCACCAGAAATCGAGAGATGGGAAGATGGTAGGTTCTATTTCTAGGACCAGACATCAATCAGATTCTCTATATCAAAAGCTATCCTCCAAAGGGTCACAGTTATTGCTTGTTTTTTTACGTGATTGTTGGTTTTTTTAAATGCTTCCTACATATTACTCTACTTAATGGAATACATTCTAAATAAAGTGGTAATAGCTTCCAACATTTTTTTATCCTTGAATTATAGTTGACATGCTATATTAATTTCAGGTGTACAACAGTGATTTGACAATGTCTATCCATTGCTCAGTGCTCACCACGATAAATAAAGTCACGATCTGTTATCATATAATGTTAGCACAACATTACTATGTTCCTTATGCTGTACTTTTCACCTCTGTTGCTTATTTATTTTACAACTGGATGCTTGTACCTCTTAATCCTCTATTTTGCCCATCCCCCTTCCCTCTCCGTTCCAGCAATCATCAATTTGTCCTCTGTATTTATGAGTCTACTTCTGTTTTGCTTGTTTATTTTCAGGTTCCACATATAAGTGAAATCTTATGGTATCTGACTTTCTCTGACTTATTTCACTTAGCATACTACCCTCTAGGCCCATCCATGTTGTCACTGATGGCGAGATCCCTTTTTTTTTTTAATAGCTGAGTAATATTCCATTGTGTGTACATGTGTGTATATATATTCATACACACACCACATCTTCTTTACCCCATTCATCTATCGATGAACACTTAGGTGGCTTAAAGGTGGCAATACTTTTGATAGAAATCTGAAAATGTTCACTTGCCTAAATTATGTTTAGGTGAAAACCTCTTTTTGTGACTTACATGGGCTATGAAACAGACTTTTAAGAAAAGGAATGTAACAGGGGTGCCTGGGTGTCTCAGTGGGTTAGGCCTCTGCCTTTGGCTCAGGTCATGATCTCAGTGTCCTGGGATCAAGTCCCATGTTGGATTCTCTGCTCAGCAGGGAGCCTACTTCCCTCTCTCTCTTTGCCTGCCTCTTTGCCTACTTGTGATCTCTCTCTGTCAAATAAATAAATAAATAAATAAAATCTTCGAAAAAAGAAATGTAACAATTTCTCATATCCAAAGATACTTTTTCCAGGGATGCCTGGGTGGCTCAGTCAGTTAAGCGTCTGTCTTTGGCTCAGATCATGATCCCAGGGTCCTGGGACCAAGTTCCACATCAGCCTCTTTCCTCAGCACGGAACCTGCTTCTCCCCCTGCTTGTGCGCGCTCTCTCTGACCAATAAATAAAATCTTTAAAGAGAGAAAGAGAGATACTTTCTCCAGATATGGCAATGTACTAGTCCATGTGCAAATGTTTATCAAATATTCAATTTTTATCCCTTTCTAAAAAATTAAATTCATTTTCTAGGGTACGTGGTTTAGAGACAGAGAAGATTTAAGACTTAAGAGATCAAAAATTTGGGAACTAAATTTTATGACTATGTAAGAAAGTAAGCATTGAAAAGTTACTATTACTTACCCAGGACAAAGAAATGATGTCAATAAAACATTTGTTTTCCACTTCTCACCTCCAAAGGCTGTAGAAGAAAACACACAGACTTATCTTCAAAGCAAACCAAACGGCCATATATGTCTAGCATTAAACAAATTTTCAGACAGCACTGGGCACCCACTCGTAGAAAATCCCACTAGCAGATGACACACTAGCCCCTCCTCAGGTGATCTGATCAGAGATGCGTGTCACAGCACTGCCCTGGCTAAGCCCTGCTCTCAACATGTCTGCTTCAGCATCATAAATCTAACATTCAGAGGAAGGTTGTCAAGACCAGTTCTCTTTTAATTTTTTTTTTTTTTTTTAATTTCAAAATAAGACAAACCTTTAAGCTCTAGGCCAGTTTCAATCCATGGGACTAGGTAGAGAAAGGACATACTGGGGATTCTCATTGACCTTGCAGCCAGTTTCAGAACTGGTTATGAAACTAGGAACCCTCTCTTAAACAAAGAAACAAACAAACAAACAAAAGAAATGCATTAAAACTAGGAACAACCCTCAGGCCTAAAGCGCAGCGCATTTAAATTTCTACGGCAGGTCTACATCTTTAGGAATCCTCTAGCACTGCACCTCCTGGTAGGCAGGCGTGGGAGATCAGTGGGTCAGATCAGGTGACTAAGAAGAGTGGAAGGGTTTTGGCCACTTCATAGAATTTGCTTATGCACTTTTTAATCTTTGTTCCTAATTTCTTTTCCCCATTTAAAATTTTTTAAAAAAATTATATAAAGTAAAAAAAAAAGAAAGTACTCCTCCTTCTTCCAGTCTAAAAGTTCAAGATGAAAATAAATAAATAAATAAATAAATAAATATTGGAGATGAAACTGGCTGAGATATGACAACAGCTTTGATTTTTTAAGAAAAGTTTTAATAGTTTATAAGCAAGTGTAAGTACCACTTGCCCTACAATGAAATGACAAATTATATGTATATGATTTGAATTCACAGCATTACTGATAAACTACTGTGAAAGTATTAATTCTGGGTTTAACACAATTCCAATAAAAAGTCAAATAATATTTATTGAAACATAAGAAATGATGCTATAAAATGAAGTATTTTGCGACTGGGGCCACATGACAGCACCTCTCGGCAGGTTCTGCCTGACTCATGTGCAGCTGGGAGATCTGAAAGACGGGGAGGAGTTAAAGAGGGCCGCGTCTGGGCCGAGCAGGAGAATAAGCTAGAACTCCCAGCACAGGGAAGAGCATGGGGTGAGGTCCTCAGTCAGATGTGAAGGTACACAGTCTGATGGAGGAACTGAAAAAAAGCCAGCAGAGTTGAGAGAGAGAGTGCTGCACAGGAGGCAGGGGTCCAATTGTATCTCATATGCGTTAAAACACACGTTGACACCTCCAATTCTCTGTCCTTTAGTGACAGATGAAAAGAAAGAAGAAAAAAAAAACCACTGACAAATCCACCAAGAGTAAAACACAGACACACATACGTATAGGACTTCATGTTTTCAGGAGAGCATTATATCTGGCAAGTCTAACTAATACTTCTATTTGGGGTTGGGTTTAGCCAACATCACTTTAAGGATGTTTATGTAACCCAACCGTGTTCTATCTCAAACCTTATTCACGTCAACCTTAGCTCTGCCTCATCTTCCATCTTTTTTTTTTTTGGTGAGTACTTTCTCCCCCTCCAGTTTATTATTGAAGTATAGTTAACCTAGTGTTTCATTCGTTTCAGGTGTACAACATACTGATTCCACAATTCTATACATTACTCAGTGTTCTCCATTATATAGTCACTGTCCCCCTACAACAGTATTACCAGCTACATTTCCTATGCTGTACTTTTCACCTCCATGACTTATTTTACAACTGAAAGTCTGTACATCTTAATTCATCTATTTTGCCCAAATCCCACCCACCTCCTAACAATAACCAGTTTGTTCTCTGTATTTAAGAGTCTACTTTTCTCCTCTGCTTTTTAGATTCCACATATAAATGAAATCATATAAAATATTTGTCATTTACTCTGCAAAGGGACAATACTATTTATTTTGGTGTAGTTCCAATTGTTTATTTTCGCTTTTGTGTGCCTTGCCTGAGGAAACATATACATAAATATGCCACTAAGGCTGATGTAAAAGAAGATTACACACGTTTTCTCTCTCCTAGGGGTTTACAGTTTCAGATCTCACATTCAGGCCTTTAATCCATTTTAAATTTATATTTGCATATGATTTAAGACAGTGGTCCTGTTTTCCCAGCACCATTTTAAAGACACTATCTTTTCCCCACTGAATACGCTTGCCTCCTTTGTCATAGATTAATTAACCATATAAATGTAAGTTTCTGGGCTCTCTATTCCGTTCTATTGATCTAGGTCTACTTTTGTGACAGTATCACATTGTTTTAATTACTACAGTTTTGTAGCATTATCTGAAATCCTGGATTGTGATACTTCCAGTTTTGCTTGTTCTCCAGATTGCTTTGGCTATTCAGGGTCTTTTTTGACTCCATATACTTTAGGTTTCTTTGTTCTAGTTCTGTGAAAAATACTATCAGTATTCTGATAAGGACTGCACTGAATCAGTAGACTGCTTTGGGTCGTATGGACATTTTAATGATATTAATTCTTCTAATCCATGAGTATGGTATATATCTTTCCATTTGTTTGTGTCTTCAATTTCTTTCATCAATGTCTTACAGTTTTCAGAGCATGAGTTTTTTACCTCCTGTCACTTTAAATTACAGATTACCTAGGAGACCATCTCAACAGGATTCCATGGCAAATGCTGGCATTCACTGACCCTGGCAAAATTGCTTTCCAAGTCATCTAGTTATATCCCATTCTTACCCTGTGGTCCTGATGCTTTTTCCATTGAACTTTATTTTACGTTTAGAAAGCAAGAATACAAGAGGTTGCAACTAATTATAAAAGCAAATTAAATTATGTCAGGGTTCTTTAGCATGACCTCTCTTAAGAAAGGTATTACTATATACATTACTTATTTTAGTTAATAAACCAGTGATACTTGTAAGTATATTATCTTCCTTTATTAGTCTATATACATTCCTATGTATGTAGCAAATCTAAGTTGTTCAAACGTCTTTATGTCAAAACTTAAACGTAAAAGAACAGAAGAGATGATGGATAAGCAGCGCCTAAATTTGCTTACCTCATTGTATAAACTTTTTTTTTTTTTTTAAAGATTTTATTTATTTATTCGACAGAGAGAGATCACAAGCAGGCAGAGAGAGAGGAGGAAGCAGGCTCGCGGCTGAGCAGAGAGCCCGATGTGGGGCTCGATCCCAGGACCCTGGGATCATGACCTGAGCCGAAGGCAGCGGCTTAACCCACTGAGCCACCCAGGCGCCCCTGTATAAACATTTTTTAACAAATAAAATCTATGGACGGTCATCCATACCACAAGCTTCTTTTACATAAAGATATGTACCTATAATACATATTATTTTAAGAAAATCACCTACTGGACACCTAGGCTCAGGTGTAGTGACGGCGCAGGTAAGATTCCTGACCCGACAGTCAGGGTGGCTCTTACTTACACTTATAAAATCTGGCAGCGACATAGCCTGCAGGAGTGCCCAGAAGCACCCACAGGACCACAGCACAAGTCATCAGTGCTCCTCTGTTGGCAGGTGACAAAAATCCCAGGCAAGCAAAAACTGAAAAATAAGTGATTTTAAGTTATGCATTTTATTACTGTTTCCTTTCTGAAGTGATAGGAGACCCCTTTCATTTTTTAAACAAGAAACCAAATACAATTTCATGAATACACTGTCTTACCATATGGCCACACTAAAGTGTAGCAATATTTTAAGGTACTTCATTAACGGGGTAATAAAGAAAGCAAACTCTACTTTGGATATTTCTTATTAAGGTCCATAAGACCCCAACTTTCCTATTATCAGGGAAGGCTGACTGGATACTCATGAGTGCTTTCAGCTCTTCCGAGTCAAGTATAGCTTGCTTTTTTTTTTTAAGATTTATTATTTTAGAGAGAGAGAGAAGGGGTGGGGGAGAGAGCATGAGTTAGGGAGGGCCAGAAGGAGATGAGGGGAGAGAAGCTGGGGGTGGGGGAGAGTCTCAAGCAGACCCCGTGCTGAGCAGAGTTGATCTGGGGCTCGATCCCATTACCCTGAGATATGACCTGAGTTGAAACCAGGAGTTGGATGCCTAACCCAACTGAGTTACCCAAGTGCCCTGTCAAATATAGCTTTTAAAAGTTGATATGAATAAAGATAGTCTCACCATGAAATAGTCCCAATTTGTTCCCTTTAAAATAATACTGGGAGTGTCAGTGCCTGGGTAGCTCAGTCGGTTAAGTGTCTGCCTTTGGTTCAGATCCTGGAGTCCCAGGATCAAGCCCCGAATATGGCTCCCTACTCAACAAGGAGTCTGCTTCTCCCTCTCCCTCTGCTTGAGCTCGCTCTCTCACTCACTCTCTCAAATAAATAAAATCTAAAATAATAATACTGGGTCCTCTGGGGTGAAAAATACCTTGTAACATTCAGACACAAAAGACTGAATCTAATCAATGAATAAAACAAGAGAACAAAGATTTCATAGTACCATTAGCTTTCTGAACACAAGTTAATAAAGGACTTGGTTAATGATCTGGGGAAATTCTGGTTTCTACCTTTCTTTAGTTGGTTGGTTTTATTTGTTCTTCCTTATATAACCCACCTGACTAATAAGAATAAAAATGCTATCTTATTATTTGTAGTGATTCCTGGCTTTCAGCTGGGATTCAGAAGTTATGACTTTGCTCAGAAAGAAACCTAAGTGGCGTTCTAATCCGAGGACCAAGGAAGTTCCCAGTGTTTCCGAGGTGTACACAATCAAGCACATACCCACGCACACCTGATCGGCACCAACTGAGGGGCGAGAAAGAAGCTCAGAAGTAGGAAACCAGGGATGCCTGGGTGGCTCAGTTGGTTAAGCAGCTGCCTTCGGCTCAGGTCATGATCCCAGGGTCCTGGGATCGAGTCCCACATCGGGCTCCTTGCTCAGCAGGGAGCCTGCTTCTCCCTCTGCCTCTGCCTGCCTCTCTGTCTGCCTGTGCTCGTGCACTCTCTCTCCCTCTGTCTCTGACAAATAAATAAAAAAAAATCTTAAAAAAAAAAAAAAAAAGAAGTAGGAAACCGACCAGGGTAACTTCAGAAGACCTATCAGAATTTCAACCAAAGTGTATCCCTTTTTTCTCCCCAGAACTGAGAACTGGACTGTACTGAAGGAGAAAGTTCATATTTGAGCATTTAGAGAAAATGATCCCTAGGCTCTCTGAAACCTTCCTTCCTCATGAATTCACTTTCTAGCAGACCCCAACAAGAACCAGATGATGACAGACGGCAGCTCCCAACAAAATCTTCAAGCAGAATTTCATCCTGAAGCATCCACTCTGCTCCAGCTCTACCCAGGTCTCTGAGGATCTAATGCCTTCATGCCGTCCGTCCTCCTGCTGTGTCCAAACCTCTGTCATGATGCCTTCTCCCAGCCTACCCGGTTCCGCATAATATACCTAAGAATTCTAGGCCTACTCACCACAGCTGCATCTTCCTACCTAAGCAGATAAAGATACATGCTCCAGTTAATTGTCAGATTAGTCTTTAAAGTAAGCCTAGAGGTGTAACTCAGTGGTTCTCAAACTTATTCAGGTGCCCAACATTTGGAATTGAGAAGCCTCTTTATAAAGCATTTATATAGTTCCATCATAAAAATGTGGAAAATTTTACTAATGTAAAATGACTTTAGTATTACATATTTAATACGCAATCAAACATAAGAACAAATGTTCATTAAAAAATAAAAAATTATTAAAAGGTCAGGGATTTCTGAATTCTTCCAGCAATAATTCATTCATTACTGTTCATCAGAAGGCACCAACTAAGGAAACATAAGGAAAATCAAAGCAAAATTCAGAAAACCCTATTCATAAACCTTTTTTTCTCTTACAATTAAGAAAACTGCAGAAATACTGTATTCCTATACAGCAGCCTCAGAACCACCCCTGTGGCTGATCTATAACTCTGAGGGCGGAGGAGGGGCTATTAAAAAAAAGTTGTCTTAACTGACAAAAATTTAAGTAACAGCATTTCTGAAGATTTTCGGGGGGCACAGAGAGGAGAGGTGTGTGTGTGTGTGTGTGTGTGTATGTGTGAAGATCTCTCCTGACCCCTGTGTGTGTGTGTAGGAAGATCTCTCCTGACCCTTGCTAGTGAAAGAAAGGTCTTGCTTCCTAAATCCTTCCATGATGAGGAAGGTCTACAAAAAGCTTCCTGTCCCATTCCCTCTTCTCCTTTTTTTCTCAGGGGAAGCCCAAAACACCTTGGAATCCTAATCATACTGCTCCTGGTGGGTGGCAGAGTCAACGTGCATGACCTTGGTTCCAAGCCACCCAGACTCAGACCCAGATGGCCTTCGGGTACCTCGTCATCTTTGGCTCCAAATCCATGATAAAGGCTTGGTCTCTATGCAGCCGTAAGGGTGATATGAAGTCCGGTTACTGGCACAGCCAACCCTGCCTCCAAGTAACGTACAGCCAAAGCACTCTTAAAAGTGCTTTAAAAGCCAAAAGGACTCTTAGAAACAATCTGGCCTAGTTACACTTAGGAAAACTGGTTTCTGTGTTTTTTGTTTTTTTAAGATTTTACCTATTTATGTTAGAGAGAGAACGCTTGAGTGCGCAAGCAGGGGGAGGGACAGAGGGAGACCATGACCTGAGTTGAAATCAAGAGTTGGATGCTTAACCAAATGAGTCACCCAGGTGTCCCAGAAAACTGGTTCTCAAATATTATTTAGAAAAAGTATTTTCTACTTTTTAATTCTCACTGAATACTTACATAGAGTCACAAAAGTCATAATTAAAATCTGTGTTCCCGATCCAAGAAAGACTGAGAGCAGCATCCCTTTCCTTGGAGGACGGAATATATCACCATGAACTAGTTTCCAGCCAAATTCTTCCTGGGCATCCTCCTAAAAAGGGAATGAAGTTGTTTAATTGACATGTGGTATCACCAGGACAGCTAGACAGTTTGTTCACTGGTGAATATGGTGATACAGAATTTTTTTTTAAACTTAACAAATGTTAGTATTTATTCCAAATCCAAAGTTTTATGAAGTTTGCCTCCTAGAGGTATAGTATAGTTTTTCTGAATTGCTTTTTAAAGGAATGTTGTATGTTAAGGTCTATAAGAATATATTGAGAAACCTCAAAAAGATAAACAAAACCATGTGATACTTACTTAGTTCTAGTCAAGTTTTATGATCCAACTCAACTTAATTTTTATTCATACCCTACCCTTCTTAATCTACATTTACTAATCTCCAAAATGAGTGAACAGTATTAGGTTTCACAGCTACTTTGCTGGGTAGAGTAGACTTAGCTATGAGCATATGAATAAGTTTGCCACCAGCCCTAACTGCTCCCCGGATCTCTAGACACACATACACAATTCCACCTGGTTGTGTAACAAGCATCCTGAACTGAATTATCCACAACTGAATGGATTCCATCTCCCTACCTACACTCCTTCTGCAGCAACACCCCCCTACCCCTGGTCACCTAGTGGTAAAAGCTCCATCTTGCCAGTCCTTCGGTTCCCCAAACCTTGGAATCCTCCTTCATTCCTTCCTTTTTATCACACCTTGAATATAGTCCTTAAACAAATCTTCAGCTCTGCCTCCAAAATATTTCAGCAAAATCCAACACTAGCCCTCGGTTCAGGTCATCACCTCTTAGCTGGCTACCGCAATATACGCCACACTGACCTCTGAGTTCCTGCCCTTGCTTCTATTCAGCTACTTGTCAATACGTCATCCAGCAGGGTCCCTTAACCAACTGGGTGTTTTGGACCAAACACTGGGTCATTTGTTCTCTTTCCCTCTTCCACCTTCTCCACAGTCAACCAGGCCATCAGTATTTCATCCCACCTTCTAAACACCCACTGTATCTGTCTGTCCAGCTCCTTTTTTCTTTCCTGCCACCATCCTATCTCTGGGAATCCCATAACCACCTCTGGACTGGTTTCTGTACCTTCAATCTTGCCCCGCTCTGAATGATTTTCACTTAACATTCAAAGTGATTTTCTACATCACAAACGTGGCTATGCGGTGCTGTTTCAAATTCTTTAGGAGTTTCCCTGTGACCTTCAAATGCTGCTTACAAGTCCTTCAAACTCTGGGCCCTGTTACTTTTTCAGCCTCATTTCTCAACATTTCCTCAGGATGCATCTCTACCCCAAGTTCCCAAACTTCTATCTTTGTGAGAGCAGCAGACAATGCTATTGATAATGTATTTTTTAGTAAATATAAATCAACTGAAATTTGAAACATGGAAACTTTTATATAGGTACTTATCCTGCTTTTAAAATGGTAATATAAGGGGCGCCTGGGTGGCTCAGTGGGTTAAGCCGCTGCCTTCGGCTCAGGTCATGATCTCAGGGTCCTGGGATCGAGTCCCACATAGGGCTCTCTGCTCAGCAGGGGCCTGCTTCCCTCTCTCTCTCTCTGCCTGCCTCTCCGTCTACTTGTGATTTCTCTCTGTCAAATAAATAAATAAAATCTTTTAAAAAAAAAAAAATAAAAAAAAAATGGTAATATAAGACAACAGTAAAAATCAAAATACTTCCATATACACCAGAGAATTATACTCTACTTGGTCATTTTTGAGGAATGTACAAAATTGAAATTTTATTAAAAGTACATGGGTTCTCCTCTTACACTGTTGGTGGGAATGCAAGTTGGTACAGCAACTTTGGAGAACGGTGTGAAGATTCCTCAAGAAATTAAAATAGAGCTTCCCCATGACCCTGCAATTGCCCTACTGGGTATTTACCCCAAAGATACAGATATAATGAAAAGAAGGACCAACTGTACCCCAATGTTTATAGCAGCAATGGCCATGGTCGCCAAACTGTGGAAAGAACCAAGATGCCCTTCAACGGACGAATGGATAAGCAAGATGTGGTCCATATACACTACAGAGTATTATGCCTCCATCAGAAAAGATGAATACCCAACTTTTGTAGCAACATGGACGGGACTGGAAGAGATTATGCTGAGTGAAATAAGTCAAGCCGGGAGAGTCAATTATCATATGGTTTCACTTATTTGTGGAGCATAACAAATAGCATGGAGGACATGGGGAGATGGAGAGGAGAATGGAGTTGAGGGAAATTGGAAGGGGAAGTGAACCATGAAAGACTATGGACTCTGAAAAACAATCTGAGGATTCTGAAGGGGTGGGGGGTGGGAGGTTGGGGGAACCAGGTGGTGGGTACTAGAGAGGGCACGGATTGCATGGAGCACTGGGTGTGGTGCAAAAACAATGAATACTGTTATGCTGAAAAGGAATTAAAAAAAAAAAAAAGTACATGGGTTCTGAGGGGCTTGGGTGGCTCAGCTGGTTAAGTGACTGCCTTCAGCTCAGGTCAGGTCCTGGGATCAAACCCTGCATCGGGCTCCCTGCTCAGTGGGAAGCCTGCTTCTCCCTCTCCCACTCCTCTGCTTGTGTTCCCTCTCTTGCTATATCTCTCTGTCAAATAAATAAATAAAATCTTAAAAAAAAAAGTACATGGGCTCTAAATGGATAAAATAAAATTATATTAGGGCCTGGCTTCAAAATAAGTGAAAGAGAGGAGCTGGTGGGATTCTAAAAAAGACTAAACATGAGCTGAGAACTGTTTGATCACGGTGATAGGTATACTAATCTCTGTACTTCTGTGAATGTTTACATAAAAAGTATGAGGGGAAAAAAGTACATTCACCTCTTCTTTTAGGTGGCGTAGTATTACAGACGAGAGACATTTCTGATCACTTTTTTTTTTTTTTACTGAAAAAGCAGTAAAAATTTCAGAGTTAAGTGAAAACTAAGTTTCCCATAAAGGGCCAAGTCCCCCTTCTTTGGAGAAAACAAATGTGACTAGTTTCTTATTATCCTTGCAGAGATACTCTACTTATACATAAGGAAATGCATGAACACCTTTTCTCATTTTGCATGAATGGTAGCATATTATATGCATTATTTCACACCTTGCTGTTTTAGTCTAATAATATCATGGAACAGCTTCCACTTTTGTAGATATAGAATTACCTCATTCTTTTTAATGATTACACTGTATTTTACTGCAAGGACATTCTATAATTGATAAAATCAGTCCCCTATTAATGAGTATTTGTGTTTCTTTAAAATCTTTAGTTATTATAAGGAATAATATAGTTTTAAAATAAAAAAATAGCAGTAGTAATAAAAACCTTTGCATCCAAGTTAGTTTCTAAGAACTGAATTGTTGGGCCAAACTATTTATATTGTAAATGAACACTGCCAAAGTGGCTTTTGTAAGTTACACCAATTTACATTCACATAAACTATGTATCAAATAGATACAATCCCCAACACATGATCAAACATTTTAATTTCTGCCAGGGTGCC
Organism: Mustela erminea; assembly: GCF_009829155.1. Classification (NCBI taxonomy): domain Eukaryota; kingdom Metazoa; phylum Chordata; class Mammalia; order Carnivora; family Mustelidae; genus Mustela; species Mustela erminea. Next base: position 11,480,554 of record NC_045628.1, read on the forward strand.
AGAGGAGCAAACGACCTTGCACTGCAGTTTTATTTTGCATTTCTCTTATTATGAATGATGCTACATCTTTTCCTATGTTTAAGAACCATCTGTGTGGGTTTTTTTTTTTTTGAAGATTTTATTTATTTGTCAGAGAGAGTGAGAGAGAGAGCACACGTGCACACAAGAGGCAGAGCTGCAGGAAGAGGGAAAAGCAGGCCCCCCGCCAAGCAAGCAGGTATTTCTTCCTATTCAAATTTTTTAAACATGTAATCATAGAGCAATCATTTCTTTTATAACTTCTGGCTCTCTGTGGTACTTAAAAAATTCTACCCTTCTCCAAGATTTAAAAATAACTTCTCATGTGTTCCAGTATTTTATAGTTTTACATTTTCATTTAACATAAGGAATAAGGTTGGAATCTACTTTATTTTTTAACCAGATGGCCACCCACTTCATCCAATACTATACATCAAATTTGTTTTTTCTCTGCTGACACACTTTCGCTATCTCCAAATTTAGACTATTATTATAAACAGAAAATGTTTACTTGGAATCTTTTTGTTCACCCATCTTGCTAAATATCTCTTTAGGATTGGTTTTTATTTATTTATTTTCTGCTGAAGTACTTCTATAAAAATTTCTTCAGGTCTGATCGATCAATGGATTGACTGATTCGCTGCTCACGTTTACTTCTACGGCTATTCCTTCAGTAATGGTCTGTGGTGCACTACTTCTGTGCACCTGAAAAAGGTCTTTCACCCTTATTCTTGAAAGATACCTTCTCTGGGTACATGATTCCATGTAAACAGTTAGTATCTCTGACTGTTTAAAGATGTTTTATCTCTGAGCTTCCATTTCCAATTTAATTGTTTTTCTTTTAATTGTTTCCCCCAGCCTCTGGCTGATTCTAAGATCTTTTTTCCTCTGGTGTTCTATGGTTTTGTCATGGTTGATTTAGATGTGGATTTCTCTTTATTTCTTCTGCTTGGGACATACTGTGTTTCCTTTGTCTAAATATTCCTCTTATTTTTTCAAACACTTTATATTCATTTATACTCTGTAGTTAAGAGTTGGTAGTATCTGAAATCTTCGGGGTGGGGGGTTCTAAACTTGTTGTTTAATGTAGATTTTTGTGCATTTCTAATAGATCACTTTTTAAGATTGATTTATTTATTATAGAGAAGGGGGGTGGTTTGAGGGAAGAGGAAGAGACAGACTTGGGAAAGCAGACTCCCCGCCAAGCACAGAGCCCAACATGAGGCTCGACCTCATGACCCTGAGATCATGACCCGAACCAAAATCAAGAGTCAGATGCTCAACCAACCGACTGGGCCACCCAGGCGCCAATTGGGGGAATTCTACAAACCTAAATTTGGGAGACTTTACCTCAAAGGATTTTCTACTTGATTCTGACAAGAATCAGAAGGCACTTACTAACCTAGAATCATTTTTCTCCCCTTCAAGAATCCATGCTTAATACAGGAGGAGACAGGTTAATTCCCTTGTACTGACCCAAGGTTTAGTCTCCCAATTGGTTGGACACTTTATGTAAGGACTGACTCAAAGGAAAACTCCATCCTCTTGTGCCTGCATTGCTTCCTGCTCTGGTCTCAGCTCACTTTTGCAGGGAGTAGGTTAGAGTTGGAAGATAATCCTTGGATACCTTTATACCTATCATGAGCCCGGCAATGCATCAAGGAGGCTAGTACATCAAAGAATGACTCATCCACCCATTCATTCAACAAACATTTACTGAGCACCAACTATAAAGGCACAGCACTGTTTAAAACACCAGAGATACTATAGTGAGTAAAACAGAAAAATCCCTCTTGAATATGTATTCATACTGGGAAGCCAGATAATTAACGAAATAAGTAAGTAAAATATAGAGTACATCAGACGATGGTAAGTGCTCCAGAGAAAACGTAGAAGGTATAAATGTGTATGGGGCCACGGAGGTGTAATTTTAATCTGATGGTCAGGAGGGTCTCACTGGGAAGATCCTATTTCAGTAATGACTGAGTAGGTCAGGGAGCTATGTAAATACATGAGGGAGTAAGTAACATGTGAGGTGGAGAAAAGCAAGTGTAAAGGCCGGAGGTGTGAGAACATGCCTGACACGCCTGAGGAACAGCAAGGAGGCCAGTATGGCTGGAGCAGAGCTCCAAGGGGGCACTACAGGGCCTACAGATCCTTGTAAAAATGCTGGCTTTCGGGCACCTGGGTTGCTCAGTCGTTGAGTGTCTGCCTTCCGCCCAGGTCATGATCCCAGGGTCCTGGCATCGAGTCCCACATCAGGCTCCCAGCTCAGCGAGTAGCCTGCTTCCCCCTCTGCCTCTCTCTCTCTCTCATGAAAAAATAAATAAAATCTTAAAAAAAAGACTCTGGTTTTCACTCTGAATGAAATGGGAAGCCACTAGAGGCTGTGGTCAGGAGTCAATGACCTAAATTATGCCTGAACAGACTTGCTCGGACCACTACGGTCAGGGAAGGAAAAAGAATGGGAGCAAGAGAGAAAGCAGGGGTGCCATGGCCTCTCAGCTCCCACAGCACCTTGGTACAAATAAAGGAGAAAATACCACTACCTCATCGATCATTTGAAATTGCCAATTATGAAGAGTATTTTGAAATTATTTTAATAAAATATTTAATAAAATAATCAGTAAAAATAATGGGAAAGAGACTGCAGCATAAAATGCTTAAAAGCTTATAAACATAAATATATTCTTTTTCTAATTAGGATAGAAAAATTATGGGGAAAAGGCTAAGAAGTTGGGGAAAAGAAAGCAATGAAATCTGAGTGTTTTGTATCCATTACAAGTCACTAGGAATTCTTGTGGAATTTTATTAAAGAGCTGCTACACAATAAAAAAATATGAAAGGTATATAACATTATGTAAGAAGTGTTTTGAGAATAAATGAGATTGGGACATTAAATTACTTTGAATATATCAAAAGGTTGAAATCATAAAATTCAGTGAAAATTAATTTAAAAAACGTTAAACACACACAAAAATTGCTTGGGAATTATTCCACTCAACTTTGCTGTTTCACAAGCTGGGTGCAGGCTGGGAATGGAAAATCTGAGAGTTGACAGCACGTACGTGAGAACAGGGACAGACCTGGAGCTGTGCGCCTACACCCACTCCGCCCCAGTCCACCAACACAGACGGGGCCGTGAGCAGTGCAGCTCTGAGTGCTGGAGCGCGACACTGCTAGAGAACACCAATTCTTAAGGATCATTTTCTTATTTGAAAAGGTGAATTCAAGGTAACTTTTTAGAAGAAAGATTCTGTCTAAAGCCATTATTTCAACTTTTTCCAAAGAACAAAATAAAGACTATCCTTAGCAGACCAAAGAACAGGTCAATTGTTTCACTCACTGTAGAATCCATCTGATTATATCTGGCAATATCTTTATGCAGTGTCCGTAGCATAATCATAGCCACCATTCCAGACAAGAAGAGGACAATGACCAGGGAATTCATGATGCTGCAGAAATAAACATTTCAGGATTAATCTGTAGCTTTATTTCCTTTTAAAAATATTTATTCAGTAACATTAAAACAGTATTGATCACAATCTAAATTTGAGCTAAAATCCAACAGATTCAATGAACTTTGTTCTGTGTCCTTCTAGTGGATACAGAACTTTATATACTTATCATAATAATCTTACCATAATCCGTTGAGGACTAGAATTTGTCTGTGGTCCACATGATTAATTAAGGACTATGCCCAAATAAATACACTGCAAGCCACAGGGACCAACAAAGGTCGGTGTCTTCAAGAAATTTATGACACAGACATTTACTCTGTTAAGTTACTGAGTGTCAAAAGGTAGTCAACAAAGCAGAAAAAGGAGAGTGACGCCACATGAACAACTCTCCAGATAAAAATTTTGAGTCATGCTTTGATGATGATGATGATGATGATAATAATAATAATAATAATAAAAATAGTCGTAACATGAGCAGTGGCTTCTTCCATTTCAGGTAAGGTGCTCAAATGTTCTGTTTCACTCATTCTCCTTCTATCCACAGGGACAGTCTCTCATGAGGCAGGTATTTCCAGATAAAGAAACAGACTGTGAATAAATGGGTGCCCTAGCCTAATTCGCAGTGACCTGGCCAGGACTGAACACAAGTCTATCCAATTCAAAAGTCCAGACTTCCGGAGAACTAGAGAGAATTAGAGAATGAAGGATATGTTCAAAGGGACAAAACATAGAGTAAGCCAGAGCATGAAGTGGATTAACTCTGTGTTCTTACCTAAACCACTGAATGTGGGTATGAGGCATAGATTCCAGAATATAGTCCCATCTAGATGCCCATCTGATGTTTTTATCTTCCTAAGGAGATAAAACAAAACTCTTTAAATAAGCATTTGCTGACAAAGTATATTAAGAATCCAAACACTTCCACTCATAGCTTGACCTTCCATTCAGTTAACAAATATAATTTCTCATTATCATAATTTGGATTAGTCATGAGTTTCAGAGTTTAGCTCTAACTCAAGTCTTTGGAAAATCAAAATGAGATTCAGCAATAACAAATAATAAAAGTTCCTAAAAGTACCTAGTTACCTGTATTTTTTTTAAAGTCTTGCTTTAAATTTTAACTAACAAAAGTTTATTTTAGATATTAAAACTCAGAGCTGTACTTTTTAATTTTCTTTCAGAAGACTGAGTGGTAGAACTCCTGTTTTATTCTCTTTGATGCCATCTATTGATACTTATGAGACACCAGAGTCGCACTGAGCATCTGGCAGGTGTCACCTGCAATGAGCTCTTACTACCTAGAAAGAAATTTTATAGTGTTTATTGCACTAGGTTTGCAAAATGACTATATGGGGAGAGTAAACATCACAACTATACTTTACCACCAAAACAGTTTATTAGAAATAGAGGTGGAGGGGCACCTGGCTGGTGCAGCTGGCTAAACATCTGACTCCTGGTTGTGATCTCAGGGTGGTGAGACTGAGCCCTGAGTCGGGCTCCGCACTCAGTGTGGAGTCACCTTAAGACTCTCCCTCTATCTACCTCCCTCCCACACACACGTGCGCTCTCTCCCCCCAAATAATCTTTTTTTTTTTTTTTAAGATTATTTATTTATTTGACAGAGAGAGAGAGAGATCACAAGTAGGCAGAGAGGCAGGCAGAGAGAGAGGAGGAAGCAGGCTCCCTGCCGAGCAGAGAGCCTGATGTGGGACTCGATCCCAGGACCCTGAGATCATGACCTGAGCTGAAGGCAGCGGCTTAACCCACTGAGCCACCTAGGCGCCCTATCTTTTTGTTTTTTTTAAAGATTTTATTTATTTATTTGACAGACAGAGATCACAAGTAGGCAGAGAGGCAGGCAGAGAGAGAGGAAGGGAAGCAGGCTCCCCGCTGAGCTGAGAGCCCGACGTGGGGCTCGATCCCAGGACCCTGGGATCATGACCCGAGCCGAAGGCAGAGGCTTTAACCCACTAAGCCACTCAGGTGCCCCTCTCCCTCAAATAATCTTAAAAAAAAAAAAAAAAAAATGTAGAGGTAAAACATTGCCTCAGATTCTCATAAAGTGAACTTTTACTTTCCTCCTAAGAAACTTCTCAATTAATGAAAACACTCCCTTTAATTCACTAAGAACCTATATAAATCATCCACTAAGAGGAAATTCTCCATTGAAGTTTATACTAATCTGGACTTTAAAATAGTGTTGCTTTCCCAAATGCTTGCTACATAAGTCTTTGACATTTTCATACCATTCTCTATGCCTATTTTCTACCTTTAATCTTTTATGTATCTCTTCTGACTTAACATTTAATCAGGTTCAATTCTCCAATTTACTCTACTTCTCATTTAAATGGAGACTTAGTTTTGAGTGCGACTATGTTGCCTGGTGCACTGACAAACTATTCCAAATCAGCTCATTAAAAGCTTGTCTATGTGACAAGGTTAATCATTAATATTTTTAATTAGTTTAAGTAGTATGAATTTAAAATCAATTTCTTGAGTTATACTAGAGATACAAACAAACTCACCTGGAAGCTAACAGAGTAAGTATAGGCAATTTTGATCTCTCCAGAAGCCTTGTTACTTATATCCATGGGGGGTCCAGAGCAGTCTGGTTTATCTATATGGGTATGCTTGAAGCTGCGGGAAGAAACATTTTGGCAAGATGTTGATAAAGTACAGTTTTAAAAAATGAAGTTAAAGACTACAGATTCTGTACATATTTTACCATGCTACTATAGTCAAAGGCAAAATTACTCATGTCACATTTAATGGTATATTTATTTATATGAGTAAGGAACTTAGTTACAAGTATGTGTAAGAAGTTTTTCAAAATTTGAAACAAACTTTTAAAAGCACTATACCTGAAGAGCATTAAATATCTTTAAAAAGGGGGCACCTGGGTGGCTCAGTTGGTTAAGCACCCAACTCTTGATTTCGGCTCAAATTATGATGTTAGGATCCTGGGATCAAATCCCACATATGGCCCCCTACTCAGCGTGGAGTCTGTTTCCCTCTCCCTCTCTCCCTTCCCCATTTCACACAAGTGGGCTCTCTCTGAAATAAATCTTCATAAATAAATAAATATCTTAAAAAACAAACAAACAAAAATAAACACTGAGGGAGTTTAAATTAACTGCCCTCTTATAATGGAATGCATTTTTTTCTGAGAGACCACATGTTAGATGGGGGAAGGGCAGCGAGAGACTGAGAGAATTTTTTTTTTTTGAGAATTTTTTTTTTTTTAAGATTTTATTTATTTTATTTTGAGAGAGAGAGAGAGTGTGTGTGCTGTGAGAGCAGCAGGAGGGGGAGAGGGAGAGAGGGAATCTTAAGCTGAAGACTCAGCGCTGAGCATGGAGCCCCACGTAAAGCTGGATCCCATGACCCTGAGACCATGACTTGAGCTGAAATCAGGAGTACCAGGCTCAACCAGCTGAAGCACGCAGGCACCGAGGCATGCATTTCTTTCCCAGCAGTGGCATGGGAAAAGTGTTAGTTCAGTGGCAGGGTTGGGGTGCCGAGGGGAGAACATTTAAAAAAAAATGAAATAATCAAAAAAAGATCTTCACAAATAACTGACAGGTACTTTCATACTAAAAATACTGACAATCTGAAGAGACCCAATTTCAATGACTTGTCACACAAAGGCATCTAACAGTGCGTGGAGATTTTAGAAACGATAGCATTCATCATCTCATTCGAGGAGGCGCCTGGCTGGCTCAGTCAGTAGATTGTGGGACTCTTGATCTCAGGGTTGTAAGTTTGAGCCCCACACTGAGTGCAGAGATTACTTAAAAAAAATAGAATCACCTCATTTGGGCCTCCGATGAGAGGTCAAGTTGCAAATATTAGAGGCAACGCTTTCCTACTATAAAATAAACACTATCCCAACCACTTACATTCTCTACTCCCAAGTTGACACAGAAAAGCTGTCAAAACTTCCTGACTAAAAAACAAAAGAAAAAGGCACTTAGGTTTGGACACTTACGATAACAGGAAAAAAAGTATCTGTATGATTTCTCTGGACAACCCACAACTCAATAACAAATCACACTAAAGAGAATTTTAGTAAAATCAATCCTGAAATGCCAGATTATATGTCAGAATACTGATAAAAGAAAAATGTTAACTGGGACCCAATATTTATTCTTTGGAAATAATTTCACTGACGTTTACTTACTTTTTAATTTCTTTTTATTTAATTTAATTTTTTAAGTAAGCTGTATTCCCAAAATGGGCGTTGAACGCATGACCCTGAGATCAAGAGTTCCATGCTCCAAGGTGCCAGCCATATGCCCTCCTTTAAGTAACTTCTGAACCCAGTGTGGGGCTCAAACTCCCAAACTCAAGATCAAGAGCCACATGCTCTTCCGACTGAACCGGATAGGCACGCCTACAGTTTTTAAGTTTTTGACCTATTTGCATAGTTACCTTTTTGGTTCAAGTTTGGCAGCCACTAATCTTGCTCCCATGGACCCAGTTTCAACAACATGATAGTATATTTTGATGTCAACGTGGTTGAAGATGTAAAATGTATCTCTTTCATGGAATTCTGACTGTGGAACAGAACTTAAAGGTAGAAAACTGGCTATACAGGAGTCAAAACAAAACTTTAAAATGAGGCACAACAAGTAGGAAATTTTGAGCTTAAAGTTTTAATCCTTCCCCATAAAAACGTTTAAGATTTAAGCTTAAACTCTATAAACCAAAAATAACTGGCAGAGTACAAATTATGTTTCTTTAATACTTTAATTCTTACATAAATGTAGGTACCTGTTAAAAAGAACACATCTAATATTTTCTATTTCTCCACTTATAATAAAAGAAAATAAATTTTAAAATATTACATGTTATGAGCATGCTAAATCTTATACATTTCAACACTCTTCCTCCTTGCAAGTTTTATAACTTCAGACTAAACCAATAAATGATTCAAGTGTTTCTGGTCAATTTTCCCAAAAGCATTAGCCAATGTAACCAGTTTCATGATCAAGCTTATGCTAACTTCTGCCATCAAGTCATATTAAGAGATTAAATCTGACTGACCTGATTACACATTTAATATATACTCCCAATAATTTTAATACTTTCTGTATTAACATCCTCACTTTCCTACTATTTTTAAATATAAAAGAAGGGTCATAAAGGCATTTACCTTTTAAAAAGTTATAATACCAGACTTTTGCAATATAATGTTTTATGGACTTAAATTTATCATATAAATTTCATGAACTTATAATGAAGTCTTTCTGGTACTCCACTAATCTACTTATTAAAAAATATATGTAAGATTTATGAGTGTGACTTTGAATAGCATCAGGACATACAAAGTCCCAGCCCTTAGCATATAACAGACACTCTCAGTGAATACTGAACTAAATCTCAATTAGTTTGGTTTTAGAATTAAATTTATACACTGTTAATGGGGTCAAGCTTTAAGATCTAAGTAGCTGTGCTTCAGAACATCTGAACTGTATTCATCCAATGAATATAACAAATTTTGTCCAGGTAAAGACTGAATCCTTAAAAAAAAAAATTTTTTTTTAAATAGCATAGAGTTTTTCACGAACTTACATTAATAACACAGGCATCTTTTGCATGGCCTTTATCTGTAATATAACAGCCAATGGGAAATCCAGGATTGCAGAACCTCTGACCATCTTCAACATCATAACACCAGGTTACAGGCATATTATCCACAATCCTATGCACAAAATAAGTTAGAAATCATCAAACATGACTAAGAAATAGTGCCCGAAATTGTTACCAGCTCATAAAATTTAAATGTCTCTAAATGCCTTAAGATGTCAAAATTACAATAAGAGTTTTGATAAGATGTAGTGTATTTCATAACTACAGCATTATGTCAATATTTGATACACTACACTGAAGAAAAAAACTTTATAGCTTCTCTGAAACTATAAATGTATGTAGAAAAGGGAATTTGATAAATTAAGTCTACTGCAGTTGCTCATTTAACAATATCATTACCTAGATACAGAGTATCTTTACCTTTAACTTTAGCAAATTTACCTTTAGCAAAATACTCAAAGCTCTAAGTCGGGTGCAAAGCAATGTATCGCGTTCCTTGGGACCAATTTGATGGAACAGTATAGAAGCAAATGTCCTTTCATTACTTGGTAATTCAATAAAAAGGAGAAGAATATAACTGTAAGATGGGAAAATATTCACCTTAAGGGCCAGGTAAAAAAGTGAAAATTATAGTATTATCTATTAAAGCTGTGTAAGTCCAAATTATGTATGAAAGAAATGCTGCTATAAAACCAGAGAAACAAAATTTAAAAGTTCTATAGTGAAAAAGAACTTTAAAAAAAGGGAGAAAAATAAAGAATAAGTAAAGAATAAGGTTCCGTAGCATTGTCTAGCTATATTAAAGTCCAAGCATGTGGTCCCCTATGCCAAGAGCACACTACAAGATACAAATTAAAAAAAATCACTAAAAATATACTAGCTATATTACCGTCATAAGATGACACTCCAGGGCATGTTTTATTTGTTAATTAATGTATGCCTTAGGAAGTAAAATTATGATTCTATATGCACCCAAGGTGTACATTAATGACCTAATAAAACATGTCTCTTAACATTTAAATGCTATTTAATAGTACCCAATATACCAAATTTTAGAATCACCTACACTATTAAGTTGCTTATTATTATAACCAGCAGGCTAGTAGCGCCCATGAAAAAGGCTATAAAACATTAGGAGCATAAAAGCAATGCTATGTAAAATAAATCAGATTTTTTTGGAGGCTTAAACAATCACTCTAATTGCTTTAATTTTTTAAATAGAGAATGAAGTTCAATCAATGAATAGATGCTAGCAATATATTAATTATATTATCTTTAAGTTATCATAGTAGAGAAAGTACTCCATAAAAATTATAGGGTTAGTTACAAAATGAGAAATTAAGGAGTAATTTAGACTTTTTAAAAGCAAGCATTCTAAGCTTATCATTTATATAATGCCTTGACACAATAACCTTCTCCTTGTAATAGGAAGATCTTAAAAAAAACTTGGAAATAAATGTAAGAAAATTTAAAGAACATAATTTTCTATTACTGCATTGCTAATAAGTCAGGGAGTAATTAAAAATTGTATTCTTTAAATTCTGACAGTAAGTTAGCAGTAGTAGTTATTTTAATTTGTAACACCAAAAATACTAAAAATCTTATTTTCTATCTGATACAGTGGGGGGAAAAGGACTCAAAGGATAAAGGTTAAATGACCGCCCCCCCCCCCTTTTTTAAACCATCAAGGACTCCTTTCCATTTTTCTCTATCTTCTATGGACCGCATCTGAAACACTTCTATTAATGAAACCTCATCTATTAACAACTCATTTCCCCAATAAACTCCCAGAGTTTCTGATTAGAATGGAATAATCCATGTCACCACAATGCATTCAGGAAGTTGTAGCCAAAAGCAAGGAAACGTGGCATTTAAATTACTCTCTGTAGTTTTAACAAGAGTACATTTACACTGTTAGGATTTTGGATTTTTGAAAACAGCATATCATTCCCCTCCCCTGCTAGCTTGCTAGGATCCAGGACTGGAACTCACTAAAGTATCTTCAAAAACCCCTTTCTGAATATGAACCTAAAAAATTTAAATACTGTGATAACTAGGTTTATAATGATTCTTTTATAAATAAAATGTCACGAACATCTACAAACTTAGGCAAGATGTATAATTACAAACCATGCAGAGTATAGCTGAAGAGAATTCAAGATTCTGGTGCTAAGATCAAAACATTAGTCAGTCTCGAAAATCAAGAAACAGCTTAGGTTATTGACAGAGTAAGCTAAGAAGATCCTCAAATTGTGTTCTAACATCCCAAATAAGAATTTGAAGTATTCATTAATTTAGATAAGAAATTAACTTCTTAATTAACTGTTCTCTATAATGGGTTGGTGTATCAGCTAATACTCGGTCATTCTAATCATTTCAAAGGTATTATGATTTAAACTGTCATGGCGAAAACCCTACCAAGTTTTAGGTTTTTTAGGTAGAATGTAGTTTAAGTTTGCAACTGACATATTACAAATTATTGAGTCAATTTCACTATCAAATGCTTTCTAACTTCAGAAACTGTTTTAAATGACTTATTCCTGTTATTATATGCATTCTGGCATCAAAACAGTACCTATGTTAACTGTATCATCAATCAGTTAAAAATATTTCTAAGTATTTTACTGTGAGGAAGCTACTGAAGAAGAGGTGCTTCTGTTACCTTTAGGAGCGAGTCTCTCCACAGTATCCCAAGAACATAGGGTAGAATAGCTAAAAATAAGTAAAATATCAATTGCTTAGATTACCATAATATTTGGTACTTCTTTTGGGATAGACCTGGTACACACAGCACTTCTCTTTTTCATAAGTAGTTAACAAAAGCATACTTATGCTTTAAGCAAAGGACCTGGATCAATCATCTAGAAAAGTGCTGTTATTTTATACTTGTAGGCCATGGAAAAGATCACAGGAAAACAAACTTAAACTATGTCTGATGTTTGATAAATAGCATCTACTTCAAGTAGAACACTTACATTTTGAGTAACCTGTTTTTTATTTTATACCCATGGTGTTACATTAACTAGGTCTTTACCAGTTTGTGTTGTAATCAAAAAGCATTTAAACCTATTTTATTTTTGCTTCTAAAGTAGTATTGACTCAAAAAAATAAAAGTAGTATTGAGTCATTATACAGAATTCAAATGTAGACTATTTACAAAAGGGTCTAAAGAGCCAGTTGTCAAGCATAATCATTATTCTTCTTCCAGAACAAAGACAAATCCCTTTATTATATGTGGGGCCCTAATTTACATATGTTTTGCTTCTTCTAAAAAGTATAAGGTGCTGGAGGTAGTGATCAGAAAGACTGTCTTCATGTACTTCCTCTGGTTAGGAACCACTGATCTCAGACTGACATGTCCAGATCCTATGGTTCAAAACTATGCTTGGAGCCTGTCATTCTGTCCCTTCTCCTTTTCATGTACACTGAACAAAAAAGTCCCAAGGAGAGGCAACCTTGGGTCACTTTCCCCTCCATGAACTAGTCTGTGATTGGGGGATTCACCCTGATTGGCCAGATGGATAGAATCTGGTTCAGTCTACTAAACCATATAGGAACAAGGTTTTCATAGCAGGGCACCATTAGAATAAGGAAGGAAACTGGCCTGATTACGCTTGTGTCAGCTTCTTCCTCATATGACCCTCAGTGCCAATAGGAACTTGAAATCTTTCATTTCTTTGGTTTCTAGTAAGCCAAGAGCTTTTTCTTCTAAGCTATTGTGTGAATACTATGTAACTGCTGAATGAGTGTAACATACAGACTGCGGAGAATCGCTCCTGAAGGTAACAGAAGCACCTCTTCTTCAGTAGCTTCCTCACAGTAAAGTACTTAGAAATATTTTTAACTGATTGATGATACAGTTAACATAGGTACTGTTTTGATGCCAGAATGCATATAATAACAGGAATAAATCATTTAAAATAGTTTCTGAAGTTAGAAAGCATTTGATAGTGAAATTGACTCAATAATTTGTAATATGTCAGTTGCAAACTTAAACTACATTCTACCTAAAAAACCTAAAACTTGGTAGGGTTTTCGCCATGACATTTTTAACCATATTACTTTTGAAATGATTAGAATGATCGAGTATTAGCTGATACACCAACCCATTATAGAGAACAGTTAATTAAGAAGTTAATTTCTTATCTAAATTAATGAATACTTCAAATTCTTATTTGGGATGTTAGAACACAATTTGAGGATCTTCTTAGCTTACTCTGTCAATAACCTAAGCTGTTTCTTGATTTTCGAGACTGACTAATGCTTTGATCTTAGCACCAGATTCTTGAATTTCCTTCAACTCTTCTTTGCAGTTTGTAATTATACGTCTTGCCTAAGTTTCCAGATGTTTATGACATTTTATTTATAAAAGAATCATTATAAACCTAGTTATCACAGTATTTCAGGTGATACAGTAAGCCATCAACCTTAGTAATCCTTGGCAAGTAAGTCATACTTCATGTTATTACTAGTGACAAAAAAGGGAAATCAATTGATTTGCTATATTTTATAGAGTTAATGAAGTAATTTATACATTCAATGAAACAGAGGTGCCATCTAGGAAAGGAAAATAACACAAGTCCAAAATTCCACGTCTTACCAGTGATGCTGATAATTCAGTAACATGCTTTTTTTCAAGAATTCTAACTTTTGTTTGTCTTCAGCTTTCTCTGTATGGTATGTTTTTGTACAGACAAGCTTGCAGGTCTCCTCCTTATTAAATGTAAACTGTATTAAAATAAAGTGAAAAGCAAATTAAAAAATATCTAGGTCCTTCATACCTATGCCATGAGTAGGAATACTACTCTCACTAAATTACTTCAGTGCATTAATAATGATAATAAATACTTTTAAATTTCTCATTGTTCAATCACATTTAAATTTTAATCATACCGTTTCTCTAAAAATTTCAATTTTTCTTTTGATAAATAATAATTTTTATTTTTATTTTTGATAATTTCAATCCACCCACCTTTTATTTTATTTATTTATTTACTTATTTTTAATATTTTATTTATTTGACAGAGATCACAAGTAGGCAGAGAGGCAGTCAGAGAGAGGGGAAGGGAAACAGACCCCCTGCTGAGCAGAGATCCCGATGAGGGGCTCGATCCCAGGACCCTGAGATCATGACCTGAGCCGAGGACAGAGGCTTTAACCCACTGAGCCACCCAGGTGCCCCCACCCACCTTTTAAATGTAACTGAATCCTAGAAGGGGAAAAAAACTACACATAGAAAAAAACAGAACAGTTTTTCTAGTAATAAGGAGACATGTTTTCAGTCCATACAGTCATTTGATGGATATTTGTTAAGCGCCCTATGTGCCAGGTAAGAGAGACTCAGCAGTGAGTAATAGACTGTAATGATATAAGAAAAAGTCAGGCTTGGATGCCTAAAAATCAGGGTAAACATGATTCTTTTTACTCACACTTGAAAAGGCTGTCAATTTTCAGGATCTTATTTAACAATAAAATTGAAGCAAAATGTAAGGCTTAAAAAATTGATAATTTAAAAGTTAAAAAATGAAGGATTCCTCCAATTTTGGAGTCTAGGACTTATTTCATGTGTGTAAAAATAATGGTTTTCATAACACAAGTTTATTTCATCAGGATCCATTTATGGCTTCGTTTAAAAAATAAATTTCCTAGTTTTCTAAAGGCTGTAATTTACTTTATAAACTACTACAGTCCATAATTGTATGGATTCAATATGCTCAACTTTATTACAGGTAGTTAAAAAAAACTTGTGTATGTTTCACTCTAAAGTAGTCCATTGTTTTGTACATTATTAAAACACCTAAACCAGTTTCTGTGCATCAGCTGACAAGCAAATGCTTCAAGTATAGCCCACTGCTGCCACCTGTCAGCCAAGAGTTCAGTTTTGGCTGCATTGCTACTTCTGTAAATGTAGCAATATTTGTTCAATTAATTTAATATTCTTTTTTTTTTCAAAGATTTTATTTATTTATTTGACAGACAGATCACAAGTCGGCAGAGAGGCAGGCAGAGAGAGAGGGGGAAGCAGGCTTCCCGCTGAGCAGAGAGCCTGATGTGGGGCTTGTTCCCGGGACCCTGAGATCATGACCTGGGCCAAAGGCAGAGGCCTAACCCACTGAGCCACCCAGGAGCCCTAATTTAATTTTCTTAACCTTATACGCATCTCGTAGGTACCTTGGAAAATGAAAGAAAAAGTACACATACTAAGGAACCAGAAGGATAGGTGTCCAAATTTAAATTAAGCAGAGATAGACATTACTAGTTACAAGAAAAGTGGCAAATCAATCCAATGCTTCTGGGTTTAGGCGAGTAAACAGTGTGTTCAACTGCAACGGAAACAGCAAAACTAGTGAGGATGTTTAATCATAATAATAAATATTCATTAAGTCATGTAATCCTCCCAACTTTGAGGGAGTCTCCATTGCTGAATCCTCATCTTGTGACCTAGTAACACCAAGTGCCCCAAGGCTCAATCCTTGGAATCCTTCTCTCTATTATCTATACCCACTCTCCCCTTGGGGATTTCCTCAATTCCTGGCTTAAATACCATTTCTACACTGATGATGATTCTCAAATGTACCTAGCCTGAACCCCTCCTCCAAATTCCAGACACATATATTCAAGTGTTTACTTCACATGCTTAATTAGATGCCTAATTTCCCATTCCCCTCAAACCTGCTCTTCCCAGAGACTGTCCCGTTCTGGAAAACAAAGTCCACACCCCACACCCTACCCCTCAGCAAATTCTGCTGCACTGACACCAATTTCAAAACGTAACCAGTTTTGGAGACTCTGACCACTTCACAACACCCACCTGTCTACCCCATGTTTTGAGCTACTATCAGGTCATACATATCTCAATGATTTTGAGAGTCTCCTAACCAGTCTCCCCTCTTCTTTCCTTGCTCTCCCTCCCATGGTCCATCCTCAGCATAGTAGCCCTAATTAGAGAGCCTATCAAAATCTAAGCCTACTCAACACCCTTCAGTGCCAGCCATCTTGTTCAGATATACAGGCCGAAGTCTTTACGGTGGCCTATGAGATACTGTGTGATGTGGTCCCACTGCCTCTTTGCCCTCATTCCCTGCTATTCTTGATTTTGTACACTGGCTCAAGTTACACCAACTATTTTCTGTACCTTGAGCACACCAGGCAAGCAGACACCTTAGGACCACTGCATTTGCGGCTTTCTTTGGAGAACATTTTCCCAGATATTCATGTGGCTCACCACCTTACTTGCTTCAGGTCTTCTGCTCAAATGTCACCTTCACAGCAAGACCTTCGCTGGCTCATCTAAAACTGCCAATTCTCCATCCACCTTCCTGGATTTATTTTTTGATAGTTTTCCCATCATCAACTGATATACTACATATTTTAGTAAATTCATGTGTTTCCTTCTCCTCATCAGAATATAAGATCCATAAGGGCAGAGACTTTTGTCTCTGGTCTCTGCTATAGGCCACACCTACCACGATACCTGCAACAAACGTGTAAACTGAGTAAATGATTGGTTAGACTTGAGACGAGATTCTACAACCCTGGGAATGAGTATGTTTAAGATTTGGGATAAAATGTGGCTCCAGCTTCACACAACACATACAACCTGGCACTGCTGTTTTTCTGACCTCAACAGAATTCATAAATAAAAGACAGCAAAGTGGATTTGGGGAGTTTTTTTGTTTCAGGTTGTTACCATTTTTTTTACTGCAGATCTCAAATAAAGCAAAATTCTGTGAAAATAAAGGACAAAGAATCAATACTGAAAAATATGGGTCAATACATTTATGGTTGGCTTAGACAAAAATCTAATGTCTCTCAGGGGCGCCTGGGTGGCTCAGTGGGTTAAAGCCACTGCCTTCGGCTCAGGTCATGATCCCAGGGTCCTGGGACTGAGGCCCACATCTGGCTCTCTGCTCAGCGGGGAGCCTGCTTCCTCCTCTCTCTCTCTCTGCCTGCCTCTCTGCCTACTTGTGATCTCTGTCTGTCAGATAAATAGATAAAATCTTAAAAAAAAAAAAAAAATCTAATGTCTCAGCCTCATACTTCTGTTTACCTATGCCTTGGTCTTAAGAAATGCCTGTTCTGTCACTTTAAGCTTGGGGACTAAAAGATTCTGTTTTCAATCCTAAAAAATTCTAGGACACTCATAGAAAATGTGAGATGTACACCTTTCCTCATTTTGAAGCACTCCCGTTCTATTTTACCTCGACTCCTGATTCAAAATTAAATCTGCACAGCAGCAGGCCTAAAAGAAGGATCCTTTGCATAAGCAAGGCTGTCTTTCCCCGTAAATAAATATACCCTGGATGGAAGTAATTTGTCTTTAAATTCCACCCCAAAGGGACAAAACTTCTCCAGGACTCTGAGTATTTTATTGGCCTTCCCTCTGTTTATCGGCCATCTGTTATGGGCTGTTTACTGCAAGAAACTCCTGCTGTCCCTCAAGCTCACTGAAGATGTTACTGATACTTTTCCCTTCTATCATTTCTCAAGGCAAAGGCATTACTGAACAGAATGATGGGACTGAGACACCACAGGAATATCTTAAGTTGATTGTATAATTTAATAAATCTGCCTGAAAATCACCCTTTGCTATAAAAGCAACATAATAACTTCCAAAATAATCTTTAAAAATATCACATCAGGGAGTGATACATAATTAAGTTGTTAGATAATTAATATGTTTGCCCTGTTCAGTAATACCCATGTATATACACTTTGGGCACCTTTTCCCCCCAATAATTTCACTCCATATGCCTTCTATTCTGTCCTTGAAAATTAAAAAAAAATTTTTTTGAAGACTTCACTTATTTGAGAGCGAGTGCGAGAGCAAGAGAGCACAAGCAGGGTGAGGGGCACAGGGAGAAGCAGACTCCCCACTGAGCAGGGGGCCCCATGCGGGGTCATGACCTGAGCCCAAGGCCAATGCTTAGCTGACGGAGCCACCCAGGTGCCCCTATCTTTGAAAAAATTTTAAATTACTGGCATCTTTAGGGTACAAAATTTTAAATTGCAATATTTTAAGAGGACTTATGGTTGAAAACTATAAACTTGTACAATTATGTGGATTTGACTTGCAAACTCTATCTTTTCCCAGTGCTTCACCGTGCAGTACAGTGCTAGAGGGACTAAGATGGGTAGTGGAACCACTCTAGGTGTGCGGATTTGTTGGACAGATGCTCAGTGCAAAGAAGCGCCAAGAAAAATAGATGGCAGTGTTTAGTGAGAAAGCAGAGAAGGGAGCTGACCGTGGGATCTAAGTCACAGAAGACAAGGACGAGACTGAGAGAGGGATCAGGCTGGGAGATAAAATTTGGGAGTCAAGTTACAGCGATTAAAACAAATGTGTTCATGCAGACAGAAGCCCGAAGTAGAGTTAAAGGAAAAATGTACAGTACAGAGTATGTTAAACCATAAATTAGTAAATCTAATTGTATTTATATATGCTTGTAAGTGCATAGAAAATGTCAGGGAAGATTAACAAAAAATTGTGATGTGAAACCAGGGGTAAGACAGCCTTACTTTTCACTTTATATTATTCTGTCCCATTTAAGTTTTTATATGGCGATACACTGTTATTATGAACAAGTTTAATTTTTGTAAGTGAGAATATTATTCTTTGCGTAGCAGGACAGCAGATATAAAATAAACAAGGGACCATGCAATGTGGAAGGAAAACAGGCATAAGTGTTAAGAGATTTAAAAGGCAGAATAATTCTGGGTGATGATGAAGTTTATGTTGGAGTACAATCTTACATTGTACTTAGTTTGGTTTAACTGATGTCTTAAAAATGTACTGAGAACATTCCAAACATAATTTCAATGGTCAAAAGAGAAAGGCTAGCGCCCCAAAACCCAATGGGGGAGCCCAAGTAGTGCTGTACTTGTTCAGAATCCTGTTTGAAAAGGGGGGAAGGGAAAGAGGAGCTGCTGGGGCCACTTTTCATGACTTTCTGGTCCCTCTGAAGGTAAGGCAGGGGGTCAGAGTACTCATTTATAAGACTGGTATTGATGTGCGTTAAGACAAACTTATCCATGGGGCGCCTGGGTGGCTCAGTGGGTTAGGCCGCTCGCTGCCTTCGGCTCAGGTCATGATCTCGGGGTCCTGGGATCGAGTCCCGCATCGGGCTCTCTGCTCAGCAGGGAGCCTGCTTCCTCCTCTCTCTCTCTCTGCCTACTTGTGATCTCTCTCTGTCAAATAAATAAATAAAATCTTTAAAAAAAAAAAAAAAAGACAAACTTATCCATGACATATCATGAGAAGGATCCTTCCAAACTGTTGAGTTTAAAAAATTATTTCCAGGGGCGGCCTGTGTGGCTCAGTGGGTTAAAGCCTTTGCTTTGGGCTTAGGTCATGATTCCAGGGTCCTGGGATCCAGCCCCGCCTCCGGCTCTCCGCTCAGCAGGAAGCCTGCTTCCTCTCCTCTCTCTGCCTACTTGTGATCTCTGTCTGTCAAATAAATAAATAAAATCTTAAAAAAAAAAAATTATTTCCAGAGGTAAAAGAGAAATGAAATCCTCCTTAGCCATGACAGTTAAGTTATCTCAGACTTTTCTGTAAGAAAAAAATAAGGAAAAAAAGAAAAGACAAAATAAAGGAAAGAGAGAGAAAGCAGCAACTAAATAACTTCTATATAACACTGAATACAAACCTTATATGGCGAAGGTTCAATTCTTTCCCCGAATAATACCTGACCAAGATTTTCAGATGGGCGTTTTCCTTCTGATGCTTGGCAAAAATCAAACCTGGAGGGGAGGTGGAGAGAGTATTTAAGCTACTATACATAAAAGGAAACAATGAAGAGTCAAACTCCTAGCCAATCTAGAGGAAAGATTAAGCACTGATCATTCCAGTAGCTCTAGTCAATGAATGAAAAATATAGTTACACTCCAAGTTCCATGTACCTTTCCCCAAAACAAAAACCAAAAATATTAGAAAATTAGGCCCAAGAATAGTTTGATGTCTATCTTTTTGAAGATGTAAATTATAGAATTTTTAAAACTGACACATTATTTTTATTCATTTCAGTAACAAAATTATTTACAGTCTTATTTCAAGTGAATTTCACTAACTTATCTCCTTTTGTTGTAACTTCCTAATCCAAAGTGTTACATAATAATGACATTTCAGTTAGATGTGCTGAAGTTGCCTGGGTTTCTGCCTCATCCCCATATACTGGCCAACACATCCCAACATGGGAAGCATGGCAAGACAGACCCTAGAGAACACGAAATTGTGGAGAAGCCATCTTCAGTCAGCTGCAAGCTTCTCTGTAATTCCCTAGTATTATTGACCAGATTTTAATAAAGTTTTCTTTAAATATTACAGCCAAATTTCAGCTTTGCTATAGAAGATTAAAGGATAGTTCTGTGTTCATTTTAGAATGGTGTGGGAGTACTTGGGACCCATGCAGTAAGGGCTACAGATGAGATTCCCAAGAGAAAGATGAATCTCACATAATAAAAAACTGGTGCTGGGAAACACTCAAATGAAGACTTCTCATGTACTGGCTGTAAGAGATCACTGAGTTTTCCCAAGAATATCCACAAAGATTTAAGGAGATACACTTATTTAACAAAACAAAAGAAACAAAAACTGGAACATTTAAGTCTCTAATAGTTACTTAATGGATGGTCCATCCATTCACTAATGTTATACTCTCTTCTTACAGATGTTTAGCCGTATGGATTCTTACAGCACTGTCTTACTTTTTGGCGTGTGCTTTTCTCTACAGTAAACACCTATTTTCTTTTGAAACTTCTAGATACCACAGAAATTTAGAAGCCAACTAAAATTTAAGAACTATGCTTTATACTCAACATGATATATAGCAGTCAAAGCATATTTATGCAGCATTTTTTATAGTATCAAAAAAGGAAAATAATCAAACGTTCACAGACAAAGACTTAGTGAAACAAACCATACACGACTCTATACAATCTCTACAAAGAAATAATAAACAGGGGCACCTTGCTGGCTCAGCTGGTAGAGCCTGTGACTCTTGGTCTCTCCTCAGGGTCATGAGTTCAAGCCACACTGGGTGACAGCTTACTTTAAGAAAAACAAAAAAGAAAGAAAACAAAAAAGAGGGGCACCTGGGTAGCGCAGTTGGTTAATTGTCTGACTCTTGGTTTTGGCACAGGTCATGGTCTCAGGGTTGTGGGATCAAGCCCCAAGTCAGGCTCTGCGCTCAGCCCAAAGTCTGCTTGGGACTCTCTCTCCTTCTCCCTCTGCCCCTCATGCTCCTGCTCCTGCTCATGCTCTCTCTGAAAGAAATAAATCAATCTTAAAAAAAAGAATAAACAGCTACAAAAAGGACTACAGTAACTGTAGCTGCGTATTAACATGGAAAGATGCCTATATAATAGATTCAGTGAGAAAAAGATGCAAAACCACTTTTTGTTTAAAACAAAAATGTATAGAAGTGGTTACATATATTAGAATATGCAGAGAAAAAATGTGGAGGAGCAGAAAACAAAGGAATTGTTTCTGGGGATTATGTGGGATATAAAAATTTTGTTTGCAACTGTGTGGGGTTTTTTATAATTAAAAAATGTAAAGAAAACACAATGCCTTTTTGTCCATTCAAAAAAAAAAAAAAAAACGAAATCCATTGTTTAGTTGATGCTTCTACTGTACTGAAAAAGATCATATTTCAAATTTTAACTCTACCTTGGAAATAAAGACTATCCCTTAGAAAACGTTTTCAGGCCCTGTACATACTTAAAATATGTATGAATTCGTCTGTAACTGTAAAGAAAATAAATTGTTAAAAGTACAAAATTCTGAGGAGTCAATAAAATTTTATATAAAAACTAAGCTGAAAAACTTACGCCGTATACTCATAAGGAAGAACAGATTCCACTGAATCAAGCCTGTTCACGAATAGTTCTATTTCAGCCTGAAAATGAAGGAACACAGAATTAGAATGTAAATAAACAGAGATCAAAACTTAAGTCATGCTTAGAACTGAAAAAGAATTTGACATGTTTGAAAGGTAGAATTTTATAATATTTGAACATTTCTCCTATAAATCCATTCACTGAGTAGACTTATATGCAATTAAATTACAACAAAATATTTTTAATAGTTGCAGTAATTGCTTTAAAGATTTATTTATTTGAGAGCGAGAGAGAGAGAGGGAGAAAGGAGGAGCGCGTGTGCGAGCGGGGCGGGGCCGAAGGACAGGCTCCTGAAGCAGACTCCTCACGGAGTGCGAAGCCCCATGCAGGGCTCATCTCACAACCCACAGGATCATTACCTGAGCTGAAACCAAGATTCAGAAACAACTGACTGAGCCACCCAGGAACCCCCTTTTTTGTTTCCCCCCAATTTTTATTTATTCATTTATTTACTTATTTATTATTTTGGAGAGAGAGAAAGAAAAGTATATGAGGATTAAATGACTTAACATTTATCAAGAACTTCAGTGACTAAAACAAGAAGTGCTAATATATTTATTAAATGAATAAAGGCAAATGAATTTAATGATATTCAGAATAGGTAATGCCTAAACTACACTGCTCATCTGCTAAAATAAATCCTCACCCAATACTGCTGATATACAGTGGAAGATAAAGACACTAGCCTCTATACACAGCAGTAATAACAGTACAACCCCTAAGACTGTAAGCAAATGATATTACTCAATGGCAATCCTATCTCAAACATATACAAAAATTAAACTGTGTCTCCTTATATAACATATTCTTTGTCATGAGTTATTTTAGCTAAAAAGATAATGGGACACAACATTTAGGCATTACAGAATCCTTGAATAATAAACACAAATATAAGTAACTGTTGTGAAGGCAAAATTCCCAGTTGATGGCTTACTCTGCCAAAATAATTTTCACTAATTATAAGGGGTCAACACTATTATGAACACACTTCAGAATCTAAACCCCCTATTTAATATATTTTCTTGAAGACTGAAGGGTCCCTAAAAAGCTAATCCAGTTCACATCTCTAGATTTCTTTCTAGGAAGAAACACAGCTATTATATTCTATGGAACTGTCTAGGTTTTGAGTTTCAAAATCTGTAAGTGCCACATTTTCATCACAAAAGTTAAATCCCTTGTGCCACGATTAAAACTATCCTTCCTCTCAACCTCAAAGTGATCAAGAACAAAAACTTTTTTTTAAAAGATTTGATTTATTTATTTGACACAAAGAGAGAGATCACAAGTCGGGAGAGAGGCAGGCAGGGGGGGGGGGATGGGGGGAGATGCAGGCTCCCTGCTGAGCAGGGAACCGGATGCGGGACTCCATCTCAGGACCCTGAGATCATGACCTGAGCCAAAGGCAGAGGCTTAACCCACTGAGCCACCCAGGCGCCCCAAGAACAAAGACTTTGAAGCTAGGTTGCCTGAGTTTAAATCCTGACTATGACATTTACTAGCTGTTTGATCCTAGGTAAGTTTCTTCATGCAGTTTTTCCTTTGTAGAATGGAATAATAACCCCTGCTTTGAGTGGTTTTGAGAAGTTTCAAGAGCAGTGCCTGGTACAAAGCACTAAGTATTTACTGTTATGCAACAATGAAGCAATGATGGACACATTCTTATCTGCACTGTCAAATACTCATGTGGCCATTTGTCATTTAAGATGTGGTTAGAGCTAGGGGCTCTGGGGTGACTCAGTCAGCTCAGTGTCCAACTCCTGATTTTGGCTCAAGCCATGATCTTAGGGTTCTGGGGTCAAGCACCATGTGGGGCTCCACGCTCAGTAGAGTCTGCTTCTCCCCCCACCCCCGGATCCTCCCCCTACTCAACTTTCCCTCTCCCCTTTAATATCAAATTCCCATTAAATTTACCTTATCTGTCCACTTTTCCTAATCTGGTGAAGTAGCTTCACATTTTACTCCTAACAACAAAGGTGTTAACAAGCATATGTTTTAGCCTTGCTTTGTGATCTATAAGGATGTCTATATCATCAGGGGCTGCCCACAAATTTTTCCAAAACAGCTAACTCCAAAGAACAATTCTTGCAAATCTTTCACCTAAAAACAAAATTAATTTTTACACACAACACAAAAACAAGTAGGGAACATAACTTCAGTCTGGAGGCAGCATAGCACCAAACTGCTCAATTTGTTTCAAATCCTAAATTTACTCTTAATAAAATGTGCTTTTGATCAAGTAGCAATTTTGAATGTGAGAACTATATGAGGTGATAATAAAACAGTTAAGAATATAGAGGCTGGTCTATAGTTGGTACACAACAACTATAAGGTAAACGATTAAATAAATACTGCTACTATTACTCTCAAAGAAAATAGACATTTCTGAATCTGAGTATTTACCAGCGTAAGGATAACCTTGAGGGCCTCTCCACTCCCATAAAAGGACATTAAGACAACAGTCTTCTGATCTATTGTTTATGCCTATTCATTACTCTTTCCTAGCTATTAGTCCAGGGAAGAGGAAGATGGTAATTATCAAGCACAATTCTCATAATAACCCTAAGAGCTAGGGATTCTTGCTTGCTCTAAGACAAGGAAGTAAGTTCAAAAGCTAGACTGCTAACTCAAAAAAAAAAGGGAGGAAACTCAAGTGCCACTACCATCGCTTTCAATATCTGCTGCTCTCGGTCCTCTACTTCTCTTCCTTCTTGTCTCTTCTGTCATTTTTCCACACTTACCTTTTACAAAAAAGTCAGTCCATCAAAAATATCACCACTAAGTTATGGACCTGTATCTACTATTCAGTGAACTAATCAAAACACACTTTGGATATTCAATTCATCCTATTTTTGTAGCACTTTCATTCCTCCTTTAAATTGTGAAAATCTGAAAATTTAAGAATTATTGTCTCACAACATGCTAAGGAATGCAAATTACAACTAACGATATCTTTAACAAAGAAGAGAGCAATTTACGATGTATTTGTAAATATGCTACATTTATAATACTCTATATTTTAAATGTCAACTCTTACACTGAAACAAGGAAATTTCAATGATATTTTAAGAATGAGATCCTTGTATGGACACCTGAGTGGCTCTGTTAAGCGTCTGACTCTTGGTTTCAGCTCGGGTCATGATCTCCGGGTTGTGTGATTGTGAAGGCTGCTTGAGATTCTCTCTCCCTCTCTTGCACCTTCTCCACTCACTTGCATACATGCGCGCACGCGTTCTCTCTCTCAAATAAATAAATAAATAAATAGAGATCTACATCTGATCTCGGCTTTGGTCACAGCTACACTTTGTTTTACTGCTTTAAGCCATGTGTACCATGCCACATGGCTGCATTTTCCCCCTATTTCCTTGTTCCTTTGTTTTTGCTTTTATTCCACTTTACCTGCCATCACATTGGTTCCAACCACAACCACAACTGGTTTTCAAGTAGAAAGAAACAGAGAAGAAATGTGACTCTGAACAAGAATCAAAGCAAGTGACAAAAGGCTATAAAGAACAAGATCCTTATAATATGGCAATAGAGAAAATGTTGAAAATTGGAAGGAGAAAGGAAATGAGACCACTAGTGAGTTTATGTAGTTTAATGAAAGGCAAAAGTATGCTACAGACATCATGACATTCATCCCTAAAAATATAAACACATATGCAGATAAAGCATATAGGAAAAATATAATCAATTGTTGGCTCTAGAGTTCTAGATGGATATACAGGTGATCATTATACTATTCCATCAACTTTACTGAATTTTGAAGACCATCATAATTAAAAGTTGGAAAAAGAAAGGGCTTTAAAAAACAATAGAAGCCAAATCAAAGCAATACAAAATAAAGACAAAAGAGTAAAATTTAGTGGGGAAAGCTGTTCTAGAGTATGAAAGGTAACTGCAAATTAAGTATTAAGTAGGAGGAAACAATATGCAATCTACATAAAAACTGAAAAACATTCCCAAAGAACAAAAAATCCTGAACAACCATGAGAAAATCATTCACTCTACACATTTATTTAATGGCCACAATACTAGACATTATGAAGTGATATAATAATACAAAAGACATGAACACTCGCCTTTGAAGAATTTCTAATCCAGATGGAGAGACAAGACATACATTCAAGAAAGTAAAAGAAGAAAGTGACAAAGCTATTTATAAATTCTTAGGTAGTTACTAAATCCCAAGGGATTTAGGGTTTTTTTTTTTTTAATAATTAAAATAGCAATGTGCTATAAAAGGACATATTTGTTTTTACGGTCACTTTCCACCAAATATCTTTATTTCCCATCCAAAAATTAATTAAGTACATCTCCTTCTGGAAATCTGCCTTAAATAGAGTCAGCCAACTCCAAAATATCACTGACATAACTAAAAAGAGCTTTAAAGGTTACTTACTTCACATTCCTGCTTTCAAAGTATCCCAAACTGAGTTATTACAAGCATGGAAAGTTGTTAGCCACATTAAGCTTTTTAAGGAAGTTATAGATAAATCCTAAAGCAAGACTGGAAATTCTAAAGCAAGATTTACACAAAGGAAGACTAATGAAATCCCACCCCAAGAAATTTTTTTACGGAAATGGTTTATTTAATTTAGAGTGTTATGGTCTCCCGTCTAAATCCGTCTCCTCCCAGATGTACAACTTTTTTTCTGGTCCTAACCTACCCATTCTACATCTGATCTCTGCTTTGGTCACAGCTACACTTTGTTTTACTGCTTTAAGCCATGTGTACCATGCCACATGGCTGCATTTTCCCCCTATTTCCTTGTTCCTTTGTTTTTGCTTTTATTCCACTTTACCTGCCATCACATTGGTTCCAACCACAACCACAACTGGTTTTCGAGTAGAAAGAAACAGAGAAGAAACGTGACTCTGAACAAGAATCAAAGCAAGTGACAAAAGGCTCTGAGATACTAAGACACAGCCATAGAAAAGGAAAACTATGGACATTTCAACTGGTTAATACTAGAGAAGTCTACTGTGGGAAAAATTCCGAAGAAGGAAATCTTAACCCAGACACAATAAAACAATCCCAATGGAAATGCTGGGAACTCATAAATGTATGTTCATGAACTCTAAGTTATCCCTTCTATCCCCATCTCACTGAAAAACAAAATTTCAACTTTAGATTGTATCAAAGAAAGGAATAAATATAAAATCTGACTACTTATTGGGGAAAGTATGTGCTATGGTGAGTGCATACAGGGTACAGCCCTGTACCCCTGGAGCAAGTAATACATTGTATGTTAATTAAAAAAAAAAATCTGACTACTTAAAAATTGGTTACAAAGGTTAAAACTGCACCAATTGTGGACGTGAAGAATCACCAGCAGCCAGGGACCGCCAGGGTGAGGCAGGAGAGGCAGAGAGTATGCGCAATGGAAGACACAGCAGTACCCCAACAGGATATGACAAGCTCAGCCTTCAGAATCAGGTGCTTTGGAACCTGCATCTCTGCGTCACCACTTACCGGTACACACACTTGAGAGAGTGACTACGTCTCATTCAGCTTCAGTTTCCCAACTGACACATCACAGGATTGTTCTGAGGCTTAGCTAAGGCACCCACAAGGTACATAAACTGTAGTCTTTATTATTATCATTATTAGCATAGGAGATAAATAGGTTTGAAAGTTGAGAATAAGGGCAAAGAAAATATATTTCGAAAGTTTCCTCCAAAGCCTTTCATCAATACTTAGTTAATTTTAATGGCAACAGAGGAAGACCTTATAACCGCATAGAGCACATTTGAAGTAACTACGATTCACTACGACACTTACTAAGCGGACACTGATTTAAAAAGTACAAAGATGAGTAAGAATTAAGAGCTTCAAGAACTGGACTCTAAGGTCCACAAAGCACAGAACAGTCTCTAGAATTTATGTGTGTGGGGGGGGCATAAAGCACATGTCTGTGGCTCTGTTTCAGATGTTCAAAAATACACCTTTGGAAGGGCTTCCCTTTGTGGACAGCCAACAGCAGCAGGACAGTATTTTATCCATACTGACCTTGCTTGCTTTCCCAATCCTAGCTCTCAGATCCACTATCATGAACATTCTCATTTTTAAAATAATTTTATTCAAAAAATTTCATTTCTGAAAGCGAACTTTCTAAGCTCCACATACTTCTTTTCACAGCAAAGTAAAACAATTGTTGGAATGTGAATTTATCATCATTAAAGTCATTCCAATGCCAAATTTCATATTTGAAACATTATCAGTAACCCACACACACTAATTAGTTTCCAGAAGCTAAGACTCAATCTCTTATTCCAGAGAAAACTCTGGTAATGTGAAACTAAACACCACATAAGTAAATATATGTCAATTCTACCAATAAGTTCAAATATAATTGTATTTTTGTACATATTTCAAAATCTTCACACTATATCTATGGTCAAATTAAAACAAGTAAAATACACTGTTCAAAGCAACATTTAGAAATGGGTTTTCTTA
Source organism: Mustela erminea (assembly GCF_009829155.1). Classification (NCBI taxonomy): domain Eukaryota; kingdom Metazoa; phylum Chordata; class Mammalia; order Carnivora; family Mustelidae; genus Mustela; species Mustela erminea. Next base: position 11,508,982 of record NC_045628.1, read on the forward strand.
AATTTTACTTTTTCCATATTTAGAGGCAACTGCTCCCAAAACAACAGACACATAATTTATTAAACATTTCTAAACATAATTACCAACTACTTTGGTAAAACTGTCACTATAATGGATGACATGATACTATACCTAAAGCCTTATGGACTCCACCAAAATACTATTAGAAATAATAAATGAATTCAGTAAAGTTGCAGGACACAATATACAGAAATCTGTCACATTTCTATTCACTAATAACAAAGTAGCAGAAAGAAAATTAAGAAAACAATGCCATTTACAAATTACACTCCTAAGAATAAACTACCTAGAAATAATCTTAACAAAGGATGTGAAAGACTTACACTCTGAAAACTATGGAGCGCTGATAAAAGAAACCGAAGAGGACACAAACAAAAGGTAGTGATATATCATGCTCATGGATTAGAAGAATATTGTTAAAAAGTCCCTATCACCTAAAGCAACCTATAGATTCAACATAACACCTATCAAAAAACCATTAGTAATTTTTACAGAACTAGAACAGAAAAACCTTAACTTCATATGGAACCACAAAAGACCCTGATGAGCCAAAGTAATCTGGAGAAAGCACAAAGCTGAAGGATTCAACAATCCCAGATTTCAAGATACACTACAAAGCTATAGTAATCAAAACAGTATGATCCTGGGACAAAAACAGACACACAGATCAATGCAATAGGATGGAGACCTCAGAAACTAACCCACACCTATATGGTGAATTAATCTACAACAAAGGAGGCATGAATTTACAACGGGGAAAAGACAGTCTCTTCAATAAATGGTGCTTGGAAAACTGGACCACTTTCTTGTACCATACATAAAAAGAAACTCAAAATAGATTAAAGATTTAAATGTGAGATCTGAAACGACAAAACTAGAAGAAAACACAGGCAGTGATCTCTCTGACATCAGCCTTAGCAATATATATACGGATATGTTTCCTCAGGCAAGGGAAACAAAAGCAAAAAAACCCTAATGGGACTACACTGAACCAAAAAACTTTTGCACAGCAAAAGAAACCATCAACAAAATGAAAAGAAAACCTACTCAACGGGAGAAGACAGATCTGATAAAGGGTTAATATCCAAAATATAGACTCAGGGTGCATGGGTGCCTCAATCATTAATCATCTGCCTTCGGCTGAAGTCATGATCCCAGGGTCCTGGATCGAGTCCCCCATCAAGCTCCCTGCTTAGCAGGGAGTGTGCTTCTCCCTGTCTAACCCCCCATTGCCCCAGCTCACGCTTGCATTTGCTCTTTCTCTCAAAAATAAATATATTTTTTAAAATATTTTATTTATTTATTTGACAGAGAGAAATCACAAGTAGTCAGAGAGGCAGGCAGAGAGAGAGAGAGGGAAGCAGCCTCCCTGCTGAGAGCAGAGAGCCCGATGCGGGACTCGATCCCAGGACCCTGAGATCATGACCTGAGCCAAAGGCAGCGGCTTAACCCACTGAGCCACCCAGGCGCCCTCAAAAATAAATATTTTTAAAAAGAAAAAAAGACATCATACAACGTAATACTAAAAAACAAAATAACCCCATTAAAAAAATGGCCAGAGGACCTGAATAGACATTTTCCCAAAGATATCCAGATGGCCAACAGACACACGAAAAGATGCTCAACATCACTCAGCATCAGGGAAATGCAATCAAAACCACAATGAGATACCACCTCACACCTGTCGGAATGGCTAAAATCAAGAAGACAAGAAACAAGTGTTGGCAAGGATGTGGAGAAAGAGGAACGCTTGTGCACTGCTGCGGGAATATAAACTGGTGCAGCCACTGTGGAAAACAGGAGAGAGGTTCCTCCAAAAATGAAAATATCATACAATCCAGTAATTCCACTACTGGGCATTTACCCAAAGAAAATGAAAATGCTAATTGGAAAATACATATGCACTCTATGTGTATTGTAGCATTATTTACAATAGCCAAGATATGGAAGCAACCTAAGTGTCCACTGACAGATGGACAAAGAGAATGTGGTAAACACAGGCGCGCGCACACAAACAGAAATACTACTCAGCCATAAGAAAAGAGTAAGAGCTTGCCATCTGCAACACTATAGACGAACCTAGAGGGTATGATACTAAGAAGGTAAGTGAAGTAACTCAGACAAAGATAAACATTGCATGATTTCATTCATATGTGTAATCTAAAAAGCAAAACAAAGGAATAAACAACAACAAAAAGTGCAGAAACAGATCCATAAATAAAAAGAACAAATTGGTGGTTGCCAGAGGGGAAGGGGATGTGGTGTTGGACAAAATGGATGAAGGGGAGTGGAAGACACAGGCATTCAGTTATGGAATGCATAAGTTACAGGGATGGAAAGTACAACATAGAGAATATAGTCAATACCACTGTAATAGTGTTGTATGAGAATTGTAAAGCTGTCCAATTACTATGTTGCACACCTAAAACTAATGTAACATTGTGTGTCAACTATACAATTTTTTAAAAAGTATGATTCTGATTAAGTTTCCTTTTTATTAAAAAATTGTTATACATTCATTTAAACATTTTTTTAAACACCAGGGGGTATATCTTGTCATTTTTCCTTACGGGACAGGAAAGAATTTTTTTTTTTAAGATTTCATTTTATTTATTTGACAGAGAGAGACAGCGAGGAGAGGGAACACAAGCAGGGGGAGTGGGAGAGGGAGAAGCAGGATTCCCACTGAGCAGGGAGTCTGATGCAGGTTTGATCCCAGGATCCCGGGATCATGACCTGAGCGTAAGACAGACGCCCAATGACTGAGCCACCCAGGCGCCCCCGTAAAGAAATTCTTAATCTTTCATCCAAGAACACAATCTATATACCAAACAGTAAAAAAGTGGCGGATGTTCTGGAGAGTTTAGTTGTTCGATCTGAATTCATGTTGACAAGCCAACAATGAACTGAAAGTTAAAGGCAGCAACGGTAAACGCACTCATCAGCTATTTGCCACCACAACGCCACTCAGCACACTGCAGACCAGTCTAAAGCTAACAGCATTCAGCCGCTAACTGAAACGATCAAAACTCTTACGAGGTAGATCAGAACTGCACATTTTACTCTGTGAAGACCTATTAACTTCTAATCAGGGCTTTATTCTATTTATTGCAGTCAACATACTGTCCCTTGATTTTAAGGAAGTTAAATGGATTCTAGAGGAAAACACCACCACTGTTCAATCCTTTTGTTACTATGGTTTCAAAAACTAGTAACACAAGACAGATAACAGAAAAAAATTAAAAGAGAAACCTTAATAGCAACAAAAATAATAAACTGTTAATGTTTTCCATACCACCACACAGCTATTACAACAATAAAAATTATAAAATACTGTGGAGACACAGGGTATCATATAGCTTAAGGCATTATAAATCAAGCCTAGCTTTTTTTTTTCCCCCAAACCTATCTTTTTTGAAAGAAGCTTGGCAATATTAAATAGAGCTATAAAATTGCTTCTTGCCTCTGACCTAGCAATTTTATATTTGGGAATATGTAAGTAATTCCTGCTAAATACATTCTAGCAAAATTATTCATAACAGAAAAAAACTGGGACCAATCTCAATGCCCTACAGGCAAGAAACTGCCTATATGCGGTTAAACAAACCACAGTACAGTAAATAGAATAAAATATTATTATGGCCAATAAAAACCAGTAAGAATGTGCACTATGTTAATATTCAAAAGCATATGCCTGTAGTGATAGTAAATTTAAGAAAAAAAGGAACCCACAGAACACAGTCACAGTATAATATACAGGCTAATATAAATATCATAAATCAGAAGTTAGAGCAATATAAATAGTATTTTATGTTCAATGGACTCCTTTTTCTCTGCCAATAATTTGGACATAAAATAATTTTGAAAGGAGAAAATGGCCAAATCCTCAGGGTTCTTTTGATTGTCTTTCAATAATATACATAGTGAGCTAAATGCAGGACACTGTACATGTAATGCCTACATTATAAAAATTACAATGCTGATGACATACTTGTTTTATCTCTATACTAATAAATGTTTTATAATATCACAACTGACAAATATTGTGCTTCTTCGCTAATAAATGCAAAACACACTTTTCAAGGGGAGTAAATAATAAGCAAATAGGATCATCCCTCTCTTACATATGGAAAAACTGATGGAAACAGTATCAGTATCCTACCCAATTCATCCAACTCCTGATTTCCTATGCTAACAGTAGCTTCTGGAAATTTTTCCCATTCGTAACATTTTACTTTTCATTATTTAGTTTAAAAATAATTCCCTTCAGGTCTTCTGAACAGTATATACATGACTGTCCTCCTTAAATACGAAATATGAGGAAAAAATTAACACCCTGACTGAAGTAATGAAAATTCGAACTATTTACTGTTTTTCTTCTCTGAAAGGCAACAAGATACACTAAAGTTTACTTTAAATTTTCTATCCCAGTTAGTCAAATTGTAGGGAAAAAATGCTAAAGGTACATCTTTCTGCTCTTCTAAGAGTTGTTTCCATTGACCAAGAGGTGAGAGCAGCTAGTAACAAAGATGAAATCCAAACATTTCAGAAAAAAACGTTTTGCCTTGTTGTTTTATCTCTATAGCTTTGAAAATTAAAAATCCCAAAAGACTCCCCCAAATTAACCGCAACTCAGAAATAGCTACTTAAAGGCCCTGTTGAGAAACCAAAAATCATCTAAGAGGCAGATCACCTGTGAATTTCACTCATATTCATTTTCCAAAGTCCATTCCAAATGGACTTCCTTTCTGCAGCTTTCCCCTAAAGACTCCAATCCACAGATGTTTCCTCATTTGTGTTTTAAAGCACTTTGGACATACATCTTTTATAACGTATCAGATTTCAGTAATCTGTTCATAAACTTATGTCCTTTACTCTGAGGTTCCTCAGAAGACAGGAATACATTTTTTTGTCTCTAAGACACCAGGAATACAACACAAGGTTGTCGTTAAATTTAAATTTAAAGACGAAACACTAGGTTTTAAAGGTTGGTTACTGAAATATTTAACAGAAAAACCAGTGTGCTTTCAAGATCAGCTCTCTCTTCCACTTGTAAGCACTATATATTCTTTCAATCATAACTCTCAAAGAGTGAAAGCTTCTTGCACTGCTGGGCACAAGAGTTACAGTATGCAAGTGGTAACTGCTGACTTGAGTAAACTTTAAAGATCCTTAGACATTTTGAGAGATCCAAGATTTTAAAACAAACTGTAAAATGCTATGAAAAATTTAATAGCTTATTTAATGCCCTAAAATAAGCTTGAAATTCATAGCTACAGTAAAGCTAGCAGTAATAAAATAAACACCAGCCTTTAAAAATAAATCAAACTTAGTAAATAAACCTATTTATAGACTGTAAAAGTTTGCCGAACGATTATTTAAATTGTTAAAATTATTAATGGTTTCAAAGAGATCCTCACGCACCAATGCTAAGTGTTAGCAACTTAAAATAATTATGTAAATCGTGATGCTCTGTATCGAATAACCTAAAAGTAAGTGACTTATGACTCTTCACTAGCAGTTAAACTGAAAACCTTGCGTGTAAAAATTGTAAGAGATCAAAGTTTTCAAAATATGCCCTAGGAAAAAAACGCGTTTCTCCTGTCATCTGCTCTTTTTAAGTGTTTAAAACACTCTCTGAAAAACTAACCGGTGGGCTCTTGTGCATTTTTTGCATGTTAAAAAAAACTTAACTTAAAAGATAGAAATTAACGGTCTCAACTATTACAGCAATCTTTCTTTCTTTCTTTCTTTCTTTTTTTAAACCAATGCAGTTTATGCGGTTCTGGGTGTTATAATTCACAAATAAGGAACGAACTGCTAAGCGTTAAGCTACAATACCAATGTCCCAGAAAGAAACAAGCTCTCAAAACCAACCAGGAGTTCCAAGAAAGTAGAATAGGACGGGAAGCAATTAAATAAAAAGTAACTAGAAGACCTGGTCGTCCACTTCTCGGAGTGCGTGACACAGGGCTGTGAGCGAACACGCACCCGTGGAATGCTTGCTGACCTGCATGCACCCAACTCCAACAGAGCGCCATACACACCAAGTCCCTGTTTCCAGGCAAACTAAATACAGCTGCTCGTGCTACCCGGACCTCTAGACGGGAGGCGAGCCTGAGGCCCACCGAGTCCCGCAGAATCTACCCTCAAAGGCCGTTCCAGAACCTCCGACTCACGGCCGGGCCGAACCCAAGCACTTCTCGGGACACCAGACCTATCCCAGCTACGCCCCCTTCCTCTCGGACCTCAGCTCCCCGGTAAAGGAAGGCTCCCCTTCGGTTAGAGCACTCAAGGTCCGCCAGGCCTCACCCACCTTACACTCGTCACTCTTTTTTTCTTCTTCGCAGAAGTTGACGGGCGCCAGGCCGGGGAGGTAGAAGGCGGCGCCCGGACGCGGGCCTGGGGCCGCCTCCAGCAGGAGCAGCACCAGGAGCAGCGGCCCCGGCCACCGAGGTTGCGACAACGCCGGCAGCCTCGCGCTCATGACTGCTGTTTCGGGGGAAGGGCAGCCGAGCCGAGGGGCTGAAGAGGGAAGGAGGGACGGGCAGCCTTGGAGACGACTACAAGACCGCGGCAGCTGAGGAAGGACGGCTCCGCCACGGACAGTTCCGGTTGCGCTAGGAGACACCGCGGGTCCCGCAACAGAAACCGAAGCGGAGCTCGACAGAGCATGCGCAAAGCCGCCTGCACATGCTCAGTGAGAGGGGCTGCTAGCCCCGGGAGGAGTTTCCGGGAGGGAGCGTGGAGGAAATCCACTTTCCAGGTTTTCAGCCGGCCGACTAGGTGGTTGCCTGCTTCCGCGTTCGCGGTCCGGTTCCAAATTCGATCTGGAGTTCCCTGGGGGCGTCGGGGAGCATCCCACCGCCCGGCTGGCGCCCCCAGCTTGTCTCTTTGGTTCAGGTTTCCATAACAACCGTGAGGTTTCCTCCCCACACTGCCCGCAGCACTTCGACCCTTGTTACAGAGTTGGTGTTCCACAAAGTACCTGCTGATGGAAGCGGCGTCGGCGACGGGAAGTTCGGAAGACACCTGGTTGGGATCAGGATACGGAAAAAAGGGGGAAAGAACTAGCCAGAAAGTATCAAATACTCAGGTGTTTTCACGGATGGGTTCCAAGTATTGGATACCATGGGACATTCTTGAGCGACACGGTGATTGCACAGAATAAACAAGATCTTTTCAAGGATGAGTGAAAGGTGGAGAGAAAAACGGGAGTAGGCGAGCGGAAATATAATGTTGACATTTCTTTGCAAAGGAAGACAGGCAAGGGTTCGGTGAGGAAGTAGTTCTCGTGAAATACCAATCTGGTAGGGTCCCCTTTGAGCAAGTTTCTGACACGTTCCTTATTGAAATGACGCGATTACCGTGTTTTTACGTGCACTTAGGCATTTGTATTTGTGTTGGTGTGAGTGAATTCTCTTGAGTGCTTTTCAAGGAGTAACTTGCTTTTGATGGCATAAAGTCAATTCAGTGGAGCTTTAGCAAGAATACTTTGTAAGAATGCATCCACTTAGACTATACAGGAAGGAATCAAACCCTGGCAGTACTTCCTGCTCAAGAATGGGCAAATTGGCTAAACGAGTAATTCAGGAAAGTGGAGCCCCAGGCAATTCTATCTAAATTCTTGGGGGTGTTTGCAAGTTTCCTCCCCTGGAGTTTACAACGCTCATTGAATTTTCAAAGGGATCTATGACTCTACAAAAAAGGTTAAGAACCACTCTTCCCTACTGTGGAGTAATCAGAACAATGAAGGGTAAAATACTTGAAACTCCTATCTAGTTAATGTGACCTCGAGCAAATTAATCAATCAAGTCCGCGGTAGTAGAACTAGAAAGAAGAGGGAAAAGAATGTCCGTCTTAAGGTTGTGAAAATTAAATTAAAAAAAAAAAAAGTATGTTAAGTGCTCAGCACACTGCTTGGCACAGAGAAATCGCAACCATTTTTACAACAAAAGTCAAGCTAGAAGGGGCATGAGTGTGGCCATTCAGAGAGTGTGGTTCAGAGAGTGAACCTCTTCCTCCAGCAATTTAATTAACATATCTGTTGAACATCCACTTTGACCTAGGGAGAAGGATTTATTCTGTACCTGAAGTTACGGAAATTTCCAACATAAGAGGAAGCAGATGGTCTCCATTTAGAAATGAGAGGGAAGGAAAAATAACATTTTTGTTAACTATCTTTTATTTTTCCTTGGCCTTCACTATCTCACTGCCCACCGCCAACCCTTCTTTGCCCAGTGTTCCCCATCTCAGGAAATGGCACTGCTGCCCCTTGCTCAAGAACCCAAGCCTGGAAGATAATCTTAATGTCTCCTTCGCCCCCTCTCAACCTACAGTCCAACAAGTTCTGCTCGCTGGGCGCTGAACAAGACTAACTCCTTTCCAGCCGCACTCTAGTCCAAGCCAAAATCTTAGATCTCCGGAACTACTTACTGCCTTTCAATTTCCACTCTTGCCAAGAGCGATCTTTATTAAAATCTTTAAGTCCCTCAAAACCATTCTGCTTAAACCCGACACCGCACGCTGCTTGTCACTACCTGGAATTAATGTGGTTATGTTTACAGTCTCACTCCCGGTTTTTATGTAACCTCTGTGGGAGTAAAGACTTTGCCTCTGCATCCTACATCTCTACATCCCCAGAGCCTAGAGCAGCGTGTGGCCCATAAAGGAGATCAGAGGAGCAAGTAACTGGAAAGCACTACAGGACTAGAACTGGCCAACCACAGAAATTCTAAATCTGAATTTACAATCGCAGACTTTCAGAGCTGAAATAACCCTAAGTTTTTCCAGATACATTAACCTATTATAGAACAAAGGGGGCTGACTGACCACAGACAATCAGCTACTCATGGAGGCTGAGACCTCAGTAGTCTGGGGGTTCAAGGTCCCCAACCTCTCTTGCTCCAAACCCCGTCGCCTCTATAACCCGCGTAGCTCAGCATCACCAAAAACCCGGAGAAGTGGAGTCCTCCTTGATATATGGTCTCCGGACTCCAGTTGCAAACCTGTCTGACCAGAGCGCGGACAGCGCATGCGCAAGGCCGGCACGCGGTTCCTCCCCTCCTACCTCGGCGACCTCCTCCCTGCTTCCGCCTCCAGAGTTCAGACACGTCATCCCTCGCGGCCCGGCCCTAAGGGAGGATAGGGGGCGGGGCCCGGCCGCGGGGAGGAGCGAACCCCTTATTTCCGGCTCCGGCCTCTCCCGGAAACGCCTTTACCCGGGGTTCCCTGGGTTACCTGCCTCGGGTGTCAGCGCGGTGCTCGGGGCGTGGCTTAGGGAGACCGCCCCACCCTCTCGTCTGGGCTGCAGAATGGAGTACCTGCTTTCAGGGTAACTCTTCCTTGGACTCTATCGTGCAGAAATTCTGGGGATTCCAGTTCCAAACTAAAAAATTATTAAGTTTTCCTTTCATCATCCCTGTGTGACGCTTCCTTTCTCGAAGTACTGGTACTTCAGACTCAGCTGTAAAACTTGAAGGCTATGATTTTCTCCTTTCCTCTGAGACAGATAGGATTTGATGACCCGTTTCAGGCTCTTAAAAATCTGACATTTGGTTTTTCCACTCCTCTCTGCCAAAGTAATTTAGATAGCCTGTTCTGCGTTTCCTACGGCTTCTATGCATATTTACTCGCAAATAAAAGTACGGGATGCCTAGTTAAATTTTCACTTCAGATTAACAATGAACAGGTTTTTTTAGTGCATGTACATCCCAGATATTACGTGGGACATGCATCATTTTATCTGGCGATCCCATGTCTGTCAAGTTGCAGGAAAGACAGCTGTAGTCTGCTGATCGTATGCCTGTAAAAGAATGGGCTTCCAGGATTTTCTAGAAGATAAAAAATAACCCTCTTGTTCTTTAATGTCTCATGTAAAACTGTGGTAGTCCAAGAGACAAAAGAAACCATCCATGGTCCCCTTCCCTGGTCTAAATACAGCAACTAGGAAATAGAACTGGCCCTAAATCATAGGCTCTAAAGGCAGTTCGTAGTAGTTCAGAGCCAAGATGTAAGAAATCCTAAATTTTAAGATGAAAGAATGGTTCCCAGGACAAGACTTGATTTATAAGCTAAAAGAGGAGTTGCATCCAGAAGACGGATTATTCAGCCAGAATTCAGCCATATTCCCAGAACCTGGGAAAATGAAACCCACAGAGGCAAACACCACCAACTCTGGGAACTCTGGGAAGACGATAATGGCCTGGCCCAAAGCCTCCACATCTACAACATGGGTGGTAGTGTGTCTCTGTGATACACAGACGCATATTCTAATTATGTAGCTAATTCTGTTTTGAATTTATGCCCAGCAACTAACTTTCCACTTACAATGTAGCTTGCCATGTAGTTTGCTTACAGAGAGAGAATGTTTGCTGGATTCAAGTAGCTGTTCTGTGGGATTACTGTTGTCTTCTTTTAACAACTTTATTGAGGTGTAATTTACCTACCATGTAATTCACTCAGTTTAAGTGTACAATTAAATAATTTTTAGCAAATTTACTGCATCATGCCATCATCACCATAATACAGATTTAGACCACCCCCCAGCAAGATGACCTTTAACATTTAATCTCCCTTTCCACACACAGCTGTAGGCAATCACAGTTCTATCTCTATAAATTTGTCTTTTCTGTCCTCTCTGGGTTTTTAAAAAAATAAATAATTTTATTTATCCATCCATTTCTGTGTCTGTGGCTAATGTAAATTCACTCCAGAGATAGGTATGTTTTTAGTGTCCCAACAAGTACCTGTCTCAGGGTGCTAGGTTGTCCTGAAATCCCCAGTGTCAATGCCCTCCATCCAAAGGCCATCAGGAACACACCAGTGGTTGGATTCATTACTAGTCAGACTTATTATTCAATGCAGGGAGGGAGGATGCACATCATGGAAAACCATGGGACATCTCAGTAGGAGAGTATTAGAAAGGGACTCCTTGTAGGACAGGAGCTTGTGTTGGGTGACTTGGAGGAGTGTTTACCGAAGTGGAGTTTTGCTCTGGATTGGATGTTGCCACGAAGCAGGGGTAATTCTTAAGGCTGAATATCTTAGTGAGCCCTATCTAGAAGGTTAGCAGGCTAGACTGAGGCTAAAGCTGTAATTGGTAAAGAAACAGTGGTCACTATTCTTAGCCAGAGTACAGGGAATGTTTGGTCATTTTGTGGTTTGGCTAATGTTCAGATTTTATCTGTTCTTTAGACATAATTACAGAGGGGTTGTGTTTTGTCTTGATGATAATCAAAGTGGCCTTGTCTGATGTTCATGTTCTGTGAAACTGTTTATACTCAAGGCCTAGCTGTAAGTACCAGGCCAGATTCTCATGTCAGGGGCTGTTCTTCTCACCAAAATAATGCCATCCACTTGTCTGGGTAACTAACTAGCTGTTCACTCCTCTGTATCACTAGATATTCTTGCCTTTTTCTTGAAATTTCTGCAAAAATATTAGACGCTGGTTAAGCTCCAAACCTCCAACTCAGATTGTAATCATTTTTGTAGATTTTTAAATGGCTCATCCTTCATTTTACAAGCGAACAACAATATTAGTACTTTATATGTATTTGCCTTCTTTTAGGAACCTGCATCTTTCAAATACAGTTTAGCAATGTTTGCTGTGCATAAAACCAAAAAAGCATTCCTATCCACAATACAAGAATTCTTATAGATCAGTTTTTCAAAGACAACTAAGTAGAAAAACAGACAAGAAAAAGGAACGTCTTAAGAGTAGATAGTCAGTGCTCAACAAAAATGAAAACATGTTTGATCTCATTACTTACTAGCAAAGCAAAACTTCAGTGAGATACAGCTACAGAGCACAAGAGCTAAAATTTAAAGACTGACAACATCAAATGTTGATAAGGATGTGGTACAACTGGAAGGCACATACACTGTCAGAGGGAGTGTAAATTGGTGGGAAATTGTTTGATACACGTACTCTATTGCTCAGAAATTTCACTTATAGACCTAACTGCCTTCTTACATTCACCAAAAGACATGTTTGCTCTAATGTTTATCTACGGTGTTATGGATAGATATAATATAGTTCTACCGTAGAGTACTACACAGCGATGAAAGCAAATTACTGTTAAAAACAGTAACGTGGGGGGCGCCTGGTTGGCTCAGTGGGTTAAGGCGCTGCCTTCGGCTCAGGTCATGATCTCAGGGTCTTGGGATCGAGTCCCGCATCGGGCTCTCTGCTCAGCAGGGAGCCCGCTTCCTTCTCTCACTCTCTCTCTCTGCCTGCCTCTCTGCCTACTTGTGATCTCTGTCTGTCAAATAAATAAAATCTTAAAAACAAAACAAAACAAAACAGTAACGTGGGGTGCCTGGGTGGCTCAGTCATTAAGCGTCTGCCTTCGGCTTAGTCCTGATCCCAGAGTCCTGGGATCCAGCCCCACATCAGGCTCCCTGCTCGGTCACAAGCCTGCTTCTCCTTCTTCCACTCCCCCTGCTTGTGTGCCCTCTCTCACTGTCAAATATATAAATAAAATCTTTAAAAAAATAAAAAATAAAAACAGTAACATGTATTCATCTCATGAACATATTAAGTGAAACAGAGAATGAGAACAATTGCAGGATTCCATTTATATAAAGTTCAAAAACAGGCAAAAGTAATCTACAATGTTAGAGATCAGTATAGTGGTTACCTTTTAAGACCTATAAAGAGGTAGAGCTCTGGGTTCCTGCGTGGCTCAGTGGGTTAAAGCCTCTGCCTTTGGCTCAGGTCATGATCCCAGGGTCCTGGGATCGAGCCCCGCATCAGGCTCTCTGCTCAGTAGGAAGCCTGCTTCCTCCCCTCTCTCTCTGCCTGCCTCTCAGCCTACTTGTGATCTCTACCTGTCAAATAAATAAATAAAATCTTTAAAAAAAAAAAAAAGAGGTAGAGATTAGTAGGGCATGTAGTGAGGACTACTCCAATGCTGATAATGTTCTGTATCTTTAATCTGTGTGGTAGTTACCTGGATGCAGTGACTTTGTAATAATTCAGAGAGCTGTACACCTGTGATCTATATACTTTTATGTATGTATTTTGTGCTTCCAAAAAAGTTAGTTAAAATATATGTCATTGTGAAAAAGTTGGTAGGACGCCTGGGTGGCTCAGTGGGTTAAGCCGCTGCCTTCGGCTCAGGTCATGATCTCAGCGTCCTGGGATCGAGTCCCGCATCGGGCTCTCTGCTCAGCAGGGAGCCTGCTTCCCTTTCTCTCTCTCTGCCTGCCTCTCCGACTACTTGTGATTTCTCTCTGTCAAATAAATAAATAAAATCTTTAAAAAAAAAAAAAAAGAAAAAGAAAAAGTTGGTAATCATTGAAGTTGGGCATTGGACCCAGGAGGGTGAGTATACCATCCATTTTCTCCACTTTTATGCATTTGAAATTTTCCACAATAAAGGGTTTAAATACACACACACACACACACACAGGCACATTTGCATATATGTATACGTATATGTGTACATATATATTCATGTATGTGTATTTTTGTATGTATATTTATTTATAAATGTTTGAGTTATACCTGGACTAGCCAATCTATTCAAAAGTGAACATGATTTCCCAGAGACCCCAGCAACATGAATAGAGTCATGTCATTCCTTTATAATATGTTGAGTTGGAAATTAGCACATAAAGAGAAAATTCATGTGCTTAGGTGGTATTATCCAACAAAAGCAATGTACCTAATATGTAAAAGAACAATCTGAGTGAACCTTTATATATGTGTGTGTGTGTGTGTGTATATATATATATATATATATGTTATATGTATATATATTCACAGAAATATATTGAATATTATATGTATGTTACAGAAATAATATGGAAGAAAATGCAGACAATATGACAGAACCTTTTTTTAAAAAAATATTTTATTTATTTGATGGAGATGACAAGCAGGTAGAGAGGCAGGCAGAGAGAGAGAGGAGGAAGCAGGCTCCCTTCTGATCAGAGAGCCCGATTCGGGGCTCGATCCCAGGATCCTGGGATCACAACCTGAGCCGAAGGCAAAGACTTTAACCCACTGAGCCACCCAGGTGCCCTGACAGAACCTTTTATTACAAACCAAATCCTATTCAAAATGAACTTAGGCTAGGATTACACATTTTTTATTTCTTGGGAATGTTTCAAATATGCTAGAAATACATTAGATTTGAATGTCATTCATGAATTGTTTCTGAAAAATGAATATATCTTTCTATATATTTTTTCTTTGGACTCTTGGCTAATGATTGGTTTGAAACTTCTGAGTATCAGTAGATATATTTCACTAAAATAAAATGTTGGGCAAAGTTTTTAGAAAAACATCCATAAAAAGAAATAAAGACAAAGGGTGCCTAAAACAGCACATGATTGCATAACAGGCATTGTAAGGCTCATCACCATGATTACGCTTAAGCAGCTGCTGAATGGGCCAAAATATACATGTTCCCCCAGAAGAAAAATATTTGAGTAATTTGGGGTCAGAATGTTTATTGAACATACAATTTGGACTAAGGGAGTTGGGGAGCATGGACCAAAGGGTGACTGTATAAAAATAATTCGATGGAGTCACAGCCTGGTCATGTTTTCCTTGAGAGCTAATTTTAGAGCATAATGCTCATGTGAGATGAATTTCGCTACTATATCTGAATTACAGCCACCAATAAATACTTGTTAAACATTTTAGAAACTGATCTAAGCCAGAAAAACCTTGTAGGCAAACAGGAACACTTAAACTTCTTCACCTTTTTCCTCTCATACCTATTTACACGGAGTGAAGTGGTTTGAATGACCAGATATCTGCCTAGGGACTTTCCTACAGTTCTAAGAGGATCTTAACTTCACTGAGCAAAAGAATTACCATATAAGGGGGGCTCCTGGGTCGCTTAATCAGTTAAGTCCAACTCTTGGTTTAGGCTCAGGTCGTGATCTCAGAGTCGTGAGATGAGGCCCAGTGTTGGGCTCCCATGCTCACTGCTGAGATTCTCTCTCTCCCTCTCCCCCTGCCCGTTCCCCCAATTCTAAAAAAAAAGATAAATAAATGAATTACTATATAAGATAGAACACAGAACTTCATAGGGGCTGATCTTCGAAAGCTTCTTAAAGGACTTTTATTTTATTTTATTATTATTATTTTTTAAAGATTTTATTTATTTATTTGACAGAGAGAGAGACAGTGAGAGGGAACACAAGCAGGGGGAGTGGGAGAGGGAGAAGCAGGCTTCCCGCTGAGCAGGCAGCCCGATGTGGGACTCGATCCCAGGACCCTGGGATCATGACCTGAGCCGAAGGCAGACGATTAACGACTGAGCCACCCAGGTGCCCTTTTATTTTATTTTTAAGATTTTATTTATTTATTTGAGAGACAGAGAGAGAGAGCACAGGCAGGGGGAGAGGGAGGCGTGGAGGGTGAAGCAGACTCCCCACTGAGCAGGAAGCCCTCACAGGGCTCCATCCCAGGACCCTGGGATCATGACCTGAGCTGAAGGCAGATGCCCAACCTACTGAGCCACTCAGGTGCCCCTTTAAAGGACTTTTAAAGGCACTTTTGGCCTTTAAATTTTCAATTTTCACTGAATGTGCTGAGTTTGGAACCAAACAGCCAATTCAGCCATACTACCCTGCAGATGTGATCTTGGCTGGGTTGCCAGATAAGATACAGGATACCCAGTTACATTTACATTTCAGATAAACAAAGAATAATATTTTCAAGCATAATTATTAAAAACCATTTGTTGTTTGTTTGTTTATTAAGTAGGTTTCACACCCAGCATATAGCCAGCCCAAGGTGGGGCTTGAACACACAACCCTGAGATCAAGACCTAAGGTCAAGAGTCAGACGCTTAGGGGACACCTAGGTGGCTCAGTTGGTTAAGCATCTGCCTTCAGCTCAGGTCCTGCTCTTAGGATCCTGGGACAGAGTTCCACATGGGGCTCCTGCTCAGTGAGGAGTCTGCTTCTCCCTCCCTCTCTCTCCCTTTTTGCAAGCTTTCTCTCTCTTAAATAAATAAAATCTTAAAAAATAAAATAAAATCTTAAAGTAAATCTTTAAAAAAAAAATAAAATCTTAAAAAAATCTTGAATAAAATCTTAAAAAATAAAATATAATCTTAAAAAAAAAAAAGTCAGATGCTTAACCGACTGAGCCACACAGGCACCCCTACTATTTTTATTTGCAAAATCTGGCAACCCTCACACTAGTAGATCCTTCACTTACAAAGATTCACATGAGGCCTCAAGAGGGGCCCGCACCAAGGGGTGCCTAGGTGGCTCAGTGGGTTAAAGCCTTTGCCTTCGGCTCAGGTCATGATCCCAGGGTCCTGGGATCGACCCCCCACCTCGGGTTCTCTGCTCTTCAGGAAGCCTGCTTCCCACCCCCCCGCCTGCTTCTCTGCCTACTTGTGATCTCTGTCTGTCAAATAAATAAATCAAATCTAAAAAAATAAAGGGGGGACCGCACCATTAAGGAAGATTGAAATGAAATGCTGGGAGAAAACATTTGCAATAAAGAGTTATTATAGAATAATAAGAAAAAGATGAAACTACTATATAAAAACACACAAAGATCTTTAAAACAAACAAGGAAGGTGCTCAAAAATACACAAAGGGCACAAAGAGATAATTCACAAACACACACACAAATATGCAAATGGAAAAAGGCACTTAAATAAATATTCAGCCCTATTTGTAATGAAATAATGATATTTTTAAAAAGATTAATTATTTTTAGAGAGAGAGAGCAGGATCAGGAAAGGCAAAGGGAGAGGAAGAGAAAAATCAGAAACCGACCCCGCACTGAGCATTGAGTCTGCCATGGGGCTTGATCTCACCACCCCAAGATCAGGACCCAAGCAGAAACCAAGGGTCAGACACTTAACTGACTGCACAACCCAGGTGCCCCAAGAAGGTATATTTTTAAAAATCAATGAGATATTTTTTTAAAGCTACCTAGGAAACACATTTAAAAAGCAACAATAGTACCCAGTGTTATTTCATACCCTGATGATTTGACTTAAATAGCCTTTCTGGAGAACAGTTTGGCATTATGTATTTTTTTTTTTTAAAGCCTTGAAAATGTGGATAATCTGAAAAAACAATTCCACTTCTCAGGATCCGGTCCTAGGAAAATATTTAGAATGTTTGAAAAGATTTATCTCCAAGGATGTTTTTACCTGTAAAAAATAGAAAACAACATCAGTGTTCAACAGATGAGTTTGTTAAATATATTATGATTCTATGTCCACACAAGGGAGGAGTCGGCAGCCGTTGGAATTATGCTAAGAACTAATCACATGGAAAAATATCTAAGATACATTGCTAAATGAAAGAGATACATTATAAAATAACATGCTTTCTCTAATTTCAGTTTTGTTTTTAAAACATGGATACCCATTTGTTACAAGAATGCAAAGATAGACTAAGGGTGGGAAGAAAGTATTTGTAAATTATCTAGCCAACAAAGGACTTGATTTCAATATATAAAGAACTCTCAAAACTCAACAGTAAGAAAAAAAAAATTTTAATGGTGAAAGACGTGAACAGACACTTTATCTAAGAGGATATGCAGATAGCAAATGAAGACGGTATGTTTAACATCATCAGGCAATAAGACAACGCAAACTAAAGCCATGCTGAGATACCATTATGTCCCATTAGGGTGTCTAAGATTGAATGCAGCGACAATAACAAATGCTGGCAAGGATATAGGGCACCTGGCAGGCTCAGGTACTGCTGTTGAGAATGTAACAAGGTACAATGTAACAAACTGGAGAACAGTTTGGCAGTTTCTTACAAAGTAAACATACAGTTATCATAAGACCCAGCAACTTTGCTCCTAGGCATTTAAACTCTAGAAAAATGAAAGCTTGGGCTCACATAAACATTTGTATACAAATATTTATAGCAGCTCCACTCACAATGACCAGAATGGGAGACAGCCCAAGTGCCTTTTCACCTGTAAATGTATAAACAAACCATGATACATTTGTACAGTGGAATATTCCACAATAAAAAGTAATGAACTATTGATATACACCATACCTTGGATGAATTTCATACACACTGATGGAAAAAAAGTCAATCTCAAAAGATTATACACTCTCTGATTCCATGTATATGAAATTTAAAAAACCCAAATCCATGGAGACAGGGAAGTGTTTGCTAGTGCCAGGGAGTAGGGGTAAAATAATATATGATCACAAGGGGATAGCAAGAGGAATTTGAGGATGGTGACAGAACTGTTGTATACCCTGATTTTGGTGGGTGTAACATAAATCTGTATGTGTGTTAAAACTCACAGAAAGAAGTGCTTAAAAATGGAATATACATATATAAACATAGAAAAAAGAAAGAAAGGACACACATACAATTTTTTTGGAGTAACTATATTTTTTATTGGGTCTTAATTTTATTTTTTAAATTTAATTTTATTTTATTTACATTCAGTTAATTAACATATAGTGTATTATTAGTTTTGGAGGTAGAGTTCAGTGATTCATCATTTGTAAATAATACCCAGTGCTCATTATATCATGTGCCCTCCTTAATGCCCATCACTGGTTACCCCATCCCCCAACTCCTTCCCTCAGTAACCCATAGTTTCCTATGTTTAAGAGTCTCTTTTGGTTTGTCTCCCTCTCTGATTTCATCTTGTCTTATTTTTTCTCTCCTTTCCTCTATGCTCCTGTTTTGTTTCTTAAATTCCACATATGAATGAAATTATAGGATAATTGTCTTTCTCTGATTGGCTTGTTTCGCTTAGCATAATACCCTCTAGTTCTAGCCACATTGTTGCAAATGTAAGATTTTTCTTTTTGATGGTTGGGTAATATTCCTGTGTGTGTGTGTGTGTGTGTGTGTGTGTACACATCTTCTTTATTGATTCATCTGTCGATGGACATCTGGGCTCTTTCCATAGTTTGGCTATTGTGGACATTGCTGCTACAAACTTTGGGGTGCAGGTACCCCTTCAGATCACTACATTTATATCTCTGGGGTAATTACCTAGTAGTGTAATTGCTGGGTAACAGCGTAGCTCCAGTTTTAACATCTTTGAGGAACCTCCATACTGTTTTCCAGAGTGGCTGCGCCAGCTTGCATTCCCACCAGTGCATAAGACGGTTCTCCTTTCTCCGCATCCTTGCCAACATTTGTTATTTCCTGATTTGTTAATTTTGGCCATTCTGACCGGTGTGAGGTATATCTCATTGTGGTTTTGACTGGTATTTTCCTGATGTTGAGTGATGTTGAGCATTTTTTCATGTGTCTATTGGCCATTTGTCATCTTTGGAGAAATATCTGTTAATGTCTTTTTCCCATTTCTTTTTTTTTTTTTAAGATTTTATTTATTTATTTGACAGACAGAGATCACAAGTAGGCAGAGAGGCAGGCAGAGAGAGAGAGAGAAGGAAGCAGGATCCCCGCAGAGCAGAGAACCCGATGTGGGGCTCGATCCCAGGACCCTGGGATCATGACCTGAGCCAAAGGCAGAGGCTTTAACCCACTGAGCCACCCAGGCGCCCCCTTTTTCTCATTTCTTGACTAGATTATTATTCTTTGGGTGTTGAGTTTGATAAGTTCCTTATAGATTTTTGACACTAACACTTTAACTGATAAAACATTTGCAAATATCTTCCCCATTCTGTAGGTTATCTTTGGTTTTATTGACTCTTTCCTTTGCTGTGCAGAAGCTTTTTATCTTGTTGAAGTCCCAATAACTCATTTTCGCCTTTGTTCCTCTTGTCTTTAGGGACACGTTTAGCCAGAACACCGCAGCCTGTGTTGCACAGAGGCACAGAGGTTGCTGCCTGTGTTCTGTTCTAGGATTCTGATGGATTCCTGTCTCACATTTGGGTCTTTCATCCATTTTGAGTTTATGTTTGCATATGGTGTAAGAAAATGGTCCAGTTTCGTTCTTCTGCATGTGGCTGTCCAATTTTCCCAACACCATGTGTTGAAGTGGGACTGTCTTTTCTCCATTGGATATTATTTCCTGCTTTTTCGAAGATTTGTTGACCATAGGGTCCATTCCTGGTTTCTTTATTCTGCTCCATTGATCTACACACACACAAATGTTACCATGGTTTATTTCCATGCAGGCAAACACAGGTGATTTCCTCCCTCTTGATTATGGCATATTTCCAGTTTTAAAAGGAATGAACAGATGTTTCACTTATGAAGAGATTTTCTTTAAATAGGTAATATATATGTAAATAAATCTTGTTATAGGAAAACTTGAGTGATGCTGGCCATTATTTCCTATTGGTTCAGCTTTTGGAGGGCAAAGAAACTTCACTGAGTTATTGGGGAAAATATCTTTTGGATAAGATGTATCTTTTACTTATGAGAGAACTGGCAGTGCTGTCCTCATTCCACAAATCTTGTGCTTTGCCAGGACAAGGTGTCCTGGCCTTCTGCTGTACCATTAGGTCTCCCATTAGCATCCATTAACCAACAGATTCCACTTCATGGCATGTAGCCAGACTTTCTTGTGAAATGGAAAATGTAGGGGTAATGATGCAATACCATAGATCAAGTATTTGCTTCTTGTTCTCATCATTTTGGTTTGTCTTATAAACAGATCAGACTTTTTTTTTTTTTTTTTTTAACCAACTAAGAAGCATCAGGAAACCATGTTGTTCCAACAGCACTTGGCTTATATGATTTTACTTTATGACACTAACCAAAGTTACGCTAGGTAAAATTTTCCAATGGCTTTATCCAAAAATCTAGAGCGAAAAACTTACACAAAGTTCCAGGTAGGCATCTGGCCTACTTACCCATTATTTGCCCCCTCCATGACAGACGTCTGAGATCCTGACGGGAGAACCGGCTCTGAGAGCAGACTCCTAGTGGACTGTGGCAACCAACACTTCCAACCACTCCCTGGGGGGCCCAGCCTCCCTCATCTCTGTCCGCCGCAGCTATCAGCGGGAAGTGATTTTGTTTGCACGCATCCTCCAGGACAACTTGTTTCTTGAAAATCCACAGTGACTATCAAGCACTGTGCTTTTGCTTGGCAGTTTGATGGTGAGCAACCGGCTGCCTTGAGTGCTATACCACACGGGGCACGGATATTACAAAAGGCTAGAACAGACATGTTGTAATTTCTTAAGGGTTTGGCCTTGACTTCCATGAATAGTTCTGCAACTCAAACAAAACCAAAAATGTTATGTATTTCCACAGCTGCCCAAACATATGTGTACATGCATAGGAAATATCTTGAAGGCTTCATGCCAGCCTGATGGCAATAGTGAAGACTGGAAGTAGGGCACTTTAAATTTGTCTGGAGCTATTGAAATGTTTACATACTATATTATCTGTATACTTTAAAATTAAATCTTAGGATCCTTTTGGGGGGGAAGAAAGATGGATAAATTCACTGTTTTGTCATTTTATAAGAGCAGATGTTCTAAAGGAGTTAAAGACAGATGAATTTGAGAGGAATGAGGGTTGTCTTCCATTCTTTCCTTAACTATGGAAGTCCAGAGGACTATATGAAACTTCAAAAGAAGGAACCAGGATTCGAACAGCACTGAACAGGGGAAGTGGTTTCATAGCTGGGAAAAGAAGCTTAGAGCGTTTATACGATAGGATTTGATGGTCTAGTAATACTCAGTTCTCCGATTGGGTTATTTCTGTTTTTACTGTTGAGTGAATGTGAAGTGTTAGAATATCCAGAAACAGGGATGCCTGGGTGGCTCAGTCGGTTAAGCATCTGCCCTTAGCTTGGGTCATGATCTTGGGTTCCTGGGATCGAGTCTTGCATCGGGCCCCCTGCTCTGTGGGGAGTCTGCTTGTCTCTATCCCTCTGCCCTCCCCCTCCCACCCGTCCACTCATGCTCTCTCTCTCATCTGCCTCTCAAATAAATTTAAAAAATCTTAAAAAAAAAAAAAAAAAAAAGAATACCCAGGAACAAAGTAACTACATGACAGAAGAAAGGAGATGAGATCTAGAGGGGAACAGATGGTGCACAGCTTATGGAGACAGGAGAGCAAGCTGGGGACGAGGGTAGAAGGAACAAGTTCTGAGTCATCCACAACCACATGAGTGTCTAGAGCTCGTCTAACGGGCGATGAGACACGAGGTGAGGCCTTTTGAGGCCTAACTGAACCCGTGTGTCCGCTCAAGAGGAAGGTGGCAACATTTTCTTGGATAGAAAATGAAAAGAAAGGTAGGCTTCATCAACTCCCCACTGAGGGTGGATTTCAAAGGTTCCTGTTCCTGAGGGGCTTCCTGTTCAATGAGGAAGCCAGACAAAAGAATGGTGATAATTCAGGGTGACAAATTACTCATTACTGAGTAGCTGAGAGGAGGTTGTAACCAGAGTAGCTGGGGAAGGTTTTTGGAGGGTTCCTATGACTGGGGCACAGGGGAAACAGTCTGAGGAGGAGAAGCAGGACTACCAGGACCAGAAAATCAGAGCTGGGGAGTCGAGGAGTTTTAGAGGATTAGCATAATGACGAATGGTCCAAGGCCTGCCTAGAGGGACCTCACAGAGGAAAAAGAGATGTTGTATATGATATTAACAACTCCCACAGGAAAGAGAAGACTGAATGAAAGAGTAAATCTTAAGAAAAAGCTGAAAGCGGAACAGCACCGGGAAGATAGTCCGTGGTATTGTAACAGCGTTATATGGTGACAGATGGCAGCTACGTTTGTGGGGAGCTCGTGGTGTGACAATCTCTACCGTGGTTGAGTCACTGTTTGCACAACTGAAACTAATGTAACGCTGTGTGTCAACCATACTTCAATAATAATTACGAAAACCCCAGATACTGCAACAGATTGAATGCAGAAACAGATCATTGAGTTTTCCATTAAACCAGACATAGAAGAGACCTACACAAAGTATTTTTAAAAAGAATAAGAAAAAGCTAGAGTGGAGTCACTGTTTAGTTTTTTGAGACACTCACTTCTGAATCTGGTTCAGTGATCACTAACAGCAGAAAGGAAGCAGGAGGCTCTTTCTTCTCTTCCTCCCTCCCTTCACCCTTCCCTTCCTCCTTCCTTCTCAAGAATGAGGATGTTTCAGGGCACCTGGGTGGCTCAGTGTGTTAGGCCTCTGCCTTCGGCTCAGGTCATGATCTCGGGGTCCTGGGATCAAGTACCACATCGGGCTCTCTGCTCAGGGGGTAGCCTGCTTCCCTCTCTCTCTCTGCCTGCCTCTCTGCCTACTTGTGATCTCTCTCTGTCAAATAAATAAATAAAATCTTTTTAAAAAAAATTAAAAAAAGAAAGAATGAGGATGTTTCAAGGGGACCATAACAGATAATATAATGACCTTTTATTAGGAAATTACAGTATGTGCTTTAGTACAAGAAAATGAGTCACCATGTTAGGTCAAAAGCAACCAAAGTTCACAGAAGTTACAGGGACAAATGTTCTATCAGGGAGGGAACAAGCCACTACCACAGTTATCAAATATATCCCTCTTTTAAGTATTCAGAATTTCTAAGTAGGAAAATTAGACTCCTGTTGCGCCTGGGTGGCTCAGTGGGTTAATCCTCTGCCTTCGGCTCAGGTCATGGTCTTGGGGTCCTGGGATCAAGCCCCACATTGGGCTCTCTGCTCAGCGGGGAGCCTACTTCCCCCTCTCTCTGCCTGCCTCTCTGCTTACTTGTAATCTCTCTGTCAAATAAATAAATAAAATCTTTAAAAAAATTAGACTCCTTGGGATGCCTGGGTGGCTCAGTTGGTTAAGCAGCTGCCTTCGGCTCGGGTCATGATCCCAGGGTCCTGGGATCGAGTCCCACATTGGGCTCCCTGCTCGGCGGAGAGCCTGCTTCTCCCTCTGCCTCTGCCTGCCTGTCTGCCTGTGCTCGCTCACTCTCTCTCCCTCTGTCTCTGACAAATAAATAAAATCTTTAAAAAAAAAATTAAAAAAAAATAATTAAAAAAATTAGACTCCTTGATGATTGCCCTTAAACTCTATTATTTTTTTATTCTGCATATAGTCTGACATGTTTTAATAAGAAAATAAGTAATAGAATAATTAATGTGACCCTCTTTTATATGTACACAATTGTACATTTCCCTTTATTAAAAACTTAAGATATTGTTGTCCAAGATATTACTTAAATCACATGTATACTCAGTGTCTCTCAAAACACAGAATTCCAAAAATGGTCATAGGTCATTCAATATTTGAAAAACACGTTTGTAGAGAAAATGTTCTTTCCTAATGGATTTATTCATTTAATTAATTCATTCTTTCAGGTTCTTTGCATGGTGCTCATTAGTAATAAACTAAAGGAAATTTACATGAAGATGAAGATTTTCTTGCTGGTTGTGTTGGTATAATAAAGCTGAATAAGCACTCGGAGCCTCAGTGGAGCTGCGGGCACAGAGTTTAAGAGAGAGATTGTATGGTGGACTAACAGAAGAGGATAAAGCCAGCTCAGAAGAATCACTTCCCTTCAATTCCCCAAAGTGAGTCTCTCCAGCTCCCTGCACTACTTTCTGTCCAACTTTAAAGGTTTCCATTCTGCTGAATGGAAAACATGAATTGAGTGAGGAGCTCTACAGGAAAGCAAATAGGATAGTCAATGTCTTTTAGGGGCTCATGATAAAAGGAGGAAAGAGACATCTAATTAAGACTATAATTGGAGGGGCACCTGGGTGGCTCAGTTGGTTGAGTGTCTGACACTTGGTTTTCGCTCAGTTCGTGATGTTAGGGTCATGAGATCAAGACTTGCGTAGGGCTCAGCACTGGGGGTGGAGCCTGCTTGAGATTCTCTTTCTCCCTCTGCTCCTCTCCCCTGCTCATACACACACTCTCTCTTTCTCTCTCTCTCAAAAAAAAAAAAAAGACTATCATTACAAACAAGACATGGGAAGTATAGTAATTAGGAACACATAGTATAATGGTCATTGAAGATGAGGTGATACATTCTGAACAGAAGACCTAGGAGGTCAGTGACAGTAGAATGTCAACAGTGGTTAAGACGTTGACCGCTGAGGTACTGGGAGAAAAAGGAAAGAGATTCCCACACTGGACCAGGCACAGGAGTTCAAGAACACTGGATGTATCAAAATATGGCTTATCCAGTATGCCCAGCCTTGGGTGCAAGATGCTGTGAAAGGGAGGAACATGTAGTAGATGGTAGTGCTAAGAAAACTAATAGGAACCATATTACAAAGTGTGTTGAACTCTGTTTGGCTTTTATTATTTATAATATTAGGAAGCCATTGGAGGTTTCCAAGGAATGAAGCAGAATGTCATTACATGTTCATCAGAAAGCTAACTCTAGCAGTGGGATAGAGAACAAATTGGCATGATAGGGTAATTTCTTACACCATGTCAAGGGCACCATTCACAGCTCAGTAGAATGCAGTATGAATGGTGCCTTCTGGAGGTGTTCATGCAGAGGCCTTGAGAGTGGAGATGGGAGAGGCAGAGTGGTAGCAAGTAAGATGCTTTGATGGCAAGCAGTAGAAGCTGATTCTAACTTAAGGAAGAAAGGGTGAATTTATCAGAAGGATGGAGGCATCTTAAAGAATTGAAAGAAAATACTGATAGAAATCAGAACTATTTCATGCATCTAATGGAGAATCTTTTGAGGACGTTGTTTGAATCTCTTTCTGTCAGTTCCAGTCTTCTTGATACTCTACTCAAGAGTCAAGTTACAGGAAGAGAGGAGGTGATTGACCTATCTTAGATCAGGTATTTACTCTTTGGCCAAGAGAACATAGAGGCATCCTGAATGGGAGTTCTGCCAGGACTTCAGGCAATGGGGGAGGGAGAACTGAGGTGTTGTCATCAAAGGAAAGGGTACAGATGCTGAACCAGAGTCAAAGCCAAGGGCGTGAGCTATACTAGCCATGGCAGAGATGACTACTTGCCCAGCAAATAACCGGTTGATTTCTCTTCTGTATCCAGGTGACACTATACCTAGTAAAAGGATTTATTTCCTAAGCTTCTTTATACTAGGGGTGGCCATGTGACATCCAACTCCCAAAGTTGGATGGGAACTCAACAAACAAAACCTCCCTAAAAGGAGGAAGCTACGGCAGATATGCTTTTTCTTCCCTCAGTCCTTCCTCTTATCTTCCTGAAAAGTAGACATGATGCCTAGAGCACTGTCAGCAGTTCTGGGATTGCAGAGCAGAAAGACAGAAGCTTGGATCCTTGAGGACATTTGGAGGGCCATATTGTACTGGTTCTACTCCCACTGGACTTCATTTATAAGAGAGAGAAAAACACTTCTATGTTTTGAAGCCTCTTTTATTTCCAGCCTTTGTTACTATTGGCTTATTTCTCTCAGGAGCCTAGCATAATCATAAAGAAGCCCATGACTGTGAGGAAAACTGAAATTGAAGGGGTACGTGGACAAAAGGTGAGGAGAAACAGGAAAAGCCCAAGCAATAGCAAACCAGGAGAGGACAAGGTTATGGAAGCCAGGGGAAATGAGAATTTCAAGAGTTTGAGGAGAACAAAAGCCAGAAATAGACAGTGGTTTGAATGATTTATACCCCTTGGAAAAATAAATTTGGTACTTGATTACTGACAAGAAACAAAGGATTAGGAAACAGAGATGGCATGTGTACCTCTAGAATTCCATTCCCAGCTAAACTATCAAGTACGAAAATAAACAATGACATTTAGGGCTTCAAAATTTTTACCACTTGCGCACCTTTTCTTAAGAAGCTCCTGGAACGTGTCCTGTATAAAATGAGGGAGTAAGCCAGGAAAGAAAAAAGATATGAAAGTAGGACACGTGATACAGACTAACAGGGAAACGACTTCTCAGAACAATCAAAACAACAGGAAGCACTGTGCAGTAAGCACAAAGAGCCATCTTTCATCCCAGATTGGAACAAGAGGACAAAGGAATTTTAAAAGAAGAAGAAACCTAGGTAGGGGAGGGGCTACATGGGTGATGGGCATTAAGGAAGGGATTTGTGGTGAGCACTGGGTACTAGAAGTAACTGATGAATCACTGAATTCTACTCCTGAGACCAATATTACAGTATATGTTAATTATAATTTAATAAAAATTTGGAAAAAAATAAAAAGTTAGAGAAAAAGAAACCCAAATGATTTCTATGTGTATGACTATTGGAGTTTGGAAGAAAAATTAACATAGGGACATAGAAAACTAAGCAGATGGAGAGAGAATTTAGTTGTTAATTTGAGAACAATCAGTTTTGTAGTAAAGGAATTTATTACAATGCTCATGTGGTTCAACAGAAGGAAAAATTATATTGTCCTAATGTGAAGTCCATATATTAATTTAAGCAATGCAAACTGTTATCCTGGGAGGATTGTGAAGTGTATGTGTTTGTAATGATATAAGAAAGAATAATACTGATTGATCATGATAGAAGCCAATTGATATCATGTCACTAGAAAATAAGAGTTAATTTATCATAAGCATATTGTTTAGGAATTTGGGCATAAATACCAGATAAAATAATTAGGAAAGTTGAAAATGGCTGCCTCTGGGAGTTTGGAAGACAGTGGTAACCAAGTGAGACAGAGTTCTTGCCCTTGTGGAGAATGGAAGTTAGTGGGAATAACACGCAACTATAGAAAATGTTAATAATGTTTTAAGAGAATGTATAGGAAGTATAGGAAGCAAATGGGCCAGCTGGGATACAATGGATCTGTTTTATTGGGTTTTATGTTAAACTGGGCTTTAACAAAAACCATACTTTTTTCTATCGTTACTGCTGGAAAACTTTACCAAAAGAATCTGTTGCTGTTCAACATCTTGACTGTGCATGGGTACATGAACACACACAGGTGATAAAATTGTGAACTAAATACCCACAGGAGCATAAGTAAAACAAAATTGAAGAAGATGGGTGGATTGTGCCTATGCCAAATACGGGTGGGGATATTACACTCTAGTTTTGCTACATACTACCACTGAACCTGGTAGAGTAGATAATGGATCTCTCTGTTACTTCTAACATGTGAATCGATCACTATCTCAATAAAAATTTCAGTGAAAAAATGTAGTATTGGTTTTATGGTTTCAAGTTCTTCCAGGTTGCAAGGAACAAGGGCACATTCAAAGTAGCTCAGGTAATAGCACAGAGTGAGTGCAAGTGTTTCCATATCAAATATAGCTGGCTTCAAAGGAAATTAAAACAGTACTCAAGTCATCGGATAGTAACTTGGAAGACATGAAGGTTGAGAGTCTGTAGTCCCCTAGGTTAGGGCCCTGTTCTTGTGGATAATTATCAGTGTCGCCACCTCTAGTGTTCCTGCTATGACTGCTCAGTCAACTCACTGAACCCTCATTCCCTAAGAGAAGACCAAAGTGATTTATCCCTCACTGTCCATGAGAGGATGCTTATGATGGTCAGAATTCTTGGTCACATGTCGTAAACTCTGTAAATTTTCCAGTGGTCCTGTTACAAAGCATTACAAATTGGGTTGCTTAAATAACAGAAATTTATTATCTCATAGTTACGGAGTCTAGGAGTCCTAGATCAAGATGGCGACTAGGTTGGTTCTTTCTGAAGGCTACCAAGAAAGGGTTGGTTCCAGGCTGTTCTCCTCGGCTTGTCATTGGCTGTCTTCATGTTCACACAGTGTTTACTCTATAAATTCAGTCTGTGACTGAATTTTTATAAGGACACCAGTTGTATTTGATTAGGGCCCGGCCTGTCCTAATGATGTCATCTTAACTAATTATATCTGCAAGGACCCTATTTCCAAATTAGGCCACATTCTGAAGTTCCAGGGCTTTGGCTTCACCATGTGAATTTTGGGTGGACATGATTCAGCTGATAACACAAACTCAGATCAAAAGAGTTTAAAAGGGGATATTATTATACATATGCAGGACACACAGGGGTCTCAGGAGCAGTGGGAATCGGCGCCTGGAAGACCACCTTGACTCTGTCCTCTACTTCTACATGACAGCTCTACTTCTCTTTCACAGAGTTTACTGGCACAGGGCAGGGAACATGATGATGTACGTCTCCAGAGATCTGCGTTTCTATCTTCAGAGAGAAAATTAATCTTAGACTCACAATTCTAAATTAAAATATTTCAGGACAAAGCTTGTGATTGGTCCAACATCGTTTTGGACCACCCCCCACCCCCGCCAAGACTAATTGCTGTGGTCACAATTCTTGTTAAATATGAGCCACATGGTCTGAAGCCATGTTTTTTTTCAGAAGAAGGGAGTATTTTTTTGTAGGCCAAACAAAAGATACCCATTACCTTGTCCCTGCTAAGTCAAGGCCATCTCCAAAGCTACCTCCTGCTGTTGGACCAGGCCCTTCATAATGGTCTAACCAGTGTGGCCAGAGTCCCAGTGTGTTGTGACATCACATGGTACCAAGCATGGCATAATGTAGGAAGCTCTTTAGCTTTGTGGTCAAGGTAAGCATTCAAGGTTTTCTCAAAACCGGACAGTATAGTTAGAAGGCCCATTAAATAGATGTAGATACAGATCCAGATATAATGGCAAGTATAAACGGCAACAATCCCAGGATAACATATAAGCTGTGGGGTTTTTATAAAACAAGTTTCTAATAGCTTGTTTCCTTATATATTTGTTCTCTCTAAAGTCAAATGCAGAGGAGAATAGCAGAGTTAATTGGTCATTGTGTATGTTACATTCTCCATTTCATTAAGGGTCCTTATTCTGCAAGTTTGTAGATGACTTAAGACTGTATACTGGGTAGAAAACCAAACCAAACACCACATTTCCAGAAAACTTTTGCCCACACAAACACCTGCATGCAAATGTCAATGGTAGCTTTATTCTGAGTTGTCAAAATTTAGAAATAGCCAGAATGTCCTACAATAGGTGAACAGAGAAATAAACTGTCATACATTCAGACTATGTAATGATAAAAAGAAATGAGCCATCAAGCCATGAAAAGACATGGAGGAAACTCAAACGTGGCTAAGTGAAAGAAGCCAATCTCAAAAGTCTCCATCCTGTATGATTCCAGCTACAGGACATTCTAGAAAAAGCGAAACTTTAAAGACAGTAAAAAGATCAGCCATATCAAAGATGAGCAAGGCTGGGCACTAGCTCCAGCGGTAAGGGCAGATTTTGAACAGTTGCAATGGGGAAGTGAAACTAGAGTGGACTGAACTCAACCTTAATCTGTACAGAGGCGGCTGGCATTTTAGGGAGAGAAGGAGGGGGTGGGAAGGGAGAGTACGAAGTGAAAAATTACAAAAAACGAGAATGGGGGAGTTAATCCATATAAAACCCATCTGGGTTTGCCAGCTGGAGTTTGTGGAAGGTAGGCGCCCACCCTCCCACAGAGGACAGGGGCCAGCAGCCCTATCTTCAGATGTTGGCTCAAATAGTCAATTCTTTGGGGAGCCTTGAATTTTCTCAGGCAGGTACTTTAAGGGGGGCTAGGGTCATCCTAGGATGGGGTCATGAGCTGTTAGTGACTACAGTAGTGTTGGTTCCAGTCTTCATAGCCAAGAAAGAGCTCAGAGGAGCCTGGTGAGGGTTTAGACAGAATTATTGGCAGCGGTTCCCACGTCTTTCTTTGGTGGGGAGGGAGAGAGGGACCAACAGGTGGAAGACAGGGGACTTTTAGGGCAGTGAAACAATTCTGTTTCATGCCATCATGGGAGGAACCTGTCATACATTTGTTAAAACCCGCCGAGTGTGTAATACCAAGAAGGGAACTAATGTGAACTACAGACTTCAGCTAATCATAATGTATCAGCGCCAGCTCATCCATGGTAAGAAATGGACCACACCGATACAGGGTGTTCTTTTTTTTTTTTTTTTTTTTTAAGATTTTATTTATTTATTTATTTGACAGAGAGAAATCACAAGTAGATGGAGAGGCAGGCAGAGAGAGAGAGAGAGGGAAGCAGGCTCCCTGCTGAGCAGAGAGCCCGATGTGGGACTCGATCCCAGGACCCTGAGATCATGACCTGAGCCGAAGGCAGCGGCTTAACCCACTGAGCCACCCAGGCGCCCCGATACAGGGTGTTCTTAACAGGGAAGGGGTGTATGGGGAGGTGGGGGTATGCAAGGACGCTGGGTACTTGTGGTTCATTTTTCCTTCACCCTAAAACTGCTCTAAAAATGAATCAATGGATTAAAAAAGGGATTTTTCAGATGAAAATTTTTCATTATTTTTTCAGTATTTTCAAAAACATTTTTCAAAAATTTTCAGTATTTTTTCATTAGGTTTGAGATGAATCATTGAACGTGCAGTGAGTTCTACCGTTCTACTTAATACAATACGTTCTAGACTCGAACCACTTTAGCACACTACGTGTAAAGGAAAAGTTATTACTGAAGAGTGGATTGCTTCACATCTAACGCATGATGTTAAAAAACGTCTAAAGCAGAAGGTGGGGGGGCACCTCCGTGGCTGAGTATGTCCTGTGACCGACTCTGAGTTTCCTCTGGGGTCTGATCGGGGGATAGTGAGATAGAGTCTGTGCAGGGGCGAATGCGGTGCTGGGCGGGGAGTTTGCTTGGGTTTCTCTCTCCCTCCGCCCCCCCCCCCCACCATGCTCGCGCTCTCAAATATGTAAATAAATCTTAAAAAAAAAAATAAAGTAGAAGGTAGCCTTCTGCACCCCCCAGCCCCTCTCCTGCTCCGCACGCCCCCCCCCCCAACTGAACTGCCCTTCTTAATTTGGTCCTTACAAAAACTCTGTGATAGCATGTGATAAAAAAGCAGGGAAGCTTTAATACTGCCTGCTCAGGGAGCCAGTGCTGTGCAGCCTCTGGGGACAGCTCTGAGGACAGTTTTCCGTATGTGATTTGGCCGAATTTCCATGGGAAACAAACCAAAAGGCACCTATTCAATGCCTGGCACCGAGGAGGCCCTGAAGGAAAGATACTGTTCCTCTATTTCCCATAAGGAATATTTGGAAACAGACATCTTTATTTAAGGTAAAGTATTTTTAAATGCGTTCAAACAAAAAGATGAAAGATTCTGTAAGAGAGGAAAAAAGTGTTTTTCCAGAAACTGAGAGTAGTTGCTGAGGAGATAGCTGACTTCTCTCCTTATTTCCAGGGACTAACTTTATTAAGACATTAGCAAACCCAGTCCCAGGAAAACAGCCTTTGAGTGAAAACCCCCAGTACTTGGTGAACGTTAAGTAGGGCGCCCTATTTGGGTAATGACTCAGATTCGATATCCAGCTGTCAGTAATGTTAGTGTTTGTTCGGTTTCATGAAATCTTTTGTTGACTTATGCATTCTGGTTCAGATTTTTGTTCGTTTTTGGTTTTATTTGATTTTTTTCCGTTCTCTACCTGTTTGTGGGTAAGTTTTTATGGCTGGTGTGGGATTCTTTATTTTACACATTTACTGGTAGTTCATGCTTGAAATTTGATGAAGGGAGTTGAGCTGTGCTATCCCCTGCCTCACAAGCGGGAGAACCTAGGTAAATGTGTGTGTGACAAACCAGGACCAGCAGAAGGACTGGGGAAACAAGATGGGGAAAGAGAGGTAATTATCTAAAATTAGATCAAGTAAAAACCGCTCTGTTAGGTAAATCCTGTTGCTAAATTACCCACAGCAAGCTAAGCATGGGATAATACTGTGGTCCATTAAAAAAAAGAATTTGAAAGCCTTAGCAACAAGAAGTGTTTGTATACCTAGTGTTATCAAGCCCTCTCTTATTTTTCTTTATTACTTTGCCAGCTTGAAAACAAGACAGGGGAAAGTATAGAGACCATTGATTTAGGGTATGAAAAAGAGCCCATTAAAAAAAAATGTTCTCATAAGCACATAAATGAATCACTCTGAGATCAAGAGATGTTTCTGAGAAATTAGTGATCTTTTTCTAGAACTTAATGGACAGGCTATGTTTTCAAAACCAACCATTTGTTCTAGCTGTCCTCCTTTAATTGTAGTGTTAGTGCTTTCACAAACAGCTTTGGGGTGTCATGGGGATTGGGTTCCCCAAGACAAGGCCCATAAAACAAGTAATGCAGAACCAAAGGACCGGGGATCTTGGCAAAGTTGTAATTACAGCTGTTTGTGAAATTCTACAGGAATTTCTCCTCCAGGGCTATAAGTTGACCCCAGTAGGAGAATTGTGAACCATACGCTTTGTCTAGCTATCAGGCACCTGTTGTGGAAATCTGCAGGCAGCGGAAAGTCCCAATAAATGCGGAGAGAGGACACTATATTGTCTTTCTTTCTTTTCTCTCTCTCTTCTCCCAGCACCTACCACGCATAATTTTTATAGACAAGATATCTGGCTTAAATCAAAGGAGGATCTAACAAATCATTACAATAGGAATTTTGAAGACCAATTTGGCAAAATGCCTCTGATGTAATGCGACTCAAAAGAAGCAAGACACAAAAATGAACCTGGCTGGGATTACAACTGTGTCATAATTGTGGGTATGTACAAACAAGGTCTCCTGGATAGCAGGTAAAAATAAAAACATCTACTCTCTAGGGAGATCGAAAGAAATCTTTTAGGTGGATTTGTCTTAATCTTGCTGTGGTGGGTGCAAATGAAAAAGAAAAGAAAAAGAAAGGCAGGAATGACATCCAAAATATGAAACAACCAGTATCATATCCCGTGGAGGCCAGTCCACCAAGCAGCCGCCATCATTATGGAGTGTGCCAGATGGCCGCAGGTAGACACAGCCTTGGGAAGCCAAGTCGGCAATGGTCATTTTCTCACGGGTCGTTTACAAATGGGGTGGGGGCTGCTTTCCCCCAGCAGGATGCTGGTGGTAGTTGCTGGGGCAGCCCCTCCGGATGCCTTTCCTGGGGGCCAAAGTGGTGGATAGGGGGAGGAACTTGGTGCTTGTTACTAACCAGTTCTGTAGTATTTCCATGTTTTAGCAACTGGTGCAACTGTGACAGCTGACAGGAATCCTGATTAAGAACTACCCTGGGGGGCACCTGGGGGGCTCAGTCAGTTAAGCATCTGCCTTTGGCGCAGGTCATGAGCCCAGGGGCCTGGGATCGAGCCCCTGGTTGGGTTCCCTGTTTAGTGGGGAGCCTGCTTTTCTCTCTCGCTCTGCAGCTCCCCCTGCTTGTGCTCGCTCACTCTCTCTCTCAAATAAATAAGTAAAATCAAGAGAGAGAGAGAAAAAACTATCCTGAGAGAGAGGCGCCTGGGTGGCTCAGTGGGTTAAGCATCAGACTCTTGGTTTCTGCTCAGATCATGATCTCACAGTTGTGAGAGGGAACCCTGCACTGGTCTCCGTGCTCAAGGTGGCATCTGCTTCAGATTCCTTCTCCCACTGTCCCTCCTCACTAGTGCACATGTTCCCTCTCTATCTCTCTCTCAAATAAATAAATAAAACCTTTAAAAAAAGAACTATCTTGAAAGAGCAGAGATGAGATAACGTTTGTAAAGGCTTTCATCATAATGCCAGTGCTTGGTACATACTCCATAGTTGTTGGGTTTTGTAATCATGTAGCATTCCTGATTATACTTTTATTCTTATTAATAAGCAAAACACACACACACACACACACACACGGGAAGTGAGATTAAGATCCAGTATCTCTTCCTCTTCTTATAAGGGTGATAATTCCATCCTGAGGATTCTGCCTTCTTGAGTTAATCTAAACCCAGTTACCTCCAAAGGTGCCGTCTCCAAACACAATTGGAGGTTAGGGCTTCAACATATGAATTTTGAGATATACGAACATTCAGCCCGCAATACAGATCCAGGCAGGAATCTTAGAGGGATAGCCACATAGATCAAAGTGGGCTCTAACATCCACTGGCCCATAAAGTCATTTATTTACACACATATCCATCCTTCCTGCATCCACGCACGCATCCATCCATATAATAAACATTTGCTGATCATCTATCCTATCTCAGAAGAACTCACTGTCTAATAGGGAAAATAAGTGATACCCTATGTATTCTAAATGCTACAACAAAACATTCTAAAGGCTAAACAAGATCTATGGGAACTCAATGAGAAAGAAGACTCATATTGATTGAGAATGACATCAACTTCCTTGCCAATTTATCTGCCTTCGTCCACACTAAGAAATACATTTCTAGTTCCAAAGTGAAATTACAATCAGATTATTTTTCCTCCAAAGTGCCTCTCATCCTTCTAAGATGTAGTGGGAAAGAAGGGGTAAAATTCATCGAGAGCCGAAGAAGGCAATAAAGGTTCCATCTTCCAGCCATCAGTGCACGTTGAGAACGGAGAGAGACCATTTCTTCAGGAGACCTGCTTCTCTGGTTAGTGGAGGAATGTTGCACTCAACAGTGAACATCATCAGGTTCAAGTAGCAACACAGATGCCCTTGGGGGGTCCTGCTGAGATGGACTTTGGGTCTTCCCTCTTAAGGGTCAGCTGGGAGGAGCCCTGGGTCTTATGAGGAGTGTTCCATGAAGCACTCTGGCTGGCATTATGAATCCATAGAGAATAAGCAGGCAATTAGAGGCTGTCCAGAAAAAACATGCAACCAGTTCCTTAAACCATTCAGCTAAAAGCTAATCACATATTTATATTTTAAAAAGTATAACTGCCAAATCTAAAAGCTTTATTATAATCAAGTTGTAACATCAAACCTTCTACCTAGAGACTTCAAATAATTTGAGGATACTCTAGTAACCAGAGGAAAAACAGCTCATCACAAACAGGTATCTGTTTTGTGGACATAAGGATGCTATCCTTGGAAACCCTTACTAAGACACTGTTCTATGAGAGAAGTATGATTAGTCCCGTATCATAGATAAAAGAAATAAGGCTCAGAAAGTAATTTGCTCAGTGGACATCCTTCTCTGGAATAAGCCTGTTTTGATCCTCTCTCTCTCTAAAATTTTTATTTATGAAAAATCTCAAATTATACATAGATTGGGAGAAAGTACAAGAAATTTCCATGTACATATCACCTAGCTTCATCAGTCACCAACTAGTGGTCTCCCTTGTTTCATAAAGCACTAACCATCCAAATGAAAGAGTATATTATGTCTCTTATTGACTCTCCATTGCTTAACAAAATCTGGGAATACTGACATGATTCTTCAGCCTGTTCCTTGGAGATGAATTTTCCAAATGTCTGAGCATTTCTGGAACTCTATTTGATCTTAGGGGCAGATACAGAAGTGCCATATGGGACCCACAGCCAAGCTCTTTGGGAGGGCAGAATGCCAGCTACGGGAAGGCAAGGACCTCAGCTCCCTTTGATGACCTCTCCTGGTGCAGTTATGATGGGCCACGTGACCCCAGTCATAATTCTAAATGGGGATTTCAGGCACATTTAATGGATACTTCCTTCTTTATTCTTTAGTAGGAACATTAGAACAGTGAGGAAGAATAATTTTTAGACAGATTTCTCAGAGGAATTTAGCAAATATTATCCGATCTCTTTTCTCTCTCTCTTTTTAAAAGATTTTATTTATTTATCTGAAAGAAAGAGAGAGCACGAGAGAGGGAAAGGTCAGAGGGAGAAGCAGACTCCCCACTGATCAGGGAGCCCAATGCGGGACTTGATCCTGGGACTCCAGGATCATGACCTGAGCTGCAGGCAGATGCTTAACCAACTGAGCCACCCAGGCACCCCTCCAATCTCTTTTCTTATTGCAATATGTAAAATTTGTCCTCTGAATAAGATATGTAACTGTGACTTAATACCAGTATACAATAGTCACAATTTCTTTATCCTATTTTTTTTTTTACAAGAAAGACAAAATCATTAACTATATTCAATTTATGAGACTTCAAAGGAGCATGTGACCGAGAATCTGAATTTCGGAGTGTAAGCTTTGGGATGCCTGGTGGTTCAGTCAGTTAAATGTCTGCCTTCAGCTCAGGTCATGCTCCCAGGGTCCTAGGATCGAGTTCTGAGTTGGGCTCCTTGCTCAGCAGGGAGTCTGCTTCTCCCTCTGACTGCTCCTCCCCCTGCTTGTGCTCTCTCTCTGACAAATAAAAAAAAAAAAAAAAAAAAAAAAAGAACATAAGCTTCATCCAGCAAGCAAATGGTTACAGACACAATCAGAAACTAAGGCCTGCCTGTCTCTAATCAGCTTTGCTGCAGTAAAAAATGGCTCCTCTAGAGCAATAAAACCTTTTCCTCTGTGTTCTGCACCCAAAGTCTGTGAACTAAACTGACAAAAAGCAAGGTTAATGGAGGAAAACCCCAGTTTATTTGCACATGTAACACACACACACACACACACACACACACACACACACGTGAGGACCTGGCATTGAGTAACACAAAGGGAGGGTTCGAATTCAGGCTTATATACCACCTTACTAGGTGAAAGAGTGGAAGAGAAATGCTCTTGGAGAAAAACAAATGACCTTTGGAAAAAGTAAGTGGATTTTCGGGGGAGCAAAGAGGAGTTCAGAAAATCCGTAATAGTGTTCGTCTACAGAGCGATGAGGGGTCTGTGTCCTTCAGAGCCCGAGATCTCCCCTGGAGAAGGGATCTGGGATAGGTTTTATTTCTGTTCTCCCTTCTTGGAAGAGATATGCCCTAAAGGCAAGCCGATGGCAGCCCTATTTCCCAGAAGTTGCCACTTCTGGTTTAGCTTCTTGTAACAATCTTCTAATAATGTTGTTAGCTCCTTATAATAATTATACCTGCTCTGGGCTTCTGAGTTGGTGCCCACACCCCAAAGTCTCAGTGGCTTCTGAGAGCAAAGATTCGCTTCTCCACCATGTCGCACCTCGGCTGTATATTGCTAACCACTCTCTTCCGTATGTCTTCTCCACTCCAGAATCCAGGCTGATGGAGCAGCCCCTATGGGGAGCACGCCACTTTCCCGGGGCAGAAGGAAGACACGAGTCGCTGACCCTCAGAAGGGTCTCTGAGAGCTTCTGTTTGGATGTGGCGTTTGTCACTTCTGCTCAAGTCCATTAGCCAAGGCAAGCCACAGGGCCACGCTGGCCATCGGGAAGGCAGGGAAATCACACCCCTGCTATGGGGAGGTCACTGCAAGTCACAGAGCAGCCAAGAAGGGACCATTACTGGTAAAGGGAGTGACTGATTGGAAAATACTGTTAATGCAGTGGCTCAGAGTCTACAAAGAGATACTCTAAGGTTCTGAGAATCATCTGTAAAGGTTTCAGTATCACCTTAAAGAATAATCAGAAGTTCACATTCTGCTTCAGAACTAGTCAAGGTGACTCAATTATAAAAATAGTTCTACTTCCCTGAGAATCTCCAAAAAAATTGACCCCCCTACCCACCAAGCAGCACTGTGTTTAGGCACACCTGTGCTCAGACACATGCTCTCTAGCACCAGACCCAGCATCCCAGCGGGGAAGGACGGCTCCTCCCACTTCCCTCCAGCTTTAAACCTTCTCGAACACAATTTCAGGGAAAGGAAATGCTATAACTTCTTGTGGCCTACAGTTCCTGTAGGACTGATTAATTTATCTTATTAGCTATGTTGTTTAGAGCCTTCATTTCTTCAGTGATTTTTGTCTCTTTGATCAGTTGTCCATTAAAAATGAAGGATGAGGGGGAACCTGGCTGGCTCAGTCGAGGAGCATGCGACTCTTGATCTCAGGGTCATGAGTTCAAGCCCCACATTGGGTACAGAGATTAGTTACATAAATAAAACTTTTTAAAAAATGAAGGATTCAACTTTACAAATACAACTTTATTTCTCCAGATCTATATCTCCCTACCTTCGCGTACGTGTGTCGTCACTTCTATCTGGAACGCTGGTGCGTGGTGCCCTCTGCTCGACCCCCTTTCCTCCCAAACCAGTTCCTGCTTATCTTTAAAGCCAAGTTACCACCTTATCAGGAAACTTTCCTGATCTTCGTCGTTAATGATCTCCTCCTGGGAATGACCTCTGTGCTTTCCATACACCTTTCTCTGAAGGAAAGAGAACTTAGGGTCACAGAAATTTGAGTGTTATCCAAAGGAGGGGAAGGATGGAGAGATGGCAGCGGATGAGGGGGGAAGAGAGAGAGAGAGAGAGAGAAAGGGAGAGAGTTTAAAGAATGAGCTGAAGGTCAAGGGGAATTCTCCAGCAGAAAAAGGCAAAGAAAAATACTAGAGCTCACAAGAGTAGGATCCTGCAATCATGGAAACAGTCCTCTCCCTAGTCCCATGAGCAGCTTGACAGTTCATTTCTCAAACCAACTTCCTGCGGGGCGCCTGGGTGGTTCAGTGGGTTAAAGCCTCTACCTTTGGCTCAGATCATGGTCCTAGGGTCCTGGGATCGAGCCCCACATCAGGCTCTCGGCTCAGCACGGAGCCTGCTTCCTTCTCCCCTCTCTCTCTGCCTGCCTCTCTGCCTACTTGTGATCTCTATCTGTCAAGTAAATAAAATCTTTAAAAAAAAAACAAAAACAACTTCCTGAGGACTCTGGCACCGTAACCAATCCATACTGCAGCTCAGTCTAGCTCAGGAAAACTGAGCTGACTTGGCATGGTCATGTTTCCATCTCTACCAGTTGCTCAGTGCGTTGCCTAGCCCTGGTTATGTGTCACCACTGTGACTGAGGATGAGGGCAAGGGGCCAAGCCCATCCAAATTCCATCATTCCCAAGGCCCCCGATTTCCCTGGTGATATAACTCTGATAAACCCACCGTGTCCCCTAATCTAGTTTGCACCTCATCAAATGTTCAGACTAGGAATACTGAGTCATTCATTCAACAAACACTAAGTGCTTACCAGATGCCTGCCACTGTCCTAGGGTTGACAATATGCCAGTGAAAAAGATGAAGTCCCTGTCCCAGGGAGCCCACATTCTAGAGATCCTTGCTCTGTTCCTTGAGTCCTCTAGTGATCAGTCATGGGGATGGTCCTGAAATCCTGACGTAGAACCAATGGATTTGGTTTCTGAGAAACAGGCATAGATGCCCGATTTTCCTTGCCCTCTAGGGCTCTCTTGTATGTCAAAGCTTGCCTCTTTTGGGTCAAATTCTACTAAAGACCTCAAGGGGTATCCAAGACATGACATCCTTCCTCAAGTCCCCTACAGCTCTAGTCACAGAAGATCCATGGACAGAATTCTAGGACACAGGGGCATCTGCATAGCCAGGGAGTTTATAACCACTTTGTAGGAAACTCAAACTTCCCCGTGAAGAATGGGAGCTTCTCTTTCCTTCCCTTGGCTCACTGAAGACTCTGTCTCTTGCATCAACACGCTCAGAGGTATTTGTTTTGGCTTCTCTGAGTATAAGCCATAGAACACGACCTTGGTGAACTAAAGTAAATATGGGTATATTCAAAGCAAATGGCATAGCTTGCAGAGTCAAAAGAGAAGCCAGTATTCCGCTTGGTGTGCAGATAAATAAATAAATATATATAAATACAAATTTATAAATACATATAAAATATGTATAAATATATATATTAATAGAACACCCAGACTTTTGTTAGCACAAAAGGCAAGTCACAACATTTAGCCAAAACATGTAATATCATGAAAACGACATAGGAGTAGAAATAAAGGGTCGGTGGGGAGCACATCAAACTGTGAGAGTTGCTAAAGCTATAGCAAAAAGACAATGGGAATTGGTGGTGACAGCAGTGGGGGAGGACTTCATTTTCTACTCCACATACTTTTGGGGTGTTTGAATCTTTTATGAACAGAATATAGTCATGTATTACTTGGCATAATTAAGTCAAAACGCCTAAGATTCAAGTAAAGCAATACCAATTTGTTTTAGAATATTTGTAAAATTCAGGGGAAAAAAGTACTATCTGAAAAGATAATAAAACTCACCAGTAGTGTCATTACTTTCTAGGGGAAAAATCACTTGAAAGATTGACCATACACAGGATTTTCTCATTTTGTTAAACATTCTGAAAATAGACACCCATAAGGTAACATTTTATGGAACCAACCTCCAAATAGCTTTAAGCAGTTGACTTAATTTCGTTAGCAACTAACAAAGTTCAACCTCAAAATACTTAGAATGACCACAACTGATTACAAAAGGATTGAGGGGGAAATTGTGACAGACAGAATACTGAGCTTCTAAAAGGTGTCTAATGCAAAAGAAGTTTCTGGATTGGTTTTTGAAAGAGAGTTTGACTAAACCCCATGACTATGTGCCCTACTTCAACCAATCCCATGTGGTACTGCTGCCAAGTTTATTACCTGCTCCAATCAAATCAATATTCTTGGGTATATAAGGCACGCTTCAGTGGTTTCAATTTTCTTTTGTCATTAGGACAGAATAAGAGCTGAAGTAACTAATGGAGATTCCTTTCATTCTTCATCAAGCTGAGGTAGAGATTTCCTGGAGCCAGATTTTCTAGCAACCATATAAATCATTAAATGTCTCACACCCAGAAAGACAGGCACTGCCATTTTCTTCCCTGATGCGCTTTTCCTTGTGCCCTGTGCTGTATTCTCTTCATTAACACTGTTACATTATTCATTCTAAAAGTCGCATCCATTTTATAAAGTGTCCTGGGGCTAGGATGCTTTTCCAATCCACTTTTGTTTGGATGACTATCCCATTACCGTATTTATGCATCATAGTGCCAAGAAATCATCCCTAATGGCACTGTGGAACGAACGTAATAATATTAGCTTTTGAGTTGTTATGTACTCCTGTGATCTTTGGAGAACACCCAACACCGCCCACATGAGGACAGTGCAGCCTGGGGAGATTAGGTGACTTGTCCAGCTTATAGCCATCCATGTCTGATAGATTTCTAACAGCAAAGTTGTTTTGCCCAGCACCACCTGGATTCTGATTCAGGGGCAGCAAGGGGCCTGGGAAGCAGATAGACAAAGGATGAAGTCAGGCTCTGAATCCCTCTCCCTGAAGGCAGTGTTAAGTCTCTTGTGGCATTTTTTTAAAAACAGCTTTATTGAAGTATAATTTACATGTCATAAAATTCATTTGCTTTGACTATATGGTTCAGTGATTTTTACTAAATTTACAGAGTTGTGCAGACATCACCACAGTCCAATTTGAGAATGCTTCCATCACTGCAAAAGAACCTTGGAGTCCATTTGCTGTCACTTCCTAGTTCCACCCTCCGGCCCCAGGTGAACGTAAATCTGCCTTCGCTTTCTAGGGATTTGCCTTTTCTGGGCATCTCCTGTAAATGGACTCATTCGATATGTGGCCATCTGTCTGCACTGTTTTTATCTTTCTGACCACAAGTTCAGATCATCAGTTGACACAGTAATGTATTCCATTCTGCCAGGTGTTCCCAAGTTGCCTTTATGAGACTTAAGGCACCATTTCATCCCCGCTGTAGGGTAGTTGTTCAGTGACCTGCCTATACCTCCTTGTTCAAACGCTTTCAGGCACACCAGTCCAACTTCAAACTGCCAGAACCTCCTTTTCTTCTGTTTTAGTGGTGGGCTGTCTCTGGCTCTCTTCATGGCAGGGGCAGGGAATTAATGCCCCATCCTCCAAGAGCAGCCTCAACCAATGGCTAAGAGAAGAGGTATAAATACCCCAGGTCAATGATTTCTCAGGAGACCTGAAAATTATGTGCTCTGTACTGACTCAAAGCTTCTGTGCAGGGCCCAAGCTCTTCTTGTCCGTGGTAGTTCCTGGCTTGATTGCTGACCACACACACTCATTGCTCTGCCTTCTGGCCTCACTTCCCTGCTCTGCTTACAGTGTTTTCTTTACCTCCAAAATAATCTGCTTGCCCTGGAATCCTTGTCTCAGTGTCTAATTCTGAGGAAACACAAATTAACTCACTCTCCACCATGGGTTCAGTACATGATGAACCTAATGTAAATATCCGTTCCACCCCAACCTTCTTTTGGCATGTTTGGCTGCTAAAGGATGGCTATCATAAAAAAGACAAGGAATTACTAGTGGTGGCAAGGATGTGAGAAATTGCAACACCCACACTCTGGTAGGAATTTCAAAAATTTCACTGTGGAAAACAGTCTGGCAGTGCCTGAAAAGGTTCAACATCGAACTGATATATGACCCAATGATTCCAATCCTAGATATGTACCCAAGATGAATGAAAAC
Organism: Mustela erminea; assembly: GCF_009829155.1. Classification (NCBI taxonomy): domain Eukaryota; kingdom Metazoa; phylum Chordata; class Mammalia; order Carnivora; family Mustelidae; genus Mustela; species Mustela erminea. The sequence goes on from NC_045628.1 coordinate 11,551,807, forward strand.
ACATATCTACATGTTCTAAAGCTTCTAAATGCATGTTCACAGCAGCATATACATACTAGTCAAAAGGTGGAAACAATCCAATATCTATTAGTTGTTAAATGGATAAATGAAATGTATTATAGACATATATACTGACACATGCTACAATAAGGATAAACCTTGAAAACCATACGCCAAGTGAAAGAAGTCAGTCATGAAATGGTATACTTCCATTTACACGAAATTTCTGCAATAGGCAAATCTATATTGACAGAGTAAATGAATAGTTGCCTCAGTCGAGGGATTGCAGATATAGGATTTGGAAGGTGCTGGCTATAGGCTACAGTCTTTCTTTGTGGGATGATGACAATGTTCTAAAATTGATATGGTGATGGTTGCACAACTATGTGAACACACTGAATTTATACTGAATTGTAAACTTTGAGTGGACAAAACTTATAGTATGTGAATTATATCTAAATAATGCTTTAATTAGGAAAACAAACAAAACAGTTGCTAAATAGTGTGGTTATTTAGAAAATTGCCCAGGCCATCCTTTGCTTCTATTAACAAATATGTCCTTGTATCTTGGTTTTCAGATTTCTGAGCTATAACCCCAAACTTCAAGGCATATGGGTGGCAAATATGTGCAAGAGAAAAATAGACAGAAGTTTGCAAACATGTAAACCTCCTGTATACCTGAGAGAGATGTGGGGGAAAATGAATAACTCCCAGAGGTGGCTTAGAACTCAGGCTTAAACACTATCTTCGGCTAAAGATAAAAGAAAGAAAGGTGTAGGAAGAACAGTTATGGGGAGGTGCCCAGGAAAAGCAAAATAAACAAGAATGAGATTTTTTATGTAGATTTCAGTTGATAACCTTCTTCATTGATAAGGATTTAAAGTTGTCTTAGAGATTAACCTTTGTCCTTCCTGGTAAGAAGGGAGGAGTGACAACTTTATAAGTTTATGTCCTCCTATTAGGCAAATAAGAAAAGGCAGAGAGCTTTCTTAGTATCTGTTTCTTCTCTCTCGTCTTCAGTTCAAAAGGATCCTTAAGCTAAAGTGGCATATTTTGGCATGGCGTATTCTGCACTCTTCAATAGCTAGCAATCATTAAGTATCGACAAAGTGCTGAGCAGTGCTGAGGGCATGACATAGAGTAAATGGTCTTGAAAGCAGAAATTTACTTCTTGTTGAATTGTTACATAATAGCTGCTATCAGAGCTTTGGAAAAAAATAAAAATAGTTGTTCTTACAAAAACATTGGGGATTTCTGCCAGACAGCACTGGGTATGATCTAACACATGTCATTGAGGACAGCAAATATGGTTCACTTAGAGCCAAAATTTAAACATTTCCTACTCACTAAAGGACAAGAAAATCAACAAGTCCAAGATCCTTAACTTGGGAGCTAGTGATCCTACATTTATTGCAGCAGACTGGATTACTTCCTCCCCCCAATATTTATTTATTTTTAAAGATTTAATTTACTTACTTGACAGAGAGAGAGAGACAAGTAGGGGGAGTGAGAGAGATAGAAGCAGGCTTTCCACTGAGCAGGGAGGCCAATGTGGGGCTCCATCCCAGGACCCTGGAGTCATGACCTGAGCCAAAGGCAGATGTGTAACAACTGAGCCACCCAGGCACCCACCCCCACCTAATATTTAAAATTTCTAAAACTATTTGAAAATTTTGAAGCATACAGCAAAGTTGAAAGAGTTTTATAGTGAACACCTATATACTTACCCCCTAGATTCTACAATTAACATTTTACTATACTTTATCAATATCTATCCCTCTACCCTTCTCTCTGCTAGTCCATAACCCACCCAATTTTTTATTTTTTGGATAAAGTAAATTGTGAACATCAGTACATCTGCTCTGAAATATTTAATTAATCAGAATTTGATATCTGCTTAGTTTTTTCCTTTAGTGTAAAATTTACTTTCAATGAAATGCAAATCTTAAATGTATAATTGCTATTATGAAAATGTACATAAACCTGCAAGAGCCTGGATTCATAAACCCTGAGGGGCCTGATTTGCCTTTGCCTGGGCTAGGTTGGACCAGGACTCATCTTCGGGGCCCTGCATGTACAGGGTTGGATCTTCTTTTCGCTTACAGTTTTCATATTTTGTTTATCATGGATTTTTGCATTGATTTTGATTTTTTTTAAATGTGCTATATTAAAATATTATGTATCTTAATAATGGATTTTTTGGCACCTGGTAATCCTTAAATTTTGCAGTAAGAACAAATGCCTCCCTTGCCTCACCCTGGTCCCAGCCCTGCTAAGTTGGAAGTCCATTGGAGCAGAGAAAGGCTGAATGCAACTGAACCCACTTGCTAATTCACTTTCAACACAGAAGCCAGGTAATTCAATCAATATAAATCATGATTCCGGGTCACTTCCCTTGTGCAGTTAATTACTAACCTACTAACCTGGAGTGATGAGCAAGGTATCTGACGAAAGCAACTGTAGACCAAGTGCCCACCCACCGGCAACATGAAGGAACCACATTAGGACCAATATTCTCCTGAACTCAGGAGTGGAGCTGGGAGGGTCCCAAATTGGGGTGCATGGCCTTCTGGCAGCTTCAACAATTGGAGAAGTTGGGGGAAAGAATTTGTTGGGGCACCTGGCTGGCTCAGTGGGTTAAGCCTCTGCCTTCGGCTCAGGTCATGATCCCAGGGTCCTGGGATTGAGCCCCACATCGGGCTCTCTGCTCAGTGGGGAGCCTGCTTCCCCCCCCCCTCTGCCTACTTGTGATCTCTGTCTGTCAAATAAATAAATAAAATCTTAAAAAACAAAACAAAACGAAAAGAATTTGTGTTGTATTAGTCAGCAGACCGCCAGGGCTTAAAAATGGGGGTTAGTGGTGGGCTCTCCTGGGCAGAGAGCTTTACCTGAGCAACCTGCTGGATGGAAAATTGACTAGGAGACCACCAAGCTGGTCAGTCTCCCTCCGGGTGCCCTTACATGCAGCCCACCTGCCCCAGCTGCAGTCTGGGGGTGAGAGGTCAGCTGTGGGGCCAGGAGGGGCTGTGCTCGCGCTGCTGGCACTTTCTCTATAGCGATGCATTGGTTCCTGGCAAACAGCTAAGAGCATGTTGCTTTGTCCTAGGACCCAGGTGCTTAGTTTTTGGTAATTTCACAACAGACTTGGGTGGAAGCAGGAGAGTAGCTGTATGATCGAACTGCAGGAAGTAGGAAGTAATAACGGAGCCCATCATAGCCACATTCTACCCCGTGCAGTGGTAGAAGAGAGTTTCCCAATGGAAAACTAGGCACACTCTTCACCTTATTTGATTCCAATGTTTCCCCCTTCTGATTCTGAGCTATTTTACAACTCTGTGACTGTAGATAAGTGGTTTCCATGTGAATTCTGTCCGTCTAGAGGAATCCTCGCTGACTCTCCTCCCCAAATTAAGGAAAAAACCAGTTTTGCCTCCTTTCAACATTTCCTTTACTCCATATAAATTTTTGCTTTTTTTAAAAAAAAGATTTTATTTATTTATTTGAGAGAGAGAGAGAGAGAGAGAGAGCACAAGCAGGGGGAGGGGCAGAGGGAGAGGCAGACACACACTGAGCCAGAGCCCAATGTGGCGCTTGATCCCAGGACCCTGAGATCATGACCTGAGCTAAAAGAAGGCAGATGCTCAACTAACTGAGCCACCCAGGCATCCCAAATTTTTGCTTCTTGACTTCTTTATTGAACTAGTGTTATAAAATCTGTCTGATTCCTGAATTGGATCAAGGTGCTAAGTAAGACCTTTAACATGTGGCCATTCTTCCATTTGAATGAGAGTCATGATTTTCTCTTTCCCTCCCATCTTGCCTCTTTCTAAGTCTCTTAGGATCATGAAGTAACATGCCAACTTGGTCTCTGTAGCTTTTCCAAGGAGGAAGAAGCATGTGTTTGGGGGGAGCAGGAAGGAATGGGGGTTCACACTGGTGGACACTGCCACTTAACAAATGAAACTGAATCCAATTTGCATAACAACCCCATGAAACAGCGACTGCTACCCCATTCTATGGAGGAGACAACTCACATTCAGAAATAATTTCAGAGATGAGCATTGTTCTGAGATAAGTACTAATGGAGAGAAATATGTGGGGTTTTCAGAGCTAACTACTCATTACTCAGAGATAACGTTCAAAGGTAAGTCATTTGACCGACGTCACTTACTATGTACAGTTAGAATCTGAAGTCATATTTGTTTAAATCCAAAATTATGCTATACCATTGCCCTACGATGCAAGGAGGGGGCCCTGCCCTGTGTAAAGCTGGGCCACAGAGATACACAGAGTATCCTCCAGGAATGCTTAGGGGACCGCTGTTGAGTTGTTAATCACAAGGCTTACTGATGGCAAAGGAAGAAAGAGATGCGTACCTGCTACAGTCCCTCCCTCCTCACGTCCGGGTCCATCAGGAAAAGCAGGCAGACAGCTGTCTGTGAGGTTTGCTGGCATGAAGAGCAAAGAGTTGGGGGTTGGACCTGGCAGCAAGAGAAGGACAAAGTTGTCCTGCCTTCAGACTGGCCTCCCCGTCAAAACGATCGTGTCAAATAAGAAACTGAATAGCCCAGCGCCCAGTTCATTCAGATAATTTAACAAATATCAAAGTGATCAGACCCTCTGAGAAAAAGCATTCTGAAGGTGTTTCTTTCACTAAGAAAAAAGGGACTATGTTACTACGCACTAGGAAGCCTTTAGATAATGTTCCAGTCGGGTCAGGCAAAGACTTAGAAGGCAGGCAAAGACTTAGAAGGCCCTTTCAAACCGTTATCACTATGGCTCACATTATTAGGTGTTTTGTGTATATTTGTAACATGGTCAGGCCTTTATTTATCTCTCTCTCTTTCTTTTCTTTCTTTCTTCTTTCTTTTTTTACGTAGTTCTACGCCCATCGTGGGGCTCAAACTCACAACCCTAAGATCAAGGGTTGTGGGTTCTATTGAATGAGCCAGCCAGACTATTTTTTTTTTTTTTGGTGGGGAGGGGGTGGGGAGACACAGAGGGAGAGGGAGAGAGAGAGAATGCTTTTTGTGTTTTTTAAAAAGATTTTATTTATTTTAGAGAGAGAGAGAGAACACGCAAACAGGGAGGAGCAGGGGGAGAGGGACAAGCAGATTCTGTGCTGAACACAGAACCCGAAATGGGCATCAATCTCCCGACCTGAAATCATGACCTATGACCTGAGCAGAAATCATAGAGTGGGATGCTTAACTGACTGAGTCACCCAGGTGCCCCAGGCTATTCTTTAAATTAATTTCCATTTTATGTTCATTGCTTACTTCCACATAGGATATGGAAATTACAAAGTAGTTCCAGCTATGGGATACTGTTTAAAAATAACTTCTGTACCAACTGTTCATTTAAGCATGTATAAAATGGTATGGAAATTTTAAGAGTCAACAATGGTATGGAAATAGGATAGAAAGCCTGGAAATATTTCCATATTCTGATCACAGTGCATACATTATTAGCAGTCTAAAAATAATATGAATTTAAGGGAGATTTCTGTTTCTGCAGTGGAGGAAAATACAGTAAAATAGGCAGCATGAATGTATAGGAAGCTTTGCGTAGGTGCTCTAGTGCCCTCTGCTGGAAGTATTTGAGTACTGCATCTCAGGCTGACACCACCCGCCCCCCCCCGCGCCCCCAGCTCCATGGAGTCTTTGGCATTCTGGTGAAGCCCTCCCCAAATAATGGCTTAAAATAGAATAAAAAAGAATAATAAAGAAAATAATTACATTTAAATACAGTTAGAGGACTATCTTAAACATAATCTTAAAACAAATGTATAAGTTATTTCTTACCCCATTAAATAAAAAGATATAGCTTTGGGCCTAATGATGGTAATTTCAAAGTAGTAATGCACTTAAACAACATTTTGAGATATTGTGACAATGATAATTTTTCATAAAACTACCTGTGATTTCTATCGGTGATGAAATTTAAGGTAGTTGTTTCCTGCGGCTGCCATTATCCATAATGCCACAAGCTGAGGGTCCAACAGAAACTGTCTCACCTTCTGGAGGCTAGACGTCCAAGATCCCGGTGTCGGCAGAACCATGCTCCCTCTGAAGCCTCTAGAAGAGGATCCTTCCTCTCCCTCTTTCAGCTCACGGTGGCCCGGGTCCTCCCCCCGCAGGCAGCAGCATCTCAACACCTGCCTTGCATATCTGGGAATTACCTCGGTAAGAGGTAGTTAACGACTCCATTGTTCGAAAAAGACTGAACACAACAGGCAATGTCCATTAACACACCAGGCTGGGGCACCTGGGTGGCTCAGGAGGTTAAGTGTCTGACTCCAGATCTCAGCTCTGGTCTTGATCTCAGGGTCGTGAGTTCAAGCCCCATGTAGGGCTCCAGGCCCAGCTCCCCTTAGAAAAGACAAGACCAAGTTAAATAACTTACAACACATCTCTACCGTGAGACACTAAACCATTGCAAAAGAAAGACAAATGACAGAGCTCCTTAAAAACCCCTATGGAATGATTTCCAAGATACAGTCAAATGAAGAAAAAAAAAAAGCGATCAGGCACACACACGTCGGCTGGTAGATGAGTGAACTTCCCGCAAGGCTCTGCACCACGCAGGGAGCCCTCGGGGCCTCCACAGCCTCTTTCTGCGCCTTCTCAGTCTCCAGCTCGGCGGGCGCACGGCCTACGCAGTAAGCAAGACTACAATTTGGAAACATTTTCAAACTCCGAGCGTCGATGTTAACTTCCGTGATTCGTGTACACACGCGGCCAGTAGCCGTGCGGCAGGCACAGAAGCGTGGTGGGAAGTCGCGGTGCTGTCCCTGCATCTCGGAGCCAGGCAGGTGCCCCTGGGAAAGCCTCCTTGGACTCGCACTGCGCGGTCTCCCGGGAGCTCCGCTGCCGGCGGTCTCCTCCGTGTGTCTCTCTCCGTCTCTGTCTATCTCTGTCTCTCGCGCCTTCATAGGTCCCTTCCCTGGGAGACCAGGCAGGGCCGGGGGGCTGGTGCGCAGGACTGTCCCAGCCCCGTCCCGTGACGCCACAGTAAGGACTTTGGGTCCGGGTAGGGGCCGAGGGGCCGACATGCGTGGGGTCTGGGCTGATCTGCCTTTCGCAGGAGGGCCCGCTGGTGGACAGACAAGGCCGGCGACCCGGTAGGTGCCTCCTGCAATCGTCCCCGAGCTGCGGCTGGTGAGTGGAAAGCAAGCACGGGTAGAAAAACGTGCCCCAGGCCTTCTCGCGGGTTCTCTTAATACGCATCCCTGCACAGACGTGACACGTGGTAGCTGCCTCCGACCCGCAGGGGCCACAGCACCTGGAAGACATTCACCCACCCGAGCCGAAACACAGCCGCGGGACTCCTAGGGACCGCAGGGCCGTGATTGCGCCTCCTGCCTCCAGGCCTGCTCGGATCAGCCGAGTCAGGCGACCTACGCTGGGTTCTCCCCACGCCCCCGCTGGGTTCCGCTGGGTTCTCCCCACGCCCCCGGCCACCCGGAGCTCGTGGGCTGCAGCCGGCCTTCACGGGCTTGGCGCTGACAGGTCTCAGCTGCAGCAGGAGATTCTTGTCTCCTGCTGGGATCTGGGGATGGCGAGTACACGCTCCCGCGCAACAGATATACCCACGTCCCGGGCCCCGGAACCTGTAAACGCCACCCTATTTGGAGAAATAATTCTTGCAGATTGAGCTCAGAAGATCATCCCAGATTACCCAGGCGGGCCCTAAATGACTGCCCAAGTGTCCTTATAAGGAGGCAGAGGGGGAACTTGGACCCACAGAGCAGCGAGGATAAAGTAATAAGAAGGATGTGTGGGGGGGGTGCGGCTCTGAGCCCAGAAAATGCCCAGAAACTGGAGAGGGCAGGGTGTGGGTTCTTCCCTGGGGCCCTCAGAAGGAGCGAGGCACTTGGATTTGGGCCCAGTGAAACGGATTCCGGACTTCTGGTGTCTGGAAGGGCGAGAGAATTAACATCTGTGGTGTTAAGGTGCCCAGTCTGTGCTAATTCGGTGTGACCCCCCATCAGGCTCCGGGGTCACAGCCCCCTTCCACCAGTGCGGGGCGAGCATGGGAGGACAGGTGTCCCCCAGCTCCCTCGGGCAAGGGACAACCTGACATCAAGTCTACACGCTCTGCAGAGGGTTCTAGTGGGCACCTGGGCAGTGCGGCTGGTGTGGCTCTCCTGTGTCCCTTCCCTGTCCCTCGCTCCTGCCTCCTGGGATCACCTCCCAGTCAACCAGATTAACTGTGGCCCAGGCTTTGTCTCAGCTCTGCCTTGAGGGGACTCTGCCCGAGGCAGGTCAAGATTCAGATTCAAATTAAATCCAGGGAAAGACTTACAAATTAAAAACAAACAAACAAACAAACAAAAATTAAAGAGCCAGCTACTTAGGAACTGTTTTTTTTTTTTTTTAAGATTTTATTTATTGGGGTGCCTGGGTGGCTCGGTCAGTGAGGCATATGCGTTTGGCTCATGTTGGGACCCCAGAGTCCTGGGATCGAGCCCTGAGTCGCAGAGGGAGAGAAACTTAAGCAGGCTTCCTGCTGAGTGCAGAGCCCCACATAGGGCTTGAACTCACAACCCTGAGATCATGGCCTGGGACAGAACCGAGTTGGACACTTAACTGATTGGGCCACCCAGGTGTCCCTACTCAGGAACTGTTAAAGGGACCCCATGGCACCAACTATTTTATTCTTTCCCCTATTCTCAAGCAGCATTTCCTAGCCTGGGGTGTCTTAAAATGGTTGGCAGAGTGGAGGGGGGAAGGTGGTGCTTTGCCCACACACCCCTTGAGAATTACATTTCACTATGTTTTCATTTCGGGGGTCACGGTCATCTGGAAAGATGGATCGGTTTATTCTGGACAAACTAAGATGACAGCAGCCAGGCAAGCCCTCCCCTCCTGTGTCATACAGGTGGCTGTGACAGCACCCGGGACCACCTGTGGTTACTGGGGTCTACTTCCAATGGGGTTTCTCAAGAGTCTCAATTTTCTTCGGTTCGTAAGAAAGTATTTTCTTGTAAAGGGTCTGCACCTGACTCACTCCCGTTGGAGAAGCACTGTGGTGGCGATGGTGTGTGGTGGGGCTTGGTGCGGTGGGACATGGTCAAGGGCCCGGGTTGTGCCTGGGGTTAGGGCTCATTTCCTAAGAGGTGCGTGACGCTGGGCAAGTTACCCAACCTCTCTGAGCTTAGCTTCCTCCTCTAGAAATGGCAGTGCTCACAGTGGTCCTCCGCAGTGTGTGGAGTGCTGACTTAGCACCGTGCCTGGATATGGGGCGAAGACTGTCCTCCTGAATAATAGCCATCAGCCAGTCGGGGTAACAACAACAGTGATCGTAATAATAGTGATAAACCCGGGGTCAATGACATGAACTCAAAGGAACACTTTGAGGGCGCACCAGGCCCCCTGCCGTTCTCCGTTTCCACCACAAGGGGGCGGGGCAGCGCTCCAGATACCTTAGGAGCCCGCAGCTCCGCAGGCCCGCGGGGCGCAGCCTGGTTTACAGAGGCAGAGCTGGGGTCCAGATGTCTTAGGTCCCCCCTACCCCCAAGGTCTCCGTCTTTGTTCCTATTCCCCTCGAAAGTCCAGACTCTCACCCGAAATAACAATTATAATCATAATAGCTGTCACTGCGTACCTGCGTGGCACTGCGTGAAACTATGTGTGTGTACGTGTGTCTATGCACACACACATTTAAATACATTCTAGGAATTGAGCATATTTCAGCATGAAGGGTCGAGTTTAAATACTATGAAGAAAAGTTGTAGAGAGAAGCAGATATTCTCACAATCCCGATATTTTTTTTAAAAAGCTACCGCTAACCACGAAGAGATTGTGTGAGGCTGGATTTGGAGCGTTTTCTTCTTTGAGTCCTTTATGCACACACACACACACACACACACACACACACACGTTACACACATGTACATACACACATGCCTCCCTTATGTATCTGAAGGGTTGTTGAGCTCCTTAGCACAGAGGTGGAAGGGGCACAATTATTAAGGGGGGATGTCAGGACTTGAAAGGCTCCCAAGGGGGCGCCTGGGTGACTCAGTGGGTTAAGCTCCTGCCTTCGGCACAGGTCATGATCTCAGGGTCCTGGAATCGAGCCCCGCATCAGGCTTTCTGCTCAGCAAGGAGCCTGCTTCCCACCCCCCCACGCCCCCTTCGCCTGCCTCTCTGCATATTTGTGATCTGTCTGTTGAATAAATAAATAAAATCTTAAAGAAAAAAATGAAAGGTTCCCAGGTTGAGAAGCAAAGCCGTGATCACTGTGTGTGAACTGCCCACCGAAGCCGGGCGAAGGTTCTACTTAGGCGTTTGGTGCAGAATTGCGGACTCTGCCCCAAATCAGGAGAGGTGTAGGACAGTCCTGCTAAACTCCACAGATCTCTCACTCCTGAGCCCAAGATTCCCTGTAAAAAGGCTTTGGATCTGATTAAGTTGCCCAGACTTGCAAAAACCCACCTGACCTCCTGGCTGAGTGCCCAGGTCTACTTTGACCAAGCAAGGAATTGGTGGTCATTAGCCGGGATCACAGACCGCTTCTGTGAACCTTTGGTCGGGGGAAGGGGTCTGGCGTGGGGGACTGGTTGCCAGGTTCTCCTGAACCAGAATAAAACCAAGATGTTTGTGTTTCTTCACCTAAATAACACAGAGCAAGCTGTCAGGCAGCCTGGAGAAATCCTTTCTTTCCTTTCCTTCCCCTTCCCTTTCCCTTTCTTTTCTTAGAAGCTGGACAGTTTTTATGCTAACAGCCCTGGGGCAAAGCCCCTGGAAGGCTCCAGCCCCTGAGTAAAACCGATGTGAGTACGCAGAGAAGAAGGCTTGGAAAGAAAGATCATAACATTAACCAGCAATGACCTCTGGGGGTTGGAGTTGGCTAGGATATTTCTTTTTCTTTTTTATTCTTGTAAACACAGTCCGACTGAATCCAAGGAACATGAGTTACTTTTTTCAGAAAAAAAGTTGTTTTAAAGTTCACATTCCTTTTTTTTTTTTTTTTTTTTTTTTAGATTTTATTTATTTTTTGAGAGAGAGACAACATGAGTAGGGGACAGAGGCAGAGGGAGAAGCAGACCCCCCGCTGAGCAGGGAGCCCGATGCGGGGCTCGATCCCGGGACCCTGGGATCATGACCTGAGCTGAAGGCAGACGCTTAACCGACTGAGCCACCCAGGCGCCCCAATCCCTTGTATTCTGGAAACTGACAGTCACTTGAGTTCTCAGGAGGTAGAGTCACTTGAGTTCTTGGTCTTACTAAACTGGGGCCCAGCTGGGGGCCCTTATTTGCTGGGCAATTTGTAGCCCCGGGAGTGAGAGACGGGCCGCATTTCCAGAATCTTCTGAGGTCTTTCCTGGTAATCAATGAAATGCACTTAAAGTTTAAAAGACTGGCTGTGGGGAGCCATGCAGCAGGAGCTGGGAGTCACGTAGATGGATATGCCTGAGGAGGAGGGGCTGTGAATGTTTAACCCAAAGATAATGGGTGCGCTCATGGACGACACACGTTCAATGCCTGGAGTCACAAGGAGGGTATAGGATTAACTTGTAGTTTTGGGAAGGGCACAAGATCTGTAGAACAATAGAAACCTATGGAGTCACGTAGGTGCTCACGAGCATCTCACATGCTCATGGATAAGGTCACTAGTAATCCTTCTGATTGGTGTTTAGGTGAATCGCGTGATATGGTGATTGGGCATTTGTAACTACTGATACTATAAAAGGGGCTTAATTTGAGGAGCGGGGTTCCCGGATCAAGATATGTAGAAGACTGACAATAAAGAAGTTTGCCACTCAACCTCGTCTGCGGGTCGTTCTTGCGGGTCGAGAACGACAACTGGCTGCCACGTACCCTTATGAAACTTCAAAGTTGGACTTATTGTTTGTCCTGTAAAGTCAGGCACATTTCTAATAAACCTGGCAAAAGACTAAGGGATGGCATGAGGGTTTTTTGTTTGTTTGTTTATTTGACAGACAGAGATCACAAGCAGGCAGAGAGGCAGGCAGAGAGAGAGAGGAGGAAGCAGGCTCCCTGCTGAGCAGAGAGCCCGACATGAGGCTCGATCCCAGGATCCTGGGACCATGACCTGAGCCAAAGGCAGAGGCTTTAACCCACTGAGCCACCAAGGTGCCCCAAGATTTTTTTTTTTTTAACGTCAAAACCTAGTAATCTCCATACACATATGAGCCACTTAACCGGACTCAGGGGCCTGTGGTTATCCTTCTCCATGTGCAAAGTTGACATTAGCAAATATCAGTGTCTCTCAGGCGTGGGTCCTCTGACATCAGGGAGGAGGAGCTCGTGCTTCTGGGAAAGTTGAGCTCTGAAACCCTGTTTTTCTTACTGAGTAGGCCTGAAGGTCACCAAATAACCAAATAACCATTCCTTGAGTCAAAAGGCCTTTCTGACCTATGAGTCTCCGAAGGGCATTTCTGTTTATTTCTCCTTTATGGTGACAGAAAGTGTGGGTGTGACCTCTGGGAGCTCATTGAATAAATTCATGAAGTGAAATGACTTGTATTCATTTTTTAGGGTTGGGGTAACAAAGCACCACAGGCTGGGGGCCTCAAGCAATAGAAATGTGTTTCCTCACGGTTCTGGAGGCTGAAAGTCTGAGCCCGGGAGGGTTGATGTCCCCAGGTCGCTGTCCTGGGCTTGTCCCCAAGCTGTCTTTTCTTTGTGACTTCGCGTAGTCTTCTGAGTGTGCGTTTGTTAAAAGAACACCAGTCTTCTTCTTCTGCCTTTTTTTTTTTTCCTTAAGATTTTATTTATTTATTTGACAGAGAGAGAGCACAAGCAGGGGAAGCAGCAGGCAGAGGGAAAGGGAGAAGCAGGCTCCCCACTGAGCAGGGAGCCTGATGCGGGTTCAATCCCAGCCCCCTGGGATCATGACCAAAGCTGAAGGTAGACGCTTAGCGACAGAGCCCCCCAGATGCCCCACGGGTCTTCTTTAACAGACACCAATCCTATTGGATTAGGACCTCCCTAAATACCTCATTTTAACGTAATTACCTCTTTAAAGAGGTAATTTAAAGCCCCATCTCCAAACACAGTCACCTTCTCAGCTGTTGAGGGCTACTGCTTCAACAGTTGAATTTGGGGCTTCAATGTCAGCCCCTAACATGACCAGAGGGAGCCTCGAGGGGGTAGAAACGCTCAGGGACAGGCCCAAGTCAGGCCCGGGGGAAAGGCAACCTTCCTCCCTCACCTCGAAGTCGGGGGTGAAGGCTCTGGGTGGAGATGCTCCCAGCCCGCTGCCCGCACTAACCCGGGACCTCATCCTTCCAGTGGGGACCGCCGCGAGGATCCCGTGACAGCACCCTGCAGTCCCAGAAGAGGGCGGCGACGCTTTGCACCTGAGCAGTCCAGGTGTTGGGGGCTCCACCTGCTCGACGATGCGGGCCCGCAGGAGTTTCGGTGGTCATCCTGGGTCCCCTGGCGTGCAGGGCAGCGATGTGATCTGGAGACACGAATGTTAGACAGACGGGCTGCGTCATGGGCGGCCCCCCGGCAGCTGTGGAAGGATGTGGCTTTATCTGTTCCCCCGCGCTCCACAGGTGTGTGCGGGGCCCAGGTCCACGCTGCGCACAGGTGCCCGGGATGCGGGAGCTCGTGAGCTCCCCGAGTTTCCATTCCAGCCAGGAAGCGGGGCCAGAGGCAGGCCCACCTCAGAGGGGCTTCCTGTGAAAATGTCCGCTCCATCCCGGGACACCGGGAACTCCCGTCCTCCTCCTGCTGAGGGTTTCTGGGTGGTTTCCTGTTTCACCCCCACAACCAGGGGAAATTTCTGCTTTTTACTCCTCTGAACTATAAGCCAAGATTCACACATGCTCGAGAAGGGATTTTTCTGGCTGAAGGAAAATCTTATGTCCCTAGGCACACTTCTTAATATATCCTGAAAATTTCAGTTTAAATGTCACTTCCCGTGAGAAACCTTGTCTGATGCCCCCCCACCCCCACCCCCAGGCCCTCTTCTGAGCTCTCGGAGCATGAATCACTGTTTGCAGCAGTGCGTCTGGCTCAGCTGTGCCTCTCCCCAGCCCCTGATTGCCTCCAGGCAGGTCGACCTTGACATCCTGTACTTGCCCCGGCCACCAGGGTCCGGCACAGAGAATATGCCAGGGGTGGGGGGGACCCGAAGACGCATAAAGAACACTTCCCCCGCCTTCAGGCTGGTCCTCGGGGTCCAGCACTACCCCCCTCTGATGCTCCTGGGTCTACGACCAGTGATTTTGAGTAGCAACAAATGGAGACAATAGGACCAGCAACTACTCAAGCGGGGTGTGAAAATCTCTGCGATTTTTCCAGGTGAGGCTAAAAATGAAGCAGTTGTTGCCTATGCTCCTAATAGAAGGAAATGCTCAATTTCAGTTAGAGATTGGGAAAAATAAAGAGGTAACCTCTTCCTATTTAAATTCACAGACCTGGGGCGCTTGGCTGGCCCAGTCAGTAGAGCATGTGACTCTTGAGCTCAGGGTCATGAGTTCAAGTTCCACATGGGGCACAGAGATTACTTTAAAAAAATTATTAAAAACACTTCTTTAAAAAATAAATTTATGGACCTCTTAAGTTCTATTCACAGACCTCTTGAAGGACCCACCTATACTTGGTGAAGAGCCTCTAGACTAAAGCTTTCTTTTTGCAAGTTGGTGAGTTCTGGTACCATGAAACCCAAAGTCAGCTCGAGGACCTTGCAGCTCGGGGTGGTCTAAAATCAGGTGCATTCAGGGGCATTCAGCTCTTGCCTTCTACGTGGACAGTGTCCTCCAGCCAGAGAGAACTTGGCCCCCAGTGCACTAGTAGCATCTGCAGCAGGGAATTCCAGCAAATATCCCCTGTGCCCAGTAGACTAGCCCTTCTCTCATTGGCCCTTCTTGGCTGCCCAATGCCAGGCTTTGCTTCCTTTTCTTTTTCTCCTCTCTCGCAGGCACCTCTCCGTTTCGCCAGCTTCCCCTTCTTCCTCCACGTCTTCTCCTTTTCACTGCATAGAGAAGCCAGCTCTGCCACAGTCCTGCCCATCCCAGCAGTCTGAGCTCTTGGACGAACACGGGTTCTCATTACGTAGGCAGCTCAACAGTCGCAAGCTATTCACTTGTGTTTCTTCCAAACACATCCAGAACTCTCCTCATGATTAACTTTGATGCCCCAAATCTTCTTCATCCTGTTAGAGCAAGTCAGGTCTTCGAAAAAACCTTGCTCCTTTGGGGCACCCAGGTGGCTCCATCGGTTAAGGACCTGACTCTTGATCTCAGCTCAGGTTTTGACCTCAGGGTCATGAGTTCAAGCCTTGCATTGGGCTTGACACTGGGCATGCAGCCTACTTTGAAAAAAAAAAAAAAAAAGAAATGAAGAAACCTTGTCCCTTTGGGATTTTCCCCTACTCATGTGCCCTTCTTGGGGCAAGGACACTACCCATATCCATCACTACCACTTCTCTTTCCTTAACCTTTGGATTTGTTAATTTGGGTTCGTAATCTAATATAGTTTAGGGACCCTACACCAAGCACAAATACTGTATGACAGGAGGTTTATCTAACTAATAAACAAATAACGATAACAAGAATGGGTTTTCGTGGGGGGATCTATCAGTGTGGTTCACTACATTGAGCCATACAGTTATCTCCATTGACTTTCAAAAAAAAAACTTTTGACAAAGCTGAATATTGTCCATAAAACTCTTAGAAATCCAGTCATGGAAGGCTACCTTCCTAACCCTAACCAGGACGTCCACCGGAAACTTGCACAAATCATGATGACATAATTGTGTGACACTAGAAAGAAGGGATACCTGTGATCACCCCTTCTCTTCACCCTTGTCCTTTGGGTCCTTGACAGTAAAATAAGAAAATGGGGCCAGAGTCTAATGTAGGAAAAAAAATATATTGTTGCTATTTCAGGTGTTGTGTTGAACTACCTGGAAAATCCAAGACACCAAAGTAACTTCTAGAGAAGTTACTAGAATTGGGTAAGGCAGTGGAATACAAGATCAGCATATGCAAATAAGTGGCTTTCACTTTCATTAGGATGGCTATTAAAAAAATATATATAAGTGTTGGCGAAGATGTGGAGAAATTGGAACCCTGGTGCATTGCTGGTGGGAATGTAAAATGGTGCAGCCACTGTGGAAAATAGCACAGCAAGTCCTCAAAAAAAAATTACACATAGAATTTCTGCATGATCCAGAAATTCCACTTCGGGAAATACATCTAAAGAAGCAAAAGCAAGGACTCGAACAGATATTCGTGGGCAGGATTTTCATCATGTTCCCAGTAGCATTACAACCAATAGCTGGAAAGTTGAAGCAACCCAAGTGTCCATCACCAGACGAATGCATGAACACAGGGTGACGTACATGTACAATGGGATATTGAATCATATAAAGAAATGGAGTACAGATCCACGCTACAACACGGGTGAACCTTGAAGACATCACTCAAGGTGAAAGAAGCCAATCACAAAGGACCAATATTCCATGGGATTCCCAGAATGGTCAAACTCATGAAGACCCCAAGTAGAATGGTGGTTGCCAGCGGCTGGGGGTAGGGTGGGCTGGGAGGTTACTGTCTAATGGATACGGAGTCTACTTGGGAAGATGAAGAAGTTCTGGAGATGGTTGGTGAGGTTGGTTGCACAAAGATGGGAATGTACTTCGTGCCACAGAACCAGCCACATAAACATGGTTAAAATGGTAAATTTTGTGTGTATTATCACAATATAAAAATCAATGGTTTTCTTAATCCCTAATGGTAACCAACTAGAAAATGTTGGTTTTCTAGGAGAGAGCAACAGAAGACTCGGGAGAGCAACAGAATCTATAATGTAACCAAGGATGAAACCACCGATGATGGTGTCATCGACACCATAACACTCCAGGCCCGGGAACAGCCAAAATAAACAGAACTGAATGGAGACTCCAGAATTCCCATTTATTCCATGGCTAAGCATTTGCCTTATAAACAGAAAAGTGGGCACACCTGAGCGGCTCAGTCTGTTAAGCATCTGCCTTCGGCTCAGGTCATGATCTCAGGGTCCTGGGATCGAGTCCTACATTGGGCTCCCTGCTCCAGAGGGAGCTTGTGTCTCCCTCTCCCTCTGCCTGCGGTTCCCCCTGATTGTGCTCTCTCTCTCTGACAAATAAATAAATAAAATCTTTAAAAAAACCCAGAAAAGTGGATATGTGCACAAAGGTATAGATGCAAGGAGGCTCACAGAAATGACAGTTGTCAGAGTGAACAAAGCCAACAATGTGTTTTCGCGAATGAGGGACCGTTGAATGAGGAATGTCACCTCCCCTTTTGAGGCTGGTGCAGAACAGGAGCACAGATATGAGTTCTGGCATGACATCAATTTGGTGATCTCTTGAGAAGCTCATTTTCACAGAATTCCTCAAGCACTGGGCATAATCCCATTTGTTTATGAACTAAATAAAAACTATAGATTGGTATGTTTACCTATGGAATTAAATGCATTAAAAAATGTCTAGAAGTACACATATCAAACTGTGGTGGTGATTGGTTGTCGGTGGGGGGGCATTTTCTTTATGCATTTTCCATGAGAAAGTATTCATGCTGTACTGGCGTAGTTTTTTCTCTTTACTAGAACAGGAAGAATGGGCCTTCTTGTCCTGGGACAAGCTGGCAGTGCCTGTCCCCAGCAGGGGAGGTGTGGGTGGGGGCTCAGGTCCTCTGCGGATTCAGGATTAAGGCATCTGTGCAGCAGGGGAGGCTCCCTCCTCCCAGAAGAGGAGGTGTGTGGGGGGCTGTTGGGGAGAGACTGGGATTCTACCCCTTGGAAAGGAGGGCCAGGACCCTACCTCCTTATATAGTCGAGTTGGTTATTTTGGGTGCCTAATAATCTTTTAGCGCAGTTGCCCTGACTTAGACCTTGGCTGTGCACTAGAATCACACAACTCCTGATGTCTAATCTGAGCCAGGGGATTCTCATTGTTTTGGTCCAGGGATGGTCCTGGCATTGGGCTGGGCTGATGAGTGGCCCTGAGGCCACGCCTCTGAATTCAGGGCCCTTCTGTTCTCCCCTTAGAGCTCCCCCCTCCCCCGCCGAAGTGCACTCTGGCACTTACACACTTGTATTTGAAGAGGTTTTTTTGGCATTTGCCCTACCTGGCTTCTGCTTGTCACTCCCTCCCCTTGAGATCTTTTTGTCCCTTTTCCATCCCGTGTATGCTTTCCATGTCTCCGTGGTCATGACGGGACGTTCTCTGTCTGCCAGGCCTCGAAGACTTGCTCTGGCCAATCTCCCCGGAGTTGGGTTCTTGAAGGAAGGAATGGTTTCTGTGTTACTGAAATTATCTTTCTCATTTGTTGGTAAGAAACGGAGACCAGGGAATACTATTCAGCAACCAAAAGAAACGAACCGCTGGTAGGGGCATTCTATAACGTGAACCTCAAGAACTTCACGCTCTGTGAAAGGAAACCACATGCCAAGGACCACATACTGTGTGATTCTATCCATAAGAAACATCCAGAAAAGGCACGTCTACTTCTCGAGAGAGGAGATTAGAACTTGGCCGGGTGTGGGGTGGCAGGAGGAGTCATTCCCGTGGACACAAGGGATCTTTTTGGGGTGATGGGGATATCCTAGACTTGGATTGGGTGATGGCTGTACAACTCTTTTTCTTTTTAGAGATTTTATTTACTTTTTGCGACAGAGAGCGAGAGAGCAAGCACAAGCAGGGGAAGAAGCCGCGGGGAAAAGGGAGAGGGAGAAGCGGCTCCCTGCTGAGCGAGGCTCTGTCCCAGGCCCCTGGGATCCTGACCTGAGTCGAAGGCAGACGCTTAACCGACTGAGCCACCCCAGGCGCCCCGTAGGACTGTGAAATTGGCTCCTCCCACCCGCAGGGTATCCGTCACCGTCACCGTCTCTAGCAGACACTGTGCCTGAAGGTGC
Source organism: Mustela erminea (assembly GCF_009829155.1). NCBI lineage: Eukaryota > Metazoa > Chordata > Mammalia > Carnivora > Mustelidae > Mustela > Mustela erminea. Next base: position 11,570,691 of record NC_045628.1, read on the forward strand.
ACCTAGGACTGTCTTCAGAGTTCACAGTTCACTGGGGGAGAGAGAGAATAACCTAATCATAACACAGACCGAAACCTGACTTGCAACACGTAAGATGTTTGAAGGAAGAGCCCGTGTCGCAACAGGGGTTCTAACTTGGAGGGGTCCTGGAAGCCCACCTGGCCAACCAAAGTCGTACTGAGGGGGAGGCTTCAAAGGCAAGAGAGGCTCCACGTGAGAAGTAGGCGGGGTCGCGGTGGGGGGAGGCCCAGGTGGTGGCTTTGTACCCGGAGGACCAGCCGGAGGTCAGTGAGTGGGTGGGGGACTAGGAGGAAGAGTCTGGCCCCTCCCCCAACATGCCCTTGGCCTTTTTGCCTCCTCGGGTCAAAGCCAGCCCCCAAGGAAGGGAACATGTCCTTAGAAAGCAGGGAAGGCATCTCTGAGTTTTACCTAGGGTGAGACACAACTGATTTTTGTGACGTGGCCGTAGCTGGTGAGGGGCTAATGCCCTGCGAGGCCTCTGGAACGAAATGACCCAGGGGAACTCAGGCCCAAGGTGGGATGGGTCCTCTTCCTCCCTAGGGCTGTCTCGGGCAGACTCCAGGTGGGTTCTGGCTGGAGCTGGGCCGTGGAGATCAGGCCAGAGCACCTGATGCCCCTCCGGGTTTGACGGGCTAAGGAGGGGGCGGGGATGGGGTGTGGGGAAGGGCCCCCCACTCCGAAAAGCCCCACCAGGGGCTGGATATGCAGACAAGCAGGTGTTCTGAGCCCACTTCCTCCTCCCCTACCTCCTCCCCCCAGGGCCCCTTCTATTTATAGCGCTTCCTCTCCAGGGCTCCTCACTTGAAAAGTGCCCTTAACACAAACACACAAGAAAAAATTTCTGAAAAATGTCAAACCACAGGTCCTTTCCCCATCTTCTTTTAAGTTTCTAGGTTTGTAGTGTTCCTGGTTGACCCTACAGCAGACAGGGTCACACGGGTGCCCTGGGTTTGAACAGGCTCGGGAGGTGCTGGGGTTGGGTCCCGGCTTCTCCTGCAACCTGTTGGGAAGCAACTCCAAGGTCAGAGAATGGGAGGTCCTTTCTCACCAGTAATCCCGGAGGCCGTTAAGATGTGGCCTCTCAGTAACCGGCATGTCTGCCGAGATCAGCAAGGACCATCTCTGGAGGTAAGAGGAGCCAGAAAATGCACGAAATTGGAAGCCAAGACACCAGCTTCAAGTTGTTTAGAAACACTGCCCCTGTCTCTGATGATGCCACTCTGCAAATTAAAGAGTTAAGTGAAAGCCGGGTTTTGTAGTTTTGACCCAGAGCATACACAACTGTAACAGAAGTTCCACAAAATGCTATTTACGGTCACCGTGATGCGTTTTCTTATCTACCTGCGTTTCTATTGCTTCTCATTTAAAAAAAATTCTCATCATGAGCCACTAAAATAATTTCAAAAACCCACGAGTAATAGTTAAAATGGTAGATTTGTTATGCGTGTTTCATCACAATAAAAAAAAAAAACGATCATTTTAAAACCCTTTTGTGAATTTCAACTGAATGGTTGAAAAATACCGCACTGTGCAAGTATCTAACTTCTCCGAACACTATTCTAAAAATCCCACTGTGGCATCACAGACGAAAAGTTTCTCTTTGACACAACGTTGAGTTTGAATTTTATTCGGAAAATTAAAATTTTTGCCTCCCTTGCTCTCTTTTTCTCTTTTAACATCGAAAAGGCATGGTATGGACTAAAGCGAAATATACACGAACCCCGTGGCCCAGAGAGCCCCCACGCTGGGCATTTACCCCTGGGAACGAGCGCGTGTGTTCCCCAAAGATATGCTCAAGAATGTTCGCAGCACCGCACATTGTCATAGGCTCCTGGGTACAGCTCAGATGCTCATCAACGGGAAAATGAATAAAGAAGCTCGTGGTACATCCAGCGAAGGAACGTATACAGCAATGGGCATGAATGAGCTACAACTGCGAAGAATAGGGAAGAAACGCACCAGAATAATGCTGAGCAAAAGGAGTTGAGAGCACATAGCACGCGATTCTATCTCTATAAAGTTCAAAACCAGGCAAAACGAATCTAGGGCACGGTGCTGACCTTGGGAGGAAGGAGCTTTTGGGCTGCATGGAATGTTCGGGTTTTTTATTTATTTTTATTTATTTATTTTTTTTAAAGATTTTATTTATTTATTTGACAGACAGAGATCACAAGCAGGCAGAGAGGCAGGCAGAGAGAGAGGAGGAAGCAGGCTCCCTGCTGAGCAGAGAGCCCGATGTGGGGCTCGATCCCAGGACTCTGAGATCATGACCTGAGCCGAAGGCAGTGGCTTAACCCACTGAGCCACCCAGGCGCCCCGAATGTTCGGGTTTTTTAATCATGGTGCTAGCACATGGGTGTGTGTGCTGTACGGAAAACTTGTTGATTTGTGCCCTTTTCTGTAAGTATGTTATATTTCATTTTTCAAAGAGATTATAGTTCTTTATTTGACAGAGAGAGACACAGCGAGAGAGGGAACACAAGCAGGAGGAGTAGGAGAGGAAGAAGCAGGCTCCCCACAGAGGAGGGATCCCGACGTGGGGCTTGATCCCAGGGCGCTGGGATCGTGACAGGAGCCAAAGGCAGACGCTTAACGGACTAAGCCACCCCAGGTGTCCAGTATGTTATATTTCAATAGAAAAGCTTTAGTAAAAGAACAATGAACGGCTTAGGAGACACTCCTTTCAGGTTCAAGTTCTGCAGTAGGAAAACTAGAGAGGAGAAGGAATGTGTTCCTCTGCATGGATTCTCGGGGTCGAACTTGGGCGCCGGCAGGTCCCGGGAAGGACGGCATCCCCATCCTCCTTGGGAGAGTGTGGGTCTGGGAGAAAGCCCAACACCGCAATTACAGTTTTTAACCTCAGTTAGTTGTGTCTGTGCTTTTTGGTTAATAAGTTCATTCCCCGAGTCAGACAGCCCAGTATGGCCACGGGCTGGGGAGGATCGGGGCTGGGAATTGAGTGGGGCCCAGGGATCTCCCTGGAGCTGCTTCTCTGACTCAATATCTCCTTGGGGCATTTTCCTGCGAAGTTTTTGCAAACTGTCTTCCTTGCCTGAACCACCCCGCTGGCATTTCCCTTGCGTTCCTGGTTACTGTGCGTGCACAAATGCCCTGTCCCTCCTGCTCAGAAAGCAGGTGGGTTTTTCTCTCGAATCTTCCAATTATGTGTGCCTTGAGCATAAGGGAGCTTAAATCACCATTAGTGACTGAAAGGGAGAAAAAAGAGAGAACTCCATGACACTGCGACCTCTTGAAGAAAGAGTACGGGCAAGAGAAAACACAGTGCTTTCGCAAGAACGGAGGGTTGGCTTGCATTCTCAGGGCGTGTTGTGTGCAGTGGGAGGTGCCCGTACTCTTCTTAAAGAGCCTCTGCTGGGGAAGCCACAGACTGGTCTAGGCTTCGGTGTGGCTGGCAGCAGCTCCCTGTGTGACTGCGGACGACCTGTGACACGGCCTGGGTCTCTCTTCCAGGTCTGGCACGTAGGGAAGACGGGACAGGAAATTCTGTTGAGGTCCTCTGCCGGGTGAGGCAAAGGAAGGCAGAAGGGGTGTCTCCCCATCCCGGACTGTCACCCCCCTGTCCAACACCGCACTGTTCCCAGGGACCTGCCACCAACTCCACTTGCCACTCAAACCGAGAGCTCCCTGGGGGTGGCTGGATCTGGACTGTGTGCCCACGGGGCCGGCTCAGGGTAAGCTCAAGGAATCCTTGCAGGAAGAAAGCTCTGGAGGAGGTGGGAAGACTGGCCAGTAGGAGCTGCTGCAGACTTGGGATAGCCATATCCCCCTCCGCCACCAGCCTATTGCAGTCTCCTACCAAGCAGTGTTTCTGTGCCCTGCACTGTGCCAGACCCAGGAGGGACCAAGATGCAGGAGAGCTCGCTTACCTCAGTGACTCACAATCTGACAGAGGGTTGACATTTACTGTGTACACTAACATAGGGATGTGTCGGGTGCCAGGGGGTGTCACAAGAGGAGCATCTATGTTAGGTACGGGCGTGAGGGCAGTCACGGTAGACAGCCTGGAGGAGATGGCGCCAGAGCTCGCCAGGAGGAGTTAGTTAAGCAGAGTTACCAGGACGCGTGGGAAAGGGAAAATGCATTCCAGCAGAGAGACTCGCAAAGGCCAGGTCATGGAATTAGGACTGTGTCCTGTAGAAAAGCCGGGTGGGAGCGCCTGGCTGGCTCAGTTGGTAGAGTGTGACTCTTGATCTCAGGGTTGTGAGTTCAAGCCCCGTGCTGGACATAGAGCTTATTTAAAAGAAACGAATAAATAAGTAGGAAAAGTAGGGCCGTGGTGCATCTTAGCCAACTCAGTCTGACGGTGGGATTGAGACTCTGGAGTGGACTGTGTCAGGATCGAGAGCCAAGACAAGGAAACAAGAGGCTGTGGCTGCCTTCCTGGAGAGGCGGGACAAGGCTGGGCTCCAGTGACTGCCTGGGGCTGTCCTGGAGGAAACTTGGGTTGAATGGCATGGAGGGCGGGGGAGGGAGGTTTGCAAGGTGGCCTTGGGCCTGTGCCTCATGGAGACGGGCCAATCTGGGAGGCGCAGTGGGTCCGAGGGGTTCAGCAGGAGCTAGTTCAGGAAATTCCGCATCACGTAGACATTCACTGTGGGTGAGCTGTCGGGAAGCAGGAATGCCTGTTCCCGCAAAGGTCCTTCTAGCTGGACCAAGAAAGGAATTGACGTGAGACAGAGTGAAAAGTACACTGAGAAGTGTACGTACGAGGAGTCCGCACAGCCATGGAAACCCAAAGACAGGAAAGATGGGGTCCGTATGTCATTCTCAACTAAGGAGACGGGGGTCGGGGTCTGGGATGTCAAAGGAAAGGAACGCACTTTACAGAGTGAAAAGAAGAGTGGATGTTTGGTAATTAGATGTTTGCCTGCTGTACTGATGGGTCACTCAGATGAAATTTATCTCTGCTAATAACCTTTATTCTGGGAAAGATCCCCAATGTAGATGGCTCCGTGCGGTGAAGGGACAACAAAACTTTCTCTTGGACTGGCAGGATCTCAAGTGCCTTCAGCTCAAATTCATCCACATGCCAAAGTGGGTGTCCTGTCCCGAACCCCTATAAGTGGATGAATATGTTATTTAAGTGTCCAGAAGTGAGATCAATAACTAAATGGATAAAAGGAAGAGGAAACAAATACATCTGTACCAATCTGTTTCCTCCTCACTGTTAAAAAAAAAAAAGGAAAAAAGGCATTGGTATTACAGATGACACCCCCACTCCATCCCAGACACCAGGTCAACTGTCCCCCTCCCATGGTGGCTGTACCTTAAACTAACCCCCACCGTGCCTTTCTGCTTGTGCCTGGGGTTAAAGATGGTCCCGGAGCTCAGATGTGCGAACCACGGAGATGACATAGGGGTACCCTCTCCGCTTTGCTTGAGCAGCACAGACCGTGTCAGAAATCAGTGCCTGGAGAAACTGCTTTAAAAGTAACCATACCCAGGCTGGTCCCCAAGTTCAGACGTCACCAGCCCCAGGAATAGCCTCGCCAACTCCTCACATCCCTCAGATCTGGGTGACCCTATCTCTTGGCCACCTCCCTACCTCCAGCCCCAGCGACAGCCTCCTTGTAACGGAACCTACCAGAAACACCGGCATCTTCGATGTGAGTGGTCAGGGGGCCTTGACGAATCACTTAATTTCTTTGACCCTCCCTCTTCTCAACTATAAAATGGGGAAAATAATGCCTCTTTGTGGACAAAGCGAGGCATTATATACGGCTAAGGGTGGCTGACAGCGAGTAGGGCTTCAGTGAAGGATGCCATTATTGTTACTGTTACTGTTCTTGTGTGGGTTTCCTGGGCCTGAGTGAGCAGAGAAGTCATGTGCTCTATGAGGGGCCACAGGGGACATGACGAATGGATTACAAGGAAAGAGGCCCGTCAAGACCCCTGGAAAAGGACTTGGGACAGTCAGAAGGTCAGGGACGCACACCTTAGGTCTAGATCCCAGCCTTTGGGGAACAATATTTCCTGAGTCATCCTGGGTCTGGTGCTGAGAGGAAGCAGGGTGTAGGCCATAAAGGGCTCTGTGTTGTAAGGGGAGACCCAAAGAGGAACCAGGGGTCAAGGGTTCAGGGCCTTTCTCGATGCATAAGCTGGGAGGCTTGGGAGGGGGCGAATCTGGTTCCTCAGTTTCCCCATTTGGAAGACAAAAATGTTATCCTAGATCAAGGATTCTCCACCTTTCCTTGTGCCGTGTGCCCCTCAGGTGAGGTCTAAAGACCCTTTTCCAAGTAAAGATCTTAAATGCATAAAATAAAATATACAAGATGACAAAAAATAAATCATATTAAAATACAGTTAACAAAGTGCAAAAAAATAGATTTTGGGCAAAATGTTACCTATGATTCTTTCTCTCTCCTTTTTTTAAAGTAATCTCTACATCCAGTACGGGACTCAAACTCTCAACCCTGAGATCAAGAGTTGCATGCTCTCTCCACGGAGCTGGTCAGGCACCCCCACATATAATTCTCTTTAATTGATAGGGACGCTAATTTTGAAGTAGAGGTGAGCACACAGCATATTCTGAGGTATGTGAATCATCAGCGATGGGCTGTGGAAAGATCCACGATTTTGATCAGTGACGCAGTCGTGGGTGTGCCTTGCACCGCTGTGGCCGGCTGCCCACAGAGGTCACAGCCATGCCGTGTTACAGTCAGAACCTGGGGAAAGTAGAGCGGTCACTGTCTTCCCATCTCGATTCACAGACCACTGAGCTGTTCTGCCATGGACAGGATAATGTCTCCAGAACCTTCGACCCTGGCAGCCCATTTGGATGAGTGAGCCCGTGAGGCTCTGGCAGACTTGGAACCCCTCTCCACAAGAACCCCTGGAGAACAGCCCAAAGATAAGGGGAAATCCAGCGCACCAAGTCGGCCATAAGCCCAGGATGGAGCTCAAAAAGCAGTGGCCCGTGGCAGCTGCCGGTCACTACCCCGCCCCCCACCCCCCAAGCAGACAAGCAGGAGAAGGGCTTACTTGTCAGGGACCAGCCAGATTCTAGGCCAAGGGTGTGCGGGGCGACTGGCCCACGCGTTTGCAGCGGCCCCATGAGGGCCCCCCCCACGCCTGCCCGCCTCACGTGCCCACGCAGGGGCCCAGAACGGGCCACCCAGGTATGCTACCTTGGCGAAAGGATTGCTTCAAGTTGAAGGCAATTAAGGAATAGAAGAAATAGATGGAAAATGCTGTCTGCCTTCCTCCACTCTGTCTTCCAGCAGGACATACATTTCCACTTATGAAGGGGTTTCTCTCTCCGGACCAGGGAGAGCACTGCTCCTCACCTGCAGCCCACGAGAGGCTCCAAACTCCCAGAAGCGGCCGTGTCTTCCACTGCTGCTCTACACATCTCCCCTTCCCTCTGGCTTGTCACGCTCCAGGAGGCATCGCTCTTTGTGAAAACACCACGCAAACTCAGGTCTAACCCCTTCTTTGGGTCGTCGTTACTTTTTGATGACGACCTCCATGCTGTGTCCAATTACCGACACCAGGTGAAACATACATGCCTTTTCTGCGGGTCTGTCTTGTTTTTTTGTTTGTTTGTTTGTTTAAGATTTTATTTATTTATGTGACAGACAAGAGATCACAAGGAGGTAGAGAGGCAGACGGGGCGGAGGGCGGGGAACAGGCTTCCTGCTGAGCAGAGAGCCCAATGGGGGCTCGATCTCAGGATCCTGGGATCATGACCTGAGCTGAAGGCAGAGCCTTTAACCCACTGAGCCACCCAGGTGCCCCATGTGGGTCTGTTTTTTGTCCGGTTGATCCACAGGGCCCAGCCTCTCAGCCCCGGAGGGTGGAGGCTGTGGCTTCTGTCCCAAGCAGGTCCTCAGCACAGGCTCAGGGAACGAATCCTGACTGAACACAGCATGGGGGTATTCTATACTGTCTTGACCTTCTTAGGCTTTCTAGGTCCTTCCAATAGGAGGATCCTAAATGTCTTGAGGACTCGGAGGAAGGTTCTCCTGGGGTTCGTCGTGATCTGTGCGTAAGCCAGGCACTCTGGAAACTGCCTTGGCGCTTGCTTCTGGGGGTGGTGGGAGGAAGTTTCCATAGAAGGTTCCGGTAAGATAGGGCTCCTTTACGTAAGTTCTCTCCGATAGATCAGGAGATTGGGGGACGTGTTTGGGGGTCCAGTCTCCACATGGGAAAAATTGGGTCTCAAGGCATTTGTCAGTGGGAGGTCAGGTTGGGGGGTGTGTTGACCGACATTTTAGACTAGGGGAAACCGAGGCACGTGTGCCGGAGGCTCAGGGGTCTGGGAGCGAACGTCTCAGGCTGGGCCGGAGAGCCAGCTACTGATGGAGGCGGGCTTCACAGGGCGTTCAGGGGAACCCTCAGCCCAGGGCATGCGACATCCCCACGGTGACACCTTAGGGGTGAGGCACGGAGGTGATCACACCACAGGTCTGATGCCTCATTTACTAGAAAACCATGTGGGGAGGAAAGCTGTTCCTGGCAAGGGGAGGAGGGAGACAGGGGTGCAAGGGGTGTCTGGCCTTGCCCAGCTGGAGAGCATCGTGGCCGGCCTGGCCCTGCTGGCTGCTGCCCTTGGGAGCGCAGCCTCCTCTTAGGGCCACACATTCGGCTTTCAGGCTCCCTGACAGCATCTTGCCAGGATCGCAAGACCCAGGGAATCCCGACAAGGCCTCGGCTCCCCTCCACTTTCTGCCATGGAGGCTGAGCATGTTGGGGTCCCCAGAGGGCACTCACTTTCCCCGGCTCATTGCTCCCACTCAGGAGGGAGAATGGTGGCCACTTCTGCATTTCCTGACTCTGGCGGCTGGACAGTCACACACACGGCTTAAATCCCAGCCTGTGAACAGAAAGGGAACTGGCTTCCCAAAGCGACTCTCCTGGCCTCCCTCCTTCTCAGGAGCTGAGAGCGGGGAGGGGGGCCCAGCAGAGGGCCTTGCGGCAGAGCTTCCTGTCCTGTGCAGGGAGATCACCTTGGCTGATAGCCTTGGGGTTTTTTCTGTTGTTGTTGTTGTCCTTTCTTTCTTCTTCTTTTTCAGCTGGGCGAGGGGAGGTAGAGCTTGGAGTCAGACTGTGATCGGTTCAGTTCTGCGGCGTGGAGAGTGCACCTCTGGGCTGCTTGGGGAGGCCGCGGGTGGCCGAGGCTCTGCTGGGCTCCCCGCATCCTGCCCTAGGGGAGCAAGGTCAGTTGATCAGAGGCGTCTTCCCCGGGCCTGAGAAAGGTGCTGGGCTCGGAGAGAAAGGCTCAGACCGTAGCCACTCCTCGCCGCCTCTGCCTGCCCTGTGGTCACCGGGTCCAGCCTCCCTCCAGACCCTGGTCACCAGTGGCACCCCTGCCATTTCTCATCTGAACAGAAGGGCAGCTCAGGCCAGAAGGAATGAAGGCCAGTGTCACCTTCGTGTCGCTGATAGGACTGAGCTGCCTCCGCTGCGTGAGACCTGGGGGTGAGCTTCTGGAAGCCCTTTTGGTAACTCCTCCCGACGTGGCTGTGCTAACCCATAACCCCTCAACGGGGGCACACCTTGCACTTGACGATCACCACTTGGTCAATCTCAAAAGGCAAATACACTTGTGAGAGGGAAATGTGTTAGTAACTTCATATTAAGGACCAGCGTTAGGTCATTTCCTAAGAGCAGATGGAGTGGGGTGGGGGGGTGAGGGGTTGTGCTTTGTGCCTGGGGGGGGGCCCATGAGGTGGGGATGACAGGCACAGAGAGGGGCCAAGGAGCACACCTTTGGGCAGGCGTGGGCCACAGTCTGTGGGGCACAGAGTCTGCACGAGTCTGGCGATGCTCAGCGAGTGCCCACTTGTGGGCCAGGAGTTCATGCTGAGGTTTGCACCAACATCAGTAAGCAAGGGGACAGGACTGACCAGCGGGGAGGGTGGGCAAGCAGATTCCAAGGGGTTAGGGCCCGACAGTGTGCCCCTCTTTCGAGGGCTCCAATTTTAGGTCTGATCTCCTAGACTGATAGCACTGACAGCACCCGCCCTCCCCTCCTGGGGGCAGATGTGACTTCCCTGTAGGTGTCCCTGGGAAGGGAGACCACAGGGCCCCCAGCAGGACCCAGGGTTCAGCGCACTTGTTCTGTGCCAAATACCAAAATAAGACTAGTAGAGGCCCACAGGGGCCTGCGGGTCCTGGAGTGGCAGAGGCGTAACTGAGGAGTGTCAGTCGCTGTGGGGAGGGTCCCCTCGAATGCTGTGGAAGCACTGAGGGAGGAGGGGCTTGTGAATTCTGCAGAGGCTGGGAGACTTCCAGGAGGAGGTGGCACCTAAGGGGCTTGAAGGGGAGAGAAATGGGTACCTTCAGCGGAGGAAGCCTGCAGCTACAGGCAGAGCCCCCAGGCCTGGGTTGTGCTCTGGGGAAGAGGCCCAGGAATATCAGGACAAGGGGACAGCTGCCATGGGAGGGGGGCTCTGCAGGAGCCAGTCCCTCCCCTGAGCCTCTACGTCCTAAACCAACAGGGAAAGGACACACATGTCCCAAATGCATCTGAGAACAGCTCTGTGGCTAGAATCGGTGCTTTTAGATGATGACTGGACCCGTGGCTGGGACCGTCCCGAGCTAAACTGGCGCCTTGAGATGGTTCCCCCGCCCTTGCCCTGCTCAGACCCTTCCACCTGCTCGGCGCACACAGCGGCCCCTTCCCCAAAGCCCCCGCCTTGTTCAGCCTGGTCTGATGACGGGACTGTTCAGGGAAGGAATGGAAAGAAGAAAAGAAAGAAGAGGCCGCTCTGTTGAGAGGGTGCGGGCAAGACTCCTGGAGAGTGTAGCGCTCCGTTTCCTCCTTGGACGGGCTTCCTGCAAAGGGCAGCAATTGCTGGACCCGCAGCGTCTGCCTGCCCACTCCTGGGTTGCCCCGGGCGTGCCTCCGCACGGTGCGCGCGAGTGTGTGTGAATGTGAGTGTATGAGACAGAGTGTGTGCATGAGTACGAGAGCGTGGGAGACATGTAAGTGCATGACTTTGTGCATGAGTGATATGGTTGCGTGTGCAAGAGAGTTAGTGTGAGTGTGTGTGCGCACGAGGGTGAGAGAGCAAGAGACAGCGAGAGCGCCCAGGGCTGTAGGGCAGGAGGGAAGGGAGAGCACCCTCCCGCCTCACCTGCGCATGCTCCAGAGAGCGCAGGCGCGGAGACTCAAGGGCGCAGGCGCAGTCGTAGGGGCAGGCGCAGTAGCGGCCTTTCCGAGGGCAGGAAGGAGGCCATCTTGGGAGGCGTTTCTCCAAAGCCTGTGGGCAGATTTAAATCTCTGGGCTCAGAGAATCCGGGGCAGGGGCTTCCGATGGACTGTGGTCAGAGCCCCAAGAGGAGGGCCCTTTCACCTGGGCCTCGTGCTGCAGAGAGAGACCCTTCCTGCCCATTCCTCAAACTTGTCATCCCCGCATGTTCCCCTCTCTTCCCTGGAAGCAGCTCGGGGGACTAGAGGTGTGAACGGGTGAGGGTCTGTCCCCACACCCAAACCTTGGCAAAGGCGGCCTCTTCAGTGCAGTCCAAGAGGCACACCTGTTTTCATGCATGCATGGGAGGCTTGGGGAGCTGGAAAAACCGCTCTCTTCCCTGAGTCCAATTTGTAAAAAGAAAGAACAACACAGAACAAAAGATTGAAGGGGAACTGTGTGGGTTTTGACATTCCTGATTGTACTGGTGATTTATTCAAACACTAAAAAGAGTAGTCTAACGTCTAAGCTAGTCATGGCTTCTTTTTTTTTTTTTTTTTTTAAAGCAGTTTTTGAGCTGCACGCCTTATCTTTTCGACCAAAGCATAAATGTTCAAGGAGTAAAAAACTTGATTCTTTCGCATCTTCTGAATATAACCAGTAGCTGGCATAGCACTTGGGAATTTCTTGATAAAATGAGAAATAGATTTTCATTCATTTTTTTAGGGACCCTAAATCAGCCATTTCTCTATCTGATCCTCTATCATCTTGCCATCCAGCAAGCCAGCCTTCCGAGGGTCGGAGGGCTTCTCCGTGTTCCTCTGTCTTTCAGCCTGACTTCTCTTACTTTCCGTTGGGATGGAGGTCCCTTCTCCGTCCATCTGCAGGGACTAGACAGAGCTTTCCATACCCGGGTTAAAATGAGGCACAATCTACAGCAGGCTCCCTGCCAGCCAGCCTCGAGTTGGTAAAGGAGGGGACAGCTGTGTCCGGACTCAAGTGAGATTTGGGGGCTCACGGATGGAGCTGGTGCCCTTCAAGACTGCATCTGATCGCAAATGGTCAGCATTCTCCACCCGGGGCTCTGATTCTGGTTCCGCGAGCAGCTGTGGTCCTCGGGCAAACTACAGGCCCTCTGCAAGCTTCGTGCTTCCTTGTGCACCATGGGCACGAGCCCTCGGGCCCCACTTGCTGTGTGGGGAGCTTTGGGTAGACCTGCCCCAGCTCTTCTCCTTACAGTCACAGTGTGGAAATTAAAAGTTAAAGGATGATCAGGATGAGGATGGGAATGGATGTGTGCACAAGAAAGGCAAGGCTCAGCAGATTGGGGGAAATGAATTGGAAATAGGGAATGATTAACACTTTCAACAATCTGATAGAAAAGGGGACAAAATATTCATAAAGGCACCTTATAAAGAAGACGTAAACTTGGCCAGTATGCAGTTCAGAAGGTGCTCCACATCAGCCGTCATTAGGGAAATGCTAATTAAAACCACACGAAGATACCCCTACATACCTAACAAAGTGGTTTGCCTCATAAAGAGTGCCAAGGTCAAGGGTTGGAGAGGATGAGGGGCCACGGGAACTCCTGTACATTTCTGGGAGTATGAAGAGCAGCTACTTTGACAAACTATTTGCCAAGCTCTGCTAAAACTAACTGCACAGGACCTGTGACTCACTAGCCCCATACTCCTAACTACGTACTCAGCAAAATGTATGTACGTGTTTGCCGAAAACATTTGAAAGAACAGACAAAGGGGAATTTTGTATAATGTCCCCAAACTGGAAACAGACGGTGGTACATTCATACAAGGGAATAAATGTCTTAAAGCAAAGAGAGCCAACAGGCGGCAACCACACCCAACAATATGGGTGAACACCACCGGCTGATGTTGACCCCAAAACGCTATACGTGTAAGAATACACATACACCTAGTGTGTGATTTCATTGGTTTAAAGTCCAGAAGCATGGGCGCCTGGGTGGCTCTGTCGGTTAAGCATCTGCCTTTGGCTCAGGTCATGATCTCAGAGTCTTGGGATTGAGACCCTCATCGGGCTCTCTGCTCAGCAGAAAGCCTGCTTCTCTCTCTACTCCTCTCTGCTGCTTGCATGTGCTCTCTCTCTCTGTGTCTCTCTCCATCTCTCTCTCTCTCTCTCTCTCTGTGTCAAAAAAAAAAAAAGGTTCAGGAGCAGACACAATTGAGTCGTGATTTTAGAAATTAGGACAGTGATTACCTTGGAGTGTAGAGAGAGGTGGCAGGGCACATAGGCGAGCTTCTGGTGAGCTGTGTTTCCCAATCTGCGTGTGATGCTACCGACGTGTTCACTTTGTGCAAATCGTCAAGCTGTACTTTTACGATTTGTGCACACTTTTGCGTGTATGCGTTGGGATTTTTAAATGGTGCAAGTTCTTTAACAGTTGTCCTATTGAGAGGCCAGAGCTATGTCTCCCTCTCTTGATTCTGGGTGAGCTTGTGACTCACTTGTCACCGATGGGAGGTGGTGGAGGGGATGAGGCCAGGTCAGAAAAAGTGCTTTGAAGTCCGGCGTATTGATAGAAGAACTGAGGTGCGGTGAGGCCGACAGGTGGGGAGACAATTGCCATTGATAAACATAGCTCGTTCCTCATAGATCCGGAGTGAAGGAGGCAGGCCTCATCACTGGGGGTGGGGGAGGGGGAAGTAGCAGGGTCATATGGGAGACGGAGAGACGCAGAAAGGTGGGCAAGAACAGTTACTATGGTTTCTATAGGGAAAAAGGACACGTGAAACAGAGGAGGACAGACTTAGAATGGGCTAGTTTGAATCATTTCAGGTGGCTCTGGGACATGGGCGCTGCCCCGTGTTACTTGGCACCTGGCTCTGTGGGTGACGAGGCAGGCGGGCAGGTGTACAGCAGCGCTGAGCCTGAGAGCCCCATAAAGGAGGCATTTGGGGTGGGATCCTCGGATTGGTTGGTTTGCATTTGGAAAGTGCACTCAAGGGCCCAGCTGTCCCAGGAAGGAGCAGTCCAGTAGGGTCAGCAAGACCCCACCGTGGGAAAACATCAGAATAAGAACATAATGGAGCTTCTACCTAGTGTCTTGTAGGTAACACTTTCCTTGCAAGCCTGGAGCTGCTGGGTAAGAAACCAAATTACATTTGGGCTGCTGGGCTGTGAGGAAGACTCACGAAGGGCCCAAGTGCGGGTACTTTCGTTGACAACCCTAGCTGAGGTTCCCGCCAAAAGCCAGCATGAACGGCCACTAGTCTGAGTGAGGTCCCTCCAGATGGTCCTACACCTGCCATCAAGTAACCCCCAGCCCTTGACCCTTCCCAGCGGAGGTTCCCCACACCAAGGAGCAGAGAAAAGCCATTCCTACTGTGTTCTGTTCCAAACCTGGCTGTGAACAGAATCAAGTGTGTTTTCAGCTACTGAATTTGGGGGGGGGGTCTTTTGTTACACAGCAGTAGTGACTAGAATAGTGTGTTACACGTCAGCAAAATGTTTGCTTAAAAAGAGAGACGTTTTCCGTGTGTCTGTTGCTTCATCACATTATTAGTAGTAGTACAGAGGCAACATGTTTTCTTTTCTTTTCCCTTCCTTCCTTCCTTCCTTCCTTCCTTCGTCTTCCCAAGGACCTCAGTGTCATGGCGTCCCACACGGCTGATCCAAGCAGCCCCTTCTCCCATACCCGCTCCTGCCTTCCTTGCCCCCCGCCCCGGGCAGTCAGCCTGGGCCTCTCTCTGTTCGATATGGCCCTTTCAGTCTTCAGTGCCCAGAGAAACATCGTTGCCCTAGGCCTTGGCTGGCTCAAGAGCAAGAAGATCAACTCAGTGGGCATCTATCTGGTCTACCTGGGGGGTCCAACCTCCTGTTTGCCCTGGTCCTGCCTGGAAGGATCACCTATTCCTTGCTGGACTCCTGCTGGCCTTTCTCGCTCTCTACGTGAACACCTATGGTGGGGGGTGGTGGTGGTGGTGTCCAGCTCATGATGTGTGTGAGTGTGGATGGCTGCATGGCTGTGGTCCGTCCCCACTAGAGCCCACAGCTCCGCAAGGCCAGCCAGGCACAGCTGGTCTGTGTGGCTCTCTGGGCTTTGGCCTTGGGGCAGACAGCGTCCCTGTTCCTCCTCCCCACGACAAAGCTGGTGGCAGGCAAGCTGGCCTGCATGGAGTATGAACGTGTCGAGGGAGCCATCGGGCTGCCCCTCGTGGGCCTGGCCGCCTGCACTCGGAGCTTCTGTGGGCTGGTGGGGGTCACCGTGTTTTGTTACCTGAAGATCACCTTGAAGCTGTGCAGGCCAGCCCGGAGAAACTCGCTGATGAGCCAGAAAGGGTGCCCCTGGAGGGGCTGGCTGCCCGCCCTGGTGGTGCTGGGGCCATGGTGGTCTTCAGCCTCTGTCACCACAACGTCGTCCAGTTCGTGCTGAGAGAGACGCTGCGCCCACTGTCCTGCCCAGATCAGAGGGGTTCCAGACTGTCCCTTCAGCTCTCATGCCCTTCATGGACACGAACTGTGGCACTGACCCCATCACTCCCTTCTTCGCATCGAGCCGGTACAGGAAATGGCTCCTCGGCATCTTAAAACTCAGGGGGTCTGTGTTCTCCTCGTCCTGCTTCCAGGGAAGGGCTCCGGAACTTGAACTTGCTCAGGTTCATGATGGAGCACCTCTAATGTTTCCCCACAGATAATATGGGAGCTCCCAGCCCTCTAAAGGCGTTTGTGCTATTTCTTGCTGGAAAGGAGCATTTGGAGAGTAAATGCAGAAAACACCAAAAGCAGGAGCTTTCAGGTTTGGGGGGGCAAAATGTTGTAAAGGGCAGTAGGACCCCTCCCTCCAAAACAAAGTTTGTGGAAACTTCAGGTAACATTTACAAGAATGCCAAGGTTTTCCTGCCAAGGTCAGAACACACTGGGGGACGCAACTCAGTTCCAGACTTGGAGGTGGGGGCCGGAGTGTGGGTGATGGGCGGGGACAGGGGTGGTTGCTTCTGCAGAGCCCACCTCCCGGAGTGGGAAAGCATGGTGTCCCCTGTGCTGCCGAGGACAGTGGCCCAGGAAGGGACGATGTCAGAAAAGCAGGCACAAGTGTCTCATCTGATTAGCGCCTGTCGCAAAGTGCGTATCCACACAAGCCTTGTACGTTTGATCAAGACAAACATTTCACTGCACCTTCCCAAGTTTAAAGTCACTCACGGAGTGTTTCAATTTTGTGGGTTTGTGAAACGCGACCCAGGCCTCCCTGCTCAGCGGCATGTGAGCATCCCCCCCACACTACCCACCCCCACTTCCCTCAGTTTCCAGCCCCGAGCTGCAGGGGTCCCCCATGAGATCACCCTGGCCCTGTCCCACCGTGACCCTCTGCTCCTGATGATCCACTCCATGCCCCTCGTAATTTCTGACATTTTGGGCGCTTGACTCTCTCCCATCTCAAGCTTCAGGCTCTGTTCTCTTGAGGGGGTGTCCTGGGCCATCAGTGGCCAGAGCCCCCTCGTTGCTGTCCCACTGGACTCTGAGCTGGGAGGACACTCAGCTCTTGAGTTACTGTCCATGGCTGTGGCCCCTGTGGCTAGACAGGCGTCAGCACTGATGTCACTCCGGGGACAGGGTGGCCAAGTGCTCAGGAGAGGTGCTTCTGGCCTGCTGAGGTCGGGGCTAGAGGGGGACCACAGGCTCAAAGAACGTGGAACTCTGCTCCTGGGGTCCCGAGCACTCAGGATGCATTCAAGATGTGGTCCCCCTCTGCACTCGGCCTCAGCCACACTGAAGAAATCCCAGATGCCCACGGTTTGTGTCCCCACCTGGCTGGCGTGCAGAGCCTACCCTCCCCTGCTGTTTGCATGAACCTAGCACTTATCAAAGGGCATGGGGTGCCAGGACGGGGACTGGCCAGCCAGCAGGGGGCCGAGGAGTCACCAGAGCACCCTGGTAACCAGAAGGTGTCCTCCTTGGAGAAGGCTGGGCACACAGGGCTGCCCAGACCTGTCAGTCACCGAACACTACAAATCCTTCCCCTTCTCTCTAGCGTTCCTCGTACCTGTCCACCCTGCACGCCAGGCTTCTCAGCGCCAAAGCCGCTCAGTCGGTTTGTCAGAGCACAGGGAGGCGGGAAGAAGTCACATCCAGAGGGCGTCTGGGATCAGGAACGGGATCAGGAACAAGGACCAGGGCTGTGAGATCCGGCGGAGGTGACCACCGTGGGTGGGGAGAGGGAGCCCAGCGGGATCCGGCGGAAGTGACCACCGTGGGTGGGGAGAGGGAGCCCAGCGGAGACTCACCTCTGTTTGGCGACAGCAGCCACAGATGGACGGGGTGCCTTGCCTTTCAGACGTGGTGCTGACGGGTGAGGTTTACAAGAGGGACGTCTGAGTTCCGAGGGCTGAACTCGCCAGGGAGGCTCTGAGGCTGGACTCCGGGTGTGGAATCCTGAGCTCAGGAAGCCAGGAGGGAAAAGTGTGCGGCTGAGGACTTGCCCACACCTGTGCCTCATTTTCCCGTCTGTAACGATTGGGACCGTAATGCATGTCACATGGGGTTCCTGCTGGGGTGCGGGGAGGTCCATGAATCAATACATAAGCAAGCCCCTTAAAAACTAAAGAAATGATTTAAAATGAAAACAGGGGACGTCTGGGTGGCTCAGTGGGTTAAAGCCTCTGCCTTCGGCTCAGGTCATGATCCCAGGGTCCTGGGATTGAGCCCCTCATCGGGCTCTCTGCTCAGCTGGGAGCCTGCCTCCTCCTCTCTCTCTGCTTGCCTCTCTGCCTATTGTGATCTCTGTCTGTCAAATAAATAAAAATCTTTTTAAATAAATAAATAAAATATTTAAAATGAAAACGGACAGTGGTCAGTGAAGTTTTCTAAGGGGGCCAGCACAACCCATCTCAGTGGGGATAGACATCTCATTATGACTGGAACTAGAAGGTTCCAGGGCCCAGGCCACATCCTAGCCCCTAGGCCAGTGGTTCTCCATGTGTGGTCTCTGGACAAGCAGCACCTGGAGACTTGTTAGAAATGCACGTACTCGGGGCGCCTGATGACTCAGCGGGTTCAGTGTCTGACTCGATTTTGGCTCTGGTCATGATCCCGGGGTCCTGGGATAGAGCCCCACATCAGGCTCTGCGCTCAGTGGGGAGTCTGCCTCTCCCTCTGCCTCCACCCCCTCAACCAGCTCATGCACACACACTCTCTCTCTCTCTCTCAAATAAATACATAAATCTAGAAAAAAAAAAAAAGAGAAAGAAATGCATATTCTCGGGCCCCGCCCCAGGCCTGACGCACCAGCCCGCCTGCGACCGGGGCCCAGCACTCTGTGTTTGAACAAGCCCTCTGGGCAATCCTGTTGCTTGCTCAAGTGTAAAAACCAGGCCCCCCACCCATCAGGGAACTGTGGGTGGCATCTCTCTTACCCACGGTTCTGATTTGCTAAAGCTGTTGTTACAAAGGACTGTGAACTGGGTGAATTAAAACAGAATCTTCATTCTTGCACTCTTCTGGAGGCTAAGTCCAAAATCAAGGCATTGATAGGGCTGGGCCCCCTTCTGGGGCCATGCGGGAGACTCTGTTCCAGCTGCTGGGGGCTTGCTGGCGATCTTTGGGGTTCGTTGGCCTGTAAGGCATCACCCAATCTCTGTCTCCATATTCATGTGGCATTCCTGGTGTGTCTCTGTCCTCACATGGCGTCTTGCTTTTTCATAAGGACACCAGCCTTATGAATTAAGCCCACCCTAATGCCCCTTTTAATTCAATCATGTCTGCAAAGAACTTACTTCCAGTTATGGTCATGTTCACAGGTATGGGATTTGGGGCTTTGTCCTAACTTGAGGGGGGACAAAATTCAACCCATGTCACCCACCCATTTCTGGACACCGCTGTTTCCAGACTCTTCTGGGTCCCACCCCATCCCTAAATTCCCCCAGATCTAAACCCCCACGCTGCCTCAGAGCCCTACTGTGAAGGTGACGCTTGGAGGTAGGGAGCTGGGGGGCTGGGGGTTGGGGGGTTGGTCGATTTTAAACCCTAGTTGGTTGAAGGAAAGTTTAACTGTGACGGTTTATTTTCTGAGCCCTATCAAAGTTGCCCCATGTCAAAACGGAAGCCTCAGGACGACGCGCACCCTTCCCATGGGAGATCAGTCTGGAGGCCGCCGTGAGGCCCGACAGTCCTGCAGGTCGGTGCCCTGTGATAAGGCCCCGAGTCCCACTCCCCGGGAGTGTACGGAGGGTCCCCCACCAGCAAGGTGTGCAGGGGATTCTGTCGCCGTGTGGAGGGGTTCATGACGACTTCTAGGAATCCTAATCCCTTGACATTTTAAGGGGAAGAGCCGAGAGTGTCAGAAATCAAGCTGGTAGATACCCAAATGTACCTATGGGCTCTTGGTTTTCTTCGGAAAGCCTGTTTTCACTGAGAATCCCTTTTCCTTGGCATAGCTGCATACCACAAGGCAACCACCGTCCGGCTTTCACTACAGTTTTCTTTCTCACTTCACCAAGTGACTGCGTAGGGACAGGCCCAGGGACAGAGAAGTTCCTCAGGCATGTGAGGCTTGTGGGCAGCTGGGCTCAGGGCTAGGCCGTGTCACCCCAGAGACGCTGGCCCTGCGGTGCATGGGTCAGGTCACACCTCTGGCCACATGAATCCCTCATGACGTGGAGGTCCCGGTTCCTCTGCCATTGTGGAAATCTTGACGGTCTTGGGGCACCTGGTGGCTCTGTCAGTGAAGCCTCTGACTCTTGCTATTGGCTCAGGTCTTGATCTTGGGTTTTTTTCTCTCCTTCTCCTTCTGCCTCTCCCCGTCCTGTGAACGCTCTCTCTTTCTCTCCCCAATCAATCAATCAATCAATCAAGTCTTTAAAAAAATCTTGAAAGTCTTATTTTCTAGTACCAAAGGTCTACACCACATTTCTGTGCCCACATTCTTTGATTCTGAGAAGCCCTGGTGGGTGCTCAGTGGCCCTGGGATGGGTTGGGCTGTGGGAGGCCGTCTGTCCTGGGAAAGCGAGGAACCCTCTGTGTGACTGGTAATGCCTGACATTAATCCCTTTGGTAGGTTGCACAGAAGCGGGGGCAAAATACTAGAAACTGCCAGAAATTCAGTCCCAGTATACATCCACCAGCTGAATCCATGAGTGATGGAATCCATGAGTGATGGACTGAATCCATGAATCCAACTGTGGGAGGCAGCTCAGGGAGATGACGGAGAGCCCGTGCAGTAGGGCAGGCTGGGGACACCCCACTTCGGCAGGAATTTTCAGTTTTGTCTCTGGGTCACTCCTTCTCCTCACCAATCATATCCTTATCAAGCATTATCTAGGTAGGCTCTGGGGACACAGTGAGAATCATGGAGACACAGCCCTTAAAACCCATGGACTGTGTGGACCAGCTGGTGACACACAAGTACAGTCAGACAATGACAGGAGAGTGTCCAGTGTCGCGGGGGGACTGCTGTAGACTGGGAGAAGATCCTGGGGAGGCGGGCAGGGAGTGATGAGGGAACAGTAGGCTGGCTGAGGACAAAGCAGAGGCTGGCCCCCTACACCTCCCCCACCCTGTGACATGTGTGACATCCCTCGGGCATTCCTGGCTGTCCTAAAGGAAGAACAAATAGTTGACTTGTAGAGACCACAACCCTGCAAGACCTGAGTCTGCCTCTGCTCACAAATGTCCTAGTGATTTATGAGGAAGAGGCTTTCTTACCAACAGCCCAACTTCCAGAGACCCATAACGCAGTCTCTGAAGCCCTAACATCATCCTCCTCTCCATAAAATTGATGGAGACTGAGGCACAGGGAAATGTAAATAAGGTTAAATTTCTTCTAAACCTAAAGCTCATTGATAAGGACACGTGATGCCAGGAGTGTGACATTCCCCCAGGAAGCTCCCAACTATCTTACTGTTAACATCTTACTGAAAGGAGAAACAACCTTAACTAGAAAACAGCAAAGCCTCCTGTATCCCATGTTTCTTCTTCTTTCAAACCCCCCCTTTTTCCTTACCTCCCCCAGCCCCGTAGTATAGAATCAGCCGCCCCTCACAACCCCGGGGCAGCAGCCCTTTCTGTCCACGGGTCCTGTTCCTGTGCTTTAATAAACCACTATTTTGCACCAAAGATGTCTCAAGAATTCTTTCTTGGTCATCGGCTCTTGACCTCACCCCACTGGACCTCGCCTATATTCTAAAACTTCATCGGAGGGCTCCCCGGTAAGACTGGATTATGGTGGGATCATCCCCGATAGGGAATATGGGAGAAGGTATAGTTTGGGGGTGGGAGAAAGTGGGCAGACATGGAGGTGTCCAAGAAAAAGCAGGACATATGTGGCCTGAAGCCAAGAAGAGATTTAGGGGGAGGGTACCAGCCAGGGGGAGATGAGGTAGACAATACTCCCAGAGGGAGTTGAGGGAGACTGTTGTGCATACCTTGCAGGCCCTGTTATATTTTTCAGGCATATGGTGGCTCTACCAGATCAGGAGACGCCATTGAAAAGTTAGCTCCTTCCAGTTCCCGAGAGGAGGGTGCACCCCCCCCCCCATACACAGATGCACCAGGGAGGGTCAGGAGTCAAAGGGAGCGATGGGAAACATGACTGAGCTCCCACAGGAAAGGAAGGCAGAGTGAGCAGACTTGGGCCAGGCTGGCTTGAATCATGTCGCTGGGCTCTGGTACGTACAGGGTCCTGGGGTGACTAGGGCAAGGGGGATGTGGCGGCCTGTCAAAGGTGGGTCCTGGACGCGTTGGTTTGCATTTGAAAAGGACACTCATGAGGGAGTTTTTCTTATCCCCGGGGACTGGGTAACCCCGGGAGGGGCCGTCCCTGCAGGCTCAGCAGGGACCTGGAGGCCAGTGCAGCAGAAAGCGGAAAGTAAGAAGGCTTGGTTAATACGGGGAACGCTCACAGGTAGGGAGGGAAGCAGCTTCAAAACTGAAGAGACTGAAAAGTGGCGGGAACCCCGGGAGTGTGATGTTACAAAAGCCAAGGGGGAGGAGGAGCAAGGAGGGAGCGACCAGCAGCCCAAGGAGGGGCCTGTGTTTGACAAAACGCCAGCCAGGGAGGGTAGAAGCCAAACGTCAGCAGGCTGAGGACACGGGGTCAGCACGTGTCCAAATATGTCTCAAGAGACTGGTCTTTAAGATAAATCAAAGAGGGGGAGAGGGGATGAGGGAATGGGAATTTTTTTTTTTTTTTTTAGCCAAAGAGAAATTGTGATAGTTTCACTCTTGAAGGAAAGGAATCAGAAGAGGCTGAAAGTGAAGATACACAAGAAGGAAGAAGACAATGGAGACGAATCTCTGATGAAGTACATTGTATTTTATTTAGTTACTTTTTTAAGTAGGCTCTGTGCCCAGCATGGAGCCCGATGTAGGGCTTGAACTCACCACCCTGGAATCAAGACCTGAGCTGAGATCAAGAGTCAGATACTCAACTGACAGAGCCACCCAGGTACCCTGAAGTTCACCGTTTTAAAATAAAACTTTTTTTTTTTTTTTAAGAGGAGAGGAGGATGGGGAGATTCGGAGGGACACGCACGGATGGACAGGGTTCCAGGTTCGCGGGAGCATTTCCTGACTAAAGTCAGCTGGGGTAGTCGCACAACATTAAATATGTCAGAATCTTTAGTATTCATTTTCGAAATCAGATGATAGCCTATGATGAGTATCATCATACATGAAGAATATTCCACAGATACACTATTGAACGCTTTAGGAAGCCGGCTCATACTGTCATGGCGCCTGTGTCCACCCCCCACCCCCGGGGGTGGGGGGGCAGGGCGGGGCAGGAAGTGCTCTCAGGGCAGGAAGGCCGCCCCCTGCCACACAGGTGACAGGGCCTGCTCAGCATGGCTGGAGAGTCAGTGTTTCCCACACACCTGGCTGTCTCTCCGGCCTCCTTGCTGGCCCAGTTACCCCTGGGCTGGGAAGCAATGGCTGCCCTGGTTGCGGGCCTCCCTCCTGCCCCAGCTGTCATCATCCTTGTGGAGTGGAGCACGGAGGGTCAGTCCTCCGCAGGAGCGTCCTTCATTCGGTCCCCAAGGGATTTGTCATAGGATGATCTGTGTTTCCCCCCAAATCCATGCTCAAGTCCCAACCCCCAGTACCTCGACTGGGACCGCCTTTGGAGACGTCTGTGAAATGAGGTCGCTGGAGTGGGTCCGAATCCAGTCCACGAGTGTCCTTCTAAGGGGAGATTGGGACACCAGAACACCCGGAAGTGAGACCATGTGAAGACACAGACGGTGGCCGGCCACCTGCGAGCTAAGGAGGGAGGCCTCAGAAGAGGGCCCCCTTGTCCGCCTCTTGGTCTCAGACTCCCAGTTTCCAGAACGCCGAGGAAACAGACTTCTGGTGTTCCAGTCCCCAGTCTGCGGTGCGCGCTCGGACGGCATTCTTAATCTTTCTCTTGGGTTTAAGGCACATAAAAGGGTCTTGCTCTTCCTGCAGCTTTGCCCGTCCGACCATCTACGGAAAGACAGACAGAAGCTGCCTGTACAGCAACAGTTATGGCTCCCACTGAGTTTTTGAGGCCCCTCCAGGAGCTCGAGCGTCTGACGTGAGAGTGGCGCAGAGGCTGGGGAGCAAACCCGCCGCCCCCCACACGGCGCGATGTCGCTGTGTTTTCCTGCCCAGGTCAAGTCGATGACCCAGATTTATCGAGGGGCTTTCACAGTAGCGCCGCCGCGCATCCTCCGGCCTAACGAGGACTTTTCCGACCCGCTGAACGGCCCTGCTGTGTCAAACGCTTCTGCAGAATCTGTTCATCTCATCCCTTGTTTTATCCCAGCGCTCATCTTTCACATTCACAGAGGGTTCTGCTATGTGTGTGGGGATGTGACTGAGAAGGGGAACAGTAACCACAGTCCTCTGATGTCACCTCCCCGGGCAGAGCTGGGGCAACCAGCCAACTTGGACGGGGGACGAGGTGGCAGGCCGGGTACCTGGAGGCACCTTCCTTGGGAAGCAGGGTGGTGAGAGCCCTGCCTGTCCCCTCTCGCCCTTACAGGCGGGTGGGGACGACAGCCATGCTTTAGACGGGCCCCTCGCAAGAGGCGGGGTCCGGGCCTGCTGGGCCTCAGGGAGCCTCCGCGAGTCACGGGCAGTTCTGGATCCTGGTTTCACATGCCAACGGAGGACAGGAGTCAAGACGATCGCTGTGTGGTATCTGCGTGAAATCTCGGTTCTGGGGGACCCGAGATCTGTGTGATTTCTGCGAGCCGGACCCGAGGGCTGGTAAGTGAAGCCACGTGTCCCGTGAGTCCGCGGGTTTGGCCGCGCATCCGTCTTTCGTGTACCTTCCGTGTGGCTCCGTGGGGCGGCTTGGCTGCAGCGGCCGCTCCGCCCCGGCCGGGGGTCCGCTCCCTCGTGGAGGAGAACAGGGGCTGCTGCCTGGAGAGCCAGGCACGGACCGGGCTTACAAGCGGCCACCGTGCAGCCCCCCGGGGTAGGCAGGCCCGCCCTTGGACTTCCTGGTGCGCTGCTCCCCATTGTTCAGACTCAGCGAGTGTGGGGGCATCTAAGAAGTAGAGTAAGAAATCGGGGGCAGAGGCCCCTCAGTGTCCTTCCCGCCGCCCTTTGGGGAGCCCGGTTCTTGATTCTCCCCATCTGGATGTCTCTCTGCTCGTTTCCCTGCGGTCGCGGCTCGCTGGGGGCCTGATTGAGCCACACGTCGCGGAGGCGGGTGGCCCCGCCCCGCCCGGTGTTCTTCTGTCCCCACCAGCGCGTGCTGCGTTCCCCGAGGGACGGCTGCGTCTGTCCCCAAACTCTCACCTTAGCTGTTAGCGAAATCAAATAATTTAAGGAATTATTGTATAAACTGGACAAGTACAGAGGCGGAAAGAAGGGGTTGTTTTTATAAGAACTGCAAGGAATGCTTCCGCAGGTTTGGTGCAGGTGAACTACTGACCAAACCACGCCTGCCATCAGGAGGGGGGTGAGGGTGACAATTACGAGACGTTAGAAAAATGGAACAATCCGGACGAATCGCATTCTGACTGCTCCACTGGGTCCTCCTGCCGGCTGCGAAAAAGAGATCCGACCTGGGACTCCCAGACAAGGCAATACGGGTGGGTTCGGAAAGACACGAGTGTCTAATCAGTACAACTATGAGCAGGTTGTGGCTTTTAAAATTTTGTTTATTTATTTATTTATTTATTTATTTATTTATAATTTTTTTTTTCAAAGATTTTATTTACTTATTTGACAGACAGATCACAAGTAGGCAGAGTGGCAGGCAGAGAGAGAGGAGGAAGCAGGCTCCCTGCTGAGAATTTTAATTTTTTAAAAGTATTTTTATTTTTGCGCCCACGAGAGAACGCACACATGCACATGCATGTGCTGGGTGGGAGGGGCGCTGAGCAGGGAGTCTGTCCCGGGGCTCTATCCCAAGACTCTGGGATCCTGACCTGAGCCGAAGGCAGGCACTTAACCAACTGAGTCGCCCAGGCATCCCCAGTACAACTATAATTTAAAAAAAAGAAAAAAGAGAGAAAAGGTCTAACACATTAACACCAGAAGACTGGTGCACTGATTCCACTGGCATGCTTTCACTTAAAATATTTAATAAATGGGCTCTATAAACAGTACATATATATTCACGCACAGGGTCTGCTGGCGGCTTTCAAGGATTCCCCGAATAACTACCAGTCCCCAACTTAAGACGGGAGAGCTTCTGCATTTGTATTAAAAATAGAGGCCATTCCCTTAGAGGGTAGAAATTTCACTGTATTTTATGTGTGTAAATTAAACAATATTCATTTTTGAATTTGAATTCATTTTATTTTTAAGTAATCACTACATCCAGTGTAGGGCTCCAACTTAACCACCCAGAGATCTAGAGCCTATGCTTCTCCCACTGAGCCAGCCAGGTGTCCCTAGAGATTGTGTGTTAATATTGTGTCCTCGCTGTCTGGCATTCGCTCACTGGATGCCTGGGGCTGGTGAGGGGAGCCTGGGCGGAGCCTGTAGCACAGCCCTTGAGGGGCTTTGAGCGGAGGCTGATTATGGTTCTTTCAGCCCTCGGTGTTGGAGGTCCCCCCGCAGAGACTCAGTGGCTTAGGAGAATCCCCAGTTAGCAGTCAGGTGCCCCCAGACCATAACTTACAGAGCTGGGCTTGTGGGAAATGCTGCCTCCCCATCTGACACGGGCTGCCTACTGGCCCTGGCCCCTGATCCCAGCCCCAGGAGCCAGCCCCTCCCTTAGTCCTGGCAGATCTGCTCCCTGCATCTCCCTGAGGTGGACGGCTCTGGATCCCAAGTGGCGAGGCTGGGAGCGTACCTGAGGACCAAGGTGCATTCATTTCCACCCAAAGCCCATGCCCAGGCCAGACATCACCGTCCAGGCATGGGCCTGGGTCTGGTGCTCTTTGAGGGTATCTACCAGCTTTGGACAGGAGGGCTAAGGTTTGAGACCACACAGGAATCTCCCGGAAAGCATCAGAATCCATGGGTAAGTCCTGAGGAAATGCTGTGCTCTGTCCCCCACCTTAGCAAAGTGAGAGAAGTTCCCCGGGATTCTCACGCCTGTAGGCTGTGGTCACAGTACACTAGGGGGTCTGCGGTGCTCCCAAAGGAGGGGGTGCACTAAGCCTCCTGGTCTAAAGTTCTAGAAGAAGTCTGCAAGCCCTTAAGAGGGATGCAAGATATCTTTGGAGGATTTCAACTTTTATTGAATATTTCCTAATACAAAGCTGTGCCTAGAGCATCTACGTAAGATTCTAGAAACAGCAGTGAAACAGATACTCTGGGTGCCCCCAGTCCTCTCTGCTTCCTTCCTCTGCCTCAAATCAAAACAATTATATCCTCAAACTGGTTTTTATTATTCTTGAGTAGTTTTGAGCTCTGAGTGTAGACAGTCCATCAATATTTAAAATGGCCCCGCATTCCGACATTCAGAGGCTGGCAGGTATTGGGCTCTATTTGCTGCTCTGTTCCCATCCAGGCTGTCTCTTCCCAGACAGGACGAGGGCCCCCCACCTGCTGGGGGGACAACACTTAGCTGCCATACGCATTGGTGTGCCAAGACGTGGCCTGTCCTGGAAAGCCCTCTGGGACCCTTGCAGCTTGATGTATGTGGAAGACGGGGGTCAGCTCCTAGGGACAGAAATAAGGGCTTTACAAAATCTGCCAGGTAGTGCCAGGACGGAGCATTTCTTGATACAATGAGGTCCTCCTGGAGAACATCATTACGTAATCTGACAGTAAGATCTCTGGACAGACAGCTGATAACACAGCAAAAGAACAAAACTGAGCCGGGTCCCCCACGAATAAATGTAAGACAGAAAAGTCAGCCAGCTGGGCTCGGGGGACTGGCTTCTCCCACCTGCGGGCATAGCACATCTCTGAGGGGCTGGGGGACCAGAAGGGGAGCAAGGAGCGGGGACTGCCCCTCCCCCCACAACACAGGCCCTTACCGTCGCCTGACATCTGTAGTCTTCGCACTTCACCGAGGGGCCACACTCAGAATAAGGCTCTAGGGGCCAACACCCCAGGAACCCACAGCCTCTGTTTAAAGGTCCCAAAGGCATTAAATCCTGCCTGCAGCTCGGGTCCCACCTGGCCGCCTTCAAAAGGGGGCCTGTCTGCGGTGCCAGGTTAACCCCAGGGGGAGACACTACATCGTCCCCACAGGTGCCCTTGGAAGGTTGCAAGGACAGCATCCTGAACTTGCGCAGTGTGGGGAGAGCACTTGTGGTTGCGCAGACACATGTTGAAGTGGGGAGAACTAGGTAGCCATGGATTTTGGCACATTCTGTGGTTTGGAAAGACAGCTCTGGCCCCACGGAGGAATCCTGGCTTCGTGCAATGAAAGAGTGCGTCCTGAGCTGCCCTCGGACGTTTGCCCTCTCTGTGCCGACAGCAGTGCCGGCAGGACCAGCAGAGGAACCCAGGGGGACCTGCCGACCAGGCATTGCTGAGGGGAGCAGGGCAGGAGTCTGGCCATGAGGACCATCCCCAGGGGAGTCTGGAGCATGAGCAGATCGATCTTTCCTTCTGTCCTCCTCTGGCCCCTGCAGATTGCCAGGGGGCTCAAATCCCCAGCGGGATGCCAGAGTCCAGGGTTGGAGCAGCCCGAGGGAGAGATGCTAACTTTGGGGGGGCTTCCCTGGGAACCGGCTGAGGGCTGGGGCACAGGCCCTCGGCAGCACAGGAAGGCTGCTTTTAGCTCCCAGCCCATCTGCCCCTGTTCCCCGGCACCGGGCTCTTTCTGACCCCACCTCCTCATCTAATGTGGGCTCGGGCCAGATGAATGTCCCCTTCCAGCTCGACCATTCTAGGAGCCTGGGAATGGCCCAAAGTCAGCATGCCACACTCAGGGAAAGGGTCCGCTTTGCTTGCAGGAGCCTTGTCGGTGGCGCTGCTGAGGCCGGGGTGAGTCGGACGGAGTGGGGTGTGTACACACCCAGGCGGGCCCCGATGTGGAGTTCTGTGGGTTCTGAGCACCATGAGCCGCTGTGGGTTGCTGGGTCCCCCTGCGATCCATTTGGCGCTTCTCTTTTTGCAGCAGCAAAGCAGAGACCCCGAAACATCTGGGTCTGGCCACTGGGGGACACCCCCCTGCCCGGCCTTGGAGCAATGCCAGGGTCCCCCAGGCACTCTTGTCCTCGTGGGAGGACCAGGTGGGTGTCTGGGGACTGGCGGCACAGGGTGGCATCCTCCACAGACCCCAGGGCAGCTGAGAACAGAGACGGAGGGCACGGGTCAGGGCCGGCCTGAAGGCAGCAGGAGGGCCAGAGCTCGGGGGCTAGTTTCTGGGACTTGCCCAAGTCACCGTCTGCATCTCTCAAGGTTCTGGAATTCCCACGGCATCCCGGGCTCATGGACACAAGAAACACAAGTGACTGATATAGCGTTTTTGTGTTTCCCAAGCCTCTATCCACTCTCCTCAAGCTCCCAGCCCCACCTCAGGCCCCTCATCCTCATTTCCTTCTTTATTAAGAAGCGAGAAACTACCAGAACCTTCTTCAACTTTGCTCCAAGTTTATGACTCCTCTAGCTTCCTTCATTGTCTCATTTCTCTGGTTCTGAAGGACAGAACGTTCTTCCTGGTTCCCAAGGCCAAGCCCTCCTCACGGTTCTGATCACAACCCTTCTGGGCCTAGAGCTCAGGCAGGGTCTCTCGTCACCGGGTTGGCTACCTTGACCTACAAGCTGACCCAGGAACAGCTCCCCTTCCCCGTATTTCCTGGACCAGTGCACACAGCTGATCTCTGCTCTCGTCCTGTCCAGTGTTCCTGCTCTTGTCCTCTGGGCCGGCCACGGCAGGGCTGACACTACCTCTCCCCTTGTCCTTGTCCAGCAGTGACACCATCCTGATGCCCCCTACACAGTCTCTCGTCCTCTCCATTCCCCTCCCCCGCTAGAAATGCAGGAAATTCACCCTTTTCTTTCCTCTCTCGCTATTTGGTCACCTGCGTTCCTCCGTGATCCCCAGAGCAGGACTCCCAACCTAGGTCTCTAACCCCTGCCTCTTTCCAGATCCATTTCGCCCTCTGGTGACCACTTCCCTGGCACCCCGTCTCCCCTAGACCCAAACCAGGTGCACCCCTCCCCCAACCTCTGCCCGAAATGCCCCCTCTGTCCTGTAGAGGCCATTAGCCATTGTGGCTCCTCTGATACAACCATATCCAGCAGGTGAGCAAACTCGCGTGATTCTGGCCAGTCTTCTCACGTGCAAGACTACGGTTTCAGAGCTAAAATGTAAGCCTGAGCCAGAAAGCCAATTTTGACTTTACAAACATGCTACAGGGGTTGGGCGATTCTGAAAACGAGCCTTTGATTCCCATGAATGAAAGACCACTTCAGCTTACTGGAGGAAAATAAAAGTCAAGTTCATGGTGTAGACCCTTCTGTTTCCACTGAAGAACCACTGCCGCAGGAACCTGAACTCTGAAAAAATTCTAGGTGGTGCAGGAACATGTTTACAATTTTATGCTCAATTCCCCTGATTTTTTTTTTTTTCCCCTAATCTCAAACTCAGTCTAGATTTAGGGTCAGGACTTTAGAAGTAGACTTTCCTTATTAAAAAAAAATACTAGATATATTAAAATATTTTTAGCATATTGTTAAAAAAAAAAAAGTAGACTTTCCTTGATTTGGGAAGAGGGGATAGGGGGGGGGGGGGTTCGCCAGAGACCACTTTCTCCTTCTTCCTCCTCTCTTTGCAGTCTGGAATCTGCTTGCTTGGAAACTGGGCCCGATCTATTACTGTTCACACCAAGTCAAGTCTGCATCATCTTTTCTAGACTTTAGGAAACCAAAGCAAATGGCTCGCTGATGCCCCCCTCTGGCATGCGTCACTCTACACTGACGCATGAAATAGAGGCTTTTCTTTAGGGGTCCTGTCAGCGTGAGGGATTGCTGGGGGTCTTAATAAGGGGGCTTGTTTTCGGGTATGCAAGCTCCTGCCATCGCCGGCTGCGGCTGGGTTAGAATCCGCAGGGAGGGCAGCGGGCCTGGGACAGAACGGCAGCGCGGTCCAGACGTGCCCGAGGCTGAAGAGTCAGGGGTGTGTGCGGGGTTGGGGGCGGTCGGGATTGGGATGATCTCGAGGGCGGGGACGGAGCAAGGGGGCAAAAGGCCTGGCAGTTGCGTGGGAAGGATGGGCGGCTGGAGGCTGCTGGAACAGAGGCCGCGAGTCGGGAAAAACCGGACACGCACCGTGCTCTCCTGGGAGGGCCAGAGGGTGGGTGCGGATTGGCTCAGATGTTCCTGCTTGAACGTGCCTCAGTGCACCCAGCCTGTCTCCTATGAGCCACTGGCCTGTGAACGCAGCTGGGGATGCTCAGCCCACGACCGCCAGCCCGACACCCTGATGTGGGGAGACTCAGATCAATATCGGGGCCTGTGCGTGGGACCAGCTGGGCTCCCGGAAAGTCGTCTCAGCTCTCATTCTGAGCAGCCTGAGGGCCCCAGCAAGCCTAAGGATGGGGACTCACGGGGCCAGGAACAAAGGGACTTTTCTCACTTCCAAAAAAAAAGCACCCGAATCTTCTGAAGAAAGAGCAGCATTGGCCCCCCCCCAAAAAAAGAAAGAAACAAAAAACACCCAAAAAACTAGTGGTAAATTATGCAGCTTAGAACAAAATTTTATTTAGGTAAGTCTAATAAAAAATACCACAAAGTAAAACACATTAAAAACTTTATTATAAGTATTACACTTGTCCAAATTTGCATCAATTTGATACATTTCTGCTTCTTTCACAGAACACGAGAGTCATAATTGCCTTTGATCTCAACGGTCCCCCTGCTGTAGTCTCCTGCGTGCTCGCCGTGGCCCACCCCTGCCTCACTCCTTCCTGCGGCTCCTTCCCGCGCCTCCCACTGCCAGCGGAGCGCGGGGCCCTGCCCTGCTCCAGGGAACCCCCCTGCGCTCTCCGTCCTGTTACCACCCCCAGCCTGAGAGGCTAACTGTACATATTCTGAGGGTGAGGAACCCCAGTTAAGTTTCACAGAGTATTCTAGAACCTTACATTGGGACCTGATCATCATTACTTTCTGTAAGAGCAGTGAGGAGGAGGAGTTAGAAAGATTCCCTGGACTGAAATGGGCTGGAACGGTGTGGGACAGGGTTTGCTTCTCTTGCTTCTCCCTCCTCACTCAGGCCTGACCCAGACCGAGTGCAGCAGATCCGTACTGCTCACCCCCCAGGGAAAGGGGGACACCAAATGGCCACTGGGGTTGGAAAGCAAATTTGAGGAAAAAGAAACAGTGATGAGAAAAGTCTGTAGGGAGTATTTTGCCATCTTCTTCCTGAATAACATTCTCCTTCCCCTTTATGATCAGCTCTA
Organism: Mustela erminea; assembly: GCF_009829155.1. Lineage (NCBI taxonomy): Eukaryota > Metazoa > Chordata > Mammalia > Carnivora > Mustelidae > Mustela > Mustela erminea. The sequence goes on from NC_045628.1 coordinate 11,602,624, forward strand.
ATGTAGGCCGACACAGTACAGTGAAAATAATAATATGGCAATAGCAAGGACTTCCCACTGGGGTGCTATTCAGTTGCTTACAGAAATCTGCAGTTCTAATGCAGCTTAAACACATCAGGAATGGGTGACGGTTGGCCAAACTCAGGAAAATGCCCCATAAAAAAATAAAGATAGAAAATACATGCTGACTTAATGGCAAACTTATTTTTGAGACTTTTTAAAAACGGTAATGGCCTTGGAATTACGGGAGGAGCGACAGGGACCACCGCAGGCCCACGGGAGCACGGGAGGTCAGCCAGGGAGGGCGCGGGGGGCCCGGGCTGCCTTGGTGGCGGGGCTGAGCCCGCTGGGGGTGGGCAGCCGCTCGGCCAGTGTCTGTGCAGCTGTCCAGGACCCTCAGTGCTGCAGCAGGAAGTTGGTGGCCACATTCAGGTCATTGTTCGAAGCTCTCAGGGCTTCTAGAGCATCGCCCCGGGAAAATCCCATCTCCATGAGCCGGGCAACCTGGAAACAGAAACACAACCGGAAACCCAATGAGGCCGGTGACTCGACTACTAACCCACCAGCCCCTGAAATGTTCCTTACGAGGGTTTTGTTTTCAAAACAAAACAAGAACCCTAATTTTCATTGTAGTGTGAAATCTGATTTTTAAAAAAAAATGTTAAACAGGCATGACATTTCAAAGTGCTTACCATATAGCTAACAGGTACAATTATCTCATTTAATCCTTATCTTAGAGATGAGGAAGGAGCACCCCAGGGTCCGGTGACCTGCCAGGATGAGCAGTGGGTAGATGAGTCTCCGGGATGCCGCCGGGAAAGCCGGTCTGTTCCTGCAGCCCAATGCTCACACGGCTTTGCACTCTCCTTCGGTATCAAATCTGATTCCTGTGAACTCCTCAAGTCATGTTTCCTTGCATACGAGCACAGTCGCTTAACAGAAGATTATCCCTGATGCTGGGAGACACCGGTGACAAAAGTGCGTGCAGGTTCCTGGAACCACCGGGCCAGAGAGGGTCCCCTGGGTGCCCACACCTCGTTTGTTAACCTTCCACGTGAGTTGCGGCATTTGCTAAGTTTCTGGCTGGGGGGCAGGGCGGGGGGCTCCCTGGGCAGCAGCAGAGAACCACGCACAAAGGGGGTGAGGCCTGGGGCAGAAGCCGGGGGAAGGAGGTGGCTAGGGTCATCGAGCGCAGGGAGGATGAAGCTTGCGTTTTCTGGACCACAAATCCCGCATCTGTGACTAGAGGTTTCCTGTGCTCGCGCATACGGTTTTCAGTGAAGCGGGCAGTGCCACTCGAGTTTGCTGGTAACCTACTTTCCCATTTAAAAATGTGCCATAAAGATATTTATGACCCCAGACGAGCCAAAGGAAGCTCTTCTTTGTACTTTTGTTGAGATATACATTTGCAATAATATGTAATGAAAAGTGACACAAACTGTTGAGATTTTCACCACATGTGGGTGAAAGAGGCCTCTGTGGACTGAGAACTTGGTCACCGTTTCTAACCTCTCCTGTGGAAAACAACGCGCTTGGTACAAAGCGGAAAGAAAGTACCTGATACTCGGGGAGTCGGGTGTGCGTGAGCAGGGCAGGGGAGAGCAGGGCGTTGAGGGGCCAAAGTGAGGGGGAGGGGGGGAGAGGGCAGGGGAGGAGGCTGGGGTCACTTCTCCGCACTGCCTGAATGGCCCGAGCCCTCGTCCCTCGCGGAGCCTTGGGAAAGAGGTTCATCCTGGGGAGACGGAGCGCACAGGCAGGGGCACTTCTCAAAGATGCTGTCTTTCAAACCCAGGCTGTGATCTCTCATTGGTGCGTCATGAACGCTTAGTGGGTTAAAGTTAGCATTAAAAAATGCACGTAGTGAGGGTCTTTCTTCCATAGAACTCATTTCAGTTCTCCATAGGCACACACATGTGTGCCGTGTGCCGTGTTTCCTACTGTGGGCTGTGGTCAGAGACATTTGACAGCTGTTCTCTACGGGAACAGCCGGGGCCTGGGAAAAGGACCGTCCTCGAGCGCAGCCCTCACACGCGGGAGACCCAAGGTCCCACAGGCGATGACCAGCTCCACGTCCCAGGCTGATGGACAGTGCGGACAGACTGGGAGGAATCTTCTGCTTTCATTTCCTGCCCAAGGAAAGAACCACCTTCCCCAGAATGTCACACACACTACCCACTAACCGGCTGGGATGGAAAGTTCTTCCAAGAAGACTCTGCCTCTCACTAGTTGCCCTCCGTGGGACATCAAAGGTCCTAATCTTGCCCTTTGAAATAACAGATGACAACCCTATTATTCCCTTTTCTGCGTGAAGCACTTCGAGTGTCTGAAGGCTGCCCCCCCAGTCTCCCCTATTTCTCTAGGCCAGGACCCCAACTCCTGGTCTGGCCCAGGCCCTGTGGAGCCCGGCCCTGCCTTCACTGCTGGTGCTTCCTCCTCTGGCCTGGCTCGCTCCTCTTCACCCGCAGGCTCCGGAGGCGCCCGGCCCTTTCCCATTCTCCCAGACTGGAAGGAACCCCAGAGAATTCTGTGGCTCCACTGACCTCTGTCCTGTGTTCACCACGGTTGTGACTTTTTCCTGTAACTGCAGGGAGGGCCGCTCGCTGCCACTGTGCTGTAAGCCTTCTAGAACAAGGGAATAAAGGCCGCGGCTGCTTTACTCATTCCTGCATCTCTGGACCTGACATGTCCAAGTGCAGTGCTCCCGTCGAGGCCCGCCGCCGGCCTGGCATTGTGGCCCTCAGTGCAGCGGGGAGCGCGTTTGCAGCGGGCCCGTGTGCGCGTGCGCGTGTGCCTGTGCTCCCGTGTGCGTGTGCCCGTGCTCCCGTGTGCGTGTGCCCGTGCTACCGCGCGTGCAGCCACATCATACGGGTGTAGCCAGTTACGCTGACGCCTGCTAAAAACACTCAGGTATTTTCACCTGAAAGGCTCTCAAGCCAGGCTTCACTCCTACCCCGGAAGCTGTACTTGCTCTCCTGGAGTCAGGACCGCAGGCATCTCCGTTAAATGGCCTCTGGTCATTTTCTAGATAACCAAAATGGATTTCAGTTTAAATTGTTGTTTCCTAGGTTACTCAGCTCCTTCAACACTGTGTCATCCCCGAGTCGGATTAGCGAACTTCTACAAGGTCCCTCAAGTTATTATTGATGAAAATGCTAAGCAGGCAAAGTCGGAGACGGGCCCAGAACGCATTTGAGACCTCCCTTTGTCCTCGAGTCGTTAGCTGACAATTTTTTTAGAGATTTTTAACCATTTAAAAACCCACTTCATATTGTCTCTGTCCATTCCACATGTCACCACTGTATCCCTCAGTGGCAAGATGTAGTCAGATGTCTTGATGACATCCTGTGTTAGCAGGAGCAGAGGCCGGGCCTACAGACCACAACACTCTTAACACTCAAGGCATCTGCCTGATCATCTGTTTCAGGCTCTGCAGGCATGAAGCATCAGTTTTGCCATTTGATCGCCAGAATCCACACTTGCCTCTTTCCCTGGGGACTTCAGACTGAGCGTGGCTCGCCTTGCTTGCTCCAGCCCCGGCCAGCACGCTCAGGGACACGCGCTCTAGGACTTGGGCTGGACGCACGTCCAATCCAGGCAATCCTTCCCACGTTGTTCCCTGGACTGAAATAAGCTTTAACCATGTTTATTCCCGTGACTTCCAGTTAAGAACCACCCTCTTTAGTGGCGTTAACGCTGCCCGGAGAGCAGGTGGGCAGGTCCTCTGCTTTCTCTCTGTTACCCACGAGCTCACGGCCGCCCAGCCCCGTGGCCGTTCTCGCCCATGTCCGCACGCCGCTCCCGACGTACCAGCACTCCAGCACCTTCCGCACGCCACGCAGCGCTGAAGAGGCGGCTTCGTCGCACCTGCCAGCGGGAATTGTCTGACGGATCCCGAGTCACCATCTGGAGCTGACAGCGTGTGAGCCAGACGTACGCTGGGAGCAGGGGGAGCTGCTGGCCGCAACTTCCCGCTGGTCCTGGAGTCTTCCGTGCATCGACTCGGAATGTGGTTTGGAGTCTGGAGGGCGCTGATGACAGGTGGCCACCTGGGCCACCAAGACGGAGCAGCAGCGACCACCCTGCAGGCTGGTCCAGCGCTGGCCACCCCAGAGGGCACCGCTCAGGTCTGCGCTGGCCCAGCTGTGTCCTCGGGTATGCGAGCAACGTCGGTGTGAAGGAAAAGCTTTCTCTGCCTGTGAGGCTTCCTGGGGAGCCCGTCTGTGTTCTCAGAAATGAACGACCCCACCAACACACCGGCGCTGGTTTTGACAACTGGCCGTTCACTGAAGAGCCTGCTGGCTCTGACGGCGGGCAACAGGGCCCCTTTCACCAAGGCTGGCTGAGAGCTTCCTGCGTCTTCTCGGGGTGAGAAGACAAGTGTGACTGGAGGATTTCCCCCGCTGAATGACCTTGAACTCTAACCAGGTGAAGAAACTTACGAAGTAGAAATAATGTTAACAGTTCTTCTTTTTGAAAACGGAACCATTCATTACACTAAAAAAGTGTATCTGTAAGCTTCTCCTAGTGTCCCGAACAGTAAACACCCCAAATCAAACTGCATGCCTGGGCTTAGGAACGTGGTTAATAACCAGGCAAAAAGGACGCGAAGCAGCGAGACAGGGAACGAAGACGGCAGGCTCGCGCTGTTGCCCGACCTGGGGACGGGACACTCGTGGGAAGGGCCGAGCCTGCTACCTGGTGCCCGACAGGTGCCCAGGAAGCGCTGCCTGCTGTGACGAGTCTCTTCCCACCCAAGAGGGGCTGGGCCGGGGCGCGGCTGCTCCCCGCTGACCTTCTGGGCCTCAGTGCAGAGGTTCCCACCACCTGACAAAACCACCCTCGGGTTTTGTTTTCAGCGCTCACTGCAACTGCTTTCACTGTACTCGTTTTATATCCTCTGCTGGCCAAAGAACTGATGTGTCTGTCACAACAATCAAACACATGCTTGTTTGCTGGGAGCCCCGGCTGGCAGCGAGCAGCTGGGGGAGAGTGTCGGGGCCGCAGTCAGCCCCTCTGGTCACTGCCATCAAGGGAGAAGGCTGTGCTATTGCCCCGAGGCCAGGGACCCGGTTAAACGCTGGCTTGGGGCGAAGTTCACCCTCACATACATCTCCTGTCATAGACAAATACAGCCACGTTTTAAACACAGGCCAAGAATGATTTCTGTTACATATTTCTAGTGGTTAAACATCCCACAGAAGAACTGGCCTATGAAACTAATGTGGTGAGCCCAAGCTAAGTAAAAAAAGATAGAAAAAAATCTTTTTAAAAAGGTAAGCATAAAATTCTAACAAAAGCCCTTATTATTTGTGATGCTAAGAAAAACTTACATTTGTATAAATTCTAGGAAATGCTAAATTCTGATGATTATAAAATCACAGTATTTACACACACTCAGTCTACCTCCTTCCCTATCCCCAGCATATGTATTAGCCACAAAACACATTAAATCTCACTGAAAACCCACTTTGTTTCCTCTACGGGCTGCTTCCTGTCTTTTTAGTTCAGCTATTAGAACATCCAAGGGAAGAGAAAATGTCAGTGTAACATTTGTAGGTCTTGATTAGATAAAAATCCGAAAATACACCCTGATCAGTTTAAATCAAGTTGCACCCGCACGGAAGTGTCATTAATTCAGCAATGATCCCCAGACTCTCTCAGCGGCTGCGAGGCTCTATGCAAGGTGCCTGCAGTGGGCTGGGCTGGGTGACTCGGGTGTTGCCCATCTTTCCTGGCAGACGGCAAGCTCTGGGGGGGGCCGGGACCAGGCCTGCTGTGTGTCCCCTCCCCCACAACACAGAACCACAGAGCCTGGCACAAGGAAGTGCCCAGTAGTGGTAACAGAAGGGGTCAGTTTAGTGAAATGAGTTCTTTAATGAACCAACAACGAACAGGGCCCGAAACGCTAAAGTAGATAAAGCACTGGGGCCACGGCGGGGAGAGCATGGGGCCACACAGGCCAGCACACACCCTGCGTCTCGGTCAGCCTGGGCCCGGCTGGGTTCGCGGCAGTCAGTCTGCTCGGGAAACTTAGAAAATGCCCCACAGAATTTTCTGGAAAGCATTTCTTTCAACATTCCTTCTCCATTTTGGAGCACAGTAAGTACCGTCCTTCTGCTTGTGCATGGCCGGGAAGCTTCTGCTTAAAACTTCTCACCACAGAACATCAGAACACAGTTCTCCTGGGTTTCTAGCCCAAACAACTAAATAATCCTTTTCTCTAATTTCTTTTAAAAAAAGAAACAGGTGTAGCTGGGTTAACATCTCGAGAATGTGTTATGCTTTCCTGTCTTCCACAGCGCTCATTTGTAAAACCTAACAGTACCGGCACGGAACGCCACCAGTGTGGTTTTCTGTAGCTGAAGGCCTGGCTTTCTAGAGGCAAGGTTCAGAGGTGGTTTTACACAGGGGGCAGCAAGGAGAAGCTGGCACTGGAATTCTAGCCTCACTGCATGGAAGGTGCCCCCAGTGCCCTTGGACTCTGTCAGTGGCTTCCGGTCAAGTTCTGAGGCCCTCAGTGAGCCAGCGGGTTGCAGGTTGTGGGAACGTGCCCACGGGTAGGCAGAGCAGGAGAGCACTCACCAGGCAAAGAGGCCAAATGTGTTTTTCCTGCAATATGTTTTCTAAAAAGAGACCCTGCTAAACCAGAAAAGAAACCTACAGAGTTGGAGATAAACCCATATTGGTTTTCCTTTCCTTTAAAAAAAAAAAAAAAAAAAGGTCCTAGGGGCGCCTGGGTGGCTCAGTGGGTTAAAGCCTCTGCCTTCGGCTCAGGTCATGATCCCAGGGTCCTGGGATCGAGTCCTACATCAGGTTCTCTGCTCAGTGGGGAGCCTGCTTCCCCCTCTCTCTCTTCCTGCCTCTCTGCCTACTTGTGATCTCTGTCTGTCAAATAAATAAGTGAAATCTTAAAAAAAAAAAACAAAAAAAGATGACTCTTACTCAAGGTTTAATAAATGAAACCCTACCTTGGCCTTCTACCTGCAATTCAGACTAGTGAAATAGGACATTCATTCCAATGAAATGCATGGCAATTCTTCCCAGTGAACTGCTCCTCTGCTGTTTTGTTCAAGTAGGACTGTGGTTTTCTTTAACTTCCCTTTAACTAAGGGTGTCAAAAACAAATGGTTTTGGGGGTTTTTAGTTCCCAAATCCTGACACTTGCAGGAAGTGATGCCCACCCGGAGGAGTCCGACCCAATCCCACGCTGGCTGGCTCGTCCGTGTGGGCCACTGCCCAGGGCCCCATGCACACCCCGACGGAGCAAGTCCTGGGAGACTCGGCTCGCCTTCGCCTCCCCGGTGCTGTGAGGATCATGTGACCTCTGGGGCATGGTTAGATCCCTTGGGAATCAGTGCACCCCTTTCCCACGGTCACCTGACCACGCCCCTCCTCCTCAGAAGGGCCGAATCCCTCTGATCACAGCCGCTGGCTGACTGAACGGTCACTGGTTATCGTAGGCTCCCGCAGGCTACAGACCCGCTCAGAGGCCCCTTATTTTTGCATTTCTGCTTAGCTCCGACTTTGGTACCGAGGAGGCCCTCGTGACAGACTGGATGAGCTCCACTGTTTGTACCTTTTAGGATACCCAGCAGAATGAGGCCCCCCCCAAAAGCTGGTTAACTATTCGAGTGCCAAGCAATATTTCATCCCAACACCTTTAGCTTTGGTATTCCCTTAGAAAACCTAGGCATTCAGATGGAAAAGTCTGACATCCTACCACTCTCTAATGCACCTGTGAGGGGAAAACAAATGTTTTTTGACCACACCTTCCCATTCGGCCCCGCTCTAACCACTGCTGCGAACCCTCTGTGTGTCGGGCGCTGTGCCGCGGGGGAAATGGGGAGAAATGGTGCTCGCCCTCACGGGGCTCACCTCCCCCAGGGAACACAGACAAGACTTGAGTCACGCTGGGCCAATTCCCAACTCACTGTAATTGTAAGTGCACGGAGCAGACATGCAAAGGGTACCCCAAATAAATGTCAGCGAGGGGGTGGTCTGCGTAAGTCTGAGTACGTGGAGTTGAGGTGGGTTTTTCCGGGGACTCCGGCGAAGACTCCGGAGATGGGGAGAGAGGAGAGAACCTCACTAAGACTAAGATGCTCTCAGACTCAATGTGCTTTGCTGTTTCCAGCTGAGACTGAAGGGTTTCGGTGCCGAAAGCCATTCTCTCTCTGCTTGGGTCAATGAACATTTCAGAGGACGGGAACGGGATTCCCAAGACAGGCCTCGGGTGTTACAAACATACTAGCGGTTACAGACCTCATCGAGGCAGGAGTCTCACGAGCACCTGAAAGCACAGTTCCTGGGCAGCAGGGGAAGAAGTCACACACGTCACTACAGTTCTAACAGGCTCCTCCCTCCACTGCAGTCTACCCTCCAGGGAAACCCAGTGACGTTAACGCCCTGTGTAAGATCCTCCCACGGTTCCTGATGTCCGAAAGGCAGAAGTGGGAGTTCCCACGGCACGGCGGACGCTGGGGAGCCTGCCCGGCCGCTCAGGTTATCCTCCGCTCCAACCTCACACCCCTGTGCTTCCCCAAATGTAAGGCACTTTCCACCCCAGGCTGACACATGCCGCTGGCAGTCCTTGCTTTAGTTTCCGTGGCCCCAGGACACTTGGGCAGAGCCGACTAGCCCTGTCTCCAGGCCGGGCTCCCCACCCTGGGCTCTGCAGCACAGGAGGGCAGCTCTGACAGGGGCAGACAGGTGGGGATTCTTGGCTGATGAGGAGGAAAAGAGGCGTGACTGGAAAGGGGGACATGGAGATCCGCAGCAGTTTCTCTGCCCTCTGTTGAGTCCTAGCTCTGGTTTAGTCCCGTTTAACTTCCTGGTCCAATTTTACCCATGTATCCCGCTAAGAAAACACTGACGGACCGTTTTCTAAGATGGGGAGGGTTTGAGAAAGACAAACTTAGTGAGTTTTTTCCTCCTTTGATTTAAAAAAAATAAGATGCTAATAGGACAAAAATTTCCTTGTTATGTGAGGTGTAAAATGAGAATCTCTGGCTAAAAAGAAAAAAAGAGGGGCGCCTGGGTGGCTTGGTAGATTGAGCCACTGTCTTTGGCTCGGGTCATGATCTCGGGGTCCTGGGATCGAGCCCCGCATGGGGCTCTCTGCTTGGTGGGGAGCCTGCTTCCCCCGACTCTCTGCCTACTTGTGATCTCTCTCTCTGTCAGATAAATAAGTAAAATCTTAAGAAAAAAAAAAAAGAAAAAAAAAGAAAGAAAGAGAAATGGAATAATGTCTACACTCATTTTTAAGATAGTAGACATTTGAGCGCATTGTACTATTAAAAAGAGTTGTGAAAGGGTGGCGCTTGGTTTTGACACATTCCTAAGAGGGGCTGGGATGGCATCTTCAAAGGACGATGAACTGGCAAATGTGTGGGTCCACTTGTTGAAAAACAGTAAAAGTAGGTTGGGAAGAACTAAGAAGCCAGAAACTTAACAACAGCAAAAGCAGAAAAAGTGGCAAAATTTTTCTATGGCTGTATGTCTGACTATTACTAGATTTGATAAGAGATGCACATTCTTTCTTACCATAGTCCTTGCTTTCCTATCTTAAAGGACTCATTAAAGTTCCGGAATATATATATTTTTTACATCAGAAAAACCTCAATCATTTTTATTGTTCTTGGTTTAAAAAATTATTGTTTTTTATTTTTTTAAAGATTTTACTTATTTATTTGACAGAGAAATCACAAGTAGGCAGAGAGGCAGGCAGAGAGAGAGAGAAAGAGAGAGAGAGGAGGCAGCAGGCTCCCTGCTGAGCAGAGAACCCAATGTAGGACTCGATCCCAGGACCCCGAGATCATGACCTGAGCCGAAGGCAGAGGCCTAACCCACTGAACCACCCAGGCGTCCCCAAAATTATTCTTAATGCAATAAACAGCATGACTCTGATATTTAAATAAAGAAGATACAGCACATTTAACTGAAGGAGTATAAAGAAGTCTTGTTCATTCAAGCTATTTGATTACATTACTAACAAATATTATTTTAGATAGTGTCTAGCCTCAACAAACTAACCAAGAGATTATATATATTAAATACACATTTCTAAATGTTACTGTAAACATCCTGAAGGCAAGAACATTTTTTTTTTTTTTCTCTTTTACAGTTTGGCTAACACCTATCACAAGAACTGCCAGGAGTCTACCTAACAAACAACTCCCGGAGAAGAAACTGTTCTAACGAAATGACAGACTGTAACGGCCATGTTCAGGATAACCGAGAAACACAAGAAACAAGGTTTAGAAAATTACTGAATAAGGAAGCATATGTAACAACAGCCTCTGATGTATTTACATCTCCTCACACCAGAGCAAGGAAGTAAATGCTGCTGAAACGGATCCTGACAACGTGTTAACCTGCTGTCCTTCTGGAAGGATCAAGGAGAATGATTCATCAGAACACCCTGAAGACTTCGGTCACACACATTCTCCTGATTGCCGCGTTTTGACATTTTTGTTTCAAAGTACAACACGAAGAACGGTCTCACCTTTAAATACCTCATACCCTCAACGGCTGCTCTGTGAGGAATGTGACTTGTGGTTCTGGCAAGTAAACAGTAAGAGAACAGAATTCTACTTTTTACCTGAACTGAAGAGTAGCAGCTTATTTTTTAATCTGTTACCATCAATATCTTATAAAAGGCTGAATTATTGGGTTGTTTTCCTATCCATGGGAATACCATTTTTCTAGAAATTCTCTAATGGAGGCGGAAGAGAATGGACTCCTTCCTCCACCTCTCAGGCCCGAGGAGCTACTAAAATGATCAGCCTGAGTGAGAAGCTGTGAGGTTTTGGAAAAGCTGGATCGATTCATCAGGCACAGTCAGCTCGTTTCTTTCCAAGGCGTTTATGGGGGCCTAATCCAGGGTGGCAGTGGAAGCCCCGCCCTGAGCAGGTGCCCTGGGTCCAAGGGACCTTGGCATAGTCTGGGGACAGAGGAGGTGACAGCCTGGACGTTGTGACCAGCTACAAAATGCTGCCCTTTATTTGTCTGATAAGAAAGCAACCTGCGGGGGTGCCTGGGTGGCTCAGTGGGTTAAAGCCTCTGCCTTCGGCTCAGGTCATGATTCCAGGGTCCTGGGATTGAGCCCCACATCGGGCTCTCTGCTCAGCAGGGAGCCTGCTTCCTCCTCCTCTCTCTCTCTCTCTCTCTGCCTGCCTCTCTGCTACTTGTGATCTCTGTCAAATAAATAAATAAAATCTTTAAAAAAAAAAAAAAAGCAACATGTGCAGAAGGAAATTTAGAAGTGTTGTTCCTGCAATACCCTGAACTACTTTCACAGATGTTTTTAACTTTCTAGTTTGAAATAATTCAAACTTACAGAGAAATTTCAAGAACAATAGAAAGAGCCCAATTACTCTTCATGCAGATCACCATTACTCTGCCGCAGCCGCGTTCCATCTCTACACGCGCTCTCCTACTCCTCCCGCAACAGGTGGGAGGAAGCCGCACACACCATGCCCCTTTACCTCTTGGTACCCGTAGGTGTACTTTCCAGTAAGAATATTCTCTTTCCCAACCTCAGTCCGCAGAGATGTCATGTCCCGACACTTAACGTTGATACACGTGTATGAGCTAATCCATGGTGCGGCTGCACGGACGGTCTCTCACATGTCCATTCACCAAGAACATTTCCCGGTACAGAGCTCAGCTCGGAATCATGCCTGACGTGTCGTTAATGGGCCCCTTAGGCTCTAATCTGGAACAGCTATGACCTTAGTACTGTTGAAGAACACGGGTCAGGTATTTTACATAATAGCCTTCAAATCAGGTTTATCTGCTCTTTCTTTATGATCGAAGTTTTGGGATTTTCTCTTGTAACACATAACTGATGTGTCCCTTCAGGGCATGCCCACAATGTGTCTTGGGTCCATTACTGGTCTCTTGATTCTGATAACTTCGCTAAGCTGGTGTCTGATTTCTCCACTGTACAGTTAACTGTTCTCCTCTGGTAAGTAATAAGCAACTTGTGGGGAGATACTCTGAGATTATATAAACAGCCTGCTCTTCTTCGTGTACTGATGATTCGTACTGATTTTTTGCTTTGATAGTTGCAAAACTATGATTTTCTACTACTGTCCATCATCCCTTATTACATTCCTTTTCCTGTGTGTGTGTGTATGTGTGTGTGTATGCATATATTTCCTCATATCAGGATGAACTCATAGATTTCCCCCATCCAGTAGATTATATTAAGTACCATCTTTATTTATTTTTAAAGGATTTATTTATTTTTTAGAGAGAGAGAAAGACAGCGTGTGGGGGGGAAGTGGACAGGCAGAGGGAGAGGGAGAGACAGTCTCTCTTCTTTTTTTAAGATTGTATTTATTTATTTGACAGAGAGAGACAGCAAGAGAGGGAACAGAAGCAGGGGGAGTGGGAGAGAGAGAAAAAGGCTTCCTGCTGAGCAGGGAGCCCAATGCAGGGTATAATCCCAGGACCCTCGGATCATGACCTGAGACAGAGGCAGACACTTAATGACTGAGCCACCCAGGCACCATAGGGAGAGACAGTCTTAAACAGACTCTGTGCTTAGCGGAAAGCCTGATGTGGGGCTCGATCTCACAACCCTAGGATCATGACCTGAGCCAAAACCAAAAGTTGCTTAACCGACTGTACCAGCTAGGCTCCCCTGTCCTTATGTATTTTGATACCCAAATCTTATGTGCCCAATTTGGCCAGTGGGACCCCCTCAAGCTGGCCCTGGTGTCCTGGGGGCCTGTTCCCTTGGTTCTGGAGCACGTCCTTAATTCCTTGCACGGTGGTCCAGGTCCTCTATTTCCTTCACAACCCTGGGCCTGCAACCCACCATTTCATTTCTCTAGAGGCTCACTTCTGTCCGTGGGCCAACATATTTAGAAACTAGATCTGGGCACTAGGTGTGGTCAGTGCTAATGGGATGGCATTGCTTCTGATCGCTTTAGGTTGACAGACTAAGACACATGTATGCCCACACACACATACACACACACAGACTTAGTAAATCACGAGTTTATGCTGGTACCTCTAATTCCAACCCAACCTCATGGTTCTTCCTTGCTCTCTGCTGTTCTGAATTTGTATTTTCCTTCTACAGTAAGATCAACCTATTTCCTCACTTGCTCAAATCTACAATAAATACAACATAATTTCAGAATTGCTGTACTCACACTACTGTGAACATAACCCTAGAAAGAGCTTTAGATGTCTCTGCAATTCTTTTTTTACTTTAGACTGAGGGTATCATATGTTCAAAAGTCACTAAAATTAATTTTTCCCTCTCTCCTATGATTATGTTATTTATTTAAAATACAGTTGGGTTATTTATTTGTTTCTTTTTAGTTTATGGTTGTCCCTATTGTTGATTTGCTTTTTGAATATGTATAACATTAACCTGATTCCTAAGTCAAAATCATATAAAATCCATACCCAGAGAAGCACCACTCCTTCCCTGTCCTGTCTTGTTCTCTCCTAGCCCTTAGAGAGAACAAACGTTGGTAGTTTCCGGTATGTATAAAGTATTATAGATTTCAAAATAAGTGATCACAATTTTTTTTTTTTTTCAAATCACACCTTCCTCAAACTTGTAATTCCCACAGTAGCCAATAAAGGCCCAAGTGTCTATCATTGTTAGCAGCTTAACTGTCATCTTTATATGCTCATATTTATATGTATTTATATGCTTGATTTCTTTCAAGTCTCGTTCAGCAAAATGGCTTCAAGTGGGAAACAGAGGTTTCGGGGAAGGACCAGTGTTACTGATTACCTGTTCCTCAGAAACCTCGAGAGGAGGAGATGCTTGCTGCTCAGACCGCCGACCATCCTGATAGTTTATATTCCGTCGCTGACGTAAAGGAGGGAAGAGACGATTCCAGTTGATTATTCCTCCCTAAAAACAGACCAGTACATGGTGATGAGACACAGAAGGAGAAACGGCTGAATGCCTGGCAGGGCTTTCTCTTGCAATGAAGTCATACCCATAGATTGGGACAATATCATACTGCTCTGCTGACCACAAGCGATCCAAAGGCTGAAGCGTCACGCGGCCCTCCGGCCGACAGGGGGACACTGGCAGCCTGCGGGAGGAGCCCGCAGAGAGAGAAGGTAATGGCACTGCCAGAGGTATCTGTGCAACTTGGCTCTGGAAGACAACGGAGGACACACACAGATGTTCTAACCTCAGCCCCACGGACCCCGTCCCACCTCCTCTGGCCCCTAGGAGCTCGGGGCTCTGCCCGATGGGACAGGGAAGACGACACAGAGAGAAGGCGGAGTCCCTGCCGGCCACCAGGAACCAGGCGCGTCCACAGCGGCTCTTGAAACGCTCCTCCTCTTCTCCTCCTCCTCCCACCCCTCCCTCTCCCTTTCTTCCTTCTTCTTACAGTTAAGTAAGTTCTGAGCATGCTTACAAAGCCACACACAGGGACAAAAGGTTTGGGAGCAGGGAGGGATCAGAACCAGCCTCCTGAGTAGCCCTAGGGGTGACTCAGATGGATGCCAAAGTCATTTCTTGTTTATTCTATGTCATCAATGAAGAAAAAAGCCACTATGTGAAGAAAAGTGCACACTGCACAAAGCTTTTAGAAAATTCATGTTTCTAGCTATCTGCCAGTATTTTAGTTTATCATTTTAAATCTCTATTTCTAGATTTAGGAAAATTACAGACCAAGACAACATGAAATTTTTCCTATTAGGAATATCTAAAAATAGTAAACAAAATAAGAAAAATATTTCACTTGCATAGCTGAGCACAAAAGGAAGAAAGGGAGAACCCAAGGCGCCAGAAACAAGCTCTGGAAAACCAGAACAGTGAGCAAGGGTTGGGGTAAAGGGTGAGCACACCCTGCTAACATACGGCCATCTGTTCGGGTTCATGAAAGAGGTCTGACTCTCAGCTCACTACCTACATAAAGGCATAAGCCTCAAATGGCAACACCCTCAGTGAGAGCGAAGATGAGAAAAAAATCCAAAAGGCGCGCTGAGGGAGCATGGCCTGCCCGAGAATTCAGAAATGAGAAATCTGAGGTTGGAGTTACATAAATACGTGTTGCCAGTTTACGAAGTTACCAGTTATGAATTACCAGTTATGAAATTACCAGTTCATTACCAGTTATGAATTGATGAAGTTACATAAATATGTGTTTTCAGAGCCCATCAAAAGTTACGTAAGAACTGGTTCTGGGCTAGGGCTGCGCACCCCCGAGGAGCCAAGCAGGAGCAGATGTAAGACTACACTTGAGGCCCACTCTCTCACCGTGGGTTTACACGGGATTTACAGATAAAACTCCGACTGGGAGTCACTTAGAATCCAAAATTCAAAACCTACGAGGAAAAAACCCATCACAACTGAGATTCCGTATGTGCAATAAATAGGAGGATTAGATCCCCAAGAACCCACTTACTTATTTGAGAGAGAGCACTCGCGCAAGTGCAAGCATGAATGGGGGAGAACAGAGGGAGAAGCGGGCTCTCTGCCGCTCGCAGAGCCCGACATGGGGCTCTGTCCCAGGGCCCTGCGACTGGGACCTCAGCCGAGGCAGATGTTTAATTGACTGAGTCACCCAGGCATCCCCCGAACCTAAATTTATAACAATCTGAAAACAACTATAATTTCAGAAGTTTTAAAATGACTAAGATAGGGGCGCCTGGGTGGCTCAGTGGGTTAAGCTGCTGCCTTCGGCTCAGGTCCTGGGATCGAGTCCTGCATTGGGCTCTCTGCTCAGCAGGGAGCCTGCTTCCTCCTCTCTCTCTGCCTGCCTCTCTGCCTACTTGTGATCTCTCTCTGTCAAATAAATAAATAAAATCTTTAAAAAAAAATTAATAAAATGACTAAGATATAGAAGAAAGACATTAAAAAAAAGTAAGATATTACTAAAAAAAGATTTGAAAAAAATTAGGGAAATTAAAAAGAGAGACATTATACAAAGTTGTTTTACACACTGGTACAAAGAAATTCAAATACGCTAGTGATAATAATACACATACATGGACAACTTCTCTATTTTGAAATGTCTCCTACCCACCCCCAACAAGACTAAAACATCAGTAAAAACACAGACAACTTGATGGAAAAAGATGAAAAAAGAAGTATCAGAGAAGTACTAACAGAAGAAAGCTGACGTCATGTCACTATATCCCTGTCAAATAAATTAGGCCTCAAGGGCAAAACAGGCATTCCTGGAGATAAAGTCACCGTGATGTGTCAGTATTATTATTACTTTTTAAAAATATTTAATGTATAGGGGTGCGTGGGTGGTTCAGTGGGTTAAAGCCTCTGCCTTCAGCTCGGGTCATGATCTCCTCAGGGTCCTGGGATCGAGCCCCGCGTCGGGCTCTCTGCTCGGCGGGAAGCCTGCTTCCTCCTCTCTCTCTGCCTGCCTCTCTGCCTGCTTGTGATCTCTGTCTGTCAAATGAATAAATAAAATCTTTAAAAAATATATTTTATTTATTGATTTGAGAGAGAGAGAGAGGCAAAGAGAGCAAGTGAGCGGGGTGGGGAGGAGCAGAGGGAGAGGGACAACAGACTCCATGCTGACCATGCAGAGCCCAGCTTGGGGCTCAATCCCACCGCCCCGAGACCACAACTGAGCCAAAACCAAGAGCCAGATGCCTAACCAACTGAGCCGCTTGAGCACCCCATGTAAGTATTATGTTTATAAACACAGTGGTGCCAAACTACACAACACAAAAATTAAAAGAACTAATAGAGGAGAGAAACCACCCAGACATGTATTTAATTTTTAGCATCTACTGATAGATCCAGGAGACAAAAATTAATAATACAGAACATAAAAAGTTATATAAGTGGGTGTATACGGGTGGTACTCAGTATTTAGAGAACACTTTATTATATATAAAATATTTATAAAAGTGACTGCATACTTATTATATATAAAATATTTATTAAAAGTGACTGCATACTAAGTGCTATATGAAATGTCCACAAACAGCAAAATATAAATACTTCACAGACTGTATTTTCTGACCGCAATGGAATTAAATTTGAAATAATTAAAAGTAATGTAAAACAAACAAAAAATTCACATACTGGAAATCAAAAATGGAAAATACCATAATGAATGTTAGAATATAGCTAAAAGTGGATAAAAATGAGGGGCTCCTGGGTGGCGCAGTTGGTTAAGCATCCGACCATCCTCCTCAGGTCATAGTTTTGGGGCTGTGAGAGGGAGCCCACATCAGGCTCCCCACTTAGCACGGACTCTGCCTGAGATTCTCTGTCTCCCTTTCTCCCTCTGCCCCACTCTCCACTCGTGTTTTCATGTACGCGCACGTGCTCTCTCTCCCTCTCTAATAAATAAATAAAATCTTTTTAAAAAAGTGAATAAAATTGAGACTACTACTTATCAAAGGTGGTGAGATATAACTAAACAGTTGATATAATTTTAAAATATTGAGCTTAAAAAAAGACTGAAAAAGAGTTAAATATATTCAATTAAGTTAAAGAAAGTAATAATAATCTAAAGAAATTAGAAAGAATGAGAGCAGATGCTAACCTAGAAAGCCGGGAGCAGATGTTAGTAAAGTGGAAAATAAAGACACAACAGAAGGAATCAATAAAATCCAATGTTGTTTTTCTTTAAAAAGATTTTTAGTTTAGAGAAAGAGAGAGAGAGCACGAGTGATGGGGCGGAGCAGAGGGAGAGGGAGAGACTGTGCTGAGCACAGAGGCCAACGTGGGGCTCGATCCCACGACCCCAAGATTGTGACCTTAGTGGACATCAAGAGTCAGACCCTCAACCAACTGAGCCATCCAGGTGCCCCCAAAGTTGGTTGTTTGAAAAGTCAAGTAAAATGGAAAGCCTGGCAACTGTGATGAGAAGACGAAGAAAGGAACATAAATAGTATTAGGAATAATACAAGACGTATCATGGCGGACAGTAAAAAAACACAATACTTTATTCATACTAATAGCTTTGATGAAACAGATTATTTTCTGGGAAAATATATTTACTACAACTGATTCAAGAAGAAACAAAAATTGGTAATCATTTTTGAAAACTGTTCAGGAGCGTCTACTAAAGCTGCACATGTGTGTCTACCTCTGCCACTCTGCTCCCAGACAACAGAATGCAAATGCACGTCCACCGAAAGGCATGACTAGAATGTTCTCAGTGGCACCATTTGTAATAGGCAAAAACCGTACTCCCCAAAGGTGCATGAAGTGAGATGGATAAATTATGGTGGAATCACATAATAAAATATTAAAAAATAAAATTAAAATTTTAATTTAAAATTTAAAAAATAAAATTAAAATTTTAATTTTAATTTAAAAATTAAAAATAAAATAAAAAAATAAAAAAAGCAGTTAAAATGAACAAACTACAATTGTATGTAGCAAAATAAATGAACCTCTCAAATATAATGTTAAATAAAACACAAGAAAGTACATTCATATAATTACTTTTATAAATGTTTACTTCTATGTATACTTCCAAAAAAAGCTACTTCCAAAAAAAAGCTTCTAAAAAAAGAAATAGAAAACTGGACTAATTTTACCCATTAATGTAACTGAAATAATAGTGAAGAAAATCTACCCACCAAAAGTCTATAGGAGAAGTCTACATAACTTTTAAGGACATACTATCTTACAGACATTGTTCTCAAGAAGAGAAAAAAGAGGAATAGCTCCCACCTCACTTTCTGAGGCTATATAACACTGCTTCCCAAACCACACAAGGCCATTACCAGAAAGAAAAATTATGAGACAATTTGTTTTTCCTTTACGGACAGATAAAATAATCCTAAATAAAATATTAAACTCAACCCAACAATGTTTAAAAAATAATCATCTAATCTGAAATAATGTACTACATTAGGACTTATCTCCGAAATCTCAGAAAATATAGTACTGTAATTCAAACACATTAATGGACTGAATGCCTGTTCCACCTCTAACATTCAATACACGTCACAGGAGAAGGAGGCTCACACTAACCAACTATGAAAGAAAATGCAGAAGGATGAGAAGAAAAACAAAACTGCCATTATTTACACGTAACTCTCTTCTTAGAAAAAGAGAATAAGAGAGTAAAAGACACAGAAGTATCAGTTAACAATCTTCCACTTGTGATCACTTAGAAAATTCAAGTGTAAAAAATAACTATTTAAAATAGAAATAAAAACTACTAAGTACTTGGGAATTAAATCTAACAAAAGATCTGCGATTACTCTATGGAGAAAAGAGTAAATGATGTGGGGAGCAAAGGTAAAAGATATTTTAATTAAACTTCCTCACTACTTATGGACCACGGACAGGTGCCTGCGACAGGCCAAACGACCTTCCTGCAGGAACTCAAATGCCTCAATGTCAGTACTTTGCTAAGCAAAAGCCAACCTTAGCTTGACCTTAGCATCCTGTTAGTCTTCTTAGGCAAATAAAAGTCCCTTTGGAAATTTCCTTTATCTCTACCTGACCCCCAAGATAGGCATTAGCAACCATCCTCCAAACAGAAGGCACACTGATATCCACTGGAACGGGTCTCACCGCAAGGCTTTGCAAGACAATAGAAAATGACCCTCAGGGTTCTGGCAACCTTGTTTCCACATTCCTCAGACACTTCCCCATCCCTAAGCCCCTCCCAACTTGTAAGCATATAACCAAGTCCCTCCTCACAACCCTAGTGCTGTTCTTTCTTCCCAGGGATCCTATCCCCCAGGACCCAACATTTCACATCAATAAACTTGAATGAAGGGGGCTCCTGGGTGGCTCAGTTGGTTGGGGGCCTGCCTTTGGCTCAGGTCATGATCCTGGAGTCCCGGGACGGAGTCCTGTATTGGGCTCCTTGCTCGGCGGGGAGTCTGCTGCTCCCACTGTCTCTCTCTCCTCTCATGCTGTCTCTCTCTCATTCTCTCTCTCTCAAATAAATAAAGTCTTTAAAAAAAAAAAACCAAAAACACTCGACTGAAGAATACTGGAAGACCTAAGTGAAAAGACTCCGCACGGTCCTGTCTGCAAAGACTCAACACCGTGGTCTGCTCATATGCTGTCGACTTCAGTCTGCAGCAAAGACCACTGGTTGGGTCTGAATATCCATATTCCCTTTTCTCTAAAAGTAGGGTTTTGTGTGTGTGTGTGACAGGTGGTTCCTACAGTTTGTAGCCCAGCCGTGTGGACTCGGTTCTGCCAACAGTACTATGTAAAGAGAGGGGCAAACGGGACTTCTGGAAGAAGATGTCAGTGGCGCCCTTCCTCTCGGGTCCTACTTCATGGGGTCCTACTTCTTCCTGGAGCTCAAGCAGCCTTCAGGCGCTGGGCAGCGGAAGCCCTGTACCCAGGACAGAACAGCAGCCAGAGAGGAGTGTGGCCCCGCCACGTCACGCCCCTGCCTCACCAGGCCAGGCCTGTCCACGTCAGCACTTCTTCCACATGAGAAAAAAACTTCTGCCTTTACAAACTTTGTTATTTTGTGTTTTCCATCATATGGAGCTAAATCTAATCCTAACTGCTATAGACTCAAAATTCAAAAGTGTGTGGTTGTCTTTTTGGTGGAACTAGACAACATGAAGTTGAATTAAGGGCCCAACTAGACATGGATATTTTGAAGAAGAACAATAAGGGAGGATTTCCTACTCCCAGCACCAGTCCTAATGGACTATTAGATGGTAGTAATTAGAGTGGCATTAGTATGTGACACACTATGCAAAGAAACAGGAGAGAGTGTCTGGGAATCAGAAGTGGACATTAGCGCTTGGTCTATGATAAAGCAGACATTACAGGTCAGCAGGAAGAGGACATACCATTTAATGAACAGCAGTGGGATAACTGGCTTATGGAAAAAGAAATTAAAACCTTTACTTCATACTATATGCAAAAAATATGTATTTATTTTAAAAATAAACTTAAAGATTTAGATGACACAAAGAAATGGAAAGATATTCCATGCCCATGGACTGGAAGAACAGATATTGTTAACATGTCTATAATACCCAAAGCAGTCTACAGATTTAATGCAATCTCCATCAAGCGACCAACAGCATTTTTCACAGCCAACCCTAAAATTTGTATGGAACCACAAAAGGCCCTGAATAGCCAAAACAATCTTGAAACAAACAAACAAACAAACAGTGTGGTATCATAATTCCAGACTTTAAGGTATACTACAATGTTGTAGTAAGCAAAGCAGTATGGTACTGGCACAAAGAC
The DNA here is from genome assembly GCF_009829155.1 of Mustela erminea. Taxonomy (NCBI): domain Eukaryota; kingdom Metazoa; phylum Chordata; class Mammalia; order Carnivora; family Mustelidae; genus Mustela; species Mustela erminea. The sequence continues at coordinate 11,623,784 of NC_045628.1, forward strand.
AGAAACATAGATCAATGGAACAGAATAGAAAGCCCAGAAATGAATCAAAAATTACATGGTCAATTAATCTTCACAAAGGAAGAAAGAACATACAATGGAAAAAAGACAATCTCTTCAACAATGCCGACAACTACATGCAAAAGAATGAAACTGGGCCACTTGCATATGCCAAACACAGAAATAAACTCAAAATGGATTAAAGACCCAAATGTGTGACCTGAAACAATAAAAATCCCAGAAGAGAGCATAGGTAGTAAGTTCCCTGACATTGGCTGTAGCAAGTTTTTTTCTAGATATGTCTCCTGAGGCAACGGAAATAAAATAAAAAAATTAACTACTGGGACTACTAAAAAAAAAAATCTTCTGCGTGTAAGGAAAATAATCAAAACTAAAAGATAACCTTCTGAACGGGAGAAAATATTTGCAAATGACATTTCTGATAAAGGGTTAGTATACAAAATATATAAAGAACTTACACAACTCAACACCAAAAAACAATCCAATTAAAAAAAAGGGTCAAAGACATGAACAGACATTTCTCCAAAGAAGACATACACATGACCAACAGACACATGAAGAGATGTTCAACATCACTGATCATCAGGGAGATGCAAATCAAAACGATAATGAGGTATCACCTCATACCTGTCAGAATGGCTAGAATCAAAAACACAAGAAACAAGTGTTGGCAAGAATGTGTAGAGAAAGGAAGCTTTGTGTACCGCTGGTAGGAAAGCAAATTGGTGCAGCCGTTGTGGAAAATAGTACGGAGGTTCCTCAAAAAGTTAAGAATAGAATTACCCTATGATCCAGTAATCATACAACTGGGTATTTACCCCAAAATACAAAAACCACTAATTCAAAGGGATAGATGAACCCCTATGTTTATAGCAGCATTATTTATAACAGCCAAATTTGCAGTCAGCCCGTGTCCACTCACAGATGAATGGACAGAGATGTGGGGTGGGTGTTTGAATAAAGGGACTATCTGTATCTCTCTCTCTATAAATGGAGCATCAGTCAGCCGTAAAACAGAATGAAATCTTGCCATTTGCAACAAGGATGGAGCTAGAGTATGTTCTTTTTAAAAAGATTTTATTAATTTTATTTATTTGACAGAGAGAGTGAGAGCGAGTGTGTGAGCACAAGCAGGGGAAGTGGCAGGCGGAGGAAGAGGGAGACGCAGGCTCCCCACAGAGAAGGGGCCCAACAAGGGGCTCTGGGATCATGACCTGAGCCGAAGGCAGACGCTTAACATGGCCTTGAACTGCGCAGATCCACTTATACACAACATTCAGATGAACACAGTACAGTTTAGGGTACTGGTGGGCTTCCAGTCAGCAACAGCCTATTAGTAATTAAGCTTTGGGGGAGTCAAAAGCGATACATGGGTTTTTCACTCTGCTGGCGGTCAGCGCCCCTAATCCCCACGTGTTCCCGGTCAAGTGCATAGGAACAGGTAATTCACACAAGAGGGAAGCCTGAGTCAATACAGGTAAGGAAAGATGTTCTACTCACTGGGATTAGGAAATGCAAATTAAAACAGCAGCGGGTTATTTCTCACCCACAAGACTGGCAGAAATAAAATGCCTAACAACACCAAGTAAGGGGAAGCCGTGAAGGAAACGGAGACTCGGATTGTCAGTGAGAGTGTAGCTTGGCACAGTGTGGACAGCAACGAGTCCGGACTGAGTAAAACTGAGGCTGGTCTATGACCCAGCAATTTCACTTCCAGGCAGCTACCGGTGCCTAAGGCGGCAGTTAGGAGGGTGTTCTATGAAGCACTGATTAGGATATCAAGCAAGAAAATGTAAAAAAAAGTAACTGCCCAGAAGTAGGGACATAAATTAATAAATGGTTCTGTCCTATAAAGGACTATTATATGAGCATGTGGAATAAAGGAACTAGATCTACTGAATAAATCTTCAAAATACAAAGCTGAACGAACACAGAAAGTCACAGGAGAATATGAATGTATAACGTCATTTACATAAATTTTAAAAATACTCAGAACAACAGGATACTATTGAAACGATTTTATGGCTGTATACTGGTGGTGGTTTTGCCCCCTGGGGGGTATTCAAAAATGTCTAGAGGCACTTTGGGCAGGGTGTGGGGGGCGGGATGGTGGAGCTGCTGTGTGGAGTGGGCAGGGAAGCCGCTAGGCACCCAGCAAGGTGCAGGACAGAACCGGTCCGGCCCAAAATAACCACAGCATCTAGGCTGAGAAATTCTAACACAAAAACAGGTGCTAAACATACAAACAGGCATAGGGTTAGGCCCCCACCCACCAGCTGCAGGCCAGTGGGAAAGGCAATGAACCTTTGGTAGAAACTGTAACATTTTATTTCTTTAAAGGGAGTGAGAGGGGGAAGAGCAGGCAAAGCAAAACCAAACCCCTATCCCTCTGCTCCTGTGATGGCAAAAAAGTGCTTAAAAAGCAGAAAGTTACAGGAGCTCTAGACTCTAGGATGTTTTGACACTAACTTGCTCTGATGCAGGTTAACTACGAGCCTCTACAAACAGGAAACGCTTCCTTTACTTTGTCTTCTTCAAAAGCAATAACCACATATTTAAAAGAGGAAAAAGGAAACAGCTTGCATTTTGATCAACCGTTTTTATAAAATATCTGTCATTAGTGGTAAAGAGATTCTTCAAATGAAATAAAATTTATTATGAAAATTTAAAAAATAACTGATTTTCTAGTTCAGAACTGTAAACATTCGCAACACTTTATCAAGCGGAGGCCCCATGGACTAAACCCTACCTCTAAAGGCTTTGATGGGTTTCAGGGCAGGCTGATGAGGCAGCGTGTACGCTGAGAAGTGTCTACACGGGGAAGCTGGGTCACAGCAGCGCCCTAGTGGCTCTCTGTGGGCCACTCCCAAGGGAGGGTAGAAGCAATGTTCACGTGGAGCCCACTGTCTCCGGGGAAGGCAAGACATCTGAAATGGAAAAAATCAGGAGGCAAGGTGGACTAGAATTCAGATGGGCGCCGAGCAGCATCAGCTAAAGGGCCCGGCAGGTGCAGAGTGGGCACCGAGCAGCCGAAGCACAGGGGAAAGCTTCAGAGAGGACGGGGGCTTCACTGAATTTCAAAGGACGAGGAGATGGAGAGGAGAACCAGACACTTGTCAACCTGTTCAAAGAGTAGGTTTATACCTGCTTCAAGGGACAAGGCAGGGAGCACTAAGAAGTCCGGAGACAGGAGCAGTCAGGCGGAGGCAGCTGAGGGACCAAGAATAGTCTCTAGAGCCAGGTGACCTGGGTTCCCAGCCCAGCCCTGCCACTTCCGGTGCGACCTCAGACCTTAGTCTGAGAGAAATTTCTCTGAGCCTGTTTTCTCTTCTATGAGAGTAACACCACACTTAGCTCATAAAGACATTATGGGAAATAAATGAGTTAATACAGGGAAAGCATTTAAAAAATAACCTGAAAAAAAATTTTTTTTAAAGACTTTTTATTTATTTATTTGACAGACAGAGATCACAAGCAGGCAGAGAGGCAGGCAGAGGGAGAGGGGGAAGCAGGCTCCCCAATGAGCAGAGAGCCCGATGTGGGGCTCGATCCCAGGACCCTGAGATCATGACCTGAGCTGAAGGCAGAGGCTTTAACCCACTGAGCCACCACAGGTGCCCCAGAGCCTGAAAACTTGTAAAAGCTTATTATATATATTAGCTATTGTCCCCACCTAATGTCTGCATTATGCCTTCCAGCGTTATTTCTTGTCTTGCGAACTCAACTGTGGGGCCCGTAGGGCTGTGACGGGGCGAGAACGGCGCTCTCCGCAGCCTCCCAGGGAGGCCAGCAAGGCTCGAGGCTCAGGGCAGCCCGCACTCGTTCCCCAGTCACAGAGCGAGATGCAGGACAATTACGGAGTGCACACGGTGAAGGTGATGGTTGAGAACACGTAGAAGTCTCTGGAAGCACTGCCCTCATCTGAGAAGGGCCGGTCGCTGGAGGTGAGGCACGCTGGATCCCCAGCTGCGGCGGCTGCAAGGCCTCATCCATGCGCGAGGCCGGAGCGTCACGCAGGCAGCTGGGTCCTCCGCTCTCCGCGGTCTGTGGCTGCCCCTGCCCGGGGACCCCGGCCGGGAGAGTCCAAGGGAGGCTGTGGGTTCAGTAGGGAGATGGTAAGACCGCATGATGTCTGCCTGAGGAGCAGAGGAAATGAGGCGGCACCCATGCTAGGAATTACTAACCCTCCACAGACCAGGACTTTCCAGTATTCTCCACGTCACGGCACATACAGGAGAAGACGTATCTGCATGGCACTCTCGGAACAGACCACCAAAGCTGCCTGCAGCCGGCGGCCCCGTGGGCTGAGGGGACCCGTATCGCAGCCCATCTGTGACCATGACACGGTGGCTGGGATGTTCTACCACAGAAAAGACCGCCCTGTTTTGGTAGCACTAGTTAAGGTTAAAGCAGCATAATTATCTGGTGTCTACTAATGTAGCTGTTAGGACCTCAGGCAGTGAAGCTAGAAAGAGAAGTTAGGTGGCGGCCTGCCTTCTAGAAGCTCAATTTGGTCTTCGAACCATTCGTTTTTCCCTTTTGCTTCTAGGGTACCAATAATACCCTTTACTTGATCCAGAGGAACGACCTCAGCTCTCTGCTCGGAACCCCGGGGGCTCTGGGCCTACGAACCCTCCCGGCTCTGCTCTCAGGGCCCCCGCAGCTGTCTTCTCCTACTCCTATCCTTGAAATGCCAGGGCCCCTTAGGTTCTGTGTGGGGTTATTCCTCTACTTTTCCATGTCCCGTCCCCAGGTGCTCCGGCTTTCCTAGGGCTTTAGTCACCATGCATGTGATGGAAACTCCGAAACCCCTACCTCCCAGGGCTGCACCCCAGAGCTACACACCTGCCTCCTGGACACTCCCACTTGGATGTTCCAGAGACATCTAAGATGGAACACGTCTCAAACAACGTTCATCTTCAGTCCCATGTCTCTGTGTCCCCAATCCTGGGGACTGATGTCAATACCCACCCACTCACATAAGCCAGACCACTAGGCTCTGCCGACAGTAACTCCTCCATGTCTGGGAATCGCTACCCACCTCTCTCCACCGCACTCTCACTGCGCTGTTTCAGGCCTGCGTCAGAGTGTGCGGGCTCCACAGTGAGTTTCCCAAGATACAAATCTCACCAGGTCGCTCTTCTACTTCCCACCCTTCAGTGCCTCCCCACTGTCTTCCTATTAATCTTAAAAGATTTATTCATTAATAATAATCACAAACTCATCACTTGCTAAGATAATATATTTTTACAAGAAAATAACAATGCTTTCAAAATATATTTTCTGTGAGGGCTGATACATTCCGTAAGGACACGAAAAGAATCTGTTCATGAGAAGAATCCGTTCAGGTGAAGATCTGCTGCAAATCTGTTAACAGTCTGACTTAACAGAAGACGGCTGGATTCTCGTATTGGCTTTTGTATTCAATTCTGTTGTATGTTACTTTGGCCTCTAAAGTATATTAAAAAAAAAATCTGGCCTCAAATAGAATACAGTTAGGAAGAAAAAAGGCGAGTACATGAAGAGTCTTCTCAAATAACTGTAGACACACTTCTCTGATACCACTCAGCAAGTCCCCACAGCTCTTGGGGCAAGGTTGGCATTTCTTGCCATGGTTGGCCAGCGTCTGTTCACCAGTCCAATGGTCTTTCTTCACCTTCACATTCTAGAGTCTTGCCCAGGAGCCTGCCCTAATCCCCCAAACGCTCCTCTCCTACACTCGCTCTCACGTCCTCTCCGAGGACGGCATTGCACTGCGGGTCTGTGCTGACTGGCGGGACTCCCACGGTGGCCGCAAGCCCCACGAGGGCTGAGACCAGCCTCATCTGTGTTTGTGCATCGGTCTCACATCTGCGCACTTAACGAATACTGGCGGAATGAATCAACGAACGGAGCATGTTGCGGAGTTCAGTTCTACAGGATTTTCATGAGCAAAGGCCTTATGGTTAGCTTTGACAGGGGAGCCCAGCAGGCTAGTAAGGGAGGTTTGGATGGAAGGGATGGGAGGGGCTAAAGCAAGGCACCTCAGAGAGCACAGCTCGCACGGATCCACTCTTAAAGGACAAGAGGCACGCTCTCGCCCGGACACAGGGGCCAGGAGGTACAGAGAACCACTTCTGGGAGACTGGGGCGTGCCGGGGAAGCCACACGTCAGCAGGTACCTGCAATTCCCCACATGGCTTCCAAGTGTGGAAGCTGCAGCTCGCGGTGTAAGTAGGAACGAGCTTTGTTCCTTCGTCTATCTTCTGTGGGCCACACACGACACGGGGCCAGGCAAGGGGGGCCGCGACACACACGGGAGCGACTCCTTCCCATACCCCCGAAAGGGCTTGGCGGGGATGACAAGCCAAAGCATCATGTGAAACCAAGCGAGAGGCCGTGAAGACAAAGTCTGTGACTTCGGCTCAGGGAGGCCACCTTGGCAGACTCACAGCTGGTGCCACGCGCTACTCGTGCAGAAGGAGGTGGACCACAGGCCACAGCCGTCGGGGAAAGCTTCCTGGCAAAACTCGGAAAGAAGAAAAACCACCTCCCACCCCCCAACGCAGGCAAACTAGCAGTCCACTCATCCCCTGGAGGAAAGAGGGGCGGGTCAACAGCGAGAGTCAAGGAGCAGGGAAGCGGCCGGAGCCCACAGGTGCTACACCCCTGCACCCGTCGCCTGCTACCATGTCCTTCTGGGCCCCAGGCAGCAAGCGCCTTAGCAGGTGTTGGGAGAAAATCATCAGTTAGAGGGAGACTCGGTGAGCCCTTGAACAAACTCCCAGGCTACTTTCGCAGCTCTCGGTTTCACTTTTTCTTTGTGGTTTACGCTACTGGCCAGTTTTAGGGACTCAGACACTTCATTTCATACCCTTCTTCTCGGCAAAACTGAGAACACTTTCCACAGCAGTAAGATCAGGAACAAAACACATGGTTTTGCTCAGTTTGGAGAGTCTCTGGCTTGGAAGGCCGGAGTTCCCGCCAGTCCCGCAGCTCTCGGCCATGTCTCTTCTTCCCTTGTTGCTCTGGCGAGCAGAGCTCCGGAGGCCACAGCCTCACTCCATTCCAGTCTCGGGCTGGCAGGGCCAGGTCCAGGGGTGCTGCCTACGGACTGAGCTGGGGTGTCAGTGAGGGGAGGGGCACAGAGGGACCCGAAGAGGCTACCGTCAGGAGGCTTTGTGACAGCCTAGGACACAGCCCAGCGGCTGGGCTACTGTGGCAAGGAGCACCGTGACTGGGGTGCGAGCCAACGGGCATGCTCCCTGAGTCTCATGTGTTCCATGTGATGACATTTCTCTCAGGAGGCCCCAGGCTCCTACCATACCTCTCTTACTTCTCCTGAGACATGGGTACAATTCTAACAAGTTAGTTTCTGCTTTAGCTGCAAATGTAAGAGATGGATTCTTCTTTTGAGGCAACAAAGCACGGTCCCTGGTAAATTCTGGCTGGGGAGCCACAGCGCGGCAGGGGAAACTCTGGAGGAGCAGCAGGGCTCAGCCTCAGCTTCGCCGTTTGCCCTGGTGACAGGCTCTGCTGCCTGCCCTTCGGGGCACGAGGACGAAGTGTGGTACTGGGAGTGCGTGCTGAGCCACACAGAGCATTTGTGTCTGTCACTGTTTTGCAAAGGCCGGCTGACCGACCCCTCTCTCTGAATGGGGAAGTCAGCATCAAAGATGTCCTCAGCTTTCTGGGGTGGGGTGGTTTGGCTTCTGGTAGAGCAGGGGAACCCTCCGTCTCTTCTGTGAGGAGGAGCTGGTGGTGAGGGGTGGTGTGAGGGAGACAACACGTGTCCCCAGACCCAGCCTCGGGCTGGGGACATTTGGTGGAGGAAGAGGACACCTATCTCTTGTTGGAAAGCTTTCTTCCTTAGTTTTATTTACTCGTGACCACGTATCCAAGTTATGGTAGGGACGGCACAGGCTAAGGACCTCAGCGCACCTTCCTTGAAAACAGGAATAAAAGCACTTTCGGTATGGAAATGACTGACTTCTGCATCCCAGCTTTCGTTTTCCCCCTTCTTGGCCTGCTGAAGTTCTGGCCATTTTTTGCCTCCTTAACTTGAGCTCTCCACAAAAATTATTAAAAGCCAACATTAAAATTAGTTCTGGTGCTTGTTACCATAAGCATTTTGATAGAAGAAGAGAAACTCATCATTAAAAATGAGATTGGGGGGGCCTGCTGGCTTAGTTTAGCATCGGACCCTTGATTTGGGCTCAGGTCATGATCTTGGGGTTGTAAGATCGAGCTCCGCGTCAGGGTTCGTGGTGGGTGTGGAGCCTGCTTAGGATTCTGTCTCCCTCTCCCTCCTCCCTCTCTAAACATAAAAATAAAAAATGAGATTGGGTATTACTCAAGATTTCCCCTCTCCCCCCACAGGGAGGCCAACATTTTCAGGTCTTCAGTGATCACATCTCGCTCCCTTACTGTCCTTCAAGCAGCTGAGTGTGCTTGGGTGGGCGCGCCCTTCCCTTCGGATGTCTGGTTGGCATCCAGAGAGCCTGGTGACTCCCGGACTCAGTCTCTCCTTTGTACGTCAAACCCAGCCAAGTCTCAAGTACACTGAGCTTCCCTCCAAAGGGGGTGTGCCACTTTCTAAATCCTTGTTGTTCTACTCTGAGATTAAGCCAACAGCCTCTTGGATGACATCAGTGCCACCAACACCATCCCTATCCAATACGTGCAGCCTTGCAGGTGAGTGACATCACTGCCACCAATGCCGTCCCTGTCCAAAAGGCGAAGCCCTGCGGGCAACTGAGGATTGGTGCCACCAATGCCGCCCCTGTCCAATATGCGCAGCCCTGTGGGTGTGACATCACTGCCACCGATGCCGTCCCTGTCCAATACGTGAAGCCCTGCGAGTGACTTTGGTGCCACCAACATCATCCCTGTTCAATATGCACACCTATGCAAGCGAGGGACATCAGTGCCACCAATATTGTCCCTGTCCAATATGCACAGCCCAGCAGGCAAGTGACATTGCTGCCACCAACACCATCCCCATTCAATACGCACAGCCCTGCAGGTGAGTGACATCAGTGCCACCAATGCCGTCCCTGTCCAGTATGCGGAGCCTTGTGGGTAAGTGACATCGGTGCCACCAACGCCGTCCCTGTCCAATATGTGCAGCCCTGTGGGCGAGTGACATCACTGCCACCAACACTGCCCCTCTCCGATCCATATATCAGGTGAAACTTCCTCATAAGTCCTTTCACGACGCCCCTGCCCCCACGGAGAATTTATTGTCCCGTTACCAGACCCATTCTGTTATTTCTTCCTCTCCCGTGCATGTTCCATCCACTCACTGTGTCCGCCCGAAGTGTGCCTGTCCCTAAAATGCCTTCCCCTGTTCCCTCCGACTGTCCTCACTGTCTGCACGGGACCCAGCTCTTGTTTTGGACCTGTAATTGGTTTCCTTTTGACAATCCATCCTTACTGTGCTCTCTCTCTCTCTGCTGAACTTCTGGAGACCCGGTCAAGCTGCTGACATCAGAGCACATGGACCGCGAGCCCAGGCTTCCCAGGTGTCAGCGCGAAGCTGGGCTAGATGACCCCGAAACACCGGCTGTCAGCTGCCTCGTCCTAGTTGATACACTGAAGAGTATCTTGACCCAAGCAGTTCTCTCTCAAAATGAGCCCAGCAGCCACCTGCCAGAGTCGCCGCGGGAGGCACGCTAGGGGATCTCCACTTCATCCTGTCCTGACTGCTCCTCGGCGCCGCTGCACTGGGCAGGGAGCTCTGTGAGCGTCTCGGGCAAGCAGGCCTCCTGGAACTGCAGAGTGGATGGTCTCCCAGTGGGGAAGGCAGATGCAGACAAGGGAAGGGCCGTGCAGTGGCCACTCTCAGCCCCAAGCCCAAGCTCAGAGCCACGAACTGTGCCTGCCTCTCGCACTGCCTCCCCAACCCCCACCCTGGAATCCAGGCTCAGCTGCATGCATCGGTCTCTATCACTTTAAAAAGTACGGTCTTTTAAAAAATCACAGTATCACTAATCTGTATTATCATCTCGGACAAGAGTCATTACTCACCGCTCTGGAAATTCCAGGGCTCCCTCTGCGTTATTCACAAAACCACATCTGTCAACCACAGCACCAGGCTGCAGGGTCTGAGCCCGGAGTGGGTTCCATGAAATTCAAGCCTTCACAAGATGATCAGAAGGATTTTTCCTGAGAAACTCCTGAGTACTCCAATGATCCTTCCTGAGCTAGAATCATTTTCTGGTTTTGAAAACCCACAGGAATGGCTTTTTAGGGGGGCAGGAAAAATTTGTAAAATGATTATCAGGATGATTTTTCTAAAATACCCCTGTTTAGCATTACGTCTATTTTGGGGGCACATCTCTAAATTCACTTGTGGTTTTAAAAAGTGATTAGTAGTGGCGCCTGGGTGGCTCAGTGGGTTAAGCCTTTGCCTTCGGCTCAGGTCATGGTCCCAGGATCCTGGGATCGAGCCCCACATAGGGCTCTCTGCTCGGCGTGGAGCCTGGTTCCTCCTCTCTCTGTCTGCCTCTCTCTTACTTGTGATCTCTGTCTGTCAAATAAATAAATAAAATCTTTTTAAAAAAAAAGTGATTAGTAAGTGATAAGTTATGAAAAGGACTAAGACTGCTTATAACTTCTATCTCTCCAAAATGCTGACTGTGCCCTCATGAGACTGTCCCACACTCTTCTTTCTCAGAAGGCACCGAAGCAGAATGGAAAACAGAAATGATTTTCTCGAGGTCACTTAATGAGTCAGTCTTGGAGATGGATTAGAATTTAGATTGATCCTATCTTTCTCTTCTGAATTTTTGTCAAAAAGGTCAGTATGATCAACTAGCAAAGCACCAAAACCGTAAGAGCTTCTGCAAGGAGGTACAGATCGAGATAAACAGCTTGGCTTTAATTTCACTTGAAAATAGAGCTCTTGCACCTAATTTTCATTTAATTTGCAGATTTTTATCAACTAAGCACTAGTAACTTATTCCGTACCTGAGACTATACTCTTCACACTCATAAAAGAAAAAAGTCATAAAAGAACCAGCGCTAACTGGTTAGAGATTGCTTTGTTGACAAGGCAGCACAGCAACTTGGCGAGAATGATTTTTAAATCAAATTGCGCCAAAAAGTGAAAGAGCAAAACTAAAAAGGAAAAGTGCTGAGACGCGTGCCACGTGCCACGTGCCACCAAGGCTGCCCGGGCTCGTCCAGGCTGAGCACCTGCCCCTCTGCATTCAAGGTGGACCACTTTGCTACACACACGCACGTGCACACAACGTGAAGGTACAGGGACACCGCTTGCAGGGCCCCCCTCGGAATGCACTTCCTGCACGAAGTACTCCTTAGCCCCCAGTGGACAGGCCGGGCGCCTCTCCTGGAAGAGCGCGCCTGACGTTCTGCTCTAATTGTCCTGTTCTCCTCTCAGCTCGGGGAGAGCACGGCTCCTGCTGTGCTGTCTTGTTCACTGTGCTGCTCCCCAGAGCCTGGCGGGACCCGAAATCCACCTTGTGGGAAGTAACTGTTAGTGGAAGTTGTAGTGCTGGTGAGGCCAAGAGGTGACTAAGAAGCCCATCAGAGGCCTAGCCAGGGGAAGGGGCAATGCCAGAAAGTCACTCGGTGGGACAGCACCGAGCAGGCAGAGCAAGCAAATCGAGAAAGAACACATTAGTGACTGCCTAGGGCTAGAGGTCTGGGGAGACTGAGCAGTGAGTGCCACTGGGCACGGTTTCTTTTTGGGGTAATAAATTGAGCGTGCTGATGGTTACACAACTCTGTCCATATATTAAAAAAATCACTGAGTTGTACACTTACCACACACATTGAAACCTGTGAGCATTTTTTCTTTTTTAAAGATTTTATCTATTTATTTGACAGAGATCACAAGTAGGCAGAGAGGCAGGCAGAGAGAGAGAAGAGGAAGCAGGCTCCCTGCTGAGCAGAAAGCCCGGTGTGGGACTTGATCCGAGGATCCTGAGATCATGACCTGAGCCGAAGGCAGAGGCTTAACCGACTGAGCCACCCAGGCGCCCCCCTGTGAGCATTTTTAATACACGAAAAGTATTTTATTGAATTTTTAGAATACTTGATTAATGATAGAACACTCATGATTTGCAGGGCAGATATGACTCATAATAATGTATATGTTAGGTGTTACCTAACAACGGTCGCCGGGGTGGATAAGAGAAACAATTTTCACAGCCACAAAATGTAACTAAGAGAGCGTGAGAGGATCCAGCCCAGCTCGGTTCAACTGAACACTGCAAAAATAACTGAACTGCATCTGTAAGTAACAGTGAGCGGACGTAGGCAGCAACATCTTCTTTCCTTGTGGGTCGAACAGACCGCTTACTACTGAACACAGAGCTGACTGTCATCTAGGAAACACTGGGAAGCCCAAAGAAGTGAAGAGGCAATGAAGAAATCAGCACCAACAGACTCCATCGCTTTCGAGACAAAACCCCCACTTGGCTCACACCACGCATGGTGCACCCACAGAGGGCTTCACCGGACCTCTGCTTCCAAGGGAAATGGAGAAGCACCTTCTAGAAAGTTCAAACACCAAGTTTTCATTGTGGTGTTGAAGATGAAACAACAGAGAAAATGGTGGGCACACAACTAACAGATGATCAGAACCCAGAGAGAATTAAGACTTCTTGGTAAAACTTCGCTTTGAAAGTTGCTGGCTACAGAATCTTCTAGAGCAACAGGCCGGCAAAGTTCTTTTTTACCAAAGATCAGGTAGTGAGTGTTTTAGGCTTTGGAGACCAAGAGGCAAAACTGAAGATCCTCTGCAGGTACTCAGAGAACCACGGACAACGCACAACCCAGTCTTAGCTTTGCGGCCACAGCCTACTGACCCTTGTTCTAGGGGTTACAAGTTTTTAAGAGGAGTGACTATCAGGTTAGCTCCTAAATCAGAACTCTTCTCAAACACCCTGAGGGCCAGAAACAGACATCCAGTGAGATTATAACAATATTTATAGATCTTTCTGGAATATAAAGTAATTACATGTAAATTCTTTTATCCTCATGACAATGCTTAGGTAGACTGTGTACCGATCTCACGGTCAAGACAGGGTTGATCCCTTCACTGCAAATTCCTTGCTCCTTCACTTCCATTCTGCTGCTTTTCTACAGTGAAGCGCCGGGGCAAGGTCTTCCCTCACGACCGGCAGAGAGGGCCCCACGAGCCGAGAAGCCGTGGAGACGTGCAGCAAGTCAACGTTCAAATGCTCACGCCTGTGGGGGTTTCAGGGCTGCCCCGGGTGTGCGACCACGCAGACGCCCTGCGAGGCCTGACTGTGGCCCTTAGCTCTCACTCCGTCAGATGCCCCGCCTCGCCACACACCCTGAGAACACGCAGCCCTCGTCACCTCCCCACTGGCCTTCTTACCCCGGGTCACCTTTTCCACTCATCACTCAGTGATGGCTAAAATAATCCTTCTGAAAAACAAACCTAACCTGCTCCCCTCCTCGTAAGACCTCAGTGACTCATGACTTCTTGCAGAACAAAAGGAAAAACAACTCTTCCTGCAGCCTAAGAGCTGCTCTGTCTGGGCCTCTGCGCTCTCCCCGGCCTCTTCCTTCGGGAAACCTGCACCCCGGCGAAGGCAGTTACTGGTCACTCCCACAGCTGTGTCGAGGCCCTCTGCTTCTTCTCCCTGGGTTCCCTGGGCCTGAAACACCTACCTGAATGCTGGCGTATCCAAGGTTGCTCTTAGGCCCGGAGGGGGACCGGGACTCTGGTTCTGCTGCACATAAGCTCCAGCCGGGCCCGGCGCCTGCCCTGCCCGTGTATCCTCCTCGAGCAGGTGCTGATCTCTCGAGGGCCCGAGCAGTGTCCTTCATGCGCCCAGCGCTACACACTCCAGCAGGACCAAGAGAGACAAAAACAAGCAAAATGCATAGCTCCTGGCTTGCAAGAGCTCACCTGCCCCTCGAAGAGCAGCACAGACCTGTGAGAGGTTACGTAACAGCCAAAGTGGAAAAATGACCCGCAGCTGCCAAGTACCACAGTGACTCCGAGCCGGGCCCAGCCGCGCAGCCAGCGGCTGCCAGGGAGAGGACAGCAGCCACGGCCCGACACTCTGCCCCAGGATGCACAGAGGAGTGGGAGGACCTCGGGTGTGGATGGCGAGGAGAACCAGAAGGAAGGACTGGGGCCCTACCCGTGGCCCTACGCAGTGACCATCACTACGAGTCCTCGAGACAACTGTTCAGGGGCCTGTCGGCAGTACGTACCACGAGCAGGTCCAGAAAGATCACATCACTGGGCCTCATGAACTTAATTAAGGACACTACACTCCGACCCTACTGGTGCTCTGGCCTCAAGCTCTAGGGGAAGCATGGGGACAGAGTCATCCCGGCGCTCCCCATCCTTTAAGCCGTGGAAGGTGTACACACCGGGGAGCGTTCTAAGAACGTCTGCGGTCGTACAACATCACAACTAACTTGAAAGACCACAGGTGGCCCCGGAATGAGGCCCAATGGCCTCACTGGAAGCGACGAACGTCCCTAAGCTTCCAGTCCGCGGGCGGCCTCTCCGAGCGGCACTCCCCCAACGCGAACCGGTTCTTGCTGAGCGCAGCAATCTTCTCCTCCCTACCATCTCCGCTTCACTCTCACTTGGGGGCGCCGGCACCGGAGTCCGAACACGCACCCTCCTACTCCCCCTCAAACATTCTGTTCTCGCCGGCTGTGGAGCTGCGCGGGTTTCTGCTTCCCTCCCTGGCACCGCCTCCTTCCTCCTCTGGGCTCTGGAAACGTGGGCTCCAGGGGGTCTTTAATGGTCTGTTCCCACGTGTCCTCTCACAGAGGGTATCTGGACACTTCCCAGGCCCCACTATTCCCCTGGACTCAGCTGGCCTCTATCCACTGAGTCGTTCTGTAAATATTGCACACGTATTTGTCATGAATTTCCCCAACACATGAGTTTCTGGCATGTGCCGAGCATCATCACACACTGGCGTTCCGGAGGAAAAAGTCTCCACGCACCGCAAGACACACTACGGGCAGATAGAGGGAAGTCAGTCAGAGTAAGGCGCCTGATCATGGGGAGGGCCATGAACGAGACCCCAGGGGCTGGTGGGCTAGAGAGAGGATCAGAGCCGACCGGGAGGCTGCAGCAGGCTTCCCAGAGGAGGTGATGTTTGAATGGAGCCCTGAATGAGCAGGAGTTGGGCAAGCAGACCCTGTGCATGTGCTGGGCGAGGGGGGAGTAGATTGTCTCAGGCAGAGCACAGGGCAGAAGCAAGGGCACGTGGCGAGAGACACCAGGGCTCTGACCCACCCCTGAGCTGAGCGGGGTTAGCCGAAGGCTGCGCGGGGGGGCCGGGCGAGCACCCGTGGCTAAAACGCAGGAAGGGCTCTGGGTAATGAGTGTTAACTACCTTGAAAGCCACGAAGGGCTTCTGAAGGAGTTTGGTGGAGTGGAACAGTCAGATTTGTGCGTCAGAGATCACCCTAGGGGATGACTCGTGGGGCCGAGACAGGAGAGGGAGCTCTGGCCAGACTCAGAGGCAAGCTAAGTGCTGACGAGCTACGGCAGTGGGAGGGAGACGGGAGACGGGGGGTGGGTGGTGATGAAAGCTTTCTACCGCAGGCGAAACCAGGACCTTCTGGCTTGGGTCTCCGCGCAGGTGATGGTGGTTTTCATTCGGGGAGGG
The DNA here is from genome assembly GCF_009829155.1 of Mustela erminea. Taxonomy (NCBI): domain Eukaryota; kingdom Metazoa; phylum Chordata; class Mammalia; order Carnivora; family Mustelidae; genus Mustela; species Mustela erminea. The sequence continues at coordinate 11,639,425 of NC_045628.1, forward strand.
AGTGAGGAGAAGCCATTTTAGCCAAGAAATGGAAGACTTCACGTGCCCATGGAGTGCGAGGGTGGAGATGTCCAGTGGGCGGGGGATGTTTGGGGCTGGAGCCCAGGAGAGAGGGAGTCCGGTCCGTAACCCAGATCTGGTTGCTGGAGCTGACAGCGGGGGAACGGGAGGGACTGGGGGTCACCTGCTGGGATGACAGAGCCTTGAGAAACGACAGGGAGCGAGCCGAGAGGTGCTCCATGAGGAGAATGCCCTGATTTTGGCCACGGCACTCACACAGCTGGATTTAAAGATCGTCTTCTGTCTCCTCCTCCTTGCTCTCTTTCTCCCGTCCACAGCACACACTGCAATAAGACAGATTTTTCTAGAACACTGTCTTGCCTTTACTACCAGCTAAACCACATTTCATAGCCTCCTGTGTCGAAACCCAAATCTGTCGTCAGGTTAAAGCACCCTCTATTACAGGTGCACAATGATTTCTGGTCTCTCACTTGTACCTGGCCCTGCTTCGGCCGGGGGGCCTCCTTTGGGTCCTCCTTTCCAGGACCTCTAATCACCTCCATGCCTGCCCCGCTCCTGCTGGTCCTTGGCTTAGTATCAGCTGCCTCATCTCAGCCCACCCAATCCTGTCTGTCCTCCCACTGAAACCACATGGCAGCGGGCAGCAGGGACGGCGCTCTTCTCGGCTACCTTACGCTCTGGGTGCTCAGGCCAATGATTCCTTGTTCCCGGATGTTCTCTAATTCAAGTATATCTGCCGAGGCTCCCTGAGCTTGATCACAGAGTCGCTGGGGAAACGACATGTTTTGCACTTCTCTCCTGCCCACGGAGTACCCACCAGCCTTGCTCAGAGAGTCGAAGTAATGACCGACCGACCGTGACCCCGGAGCCCAGTGAGGGGCACAGGTGGGTGATGGAGGGCACGGAGCAACCGCCAGGTGGAGAGATGAACTACGCCAGCACAAGGCGAACGATCTGTGAAGGCACACACTGAGACAACGCTTGAGCATGATACCAGCATGCTTATCTACCAGAAACATCTCCTGCCGAAGAGACAGAATGACTCAGCCCCTGTCACCAGCCGCCCCGTGCTGGCACAGGAGGAGTGGACAGGACGGCAGGGATGGCCCCACTCTCGGGCTGGACTGGCTAGCAACAGCAACAGAGACCAGTGCTGAGCCCTCGCATACCACCCCTGCTCAAGGAGAAGCAGCAGCCAGTGCAAGACAGGCTATGCTGGGCCCTTTTCATTCTGGAAGGGACAGTGTTATGAACCGAAAGCTGCCCACCCCCAAATTCCCAGGTTGAAGTTCCTAACCCTCCTTGTGACCAGAGCTGGGGACAGGGCCTTTCAGGAGGTAATTAAGGTTAAATGAGATCATAGGGTGGGACCTGAATCCAAGAGGACTGCTGTCCTCCCAAGAAGAGACACAAGACATGCGCATTCTGGGAAGGGGCCATGTGAGGCCGGAGCGGGGAAGGCGGTCATCGGCAGGCCCAGGAGAGTCCTCTCCAAAACCGACCCTGCCCGCACGCTGATCTTGGACTTCTGGCCCCCACAACAGGAAGGAAAGAATGTTCTGCTGGTCGGACCTGCTGCTGTGGTCTTCTGCTGTGGCAGCCTGAGAGACGCTAACAAGGGCAGCGATGTGGCGTCACCGGAGCGGACACGCGCTCTGGCTCTAGGTCCGCTGCCTCTTCTGTCAGCCAGAGCCCCCACCTGGGGGTTACAGAAGCTCACTCCACCCACCAGACTTCCAGCTAACGTCGTGTCACATCGCAAGGTCACTTACAAGGGGCGCACAGGTGGCACGGACCCCCTCACCCATCACACGGCTCCCCAGTCTGGAGAGGGAGCTCTGCAAGGCTCTGGGGTTCCGCACGCGGCACAAACCCTACATCAGCAACCAGCATCCAGGCGCTGCGTGCCCAGCAGGGAGAACACGTGGGTTCTGCGAAGAAGACGGAGGAGGGGCAGTGGCCCTAAGTACCCTCTCAACCAGTGACCTGGCCCTAAGTACCCTCTCAACCAGTGACCTGGCCCTAAGTACCCTCTCAACCAGTGACCTGCTTGGGAATCTGGGCTTCCTGTCCCTGAAACTAGATTCCATGGGCTCAGAGAGCTCGCCGCCCAGGAGGGTAACGCTTCCACTGGGGACAAGATAAGGCCATTACATGTGAAGTGACAGCTGCTGCCCAGTCATTTTGGGCTCTTGTGCCGACAGCAGCAGGCCAGGAAAGAAGTCATTTTCATGGCAGGATTAAGTAACTGTAATCCTCCAGAAAAGGCACAACTAGGGGGACAAAAGTAGGAGGGAAAAACATGTGTGGCATGAGGGTGTCTCCTGGGATGCCCATGCCCTGGTTTTTACGGTAAAAGGACAAGGGCAGCAGATGCAGCCTGAGAGAGGCAAGGTGACCCGGGACTGAGACCTCATAGGGATGACGTTCTGTGTCACCTCACCAGACTGTCTTCCTGCCAATGGTCAAATGGAAAGTAGAAGAGGGACGGGGTGGCCAGGGTGGCCTGAAGAGCAACTTCCCCAGAAGGGGATGAAGTGTGTCCTAATCTTCCTCTTGAAGGTTTCTCCAGGGGCAAGAGCATCACTGGAGTCCTGCAGGAGCTGCTCCAAGAACTTCTGTCAACCAGGAAGATGCCAGCAGCACAAGGGGTGGGTGCTTTGGCCCACCGCCCGGATCCCCTGCCTCCCTAGGACAGAAGTGCTCCACTTTCCTGCCGAGGGGGACTGTTGGCAGCGGAAAGCTCTCCAGGGACACCCCCTGCGGACAGCATGCAACACAGGACAGCCAGTCAGCCCCAGACCTGCAGTTTGTACCCAGTGACTGGCTGGTGGAGGTTTCAAGTGTCAGCTCTTTGGCCAAATCCAGTGCAGTCTGGAAGGGCTCTCCATGGCTCTCTGTGAGGCTGGCTCAGACCCTCTTCGTAATTCTTGGTTCAGTCTCCCCGTGTCCTTCACCACCACTCCCCCCAAAAGATGCGGATTCCGACAGTGTTCCCTAAGAAACTTGAAGCATGAAGATGTCCCTGGGGATGCCAAGCTAAGCAATACGACCTCTCTGGTTTGCTCACAAGCATGGGCTCCACGAGCTATCTAATGGGGAGTCCTAGGCATCCCGAAGGTACCTCAGTCAATGTATTTCCCCCAGATCTGCTTTTGGCATTGGAGAAATGGTGCTGTCATCAATCCATCCCACTATCTAAGCCAGAAACCTCAGAATCATACCCTGTCTTTCTCTCCCTCACAGCTCTGCCCATTCTACCTGGAAAATATTTATATTCACCATGACTTCAGTTTTTGGACCTGGTCTTTCTGAGTTCTCATACTTTTCATTCTTCCTTCTCTTTCCTTGTAGGATCCAGCTCCCCCTCTTGCTACACACAAGGCTCCTTCCATGGCTTATGTTCATCTTGGATATAATTCTCTCAAAGGACTCACTTAGCACCTAGTCAACCCTCTGAAGCTAACTCCATGATCTACACCTCCAGCTCTGAGGGGAGAGATCTGTCCTCCACATTTAAATACATCATAGGTGTCTTTGTTGTATGTTCCAGAGTCATCTCAAGGTCAAATACCTCTGTAGGGAACAACCTCGGTTTTCTTTTTCACCTATAGGCTCAGCCCATTAATAAGGTATATAAACTCTAGGACACCCATCTCCAATGGGACACCTGGGATGCCACACTTGATCTCAGTTTTCCAGACCACCGTGAGGCCTGCAGACCTAGTTCTCACACCCGGTGAAGGCAGGAAGGAAACAGGGAGATGGCGTGAGAGAACAGTATCCTCTCTCATACCCCAGAGGGTAAAGGAGACGGACACAGAGATAAAGAGCTCGGTGTGCTGGATGGCAAAGTGCCAGAGCAAGATCAGTAGGAGGGTCAGTAACCCTTGAAAGACAGGGGTGCCATTAGAGTGTTTGCATACAGCAGTTTTTGTAGATACATGTGCAGTATTTCCTGATACTGATGACGAGGCTAAGAAAACACAGCCTTTGATTCACTGGTTATTCCCTTGAAACTTTCTCATCTTCATAGTCTCTCCCTTTCAACCAAGGAAAATAGAGAAGCTTCACATCTGCCCTTCACTGCAGCGCACATGATAACCAGCATTTTTAACAGGAACACACTGTGGCTTTTACAAGATTATAAGGACAGATAAATATCATGTCTTGTTAACTAGGTTGGTGTTTCTCTAAGAAATTATGTTTATCTAATAGGAGTGGAGTAAGAATGCCCAGTTTGACCAGTCTTTTCAGCTGCAAATTTTTTTTTACTTAAAAAACCAAAAAACCCAAAGTGCTAAGAAAACCACTAACAGAGACCTACATCCTATGTGGAAACGTCAAGTTCTCCAGGCTGCCATGCGCAGGAGTGACGCGTCCTCTCGGCCGCACGGTAAGCCGCAGAGGTGAAGTGTGCCGAGCACTTGGGCCTTTCCAGTCTGTCTGTCACTGCTTACCTGCTGTCTCTGTCGTCTCACTTGTGCAAACTGAGAGAGCGTCAGCTGCCGGTCAAGCCGCTCCATCCTCTGCTGTCTCTGGATGTCGACGGTGGCCCCCATCCCAATCCGGGCTTCGGTGGCGGGTTCTGGAGATGAGAAGATGGGCTCCAGCGTCCAAGAAAAGAACTTTGCCATCCATATGGGAATGCAGAGCGCCTGGTGGAGCCGGAATACTTTGCTGTGGTAGCAGAGGCCCGATGCCTGAAAGAAGGAGGTCCAATGGGATGGTTTCACCGTAACCGCGTTCGAGAACATACTAACACAGAGATCAGGAAGACCACAAAATACTTCCCAGGCTATGCTTCCTTCATTCTAGCAGTGCTGGGTGGTAAACACCACTCCTATCAGGTGCACAGCAGTAAGCAGGACAAGTAAACAAGAACTTAATTTACTCACTAAACAAATTTGTTTTTATAAAGCTGGAAGAGACAGCAAAATCCTAACTACTTCGCACTCAAAGAACTGGCCAAGTATTTAAAAAACAATGTTTTCTTTAACAAAAAAAGCCATACAAGATCTGATTACTGAAACACTTTCACACTGTACTACCTCTGTGGTTACTCTTACTGGCAGATGGCCATCAGAGAGATACTGGCAGAAAACAACTTTAGGGATGCCTGAGTGGCTCAGAGGGTTGAGCGTCTGCCTGTGGCTCAGGTCATGATCCCAGGGTCCTGGGATCGAGTCCTACATTGGGCTCCCTGCTTCTCCCTCTGCCTGTCAATCCCCCTGCTTGTGCTCTCTCTTTTTCTTGCTGACAAATAAATAAAATCTTAAAAAAAAAAAAAAAACTTTAATGGCCAATGATGCAATCCAGACAAATAATAAATTTATCAGAAAATAAAGACAGTTTACAACATAGTGTTCTGATACATTTTTCAAGTAATGATTTTTCTAGTTTTAAAATCCTTGCCAATAGTAATTCATAATTCTATTTACAAACAAGCCTATTTTTTTTTTCATCTTTAAGGTAATTTATATGGTATGAGACATCTAAAGACTGGTTTTCTATGTTAAAGGGAGTTTGGCTATTCTTTTGTAAAAAAAATCTTTACTTTTGTGAATCTGATTCTTAGGATAAATTATTCATAGCAAATTAGAACATATTTGACAATGTGCTAATAGGAGGAAAGTACACTTTAATGTTTTAATAAAATTTAAATCAATTAAGGAGGCAAGACTTTGTTGAGCACTGTTCCGGGCACTCGGCGGACAGTGGAGGACTAGACCGACAAGGCCCTGTTCTTGTACGGGGAACAGCGGTCAGTATGGCGAATACAGAGTGAGACAGCAAACATGTAAAACAATTCCAGATAAGTTCTGTGAAGGAAACAAAATAAAGTGGCCTGGAGCAGGGACTGTCTGTAGGTCAGTGCCAGGGAAGCTTTGGAGGAAGTGACATCTGAGCAAAGCTCTTCAGGATAATGGGGTGCCAGCGACCTGAAGACGTGGGAAGAACATCTCGGGCAGCGCAAACAGAAATGCGACGCAGCAGTGGGCCCGGGAGCATCTAGGAGAGATCCGGGCGGGGACCTGGACCTCCGGGGAAAGCTCAGCAGAGGTAAGGATCTGGGGGTCTGGGGCGCTGACAGCAGTTCAAGCAATGGGAATAGGTAAGAGCTAGGGTGCGGACAAACAACAGAAGGGAGAACTTCGGATTCAACCCAGCAATTTTCTGTGTGTGGACAGGGTTGGAGAAGCCAGTGGAGCCATCTGGCAGCCCACCAGGGGACAGGCAGAAAAGGCTTAGAGTCAGCAAGCACAGAGAACATCTCAGACTGGGGACAGCCACTATGAACCACACAGCTCCATGGTCAACCAGGTCAGGGAGTAAAATGACCCCCGGATCTGGGAAAAACGGAACCTTTGATGACCTGATAAGTACAGTTTTGGTGCTGTGGTAGGAGTGAGACACAGACTAGTGCAGAGGGAAGAGTGAGGCAGAGGAGTTTTGGTTTCAAATAATTTCTATGTCACTTCTCTCAAAACCGGTACAGAAGAACAAAGAAAATGAAAACAGAAACAAATTCCACATTCAACGAAACTAGAAAGCATCTGTAATCCTGAACCACACTAACAAAATGGGGAAATACTGAGTATTTAGAAACCACTTGGCACAGGGTAAGAAAGGTAAATCCAAGTGCTGGCAAGGTCCCTGAGAGCTTAGACAGGCTCAGGGATTAGAGGCACCAAAAACGCAGAAGGAGAGCGATGTGAGGGCCTGTCTCCAGAGGAAGCAACCCCAATTCCTGCCCAACCCAGCATCGCCCATACCCACCCTCTCTCCTCCAGGGAGAAGGTAAAAGTTCTGCAGGGCATGAACCAACGAGGTTCCTGAAGTGGGCAGAGCCGGCTCCGAAGGGAGGCCTGGGGCTCTGCCCCCAAGATTCCGCCCAGACCAAGGTCTCACAGAATGAGGTCTCATACAGCTTCCAGAAGAAGACAGCGGAGGGAGCACGGACAGAGCGGGACTGTGCTTCAAGAGATAACAGTTAAGATTTCTTCACAATTAATAAAGAATATAAATCCCAGATCAATAATGCAAGAGTCCCAAGAAGGATAACAAAACGGAATTTATATCTAGATGCACTGTTGTGAAACAAAGAAGCCCTTAAAAGTTACCAGAGATAAAACAGACAGCCTAGAAAGGAAAAAGCATTAACTATCTGCAGAATAGCAAACTGTTAAAAAGAAAGTTTTGAAACTATAAAAAAAAGGGCACACTAAAGAAAATCCTAGTAATAAATAAAGGCATCACATCCATGAATGGGAAGATGTAAAACTATCAATATACAAATTTCCACCAAATCAAGATACAAAGTCAATGTAATTCAAAATAAAATCTTAACAGCTTTTTGTTGTTGGAACTTAAATGCCAACTCTAAAATGCACTGCATTTGGAATATTTAAAGTTTAAGTTTTAAAAACATAATGTTGGGAGAAAGCCACCAGACAGAAAATATATTATATGATTCCATTTTTATAAGTGGATCGATCTGAATGATCTATCTCCAGTGGGAAAACCATGGAGCGAAGCATGAGGGTGACCGACCGTCCATCCTGCGAGACCCGGGAGGTAGGGGCGCTCCGAAGCTGGCAGCACTCTGCCCTGTGTGGCGTTTTATGGGTGTGTCCACTTTCCAGTGTTTGGTTTCATGACATTTCTAGTTTACAAACACCTGGGTGTGTTATATATACACAATAAGAAGACTTAAAAAAAAAAATAAAGGAGGGCACCTGAGCGGCTCAGTGGGTTAAAGCCTCTGCCTTCAGCTCGGGTCCTGATCCCACGGTCCTGGGATCGAGCCTCACATCGGGCTCTCTGCTCAGCAGGGAGCCTGCTTCCTCCTCTCTCTCCCTGCCTCTCTGCCTACTTGCGATCTCTGTCTGTCAAATGAATAAAATCTAAAAAAAAAAAAAAAAAAAAAAAAGGATCCATAATGGCCAATGTAATGATAATAAGGCTTATCAGGTTTCAGGATATGATATAAAGTTTGAGTAAAACAGTGTGGTTTCTATGTAGAGCTACTCGAAGTGACCTAAAGACCAAGCGTGTAGAAAGAGGCTGCGGGGGACAAGGGCACGTGGTAAGTCAGAGGGAAATCTACAGAAGGCTGCAGAACAGACCCTCCTTCCCATCATGTGTAAACTCCCAACGGATTAAGGAAATAACTCACCGAACTTTAATTCTTTCTGCACAAAATACAGAAGGCACATCTTTTTGACACTGGGATGGGAAGGATTTTTTTTTTTAAGATTTTATTTATTTGATAGAGAGAGAGATCATAAGCAGGCAGAGAGGCAGACAGAGAAAGAGGCGGCAGCAGGCTCCACACCGAACAGAGAGCCCCATGCGGGGCTCGATCCCAGGACCCTGAGATCATGACCTGAGCTGAAGGCAGCGGCCTAATCCACTGAGCCACCCAGATGCTCCAGGATTTTTAAACCAGACCAGAAAGTACAAACTATAAAAGAAAATATACATTTACTTACTTTACAATTTAAAATCTACAAGTATGCCACAAATTACCCTAAGTGAAGTCAAAGGACAAGTAAGAGCCTAGAGAAGGTCCTTAGAATCCTTGCAGGCAACAAGGGCAATGTTCAAGATACATAAGGAAACTATACATTTATCAGAGCGAGACAATCAAGCCAACCTAAAAAGCAGGTGAAAAGGCCATTTCAGAAGAGGAAATTCAAAAGGCCAACAAACACATGAAAAGATTTTTATTCTCATTTGTTTTTAGGGAAATGCAATGTTAAATATAGGAATAGAAAAAAATGGGAAAATCTGCGATCCAGTTTGGGTGAGGACGAGAACAGAGAACCCTCCCAGTCCTGAGGGAAAAGTCCAAGTGTAAAGTGGTCGGAGCTCCACGGAGAGCCATCCAACCATCCGACAACGCCGGTGCAGGGCTAAAGCCCCGCTTTTGGGTATCTTCAACTGCACAGAGCTGACTGTAACAGCTAGGAAACGGAAACAAAGTGTCCCCAGACAGGAATGGCTGACGGCTGGCTCATTCATCCAAGGGAACACTAAGCCGCATTTCAAATAAATTCAGTGTACATGTGTTAAGGTATTTTAAAATTTATCATATACCATGTCCATCTTTTTACAAGATTAACAAACACAAGATAATAGTATATACTATTTATGGGCACAAACTTATGTAGTAAGTACAGAACCATGGAGGTTTTTTTTCCCCCTACAGCAGGATGAAGGAAACAAGAGGTGCCGGGGGTAGCAATATCCGAGTGTTTGTGCGTGTGTGTGTATAATCTTCTTTAAACAAAGAAAGAGGGAATAATTATGGCAAAAACATATAACAGATTGGAAGCAAGGAATTGGAAATTCCTTTTCTGAAGATCTGAGTAGGAAGGAAAACAGAAAATTGTACTGGTTTTGCTTAAGACAGCAGAATGTTATCAACTGATGAAAACAACTGATCAAAACAGAACTGCGAGATCTGAATTAAGTATAAAAATTAAAATTTTTGGTCTTTAATTTCAAAGCCTCAACCATGATTGTGAATTTGTCCACTTCTCCCTTTAGTTCCCTTTTAACTTCTTGTACTTGGTCAAAAACTATTAGTAGGCATGCATATACTTATAACTGACCCTTTTATCATAACAAAGTATCCCTCTTTGTTTTAGGATTACTCATATAGAAATCTGTTTTGTCTGATATTCAGCTTTCTGTTTCCATGGTGTATTTCTTTATCTTTTGACTTTCAACTTTGTGTGTCTGCGTTTAAAGTGTGTCTTATAGATTGCATACAGCAGTTTCTGGCTTTTAATTCCAGACTGATGATCTCCACCTTTTGTTTGTTTAGCTCTTCAGACTTAATGGGCTTACTTTGGTATAGATGGATTTGGCTCTTTGGTTTCTATTGGTCTCATCTGGGTTTTTTGTTCTTTGTTCCTCCTTTCCTATTTTCTTTTGCGTTAAGCCAATAGTTTTAGTACTTCAATTTGTTTATTGGGTTTTGTTTTGTTTTTAGCAATACCTCACAGAATATTTTTCTTGTGTTTGCTCTAGGGATTACAATATCTATCTTTAACTCACCACATATGCTTAGAGTTAATACTGAATCATTTCAAGTAAAATATAGGAAACTTGCAAGAATACAGTCCCATTTAACCACCACTGCAAACCAATGCTACTTTATATATTATACCTATATACTTATAAACCTAACACTTTGGTGCTATTTTTGTTTTACATAATCATATGCCTTTTAAAGAAATGAGGAAAATATAATGAAAATGCATAGCTGTTGCCTCTACTTAGCGAGTTCATAGGTTCTTTCAAGAATTGACGAAAGCTAAAGATTTTCGGTCTCCTGCCACGTTTACTCCTGTCCCCCACCATCATGTATACACTCAGCAAAATCATGCATTCAGTGAACAATTAGGATAATTTATAACTCTGGCAATAAACAAATATAATACTGCAATTTCTGGCAGGGGTAAAATAGGGCTTTTATGCTCATCTGCTTGAATGTCATCCCAGGGGTTTGCCTCCTATTTGAATGTGTGCTTTGGACAAGGAAGAACTGTGGTTGGTTTGATCTGGTTTGGCTTCTGCATCTACAACAGCGTCTGGCACACAGTAAACAGAGCTCAGTAAGTGTTTCCTGCGAAAATGGAAAATCAATAAATGTTCTAAAAAATACATTATTTTAGATTCTTTCAAGGGAAACTGGGAAGTTACCAACAGACACATTTTTGGTGCTAAGTTTATACTTTCCCATATGACACAAAGGTAGAGTTCATCTGTGTATGCCTCCAGTGCACCAGCATGACCTCAAGTTGTCAACTAATTAAAGTGCTCTTCATAAATGTTAGGTACTCATAATGGATTGAAATATGAAGAGCTTAGACAGTTTAGTTTCCTATAAATATTTGATAATCATCACCGTATCCTATGACAAGAGGGGATAACAATGACTGCATTAAATTCTCCCTGAATTATACACCTCATTACCACCAAGAGTTTTGAGAAAGTATTACTTATTATTATGCTACCTTAATTTACACATTACTTTTAACTTTAATTTTCATAATCTCAGAAATGTACTGGGACTTCTGAATGAGCGTTTTCTTGAAATCTCCAGTTTGTGAAAAAACAGGCATTAAAAATAAATCATATGTTCAGATTTGCCTGTCAAGAGGCTGGGGGAAACACTAGGGGAGGGGTTCCTGTGGCCTTCAGAGTGGGAAGCCCAAGGTCAAGCTGATAGGCCCAATGACAGGGGACAAAGCAGCAGCAGTGGTCTTGGGAAGACCAGACATGAGATCCAGGATGACCAGATACACATGCCACTGTGTGTGGGAAGGCCAGCTAGAGCCAGAATGAGAGCATTCAAGCAGCAGGAATCAGGAACCCTGGCCCAGGAAAGGAAACCCAAAGATCAAGAGAGCAGAGAGCACTCTAGGCCACCTGCAGTGGCAAGCCCACCCCAAAGAGCCGGGCCACAGCCCTGGGTAAGTGCTAGGAGCTCCCCCTAAGCCAAAGAAGCTGTTACCTCATAAATGTGAGAATGTAAAACAACAGGAAATTGTTTCTTTAGGCCATTAACAAACATGGATGTCAATTACACACTTATTATGATTTTTCAGATTATTAGTCCTTTTAGAAAGGGAATCAAGAAGTAACACTCAGAGGGCAAATAAAGAATTTAACTGGCTACTTATAAAAGAGGCGAAACCCTCTTGCTTACAGAGAGTAAACCTCAAGCGGCCTCTGGTCCTGCTTAGTATAAGCATGTAACCACAGCAAGGTTCACATCTTCAGGAAGATGAGAAACCATGACCGGGCAATGACACCCAGGTGTTTGACGATCTCTTTCTGCAGGCAAGTGTGGCTGAACAAAAACCCCCACAGCACACTGCACTGCCAGGGTCCTGGAAACCACGGTCTCTGACATCCCGAAACCTATTACCTGACAGGACAGCAGGGTAAACAAAAAGGAGTTGCTCTCTTGGGAAGAAAGTGCGGCCTCTGCAAAATGGGAATGAGCCGAGGGAGCAAACATCCGTTCGCACCCAGACCCCATTAGACAGACTCTGTATGTACTTAAGTCCTGACGAAACCAGACTGAGGCTTTTCATCCAACCTTTATTCTTCCAATACATACTGCTTAACATTTATTATGTGCCAGACTGTGTTGTAAATGCTGGGATACAGCAGGGAGCAAAACAAAACTGTTGCTCTAAACGGACCTTACATTTATATATTCCTTTTCTTCACTAAAGTTGCTAAAGAAAGAAAGAAGAAACTTTGGAATTATTTTTCTTTTTTCACCCAGAGAATATGTATGCAAATTAGAGATGCCTAAAGTTATTTCTGCCATTGGTGATTAATTACAAAATGATTATTCTTCCCATAACAGACAGAATCATGTGGCTTTAGCACTCATCAAAAGAGTCTTACAATCTTGTTCTTTGTCAAGTACAAAAATGATTCAGATGAACTTCCTATAGCTCTCATCTTTTACTATCATTTTGAAGTATCTAATTAAAGCACTGGATATCTAGATTCTTGGGAGGTTACACTGGAATAAGGACAGAATTAATTAGACTGATCACAGACTATTTGTTAGGAGGATGCTCTAAATTCTTCCTTTTGGAAAATCATGTATCAGGATTATCAGGTTAAATGTTCAAAGCAGAAAACCACAAATAACAATGGCTTAAGTACAACAGAAGTTTATTCTCCCTCATGTTATAAAAGCTCTAACCATCTTAGCTGCATTCCAGGCAGCAAAGGGAAGAAAATGCGAAAGGACAGAAGGACAAAAAGGCTACTTTAAGGAGGCTTCCCAGAAGTCCCACCAATATGTGGGTTTACAGCTCACTGGACAGGATGCCAGGATTTAGTGTGATGGCTATACCCAGATGCAAAGGAAGTGTGATCTTCCAGCTGGAGGTACTCCTGCCCCAAATAAGATGAAAGTTCTGCTACTAAGGAAAAGATACATGAGGAGACAGCTAGAGTCTTTAGCACATGGAAAAAACCTCAATCAGGTCTGTAAATCTAAATACTTTTTAGTGTTCCTTTTAACGAGGAGACCATCCTCCTTTAAAATGATACTCATTTTCATAAACTGATTCAAGAAACCAAAATTAAAGAGAAAACAGGCTTATGTTGAAACTAGTTTCTTACATTGATATAAAAATAATAAACTACAAATGAATATGAAAATGTAGAATGATTAATGCATTTATAGACTCAAAGGTGAAAAACTCTGCTTTCTAAGGTGAGAACAAGACAAGGATATCCAGTTGTATTTAACACTGTAGTTAGAGGTCTTAGCTAGTGCCATAAGGAAAAAAAATAGGCACAGAATAAAAGAATACAACATATAAACAAAACATATTCCCTGAGAACATGATCATGCATGTAGAAAATCCTAAGAAATCCACAAAAGAAGCTACCAAGAATTATAAACAAAGATAGCAAGACTTCAGGACACAGAAACAATATACATAAAATTAACTGCGTTTCTATACACCAGCAACAAGCAACTGGAATAAAAATTATAAAAACAACTCCATTTAAAATACTATCAAAACCCACAAATATTGAGGAATATATTTAATAAAAGAAATGCAAGGCCTATACACTGAAAACTTAAAACCTATAAAGGGGAATTAAAGATTTGCTAAATAAATGTGAAAATATACCATGTTCATGGATTGGAAGACTCAATATTATTAAAATGCTTATATTAGTTATCTATTACTGAATAACAAACTACTCAAAACTCAGTGGCTTAAAACAATAAGCACTAGTTATACACACAGTTTATAAAAAAGGTCAGAAATTTGAGGGCAGCTTCACTGGGTGGCTGTGGTTCAAGGTCTTCCATCAGGCTATAGTCAAGATGTCAGCCTACTTTCACTCATCTGAAGTTTGGAGTCACACACCATCATTTCTGCCATAGCAAAATGCTATGTATAGCCTACACTCCAGGAAGGGAAATTAAACTCCCATTTCCTAAATTATAAAAGGATTTGTGGGCATATTTTAAAGTCATCACAATGGCAATTCTTCCCAATTGGTCTATAGTTTCAATGCAATCCCAAATAAAATCTTAACTGCTTTTTTTTTTTTTTTGTAAAAGAAATTATAAGCTGATTTAAAAATGCAAATGGAAAGTCAATGTGCAAAAAATAGTTAAGCCTGTTTTGGGGGAAAAAAAACCAAAACTGTAAAACTTACATTACCTGATTTCAACTTAACATAAAGCAAAAGTACTCAAGATAGTGATATTTGCGTAAGGACAGACATATAAATCACTGGGATATAATCTTTTTTTTTTTTTTTTAAGATTTTTATTTATTTATTTGATAGAGATCACAATTAGGCAGAGAGGCAGGCACAGAGAGAGAGAGGAGGAAGCAGGCTCCCCGCTGAGCAGAGAGCCCGATACAGGGCTCGATCCCAGGACCCTGGGATCATGACCTTAGCTGAAGGCAGAGGCTTTAACTCACTGAGCCACCCAGGCGCCCAAATCACTGGGATATAAAAGAAAGTCATAAAACAGACTCATACCTAGTCAGCTGATTTTCAACAAAGGTGCTAAGGTAATGAAAGGAGCAATGAATCTCTTCAACAAATAAATGATGACAGAATGATGTTAGGTATCTACCTGTATGAACGAAAATAAATCTCAACCCTTACCTCCTAAGAATTATTCAGATGGGATCTAAGACTTAAATGTAATAGCATAAGCTATTACATTCTAGAAGAAAATACGGAATATAATCTTTGTGGCACTGGATTAGCAAAGATTTCTTAAATAAGACATCAAAAGCAGAAACTATTTTAAATACTGAAAACTGAATTGGGGTGCCTGGGTGGCTCAGTGGGTTAAAGCCTCTGCTTTCAGCTCAGGTCATGATCCCAGGGTCCTGGGATCGAGCCCTGCATAGGGCTCTCTGCTCAGCAGGGAGCCTGCTTTCCTTCCTCTCTCTCTGCCTGCCTCTGCCTACTTGTGATCTCTGTCTGTCAAATAAATTAAAAAAAAAAAAAAAAAGAAAGAAAACTGAATTAATCAAGATTAAAAACTTTTGTTCACTGAAAGACATAGTTAAGGAAAGAAGGAGGCAAGCCACAGACTGAGCTAAAATTTTTAAAAAATACATCCAACAAAGGGCTTATGTCCAGAATATAAAAAGAATTCTTTTACTTCAATTATAAGACAATGAAAATGTAAAATATCTGAACAAATACCTCACAAAGGAAGCTATACAAATGGCCAGCTGGTAAAAGAAAAGATGTTCGAACCACTAGGCATTAGAAAAATGCAAATTAAAGCCACAAGGTATCATTACGTGCCAACTAGAATGACTAAGGTTAAAACAACTGACAAGGCCAAGTGTAAGAAGGATGTGGACCAAGGGGAACTCATGTATTGGTGGTGGGAATGGAAAATGATACAGCCACTTGGTAGAATCATACTGTACTACTTTATAATGTTAAACATACATATCACCCAGCAATTCTCCTCCTAGGTATTCACTAGAGAAAAATAGAAACATATGGCCACTATGTTCACTGTTGAATTTTATTGTCTATAAATAACACTGTACTAAATAAAAGGAAAAAAAATTTTCCTAAGAAAGTGAACATGAAGATCTAGAAAGATCTAGACATCTCTAGACACAGAAATCTTTTCTATTTTATAAAAGTGGTGGGATAACAATCTTCAGCAACAAAAACTTCTAATATCTTGAAAATGTTCCCGGCTAACATGAGAGCTTTTTGATAATAAGCTGTGCCATTGTTTATAATTAATAACTTCAAAATCACAGGCATTGATTTACCATAGTCCTTTCCCAAAAGGTTATCATCGAGATAGAAGAGAGATATCAACACCATCAGTCCCAAAGAAGAAGGAACACTGGATGCTTCTATTTAAAAAAAAAAAACACCAAAAAACCCCAAAAAACAGTTTACAGAGATAACCAAACTGATTGAAGACCCCGTGGGAAAATGCTCTGTGCTGCAACGGTCATGATAATCTTTCAGTGATCATCTAAAATTTGAAACTATGTGTGTTTTCTTGGTAACCCTTGTCCTTATCTTTCTTTCTTTGACCAGCAGCACTACTGAACCAGATTAATAGATTTTAAATTATCCTTTGAACTTTTTCAAGGCCATTTTATATTTCATTTTTTGGTAGATGGATAATGCCAGAAACACAAGGCAGTGAACTGTTTGGTTGAAAGGTGGGGACTGAGCTGCATTTTTAATCCCTTCATGGAGGACCAGTGAAATATCTTGTTCCTAGAAGAGCAAGCGTAGCCATCTGCTGGATTCTTCACGTCAGGAGGGCCGGAGAGGCTGTCAATGGGTTAACGGCTTCTTGGATATTAGCCCACACAATTCATAAGAAAGGCTACAGAAAGTTGAGACGTGTTTTTCGGCACCCCTGGGTACTTTAAAAATTTCTTCACGTCCACAATCTCCCTCCAGAATCCTGCCTACACTGATGATGAACAGGGCCTCATCTAAGTGTGGCAGCTGAAGGAAGATCTAAGAAGAGCTTTTTATGTGTCTTGTGGTTGAAATAGACATGGGTGAGCACCTTGAAAGGTCCCATGGAAGGCACCGGACCCATGGGCTGGGACGAGAACTTGTTCTCAATTGAAAGGCAGGGCTGACTCAGAGAAAGCTTCAGAGTTAGAACTTAAGTAAGTGTAAGATTTCGCTAGGAAAACAAGAGAACTAACGATGAAAGAAGGGATATAGTTGGAAGACACTGCATGTGGTTACTCAAATCCACCTCTTAAGAACATAAACACTATGTGTTTATGCTAGAAGACCTGCATTTGAATGGTCTTCACTACTTATTAGCTTGTTCTTAGCAAATTACTTAATTCTCTGTGCCTTAGTTTCATCTGTAAAATGGGGATATTAGTCCCTACTTCATCAGGCTTTTGTAAGTGCTACTTAAGATCGTATGTATAAAGGGCTTAGAAAAGAGCTACGTGTCTTCCTCCAGGCTATTCTGCGGTAACAAATGATCCCAACTATCAGCAGCTTACAGCAAACGCTGACTTCTCACTCATCTTACGTGGTGGCCGCAGCCACGCTCCATGTGCCTCCTTCATTCTGAGGTCTGGGCTGAAGGAGCAGCTTCTATCTGGCATGTGCTTTTCTCAGAGCAAGGGTAACAGAGCAAAGGTGGGATGGGGCAGCAGCTCCTAGAACTTCTGCCTGAGAAGCATTCATCGCTTCTGCTCATGTTTTAGTGGCTACTGTAAGTCATAGAGTAAAGCCTGATGACAACAGATCACATAGAAGCCCTTACAGGGTGGTCCCCAATAGAGAGAGGCAGCAAATACTCTGAACAAACAAAAATATCTGAACAGGTAACAGCATCTACCGCAAGTGCCACGTGTTTGTTGAAGAAAGATTAGTGATGGGACAATGGCACAGAGTCCTGAGACAGGACAAGATGTTCAGGAAGAGTCAAACTCAGTCGATGTCTCTGAAGTATATGGTACAAAGGGGTTAGATCGGTACATGAGGAGGCCAAATTTTGAAAGGCTCTGAAAAGAGGCTGGGTGGGGAGGCACCTGGGTGGCTCAGTCTGTTAAGCGTCTGCCTTCGGCATTCAGGGATCAAGCCCATGTCAGGCTCCCTGTTCAGTAGGAGTCTGCTTCTCCCTCTGCCTCGGCCCTTCCCCCTGCTTGTTTCTCTCTCTCTCTCACTCTCACAAATAAATAAATAAAATCTTGGGAAAAAGGCAAAAAGGCTAGGTTTTTATTTATAGGTAAAAGATGAAGAGCAGCAATAAAAATTTTACATCTGCATCTTTAAGGCACGTCTCTGACAGCTTTATCAAGACACTGGCAGGGCGCCTGGGTGGCTCAGTGGGTTAAAGCCTCTGCCTTCAGCTCAGGTCATGATCCCAGGGTCCTGGGATGGAGTCCCACACTGGCTCTCTGCTCAGCGGGGAGCCTGCTTGCTCCCTCTCTCTCTCTGCCTGCCTCTCTGCCTACTTGTGATCTCTGCCTGTCAAATAAATAAATAAAATATTTTTAAAAAAGGACACTGGCAATAATGACTTCATTTTTTCTGCATGGAACATGTAAAAATCAGTCTACTGGTCACTTCTTCCCTGTGGATACCTGTCGAACAGAACATTCGTACTGTCAGCCCTGGACTGAGTTACAGCTGTCGTGCCACGGCAGAGAACAGGTTTCCTTCCGTAGGTACTGGCTACCTGTGGTCGAGATGGGGGCAGAGAGAGGGCGAGAAGGAAAGGGGGCTGAGAGAGAAGGAGCAAATGGGTCCATACGAGAGAGAAAGTGTGTGTGTGTGTGTGTGTGTGTGTGTGTGTGATGTGTGATGGGCCAATCAGCACTCCGTTGGGTGTCAGAATGATCGATGCCAAGTTGACTTTCACCAAGAAGGTGAAAGCATCCTCCACACGAGGTTTCCTGGGAGTCCCTGTTGTCTTCTCACCACTGCAAGTGGCCTTCCACAAGCCCAGCCAACCTCACAGCTCCAACCAGCCTGGACTTCCTTCTATGACATCTGTCATTTCCATCAACTAATCTTAGTTCCTCAAGTTCAGTTGAAAACTTCAGGCATCAGATGAGTTGTCTGACCCACTCTACTGCACCGTTCTTTGGTCAATCCAGAGAAGAAATATAAGGGAAGAAAGAGAAAGGAAGAGGAAGCATAGAGAGAAGAAAAAGACAAGAAAACAGAGGAAGGACAAGGACCCAACCCACCATTCTCACGCACCACGGAGCAGTCTGCGCTCTAGCACCTGCTCACAGAAGCCCGGATTTCCACAGATTATGCCAGTTCCACAGGCTTTCCGCTTAATGTTACATCATGACTTGGAAAGCCAACCAGCATAAGGTTCTGTCTGATGCTTCTTCTTTTACAGATACCATAAGATGGTTACAGTAAGTTTTTTTTCCTTAAAACTACTGTGGATGGGACGCCTGGGTGGCTCAGTTGGTTAAGCAGCTGCCTTCGGCTCAGATCATGATCCCAGCGTCCTGGGATCGAGTTCCCCATCAGGCTCCTTGCTCAGCAGGGAGCCTGCTTCTCCCTCTGCCTCTGCCTGCCACTCTGTCTGCCTGCTCACTCTCTCTGACAAATTAAAAACAAAAAACAAAAAACCTACTGTGGATGGAAGAGGAAAAAGCAATTACAGCCCACAAATGAGGCATCTGGACGCCTACAAGACTGCTCACTCTTCCCTTCCTCTTTTTTCATGATTTACAAACCCTAATAAAACTTCTATAATCTCCCACCGTCGGGAAGTTTTTTGTTTGAAAAGCTTTAAAGATCCCCACTGCCTACAGAAAAAAATATAAACTCAAACCACAGTCAGAGTGCAAAATAATCTGGTGTCAATCTATGTTTCTGATCTTGTTATTAGATAGGACAGATTTTTTTTTTTCATATTAAGGTTGCTTGATCATGAGATAATCAAAGTCTGATACACTGTACAGAACAGGGAATGAATGCAGGAAACAGGTAGGCTGTGAAGGGGAGTTCAAAGGGAGAAAGCATTCTGGAGTTTGACAAGTGCAGGCCTGTTAACTTGCCCCCAAGCAGCTTGAAAGAAGGCCGACTGATGATAAATATGTGAATTGTAAAGAGAAAACTGGCAAAAGCAGGCTTTTTCTGTTTTAATCATTCCACAATCAACTCAGGCTCGAGACTTCAACTTTCGAGAATTAGGGTACATCCCAGCGGTAATGATTCACTACTGTGATTCATAAAATGGCAGAAAATGAAGAAGTGCAGGGATATGCCCAGCCCGAGGGCTCTCTGCGGAACCACAACAAGAACTTAAATGAAGTTCAGTAAGCAAGCAACATATTCTTAACAGAAAAGAAGTATTAATGCGTAACAAGACGAGAGAACTTGTGACTATGCGAAGAGTGCCCCCAATTTTCGCAGGTCTCTTACCAAAGACACTGAGAAGAACGGTCAACAATCGTGAGAGGACAGCAGAAGCAGGTAGACAGGAACGTTTCCCAAGTTCATGCTTAAATTGAGACATTTCCCTCGGCTGCTGTTGCCAAGCTTTCCAATTACAAGTTTGCGATCTTTCCCGGAACCAGTGGTATTTTAAATATTAAATGGTGGTATTAAAAACCAGAATTGCCAAAGGAGGAATGACACAAAACACATATTGGTGATACATGGGAATAATCTCAAAGGAATGTTTAAGTGAACTTGAACGCCCTTTACCTTTACTGGAATCTCTCGCGATCACAAAACGGAACTGAAGAGGGACAGCGGGCCTAGGCAGCTAACGCAGCATCGCCCCTGCTAAGCTAAACACCTTCCCCCTCTCAATCCAGGAAAAAAGTTTAGTCCTCCTTCTTCCCGACATCACTAAACACAGAAAGTGGGCTCCTATCTAGTAAGTGCTGTCCTGACTATAATCTCTCAACCTCTCTCCTTTCAGTCGGTGAGGTATGTTATTATTTTTAAAAGAATTTGTTTATTTGAGAGAGTGAGAGAGTGTAAGTGGGGGGAGGGGCGCGGGGAGCAGAGGGACAAGCAGGATCCTGGCTGAGCAGGGAACCAGATGCAGGGCTCCATCCCCGGACCCTGAGATCATGACCAGAGCTGAAGGCAGACGCTTCACCAAGACTGAGCCACGGCGGTTCCCTAATCAGTGAGGTATTTTGAAGTTATATATTCAGAAATATTTATAATCATGAAAGAACAAGGAACAGGTGACACAAGGAGAGATTAAAAACTAGCTTAACCAAAATAAATGCACCAATAACTAAATGAAATAAACCCAAAGTTGGCAGCTTTTCAGAAAAGCATGAGTCAAGTTTGTGGTTTCTATGACAGCAGATACACATGATTTATGTTTTACACAAATGTCTTTTTTTTTTTTTTTTAAAAAAAAGCTCTTTCTCTTAAAAAAAATGTAATTGCCAGATTGAAATAAAATCACTTCCTTAACACACACAGTATGTCAGGAGAACTACTGGTTTCAATGCTGGAAGGTGAACTTTCCTTAGCACGTTTCCTAACATTCTCCAAGAACTCTGCATACCATCTGTGCACTTCTTTTTGATAATAAGAATTCTTATTTCTTTTTAGTATTTTATTTAGCATTGGAAAAAAAAAAGGGAAGTCACTTGATATATATAGGGAGAGGAGAAGTCACGTTGAGCAACAGACATCTGGGACAAGTTGTGGCTTTGTGAATCTCAGACTCTGATTCCATATGTGTAAACTGAACATTCACAAATAATTTTAATATCTTCCTTTATAATTATCCTCATCTAAAGTGTACTATATTAAATATTTCATTTAAAAAAACATGGTTTTCTGGAAAAAGTCAGAAAGAAAATATTCATTAAATTCAAAATAAGCACCACCATTATTGTATAACCTAAAGGAAAACTGGCCATGAGTATCACGGATACTAATCATCGTAAGCAAATATACTATCATCTAATTATGGTAGAATAATAAGGAATAACCAAATTGATAAGAAGATTTATCAGATTTGTGTCCATGATAGGTCAACACTGGCTGAATTACTCACTGTAAAAATGAAATTTCAATTGGCTCAGAGGAATTCATTAATGGGATTATTTAAATGCTAAACTCTGGGAATTATATTCCAAATACTGTGCAGTTCTACTTACTCTTCTCAAACAAGAGATTTTTAGGTTAAAAATTTGTGATTGGGGGGGCGCCTGAGTGGCTTAGTCGTTAAGCGTCTGCCTCCGGCTCAGGTCATGATCCCAGAGTCCTGGGATTGAGCCCCGCGTCGGGCTCCCTGCTCAGCGGGGAGCCTGCTTCTCCCTCTCCCTCTCCCCTTGCTTGTGTTCTCTCTCTTCCTGTGTCTCTCTCTGTCAAATAAATAAATAAAATCTTTTTTAAAAAAAAATTTGTGATTGGGGTCCTTGGGTGGCTCAGTCAGTTGAGCATCTGACTCTTGATTTCTTCTTAGGTTATGATCTCAGGGTTGTGAGATTAGGTCCTCTGTGGGCTCCATGCTGGGCATGGAGCCTGCTTAAGATCTCTTTCCCTCCCTCTCCCCTACCTCCACTCCATCTAAAAAAAAAAAAAAATTGTTACACTTCTAATTCTTAAAAAAAAAAAGTGCTCATCACAAGACACCTGAAACTAATATAACACTGTATGTTAACTATATTGTAATTAAAATAAAAGCTTAATTAAAAAAAAAAGGAAAAATAACCCCAAGCACCTACCTGTTAAGCATGTGTACTGGACAATAACTGGGACCATGACACACATATTTTAGATTTTAAAAAGACTACAGAGAGATGAAAAAAATGCAACTTCCAACTCTACACCACTGAATGCCACAAAATGAAACTTTCTAAGGTGATAGCAATTACTTTATTTACAACCAGGAGTCCGAAAACAATAGAGAAATAAAATGAAATCTCTTTTTTTAAGATTTTATTTATTTGTCAGAGAGAGAGAACGAGCACAAGCAGGATAACCGTAAGGCAGAGCAAGCAGAGGGAGAAGCAGACTTCCCACTGAGCAGGAAAACCTGATGCAGGACTCGATCCCAGGACCCTGGGGTCATGACCTGAGCCGAAGGCGGCGGCTTAACCCACTGAGCCACGCAGGCGTTCCTAAAATGAAACGACTTAAAACAGATGTCACATAATGAATTATTAAAGATAGGTTTGCTCAAATTTTTAAAAAATTTTTATTTATTTGACAGAGAGTGAGAGAGCACAAGCAGGGGGAGCAGCAGAAGGGGAGGGAGAAAGAGACTCCCCGCTGAGCAGGGAGACCGAAGTGGGGCTTGATCCCAGGACCGTGAGATCATGACCTGGGCCCAAGGCAGACGCCCAATTGTCGGAGTCTCTCAGATGTCCCACTTCTCAAATGCTTTAGGAAAATGCTTTAGGAAATTGAATGCTTTAGGAATGAATGCTTTAGGAACATACCCAAAACTTGAATGCTTTAGGAAAATACCCAAAAAGGGGCTTAAGACCATTCATTGCTAAGGGAAACAAAATGCATCACAAAAGAAATAGTAGACTGTCACGCTGATCTCACTATGAAAGCAATGGGCTATCTATTTATTATCTGCAGGCTGGGGAAGTAGCCGTTTATCAAGGTGGTGCCCAAGTGGAAGAAGATTAGGCGGGGAGAGCCTGGACAGTGCCCCACAGCCTCGGTCTGACCCCCCACTGTCACCAAGTCACTGTGAGTCTTAGGAACACCAAGTGGCTTGGATGGTTTGAAGAGCACATAACGGGGGACACCTCTGTGGTCCTGAAGGCCAATCAGATATCTGGTCAGAATGGGGGCTGGCAGCTTGGGGAATGGACTAAGTTGTACTTGAAAGAATGAACACAGAAAAGAAATTATACAGAGAACGTAAAGGAAGGAGAGAAGTGAGCAGGCCCGAACTACCGACACGGGGCCCCAGTCCCTCTCACCAGGAAACAAGAGTAAGTTGTGGTTACTCACTCAATGTCTGCAGGGGAGGGCAGGGTTATTTCCAAATCCTTCCCCTGCGACGTTATACACACCACCATGAATCCCTTCTGCAGTTTTCTTAGTCTTTCCCAAGGAAGAAATTAAAACGATATTCCATACACACGAATTATAAACTTATTTTTATATAAGTTTGGGAGTGCAAATTTAAGTCATAAATGCAAAATAATGCTCAACTTCATGTCTTAGATTTCTTTTTAAATATCTCATACACTCATCAGAGCTTAACACAAATGCTTAATAAAATACTATAGTGTAATTTAAAAGAGCGGCGTGGGGGATGGGTGGAAGACATTCTAGCGCACGGGTGAGGCTGCCGCCCAGCCCGTCTGCTCAGCCCCTGCGTCCCTGGCCACACACCCGACAATTCTGCCATTTCCAGGCCATCTGACTTTCCATTTCGTCTTATTTTCCCCCTTGCATGACAGTGTCTCTTTACAAAACAAGGAGAATATCTCCCGTTATTTTTAGTAAGTCCAACTTCATTTTTTTGGTCGTTTTTTTCCTACTATCAGTTCGACTATTAAGGTGATTTTTTAAAATGCTAACAAGAAACTCAGCTACAACTTTCACCAAAATTACCTTGAAAACGGAGACAAACTGGCCCCTTTGAATTAATAAGGGAGCAGCACGAGACAGAACTGACATAGTTAAATGAAATTTGGAGACAACTGAATGTGATCCAAATCCAAACATGACCTTTTTCCTAAAAAGTTGTTTCAGAAAAGTGAGAGCAGTAGGGGGAGGGGAAATAACACTTACAAGTCCACTTATGGCTACAATCCAGATGTAGGAACCAGAGGTGAAAAGCTATAAAAGAAAAAAAAAAGGCAACTAAAAATGAAATTCAACCGCCAGTCACAGCATATTTTTGTTTTATAGAACTACAGTGATAACCATTGACATATGAATCATGTATCTCTTAATATAAACAAGAAAATTAATAAATATCAATTTTTTTCACCCAAAATAAAAATAATACATTATTTTTTTCTTCTTTTAACCAAGCTCTCAGCCTTCCCATAGCCAAAAATAGACTGGCTGAATCTGGTCCACTCCCATGCAAAGAAAAATAAGTGAAATTCAAGCAAATTCTTCTTTACAAATGGACATTAATTGACTTAGAGTAAAACAGCACATACAAAGAAATTATTACAATCAACAACGTACAAAATATGCAGTCAAGCGTCCCATGCTTGGTGTTGAGTCATGACAAGTAATTGTAGTTTACATCATTCTCTCATGTTAATTTCTCATCCCTGTGACCCTAAAGTGAGCCGAGCAGACTTCTGCACGGAGGCAGGGCCATGCCCAGTGGTGCTCTGCTGACGCTCTCACTCTAGCTCACTCAGAGAGGTTCACCAACTGTTACTTAGCAAACTAAATAATGGTATCAAAGTTAACTAATGCAGAAGTAATTAGAATTGGGTTTCATAAAATCTATCGCTTTGTTTTCTAAATCATTTACACATGAGAGTTGTGCTTGGGGTAAAGAAAAAAAAAATCATAAGACATTCAAAGTGTTCCTGAAAGAAAAAGATCTGGAGCCTACTGCTTGCTCATATTTAGATCTTTAGTCGGGAGTATAAGGACTTCTGCTCCTAGAGAAAGAAGCAGGCCCAGAAGTTAACTGCAGATACTGCACTAGACAAAAACCTCGAAGTTCTGCACATTTATCAAGGATATGTATAAAAAGAACCATAAAAAGAAGGCAGATACAAAGGTAAGAGATGACAAAGCACGAGAAGAAAGAAGCTAACAGATTTTGTTCTTAGTGCTACCTCATGTAGAAAGGAGCACTGGCTGCAAATACAAATTTAATCCTTGATCTAAAATTTAATCATTTTTAAAGAACAGGTGGTGTATAGATACACAATGGAATATTACTCAGCTGTCAAAAATGAAATCTTTTATTATTATCATTAACATATAATATATTATTTGTTTCTGGGGAACAGGTCTGTGATTCACCAGTCTTACACAATTCACAGTGCTCCCAGCAGCACATGCCCTCCCAGGGTCCACCACCCAGCCACACCGTCCCTCCCATCTCCCTCCCCTCCAGCAATCCTCAGCTTGTTTCCTGAAATTAAGAGTCTCTTATAGCTTGTCTCCATCTCTGGTTTCCACTTGTTTCATTTTTTCCTTTCTTCCCCTGTGATCCTCTGCCTTGTTTCTCAAATTCTACATATCAGTAAGACCATAACTGTCCCTCTCATTGACTTATTTCACTCAGCATAATACCCTCTAGTTCCATCCACGTTGTTGCAAATAACAAGATTTCATTTTGATGATGGCTGTGTAATAGTCCATTGTATAGTATATACCTCACCTTCCTTATCCATTCATCTGTTGATGCACATCTGGGCTCTTTCCATAGTTTGACTATTGCGGACATTGCTATTATAAACATTCGGGTGCACGTGCCCCTTCGGATCACTACATTTGTATCTTTCCAGCAGTGTAATTGCTGGGTCGTAGGGTAGCTCTATTTTCAGCTTTCTGAGGAAAGTTAACTTCCAGAGTGGCTGTACCAGCTTGCATTCCCACCAACAGTGTAGGAGGGTTCCCCTTTCTCTGCATCTTCGCCAGCATCTGTCATTTCCTGACTTGTTAATTTTAGCCATTCTGACTGGTGTGAGGTGATATCTCATTGTGGTTTTGATCTGTATTTCCCTGATGCTAAGTGATGTGGAGCACTTTTTCATGTGTCTGTTGGTCATGTGGATGTCTTCTTTGCAGAAATATCTGTTCATGTCTTCTGTCCATTTCTTGACTGGATTATTTGTTTCTTGGGTGTTGAGTTTGATAAATTATCTCTCTATTTTTAGATACTAGCCCTTTCTTTATCTGATATGTCATTTGCAGAAAAAATGAAATCTTGCTATCTGCAATGACGTGAATGCAACTAGAGGATATTATACTAAGCAAAATAAATCAAATCGTGGAAAGAAAATTATATGATTTCATTCATATGTGGAATTTAAGAAACAAAACAGAGGAACATAAAGGAAAGGAGGGGAAAAAAAACCAAGACATAATTGGAGAAGACAAACTATAAAAGACTATTAACCACAGGAAACAAACTGAGGGTTGCTGGAGGGGAGGGGGCTGGTAACTGGGTGACGGGCATTAAGGGGGCACATGATGTAATGAGCATGGGGTGTTATATACAACTGATGAGCCAGTGAACTCTACCTTTAAAACTAATAATACACTCTATGTTAATTTAATTTAAATTTTAAAAAATCAACCCTTTTACCTAACATGGATGCTTGCTGAGTATATACGACTCTGAAAATAACAAGGATGAGAATAATGTGGACAGTTTTCTGTAGTCTTATTCGAAAAGTACAAGGAATAATAAAATAGCTAACACTTTCTTTTTGCTGTTTTGTTTCATTTTTGTTTGTTTTCAGCTAACACTTCCATGACACCTATTATGTGCCAAGCAGTGATCTTAACGCTTTTCATATATTGAACTTTACAGAATCCTCCTAAACCCCTTACAAAGTAAGCTCTATTATGAACTCTATTTTAATCACGCAAACTGAAAGGTTAAGCGATTTGCTCCAGATCAGATCGCTGGTGGCTGATGGCACTGGGACTGTACCCACGCGGTCGGCCTCGGCAGCCCAGCGCTCGTGACCTCCATGTTTCCTACACAAGCAGGAAGAGCGCATCATTAATTTCATCCATAAGAAGTTATTTCCATTGGACTCTTAAGTTACTCATCTTATTGCATGTTTGGCCCCAGTTGTGTCTGCTCGTGTTTTTAACAGTGTGTATGTCTTTTTCTCGTTGCCAGGTTCCTTGAGGTCAGGTGCTACAACTCATTTCATGCTCCACAGCCCCTGGTTTCTCAAGCCATTAGATACCTTCCCAAACATTTCTGTTCTTCTGGTAATAATTAAAATCACTCAATCATTCCCTCATTCCCTCCTGCATTCATCCAATGTCCCTGGCATCAAAAAGTTGTTATGCAGGAGACGGAAAGGCATAGGAACATGTGTGAAGATCCAGGGAGGACAGAGGTAGGGAAAGAATAGAGACTTTGAGAATATGGGGTTCACATTCATTTCAAGGTGGGGAGGGGGTGCGAGTAGGTACTAGACAGGCAGAAAGAACCCTGGAGACCACTCATGCTAAGGACGTCAGATGTTATCAAGACGCCAAAGAGGCATCTCCACCCCTACTTTCTGATACCAGCTTATACCTCACCAATAAATAAATAAATAAATAAATAAAATTCACCATCTCAGAAAAACCAACAGTGGCAGCTAGAGAGACATGAATTAGTTAATTACAGGAACCGACTGACTTAGTTCTTACTATCTGTTTGGATTACCCTAACTATCTCTAATCCTTCCAGTGTAAGACACACAGGGTTATTAGCCCTTTACAGATGGGCACATAGGAGCGCAGAAAAGGAATCAAGCAAACCACTACCAGAGCGAGCAATCAGACCAAAATGCACTTGGCACCAAAGACTTTCCACAGTACCACTCAATTCCTACGTCATAACAAATAAAACAACATTTTTCATTCTCTAAAGCTCTGTAACTTCAGAGTTGGCGGGAACTAGAGGATCAACATGAGGCTCAACTTGACCTAAGGCCCAGGCTAGTGGGTGCCATGCTAGAACTAGAACTTCGGTGTCCTGCCCCTCGTCCAGAGGACTCTGCTACTGCTGCCTTCTGCCTTCTGCTGTAACATCTTCTCAGAAAGTAACCAAGCCACAGCAAATCCTAGTAAGAAGAATGAACTGCAGAAAGAGGCTATTAGGTGCTATGAGCACTCGCAAGGATAAGGGAGAGTTGACGGCATGCAGGTTGAGAGATAAAGAATAAACATTTCAGGAGAAACAGTTGTAAAAGTGGCGAGGAAACACCCACCCCAGATGAGCCATTGATAACACCTGACAGCGCACTACACGAGTTGGAGGAAATACCAAAGGTTAAAAGGGGAGGGAGGAGGGCATTTGACAGAGACATTAGTATCCGGTCTGATACGTGTGGGATAAGGAATGTTATGAGTATTCACAGTGGATCAAAAGGCCAAGCTACACATGGTACCACAGGAAACAGCAGAATAAAAGTTCACATCAAAAGCTCTGAGAGTGAAAGGAAAGTGACAAGTATCACAGGTAGAAAATGAAAATCACGTATCTTCTGTCACTTGGCCTGGAACCCGGCAGGGATAGGTCGATGGCACTGGCTATTGGTGAACAGAACCTTTTTCCATTTAAATCAAACAGTAAGAACTCTTCATGGTCTTCGTATCAAACCACCTAGCGGACGGGCAGAGCGCCATCGTATCCGTGCGGCGCGGGAGCCATAAAGCGGGGGGGGGGGGGCACACCTGGCTGCTTCTTCAGAGCTTTCTTTGTGACGCTGTACTCAATAAAGTAATTTTGACAGTGATTTTCCACTTTCTACCTTTCAACTGTTCTCATTTGTTTCCACTTCATACTGTGATTTTGAAAAGTACTTACACGGAATTACACAATGCCATTAAAATATTTTCCACTGATACAAATTACAGTGAAAGCTCTTATCAGATTTCTAAAGACTGTGAAAGTATTCTAGTACTTTATATACCTTGATGTTCTTGTTCTGTAACACTTCCTTTGAACATCTGATATAGATCATAAAGACAAACTTATGGGAAAAAAAAAACCACTGTTTTTAAGGACATCAAATGAGAAACAGATCTGGTTAAAGAGATGTGAACATAAAAATGCATACTGTACCTGTAGTCCCAATATGTAAATCAATGTCTTGTTTGTGATGGACAACGGGCCCAAAATTTGTGCCACTTGGATTCTTGGTATGGAGCAATAAAACGGTACAAACAGAGCAAAGACAGGTGCCAGGCTACGCAAAAAAAAAAAAAATCACTTTAGTCATATTCAATTTAAAATACCAAGAGCAAATAGATACTTGAAGTAATACTGGTTTTAATTTTATTTCTGTCTGAAAGCATGGTCTCAGATATAGAAGGTTTCACCATGTGCATCACATTGAAAATAATTTGTACTTAAAGATAACATTTTTATGAAAACTCTAATTATCTAATACTTATTGATTCTCCCAAAACTACTGCAAATTGGTTCAGCATCTACTAATTAACTGTCAGGCATTGTGAGAAAATTTAAAGTTGCTGCTATGTTTTCTTTCCACGAATGACTTAAATCTAACGAAAGAGTCTGTAACAAAAGCAACAAACATCATTCACCACAGTCACATCCCAAGGCTCATCCCACGCTGTCCACCTTGATCACCGCAGCATCCGACACGCTTACCACCCTTGCCTTCCCTTCCTCAAACCCCTTCTTCCCCCTGCCTTAAAACCTGTTCCTGGGCGCCTGGGCGGCTCAGTTGGTTAAGCGACTGCCTTCAGCTCAGGTCGTAATCCCGGAGTCCTGGGAGAGTCCTGAATCGGGCTCCCAGCTCCGCAGTGAGTCTGCTTCTCCCTGACCCCCACGCCCCATTCATGCTCTCTCTTACTCGCTCTCTCTCAAACAAATAAAATCTTTAGAAAGAAAGAAAAAAAAAAAAAAAAATATATATATATATATATATTTTCTTGCTGGTCCCCTAGACTTCTCCTGCCACTCTTCTTCTACCTTCTCCAGGGCCCCACTAGGGCTCTCCTTGCTCCAGTGTCTCCCTGCCTCGCCCCAAGCCCTTCTCGGCATGGACTGTGAGATGGAAGTGAGTTCCCAAACTGTCTGCCTGTCTCTCCCCTCATTATGAAACTCAATTTGATACCTTCAACTTGACAGAGCCAAAAGTCACAAGTGTCTAATTAGAGTCTCATTTCTTTTTAATCCATCTCTAAACCCCGCAGACACACAAAACACTACTCTGATCATGTCACATGCCTGTTTAAAACCCATCCTTCCACAGGCTCCCAGGATCCAAAGAGGAAATGTAAATATAAGCATGAAATAGCAAAGCCCTCCAGTCCTTTCTTATTAGTGTAGTCTCCCACACCTGTCCTCTGCTCCCGTCTCCCCCCCCATTTGGCCCCTCCCCCCACATTTACTGCCTAAGCCTCTCCCTGGGCACATTAGGCTCTTTTAACTATTCACGGACACAAGTTATTCTTCCAACCTAAATGTCCTTCCCACTTTTCTGCCTAGGAAATACCTATGGTGTATGACAGCTCAATTCTGTCCCACAGGCATCACACCAACTCCTCTGGGTGGCCAGATGCTCCCTTCTTTGCCCTAAAGCCACCACAGTGTCACTGTCAGAGCAAATCACTGAGTCCCTGGTCACTGTGTGCAAGATGGCAGCCCAAGTTCAGGAGTTCATCTACGTCCATGCATCAGGAGCAGTCTCTGATCTCAAGAAACCAGCTCCAGGACCACACACTCACGCTCCTGCCACGACCAGGCAGGCAGCAGGAATGAGACCGGTCTGGACACACACTTGCACCAACTCTTCATTCGACACTCGGCTTCATGACTCAATCTATCTTTCGTTTTCCCTTGTTTGTTTATTTATTTATTTATTGGGGGGGGTGGTAAGGAGCACCAGTACATCTTCACCATAAGAAAAATGCAAGAAAGGTTATTACTCCCATTTTTGTGGAAACACAAGACCCTCTTGTGCAGAGTGTTCCCTCCTTTGGTAACGAACGTGTTATTAAAAAATCACTCCCTGTCCTCTCAATTCTGCTTCTAAAAACAAAACGAGAGCAAACATACGCGACAAAGGTGAAAAATGGCAGCAGTGTCAGTAGCATCTGTAAGAATGCAGCAAATACCAGAATAGGGAAAACCCCAACCGGCAAACACCCAAGTGCCAGACACTGGGTAAGGACTGGAGACCCAGAGGTGTGAGATGCAATCTTTCTCAGTTTTGCAAGAGAGATGACAGGGACAGGGCAGCCAAGGTATGTACCCAGCACGCCAGTTCGGCCTCACATGCCTCACTCGGCTGGCCCTCCTCTGACGCCGAGTACCGAGCAGAGCAGGGAAGGAAATGCATTCTCTTGGGCCCTCCAGCAAGGGGGTGCTCATTTAATGTGGGGCAATATAATAATCCTTATTCTTGAAGAGGTGAATGGTCAGATTATTCCCCCCCAAAAATGGGATAGTACTTATGAGCAGAGCCTAGTGGCTTAAGTCTAATCTTTTTGGTTATTTATTTTTAATTGAAGCAAAATTAACATACAGTATTATGTTAGTTTTAGGTGTACAATATAGGGACTCAACGCTCCTGTACATTACTCTGTGCTTGTCACAATAAATGTACTATTGTTCTTCCTAGGGTTAGGGTTAGAGTTAGTCTTAGGGGTAGGGTTAGGGACAGGGGTTAGGGGTTAGGGTATGCGCCTTGTGTCCTGCAGTTCAGAGACCTCTCCACAGAATAAAGTCCCAGACTTCTGCTGAGGTGAGAGCAGTCTGTGGCATCCATCCACCCAGCTGAGAAAAGGAGGGTTAAATAGATACTCAATTGGTCCTTCTGTTTTCATGTCTACCTTCACACCCATTTTTCAGATATACTACCAATTCTTAACTGTTTCAGTGCTTCTCCAGGATAACTAGGTTGCTTCTCAGTTTTTCTTATGGTTTGTTCCAGAAGTCACTTTCTCAGCTCTTAGAGGAGGGGCGGGGGGTGGTTTGGGGTTAGGGTTAGTGGTTAGGGTGTGTGCCTGGTATCCTGCATTTTGGAGACCTCTCCAGAGGCTTATGGATAGTTCAGTATTATTAGCCCTAGGGTCAGGTGTTAGACGTCAAGATTGTGCCTAGTATCCTACAGTTCAGAGACCTCTCCAGAGATTAAAACCCCAGACTTTTACTGGGGTAGGAACAGACATGGCAACCATCTACTGATCTGAGGCAAGGAGGCAATTTGGTACTCTAAATACTCTTTGAATGGCTATTTGATTGGTCCTTCCGTTTTTATCTCTACCTTCACACCCAATAAAGGTACTCTTAATCTGTTTCACCCAACCCCATACCCACCGTCCCTACAGCAACCACCTGCCTGTTCTCTGAATTTAAGAGGCTCTTTTTCCAACATCTGTCCATCAGTCATCTGAAAATCATTTTTCCCACTTAAAATATCTTTATTTAATCTTCATTTTTGAATGATGATTTTGGTAATTTAATTTTTAAGTTTTTTATTATGTTCAGTTAGATGTTGGAAAATATCATGTACAGGTTGCAAGCATTATCTATGTCATAATAGTAGTTGATTAATTTTGCTTTTAGAAGTAAAAAAAATTAAGAATCTCTTTTTTCATTAGTCTTTGTTTTCTTTGTTCATTTTGTTTAATTCTACATATGAGTAAAATCATATGGTATTTGTCTTCCTCTAACTTATTTCACTTAGCATTT
Source organism: Mustela erminea (assembly GCF_009829155.1). NCBI lineage: Eukaryota > Metazoa > Chordata > Mammalia > Carnivora > Mustelidae > Mustela > Mustela erminea. The sequence goes on from NC_045628.1 coordinate 11,672,312, forward strand.
TACTCTATAGGTCTATCCATGACATTGCAAAGGGTAAGAGCTCGTTCTTTTTTCATGGCTAATATTCCTGTGTGTGTGTGTGTGTGTGTACGTGTGCACATGCACGCATGCAACATCTTTATCCATTCATCTATCAATGGACGCTTATGTTACTTCCATATCTTGGCTATTACAAATACTGTTGCAATAAACATATGGGGTGCATTTATCTTTTTGAATTAGTGTTTTCATTTTCTCTGGGTAAGTACCCAGCAGTGGAATTAATGGATCACAGTAATTCTATTTTTAGTTTTTTAGGGAACCTCCATACTGTTTTCCACAGTAGCTGCACCAATTTGCATTCCCGCCAACAGTGCACAGGGATTCTTTTTTTTTCCACCCACTTGCCAACTCTTGTTATTTCTTATCTTTTCGATTGTAGTTATTCTGACAGATGTAAGATGATATCTCACTGAGGTTTTGATTTGCATGTTCCTAACGACTGAGCCCTTTTTCATGTGTCTATTGGCTGTCTGTATGTCTTCTTTGGAAAAATGTCTGTTCAGATTCTCTGTCCATTTTTTAATCAAATTATTTGTGGGTATTTTGGTGTTGTGATATAGATGTTCTTTGTATTTTCTGGATGTTAACCCCTTATCAGATAAGTCATTTGCAATATCTTTTCCCATTCAGTAGGGTGCCTTGTTGCTTTGTTGATGGTTTCCTTCACTGTGCAAAAACTCTTCATTTTGATGTAGTCCCAATAGTTTATTTTTGCTTTTGTTTCCCTTGCCTGCGGAGACATCTAAAAAAATCTTTCTATAGCCGATGTCAAAGAGATTACTGCTTATGTCTTCTTCGAGGAGGCTGATAGTTTCAGGTCTTACATATAGGTCTAATCCATTTTGAGCTTATTTTTATGATCACATTTTAACCAACTATAAGGTTTTAAAAAGTCTCTCATGAGAGGGGCATCTGTGTGGCTTAGTAAGTTTACCCTCCAACTTGTGATTTTGGCTTGGTTGTGATCTCATGGGTCATGCTCTCACGGGTTGTGAGATTGAGGAGCCCTACACAAGGCTCCATGCTCAGCGGGGAGTCTGCCTGAGATTCTTTCCCTGTGCCCCTCCCCCCACCTCTTTTTCAAATAAATAAATCTTTATTTTTTTAAGGTTTTATTTATTTATTTGATAGACACAGAGAGAGAGAGAGAACATAAGCAGGGGGAGCAGCAGAGGGAGAGGGAGCAGCAGAGGGAGAGGGAGAAGCAGGCTCTCTGCTGAGCAGGGAGCCTGATGTGGGGCTGGATCCCAGGACTCTGGGATCATGACCTTGAGCCAAAGATATAGATACTTAAATCAACTGAGCCACCCAGGTGCCCCATAAATAAATCTTTTAAAAATAAGGTCTCCCAACAGATTACTCTATCAGAAAGCACAATATTTTACTCAGCATTGCATCCTCTGATAGCTCTATAAATCCTTACACATAATTTACTTTCAATATTTGATTGTGAAAACTAACAAAGCAATTTTCATAAACAGAGTTATTTAAACTGCCATTCTATGGATAGAGAAGATGTGGTATGCATACACACACACACACAAACACACACACACGAGTATTACTCAGCCATCAAAAGTGAAATCTTGCCATTTGCAACAACGTGGATGGTACTAGAGGGTATTATGCTAAACAAAATGTCAATCACAGAAAGATTCATGTGATTTAATTCATAGGTAGGATTTGAGAAACAAAACAGAGGAGCATAGGGGAAGGGAGGGAAAAATAAAACAAGATGAAATCAGAGGGAGACAAAGCTAAGACTCTTAATCACCGGAAACAAACTGAGGGTTGCTGGAGGGGAGGGGGGGGGGCGGGGTAACTGGGTGACGGGCATTAAGGAGGGCACGGGAGGTTAATGAGCACGGGGGTGTTACATACAACTGATGAGCCACTGAACTCTACCTCTGAAACTAATAATACACTCTGCGTTAATTAATTGAATTTAAATTAAAAAATAAACTGCCATTCTAAATACTACAAAAAGAACTGTTTAGTTCCATTTCAACTTGTCAAAACTCTTAAGTTAATCAACTTAAGTTGATTAAGCAGCTGTGTATTCTTTCCATTAAAAAATACAAGTTGGTCACTCCTCGGCTTAAAATCCTCCATTGAGTCCCCACACTAGAGTAAAACCCAGTCTATTTTTTTTTTTTTAAGGTTTTATTTCTTTATTTGACAGAGAAAGACTCTGTGAGAGAGGGAACACAAGCAGGGGGAGTGGGAGAGGGAGCAGCAGGCTCCCCAGAGCAGGGAGCCTGACAAGGGACACAATCCAAGGACCCTGGGCTCATGACCTGAGCCGAAGGCAGATGCTTAACGACTGAGCCACCCAGGCTCTCCAAAAGCCAAACTCTTTACAAAGACCTAAAAGGCCCTGCATCCGGGACCTTGAACTTGGTATTCTACTACGTGGCCTCCCTGCCGCTCCCTCTGGCTGCTCCCTCCACCCTGGCCCAGCCTGAGTCTCATTCACTGACAGGTATGCCCTAGGGCACGTGCATCTCCCAACGGTGTCTTCTCAGAGGCACCATGCACTCCCTCACACCCTTCTGGTCTTTACCCACACAGCTCCTTCTCAGACAAGACAGTTCTCTAGGTCCTCTCCCCAGCACCTAGAACCTCCTAATCTCCTACGTGACTGACTTATCATCTGTTTGTCTGACTGGAGGGAAACTCCATGGTGCCCGGGATTTCTCCCGGTTTTGTCTGCTGCTCTATCGCTGCTCTCTAAAACTGTACCTGGCACGAAGAGTTGCTCAAAAAATATTTGCTGAATAAATGAATCTCTCTGTAAAATGGCAAACTACACAGAGTTTGTCTTTTGTTTTACAAATGCATCTTGCTTTATTATCTTTAATGGGATGAAAACATATAGTTTCATATACATACTCAAAATATGGCCTGCTGAGCTCTTGGTAATAATAAGAAAGCTCTATTTTAGTTGCATTTGAGGGATCTGACCACAGAACATGTTCTTTGAGGTACTTAATTTATAGAAGTTCTTCTGTTTACACAGTGTGAAGGGTGACATTACAATGGAGAATCTGAGGCCACCATCCCGTCCGAGGCTCTGCTTCAATGTAAACTAACCAAGAAAATACTGATAGGAATTTTAATGACCACAGTTCATGTCTTATACACCAATAAGAGAAGTTTAAAAATTCCTTAGAAGTTATTAATCACTATATAGTTTTCAACGATGACTAAGTACTAGACCACATGTACCCCTAACACAAAAGCACACATTTCAGACCGTGAACATACAGGTTGTTTTGTAGAAATTTCCACTGCTATTTCTATACACACAGACTTCATAAAACATCATGTTATTAGTCACTGACCAGTTTTTCTCTTTTCCTTATTTTGTGATACAACATCTGTTCTGTACACTGTCAACAGTAATTCATACCGCGACTAGCTAACCCTTGGACGCCCTATCTGGCTTAAGCATATGAAGGTGAAGTACAGAAAAGAGGAGAACAGGTTGTAATTCACTCTTTCCTTCCTTCCTTCAACTAACGTCACTAGTATTTCTGGAGTTTCTCCTACATACTCACAACTTGATAGGATAAAATACTAGAAAACACTCAGTTCAGGTCACCAATGCCCATCTTGTGTTGTCTACAGCAAAGGACGCAGACTGCACTTCCACAGTCCAACAACAGAAACCCCAGTAACTTTCAAAGACAAGACAAACAAGGTTTGTGGGCTCAGGCCATGCTCGCACACTATGTCCCACGGCATCTCACAGGACAACCACCCCACGGCCTTTCCTTTACACACTTGACCACTCTGATAACGCAGCGAAGGGTGGATCCAGTTTGCTACAACATGTAACTAGGTGAGTTCTTCATTACACAACAACGTTTAACTTAATAAAATCTATTTCAAAAATTAAAAACCAAAACACCCCACGAGGATGTCATTTCCACAAACTGAGAAGCTTCTCAACAATGTCTTCTTCATGTTTTCTTCAATCTAAGTTTTAAATAAACTAGTTCTAGAATATTTTATCATATTCATCCAGCAAATCATAAAATCTCTTTATTTCCCCCTCAGAAGTTTTGCACTAGGAAGTAGCTTGGCGATCATTTACTTCAATGCCTTTATTTTACAGACAGTGAGATGGAGGCCCAAAGAATTGGACGTCGCTGCTCTTCTGACAGTGCTCCCTTATAGATCTTCAGCCTTTTAGAGCTTAGAAGAACCGAGTCCACTTCTAGATGGACTGACACCACTGATGGGCTGAAGCCCCTCGGCCATTCTGACAGATCCTGAAGTGGAAGGTCTGAAGTCAGAGTTACAAATTCCTACCAATGATTTAATTCTCTCTCTATCATCCCTCAAAATAGTCAACCAGTTTATGTAAGTACTTAAATAAGAAACAGCCTATTCCTTTTTTTTATGCTTCTAATTTTTGGGAACTACCTTCATATTTTGATTTGAAAGCTGTCTCTGGTTAACTTCCTCATCCTGGTCTTCCTTCTGTTCTCTGGAAGGTCTACATTTGCAACCTAATGCCTTTTCTGTGAGACAGCTTTCAAAAGCATGAGGGTGATGATCACCTACCTCCCTGCCAAGCCCAAACATTCTCAGTTTATTCAACCATTTGTCCTAAGGCCCGGGGTCCAGACCCCTTACCAGCCTGGTCACACGGGTCCTCTATCTCCTTCGTGAAAGGCAGCCCCCAGAGCTGACTGGGAACGGCCACATGAGTCCTAGGCAAGTGTCAATATCCCCCCTCTCGCTCTGACTGGTATATTTCTACTCACTCGGCCTGCATGTGCATTTTGATAGCCGTGTTACACAGCTGGTCTAAACTGAGCCAACCAAAACTGTAAGGTGAAGAGCCCCGGTCTCCATCCTATGCACAGACTCTGGGGTTTCGGCAGTGAGATGTCCCCTCCAACTCTTCCCCCGTCATTAGCGTCCCTGCAGTCACAGAGCCTGTCAGCTGGCCTCCTGCCTACGTCGACTAGTCCCCATACAATGTGAAAGAACATCATTCTCCCACTCACCCCAGAAACCTCTGCTTCTTGCTCATAAGTTGGTAAGACACAGAATGAGTAAACTACTCTCTTCATCAAGTTTCCAGGTAGACAGAATCACCACAGTTGACTTTTTTTTCTTTAAAACATTTAGAAACTCATATTCTTACATAGAATATGGATACTAAATCATTAGTAATTGTCATTCTTTTTTTTTTTTTTCTGGGTAAGGTTTATTGCTTTAGTCTTCCTCTCAAAGAATTTTTTAAATACTTAAAGCTTTATTAAAAAACTCATGAAGTTCCAGAGATATTACCAAGGGGTTTTTGGATAATTATTTAAAAAAAAATCACTAACAGAAAAATTTCACTTCCCACTTAAAAAAAAAAAAAAGTGCACACGCATACAGGAGGTTAACCGATGACTACTAGGCTCAGTCACAGGGTGACAGAAAAAAAAAAAAAAAGCCAGCCCATAAAAGGACGGTGCACAAACTCTCAACACGCCAAAGTAATCTACTTCAGTTGGGCAAATACTGACTGCTACTGCCCGGAGGCCCCAGCAAGTCCCTGGGAGGTAAGCACCACATGTTTTATTCTTCTAACAAAGTCTTTTGTAAAACTTTAGAAGCCTAATTAAGGTATAAGGTAAAGGAACAGAACTTATTCAACAGCAACTATAAATATTTGTAACAAGAATTGTATCATTAACATAGTTTAGATTCTGATGACTGGCAGTTCTAATTAGCTAATGTTGAAGTAGGTGAAAACAATGGATTGTGCCAGAAATCTATGCCAAAAAGTAGGGTTTACTTTGTACTTCTGTGTGAACTCACTATTGCAAAAAAGAGCATCCAGTAAAAATCAGTAAACAATGCCAATATTTCAGGATACTTTGGAACGAAGGGAAAGGAACAAAGTTATTTTAAAATGGAGTATTCCTACACTTAAATGCATGGATATACAAATTATTCAGCACAATTTAAAATAAAAGGGTCATTACAGTCTACTATTTGACTACGTGTCTATGTAACATAAAGGTCTTTTCTGTACTGCCATTACTTCTATACTTTCTGGTATTTCTCCAGATAGAATCCTAGTACTAGAATTCCTTGGACAAAGGGTATAAATGTTTTTAAAGCTTTATATATATGTTGATGTTTTTTGGTCTACTAAAACATTTTAGCAATTAGCCCTCCTACTGATGATACTCTGGGCTTCACTGCTTCTCAGCCAATCTGAGTATTTTAATTGTCAATATAAACTGTTAATTTGATAAGTGAAAAATGAATCTGTTTCTTCCTTTATATTTATTTAATGGTCACTAAAGCTAAACATATCTGTTTTTTCTAGAATTTCCACATGCCTAAAAAAATGTCACAAAACAATGAAGTACATAGTACATATAGTGATTTGCATTGCAATATTTATGTCGAGGTTGGAAATGGAAGTAATAGAAATTCTTGGTAAGACATAAGCTGTGAGCTGACTTCCTCTGAAGGAAGGTGTGTCTGGGGGTTCTGGGGCTACCGCTCCAAGTACAGTACAGTGCAACGGTTCAGAGTCAGGCTTGAACCCTGGCTCTATTATTTCTAAGCTGTATGGCCTTGGGCAGTCTCTGACTTGAGCTGCTTCATTTGTAAAAGGGGGAGTAATAATCCAGCCAAGTCCTGCCATGTTGGCCGTCATGTAGTAAGTGCTAGAAATTCTCCCCTCTCTCTACCCATTAAACTACCAAAGGAAGAGTCCAGTAGGCAAAGTTTCCTTGCCCTATCATCTTGTGAGAATTACTTTTCTTAAACTTATTTGCAGATCCTTACCAAATATTTTATACAAAGACTGAGTCTATGGAGGGCAAACATCTCATGGGCTTATCGTCTGGGCTCTGCATCTGCTAATACTTCAGGGCATGCTTTCTCTCTGGGACACGACACTGTGAAAGTCTGTTCTGCACAAAGCCTCCTTACCCCTGGCTCACCAGCTACCATGTGGGGGGTTGGGGGTAGCAGTGGTAGTAATGCCTCTCATAAATTACTTTCAACTGGCTTCGAAGTGCTTGTTGGTAAGATGGCCAGTCATTTACTGGAATAAATACTACCTCGGATAACTCTATGACTTCCCTTTGCTTCAGTGATCCATACGCATTTCTTAGACATCTCCTGTAGGACGGCTGGGAAACACTCCATGGGATAAGAGAAGGCCAGCACCCTTAGAAAGTGTGCATTTAAAAGAAAGAGCTTTTACAAATGTTACTTCTCCCCAGCCATGGGTGACGGCCTGCTGCAGTACCCAAGGCCACAGAGTATGGAGTGTGCTGAGGGGCCGGAAGTCCCTCCAGCCTACAGAACTCCTCAGCTTTCCAAGAACTCTGTAAAGCCCAGGGCTTCAATGTCAGAGGAGATAATGCAAGTGAAAACCATCTGAAAATGGTAGAGTTAACAAAGATCCTTGTGGTGTTTTGAAAGTTCAAAAGGAAAAATAAAAATATTTTGTTAAATGTCTACAAATACAGGCACTTGGGTGGCTCAGTTCGCTAAGCATCTGCCTTCGGCTCAGGTCATGATCCCGGCTTCCTGGGATGGAGCCGAGCCTTATGTTGTCAAACCCTTATGTTGTCAAACCTTGCTGGGCTCCGGGCTCAGCGGGGAGCCTGTTCCTCCCTCTGTCTTGTGTGCACTTACAGTCTTTCTCGGTCTCTCTCTTTCTCAAATAATAAAATCTTTAAAAAAAAAAAAAGTCCACAAATACCTAAAAAGCAGTATAGAAATAAATTAGTAGCATAAAAGCTATCCTAGGGGGCGCCTGGGTGGCTCAGTCAGTTAAGAGTCTGCCTTCGGCTCGGTCGTCCTCCTGGGTCCTGGGATTGGGCTGCATCAGGCTCTCCGCTCAGAGGGGGAGTTTGCTTCTTCCTCTGCCCTTCCCCCGGCTCATGCTTGCTCTCTCTCTTTAAATAAAGAATTCAAACATTTTTTAAAAAGATAAAAAAATTAAAGCTATTCTAGGTATTCACCATTTTCTTTCAGTCCAAATTGTGTCATGGAAATATTGTTAAAAGTAGTAAAATCTAAATTCACTTGTAAAATCTTTATTTGCCTTAAAAATGTCACAAGTAAATTAATGAATGCCTTCATTTAACCCAACGTATTTCCCTCCCCGCCGGCCTTCCTTCCGTCTCCCCGGCTCTCTTCTCTCTAGTTCAAACAGGGTGAATTGGTACATGTTAAAGTCTTCCTACGGTTACTGTTTTCTACCAGCAACATCAGATCATGTTGGAAACAGGAGCTAGGGATAAAACACATGGCACTGGTTGTGATTTCTGGAGCCAGACCGCCAGGGCTTGAATCCTGACACTTAACAGCTGCGGCTCCAGGCACATCGTGTAAGCGCTCTGGGCAGTTTACCGCTGGCTACGGGTTTGTGAAAGTTCTGTGATGACTCAGGGAGTGAATATAGGTAGAGTGCCCTGAACGGTGTCTGGAAGACAGTCTGTGCTTAATGAGACCGGCTACTATTACTAATCAAGAACTCTGATAAAGAAACTCTGACTAAGGGTCAAGGAAGCTGGGACTCTGCTGTCCCTTAAGGGGTAGCTATGGTGCCTCAGTCATGGGTCAGCTGGAGAGATACAAGTTAACACAGTTTCCACTCACGGGACTTCACCAGTAGCAGGAAACAGAAAAAGAAACTCAATAGTACGACGCTAGTACCGAGCACAGGGCCCTCACCACTCCACGTTGTCTTAGAGGTGGTGGCAAAAGCAGGAGAGGATAAAATCAGGGAAGCTTCCAGAACAGCGGAGTCTAAATGAAGTCCTGAAGGAAGGTAGGAGCTGAGGACCTAGCACAGAGAAGGAAGAGTGCCAGAAAGGCACAGAGCTGTGGAAGAACACAGGGCATCGAAAACCTGCAAATAATTCAGGAAGGCTAGAGCCAGGGCATCAGGGAGAAAATGCAAGGGAGCCAGCCGAAGAGGGAGGCACAGGCCAGTCCAAAGGAGATCCTGGGTCCTGATGGAGAGCTCTCCCTGGGTTCAACAGGCCGCACTTGAAAGGCACCGTGAAAGCTGAAAGTGTGGCTCCAGGGGGCAGCAAGTGTGGCCTGAAGGCTGGCAGGGCTAGCGGGGGGTGGTAGGACGGGCAGATGGACAGACAGACACACGGTGCAGAGGGGATATCAAGTGCAGGAGAGTCAGGAGGCAGAAGGCACAGGATCCGCTGATGGGAGGTGGCGGGTGAGGGAGGCCACAGAGTTCCGGACATCTCTGCGACTCCTAACTTAGTGGCCAGACCGACGGAGGACCCTGAGCAAATGACCTAATGTTTGGAATTCTGCTTATCCATGAAATAACGATATTTAATGTTTCTGACTAATTTCCATGAGATAAGAGACAAACAACAAAACCTCAAACTCCCTTGAACTTTAAGGAGAAAAGGCACATATGACTTCTAGAAACATTTTGAACTCAGAGGATGAAGGTTCTAGAGACTCAGATCTTCACTATAAAATCTTTTTGTATCACCCACCCATCCTGCTTAGAGGTCAAGTGAAGTCACACAGAAGCACCGTATTTGTCTTCCTCAACACCGAAATGAGTATCACAGTGGGATTCTTTTTTCTTACAGTTTCCAAACATTACGTCCTGTAACCCTAGTCCTTTGTATGACCCACCCCCCCGCCCGTCTTCCCTTTTGAGAACCTTCACACCATCCTAGTCAGTACTGAAGCTGCCGAAAGCCACACAAAGAAAATCAGTGAAAGCTGAAAGAAAAAAGCTGGGATGAGTGAAACCCCAAACGGGCCAGTGGGTGTTGAATCCAGTAATTTCAAACATCAGGCCCCTTTCCCATCGATGCCAACAGACACACTGCCGGCCGGTGAAGCGGTCTTCTTCAGTGCCCATCAGGTCCGACACTGGACATGCACAAAAAAGCCAACTCCAGACTGGCAAACACTGTTGCTATTTCCTGTCTTCAAGAAGCTCTCTGTGCCCTGTCCTGTACATGACCCTATGCAGACCTCCTGAGACGTGGTCAGAACCAACCCAGGCTGTGGGGTCAGCAGCAGGGTCACACTTCCACAAGCCAGAACAAGCGAGCTCCCCAAGAGGCAGGCCAGAGAGGTCTCCTCATACAGACTGACCACGGACAACTCGACTATGAACACAGACACTCAGGATGGGTGAGGCTTTATCCTGAGAAAGGGCCAGTGGCTGCTGGTGCGTCACCTTCTGCGAAAATGTTCCCTAGAGCCTTCTGAAAACAGATGCTGCCCATAGTCACAGCTATCAAAATAGGACTCGAAGTGGGCTGGAAAAAAAGCATCACCTGATAGCACAGAAAGACTTATTTCACTAAGCTAACTGGGGCGCGGACCGACTGTAAGAGGAGTCAAGCAGCAGCTCACTGGAACACACCGTCTGACCTTGCCAGTGAAGGGAAAAGAGGCTGATTGCAGCTTGTCTGTGCCTTGCGTTTCTGCCCCACAAGCGGGAATTAATGTTTCCCACCTGCCTACCTGACAGGCAGATGGCCCACACAACCGCTCAGGTGATGGTTGTTTAGTCAACAAAATAAGAAAGTGGGAAAAAAAAAAATCACTGGTTGACTGCGAGGCCACGAGGTGTGTGACACGGGACCAAACTCAGATGTCCCCGTTTGCTCAGTCAAGAGCAAGGAGGCTTTTGCAAGTAACTGACAAGTGCTCATCAAACTTTTGGTAACCAGAGGAAGAAGCAAAGATTTCTTTCTTCTGTGGAGTCTGTTTATTCTCAAGCGAACTGCTAAACAGCTCGACCTGCGACCCTGGTCCATCTGTGCTTGTCCGGTTGCTTGGCGGACCGAGTCCTTGCTGTTCCACGGAACCCGAGCTTTCCCCTGTATTCTCCTTTCTCAAAGATTTCATTTCTCCCTGCTCCCAAAACCTTCCCTTAACCTTACCGCTCCTCAACAAAATAGCCCAAGGATGGTGTATCCAGAGAAATCAGAAATCAGATCAATCAACACTCATCATTTAACAATATACAAATAAAATTCCTATCTATGGGTCCACATCATTGAGCCTTTCCTGGTCCTTTTGAAAGCACGGGCCGGGAACCTCCTCTCGGGTGCAGGCCACTGTGGGCACCGAGTCCCATCATCTCGATGTGTCGACATGGTCTTGAGCAGACTCGGCCTTACAGGGAGGTCACCTCCTGTTGCTTATCATTTCACATGACCTGAGCCAATTCATGGCTGAGGTCTGAATTTAAACAAAAATTACTAAAAAATCAGCTCTTTTTCATTTAAGACTATTGATGGGTCATTAAGTGAACATTATTAGGGGTAAAGGTGACATTTCAGGAATCTTAAAGCAAAAACTAAAAGCTGGTACTCTAGTTCATAGTAAATCTCTGAAAACAGTGGTTTGATTCTGTTCCTGCCACAAAAAAAAAGCTAAGAAAATAATTATCCAGGCAAGTTGGTACCAGGGTAAATATTTCGAGAGGACAAATTGCATTAGAGCTCAGACAATTTTCTTAAATACCAGTAGATGAATATTTGGGGGAGCCTGTTATTTTCTTCCTTTCTGCAGCTGGAGAGATCTTGTCAGTTCATGTCAACATGTCCGGTTATGCAAAAATGAGATGATAATGTCTTTAAAAAACGTTAGCTACTCTAGCAGCAGTGAAATCAACTCTAGACACACACAGACCCACTTCCGAAAACAAGTACAAATCCAGGGGAGGCGATGTTGCTGCGGGAGAGCTGGCTGTTTTACATATGCGAGAACAGCAGCAGAGTCATCAAAACGGCGTGACAGAGACAGAAGTGGGACAGACCCCGCTGCTTCACCATGAGCACCGCCCCAGAACGGGCACAGATGGCTCTCAGGGGGGGCTGCGGTGACATCCCTTTCAGGAGGGAAGGGGGTTCCTCACTGGGAACCTGATCACAGCCCCAGACTTCACGAAGCCCAGTGTGAACCTGTGTCCTTGGGGCAAAGGTTTCAATCCTCATTTACACCCAAGTGTGGGGCATTAAGGACCGTTTAGCCGCCACACATACCTTTCCACTAGAGAGGGTTATGAGGAAATTATAATTATTACAGATACAAGTATTTGAAGGAAAAAGATTCACAACCAACACTCCTTTGTGCTTTTCTCTAGGCAGTAAACTGACGAGACATAGTACTTCCAGGTACGGCGCAGTGTATCTACACCAGTAACATGTAAGAAGCTGTGGTCTAATGACAATGACAATAAAAATGTAAGGCACTTCAGGGGACACCTGGCTGGCTCAGGCAGTGGAGCACGTGACTCTTGATTTCAGGGTCATGAGTTTAGGCTCCACCATGGGTGTAGAGTTTACTTAAAAAAAGATGAACTCATTTTTTTTTTTTAAATAAACTACTTGAAATGTATTCAAAAGTAAATAGATAAAGGAAGAAAAGGAGGAAGGGAAGGTGGAAGGAAGTTAGTTATACCTGAAAAAAAATGATTAAAAGAGGAATTTGCAGTCCAAAGGTTGAAAAGGAGTACTATAATCCAAAAAGCATAACCAGAAGCCTGGCATGTGTGAGAAGGAGCCCTCTGAAGAGCCGTGAGATGATGCCTCATCACACGACAGCGGATTCCCAACATCACAGGCATCCTTCAGCTTCAGGCCCTCCCAAACAGAAAGATACCATCTCGGTATTTCCAGGACCCAGCACATAAAAACACTAAAAACAATTTCTGCTGAATAAAAGAATGGAGTATAAGTCAAGGTTCAGGAATCTTGAAACATCAAATGATTAAAGAAAGGTATAAAATAATATCTCCAAGGGAAGATATTATTTTAAATATTACTTAGATATTTAGATAATAAGAAACAGGGACTGATTCATATACGAATGGGATAAGAATGGTCAAGTACATGAAAGGGTTTTTCTCTCAATTTAGAAGAGATAAGACTAAAACTATGGCACTGATAGCATAGGATGTCAACTTTAGTGACATCAACTTTCAAGATCCCAATGACCAGACGTCAGGACAGCTTTGATTTGCCTTTATCAAAGATCATTTCTGAGCCATCCCATTTACATGTCCACATCCCGCAGGTGCCTTTTCTCTGACTGATGCAGGACCCTCAAAAGTCCTCTCCTTGGGGCTCGATGCTGTCCCGGAAGTGGGAACTCCACTGTCTTTAGGAAGAAGCATTCCGCTGCTCCGGCGTGCTGGGCCACACTGTTCCGGGCTGTTTACCGGTAAGGATGGTTCTTAAAGCTTAGACCACTTCAAAACCTCAAACTCTCAGTACTTCAAGGGCAGTATGAGCTGTCCCTGCCAAGGACTGGACAGAGTAGGAGACCTGAACCCAGACCATAAGAGAAGCCTCCAGACTGACCTTTTAACCTCTATGACACTCAGTTTCCTCACATGGCAAGTAGGTAGGTGACAGCAGTACTTAGCCTTAGTACGCAGTACTTAGCCTCACAGGGTGGCTGTGAGTGTTCTTCCAGAAAGGACTTAAAGGTAGGCACCTAATAAACATGAACGCCTCAATCTGAGTAAAGAGCACTGAAGGACTACTTTTGAAATGTGTAGAAGATAGGTTTTTGCAAGACAAACTTAACTGAAGAATATTTTTCTCAGATAAATTTATTAACCAGCTTCCTCATTTCATAGTTAATTCACATTCAGTATGAAAAATTTTAAAGTATATGGAAAAAACTAAAAAATGATTTGTACAAAACTATGCTTTGGCACACACATCCTTTCAAAATGTGTGGATGTATAATCGCTTCTCCTACCCCCGAAAGTGGCATGTTGCATAATCTGCTTTCCTTATTTAAGATTATTCCCTGTCAAGAAACAGGCTTCCACGCTGCCATTTCCACGGACTGCAGAGAATTCCCCTGTATGGCTATATCGGGAGATACGTAACCAATCCCCTGATGAGGGACATTTGGTTTGTTTGCAAATTTTCACCTTCATAATTAACACTATGACAGATTTTTTTTTGAAGATTTTATTTATTTATTTGACAGACAGAGATCACAAGTAGGCAGAGAGGCAGGCGGACAAAGGGGGGGAAGCACGTTCCTCGCTGAGCAGGGAGCCCGATGTGCGGCTCGATCCCAGGACCCTGGGATCATGACCTGAGCAGAAGGCAGAGGCTTTAACCACTGAGTCACCCAGGTGTCCCCACGTGCCAAATATTCTTAAACACCAAACGTTCTGCAACCCCTGCCATGTCTGGCTCTCCTGGAATGCGTACTGCATTCAGGAAGAAGCTGGACGCGTGTTTACAACAGGACAAGCAATGGCACATTCTCTCTGAGTCCTACATTAATGTAACTTTCTCTGATCTCTACAACAATATTTACTTATATGGAAAATTTCTACCCCAGTATGTATTTTAAAAGCATTTCCCAAATCTGTGGAGAAACGCTCCTCTAAATAAAATAAACTTGCTGAGATTTTCAGGAAAAAAAAGAAAAGAAAAGAAAAAAATATTTCCACAGAAAGTACAAAAATAAAAGTTCTTGCTACCTGTTCCTAAGTTATAACCCCTGTCTGGGATTTTCACCTCTCCGTGTCTAGTCTCAGTTCTTGAAAAGTTACTTCTCACATGGAGCCTTACTCAACTAAGAGGATAAAGGTTTTTCTACTTTCATTCCACAACCGCAATTCCCATGATTTCAAGAATCGCTCTGGTTTGGTTTTTTTTCCTGCACAAAGAGAAAGTCAGTATTTGTTGCTTTGATTTCAATCTTACTAATTTCTGTGATTATCTTTATCATTTTCTTCTACTTTCCTTGGGTAAACAATTCTCTTCTAGCTTCCTGAACTGTATTTTTATCGATTTTCGATCTTTAAAAAAAATAAATGCTTTCACAAGCATATAGAGTTGTTGAGTCACTATGCTGGGCACTTGAAACTTGTAACATGTGCTAACTATCCTCAAACAAAAATGTGAGAAGACAATAAACATATTCAAGGCTCTGCTTCTGAGATTAATACTTCAGCTGCATCCCATCGCTTGGCATAGAGTGGTTTGTTTGTTTTTTTTTTAAAGATTTTATTTATTTATTTGAGAGAGAGAGAGATCACAAGTAGGCAGAGAGAGAGGAGGAAGCAGGCTCCCTGCTGAGCAGAGAGCCTGAATCGGGGCTCGATCCCAGGACCATGAGATCATGACCTGAGCTGAAGGCAGCGGCTTAACCCACTGAGCCACCCAGGCGCCCCAAAGCATAGAGTTTTTTTGTCATTTGGTTCTAAATACTTCAAAATTCCCACTGTGGATTTCTTAAATGAGTCTCTTAGAAGCATATTTTTTAAGATTCCCAAATGTATCTGTTATCTATTTATTGCTGATTTCTAAGTTAGTTGCCCTATAGGCACTGGCATGTTGGCTGATAGGTTAACAGTTTTCTGAAAGTTCTGGGGCCCTCTGATGACCTCGCACACAGTTAAATTCGCAAAAATGATTGTGGGCCTTCAGCACAAATTCTGCAAAGTCACACTGCGTAATCTTCTAAGTCTCTAATCTCTTTTTTATCCAGCTTATTCTAATAAAGATGTGCTAAAATCTCCCATTATGGCGGTGATTTGCCAATTTTTCCTTTAAATATGCATAATTCAAGATTTTTATGTTCTTTGATTGCTACTCTGGCTTTCCACTGGTTGGGATTTGATTGCTATTTGTTCTCCCATGCCTTTATTTTCAACCTTTCTGAGTCACTTTTTTAAGCTGTCTTCTAAGCCCTGTGCAGCTGGACATTTTTTTTTTTTTTAAACAAATCCAAACTGATGTCTCCTTTAATAGGTGAGTTCAATCCATTTAAATTTCTTTCTCATAATCTTCTTTCCTATCTTTTCTTATTTAACAGAAAGTACCACTTCCATTTTTGTTCCCTTTTGCTTTAGGTCATATTTCCGCACATTAACAACTAGCCTAACAACACTGGAAGTACTGTACACCTAGAACATTACAACATCACCCCCTGATCACCCCCACTGTCTGCTGGGTTCACCGTTTTAAGACTGTCAGAACTAAGTTAGCAGTCAGAGGAGTAGTCGGTGCTTTGAGATGGCTAGGGATAGAGTCTTTTCCTTTTAATGTAAACCATCATCACTAGATACATTGAAATCTTCCCTTAATTTTGGTGACTTTCAGATGAGATGGTCCTATTGGAGTATCATTTTTCTTCTAAAAATAATTTCGCAGAAGTTACTGTTCTGCTCTTGCTAAGTTTTATCAAAGCTCAGCCCCACATAAGGCATTTCATTGTAGTTTTCCACTTTTCAACAGGACCTGAAATTTCTTTCATCTTAACATTATTTACCCCAAGAAAAGAACTGGAAATAATCCAAAGAGTCGTCAGGGGAGTAGCTTAGCAAATCATGCATGAACACCCTGGGGTGCTACAGAAGTGTCCAGTGTCTACAAGGTCCACGTGTGACAAACACAGATGACCCCCATCCATGAGCAGGTTCAGTGGACAGAGCAGAGCACAAGACACTACATGTGTTATGCTTGCTGGCACGTGGGGTGCAGGAACGTACACTGCACCTATCAGCAGAGTATCTGGGGAATGATCTAGTTCAGAATTAATCTTAACCTTCCCCCCTGCACCCCGAAACACCTTAAGTTTTTTTTCTTTTTTGTCGTTTTTGCCGTGGTTGTCGTGGTTACCATCTTCTTCTTTTTTAAAAAGAAAACCTAACTTTCAGTTCCTAACAAGGCCTTAGCTTGTTTCTCATACTTTTTAGGTTAACACAAATCAGATCACTGTGGTAAATTCGTATTTCACTAAATAAATGTGTGACTGATTTCATTTCCTGGCAGTGATACGCATTTGGCAAAAAAAAAAAAAAAAAAAAAAAAGTCCAAATGAAATGCAATTTAAAAGCAAAGCTTTACTCCTGTCTGAAATGTGGGGTGCTGCACATGATTCTGTCCTTACCCAGACAATGATTCAGAAAAAAAGGGGGGAAATTTCTTCAAAAAATGATGGCATCCCCTCTTGTCACAAAAATACATTTGCTCTACTTAGATGGTTTCGTTTCTTTTGCCAGGGCTTTGCCAAAATCACCAACTTGAGAGTAAAAACATAAATCTGATTCTTTGTTCTTGTTACTATAAATGTAAACATATCACACATCGCAGACTTTTCTTCTCTTTTGGACGGGTACTTCTTAATAATCCTCCCCATGTACTTCTTCTCTGGTAGCTACCAGTTTGTTCTCTGTATTTATGGTTCTGTTCCTGATTTTTTTGTTTCTCTTGCTTCTCATACTCCACATATAAGAGAAAGCATATGGTATTTCTCTTTCTCCAACTTCCTTCACTTAGCATAATGCCCTCTAGATCCACCAATGTTATTGCGAATGGCGAGATCTCCTTCTCTTTTATGGCTAATATTCGTGTGTGTGTGTGTGTGTGTGTGTGTGTGTGTGTGTGTACCTAAAGTACACTTGGGCTGCTTCCATATCTTGGCTGTTGTAAATAATGCTAAAACAAACACAGGGGGACTCATATCTTTCCGAATTCACGTTGTCATTTTCTCTGGGTAGATACCCATTAGCGGAATTACTGGATCATATGGTAATTCTATTTTTGACTTTTTGAGGAACCGCCGTACTATTTTCCACAGCGGCCGCACCAGTCTGCATTCCTACCAACAGTGCGCAAGGGCTCCCTTTCCTCTGCATCCTCATATCAACACTTGTTATTTCTTGTCCTTCTGACACCAGCCCTTCCAACCAGTGCGAGCTGACACCTCACGGTGGTCTTGATTTGCATTTCCCCGATGATTAGTGAGGCTGAGCATCTCTTCATGTGTATGAAGAGATTTGTATGTCTTTTCTATGTCTTTTCCATTTGTATGTCTTCTTTGGAAAAAATGGTTTGTTTTTTTTTTTCAGGTCCTCTGCTCATTTTTAATCAGATTATTTTTGTTTTGAGTCATGTAAGTTCCTTATATATTTGGGATACTAATTCCTTATCGGATATGTCATGTGCAAATATCTCCTCCCATTCACTAGGGAGCCTTTCTGAGGCTTTGTGGATGGTTTCCTTTACTGTGCAACACATCATAGATTCTTAAAAATTATACAAATCTTTAAAACTTAGATCTATAAAAGGCAGTTACTATTGCTTTTAGTTGAATATGCTTCTAATTGAAAGAACTTTCCTTGGTTCTTCCTAGAGACTGTGAACACCACTGACGGATACAAAAATGGACAATTTCACAACAGCCTCCGCAGCTCCGCAGGGCAACGACTGTGACCTCTACGCACACCACCGCACCGCCGCGATACTCATGCCACTGCATTATGGCTCTGTCTTTGTCATAGGGCTGGTGGGAAACGTGCTAGCCTTGGTTGTCATCATTCAAAATAGGAAAAAAATCAACTCTACCACCCTGTATTCAACAAATTTGGTGATTTCTGATATACTTTTTACCACTGCTCTGCCTACACGGATAGCCTACTACGCACTGGGCTTTGACTGGAGGGTCGGTGAGGCCTTGTGCAGGATAACTGCCCTGGTGTTTTACATCAACACCTACGCAGGTGTGAACTTCATGACATGCTTGAGCGTGGACCGGTTCTTTGCCGTGGTGCATCCTCTGAGGTACAACAAGATGAAGAGAATTGAGCACGCGAAATGCGTCTGCATTTGTGTCTGGATTCTAGTATTTGCTCAAACGCTCCCACTACTCATAAAACCTATGTCAAAGCAGGAGGAGGAAAGGACTACGTGCATGGAATATCCAAACTTTGAAGAAACACAGTCTCTTCCCTGGATTCTGCTTGGCGCGTGTTTCATAGGATATGTGCTTCCTCTCCTGATCATTCTCTTCTGCTACTCTCAAATTTGTTGCAAACTCTTTAAAACTGCCAAACAAAACCCACTAACCGAGAAATCTGGCGTCAACAAAAAGGCTCTCAACACAATTATCTTAATAATTGTTGTGTTTGTTCTTTGTTTCACACCTTACCATGTTGCGATTATTCAACACATGATTAAGAAGCTTCGTGTCCCTGATCTCCTGGAATGCAGCCAAAGACATTCATTCCAGATCTCGCTGCACTTTACAGTATGTCTGATGAACTTTAATTGCTGCATGGACCCTTTTATATACTTCTTTGCGTGTAAAGGGTATAAGAGGAAGGTCATGAAGATGCTGAAGCGTCAGGTCAGTGTATCAATTTCCAGCGCCGTGAGGTCAGCCCCGGAAGAGAACTCACGGGAGATGACAGAAACGCAAACCATGATACATTCCAAGTCTTTGAACGGAAAGTAAAAAGGAATTAAATCTTGGGTTTACAGCAAAGGAGACTGCATGACAAACTTTGCTGGACTTTTCTTATAAAGCAAAATGATTGTTCAACTTCCAACTAGGATGTCTGTAAATTCCTTTCATTGGGCACGAGCTCCCACCTCCAACTTGGAAGAATATTATTTTTATATTATTATTTTTTGCACTGAAGAAAATAACATGATGCAAAGTTCTAGTCTGTAAATGAAATACTAAACCAAAAGGGAGGCTATTTTAATAACTCTCAGTGTAAAAAGTTTTATAAAAAACTTTTAAAATTTTTTATAAAAAATTAAAAATTACAGCATCAGTATTTCCTGCCAATAATTTGGCAAAAGAAAAGGCTCTAAGATTGTACATTGCCCGTGTAAAAATGTCGATATGGTAACATGTTATTTTTCTTTTTGGTAACATATTTCTTTAATCCCTACCTCTTTCAATCTTAGACTTTTATCTTCTCGATACCATCAAGCGTTTTGTTTTGTTCTGTTCCGAGTCACAATATTTTGTTTCAAGGAAGTCTTTTGGAATAAAAAGCAGGATGCTACAATATTAAGAGTATGTCTTTCAGTGTCTACTTACAGGGAGAAGAGAATTAGCAATAGCTAGATTTGGATGATAAGGTTATAAGCAATGATGGTGACCGAGGCAATGAAAACACAGCTCTTTCCCAAGCAGCCAGCAGAGCAGTGCAGGGCCCATCAGCCCGGCATAGGAAAAGGACTTTATGTGGGGGTAACCACTGGGAGGAGGGTCCACTTGCTGAATTCTGCTTGGGAATAAAAAAAAAACTTTGCAAACATGCTTGGCTTTTCTTGGGTGTCTGGGGGATTTCTTTTTTATTCATAGGTTGGTAGTACCCTGATCTGCACTTCAGTGGTCTAGGTTACCAGAAAGAGCAAAGAGGATAAGCGGCAGGAGGCACGGTTGCTGCTTGCCTAAATAAGATAGTGGGAAAAATGTTAAATTATAAACTTAAAGGAGTTCCCAAGATTCCCTGCAACATTATAACTTTGCTCACATAAATACCTTAGCATGAATAGTATGATCTTTGCAAATACAGTCACGCTGTCAGCTCAAATTTGTTTTACTAAATCCCCAAACTATCTCAATACAGTATCTACGTTAGCAATAATACCAATTTTTATAATGGAACAGAAAGAGATGAAACACTATATCATGAGGCATACTTTAAATTTTTATTAGGTTTTATAACCTGGAAATCTTTTCTTTCAAATTCCTACCCTACTCATTTCCAACTAGTACCCTGTAAGAAAATTAATCTTTATGGTTGAGTCAGCACCATTTACTGAGAACTTTCAGGTTTGTCTTATGTGAATTTCACAAAGAGCTACCTGACCTTGAAGCCAATGACCAAAAAAAGGCACCGATCTCTTTAACAGATCTTTGCTGAGACAGGTGAGACCACCTGGATGGAAGTCAGGATCTTAGGGCCTTTCCATTCACTCCACACACAAACCCTCCACGTGAAGGAGAAGAAAGGGCAAAAGACTACATGTCATGGCGGGTGCCACTTACAGAGTCATTTGAATTAGATCCCAAAAGAAAAACTGTGATGAAAGCTACTGAAGGAAAATCAGAAACAGAGGCCACTGTAATGTCAGAGCACGTCTATGGTGCCTGAGTTTGCCGACGACACTGGAGCACAGACCAGCTTATGTATGAGCCAACGGGCTGCTGCACAGCAGGTGAGAAAGTCCTCTCTGTGCTAAGGAACTTAAGATCATTCAAACAAGAGAGTATCTGTGTCACTTGGCAAAGGAATAACACATTCTTTTATCTGTTTAGTTTCCTGCCTCCTCCCTCCACTGTACCACATAATTTATCTACATAATTTGCCCCAATCAGTAGTTGTATTGCCAAAAAGGTAAACATCAATCCTATCTCCAATGAATCCAGAAAGAAAGAAAGAAAAGTCAGTCTGTACTCCCATCGAACTCAGCCATTCACTCTCCTTCAAAAGGCCCTTACTACCTACTTCATTCATGAAACCAGGTTTTACGTGTGGCCTTCATGCCCACTTACAGTGTCTTGGACTATTAGTTGGCTTTATGTTTCTCTCTCTCACCGAATAGGTAAACTTGGAGCACAGGGACAGTGTCGTATCATCTTTGTATTCTGTTACGGAACAAAGGAGTGGCCTTATATACAACACCCTGTTTGAAAATCACAACCCTCTAAGTATTTTCCATATGAACAAGGTGACACATTATTAACAATTTTAAATAATAATCATGAGCTAGATACTACACTTGATCTTAGCCATGAGCTAGAAAAACTTATCTAGGAAAGCTGACGGTTATATAACAGCGAAATGTATCCAGCTCTCAATAATTTTATTTTTTTCTAAAAGGATATTTGGTTAATTTAAAAAAAAAACCTCAAAGCTATTTAGTCTGAATCAGTATAAATGCACCAATTCTTCAATGATCGTACAGAACAGCCCAGAGAGTATAGAACAGTAAATGTCAGATGTCAGAAACGATGTTAGTGTACGTGACAAACTGAATTTACGCAACAGTCCATACTTTAGGTAATGTCT
This sequence comes from Mustela erminea, assembly GCF_009829155.1. NCBI lineage: Eukaryota > Metazoa > Chordata > Mammalia > Carnivora > Mustelidae > Mustela > Mustela erminea. The sequence goes on from NC_045628.1 coordinate 11,694,195, forward strand.
TCCTCTTTTGTCCTGTGAAACAGGATGAGCACACAGCATCGCCCACGTTTTATCAAGACACTGGAGTTCCAAGGCACCTGGGTGGCTCAGTGGGTTAAAGCCTCTGCCTTCAGATCAGGTCATGATCTCAGGGTCCTGGGATGGAGACCCTCATGGGGTTCTCTGCTCAGCAAGGAGCCTGCTTTCTCCTTTTCTCTCTGCCTGCCTCTCTGCCTACTTGTGATCTCTAATAAATAAATCAAATCTTAAAAAAAAAAAAAAAAAGACACCAGAGTTCTGAAGAGAGCCCTGGTAAGTCAGAGGCAACATCAGGAATGTAAACCTCACTCTGTCCTGGCCGTAAGCAGACAGAACTGCATCACACAGGCCCTGAAAAGGTATTAGAAGGTTTAGCCTGGTCCATTATATGCTGGCAGACCATCTAATCCTTAAACAGGACCAAAAGCCAGCAGCAGACAGACTATAAACTTGGCCAGACTGTGAGTTCCGTGAAGACACTGTTGTCATCTGCTCTGCGCAGCCGCTGGTACAGAGCCCGGCACACAAGACCTTCTCAAGTATCCACCTAATACCTGTTCTGGACTATAACTAACAAAATTCCAAAAGCCGTGTTGAAGTATTTCCCAGTGGAAAGAGACACCTTAAACGCTTTGTTACCTAAACTAAAGCATATATGTTAGAGCATGTGTGCAACTGAAGACCATGACCCTCTGGGATCCTGCAATTCAGGTGCATTAAAAACAGAGCTCATTACCCAACAGGTCAGTTTAAATCTAGATACAGAGTTCTGCTTCAAAATAACTTGATATTTCAAGAGGCAAGGGCAGGGACTCCTACCAATCAGTAAAAAAATACCGGGCAATTTTAAAAGGGGAAGCATTGACCTTAAATTAGCCCTCGAAATAGTCTATTTTGGTATCTCCTTAGCCCATTGTAATTTGCTATTCTTTGCAAAGCTAAAAACATGCTCTTATTCACTACTCGGGTCAGAATGAAAAATGAAAAGCTGACTGCTGACAACATGGCTTATTCTTCTGAATCCAGGACAGACTAAAGGCACTCATGAGAACTGCTGCCAAGGCAAGTCTGTTTCACATCAAACTCTGAAAAGCAATAATCACTTAAAAGATAATCCTTGAATTTCTTTTAAAATAAAAGGTCAATTAGCTCAGAAGAACATTCACTGATTGCTTCCTACATGCTGTTCCCAAGCACTTGGCAGGCATTATTTCACTTATTCCTCCTTCCCTTAAGAGACGGGGACAATCATTATGTCAGTTTTGCTGATGAGGGACCTCGAGTACCGGGTCACATGCAAAGGTAGAAGTAGGCACGAAATCCACACCCTCGGACCCCAGTGCCTGGAAACTGACCCGGAGTGCAAGGATGTCTTTCCCCCAGTCCCTCAACTACTGTCAGAAACATCCTTCCAGATGTTACACTGGAAGCCAAAAGAGTAACAACAATGACAATGACACAAACAAATACTTGCTAACAGTAACATGGCATGGTGCTTGGAGCAATATACACGCCCACATAGACACAACATCTCCACAGAAGCTGCGTGTGTATAAAATCTCATTCAAGCCTCATAATACTTCTGTGAGGCTCAACCTACTAGTATCCCTGTTTTACAGACAAGGAAATGATATCCCAGACAAACTGAGTAAACTGCCCAAGGTCACACAGCTCTAAGTGGGAGAGCCATGCCCTAAATACTGACAGTCCAATTCCAGGGTCTGCACACTAATCTTAATCACTATTCTACTTGTCTTAAACAAGCAGAATTATGGTCCAGGTCCTCAACTGTTCACCAAATCCCCTCCAATCCCTTAGGGGCATATATGACTGCTTCTGGCCAATGGGTTGGAGCCAAAAGTCACATGTCCCTTGTGGGCTGAAGTGTTAGCAGTGAGAGATACTCCATCCCCCTCTTGTCTCCTGTCACAGAGGCCAGAGATGTTCTAGATGGTGGGAACTTTTGTCAGCCTGGATCCTCGAATGAGTAAGTGGAGAACTCCCCACCTCTCACCCCAACCATGCATGCTGGTCAAATAGCACCAACATGAAATACAATTTTATACTTAGCCACTGAGATTTCAGGGTTAAATTGTGGCTACAACATAGGCCAGCCTTCTGACTAATACAGTAATCAATCTAGTTAGAAGGAAACAGACCAGTAAACAGAACATAAGAAAAGAAAAATGCACATACTATCCAGTTCTCCTGGCAAACAAACATAATCTTCCTTAATCCCACTTGCACTGTGTCATTTCATACTCCAGGACTGAGAACAGTTCCCCATGATCTACCACACAAAGTCCAAGTTCCTCTCCCACACTTTCAAGCCCCTGCAACCTAATTTCCCTCTATTGCCCAACATGTACCTTTCAAGTTGGTCTAGATGGTTTTGTTTCTGCACCACGAATATAACCAATATTTGGTTCCCAATAATTGGATCATTCTGCTTCCTCATTTGTTCTTTACACACACATCCCAATCATACCTCCTCCTTAAAGTCTTCTTTGACTACTCACAGCCACCCATCCTCCTTTCCTCAACTTATTTGAATCTTATATACTCAATGCCACATAGTTTTAACTTTAGATGTATATTAGAATTAAAGAAAAGAGAAAACACACTGGCCTGGGAGCCTGTGGCCCTGTTCTGGTCCGCCTACTAATCAGCTACGCCACCTCTGCCCAGTCTTTTAGCCCTTCTAGATTTGTTCTCTTGTCAAGGAAACAAGAGCATGAAATAACGTGCAAACTCTCTGCCAACATCGCACAGCCCATGGTCAATTACTTCACGTGCATTCGCTCTTCCATCCCTCATCCGAAACACAAGCTCCTCTGGGGAGGAGCCTGACTTTTACTTCTTTCTATTCTGAGTAACTCCAAGCACAGCACCTTGTACATCAGAAACATTCGTAAGATATATCCCGACCACAGGGCATCAAATACTAGCTGTGGTTACTGTAGGATTTGCACTATTAAAGCACAATGGGGAAGGAGTTTTATCATTGCCGGTCCTAACTTGTTAGGCAGCAACAGATAATCTGTGCTTTGTACTGGAATATTAATCATGAAAAATATACTAAATTGGAACCTGGAATGACAATGAAATCAAGTCAAGATTTCTTAAAAACAAAACAAAAACAGCTTTCTGCTGTGAGTATAAGGAGTGCCCCAGCTTTTCCTCTTCCTTCTGCATACAACGAAGAAACACAAGGTAGATACAGTCATTTAATGTCTCCCTGATAATGCACACCCAGACCGCTCTGCCTTACAGAAACCTTCGCCATTGTGCAGCCGTTAGAAGGAAGGGACCTACGGGAGGGGGGCACACGTGGGAAAATACATGACCTTATTTTTCAAAAGTTTATCTTCCTCCAAAGTTTTAAAGAACTTTTCTCTCTTTATTTGCATACCTACTATGTGGCTTCTCAGTCCCAACAATGTTTTTTAGATGTCTTGCCTACTCAACTGAACAGCAAGCAACTCTGGGCCCATGACTCTTTGGTCCCACACGGTACCTACCACAAGTGATCCAAACCAAGAATTCAAATAGCATTTGACTGGCTTTTATCAGTGTTCTCAGAGTGTGAGAACATTTATTTCTGATTTCTATACTTGTAAGAATGACTTTTCTCATGCAGGTTTTGAGAAGAAAAGTGTGTGTCAGAATGAAACTACAAGGAGGCTACAAAAGGCTTTAATAGTGCTCTAAAAATGGTAACATCGCCATGTGCTCTTCCTGCCAGAGGGTGGCAGCTCTACAAGTTTCCCCACATGTCCTTTATCGAAACATGGGCTTTTCATTTTAATATATACAGTGAAAATATATGGGGTTGTTGCTCATATACTGCCTGCAGTTAGGTTTAAAAAATAAATGCCAAGGGCACCTGGGTGGCTCAGTGGGTTAAAGCCTCTACCTTCGGCTCCGGTCATGATCCCAGGGTCCTGGGATCGAGCCCCACATTGGGCTCTCTGCTCAGCAGAGAGCCTGCTTCCTCCTCTCTCTCTCTCTGCCTGCCTCTCAGCCTACTTGTGATTTCTATCTGTCAAATAAATAAATAAAATCTTTTTTAAAATAAATAAATAAATAAATGCCAAGGGGCGCCTGGGTGGTTCAGTGGGTTAAAGCCTCTGCCTTTCGCTCAAGTCGTGGTCCCAGGAGCCCCACATCAGGCTCTCTGCTCAGCAGGGAGCCTCCTTCCTCCTCTTTCTCTCTCTGCCTGCCTCTCGGCCTATGTGATCTCTCTCTCTGTCAAATAAATAAATAAAATCTTTAAAAAATAAATAAATGCCAACTGGATTACGCACTGGTTTACCACATACATACTGCAGTTCAGGAGAGTAATGAAAGGACCATAAGTGCCATCCTGTGTAGTACTGACTCTGCCCTATTAAGGGATCAAGAGCAAGGAAAGGTCATGAACTTGAGTGTTGTTAGCTTTACCTGAAGAATAGCCATTAAGAAGAAGGCATCACCAAAAAGGACCCTTAGACACACCACTCCCACAACAAGAAATCACAGCATGACAGTTTTTAGTCCCATGACCTGCTAAGTGCTCAACCTGGGACACGGCCTGACTGTGCCTGTCCCTACACACTCGGGTGTCTGGAGAGACCAAGGGAGAAACCAGTCAATTGGAGGCAGGGGCAGGGTTGAAAGATGCTGTAGGTCTTGGCCATGCAGGACTGAGGAAGCCAATAGAAAAGTGGTGGATGGAAAGTAAAAAAAGTATCCCATTAGGGATCCAGTTGTCAAATTATTTGAGTTTGTGCGTCAGATAAAATGCTGATAAGGTGATGAGTACATGGTAGTCATTGTAGTATTCTCCCTGCATTTGTGTTATGCTTGAAATATTTCTGTAACACATTTTAAAAATGGTTAAGTGTACTCTCCAACACATTCCCGTACTTCTGTTACATGAGGAGTGGAAGCAGAAATTCAGGGCCAGACTCACAGAGGACTGAGAGAGACGGCAGTGGCTATCACATGGCTCCAAGTCCGCCTCTCATTAGTTCGCTGCACGACCCAGACCACATGAGGACAGGAATGAGACACGTGGCCACACCCATATTTCAAGATCACATCGGAGAAAGGTCTCCACCGACCTTCAAGAAGTCCTAGTAAAAGACGGCTTTTGGTGACAAAGTCACCAGCAAAGAACAGGTTATACAGAAATCCACATGAAAAGATCGTCAGGGTTTCATAAACACACACACATGCACAAACGTGATGCTCCACTGATCTCCCAACACAAAGAGCTACTTTCTTTTCCTTCCACCACGTTCCAGTTCAAACGTAAGTATTTCAGATTCAGGTATACTGCTCTGTATAAACACACTCGAAGTCCGATGTGAAGAAGTCAAATTCTCTGGATTACCAGTCCTGTCAGCAAAGATTCACTTATAGATAACAGAATAGCTCTCAAGCTATCTTGGGCAGAAAAAGACTTAATACACAGAATTAGGTACTTACAAAACAGCTGAAAAGGCTACAAGGGCAGATTCAGGCTATGCCTCCAGGAGCAACACAGAACTGGTCTCCCTGCAAGACTGCTTTCTCTGCCATTTTCAGGATGCTGGGAAATCAGGAAGTCCTCACATCAATATAATCTGGGAATCAGGAAGTTATGTGAACTATCACCTCCAGAACCCTGTTGGGTCTGTGGAACTAGACCACAAAGCTGCTATTTCATATGCGACTACTGCCTTGGCTCACACTGAACTCGGCACCGTGCAAGTTCTTCTGACCGGAGGAGCCTACATCCTATCCGGAACGCCTGGATAGGATGGGGCTTCAGAAATAAAGTATTCAGCTTTCCACCCTCTGCTTTATGAGAGGCACACTGAGAGGACCATGGGAAAGTCAGTGAGCAAGCCAATCGAAGCGTATCTATCCATCATGCCACAGAAAACACCAAAATACTCTACCAAAAGGGAGGAAGGAGCATTTAACTTAAAAAAGAAAAAACAAGAGGGGCACCTGAGTGGCTCAGCTGACTAAGCAGCAGACTCTTGATTTTTGGCTCAGGCCATAATCTCAGGGTCATGATCTCAGGGTCCTGAGATTGAGTCCCGTAGCAGACTCCACACTCAGGGGGAGTCTGCTTGAGATTCTCTCCCTCTTATTCTGCCCTTCCTCCCACTCATGCATGCCCACACGGGCATGCTCTCTCTTTCTCTAAAATAAATCATCCTCTGGGTCACCTGGGTGGCTCAGTCAGTTAAGCGTCTGCCTTCGGCTCAGGTCATGATCCCAGGGCTTGGGATCGAGTCCCACATTGGGTCCCTGCTCAGAGGGGAGCCTGCTTCTTTCTCTGCCCCTCACCCCACTTCTGCTCTCTTACTCTCTCTCAAATAAAAAAAAAAAAAAGAAGAATATTAAAAAAAAATGTCAAGTTCATAAAAGATAAGGACAGAATGAGAACTATTCCAGATTAAAGAGTTAAGGGACATAACAACCAAATGCATGATATAATAATGGATTGGACCACAGACCAAACTTTTTTCCCCTTTTTGCTATAAAACAGGACATTATTGGGATAATTGCCAAATATATATAAACTAATATGTTCTGATGTATTTAGGGGTAAAGGGGCATTATACCTACACTTGCTCTCAAATTATTTGGAAAAAATACTGTACGTATATAGAGAGGAAACGACAAGGCAAATGTGAAAAATTTTTGCACTTGGGTTTAGAATCTATGGAAGTTTCTTTGTCCTTTTCCTATAACTTTTCTGTAAGCCTGAATTACTTCATAAAAAATTCTTAATGTCTAAAACATAGTGGAAGCATTTGGGAGCTCTGAAGAGGAAAAGCACAGTTTTTTCCATTAAGTTAAAATAAAAATGAATAGCCAAGTAACTAGAGTGGCATATGGTTGGTGCTTTTTCAGAGACTGCCTCATGGGGCATTTTTCTTCCTGCAGCCTATGCTTATTTGTACTTCTCATTTTAGCAGCAAAATTTGAATACAATCGAAAAGTCATCTTTAGACACTAACATCTACTTTTATAAACATCTGCAACACTGCCGTAGAAAATGTAAATAGGAAGCCCCAGTTCGATGAGTTTATACACTCATATTACTTTTTGTACAATAAACAGAGGACCATTCACTACATTTTTTGCCTTAAAAAAAAAAAGCAGCATTAAGTCTGTGTTACACAGAAGGAATGATCTGAGCTAAGACTCAGAGAGGCATGAATGTCAATCTACGCTCTGACTGTTAAATACGCAGACATGACCCTAGTGACTCGATCAGTTCTAAGATCCTCCGCTTTCACGGTCGGAGTAAGGCTGACCGCTGTGGATATTCATCTAAACCAGGAACATACCTAAAACAGGGCTCTTTGGTATAAAACAGTTACTCAGTATGTGTTTACAAAGATTCCTTAGCAGAAAGAGTAAATTCAGTTATGGAAAAAATCTCCAAATAGAATGTGTAACACTAATAATACATTTTACGATGTTACTCTGTATTTTTTCTCCATGTTGTTGCTAATATTAACAAACATATCCTCAATGTAGTAATTTAATTACACAACAAATATTTATTAAGGGCTTACTATGAAGGAAGCACTGTTCCAGGCACCAGAACAAGGGTTGAAAATAATAGAGACCAAGCTGTTCTCACCAGCCCGAGGTTCTATGAGCCAACAACACACGTTAAGGAAACAAACAGTATCAGTTTAGGGGAGGGATAACTTTGTTATTCTGACTTCATTGCATCCTTGAGTGGTTTTCTGCCACTCAAATAGTCTAGCAACTGCTTTAGTAAACTCCCTCTCCGCTTTTGGTTCTATTGCTTCAGCGAACAGGCATGCCTGTGTTCTTATTACTGAGAAAGGCTTAGCCCTCTGCCTCAGGTAACAAAAGCACATTAGATACTTCAGAACTCAACATAGATCATACCTCCAAAAATCCAACCCTAAGATAGGTATGAGATTATTTTTGTGTGCTATATATTTTGCTATGGTTACCAAGACGTGGTTAGCATTTTGAACTTTTTTTCTTAGAATAATGCAATGATCTGAATCTCAAATCTTTCATAAGGTGCAACTTTCCAATGACAAACAAGAACAGGAAGTGAATCGTGAATATACTAGACTTCTAGTTCCCGTCACTATTATCCCCACTGCTCTCCTCTCAGCCTCGCTGAACATCAGTAAACTTTCCACTGTCCTATCTTGAGTTAAAGTTATTAATGGTTTTATTTCTGCTCAAATAAAACATAGATCCCATTAAACTAAAAATTTCAACACATACTCAAATGTTTTAAGCTCTAAGAGGAAACATCTAAAATAAAGGAATTGAGTAGCATAGCAACTTACAAAAGCAGAAATGAAAACAGATGTTAAACTTCTTTGAAACAAATTTTTACTAATAGCCTCGACCAAAGCTATTTCAGTCCACTACTAGAAACATTGCACCTAGCGAAATATCTCAACAAACTTCATAGGCCAACAGCAACTCAAGGGCGTGGGCTCCTTTCAAGGTGCTACTTAACAACCGAGCACCATGCACATTATGGGATCTCAAAATAGAGGTGATCAGTACTATAAAAGCTCGGTTTAGGTTAGTGGCCCTCTATCGGGGGCAATTTTGCCCCCTCCCCCCATGTGTCATCAGGCAACAGCTGTTGTGACTGGGGGTGGGGTCACCACTGTCATCTTGTGGGTGGAGATCAGGGATGTTGCCTAACACCTTGCAGTGCACGCCAGAGCACCCCTCCCCCACCCGCAGCAAAGAAGTGTGCTGCTGAAAGTGCTGACCAAGGCTGAGGAAAGTGGGTTAGGTTAACTATACCACTGTCCTCATGTTCACACAGAAAATCACTGATCACTAAGGTTTCCATAACCCTCTGATGATAGTCCACAGACCCTTTCAAACAGGATCCATTCAATGCTTCCCCTGGAAAGATGCTCTGCCCACTGAAACGGCCAGTGTTATCCCTGCAGTGTGAAAAGCTGAGTCTTCCTTTCACACTAACCTGCAGCCTCCAAGGTAAGAAACTCTGCATCCCATTTTATTTGATTCCAAACACACTGAGCTTCAAACATTACTAATGTCTTCATTACGGTGAGTAGTGTTTTCATTTCCTAATCGCTCCTGGGACAGTATCAAACACATAAGTGAGGAAAGAGAAGCCACTTCCTCTTCGCACTTATCTTCTAACATCAAGATTTTTCTTTCATCACGTTACAGAAAATGGTGCTCAAGGTTTCTGAGCCTGTGTCCTCCACGGAGAGGACAGTTCCCACTGTACAGGATTCTTCTGAGGATTAAGGGGAGATCGAGGCGGCATGCCGTGCCTGGGATGCGAACGGTGTGTGCTCACGGACTCCTAGCAGATGCTGTTGCACACATGGCCTTACACGCCCAACACTGGACTGATGGGAGGACTGAGACCTTGGCTGGGAAAAGAGATATTCTGAGAAAGTAAGAATGAATGAATTATACATTTCTCTCTAGGAAAGATGTTGGAAATGATTTTATAAGTCCACATTTCAATCCTTTAAAACTACTACTGAAACCAAATTTGAAATTCGACGTTTATATTTTTCTGAGTAACAGACTTGAGGTGACTTACTGAGAGAGAGAGAAAGAAGGAAAAGAAAGAGCAGAAGTACAAAAGAATAATTAAAGTAACTCAGCATGTGGTAGGCCAAAATTTCAATCACAGCCAGATCTCTCTGGAATTAAGGAACACCCTTTTCACGACTCCATGCTGTCTCCTAGATGCTGCATACTGAAGGGGCCATAAAAGAGAAGACCCTACTCTTAAGTTGAGCGAGTAGCCAATCAGGTAGTTACAAAACCAAGTAGTAAGTGTTCTGTGTAACTTGTAAGCATAAACTCGTCCATGAACACAAAGGAAGGAGGGATCCGTTCGGGCTGGGGTGGGTTTCACAGACTCGATATCCCAGGCGAGTCCTGAGGCTAAGCAGAAGTCTGCCAGGCGCGGGAGAAAGGATGCTGCAAGGAGAAGCCTCTGCCCACGTAAATTCAGAGACATGTGAGATGACCCCGGAGCAACAAGTACTGGTGAATAATGCACTGTAGCTGGTGTGTGCAGTACAAGGGGGAATGAGAGAAAATGAGCCTAGAAAGGTGGGCTGAACTCAACTCTGAGGCGCCTCACTAACAAACAGCAGTGGGAAGCCACAGGTTTCTGAAGGTGTAAAGGAGTAAGATCAGATCTCCTTTGGAGATAAACTTGGGGGGGGGGGGGGGAGGACAGTGCAGACGACAGCTTTGAGACGGTGACAGGGAGGAGGCTCCTGCAATGTCCAAACAGAAGCAGAAGAAAAGCAGTCAAAAGATGAGTGCCCTTTTCAATCATTTGTTCACGCTGTCCGCCCTCCGTTCACCCATCCATCCGACACCGGTGCCCACTAGGTGGAACCATGAAGCTCACCAAGGCTCCCTCAGAGGGCCAGACCGACGATCGGTTAGGTGGAGGAGACCCATACTAAATCACTCCTCATACAATGGATTATTCAGTTTTTATGGTGATGAGCGCTATGAGAAATGTCCTCGGGGCGCCTGGCGGGCTCAGTGGCTTACACGACTGCCTTCCGCTCAGGTCATGATCTCAGGGTCCTGGGATCGAGCCCTGCATCAGGCGGGGAGCCTGCTTCCCCCTACCCCCGGCCTGCCTCTCTGCCTACTTGTGATCTCTGTCTCTCTGTCAAATAAATAAATAAAATCTTTTAAAAGAAAGAAAGAAAGAAATGTCCTCAGAAAGCATCTCTCAAAAGACTGACCTCGTCCGAGGACAAGGATATTCAAAGAAAGCTGCAAGAAGTCACCTTTAAGCTTTTCCCGCAGCCCATGAGCTGAGGCTCCTTATTATCTCATATCTCTCACTTTAAATAAGCTTTGAGAAGCTTCTCTTTCATTTAGTCAACTTTGCTTGGTGCAATCACATTTAAGTACCCGCTTACTCTGCTAAGTCTAGCCAGCCAAACTAGTAGGTACTGCTGCAAGCGGGGAGGAGGAAGAGGGCTGAGCGGAAGGGCGGGAAGAAGTTAAAGGGGAGGGAAGGGGAACAGAAGGGCATGAGAGAATGGAGAGAAACAGGACTGAATTCCAAAGGCTTTAGCTACACAACAGTAGAGTTTATAAAGAGAAACTCATTAGGAGAGAACGCCTAAGTATTTCTTGTCATCTATACTCAGAAACATGATCCTCTGCAAACGGATACATGGGATGAACCACCAACCTGTCAACTTCTCCTAATTTATCTTCACCAGGAGGCACTCTGTGTTTTAGATCTAGGAGAGATGTAGGTCAGAATTCCAGCTCTGTCACTGAGTTACATACTCCTGGACAGATTTCTTAGTCTGAGAATCTGTTTTCCTACCAGTAAAATAAATAAAACCATACCAATTTCACAAGGCATTTTTGAACAGGAATCAAAGGAGAGAAGGGATTTAAAGTACCTACTCATCCAATTCAGTTAAGCTAGCATTCATTCTAAACAGATTAATGCAATGACTTCAAATTTGGAGGCCCCAGTAGCTCTATCTTTATCTTGAGAAATATCTTTCTTCTAAAATAAAGGCACTGTTCATCATTCAAGCTGTGGTGATTATTTATATGTTAAATATTTAGCCGAAGTTCACGCCAGAGGGACAAATAATTCAGAAAGCTAACTGTCACTTGTTAACTCTGCCCACAATACCCACTTCCCTTAAAATATCCCAACGGCTGATATTCAAGATGACCACAGATGATTATAGGTGCGCTGCTAACTCTCCAATTGGTTCTTGGCTATAGAGAACCCAATCCCTTAGCACTTTCAAGATTTAAAGTTAACACTACCTCTTGGTGCCAACTCTTTAACCACAGTAACACCATGGCTCAACTGAAAGTCTAACATAAGACTACAAAATGAAGAATCACATTTAAACATCTATGACTGATCATTTTAAACAGGTCCAAATAACCAAATTAGTCTATCAAATAATACATTGGCCTGATAAGATTTATTTCTTAGCCTTCTGAATCATCTGGGCCCATTCCTGGAAAGTTTTATCCTTTGAAATGCCAAGAAGCATAATTAGAAAATCTGGATAAAACAAGATCTATGACAAACATATAATCTAAACATCAAAGACAGGAAAGGTCCTTCTGCGATGAGATTTGTAGGAAATTTATCCTGCTAGAAATACGGCATATACAGAAATTAGCAGAACGTCAAACTCCTGTAGACAGACCCCGAGACGAAGCATGTTCCCCTTGCTTCCTTCACCACCACCGCTTCAGTGAGTCACAGTACGGCGAGTCGGTGACTGAAACATAATTTGTGAGGAAACAAAGAATGAGCCTCGAAGACATACTAGTGGTTGCTACGACTGGGTGAGAATTGGGATGAGACAAAACTGACCAAAATACGCAATAGGACAAAGGCTCATGGAACAATACAGCAGTTGGTTACAAGTCTATTTTGTTTTTAGTAGAAGAATACTGTTTGAGGATAACATAAGGTAAAATGACTTTAAGTAAAATTTCTGAATGCTTGTAGAGGTAACCTGATATAATCAATGGAGAAAAAATTTGAATCCACAATTTTAAGTGTTCTTAAAACGCACACACTTTTAAACAGTATTGCCAGTCAAGGATGGTAGCTGGAGCACGTGTACTTAGCTTCTCTGTTCTCACCTTGTAAAACCTTCTAAGAATGGCATTAAGTAACTTTTTCAAAGGCATAAACCCACAACAATAAGGAAGACCTGATGACTGTAAAAGTCTCTGAGGTGGAAAACAGGAATCAAGTGCTAACTAAACTTGGCATATCGGAGAAAACAAAAGACGAAACCAGCAATGATGAAAGCTGAGAAGCAAACCCATGACCATTCCACTCGCCAAGGGTCTATAGGATTAGCAGTGCCAGACCTTTCTGGAGCTGCTAAGAGACAGTCTGAACACTGATCGTCTCCCAATAGTCTGCCCACGCACTGACTACTCCTACCCGTCCCAGTGGTGGACTGGGCTGTATTATCTAGAAATGGTAACAAGGAGTGTCTTGTGACTTATGGCAGGGGGGCTCCCATTCAAACATATTTGAGAGTGCAGATATAATACTAAAAATCAAAGTTTATATACTAAATGCTGAGACTCCTAGACTTATACCCTATAGGCAGAAGACAAGAGAGTATGCTCTGGGCAATGTGATAATTCATGAGGGGGAAAAACAGACATAAATGTACAGATCCTGATACTGAGAGTTCATAGGGAAACATCCCAACCAGGAGGCCCTACAATGAAGTGTATGGTCATTCAGCACCTTGCACACAAGCTCATTTCTTCAATCAGCCCCTTTTTAGAAGCTGGCTCTTAAATATGAACAGATAGCCCAAGGCTCAGAGAAATCTAAGGAAAACCCCTAACATCAAAAGCAGACAACAAGGAGAAAAAGAAGGAACTTAGAAGAAACAGAAACTGTGCAGGGAAATGAAAAACCCTGGCAGTGGGGGAGGGATTATGCTTAATACCATTAGAGATGTAAGAAAAAAAATATTACGTCCATGGGGGATGGGGGAAACCAGGATGCCAAAAGAAATGAGTATTCTGAAAATAAAAAGGGAATACCGGAAATTAAAACTAGGCGAGCAAAAATATTTAAAAGCTACTCAATATATGAAAAGGTACTTCATCTCATCAGTCTCTAAGGAAATGCAAACTAAAACCACAATAATAATATCATTATATATCCACCAGAATGACTAAAATAAAAACAACTGCTAATTCTCCTGGATCACTTGCTCTGGGGGGGCCATGTCTGCCATGTGATGTAGCTCTCTAGGCAGGTTCATGATGAGGAACTGAGGCTTCCTGCCAACAGCCATGTGAGGGAGTCATCTTGGAAGAGGGCCTTCGGATGACTGTGCTCCCTGATGGCATTCTTACCACTACCCAGGATCACTCAGCAGAGCTGCTCCCAAAGTCCTGACCCGCCGGAGAACTGGCAACCCATTCTAAAGGTAAACAGAGGCATGCCCTGATTCGGCTTCCAACTCCCAGAAATATACCCAACAGAGGTGTGTACACGCACATCTCCGATGACACGTTCAAGGATGTTCACAGCAAAAGAATTCATGATGGTCCCCAATCAGAGCCAACCCCCAAGTCCCTCAACAGCAGAACGGATATACAGCAGGGACTCGCGTGCCAGAACACTAGATGGTAATGGTAAAGCGGGAACTACTAGAGGTGCGGCAGCGTGGATGAAACCGAACAGGGTACTAAGAGAAAGACACCAGACATGGAGTCTACACTTCCATTTACACCAAGTTCAAAAACAGACAAAATTAAATGAGGTGCTAAAAGTCAGTACAGACTCTGGGGAGGAAGCCGTGATTGTGAAGCAGCAAAGGTGCAGACAATGCTCTACTTCTCCATCTGGATGGTGTTTAAAGGGACGTCACTGGGGCGCTCAAGTGGCTCAGTCTGTTCCATGTATGTCTTCGGCTGAGGTCATGATCTCAGGATCTTGGGATGGAGTCCATGTCAGGCTCCCTGCTCAGTGGGGAGCCTGCTTCTCCCTCTGCCCCTTCTACTCCCCCGCTCATGCTTGTTTGTGTTCTCTCTCTCTCTCTCTCTCTCTCTCTGAAGTAAATAAATAACATTTGTAATAAATAAATAAATAAATAAATAAAGGAATGTCACTTTGTAAAAATTCAGCAGGCTCTGAAATACATATACTTTCCATGCACATGCTGTCCTTTAATAAAAGTTTTTTTTAAGATTTTATTTATTTATTTGACACAAAGAGAGAGATCACAAGCAGGCAGGCAGAGAGAGAGGGGGAAGCAGGCTCCCCAATGAGCAGAGAGCCCGATGTAGGGCTCAATCCCAGGACCCTGAGATCATGATCTAAGCCAAAGGCAGAGGCTTAACCCACTGAGCCACCCAGGCACCCAATAAAAGTTTATTTTTAAATATTAATTAGAAAAGTTAGAAGACAAAACTCAAGTAGTTTCCCAGCAAGGGCAGCAAAAATACAAAAAGGAAGAGGAAAAAAAAAAAAAGGATTAAAATTAGACCTGTTCAACCAGATAACAGGATCTCTGTTAAGAGAGAATCAAGAAAATGGAAGAGGAGATGATCAAAATAACTTGGGAAAAAATTCAAGAGAAAGGCACGAGTTCCCTGGTTGACAGCACCCACCAAGTGTACAATCAAAAGAGATGAAAACCAGAACGAGCCCAAAGCACCTCAACAGTAAGAACTCCAGTACATCTGTCAACAACCACACTGAAAGGCTGGTATTAGGCACAGCATTCCCTGACCAACTTCTTCCTCTATGCCCTGCCTCCCCACCCCCACCCCAGGAAAATCACCATATGAAGAAAAATGTTTCTTCTCAATATTGTTTACTTCCAAGAGTCTGAAGGTGAATCACATGCAGCCCACATGCCCGAGAGAGTATCAGCCAATGAGAGTGGGCAACAGACGGGGTGCTGTGGTGACTACGGGGTCTCTACCCTGGGAGGCTCATTCCCCCCTCATCTGATCTGACATCGCCGAAATAGCTTAATATGCCTCGAGGGAACATAAGCTGTAAGGCGCAAATAGCTACACGTTCTTAGAATATAATCACAACAGAAGAGAAATAACAAACTGCATGGTATTACCAATGAAACAGAATTTTTGGAAGAACCCCAAGTTATCATCTGTATTAATATCTATACCAATATAAGAAAAAAAAGAACATATTAAAAATATGGAATCAAATTATGTGGACACATTAAGTATGAAAAACATAACAGATAAGACAGACACACAACTGATGAATGAATTACTATACCCGGAAAAAAAAAATTAAGGAACTCTCCAAGAAGTCAGCATAAAAGGCCGAGAGGAAGGGGTGGGGTTGGAGAAAATATATTTAAAGAACACAAAAATATTTCAATTACAGGTTAGCCATACAATTTAAGAATAATCTGTACATATACAGATTACCAATTAAGTGATATTTAAGAAAGCCAAGGGTAAATTCAATAACTTTCAAAGGCAAAGACAAAACAAATGACAAAAGAACAAGATCAACCTCAGCTTTCTCAAGACACAAGAGATTCAATAAGACTGAGGAGAAATATCATGAAAATAATGAAAAAAAGAACATCAAACTAAAATTTTCATCCATACAAATCATCATTATTTAAAAGTGACAGCAAATGAAAAAATATCTTCATTTATACAAGGACTCAACAGCTTTGCCATGCACAAAGACTAACTTTGAAAATACTTGGGAAGGAAGTACCCCATTAAGAACTAAGGAGGTACAGAAAGCTGAAATTAAGGGTGATTAAAAAGGAGAAGTAGATAAATCCACAATTGGACTTCAAATATTCAAGAGTCTTTGCTCTGTAACTAAGAGAACAAGTGGACAGAAAACGAATAGGGATGCAGAAGACATAAACCCACATCAACCAACTTGACCCAACTGACATTCGTGGGACACACCACCCAGCCATGTAAGAATACATACCATCCTTAAGTGGATATGGAGTAGTTACCAAGAGAGACCAAAAAACAAATGTTAAAAAACTGAAATGGGGCGCCTGGGTGGCTCAGTGGGTTAAGCCGCTGCCTTTGGCTCAGGTCATGATCTCAGGGTCCTGGGATGGAGTCCCGCATCGCGCTCTCTGCTCACCAGGGAGCCTGCTTCCCTTCCTCTCTCTCTGCCTGCCTCTCTGCCTACTTGTGATCTCTGTCAAATAAATAAATAAAATCTTAAAAAAAAAAACAACAGGGCGCCTGGGTGGCTCAGTGGGTTAAGCCGCTGCCTTCGGCTCAGGTCATGATCTCAGGGTCCTGGGATCGAGTCCCGCATCGGGCTCTCTGCTCAGCAGGGAGCCTGCTTCCTCCTCTCTCTCTGCCTGCCTCTCTGCCTACTTGTGTTCTCTGTCAAATAAATAAATAAAAAATCTTTAAAAAAAAAAAAAAACTGAAATGAACTGGAATCATACAAATCAGTTTCTCTGAACACACAGAATTAGCAACCAGTAACAGAAATGTATTTCGGAAACCCTGGAAATTAAATAATCCACTTTCAACTAATTCATGAATCAAAGAGAACATCACAAGGGATGCCAGAAAAATATTTTTAACTGAATGAAAATAAAACACACCACAAAACTCATGGGCTGCAGCTAAAGCAGTGCTTGACGAAAAATGGAGAGCAATGAATACTGCTTTTAGAATAGAAAGGTTTCAAGTCGATGGTCTAGGCTTCTATCCTAAGGAAGAAAAATAAAGATGATCAAATTAATGCCAAAGTAACCAGAAGGAAAGAAATAACAATGGATGGCAGGGGCAAAAATCAACGACACTGAGCGTAGAGAACAGAAAAAAATCATTTAGACTTTGTTCATTTAAAGACTTTATTCTTTCTAGAGCAATTTAGGTTCATAGCAAAACGAAAAGAAAAGTACAGAGATGTCACCCACACAGGCATTGTCTCCGCCACTACCAAATCCCCCACTTGCCACATTTGTTACAACTGATGGACTTACACTGACATATTATCATCCAGTCTGTAGTTCACAGCATGGGTCACTCCTGTTGTACTGTCAATGAACTTGGACCAACATATGATGACAGATACCCACCATTATGGCACCATAATCGTTTCACCAACTCAAAAACACTCAGCGGTCTACCTATTCCTCACAGCCTCCCCCTTGGTGACCACTGATCTCTTCACTGTTTCCAGTTTCCAGAATGTTATATAGTTGGAAATCATACAGTAGGAAGCCTTTTCAAATTGCCCTCCTTTACTTTGGAATATGCTTGTAAGGTTCCTCCATGTCTTTTCATGGCTTGATAATCTCATTTTTAAATTACTTTTTTAAAGTAGGCTCCACATCCTGCATTGAGCCCTATCCAGGGCTCAAACTCATGACCCTGAAATAGAACTGAGCTGAGATCAAAAGTCAGATGTTTAATTGACTGAGCTAGCCAGGCATCCCTATAATCTTATTTCTTTTTAGCACTGAGTAATATTTCATGGTCTGGATGTGCAAGTTTGTTTATCCATTCACCTACAGAAGGACATCTCGGATGCTTCCAAACTGGGGCAATTATAAGCAAATATCCATGTGTGTATAAACATTCACAGGCATATAACCATCTGAGTAATTTCTTATAGTTGTTACTATGTAAAAGAAACTAAGTCATGGAGGAAAAAAATAAAAACACCTACCCAAAAAAAGAAAGCTCTAGGTCCAGATAGTTTGACCGGCCAAAACTGCCAAATAGTTAAGGAAGAAATGATACTAATTCTACAGAAATACTCTAAAAAGTAGAAGAGAAGGTAACGTGTCCCAGCTAATTTTATCAGACCACCATTACCTTAATACCTAAAGCACACAAAAATATTACAAGAAAACTATGGACCAATATCACATATAAATACAGACATAAAAATTCTCAACAAAATATCACCAAATCAAATCTAGAAATACATAGAAGGGAGAATACATCGAGTAGAGTTTATCACAGGAATGACAGGGATGTTTGTCACTCAGTTATCAACGTAATGCACCATATAAAAGCAGTCTAAGTAGATCACACCGGTAGAGGAAAAACTGACAGAATTCAGTTTATTCATGATAAAAATTCTAGGCAAACTATAAATTAAGAGATTCCTCGATCTGACAAAGGGAATCTAATAAATACGAATGCTAACATACTTAATGAAGAAAGAGTGAATGTCTCCCCCCAAAGATCTGGAATAATGTTATGTCAACTCTCTCCACCTATGTGGCGTCACACCGGCTGTCCTTGCCAGTGCAACCAACAAGAAAATGAATAAAACGCACAATAACTGGCAAGGCACAAAATGTCTCTCTTCTCAGACAACATGAATATATAAACAGAAAATCTAAAAGAACCAATAACAGCAACCAAAAGCTAGTAGAGCAGCTCTGTGAGAAAGTAGAATAGTGGGTACAAAGCGCTAGGAAGAATGGGAAATGGGGAGTTACTGTTGTGGTTTTTTGTTTTTTGTTTTTAAGCAGGCTCCATGCTCAATGTGGGGCTTGAACTCACAACCTTGAGATCGAGTCACATGCTCTACTAACTGAGCCAGCCAGGTGCTCCTGGGAATTACTGTTTAATGTACAGTGTCAGTTTTGCAAGATGAAAAAGTTCTGGAGAGCTGCTGCACAACAGTGTGAATATAGTTAACATTACTTAACTGCACCCCTGAAAACGGTTAAGATGATAATATTACGTGGGATTTTTTTTTTTACCACACTTAAAAAAAAAAATACAACTAAAAAGCAATAGAAAGCGAGGCACCTGGGTGGCCCAGTCAGCGAAATGTCTGCCTTCAGCTCAGGTCACAGTCCTGGGGTCCCTGGGATAGAGTGTCCCAGGTTGGGCTCCCTGCTCAGCGGGGAGCCTGTTTGTCCCTCTCCTTCTGCACGGTACCCCACCCCATTCATGCTTTCTAAATCAATTAATTAATTAATTATTATTATTTTTTTTTAAAGTAATCGAAAGCTTTGGTTTTAAGTATGGCCATGACTTGATTATATCTGAACTGTCAAATGACCACTTTTGCTGCCTTTGGCCTACTAAATACATGATACATGCTAATAGTTCTCTTTATATTAAATTATATCAGCATTCCTGGAATAAACCCCACTGGGAAAAAATCAACTGTATTTCTATATACTAGCAAATCGCTAAAATTTTTTCAAAATGCAAATGCCTGTTGCCATAATGCCAAACAACATGAAAGACTCAGATATGGATCTAGCAAAATATGTGCAAAATTTTAAACTGAAAACTATAATTCCTGAAGAGAAATTTTTAAAAAAAGACCTAAATATATGGAGATATACCACGTGCATGGATTAGATGACTCAATATTGTTTAAATGCCAATCGTCCTCAAACTGATGTATAAAGTCAGTGTAATCCCAGTGAAATTCCAAAGTTCATAATAAAAAGCAAAAGAATTAGAATAGCGGAAGCAATTTTGGGGAAAAAAAGTTCGAAGGTTCATAATATCTGACCTCAAAATTTAGAAAGCTGTAATAATCAAGACAGTGCATTACTGAGAGAAGGAGAAACATTTGTATCAGTGAGACTGACTACAGAGTCTAGAAATACACCCATTAGTAATTGGTCAAGTAATTGTTTTTTAAAGATTTTATTTATTTATTTGACAGAGAGATCACAAGTAGGCAGAAAGAGGCAGGGAGAGAGAAGGGAAAGCAGGCTCCCCGCCGAGCAGAGAGCCCAACACAGGGCCCGATCCCAGGACCCTGGGATCATGACCTGAGCCGAAGACAGAGGCTTTAACCCACTGAGCCATCCAGGCGCCCCTGGTCAATTTTTAACAAAAGTTCTAAGGTAATTCTATTTAAAAAGATATTCTCTTCAATAACAGAGGCTATAACAATTGGACATTCGTATATAAACAAATGACCTTCAACCTATAATTCATATCATATATAAAAATTAATGCAAAATGGGTCATACACCTAAATGAAAAACCTAAAACTATAAAATCTCTGTAACCATGAATTAGGAATGATCTTCTTAGAGTGAATACAAGGAACATGAACTGTTAAAAAACACCTGACAGACAAGACTTAATCAAAATGTAGACCTATGGTCTTTCAAAGATCAGGATTCAGAAAATGAAAAGACAAGGCAAACTGGAAGTATTCGCAGAATACATATTTGATAAAGAACTTGTGTCCAAAATTTAAAGAACTCTCAGAGTTCAGTAAGAAAAAACAAAAAACAAAACCAATTTAAACAGGAAGGAGGAAGAGATGGCAAAGATATACAAATAGGAAAGAAGCATTCGGAAAAATGCTAATTTAGTCATTTGGGAAACGCAAAATAAAATAATAGTAAGCAGTAGATACCACTGTATATCCATTGGATTGGTTATTTTTTTTAATTGATACTGCCAAATGACCTAAGGATGTAGAATAAATGAGATCCTCAGACACTGCTGATCAGAGTGCAAAATGTTACTGACGCTGGAAAACGGTTTGTCAGTTTCTTATAAAGTAAAACATTACTATCATGGCACATAGAAAAATGAACAGAATCAATAACAGGAAATTTCAATATGGCTGTCAAATGCAAGATCGTTTGAAATTGATCACTGCAATTGATCAACTGATCATTGAAATCAGTAATGTTTCTCCAATAATAAAACAACTACACTTAGGAAACAAAATAAATAAATATAAGAGCATTTACCATAACAAAAACTACATGGTAGCTAAGAATACAAATGATCTGTACAAAAAAAAAAAGCTTAAATCTAATAAACACAGATGTTATAAACAGAGATATTTCATGTTCTTGAATGAGAACACTTAACAAGCATATCAGTTCTCTCCCAAATGAAACTATAAATTAAATGTCACCTCAAATTCCAGCAAAAAATTTTTTTCCAGCTAAAATTTTAAGATAACTGATTACTCACTCTAAAACTTACAAGGAAGAATAAAAGTACATCAATAGTTAGGTTATTTTTTTTTAAAAGATGAACAAAAAGTGGTTTGTTCTACTAGACATTAACATACACTAAAATGCAAAATAACTTAAAAATATTAGAGTATGGGGCACATGAACAGATAAACAGACCAATGGCACAAAATAGGGACCAAACAAGCAGACATATGCATACCCACATACACACCCGCACACACACACCCTCTGACCCTTCGTTTCTGCTCCTGGCTTTATTTATCAAAGACAGTCAACCACAGGTCTGTCAGAATCATGTAAGTGTACATGAGGATACAGATAAAACAAGATGGTTGTTGAGTCGTTCACTGCTGAAGGTGGGGGAAGTTGAAGTGTGGATTCATTATAGTCTTCTCTCCACTTCTGTATCTGTTGAAAAATTTCTGTAATAAACCCAAATACCAAAGCAAAGACCAAAACCAAAGCATATGCTGCTTCAGTGACCCCCTAAGGTACTTAGATACAAGGCCCTTGCGTTGGGGGCTAGATTCCCAGAACTGGAAGACATGGCCTCTAGCTGCTTAAGGAGCAAAACCTGGGACTGAGCCCAGGTGCCCGAAGACCTGTACACTGTACCAAAAAGGCTAAAAGTACTCCACTCAGCCCGCTTAAGCAGTGAAGACATTAAGCTCACATCAAGGGCCTTGAAAAAGAAAAGAATAAACCGCTCCAACAAATAGTTAAAATCCATGGCCTACATACCTAAATTTGTGGTCCTAGATTTAATGGTGTGGAATGGTATGAAAACTCGAAAGTAAGAAAACAATATAAAAGCCTGTCCAGGACAACAAAGACCCCTAGGGACTCAGCAGCAAGAAAAACAAAGTTCCTCTGCAGGGATAGTTCATGAGGGCTCCAATGGCTAATAAAAGGCTCTGGAAATGAGCTGACAATCAAAAATCACAAACCACAGGAGGCAGAAGCCTGCCTTGAAGGAGAATTTGACCACTGGAGAACGAGAAGTAACAGAACAATGTATAAAAGTGTAAAATGATTACACATGATCTTAAGGGAACGGGAACAAAAATGTAAACAACAGAACAGACCAGTATGCCTTCATCTCCAGAAAAATCAGAAATGGATCTGCACTGTCCTCTGAGCCAACACCCAGTCTGCCAGCTGTCTGTCAGGACCGTTGAGCTCTCTTACCTCCCTGACTCCATCTCCTACTAACTCTCCCCCGCCCCCAACTCTGCTCCAGCCATATGGTTGCCAGTCATCCACTGGAGGGCCTCTCTGCTGGCCTCCCTTCCTTGTGCCTGAAACATACTTCCCCCAGACTGCCACATGGCTCACTCCCTGACCCCTCCAGGGCTGTTCAAACGTCCCACGCTCCCTGAGGCCATTCCTGACCAACCCCACTCACATCCTGGCATTCTCTGTCCTGGCTGACTGGTTAGTTGGTTTTTTTATTTTTCACCCAGCATAGATCACTACCAGACCTACTATGTATTCTCCTGTTTACTGCCTTCTACCCCCAATTAAAATGCAAATTCAATGAGAAATAGTCTCTGTTTTGATCAGTTCAGGATGCTTAGAGCCCAGAACAGTGTCTACCATAAACTTGGTGCTCAATACATACTTGTGGAATGCAGAAACGGGGAAATTAGAGAAAGATGATCATTCTTGTAAACTACGTGGTAGAATTCTCTCATTCACTCATGCATGGATATGTGCACACTCAAACATTTACTAAGTAGTTACTTTATACAAGGAGTATCAAGGTATTCCTTTCCTTACTGTGGAAATTCTTCCTTCTCCCCTCTGCCAAAAAGATGAAAACTGACTTTTCACCAAAAAAATTTACCACAAAATGCCAGTATATTTTGTAAGTTATTAAAAGTACACAGACAGTATAACAAAAATCACCTTTCACGGTTCAGCTTCCTGTTCCTTATTTTAATCTTTCCTTAGAATGAATTCATGTGTGTGTCCATATCAACAACACCAATTTCTATATGACTATCGCTAAGGACAACTTCTTGTCTCCTACTTACTCAGTTTAGGGGCTTTGAGAATATTCTACTTATTGTTGATACCTATTATCTATACACGGTTTTTGATACAGAAATGCTAGAAGGTATTAAAATCTACTACCCTATCTGTGCCTAAGAATTAACTAAGGTACATAATTTAGGAGGACAAAAGCTGCTGACTGTACCATGGGATTATAATATCCACCTCTGCTAATTTGCGATTGTTTTCTCAGAAATAGCTACAGGCACGTGCATTCTGGTAAAAATGCAGCCTGTGCCTCATTCAAGTCTTCAGAGACACAAAACACTAAACAATATTACTATATCCCTTTGAAGAAAATCTCTGCTCATAATTCTCTTTGATTAGCCCAATAATTTTCAGATGACACGGAGTATTTTTTTCCTTAAGGTTACTGTTGGGACCAAGCAGGACATTGCCTCACCTTGCTTAGTTACAAGTTTGGAGTTGTGCTGTATTAAGTCCACTCATAATAAGAACCTAAACTTATTAGATTTGTATCATAGGAGTTTCACAATTGCTATACCTATGGTATCTGAAATACTATGTCATGTAGTTTAGGAAAAGATAAACACACATACACAATACCGGTTTTAAATTCTATGGTATATCCTCTCCAAAAAATACTCACTGGGTATCCAAGCTGTGCTATTTGTACAATTACAATATGTCTCTTTCATTTATCTGATTTCACTGTATGGTCCACATTTAATAACTTTCAGAACGGGCTTACAGCTTCTATGACCAAGCGCTGCCTCACGCTGCCATCTAGTGGTTTACAGTGTAACTGCAGGCAAAGCCTATTAAACTGTAGGTGTGGGGCCGGCCCCTGGGTGCTCAGAGTGTAAAGTGTCTGCCTTTGGCTCAGGTCATGATCTCCAGGGCCTGGGATCTAGCACCAGGTTGGGCTTCCAGCTCAGTGGGGAGTCTGCTTCTCCCTCTCCCTTTGTCACTCCCCCTGCTTGTGCTCTGTCTCTCTCTCTCTCTCTCAAATGAATAAATTAAAAATCTTAATTTTTAAAGAAAAAACTGTGGACTGTGCTCTTTCTGAAAAATAGCTTTAACAAAGAAGCTTCAATAATCCATATCAAAGTTCTGTAAGAACTGTATTATATAAAATATATATATATATTGTACATTTTAGTTTACAAATGCTTCAAAGAGGTCATCCTACCAGCTTTTTATCTAGGTCTAGTCATTTTACCCTTATTTTAATGGTGTCAAGATTTATTTCCTTCTGTCCCTCTTTAACTATCTATAAAGTATTTTCTGGAAGAATATTCTTGAAAAATTTTGAAGTACTCTGCTCATAAGAAAGCAAAGTCAATCATTTAGATTATACAGAAAAATAACAGAACCTCTTCATTTTACAAATAGTGTTACCTCAATAGTGTAATAACTCCATACTGCATTGAATAACGTCCTCGTTATTTTTTTTTTAAGATTTTTATTTATTTATTTATTTGACAGAGAGAAATTACAAGTACACTGAGAGGCAGACAGAGAGAGAGAGAAGGAAGCAGGCTCCCTGCTGAGCAGAGAGCCCGATGTGGGACTCGATCCCAGGACCCTGAGATCATGACCTGAGCCGAAGGCAGCGGCTTAACCCACTGAGCCACCCAGGCACCCACGTCCTCGTTATTTTTTATTGAGGTAGAATTGATATAAAAATTATAGTAGTTTCAGGTGTACAACATAATGATTTGATATTCATATGTATTACAAAATGACCACCTTGGTTAAGTCTAGTTATTATCCATCACCATATTTAGTCACAAAATTTTCTTTCCCTCCTTTTTAAGGAGTTATTTATATATTTTTGGAAAGAGAGAGAGAGGGAGAGCAGGATTGGCAGAGGGAGTGGAAGAGAATCTTAAGCAGATTCCCAAAGAGTGTGGAGTCAGATGTGGCGCTGGGTCTCACAACCCTGAGATCATGACTACAGCTAAAATTAAGAGTCAGATGCTCAACTGACTGAGCCACCCAGGCGCCCCCAAAATTTTCTTTCATATGAGAATTTTATTATGAGAATTTTAATATCTACTTTCTTAGCAATTTTCAAATATGAGATACAGTATTTTTTAAATGCTTCATGAATTTGCATGTTGTCCTTGAAAAGTCATGCTAATCTCTGTATCCTTCCAGTTTTTACACATGTGCTGCCAAAGTGAGTACTACAATGTTATTATTAGCTGTTCACTACAGTGTAGCTTACATAACCAGGAGTTTAAGTAATTGAAAGTTTGTACTTTTTTTTTTTATATTATTCATTTATTTGACAGAGATCACAAGTAGGCAGAGAGGCAGGCAGAGAGAGAAGGGGGTTAGCAGGCTCCCCACCAAGCAGAGAGCCCGATGCAGGGCTCGATCCCAGGACACTGAGATCATAACCTGAGCCGAGGGCAGAGGCTTAACCACTGATCCACCCAGGCACCCCTGAACTTTGTACCTTTTGACCCCCTTCACCTATTTCTCCCACCCCATCAACCCCTGCTTCTGGCAATCACCAATCTATTTACTGTATCTTATATAAGCTCAGTTTGGTTTGTTTAAAATTTCCTATTACTGGGGTGCCTGGGTGGCTCTGACGTTTAAGCATCTGCTTTTGACTCGGGTCATGATCCCGGGGTCCTGGGTTCCCTGCTCAGTGCGGAGCCTGCTTCTCCCTCTCCCTCTGCTTGCCATTCCCTCTTCTTGTGCGCTCTCTCTCAAATAAATAAAATCTTTTTTAAAAAATAGAGTAAAATAAAACCAGGCTACTGAGTAAGATCATAGTATCTGTCTCTCTGACTGATCTCACTCAGCATCATGCCCTCAGTGTCCATCCATATGGTCACAAAAGGCAGATTTCTTTCTTTTTAACTGACTACTCCAGTGTGTGGCGTGAGTCTCACGGTACAGAAGAACCCAGAATCAGAGACGCTCCGGGTGTGAAGGGCTTTCACGGGGGCCGGCTCCTGCTCCCTGCTCCGCCCGGACTTCTGGACGACAGCCCGCCCCCCGCTCCCCCAGGCACAGCGCGGGCGTCTTCAGTGTCCCCACTTCAGCATCTCCCAAGGGGATCACTTTGCCCTGAGACCCCGAGTGCCAAAGAGTGACTCCTGACCCAGTCCAGTAACTTCTGTAGCATCTCCCTGGTCTTAAGTCGCCCTCGGCCCCGCTCCACCCCGTTTTCAACTCCACATTCCTGCGGCCTCCTCCAGCGACCGAAGACTGCTCTCCCGCCCCACCTGCCCCGTCGGGGATACACCGGCCGCTCTCACCTGCTCCTCACGTGCAGGTCCACGGCCCCGCCCTGCCCCGATGCCGCCCGGGACCACCCCATCGGCGCCCGCTGCCCCGGAAGGCGGCGTGCAGCGTCCCCGAGCACGTCAGCCATAACCGGCAGGCGCGCCGTGACGTCGTGAGGTCATGACGTCGTGAGGCCATGACGTCACGACGCCACCCCGCAGGCTTCCTCCGGCTCCTCCACACGAAGGAGCCCCAGCTCGGCCACCCAGGGCCCCACAGCTGCTGTCTGCAGGCTGAAGCGAAGGACCTGACGCTCCCTCTCTGGCGTGTCACATGCCGACTGCAGTCCTGCGCCTCGGGCCGCCTCAACCAGCTCACGTGGCAGAGCTGCTGCTCTTTGACGACATGACTAGCAGTTGCCCCCAAGTCGATGTCTCCCTTCTCTCTAGGGATTTGGCTGTCTTGCTAAGGATTGTTTCCCAGCCCGCCCCCCATGATTAGGTGAGGTCACATAACCAAGAGCTTGCCAAAAGCGTGCGAGCAGCATGACATCTACAATCTCCAAAGCACCCGGCGGAAGAGCGATCCCTCATCCTGGCCCTCCCTCCTATCTCCTCCATGCGCGCTGGCAACGGAAACGACGGATCCTACCAGCTCTGCCCCTTCCCGATTTTCCTGAACAGAGCTCGCCTACCCAGCACGGGAATTATGAAGAGGGACAGGCCTCTGTGTCTCCAGCCACTGCACTCAGGACTTCGCTGTCCCAAGACAGCTCAGGGACACCTGGTGGCTCAGTCCGCTGAGACGGACACCTGGCTTCAGTTCAGGTCCTGCATGACCTCACGCTCAGGTCAGGATCTCAGGGTTGTGGGATTGAGCCCCCTGTAAGGACCCACACTCAATAGGGGGTGTGCCTTAGAGTCTCTCTCCCTCGGCCCCTCCCCCCATTCGTGGAAGCGTGCCCTACCGCTCAAATAAATAAATCTTTAAACATACACACACACACAGACACGAGCTTAGCTTCTACCAAGACTAAAAGATCTTCCCAGCTTTTGTAATTTGAAATTTTGATGAGCAGACATGCTACATTTTTATAGAAATCATTGATAAATATCAATCAGGATGGGCAGAGAACAAAAATACTATAGGAATGGGGCGCCTGGGTGGCTCAGTGGGTTAAAGTCTTTGCCTTTGGCTCAGGCCATGATCCTGGGGTCTTGGGATCAAGCCCCGCATGGGGCTCCCTGCTCAGCGGGGAGCCTGTTTCCTCCTCTCTCTCTCTGCCTACTTGTGATCTCTGTCAAATAAATAAATAAAATCTTAAAAAAAAAAAACTATAGGAAGGTAAATGCCATTCTTCACTTTCATATTACTGTAATAATAGAGACAAATGATTTCCAGAGCATAAGAAAAAAGCACCTACAAGTGGAAGGCTCTGAAGTCAGCCAATTCTACAACAGAGCTTGCTTCTGCCTACCCTATTTTACACCCTCCTGGATGGAAGAAAGCTGCTGGGCACTACAGGTACTCTTCAGATTAAATCACTGGGAAAGGTCCTTTAAAAACACGTGGATTTTACTTAGGAAACTCTACCTTAACATTAAAACATTTAAAGCTTTTCAATTCATCCTTATCATGAGAACATGATACAGGATAAAACGAAGCCAAAAAAAATTTCTGTACACTACAGGGCACACTCAGTAAAAAGCAACCTATTGAATAAGAGGAAATATTTGCAAATCATACACCTATCTGATAAGGGATTATTATTTAGAAAATATAAAGAACTCCTAAAACTCAACAAAGAAAAACCTGATTTAAAAATGGACAAAGGGGGGCGCCTCGGTGGCTCAGTGGGTTAAGGCCTCTGCCTTCGGCTCGGGTCGTGGTCTCAGGGTCCTGGGATCAAGCCCCGAGTCGGGCTCTCTGCTCAGCGGGGAGCCTGCTTCCTTCTCTCTCTCTGCCTGCCTCTCTGCCTGCTTGTGATCTCTCTCTGTCAAATAAATAAATAAATAAAATTAAAAAAAAAAAATGGACAAAGGGATGCCTGGGTGGCTCAATGGTTAAAGCCTCCACCTTCGGCTGGGGTCATGATCCCAGGGTCCTGGGATCAAGCCCCGCATTGGGCTCTCTGCTCAGCAGGGAGCCTGCTTCCCCCTCTCTCTGCCTGCCTCTCTGCCTACTTGTGATCTCTATCAAATAAATTTTTTTTTAAATCTCTAAAAATGGACAAAGGACATGAATAGACATTTCTCCAAAGATATACGAATGGCCAATAAGCACATGAAAAGATGTTCAACATTGCTCATCATCAGGGAAACGGAAATCAAAAAAGCACAATGAGATACCACCTCACACCCATGAGAACTGCTACTATCAAAACAAAACAAAGTAACAAGTGTTGGCAAATGTGGAGAAATTTGTACCCATGGGGGCGCCTTGGTGGCTCAGTGGGTTAAGCCTCTGCCTTCGGCTCAGGTCATGATCTCAGGGTCCTGGGACTGAGCGCCACATCGGGCTATCTGCTCAGCAGGGAGCCTGCTTCCCCCTCTCTCTCTCTGCCTGCCTCTCTGTCTACTTGTGATCTCTGTCTGTGAAATAAATAAATAAATAAAATCTTTAAAAAAAAAGAAAGAAAGAAAGAAAGAAACTTGTACCCTTGTACATTACTGGTGGAAATGTCAAGTGGTGCAGGCGTTAGAGAAAACAGTGTGGCAGTTCCACAAAAACTAAAAACAGAATTACATGATCCAGCAATTCGACTTCTGGATATACACCCAAATGTTCTCGAATACTCATGTTAATAGCATTAGTCCTAAGGGCTAAAAGCTGGAAGCAACCCAAGTGTCCATCAACAGGAGAACGGATGAACAAAATGCGGCAGATTCACACAACTGGATGGTCAGCCCTAAAGAGGAAGGAAACTCAAACACCTGCTACAGCAGGGATGACAGTGAGGACATTGTGCTCAGTGAAGTAAGCCAGTCACAAAGGACAAAAACTGTATGACTCCACTTAAGTAAGGAGGAATCTAGAAGGTAGAAAAGGTGGCTGCCAGGGGTGAAGGGAGAGATGGGAGTTGGCTGTTTAATGAGGAGAGAGTTTCAGTTCCAGAAGAGGATAGAAGCTCTGGAGACTGGTTGTTCAACGGTGTGAATGTACTTAACACTACTGAACTATACACTTCAAAGTGGTTAAGACAGGGCGCCTGGGTGGCTCAGTGGGTTACACGTCTGCCTCCGGCTCAGGCCATGATCCTGGGGTCCTGGGATGGAGCCCCGAGTTGAGCTTGCTTCACCCTCTCCTCCCCACTCATGCTCTCTCTCTTGCTATCTCTCTCTCTCTCTCTCTCATAAATAAAAAAGATCTATTTTTTAAAAAATGGTTAAGACAGTAAATTTCATGTTGTTTTATTTTCTCATAATTAAAACATTTTATTTTATTTTATTTACATTATTTATTTGACAGACAGAGCAAGCAGGAGGAGCAGGAGAGGAAGAAGCAGGCTTCCTGTGATCCCAGGAGCCCAGGACCAAAGGCAGACACTCAACTACTGAGCCACCCACATGCTCCAAAACATTTTAAAAACCATATCAAATTTGTTCCAAGGCCACCTTTACATTTAACTCTTAACAGAATATCAGGCAGAAATAACATTTAAAATGGAATCTTCTCACGGCCCTAGCCCAGGGATACAGGTCCTACAGAGGAAAATGGTTCCTAAAAAAGACAACATGCATTGCGGGAAGATACAGTCTATAAGCCAAAATATTTTGTTAGAGGAATGAGGACATGTCAGTTACCGAATACTACTGAATATAGAAATACTTAGAAATTAACATTAAAATATTTTTATTACCTTCCACCAATTAATAGCTTTCTAAATTTTTTATTTCAAAAATAAATAATAATTTTATTTCAGTCTCAGTAAGACTTCAGATCAGGTAAATGTGAAGCTCAAGGGCTCCAAAAACATGTGATCACCTGTAGGTGGCAATAAAAGCACAGCGTTCCCGTCACTGCAGCGATGAGATAACACAGGAGCCATCTACACTACTTCTCCCACGGAAATAAATGGTCTGACCTTCTCCCACACAACAAATGTTTCTCCTGGCCCAAACACGTCCCCCCCGCCCCCCAGGGCTGGTACTCTCCACCAACCCCAATCTCTGTTTTTGGCTCTTTCTTTGTGATCCTATCTACCTAGAAACGTGCGGTATTTGATTCTGGGGACATGGTATCGTTTTCTTTCTTACAGAAGAAGAAACACACAAACACTAGTCAAATCCATGGCCTATTTCCCAAGGGCCTACTAACTGGGGAGGCTTCTGTTGGGAGCTCTGAAGCCCCGGCGGACGGGGGTGCCGGGGGCTCGTTAACAAGACAGACGCACAACATGGAGACCGCCACAAGACGAGGGCGTGCTGTCGAGGGAGGGACAGACACTCCAGGCACCTCTAGCCCCAGTTCTAAAACCTCTGATTACTGTTAGGAGAGTGAAGCCCACACTGAAGCCCACACTAGAGGCAGGATGAAGCCGCCCAAAGGTCTGCATCCCTCGGTCCAAACACCCAGCCCCGCAGGCGGCTGATGGCCGAGGACGGCACTACCCGCCGGCTCCCTTCCCCTGCCTGTTAACATTCTTTTAGACTGTGTAGCTTGCAGGTGGCAAGAGGCCGTATGAACCGAAGGTCATACACTTCTCATCAAGAATACCCACACAAGGGGTGCCAGGCTGGCTCACCTGGCAGAGCATGTGACTCCTGATCTTGGGGTTGTGAGTTTGAGCCCCACACTGTGTGTGGAGCCTATTAAAAATTAAATATATATATATATCCACAAAAGAAGTATAAGCATTAAGACGACAGCAACGCTGCAAAAACTCAACTGACTCATCACTGGGACCACATTAATTCTTCAAGCATAAGAGGGAGAGTGCTGGCAAAAAGCTCTTCTGAGTAACTGAGAAATCAGCAGAGCTTTATTACCAAGGAAACAAACAGCCCGCACATCTCTGTGTCCTCCTCTGCAGGTTGATTATAAGGTCTCCATGAGCTCCTCCACCACCAAGAACGACAGATCTCCGGGGAGAGGGTGGGGACCAAGTGACCGACAGAGGGCAGCCTGAACCTGGCTTGTTCTCACAGCCGCACCTGCTGCCTGCCCTGTGGAAAAGGACGGGTTACAGGACAAAGGTCAAAGCAGACAGGCAAATTAGCTGCGATGGCCCAACAAGCTTCTAGAAACGGATTACTATGCTTCCCTTCCCCTCTCTCTGCCTGCCTCTCTGCCTACTTGCGATCTCTCTCTCTGTGTCAAATAAATAAAATCTTAAAAAAAAAAAAAAAAGATTTAGAAACGATTACCATATAAAGAATGAATAAAATCGGGGCGCCTGGGTGGCTCAGTTGGTTGGGCAACTGTCTTTTCGGCTCAGGTCAGGATCCCGGAGTCCTGGGATCGAGTCCCGCATTGGGCTCCCAGCTGCATGGGGAGTCTGCTTCTCCCTCTGACTTTCTCACCTCTTATGCTCTCTCTCTCAAATGAATAAATAAAATCTTAAAAAAAAAAAAAAAAGAATGAATAAAATCAAATCTGTTAAGAGGAGTCAAGTTGACTTAAAGATAAATGGAAAATGAGGTAAAAAACCACACACACTAAAGACCACCACCACAACAGGAAATGGGGACGGAGGGCAAAGGCCAGAACCACGCACAACCCCTCAGGGCTTTGGGCGCTTTGCTTTGGAGGTGACCCCAGACACCTACACATACGCTGAGGCTTCCCCAAATGCATCCCAGACACAGTGAGGTTTATGTGCAGCAACATGAGGGCACAGAGCCCCAGGTTCTGGCCCATGTCTCTCCCCTGGTGCCCTACAAAAATTCAGAGGGAGACAAAGAGAAAATATCACAATGGTAAGAACACCTTAGAGTTGTGTGGTGCCAAAGGTGGAGGCCTTTCCAGAAAGACTTACCCAACTTCCCCTTTCTTCCACTTGTGAAGAGTGATGATCAGAGAAATGAACTTTTTTTTTAAGCTAACTGGGCCAATTAATTAGTAGCAGAGGTAAAGCTCCCACACTAACCATTCCCAGTCTGAAAATTCCCAGGAAAAATTACAATGTGCCACAAAGGAAAAAAGGGACATTTCAGGCAGGAGAAAGACAAAGAGAACTAGTATTTTGGTGTCTAAAACATGCACTTTACTTACATAAGCTCTAAGGAATGAGATGATTCACAGGTAAGAACCAAGACAAGGTGCTTAAAAAAAATTACTCGTAGAAACAGTTTCCAAGAGTCAGAAACACCCAACCCAGTCTCTGCCAACTCAAAGCACAAGTTGAAAAAAA
Organism: Mustela erminea; assembly: GCF_009829155.1. Lineage (NCBI taxonomy): Eukaryota > Metazoa > Chordata > Mammalia > Carnivora > Mustelidae > Mustela > Mustela erminea. The sequence continues at coordinate 11,727,306 of NC_045628.1, forward strand.
CAACAAAACCCTTCTTGAATACGAAATGTAACACGCACACTAAAAAGTGCAGCGTGCTGGGAAGTCCGTTTGCTCCTTTTCCCTTCTCCACCCTGCTCTGTCCAAGAAGGGCACAGATGGCAACGGAAGGCTCCGGGTCTCCAGCTCCACTGTGTTCTGCTGGTGGCGGCCTCCGAGCAGACTTGAGCGGAGAGAAGCCCAAGCTGAGCGACTTATTCCTGTGGTTCCCTCTTGCAAGCTTCCCTCAACAGAAAGTCACCACTCTTCTCCAAGCAGGTTTCCCTCCCTCCACCTTCTAGTAACCTCTCATGCCCTGGATCTCTTCATCCCATAGGGGCGGGGGTCACCACAACGCCACCGTCCTGCCGGTTTCCTCTTTCCTGACGAGGCGCCAGTCCTGTGTCACGAGGCCCTTACAAATGAGCCCTCCTTGACTCATCTTAAAACACCCTTACAGATACAAAGACGGAATGAAAATAAAGTTAAATGAATGATCACAAAATAAACACTAAAGTTATGAGCACTTAGGTCAATAACTAGAATTGCCAGCACCCCAGAAGCTCTCCGGTATGCCCTCCTTTTCACGGTATGCACCCACAACCCTCCAAGGAGTTTCAGCACCTAAGCATGAGACCTGCGAAATCTGATTTCAGTTTCTCTACTTTTTGGAATTCACATAAATGAAATCATACAATATAAATTCCTTCACATCTGGCTTTTTTCACTGAACTCTATATACCCAAGATTCACTCATGTTGTGGCATGGGCCTGCTATGGGATTCATTTCCATTGTGAAAAGCAATGACCTGTCTATCTACACAACCATCTGTTCATCCATTCTACAGCTGAACATGTGGTTGTTCCAGAGCTACTAGAAACAATGTCACTGTGAACATTCTTATCTATGTTTCCTGAGGCCCAGAAGCTCCCCATTCTACCTAGGAATGCAATCTGAGTCAGCAGGTAGCTGTACTTTCATTTCACTACTTAGTAACCAACTATTCTCCGAACTGAGACTCCCACCAGCAATGCACAAGAATTTCCAGTTGCATTCTGGAATATACTATTTCCTTTAACTGTGAGACCTGAGTCTGTAGAAGGCCACTACGTACCTCACAGGAACCAGAGAGTTCCGTCCTCAGGACTCTGGGTCTCTAGTCGGCTAGTGCGATGTCACACTGATAACTCCTGGCATGGGGTCCTGCAGGATTTCAGTGGGTCCAGGATTCATTTCACTGTTAGGTGGCAGCCTTCTGCTAAAATCCTCTAAGGGAGAGAATCTTTACTATCTTTAAGGAACTCTACTTTCATTGCTGATTTAGGTCTATTTTAACTAGAATTATAGATCGCTTTGGTTAATGTAGGCTCAATTTGTTTATTGTGAGTGAAGTAACTGCTTGATTCTCTATATGCTTGTGAAGTTTTTCAACTGTACAAAAATTGCCAAAGAAAAGGAATTTGGGAATTGCTAAATTTGTAACACAATTAAGGAAAGCAAGTAAAAAGGAGGTTTGTATCAACTTGGCCAAAGGACTGTATCTATAAGGTGCTGACACTTTTGTAAAAACAGATTTAGACAAATAGTACCTCCATCTTCTTTATCCAGAAAACACCACTCAATATAGCTCCCTCATTAAAAGTAAACAAAACACAAACACACACATGCATACACACAAAACAGAACAGTCTGTGGAGATAGAAGTTTGACAGAGAAAGGGGCAGGGCAACAAAGATTCTATAACCTCAAAGTGGGAAACCGTTTGGGTCACCAAACAGTAACCACCCTGGTTCATGGCACTCCTCACTTCCCGCACAACCCTCTTCTTGGGGACAGGCGGGCTGTCTACCAACGACTCCAGCCTTCTGGGTAGATGGCCACCCTCACTGGAAGAAGCAAACATTAAGAACAGTGATCCCTTCCCCAAAACGCTTGGGTAAAGAATCAGCAAGACCCCTGCCCCTTGCACGTGCGATGATAAAGAGTACATGTGAACGACAGGAAATAGAATCTATCTGTGGTTTGGACAAATATAACTGGGACTCACTGTATAAATCTATGAACTACATCCTTCCAAAGAATTATGAAATTGGCCTAACTAAACTATATTCATTCAGAAACTGGGCTCAAGTGCTAAAATAGAAATTCACTGACCTCTAAACCAGGATTTAAGAATGGAACGAAAGCAAATCATTTCACAAAGCGAAGGGAAGTGAAGCCCTTGGGATATGTGAAGTCCTTCCTCGGCAAGGTAACAAACGTCTCTTTCCCCTGTATGCCAAAGTAAGCGAGGAAATACAGCGGCATGAACAGTACCAGAATGAGAGAAGTTCTACTCTAATAAAAAACGTCATTAAGCTCAAGTATTAAAAAAGCAAACTGGAGGGTCACCTGGGTGGGTTAAAGCCTTTGCCTTCAGCTCAGGTCATGATCCCAGGGTTCTGGGATCGAGCCCCACATCTGGCTCTCTGCTCAGCAGAGAGCCTGCTTCCACCTCTCTCTCCATCTGCCTGCCTCTCTGCCTACTTGTGATCTTTGCCGGTCAAACAAATAAATAAAATCTTAAAAAAAAAAAAAAAAAGCAAACTAGACACTGTAAGAGCTTTTACTTCTTGATCCATTGTTTACTCACTGCCAAATGGTTTGGGGGAATTCTTCTCACTGTCATTCTTTTTTACAACCAACATAAAGGTGTTGTGGAGGACCAGGGACACAGGGAACAGTGAAAAGCACCACAGGGCTCATGGAGAGGAGAGGAGGGTCACTGCCCTGAGCCTGAGTGTCTACACTGGCCTGATGATTGGCAGGCCCCCTCCCTTAGGAGGGTCAGGGCATCCCTGATGCTGTCACCCGGCTCAACAATCTAGCCGCGACTCCCTCGACCCTCCACTTCTTCGCCTGCATTTTCAGTCACGCATCCCACCAATATTTATTAAATGCTTGCTACACACACACACACACACACACACACACACAAAACACAGGCCAATCTGTGAAGGAGAACAGGGTAGGACATAGTCCACAATAATACTCAGGCCGCCACGGGGACAAGAACCAAGTGCCAAGGAACCTTACAGGGAGAATAACCAACCCAGCTCCAGAGGCCAGGGAAGGTTTCCTGGAAAGGGCAGCATGGGAACTAAGACCCCAGGACACACAGCCACTGGCCAAGCCAAGAGATGCTACCGTTGGTGGGACAGCACACAGAAGGCAGGGAAGAGCCAATGCAGAAGGTCCCACGGGGGTAAAACAGAAAGGACGTTGAGAAACAAGAGCTGATCTACCCTCAAGCTGCGCATCTGCGTCTCTCTGCAAGACTGGCAAGTCCGAAGAAACCAATTTCCCTGTTTTCCATAAAGGACTCCGACCTTAATGAGCTACACGCCATCACTGCACCAGCTGATTTTAGCAGCAAAGAGAGCGTTAATCAACACTTAATGAAAAAAACCCAACTTGTGACAGGGTATATGAAATTAAGGCAATGGAAAGACTGGATCTGCAGGTATGAGGGTCCTACTCCAGCTGAAACAGCAAACTCCTGAGCTGCACACGAAGCAGAAACCCATGCGTAAAACCCGACGAACGTAACGGAGCGAGGAACGAGTCCTGTCTGGTGAATCTGCCAACACCGTCACCTCGTAACGAGCTGATTCCAGCAGCCTGGGGTGAGGGGGAGACCTGGGGGAGGCGTGGCTGTGGGTCTGAGTTCCTCAGCGAGGGACTGGCCCTCCTGGGCTTTGCATCCCTGTCCACACAAGGAGTTGCTTAGGTTGCTGTCAATGCTTCTAAAACCCATTACTACAATGATGACAGGTTATCATAGTCAAAAGTACTTAATCCCCAGGGTGCCTAGGTGGCCCGGTGGGTTAAAGCCTCTGCCTTCAGCTCAGGTCATGGTCTCAGGGTCCTGGGATGGAGCCCCGCATTGGGCTCCCTGCTCAGCGGGAAGCCTGCTTCCCCCTCTCTTTCTGCCTGCCTCTCTGCCTATGAAAAAAAAAAAAAAAGTACTTGAGCACCTGGGTGGCTCAGTGGGTTAAACCCTCTGCCTTCAGCTCAGGTCATGATCCCAGGGTCCTGGGATCGAGCCTCTCTGCTCAGCAGGGAGCCTGCTTCCCCCTCTCTCTCTGCCTGCCTCTCTGCCTACTTGTGATCTCTGTCAAATAAATAAATAAAATCTTTAAAAAAAAAAAAAAAGTACTTACTCCCCAAAGGCAAGAATTTAAATAACTTTATAAGTCACAGGCTTACTATGGTTTTATCCATAAAAAAAGAACATGGACAAAAAGAACATGAGCCCTCAAGCTGTCTTAAATTCAAAAAGCAAATAGTGAAGTTCATGTACCCTTAAAAAGTTGACAAATCATGCATCACCAAAAATAAAGATAAGTAAAATTTTAATACAAGCAAATGAGATAATTTTTTTTAAAGAAAACAGAAAGTAAAAAGTTTAATGTAATGAGGCAGGCGAAGACGGGGTGCTCACTTCCCTTCCCATTGGTTTCACTTCCCTTTCGAGGTTAAAATACTCCCAACATGCAAACTATTCCACTGAAGAATTCCAGTCCTTTCATAGCAATCTGCAGAGATGTTTACACAAAAGGGATTATTTTAGACTTTCATGTGACAGAAAAGGATAGAATGCATTGGGGGATTAAAAAACAAAGTAGGGGGTACCTGGGTGGCTCAAGGCGGTTAAGAATCTGACTCTTGATTTCCACTTGGGTCATGATCTCAGGTCGCGAGATCAAGCCCTGTGCTTAGGGGGGAATCTGCTAGAGATTCTTTCTCCTTCTCCTTCTGCCCCTCCTGCCCACCCACCTCCCACTCACTACTCTTGGGGGAGAAAAAAAAAAGCAAACCAAAGTGCATAAATGCATATGCAAGACAGAAGCAAATAACCGAGAACCCCAATTTTAAACACTCAGAAATATCTTAACAATAAAAGTGGGTATTTTAGGATTTTAGGAACTTTGTGGTGAAGGGTTAACTCTGTTTCAGAGTTAACAAAGTTAACAAAGTTCCAGGCACTATGTTAAGAACATGGGATTTTTCTGATTTAGGGTCACAATCCTACCAGATGAGTATTAGTTCTACTTCAACTGTATAGAGACTAAGTAGGTACAGAGACTCAGTGGGGTTAAGTAACTAGACAAAGTCACACAACTTAAAAAGTGAAGAAGCTATACTATGAATCCCATCCTAATCAACATCAAATCTCATTCTCCCTTTCAGCATCAAAGTAAACGACCTGAATACATTTTCCTATTTTTGTCTGATTCTCTTAACTATATGCCCTCATTTCAGGAGGGGTTTATGCTAATCATGACTTCATAAACAAATCATTTGTGAGAGAAACCACATCCAGGGTAAAGTCATAAGTTGAAAAAGCCTTACTTGAGAGAGTACTTCCTGAAAGAGACAAACCGACAATTACAGCCGAGTGAATACCAACTCCTCTGCCAAGTGTTATATTTGAAACAACTGTGTAAATGAAAAGAAGACCTCAGACAAAAGAAATACTACATTTCTTAAATATACCATTTTTAGAAAGAGCTATTTTAACGCAAGATACTTTTTTTATCTACCTGGATATGAAGAAATATGTTCCTCTCTAACATAGCCATTTGATGGACAGGAGGTAAGTAGCATTTAGTTAATTTCATCACAGATTATCACCAAGTAATGCTATACTTAAGAGGTACAAACTTCCAGTTGTAAGTAAGGATGGGGATGAAAAGCACAGAATGGGAAAAGTGGTTAATAATATTGTGATAACTTTGTATGTAACAGAAAAAAAAGTAGTGCTATACTTACTAAGTTTCAAAATAATGTTTTAATAATATATTACTGACACTATGCTAGCAAAGGACCTTGAAATGGGTTATGCTGTCATCTTCCTGCACTATTAATGTGATTTTAAATTTATTTACAACATTGTTTTACATTAACAGTAACTATAATTTTTTTCAACTTAAGGAAAATGCTATGATAAATCATAAGCATATTTAGGAGTCTCTGTCACTTGGTTTCAATTACACTGTTTCACAAGATGTACTTAAATGCTTTCCCCCGGCCCCCCGCCAAAAAAAAAAAAAAGACTATGGGGAGCCTGGTTGGCTCAGTCAGTTAAGCATCTGACTCTTGATTTCAGCTCAGGTCATGATCTCAGGGTCTTGAGATCAAGTCCCGTATCATGCATAATCTGCTGGAGATTCTCTCTCTTTTTCCCTCTGCCCTTCCCCACTCCCCCCAATAAATAAATCTTAAAAAAAAAAAAAAAAAAAAAAGGACTATAGTTACTGAATCTAAAGTTTTTAAAACTCTGACTTGAAAGCCAATCACTCTTTAATAATTATCCAAAAAAGTATTTGTGTGTACAACAGTACAACCTGTCTGGAAATGCCTTTAAAACATGCATCACATATATTCTGTCAACTTTTAGCAAATGAATACAAGTGTTGATGACATAAAAGCAGCTTGAGCCCAATGGAGGTTAAAAGATTTACTCAGAAAGTGTTTGTGGGGCACCTGGGTGGCTCAGTGGGTTAAAGCCTCTGCCTTCGGCTCAGGTCATGATCTTTGGGTCCTGGGATCTAGCCCTGCATCGGGACCTCTGCTCAACAGGGAACCTGGCTCCCCCTCTCTCTGCCTGCCTCTCTGCCTACTTGTGATCTCTGTCAAATAAATAAAATCTTTAAAAAAAAAAAAAAAGTGTTTGTAACTATGAAATTTACAGGCCAAATTCAGGGATAAGTTTGGGGGAAGGGAGTCCAGAAACAATATCAAGAGAAAAAAACATACAAAATTTCATTTTTATTAGAACTGCTACTAATTAAAAATTCAATGAAAATTTGAGTCAAGTCTCCAAAACGATTTTATGTGTAACACAGGTGATTTAATTTTTCTATGTAGTACTTTACTCATTTGATAGGAATTAAAATTCTAGTCACACCAATATTTGGAAATTTTAATTAATACAGGTTATTAATATATAGAATTCTAATCCAAAATCATATCTAACCTAGATACTTGGCAAACCAGCTGTAGTCAAGAAGGAAGGAAAAAAGGGAGAAGGGGAGGGAATGGAAAAATGAACTTTCACCTTGTGTTTGTTCACAGCAATTGCTCAGATTCATTTTATTTATTTATTTTTGCTCAAATTAATTTTAAATTATCAATAGCCCATGATGCCACTAACCAGACTGCTGCTAATCACCCCCACAGTTCTCACTAAAGAGAGACTCAGGGCTGAATTAGAGACAGCCCACTCTGCCAAGTGACATTTCTGAAGGAAACTTTTCTTACACCTCCATGTTTCAAGGGGATACCACAAGATTCCATCTCTTTGAAAGCAAGGTTATTTTTAAAATCACTGTTGTTAACATTGCATCACGGGTGATGGAATCACTCTGAGGGTCGATGATGTTTATAATCACAGCTAAACTCCTTTCCATTAGAAATGGACACTGTCTTTTTGGTGATAGGAATTAGTTTCTGCATACACCTAAAGTTACTGAATTATTTCTAATTATTAACTACTTATCTTTGATATTCCTCCTTGAAATTTAATTTGACGAGTAATACTTAAGTTTCTCTATCTAGGTAGAGTGAGGGCATGAGAGTTACTATACTAGCAATGTCCTCTTCTCAGGGTGTTGCTTTCTGTGCACACTACTGACATCCATTTCTAGGACACTGGTAAACACCATCAGAAAGAGAGCGTTAGGCACTTCAACTGTGCATTAAAAACTCATCTATTGTTGTAAGAGTCAAGTTCTTAATCTGTGGACCATGGCACAACACACTGCTGTTTCTAGATCTATGGTAATTGAGAAAGAACATAATACTATGAGAAAGTGTTTCCACTTAAAAATAAATAGGTTTAATAACTAACCAAGCAAATATTCATTGACAAACCAGAAAGTAGCTGCTGTGGGTCCCTCCTTCACTCATCCATCAACCTGGCAAACATTTACTTAATGAGAATTCCAATGGATACAAGAAGCAGTGGGGATACAGTAGGCAAAAGGGAAAGTTCTTATTTTCAAACGAGGATTACTGTGAATTAACCAGTTATGTGGTTCCTTTATTAGTTTTCTAATATACATTTTATATACTAAAACTATATTTAATGAGTAAAAATTCATTTTTCAGATATTACTAACAGGTTATAAAACATTTAAACAGAATAAAGATGAAAAAAAGTAGCAAACTATTTTGTAAGATTCAAAATTCAGAATGGCCTTCTCCCAATAAGTCCCAATAAAAAGATGTTTACTGTAAGAATAATTGCTACCCAATTCCGCACTACAAGAAAAATCATTTAAAAAATGTTATTCTTTAGGGGGAAAGGGAGTGAGCAAAGAGAAAAAAAAAAAAGAATAAATATGCCAGTGCTTTATAACTCACCAGACCATTTTAATAGGTTAGTGCATGTTAGTAACAATACCTAGGAAATGTATTTCTTAATAAATAGTAAGACACATATGTTGACTCCACAACATAAAACACTCTTACATTTAAAATCCACTGACATGCCAAGTCAACTATGAGAGAGTTCAGCATTTATTTTTCAACAAAGGGTTTTATTCCTATTTTTGTTTACTATTTTGCAGTTTCTACGTGCCGTTCCCCTAACAAACTATAAGATGACCACTCCTCACAATCCAGCTCAACCTAGCCCTCCGAACGACTCACACCCAGAAGAATACAAGATCGCAGCCCTTGTCTTCTACAGCTGTATCTTCACAATCGGATTATTTGTTAATGCCACTGCCTTATGGGTTTTTAGCTGTACCACCAAGAAGAGAACCACTGTGACCATCTATATGATGAACGTAGCACTGTTGGATTTAATATTTATAATAAGCTTACCCTTTCGGATGTTTTATTATGCAAAAGGTGAATGGCCATTTGGAGAGTACTTCTGCCAGATTCTTGGGGCTCTCACGGTGTTTTACCCAAGCATTGCTCTATGGCTTCTTGCTTTAATTAGTGCCGACAGATACATGGCCATTGTGCAGCCAAAATATGCCAAAGAACTTAAAAACACAGGCAAAGCGTTGCTAGCATGCGTGGGAGTCTGGATAATGACCCTCACAACCACTGTCCCACTTCTGCTGCTCTACGAAGACCCAGACAAAGCCTCTGCACCCCCGACCTGCCTGAAGATTTCTGACATCATCCACTTAAAAGCTATTAACATGTTAAACTTCACTCGACTGATATTTTTTTTCTTGATTCCCCTGTTCATCATGATTGGGTGCTACTCAGTCATCATTCATAGTCTCCTCCACGGGAAGACATCTAAGCTGAAACCAAAAGTCAAGGAGAAGTCTATAAGAATCATCATCACACTCATGGTACAAGTGATCGTCTGCTTCATGCCTTTCCACATCTGTTTTGCTTTCCTGATGCTGGAAGGGGAGGAGAACAGTTACAGTCCCTGGGGAGCCTTCACCACCTTCCTCATGAACCTCAGCACCTGTCTGGATGTGATTCTCTACTACATTGTTTCCAAACAATTTCAGGCTCGTGTCATCAGCGTCATGCTCTACCGCAACTACCTTCGGAGCGTGCGCAGAAAAAGCTTCCGCTCAGGTAGTTTACGGTCACTAAGCAACATAAACAGTGAAATGCTTTGAACGATAAGCAGGGTTTTAGTTTCTTTATATTCACTTTACTAACTACCCTAAGGTCAGTGGATATTCTGTATATTACCAAGTCCCTTCTCGCCTGAAAAAAACAAACCTAAAAACACTTTTGTGGGATCTATTGTGTGACAACATAATTAAATATTCTTAAGTACTCTAACGAATTCATTATTTTTTAAAAATATTTTTATTTATTTATTTGACAGACAGAAATCACAAGCAGGCAGAGAGGCAGGCAGAGAGAGGAGGAAGCAGGTTCCCCGCTGAGCAGAGCCCGATGCAGGGCTGGATCCCAGGACCCTGAGATCATGACCCAAGCCAAAGGCAGAGGCTTTAACCCACTGAGCCACCCAGGTGCCCCTGAATTCATTATTTTTATTTTCAAAACTTGTATGAAACATATTTGTGAGTTACTGAGAGAAAAATATGCAACTTGTATTTCACAATCAAGCCTTATCTAAATACATAGTTGACAACTTTTTGGATTTAATTCTATGTGCAAGTAAGTCGATGTCAATCAAGTCAGTAGGCCAAAAAAAAAAAAAAAAATCCACTTACTGTTCGAAATAGTTTAAATTATTAAATTATAATTTGATTAAGCCAAAACCAAAGCTCCCTTTGGTTTAATTTACACTCAGGACTGACAATCTAAATCTTATAATAGTTTGTCTTCTAAACACCAAACTTCCAAGATTCCTACACAAACAACTATATTCAACCCATCACTGTAACTTGCCACCAACCAAAATTAGCAGGAGCCATCACCTCAAGGGGCCTGCAAAGGCAATCTCCATTAGCCCTCCCCTACTCTGAATTCATTTATTTATTTATTTATTTATTTATTTATTTGGAAACAGACTATAGTCATTCAATAAACACTGAGAGCCTACTGTGCACCAGACTCTACTTACAACCAATGCAAGAGATCTAATCCCAGACCCTATTTCTGCCCAATAACCCAAGTTCATTTCTCTGACACAAAGTTTCTGCTGTTAGGTAAAATATATTTCTCCAGTATAAACAGATTGCTCTTTGTATTGACTAAACATCACATTACAAGAAGACGATTTTTTTCCCAGGCCATACATCACAGTGTAAAAGCTCTAGCCAGGGACCTTGGCTTCTTCCCCCAGCCTTGCCATTTAATTTCCCCTAATGAAGTAACAAACCAAGTAACTTCCCTATTTAAAAAGAAAAGAAAGTAAACTGTAATCTGTAAAGCACATAGTATTCTAAATATTATGGAAATTAGTCTACCTTAACTTCCTCTCTGCTAAATCACTTTCATTACTCTTAACATGATCACCTCCTAATGGGACTAAGAATCAAATAAATGCATTAGTTAGAAATGGATTTCTATAATTAACATGGGTAAATTCATATTCTTAGGGGAAAAAAAAGGAAGGAGCCTAATCATAAAATAGTGTTTTAATACTAGAAGATCCCTTAGATGACCTTCTAGTCTAACTTGTCTGTTTTATATATAAAGGAACTAAAATCCCATAAGGTTACGTAACTTGCTCAGTTGAAGAACCAGGAGTAGAAACCAAGTTCCTGTTATGTCAACCACCAATTCTCAATAATAAAAAGCAAACAAGTTCACAGAACATAAACATTCTCAGACCTACAGAAGGTAAAGGCGTCAAGGTGGTACTAAGACGCAGTTTCTCCACAAAAAGAAAACTACTTGAAGTTTTTAGCTTGAATAGTCAAGTGAGCAAGATACTTTAGCAAATATCTTTTAAACAAATAATTATTTCTGAAACATGGGAAATAACTCTTATATTTGATACGGTTTAGTCTACTCTTATGTACTTTATTATTTCATTATTTTTATTTTTAAAAGAATTTATTTTTAAATTCAGCCAGTATGGGGCTCGAACTCACAACCCTGAGATCCAGAGCTGCATGCACCACTGACTAAGCCAGCCAGGAGCCCCTTGGGTAATCTATTAAATGGCAAGTTCTCTGTAATGGCTTTTCTTGGTGAGAAGAACTTAATTTGGGAGCACAAAATCCAAAAAAAAACTTTACTGACACAAGTGAAAATATATGTTATGGTTCTCACAGTAAAACTATAGATAATCTAAAGCACAATTTAAAAATAATTTTATTAAGCTATAATCAGATGCATTTTAATATGATGTGTGAAAATTCAAAATTCCACTTATTCTGGAGAGTTCTGATTCTGAAAAACAATATAACAACCATATGTAAATACTAACAACTAAAAAATAATAGGTATTTAAGGACAGTTGTGTGATTGGAATGGGTGTCTAGAAGCACCTAATATACCTTGCTTTTAATGGTGTTATCTTTACTTTCAAAATATAATGATCACATTTTCTGAATTTCAAACAACAGTCTTGAGGATCTATTAGATGCTACATATAATTTCTATGCAGAACACTATAAACGAAATGAACAGGCCTATGGTTCAAAGACCTTACCTTACAGTCTTATGTGGCTACACTTGCAATCAAGGCTATCCAGTCAACATTACAGATTGTAAGGCAATGAGCACATAAAGTGAAACTAGTTCTCCCTCAAACAGCCAGGAAGATGGCATGGAAAGCCCAGGTAATAATTACAGTGACAATGTAATAAATGCTAGGGATCTTAATAAATTTGCTGGAATGCACATAAAAGAGCAATTACTCCTCCCAAGGGCGACAGGGTGCAGAAAGAAAACCAAGGAGGCATGAGAATACAAATACATAGCATGCATGCTAAGAGAGCTGAAAGACCGATGGAGTGACTTGAAACACTGGACTGGGGCCAGATTATGAGGGCTCTGATGGGAAAGAAGAAAACCAGTATGAGGGGTCGGGGTTGTCACCACTAGGATGTTTGCACGAAAGAGCTCACTTAATTCTTTCCACTGCCTGGGAAGGAGAGAGTACTGACTCTCAATTCACATTTCAGATAAACTGAGCTCAGCCAGGGAACTTGAGAGAAGTAACTTGCTCAAGATTTGACACAAGGAGTTAAGCGGGAGAGCTGTGATGTGCGATCTGGCACATCTGACGGCGAAGCCTCTGCGGTCCCGCTATTCCAGACGTCTCTGCTGCCACCTTGAATGAGGCTGATTTTACTTTGAAGGAAGTGAGGATTTAAAAGATTTTAAAAGGAAGACTGGCACGGTTGAACTTGCGTTTTGGAAGAGTAACTTCTAACCACATTGCATGGGATGCTTTGAAGTGGACAGGAAGACTAGTTAGGGAAATACTGGAACAACCTTGGCAGGGAAAGATCGGAGTTTAGGGGCGCCTGGGGGGCTCAGTCGGGCAAGCGTCTGCCTTCGGCTCAAGCATGATATCGGGGTCCCGGGATTGAGCCTGCTGTCAGGCTCCCTGCTCAGCGGTGAGTCTGCTTTTCCCTCTCCCTTTGCCCTTCCCCCCATTTGTGCTCTAGCGTGCGCGCGCTCTCTCTCCCAAATAAATAAATAAGTAAACAAATAAATCAATAACATCTTAGAGTTTAGACTGACCTGACAGCCGGAGTAGAGAAGATGGGGTGAGTGAACGATTCACACAGGACTTCGAACTAACAGGACCTGGTGTGGAGGATGAAGAAAGGCTGAGCTAAGAGGAAGGATGAAAAGAGGAAGACTGGATGACCAGGCGGATGGAAATGCCACTAATGGAGATGGGAGCCCAGCAAAGGAGGAGACCAGAAGAGATGAGAGCTCAGAACACGATCCATTTTCTCTGAGTCTTAGGAGTCACTAGGAGACGTGGCTCTAGCAAGATCAGGAGAGTAATATGGGCAGCAACTAGAGAGCTGGGAAGCAAAAGATGTTATCTGTCGCTGAAGCCATGGGAGGACAAGGAAGCCCAGAGGGAGCCTGAGGAAAGCTGAGCTGCGCACAGTGAACAAGATTAAAAAGCACGAGGGGAGAGCAGTGTGCTGGGGCTCCAGGGAGAGGGTCAGTTCGTGAAATAATGGGAGCCCAAAGCATTATGAGCCACTGAAAGGTCAAATAAAACAACTGAAAATAAGCCACTGGCTTTAAAAATTAGTTGGCTGCTGGTGACATTTGTAAGACAAGTTTTAACAATAGTGAGGTAAAAAAAGAAAAGAAAGAACTAAACAGAAATGAAGAATTGTAGAGAGTGCAAATAAATTTGGCATTGGTGGCAAAAGAAAAAGGGTAACAAAATATTGCAATTTATAAAGCACAATGACTAAAAGAGTCGTTTCCTCTCTTGAATTTCTGAAGCTCTGCTACCGGTCTAATGAAAGACATATTTACAAAATGTGGAGTTTACTGAAATAAAGATTGATGTTCCAAGAAGTCTATGTTTGAGAAAGCTTCAGGACTCTAAAAAGCCATTGGTAATACTTTATGACTTGAAAAGGAAAGAGAAATATGTTCTCATTCAGGTGATGGCTGAATTAACAGTCATACTGTCTTTCAATACACTTCCATATCTCAGGAGGCCATATCGAAAACCAAAAAGAATGAGCCTGGATGAGAAATGTTTGGGGAAAACTAATCATTCGGTAATGCTACTTCTCCTCTAAATTAACATGAGTCATTCCGGATGACTACACTATTTTCCACAACGGCAGAAGGGTCAACTTAAACTCCTCCATCTAATTAAAATCATAACCAGTGGAACTCAACAAAAACAGCGTTAACAATTATGACACAGAAATTTATCTGTCTCCATTCAGATATCATTCAGAATCACACATTTTTTAAAAAGCTAATGGTCAACCCTCAATTAATGAGTGCAACTATAATTAAGTAAATCCCACAAAGGCTACACCGTAAATATGAACAACATAAGGGTGAAGGCTATTAGATCACTAACTATATAAGTGACTCTGAATTAAGATACTTTCAGTCCCAAACAGTTCTCTAAAAACACATTGCTAAATTAAAATAAGGCAGAAGTTATTATACACAGAATTTTAAATATCTGATAACTGTATTTCATAGTATCTTATTTCTCAGAACTTAATTTGAAGACGCTTTAAGGTCATTTATATGTGCTAACTACTTTCAGATACTAGTTATTTCATAAGCTAATATATGTTTTGTTTTGTTTTTAAAGATCAACACAAAACGAAATCATACACACATACACACACACACACACACACACACAGGCTGGCTATTGCAAGCTGACTATAAAATACCAATTTTAAAAACATCATTCTTCAGAGGCTTAACTTCAGACAAATTGTTTCCAAATCTAATCTAAATTTTGTTAATTCATAAAACTAGAGACAAAATTTCATCATAAAAATACAAAACTAATTCTACCTTCTGGACCAAAAGAGGACATTCACTAAAAATTCTCTAAAATATTTCAAAGCTGAAAAAAGGAATGAGTATAATATGGATTCTGTTTCAAGAACATAATGAAAATGTGATTAAGTATACATTGGATTTTTTTTACCCCCAAAGTCAATTTTACTACATTTAGAGTTTAAAATATTCTTTAACTGACTTTCATGTACAAAAACTTAAATCAGATTTAACTCATTATTAAGCTAATCTTTGAGAGCTACTTACAATCCAGAAGGCAGATTCCCGGCTGCAGCAATACCAAAGAAATACCACACGGCCTCAACGAGAATGAAGTCAACCAAAACCGACAAAACCCAGGAACCCAGCAAAAAGGACTAAAAATAAAACAGGAAGAACATTACTGAAAGGAGTCTTCAAAAAATAAACTAACATTTATTTAATTAAAAGGAACTCAGGTACATTTCTTAAATTTGTTTTTATTAGTAGCACAGGGTTTTCAAAATAGGGGAGTAAAGCCATATTGGTCAAATGCATTAATATTTTCATAATTTCTAAGTATGGTAAAAACAAAAGACATTTATAGCATGATTTATTTTTAACAAGTAACACACAAATCATTAAGCACAATAAGCAATTAAAATTTTATTGAAGTAAAAATCCTAATAAAAATTTTTATTAGCCACTCACACCTGATATTTTCTATTATCATTATCATTTTATCATGCAAGTGGCTCAAACTGAAAATTTTTCTTTGGCTAATAAGCACGATTCAAATCAGTCAGAGGATCATGTAATTAGAAGATAGCTGTTAATAATAACACTAAGCTTAGCAAAATAAAACTATTTAAAAATAAGAAAACAAAATACTTTTTTCCATAACCTAAACAGCAAAAGGAAAATACATAAAAACTTACTGCAAATTTTCTGCTTCCATATCTTCTTTCAAATATCCTAAAATTATAAATAAGCAGACTACTGCAGAAAGTATCTTTCAAATCAAGGCAAATTATTCTTCCACATATCAACCTCCAAATCTAAATGGGGATTTAAAAAAGAATAATGAGTAGGATTTGTTCAGGTCTGTGCCTTAGCAAATTTATTACATTTACGTCATACTGCTTAATTTTAATACCCTAATTTGATAAATTAACGACATGCACATGAAAGGAAAACTCCCCCATGTAGGCAGGTCCCACCTCACAGCACAGGTGCCCGTAAAGCAGCACATTAGAAGGGGACCCCGCCTATGTGGCCAGCTAAACCAAATCAATCCCCCAAATCAGACAGGCACCAACTTGAGGCCAAAGGACCTTCTGTTCCCTCACAGCAGTGGTTCTCAGGGCTGGCTGCAGACTAGAATCCCCTGCGGTTTTTTTTGTTTTTAAGTACACCAGTGTTTAGGCCTACTACGAGATTTTTCAACTTGACTGTCTAGGGTGAGGTCTTGGCATCAGCGTGTGTGTGTGTGTGTATGTGTGTGTGTGTGTGTGTGTTTGTGTGTGTTTAGTTTATTAAGGTGATTCTAATGTGTGTGTGTGTGTTTAGTTTATTAAGGTGATTCTAATTGTGTGTGTGTGTGTGTGTGTGTGTGTGTGTTTAGTTTATTAAGGTGATTCTAATTGTGTGTGTGTGTGTGTGTGTGTGTGTGTGTGTGTGTGTTTAGTTTATTAAGGTGATTCTAATTGTGTGTGTGTGTGTGTGTGTGTGTGTGTGTTTAGTTTATTAAGGTGATTCTAATTGTGTGTGTGTGTGTGTGTGTGTGTGTGTGTGTTTAGTTTATTAAGGTGACTCTAATGTGCAGCCAGGGTCCAGAAGTGCATCATAGCAACGGAAACGAGAGGGAAGCAATATTCTACTCTGACAGAAAGCAGTAATTTGGATAAATAACTGAAAGCCTTTCAGAGGAACTTGATAAAGCCAATATGAGCAAAGGCATTAATTACATCACCATGAAGAAAAGACGTCAGTGTTCCAGAAGTAGAATATTTTGCTTAAAAAGGCTAATCGAATATTTAGCAAAGGAAAGGTAGCAGGTTATATACCACAGTTTGCACTAACACCCTGTGATATTGTACCTTATAATAAGAAATCAGATTTGGTTTTCACTCATTTCTGATACAGAGCTCTTAAAATCCTTTGAATTCCCTAACTGATGAAAGCGAGGAAGGTGTCTTTTGTGTGTGTCAATGTGTGACTTTTAGATGCACCAAAGAGCGGGGGCTGGTTGCCAGGGGAACCAACCTTGGGATTAGAGGGTTGGAACTTTCAGCCCCACCCTCTGACCTACCTACGAGGGAACAGGGAGGGGCTCGAGGTAGGATCAGCTGCCAATGGCCAATGATTTCATGAAGCCTCCATTAACATCCAGAAGGCCAGGGTTCAGGGAGCTCCCAGACTGGTGAGCCCAAGGCACCTCAGAGAGACCATGGAAGCTCTGTGTCCTCCTCTTCCATCTGGACATTCATCTGTGTTCTTTATCCCACCCTTTGACGATAAACAGGTAATCCAGCAGTAAAATGTTTCTCTGGGTTCTGAAAGTCACCCTAACAAATTCATCAAACCTAAGGAGGGAGTCATGGGAAGCTCTGATTTAAAGCCAATCAGTCCTAAGTACCAGGAACAACCTGGACCTGCAACTGGCATCTCATATCCGAGGGGGAGAGCATGGTAAAATCTAATCTGCTGCTAGCAGGTCAGAGGCACAGGTAGTGACCTTGGCTTTGCAACTAGCATGGGGGCAGGGCGGGCAGCCTTGTGGGACTGAAGCCTTCACCTGGGGGATCTGATGCTGCCGCCAGGTGGACGGAGTCAGGACTTAGTTGAACTGTAGAGCACCCAGCTGGTCCCCAGGAATTGCCTGGTGGTGTGGGGACTGCCCCATGCTAGAGCTGGTGCCAAACATCCCTTTAAGCTCCACTCACAGCCAAGACCCAGCACCTTCAAAGAGATTAGCCCATAATCTCAAAAGCCACAGAGTTCTGCTCTTCCCAGAAATAAAAACCCAAGGGAAATTTCCTACTTGATATAACCGCCACTACAAAGTAACTCATGGAGTCACAGTCTGTTAGCGCTGGAAGAGCTTAGATCATCTAATTAATACTCAAGATTGGGAATATAAAGTTTAGAAATGCAAAGCACAAAATTGCTTTTAAAAACGTTAAGAATGCACACTAATCATAATTAAAACAGATTTAACACTGCTTTTCTTTTGAAGCTGTAAACTGCATTTCTGTGAGTAAGAAGTGAATGTGAGATGTGCCTACCAGTAAAAGGAAACACTGCAACTGCTTCATTACAATTGGCATTCCTGCAAATATTAATAAATACAACTAGAAAATTCACTTACTGATGGAGTATTAAAAAATAAATAGTATTTCTTAAAAATTTAGAGGCTTTGAGGGACGAAGAGCAGGAAAGAAAGAAGAACAGCAGAAAAGAAAAATTAGCCCACCAAGAAAAGATTCTGCCTTTCTCCTCACAAAGGCCCATTAGCAGAGCTCACCTGGAAGTCGTCCTTGACAGCTTGGAGGTCATACACGAAGAACCTCTGGCAGTGCGGCAGGAGGAGGGCTAGCAAAAGGGACAGGGCACTGGGCACCAGCAGAAGACCCTTAGACAGAGGTGCCTTATCTAGAGGGAAAAAGAAAACATCTTTCAGAACGACTGATTCTAAGATTTAAAAAACCACTTGGGTGAAAAGCAAGAGAATTCACTTCCTTTGGATTAGAATGAAGACAACGTTCACAAACTCCAGAATTTAATTCGTTTTCTTTTTTTTTTTTTTTTTAAGATTTTATTTATTTATTCGACAGAATTTAATTCGTATTAGTGTCTATCTCCAAAACCTCCACCTGCAGAGGGAAGTGATCAAAGAGCACTGGAAAACAAGTGGAACTTGCTGGCAGGGGTTCACGGTCATTTGGCTCTCATGAGACCAAACCAAGTTTACAGCCAGGAACTTTCACAGAATACTTTTCAGAAATGGTCACCAAAGTTGAAGAAATAGAGGACTAGGTTTCCTACCAAAATGATTTCATTCCTGAGCACGCATGAGATGCGCACACATTAACATTTTTTCCAAAAAATTAAAAAAGCAGTTAGAAGTGCCAACTATGCTGCCTGCAGTGGCATGCCGAGATTTTGTGCGAGGGCCACCGCTGGGGCCCTAGTCGGCTTTCCACTGGAGAACCTTGTCTAAGTCTCACGCAGCCTCCAAGCTCCAGCTCAGTTTCCACTTCCCTCCATCAGTCTCAGTGAAGCATTTTAGCCCCATGGGCTTTGCCCCCACTCTGCACCCTTGTTTCCAGGTACCATTTGAATAGTCAGGGTTTCACACTTCTTTTGTCTTCCTGATCACGCTGAAAATGCCCGAGAGATCACCTCCCTTCTCTTCTCTACAGTGGCCACAGAGCCAGGGCAGATCCCCACACCTATGAAATGTTCAGATCATCAACAGGTAAGACCACAGGAAAGAATCACCAATGGCACCATTCTCAGATCGTGTGAAGTACACTTTAACTGTATTCACAAGAAATTCCCTGGGAGTGAATTCACTAGTTACAGTTGGTAATGTGGTTATTGCACCCGTTTTAAGTATATAAAAATAGACCAACTGTTTCCTCTCTGGTGAGGTCTTGCAAACATCTACATGGAACCACTAGTAAGGTAGCTGCATACCGTCTTCCTGACTCAGATGCAACCAAGGCTCCAGGGAATCTAAAAATTAACAGGGCTCCTCGTGGCCTAGCCCCTCAGAAGTACAGGAGAGCACCGGGGCTGTGAGCTTGACCAACCTAAATTCTATCCTGACGCTTCTGTTCTGCTCACCTGTAAAACGAAGGGAAGAGAGGCTACCTCAAAAGTGTAGGAGAAGCAAAAGAAGGAAAGAATGCCAACAGGGGAGTTGGTTCCTGCCACCGCTCCCACCAGCCAGGAGGAAGGGCTTCCTCGGGACAGGCAAGCTCCGGGATCTTTCCAACAGGGTGGAAGCTGGAGCAGCGGTGACACAGCTGCGCCCTGAAGGGGCAGCGAGGACCCCATTTCCTTCTTCAACCTGGGCTTCCACCTCATCTTGTGAAATGGGCCCCGACGTTCATTCCTGCCTCTGCCCTGCCAGCCTGGGGCAAATGGATGTTCCTGGAAGAAGTCACAGAGCTGAGCTGCTAGATCTCCTGCAGGTTCATGGTCTCAAATCTCAGCGGATGCTCCCCACCGACCAGTAATTCTACTGCTTTTCTCCCACTTCTCATTTCACACCATCTCCCCCTCCCCCCTCCCCCCTCCCTGCTCCACACTCCCAGCCTGGCTTACGCGTCGCCAAGGGAAGAAGCGAATGCTTGGCTGGCGTCATTCCCCATCATTCCTGAAAATGAATAAGCACTTCTGATAGACCACACATTATCCCATGCCCCTGGGGTACAGCATTAATGATGGACAAAGCCCCCCTCCTTTGTGGTCTAGAAAGGAGAGAAAAGAAAATACACAAGACTAGGTTAAATATGTACTACGTCAGAGGGAAATAAATGCTAGAGAAAAATTAAGCAGGATTGGGGCGCCTGGGTGGCTCAGTGGGTTAAAGCCTCTGCCTTTGGCTCAGGTCATGATCTCAGGGTCCTGGGATCGAGCCCCACATGGGGCTCTCTGCTCGACAGGGAAGTCTGCTTCCTCCTATCTCTCTCTGCCTGTCTCTGCCTACTTGTGATCTCTGTCAAATAAATAAATAAAATCTTTAAAAAAAAAAAATTAAGCAGGATAAAAAGCGTGGCTGTACTAGCTGTACCAGGGAGTCCCTGTTCTCTTTCCAGACCCGCGATAAGATCGCTGAGCCACTCATACCGCCCCTAGCTGACGTTCGGTATGACAACATGACTTGCTTTGGCCAAGTCAGTGTGACAGATGTCACTTCCAGGGAGATAGCTGAAAAGCAGTGGATAGCGTTTCCCTCTGTGGATGCTCACGGAGGGAGCTGGGCGAGCGGATCCCAGAGGTGAAGAAGATGTGGAGTAGACCGCCTAGGGGACTGGCAACAGAGGGCTCCCCTCAGTGAGAAACAGATCTTGTGGTTTTAGGCCCGCAATGCTTTGCAGCTGTTTGCTACTGCAGCATAACCTAACCCACCCTGACTTACGGGAAAACCCAGTGCTGGTGGGAAAGAGGGGTACTATTTTATACAGGGTGACTGGAAGGCCCTTCTGATATGTAAGACTTGCGAAGGGACCTGAGAAATGGGCCCTGCAGACCACTGGGAACTGTCCTTCCAGCAGAAGAAGGAGCGAGCACAAATGCTCTGAGACAAGAAGGTGCTCGATATGATCAGGAAGCAGCCAGACTGCCAGAGGCAGGGAGGAGCAAAAGCAGAAGGAGGCGGAGAGGTGGGACAGAAGGTCAGAGAAGCGGGGGTGCGGACAGAGCAGAGCCCTGTAGGCAAACACGGACATTACCCTTCCCTATAAAAGTGACAGGATGCTCTGGGGGGATCTAAGGACAGGAATAACACGATCAGACATGTTTTCAAGAACCACCTCACCTGCTACATGGAGACGAGATTACGGGAAGGCACATATAGAAGAAAGGGGACCCATTAGGAGGCTATCATGATAACCCAGGCAAGGGATGAAGATGGCCTGGCCCGCAGCGGTTTAGGTGGGGCTAGTCAGCGTGGTCAGAATTGGGATGCGCTCTGGAGGCACTGCAGGCAGGATCTGCTGGCTGACAGGGTGTAAAGTATGGGCAAAGGGAAAAGTCAAAAATGACTCCAAAGTTTTTGTTCTGAGCAAAACTAGAAACACTGCTGCCAGTTCCTAAGATGGAAAATCCATCACCCTTGCCCTTCCCATGCATACAAGATCCGGGCCCATCTTGCAAAATACTCCCAACCCCCATCCCTATCCCCACTGTTAGGGCTCTACCCTCTCGCAGACTGCTACCAGCCCACACTGAGGTACAGAGTTTGCACCAGAACGTGAACCAGCACACTGCATCTTTCAGGGAGGAAGTCCTGCTCTGAAAAAGAAAAAAAGAATCAACCAAACTGAACATGTGCTTTGCTCAAATGTCACCTTATTTGTGACCACCCCATGTAACTAACTTTGGATTACCTTTTTTCATAGCACTAGCAACTGACTTATTAAATTAAACTCATCAAATCTATGATTCGAAATGACTATAAGACACACCATTATTTTAGGTGTCACTAAAAAAGAAACACTGCCTTATAAAATCCTAAGATGTTATTAATTATAAGGGACACACAATTTTAGAAACACTAAAACGTGAAAAATGCAATTCAGAATCAAGAAATGTGTTTCTTCGTGGATCGCTTCTTGAAGGCAGCAACTCTGTCTGGGACACTCACAGCCACAGAGTCTCCCATGCTGAGAATAGAATCCAGCCCATTATGGCACTCAGTAATTGTGTAATGGAAGGCAACTGAGGTATGAACACTAGTGGAAGCCACCCCAGTGTCCATCCATGGATGGCCCAATAAACAAAATGTGGAATACACACATAGTGGAATAGTATTCTGTCTTAAAAAGGAAGGAAACTCTGGCACATGCTACACTATGGATTGTATTTCAGATACACTTTTCAGACATTATCCTGAGTGAAACAAGCCAGACACAAAAAGATAAATACCATATGACTCCACTACATGAAGTACCTAAATAGTCACACTCATAGAGCAGGAAGTAGAATGGTTGTGGCCAGGGGATGGGGGGGGAAGGAAGAGGGAGCTGTTCAGTGGGTACAGGGTTTCAGTTTTGCAAGATGAAAAGAGTTCTAGAGATGCACGACAGTATGAATGTACTTAATGCCACAGACCTGTATACTAAAGAATGGTTGAAATGTCGATTTTAGGTTATGTATATTTTACCACAATTAAAAATCAAGACTAAAAAGAAATAAGATAATTACTGAATGAATAACTGATCCTATTCACACAACCATTTTAATTCCATCCAGGCCTAAACAAACCCCTAAAAATACAGATCTGGTAACTTAAATCGGATAACTATACCATGAAGTCCTCTTTTTTTTTTTTTAAGTCCTCTTCCTAAGATGAGCAAAAATCAGACCTCCAAAGTCTATGCAGAAAGTGACAAAATACAAATGTCCAAGAAGTACCACACCACAGGCTAAGTACAGAGCATTACTATGGACAGCAAGACTTTCTGATCAACTCATGATCTCTAAATGTCACTAAATGAAAATTTTACCAAAAAAAAACAAAGGAACCTAAACAATTACAATTATTAAATTCTCATTAATAATATATATACTTACGTGTTTAGAGATAAAGTAGCTACAAATTTTTTGAAATGCACCAAAAAGTAAGATATATTGGGACCCTTGGCTGGCTCAGTGGGTTGAACGTCTAACTCTTGATCTCAGCTCAGGTCTTGATATCAGGGTCATGAGTTAATAAGGCCCTGTGTCGGCCTCCACACTGGGCGTGGAGCCGACTTAAAAAAACAGAAAAAAGAATTGATGAAATAAATAGAGGGATGGCTATGTGATTCAGAAAATATAAGAAAATGTTAACTGTAGAATCTCAGTGGTAGGTGTATGATATTCACTGTACCATTCTTTCAACTTTAAGCATGTTTGAAAATGTTCATAATAAAACAGGGGGAGGGGGCACACAGTGAATCACAGTATTTGAAAGCTGAGAAAGAACTTCAAAATACACGAAGCAAAAACTGACAGAACTAAAAAGAGAAACCAATAAATCCACAAATACAGTTGGATACTTCAGCACTCCTGTCAGTTATCAATAATGTAAGTAGACAGAAAATCAGTGTTATGGACTGAACTATGTTCCCCCCAAATTCATGCACCCAACCCTCAGTGTGACTATATGTGGAAATGGAGGCTTTAAACAGGTAAAGCTAAGTGAAGTCATAAAGGTAGGGACCTAACCCAACCTGTCTATATAAGAAGAAGAGACACCAGTGATACACATAGAAAAGACCACATGAACACATGGAGACAGCCACCCACATGCCAAGGAAGGAGGCCTCAGGAAAAACTTGCCAACACCTTGATTTTGGACTTCTAGTCTTCTGACCTGTGAGAATATAAATCTCTGTTGTTTAAGCCAGGCAGTCTGTGATATGTTGTTATGGAAATCAATGAAAATACGTAAGACTTAAAAAACACATCCATCACTTTGACGTGATGGACTTTCATAGAACATTCCATCCAAAATCAGCAAATTTCTTTTTTTTTCAAGTGTACATAGAACATTCCCCAAGAAAGATCATATTTTGGGGCATAAAATGCATCTCAATAAATATAAAGAAATTAAAATCATACAAAATATGTTCCCTGACTATACAAGAATTAAACTAGAAAACAGAAAGATGGATGAAAAATCCCCCCAAATTTTGAAAATTAAACAACACACTTTTTTCTTAAGATTGTATTTATTTATTTGAGAGACAGAGAAAAAGAGAGAGAGGAAAAAAATGTGTGCGGGGAGGGGCAGAGGGAGAAGTAGACTCCCTGCTGAGCACAGGGCCCAACACAGGGTTGGATTCCAGGGCCCTTAGATCATGAGACCTGGGCGGAAGTCAGATGCTTAACCAACTGAACCACCCAGGCGTCCCTAAATAACACAGTTCTAAAGTAATATTTAGGTCAAACAGGGAGTGACAAGGGAAATTACGATATGTGTTAAAGACAATGAAAAGTGAAAGTACAACTAAGTAAAATTTGTGGCCTAAAAATAAAGCAGTGCTTAGAGGAAAATTTATAGTATTAAATGCTTTATAGGAAAGGAAGGGTCTCAAATGATGATGTAGGCGACAAGCTCTTTTAAAAAATAGAAAAGGAATTAAACCCTAAGCAAGCAGATCAAAAGAAATAACATATGGGCAAAAAACAATGAAAAAGAAAAATCAAAATATAATAGAGAAAAACCAATAAAACCGAAAGCTGATTCTTTGAGAAGATCAATGAAATTGATACACCTCTAGGAGGACTGATCAGAAAAGAAAACATAAGTACCAATATCAGGAATAAAGGAGGGGACATCAGAATAGATCCCACAGACATCATAGGATAAGAAGGGGTTGCACAACATTGTACAATGTACTTCATGCCAGAGGACTGTACGCTTAAAAGTGGTTAAAATGGTAAATTTTATGTATGCACTTTTTAATCACAAATAATTTTTGAAAGGATAAGGGAATATTAAAAATAACATTTAATCCCTTAATTTGACAACTTAGGCAAAACAAATTCCTTGAAAGATACAATCTACCAAAGCTCACTCAAAAGGAAATGGTATCTTGAATAGTCCTACAGAAATGAAGAAACTGAATTTCTCAGTTAAAAGTCTTCCAACAAAGAAAACTCTACGTTTGGGGATTCAGTGAAGCCTAATGGCTTCACTGAAGAATTCTACCAAGTATTTAAAGGGTAAAGAGTACCAATCCCACAAAAATGCTTCCAACACAAAGAAGAGAACACTTCTAATTCATTTTATGAAGCCAACGTTACACTGATACCAAAACCAGACAAAGGCATTAAAATAACAGACCAATATTTCTTAGGAACAGGAATGCAAAATTCTTAAAAAAAAAAAAAAAAAAAGTTAGCAAACCGAATCCAGCTACACAGAGAAAGGATAAAACATCACAACCAAGTGAAGTTTATACCAGGAATGCAAAGCAAATCAATGTACTTCATCATATCAATAAAGAAAAATATACCACATAACTCTACTCACACTTTGTACAATTATCTGCTTATTCTACAAAGCAATTTTTGTTAACTTATAAGGCAAAATTGGCCACTTACTGCTGTGCAGTTAATGACAGGCTACCTCCTCGATCAAATCTTACTACTAATCCTATCTAACACGTACTGAGCACTTACCAAGTGCAAGGTATTATATATAGTATTTTATGCATACTACCTTGCCCCAGACACTCACACCTCAGGACCTTAACACCTATTATTCCCTCTACCCCAAATGTTCTTCCCAAGTCCAGCTGATCCTCATCATTCAGTCCCCATTTCAAACAGCATCTCCTCAGACTAGCTTTCTCTCATGACATTAGTGCTCTGGCACACATCATGCTGTTTTATTTACTTTATAGCATTTTTTCACTATTTGAAATTCTTGTTTGCTTATTTGTCTGTCTCCTTTACCAGAATATGAACTCTATGAAGGCAGGGTTCTTGTTCATCTTGCTCAATCCCCAAACCCAGAATAGCACCTGGCACATCGTAGTGTTTCAGCGTATTTGGTGAACGAATGATGTGAGGTAGAACCTACCCTCTCCAAACTCAAACACGAGAAAACTGTGACTCAAAGAGAAGCTACCCGTCTGTGTTTACAAAATGTCTTAGCCTGGGTTCCAGGGAAAGAGAAGGGAGAGACAAAGGTTTATAGGCAGACAGTTCACTTGGAATGTGATCGCAGGGAGCAGGAATGAAGGACACGGGTAGTCAAACAGGGAGGGAGAGTGAGTGTAAGGACGCATCATTGAGCTGGCCACCACTACGAGTGACAGATGTTCCTGACAAGTGCCTGCTCCCTCAGGATTTTCCAAGAAGCCTTATGAATGCATCTCAGTACCATCACCCAGAGAAGAAAGAGAAAAGCATTTTTATCCATCATCCCTCAATAGTCTAGCACGGCCCAAGAAAACAAGCTCCATGGGAGGACCAGGCAAACAAGCAAACCAAACCAGTCTGGCTAACCCAGCAAGACTGTAGAAACACAGGGGCTCAGGGGGGAGGCTGCGTGCCCTGAAATGCTGTGCAAGGTAAGACGTCTGCTGTACTGGCGAGGGAGAGGCAGAGCCAGGTCCACACCTGGACAAAACTGCTTCACACTGCACCCCGCAGAGCTCCAGGGCTACAGGGGATTTTCACCTGGATGGGAGGTTTTAAGGGAAAGACATATAGAGTCACACACATCAGTAATAGAAATTAAAGTGGTGCCCTGTGTAACTAAAGCAAATGCCACTGAGAATGGAGATAAAAAGACAGCAGGTGGGGGAGGGTACGACACAGAGCAATGGGTACTTACTCATGCTGAACTGAATGCTGAACTGATCAAAAGTCTTAAAATATATATAAACCCTCTGATCTAAAAAAAGTTTATGTTTACTTAAGAATTCAGCCCAAACTTTATCATGGATGTGTACAAAGGTTTTGCTACAAAGATGCTCATCACAGCAATGTTTATAACAGTAAAAAGACCAGAAACAACATGATTGTCCACTAGGAAAATGGGTAAATTATGTTCTATCCATAAAATGTAATAATATTTAATGTTAAGTAGCAGAAAACTATTTCACGCCTTGGAAAACTGTTCCTAAATAGCAAGTGCGAAATATCTCTAGCAATATTATCATACAATATTTTTTAAAAATAGTACGTAAATAGCACATGGGTTTTTAAAAGCATCTATCAAAATATTACCAGTGGTAATCTCTGAATGAGCTCTTCATACGAGATTCAAATTTTTTAAAATAAAAATCTATTTTAAGACTTAGAAAAAATGATTTTTGTTTAGCTACTAATTGAGTAAAAAGTTTCATTAAATCCCTACACGCTGAGATAAGGCAAGTCATTAGCAATCTTCTGACTTCTCTGTGAGTAGAGCCAGGAAGTGGTTCATGTATGAAGCACCCAGTGATCAAATGAAAGTTTAAAAAAAAAAAAAAAAAAAGTCATTTCTCTGGAACAGATCCTATTACGTCTGAAAACAGAGATGCTACAAATTTTGAGAATAACAGACAATATATTAATCTAAAAGTAAAGAAGCAAAACACCTGTGGCCAAGGTAAAACAACAAAGTTTAAGGTATTTCTTTTTAGGTCATTCACCTCTGGTATGACCAAAGTACACAGGTATCTCCTTGTGGCAATGAACAGCATTCAGGCTTTGGTGACCATGTATTATCCTAAAATAATTATTACAGTATATATGGATTACTTAGGCCAGGTGCTGTGTTTTAAAAAGCACTTTCTGCGTTAATACCACCTCAGTGCCTGCTTACTGTAACCATGAGGCAGCAATTACTTCTCTTTATACTCTAGGTGAAAAATGGGCTAAGAAAGGTTAAATAACTTGCTCACGGTTACAGCAAGTTAGTTGAGGGGGTGAGATTTAAACCTCTTCTACGTGGACTCGAAAGGGGGGGGAAGGGTTTTTTAATATAGAATAAGGAAATATGGTATCTTGACATCATGGTCCATGGTCCAAAGAGATTTTCATTATTACTATTTTTAGTACTTTACATATTATCTTTTTGGTTCCTCAAAAAGTTAAACACAGAATTACCATATAACCCAGCAAATCTACTCCTCGTTATATACCCAAGAGAACTGAAAACAGATGTTCAAGCAAAAATCTAAGTATGGAGGCACCTGGGTGGTTCAGTAGGTTAAAGCCTCTGCCTTCGGCTTGGGTCATGATCCCAGGGTCCTGGGATTGAGACCCGCATGGGGCTCTCTGCTCAGTGGGGAGCCTGCTTCCCCCACCACTTTCTCTCTGCCTGCCTCTCTGCCTACTTGTGATCTCTGTCTGTCAAATAAATAATTAAAATCTTCAAAAATAAAATCTAAATATGCACAGAGCACGGTCGTAATAGCCAAAGACTGGAAACAACCCCCAAATGTTCATCAACAGATGAATGGATAAACAAAATCTTGGTCTATCCTTCCAGGAGAATATTAGTCAGCAAAGGCATGAAGCACTGATATGTGCTATAGTACGGATGGACCCTGAGGACATCATGCTAAGCGAAAGAAGGCAGCCATGAAAGCAACATGAGGCACGATTCCATTTACAAATAATGCTCAGCACTGAAACATCCATAGAGACAGAAAGCCCATTAGCAGTTGTCAGAGGAAGGGAGAAGGGAATGGAGAGTGATCGCTTAAAGTGGGCACTGGGTTTCTTTTGGGTCAGAACAATAAAAATTGTTCTGTAATTAGACAGTGAATGGTAATGACTGCACAGCAACGTGAAGGCACCGGACGTCAGTAACTGAACACTATGAAATGGTGAATTTTGTGTCATGTGAACCTGACCTGAATAAAAAAAAGCATCTTTTCCGCACTGAAGACATTAACCACAGGTCTTGCAAAGCTTAGCCATGTGGGCTGTTACAGAAGCATCGCAGCTGAAGAGAGCAGGGGTGGGACTGGAGGGAGAGAAAGGCAGCAGCCCGGCCACTGTGCCGTCCCACAAGTCAGTCACGTAAAAATACACGCGTCAAAAACCCCACTGTGGTTCACACCGCAGAGCGGAGTGGCCACCATAGCCTATCATACCAGTTTTCCTACTTCTGACCACTTGACTATTTGGTAAACTTCTCAGGGTTCCACAAGAATGGTGTCTCATGAAGTGACTTATAAGTTTTTCATCAAAAAGAGGCTAGAGCAAAAGTAAGCACGGAAGTCCAGGAAAAGCACAATAACCCGTGCACGGCAACGGCCGCCTTCTGCTTCCATCATCGTTGATCCTTTGGACCTACGAGCCTCCTGGAAGAAAACTCAGCAAAATTTACGCTCAGTGTCCAAGTTAGGGAGGAACAAGTGCCTTCAGGTGACATCTCAACAAAGACTTCCATAAAACTGCCTGGGAATCAAAAGATTCCAACTTTATTTCTGTCACATTCATTTCCTTATAATGTTCAAAAGTGAAACGCTGTAAGCCATCCGCATTCACCCTCCTGTACAGAGGAGAATTCAAGGAACTGGGCACGCGTCGCACTGACTGCTCCTCACAGAGGTCACCCAACAGCCGGGCAGACTGCCTGGCTCACGAGGACAACCCAGAAGCACTCATTACTGGACCAGGTCTCGTAAAATTCACCGGGAAATGAAAAGGAGAAAAGATGAAGAATTTCCAGAAAATGACGACAAAAACACAAGTAGGAGAACTTCCCCTCTAGATACAAAAACGTATTCTATATCTAAAATATTTAGACAGCAAGAGTTGGGGGCGGGGGGGGGAGAGCAATAAAATTTAAAAAACAAGTTCTAAAACACAGCCTAACACAAAGGCCTACGTGCTAGGGGAAAGCGTGCCAAATCTGCAGGTCACCAACGATGGCATCAGTCACCTAAGCTTTTACTTCGGCCCAGCCCCTATGCTCGACACTCCTCAGGTTTATCCTTCTTAGGAAGACTTTATACAAACATTAAGCTTTTCAAAAACAACAACAATAACAACATTAAGCCTTTCAATAAGCATAAAATGTGGTAATTGTTAAAAGTGCTAATTAGAGAATACTGGGGCGCCTGGGTGGCTCAGTGGGTTAAAGCCTCTGCCTTCAGCTCAGGTCATGATCCCAGGATCGTGGGATCGAGCCCCGCATCCGGCTCTCTGCTCAGCGGGGAGCCTGCTCCTCTTCCTCTCTCTGCCTGCTTCTCTACCTACTTGTGGTCTCTGTCAAATAAATAAAATAAAATAAAATAAAATTTTTAAAAAGTGCTAATTAGAGAATACAATTACAATGAAATAATTTTAAAGATTTTATTTATTTATTTGATAGACAGAGATCACAAGTAGGCAGAGAGAGAGAGAGAGAGGGAAGCAGGCTCCCTGCTGAGCAGAGAGCCCGATGTGGGACTCGATCCCAGGACCCTGAGATCATGACCTGAGCCGAAGGCAGCGGCTTAACCCACTGAGCCACCCAGGCGCCCCACAATGAAATAATTTTAAAAGCCAAAAGAAGAAAACTATGACTGTTATGCACAGGGGATAATTATTCAACAGTATGAACGACTCTGAAAAGGTGAATCTGTGGATAGTTCTGAACCCTGCAA
Source organism: Mustela erminea (assembly GCF_009829155.1). Taxonomy (NCBI): domain Eukaryota; kingdom Metazoa; phylum Chordata; class Mammalia; order Carnivora; family Mustelidae; genus Mustela; species Mustela erminea. The sequence continues at coordinate 11,758,017 of NC_045628.1, forward strand.
TAAACCATAAGGGGAAAAAAATAATTTTAAAAAGGGGAAAATGTGTGGTTATTGGCAAGGAAATCTGTTCAAGTGCCTAAAGAGGCAGGGCAGAGATCAGGGAAGCGGGGGAGGTAGACGGCAGAAAGTGCATGACCAGTAGATTTCTGTCATGTGACAATTGAGTCTCCATGTTGCCTGATACAAGCAAAATCTGGATTTCTGTCTTTAATACTCCAGCTTTAAAATGGTGGGAAAGAAACTCTCCTCCCTGCCCCGGTACCCTGACCACCAACACACGAATCCAGCAAGACACAGCCGTGGCGCCTGCCAGCTCTCAAAGCCTGGCCGAGACAATCACCGGAGAGGTGACGTCTGTCTGAGAGATGCTAATTTGATAGAGGCCTGAGCTGTAAAGGCCAAGCACGAGGCAAGTGTGGTCAGTAACAGCTTCCTGACAAGCCACAGACGGTTCTACCTGTTCAAAGACCCAATGAGCCAAAGTAGGGTGACAAGGAAGGCTAACACAGCTACAAAGATACACACTAGAACATCTGAGAAAACAAATGGAAAAGGGAGTGATCAACTCAGCAGATGTTTAACACAGGCTAAATGGGTCTATTTTGGGAAAAGATGCAAACAGAACATACATTCACAAGGTGGAGAAATCCAAGTCTGACTTTAAATCTCCAATGAACCTCTTCCACTCATGTCTGGTGGAAAAGCACAAGAGAACCAAATTTAAAATCCATTCATCTGGACTTGTACATGGCCTTTGGGCACCTACTCTGTGCGTGAGCAGGCATGAGACCAACATCTCTAACCCCCTTGCCGAGGTTGCCTCGCTGATGGGGACAGAAAGCCTCACCTAAACTCTAGGCACTAAAACTGGTTCTAAACAGACTAAAAAAAAAAAAAAGAAAAGAAAAAGAAAATAAAAGCAATGAAACCAAAAAGACAGCTAGATAAAATTTCAGTTCAAGATGACAGATTCATATACCTGTCCACCTTTCCTTCCTTCTAAAGTTATACTGAAATAAAACAACCTTCAAAACACCAGAAAAAATGTCTCCTTCCAAATGAGTCCAGGGAACTAATCAATAAATACCAAGACCTAGGGAGAAGCACGAGCACCAAGAATCAGAATAATATAAAATACTCACTAGAATAGAGGGTTTCTCAAACTTCAATCATTCCCATTACAGTACCACGATTTTTGCTAAATCCCAGTATCGCCTATCCTATTATTCACTATTTTCTTTAAATCACCTTACTATGATTTAGTTAAAGATATTTTAACTGAAAATTAGTATTATCACAGAAAGTGGCAAATGGGTGTTACTTTGTCATCAGCAGGTGGTAACGACAAAAATAAACACACTTTTAAAAAATTCTAGCTGATTTTATTGCTGACAGAAAGACCTGGGCCTGCCTCCTGCTCTCTGCTATGGTAGGAAACTAAGAAGATCAGAGAGGTACTTCAGACTAGCAACGGAGACTTGTTCTTTGATACAATCAAGACAAAAAAGAACTTTCTGAAAGGGAGTCCTTCCCCTACCTTTGTTTCAGTGACACCTCATGCTGGACCCACATCCTGTTTCAACCACGCCCCGCAGTATAAATCCCACATGTGCACGGGGCCAGCGGGGCCAGCAGGCCCTTCCACCAAAGCTCACCCCCAGACACGCTCTCTCACATTTCTTCCCACACATCGCCATTCATTCGGCCACCCCAGCTGGAAGAAAGGCTTTACCCCCAAAATAAAATCTAAGAAATGCTTTCCAGAGAAAGCGAGCTAACTACTTCAGGAGGACCCCGAAAAGTAGAGAAAAAGTAGAGAAGAGCTTGGGGCAATGTCAAACTCCCAAAGCAGATGGCAGCAGACGGGTGACAGGCAGTTGGGACAGCAGGTGGCAGGAGGGTTTACTCAGGAGTAAAATTCATGGAAAGTGCCAAGCCCACCTAATTCCGCTGACTGCGCCAGCTTCTCACCATGCCTTGCCCCAATGCCTCCTGTACAGAAACCAGCTGATCCACATGCCTCACATGCTTGAACAGAGCCTACAGTGAGCCCTGACATTTAAGGTACGGGCCTCATGGGGACAAAGACCTACCCACATATAGAGAGGAAACCCACGCCAGCTACTTACGAATTCTCTTTCACTACATACAAGGATGGCCAAGCAAGTATGCAAAAAGTTCACTACCTGTGTCCTCTGCATGAAAGTTAACTCCAGGAGAGTGTCCCCAGCATCAGGGAATAAAACAGAGGAAGCCAAGAAGAAAATGATGCAAGATTCAAGAAACAGCAGTAGTTGAGATGAACTTAAAGTAGTGAAGAACTACCAGAAGGAATTAAGAGACTCCTTGAAACAGCACAGGTTTTCTGACCTGGGCTCTTTTTCCTTCTGACTCCAATCACACATCTCGGTTCTACCACAAATATACAACCATAATAACATAAATAGGGCTACTGGTTTTGGTTTTCTACATAAAAATCAACTAACTGACAATGCATGGAAGGCTACATTACCATTAAAGAACAGACTGTAGACACACCAGCATATCCAGAACACAAACCAGGAACCAGAGGAGAGAAGAGGCGCACATGCCCGTGGTCTAGTTTCTCATCATCATGGCAGAGTCTACTGATCGTGCCAAAAATTGATAAATCACAGAAAGGGGTTTCCTCCATTATTTAAAATCATAAAGGTAATCACCTTAATGGGTAACCACCTCAAGGAGTAACCAAAAGAAAACTAAAAGATGAAGGAGATGTTGGAGGTATGGAAAACCCTCATCTTTCTTTATGGGGAATCTGTAAACAGAACCAGTAGTTAACAAATTAGTAGAAGCATAAATATATCATTTAAAGCTGTAACAGTAGTTATAAATAGAAGTAGCAAAGAAAAAGGAACTTAAAAGTGGTTACTCCTAGTAAGGAGAATTCAAATTATACCCTTAATTTTTTTGTTACCCATGCTTACGTTATTCATATTAAATACAAACACACATAATTCATGGGGGAAATAATCTATAAGAATATATTCCATACCATTGCTGGCACTGAGAGAGAATTTCACATTTCATTTTTTCCTCTCCTAGGCTATTCAAATTTGTAGCAGTAGTGTATAGTACCTTCATAATTAGGTAAAAAGATACAAAAAATGTTAGATGAATATTCAACAGATCTCAGAGGCCTAGAACCTGATAAAGAATTTGGCCTAATAAAATTTATGAGCTAAATTCCTTTATTTTAATGACTTATTTACGAAAGAAAAAGTTTATATGAAAAAAATTGAAAAGCAACTGACAAGTGGTTAAAATATTTGTAATATACACCAAGACAAATAATAATGCCCTTAAAGGCTTTTATAAATCAACTTAATAAAATACTAATATTCCAGTAGGAAAAAAAAATGGGCAAAGTACATAAACAGTCAAATATGTTCCAAAAAATATTATTAAAATGACCAGTAAAAATGAAAGAGGAAAAAAGTTCACTTTCCCAGACATTCAAAGAAATGCAGATTAGGGCAATAATAAAATGCCATTTTTTCATCTCTCAAGTGGCAAAAATTATTTTAACTTATCATGTTCCACTGTTACTAGTTTGGTGAGAAAGATATGCTCCTGAAAAGTGTTAAGTGATACATCCTTTCTGGAAGGATCAGCAATACAGATCAGCTTTAAAATGTTTCTTTCCTCTAATCCTGTAATTCCACATTTATGATCATTTTTTTAAAAAGTTATTAATTTTAGAGAGAGAATGCATAGGGATGGAAGGAGAGGGTGAGGGAGAGAATCTCAAGCAGACTCCCCACTGAGCAAGCAGCCTGATGTGGAGGGTTGATCCCAGGACCCTGAGATCATGACCTGAGCCAAAATCAAGAGTTGGACCCTGAAGTGAGTGAGCCACCCAGGTGTCTCTGTGATGATCTCTTCAGGATGAAGTCAAAGATATGATCAATAACTGTAAAGATGTTCACCACAACATTGTTTAAATGGGAAAATGCTTTAATATAACATGTTATAATCTTTCAAAGTCATGATTCTGTAGCTAATTTGGGGGGACCCAACAAAATGCATATTTGAATGCCATGTCTGTGTAAAATCACACATACACATACACATGTGTACATGTGTGAAAGAGAAAAGAATATACAGGGAGACACTTGCCTGGAAAAAGTCTAAAAGTTTGAGCACTGAACTATAATGATGGTTATTTAAGTGGAAGTATAATTATATGGGACTCTACCTTTCTACACTGATTTATATAGTTTTTAAATTTTTTGGCAGCAAGGATGTTTCAGTTTTGTAATAAGACAAAACAAAACAGTATTAGAAGTCAGCTTTGAACATGTTAATGATATGAGGCAAATTCATTTAAAGAGATTAAATGAAGAAAGCAAAATATGAAACTGCATACAGGTCCAATTTTGCTTTCAAAAATTAACAAGTCAGGAAATGACAGATGTTGGTGAGGATGTGGAGAAAGGGGAACCTTCCTACACTGTTGGTGGGAATGCAAGCTGGTGCAGCCACTCTGGAAAACAGTATGAAAGTTCCTTAAAAAGATGCAAATAGAGCTCCCTATGACCCAGCAATCACACTACTGGGTATTTACCACAAAGATACAAATGTAGTGATCTGAAGGGGCAGGTGCACCCCAATGTTTATAGCAGCAATGCCCACAACAGCCAGACTATGGAAAGAGCCTAGATGTCCATCAACTGATGAATGGATAAAGAAGATGTGATGCGTGCAGGCGTGCACGCAGGCATGCGCGTGCACGCGCGCGCGCACACACACACACACACACACACAGGAGTATCATGCAGCCATCAAAAATGAAATCTTATCATTTTCTATGACGTGGATGGAACTAGAGTGTAATATGCTAAGTGAAATAAGTCAATCAGAGAAAGACAATTATCATATGATCTCACTTATATGAGGAAGCTGAGAAACAAGAGACAGGGTCATAGTGGAAGGGAGGGAAAAGTGAAATAAGACAAAACCAGAGAGGGAGACAAACCATAAGGGACTCTTAATCTCAAGGAACAAACTGAGGACTGCTAGAGTGCAGGCAGATGGGAGGGAGGGGGTGGCTGGGTGATGGATATTGGGGAGGGTATGTGCTATGGTGAGTGCTAAGTATTGTGTAAGACTGATGGATCACAGACCTGTACCCCTGAAACAAATAGTATGTTATATGTTAATTAAAAAAATGTTTGTACATGTACATACAGGTGAAAATATTTACTAGTACCAATATGTAAACAGGGATGAAGTCTGGGCAGTACAATGACATGAAATTTTATGTTTCTTCCTCACAGTTTCCAAATGTTAGAACAATGAAAGCCATTCCCAGTAAGTCTTAGAATCAAAGAGTTAGTAAAGTTAAATCTCTTTGTTGCAGGACCACTAAGGGTCTCAGAAGTGCTCATTGGCCTCCTCAGTCCTTAAGAAACAGTATGGCTGACAACATTAGGAACACACATAGCTTCGGAACACACATAGCTTCAGAACACTTTCCGAAGAGTACGGTGCTTTTTCCACTCTGTGTTACATGCAAGGGACTAAGATACCCTAACACTGGGAAATGTCTGAGAACAATGGCACTGTAACTTAAAAATCTTAAGAAAAGTATCTGGGAAAGAGAGTAATGATTTAAATGAAGGTTAAATTACAATTCTCATTTATAATCATAATTTAAATGAGGGTTAAATCTTAGTCATTGTACAGAACGATGACTATAGGTGATTAACATTGTATTGTATACCTAAAATTTGTGGATCTTAAATGTTTTCACCAAACACACATATAAACACAAAGATAACTATGTGAGGTGATGGATAGGTTAATTCACTTGATTTCAGTAATCATTTCACAACATGTACATGTAACAAAACATCACATACAACATAAATATATAAAGCTTTTGTCAATTATATCTTAATAAAGCTAGTAAAAATAAACTAAATAAGGGGTGTCTGGCTGGTTCAGTCAGAAGAGTATGCAAACTCTTGATCTCAGGGTTATAAGACTTAAACTCAGGGTCGTGAGTTTAAGTTTAAACTTAAACTTAAACTTAAACTTAAACTCACGACCCTGAGTTTAAGCCCCACATCAGATGTAGGGATTACTAAAAAAAGTAAACTTTAAAAAAATAAAAAAAAACCCTATAATAGTCAACTTAAAAATAAATTTAAAGCAATTTTTTAATGAAAAAAAAAAAACCCACAACAAAAACAAAAAACAAAAACTCAAGCAGCCCCTCACTTTACCAGAGTTCCAAAAAGCACACTTCAGAAATGCTGGAAGAGTCTCAATCGGGCTCCATGCCCAGTGCAAATCCCAACATGGGGCTTGACCTTACGGTCCTGAGATCATGACCTGACCCAAAATCAAGAGTCTGACACTTACTTGACTGAGGTGCCCAGGCACCCCAACACGATATACTGTATCAGGTTGTACTTATTAAAATTCTACAGAAATGCATTTTTAACATAGCTTGATTTAAGGTAGGTTTCACCTTCATTAATATAACTGACACTGAGACAACTTGAGAATGGAAGAAGATAGTAATTTGACTTCTGAGGGAAGAAAAGGGAAAAAGAAGAAAATGCAAATAACTATAGTGACAAAAATACCCCAATTAGGACATAAAATACCCCTACTGAAAGCAAAACTGGATCTTGTTTCGGACTTAGATCACAGAGGGAGACTCGGGTTGCAAAGAACATGGGGGGACACGGGACTAAGCGCCTGAAGCAGTTGCAAGGGGAGGAAGAAAAGCAACAGGAATGCAGTTTCCAAAGACCAGGATACCAGCGCCACTGCTAAGCTGAGCTATTACATTCATCACCAGACTGTGACCATCTCAGTGGTCAGGAGAGATACATGGAAATAAACTTCCTGAAGTCTGAGAAGCAGTAGTGTGCATTCATCCATTCAGAACCCAATGGACCCAAATTGTCTCGGTTCAAATTGTAATTGTACTTTTTACCAGCTATATGATCTTGCTGAAGCTACTACTTAAATTGTCTGTGCCTAAACTTTCTCACCTGCAAACTGGGGAGCATAATCCTAATACCTCCTTGTTTTGAGAATTAAATGAGTTAATATGTAGAAACTGCTTAGAAGAGAGCCTAGTAGTAACTGTTACATAAGCAATGTGTTACATAAGTAAAACTTAGAGTTACAGTGTGACCGAAGTAAAACTAACAATAATTCACACTTATTGATTAAAATTTTTAAGAAATCATATAGATACATAAAATCCTCATTAGATTATGATTCTTTCGGGGCGCCTGGGTGGCTCAGTGGATTAAGGCACTGCCTTCGGCTCAGGTCATGCATGATCTCAGGGTCCTGGGATTGAGTCCTGCATTGGGCTCTCTGCTCAGCAAGGAGCCTGCTTCCCTCTCTCTCTCTGCCTGCCTCTCTGTCTACTTGTGATCTCTCTCTATCATATAAATAAATAAAATCTTAGATTATGATTCTTTCTTCCAGACATTTTTCTTAAGGCTTAGAAGTTACATCGCCATTGATCCTAGCCATTTTCCTTAAAGGGAGAGGGGAATAAATTTACATTAACTTTGGACGGAGGCAAACCTGGACTCAAATCCTAGTTCTTCCACATTGTAGCTACAGGATTTTGGACAAGTTATCATCTGTGCTTCAAAATATTCATTTGTGGCAGGAATAGAATAACAATACCTAGCATTACCCTGAAAATTAAACATAGTAACTTAAGTAAAACAATCTTTTCTCCCTTAAAGTTCACATACCATCCTTTGGGACTGGAATTTTGCAGTATTATCAAAAGTTATAAGATAATACTCTTTATTTACTCTTCTTTCACTTCTAAAAACATCTGAAAATTAAGATCTACTAAGCATCACTATAATGGGGGAAAAAAGGAGAAAACATAAATGTAATTCTGTAAGAATAGCATACTTGGGAAATTCTTATGACAAAGGGGAGAAAAGCAGGATAGACTCATAGTCATTGTGACTGCTTTTTAAAAGCCTTTTGTGTGAAATAAAAGCAAATTACAAAATAGTATTTGAGTCTGATAAATCTATTATTTGTATTTTCACTTTCAGCTTTCTTCCTGGAAAACAGTATGAAGGTTCCTTAAAAAGTTAAAAATAGAACTATCCTACAACCCAGCAACTACACTATTAGGTGTCTAGCCAAAGGATACAAAAATGCTGATTCAAAGGGGCACGTGCACCCCAATGTTTATGGCAGCATTTTGAACAATAGCCAAGTTATGGAAAGAGCCCAAATGTCCACCGACTGATGAGTGGATAAAGAAGATGTGGTATATATATAAAGTGGAATATTACTCAGCCATCAAAAAGAGTGAAAACTAGCCATGTGCAACTATGTGGATGGAACTAGAGGCTATTATGCTAAGTGAAATAAGTCAGAGAAAGACAAATATGATTTCACTCATATGTGGAATTTAAGAAACAGAACAGATGAATACGGGGAAGGGAAAGAAAAATAAAATAAGATAAATCAGAAAGGAAGGCAAACCACAGAGACTCAAATACAGAGGACAAAGTGAGGGCTGCTGAAGGGGAGGTGGGTGGGAGATGGGCTAAATGGGTGACTTGCAGTAAGGTGGGCACTTGTCGGGATGAGCACTGGGTGTTACATGTAAGAGATAAATGACTGAATTCTACTTTGAAACTAAAGCTACACTATATGTTAACTAACTTGAATTTAAATTAAATAAATAAGTAAATAAAAATAAAAGCATTCTCCCTTGGGATGCCTGGCTGGCTCAGTTGGTGGGGCACACAACTCTTGATCTCGGGGTCCCAAGTTCGAGCCCCATACTGGGTGTTGAAATTACTTAATAAATATTTTTTAAAAATAAAAAATAATAGCATCCCCCCCTCAAGCTTGTTCTTCCCTAATTAATACCTATCTTTCCTCCTCAGCTAAAATTCTTTTTTTAAAGGGTTGGGTTTTTTTGTTTTTTTTTTTCTGAGAGAGCGAGAGAGAAAGAGAACAAAGGATGGGGGGAGGCGGTGCAGAGCAAGAGGGACAAGCAGACTCCCAAGTGGAGGCAGCTGGGCAGGGAGCCCAACGTAAGGCTTGATTCCCAGAACCCTGAGATCATGATCCCAGAACCCTGAGCCACCCACCAGCTAAAATTTTTAAATAAATAGTCTATTTCTTGAGAATTTCAAGGATATACTCCTCTGAAAGTTAAGAAATGTAGGAAATAGCTTATCCCCGAGAGTCAGGCATTAAAGGCAACTGTGCAGGGTTTGGGCAACACAGGCTTGATGAGTTAATCCTTTACTACAACAAACAATGAAATAGAGCAGAAATATATAAATTCTCAAATCACCTTTAAAGAGGCCAGTCAGATGAATCTTGCCCCCTAAAACAGAAACTCAACCAAAACAAGATAACAAAATTGGAATTCCCACTAACGTACCAAATACAAAGGCTGCTCCAAAGGGAGGTTTCACACCAAAATGCAGAATTTACAAAGACAACTAATCTAGTTGCAGTCCCACAACTCTTAGCCTTTCAGCCTGATTATGAATCCAAGAAGAGTGAGCAGAACAGCAAGAGTTCTCTACCCAACAGAGAAAAGCAGGAAAAGGATCCGTGGAGGGGGCATCCGCGTGCTCTGAGTACAGCTACACCCTCACGTCGAGCTGCATCAGGGGCTCAACGGACCTCATTCAGTGAGCCAAATACGTGACTCCTGGAGTGGGGGTACAGCGAATTTCCACCTTGGGAAACTTAAAGAGTGGGAGAAAGAGAAGCCATGTGATGCCAGAGCTCAAAACGCACCACCGAGGCAAAGAATCCGCAATTCCAGCAGAGCAGAGCAGAGGTGGGCCGCAGGGAAGAGCCAGCAGCGGGGTCATCCTGGGCTCAGTCTGATGGCGCCCTTAAGCAAGCCAAAAGGACTCCAGAAGGAGGAAACCATAGGGGCACCTAAGTTCCTAGGAACTAAGGAAGAGTCACTAACTACGGCCCACCAACATGAAGATGCATTTCCCCAAGACCGGGGAGTCGCAGGCAAGGGAGTCACACACGAATCTAAAGAACACACAGGAGAGGCAACTTGAACCATGGACCAGGCTAAGAGCCACATAAGAACGATCCTAGTTCACCATTCCTGCCTCCTCCCACTCCACCTAATCTAGAACCTAAGAAGGTCAGAAACAAAATGGGAGAGACACAGCGGAACGCAAAGAGAGCAGAAGGCAATCACGCCCCCTTCTCTCACAGCAAGTGGTTATCAAGTTCGAGTCTTAACTGGGAGGAAAAGAAGAAAAAGTCTTACCCTTGAATGAAGACTGAAGTGTTGACTCAAACACTCAACAACGTATTTTTATTTTTTAAAGTAGGCTCCATGTGCAACAGGGGCCTTGAACTCATGACCCTCAGATCAAGAGTGGCATGCTCTACCAACTGAACCAGACAGGTGCCCCTAAATACATATTTTGATTTTTAAATTGAGCCCCTATTTTGTGACTTCTCTAAGGTTATTGCCACTTGAATGTACTTTTCATCTTTTATTTACCACTGAATTCCGAGCACTTAGAAGAGGGGCTGGCTCACCGGAATGCTCATTAAACAGCTGATGAATCAATAACTTGAAGAGTGAATAAAAAGTCGTAAGTCTGATTCCTTTTCACAAAGGCAAAAAGCTTTCCAAGCTGAGTACATTTCAAAGAGATGGTGAGAGACAATAAGTTTTGTATTTGACATACTGAATACACAACTAAAGAAAAGAATACGTTAGTGACAACATAGCCTGGTACTTCTTTTTTTTTTAAAGATTTTATTTATTTGACAGAGAGAGATCACAAGTAGGCACAGAGAGAGACAGAGAGTAGAGAGAGAGAGAGAGAGAAGGAAGCAGGCTCCCTGCCAAGCAGAGAGCCCGATGCGGGACTCGATCCCAGAACTCTGAGATCATGACCTGAGCCCGAAGGCAGAGGCTTAACCCACTGAGCCACCAAGGCACCCTAGCCTGGTACTTCTTAAGAGCACAGAAACAGCTGGAGAGGTCAATTTTCGAGGTGTCCACTTAAGCATCACGCAGGGGCCGGAGTACACAGACCGTGAATGGCCCCACCGGCCCTTACAGCTTGCCCACCTCTGGAGCGAGGTGAATGTCCTCACTGTGGCCTGACACCACTCACTGGCCCTTGGATGCACCTAACCTCCCTAACTACATCTGACTCCAGGCTCCCTAACCAAAACCAGTTTCGCTGGTTCCAGTTCAGCTCAAAACTTGATTTCTCACGCTAATAAATTTGCACCGGTTTCCATCTCAGTGCTGGGTGACTTTCAGTTAGCAAAACACCCAAGCACCTGAGTCTGCAAAGGGCCTAACTCAGCTCTGTCTTCCCCTGATTCCCTCCCCACTGCGTGTCCCTATGGTCCACTCTCATTACTTGTACTGCCTATCTCTGGTTCATTCTGTACCTCGACAAAGCAGGTTTGGGCCTTAGTGCACCACTGCAACTGCTCTCCTAACCGTGACCATAGCCTACTAATGCCAAATCCAGTAAACTCGAAGAAACTAAATAAATGTGGTCAGGAGGTATGAAGAGAAGCAGGTGAGCATGAAATTTAAAAATAAAAGTCAAGTAATGAATTTCAGAAGGAAATGTTCATCAAGGCGATTGCAAGAGAACTTTCCACTAAGACAAGGACTGAGAAGCATCCGGTAGATTTGCTGGTGTGGAAGTCCCAGGTCACTTGGTCCGGAGCAGTTTTGGTGGTTTCGTGGCTGGTGGGGAAGATTGAGGCTGCGGCGGGTAGAGTACAGAGCCATGCCAGCGAGCAGACGAGCTGCTGAGGGCTAGAGTGCGGGGAGCGGGGAGAGGGAGGACCGTAAAGCTCGTCTTCTAAGGACTGAGGCCAGGAAGAAGAAAGTCAGCAGCTGGGAAGGTGCAGGCTAGGGTCAGCAGCGGGGCTATGCTTTTGTATTCTCGAGAACACAGAAGAAGGACCCAGCTGAAAACAGCTAACCCCAGTCTAGGAGCTCTACACACGCTAAATTTTAATCTTCACAAGAACTCAGCAAAATACATCATATTCTCTCCTTTCCACAGGTGAGGGATCTGAAGTACTCTGGGAGTCTCTGAAAGGCCCACTACGGCATCACCCAGAGAAAGCTCCAGACTCAACCACGTGCCAGGCTCGCCCTCTCGGAGAGGACGAAGAAGAGAGTGGTGCTACAAAAGGCAGCGGAGAGTGAGTCAAGAAGAGAGGGAGGCTGGGCTTCAGCTAGACGAGTGCTTCACTCTTTTCGCTTGGGGAAAGAGAAGGGAACCGAGTTTGTATGCCCGACCAACTCTTACTCATCCCTCAAAACTCAGCTCAACTATCACCTACAATGGGAAGTCACTGACAACGGTAAAAATGTGGCTATAAACAAGTGACAGCCCTTACTGGGGGCATGCATGGAGAGTGAGATGGGCAGAGGCCAGGACCAGTCTCGAGGATGGGGATGGCAGGCGAGGAGCTCAGGGAGATGACGGAATCCAAGGACTCAGATCAGGTGTCACACGTGAACACCAGCTTGGGGCTTCGTCAGATGACTGTAGCAGGACAGCAGAACCAGGTTCTGAGAGTCTCGATGAGACTGTAACTCCAGTAATTAGCTAGGGGCTCCCGACTTGACATGGAAGATGCCAGAAATGGGGTATAAACTGGAGACAGCGGGAATGGACACTGTGGCGATCAGAGCCACCGTGGTGAGAAGCTCAAAAGTTGATGTACAACAAAAGAGGGCAAATCTAATTGAACTGAGAGAATAAGACAGGTTTCTCCCAAGGAAATACCCATGTCTGCCTACTCTGCAGTCTCCTCCTTCCCTACCACCCCTCAGTCGCTAGACTTGCCTGAGCTCCTGTCCTCAGCCTCCTAACTCCACTCACTGCTTCCAGCACCCTGGCTCATATCCAGGGCAGAGCTCCCACCTAACCACCCACATCTGGTCAGCGCCCTCTCGCCAAATGCCCCCCTGGTATCTCTAACTGGACACATTAAATGTGGCAACTGCTGAACTTGTCTTCCCCCACAACGAGCTCCCCCTTTTCTGCATTCCCCGACCCTAACGAATGGTAACACCATCTGTCCATCCAGAGCCACCTTCAGCCCTTCTTCATCCCTCAAATCCAACAAGTTTTATTTATGGTTATTTTTCTAAGTTTTTATTTATTTTTTTATTTGGCAGAGAGAGAGTATAAGCAGGGGGAACAGCAGAGGGAGGGGGAGAAGCAGGTCCCCTGCTGAGGGACTCGATCCCAAGAGCCTGGGATCATGAAGGCAGACGCTCTACCGCCTGAGCCACCCAGGCGTCCCTCAACAAGTTTTATGGACACGACCTACCTACTCACACATCTTTGGACTCTTTCTTCTCTATCCTGTTCATTCTCACTGCTACTACCTTAGCTGGAGCCTTAAGCATCTCCTGCTGGACTCTATTCACTCTGCCCCTTCTGCCAGCCACCCTCTTGTTTTGATGTAAATTTCTCTGTCCCTTAGAATCTCCTGGGGATGCTTTAAAAATTCAGATTTCTGATGCCCACATTAGCCCTTCTCAATCAGTCTGTCTGGGGATGGGACCTGGGAATATGGACATTCAGAAAGCTCCATGGTTGATTTTTTTTTCTAGCTAGGACTCGGGCAGCATTTGGAAACACTGCTGTCACCACCACCAATAACAACCCCCGCCCAGTCTTCCTTCCCCCAGCAACGTAAAGCATTCCTTAGTGCTCTAGATCATTACCTCCTCCTGCTTCTCTGGACTTTGGTCTATCATTCATTCCTATCTGTGTTCCTGAAGAGGAGGAACCTCAGCCATTCCTCTACCTTCTCCCCTAGCTCCTCCTCTTCTCCCTCTTCAGGTGGATGATTTCACCACACACTTCTTAAACTGCTCAGTCCAGCCATTACTAACAATACTCTAATTCACCATCTCCTGCCTCTTTTCCAGGCCTGCCCAGGCTCTGTTGCTCTTTGAGGGCCTCTCCCCACTTGCATGCCTGACAAACTCTTACTTATCCCTCAAAAATCAGCTCAGATATCACCTGCACCAACAACTGTGCCTCTCCCTTAACCAGCCCACACCCCATCAATAAACCCACAGCACCAGGCAGACAAGTAGTTTCATTTCTTTTTTAAAATATTTCCCCACTAGACAATGAACTTGAGGGTGGGAACTAAACCTGGAATACATTAGACATACAATTAATGTTGGTTAAGTCTATTGTTACAGAGTGAATATACTGTGAAGTGACTAAGTAATGGGAAAAACTTAGAGTAAGTATAATAAATGATACATCTATTACTTAACACATAATTAAATGATGCACTGGTCTATATGCAATCTAAAATAAGTCCTGAATATGTTTCCCATACACTTTTATCAAGCCATAATTACATGACTAGATAGACAGCAATACAGTTTCAAAGACATAGTCACAAACACCCTATCCGTGATTTAATGCCCTGGCAGCCCCAGCTTTCTTCAGTGCTTTGAAAATGCACTGCTTTGCCTGTTTCAGCCTTTGTGCTTGCCTTGCTGTTCCCTTTCTGCAAAATGTACATTTTTCAACAAACTCTGATGTGGCTGGGTCCTTCCCACCACCTGGGTCTCAGCTCAAGTGTCATGTTCCCAGATATCTTCCTGACCACACTTGCTGAAGCAGGCACCCCCATAACCTCAATCTCCAAACCATTATGCTCGTACTGTCTTCAGGACTCTCATCACTATGGGAAATCACTCTGTTAATTACTTGACGCTGGTTTCCTTTACCTGGTTTACCTCCTCATCCTCTGTACACAAACAGTGTGGGGCCTACATGGGTACCCAATAGACACCTGTTGAATAAATAACTGAGAGGAAGGCAAATGTAACACTAAAACACCATTATCTACCAGTCACATAACGAGGGACATATGCAGGAGGTAGGAAATGGCAGGGACTCTTTCCCTTGAAAAGACAATGTTCGCTCATCATCCGCAGGGTCATGGGCAGGCAGATTATCCTTCCAGGGATACTCACTCAAAATCAGAACTTTGACTTACCAAAGAGCCACACAACTTGCTAAATAAAATCACTCCCTCTCACTGGACAGCCTTGCCAGGAAAAATTTTAAAGCAGATGATTGCTCACACCCAGTGTGGCCAAAGACCAGTCCTGGAAAAACTGCCCAACATCCCCTAAAGGAACACAAGGGACCGAGACTTGTTCAACACTGAAATCCCAGCAACTAGCAGTTTCTAGCCCATAACAGATGCTCAAAATGTTTGTTAAATGAGTGCATGAGACATGGCCTTCTGAGGAATGGCCATCCCATCAAGTCTTTCCCTGAGGATACACTTATTTCAGGAACAGGTCAAGACAGCTGAGGAGAAGCCTTGGCCTACGCCTCTCCCTGGGCAGGAGTTCAGTTCCTAGAACTCAGTACTCATCAACCCTGTGCCTTAGGTGATCAAGTCTGACCTTCCCCAGCGTCACCATGTATCAAAGCAGAATAAACTTTGCCAACACAATGACTACTACAGTAACCAGTAACCTAGTAATGCAGTAGAGTAACCTTTTAAATTTTTTCATGTATTTTGGTCAGAGGGAAGGATAGTTCAAAAGGCTGAAATAACTAAAATGGAAGATTCAACCATTAGTTTTATATCCACCAGTGTAGGGGTCACTGCATGATCCCAAGAAAATCACACCACCTTCTTGACCAGCAGTGCCAACAGTCCTATGTTCTTTATGCAAAGGGTAGTCTGGGGAAGATTAACTAGCCAGTAACTATAACCTACTCTAAGGCCAATGAGTGAATCGAATTAATTATGAAACAAGGGAAATCATAAATATTCAACCCACTCCAAAACCTGAGAGTGAGGAAGATTTAAAATTATGCCTGTGTCTCTGATACTCACCCTCAGTCTAAGACCTGTATTCTCGGGAAAGGCTTCTAACAATAACGGTAGATCTTTAGTATTTGGAAATGTCAACTGCTTCCATACCTGGGCATGATTAAGTTCTCATGTGGAGAGACAGGAAGTACTAACAGGGACAAGCAACTGTAAATTATGCCTGTTCAAAACAGTTCACTGTTGCTGTCCCAGTGCCGAACCTCACTGCTGTTTACTTAACACACAGGCCACCTTACCAAGAGTCAACTGAAAAATTTCAGGGAAAAAAATAAAATTGTCCTCAAGGCTAGATATATTTCCTTTCCCTCTACCTGCTGACCACCACTGACATTCGAGTGCAAGATGACGGCAACATCCAGCAGCAATGTCCGCACTTTCCTGCCAAACGACTTAACTTCCTTCCACTTTAATGTACTTTCATCAGTTTGTGTTTGTCTAAAAACTCTTAAAGGCGATGGAGGAGGAAAGAAATCTAAGCAAACCTGAGGGGTCAGTTCCCGAGACAGAGGTTGGAAATCTGCATCTGGGGGAGAGCCAGTTCGGTCCCTCTGTAGCCTAAATGGAGCAAGGTGACTGGGAAGGGGGCAGGCTTCCAGCATCTGCTCCTCCAGGACAGCCCCTTCTTTCAGCATGGCACACGCGCCGCTGAGCACAAGGGGTCGAGCCCGGAGAACACCGGGACACCCAGCCCGACCCTAACTGTCCAGCCTGCCTGCAGCTGCCGCTGGAACACGTGAGCATCGCACCTGGGGTTCATAGGTGGGGGCCGGGGCTGACGGCGGGACTCAGTCCGCACTTGCCCCTCCAGGCTGAGGTGGGGGAGTGTCCGCTGCCCCTCACGGGAAGGAACCCCTAAGATATGGGCGCGGGCATGGAGGGTCGGCCCCCAAACCTCCTGCAACCCCGAGGGTCCCCTTTGCCCCCAGGCTTCTCAAAGAGGTGCCCAGGGACGCGCGTAGGGAACAGCCAGGATGGCGGCAGCCGGTACTCACAAAGCCCACTGGAGCCGGTGCTGGTGAACATGGTCCCGCCGGACCCGGAGCCCCCGCGGGGGCACAGGGGGAGGGGAAGTGGAGGTGGAGGGACCCGGCGACCGCGCAGGCGCACTCCCGGCGTGGCGGCGAATCCGGCAACTGGATTCTACTCCAGGGGCTGCTTGCGAGCGGCGCATGCGCAGCCCTTGGGCCGCGCCGCTCCGCCCGCCCGCCTCCTCCCTTCCTGCCTGGGAAGGGAAGTCGGTCCTCAGTCGGAGGGATCCGTCTGTCCGGGTTTTCCAGACTGCTGCGGGTCCCCTTTAGAAAAGCAACAGGGGGACTTCGTGGGAGGAGCGGGAGTATAACTCCTGTCGAGTCGGCGTGGCAGCTGATTCCTCGGGAGTGCCGGCGTGGGGGGCATTCCTCGTGACCTCTAACCTCTCCCCGGACGGGACGCCCGGCGCGTTCCACGCATGCTCAGTCTTTCTGGGCAGCCCCCGCGAAGCTCGCTCCCCCGAGGACTGTTGACAGTAACTATCTGGGGTTCTGGTGTCCCCCAGGTGCGAGAGGCCGCTCAGTCGCCGAGAGCTGCGCTGTCCAGCCCTTTCCCGCGTCGATCCCGCGCGGAATCCCCTCAGGCGCCGTGAATGGTGCTCACGGGACCCCACCCTTCCGCACCGCGCCGGCAGGTGGTCAGATCCCAGGGGTGGCGAGTCTATGGCTGAGCGACCTTGCTCCCCAAACATCTGCCTTAGCGGCCTTGCAGACCTAGGCATTTCATTTTTTTTTTCTCCTCGCAAAATGAGATTAATCTTTACTAAGGCAAAGTCATGTTTTTTAAAATGAGTTTGAGCCTGAAAACTTTAATTTTATATTATGTAGTTATTAAAGAATACGTATTGTGGGGAAACTGACCAACTACAATGCTAAATGAAAAGGACAGGCTACACAGCTGTATGGCATACTTTGAAAAGAAAATAGTTTTGGAGTGTTTGTAAGGGCCAGGCACTGAGTGAGCTAAATCTGGAATTTGTGGATCAATAAAACACAGTTCCTGCCTTGAAGGAGAGGTGAGAGTGACCCAAAATTTTATCACTGATTTATTGCTAGAGGGCAAAAGCAGAAGTGACTTATTTTCCTTAGGCTTTTATTTGTTTTACAGAAGCTATTGGTTGGCAACAAAACCCTTAGCCGACATAGGTCACTGGTTCTCAAAGTAGATGTGGCTACCCCACCCCACCCCACTTTATCCCTAAAGTGGGATTCCAGAAGGCCAGAACTATTTTCATAATTGTGGTAAGATATTTTTCTCTTTTTTAAAAAATATTTTCTTAATTTATTTGACACAGATCACAAGCAGGCAGAAAGGCAGGCAGAGAGCAAGGGGAAAGCAGGCTCCCTGCTGAGCAGAGAGCCTGATGAGGGGACTCTATCCCAGGACCCTGAGATCATGACCTGAGCCTAAGGCGGAGGCTTAACCCACTGAGCCACCCAGGCGCCCCTAAGACATTTTTCTTTACTCTTATTCACTCAGGAAAATATAATGGAATTTCCCTCTGTGCATTTGGAAAGGCTGTATAACTTAGTGAACCAACATTATCCACTTGATCAATGCATCATGTTACAAAATCATGCGTGGGTAAGATCAATGCAAACTGCAAGATAAACCGATACGTTTTAGTGTAACAGTACAAAAAGCTCATTGATAGGGCTTCAAATTTCTCATTCCAACTAATCTTTAAGAAACTACTGCTTGTTAAGTTATGATGTAGTATCAGAAAAAAGTCCATATTATCGAAAATGACTATTAAAATGCTTCCTTTTCCAACAACAAAATCCTGTGAGGCCAGATTTTCTTCATGTATTTCAATCAAAACAATGTATCACAACAGACTGAAAGGAGAAGCCAATAGGAGGATCCAGCTGTCTTCTATAAAGCCAGATCTTAGACATTTGCAAAAAAATGTGCAATAATTTTATTTTCCTCCATAATTTTTTGCTTGAGAATGTGCCACAATTTTTCACAAAAATATATTAGTTCTATTAATGTGCAATGGGTCTGTTATTTTTAAATGAATTCCAAACAGTTTTAAAATTTTTCCGTCTCTTAATTAATTTCTAATGTTTCTAATATAACTCATGTTAGCAAAAGCTGTCATAGTTCTCGACTATCTTTAAGAATGCTAAAGAAATCCCAAGATAAAATGTTGGAGAACTGCTGAAATAGGAGATAAAGCACTTTGAAGTTTAGAAAAACAAAGACCAAAAAAAAAAAAAAACCCATTCACTTATTTATATTCAGTTCTGCAACATTCTTAACTAAATGCAGAGTAACTTAATACGGTATGCAGACCTTGCTCGAGAGTATTTTCAGGGATCTGTACCTTGAGTGTACTCTGCACTTGGAACCTGGACATATCAACTGGTAGAAAGCTGTAGGTTTGTCTTCTAAGAAGCAAGTATTGTCCTTGCATGGGCAGCATTGGCTTCATCTGGGATCTTGTTTGAGCTAGAAAGTGCCAGGCCCTATTCCCAGACTTACTAAAGCAGCATTTAGCAAGACCCTCAGGTGATTTGTACGCAAAAGTCTGAGAAGCACTAGTGCAGTGATTCTCAACAGGGGCAGTTTGGGGACTCCAGAGGACACTTGCCAATATTTGGAGACATTTTTGGTGTTACAGTTATGAGAGGGGCCCACTAATGGCATCTAATGGGCAGACGGGATGCTGGTAAACATCCTACAATACACAGGGCCGCCTCCCATAGTGAAGACTTCTCCTGTGCATCTGAGTGGCCCAGTGGGTTACATATCTGACGCTTGATCTCAGCTCAGGTCTTGATCTCAGGGTTGTGAGTTCAAGCCCAGTATAGAGCCTACTTTAAAAAAAAATTTTTAAATTAAAAAAAAAAACTGCCCAAAATATCAATAGCATAAGGTTGAGAACTCCTATACTTGTGTGATTTAGCCAACGGTTATCACACAATCCCAGAATGCTCAGTGTTTATCATTTCTAAAGTCCTTCCCTGTATTTCTACCTTGTCTCTTCTCTAGATTGTATTTTGGAGAGCTAATTCTGTCAGTTACTAGGAATCATCATTTGCCTTGCCATGTCTTGCTGAATCTGCTTTCTACGTTGGGGTAGTAGTGGTAAGTTTGAAAGAGTAAGCCCGTAGAGGGCAGGGAATGTGTCTTACCAGATGTTGAGTCTATTGGTGTGAAGTCATTATCTTCCTTTCCTAAAATAAAACATAGCACCTCTAAGGTTTTAGCATTAGAAAGCAGATCTCCAGAGGAGTCCTGGGGGCAGGTTGCTGACCAAGCATCCCTGACACAGCTTTTCCTGTAGATTTCAGCTTGCCTTTAGCACCATGTTTCTTTCGTAGAGCAGAGCTAGAAAGAATTTTTCCTAAAGATTACTAACAGTAGAAGGGGCCAACCACAACCAAATTAAGAACCACAGACTTCCAAAGTACCAAGTTCTGATCATATGACAGCTATTGTACCTTTACCTTGTAAACCACATCCTGTTTCCATATTCTGGCTGAGGACCCTCTTTCCAAATTAGCAGGGATTGTAGTCAGCCACCTTTTGGAGGAATCAGTAGATAATGACTAGGGTTGATGGTCAGTCCTTGGGTAAAGCAGCCTTTACACTGCATCAAATGCATTTTTAGCATATAATATCTACGAAACTAATAGTTATGAAGAAATAGGTCTGGAGGGTTTTTTTTAGAGTACTTGCATCTTTTTTACTGATTCAGTAATACTCATTATAGATGTTTTACTGAGCACGGAGCATTTTGGAAACCTGTTAAGTGTATTTTCGGTTGTCACAATGAATTGGAAGAGCCTGCGTGGTGTCCAGTAAATGCCAGATGCAATCCTTTTACCAAAAAAATTTAATTGTTCTCTTTTCCAACTTGTGTTTTACTCCCCAACCTCATATTTCTTACGTAGGTAAAAGTCTATTTGTATCTTTCTGAATCTAGAACCAATCTCATTTTACATGTAAACATGTGCCTGGCAGAGTTTTAATTCATGCTGAATTTGCCAGGAATGCAACTAGTTACTGTTTCAGTTGTTATTTGGAACTTAATCAAGAGTTTTTCACCAATCCAAAACACCATTCCACATGCAACAACTCTGCTTGTCTCTTCGAAGTCACCAGTCCCAATTTACACGTGGGAACGATGCACTTAGTAATTCTGTATCTTTAAAAAAGATGTATAAACCTAGCCCTTATTATAAAAAATACTATATATAATGTGAATATTAAGAAAAGGTGTTGAGACCCTGCCTCTGGCTCTCTGCTCAGTGGCGAGACTGCGTCCCTCTCTCTCTGCCTGCCTCTCTTGCCTACTTGTGATCTCTCTGTGTCAAATAAATAAATAAAATCTAAAAAAAAAAAAAAAGAAAGAAAAGAAAAAAGAAAAGGTCTTGAGAATATTCCGTTGAATATTTGAAAGTGTCCATATGCACAGCATAGTTTTTTTTCCAATTCATTTACATGAATGAACAAGGACCAATCCAATCCAATCCAATCCAACAAGATTAAGTGAATATTATATAGAGACCCAGAGTTGGCAAAGGTAGAAACTTCGGAGAGAAAATTGCTTTAAAGTACCTTGTTCTTTGATACTAACATGCAATTTTTGTTTCAATCAATGAGAAATACTGATACTGGAATATTACAAAGTGATTTGACATAGATATCATATGTACCAGAAATGTTTAAATGAAGCCTTTAAACTACAAGTCAATAAGATTAAGATTACTAAAGAAGAAGGAAGTATCATTTTTCAACAAATGTAGGTCATTTTAAGAGATGCTTTCTTGCCCAGAATTTTCACAGTTCCTGTATCCGTAGCGGATAAGACCAGGTAGGTCTAAAAGACTGGTCTGGGACTGTATTGCTAATGTTCATGCTATTTAAAAACATATAATGGTTAAGTCTAGAGATCAGTGTGGATTTTTAATATCAATTTAGGTGATTTATCCACTTGAAAATGATGCTGCATATTAGCCAATTTGCAGGAAATGTTAATTGAACTAAAACGTGATTTAGGGGGAACATCCTTCTTTAACATTATTATATCAGAGAGTTCCCAACTGCATATTTAGATGGAAAGGGTTTCAGTGCAGTAGAACAATTCCTGCAGAAGCAACAAAATGTAACAACATTTGAGATTTCTTTTAATAGAATTAGAACCTCAGTAAGTTTCATCAATTAATTAAAAAAATATTTCAGATGATCCCCATCTGTTTTAGCTTGGGTCTCACCCAAGGCAGACTTTGGGACAAAGTTTCAAGTTATCTGGAAGCTGTCCTAGGAAAGACCAGTGAGAGAATGGGGAATGAGACAGGGAAAGGAGGGGCGGAAGCCAACGGAGGTGAGTTATCAAACAGATTAGCACTGTGAGCACATGGAGCCTGTGCCCGCAAGTCATCCTACTGGAGGGGCGGGCGGGCAGGGGTCGGTGTCTTTCTCCACGACTCCCATTGGTCCCAGAGGGCCACCCGTGAGCAATTTGTCCATACTTGTAGCCCACCCCTGTGAGTGAGCAGAGCAAGACTGCATGCTAAGAGCTGCATCTGGAGGGCAGGGGAGTGCCTGGGTGGTTCAGTGGGTGGAGCATCTGCCTTTGGCTCAGGTCAAGATCCCAGGGTGCTGGGATGGAGCCCGCATCTGGCTCCTTGCTCAGTGGGGAGCCTACTTCTCCCTCTCCCTCTCCCCTCTACCCCTCCCCCTTATTCATGCTCCCAATCTCTCAAATAAATAATTAAAATCTTTTTTTTTTTTAAAGCTGCATTTGGGAACTAAGACTCCACGGGAGTAGTTGGGGAGTAAGTCTTGGGCCATAGGGCTGATACCTTTCTGCCCGTAGGCTTCATATTTTCGTGGCACACTCCTAAGAAAGCTGGGCTGAGAAATTTCTGTATGGAAATTATGGTGGGGGAGGTTAGGAAGTGATAGGGTTGGTTTGCCTTTTTCTTCTCGTCTTCCTCCAGTATCCACTCTAATCTACTACCTTATTTCTCTAGAGCTCTTTCTTTTTCTGATTCAGCTCTGTTTCCCATCACACATCAAAGCATGGGGCCCTCTGGATCTGAGTTCTAGAGATGGAGTGAGGCCCTAACGCGTGGCGGGATTTCAGAATAGGAGACCAGTTTTCTGTTGCTTCATCACTACCCATCAGGAAGTGTTTTTAAATCATTCATATAGAACCTGTCACATTTGTGAGACTGTCACACTTCCTCATCTTCTCCACCCAGACCATCTGCTCTTTCTCGGAGGCTAAGTTAAGGTTACTTCTCTTGTGTCCATACAACATGTCCCATCTGTTCATACCAGACAGGCACTTGCTCGTCCTGCTCTAGTTTTCACTCTGCTCTGCGGCGGCCTTCTGCCCTCTCATTCTTCCCTGCACCCTGCCTGGCATCACTTCTGACCTCCTTACTTCCACATACCACACAAACTAACATATCTATAGGTGGATGCAATCACTGTGCCTCTGAATGGACAGAGAGGATATATTTGGGACACCAGCAGCATCTGCTAAAAGTGGGGAAAAGGAAGTGAGACCAAATCGCCAGTTCCCTTTACCCTATATCACCTCTGGTCTCAGCATGGGCCATTTTCATAGGGCCAACATTTTCTTCCTCTTAATGGATATGGCTACTGATTGGTACTATATAAGTGACTCCTCTCGGTGTAGCTGCCCTAGATCCTTGCCAAAGTGCAAGCTGGATTGTAGGACATCATCAAAACAGGAAAGATACGCAAAACATCATAATTCCATCCCCTGACCAGGCTGTGTCCTCTTCCTAAACTGCCCAGACGTCTCCTCCCCATCAAAGCAATGCGAAAACCCACAGATCTCCTTCCCCAGGGTTGTTTCAACAAAAGTGGGAGCCTATCTCTCACCTGCTCACTTTTAAGCCCTACTCAGAGATGTGAGAGATTATCACCTTCAATGTTTCATCTTGCTTGCTTGTCCATCTTTATGGCCGGTTTATGCTGAACAGTAGCACCTTGATTCAAACTGATTCAAACTCATGTATTCAACATAATGTTCCAAAGCAAAAGGCACCCATTTGATCTTTTATTTCTCCTTTTTCCAAGGTGAGATAATCACGAGAATTATGTAGGAAATTTTTTGTCATTCTTATTTCCATTATTGGCAGTATTTTTTATTGTAAATCTGTAGAAATGCAATTGAACTGTGCATACGCAGGAAGAGTGTCACTACCACAGCAGCCAGTGAAAAAAGAACACATGAAAATATTTCAGAATTTCAGAATATAAGCTAGAAATACAAAGTGAAGTACTGAAAACTGATGTGACAATTCTATGTCACTTAATTTTGCTTATTGATGATAGAGACAGCATGAGCAGAGAGAGGGAGAAGCAGATTCCCCGCTGAGCAGGGAGCCCCCAAATGGGGTTCAGTCCCAAGGCTCCAAGATCATGACCTGAGCCAAAGGCAGACACACAACCAACTGAGCCACCCAGGCACCCCTGATTTTAGCTTTTCTATTTTTTATGGAGAAAGAAGCCTGGGGCTCTCTTTTATCCTCCTCAGTGTTATTAGCTGGATTGTGTAACCAAAAAAATATATATTGAGGTTGTACCCCTGTGCCTCTGAATGTGGCCTTCATTGCAAATAGGGTCATTGCAGATGTAACTGGTTATGATGAGGTCATTATGGAGTAGGGTAGGAGCTAATTCCATATAACTGCTCTCTTAGACTCTTACAGATCCAGGGACATCACGCTGTGACAACGGAAGCGGAAATCACAGTGCTGTCCCCACCAGCCAAGGAACACCAGGGATGGCCAGCAAATACCAGAAGCTGGAAAAGGCAAGAAACAGTCCTGCCCTCCAGGTTTCCATGGAAGCACGGCCCTGCTGACCCCTGGATTTGGGACTGACAGCTTCTGGGACTGTGAGGCAGGGAAGTTCTATTGTTTTAAGCCCCCCAGGTTGTGTACTTTTTATGGCAGTCCTAGGTGACCCTTGGCTTTCCTCTTTAATTCATATTTTAAAAGTTCCTCTTCTGTCTGCCATTCACCTGTTTCCCTTTGCATTTTCTTAATTTCTACCTAGGTCAAATCTATGTTGAGATTTTACTTCTGCCCAGCAACCATAGGGACTTGATTAATGGTGTTGTTTATAGGAACCCCACTGTCCCAAAGGTGACAATTTCTTTGATCTCCTATGTCATGTACATGATAAGATAGGAACCAAAAACTGCACCGGTAAAATCTTCCCACCCATTGTGTCCATCAAATCTAAAACTGCTCTGTTAAGGCAGTGGGTTTTGGTCTACCCAGCATCAAGGAGAAACTATCACTCGCTCACTCACCTGGATCCAACCTCCTACTTCTCCTATACCAATCTCTTTCACGGTCATGACTCACTTCGTACTTCCTCTGTAGATGAATCTGTGGTCCAGTCACTCAAACCAATTCTGAAAGAAACCTGAGAAGTTCAGGTCTATTGCTCTGTGATGGCAGCTGAACTCCACACCCCTGGGCTCATTTTGCACGTTGTACATTGCATTCCTTTATCAACGTGAGTCCACTCTACTTTTAGGTTATTGTCTAATTGCCTGTCTCCTCCACACAACTGCAAGCAGGACCTGTCTTTCATCTTTGTTTCCCCGAGGCTTAGCACAGTGATTGGCACACAGTAGGCCTCTAGATATATATATTCAATTGAATGAGAGGAATGAGGGAAAGGCAGCATCAGGCCATCCTTGCTGCTTCCCTCTCTTTCTGACAACTGGATGGGCTTCAGATTGTTCAGCTATCCAGCACCTACATGTGAGTATAGACAAAGGATTTCCGAAACCACTACAAGATAAATTATGTTCTAGGGCACCTGGCTGGCTCAGTCGGAAAAGCATGCTATGCTTGAACTTGGGGTCGTGAGTTCAAGCCCCACACTGGGTGTAGACATGACTAAAAACAATCAATAAACTTAAAAAAAAAAAAAAAAGATAAGTTAAGTTCTAGGGAAGTTTCAGAAACTCTGCTGGTAGAACCACATAAACAAGGGGATTTAACATTCCTCTTTATGTTGTTTCAGTGCAATTACGTATGTATAGGAACTGGGGTTGGTTCAAAGGTTAAAGTGAGGTGATTGTTTTGATTTGGCAATTATTTATGTCCTTCTGGACATAACTATGGGATTGGAATATTTATTTATAAGGGATTCATCACAAGTGAGCACCCCACCAGGGGCCAAAAAGATATGAAAGAATAACAACCTGAGTTTTCTGAGCCAGCAGATAGTAGTCTGTCCTCATGTGCAGGCCAAGGAGGTTCTACCTCTGCAAACATGCTGACCAGCTTGGACTCAGATGGACCCTGAGTGAGCAAGCCTGACTCCGAGGAGGAAGGAACACTCGTAGAAGTGGTGGGATCCTGATACTAATTTTGGATAGTCCCTAGAACCCCATGTTCGTCTCACTGAGTGTCCTTTAATAGACCCTGACTTGGTGCTCTTCTGTTCTTCCCCTGAAAACATGCCTATTGTAGGTTACAATCCTGATCTCTGGTGCTGATACCTCTCCTTTACTCCATTACAGTTGATCTGCGTAGTATCCGCAACCAAACCTGCTCCACCAGCCACCAGATGACTCGAACATCTGTTCAGGATCTTTCTGATGTGTTATTCATCCCAGAAGTGAGTTTCTCAAACACCTTGAGCCTTCTTTTCTCCAGACTAAATATTTCCAGTAACTTTTCAACCCTTTGATTGTTTTTTTTTTAATTCTCTCCAATTTTCCATGTGTTCTTACACCATGAAGTTTAAAGTTTTTTTTTTAAGATTTTATTTATTTATTTGACAGAGAGAGATCACAAGTAGGCAGAGAGGCAGGCAGAGAGAGAGAGGAGGAAGTAGGCTCCCTGCTGAGCAGAGAGCCCAATGCGGGACTCGATCCCAGGACCCTGAGATTATGACCTGAGCTGAAGGCAGCGGCTTAACCCACTGAGCCACCCAGGCGCCCAACCACCATGAAGTTTAAATGGTATATGAGAATCCACATACAAAATAGAGGCATCAAATAATGATCGTGACATATTTGTGATGATAACTGACGAGGCCTAATCTCTTATCGCAGACTTCCTAAAGGAAAGGAAAAGAGCTTCTAACACAATCGGCTGATAAACCACTGAGCTGCATGGATAAGGAAAACAATCCACCTGATTTCTTAAGATAAAGTGTTATCATTTAAAAAATTATTCCTTTAAAAAAAAAATTCCATGCTCATTAAGAACAGAATAACTTTTATTCCTGGTAGTTCATATAAATGCCAGCCAGCAGTCCATCATACCAAATATGAAAAGATTGGGGCCTCTTAGCAACAATTGTATTTAAAAGAAATGATCTGTATACTTTTACCAGACGTCACATGTTCCTGTTGTGAAATGTGAACACAAGTATGTACATAAAATAGAGGTAGTTATGTTTCTTATGTTTTTTATGGCACCTTGCCATACTTCAAGTAAGACTCTTGGGAGAACCGGAATTACGTGAGAGCCTGAGCCTGGATTCAAATCCTAGTTCCATTCTCAACTACCTGTAGATGCCCGGGGAAGGCCCCTTTCGCTCCCCTTCCTCGTCTGCGAAGAGGGAAAGATGGTAATAATAACACCTGCCTCTAGGGGGCCTCTGGGCATTGAATAACTTAATACATTACAAAGAAAATTCGCTTAGAACAGGTCTTGCCCATAGTAAGTTCCTGCAGTGATTATCATTATAATTTCCATAATTACACTCTGAACACGGGCAAGGAGGCTAAAACAGTTGTCCAAATCGAGCCCGTCTGTTTGTGCCAGAACTCTGGGGAGACAGTTCGTTCCTCAAGTAGTAATTAGAAATGGAGGATGAGAACAGTGTGTTCACGCCATTTGACGAAGGCCCCAGGAATTCAGGTTCTGGCTTCGCTTAGCTGCCCAGGGTGTGCGAATAGCACACAGAGGGAGAGGAGACCATTCCCCGCTTCCTCCTTCCTCCAGGACCCACCTTTGGCCCATTTATCACTGTGGCATCTCTCGCTGGCCTGAGATGAGGCCTCAGATGTCCACAGGGGCCCTCACGGAGAGAAGCAGACTGGGCAATCAACAGACACACTTTGCAGGTGCATTAATCACATGAGGACCATTCTCCCACTGACAGAAACAAGACCATTCTGCCTGTTTCTAAAGACATAGGCTCACTCGATTTATCTTTCATGTTCCCTCTTTTGATAGTGACCCAGATACAGAGAGCTGTTTTGGGGGGTTTGTCTTGTTTTGTTTTCATAAAGAAGTTGACAATCTGAGCATGTTAATAACAGCCTCTGAAGAGTTCGGAACAATAGGGAGTGATAGAGTCACATAGAGCTGACCAACATGTGTCCCATCTAAGAAGTTGAGCCACTCCTAAGCTCTGCTTGGGATGCCGTGAGGGACTGGGGGAAACAGAAATGCAGCCCAGAGCTTTGGACTTTCATAAAGAATTTCCCAGCTGTTAAACACTGGCTCACAGTAGCACACGTAGACGGATCAAAGCAATGGTGCGGAGAGGCGACGGGTGTGGGGTGTCTGCTCCACAGTGCCTTGGGGTGCCACTAACATTATGAATTGGACACGATATCAAGGGTGGCCCTGGAGCTGAGCAACACGGTGGCATGGATCCAAACCACAGTTACCAAGGGACCTCTCTGTCTCTGAGCAGAGTCTCTAAGACCCTGGTGTCTAGACTTGAGTGTGCATGAAACCAGTGAGATGCATGTTTCCAATGCGGAGCCCCGAGGCTCATTCCCTGAGCTTTTGAGGGGAGGCCCAGGAATTTGAATTAAGAAAAATTTTTTTAGTCATCTTCACTTTTTAGAAAAGCTTTGGCTTTACAGGAAAATTGGGAAGATATCACAAAGGAGTCCCATAAACCCTACATCTGCCTTCCTGTTATAACATCCTACATTGCTGTGGTCTCTTGGTCACAATTAGGAAACCAGTATTGATACATCATGATGAACTAAAGTCTGTACTTTATTTAGACAGCTTTAGTTTTTACCTACTGTCCCATTTCTGTTCCAGGATCCCATCCAGGATGCCCCATTACATTGAGCATCATGTCTCCTTAGGCTCTTTTTGGCTGTGACAGTTTTATGACTTTACTTGTTTTCCATGACCTTGACAGTTTTGAGGAGTACTGGTCAGGAAATGTGAGGGGTATCCCTTCATTGGAACTTGCCTGATGTTCTTCTCATGAGAAGACTGAGGCTATATTGGCTATATATTGAGGCTATATTATTGGGGAAAATACCCACAAAGGTAAAATGCTATTTTCATCACACGATGTCACGCATACGTACTATGAATCTGACTCATCAGTGCCTATGTTGACCCTGACCACCTGGTTGAGGCTGTTGTCAGTCAGGTTTCTCCACTGGAAAATTACCTGCTACCCCTTTCCTACCGTCCTGTCTGGAAGGAAGTCACTACGGGCAGCCCACCCTTGGGCAGGCAGTTATGTTCCACTTCTTTGAGGATGTGGTATGTATATAAATTATTTGGAATTCTTCTGTACAGGAGATTTGTCTCTCCTCCCCCATTATTTATTCAACCATTTATTTCTTTCAGTATAGACTCATGGAAATTTATTTTATAAATTATACATTTTATAATTTGGGTTATCCCTTCATTCATTTTGTTGCTCAAGTTATTTCAAGTTTGGCCTCTGAGAGCTCTTTCAGTTAGCTCCTGTTTCGCACTGACAAACCCCAATCAATGTGGGTTTTAAGTCAGCATTTTCTTTTTTTTTCCTCTTTTTAAAAAAAAGATTTTATCTATTCATTTATTTGAGAGACAGCATGAAAGAGAGAGAGATCACAAGTAGAGGGGAAGTTAGAGGGAGAAGCAGACTGCCTGCTGAGCAGGAAGCCCAAAGTAGGACTTGATCCCAGGACCCCCAGGATCATGAGCTGAAAGCAGATGCTTAACCAACTGAGCCACCCACTCACGCTTGAGTCAGCATTTTCAAAAAGGTCCCAAGTGATTCTGGTGCTGGTGGTCCAAGGACTGCACACCGAGAAACCTGACTTGAGGGTGTGCTGTGAGCTCTGCTAACCACAGAATCCCACCCATTCGTTGATCCCTTCAGCAACTGTCTACTGACCCATTCAGCAAACACAGGCTATTGTCCCCTGCCTCCTCCCTGCCAGGCACTGTGCTGGATTCTGGGAATGCAGAGCTTGTCTGTGAACTCAGACTTGGGTGGACATTCTATGGTGGAAATAAGCTGTGGTTAACAAAAGAGGAAAAGGGTTCCTGCCAACCCTTTGACTCATCCTTAGCTTCCCAGACGGCTTTTCTAGAGAAAAGAATGTATTAAGAATTGAGAGAAAAACTGAGAGAAAGTACAAGAGATAGAGCAGAACAGGGGACGTTGGAGGGGTTGGGCTCAAAAACACCCATGGAAGAACAGAAAGAAATGCTTTATCCTCTGAGACTGAGAAAAGGCAGTAGGCTCTAGAAATTTTTATAGATTGGCTGGTGTTGGGGGAGACTTGTTTGAGGTCACCTAAATGACTTTAATTTTCTTTCTTCTTAAAGAATGATTTGTTTGTTTTAGAGAGACAGAGAGAGTGCACAAGCAGAGGGAGAGGGAGAAGCAGACTCCCTGCTGAGCAAGGAGCCAGATGGGGGACTAGATCCCAGGACCCCGAGGTCATGACCTGAGCCAAAGTCAGACTCTTAACTGAATGAGCCACCCAGGCATAGCTTTAATTTTCTGAGTGAAACAGGAGGCCAGGTCATCCTTACTACGGGGAGGGGCCTGGAAGCACAGAGGCTGGAAGGCATTAAAGTTTTGAAATAGCGGTTGGGGCTGCATCAATTAGAATCAAGCCAGAAGACTAAAACTACAGTAATAACTATTACTACAGTAATAACTTGAAAAGAGAGAATTAAACATAAAGAATTGTTAATCTACTCCAGGACAACCCCAAGACACCACAGAGGAGACAGCTACCAGCTCTTGGGATAGGCAAACAAAGGGAAATGTCTGGAATAGTTAAAATATTACAACTTAGAAGAGTGTTCCCCTGGGACTGGAACCCAGTCATCAGGGGAGCGGGTGCTGGCCGGTTGGTGAAGGTCAAGAGCGAGATGTTGCCGATCTGCAAGTGCGGGACCACCTAGACACGGGGTTCGGCTCCTACTGCAGGAAGGCCCTGCCTCTCCTGGGGGGAGAGGCATTACTGGGGTGTTGCTCAGAGGAATCACAAGCAGAAGGGAGGTCCCAGGGCCCTTGTTCTTCCTCCAGACTTGTAGCCTTCCTGCAGCACCCAAACTGGTAGAGCCCAATGCGTGGTTTGCCAGGTCTCAGCCTAGCACCATGAAGCTAAATAGAGAAGCATAGGTTTGATGGAGAGACGATGAAAGTCATGGGCCACCTCTCAACCGTGTGAGTGACATTTAGGGACTAAATACACTTGCAGGTCTTTATACTGGCTGATTTTTTTTCCTCCCTCATTGGCAAATCATTTCTTGTTCTCCTACTCCTCCGCCATATTGGAGATTTCTTCTCATTTCCAGGGTCAACTGCTGATTCCCTTGCTTAATCCCTTCCAGAAAGTCTTGATGGACCATCTGGTTGAAAAGGAACCAAAGGGTTCCCCCCAACGACCCAACAAATGGAAAAACAAAATGTGGTGTATACATGTGAGGGGTTATTATAATTCAGCCATAAAAATGAAGCAAATTCTGACACGTGCTACAACGTGAATGAACCACGAGGAGGGCATTACAGAAGCCAGTCTTAAAAAGAGAAAGACTGTATGCTTCTGCTTCTATGGAGGCACCTAGAGTAGTCACTTTAAAGACAGAGAATAGAATGTGGTTGGCAGGGCACGGTGGGGAGGGGAAATGGGGAGTTCATGTTGAATGGGTACCGAGTTTCAGTTTTGCAAGATGAAGAGCATCTTTAGGTGGTGGTGGGGGAGGCTTGCTCAACAGTATGAAAGTACCTGATGCCATGACTGTACACTGAGAAATGATTAAGATGGTGAATTTTGTATTATATGCATTTTACCACAATGAAAAAAAATATTTTTAAAACAGGACCAAAAACAAGGTTACAGCTAGAGGGAATGGGTGGGTAGCCCCTGGCCTGGTGGGTCACATGTCTCTAGTTGGTGATTCATTCCTCAACTCAGCTTCGTGAGCGGCTTTTTCCAGGCCTTGCTTCATAAGTTCCAATGAGCGTGTGTCCTGCTTTGCTCTGCTGCACACATACCCCCTGATGTGTAAGCACAGAGGCGGGCCTCTCCCCTTGTCCCAGTGGCTGATACTACAAGCTAATACATATATTTTTAACCCAAATTGTCTTTTTTTTTTCTTAGAATTTTTTTCTAAGATTTTGTTTTGCAGGAATCTCTGCACCCAACTGGGGCTCGAACTCACAACCCCAAGATCAGGAGCTGCACACTCCACCAACAGAGGCAGGCAGGCGGCCCCTAGTAGCTAATACTAACTGAGTATTTACAGTATGCCAGTCATGTGTACTAACCAGAACAAACTTCCGTTGTAGACAGTGTTCTCATCTCCATATTATGGATGGTTGAGGAAACCAAAGCTCTGAGAGGTTGTGACTCGCCTCAGGTCACCAACTGTTAAGTGGAGAAGCCAGGACTGATCCTGCTGCCCAGGCAGAGCCTGCACCACAACCACTGTACTCTACCGCCCCCTAGTGGGCCCTGGTCTAACGGTGTTTCCCCAACACAGCACTCAGGTAGGAGCACCCCGGTGTCCCTCCCCACTGGGCAAGAAGGCATTTTGCAGTCCCTCCTCTCAGCCCTGGCACCACACTGGCTGTGTATGGCCAGGGATAGCCCGGTAGCCCTGGCCTCAGGCACTCACCCCCAAAAAGCAGCCTTGGGTGGGGTGGTTGTCATGTGTTGGTTACAATGTTTCATCCCTTCCTGTAGGAGCCTCTCTGATGTTAGGGTTTCCCTACGTCTCTTTGGTTGTGTTGATCTTTGCAACCATGAAGAAACTCCTGGATTTCTAGATCCCAGCTACACAAAGTGTTTTCCAAAGTCGACAACTCTCCCAGTGTCTCTCCTGATCTGAGTGGCATGTGTGGGGTTGTGAGTGGGGGATCTACCCTTGGAGAAGCGCCTTTTCCACTGCACACAAGCCCTTGGGGTTGTCTTCGGGATTTCGGGCCAGGAAGTCCTGGTCCAGTGGGCGACACCGATACCATTTGTTGTTTGATGCAGGATTCACACATTGCATTTGGTGGCTCTGTATGTTTAGTCTCTTTTGACCTAGAATAATCCTTCCTCCCACCTGATAGATGATTGTTTTGTCTCACGGAACTTTTTGGGAGAGTCCTGGTGAGTTGTTGTAGATGGTCTCCTCTTTTGTCTAATAGTTTCTCCATGGTTGGATTCAGGTTAAATATTTCTGGCAAGAATACTTTGTCGATGACATTTTATACTTACTGTCTTTTATACTTATTGTCTTATATTACAAGGCACAAAAAAAATCCTCATTTGGAATGACACACTCGACAAATATATATTGATGGCATGTCGCATGGGGGTCGAGAACTCTGCTGGGCAACGAGGATGCCTGGGTGCCGCTGATAGGATTATGAGGGAAGAGATAACTAAACCAAACAAAACCAAACCCCACAGGGGCAGGCTTACCGATTGGGAATCAGCTTGGCTACACAGAACAGAAAACTCAACTCACAGTAGGTAAGCCAAACAGAGGTTTGGGTTTTGGTTTTGGTTTTAATTTTGTATTTTGTATCCTAGCAACCATAGGTCCGGCACTGATACAATAGCTTCACCGTATTCTCTTTCTCTCTTTCTGATCTGCCGTCATTAGGGGATTTTTTTAGTTCCCACGGATCCATGGCTTCTGACCCACCACCCGGGACATTTGATCTTCCAGGGAGGAAGGAGAAAAGGGGCATGCCTACTGCCTGCTCAGCTTTGAAGTAGTTTTCCCAAAACCAGGACCCGGTAATTCTGCCCACATCTCATTGGTTAGGACTGTGTCACATGGTGAACAGGGAACAGGGCTACCCTTCACAAAAACAGTACTCCTGCCCCTGGTAGCTCAGCGGTTAAGAGTCTGCCTTGGGCTCAGATCAGGATCCCAGGGTCCACAGATCAAGTCTGGGATGGGGCTCCCTGCTCAGTGGGGGGAATCTGCTTCTCCCTCTGCCCTTGCCTCATGTGTGCATGCTCTCTCTCTCTCTCTTTCCCTAAGTAAACAAATAAATAAAATGTTTTTAAAAAACCAAAAAACAGGGCGCCTGGGTGGCTCAGTGGGTTAAGCCGCTGCCTTCGGCTCAGGTCATGATCTCAGGGTCCTGGGATCGAGTCCCGCATCGGGCTCTCTGCTCAGCAAGGGGCCTGCTTCCCTTCCTCTCTCTCTGCCTGCCTCTCTGCCTACTTGTGATCTCTCTCTGTCAAATAAATAAATAAAAATCTTAAAAAAAGACAAAAAACAAAAACAGGGCTCTATTAGTAAGGAAGAGAGAATAGATATTAGGTAGGCAATTGGCAGTCTTTGTCATGGAGGATAACAAAGAGTTTTAATGGCTGGAGAGATAGCTACACAGATTAAACATGAAAATCGAAAAGTTCCCACCAATTTAGGGAAAACCTGATGGTTCTGTAGCCATGATAACAAGTAACCACTAGAACCTGTTTTATATCCATTCAATTGATCAATGACATCTTGTCCCAGTGAACCTGCTTTTACAAGTTAACCAATTAGTTCAACCCCTATCTTATGAAAACAAGCCAATGAGAAATTGGCTCACTTTAATAAACATACCTGATTCCCAACCGATCGATAAAAACTCAGCCAGCAACCACACTTCTCCAGATGATGGCAACCCACTCTTGCCTTGGAAAGGCTCTGAACCCAGAGTTCACGTTCCCAAGAACCCTATGTAAGTCAACATGTGCTCCGCACGGAGAGAATGAGTCTAGCCAGCATAGCACTTCGTCGTTCTATAAGCAATGTGCTCGGCTTTGTTTTCTTATTTCACGTTTCAAGTGTGGTCCTGTTATAATAAAACCAGAATCGTATTTTTAAATTTGTCTGTGTCCTCCATGGAGGATGCATTCCCCAAGCAAAGCCTTTAAACATCTCCATCCATAGCCTCAATGGACAAGACTCCAAAGCCAACAAACACGTCTGCAAACATCCAGCTGCACAGGATGACGGAGAAACGCAAAACAAAGACCCAGAGCACCTGGTGTAGGGGAACCATCCAGAGCATTGACAGTTACAGGTGATCTGTTTACAGCGCACCTCTCGCTCACTGTTAGGAAAGAGAGGATGGAGGCAGGACACTAACTCAGAAGTTTAGGGCAGGAGTAGGAACGCTAGGGTCTATGCGCCAGTCCATCTCCCCTCCTCCCCACCCGTGCCCCAGCTCCAGCCGTGTATTTAATATTTTTAAATGGGTTACATTTGGGGCAGGGGAATAGCCTTTTTGTTGTGGTGGTTGTGGTAGCAAATGACACCTAACATGAAATTTACCATTTTGACAGTGTTCGTGTGTGCAGTTCAGTGGCATTAAGTCCGTTAGCAGTGCCGTGTGACAGTCCTAAAATATTATTTCAAGATTTATCCATGTTGTAGCACGTGTCAGACTTTCCATCCTCTTAAGGCTGCATAATATTCCGTTGTATCGATATACCACACTTTGTTTATCCGTTTGTCTTATTGGGAAACACGGGTTGTTTTCACCTTTTGGCTGCTGTGAATAATGCCGCTAGGAACACTGGTCCACAGGCAGAGGTGTTATGTTTTAAATTTATATTAGCAACTACATAATACTCTCTCTTGCTTGCCTCTTGGCACTTCAGGTCTAACATAGTTACTATCTGGCACTCAGCAGGAGAAGCTTGCCCACCCCCAGTTTAAGGGAGGGCTTCAGGACAGAGAGTGATCCTGGCAGAAGTCCATTCATAGTGGCTTGTTGAATGAGGAGGAAGGAAGAGTTGGTATCTACTGAGAATGAATGTGTGGGGCTTGCATTTTTTTTTGTTAGGACTGCCCTAACAAAGTACTGGGTGGCGTGAAACAACAAAAATTTATGTCTTCACAGTTCTGGAGGCTGGATGTCCTAGATCAAGGGGTCAGCAGGAGTGGTTTCCTCAGGGACCTCTCCCTCCTTGCTTTGTGGATGACTGTTTGCTCCCTGTATCTTCACATGGTCTTCCCGGTGAGTTCCCGTGTCTTAATCTCCTGTTCTTACGAGGACACCAGTCATCCCATTAAGGTGGGATTAGGGCCCACCAGAATGACCTTATTCAGCCTTAATTACATCTTTGAGAGCCCTATTTCCAAATATAGTAACATTCTGAGCTGCTGGATGGAGGTTACAGCTTCAACACGAAAATTTCGAGGGAACACAATTCAGCCCGTAACAGAGCCCACACTCCACCCGGGAGGTACCAGGCCTTTCAAAGGCCAACAAATTCTTAACGCAACCTGGTAGTAATGGTGTTGGAAGTGAGGAAAGAGACTGATATGCTCTTGCCTTCATAAATATTGGCTCAGAAACTGGGTAGGTCTGAGTCTGCTGACAGAAACCTCACCACCATAGGGCTTGCTGAGGACAAGCGCAAAGGACTTCCTTTTTTGACAGAATGTATTTTTGTAGCATTTCCTAGGTTTTTTTCTTGTGACAATAAAGAGTACCCAAAGAGAGAGAGAGAGAGAGAGAAAGAAAACCCATTATAATTTTAGCAGCAATTAACCTGAATTCACGTAAGAGTGCTTCTGCTCCTCTGAAAGCCGCCTCTGCTGCAAAGGTGTCCAGCCCAGGTTTTCTGTTGGGAATCCTGCCCCCACACACTTCTCTGCCCTGAGAACATTGTTACCACCATCACCCCTACCCACAGTTATCTCCTGTCTATCTCAAAGAAAAAAAAAAAGTCATGACTAGAGGACATTTTAAAGGAACATGACCAGATAGACTTTGGCTTAACCCACTGAGCCACCCTGGTGCCCCTCCAGATAGACTTTGGGACCCAGAAGTGACCTGCCACTCATTGGACAGGTGGGGCCAAAGTCATGTCACATTTTTCTTTCTTCTCTTTGGCTCAGAGGCAAAAAATACTACAGTTTCTGACCTATGACAGGAAAAAGGAAAAAAAAAAAAAAGAAAAGAAATGAAACCCAGCCCACAGGTCCCCACACTTCAATCTCCCCACGGACAGAGCAAGAATAGACCCTTTGAAACGTTTAGAACAAAAATTTTCACACGGACTGACCTTGTTTCATTGGAGGACACCGGAGCAGATTCCAGTCAGATGAATTGAAAGCAGCAGCAGTGATAAAAGATACAGTTGCAAGAATTAGCTTCATAAAACAATCCTTTTGAAATACCATGAAGCCAGCAAATAGTTCTAGTGCCCCCAAAAGTGGTTTGGAAAATGTAGAATGGTTTCTTTAAGGTAGTGGTTCTTGACATAAGGGAAGGAGCTACTTACTTCGGATCTAGATTTAAGCACAGTGGGTTAGATATTAAAAATAAAAGACTCAGGGGCGCCTGGCTGGCTCGGTTGGGAGAGCACATGACTCTTGGTCTCTGGGTCCTGAATTCGAGCCCCATGTTGGGTGTAGAGATTACCTAAATAAATCAATACAAATAAACTTTAAAAAAAAAAAATGAAAGATTGAGGCAACCAGTATATACTTTCAGACACTCAATGCCACTAGCAGACTGTGTGTTCTCCTTGGATGTGCAACACCCTCCTTTCCAGAATATCCTCTATTCTTTGTCCCTGTAACTGCTGTTTTCAGCAGCATTTCTTTTGACTACATTTCCTTGGACTCTTCTGCTGCCACCAGCTTCT
This sequence comes from Mustela erminea, assembly GCF_009829155.1. Lineage (NCBI taxonomy): Eukaryota > Metazoa > Chordata > Mammalia > Carnivora > Mustelidae > Mustela > Mustela erminea. The sequence goes on from NC_045628.1 coordinate 11,795,818, forward strand.
CCTTGTCCAGACCTCATTTGCTTCTTTCAACTTCCAGATTCTATATCATCTCCTATTCGAACCTCACATCCCCTGTGGAAGGAAGTACCAGTGCCCCCAAAACTGAGTCCTAGACTTAGAGGCTGGTACATTGCCTCTAGACCTAGATGAGGTGGCACGTCTAGGTCCGACCCACAGAGAGGTCACTCCCTTTATCAGGTGACTTTATGCAGTGTCCGTTGTGTAGTTTGGATCTGTGCTGAGTACAGTTAGATTCCATTATTGCAGAGACAGATTAGACCTAGCAAGACTTTAGAGGGTGGCAGTGAAGACGAATGGGTATGTGCATCTGCAAGTCTATTAGGAAACACCCAGTTGCCCCTAAATTGCCCCACAGCAGTTTACCAATTTATACCCCGAGCAGTAAGTGATATTGCCCGTGATATACTCGTCAGTAGTTGGCATTGTCAGATTTTTAGATTTATGCCAGTCTGGTGGGTATAAAATGGGATCTTTTGCAGATTAAAATTTACATTTGTCTAAATTACTGATGAAGTTGAACATCTTTTCATATGTTTATTGCTCATTCAGGCTTCCTCTAATGAGAAATGTCTATTTATTTCACCTGGTCATTTTTCTACTGGTTATATGTCTTTCTCTTACTAATCTATAGGAGCATGTGTGTATACACACACACACACACACACACACACACACACACACACAGGAGTGTCCTTCTTCTCTTATCTATCTAGTTTTCTCTCAACATTCCCTTTCTAGATAATCTCATCCAAGTCCGTGGCTATAAATAACATCTGGAGGTCGAACACCACCAACTTCTTATCTTTACCCTCTTCATATCTCCACATGGCTCACTCCTTCTCATCTCTCAGGGTCCCCGTCAATGTCACCTCCATAGAGACCATCTGATGCAAAATATCAGTACCTGTAATTCTCTGTACATTTACCTTGCTTTATTTTCTATCAAAGCATCATCAGTCACCAGTCATCTCCTGACCTTATATTAGAAATCTATTCTATATTGTTTGTCCAACACTCAAACATATATGGCATAGACTTTGAATTGTTTGCTGATGCATCTAAATGACTAAGTACCGTGGCCAATGTATCCTAGATGCACAATAAGCATTTGTAGTAAAAGAAGCAATGATCACCATCATTTAATGTAACACTTGATAGCCTCTAAAGATCCTTTATATGCATTATGTTTCTCCTAGCATCAATCTAATCCTCAGAGACATGATTTTTTAAAAGATTTTATTTATTTGAGAGAAAGAGAGAGAAAGTACATGCGCGTACATTTGCGTGTGCACGTGCACGCAAGCATGAGGTGGGGGTGGAGAGAGAGAGGGAGAAGCAGGCTCCCCACTGAGCAGGGAGCGCGATGCAGGGCTCGATCCCAGGACCCTGGGATCATGACCTGAGCAGAAAGCAGACCCTTAACCAGCTGAACCACCCAGGTAATCCCTCAGAGGCATGATTTTGCCTATATTTGTGAATATCCACAATAATATCTCTTCCTTTGGAGGTCTCTTAAAATGTTTTACTCAGAACACATGTTATTCCCAGTTCTATGCAGTATTAAGCATGTGACTGTCCCTTGAGGAGATTAAACTGTAACATCTCTTAGATGACTTCAGGCCCTGACCTCTGTCATTCAGTTGTCCATATAAAAGGGATATAGTTGTGAGAATGCAACAAGCAATTCAGATGAGTTTACCTTCGAAGGTATTTGAATGTTAAATCTCAAAAATTCCAGGGCTAGTAGATGAGTGGGTCTCACACATTTCTTCTCAGCCAGAATACAAACCCATGGGCTACTCTTTTATACAACCATAAACATTTTTTGTTAGAAGCAAAAGACTAGAGTATTGGGATAATATTAGAACACGTTTTTATTCACCGTAACTGCCGGAGTCCCATTCCCCATTGACATAGGGTTATCTAACAGACATGGTCTTTGCTTCAGAACCCCTCCAGGAGATGTACAGACATTATCCAGACCTCCACGCACCTTATGTTACTGCTAAGCCGGTGAATCTACATAGCTGAACCATAAAAATACACATTTGGTGAGTCTGAGCAACCGGAGAAATGTACTCACTTACTATCCCTACTGAGAGTTTTTGAACCTAATACACATGAATTTGGCCACTTCACTTTGGTCAAATTACTAGCACTCTGGCTCATTCCACAACACAAACAGAATGAATTTGTGCATATCTCTCCCTGAGGACATAAACAGGGAACTTGAGGCTGACATTAAAATAGATTTCTCGTTCTCTGAGAACTCAGTGGCTGTTTGTGTTATCGAAAGTTCTAGCCCCGTGGGTCAGGCTCTCCTGGGTGCTGACAGCTGACAATCTTCAAAGCACACATTCAAGACAATGTGGGAAAGATTCTGGCACTTTGCAGAGAGGCAGTGAGGCTCTAAGGCGTGTTGACAGAGCTGTTGAAGGCGGGTGGCAAACTAAAGCAGGGAGCACAGAACAGTCAAAGCTTCTTATCAGCGACACAGCTAACTGTCCTCACAGAAATCTCCTGCAGAGGTGGTTAGACTTAATGACACTGATAATGAAACAGAAACTGGATCAAGAGGAGTGCTTAGCCCTGGGGGCTACAAAAGCACAACACTAATCTTAAATAAATTCGAAAACAGTAGCTGTATCTAGTGCTCTGGATATTCAGGGTTTAGACACGAGATACCTGTCACCTAGAAAGTCCCAGGAACTTTACCAGATTCTCAGAGGTATGATGTACATTAGTCAGGAGAGGCTCACGGCCATAACATGCAATAGGCAAATCTAACTGGCTTACCAAGGACAAGTCACAATCCAAGATGGCGGGTGTGGGGCAAAGAGCTCTGCTCCACATGGTCATTCAGCGACTCAGGCTTCACTTACGTGGGTCCTTCCATCTTCTGGAGCCCTAGACTACTCAGAAGATTCTCTGCATCCAACCAACAGACAAGGGAGAAGGGCTCTTAGAGAATCCAAGGAGAGATTAGGGACCACATTCTACTGGCCAAGACTAGTTACATGACCACCTCTACACAGTGGGGACTCGGGAGGTGCAGGCTAGCTGTGTAGCTGGATACCAGTAAGCACCAGCAGCCTCGTTACAAGCGTTTGACGAATGAAAAGAATAAAACTCAGTTTTCCTTTTATTTTTTTAAAAGATTTTATTTATTTATTTGACAGACAGAGATCAGGAGTAGGCAGAGAGGCAGGCAGAGAGAGAGAGAGAGGAGGAAGCAGGCTTCTTGCTGAGCCCAGAGCCCGATGGGGGGCTCGATCCCAGGACCCTGAAATCATGACCTGAGTTGAAGGCAGAGGCTTTAACCCACTGAGTCATCCAGGTGCCCCTGAAACTCAGTTTTGAAAACAAACTTGTTAGCGGTGCCTTGGTGGCTCAGACAAGTAAGTGTCTGACTCTTGATTTCAGCTCAGGTCATGATTTCAGAGTCGTGAGATGGAGCCCCACATCAGGCTCTGCACTCAGCACAGAGTCTGCTTGTCCCTCTCCCTCTGCTCTTTCCCCCCATTCTCTCTCAAATAAATAAATAAAATCAAAAAGAGAAAGAAAGAGGAAGGAAGGAAGAAGGAAGGAAAGAAGGAAGGAAGGAAAAGAGAAAAGAAAAGAAAACAGACTTGTTAAATGGCTTCCTGGTCACATAGCTAGACTGTACCTCCCAAGTCTTTTTTGAGAAAAGCCAAAAAGGACTGAACTTCAAAGCAGATTCTTTACAAGGTCATGTATTTAATTCAAGTAGTGCTGTCTCTTTTCAAAAATGTTCTTTGGGCCCCCACTTTTGGAATTTCCTCTAGAAACAGCACAGAAGCTCAGTTCCACATTGAAATCCTGGTTTAGGCCAATCCTCAAAAGACTGAATTTATGCATCCTATGAATGATACCCCTCATTGATATCCATCAATTTAATATTTGCGTCCAATGAAAATGCCTTCAATTGCTTAGATTTTACATAGAAAGTATAAATAAAATAATTCTCTGCAAGGTACGAATGAATAAAGATAGATTAATCTTCCCAGAATTAATCTGTATTCTTTGCAGCGATGTCAACAACATGGTGAAGTAGTCTTCTGCTGTCTTCTTTGGGAGGAACTCTGATTTTGACAGTTGCCCACGGATGAGAATGCTTTGGGGAAGTCTAGGAGTTCAGCAGAGAAGCTCCAGCACATCACTGAAGAAAAAAAATCAGGACTGGACACATGAAAATGGTAAGAGGAACAATTTTCTTTTACCCACATTGCTCCTCTTCCAAAGTGGCACAGCTCAGTGACAAGAGAGACCGTGCCAGCTGGCTGGCAACTTCTCCCGGGGTGGGGGGGAGTGAAGAACTATCTGAGTGAACGCCTGGCTTCCGGAGCTGTGTGGAGAGACCCGCTTCTGTCTCCCTCCACCCAGAACGCTGAGGTGAGCTGCGCGACTGGGAGAGGCTGGGAGAACAGAGGTCTGGGCTCTCGGAGGGGGGCAGCAGAGGGACAGGGATCCTACTAAGCCTACTAACTGCTTCTAGAAGTCCATCGGGGAGCCCACCCAGGAGCCACTGGGGACACCTCCCCTGCAGATCCGTACAGATATGGCAGCAAGGCCAAGATTGCTCCAAGTACTGCCGGTGCACAAGAAGTACCGGACTGCAAGTCCGAAAACCAAGGGTTAGCTCAGTCTGAAGGGACGCCAAGGCCCACCCCTGTGAAATGAGAGCTGACCATTTCCTTTATTGCAACACAGCACAGGCAGAATGCTTATAGATCAGTCATCCCCAAACTTCTTCAAGCCATGTTCTTTCACGGACGGGCTCCTTCAAGGGGTCCCTTTCCCTCAGAGAGCTCTAGGCTCTGTTCCTGATCAGCCCTTCCACGCTGAGCTCCAGGAACTCTCCTGCCACCTCCTGTGTTCAAATATACCTGATAACGCTCTCTCTGTGCTCACTCCTCACCGTCTGCCTCTGTGCTCTCCCTCCTCCCTCCTTCGAGAATGAACCTCACCACCCTCTCTCACATTCACCAGGGGAAATCCTATCTATCGCTCAAGGTCCAAGAAAAAGGCCTCTTCCTCTGTGGAAATTCTCCTGATCTGTCTGAATCTCCCTAACTCTTGGGGACCCTCCCTTCTGCCACGTGCTTTGTTACTTACCTTCTTTGTTTTTTCTGTAACCCTAGAAGAAGTGATGTTTCTCTTAATGCTCTATGTATCTCCTTCAACTTTCTGTTCCCCATACAGCCTAGGAAGATGACTTTTACCTAGGGAAAATACAGTAAGGATTTACATGGACTTAAAATGAAGCAAGTTAATGATATCAATATTTGTCAGCAGAAAACAACTTTCACAGGGCGCCTGGGTGGCTCAGTGGGTTAAAGCCTCTGCCTTTGGCTCGGGTCGTGATCCCAGAGTCCTGGGATCAAGCCCCACATCTGGTTCTCTGCTCAGTGGGGAGCCTGCTTCCTCCTCTCTCTCTCTCTGCCTGCCTCTCTGCCTACTTGTGATCTCTGTCTGTCAAATAAATAAATAAAAATCTTTAAAAAAAAACTTTCACTTATAACACTATGTTTTAGACTCTGTGTTAATAACTTTTCATGTATTATGTCATGTAATTGTCATATAGATATTTCTATATAAATAACATTTATTTTCAGTTTGCTTAGCTATTTTATAACTTTTATATTTGGCTACTGTAGGTATAAATTAATAACTCATTAACTTGTCATATAGGAGTTGCCAAATTAAAATAAATTATCAGGGGCACCTGGGTGGCTCAGACAGTTAAGCATCTGGCTTCGGCTCAGGTCATGATCCTGGATCCTGGGTTCAAGCCCCATGCTTCTCCCTCTCCATTTGCCCCTCCGCACTGCTCATGCTTGCTCAATCTCTCTCTTTTTCTCAAATAAATAAATAAAATACTTTTTAAAAAATAAAATAAAATCAATTATCAGAGCAAGTTAAATATAAACTTTCCCATTTAGGTAGGCCCACGTTTAGGAATTTCATATTTTTTTTGGTTAAAAAAGGCTTTTAAAATATATATATATTTTATTTATTTTGAGAGAGAGAGAGTGAGAGCAGGCAAGCAGGGAGAGAGAGAATCCCAAGCAGATTTTACGCTGAGTGCAGGGCCAACGTGGGGCCGATCCTACAATCCTGAGATTATGACTTGAGGTGAAATCAAGAGTTGGATCCCTAACTAACTAGGCCACCCAGGGGCCCCTGATTTAAGAAGGCTCTCATTAAAAAGTACATTGCTAGTGGGGCGCCTGGCTGGCTCAGTGGGTAGACACAAGACACTTGATCTCAGGGTCAGGGTATGAGCCCCACATTGGGTGTAGAGTTTACTTGAAGAAGAAACACAATACATTGGTAGTTAAAAGAATCAGTGTATATTAATCAAATGATAACACATAGGGGAGGGGTGACAATTAATAAAATCAAGGAATGTATTTTTTGTGGATTGTACCTATAACAACAACAACAAAACCCAGTATTTTTTTTCATTAGATCATGACTATCCACTATTTTTTTTAAAGTGGCTTTTAAAGAAAAATTGTAGTGAATTCCTGCTCGTGAGAAGAATTCTTTTCCTGCCCTATGCTTCCCATTGCTAACATAGGGCACAGGCCAAATTTTTGACCTCTTGCCCTTGAAAGCATTCTCTTAATCACATTCTTAGTTGTTCTGTCTGCAAGTCAGAAAATGGATTTCTATTTTATCATGCAAGCCACGGCAATACTCCTTGAAACTGTTGATTTTTATAGTCAGGCCTAATCACCAAGTTCACTGTCTGGTCATCGCCAAGGAGGTGGTTTAACCCCCTTGCTCACTCATTATGGCTAAGTTTCTGCAGTAAATATTTCTTTTATTGTGGGAAAATATAGATGACATAAAATTTACATATTAATCATTTCTAGGTTTACAATTTAGTGGCAGTAAGTACATTGGTGGATGGTTCTTCAACCATCACCACCATCCACCCCCACGACATTTTCATCAGCCCAGACCCTGTATGCCCATTAACCAGTAACTCTGCATTTCTCCCTCCCACTAGGGAGCAACCTGGCACCCACCATTCAACTGTGTGTCTCTGTGAATTTGACTATTCTAGGTACCTCATGTAAGTAGAATCAAGCACTGAATATTTTTAAATGATCTCGTTCCTTAAAGACAAAACAAAAAACCCTCCCAAAAAATGAAAAACATCATGTGTTACATAAATCTTAAGCATCTTTGATTTTACAGATTGGCTGAGTTTATTGAAAAGCCTAAATAAATCCCCTCTGTCCTGGGGCTCGTGGTTGGCTCAGTCCTTTGAGCATCCAACCCTTGGTTTCAGCTCAGGTCCAGTGGGTCCCGGAATCAAGCCCCATGTTGGGCTCCGTGCTCAGCAGGAGTCTGCTTGGACATTCTCTCCCTCTGCCCCCTCTCCCTCACGTGCGCTCTCTCTCTCTCTCAAATAAATAAAATCTTTTAGAAAAAAAAATCCTCTCCATCCCTCAAAATAGGATTTCGGATGAGGGATTAGTGAACCTGTATCTATACCAAAGCTTCATCAGCATAGGCTAGAGCCACTTGGAGTTTCTAGAGAGGGTTCGCTTCCCCGTCCTAGGGGAGATAATCCCAAGAATTCTGGAATTTCCTCTATCTCTAGGAAAGAAGTTGATGCCTTTTAATTGTAAGAGTAAGAAGTTTTGGTTTTGTTTTTTCCCATCCATCCAATTTGGGAGAATATTTGCTGAGGGAAACATATTTTCTTTCCTCACATCACATCAAATGAGTAAAGCTAACTGGTTAAAATTTCAGTGTTTTTTTTTTTGTTTGTTTGTTTTGTTTTTTAAGGGGTAACCCAGTTTTACTAAAAATAACTGATTGGTTTTTCTCAAAAATGTCATTAGAAAATGCGCAGTTATTTCCCTTATTTTATGGAACAACTGTTGGTATACAGGCTACCTTTTAGTTTCTAAATGTAAAGTTAGACAAAGGGAGCTATTTATTTCAGTTTGAACACCTTTTTTTATCCTTCAGTGTTGAAAAAGAAAGCATCCTGTGCGGTTATCCGGGAGGCCTCATGAACTTGGCCCGACATCGCAGCTGTCCTTGACCTCCGCAGCCATTGCCCCAGAAACCAGCTGGCTTCCCGCAGCTGAGAACTGGCAGCCCCTGCCTCAGCTCCCCCCAGCGCTTCTGTTTTCTGCTCTGAATATGTCTCTTAGCACTCAGGTATGTGCAACCTGAAAGCGTGGGCCGTGCCAGGGGTCATTTTCTATGTCAGTTTGGTGCGACACCATAGTCCCTGATACTTGATCAAACGTTATTCTGAATGTTTCCATGAAGGTGTTGTCTGATGCAACGAACATGGGAAGCAGTGGACTTTGAGGAAAGCACATTGTTCTCCCTAATGGGGTTGACGCTCCTCCAGTCCGCTGAAAGCTTCAGGGGAAAAAGGCGGACTCTGCTCCATGTAAGAGGGAGTTCTGCCAGCTGGTGGTCCTGTAGGGGCCCCCTTCCCAAGTCTCCACGCCAGCCTACCTCGCCAGCTTTCAGATCCGCTAAGTCTCTACAGTGCCGTGAGCTGGCTCCTTAAAACAAATCTGTCCATCTGTTGACCAGCCAGCTAGCTAGCTCCTGCTTCTGCTTCTCCAGAGTCCAAAGAAAGGTGGGGAAGAGAAGTTAGCCCCTCATGGGCCATCCCTTGATCCAGCGGGAAACTGGAGCCTGGATAAATGCTCCCACCTTATAAATGACTCTGAGGTGGTCAGTGTGGCTGCTTAGAAGCTCACAGTGGGATCTAGCCTCAGTTGGTCACGAATGTGACCAGTAGAACAGCTTCCAGTTGGTTCTGCCTTCTCCCTGATTTCAGTCTTCTTAGTTGCTTGCTCTTGCCTGGGGGTTACTTCCTAGGACAAACTACCCTCACACAAACCCTTGCAGAGGGGCCATCCGTGTCTCTCGGTGTGTCTCTCTGTACTTCTTCATGTCTCTGTCTCTCCCTCCCTGTCTCCCCCTCACACACAAACACACCTCTCCACTCCTCTTTCCTCTCTGCTGGTTTTACTCTTCGGTAGGTTAAGCTTACCTCTGCTGGAGTCAAGACACCCACAATTTTAGGCTTGTGTCTTCCTAACTTAGCAAGCCCCAAGTCAAGGAGAGCGTATCGCCCACAGTAGTGTGAGCACATTTCTGGCTTGAGGCTTCCTGATTCTGATTTGCCGAGCATAGGTAGTGGCCCCGCTCTGAACCAGTCTTTGGCTTCGATCAGGAGCCCTGTGACGAGGTCAGCCCCTCCCAACCCATGGACACCGAGAGCAGGAGAGGTATGCCCACCCAAGGGGGTCCATACTGGAAAGCAAATCCACAGACTGTGGACATTTTGTTCCCTTCAGCCTCCTCTCTACCTAAATTCATTCCCTCTTCCCATCAAGATAGCCAGGAAACTTCCTCTTTCTCTCCTGATCACCTCCTGGCTTAGCACCAGCGGCCAGTGGACACTGGATGTGGGCAGCTCTCTTACTTAAGTAGTAAGTGTAGGACTTCATCAAAATGACTTCTTCCCCTCCATTGCATTACAAGCATAGAATTTCAAAACGATGGTGCCCCACTCGGTTCCCCCTCCGTCGTCATCTACATCACCTCGCTCTTCCTCTGGCCCTTTGTGTTTCCCAACACCAGCTGAGTGTCCTACAAGTCATTTCTGACACCTAGAGTTAGCACAGACCCCACACATTAAGAAGGGCTCGGTCCTACAAGACTGCTCCCACTTCAGACACCAGCTTGAGGTCTTGGGGGGCCCACTTGAATTTATGTCCAACTCAGCTACAAATTCAGAGGTTCTCATAATCCCCCCTCATGTTTGCTAATGTACTAGAACAACTCACAGAGCTCAGGGAACTACTAGACTTGTAATTACCATTTTAGTATAAAGGATTCCAGTAAGCAACCAGGTGAATGGGGTACACGGGGTGAAGTCTAGAGGGGTCCAGAGTGCAGGAGCTTCTGTCCCTGTAGAGTTGGGAGATGCCTCCCAGCTGTTATGTAAATTGCTCACCATCCAGGAAGATCCTCTACACCTTTGTGTTCAGAGTTTTTAAAATCAAGGTTTTCCTCTGTAGGCACAATCGATTACGTCATTGACTATTGGTGATCGTCAGTGAGCCCTTCTCCCCTCCCCAGCTCAAAGTTCTAACTGTCTAATCCTCTGCTTGCGTTTTCCAGTGGCAGCCCCCATTCTGGAGCTGTCTAGCTCCCACACCTACCCCAGTCACGTCATGAGCATAGCAAGGGTACACCGAGCTCTCAGGAAATTCCAAAGGTTTCTGAAGCTCTGTGCCAGAAACCAGAGACAAAGACCAAATCTTATTTTCATTATACCAAACTCTTCTGTCAGGACTGCCTGCCTAGGGGCCCACCACTTACCATCTGGAGGAAGATTCTGGCTGCAGAGGGATGGGGCTGGTGGATGCTGACTCTTGTATTGGGACCTCCATTTTCGACCAGTGATCAATGCAATGATTTCCTTTCTTAAGGTGAATAAGCAGACACACTCATCAAAGTAAGCATTAGTCTTAGAAGCAGAAAGATGTTCACCTTTAGCCCAAAAGGCTGACCTATAACCCGTGTAATTTTCCATAAGGGTGAAGTAGGTGCTGGTTGCTACATTCTTAAAGGATCTCATGACATCCTGTATGTCTTCTCCATAGTTAATGTCAAACTGAATGATAAGTCCCAGAGAAGTCTCGCAGCAGTGGTTTTTGAGTAGAAATTGGAAGAAACATTTATGATCTAATACTCCGTGCATGTCCCCTCGCCCTTGATCACCAAGCAGATGTCCACCAGCTTCGTACAGGGGAAGTACCACTCTTTCAGCCCCCTGGTTCCTCTTTCCGTGCTACTTAAACTTACTAAGTTGCACCGTGGAACGGCTCAAGGATTCTTTCTTGACTGTTGCACTCAACGATCCCGGGCATTACTGACTTTATTATATGCACAAAAGAGAAGTATATTCTCATTAATGTGAGTTTGAGCTTGGTCATCCCTTTGTGCTAAACAGGGAGAGTCAAAGCCTCCTTCTACCACTTCAAGGAAGGACTTGATGCCCAGATGTGGGAAGCAGAGTCAGCAAGCAGCTTCTGTTAGAGTCTGTCCCCAGCACAGAAGGTCACCTTACCTCACTTGGTGTCACACCCTTCCTGGGCAGCTCCCAGCCAGTGATGAGTAATGTGACAATAAAGTCCCTGTCATTCTGGCTCAATGTAAGACAACTCTAATGGGCGGCATTCACTCCAGAACCACCTGTCAGGGTGGCCAACGCCAAGGTTTTGATGGGTCTACACTGCATTTCAACTTCTCCCTTCCCTTCCACCTGACCCGATTTTTTTCTCCTTGGAACAGGTGTCAGACATAGCTTGTCCCCCAGACTCCATCTCGGAATCTCCTTCTGGAGGACCAACCCATGACACCTTTGTAGACCCTAAACTTGGTGTACTAGTTCATCCTTCCTGACACTGGTTTCAAAGTGATTGAAATAACTGGAATGGCTCTGTCCTCACCATCTGGAGTTGGTGACCTCAGGTCCAATTACATTACTGTTGATCCCCGATGTTCTCCTTGGTTATGATGAAACCACTCAAGATCATTGCCATTCTCCATAACCAGGATAATCTTGAGTGGGTTTCCTTCCTTTGAATGGCTCTCCTTTCTTTTCCTACCCAATGTGGAGTTGCTTTTGAGGAAACTGGGTTCTTTTTTTTTTTTTGTCTGTTTTTACATGATCAATTTAAAGGATTATAGTCTCTCCCCAAACAAAAGTTTTTGGGGAGCTGTTTTCCTTGGAGACCTTCTCTTCCTTGGTTTCCCCTCTCACCTAAACACAGAAGCTCTTCATTCTAAAACTCTTGCCCTGGGTTACCTGGGTAGCTTAGTTGGTTAAGCATCTGACTCTTGATTTTGGCTCAGGTCATGGTCTCAGGGATGTGAGATGGAACCCCATGTCGGGCACTGGACTCAGCTAGGAGTCGCTTGAAATTCTCTCTCTCCTTCTGCCCTTCCCCCATCCCGTAAATAAATAAATAAATAAATAAATAAATAAATAAATCTCTTGCCCTAAACTTTGAAGCTCTTCAATCTAAAACTCTTGCTCTAATCTTTCTCGATAGGCAGTTGGCCTGTTAATCAAGGTCCATCTCCAACCTCATCACCTGTGGCACATGCACATGCATTCTGTATTCCAGCCAAGCCCGTCTCTTTGATCTTTGAGCATCAGGCACATTTCTAAAACCTTACCTATATCCTGCGCCTCCCCACGCTGCTTCTCTGCCTGGCTGCACTCGCTTGTCTTTTCCTCCCTATGTCTAGTCCCCTGCCCTCCATGAAGGTTCCCGGTTTCACTTCTTCCTTTGGGCCCTGAACACCTATACTTAAGAGTCGTGCAACCTTGAACTCTCTGTTACTCTTTCATGTAAATGAACTTGAATCCGGTTCTTAGTTGGTGGCTGCTCTTTCTTGTGTCTAATAATGCCATGCACTAATTTTACTGTCAGAGTGATACATGAAAAAGACAAATTAAAAGACTCTCAGAGATTTCCTTGAGATTGGCTTAAATTCCCAGAGGAGATTGTTCTGTTTTCTTCCTTTCAATGACATTTTCTTCCCATTGTATGCCGACACCCATCATGTGGCATAGAAGTGTTAATCATCCATGTGGAATTTTTATGTTTTCAAAGTCTCTGAAAAAAACCAACCCTCTACCCTGCCCCCATCAACTGAGCTCACAGGCCATGGCCCTCTGGACATGCCCAAACCAGTCTGATTTTGATTTTTGTTTTGTTTTGTTTTGTTTTGCTATTGGGTTACCGGCCAAGTTGCTAAACTGACTCGACTTGTTGGTTAAATGCCTGTGAATTCAGGGAAAACCAGTCAAACACATTTAAATCAACCCGAGACACAGAGTATGTCTATGTATGTGTGTATGTTTGTATGTACGTATTGCACAGTGTGTGCTGAGGTCCCCAGCGGAAAGGACAAGCAGACACTGGGTGAGGCGATGACATCGCAGGTATTATGTTAGTGCTCTGGGTCTCTAAGTAAGTAGAAAATATGCAGCACGGTGATGACTGTTTCAGACTCGCCAAGTATATAGTTTGACTCAGCATTTCACTTTGACGGGAAGAACCTCAGAGGACGATGAACGGACAAGACTTGAATGTGTATCATGTTACGAAACGAGGCATGTGAAAGCATGTTTCCAAAACTGGTTAGAGACCGGCTCCCCATACAATCTTGTCCGTCTCAGTATGCAGCATCACTGTCCATCCAGTTACTCAGGCCAAAGCCTCAGAGTCAACATCTCTTCCCCTCACCATACCCACCCCACCCCAGCCCCGCCGCCATATTTGCTGTATCTGCCAAGCTCTATCTTCACAATTCTTGTACTCGCAAACCTACCACTCATCACCACATCCACTAACATCGTCACTCCAGCCCAAGCCAGCAGGCCCTCCTACTTGAACAACTGCAATAGGTTTCTACCTTATTCATAGATTCAACCAAAAAATACTTCTTAAATTTCTGCAAGACAAAAAAAAAAATACCATATCAAAATCAATCACAAATGACTAACAAGGAAAAACCCCTCTCCCCCACCAAAACCAACTTTAGATTCCTTAACATATAAAGAGTTAATACAGTTTATCATTATTATTTTAAAACATAGTTCATTACTTAAAAGTAATTATTTAAATAGAAAAATGGGCAAATTATTTGAGCACTTTGTAATAAAGGAAATATAAATAATTCATAAATAAATGATAAGATGCTCAGTCATATCCTAACAAGTAAAATGAAATTCAAAGTTTAATGAGATCCTGTTGACACTTACAAGATCAGAAAAATTCAAAAAATCTATTAATGCCGTGATGCTGACGGAGGAACTGACGGTGGTAGGAGAGTAAATTGGTCCATTCTCTTTGGAGGACAATCTAAAAATGATACAAATTTTCACATGCATTTACTTTTTTTTGACCTGGCAATGCTACACCTAGAAATATAAGACAGTGGTAACAGTGGCTGGAAGGATATATAAGACAGTGGTAACAGTGGCTGCCTCTGGAAATATAACCAGAGAATTAGGGGTAAGGGAGAGGAGACTTGCTTTTTACTCCTATTTCCTTTATGACATTTGAATTTTTACTACATTAGATTACCTATTTTTCAAAAAACCATAATATATCATTTAAAACTTTTCCCATAGAAGTTTAAATAATAGTTTTATTTTGGTAATATAAAATTACATTCTGAAAGATAAAGAGAAAAGAACAGGTTTTAGTCTGTAATTTTAAAAACATTAGCATTATTTTCTGGAAAAGTGTAAGATTTTTACCTAGAGAAATAATATGAAATTTCACTTCTATTATGTCTTTGTGTTCTCAGAATTACTATATATAAACTAATACTTCAGACAAAATAATAGCTAATATTAATACTGTTTACTGTGAGCAAATGCTGTGGGAAGTGCTTCAAAGTTGCAGTACTGGTTTCATCTCCCTGTTACAGATGGAGGACTGAAAACTCAGAGAAATGAGGCCTAAGGTCACAGAGCTAGGAAGTTACAGAGCTGATGCAAGCCTACACAGTCTGACACCAGAGCCCACATTCTTAATCACGGTACAGTTTATTTATTGTGTTATTAATGACTCATTTGCTTCACACAAAACAACACTTAAGGGTACATAATTTCCAATTCAAAATAAATACTTATCTGAAAAAAGAATCTAGGGGCTCTTGGGTGGCTCAGTCGGTTAGGCGTCTGCCTTCAGCTCATGTCATGATCCCAGGATCCTGGGATCGAGCCCTATACTGGGCTCCCTGCTCAGTGGGGAGCCTGCTTCTCCCTCTCCCTCTGCCTGCCGCTCTGCCTACTTATGCTCTCTCTCTCTCTGTCAAGTAAACAAACACAACCAAAAAAAAAAAAAAAAAAAAAAAGCATCTAAACTTGACCATAGGAACTAAAAACACAAGTGTTGTAAATTCAGAAGTCCCATAAGTAAAGCCATAATATTGTTTCTGATTTTATGGTCAATGATTCAGAAAAATAAAAATATCATATTTTAGGATGCTTGAATAACAAGGGGGAAATATGACAACTGGGTTATACATATAGTACACATGATTTTTTGAGTTTCTATTCTTTTTTTGTTTTTAAGATTTTATTTATTTATTTGAGACAGAGAAAGCAAGAGACAGAGCATGAACAGAGGGAGAGCATGGATCCCAGGACCCAGGGATCACGACCTGAGCAGAAGGCAGATGCTTAACTGACTGAGCCACCCAGATGTCCCTATGTTTATATTCTTGACCTTCCTGAAACCTTTTGTTTTTATTTTAGTTTGAGTTACTATTAATTTGTATCAATGTACTATTAGTTTCAGGTGTGCAGTATAGTGATTCAGCAATTCTTGCATCATCCAGTGCTCATCCCAAGCTCACTCCATCCCCGCCATCTGTCTCACCCACCCCCCACACCCCCGCCCTCCGGGAACCATCAGCTTGTTCTCTACAGTTAAGAGTCTGTTTCTTGGTTTCTCTCTCTTTCTCTTTTCCCCCCCCCCCGCCTTTGCTTATTTGTTTTGTTTCTCATGAAATCTGAAAGTAACAAAGAAAATGTTTTCGGTCAGTGTTAAGGATTGACTTGTGCTCCCCCCACCCCCCATGCAAGATATGTTGAAGTCCTAACGTCCTATTATAGGTTGAATTATGTTCCTCAAAATTCTTATATTGAAGTCCTAATTCCTATTACTTCAGAATGTGACAGCATATAGGGAAAGGGTCTTTATAAAAGTGATCAACTTAGGGTGGGTGTTAATCCAATATGACTAATACCCTTATAAAAAGAGGAAATAGGACACAGAGACAGATATGCACAGTGGGAGGATGCTATGAAAAGACACAAGGAGAAGACGGCCATCTACAAGCCCAGGAAAGCCTGAAACTGATTCTTCTTTCACGGCCCTAAGCAGACACTAGCCTCTCCGACCCATGAATGGGACCAAATTTGCAAACAGGACCTTTGCAGATACAGTCAAGTTAAAATAAGACCATGTTAATTAGGCTCTCGATCCAATGACTGGTGTCCTCTTAGGAACAAGAGATGACACAGACACAGGAGAACCCCTCGTGAAGTCAGAGGTGGAAACTGGAGCCATGTGTTTGCGAACCAAAGACTGATAAGGATTGCTGGCAAGCCCAGAAGCAACAAGAAAGGTGTGGAGCAGTTGGTCTCCTAGACCAGGGAGCCTCCCCCTGCCCTGCTCCTTGGTGCAGACCTCTGGGCTCCAAAACTGTGAGAGAATTCATTTCCATCGTATGATGTCCCCCTGCCCCTGGGGGACTCTGGGTTGTAACCAGTGCCTTGGAGTGAGCACACCCTAGACGGGGGTCTCGAGTTCCTGTCCAGCACCCTACCAGGCACAGGTTTCAGACCACCCCCAAGGGACTTCACATGCAAGCACTTGGGATCCAGGAACAACGAGAGAATTCTCCATAAAAGCATGGCACGTGTTGCTGGTTGAGATCAGAAGCACCCCCAGAAAGGGGAAGAAAAAATGCAGGAAACAGGAATTCCAGGGGATCCAGGAAGAGCAACATCATCCAACCTGTTGAATGATCTGCCCATGTTCTCTGGAGTCCAGAAGGGTGGCTGCTGACATCCAGTCCTGCTAGTCACTTGGGTAACTTTGACGCATACATCGGCATCTTGGATCTTAGTTGACTTTACATTTATTTTTTCATAAAATGTTTGCTCTTCGGGGCTGATATTCAGATGGTGTAGCTACATTTTGGTTACTAAAAGATGAATGGTTCCGTATTGGGGGATAGCCACTCTCCTTACTACTTTGGTCTCCGCCCTGGAACCTCTTGGATTTCCCTACAACCCAGCAATGAAAATGCAGGGTGCAGCTGGCCATCTCCCCAACATTATGGTTGGTGTTCTTTCTAATTAGTTGACTGTTAAAGATTTTGACTCTTATCCCCAGATCAAACACTTGCTGTGTATCTAATCCAGTGAACACAGCTGTGGGGGACAGAAAAGAATTAGACCATCTCTGCCTTCAAAAAGTTTAAACTTGGGGTGCTTGGCTGGCTCAGTTGGAGGAGCATGCGACTGTTGATCTTAGAGAGTATTTAAAAATAAAACCTTAAGGGGCACCTGGAAGGCTCAGTGGGTTAAAGCCTCTGCCTTCATCTAGGGTCATGATCCCAGGGTCCTGGGATCGAGCCCCACATCAGGCTCTCTGCTCAGCGGGGATCCTGCTTTCCCCATTCTCTCTGCCTGCCTCTCTGCCTACTGGTGATCCCTCTCTCTGTCAAATAGATAAATAAATAAAATCTTTAAAATAAATAAATAAAAATAAAAATAAAACCTTAAAAAATGTTTACACCTAATTGAATTGGGGACAAACACAGTTTAAATAATTAGGAATAAGTACATGCCAAGCTCTGTGTTTTCATCCATGTGGGCTCCTATAATGAAAACACAATTGACTAGGTGGCTTAAACAATTATTTCTCATAATTCTAGAGACTGGGAAGTTCAAGGTCAAGACCTCAGCAGATTCAGAGACTGGTGAGAACCTGCTTCCAGGTTAATAGAAGGCTATCTTCTCGCCATGTCCCCGCACAGTGGAAGGGATGGGGTTGCCCTGGGTAGGTTAGGGGGGTCCCTTTTATAGGGGCACTAATCCTGGTCATGAGGGCAGAGGCTTCACCTCCCCAGGGCCTCACATCTTAATGCCATCACACTGGGCATCTGAACATCAACAGGTGAATTTTGGAGAGATGTATCCAGTCTACGGTGTTCTGCAATTCTGACATTTAAAAAGTGAACATTTTTTGGAAGAAAAAAATTGTCAAAACATAATACAAGGGCACAGTATTCCTCTCCAACTTTCCCGATTGGTTGAGTCTAGCCATGACCCTCAGCTTTCAGTAAGGCTCCAGGATACTCAGATTAAAAATTCATCAGTCAGTGGTTTTGTTAATGCAGTTTCCATCACTTTATTACATTTTTCACAAACTAATGAGCTCTTCTCACCATGCATATATTGACACAGCCAGACTGAATACACAAGGAACCTGTAAAATTCTGTAACCAATATTTTCTGTAACAGGATCTGTGGCATGTTGCTTTCCAGCAGAAAGAAGCTTTCTCAGAGGGAATCTAAAATAGGCAGTGCAAAGACACCTGTGATTTCTCTCAGCATACTCCGAGCCACATGGGTGCCAAAGGGGAAAGAAGATGACAGAAGATCCACCATCTTCCCAGGGCACGGCTTTGAAATGCAAATTCGTTTCCACTTGACCACAGACCAAGAAGGTGAGTCTCTGATGACACCACAGTGACTGACCATCTGGGCTGTGTTTGGTCCAAGTCCTCAACTCAGTTTCAGTTTTCTGAGATACAAAATATGACCTGAACCTACCCATGAACACTGCCTGACTGGTAGAGTTCTCAAGGCCTAGTGAGAACCAAAGTTGGCAATTAGAGCCAGAGAGTGATGAGTTAGAGTCCAGGACCCTTTTCTGTTCTCCTTCCTGGTAATTTGAATAGGATTTGGAAAATCATTTGAGAAAACTATGAGCCTCTTCACATAATTTCATGTTGACATCTAATTGTTTTCATCGTAACTCTGACATTTCTGGAATATTATAAATACTGAATATTAAAGTTTTTTAAATATTAAAATATTCTTAAATCATCACATCACTCACTTGAATAAACACAATGGAATCTAAATGCCATAGCAATCTCATAATCACATCATTCATTTAAAAACACAGATTGTCTTTACAGCTGAACAATTCTCATTACTTCTGGTTGCCCTTCAAACTTCTTTCTCTTCTACCTCTTCCTTAGTAGTTTATCTTAATGTAATTTTTAAAAAGATTTCATTCATTCATTCATTCATTCATTCATTCATATATTTTAGAGAGAAAGCATGACGTGGGGAATTGGGGGAGAGGCAGAGGGGGACGGAGAACATGAGGGAGAAGGAGATGGAGAGAGAATCTGAAGCAGATTCTGCACTGAGTGTGGAGCCTGATGTGGGGCTTGATCTCAGGACCCAAGGAGATCACAACCTAAGTCAATAGTCAGATGCTTAACTGACTAAGCCACCCAGGCACCCCTTAATGTAATTTTTTACACTTGAAAGTTTTTCTGTTGCTCACTCTTTCATGGTGCTTTGCAATAAAAATATGTATGTAAATTTATTTATTTATGTATTTATTTTGAGAGAGAGAGAGAGATTGAACTGCACAGGGGTGGGGAGGGGAGGGCGGGGGCAGAGAAAGAGGGAGAGAGAAAATCTTAAGCAGGCGCCACACTCAGTGCAGAGCCCACTGCAGGGCTCAGCTTCATGACCCTGAGATCATGACCTAAGCCTAAATCAAGAGTCAGCTTAACCAGCTGAGCCATAAAATTGAAAGTGATAAAAATTTCTTCTGTATTGAGTTGATATTATAATTACTTAGTCCACAATTGATTAATAGAACAAAAATATATCATAAACTTGACAAATGATAATTAAAGTATAGTTTTATTGAAAATGTTGCTCAAAATTAGAAATAGCCTAGACGACCATCGATAGAAGAACAGATCGACCGACCAACTGTAGTATATTTGTGCAATGGAATCTTACTTGGGAATAGAAAAGGACAAACTACTTATTCATGAAACAACATAGATGAATCTTGAAAGCCTTCTTTTAAGAGAATCTAGACACACCAGAGGACGGGTTATATGATTGGCATTTATAGGAAGTTCTGAAACGGGCAAAACTAATCTACGATCGAAGAGCATCAGAACAGTGGTTGGGGCGCCTGGGTGGCTCAGTGGGTTAAAGCCTCTGCCTTCGGCTCAGGTCATGATCCCAGGGTCCTGGGATCGAGTCCCACGTCGGGCTCTCTGCTCAGCAGGGAGTCTGCTTCCTCCCCTCCCTGACTGCCTCTCTGCATACTTGTAATCTCTGTCTGTCAAATAAATAAATAAAACCTTAAAAAAAAAAACCCAAAAAACAAAAACAGTGGTTGCTTCTGGGCAGATTTGGGGCAGGGACCGGCAAGGAGATGATGCCAGGGAACTTTCCGGGTGAAAAATATGTAAGTAGATGGGAAAATGGAGGCGGGTGGAGAGAAGACATCCAGTTGAGAACAAAGAGGGTCTGACCAATGCTTGTGGCATGAAAGGGGAACCCTGATATTAGAGACACTGCAGAGGTACAATCAAATGGACTTAGGGTCGACAGAATGATCCAGAATCAGCGACCAAGTGCCTGTTTAGGGAGAGAAGGCCAAGCTGTTTTAGAATTTTCTGACCCCAGGGACAGTAAACTTGAAGATCCCAGCAGTGAAAATAGAAAACACATTCTGGGAGTAGAGAGAAGTCATCTCTGAACTTTTGTATCTTCAGGCACCAGAGGGATCCCCAGAGGGAGAGTCTGAGCAGGAATTCAGAAGTGTGTGTATGAACTTCAGAAGCAAGTTCAGGGACAAAGAAGTCGAGTTGCACGATGGTTGTGTAGCTGATGTCACTGCTCCGGGGACCCAGCTCGCGCTCACGAGGCACGGGGAGCAGACGGGGACGGTTGGCGTCACAGCATCACCTGCGGGCCCAGGAGGGAGGAGCTTAGGGGCAGCAGGCTCGGAGTCAGAGGAGATCAGCACCAAACCGAGAGAGTCTAGGACTCTACCTACCTGAGGGATGATTGACGAAGGGTAGACAGTGGAGAGGGAGGAGAGTCAGAATAAAGCCTCAGTGAAGCTGAGAGAAGGAAGAGTTTACAAAAGGGAGGGGTGGTCAGATGATGACGTTAGATGCTGTACAGGTTAAGTAGCAAGAGCCCTGAGACGGGGCCGCCACATGTTACCAAGACAGCAGCGTCTGTCCCTCACACCTGGGAGGATGGTGGTCCCGGCATTTTTGGGGAGGGCACCCAGGGTTGCTTCTGAACATCCTGCGATGCATGGGACAGCCCTTCCTGCAACAAACACATGCTTTACCCCAAATATCAACAGTGCAGAGGGGGAAATCCCTGCAGATACCGCAGCCCTGGTGTCCGGATTTTCTGGGGTTAATCCATTTTCAGACATTCGTATCACAGCATTGTCTCAAATACAGGCTTTGAAGACGTGTTCCCCAGTGTCGGGAACCTTGAGGGGAGCCATCCCTTGAATTTTAGCCGGAGGGGTGAGACCTGTGTTCTACTTTATTTTGGAGCCTATATCCCGTCGGCTGGCTTCTTCTCCACTCTCATTTTTTAAACTCTTAGCCTGATGCTCGAGAATGATGATTAATCGTCCATGATCTCCAGGGAACCACGCTACAACCTGTTTTCTACCTTTGCACGAAAACTCTCATGTACATACTTCTCCACACACACACACACACACACACACACACACACACACACGCACACACAGGTGTGCACCATTTTGCACACATCCTTATCCTCCCTGATGTATCTAATTTCTCCTACTCATTGGGCTGGTCTAGTTGTGGCCACTTCCTTGTTCCTCCCCACCCCCCGCTCCACACTCAGGAGCCACTGGTGTCCCACACATTCCAAGGTTTGAAAATTATGTGCCAGTCCCAACTCCTTGATGAGAATCGGAGTTGACAGTTTTCTGGAAAACAAAAAAAATTCATTCCTTCTCACCTGGTCCTCTGTATCTCCTCCCTATAGGACCTTTCCAATGAATTTCTAAATTCGTTAAAATCTACCTGACTCAATTCCATATTCTTCACAGTGCTGACCTTTCTCTTTCACAGAATTCCACTTTCCTGCTTTGGCTATGAGACCAGAGGGTCACACAACAATTTTAAAAATGAAAGACTGACATTAAATATCTCTCCCTTCTTATTACACTCCATGGCACGTCTTCACTTCCCCCCCTGCCTCCACCCACCGGCTTATATTGGCCAGAAGAGCTCCCCTGCTTTTTGGCTCCAGGGCTTTGACTCTGCAGCTTTATTCAGAGTTGCTCTCATTCCGAGTTTCCTAGGGAATTAGGGGAAATTAGGTGCTGGTGGCCGCAGGTCAATTCTCCCCTGACCAATGTATCACACATACACTCTGAGTCTCCTTTGGTTTGAGAGCTAGGGGAACTGAACGTTTTATAATCATATGTTTATATATGATTTATATACTTATATAAATTATATTGTATTATTATATATTATATATTTTATAATTGTATATACATATATGTAAATATAATTATATATACATATATGTGTGTATATATACACACACACACACATATGTACATATACATATAATTATAAACCTGGCAAAAAGTACAGCAACAGTTTCTTGGGGACTTCTTATAAGTTACAGTTTACCGAAAATAAAACAACAGTAACAGCTGATTTTTTTCCAAACTGCTTTTGGAGACATCAATCTGTTACTTGTAAGTTCACTTCCTACTCTTCTTGTTACTACTTGAATGAGTTTGTGTTGATCAGATCAGTAAGGGCTACATTTTTAATGATGGATATTTTATCGCCGGTCTCCTAGTGTGGTCAGCTTTAATTTTTAATCTACTGGTTTATTTATTTAGACATTGGCGGCTGGATCGTTTGTGTATTTGGTCTGTGACTCATTTCTCTGAGGCTGGTTTCTCGTAAAATGCTGAAGCACAAAGAAGGATAGTTATGTAATCAAGTGATGCTTTGATAACAGGCACGATGGGCATCGGCAATGAAGGAGGCGTTCAGAGATCCGGCGGCAAGAAAGGGGAAAAGTGGACTGAAAATAAAAGTGTGCAGAGCTTCCGGGACCCGTGGGACAATGACCATCTAACATTCGTGTCCCTGGAGTCCCCAGCCTTTGGCCAGGGAGAGACAGGACACCAAGGGGAACTGGAGAGGAAATTCCACTCCTTCCAGAAGCCTTTCCGAAATGCAATCGTTTATATCCTGCCTGAACACATTCTGCAAGGCCAGTCTTTGCACTTCTGCTGTTCATGAAGCTGAGCCTGCTCTGCATCCGCCCCTTTGTGACCGCTCTCCCTCCGGCCTGCCTCGCTCCTGCTTCCCTCCCGGTGCCTTCCCTGAGCACGCATCCCATCAGCACGCTAGCACAGGTTTGATTCTATTTTCTAGCAAACCCCAACTTTTTATCCTTCTGGAATCCTGTTATTTCCATGTTTTTCTCCTAGCTATATCTTCCAAGTTTTTAATTTCTCTCTCACGCACTTTCTATTTCTTTGTAGATTTACTCTGTCTTTTAATCTTTTTCCTTTCTTTTTTTTAGAAAGAAAGAGAGAGTGAGTGTCCATGTTGGGGGAGGGTAGGGAGGAGGGAAGAGAATCTTAAGTGGGCTCCGCGCCCAGCCCAGAACCCAACCCGGGGCTCAGTCTCAGATCGTGAGATGAGATGGTGACCTGAGCCTAAACCAAGAGTCAGATACTTAACCGACTGAGCCACCCAGGTGGCCCTAAGCTTTTTTTTTTTTTTTAAGATTTTATTTATTTATTTGACAGACAGACATCACAAGTAGGCAGAGAGGTAGGCAGAGAGACAGGGAGGAAGCAGGCCCCCTGCTGAGCAGAGAGCCTGATGTGGGTCTTGATCCCAGGACCTTGAGACCATGACCTGAGTCAAATACAGAGGCTTTAACCCACTGAGCCTCTGTAAGAGGCTTTCTTTCTTTCTTTTTTTTTTTTTTTTGCCTTCCCTATCACCAAGTTGGGTCTTAACAGTGACTATTTTATCATTTATTTATTTATTAAAGATTTATTTATTTACTTGAGAGAGAGAGAGCATGAGTGGAAGGCACAGAGGGAGAGACAGACAGACAGAATCTCAGGCAGACTCCCCGCTGAACACAGAGCCTGACACGGGGCTCCATCCCATGACCCCAAGATCACAACCCAACCTGAAACCAAGGGTCAGCACTCAAGCTGCTCTGCCACCCAGGGGCCCAACAGTGACTATTTTATCTTTTAATATTTTCACTAAAAATGTTTTTAGTTCCAAAAAGTTTATGTTCGTGTGCGCATGTGCTGTGATGCCTGGAATTTTCTTATTTTAATTCAGCTTTTGTCTGACTCCTCCAACAATTTTTTCTCTATTACTAGTATTCTTTTTTTGTTTTAAGAGTTGCTTATTTATTTGCAAGAATGCAAGTGCATGAGCAGGGGGAGGAGCAGAAGGAAAGGGAGAGAAAGAATCTTAAACAGACTTGTGGCTGAGTGTGGAGCTTGACACAGGACTCGATCTCACAATCCTATGATCATGACCTGAGCTGAAATCCAGAGTCAGACACTTCACTGACTGCACCATCCAGGTGCCCCCCTATCGTGAGTGTTCTGATAATTGTTTCTCTGTGGCCACCTGGTCCCTTTAAGGTACTGTATTAGCGTCTTACTGCTGCTGTAGCAAATTAGCCCATTACCATGTGGCCTGACATGACCCAGATATATTCTCTTACAGCTCTGGAGGTCAGAGGTCTGAAATCAAGATGTCAGTGAACTTCATGCCTTCTGGAGGCTCTAGGGAAAAATTCATTTCCATGTTTCCTGCTTCTAGAGCTGCCTAGCATTCCCTGACTTGTGGCCCCATCCTCCGTCTTCTGTGATCATGTTACCTTCTCTGGCTCTGGCCCCCTGCCTCCCTCTTATAAGGGTTTTTCTGATTATATTGGGCCCAGTGGATAATCCAAGATCATCCCTCTCTCAAGATCCTTAATCACGTCTGCAAAGTCCCTTTTGCCATGTAAGATCATATATATCCCCAGGTTCCAGGGACTAGGACGTACATGTCTTTGAAGGGGTATTATTCTGTCTACCACCTTACTTAAATGGAAGCCACTCTGTGAATGAGGAAAACAAAATGGCGCCTGCCCCCATGGGCCTGCAAGGGTGGCAGCGGACATGTCATCAGTTCTCTGTTATAACATTGGGAGGAAGGCTTCCTGACCCCTCCTCTTCTCAGCTACTAGGACTTATATGTTCTGGCCTTTGCATACAAGACACATTTACCTCCCTTCCTCCTCCACAGCTTCTTGGAACTCAGGAAGACTAGTAGGTTCCTACCAAAGTACCATAAGGAACCAGAATAACCCTCCCCCTGGGGTTCTATGATAGTTAATCTTATGTACCAACCTGGTGAGGCCACGGAACCCTCACATTTGATTAAACTCCAGACTACACGTTGATCTGAAGGTATTTTCCAGGTGAAATTACATTTAAAACCGTAGACTTTGAGTGAAGCAAAGTACCTTCTATAGTGTGGGTGGGTCTCTTCTAATCCATTGAAGGCCTTAAGAGCAAAATACTGAGGTCTCTCAAGAAAGAGGAAATTCTGCCTCTAGGCTGCCTTCAGACTCAAGCTGCAGCATCAGGTCTTTCCAGGGTCTTCAGCTTGCTGGCCTGCCCCGCAGATTTTGGATATACCCCACGATGGTGTGAGTCAATTCCTTAAAATCAGTCAGTCAATTAATCTCTTTCTGTATATTCATACACACACACACACACACACCTTATCAGTTCCTTTTCTCTGAAGATCTCTGACTACTCCAGGTCCACAGATCTCCACAGGCCAAGCCCTCTCCAAGAAGGCTTCTCCAATCTTATTGTAGGATTGGTTGTGGGTCCCACAGCCCCTCTCTTATCCGATGTGGGAGGCTCGCGTGGGCCGACTCTCTCTAAGAGAGAGTCCAGAGGTCTCCTTCTACCTTCCAGGATCCCCCGGCATTGTTTGGAGTTGGGAGAGGAGTAGACCATGGGGCCATTTAAGACAACATTTTCCCAAAATTTTGTCAGGATTCCTTTTTAGCCTCATTTTATATCGAGACTTCTGTTAGCTTCCCAGAATTTTATCATTCTCTTATTGGATAACTATGTATCTTATGTCTTGGTCTAAGACACTGATAAAAACATAAAACAGAGGAGAACCAAAGATACCCATCCCAGAAACTCTCTCTTTAGGATCCAATTATTTTTTCATTTAATCCCTCATTTTCCTCAGGCTCTGTTTTTAGAAATTAAGTTTACTTTTGTTCTCATTTTTGTGTGGGGAACTTGGTAGCCTTGTATCAGAGGTCCCAAGTTTAATTGTTGTTAAAGTCCCAAGTTGATTCCCTCTTGGGAATCAGTGTTTTCCTCCCTGGGGATTATTTGCAGTGTGGTCTCCCAGATCCCCTGCCTTGGCTCCCGCCCCCCCAACCCTGCCTCCTAATGGACTAACGTCCCTTGCTAAGCTCAGTAAACAACTTCAAACTCTCCACTCTCAGCTCTGGAGCCAACCCTGCCTCTAGCTGTGGGGCATTTCAAAAGTGAAAGTCAATAGATCAAGTGAGTCCCGATAAAGTCTACTACGTTGCTGGGTGTTCTTGAACTGGCCCTGGTTCTAGAAGCCAAGTTCATTGCTGCCACCTAGAACTCAGTTCCAGTGTCTCTGTCTCACTGTCTTTTTAAAAAGATTTATTATTAATTTTGGAGAGAACTAGAGCGAGTGTGGGGACGGGGAGGCGCAGAGGGAGAGGGAGAGAGAGCCAGAAATTTATGCAGACTCCATACAGAGCAGTGAGCCTGGGAGGCTCGATCCTAGGACCCTGAGATCACCAGGCGAAATCGAGTCCCACATGAACCCACGGCACCACCCAGGCGTCCCTCCAGTGGCTCTTCACCTCTTAGTTTGTAGCCTGACAACCAGCAATCCCTTCAGTGGGTCCTGCAGCTGCCAGACCTGTGGGACGTTACTGCTTGTCTCTTTGGATCATCAGGTGCTACCCTCTCCCCACCGCCTGGTCTCAGGGGTCTGCACAGCACCCGAATCTGCCTTCTTCTCTGAACTGCTGCGGTGCTAATCCCCACCCAGGCCGTTGCCAGCCGCAGTCCTTTTGGCAGGCGATGCCCTGCCTACTGGTGGATCCTCTTCCTCACAGCATCTGTCTTTGCCTCATGAGGGAGCCTAGACTTCCGACACAGACCCCTCCTGAGCCTTCCCACACACCCACCCCAACCCCAAGCTCCCATTCTGGTAGAAAAGATATGGAATTTGGAGACTCCCCAGCAGGGCAGCTGCTCCTTGGAGATGGGAGCAGGTGTGGCTGGGGTGGGGCGGGGTGGGGGACCTCATTTTGTCCGTGCTCAATTATATTAAACTCTGAGTTGTTATGAAAAAAAAAAATGGATTTTTCTCAATCCTATTAGACTCTTGGTTGTTAAGGACAAAATGTGATTTTCACATTCTCATTGTACCTCCCCAAATACGTAATATAATATATTAAATTGCCCTTCACCAATGGCTCTCCTATAGTTCACCAACTACAAGGTTTGGTTCTCTTATAAAACTGGATCAGGAAGATCTGAGAAGTGTGCGGCCGCGTTGAAAACCCCGTGTTAGCCTGAGCACAGGAAGAGAATGGTCAGGAACATTTTCTTCCAGCTCTTCTCAGACAGCAGCCGAGGAGCCTTCAGCACGTTCTTTTTTACACTTTGGTGACTCATTTCCTCACTTGTAACACAGAAATCCTGAGGCAGTGCCAACCAGCCATAAAATGCTGTTATGAAAATTCCAGTCGTGGAGTAATTAAAACGTCGTTTCATATATGATTTTGACGTTATGGCTTTATAATACAATACTCCAGGGTTTGAATATCTGACATTATTTCTGGCTCCGTTTGTTGTGACTAGAAACTGTGAACTGTAGAGACCGGGATGGAAAATCACTCTCTGCCTAGCACCCCGGACCGCGGTGTCCATAAAAGGCAATGTGCTGGCTCGAGAAATCGCATGATTTCATAACTAACCTGTGATCCCCGCTGCCCCCTTCACATCCGAAAGCACACTGGCAGAGAATGGAGATAAGTCTTGTTTTTTCACATGCTTCCAGCTCCTAGCTCCTTGCCCGAGTCTTGTAGTTATAAAGACATTTCCCTGTAGACGTATTATCGCTCCTGCGGGAAGAATAGTCCATAGTCCTGTGCGGTAGCCTCTCTCCTAATGCAGAAATCCCATTTACAAGATTCACAGATGACCTGCCAAGGTCAATTCATTCATTCATTCATGCCTCGAGTGCTTCCTGCATTGCTAGACATGGAGCTAGGACCCCCACCCCCAGCATCGGCAAAGATGGAGATGAACATTTATTCACGTGCGAGTAGTTTATTTGAGAGAGGATCCTAGGAGATACAGGACGTGGTGACTGTGTGACAAGGAAGGGGAGGAAGGTGACAGAGCATCCATTACTGAGTAAGTTAACCACTGTGGGCAAATAGAGCGCAGTCCTACCAAGGAACCTGAAAACTGTGGCTCAGAATTCACCCATCCGAGGGGCAAGGGAGCTGGGCTGTTTATTCACCAGGTATCTGTTTGTCATTGTGTTTCAGGGGAATTAATTGTCCAACACATCTGACTTCCCTGGGTGCATGTCCCAAGGCCAGAAAAAACCTTCAAGTGGATATTTTCAGGAGTCAGTGGTAAGCAGCCTTTGACTTCAGAAGTGAACACTGAGGGGGTTGGCGTGGGGGGACCCCCATAGCTTCTGCTACGTACGGGCAGACAGAATTCAGATCCCCTCTTTACCTCCCTCCTTTTTACCTGAAGGAGGGAACACGACATGGGCTCCTTGAACCCAGTAGCCCAGGATAAGGAGGGCTAGAAGGGAATAGGGGGAACACCAGAGTAATGAGCATAATAAGTCTGAGGGAATGTATGCCCAACCCAAGTCAAATTGTGGTGAAGATGGGCAGGGAGAGGAGCCACAGCTTGAGATGACATCAGTCCATGACTGGTCGCCAGTTGTGCAAAGGATGAGACCGTCTGGAATGACATGGAAATACTAGCTTTCCCACAAGCGTCAGGTGGTGCCCCGGGGGGAGAAAAACCTGATCCAGAGGGAGATCTTTGGCAGAAGGGTTGGAAGGAAGCAGGCGAGCTGGACAAGGCCTCTAGCTCTAGCGGGCAGGGCAGGCCCACCAGGGGCATGGAAGGTGCAAAACTGGATGTCCGTGTTCTCACTGGACCTGCACCATTCCCTGCCAGTCACCTGGGCAATGCAGGGAATGCCAAGACTGGCCCAAGCCCACCGGCTTGCTGGGAGGACTAACGAAAATCCAGCAGGGCTATAAGCTGTTTTGGCTGCGTGATATGGGAGGGGAGCTCCTGGCTGCTGGGCCAAGTGGGGTTGATTTTCCAAGGTAAGGCAGCTTGGAGTGAAGCACGCTAATTTTTAGGATGTTTTCCTCTGGGTTGGACTGAAATTTGCCTTCCTTGAGCTTTTCCCTGGTCCTCATGCCCCCTTTTGGAATTCCTTGATCAGTCCCAGGGAAGTTTGTGTCAACACCGTTCCGGGCCCATGGCAGCCAATAATAAGCCCCCTTTGGGCAGGTGCTTATGCTTTGTGAGATATCAGGATGGTCATGGCAAAAACGTGCCTAATAGCGCTTCCCCTGGTTTCAGCTAGCCTGTTCTGTATCAGATATTTCCAGGGAAAGCAACCCTGCCGGGGATGCAGGTAGGGTCTGTAGTGCTTTACCACCAAGCTCCTCATCCCCAACCTTCTATGTCCCTTCTCGAGCTCACAATTCAAGGCACTATCTCAAACAGCAATGTCCTTCTCCTTTCCTTTGGTCTGGCCTTATAAACCCAATGCTGGGATTTCTCTCCATTGTGGTGTTCATCCTCTTGCAGAATTTTAAACATACTGAACATGTGTTTGGGTTGTCTCTCATTGAAAGAAATGTATCTTGCTTCTCTATGAACCTGCCATGTGGATCAGAAGGGCATTAATGTATTTTATGTGAGCAGAAACTTAAAGCACAAGGAACTTGGAGATGGAAATGTTTTCTGTGCTAGGTGCCAGAGCAGGGTGACAATAAATAAGGGAGCCATCTCATTCAACCCAAACCGAAAGAAAAACAAAAAATAATTATCATTGTTCTGGGCAGAGCAGCATCTTTAAGAATGAATAACAATGAAGCATACATTTTGGCAAGTCTGCCGGTGGTCACTTTGGCGAATTTGTATAAATGATACTCTTAAGTCCTAACTGGGATTTGAAACATGGCTCCTTTTAAGATGGACACAAGCCTTTTATTGTTCATTCTGCTTTATAGTAACGCTCAGCTACAGACAGCAAACAGTTGGAATCGTCTAGAAGTTATAGAAGGAAATTGGAAAGTTTGGCTAAAAGGGCTTGTGTCTTTTTTTTTTTTTTATTATTATATGACAGATAGAGATCACAAGTAGGCAGAGAGGCAGGCAGAGAGAGAGAGATGGGGAAGCAGGCTCCGTGATGAGCAGAAAGCCCGATGCGGGACTCGATCCTAGCACCCTGGGATCATGACCTGAGCTGAAGGCAGAGGCTTTAACCCACTGAGCCACCCAGGCGCCCCAGGCTTGTGTCTTTTGAGCCAAACATTTCCTATGTCATTGTAGTTGCCTGTTTATGGATTTCTGAGAAATTAAAAATAATGTGCCATTATTACAGCAGGCACGGACACCAAAGAGAAAGGACAGGCCACACCAAAGAGAAAAAGAACAAGCATGAAAATTGCACAAAAAGGAACTCAGAAGGAGGGGTAGGATGGCTTTTTCTTCCCAACTAAAAATGATCAGAAGAAATTGGGAAATGGGGTTTTCTCAATCTAGAGAATAATCTTTTTTTTCTTTTCTTTTCTTTTTTTTTTTTTTTGGTTCACAGCTGGTTATCCCCAATTCTCTTCATTTTTCTAGAATTTCTAATCACATTAAATATCTCAGCAGTGGGGCCCCTGGGTGGCTCAGCTGGTTAAGCATCTGCCTTCAGCTCAGGTCATGATCCTAAGGTCCTGGGATGGAGCCCTGCTTTGGGTTCCCTGCTCATCGGGGAGCCTGCTTCTCTCTTTCCCTCTGCCGCCCACCCCCACCCGCACCACCCTCCTGCCCCCGTGATGCTCTTTCTCAAATAAATATATAAAATCTTAAAACAAAAATCTCAGCAGTGGATTATCATTAACAGTATAGTTTAAAAATTCCTACCTGGAGAATTTCTATATATTTCTATATATACACTTACTCCAAGTTTAAGTATATATATTATATAATATTTTTATATTATATATTGTAAATATATTAACAGAAATATATATATATATTTGACAAATACTTTTCTCTTTGATGTTATTGATGCTCTGACTATATGTTCATTTTATGTGAATGTATTTCTTTTACAAACCACCTTTCTTCCTTTAACATTTGAACTGGGAACTCCATTTCCATTAATTCCCATCCTACCAAAAAAGAAACCCTTTTTAAAGTCAGGCTAAACATACTTTTTCTTTACTTTTGATCCTCTTAATAACTGACATTCAAGTAGGTTACGTCCTACTTCCAGAAAACAGCCTGTGCACGCTGAGAAATACAGAGAACGGAGTTGATTTTTTAAAAAGTCCTTCGTCATTCTCTATTTTTGAAAGTATTGAAAATATTAAAAATTGTTGCCCACACACGATTTTGCTTCTTCCAGAGTAAAAAAATATGGATTTATGGTGAAACCTAACTCCTGGAGGAAAGATAATGACGATTTAAAAGGAAAAACATTTTTTCAAAGCACAAGTAGAGTGAACTATGGTAGATTTGTAAATGAGGTCAAAAGAGAGACACCTGTTGCTAATATTCCTTTAATGCACCTAGTAAATATTTCCAAATTAAGGAAGTCTAAATTTTAAAAACTTGCTTTCTGAACTTTCATTGATAGAAGGGAACGAGATCAGAAATCCCAGCAAACCATTCCTGCCTCATATTTTTCCTCATTCTTTTTGGGTAAGGTAAGATTTTTCATTGACTTTCACAACACTGTCAAATAAATATTACCTAGATTTTTTTTTTTAAGATTTTATTTATTTACTTGACAGATAGAGATCACAAGTAGGCAGACTGCAGGCAGAGAGAGAGGAGGAAGCAGGCTCCCTGCTGAGCAGAGAGCCCGATGCGGGGCTCGATTCCAGAACCCTGAGATCATGACCCAAGCCAAAGGCAGAGGCTTAAGAGCCACCCAGGTGCCCCACCTAGATTTTCTAAAGTAGGAGTTTAGCAAGGACCAAGGCCCAGAATGTAAGCATCCTGGAGCTTGTAGGAATGTTAATTGCATTAATTAACTCTAAATGCCTCCCAGATAATTCTTTCTTAATTCTTCTGAACAATCCTATGAAGCGTGTATTATTTTTCTCCCCATTTTACAGAGAAGGAGAAGTGAGCCTTCAAGAGATTCAGCAACCTGCTGAAAGCGGAACCGGTGTTCAAACAGAGGTTCCCATGTGACTAAAGCTAAGTACCAAATGACTCCCATGTGGGGTTGAACAAGCTGCTAGAAAGGTGAAGAACCTGTCTTCTCTTCAGGTTCTTAAAAATGGTGGCTTCAGAGTGAAATCTGCATTTGGCACCGGCAAGGGATTGGAACTTGGCGTTGTTACTTAAACTTCCTTGATGATGAGACTCACCTGGGCAATTGTTGGAAATACCTGGTCCTTCTCAGGTCTGCTGAATCCCTGTCTCCTCGCAGAGGAACCCAGAGGAGTCTGATGACCAGAGAAACAGAAATGCTGGACGATGGTCACAATTCTGGCTTCCCATTAGGACTACACGGAGAGAGGCACCTGGCTGGCTTGGTGGGTAGAGCATGCAACAACTCTTGATCTCCAGGTGGTGAGTTCAGGCTCCATGTTGGGAGTAGAGATTACTTAAAAATAAAATCTTTTAAAAAAATCATATTTAAAAAAAAAAAAAGAAAGAAAATCCTATGAAGAGCTCTTTGTAAATACTAAGCCTGGGCCCCACTCCTCAATTAAATTATGATCTGGGGTAAGAGTAGGGTATAGGAGAGTGGATTATTATGCTTAAAAAGTCCCCCTAGGTGATTTCCATGGGAAGTCAGCATGAGGGTTCCTGGCTGGCTCAGTCGGAATAGTATGGAACTCTTGATCTTGGGGTGGTATGTTCAAGCCTCATGTTGGGTGTAGAAATTACTTAAATAGATAAAAGTTAAAAAAAAAGAGGAAGTCAGGGTTGCAATCACAGATACATGGTTAGAGATGAAAATAGATACTTCCCTTTCCTGGATTCATAAAGCTCATCAACGAACCTCTTTTACAGCAGTTTTTGCATGCTACTTGATTTGTAAATATTTGCATATCTGTTTTGACAATGACATTGCATTGTAGCCTTGAAGGGCAGACACTTATTAACTTTATCACCCACATACTTGGGACTGTGATATTGAATAAACATGTATTTGCTCTGCGCATGTAGATATTCAAAGGATATCCTTGGCAATTCTGTTCAAGGACAAGATATATGTATATATATCACGGACACTACAAATTCACCTGAAGGGGACTCACTTCTCTTTTTGTTTTACGAATCAACAAGAGTCAATGCTGAGCAGTTTGTCCTCTGCCTGCTGTCCAGGGAGCTTTGGCCCTCCAGGTCATTGTCTTGGCCAGTGCCAGGAATGGCTTGTGGGTCTTTTCGAACAGCGTCCGCCTTGGCCTCCCCTGAGTCCAGGCTGGCCCTTAGTGGTTGCTCTGTCAGTGGAATGTGGCATCTGGGGCCTTCTAGTGCTAGGTCTTGAGAATTCTTGCAGCTGGCTTCTGGAGCTCTGGGACTATTCATGGAGCCTGACCACTGTGAGACCACCATGCTCAAGAGAACACAGGGAGAGTTCCTGAAATAGCAAGAAGAGACATCCAGCCAGCCCCCAGTGCATCTCTAGACAAGAAGAAGGTCGAAAGATTCAAAGCCCTCTTTAATTTGCCAAAGCGCATTTCAGAAATGTCACTATGACGCCTTATCTATAATATAAAGAAAAATAAAACTTCTTTACAATAAAATAATATGTATTTCAGTGTTGAATGCCTCCGGTAAAGCACAAAACCATAGGCAGAAGGAAGAGTGCATGTGGGTATAAAATCACAGAAGAATACAAAGCTGCAAATTCAGGCTCTCACAGGTGTGTGGCGTTGGCAACCAAAATGCCACAGGTAAGATCGATCGCCTTCAGTGGCTTTTGGGAAGAATAAATACAGTTGTGTACAGTTCTAAACAAAGTCAAATGCAGTATTTTTTGATTTTTACATGTTAGGTGAATCCCTGGAAAATTCGGTATGTATTTAAAACAGTATTAAACTTGCCTTGGGTTTAGGAGTTCCGGTTTCTGGTAAATGGGATTGCGAAAGGCCAGAATTGGAACCACCACCAAACTGCCAGGGAGTTTCCTATTTTTGTCCCTTCCAGTCCCCCGACCCGGACTCAAGGTAGCCTGAAATGTGGACATGGGCCTCAGTCAGAAAGAGCTCCAGGAAAACCTCTCTATCTCTGGCTGAAGCAACTGGAAGGGGGATTCCGAACAGTCAGAATTTTAGGGGGAAACACCCTGTTTTCCTTCTTTTTCCGTTCTCTTGAGCCCCAGGCCTCAGGCAAGCCCAGTCACACAGCGGCGGCGTGAGCCTCCCGTCAAGTATCTAACATCTAGTTGGGGGGAGTCTTCCTCTGTAATCAGAGAAATTGTGATCCCAAGAGGGGGAGCAAACTTCCAGTGCTTTTTCTCCCTTTTTCCTCCCATCTCTTGGTCCTGGAATTAGGCACCATTCTGAGAAGCGTGCGGTACGGGGGTTACATTTGCCTCAGCTTTCAAAATGGTGGACGGCAAACGGGAACTGCAGGGAACTAGGAAGTACCAGCATCATGGTGGGAAGGGAACATCTCGGGGGGGAAGTGTGTGAACTGCTGGGCTCCCCTCTGAGCTACACAGGCATGGATCTGACCCTAAACATTGTACTAAAAACTTTGAGAACTGAACTATGGGTTAGAAACCACCTAGGTTGCAGGTCAGCCTGCAACTAGGTGATGTATACATAGGACAGATCCAAATAGCACAGCAAAGATTTTGAAAACGGAAACTGACCTTGGAAAAACAATGGAAACAGAAAAAACAATGGAGCAAAAAAGAGAGCTAATGTGTAGACTTCCGTAAGTATGGTCATTTTCTGCAAAGAAGCAAAGGCAAGTCAATGGAGAAAAGATAGTAAGTGGTATTGGGACAGCTGGTCAGCTGTATGCACCCAAAGATAGAAGTAAATAGAAATAACCTAACCTTCACAACTCAGACAAAAAGTAGCTCAAAATGGATTATAAATCTAAACGTAAAACACAAACCTATGAAAATCTTAGAAGTCAACATAACCTTTGTGATCTGGAGTTAGGCAGAATTCTTTTACATGATGTCAAAACCATAATCCTTTAAAAAATTAGTAGATTAGACTTCATCAAAATTCTACAAAAGGCCCTATTAGGAGAAGGAAAACATGAGCTGTAGGCTTGGAGCAAAGATTTTCAAATTGCACATCTAATAATGGATCTGTATCCAGAATATATAAAGAAAATGAACAGCTCAACTTACACATGTGCCAAAGACTCGATTACTTCACTAAAGAGAATATATGCAGGGGCGCCTGGGTGGCTCAGTGGGTTAAAGCCTCTGCCTTCGGCTCAGGTCATGATCCCAGGGTCCTAGAATCAAGCCCTGCATCGGGCTCTCTGCTCAGTGCAGAGCCTGCCTCTCTGCCTACTTGTGATCTCTGTCTGTCAAATAAATAAAATCTTAAAAAAAAAAAGAGAGAGAGAATATATGCAGATGGCAAATGAGTAGATGAAAACCTATATATGTGTTAAAATTATGTATCTCCCAAATCAAGTTAATGTTAATTTAAAAAATACTTTGGTGTTTCTATGGAAAACAGAGTTAGAGTCTGGGCTTAGATAATTACAAACTTTACCTAGTGCCTTTGTGCAGTACAAAAATTAACACCTACACGGGACAGCTTTGACTCTAGCATCCCTGGCTCCTAACTTCAAAATGCAGCCCCATTCCTCATGCCAAACAGACAAACAAATTCAATACTCCATAATTTCCCAAAAAGGTCTTCAGGAGCTGCAGTGGCTCCCCTTAAGAACAACTATTCTAGGGGCACCTGGGTGGTTCAGTGGGTTAGGCCTCCGCCTTTGGCTCAGGTCATGATCTCAGGGTCCTGGGATCGAACCCCGCGTCGGACTCTCTGCTCAGTGGGGATCCTGCTTTCCCCTCTCTCTTTCTACCTGTGACTGTCAAATAAATAGATAAATCTTAAAAAAACAAAACAAAACCAGAACAACTATCCTAGTTCCCTGGGACCTTATGCATAAATAATTACTGGGTCAGAAATCTATTGCTTGAACTGAATCATGATAAGCCTTTCTTTGGGTTACTTGCACTTTACCTGTAAAATACCCAGCCCAGGGCCTGGTACCCAGTGCACTTTCAATAAATAGAGGTTGTAACTATAGCACTAGAACACTGAGATGTCCTACAGGCAAATGGCATTGCCTGAAGAAGTAAAGAGCGTTTCAGGCCAGTAGGAGCTAATTTTAAAGAGGCGAGGAGGAGCCGGGGAAGGACTGTCCCCCCTCTCTGCAAATTCTTTCACCACTTCCTGTAGGGCTGGTTGTACTTCTTTTCCTCTCCTCAATTTCAGAAGTGGCTAGAATCTATTACACAGCAGCTTCAAAGGTCAACTCATCTTTGACAAACTGCAGATAATTGAATATTGGATGTACTGGGCCCCAGGGTTGATTTTAATCAAGTGCGTTTCAAGAGATAACATTAAAATATTTCTCTCTTCATAAGTTCACTCTAATAGCAACCCCAAATGAAGAAATCTCAGCCCTGTAAATGAATAATGATAATGTATGTGTAAAATACACAGTTATTGATAATTATGTTTGTGACATGCAATTATTCATAATTGTATCTTGGACCTAGCAACATTTTTATTAGTTAAGCTGTAAGCGTTTTATGAAAGACTACATACCTTCTCTCTTTACAAGAGGGAATGCTTTCTGAATGGCTGCGTGTGAGTGTGCGAGAAGGTCCTGCTCCAGGATGCCTTAAAGGATGTCCAATTCATCCACATCGTTCATGGTGCCCGATAAAAAGGCACACTAGACCCAAATAGCCGTAGAAACTACTGAACTGCACATTCCCCCACCTCAACATTTTCACAAATCTGAAATGCAAACCTGTCTTAAAACTATTGGCCAAGTGTTCGCAGTGATGGTCGTTGTCTTCAAATACGTGACCTTGGTTATTTCTAGTTAAATAACTGGACATCTGCAATCCATGAGATTGAGTCAGTAAGCCATTTAAGGTTCGTCTGCACAGGGAACATGAGTCCTGGTGTGACCAGAAAACTTTCCATTGATACCGTATCTTATCAAGAAAGCATCAGCAATGTCTGCATGGAGTGCAG
Source organism: Mustela erminea (assembly GCF_009829155.1). Lineage (NCBI taxonomy): Eukaryota > Metazoa > Chordata > Mammalia > Carnivora > Mustelidae > Mustela > Mustela erminea. The sequence continues at coordinate 11,833,148 of NC_045628.1, forward strand.
GTTATGAAATTTTCCTTTTATGTATCATGCTTTTGATGTCAAGTATAAAAACTCTGTGCCTAGTCCTAGATCCCAAAGATTTTCTCTCATGTGGTTTCTAAACTTTTGATGGTGTTATGTTTTACATGTAAATCTTTGGTTCATATTGAGTTCGTTTTATACGAGGTATGAGACTGAAGATAAAGTTCGTTTTTGACGATGTCCAGTTGCTTGTTCTAACCCTATTTGTTGAAAATACCATCTTTCTGCTGAAGTGCTTTTGCTCTTCTGTTAAAAGTCAATTGGGCGTGTTTGCCTGGGTCTATTTCTGGGTTGACTGTATTTCATTGATCTTTTTGTTTATCTTCCCCTAATTCCACAAAGCCTTCATTACTCTAGCTATATAATAAGTCTAAAAATTGGGTAGACTGATTTCTCCCATTTTATTCCTCTTTTTAAAAATTTGTTTTAGTTATTCTGGTTCCCTTGCATTTCTATCTAAAATAGGAGCCCCTGAGAGGCTCAGTTGGGTAAGCACATCTGCCTTCTGCTCAAGTCATGGTCCTGGGGTCCTGGAGTCGAGTCCTGCATTGGGTTCCCTGCTCAGCCGGGAGTCTGCTTCTCCCTCTCCCTTGGCCCCTCCCCCCACTCATGCATGTACACTGTGTCTCTCTCTCAAATAAATAAATAAAATCTTAAAAAGAAATCCTAAAATGATCTCATCTACATGTACAAAAACTTTTGTTGTTTTTTTTTTTGAAATAGGAATTTTATTAACTGTGTGTATTGATTTGAGAAGAATTGATATCTTCACTATATTTGGTCTTCTAGTCCCTGAACACATTTATTTAGATAGTTCATTTCTTTCTCTGGCAGTGTGCAGTTTTCAGCTTGAGGCCCTGCACATGTCTTGTTAGACTTAGACCTAAGTGTTATACCTTTTTTTGAGCAATTATAAATAGTTTTATATTTTAATTTTGGTATCTACATTTTCATTGCACATGGGAAGCAATACAAATGATTTGGTATATTTATTTTGTATTCTGAGACCTTACCAGAATCATTTATTCTAAGGATATATTTGTAAATTCCTTGTAATTTTCTAAGAAGAAAATTATGAACTATGAAGCAGGGAGAGTTTTGTTTCTTTCTTTCTTATCTGTATGGCTTTTATTTCCTTTTCTTGCTTTATTGTCCCGGCTAGAGCAACCAGCACCATGCCAAATGAGAGTGCTAAAAGTAGGCATCTTTGCTTGGTTCCCAGTTTTGTAAGGAAAACATTCAGTCTTCTGTCACAAAGTATAATGCTAGCTGTAGCTTTTTTGCCAATCTTCTTTACCAAGTTGAGGAAGCTCCCTTAAATTCCTACTCTTCTGAGGGTTTTTTATCATGAAGGAGTGTTGACTTATGTCACTTTTTTTGCATCAAATGGTATTATCCTGCGATTTTTTTTCTTTTGCATTCTGTTAATGTGACGGATTATATTGAACTGTCCCTGGAATAGCCCTCATTTGGTCATGATGTCTCTGGATCCTTTTGCTAATATTTTTTTCCCTAAAGATTTTATTTATTTATTTGACAGAGAGAGACATAGCGAGAGAGGGAACACAAGCAGGGGGAGTGGGAAAGAGAGAAGCAGGCTTCCCGCTGAGCAGGGAGCCTGATGTGTTACTCGATCCCAGGACCCTGAGATCATGATCTTGATGCCTAAGGCAGAGGCCTAATGACTGAGCCACCCAGGCTAATATTTTTTAAATATTTTGCTAATATTTTTAAAGGTTTCTTATATCTGTATCAATGAGAGATAGTGTTCTGTAAAATTTTGTTGTAGTGTGTTTATCCGTCCTTATGCCAATACCACGCAGTCTTGTTTACTCTAGCTTTGTTATTTTCAATATTATTTTGGTTATTCTGGAGCCCCTGAATTTCCACAAGAGTTTAGGATTAGCTCGTCAATTTCTGCAACAGCAGTAGCTCTAATTTAGATAAGTATTGTGTTGAAATCTGTACTGCTGCCTGTTTTTATATGGCCCATAAACTTGGAGTGGATTTTACATTTTGAAAATTTTTTAAAAATGTTATTTATTTATTTGAGAGAGAGAGAGGTAGCAGGAGCAGGGAGGAGAGGGAGAAGCAGGCTCCCCACTGAGCAGGGAGCTGAATGCGGGGCTTGATCCTGGGACCATGAGATCATGACCTGAGCTGAAGGCAGATGCTTAACTGACTGAGCTACCCAGGCAGCTCTCTTTTGAAATTTTTTAAAAAAAGATTTTATTTATTTATTTGACAGAGATCACAAGTAGGCAGAGAGGCAGGCAGAGAGAGAGAGGGGGAAGCAGGCTCCGTGCTGAGCAGAGAGCCTGATGTGGGGCTTGATCCCAGGACCCTGGGATCGTGACCTGAGCCGAAGGCAGAGGCTTTAACCCACTGAACCACCCAGGCACCCCTGTTTTGAAATTTTTAAAAAGAAGAATAGTACTTCATGTCAAGTGAAAATTATATAAAATTCAAGTATCCAGGTATATAAAGTTTTATTGGAACACAGCCATGCTCATTAATGTACATATTGTCGATGGACACTTTGGCAATATAATGGCAGTTACAACAGAGTCCCTGTGACCTACAAAACCTAAAACACTTACTGCATAGTCCTTCACAAAAAAATAACTGGGGGACTCCTGCTTATTTCTTTATTTATTTTGAGATAGACAACGCAGGAGGGGCAGACGAAGAGAAAGAATCCCAAGCAGGCTCCCCGTTCAGCATGGAGCCTTCCATGGGGATCGATCCCACAACCCTGTGATCATGACCCGACCAGAAATCAAGAGTCAGAAGCTCAACCCACTGATTTAGACTACAGCAAAGACTAAATAATAAATAATGCCTGAAAGTTCCCCAAAAATTGAGGTCTAGGACTATGGCCAGGGGCTGGGATTTCCCAGTTCCAAGGGTTTTTGTTGAAACATGTCTACACCTGATAGAACTGGGTCTTCAACTCTTTTTTTCCTAATGTGCTATGTCAATATGGAAAGTGAAAGGCCAAGCCCATAGGCAGGAAGAAAGAAAGAAAGGAAGAAAGAAAGAAAGAAAGGAAGGAAGGAAGGAAGGAAGGAAGAAGAGGAAAGGAGAAGAGAGGACAGGGAAGGGAAGGGAAAGGAAGGAAAAAGCAAAAGATGAAAGACGAACATTCTGGGCGTTGATAGAGCTGTATAGAATTCAGATTTGGAGCTGGAGGGACCCTAGTGATTCTCTCATTTTTACCGGTGAGGACAGGGTGATTCAGGAAGGCTTCCCCCAAATTACACAGCGTCTGATTCCTGCAAAAGACACCGTGCTCACTTTTCCCCAGAAAATGTTCTGAGCGGCCCCGGGGGACACGGGGAAGCTTAAGGAGAGAATAACGACCTTCGGGAGCGGACTGCCTTTTGAAACTCTCATTCCTGGCATTGCGGGTGCAGGGCTATTTTGCACGCGCTGGAAACTGTAATTATGAGGCACTGACAAGGCACCTGACAGTTGGGCTGTCGCCTCATTTTAAAGCCCGCGCGCTGCCCAATCTCCCGGTTTACTCTCCGGGTTGCTCCGGGCAGCAGCCACGAGAGGTCAGAGAACAGAGTTTCGGTCTGGGGCGTTTGAGGTTGGATTGTTACTTTCATGGGTCAAAATATATTCTTTCTTTGTGCGAACCCAAAGGCGGTCCCCCGTTGGCTTTCCGCTGGCTGCTCCCCGCTGCCCAGCATCCCACAGACGTCCCCGCGGCCGCTCGGGGTCCCTGTGGTCCTGAGCGAAGACTCAGCACCCCCGAGAGGATGACAGAGATTCGGCAGCTGCCAAAGGAGGGCCCGAGCATGAGAAACCTTTCCATCAGGCTAATGAAACCTGTCAGCGACAGCAGGGACCCAGATCGTGCTCTCCCAGCATGCACGAGGCGTGCGAGAGCCGCCAGCTGGAGGAGGGAGGGGGAGGCCGGGGAAGGAGCCGAGAATTCATCGCACCCGACTCTAGCAGGAGGGGCGGGAGTCTGGGCTGGCTGTCAGGAAACCGGAGAAGATCGAGCTATGGTACAGCCATTGGCCAGCTGCCAACTTTGTTGTCTGGTCCTTGCTTCTAGGGTGCCCCGTCTACCCAGAGGGGTGGCAGAAGTGGGTTTGCCTATGTTTCAGGACCCCTCTGTGCCCTGCCCTTTCCCATGCCTTGGGAAGACCCTAGCAAGGTGTTCATGAGGCCTGAAGGTTTTTGAAACTCGCGGAAGGAGGATCCTTGAACGGCAGTCCATTAAGCCCACTGGGTCTCTCCACCTCGGCTTCCTTCATGGACAGTTTTGGGATTTGCTAAGGGAAGGTTGAGTTAGGAATACACCATATTAACTGCAATTTAGAGAGTTGTTTTGGAACATTTCAAAAAACAAAAAAAAACATACACAAGAAACTATAAACTCTTATTTAGATGTCTATAAAGGGTAGTTTATCCTACATTCTTTAAATTCATTTATTTAAAAAAGGAGAGGGTGCCTGGGTGGCTCAGTTGGTTGAGTGTGGGCCTTGGGCTCAACTCATGATCCCAGGGTCCTGGGATCCAGCCCTGCTCAGCGGGGAATCTGCTTCTCCCTCTCCCTCTGTCCTTCCCCTCCCCCCTCATGCTCTCTCTTGCACCGTCTCTCTCAAATAAATAAATAAAATATTTTAAAAAGTAAAAATAAAATAGGAGAGAAAATTCAGGTAAACATTAATGAGATATGAAACCAAATAATTAAAAGGAGTGATTAAGTCAATAGAAGTTATTCTGACATCAAAAAGGAAAGCATGACACAAAACTTTCAGATCATACTGAATCCAGTCACTTGCTATGAGGAAGGGATATTCTACTGAGAGAAATAAATGGCATTTGGATTGAGAATCTGATTAATGAAGAGCTGTGAATTATATGAACTCATTGGAAAATAATTTTAAATTCTTACGTATTAAACATGAAATATTGAGATTGATAAGGAGAACATTAAACTCTTAACACTCCAATACCATGAGGGCACTGATGACAGACTGACTATTGAAGACAATCAGTTCAAAGACCTTGACACAAAGAAACCTTAAAATCCTCTGAAATCTTACAGGGCATGTATGAAAGAAACTCAGTGCTTCCTCCAAATCTGATGAAATCCCAGAGAGTTCTCGGGCGTGACTAGCAACTAACTGCAAAGTTCAGAAAGACTTCTCTAAATTATCAATTATAAAAGAATTTCAAGGAAGGATAGTTAAGAAAATACTGAATTTTCTTTCCATTCTTGCTATAAAATATATCACAAAATCATTGCCTTTTAAAGAGACTGAGTGTATGAAGACAAAAACTATAGGGGAAAAAAAGTATTTTAGAGATGCAGGAGGAATTTCATTAAGTGACAACATTGCTATTTTTCTGAAATTTGTGATGTTTCTGTTGCATTTGGTAGCTTTTAAAAATAGTCCTTTGTGTGATCTTTCCTTATACTAAATATTCACTCTTTGGCTGACATGATATAAATATAAATACAATATTTATATTTAATTGTATAATACAAGGTATATAAATATAATATTTATGTTTATATATTATATTATATATATATATTTTTTACATTGTATTCTTTATTCTTTAGCAGAGTTTTTTTGGTAATTAACATATGATGTATTAATTGTTTCAGGTGTACAAGTCTGTAATTCATCAGTCTTACACAACACACAGTTCTCACCACAATGCATAACCTCCCCAATTTTTTCAAGATTTATTTACCTGTTTAGAGAAAGGGAGAGAGAGAGAGAGCATGCATAAGCTGGGAAGGGAGGAGTGGAGGGAGAGAGACAGAAAATCATCAAGCAGACTCCCCACTGAGCACAGAGCCCGACAGGGGGCTCGATCCTAGGACCTCAAGATCACAACCCAAGCTGAAACCAAGAGTCAGCCGCTTAACCCACTGAGCCACCCAGGTGCCCCCCCACCCCACTGTTATGAAATTTATAATTTTGTATTCTTTTTCTAAAAAAGTACCTCTATAAGCTTCCTATATATATATATATATATATATATATATATATATATATATATATATATATATTTAAATTGTGTTAAGATATATGTAACATAAAATGTACCATCTTCAGCATTCTTTTTTTTTTTTTTAAAGATTTTATTTATTTATTTGACAGACAGAGATCACAAGTAGGCAGAGGCAGGCAGAGAGAGAGGAGGAAGCAGGCTCCCTGCTGAGCAGAGAACCCGATGCGGGACTCGATCCCAGGACCCTGAGATCATGACCTGAGCCAAAGGCAGTGGCTTAACCCACTGAGCCACCCAGGCGCCCCATCTTCAGCATTCTTAAACACATGATTCAGCGGCATTAAGTGCGTTCACACTGTTGTATAACCATCACCATCCATCTCCAAAAGCCTTTTCATCCCTGTGAACTGAAACTCTGTACCATTAAACACTAACTCCTTATTCCTCCCTTCACCCAGCCCTTGGCCACTACCCTTCTACTTTCTCTGTCTGTGTGGATTTGACTACACATCTTACAAGTGGAATTATACAATATTGGCCTTTTTGGGGACTGGTTTATTTCACTTAACATGATGTCCTCAAGGCTCGTCCCGTTGTTACCTATATCAGAATGTCTTCCCTTTTTAAGGCTGAACTGTGTGAATACAACACATTCTATTAACCCATTCATCTATCATTGGACACTTGAGTTGTTTCCCCTATTGGCTATCGTGGATAATACTGCTTTGTACCCACGGCAGAACAAATACCTGCTTGAAATCCTGTTTTCCATGTTTTTGGTTATATATGCAGATGTGGAATCGCTGGATCCTGGGGTAGTTCTTTTATTAATTTTTCGAGGAACCACTGTACTGTTTTCCACACAGCTGTCCTACTCCCACCAACAGTACAATGAGGGTTCCGGTTTCCCACACCCTTGCCAACACCTGTTATTTTCTCTAATTTGGACAGTAGCCATCCTAATAGGTGTGAAGCCCTCAATATATTTTTAAGTTCTGGCTGGGATTTGGTTTTGCTGGGCCAACATTTCTATAGCATTATTGTTTCAGTTCTTTTCATGGCCACTGCCACGGTCATGGGTGGAACACGGTTTGGCCAAGCCTCTCAGGATGACTGCTTGGTGCTTCTGAATAGTCTTGGTTTCTCCTTTTCTCCTTCTTGAAGTCCTCGTCATCCGTTTATTCAAACTTGTTTTTGGGTGATGTCATAGATCCCAGCGTTGTAGGTTTATTGTTTATTTCTGCTTTTAGAATTTACTATATACACATGCATTTATCTATCCCATGAGTCAAGAGGATCTATTCTTTTCTTTTTTATTAACATGTAATGTATTATTTGTTTCAGGGGTGCAGGTCGGTGATTCATCAGTTTTGCACAATACTCAGCGTTCACCACAACATATACCCTGCCCAGTGCCCATCACCCCGCCACCCCCTCCCTGCCGCCCTCCTCCCCTCCAGCAACCCTCAGTTTGTTTCCTGAGATTAAGAATCTCCTTTGGTTTGTCTCCCTCTCTGGTTTCATCTTGTTTCATTTTTTCCTCTCTTCCCCTGTGATCCTCTGCCTTGTTTCTCAAATTCCTCATATCAGAGAGATCATATGATAATTGTCTTTCTCTGATTGACTTATTTTGCTCAGCCTAATACCCTCTAGTTCCATCCATGTCACTGCAAGATTTTGATTTTTTTAAAAAGATTTTTATTTATTCATTTGACAGAGAGATCACAAGTAGGCAGAGAGGCAGGCAGAGAGAGAGGAGGAAGTGAGCTCTCCACTGAGCAGAGAGCCCTATGTGGAGCTCGATCCCAGGACCCTGAGATCATCACCTGAGCCGAAGGCAGAGGCTTAACCCACTGAGCCACCCCGGTGCCCCAAGATTTTGATTTTTTGATGGCTGTGTAATAGTTCGTTGTATATATATAAAACCCCTTCTTTACCCATTCATCTGTCAATGGACATCTGAGCTCCTTCCATAGTTTGGCCATTGTGGACATTGCTGCTATAAACATTGGGGTGCACATGCCCGTTCAAATCACTACACTTGTATCTTTGGGGTAAGTACCCAGTAGTGCAATTGCTGGGTCATAGGGTACCTCTATTTTCAACTTTTCGAGGAACCTCCATACTGTTTTCCAGAGTGACTGCACCAGCTGGCATTCCCACCAACAGTGTAGGAGTGTTCCCCTTTCTCCGAGTCAAGAGGATCTATTCTGCATACTTATTCATTCTACCATGTGCCAGAAGACTTTAAAGTCAGTCTGTCTAGTGTCTCGCTGACATGAAAGCTGGTATAGCTGGTATTGAAGGACCTGGTGCTAAAACATGGAACTTCGCCTTTGCTGGCTAATGAACAGCCGCCACCCGCTAACTCTGAGCCTATGGCTTGGGTCTTCTTAAGGGAAAGGGGCCCTCCAGGACTGTGCTTGGACGGACCCCTGGGCTCTTGAAATTCTTTTGGAACAAGAGACTCCCTATTTTTATTTTCCACCGGACTCTGCAGACCGGAGCCAGTCCTGAACAGAGTGCATAGATGATGGCAAATTAGGCAGTTAGTCCTTAACAGAATCATTGCCCTTTTAGACACTGAGGTTTTATTCCCAAGTGAAAAAGGAATTTTGCGTTAAGATTTCCTCTGGGTCTGGGACGCCTGGGTGGCTCAGTTGGTTGGACAACTGCCTACGGCTCGGATCATGAACCTGGAGTCCTGGGATCGAGTCCCGCATCGGGCTCCCAGCTCCACGGGGAGTCTGCTTCTCTCTCTGCCCTTCTCCTCACTCATGCTCTCTCTCACTGTCTCTCTCTCAAATAAATAAATAAAATCTTTAAAAAAAAGAAAAAAATATTTCCTCTGGGTCTAATTCAGGGATGCCACACCAGATTCCCTTTGGCTCTGCTCTTCCACTATTTACCCTGGCCAGCATTCGTCCAGAGCCCAAGCCTGAAAAAGGCATTTAGAGATCAACATTTTTCTGCTGTGAGAAGAGGTGTATTTTTAAGAGACATAGTCCTTTCCTAACCCCAATTTTCCTCCGATTCTCACTTATTTTGTTGTTGAAGATGCCCTCCCATCTGTTTAAACTCTGTATTTTTATTCTTACTTTTTTAAAGAATTGTGCAAATTGTGCTAAATTAATCTTTTTTGAGGGAAACTGGCTTTTAGATCCTATCTCCATTTATCAATTCAGGTAGACATTTAAAGATTAAGCAGAATTCCTTCCTTGATTTCTTCTGTTTTAGCTCATTCAAGAGCCTTCTCTATAATGGAAATCCTTGAGGACAAAGCTCTAGTTACCTCCTCAGATATGGCCTAGAGACACCAGTCCCATCTTACCTGTTTGCAGAGATAATAAGTCACCTCGGAACACATCCTTATTTGTGTTTATACACTTCATCTGAGACATGAACTTTAACTTACTTATCTTGCAGGAATATTTTGGGAATTCATCTGATAAGGTCATACTGGGCTTCAGCAACAGCCTTTTTAAACCAAACTAATGGGTATGCATTCACCCTTATTATATATGATCATTACGTGATTCTATCTACTATACCACTAATAGGTTGTTCATAGTCAATGATAGTAAAGACAATTTTCATTCAACGTCAGCCACTCACTCTCTTTCATTAAGTGATGACACGATGAGCTTAGGCGCAGGACGAGCCCTACAGAGTGTTAATGGTATCCTGGATGACACGTTCCAGACCAAGGATGAAATAAACAACGTGTTCCTTTGGCGTCGCTCAGTCTTTGAAGATTATCAACAATGTTCACAAATAAAAGCAAAACTGCTGGTGATGAGCAGTTAAGAGAGGATGAAAATCTGAGGCTAATTCAAAGAAAAAACGAGGGACAAGTTCCTGATGGAGTATCTCCTGAGCCTTGGGTGGGTAGTTTCACTGCACAGTCTAGACCCTCTCTGTGTGTATAGCAGATAGCTCTGGTGACAATTTCTTTGAACACTTCCTAAATATTTAACAGCTAATAACTGTTGATCATTTAGCCTCTCCCGTGCTTTTTTTTTTTTTTTTAATTACCTCAATACGCCTTTGCCAAATAGTCTTCCTTTTTGACTTACTGGACTTCCATATTGACTGTCTCCTGCACTAGAATAAAGGCTCCACAAGGACAGAAATTTTGATCTTTCAAAAATCATGCTATCGGGGCGCCTGGGTGACTCAGTGGGGTAAGCCTCTGCCTTTGGCTCAGGTCACGATCTCAGCTCTCTGCTCAGCAGGGAGCCTGTTTCCCCTCTGTCTCAGCCAGCTGCTCTGCCTACTTGTGATCTCTCTCTTTGTGTCAAATAAATAAATAAAATCTTTAAAAAAAAAATCATGCTATCTATCCCGTGCTTAGTATTACACATAGCACATAGTAGATGCGTAATAAATGTTGACTGAATACATTTGTGTCAGTTAAAAACAGATGAGGGTAAAGGTAACATTCTACAGAAATAGTTTCTTCCTAATGCTATCCCTAATTATCATTTTTAAGATTTCATACACATGACAATGAAAAGAGTAAACAATTTGTATTTTGATTTAGAAAACGACAGATCATTCTACTGAACTAGGCAATATTTCAGTAACTCAGAAAAGAGTAAAAAATCAAAATAGGATGAAAGCAAAAAATCTGAAGGAAGAAATCCTACAGGTTGCCCCTTTACCATTTGTAGAAGTTGCTAGAAGAATCATTTTACTAAAAATTCCTTACATCTTGTTTTTGTGTGATAGCTCGCCTATCCTTCACCTTTCATGATAAATTCTTGTTTGTTCAAAAGGAATATTGATGGAGATGGAATTTTTTTCTCTGTTGGGTGGCAGAAATTGGGATTGGGGTGTCAAGATAAGTGAAGAGAAGGTGTTGGTTAACACTTCCAGAAACCTGTAGTTTTGTGGAGAGAATAGGCAAAAACAAGAAGTTTGGTTATGACCCTGATATCTCGGTTAAGTGTTTTACTTCCTCCATACCCTCACAATGCAACGTAGTGGGGACAAATTTGTGGGTTTAAAATTTTATGAAGAGAGAAACTACAGGAGGTGCCAGATGTGTCACTGGGTCTACCATTGGGTAAACCGCTGTGTTGAATGCAAGTACTTCATAATAAATGTGTTTTAAACATTACAAAATAGAACTGGTGGAGCGCCTGGCTGGCTCCGTCCGTAGAGCATGTGACTCTTGATCTTGGGGTTGTAAGTTTAAGCCCCATGTTGGGTGTAGCAATGACTTAAATATAAATCTTAGGGGCACTGAGGTGGTGCAGTCAGTTAAACATCAGCCTCTTGGTTTTGGCTCAGGTCATGATCTCAGGGTCATCAGATGGAGCCTTGCATTGGGCTCCAAGCTCAGTGTGGAGTCTGCTTCAGACTCTCTCTCCTTCTCCCTGTGCCCCTCCCGCTTGTGCTCACTCTCTCCCTAAAATAAATAAATATTTTAAAATAAACTAAAATAAATCTTAGAAAAATACAAGCAGTAAAATAAAAATATTTGGTCATATTTTCTTTCAAGGTAACACCCCTGTACTTCGCATGGTTACTGAGGTCACTCTATGCAACCAGCTCTATACAAATATTTGGTTGCAAATGGACACAGTCTGGGCAGTTTGACAAATACAACTCTAGCAGTCAGACTGATCTCTGCAATGTTCTTTTCCCCATCCTTTATGTAAAATATTTTTATTTTCTCATTTGATATATGGAAATTTCTTTCCAGGCTTTCTTTCTTCCATCATCCGTAGTGTTTTCACAGTTTGCACTCATGGACAAAACTAACCCAAGCCCACACTCCTGATTGTCTTTGAAGAGCTAGGAAGCCCCATGTTTCGATGAACTCCGGCAAAAAGCTGAAGCTTTGATATGTGGTTGTGCTTGTAGTCTGTGAAGGGGTCCCACCCTGGAATAATGAACACAGACCAGGGCCCACATCCAGATCCCCCAGCACGGCAAGGCTTCCTTGCCAGTCAGACCAGCCCCAGAGTTTCAGAAATCAGATCAGTTCACTCCAGTGGAATTCTTCACTATCTACCACCTCCAGAAACACGAGGTACAGTAAATTTGGAGGAGCTGATAATGAACTCTGACTTCTTCTGAGTTCATTTGCCTACCCAAGGCCAGAACCATTTTTGCATCAGGAAAGAAGAGGAAACTCTAAGCACTCCAGAGCAAGGTCTCCGCTTCCCTGGGGTTACCAGGATAACCCCCAAGAGCCCTGGACTCGGACTGGATTCATTTTTGATTGTTTATTATGAAGGTGGAGGGCAGGATGTGGGACTTTTCTCACAATCTCAGGGTAATAGATGGGTAAACTTAGGAAAACACATAGTTTGATACACTATTCTGTAAAGAGTGCTATAGAGTATTTTAGGGATTTAGAAGGAAGTCAGGCAACATCTCTTGAAACAATTCCTGCAGACTTTTTAAAAAAAAAATGCAATATGGATTCCTTGTCCTAGAAAAATAGAAGGAAACTATTGATGCTGTCTTTCATTTTATTTTTAAAGATTTATTTGTTTTAGAGAGAGAACACACACACACACACACACACACGCACACACACGCACACACACGCACACACACATGCATGAGTGAGGGGAGAGGGAGGAGGTGAATCTCAGACTCTCAGTTGTGTGTGAAGCCTCAGATGAGGCCCGAGGAAGGGGCTGGTGCAGGGTTCCGCCCGGAGCTCCATCTCACCACCCATGAGATCATGCCCATGAGATCATGACCCAGGAGATCGTAATCCATGAGATCAGGACCTGAGTGGAAGTCACAAGACAGATGCTTAACTGACTGAGCCACCCAGGCGCCCCTTGATGCTGTCCTTTAAAGAAAGGTAAATAGAATGAATCTGGCTGGTGACAAATTCCATCTTTTCCTTTTTTCTAGCTAATTTAATAGCCCCCTCTTACTTTATTATTAGTTTTGTAGCAAAGCAACTATTTACTATAAAAAGAGTAGTTCAAACATGAAACAATGTTCCATGCTATAGTCTAAAACAGTTGAATTATAAACACTAATGATTATGAGAAATATAGGAGACAACTGGATATGGTCATAATAACTTCATATGTGAAAGGATGTTGAATGATATTCTTCTAAGGGTACATTATGTACATTCTGCCACAATAAAAAACTCAGTCTATTCTCCATCAGATTGTAAGAAGCTTCAGAATTGTGTTATCATAAATATTGATCTCAAGTAGTGCCTTATATACAACAGAGGCCAACATATTTTTTGTAAAATAAAGGACTTGACTTTTGTATGGAAAAAAGTACAACAATAATAGGTACTTATTTTAAAAAACTCAATCGATGCAAGGATAAAATAAAAAATGACTCTCTAGATGCTACAATCCACAGGACTGCCTAGTCTTTACAGTTGCTTTTTATCTATACCCAAAACAGACATGCTTCTTCAAGATATAAGCAGGAAAAGAGTTTGGACTAATTATGTATCATTAAGGTACCTAGAAATCCTAAAAGCAAACCTAACAAGGAAATGATGCAGTAAGAGGTTATGATCAAAACACGGAAAATGCTTGAATTATGAGGATTTGGGTGGGGTAGTTATTCAGATGCAAATTTTCCGAACCAACTGCGATTACATTTCATGCCTACTACCTCCTAGTATCATCCTCAACAGAAAGGAAACCTTTCTTCTTATGACTTCAGAACAACAAAGATCGGTTACTTCCTGAAGCTAAAATAGATGGATGTCTCTTCCACGAAACCAATACCAGGCGCCTCCATTCCACGCAGTGCCCTGGCCTGGAGGAGGTACTCACCCTTCTATAAAGGGGTGACTCCTCTCTCATGAGAGTTAATGGAGTAGTAAAAACTTAGACAATTCTAGGTCTGCTCTGGTGGGGATTTAAAAAAAAGGAGCCTTTGGTAAGTGTATTTATTTATTTATTTTTTTGGTCAGTGTATTTATATCCAAGGACGGCCGTAATAAAGAACCACAAACTGGGTAACTTAGAACAACAAAATGTATTCTCTAGACCTGGAGGCTAGAACTCTAAAATCAAGGTGTCAGCAGGGTCGTGCTCTGTCCAAAGGCTCAAGAGAAGAATCCTTCTTTGTCCCATCCAGCTTCTGGCGGTTGCCAACAATCCTTGGCATTCCTTGGCTTGCAGATGCATCATTCTAATCTCTGCCTCTGTTGTCACAGAGCTTTTTCCTTGTGTGTCTGTGTCTCTCCTCAGAAGGACATCAGGCACTTTAGTCCAGTATGACTTCATTTTAGTTATTTATTCAAATACTTTTTTTTTTTTTTTTTAGTAATCTCTATACTCAGCGTGGGGCTTAAACTCACAACCCTGAGGTCAGGAATCATGTGTTCCACAGACCAAGCCAGCTAGGTGGCCCCAGTATGACCTCATTTTAACTTGATGACATTTAACTTGATTTGCAAATAGGGTGCAAAGAACCTATTTGCAAATTAAGACCACATCACAGGTATCAGGGCTAGGATTCCATATGTCTTTTTCGGAGATGCAATTCAACCCAGAACAGTAAGGAACAGGTTTCTGCTCAAACTTAAACATGAGAAATGTCCCATTTATTAACAACACACTTCACCGGGGGAAAATAAAAGGCTCACCTTTGGGTTGCTGGGAAAATCCGCATTCCTGGGCTTAGTTCACATATTCCATGCCTCCTTCTTTGACTGCAAGAACTTGCATTTGAGGGGCACCTGGCTGGCTCTGTCAGTGGAACATGTGACTGCTTGCTTTTTTTTTTTTTTTTTTTTTTTTAAGATTTTACTTATTCATTTGAGAGAGAATGTGCAAGTGAGCAAGCAAGAGATCACAAGTGGCAGAAGGAGAGGGACAGTGAGAGGGAGAAGCACGCTCCCTGCTGAGCAGAGAGCCCCAGGCAGGGCTGATCCCAGGTGACCTGAACAGAAGGCAGACACTTAACTGACTGAGCCATTCAGGCACCCTGAGCATGTGACTCTCAATCTCAGGGTTGTAGTTTCAAGCCCCATGTTGGGTATACAGATTACTTAAAAATTTAAAAAAATAAATAAATAAATAAATAAAAAAAAAGAACTTGTACTTGATTAGACATTGGGGCGCCTGGGTGGCTTTCAGTCAGTTAAGCATCTGCCTTCAGCTCAGGTCATGATCCCAGGGATCAAGCTCCATGTCCAGCTCCCTGCTCAGTGCGGATCCTGCTTCTCCTTCTCCCTCTGCTGCTCCCCTCATGTTTGTGCTCGCTCTCTCTCTCAAATAAAATTAAAAAAAAAAAAAAAAAAGGCATTGTCAGTAACTACTGCCAGCACCTTACACTTTGTTTCCTAAACGAAAATCTGCCCATTCTAGAAGCTAACCAGTTAGTAAGCAAGCATGGAATTTAGAATTGGTAGAGACATGGATGAAATTAGGAGAAGGTTTGGGGGAAACCCTTCACTTTCCGGACATACGTGCTCTCTCTTTTCTTTAACTTACATGTTTCTTAGAACAAAAAGGGAAAGGAAGAAAAAAAGAAAACCCCACAACCGGTATGCTTTTGCTATTGTTTTTAATTTAAAAAAAATTCATCATCGGTTTGCCTTCTATGTTAGTATATACGGTTTAGAGAGCCAAGGTAACACAGTGGGGTAAAGGTTTGTGCTGCCTGGGACTACTTCAAGGAGTTGAAGCCCGAAGGGAAATATTAATTTAGGGTTCTCAGACCAGGATCTAACAGTTTAGCTAAGAAGGGAGCTGACTGACGTACCCCTGGGCGGCCCAGAGGTGTGAATGCGGAACGTGCCTGGTCACACAAAACAGCGCAAAAGCCCCCCCCGAAGGGCAGGGAGAGAGGGGCCTGCACCCGCCGCACCGTGTGGGGGTAATCCGGTTCCACGCTAGGAACAGGAGAGGGCTGGGAAATGTCTAGGCTATTCCCTTAAATCGCTGAGGAGGAAATGAGTTATTGTGAATTGTTTTTATTATCATTCATGACTTGTTTCGTGTATCTTCTAGCCTGTCAGGCTCACTCAGAGCCATATCCTGCATTCCAACCTACTAGGAAAATAATCCAATCCAGCGAGCTTCTATTGAGCGCTAACTGCATGCCTAACCTCCAGTCGTATTATGCGCCAGACCAGCCCGTGAAGTCCTGAACCGCGATGTTCTGCTTCCTGCATGAGACTGGGTTTCCCCTACCCCTTTAAGATTCCGAGCTAGGCCAGTGTTTGGCTTTTTGGTGGGGTGGCCAGAAATGGACGGCCTCCTTCCCTGCGGGGAAGAAGGCTTCGACGCCTCAGGGATCTTGGGCTGGAGCGGTGGCGGCGACTCCCCCGAACGCCTGCTTCAAGATACCACCGCGCGCGGCGGAATCCGACCTGGCAGGTGAGGAGCTGTCCATCAGCAGAGAGTAGGCGTGGCCTGCACAGATCGGCCAATCAACGGAGCCGCC
Organism: Mustela erminea; assembly: GCF_009829155.1. NCBI lineage: Eukaryota > Metazoa > Chordata > Mammalia > Carnivora > Mustelidae > Mustela > Mustela erminea. The sequence goes on from NC_045628.1 coordinate 11,849,561, forward strand.
TATCCCCGCCCCGGGAACCCGCCCAAACCCAGACGACTGAGCATGCGCTCGAGGTCCAGCTCAAATTCCTCCCCCGCCCCCCCGTACGCCCTCTCCCCGCCCGGGTCGGACTTAGGCTGCTTAGGGTTTCCTCAGAAAAGAGGGGAACAGGGGACAAGGTGGTGGGACCCCGTAGGGATGGGAAAGCGGTAAAGCCTGTGTGAGGAAGTTCCCGAGATGGGTGGCTGTCGCTAGCAGCCGCCAACTCCCGGGTTGCGTTGGGCTCGCAGGCCGGCGCTTCTGGGTTTCCCGGGCTCCGAGCCTTGCGGTCCCGCCCGGCCGCGGAGGGGCGGCAGGAAGGCATGAGGTGTCGCTTCAGCCTCGCGCAGGTTATTATTTTTCCTCAGTTTATAGGAGAAATAGGCGAGGCTCAGAAGTTTCGATCCCGCCCAAGGTGACGCAGCAGGTCGCCGTTGCGGGCCGGGGTCTGCGTGACTCGCAGCGACTGTCCCGGCCCGCGCCGCCCCTCGCCCGGGGGCGCTCCCGGAGGCTCCCCGCCTTTTGCGCTACGCCCCTTGAGGGCTTTTAGGCCGAGAAGCGCCGCTGCGAGAGCGTGTGGCGCTCCCCGCCGCGTCCCGGACAGGGCGCTCCATCCCGCTCCGTGCTCTGTCCGTGCCGCATCAAGTCCACCTTCCCGAAACCCCAGAGCCCCGGGCGCACGGGGGGCGTGGTGCCACCGAGCCCGCTCCCTGCCGCGGAGCGTGGGGTCCCACTATACAGGCGCCGGTTCCGGGGACTTGGTCCCGCTCCAGCGCCAGACCGTGCGCCCTGTCAGCGGCGTGCGCGGCCTTCACCTCGGGTCTTCGGACTAGCGGCCCGGGAAGCAGAGGGGTCGGGGGGGGGCGCCCCACCCGTCCGGCAGCCGGCGTCCCGTCACCTCGCTCCGGCGCCGAGCAGCGCCTGCGGGGCAGACCTGCCGGGCCCGCCGTCCCGCCGCGCCGCCCCTCCTCCTCCTCCTCCTCCCGCCCCGCCCCGCCCCGCCCCGCGCCGGACACCCCGCCCCGAGGAGGCGGCCCGGCGAGCGGCCGCCGAGGGAGGCCGGTGGCATGGGGGTTCCGCCACCGCCACACTCACGGTCGCCCCTAGCGAGCCCGGGCGCTGCTCAGAGTGCCGGGCACCGCGGACGTCTCCGGGGGCGCCTCGGGGCGTGACACGGTGCGGAGGGCGCGGCTCGGGTTGCGCCGCCAGGACGCGCGGCGAGCGGCAGGGGGAGCGGGCGGGTGGCAGCGCCGGGAGCTGCGGGCGGGCCAGGCCGGGCGCTCAGGGCGCACCTGGCGGCGGCGCGGCCGGGCCGGACCGCGGGAGCTGGCGCAGCGGCGGCGGTGACGGCGAGGATGTCGCAGCCGCCGCTGCTCCCTGCCTCGGCGGAGACTCGGAAGTTCACCCGGGCGCTGAGTAAGCCCGGCACGGCGGCCGAGCTGCGGCAGAGCGTGTCGGAGGTGGTGCGTGGCTCGGTGCTTCTGGTGAGTGCGGGACCGCGGACGGTGGGAGGCGGGCGGGCGGCCACCTCCTCCACGCTCCTCTAAGTCGGTCGGGCCCAGGCCGAGCTGCACGACTCTGCTGGGTCTGCAGGATTAAGCGGTGGTGGATGCTGGACGGGAGAGAGGGGAAGATCCTGGAGGGCAGTAACTTCCATATCCCCACCCCGAGTCTGGGGTCCTCTTCCCACTGTTGCCCCTTCCCTCCTGGGAAATTTCCTGGAAGTGAGGGGGTCATCTCCCTCAACTCCGTCCCCTCCCCCCGACCCCCCGCAAGTTTACCTTCCTCTGCTAAATTGGGGCTTTACACTTCCTTGCCCCCATTCCTCCCGCAGTCCCCGGCTCTTCCGGTATATTCTGGAGGGTCTTGGCACCTATGGCCTGGAGGGCTGCAGGGGAGTGGAGGTGAGGGCTTCTTTTTCCAGTCGGTAACCCGGGTGAGAGGTGGCCCTGCGCACCCTTAGGGTGGGCTGAGCTCCAGAAGGGAAGCGGTTCCGCCCCCTCCCCTTAAACCGGCTTCCTGAGGTTTGGCCTCCTCTTACAAGGGTTAGGGGGCGTGATAGAAACCCTTGGTAATTTCAGCGCTGGTGCAGATTACCAAGAAGTTTGGGGATTTGAAGCAAGTGAAACAAGCAGCCCCAAGAGTAATCTGGTCGTAACAGAACATCTTTAAAGAATGGGTCCCTGGGTGTAGGAAGATGAAGTTTTAAATCGACTTTTCTGTAGCCAGGGCTGGCCCTGCTATATTTGGAAACACAGTACACCCAGATCACTTGGAAGGTGCAGGAGAGGAGCGACTTCTGACGGCAGCATGTTTTCTGGGGCAGCTGGAAACTTTTAGCTGCTCCTTGCGTTGTTGTTGGCATTTGTTTTCTGGAAAGGGGCTTGTTTGTGGGCGGGAGATTTGTGGTGTTTGTTGGAGTGATGCAAGAAGATGGGCCTTGGAAGTGATTCTCTGCTTTGGGGTGCTGTGTGTGGGATATTGTCCTGGTGAGGGCAGGGGCCCTTAACACAGGAGCCAAGGCATCATTCTGGTGGCAGATAGATGCCCTTCCTGAGCAGACACAGGATGACATGAATGATGTTCGTGGATATTGGAGATGAGGCTTTGCTGGTTTCCATATCCAGCTTGCTTAGTTTGATTTTTCTCTCAATTGATAGCTCTGCCAACTCACCCCAGATTCCTCAAACTCCAGTCAGTCTGCCAGTAATAAACAGGGATTTTATTTTTTCTTTTCTATTGAACTTGATCATTTGATGGAAAGAGTAGAGCAGAGTTGGGAATAGACCAGAACCCGGCTTCTCCTCCAAAACCCAAACTGACTTCTCTTCCTTTGGCCCAAGGAGGACCCTGCATCTTCTTGACTTTTGCCATTGGGTGTATGTTAAGGATAAGGCCTGCAACATCTGTGATGTTTTTTCTTTTGTTACCTGAAATTCGGTTCTTTTCACCCCGGGGGCTAATGTCCTCATTAGGGATTTGAGGCAAAAGAAGAGTAAGTAAGACATGACTATACCATGATTTCCAAAGTTCTGGCAGGCCTGACCTGAAGAGGAGGTACTGGTTTAATAACCATTAGGCTGAGCATGGAAGTTCCAAAATACGCACACACTGCAACAGCTGTAGACGTGCAGCATTCCTTGAGTACCTGCCCTTCCTACTGGAGGCGGCCTACTGATAGTGATCTGGTAATGTCTATTCCCGTGTATGACACACTTCTGTCTTACCTTATGACACTTTAATAGCACATCTGTTTTCCTTAGGCACCTTCCCCATGAACAGTCAGATGCCTGGCTAGTGTCTCAGCTCTTAGTGTTGTCTGTCAGTGGTCACTTCTCTGATGAAACTGGTGATGAAACAAAACAAACAAAAAAAATTGTAGGAGAGCAGGTGTCATCCCTGGGGCATTTGAGGGGCTCCCTGGCAGAGTGGGATGTGCGTGGCAATGGTTCTGCATTGCAGAAGGAGGAATTTGAGATAGCATACAGATGCTAAAAATGACCCCTAAGACAGGTACTCTGCCACCACCTGCTTCTTCTTGCTGCTCCCCAGTGTCCGTTAGGAAACCACAGCAGATGCACCTGCCACAGAAGTTCTGGTTTGGCTTTAATCTAGGAGGATATAAGGAGGTTCCCCCTGATCCTTGTGGGAGACCGAACAGCAACCAAGCCAGGGGTTGGAATCCCATGGTCTATTCATCCATGTTTGGATGGAAGTATGGCTCTGCTCTGTCTTTGATGACTTGGGTCAATGCTAATACAATGCCTACGTTATAGTAAAAACTCAATAAATATTCTTAACTAGCTGACCAATAAAGCAGTTTTGCAGGTGGGCTAAAATTAAAAATGAATAGGGTATGAATTTAACTGGCTCTTGACATGCTTCTAGTTTTGGTGAGTGGCTGGTAGTGAGACCAGAAACAACAAAATTAAATAATTCAGTGGGTAATAAAGGGTGCCACTTAAACTTTAAAAGTGAGATGTGCTCATAAATATTTTATTGTTTGATAGCTTCATTTTTCATAGGCTCAGGTTTGTGGGACTTTAAAAATGATTTTGTACTAATTTGAAGAGCTTGAAAGTAAACATACAAAAAAAATGGAGAGAATAGTATAATGAACCCTTATAATCCATCACACAGATTCAGTAATTATCGAGATTTTACCCAACTTTGTTTTAAGTGTCGTGTGTGTGCGTGTGTGTGTGTGTGTTTGTATACGTGTGACATTGGGAATTCCAGGCCTTTTGTTCTTTTACCCCATATACCTAGTATGTGTTGTTAAAAATAGGGATATTTTGTACAGAAATACAATGCCATTATGATAAAATTAATAAATAATCTGTTGATATACTCTTCAGGTTTCCCAGATTGCTTAAAAAAATCTTTAATAGGTAGTTTGTTCTAATCAGAATTTAAATAAGGTTTGCCGACACTTTTGAATGTGGTTCGCACTTTGGCGAGGCGTAGAATTATTTGTAATAGAGAGGACACTCTCTGGGGTCAGGGGTCCTGGGTTTTAATCCTAGAGGATTAGTAGTTTAGACCATGGGCCCTGGAGTCCCATGGGCAGTCTTAGGCACATAACTTATCCTTGCTGTGCCTCAGTTTCCTCATCTGTGGAGTGGAAATAATTCTGTACTTATTTTTTTTAGGGTTAGTTGGGAAGATTAAATGAGTTCTATAGATAAAGCTCTTTGACAGTGCCTGGCACATATTCTGCCAGCTACTTAAGTTATGCTGGGCTGTCGCTTAACTTCTCTGAACTTCAAAGTTCTATATGGTTTTTAAAGATTTTAAAGATTTATTTTAAAGATTTATTTCTTTATTTTAGAGAGTGTGTGAGCAGGGGGAGGGCAGAGGGAAAGAGAGAGAGAGAGAGGCAGATTTCCCACTGAGCATGGAGGAGCCTAACATGGGTCTTGATCTCACAACCCTGAGATCATGACCTGAGCCAAAATCAAGAGTCAGATGCTTAACCCACTGAGCCACTCTGGTGCCCCAGGCTCTATTATATTAAATGAGGGGCTATACTAGATTGTTCCTAGAGTCCCTTTCCTTATCAGCATGCTTGAATTCTAAGATGCTTTTATGAGAAGGTAAAGGTACTGCTACTAATGTTCTTGACTGTAGGAAAAGTAATTTATGATTTTTTTTTTAGATTTTATTTATTTATTTGACAGAGAGAGATCACAAGACAGAGAGGCAAGCAGAGAGAGAGGGGGAAGCAGGCTCCCCACTGAGCAGAGAGCCTGATGCGGAGCTTGATCCCAGGACCCTGAGATCATGACCCGAGCCGAAGGCAGAGACTTAACCCACTGAGCCACCCAGGTGCCCCAGTAATTTATGATTTTGGGTAATTAAAGAAGTATCCCCACAATTCCAGAATTAGCTTTCCATGATTTAGAATAGTCAGGAGGGCAGCACATTCAAAATACGCAAGCTCAGAAGAAAAACTTCCCTGAACAGGGTTGAATTGTGATTGCTTTTGGAGCTCCCAAAGCATTTTACCTTGGGTCTTTCAGATTCATTAAAGATAGCATCATAATGGCCTAGATCTAACAGTATGTCACCCAAGGCCTAAAAATATCCTTTCTCTAAAAAATTTGTGTGAATATTATAACACAGGCCTTTGCATGGGTTTCCCAGCCATATGCACTTGGATGTTGATGCCTAAGTCACCTGGCTTCCGACTTCCTTGCTCATCTTAGTATGCTCAGCTTCTAACTCTCCTTCCATGCTCCTTGGAGATCCAGTGGTGTGAAATGAAATGAAACCAAGTTGGGTCACTCAGTTTCCTTTTGTGTTACTGGAGGGGAAGGGACAGAAGGTGTGCGATGATATTCTCCTGGACTACGTGCTTGGGGCCTTCGTCACCCTCCTAGGTCAGTCGGTTCAAGGTTCCAGTGTTATCTGAGGTAATGTGAGACCTAAGTGGTGGTAGTCTTTGAAATCCTTAGGAAGGTAGAACCTCATTTTGTCTGTAATTTTAAATCAGATATGTTAGTAAATTGACAACTGAACTGGCCTGAGCATCACCTCACTGTCTTTCTCCACCCTCTGGTCGAGTCCGAACAAAACAGAAATGTCCCAAAACACAGGAAGCTGGGTGGAGGCCCATCTCCAAGTAGATAATCAACAACAGGTTCTGTTTCTTTGGTTTCTGGTCCATTTGAATATTAGGAGATGGGAGGGCATTAGTAATGTCTTGAATTTGAAAAGGGAGGGAAGGAATTGTGAAATCCTGTGGATTGAGGGCCTTCTCTGTGCTAGGACTCTTTGCTGGGTGCTGAGGATGAGGAAAGTCCTCGCCTTGAGGGTTTATGATCTAAACAGGTGGACAGGTCAGTAGTTTACAAAAAAGTTGGTCACAGTATAAGGAGCACATTTAAAGGGTCAAATGGCTGGCTCCACGATAGAGGAAGAGGAGATGACAGAGAACTAGTGTCCATGGGAAAGTGTTCAGAAAAACTGAATTGGACCTGGAAGATGTGGAGATAAGGGGTACTTTTTTGTTCCAAAAAAGAATAAGAGGTGGAACTAAAGCTTAGAATGCCCAGGTAAGCCAAGAAGGAACAGAGCAGCTTGGGCAAAGAGGGATAAGTTGTAGGAGGAAGGGAAAGAAATTTTGAGAGGTACATTTCCTAATTTGGGGAACAGTTTCAGTGAGTGGCTGAGAGGACACCACAAAATAATTCTTTTTCTTTTCTTTAAAAATTTTTTTTGACAGAGGGAGAGAATGAGGGAGGAGGGACAGAGGGAGAGAATCTTAAGAAGGCTCCACACTTAGTGTAGAGCCTGACACAGGGTTTAGTCCCATGACCTTGAGATCATGACCTGAGCCAAATTCGAGAGTCAGATGCTTAACCGACTGAGCCACCCAGGCGCCCCTTCCTTGTCTCTTTGAGACCTATTTTAGGAAAGAGGTTCATAGCAGTCTGTGAATATATACTTCTTAGAGACATCTTCTCCTAAGTGTAATCTTGGGGGTAAATAATGTAATGAGTTTGTGTCATGCAGGCCCAGTGACAGGGAGAGAAAGGTCTCTGGCATGAAAAGAAAACCCCGAAATAGGCCTCAGTGTGTAAACATTTAGGGTATCATGGGAGGAGTAGTCAAACATGGTGGGTGCACACCATTCAGGAAATGCTGCTGCAAAAAACCAGTGTTTATGCTAAAACCCAGCTTTTATACTAAAATAAATTACAACTAAATGTAAGAGTTACATGTGAAATAAATAAAAGAAGCGGGGATGAATAATCATGTAAGGGTGGAGTGGGATTTTTAAAGTGTTAAAGTAAAGGGAGAAACCAGTTTGGTCTGGGGCTTAGGAAGCAAGCTGTGGCTTTGCCACTGGTGAGCTGAGGCCTCCAAGCAGGTTACTACACTGAATCCTCAGTTTGCTCTTCTGAGAGTTGGGATTATTAAACATTATTATCTTAGAGTTTTTAAAATAAAGATTAAATAAGGTCACGTATTTAAATCACTTAGTAGTTTTTAGCAAATTTCAGGTATTGATTATGTTAATAAAGGAAAAGATTGGTTATCTTGACTCAGTATATCTGGATCCAGGATTCATTGAGCACTTACTGTATCCTAGGACCTGTGTTAGGTCTTCATGCATGGGACGGTAAGTCACCACAAGGTGACACAGCTGTAAATGGAGGGTCTCTGTCTAGGACCACATGTTCCTCACCGTTCTGCTGATTGCCTTCCCATGTAAACCCTCAAACCTCTGTTCTATGTGTAACAAGTAGTACCATAAATTTGAAAGTCAATAAACTTAGAAACACTATGCACTCTATTTGTCTGTATCCATATCTCAGTCACAATATTTTAAAAAAATCTATTGAGAGTTCTTACAAATCAATTACAAAAAGAAGAACACTCCTGTAGAATAATGGGAAAGGACATTAATAGGCAATTTCTCAAAGAAAGGAGTATAATTAGCCAATAGACAGCAGACCAGAATGTTCAACCTTGCTAAAAAGTAGAGAAACATTAATTAAAACAAGATGCCATCTTTGCCTGGTAAATTTGCAAAGGTAGAAAAGGTCTTTGCAAGGATGGGTGAACCGGGCACTCCTGTTTGCAGGACTGCCCACGTCCACAACTCCAGGGACTCCATTTGCATGGCATTTCATGAGAATTGTGTCACCTGGATTTTATGACATGATGAATGGTATAATCTTTTTGCAGTTGGGCTACATATTAGAAACTTTAACATATTCTCATTCTTTGGTCCAGTGCTTGTAACTGTGGGAATTTCTCCTGAGGATTAATCTGAAATGTGCATTAAGTTCAGTTTCTGAAGTCAAACTGCCGACCGACCGTTCAGGGCAGAAAATGTAAAATACTGCACCAACTGCAAAGTATCTAAAGGTCTTGACAGTAGTCTAAATAAATTGTGGAATGTGGAGTATTTATGATGCCATTATGTTTTGTTTTCGAAGAGTAATGATGAGAAAATTCTTCCATTGCTTTGCTGGAAGGCAGGGGGCTCGTGGTTAAGTTCAGGGGCCTGGGCCTGGCTGTTTGGGTTCTGGTACCTCTTTGCTAGTAACCGCTGTGTGACCTTGGATTGTGCTTTTGCAGCCTGACTTCTGTCCTTGGTCAGGGGTGTCCTGTCCGTCCTCACCCCGTCAACTTGCTGGTCTACAGCGTTTCGGGCCGTTCCGCCGCCATCTTCCTTTTCTCTGCTTCTCCTCCATGCCCTAGTCCTCTGTCCCCTTGCTGCTCTCACCACCCGGGGCATTCCTGCAGGATCCCTTCTCCACCACTGGCTCGTGGAATTTAATCTCCCCCCTTCACCAAAAGGGAGTGCCACACCTTCTCTCTGATTTCTGAATCTTGACCTCAGTTTCCCTAGCTTAGACTTGCTTGTCCACTAACTTGCCTCACATGTGCACTTGGCTGTCCTGTGAGTCCCTTATGTTCAACATCTATGAAACTTAAATTGCCACTTTTCATCCCAAACCAGCCATCCTTTTTGTGTTCTTTTCTTTACCAATAGGCATCACTGTCATGGCCACTGACTTTGAAATCGTTCGTTCCTCCTTCCTCTCTTGATTTTCTTTTGCCTTTCTCATTCCATCATCACTGCATCCCCTATGTTCTGTTTTTGCTGCAGTCATTGTGGGCTGATGACTCCCAGAACCTCCGAGGCTCAGAGGTTCCCAGCGCTACCTCTCTGTCAAGGATGGCTGGGACGTGTTATTTCATATCCTAGCACCTGGGTTGATGGGACAGCCACCATCTTAATTGGGGTGTGCCCTTGTGGAGGGCAACAATGTGGAGACTTAGGCTTCCACACAGTCACTTTTGCTTCCGTTCCATTGACAAAAGGCACACCTAGCTCCAAGGGCAGAGAAGTACAGGTTTATCTGTGTGTCTGCAAGGAAGCTAAAATCTTTGGTGAGCCTCTGGCCGCACTCCTGACTACAAACTTCTTATCCCTTTCCCTCCGTGTCCTCTCCTGATCAGTCCCTCCTGTCTTCGTCTCTTTGCAGCCTTTCTTTAATAGAATCAAAGCCTATCCTTAAGGCTTTAATTCTGAAAACTTAACCCACCATTGCTTCCCACTGCCCTTGTAATAGGAACTTCTTCCCTTGGCCTGTAAAGGACTCTCCTTGTCACACACTTCTCGGCTGTTGCTCCCTGGCCTGGCTTTAACGGTCTCTGGATGCCGGGCTGTCTCCTACCCCAGGACCTTGGCAGAAGCTCTTACCTCTGCCTGGGATAATAATCACCTCTTGCCTCCTTCCTCATCTGCCAGGCCACTCCCCTAGGTCTTTGGAACTGTATTTACATGCCCTTGCCTCACAGAGGCCTTACCTATCCACCCAAACTGAAACAGGCCCTGCCTGTTCTCTTCCTCTGTTACGCTTAGCACAATTTATATCTTTATTTGTGTGCACCTTTGTTTAATGCCTGTTTCCCTCACTGAACTGTTTGTTCACTGCCGTTTCTCCAGTGCCTGGCCTGTAGCGGGGTCTGGCGAACAGTTTATGGGTGAATGAGTGACTACGAAGACGGCATCTTACAGTTCCGGTTGTTCATCCTTTTTTGATTCCCCATTGCCCTGAATTTCTCTCCCCTGTACCTGGTTCTATTTACTTCATTCTAGTCCAGCTCCCTCTCTCCGATTAGATTTCCTAACCCTCAATTCCATTTTGTCATTAATTTCTCATTGCCACCTCGTAATTTGGTGATATTCCCGCAGGGAAGAATGTATCACCTTGGGGCTGGCCGTGTGTTTGTTTTAGTTTAGAAAAAGCTGCTCAGGTTGTCAGTAAATCTGTATGATCTTTGCATAGTTTTTGAAGGCAGCCACGCATTTTGGTGCAAGTAAGATTCATTTCCTTTTTTAGGACCATTTGTTTTTATCAACTCTCTGGAGCTTCAGTGTGTAAAATAATACACTGGTCTAGTTCTTGTGTTAGGTATTTGGTAACTAACTCATCTGAAAACAAAATGAAATAAAACAAAAATACAAACACCATTCTGTTGAATTGTGAGTTTTGCAAACCATCAAGAAGTATGTGGATGGTGAAATTGTTTCTTTTTCTTTTTCTTTTTTTTTGAAGTTGTTCCTATTATACATCTCTGTCACTTTTTTTTTCCTTCTAGGATTCCCAGAGTCCTTATCAGTGAATAGATTGCAAGGAGACTTACTATCTGATCAGAACTCTGTAATGCCAAATGGTGTGTTTGAATCTCCCTGCCCCCTTTTTTGAATTTGGCAGGGATAAATACAATTAAGATAGTACTTGGGTGTGTCTACTTCAGGAGGCCGGCTGGCTTCCGTGCTTCTGTTGGAGACTTGTCCATTTATTTATTATAGGTTAACATTTATTGGATGTTAACTGAATTTGCTGAGTAAATCTAGGAGCAGATATAAAGAGGTATATAAAGTTTATTCCGAAACTTTTCTGTTCTTAGTTTGAGATTCACATGCTCTATTTTCATACATTTTGTCTTTTCCTTTTTTTTCTTTTTCTTTTTTTTTTTTTTAAAGATTTATTTGAGGGAGAGAGAAAGAAAAAAAGGAAGTGGGGAGGAGGGCCAGAGGGAGAATCTCCAGCAGTCTCCCTGCTGAGGACGGCGCCCTATGCAGGGCCCCATCTGAAGACCCCAAGATCGTGACCCGAGCTGAAGCCGAGTCAGACACTTAACTGACTGTTGCTACCCTGTCGCCCCTCCATACATTTTGTCTTGACAGAAAATACATGTTCTATTGTGTGGATATTGTAATGTTCTATGGAAAGATATTTACTGTGTTAAGTTAAAAAAGCGATTATAAACAGTATATACAGAATTACTCACTTTTTGAAAAAAGTATAAGCAATATTTTGTTCATGAAAAAGTTTTATGATCTTACAGATGCTATAATGAATCCTTCTCTCTTGTTTCAGAAATATGTTAAATATCAAATCTTTAGTTCCAGAACTCTAGAACATAGAAAAGATGGTGGTATAACCAAGTTTCTGGTGGTAGGGGGATTGTCCTTTCTAGGGATGGCATTGGGATGTAATGGATACGAACTTGGGTTCTGGACGTTTTTGGTCTGGAACTCCGCTGAGAAGTTTTCACCCCGAGAATGGACATTATAATAGCACTTATCTTGTAGATCTCTGTGATGATTAAGTGAGCACATGCGTATAAAGCACTTTGAATAGGGCTTGGCATGTCGTAAAAACCCAGTAAGTACAAGCTTTTGTTATTTGTGAGAGCAATCTAAAAGAATATCAAATAACTCTTTAAAAAGTGCCAATGAGGGCGCCTGGGTGGCTCAGTGGGTTAAGCCTCTGCCTTCGGCTCAGGTCATGATCTCAGGGTCCTGGGATCGAGGCCCGAATCGGGCTCTCTGCTCAGCAGGGAGTCCGCTTCTCCCTCTCTCTGCCTGCCTCTCTGCCTACTTGTGATCTCTCTCTCTCTATTTCAAATAAATAAATAAAATCTTTAAAAAAAAAAAAAGTGCCAATGAGGGAGAATTTGTAATATGGAAAAATTACAGTTGGGTGGAAAGTAAAATATGGAAATGTGTATGATCATAACTGTAGAAGAAATAGCCTGTAAGAAACATGTTGGAAGGAAATAGATGAAAAGGTAGGCGCGTATGATTTGTTCTTTATATATTCTATTTCCTAACTGTTGTACTTTTGTAAGTGGATAGTAATAATCAAGAAAAAGGAAAACAGTGAATAGGAAGAAAATTTTGGTGCTGCAAAGAAGACATTCAAATGAGGACTCTGAAAATTGTGCCTGTGTATCTTAGTGCTTCTGCAAGCGTGCGTCTTGATGTAAAATGTGCTCCTGGTGAGGTGTACATGTGCAGCTTGGTAGCAGGAATATTGTCGATGTGAGATCCCTGCATTAAATGCTTATAGAAGAGGGAGGAGGCCCATGTGAAATAGTGAAATTTGCATTTGACAGCTTTATAAAATTCTTTCAAAAAACTGCCTTGCTTGAGCCTTTGGAAAATCCAGTCAGACAGGAATATATTTTTATTTGTTTTTTTCTGATGAGGAAACTGAAGACCGGAAAATCAAATGACTCACTCAGGGTCATCTGGCTAATATTTAGAGTTTTTCCTGAAAGGATGGCAGGAATTGTCTAAATGGTGTAATTTTAAAATTTTGAGTTTTTTGGCAACTTTTTAAAAAAATTAAATTTAAGTTTTTTTTTTTTTTTTTTTTTTAAGTACTCTCTGTGCTCAACATGGGTCTTGAACTCATGACGCCAGGATGATGGGTGGCATGTTACACTGACTGAGCTAGCCAGGTACCCAGAGTTTTCGGAAACTTTTAATTTGTTAACTTGAATGATTAACTTCTCCTTTATGGAAAGTACCATAAATTCTCTGGGTTGATAGAAGTTTGTGATATGGAAATGAAATCATACTGTTTTGGAGGTGAAAGTAATCCTGAGAGGTTATCTGGTAGCAGCTTCCTAATTTTATAGATGAAGAAGATTAAGATCTACCATGGTTAAGCTATTTGTATGTTGTCATACAGCTCGTTAGTATTATAGACAAGAAAAAAATTGAGTTTACTGACTCCTGGTCCAATGTACTTTCCACTGACCACAGGAAATAATTGAGTTTATTCTGTTTACACTTACATTTCAATGAGTATCTTCACAGACCATGGTAATCAGATAATATCAGAATATGATACATCCATTTGCACCATGGATCTCCTGCTTGTGTATTTCATTAGTCCCAGGCCAGTTGGTAGGAACTGACATTCTTTTTTCTACAAGTCAAGAATGGAGTTCTACATTTCTTTTAAGGAGTTAGGAGAAAAGAGAGAAGGAATTAAAAAGCAAGAATTACAAGATTAATCTAAAAAAGATCTCAGTAGAAACTTATTGAGGAATTAAGAATTAATGTAGTAAAATAATGTTATTTAAGGGATGGAAAAAATCATGAAAATCATGATTTTATGTGTATTTTGGTTAAAATAATCATGTGGCTTGAGAAAAACCTTTCCTGGGCCTATTAACCTAAAATTCTTTACTGTAGAATAAGCTCTGTTAATCTAGGTCATTTTACCTTCCAGGCTGCGTTGCCTTAGCTAAAATAAATATTAAGCTATAAATGGCAGTTTGGTTCAAATTGTATTATTACAGAAAAGGTGCGTTTCTAAAATTGTTTAGTGAATTTATTTATTCTGTCATTCTAATATATTGTTGTTTTATTAAGTAGAAAGCAGAGTTCCTGTGGTGATAGCAGGGATGCCATAATATTTATAGTATATTAGACTCATTTATAAACTATTACACTGGATAGAATTTGCAGGATATTTAATCTTTTAGGTTAACTTTTTTTCTTCTTATAATATGTTCATTTAGCCATTTTAATTTTCTTTATTCTTTCAAGAAAAACTTCTGGATGTTATTTTTTGTCCGAGAAGATCAGTTAAAACTGCTGCTATATGATTTTTTTTTTCTTAAACTGAAGGATGTGCGTGCTTTACTGGTTCTTTGGAGGTGATTTTGTGAAAAACCAATTGATGTATCAAGTATTTAAAGGAACATAAAACTGAAAAGCACTTCAAACCGATTGGGGCAAAGATTAGTGACACAGTATTAGTTACTACATCAGGCCGATTTTAGTAAACACATTGGTGTTGAGATTTCCATAACGTGTAAGAGGTAGTGTGAGAGAAGAGGGATGGCCAGTAGGAGCAGATGTTGGTTTCGGGAACTGGGGACAGTCTTATTTTATAAATCACATATCATGGTCTGGAGTTTCCAAGCTGGAGAGGAGGAATGAAGATTATGGGCTCTGGATACCCCCCAAGTTGGGTGGTGAGGAAGGCTCCTTTGGTAGACTTATGGGGCGCTCCCTCTGAGGAAGGGAATTTCAGAATAGCCTCTAGAATTTGAGAGAATCACAGATGTCTTTTTCCATAGCTTCAGTTGTTAGAAATTGTCAAAAAGAAGCTTGGCTTCTGTCATTACAATACGGAATTTTGGGGTCTTGGAGAGCTTCTACTTGGAAGGAATCTCCAAGCCAGCCTTACTCCATAACTTCCCAGTGTGTTCCAGTGAGCATTATACTTCCTGTCTGGGGAACTAAGTCCTCTCCCTGGGACACTTACCCCTTTGTGGCCTAGCCTAGGGCCTGCCTTGTGTCACCTGTACAGCAGGGGAAGCACTAACGGGCCCACAGTGGATTTAAGCTGATGGTTTCTGATCAAATCCTTGGGTTTGGAGCCTGGCCTGGTGCAGCCATGGAGCTCATTTCCATCAGCAGCGACCTTTGAGAAGGGAGGGGCAGGGCCTGATGGAGCCCAGTCTTTTTTGCGCCAGGCTTCCCTCTGATCTTCCACATTATCAGGCTAGGAGATCTTCCCTAAAACCTCCTGAGAATTCACTGTCCTCTTGTTTATCTTTTACTCAGGATCTTAGCAGATCTTAAGGCATTTTTTGAGTTCGTAATGATGACATTAGCAGACAAAAATGCAGTGTTAAACTACACATTTTTAAAGCTTACGCTTCTGTTCAGTAGGTCCCCAGTTATTATCGGTTCATTGATTCTGTAAATGCTAAAGGATAAACCTTTGATTAAAACACAGACTTCGGGACGCCTGGGGGGCTCCGTTGGTTAAGTGTCTGCCTTCAGCTCAGGTCATGATCCCAGGATCCTGGGATGGAGTCCCACATCAGGCTCTCCGCTCAGCAGGGGTCTGCTTCTTTCTCTCTCCCTCTGCCTCTCCCCCTGCTTGAGCTCTCTCTCTTTCTCTGACATAGAGATAAATAAAACCTTACCAAAAAAAAGACAAGACATAGACTTTGTCTTCAAGGAGGGTATAATCTAAAGGGAAAGAGGACCGCAGATGAGACCCAGGCAGCTTTTGGGTTGGTGTTCCATTTTGGGAGTCCCTTGGCTGTTTGGCACCCTGAAAGGAAAGAAGAAGTTTGTGATCAGTGCAGATCAAGTTTATGGGAAGGTGCTGAAACTGAAGTCAGCTTTGTGGGAAATAGAAACATACCCCGGACTTCCACATCTAATACAGTGCTTTCATGAGACCCAGGAAACTTGAAGCTTGTTGCACATGTGCATGGCAGGCGTGGGGACAGAATGTTTCACTCATGAAGCTGTTGAGTAGGAATGGAGGAAACTCATATCAATGATAGAGAATTGTGGGTCAGGACTCAGAGGAATAGGCTACAGAGGTGGGAGGGAAGGCCTTTTGTTTTTATGGTGATGTAGCTGTTAACATTTTGCACAGTCCTAAAAGTAAGATTTTTAGCTATATACATGTGATTTACTTTGAAACCAACTAGGGAAAACAGGGCATTTAAGAGATTCATTTTTTTTGGCATCTAGAATGTGTGTCCTAGGTGCAAAGACCCCAGATATGCAGGGATTTGGGTCTTGTTTATGTTCTTATCTAACAGGTAACGTGAGATTTAATAACACTATCCTATTAGCCTTTCAAACTCACATTAAATAATAGGATAGTATATTATTGTAGTTTGTTTTCAGCTATATAGTTGAGGGTGCAGGAACTGTAAAACCCCTTCTTTCTTCAGAACTGAAAATGAAACCAATTTTTGTGGAGCTCCAGATTAAAAATAATCTGAATTGATTGTGGGAAGCGTGCATGAAAAGAAAATTCAGTTTCTTATGCAAAATCATCAGGGACTTTAGGCTCCAAGGAACACAGATTTGCATGGCACTGTTATCTGGGTTTTTACTGATTGGAAAAGGTACTGAATGTTTAAGAGGGGGTGGTTTCCGGAAGCAAGGTGACATCCTGCTGATTGCAGTTAGTCTAATGATAGCATAACTGATATGGCACTAGTCCCTGTTTCAAGTGCAAAGAAGTATCTGTTCATAAAATACTAAAATTAGTTCTTACATTAAGGTGCATGCCTTGGTTTAGGCTTGATTTTTGTTTCATTTTATCTTAATTGATTTTTTTGCTTCCTGCTATTACGGACGTGTGCGGATCATGTTAATAATCCCCAGGAAAAGAAATGAGCAAGTATTTGATTGACAGATAAATATGCATGCACATGTATATTATAGATGCTTCCACATCTGTATTTCCACGTGTATCTGAATAGATTTTTAATTTCACACATGCACCAAATTAGTTGAAATCGTTTGTTGAGTCCCCATATGTGCCGAACACTGTGCTAAGTGCACTGGGAAACCGGGATGAGTAAATCAGGTTGTATCCTATGGTGTTGACAGCCTGATAGGGGAGAAAAGATTGCAAATTTATGCACATTGAAGTAGAAGATTGTATCACTGGAAAGTCAAAAGTAAAGCCTTAAAGAGTGCTCAGGAGTTAGAGTACTTACAGTCCAGGGAATCAGAAAAAGCATAATGAAGGAGATGGCATTTTGAGCTGAAGTAGACTTGAATTATTGTAGTTAGAGGGGTCTGTATGAGTGAAGGCCCCTGGAGAGGAAATTGTGGGGTGTACCTGGGGAACAGTGAATAGTTAAAACTGGTGAAGTGTAGAGAGTTAGGGGTACGCAGATTTGGGTCATGTGGGATGGTTGGGGATGATGGGCAAGGGCCAGGTTGTGGAGTGTTGACTTTTTTCAGAGCTAGAAGATGCCAAGATTAGAGTTCTGCTCCAGGAATATGGGGACTGTGGTTGGAGCCTTGTGGGGCTGGGACATGGATGGGTGCAGAGAACTGGGGGCTTCGATACAACGTAGGAGACTTCTGCCATAATTTAGACAAGAAGTAATGAGGAGGGCATAAAATAAAGAGGTGATATGTAAAAAGTATTTTAGGGTAAAGTGGATGGATATTTGAACCTGAATAGATTAGGTTACTTATTTATTTAGTAAATATTTACCAGTAATCTTTTGCACCACACCACAGTGAGCTTCCTCTTCCCTGGCTTGGTGAGATTGTGAAGCTGAAGGTATTAACTATAGCCTTAGGTTTCAGCCCTTAGGAGACCAAGAAGGTGTTGATGCAGAAATCTGAGAACACACCCCTGTTTCACAGGCCTTGAGGGGAGCTTGAATTTATCTGGTCTCCTGCTTTCAGATAAACCATTGCAGACAGATGAGAATCTCCTCTCCCATTATAAACCACCACCAGAGAAAAGGATTAGCAGTGAGCTGTTAGTGGCCTTCATTTTTTAGAGAGTGTTTAGGAGAGAGCAGACAGCTTTAAAAAACATCTATCTACCTAGTCTTCTTTAAAAGACTCTGTCATGATCAGTGCGTGCTAACCGTGAGGCCCCGGCCAGCTGTCTTCTCTGCCACTGTCTGTAAAGCTGACATTCAGACTTTGTATCAGTTTTCTGGAATGACCTTCTCTCTCTCCCCTTTTAAGGGAAGAATTAAAGAAGCCTTTAAAAATGGTAGATTCATAATTACTTTGAGTCAAAATAGGTAGTTAATTTTATTAACTTTTTGTGCACATTTCTATAGTTGTTTTAGGTCAGAGAAAATAAACATGACTCTTTTGTAAAACAGGACCCCAGTTCAGTTTTGGATGTGAATTTCTCTAGCATTTCCAAATACAAAGTCACTGCATGGATTGATAAATTATAGATGGAAAAGAGTTCTCAGTTTTCCTCTTGGATTTCTTTACTTCCTATGACCCTAGGTCTCTCTTCTTTGAAATTCCATCTTCCTTTGATATCCAAATACTGTTATTGTTACCTGGTTATTAATCATATGGTGATTGGCAATAATAACAACTGTTTTTTTTTCTCTCTTTTACCGTTTTCCCATTCAGCTTCCCCTTGCAGTCATCCCCTAGGAGAATGAGTAGCTGATGTTTTCTTCTGTCCACTTTCACAGAGTTTATCTGCTGTATTTCAGTGACTCATTCCCATGTCTTTATTTCTAGCCTTGACCAAGAGATTTGTGAGGGTCAAGAGGAAGCCCGTTGGTGAAGGGATATGATAAAAGAAAAAGGAGCAGGGTAAATGAGTATCCCCGCCCCCCCCCCCCCCCCCCCCCCCATGGAAGAAGATCTTCAGGTCTCAGTGGGAGGCTTCAGAATAGAGAAGCTTAGGAGGAAGGAAAGATGTGGAGGTGTTGGACCTCGGTTTTTTACTGTAAGGTGGTGTGACTTGATGTGAGATCCATGGACAGGGGTTTGTCTGTGAGCTGTTTATAACTGACCTATAAGGAGATACATACAGAAAATGAAAGTAAGAGTTTAGAAACCTTTAACAATTTGATAGGCTGACTTTAAGTCTGTTCAATCTAATAAAAATTTGGCATTTATATTTTCATGTCTTTGTTTTTTTATTTCATTTAACAGTTGTTTTTATAATTTTGTATTTTACAGAAGTACTAGTCCCAAATGGGTTGGGGGGAGAAAGCGAACATTCACCACAAGTAGTTTGAGAAGGTCTGTTGTAGGTTTGTGGCGATGGGAGTTGGGGATGTTTTATTCGAAGTGCTTGGTTTGGGCAACGGGAACGAGGGGTGCATGGGCTGGGAGCAGGTGGGAGCTCATCTAGCACCTGAAGAAAATGGGGCCGAGTGAGATCGAGTCTTGTGACTTTGGGGAGTTGTGAGGTAGAGGGTGGTGTTTGGGCATGGATGCCCACACTCTAGTAAGGTCCAGCCCCAGCGTTTGGTAGGAATGTACATGTTGCCCTGCTGGCTGGGCCTTTTAGGCTGGGCAGGGGTTTCCTGCAGCGTGAGTAGGGGCTGTTGGACCATCACCAGTAGTGTCGTCTTTGGCTCCTAGGACACAATTAGGGCGATGTCATCTTTGGTGTGCTCTAAGCTTGATTTTTACCCTTTGCTCTGTTCTCTCCTACCTTGACTTTGCCTAGATAGACATACCGCACAAGCCTTAATGTTGATTCTTCTCTGATGTTGCTGAGCCTTTAAAATTCTTCTAACGTGAAGAATAATTCCTTCTGTTGGTAGTTTTCTCTGGACCCGTTGTGTCCTAAACCACATACCTTTCCATAGGCCTTTGCCTAGTGCGGTGGCTTATCTGACAGTGGCAGTGTTTTCTCTTTCTGTGAAAGGTGGTGTCATGGTGGATGCCCAGAACATACTAACACCAGCAAAGCAGATTTTGGGGATCCTGGGCTGGCAACTCTATAATTCTTCCTATCTTTTCCGTCTGCTGGAAGGGACAGGATATTAAACCACTGAACTGGTGTGGTCCTCGGCTGCCTGCCAATGGAATATTTGGGGAAAGAATGGACCAGCTTTTGTTTCTCTTGCATTCTGTGTAGCCTTAGGGTGGATTCTGAGGGGATGTTCCCCCCCACAGAACTAACTCATTTGGTATTGAGAAAGCAGGAAAGCGAGTTTTCCTGTTACTAGCAGTGAACAAAAAGCAAGCAGCGGATGGAGATATCCTGTCGGAGAAGGCTTGGGGGAGTGAATGCAGACAAATGCACCTCATACTTTCCGTGTCTTTAAGGAATATGAGGAGATGGGAAGGAAATCAGTCATTCTGCATGCCAAGTCAAATGGCTTTCTTTTTATTTATGGTGCTTAATAAGAAGGCTATAAGGGTATGCTTTGTGATTTAAAAACTTGTCAGATACAGAGATCTATATAGCACATGACAGATTAGAAAAATGAAACAGGTTTTTTTTTTTGGTTTCTCATAAGGTCCTTTGAAGTTTCCCTGGAAGGGAACAATGAACTATATAAAAATAAATGTAAACTCTACCCAAGTTTTATTTATTTTTAGATTTAAAAATCACTTAAAAGTGGCAGATTCTTGATGAATTAGATTTATAAGAAGGTGTTAGGGAATCATTCGTTGGTTCTTTTTAAAAAGAACTAACTTGTCTCTTATTCTAAGAGCAGTACATGTTTATTACAGGAAAATTAGAGAACACATATGGGTGACTGAATGGTACAGGAATGGGATGGAAAGACTTGGAAATGGAAAATTAGAACAGTGTGGTGAAGGACAGAAGACCAAGGTGTTCCGGGAGCTGTCGGGGGGTGGGGACATCATCAGGGAAGGTCTTCCAGGAAACCCTCCATGGAAGCTGTTTTGCCTGCGTGCCACACATTCTACAGTGACTTTTTACCTTTGGGACTGGCCTGCTCCTCTGCCATGGGTTTAGACCTGATCGTTCCAAGTTTGTTTAGAGCTAGAAAACTGTAATGACCAGTTGAGAAGCTGGTCAACTCAGTGCATTTATATTTTGTCAGTCAAGGAGAAAGTGTGCTGGGCAAGTAGGATCTCTGAAGAGAGATTTGTATCAGTGAGTGAGTGGGGGCAGGGAGAATATCTTTGAGAAAACTGGTTGTAAGAGAGATAAAGATGTAGAAGAACACAATAAATTTTTGAGGGGGTAAGGGAGAGGAAATGTACAGTGTTTTTCATTGTCTTCTTGACCTTCTGATTCCCTCCATGTCCTGTCATGTTGGCGAATGCTTAGGTGTTCCTGTGGAATGAAGCTTCTTCCTTCATCTCAGTAAACATTTATAGAGCAGCTGTCAGTAGGTCATACTTTTAGTCCATTTTAGCTTATAAGGATAGTGCCAGAAATCCTTATAAGGCATGGGATTAAGTTGTCCTGGGCTTTTTTTTTTTTTTTTAAATCTGTGAAAACATATTTACCATGAAATCTACTGGCCATTTTATTATGAGTTAGTATTATTACCTGTTACAGGTAAAATGGAAGGCGTAGAGGCTTAAACTAGATAATCTGTTGATTTTGGTAAATTGTAGAACAGATACTCATTGAGTCTTGTTACATAGTAGCCACTGGGCTAGAACTTGGAAAGATTTATAAATTGAACAGACACAGCCCTTGATCTCACAGACCTTCCAATCTGATCAGGACATGAATAGGTAATTAGACAGTTCCAACGTAGTGGGATAAGAACTCTGAGAAGAGACATGTAGGATGTCCTGTGATGATGTGGGAGAGGCATCTGTTCCGGCCCAGACGGAGTGACATCTGAATGATAAGAAGAAATGAGCCAGTTAAAGGGAGGTATTTTATTCTGTCTTTAGGGAATTGTGTGTGCAAAGGTCTGGAGACAAGAAAAAGCATGGAATCATTCAGGAACTAAAAGCTGATCAAAATGACCAAAGCCTTATAGTTTCAGATGAGGGTGATGAGAGAAAGCTCCAAAGAGATAGTCTGGGACCCAACACACAGAGCCTTTCTAGGGCATGTGTGAATTTAGGAGTTCAGCAAAGATTCAGGACATAAAATCAATATAAAAAAAATCAGTTGTGTTTGTCTACACTAGCAGTGAACAAACCAAAAATGAAATTAAGAAAACAATTCCATTTAATAATAGCATGAAACAAATTGAACAAAAAATTAGATTTGTCTACCAAAAAATTGTTAAAAGAAACAATACTAGGTGAATGGAAAGGCTTCCAATGTTCACGGGTTGGGAGACTTAATGTTGTTAAGATGGCTATAGTCCCCAAATCTGTCTATAGATTTGACACAATTTCGGCCCAAATCCTAGCATTCTTTTTTCAGGTATTGACAGGCTGATCCTAAAGTTCATATGGAAATGCAAGGAGCCCAGAATAGTGAAAATAATCTTGAAAAAAGAAGCACAACGTTGGAGTACTTATATTTGCTGCTTAAAACTTCTCATAGAGCTATAGTAATCAAAATAGTATGATACTGGCATAGGATAGACATATATATATCAATGGGCTAAAATTGAGAGTCCAGAAATACATTCATACATTTATAGCCCATTGATTTTCAACAAGAGTGCCAAGACCATTCAAAGAAGATAGAATAGTCTTTTCAACATATAGTGTTGGGACAACTGGATATCTGGATGCAAAAGAATGAAGTTGGGTCTTTATATCATGCCATATGTAAAAACTAACTTATAATTGATTGTAGACTTAAATATAAGACCCCAAACTACAAAACTCTTTGAAAAAGAACATAGGTTATAGATCTTCATGACCTTGGACTAGGTATTAATTTCTTATATATGACATGAAAAGCACAAGCAACAAAAGAAAAATAGATAAATTGGATATTATAAAAATGAAAACTTTTGTGTTTCAGAGGACGCAATGAAGAAGGTGAAAAGATAACACACAGAATGAGAGAAAAGATTTTTAAGTCCTATATCTGATAAGGGACTGGCATCTAGAAAGTATAAAGAACTCTTACAACTCAAAGGGCAACTCAAAGGAAATATACAAATGGGTCTGATCAACACTAGAAATCTGCTCAAGGAAATGTAATTCAAAGCCACAGTGAGATACCACTTTACGCACACTAGGGTGGCTAAAACATGAAGACATGCAATAAGACTTCTCTGTTGTTGTCATGATGATGAGTATGTGCAGAGATTTGAGCCCGTATACATTGCTGGTGGGAATGTAAAACGGTGCAGTCATTTTGGAAAAGTGTTTGTGCTTTTTTTTTTTTTAAGATCTTTTTGGCAGGTCTTCAAAATGCTAAATACAGAGTTACTCTGTGATCCAGCCATTCTACTTCTAGGTATATAGCTAGGAGAATTGAGAACATATGTCCACACAAAAATTTTTACATGGATGTATTACTCAGAATTCTCCAGAGAAGCAGAACCAGAGGAGTTTTTCTTTTTTCTTTTCTTTCTTTCTTTCTTTTTTTTTTTTTTTTAAAGACTTTATGTATTTATTTGACACAGAGAGAGCAAGCACAGGCAGAGGAGCAGCAGAGGAAGAGGGAGAAGCAGGCTTCTTCTGGAGCAGGGAGCCCGATGTACTCGATCCCAGGACCTTGAGGTCATGAGCTGAGCCAATGGCAGATGCTTAACTGACTGAGCCACTCAGGTGCCCCCAAAGGAGATTTATTATAAGGAACTGTCTCACAATTATGGAGGCTGAAGAGTCTCACATTCAGCCATTTGTAGGCTGGAGGCCCAGGGAATTCAGTGGTGTAATTCAGTCTAAGTCTGAAGGCCTGAGAACCAGGGGAGCCAACAGTGTAGATTCCAGTCTTCGTCTGAAGACCTGAGAACTAAGAGCACTAAGGGTAGAGGAAGATTGATGTCCCAGCTTAAGAAATCAGGCAGGAAGGAGCAAATTCTTCCTTCCTTTGCCTTTTTGTCTTACCCAGGCCTTTAGCGAATTGGAAGATGACCACCCATGTTGGGGAGGGTACACTGCTTTATTGACTCCACTGATTGAGCTGCTAATTTTATCCAGACACACTCTCACAGTCACACCCAGGCTTAGTATTTAACCAAATATCTGGGCATCCAGTGATCTAGTCAATATGACACATAAAATTAGATATCACAATGGATGTTCATAGTGGTGTGATGGATAATGGCCCCAAAATAGAGAACCCAAATGTCCATAACTGATGAATAGATAGAGAAAATGTAGTATATTAAAAAAAAAAAAAAAGAAAGAAAGAAAAGAAAATGTAGTATACTCATTCCATGGAATGTCCTTTTTTTTTTTTTTAAATCAGTTAAGATACTGCTTTTATTTTATTTTATTTTTTTAATTAACATATAATGTATTATTTGCCCCAGGGGTACAGGTCTGTAAATTGTCAGGCTTACACATTTCACAGCACTCTGCATAGTACATACCCTCCCCAATGTCCATAACCCAGCCACCCTATCCCTACCCCTCTACCCTTAGCAACCGTCAGTTTGTTTAGTAAGATTAAGAGTCTCTTATGGTTTGTCTCCCTCCCGATCCCATCTTGTTTCATTTATTCCCTCCCTACCCTCCATAGCCCCTGCCCTGCCTTTCAAATTCCTCATATCAGAGAGGTCATATGATAATTGTCTTTCTCTTATTAACTTATTTTGCTCAGCATAATACCCTCTAGTTCCATTCACATCACTGCAAATGGCAAGATTTCATTTTTTTGAAGGCTGCATATTATTCCATTGTGTGTGTATATATCTATATATATCTATATCTCACATCTTTATCCATTCATTTGTTGATGGACATCTGGGCCTTTTCAATAGTTTGGCTATTGTGGACGTTACTGCTGTAAACACTCGGGTGCTCGTGCCCCTTCGGATCACTACATTTGTATCTTTGAGGTAAATACCCAGTAGTGCAATTGCTGGGTTGTAGGGTAGCTCTGTTTTCAACTTTTTGAGGAAAATTCATGCTGTTTTCCAGAGTGGCTGCACCAGCTTGCATTCCCACCAACAGTGTAGGAGGATTCCCCTTTCTCCACATGCTTGCCAACACCTGTCTCGATGGAATGTTCTTTTGCCGTAAGAAGAAGTGAAGTACTGATACATCCCCTCAACGTGGATGAACTTTGAGAAACATGCTGAGTGGAAGAAGCCAGACACAGAAGGCCACATATTGTTTGATTCCATTCTTGGGAAATGTCCAGAATCCACAGGGACAGAAAATCGTGGTTACCAGGGACTGGGGGGAGAGGGGGAAAGGAGAGTGACTGCTAATGGGTATGGGTTAGCTTTTTAGAATAAAGATCAGATTATTACAGTTGCACAACTCTGGATATATTAGTATCACTGAATTGTACTTGTTAAAGGAATTTTGTGGTATGTGAATTACATCTCAGTGTAACATTAAAAAAAATGTGAATGTTATCCTGAGGTGGGTTGGGAGTCCCTAAAGGATTTTGAACAAGGTGGTGGACATGGTTGGATCTCTGTTTTTGGAACGTGATTCTGGAAGAAGATATTTTTGGAAGATTTGGGCATGGTAGGGAAAGTGGCCCAAAAAGGGCAAGACCAGAGGCAGGGATCCCATTGTGAGGCTGGTGGTTTAAACTATGGAAATGGCAGTGGGAATCACAGGAGGTAGAAACTTCAGAGTACAAAGCACAGTGGGGTTTGGTGATTGGTGAGACGAGGGATTGAGGACAATACCTGTATGCCCAACTGAAGCTGTGTGTGGAGGGGGTGGGCAAGAAGGGTGACCTCAGTGTGCTTACAGCCTGACCCGCTGAGATGTCCTGGGAGCAGGAGCTGTCAAGTAGATAGCTGACACAGAGCTCAGAAATCCAGATATTCAGGGTTCTTGTTAAAAGTGCAAATTCTTGGGCTTCACTTCAGACGGATTGAGTTGGAATCTCTGATCATGGTGACCTACCAAGATTTGAGGCTGCTTGGGACGTGCTTGGAAACTGGAAGACTGACTGAGATTCCCTAGGGAGACGGTATGGCAGAGATAAGAAGTGACCCCCATTGTTATTTACAGGCCCAGTAGTGGAAGAGGAGACCTTCCTCTTCCAGACCAGAGTGCTAAGAGGCATCCAAGAGGCCAAGGGGTATAGGGAAGCCAAGGGAAGAGTGTTTCAAAATGGGGAGGGAGGTGTCCTGTGGTGTCCTAAGCTTCTGAGAGGTAAGGTAAGAGATGCAAAGTGTGCTTTGGGTTTGCCAACAAAGTGGCCTTTGGTAAAGGCTGTGGATGGTAGAGTCTTGTCTTGTGGGGCTGAAGTCTTGTCTTCAGCCCCACAGAGCAGGGCTGGTGTGGGGCTGCAACATGGGCCCATGGGTCCTTCCGGGGTGGAGTCCCTTGAGCAGCCACCACCCTGCCTCCTTCCCTTGACTCTGCCCCATTCCGCAGCCCCGTTGAAGCACACATAGTGCTTGTAGAGCCTCCGCTGGGGAGAGCTGGTTCGCGTGCGGGGCACCCTCTGTGAATGGCCTCGGTCTGTAGGACAAGTGGAGCTGGGGGCGGGGGAGGGGAGATGTGGGCTCAGGGCTGGGGGTCCTGGCGCTGTTGATACGAGCAGATATCTTACCTGGTTCTTTACTTGGCTTAGCAGAGCCCAGTGCTCTGCTCTGTGGCCTGCACTGCGCCCCTGTAAACGTACCAGATACCTCTGTAGGTCTGAATCGGTGTGGGCAGATTTTTGAAATTGGGGCCTTCCATCCTTTTCTTGGTTTGTGGGTCATCGTACAGTTTTGAGTGGGAGGATGTGTAAATACTTGGAAATGATCGCCACCCCAGCCTGCATTTTGGCACATCCTTTTTCCTTTCGAAATATCGTCTATTAAAAGTTACGCAGTTCTCGTAGAGTTGTAAATGTGGTCTCAGCAGTTTTCAGTATAATAAATTACTGCGTGCTATCAGTGTAAGAACGATCAGCGTGAATGATAATATCTTCAAACTCGGTTAAATGCGTGTCAGGCGGCCGTCTGAGTGGAGTGCCTGCCGACCTGTGAGTGTGTGGTTGGTCAGCCTCCCGCTCCCGGCCCCCATATCTGTGCTTTTGAAACCACTGCACTTGAAGGAGGGCTTAGTCATTGTTTCAAAGAGCTCTGAGGCTGTTCCACTTATAAAGTTACAATGTGCACTTTTAACCTTTAGAAGTGTGGTTGCTTTTTCTTTACTAAAGGCGGTGTGTATTAGGGACACATTTAAGTGTTGGAATCACTAGTATTGTTTTATTTGGGGGAATATTGTGCAACCAGCAAGATGTGGAAGTCCCCTAAATGCAAAACCTGACTGTGAGTCAGTAGCCTAGTAGGGAAATCCGAGGTGAACTGAAAGCTATTATCCCGCTCAGCCAGGACTTTCCTCTACCTGTGTGTTTAAAAATTAGGATTTAAAAATATGTTTTTTTTGTGTGTGTGTGTTGCAGGATTTCAGAGCCAGTGTGTTAACTCCTCCTATATGTGTGTACACACACACACACACACACACACACACACACATTTTTAAGCAGTGGGGAGGGGCAGAGAGACAGGGAGGGAGAGGATCCCAAGCTGACTACCCGCTGAGCGGGGAGCCTGGGGTGCGGGGCTCGATCTCAAGGACTCCTGAAGTCCTGCCCTGAGCGGAAGTCAGGAGCCCGATGCTGAACCAGTTGAGCCACCTAGGTTCCCCATCACCGCCTCCTATTTTGAGTCCACTTCTTTGCTGTGAATGCTAGCAGTTCTGTGTATTAATTTGGAGTGTGGGTTGCAAGTAACAGAGACTCAATTCAAGTAGTTTAGGTAAAAAGCGGGGATGTACTGTAAGGGTGCAGGCTCCCCCGCAGAGCTCAAGGACAGGGTGCGGCTGAGCATACTCACAGGTTGCCGAGCCTTCAAGAATCTCTCCCTTACCTCTCCTCTCCTTGAGTTTTTGGGTCTTCCTGTACCTGGAGAAAGAGTTTTTTAAAATTTTTATTACTTACACATGTATGTAGGTACATATGCACTCTTGCTTGCTATCTCGCCCCCAGTCTCCGTGGTGGGAAATAGCGCTCTGGGTGTACAGCTACCTGGTGGTCCTCTTAGGCCCCTCTCTAAAACCCTGCAGGGTGGGGATCCGGATTGAGTCTGATGTTTACCTTAAAATCCTTCTGTGTGGCCAGCGCTGCAGGTTGTTATAGGAATGTGGCTTTTGGGAGCCCCACGCTGTACCGTGGCTCCACAGGGCCACCCCTTTTGTTAGAGCAAAGGACTGCTTCTGGGCCCCAGAGAGGAATGGGCCTGGGCTGCCTTTCAGCCTTTACTAAGTGAAGTTTATTTTAACTTAGGAAAACAGAATCAGGGAGGCAAGTTTGTTGCTCCCAAACACAGATCCATTCAGAAATAACATTTGGATTGCTCATTTCTTTGTTCTGGGCCACTAGGAGCTGGTTTTATTCATTCAAAGCCCGAGCCACACCTAGTTGAATCATTATTGACAGAACATCTTTTTTTCCCCCAGAGTTAATAATGTACAAAATAATATTCATTATCTTTTATAAGGATATTAATATATCTTTAGAATACTTCTGAATATTTAATATTTAAATCTCACCTTGATGATATTTTCCCTTAAGATTTATCACTTTAAAAGACACGCTCAGAAACAACTTCATTGGCACCAGTTTTGTGCCAAAACAATGCCAAAACTACAGTAATTGGCTGCCCAGGGAAGTTGGACTGCTTGTTGTTAGTGTGTGTGGAAAAACAGATCTCACAGTTGCATCTTCAGAACTATTTTTTACGTGTATATTCTAAAAATTACTCCCAAATATGTTTAGCATGAACTTTATCAGGGGAAAAAAACTGAGCAAACCAAAAAACGATTTCTAGGGAAGTACTGTGTCTATTAAAGGGAAGAAGACGTTCTGGAATTTGAGTTTGTCATCTTCAAAGCGTTTGGTACAGACTGCAGTAACCAGACTAGGTTCTGTTCCATGCAGCTACAAAGGCACTTTGCTAAAATTCCATGTCCCTGTGTGATACTAGCATAGCTGATATTTGCTTCTGACAGTGCTTTTGGAAAGTTTGGCTTATTTCGGAAAAAGCCCAGATGCCTGGGGCTAGGAATTTACAATAGGCCTCAGATCCTGGGTCTAGTCTCTGCAGACTTCTCGCGTCTGTTACGAGCTGTATGTGCTATCTGTTTTAATTTAATGCTGGACAGAGGCCGTACAGGCTTTTTACTAGGCGATCCTGTTGGAAGCCTGGAGAAAAGCTAAGGACTATGTACAAAGTGATAATTACTATAATTAATCACATTATTTATGTCACCTATAATTGCATATAGTCTTCCCATAAAACCCAAATCCAAATTCCTTGTGCTTCTTTTTCTGCTCTACCCTGTTTCTACTGGCCACAGCTGACAGAGGCTTTCCAGGCTTCTCGTATCCTTGGCATATATCTAACTACACTGAGAAGCCCCAGCTAGCTCTCTCCACCAGGGCAGGATGGCCTGCAGCCGCCTTGCTCCATCACGGGAGCATCCCCAGCCCAAACAAACATTCCATCTCCTAGCCACACCGAGTTTCCTCTTTTGGATTCCTCACAGAGTCCAGTTTTCCTGCTTCTTTCTACATGGGGACACAGATTTTGCTGTTGAAAGTTTCTAGAAAGCCCCCCCCCCCCGCTTTTTTAAAAAGGTTTTATTTATTTATATGACAGAGAGAGATCACAAGTAGGCAGAGAGGCAGGCAGAGAGAGAGGGGGAAGCAGGCTCCTCACTGAGCCGAGAGCCCGATGTGGGGCTTGATTCCAGGACCCTGGGATCATGACCTGAGCCGAAGGCAGAGGCTTTAACCCACTGAGCCACCCAGGCACCCCCAGAAAGCCCCTTTAATGATGGTCTTCAGTGGAAGGACTCCTACCCCCACAGAGAGGGCAAATCAATAATTTCTTCCGAGTCTGTTTTTGGAGCTTTTATTGAGTTTCAAGCTTACACACAGAGGTAAGAGTAGAATCAGAAAGTTCCATACTCTTTACCCAGATAATCTAGTCGTTGATGTTAGGGCAAATTATTACTTATCGTCTTCCTAAGAGCACCTGGAAAAAGCAGGAACTAGGTATGATTTCTTCCCTATTCTGAAATTCTATGTACTTTTAGGCCTTCTTTTACTCTGTCTTATGTTTGTATACTTATATCGAACAGTATTTAAAGGTGTGTCCTTTGAAACTCCCAGGTCAGTCCTGGTGAGAACCTAATAACTCACTGAATGCGATTACCATCTTCACCAAGTTTGGTTTTGTGAACTCAGTCATTCCATAAGTCATTTCTGTGCTTTGTCTGTGCCAGGCTGTAAGAACAGGTGGAGAGATTGTGGAGGGAGTGTCCTGGTGCTGCTTCTCTCCCTTGCTCTGTGTGGCCTGGGGTCAGGAATAGGGAGAAAGCTGAGGCCTGGAAGTGGGTGAGGGAGACAGCTGGCTTTGCAGCAGGGGTGACAGCTTGCAGGTAGCCAGAGGGTGCTGGCCCTCTCCCCTCCATTTGTTTTTCCTTCCACAGCTTTATCGAGGTAGAATTCACATGCCATGCAGTCCACCTATTTAAAGTATACAATTCAGGGACGCCTGGGTGGCTCAGTTGGTTAAGCAGCTGCCTTTGGCTCAGGTCATGATCCCAGCATCCTGGGATCGAGTCCCACATCAGGCTCCTTGCTGGGCTGGGAGCCTGCTTCTCCCTCTGCCTCTGCCTGCCATTCTGTCTGCCTGTGCTCGCTCTCTCTCCCTCTCTCTCTCTCTGATAAATAAATAAAAAAAATCTTTAAAGTATACAATTCCGTGGTTTCTGACATTAATTTTTAAAAATTGTGCTAAAATATGTATAACACAAAATTTGCTCTTTTGGCCATTTTTAAGATTTTTAAAAATTGTGGTAAGCTACACAAACTATAACCTTTACTGTCTTAGCCACGTTGAAGTATACAGTTCGGCGACATCAAGTACGTTCACATTATTGGACACTGTCACCGCCATCCATCCGCAGAACTCTTTCCTCCTGCAAAACTGAACCTCTGTACCTGTAACTCCCCATTGTTCCCAACCCCCAGGGCAACCACTGTCTCCACAGATTTGGCTTTTGTAGGTTCCTCACACAGGTGAAATCATACAGTCTTTGTCCCTTTGTGTCTTGGCCTGTTCAGTAGAACGTCTTCGAGGTCCATCCAGGTTGTAGCAGGTGCCGGAATTTCCTTCCTCCCTTTTTCAGGCTGAATAATATTCCCTTATATGTATATACTACCTTTTGTTTCTTCATTCACCTGTCAGACACTTGGGTTGCTCCTTCCGGCGATCAGCTCTTGTGAATAGTGCTGCTGTGGACATTGGATGTACAAATATATCTTCAAGCCCCTGCTTTCAGTGCTTCTGGGTATATACACACAGAAGTAGACTTGCTGGCTCATGTGGTAGTCGGGACCATAAATGGAGAAGGGTTTGTATAATTCTGAGACCATCCTTTTTGTCTTCTCCGTGGGATATTGGTTTTAGAAAGGGGTCATCGTAAAGGCTCAGATGCAAGACGGTTTGCTCTCCCCCTCCTCTCCCCTTCAGCCTCATCCCTTAACTTCAAGATGGCGGTGGCGTCTTTGATGGGCTTGTTCTGTGAGTGGTATCAGTGTATCACTTTCCCAGCAAAGGGGAGAGAACGTAAGTCACAAAGATAAAAAGAGGAGCGGGTCTTATCAAACTACAGTGCTTAACGCCTGGGGCAAAATAATAGCAACAAAAGTAATTTGGTGTTATCCCATGCCTGTGACTTCTCTCTTAGGTGCCCTCAGACCCCGCTCAACAAACCCAGTAAACGAAAAAAGCTCCGTTTTTAGGTTTGTCACAGTTAGGATTGTAACAGTTTTGTGTAGGTTTGTGTTGTGTCTCCATTTGTTCTGTAAAGTCTGCTTCATCATAATTTGCATCATTTCTGCTATTGTGAGCTCAGTGTCCGTGTCTGGTTTTTAGGATATAGTAAGATTCTGGGTTCAGCTCTCTTGGCCTAGAGCTCTAGGTGGTAGTGGGCATGTGGGTCCACTGTGTCTCAGATTTTCAGCTAGACTGGAAGGTAACCCAGAGAAAGGTTAACGGTCTCAGAAAATGCAGAGTGACATTTCTACATTATAATTACCCTAGAACTGAGGCTTCTTTTTTCTAGGTGAGAGCACTTAAGTTTGTAAGTTTGCAGCCATTGGGTTATAAATAGACCTGGATAATCCCAATGAACTAGATTTCAGACCAAGCCACCAGAAGAGTAAAATCCTTCCACATGTGGCAAAGCATTGCAACATCTTTTAGGGCAGAAAAGGAGAAAGGTGATGTTGATCTATATAGAAATTCACCCCAGATTTTTACTTTGGCTTCTTTGTGATTCCCCCTTTCTTACTTAATGTGTGGGGCAGATAGTCATTGGGATGTGGTGTTTACACTCTCAGAGTCCCCACCCATTGTGTGTTTTTTCAGTGCAGAATTAACCTTGTTCTCCAAACCACCTGGTGTTTTCTTGGGAGTGGGAAGGTGGCGGCTGGCGGGGGTGGGGTGTGCATGCGGAGGGCCTGTGCTCGGCTGTCCTGGTTGGATAACTCTTTGGGTCTGTGCTATCTGATGGGCGCGGGCTGCAGCCTGTGCATCTATCACCGGGGACCAGGTAACGGTCGGAGGTTTCTTCATTACAGTAACTGATCCCAACCCTGGGCCCTGGCAGGAAGCAGAATCCTCTAGCAGTTACTCAAACCAGGACCCTGTTTTTATTTCTTTATTCTTTGTACATGTATCTGAGTTACAGAGGTTTCTGTTTCTCAGAAAAATTCTTACCATTGGCCTTAAATAAAACCAGGTGACTTTCTTGGTTCAAGTGGCTTATAGAAAGAATACCTTTGAAAACAATTTAAATAAATTCATGCAATTACATTCAATTCAGTTGAATTTGAATAATTAAATTTATATTCTCAATTTTTTCTTAAAAGCATAATGTGTTATTTTGGAAATATGTACCGGGGTTGATAGGGTTTTTTCCCCTCTCTTTTTGACTTATGGGAAATTAAAGAACCCATTGCTGCAGTTTTGAACAACGTATGAGTGACAGAATTTTTCTTTTTAACTCTTCCTGCACGTTTTATGGGTGTGGGAATTTTTTTACTTTTTTCACTTAACAAAGTCCTTTAATCTGTGTGGGTTAAGTTATTATCAACATAATGCTTCCATGATTTTAATAAGGAAGGATAGTAGGAAAGTGAACACAGTGGAGGCAGGGCAAGGGAGTGCTGGTGATGGCAAGAGTAGGAATCCATGTAGCGGGAGGGCAGAGAGGGGCTGCTCAGTTGTGGCATTTTCAGGCTAGTTAGGAACAGGCTTCTGGAGACAGCCAAGAAACAGGGCTGTGGAAGGGGTTGGATTGAAGGAGTAATGGGAAAGACCTCACCCCACCAGATAATCCTTACTTACCAAGACCTGAAAAATCTACCATTCCTGATTCATTTGTTTGTGTTAAGTACCTGCGTTCCTGTGAGGTCATCTTTTGTTGAGTCTCTTGGAGCAGTTATGTTTTAATTCACTAATATCTTAGTGTGGATTAGTATTTCTGTGAGATTTTTCTAGTTAAATTTGCTATGAGATAACCCTCCTCCAAATCAGGTGGGGAATAAGGGAAAGCAAAGAATAAGAGAGCAGCTCTGTGAGCCTCTCCGTGTGGCTCAGGTTGACAGCTGAGTTAGCAGGAAGCCTGGGAAGTTCATGAGTGGGGCGGTTGTTCCTGGCAAGAACGGATCAGCAGTGATCCAGGGCACCTTTTCGCTGTCACTGATTTTGTACTTCAGCTTGGGGGGGACGTGAAAGATGGTGTGTATCCAAGACCTGGCTTAAGCTTGGACACGTGCTAGGCACTGAATTTAGGAAGCCTCTTACACATAGTATATTATAGGTGCTTGTCAGTATGGTATAGTGATATTGTTTCTTTAACAGCCTTCAGAATGAAAAGCGAAGGCCTTTGAGTTTAAAAAAAAAAAGTACCATAAAACCTATACTCTTTCTTTCTTGGAGATTGTGGCAAGAGGGTGAATGGAGAAACTGATACTTGGAAATGTCTTAGGACAGACAGTTTTGCATGTTGGATTATGACTCCTTCAAGGGGTCAAGTAAGCTGAGTGCTGGCGTGTGTTGAACATGAGATTCCTCCCTCCTGCTTTGTGTGCACGTGGGCGGTAGGCGCAGGTGGGGGTCCCTGCAGAGGAGAGGGTGCTGGCGCTAGACGGTGTGCATGCCTTCCTTGGCTGCGTCTCTGCCCCGCCTGCAGGGCCCTCGCAGTTTCCACATGGGCTGCGGTCCGGTGGGTTTGTGCCCATCACTCCCTGTGTTAGTCCTGGTTCTGGTGTTCAAGTATTTCCAGTGAGAAAACAGCCATGCTGAGATGCCAAGAGCTAATGCCTGATGGTTATTAAGGATGTTTTGAATCTTTAAACAGGAATGGTACCTTGGCTGAATATCAATTTGGCTTCTGTTGCTCCTTGAATTTCTTCTCCATTTTCAAAAAGCCAGCTCGTTTCTCTTTCCTATGAGGTATTTCCTGTGGTTCTTGTGTTTTTGTGGGCAAATGTATGATGAGGGAAGTCAGTAAGTAGATTGTGAGTTCCTCCTTTTTTTTTTTTTAAAGCCCCTAGAGCACTGAAACGTGTTCTTTATCTCTAAACTGGAAGCATAGTTTTCATTTGTTGGTTTTTGAGAGAATTCTTACGTACTAAGAATCTACAAGATCATTCTTAGCAGCTTGGGGTTTTTTCGTTTGAGTAGGGCGGTAATTGCCGGGAAAAAGGATGAATATGGTGATGGCGAAAGACTGTGTTCTGTAGCTGGGCCCTCTGTGGGACTGCCTTCCTCATTCCCGTTTCTGTTCTCTTTGAACATAGGGTGCTTAGGAATTGTTGATCGAAGGGGACAGGAGAAGAAGGGAGTCATTCTAGATCATACTATTTCTCAGTGATTCAGGTTTCTGCTCTCCGATAATTCTGTTGGCGTATCACCCCAAATGAAGCTGTTATGTTTCTTTTTCTCCTATAGCCCTTGAAATGTGGGATGAACTGTAGGTACTAGATTATAATTAAAGCATTACTGAGGTTTTATCTTCTGCTTTGTGACATATATAAGCTACACATTCCATGAGTGTTTTGGTTTTTGGTTTTTACTTGCTGTCTAGTATTTGAAATTTTAGACAGGATTCAACACATAATCAGGTGTCATCTTACATTTGGAAATGTAAATATCTTCTATAAACTTTAAAAGCTTCATAGGTCATTTAAAATATATTCATATATTGGATCACAATTTTTTTTCCCATCTACACCTTAACTGTTGGTTGTATTTTTACAATGTTGTTCACCTAGGAGAGTGTCTGCAGCATTGATTATCTTGAAAGATCAGTAAGTTCCTAATGAATTCAATTTTATGTGTTAGGGATGATTATCTGACTATGTAGTACGTGTCATGCCTTCAGAAATTTATCTGTTCCATCAGTAGCCTTTAAGCGGCCCCCTCAAATAAAATTTGCCTTTTCCTAGTATGTCATTATTCTGTGGCTACATTAAGCTTCCTGCGGCTCTGAGCTGGCCAAGGCAATCTCTGCTCTGAGCCTATATCATGTGTTATCTCCCCTTGTATGCTCTGGGGTTGGGAAATGAGAGGGTGAGTAGGGTATGTAAGTTTGGAGGTATAGTCAACATATTCAGGTGAACTCAGTGTTATTGATGAATTTTTGCTTCTCATGTGGGCTTCACCTCCAAAATCCTTAAGTAATGGGAGAACTGAGTAAGAATAGCTATTGATCACACTGCCAGTCAGAACCAGAGGAGAGAGTGATTGACTGAAGCCCATATAATGCCAAGACATATTTTTAACTCTTCCCTGTCTTTCATTCATTCATCAGCTGATATCAGTGGCAGAGCTGAATTTCAGTGATGGGAATTTTGCTTGTTGGTACCAACCTCTGTACCTTACAAAGTGGGAAGTCATGAGAAGCTGTCAGTGATGGACTGATAGAATGAAGTGTATTACTTACACAAGTAACTAAGGAGACCTAAAAGTAGTGACATTGTAAGGTTGGGAGTGTTGTTTATGTGCTGTCCTCATCTCTCATGGCATAAAGGTGATTCAAAATGTTTGGGAAATTTAGGAACTCTGTGTATAGAGATGCAGAGGGAACAACCAGGAGGAGCACCGAAATCACTGGAAGGGTTTGCCTCTGAGGAGCAAGGCTGGGAGTGGAGTAGGTGAGCCAGGCTACGCTTGTTCTTCATTTTAAGCTCTTTGGTTATACTTGTATATTTAGTTATGTGCATATGGTACTTTAATAAACACAAAATACACATTATTAAAAAAATCCATCTTACCCCTCCCCGCCATAGTAGGGACCAAGATAGTAGGAGCAGAGTGGTGGACATCACGCAGTGGGAGTGAGGGATGAATTTGGAGAAGCGCACAGGCTCACTCCACATTGGCTTCTTTCTCCAAAACTCAGTTTGGTAAAAATAATGCCCGAGCTTTGAGCAGTGAAAAACAGAACAAAACAAAATCAGTAAACTAAGAAACGGACAATGATGAATCATTTTTAACACCATACACAGCTCTTCCCAGCCTCTAAGCGCAGTGGAGCAAATTATCCGTGAGCATCAGGGTTGCGTTAATGCCTCTGCTGCTTTCGTGGTCCCTCACGCTGCCCCAGGACTGGGGGCCTTGCCAGGCTGGAAGTCTGTGTCAGAGCCAATCATTTGCCGAGTAGGAGCTCTGCTGTTGAGGAAACTACACAGAAAAGCAGGAACTGAGTTCCAAATAGGTGAGGAAGAGGAAGGGAGAGCAAAATGTTAATTGAACTTGTGTCCAGGAAGACTTTTCAGGAAAAGCCGTAGCTTCAGGCTGGCGCTTCTTACAGCCACTAATTCTGAAAATACATGTGGCTATGGAGTTCGTATTTAATTTTTGGCTTGAATACATTCAGGCAGTACTTCAAGAGTGCAAATGCAACAAAAGAACCAAACCGAAAAGTTTAGAAGTAGAAAAATAATTCCCTAATTCTTGTTGCCTTGACAGAAACAGAAATGCTCATCCAAAACCTGAGTGTTTGGCTGGCAGGGGTGTTCATCCAGCCCCATATTTCTCAGCCTGGTGGCTCTCGGCCGCTTCCAGGGAGCCCTGGTGCAATCAGTGACTTGAGTGGAGTTCAAGGACATATACTTTTTGGGGGATTGGTAGGCCATACTTGACTTCCAGGGTCAACTAGAAAGTGCCTGAATTAGCACATCATCTTGGGAAATTCTGCTGTTGAGGAAAGTTTACTAACGGGCCTGGTTTGTGTTATTTATTTGCCCCCTACATGTGAGTCCAAAACAGCCATCAAGAATGGCACAGACAGGGGCGCCTGGGTGGCTCAGTGGGTTAAGCCGCTGCCTTCGGCTCAGGTCATGATCTCAGGGTCCTGGGATCGAGTCCCACATCGGGCTCTCTGCTCAGCAGGGAGCCTGCTTCCCTATCTCTCTCTCTCTCTCTCTGGCTGCCTCTCCCTCTACTTGTGATTTCTCTCTGTCAAATTAATAAATAAAAGCTTTAAAAAAAAAAAAAGAATGGCACAGACAAGTGACTCTTTGATATTTTTTTAAACAAACATTTTGTTTGTTAATGACTGGGGATATGAGAGATTAAACTTTGACTCATCTGACGTTAGCTCTGTTTTCATATTCACCCTACGGAAGAGGAAATTTCAAGGTGGATTTTCACTTGAAGCCTAACCTTAGGGAGGGGCCTTTAAGAAACATCCAGAGTTACATTTTGTATAGCACCACTGAATGCGTGAGATATTTCTGGGCATATCTTTAGGAGAGCTAGGGGTCAGGAGCTGGATATAGGAATAAAAAATAGTGAAGTGGTGGATTCAGGCAGAGACAGATGCCTGTATCTAAGTCTGAATAAAGCAGGTTTCAAGGGTGCATATGAAATACAATCAAGGTATTGACCACAGCAGGGACACAGAATGGCTCTCTAACAGCCCCCCCAACCCCCTGCCCGCCATCATGGGCCTTCAGCTCGCTTGTCAGGTACGTCTCTTAATAACTGGGCAAGTCCTATGGAATGTTTGCTGCCAGAACCAGACCGGAAAGTTGAGCAACCTTTTAATTGCTGTTTTCCAGCCTGTAGAGCAGAGGGGTTTAGCACCCTGGGTGTAAAGTCCTTCCTCCTTTTGAAAACCTCAAAACCAACAGATACTTCCTCTCTTAATCTCTGATGGGGTGAGTGAGGAGGCTGAGACTTTCGTTATGTAATTAATGTGTGTGGCCCTCGAGGTCAGGATCCTCCTGCTCAGAATACAGGGCCTGCCTACAAGACCTGTGCACTCCAGTCTCCTGCCTGGCTCTGTGAGCCTGGGGGTCAGAGCAGGAGTTCCTGTCTTTTCTGTCTGCTTTAGATATTTTCTGGTTGTTTTAGTGACAGACACTTGACATGTTTTAAAAAATGCCGATAAATGTAGTGAGGTGTCTGTCTACCTGGGTTCCACTAACTGGCTGGTGGGTGGATATTTTCATGGCTGGAATCCTGTCCCTGGAAAACACAGGAAGAAATAAAGTAGCATGTGTGGTATAAGCAGCTGTGTTTATAATCAGGTGAGAGTTCTTTTAGTTTTACTTATACCCGTGGTTTTAAAAACTGTGTTATGGTTTGAGGGAAATGATGGCTCTTGTCTTCAGCCCATAGTCAATATGGAAACGATTTCTAAGGCAGCCCAAAGTGGGTGTCTTTCAGGTTAATTCAGCTGGGTTTGTCCTAAGCTTTTAGACTTCCAAATAATTCCTCCTCCTCCTCCTCCCCGCCTTCCCCCTCTATATCCCCGTTTCCTCCTCCTCCTCCTCTGTTTTCTCCTTCTTCTTCAGTGAAATTTACCCTTTCATAAAGGATCAGTGAGTAGTAATTGTGAATTACTTTTAAATAAGGAAGTAGGAGGTAATTCTGGTTTTTGGAAATAATGCTCTATTGTTCCTTTCCAGTTGGCACCACATGGTGGTCCTGAGTGGTGTGAGTCCTCTGGGCCCCTCAGCCAGGTGAGGGAACGTTAGAGCTGGAAACATCGCAGCTATAGGAAGCATCTGCTGCTGCAGGAAGCCTCACAATAAGCATTTATTGATGTCCTGCTGTATACGAGGCATCCTGCTGGCTGCGGAGGGGACATGAACTGAGTTGCCTGCAGGGTACTTGTTTCTTGAGTCAGTGATCGAGCATGACATTTGCAGGAAGGCCGTCCATTTGCTTTCAGTGTCTGTGTTTAAGGTCAATTTGTTTAATAAAACTCCGGGCAGTGAACAATCAGGGTTGTCGCTGGCTTTCTACTTGTGAATGTACAGCAATGTTGCAGGAGCTGTTGAACTTGCTTTGTGACCGGCAAACCCTAAGTGAGCCCTCCTGAGCTATTGTTCATAGATAACTTTATAGCAGAGTTGATTTGTCATATAAATAAGAATCACAATTGAGTTTACTGTAATTAAACATAAATGATAAGTAAGTGCTCACATTTATGCATTCAGCAAACATTTACTAGTGGCCTCTGGTGCCAGGCAGTGTCCTGTGCACTCTCCCCTGCTCTGTAGAGGGATGGTGACACCAGTGCTGTGCATGGGGTAGAGGGGTGGTAACACCCCTGCGGTGCTGTGCAGGGTGTTGTAGTGGCAGGTACCCGGGCTGGTGCGGCAGAGGTGAGCAGACACTGAAATCTGCTGTGTGTGGTCCTGGAGGGCTTTGGAGTGGGCTTGAGCTGAGTGTCAGGGGGACGTATGGACAAGGTGATTCTGGTAATTCAGTTCTGCAATATTACCACTGCCTACCTGAAACCCCCAGTTCCCTCTGCGGTACCCTGTGCTCCCCTTCCTTGCTCCTGGTGGGTAAGGGCTAGAGATAGCCCCTGGCAGCTACGCTTGTCTGCCTCATCTAGTTCTTGGGTCCTGTTTGTGTACCTGTGCGGCAGACTCCCTCTCTTCCTCATGTACCTGGTGGGGTCTCTGGATCCCTTGTGCCCAGGGTGTTTGTCATAACATGGAAAGCCAGAGGGGCTGACATCTCAGGACATGAGACTGTAGAGAAATGGGACAGATGACCTTTCTACACTTGGGGAGAAGAGAACCTGTCCAGGATTGCTGGGGCAGGGGCAGGGGGGCCTGGAGGGAGGTCCCACAGAGGTCTGTAGACCACAGAGTGATGTGTGTAAGCCCCCGCCAAGGCCGCACACCCCAGGCACCTGTAACTGAGGGTGGGTTGTCCTCAGGCCAGCTCTAAGGGAAAACAAAGACAGGCTGATTTCCTCCCCAGGTTCTTCCTTTTGCCTCGAAGTCCTGTTGAGGTGACAGTAGGAAGTTTAAAAGAATTAGGGAAGGGTGCAACCAAGAGAAGCAGTAGTAACCACAGACTTCATTGGATGGCTCTTGGAAGGGATTGTAAAAAACTAGCCAGAGGCTTACAGAAAAGGGGCTGCTATTCAGAGGGAGAGGAGGCCTGGAGACAGCTCAGGTGTCTAGGTGACCTTGCTCAGCTACAGAGAGCTCCCAGGGGCCTCTCAGCGTAGAGCCTTAGAATTCTAAGACCTTTTCAGGATCAGGTGAAGTTCATGAGATACGTAAAGCGGGCTAAATGGCTAAAAATCTGCTTGCTTGTGTTATTTAATTTTTTTTTTAAATTTAATTTGTGTTATTTAATTGGACGTGTAAAAATTTGAGTTTTGTGC
The DNA here is from genome assembly GCF_009829155.1 of Mustela erminea. Classification (NCBI taxonomy): domain Eukaryota; kingdom Metazoa; phylum Chordata; class Mammalia; order Carnivora; family Mustelidae; genus Mustela; species Mustela erminea. Next base: position 11,889,900 of record NC_045628.1, read on the forward strand.
CTGTGGGCTTTTGAGCTAACTGGTCTCAGCCTGCAGTGAAGAAATAACCTACCTAGGGGTCAGTGTATGGAGGCCATCTTTGGACCATTTATATAACAGTGACAGAGTTTTCTGTTCCACGGTTGAAAGTAAAGTGTCTAAAAATGTAAGCGCTTGGGGAGTAGTAACTCATTGGTGTTAATATATTTCAGTCAAAGTTTAAAAATACCTCCAGATTCCTTCCTCATTTGACAGGGTATCTAGAAGTCTGGGAAACATCACTGCCCGGCAGGGCTGAGGGCGTGGGTAACCGCTGGGCAGCAGGAGGCTGGGCAGTGTGCAGCACTACACATGTTTTGGATGGAAGCCATGGCGATCCAGGAGAAAGACAACATTCATTGGAGTCTGGAACACAAACTGCTTCTCCACCGTATCTTGCTGCGTGATCTCGAGTAGGTTTGCTTTTGGTGCATCCTTGCATGTTTGTAGAACGGAGAGAGCACTGGCAGTTTGTTAGAGTGATGGACTGTGCGCCATCTTCTTGGAAACCTCTGCGCCATGAGAGCCAAGTGGAGGAAGTGGCGAAGGCATAGGCTGAAGTGTAAAAGAAGGAAGATGGGACCAAGGTCCAAGCAGAACACTAGCTTGTGCACCCATGGAGCCACAGGAGCAGGAATAAGAAAAGTCAGAGGCCGGGGATGCTGGTACCAATTGTTGGACTGCACGCCCACTTTCTAGAGCTTGATTCAGGGGATCTGGAACATCTGTCACCATCTGATCTCAGTGACTACCTTTGAGAGACCCACCTTGCTCATGCAGTCCTTCTGGGTCCTTTGCCCTGGACCTGTGACTTTTCGGTGCTCATTCTGTTTTCATTTGCAGCTAAATGTAACATGTGTACAATAAATCTTCTCTTCTGCTGTCTTAGCTGGAAAAAAAAAAAAAAGAATTATTGGCTACAACAGAAATAAAGGTGCCTGATTGTAGAATGCCACTAAAAGGTTACCAGGAAATTCTTAAAACCACAGGTTTTCCTGTATTAATCATATTGGTCTCTGTATTTGTTTCTAGGGCTGCCAAAACCAATTACCACAAGTTTGGTAGCTTAAAACAACAGTCTCTGCCTCTGTCTTCACGTGACCTTCCCCTCTGGGTCTGTGTCTCTTGTCTTCTGTCTTATCAGGACACTTGTTACTGGATTTAGGGTCTTCCTAGGTAACCCAGGATGATCTCATCTCAGTATCCTTCATTGCATCAGCAGGGACCCTTTTTCATAGGTTTTGGGGGATACCTTTCAACCTTTTACACTGTCCGTCCATATCCTGATGATTAGAAAGTGTACTGTGGCACTTCATGGCCTGCACTAGATGTCCATCTTGGGGAGATGATGCTTTTTAGATGTCAAAGAAGTTCATTCTTAGCTTATTATAGAACATTTGAAACTTACAGAAGAATATAAAGAAACCAGAGGTAAAATGCATCTGCTTACCAGAAAATACTCTCTCCATCTTAGTGGGAGAAAGTTGCTTATTTTTGCCTGATGTCCTGCTTAAAAACCTTCATGCCTCCTTGTACTTCCGTCAAAGATTCCCTGGGTGCAGATGCTCAGTCCTCCCTGTTATGGGCCAAGATATGTCTCCACCACCTCAAATCCATATTTTGAAGTCCTAAGTTCCAGAACCTCAGAATGTGACTGTACTTGGAGATAAGGTCTTTAAGTAAGTCATGAAGTCAAAATGAGGGTATTGTAATGGGTTGTAATCTAATACGATTGGTATTTTTACAAGAAGAGATCAGGACACAGACACACACAGAAGGAAGACTGTGTGACGATTCAAGGAGAAGACGGCCACGTACATGCTGATGAGAGAGGCCTTGGAAGAAACCAACCCTGCTAACACCTTGATCTTGGACTATCAGCTTTCAGGATTGGGAGACAGTAATTTCTGTTGTGTTGGGCATCCTGCCCATGGTCCTTTGTTACAGCAGCACTAGGGGGCTAATCCCGCCCCTCACCCACTGCCACCCAGCAGCCCCATACTCTTGCCTGATGGCAATTAGATGCCTGTGGGCAGAGGGTTCTTCAGGGCCCACGTTGGGTGTGAGTTGAATGCCTGGGAATAGGAAAACCACCTCTGGATGGATGTCTATGTGGGTTTCCAAACCAGTTTCCATTCTAGTTAGCCTTAGAGGAGTAAAGCCATCTATTGTTAACACTTCTGGCTTGGGGAAGGTTGTCTCCTGCAATGATGGCTTGGCTAGGGGTGAGGGGGGACCTGGGAGGAGTAGTGGGGCAGGAAGGAGTTGGTCCCTTCTGATTGGGCCCTTTTTCTCTTTCTTCTCACCCCTTGTCATCATGGGCTCCTTTAGGACTGGAGCAGGTTTTCCTTCCATGTATCCTGTCTCTGGAGTCTGGAGCGGAGAAGGAGCTCTCCGTAAATGTTTGGTGAATGACTCCTTGAATTCTGAGGATCCATGAATGCTTCCTGCTGTCACTGAGTTTATGGTGCAGTATTTTGGTTGAATTTTGAAGCAGAACACTTTATTTACAGAATCACCATGTGTACCTTTTCCTGAAATGTATGTATTTCTGATTATGATGTCTTTGGCTTCCCAGAAAGTGCCATCTGAAAAACACTTTCTCCTCAGGAGTCAGAATACTTGAGATATCCTTCCTGCTGATGTGCTCTAGAAAGTACTTTGTGGTAATAATGTTCATGAAGTACTCACTATGCCAAAGGGAGGTCGTTTTATCGTCCCCCATTAACAAATGGGAAAACCAAGCCTTGGAGAGGCTAAGCAACTTGCTCAGGGTTACATGCCAGCAAGAAGTGTGGCTGGAACTCCTCATGCCAGGGCTGTCCGAGGCCAGGGCACCTCGGAACTTGAGCACCCTTTCAGTACTGTCTGAAAACTCACTCCCATGAGGCAATCCAAGCAGGAGTTTGCAGTCGAAGTATGATGGTTCCCAGCCTCCTTAACAGTGTTGCTGTGCTGATAATTGAGTGAATATGGAGGAGGAAACACTTAGAGTATGTTTCTGGGAATGGGCTGGTCTTCCCTCTCGTAGAAAACTTATGTGCTAGACAGAAGCTCTCGTGGGATTGAATTACTTCTCCACTAAATTTCCTCCACCAAGCGTAGTGCTTGTTGAAAGAACGCTGACCCAATGGCAGCATTTGGCAGACTAGCTGCTATGCTTTGTTATTACTATTATCAGGATTCAATTAAAGTATTACATGTATTACTTTCTATTAAGGTTTCTTCTTTGTAACATTTTCCCACAGTTTCATTTAGAGTGGGGTTTTATTTTATTTTAGTAGTTAAAAATAAAGCAACTCCCAAGTGTTAAGAAATCAAAAACATTTTTTTTCTTCCCATGAGTCATGGTTGACAATAATGTCATTTAAAAGTTAGATTGTTCAGGCATTTTAACACCCATAAATTACAGGGCTTATTTTGTGAGCTGGAGATGTTTAAGATCCTGTCTTATGTATTGGAGAGTTTGTTAACATAATTATTATGTATACAAAACAATAAATTTTTTAACTTCAAAAAGTAAAATCTTTTATTCACTAGATCTGCTCAAACATGTTGTTTTTAAAATAGTACATTATTTACTGGATCTATGGTCCAAACAAATGTTGTTTTTAAAATATGCATGAGGGGTGCCTGGGTGGCCCAGTGGGTTAAGCCTCTGCCTTCAGCTCAGGTCATGATCTCAGGGTCCTGGGATCGACTACTGCATTGGGCTCTCTGCTTGGCGGGGAGCCTGCTTCCTCCTCTCTGCCTGTCTCTCTGCCTACTTGTGATCTCTCTCTGTCAAATAAATAAAATCTTTAAAAAAAATGCATTAAAATTAATTTATAAAAGATGTTTCCTGAAAGGTTTTAGTACTTCATGCTAGATAAAGCAAATGCAATAGCACAGATTTTTATTTAGAAATAATCTAAGAAAGTAAGTAGATACAAATCGAGTGGATTAAAAAGTTAAATTATTTTTGTGTTTTAAGTCATCCAGAGGATGATGTGAAATAATAATTGTCATGTACCAAATGTGTATAGCTTCCAAGGTCTCCAATAGGTCCTGTGTTTGTGAGCCTTTCATTGTGTTTGAGCAGTTGTCATGGTGGAATTAGGAGAACTTTGGTTCATCTATTAATGCTCAGTAATTTCTAGGCACTACTTATCCTTTCCTTTTTTAATCCGCCTTTGAAGAATATACACATGCATGGGCTTGAGTGTAAATGTGCTTTCCCATGGGAGAAGCCAAAAATGGCACCTGGGAAAACTGAAATCCTCTTAGTTTTCAAAGGACAGAGAATGTGACATGCATTTTCTTCTTTCCTTTTCTCAGAAGTCAGTTTTGTTTTGAATTAAAAGTGGCATAACATCAGCTCTTCAGCTTCATAATTAGTAATACCAGAGTATTTTGATAACTTTAGAGCAGAGTCTGAATTGGATTGATTGAAGCTAACAAGAGAGCATACATTTGAGTCTTTGAGTGAAAATGTTACCATGAAGACTTTTCCCCTTAAATAGCTTTATTGAGGATAATTGATGTACATTAAACTACACATATTTAAAATGTAAAATAGGCTAAGTTTTGACATCTTTCAAATCATCACTGTATTCAAATAATGAACATACCCATCACCCCCCAAATTCTCCGTGTGTCCTTTTGTGACCCGTCTCTCTCTTTCTTTCCTCCGTCCTACATAATCTGAGATGTGCTTTCTGTTTCTATAAATTAGGTTTTATAAAAATGCAGTCATTAGTTACAAACCTTTTTGCCCTAGCATCTTTGAGTCACATAATATTTTGTAATTTATACATGTTGTATATATCAATAATTCATTCCTTTTTATTGAGTAACACTTGATTATGTGGATATACTCTGATTTATTCATTCATCTATCAGTTCCCTGGACATTTGGGGTGTTTCTAGTCTTTGATTATTACAGTAAAATTGCCATGAATTTAGTGTATAAGCTTTCATACAGATGCATATTTTAATTTCTCTTGGGTAAATATCCTAGCTGTAGAATGGTCATATGGTTGGAGAATGTTTACTTTTAAGAAAATGCCAGAATATTTTCTTTTTTTTTTTTAAAGATTTTATTTATTTATTTGACAGAGAAAGATTACAAGTAGGCATAGAGGCAGGCAGAGAGAGAGAGAGGAGGAAGCAGGCTCCCTGCTGAGCAGAGAGCCTGATGCGGGACTCGATCCCAGGACCCTGAGATCATGACCTGAGCCGAAGGCAGCGGCTTAACCCACTGAACCACCCAGGCGCCCGCCAGAATATTTTCTAAGGTGGTTGTACCATTTTATTTAACCCCAACAGCCTATTTTTGTATTAGAGTTCCTTTCCTCCATATCCATATCAACACTTGCTATGGGTCTGTTTTTGATCTTAGCCATTCTAGTAAGCGTGAGTAGGTAGCTCATTGAGCTTTAAAATAATTTTTGCTTATTGCTAACAAAGTCCAGCATCTTTTCATGTACTGCATTTTGTATTTCTATTATTTTAAGATTTTTACTTATTTACTTGAGAGAGAAAGAGTGAGTGAGAGCGGGAGCATGAATGGGGGTAGGGAGAGGGAGATGCAGGCTCCCTGCTGAGCAGGGAGCCCAATGTGGGGCTTGATTCCAGGACCCTGGGATTATGACCTCGGCTGAAGGCAGCCCTTAACTCATTGAGCCACCCAGATACCCCTGTATATCTTTTTTGGGGAGGTATTTATACCTTTTGGTCTGTTTTTAATTTTTTCTTATTATTGAGTTTTGAAAGTTGTATATCTGGATAAAATTTTTTTTATCAGATATATGACTTGAAAACCTTAAATCACTGAGTTAAAATTTGTTTCTTTTGCAGTTTTCTTTTTTGTAACCTTTTTAAATTTATATTTTAACTTTATACTATATATATTTATATTTTATTTTATTTTGTATTTATAAAGTTTACTGTTTAAACAATGTTAAAGTGGGGTGCCTTGGTGGCTCAGTTGTTAGAGCATGAGGTTTTGGGATCATAAGTTTGAGTCCCACATTGGGTGCAGAGATTTCTTATTTTAAATAGAAGTGAAAAAAAATTGTTTAATTGTATTGTTTGGTGGCATTAAGTACGTTCACATTGTCTTCTTCTTTTAATTTTATAGTTCAAAGTCTTAAAAAGCCCATTCAAGCATGAGCTCTTAGAGGGCAGGAACTATATCTTATTATCAGTTGTATTTCTAGAGTCTGTAATATGCTTGGCACATAGTAGGTCCCCAATAAATATTCAATGAATGGACAAAATGTTTTCAGGTTTGTAGTTGTTTTAAGTATTAGTTAAGATTTAACTTTAACAAAGACCAAAAAGCAGTGGCTTGTAAAGTTTAGAAATTAAGTTCTCTTTTACATAATAGTGCAAATATAAACGGTCCAGTCTTGATTGATGACTCTACCATTTTGGGACCCCAGGCTCCTTCTGTCTGGTTGTTGTGCTGTCTCCCACATGATCTTTCTTATTGCAGCTTTAGATAGGCACTCCAGCTTCTGCTAACTTCTCTGTATTCTGGTTACCAGGAAGAGGTGATGCTAAGGGATGGTATACATTCCTTCCCATTTAAGTGTGCTTGGGTGGCTCAGTTGGTTAGGCGTCCGACTCTTGATTTCAACTCAGGTCATGATCTCAGGGTTGTGAAATCTAGCCCCAGTTGGGCTCTGCGCTCAGCAGGGAGTCTGCTTGAGATTCTTTCTCTGCTTCTTTCTCTCTCTTCTTTCTCTCGCAAATAAATAAATAAAATCGTTTTAAAAAAGTTGTATACATCACTTCTGCCTAGATCCCATTAGCTAGCACCTGGTCAGATAGCCATAGCTCCCTGCAACAGAGGCTGAGAAAGGTAGTCTTTGGCCGAGTGGTCATAAGCTTGCAAATATTGCTACTATTATATTGACAGGGGAGGAAAGATACCAGAGTGAGGGAGGCAGTCAGCAGTCTGACAGTGCTCATTCCTGTTTTGTGTAGGGTTATAGTTAATAGTTTAATTGGAGTCGAGGGTGTTTACTGCTAATATTAAATATGTTCACTGAAAACTGGGAGATTGAGAATGTATAACACAACAGAGGTTCATAATTGATGTCATTGGACTTGATCTTTCTTCAGCACTGAAACACGCTATGGTGAGCACATACCTGAAATTTGTCATACAGACTGTGAAGTTGAGGCAGAAGACAGAAACCCGTATCACTAGAGCACTCTACTTCATTCTTCAGGAAATGGGGTGACTTCAGGTTTTGCAGTGTGGGAAAGTGACAGATTGGGGTCAGGAAAGGATAGTCTGGTGGCTCCCCTTTGACTGTTGGATGAAATCCAAACACATCACTATGGTTTGCAAGGACCTGCCTTCTTGTTGTCCCTCAGCTCCTAGCATCTGCCTATGTCACCTGGCTTCTAGGTGTTCAGCTCCTCGACTGTTCCTTATTATTGTTATGTGTTGTGTATCTTCTAGCACCACTGCTTTTAAAATAGAAATTTAAAATAGAAATACCTTTTTAAAAAATAGAAATTTGGAGGTGAAGAAAAGGAGAGAAAGGGCCCATAGATTGGAGGAGTGAGCCTACGTAGGTCTCCCTGTTAGTCTCTAGCGTTTATTAGTGCTTGGTCCTCTGGCAAGTAGCTGAGGTGCTTCTCACTGGTCACCTCTCCTCGTCCTCACCGCACCTGGCTAGGGATATATTATCCCTATTTTATAGACGAGAACTGAGCCAGAGCTTAGGTGACTTACTTCAGGTTGCAACATTCAGAAACTTGGCAGGACCAGGGATGTCGGCTGACATCTGAGTCTGGGTTTTTCCTGCCACATCTTGTTCTTTTCTTTGAGAGGAAGGTCTGCTCTTGGGCTTAGGATGAGGGTTAGTGACTGCAGTAATACCAAGAGGCTGTGGAATGTCCATGAGCTTCAGAGTCAGGTTTGAATTACACCTGCTGGAGATGTGCCCACTGAGAGCTTTTACCTTGATTACCAGTGAAATGACCTACCTCCTCACTGACTTATATTGGGAAAAACTGGGGGAGGGAGGAGGGAGATTTGGAGTACAGTTCTAACGAGTTGGAATGAATTCAGCCTTGATTCCTGCAAATGAATGCTTCAGGGTTGTGTGAATTGAGCAGTATTAAACATGTGCATTTCCCTCATCCTGAGGATCTTCCATGAATCCACTAGATGGAGCACATGGTTTGAATATATTTCATGATTTGAAGTTGGAAGAAAAGATGTGGTCTTCACTTTGGAGCGATGCTGTAGACCCCTGAAGTTGGCCACACATTTTGATCTATGGATTTGTTTTTTGTTTTATTTCCCGTATAAGTATAAACGTTTCTTTTACTTAGTACTTATGTGGGTCAGGAATGTATGAGGTTCTTTGGGGACAGAGAGGCGGCGTGGTAGAGTAGGAAGAGGTCTAACCTGCAAGTCTGCCAATGAGGGACAGATACCCAGTACTCTGTGACTTTGGTCATCTTTAATCATCTTTGAGCTTCAGCATCGTCACTTGTAATGTTGTTGCACTAGGTGATAATATGGAAGATGTTCCTTACAGATGTTGGGTATATGGTGTCTTCCCTGCCATCCCTTTAGGTCACCAGTATAACCAAAGACACACCAGCCCCCATCCTGCCTGACTCAACTTGCAGTCACAGCCATTGTAGTGCAGGACCCAAAGCGACCTTTGATGTCATTTGAGTTCAATTGCCATCACAGTGCTCTGTCACTTACTGGCATTCCTGCTCCTGTGTGAACGTACCCTGGGGCTAGAGTTTCATTTCCTCCCCGACAGCCTGTTTTATCTCAGGGCAATATTGAAGATGAGAGAATTTTTTACTATCAGTCCTGGTGTCGGTTCCAGAGCAGCCCGGATCTTGTAATCTAATCTGCTTTCCATATTCAGATTTTCTGTTTAGAGCCAAGATGGACATTTGTCTTCGCCTTCTCTACTGCTGGGCCTGGCTGAATTAAATGATCTATCTGTAAAAAATAAAAAATATCATCAAAGTGTTTCCTAGTCCTTAGCTCTTACCTGATGGATAGAAAAGCTGCCATACATACTTCAATTTGTCATCTGTGCCCAGATGTCCTAAAATTTTTAGCTTTTATAGCGAGGAACTATTCTTTAAGAGTTGTTGCCCCATTTTTTCCTAAAAGCCAATGATATCTTCGACTACTGGAATCTGCTGTAATGTTTAATGAAGTAAAATGAAAACTTTTCCTTTTAGGCAGCTTTGAAGTTTCTGTGGAAGTGTGCAATTTCACCATTCATAATTTCTGTTAATTTAAAATTCTGCTGAATACAGACTTTCACATGAGTTGACAGTCTTGGTTGCCAAGTACAAAAAGTTTGTGATCTTTTGAAGCCAACTGTTCAGAATTCCTTTAAAATTATACAGGTTTGATATCCTCAATGGAAAAGCAACAAAACACCAAGCTCACTTTAATTTATAGCGCCTAAGTGAATATATTTTTATAGTATCTCTTCTTTTGGTTGATAAAAAGGGCATGGCTGCAGTTTTCATTCTCCCAAATAGAGGAGTTTTCAGGGCTCATGTATTTAGATGGGTTTTGGAATCAGTTTTAACATTAGTGTATCCATTGTATCTTCATTGGCACCAATAACACATTAACTATATATGGCCATCTTCTCATTTACTGGGTAAGAAACTTCCTTGGACTGAGACCACTTAGCATAAGGATATACCTTGATCTCTAGGTGACCTCCAGCCAGTGACCTACATTGGTGACTCTGATGGGTTAAAAGAAGGAAATGCATCATTAGTTTTTCACAGGAAATATTAAGTCATCAGGACATTTCTTTCGTTACATTATAGATATAATCGCACTGTTGGTTATTACGAAGTTAAGAAACATGTCTTCCCAGAAGTGGCCTTGAGTTTGTTTATTTGTGGAAGTTAGACTCTACTAATCTCTGCTACCCATCAGGGGTGTGTCCGAAGCAGGTGGCTGTGACACCAGCTCTTGAATCCTCTGGTTCTTGTCAGGAACAGTAGGAAGGAAGGAATCACCTTCCATACAAGTGAGGGATTTATGTTGTGAGTAGAACATGAAGCAGACCCTTCAAATCGAGACGTTCCATTAGCTGTGCATGAAGCACCTTTGCTATTTTAGAAGTTTTGCTTGGGTCCTGGGATAATAAAAATGATACCTGGCGCTTCCTGAGTATTTCTTGGATGCTCTTTGGGTCTGGAGTATATACCTCCCCTTTCAGCTAATGAAAACGACCAAACCCAGCACCTTCTTTTCCCAAATAGAGGACCAGATCTATTTTAAGTAACGAATGTAACCAAATAAAGCACTGGAAGATATGTGCTTTTTTCCTGAGTATTACATTTGTAAATACCTTATAATTTTAAATTCCTCTGTGTAATCGATGTTATTATTAATTTATTATTTTTTACAGAGAGAGTGTGTGGGAATGGGGTGGGGAAGGGGTAGAAGGAGAGGGAGAGAGACAGTCTCAAGCAGACTCTACACTTGGTGCAGAGCCCAATGCAGGGCTCAGTCTCAGACCTGAGATCATGACCTGAGCTGAAATCAAGAGTTGGATACTTAACCAACCGTGCCATCCAGGCACCCCATCAACATTACTATTAACGGAGTTTGTGACATGCTGGGAAGAGCAGGGACTTAGAAGTCAGGGAGCTTTGGTTCGTATTCTACATACTGGCTGTGTGACTTTGACCAAGTTAGTTTACTTCTCCGATCCTTGGTCTTACCATCTGTAATGGGAGACTTTGGCCAAGTTAGTTTACTTCTCTGATCCTTGGTCTTACCATCTGTAATGGGAGAGTCCCAGAGGCAACCCACTCTTTTGGCTTAATGGGTTCCTAGATAACATTTGAAACAATGTCTGTTAAATTCTGTCATCTGTTAAATTCTGTATTGCCCTTAAGCACGATATTGCAAATTAGGATTGTATTGTAGAGAATATTTTTATTAAAAATTAGTGAAAGCATCAAATATTATATTTTTGTTATAGTAATAGGTACTTTTAAAAACATCAATTATGAAAAAATATATTTATTTAAAAGTCTATGTTACCATTATATTCCCTTTTGAGATATTCTAGATGGATTTTAGGGGAAGAGCCTTCTTAAAATATAAATAACCTGAACTTTGGGCTAAAGTTGCAAGCAAGCATAGACAACATCCAGAAATAAACAGATGTGTTCCAAAATCTAAGCCATTCACTTTAAGAGGAATTATTTGCCTGTCCAAATGACTGGTCTAGTGGAGGGAGTGTTTCTATTTTTAGGAATCCCTTACTTTTACACTGTAATGATATCTGATTTCAAGCACAATTTCAGGGACATACCTAAAGTATTTGGTTGTATTGGTTGCCTGCGGTCAGTCTGCTGTTTTGTAATGAGGCATCATAAGCCTGTCTTCCTTATCAGTGGCACCATCACTATTAAGAAGCATTCCTTTAGAAAAAAAAAATCACATGCGAGAATGTGCTCAGCTTCAGAACAGTATCTTCCTCTTTAATGGCATTAGCTAAATGTGAATGCTGGTGCTGTCCCATTGGTTCAGTTTGTTTGTTTGTTTATTTGACAGAGATCACAAGTAGGCAGAGAGGCAGGCAGAGAGAGGAGGAAGCAGGCTCCCTGCTGAGCAGAGAGCCCAATGTGGGGCTCTATTCCAGGACCCTGAGATCATGACCTGAGCGAAGGCAGAGGCTTTAACCCACTGAGCCACCCATGCACCCCCCATTGGTTCAGTTTTGAACAAACCATCCTTCATTCAAGCTGGGCATGCCTTTAATGCTGTATACCAGACCTTTTCGTAAGCATTTGAAAGAAAGCTAATTCTGTTTGCTGAAATGGTTTGGTCCTTAGGCATGCTGTCTTTATCACATGCCATTATATGTGTGTCTAGACACATACGTTTCATTTTACTTATCAGTGCATTGTGGTTTCTTATCATGATTTATATCATTTGCCTGTGACACTAGGTTTTCTTCTGATATTTTCCCTAGTCTTTTTTGTTTCACAGCTTCACTGAGGTATAATTTACATGCCATAAACTTCAGTCTAAATTTTAAATATTCAGACTGAGGGTTGCTGGAGGGGAGGGGGTGACTGGGTGATGGACCTTAAGGAGGGCACGTGATGTATTAAGCACTGGGTATTATAGAACACTGATGAATCACTGAGCTCTACCTCTGAAGCTGATAATATACTATATGTTAATTGAATTCGAATAAAAAATAAATTGTAAATGTTCAACAAGTTTCAGTAAATTTGGACATTCGTGCACTTATAACTGTGGTCTAATTATAGAACATTTCTGTCACCCCCAAAAGAAATCTTCATGCCTATTTCCAGTTCCCACCCCTAGCTCCAGGCAACTACTAATCTACTTTCTGTCTCTATAGATATACTGTTTCTCAGTAGTTAGAAGTAGAATCATACAATATGTGCCTTTGCGTCTGGCTCCTTTTACTCAGCTAATTATTTTTGAGGTTCACCCGTGCTGTGGAGTGTGTGAGTAATTCCTTCCTTTTTATTGCCAAATAGTATTCCATTCTGTTGTCTGGATAAAACACATTTTGTTTCTCCAGTTACCAGTTGATGGACATTTGAGTTGTTTGCACTTTCTGGTTATTGTGAATATTGTTGCTGGAAACATTTGGATGCATCTCTGTGACCATGTGCTTTCGTTTTTCTTGGGTGGATACTTAGGAATGGAACTGCTAGGTTAGATGGTAACTTTTTGTTTCACATTTTTAAGCGCTGTTAAAGTGCTTGCTGCAGTGGTTCTACCAGCCATGGATTAGGGTTCCAATTATTCCACAGCCTTGCTGACTCAACTCAGTATGGCCAGTCTAAAGGTTTTAGCCATCCTGTTAGATGTGTAGTGGGATCTCACTGAATTTAATTTGCATTTCCCTAATAATGTTGAGCATCTTTTTATGTGCTTATTGGTTCTTCTCATTCTTTGGTGATCCTTGTCTTTTAAAACTGTTGAGAGCTTAGCATAGTATAATAGTTAGGGTCCAGCCAGGAAACAGAAATCGTATCAGTTATTTTAACAGAGAGAATTAAATATAAAGAACTGCTGTTAAGTATAAAGTTGTTAAGCGGGGGGAGGCCTGTGTGGCTCAGTCGGTTAAGCCTCTGCCTTTGGCTCAGGTCATGATCCTAGGGTTCTGAGATCAAGTCCTGAATCCAGCACCTTGCTCAGCAGGGAGCCTGCTTCTCCTGTCTGCCGTTTCCCCTGCTTGTGCTGTCTCTCTCTTTCTCTGTCTGACAAATAAACAAATAAAATCTTTAAAAAAATTGTCAAGTTGGTAATTAAAAAGGTAAAAAGAGAACATTACCGTATCATAGAGGTAGTGACTGCAGGAAGCAGCCGTGTGCCTTGGGACTGGGAGGATCAGGAAATGAGACTGTGTTACAAAATCTTAGAAACTTGGAGGGGGTGCCCACAGAGCTGAAGCCAAGACCTCTGAGGAGTGGGGGCTGGGCAGCTGGCCATGGTTTCTGAGGGTGGCTGTGATGAAGATGGGTCTGTAAGTGTCAAATGTAAATGGCAGACCTGTTTCAGGTGCTGCCTGGGAAGGCACTGTTCCTACCAGGGTGCAGGAGCATTGCAGGGTGACTTGAGGAACCAAAGCCCCAGGAAGCAGGAACCAAGGAGCAAGCTCCCTTTCCTCCCCAAGCTTTGCAACCTCCCTCTTGTGCCCCCTAGATGTGAGCCCCACAGGGAGCCAACTGGTAAAGCTTTCAGAATGTGGTGTTCCCAGCTAGCCCCAGGGAGCTGAGTTGGAAGGCTGCCGCTGGAGCCTGGAGACTGTAGCTTAATAACTGGCACTGCCCACCCCTTTGACTGCTCAGCAAGCAGACACCCCCACCCCCGGCATATCTGAACTGCCATACAGCAAAAATGACTATGTTTCAGCCTAACAGAACACAGATACCTTCAGTCAGAGGAAGGTGTTCTCACCAGGTCCTGGAGACAAGAAGTCACATCTCATTAGTCATCTTATCTATCTTTGGGGGAAGGTCACATTTCCGTTTCTGGACTTTGTTCATTAATTCTTAAATTCTTTTGCAATCTTGCAGGAGTATATGCTACATGAAGTCTAAATTGTAGTGTCAAGTTTCAGCAACAGTACTTGTATAAAATAAAAGGAGAAGAATTTGTTAGCCCCCCTCCCAACCCCCAAGCAGGAGGCAAGAGGGAGATACGCAATGCTGTTGTAGGGTTTACTTCTCTTACTAGCTGGTTGGCTGTAGTTGATATTTATATCTTTATTCTTCTATTTCTCTTATTACTGCTTCCAGATTTCCTTTGTCCCCAGCCAGGATCTCAACTGATTAGAATTCTTTATTTGACTGTCTGAATTCTCGGTGGTCCCACCTTTCTTTTGATTGCTGTGGTTTTTCGTGAACTTGAACTATTAGAGATAGAATTGCTAGGAGACGCCCTGAAGAACCGCCCTGGATTTCTGACTCTTTGGAGGCAACAACCTAGTTTCCTCTTACCCTGTTCGGTGGAGTCTCCTCTTTTGCTTCTTGGTTCAGTGGCTTAAGGAGCCCCCAAATGGCTGGGTGGCAGTCTGGCCTTCAGGTTCATTGTACACAGTGGTCACCCTTTAATGAAAGCTTTCTTCCCTTTAGATCCAGGATCTCCATACCAGCAGGGATGGAGTGTGTAACTAGGGCAGTAGAGTGGGCTCCCTCCGAATTCAATCCCTTGATTCCTAGACCAGTGTCTTCTGACCTGGGGAGAGACAGCTGACCGAGAGTGTGTGCTGTGTATGTGAGGCAGAACAGCGTCCTTTCAGAGCGCTGTTTCACCAGTGCCCTCCTCAGTAGGCCATTTCGTTCTTCTCATGGGCTGGCTGCTTGTAGGTAAGGAGAGTATGTGGGAAAGCTGGTGAATTCCGAGTGCTGATAGACCGTACGTAGTAACTGGTACATGTGGTTTTTTCCCCCAAACTGCAGGCCATGAGCCATAGTGGTCCTGAAAACAGTTTAGTGCTGTGTCTGGTTTCCTCCCTCCCTCCCTTCTTCCCTTCCCCCCACTGAGCTAGGATAGACTAGAGAGGCTGGAATAGAAAATAATATAGCATAATACGTACTGTATGGGTACCTGTATCTTTGGGAAAGCTTGAAAGCTCTTGGTCTAAGGAGACATTTGGACTTGTGGGGTACTTATCTCTAACCCCCCATGGTTTCTCAGCCCTACTTCACATGATGTCAGCCTTGGTTGCAATCCTTCAGGGGTCCTGTGAGGATGGGTTTCTGTGGAAATCTTCTTTACTTGTAACAAGGTCAAGGGGTAGCAATCGTGAGTGAGATCACTTATAAAACTTAACTTTTAGAGCTGATCAGAAGGTTAATTGAGACCTCATGACTGAATTCTGTCTCAGTGTCTGGCATGTTGTTAGATGTCCGTCCGTGTAACATACCCTGTTAAGGATGTGCCCGATACTCTTTATACAATGTTTTCCTTTAAATTTTACATTAAAATTTACATTTAAAGTGTTAGTCTATATAGTTCAAGTGACTAGAATGACCTAAATAGAGCCAACTCCATGGTCTGAATAAAAGTTCAGGATCTCCTGTTAATGTTCTGTCAATTTTCATCCCTC
Organism: Mustela erminea; assembly: GCF_009829155.1. Taxonomy (NCBI): domain Eukaryota; kingdom Metazoa; phylum Chordata; class Mammalia; order Carnivora; family Mustelidae; genus Mustela; species Mustela erminea. The sequence continues at coordinate 11,905,538 of NC_045628.1, forward strand.
TTCTGACTTTTTCTCTACGTGCTATTTTTTCTTGGATTTTGAGAGCCTGTGGTTAAAGCAGAGATGAAAATTTTGTGGGAAAATATCTATAAAATAAATTTCTTTATTTTTGGAGTAAATGAATTGGGAGAGGTGGCCCAGCCCTCAGACCCAGACCTTGCAACACAATGAATGAGCCAGAGTTAGAGAGCAGACAAAAGGTTTCCCTTAAGTGCTCAGTAAATTTAAAGCAGAAGAGCTTGCTTGCTGAAGAAATCATCTTGCCATTATCTTCTGTACTTTTGGGAATTCGTTGTGTTGGGAGTAGTGATACATTTTGGAAAGATAACTGTGTTAAGGGTAGAGTGCTTTCAAGAGAAATTCAGCTTTTTATAGGTGTGCCCCTGATACGTCCTATGTTTTTTTTAAACAGCTTTATTGAGATACAATTCACTTACCATACAATTAACCATGTAAAGTATACCATCCAGTGTTTTTCAGTATATTCACAGTGTTGTGTATCCATCACCGTAATTAATTTTAGAAGGCTGTTATTACCCGCACCCCCCCCCCAATGAAATCCTGTGACCCTCCCATTTTACTTAACTCACCCCCCACCCCCAGGCAAGCACTGATTGCTTTCTGTCTCTGCTGGTTTGCCTGTTCTGGACATTTCATACCAACAGAATCATGTAATACGTGATCCTTCATGACTGGCTTCTTTCACTAAGATTCATCCACATTGTAGCATGTATCAGTACTTCATTTCTTTTTATTACAGAATAATATTCCATTGTATGGATAGACCACATCTTGTTTATCCATTTGTCAGTTGGTAGACGTTTGGGTTGTGTCCACTTTGGGGCTATTATGAATAATACCGTTAAGAACATTCATGTATGGGTTTTTGTATGGGCATGGTATTTTCAGCTCTCTTGGATATATAGCTAGCTAGGAGTGGAATTGTTGGATTATGTGGTAACTCTGTATTTAACTATTTGAGGAATTCTCAGCTTGGTTTCCCAAGCAGCCTCCCTATTTTACATTCCTACAACAGTGTAGGAACAATCCAGCTTCTCTATGTCCTTATGTCTTTATTTTAGCCATTTTCATAGATATGAAGTGCTGTCTGCTGATTTTGATTTTACGCTTTTCTGATGACTTTTTTCCTGATGAGTTTCCATTTGCTTATTGGCCATTGATACATCTTCTTTGGGTCCTGTTTTTAGTTGGCATGGAGGCATGGCGATATCTTCGATCTGTCCAATTTCTAGGTGGAAAGTAGTTTCCCTGAAAAGTTTCTTGCTTCTCTAAGTGAAATTCATTTACACACCAGGAAGTGTTCTATTCAAAGTAACATTTTTTTAAAACACAGTTACAGTTAAGTCATAACCCAACTAGAGACTGTATATAAAAGTGAATCTTAGGAAGTCCTGAATTTTTTGTCCCTTAAAAAAAAATGAAAACTCATAAGGGCTCAAAGAGTAGAGTTTTCTGAGTCTTATAAGCAGGGGCACAGACCCAGTCTCTTCTGACTTGACAAGAAGTCTGGACAAAGGAGCACATACTATATTTTGAGTCTGTTTACTCTGGTTTTTCAAAGCCATAGGAATATTTTGAAAAGTTGTGTTTTTCTTCCTATAATTTGGGGGAGCTAACCATTGCAGTATCTTCATTTCTTATTTGCCTTTTGATTAATCTAACTGAAAGTTCAACTATATTGAGATAGTTTTTAAAAGGACAAACTCAGATTTTATGTTTAATTTTTCCTTTTTACCCTCCAGAAGTTTTTATTCATGTCGGAGGCAGTTTTTCTGTCTTGACACAATGACAGTGAAAGACTTAAAGTATTCAGCTGCTGAGATGTGAGATGCGAATAATTGAGGTGTGTAGGGTCTGAATTTTAGTCTTTCTCTTCGCATGCAAGATCAACTTTCCAACAGCTCTACCTCCATATTTGAAGCACATAAACTGTTTCATGAGTGCATTTGTTCGCCACTTACACTGTGTGGTGTCTTTTCAGTTGTTTAAAATTCGGTATGCCTTGCTTCTGAGTGATCTTCTCAGATGTTGGCCTAAAGTAGAATTTGCCTGGAAGAGGCTGGTGGGGTCCAAGGGACATCACTCTGAGTTCTGATTTCCTTCTGCCTGTGTGTTTGTGTTTGCTCGCCTTCCTTGTTTCTCACTCAGTGTCTCGTCTACAGTTGGTTGTTGGTGCTTCCTGCCTTGGTGGCGATCTGCCCCGTTATCAGCCTCCCTCCCCTGAGTACCTGGCCCCAGCCTGTGTTTTCAGTGAAGAGTTAAAGCTTTGCACATAGGAGCAGCTTCTCATATTTGACAGGATCAGTGCTTATGAATTTATTGGTTTTTCGTCGAAGACCCCAGCACCCTCAGAAACTTTTACAGTTTTGTTCTTTAACCTCCCATGATGGTAATTGGAGTTCTGAATTAGTCTGCAGCTTCCTGAGCGGAGGGTTAAATGAGACCTTGTAAACGCTGTTGGTTCTCTCCTTTTGGAGTTCTTCATGAAAGAAGTGGGAGGTCTATGAGTCAGGAATTTGATTTCCCCTCTCTTGTTTCTGTGACAGTATGTAGCTGGAAGGGTTTTTCTGTAGGGGTTTTCCATTCCCAAGTGGAATGAGGAAATGAATATAAATATAAAGCCCGTTCCTGGGCTTTTCTGCCCTTTGTGTGGGCCAGGGTCGGACAAGGGAGACAAGTACCCTCCTGGCTTTCTGTTATTTCACTTGTTCCTGGAAGTCATAGGAAAGTAGTCTAGTAACTGTGTCGTCACCCCCCTTTTTAAAAAATAGTGATAAGATATATATGACATAAAATTAACCATTTTAACTTTTTTTTTCTTTTTAAAGATTTTATTTATTTATTTGACAGTAGATGGAGAGGCAGGCAGAGAGAGAGAGAGAGAGAGAGAAGCAGGCTCCCCGCTGAGCAGAGAGCCCGATGCGGGACCGGATCCCAGGACCCTGAGATCATGACCTGAGCCGAAGGCAGCAGCTTAACCCACTGAGCCACCCAGGCGCCCACCATTTTAACTATTTTTAAATATTCATTTTAGTGATATTAAGCACATTCAGCACCTGGTTCACCATCCATGTCCGTCATTCATCTCTGGACTATTTTCATCATCCCGTACTGAAACTGTACCTACTGAATAATAATTCCTCGTTCCCCTTCCCCCCAAGCTCCTGGTAACCACCATTTTGTTCTCCATCTTCATGAATGTATCTATTCTAGCCATGTCATTTAAGTAGAATCATACAGTATTTGTTCTTTTGTGTCTGGCTTATTTCACTGAGCATAATGTCCTCAAAGTTTATTATCCATGTTGTAGCAGGTGACAGGATGCCCTTCCTTTTTAATGCTTAATAATATCCCATGGTATGTACACAGCACATTCTGTCTGTTTGTTGGTGGACACTTAGATTCCTTTCACCTCTTGATAATTTGAATAATGCTGCTATGAACATAGGTATGCAAATATCTCTTCAAAACTCTGCTTTCAGTTCTTTTGGGTATCTACTCAGAAGTGGATCATATAATTCTTCATTTAATTTTGGGAGGAATCAACCATACTCTATTTCACAGTGGCTGCACCATTTTATATTCCTACTAGTGAGTTAAGTTCATTCTTAACCCCAACTCTTCTTCCTTTAGGAGTTCCGTTTTATTTTAAAGGCTTTTTAACCCAGTCTTCTGTCTATAAAAGGAAGATTCTCTAGTTTCTTTTGAGAGACTCTGGTCATCTTGGGAAGACTTCCGTGGGCGTGCCGGGTGTTCAGAGTGCCTCACGTGGACTGCTTGCCTCCCTGATATTCTAGCACCAACATGGAGACACCTGTCTCTGCTTTGGAGAACATTTAAATACCACTGTTAGCAGCAGACTTGGTTCAAATACTTTATGTAGTTACAACTTTAGAGATACAATTTTAGCAAAATTAGTTTCACCAAGCTCTCTGAGCGTGTGTGTGTGTGTGTGTGTGTGTCTGTGTGTGTCTAAAACTCCTGCCTGTGCCCTGGTCCCCTAGGTCCATCTGCCATCTCTCTACATCTCTAAATGATGGATAAATTTAGATATGCTGTAAGTCTGCCTTCTCTCCCACAAATTTTGAAGTTTGTGTTCCTGAAATACACAATGGTAGGAGAGTTTACCTTGTCCTTATTTTTAAAAAGATCCTTATGTACATAATAACATTAACTTAATTTTCCTTACTTAAAACAAACAAACAAACAAAATTCTTCTAATGGTCATTGCCAAAACCTGCACTCCATTCCACACCATCTTAACTCCCTTTTCTTGTTCCGTAACACTCCCATTTCTCTCTTTGAATCATTTTTTTAACCAATATAATAATTTGGAATTTATATTTATTAGATCTTAAATTCTCATACGCTTGGGTTTTGTGTAAGAAATGCTTGTATTTTTAGAAAAACGACCTCACTTTATAGTAGGAAAGATAAAAATTTAATTTGCGGAAAGGTGGAGGAGACCAACATTTATTGGACATGTGGTATGCCCATGCTGGGCGCGCTACTTCCCTTTGCTTATACTGATGGAATATATAATGAATAAGGAATTGACAAGCCAACTTAGATAAGGTTTCTTTGTTCAGCAGAATTCACTGATTGCATTGAGAAACGTAGTATGGACTGTCAGGCAGTCCATTTCCATTTTATGGAAATAAGACACCCAAATGGCACTTAGATAGAATGTGATGCATTATTATTATTATTATTGTGTGAGATCTTCATTTCAGCCACTGCAGAATGGACAGAATTCCACTTATTTCCTGGCCTTCTAAGGTAGGACCCAAGGTCTAACCTAGGTAGAAGACTTGTATGTATCTGAGATAGAATATTACTTGCAGTTTGTAGTTCTAGATTTTTTTAGGTGTTACTTCAGATTCTAATTTATGCGTACTTTTCTGAGAGAGTATGAAGTAAATCTGCTAGTCAAACTAATTTGGTCCTTAGAACATACTTAAAACAGAAGAGCAGTTGGCAAGGAGAAGGCTGCAAATGGGAGTGGCAGCTCTGGATAGATCCACTTTGGGAGGTGGAATCAAAGCTTGAGACCGATTTGCTGTGGTCTCTGTGGCCCAGTGGCTGAAGTTTGTCCATGACCCCTGAGTGGGGCAGCAAGTGTTACTGTAAACGTTCTGTTTGTACAGGTTTTCTGGTGGTTTGTACAGTGAGGAGCCCCTTTCCTAGATTAAAATGCACACCCCAAGGGCAGCCACAGGTTCTCCCAGGGTCTGTGGTTTGTGTATTCCCGTGAAGTGGGCCAGAGCAGCAGTCCAAATTGTAAATTCATTAAGCAAGGTAGCTATGTCGGAGCTACTCAGTAAGTCCTTTGTGAAGTATAAAACAATAGTTACTGACATGTTCATCGCAGTTTCTTGGTTGAGTTCTCCCCTATTACTTTATTTGAACTTGACAAATGGGCAGAGTAAGAGGCTGCCTTCCTCCCCTCTCCCATTTTTGAAAACAGTGTTACTGAGATACAATTCACTGTTGGGACCACTCCACAGAAACAGGACGGCCCCTCCTCCTGCTCCCCTCACACCCCAGATGTGCTTTGGATGTTGAGGCTGAGGACACCGTACTCATGAGAAGGTTGTGGAGAGGTCAGTAACTCACGTAATGAGGCTCTCTGAGGAGAGCAGGGCAGCTCCCAAACAGGACCTGAGCCTGGTTTGGGATTTCTATGATGGTTAGCAGGTGGGGCCAGGGTGAGGGCTCCTGAGTGGTTTGAATTTCCTCCAGGGACCCAGGGAGGGAACCACCTGGAATGTCCTTTCAGTTTGGTCAGATATGGGACAGGAGGGGAAAGAAGCGGGGGAATGCTTAAAATCAATCAACAACTATTGATGTTGGTAGTAAAACATCAGTAGTGGAGTCAGGCTCTTTATTCACAGATTGTAGAACTCACCTGTTTAATATGTCAATCCAGTGGTTTTTAGTGTATTTGCAGACTATACACTGTGTATGGATAGCATACATGTTAGAAACACTGTCCAATTTCTGAGCATTTTTATTACTCCTAAAAGAAGTTTTGTGCCCGTTGGCAGTCACTTCCCATTCCCTGGCAACTGCTGATCTACTTTCTATCTCTGTGGATTTTTTGGACATTTCATTTAAATCGAGTCATATAAGATGAGGTCTTTTGTGACTGGCTTCTTTCATTCTCCATAACATTTTGAGGTCCATCCATATTGTAGCACGTGTCACTACTTCATTCCTTTTTATGGCTTAAAAGTATGACATTGTGTGGAGATACCATCCCAGTTTGTCATATTAAAAGACGATTGATTTGGAACATCTGAGGGTGAGGCGGTGCTAGGAGAGTCAGGTACCCTTATTAGCAGGGGAGGAAGACATGGGCTTGGGGCTCAAGATGGAGTCAAGGGCAGAAATCCAGTCTTGGGAATTGTGAAAAGGAGAGGTCACATTTAATAAGAGAGTAAGTGTGATTTCCAGATTGAAATACATACGCGGTAGGTGGCTGAACTGGTTGCCAATAGATACCACCCATCTCCACGTCTTCTGATGGAATTCACGGTAATTATCCTTGTAGACTAATCCAGGATCATTCTGATGCAGAAAAATCAGTGAAACCAAAGACACATTTGAATGATTCGTTTTGTCATGCCTCTATTAGCATGAAACCCGTTTCTGACCTTGTTGACTCCTTTGCTCTAAATAGTTTCTGTTGTTTTTCTTGCCACTAATTTTTTTGCCCACTAATGATTAACATTTAAAATTGATACAAGTTGCTTAAATGCTTGTTAGTAGGTCCCTAGGAAACATTTCTTTTTTCCTCTGAATGATTGTTAGGAAGTTGTTCCGTGCTGTCCCACTGTTTTAAATATTAACTCGGGAGTTTTTAACATAAATCAAATAGAATATACTAGCAGCTTCAGATTTTGCTTGGTTATCATTTATAATCTTTCGTAAAGTCCAAACATGATCTTTTGTATCTCAAATGATATTTCCTGGCTTCTGCACCCAGGATGTCTGAAATAGGTAGTAACAATAGTAAATCAAGCTTCAATTTCTAGGTACCATCTTTATATTCAGTAAACTATTATTTTTTAAGTTGTTTTCCTTGCAGTGCAGAAGTTTAGATGGCCTTTCGGAATTCTCAAGATAGATAATTTAACCCATGTGTTGGGTGTTTTGTAGTCTACATTGTTGTGTTTCCATGTTATTTATCTGCCAGTATTGTGATGTCACATGAAGACTTGGCTCTTCTGATGTCAGGACTTGGGTGTAGTCTTAACACTGTAGCCCTGTTGTAACAAGACTTGCTATTCTGAAAGCTGAATGCTGTAGACCACAGATAGTTACTCTCGTGTTTTTTTTTTTTCCCCCCCTGTGGCCAGGATCTCTACTCTTTTGATCTCTGTGGCTGTTAGATAAACCTTGCATAAAAATGCAGGAGAAAGGAGTAGCCTATGTTTTTGCTTATCTATGGGGCCTAATAGGTAAACTCACCATAAGAACCAGAAATTTGGGGGTTAGGGGACTACATGGTATTCTCTAAAGATCTGCTTTTATTACATTATACAGATCTCCAGTAAGCAATTCACAGGTACTCAATCATTATAATTCACTCTAACTTCAAAATCTGTAGATAGAAAATGAAAACCATCTGTTGCCTTGTGAAATAAGGAAGAATTCAAAACAGATCTTAAAAGAGCAGTAACTTTTTTCTAGATGCATTTTATGGAGAGGAGGGGTTTTCCTGTGTTCATCATAGTGATTTTATGTAATTTACTTTTCATTTTTTAGAAGGAAAATGCAAGAGTCAACTTAGTGTTCTGTCAGTGACATGCTTCCCTATTAGCCCTCACCAAAGACACACAGAGGTAGTAGAGAGTTACTATGTTCATTCTGTAGTGGAGGGACCTGGATTCCTTCTGCATCCCAAATAATAACCCTGTTGACTGTGGGACTTCAGTGCGTGTTTAGCATCGTGACCTAGAGCCCTGCTTCAGAAGGTGTATGTCCCGCCCGATCAGGTCACCCTTTATGCATGTTCTCATTTGCATCTTTGGGTACCAGAGATGGGAGAATCCTATTAAGCAGTGCAAACTTGCTAGCCCTCTCTCTGGCAGAGTGGAAGTGGGCAGAAGTCAAGATTGACACAGCAATTTTGTGTTCCCCTGGGATTTGCTGTCAGCAAGCTGTTACCCACACATGCAAAAGGTTGTTTGAAGTGGGCTTATACATGTTTCCATAGCAGCAGTCATCTTAGTGATTTCTCTCATTTTGGGGCTTCTTTTCCCTTTTGCTTCTCTGTTCCTCACGGATGCAGGATTAAACAAACAGCATATTTAGGTCAAGGAAAGAGATGTTTGCTAATATAGATGCTAGGCTGAGCATTCTGGGAGAGTGATTTCTTGCAGCAGATGAACATTCTTTGTGCCTTCCAGCAGCATCTGCAGCAGGGTGGCTGTCTGGCACCATTTTTTCATTTTGGGCAGGTTCTGAGATTCAGAACAATCCTAAGCAAATCACGGGAGCCGGCAGTTTTCCAGTAACCACATGTAAATCATCGGCTTGTTTGTTCTTGGGTATTAACAGGGAAGCAATCTACTGGAAAAACGGCACTTTAAAGATTTTGGTGCATCCGAGGTGTGTCATCTGGTTTTTGCACCACCCCTCCTGTTTGACACTCGGAGCCGGGATTTTTTTTTTTTTTTTTTTGTCAGGCAGTTGGGCAGGAGCAGATTCTAGTGCAACAGCTCAGAGCTTCCCTTCTGTTCTGGTGCCGGCAACTGCCTGTCGTGAAGATGGTTCAGTGGGAGCCTGCTCAGAAGAGCCAAGGAAGATGATGTGGAGATGGAGTAGAGATTGCTAGAAATCGGAACATCCACACCTTGGGGATGGGTTGCACTACTAGTGTCATTCTGTTTAAAGGCATCCGCACCGTTTTTGAAAGAAACTGTGCTTATATGTGCAAACAGCAAGGAGAGAATAATGCCCTTGACTATACAGCATGCCATTGGACAAAAGAAGATTCAGAACTATTGATCTCCTGTCTGGTAAATGCTGTCTTGCTTAATTAACAAGTACTTTGATGGTGTTAGAATAAACTTGTCTTTACTTATAAAGCAGATGTATTTATTTACTGCAGCATGCTTATATATTTCTAGCCTGGGTGCATAAATGGGTAATTAAGTGGCTTTAAGTTTAATTATGAGGTGCCTGTTTGTATGTGGGAGAATGCCATGCATTCACCAAAGCTTTAGTATGTACAGAGAGAGAGGAGCCGGAGTAAGCTAATTGATTACAGATTAGTTTTCTAAGTTAGCTTGATGAGCGTCTATGTTCTTACTATATAGTCTCAGAAATAATGTGTGGCAAAGTGTGTATTTCGGGTTTTCTATACTGAACCCTCTACCAGTGATAGTGAATTATTCAGTTCCTTTACCTCTTCGTCTTTTCCTTGGCGAAATTTTCTTGCTAATGGCTTGTGGTCAGTCCTCCCATCTGAGGGAGAAATTTAAAGGGAGCCTGAAAGAAAACTGTAATGGGCGTGAGAAAAATATTTATAGTTTTATTGTTTTAAGTCTGGCTATTTAAAATGTTTTTGGGCGAAGGCTCTCGAGACCGCAAGGAAGCTTAGCTAACACTTGTGTGTTCTTGGCTCCCCTTACGATGCTCAAGGAGGTGTCAGGTCTCAGCTGGGTGTGCCCCTCCGTGGCCTCACAAATACCGGGCTGGTGAGGAAGCTGCATATGGGTCTCCTCTTCCCTCAGGACGCCTTGCCATTTTCCCTTCGGTTCTTATCACAGCTTTTTGTCAAAACGAGTGAGAATAACACACGTGGGAGTTTCTGTGTGTGAGTCTGGCCAGCAGCCACTCGGTATGGTGAGGGCGATGTGTGTGGAAACCCCGAATCTGTTCCTGGTCGTTAGGCTGCCCTCCGACAGGGCAAGGGGGTGCTGGCGGGCCACAGGCACGCCGGGATCAGATCAGGTCACCCCGGCCTTGCAGGAACCCAAGAGAGGATGCGTTTCATAGAGGGTCTTCTGTGAGATCAGCTTTCCGAACACTTGGGAGGAAGGGAAAAGAGCATCAGTTGAGCACCAGATGCATTTTGGAAGGCGGTTTTATATGTGGGTTTGGAACTTAAGTGGGGCTGTATTAACTGTTAAATATTTTAGACTCTAATGTATTTTGGAATAGGCTTTTGAGAACAACTGGTGTCAGATGGGAAGGACTAGCTCATTACGGAGTCTGCCCTGTTAGGTGTAATCCATGATGCTGACGGCCCCAGGACTGCCGGGCCAGGCATGGCCGCATCTCTCCCAGGCCGCCCGCTTCTGCTCCCTCAGGTCACACTGACTTGTCTCGGGTTAACCCATCTTTGAGAGACTCTGCTTGTTTTTCTTTCTATTTTGTTGCACGAGGGAGTCATAGCCTGCCGGGGGCTTCGTCGGCGCGCTGGAACTGGAGTTTGAGGTGCTCCTGTGCTTGGGTCAGGTGCCCGCTGCCCTTGTTGCGCGCATGTCTGTGGCCGAGGCGCTGTGGGTGGAAGGTTGCACCCTCTCCCTCCCACTGCTCTCCCTGCTTCTGTCCTTGACCCTTGACCCTTCCCTCACTCAGCAGACAGTGGCCCTTTGATGGTCACTCCTGTACTCAGAATCAGATCCAGAATCCTTCCTGTGGCCTCCAGGTCCATCCTTAACCTGCCATCCCTGCCTCTCCTGGCCACCCTCGTGTGCTTCTCACTCTCTCCTCATTCCTCGTCCCCTGCTGTTCTCTCCTGCTGGACCCTCCAGCCAGGCATTACCTGGTGCACCGCTGGCCTGCTCCAGGGCTAGCTCCGGTTTCCCTAACCAGTGAGGCTTCTTTGACCCCCGGGATAATCTTGTAGCACCCCCGGCACACCCTTCTCTGGGTCCCTGCCATAGTTTCTTCCTAACATTTATCTCCACCTGACGTACAGTTAGTCAAGTATAGTAATAGTAGTTAGTAGTATTACTTCTCATACTTACAGTAAGAAGAAGCTTTCTTTTTTAAAAAAATTTTTAACTTTATTTTAAAAGAATTTTAGACAATAAAATAGCAAAAATAGAACAGTGGTCGCATATTTCCTTCACAGAGCTTTCCCTAATTTTAACAAATGACAGAACCATAAAGAATAAGCTTTCTGATGGCTGGGATTTTTGTCTGTTTTGTTGCTGTTCTGCCCCAACAGCTAGAACAGTGTTTGATTTGTATTAAGTGCTCAGTTAATGGGTGAATTCCGATGAAATGGTTTTATGGTCCTGAACTTGAACTTCGAGAAGGTGTTGAGAATTTAGGTTACAATCACTTATCCCAAAACCAAAAGTCTTTTTTTAAACATATTTGTCATTCCCCCCCAAACAATAACTGGCTCGTTTCCAGTAATGTCCACTAGAGTTATACTTTTCAACCCTCTGTCCTGCACCTGTACCAAGAAGTTATGTGGTCCAAGGCCAGACATCCCATGGATTTGCTGTGGTCATGACTGACAGTTGATGCTAGGATCTTTGGACAGTGTCCAGACTAGTTCTGTTGAGACCTATCCCAGGGCACAGGCATTTCAGGACCTTCTCATCCTTTAGTTTGAGTGAGCCCAACACTTTCTTAAGGGAGCCCAGCCCGATGATACTCCCATGAGCCCCCTCCACACAAAGGTAGGCTGACCTGCTCTTCAGGCAGCTGTGGGCCTGCCGACCATGGTTGGTTAGTAGGGTGGCTGCTAATTGTCCTTCCTCCAGCTCAGGTGGCTTCCAACCTGTGGCTCTCCTTTACCTGTCCCCAGGTCAGAGTGCTACTTCACCTGCTCCAAGGGCATAACCCCCAGCCTGGCGCCTCAGTGTGTGCTAAGTCTTGTTGAGGAAGAGGAGTGGTATCATGAGCATTAGGACTTGAGGCCACCCAGTCTTCGAGAGACACCTAAATAGCCCACATGTCTGTCCATGTGTCAGAAGCCCACGTGGGTGGACTGCCTCATTTTGGTGTCAGTGGAATTGCTGCTCCTTAGCTAAGCGTTGTGCTTTCCTCTTGGCCTTACGGAAGGGCATCATAGGAACATCCTTATGAAAGTGATGTCTGCCGTGAGGGTTTTGCTGAGGGCATCGCTCATTTGCTTTTGGATCAGCCAGCGGCACAGTGTGGGTGGTGTAGCGGTTAAGTGTGCTGATTCTGGGGCGCCCAGCTGGCCCAGTTGGTGGAGCATGCTGCTCTGGAGGGTTGTGACTTCGAGCCTCGTGTTGAGTGTAGGGATTACTTAAAAATAAGGTCTTAAAAACAAACACAGAGGGCCTTCCCTGGAGTCATCCTGCCAGGCTTAAATCCCAGATCCACGACTTGCTAGCTGTGTGGCTTTGGGCAATTTACTTGACTGCTCTGTTCCTAAGTTTCATTATTAATGAGTAATGAAATGGATCTGCACTTAATGAAAAGCAGATAACAGCAATATTTTCCTCATAGGGTTACTGAATGAGTGAATACATCTAAAGACTTTAGGATAGTGTTTTGTATAGAAGTTAGTGCTAATTATTAGCTATTATCATAATTATTTCTATTTTTTTGGTGTTCTCTCTATGAGGGGCCCAGAAGTAAATTTCTTCTCTCCATACTCTGAATGGAGGAGAGAACTGCTTTGTATTTTATATACATTAAGGAACTGCTTTGTATTTTATATACATTAAGATTCATGTAACTGATCCCAGCTCCCTCTTCAGTTGACTGTTAGAGAAGCTTCGATCCAAGGATGTGACCCAATCCTAACAGGTATATAGGCTCTTTCAAAATTAATTTTTAAAAATTTATTGGGGAGAAAGAGGGAGAAAGTGGCGGGGAGGCCCAGGGGGAGAGAGTCTCAAGCAGATTCCCTGCTGAGCCCAGAGCCCTGTTGAGGGGGAGGGTCTTGAACTCACGACCCTGAGATCATAACCTGAGCAGAATCCAAGAGTGCGACTGTTAACTGACTGAGTCACCCAGATGCCATGGTGATTTTTTTTTTTTTATTGCCCTTAAACTTTGCTTCTTACTTTCCTTTATTACTATTTTATCACCATCTGCTTTTTTTCATCTGCTTATTAAATAGTTTTTATCTTATTTTTTATATTATTATGTCATTTTAAATCCTTTTGCAACAACGCAGAGTATGAATTAATAAGTTAATAGAGACCTTTATAGTGAAGAAAAAGTATTTTTAGGATCACTAAGGTTGGTTCTGAAGCCAAAATCAGATGTCTGTAGTGCAGACTTTAGCTTTGTAAGACTGCAGCTGTGGGATCTTGCACAGGAGGTTCTTTTTATATCTGGATGGCATGAATCAGCCCCATGGTGGGTAGGACATTGGCAAGTGGGCTTATCTGGCTTCTGGGCACTGACTGAATTTCAGCTGTACCACACTTAAATATTGACTAGTAATCCTACCACAACGGAGGGCAAGGCTGAGTTAGGATCGTCTCTATTTCCCAAGTATAGATTTTTCCTAACATCCTCTCTTTCTAAGTAATTGAATGTATTAGTTCAGCTCATTCCAGACACAACCGGAATGCTTCTGTGTGCTGAGCACTGGTGTATGAGGAAGCTCATGTCCCTATCTGGGAAGGGCCCACAGAACTCACAGGGCCTGTTGGGCAGGAAAGGGGGTAGGAAAGCACAGCTCAGCCCAGTCACCTTCCGTGAGGAGGGGCGGCAGGAGTGGATACTAAATCCCTTTTTTCCTAGTCTGTGAGGGTCTGTGATGGGTCCAGCCTTATTGACTAGGACTTGACCTGTTTTACTCAAGCCGGTAATCTAATACTCCCCTTTTTAACATGTCGGTGGAAAGACCGAGGAGCTGTGGTGTTATTGCATACCCTGCTGTCTTTTTGCCCATTAGAACTAAAGTGGTAGAAGTTGCTCAGTCGTAGCCCTGACGGCCGCTGGGACCCTGTCAGCAGCCCCATAGAGAGTGGTCATGAAGGCAAACTGCTGGAAGTCACAAGGGGAGAAAACACACTTTCTGTCTTCCATTTCTTTGGTGACACGATGGGATAATAAGGGATAATTTTACCTATTATAAATTAACGTTTACTCTTTTTTTTAATCTCCTTAAAGCTGTGAAGTTTTTCATTTTTTTTAAATTAATAAGATTTGCTATACATCTTCAGTGTGTTTTCAGCCTCTATTACGTACAGAATTTTATCAGACCACTGCATAAACAGTCGTCCCTAACAGAAAATACCTTTCGGCTCTGAAAATCCTCTGATTCATCACACGTGCACTCTGTAGAGAGAACGAAGTTGAGGGTGATAGGTTGTCTCGCTCCAAAGAGCCTGCAGTCCTGCTTGTGCATGGTTGTGTGTCTGGAGGTGGGGGGAGAAGGGGGGACATAAGTTGTGAATCTGTGACTAGTGATAAAAGAAAATTTGTATAATATCTGCCAGCTTGAGGCAGTGGGGAAAGTATAGGCTGGATCTTGATGATTTTAGATGTGCCCGCATAACTTTTTCTTGCACTGTGAGAACAGTCTTGAGGTATAAGAAAGCAGAAACCTGCTTGGTCGCCTTCCAGAACATTCCTTCGGTTCTCAGTCTGATCACTGGACTATGGCTTGGATAGGATGTGTTTGCCATCTTATTTCTAATATCCTTCCTAATGATGCGCAGTGATTTTGTTTTTGTTGCCTGTTTGGATCATAGCAGTAAATTGGAGATGTTTTCAAGGAACAGTCAGTCTGCTCTGGTTCCTGGATCCATTTCCTGCATCCACGATTGCACTGCTCTGTTGATGCTGCTTTTTGTGAGTGAAGCCAGCGTGACTAGCGCGAAAGCGTATTGCACCTTTCCCGGATGGCTTATTAAAATTTACTATCTTATTAATATTTATTAAATTTTAAACAGGTAATTAACATTCATTGTAGAAGCTAAGCATGCTGATGTTCAGTACATAGAGGTAACCACCGATTTAAACATTTTGAGGCAAAGCCTTCCAGAATTTCATCCATGTACAGCATGGTTCATAAAAAATACATAACTGTTCAGAGTTGCTGTGGACTAAATTGTGCCCCTTCCAAAATTCAAATGTCGAAGCCCTAATTCTCAGTGTGACCGCATCTAGAGATAAGGTCTTTAGGAAGTAATTAAGTTAAACAGAGTCATAAAGGTGGGGCCCTTATCCAACAGGGTTGTGACCTTATAAGAAGAGTCAGAGATTCCTAACTCACTGCCATGTGAGCACACAGCATGAAGGCAAGCTGTCTGCTGTAAGCCAGCATAAGGGTCTTCTCCAGGTACTGACCTTGCTGGTATCCTAAGCTTGGACTTCAGCTTCCAGAACTGTGAGAAAATAAATTTCTGTTGTTGAAGCCACCTGGTCTATGTTATTTTGTTAGGGCAACCCAATCTAATACATGGGTATAATAAGCATGTTGTTTTGTCCCATAGTCTATAACTAGCTTTAGATAATCTGCAATATATCCTGGATGTCTTTCCATGTTAATAAGTATACATTTATGTCTCAGTCCTAATGGTGTCATTTCATTGTGTGAATGTATCTTAGTTCATTTCGGACTGCTGTAATAATATACCATAGACTGGGTGTCTTATAAGTAAAAACATTTATTTCTCCAGTTCTGGAGGCTGGGAGGTCTAAGAGTCAGGCATCCACAGATTTGGTTTCTGGTAAGGGCCCGCTTCCTGGCTCCTTGAGAGCCGTCTTCTCACTGTCACCTCACATGGAGGAGGACCGTGGGTATCTGTGAGGTTCTTTTATAAGAGCACTATAATCTCTTACAGATTATAAAACAGCGTTATTTTATTTTATTTTTTTAAAGATTTATTTATTTATTTGTTTGACAGACAGAGATCACAAGTAGGCAGAGAGGCAGACAGAGAGAGGGAAGCAGGCTCCCCGCTGAGCAGAGAGCCCAATGCGGGGCTCGATTCCAGGACCCTGGGATCATGACCTGAGCCCAAGGCAGAGGCTTAACCCACTGAGCCACCCAGGCGCCCCATAAAACAGCTTTATGAGGGCTCCACCTTCATGACCTAATCATCTCCAAAAGGCCTCACCTCCACATACATGTGGAATTAGGTTTCACCATACTTGGTTTGAGGGGACACAACCATTTACATTGTAGGAAGTGACATTTTGTTTAACCAGTACCCACTCACTGTTTTACTTCCCTGTTTTTTTTTTTACTGTCTTGTGTTTTTTTCTATCCTTGCATATGTACTTTAAACATTGGTCAAATTGTTTTCTTACCACAGATTTCTAGGCCTGGAATAGCTAGGTCACAGTATATTTGGTTTTTTAAAGGGTTTGATAAATGTTTAGCCAAATTGGTCTCTAGAAAGGTTATTTTGAGATTTTTAAAACTTGGAAGACAAGAAAATTTATTTTCTCTCCTTGGGATTTTAAGCAGTCTGCCTTTCTTACTGCTCTTTATTAAGCCGCTGATGGCGTTATCTATGAACAAAATAACATCGCCTCCGATTGCTGTATAGTTAGGCCAATAACATGGTTATACCAGGGTTCAAATTAGCACTAATTTTGTCTCAACTGCTGGAAACTGGCGTTCTTACATACCCCAGGGGAATTCTGAAATGTTCCATTGTGGGGGCTGGAATGTATTGTTCTGGGAGGTCTTCACCCTTTCAGAGTTGGTAGCTATTTCTTAGATATTAAAAGAGGAAAGCAGCAAAAATACTGAGTAGAAACAGATGAGTAAAGCTGTTGTTGCTTTGCACAAGTCTTTTTAGATATTCAAAGTAGCTGATTTACATTCCCTTCATACATTTAGTGAGAAGCAGCAACTCTTTTGCTTTTTAAAAGTAACATTGTCTTTCATAGTTAGAATATATAATTATTAGAGAAAATTTAGAGACTACAGAGAGGAAAGAGTAAAGAGGAGAAGAAAAATCAACTATTATCCCACAACCTAGAAATAATTACTACTTAACACGTACTGTGTGTGTCCTAGTATTTTTCTCTGCTTATGCAGTTATAAAAATAGTATGACATTTCATAAATAATTCCTGATGCTTTTTTTTTTTTTTTTTAGAATTTTTAAAAAAGTAATCTCTATACCCAGCATGGGGCTCAAATTTAAACCCTGAGCTCAAGAGTTACATGCTGAAAGCACGTACCAGCTGCATCAACTGAGCCAGCCAGGTGCCCTTTCTGATGCTTTTTCCACTGATTTTCTTAGGACCATTTTCTTATGCCCATAATATTCCACTAAAATACTAGTATGTGCTTAATATTCTATTGTACTGTATATTCTAGAATTTATTTAAATGCTTCTTTGTTATTAGTCACTTAGGTTATTATACATTAAATTTACAGAGGACATCTTTACCCAAAAATCTAATATTTTCAGAGGCTAGATTCATGAATGTGAACTTACTAAGGCAAGAATAAATTTTTAGAAGTCCGTTTAAGGCATGTTTTTTACTGCTTAATGATTGATCGCATTTACATTCCAGCGATAGTGAATATTTGTCTTGTTATTTTTGTTTTTGTTTTTTGTGGGTTTTTTTTTTTTTTAAGATTTTATTTATTTGAAAAAGAGGGAGAGTGTGTGCTACGTGCGGGAAGGAGCAGAGGGAGAGGGACAAGCCGATTCCACGCTGAGTGTGGAGCCTGGCTCAGCGCTTGATCTCACAACCTTGAGATCATGACCCAGCAGAAATAAAGAGTTGGATGCTTAATCAACTGTGCCACCCAAGTGCCCCTAGTCTTGTTTTATAAATGATTGCTAGCGTCATTCTTTACCAGTTTGAGAGGTAAAGATAGAACTTAAAAGCTCCAAATCCTTTGTCACATTTATTTCAAGTTTTTCTCCATTTTGTCATTTCCTTTTGATTACTTTCTTTATAGTACTTGTTTTACTAACACAAATTTAAATGTATATGGTAAGCATAATCGTCTTATACTCAATATACTCATCTTATACTCATCTCATACCCATTGCTTTTGTGCTCAGAAATTCTTGCTTATCTCAAATCAGATATTTACTGGTATTTTCTTTTGGAATTATTTGTTTGTTTACTATTTGGCTTTCTTGGTCCAAGGATCCTGTCACCTGTTTTTGTAAATAAAGTTTTATTGGCATAACCACATGTACTTTTTCATTGTTGTCGATGACTCCTTTCATAGTGTCATGGTTGAGCAGTTGTGACAGAAATCTGTAATAGTCAGTAGCTGGCTTAAAATGCTTATTAGCTGGCCCTTTACAGTTTGTTGACTCCTGGATACATGGTTTAGTTGAGGCCCTAATTTGATTCCCTCCTTACCTCCAACTCTCATTTTTCCCAGTCCTATTCGTTGGGTTCATTCATTCCTTACTCACTGATTTGTGATACTGCCTTTATTATATTTTATGTTCTTTTACATGTTAGCACTTATTTTGGTACCGCCCTGTGTCCATCACAGAGGGAAAGTTCTTATCCAGCTGCCAGTTTAATTGCAGTTTAATAACAATAGAAACAAGGGATTTAGAGGGAGAAACATAAATTCTACATTTTTAAGGTAGAATAAATAGACTGTCCTCTCTAAGTTGCTGAATTAAATAGTCTTATAAAGTATATATTAGTAAAGCTTCAGGAGCGAAGGGTTAAGGTTTGAATGTAGAATTAAGTATATTTGTAAATCTCTTTCCTTGTGAACCAGCCTGTTCATAAAGCAGATCAGACTTGTCTTTGTAGGGACTCTCTGGTGCATTTTGATGAAAGAAAGATTCCAATGTAGCAGCTGCATCCTCAAGTAACCTTGATTTGAATCTACATATTTTCTATTTCCGGTCTTTGCTAACAAAATGAGTCCCAGCAAAATATAAGCAGAGATACTACTGGAGTTTCCAAAGCAAGTGTATTCGTGTCCACGGGAAATACATCTGTGTCTGAATAGATGGAGAATAGATTCTAGCTTTCCTATTACATGTTACGTGAATTCTGAAGATAGTTTTCCTCCTTACCCCATTTTACGTGTGTGCAAAGGTTTGGGTATGTATATGGCTGTGTGTGATGTATGTGTGCTTGTGTATTTGTATATGCCTGTGTGTATTTTTTTTTTTTTAAGATTTTATTTACTTATTTGACAGAGAGCTCGCAAGTAGGCGCAGAGGCAGGCAGAGAGAAAGGGGGAAGCAGGTTCCTTGCTAAGCAGAGAGCCTGATGCAGGGCTTGGTCCCAGGACCCTGAGATCATGACCTGAGCTGAAGGCAGAGGCTTAACCCACTGAGCCACCCAAGCGCCCCTCCTGTGTGTATTTTTTTGTTACTACCATCCTGGGATACTGGATAAAGGAATACTTTACTTTTTTTCAAATGTCAGTGAACAATCAGAGGCTTTATCTGAGGGCACATTTCAATAAACATTGGTTTCTCTGCCAAGGAAACACCTGTATCCTAGGGACTGAGGTAGATGTGACCTGTGAGCTGAAGCGGAGGGAGGATGTGAGCTAGTAGCCGGCTGATGGGTTTCCTCTTCTCTCTGGAGTAGGTTTGGTCCTTGCAGAGTCTCTGTGATGAGAGTTTGTGTACAGAATGGTAAGATATAGAGTTGGTGACAGTCCTGTGTAGCACGTAGTTTGCCTTGTGCACTTCCGATGTTCCTTGGGTGTTTTCTGGACGGATGAAGTAGGCGACGGCATCATCGAAGCCTCAGGGTTACACACTGCTCTTACTTCTCTCGGCGTCCTTGATGGTGGAAGAGCAGAGAGAACCCGGAGACCTTTCCTTGATTCTTCCTTCCCCTGGAAAGAACTATTTCCTCTCCACAACACTTCTGACAACAATTGTGTGCTCCCCCCGGCCCCCCACATTAAACAGTTTGGACACTAACTACCTAGAGTGAGTACAGACTCGGTTTTTTAGGACTGAGTGCCTGAAGACTGCCCCCCTCTCAGTTGCTGGTCTGAAGTCCCAGTTTGTCACCTCTGCATCCAGCTGGCCGGCTGTAAATCTGGGCTTCTCAGGATCCCTTCCTTAGGTTAGATAATTTGCTAGAAATGCTCACAGAACTGAGGGAAATACTGGTTATCACCGGTTAACTAAAAAGGAGATAACTGAGGAACAGTCAGATGGAAGTGATGCACAGGGCAACGTATGGCGAGAGGGGTGATGGGTGACGGGCTTCCATTCCTTCTCTGGGCCCATCATACTCCTGGCCCTGCCGTGTGTTCACGGATCCAGATGCTCTCGGAACCTCTTCATTTAGGGTATTAATGGAGGCTCCATTATGTGGGCATGATTGATTAAATAATTGGTCATTGGTTATTGAACTCCACCTCCTGCCCTTCTCTCCCTCTGGGTCAGAGGGCTGGGCTAGAAGATCCAGCCCTTTCATCACTTGGTTGGATCCTCTGGCAACCAGCCTTCTGGAGTCACCTCATTAGCATAAAGTCAGATTAGGTTGAATGGGGCTTATTATGAGTAACAAAAGATAGTCCTTTGTCACTCTTGAAATTCCAACAGTTTTAGAAGCTTTGTACCAGGAACAGGAGCAGAGACCAAATATGTATTTCTTTCTTTCTTTTTTTTTTTTTTAAAGATTTTATTTATTTATTTGACAGAGAGACATCACAAGTAGGCAGAGAGGCAGGCAGAGAGAGGAAGAGGTCTCCTCACTGAGCAGAGAGCCCGATGGGGGGCTTGATCCCAGGACCCAGAGATCATGACCCCAGCCAAAGGCAGAGGCCTAACCCACTGAGCCACCCAGGTGCCCCCAAATAAGTATTTCTTAATTTGTTATGCCTCCTCTTCTTTTCTTTAATTTTCAAACATTCAGTGGATGTCTGGGAATACAGTCTCTGCTCCAAGAGAGCTGGTAGGAGCTCCCAAGCAGGATGCAGGCTGTGATGGGCAGAAGCATCCCTACCACGTGAAGATCTCTGAGGCATGCCTGGGACAGAGTCAGGGAATGCTCCTGGTGGAGGTGATGTCTAACCTGAATCTTGAAGGAAGAGAAGAACGTACTAGGTGGCGGGGTAGGAGAGGGACATACCGACCAAGGAAGCCAAATCCAGGGAGGGAGAACTGAGACCTCCCTAGAGCCGCTAGTAATTCCATAAGGCTGGAGGGGCATTACGGAGCTGGAGGACAACTGTGGGGGTATGTTGGTGACCAGTAGGCTAGAGGGGTAGTAAGCAGGGACCAGATCCTGACGGGTCTTTGGGAACTCTATTCCAAATTGGAGGGGAGCCGTTTACTGAAAGTTTTAGACAAGGAAAGACATGGTCAGATCAATGTTTTAGCAAGATCACTCAGATTGTGGAGTGAATAATGGGTTGGAGAAGGGAGGCAGGGTCTGAAGATGGGAACACTGATGAGGCGGGTCCTTGAAGCAGAGTGACAAGTGATGTTGGCCTCGTTAAGGTAGATGGTAGTAGAGATGGAGAAGAGTATCTGGATTTAAGAGATAATTAAATCTAGATGAGAGGGGGAGTCAGGGGGATGGGTCAGGAGTGTTCAGATGTTTGCCTTGGGCACCTCTGGGCCATCTACTGAGGGGAGAACCATTTTGAGGGAATGAGTCTGAGGGCGTTGGGATGGAGAGGAGGATTTCGGTTTGGGGCGTCCCTAGTGTGAGGTTAGACACGTCAGAATGGAGACATCTGTAGATCAGTGGGCCATGACTGTGGAGGCTGGAAGTAGCATTGTGGGTTCCAGCAAGGGAAGGATGGCATGGGAATGGGTGAGGTCCCCTGGTGAGAGGGCCCAGGGAAACGCAAAGGACAAGGAGCTGGAATAGCTCTCCTAAGTTGAGTGGTGGGGGTGGGGTGGACAATAGCCTGGTTTGCATTTGGAAACAGAGGTAATAGCCCTAGATTGAGGAACTTGGCCTTCAGGTGGACCTGCATGTGCCTGTTGCTTCCCATGCCCGGACAGCATCATCTTTATTATTCACAGAGACATGTAGGAGACATGCGCAGTGTCCTTCTCCACACAGCGGGGTTTCAAGTTAAGTATCCCCTCAGCTCTTCGGAAGGGGCTTATACAGTGGAGTGGGAAGACAGTGGGTCACTGACTAAAGCCACCCCCCCCCCAACCCCGGTCGGAAGAGCTGACACTGAGTGTTCCCTGCTTATCAGCCACGCTTCTAAGCTCTTTATGTCTGTTGACTTATTTACTCCCTAGGACAACCCAAGAAGTAGATACTCTTGTTACCTTTATTTTACGGTTGGGGAAATGGAACCAAGAGAAGGGTAAATATTGTCTGAAGTCACATAGCGAGTAGCACAGCCGGGATTCAGACCAGTCACTTAGTTCCAAAGCCCTGTGTTCCTCACCGTGAACCAGAGCGTCTTGCCTTTCAGTGTAACAAACGTAACTGTTAAGGCGAAGCCATGATGGGATATGGGAAAGTTCTCAGAGATGAAAGAGCCCCTTGGCGGGAGGGGAGTGAGAAGAGGAGGCAAAGATGAACAGGGAGCCCGGGCTAGCTTGGGACACGAAAGTAAACATTAGTGAAAAAAGGGCTAGATTCCACCAGAGTCAAAGGGTGATGTGAACCAGTGACCAGGGTCGATCAGGAATGGTGAAGGGTTCTGAGCTGACCGTGAAGAATGAACACAACCCCAACGGGGTCAGGGTCTAGGCAGGGCTGGGGTGGATCTGCATCGGTCCGAAGGGAACAGCGCGTTCAGAGGTCTGCAGGGAAGGGAGAGAAGC
The DNA here is from genome assembly GCF_009829155.1 of Mustela erminea. NCBI lineage: Eukaryota > Metazoa > Chordata > Mammalia > Carnivora > Mustelidae > Mustela > Mustela erminea. Next base: position 11,928,189 of record NC_045628.1, read on the forward strand.
TCCGAGCTGGGTGTGGGATGAGGTGGCCAGTTCCTGAAGAGCTGCCTTGTGTGCCCAGCCCCGCTGCGTTCCGTCTGGAAGCCCGTGGAGCCGTTGCTGGGTATTTTAGACCATCCTCATGTCAGAGTGGGGTCAGAGTCAGAAAGGAAGAGGAGGGAAGTCGGGGGGCCAGGAGTGAAAGTTCTGAGGCCTCAGGCAAACCCTGTGATTGAAAGGGATGGGGGAGAGGGTTAGACTGGAGCTATCTTTTATGGAGCTAGAATTCGCTCGGCCGTTGCGTGCTGGAAGTGGGTGAGGGAGCAGGAATAACACCCGGTCTCCTGACTTGGATGGTGGTGATGCCATTAATCTAACGCAGGCCCCGCAGGGGCGGGGGCAGGTTTCAGTGCAGCTGGTGTGCGAGCTGAGACAGGAGAGATCAGGAGTTCACTTTGCGTCTTGCTGAGTTTCCAGTGCCTGTGGAACCTTCAGGTGAAAGACAGATCCAACTTTCGGAGGGCCCCGAAGTGCTGCAGGGTAGAACCCCTCTCTAAGAAAATGAATAGAAAATTATAAATAACAAGTTAGGTGCAGGACCTTGAGTGGGATCCCTGCCTGCCAGGGAGGGTCCTGAAGCTTAAGCCTTGTTAACGTCTGCAGAGCCAGCTCCTGCTTCATGGCAGATGTCTAAGGCTCCCTGAGGTCCCCTTCCCTGTCCCTGTTTTCCTGGATGTCAGGAAGTCCCCAGTTCTTCTCTCTAAGCCGTAGGCTGGTCGTCCCATTAAAGTTAATCCAGGGTTTACCCTAATGTGGTGTTTAGGACGATCTGTGCTGTGCCTTCTGATTTTTCTGCAGAAAATGTACCTGCTTCTCCTGTCTTCCTATCACAAAGAGACAGAAAGAAAAAGCCACGAAGTGCTTTTATTAGACGAGGGTTTGGGTTTATTATCCCTCTTCATGACCAAAAGAGGATAACAGTATGAAAATATATTCTACTTGGATTATCAACAGGAGTTTGGAAGCCGCGGAGACAATGACTTGTTAACACTTCCAGCTTTTCCTGCAAAGAAAGGGTTTTGGGGAACTGTTTTACCTGTAGTCTTTTACTTAGAATAAAACCTTTCAAACAAGTTTATGTGGTTTTCTAATAGGGATTGAAAGTGGTTTCATAATAGCGAGTAAATGTAAGGCATAAGACAGCACATTTAGACAATTCTCCCAATAATACTTACAAATGAGTTAGATAGCAGTAAGATGGGCGTGGAGAGCAGAACCCTAGATTCATTGTTTAGTCTGCGTCTTCGATAAAACTCCAGCTGAAAAAAGCCTTTCCTTGCAGGGAGGTGGTTGCCGACACTGCCAAGGACAAGGTTATATTTGGGCAAAATGTTGTCCTCCCTTGTCCTGCTGCGCATAGCCTGTGGAACCCCGGTGACAGCCCTCATCCTTGTGGTGGCCCCTTGCCCACCCCTAACTCAGTGTTCCAGAATCCACCCCACTTCCTTTTTCTGTCAGTCTCTGTGTGTGAATGATCTCAGCTAGATGTTGGGCTCTTATCTGATTAAAACATTCACACGTGGTATAAATAGCTAACAATTACATCTGCCGGAGATATTTGCATTTCGGAGGGGAGTTTGCTAACTTAGGGTGGCACTGAGGTGATGATGGAAGATTCGGGAGCAGCTTGTCATTTATTTCCAAACTGTGGAGTGAATGGGTGTTGGATGCCAGTGAGTCTCGGAGTATGGGCTTTTGTTTTGATTATAGAAGGAGGGTATCTTCAGCTCATTTTTCTTTCTTTCCCAAGTAGGCGAGTTTTTTGTGTATAGTTATCTAAGAGCAGATTTTATTTATTTATTTATTTATTTATTTATTTAAATTTTTAAATTTCTTTTCAGCGTAACAGTATTCATTGTTTTTGCAGTGCTCCATGCAATCCGTGCCCTCTTTAATACCCACCACCTGGTTCCCCCAACCTCCCACCCCTCGCCCCTTCAAAACCCTCAGATTGTTTTTAAATGTTTAATTGGGGAGGGCACGATTTTTAGTGGGGGCTGATTTTGCTGTGTGTTGCCACTGGCAAGCCCTCCAGTTCCTCTCCCAAGCTCCCAGAAAGATCAGCTTGGGCACCGAGCATCTCCCTTTGGAAAGATTGGCTCCTGTTCCTGTGCACTGAGAATATCTGCAGATTTCATCACGGGCCTTGTAAAGAAACAGCACTGAGACGTTACTTTCTCATTCAAGTCCATGACCTCCTCCTGCTCTGGGTCTGTGTTTAGAACTGAGTGCTACATCTTAAGGAGGACATATCAGGGAAGGAGAAAATCCAGAGAGGGATTATTAAAAGGACCAGTACATATTTATAACAAAGTTGGTAGGTAGCCTCTTCTATGTGTGTTCCCTCCCAGAGCCTTCAGTCAGACCGGGTCATCCTGCTTTTATAAATCTGATACGGGTGTGGGGGGGTTGGGTGGAATGGGGATCAAAGACGGGCAGAAGAGCCCTGAACGTTTAGCCAGACCTGGAGAGCGGTCATCATTGTCTGATTTTTGGCTTCTCTTTTCCACCAACCAGAGCAGGATTTCACCAGTGCTTCTCTGCCAAATTGATAAACGCATTTTCACTTTTCACCCTTAGAATTCAGCCACCTTTTAGCATGGCTGTTGTGGAACAGAAGGACGCAGGCTGCTTGTGACCGGTGTTGTAGAATAAGCAGAAACTCTGATGGTTTCTGCAGATGCGTGTTTATCAAACATGCTGGGCACTGTCCAGAGGCCGAGCAGGCAGTAGTGCTCTTAATTTTGAAAACAACCTCTAGCTGCATCAGAACATTCAAACCTTTTTCATTTTTTATAATTTCTAATCAACCTCTGTTAAGAAAGAAAGAAAGAAAGGAAGGAAGGAAGGAAGGAAGGAAGGAAGGAAGGTAAAGAAACACATTGAGGATAAGCTTTAAGACTGCTTATGTTGTCTGAAGTGCATCCCCAGACATGTACTTGGCTGGGCCCAGGCAATTAGGAAAGCCACACAGTCTTGAAACAAGCAAGAGAGTTCATCACGTAAGAATTCCTTCTATTGGGAAATGAATTTTTAAAAACCCTTAAAGCTATTTTTGCTTTTCTTATTAAAAAATGTTGTTTTGTCATCCTCTCTTTGGCCAACTTCTCGCATATGTGTGTGTTTATGTGTGTGTGTTCATAAGCTGCTCCTACAAACCTTGTTCCAGGCCGCATACCCACCCTCTGAGTCTGTGAACAACAAGAGTCATGAGTTGGAAAGATTGTCAAAGGAACTCAGGGAATTGCCACATTAGGTTTTCAGAGAGTACTTAGGCCATTTATTTCCAAAATATACAATATAAGAGCTTCTAATGCCAAACTCTGAGTTTGAGGTAGGTCTTCTTATCACAAAAGTGAAAGGGGGAGTTGATGCATGTCTTTCTTTGACTTCCTATCTACCCTGTTTGTTATCTGTGGTTAGATGATTTATGTCGGAAAACTGTGATTCCAAGACTGCTTCCCCTTCCCCTCTCTCTTCCCGCTTCCCTCTCACTCCCTCTTCACCCTCCAGGGACATGGTGGCCGTCTTTCTCTACCACCCACTCACTGCGTGTTTGAGATTATAAACTAATTTTACTAAGAGCCCTGAACATTAATCTGGTGGCTTAGGTTCATGAGCAAATACAGATGGTTTTGGATTGTCCAATGTGATGGACAGCCGGCCCCATCGCCTCTCCCCATTTACTCTTTGTAAGTAACAGAGAGTAGTCTGAATGATCTAAAGGAGTTGTGTGCCCCGAGTTTCACCTGGATTATTAGCAGCCCTGGAACTTCCCTTCTGAGGGTGGCGTTACTGTATTGGGTAAGAGAGAGACTGGGAAGAGCCCATTTGGAAGGGGTTAGGGAGGTCAGTCTAGAAGGAGGCAGTGCTGACCATGACCGTGTTCTCTGAATCACACATCTCCCTCCTTTATGGATTTTACCAAGTCTCTTGGGTTGGAAACTCTGAAATATTTTGGCAGCTGGGCTTGGGACTCTGCCTGTGTGATTCAGATGGAAACCGAGGCCAGGAGTGCTGTAAGTGCATTCGAGGTTAAAAAGGGCCTTCAAGCTCTCATCACATAATTGGTGACAGACTTTTTCCATTTGTCTGTCTGCCAGGACAAATGATCAGCTCTTAGTTGATACCCTGAGGGGGAGCACACTGGAACCAAGGTGGGGCGGTTCCTGCCTTCACGGGCTTCTGCTTCATTTAGTGAGATGAGACTTATATGCCGAGGTGTGTGCATGCCCCGGCCTCGCCACACCCTGGGTGGCTTTTCTCTCCATCCTGTGTGACACATCCCCTCACCCTTGCCCCGTGGCTCCACCATCCACCCAAGTGTTAGCTGTTCTCCTCTGTGACTCACTCCCAGGAGGCCAACTGTGTGTTGGAAAGCAGAGTTTATCAGGGTGGGCACCTCCCGGGTGTTTCTGGTGTGCAGCACACCTTGGAAAAGCAGCCCGGCATCTGCCTCCCAGCCTGAGAGACTCCTCCCGGCTTTTTGCAAAGAGGATTGTGGGGATTTAGCAGGGCTTTGTGGTGTTAGCAGAGGGTGGGCTGGGCGGCCACCACACCCAGGCGGAGCGAAGCCCCGTCTAACAGTGAGGTTGGAAAGTAGCGTGCTTCTCACACGGACGGACGTCTTTTCTGTGATATAATGAAGATACACGGAAAGTATTCCAGACAGCTCAGGACTTCACACTGTGTCCCGCTGAGCTATAGGTCCGCAAAGCACAGGGACAGGGAGAGCGCATTCCCTGGAGGCTGAGTGTGGCCAACGGTGGAAAACAGTGTAAGGGCAGAGCCGTGGGCCGGGCGGGTGGAGGGCTGAGGGGTGACGGAGGGTGTCAGAGGAGTGGAAGCTGCCTGTGTAACAAGTCAGGAGTGTGGAATCATCTCTGGGGGCCTCAGCCGAGTGTTGCGGTCTGTTCCCTAAGTTACCCAGACATGTGGCATCTCAGACAGCATGCGCAGAACCCCTTAGAGAAGGCTTTATTGGTCCCAGATTGGTTAACATCTTCTTTTTTCCTTCTAGTGTAATTCTGTTGCCAGTTGCTTTCTGGATTGATTCCATTGTGAGCTTTGTGTATGCTGGGCAGTCAACAGGTTCCCCTGATCTCCTTTCTCTTAGCCTGTGTGATGACATATATGATGAACCCCTGTAATGTTCTCACTTGAAACAGTACCCTGGCATTAACTTTATATGAATGAATGATGTTAGTCTAATGTCCACACATAAAGGTTCCCCCGGGAAAAGATGTTTTGTCATGGTTGGACTTGGTGTCCTTGATGGTGACCTGCACATTGTCCCCCCATGGTAGATGACCATTGCCCATCTAGCAGATAGACTTCTAACAGCGTGATTCAGATTCTAGTGACTTTTTTTTTTTTCTATGCATACATTTCTTTAGAACACCCTAGGTCATTTACAGAGTTTCCTCTTGGTATAGTGGTAGCAGCCATACCTTACTAACTTCTTACCATTTTATACTTGCTTATGATTTAAAGTGAACAGAAACATGAAACAATGTTTAATATTGTTGGGCTTCTAGAATATACTATTCTAAAACATAATAAAGATGTATTTTTGACACTTAAGACTCAGTTACTGTGTATAAGGTCTGGGTTTTTGCTAAGCATGTTCTTGGTTTTTTTCCCATAAGTCATGCAAAAGAAGGTATGAAGAGAACGGAACAGGAACTACCACTTGATATATAGAAATTGGGCACATAGTTGGGAGGAAGGAACAAAGATCATTAATTGACCTTGATAAGGGACAGAGTTGTCAGTAGTCAGTATTTATATGAGTGTGTATGTGTGTGTGTGTGTGTGTATAAAATACACACATGCATATATGATTATAAGTAACCTAATTATGATTGTATGAATATACCGAACTCTTGGGAAACAGGTTTTCTTGTTGCAGAAGGAGGTCTGTCCATTTGAGAAGTAATTCCTCTGAGAGAATTGGTATAGGTTTCTTAGTCTCAGCACTTCCAACATTTGGGGCTGGATAATTCATTGCTGTAGGGGCTGACTTGGGCATTGTAGGGTATTAGGAGAATCCCTGGCCGGTACTGACTGGATTCCAGTATCAAAGCCCTTTTCCACAAGGCGTGAGAACCAAAAATGCCTCTGGATTCTCTTGCGTGGCCTCCACAGGAGGGTGAAATTGCCCGCCTTTAAGAACCACTAGATTAGAATACCTGATGCTTTGGGTTCAGTCTGTAGTTCGAAGGGTAAGTGCTCCAAACATGACCGGGATCGGCAGAAACAGGTGCCTGTCTATATCAGAGTTTCCATCTAGGAGATGGTATGAGCACCCCAGCTTTTCTCGAGACTCAAGCCAACAGCCCTTCACCTGCCTTGGGCATCTCATTTTGGATGTCTCTGAAGTAAATGAAGTCTGGCTCATTGATTTTTCTATTTAACTTAAGTTTGAAGCACCAATCCAATTTTTTAAAATTTTAATTTTAATTTTTATTTTTTTTTTAAAGATTTTATTTATTTATCAGAGAGAGAGAGGGGGAGAGAGCAAGCACAGGCAGACAGAATGGCAGGCAGAGGCAGAGGGAGAAGCAGGCTCCCCGCTGAGCAAGGAGCCCGATGTGGGACTCGATCCCAGGATGCTGGGATCACGACCTGAGCCGAAGGCAGCTGCTTAACCAACTGAGCCACCCAGGCGTCCCTAATTTTAATTTTTAAATTATTATTATTTTTTAAAGATTTTTTAATTTATTTGACAGATCACAAGTAGGCAGAGAGGCAGGCAGAGAGAGGGGGGAGGCAGGCTACCTGCTGAGCAAAGAGCCCGATGTGGGGCTCCATCCCAGGACTCTGGGATCATTACCTGAGCCGAAGGCAGAGGCTTTAATCCACTGATCCACCCAGGTACCCCTGAATTTTTATTTTTTTAGAGAGGCGAGAGAGAGAGTGTGAGAGTGGGTGGGGAGGGGCTGAGGGACAGGGAGAGAAAGAATCTTAATCAGGCTCCACGCTGAGCATGGAGCCCATCATGGGGCTCAGTCCCACAACTCTGAGATCATGACCTGAGACACAATCAAGAGTCGGATGCTTAATCGACGGAGCCAGCCAGGAACCCCAGCACCAATCCAATTTTTAATTTTTTTTTTTTTTTTTTTTTTTTTTTTTAGTTTTATGTTTATAGGAGCTCTGTGTCAGAAAGGGGACAAAGACCAAATAACATATTTCTTATTTTAAATAACCGTATCACAGTTGACTCCCTGGGCTTCAAACAAGGAACCCTTGTAAGAAAACATTCGTAAAGGTCAAAGGATCTTGGCACATTAGTAGAATCTCATTCAGTCATCAGTAACTATCTAGTCCATCAGCATGTCATATGAAATGTCTCCCAGGATGAGGCCACTCAGGTTTGCAGGCCTCTATTCTTGTTACGTTCCAAAAGCAGGAGTGGTGTCAGCAATATATGGCTTCCCCCTTTCCAGCATCTGAACTCAAGAACGGCCAGATGGAAAAGATGTACAGAGTGAGATTATGAGGAAGGGCAAGCTACGGGGAAAGGGGCACGGAGCTTCCATGCTGTTTTCCAGCCTGCTGTGCTCTACACTTCTTCACATGTTCAGCAGCCTGAAAGCTTCCTTAATTTTACTTTCAGAGCCAACACAAACCCGCCTTCTCAAGGAGCTCGGCGGTCACCCTGCCGTCCTGTGAGCATTTGTTTGCTTCCCTCCTAGGTTCCCAAGTGCCTGGTACTCAGATCCTGATAGAGCTGTTTCACATCTGTGCAGAAATGAGGAAAATGTAGGGAGCTCCTAAAGATTAAAAAAATTTTTTTAAACATGTATTTTTTTTATTTTAGAGAGAGAGAGAAAGAGGGAGAGAGGGCATGAGTGTGGGAAGGGGCAAAGGGAAAGGCAGAGAGAGGGAGAAAGAGGATCTCAAGCAGACTCCCCACCAAGTGTGGAGCCCCATGCAGGACTCTATCTCAGGACCCTGAGATCATGACCTCAGCTGAAACCAAGAGTTGGACTCTCAAGCAACTAAGATACCCAGGTACCCCAAGATTTAAAAGCTTTAAAAAAAATTCTAAGATTGTGGGACACCTGGGTGGCTCAGTCGGTTAAGCAGCTGCCTTTGGCTCAGGTCATGGTCTCAGGGTCCTGGGATTAGGCCCTGCACTGGGCCCCCTGCTCGGTGGAAAGCCTGCTTCTCCCTCTCCTTCCGGCTGTGCTCTCTCTCGCTGTCACTGTCTCTGTCTCTCTCTTTCTCAAATAAGTAAATACAATCTTTAAAAAAAAAATTCTAAGATTGCCATTTCTAGTTTCAAGTATGTTTGTGTGTGTATTTTAAATAGCTCTTCTGGAAGCATTGGTAGCGATCACGGTTATTTGGGTTTTGTATTTTAGTATTTGTTACCTGGCACAACAGATACTGGAAATCTATGACAGTGCCCTGATAAAAATAAAATTGACAATATATGTGAAACTTCTTTGACAAAGTTGTGAATTAAGGGTGGCAAAAAAGGTATCTTCTCATTTTGCAGCTTGATGATATTAAGGAATATTGCTGAAAGTAATACCACACTTTTTTTCACTTTGAGGTAAAAGCAGTCGACTCCCCTGCAGTTTTGACATAAGCAAATTCCATGTATTATTCATCTAATTCTAACTACAGTGAGAGAAAACATTTAATAAACTTTTTTTTTTTTTAACAAACTGTTTTAATCACTTTCCCCCTCTGAATGATCGCAAAGGGACCATTAGATTTCTATGTTGAGTAAAGAATATATTTAGCTCAAACAGAACTCTTCCTCCTTGCACTGTTAGAAAGAAAAACACTAAAATCTATTCCCCAGCATTCATTTGGATGCAGTACAAACAGTGATTTAAGAGGTTGTCTCTTCCACTGCCATATTTTATAGCTACTCAGAGGGTGCCAACATCTGGCTTTTAATCCAGTTGAGTGAGTTAGAACTGTTTTGTTTTGTTTTGTTGTTGTCTGTCTTGAATATGGAAAGGAGGGCACTCGGAATTGTACTACTGGAGAGTGCCTGGGGCGCTCAGATGGTTAAGCGTCTGCCTTTGGCTCAGATCATGATTTCAGGGTCCTGGGATTGAGCCCCATATCCGGATCCCTACTCACCAGGGAGTCTGCTTCTCCCTCTCCCTCTGCCGCTCTCCCTGCTTGTGCTCTTTCTCTCTCTCTCAAATGAATAAATAAATAATAATAAAAATAAAAAAAAGAACCGTGCTACTAGGAAGGATTCCCAGTGGAGTTAATGCTGTTCGTCATGGTCGCTGTCTTCCTCCGTGCTGTTGGTCAGCTCCGGTTGCTTCTCTCCAAGACAGTCATTTGCATCATACCAGGTTGAGTTGTGCCTGGTTGAAATAATAGACATCTTTGCAGGTAAATTATATACCTTTTCCTAGAACATTTTTTTTTTTTTTAAATTCCCACATCTAATCTCACAAAGGTTTCTGTGAAGTAGGTTGAAGGCAAGTGTTCCTCTGCTAATAGCACAACCGCAGCAGCTGTCTCATGGTTATCTCATTTCTTAGGGCACATAGCAAGTTTATAATAACTAGGTGGTTGACCCAGGAATTAGGGTTTTGGAGTCTCACACTTGGCCCACAGTGGTCAACTTACTGTACTGTGCCCCTGTCATTTCTTCAGGAATTTTGTAGGAAATTGAAGTATTAGCAAATACTCATATTTACTTCAGTTATTTTTATTGCTGCATATGTGTGGGAAGGGAAGTTCTGCTTTACAGTTATCGTGGAGGGAGTATTCAAACTCCTGACTGCGGGATGTAAGTCTCTACTTTTCTAACCTTCCACCCCTCTCTTGTTCCCCAGGTGCTTCCTTTAGGACCCTGGGTTTCAAGGTGTGTCCCCAGACGAGCAGCATCAGCAGTGCCTGGAGCAGCCAGAGCTGCTGGTGCTCAGACACCCTCCCTACCTGCTGCAGGGGAGGGAGCTGCGGGGCAGGGAGGGACTGACGCTGACCACACCCCCCTTCCTTAACTCCATCCTCCCAGAGAGGATTAAAGAGGCCCAGCAGTCTATACTGGAACCAGCTCTTTGAGTGGTTCTCACCCCATGGAGTTGGAGAACCTGAGGTTTCTGCCCTGTTCGCATGCACCTAACCTTCCAAGCTTATCCTGAGAATTCTTTTTTTTTTAAGATTTTTAAAAATTTACTTGACAGAGAGATAGACAGCGAGAGAGGGAACACAAGCAAGGGGAGTGGGAGAGGGAGAAGCAGGCTTCCTGCCAAGTAGGGAGACTGATGTGGGCTTCAATCCCAGGACCCTGGGATCATGACCTGTGCTGAAGACAGACGCTTAACCGACTGAGCCACCCAGGAGCCCCTATCCCGAGAATTCTGGAGCACGTAGTCATCCCTCAACTTTTCCTGTAACCGAATGGCAGTAGCGTAATGCTCTAAGTATTTGTACTTACTTGTCACTTGTGACAAGATCCCATTGGGTGTACATTGGGCGGTCTTCTCAGGGACGATTCAGGAATCTGTGGCTCCACATCCGTGGCTCCCCGTGGCGCGGGGCCTCCTGCGGAGTCTGCTTTCAGTGGGTCCACGAGGAGAATGAGCTGGGACAGCCGTGCACCTTGTTTCATGGTGGCACCTAGACTCTTCTCCCTCATATTTCTTACATGCTTTTGGCCAGAACCCAGTCACATAGTTTCCCCCATTTGCTGAGATGGGGAGCTGTGGTCTTTGTGTCTGCCCAGCAAAGACAACCCGGACTGGGGCGCATCTAGCCCCGCAGTGTCCGATTAAAATACAGTGCCAGTCACATGTGCAGCTTTACGTTAAAAAAATAGTAAAAGAAACGGGTGAAATGAATTTTAATAATGTTTTATTTAACCCAGTCTATTCAAAGTATTTTCCAACATGCAATCAGTGAAAACTTAGGATATTTTACTTTCTGTCTTTTCATACAAAGCCTCTGAAATGCAGTGTTTATTTTATACATAGAGCTTCTCAGTTTGACCAGTCACATGTCAGATACTTGGTGGCCGCATGGGACTAGGGGCAAGCATGCTGGACAACACGAGGGTAACCTGTTTCTTCTGCCACTCACAATATTGAAGTTACTTGTTTATAACCTTTCATCTTGGTCCCTCACTGGATTATCTGTTCCTCACCTCTCAGTCCTGCCCTGAGCCCCCCGGTTTTGAAAAACACCTGCGGAGCGTTGATGGAGCAGGCAGGAGAGTGAACGCACGAATCAGCTCGCTCACAAGTGGATTAATGAGTAAATACGGAGAGCGTTCCCTTAACTACTTTATTGAATGTTCCTTGGAAGTTCTCTTATGTGGTGACTGCTGGGTCACACAGAATATGACAAACGTGGTGTCACACAGGAAGGACAAAGTAAGCCCACTTAGCCGCAGTGGTAACATGCATCACTGAGTTACAGAAAGTTGGAGCCAAAGAGAACTTGACCGTCGATAGTTTGGTGTCCTCATTTGATGAGCACCTGTCCCTGACACCAGTGGGGACTTGGAGGTGGCTCATCAGGTCTGGGGAGCTGCGTCTGCCGACACTTCTGGTCGACTTAAATATATTGCAGTAAATCTAGAAGCTCTGTGTTTCCCCCAAATTAATGTGCTGTAGTTATTTCAAAACGAGATGTTGGGGAAAGTGTTAATGCGGTCTGAATTTAAAACTTCTGTGAAACAAAACTTCTTTAAGATTTTTTGTTTATTTTACTGCCTTCAAGTCTTAAATCAGGGACTGAGAAGGCTCGTGAAAGTTGTAATCAATCTCCTGTACATATCTGAGTGAGAGATTCTCTTTAAAAGGAAAATAATAGTACGTTAAGCCTGTAACTGGGTGAGGAGTATTTTTGTTTTGCATTACTGGCCTAATTGCAGTGAGTTGTGGAGGATACACATGGAGGATGTCACTTTGGCATCTTATTCCTCTTATGGGGTAGGGAGGAGGAAATCCTTAGAAATGCAGGTTGCCTTTCTCTAAATAGATTGCTTTATTGCTTTTAGTTCTCAACCATAAAGGTCACATATTTGAACTTGAATGAGAGCTTGTAACTGAGCTGGCAAACAAGGTGTTTGTGAAAGGCTTCGAGGCCATAAAGCCCCAGAGTGGGTTTTGTTCTGTATTCTCTTCAGGGAGGTATCGTGCTAAGCAAGGGTTTCAGTATTTGATCACACCCCTGAAAGTATTGGAGAGATGTAGGAAGCTTGTACTGCTCTGTAGGGCCTTTCTTAATGGCTCGGAATTGAGAGGCGTGGAGGTGGGTGATGGTTAATACTGGTGGAAGAATCTACCCACAAAGTTGTATTTTACCCCAAAGTCCAGCAGTCATTAATGAGTCAAAACCTGCCACAGTGTTTTGATGAGCCTAGAGTGTGTGTTCTGTCCTGCAGAGAATATGCAAGCTTTTTGGCCTTATCCTCACACCTCCCCTTACTTGCAGCCAAGTGCAGTTGTCCACGTCGTACCTGTGCAGAGACCTGTCTGGGAAGCCATCCATGTTTTCCTGTATTGGATTTGCATTTAAACATCGTGGGTGTTCTTGTCTCTTTTAAGTTAATAAATTAGGATCAGTGATTCTCAGACAGAAGGTTGAGAAAGCCTTTGGCATAGGTGATGTGGGGAACAGAAGCAGAAAGAAATGTCGATAAAATTAAATTTCCTTATAACCTGCAGCCCATTGACAAAAACTCAAGGCAGGCAGAGTCTAACATTCATTCCTCCAGGAAAACTCCCAACTGTCTTAATGTTAGTGCTTTGCTAGAGGCAAAAACAACATTAGCTTGACAAAAGTCAGGTCTCCTTCCATTGTGTCTGTGTTTAAACATTGTGGGTGTTCTTGTCTCTTTAAAGTTAATAAATTAGGGTCATTGATTCTCAGACATAGAGGGATAAAAGCCTCTAGCGTAGGTATCATCTGGGTGCTGTGAAAAATACAGCGCGAGATTCCAAATGCCGAAGTTTTAGGTGGTTTCTGGAATCTGTATAATACAGAAGCCAGCAGACATTTGACAGGTTAAGATTAGGAGGTGTTAAGGGAACATTCCAGATTAACAGGCAGCATTTCTGGAGGTGTGAGGAGGCAGTACGGACACTCAGTGGTCTTTGTGCTTAAGATTCGGGGCAGGCAGTGGTGAGGAGGGCAGGGGAGACCACGGAGGCCACATGGGGAAGGGGTGTCACTGGGGAGGCATCCCAGTTTAGCCCCAGAGAAACTGCTTTGCTCTGGGAGCGAATCTCCAGGTCATACTGTTTGTTTCTAACTTCCTTCCTGTGGGGAATTAAAATGAGAGGAAAGCCTTTGCCCTCACTCTGTTCCATACTTTGAACCATTAGGAGGTTTCACTTCTGTATGAACAATTAAGTAAAATAAAAGAGGTTTCAGTAGAGTGGGGTTTTGGTCCTTTGCCCAAATAGCCTCAGTATTCCTTAATCATTTTAGGAAGAAGAATGTATGTTGAGCTTGAGTTTAAATCTTTATCTGACAAGCCGGTCACTTGTTGACCTGTTTTAAATATATATATTTTTAACTTAAATTTGACAGAGAGGGAATGAGAGAGCACAAGCAGGTGGAGAGGCAGTGGGAGAGGGGCTCGATCCCAGGACTGTGGGATCATGATGTGAGCAGAAGTCAGATGCTTAACCAGCTGAGCCACCCAGGCACCCCTGTTTTAAACATAGACGTTGACTTATTTTTACAGTGAAGAAAAGTAAAAATTACCTTTTATTAATCTGTTTAAAGTTGCTTTTCCACGTATCAGTTCTGTGACCTTGGACCAGTTCCGTGCCCTTGGACTAATTCCTTAACTTTTGTGCCTCAGTTTCCTCATATGTAAAATAAGAGTATCTGTCTCAGGGTTGACCAAGGAATAAGTATACTGTGGTGTGTATCGCTGTGCCCGGCACAGAGTAGCGCTTGCTAAGTGGGGCCATATTGGAGCCTGACACAATCACATCCTGATCCTATCTGCATTTCTAGTTTTGTTTATCGTGGCTTTTTTAAGCATTACTTTTGATTTTTACCTGAGAATTTCATTGAGTATCGTCAATCTTGATTGCTGAATTTTTAGTGCTTTCTTAGATTCTGCTCTGGAATTGTATGCTTCACTAACCTCCCCCCAGTCCTGCCCCTGGAGGAGCAGTTGTATGCATTACATGATTTTTAAAGAATTCCCAAATACTAATAAAAAAGTTTTAAAATATAAATTTAAAATTTTAAGAAGTTTGAAGATTTATTTAATTTAAAGTAATTCATGCTTATTATGAAGAAAGTTTTAAAAATACAGGTAAGTAGAAAGAAGGGTAAATAAAAGCTTTGGTTCTGTATTTCAGACACAACCGCTATTAATGTTAAATTTCGGTGGCTTCCCTAAGGAGATGTTTGTTCAAAAGGGAGATGAAGTTATCTATTTAGTTATCAGGTTTAAGATTAATTTTGGAGCATAGTAACAATGCACACTTAAGGTAAGTTATTTACCTTAAAAGAACACCAGTTTCTACAAAGAAAAACACCTAATATAGTGTTACTATTGTAAAGTTAAATTGAACTGAATTAAATGAGGATATTCGGCAAGGGCCGAGCACATAGTAGGGACTCAGGCAATGTTTTCCTTGCCCACCTGTGCCGTCTCCCCAAGCCACGCGTGCTCTTCTTCCCTTTCCTCCTCTCTTCTGTGTTGAAATTCTTGTGTGACAGTTACAAACTAATCATAATAAGTGAGTATTGACTTATAGATTTAGGTCTTGGCAAAGCATAAATGGAAGTCTGTGCCTGGAGGGCTCCTAAGTGCTTATTGGAAACGTTGTTTGCTTTGTGTTTATTTTACTTTCTAGTTTTGAATGAACAGAGGGACTCTAAGATCTGGCCCCTCATTGTGGAGGGGCAGTGGAATATTCACAACCACTGGTGTTCAAGTTTTCAGAGCTTGATGAACTATCACCTTCTCCCTTTTAACCATAACTTTTCCCAGAAGCGTTTTTTCCCCCTTGTTTCCAGAGGGGACAGCTGAAGCCCGCTGTGCTGCATATATAAAACTTCAGGAATGTAACAGAAGTAATAGGACTATTCAGCAACCTCAGTAAAGGACAAAAGGTGGCCACAGTTCCATGACCGTCACCGTCACCACCACCGCCACCACTGGTCTCTAAGGTAGTTGTGTGTGTTGATTTGGCAGTGCAGAGGTGGGCGTTCTGTCATTGGCCCTTTCCACACACTGTGTTTGTATCTCCCGCTCTGGTCCCTTTATTTGTAGCATGTCTATGGAGAGATTCATTAAGATGAGTTCCATATTTTTACAAGCTCTCATGGGGGAAAGTTTGACTTGTCAGGATGTGTTTGTCCAGGAATAACATGTGAGCCCCCTACAACTGGCTTTATTTCCTATTCCTTGGCAATCTCTTACTTTTACATAGGAAATCCATCACAATGAGCTTGGAAGAAGTGGAAGACCAGCTTTAGGCGGCAGGATGAGAAGGGACACATCATCTTCGCTGCTGATGAGTTTATCTTATGGAAGGGACACAATCTACCGCTTTTTAAAAAGCAGGGACTTTCCTATCATTGTTGGGGAACTGGGATGATTGTAAATGGTCATTGTCTTTTAAATGCCAGTTTAACTAAGCCAGAAGTCCTAGCGGGTAGTCTGCAACTCACTTTGCCAAGTTTCCTCCTGGTGGACTTTCCCCTTGAAGCCTGGGGGTGTTTTCGATTTTGCCAAAGTAAGTGTCCAGCTTTTGCCTGGAGGCCTGTCATCTCTCCTGCTCCCAGGGTAGGTAGCTGATGGCCTTGAACTGTGACACCTGGGAGTGACAACCCTGTGCCCCCTGCCAGCTTGCCCCGTCTCCCTCACCCGTCAGTCACGGGGGTCCACCAGTTTTGTACCATGCCAACACTGATGGAACATGTGTTAAGTAATGTTAACATATACAGAGATTTTATGGAACCCGTAAACTTGGAGGGTGGTTATTTGTGGATTTCATTAGGTTGCTTTGGGAGGTGCACATATGGGGAGAAGTGAAGGGGTGGATATTTGTCTTCTGTTTATAATGGAATGAGGCATTTAATTTAGAAAGAAAAACTTCAGTGCTTAAAAAAAATCTTTTGGTTGTTTTTCTCACTATGCATACGTTTCCTAGTCCTTAACCTCAACCGTTTCATGTACTGAGGAAAGTTAGAAAATCCTTCATTTCAACTCCTGTGAGGCGTGGGTCTGTGACAAATCAAACCCAAGTGAGGCAATTTATCATTTATTTTCTAAGCAAGCATTTATGGACTGCTTTCTCTGTACACACCACATACCCCTGCCTTTGCTGCAGTGCTTAAAGCTGACAGAGGGAGATCAAATGTGCTGGGATGGCTCCATCAGGGTGACGCCTTGCTCAGGATTGACACTGTGTGGCGGGCGGGGTGTTGGTAACTCGGACTGGGAGTTTCGTTTCCTGAGAAAAATTGGGCACATGATGTTTTCCTTTGCCTTTGTAAGTTTCCATCTCTAACACAAATCACTGACATTGTTGGCTGAATTATCATTATTGTGTTTAAAATAAATTGACAGTTTACAGAAAAAATATTGGTGTGCAGAGCGTAAAAGCTCTTTATCCAGACTGCCAGGATCCTAACTCTTCAGTAAATTCATCCAAGAAATATTTATTAAGCAACTACCCTGTTTTAGGACCTAGGAATAGAGCAGTGAACAAAATAGACAAAAATCTCTGCCCTCACAGAGCGTCTTCTCTCTCTCTCTCTCTCTCTCTCTCTCTCTCTCGTTTTTAATTGGGATTAGACAAATAAGGAAAGTAGAATGCAGAATGCCAGATGGTGATGGAGGCTGTGGAGAAAGGGAAGCAGGGAGAGAGAATGTCTCTGGTTGGGGTGGGGCTGTCTTCAATGGAGAAGCTTCTGGAACATTGTGGCTGCATGCAGTCTGTGTTCCTGCACGCCGTGGGATAAATCCATGATCCACTTGGGTCTTCGGAATGCACAGAATCTAGTTAGAATGGTAATGGTGGACATCTGGTCCCTGTTTTCCAGAGGTGGGACCTGGGGTCCCCAGGGCAGTGAAGTTGTTGTGCTGAATTCACAAAGCCATTACCAGGGAGCAATCTCTAGAAATGGAAGCACTGTCCTGTTTTAATTGCTTCATCTGGAAACAGAGCCTTCTTTAGGGCCTGTGCCCTGCTGTCCCAGCACTGTGAGCTTGCTTACCCCAGAACTGTGTAGAGAGGGCTGCCGGCCTCCCCTTGCTCCCTCTCCTCACCCATAGAACATCCCATAGTCCTTGTCATCTGTCCGCCTCTCAGCTCGGCCCCTGCTCCCCCGAGGAGGGTCCTCCACATTTCGGACATCTTCCATTGAGCATTGGACACGTTTAGAAATAGAACCACTGTTTGGTCTTTGTGTTTTTTTGTGTGTGGTGGAGAAATGTGATTTTAAAATGTTTATCATTCTGTTGGGGTGGTTTGTTTTCCCTTACATCTCATCAGTAAGGACAGTTTTAATAGTTCATGTAGACATGTAGAGCTGGAAAGATTTTTAATGTACGTCATTCGATTTATACGTGAAGTTTGTGGGACCCAGAGAGGTCAAGTGTTACCACATAGCTGTTGAGTTATAGTGGGGGCCAAACCTTAATATGAACATTTTCTTTACCATTATTTTGCAATACAGCATATTTGGGTGGATTTTTTTCTGACTATAGAAGTAACAAGTGCTTTTGAAGAAAATTTAGAATGTAAGATTTTAGAGAAAAGTAATTCCTAGTAGTCTCACATACCAGAGTTAATCAGCAGTCACATTTTTTTTTCAGTCTTGTATGTGCATATTATTGTGGACATTTTCTTAATGTCATTAAAAGTTCTCAAAAAACACAATTTGTATTGGTTATCGTATTTCCCTGTTTTGGAGACAGACTTTCTTGGCCTTGGGTTGTCCATCTGGCATTACGTTTCCTATGATGGCCTGTCGCTGACTTGGCCTTCACTGAACAAAGGAGTAGCTGCAGGTGTTGACACGGCTGATTGCCATCGGTTGGCTTGTTTATTTAACTGGTGCCTGGTGTTTAAATTGCTGTTGTTGCCTCTACTCAAATAGAATTTGAACCTGCTGAAGGGAAGAGCTTCGTACCCTAAGCTTTGCTTGGCTCTCTAGCTCGTTTCTCTGGACCCGTTTCCTTATTCTGTGAGTGGGTGATCTTCCCTTGGCTCCTTCTCCGAGTGCTGAACTCCACCGGCCTCTTCCCCCCCAAAAATCACAAACACACACAACAGTTTGAATGTAATTTCAGAGGGTTCACAGACCACTTTCATCCCAAATTCAGCCTTGGATTCTAGGCTCTGAACCACTGGGCTAGATGATAATGCATATTTCATTTCTGTGATCATTTCATTATATCTCTGATGACAACAGAAATAGGGGTGAACATCAGACTTTATGTCAGCTTTTTTTTTTTTTAAATATTAACTATTCAGTGAGGCCTCAAGGGTCTAATGCAGAAAACCCCTTCGTCTCTCACCTCTGCCTGCCCCCACACCTATTTCTTTTTGTCACAATCTCTCTCCTCTGCTGTAACTGTTTATCACTTCGCCCTCTGCATCTGTGGCCTCTAATCCTGTTCTGTTCTGTTTTGCTGCTGCTTGTGCCTCCTGTTTCTCTATGTATGTTTTTCTCAGAAGGCCAGATCATTTTCCTGACACCTTTTCTTTTCTTTGGCTAGCAAGCTGACTAGTTAACAATACAATGCGGAAAATCATTAGTCATTTGCTCCTTTTTGTGATTTTTCTTAATAATTTGTACTTAACTGTTTCACATTTCCCAGACCAAGAGAAAAGAGATGATCACTTTGGAGTAGATACGTGTGTGTGTGTGTGTATATAAAATTTAAAGTATCTGATCATATCTATATCTATCTATAAAGTTAACTGTTAAGTTTTAAATATCCTTCTGATACGGTGGGAGTCCCTAATTAGGAGAGTGAAAATTTTGTTGAGGTAGTTGATCTTTATTCCTTGTATGGGTTTTAGCTGCAGCAAAATGCAGTTTTATATTTTATATAATTCCTTGCTAAAAACAATTCTTTTTCTACTTCTTCAAGGTTCAGTTGTACTGTTTTCAAGTATACCTTTGTTTGAAAAATGTCTAGCAAGTTTTGCAGGATAACATTTTCTTAGTTGGGAGAAAGGAACATTTTAATTATTAGTAAATGGTCCATTGTGTTTCAGTTGATGAACAGTTGAATGCTTCTGCCTTAATTTGGGCCATTAGCAAATGAAAATGTTGGCATATTTCTGCAACTACCAAATTGTATTTTAGAGATAAAGATAACCAGAGACACAAAACTGACATAAGCATTAAATTCAGCAAATGTGTTTTGAGTGCTTGCAGGACTTAAGATACTGGAGATGCACAGGTGGTTAAGATATAGTTCCTGCCCTCATGAATTTATGGTCTCATCGAAGAGTGTGACACGTACAAACTTAAAAGGAGGACCATGAAAATCTCCAGAATAGAGGTGAATAAAAGGAATACCCAGATGGTTAGAAGAAGAGGAGCTAGTCAAATCCTGGCTAGGAGGATCAAGATAGTATTTATTTATTTATTTATTTATTTATTTATTTTTTTTTTTTTAAGATTTTATTTATTTATTTGACAGAGAGAGATCACAAGTAGGCAGAGAGGCAGGCAGGCAGAGAGAGAGGAGGAAGCAGGCTCCCCGCCGAGCAGAGAGCCTGACGTGGGACTCGATCCCAGGACCCTGAGATCATGACCTGAGCCGAAGGCAGCGGCTTAACCCACTGAGCCACCCAGGCGCCCCTCAAGATAGTATTTAAACTGGGTCTTATGCCACGTGTAGGAGTCCTGGGTCAGAGGGTCTCAAGCTCCTTGCTTTTCAGAATGTGATGGAACTTCATGATGGGGGCCGTAGAGTCTACAGTTAGCCTTCCTTACAGTAAAAAATTGCTCTTGGAAAATTCCATATTTTTCTATACAGATTTCATGGTTTTGGGTACCCAACCTATATAAATAATTCGTGTGAATATTACAACTTGAAAATTGAAACTCATATACAGAAGCATTCATTTCATCTTTCTCCCCCCAAAAGGTTTACTCTGTTCTGTTTAAACTGTAAAATTCTGCATACCTTTAATACATGTTTAATAGGTGTTTTTGTTATTGTAAGAGTTATACAAGTTAATGTGTGAAAGAACTTGAGGTTTTGCTAGACAGTAGGGGTTCGGTAAATGTTGGTGGACTTGAACCCAGAGGTCCAGGAAATACTTGTTCTTTGAAATGCTACAAAGGAACCCTTGGCCACCTACTTACCATTCTTCTAAGATGGCATTTCCTTTTGTGATTGCTCTGGCCAGATGTCCCTCTCATGTTCTCAGACATCGGTCTCACAAACCCTTTAGAGAATTAAATACTATACATGTGACTCCCCTAGACTGGCAGACTTCTGAAGTGTTGGTTGTCCTAAATAAGCCGAGAACCAGAGCACTTGACATTGCCTGAGAAGTTATGTAGCAGGAAAACTGGCAATAGTATCTCCATTCTTCTCCATCCTGAGACTTTCCTTCTCTCATAAGTTGGACCATTTGAAGCTGGTAGATTACATGATCATCTTGCTCTCAGAATTGCTTTCCTTTATCCAGGATTTAAGTATAATGCTCTCAGAAGGTGGTGAGAAAGCAGTGTGAACTTGGCTGTTGCATATCCTGTAAACACATTGAGAACTAGTACATGAATCAGTCCCTTTTTATGCAAATCTCTGTGTGAGAAATTAAAAAAATTTGTTTTTCTTTCTTTTTACCTTGGAGTGTTTTCTCCTTTTGGTGATATGAATTAGGGAACCTAACCTCTGTCCTGGCTACCTGGAAGCTCAGTGCCAATTTAAAGTTTTTTCCTTGATCACAAAAGAAATATCAATTCATTGCTAAGATTTTGAAAAATATAGGAAAACCTTAAGAAGATGCCTGGTTTGTGGCATGAATGCAGGGGTTCAAGGTCACTGTTCAAAGGCAGCTATCATAATCAAGCCGTGAACCAGAAAGATCAGTTGTTTTGAAATTGCCGAAGCATTTTGTGGTGTCCTGTCCCATGGTTGGTGGAATTGTCATTGTAGTTCACACAGGCAAAGTCTGGAATTTAAGATAAGGGCCAACTTCTTCAGCTGGGAATAACAACAACAGTAACAGTAGTTACCTTTTAAATGAATACCTTACTGTGGACCTAGCACTGTGCTATGCCATTTTTTACCTTTTTACCGCTTCGCCAAATTACCTTGATACTGCCTTCACCTTTAGCTGCCCATCAGTAGCTTTTACATATTTTGGGTTTTTTTAGCAGTTGGTGTAATTGGAGCAGATGACTGGTTCATCGGATCATGGTAAAGACTGTATACACTAGATCCATATTGCCGCTGCCTGCTGTGTTACCTTTTGCACATGTGTAACCCTTCTGTGCATCAGTTTCTGCATCTGTAAAATGGGGAGAACCATGTTACCTCCTTCGATGCTACAAAGATAATGTAAATTGTCCATGCTGGGCACTTGCAGTCTTCATACAACAAATAACCTTTTAAATTACTTACTTACAGAATGGAAGTAATTTTGACCAAATAAACAGGATAGCATTTCTCTCCAAGTCCTGACGTGCTGGTGACTTAATGAAAATGAGGAATTGAGGAAGAATTGGGATGTTTAGAACTTCTCAAGTGATTTCAAGAAGTTGTTCAAATTGTTGGTTATGCTCTACTTTACTGAGGCTCAGTCTGTCTGTTTAGTGTGTGGCTTCAGACTTTCTTGCCTCCTCTGATTTATAGGATAATTCTTAAGTCTTGATGTAACTGCTACTTCAATTCTGTATTTATGTAACTGAGGCTCTTTTTTTTTTGGTCCGCTTGTAATTTTTTGAAGATAGGTTTTTATAATCGATATATCATACTGTTTTAGAACCTAGATGTGGCAAGTGGGTTTATATTTACCCTGAAAGATTACCCAAGGTTCAGAAATGGGCTAGTTTAAAAAAAATTATTGTAGAAACCATTAATTTTTTTAATGGCCTAGTTGAACCCTTGTGACTTATTACACAGTTAATATTCATACCCCGGATTCCTGGTGCTTGAGTGACAGAAGGGAGATACACTGCCTTATATGTTTACTGCGACCCTCTCAGTATCTCATCCTGGGCTCATTACCGACACACCTACTGATGCATTCACAGTAATATTCTGTTGAATAAATGCGTTTACTATGATAGGTAGCAACCCATGAGACTGTTCAATGACCCTGCCTTCCTGGCATAAAATAGTTGCTAAGTCAAGTTCGTTGTGCTGAGGTCTGTCATCCAGGGAGGGAGGCTTTCCTTACACCCGCACCCATGAAGTGGGACCCCTCACTCTTTGCCCTTCCCTGCTTGGCCCATCAGCCAAGCATTTGGTGTTTGGCCATCACATGAAGGGAAGCACCCAGAAACTACAGGAATTTTAGAACACCCGGACAACCTCGCTGTCCCTCCAACTCCAGGAGGTTCAGACTTGAAATAATCATGAAAGAGTCTAACTGTGACTGATTCTCTTTTAAACACTGCACTATTTGGACTCGGCTCCATTTGGCCCACGCCTTGTGGAACAGACACAATGAGGCCGGTCTCTATCAGAGAGACAGCACACTGTGTATTGTACAGTTCGGGTTTGTTTGCCTTTGGCCTGCGTGTGGGAGCCTCCCATTCTCGGAGCAGTAGTAACACCCCTGGGGGCTGGCCCTGGCCTGCATGCCCTCCCACCCCGCCGGCTCCGCCGGCCCAGCCGTCGGGCTGACCACTTGTGCTCGGGAAGCCGGCTTCCTCTCTGTGCTCGGGCCAGGGGCATGCTTGTGCCTTGCACGGCCAGGGACTTGCAGCTGTCCGAGTTGCAGACTTTCTGACTTAGTGTTTTCCGCTGAGAATGCAGGCTGATAAATGCAGGACAAGTAGTAGAAGTGTCAAGAAGGAGCTGGTGATTGAATCCCCCCTGCAACGCAAGGATGCAGCCCAGGGCGAAGAGGAAGCAGAGGGCGCGGGGCCAGTGCTGGTGAGAGCGGTCGCCCACAGCGTTTCTGTGGTCTTCTCCACCAAGTGCTTTTATTGTGTGTGTGTGTGCTGAGCGCCTTCTGGCAATCTGGCTTTAAAACTTGCTCTGCCTGTCTCTTGAACTCTCCTTTCTTCTCCTGTAGATTCACTTTGGTTCCACTTTGATTTTTCTTTGGGAGGAAAGAAATGTTGACATTCTGTGGATGACTGTGGTTTCCAGGAGGCTGCTTTGTCTAGCAACAACTTTGTATTGTTCAAAATTCTGTCCCACCTAGCTGTGGTGTTGGCCAGACATGAACCCAGGGAGGCACGTTGCAGTCGCCTTCTCTGGAGATGGCAAAGAAATCCTTTGCAAGATGAAAACATTTCTGCATGATGTACTTCTGTTATTGTGAAGAGTAGGATGACAATGGGGTGTTTTAAGGAACATGACTGTTGAAGTTCCGTGTGTTCTCACTCACTCATTTTAAAAGGTTAGCCTTGAACAAAGTAAGAAATAACCTAAACTTTGAACCAACGGATGGAAATGTTTTCCTTCTTGTCGTTAGCTGAGCTCATAGCAGTTGGGATGAATTCAAGGAGCTCCGATAGACTTTGAAAGGCAGGAATGTGAAAAATGGTTGTGTTGTTATCATCGATGAGTAGCTTGTGCTTCTCTCTTGGAATTTCTTTAGTACAATAAAGGCACATAATTTTTTAAGCAAACTGCAAAAAAAAAAAAACAAAAACCCACCAACATGCACTACAGAGGGGACAATTGAGCCTTTCAAATGATCTGTTAGAGGGACTGGTAAACTAGTAGTTAGTGATTTTTTTATATAGTGATTTTTTTAAAAACATAGAGGTTCAGTTGCTATTATAAAGTGGTTAACTAACTTAATTTTTAATTAGTGTCTTTAATAATCTGAACTGAAACTTCCCTGTAATGGATTGGATTTGAACTAAATTGTTTTGCTCAGCGACACGTGAGGCTGCCTCACATTGTTTTGCCTTCAAAATGATACTGCTAACTGTGAACTGACAAAGTCTTTAAATATGATGGGCTTTTTCACTGCAGATTTTCATCTGAGTGATTTCGTTTTCTTCCCCCTGGTATATTGTGTAGAGATGTTATTCGTTATCTTGGATTCCTTTCTGCTAGCACAATAGTGCAATCCATTGAGTACTAGAGCCCCTTGCCTGCCGCGTAGATTTAACTGGTTTAAGCTCCTCACTGATGTAACTTAGGATTTCTTGGAGGAAGTTGTGTGGTTTGCGTTCCCTTGTGAATATTCTTAAAAGTCTTTGTCAGTGTTTCTCCAGATGTGTAGAAGTATTTATCCAGAGGCTTAAATACACTATAGAAAGATGCTGCGTGATTTTTTTTTTTTTTAAATCACACAAGTGACTTTTAAACTATTTCCTTCTCAGGGCACCTGGTTGCTCAGTTGGTAGTGTAGTGCATGTGACTCTTGTTCTCGGGGGTCATGAATTTGAGCCCCATGTTGGGCGTAGAGATTAGTTAAAAAAACAAAACAAAACAAAACAAAACTTCCTTCTCTTTCTACTGCTCAAACATCAGCTGCTCGTATCCCAGTTACTTTTTTCTGTCAGTCTCACCCCAGGCCGGCCCACGGGGAGTTCCTTTTTCCGCTGTCCTAGTTGAGGCTGTGCCGGCAGCCGCTGTATCCACTGGTCCAGAAGCTGCATGGGGAGCTCAGGCCCTGAGCATCTGCAGGGACAGGTGTGACAGAACGGTGAAGGCAGCAGGGACACACCTGAGAAGCTTTCTCTTTTCTTTTCTTTTTTCTTTCTTTCTTTTTTTTTAAGATTTATTTATTTATTTATTTATTTATTTGATAGAGATCACAAGTAGAGAGAGAGGAAAGGGAAGCAGGCTCCCCGCCGAGCAGAGAGCCCGACTCGGGGCTCGATCCCAGGGTCCCAGGACCAAGACCCTAGCTGAAGGCAGAGGCCCTAACCCATGGAGCCACCCAGGAGCCCCCTGAGAAGCTTTTTCTCATCTGATACCGTTCCTCTTCTTCCCCAGCGGAAGCAAGATAATACAGAGCTCGTAAGGGGTAAGAGAAGCAAGGATATCGCAGCAGGGCCTCTGTCCAGGGCGGATCTTCTTACTTGTGATTATTGCTCCTTACAGCAAATGAGAATCTGATAAACTGCGGGGAAGACAGCCTTTTTTTCCAAGGTGATTTTTTAAAAAAAGTATGCCAGCACAGTCACGAGATCTGTTTGTTAGTGCCGTTCCTTATTATCTCCCGTAGCCCAGGTACTTTGTGAGAGTACGTGTGTAACATTTAAAGGTAAGGAACTTACTTTATTCAACAGGTAACATTTTAAAGTTAAGTTTTGCTGGTTTTAGTTACGTGCACAATCAGTCCTTGGGGGAAATGTCACATAGTTTAGAAAGCATAAAAATAATGTGTGTGTGTAAATAATAGTGTAGAACTAGGGAAACATAAAGTGCCCTTACTTTTACTCCAAGTGCTCACAATTAGTTATTTGGTGGATACACTTTCTTTTTTGTTTTGTTTTTGTTTTTTTAAAGTCATCTCTACACCCAACATGGGGCTTGAACTCACAACCCTGAGATCAGGCATTGCATGCTTTTCTGACTGAGCCATACCGGCGCCCCGGTGTATAGTATACACTTTCAGACTTTGTCCAGTGCATATAAAAATAAAACTTCTTGTGGCTTATGTGTTTGGAAAATGTACTGTACTATAGATTTCTGCATTAAATTACTCCTAGAACAGATCAAAAACATCTTTATCACCATAGACTTATGTCATTATTCTTAATGGTTGTGTGATTCTCAGTTTTATGGCAGTATCATAATTTGATGGTTATTTAATTTGTTTCCAATTCTTTGCAATTAGTACAATGGACGGTCATTGAGAAATGCCTTTGTGGGCTGTGGATGACTAACAGTGCACTTACTAGCAGCTATAAATATATCTTAAAGTACTTAATGTAAGCCAGTATTTGTTCTGTAAAACGTCAATCAGAAGTCTCCTCTTGCTGCTTTTCTTGGGCGTTTATATTTCTTTCTCCTCTGCCAGGACAACGGTTGAGGTCTCCCTGGGCAGCGGCTGCTTGTTCTGTGCTAGGTAAAGCCAGTGTGTCTTAGAAAAGTAAGTGGGTAGACGTTCTGAAGTTTCAGGGGCTGCTGGGGTTCCACTTACACTTACCTTCATAGATGGGTCTTGTGCTCTGCGCGGTGAAACTTCTCCATGCCCATCCAGGCTCACTGCCAGCCCCATTGAAAAATGACTTTGTGGGCTGTGAATGACTAACAGGGGAACAATCAGGATATTCTTGACGTCTGCAGGTTAGTTACCCTGTTTACATTTGAATACTTATTTTTGCCCCCCCCAAACTCTAAATTCCTGGAAATAATTTATTCTAATTGTTATTTCTCAGCAATTTAGAGGAACAGGGTGTGGCCTCAAAGAGTCAGGAGTGGCTGGGGTATATGTCGTTCGTGTTGCCCTATTGTTGGGTTATTTTCAGCAGGCATTGGAGAACTGTAGTACAGGTCTTATTTGGGGACTTTGGAAGGTTGAAAGATGTGAAGATAAAAAAGAGGTGAATTTTCATGTGTTAGGTATACTCATTAGATGTTTTTTTAAGAGTTTCTTTATTTAAAGATTTATTTGAGAGAGAGAGTGAGCACATGCAGGAGTGAGTATGAGCAGGGGCAGGGAAGAGGGAGAGAGAACCTCAAGCAGACTCCCTGCTGAGCTCGGACCTAGATGCAGGGCTCGATCCCATGACCCTGAGATCACGGCCGGAGCTGAAATCAAGAGTTGGACACTTAGCCTCCCTGAGCCACCCAGGGGCCCTGAAAAGTTTATTTTTCGAGACATCTTTTCTCTTTGCTATTTTTCTGGGATCTTTAAGTGGTAAAAATTGAGTCTGAATTCTTAGTTTGATATTTTCAATGAACACATGTTTAGCTAAATGGCTACATGGGAGGCAGTACCTGTGGCGATGTAGTAATGGGTAGGAGACCCGGCTTCTGGCTGGACAAGGAGGTGCACTGCCTGGGAAAACCTTTCTCTCTCTGAAGTTCTATTTACTCTAGAAATAGACAAAGAAGTGAATTAAGACACAAACCCTGTAGTGTAAGGTTATGGGCAATGATCATGTTGTTGTGTAAATCCTATAAAACTTTAGATGACTGTGATTGAGTTAATTAAATTATGCTTATAAAGCCCTTTGGCCTTGCAGATTTTCCGTCATCCCTATAGGCATCTTTAGAAATAATTAATGATATTAATGACATTGGTGATATTTAATAAGTAGTTTCTTTGTGTTTTCAAAATCCTGAGTGGTGCAGGAAATTTCCTGTAAGCTTTCTAAAGAGACATATTCCAGGCGATAAAACCAGGAAAATTCATTTATTCAGGGCCATAAATCTCCACTGTGCTTGTTGGTTTTCCCCTTGATTTGTTTATTTGTTTTCTTATTCAACCCACATTTATAAGCACTGAGAATTACCAGACTTACACTTACTAATACCCTTCCTCTCCACAAGCAGCCAGGTCTGGCTAATGAAGGACTCTCATATGGTATTTATTAGGAACAAGGAGTGCTAATCTCACCCATCCTTTTCCACTTAGGCAGACAACACTTAAATCATAGTTCCAGCAAGGACATGTTTTCTCGAATTTTTAGCGTCCGAAGCAGGCCCAGCCCTGCGTTACAGAAGGCACAAGGACCCCCGACCGTTCATATAAACAGTTTTCATGAATGAGGCCCCCGAAGGAGCACATGTATTTTGTGATGCTGTCACTGGAAGGAATCTTTGGGGACTGCATGCTTAGATGGGTCGGGGTGAACTGACTAAGCCTGCAGACATGGGAAACTGTCCCAGAGAAGGGACTTTCACAATTGTGTCACTACAGAATGCACGCAGCTCCTGTGTGCTTGCTGCTTTCTCCTGTTGTTTATCAGTAGGGAGGTGGGAGGGCTGATCGCTTTTTTTTTTTAATGGCAAGGTTGATTTCTTTTTCTTTTTTTTTTTTTTTTTTGGAGTACTAACAAAAATATATAGTGCCTTGCTCTGTGCCAGACACTGCTTTAAGCCTGTAACACAGATCATTTCAATTCTCACAGTTCTAGGAGACAAGTGCTATTATTGTTTCTCTTTTTTACAAATGAGAACACAGCACAGAGAGGTTAGGTAACTTGGTAGAAGTTACATCTTTAGTAAGTGCCAGAGCTGGGGATTTTTGTCTTCCAGCAAGATGATTTTCCAAAATGCGTACCTGGACACTTAACATACAATTCATAAACAAATACGAACATATTTGCTTAGGGTTAGCGTTGGTATTACAAAGATGAAAGAGACATCTTACTCTCTTCCTAGATGTATTTTTTTTTAAAGATTTTATTTATTTATTTGACAGAGAGAGATCACAAGTAGGCAGAGAGGCAGAGAGAGGAGGAAGCAGACTTCCTGCTGAGCAGAGAGCCCGAGGCAGGACTCGATCCCAGGACCCTGGGACCATGACCTGAGCCGAAGGCAGCAGCTTAACCCACTGAGCCACCCAGGCGCCCCCTAGATGTATTTTTTAATGAATTTACAGACCCAGGATAACCCTGAAATGCTTATTCCCTAACCAGTAACATGGGCACCTTGGGCCCTGTTGGGTTTGGAGAAGGCTGCTGTTTGCTCCAAGGGCTCTTTGATGGGTCGTGGCTGGGTACGGGGCAGCTGAGCTATGTCACAGGCGCGGGTGGTGTGGGTGGCCTCACAGAAAGCCCTTTGGAGACTGGAGACATATTTTTGGTCCCAGATCTGCCTTGCAGCGCCTGCTGATCATCCCCCTTCCCTCCCCTCCCCTGCCCCAGTCCCCGCTTCAGCAATTTTCTCATCTGTGAAATGAGAAGCACGTAGTAAATAATCTGAGTCCTCTTCGGGGGCTAAAGCTCCACGGTTCGGGGTTATTAGCTTTGCTCCCAGAATAACCTGGGATGGAGTCAGGCCAAGAACCTGCAGTTTTAGTTTCAGGTTCTGTGTTCAGTTTACTCAAAATTTTCTGGGTTTTGAGTTGTAGGAGCTACAGAATAGGGGATATTGGATTGCCCTGCGATGTAGTGGGTAACATGCGTGAATTGGGTTGCCCAGCCTGGAAATAGATAGAAGTGGCAGCAGAATTTGGGGTTAGCAGGGAGAACCATGCAGGACAGTCACAAAGGCCTGACAAGAGAACCATGCAGGAGAACCATGCAGGACAGTCACAAGGCCTGACAAGCCTGCAGATGACATATCACTGTGAGTATAATTTTAGAAGCAAGAAGGCTTGGAAATTATAGTTTATCCTCCACCTTCCAGAAGTTTGAAATATCCCTGTAATGTGATATAGCTAGTCCTAAGGTTCTCTTAGAGTGACATTTTGAGGTTTTAGAAGTTTCTAGTGCTCACTTTGCATTCAAGAGTCTGTACCACCTCCCAGTGGATCTCTTGAGGGTTTAGCCAGGTTCTCGGGGTTGGGGCGGGGGGCAGCGGGGACCAGGCTGAAGTTCTGTTTCGGGATCTCCTTGCTGTGGGGCAAGGGTGAAGCAGAAGTGACTGATGCAAGGAGGCCGGGGCTCAGGCATAAGACCTGGGTCCTTTGTCTTTTAAACCTACTTGACATTTCTGCGCTAAGTCTGGGCTTCTATCAGATGGAGATAGTAGTAGTGACTGCCCTCCAGTGAGCTCGTCTCCAAAGGTTATCTAGACTGCCCCTGTCAACTTACCGCAGTGAATCTTTCTTTGCTCTGGGCTGTGCTCGGACATGCTGCCAGACTGCTCTTTCCGAAACCCAGATAAACTCCTTTTCTAATTTTCCTTTGCAGAGAAGGCAAAGCATGACTTACTTGATCCTTGGAGGCCAGCCCTGAACTGGCTTGCTGGCCTCCTCTCTCATACCTTCCAGAATGCATCCCGACCGGGCCCCACAGCTCCTCCTGTACCTGGCAGGCCTCACTACCAGACCGTCCCTGTCTGCCCTTCAAGTCGCAGCACACATGCCCGCTCCTCCAGGAAGCCTTCCCTAACCCTCGCCCCACATTTTCCCACAGGCTGTGTGCTCCTTGCACTCCGTGTGTTCCATGGTGGCATCACTTTTCTAGAACGTTCAGTTATTATACAACTCTGCCGCATTGTAACTAAGGCTTATAACCCAGTTTTCCCCACTAATGGCCGGGGTTGGTGGGGGGAAGCTTAGGCCCCAGTGGGAACCATGAGTGTTTTGTTTTCTTTGTATTCCATCTCTGACATAATATCAGTGCTCCCCCTGCCACGTCTTCTGTTCTTTTTGGTGTGGTCTTGGTCACTCTTTGAGGACTGTATTGGCGAAGAATGGGTTACAGAAAGGACCCTCCAGGAGAGACTGGATCTTCTTTAGCCTTCCCTCTCCCCCTTTAAAGGTTTAGCCACCAATATCCACAGGGGTTGAACTGCCAGAAGTAAAAAGGGCTGCATCTAGAGGAAACTGCTTGACTAAGTAAGCTGTGGGTGGGTATTATGCCCTGAAACTCTCCTGTGCTTCTGTTATTTATTTATTTATTTATTTTAAGATTTTATTTATTTATTTGACAGAGAGAAATCACAAGTAGACGGAGAGGCAGGCAGAGAGAGAGGAGGGGAAGCAGGCTCCCTGCTGAGCAGAGAGCCCGATGCGGGACTTGATCCCAGGACCCTGAGATCATGACCTGAGCCGAAGGCAGCGGCTTAACCCACTGAGCCACCCAGGTGCCCCTACTTCTGTTATTTTTGATCTAAAATGCCAACCAGCATTTTATGTGAGTGTTTACTTGAGTACAGAAGTGCACATTTATGTGAACAAAGTCATAACTCTTTTCTGTCTTCGTCTTAGCCAGTACCCTTTTGTTATCTGTACCACTTCCTGTCACCTGTTCACCTCCTATGGTTATAGTACATTTGGAAAAAATCATTGTGTGACCTCAGTACCAGCATCCCATGACTGTATGTGGAAAAGGTAATGGAGACCCGTAAGATACGGGGCAAGGAGGATACCTCTTCCTGGGGGAGAAAGGTAGGAAGGACAGGAAAGGTGGGGCGTCTTAGCATTAACAGTGCAGGTTGCCTCCTTTACTTGACAAAGATGAGACCTGTCTTGTCTGTAATGCGGGTTGGTATTCTTCCAAAATCTTTCTTGTCCCCACAAGTAACAGTTTCAAGAAGTGGTTTGTCCTTTGTTTTGCCTCGAATTTTAAAAAATTACCTGTATGTTAAAGTTTCATGCAGTCTAGAATAGTACTGTTTAATAGAAATACAGCATGGGCTACATATGTAATTTTAAAATTATTGGTAGCCAAATTAAAATTTAAAATTAGGTGTAATTAATTTTAGTAATGTAATTTTAACCCATTATTGCCAAAATACTATTTTAGCATTTAATCCTTACAGAAATATCAAGGCATTTTATGTTCTTTTATTCCTGCTAAATCTTTGAAATTTTATGCCTCTAGTTTTTCTGAATTCAGAATAGCCACATATGGCTGGAGGCTACTGTATTGAACAGTGTGGGTCTGTAGACTTATGTATTCTGTAGCTTATGTACCTCCAACCAGAAAGTTGTTGTTTGGGGAGGGGGGTGAGTCATTGGATGGGGTACTGTATTTGTGACCCCGTGGAGGGAAAAGGCACGATTTAAGTGTGTAGTTGGGCTTGCCTCATAAAGATGACCCTTAAACTATTTATTGGTTAAGTAGATTAAATGCTACCCGATGACATTAATATATGTCCCAGCATTCAAACCTGGTTCTTCAGGAAGACTTAGTATCTTGGGGTATGATTTTTAATATTCTTGAGACTGAAAATGAGTTTTTTTTTTTTTTTTTCATGAAAGGACTCTGCCTTTTCTCTTTGCCTTGGTGAAATCATGGAGCAGGGAGGGAGTCTGTGTTGGCGGGGAAGGGGGGGTTCAGTGCCCAGGATTGGGCGGAAAGCCTCAGACTTCTGTCCTCCCTGGAGATGTGGTGGCTGAGGCATCACAGTGTGCAGTGGTGCTGTGCAGTTGTCAAACAAAGGGAAGTGGAGACATTGGGGAAACATTTCCTATTCTAGAACACTGACGTTCTATCGTGCTTATTGCAGGTGAGTTATGGGACGGGTCCTGGGCTTGCAGCCAGGAGATCCAACGGTCACCATCTGTGTGACCTTCACTCATTTATGTAACCCCTCTGAGATTCAGTTTCCTCATCTGTGAAATGCTGATAATACATACTGATTTGGGAGGAGGTTTCGTGAATTAATGTGTGTGTGATCCCGCAAAGGCATATGTGTTTTGTAGGCACCAAAGTTTTCTTGTGTCCGGGTGACACAACTTTGTATGATCCTCATGACCATCATTTCATTCCTGCCCTGAACAGGTGCTGTACATTGAACCTTTTCAATAACCGTGAGATGATGACAGAGAACTTGTTCCTTTTCCCATTTTCTGATGTAGATACAGAGATTTAGTAACCTGTCCCAAAGACACATAGCCAATAAGCAGTTGGAGCTAGGATTTCCTAAAAATACTTTTTAAATATGAAATTCTCAAACATGCACAAAAGTAAACTAGCAGAGGGCTTCTCAGACTTGGTTGGGCCTCAGAATCACGTGGCTTTGTTAAAAACCCAGACTGCTAGGCTCCACCCCCAGAATATCCGATTCAGTAGGCCTGGGATAAGTTTGCATTTCTCACAAGTTCCAGATGATGCTGGAGCTGCTGGTCTGGGGTTGCACCTTGAGAACCCTTGGACCAGTGTAATGAACTCCTATCTGCCTGTTTTGAAATCTGACTGTATTGGGCCTTTTAAAGCCTTTTAGCTTAATTACTTGACCTTTTCAGTTCATATTTCCAAAAATAGTTTTTATTGACATAGGAGGAATTAAGAATTTCAAGCAAAATGCTAGAAAGAAAAATTGTTGGCTGGAAAAGGATCTGTCGTACGGATTTAAGACAGAATTATTTATACAATTATCTTGGTGTATCTTTTTAATTTTTGCTTTCATTATTCCTTTATGCTTGTGCAAAATGGCAGGCAGAATTGGAAGCTGGGATGCATGCGTGAGAGGCACATGCTGAGCCCGCCCCCCCAGGCTCTCGGTCTGTTCTCTCTCTCTCTCCTCTGTACACCCTCCTCTGCCTCTCTTAGCGCATGCCCCGCATCAAGGGAGAAGACCTTCGGACACGGTCTTTGCAAGGACGACATCCCCATGCCACTCAGCCCTCTTCTCGTGTGCCTCCTGGGCACCGGGCGTGGAGGAGTCCCCCTCCATCCCTGTCTGGGCTTCTCTGATTACCATTCTCTGCACATCCCTGTTGAGCACAGCTGACTAAAAGCAAGGAGCTCTGTGGGTTTTCATTAATTGGTCTTATCTTTACTACCTCAGTTTGCATCCTTATGTGTCTCTTAGACCATTTTCTAGATGTTATTGATTTGGTGGTTTTCACAGAGTCTTTAATTCTGTTTATTTTAGTAATAGGATAATAATTTTTGGTAAACCACAGTTATTTATAAAACTGACAAATACAAAACGCAGACTCTTTTCCTTCCTTCCATCAAACTGATGTTGCATGTCCCAAGTTTTGCTAGTGCTGACATGCCTCATTAAATAAAATCTTCATTTAGTGACAAGTCCTCTCATTTGAGGGCCTTTTTTAAAGTTCTGTATAAAAAGGGAATTCAGCACCTTATCAGTGTTTATAATATAAAGAACGGTATTCACAAGCACGTCATTCTTTTAGCCCGCTCTGAGGACAGCACCGCACTTCCATGTGAGAAATCCATTTAATGTCTGAATTACCTTTGGTGTCCGCTATGCAGTCTTCTAAACACTCACCAGTTCATTAACCGTGTGGGAATGCTCAGGTTTGAGCTTGTTTCGCAGTCCAAGCTTAGATACGGTCTCTTTTTCCTCCAGTTCTTTGTATCACGTGCTTGTGCACACGGTTATTGAAAGTGCAAAAGTCAAAATGTAGAGGCCGAAGGGAAGAGCATGGAGCAGGGGTCAGGAGACCTGGGATCCGGGCCCATGCTTGCCGGCAACTCCCCGTGGGCCTGGGGACAGCCACGAAACTCCCACGCTCCTGGGTTTTCCTATCTGTAAAACAAGAAGGAATCTTAGGTTCCGATGTCTGCACATCGTAGTTCTAGTGTTACCAGACCTCCTGTTCCTTTTAAACAAGCATGCTTCTCAAAGCCGCCCAGGCCATTGTTCCCGCGCACGCTGAGGAACAGTCTGGAGAAGAACATGTGTTATTGGAGGGGACGTGATCGTATTTTGATTATCATGATCTCTTTAAGTTTTTGAGTCCCGGGTCGAGGGAAGGAAGAGCATGTGTGGGAGGGCGCTTTCCTGGGGGAGCACAGCACGGGACCCGGTTCTGTGCCGCTTAGCCCCCTTCCTCGCACACCACTTTCCTTCCTCGGGGCCCGTCGCAGTCTGGCACACTTGCCACTCTGACCTCCTCTTCCAGTGTAGGGAGTAGTCCAGGGTGGCTCAGAGACGTGTGGGCACCCCAGGCCAGCCAGTCATTGGTACCCCCTCAGACAGATGCCATTCAAATTGCTTACTGTTTATTTATGTCTTGTTTGTTTGTTTGTCTGTAGGCTCTGTGCCCAGCACAGAGCCCAGCTCAGGGCTTGAACTCACAACCCCAAGATCAAGCCCTGAGCTGAGTTCACGAGTCAGACACTCAACCGACCGAACCACCCAGGCACCCCAGTTGTTTACTATTTTAGATGATGGATAAGTTAATTGAGCTTGTTTAGAGGGTTGCTTGGGGCACCGCCAGTCCTCTCCGACTCCAGCGCTGCCCACCTGACCAGGGAAAGCAGGGTCCTACAGTTAAGCATTCTGTTTCCCCCGCATGTCCGTTGCAGAGCCCCTTGCTCACCTCGGGTCGCTTACTCCGTGTTCTTGGCAGCCCCATAGGGTGCCCTTTCAGAAGGGAGTTCTCATAAATGTCATTTCCTCTCTCACTTTGGGTTTCCAGAGATGCTGCGGCATCCCCGGAGACTGGCTTCCCAAGCCCTTGGCCTCTTGGCACCTCCGTCCCCTTTATGTACCTCTGCCCGAGCTGTCCTGAACAGATCGCTGTTTCTGGAACTCACAGTGCTGAGAGGAGGATTTATCTGGAAGCTAAGGATTCTTCAGTTTCCAGATTCCTGCCAGGGCCCTGGGAGGGCCTCCAGCAACTTTATATTCAAAATTTTGTATTTTTTTTTAACACATTCCCCTTTCAAATATGCAAATTTCAGGCCGCACAAAATCTCGTTCCATCGAGGAACGTGCTCCTTGGTGTCTCCATTTTCTCTGCAAGGGCTCCCCAGTCCACTCCGAATCCTGGCTGGCCCACTCCTCGTTTAGACTCGGCTCTGAAGCACCCCACATTGTCAGGTTCCGTCCCTCATCTGACACATATTCATCGGGTGCCCACACTTGGCCAAGCCTTGTTCTAGGTGTTGAGGGAACAGTAAATAAAATGGAAATCTTTGCCTCTGTGGAGCTTGTAATCTAACTGGGGGTCAGGTGTGGGGGAAAGCCAGTTCATACTAAGGGGGTCAAGTGTCTGTCTGTCTCCCCTCTGGACTGTGAGCTCCCTAGAGTGGGGTCTGTGTCCTTAGGATCTTGGTGTCTCAAAGACCTGGCACAATGCGTGTGGATAGGGACAGGCTCAGTAAAAGTCTGTGGAGAGAGGGAGCGCATAGCTGCTAATAACATTTGCATGTGAGGAAGGGATGCAACTACTAATTACAGGAAAATGAGGATTTTTCCCTTAAGATTTAAAAAAAAAGATTTTATTGATTCATTTGACAGAGAGAGAGAGATCACAAGTAGGTGGAGCAGCAGGTGGGGGAGACGGGGAAGCAGGCTCCGTTCTGAGCAGGGAGCCCGATGCGGGGCTCGATCCCAGGACCCTGAGATCATGACCTGAGTCAGTAGCAGAGGCTTAATCTGCTGAACCAGTCAGGCGCCCCTCTCTTCAGATTTAACCACTTCATGAAGTTCCTGGTGGGCGGATGCAGTGAGAGTTGTGTGTAAGAAAGGAGCAACGGGAAGCCTTCTCATTGCAGAGCTCGTTGCTGCGTGCTCCCCTCCCCAGGGACAGTGTTGGGGTCCTGTCGGCAGCGTCGAGAAGTGCACCATTTTGAAAATGGACTAAGTTCCTTGAGGAATTTTTATCTCAGCCAATCAAGTAGCTTTTACAGTCATGCAGATAAATCAAGGAAGTTCTAAATTCTTTATAAGCAGAAACAATAAATTTCTCTTTTCTTAAAATAGAAAGCTCCCAGAGTTGCTGTTTCCTCAGTTTGCTATTTCAAGAAGCGGTATTCAGGATTGAGCTTGTGTTAACATTTAATTACCAGAGACACAAAGTCCAGAAATGACTAGAAAGTTCCCAGGAAGCTATCCTGTCAGAGGGAGAAGCAGTGAAATCAGTAAGCCTGTCTGCTGAGCTCTTCCTGTGGTTTTCGAGGCTTCATACATGATTGGCCAAAATTGAGCTCATCTGTGCGCCTGTACTCTCCAGCTATCCTGGATTCCAGAGGAATCTCATTTTCCTGGCACCCAGAGGAGTCCCTAGCTTCTGTTTGCCTGTGGATCTGGAATTTCAATTTGCATG
This sequence comes from Mustela erminea, assembly GCF_009829155.1. Lineage (NCBI taxonomy): Eukaryota > Metazoa > Chordata > Mammalia > Carnivora > Mustelidae > Mustela > Mustela erminea. The sequence continues at coordinate 11,964,905 of NC_045628.1, forward strand.
GATGTTCGGCAGCCAGACCCACAGCAACAAATGCTGGAGGAAGGAGTGAGGTCGGAGAGCTTCAAAGGGAGGTTAATGGGGAGGACACTGCGGAGCATGCCTTTTGTCACCTGTGACTGCCACAGGATCACGGGCTCACCGTGCTGCCCCTGCTTCCACCAATGGATGGGGACTGGTGGGGTCGTGGTATCACGGGCTAACCTGTACCCATGTTGTTCCTTGAGATGCAGCTCCTCCTTCCCACTGTCCTGATCACATGGCTTTGGCTTCAGACCTTACCTGTAGATCTTCAGCAAGGAAGCCAAGATTTCTGTTCATTGTTATGCGCATGTCTGTGGGCACTGGGCCTCCCAAAACTCTCCAGTAGAGTCTGCCTCCGCTCTGTCCTCTGAAGGGCCACTTAACCGGCTGTGAGCATCGCAACATGGGGCTCACCGCCTGCCCCTCTCACCGCCTGCCCCTCTCACCGCCTGCCCCTCTCACCGCCTGCCCCTCTCACCGCCTCTAGAATCTTCAGTCCTGCTGCTCTCATGGCCCTGCCCTAGGGGAGAGGGTCTGAAGTGCTTCTGTCTACACCCGAACCCCCCAACTGTTGTTCTTCTCGGTCTTGCCTGACACAGGCTTCATCAATACTCCATTCAGTTTTTAATGGAAGCGTCTATTGATACTTATTTTGGGCTCAGTCCCTGAATCCCAGTGTCATCTCTGTTAGTATACAGTTTCCTCTGTTTGGCCTTTTGTGTTTCCTTCTTTGTGCATGCCCTTACCATTGTTGTCTGTTGAATTTTACATGTCCTTGGAGCGTGCAGGAAAGTTTTTGTGAACAGATTGGTTAAACAATGTCTGTGCAGCCTTCATCACTCCCCTCCCGCACCAAAAAAAATCACTGTCACGCAGACAACACATTAAATAATAATAATGCTTATAATAGTGAAAATGATACTTTTATCATTTCAGTATCATTTTATCATTTCAGTAGTGAAAACGACATCATTTATCACGTGCTTCCAGCTTGCGGGCTCTCTCAAGCATTTCCGCAGCACGCACCCAGCAGAGCCTGATAACAGCCCCACACACCTGTGCAGCCCAGCTTTCTTCTCCCTGAACTGCACTACCTTTGATTTGATCCACATGTGGGGTATCTCTGAGCAGATCCAGGTTTTGTGAGTGATGCAGTTTAGAACGTGGGGGTCTTGTCTAAAAATGTGATTCAAAATTATAAATACAAAACGAGCCCTGGAAGTTAATATATATTTAGAAGTTGAAAGGAGGGCGCCTGGGTGGCTCAGTGGGTTAGGCCGCTGCCTTTGGCTCAGGTCATGATCTCAGGGTCCTGGGATCGAGTCCCACATTGGGCTCTCTGCTCAGCGGGGAGCCTGCTTCCCTCTCTCTCTCTCTGCCTGCCTCTCTACTTGTGATTTCTCTCTGTCAAATAAATAAATAAAATCTTAAAAAAAAAAAAAAAAAGAAGTTGAAAGGAAATCACTGCAAATTAAAAAGCTACCTCCAAACATAAATGACAGAAATACAAGCAAATAGCACATTTTTTTTAAGGTTTTATTTATTTATTTGACAGAGATCACAAGTAGGCAGAGAGGCAGGCAGAGAGAGAGAGAGAGAGAGGAGGAAGCAGGCTCCCTGCTGAGCAGAAAGCCCGATGCAGGACTTGATCGAGGACCCTGAGATCATGACCCGAGTCGAAGGCAGAGGTTTAACCACTGAGCCACCCAGGCGCCCAGAACAACACATTTTTATGAACAGATCTCGTGGTACATCTCAGTAATACTGTCTTCCCTACATTTTGTTTGGTTTCATACTGTTATCACCTCTTCATATGACCGTGGTTTGATCACTCTTATTCCAAGGATGGATCATTTAAACTTACCTGTAGCATTTATTTAGTCAGCATCTGTATTTTATTAATCACTGTTCAGCAAAGTTCCCTCTAGTTTAATAACATAGGGTAACATCACATAAATTTTTAGGATTGAAAAAAAACCTCTAGTAGGTTTCCTTCATATATGAACTGAATAATTTGGGGGTATTCTTAGATTGTGCAATGACTTACCTCAAATAACCCCCCAGCAGTCCTGGGGCCAAACCCTTGGAGATATGCTTGTATTGCAACATAGCCCCTCATGCTGCCCCTCATGTGACGTTGAGTCATGACCTTGGGTGGACTGACATTGTGGCCATGGAAGCCAAGATGCAGAGCAGAAACTGAACTCTGCACAGACTCAGGCCCTGGACAGGGGTCGAGGCAAGTGAGGGATACCCATCTTTTCCCACAGTTGTTATGTCCCTGGGTCCTGGGCTAGAGGCTGGGGTGTGGGGGGCAGAGAGAAGGAGACTCAGCCCTGCCTCAGGCCACTGAGAGTCAAGAAGGTAAGCCGTTCGCTGGTCGTTTCAACCCAAGGCAGAATGAACTGCACTCCAGTACTGCTACTAACTGGGGTGTCCCTGTTAGGAGGTGTGCCCCAGGTACAGAACCAAGTACTTTTTGTGTGCCCTGGGGCTGGAGCAACTCTGCATTCACTCTGTTGGCATATTTGCCTGTGGGAGATTAGTGTTTAGAGGAAGGATTCTGCTAAAATAGGACATTTGTCAGCGGCAGCCCACAGCTGTAGGCTGGTGACAGGTGCAGAGGTGTGAGTGAGTGACAGGAGGAGCAGGCTTGTGTCACAAGTGGGGCCCCATTGCTTCTGTGCTGGGCCTAGGGGTTAGAGATAGAGCGAGAACCCGCATGGCAGCCTCCACAGGACAGCTGCACGTGGGTCAAGGAGTTCAGAAGTTTGCCCACCTGAAGAATTCTCACTCTTCAGCACCTTGAGGCATCACTTTGGTGCTGAACTGAGGAAATGTCCCTGCCCATGGGTAGCAGTCGGCTCAGCCTCCTCCCTTAGCTCTGCATTTAACTTCTGCCAGCACCTCCTGCTATATTGAATTAATGTTTACAAGCCACCCTCTCCCACTCTCCAGAATGTCCTCAGCTCTGCTCCGTGGCTACTCTCCAAGGAATGACAGCCCTCCCCAAGAACTGTATAAAATTTTGGAAAATCATATGTATACACATTTTGGGGAGAGTGGGCCCAGGTTCTCAGAGGGGTCTGTAACCCTAACGAGGTTAAAAACCTCAGGCCTGGGCTTGTTCCTTGTCCCTCTCTGAATATTAAAATTCCAGCCCAGGTCCTGGGACATCAAAATCCCTGGGGGAGCTTGTGCCAACGCAGATACCTAAGTCCTACCTGTAGAGTTTCTGATTCAGTTTACTTTTGTATCAGCTTCTCGGGTGCTGCTGCTTGTTACTGGGACCCCACTTTGAGAACCAGTCTTGGAGACTTTTGTAAACTGAGAGTACCATGGTCCTCTCCCTGTCTGATTTCACAATAACCTAAAAAGCAAATGTTCATAAATGAGGACATTTAACTTCCAAATTGGGGACAAAAGCTAAAGAAGTTGTATACGTAGATTGATTTACAGTTTTCCCTTGCTACAGAAGCAACATAATCACGCTGCGTACAAGTTCAGAATGTCACAGGCTCAAGAGCTGACCAAACCCCCATTGTGCTTAGCGAAACACAGCATCTTTGGCTAAAGTCCAAACCAGTGTATTCTCAGGTGTTCAAAACATGATTCTGATGGCCCTGGATTAGCTCTGTCTATGTCATGGGTTGATTTGGGTAATTCTGGGCTCAGAATCTTGCTTTTGACCATAGAAAATCAAGAACTTGGCTCCTGTACCTGTGTCATCCTGGGAAGGATTAAACTTCATTGTGTTGATGGCTTTAAAAACCAAGGCCATGAGCCAGATCTATCCTAAGCCTCTTTCTACTAAACAGGAAATGGGGTACTGGCAGTCTGATAATTAGCTAATTTCATTTTGCTGTTAGTCATTCCTGTCACCAGTGATGCTATAAGCCAGTCAGTTCCCTACCCCAGTGGGCTGTTCCCCACTCATGTGACCACTTGGAAAAGCTCAGTGATGCTGAAGTACAGTGAACAGCTGTAACCAGTGAATCATCCTTTCAAAGAAGAGTAGAAAATAGGCAGTTAGGCCCTTAGCCCCCAGTTGAGTAGGCCCAGAGGTATGACTTCCCACGGGCCCACTGATCTTTGTTTGTAGCTGCTGCTTCAGTCTTTATCTTCCCCGGTGTGTTTCCTCCACTTCTGCTGCTCCTGCCTGTCCTACCCCTGGGCGTCGGCCCCTTTGGTCTCTTCCTCCCCCACCTCCACCTTGTCTCTTTTCCTGTTCCCTCACCGGTCTCCATCCTCACCCTTTCTCCTCCCGAGGCCACGTGAGGCATGGTGCGGGTGACTTGTTATTTGTATTTGAAGCAAGAGCTTTTTGTCTTGCTCTTAGGTAACAAGTGAGTCACTCCTAGTTGACCCCTTTTCCTTGGGGTCAGTGGTTCTTTCCTGGAAAGCACTCCCTGCAGCTGCTGAATACGGCTGCCCCGTCAGGGCTCAGTGAGTGATCTAAGGGTCTGTCCATGTGTCAGATCTTCACAGTCCTTGAGACCAAACAAGACATGACATTGTTCCGTGAAGATTTCCCTGATACTGAAATCAACCTTGTGGGCTTTCCTGTTTACAGGCTCCATCATTCCTTACCAGAACGTTGGCTTAGAAACCCTCCCCACGTTTACTCTGCTTGAGCGCTGGCGCACACAGACTCGTTAAAGGGTGGCCTGGAGAAGGAGTTCTCTGTGACAGAGGCCATGTTCTGACCCAGTCTGTAGGTTACCTTGGACACTTCCGGCTACTCGCTCAACTTGTCATCTACCTCAGTAACACAGAATGATGTTTCCATTCCTCTACCTTATCCTGGCTCTAAGTGATGTTAAAAGATAAGCTGAGGTGTATTAAAGCATTGGTAGAGTTTGAACAAAAATCATTTCGAGTCAGGTGGCACCAAACCGGAAGTTGTTAGGATCAGTTAGGAGCTTGGAGAGACTTAACAGAGGGAAAGAGCAGAAGCAAAGGGAGGAATAATTTTGTAACCTCGAGGCATTCCCTAGTTGGATTTTGGTTGGCTTACAGATGCCACAAGGGCAGTCGAGCCTCCTCAGTGACGCAGCCTCCTTGTTTAATTAATTTTCCAGTGGATGAAGTGTGATCATCTGTGTGAAGCCTTCCAGCTTACACAGAGGCACCCAAAGCAAGGTAATCCTGACAGCCACAACCTTACATTGAGTCATTAGCTACTTCCAAGATACAGTCAGGGGAAAACAGTAATCCATGCAGTTAACGAAAGCATATCAGAAACAGGCAGAACTGACCTGTGAATATTTTTAGAGTTTTCACTTATTAAATCTTTTAAACAATCTAGGTTTAGATTGTTGGTGAGAGAGAATCATTAAATACATTTAAGAACGTGTACACGTTGGGGTGCCTGGGTGGCTCAATGGGTTAAAGCCTCTGCCTTCAGCTCAGATCCTGGTCTCAGGGTCCTGGGATTGAGCCTCTCTCTCATCGGGCTCTCTGCTCTGCCGGGAGCCTACTTCCCCCTCTCTGCCTGCCTCTGCCTACTTGTGATCTTTGTCTGTCAAATGAACAAATGAAAATCTTAAAAAAAAAAAAAAAAAAAAAAAGAATGTGTACATGTATTGTATCAGCCCAGAGACAGGAAACATATCAGTTAATTGGAAACAGAAAATTAATATAAAGAATTATTAAATTGGTAAAAGGGATTAATTACTAACGGGCAAAGGAAACTACAGCATAAATCGGCCAACGGTGACTCTTGGGTAGAATCTGGCTGTGGCCTATTTCTGTAAAGTTTTAACACCACTCTGTCCATTTGTTTATTTATTGTCTGTGGCTGCCTTTGTGCTCAGAGTTTAGTAAACAGTAAGCTGGTGAAGCCTGAGATATTACTCTCAGCTCTTTGCAGGAAAAAGTTTGCCAACCCCTGCACTAAGAATACAAGAATAGTCTACCTAGAGAGCTGTGCTGTAGGAGCAAGGCAAAAACTCCCAAATGTCATTGGTTAGGAAAAGACCCTTTCTCAGTAGGTCCCTTCAGCACCTCTCTGACAAAGGCTGACATTGTAGAACTGTTTTCTGACAAGTAGTCTGACCTTGCCTTGTGGCCTGAAGGACCGCACTGGTGGCCCTTGTTGGAAGGTATAGGAAGGGAACACACCCAGGGGTAGTTTTGGAGGTACCCAGGGCTGGTGTAGAGGACCAGGTCACCCCCTCGGAGCTTATCTAGTCACCATCATGTGCTGGACAGCGTATGAAATAGGGGAGAATGCAGTGTCCATCTCATCCTGCTGGATGGATCTCTCTCTCTGACCTCTCTCTAATGTAAGTGTAGCTGTCGCTATCTAGAACTCCGTCAGTGTGTAAAGCTATGATCACCTTTGGGTTTTCTTAGGAATACAGTCCTGGTTCCCAGAGACAGAGTTGCTAACCAGGACATCAATCCATTCTGCCAACAAACACTTAAGGACTGATTACTGCATGCAATTTAACAAACTGAAGTAAAGAGCATATTATTTAAGTCAAATTAAAGTATTTTGGAGAGTATTTTTATTGGTTTCTGTGGCAATTCTTTCTTTAAAAACACTTTGTGTTAGTCTCTCTCTTTTTTGAACATCTTCTGAATGTAGAAAACGTTCAACATTATGAATATCTTGTAGGAAGAAATTACACTCCTATTAGGATAGCTTTAATTTTTTGTGTATATTTTTATTTCTGTCCGTAAATGTATATTTTGCTAAATTATAACAGTGCCCTTGTTTGGTCATTGCATTTCTTTTCTTAGCAAGTCCAAACATCTTTGTAGAGTCTACTTTTAAATCAGGCAATTGAAGTTAAAATAGGCATTTGTATGTATGTTAGGTGGAGTAAGCCGACAACCGCTTTAAACAACTCCAGAATCTCAGTGGTTAACACAGTAGGTGCTTTTGCTCCTGCTCACGGATATTTTGGCACCTGTTTTCAGGAAGCAGCCTTCCGTTTGGTGGTTCAGGGTCCAGATTCCTTCTCTCTTGGGGCTTTATCCTCTCCTCAGGCCTCCTGAGTCCTGTACATGATGCTGGCAGAGGGCAGAAGGGAGGGAGGCTGTATCAGTCACTCAGGGCAGCTGGCACAGAAGATAAGCAAGCCGGGGGGTTGATGATTAAACAACATATTTATTTCTCACCGTTCTAGAGGCTGGGAAGTCAAGATCCAGGCACCAGCCAACTTGGGGTTTGGAGAGAGCCCACTTCCTGGTTCGTAGATGGCTTTCTCCTCAAAGTGTCCTCACACGGCAGAAGGGAGTTCCCAGGGGTCTATTTTATAAGATTACTAATCAATTCATAAAGCCTCTACTTTCATGACTTAGTTGCCTCCCAAAGCCCCCACTTCCTAAAACCATCACACTGGGGATTAGGTTTCAGCGTGCGAATTTGGGAAGGAATACATCATTCAGTCTCTGGCAGAGAACTTTTACGGTCCAGGCTTGGCAGTGGCCATACTCCTTCCCCTCACCTGCCACTGGCCTCAAGACACAGGGCCACGCCTAACCCTGGGGAGGCTGGGAGAGGTGGTTCCGCTGTACCTAGAAGGAGAGAAGAGGTTTAGGGAACACGTAGCAGCCTCAGCCCCAATTCCCAATGTGATGGCACGTACCGGATGTCTTTAATGTGTTTCATTTGTATTGTCATTTGAATAGACATAAAATGTTGAGATTATGCAATCAGATGATTTTTGTTAATAGTTTCAAAAATAATCTTGTAGGAACTATTGATATTGTGAACTTAGCTACCTCTGAGAACTTGTGTGTATGTGTGTGTGCGCGTGTGCACGCTCATGCACTTGCGTGCCCGCTTTATTACTTGTCATACTGCGATATAGCTTCCTCCTTGACGTAGCCCATGTAGTGCCTTCCGTGTGGGTAGTGATCAGTAAACACCATGGCAATGCCTGGCAATAGACAGAAGAGATTTTTACTGAGAGATTTTTACTGAGAAGGCTAACTTTGGAAATAGTCAAACAAAGCATATTCTCTCATTTTTTTTCCCGCTTGCTTGTTGCCTCTAACTTCTGCTCAGTGCATGGTAAGGATGGTCATTCCTACCTGCTCAGGTTCACGCACAAGCCCTGGTTTAGGTGATACCATCCTCTCACCCCTCATAGCTCACGTTTTTGTGTGTTTCAGTATTATATAATGAGTAGACATTTCATGAGACAGGGAGATATTTTGATACTCTGAGAAGAGTTCTGTGGAGTCTTATATGAAATAGTGAGCCCTGTGGATGCTTTAATCCTGGGCCAAAAAGGGTGCCACTGTTGGCATCCAGCCCTCACTACCAGCCCACAGTTGGACGTCTACACAGAGCAGTTCTGGAAGAGCCTGAGGCTTGTATGGGGACTGACCTAGCCAGGGGTGACCCAGGACACGATTGGATGTTCTACCAGACTTCATAGCCTCCTTTGTGCTTTCGTAACTAATAAAGCAGAATTGTAGACAGAGTACCAGGAAGCGTCTTCTGTTACTTCGAAAATAACTTTTCTGTCTTGTTTCTGATTCTCCTTATAGCAAAATTGACATAATGTCACTGAAGAAAAGTTGGAAAATGCAAAAATAATACAGAGTTCTTTAATCATTTATCTATAAGAACGTTTCAATAATTTTTTTTTTTAAACTTTTAGGCGAAGCCAAAGCTGATTGAACCACTCGACTATGAAAATGTCATCGTCCAGAAGAAGACACAGATCCTGAATGATTGTTTAAGGGAGATGCTGCTCTTCCCTTATGATGACTTTCAGGTAGTTAACTTTCAAATAGAGCCATGTGGTTGGTCTTTACAAATAATTGTTTTTAATCTACTGATTTATTATTTGATTATTTAATTTTAGGATTTTTAAAAGATAAAGATGTAATTTAAGAGAGAGAAGTTATATTGTTACGTTTTTCCATGCATTCCTTTATGGGTTGATTTTTAAAAATGGTATTATTTTTGCATATAAATACGTACAGATATGAATATGTGGTATATATGTTTATATATGCATATAGGCAAATACATGCATATGCATACATACACGCATGCATGTATTACATCTAGGACATAAGTATTTTTTGTATGTGTTATACTTTTAATAAAAGTGCTATACTCTGGGCAGATTTAATGGACGCAAGCACCTCGTGTGTCTTATGAGCTTTGAAGAGAGATTTACGGTTTCTGCCCGTGCCTCGGTGCTAAGGAGAGCATTTGCTGGGGAGCACTGGAGGAATTTGTCGTGCGTCCTTTTAGGGTCACATTTTGGGAAGCCACCACGAGAGAACCCCTGAATGGCATGTGGGCTCCCAGGGAAGGGCTTGGGGGTAACCAGGAATGTTCTGACGTCTGCCTCTCTGGTGAGCGACACGTGCTGTTCCTTGGATCTCGGGGTGTGGGGGGAGGCTTCCAGCAGACTGGCCCGCCTCCTGCTGGGAGCTGCTCTGAAGTTGTTGCTTTAGGTTTCAGGTCGTGAGAGCCCAGTGGCCGAGCCACCCACAAGAGCTGTGAGGCCAGTGAGGAGGGATAGTAGGACCCCAGTGGTGTTAGAGGCCTGGCTGCCTGCGGTCACTGTGGGCTGTGTGCAGGTTTAGGTTACTCTCCTTGCTCTCTGGGACCTGCCTCATTGTGTGCTTCTTATCTGCCTCGAAGCTTCTTTACCTGGTGCTGTTATCATCCAATGTCCTGTTTTCTCTGAATTGAGCTGTCTTTTTTTTTTTTTTTTTTTTTTTAAAGCTTCACTCTTTGTGGGTTAATTTGAAAAGTGCTATGGGAGCACCAGGGTGGTGCAGTCGGTTGAGCCTCCAACTGTTGATCTAGCTCAGGTCCTGATCTCAGGGTCATGAGTTCAAGCCCTGGTTTAGGCTCCACACTGGGTGTGGAACCTACTTAAAAATAAAAATGAAAGTAAATTAAAAAATAAAATCAAAAGACTACCTACTTCTAAAACAAAACAGAATAGATGCTGTTGAAATACCTGATGTTAAAAGCATTCCCCCCACCACTTTCTTTTAATCCCAATGCCTTAAACATAACCTACCACATACAGTTCTGTGCCTACTGCATTGTCTTTAGAAACTTCCATGTTGATAACAATTGTTAAGTTATATTCTTTGAAGTTTTTTTTCCCACCAGTTTCCCAATTTCTACCAGTTTACAACAAAGCTGGGAATTCTCACAAATGTTCACTTTTTTTTTTAGACTTCTAAGAGGTACATGTGAAGAAAATGATTATTCTTTAATTCCTTCCTGAAAAATAAGGAATGCTGTGGAAGTGGCATTGGCCCTGAGTGTGACTCTGCTGCCCACGTACCTTCCACTGAGAAGTGGTTTCAGATCATGCCTCAAAATACGATGTTTTTGAAAATGTCATTGCATAATAGACTACTCACCTAAAACATAAATGGAAGCCTCAGAATTATTTCTTTTGCCTGTGATTTTGGCAATAAGTTTATCAGCATGAGAAGTTAAATCAGATGATTACAAATTAGGCTTCATGTTGACACATGTTTCCTGTAGTGTGCTCCGAGGAAACTAAAGGTTATCTCAAGTTTCTCTGAGCATGAAGTATATGTATTCTTCTTGGTATGAGTAATAAAGTTATCCCAGTGTTTGCAACCTAGAATGCAAAGTTGTGTTTGCAGCCCGAGATAAAATTACTCACGATGCAAACAAACCAAAGAAACAAGATACAGTTAATTCAGTATCATCTTTTACTCCAGGGACAAGGAACCTGGGTGTTTAAGCAGTTGTAGAACCAGATGATTGAAACTCTGAGAAAAACTCCTTTGTCCCTTTTGCTTGTAACGATTTCCGTGGAGATACCAGGCATAAAATTTCTAGGAAAGGCAAAGAACTCACTGACATTTTGCTGGCCAAGATTGAATAAGGGTTATTTTCTGTTTTCGGGAAGTTTTTCCCAAAGATTGAGGAGCTTGAATTTCAGCTTTGATCCCCCTCACAGCAATTACGATGGGCTCTATTTAAATTTGGAGGCTGTTATGTGTTTTCCTGGAGATTTCTATATTCTAGGTAAGGCCATTTACACTGTGCCTTCTTGTTAGATTGTCTTGGTGATTTTAATAACTGTCCACTTAGCTGAATGAGCAAAATGTCTTAGAAGTGTCACAGATTCCCTCTGTCCCTCTATTTTTAGGCAGAATAGAATTCCTTCTATTATTAGAGGCAGAGGGAAGAATTAGATCAGGGAAAAGTACTTCATATGGAAAAAAACCAGCAAGATGGTTAGGAAGTGGGTCAAATTGTGAGCAAAATGCATGCTGGGGGTTAATTTGCAGGATCATGCTTACTAGTTAAACAGTATTAGTTAGCTGTTAATAGAACTTTGTGCAAAGCTCTGTCAGTGCATTCGCAGTGATAATTGACTAAAATGTAAGTATGGATAGTGATGAAACAATTGTACACTTTTAGAGCAGGACATATGTTAATCTTAGTCAGGGTTTTTTTTTTTTTTTTTTTTTCCTTAAGATTTATTCATATATTTTAGGGGGAGGAGAGTCTGAAGCAGACTCCTGCAAGTGTGGTGCCTGATGCCTGGTTCGATCTCACAACCCTGAGATCACAGCCTGAGCCCAGACCACGGCTGGATGCTTAACTGACTGTGCCATCTAGGCGCCCTGATAGCGATCAGCTTTCAAGGACACCTGTGTTCTCTGAACACTAGTCTTATGTACAGAAAATTTTTTTGGTCAAATGTATTTGCTGAGAGGTGGGAGAAGAGAGTTTAAAAGAAACCGACAGGCACCTGGGTGGCTCAGTTGGTTAAGCATCAGCCTTCGGCTCAGGTCATGATCCCGGGTCCTGGGATGGGGTTTTGCCTCCGCTGGGAGCCTGCTTCTCCCTCTGCTGCTCCCCCTGCTTGAGTGCACGTCCCCCATGTCACATAAATAAATAAAATAGAAAAAATAAATAAACCGACAAAATAACCTGAGAGACATGGAGTCACTATGGATTTAAAAAAAGGCAGAAGGATAGTTCTCACACTCAGAATATTTATGAAGTTGAGTTTTATCTGCCCCGGGTGAGGGGCAGGCGTGTGCGGCTCCTGCATCCCTCACTGGCTGACTGCACTCCTTTTTCAGAATCAGCCCCATGCTTTGGGGTCTGTTCTCTTCTGTCTCTGTGTTGCCTTCATGGTTCTCCTTGTTGGCGATACCTTCTTTTCTCTTCCATCTTTCTAGAATCTTCTTACCCTTCTGAGGCCACTTCACATCCCTTGTCCTCTGGAGATGTTCAAGTTTACAGTGATTTTTTCCCCCCATTCTCTTAATCCCTTTAATACTTACTGTTCACACTGTAAGTAGTAAGTTATTAGATGTAACTTATATCTAATTTAAGGTTTTACATTTACATCTAAGTACCTTGTCTTGGGCTTTTCCCTAACGGTTTCTTAGGCCTTTTGTGGTCCTGGGTCACCACCTGCGCTGTGGCCAGGATGAAGGTTCAGGCCGTGTGTGTGTGTGTGTGTGTGTGTGTGTGTGTGTGTGTGTGAATCTCTGTTCTCCCACCCACCTCACACCCACCTAATCTCTTTACTGTTAGAATGTTTTAGATCAAGAAATGGAAGTTGACTCTTGCTGAAGAAATGACACATCTATGCACGACTGAAAATAATGTCCAGGATTGCTCCCTTTCTCGTCAGGCACATAGAGCCGGATGTGGGTCTGGCCATTGACTTCCAGTCACAGTTCTCTTTCAGGTGGAAGTCCTTTACTGACATGCTGGTGGCTTGATGTTATTTTTTTTTTTAAGATTTTTTTTTTTTAAACTTGTTTATTTGAGTGATAGGAGTAGGAGAGAGAAAAAAGTAGGGGGAAGAACTGAGGGAGAAGCAGGCTCCCTGCTTTGGGAGCCCAAGGCAGGGCTCGATCCCAGGACTCTGAGATCATGACCTGAGCTGAAGTCAGATTCTTAACCGACTGAGCCACCCAGGTGCCCCACGATTTGACTGACTTAACTGTTGCCATCACTCCGCTGAATCTGTACTTGCCTTGGAGCTCCGTGTACCACGTACCCTTGTCCCTGGTTTGTTACATTGCTTACTAATTTGTGCGCAGCTGTGTAAAGTGGTAGAATATGGGAAAGGTAGTAATTAGTCAGAAACGGTGCTGGTGGCAGTTTATGGATACCATGTATATATCACAAAAACTAGTGTTTGGTGTGTGATATAAACTAACAAGGATAGAATTTGTGTGGAAGAACAGAAAAGAGCGTATCATGTTTCACTCCCAGAAATGTCCCTAAAGGAGTCAAAAGCAGAGACTTAGAGACACGTGTGCCCCCGTGTTCATGGCAGTGTTAGTCACAACAGCCAAAAGACAGAAGCAACCTCAGTATGCACCAGTGGATGAATGGGTAAACCAGATGTGGTCTTTCCATAAAATGGGATGTTTTTCAGCCTTCAAAGGGAAGGAAATTCTGCCATGGACCACAACGTGGATGAGCCTTGAGCATATTATGCTAAGTTAAATGTGACATTCAGAAAGGACAAATTTTGTATGAGTCCCTTAGAAGAGGTACTTAGATTAGTCACATTTATGGAGACAGGAAGTAGAATGGTGGTGGTCAGGCGCCGGGGAAATGGGGCGTTAGTGTTCGATAGGTACAGAGTTTCGGTTTTGCAGGATGATAAGAGTTCTGTGGGTGGATGGTCGTGATGGCTTCAGCACAGGCTGAAGGCTCCTGGACCGTACACTTAAACATGGTTTAAATGGCAAACTTAATGTTATGGACATTTTACCACAATTGGGGGGGGGGGGAGCACGTGGTTGCAGGATTTCTGTGCTCCATGGATGTGAAATGGCCTGTATCCTTAAAGTTATCCCAAGTCAGGGTGAAGAGTAATTTCTCCAGTGTTCTTAATGCACATTTCATGGTTTAGTATCATCATGTTCCCTAGTAAGAGAATTTAAAAGGAAAGACAGGCGTACCAAGGAAAGATTATTAGGAATGGGCAATCCTAGAAATTTTCGTTTTTGGCAGTGTTTAGATACAGGAGAATCCTAGAGTGTTCTCAGCATTGTATAGAAAAATGTGGTTAATCCATTTCCCTTTAAATAACATCCTGATTTTTATTTTCCCCCTGTTTCTTTTCCTCTTCTACTTAACATGAGACTGATAGTGATCTACAAACCAGTGACCTGAAAAGGAAGCCAGGCCCTGCTGCTTACAAAGGGCCTGGAAGTCCCTGATCTCATTTCCCATCTGTCCTTTTGAAAAGAAAAAAATTCTTTCCACACTGTTTTGTCCTCACTTTTTATTATATGCTGCCAAAAAAATAACCTCAGTACTTTGTTTTGAGCTTTTTATTGAAAAATGTTCTTTTGATAAATTCCTCGAAATTTTTATCAGAGGGAATTCAGTGGCCAACAGTGTAACTTTCTGTGAACATTGTGGTTTCTGGGATATTAGTTCATGTCTAGGACTGAACCCACCTGAATAAAATCAGGATAAATAATATTTCGAAATTGAAATTGGCCAGACCTTCAGGACATGAGAATTTTAATTCTAGTTTAAGTAATGACTTTTACAGAAAACTGGGATAGATCATATTTTTATGATCAAATATGTCTTAAAAGCTTATATTTTGGATGGAACTGATCAGTTGAATTGAAAAGTATATTTGTTTAGCTTGTAATTGATAGTTTTAATCCTTGTGCAATGGGGTGCAGCCTTGTGAGTTGCTTAGAACAGGAGACCCGGCTCTTGCTTTCAAATTGCTCAAAATTTAGAAGAGATAATGACCTAAGGTTTCTAATAAGAAGGAGAATGTGACTATTAGCATGAGAGAGATTGAGTCCTATGGGAGTTTATCCTATTAAGTTGGAGATGGTGGGACATCCAGGTGCTGAGAATCCTTGAAGTGGTTGGAAATGCAGAAGTTCAGTCTGAGAGAGGGGCAGGGGTTATTGAACTGGACTCACCCATAGCAATGTGAGCCAGTGGCCCGGAGGCCTAGAGCATGGGGGTACCTCCATGGGGACTGGATCTTGGGTGTGCCTTTAACTGAGGAAGGAGGGAGGTAGGGACCAAAGACAGACAGCTGGGAAAGAACCAGGAAACTGCAGGGTCCTGGAAGACAGTGAGAGGACTTGGAAGAGGATAGGCAGAAAGGGCAAACAGTCTCGTGCTCCCCCTGATGGGCTGGGGGAGTTGATACCGAGGATGTCTTGACCAGTGAAGATAGTTTCTGGCCAGGGCTGCTGTGAGCAAGTGGGTACAGCAGTTAGTATTACATGGTAGTAGAGAGAAGGCATCATTGTGGCTCAGAGTAAGAACAAGAGGCTTTAACAGGATTGGGAAAATGAGAGAATGAACTAAGAAGGGAAATCCAGGAATGGGGAAGACATGAAAGATGCCAGTGTTACAGGGATGTGGTTTGAAACAGGCTCTTCTCGGGGGCACCTGGATGGCTCAGTTAAGCGTCTGATTCTTGATTTCAGCTCATGTCATGATCCCAGGGCCATGAGAGCGAGCCCTGCATCAGGCTCCACGCCCAGTGGGAAGTCTGCTGGAGAGTCTTTTCCTCTCCCTCCTCCTCTGCATCCCCCTCCCCAAGCTCTCTCTTATAAATTAATAAATAATTTTTAAAAAATAGATTTTATTCATTTATTGGATAGAGCAAGAGAGCACAAGCAGAGGGGCAGCAGAGGGAGAAGGAGAAGCAGGCTCCCTGCCGAGCAGGGACCTGATGCAGGGCTCAATCCCCAGACCCTGAGATCATGGCCTGAGCTGAAGGCAGACGCTTAACCCACTGAACCACGTGGGTGCCCCATAAATAAAATTTAAAAAAGAAAAGAAAAAAGAAACAGGGCTCTTTGGGGATCTTGGGGATGGAACTGACAGTCTTTGGGGTTCCATCTCTGAATGGTGAGAGGATTGGCTATTGAGAAATTTAGAGTGGATTGGGCTGAGGGACTAGTGACTGGCTGGCTCATTGGCGGGGTGCTGTGAGAAGGGTTTGGAAACCTAGAGAATAGGATGAAGAGGGGGTGACAGTAAGAGTCATTGATTGATTAATTCCTCCGCTGCTGTAACCGTGGCCACAGCCCTCACCCTTTCATGTCATGCTGTGGTTAATGCAGGAGCCTCCTATCAAGTCTTCTGGATCCTATTCTGGATGCCTTTCAGTTTATTCTAACAGAGTAGCCAGAGTAATTGTTTAAAAATAAGTTTAAAAGGTAGTTTAAAAGTTTAAAATAAGTTTAAAAGGTCAGATGGTATCACCCCTGTGTTCAGAGCTCTTCGGTGAAGACCTTATGACCTCCGTGAAGACCTTATCACGACCTCCCTGACTGTCTTCCTGCTCTCAACTGCAACCACACTGGCCTCTGCAGGGCTCCTCCTTCCCTCCGGGCCATCTCCTGCCTTAGGGCCCTTCCTCAGGCTTTCCCTTGTGCCCGTGAATTCTTTACCCAGCTGTCTCCCACCTCCTGCAAGCCTTTTGCCATATCTTACCTTCTTAGTGAGGTCCTTGCCCACTGCCGTGCTGCCCGACCCCCTCTGGCCTTCCTGGTCCCATTTACGTTTCATTTTTCTCTCACCACATTGCTTACCCACCTCCAGCGTACTTACCGGTTTAATTGGGAGCTCTGTGGGGCAGGGGTCTTGATCTGGGGCACTGATGTTTCCAGGCACCTGGAAACACATGGCACAGGGCAGGAATTCACTAATACTTGCTTAGTGGGATGAATGAGTGAGAGGGAGAGAGAGAAAATGAGAAGGTATGAATCACCAACCAAGAGTGGGCCCTTCCACCTAACATTTTGGTGAAAACAGCCTTCTTGGGAATGTCGGTACTGGAGAACTGAGAATAGAAAACAGGGGATGGGGGTTGTAGTGGCAAGATGGTGTGTGGGGGTGGGGGGTAGCGGCGGGCCCCAGACTGAGGCGCTTGAGGTCCTGACATGGCCTCCCATGGACTGTTGGCCACGTATGGAGGCCCTAGAGGTGGATGTTGGGCTGAGGACCTCGTGGATGAATGAGTAGAAATGCTTGACTTGGACATAAAGTTGGAGGCATATAAAGTAGCCCTTGGAGAAGGGGCGTTTTCGTGTTTGCATCACACAGGGGGACGTTTGCTAGGCAGCGCAGATCACAGGGAAGGGTAGGGACGGGAAGTAGCCTTTTTTCACTGAGGCAGATCTGTATTATTACACGATTTTTATTAGAAATACTGCACAGTGGGACATGTGGGTCACTCAGTCAGTTAAGTTCAGGTCATGATCTTGGGGTCCTGGGATCACACCCCATGTTGGGCTCTCTGCTCAGCAGGGGGTCTGCTTCTCCCTCTCCCTCTGCCCGTGGCCCCCGCACCTTGGACTTGCTCTCTCTCTCAAATAGATAAATAAAATCTTAAAAAAGAAAGAAATACTGCACGCTGCTGAGGAAAACTTACGATCAAGTAGGGAGTTGAGATTAACTACATCAATAACTAGATGAAATAGGACACACACACACACAGTCACCTGCATCGATGGATCTAAGATTTGATTCTCTCATGTTGAGTAAAAGATACTGGATAGATCTCATAGTCCAGCACTGTATGCATGTGCTCCCCGCCTCAGGCCGCACTCCCTCCCTCATTCCCTCCCTTCCTCAGGTCTTTTTCTTTGCTTTTTTAGAAAAAATAATGTTTAGCTCACATTTTAAATAGGTCAGAGAGAATGGTAAATGTTCCACAGTTGGTAAAAAGGTATAAGCACAGACCATCCTTGTAAGCACTGAGGGGTAGGAGGACAGTTTTTTGTATGCGATTAATGTATTTGTCTTAGGTTATTAAATATGAACAACAGACATGCATAGACCAAGTTCTAAGCGAAGGTAGTATCTTAAGACCATGTAAGCACATGGAGATTTATTTCTACTGTGTCTCTACATTCATTGACTATCCAGTCAATCTTTATAATTGTTCGTAACTATAAAACTGTCTCAAGGTGGCAGACCAGGGGAGTAGAAGCAAGGAGACACGGTAGGATTGCATGCAAAAACAAGAACACAGAGTCCTTAAAGAGAAAATCTAGGTTTTGGCTTCAGAATCACCAGATGTCATTGAATGTGTTAGTAAGTCCAGAATCTCTGTGGTTGCTGCAACCTGAAAGGTTCCTGCTGTGTGCATTGCTCTGCCTCTTCCTGCCAGGGCCACCTGGCAGAGTGCGTCCTGCTCGGAGTGTCCGACCGTGACCTGAGTGTGCGTGCTGACTGTGTGCGTGAGATCCAGAGAGGACAGAGGAAGGAGGTTCAGTCAAGTCCCCTGATGCCAGAGGTCCTCAAGTCAGGACTTCCCATCTGCTTAGCATTTTGTCAGCGGAGCAGAGTCTCAGCTCCGCCGTGTTTAAAATAAGACTTCGGATGTTCTCCCAGGAACTGATGTGCTGAGGCCCGATGGTCTGGGAAGACCAGTGTGGCGGTGGTGATGCTGGCAAATGCGTGGAGGGATTTGAGGGCAGTTGCCCTTGGTGTGTGACTGAAACTGCTCCTGAGTGTTGAGGAGAACCTGAGGGAGTGAGCCTTCCTGGGAGGAAAGCTCAGCAGGATGTTGGAATATGTAAATAATGGCCATGGTGTAACACGAAGCGTATTCACCATGCTAGGTGTTCATGCAAAGGTATGGTCTTTTTGGCAACTGAAATTACATTCTAGAGAAAGGCATATGGAGCCACACGCAGATAAGTAGAAAACAAAAGAAACTGTGCTTGCTTATATCTTCTTCAAGGTTTTGTTACCAGATGGAACGTAAATCAATCAGAGGGAAAATAGGCGCTCTAGACCCAAGATTTAGTCAGAATCACTTCTCTTGGCCAGAAGTTTAGGCCCTGGTCTCTCTGTTACTAATCTGGGTGTTGGGGTAAGTGAGAAGCCTTCTTAAAACTCACTGGATGCCTTTCAGTTTATTATTTTCTTAATTTATAGTTCAGAGATAACATTTGCCCTAAAATTTGGGTTCTCGTAGATGTGCAAGAAGCATAAGCAACACTCCATGCAAGAAAGCTCTTTGTAGCCCTGGCTGATGTCCCTCAGTTGGCAGGGAGGGAGCTGAGGGCCTAGGAAGCAGCCTCCTTCCTCTCAAGGGAACATCCGTTCATTTCTGGGGATTTGCAAAGTCATGTGATGTGGAGCAGATTTTGGGGAAGCTGGACCTGCCACTTGTCCCCCAAATGACCAAAGGCTACTCCTCGTTTTCTGGACATCGCCCCCCCATGCTGTTTTCTCTTGTGAAGTGGTATTTAAGAGTGACTAAAACCAAGCTTCGTTGTAACACCAAACCCAACATAAACCAAACAAAATCTCTAAAAACTGAACTTAATCGATGAGTCTGGTTATGAAGGGCTGTGAACATGAGCTTATTTATAGTTTACTGCATTTGGAAAGCTATGTAATGTATGATTTGGGGTGTTAGCAGAATGAAATTGTTATGACTCTCAAAGGTATACTGACACCTATAAATGCATGTGACATTTTAGGAAGCAGGACATGATGTGGTGACAGAGGCTACCTGAAGGCTCCCCAGCTCTGAGACACTGTCTCATCTGGAACCCTGAGTGATCTTACAGTTGAGTGAAAGCATCCACATTTTAAAATCTCAGCCGCCCATTCACTCAACAAACATTTATGTTGTGCCCTATGTTCTGCTGGGTGTTGGAAAAGCAAAGACAAGCAGGAGAGTCGGCAGGTCTCGAGGCTGGTTGGGGACGTGGGTGGTGCCAGCGGCCCGGCAGTCAGGTGGATGGCCTGGTGCATGAGGGAGTCCTAAGTCCCCGTGTGCTGGGGGGCTGAAGACAGCCAGGGGAGTCCAGAAAAGTCATTAGCGCTGCTTAGCCAAGGTCTTTGGTTGTGGTAAGGAGCTTGGACTGTGGGCTCATTTCTGGTGGAAATGAGGAGTCATGGAAAGGATTTAAGCTGAGGCCTGATGCTCGCAGATGAAACTTTTAGAGATGACTGGCAGAGAAGAGGTAAGAGGGACGAAAGAGAGGAGCTGGGCATACCAGCATGGGTGCCACTCTGGGCCGCACGTAGGAGCATGGGGACGCCCAGCAAGGAAAGTCAGTGATGTCACACAGGGCGGACTCTGAGCAAACAGAAGAGGCCGGTACGGGAGGGGAGCCTGGGTGTGGAAGCCTGGGGGAGCTCGTAGGGGCTGAGGAGGAGTTGCTGTGCGGGACAGGTGGCTGCCAGCGTGGCTTTAACAGGTTCCTTGAGAGTTATTTTTTGTAAAACCCCTCCAGAAACCTAAATGGGATTCCTTCTCTAGACCTGTATCCTGTCCCATGCCTTGTCCATTTTTGTAATTATTACTGAATTCGACACAGAGAGCTCTCAGGACACCGGAAGTGGGATCTTCTGATGTTAATAGAACCCTGTGGGTCAGTCTCCAAGATGTGATCTCCGCAAGGAGATGTGGGAAACAGCCAGTTTCCAGCCTGGCTTGGGACTGAATCCTCCCAAAGCAAGTCAGCTGTTCTGGAACGAATGCCATTGCCAGACGTTTGGAAAGGTTCCACCACGCTGTGCTCGAGAAGTCACAGTTGAGTCCCCAGAGTTTCTTGTAGTAATGTTTCGGGCAAAGACAAAGGCAAGCAAGGCCGGGGTCCAGCACATGCTATAAGGGGACTAGCTCCACAGACACGTGAGGTTCCCTGCAGTTTGGCTCAGGCCTAGAGACGAAAGGAAGGAGGTGTTGAGAGCTGCCCAACAGGGAATAGTCGAAAATCCAAGATAACTTTAGAACACTGGAGTGGACTCTGTCCATCTGGCCCAGCGGAGCACAATATAAATTCAGCCCAGGGTTTGCTTGCTTAGTAACGGAGGTGGGCCAGGCGGAGGGACGCCAGTCCCAAGAGCTGTCTTCCCTCAACCGCCTGGGCTTTGATTTCTGGCAGCATCTACTTCCCTCCCCTCACTGAATGCTGGTCCCCTCCTGCCATACCCCAAGGTGGTTGTTCTCCTGAAAGATCAAAGTACTCTTTCTCTGGAAGCACACCGAGCCCTCAAAAGTCTGAAGGCAGTTCTACTACGCGAATTAAAACAAACACAAAAATGAACACAAATGCAGGATGGTCTGTATGGAATTACAGGGTGGGGATAGACCGCTTAGCAGAGGGTGTCGACACTTTTGCTTCAGGGTAGGTGGGAGCTGACCCTTGCCCTGGGACCTGGTGGGCATCCCTGTCCAGCCGGCCACGGGCATCTTGGGCCCTCTTCTCCGATCTCAGGCCCTCCGCAGGCCTCAGAGCCCATCTTAGGGGTCTGGTGGCACCGGGGACATTTCCCTCACTCTTCCACATTCCGCAGCCACGTGCCTAACTGAGCGGTCACCGCCTCCAGAAGACCTTCTTCACCTGTTGTAGCTCAGTGTCTCAGCCGCTGCACAGTGGCCTCCCCTCTCTTCAGAGCTGCTCCGTGTAGAACGTGTAGAACGCTTGCGGAGCCCTCTCTTCCTGTTTCAAGGCCTGCCCTCCCTTCTGGGCTGCCTGGGATGTTTGTTTTTCCGTCTCAGGGAGGACACTCCCAGCCCTGGGCTCCTTTGAACAGGAGAGATGGGGAGACGACTCTGACGGCTGCGTTCAGCTGGCTCCCAGGCAGCCCACCCACCTCTCTGGGATCCTGTCTCTCCCTCATTGTTCTTACAGCCCCCGGGGGGAAGGGTGGGCCTTTTGTCTCAGTCTTTTAATTAAAATCTTATAAAATAGGATATTTTAAACAGCAGTGGCTATGCATACTTCCCTCTAGGAATTAAGACGGTTGTTTTGTTACAATTTTAATGCCCATTGTAAAGTGATTAATAAAAAGCCCCCATACCATATGGGTTGAGAGGGTTAGAACAGTAAAGAAACAATGACACGAAAGCACGTCTGTTACCACTCACCCTACATTTATTTAAGTCTACAAAGTGATTCTTCTCTCCCTCAAATCCAAAAAACATTCCTTTCCTTCCCTAAAAAAAACAAATGGGGTAATCAATCAAAGCAGACTTAGTATGCGTCTTCTATTTTTTGGATGCCTTTTAGTCTCTCTCAAAGCACCTCATAGCACTCAGATAATAATCCATTTGAGAGAGATAGACTTAGAATTCCATGTTCACAGAACTGTGGAATTTTTAAATTACACAGGAAGCCTGGAGATCCTTAGAAAACTCTCTGTATTATAGATGTGGAAAGTTAAAACTTTCCTTCAAGATCACATAGCTCATTAGAGGCCACGCTCACTTGAGAACTCAGGTTTCCTGGCTCTGCGTTCAAACCCCTTTCCAATATCAGTCCTCAGATTCTTCCATTGAAAGTTGAATTAAATTATTCACCTCACATTTCTTGCGGTTTGAAACATGAGCTCTTCTCGGTATCCCGCTTCAGTGGGATCAGGATGGTGGGTTGGCCGGCGCTGTTGGAGAGAAGTCAGAGCCAGGCTGGGGTCAGGAATTCATTTGTAGAGAGAGATTCCAAGTTGAAGGTGAAGAACATCAGAGGAACAGCTGTGAGTGATGAAGAGGAGGGCCAGGGAATGCCAAGAAGCCCCAGGGCTGGCCCGTATGGGGAGACCTGCTGTATGGTACGTCTGTCTGTCCCTTCAGGTGACCCGCAGCCCTGCCTCCCTGGGCCAACCGCCCTGGGTGATGGCTCATAGGTACTGAAGTGACCCCTGTCTTTGGGGGGAATCATTTCAACCAAGAGAGAAAAAAGTTTTTAAAGTAAGAGAGCATCTATTTGAAATTTGTCCTTCCAGATTAGACTTGGAGATAGTTACAAGTTCTGCTTTTTCTATTCGGGTCTGAGGCGATCTGAACTCCTTCAACTCATTCCATTAAAAAAAGAAAGTCTCCTGAAGATTGACGTAGGCTCTCATGTGTCCTTGGATCATCTTCTGAGCCCTTTGGGTCAGGACTTCACCCCTTTCTCTTCCTGTAGCAGTTCTAAATTTTTCTTTTCAGGAACTCCTAACATTTTTTGGAATTCCTTGTAAGGCTCCTGTCCATAGTTGGCCAAGGTAATTAAGGGTCTCTTTGTGTCAAAGACTACCAGCGTTTAACCTAAATAACAGTAACTGAAAATAATTTAGACTGTTGTAGTAGCTAGAAGAGGGCATTTATTTATTTATTTATTAAGATTTTTAAAATTTATTTGAGAGCAAGAGAGACAGAGGGAGAGGGATAAGCAGACTCTGTGCCAAGTGCAGAGCCCGATGTGGGGCTCAGCCTCACAACCCGAGATCATGACCTGAGCCAAAATCAAGACTCAGCCGACTGAGCCACACAGGTGCCCCTGAGGTTTTTATTTTTAAGCTGTGCTTTGTGCTATGAGATTTCTATCTGAAGTGGTTGTCATGCTAGCTGCATTTATATTTAATTTGCAGATCTTATCACACTTCACAGTGTGAAATGTTTCTTCCCTTCTCCTTGCAAGTGCAGAAAGCTACTGCCACTAAGCTTTCTTAGTAGAATGGAAATAATTTATTTCCAAACACAAGAATGGGACAGACATTCTTTGAATGTCCATCTTGATGTTGATTTATATAAAGTGGATACAGACCCATTTTTTAGCAGGAATATGATTTTAACTGATAGAAAAATAGAAGAGAATACCACAACCGTGAAAAAAAAAATTAAGTTTGCTTTTCAGGAGCGTTTTCGTGTTCATTGAGTATAAATCTCCAGGTATTGATTGGGGCTCTGTTACAAGCCAGATGAATAAAACTGCAGAAATATAATGCGAATTGATTTGGCATACACAGTAGACTATCACCCAGATATGACTTTTAATAAACAAAATCTATGGAGAAATTAAAGTAGAGCACTCACTCGTGCTGTAGTCTTCAAGGGAAGACTTCAGTTTTTATAATGGACCAGAGAACTCTTTGTAATAACAGAAAAGAAATTATATACAAGTAATGGGTGATTATTGGTGGAGTCCTGTTTCTGTGTCCATTGGCTATTTCATTCATTCATTTTTTGAAACATTTCTTGGGTACTTAGCACAGAGATACAGATAGGGGGATATGTCTTCTGCTCTCGGAGGAATCCACAGTCCGATAGGAGAAAGTGGGATGTGTTTTGGATAATGGAGTCACAGAGTGACCAGCTGCTATCAGACACGGCCTCATGGGCCATGGTTTATAAGTCACCAAGGTCTGGGATCAGATCTTAGCTTTGCAAGTCCAGAAACTGAGTTTCTTCAGTGTAACCAGAGTTGTTTGGGCTCAGAGAACTGGCTTGCAATAGGCAACCCCATGAGAGAAGAAACCAATGCCATTTAATAATGGGCATTGAGAACTAGAATTGATAAGCAGATCAGAATACATTCATTGGCAGTGTCAGTTCTCTCTCATTAGGAAAGTCTAAGTGGGAATCACATTTTAAACGAGCGGATTGGTGAGGCTGGACTCAGCAGTGAGTGGGAAGACCTTGGGAAGTGAGGACACCTCACTGGTGCCAAGACCAACATTAATGATGCCCCAGTGGCCCAGCCAGTAGATTCCAGCCTTTCCTTTTATTTTTTGAAAAAGATTTTATTTATTTATTTGATAGAGATCACAAGTAGACAGAGAGGCAGGCAGAGAGAGAGAAAGGGGGAAGCAGGCTCCCCGCTGAGCAGAGAGCCCAATTTGGGGCTCGATCCCAGGACCCTGGGATCATGACCTGAGCCAAAGGCAGAGACTTAACCCACTGAGCCACCCAGGCACCCCCCAGCCTTTCCTTTTAAGTGAGGATAAAGACACTGACAAAATTGCTCTGTTTATGCAAGACCTGTTTTTTCTGTTGGCTCATTCTTTCCCCAGATGAGTTAAAACAGTTGATAAGGCTGTAGGTTGGTGGGGTTTTTCATTTCCAGTGTTTTTTTTTTTAATTCAAGTGTAATTAGAGTTCTGGGCAGTTTTTCTTTTGGCGTAGATTATATTTGTAGTTCTAGGATTTAATGGGTCTCTTTTGTGTGTGCAAAGAGCTAATCTAATTCATTATGTTTTGATTTTGCTCTTTTAACTCGAGTTTCTGCTCCCTTTGTACTGAATACAACTTGTGCTTAACCTGTTCAATTTAGTTTCAGTGTCTTTGCCTTGGTGCACATCTTCTTGATGTCCTTTTTTCCTCCCAGTTGGATTTAGATTCCTCTCTTCTTTCCTCTCATATCAGCCTGTGCTTCTATGCCCCTTTCTCTCATACTCTTCTCTAGTACCTGTAGCACTCCGATAATTTATTTCCTCCTCTTCCTCTGTCATCAGACTATAAGCTTTACAGGAATAGCAGGTACACGTTATTAAACTTGGTGTCTCCAGTTGCTACTTCTGTGTCTGGTGGTGGAAAGTAGTGACTCAGTGAACGGATGGCTGGATAGACGTGTGAAATGATATTTATGCTGAGCTTTAAAATGATCAGTACAGTGATCTGGGGAAAGAAAAGCTATTGATATCTATTCTTAAGGTCCAACAGACATTTTTCTCTTTCTTGTCCATTTTTAGGACACTGACAGATGTCCTAGGAAAGGTGAATATGGAAATCAGATTGCAGCTTAGTGTGTCTCCTTGATGCTTCTGTCCTAACTCTATATTGTGTTTAGTATTTGAAAACATGCTCATGAAAACAGCAGTATTCCTCAGTACACGTTAATTAGGACATGCTTCTAATCTCTTACAGTCTTGTTACAGTTACTTATTGCTGAGTAACAAACCACTCCAAAGCCTAGTAATTTAGGGCAATAATATATCATTCTCCCAGATCTGAAATCTGATGGTCTTGGCTAGGTAGTTCTGCTTGACTTGCTATGTGCAGGGGCTGAAATGCTTCTGCGTTTACACTGGGGCACCTCTGCCAGGTTGGCTAGAACCAGCTGTGGGCTGGTGGGGCATCTTTCTATATCTGGCCTTTCCAGGTGACTAGTTTGGACTTAAAGCAAAGGGGTCTCTGGTAGTAGAACTTTTTATGTGTCATTGTCTTCCAAGAAGGAAGAATAGAGCTGCTAGTTTGCTAAGTTCGAAACTGGCAGAATGCCACTCCCACCTCATTGGATTGGTCAAAGCCAGCCTAGATTCAAGGACAGGGAAATCGTCTCGATCTCTTGGTGTGAGGAACAGCGTGCATATGTAGGGAAGGATAGCAGCCATCTAGCTAAAAGAGATCATCTAGAACATCCCGTTTTATATACAATAAGAAATAGACCTAAAAACAACATTGCAGCTAGATATGTACTACAGAAGTATGTCTCATTTAAGTGAATGGTTTTTAAGAAATGCATTAAGTTTCTTTGGATAACATCTCCAGGGGAGCAGAGGGCTCTTGTTGGAAAACTACGCTTTGTCAAAATTGGAGCTAGGACTTGATCAGTTAATGGACTCAAACCTAGTACTCTGGTCCTGGTGGGTAGTAAATAACCACACATATGGTTGGTTTAATTATGCCAGTGCTGTCTTATCTGTTAAGGGTCATGTCTCTCTTTAATGATTAAAGTTGCTTTCTTCTTAAACTGAGAGGATACTGGCACTCACTCTGATCTACAAGAATCAAAAAGATCTGGATCCTGTTTCTCTCACATTAGAGGAAAAGTGTCATATAATTAAAGTTCCTTGATTAGTAATTCTACTGGGAAAATGTAATAAATTTTCTCTTTTGACTGTGCTGTGATAGGAAATGGGCTGGAAATGCCTTAGTAGTCCCATTTCTAGACCTGAGCATTTTCCTGAACATTTTGAAATTATAATAGTTTCAAAAATCTTGATAAACCCAAATACATCAAGACAAGTAGGGCTTTAGAGTGAATCCTTCCTTGAAACATACACAGTTTCTTGAACAAGTCCCCTTTTCTTTTATTATTCTTGATTTTTAATAGTTTTGACAACCTCTTAGAATTACTTGATACTTAGAAACTTTTTGAATAGATTTGCCTATTCAGTGCTTATTGTCACATATCTCTGTGGTATTTCATGGGAACAGGTAGAAAATAAGGGTTACCATTTGTGATATTTGTAAAGAAACCATGATCAAGGGCCTACAAAGCCCTTTTGGAGACTGAATGAATTAGTAATTCACCCATGAAGGCCTTCAGTGGAATTCCAAAAGACCTCAAGTAGCCGAGGAGATCCTGAGAAAGAACAAAGCAGAAGGCATCACATACCCTGTTTCAAGCTCTACTTACAAAACTGTAGTCATCAAAATGGTGTGGTACCAGGTAAAAACAGACACAGGCCAATGAACAGAACCTAGAGCCCAAATTAAACCCAAGCATATGCAGTCAACTAATACTTGACAAAGGAGCCAAGAACACTGAATGTAGAAGAGATGGTATATAGTGCTGGGATAATGGGCTGTTCCCATGGGAAGAAATGAAACTGGCCCCATGTCTTAACACTACTCATGAAGATGTACTCAAAATGGATGGAAGACTTACATGTAAGACCTGAAATCATAGAACTCCTAGACGAAAACACTGGAATAAAGCTCCTTAACATGGTCTTGGTAATGACTGTTCGGGGGGGGGGGTTCTGATATCTTAAAAAGCAACAAAATAAAAAGTAAACAGGTGACCACACCAAACTCCAAAGCTTCTGCACAATGAAACAAAACATCAATACAGTGAAGAGACAGCCTATTGAATGGGAAAAAAAAATTTGCAAATCATATATTTAGGGGTTAATACCCAAAATATATGTAGAACTCATGGATTTCCATAACAAAAAACCAAGTAACCCACATTGAGGACAGAGGACCCAAATAGACATTTTTCCAAAGAAGGTATACAAAAAGCCGACAAGTACGTGAAAATATGTTCAATAGCACTAATCATTAGGGAAATGCAAATTAGGATCACAATAAGATATCTCTTGGGGCACCTGGGTGGCTCAGTGGGTTAAGCCTCTGCCTTTGGCGCAGGTCATGTTCTCAGAGTCCTGGGATAGAGCCCAGCGTTGGGCTCTTCCTCTCAGCAGGGAGCCTGCTTCCTCCTCTCTCTCTGCCTGCCTCTCTGCCTACTTGTGATCTCTCTCTGTCTGTGTCAAATAAATAAATAAAACCTTAAAAAAAAAAAAAGATATCTCTTGTGTCTGCTAGAATCGCTGTCATCCAAAAGATAAGCAATAACAGAAATGAATAAAGCTATTTGTGTAACATGTTAAGAAAGAAAAAAGAGATAATAGATGCTGTTATGGATGTGGAGAAAAGGGAGCCCTTGTGCATTGTTGGTAGAATTGTAATTTAGTGCAGTCAGTATGGAAAACCGTAGGGAGGAGCCTCAAAAAATTAAAAGTAGAACTACCATATGGCTCCCAATAATCCCCCTTCTGGGAATATATCCAAAGGAAATTAAAACATTAATTAAAAAATGTTTATAGCAGCATTATTTACAGTAGCCAAGACATGGAAACAACTTGAGTATCCATTGATAGATGAATGGATAAAGAAGTTGTGGTGTATATTTACAACGGAATAATATTAAGCCACAAGAAACGAAAAATCCTACCATTTCCAGCAACATGATAGACCTTGCCGGCGTTTTGCTAAGTAAATAAGTTGGACAGAGAAAAACAAATACCGTGAGAGCTCACTTATACGTGGAATAAAACAAAACAAGACATAAGTCATAGAAAAAGAGATCAGACTTGTGTTATGAGAGTTGGAGGGTAGGGGGCGGAAGAATTGGAGAAAGGAGGTCAGAAGGTCCAAACTTTCAGTTATAAGATAAGAACTAGGGGTGTGGTGTACGACACAATGACCACCGGGAATATGGCTAAATGATAGATGGGAAAGTTATTGCGAGAGTAAATCCTAGGAGATTTCAAGGATCACAAGGAGAAAGTTCTTTTTACCTTTCCCTTTTCTTTTTATTGTATTTATGTGAGAAAAGTGGATGTTAGCTGAACCTGTCATGGTCCTCATTTCACAAGAGATGTAAAGCAAACCATCATGCTGTATGCCTTAAACTTACACAGTGATGTCTGTCGATTGTTTCTAAATAAAACTGGAAAAGAAGATGTAGATGCGATGATTGTTGCACAGCAGTGTGAATGTACTTAATGCTACTGAACTCTACACTGAACATGGTTAAAACAGGGTCCTGGCTGGCTCAGTCCATGGAGCTCGAGACTCTTAATCTCAGGGTCATGAGTTTGAGCCCATATTGGGTGTAGAGTTTACTTAAAAAAAAAAAATCTTTAAAAAAAGGTTAAAATTGTAAATTTTATGGTATGTCTGTTTTACACTAGAAAAAGGCGGTTCAGACTAGATCGAGCACTTGGGGTTGCAGAGTATTAGGGATTCTGAAAGGGACCCTTACCCTTCCTGGTGGGGAGGAGCAGAAGGGCTCCCTGGAGGGGTCACAGGGTCCCCGACTGGGAAAGAAGTGGGGGCCATTGCCCTGCACACAACTCTAAACTTTCTGGTACCCAAAGGGATCTGTTGTACGTGACCCAAGGAGGAGGAAGCACAGGGCTGGCAGAGACCGGAGTGACTGTGTCCCTGTTGGGCCCTGCTGCACTCTGAGGCTGGCTGGCGCCTTTCCATCTTGGAGTAACCAAACCCTCTGCCTGCGCTTTCCCCTGCAGACGGCCACTCTGAGAAGACAGGGGCGGTACATGTGCTCCACGGTTCCCGCAGATGCGCAAGAGGAAGCTCAGAGCCTGTTTGTCACCGAGGTAATGCGCAGCACACATCACCGTAAAGCCACTTTTTGCTAACACTCCCCGTTCTTTAAATTTCAATGATATTTTCAAGAAAGTCTCAGAGACATAACTCCATCTGTTTAGTGGAAGTTAAAATAGGAGACTAATATGGGATTTTCAGAGCCCGAAGCTTGGACAGAAATGTCAGCACGGGTCATTTCTGACGGCTGTTTAAAACATGAATTCTGCAGAACTTACTGGTGTAGAAAAAGGGGTCACTCTTAGGAACTCACTGGAAATCTTTGGCAGAGGCTTTGTTACTGAGATTATTTTCAGGGAGACTCAACACACGTTTATGTATTCGTTTACTTCATTTATATGTTTACACTTGTAACTTATTTTTAAGACTAGTTCAGTGTTCATGAAGTGCCAGATGGTCTTGAACAGACCCTGACTGTCTCTGGTCAGCGTACGATTATTGTCACTCTGGTTTGATCATGCACGTGATGATTATCTTGTTAAAGAGGAAAGAGAAAGTACTGCATTTAGAATTAATTTTTCTTCCCCCCTTTGGGGTGTTTGTTTTTTTTTCCCCAGGTGCTTTTAGGTAATATGAACTCATTAAGTCTTTTAATTTTGTTTCTCAAAGTGCTCATTCATTTAAAAATAATGAATTTTTATCCCTATTTTTCTGATTGAATTTCAGATGATACATAGGCCCATCAATAATTTTGCCTACCACAAGGAAGTTAGGCTTTTAAAAGTGAAGACTGACTAAAATAACAAGATCCTATCACAGTATTTCGTTTCTATTGACATTTTCAAAAAATTAAATGTGTGTTTAAAATTGTAAAAGTAATGATCTCTCATCCTTCTGAAAAGAACGTCCTGTCTTACTTCCTTTGCTACTATATTAGGAAGATTAATTCCAGATAAATAGAGCCAGATATGTTTATAGTCTTAGATGTTTATTTTAAAGCAGGATGTAGACAAACTGGGACCGACCCATAGGCAATGTCTGGCCTGCAGCCCGTTTTTGTTAATAAAGTTTTATTGTAACACAGCCACACCCTTCCATTAACATGACCGCTCTCACATTAGAACTCAGAGCTGAGCATTTACAGCAGCGACCATGTGACCCTCAAAGCTGAAAATACGATCCGGCCTTTTGCAGAAAGAGTTTTGTTGACCCCTTATTTTAAGACATGGAGCGGTTTGTTGATTACTAATTCAGTTCTCCCAGTTGCTTAAAAAATACGATTTTGGAGGGATGACTCTCCACTTCTGCAGTCACCGCAGGTTGAACAGTAACAGCTCCGAGCTCTTCTGCCGGAGCCAACAGAACAAAGGCCTCTGGGGACCCTGGCACTAGGGTGGAGTGAAACAGCACTTCCTCTCCATCCTCTGCTCCAACCGAGAATGACCTCATGACTTTCTTTTTAAAACAACTTCAAAAACCTTTCAGTATCAACTCCAAAATATTATTGAATTTCATGAGTTTGAAAGGGCAGTCACGGAATCAGCCAGTCAGATCCCTGTCTTTCTGGAGTTACAGTTCTCTGGATGTTGATTTCTGATGTAACCCTCATCTCCTAGGCTTTCTACATCTCCAGAGGGGTGGGGTTGCTTGCTTTCAGGGGTTCTGTGCTCTCAGCCTTTGAATTTAGCTGGTGTCTGCTGTGTGCACTGTCAACGAGGGCTTATTAAATGAATGACTCTCTGGCTATTTAACTGCTTAGCTGTGTTTTTATAGTTTCTTATAATGCAAAATATTTAAACACAATAATTATCTTTCTTACCTGTTTTACCTATGATACTAAAAATCTGGGCACTCAGGTGTTACATTCATAAATTCACTGCTTATGTACAAGTGTGTGCTTATTTATTTCTTTTTTAGCTGGGCAGATACATGTCATACTTGAGTAGGTTTAATGTCCTGCTGGAGACTTTGGGGATAGGCTTTTAGTTGCCGTGCTTGTTCAAAAAGCTGAACAGAGAATAGGAACTCATGCGCCAACCTGTGTCACACCTGGTCAGACCTGACTAGGCTGTGCTAATGGACCTAGAGAGAATAGTGGGAGAACCCAAACCTATAGGTAATTCTGAAATCACACTTGCTTTGGAATGTAACTTGGAGTGTGGATGTCAGATGTTCTCAACGTGAACATGCTTTGAAAGTATTTCTGAGAAGCATTTACAAGAATAAAAGAGTATCATTCATCACTACCAGGCAAAGAGATTGCAAAGTTGTTCAGCAACCCCATCTGCCTCTGTTCCTAACCCTTCTCTGCTTTCAGAATGTAACATAAAAATCTTACACTGCCTGCCCTTCACGACCTTGCCTATAGAGGGCTTCGCATAGAGTCTGGCAGGATTTATAATCTTGAGTCTATGTACCACTCAGTGGGTCATCCTGGATAGTTGAATGAAAGACACCATGCTGGTCCGTTGAGTCTGTTGGGTAGTGAGGTAGTTTAATTCAATGTAGGGGATGTAGAAACTTACTTTTCTCCCCCCACCCCGGGGTTTCTTCTAGTTGGCATAGGAATTAAATTGATATAAGAAACAAAAACAGGGAGAAAAAACCCACAATTTTATTATGTGGACATGGAAGTCCGGTGATGAAACTAAAACCCCAAGAAATGACCAAGGCAGGCAGTTTTTACACATTTTAGACAAAAAGAGCAAATTTGTGAGGCATTGACAGGATAAAGAAGAGAGGTATTTGGAGTTTTAATTAGTAAGGAATTCTAAGCAGAATTTAGGCTGAAGTAGTAGGTGAGAAAAAAAATGAGGAGGCTTATTTCTGTAGCTTTTTCAACTTTCAGGTCTCTACCTCTGGTAATAAGGATTTTTTTTTTAGTTCTTAGTACAGGAGAGTCATTTTCATAGGGGAAATTTTTTCTGGTTTTCACAGGGACAGAGGAGGGTCTCAGTATCCTTTGAGCGGATTGACTCCCAAGTAGCTTCAGTTCCTAATAA
This sequence comes from Mustela erminea, assembly GCF_009829155.1. Classification (NCBI taxonomy): domain Eukaryota; kingdom Metazoa; phylum Chordata; class Mammalia; order Carnivora; family Mustelidae; genus Mustela; species Mustela erminea. Next base: position 11,997,471 of record NC_045628.1, read on the forward strand.
GCCATATGCTATTGTACATTTGGGGACAGCCCACCCTGGGCGCCACACCAGTGTGTATGCTAATGTCAAGGTAGGGGTAAAGCTCCCTACCTTGGTTCGTGAATGTGAGCACACATGGTGATGTTGTGGCGCCATTGTGAACTGGAACCTGAATCTTTTCTCCTAATAACCTCACTCTGGCCCTTATAAATAGAAGGAAGAACTGAGGGCAGATTTATATTATCCTTAATAACAGAGCTAGCTGTGATGTTAGTAAACACCCCGAAAGGGTCTTTAGGGTCACACTTTCCATCTACTTTCATGTTCTCCTAGAGGACACATGACTTCTGAAGAACCCAGGGCTTTGAAGTCAGAAGCCACACATAGTTTGTTATGTAAATGCAGCAACTGAGGTGAGGTTTGTCCCCTTGTAAAACCCGCTTTCTGATCATGAATGATGGTCACTTAGAGTGACCCCGTTCCAAAGGGTAATGTTTTAGTGATTTTTAAGCTTTACAGGATCCTTTGACTGTGGAATTTCAGGCACAAGAGGGTTGAGGTGAAAGGATTCTTTTTGATGTTTGCGTGGGCGTGCATTCGTAAACCTTCCAAAATGTCCTCCAAAAGCCGTCACATATCTTTTTTCTTTTCCTCTTATGCTTTTCTTTTTTTTTTTTTTAATCCGCCCCCTCATAGTGCATCAAAACCTATAACTCTGACTGGCATCTTGTGAACTATAAGTTTGAAGATTACTCGGGAGAGTTTCGACAGCTTCCAAAGTGAGTAAATGGTCAGACCGCACAAGGTGGGGTTATACACATGGGCAAAAATTTTTGCACTTGAAATGCTTAGAGAGGTATATAATATGCAACTTCATATGCAATCAGAGTAATTGGAGAAAATATTTCTAGATGGTTTATATGTATAAAGAACAGCTGTGATTTTCAGGGTATTCAATAGTAGGACTCAAAGCTCACACTCTGGGATTGGTAAATGGTAAAAAAACACATGGTTTACTTGTGTCCAGTGGTTCTTTTCAGGATATGGCTGACAAAGCACAGCAGGTAATGTACTGTCAGTGAGAAATAGAAGACCAAGAAAACGTAAATGCTACAGTATGTTTTATCTTTGAAAGAATATTTTGAAGAGACATAAGCACTTTATAGTGAATAAGTTTTATGTTAAAAAAAAAAAAAGTAAATCAAAGAGCAAACATTTCCCCCAGACCATTTTTTTCACATTCTTTAAAGTGTTAACGCATTCTGGAATACACCAAAAACAAGGGTGTCTGTATAGATTAGTTGTCATTAAAGTGAACCACGGGTAGGTTGGTCTTGTCTTGAGAGGTTATGTTACCAAATGGTAAATCGTGAAATGATGCAGTTGGTAAATTTAGGTAGAGCTGATTATGAAACCCGAAATCAAAATCAAATAACGATGGGTTGTATTTCAAAAGTAACCATTGCCAATGAAAATTTTACCTATAATGGAGACCCTATTAATATAGTTCTCCTCTGTGTTTTGTGGCATCTGTGAGTTTGAACCATTGAAACTATTCCCAGTGGACCCTGCTGTTTGTTTTTCCTATTTGTGTGGTTCAGCCACTCCTTAAGAGTGCTCAGCCAACTTCCCGATGGACTCTTTTTGAACCTCAGCTCAAATCACTCCCTTCCCGCATTATCTTCTCCAGATGGGTATGCTCCTTAGTTCTGTACTTACCCAGTACTTACTTGGGGCTTTTTAAGTTCTTTCCATTTGATTGGATAACTATCCCTGCTATCCCTTTCCATTTGATTGGATAACTATTCACTGCTAGTCTGGTTCGCACTATTCTCCTGGCTATCGTAGAACAGACTATGAGATGTAGTGAACTTCCTGGAAGAGAGACCCTTTCACCACTGGTCGATTTCATCTTTGGCATTAATAATTTTCCAGTTGTGTGGTAAGAAAGAGAGGGAGGATTCTAACAGTGATTAAGAACATAGATTCTGTACTCTGTCTGCATCTTCTGCTCACTCTGCCCTCTGTCAATCTGGGTCATTTTGTCTATTGTCAAGACACCAGCCCCCATCATGTAAAGGACTGAAGGAGATAGTACATGTGAAGCCCAGTGCTTAGATCATACTGTTTAATAAATGCTGGCCACCATTACTGTGCTTTTGTTAACACTGTCGTCATCAAGGCAGGGCCTCCCACTCTGAAGGCCATGGCCCCATTTCCCATTTTCTCTTATAAACTTCATTTTGAAAGTCATTCTACTGGGGTGCCTGGCTGGCTCAATCAGTTAAGTGTCTGACTATTGATTTTTGGCTCAGGCCATGATCTCAGGGTTGTGAGATCAAGCCCCAAGTTGGGCCCTGAGGTCGGCGTGGAGTCTGCTTGAGATTCTCCCTCTCCCCCTTCCCCCGCTCGTGGTCTCTCTCTCTCTCTCTCTCAAATAAATAAATCTTTTTTTAAAAAAAAGTTATTCTACCAAGTCTTATTTATTAGTAGACTTCAACTTTTTTTTTTTTTTTTTTTTTTGAGTAGGCTCCATAGAGCCCAACGTGGGGCTTGATCATGACCCCAAGATTAAGACCTGAGCTGAAATCAAGAGTACACACACTCAACCAATGGAAACACCCAGATGCCCCTACACTTTCCCCATTGTCAGTATATTTATGCCAGCTTTTCTCCATGGGTTTTGGGGTTTTTTTATCTCTGGGATCACCCACTTTGCAAAGCAGTAGTGCTGATTCTGTTCTTCAACTGAGTGGGCCAGCTTTGGGTTTGTTAAATGGTGGTTCCTCTGATCGGGGAAGAAATGCAATTATAAAACAAATTTATTTCTTCTCTTTAAAGCAAAGTGGCCAAGTTGGATAAACTTCCAGTTCATGTCTATGAAGTTGATGAGGAGGTTGACAAAGATGAGGTAGGTGATCGCTTACAGATTTAAAATTTGATTTTGTTTATAGATTTGCAAGATTGGTTGGAAAATTACCAGCATTTAGCCAAAAGAGGAGTTGAACTGTTTCTTAAAACAGGGGAAGAATTTTTTTTTAAATGTATTGTTGGATTGATTGAAATAAAGTCTCCCTTTCAACTTGACTGCTTAGTGGTACAAGTTCTTCTTGTCTTGTTTATTTGTTCTGAGATCATTTTCAAAGGCCTGGATAAGATTTGGCTACATTGTTAAAAAATATCAAGATTACTTAGACCTTAAGTTTAACTTGTTTTTCAACAGAATATCTTGAAACAAACCAGTAGACTTTAAATAGCTCTTTCCTCAGTAATGGCTTTGAGTGAAGTATATGGTACCAAGAAGCTTTGCTTTTTCTGTCTTTTCTTTAAACAAGCCCACTCCCCCTGCTCTTGGAAAAGTGCATAGAGAGAACTGAGCATTAAGATGACTGAACAAGAGACCTACTAAAAAGTCGATTCAACCTGTTTATCCATTTCTCATTCTCCCTATTAGATGCCTCATTGTGAGTTGGGTAGGGGGGATGTCCTTATTGATTGATTGATTCATTGATTATCAGCTAAACCATAACACCAGCCACTCAAGAATGTTAAAGCATCCATGGTAGCAAATTATTTTAGAAACCACTCACAAAATAATTCTCGGAAGAGTAAGTAGTCATCCAAAATGAAAAGATGCTAAAAAAAAAAACAAAACCCCAAACTTGATGCTGATTAGTAGTTTAAAAAAAAAAACTTGAACCAATTGAAATAATGCATGTAAAGGCACACAACAAACAGTAAAATCCTGGACAGGTAAGTTATTTCTCTTATTGCTAATAATAAGAACATTAAACCACCAATATGAATATTGAGATGGTCTAAAACAAAACCTAAGATGGGTCTTTCTGCAATTGTCTACTTGATTGCAGCAATAAAGATGATTCTTAGAGACTAGTCTTTGGAGGTATGAGCCAGGTAACGTGACTCTGTGTGGCCCTCTCTTCCCACTGACCGCACTGAAGTGTCCAGCGGCCTCTGCCTTCGAGAGGCAAGGAGACTGCAAGGGAACCTCATGCAGGAGAGTGTGGAGGGCCCTGAGTCGGCGTGCAGCAGATTGGCCACACTGTGTATGTGTGTGTGTGTGTGTGTACACATGTCATCTGTCTGTCTGTCTGATGTACGCGTGAATGCCTTGCATATTTTCAGCAGCACCCAGCGGCCCCAAGCTCGCCTCCCTACACCAGAGCCCACAGCTCGAGTCAACCTGTAGCAGAGAGTCTCTTTGTTTTTCTAGCTGTGTCCCTTTTCTGACCCCTCCTCCCCGTTGGCTCTGTGCCCTCGGTCGGTCTTTCCTTCCGTGCCGTTGTCCTCTCCCTTTCTTTCATCCCTCCTTTCTCTCTGTTGCCTCCTGTTTCCTTTCTTTCTTCATTCACCTTCCCCTGAACTGAGCCTCTGGGAAGTTGTCCAGGAATTTGCTTTTGTCCTCCACTTATAGGGGAGTATAATTTGAAAACATTTTTCCTGAAACCAGGCGAGACCTTACAACCTGAGCGGTCAAGTATGGTATGTACTTTCTGTGGCTCATTAAATACTTAAAAATTTGGATTGGAGCTAGCTTTGCCTTTTAATGGGCTACAGCTTTTTCAGGAATTTAGACTTTTCCCTCTCTCTGACTGCCAAGTGGACTCTAAGGTGACTTGTGGCAGGTGGTGACTCCAGGGAAAGGGCTGGGTGGGGCAGCCTGGCACGGATGGAATGATTTTCCTGTTGACCAGACTCAACAGCAAGTAGGATTAGTAGTAGTAGGAGCTTGACTGTGGTTTGCCTTCTCTCCTAGGATGCTGCCTCTCTTGGCTCTCAGAAGGGCGGGATCACCAAGCACGGCTGGTTGTACAAAGGCAACATGAACAGTGCGATAAGTGTGACCATGAGGGTAAGGCGGCCGTCACCCCGCACTCCCTGCTCATTAAGCCCTTTCTGCTATAGGTCTTGGGAATAAAGCTCAAAATGAATGGGTATGCTGTTCTTCCTGACAACAGTGACACTGGCTGCTTAGTAAGATGCCTTCCTGGTGCTCAACCCCCGTTGGTACCGTCCCATCTCCCCCCACCTCTCTGCTGCCCCCTCTGCCCACCCGCGTGATGAGACCATGATTAGGCTGGTGGGAGGGTGCAGTCACCAACATGGGCTTTCTTCCATGGGTGCACAACGAGGGTGTTGCAGGGCTCCTCCAGGCCTGTCCCCCAGGGGCTAACCCTAAGCCTTTTGGAGAGGTCTACTGTGACAAAGTCAGAAAGGCAAAACTTGAGGAAGGGAAGACTGTTAGATTCGAAGGGGGTTGTGAAGAGAAGTGCAAAAGTGGTATAAAAAGCCACTCAGGAGAGAAGTAGGACCAGAGAAAGACCAGGATAAATAATAAAGAGGGAGAAGTAATGGAAGGGAGGATGGGCAGGGAGATGAAAAAGTTCACGGGAACTGCTGACCGTGGCGATCCTGAGGCTGGAAAAGCATTCGGTGTCACGAGGCAGAGAAAAGTTCCTGTTCTGTGTGAGCAAGAGACCCTGGGGAGCTGAGAAAGTTTCCATCCTTCTGTGCTGCATCCCAAATTGGAACTCACTGCACTGCTTTTGGGTGGTTATGTAAAAATATCAAATTCTGTGGGTGAGAAAAATGACCCATGCATGTTAAGTGAACCACCGCCTCAGAATTTAAATGTACTCAAATTATTAAATGTGATGGAGAGTCTTAACTCACCATTACATGGGGTGCTGGCCAGAATTGGGTTGGTTTTGGAGAGAACAGAAGTGGTTTTTACGTATGTATGCAGCTGTGGGTTATCGATAGACATTGGGATTCTTTTCATTTTGGAACAATAGCTCTGTGTGTGTGTTCTGCTCTCAGTCATTTAAAAGACGGTTTTTCCACCTGCTTCAACTTGGTGACGGATCCTACAATTTGAATTTTTATAAAGATGAAAAGATCTCCAAAGAACCCAAAGGATCGATATTTCTGGATTCCTGTATGGGCGTGATTCAGGTAACTGTGATTAGGGTTCCGTCCTGGAGTTTTCTTATCTGTCAAGAGTGCCATCTGTGAATGCGCAGAGTTAAGCACACGCTTCCAAGAGTGGCAGTGTTTGGGGTGGGAATAAAATAGCTCCCTGTCAGGTGAGTAAAGACTTGTTTTTCATCATGATGGAAGCTGGCACAGAAGGCCGTCCGGGTTCTGTTGTAGTGGGCCTAGCGCCCTGGCGTGCAAGTTCCTGTGTTTCAGACGTGGCTCAGCCGTTTTGCACCTGTGTGACCTGGGACAGGCTGTTACCAAAAGTTTCTTCGTATGTAAAATGTGCATAATGATTGTGTTTCCTCAATAGGGTACGTTGAGAGGTCTGGATGAATTAATTCGGAAATAGCCAGAGCAGTTCTTAGCCTCTCCGTGGTGACTTTTACCACTACGGTCATAGTACCACTAGCCGGTGGTCACAAGACACTGGCTTTCAGATAAGACTGCGGGCAGATCCCTGCTCTACCACTTACTGGCTGTGTCATCTCGGAGACATCATTGATCCTCTCTATGCCTCAGTTTCCTCATTTGTTAAACACGGATAATTGTCAAATACGGTTACTGAGAGGATTAATTAATGTACATAAAGAGCTTTAAGAAAAAAGGGGACGCTTGGGTGGCTCAGTTGGTTAAGCCACTGCCTTCGGCTTGGGTCATGATCCCAGGATCCTTGGCGGGGAGCCTGCTTCTCTCTCTGCCTCTGCCTGAAAGAGCTTAGAACAGTACTGGCATATGGTAAGAATTCAGCCAGTATTAGATATTTTTGTTACTACCGCACTAATGCAGTTGCAGGCTTATTCTTTTTTTTTTTTTTTTTTAAGATTTTATTTATTTATGAGAGAGAGAGAGTGAGCATGAGCAGGGAACCCGACGCGGGGCTGAATCCCAGGACCCTGAGATCACTACCTGAGCCAAAAGGCAGACACTTAACCAACTGAGCCACTCAGGCGCTCCAATTGTAGAGTCATTCTTAAAATTATTTGTGATCATGCATAATGCACTCCTATAATAATGTACTCATAAAAAATATCAGACTCTGCAGATAAACTGAAGGTTCCTCTCCATCCTAGTCCCTCTATTTCTCGCAGAGCTGCTGTTACCTGTTTGATGTAGGTCCTTCTATACTTAACCGAATTGTCTTTGAAAGCAAGCTGCCATTTTCCCAATCTGCCCACCCCTCCACCTGCTCCCCGGCCACTTTCCAGGAAGATCTAAGGCAGTAATGTACAAGGATCCATGAAACACAGGATCCTGTGAATTTGAAGTGGGTTTGAAAGCAGGAAGGGGAGTAGGGAGGAGATGAGAGGAATTAGCTAAGAAAAAAAAGCAAAGGTGTTAAAGAGATTTGACACCTGCTGTGGGTGGGTGGCAAACTGGCCTCTGTGTTTTCTCCCTGGGAGACCCGCTCAGCACAGTGCACACGGTTGCAAACAGTCCAATTAGTCAGAAGCTGTCCGAGCCATCCCAGAATGAAGATCATTCAGACATTTCTCATGGGGGCCCTCAGACAGAGGGCTCTGTGCGATTAATGAACAATCTCCTTGACAACTCCTCACAATAGAAGCAGTCACCATTATCAGAGAATTCGTCCTAAAAATGACTCAATGTTGGCTGATGACATTGGCCCGAAGCTCAGTTCTATAAGAAAGGTGGTTTTGTGGAGCCAGTGTGATTGAGGTTGGAGACACAGCTGTCTGGTTTGACTCTCTGGTGTGTGTGCTTGTGTATGTACTCACATGTGTAAGATTAAATTGCATTTTTAGCCCAGTAATACATTCCTCTGGGTCAAACAGTCAGTGCGAAAGGGCAATATAGATAGGCACGTTCCTGCCTACCTCTGCCCCACCCACTCCTCACCCCCCTGAAATGATGACTTTCACCTTTTTTGCTCTTCTTCCTGGGGCTGTGCCTCCTTAATACGGGATGAGGCACGTCTGCTGGTTTTTATTCCACAGTTGTGGACATTTTGTGATGGAAGGTGGCATTTTAGCTCCCGCAGGCCTCCCTCCTGCCCTGATTTAGACGGATTGCTTTCTCGGCCTCTGGAGAGCCGTCATTGTGAACACTCTCTGCCTTCGTCCCTGCATTGGATTGCCTGTTTTCGAAATCCCGTGTCCTCTTCAGTCTTCTTTTGACTTTCTTGTTTTGGAGGCACACATCCTCCAAGTAGCTCCGGAGAAATCACGTCTGAGTTGCTGATATCTTTTTTTTTAAAGGATAATATAACAGTTTTATTTTTTAATGTCAGTATTTAAAATATACCAGAAATTCTGTTCTCTGTAACTGTTACAATTTGGGATGAAACCATTTAGATGTCAGCCTAACCGTGTGACCAGGGTACACAAGTTTCAAAATCCTTTCGGGGAGACACAAGAGTTGCTGATATCTTGAGCGTTAACTTACCTGCAAATATTTTTGGTTTTGCGTTCATATTTGATTGAAAGGTGGAAATCCAAGGTGAAATTCACCTTAGAATTTGAAGACACTCCATTATCTTCTGGGTGCTCATGTTCCGTTGGGGGTCTGATGCTATTCTTAATCCCTGTTCTTCTTCATCTTCTCTTTACCACGAAGGACCTGAAATTTAGGTTAGTTTGTTTCATTTTGATTTTTTTGGTAAACTTTTTTTGTTAAGGCATAACGTGCAAATAGAAAATGTACACGTGAGGAATGTGTGCCTCTGTTTGCTACTAAATTGGGGTTTCTTTTGTCTTACGTGCTACAAACTGTGGGCGAGCTCTCATTCTGGAAACTGTGTCCTGTATCTTGGTCTTTTTGAACTCTGGTCAGTCTCATTAACTCGGGGAGACTGCAGGCCTCTTCCAGGTTCCCCTTCCTGGGCTGCAACACGGATACCGCCTCTAGTGGAACGCTGAGGTGCTGCTTGGGCTCACCTCATTTACTTCCCATCCATCAGGGATCCCCCGCCTGCCCTACCTGTTGTCAGCTATCTGAAGACAGTTGTTTTCATCGATTCTGCTCTGTTTTCTAGTAGTTAACGATGGGAGAATAAATCCAGATCCTGTTATGTCATCAGCCCAGCAACAGAAGTTAGGGGTCCAGACTCAGATGTCTACAGGAGCCAAGCAAGAAAATTAAGTAAAAGGAGAGGCCTGAGTGCAGAGTAAGAGGGAATGCTGAGAACCATGACAAACAGGACCACAAATAGCCCCGTCTTGTGGGGCCTGTCCCTTTCAGCTGTGGCTGATGCTGCTGGACAGAACTACCAGCTCAAGGTTGCCAAGTGATCTGGGTTTTTTTTTTTTTAATTTTTTTGCCCAACGAAATCCAGAAATATAAAATTTTACTTAAACCTTGGTATTTTAAATTATTGGAAACCAGTTTAAAAACAAAAAACCCAAAACACTACTCAGGAGATACCCCCCTCCAAATAATGGAATCCATGAAGGTGTTTTGGGGCCTTAGATCAAGGTGATCGCACCAGATAACAACTTTCACTGAAAATTACCTTTGCGTCAACTGCTCACTGGCACGTGGGTGACCCCCCCCCCCCGCCCCCCGCAGCTGAAAGCAGCTTTGGTAGAAACCAGATTGCATCAAAATAGTTTATTCACAGTGTAAAGTAGGCGGTACCAGAGTGAATTGTCAATGATGGTGAATTAACTTGTGTGGGATTTTCAAGTAGGAGTTTCATTTGTATTCTTGAGTTGAGAGACCTTTTAAGTTACTTTTCAGTTAAATCTTCTGGCATTGACTTTTAAAAGAAGTTTAAAACAAACCTAAATCTATTAAGAGTTTGGTCACCTGTGTCACAGTGGTTAGGTGAGATGCGTCTGGCATCCCTGGGTTGTCACTCTGTCCTGCCATGGCCTTTGTAACCTGAGCTTCTGACTTCAGGGGACATCGCTTTCTTTATAGGCTTTTTGTAGACGTGGCCAATGGTGTTAAGTGTTTAATGAATTGTAATCAAGGCTTCAAAAATGTTAAGTAATTTGTTTTTATCCAGATTTGTTTGTAAGCTAAGTGCCAACAGTTAGTGTGTGTGTGTGTTTAAATTGTATTTGGACACCGTAATTTTAAAAAAGTAGCTGATGAATGCTGTGGGTTCAAAGAAATGCATAAACTGGAATTTTCCTGAACAAAATCCCAGTGTAGAATCTTAAGGCCTCAAAAGCATTTTCAAACCTTGAAGTTGATTAGACTTATTTTCAGATCAGGATGCTGAGGCTGATAAAGAGAAACAGTGCAGACCAAGACCTGATGTCTCCCCGACTTTTAACTTATTTTCATGGCTGTGAGTGGAACAGAAAACCCATTTCACAGCCAGGCGTTTGACTCCTGGCTGATTCTGGCCCTGACATGAAGGGAGGCGCCCACAGTGGGCAGGCTGTGCGAGGGAATTTGACCTTGCCTGGCGTGGTGTCATGCTGTGTGTGTCTGAGAAGTACACTTCCAAAGAACACAGCCCGCCTTGGGGAGGGTCAGCCTATCCCTGCCACCTATGCTGAGCAGCCCTAGGGGACTGCCGCTAACCCGCCAGCATCTAGTGGACCTGGGCTGCTCTGCCCCCTACAGGTTATCCTCGGTTTGTGCATGCAAGGACCTAATCTCAGTCCCGGGCTGAGCTGCTGTCTAGTGCTATCCCTTGTTGGGGGGGGTGGGGGGGGGGGTGGTGGGGGGGGTGGGTGTGTGTGTGGGTGTGGTTGTGCTCACCAGGGAAGGAATGTAGTGGGTAAGGCCAGGGGTGCTGCTAAACATCCTGCAGTGCATAGGGCAGCTCCCACAGCAAAGAATTACCGGCCCTGAACGTCAGTAGTGCCAAGGTTGAGAAACCCTGACATGAGGCACGTGCATTCTCATCATTTAAAGCATGTGGCTTCTTTTCGTATTTGGAGCTGGGCATTTTATACATATAAAAACTGGAGGCAAGAGGGAAGGCTGTAGACATGGTATCCAAATACCTTTGGTGACTCAAAAATGATGGGAAAGTTCCAGAAAAGGAAGTCAAGTATATCGATAGATAATGGTTTGTTTTTTTTTTAAATTGTGGTTCACTTTTAAAAATATGATACGACACTCTATTTCATCAAAATTTTTTTTAAAAAAGGGAGCTGGAGGAGTTGAAAATTTTCAGTGAAATTTCACTCATTCAATAAATATTTTTTCAAGAGCCTGTTGTGTGCCAGACAGTGTTCCAGAAACACAGCTGTAGCCTTGAACAAAAGAAATCTCCGTCCTAAGGAGCTCCTGTTCCATTTGAGGAGACAGACAACAAATAAGATAAATATGTAAAATGCATAATGTGTCAAATGGGAAAATAAAATTATGGAGACAGTAAAAGCAGGGAAGGTATAGATGGTGATGGGGTCTGCAGGGAAGGGGCTTGCCCCACATGCCAATGAGGCAGCACCCGCCAGTCAATAATAAAGAGAAAAAATTTTAAGGCCATTCCCCTTCTCTTAAAATGTGTCTCTTTTACTCCTTTTCAATTTCAGAACAACAAAGTCAGGCGGTTTGCTTTTGAGCTCAAGATGCAGGACAAAAGCAGTTACCTTTTGGCAGCAGACAGTGAAGCAGAAATGGAGGAATGGATCACAATTCTAAACAAGATTCTCCAGCTCAACTTTGAAGCTGCAATGCAAGAAAAGCGAAATGGAGACTCTCATGAAGGTACGTAGATCCGCTTTCTCACCAACAAAGTTGGTGTCTTTAATTTTGTCAGAGGACACAGAACTAGACATACTGCACAGGTAAGTGAGCAGTGGGACAGATGGGAGCTCTGCAGAGAGCTTGTCAGTGAGGGTTTTATTACATTGGAATTTACAATCCTGACAACATTTTTATCAGGAAATCATGTAATGGGAAGAACCATGGCTTTGAGGGGGCAGAAAGGAAGATGGGAGTTCAAATCTCAGCAATACTATTTTTTGGCTCTGAGACCTTGGGCAAGCTGAGACCTTGGTTTTACCCATCTGTGAAATGGGAATCAAATGGAACTTGCTGGTTGATGGGAGGATTTAATAAGATTATGTATCTTGAGTTCCTGGCATAGAGTCAGCACTTAAAATACTAAGTATAGTTATTTCTATTACCGTTAATCTTAATCTTTTAGAATTTTAAAGACAGAATTAAGATGGGCAATGTGGTGGGAAAAACCTGGCTATGTTCTTGACAATTCATGTTTTATTTTAAGCCCTTAGACACATGATTCTTAACCCTGGCTGTACCTTAGAAGTTCCTGGAAACATCAAAAAAATTCTGTTTCCTTTGTCCCACCAGAGACCCTGATTCAATTGGCCTGGGGTGGGACCTGGGCAGGCCTGACTTTGAGTGGCTCTGATGGATGTGGCCATGTGGGCTGGAGCTTTGTTCTTTTTAGACAGTGTCCATACTCTATCAGTTATTAAATGTTTGACTCTCAATCCTGGGCATCAGTATTTTTTTAAAAAGCTCTGAGGTGTTTTTAATTGGCATCCAGAGTTGAAAACTGCTGTGTTCAAGGGTGCAAAGGAGAAGTGGCCTTTGACTTCCTGCTTTAAATAAAATACATTCAATTACAAGTGACTCAAATCATTTGTTTTGCAATTTCAGATGATGAACAAAGCAAATTGGAAGGTTCTGGTTCTGGTTTAGATAGCTACCTGCCTGAACTTGCCAAGGTAATATCATCTGCTTCTTCTGCTCTTTGTAGATTGGTATTGAAATATTTCTCATTTCCTGAGTCTGTCCAGGATAGAATCTGTTGAAATGGTCAACAGTTACATTGTAGTAAGTCATTAAAAAGATGTTGTGCTTTCTATTTTCTGAGCTGAATATGAAGTGAGGTTAAATACTGACCTGAGTCAAATTTTAGTCTGTTTTCCAGAAAGTACCTTATAAATTATTCTCTTTTTATTATTCCTTGTTCCTGCGCCTCCATAATATTTAATACCAAATCACAGTATTGAAGAAATAACAAAAATGCACCGATAAAGGTTTCTATGTTTTGTTTTTTAAAGATTTTATTCATTTATTTATTTTAGAGAGTGTGGGGAGGGTGGGGGAGGGGCCGAGGGAGAGGATCTCAAGCGGACTCTGTGCTGAGCAAGGAGCCTGACATCGGGCTCAATCTCATGACACTGAGATCATGACCTGAACCAAATCAAGAGTCCAACGCTTAACCAACTAAGCCACCCAGGTGCCCCTATTTATTTATTTTAGAGAGAGAAAGTAGGGAGGGGTTGGGGGAGCCGAGTGTGAGGGGGAGTCTGTAGATCTCAAGTAGACTCCACACTGAGCAAGGAGCCTAATGCTGGGCTTGATCCCACGACTCTGAGATCATGGTCTGAGCTGAAACTAAGAGTCAGACCCTTAACCGGCTGAGCCACCCAGGTGCCCCAGAGGTTCCCATGTTAAGCTGGTACTCACTGTGTTCACACATGTGCTCCCCATTTTCAAGTCCATAGACACTTCCAAAGAGGATCGTCTGTGGCAGTCTTGCCACTAAACCAAAGAGGGGTTGCCTGAGTTTGAGTTTTATAAATTGCTCCCGGGTCACTCTGAATGAAAAAACAAGTTATTATCTGTTTTTAATAATTTAGAGAAATGTGAAAGTTACCGAAAAGCACAAAGAAGATCAAAACAACCGTCTGTATTCCCACGACCCAGATTCAATGCTGTTAATCTATTGTCCTTTTAGCTTCCATACTTTTTAAAAGAATTAAAACACCAGTTGTGCTTGAAGTTTTTTTAAACACCATTCTTCCTCCCCTGCGACCTCAACTGTTGACAGTCACTATTGTGAATTTTCTGGGATTGCTTCAGTTTTATTGCTTTATCTTTACTCATGTACCTTTCATAATGATACATATGGTTGTGTTTCATGTGTTTAAAAATGTCATATGAATGCTAACATGTGATTGTGCACATGCTTTCTGATTCAGCCTTGTGTTTGAGATCCATCAAAACTGATTATAGACTAGTTCATCCCTTTTCTTGTGCCATGTAAGCATTTCATTTTAGCTGTTCTCTTCTAGTTTTTTCTATTACGAACAATGCTACAATGAATATCCTTGTATTTGTCTCCTGATACGTATCTATGAATGATTCTCTTTTAAATGAGAGAAATATCTTTGTTTTCTCTGGCCATTTATATTCTTGCTCTGTTACTGCCATTCTATTCTTTTTCTTTGCAACTACAGTGAAACAGAGACCCTACACACCCACATCTTAAACACTGTAATAGAAAACATGGTTTATCTATATACGATTATAAATAGACTCGCATTCAGCATTGACCTTTACTTTAAGACAACATGGCTATTCTAAAATGTAAAATCTCCCTCCCTGGCTAGGACTTGAGAGTATTGTTTTTCTTCAAGACTTGACTGTTACCGCAGTATCTTTTTAGCACCTGCCTATTAAAGCTAATTTTAGCACCACCATTGTAACCTCCTACTCAGCTGGGAAGGGTTTTGGCCTGTGTGTATGTATTTTTGTGCTGTGAACTTCTGTGTGTCATATTTTGCATGGAGATTTGCTTTTTTGTTTCTGGATGTTTGGGGGCTCATAATTTCTCAAAGTGTTAGGACTTGTTTTATGAAGTCACCGACATGTGCACTGCAATCCAGAATTCGAGAAGTAACTTCCTACACTTACTGGTTGAACACAGTGGACACCTAGGAGAAGACTAATGTTGATTAAAAATCTATACTTTTCTTTTCCCCGCGAAGACATACAGGAGTTGTGCCCTCCTTTCTTCTCTCACTGCCTACCTGGGCCTGGTCAGCATAATAATTCAGTATTTCTCAGTCCTAGGACCTAGGAAAGTTTTTAAAGTATATATGAGAGAATATAGAGATAACATACCTACATATATATTTGGGACTATTTTCAGACTGCATAACCACAGAACAGAATCTTTGGTTAAATCAGTTTAATTGGTTTCAGCCCCCATCTCATTTTATTTTGTTTTAGTCTTTCTTTTTTATTGAAGCAGAACTTACAAGGAGCACTAGTTGTATCGCTCAGTGGATTTCATATTTCTGCATCTGCATAACCACCACCCAGGCCCACACATAGCACATTTCTGGCACCTCAGCGACGGTCTTGCCCACCTGTCCCAGCTGCTACCCCATTGCTTTCACCTCTGTCACTGTGGATTAGTTGTGACTGCTCTAGTTCTTCCTATTAGTGGGTTGTACAGTACGCATCAGGCTTCTTTAGCTCAGCATTCTGTGTGCCAGATATTTTAAATACGAATGGAGTAGAACTGAATTTAAAACATTAACTATGCTGCCCTCAATAATGACAGGTACTATTAGAAAAATTTTTTAAATTATATAATCTCTGTGCCCAGTGGGGCTCAGATTCACAACCCCAAGATCAAGAGTCAAATGCTCTACCAGCTGAGCCAGCCAGGGAGCCCAGCGATAGATAATACTTTTAAAAACATAAATATGTGGTATGTGATGTGTGTATGTATTGGGTTGTGATATAAGCGTATTTCTCACTGTGGTCATGGTCAAAGCCCGAAAAAAGTATTATAAGGGGCTTCACTGTTATTTTTCCCCTTAGCTCTTAACTGTTTTAAAAAACAAAACAAACAAACAAAAAAAACTTCTATTTAAGAAGGTAGATAAAGGGCAGCAAGTAACTTTTCAAAGGGAGAAATTAAAAGAATAAAGACACTGAGGACATGCTGTCACGCAGTCCCCATGCTGCTGTCCCGCTCGTGATGCTCGTGTGGGCATGGTAGTGGTGTTGGGGGGCAGCTGGGGGAGCCCCGGCCCGACGGTGCCCCCAGCACAAGGATAATTGTAGCCTAATTTATAACCCTCTCCAGTGTTTCAGGGTGGGGGCCTTTTGTGGCTGTTAAGGAAGCAGGGAGTTGACTAATAACGGGTCCTCTTGATCTTAGGAGGACCGGTTCCATAGTTGCAGAATCCGAAGTTGACATGGCGGGGGAAGGGAGGGGAAGGAGAGCCTGTGTGCGCATGCGCACCTGTGCGAGGGAGGGCAGTTTAATCGGGATGAAGAGGCAGAGAGGTCAGCGCTGGGAAGAGGCGGTGGAGTGGTAGGGAAGGGTCCAGCGGGAGATGAGAAGTAAGCTGCGGAGAAAGGACTCGAGCCGGGGCGGCGGGCAGGCCCTGTTGGCGGTGGGAGTGAACGGCGGGCTCCTCTCTGCCCAGCTCTTCTTTCTGCTTCATTCATCCTGTTGCCCCGGCTTTTGTCTTCCACTGTGACCCAGACAGAACAAACAGGATATGAGTGACAGGAAGTTGTTTTAGTACAAAAATAACTGAGGTCTCGTTTTGGAATATAATGGAGGGGCCCTTGACATATGGCAAGGACGATATGGGCTTAGGTTTTCAGAATATGTTGTGTATTCTTGGCCCTTGTGTGGCTTGTACATTTGGTACTGAGCATCTTTATTGTTTTCTTATTGAAGATCCAGTGTATCTGCCCTGAAACTTTTTCTTTTCCTCCTATTGTCTAATATGGAACCGAATACATGTTCATTGTAAATGTAACAGCATTTATAGTATCAGAGCATGTAGTCTTTTTTTTTTTTTTAAGGTTTTATTTATTCATCTGACAGAGAACAAGCAGGGGGAGTGGCAGGCAGAGGGAGAGGGAGAAGCAGGCGTCTGCTGAGCAAGGAGCTTGGGACCCTGGGATTGTGGCCTGGGCGGAAGGCAGCTGCTTAACCAACTGAGCCACCCAGGCACACCTCGGAGCACATAGTCTTATCAACATTTTTATTAAATACACAAACTGTAAAGTTAGCTAATTGGTTTCTTATAAAGTCAAGGGTAATATAATCATGTTGCCAAGGGTAATATAATCATGTTGTAAACCCAGTGGCTACTTATCTAGTAATTTCTTTCTGTGGTTATCTTTATCTTTATATTTTTATACCTGTCTTCGGCATGTATATATCACCTCCTAAGGAAAGTTGGAAGAAAACCCTCGTGCTCCCACTGTCTGTTTTCCTTCACAGTTTTTCTCTTTTTGTGCTGTTTGGTACTCAGAGAACAGCAACTCACCTTACCTTGGCCTCCCCACATGGCTCTGAAAGAAGAGCACTGTTTACTGTTAATGCAAAATTGCTGGTGTTTACTTAGCTGGTAACTTCTTTTTAGTGAGTGAACTTCTCTTTCCAGGTCAGTCTTTTACAGCTGAACACAGGATGGAGTCCTGGTTCTCCACTTCATAGTCTCACTGAGGTTGCATGAGGGTGAGGCAGCCAGCTACTTTCGCAGATACCTTCTCTGACTTTTTTAAGCCACGTCTGGAATAGACACCTCCTTCCCTGTATCCTAATTGAGGCAACGATGTCCTTGTATCATGACACAAAGCCGTTGGCTGGGGTTGTGCTCGTGAGGTCAGGAGGCATTCCCTCTCTTGGGCCTCCTTATTCTTTTTTTTTTTTTTTTCTCCTTTCTAATTTTTTGAAAAAATTATTTTGAGAGAGAGAGCAAGTGCAATTGGAGGGGAGGGCCAGAGGGAGAGAATCTCCAAGCCGATTCTGTACTGAGCGTGCAGCCCAACATGGGGCTCCATCTCACAACCCTGAGGCCATGACCCGAGCTGAAACCAAGGGTCTGATGCTTAACTGAGCCACCCAGGCACCCCGGGCCTCCTTTTTCTAGATGCTTTATTATTGCTTTGTGAGGCAGAGGAAGAGGTAATGGCCGTGGGGAGTTAGATATCTTGGAAGTAGTAAAAACAAATCCTGACAGCTCTTTAAATATAGATTCTGGCCTCCAAGGAATTTTGTAAGTCTTCTTGTTCCAACCCATTCTGTTTAACTGAACCAACAGTTAGCAGAGTGTTTTTCTGATAACTTGTCTTCAAAATAAGATGCTGCTGGCCATGGTCATTGGATTTTAATTATTTTGCTTGCTCAGGGATAAATTTAAGACACAGAGTGTGCGAGCCTACAGCAGTCCTTCTGGAAACGCCTTGAATGCATGGTCCATAATTGCTGCTGCTGCTTTTTAAAAAAGATTTTATTTATTTATTTACTTATTTGAGAGAGAGGAAGAGAGAGGTGCAAGTGAGGGCAGGGAGCAGAGGGAGAGGGACAGGCAGACTCCACGCTGAGTACAGAGTCTGACAAGGGGCTCGATCTCATGATCCTGAGATCATGACCTGAGCTGAGATCAAGAGTTGGACGCTTAACCAACTAAGCCACCCAGGTGCCCCCATAACTGCTTCTTAGACAAGAAAGAAAACATTGTCAGGGTGGGCTGTTAGTGGTTACACTTAGGGTTCACAGGAGTGAGGGGAATAGCCTTTGGTTTAGATGAGTCATTCTCTTTGACTTCTGAGCAAGTACCAGTTTTCACAGAAAACGGCTCTGTCATTGTCCATTTTCTTCATGTTTTCCTTTCTTCTGAACCCATAGTAATTAGATGGGTTGTGAGCAGGATGGCAGTGACAGGGTCTGGGGAAAAGCCAGCCCCATTCTTCCTACCTCCACAACATTGGACTGACCACAGATTATTTTAAGAGCAGAGCTGGTTTCTGTCACTTCCAGAAACACTGAACAAGTAGACTGTGGGGTAATATTTTTTTACAGCTACATTTTGTGGGCCCTTCGATTGCGAAAGTACTCATTACAGGAGTTTATTTTATTATCTTTACTAAAATTTAAGTAAAAATAAAGGCGTTGGCTATGATAAGTAAAAATATCCGAAGTTGTATAGAGTTACTCTTTCCCTTCATGGTCTATCCCCACATCCTGGAGAACACGAGTGTTACTAATCTGTAGCAATTCCTGTTGCATCGAACTGATTGCCCATGGGAATACACACACATATATGGTGGTTTTAGTTTTTTTAAAAAAATATGCTCATGGTATATACATTACTCTGACACTTGTTCTGTCACTTAAAAATCTTGTAAAGATGCCCCTTGGGGGCCATAAATGTTGAGTCTACTCACTCTTCATAGCTGTATAATATTCTAAATGTGGGTATTTTGAACTTTATTTACCTCCTTCATATTCATGAACATTTTGGGTTATTTTCCTTTTTAAGCCTCTATAAACAGTACATAATAAGCAACATGTCACATTTTTTAAAAGATTTTATGTATTTATTTGAGAGAAAGAGAGCATGAGCAGGGGGCAGGGTTAGGGGAGAGAAACCAGCAGATTCCCCACTGAGCAGGGAACCTGACAAGGGACTCCATCCCAGGACCCTGAGATCATGACCTGAGCTGAAGTCAGACACTTAAGCGACTGAGCCACCTAGGCTCCCCACAACATGGCGTATCATAAGCTTAAATACTTGTTTTCTTATTTCAGTAGGGATGGTCTGTGGAATGGGATCTCTAGGTCAGAGGTCATTGTGTTTTTAATGCTTTAAATATTGCCAGGTTGCTTCCCAGAATGTTATAACAGTTCACATTCCCATTTTTCTATGTCCTCTCCAGGAGAGTGAAAATGGTATTTCACTGCTTTCATTTGTGTTTTGCTGCTTAATAGTGAGATTTTTCGATTTTCAGATGTTTGTGTGTCTTCCTCTCTGACTTGCTGTTCATATACTTTATCTATTTTTTTTCCTTGTCTTATAGTTGAAGAGTCTGTGTTGACACCACGCAGACTCAGAAATCAGGCTTCCATTTATTGTGTTGAGTTCTTTTTTTTTTTTTTTTTTTGCATGTACAACAAAAATTTATTGTCCCACAGTTCTGGAGGCTAGAAGTACAGGATCAAGTTGTGGCTGTTTGTCCCTCTCAGATTTGTCCCTATCAAATCTGTCAAAGATAAAAGATCTTCTTGTGGTTTACAGGCAATCTTGGGTGTTTTATTGGCTTGTAGATCTCTTCCTCCATCTTTTTAAAATTTTTTTTAATTGTGTTGAATTCTTTTTTTTTTAATTTAAGATTTTATTTCTTTATTTGACAGACAGAGATCACAAGTAGGCAGAAAGGCAGGCAGAGAGAGAGGAAGGGAAGCGAGCTCCCTGCCAAGCAGAGAGCCCTATGCGGGGCTCGATCCCAGGACCCTGGAATCATGACCTGAGCCGAAGGCAGAGGCCTTAACCCACTGAGCCACCCAGGTGCCCCTATTGTGTTGAATTCTTGAGCAAAGTATTTATCCCTTGTGGCTCAGTTTCTCCTTCTCTTTCTTTCTTTCTTTTTTTTTTTTTTTAAAGATTTTATTTGTTTATTTGGCAGACAGAGATCACAAGTAGGCAGAGAGGCAGGCAGAGAAAGAGAGGGAAGCAGGCTCCTCACTGAGCAGAGAGCCCGATGTGGGGCTCGATCCCAGGACCCTGAGACCACGATTGGAGCCAAAGGCAGAGGCTCAACTACTGAGCCATCCAGGTGCCTCATCAGCGTCTCCTTTTCTAAACAAGGATCATACTAGGACCTGCCCCCCAAGGTTATACAAGTTTTACATGTGCATTTGGGATAATATTAGCAAGAGATACTGACTCTTATCAATACATATTTGCTTTTTATCATTGTGACCCTTCCAGATAATTGTTATTCCCTGGCTCTGGGGCAAAGCCCTGCCTTTCCTAAGCCACATTTTCTTTCTGCCTATGTTTTACTTGGTAATTCCTTCAAACACTATTTATCAGGCCTCCCCTCTGTTTAATGCATTTGTTGTAAGCCTTGGGAGGAATCGGAGGAACTTTTAAGGAGCTTTGAGTTTGCTTTTAATCAGTGATATAGTGGAGCTGTCAATGTATCTAAGGTAGATGATAGGCTTTTAGGTCATTTTGCATCTGACATTGTCCGTTCTTTCCCATTAAATGGCTTCTCTAGTGAAGAATCTGTCCCTTAGATATTAGTGGCAACATCAGGATGCTTTGAGTCTATTTTGGCTAGTTTTTGGTTTTTTTTTTCCTTTTAATATGTTTACATCCCTGGTTGTTCTCTATTGTATGGACCTCATAGCAGTCATCTGTGCTGTGTTCATTTCTGATCTCGGATACAGTCAGCTTGTGACAACAAGCGTCTTTGAGAAACCCTCTAGGAACTGTATCTGCATTAAGAATCCATCGCTCTGTTGTAGTGTCTGAGATCACAGGATCTGCCTTTGTTGAAGACTTGAGCAGGAATTCAGAAGTAGAATGCGTGACTGGCAGTGGTGGCTTGCAGCACCTAGTACTGACGTTTTTGGTAGGAAACATCATGGATTGTATACAAAGTAGAGCAAATTCTTTGGGTTCAGCTAAGTATATTCTGCACGCACATGTTTGGCTCTTTTGATGTGAAAAGTTAGGAGCAGTGATTGGCAAGATGGAGTCAAAAAGTTGTCCTGTCCCGTGTGGAGAGAGCCTGCGTCAGCTCATATCGAACGATTTGTGGGAATGTAGGAATGCTCACCTCTAGAAGCCTTAAAGCTCCCGCTGAGAAGATCAAGATAAACTTTGCTGTGCGAAGAGACTCTCTCCCTCATCTTATTCAACATTTTTACTTAGAAATGGAAGTGGAGTTCAGATAGGTTAAGCGGCTTGCTCACGTTCACATAGCTAGGGGACAAGTGAACTAGAACTAGGACACAGTTTCTTAGTTGGTATTCTGGTGGTCCTTTCATTTTGCCAGACAGAGACAGCTGGTTTTAGATCTGGTCGTGGTAGAGTTTGGGTCATTGCTGAGAACCAACCTCTTTTGACAGCTTCATGACTGAGAATTTTAGGAAGCTGCTCAGTTTCTCATGAGCTGAGATCCAGCAATATAATTAATAGATCAAGGTCAGCCACCAGCAGAGAGGACAGGACACCCTCCCTACCCTCCCCACCCTCTCCACTGATGCAGCAGTGGCTGTCAGGCACTAGGGACACAGGCACTAGGCACTAGTGGCTGTCACTGACAGCCACTGCCGCATCACATGCTGAGATGTGAGTCGGTCTATGGGGATAGAGCAGGTAAGTGAGGGCATCCTATTCCGAATCTGTGGACTTAACCATGGAGATTGAGGATAATAGGAACAGGATACAGATTTAGAGGCACCGAGCGTGAAAAATAATGTGGTTGGCAGTGGCTTCCATCTTGTGAATGTCTTTGAAATGTCTTTCTGTTCCCAAATTCCACTTCTCCAGCTCCTGTCTCTGCCTCCCTTTGTCCCACTTCCTCTGTGGCTTCTCTTCTCGCCATCACTTCAGTGTTGGGGCCCTGGGGCTTCTGTCTGCAAACCCCTTCATATTCTCCCCCAGGGAATCTCAGCCATTCTGAGGCTTCTCTGTCCCCCGTCTAGACTGATGTTCTCCGAGTCTGTAATTTCAGCCTTCCTCCCTGCCTCGTGCTTATGTGCCATTTCTCTGTCCACAGGCATTTCTGTGCTCGGTCACCTCCATAAACCCCTTCCTCCTGACTTACTGATCTCAGTTAATGGCTACCCACGTGAGGACTAGGCTTTGTTATGGGTGGGCTCTGCTGTGGGGTGGGGGCAGGCAGCTGTGATAAAGAGCCCATTTGGGCCTCTTGGCCTTAACCCTTATAACCCACTGCCTCAGTCCTGCCCAAGGGGTTCTTTTAAAATGCAGAATCTGGTTATTTTATTCTTTTGCTTAAAAATAGTGCATTTGGATTTTTTGGTTTCTGAAGAAGATCTACAGTCCCTAACCTACAAATCCCAGATTCATTTCTCTTTACTTTCCCCGTCATGCCCCAGCATTCAGTTGAAATAAACAACTTAACCATTGCTCGGGGGGACTGTAGCTTTGTACCTGCAGGAACCTCCTCGCACAATTCCCTTCTTTCCTGCCAGATGTTCTTGGATTTCAAGGTGGGCCTTCTTCTGGAAACTCTTCTGTCACTGCCATCCCCTGGGCCAGGTTAGCACTCACTGTGCCTTCTGCTGTCTCTGCCATTCTTATCGCCTGTTTATAATCTGTCTTCTTCGCTAGTATTCCTTGGGGATAGGTGCTGTGTTGCATTCATGTTTGTGTCCCTAGTGCCTGACACATAAGAGGTTCTCAGTCAGTCTTTATTGAATGGATCAGTGGTGCCCCCTCCTGCCTGCCGTAGACACCGATGGCAGTCATTCAAGATCTGCCGGTTTCTCTCTCCCACCATTCAAAACATACTCCCTTCCCTTCTGGGCTTATACCTCAGTCTTCGGTGAACCCAGTGAGCCATCTAGGCTCATTTCCATTCTTTGTCTATCTGTGCTGTGCAGCCTTTTCATTCAGCCCCAAATTCTTGTGTTTTCCTAAATTTTGTGCTTCAAAGCCACCCCTTTATTCAGAGACTGTCTCCTCTTCCGTTGCTTTATGAAGCCTTTCGTGGTAGAATGCTTAATTATTCTCTTCCGCTTTCTTTGATTGTTTTGGATCCTCTAGGACCAGGTCTTCTCATGTGCTGCCCACTTGATAGTCTGTCCCTGTTCCTTGATGTGCCGTTGATTCTCCAGAATGAGAGTGGAGTTGTCTGGTGGCCTTGCTTTCCCCGATGGGACAGATGTGTTTGAACACCTCTGTAAAAAGAGGGGTTTTTTTTAATGTGATTTTTATTTTTTGTTTCTCTTGTTGTCAGAGTACCAGAGAAGCAGAAATCAAACTGAAAAGTGAAAGCAGAGTTAAACTTTTTTACTTGGACCCAGATGCCCAGGTATGAACTATTTTTTAATGTTTACATTTGAAAACTAAGCCAGGGAAAGAAAATGTTTGACAGATGATATGTTTCATTTATTTATGTGTTTGCATGTTTGTTTACTTTGGATTTATAAGCAACATAACAACAATATAGAAAATACAGGGGAAAAGGAAAAATAAAAAACAACCATAATCTCATCACCATACCACAACGACTGTGAGGGTTTCATATTTAGTAGATTGTTGAAAACTGAGTGATCTATCCAGGATGTCCTCGAGTCCACAAAGAACATATAATTTACCCCATAAAATGACCGTCAGAAAATAATAAGCATCATTACAGATTCCCTGCAGGCAGTGGTGTTTCCTGACTCGTCCAAGGCACATACGAGCCACAACTGTGCCCCCAAAAGTCCGAACCCAGCGTGGTAAGGACCTCCAGAGCTGCCCCCAGAGCGTGATGGTTTTGCTGTATTTTTCCCACTTTTGTTTGCAGTCTTCGTGTCTGAATTATTGAGCATGATGTTTTTCAAGGTCCATCCATATTGTAACGTGTGTCAGAATTTCCTTCCTTTTTAGAGCTGACTAATAATCCACAGTATGGGCAATATACCAGATTTTGTTTGTTTATTTGTTGATGGACACTGAAGTTGTTCATAACCATAATTTCTAAGCTCTGTATAATAACCCATTGAGTAGGCATACCATCATTTATCTGATCATTATTATAAGCTATATAAACTTACAAAACAGTAACACTGTTGTGATTAAATGAGTATATAGATATATATCTTTTCCATATTTTACAGAATTTCCTTAGGATGTGTTTATTAGGAGTTTTTTTTTTTAATGTGAGCATAATATATTTTTGTACATTTTCTTTTAAAGAAGCTTGACTTCACATCAGCTGAACCCGAAGTGAAGCCATTTGAAGAGAAGTTTGGGAAGAGAATTCTTGTCAAGTGCAATGATTTATCTTTCAATTTACAATGTTGTGTTGCAGAAAATGAAGAAGGACCCACCACAAATGTAATTTTCCCTTTTTAAAAAAAAATTTTTTTATTTTTTTAAAGATTTTTATTTATTTATTTGACAGACAGAGATCACAAGTAGGCAGAGAGGCAGGCAGAGAGAGAGGAAGGGAAGCAGGCTTCCCGCTGAGCAGAGAGCCCGATGCGGGGCTTGATCCTAAGACCCTGGGATCATGACCCAAGCCGAAGGCAGAGGCTTCAACCCACTGAGCCACCCAGGTGCCCCTGTAGTTTAACCTTTTAAAAAATAATTTACAAAACTGTTCAGAGGTCACCAGTGTGCCAATTGCAGTGCGGTCTAGACCGAAAATCCTAGTTCCTGATGGAGAAATGCAGTGTTTAGGTCAGGATGCCGGGGGTTGTTCAGCCTCAGGGACGGGATGTTTGTGATAAAAGATAGGGACAGAGACTTTCTCTTTGGCAGTGATTTATAGCAACCCTTACAAATAGGTTGAATAATTTCTTCTTTGATAGCAACGCTCTTTTCCCCCGACAGTTGGAGCCATAGTGATGGTCTGGATGGTTTTATTTCATTCAGGTAGAGCCCTTCTTTGTTACTCTGTCCCTGTTCGACATAAAATACAACCGAAAGATTTCTGCCGATTTCCACGTGGATCTGAACCATTTCTCCGTGAGGCAGATGCTGGCCCCCACGTGCCCGGCTGTGATGAATGGTGGCAGGCAGAGCTCGCCTACCCTTCAGGACATCCTTCATGAAGCCTCCATGCAGTATCCGAAGCAGGTGGGAGACTCGCACCCAGCAGTGGTCCTACCGCGACTTTTCTCGCATGCGCTGTGTGAATGCGTGGCGAGATGCTGCAGTGCACAGCTGGGTCGAACGAGACGGTGGAGTTTATGGACTGCGTATATGATTAGCTGAGAGGACAGGAAATGGCATTTGACTTGTCATTTCTTTTTTTCTAAACTTTCTGCTAGTTGCCCCCCCCCATATTGCCTTTTTTTAATTTAATTTTTTTTTATTGGGTTAGGGAGAGCACAAGCAAGGGGAGCAGCAGGCCCCCTCTCGCAGCAGGGGCCTGATGCGGGCCTCGATCCCAGGACCCTGGGATCATGACCTGAGCCCAAGACAGATGCTTCACCGACCGAGCCCCTCAGGCGTCCTGCCAAATCGCCTCTTTGGTCAGACGAGGACCTAGTGACAAGCACCGAGTGCCCCTGAGGGGCTGTACTGTGTCCTCACTCTTTGCTGCTTTAGCAGGTTTAACGTTCAGGAGCTTTGTTTAACGTGGCTGTGACTTTGACCCACTAAAGAAAATTGTTTGTTCCCTAGGGGATATTCTCAGTCACGTGTCCTCACCCTGATATATTCCTCGTGGCTAGAATTGAGAAAGTGCTCCAGGGCAGCATCACGCACGGCGCCGAGCCATACATGAAAAGTTCAGACTCTTCCAAGGTACGGCTGACTTTTACACTTTGTGACGATAAAGAGCAATTAGAAAAAAGATCTGTCTGTCAAAACAGAGGTGCTTAAAGTAGTCAGAGTTGGGCTGTATTTATATTCTGGAAGATGTACACTACTTACATAGATTTACCGTTCCACCGAACCTGGTGTGTCCAGTTTTCAGTGAAAATTAGTCCCGTATATATAGAAAATGCTTCAGTTGCCCAGACATCCTAAAATAATTGCCAAAGCTGTTGATGTGTCTCTCGGATTCTGGAATTCCCTTTGGGTCCGTTTATGCTGAAATGTGCACTGAGGCTGCAGACGGGAAGGGTCTGGCCAGTAAGGTCAGTGCTTCAGTCCCCTGTATGGTCCCACGGTACAGGTTATGGTGGCAGAGGTGGTGTGATTCCCATAGAAGGGAAGGGAAACATGCGAGATGTGTTTTTGGTATTTTTCCTTTCTTTGGTGTATGCTTCTTAGTTGGGGAGTGCCTCGCTGTGGACACACGCAGACTTGAATCTCAGAGGTTATCTAGTCCCAGATCTCCTTTCAGGCATCAGAAAAACTGGGGTTTACCAAGGTTTAGTTACATGCTCAGTGTCCCCCAGCTCTTGTGACCAAAGGCACTTGCCTGTCACCTTCTAGCTCATCGAGCTACCTGGTAGAGTGAGTGTTTGAGTGCCGTCTGTGCTGGTCTCACATTAATTTTTACAAGTGGTCCGTCTGAGAGATGACCCTGCTGTGTTGACAAGGACTGGTCCGCAGCAGGAGGGGACACTCCCCTGGCTCTGAAGGACAATGATCGAGCTGCTTCATAGCTTCTCCTCTTCCTTTCTGCGGCCCCCCACACAGCACAGGGGTGTCCCCAGGATGGAGGGCGGTTGTTAAAGAGCAGGTTCTAGGAGTCAGAGACCTGGGTGCAGAGTGCTAACAAGGCTGGCTGCTTTGGAGAAGTTGTGTCACCTCTCTGGGCTCTGGTGATCCATCTGTACTTGAAGGATGACTGCTCCCCGCCCGGGTCCCTCTCAGGAACAGTTCTGGAACTGCGCAGATAACATATGAGACATTGCCGGCGAGGCTGCAGATTAGTGGCATGCGTTGGACACCATTATCACTTGTCACCCTCGGCAAGGGAAAGCCCAGCTTGCCGGGCACACTGCTTCCAACAGTATGCCTTTCTGGCTGATGAAAGCTGAGTAAAGTTTAGTCCCTGGAAAGAAGCTATTTTATTTTTTAAATCAAGTTTGTAAAACTTTGCATGAGAAGCTCTTTTAGCTCCTGTGTTTGTTTGTTTTTTAAAAAATTTTTTGATTATGTTACATTGGTCACCATACAGTAGATCATTAGTTTTTGATGTCTTGTTCCATGACTCAGTGTTTGTGTAGAACACCCAGTGCTCCATGCCACCTGTGCCCTCCTTGATATCCACGACCGGACTCACCCATCCCCTCACCCCCATACTCTCTGAAACCCTCAGTGTGTTTCCTGGAGTCCACGGTCTCTCGTGGCTCGTCTCCCCCTCTGACTTCCCCCAATTCATTTTTCCCTTCCTTCCCCTAATGTCTTCCATGCTGTGTTTTGATTAATAACCAGTGAAGTCCCAAGTAAGGTCTACGCCCCTTTGTATGTAACTCATTTCCAGGGCCTACATGCTCCATCTTTGCTCTTCTGCCTGCCACGTGCACAGTTTAAAATTTGGCAGCTCATGTTGCTGCAAAATCACATTTCCCTTTGGGCTCAACTTTATGCTCTACTCCACACTTCCCAGTGTCCGTTGAGCATCTGTGCAAGTCTGCTCTTCCTTCTTTACTTACGGAACGGAAAGCTCAGCCATGTGTGCATTATTCCACGCTTTCACACCTCCGAAGTATTAAGGCAGAGATTAACATTTTATATCAGAATAGATTTTATATCAACCATTTTATATCTGTTTTATATCAGCCATTTTTTATCAGAATAAAAGTTTTGGCAGAGATATTTCTGAGGGATGACTTTCTAATGTGTATCAAAATTCCTTCTTCCTGTTTTCCAAGATGGTCTGGAACATCATTTAGATTACATTTTGTCTTGGAGGAGGAAACTTTTATGGAAAGTCTCCGTAGGTGTCCGCCATGAATAGATTAAAAAAGAAGAAGAAAAAGAAAGGAAGGAGGAAGAGAGGGAGGAAGGGGTCGAGGAGGGGGTAGGAAAGGGAGGAGAGAGGGAAGGAGAAAACCCGAGAGGGCAGAAACGAGTTCTTCAGTCCTTTGCATACCTCATGTTCCCTTTGCTCCCCCAGTAAGTCTGTGAGCTCAGGCCCTGTTTGCTGCAGGCAACAGTAAAACTTACTTGAAGCCTGTGTTTTAGCCTTAAATTTTATGCAGATATTACATTTTACTTCACAGCGTAATCCATATTATTAGAACCAAAAAAATGATAGTTTCTATCCGAAAATGTTTGAGTGAAATTACCCCTCCAGGAAGGTAGGTCGTTTTACCGATGGCTGCGTACCCCAGACCCCCACAAGAACATACCCAACGGGAAGAAGGGGAGGAACTGGGTGAGCTATGGGCGTGTTTCAATCAACACACGTTTGTAATTCACTCGTGAGGGCGGTGATTCCCACCACACAGTTGTGGTGGAATCATGATGTCTGGTAACTGGAAGGGGTAATGAAAAGTATTATGGCCCATGCCCTTCTGTCTTGAGGTGTGGAAAGTGGAGCCCAGAGAGGTTTAATGGCCTGGGGTCCCACAGCGAGTTTCAGTTTGACTTCGAGACAAACTGCTCTTTTCTCCTTCTCATCTAGAAGATGAGCACTCGTCAGAGCTGGTGCACATGGATCCTGGGGGTCTGCTCAGAATGCAGGTTCTGACCTGGCAGGTCTGCTGTGGGGCCCGGGACTCTGCATTCCCGGCAAGCTCCCTGGTGATGCCGAGGCTGCAGCTCCGCAGTGCATACCTTGGTTCACAGGCTCTAGATCTCGACTCCCATGACTGCTTGGACTGTGGTGTGCATTAGTGCTGTAAAAGGCCCTTGAACGTGCCACTGTGACCGAGTCAGGTTTGGCGTTCGTTGGTAGCTGTGCAGTGTCCAAGAGCAGACTTGGGGGAAGGTCATCTGCTTGAGCTTGAGCAGCGGGGGTGGAGTTGATTCGTTGGTCTGCCATGCATACTCTTAGGCCAAAGCGAATCTGCTTCACCGTGCACCATAGAGTTAATAAGTCAGCCCACAACAAATGAAAACGATCCTTACGGAGTGAAAATAGCAGTAATTTATACTTAGAAACTGAGACTCTAGCAATGAAAAACTCTGGCCTCACTTAAGTCAGCACCTGTAATGTCTTAATATAATGAGTATCTGTCCCCCCAGATTGTGGGAATTTTCACAGGCCAGGGCACATTAGGAGCTATACACGCTTAGTTTTATCATCGGAGTTCTCATTTCAACTTGAATTAACATGATATATTTTGGTGTGAATACCAAGTATTAGCTATTGTTAATAAGCCAGTGGACTTATAAGTAGCCATAAGTTCTTCATATAAAGAACTGTCAAAGCCTGTGAAATGGTATGCTTGTGGCCCATAAAAACATTTTAGAAAAGACATAACATTTTAGAAACAGTCCTCATTCTTTGAAAATCACTGCTAATGACTGTATTAAATAGAATGCTCTGGACCTCATATAAATCCAGCCATATTCATTAGCCGTCACTGTGCTTTTCCAAGCATCTGGTACTCTGATAAGAGCTTGTTTAATGAACATGGGATGATGGCTGTTTAGACCACAGTCCTGGCGATGGGATGCAGCGTCTCATGGCTTGATTCTGATGTCTTCAAGGTTGCTCAGAAAGTGCTGAAGAATGCCAAGCAGGCATGCCAAAGACTCGGCCAGTACAGAATGCCATTCGCGTGGGCAGCAAGGTAAAGACAACATCTTCTATACATTTGACATAGATAGAGATATATGAATAGAGGTATATAGATAGATAAGTCTATTCTGTTTATTGTTAAGAGACAAAGAGGATTTAAATGTGTAAAACTGAAAAATACGAAAGCCCCCTCCCTATCTGAATAATCCCTTAGTGGAGTCGCAGAGAGGAAAGGTGCTGGCTGGAGGAGAGCTGTGTGGAGACCGGTATCCAGGGCTCCCTGCACATGTCCCGAGGTCAGCTTGGGCAGCAGCCCAGGCAGAGGGAAGGGAGTGGGCTGTTGTGGCAGGGGAGGGGGGGGGGTCCCTGCAGATCATCCGTAATTGTGAGCTCTGCTTCTGAAGCATTTCACTGTGTATGTTATTCCCTAAGCACGAGCCATATGCTGGAAATGTTTTCTATGTAAATTGAGTTAGTTGTGTTCATCCTCATAAATGTCTTCCGTGTTTTTAGATAATGAAGTTTCTGTTAGCTACATTCAGCCAATGGAATAATAATTGGTCTTCACGTGGAAACCAAAGTTAAGTTGTGGATTTATTTTGGCCTTTTGGAAACTCACTTTAGAAATGTTGTTTGGCTATTTCAGGACGTTGTTTAAGGATGCATCTGGAAACCTTGACAAAAATGCCAGATTCTCTGCTCTTTACAGGCAAGATAGCAATAAGCTCTCCAATGATGACATGCTCAAGTTACTGGCAGACTTCCGGAAGTGAGTCTCAAAGCCTTTCTTGTTATTTGCACACCTGAGAGACAGAAGGTGTTTGGTGGGGATGGGGCGTGGGCTCTGCTTGAACGTCATAGGGCCGGTTGGGGGAGCGTGGAATTTTACCTCGTGTCCTTGGGAAGGAAGAAGACATTTAAAATTGAAGGGTATCCTGGTTAATTTTTTGGTGGTTCTGTGGAGTGGCGTGAAGGTAGAGATGAGCCTTCAGAGGAAGGAGACAGTGGAGGGACCACTGGCAAGAGATGGGAAAGGACTTGGCAAAGCTAGGACAAGTGGCAGTGGGAGAAGGGGACTAATTGGGGTCACATCAGGGGACCCACTGTTCCTCTGTCTGGGGTTTCCGATTGGGTGAAGGGTGGAAGGAGAGAGCAGTGGGTAGGTAGCGGTCTCAGATAAATAACCCCCAGGTTTCCGACTTGCACAGTGGAGCGACTCAGGTACCATTACCTGAGTGGGTGATGGAAGGGAAGGACAGTAGCTTACGTAGTGCTTCCTGATTACAAGCATCGTTTCAGTGCTTTCCCTATACCCATGAGCGTGTGAGTTTCCTAGAGCTCCCAAAACAAAGTGCCACAGACTGGGTGGCTTAAACCCACAGAAATGTCTTCCCTCGCAGTTCTGGAGGCTGGAACTCCAAAACTAAGACATTGGCAGGGCTGAACTTGCTCCAGAATCTGTGGGGGGAGGATCCTTCCTTGGTTCCTTCATCTCTGATGACCCCAGGCATTCCTCGGCTTGTGGAGGCTCTCCGTGGACGCCTTCCTGTGCGTTTCTGGTGCGGTGTCCTTCTTCTAAAGGAACTTGTCATGCTGGATTAGGGCCAGCCCCAGCGACTTCATCTTCTCTTGATTACGTCTGGAAAGACCCTGCATCCATAGGTACCAGGGGTTAGGACTTTGGCAGGTGTGTTTGGGGATGCCGTTCAGCCCACAGCAAGGTGGAGAGGAGAGGCCAAGCAGTGGCTGGGGCAGCCCGGCTGAGAATCTTCTATCACTGCGCTGTTTAGTGTTCCATCATCATGGGTTCACTTTGAAACTCACAAAACTGATTTCCTTTGCTAAGGACATTTCCTTTGCTAGGGACAGAAAAACTTCAGATGTTTTCTGGGAAAATTCTATGAATGAGAAAGAACTGAGGGTATTAAAAAATAATGAAATGAAAAGAATGGCTGAGAGCCAGCCTCTAGTTATTCTGTACCATAGGACCTTTACCATCTTAGTTTTTTATTTGGGGGGAAAAAACCCCCACGTGTCAAAGTAAAAATGTCACTTTGCTTAGAACTCAGGACTGGCTGTTAGAAGTTCATTTTTGCCTTATTCTTACTTCTCTTCCTTCTGATTTTTCAAAATTCTAAATAGAGTTGTAATTAGCATCTCTTAAAAATGATTACTTACTAATAGTGAGTGTTCTCATATACAACATGTCATCATACAGTATTGTCACATTTCTCCCTTGCTTATAGAATAAAAAGTCATCTTATTTTGTTTCGTTTTTTGAAAACTCCAGTCACCTTTAGTTAAATAGATGACAGTTTTCTTGCACTGGACTATCATGCAGTTCTTAATAATCACGATGTCAGTCCAAATGTAATCACTTAGGAAGGTGTACACACTATATTGTTAAGGAAGTGAAAGTGTATCTATGTGACCTCATTTTTGAGAGGAAAATATTTTATATATATATTTTTGTGTATAAATGAAGAAATGGATAGGCAAATAGCCAGCCAGATGGAAAGAGAGGGATATACACCAAAATGGTGGTCATGGTTGTCTCTGAGGGATGGCTGTATAGGTGGCTTTTCTCTTCTACCTTATGGCTTTCCGTGATTTTATTTGGGCTTTTTTTTTTTAACTTTTACTTTCATATTCTGACGAACAAACAATGGAGTTTTTTATGTGTGATGGAGGTTAGAAGCCCTATCAGAAGTTACGTCCTACACTGACTAGCTTGAGATGGCCCTGGCTGGTGGTGGTGCTTTGGTGGTAGTCCCAGCTCACAGTTCTGGTCCTCAGTGGAGGCCGAGGGGTAGGACCTTATGGGGTCTTTAATGAAGGAATGATCTGAGCCAAGAGGCCATGGCCAGGCAGCAAACAGCACAGGCTTTCCCTGGTTCAGAGCCCAGCAGTGTTCTCCCTAGCACTCCGCGCCTTCATGGGCATGCTCACGAGGAAGGATCTTGTGGGAGGAACATGACCAGTGAGGGACTCAGAAACTGGCAAATAGGGGTGTGATGCTATCAGCATCCGAAGGTGCAGCTATCATGGGCGGGGGGTGGTGGGGGGCTTTGTCTTTGCTTCATAGCAAGAATCTGGAGAAGTGCCTATGTCCATTCCCTCTGGTTTCCATAGTGGAGTTAGGGAACCAGAGGTTTCCTTTTTCTTTTTCCTCTTTTTTTTTTTAACCTTAGTATTGCTCTTTTCCTTTCCTATTTATTTATTTATTTATTTATTTATTTATTTATTTATACAAAGAATAATCCTGTGTCACTGGCCTGGGCACTAGCTTGGTTGCAAAGCTATTGTTTCTGTTCCCATGATTGTCTCAAAGTGTCATTTAATAATGGATGGGAAATATTTTCTCAAGCTGCCCCAGTCTTTAGAAAACAGCTGCCAAATCTCATAAGCCACTTCTCCCTTCCCCTCCCAGTAATTATCAAGGGCTGTGTTCCAAGATTTAGTAAGAAAATGATTCTGTCAGATAAATGGTATTGCTGACATATATGCTTCCAGAAATATTTGTCTAAGAAGAAACACGCCTGCTCCTCTTTTGGAGTCCAGTTTGTAACTCATGTCTATGTCGGGGGACCTGGGGCAGGTCATACGCCTTCTCAGCTTGAATCTCCTCTTCTTTTTAAGGGGGAACCCTCATAACCCTTGTAATCCTACACCTGTGGGGGGAATAAAGGAAAATGGATTGCAGGGTGATTTCTCTCACCGAGAAAACTCATCTTGTCCCTTTCCTTCTCAGTACACTAGACACTGGCCTTCCCGTGGAGGTTTGCACACACTGGATGGAAGTGCTTCTTAACATGTCTTGTTGAGGACGGGAATCATCATACTGTGTTTGTGTTCTGTCTGTGGTGCTCAGCTGAACGTGTGTTGTATCACTGTAAGCAACTGGTAAATGGTTACTGAACTATCTCATAGACATCAGTTCAGTGATTTCTTTTCAACAAAAACATCTCAAATTTCTTTCAATTGCATATACATTTTTTAAGTGACTCCAAAGCTTTTAGGGACTACAGGAGACCCAAGCACGCCTGTATTGCCGGTCAGTCACTTTAATGGGTCAGGACAGACAGTAGAGAAGTGGGAACCAGGCAGCTGCAACACAGAGGTGAGGACACCCAGCCTGTTGGCATGGAATGACTGCTGGTTTGTGATACTCTCCCTGCCTCTGGGGATTGTCGAGCAGTTGTATGGGCAATGGGAAGAGAAAAAACCTTTTCTTTTCCTAAGAGCGAGAGTGAGCCTCATTCCTAACTTCATATGTATACAAAAGCAGTTCCCAAATTCCAGATACCCTACATGTGGCTACTGTATCCATTTTTTAAATGAAGTTTTAGGATGGGTTTTCATGCTCAAGTATTTTAAGTTTTACATGGAATATATATATACTTTACAGATTTAAACAAAACCTAATCCCAGTCTCAAGAGAATCCGCTTTGTGTAACACACACACACCCACACACCCACCACCACCACTTCGCAAATGCATGTAAAAAAGGCAGTAGAATTTCTGTTGTTTGTAGGTTTGGATGTCTGATAAGCCACGTTCAATAAACCCCCTAAATTTCTGAAGTAAGTTGAACATTATATTTAAAAAACTAAGCTTCCACAAAGCCCATGTGCTGTGTGGTGTGGAACTAAGCTCAGATCTGTGCTTTCTTAGAAATGCGTGGACATAATGCCTCTGTAGAACTAGCAGCCAGAAGCAGAAGCTCTCGGCAGAGGGAAGAAACCAAATGAGGAATAAGTATAGTCAGATAGAGAAGGAAATAACACATTATACAGAGAGTTCCAGCAAAGATTGTTGAATTGAAATTAGTTGCTTAGCAATCCAATTATCCCAAGTTCATATGAGGATGATGTCAGAGGGATAGAAAGAGTGGTGAAGAAGGTACCGACCCATTTATGGGCGGAAGTAACTGGAAAGGGGTGAGAAAGATGACATCCCTGAATACTCATATTTGGAATATTCTTTGTAATAAACAAAGAACTTGTGACTCGAGGACGCAGCTACAGCTTCAGCGGTATCTCTGAGATTTGTGGGACGCCGTGTGTTGTGCTATATGGGCAGCATTGAGTTGTTTGGAGGAGGAGGTGGAGCAAGGCAGTATATGTCAGGAAAATTGAACACTGCACAGAAACCCATGGGTCCCTGGGTTGGTGTCCCTTGAGGAGCTTTGTGTGAAGCTGAGAGGGGCTCCGACGGTATCATCTGGGGGGCATGCAGTGGGTGGGAGGCCAGCGACAGCTCCCAAGAATCAAAGAGGCACAGTCTTCCTGCGAGTAGCAAAGAATATTGTGTTTTTGAACAAATCACACAGTGGGCACAGGGGCAAGCTGTAGGGGTGATGCCGGGCTATCCCTGGACATCCTTTGGCCAGAAATCATTTTAACTGAAGGCGGAATGTGTGGGAAGATTGTTGACTTGCCTTCCTGATTGTGATCTCTCTCAGGATTTCAAGGAATTGCTCATTTAAACTCAGATATAAACAAAAGACAAGCGGAAAGGAGAGAAACGCTAGGTGAAAGTGATTCTGGAAGTTGGAGCTGGCAGTGGGCAAAGATGAATGAGCTCAGCATCGTCTGTGGTCATAAGGATAAGAATTTAAGACTGTGGGAGGCACCTGGGTGGTGCAGTCAGTTAAGCATTCAGCTCTTGGTTTTTGCTCAGGTCATGATCGCAGGGCTGGGAGGTTGAGCCCTGCATCAGGCTCTGCGCTCGGCGAAGCGTCCTCTTGAGGTTCTCTCTCCTTTTCTCTCTGCCCCTCTGCTCATGCGCATGCTCTCTCCTCTCTAAAATAAATAAATAAATCATAAAAGATAAAAGAAAGAAAATAATTTAAGACTGTTAAGAAGTCTTGGTGCAGGTGAACAATATCCCAGGAGAGACAAGACACGTTACCTGTGAGGCTGCTTATCAGGTAACAGGAGCTGGGATAGGAACTTTTCAAAAATAGGAATAAAACAAAATGCAGAATCTGTAGGCCAATGAGCTTTGGTGTTTTCTGGCAGCGTTTAAAAAGACATTATTAAACAGGTGGCTTATGAAGAACCACAAGGCAGCATTCTGTTTTCTAGGAATAAGCCATGTCATGTTGAACTAGTCGTCCTAACCACATCTCTGCTCTTCTCTTTCTAATTGGGTTGCGGAACTGATACCACAGAGGAGTGCAAAGCCTCTGACAAGTATGTATTATGCTAATGTCCTGGGAACAAGTCAGAGAAGTGTAGCATGCATGAGTGGACAGTTCCAGTGTTGGAGTAACCAGATGCCAGGACGGGTGAAAGTGGGCTAGTGGTAAGCTTCTAGAGGCTTGAGAAGGAACCTGTTCTTGGCTGTATTCTGTGCAGTGTCCTCCTCAGTGACTTTTTGAGAATATAACTTGCTGATGAAATGCCTTCGTGACATCGAGCTATTAGGAATACCTAATACATGAGATGTTAGAATCTGGACTTAAGAGGGTTTGATCAAATAGAAGTGGCTCAAATGTAAAAGAGTACAATTTCCTCAAGGCAAAAAATCAAATCCTGTTCTGAGTTTTCAAAAAACATAATTGTATGAATTCAGGATGGAGAAAAATAGCATGATAGTAAAGCATATGGAAAAAGACTCAGGGATTTTAGGTGATTTAAATGTAATGTACATCACCAGGGTGGTGTGACTACCACAGAATAATAGTATTTGGCTACATGAGTAGAAGCATGTATTGTTCAAAACCAGATGGCTGCTCAGTCCCCACCTGGTCAGACCTTTCTAGGCCCTCTGTGTGCAGTTTGGGCACCTAGATATAAATGGAACATTCTTCTAGGGGGAAATGGCACTGGAGGAAGGCCCAAAAGAGCTGGAAAATGGCGGACGTCAGCAAGGTGTGGTTGCTGTTTGTAGATGGTTGAAAGGTGTTACATGGCGAAGTGTAACCAGGTCCCTTGGAGAGGGGAAGTTCCAGAGAGGCGAAGTGAGGAAGAGCAGCCTGGGTGTCAAAATGGCTGTGTTGAAGTCTCCTTCCAGCTGGGAAGGGTTGATGCAGTAGCAGTTCTTGTCAGGAGCGTCACAGAGGGCTTTCTGGGACGGGACTGTTAGACCCAGATACAAACACCAGCCATTTCCCTGTGCACCTACTTTGTGTCCCGTGTTTCACTGGACACGGGAGCCTAAGATGGCTTCTAGCTCTGTATTGTCACAACTCGAGCCAAGAATGGGGGTGAGGATGGAGTGGTTCACAAAGATAGTAGATCTTGCCCATATTCTTACCTAGATTTGTGCAGCCTAACATGGGAGCCACTGGGCACAGGCGACTACTGAACACGAGAAACACAGCAGCTCCAAACTGAGACGAGCTATGAGTGTAGAACATTTTGTATTCAAAGAATTAGAATAATGTCTTATACTAATTATCTGTTGAAATAGTAACACTTGGGATAAATTGGGTCAAATATTCTTTTTTAAAAAATTTATTTATTTATTTTTAAATTTTAAAATTTCTTTTCAGTGTACCAGAATTCATTGTTTTTCTTAAAACTAATTTTACCTATTTCTTTTTACCTTTTAAGATGTGGCTTCTAGAAGGTTTAAAATTACTTTTGTGGCTTATGTTATATTTCTCTGGGAAGCGCTGCCCTGGGATTTAGGTTTTAGAGTTAACCTAACTTACAGACATGTGGTTTTTCTCTTCTTTTGCTCCTAGACCTGAGAAGATGGCGAAGCTCCCAGTGATTTTGGGCAATCTAGACATTACGATCGATAATGTTTCCTCAGACTTTCCTAGTAAGTGTAAGTTCTCTGTAACAATCAGAGAAAATGTTGCTTGACTTTTACTTCAATTTATTTGTTTTTAATTTTCCAGATTATGTCAATTCATCGTATATCCCCATGAAGCAATTTGAAACTTGTAGTAAAACTCCAGTGACGTTTGAAGTAGAGGAGTTTGTGCCCTGCATACCCAAACACACTCAGCCTTACACCATCTACAACAATCATCTTTATGTTTATCCGAAGTACTTGAAATACGACAGTCAAAAGTCTTTCGCCAAGGTGAGTGCAAAGGTCGAGGTTTCCGTTTTGGTATCAGACTCTCTTGGGTTTTGGCTTCTCCTGTTCTCTTATAAATACATATTCTGGCTTTTTGTTTCATTTTCTTTTTCCTTTTTTCTTTAAATATTGCTGCAGGCCAGAAATATTGCTATTTGCGTTGAATTCAAAGATTCAGATGAGGAAGACTCTCAGCCTCTGAAGGTTTGTTTTTTTATGTATGTTTGCACTTTTCCATTTTATTTTATTTTATTTTTAAAGATTTTTTTTATTTATTTGACAGAGAGAGAGAAAGATCACAGGTGGGCAGAGAGGCAGACAGAGAGAGAGAGAGGGGGAAACAGGCTCCCTGCCAAGCAGAGGGTCCAATGCGGGGCTCGATTCCAGGACCCTGAGACCATGACCTGAGCTGAAAGCAGACGCTTAACCCACTGAGCCACCCAGGCGCCCCTATTTTTCCAATTTAAAAATGGACCTGCGTGGTATTGCACAACTAAAGGAATTTAGCACATTACAATCAACAGACACAAAAATATTGTGACTTCACAATATTTAACCACATTGGCTGAACTTTACAGACTGTGGAGTAATTGCGTTCTTGCTCCTCATTGGCTGTTTCTGTTTAATTACACTCTTTAGGGATGAAGGTTTCTTATGTGTGTTTAGTTCAGTAAACATACCATGTCTTACTATGAGCCAGCCTTTGTGTGAGTGCTAAGAATTATATTAGTAAGATTGGTAACAGAAATAATAATAAAAATAGATTGATATTTATTATTATAGTATAGTAATAATAATAGTAATAAATCATTGGTGATGTTTACTGAATGCTTATTATAGTGCAGTCTCTGAACTTAGAGCCCCTTATAGGTATTAAACTCCTTTAATTCTCCTAACAGTATTTTTTAGATGAGACTAAAGCACAGAATTTAAATAAGTTGCTTTCGGCGATCCCTTAGTAGAACCACTGTGCAAAACCCAGGTAGCCTGGCTTCACATTCTTTACTATAACTATGTGGAAATGACTTTCCAAGAAGGGAAGGAGATAAAGATGCAAAGAAGAATATAATAATAGTTTATGCCCTCAAGAAATTCACGGCTTAGTGGGAAAGGTAGTCATGGAGAAAAAGCTCCTGGCACATAGAAATGGTTTGTTGTCCAAACTGAATAATTAGTACAAAAAATGCTGAGGGGGCACAGAGGATGGAATTAATTGTTTCTTGATGGACACATGGGAGTTCGGTGCCCACGGAAGGGAAGGTCATTCAGACAGAGGGACTGTGAGTGTGGGTGTGGAGCTGTGAAAGGGACCTGTGGACAGGTTAGCGCAAGGACAGGTGTGTGTGCTGTGGGGAGGGAGGTGGACGGGAGGGTGGACGGGAGGGTGGGGTGGACCCAGGAGAAAGGGGGCTGAAGGCTCTGGAGTCTCCTAGGTGGAAGAAATCCACGACACGCCAGAGTTTAATTTCTGACTCTGTTCATTAAATACTGGTGTCTTTCTTCGCTAACTCTTACTTTAGTGCATTTATGGCAGACCTGGAGGGCCCGTGTTCATAAGAAGTGCTTTTGCTGCAGTTTTACACCATCACCAAAACCCTGAATTTTATGATGAGGTAAGCGAGGAGGTTTTCAAGGGAAAACCCAGTTAACCAGCCTTAAGGAAAACTCTAAGTTCTTTGCTTAGTAAAGTAAAAAACAAGAGAAAGTGCATACTATACTGGAATTACAGTGCTAGAACCAAAGATTGGAGCATTTATTTTACATCATCTTTTCTAATTACAAACGTAACATTCATTCTAAAAACTTGGAAAATGCAGATAATAGAAAAGAAAAAGTCAAAATCTCTGCTCTGTTACTACCAAATTAATATTCTGACATATTTTCTTACAGATCATACTTAAGTGTAGTTATGTTCGTCGGACCTGAGAATCTTTCTTTCTCATTATTGGGTTTCTTTATGTAGAATGATAGGGTAGCTCATTGAAACTACCCTAGGAATCTTTCTTTGAAATGTTCTATCCTGGTTTTTCATTGTGCCGTTGCTGTGTTAAGGTAATGTAGTGGTTGATGTCGTGGTTTCCAGTTCTTTCTAGAGTTGAAATACTAACTCTTCCTTTTCTGGTTGGTGAATGTTTTGGTCTGCTCGGGCTACTGTAACGAAATACCACAGACTGGGTGCATGGTAAACAGCGGATGTTTGTGCTCACGGTCCTGGAGGCTGAAGTTGTAGGTCAGGTTGCGAGCATGGCCAGGTGAGGGCCATCTCCCTCCGGGCCATAGACTTCTCAACTGTGCCCTCAAATGGACAGCTGGGGAGTCCTCTGTTGGATCTCTTGTAAGAGCATTCATCCCACTCATGGCCTAATCACCCCAAAGACCCCACCTCCAAATACCATCAACTTGCAGGGGGGGTGGTAGGATTTCAACATATAAATTGGGGGGGGCACACATTCAGCCTGTAACAGTGTATTGTGGATCCATTTCTTTAGCAGTTTCTGTTCTCTCACTTCTTTAACTGCAAATGTTAGTATCAGTTCGGAAACCAAACGGACGCTTGGGCTTTCGGTGCCATGTGTGGCTGCTTTCATCAAGAATTTTCATTTTAAGATATTAAAAAGGTGGTTATTTTGTCTCCCTTGCAGATTAAAATAGAACTGCCCACCCAGCTGCACGAAAAGCACCACTTGCTGTTCACGTTCTTCCATGTCAGCTGTGATAATTCAAGTAAAGGGAGCACAAAGAAGAGGGATGTTGTCGAAACACAAGGTTTGGGATTTCATCATTACCTTGATCGTTCCTAACTTAAGTATTAGCTTCTCAAGTTGTATTTTGATTCTGAGCCCTCGTCCTCTTGAGGAATTTTTATTTTTATTTTTTTTTCTTAGGATTTTATTAATTTGAGAGTTAGAGGGGAGAGCGTGAGTCGGGGGAAAGGGAGGGACAAGCAGGCTCCCCACTGAGCACGGAGCCCAGTACAGGACTTCCTCCCAGGACCTGTAGATCTTGACCTGAGCAGATGTCAGACACTTACTGAGTCACCCAGGGTCTCCCCTTTCTGGAGTTTTTGATGAAGTTTGTGAAGGTAGCGTATGTAAATTGTTTTAAAAGATCATTTTAGAATTGTAATCCCAAAGAGGCCAAAGTACATTGTAGACAATGTTCTGCAGAGACGAGTTCAGGGCCTTAAAGATCCAGCAGCTGAGTAGCACTGACTTTCCTTCATATGTTTTTGAATACCTACAGTGAAGATTTTTGTGCTTTGTTTCAACAGTTGGATATTCCTGGCTTCCCCTCCTGAAGGATGGAAGAGTGGTAACAAGTGAACAGCAGGTTCCCGTCTCAGCCAATCTCCCGTCTGGCTACCTTGGCTACCAGGAGCTTGGGATGGGCCGGGTACAGGACTTTAAGATTCATTTATCCCACTACTTTCAGAAAACATGAAAAATCAACTAAAGCAAGAGTAACACAAAAAAGCACACAGTGTTTTTGCTGGTCCCAACATTTTGGTTTTAGTTACTCATTTTCAAGTAAACATAGGCCGGTGGAAGGCAATACTCTCGACAGCACAATTTAGAATTA
The DNA here is from genome assembly GCF_009829155.1 of Mustela erminea. Taxonomy (NCBI): domain Eukaryota; kingdom Metazoa; phylum Chordata; class Mammalia; order Carnivora; family Mustelidae; genus Mustela; species Mustela erminea. Next base: position 12,038,860 of record NC_045628.1, read on the forward strand.
CGGTTTGGGCATTGTAGAAGCCCTGAACTAGCAGCATCTCAGCGGGGCAATGGAGATGTGGAGATGCTGGATGACGTAGGAGTTTTTCACTGCAAACTAGCCATGCTCGAACAGGGATGTGTTCTCAGAGTCACTCTGAGTATTAGGAATTGTCTCCAGCTTAGAGGAAGTCAGGGTAGCCTGTTCTGATACATTTCTGATTCAGAAAAGCCTGGATTTTCTTAGATTTCTCTAATTGGTTAGTTGGTTTTGCATTTTTTAAGCCATCTTAAGTTTTATAGACTTCAGTTTTATAACAAGCTTAGGTTTTCATTTCATTTTAAATGGCTTTTAATGTTTTTCTGCATTTAAGTAGTGCCAAATTTGGGTCCATGTTTTGGAAAAATCATGAAAATATTCTGAAATCAGGGGAAATCATGTAAACTTCAGTTAAAATTGCTAGTCTGAACAAGAAAAAAATGGAGGTTTCAGAAATCAAAATAAGCACACATAGATGATTGGCCCTTTACCCATGTTAGGACTTCTGCTGGCCTATTTGCTGGATGCAGCATCTTCTGCCACCGCTTTCATGTTCCTGAGCTCTGGGTTGTCTAAGTCATTGGTGAAATAGGATTCTTTCCCTCTCAAATAGACAGTAATTCCACAGCCGCAACTAAGCAAAAGATAACTTGGAAAATCCAGGAAGGAGGGCAGTGTCTTCAGGGGAAGAAAGTGGGGGGAAATGAGTATCGGTTGCATCCCTGCTGTTAGACAGCCGTGACTCTTGAGTCACTGATGCTGTTTGGTCCTGTGACTCCTCTTCAGACCCGTCTGTGAACGTGGTGTTTGAAGCCAAGGTCACTGATTTGTTGGGATGGTTTTTTTTCCCCTTCCCTATCTTTTCAGCATTATGGTCCAGAAATTAAATGGGTAGATGGAAGCAAGCCACTGCTGAAAGTTTCAACTCATCTGGTTTCCACAGTGTATACTCAGGTATGTGTTATTCCAGTAGTGTTGGCAGTGATGGCTGAATGAATGAGTTTGGACTATTTTTTGGTAAAACGAAATCCTAATTGATAATGTCATATGGATATATTTTTACTCTAGAGGTCCTTCATTGAAGAAAGTGCATTATAAGGTGCTCTTATGTACTGATATAAATGAATAATATAAGTAACATTTCTCAACAGTTTTCTTCTTTTGTTGGAGGATCTTCAAAATCTTTTTTAAAATTTATTTTTTATTTCTTTGATATTTTCATTTTTATATGATCAGTTTCATTGTTTAAATAAAACATGCATGCTCTAAGAAGCAGATATTTCTGTTTCCACAGCATTATGCTAACAGGCTTGCTTTCTTTCTCTCCTTTTTTTTCCCCCCCAGGATCAGCATTTACATAATTTTTTCCAGTACTGCCAGAAAACTGAATCTGGAGCCCAAGCCTTAGGGAGTGAACTTGTAAAATACCTTAAGGTATCAGGTCGCTTTCTTAGTAACCCCCTTTTTAATGAGTTTGGGGTAGGTTGGGTTTTCATTTTGGTGGCGAATATTGTTCTTAACCACTTGCGAACCTGGGAAGGATGCTCTCAGCTAGATATTCTCACATTGATAGTCTGTGTGGTGGATAGTCATGGTGGCAAGAAGTGAACTCAGAAATAGGACAACTCCAGAACACTGTATGTTAACTCTACTGGAATTAAAATTAAAAACTTAATTTAAAAAAAAAAAAAGAAGAAAAAGAAAGAAATAGGACAACTCCTGCCTTCATCCTCATCCCACATATACTGTTTTTAGGCCAACCCCAAACACATTGTTCTCTGCATAGAAAATCACTCACTAGCACAGGCTATCAGTTGAGTGCTCCCCGGTACAGAGCACAGTAACAGGCACATAAGAAGCAGTGACTTTAGTCCCACTGTTAAGTAATTTCTAGTTAACCGTAGGTGATAATGTAACCTTGGAGAATGTGTGCTAGGTGGGGGAACCCTCCCCCGCAAAAAAAACCCACTGGAAGAACCAAAAGAATGCACATACCCAACCCCAGTGTTGTGCTGGGGTTGGGGTCTCCCAGCATCCTGGAACAGCGAGAGCAGGGTGGGGTTTATGTAGGGGAGCATTATCCAGAATGTGGTTCCATGGGAATGTTTTTTTAAAAGGAGAGTAGCTAAAAGAGCGCCTTAGGCATGAGGACAAAACATAAGAAATGTGAGAAATGGGGACGCCTGGGTGGCTCAGTCAGTTAAGTGACCAGTTCTTGATTTCAGGTCAGGTCACAATCGTGGGGCCCTGGGATTGAGCCTTACATCAGCCCCCATGCTCAGCGGGGAGTGGACTTGAGATGCTCCCTCTCTCTCTGCCCTCCCCCGCACACTCGCACTCTCTCTCTCAAATAAATAAATCTTAAAGAAAAAAAAAAAAAGAAATGTGAGAAATGGAATATGAGTTTGTTTGACTTCAGCGAGGAACGTGCAATGAAGAGTTCTGAAATCACTGCTTGGCCAAGTTTCCTTTCAGGTATCTCACAGAGAGCCTTAGGAGTTTAAGAAGATTCTTTGAATTAGTTTTCTGTTGCTGCTATAACAAATTACCATAAACTTAGGGGCTCCAAACAACACAAATTTATTTTCTTAAACTTCCGTAGGTCTGAAGTCTGACACAGGCCTCACTGGGCCCAAATCAAGGTGTTACTAATATGGCTGAGTTCCTTTCTGGAAACTCTGGAAGTGACTCTGTTTCCTTGTCCTTTCCCAGCTTCTGAAGGTTGCCCTCATTCCGTAGCTAGTGACCTTTTTCTCCATCTCAAAGCCAACAGCGTTCCATCTCTGACCATTCTTTCCTTTGGCATGTCTCTCCTGGCTCTCCCCTTCTGCCTCCCTCTTCTGACTTTAAGGACCCTTGTGAGGACGTTGGGTCCACCTGAATAATCCAGGACAGTCCCCCTACCTTAAGGCCAGTCTTAATTCCCTTTTGCCATGTAACATATTCACAGGTTCTAGGATTAGGATGTGGACATCTTTGTCCCCTATTCTGCCCGCCACTGCCTTCCATTGTTTAGATAGGTTTCTTCCATTCTTGTTTGGAACTGATTGGAAATTGCTTGGGGTTAGGCTCTTTAAAAAAAAAAAAAAAAAAAGTTTTTTCCTTTATTTGAGAGAGAGCGAGTGAACGTGTGCAGGGTTGGTGTCTTAAGGTCACACAAGGGCCATTGCATGTCCGCAGAGCCTGCATGCGATGGAAGGTCACGTGATGATCGCCTTCTTGCCCACCATCCTAAACCAGCTGTTCCGCGTCCTCACCAGAGCCACCCAGGAAGAAGTCGCTGTCAACGTGACCCGGTAAGAGGCGGGTAGGCGGATGCCTCCTTCCCTTTCAGTCTGTCCACATCTGGAGCACAGTCATACATATCTGGGATGCGAGTATGTGTTGACCATTATATTTAAGAAATTTCTTTTGATCCCATGTGTAGGGACCCCCATCTAATTCCTCGTTTCCTTGTTGCCTGTGGTGCCAGTAGCATCATCGTTGTTCTGCAGCTACTGTGTAATAATGAAATGTTCTCATTCCCACATTACTATTCATTGCTTTATTCATTTCTGTGGTGTGTAGGGTCATTATTCATGTGGTTGCCCAGTGCCATGAGGAAGGATTGGAGAGCCACTTGAGGTCATATGTTAAGGTATGTAAAATAAACGGTCCCAGTCATGTAAATCTGTGGCTCTCCAATTTTCCTTCTAAGGACTCATTTTTTTTTTAATCTAGTTATTTTGGGATGAAACTTAATACCTCTGCTTTCTCTTCATACCTATAGCCAGTGCCTTATACCTGAACGAGAGGAAATCCAAAGAGAGGCAGCCATTCATTTATTTACTTAATTTTGTTTTTCAACGTATTTCTTATAATGGGTTTTGCAAATAATAATGACATGGAGTTTTAAAAAGAAGACTTTTAAGTCACTCTTGGTAGGCCTTTGGTACAGCCCTATTATTTTCATTTTTCTTTTTCACAACTAAAATTTGCAGTAGAACTGTTTCTCCTGAGACGAAAAGGTTAGCGCTGGCCACGATAAATGAGAGAACTATGTGGGACAGCAAGAGATATCACTAGGAGGAATATCAACGGGTTCTTCATTTATGTAACTATTCCATAGACAGAGTGGCGGTTACCATTCTGAAAAGTTACACACGTGGTGTTTAGTCTTAGACACCTCTATAAATTATAGCTATGGAATCAAGTCACCCAGTGTCGGGTGACACATTCCTTGAAGTCCTTGGGAGGTGGAGTTGTGGGCTGGAGGACCACTGACCTGGGCCAGGTGGTTCCTGTATTGTGATGGGTTCCCTGAAATTATCCTGGGCTCCCTCTTTGTGTCCCCCTTACCCCCTTCTGTTTCTACACCTTCCTCTCCCACCCCGCACTTGTGCCTCAGTCCCTCACCGCCATCCATCCCTTGGAGCCTCTCCTGCTTTCAGCCCATCCTAGATAACCAGGACATTAAAATATCTTTCCCTTTTCTTCAAAGTATGCTTACAAGGCTGAGCCGTACATTGCCTCCGAATACAAGACAGTGCACGAAGAGCTGACGAAAGCCATGACCACGATTCTCAAGCCTTCTGCTGACTTCCTCACCAGCAACAAACTACTCAAGGTATGTTGCAGGGCTGAGCAGTGCGGCTTTCCGTCATGGAAATCGGTGGGAGAAAATCCAAACGCCGTAGCCCAATCTGCCTACCCTTCTGTGTGCGTTTACAGACCGCCACCACCTCCGGCAAAGGGGTAAAGAGTTAGTGCTTCGGGACCAACTTTGCTGCTTATACTTGTGCTTCTATCAGACCTGCAGAATATTACTGTATTTAAAATATCACGGGCTCTTAAGTTTTAAGAAGTCATTACATGCGAACGAGTGAAGGACATGGAGGTGGCGATTATAAAGGCGGCATCGGCAGGGGAGGCTCAGTCAAGAGGAAAATCCCAGATGTAATCCAGCGGTGCCGCTTGTTGGCTGTGCCGTCTAAGTGGGAGGCAGGAGAACAGCTGCCTTGCATGTACCTCTGGTCCGATGATGTTTTGCCCAGTGGTTGAGCCCTGCTTTGCGGTCACCCCTGTTTCGTGTCTGTAACATTGTCAGCCTAAGAGAGTAAACACCTCGCCTCCTGATTATTGTATATCTCACCTGGATCCTTTTTTTTTTTTTTCTTTCAGTATTCATGGTTTTTCTTTGACGTTTTGATAAAATCCATGGCTCAGCATTTGATAGAGAACTCCAAAGTTAAGGTATGTCACTTCCTATCAGGGCTGGGGTGGTGGCTCTTAGGGGAAAGTCTTTTCGGTGCTTTGTCGCTCACATTCATGAACGCTTTCTGTTGCTAGTTCCAGCACAGTCCTAGGTGCTTTCCAAGTATGAAAGCATTTTATTCCAAGTACTAAAGCCACAGGACTGTCATAAAGTACTTCCCCACATTTTATAGAGGAAGAAACTGAGCCCAGAGCGAGTTCCTTGCCGAGGCCGCGCTGCTAGTGAATGGAGGGGGCCGGGTGTTGAGAACAGTCTGGCTCCAAAGCCCACTGTCCCGAAGCATGTGTTACTAAGTCCAAAGAAAACTCTGTCTCCTCCTTTGTATAGCTTGGAAGGCTTCAAGTCTGTTGAAATGAGATTAACAGTTTAAGCATTTAATTTAAATGTAATTACCGAGTCTTGAACATTGTAGACCTTTCTCAGGGCCTTAGACAAGAGTGTCTGATGTTACTTCACGTCCTCTGGAAGCAGTGAAGGGACTCTGAGATAGCTCCTTGCTGAGGGGCCTGGGTGTGTGTGACACTGTGGGTCCCCATGCTGAAGGCATCCTAGGGATACAGGTAGCCTGTCCCTTCAGTTTTCTCTGGACCCATTGCTGTCTGGGTGTGACTGGCTAGTGCTGGCTGTCTGAAGCTCAGTGTAGATACATTTTTGCAAGATTCAGCGGTCAAGTGACAAAGCCCCTTTTGAGATGTGCCTATTCTTGGAGTTGCCATCACGACCCTGAATGCTCTCTGCATTGCGTTGTGCAGGGTCTTGAGTCTCGTGGAGAGCCGGAGGCCCGAGTGCAGGGAGCAGGTCACGGTACTGAGCAGTCTTTCACAGTGAATCTAGGGAGGACAGGGGAGCCACAGGGAGAGAAGGTGAAGGTCAAGTCTCCCTGCACCGGGGGTCAGACTCTGGGAGAAAGCCTTGGGAGAGGCTGCTGGGTTTCGTCGGGCAGAAGGTTAGAAGGTCAGAACTGAAAGCCACACTTCCTCCAGTCGAGCGGGTGCCTGACCAGGTGGTTTCCTTTTTCTTTTCTTTTTTTTTTCTTCTTTTAATTCTGGTTTTAGTGCACAGGCAGATGCCAGATGGAGGTGGACCCTGCTTTCCACAGAGTAACACGCCATCTAAATCATGCCCGGATAGCCTGCCAAGTGAGAAACCTAGCAGATTATCCACTTGGCAGTATGCAGCTAAGTGTGCGGGCAAGCGCGCGCGCGCACACACACAGACACACACACACACACACACATGCGTGCAGGTCACTTGGATGTAGTACTTTCATGTTACAAATGTCATACGCAAGATAGGCTGTGGGCTTGCCTTGGTTCGCTTGGGCTACCACAGCAAGTACCACCGCCTATTTGGCCTTAACGATTGTGATTTATTTCCACACAATTCTGGAGGCTAGAAGTCTGAGATTAAGGTGTCTTTAGGGTTGGTTTCAAGGCCTCCCTTCTTGGCTTGTAGATGGCTCTCTTCTCCCTGGGTCTGTGCATCGTTTTCCCTCCGGCATTGTCTGCGTCCAAATCTTCTCCTCTTATAAGGACACCAGTCTTGGTGGACTGAGGTTCACCTTCATGGCCTTGTTTTAACCTTATTACCTCTTATAGACTTTGTCTCCAAATATGTTCATATTCTGAGACTGTGGGTTAGGACTTCAACATGCGAATTTTAAGGAGACACAATTCAGTCCGTAACAAGGCCCCAATGGGTTTTTCATTGTTTTTGGCTCTAAATAAATATAATGACTCCAGAAAGATTGGTGACTTGCATATATTTAAAAATATAACTGTTTGTTCAGAAAGCATTCATTGAGAGCCTTTTATTTGTATGCAGGCTCAAGGGTTACAAAGTTAATTGAGGCATGGTTTATGCTCTCACAGAGTTTAGGTGGGAAAGTGCATGGCTAGACCACAGGAGCAATGGTCAGAGGTAATGAACACTTTTGAAACACCCACAGAAGTCTAAGTATCGGGCTCCTTAGTGGCTCAGTCAGTTAACTATCTGCCTTCAGCTCCGGTCAGGATCTCAGGGTCCTGGGATCAAGTCCTGCATTAGGCTCCCTGCTCAGCTGGGAGTCTGCTGCTCTCTCTGCCTGCCACTCCCCATATTTGTGCATTTGCTCTCCCTCTCTCTCTCAAAGATAAATAAATCTTTAAAATAAATAAATAAAATCTTAAAAAAAATAAAATCTTAAAAAAAAAAGGACGTATAAGTATCAATAACATCTCTTTCTGGAAACCATGGTAGAAAATTTAAATAGAGTAATTTAACTGCCTGTGTTTTTTTTTTTCAAGATGCTAAATTAAACCATAAAAATATAGGGGTGGTAGGGACCTGAAAGCTCCCTTCTGGTCCAGCTCCGCCCCTCTGCCACAGAGGTCGAGATGGGTACAGACCCGTGAGGTGCAGTGCCCGGGGTCACACAGCAGAGCAGAACCTCGAGGTCATGCTAGAGTCACAGCCGGCTGCTCCCAGGTGATCCGCCCTTTCCAGCCTTATAACTCAACTCTCCAGCACTTCTGGGCCTTCCAACACTTTGTTTGTCGCACTTTTTAGAACAGACTGCTCAAATGCTACCCTGCACAACCTTTTCTGTACATTAATTACATCTTGGTCCTGAAAGAATATTCAGAGAGTTTTTGGAAGTGGTTTATTTAAAAATTGTTATCCAGCATAAAAAGAAACACTCTAGCATCCAAAAGGAGAAAACTTAGCCATAAAATAATTTACTATAAAAAGAGATTCAAAATACCTACTTACCACTTTGGAGAATTTAACATTTCACTTTTAGAGGGCTCCCCTCTGACTTCTTCTGTGCGACGCCTTCCCCGAATCACATTATTGATCTCACATATTTTGAAGGTTTTATTCATTTTGCCTCCTATCTTAGAAATAATGAATTTTACGTGTTTGGGTTAGTTATTTTTAGGTCTGTCTTTATTTACATCTTAGGAAGTATATGTCCTCGTCCCTTATCCCAGGGTTCTGAATTGAGAGAACAAGTTCATATTCACCATTCCTGTGTCATTTGTGATTTCCAAAATCATGATCAAATTCCCTGAGAGTTTTTATACTTTCAGACTGAGGATTATTAGTACATGCAATGTGTTTATAATCTTGACCTTGATTTTTTTCCTCTTTGGTATAGTAGGGGCACCTAGGCCACAGGCTCATGTAAGAGCCATATAATGCTGTCAGTGCAGCTGAAAGTGCGCTTTCCAAGACTTTTTATCATAGACCAACATTTGGAGGCCAGTTTATGTAGAGCTGGTGCCTTGGGTGAACACTCTTGCTGGTAATGGGGTCATTCTGTCTACTGCATATTTATTAGAAGGAGATGCCCCTGAAGCAGGTGCACCCTGGTAGGTCTGTTTCTAATGCTGCACTCTTGAACATGGCCACATGTCCACCTCCCCATCCCAGCCAGTCCAACTACACTTTGTGCCATTCGCTGAGGAAGGCTGTAAATCACAACGTCCCTTTGAACTAGCATCTAAAATAAGCAATTTCCTTACTACTGCAGATGGACCTGGAAGTTTGGGTTGATTACATGTGACCGTGCCAGACCCAAGTGTTCCATAGGCGATGTGTGCTTGGAATTTACAATAGGCAGTTTTTGAGGAAAATATAAAACTGACCTCGTCAAAGCCTACTAAGGAGTTCCCAACTCTGAACCCCACTCAGCCTCTATGCTCAACACATTTTAGGTGTTCCTTTTCTATCACTTATAGTTAGCAGCTATAATTTCAGCAGACTCTTTTGGAATTTCCTCTCCTCCCACCTCGAGTCAAGCCAAATTGCTAGCATTGCACAGGTGTACGTCTCGCAAGCTGGAAAATGTGGCCTACGATGGGGTGAATATATAACCTTAGTTAGGCGTTTAGCCATCAACCATTTCCTGACTTAATTGAGCAAGGAAAGAGTGCTCAAATGAAAAGTAGGGAAAGGATGGCGTGGTTCATGTTTTAAACGAACTGTGCGCGCTTCCCCCCCTACTATAAATGCGTGATGGCAGAATGGGAGCGTCCACACTTCCATCTTCCAGCACCTGTTTGGAACAGTCACTGGCAATGCACAGAGCACGGAGAAGTGATACCAATGGCATAGATGGTGCATCGCCAGCCCCAAGCTGATGCCATCCCGGGGCGAAGAAGACATTCAGCTGGGCACACACAGTTAAGAGAACAGAGCAGAAGGGGTCTGTGTGAGCTCCAAAGTGAGAAATCAATGTGGAGGTTGGTGGGGAGCTTCCACATTTGGGGAGAAGACAATGAGCATGAAGCAGGAGAAAGGGCTCATAACCCAGGTAAGGCCAGGAAAATGAGGTTTATTAGCTAATAGGCTTATTTATTATATCTTAGGGAGCTGTAACATAGTCTCAGTGTCCTCTCCTTCGAGCTGGCGCATCTGTACTCACCACCCTGGTCAGCTGCCCATTACCCTGGATCATTTTCTTCCGATTCAGTGGATAGTAGTCTCCATAACAACATCTAATTATGGTGGTCTTTATCACCTTTAGAGGCGTCTTACCTCACTGTTTTGTTGCCAGATTAGGGCTCCTGATAACGTGTTGGTCATTTCAGTCTTCAAGGCACTGAGCTGACGTCTGATCACAGAGCAGCTTCGTTGCTCTGTTGTTGTGTTAATTATCCACTGTTCTTCACGACGTTTTCTTTCTTTCTAATGAAAACGAATTATTGTAGGATTTTTAAAATAAACATAAAAGGAAAGAGAAAAGTTGAATGAACCACATGTTTGAAGCTCTGTCACTCATCTTCCGCAGTTACTGGCCTGCTGCCCTTACGACTTCATATGTCCACCATCACACTGTTTTTAGAGCATTTTAAGAACTATCACCAAAGATTTTACATTTCATCTGTAAAATCTTGAGTGTGCCCTCTCTAACAGATAAAGCCTTTGAAAGAGATGGAAGCACCATACCATAATGACCCTCAACAAAGTCAGTGGTATTTCTTCGTTACCATCGGACACCCTGTCTGTATTCAGTTTCCCCAGCTGTTTCAGAAATGCCCTTTTACCATCACCTGGTCCGAATCAGGACCTAAACACAGTCTTCACATTGCATGTGGTTGATGTGTCTCTGAAGTTTCCTGGATTTTCAAACTGTTCCTTCCCCATTTATTTGTTTTTTAATGCAGTATATTTGTTGAAATGGGAGGACCATTTGTCCTGCGGAATTTCCCACATCGTAACCTCACAGTGTTACGGGGCATGGTCCTCTGTCCCCCGTGGTTCCCATAAACTTGTATGATGTTGAAGCTCAGTTCGATTTAGGTTTGGTTTGCTTTGGGGCAAGAATACTTCATAACTGGTACTATTGCATCACATCGGGAGTCTTAAAGTATCTGGTTAGCCCACTTTTAGTTTTGATAATAGTGACTAATAGATTAAGTGGTGCCAACCCCAGCCATCCACTTTCATGGTTTAAGCAGCCATCGACTAATTCTGGAGGCATCAGGTATTTCTGGAGAGACCTTTCTTCAGGAGTAGCCAGCTTGGGTAGCAGGCAGGTATGCCTGGTGGTCTGCGAGGTGGCCTGACCTGGGGTCCAGGAAGCGATCATCATCTATTGAGGCTGACCCCTCAGGATATAGAGTTACGGGTTGCGTATATAGAACAAAATCCCTTTGGCATTTCTAATTTTACAGTTTTGTTTTTGGAAGTGGGGAAACTTCAAATACTTATTATTATTACTTGATCCTTCCTTCACTGGGTTCTTGATTTTGTAAGTTTGCAAAGATTGTTTTATTATTGGTTTGAGAATTGAGATTATTGTAAAGCTGGCATTTCAAAATTCATAATTGGTTCTGGTATTTGATGCATGAAATAATGCATATAGAAATCACTAGATTTCAGTTCTAGTTTTAGAAAATACTGTTTCTTGATATTGGGTTATGGGTTTGGCTGTAGTAAAACAGATCAAAATAATGGTTTAAATAAGACAAAAGGTTCATTTCTCTCTCTTGGAAAATTATAAGCCAGTAGATAGCTCTGAGAGTGGGGGGCTTGTTCCCCAGGGTCATTTGAGGACTCAAGCTTCTCTCCAGTTATCCAGCCCAGGTGTCACCCTCATCCACATGGTTGAAAAGCTGGCTCACCCCCTGCATCACATTCCAGGCAGTGGTGAAGAAGACTTGGAAGGCAATCATCCCATGGACAGGGCTGGGAAAAGCATGGTTTTCCTCTTAAAGCCCATTGGCCAGAACTCAGTCACATGGCCTTTCTCTGGACTCAGGTTAGGCTGGGAAATGTAGTCTCTAGCTGGGCAGCAGCTTGCACGTGTGAAACCCAGGGGTTTCACCACTGAAAGAGAGAAGGAAAGTCAGTACTTAGTGAATCTCTCTAAGCTTCAATTTTCTCATTTGTAAAATGTGGGTGAAGATAGCCCCCTGTTGTAGCTGTTAGAATCACATGCATGAGTGGATAAATGTCATGGAGCATGTAATTCAGCTCCCTTCATGTTTTAGGAGTCAGTAATTTTTCTCATTTATTGGGCACATGGGTGGGGAAGCGAAGTGTCCAAGAGTAGAAAGAACACAGGCCTTGGGTTCGGGGTGGATCTGGGTTTGAATCTTTGTTACTTGTTAGGGTTTTGTTTGTTTGTTTGTTTAATTAAATTTAACTTTTTAAAAAGATTTTTTATTTTATTTATTTATTTTTTAAGATTTTATTTACTTATTTGACAGACCAGTAGGTAGAGAGGCAGGCAAATACAGAGAGGAGGAAGCAGGTTCCCCGCTGAGCAGAGAGCCTGATGCAGGGCTCCATCCCAGGACCCTGGGATCATGACATGAGTTGAAGGCAGAGGCTTTAACCCACTGAGCCACCCAGGTGCCCCTACTTGTTAGTTCTTGACTGAAGACACATTTACCTGAGCTCTCCATGCACCTGTGAAATGAGGGTCAAACCTTATAAGAATTTAATGGAAAAGCACATAAAAACATGTACCAGTGCAGTGCCTGATGTGTAGAGGATACACCATCCACGACAGCTAACTTTGAGATCTGTATAATTTCATAGGTAAGCATTTCTGATGGGGAGAAATTATTATATAAAGTAAATTTGACTGTTTCCTTTTTAAGTATTTTATTTATTTTTTTGAGAGAGAGCAGAGGGAGGAGCAGAGGGAGAGGGACAAGCAGACTCCCTGCGGAGCAGGGAGCCCAATGCAGGGCTCAATCCCAGGACCCCAGGATCACGACCTAAGCTTAACCGATTGAGCCACCTGGGTGCGCCTGAAGAAGACTGTTTTTAAGCAGTTTGAGCCGGTGACATACAGTCTCAGATCTGTTTACTTTCCGTTTGAATTCTTGAAGCTTAAACCTGAGCCACTGTTTTCTAAAGAGTTCTCTGAGAGGTACAGGCATTGAGGCCACCAGAAGTATCCAGTAAAAACGCAGCTCTGATGAGAATCTCTGGGAGAAGAGGGACATCTCCACATTTTTACAAGTACCTCTGAGAGCATCTTTCTTGGGGCTGGGGTCTCAGGTCTAATGCACACCACTTACATTAGGTATCAGAATACCTGTACAGTATTTTGAGAGAAGAAAAAAATCATTACTCTAGTCTCATTTTAGATAAGTAAGATTGGAGCTCTGGGTTTTTTCAAAAATGGACTTTAGGAATGAAATTTCCCTCTCCACCCCCCAGAGGGTCACCACTTTAAAAATAACATAGGTTTGTTCTAAATTCTTTTTAGTTATTACGAAACCAGAGATTTCCCGCATCCTATCATCATGCTGTGGAAACTGTTGTGAATATGCTGATGCCGCACATAACTCAGAAATTTCGAGATAATCCGGAGGCCTCTAAAAATGCAAATCACAGCCTTGCCGTGTTCATCAAGGTAAGGACCTCAGGGCATGGAGGGAATAAGTCAAGTGGCGAAATGTTCATTGTAGCAGTGACTAGTATACGGTTGGTGCCCAGTCATTGCCAATGGTGCATTTTTATGCTATAGGATAAACTTATGAACAGTAAATGCTGATTTCAACCCAACTTAAAAAAAAAGAAAAAAAGACTGGGGCCTAAATATTCCCCTTTGTGGCTTGTTTCTCTGCAGAGATGTTTCACCTTCATGGACAGGGGGTTTGTCTTTAAGCAGATCAACAACTACATCAGCTGCTTTGCTCCTGGAGACCCGAAGGTAACGTGTGTGTTGCACACTGGTTTTTGTCTTCCTGATTGACATCCAGAAACCCGGCTGTTTCTCTGGGCTCATGTCACGGCTTCTTTCTATCCCCGAGGCATTCTTGTCCCTTCTTTTGGAGATACTTGCTAGTATTTGCGTTAATGTGTAAGACATTAGGGATGCAGTAGTTCTGAATGTAAAATAAGCATACTAACTGATTTTCTCATAAATAACTGAGAAGATATCTCAACTACAAAATTAAAAGTATATGTGTTGCGAATCATGGTTTATTTAACATGGAGCTAGAAGTAGCCATGTAGGCTTTCTCTGATAGAATTATCTATCTCCTCCCTAGCGTGTCTATTTTAAAGCTCTGCCTTACTTGTTTTTTTTTTTTTATTGTATTAAGTCTGTGTCTATAATTACAAGCTGCCTGAAATTCTTTTTGAAGTAGGAGGAACATAAATAATAAATGTTCTAAGAGTCAGTGGAGGACATTGTTTGATGAAATGTGTTTCCAGTTTTCGAACAAGTGCCTACAGCCATTCTGAAAATCTGACGTAGTACAGGACATGTGGTTGTAAGAGGGTCGACGCTAACAACTGGTTGTATGATTTCTAATAGGTTTTTAGGATGCTGTATAAAATAGTCAAGTGAGGCATTTAACTTTCACTAACTGTCGTTTCCTGCAGACCCTTTTTGAATACAAGTTTGAATTTCTCCGTGTGGTGTGCAATCATGAACATTATATACCTTTGAATTTACCGATGCCATTTGGAAAAGGCAGAATTCAGAGATACCAAGGTAATCTATCTTCACATACGTCAATCTGGGTCTTTTCACAAAAAGCCATTTTTAATAAAAGAGAATTGATTGAGATATGACATTAGAATTTTCTGATTTTTTTGTTGATGAATTCATTTTTTTCTTGTTAAATTTTCATGTAAAAAAATACTGCTAAAATGTGGTATAGGAGCTTAGCTTGTCAGCAAAATTACTGGACTACAGGTCATGTCAGTGTGACTCTTTTTCATTGAAAAATTCCTTTGCTTAAATAGAAATCCATTTTACTTACTGTAGTTTATTTTTATTTGTTTCACTTTTCCTTTTTTCTTATGAATTAGCTTTTCTTTCACCAACTGTGGAGTCAAATGACACTCCTGTAGGTAGGTGTGGGGTGTGATGCTTGCTTTCTTGCATTTTCCTCCTTTAAAAGAAAAAGAATGCAAGTCATTGCTGAAATGCTTACATATGCTCTTCGTTTAGGCATTTGCCATATACTCAGGTTCGTTTTTAAATTCGCGATAAACCAGTGAGTTTATTCTCATTGTAGCTAAGATACTGTTGTTAACACCCCTGGGAGGGAGCTGGGTTTTGCTCCTGGGGTCTCTGTGTCCTCTAGGATATCCCTTTAAGAGGCACAACAAACAGAATGCCCTCCTTTACTCCAAAAATGTATTATTCCACCATTTTCATGGTCCTTGTCTATAGTGGTGGCAGTAACCTAATCACAAGCAACACGGCTTTTCACGTGCATTTTATGTCTGCATGTTGAGTCTTTAACTGTTCTGTATCTTCTTAAAGTTTGACGAGAGTAAACGCGTAGAGATTTCCTTGTCTTCACTAAGTCATACGAATCAAATTAGTCTGTCGGGTCTGTTAGGTAATACTACTGAGTTTAGTGCTATGTGTGTACATGGGGATTGATTATTTATACTGATAGAAAAGCAAGAGGATGCCACCAAACCATTAATAACACCCTAAATCAATGGCCTCTGAAACTCAGAGGGAAACACATAGAAGCATTGGTTCAGAGACACAAATGTCTTTCTCCAGGAGCAACCTGGACTACCTTTTAAGGAGCCAGAAGGGGTTGGGGGCCTGGGGTTGGCATTCGTGCGTTCGACACCTATTTACCTGGCACCAACCGAGTCTGGGCACACGGGACTTTGGGAGGCGGCCGTGGACGACAAGGATGAAAATCCCAGGCTGTTTTCCCTCAGTGAAGTCTGTGCAGTGTTAGCGATGAGGTCTGAGGAGAGAAAACTAAAGTGGGGCAAGTAGGGGAATGATATGAGCAGCAGGGCATGTGGGAGAGGGTAGCCAGGAAAAGCCTCACTGCCAGGGTAACTTGGGGATGATAATGAGATGAAAGCCAGGGATTGAGTGTCCTGGGTCGAGGGAATGGCTGGGTATTTGGCAACCCGAATCCCACCTGTCTCGTCTTACTCCCCACTGTTGCCCACACTTCAGACATCCCTGCTGGCTCCCAGCATCTCCATCATGGCGTGCCCACCCCTGACTTTCCTTCGCCTCACACAGCACCCCTCTGGGGGAATCGTCCCCTTCCTGCCCAGAGAGTCAGCACCTCTTCCGTGGAGCCTGCCGCGTCTCCTCCTGCCCCCTCCCAGGACCCCAGCGGCGCTCCAAACTTGTCTCACTCCCCTCACCTTGCAGTCACTAACCCACCTGTACTTGGAGACCGTGACCCTCTTCCTTCCTCCTGTCAGGGTACCGGGGGTCGTCCTTTAAACCCCTTGGCTGGGCAGCGAATGTGAGCTGATGCCTGCCTTGCCTTAAACTCCGTAGGGCCCTGTTGTTTGTCCTGCAGAACTGAGGGACGTGAAATCCGTCAGGTGCCCAGGAGACTCGCACACGCTCTCAGTCGACCGTCGGGGTGTTTGGTGTCAAGGGGGGCTGCCCTCGGCAGGTGGCTGTGGGTGACCTACAGATGATGTCCTTACGGCACTGATCGGGGTCCGTGTTCGTAGCATTCCCCTCCTCTCCCTTCTTCCCCGTTCCCCCCTTCTCTGCATGCACGTGCACGCACAGTTAAACCGGTATCTTCCTAAGGGTTTTGTGTGAATTCAAGCTGTGCGCTGTCCTTAGGGTAAACAAAGTTTAAAAAACCATTCAGTGGACATGATTATTCTGGAAGGATGAATATTTTCCCTTGCTTCTGCATAGGACTTGGGGCAGTATTTTGGGTAGGTTGGGAAGTAACTAATAGGGAATCAAAGTCAAAGAAGGCGTCTGTAGATTTTCCTCTAGTAATAGATTCAGTATGATTTCAGATCCCAGCTACGGCTTACTCACAGGCATATTTCAGCTTTGGAGGGATGCGTAGCTGCTTTTACTTTCCCTCCTTAAGTAGATTTTGTATTTCCTTCAAGCTGTTCTCTGGAAGAGCTTTCCATTTGATCGTTTAGCTTGCTGATGATTTACTGGTTTAGTGTGGTGCTTTCAGTATTTCAGTGTTAGTTTATGTTCTTTTTTTTAACTTGCTTTTAGAGGTGCAGAAGTATTGAGTATATTTTTTTTAATTGTGTTAAGTAAGTTCTTCATTCAGGGACAGCAGAATAGAGGTTATATGTTAACTTGTTCATTTGAAGCACATTGGGTTTTTATGGGAATGTATAGCCTTTCATGACCAGGAAAGGGATTAATGAACTCAAGTAGTAAAGAAAATTTTAATAGACCATGTATATCTATTCTTTGTTAATTACATGCTTGTTACTTACAGATTACTTCTCTAGAGTGTCAGTTAGACAGTAACTTTATTTTTTACCTTCTTGTCAATAACATAATTTCATTTGTAATGTAGCATGTTGTTGTATATTCTAAAAATTGGTACTAAAACTATTCACTAACTAATATTTATGCAAGATATCGTGTCTTCTAAAATCAAAATCTGGTGCAGTTATCTGTATTTAAATTTAAGAGTCTGATGTGGTAAGGCGTGGAGCAATATTTTAGATAATTGACCTTTGAATTACACTTGAAGCTAAGTCTAATCATCTCTTGACACACAGGGTGGGCTGAATGCAGAGGGTGGTTTTGGCTTTTGTTTTATTCAAAGTGTGTGATGGCCTCTGGAACTAAAGTAGTTTCTATCCTCATTTCAGATCTCCAGCTTGACTATTCGTTAACAGACGAGTTCTGCAGAAACCACTTCTTGGTGGGACTGTTACTGAGGGAGGTGGGGACCGCCCTCCAGGAGTTTAGGGAGGTCCGGCTGATTGCCATCAGTGTGCTCAAGAACCTGCTGATAAAGCATTCTTTTGATGACAGATATGCTTCGAGGGTGAGTGGACTCCAGTGGAAGGAAATATGGATTGATAAATGTCCTTTATTTTAAGTAATATAAAGAAAGTAACCCGTCAGAAAATTTAGTGGTAGCAGCACTGAGAATCATCTCTGTTTACACACTAAAATCTAGTAGCGGTATTTATTTATTTATTTTTAAAGATTTGATTTATTTATTTGTCTGAAAGAGAGAGACACAAGCAGGGGAGCACAGAGGGAGAGGAAGAAGCAGGCTCCCCATTGAGCCTGACTCGGGGCTCGATCCCAGGATCCTGGGATCATGACCTGAGCTGAAAGCAGACCCTCAACTGATAGCCACCCAGGTGTCCGCTAATAGCCCTCTTTATAGGAAGGATCCAAATACAGGAGTTGGCCCAGTGCCCACTCAGTCCATCATTAAAGGCTCAGAGCCATGGGATAAACTTGGCCATGTGCGTTTTTTTCAGAGCCATCAAGCAAGGATAGCCACTCTCTACCTGCCTCTGTTCGGTCTGCTGATTGAGAATGTCCAGCGGATCAACGTGAGGGATGTGTCGCCCTTCCCTGTGAACCCCGGCAGTGTACGTAAGCATACATACCTGGCCGCAGCCTGCATGTGTTTCCTGTGGCTGCTGTCACCGAGCAACACAAACGGGGTGGCCAAAACCAACAGGTGTTCATTCTCTCGTAGTCGGGAGGACAGACGTCCACAGTCAAGGTAGCCACAGGGTTGGTTCCTTCTGGATGCTCTGTGGGCAGAGTTTGTCCCGTGCCTCTCTCCTAGCTTCCGGTGCTTGCCCCATATCGTTGCATTCTTGGGCTTGTGGCTGCATCATGACAGTCTTGGCCTCTGTCTTTACTCGGCCTTCTTCCTCTTCTGTGTCTGTATCATCTCTGAAGTCGTCTCCTTTTCTTACAAGAACACCGGTGATTGGACGTAGGGCTCCTAATCCAGGAGGACTTCATTTTGCCTTCTGTCTTAATCACATCTCCAAAGATCCCATTTCCAAATAAGGTCACATTTTGAGGTTCTAAGTGGACATGAATTTGGGGGGGGTGGGGAATACTATTTAACCCAGGACACACCCATCCTTTTTTGTTTGTTTGTTTGTTCTGCCACTAAAACCATAATAATCCATAGTACTCTTGATTAATCGCATTTCTGGCTAAGATGGGGCCAATCAGTAAACCTTCAACTCTCAGGATAAAAACGCTTTTCTGATGGACCATACCTTGTGAGACGTAAGGACCATCTCTGAATTCAGCAAAGATTTACAGGGAGAGGAGGTTAAAATGGAAAGCGTAGTTTTAATCTGCGGACTCTGAGAGCTCAATCCTAGCTCGTTCTCATGGTAACATGCTACGCAGCCTTGGAAGATCCACATCATTGGGCTAAAGTTTTTCTGTGTCTGTAAAATTAGAAAGTCAGACTTGATGTCAGGGAGGCCAACAGGAGTGACATATGGCCCCACCTTCAGAAACTGACCACTATAATTTATATCATCTTCATGTAGTCACTGGAAGATGTATTGGAAATTAAGTTGCCTGAAGGATGATCCCAGAAATGATCTCAGTATGTTTGGGGTGGAGACCACCTGCCATTCATTTGCACATGTGCTACCAGTGTAGTAATTTCCTTTTTTCCCTTTTGTTCTGGACCCACGAATGAGGTCGGTTGTTAGTCTTTCCACACTATGATTGTTGCATACATTTGGGAAATTTTCATGTTGTGTTTCTGTCCCTTTGGCCCCACAGGGATGCATTGTCCTGTTTTTTAATGCTATCTCTCCACCTCTGAATACATGTCCTAAATAATGTCGCACCGAGAAGCACCATATGTGTAGAATGTGTTTTGTAGTTCTGAAGGGCACTCATCTCACCCCATATAACATTGTATTTCACAAGTGTACTCTCTGAACCTGTCTGCTTTTCTGATCTGACTAAAGAATTCAGGGTATAATGCTACCTCTTTGTACATCTTCAATCCTGAGAAAATCACCAAAGAAAAGCCCCTTTTATGACAGAACTTCAAAATTAACAATTTCTCCACTGCCTGAGAGTGCACACGAAGCTGCAAGCTTGGACAGCTTTTCCGTGCTGCTGTTGTAAGTCACTGCTGCTCATTTGGGAGGATTTCTGGTGTGAGAGAAAAACCAGTGTTCCATTTAGAAAGAGCATGGGAGGCTTTGTCTGAGGGAAAAAACAGTCTGAGGAAATGTTGGACATCTGCGCTGTGGAAGGGGAACATGCTAGACCTTCTGGGGCAACAGACAGTGACTTTATGGACCCAGAGTGCTCTGCCCACACACTTGCACCCTGTCCACTCCCCAACCCAGGCCCTCTGTCCTGTTCGCTGAGCGCCCACATGCCCCACGCAGCACATCTGACCGGCCAGGCTCTTGGGTCCTGTGCCCGCACGTCCCCGACCCTTCCAAGGACAGCTGCTGACTCTGAAAGTCACCTTCGGTTATCTCTTCAATCTCTCCCCTTGAACAGACCATGAAGGAGGACTCGCTGCCAGCCACGAACCCGCTGGTGACGCCACAGAAGCCTGGCCTCGTGCTGGACAACAGCCTACACAAAGACCTTTTCGGAGCCATCTCGGGCATCGGTAAGGCTCGGCGCTCTGCTCGCCTCCCTCTGTTCCGATTCTGCGCTGCCTCCCTCTCGCAGCGTGGGAGCCACGCCGACTCTCACAGGAGGCCCTCAGAGCCTGAGCCTCTGCCTTGCATGGTCTTTTCCTGCTTTTCGTATTTAATGATGGAAACCCTCGACTCGACCCTGAAATACAGACCCCCCCCCCCCCGCCAAAATCTCATGCATTGAAGATTCCATACGCCTAATCACGTGTTTGTGCTATTTGCTTTTTGTTATGCTCACATTAATTTTTCATTTTAAACGTCCAAATTGGATTTTCAGGAAAGGAGTTTTTAGAAAAGGAATGTCTTTGCAGGAGCATGTGGGGGGATGTGGGTAGGATTTACTTGTGGTGATGGTGATTTTGATGAAATGTGATCGAGTAATTGCTGAGGAGATGGTGGTCTGTGGCAAGAGTACAGTTCTAAAATCGGTTTTCTAAAATCTTCTTCCCTAGAATATTTTTCTCTCTGACATAATGTAAGAGCAACCCCTGTGGGGAAGAAAACAGATGGCAAAAATCAAGATTCAGATTGAGTAATGCTTGGAAGAAAATGCCTAAGAAATGTACTTATTAATATTCTGACTAATTGAGCACCTGTGCCAACTGCTTCGTGAAGATAGTGGTGCAAAAAGAAAGTAGTTGTGTCTTCACAGAATTATCACAAACACAGATTTTTTCTGTCTTTATTTCTGTCTTTTACTACTTTTCGAATAAATGAAGCATATGGCTATGCCAAGTGCTTGGGACACCCAGTGGGTGGACTTAGCTCACGGGGCAGAATAAAGGTCTCTTAGCCTTTTAATTTGCAGGAGTATTATTTATTCTGATTGTGTCCTTACCTCCTTGTTTTTCTTGATGTTGAGGTGCTGTTTCACGTAGGTGATGAAAGTGAGCAGAATGTAGAATCAGAAACCCCACACCAGTGTCCAGATTTATCCTACAGTACCAGTCTTTTAATCTTACTTATGTTTACATATATTTTTCAAAGCCATGGTGGTCTCATTAGGTATCGTAAAGATTAAGTGAGTTAATGCGTGCAGAATCCTCAGAGCAGAGACTGACTTGTGGTGTTTGTATTTGCCTTTCTCCTGGGGCCCTCGTCCTGTCCTGCTCTGCCCACATACCCAGCCACTGCTCCAGGGGCAGGAAAGGGACTCTCATGGGAAGATACTGTCTGCAGAGCTCAGAGCTCACAACACTGGCTTTAAGGTCAGACAGAGGTGGTTTGGGATCCAGACTCCATCAGTTACTGACTGCCCTGAGCAGCGTGTCTTTTCTCATCACCCTCAGTGTCCACATCTCCAAAAAGAGTCAGGGCAAGGAGTGGAAAGCTCATACAATGTGCACAGTGCCCAGCATGGTGACAGTATCTGACTGCCGTTATAGCAAGCACAGTTCTTCAGTGTTACGCCTTTCTGTGATGTACTCTCAGTAGCCAATTTCATGACCCTTGGGGCCCAGGAATGTGTAGAAACCACAACTCCCTCACTAGTACTCTGTAGAATTTAAGACTCTGGAAATGATCAAACTAGAACGAGGCAATGCTTTGACTCTGACTTTATTTTCCAATTCTGCCTCACCTTGTCAGGGTGTGGGTTGCCTTGAGAATGTAAAGATGAGCCACTGGGTATCATTACCGAGACTCGAATGGCATTAATGACCTTCAGGAGCTCTGTGTTCATGACGAAGTTATGAAAAGTATCTGAGACTGATTTAATCCCTTTTCGCTCTCTTAAATTTCAAGATCTGAATCCACTTTCCATATGAATTCACCCTAACAGACCTTGTCTGTCCTCCAGCTTTTTCTCTCCTACCCCCATTGAAAGACTTAAATCCTTGTTCCCTTTTAGGAATGTCTTCCAGAAAAGCCCCCACCTTTGAGGTGGGTTTGCGAGCTTTCTGGTAGCTTGAGCAACTCTTTTTTTATTCCCTGAGGAGTTTCCAGTTAACTTGAGTCCTGGTGCTTATCCTTCAAGAACAGACTTTCTCCTTGCATTTCTAGTTAGTAGAAATCTCGTTTCCTCAGAATGTACCTTCAGCATTGTTTTTCAATGTCTTTGGGACATGGTGCATGAAGATTTCTAGAACTGATTTGCTGCCTGGATAAATCTACTCCAAGATTATGTTTGTTTTTTAAAAAGCACACATTCTTAAGCCCAGGATTCTCTTTTCCACCTGCTCAGTATTTTGCATTGGGCTGTCCATACAAAGAAGACAGAGGTGAACTGAACTTCTTTTCATTTTACTTACATGTTGTTTAAGATTTTTAAAATGCACTGGCCTGAGACATTAAGTACAAACACACACACACACAATGGGAACCCAGTTCTACTAAACATGTTGATTTTGATTTACTGCATTTCCATCTGTTTGCCTTAGATTAGGATTCTGTTTCTGGAACTGAGCCTAAAACCCTGTCAATTTAAGGTCTAATTTTACTTCACTGAGGACCTCTTTTTCAAGATCATTATGTTTTACATTAAATATGAAGTCTGGTTATATTAGGAGGACTATAATTATACTTTGGTCATAAAGTGTGTTTTATCTCTAAGTATAGAAAGAGGCTCATAGTTTTTTCATAGGTTTTTACCTGTTCCCCGTTACAATCCATCACACAGTTTCTCTTCTGGAATGAGGCATCCTGGGGCCAGTGGCTTACACGTTCCAGCCATCACTTCCATTTTCAAATTCCCCTCACGCTTCTTTTCTTAATTTTAATATGCTGATTCAGTTTCAGGGACGGTGGTGGTGGATACACCTGAGTGTTAGGTAGAGGGAGGGATTAACTTAGAAGTGTTTCAGAGGTGCCTGGCTGGCTTAGTGGGTGGATCATCCAGCTCTTGATTTTGGGTCAGGAAGTGATCTCGGGGTGTTGAGATCAAGCCCCACATTGGGGTCTGTGCTCAGCAAGGGGGGCTTCTGCTTGGGATTCTTTGTCTCCCTCTACCCCTCCCCCCAACACATTAAATGAATAAGTAAGTAAGTAAATAAATAATCTTTTAAAAAGAAAAGAAATGTCTCAGTCCATGGCAGCTGATTTGCATCCTAACATATGAAAATGGCGGCCTGTTCTGAGGTGTTGGGGAATGGCGTCTTCCGTGTGGGTGTGGGAGGCCCTGCTTCCGGCTTGCTGGAGCACCAAAGACTCCTCCGACAGCGTGCACAGCCAGCCCGGCCTTTCAGCTGGAGGCAAGCTTTGTGGTTCAGCATGGAAAGTACAAGTTTGATGGTCATTTTAAATCATGTAATATACTGAAATCTTACCGAAGCAGGAAGTTAGTCTACTACTTTTACTTTAAAAAATTCCATCGTTCTGGGGCACCTGGGTGGCTCAGTGGGTTGAGTCTCCGCCTTCAGCTCAGGTCATGATCTCAGGGTCCTGGGTTCTCTGCTCAGTGGGGAGCCTGCTTCCCCCTCTTCCTCTCCGCCTACTTGTGATCTCTGTCAAATAAATAAATAAATAAACCTTATTTTTTAAAAAAATTCCATAGTTCTGAGGTGGGGGCTGATTCCTGACTTATAGTGCTGCTTTTCACAGATGTCACACATTTTATTTTTAAATTTCTTTTCTGCTCGTAACTCTTTGTTGCAGAGATTCCCAAGCATTCTCTGTTCACAGCACACTTATGGTCACAGTAATTTGTTCATTGAGTCCCCAGGCCAGAGTAAACAACCAACAGTTCTGTTTATTAGGTATTTGGAGCCACATAACCTAGGAAGTTCATCTATCTGAACAACTTCATCGGCATTCGAGAAAAATACACATAAATTTAAAGAAAAATTATTTTTAATAACTACACCCATTTTCAATGGGATGTGTGCACGTGTTAGGCATTGCCCAGCAGCTCAAATTTGGAATCTGATTTCTCACCCCCGTCTTATTTTCCTGTTCCACGGTGATTTTCACCCAGTACCTGCTTTTTATCATAGCAGCCACCAAAGACCTAGCTTCACAAAGATACGACATCACCGAGAGGAACGTAGTGTGATCTCACATTGAAACTGCAGTTCTGGGAAATGTCAAGCACCATCGTGTTTTTCTTGAAAATGTAAAATGTCCCGAGAGGCCCCGTGAGTTTCCTAGGGCACCTCAGCATACAGTTTGAATACTGTGGCTCATTGCAGGGTTTCATTTTTTGATCTGATAGTTGTAGGTGGATTTTTTAACATCTTTATTGCATTCTGAAACTGTGTGTGTTCCTTTCGTCTGAGGAATCCAAGGTGGCCTCACATAAGTGAATTCAGGGTTGTGTCTGAATGTTTCGGATTATGGCCCTTCTTTAAAGGCGAGGTGCCTGAGTGAAACTCTTGAGCCCATTTCTTAACAACAACAAAAACAAGTGCCATAGAAGCAATTTCCCTTAAAGTTAAGTACGTATCTTCATTTTGTTGTATCTCATCAAGTCTTTGGTCTTCGCTTGATTTCTGTATAGCTTCTCCATATACAGCATCAACTCCGAACATCAATAGTGTGAGAAATGCTGATTCAAGAGGATCCCTCATAAGCACAGATTCGGGGAATAGCCTTCCAGAAAGGAATAGCGAGAAAAGCAATTCCCTGGATAAGGTAATTTCTTTTCATACAACTTAAGTGTTTCTTACAACTAATGGATTTAGCCTAAAGTAAGCCATGCTTCGTGTTCTGGTGTTCGTTAAGGGTAACTTTTTTTTTTTTAAAAAATAACTCAGTTAACCTGGAGTTATTATCAGAGTTACGATCAGAGTATTGTCTAAGGATGGGGCCCATTTCCTGAAATCTCCCCCATTCTTGTTCCCAAGATTTTACATCAGGGCAATGTTTACAGTGGAGGACCTTGAGGAAATAGTTTGGGCAGGTGGGACAGGTAGGGACATCAAAATGCCCTCTCATTTAGAATCCCCATCATCTGTACGCCAGAGAATACCATGTATACAGTTATCCATGCAAATGGGTGTTGGGTCCAGAGCTTGCTCTGGAAAGATTAATTGATCATCTAGGTGATTCAGGGATGAGACTTTATTTGAAACCAGCTCACACTGGTACCTCCAACACAACACATCCTCCTTATATTTAACATTTTTTTCTTGAAATAATCAAGGGTCAGACTATTTGGAGCTTTGTGGGAATGGCTAAAGCTTGAATTTAAACCCAGAACAATGATAGATTAGTGTTGCCTTGGCCACTGTTTTCCCGAGTTACTTCAAGTTCAAGGCAAGCACACATACCAATCAACAGGTGAACCACTTAGGGATGTATTTCTAGTTCTCCGAAACGTGCAGAATGTCCTTCAGCAGCAGGTTGGTCATCGTACCTGCCTTTCTGTGGCTGACAGTGACACGGTTATCCTTCCGTGTGGTTTTGGTAGAGGTGGGAGCGTCTCCGTGTGGGTGTGTGTCATGACGTGTTGAACTTTCCCCTTGACCATGACTTGCGTTCATATGTAGAGCGAGAAGCTGCTCAGGAGGCATTCTGCTTGCATCATACGCAGTGCTGGAGAGGAGGAAGAGAGCTGCCAGTCAGCCAGGAAAAACCGGGTTACTGTGGATTTCTCCCTTCTAACGATCCCACCTTTGCCAGAGGAAACTTTGCATGCTGCACCTTCCCTCCCAGCGCAAGAAGCACTGGGTTCTCCCAGCGGCCCTGGCGAAGTGCGTGGGCAAAATGATGCGTTCCTCCCTGTGGTTTTGCCACTAACTGCACCTGTATTTCTTCTATAATAAAAAACTCATGTACATTATTAATTAAACCTGATTACCATATATTTTTTTCAGTTGCTGCCCCCAATACCTTGAATGAAAGATTTTTTTTTTTAATTGAACTTTCTGCTTTGGTATTTGCCAAAAACATAAAAAAATCCTGCTTTTCAATTGGCAATGCAACTTTGACGATTTCAAAATCTCCCGTGACTTTTTAAATCAGGAGATGAGATTCTTGTTCTTGTACTTTTTTTTTTTTTTTAATTTGAACCCCTTGAACATGTAAACATGCTGTCTAGTGGCAAAACTGCCCTCACCCTGCGCCCTGCACTTTCTCAAGTTTGCGGTGTTGAGCTAAGCCGCTGAGGGAATGGTCTCATCGGTTTAGGGTCTTTGAACAAGCTCTGCTGAGGTGTCCCTTTCTGTTCCTGTTGGGTACCTACCTGTCGTTTTCCCCCCAGTGGTGCCCCACGATGTCAGCTGAATGACAGGGACTCCGCCGCAGGCTTTCGTGGGGTACACAACAGGAGTGTGGATTTTATTTCCTCATTCAGACCCCGGCCTTCTCCTGAGGATATGGTCGGTTCTGCAGTGTCTTCCGACTCATCATTTCTATTTGATCCTAGCCCACATCCCTTTTTTGCATGAGATCGTACTTGGCATTTTAGAACTGAGCTGGTAGCTCCAGCTGTGGTTACCCAGTTTGAAAGGTCTGTGCCTGCTGGCTTGTCTCTTAGGATAGCAAGTGAAGGAAGCCGACAGAGCTTCTGTGGACTAGGCGCTTGTGTGTGTATTTGGTGAAGGTGTGTCTGTGGTTTGTCGACCAATGAGTTATACCTTCCAGTTTGCGTGATTTGACTCAATTCTAAGAATCTTTCTCTTCCAAGGGAGAAGAATGAACCTAATTTTGTTTTACCTTATTCCAGATTTTAAAAAAATCACCTGTATTTCCTTTTTTTTTAAGCACCAGCAAAGTGGCACTTTGGGAAATTCTGTGGTTCGCTGTGACAAACTTGACCAGTCCGAGATTAAGAGCCTGCTGATGTGTTTCCTTTACATCTTAAAAAGCATGTCTGATGGTAGGTGAAAGTAAAGATGTCAGTTTTACTTTGTTTCAGTATTTGGTGTCTTTTTTAAAACTTATAATTGCTTGAAAGGATAGAAGAGCTTAAAAAGATTTTCTTCCTCATTTGAAATACATGTTAGTTTACTAAATGTAGCAGAAATAAAAGTCTTAATTTGGAAAAAGAGTTTTTACTAATTGTTCTAAAAAGCGAGTTCTAAAATGTGCATGGGCCATTAAAAAAATTTTTTTTTATTAACCTCGGGCCTACCATCATAATCCAAGAAGACAGAGGCAGATAAATGAGGTAGCCTTTGATTTTTTTTTTTCCTAAAAAAACAATTTCACTTGTCCAAAAAAACTTTTTGGCAACTTGCATAGTTTTATTAGTCAGGCTCTTGAATTGGAATATGTAATGTAGGGGGATCTGAGCATCTCTTCCATTTAGAGTATGTGTGACATTCCTGGCTTTAACTGGAAGTGAGATGTGATTTTTTAGTTTTCTGATGGAGTTAGTGGTATCATAGTAGATTAAGTTTCTCATAAAGGGTTTGACAACCACATTTTTAAATAGAATAAAGCATGTAAACATCCATGATAAGACACTTCAACTCCAGTTTTGTGATATAAGCAATCATTTGAAATCATGCCATGGTACAATGTCTCGTTTCTTCCTTGATCAGAAATCTTGTCTGACTTGCTGCAGCATAATCAGAAAGTGTCCTGTGAAGTGTATTGAGTCAAGGCAAAGTCTTCTGAAAACAAAATGCTGAAGGCCTCTAGTGTTGCCTTTGTGTGGTGGCAGTCAGTATGGGCCTTAAACATCCAGTGGAAGGCATTTCTGCCTGAGAATAATGTTTCTTTTATATTAAGCTTCCATATCTGCCTGAGAAGAATGTTTCTTTTGTATTAAGCTTCCATTTCTACAGCATTAATAGCCAGACCTTAGTATCCAGATGGTAGGAACAACATACCTGTCCCTAAAATGCTTCAGGACTGGGTTATTTTTTTATTCTGTCAATTTGTTACTTTAAAGTAGCTTTTAAAAACACAACAAACAAAATAATTTTCCTTGAATGATGACCAAATAGCAAAGCACTGGGCCATTATTCAGGTATTAGGGTTATAAAGTTGAAATTCTGCCCTTAATGACCAAAGTTCTGAACTTTACATCACGGTGATGAATTTTAGCCAGTTTTGTAATTCTGTTTTTCCTTTGCTGAAAGTTTTCCTTAAAATATTTTAAGTTTCAAATAATAAATAAGATCTATAACTAGAACACAACTACTTTTTTAAAGACCAATATTCCAGAAATTTTGCATCCTAATTAAAGTTATCCTTTAAAGGCAGCCCTTTGGAAGGCCATGCACATGATTTAAAAATTCAGTGACCTCTTCAAAACAGTTTTAGAGCTTTTCTTTAAAAAAAAAAAAAAAATTACCTTCAAAGTATCAATTTCCTTCCTTTTATAATTTGAATTTTTGTGTGTGTCAGGTTTAAAAAGTCTTCACCTATCCCCAGAGTCATGAAGATACTCTTCTTTATCCTCTTTAAAATAGTATTATTCAAATTTTCACATTTAAATCTTAGTATCTATCTGGACTTGATTCTTGCGTATGATATGGGGTGGGAGAGAAAATGCCTTCAGAGTAGTTGAGCAGACAGGCAACCAAAGTCAACTGTGTAGCTGTGTAGCTACTCTTTCCCTTTTCCCACATTCAAGGAGCACCTTCTCCGCTTGGGCCCCTCCGTCTCTCATAGAGGTTAGTTGTCTTCCCCCCCCATGCCCCCAGGTCAGTAACCTCAGCCTCAGCCAATAGCCATGAGCAAGGAAAGGCAGCTTGGTGTTCCTTGGCTGGCCAGCCGGCTCTGTCTGATTTGAGCTAGGGTGACCACAGGTGTTTGCAGGTTGGCCCGGAGAGGTCCTCTCATACTCACTTGGCATCTTGGGTGCTCACCCCATGAGGATGGTCAGTCTCAAGTAGCCCGAGTCTGTTCCTCTGGAATCTAAACCAGAATTCCTGAAAGATGGAAGCCCACTGACCCATCCATATTACTGGTCTAATAAACTAAACGTGGCTTTTAAAATCAGGTGTACTTGATTGAAGTCCCCATTCCACCATGATTCTTTAGCCTGATGATGGGGAGAACTGCTTGACTTCTCTGAGCCTTTATTAGCTTATCTATAAATTAGAACACTGTCTCTGATCCTGGTGGCAATTAAGATACGACAAGTGTGCAATCATGAGACCACCTAGCACAGTGCTCATGCATAACAGATTCTCCATGTAGAGCTCATGGCTTCCCCTGCCCCTCACCATTCTGGAGTGAAAAGTCCCTGGCCGAGCACCTTCACGAGCTATCGGCATCGCTGCAGACTGCTCTCATTCTCCTCAGGCCCCCGAATTCAGTGGAATTTCTTCCTGAGAGAAATCTCTTCACCGGTTTTTCAACCTCAGTATAAAATACAAGAACACAAAAATATTTAAGTATCTGGTGGTAGCACTCTTGGGCAAGTTCTAAAAGGTTAAGGGTCACACACACAGAATGATTCCTGTAAATGGACTTGTAGGATTTGACTTTACTGAAAATATGGCCAGTCATCTTGATGCAGAGCAGATGTGCGTGTGACTTCCTCATGGAGACGGCACCACATCATCACGCCGGGAAACAGGAAGTTGCATGTATTGCCTGTTTGGAAGACTATTTGGCAATATCTGTCCATAACATTTGACATGGCTGTTTCACTTCTGAGAATATTTGTCCTATAGGTGTAGTTGGACAAGTGTGCAAACATCCTTATAAAAGAATAGTCTTCAAAGCATAATTTAATGGAGCAGAGCATTAAGGGGGAAAACAAGTAAATGTCTGTTAGTAAGGGACTGGCTAACTCGGTTATACTGCATTCATGGAGAGGAGTATCAGGCATCTTGGAGAAGATTGGAAGAGATGCAAGCTATATTACTGAAATAAAACTCAAAGGAAAAACAGTGTGTGCAGTATGTACACATCCATTTCTGCATGTGTGTGTTAAGAAGAGAGGACTTAGGTACATGCAAGAATTTTCAACAGATTGTTTCCTGGAGAGTGATTCTGTATGAGGCAGAGAGAAAGCCTAACTTGAGATTATTTGCCTACTTGTATTCTTTGAAATCTCTGAGCCACTTAAGGGCACATTATATGTAAGTTAAAATTGTACTATCTAGTGTTAGGTGATGCATGATGAAATTAAAGTTTAAATGCAGCTTCTTGAAATTGAATATGCACATTGTGTCTGTTACCAATAAAGACTGGTCACTGTAGTTGGTTCTTTGATCAGCTATTAAAGAGTTTGAGGGTTTATTCTCCAAAATCTTTCCCCCATCCCCTGCTGTATACAATGCACATCATGATTCTGACCAAATTAATGTTTACTTTCTAGATGCTTTGTTTACGTATTGGAACAAGGCTTCAACGTCTGAACTTATGGATTTTTTTACAATATCTGAGTGAGTAGTTTTGCTTTGCTCTCTGCCTCTTGATTTTTCTTGGCTAATCAAGAGGTGTGAACAATGCTATGGGGTTGAACTAGGAATGTAGTATATTCACATCCACCGTTTTTAAGCTTTTTCTCCTGGACCTGACCTCAACACTTGCTCTTGGGAGCACATGACTCAGTGGCCAGTGACCAACCCTAAATTATTAGATATGTGGTTGTTAGAGATGAGAGCTAACTGCTTATGTGTACAAACTGTCTGAATAAAAGGACACAGTTGATTAACTGAATTGGGTGAATGCTATGTTTCAAAGGTGAGTCTAATGTAGCTTAGGCAGATGTAAATATTGAGACCAAAATAGCTATAATTTTTAAATTTAAGTGAAATCTTACATTTTATCTATATTACCTCCTTTTAACTCTTCAATCATTCCTTTAAGCTCTTTGCTTTAAAAAAAAAAAAAAAAGAAACAACAACAACAACAACAAAAACCTACCACAAATCCACAATCCCCTGTAAAATTTGCTAGGGCCAGGGGCACCTGGGTGGCTCAGTCAGTTAAGCATCCAACTCTTGATCTCAGCTCAGGTCTTGATCTCAGGGTTATGAGTTCAAGCCCTGCATTGGGCTCCACCCTGGGTACAGAGCGTACTTTAAAAAAAAAATCGCTGGGGCCAAATGATTTTCCAAATCCAAAATTTTTTAGATTTTTAGAAAATATACATAGAGAATATATTCTGTAACATCCCAGCAAGGTCTTAGACCCCCCACAATCAAACACATTATTGTTTCCACAGAACTATGATTGTTCATAACAACTGGATAAATTATAACTGTAAATAGCTTTATTTCTGGTAATTGGGGTCATGGTTTTGCTGCCAAATATATTTTCCTATACTCGGGCGAAAACCTGTAATCGGAGCTTTTTGCATTTTGAATTACGGTCTTGGTTCCTAGTCATGATCATTCTCTCTACTAAGTTACAAGTGGGAGAGATTGATGAGATTCCGCACCACAAGAACTTACTGGACGTTATTGTAACAACTTCTTATTAAATACATGATTTTTAAAAAAATCAACATTGTGGATATATTAAAACCAACCCAAAAATCAGACACTTGATGTCTGTAAGGGACCAGTCCATTTAGAAAAGCCAAAAGAGGGAGCTCCTTGCCCGGATTGAATGAGGACACATAAGCAGCTGGGAGAGTGCCCCAGTCCTGTGCCTTCCCCAGTGCCTGTGCTGAGGCAGACAGAATCGGGGGGCAGTCCTGTTTGTCCCAGGCCTCCCCAGTGGCTTCACCGCCCAGCACAGTACCGACAGCCCAGCATGGTACCTCCCCTCTAGGTTAGTGATTTTCTCTGGGTGAGAAAGAGCCTCCCAAGAATTTCTGAATACCAGAAGTAAGAGGCTACTGGTAGATGTAAGGTTTATTGAATGTGCTGTTGCTGATGGGTTGAAATAAAGCAATGTATTGGAAACCATTTTCTTTTCCTGTTTCCCTAATAACTTTTCATCCTGTCTGCAGAGTCTGCTTACACCAGTTCCAGTACATGGGGAAGCGATATATAGCCAGGTACTGTGGGGGTTTGGCTCGAATATGTATTCTCTGTATTACTTGGCTCTGAATGTGTGGAAATTGTCATCCGTGATGATTGGCAGTTGGAATTCTCATAAACAGCCGCGATGTCTTTGGACTGCTACCGTCAAATCTGGTGGCATCTTTTGCCTGCATTCCCACACTCCTTCTGTCTCATTTTGCCTCTTGCATATCTCTTGGAAGGATTTCCCTCTGTGGCCTGCTGCTTCACTGGTGTGCTTCCTTCCAAATACACCCCCGTGTTCTGTTCCTTCCCGTCCCCTTTCTCTTTCTTCTCCCAGCTCCCCCAGGTGTGTCTTCTCGCTCTTTCTCCTCCTCCAGTGGTTTTGCTTCCCCTGTTTGACTTTCAGAGGTCACTTTTTACCATTCCTTCTCCTAGCTACAAAGATAATAATTTCTCACATAACCATTTTTCGTTTCTTCTTCATGAAGGAAGGCTCTCAGTTCATCTCAGATTTGTTCAAATTTCCTTAAAAACTGTCTCTGCAACGGAGCCTTTTCTCCTCAGTCCACATAAGCTGTCCATGCCCTGCTCTTATCTGACCAGAACTCTCGATTGAGTTTCATACATCTTCACGGCCCTGCCCCACACCATACTCTCAGATCCATGCTGAGTTCGAGGGGAGCCGGAACCTCATTGCGAGGGGCACGCAAGCCTCTCTTTCCTGGAGGCATTTCTTCAGAGCACATCTTTTCCTTACCACGTTCCCACTCCTGCTCTGCGGCTGCTCAGCGCATCGGTATCTGTTTTGTCCGTGTTGTGTGTCCCGTGATAATGTATTTACAGGGTTGGTCTAAGTATCCTATTTTTCCATTGTGATTGTTTGCTTATAAGTAAACACATTTATATTTTAGGACAACTTTAAAATTCAGTAGTGATTGAGTTTTTTCTCTATAATTCTGTTTTACAGCAGTGAAACAGGAGAGAGATTTTTAAGATTATTTGAATGTGGAGATTTTTACTTTTTATGTTAACATTGTTCTTTTCTTGGGATATTTGAGACATTTGCAGAATTATGTTTCATGTTCAATAAGAGTTTGTGGGTTTTTTTTTTTTAAAGAGTAAATTTAGAGAGAGTATTTTACACTTTCATCCTATTCGTATTTATTTTTAACTGAAACGCGGTGGCACTTGAAGTTCTCTCATTTTAACTGTTATTTTTTATCGTAACAGTCAATTATAACATTTGCACTTTTGAGTACCAAATGCAAGTATATACAAGGTGACCTTATACAGTAACACCTCACAATCGGACTTTACTCCCTTTGACTCTGCCCCATGGACCTGGGGATGTGGTATATTGTAACCGGAAGGCACTGTGACCAGCAAGCTTCCCAGCCTTCTCACGGTAACTGTCACCCACAGCACAAGTTGGCATTTGGAGAGCATTGTGCAAATTAGGGTGATGTGCCGCAGAGCTGAACATGGTGCCTGTGGGAAGCTGAAGGTTTCTGCCCAACAAAATATTTTAGAATTGGGTCTTGTCTAACTGTGAACTTATTTTTTTTTTTAATGGCTATAAATTTAATTAAAAAAATCTTCCGACTTTATAAGCACCCTGTATATATTTGCATGTAAAAGTGTGCTTTCTTGGGCTATCCTAAAAACGGATGGGCATAGGAATGCGGGCGTGGAAGGTGGTGTTGCTTGTTAGGTGTGTTGTGGAAAGATGTGCCCTGCTTCATAGAAAATTCCTTTGGTTTCTGCTCCATGTGACAAAGATCCTGAGCGGAGTCTGAACGCTGTCAGTGTGTGCCCTCCGTGGCAGTCCCAGCTGAGGAATACTGCGTCTTCTCATTGTGTCCCTCTGAAATCACCCAGCAGCATGTTGCCCGATGACAGTCCATGCATGTTCTAGAACTCCTGTTCTCCTCCACACAATAACACAATGAGGGAGACGGTTGGCTACGGGCCGGGGACAGGTGTCATTCCAGCACGGGTCTCATTTTTCATCTGCTCTGGTGATGGTACACAGTAGGAAGTTAGCTGTATGATTGCTAACCCAGATCACTTTTCTATTTTCTTTACTTGACTGCTGACAAGTTTAACAAAGTGTGTGGCTCTCCTTCCTGCCTGGGTAAGAATAAAGGTGTTAAAACCGCCTCACAGAATCCCTCTCATTGCATGTTTGTTCTCTGTTTCTTCCAATGCATTGTTTTCTTTTTAAAAAAATTTTTTTTTTGCTCTTTAATAACATGTATAATCTGAAAATATTCATGGTGTTTAGCAGTTTCCGAACGCTAACCTTTAGCGCCACGTCGGACTGATGCTCTGACTTTTAAAAAGCAGCATCTCTAAAGTACATTCCAAAACTGAAAAGTTCCCTGCTTTAGCTTGCTTTTTGCTTCTTCATCATCAGGTGCTTTGCTATGAACTCAGTTAAGAGCTGCCGCCTGTGTGTGCGTCTCAGGCCACGCTGCTCTGGTTGGCGTGTGGCCGGTCCCCTTGTGCTGTGTCCTGGCCTCACTAACCCTGCTCGTCTCGCTGCGGTGTAACAAGTCTAACTTTTGCTTCTATCCCATTTCACTCATGTTGCAGGAACCAGGAGGGGTTGGGACCCATAGTTCATGATCGAAAATCTCAGACATTGCCTGTTTCCCGTAACAGAACAGGAATGATGCATGCCAGATTGCAGCAGCTGGGCAGCCTGGATAACTCTCTCACTTTTAACCACAGTAAGTCCCATGACATACCATCGTAACAGCCAGCCATCTCATGTGACATCTCAGAGGGGAGAGCCCCAGGCCGCACCACACCACATCACCAACCTGACTTTTCTTCCAGCTCAGAGCAAGTGGGATGAAGAGCTCATGGCGAAATTCCCTTCTTTGGAGGAGAGTGACACAATGTGGAACATGGTCAGCTACGGCACCAGACCTAAAAGCCTGGACCCTTTGTCCCAACCCCCTCCCTTCAGTATTTTTAACGTAAACATTTTGACAGCCAAACATTCTCTGATATCTTTAATTGAATATTTGGATTTTCCGTGCGCAAGTCCTGGGGACATCTGGGACAGGTTCCTTTCGTTCTTCCGAGGCCATGCGTGTAATTGATCAAGTGTCCACATTCTGACATTCCAGCTTTGAATGTATGTTACTCCTTAAACTGCTGTGAAAACATAAAGCCCATGAATCAATTTGTGAGGGTGTGGAAAAGCCAATAACAAAGTGACTTTTTCTGTGTTTTCAGTGTGAGAAAGATATCAAGTGTGCTTGGAATTTCTGTAGACAATGGTAAGATTTAATCAGGTTGAAGTCTGCTTATGAGGCCGCTTCACTTGCAAGCCGAGACCTTTTTGTTCATCTTGCCTTCCTAACTTTGGGGCTTTCTAACTTCACAGTAGAGATTCTACCTACCAAAAAGTAGGAGCATATTTTTAATTTACATTTTTCATATCACCAGAGGAGACATGACATCATGTACTGTTTCTAGAAACTTAAGTGTTACATCTCCTTAAAAGTTTTCTCAAAGCAGGAAACCTAAAAGACATCAGCCATGCAGCATTTTAAAAATGAATGCCATCATTTATAATAGATACCATTTCTGTTAGTGTTGTGTTCTCTGAAT
Organism: Mustela erminea; assembly: GCF_009829155.1. NCBI lineage: Eukaryota > Metazoa > Chordata > Mammalia > Carnivora > Mustelidae > Mustela > Mustela erminea. The sequence continues at coordinate 12,074,365 of NC_045628.1, forward strand.
TATTTCATCTTTTCTCCAAGCATAACATAGCTAGTTACTGTTTTACATATACAATTACTTGTTCTTATGCCAAGTAATGCCTTTAATGTATAGCTATTAATATCTTCCCATCATTTCTAATCATAAGAATTCCACTCACTGTGATCTTCCTACCTCTTTCTTTAAATAGGCTGGGAGTAAAGACAATATTCCCAAATGCTTTAAAATGGTAATAGTTCAGAGTAAGAAGGCTGAGGCATCAAAATACAGCAGCTGCCTACTCTTCCACCCCAAAGTTCAACCTAATGGGTATAGACCCTCTTTATAAAATTCTAAGCTTAATTTAGATCAGTATGACATTTGCCTGCCACACACGAATGGATGTTCATGACACATCTCAGGCTCCAATACTGGATTTTTCCACATCTTGTCTGTTAGGGCTTTTTCTAGCTCTGCAGGCAAGGGGTTGACACAAACAAAAAAAGTTTTGGTGTTTTTAGTTTTCATTTCCTATTAAGCAAACAGAAATTAAATTCTCATGGTTCTGCAGGACTTGCCACACTGCCCCTGCCCAGACAGTTTATAACACAGGCATTACCTCTCCGTCAGTTAGAATAAATACCTAAACTTTAAAGCACTTAAAAAAAAAATCAGTAGACTGAGTCCCCCACTCCAAAGATAATCATGTAGGAAACAGAAAATAAACAAAAGTAAAATGAGTGATCAACACATGAGTGTATAACCTTAACCTACCAAGACAGACAGCCACTCCTCCCGCTGCAAACAGATTTTGCAATGGTGGCTTGAACTGGAGGAGAGAGGCAGCTGGCTATGTTTTGCAGCCAAGCAGCATATTGTGAACATGGTTGACTCCCATTCTCTCTTCCGGCTACCCACAGAGAGCCCATCCTTCCTGCCTCTCTCCTCTTTCCTCCTGGAGTTTTTGCTCTAGTCAGTTTTCAGTGACACCATCCTCAATCAGCGTTTCTCCTTCTGCCTTCTCGAGAAACAGTGTGTAGCTGATTTCTTTTAGCCTCCTGTCTGCTCATCCCAAATTGGTTCTGGTGTCTCACAGTCCTTGCATCTTCTCCTGGAACTCGGTCTCCATTTATAAGTCTGATGATGTATCTGGGGGGCTTCAGCCTTTTTGAGCTCCAGATTGTCCGTGTGCCCAGAAGCCACAGAGAAGGCAGGACATACTGTATGTATACATGTGTATATGTGTGAGCATATATATGTATGTATACATATGTGATTTCTTTACACCAGTACCGAGATATTTTATGGGAAATTTGTAGTCATATATGTCTTTCTTAAAAAAGTCCTCTTTAACAATGAATACAGTACCTTCTGTTGGACCAACCAATATGACATAAATCCAGCATGTGAGAGGTTTGCAGGATGCCGGAGTCTAACATTTATTTGCGAATTTATTTTAGAAAAGAAAAAAAATAGGAAGAGGGCCCCCTCCCTATAAATACCACCTGCATTTTTTGTTTTTAGTTTCAGAGGAAAGGCTTTGTCAGGCCTCATCCTGACCACCTGGGGGCAGCAGAGGACTGCCAGAAATTTAATCCAGTGGCGTCCAAGTTTTAAGCCCCCCATTAGGACATGGGAAAAGACACCATGTGCACCTTACATGTAACCATGGTGGGGTCTTATCTTTACTCTTGGATTTTGACAGGAAATAATGAAAATGATAAGTTCCACTGTGTCCAAATAGCCTTCACTATTCAAAAACACTCAGAAGATAGAGGTTCATTATGTTTGGGTCATTACCCAGGTACGTGAAAAGTAAATGTTTACAACATTAAGACATTGACCTTTTTATTGTAAAGTGCATCCTGTTGTGTATCAACAGAAGCTATTTGTGTCAAATGGAAAATTGAAAGTGAGAGCTACCTGTAGAATATTTTACATAAACCATGCTGTTGGGAGGGAAGCTAAGTCAGACGTGTTTGTAAGTAAGTGATACGTGTGCAGAACACATAAGATAACATTTTGCATTTACTTTGCTGTTATATATTGCTCTAGGAATATATTAAATTCATTTGCATGATAATTCCTATTTCCTGCTGGTACGGTAGGGCGAAAAGCTAGACAAGAGGTAGAAACACTTAAAGAAAACCTGCATTTGGTATAAGAGAGAGTTCAAGGTCACTGGATTAAGTTGCAGAGAATGTGATTTCAGGTCATTATGGAAAAGCGTTTTCTAACTGAATTGCCCATTAGCTACTGTGGGCACTGGGAGTTGGAGGTGTGGAAACAGACTGGTTGAGGACCCCCGGGGGAGATTGTTCAGGTCTCTTAAACGTCACACTGGGAGGTGAAGAGTTAGATGAGATGGTTTATAAGACCACATCTAATTCTGAAATTCTTTGCTATCTATGAAGTGCAAGCAAGACAATGAGTATCAGTGATCATTAAATTCCCTTACTGTGTATAATACTGAATTTACAGGAAAAGCACAGAGAACACATGTATTCTTTGAAGTAAGATTACTGTTTTGCAGGTTTTAAGCATGACAATATATCTCTTAAAATGGGTAAAAAGTCGACTTAGATGCTTTAAAAGTATATACTCAAGACAGTAAATGAAATGTTTGTGAAGTCACTTTTTTTTTTATTCTGAAGCAGGTTTCTTTGATTTAGAAATACATTTTTGCATGTTTCCTAGCATTTCCGTTATCAGGCTATAACTTGGAGTTATAACTGACCTACCTCACACCTGTGCCTTGCATATTCCATTCAATATGACAGTCAGTCATTGTTACTTCTTGCAATTGATGGGGTTTCAGAACTGAGAAAGTCTGGCACGATGCCTCTTTAAAGTCAGGAAATGTTTAGGGGTGCCTGGGTGGCTCAGTGGGTTAAACCTCTGCCTTCAACTCAGGTCATGATCCCAAAGTCCTGGGATCGAGCCCCACATCGGGCTCTCTGCTCAGCGGGAAGCCTGCTTCCCCCACCCTCTGCCTGCCTCTCTGCCTACTTGTGATCTCTGTCAAATAAATAAGTAAAATCTTTAAAAAAAAAAAAAAAAGTCAGGACATGTTTACATTCTTAATAACCTTAAAAAGGACTTTAAATTACAATGCATGCTTAAACCAACTGTTTCCACAGTCTGGGCTATATATCCCATACGAGGTACTATTTCCAGACACAGCTGAACATTAGATTGAGGTTTTCTTCAGAGAAGAGAAAGCAGATGGCATCACCATTTCCTCAGGTATAAACTCTGAGATTATAGACTCATTCCACAAATCATTTTTGAGCATATTAGGGTTTTTGTATGAGTCAGAGGACAGAAAGCAAATCACATCATTTTTGCCTTGGAATATTATTCCTTATTCTACTGTCTACTTTTTGCTCATTTGTGAAGAAAATATTTTTAACAATAAAAGTGGGATGGAGATGAACAAATAGATAATAACGTAGAGGTTGATCAGTCTGATAGTTTGCAAAAGTATATGTAGTTAGTAAAGGCTGCAGACCATGAATTAATATATCTAGGGGGCTAGGTCTTCCATGTTTGGGGCCTTCTTTTAGCAAGAAGATTTCATATCATTCAGTAGCATTTACTTTGTTCTCACATTTCTCACAAAATGTATTATTTTTCTGGATTCAGATTATGTGGGCCAGAGGGGGGAAAAAAATAAAAATAAGGGTAAAGGCACCTGTTGAAAAGAAAGTGCCTCCTGTTAGAATATGTATCTGACTTCAAGCCCAAACGTCCTCTGGCATTTGGAAAAGGCAAGTGTTTTTGTCCCTCGCACCACATCCCCTCTGACGGCCTGGCAGTGGGGAGGGGGAGACTGTTTCCAGATGTGGTCAGCGTTATTCAGTCAAGCTGTTCTAGTAACAGGAGTTTATTAAACAGAGTAAGGTTCATTAAGACTAACGTAACAGATGACATTAGGGAAAAAAGTCTCATCCTTTGCTTCTGTGTGTTTAGAAGACTTGGGGATTTTAGAATAAATCATTTATCAGAGTTATAACAGAATGAAAATTGTGTCCATGTGAGCAGTGAATCCCATCGACACCAAAGCAATCCATGATGTATGTGCCAAAGACGGCACATCGGGGAAGTCCTTCTCCTCCCTCTGATCAGCCTCGCTGAAGGTGGTCTGTCAGGGCCCTGTGCCTCAAGGCACCACGGTTCCGTAGGGGAAATCAGTAGGCTTAACAGCATTCCTTACTTGCCCTGGTGAGAATCTGCTTCATCAGCTTCAAAGAGTTGCTGACCGATACTTGAAGAAATTGCATTTTCTCTTAAGATGCCTTTTTGGATGTACCAAGTCAGTTTCATTTTCCTGGGTTGGCCTGTAACATGGCGACCAAGGACTAAAGCCTTGCCTCGTGCACAGCTTAGTTTCAGGCATTGAGACGAGCAGTTTCCATGGGAGTATCCCTCGGTGAACTGTCCATGCAGTTAGACAACTTAGACAACCTCTCCACACTGTCCTTTATTTTTGGGGACTTTACTAACACTGGCTCAGGAATATTGCTGACTTTTTTGAGATAGGAGTTTAAGGAGAAGCAAAATTATAGCCAGTTGTGGCTCAGCTGGATCATTTCTTTGATTATTCGATGTTTCAGACACAGGCAGACAGATTTCTATATGAATCCATGATCCTTAAGGAAATGAGATACACAACGTCAACACTCAGAGTCTAAGAGCTTGGAGAAATTTTGTCATTGTCATGTTTCCATACATATATACATAATTACATAAAAACTTCATTAGTGTGGCCATTGATTCTGTCTTTTAAAACAACACATTGCCAAGTTCCAGTCCTGAATGGGTCCAGACCTTTCAGCTGAAATTAAATGGTGTGGAAATTCTTCAGTGTATAGGCAATTGTGTCTATAATGATCACACCTGCATACATTGCCTTTCCAGAAAAAGAAAACGTCAGTTCTTTGCCAAGAAAAATATTAAAATCATCACCAAAACAAGTTCCTTATGTGATTTCCCCTGACCATAAAACTTCAGCAGCCCCCAAAGGGTCTTTTTGACCTGCGATAATTTTGGTTGGTCTAATAAAAGGTGCTATATTCCCCCACACTCCCCCGCCCCGGGTTTGTGATCACTTAGCCATAATTAACAATCTGTTTTCCTCTTTCACCATTTCTGATCTTACCAAACAAACCATGCCGAACAAGGGGATGCCCTGGCTTACAATGGCAGTGCAGTGAAATTAGTACCAAGGTGCATCCATCTCTCTGTCTCGGGGAGACCTCTTACTAGAGAAGCAAACACAGAAAGAACTAGCATGGTGCTTGGTGTTACAGAGCCCCTCTCAAGGCACACTGACTCTCTTGCAGTGTGAAAATCATGCAGTTCACAGACAGAAACCTTCAGCACTGCCTTTGTAGAGCAGCACTGGGTGAAAGCACGTGATGGTGTTTTTAGCCTATTTTAAGAGCAATGCAGCAGCTTGGAAAACCTTTCATAGTCTTCTGAAAATCACTTTGTAACTCTGACATTTATCAAAGTAAGAATAACATCATGCAAGGTATATTGTCCTAATAATACGTACTGTGATACAGTGACCTGGATAAGGAATTTGGAGTGTAGTTTCTGGGTTTCTTTGGGGTTTTTTTTCCCCCCATTACTGGCCTCAAGAAAATCCTCTAGGTTTTCTCTACTTCATTTTCCTGATCTGTATAGAAAATGTCCTGCTCTTTGGATTATAAAGAAAATTATCTACATAGTAAGTGTTGATTTATGTTTGCTCCTTGGAGTAGGACATTGTATGACGTTTCATTATATTGCCATCTTTCTTCGTCCTCTAGATCAGCACTGTAACATCTCTGCATCCCTACATGTATTTCTGCTAATGCATATCATTTCATAATTTAATATCTCAAATTGTATGTCAAGCTACATTTATGTCCATACTAAATTGGTTTTTATAGCCACATATAGAAAATATCAGCTTGTATTTAAATTATGATTCTTCACGTCCTTTCCTTTTCTTAAACGTTCCTTTCAGACATGTACTGGCTTTTGTGCTTTTTGATAAAGCAAGTAGAATACTGTTAGCAGTGCAGTCAACTCTTGGTTATCGTTCACTATTCTGGCTGATCCTTTAGATCTTTACGTTATCGATTCACTATTTACACGGCCGTCCACCATGTGCCAGCCACTATTCTAAGAACTTCCCAGATTTTAACCAATTGCATGCTCACCACAACCCTTTGAGGCAGATACTATTACTATCCCCATTCTACAGATCAGGGAACTGATGCATAAAAAGGTCAAATAACTTGCCCAAGGTCACACAACTAGCAAGTGGCTGAGCTGGAACCAGGGCCCGGCAGCCTGACTCTGACTCATTTTCTTAAAAAACCTGTGCTGGGCCGCTGCTTCTGTCTCTGCGGGAAGCTTGGGAAATCTCTGCTTCCTTCGCCAGCTCCTCCCATCCTAAGAGCTCAGTCCGGTGGCTCAGTGGATTGGTTCCCGTCTAGGTGCCTTCCTGGTTCTGCTGTTTACTAGCTGTGGGACCTAAGACAAGCTGTCCAACCTTTCTGTGCCTCAGTTTCCTTCTCTGCAAAAAGGGTTTAAGAATGTACATGCTTCATAGGGCTGCTGTGGGATTAAATGAGCGAAAACACCGAAAGTTCATAGAATTACGGTTGGCCCATAGCCTGGACACAGTAAACGTTTGCTGCTCTTGTTTCCCTTCCAGAATTGTTCTAATTGAACAGACACATTATTCATTATGTACCCCCCAACCACTGAAAAAGGGAAACAAGACCCCAGAGGAAGCCTTCTGTAAATAATCAAAAGTTGACTGCGACCACACTGTGCCACCAGCCTCTCCGTCTGTGGTCGCTGGCCAGTAACCTTGTGTTGTAATCCACGCAGGCTACGGCCACTCCGACGCGGACGTTCTCCACCAGTCGCTGCTGGAAGCCAACATCGCTACCGAGGTGTGCCTCACGGCCCTGGACACACTCTCTCTGTTTACACTGGCATTTAAGGTTCGTACTCAACAGCTGGGCCCGGTCAGAGCTTTACCTTTTAAATTAATTCTGCTTGTTTAGTTGAACCAGCAAGAACTTCCTATGTTGTATTTTTTTATTTCAGCAACTGTTTTTGCCCCTGTAAAGAAACCACACATCCTCAGAATTCCTTAATGAAACCATTGCATGGTTAATGACTTGAATTCCTTGAAATAAAATAAAGTTCAGCTGGTCAGGGTGTGCTGCAAATGATGGAAACAGTCCCAGGAGGTGGTTGCCTCTCGGCCAGAGGAAAGCATCCCCCTGGAGAATATGGTTTGCTATGCCCTCGAGGCTGATTAATAATGGGAACCTCATCAGACATTTCTGCCTCGACTATCTGAGAATATCCAAATGTAGCAGCAGTTAAAATTAGTTACTTATATGTAGAAAAGCAGTAACTACAAACACATTCACCTCTTAAAATTTTAAAAATACCTGTTAGTAACTTCAGTGATAGAAGCATTTCAAGGATAGAAAAGAAAAGATTGTTTTGGTCTTATTTTTAGGTTTCATCAAGTAATATTCAAGTAAGTGGAAATGGTCTCATAAGGCATTCACTTTATTCTAGGGACCTAACACTTCCCAGGCTTGCTAATTGATTGCTTCCATTTCCAGCATGGAAGAAGGAAATTGAATTAAGAGTTGATACATGATGATTATTGAAACTGTGTGTTTGTTTCCAGGGTATTTGGAAAAGATAACCAAAGTCATTTTCTGCTTTACTTATCTTTGATTCTCATAAAGTGCATTTTTTTTTATTTTGGATAGAAATAAGTTACCCTGATATCATGTCACCTGATTATATACTCTACCTTTATTCTTCTCAGCAGTCATGCTACTCACGTCCCCATGAAATGTCATTACTGGGAACCCATTGAAGAGATGAAACACAGACCCTAACCAAATGAGTGGGAGAGCCTCCACTTTCGTGGCTCTCAGAGCACAGTCCCCTGGCCGGCCTCGGCTGCAGACCCAGGGAGGTTCGAAGTACACATTCTTAGGCCCTGACCCAGACTGGCTAATGCAGAAAGTCTGGAGGTGACCTGAAAGCCATGGCTTGAAAACCAGAACCATGTCTGGAACCTCTTTCCATTTTCTTTTCCGCGTGACATTTTTTAAAATTAGATTTTATTTATTTATTTGACAGAGATCACAAGTAGGCAGAGAGGCAGGCAGAGGGAGTGGGGGTAAGCAGGCTCCCTGCTGGGCAGAAAGCCCAAGGCAGGGCTCGATCCCAGGACCCTGATATCATGATCCGTAGCCGAAGGCAGAGACTTAACCCAGCCACCCAGGTGCCCCTCGGCAATGACTTTTTTTTTTTTTTTTAAGATTTTATATATTTATTTATTTGACAGACAGAGATCACAAGTAGGCAGAGAGGCAGGCAGAGAGAGGAGGAAGCAAGCTCCCTGCTGAGCAGAGAGCCCAATGCGGTGTTCGATCCCAGGATGCTGGGATCATGACCTGAGCCGAAGGAAGAGGCTTTAACCCACTGAGCCACCCACGTGCCCCTCGGCAATGACTTTTTAAATGTGACTGCTGTGTGTACCTTTATCACTGCCAGCTGAGAATCTGTAAGTTCAGATCAAAACTGTTCAGTTCTATAAGAACAGAACAGTTCAGAACAGAAACTTACAGAATCTGTAAGTTCTATCTTCTGCTTCACTCCACCGTGCTTGTGCCCCTGAGACCCTTCTGCTACGCGGCAGGTGGAGCCTGGCACACTGGCCAGGCGTGAGGACAGGTGCACCACAGATGTTGTCTGTCGGGTCTGTGAGAATAGTGACAGTCTCTTTACTGTATAACCTACGATTCTCACTTAGCCTCCTGAAAAACGCTTGCTTCGTATTAAAGAAGCAACCTGTTCATCAAGGTTCCCAGGTCCCTCATGTCTGGCCACCTTACAGGCTCTCTCTCTTGAGAAACAACACCTGATGTTCCCTGATTTGTGACATTTATTGTCTCGAAGGCCTTTGAGGAGATTGCTTCATGTCTCTGGACCTAAGATTTCTCATTTGAAGATTAGAAAAAATAGGATCTGCCTCCTGTGGTCAGGGCTATTGGAAGTTTAAAGATGACCTTTGAAAGAATCTGCCACTTTCCTGATGTAGATGAGACTTTACTTCCCAGCTCCACCGGGGGCCAGATTCTAAGCCTCGGGTGGGTCTGCTTGACATCTGGAAACCCTGATGCCCTTCTCTAGAACATGGTGATTATGCCTGCTGTATGATGGACAGATACGAAGTACCCAAAGACATCTACCCTGTGTTCATGCCTTCCTGGTCCTGTAAGAAAGGGTCTAACTCCTGAGACCCAGGGGGAAGGTGGAGCTTGAGTGCTGAGGTGATCCTCTGTCAAAGTGTATATGCCTGTGAGCTAAAGCATGTAAAGCCCAGCGCCCCCATGCAGAAGTGGGAAGAGGGGCGGGCGTTACAGTGGAACAGATGTCACGCCCGGAGGTAGGCTTACCTGGCCTAGATTACAGGTTCATGAGGGGCCCTGGCACAGCAGCCACTTGGATCTTCTTCTGCAAAGCATTTGCTCAGCTGAGGCATCATTTGGAGCATATCAGAAAAATTAAATTTTTACATTGAATTAGTGGACGTAATTCGAGAAAAATCACCTTCCACGGATAAAAGCCCCATCGTGATCAAGTCTCTGAGTTGACCACATCTAGTAAATTGCCAAAGGTAGCCAAGAAAACACATTTTTAATGAGAGAAAATGTTTCAAAAGATTTCAGCCCTGCTAGTTATACTAAGTGCCTTCCATGCCTCAAGCATTAATCTTCACAACAGCCTGGGCTGGTGGATACTCTTGTACCCCATTTTACAGATGAGGAGACTGAGGCCAAGACAGGGCAGAAAATTTGCCCAGGATCACTGCACACCTGGCCTGCTACAGCCCTTGTTGTCATCCACTGAGCCAGGTGGTGGGGAGGTGGGACAGAGGAGGAGGGGACGGACAGAGAGAAGAGATGATGAGCTGAGGGGCGTCAAGGTAGTTGGACGATCCCGTACAGAAAAAAACAGGAGAATATTACCAAGCACTTCCCCGATGCTGGTCTCATGCTGGATGCTTTCGCATATGTTCTCACATTTAATGCATAAAGGGGTGTGTTTTATAAACCAAGGTAGTTATGTGCAGAAAAATACGGTTCTGGCTGTTCTACAATGCCTGTGATTAACACAATCCCAAGTCAACCCTGGCCTTTGCGTAGTTGATCATCTTTTTTAATGTGTTTACACGTTTAACCTGAGAATGTATTTTTAGCAATCCCACCTTGTGCTTTTTCTTGATTGAGCTGCCTGGTGAGAATTTGTACGTGATGGTGAGAATCCGTACGTGATGGTGAGAATCCGTGACAGAGAAAAGCACTTGGATAATTGGGTTCTTCTAGGGAGTTTGTGCTCATGCAGACCATGAGCCTGGCCTGCAAAGACACATGAAATGAGGTTACCTTAGTGACTGGTAAGCATTTGCAGCTGAAACAGCCCTTCACTAAGGTGGATTCTTGAAGCGATGTCCAAGTGAAACTAAATGCCTTCTGCCCAGGAGAGGTAGATCTGTCTTAAATAACACAGTTCTAGACATCTCATTTTGGTGCCCAGGATTTAAGTTCATTGTTATCCTATTCCTAGATCTTTAAAAATTACTGATGTTGTGTCTTCATTCTCTGAAAGGCTCATTTCCCTCAGGAGAATATGTTACAACAATCAAACCTGCCTGCACATCAGACACTTCTGAGTTGGATTTTTAACCTATTCTCCACCTTGTTGCTAGAGAGAGGCTGTGCCTTTCATATTGTTCTGTCTCATTTACTTCCCCGAATAAAATTTTCCTATCCTCACTACAGGTCTACAGGGATAAAAAAGTAGAAATGCGATACACTCTGGTGTTACCGTGGTGACTTCTGAGTGAAGTGAAGGGTGGTTTTGTTTTTGTTTCTTCCTTCTCCTGCCATGAACCTTTCTGAATGTTCAGAATTTTTAAAATATATTTTATTTTTATGTATTTTTTATATTTAGTGTATATAACTTTTTAATAAGTGAAAGAGAGAGAGAGAGCAGAGAGGGGGAGAGAAGAAAATTGATTAGAAGATTACAGAAGGCAGCGGATAAAATGGGGTATGTCTGGGGTAAGAGATCCTTTACCCCTTGAAATGAGGGGTTACTTATATCTTAGTGTGAGTGACTTTTAACTGCATTCTTGCAAGCGGATTTTGGGATCAGAACCCAAGAAGACTAAATCCTGAAAATGGGAAGTGAAGCCTTGACCAGAAAGAGTGAGGCAGGAAAATTTAACTCCTGGGGTAAGAACTTGGAGACAGGCCAGTTCCAACAGCAAGACCAGGGTTCCTGGCAATTTTTGTACACACCATCTCATCTGGATGTCTCTGGCAGATAGTGCTGAGAGAAGGAAAGCTCATCCAGATCTGTGCAAACTTTAATCCGGCCATAATTAGGGAGAACAGTGCCCCCTGGGAGAAGTAATGTTCACAGACAACAAAAGTCATGTTCACATGCAAGCAGTTCCAAAACACTGGAAACAGCCTCCCCAGCCAGCCACCCGCAGCCAGGTGGTGAACAGCTGCTCATGGTTGAGAATTATATCATATTCCATTAATTGAGTCCCATTTTCTGCTCATTAAATGGTCTCTTTCACATGATGGAATTCAGTACTGTGCCTCAGAGTTTCATGTTATAAAGATCCCTGTGAATCCCAGGTGTCTACCAGCTGTGAGTCACTGGACCTAAGAAAACAAAACTTACTCCTTGAGTAAAATTTTTCTCCAAAAGTAATATGAGGTAAATCTTAAAACTAATACTCTAGCTGTACTTTGCTGTTCAACAGAATTACTTGGCCATAAGCTATCTCCGGTCATTTGGCACAGTGGTAAGATTGGTTTGGGATACTGGCCTCCTGACGTTTTTTTATTTTAATCATGTTTGCCTTGTGCAGAACGCAGACGTGTGCCCTCGCCCAAGCACACACACACCTCTGTGTGTCCTTGAAGATATAGCCCTTTAGTGTCAATGCGGGTTTAAACACAACGGCTATGTGCTAGCCTCTGGCTCGGCGACACGTCTGTCTACCTGTGTGTTAGGCAGTCCGTGAGAGTTTTAGCCAGCCAGGCTCACAGGCGTTCAGTTGGTATGAATTTACTGCGTGTGCAAGAAAGTCTTGCAGAACGGTGAGAAGTAGTCTTGTTTGCTTTGTCGAGTAAAACCCGTGATGTGAAAGTCCTGCTAGCCACCACTTACTGAGCCAGGCCCACGAATGCATCAGATGCTTTTTGTACTTAACTCGCGTGATTGCGTGTTCGCAGTAGCTGTGCAAGGTCAGGTCCAAGGTCGCCATTTTACAGACGAGAAAGTAAGACTCAGTTTACCTGTGCAGATCTGTGCACATGATAAATGGGGCCTGATCAAAGCCTCTGGGTTTCCCACCTTACCAAGCTTGTCTGGTTACTCATTGCTTAACAGAGTGCCTGATAAGCCTGAAAAAAACAAACTTAATTTTGTTTTTTTATTTTTTTTAAACATTTCATTTATTTGAGAGAGAGAGTGAGCAGGAGCAGAGGGAGAAGCAGACTTCCTGCTGAGCCGGGAGCTGATGCGCAGCTCGATCCCAGGACCCTCATGACCTGAGCTGAAAGCAGACATTTAACCGACCGACTGAGCCACCCAGGCGCCCCACAAACTTACTTTTGGAGGATCTCACTTCCTATACCTCACTTCAGTATTTTTTCCAGCTTGTTAATCAACTGACGCCTGTAAGGGCACTTCTTTGTTGGAATTAAGCTATCACAAAGACTGCCTCTGTACTGGTTGCTGGTATACAGTAAAAATAAGTAAATACATAGAAGCCAAATCAGTACTGAGGACCACTAGTCCTTCAAGCAGTGCTACAGTTTGCTAGGCTGTTTTATGATTCGTCCCTCCCCTGATAGGAAGAAGCAAACAGCCCCGGGTGGCTCAGTCAGGTAAGCATCCAACGCTCGATTTTGGCTCAGGTCGTGATCTCTGGGTTGTAGGGTCTAGCGTCGAGTTGGGCTACATGCTCAGCTACCTCCCCCTCTGCCCCTCCCCTCCCTCATGCTTGCTTTTGTCTCTCTCTTAAATAAGTAAAATAAATAAACTCTTTAGAAAAGAAAAAGAAAAAGAAAAGTCTCACAGCAGAAATTTAGTTATAGGCTTATTTGTACTCCACGAGGGTTTTCTGCCTTCCTGGAGATACATGGTAGAGTTTGTTTAAATTACAAGTTGTCTTAGTACCTGGGACATTGAACCTTTAAGTCTGAAAACCGGATGCAGCCTCGTAGGGGTGTCTGGCGTGTCTCACTAACCAAGCTGTCCTTGTGTGTTTTCAGAACCAGCTCCTGGCTGATCACGGCCATAATCCTCTCATGAAAAAGGTTTTCGATGTCTACCTATGCTTTCTTCAAAAACATCAGTCTGAAACAGCTTTAAAAAATGTCTTCACTGCCTTAAGGTCATTCATCTATAAGGTAAGAGGCTTCCTCGGGGGAAGCCCTCGCTGATGACCATCCTTGTGTGCTTTGCCCCTGGAGTTGGGGGAGCACTGATGTCCACCTACCCGTGCTCTCTGGTGTTCGCCTAGTTCCCCTCGACGTTCTACGAAGGGAGGGCCGACATGTGTGCCGCTCTGTGCTACGAGGTCCTCAAGTGCTGCAACTCGAAGCTGAGCTCCATCAGAACGGAGGCCTCCCAGCTGCTGTACTTCCTCATGAGGAACAACTTCGACTACACTGGAAAGAAGTCCTTCGTCCGCACACACTTGCAGGTGTGCGCGGGTTCGCTCGCCGGCGGGTTCTGTGGGATTCTGTGTTAGCAGCAAGGCTTCGCCGCATTTACTGGTTTACCTCAGCATAAGTCGGGCAAGGTCTGGCCTTGAATGGGCTGGAAAGTCACATTTACTGGTCTGGTTTATTTCATTCTCCACATGCTAAGATTTGGGCCCAAGGTGCGTTTCTGTTTGACTCAATATTGGACTGACTGAAATTCCGTTGAGTCATCATCTGCTAGAGTCTGTGTGAGTGAGCGTGACTCACAGCAAATATCTTAGGTAAAACATAGAAAGTCCAAAGTAATTCTTTTTTAAAATTTTTAAAAGATTCTCTTTATTTATTTGAGAAAGAGTGTGTGTGTGAGAGAGAGCACAGAGGCAGAGGGAGAAGCAGACTCCCCACTGAGCAGAGAGCCCAAAGCGGGGCCCGATCCCAGGACCTAGAGATCACGACCTGAGCAGAAAGCAGACGTTTAACTGACCGAGCCACCCAGAGGCCCCTGGGTGGTTCTTTTCTGTCTTCCGTCTACTGACACACCTGCCATCTCCCCAGAGTTAAAATGTCCCAAATCCTCTACGCTGGGAACCATGCAGGATATGGAACAGTCTTATGTATTTTTTATTACGTATTCTCTTCTTCCTTGAACTCATGTAGGAGTGTCCCCTCTGTCTCTGTATTTATTCCTCTTTTAAACAAATAGTTGCTGTTTGCAAACTATGTGCTAGGATTCACGGGTACAGCCATGAACAAAGCACAGCCCTCTCCTGGCCCTCATGGAGCGTGTAGTCTGCTGGAAGACAGAGCCCGAAGCTCTTCATACACTGTCCCCAGTGCTGTAATAGAGGAACTCGAGTGCGCCAAGGAGGGGAGGGTGGTCTGGCTGGGGCAGGGAGGCTTCTAGAAGCTGTTAAAGATGAATAGGAGATAGCAGGTCTAGAGGCTGAGCATGTTCCAGGCAATGGATGCACAAGGGGAAGGGCCTGTCGGGGAACTGGAGAAGGTCCTTACAGTGAAGTAAAAGAATGTGGGTGAGAACAACTGAGAAGACGTCATGCATATCTGGAGGGATCACCCGGACTAGTGCTGAGAATGGGTCGAGGGAATCAAGGCCTTAGCTGGAGAGACTTTGGGGAAGCCCTGGTCAAATCCAGGCCCGAGAGGATGGTGTCTTGGACCAGGTGTGGTGAGGTTAGAAGAAGGAGAGAATGAGTTGACAGTGCTTAGTGATGGATGGCCCCTGGGGTTGGTGAAAGAAAAGGAGGGAAGAAAGATGGAAGCCATGTGTTAGCTTGAGTGACTGGGTAAATGCAGAGCACGACCCAAACCCCAGTAAAGACAGATTCCCCCCATCGCCATTGCATAGTTAACGTGTATATGTTTTAATAAAAAATGCAAAGGACCATCCACTTATTGAAGATTTAGTGCATACGCATTCAGACCAGTAACCAAGGAGGTTAAGTGATAAGGTCTCCCTGTTTTTTAGAGAAAGTAAGCGACTATCCAAGGGATAGAGGCTTTATCTGATTCTTATGCCTCTACACTCTCTCAATGAGCATTTTGCTATGCAGACAAAATACTCAATGATAGCAAAATCACCTGAAATGATTCTTGGAAGGGGAAAAGATGACTCAGACAGTGTTTCCCACACTGGAATGATCTGTGCTCAAAACTTGGCCTTGTCCTAAAGACAGGAGGCAAGTCTGGGGAGTCATTTGAAGGTGAAATGATTTTCTCGTATTTGTGTGTCCCTAAGGTCATTATTTCCGTTAGCCAGCTGATCGCAGATGTTGTTGGGATCGGGGGAACCAGATTCCAGCAGTCCCTGTCCATCATCAACAACTGTGCCAACAGTGACAGGCTCATCAAGGTGGGTGGCCCCCAAGCCTGCCTCATCATCTGGGATGTATGCGGACAGGCAGAGCCCAGCTGAAAGCCGTGTGTCCTTCTCCCACCCTTGTTTTAGCACACTACCTTCTCCTCGGACGTGAAGGACTTGACCAAAAGGATACGCACAGTTCTGATGGCCACCGCCCAGATGAAGGAGCACGAGAATGACCCTGAAATGCTGGTGGACCTTCAGTACAGTCTGGCCAAGTCCTACGCCAGCACTCCCGAACTCAGGAAGACATGGCTAGACAGCATGGCCAGGATCCATGTCAAGAATGGGGATCTGTCTGAGGTAGCCCAGCAAGCCTCTCCGGCTGGGTTTTGGGAAAAACTAATTATGTCTCATTCAGTAAAAGAGGCCAATTTTTTTTTTTTAAAGATTTTATTTATTTATTTGACAGAGAGAGATCACAAGTAGGCAGAGAGAGAGAGAGAGGAGGAAGCAGGCTCCCTGCTGAGCAGAGAGCCCCATGCGGGACTCGATCCCAGCACCCTGAGATCATGACCTGAGCCGAAGGCAGCGGCTTAACCCACTGAGCCACCCAGGTGCCCCTAAAAGAGGCCAATTTTAAGAAAAATTTCCCACTAATCAAAAGAAGGGATACTTCAGCAGTGTTAGGCTTGAGATTACTTCACGTCTCTAAGCATCTCAACCGTTTACAATCTGTAAGGGAATGTTTCTGTCACAGGAGCGGATTGTCTGAAAGCCCTTAGAAACCATCCACGGTCACGTAAATGTGCACTGATTCAAGCGCACTTAGTTTCTGCATCAAAACTCCTCTCTAGGGCGCCTGGGTGGCTCAGTGGTTTAAAGCCTCTGCCTTCGGCTCAGGTCATGATCTCAGGGTCCTGGGATCGAGGCCCGCATCGGGCTCTCTGCTCAGTAGGGAGCCTGCTTCCCTCTCTCTCTATCTGCCTCTCTGCCTACTTGTGATTTCTGTCTGTCAAATAAATAAATAAATAAATAAAAACTCCTCTCTAGTTCTAAAATTCAGCTTTGATGAATTGATGATGGAATTTAATGTTCCTGTTATTAAAGTAATGGTAGGACATCGCTTTTTCCTTTTGGAGGTAGTCCATTGTCATCTGTGAATGTGGTAAACCTCAGAGCACTGCCTGTGTACAGAGCGTGTTTCCATAAGGAGGCCAGGTATGGGCGGGGGGTCGGGTTGTGGGCCCCGGACACAGACCAAATCCAACACTTAATCAGTTTGTGACATTGAGCCCGTTTTTCACCTCTCTGTGCTTGTGACATCGCCTGCGAAAGGGGAAGATATTAAGGAAAGCAGTAGGCTGTGTGAAAGGCTCTGTGTTCCTCTGAAAATTGTGTTTATTTTGGGCCTAAAGCATTTAGGTATGGTCAACAGTATTACCAAAGAAGCGTGATTTTTTACTTTTAAGCTTCTGTAATTGCCTAAATTAGTACAGTTATATTCTACATCTGAAAATTTTAGGTAACAATTTTTATGTATTGATTATTTAAGAAGTCCATTCTATTTGACCATAAATTTAATCTGAACTACATATTAGCATAATAAAAGTTAATTCCATTTTACTACTAGTAGTAATTTTTCTATCATTCTGACAAAGAATCAGGGGCTCAGGCATCAGAATCAGGTTTATTTCCAACAACTGTTTTTTACACAAAACTGTGACAACTTCGTAAAAAGAGAAAAAGAATTTATTTTGTCTTTCATTTTAAGGTGTTTAGAATATTATCTAATTGACATTAAGTTATAATTTTGGTTTAGAGTTCTGTGTTGGGAAGCAGTTGTTACATCTTTTTTTAAGTTGAGAGAAAACTATTAGCTACTGACATTTGAACAAATCTCTCAGCATCTAGGAAGATACATGCCTTTTCTTCAAATGGTCCTCTTTGTACCTTAAGAGAAGTGATATGGAAATCTTTACTAGAGTAAGAAAAAAAATGCTTTTTTATCTCTTATATTAAAATTTTGTAATTCTAAACAGAAATGAGACTTACCAAACATATTACCATTTGTCTCTATTTACAATTTACTTCAAAATTTCAGTTTATGTGAATTGTTCCGGTTTTTCTAAAAGGTAAGATGGCAGCTATTAGGAACCCTGGTTTCCTTGAGATCTAATACAAGTCCACGCACTCACTGGAGCTCTGTCCGGAAGCACACCGACGCGCTCTGTACGTGTTGATTCTGAAGTGTGTGTCTTTTATTTTAGGCAGCCATGTGTTATGTCCACGTCACAGCGCTGGTGGCAGAGTATCTCACACGGAAAGGTGAGGAAGGAGTCCTGTGTTTTGTGAAATGAATATAAAACTATACAGAGCAGCAAAGACGAGTGAGAGCCAGCCATTCAGAAAGATCTGGAAGTGGGGGAGGGGGATGGATGTGTGTGTGTGTGTGTGTGTGTGTGTGTCTGTGTCTGTCTGTGCACTGTGTTCATTGTTTTATTCACTGGTAAGACATTGGCTTGGCTTGGTGGGCATAGCAGAGGCGCCAATATAAAAAATAAAACTAGATGGCATAGTATTGTATAACCTTTAACAAATGGATCTATCTTGCAAAGACTAGTTAATGAGCTTTGCATCTGGGTGTCCTTGAATGGCCAGTGTTGAGCCTACAGAAGATTTATCTTCCCTTAGTTCCCCCGTAACAGTTTTATCAGTCAAGTGACAGTTTTAACTGGCGATTATTGGGCAACTTTTTTTTAATTTTAGAACCACAGCCCACTTGGCTTTATTATGTGGGTAGGCGGCCTGCTGGCCAGAAACCTTGCCTCCCCGGGGAAGGAGAGGGCAGGGGCGTGTGAGTGCTGTTCTTTTGTGGATTATATGTTTGTTCCCGGTTGAGCAGACCACGAATCCTTTCATGGGTTCTTTTGGTTAAATACCACTTGCTGGTTTCCATTTAAAAATCAAGAACACCGAGGTTTTTAGAAAAGCTGCTCATGTGTGCCCGTGTCCCGGAGCACAGCAGTACCAGATCTGGCTTCCATGAAGTACATTTACAGAGTGAGAAACGGTATAAAGTCAGATGCCACAGCCGGGGAATTTCTGTATTTCCGGTACAGCTGGCTGTTTGGGATGCAGTTGAAGGGAACCGAGGCTTGTCCTACATCAGAGCCCCAGAGAAAAAGAAATTAAAGAGGGTTTCCATATTCTCTTGCTACTAGCATGATTTCCTGTTGAGACCTTTTGTCAGGTAATACATTTCCTCGTGTTTAGAAGCAGACATAGCCCTCCGTCCGGAGCTGCCCCTCTTCCCCTCCAGCCACAGCACCTGTCAGAGGAGGCGCCGGGGAGGTGAGCCTGAGGGTGGGCCCAGCCCCCAGAGCCCAGCTGCCCATGACCTGACACTCGGCGGTGTGGGGGTTTTCCCTTGCAGCTCTGCATGGATAGTCGTGGCTCTCCTTCCCTTCCTTCCTTTCCTCTCCAGTCCACGGCGGTCTGTCCCTGTGCACGGAGGGGAAGCACTGGGCTGCCCTTGTAGTTACCCCACTGGAGCTGAGGTGTATATTTTAAATGTGCTCTCTAGCCAGAAACCTGGGTGGTTGGCTTCCGTAATTTTGCTTTTTTTGTATGTTAACATATCCTCAGGCTCCTAGATCAGTACTTGTCATGGGGGCGTCTTTTGTCTCAAGGCTTGGAAACCTTGACCATCGGGGAGCTAGAAAAATCTCTGCCTTCACAAATCTACTCTTTCAAGACATGCTTTCAAAATACTCTGTGTTCTTCTTTTTCCCAAAATATGGGAGGTCTCAATTCCAGTTTTGAGTGTTTTGTTTTGTTGGAAACAGTGGTCTCAGAATAGAGTAGCAAGATGTTTCAAGGCCTTCTGTACTTGACCATTTTTGTCCAGCTGACAGTGTCCGACTGACATAGGACTTTTCCCCCAGTGACTGCAAGATGAGTGAAGGCCCCAAATGGGCCATTATTGCTTATTTATTTATTTGACAGAAAGAGAGAGCACAATAGAGAGAGGGGGAATGGCAGGCAGAGGGAGAAGCAGACTCCCTGTGGAGCAGGGAGTCTGATGTGGGACTCGATCCCATGACCCCAGGATCCCGACCTGAGCCAGAGGCAGACACTTAATTGACTGAGCCACTCAGGCGCCCCAGGGGTTTATCCTTATCCACATTATTTATCCCAGCACCAACCTTACAGCATTTCCCCTAGAGAATCAGAGTACTTGGACGTCTGCAGTATTCACACTGCCCGTGCTCCTGGTCTCTGGTGGTGGGGAGGACAGGAGATCCATCCTCACCCCTCGGGCAGCAGATAGGGAACCAGCTAAAACAGCCTCTCAGCTCATGGCTGCGGCTGTTGAGTGACCTCCTGGCAGACCGCTTTGTGAAGGAGAAGAGCGAGTTCTCATCTGAGCTCCGGGTTTCCCTCAGCCGCAGTGGGGGAGGTGATGCCTTGAAGGAAACAGTTCTGTTGGAGGCATGTGTTTCTCTTTGATTGGCTTAGGCTTTATTTTTCTTGGTATCTGAGCACGGGTCACTGTACCCACTCAAATTATTGCTGCTATTTTTAAACTACTGATTTGGACCCAGTCCCTGTTACAGTTTATTTACAGGTTATTTAAAGATTGCATGCATTTTCATAAAGGCAGGTGACAAATTAAAAGGATGAGGAAAGAACTGAGGGAGGAGAAGGCTAGGTACGAGGAGGCAAATGAAGAAAAGCACACAGTGGGTCCCTGTGAGAACGGTGGCCTGAGACATGAGAGACTTCAGAGTCCCTTGTCTTCTTCAAACACAGAAGCATGGCGGGCTGGAAGAACCCTCAAGGTCATCCCACTTATGGGTTACTGACTGGCTCTCTCCCCTGCTGTGTCCGTTCTAGGCATGTTTAGACAAGGATGCACAGCGTTCAGGGTGATCACCCCAAACATAGACGAGGAGGCCTCCATGATGGAAGACGTTGGGATGCAGGATGTCCATTTCAACGAGGTGAGCGCCTTGCCTGTGGGGGTCTTCAGTCTGCCAGTGTCTCGGGGGCGGCTGTGCTCTGCCTGCCCCTCACACGATGGTTTTCTCTCAGCAACTGCTGCTGCCCACTTCGCTCTGACTAAGCTCATGCTCCAGGCGGCCGAAACAGCCGCGAAAGCTCCACCATCCCCCTTTCTAGGAATTCCTCCTTTGCTCTGGAAAGAGAGTTTGATGAGCTTGTTAGGAGGGAAGTGAGGCCAAGAGCTCAAACACGTGTGGGAAAAGGTCCAGCATTTTGACCATAAGGTTTCTCATTCTTTACAGCCATTAATTTCTCCAGCTCATGGGTTTTATTACTATTTTAATCTTTTAGCATCACACTCTAACCAGCTGAACTGACCGGCCCCTCAGACTTTTAAATTGGTGTCCCCCACGCTGACTTCTCTCCCGTGTTGGCAGATACGCAAAGCCCTGAGCGGCCAGACCGGGCCCAGGGGCTCAGAGTGGCCCATCTGGCTCCCTCCACTGGCGGGGGGGGGCGTAGTCCAGATTTTTCTCACCGGTGGTGAAGGAGAAAGCCCGGTCCCGCCCCCAGCAGAGATCAGAAGGTTCCAGGTTAGACCACGGTGACAGTTCCTGCTACTTTCTTTCTTTCTTTTTTTTTTTTTCCTGCTACTTTCTTGTGGAAACAGGATCACCTTGCAGCCACTTATCTGGAACGAGGAAGTTTTAAAATAAAGCTAGGAGTTGGAGCAAATGCCAACTTTCTGGCTCTGTTCCCTGAATTTCCTCTTTGGTCACTGTCTTTCAGAGGGGCTTTCCATGTGTGCCTGCGTCCCCTCAGCTCAGAGCAGAATGGAACAGTCAAGGGGCAGCTTGTCGATCCTGCCTATCTTTTAAATAAAAACAATATTGTCTGTTTCTTCGTGTGGAGAGAAAGAACAGAGAAAGAAGTAAATACTTCTGCCTCTGTTGTACTTGTTTTTATGATGTGGAGGTCCTACAATTAATACTGTGACTTTTAATCACGTTCTTGCCAGTAAGTAGGGCCACGAGCACACACCCTCCATGACATTAACCAGTCCCTGAATCAGTTCAAAGTGTGGTCCAGGAAGCCTGGGGATCTCCGAGACCCTTTCAGGAAGTCTTTGAGGTCCCTCCTTGTCCAACCGGATGTCTGTGGAGGGCTGGACTTCCTTTGTTTATATCATCCAAAACAGCATGTCGAACAGATTGAGTGCAGAAGCAGATAAGAGAATGTCATTTTCTCCTATGATGTCAGACATTAAAGAAAGCTGCAAAAATTTGAAACAATGCTACTCTTTTCCCTAATTTTTTTTGAAAATGTTTTTTCATTAAAATATGTTATTTTTTCATTAACATGTAATAGGTTCATTATTATCTTAATTAAATTAGTAAACCTGTAGCATTTTCCAGTTGCCATTCTTAATATTATAAATATTGAGACATAACACCCATATACATAAAAGTTCTCAGTAGTTTTTAGGGACTATTCAATGACTTAAAAAAAATACATACATATATATATTCTCAAGCTGCCCTAGTTTAAAAACCACTGTCATAAATTGTCTAGTCTCAAATGCCCTCCTAAATTAAAAAGTGAACATGAGAAAGAAGGATAATATATTGAGTGCACTTCACATTTAAATATTAAAATAATTTTAACCATGATAGATGAAGATTTCTAGAAGTCCCAAAGATGGGGGGGGGACCATTTAATTATTAAGTGGCATTAACAGTTCAGCTCTCTCTCTACCTTGAAACGCCTGGGCAGATAGTAATTATTAATTTTGCTCTGAAGTGTAAAACCCATCACTGAGACCATAAGGCTTGCATACTCTTGACCTTGAAGTCCTCCTTCAAGGCAAGCGTGACTGGGTTTTTCTCTGAGAAGAGGCTCAAATGTATTGTCTCCTTGCAGAAACCACTCATGTCCACCCCAGCACCTAGAAGGACCTCCAGAGTACAGGATTTTATTTAGAATTTGATAAGGAAGGTAGTGGTGCCAAGAACAACTAAAGATTTGAAAGTAAACAGTTCTCAGTAACCTGTCCTTCCTCAGAAGATGCAGCTCAGGTTTGCTCATCTGATTAAGTAATAAGCTGGAGTAATCACGGCAGCCTGGGGCATCAACCTAGGAAATCAAGTCTGGCTTTATTGAGGAAATTTGTGAATGGCACCCAGCCTGAGGGATAACTAAACATGTGAGAAGGGTAACTTTATCAGTGATTTCCAGAATATGGATTTTCCACCCTGTCCTTGAAGCATAAAGTTGATAAATGTTTAACAAGGTCCGTAATATGCGATGACCTGTAACCATTAGGATGTGACACGGTGGGGTTATCAAGTCCTAAGCAACCCCTGCCTGGCAAGATTGAAACTAGCGGGGAGTTGAAAGAGGAGCGTGTTCCAGAAGCCAGGCACCAGAAATTGCCACCTACATTTTTGCTTTGGCTGTCAAGATGTTTCAAGAGAAAGGGGAATTGAACATCTCTCTCCCAGAAGGAGTTTTGGGGGAAGCTGATGGGACTAGGTGTATAACACATAGCCTGATAAAAATCATTGCCCTTTTAATCTGCATTATTAGATGTATTTAAATGCCTTGTGCTTTCCTAACATGATTTTCATGGAGCTGCATAAGAACACACACTTCTCCTAGCAGCAGACCTCAGATGGGTTTTCATTGATCGCGGTTCGTCTTCCGTGATTCTGATCTAAAGAGCAGACTCCCTCCCGGCTGCTTTTGATTAGATAAAAAGAAACCTCCCATCCCTGTTTACAGTTCTGTTAGTCAAGTTGGAGCCTGAGCAGGCTGAAGAATTCTGAGTCCCTTGTGGTGTCAACACTCAACATAGAATGGAAGTTTTGAGATCCCTCCTTTAGGATCCTGTCTAGAAACGGGCAGCACACTAGGGACATTGAAGAAAGGCTAATAAAGGGACTATTTTGAAAGCTTGGACCAGGTGTGGGGAAACTGACAAGTAATATTGCAGTACCCTCGAGCTTAGCAAGAGCTGGGGTACTACCTCTCACCCTGTGGGCTAGGACAGGGGAGAGAGAGCAGCTCCACAGGGGGACCACCTGAAGATGTAGGGGAGAGCTCAGTCCCGTACCCTGGCAGAGAGGGGCATGTGCATAGCCACCCTGTCCTCACTCTCCGCCTGCCCTCCAGGCTCCTGCTGGGCCTTCCACTGGCTGAGGACAGGGAGCCCACCCTGCAGGGCAGCAGCCCTGATGCATCAGCCTCCCAGCACACAGAGGTAGGAAGGATGGGCCAAGAGGGACTCTGGAAGGGGAAATAGAAAATACAGTTCATCCTCACTATTTGCCCACTTGCTAAAATTTCTTTGTAACCCCAAAATCGACGTCCATGTAGACATTTTTGTAGTCATGCAGGTCATTGCAATAGTGACTAGTGAACTTCGCCCATGGAATAGTCTAAATGGTCTCCCCTTGGTTCATACCAGGACATACTGGCCCTCTTCATTTTGCAAATATTTACTGAGCTTCCTTGGCACTGAATATTGCTGGAGATAGAAATGTGAGTACGATATGGTCTCTGCCCTGGCACATTATACTGCATCCAATGCTTTCTTCTCATTGAGGAGAAACACCAAAACCATGGTCCCTTCTAGTCTGAATTGGAAGTTGTCTGACTTTGTGACCTGGAAATTCCTATATTTATGTACATCGATTCATCCCCTAAGCTAGCTGTGTGCTGTGTGCTAGCTTGGGGATATAGAAGTGATGTGTCTGCCTCAGAAAGTGACACCTGGTTCAATAAACCTCAAATTTTCATATGCTTAGTTAGAAATTACTTAGATTCCTGTTACAGATAGATATTTCCAGTCTTCGTGCTCTGCCAGTCCTCTGGGTTGGTTGAGTGTGGTGCCTGGAAATCTGTATTTTGACAAGCATCTCAAATGATTATTTTGCTGCAAAAGGTTCTCTACTCTCTCTTGAAAAACAATAATGTGGTGGATATGTGAATTAAGCCATAAAGTATACCGTTCCCCAAGCATTTACATTTACATTATTTTTTAAAAATATTTTATTTATTTATTTGACAGACAGAGATCACAAGTAGGCAGAGAGGCAGGCAGAGAGAAAGAGGAGGAAGCAGGCAACCCGCTGAGCAGAGAGCCCGACGCGGGGCTCGATCCCAGGACACTGAGATCATGACCTGAGCTGAAGGCAGAGGCTTTAACCCACTGAGCCACCCAGGCGCCCCTACATTATTTTTTTTTAAGATCTTATTTATTTATTTAAAGTGAGCACAAGCAGGGGGAATGGCAGGCAGAAGCAGAATCAGGCTCCCTGCTGAGCAAGGAGCCAGATGTGGGACTCGATCCTAGGACCCTGGGATTATGACCTGAGCCAAAGGCAGACACTTAACCAACTAAGCCACCCAGGCATCCATGTTTCTGTTATTTCTAAGTGGCGGATAATAGGGACAACATCTAGCTTCATAAGTAAGGTTAGATTAAATTAATCAATGTTAGATGGAAAAATTCGCATATAAATAAAAATGTTTAAATCCCCTGCACATACATAGGCATTTTTGTGAACACACACTAATATAACATTAGTGTGCTATTTCCGCAGACAGGTGCTTAGTGACCTCAGTTGCATGGCTAAGGCACACTTAAAAATTAAACTGGCTGCTAACATTTTAAACAGTGGTCTCAGTGGCTCATGAGCTTGGTACACCTGAGATCTTTTTAGGATCAATCTAGTAATGTAAAATGTGAGCTTTGTGGATTAGTTCATTGAGGGTTTTTTTTTTTTTCCCTTCCCCAACCAGTAATTACTTACAGTTCTTGGCATGTATTGGCAATTTAGAAAATATATCTTGGCATTTAAATTTTAAGCAAGGTGATAAAACCATCAAGCTTTCTATATAACAACCATTCAAGGTCATCACTCTCTGACCATTGTCTGGATTAGCTCTGGTTTTCAGGTGCAGTGATTGGTGGAAGTTCTAAGTAAATTAATACATGGGATTTCTGCCAAGAGTATCATTTGTATATGCCCCAGAGTTTAGTTACTATGATATCATAGTTCCCGTGACTCTATAATTTTGTTTTCACACATGGTCTCTCAGGCTGAACTCTTTTTGATTATTGGTTCTTTCTTTCTTTCTTTCTTTTCTTTCCTTTCCTTTCCTTTTCTTTTCTTTTCTTTTCTTTTCTTTTCTTTCTTTCTTTCTTTCTTTCTTTCTTTCTTTCTTTCCTGGTTATTTCTGTTCAAAGAATTATTACTTGATGCACCAGCTCCAAATGTCTAGGTGTATATAGAATTGACATTAGCTTGAATAATTTACCTTACTAAATTAAACTTTGGTGTTCAGGAATCCATACTCTACTTTTATGAAACGCCTTGTGTTTTCTTATAGAAGCTATTTTTAGTTTGGGTATTTTTTTCCCCCCCCAGAGATTTGTGTATTTGAGAGGTGGCAGGGAGGGGCAGAGGGAAAGGATCTTCAGGCAGACTCCCTGCTGAGCACAGAGCCCAGTGCAGGGCTCCATCCCACCATCGAGATCTTTTTAGGATCGAAAACCAAGAGTCTGACACTTCACTGACTAAGCCACCCAAGCACCCCTTAGTATGTTTTTTAGTAAATCTATATAGACATTGCTTTTTGTAGTATATATTATTTTTTTATATTAATAACTGATGATCAGACTGATAAGCTATAGGTCTGCCTCCTGAATCAGAGAAAAAGGTAAAAATAATGTCGAGTAGCATAAAAAAGTTGATGTGTTATTTCCTAATTCCTGATTGCCATCAAATTGCAATACTTATTTCGATTATTTACTAAGCTCTATTGGCTTTATCAAATGTTCTCATTTTCCAGCCATTCTGGAGGAGTTTCCCTGGTCAGAGTCCATCTTTCTGAACCAAATATGACCGATTTTTCCATGATTAACTCAGTTGCCTATGGTATTGATATGTTACTTAAATTCATGTTTCATTGTTACTAAAGTTTCCACACGTTTCAGGTTTGACTGAACAAGAGTAAAAATAGTATTTAAATCCTAGACTCTCGGTTTGGGGCATTTGGCCCATAAAGTCTATTTAATAGATATTTATTAAGTGCCAAAATCTAGGGCCACTTAAAATATACCTGAAAGGCTGCTGTAAAGATACCTTACATAACTAGACAGAAGGTCATTTCAAAATCAAGTAACGTCTTCCTTATAGAAACCTCATCACTGTGGTAGTTGACATATGCCTATATGTATTTTCATATCTCAAAATTATCTACATTTAATTAATTTCTTTTTGACATAAAAAACTTTGAGTATAGCTGGTTAGTCCGTTTAAATCCTTTCCACACCACCACCCCGCAGCCTCATCCCGTGCCACTCCCTAATTCAGATTAGGGAGTAGACCCCTCAGATTAGTAGACCCCTCAGTCTACTTGTAAATTTCTCACCCACCATGCTGCCCTCCCCTCCCGTATCTTTTGCCCATGTCGTTTCCTCTCCCTGGAATGTCTCCCCTCTCTTCCTACGGCCACCTTTTACCTTCATGTTACTGACTCCTGATCATTTGTAAGACTCAGTCACCACTCTCTAGAACACTCTGCATCTCTCCTTTCCCACATCACTAGATGGATACCATTCCTGTCTGTATCCCTGATTGCCTGCATGTTTCTTTATCAGCACTTACCGCATTTTTGGTAATCTTTTTATGGATCAGTCTTCATACTGGACTCTTTGAGAGCAGGAAGTGCTTTATTCACTGATCATTGGCCTCCCCAGGATTCACCCAGAGACACACTGACTACTGTTAAATAAATAAACCCCTACTGCTCTCAGTTCAGAGCATCTACCCTTGTGACTTACAGTTTGGGCATGTATTTGAAATCACTGTTTTCCTCGACCTTGGTATCTTGACATGTACCTTACGTCTTCCAGTTGGTGGTCATAAGTCTCTAGGACATCAGTTCTAGCTGCTCTAAAGGATAACCTGTGTGTCTTTGAAGGCCTCCTCCTCAAAACAAATCTCCTTTATGTGACATAGCCTAATAAACCGTCTAAAATCTGCCTTCCACATTTATAGAAAAATCTATAGAACCATTTTTATAAAATATAGAAACTTTATTTATATAAATTTGTTTTATAACCCCAGTGTCAAGCACAGTGCCTTGCACATAGTAGATGCTTGGTAAAATGTGTGGGTGAATGAAGGAAAGAATCAGGTTAACAATGCAGTAGTGACTACTCCTAGTTTCATAAGTCTTTGAGAAGAATTTTCTGTTTTCTGTGAGATTACATTAAAACGAATCCAGATGCTTATTGTGCTCTAACCACTAGAACATAGAATTAAGAATCTGTAGGTCTCTGTGGTCCCATCCACAAATGGGGCATCATCATCATGTATTCACACCTGTAATGTGGATTGTCCTATACTAGTGGAACCAGTTAAAATTTTTTACAGAAAGTTTACATTTCTCCTTGAACAAAGCCCACTATCAAGAAAAGTAAATAGTCTGTAAATTAAACCTAAGTATAGTTTTAAAATGGGTGAAGTTCCATTTGACTTCCATTATCAGAAGAATGTCTTGGGTGTATAATATTCTCATCCCTGATGGGGGGAATTGACCCTTCCAGAAGTCTTCCACCTCTACTCATAATCCCTCAGCAACACTGAGAGAGAAGACGCTCAGGAAATACCTAGTAACAATGTCTTTGACCTCAGGTGTGCAAGCAGTGCAAGGCTGTTAGCTCACTTCCTAACAGCAAAGGGCAGCTATTGGTAATACTGTTATATTACTAAGGAATATCCAGACTAATCCATTCTTCCAAGAAATTCCCAACTACCGAATATGTGTTAGCACTGTGGGATATTACATAGCCCAGTGGAAGTAAGATACCATTTTTAAAATATCACTGCGAAGTAGAAAGCAAAGATTGAAATAGGAGAGATTTGCTTAACTGGCCTGTGAATTTAACCACACAGCATTTATAGTTTTCAGAGCATTTTGGTGGGTAAAATTTTACTTAATCCTCCTGACCACCAAATTAGATTAGACCTTCATTATATCCCCAGTTTTACTGATATGGAAAGGTAAGTATATTGATACTGACATTATACAGGTTTTATCTAGCTTTTTATAATTAGCAGACAGGGAGAATAATCATAAACATTCGTCATGCTTAGCCTGGGCAGATTCTCTTATTGGAGAAGATTTGAGACAAAACTAAGAAAGATGTACATCTTTATAATAATATACATGCATGAGGAAAAGAGATGGTATTAGAACCTTTTCTGATTTCTTCTTTGTCCATAGCTGTTATGGTAGTTACTATGTAATGTTTAGTGTTTACACTTAAAAGACCAGCAATAAAAGTATAAGACAACTGGTATACCTCTTTATAAGCTTTGGCTCAGAGTGTAGTCATACTGATGATGATTTTATGATTTGTATGTTGTAAACATGACAGAAGAGTTAAATGCCTTACTTTAAAGATCTTTTTTTTTTAAGTCAGACAGTATTTTCTGGTAAATTGATTCCCAGCTGCTTTAGAAATGTTTACTGTTGGGGCGCCTGGGTGGCTCAGCTGGTTAAGCATCTGACTCTTGATCTCACCTCAGGTCTTGATCTCAGGGGCATGAGTTCAAGCTCCGCATTGGACTCCATGCTGGGTGTTTAGCCTACTTAAAAATTCAACATTAGAAAACCAATTAATATAATTCACTCTATTATTAAAACTGATTTACAGATTCAGAGCAGTTCTGATCACACTCCCATCTGGAGTTTTGGTAGAAATTGACAAAATGAATTCTAAAATTTATATGGAAAAGCAAAGGAACTAGACTAGCCAAAACAGTTTTGGAAAAGTTCGAAAAGTCATACTATCTGTCTTTTAAGGTTATTATAAAGCGTTGGTTCTCATTGAGATGATTTTGCCCTCATCCCGTGGGGAACTTCTGATAATGTTTGGAAATGGTTTTTAATGTCACAGTTTGGGGAAAAGGGGAGAGGAGAAGGTACTGCTAGTGGTGTCTTGTCGTAGAAGATAAGGGTGCTACTGAACATTCTATAGTACATGGGACAGACCCCAGGACAGAGTTGTGTGGCTCTAGATATTATTAGTGTCACTGTGGAGACACCCTTCTGCAAAGCTGAATCCAGACAGGGTGGTATTGGCACAGGTTAGACATCTCTTATCAATGGAACAAAATAGAGAAGCCAGAAATAGATCCACACACATGGTTCGGTCGATTTTTTTCCCCCAGTCATTCAGATAATACAATTTATTTTCTTTGATTTAGTAGAACACATAGTATATTTGATACCTAGAGAAGATCATTTTTTAATACTTTTCTTATCCTTTTTTTCTATTTTTAATTTAAATTCAATTAATTAACACATAGTGTATTATTAGTTTCAGAGGTAGCGTTCAGTGATTCGGTGATCATCAGTCTAATACCCAGTTCTCATTACATCATGTGCCCTCCTTAAAGTCCATCACCCAGTTACCCCATCGCCCCCGCTACCCGCAGGAACCCTCCTATGATTAATTGTAGGTTCAGCTGATTTTTGACAAGGATTCAAAGGCAGTTCAGTGGTGAAAGGATAGCATTCATCAAGTGGTATTGGAACAATTGGACATTCATTTAAAAAAAATTGACCCATACTTTACACTATATTCAGATATTACTCCATGGATCATAGTCTTAAATGTAAAACGCCTGGAAGAATACATAAGGAGAAAATCTTTATGGAATTGTATTAAAGATTTTTCTTAATATGTAAAGCACAACCCAGATAATAAAAACTTGATAAACTTCATCAGAATCAAAAACTTCTGCTCTTCAAAAGACACTTAAGAAAATCCAGTCACAAACCACAGACTGGGAGAAAATTACAAACCGTGTGCCTGAAAGTGGACTTTTGTGCAAAATATGTAAAGAACTCTCAAAACTCAATAAACAACCCTGTGGAAAAGTAAGCCAAAGATTTGAATAAACACTTCACCAAAGCTATAGAGATGACAGAGAAGCACATTAAAATGTGCTCAATGACATTGATGAAATCCCACGTAAATGGGCTTCAACAATAAAGGTTGAGTAAATTGGCTTCCATTAGGAAATCCCAGAAAGACAGACAGCAATAAGTGTGAATGTTTAACAGAGTTACCCATGATGCAGCTGCTTTGGGAAGGAGGGGGAGCTCCACTCTGTTAGTAAGGCACATGGGCCCCTGGCTGGCTCTGAGAAGGTTGTCAGTCCCAGTCAGGCTCCTTGCTACCTGTTAATTCTGGGCCAGTGAGAACACTTCCTTCCCAGTATTCCGGGACAGGGTCCTAAAATTCACCCTGATGGGCCTGTTCAGGTCACATTCCACAGATGATGAAACAATGACTGAGGCCAGGAAGTAGCTTCATGCTAATTAGTTTATACCTGAGCCACATGCCCTAAACCCTGAGTCATGGGAAGTGTTAGCTCCTCCCAAGGATTTTTATAAGAGGCAGGTGACTACCCAAACTTCAGCAGATAGAAACTTCCAAGGAAAGGTCGTTGGTGAGGCTGGCATCATGCCTTCCATGTGCCATCACCAAATTGTTCCAAGATGCTTGACGTGGCTTGAAATCACACTTAGTAATTTCATGTCTCAGCATTGTCATTGTTTCTCAGAAAGGAAAAAATTAAAAAAAATTTTTTTTAAAGATTTATTTATTTACTTTAGAAAGAGAGCAGAGAGGAGAGGAGAGGGAGAGAGAGACTCTCAAGCAGGCTCCCTGCCGAGCGTGGAGCCCAACGGAGGGCTCAATGCCACAATCCGCAGATCATGATCCAAGCCAAAATTAAGAGTCAGACCCCAACCGACTGAATCACCCAGGTGCCCCAGAGGGAAAAAAATTCTCTAAATTATAATTTTAAGAAGAGAACCAAACAGGGATTGAGAACCTGTGTGAAGCTATCAGTATCCATTTTTCCCCATGGTATATAACTATTACACAGGCATATAATGTGACCCTTCATTTCCACTTACAAATGTTTGGAAAGTGGCTCATTAAAAAAAAATGTAGTGTTGAGCTATTTATTACAAGTGTGGAAGTTAGTGTTTAGAAGTAATGTATTTTGAAATTTTCCCC
Organism: Mustela erminea; assembly: GCF_009829155.1. Lineage (NCBI taxonomy): Eukaryota > Metazoa > Chordata > Mammalia > Carnivora > Mustelidae > Mustela > Mustela erminea. The sequence continues at coordinate 12,106,097 of NC_045628.1, forward strand.
CTAGCCATCTTAACTGGTTAAGCATTCTGCAAAGAATACAGTGTTGCGTTTCCTGTAACACTCTTCTCTGGCCCATGGCCTTCTTTCTTGATCAGGATGTGCTCATGGAGCTTCTAGAGCAGTGTGCAGATGGACTCTGGAAGGCTGAACGCTATGAGCTCATCGCTGACATCTATAAACTCATCATCCCCATTTACGAGAAACGAAGAGATTTCGAGGTATCAGAGTGGTTTGTTTTTTCCTGTTTGAGAGGACAGTGGGGTGACACATACACCCAAACCTTCTTACATGCAAAGAGAACAGCAGGCCATGATCAGAGGTGACCTGTGGTCTCTGAGCCTCCTTGTGACACTGGAGGTCACCACCTGCAGATCCATTATACATGGCCCACACGGGCCCCCCCCCCGTACGGACCCCAAATCTCAGAAAACAAGGATTGGCAGTTGTGGCACCCCAGTTTTGAAAGGTTGCCAAGAACCGAGTTTTACAATCACCAGGTTCCTTCTTCCTTAGAGCTCCTCCTTGCTCCCTCCACGCAGGAAGCTATTGTCCCTGCCACCATTCCTGGGCTGGGGAGGCGGTCCAGCTTCTTGTAGCTTATCAAAGAAACTTGGAAAAGCAAAGACTAAAATTGTGATTTGTAGGACTAATTTACCATCTCTGACATTTGCTGTTAACTTGAAAACAGAGGTTGCTTCCTGCAACGTGGAGATTTAATGGATCCTCAATGTGCAAAATAGCTCTTTGGGTGGAAAATACTATAATTGAAAAGTGGTCATTACCAATTATGCACTCAAAACACTCATGGTTTTTTTTTGTTTTTTTTTTTTTTGCATTTTGTTTCTTTTACTCAAGTCCAAGGGATTTTTACCCCTGTGATTTTGTTTAATTGTTTTAAATCTGATTCTACTAGTTCCAAGTGGGAGGAAATGGGTTTTGTTCTGCTTTTCAGAGGCTGGCCCATCTGTATGACACACTACACCGGGCCTACAGCAAAGTGACCGAGGTCATGCACTCGGGCCGCAGGCTCCTGGGGACATACTTCCGAGTGGCCTTCTTTGGACAGGTAAGCCTCCTCTCTGTTCTGCAGCCCTCCCAAGTCCTTGTTTTTGTTTTGTTTTGTTTTTGCTTTTTTAATTCTATGAAGTTATATTTATAAATTTTCTATTTTCTATAAATGCTAATTTGATGAATTTGTCATATTTAGTATGATTCTTATCTTCCTTGGCAGTAAACTCTCTGCTTTTTTTTTTTCTTCCTGTCTTTTCTTTATTACTTTCTTAAGGCAGCGGTAAGTTCTCCGTCCATTGGACATATTTAGCACACCGTTGGTATCTCAGTGTGGTTTGCAAGTTTCCTTTTCCAGTCTGTATGTATATCTGTCTGGTCATTACAAACTCCAAAAAAAAAAAAAAATTAACATTTTATTCCATTTACAGAAATAAATCACCTGTTTCCTTATACATCTATACTGCATGTTTTAAAATGAAAATTAAGACTTTTCCAGTTTCCTGTGTTCCCTGTGCATCTCTATCTTTTGTAGTATAATATCTCCACAAGTTTATTTACCCTTGTCATAGTTCAGAAACCCTGTGGAAAAGGGTTCATTTAAATTTAACTGCAAGTGTAACCTCCAAGTCTCTAACACGATTAAATGGCATTAAGTTATTATAATTTATTTAGGGTGTGTGGTTTTCTATGAGCATTATATAACCTTCGATTTACCCTGTTATTGTCTTTTATAACTTTATAGCAATACCAGTTCACAGACAGTGAAACAGATGTGGAGGTAATTATAGTAAATGCTTAAAAAGCAAGTAATGTAGTGAAATTACTGCATTTAAACTTCTAGTTTGATGTGGGTGTTATTTGTCTCATTTAGCCTGCATTTTTTTTCATATACTGTGTATTTTGCACCATTTCTTTTATTTTAGATGAGAAACTTTTTTTTTTTCATTTCTTTCAAGTATTAACCCCAATATGGACTTTAAAATTTTCAACCTTTTTCACTTCCCATGCAATTCCAAGCCTTTTTGTATTCAGACAGATGGGTGCTAAACCACATGCCAACTGGTGAGAGCGAAACTGTTTTCTGATTATCATTCCCCAGCCCTTTCATATTTTTCTCATAAATAAAGCAAAACAGAACTTACACACCCTTCAGATAACTTTTGCGGCACCTGCTCCAGTCTGGAATGTTTTTGTTTATGCCGAAAAGTCCTGTGTAAATGGGGGAGGCCAGTGAGGGGAGAGAATGTGCGTTTCCGAGGCCTGCCCGGAGCAGGCTGCCGAACCACTCGTTAGTGAGCTCTGCTTCTTGGGAATGTGAAACAGGCTTGAATCCCATCATTCGATCCCGAGAGAACAGTCTCGAATCCCTGATCCTCCATTTCACTCAACACTTAATGACAGCATTCTTGAATGAGTTTGCAGTTCTGTGTTTTCCTTTATCTCTGCAGCCCGACTTCACATGATTATCATTTTCCTTTCCTCTTCAGAAAGCCTGTTGAAGTAGGATTTTGTTTTAGACTCATCCTCCCCACCCCTGCTTTTTTTTTTCTTTTTTTTTTAACCCATATAACACAAGCATCCTTCCTGGGTGGTAAACCTAGGGCTTATAGTTGGGAACAGCTCTAATTGTGCTTTATGTCACAGGGATTCTTTGAAGATGAAGATGGAAAAGAGTATATTTACAAAGAACCCAAACTCACGCCTCTGTCAGAAATTTCCCAGAGACTCCTTAAACTTTACTCAGATAAATTTGGTTCTGAAAATGTCAAAATGATCCAGGATTCTGGCAAGGTATGACCATGTTTGGGAATATTTTATAGCAATATAATACTGTATTATTGATTGATTGATAATGCATGATTGATCATATGTATTCATAAATGTGTATAGTGGGGGAGAAACAGGAAAAATTAAGAATGGTTGGCCTTGAGTAATAAGTGTAATTTATTTCTTCTTGACACCTTTATGTGATTTCCAACATCCTTCATTAAGTAAAGATTTCATTATTTTAAAAAGATTATTTTTTTACAGGACGCCTAGGTGTCTCAGTCTGTTAAGCATCTGCCTTCGGCTCTGGTTATGATCCTAGGGTGCTAGGATTGAGTCCCACATCAGGCTCCTTGCTCGGTGGGGAGTCTGCACCTCCCTCTGCCCACCGCTCCCCCTGCTAGTGGTCGCGCACTTTCTCTCTCTCTCTCCCTCTCTGACGAATAAATAAATAAAATATTTAAAAACAAAAGGTCCCTTTTACAAAGTAACGTCTGAAAGGATATACCACTTTCAGCATGATGATGGACAGATGCACAGACTGACGGACAGACCAAGGAAGGAACTAACTAGCCAGCATGTTTGTAGGAATGAGATCTAGGATTTCTGTTTAAAGTGGGTGTCCTCTGCTGTATTGCTCTTAGGAAGACCTTTTCTGAAATTATACGTTTCTCTGTATATTTATGTATTCCGCTGTCTTCGGGACATCTCCAGGAAGTTGGGTATCCCTTTGTTTCCTGAAATTCAGGCCGAGCTAGATCTCCTTTTCTTTGCCTTAAAAATGTCCTCCTGCTAAATAAAAAGCCAAACAAATGAATAAACAAACACAAAGCAGAATCCGACTATAAATACAGAGAACAAACCAGTGGTTGCCAGGAGGGAAGGGGGCGGAGTGATGGGCAAAATGGCTGAAGGGGAGTAGGAGATGTGGGCTTCTGGTTAGAAGCACAGCGCCAGGAATGTGGTCAGTGCTATGTAATAGTGTCGCGTGATGACAGATGGTAGCTGCATTTGTGGGGAGCACGGCTTACCGTATAGAAATGTTGAATCACCATGTTGTACACCTGAAACTAATGTAATATTGTGTGTCATTTACACTTCAGTTTAAAAATAATAAAAATTGGGGCACCGGGGTAGCTCAGTTGGTTAGACATCGGACTCCTGGTTTTGGTTTTGATGGTGATCTCATGGGTCATGAGATCAAGCCCTGTGTGGGCCTTTGTGCTCAGTGGGGAGTCCGCTTGAAGATTTTCTCCCTCTGCCCTCCGCCCCCAGCTCATGCATGTACACATGTACTCTCTCTCTCTAAAATAAATAAATCTTTAAAGAAATAAAATTAAAATAATGTAAATAAATAAATATTAAATGTTAAGCAGACAAAAATGTCTTCCTGCTCAGTTTCCAGCAGCGATGAGCTCTACATCCTTCTAAAGTCACCCCTTTGGGGAATCCTTAGTTCATTTTCCATCCTGAGCCCTGCTTTGGAAATCCTACTCTCTGAAATCTGTTTCCTTGAGGCCCTTTTTTTCCTCCAGGGAAGCGTCTTCCAGTTTCCTGCCCAACTGGTAGATTGGGGACAAGGAAACAGGTAATTCTGGATTCTGGATGCAGGACCTGAGCAAAGGTTCAAGGTCCCATGTTCGGTCTGCAAGCTTTGACCTGCTCGCCCTGTGTTCTGCTCTGCACCTTTGCCCCTGCTTTCTGCTGAGACTGGTAAACCCACTTAGACTTTTTCCAGACCAGTTTCCCCAAGGGGCAACCCTTTTCTGTCTTGTGGGGTGGGGATGAGGGAAGGGAACCTGGAGTTTGGCCACTCCAAATAGACTTTGGCCACTCGTCTTGGTTTCCACCTTACTCCTCCCCCAGTCACCCTAATCCTATTGCTGGTCTTTCTAGACATCCGTCCATTCAGGCAGCTGTAACAAACACCAGAGACTGGGCAGCTTATAAACAACAGAAATTGCTCATAGCTGCGGTGGTTGGGAAGTCCCAAGATAAGGCACCAGCAGATTCTGTGCCTGGTGAGCTGCTTCTTCCTGGTTCACAGACAACCGTCTCCTCTCACTGTGTCCTCACATGGTAGAAGGGGTGAGGAAGCTCTTTGGGGCCCCTAATATAAGGACATGAATCCCACTCCCGGGGGCATCACCCTCATGACCTAATCACCACCCACCTGTCAGTACCATCGCATTGAAGGTTAAGATTTCACCCTGAGAATTTGGTAGGAGGATAGAGGGTTAGTCCATAGCAGCAGGCTTCTGAGAGGGGCTCTGACTCACTGGTTACCCCTCTGTGTGGGAACTTAGACTAGAAATCTATCGTGACTGAGCGCTGTTTTCCTCAGGACTCTTCCCACCTGCATGGGAAAACAGGGACTCTGCCAGGTTGGGTAGCACACCTCTGTGCAAGTGCCTTCGAGAAATTCAGTAAACGCTCTCATCCACTGCTGTCTTCTCTCCTCCTTCCCTGCTCCTCACAGGTTAATTCTGTACTGCATTTGAACAGAGTTGCACAAAGGAAAGGGATAAACACACACTGTTGGTCTGTTTTTCACCAGAAACCTCAACACGATCTTATGAAGACCTCCTTTTTTCTTAGACCAAATTACTCACATCCGACTGCCTTTGTTTTCTCTGAAACCGAAATCTTTGTCCAGGTCAAACTGTGGCTTTAACGTTGTAACCTCATCTCAGGGTTCTCCCGCGTTCTTCTGCCCCCAGACACCAATCCTCTGCTCTTCCTGCCGATACTGACGTGGATCTACAACTTCGGAAATGAAGTCTAGGGAAATGCCCCTGAAGGAATAAGCAAGCACGTGGTATTCATTGCTTTTAAATTGGTTCTGCTGAGGAGAGTTACATTTCTAGGTTTGAGTATAGTTATAGGGATTGGCCAGATGGCTGTTTCTAAAATAGAAATAATAACTCATGACTTTTTGATTTTCTTAAATTCCAAAGTTTTAGGCACATTTGCACCTATTTCTCATTTTTCTTCACACACATCCCCGTTGAGAGGACATTGGTGCCTGGTAACTTGAGACCCACAAAACCTCATTCGTTTGTTGGCCCCAGTTCCAGAACTGGCTCCAGATTCTCTGTAGTCATTTCTGTCAGACCCCTTTTTATTGCTCTGCAAGCTTAAATACGATTCATATGTGCAAAACTGATTTGTCTCCCTAATAAATTACCTGTTGTGCTTGTATGGGAAATGCCTGTGTTTCCTGTTCTGGTGTGTCCCAGATGTTAGCGATGCAGTTCTAAAAGCATTTATGTGCAGTCAGTCAGGAGCTAAACTTACAGTTAAATGAGTCTCAGATTAGTCTGTATGTGTGTTAAAGTAATTCATCCACGTCTGTTTACATCTAATCTCTCTACAGATTAATTATAATTTGAGGTTCTAGGTGTTAAACATTATTACTAGAATAAACATATGTAAAAATACAGTTCAGGAGCCCAGCAGAAAAATCCATGCAGGGAAGTCATTCACTAGCATGATGTCTTAAAAAATTTCAATGTCATGAAAAAGAGGTGGAGAATTCTAGATTAAAAATGATCATTGACTAGATTCTGGATCAAACACAAAGAGCCACATTTGAGGAACTTAAATGGAGTGCGTACTGAGTGATATTATGGGTTAAGTTAATTTTACTAGGTATAATATATTATGGTCATGGGGGAGAATGTCCTCATGTTTAGTTGATGCTGGCTTCAGCCACTTACTTTGAAATGGTTCAGCTAAATAAAAATGTCTACGTGTGTATGTGTAAGTATCCGTCCACCTGTGTGTATGCATGTGTGTGTTGAAACAAAGCATTAGCAATTGTTCTAAGTGGTGGGTATGTGGCTGTTTGTTGTACTATTCCAGATTTTCGAAATTTTTCCAGATCTTTTATTTCTTTATTTTAAAAGATTTTATTTATGTATTTACTTGAGAACACATGTGCGCATGTGTGAGTGCAGGAAGGGGCAGAGGGACCAGGACAAGCAGATTTCCTGCTGAGTAGTGTGGAGTGGAGCCCAGCCAAGGGATGGGGTGAGGGGGTGGGGTGGGAGGGCTCAATCCTGCAACCCTGAGATCATGACCTGAGCCAAAATCAAAAGTCAGACATTTTACCGACTGAGCCACCCAGGCGCCCCTCCAAATCTTTTATTAATAAAAAGTGGAAAGACAAGCTTTGGGATGCTTGAAAGGAGTCTTTCAAATAGTACCAGTCTCCCATTTTGTTTATTCATTTAAAGGTCAACCCTAAGGATCTGGATTCCAAGTACGCATATATCCAGGTGACTCATGTGATTCCATTCTTCGATGAGAAAGAATTGCAGGAAAGGAAGACGGAGTTTGAGAGGTCCCATAACATTCGCCGCTTCATGTTCGAGATGCCCTTCACTCAGACGGGGAAGAGGCAGGGCGGGGTGGAGGAGCAGTGCAAACGGCGCACCATCCTGACAGGTACGGTTCCCCGGCTTCTTCCTCGAAGAATCATGTCCAGACATGAGCCTGGACACCAAGATGAAGAGCTCTTCACAAGGGACCCAGAAGCTTCTAGAATGAAGGGCCCTTCCAGCTTCGTTAACTTTCCCCACGTATCCATTTCAGTTGAATATTTATCTCGTGCTTACTTTGGAGGACTCCTGACAATTTTCTACTTACCCATTAGCACCTCCTTCTTTGACTAGAGCAGAAGTTCAGATGCAGAGTCAAGTCACTGATCCTTTTTTAGAATCTGGTGAAAATAATGGACCCTCATCTCCGAGTGAATATGCACATGATTTGAGGTGATTTACAGACTCCTTCTGAAACCCATGTGGACCCCTCTCTAGACCTCTCTAGGCTCAGGGCCCCAAGAGCCCCTGCACACAGTTCTGTGTCTCCCTCACAGGAAGGGACCCTTTGTGTATCTTTATCACACAGTTCCCAGCACGAACTTGCTCGGGGATTGTAGGCTGAGTGAGTAAATGGGATATGAGTCTGGAGCCCTTCCACCTCATCTCCGATAGTGGCTGGCCAACCTCAGCTTGAATACCTCCACTGCCAGGAAGCTCACTGCCTTCTGAGGCTATCCGCTGGGCTGTGACTGAGTTTTAATAGATTCTTGGACACTGTGTAGCCATCGAGAACCCAACTTCAGAAATGTGTTTTGCATCATTTCCCAGTTCCTGGCGGTGTAGAATCATCTTGGGCGTCATTTTTACCTTCTTTGGGGGAGCCTGACCCACCCACTTGTGGGTTAGGGTCAGCAGCATGACAGGGATAACCTAAAAGAAAATACTTTCTTGACTCTTAAAAAAAAAAAAAAATCAGTGAGGAGGCCTGCTCAGAAAGCCAGGTGTGTCTACACCCAGTGTTTCAAAGAGCTGTCATTAAGCTCAACCAGGAAGGTCCCCGTCGCTTGTCCTGACGGGTGATCTGGTGGGTCACTAAGATGGACCCCTGTGATGCTGAGTGCAGAGAGCACCGTTAAGATGCCGCATATCACATGGGCCTTTGCTCTGTCCACTGATTTGGACACTTGGAGTAGGTGAATTTGTATCTCAGTAAAGCTATTACCATAGAAAGACGATGACTCATCGTGAAATAGCTCAGAACAGCGTATTGGGGAATCTTCTACCCTTCCTAGGAAGGAACTGAGATAAAAGTTAAAATAAAAAACAGAAAGCCTCCATTCTTAAAGAGCCCCTGCTTTTACAGTAAAGACAACCTGTAAAACAGAAACAGCGTGGTCCACAGGGGTGTAACCCCTCCCCAGCTGGAAGTGATTTGTTTTCTAATGCACACAGTTGCTGATTTCTTCTTAGGACAGCTCCGTTTCTAGGGGGAGCCATTTTGCTAGCTTCGGCTGCTTATCTCTCCAGCTGCCATGACTAAGTCAGCGCTTATCACATTGGTCGCGGAGCCGCAGCATCAGCATCACCCAGGAACTACCGAGAAATGCAGATTCTCGGGCCCCGCCCAGCCCCACTGAATCCGAAACTCTGGGTGTGGGCCCATGTTGAACAAGCCCCGCCCCTGCTAGGGGATTCTGGTGCCCCGAAGTTTGCGCGCTGCTGCTTCAGATACACCAAGTTCGCTGCTAAGTCAGGGGGAGGCTTTTTTTATTCGGATGAGTCCGCTCAGGTAGCGTTACTGATCTATAAACAGTTATTACCATAGGGTGTTTGCTGGCCACATTCCCTTCAGGGTTATAGTTGACCATCTGGTCACAGAAATATTTTTGAGTCGCTGAGCAAGAGCCAAGCACCCTGCCTGCCGGGACAGAGGAGACACAGCGTCTGAGCACTGCAGAGAGAGAAGGAGCCCCCCCCCCCCCCCCCCCCGGGTTGTCGGCTCAGCTGTGAGCTTGAGAACGTGTGGGCGGAGTAGAGCCGGGGCCGGGGGCCTGCAGATCCGGCTCGGTGCTCAGCCGTGGGATCTTGGGCAAGTCACTTACCCGCTAGTGCCCTCATCTGTAAAATGAGGGTTATGCTGTCCATCTTGTGTTAAAGAACTTTGTAAATTATACCCGGCGGCCGGGGGAGAATGTACTCTGTTTTGCTGGATTGTGCTGGATCTCAGCTGCCCTTGAGCCCCTTGCCTTTTGAGGCTACTGCTGCACCAGAGGGGATGACAGTACAACAGAACACCCCAAAAAGTACAGTTTTTATCCTGAAAGATCTCAAAATATCACAAGCATGGTTGGGCATCATAAAGATTTAAAGAATGGGTTAGGAAAAAATGGTACTAAATGGTACTAAACACTAAAAACACATATGCTATGGGTGCCTGGGTGGCTCAGTCAGTTGAGTGTCTAACTCTTGATCTTGGCTCAGATTGTGATCTCAGGGTCATGAGATGGAGCCCTACGTTGGGCATCATGCCCAGCAGGGAGTCTGCTTGGGAGTCTCCTTCTCCCTCTGCCTTTCCCCCAGCTTGCTCAAGCTCGCCCTCTCTAAATAAAGATATGAATAAAATCTTTAAAAGCATGTAAGCTCTATATCAACTTTCAGTTAAAGATACACCAGTATATTCTGAAGACTTTGAACTTAAGAGTTTTCCCTTGTGTTATTATTTCAATAGGTTCTTAATTCCATTGCTTTGCTTCAAACCAGACCTTTGACCGTCCAAGTTGTAGGGGAGCCCTGGCCCTCCCTGCCCTCTGAACCCGGCAAAGGCTCACTTGCCTGGATTGGTCAGTCTGCTGGAATTGCAGGATCATTTGCAAAACCTAGTGATCACCCTGCAGGCCCCTTTGCTGTACCTTTCTGAGCCTGCCTCCCAGCTTGATCCCTCCTACAGAACTCCTGCTGTGGACATTCTTCCCAGTCATGCACTATTCCAGAGTCTTCCAAATCCTGCCAAGACTCCCAAAGGGGCAGAGGTATTGTCTGGCTGTTCATGTTCTAGTCAGTCTCACCAGACTGTGCAGGCACCCACCCCTCTCAGCCACCTCTTCCTCATCCTCCCACCCAGTCCTCGAATTTGCCACCTTCCAGGCCACTTCGTTCTTTCATTTAGCCACTTAGGCAGGACCACATTCATTAATTCAACAAACATATGGGGCCCTGGCAGTGTTCCAGCCTGCCTTAGTGACAAAACAGAGATCTCCGCAGTGTACCTTCCAGGAGGAGGAGACAGACAACAAGCAGTAAATATTCCTGTACTGGAAGTGAATGTGTGTTCTAGACAAACGCAAAAGGAGATCAGACATGCGAGGTTGACTGGGGAGGGTGGCAGTTTAAGTGGTGTAAACTGGGGAGGTGACACTCAGTCCAGACTTGAAGGAGGGGAGGGGGTAGATCATGCAAACATCTGGAGGGAGAAGGAGCTGTCAGGGCCAAGGCCAGTGGTGCGGGTGCTTGTATGCAGCACCTTCAGGGGACGACCAGCGGCCGGCGTGGCTGGCACTGAATGACTCTGAGGGAGAGTGGGGAAGATGGGGCCGGCAAGGAAGGCGGGGGGCGACCCAGCTTCACGGGCCTGCCGGGCTCAGGCACAGGCGCTGCGTTGTCTGTATTATCATACTCTGCTTTGCTCCTCTACGTCTCCAGTTACCATCGCAAGACTCAGGACTTCACGCTGAGTGAAATCCATATAGTCCATGGACAGCTCACAAATACCCTTGGAATTCATTTTTCTCTCATAAGCAGTGCTGTTGTCACAACACAGCCCTCAGAAATTCTGTGATTTGACATGGCTGTTAGCCTCCTGAAACACTTCCATGGGACTTGGTACAAACCCACTGCAGTTGCGCTCATCTGTAAAGCGCTTTCTGTCCACATCCCCATGCTCACTGGCGGGAAGTGGCAACACCCGGTTCTTGTCACACTACCGGAGAAGTGTTAGGTTCAAGGGGGGTTTATCAATGCCAGTGGCTGCCACTCAAAACTATCTACAAGGAATGCAAAGGAAATAGGAGACAAGACCTTTGGCCTTGGATTGGTTAAAAAAAAAAAAAAAACACAAACATTTAGGGACTGGAACAGGCCTGTAAGGGTGTCACAGTTGAAGCTGCAGCAGGCTGAACATCTCCAGCTTTTCTAGACTCCAAGATGGTCTATCTGAACTGTGTGCTCCATGGTGCTGGCCTTGTTTTCTCATTTCGTCCTTTCTACGTAAACTCTCCCAGCCACTTAGTAAAGAGCAGTGGTCCAGACATAATGCTCCCATCTTACCTTTGCTCATTAAAAACTAAACTAAGCTGTTAAGCATGTATATTCATGTCTGTTCATACATATATATTAAATAAAGATACTATAGATATTTATACATCACATAAAGCAACAAGTTAGAAATTGAAACAGACCCAAATTAGAAACTGTTTTTCTCTTTTTTAAACTCTTTGGTGTTGATACGTTCTGATAGCTTATTATGATAAATGAAAACAATACTGATTGGCTTTCTTGTAGCAAAGAAACTATAAGAAATAGTAAATGTTTTTATCTCTGTTTTCTATTCATTTATGTTTCAGAATATCTTTGTCATAGTGTGGCTTCAACAGTTTGTGAGATTCTGGTTCCTAAAATTCTTTGCTGGGAAATATAGTCTCACTTGGTCTTTTTTGTGGATTTCTCTGATTTGAGCAAACTCAAGCACGGGATTCAAAGTTCTATAGAGAAATGAATGTTCTCAAGGATATGTTTATGGAGTGATTTTCTGGGCTTGAAATCTGTTCTATGACATTTCAGAATGGTGTACTGTTCTTTATATCTTCCAAGCCATCTTTTACATACTAGCTCTTTTAGATCTCGCAACTTCCAAGGAAGGGAAAGCATTTTTGGTTAAGAAAATTGAGCAGGGAATGATAAAGTGATTTCTTCAAACACACACTTCTCACATTAAAGCTTAACAAGGACCCAGCTCTTTTGACGTCACAACATACAGTCTATCATTAAACATATGCAGTGATAAAGGAAAATAGTACTCTGGTCCCACAAAATCCTGGCCTCTGCCTTGGGCAAGCTTTGGGTTCCTTACCTCTAACATGAGACTACTGAGTATTTCTACTTCAGTAACTGTAAAGATGGTGCGAGCTGCGGAATGATTCTGGGACCTGTTCCTCCACAGCAATACACTGCTTCCCTTACGTGAAGAAGCGGATCCCTGTCATGTACCAGCACCACACCGACCTGAACCCCATCGAAGTGGCCATTGACGAGATGAGCAAGAAGGTGGCCGAGTTCCGGCAGCTGTGCTCCTCAGCTGAGGTGGACATGATCAAACTGCAGCTCAAACTGCAAGGCAGCGTGAGCGTTCAGGTGAGCCGAGCGCTGGACAGAGAAAACCCAGGGCAGCAGGTGCCAAGGCTCATCTGGACCTTGGTCAATTTCAAGTCCAGCCAGGTTGAGTGTAGCTCCTCCGCTTACCTGGTGATCCCATTTACCTTCCAGGATCTGTGTAGTTTCTCCTGATACCAGAGGGGGGCGGTAAACTGGGACACCCCCACCCACCACCACCTAACCCCACTTGTAGAGAGAGTGCCCCCAGAGCTGTCTCCAGGGCCCTGAGACAGCTCTCCGTATGAACCTTTTTTTTTTTTCCCCCATTTTTTTTTAGTTTTTTTCAGTTTGGGGAATTCAAGTGGCCTAACCAGAAGCATTAAGACTCTTCTAAATATAAAGAAGCCGTAGGTTTCCTTATAAAACTGTTGTTTTTGGTTTCTATGAAATTTATAATCTGGAAAAGTACCTTAAGTTTCACTCTCTTAATTTCTGATTTACAGAAATTCTTTATTTTAATATAACTCAATTAATTACTTTTTCCTCAAGTGGTAGCATTTTTGTGTCCTCTGTAAGAACTTGGTTCTTAAGTCTGTCTCAGAAATGTTCTATATTTCCTTCTTTTATTTGGCATTCCTATATTGATTTGCAATCCATCCAGAATGGATTTTTGCATGTGGTAACAGATAAGGGCAAGATACATTTTTTTCCATATAGCTATCCAGCAATGTGCACCATTTTATGGAAAAGATCAAGTACTGATTATACATATATGTTCAGCTGTGAAAATTTAACAAGCTATACTCTCATATATACCTTTTGGTTTGTATATCATACTTTAAAATTACTGGTTTTTAAAGGGTATCTTACTTATGTGTTTTCCTAGGAAATTGGTAAATGTTCAATCACCTCTTTACAGTGATTAGTATGCTTCTTGGCTTTATTGATTTTAAGTATATATAAATAATTCTAGCATATATTTTACACACACACACACACACACACACACATATCCTCATAGCTAATTCTTTTCTCTTTCAGAAAGGGTGCATTTGGGCACCTGGGTGGCTCAGCTAGTTAAGCGACTGCCTTCAGCTCAGGTCATGATCCTGGAGTCCCAGGATTGAGTGCCACATTGGGCTCCCTACTCAGTGGGGAGTCTGCTTCTCCCTCTGACCCTCTCCCTTCTCATGCTCTCATGCTCTCTCTCTCTCAAGTAAATAAAATATTTGGGGGGGAAAGGGAGTACATTTATGAAAGTTGCATTTGGATTGTAATAGCTAAGCTTTAGGGGGGTTTTGGTTCATTTTTTGGAACACGTTCTTGTCACCTTTTTATCAAATCCACACTGGGTTGTCGCCTATCATTTCTAAATACCCTTCACCACGGAAGTAATCACAGATGTTTGAATCTCTTCCCTTATGACCTGGACGACTTAAGTGCCAAAATAAGTTATCAGGTGAATTTGATAAATATTCCAGCAATATGAGTGATTACATAATGGGGTCAGAGATCACAATTTTCTGCAGTTAAAAAACAAAACCGTTCACTCAGTAACATAGCCCGGGAACATCCAGCCTCTATCAGAACACCAGCAGAGGGGTGTGGGCGCCAGTAAAGGGTGTGCCTGGACAGGTTGAGCTTTCTAAAGGGCAAAATGTGCCCTGCCGTTTGACAGTAGCCTTAGAGCTTTATAAATACCCAATCATCAGGGCGCCTGGGTGGCGCAGCTGACTGAGCGGCTGACTCTTGGCTTCGGCTCAGGTCTGATCTCAGGATCTTGAGATCAAGCCCCACTGCAGGCTCTGCACTCCATGAGGAGTGTGAATTTCTCTCTCCTTTCTCTGTCCTCCCCCGCCCCTGCACATACGCATATGTACACTCTCTGTCAAACAAATAATTCTTAAAATATATATATAAACACCCAGTCATCTTGAAAAGCAAAGGTGATTACTCCATGATGAGGACATTTTTGTACAAGTGTACCCACCTAGATAACAACAACATTGCAGCTGGAGGAAATTAACTTTACCGTTTTATTTGTGTATTTCTGTAATTCTTTCACCAAGAGCCTTGCTGGGGTTGCTCTTCTGTAAGACAGAGCTATCGAGTGGCTTGTGTGACTCTGTTCTCCAAGATCTTGCTTTGTTAGACCTTAGGAATTCTTATCAACTTTCTTCTTTACGTATCCTTAAAATTGAGTAGATTGTGTCATTTTGGATAATTGGTCATTTGGGTCATGCCCAGGTCATTGACGTAGTTCCGCACACAACGCCAGTGTGATGACACCCGCAGTCGCCTTTAAGGGTTAGCTAGTTGCTCCTGTCTCGGAGGGCCCACTTCCCACCACTGTGGTCCTCTTTCTCCCTGTCTCTGGTTCTCCTCCCGTTGCTGCTCCAGTCCTGTCCACCATGCATCAGAACTGCAGCCCAGCTCCTTCACCAACAGTGATAGAGCAGACAGACAGCCCGCTCTACTTAACTTACCTTCTGAGCCCACCACACCTCCCAGGAAAAATGATGCAGTAATCACATGGTCAGGTTGTTTCTCACGCTGTCTCAGAGGCCTGGGACTTTCTTCTTCCCACCCAGTAGGTCTAAGTAACCTTCCTGCTCTCTACATTTTCATGTATCCTAACCTGCCCGACTTCAGAGAACTTTTCTAGGCTGATGGAGAGATGCAGGGTTCTGGTTCACTCCCCCTTTTGTTAAAGGCCCCTAATCTTTGGCATTCAGCCTATTTCACATGGTTACTTCATTTGAAGGTAGCAAGGCAGTTTGCTCATGGCCATCTACACAGTTCAAGGAGGTGAACGGTTGGTTTTTAAAAACCAAAAATATACTATATTCTTTGGCTTTTCACTAAACTCACCAGATGGACCTTAGTTCAATGTAGAGTAGCACAAATACCAATTGGAAGACTTGGGCTCTGATCTTTCATTTATTGAATGTTCAACCTTGAACAGATGGTTCCGTTTTCCAAACTTGGCTTCTTCCTTCATAAAATGAGCCATCATCTCAAGTGCCCTGATGATGTCTGAGTTGATAAAATCGAATGACATAGAACAACATAAGCTTTGTCCATGGTTTCCTCTTTGGGCTGTCCGTTCCTGGAGGACACAGATCATGACTAACTCAAATGGCATTTTTAGAACCTGCCGACTGAAACCAAATCAGTGATAATGGTCTTTTTTATCATAACATAATTTTAAATATTTGTTCTTTATCTAGGTCAACGCAGGCCCACTAGCATATGCCCGAGCTTTCTTAGATGACACAAACACAAAAAGATACCCAGACAACAAAGTGAAGCTGCTTAAAGAAGTTTTCAGGTAAAGCACACTGGAAATGTCTTTCTCTCATCAAATATCAGTCATTTCTGTGCTCATTCATAAAAAAGATACTACCAGTTGGACTCACAAGTTGTGTCCTCAACTTGTCTTTATTTCCCTCTCTCACACCGTTTTAGGCAATTTGTGGAAGCTTGTGGTCAAGCCTTAGCAATAAATGAGCGTCTGATCAAAGAAGACCAGTTAGAGTACCAGGAAGAAATGAAGGCCAACTACAGGGAGATGGCAAAAGAGCTTTCTGAAATCATGCATGAGCAGGTAGGTGCCGTGCTGGGGTTCTCATTTGGAGCAAGCACACATTAGTTGGGATCTTGGATACACCCTGTGAATCTTCTAGATTTTTGAATCTAGAAACCTTCTAGATTTTTGATATTTAAACCTTCTAGAATTTTGATACTTGAAGAAGAATGTAGCATGCTATCTGCTGCTACTTTCTGAACACAGGTTACTTGGGGGAACAGCTAACAACTCACCCACCTGATACCAGCCAATATGACCAGAGGAGTGCAGCACCCACCTCCCTTTTGTCTCGCTCAGAGTTGGCCATGGCTCAAAGCTCTGTCCCTCCCCACACCAACCTAGTTTAAAACAAAACAAAACTCTCGCAAGAACTACCCGTAGTATTCCTAGAAGTTTTTTCATTCACCCGATCTTTTGAAAGACCAGGATTTACCAGCCCAGCTTAAGGAATATTCTGTTGCATTAAATGACTTTTGCCACTTAAAAAAATAGAGTTGTTCAGTTTGGGGCTATTTACAGCTGACCTGGGTGCCCCAGTGGGTTCTTCATGGCTGCTCCATGTCATGATGGGCATCCTTCCCGGTTATGTGCTGCTGTCACCTTCCTGTATGGGTTCCTTCCAGTAGGATTGCTTATGTGGGCTTAGTAGTGAGAGGGGACAGCTGGCTGGGCAGCCGACAATGTCAGAGAGCAGCTGCCACAGCATTGCTTTCTCAGGGGTCCATTTTCCGTCAACCACAGCGATGCCCTCCGAGTCATGGTGCCAGTCTTAATAAGCAACGTTAGCACCGCCATCGTATGTGATGATTTTTGTCTGTTCCCTCCATAATGGTCTCTCAGTCTTGCCAATGGAAGCCAGGCCCGCTTGTGTCAGTTAACATACCATGTGATAGTCTAGTTAGGAAATTTCTATCATGGGAAACTAATTTAAATGTCTAAGCTCTCACTTGTGTGCTTTCTTCCCTCCTCCATGCTGACGCAATCAGATGGGATGGTAATGTCATTTTTCAATTCTATTTTTCTGAACCTCAATAGAGTATTTCACATCAAGTTAGGACTGTGTTTGAATAGCTGTAGACGATGGCATAAGGACAGTGTGTGTGCAAAAGGAGCCGCCCTCTTCTGGACCTTTAGGAAAGTAGAAAAAAATGGAAATGATGAAAGAAAGAAATGTATGAATAATTAAGCAGAAAGGGATGGTCTCGTGGAAACCAGTTTTTGGAGAAAGCTTGAGGTCTTCTCCACAGAGCTTGCAGATTCCTGTGTAACAGAGTTTGATCAGTTGGTGTCAGCATTTGGCACCAGAAGAGATGAAAGTAGGAAAAACATATGGACTGATAATGTTGACGTAAACTCCCATGTTATTTGGACATTTAACACAGGGCTGTACTCTAAGAAACTGCACCTTGAACTTTCCATTATCTCAACAACTGGGAAGAGTAAACTCTTTTGAACCCTCAAGCAAAAAAGGGTTATGACCTGGAGTAGACTTGCTTTGGGATTTTCGGGGGGAGCCTCTGAATATGTATGTTCTTCTCAGTTGCTGCCTGGCGGTAGGTCAAGTCTTGCCCTTAGAATTCTCCCCTGCGTTACCGAATGTGAAGAGAGACTTGTTCCGGGTCAGACAGGCAGCTGCTCGCTCCTTCCCAGGATGGAAATCCATAAAGCCCTGAGAAAAGGAGCCAGTAGAGAAACAGATGCTCAGGATTCATTTTTTAAAAAGACTTTTCCAAGGGACAGAACTAGGTCATGTCCCTACCAAGTATGTGTAAGACAGGCTTCACCGCCTTATAATCTGGCGAGTCTAGAAGGCTCCATTCACTGATTTGTAAAGGAAACAAAACCTGTTGTGCTTGACCTTCTCTGTGTGATCCTGATCTGACAAAGGCCATTTGCTAGTTGAGCTGACACAGTGCCTCCACAAAGCGCCATCATTCAGGGGAGCAGTGACCATCAGGGAATGAATAAACGTTGTCATTGAGAAATGTCGCTAGGGGCATGACACCTGGGTAATGTTGTGTTTTTGTGCCTCAAGATTTGCCCGCTGGAGGAGAAGACGAGCGTCTTACCGAATTCCCTTCACATCTTCAATGCCATCAGTGGGACTCCAACAAGCACCATGGTTCACGGGATGACCAGCTCGTCCTCAGTTGTGTGACTTTGCCTCATGGGTCACCTGTGGGGACTTGCTTTGTCATTTGCAAACTCAGGATGATCTCCTAAGCTAATCACTGGGCTCACGCAAGACATGGGGGTGACCAAGCGCAAGGAGACGTGAAGGGGAACGGGAGAGAAAGGAAATGAAGAACTGTGTTATTTCGTAGCAGATTTTCTAGAGGAGTCATAGGAGGGTACACATATTTTTTTAAATCTTGCTGGCAATATTCAAAGTTTTCATTCTGTCTTAACAGAGGTGTTGGTGGACTCTCTTAAGCTGGAGTGAAATTTTATTCTTCCTTACAGAGTAGTATTAAAATAAATGGCCTGGAGTAAACAAGTGTTCTGGAATGTACTTAGTAGGAACAAGTAGCGCTGAAATGGAGGCTGGAGTAACGTCCACCTCTAGGCAAAACTGGAAAATCTTGAACATATTTTTTTTTTTCCTGTGGCACATTCGGGTTGAATACGAGAACTATTTTTGTGACTAGTTTTTGATGACCTAAGGGAACAGACCGTTGTAACTTTTGTACCAGTGAGCCAAGGAGGGTTAGTGCTTTTATACTCACCTACTTGCATTTAAAAGAATATGGGAGCTTAGGAAACTGTGTGAGCTTAAAACTAGTCAAGCAGTTTAGAACCAAAGGCCTCTATTAATAAACAAAACTATGCTAAAAACTTAAAAGTAGTACAGTATATAGTTATGTACATACTCTGTCCATACAGTCTCCGCATTCTGTACATACACATATGACATTTCTACATTTTTAAACTCCTCACATCAGCTTCTGCATTAAGTTCAGTTGTGACAAACTCGTTCCGCTCTTCGCATATGCAACACACTTGACCTTTCTGTTTTATCCTTGTACATAAAGAAGTGCAATATGGAGATGTACACAGTCTTTGCTATGTTAGGTTTATAAACTGTTTTAAAAAAATTTCATCCTTTTGCCAAAGTGGTGGAGTGTATCATCGGTAAATCATAAATCCTGTGGTGAATAGTGGTGTAATTTTAAAGCTTTCACCATGTTATATTTTCTTTTGAGACATTAATTTAGTAATTTTATATTTGGAAAAATAAAGGTTTTTAATTTTATTTAACTAGAATCTCTGCCCTGCTGTAATTAAACATTCTGTACCACATCTGTATTAAAAATAACATTGCTCATTTTCCGGTAGTGAATATTGGGTATTTATTGTTTGACAGTCCCAGGAGGGGCAGGATATTGGAGTCCTTGGGGGTGAAATAACGTGGTTTATGAAATTTGCTTTAAAATACTTGAGAAGAAAGAAGGGGCGTGGGTGGATGAAACAAGGTTGACAAGTGCTGGTAATTGTCGAAGCTGTTGGGTACCTGGGGAATCATTACACCAATTTGTCTGCCCCTGTGTGTGTTTCCATGATGCAGATTTCAAGAGGCAGGTCTAGGCATCAGATCTGCAGAGGATTTGCCTATACGCACTGTTGTGCCACAGTCTGGCTCTGAACTCTTCTAGTCGTTGCTAAAATACGCGTAGACACCCCGTTGCCTCTGGCTTTTCCTCTTCAGCTGTATCGAGAGTTCCATCAGCTTCCTCGCTTATTTTGAGATGAATAACTTGGAGACAAGGTGGTCTTCGATCCCAGCAATGCGTTGGCAGCCGAGTGTCCACACACTCTCCGTGACCCACGTTGTCCCAAAGAAAACCAAGTCAAGTGGCAGCTCTCGCTGCAGGGGCTGGGCCTGCCTCTGGGGTACCCAGCGACTGGCAGGTGAGTTCATGGTCACCAGCCCCATATACTTGTGGCGGTGAAAGGCGGAGGAGTCTTTCCACAAGAAAAAAAACAGCTGCTTTTCCTCCTTGAAGGGTTTTAAAGGCTGCTTTTTACATACCAGTTGAGGGGAACAAAAGGTGATGCCCATCTTGAACATTCCCCGTCAGTGGAAAGGCCGTGTTTTAAAGGTGGATACAAGGTCATGAAGAAGACAGAGTGAGGCATGTTGGTCTCACCAGAGTCGACAGCCCATCAATTAGTGGATCCAGATTTAGGACTTAAGAAAATTATCTACGTAGGTTTGCCCCAAGTCTCTGACCTCCCCAGCACACTGTAATAAACCTCGACTCTAACATCAGCAGGAATTGGATATAACAGTTTGTCTCCTTTGTCACTGAGCTGGATTTCCTGGTCGTAAATGCCTCATTTAGAAACCATAAAATGCCCAAATCACTGTGTGGCAAGATAAATAGAAGTCTGGAAAGTGCTAACTTGCTATCTCTTCATTGAAGTCGGAGAGCAGTTTGTACAGATGCCATGTCACATACGACTCAGCTTGGAAGGTGACCAGCCCTCATGTCTTACGGCAGTGGAGAAAGGAGCCATCTCCCCACTGCGGACATCTACAACTGACCCTGCAAAAAAGCACATTTGTACCAATTAAAAATCTCATTTACTTTATGTATGAAAGTTTTATTTTGGTATAAAGTTACACAGTAAAGTACTGGGAACATTTTTTTGACATTCAAAAATCTTTATTGCTATTTTTAGTGACTTTTTTACTGTTTCCCATAGATCTTTTTTCATTGAGGTGAAATATACACATAAAATTTAACATTTTAGTTATTTTAAAGTGCACAGTTCAGTGACATTATGTACAATGTGTATCGACATCACCACCATCCGTCCATAGAACTTCTTCCTCATCCCAAATAGAAACTCTTTCCCTGGTAAACAATAACTCCTTCTTCTCCCTCAGGAAAACTTTTTGAAGTAACTTCGGAATTAAAACTGTAGCTCGGTGACTTCTGGGGGGCTCAGTCTGTTAAGGTCATGACCTCAGGGTCCAAGGATGGAGCCCTGCTGTCATGGGGCTCCCTGCTCGACGGGAAGTCTACTCCCTCCTCCTCTGCCTCACCCCTGTCTTGTGTACACTTTATCTTTCTTTGTCCCCGCCCCCACCAAATGAATAAGTAAAATCTTAAAACACACACACACACAATCTCTAGTTAGTATCTTATCAGGAATATTTGCTTCCTGGGACCTAACAGCTCTAGGAACTATACATTTATAGAGCCAGCCCCTTGCATGGAGAAGGCTGCCGAGAATGGGGACTTAACTTGAAAGGTCCCTCCTTTCAAGTTATGCAAATAAGCAAAGGACTTGCTTAACAATGTGACAGAGTTACTCAGTATAGAAACTCCACTGATAAAAGCATTTAATTTCCATCAACCGGGCATTACTTGCATAAATTATGATACATTCACACAATAGAGTACTATGTAGCTACAAAAAGGAATTAAGAATATCTCCGTACACTACTATGGAATGATTTTCAAACTAAGTAAAAACCACAACACAGGGAAAAGTGAATTATATGCTCCCCATTATTTAAGAAGTGAAGGATATATACATAGGTAGATTTTGTTTCTGTTTTTTTAGATGGAAAGACAAACCCCAAAAAAAGCTTACAATTATTACCTGTAGGAGAAGAGAGTGATCTATAGGGAATAGGATTAGAAGATAGACCTATCCAAGTATAATTTGCTTTATGGATTTGACTCTAGAACCATGTGAATATTTACATAATTATTAAAATAATTTTTAATTGTTTAAAAATTAAAAGCAAAATTGAATGAACATAACTGTATATCAAATTGGTTGCATAAACACAAAGGAATTATTTCAAATGACTTTATGATACAGGGATTTCACTACCCATTCCCGGTGGCAAATACCCAAAGGCTAAAAATAGTGGCAACTACATCAAAAACTAATGATATTACTAAATGTTGGCTAATGAAACATAATAAAAAAATAGTAAAAAAATAAATAAACCAGTTTAAAAAACAAACCCAGTGGCAACAAATAAATGACTAAAAATTATTTTTAGTAATTATTGTGTTTGTGAAAGTGGTGTATTGTTTTTGTGAGATTGTACTGTTATTTTGAGACTCTTGTATGTTTATTACTGGAGAAAGTAAGTGAGTAATTTTGCTGATATCATGGGGAACCAAGCTTTTGGCATAAGAGGAAACAAGTTGTATCTTTAAGACCAAAGAGGTTAAATTAAAACTCTTTCATTCTGCATTTGATGTGAAAAAACCAACATGAATTCATGATACGTGTGTGTGTGTGTGTGTGTGTGTGTGTGTATGTGTGTGTGTGTATCTTAAACGCACACTTATAATACACTTATTTCCTAGCTTGATTTACAGAAAAGGTCTAAAAACAATGAACAAGCCAGTACCTGGTAAGCACCCCTCAGAGCCCAAATTGTGGCCTCTAAATACCTTTTCTACAAGAGGGAGACAGAGCTCCCCAAAGGATGACTGGTTCCAGATTTAGGGCAAAAATAGCCCAAGATGAGTCTGGAGCATCTTTTCATACCAAACATCCAAAGGACTGACAAAAACACCTGGGCCTCCATCGAAAGAATATACAGAAGCTCCCTCAAGCTAGTAGCTAGACCTGTGGTGGACATCAACAAGAATACTAATAGCAATTGATTGGAAATATATAATTAAATTCATAAGCTTATCATGATACTAGAAAAAAATTAAAAAGGAAAACTGATAACTACTGAAGGAGTAATGTCACCAAAAAAAGACAAAAAGGTATCATGTGCCTTGTGATGGACGTGCACAACCCCCATGATGGAGTCTTGCCAGAAACTCTTCCTGGATCTGATAAAGTCTCTAGTCTAACCACCAGTATCCCCAGGACATACTGGGCACAGAGGAACATGTTAAGTGATAACAAAGGAAATGCAGTAAAATCCAATTCTATGGAAAGCTTTTAGGACAAATAACCTGGTTTCTTCAGTAAATTTTAAGAAAAAGATGGAGAGAAGACCTGTGTATTTAAAGATTCAGGGTTCTCTTGATATGGTGTATCTACTGTATGAAATACATAGACTTTTCCTATTCCTTCCTCTAAAAACAACTAAAAATCTTAGTTGTTAAATACATTTAAAAGAAGACCACAGAGGCACCTGGGTGGCTCAGTGGTTAAGCCTCTGCCTTCGGCTCAGGTTGTGGTCTTGGGGTCCTGGGACCAAGTCCTGCCTTGGGCTCTCTTCTCAGCCTGGAGCCTGCTTACTTCTCTCTCTCTGCCTGCCTCTCACTACTTGTGATCTCCCTCTGTCAAATAAATAAAATCTTAAAAAAAAAAAAAAAAAAAAAGGAAGACCATAAGACTCTGAAAGTTACAGTGAAGAAAGCAGCAGACCAGCTCGGGACCTTGGGACTCAAAGAATAATACAGTGTTAAGTTCTCCAGTTTTGTTTTGCCTCCTACATCTCATACTTGGAGTCAAAGAAAACAGCGATGTGGAAACACCTTCAGGCAGAGAAAAAAAAAAAAAAAAAAAGACCAACACCACTTTGCACCCATCATCATAGCTATTATACCAAAAAAAAAAAAAAAAAAATTGTTGAAGACGTGAAGAAATTAGAACCTGTTTGCATTGCTGGTGGGAATGTGAAATTGTGCAGCTGTTATGGAAAGCAGTATGATGGTTCCTCAAAAATTAAACATAGAATTACCACATATATCCCGCAATCCCACTTTTTGAGATATGCCCAAAAGAATCGAAAGTAGGGACTTGAACAGATGTTTGTCCATCCGTGGCCAGAGCAGCAGTCTTCACAACAGGTGGAAGCAACTCAACTATCCACAGATGGACGGATGAATAAACAATATGTGATGTACAACAACATTATTCGGCCTTAAAAAGGAAGGAGATAATGACACATGCAACAGCAGGGACGAGGCATGAGGACATTGTGTTCAGTGAAATAAGCCAGACACAAAAGGACAGATACCGGAGGATCCCACTTACATGAGGTGTCTAGAATGGTCAAGTCTGTGGAGACAGAAAGTAGACTGGGAGTTGCCATGGGCTGGGGGAGGAGGAGGGGGAGTAGTGTTGCTGGTACCGAGTTTCTGTCCGGTAAGAGGAAGATGTTGCGGAGACGGAGGGTGGCCACAGAACCGTAGTATATAAAATGGTTAAAATGGTAACTTCCATACTATGCATAATTAACCACAATTTAAAAAGGAAAAAAAGAACAATAGACGCCTGCTCTGTCTAGCCAAATGAAGAAGGAAAGGGCAGCCTACCAAGACAAGTTGTTTTGAAGATTTTATTTAGAGTGTGTGTGCACAGGAGTGGGGGGAGGGGCAGAGGAAGAGGGAGAGAATCTGAAGCTGACTCTGCACTGAGCGTGGAGCCTGACGCAGGGCTTGATCTGAGGACCCTGAGATCATGACTGGAGCTGAAATCAAGCGTTGGACGCTTAACTGACTGAGCCACCCAAGCTCCTACCAAGACAAATTTTTCAAGCAATGGCGGCCCTACACCAGCCAACGCCACAGAAAAGACTGCAGCCCCACCCATACTCCACCAGCGATGGCTGAAGAGGGAGCGAGGTTCAACACCTTCGCTGGGTTGGTGTCAGCAAAGGCCTGAAAGGAGCCAGAACTGTCTTCCGGGCTAGCCTAGGGACAGTCCCACCCCTGGAGTGCCGGGGGCACCAGTGGGCAGCCTAGACTTGATAGCAAAGCCACGATCCATAAAAGGACAAACTGATAAATTGAAACTCATCAAAAGTAAAAACTTGTGCTCTGAGAGAATTCTGTTAAGAGGATGAAAATACAGACTTGGAGAAAATACTTGCAAACTAAAATGTATCTGACAAGACAGCACCTAGAACATACAAAGAATGCTCAAAACTGAAAAGTTAAAAAAAACAAAATCCAGTGAAAACATGGGGAAGAGACTTGAATATTTCCCTGGAGAGGACATGCAGGGGGCAAATAAGCCCATGAAAAGATTATCAGCAGAATTAACTATTAGGGTAACTCTAATCAGAGTCGCGATGAGAAATTACCGCGCACCTGTCAGAATGACGAAACCAGGCACAGTGACACCACCAGGTGCTGGTGTGCATATGGAGAAACTGGATTTCTCATAAATTGCTCTTTAGTTTCAGCTCTAAAGTGCTCTTGAGCATTTGTCCCCGAGAAATGAAACCTTACATTTACACAAAAACCCATGCACAAATGTTTATAGCTGCTTTATATGAGAGCCCAACACTGGGAACAACCAGGATGCCCTTCAGCAGGCAGACAGGGGACTGGGTGGTGGTGTGTCTGGGCAGGGAAGGCTCCCCAGCAGGAACACAGAACGAGACCCGGA
This sequence comes from Mustela erminea, assembly GCF_009829155.1. Taxonomy (NCBI): domain Eukaryota; kingdom Metazoa; phylum Chordata; class Mammalia; order Carnivora; family Mustelidae; genus Mustela; species Mustela erminea. The sequence goes on from NC_045628.1 coordinate 12,131,489, forward strand.
CACCCATGACGGACGACCTATGAATCTCGGGAATTACGCCGAGTGAAAAGAGCCAATTCTGAAGGTTACATGCCATAGGATTCCATTTATGTGATGTTCTAGAATTGACAAAATTAGAAAAATGGAGAACAAGCAGGTTCGTGGTTGCCAGGAATTAAAGGGCAGTGTGGGGAGTCCCTGAAGCACTGTCCTGTCTCCGGCCGGCCAAGCGCTCCCTCTGTCAGGGTAGCCCGTGTTGCCTGTAGGGGGACTGTCGGAGCCAAGAGCACAGCTAGCTATCAGCAGAGTGTGTGTGTGTGGCACTCGAGCTCTAGGACCAGACTCTGCTTAGAGTTGTGGCCACAAACACCCATCGCATGTTGCAGTGAAGCTTGATCCCGCGCAAAGCAAGTGGGCCTCACAGTGGTAAGAAACCAATGACGTTAGCTTCTCCTGACTCAGTCTTTGGTCGTCTTCCTATGTGCACAGGGACCACATGCATGTCCTGATTCGCGTGTCTGTTGTTACCCGGGCGCCAAGTCTGGAGGCACAGAATTTGGAGGTCACGTTTGTCATTTCCTTGGTACTCGTGCAGTTTGCAGCCGTGTCGGTGCCATCTGCCCTAGCAAGTTCCTGGGTATTGCCAGCCTGGGGACAGAGCCTGAGAACCCGTCCTGTCGTCCACCACACAATCCCCCCGACCACTGTACCTGTCACTTCCCATTCCACCTTAGCAACCAATGGGGTCAGAGGCTAGATCGTTAGTACTTTAATACTGTGTCCTGCTCACTGTTCATGGGAATCCACAGCCTCTCCGTTACTTGGTGTGGGAGGCTGGAGTAATAGCCCCAAGGGATGCTGTCCTGGCTTGTCAAGTGGGAGTGAGGGGAAGAAGGTGTTATGGTGACAGCTGCAGACATAGGGTTAATGGCCTTGCGAGATGGAGGAAGATCCCCAGGCCAAGGAATGTGGACAGCCTCTGGAAACTGCAAAAGACAAGGAGACTCTGGAAGGAGCCTGCCAAGGCCTTGACATTAGCCCAATGAACAGATTCAGACGTCTGAACTCCAGAAGTATGAGATAATAAATCTGTGTTGTTCTAAGTCTCTAAGTTTGCAGTGACTTGTTACAGCAGCAATGGGAAACTAGTCCACCTGGTATTGTTCTAACTAGTGCTCACGCAAAACTAACCAGCGAATCACGAGTTCCACCTCCAGAGACAGTGATGTTCTGGAAAGCCGTTTTCTCTTCCTGGGGTCCCCAGTTTGCTCTGGGAGGCCTTGCTGGTATCTGCATAGACTGCCATTTCAGTCCTTGGAAATGACCCCATCTCCTCTGCCCAGGGATGCCACCCCAGTAGACAGACAGCATCTGTCCTAGGAAACTCCAGCACAGGCCTAAACAGCAGAATCCATGCAGCGCCCCCGTGGTTCAGACATAACCACCTCATTGTGGTGGGGACCTTTGCCCTTCCCCCGTGCAGACCTCCCCTCTAACCTCCAGCTGGACCCCAGGACACTTTTTATTCCCAAGCGCAAGGAGAACATCTGTGCCCTGTAGAAAACTCAAACGGCCCAGAAACGTCCCAAGACAAACCTGCAGCCGTTCGCCCAGTGAAAGAAGCCGCCTCTCTGCGTCTTTCTCTACGTATGGCCGTGTGGATCGCCGTATGTAATTCTGTGTTAGTGAGACCCGCTCATTCATGTCGTTGCTAACCTGTTTTCATCTTCCATGTCTTAAGTAAGCCTCCAAAGAAATTAAACTAATTCTAAATCTTAAGGAAAACAGAAACACCTAAATAATGTTCCAATGCGCAGGTCCCACAACAATTTTCTTGATCGGCCCACTCCTCTGGAACTTCTGGATTTATAAGCCATATTGAAGGAACAACTTCTTCATTTACCCAGCTTGTGTGTGTGTGTGGGTGAGGGAGGGGGGCTCCTGCTTTGCCAGGCACTGTTTTAGGCTCTAAGGATTCAGCCGTGATGGAAACAAAGTTCCACCTCAGAGCTTGTGTTCTAGAGAAGGGAGGCAAACGACGGCCAGACACTCGTGGCCTTGTTGGAGCCGTGGGTGTGAAATGAAGCAGGAGACAGGAAGAAGCGATTCCGGGCCGGGGTGACTCTCCAGCCTATGCGGCCAGCAGAGGCCTCTCTGACCAAGGCCTAGTTGAGAGACCTGAGCGAGAGGCCAGCGTTGAGGGGACAGAGGGTCACCGGGCACGGGGGACAGGAGTGTGTGCGGCCTATTCATAGAGCATAGAGGCCCTGGGGCTGCGGCAGGGTGAGCCAAGCGGAAGGAGCAGAGGAGGGGACAAGAGCTGGGTCCTACAGGGCCCCGCTGGCCTCAGGAAGACTGCATTTTACGCTAAAATAGGAAGCCGCTGGGAAACTTTGATCGAGACTCGATGATGACCAAACTGAGACATTTTCTGCAGATCCCTACGGCTGCTCTGTGAAGAAGAGGTGGTTGAAAACAGGCAGACCCTTAGAAGGCTGGAGCCTCGACCTAGGGAGGCCTCACGGGGGCATGCCTGGGTGGGAGCAGGACAGGAGATGAGAGGCAAGTGGATTCTGAGGGTCCAGCGCTGAGGGCGCTTGCTGACAGACTGAATGGGGGTCAAGAGAGAAGGAGGGGGACCAAGGGGGACTCCAGAGTGTTAGGCCTCAACTGTGGGGTGACCGGAGGGGCCGAGTGGGGAGACTGAGGGGTTCTGCTGAGGACATGCTACGTGGGAGAGGTTTTTATAAGTGAGGTTTGCAGGGACGCAGGCATTTGAATCGTGGGGGGAAGTCCTGGCAGAGGAGACATCACTGTCTAGACAATAGTTAACACCATGGAGCCTGGATAAGACCATCCAGTCAGGTGCGTGTAGACAGAGAAGCCCCAGGTCTGAGCCTTGGGGCCCTCCAGCGTGAAGAGTCCTGGAACTGAGGATGAGCTGACGGCACAGACCGTAACGGGGCCGCCAGGGTCCTAGGAGGACCAAGAGAGTGGGGTCCCAACCGCTGCCAGGAAGGAGGGTGCGATAGGCGGGGTCCCGCGAGCATCACGTGAGGCCCGAGAACTGGCCGTGGGAGTGGGCAGTGTGGAGGCGATTGTGCCTCGAGGGAGGGGTACAGACCAGCTGATTGGAGTAGATCTGACCAAGGCAGAGGAGGGAAATGAGAGAGGAAACATGAGCACTTCCTGCGTGTTTTGCATGAAAGGAAGCGGAGAAATTGGACAACAGCTAGAAACACCAGACGTGGGGCCCACGAGGGCTCGGGGGGCTGTCATGGCACAAGAACAACGTGTTCATGTGCCGTGAAAATAGTCCAGTAGAGAGGAGGATGTGGATAAAGAGGGACGCCCTCAGAGAGAGGAGGGAGGGGTCTCGGGCACGGAGGGGGGCTGGAGGCAGAGTCAGGACGCACTGACGGAGGCCGTGGCTGGTGGGGTGGAGGTGCGCTCCGTGTCCTTTTGTGGCTGCTTCTGTTTCCTCGGGGCCGTCCCCTAAGAGAGAGGAGGGAAAGGCGTCAAGGTTTTAGAGAGAGAAGACACGTTCGTGATTTCATTTTTGCACATGTGTATCTGTCTCTGCAGGATGAGATCTGAGGAAAGTCGCTGGGGCAAAGGCGATGCGCACCTTAAATTCAGGCAGCATCAGATCGCTGTGCCAGGGAAGGGCCATCTCTTTTTGTGTCCCTTACAATCAGCCTCTTTCTCGAATGGGTGGTGGTATTTGAAAGTTTTCCGACAAATGCTCCGATTACAACCACGTTGGATTTACAGCCTGGTATAGCTCGATGAGTTTTTTTTGTTTGTTTGGTTTGGTTTTGGTTTTGGTTTTTTTGAACCCAAGCAAATAGGAAAAGGCAAGGAAATAAAGCCACTAAAGGTGAATTGTGTCTAAATTTAGCCCTTTGGCCTTGAGAAAGTGGCTTAACTTTTGTTTGCCTCAATTTTCCTCATCCTTAAAATGGGGGCGTAATAGTTCCCAACACTCTGGGTGGCCCTGAGGATCCATCAGTTTGCCACTCACCACCCGTGGCTCCTCCAAAGCTCTCAGGAAATGTCTCTCTTACAGTTAAGCAGATTCTTATTACAGTGCTTCTCAGGGCCTCTTTTATGGACTTTGCTTCCAAGACAGGTCTTGACTTAGGAGAATTTCCCCAAATGAATTGAGGCACTCCCAGGACCAATGTCCCACAGAGCGCACTCTAGGAACTGATCCTTTAGGCCACACGAGACCTGTCCTCTGTCCTGTTTTCTCTCTGGTCCATGTAGAGGAGCAGCTCTGATAGGCTTGGGGTCACCTCCTTCACCCGGGCAACCATCAGCTGCTGCCCTTGGCCGGATGTGGAGGGCAGGACACACACTGACTGGAGAGGGGAGCCCCTCCCAGATCAGCCAAGCCCATGCTCTTGATGGATGGGGAAACTTGTCACAGATGGGTCTGGTGTCCAGCAAGGGACTGAGGCTCGTCATGTGGCACAGACATTGAGCAAGAGGCTTGGCACCAAAGTCTGGAGCTGGCTCGTCCTTGTCTCCATGTGACTTGAGCAAATTCATTTTTCATTCTCTCTACCTCCCTCTGCAGGGACACAGTCCAGAGGTGAAGCCACCTCACCCCTGCCCCAGGTAAAAGTGATATGCACATTGTGGAGGACCATCCATGCTGAAAAGAAGCACCTCCCTCGTGTTTGGAGGCAGTAAGAGCAATGGTTACAATAGTTCCTTGAAGTCAGTGTCAATTAGAATTTGCTGGAATGTGGACCCACTGGTTGGGATGGGGTGGCGGCACCTACAGGAATGCTAGTGGTAATCACTGGGAATTTACCTAGTGTGTTAGGGTTCTCTGGAGAAACAGAAGTAAGAGTGTGTGTCTGTGTGTGTGTGTGTGTGTGTGTGTATTATGTACATAAAGATATACATACATACAGATACAGGTCTAGACATATAAATACATACATAGATTTATTTTAAGGAACTGGCTCACACACCTATGGAAGCTAGCAAGTCCCAAGATCAGCAAAGAGAGCTGGCAAGCAAGAGATCTGGGAGAGCTGATGGTGTAGTCAGGCTCTAAAGGTCAGTAGGCTTGAGACCCAGGAAGGGCAAATGTTTCAGTTTGAGTCCAAAGGCAGGAAAAAGGCTGATGTCCCAGTTCAAAAGGCTATCAGGCAGGAAGAATTCTCTTTTACTCAGGGGACGGTCAGCATTTTGTACTAGTTGGCCTTCAACTGCTTATATGAGGCCCACCCACATTAGGGAAAACAACCTGCTTTACTGAGTCTATTGATTTAAATGCTTTAGTAAGGGGAGGTATTGGGGGATGGGGTAAGGGGGCGATGGGCATCAAGGAGGGCACATGATGTGATGAGCACTGGGTGTTATGTGCTACTGTTGAAGTACTGAACAGTACATCTGAAACTAATGATGTACTGGATGTTGGCTAATTGAATTTAAATAAACTAATGTGATCTGAATACATGAAAAAAGTTACGTATCATTACAGAAATGAACGAATGGGGAATACTTTTTTCTTATATTTTGAAAACTCACTCATTTTTGTGAATTTGGGAGGATATTAATTCAAATTGAAAAATAAAATATAGATTATACAAAAAAATAAGTGTTTTTTTTAAAAGATTCTATTAGTTATTTAAGAGAGAGACAAAGCATTAAATGGGGGGAAGGGCAGAGGGAGAGGGAGAGAGAATCCCAAGCAGACTCCCCACTGAAAAGGGAGCCTGACACAGGGCTCGATCTTACGACCCTGAGATCATGACCAGAGTTGAAACAAAGAGTCAGATGCTTAATCAACTGAGCCACCTAGGTGCCCTGATTTCAGTGTTAATCTTTCAAAAACACCCTCACAGACACACCCAGGATAATGTCTAGCCAAATATCTGGGCATCCCATAGCTCAGTCAATACATAAAATCATCCATCACACCTGTGATTTGTAAAGGGAACCATGACAAAAAATGGAAAAAGAGGCTCAACTGTTAAACCTTAAAAATTAGAGCCACATCACCCCAAATCAAGACCTAAACCCACCATTAGGACATCAAAGTCACCAGGCGCCAGAGAGGTTGAGAAAAAATTTTCTTTCTTTGGACCTTAGACACAGAGCTGAGCTGTGAAAGACACCCAGTGGGGGAGGATTTATCACTGGGTGAGGAGGCCCAGAGATGGTCACGGGCAGACTTGGTTCTCGGGGAGACCGACCCATCAGCTCAGGGTTGGGACAGGCCTGGGTCTCGTTGCGTAAGCTGGCAATTCGCTCAGCCGTCAGTCACAGCCTCCTTTCATTCAAGCCCTTCCACGGGGCAGCACTCTCCAGACATTGCTATTCTTCATAACAACCCAGTTAGGTAGGAGGTGGTTTCATAGGATGAAACCCAGCCTTGGAGAGATGGAGGAAAACTGTCAAAGTCACATGGTAAGTGGTGGCGCTGGGATCCTAGCTGAGATGGGTCTGACCTGGGAGCAGAGGCTGCTGCTGGCGCAGGAAGGGTGGGGATGCCGGGGGCCACCCTCCAAGGAGGCTGTCACCCAAACCAGGAGTTGGGAGGGTGAGCATAGGGGCCAAGTGGTGCCCACCCCCAAATTCATATGTTGAAGTTCTCACCTCCAGTACTTCAGAATAGGACCTTATTTGGAGATAGACAGAGGTAATGAAGTCAAAACAAGGTCATTAGGGTGAGCCCTGATCCAATATTAGGGGCGTCCTTACAAGAAGAGGTTAGAACACAGACATGCACGGGGGAAGACGGTAGGGGAAGAAGACGGCCATCTACGAGCCAAGGAGGGAGGCCTCAGAAGAAGCTACCCCGGCAGACCTCTTGATCTCAAGGCCTCCCACCTCCAGGAAATAAGTTTCTGTTGCTTCAGCCTCTGCAAGTCCAAGGAGACTAACCCAGCAAGCTGCCCAACAATGAGGAAAGAGAGCAGAGGCCCTCCCCAGCCATGTGGAGAGATATGGGAAAACAACAGTTTGAACAAAAATGTCACCAAACCAGGGCGAATGAGGACAGCCCATCTTTGGAGGAACGAGCCCTTGCTTTGAAACCAAGATTGAGAAATATTAATTGTCCCCATTTTCTTTGGCCGTCTTGTGGGACTGGTTCTTAACAACAGGCTTCCTAGGAGCGGATCAACATTGACGTGGCCATGAGCCCTGGCCACCCACCTTCCACCCCTTCCAGATAGGGAATGAGCCAGTGTGGGAGGCAGTAGGCTTTTTCCTGTCACCTTCCCTGACGAGTGGTCATGAAGAGTCATCCTCAAGCCCTACTACTTTAACTTGGCAGTGGAGGAAGCACTGCATGTGGAGTCTGAAAAGTTAGGTTCTAGTTCAAGGGAATCAAGCATGGAGTTACACCACTGTCTCTGAGAATCAGCCCCATCGTCTGTAAATGAGAAAAACTCCTGTTCTTCGTGATGTCATGGAGGCTTTCTCTCAAATAAGAAGATTCATTATTTTTTTTTAAGATTTTATTTATTTATTTCAGACAGAGAGAGACAGCATGCACTCACAGCGTGGGGGAGGGGCAGAGGGAGAAGCAGGCTCCCCGCTGAGCAGGCACAGCAACCCCCCTGCCCCCCCCCCCACCATCTATGCAGGACTCAATCCCAGGACCCTGTGATCATGACCTGAGCCAAAGGCAGATGCTTAATGACTGAGCGACCTAGGCGCCCCAAGATCATTCATTATTATTATACCCCCCATCCACTCCCCGAAAGGACAGGAGTGGCCTTGATATAAAGACAGATAAAACGGAATCATCTAAGCAAGTGTAAAGTAATTGAAACTAAGAAATGGAGGGGGGAAATGGTTATATATTATACTATGTCATCTGGACTAAGCCCCAAATTTGGCTCTGAGGATCCTGGCAGCCAAGAGAAAAAGTGCAACACTGACAAAAATAGGAAGAAGAAAACTGTGTAAGATGCTACTGTTTCACTTATTGTACTCTTTTCAAGTAAACATTAAACAACATTTAAAATGATTGTTCAGTTTCAGTGTGCAGGTTCCAAACATGAACAGAAACCACCCAGGTTCTAAACTCGGAATTCCCTGCAATTCTAAACATTTCACACCTTGAGTCATTGAGCTTAGAGCCGATTCCTTTATCCCTGTGTCATCTTCCTAATCTCATCTTCTAGATGAAACCAATAGCTCCTGGTAGAAATGTATACAATAGTGAAAAACCTAAATGAGAATTAAAATCTCTATTGTCCTCCCTGTCCCGTCCCTTCCAGATAACTGTTATCAACATTTCAATGGACTTAATTCCAGTATTTTCTCTGTGTCTTTGACTCTTTCATTATTTCTTGACCCTCGAACTTTGGCTTGCCTTTACCCTAGAGATTTTCGCACCAGATAAACACCATGTAGGAGCCTCTGGAATTACCAGCTTATCAACCTCTCCCGGTCTTGGAGCTTGTTTCCTTTAAAGGAAAAGTGAGCAGCCTGGTCCTGGTACCGGCTCTACTTCTTCCCACCTGGGGAGCCTCAAGGCAACAGCTGCCCCCACGGGGCTGAAGTGTGGAGATCTCCTCGTGAGCACATGGCGTGACCAATTCCCACTCCCGAGTGGCTCTGTCCTGCAAACTGTCAGCAATCCCAGTCTTATAGGAAACCTGGTTCTAAGCCACTACACATTTACTTGCCCAATATTCCTTTTTCCTTGGTGAAATTTCCCCAAAGGCAGAGTGGACTTTGAGAAAGGGCTTCTCATCACTATCCAGCTCCATTTAAAACAAACAAACAAACAAACAAACAAGCAAGCAAACAAAAAACAAACAAAAACCCCACTGCACCATTCTGAACTTTCTTGCCCCTTCCTGTTTATATTACTGAGGTATAATTGGCCTAGAACATTGTATCTGTGTCTGGTGCACAATACAATGATCTGATGTCTGTATATATCATGAAAGGGTCACCACAGGAAGGCAGGTTACCATCTGTCCCCATTTGCCCCTTATGTTATTGGTTGAAATTCCAAATGCATACGAACTAACACGCATCATTTGAAAACCCCACGCCAAGACAATCTGATCAGCCAGTCTCTGAGAAACAGGCTGACCTGTGATTTTGCTCCCCACATGGGATTCTCACCAAAGGGAGGAGGACTGAGGGCAGGGAGCGAGAGAAGTCATTTGAGAACTGAGTCCAGGAGACACTTGTGTGCGGCTGCCTAGCCTGCTGCAAGGGCTTGGTCCCTGGGACATGGTATGGGGAGGCGGCGCCAGGGGTCCTGCCCGTCCCAGCCCGGTGTCATGGAGCCTAGGGGTCCACCTCCCTCCCCTAGTCTCTGTTGAGAGCCACCTTCCTTTAGATTCTGCTGGAAAGAGAGGGACTGGGCACTCGTTCTTCCCGAGTTGTTCTCATGCAGTTGCCTGTCCCGGGCGCCATGTGCTCCCCTGGGGTCACTGCCTGGGCCTCTCGAGACCATGGCGCCGACAGGAGGCCTCTCCCTCCGGCTGGTGGAGGGTGGAGGTTGTGGTGCAGGTCCCTTCACTTTCCGCAGCACCACCGAGGCTGCACCCATCTAGGAAAGGAGCGAAGGGTGTGGTGGGAACAGGCCCTTAGACCTAGCGATGGCACCAGGAATCTGGGCCTGTCTTGTCGTGAGGGCCCTCTCGGGGAGGTACCCCACTTCTGACCATGCTTCTGGGACCTCGGGTCTACTCTCCTCAAGCAGAAATGAGCCCTTTTGCAAAGCTCCCCGGAGATGCTCCTAACGGCTCTGTCCTTCCGCCAAGGTCAGAGCTGCCACTGAGGGGTGCTTTGGGCTCAAGGCACAGGTTACTAGAGCCCCACCAAAGCCGCTCTAGTCGAGTCCTCCCGTTCCTTTCGTGTTGCCTAATCCCATGGTCAAGCTCAGTCCTCACCTTGCCTGACCACCAGCAGCTCTGGATACAACGGCCACTCCTTGACTCACCACCTTCGCTGGGCTTCCAGGATACATCGCTCTGTGGCCTCACGCTCCCTCCTCCTCGGGTGCCTTTGCCGCTCCCCAGCTTCTGCTCAGAGCCCATCACTTCTTCAGTTTGCCTTCGCTTGCCCCTTGGCGATCTTGACCGGTGTCCTCGGTGCTCGCTATGTGATGACTTCCGTCGCTGACGTGATGACTTCTGTGCTTATGTCTCCCATCCCCAGGCTCTCTGTTCACCCGTCTGCTTGACAGCTCCACCCAGAAATGGATTTGAATCTGAAACTCAGCGCGTGCCAAGTCAGAGTGCTCCTGGCCAGAAGTCTCCCTCGGCCCAGTGGATGTCACCACCATAGAAAAGCGAGGTATGAGTCTGAAAATGGGGTTTTATACACATTGCTATATTTTCGCTTTCCCAGGGCTGGGGAGAGTCTCTTAAAAGCTAATCAGCTCTCTAGACGGCTTTGGAGCCATTCAGGTCTGTGGGTTCAAAGACCAGCTCTTCCATTCCTAACGGTGTAACTTTGGGCAGGCGACCGACCCCCGCTCTCTGCCCTGCCAACCTCAGGAGCTGTTGCAAGGATCCAGTGATGCCTGCACCCGTAGTAGGCCCTTGGGAAAGGTCCCCTTCCGTCCTGTCCCTGCCCTGCCCTGACGCGTGCTGGAAACCTACGGAGTTCTTCTCTGTCCCCACTGTGCCCGGTGAGCTCTCAGGTGACCTCGCAGGGCTCTGCACTTGGCCTTTGAAGTGACATCGGCCTTGGATGGCCCTGGCTCTGCCCCAGCCCCCTCTGTGGGCCAGCCTTCCTTAGTGAGGGTGCTGTTAGCCGGGGTGGCCCACGCCCTGCCAAGCAGAGGCAGCACCGCGTGGTGGTCTGGTCTCTTCGGTTGGCAGCCGTCCATTCAACCGGCCTAGCACCGAGCTGGAACCGACAAAGCCGTCAGAGGACACATGAAGGGGGGAAGCTAACGGGTCTCTAGTCTTATGTGGCCGCCGCTCTGGGGCTCTTGCCAGCCCCTCTTCATGGATGAGGGAAAGAGAGCAGGAGTGGAGGCCCGGGCGGTGCAGGGGCACATAGATGGGCCGCGGTCTGAAGCTCTGCACTTGGCCCCAGAGTCCCCATCCTGCTGTGCGGCCAAAGCAGAGCCTCCCCGAGCCGTGCTCCAGGCCCCAGGCCCACGCTGCTGGTCAGGAGGCTGCTACACGAGGGAGCCTGAGAGAACTTCGGCAGAAAGGCAAAGGCACCCTCTCCTTTGGGGCCTCTGGTTTTCCTACACTTGACTTGCATCTGTTTATTGGTTACTTTTCTATTATGGAGAATTTCATGCATAGACAAAGGAGACGAAATAGTACAATGCCCCGCCCCTACCACGAACCCGGCCCCCCGCGTCAGCAATGGTCAGCTCACGGCTGGTCTTCCCTTCTCATCCACTTCCCCGCCTGGGTCATTTATTTTTTAATTAAGTAGGCCCTACACCCAGCGTGGGGCCTGAACTCAGGACCCCAAGATCGACAGTCGTGTGCTCTACCGACTGAGCCGGCCGGGGGCCCGTCACCTCTGTGTCATTTAGAAGCACATCCCAGGCGCTGACTCACCGCATCTCCGGACACGGCAGGACGTATCTCTGAAAGATAAAGATGCCCTTAGCACACCTTAGCGTTAAGAAGTGTCCCTTAATGTCATCAAATACAATACTAAGTCATATCCATCAGTGTTATTTCCAATTGTCTCATTCATGTCATCCTTACAGAAACTGGTTTCCTTCATCATTTTGAGAAGCAGATGCTCCTTTTGGGCCTTTTTCAACAATAAGTTTCCACCCTACCTTTTAGTTCCCGAAAGCCTAGATGCTGGTGAAAAGTGGGCCATTCGTCCTATGGAGTTGGCTGCTGGATTTTGCAGAATATAGCCTGAAAGTCTCCCTTTATATGTTCTTCTGTCCTCCGTACTGCCTGTCTGTGGTTCATGACATCCAGAGGCTTGGATCACGCTTACATCTGGAATTTTTTTATTTTTTATTTTTTTGCTGGCCTGTTTCATGGAGGGTTGTGTGTTGCGCTATCCGGAGGCAGGTAATTAACATCTGGTGGGGCTGTTACGATACTTAATTCCATTCATTGGTTTGAGGTTGCAAAACAGTGACATTCTGTCTTCATTGACTAACTGGGGTTCTTCTAAGAAAAACTTCCCCTCCTCTGCCATTTGGACAGCACTCAGTACAGTTCGTGTAGGAAAAGAGGGCGGGATACTGAACCATCTTCCTGTGATTACCGGCTTTCAAAATAATGATTTTGTTCACTGGCATCCTCCTACAATGGCTAGTGTATTTTTCTTTTCAGGGCCGTTACGAATGCCCAGTGTTAAACATATTTGGTGTTTCACATTGCAATCATTATTCTTTTTGCTATTCAGATGGGCCCATCTTGGCCAGTGGGGGTTCTCCAGGCTGCTCCTGAGCCCTGTTATCGTGACTCCCAAGTCTTTAATATCTTCCTTGCTGTTTGACATCATCAGATATCCCAGACTCATCAGGGATATTGCAGGATCAGCCCATTCTCCAGGAAGCCCTCAGGGGTTTGTTTTTTGTTTTTTTTTTTTGTTTTTGTTTTTTGTTAGAAATTTATCAACCAATAAAAGGAAAGAAATCTACAAAGCACAGTCTGGACACTAGAGATGATCCTCGTTCTGGGTTCGTCATTGGTTTTAGTCCTTTACAGTGGAAGAGCTTGGACGTACACATCTATGAAATACTTCCTAGCCCAGGAGCTTCTAATGCTGCTTTCAACTCATCTTGGGAACTGTGGGTACTCATGTACCCTCTTCTGTTCCCTTTCTATCCGCTTTCTTCCACATGGACAGACCTGGTTTTCAGAACATCAAGAATGGTAGAATCAGGGACACCTGGCTGGCTCAGTCAGTAGAGCCTGGGACTCTTGATCTCAGGGTCATGAGTTCAAGTCCCATGGTGGGGTACAGTTTACTTTTTAAAAAAATGGTAGAATTAGAATATCGCTAATTACCTATTCGCTTTATTCCACATTATTATATATCTGACAACCTCTGGATAACAATACCCGCACTATTGAAAAAAAAAAAAAAAAAAGGACTGAATAATTCTTGTATCATTTTGTTTTCAGTTTGTAGAGATCGTTCATTTCGAATTTAATTTTGTTTACCACTTGGTAAAAGGTTCACGTAGCACAAAAAGGCATGGAAGGAACTCAAATGCGTAGTGAGAAGCAAAGAAGCCAGCCTGAAAAGTCAGCGTACAGTAGCATTCCAACTCCATGACCTTCTGGAAAAGGCAAATCTGTGCAGATAATAAGGAGATCAGTGGTTGCCGTGGGGCTGAGAGGTGGAGGGGTGAAGAGGGGGAGCACAGAGGATTCTGGGGTTGGTGAGACGCTCTGGACGATACTGTCACGGTGGCTACACATCATTACACCTTGGTCAGAGCCCGAAGAACGTATATCACCAAGACCGAACCCTAATGTCACCTCTGGACTTTGGGTGATAATGACATGTCATTGTTGGTTCACAGAGTGCGACAAATGCCCTGCTCCAGGACAGGGTGCCCACCGTCGGCGAGGCTGCCCCTGCGTGGGGGTGGGGAGGAAGTCTGTGCGGTGCGAACTCTCTGTACATTCCCCTCCATTTTGCTGTGAGCCTAAAACTACTCTATTTTTAGTTCTTCAGTTCAGATGTTTCCAGAATCAAATATCTAAGAAAAAAGGTGCTTTTAAAGAAGTTTAGCTTCTATGCTTGGACCTTCTACTCTTTCCTATTTCTTTTTTGTTTTTTAAGATTTTATGTTTTTATTTGAGAAAGAGAGAGCGAGAGAGAGCACAAGCAGGCGGAGGGGCAGAGGGAGAAACAGGCTCCCTATTCAGCAGGAAGCCTGATGAGGGTCTTGATCCCAAGACCCTGGGGTCATGACCTGAGCCAAAGGCAGATGCTTACCTGACTGAGCCACCCTGGCACCCCTCTTTCCTATTTCTTAAAAAAAAAAAAAATCAATTTTAAGTGTTTTGGACTATCCTTCTGTTTTTCTCAGTGTCTCACACACACAAACACACACACGTGCGCGTACGCACCCGCTTCCCTCTCCTTAGACAATGGCGTCGAGCTACCCTCTGTCAGCCCTCTCTCTGGAGGCTTCCCCGTAGTGGTTATATAGGTGACTTTGTAACCCGAGCGTTTCTGTCGCCTGTGAAGCACCGTCGATTGTCCGACTGCTGACGCCGCCTCTCGCTCTTCTTCCGGAGCAGTAAAAGCTAATAGCGCACGTTCAAATCCATGGGCACCCCATTGTGCAGTGGCCTTTCGCGGATGGCCCTCTTTGCTTGTTCTGTCGGTGGCTTTCCATCTCACTGGTTCCTCGTCCCGGGCAGGGGCTCAAACGCCAGTCCCTTGGGTTAGCACTGGACTTCTGCCATTGTCCCGATGTGCACTGACTCATCGGCGGCTCATCCAATCCTGTTTAAAGCCCTCACACACTCCCAGGACCCACAGATAACGGGAGCAAAGTCCCCTTGTAAAGAAAGGGATGCATTCTGCTGATTTAGATGAATTTTAACCCTTTAGCCTCTCAGGGAAGGCTCTGGTCCTTGTCCCACCCAGATGGCTCACGCTCATCCTGGTCGTGGAGAACCAGCATCCCCTCCCTGTCACCCCCATTGCAGTCATGTCACCCACCAGCATCCCTTTGAGGGTGCAAATGCCACTGCACCCGGCCTTTTGGGGGAGCAGAACATGCAGGGCTGGCCTTGTGGGGAGCCAATAGTTGCCTGACTAAGCCGAGCCTGGGTGCTGGTGAGGCCTGGCTCCGGGGCCTCGTGCTTATCTTGTTGTACTTCCCCACCTCCCTGTGAGCGGCGGGGCAGGCAGGGAGGCTCAAAGGGTGCAGTGATTTGCTGGCAGATCAGGACCAAACTCCAAGTCCTCTCCAGTGTTCACCACGCCGGGCCGGGCAGCAAACTGGCTCGTGGGTGGCCTGAGAGATAAGGCAGGAAGAGACAGGACTTCTCGTCTTCAGATTAAGCCTCCAGTGTGTTTACCCAACTGCTTTATGTTTCACATGGTCCCGCAAATAATTTCAGGAGATCGTAAGGTCGAAAGTGGAAGTGGGGGAGAACATAGGGGCAAGAGAGGGGCTCAGACAAAAGCAAACACCGGGATGTTTGCTCACCTTTGCTTGTTAGCTGCTCATAGAAAAGAAACTCAATTTTCAATCGTTGAGTCAAACAGCTGCTGAAGGAAAACGCAAACGGTCCTGAAACCACAGGAGGACGAGAGCGTCTCCTTATGGCCTCTGAACCATGGCGTCTCAGCCACAAGCTTCCTGGGGACCATGTGCGTCAGGGCCAGGGGCGGCAGGTGAAAGCGCATGGGTAGAGCTGGTGTCCGAAGCATCTGCCCGCGGTCGGGCCCCAGTCCCTGCAGGGCTGCTTCCTCTGGGGGGGAACACCTCAGTCACCGAATCCACCCCCAGATCCGGCCGCCACCTACCTCCCAGCACCCAGCTCCTGGCCCAAGGGCCAAGAGTCTGAGTCTCCCAACTCCTGAGGACAGCTCTTCCGTAACTGCACATCTACGCAGGGGCTCCCGCACCCTCCTTACTGGGAGCCCAGTGCAAACTTCGGCGGGAGACGGGCATCAGAGACATCGAATCTGTGACTGGATGTGAGCTCTTTTTACCTTTAGTCATTCTATTCCGGTGACACCGTGGCTGGGGCTACTGTGAGATGCGCACCCTAGGGCTAGTGCGTGGTAACTAACGGGACAAGTTTGCGCCGTTTGGGGTAATTTGGGGAAGCATGATACTCTGATCAAGGCCGGAGGAAGCACTCCTGAAGCTAATCTAGCCCCTTCTGGCATGTCTTCCTTCTTTTCAGCCTCTCACAAAGGAAACAAGGAAACTAGTAGAAGCAAACCACCAGGGTCATCCCGAGACGAAACCACCCACAGGGGAGCAGTCACAGGTTGACCACACAGTTACATCAGAAATTAACCTGAGTCCTCTTGCTTGTTAACCTAATGCATCCTGGCCACCTGCTGTGTGCCACACCCTGTGCTGTGTTTTTGGGGACGCTCTTGTGGCAATACCATGTTGTCAGTGTCTAAACCAGAGCAGCACCAGGGACGGTCGGGCCAACTTAACAGAGACAGACATTTCCAAGTAGGGGAGGGTATTTCAGGCAGAGGGAGCAGCCCGTGCCATTATAAAGATCTAGAAAACATAGTTGTGTGTGGAATCTGAGGTGACAAGGACCAGTGCAGGACATAAAGCTGGTCCTGGGGAGTGAAGGATCTTACGGGCCCACACTGGAGTTTGGAATTTATCCTGTGGCCACGGAGAAGCCCCAGAAGGTTTTGTTAGGGTGTTGCATGGGGAAGAGGGAGACGTGACCAGCTCCAAGCCGCCAAGCAGAGGTGGGACCTTAGAGAAGAAGCTGGATTCATCGTGATATTTAAATCATCTTTCCTGAGTCATTTCATGGAATGGCTTAGTTGTTTTAATAAATAGCCAAAAGATACTGTGGTCATTCAAAAAGTAAAACACTTTCTATTCCAGAGCGTGTGTTGTTTTCACACTCGCTGATCTCTCTGTGGTCCTTTTAGGTTTCTAGAGATCACTCACCCAGTCAACTCAATATCCAGTGAAGAAATACTCCTGCTTTGTGCTTGAAAGTGACATGTAGGGGCGCCTGGCTGGCTTAGTTGGTGGAATGCGTGACTCTTGATCTCAGGCTTGAGGGTTCTAGCCCCACACTGAGTGTAGAGATTGCTTAAAGTCTTTAAGAAAAATAAATTGAAATCTAAAGCCTCTTTCCATTTGAAATATTTTATGTCGCTCAAATATTAGAAGGTCTTGAACCGAGCCAGCAAAAATGCTACAGCAAATGGAAGAAATCTGTAAGTAGTAGGACCGAAGTTTTGGAAGTCAGCCAAACGGAATTGATGGCTACAAATCGCAGAGTATTCACTGGGCTCCTAGACCAGGGGAGTCTGTCTTAAAAGCAAGAGGACTCTTGTTCAACTCTCTGAATAAAGAGCACCTCAAGAAAACTTCAGGCTTCAAGCATGGCTTTCATGCTCCCAAGATCAGCTGTTTGTTCAAGAAGTTAAGTGCTCAACTCCTCTGTGCTAAGGAATGACTAAAAAACAGATGTTCATGCAGTGCATGTTTCTTCGGCATGGTTATTCTGGAAGCCTAGGCCAGAGTTCCCTAAAAGCTAGCCTGTCGTATGTGCTCGTAATCACATATGTATAGACACAGATGTGTGTACACACATATACACATGGGTATAAATTTTGCCTGAATAAATGTGGAGTGAGACAGGACAGTGTGGTCTTTAGAGGGGTCTCGACTGGCTGTTCTAACAGTTTTTGTCCTCTGTGTGCCCCTGGGGGGTGGAGATGCTGACTCCTGCCCCCTGGGCAGCTCGTTGGGGAGGGGGAGGTTGTCTATGAAACCACCTGCCGCAGCACCCGTCCCCACGGTGGACTCTCAGAAAGTGACGACCACACACAAAGAGGTTGGGAAGACACATTTCCTCCCTACGAAATTTTCAAGGACTGTATAGACCAGTGCACGTTTAGAAACCTTGCTCTGCCTTTACCATGTCTGTTTGGGGTATGACATTTTCTGTCCTAGTCTCCATCTGCTAGGTTAAGAACAGGACAGAGACATGGCCCCCATGGGAATTCTTCATTGTACAATATCACCATTGCATAATTCCAGAACATTTCTGTGACTTCAAAAAGAAACCCTGTAGCGCTTAATGGTAACTTCCCACTCCTCCATTCCCTGCTCCTGGCAGCCACATTCATCTGTTTTCTATCTCTGTGGATTTGACTCTTCTGGACGTTTCTATGAATATGGATTCATACAATACATGGTCTTCTGTGTCTGACTTCATTCACTTAGCATAATGCTTTTAAGTCTCATCCATGTTGTAGCATGGATCAGTACTTCATTCCTTTCTGTGGCTAAGTAATATTCAGAATAATATTTTATCACATGGATAATATCATTCAGAATGTTAATATTCTGAATAATAATATTCAGAATAATATTCTGTCACATGGATAGACCACATTTTGTTCCTCCATTTATCAGGTGATGGACACTGGAGTTGTTTCACTTGTTGGCTGTTACCAATAATGCTGTTATAAATACTCGTATACAGATTTTTGTGTTTTCAGTTCTCTTGTGGTTTATCTAGTAGTGGAATTGCTGGATACAATGTTGAATAGAAGTAGCAAGAGTGGCGACTGTTTCTGATTTTAGGGGCAAGCTGTCTTGATCAAGTTGAAGAAGTTCCCTTCTGTTCCTGGTTTGTTTCATGTTTTTAGCATGAGAAAGTGTTGGATTTTGTTGAATGCTTTTTCTGTGTCTCTTGAAATGATACTATGGTTTTGTCCTTTTTGAATATGAGGTATTTCATTGATTTTTGGTACGTTAAATCTTGCATTCTTGGGATAAATCCCACTTAGTCGTGATGTATAATCCTTTTCATATGTTGTAAGATTCCATTTGTTAGTACTTTGTGAAGAAATTGCTTCCATTTCCATTTCCATAAGGGATATTGGCCTTTTCCTGTGATGTCTATCTAGTTTTGGTGTTTGGGAAATGCTGGCCTCATAGAATGAGTTGGGAAGTGCTTCCTCCTCTTCTGTTTTGTTTGTTTGTTTGTTTGTTTTCCCCCAAGAGTTTGTAAAGGTTTGGGATCTTTTCCCTCTTTTTTTAAACATTTGGCAGATTCACCCATGAGATCCCCTGGGCATAGGCTTTCCTTCAGAGGAAGTTTTTGATTACTAGTTCAATCTCTTTATTTGTTATAGGTCTATTCAGACTTTATATTTCTTCCGAATCAGTTTCAGTAGTTTGTGTTTTCCAGGAATTTGTCCTTTTCGTTTAGGTTATCTATTACTAATTTGGATTCTCATATGATTTCCTTGTAATCCTGTTAATTTCTGCAAGGACAGTAGTGGTGCTCTCTCCTTTAGTCTTGATGTTAGTGCTTTGAATTTCTCTTTCTCCCTCTTTCCCTCTCTCCCTCCATCAGCTAAAGATTCATTCATCTTATTACTCTTTTCAAAGAACCAACTTTTGGTTTCATTAATTTTCTCTATTGTTTTTCCGTTCTCTTTCATTTTTCTCCCACTCTAGCATTTTTCTTTCTTTCTATCTTTCTTTCTTTTTTTTTTGAGAGAGAATGAGAGAGAAAGAGCATGAGTCGGGGGGGCGGGGCGCAATCAAAGGGGAAACAGACTCCCTGCTGAGCAGGGAGCCTAATGCAGGCCTCCATCCTGGGACTCCAGGATCATGACTGAGCCAAAGATAGTTGCTTAACCTACTGAGCCACCCAGGTGCCCTCCCCAACTCTAGTCTTTATTAATTCCTTCCTTTTCCTTGCTTTGGATTCAGTTTGCTCTTCTATTTCTAGTTTCTTAAGGTAGAAGTTTGTGTTACTGATTTGAGATATTTTCACTTTTTTAATACAGAAATTCACAGCTATCCATTTCTCTCCAAGAAGTGGTTTAGCTGCATCCTATGGCGTTCAGTACATTGTTTCCATGGGCTCTTGAGTATTCTGATTTTGTCGAGTGGAGTGTTACTTAGATATCAACAAGGTCCAGCTGGTTGATAGTGTTGTTCCAATCTTCTATATCTTTACTCACTTTCTTCTATAAATGTTTGACCGTGGGACATTGAGGTTTCCAGCAATACTTGTTGAATTACCTATTTTATTCTGTTTTATTTTTCCTTCATACAATTTAGAACTTTGTTATTACATGTGTATACATTTATACTTATTATATGTTTCTAATTTATTGATCCTTCTATGCAACAAAATATCCCTTTTTATCTCTACTAATATTTTATTTTGTCTGATATTTATATAGCCACTCCAGCTTTTTATATATTTTTTCATTTTCCATGTCATATATTTTTCCATTCTTTTCCTTTGAACCTATTTGTGATTTTAATCTGAAATGTGTCTTCCCCACCACCCCACCTTTTTTTTTAAGTGAGCTCCATGCCCAGCATGGAGGCCAATATGGGGCTTAAACTCATGACCCTGAGATTAAGACCTGAGCTAAGACCAAGAGTCAGTTAACCAACTAAACCACCCATGCACCCTGAAAATGTGTCTCTTTTAAACAACATACAGCAGGATCTTGCTTTTTTATTTAAGTTGATAATCTCTGGTCTAATCAGTCAAATCCCATTAATATGTTTATTGATGTGATTGGATTTCCATCTGCTCACATATCTGCCTCATACAGCCAATGATTAGAAAATCCTTAGGTCTTAGTTTAACTATAGTGTATTTCTTTATCTGATCCATGCCTATCTCCTGCAGTAGTTGGTATCTAATATTTGATGAAATGCAGTTGGCAAAAGGGCAAGCAGAAGTTCAATTCCTCTGAGAGCTGTTGCTGAATTCAATATAGATTCTAGATTCTACACTGGATTTATGGACATTCTGGAGTCACTTGACTAATAATAATGATTAAAAACAGTAGCTATAAGGGCACCTGGCTGGTTCAGACAGAAGAACATACAACTCTTGACCTTGGGGTTGTGAGATCAAGCCCCATGTGGGGTGTAGAGATTACTTAAATAAGTACAATGACAACAATATCAACAACCACCACCCAGTAGCTATAATTGAGGAGGGGAATATAGCAGTGGAGTAGGAGGACTCTAGGCTTGCTTCATCCCATGAATACAACTAGACGACTACCTTTTCATCCCAAATACCCCAGAAATTGATCTGAAGACTGGCAGAAGAAACTCCATAACTAAAGTTAGAAAAGGGGCCAGGTGGAAGAAGGTTGGAGGTACAGAGACACAGCTTGGGAGAGAAAAGGATCATTACCACTGTCATGGGGAGGGAGCAGTGGTCACAGACACAGGCAAAAAGAAGCTAACACACAGGGGATATCATGATATTTTCAATATCATGATATTTTTAGGAAAGAGGAATCCTCATAGCAGTTGGTTTGGAAAGGGAGAGGGTCTGAATTTCATGAGTTCTTTCAACCAGTGGGGCTTACAGCCTGGAATTTTAAAGGTCAGTGTGTTTGGCTCTGGCAGAGCTCAGAGGTCATTGCAACTGCTCTTGGAGAAAAATGCCAGGTAAACAGCCTGTAGACACACAGCAGAGAAACAGCAATCTGAAAAGTGCCTAGGACATGCAGTTGGGAGGTTAGTTGCTCATCTTGGAATATACCTTGGAGATGTAGTGTTCATGGAGAGACCCCCTCCAGGACCAAAGGAAATGGCCAGTACCATTTCCCTTCCCTGCCCCTCAGCATAAACACAGAGCCACCTTTGGGAACCAGCACATCATCAACACTCATTACTTGACTTGCTTACACCAAGCTCCATCCTCCACTGAGCTCCAAAAGAACTGCTCTTCCCAGTTACAGTTGTTTTAGTTTCAGTGGGGGATTGAGCCCCTCCCCCAGAGGACCATCCCAAATCCCTGACACCACTGCATTTCCTGTCCTGGGAGTTTTGAGAGGCCTTGGTTCTGGTGGTGGCAGCAATGGTCTCATTTCATAGCAGACCAGAGCACATTTAGTTAAAACACACCACTTCAGGCCAAGGACCAAACACTGCCCACAACAGGCAAAGAAATCTCCTGCAGATGACTGGCATGAAGCATAAAGCAGCCAAGACACAACAGCAGAGCATGAACAGCACACACAGGAGACCCTCCTGAGCACCATGCCCTGGGGAATGGGAGACTACACTGCAGGGCATTCCAGGACCTTGTCTTCATAAAGCCATTGCCCTCAAGACCAGGAGATGTTGCTGACTTTCTTAAGATGGAGAAACAGGCACAGAGACTTAGGGAAAATAAGAAGATAAAGGAATTTGTCCCAAATGAAAGAACAAGACAAGACTCTAGCCAGAGCTCCAAGTGAAAGAGATCTAAATAACATGCCTGATAGAAAATTTAAAGCAGTAATCATAAGGATACTCACTGGACCTGAGAAAAGGGTGAGGACATGAGTGAGACCACTAACAAAGAGCTAAGGAATAACATAGAAGAGATAAAGGGCTCAGTAAATGAAATGAGAAACATACTTGACAGAAAGAACAGCAGGCTGGAAGAAACAGAGGAATGAATTAATGATCTAGAAGACAGAGTGATGGAAGGTAATCAAGCTGAACAACAACAAAAAATAATAATTATGAAAAGTAACTTAAAGAAGTCAGTGACTCCATTAAACATAATAATATTCACATTATAGGAGTCCCAGAAGAAGAAAAAGGAGAGAGGGAGGGAGGGAGAAAAGGAGGGAGGAAGGCAGAAAGAAAGAAAAGGGAGCAAAAATTTATTTGAAGAAATAATAGCTGAAAACTTCCTGAATCTGGAGAAGGAAACATATCCAGATCTAGGAGACACAGAGAACCCCTATCAAAATCAACAAAAGCAGATCCACACCAAGACATATTGTAATTAAATTGGCAAAATATATGGTTCAGTCAGTTGAGTGTCTGACTCTTGATTTTGGCTCAGATCATGATGTCAGGGTCCTAGGATCAAGCCCCGTGTCAAGCTCCATGCTGAACATATAGCCTGCTTGGGATTCTCTCCTTCCCTCTCTCTCTCTCTCTCTCCCCCATTGCCTCTCCCCCTGCTCACACTGTCTCTCTAAATAAATAAATAAATAAATAAATAAATATGCAGAATATAGTGATAAAGAAAAAATATCAAAAGCAGCAAGACAAAAGAAGACAATAACATATAAGGGAAACCCCATAAGTGTAGCAGGGTATTTTTCAGCAGAAACTTTCCAAACCAGAAGGGAGTGGCATGATATTTTCAAAGCACTGAATGACAAAAATCTGCAGCCAAGAATACTCTTTCCAGCAAGGCTATCATTCATAATAGAAAGGGAGATAAGGAGTTTCCCAGAAAACAAAAACTAAAGGAGTTCTTGACCACTAAACCAGCCCTACAAGAAATATTAAGGGAAACTCTTTGAATGGAATAGAAACCAAAAGTGACAGTATAAAGGAAGGAAACATAAAAGCAGTAAAAATAATATTTCTGTAAATAATAAGTCAAGGAACTCACAAGATAAAGGATTTAAAATATGAAATTTCCTAAAATGTGGGGAATAGAGGAGTAAAGAATAAGTTCAAATTTAAAAGACCATCAACTCAATATAGATTGCTATATGCAGGAGAGGTTATATACAAAGCTAATTGTAACCATATATCAAGAACCACTAACAGATTTGCGAAGAATAACGACAAAGAAATCCAAATATATTATTAAAGAAAGTTAGCAAACCATGAAAGAGAGAAAAGTAAGAACGGATCAGAGAAAAATCTTTAGAAGCTACCATAAAACAAGTAATAAAATGACAATTAAAAAATAGAAAATTTGAACAGATGGACTACCAGCAAAGAAATTAAATCAGTTATCAAAAAATTCCCAGCAAAAGAAGTCCAGGATGAGATAGCTTCACAGGTGAATTCCAGCAAACATTTGAAGAAGGGTTAATACCTATTCTCAAATTATTTCAAAAATTAAAAAAGGAAGGATAACTTCCAAATTCATTCTATGGGGTCAGTATCACCCAGATACCAAAACCAGATAAAGACCCCTTGACAAAAAGAAAACTGCAGGACAATCTCTCTGATGAACATAGATGCAAAAGCCCTCAACAAAATGCTAGCAAACTGAATCCAATAATACATTTTAAAAAATCATTCACCATGATCAAGTGGGATTTATTCCTGGGATGGAAGAATGGTTCAATATTTGCAAATCAATCAATATGATACATCACAGCAATAAGATAAATGATAAGAACTATATGATCATTTCAGTAGATGCAGAAAGAACATTTGCTGAAGTAAAGCATCCATTCATAATAAAAACCATCAACAAAGTAGGTGTAGAGGGAGCACACCTCAACATAATAAAGGTCATATATGAAACACCCACAGCTAAGATCATCCTCAATGGGTGAAAACTGAGAACCCTTTCCACAGGGTCAGGAACAAAACAAGGATGTCCACTCTCACCACTTTTATTCAACATTGCATGGGAGGTCCTAGCCACAGCAATCAGACAACAGAAAGAAATAAAAGACATCCAAATCAGTAAGGAAGAAGTAAAACTTTAACTATTTGCAATAACATGATACTGTTATAGAAAACCTAAAAGATTCCACCAGATAACTGTTAGAATTGATAGAAGAATTCAGCAAAGTCACAGGATACAATAGCAATCTACATAAATTTGTTGCATTTCTATACTCCAATAATGAAGCAGCAGGAAAAGAAATTAAGAAAATAATTTCATTTACAATTGCACCAAAAATAATAAGATACCTAGGAATAAACCCAACCAAAGAGATTAAGACCTGTATGAAAATCACTGATGAAAGAAAGAAGTTGATACAAAGAAATAGAAAGAAATTCCATGCTCATGAATTGGAAGAACAAATATTGTTAAAATGTCGATACTACCCAAAGCAGTCTACACATTAATTGCTGTCTCTATCAAAATACCAAAAGCATTTTTTACAGAACTAGAACAACAACCCTAAAATTGTGTGGAACCACAAAAGACCCCTTAATAGCCAAAGCTGTCTTGAAAAAGCAAAGCAAAGCAGGGGCTTCACAATGCCAGACTTCAAGTTATATTACAAAGCTGTAGTAATCAAAGCAATATGGTACTGGCACCAAAAAATGGACATATAGTTCAATAGAAAAGAATAGAAAATCCAGAAATATCACAATTATATGGTCATTAATCTTGACAAAGCAGGAAAGAATGTCCAATGGAAAAAGACAGTCTCTTCAACAAATGATGCTGGGGAAAACTGGACAGCAAACATACAAAAGAATGAAACTGGACCATTTTCTTACATCATAGACAAAATAAATTCAAGATGGATTATGGATCTAAATGTGAGACCCAAAACCATAAAAATCCTAGAAGAGAACACAAGCACTAATTTCTTTGTTATCAGTTGTAGCAACTTTTTTCTAGGTGTGTCTCCCAAGGCAAGGGAAACAAAAGCAGAAAATAAACTGTTGGGACCACATCAAAATAAAACACTCCTGCACGGCAAAGGAAACATTCAACAAAACTAAAAGCAACCTACTGAATGGGAGACAATATTTGCAAATGACAAATCTGATAGAGAGTTAGTATCCAAAATATATAAAGAACTTACATAGCTCAATGCCAAAAAAACCCCCCACATTAATCCAGTTAAAAACTGGACAGAAGACATGAACAGACATTCTCCAAAAGAAGACATCAGATGGCCCAACAGATAAATGAAAAGATGCTTATCATCACTTATCAGCAGAGAAATACAAATCAAAACTGTCAGAATGGCTAAAATAAAAAACGCAAGAAACAACAGGTTGTTGGGAAGGATGTAGAGAAGAAGGAGCCCTCCCACACTGCTGCGGGAATGCAAAATGGTGCAGCCACTATGGAAAACAGTATGGAGTGTCCTCAAAAAGTTAAAAATAGAATATCTTATGATCCAGCAATCACATTACTGGGTATTTACCCAAAGAATACAAAAACATGAATTCAAAGGGATACATGCACCCCTATGTTCATAGCAGCATTATTTACAACAGACAAGATATGGAAGCAGCCCAAGTGTCCATCCACAGATGAATGGATAAAGAAGATTTGGTGTATATACAATGGGATATTATCCAGCTATCAAAACAAATGAAATATTGCCATTTGCAACAACCTGGATGGAGCTAGAAGGTATAATGCTAAACAAAATAAGTCAGTCAAAGACAAATACCATATGATTTCACTTACATGTGGAATTTAAGACACAAAACAAACAAGCAAAGGGAAAAGAGAGAGAGAGAGAAACCAAGAAACAGTCTCTTAACCATAGGGAACAAACCCAGAGAGGAGGTGTGGGGGATGGGTGAAATAGGTGATGGGGTTAAGGGGTGCACTTGTGATAGCACATGGTGATTAAAATAAAACATAAATAAATAAATAATACAGTAGCTATGGTCCAAAGATTCCATATACATGGCCAATAGGCTCATGAACAGGCCAGCATCACTAATTATTAGAGAAATACAAATCAAAACCACAATGAGATATTATCTCACAACTCTCAGATTGGCTAGTATCAAAAAGACAAGAAAAAACAAATTTTGGAGAGGATGTGAAGAAAAGGAAACCCTCGCACATTGTTGGTGGGAATATAAATTGGTGTATCCACCATGGAAAACAGTATGGAAAATCCTCAAAAAATTCAGAATAAAACTACCATATGACCCAACTATTCCACTTCTGGGTATTCACCCAAAGAAAATGAAAACACATTCCAAAAGATGTATGCACCCTGATGTTCATTGAAACATTACCTACTGTAACCAAGATATGGAAACAGCCTAAGAGTCCATTGAAAGATGAAGAGGTAAAGAAGATGTGGTATATCTACAATGGCATATTATTCAGCCATCAAAAAAGAATGAACTCTTGACCATTTGTGACAACATGGATTGACCTCGAGGGTATTATGTGAAGAAAAATATGTCAGACAGATGAAGACAAATATTGTATGATCTCACTCCTATGTGGAATCTAAAAAAAATCCAGAACAAGTGAACAAACAAAAGAAAACAAAACAAGTTCAGAGATACAGAGAACAGAGTGATGGTTACCAAAGGGGAAGGGGGTAAAGGGTGGGCAAAATGGAGGAAGAGGGTCAACGGTGTGGTGACAGGTGACCACTAGACTTGTGGGTATTGCTGTGTAGTGTATACAGATGTCCAGTTATAAAACTATACCCTGGAAATATATATAGATATAGTTATGAATATAGATCAGAAAGAAAAGTAGCTACACAGCCCTCCCTGTATGCCACACACTGAACAGAGACTTCTCCTCTGTACAATAACCCGGAAAGATAATTTTCTCTGTGTATGGACAGAAAACACAGAGGGTT
The DNA here is from genome assembly GCF_009829155.1 of Mustela erminea. Lineage (NCBI taxonomy): Eukaryota > Metazoa > Chordata > Mammalia > Carnivora > Mustelidae > Mustela > Mustela erminea. The sequence continues at coordinate 12,158,390 of NC_045628.1, forward strand.
AGAGATACCAAGTGACCAGGCCTGGCTTCCCTGCTCCCCTTCCGGCCCAGTGCGTGGTCCATCCGCCCTTCTCTTATGTAAAAACGTGCTCCGGGGCCTGAAGGGTCCGCATGAATTCCTCCTGAGGCCCTCGCCTCCATGGCCTCCCTTCCTCCGTCTGACTCACAGATCATTACAGCAAACAGTGTCCAATGACTCGTTCACCAACCATCCCGCTACCAGCCCGAGAGCCGGATCTGAGGGCACGTGCTTTGCACAAATCATTAGCAAATACTATATGGGCGGCGTCTTCAGTGCAAGGGGAGAGCAGTAGACTGGCGCAAGATCAGAGATCAGAGGATGGGATCGGGATCAGAAGGAAGCGGGCCGATGGCAGCACGAGCCCCACCTGGCTCCAGAGCGGTTCCCCCTCAGGGGAGTGGATGGGCGCCTGCGCACCGTGGCCCGCGGCCTAGAAAACGCTGCGTGGGCCGTTCCTCTCAGTCGGGGCTCCTAGCAATCTTGGGAACAGATCCTCTAAGAGAGTAATGACATTGAGTATTCTCCTTATGTTTATGAGATTTCTTTTTTCATATTCAATACATGTGGCTAGTTACTTTCTTACACTGCTGGGGAGAGAAAAGTGTTTCCAGAAGGCAACTTGACAATGCGTATAAAGAGCCTAAAATTGCCTTCATACCCTTTGACTAAGAAAGTCCAAGTTCTATACTGGAGAAATCCCTGGAGAGACACACAAATATTTCTGTACTAAAATGTTTATTGTCATGTTGTTAAAATAGCCCCAAACAAGAAACCAACCCAAAGCCCGTACCCACCAAGGGAATAACTTCACTATGGTAGCTATTCACAGCGAAATACTTGCAGACATTAAAATCACTTTAAGTTGACTTAGTGACATAGAAAAATCTTCATAAGGCTGAGTGAAAATAGGTTATAAAATATGTATGATATTGTTCAGTGTTTGTAAGTTTATTAACTTATGTGTAAAGGAAAAGTCTGAGAAGAAGTGCCACAAAATATTAACACTAGCTATCCCTAGGGGTTTTTTTCTATACACTTTTGAGAATTTTCCAAAAAAAATTCATAGTGAAAATTTATTACTTTTACATTCAGAAAAAAAAAAGCTATCAAAAACAATTGCCCACTTGATTTTGGTGATAATGTGGAAGTGACTTTCTTATCTCCAGGAAGGATGTTAGCTCTTCTCAGTTACTAGGTTTAGAGAAACAGTTGCTGTGATTCAAAAGAGAATTTCCCAGTACACTTAAATGTGGAGAGCAAACATGCCTCACTAATAGGCTGATGCAGGGAGAGTTAATGCATATCTAATCTCAGCTGACCCACTCCCTTCTCACTGACAGGAACATACTGCGATCTTAGGACACAGTCTCCCAGACGATGAGAAATTATTTGGTCTGTTTTACAGATAAGAAATCTTCTGTACAGAGAACTGCTGTTTTCCTTTGGACGTACCAGTTCAATAAAGCCAAGAGTAAAATGTATTCTTTGAGTTTCTGGCCCACTGTGTTGGTCTGGTGGCTTATGCGTAGGATATTCAGAGAGTAGAATCCCTAACATAAATGACTACTCTAATGTTTGTTCTGGAAAACCTTGTTTTCAGAGATCAGGAACACATTAAGTTAACAGAAGCTGTTTTTCTTGTCTAGTCACAGACTCTTGAATGGAAGGGAAGGTATGTTGTGTGGTTTTATATTGTCCCCACTGAAGTGACACAATTCTCTTTCCAGAAGAATATTTGGGGGTGGGGGAACATTGTTCCCATGAACCTTTCGAGAACTGTAAATGAATGGCACGTATTCACCAAGAGACACCTGGGCTGACATGGCAGAGGAACCAGTGGTAAGCACGGGATATATTGGAAGACAAAATCAAGTCTAGCACCCATGTGAGAAAAAAGTGACAGGTCAGAATGTATGCGTCTTGAGCCTTGAGAAGCTGGAAGGACACAACGGATAATACTCATCAGGGACAGAGGGCAGGGTTGTGGGGAGTAAGGAAGCTTCTTTTTAATGATTTCCACCTGGGCCACTTGGCAAATGGAACAGTTTACTGAGTAACAACTGACATTCGATGACCTTGATGCTTCCATATATAATATCTCAACGAAACTTCTCTGTGACTTGATGAGCTAGGTAATATTGCAGTTGTACAGATAAGGAATCATACTTGACTCACCAAGTTCACGCAGCTTTTGCTCGAGGAAGCTGGATCCAGACCTCGGTTTCTGGGGCTGCTTGTCCCATCTCTTAAACACTGTGGGAGCAGGTCATCAACACGCTTATGCAAACTATTCTCTCTCTTCCTAATAGAAATCACTCCCATTTTTTGAACCCTTCCTTGTTCAGCGAGACCCCTGGAGGACTGGACATTTTCTATATTATGCTTTCATGCCCACAACATCACTGTAACCTAAGTGTCATTATCTACATCTTCTCACTTGGGGCTGCCACCAACCACACACACTAAGCACCAAAACAGATGCTGGGGCACTTGGAGGGCTCAGGAGGTTAAGCGTCTGACTCTTGATTTCGGCTCAGGTCATGATCTCAGGGTCATGGGATCGAGCCTCGGGTTGGGCTCCACACAGTGGGGAGGGAATCTGCTTCAGGATTCTCTCTCCCTCTGCCGGCTCCTCCAGCTCTCTCTCATTTCTCTCAAATAATAAATAAATCTTAAACAACAACAGCAAAACTGAGATGCCAAATCAGGTGTGTCTGACTCCAGCGCTTGAAGGATTTTCAGTGTGTTACTCACAGTGGTGTTAGTGGAGTTGGGACGGGGAGAGCATGAAAGAACTTCAAAGAACTTAAACTGAACCATCGGCCCTAAACATTGGCTTCAGGACAACCAATAAAACCAGAGCTGGCTTAACAGTCACACAACCTGTGCGGTCACCAGGGCCCTGAGCTCAGAAGGGCCCTGTGTTTCATTGAATACTCTGCTGTCACCATCTTGAGATTCTGAATAATTTTATCTTTGCACTTGTGTTTTCTAAGTGAAGTTCACTGGGACGCTGGAGCACGTGCACGAGCGTGGAGATACACCCATGCCCACCGTCTGCCACCATTTCTTGCTGCCTTTTGGCTCAGACCGTTCACGAGGCCCCAAGAGCATAGAATTGCAGCTGACCCGCGATGTGTGGGAGTCCAGTGGGGCCCACAGTGAGCACAAGGTAAGGAGTTAAGGCCACGAAGTAGGGAAGCAGGGCTGCTGAGAGCCCCAAGAAGCCACTTGCCATCCAAGCAGAAGGTACTTCCAATGCAGAAAGAAGGCAATGGTGTTCTAAGAACCAACCGCATCCTTCCTCAGACACGTGCTCCTTCCCTGTGTTAGCCAGTGGCTTACCCGGCAGATAGAGCTCCCCACAGCTCCTCATCCTTCCAGACCTCCTTCCTCACCCGGAAGCCAAAGCTGAGAGCACTGGCAGAATGAGCATGTCAGGAAGTGAAGTGAAAACAGTCGCGTTAGTGTCACCCAGTGTTTCCACTGCTCTGGTGAGAGCAAAACAGATATACATTTATCAGCTATGAAATACAAATTATGTGATTTTCATGACTCGGCCTGTGAGTTAAATGTGCTTGCATTTGCTGACGTCACATAATATAAAGGTAAACAATAAAATTGAGGCTAATAATTATTTTTTTTTTCCGTACTCGCAATCACATTAAATAGTAAATGAACAGTATGAGGAGTCAAGAGAGACTCTGTGGGGGGCGCCTGGGTGGCTCCGTGGGTTGGGCCTCTGCCTTCGACTCAGGTTGTGATCTTGGGGTCCTGGGATCGAGCCCCTCATGGGGCTCTCTGCTCAGCGGGGAACCTGTTCCCCCCTCCGCCCCCTCTGCCTGCCTCTCTGCCTACTTATGATCTCTTTCTCTCTCTCTGTCAAATAAATAAATAAATAAAATCTTAAAAAAAGAGAGAGAGAGAGAGAAAGACCCTGTGGAAGAAGGAAAGGCAGTATGGCTCAGGACCTTCCATAGCGCTTCAGTCCTACTTTTTGAACAAGGGACAGTGTCTTTTTATTTTGCACCAAGCCCTGCAGACTATGTGGTCAGCCTGAGTATAACAGACACACACCCATACACACGCACAGACGTGTACATACGTTTTCTGAGGAACAGCTCTCTCATGCATTTGCCATGTAAATATTTTGAGGTCTGGAAATTTCAGTCTTTTCTCCAACTTCAGAGAAATACCAGCCCCCTAGTCCTCATCAGCTCAGCTCAAGTCCACGGTCACAAAATCATGCACCTAGCATGACGTTTCCTTGCCACTGATGGAGTCTGAGACCATCTCTACCATGACAAATGTGGCAACCCCTGTCACCTTCACTGGGGTGACAGCTCAGTTGCTGTATGTTCCACCAATGACTTTGCCGCCAAGAAAGTGAAACAAGGAATTAGTAGGGATTGACCAGTAAGAGTTTAAAAAAAAAAAAAAAAAAGGATATGTAGGTGTGGTAGGTAGAGTAATAGCTTCTCCAAAGGTAGGTCCTAATCCCTAAAGTTTATAAATGCTGATTGTATGGAAACAAGGTCTTGGGAGACATGATTGAGTTAAGATGGACCTGGTTTACCAGGATAAGTCCTCAGTGCAATCACACATATCCTTGTAAAAGGGAGGCAGAAGGAGAGTTAGGACCTGTAGGAAAAGAGAAGGCTCTGTGAAGACAGAGGCAGGGGTTGGAGTGCTGTGCTCACAAGCCAAGGAGCCCTGGCAGCCGCTGGCGCTAGAAGAGAAAAGGGAGGATCCTGCCCTTGAGCCTCCAGGAGGGAGGAATCTGCTGACACTTTGACCTCAGACTCCTGGTCTCCAGACCTGCCAGAGATTACATTTCTATTGTTTTGAGTCACCAAGTCTGCAATCATTAACTTACTCCTTCAAAACAAAAACAGAGAAAAACAAAGAAAACCAAACCTTGCTCTTAAAGGTAGAAAATTCAGACTCTCCCAGCAGTTTCTCACATATAGAAAAGTTAAAGGAAATTAAAAGGCCTGAAGGAGACTGAAAAATCCAGTTCACAATGGCCTTGTCTCCTCCCTTCCTGTCCACAAAGCCCGTGCACCGCATGTAGCAGAACACGAGAACTGACACCGTTCCATAAATGTGTTTCATCTATAATTTTGTGATTATGTAATCACACATTTAATTCTGTGGCTTATATACTCAGTAGAAAGAAACGTGTATCATGAACCTTGTAACAAAATAACGCTTCCTATCACATTACTCATTTACCACCTTACTTCTGCTCAACCTGTTTCCTTCCAAGCATATGCTGATTTCTCCCTGCCTGGTACAGAGACACCTTAGGGAAGTCGGTTCATCCTGCAATTGTGGCTGCTTCGTAGGCTTGTTAGGTTCATAGCTTTCACCCTGTGTTTTCCTTTTTCAAGAAATAAATTTATGCAGTATAGTCTGAGCAGGTATTAGAGCACGATACCGAGTACAGTAGGTTTTTACGGGTACGTGTAGAATTGAATATGTGAGCCCTTGGTTCTTCTTCAGGGATGATACGTCAGTGGAAGGGTGAGTTCAGGAGCTTCCTATGTTGCCATCTTGGACCAGAAACCAGTTATAGAACTTAATATGGATAATCAATGTTATATCACTTAAAACAGAAAACAGAAAAGAATAGAGAAAACCATATGGTCTTAAGATAATCTGATATGTAAAAAATTTGTGTCTAGTATTTATAATGATATGCTTGCCAGTTAGTGCCCTTCCCTAACCCTCTCCCCTCTCTGTTTTGGCTGGCCCTAAAATTTATATGTAAATACAGAAGGCCTAGGATAGCCAAAATAATCTTAGAAATGAAGAACAAAGTTGGAGGACTTGCACTACCAGATTTCAAAATTTATTGTAAAGCTACAGTAATCAAGAGAGTGTGCATTAGCATTAAGAATAGAAATATAGGGGCCCCTGGGTGGCTCAGTCTTTAAATGGCTGCCTTCACCTCAGGTCATGATCCCAGAGTCCTGGGATGGAGACCCAACCCACATCAGGCTCCCTGCTCAGTGCGGGGTCTGCTTCTCCCTCGCCTCGGCCCCTCCCCCTGCTTGTGCCCTCGCTCACTCTCTCCCCATCTAAAATGAATAAATAAAAAATCTTAGGGGCGCCTGGGTGACTCATGACCTCTGCCTTCAGCTCAGGTCATGATCCCAGGGTCCTGGGATCGAGCCCCGCATCAGGTTCTCTGCTCAGCAGGGAGCTGCTTCCTCCTCTCTCTCTCTTTGCCTGCCTCTGTGCCTACTTGTGATCTTTGTCTATCAAATAAATAAATAAAATCTTTAAAATAAAATAAAATAAAAGACAAGCAACATACTGGGGAGGGATGTTTGCAAATCTTCTTTCTTTCTTTTTCCATTTTATTTTATTTATTTTCAGTGTTCCAGCATTCATTTTTTTATGCACCACACTCAGTGCTCCATGCGATTCGTGCCCTCCATAATACCCACCACCAGGCTCACCCAACCCCCCAACCCCGACAAATCATATTTCCAACAAAGGGCTTGTATTCAGAATATATAAAGAATCTTTACAACTCAACAACAAGACCAACATCCAATTTTAAAATGGGCAGAGGTTGGAATAGGCATTTCCCCAAAGAAGATATATAAATAGCTATTAGACTCATAGAAAAGTGTACAATATTATTGGTCATTGGGAAGATGCAGATTAAACCCCACCCACAAACTCCTAAAGTGTACAATGTTATTGGTCATTGGGAAGATGCAGATTAAACCCCACCCACAAACTCCTAAAGTGAAACTCATCTATCCACCCTCTACCAGTGATGTGTTGGCAAATATTAGACAGTTACCTCTCTTGGAGGGAGACAGCCCTGATCAGTGGCATTGGCCAATTTCCTTGGTGTAAAGACTCCCACCTTTGCCGACCTCAGGCTACCCACCTGGAGCGTGAAAGTGGGATTGGGAAGAGATGTGCACATTTGGCTTCTTGAGTCAGAATGAGCAATCCCTCCCCACCCCCAGCCCACTGTACCACTAGGAAAGGTCCACTGAGGACATTGATTTACTTGCCCCCTGTAGGGAAAACCTCGGCCAGCCACATAGAAACAAATAAATTCTTTAAAGGAACAGATAAAGAAGGCTCACTCAATTTAGGAAGAATCCATCAACTTAGAAGATCCTGGATAAGCAAATGGGACCCTGATAGGAAACTGAGATGATTTAGAGACAAGAAGGCAATGTTATTTGAGATTTCAATTTCAGTCTGTACCCTCTGGGAGATTCAAGGAGATGACTTGAGCCGAAGGCAGACGCTTAACCGATGGAGCCTCCCATATGTCTAGAAATGAAATCCACTTGACACTAACATTTGGAATGTTCCCCTTGGCCTGCCACAGGAGTGGAACCCTGGAACCACTGAGCAAATGGAATCAGAAAACCTACCAGGAAGATGGAATCAGATTCTATTATTTGTCTCTGCAGGGAACTTACATGATTCTAATAGGGTAATGCTGTTTATTGGAATTTGATTTATGTAATCAACCTGTGGGTCATTCACAGAAGACTACTACAGAACAGAATATATATGTTATCAGGCTGGACTACATAAAAGAAAAATTATAGCAGTCAGATATTGGGAGAGGAAAGAGGAGAGATCAGGTTTAAACAAAAGTAAGTCAAGCAGAGAAAGACAATTATCATTTGGTTTCATTCATATGGGGAACATAAGCAATAGATGGAGGACTACAGGGGAAGGGAGGGAAATCTGAAGGGGGAGAAGTCAGAGAGGGAGATGGAACATGACACACCATGGACCCCGGGAGACAAACTGAGGATTTCGGGGCGGGCGGCGGGGGGGCTGCTGGGAAAGGGGTAACAGGGTGATGGGTATTAAGGAGGTCACGTGCTGTGATGAGCACTGGGTGTTATACATAGCTAATGAATCATTGAACACCACATCAAAAACGAATGATGTACTATACAGTGGCTAACTGAACATAATAAATGTTTTAATTAATCAATTAATTAAAAAAGAAAAAAAAAGAAAAGAGGTGCTCCCGGGTGGCTGAGTCAGTAAAGCATCCAACTGACTCTTGGTTTGGGCTCAGGTCATGATCTCAGGGTCCTGGGATGGAGGCCCTGTGTGGGGCTCCCTGCTCAGCGGGGAGTCTGCTTCCCCCTCCCCTTCTTGTCCCCCTCCCACCCTGCCCCTCAGGTCAAGCTCTCTCTCTCAAATACATAAATAAAATCTTTTTTTTTTTTAAAAAGAAAGAGAAAAAGGAGTGCAAAGGTCTAATATCCTATCCTATAAGTAAGGAAATACTAAGACAAATAACTAATTACAGATTTACTTAAAGATGTTGAGGTAGCCAATTAAAGAACTGAAATAAAGGGGCGCCTGGGTGGCTCAGTGGGTTAAGCCGCTGCCTTCAGCTCAGGTCATGATCTCAGGGTCCTGGGATCGAGTCCCGCATCGGGCTCTCTGCTCAGCGGGGAGCCTGCTTCCTCCTCTCTCTCTCTGCCTGCCTCTCTGCCTACTTGTGATTTCTCTCTGTCAAATAAATAAATAAATAAATCTTTAAAAAAAAAAAAAAAGAACTGAAATAAAGTTTTTAAAGCTATCTGAAGTTGAGGAGAGGAAGAGGAGGGAGCTATGATAAGAGGGCTATTACAAGTGAGCTAAATTCTCATTTTTCATGGTGGCAGCCTATAATTTAGAGTTAATATGTCATGACACAGACATATAATCATTTTCTTTAGAATTACGGAGGTTAACTTCCCCAAACCACGAACACATAAATGGCTACAAATGACAACAGTGAAAGAAGCCAGTTACAAAGGCCCACACCGCGTATGATTCTATGTAGACGGAATGTTCAGAATAAGCAAATTCATAGCGACAGAAAGCGGTCTGGGAGTCGCCCAGGACTGAGGGGAGGATAGGAGACTCGAAGAATGACCGCTCGCATGTGCGGGTTTCTTTTGGGGGCTGATGAAAATGTTCTAAGACTGATTATGGTGATAGTCACACAACTCTGAATATGCTAGAAACCAACAAAGTGTTATACGACATGTAAATTACATCTCAGTAAAACTGTTACTAAACAAAAGTCTGGGATACATGGAAAACAGTATGGAGGGTTTCAACTTCAAAAAGTTAAAAATAGAATTGTCATGTAATCCAGCATTCCCACTTCTGGGTATAGTTCCAGAGGAATTGAAAACCGTGTATTTGCACACCTGTGTTCGTTCTAGCATGATTCGAGATGGCTGAGAGGTGGAAGCAATCTGAATGTCCACCGGTGGACAAATGGGAAAGAAAACGTGGTGTATCCATGCAACAGAGGATTGTTCAGCCTTAAGAAGAATCGAGTCCTGACATAGGCTAGAACATGGATGAAACTTGAGGATGTTAAATGAAATAAGCAAGTCACAAACAAACAACTAATGTATGAATCTACTTATTTGAGGCGCTTAGCATAATCAGACCCACAGAAACAGTAACAGAATAGAATGAGGGTTACCAGGGGCTGGGGAGGGGGAAAAGAGGAGCCGTTCAATGAGTGGAGCATTTCAGTTTTACGAGATGAAAAAGTTCTGAAGATCTGTGATGCAAGGGACATGTAGTTAACCCTAGTGTACTGTACACTTAAAATTTATTAAGATGGTAAATTTTTTGTTATTTATTTTTTTAACACAATGGAGTAAAGTCTGGGAACTAGACTGGAATTAGGAGCAGCAGACCTTGTCTTCTCATTGTAACCTGTTCTGTACTGTTGGGTGGGTTTTGCTTTTTTTAATCTCTAAAACTTAATTGTTTGGGGTGCCTGGGCAGCTCAGTCATTAAGCGTCTGCATTCGGCTCAGGTCATGATCCCAGGGTCCTAGGTTTGAGACCCGCATTGGTGTTCCCCGCTCTGCAGGGAGCCTGCTTCTCCCTCTCCCATTCCCCCTGCTTGTGTTCCCTCTCTCACTGGCTCTCTCTGTCAAATAAATAAATAAAATCTTTTCTTTTTATAAGACTTTATTTATTTATTTGACAGAAAGATCACCAGTAGGCAGATAGGCAGGCAGTGGGGTGAGGGGGAAACAGGCTCCCTGCTGAGCAGAGAACCCAATACGGGGCTTGATCCCAGACCCTGAGATCATGACCTGAGCTGAAGGCAGAGGCTTAACCCACTGAGCCACCCAGGCACCCAATAAAATCTTTTTTAAAAACTTAATTTTTCATTAAAACTAACAAATAATATTACCAAAAAAGGTTGGACATAGATTTTTTTCAAGTACCTCCTGCAATATTTTAATTATTGTTCTTGAGTCTGTAGCAACTATGGGTGCTGGTTTCTTATCTTGAAGTACATTGCTAACAAGCTCACATTTCTTGGGGGTTATCTATCCTATATGGCAAAGCAAGCAATGAGATCATAGTCTCACCAATTATTTGCTGTTATATTTTCTATACATTTGTAATATAAATTTCAGTCACACAGACAAACCATCTGGATATACATTTCATCTGTTGAAGTCATTTACAAATGCCGAGTTAAATTTTATGTTGATGGCACACAAATTATTCCATATAAGCTTGTATACTTATATATCCATTATAAAATTATTCTTTCTATAAGAGAGAATTATTTACAGACCTTTGGTTGATCTAATCTGATTTTCACTGATTTTTTTTCCACTAATATCCTTTTTTATTCTTTTTCAGTATCCCACATTGCATTTAGTTGTCATATGTCTTCAGTCTCCTCCAATGTGTGACAGTCCCTCCGCTTTTCTTGTTTTTTTTTTTTTTTTTTTCACAAAGTTCACATTTTTCAAGCATTCAGGTCAGTTGTTGTGTAGCATTTTGCTCGGTTTGGGTTTGTCTGATGTTTTCTCAAGATAAAGTTATGTATATTTGGCAAGAAATCTACAGAAGTGATGTTGTGCCCTTCTCAGTGCATTGTATCCAGGGTACATGATGTTGATGTGTCTTATTCTTGGTGATCTTGACCTTGATCTCTTGATCAAGGTGGTATCTGTTGGGTTTCTCCACTATGAAGCTACTGTTTTTCCCTTTGTAATAAATATCTTGGGGAGATGTTTCAAGGTTAGATGCAATTTCCTTTGATTGCTCATCCCTATGGGCTGTTAATTTTTTAACATCCCAAGTAGTTTGTTGGGTGGCTAGGTATTGACTCTAAATAAAAAAGGATATAATTTATACGTATCTGTACCACAATATTTAAATATTCTCCAGTTGCCACCTTACTTCTTTCCTAGTGAGATTTCATACTCTAACCACACAAAGAAAGTTAATGAAGTGCTATGATCCTCCTCATCTGAAGGCTTATATACACTTAGGACTTTTATACATATAGGACAGTTAATGCTCAGGATTTTTTATATATTCCATTGCTCTTTTCATTTGTTTGTTTCATGCATTAATTATGAACGTGAAGAATGGATTTGATGCTATCCAAATATGTTTATCTTGTTTGCCATCCTGATTCCTTCTAAGAAAATATTAGCTCATGCTAGCAGGATTCAGTTAAATGTGTTACCCCATTTAACTAGTATTAAGAAATGATCTGGGCTTCTCAATCACCATGGTATAAGGCGATATTCTAGCCCTCTTACTACTCATGGTGGACAGCAAAATGCCCTCCACCAGCACAAAGATGTCCATGTCCAAATCCCCAGAATCTCAGGGAATATGTTATAGTGAATGTCAGAAAGGACTTTGCAGGCATGATTAAGTTAAGGATCTCAAGATGTGGGAGATTGTCCTGGATTATCCAGATTGGTCCAATGTAATCGCAAGGGTCTTTATAAAATGAAGGCAGGAGGTTTAGAATCAGAGAAGGACATATGATGAGAGAAGCAGAGGGGAAGGAGAAAAGGAGTTGAAGGTACCACGCTGCTGGCTTTGAGGATAGAGGAGGGGCCCCAAAACGAGGAATGCAGTTAACCCCTAGAAGCTGGGAAAGGGCAAGGAAACATTCTACTCTAGAGCCTCAGAAAGAACTCAGTTTTGCCAGCACCTGGCGTTTAGCCCCATATAATGACCCTTTTTGGATCTCTGACCTCTGGAACTATAGTAAATTTGTGGGGTTTTTTAAACGATTTATTTGAGAGAGGGGGGTGCAGAAGGAGAGGGAGAGAATCTCAAGCAGACTCCCTGCTGAGCACAGAGCCTGACACGGGGCTGGATCTCACAATCCTGAGATCATGACCTGAGCTGAAATCAAGAGTCAGTCACTTAACCGACTGAGCCACCCAGTCGCTCCTAAATTTGTGTTGTTTTAAGTCACTAAGTTGTGGTGATTTGTCACAGCAGCAATAAGAAACTAATACACTGTCGCAGAAAAAAATGATTTGTCCTCTCTTTTTTGGCTAGTGTTATAGTCTTGAGTGATACAAGTTTTGAAAGATAAATTCAGTGATATGTTATAGGAATACCTGCATTTTAAAAATCTGTGCCATCCGTGGCATTTGGAGGGATGATATGTTTTTATGAATTCTAGAAAAGAGGATTGAATAATTATATATGAGTAAATCACATGTCAAGAGTGTGTATTTACTCACAAGGAATTTCCAGACTCCACCATCTATATATATAGTATTTCAAATGTGTAGTAATTGACTAAAGCAGATCACTAAAGAGGGGCACTTTGACAAATTCTGGTTTTGTATAATTAAGCCTGAAGTCGATAAATGGGGTAGTTGTGTCCATATTTCTGATACCAGATGATAAATAAGTTGTCATATTATTGGCACATAAACCAATAATGCATGAGACATTACAAGTCTTATGGCTTGGCAGTCTGGGATAATTTCTGAAAGCAACTACCAATGAGTTTCTTTAAAAAAAAAATAATAATGAAGAGAGTACATGAAGAATTGAAAGTACCTCTGCTTCCCTTTTTATTTTGATATGTCCCAGGGATTTTATATTCATTGGAAGAAATTTTTCCAGAATACATCTTTTGAACACTTTCTGAAATAGTGACATTCCAGGTAATGAAAAGCTTCCAGCATCTACTGCTGGGCACATGGAATGCTTTTCCATTCTTTTCTAACTGCCTAGGGAAATAAACTATTTGAGAATGACAAATGTGTTATTTAATTATGTCATTTGGTCTCATCGCATATGGAGGTGAAGAATCATTTGATGGCCTTTATTCCACCTCCCCCAAAAGTGATATGTGTTTATATCCAAAATAATTTGACCTTTTTGTTGTTGTTGTTGATTTCCTTCTTATTTGAAGGAAGACAGTTGTGTACTCCTTGGGTTGTGACAGAGATAAGACTGTTCAGCATTCCTAGGTAAGTACCCACGTTTTCTCTCTTTGCTGGGCTGAGTGTACCAGTTTGGGATTGTACATCCTCACTTCTCAGGCTATGCTGGTGTCCCTAGGTGCTCTGACTTTCCTCTCAGCAGCTGGTAGAGCAGGCTGTGTAGTGAAGATGAAAGAGGAAGTCAAGGAGAAACTAGGACTTGAGCCACACCTTGGCCACTCCACCCAATGTTCTGGGGCCTGCAAGTCTTGTGCATATGAGGTGGCTGTTGTACTATCATGCTATCATGCTATCATGTCCTACATGCAGGGAAGGAACTCTAGCTTCTAAAGACTTCTTCCCTTCTCTGGATTTCGCAGTTAGAGTTTCCTTTTTTTGTTTAAATAGGTGGCTTCCCCCCACTCTGTTCAAATGCAGATATTCTGAGAGAAATGAACACTAAGGCTTATCAGGCATTTATTTTGTAGCGGGGCTAGTTTTCCAGGTCCCTTCCTGAGAGTAGATTTTGAGGGAGAGGGAGAATATGAAGACTCCAACAGCTAAGGAACAGGAGGCATTTGTGGGAGGAAAACAAAAAGAGCAGGCTGTTCTTAGAGAATCAACATTTCATAGATTACCCAAAAATGGACCTTTTGTTCAAATAGAATGATCTGTTCATTCTTTATCCTTTATCATCTGTAAATATGAACGATGCCTTCTCCACCCCCATGACCACTTTCTCCCTCTTCTTCACATTCCCCAACCCCTGTGATACCCCCAAGGAGAGGACATAACCCAGTAACTGTCTACACAGATGTCCACCCTTGCACTACAATTTGGGAAAATGGAGGAGCCCACTTTGCTCTAAAGAAAACAGGTTGAAGAAATCTTTCAAATGCTTTCCTTAACATTAAAATATATTAAATATGTTTAAAATTTTATGTAAATACATGAAAATATATGTAAAGATATTTTAAACTATTAAAAATAAGTAACATCCCTTCAATACTCGTTAGGATGGCTATCATCCAAAAGACAGATAATCACTGGTGTTGGTGAAAATGTGGAGAGATTCGAACCCTAATATACTGGTGGTGGGTCGTAAAATGGTGCAGCTGTTTTGGAAAACAGTCTGGCAGTTCCTTACATGATTGAATATAGAGCTCCCGTATGACCCAGCAATTCCACTCAGAAGTATGTACCAAAAAGAAATAAGAATATATGTCCACACAAAAATTCATACACATATTTTCATAGTAGCAAAAAATTCATAATTGCAAAAAAGTGGGAAGAGCCCAAATGTAATATAAGAAAAGAAGGAAGCATGGAGGAAGAAAGGAAAGAAAAAGAGAAAAAAGAACCCAAATGCCCATTAAGGCATCCTTTGATGGGTTAAACAAAATGTGGTCTAACTACACTATGGCGTACATTCAGCACATGCTACAACGTGGACAAATCTTGAGGACAAGATGCGGAGTGAAAGAAGCAAAACACAAAGGACCACATGTTGTATAATTTCATTTATATGAAATGTCCAAAGCAGGCAAATCCGTAGAAAGAGAAAGCAGAGTAGCGGTTGTCTAGGACTGGGGAGGAGGGCGACTGTTGATGGCATACTGGGATTCTTTTCAGGGGTGATGAAAATATTCTAAAATGTAGTGTGGTGATGGCTGCCCAGCTTTGTGAATATACTAAAAGCTGTTGAATTAAACACTTGAAGTGTGTGAACTGTATGGTATGTGATTTAAATCTCAATGATACTGTTACAAAAAAAAAAAAAAAAAAAAAAGAAAGAAAGAAAGTGAGAGAGAGAGAGTAACATGACCACAGAGGCTAGAATCTTTCCATGTACCATGTTGAGGAATTTGCAAACCATTTTAATTCCCTCAGGAACTCAGTCAACCCAGAGATGCTGGGCCCTCACTCTCGCCTTCTCCCCCATGGTACCCCAAGATTCTAGGGAATCCCATAAATCCAGGTGGCATCTTGCCCAGGGGCCTGTGACCACCCCCAACCTTAGGTGCAAACCTCATGGACTGCTGGTGTTAGGGCTGTTGCTGAAGATCATCTTGTAAGGTTTTTACTAAAGAGAAAAGTTTGTATTTACAACTGATACATCTTATAAACTATATATATACACACATATTGTTTTAATATACATATATATCCCCCTTTTTATTAACATATAATATATTATTGTTTCAGGGGTACAGATCTGTGATTCATCAGTCTTAAACAACACACAGCACTTACAACACATACCCTCCCTAAGTGTCCATCACCCAGGCTCCCCATTCCCCCACCCTCAGTTTGTTTCCTAAGATTAAGAGTCTTTTATGGGGGGAGCCTGGGTGGCTCAGTGGGTTAAGCCTCTGCCTTCAGCTCAGGTCATGATTTCAGGGTCCTGGGATTGAGTCCCATATCAGGGGTCTCTGCTCGGCGGGAAGCCTGCTTCTCCCTCTCTCTCTGCCTGCCTCTCTGCCTACTTGTGATCTCTCTCTCTGTCAGGTGGATAAATAAAATCTTAAAAAAAAAAAGAGTCTTTTATGGTTTGTCTCCCTCTCTGGTTTTCTCTTGTTTCATTTTTTTTCTCTCTTTCCCTATGATCCTCGGCCTTGTTTCTTAAATTCTGTGTATGAGTGAGATCATATGATAATTCTCTTTGATTGACTTATTTCTCCTGGTATATTACCCTCTTGTTCCATCCATATCATTGCAAATGGCAATATTTCATTTTTGATGGCTGCATAATATTCCATTGTATATATGTATCACATCTTCTTTATCCATCTATTGATGGACATCTGGACTCTTTCCATAGTTTGGCTATTGTGAACATTGCTGCTATAAACATTGGGGTGCAGGTGCCTCTTTGGATCACTACATTTGTATCTTTGGTGTAAATACCCAGTAGTGCTATTGTTGGGTCATAGAGTAGCTCTATTTTACACACATGTATATTTAATATCCACGTATTTTTTTTTAATGTGGAAAGAGGTTGATCCACAACATTGTAAGAATGAGTCTGTTGGTCACATAGCAGATATTTGTTGAGAATTTACTAAGCGCCTGTAGTGGGGGACACAGATGACAAGAAGGCAACATGAGTATTTCTGACAATGATTCCGATCATAAATAATTACCTTCCAACAGTGACAATAATCTCTCTTTCCCACAATAAACCCAATACCACAATCAGCCTCTACTTTGGAAGAAACTTTGTGAAGAAAATGAACCCAGTTTTAGAGAAGTTTCTCTGGGTGACAAGAGAGGAAAATAAAACCCAGCAAGGGAAGGCAACTCGCTCAAGGTCACGTGGGTGATGCCATTGAACCAACAACTTTCTCAAATCAGTTGTGAGGCTCTTAAAACCCTGGGAGTGTACCACTCCCTGACCCACGGAAGATGCTCAGAGAACATTCTATGTTGTCGTCTAAGCCTTTCTAACTACAACACGAGTCCAACTCCCAACCTCGCACTAGGACGTCATCGAAAACTTGGAGTTGCAGTGCCCTCTCCGCCGGCTTTCCAGGCTGTGCCCTCACATCCAAGGTGCCCACACCCTGAATTGGGAGTCCATCATTCCCTCACTTTAGGAAAGAGTTTGACCAGATCTAAATACGTCCAGCTAAAGCTGTTTTGGAGCATTCGAAAGAGAGGCATGTTAAAGGAGAGGAAATCATCTTAGATTTGTATGTATCCCCGTGTTGCCCAGCAGGGGCATCGCAGCAGAACAGGTGCTCAGAGCCGGGTGTAGGACTTTCCTTTCCAGCAGACGTGATGCAGGCGGGGTCTCCAGACAAGCACCTTGGAATGAATTTGGCCCAGTTGCTTGTTCTCTTCTCCAGGCACCTGTGGTCTGAATGGCTTTCCGTACCTGTTCATATTTCAGATTCCTCCTTCCCCTGCCTCTTCCCATTTCTCAGAATCTCTCTTCTCAGATAGATAGATAGCCATGGAACCCATTTTTGGGTTTTTGTTATTGTTGTTTTTGCTGGGGTTTTTTGTTTTGTTTTGTTTGTTTTTTGGTTTTTGTTTTTTCTTAGAGTCTGTCCTTAACCATCAGCATCTCTAGGTGCTTGATAGGTAAGGAAACTTCTACTCAATTTTCCTCTGAGGCAGAATTAATTAAAAAATCTTTACAGCCAAGCAATCTGAGGGATAGAGCTGGAGAAAATGATACTTTATTACTCCATAAAGTTCACAAGCTGCCTTTTGAAGGCAGCATTCTTACTGGAATAGAGTACCACAGAACTTCGTACCATTTAAGTGCTACGGTAAGTAGAAAATAAGGAAGGGTCTAGGTGTGGACGACTGTCCCTGCTGCCATCTTGTGCTCATCTCATCATTACCACCAACATTCACTTCTCGCCAGAAATTTCTCATAAGGCCTTCCTCTGAGGCCAAACCACAGTTCTGTTTCTCTAGGACCAGCTTGCCAATTCTGCATATTCTTAGACGTGGAGCCCTTTGGAGAATGTCGTGGGTTCAATGGTGCCCCCTTCCCCCCAAACATTCATCCACCTGGAACCTATGAATGGACCCTATTTGGAAAAGAGATCTTTGCAGATGGAATAAAATCTCTTGAGATGAGATCATCTCACTTTAGGGTGGGCCTAAATCCAGGGACAGGTGCCCTAATAAGAAAAGAGGAGACTCAGGGGCAGGCCATGTGAAGCCAGAGGCAGAGACAGGAGCGACACTTCCATGACCCAAGGAATGTCTGGAACCACCAGAAGCTGCAAGAAGCGAGGACAGATCTTCCCTGAGAGCCTTCGGAGCGAACACACTGTCCACACCTTGATTTCAGACCCCTTTGCCTCCAGAACTGGGAGAGGATAACTCTGTTATATTTCAGATGCGTGCTAATGTGTTATGGCAACCTTGGGAAAGCAGCCCCCGGAGTGCTGAGGGGAAGGGAGAGGTACAGAGGGGCTTGTCCACAAGGTTTCCAAGGCAATTACTCCCTTAAATACACAAATGCCAACGAGTGTCAGGTGAGAAACGCGTGGTCTCCAAATCCAGCCCATCCCAGAAATTCTAGTGGATACTGGGATTTGCTGATCTACTCAGGATCAGTAGAGCTTGTTTCTGGTACCCCTTAGTGTTTGTCCTTCATTCATGCTCCTCCGTCTGAGTAATCTGCCTCTTCACACCCTTCGAGAAGGGAAAGCATGCGGGCTCTGTGGGTGCGGGGCCATTTGCCCAAGTGCCCATGGCTACAGCAGCAGGTTGTACTTAGTGGTGATGAACAGCCGCCAAATGAAGGATTCCGTTCACAGGTGGAAGAAAAAGCATTTGCCTCACAGCTTCTACAAAGTCACCTGCATCTCATGCCCAGAGTTCCTGATTCAGTAGATCAGGGTTGGGGCCCAAGAATTTGCATTTGTCGCCAGTCCCAGCTGATGCGGAGGCTGCTGGTCCGGGAACCTCACTTTGAGAACCACTAGCCTGGACCAACTGTGGCTTTCCCGTGGCTCAGGATTTCAGGCTCGATGAGCTCAACAGAAGTACCACCCCGCAGAGAAAACTGTGGTCAAAACCAGCTGTCACAGCTTCACCTGTCCACCGGTGGCTCCTCTGGTGACAGGCCAACAACAGGAACAGGCTTCGGACTCCGCCGAGCCAGCGCCCTCCCCTCAGTGCGGGCGGCCTTGCTCTGCTTCATGCAGTCGCTTTGCCTGCACCCCCCAGGCCTCCAGTAACACCACCGGCTGCCCCGCGGGTAGCCATTAAGCCATCACCTGCAGACACTTCTCCTCCCCCAGGTCCCGGAAGAAAGCCCGAGAAGCGCGGGGTCCAGCCGCGGCTGGGGAAGCGCTGCCGGGCCAGGGGGCTTCTCCGCGCGCACCAGCCTTCCAGCCGGCGGGCGTGCGGAGGGGGCACTGCGGAGACGAGGACCCTAGAGACACGAACCGGCGAACCAGATGGGGCGCGCACGCGGCCGGGTAGGGATCCGCCTGCGAGCGGGGGACGGTCGGACGGCTGCGCCGACGTGGATGGATCCCGCCGACGTTAGAACCAGGGGAAGGAGCGCCGCGTGCTTGCACCTGTCGGAGGCGCTTGGAGCGCTCGGATTCGTGGGGAGGGAGAGCAGAATGCTGGTGGCCGGGGCCCCGGAGGGAGGACAGACAGGAAGAGTCCCGTGGGCAGAGCTTGCGTCTGGAGCGAGGATAAAGCCCCGGGGACGAGCGGTGGTGGCGGCTGCACGGCCACGGGAAGGCACCCGGTGCCACTCACTGTACACTTGGCCGTGACAATGTACGTTTTCCGTGTACTTCGCCATGATTTGAAAAAACAGAAACTCCCTTTATTTTCCCTTGTCATGTTCCCTCTCAGTATTTGCAAAGCCCAAGCCCGCTTTCCCTTGAGTCAGACCAGGAAACAGAAATGATCAGGAGATCGTGGCCCTATTATCATTATCATTTTTGTTCTCGTTGTTCTTAAAGGAAGGTGAGGTAGAGTCTTCCAGAAACTCTTTGCCGGGTTCACATCGCCGGTAAAGCCCCACACGCGCGCGCGCGCACACAGACCACGGACCAGGGCTGCGCCCAGTTTTGCTTCCTCACACAGAAGTGGTGTTTCCCCCGCCTAGTGGTTTCCAGCGTGGGGTCCCTGGAGCAGCAGCGGCATCCCCTTAGAACCGGTTAGAAATGCAGATTCTCAGGCCGCACCCTGCCCTACCGAGCCCGCAATCGGCGGGGAGGCCGGGGAACCTGCATTGTCACAAGCCCTCCCGGGGGCCAGCTGGGCGCCCACGTTGGGGCGTCCCTAGCCCGGGTTTCTGGCCGCTGCTCCTGTCACCCGCGCTGTGCCCGCCCCCAGGGGCCTGGGGCGGGACGGGGAAGACCCGGGCTGGCCCCTGCCGGCTGTCCCCTCGCTGGGGCTCCAGGGGCGCTCACCTCTGCTCCCTGTGGGCCCCCGCCTCCGAGGGTGGAGCCCGGCCGCCCCGCCTGCACACCTCCAGCTGCACAGGTGGTTGGGCCGGGCCTGGAAACAAAGTTATAAGAGCGACACCTTAAAAAAAAAAAAAGAGTCCTCTCTCCTGGACTGCCCGCTCGCCAGTCGGCGCCGGAGCCCTCGGAGCCGCCACCATGGGTAGGTGGCGCGGCCAGGCGCGGGGTCTCCGGGGAGCGGGGCGCGGGGGGGGGGCAGAGGGGGCTGCGCGCTGGGGTCGCTGCACTGGGGGCGCCGCGGGGCTGGCTCGGCTGCAACGCAGGTCCCCGCAGTCGCCGGCGGCCGGCAGACGTGCGCGCGGAGCCGGGAGGCGGGAGCCGCGGACTGGTGCACGCCGCGGGGGTGGGAAGCGACCAGGGGTCGGGAGAACCGGGTCCCTCGGGCTTCGGGCAAATCGCCGGCCCCGATCTCAGTCTCTGCGCGAAACCGGGAGAGCCCGAGGCGCCCAGACTCAAAGGTGGCAGGAATCGATACCGTCACCTTGACCTGGCCTCCTGCTGGGAATCCTGGTCCCCGTGTTCTCAGCCTGTGGCTGGGATTGGGCTTGAAACTGGACGGGGTCGCGCCCGTGATAGCAGGACCCCAGACCCTCTAACCAGCGGGCGGGCTGCCTTGGCACCTCCCTTGCCCGTGGCTGGCCAGACGACCCCGCAGCTCCCTGCCTGGCCCCAGGGGGAACTGGGGGCCCTCGCTGGCCCTTCTTATCCATCTTGCCACTGTCCTGAGGCTTCAGCAGAAGGCCCTCGAGGAGAGTAGCTAGTCCCCGCAGGCGTGGAGTGTCCACAGCACCTGGAGGAAAGATCTTAATCCTGCCTGCTTCAGAGCAGACCCTGGGGCAGGAGGCAGAAGCAGAGAGCAGAGCCCATCGTCCCAGCCCTCTTCTCCCTTAAAAATGGAGAAAGCAGGTCAAGGGACTCCCCCAAAGTCATGCCCCGGATGAGCCCAGGCAAGTGCAATGTGGCCGCATGGCTGAGAGAACCAGGTCTGGCTTTGACCACCTCGCAATTCTGTTCCCGTCTACCACGTGCTACCTCTATGATTTGGTGTCAGTAAGTTAAACTTTTGGGGCTTCGATTTCCTCAGCCACTAGAAGTATCGGTAGCAACCTCCGTGGTTGTGTCAGACTGTGTACGAGTGTGGAACCAGGGGGTGCACCACTGTGACAAGCTCAAATGTCTCGCTGTACCACGATGCGTCCCGGTTCACACTCGGGGCTTCTAGTGGTGGCCACCTATGCTACAGCCGCCCTTGGGGAGGGAGAGGCTGTCAGTGGTATGTGCTTCGCCAGCTGATAAACTCCTGGGCTGGAGTTCTGGATCCTTACCTCCCCCTGTCATTTGCCCGTCACTCCGTGTGACTTCTCCGGGAGGTGATCTGAGTAGTTATTCGAGTTTTAGATACAAATACCTGAGAAGCCTCTGTGCTAAGTTTGGACTCTCCTAAAATACTTCCAATCAGGCTAGCTGTGGGCAGCCTGGTTATCGGTGAATGAACACTGTTAGCTTCTGAAGTGTCGCCCTAAATGAATTGATTCTTTCCAGTTTGCAAACCGGTCCTTCAGTGGTGGCTTTTTGTTGTTGTTGTTGTTCCAACTGAGATTGGCGCAGCATGTGAGTAGCATTATACCCACACACCAGTTGTATGTTTACTCAAGTCCTACAGTTTCAATATCTAAGTTTAGGTAATAAGTAGAACAAAAGATTTTTAAATAAAAGGTAGCAGTAACCTCTCCTCGTGAGAATAGATCTTTGGCACTTAGATGGTGCCGAAGTTGCTTCAGGGCCCCTCCTGACTGAAGAGGGAACACCTGGCACGCTGGGTGAACCCGTCGGGCGGCCGGGGATGGAGGGGAGGAAGCCAGGCAACGGAGCTTAGAAACACCTTTGCTTCCAGCTGATTCTGTCCCATGTGAAACTGGAACTAGTTTTCACACCAGGCTCTTTGGCTGACCCCGGGAATGGGGAGCAGAAGTTGGGATGAAGTAGGAAAGTGAGGGGTGCAGTGAGAGTCAGAATTATACCATTGGTTAGACTCAGTACCCCAGCGGCAAGGATCCCCAAGAATAAAGTGGGTGAAAAGTCGCTTTGGGCATCTCAATGCAGAGCTAAGCCTGGCCACAGTCCAGTTACAATCACGGACTGCAGACCCTTTGCTTTAAAGAGAGGTTGGCAAGCTTTTCCTGCGAAGGGCCAGATAGTAAATGTTTTCAGCTTTAGGAGGTAGCCAGTCTCTGTGGCGACACTCAATTCCGCCCTTAAAGTGCGAGATATATATAAACACACGGGCAGAGCCGTGTTCCAATAAAACTTTACTCACGGGCACGAACATTGGAATTTTCTGTAATCTTTGTGTGTCACGAGATAGCTTTTAAAAATTGTTCTTCAGTCATTTAAAAACATGGAAACCATTCTTAGCTCGGGAGCCGTGGAGAAGCAGGTGGCGAGCTGCATTTGGGCCACGAACCATCGCTCGCCTACTCGTGCTTTAAAGTCCGGGCGCGCTTCTCAGAGCCCGGGATGGAGAGGAGGCCGCCTTCCGAGAGCCGCCTCGCGAGTTAGGCTTCCGGCTGGCGGAGAGCCTCTCAGGGGAGGCCTTGTGGGGCTGGGGATGCTTCTGCTGAAGATTCCCCATATCCTTCCCGTCCCCAGAGCTGAGCAGGAGTCTGCGCTGAGGTTGCTGTTCTTAACTAACTACTTCCCGTATTTGACTTTGAGAAAATGAAGTGTGAAGAGGCTTCAGGTTCTATGACCCAAGCTCCTGCCAGATCCTCCAGGCCATTTTTGAGGAATTCATTCACTTAATGAAGAATGGTTGGTTATAGTTCTGTCCCCCACTACCCCTCAGCCTCCCGCCGGTCTTGTGGGATTCTGATGAGCTTTTCCAGTCAGCTTTCTGCCCAGGCATCAAATGGCGGACTGCTTTGTTTTTTTGTGTTTGTTTGTTTGTTTTTTTTTAAGATTTTATTTATTTATTTGACAGACAGAGATCACAAGTAGGCAGAGAGGCAGGCAGAGAGAGAGAGGAGGAAGCAGGCTCCCTGTTCAGCAGAGAGCCCGATGTGGGGCTCGATCCCAGGACCCTGAGATCATGACTGGAGCTGAAGGCAGAGGCTTTAACCCACTGAGCCACCAGGCGCCCCAGTGGACTAGTTTTGAAGGTGCCGCAAACCTGGTCACTTAAAAGTTCTTCCACATTCTTCCTTCTTTCTAGAAGGTCTTGGGTAAACCAAAGAACGGTGCTGAAGTCTGAGGGAGGCTGGCAACCTGCTGTGGGCTGTAAGTGTCCAGCTAGAAGCTGGAGTTTCTCTCGAAGGGGACCCTGGGCATCAGACCCTTGGGGGAATCATGGACCCCTCAGACAGCAGGAAGAGAGAACTTCTGACCCGGGGTTCTTTCAGGCTGACATGTCTGTAGGTCAGTGGTCTTCAGTCTTTAGTCTACATCACAATCACCAGAGTGAGGGCTAATTCCAGCACGATGCTGGGCCCCAGCCCTTGAGTCTCCACTTCTGGGGCAGCGCTCAAGGATCAGCATCTCTACAAGTTCCCATGTCCTGCTGCTGCTGGTCCCAAGACCCCACGAGGAGAACCATTGCTCAGAATGACTCTCACTGACAGGCTCTGTTTTTCTCAGGCCACACTCATGCCCAGACATCGTTGCTGTGCCCCGCAGCGGAGATCGTGGCAGTAAGATCTAGTGCAGCCTGGCCCTGGCTTGGCAGTAAATTGGTAGCTAGAATTTGAAGATTAGCTTGCGCAGGCCAAGACTGTAGCGTAGGGAAGAGCAGGAGAGATGAATCCAATGGCTGCTGGGGGAGGGGCCGGTGGTGAACCTGCATCCCTGACTGACGCCTGATGAGTTTCTTAAAGAAACTCATAGCCTGGGGGGCAGGAACACAAGCCCAGAAACAAATTTTTCCATACTGTGGGGCTTTACTAGTCAGTGAAAGCAGCAGCTAATGGTGTCTCGTCAAAGCTGGAGGGTGTGCCATCTTCATGCTGAATTTTTACCCAGTCCTTCACACCTCTACAGAATGCCCAGGGTAGAATTATTCCATGTTTGATTTATTTGGATTTTTTGTTAATACTTTTCCTGCTGCCCTTTGAGTTACTGGAGAACAAAGAGCCCATGAGGGATTCCTTAGCTGGCTAGTTCACTAGCAAGAGGGACCACCGTCTGTTCTCCAGGGTAGAGTTGTGCATGGCAGGAACCAGGGTGGGGTCAGGTTGGGGGTAGGGCATGGGTCACTCAGCTGGTCACCCTCACACCGCTAACACCTCTCTGTGCTGCGGCTGCTCTCTGACCCAATGGCATCTCGATCCTATCCCTGGCAGCAGAGAATGTCGGTGGGTGTCCCAGGTGAGCTGATGAAGGATATAAAAACAAGGGTGGACTCTGAGGAACATTCCACATTCTTCTGTGATGATAGTTAAAGAATAAGAGCAGTATTATCTGCAAATGAGTGAGAACCACTGACTCAGAATCCTGGGTTGCAACATAAAAAACCCGGGAACCTCTGTTTTGTAATGTCGTCTCTTGGTTTCGGAGCCCAGGAATGTATCACCTGGATGGAGGGGCATCTCATGGGGTTGCTGCGAAGGGGGCCAGGTCAGATGGACCATGCTGTGCATCTGCTCACCCCCATGCCTCTGCTTGTTGCCGAACCTCCACTTGCTGCCAAGCCTCAGAACAAGTGCGGCTACCATCTGTAGGTGGTGCAGAGTTAAAGGACAGTCTCAGCAGCTAGAAAGTGGCCCCGAAGGGAAGGGATAGCATCTTCCACAAACTTTCTGGAGAAGGAGGAAGACCTAGTTCCTCTAAGCCTGGACACCAGCCAGGTCCTCCCACGGGGCTTCTGAAAGGAGCCTGTCATTGGAGAGGGTGTAGAGCCATCCAGTTGTTGTGTGGGGACATGTGAAACTGGGCACATACCCCAAGGAAAGCTTGGTTCAAGAATCAGACTTAAGACTAGAAAATTCGCAGAATGTACTCACATAAGAAGACCCATTGAAAGCTCACAGACCAGGTCTTGAAACTTGTACATTCTGCTTCAAGATTTTATTGTAAGCTCTAGCAGGACATATCAGAAAGTACGTTTGGGATGTTCTTGGAAGAGCAAACCTTTTTCCTCAGTTCATCAAAACATGTCAGCTCACACGGTGTATGAGTTTCCTGTGGCTGCTGTAACAAAAGTATCACAAACTGAATTGTTTAAAACAGCAGAAGTGGGGTGCCTGGGTGGCTCAGTCAGTTAAGCAGCTGTTTTCAGCTCAGGTCATGATCCCAAGGTCCTGGGATTGAGCCTTGTGTGGGGCTCCCTGCTTGGCAGACAGCCTGCTTCTCCCTCTCCTTCTGCCTGCCGCTCTGCCTACTTGCACACTCTCTATCTCTCTGTCAAATAAATAAATAAAATCTTTAAAAATAATAATAGCAGAAATGTAGTCTCACAGTTCTGGAGGCTGGAAATCCAAATTCAAAGTGTCTGCAAGGCCATGTGCTCTCTGAAGGCTATAAAAAAATCTACTCCATGACTTTCACATAGCTTTGGTGTTGTCCACAGTTCTTGGCGTTCTTGGCTTAGAGATGGGTCACTCCAGTCTGTCTTCATCATTACGTGGCCATTTTCTCCCCACGTGTCTTCATGTCACCTCCCCTCTGTGAAGCTCTGTCTTCACACGCCTGTCTTCTCATAAGAACACCAAGCATGTGGGGTTAGGGTCCCAGCTTTTTCCAACACGACCTCATCCCAAATCGTTACATCTGGAAAGTTCTTGTTTTCAAAGAAGGTCACAATCTGAGATTCGAGGAAGGACATGAGTGTTGGGGGACACTATTCAACCCAGAAAATATACTAATAAAATATTGTTCTGAAAGATGTATGTCAGTTATATATGACTTTAGGCAGGAAGTATTCTTTGTGTGTAAAGAGGACACCACTGTGGTCTCCATCTTCAGCTAAGATGCTACATGTAATGACTAGTATCTTTCCTAGCAAGACAGGTGGATTTGGAGTATAGCGCTAGTCCGTTCTAAACAGCCATTTATTGGGGCATGTGGGTGGCTCAGTCATTTAAGCTTCTGACTCTTGATTTCAGCTCAGGCCATGATCTCAGGGTTGTGAGATCATTGGGCTCCACACTCAGTAGGGAGTCTGCTTCTCTCTCTCTCCCTCTGCTTCTCCCCTCATTCATCTCTCTCTCTTTCTAATAAATGAATAAATCTTTAAAATGCACATATTTTACCATTCCAGGAATTTCTTAGAGATATTCTCATGATAGGGATGAAGCCATGTACAGCCTAAATATCACCATGGTGGTGGGGGGAATGGAGGTGCTGTAGATCACTTTGTAGCCTAACTTCACACTTCCTGTGATCATAAGTATTTTTTCCAGTCATGAACTATCATCTAAGAGAAAAAAACAAAAAACAAACAAACAAAAAAAACCTTTGTGTCTAAGATTTAGGATCTCAAATAAATAAGTAATGGAATTTAGGGTCTCTAACTGAATGGCTTCCAAAACATACCCCCCAAAAGACCAGGAGGTTGGTTACTTCTGATTTGGTGACACTTTCATGCCTTTGGCATTGTTCTCACCTGTGACGACACACGGCATTTCAGGGCTGATGCTGCGGACTTGTTTCTGTTATCTGTTGGGCAGTTTGCTGCTGTTTCCTGTGCTTCCCACTCTTGCTTCGGCCTAGAGCCTGCTGGAACTGAGTGACCTCCCCTGCCCACGCCTGAGGCAGAACCTGGGCCTGGCCCTGGGCACTTTCTGTTTCGCGTAACAGCTTACTACACATTAACCTGTGGCACCCTCCTGCCTGGGGAAACTTTTCCTTCAACTGGGAAGTAAACAATCTTTGAACCCATCAAAAGTCAGGAGGCTCCTGGGGCCCGGAGCGGTCATTTCTTTCGGAAGGAGAATGGGAACAGCCCTCAGGTCTGTAATTCTAGAACCTACGTGCTAAAAGACAGGGGTTATGTATAAAACCACCAGAGGCGGCCACCGTGGCCTCTGAAGCCTATGAATTTAGACAGACCCGTGTGGAAATCTTTTTTAAAAGGTAAAAGGGTGCCTGTAACCTACAGCGATGGGTGTGACCCTATTTGGAAATGGGGCCTTCACAGATGTAATTAGGTCAGACGAGGTCATCCTGGAGTACCAGGGGGCCCCCAGTCCAATACCGCTGGAGTCCTTCTACCAAGGGGACATTTGGACGCAGACACACACGCAGGGAGAAGACGGTGTGAGGTTGGAAACAGAGGTCTGGGTGGAGCTATCATGAGCCAGAGGACGTCTAAGAGGGTCAGTAACCCCTAGAAGCTGGGGAGAGGCCGGGACAGATTCCCCTCACAGCCTCAGAAGCCCGGCTGACACGTTGGTCTCGGACCCCCGCCAGGTGGTGGAGGCGCGGCGGTCAGCCACGCCCAGGACGACACAAGAGTGAGGCGGGGCTGCTCATCATCACCGGGGAAGCCCGGCCCCAGCAGTCCTGCTCCTGCCACAAGGGGGCGACACAGTTGTGAACCACGAACCGCGAAGCGGCTCTGGACTCTGCTCCTGTCTTCTCAGCAGCTGGGCTCATCATGCCTCTGGCCGCTGTGGCCTGTATGGAAACAGGGACACCAGCGCCCCCAGACTGAGCTGGTCCCCGCCGTGACACCGTGCCAACGTCACTTAATGAGACCTCTATGCTCCCATCAGCCTGGTTTCCCCGTGTTTAGCTTCATGGAATTCGGGTTTAGTTGACGTTCCTAGTTCTCAAAGGACCGATAACCCATTTGCTTTTCGCCGGGATACCTTGGTTGAACTGGCGTTCTGGGAACCAGACATCCGTGTGTCCTGGTGGAGTAGTCGTTTGCTGACGGAGCAGAGGAAAGATAGTGGGGAAGACCGTATTTGTGGAAAAGAGTCTTTCTACTAAAAACAACAACAAGAACAGAACAGAAAGATGGACAGGACCTGGCCGTCGACGTGCAGGCAGTACCCTGTGTGAGGTCCTGTGGGGCTGGAATGCGGCCGTGCTCCACCCAGGGACACCTTTTCTTGTTGGACCCAAGCCACAGTCCAGCCCAGCCCTGCCTCCCGGGGCAGCCTCCGGCTTCAAGCATCACGGTCCTCTCACGGGCACACAAATGCCGGATGGAGCAGAGGGGCCCTCAGGGTGGGAAATGGGGCGACAGAGCCAAGTAAGAAAAATAATGATCAAGTCGGGCAAGAAACAACCTCAAGATGGATCATTCCAGAAACCAGGGCCTGGACGACAGGCACAATACTTGTCCTAAAGCTCACCTGACCACGGTCGGGGACTAGCCCATTTCAGAAAAGAAGAGTGCTTCTTCTTAATCAAAGTTGATCGATTTTTGGAAAAAACAAACCAAGTGTGCCACACAAGGCACTCAGCCCCTTCCTGGCTGCCCCCAGCCCCCATGCCTCCTGTCACCTCGACTTAGGTCCACCGCAGTGACCCTGAGCCTACACCCTGCTGGGCTCTTTTTGAAGTGGTGCACACTTGATTTCCACACCGGAAAGGCGGGGAGAGAGCCTCTGGTATGTGAGGCTCTGTGACTTCTGTCGGTTCAGAAGTCAGAACAACGGCGCTCTGCCAGGGCAGTTGTAAAAAGACTAGAGAAATCTAAAAGGGGGTACCTGGGTGGCTCAGTAGGTTAAGCGTCTGCCTTTGGCTCAGGTCCTAGGATCGAGCCCCGCACAGGCTCCCTGCTCTGCTTCTCCCTCTCCCTCTTCCCCTGCCTCTTGCTTGTGCTTGCCCTCTCTCTCTCTCTCTAAGATAAAATAAATAAAATCTTTGTTGAAGAAAAGAGAAATCTAAAAGGAAGAGAGAGTATCTGGGAGGCCAAGGGGCGGGGCGAGGTGCTAACGGCCCTCATGGCAGCAGAGGCTCTGAAGGATCCTGGTGCGGAGAGAGAATTGAAGTCGTGCAGCCTGACGGGTGGGGCGGGGGAAGCTGGAAGTCGGATGCCGGAGGGCTGGTTGTGCTGTGCCAAGCGGCAGGTCTGACCTCCAGGCACCAGAGAGCCATCCTGAATCGCTCCGTCTGAGGACACTCAGGTCCGCTGGGGTGGAAGGGAGACGGGGAAGGTTGGCACAAGGCATCATCAGACAAGGCAGATGATTCTGGCTCATCATAGCCAGAATCACATCAGAGGAGCTGATCGCCTGGCCCCGAGCCGCCACATACCTTCACACCGGACCCCTTCCTCGCCTGCTCCCCAGCATTGCTCTGGAGCAATGAGGGGCTCCCAGACCACGGCGGGCCTGATCCCATGCAGCTGGTGGGGCCTCCCCCGGGGATGTTCGGATTGGTTAGGTCTGGGATGGGCCTGAGAGTGTGCACCCCTGACAGGCTCCCAGGAGCTGCTGCCGCCGGGCCAGAGATCACACTTGAGAACCACGGCAGCGGGGAATTGAACAGCATCCCGAAACCCCTACAGCCACACGCACATGGCACATTGTAGTGCTGCCCGTTCAAAACAGCAGCTTAGTTGAAAATCGGTGGTTGTTCCTGTGGCTTGTGTTTAAGAAGACTGGCTTTCCCCTGTCCCCAACCTGCTAATCCCCGTGGCCTTGTTTCCTAGGACGGTGTCATAAAGACTGCCTCTTTCTTTGAGGGCCCTTCTCAGCCCTGCCAGGGGTTCCCCATCACAAGGTCTTGCCCATATTTTCATCTTATATCAGTCCCTGCCACACATCCATCTGCACTACCGAGCTGTCTTTCCGGGATGCCACAAAGAGCAAAGTTCATTTCATGGCGGCAGATCTGATCTTACCAACCAGCTTGCAAAGGCGGCGTCAGCATCTCTCGGTGACGGAACGGCGGGCCAGAGGTGGACCGCTTTGAATCCGTAAAGCCACACAATTAGGAGGGGTGTCCCCAAGTGGAGGCTTCCTTCCCGCACCCCACGGCCCATGCCCTTCCACCTAAAAGAATCCAGACTTGATTAGCGTAACTCATTTTCCTCCCGGTTTATGAAGCCATTTTCAGACCGCCTCCTTCTTTGCAGCAGACCTGGAAGGCAGCATCATCTATATGGCCAGCATCGTCTATATGTAGACCTGCAGACGTTAGAGCAAGGAAAGATGCCGCCAGATCCCATGGAGCAGGCATGGGACAGGACTCCTGAACCCCCAGACAGAAAACATAGCTAACGGAAAGAATTATTTGAAAAAAGAGCACTTTGCAGGCAAATAAGACTTGCTGGAGGTTAGAGTCTTAGTTCTATGTGAACAGTGAGGGATTGAGCGATAAAGACCTCCATGTACAGAGCTTGCGGCAAATCCTTATTTCCTATTAGCCGTTGTCACACACAACCACAAACTTAGTGACTTAAAAAGGACACGGATTTCTTATCTCGCAATTCTGGAGGTCAGAAGCCTGCATGGGTCTCACTGAGCTAAAATCTAGGTGTCCGTAGGGCTGTGTTTCTTCTGGAGGCTCTGGGGGAGAATCTGGCTCCTTCTCTTTTCCAGCTTCTAGAAGCTGTCACATTCCTTGCTCGTGTTGACCTTCTAGAACTCACCATCGCTCCGACCTCTGTTTCCTTCTTCACATCTCCTCTTTTGACTCTTTTAAGGACCCATGGGGCCACCAGATAATCCAGGATAAACTCCCCATCTCATGGTCTTTAACTTAGTCGCATCTGCACAGTCCCCTGGCCGTGGAAGGTGACACATCACTAGCTCCAGGGTCAGGACACAGACATCTTGTGGACCACTGGTTCTGCCGGCCACACCATGCAGGAGTTTCATTCCTAAATGCAATACATAACTTACTCCCTCAATTTTGCTCTTGGGGTGGTGGAGAGGAGTTTCCTCTCTGCCCAAAGGTAAGAGCTGCTCAGACAGGGGCAGCTTCTTCATTCCTTCCAACTTCCCAAGTCCAAGTCCTAGAAATGCTCTCTTCACACCCATCATGTTGCTGAGAGAATTCTTAATTTCTGAACATGAGCTGTTACAGTTAGAATTTCCATCCCTAAATGTCCAAAATATGGAACCTGCTTTGTTAGACAGAAATGAAATGAAGAGTTTTCATTAGGTCGTGGGAAATTATAGTAGACTGTCTTTCTTGGTTTTGCCTCCTCTCTCTCTAAGCCGGTAACCACAGAAACGTCTAATGCACACTTATCTTATTAAATTCTTTGGCCAAACGAAAGACAAAAGCACTGCTAAGCCTTGAATAACAATAGGAGCCAGAGCGGACTCTGTGCCCGGTCCTGGCACGCCTGATTCTAAGCTGCTTTATTGACTCCGATCAGCAGTCACATCCAAGTGACCCACGCATGATGCCAGAACCGCCGGCCACTCAAACTCACTGATTAGATGTACTGTCCGGATATGGACGGATAAGGCTCCCCGTCCACGCCCTTGAGCTTTCTCAGAGAGTGACCCTATTGACACGGATGTGAGATAAGAAATGCTGACTGCACCGTCCATCCACCAAGAGCCCTGAATCCCGCAGCAGAAGAGGTTGGCAACCTCTGACCCCTAATAATCAGAGTTGCTCTTTGGAATGTGCACCTTTCAGAAAAGAACAAGCTTCCTGGGTGAGGGCTGGGTACGAAACCTCAGGTGTTCCCCAGGGTGAGCTTAGGGATTTCACCTGCCATTTCGTAGTTCTGAGGGTGCTGGTTGCTGGAACAACAGCGAAGCTCTCTTTTCCATAACTGGTTAGGTTTGAAGTAGACAAAATCTTTAGCGCCAACTGTTTGGCAATTAATAATGGTAAGCAGTAATTTTTACCCAAAAATGATAGGCGTGGGGCACCTGGGTGGTTCAGTTGATTAAGCATCCGACTTGGTTTTGGCTCATGTCATGATCTCTGGGTCGTGGGATCGAGCCCCGCATCGGGCTCCACGTCCCACGGGGAGTCAGCGTAAGGATTCTCTCCCTCTGCCCCTCCCCTCATTATCTCTCACTCTCTCTAAAATAAATAGATAAATCTTGAAAAAAAAAAATTACAGGCGCTACCATGTCCTGAGAAACCATGGGGAAGGAACAATTGCGGGGAAGCTCCAGGCTGTCTCTGTTGGGTTTGGGTCTTTGGGCCTCCCTCCTGCTTTTCTGTCAAGGCCTAGGGCAAGGACCTGTCTGAACCCAGGGCAGGGGTGCTCAGCTTGCTCCGTCCGGTCTGTGGGGAGACAGTAGTGAGAGCACGTTATGGGAGCAAAAGCAGGCAGCGCATCTGCGGTTTCCTCTAGAAGACGGGGCTCCGCCGCAGCGAAGCCGGACTTGTCTGCGGACATTTGTTCAGAAGCGCGTGCTCCGGACCGGGTCTTTTATTCCACTGGTGAGCAGCAGTCCCCGGGCTGGCGACGAAACTGGCTTGTGGCCTGCCGCAGTCATGGTCCCATGCGGACACAGAAGGCACACTCGGAATAGGAGTGATTAGTCACGCGCACGCACACACACACACACAGACACACACACACAGACACACAGACACACATTTTGGAAAAGGCTGGGGGAGGGGTGCAGGGAGCCACTGATGTCCATGCAGGTGCCCGGAGTGGTGGTCTCAGTCACCACCCCCAGGAAGTGGTTCAAATCTGTGACCAGAGCCTGGAAAGAGAGTTGTGTGAGGAAGGCCTACTTCAGAGGAGCCGCAACTATGTCTTGAGGGTGCAGCCGTCTGAGGTGATTTCTGGGGAGGAGGCAGGGAAAGGAACACCTGACCCCTCTGCTCACCCACCAGGGCTCCTCACTGGCCAAACCCTGTGGGGATCGCAGGGACGACATGCAGTGGGGCGGCCTCACAGGCAGAAGGAGGCTGGAGCCAGGATCCGAACGTGGGACGCCATGACAGATATGACTGAGCCTCTGGAATACTTACTCATTCAACAAACACTCGATTTCCAACCTGTGGGGCGCTGAGGACTCTGAGGTAGCAGCATCTTCCTGAGTGAGGCACCAGGCCTGGGCTGGGGGCTTCACACTCAGAACTGTTACACCGGTCCTGTGAGGGCCATGGTGTTGTCTGCCTCTGACAGGAGGGCTATCTGGAAGGAAGCTGGGCTCGTCCCCGGTCACAGCTGGAAAGCCACACGAGTGTGAGTCAGCCACATGTCCCCCTCAAGTTCACACACTTCACCTGCCACCGCTTCAAGTGGCTCCTGCCCACAAGGAAGTCTGACTGGGGAGACAACCAGGCTCTCCGTGTCAAAGAATCTCCTTCCAGAACTTTATAAATGGCAGGAGTGGGGCCTGGCGCCTCAGGAGCCCAGGACAAGTTCTTCCTCGCCTTAGGACAGGGACTGAAGGAGCACCATTCCTCTCGAGAGGGCAAAAGCAAGACCTTGTGACGTGAGGCCAGGGGCCACGCAGAGCTGGGGAAGTGCCGGTGCCCACAGCGCAGCGCGACCAGAATCAGGAACCAGGCCCCGGCCCACGAGGGGGGTGGCTGGGGGCCTGGACCACCGCCGGGGTCTGGGCCAAGCGCAGGGTTCCTCAGGCAGAGTTGCGGTTTTGTTTCATGTGGGCTGGGGCTCAGGGCGGGCCCATAACGAGAATGTGAGGCGACAGGCCAGCTTCCGTATTGGCTTCCTGCTCAGGGCAGCAGGCTCGGGGTGTCTCTGTGGGGCTCGGGGCGGGGGAGGTAATAAAGCCGACTTCTGCGCATCAGTCAGGCAACATCGCAGCCTGTGGGTGGTTCTCCGGAGTGGGGGGTGTCTCTGAACCAGCGGGGACATCCCCTGTGGGACTTGTGACACATGCAGACTCCAGGGCCCATCCCCCCTACCTCAGAGGCAGCCGCTGAGAGTGTGGGATTCAGCAACCTGCTCTCACAGGCCCCCCGATGGTTCTGGGGCCCACCGAAGTTTGAGGACCCTTCCATGGGGTCACTGATGCATAACAGAGGCAGGGAGCGCTCAAGCGTCCCCCGAAACAAAGGATTCTAGGATCCGGGGAGGGGCTCTGTGACAGGCACGGGTAGCTACAGGACCTTGCTCTGGGGCAGGGAGCTGCCTTGAGACAGGGTATGGGACAGCTGTCATCATATTTCAGGCGAGACCAGAGCAGGGGCTGGGCCGGTGGGCATGATGGGTATGCCGAGGATCTAGAAGGTCGAGTCAACAACGCTGGATTTGCACTGGCTCACTTGGAAGCTCACGTTTTTTTTCCTTCCTGTTCTTCCAATTTCTTCTTCTGACAATAAGGCCCTGCTCTGTGGTGGGCACTAGAAAAGACGTCGGGGGTGGGGAGGTGGATACCCCTAGAGGGGAGCCAAAGATGTAAACCACTGAGCTCTGGGAGCACAGGGAGGCAGACAGGGCTCTGTGAAGGTCCTCTGTGGCCAGGTGGACGACAAGGATAGGAAGGGGCCAGGGCTGACCCGGGAGTTACGTACGGTCTTGTGCATTAAGGACTCTGGGCGGGCGCCCCACGTGCTCAGCAAACAGAGCTGAGAAGGGCAGGAGGCCTGTCTGCGTGCGGAAGGGGCTAGAAGGAAGGCCGTCACAGGTAAGGGGAAAGCTGGTCGGATCCTCGTTGTGTTAGGCCCCCTGTGGCATTTCATATTTCCCTCCTTGAATCCCCACCAAACCCCACTGACCGCGTGAGATCATGAAAGGCATGCAAAAAGGTTTGGATTTCATCCTGTGGCCAATGAGCAGCCTCTGAAGTGTTTCAAGGAGGAAATGGCTTTGGCACCATTCTCGAAGCCTCTGACTTTCAAGTCTGACCACAACGAGAATGGCCTGCAGAGCTAATTAAAAGAAAATCCGATGCCAGGCCCCACTCGCCAGAGAGAGCTGGAAGGGTCTGGACAGCACATCTGTCTGCCTGAGAAGTCAGAGTCTGAGCGCGGCCTTAGCAAAAATATTTTAATTACCTAATAGTGGTGTTTTGGTTTTCTTTCAGGGATGTCCAAGTGTCGGGTGAGTATCCTTTTTCTTCTTCTCTGCATAGCTTCATTTGGCAAATTCCAGTCCATTCTGCTTGTGTAAGTTCACAGCTGTGCTCCCTTCACTTCCCAGATGTCTGTCATCTGCGTGAATCGGTGTGGGAACAGTCTTGAGTTTGTGTGTGAAATTTCTTCTCTTGAGGAAATGCTAATGTCTAGTCCCTCTCGAACGAACGAGAAAACTAGATGCTTTATTTCACTGTTGTCTCTGTGTGGCGTGTGAGGGCATAAAAATTTCTGAATTCTAGATCCACTTCTGGTTAGTCACTGCCAAGTTACTAAATACCCATCAACTACTTTTCATGCCGTTAGCTTTGTCTGTGACTGTGACCCAGTGAGGAGCATGTTTCAATCTTACACCATTTCCTTTTATCAGGGTTGCTTTGGTTATCCCTTGAGCATCTTCTTCATCGTGGTCAATGAGTTCTGTGAAAGATTTTCCTACTATGGAATGCGAGGTAACGATTTTCACCCTTCTCCCCTTGAGCGAAGAGCCTGAGTTACCACAGCTCCTAACTTTGTCTCCCTCCTACTTCCCTTGCCCTCTGCCAAAAGCCCTCCTGATTCTGTACTTCAGACGGTTCATCGGATGGGATGATAATCTGTCCACGGCCATCTACCACACATTTGTGGCTCTGTGCTACCTGACGCCGATTCTGGGTGCGTTGATTGCTGACTCCTGGCTGGGAAAGTTCAAGTGAGTGTTTCTAGCTTCCTTGTGAAGGAATAAGCCCAAAAGGAATGATAAGCTTTGTGGTTTGGAATGATGGATGGTGGGAACAAAGAATCAAGGCATATCAAACTCTTAGGAGAGCTGCTAGGCCGTGTTTTGGCTCAGATCCTATCCCCAGAGTCTAGTACAGTGCCTGGCATTGAACAGTGAGAATGCAGGTAATGCTGGTGAGTTTTTCCCCTCCTCCAAACAATGATAACATCTTTGTCCCCCTTGAAATAGTAGCAGGGATACTATCCATCATTAATCATGTGTGAGGCACGGAATTGAGGTCTAGAGAACATGGAGGTTCCCCGATGTATATGCTTTCTACTGGAAGGCTCACATGGCTCACTGGGCAGAGAGGACATGGGGCGCTCACCCAGATCTGTAGGAACAGCTCCATGAGTGTACCCAATAGATAGTTACCGAGAAGTCCCTAGGACTTAATGAGCGAGGCAGTGGAGGCTCTTCTGGGCCAAATTCACGGAGAATTCAGTACAGTACAAAAATAACCCATGGCCCACTCCAGGCCAAATATTGTTACCAGGCACAAGGTAAGTCTCTCTTACTGTTTAATCGTAGATGTTCTCATTTCAGTAGTCAGGTAGAAGAAAACATTGTGTTTTTCAAGTAGTTCAAAGATGAAACAGACCTTTTCCCCTTCCCCTGGCCCTAACCAATGTTGCTGGACTCTCACCGGCTGAGTGACAGATCGTCCAGCAGCCTGCCTTTCCGAGAGTTACCAGCCTGACTCAGGTTTGAGCAACGAGCATACGCATGACTGGGCTCTTGTGTTTTGAAGCAGGAGGACATTCTGTGGGAGAAGAGGAAGTGGACAGGTCTTGCATAACTAACTTGGATTCTCTTAACCCATTTCAACACAGGACGATTGTGTCGCTCTCCATTGTCTACACCATTGGACAGGCGGTCACCGCAGTGAGCTCAATTAATGACCTCACAGACTTCAACCATGATGGAATCCCCGACAACCTTTCTGTGCATGTGTGAGTTGACATTATTTGTTGCCCTACCCCACCCGGCCACTGGTGGCTTCCTTCGTGCTCGAGTGTTTGGTCTTTTTCCTTGAACTTCACCATAAGAGTAAGGAGGTCTTTCCTCCCTCATGAGCAGAGAGAAAGCTGTTTAGTTGACTAAGAGTTGGGTCTTTGAATGTCACTATCCTCAAAGTTGTCCAGGGTCACGGCTTGCTTGATGGCTTGCTGTCTCGGGTCCATCTCAACGTGAGACATGGTCAGCGTACGGAATACTTGGGTTAATCTTGATCTTCCCTAGAGGGACATATCTCCCACGAACCTGGATCCCTAATTGTGCCAGGTTTCCTCAAGACTCTGTACCTTTGGTTGTCTTCTCGTACCAAACTTCTGCTTATTTTTCAGCAATTTGTTTTGTAAGTATTTGGTCCAGCCCTGTTGTTCTGAGTTCTTGATAGAAAGGGCTATTGACAAATGCTCCTCTGGGAGATTAATTTCCCATCACTGTAGTCTGGCCCAGTAGACAACTTATAAGGATTTATTTTGCTTCCGGTTCTTGTGCCTCAGTTCCTTGATCCATGACTAAACCATCTTATGGGTTGAGAAAGTAGTCACTGAAATTCAAATTAGTCTCTGCAATTCCTACACTTCTGGTTTGTTGTTAGTCAATCAGATTACTGTTTAGACCCGGTCCCTCGTGACAACACCCGTGGTGCCCACAGGGCACTGTGTTGGTGGAAGGGAGTGGCTCCATGCCCACGTGGGCAGCTCAGACTTCCAACATCTAATGCCCAGTTACCCACAGAGGAGCCGCAAGTTCTGGGCAGCCCATCTTCCTCATGCCTCCACTTTCTCTTCTATAATATCAATTAAGAACAGGGACTTTGGAGCCAGGCTAAGTGGGTTCAAATGCTGACTGTGCCTTTTACTAGCTGTGTTACCTTGAGCAAATTTCTTAACCTCTGTGCTCAGGTCTTCTCGTTTTTACTGCTGCCTACCTCGTGTGGGACACTTGTCGTCATGGTGAGCGCCTACACGTGGCCTGGCAAGTGAGAAGTGTTCAAGAAAGCTTAGCTACTGGGTGTATTTCATGGAGTTAGAATTATGGCATGTCTACAACTCTCACAAGAGCGCAGGGAGTATCATATCCAATTGGTTGGTTTTGGTTGTCATTTAAAATGCTTGAAGTGAAGAAAACAAAAAAGAAGAAAAACACGAAATAAAAAAGAATGCTTGGAGTGACAGCACGGAGCACAAATTCTATTAAAAGGCAAAGGAAAGAAATCCTTCAATTAATTCAAGTAGACAATCATGGTATTTTCAAGGTTCCTTTCTATGTGCAGTATCTTTCTTGACTTTCTCTGTTCCATGAAATATTTCTTAGCATTTTAAAGCCATATTTGCAAACAGGAAGGTATAGAATAAATACTTATAAAACCTGTAATTTGTAGCATGTACTATAAATCCAACAAAAAATGATAAAATGAGGGGTAGTAAATTCTTTTTTTTTAACAAGTCTTTTTTTTTTAAGATTTTATTTATTTGAGAGACAGAGATCACAAATAAGCAGAGAGGCAGGCAGGGAGAGAGAGAGAGAAAAAGAAACAGGCTCCCCACTGAGCAGAGAGCCCGATGTGGAGCTCAATCCCAGGACCCTGAGATCATGACCTGAGCAGAAGACAGAGGCTTTAACCCACTGAGCCACCCAGGTGTGATTTTTTTCTTTTCCAATACAGGAGGTAAGATACTTACAGATAGCTTAGAAAATGCAAATTAAAGTAACTAACACTTGGGGTGCCTGAGTGGTTCAGTTGGTTAAGTGTCTGGCTTCGACTCAGGTCATGATCCTGGGGTCCTGGGATCGAGCCCCGAATTGGGCTTCCTGCTCAGCAGGGAGTCTAATTCTCACTCTCCTTCTGCTACTCCGCCTGCTTGACTCTGTCTCTCAAATAAGTAAATAAAATCTTTTTAAAAAAGTAACTAACCCTTAATCTCTTCTGTTACTATAAATAATCCCTTTCATTATTGTAAAAATTATAGTCATAAATCTTATGCTCTACTTCTTTCCTGTCTTCTGTACTCTGTAAACAAATTAAACTCATCTATATTACCTGATATTCTGCTTTGTAATTAAGTCGTGTTTCCCAATGTCTTCTTTTTTTTTTCTTCCCCAATGTCTTCTAATGACTATTACGAGTCTGTTATGATTGTACCAGAGACAGTGCTTAAATATTTTACTTAGCCATTCTTTTAGTGAGAATGATAAGGCTACAGAAGAATCCCATACATAAATACTTGCTCAGTATTCAAGCTATTGCTCTGCATTTCCTAAATAGTAGGTAATGGTACTAACATGAAGGCCCATGAATTCAACTTTCATTCACCTTCAAGACTGCAATCCTGTGAATTATCTTCTCAAACAGATTGAGCCCCTTTTCTGTTTAACTACTGTGAGACTGTGATTTATCATAAAAATATATATTTGGTCTTCCCTGCTTGGGGCACAGACCTCCTAAGACCCTTGGCGGGGTGCCTGGGTGGCTCAGTGGGATAAGTCTTTTCCTTTGGCTCAGGTCATAATCTCAGGGTCTGGGATTGAGTCCCGCATCGGGCTCTCTGCTCAGCAGGGAACCTTCCTCCCCCTCTCTCTCTGCCTGCCTCTCTGCCTACTTGTGATCTCTCTCTCTTTGTGTCAAATAAATAAACAAAATCTTTAAAAATAAACAAACAAATAAATCCCTTGGGATTCACTAAGTGAGGAGAGGGACAAAGTGTCTCTTGTTATGTTAATGAGGTAACTTTTGGTCCCCACCTAAGGATGGGGGCTGGTTGCCCAAAGAACCAATCATATGAGGGGTGCCTGGGTGGCTCAGTCAGTTAAGAGGCTGGCTCTTTTTTTTTTTTTTTTAAGATTTTATTTATTTATTTGACAGAGAGATAGAGAGAGAGCATAAGCAGGCAGGGTGGCAGGCAGAGGGAGAGGGAGAAGCAGGCTCCCTGCTGAGCAGAGATCTCGATGCAGGGCTCAATTCCAGGACCCCGAGATCATGACCTGAGCCAAGGGCAGCTGCTTAACCAGCTGAGCCACCCAGGCACCCCAAGAGGCTGGCTCTTGGTTTCCATTCAGGTCATGATCTCAGGGTCCTGGGATTGAACCTTGCGTTGGCTCTGGGCTCAGTGTGGAGTCTGCTAGTCTGAGTGAGATATTCTCTCTCTCTCTCTCTATCTCTCCTCGCTCTCTCTCTCAAATAAATAATGTTTTTTCTTTTTAAAGAACCAATTATGTACCTACCACCAGGTTCACACAACTGGTGGTGGGTATTATGGAAGGCATGTATTGCATGGAACGCTGGGTGTGGTGTATAAACAATGAATTTTGGAACACTTAAAAAAATAATAAAATAAAATAAAAGCATTACATTCTAGAAAAAATAAAGAACCAATTATATGATTAGAGAATTGGAGCTTTCATCTACACGTACACCACTCCCCAGCCTCCATGGAGGAGAAGAGGGGCTGGACATTGAATTAATATCCAGTGGCCAGTGATTTAATCAATCATGTCTATGTAATGAAGCCTCCATAAAAACCATAGGACTAGGTAGGGAGAGATTTCAGCTTGGTGAGCAAGTTCAGGTACAGGACAGGAGCGCCCTGGAGGGGGCATGGCAGCCCTGTCCCCCTTCCCACCTACCCTGCCCTGTGCATCTCTTCCAGTTGGGTGTTCCCAAGTTCTATCCTTTCCTAATAAACCAGTGATCTAGGAAGTAAAGTAGTTCCTGAGCTCTGTGAGCAGCTCCAACAAATTCCTTGAACCCTAGGAGGAGGTCGTGTGAATCACCAATTTGTAGCCAGTAGGTGAGAAGTACAAGTGACAACCTGGACTTGTGAGTGGCATCTGAAGTTCTAGGAGAGGGTCTTTGGAACCTCCAAGCCTTATCCATCAGTCAGAAGTCAGAATTCAATGGAGTTGAATTGTAAGACCACCTAGATTTGCACCTGGTACCTGATGGGGCTTATTGGGGGGAGGGCAGTCTTTTTTTTTTTTTTTAAGATTTTATTTATTTATTTGACAGACAGAGATCACAAGTAGGCAGAGAAGCAGGCAGAGAGAGAGAGGAGGATGCAGGCTCCCTGCCGAGCAGAAAGCCCAACGTGGGGCC
The DNA here is from genome assembly GCF_009829155.1 of Mustela erminea. NCBI lineage: Eukaryota > Metazoa > Chordata > Mammalia > Carnivora > Mustelidae > Mustela > Mustela erminea. Next base: position 12,199,393 of record NC_045628.1, read on the forward strand.
CGATCCTAGGACCTGGGATCATGACCTGAACCAAAGGCAGAGGCCCCAACCCACTGAACCACCCAGGTGCCCAGTGTGTGTGGGGGGGAGAGTCTTACAGGACCGAGCCCTTTACCTTCGGAGGCTACCCACTATCTGTGTAGACAGTGTCAGAATAGAGTTGAATTGTAGGACACCCAGCTGGTGTCTGAGAAGTGCTTGCTGGTGGTGTGGGGAACTCCCTCCCTACACTGGAAATCAGGGCCAAGAACCCAAAAACCACTGTGCCTGGTCTTCTGAGGGACATTAAAGGAGAGAGACGCTCTTGCTTTTAAGAATCTCATATTTCTGGGGCACCTGGGTGGCTCAGTCAGTTAAGCATCTGACTCTCGATCTCAGCTCAGGGTCTTGCTCTCAGGGTTGTGAGTTTGAGTCCCACACTGGGTTCCACACTGGGTATGGAGCCTACCATTAAAAAAAAAAAAAAAAAAAGAGTCTTACATATCTGCAATAACCCCTCTCCTTCCCCTAGGGCGCTGTCCATGATTGGCCTGGCCCTGATAGCTCTGGGAACGGGAGGAATAAAGCCCTGTGTTTCTGCATTTGGTGGAGATCAGTTTGAAGAGGGCCAGGTAAGATCACATGCCTTCACAGAAACTACATAAATGAGTTACAAACGTCCAGGAGTCACATTCTCCTGACACAAAGTCTGTTCTCCATTTGATTCTTTTCAAGGACATTTGAAAGTAGGATACTGACCAAAACTAAGTTAGAAGTGAAGACAGATCATCAATTACATTTTATCCTTTGATACATAACCGGAGTCATATTGTAACTTTTTCCCTTCTTATTACAGGAAAAACAAAGAAACAGATTCTTTTCCATCTTTTATTTGGCCATTAATGCTGGAAGCTTGCTTTCTACTATCATCACTCCCATCCTCAGAGGTAAAAAATATATATATATCTGAAGAGGACTTCTGTTTTTCTCTTTTTAATTATGGAGAGAAAGTCAGGTGGGAAGCTTAAGTCCTTGTTCTGTGTGTCCATTTTGTCCCTCTTCTCCCGTTACACTTCCGCTGTGGGCATCACGCTGTTCACTTTGGAAATTCAGAAGATGAGCTTCTTGTCTTTTCTGATCTTTATTGACCCCCTGATCCCAAGGACCAGTGAAGAACCTAAAACATCCCAAGGATGGCAATTAATTTTTCTAAATGATTGTTAATGCAAAGTCTTTGTTCACGGTCAAGGATGAGACAAGAGGTGCGGTTTGGAAACCTCACCTGGATGGGTCATGGTTGACATTTTTGCTTTTCAAGCTTTGCTCCCGGTGACGTTCAGTGAGCTAGGAAGAATTTAACGGGCAAAATTTTATTCTTTGTGTGCCTCTCATCTCAGCTATTTCTAAAAGAACTGCCCAGGAAAGAGAACAGCCCAGCAGCTATCAACAGCTCGCACATTTTTGTGCTGGCTGACGCACCACCGAGAGTCTGTGAATTTCCCACACGGAAGGAGGGAGTATCAGGGACAGACTGGACCCGGACAACCCCCTGGTAGACACCATGCAAAACAGATTACACGATGAAAGAAAACATTTTATGGGGATTTGTGTATATTTGCATGGAGTAGTAATTTGAAGATAACACTTAAACCCCATTCTAGCTTGTTGTGTATAAACATTTACTAGCTTGTATTCTTGCATTATGTTCCCTCCCCTCCCCTCCCCTCCCCTGCCTCCACTTTCCACTAGAATACATACTATGCATGTCTGAATTGCAGAATGTGTGGAAGGATCATTGAAAAGGTAAAGTCGTGGCTCTCATACAAATATGAAAGCAGGTGCTAAGATTTTATATGGCTTATTAATTAAGGAGGAAACTGGAATACTGCCACAGTCAGCCCAAATAAGCATTTGCCTGACAGAGACCAATACTCTTAACCCTTTTGCATTGCCACGAGCTGGGATCATTTGTACAGCTATGAACGAGAAACATTTGCGTGATTCGAGTTTCTACGAGTTAACTTCTTTCTCTCCGGAACTGTGAAGCAGCTAGTCAAAGACAGAGTCAAACCCCTTTTGGATCAGATTACTCCTGGAGGCTCCGTTCCATGGAAGGAATTCCCAATAATCTCTGTTGCTCCTTCCAAAGTCTGTATTTTCCTCCTACCGGCCCTAGGATCTCAGAGCTAAAATAAATCTGCAGTCAGGGGTTAGCAAACTATGGCCAAGGGCCCAGATCCGGAAATCTGGACTAGACCATCCCTTTGTCTATTGTCTATGGCTGATTTCATCCTATAAAGTCAGGGTTGGGTAGTTAAAACAAAGACTAAATCATCCACAAAGTCTAAAATATTTACTACCTGGCTCGTCACGGAAAAGTTTATTGACCCCCACCATGGGCCATCTAATTGCTTTCCAATTAGCATGAATTCAGGAACACACAATCTTGATTTCCCAGGGTACTTTTGGTTTTATTTACCGAGTCCCCTATCGTAAGTTACTGTATCCTGGTCACTTCTATCTCCCCAACTAAGCAAATCCACTTAAGGGTTCCCACTGATTTTGGCTTGGCCAATACCAGCATCTGTTTCGGGTCTAAGATGAGAAGCTGTGTTCAGCTCTTACTCTTTTTACTCCAAAGCTGTTTGGCTCAGCGGGCAGTGAAATCAATGAGGCAGATGGATGTGTCTAGAACATTAAGTGAAAACAATATGTAATAACCAGGTAGGGATTTTTAAAAAGGTAATCATATGAGCATTGCCAGTGCTATGATGGATTTTAATCTTGTAATTTCTCCTCAGTTCAACAGTGTGGAATTCACAGTAAACAAGCATGTTACCCACTGGCCTTTGGGGTTCCTGCGGCTCTCATGGCCGTGTCTTTGAGTAAGTAGAAATTAGTTGAATCAATACAATCCTATGATCAGGTCAGACCCTCCCATTAATTATTGCAACCAATTTGTGGAAGGTCATGGGACAAATCGTACTAAGAATTCCCGTGCTCTGAGAATCAAAGTAGAGCTAGGGTATTGTTTCAGAGGGAACAAGGTAAGAAAAGGGTCTACAGGAACCGGGATCGCTTGAGCTGGGCACTGGAAGGTTTGATACTATTTAGGCAGACTAAGGTAGAAGTGATGGACTCCGCTAGACTCGACGACCTGGTGGCCAAAAGCATTTGTTTTCATCCACGTGTGCTCATTTCCAGCTTGCCCGAGAGCAGGCAATCTGGTCCAATTACTGCTTAAACACTTCCAGCGAGTATCTAGATTTCCATAAAGTATCGTCTCAAAGTGTTTCCACCAGGGGACACCTGGGTGGTTCAGTCGGTTGGGTTGTACTTTTCTCTGATATTTTTTAGTTTTTAAGAGTGCTGAGTGTGCCCACTTTAACCCTGTTTGCCCAGCTCATAGCCATCTCCCTTTAACCGTGCACCTGTGCCAGAGCTCAATATTTCTCCCTTTCCTGTGCCTGTTTTCTTCCATAATTCCAAACAGTGCCCCCACTCTCCTAAAAGGCTCAAATACACCTTCTCCTCTCTGACGCTGCATAAGGAGATGGAGAGGATTTCAAAAACTACTGTTCTAGGCCAAACACTGTATTCAGTTGGCATTACGTAAATTTTCATTTAATCCGTCTGAGTCATTCTAATATCAAAGAGTATGTTTTAGTAGTAATAAGCTTCAGTGTCTGTGTATGAGAACACAAATACAACATCGCTCGGAAACTCCAGTGAATGTTAGGACCCAAAGCACTTTCTAATCAGGGAGATAAGTAGGCAAGCCTGTTCTGTGAGTAATCTCAGTATATCCAAAACAAGGTTATAACTCAAATAAAAGCACATCTTCTAGGTCCCAGGGAGTTCTGTCCAATGCCTTGTTAACATGTCTTCTTTTCCTCCCCAGTTGTGTTTGTCATTGGCAGTGGAATGTACAAGAAGTTTAAACCCCAGGGTAATGTCATGGCTAAGGTTGTCAAGTGCATTGGTGTAAGTATTTTGGTAGCTCTCTCTCTTGAAGACATTTAGTCACCCCAGAACCTTCTACTGCCTTTAAAGTAAAATGCAATGGAGCGCTGACTGTTCTTTAAATGTTTTATTATTGTTCTTAGTTGTTGCGATAAGCTGAAGTTTCTTATAAAACTCACCAAACGGAAAAGGACACAAATGGAACTCAAACAGGGAGGGATAGAAAGGGATTTTGAACTGTTCAGTTAGATGGGTGGTCAAAGAAGACAAAGCAGAGCGACTCTCGGCGATCAAACCGGCAGTCCCTGGCTGCTGTCGATCAGGAAGGCGTGAAGCCGAAGGTGGGAGTCATGGCTTCATGCTGTGTGTCATGGATCTGAAGTATGTAAAGTGTCAGCCATGCTACTCTCAGGAATTAAGGCAAAGAAAATAAGTTTGTAAATGAACACACTAAATGGGGGCACCTGGGGAGCTCAGTTCTTTAAGCATCTGCCTTTGGCTCAGGTCGTAAACCCAGGGTCCTGGGATCGAGTCCTACGTTGGGCTCCCTGCTCAGTGGGGAGTCTGCTTTTCCATCTCCCCTGCTTGTGCTCGCTCTCTCTGACAAATAAATCAAAAAATTTTTAAAAATGAACACAAAATGAAAATATTCACATATAAAGATTACCACTCTAATATTTATAACAGCAAAAATTCATAACACCAAATTGCTGGAAACAGAAGAACAGTGCTAAACTCATAGTGCATCTGTCCATCTTACGTAGCCATCGGAAGCCTTGTTTTCAGACTGTTTGGTGACAGGAACAGGCAGGATATGGTTTCTTCTGTGTGCATCTATGTGGTATATGTCCATACAGGCATACTTAAAGGCAGAAAATAAATGTTGAGTGTAGGGAATCTTTCTAAAAAGGAATCAAATAACTTTCCTCCCTATATAGTCTCCATTTTTAAAAAAAGATTTTATTTGTTCGACAGAAAGAGACACAGTGAGAGAGGGAACACAAGCAGGGGGAGTGGGAGAGGGGGAAGCAGGCTTCCCGCTGAGCAGAGAGCCCAATGCGGGGCTCGATCCCAGGACCCTGGGAATCATAACCTCAGCCGAAGGCCAACACTTAACGACTGAGCCACCCAGGTGCAGCTATAGTCTCCATTTTTAAAATATACAGACCATTGTGGAATCGGGGAAAATGTATCACTTATCTATTAAAAAAAAAACAAAAACACACATGTGTGGACAATCTTGGCTGAAAAGACAGCCTTAAAATAATTTTAGCCCCTTATTTGCCCTTTACTTGGCTTTATTGCATTAAATTATGCATGTGTACGTTACGTTGTGAAATCAATGTATCCTATCAAGGTCAGCAAACCTCCCTCCTCTGGTCGCTATTCCTCCTTTGCTTTCCCCTCACATGAGATCAATTCCCACTACAGATGTTTTTTTCTAAGCTAAAAACAGATCTTACCAATTCTCTCTCCAAGTCCTTCCTTAACAAGGACTTGACAACTTAAACAATGAAAGAACAACGTGAAGCTCTTTAGAGTCACAAGAACCGGTGTTCTCAAATCAGCCTGTCGCTTTGAGTCCTTGCCCGGCGGTCACACGTGTGTCCCCAGCCACCTGGGGCATCGCTTTCTCTTGCTGCCTGTATGGTGGACCTGCGTCCTCAGACTGGTAGCCACCAGCCACGTGTGGCTGTCCCACGTTTGAAATGTGGCAAGTGCAACCAGAAACTGAGTTTTAAGTTGCATTTCATTCAAATTAATCTAAATTATGTAACTTCATATAAATTTATTTCTGGATAGTGGGTTCTCAGTCTTAAATTTTAAAACCAATGTTCCACTCAGTGAGTGGAATTAAGTATCTTTGGAACAGCTTAGGTATATAAATTGACATTTCAAGACAGAAATTTTATGAAAAGTAAACCCAAATCTAACATTTCTGATAAAAATTGAGCATCCACATTGAGATGTTCCAAAAGTCTAAGATATACCTTGGATTTTGAAGACTTGAAATGAAAAAAATAATGTAGAAATTCTCATTAATTTCAATATTTGGTAGGATTAATAATTGTTTCCATAATTATTTTTATGATTGATTTACCATTACTGTTAATTTATTACCTATTAAGATCATATTTGGGGTTTATTGGGTTAAATAACCGAACATATTTAAAATTAATTTCACCTGTTTCCCTGTTACTTTTTTACATTTATATATATTTTTATTTTAATTATTTTAATTCTGGTACAGTTTTTTTTTTAAGATTTTATTTATTTGAGAGAGTGAGAATGAGAGATTTTATTTATTTACTTACTTACTTATTTGAGAGTGATCTTAGGACCCTGAGATCATGACCTGAGCCAAAGGCAGATGCTTAACAGACTGAGCCACCCAGGTGTCCCTAATTCTCGTGTGGTTGAGGCACTGTAATATATCAGTTTCAGGTGTATCTGTGTATCTTTTTCATAGGCTACCAGAAAACTAAAATCACAAATGGCACACGTGATATTTCCATTGAATGCTCCTCTCCAGAGGGCGTGGAGAGTAAAGTGGCAACAGTGTGACTTTGTTTACCCCACTCAGAGTCTCATAGTTAGGAAGAGATTAGAAATAAATGCAGGTTATGCCTTTTTGTGTCATCGTTACACTAACGTATACAATTTTATATCCGTCTTTTCTCGGGAACACAGTTTTCCCTGAATACGTTTTCCTGGTAAAGAAGTTGGTTCTGTTTTGAAATTTGATTTCTCTTCCTTCCTTCAGTTTGCCCTCAAAAACAGGTTTAGGCACCGGAGTAAGGAGTTTCCCAAGAGGGAGCACTGGCTGGACTGGGCTCAAGAGAAATACGATGTAAGTGGTCAGTCCTGCCGTCGTGGCCCTGGGTCCCCCTCCAGGAGGCCAGCAGCCTGGGCGCGATTCCTGTGACTCAGGCCACATGCACAAAATTATCAGCTGCAGCTGTAGCCTTGTAAACTCAGTTAGGGTTTTAAATAAGACTACGCAAGAGTGTTTTTAAATTTGGAGCAGAGCTTGATAAACAACAGGTAGAATTTCTCTGGAAACCATGTTATCTTTTCATAGTTTTTCATTTGGCATAATCTGTCATTAATTATATGTGACTGTGATCACCCAACTAGTTTGAAAACAGAAGAGTCAGTGGAGGGTGGGGTTTTCATTTCTTGGAAGTACATTTAACTTCTAGTAAAATGCCTTCTAAGCATCTTTAAATAGCTGAAGAGTTTGGGGTTTTCTCAAAAAAAAAAAAAAATCTGGGGTAGATTTCCTTGGAACAATTAGTCACCTCCCAGCTTGGCTCTGGTTGCAAGTAGACAACGTCTACTGCAAGTAGACAACGTCACTGATCACCGTGGGCGACATAGGTCGTGGCTGATTTGTCTTTTCCCCACTTCATCAACAGGAGCGGCTCATCTCTCAAATTAAGATGGTCACCAAGGTGATGTTCCTGTACATTCCGCTCCCAATGTTCTGGGCCCTGTTCGACCAACAGGTAGTGTGACGTGGTGTTTCTGTACAAATGTCTGTATTTAGCCCAGGTTCTGTGCGTGCTACCACGGACGGGGCAGTAGCTAGTATTTAGCTCCTAGAGACGTTCTCTTCTGGTTTCCTTTTTTTGTGTGAATTTCATTTTTTAAATTTTATACTTAATAAATAATGTATTGTGTTTTTTTTAAATTTTTTAAATTTTTTTAAAATTTATTTTCAGCGTAACAGTATTCATTATTTTTGCACCACACCCAGTGCTCCATGCAATCCGTGCCCTCTCCAATACCCACCACCTCGTTCCCCCAACCTCCCAAACCCGCCGCTTCAAACCCCTCAGATTGTTTTTCAGAGTCCATAGTTTCTCATGGTTCACCTCCCCTTCAATTTCCCCCAACTCCCTTCTCCTCTCTAACTCCCCATGTCCTCCATGCTATTTGTTATGCTCCACAAATAAGTGAAACCATATGATAATTGACTCTCTCTGCTTGGCTTATTTCACTCAGCATAATCTCTTCCAGTCCCGTCCATGTTGATACAAAACTTAGGTATTCATCCTTTCTGATGGAGGCATAATACTCCATAGCGTATATGGACCACATCTTCCTTATCCATTCGTCTGTTGAAGGGCATCTTGGTTCTTTCCACAGTTTGGCAACCGTGGCCATTGCTGCTATAAACATAAACAGATGGCCCTTCTTTTCACTACATCTGTATCTTTGGGGTAAATACCCAGTAGTGCAACTGCAGGGTCATAGGGAAGCTGTATTTTTAATTTCTTGAGGAATCCCCACACTGTTCTCCAAAGTGGCTGCACCAACTTGCATTCCCACCAACAGTGTAAGAGGGTTCCCCTTTCACCACATCCCCTCCAACACATGTTGTTTCCTGTCTTGCTAATTTTGGCCATTCTATCTGGTTTCTTTTTTATACTTTATTTATTTTTAGAGCACACTGAGTTTCCTTTTTTTTTTTTTTTTTTTTTTAGATTTTATTTATTTATTTGACAGAGAGATAGAGAGCACAAGTAGGCAGAGTGGCAGACAGAGGGAGAAGGAGAAGCAGGCTCTCTGCCGAACAGGGAGCCCGATGTGGGACTCGATCCCAGGATCCTGGGATCATGACCCGAGCTGAAGACAGCCACTTAACTAACTGAGCCACCCAGGCTCTCCTCCTTTTTTTTTTTTTTTTTTTAAAGATTTATTTGAGAGAGATAGAGTGTGTATGTGTGTGTGCGCACGTGTGCCCGTGCAAGTTAGGGAAGGGTTAGAGGACAAGAGAGAGCTCCAAGCAGACTCCCTGCTGGGCATGGAGCCCGGCCTGGGGCTCAGTCCCTCAACCCATGAGATTGTGCCCTGAGCCAAAATCATGAGTCAGATGCCTAACCAGCTGAGCCCCCCAAGCACCCCACACTGAATTTCTTTAAAACAAAACAAAACAAAAAATTCTAGATGGTTCTATCCACATTTCTGTTGCAAAACAATGGAGAAAATTAAGTGTGTACAGGAGACCTAGGAAAGATTTGATCAAGGTATGTACGACTCTTACCCATTAAACTAAGAATAAAGAATTAGTTTTTCTGACACAATGTGCTCAGAGGATGTACAATATTGCCTTTTATGGGATCCATAGAATATTTAAGCTGAGAGGGGCTTGGTACCTCTCGCGCTAAAACAGAACGCGTAAGCTAGCAGTGTTTTCCAGGACTGGAGATGACTGCCCAAGCCATTCTGACCAGAGCAAGGAACTGGAACCCAGCTCACCGCCTTGTCACTCTGCTCTTGCTCCAGCAGACGTAGAAATTTCTCAGATTTGGGTTAAACAGCTCAATGCACGGTACTCAGTAACCAAAGTTATAAGATATTGTTTCTTCTAGAAACTGGAGCTTCAAAAAAAATTATAAGGTTTTATTGTGCAGGAAGGATTTTTTTTTAAGATTATTTATTTATGAGAGAGAGAAAGAATGTTCATGAGCAGGGAGAGGGGCGGGGGTGGGGGGGAGCAGGCTTCCCTCTGAGCAGGGGGCCAGACACAGGGCTCCATCTCGGGCCCTGAGCCGAAGGCAGTCGTTTAATCAACTGAGCCACCCAGGTGCCCCCAGGAAGGATTATTATAAGGGCAAAACATCTCTTGGAAAAAATTTGAGCAAATACACCAATCTCCTTATTTGCAAGTATGGGATTTAGACCAGCATCTTACACACAGGGAGGCAAATTTGCATGTCGGGTAGAAACCAGCTCTTGGAATCAGACCTGCACTAGAAATACACTCATTGCCTTTTAGTGGTGTGCCAAGGGGGAGTCCATAACCCTCCTGGAAGGTTAGTCACCTGTGACTAGGCTGTGGTGATCAAATGAGAGACTGTGGATAAAGCGATCCATGGCTGGTATCTGTTAAGAGCTCAAGTATGGGGTGCCTGGGTGGCTCAGTGGGTAGAGCATGCAATTCTTAATCTCAGTGTCCCGAATTCAAGCCCCACGTTGGGTGTAGAGATTACTTAAAAAAAAAAAAAAAAAAGAATTCAAGCAGTGGCCTATTTCCTGACTTTCCACGATGCCTTCTAAATGGAGTTGACAGATTATGCTGAAACCCGTATGTGTTCAGTCCTCCATGGAAATAATCACGTGTATGTGAACAGACCTGAGTCTCCTTTATACAAAATAGGTTGAACATAACTAGGCTGCCCAGGTTGAAATCCATTGCCCTCTGGACGGATTTCCACTGAGGACAGCCTAGACTGTCAGAAATGGCCCTTAGGCAATAATGATTTTCTTTTTTTTTTTTTTAAAGATTTTATTTATTTATTTGATAGACAGATTAGAAGTAGGCAGAGAAGTAGGCAGAGAGGCAGGCAGAGAGAGAGAGGGGAAAGCAGGCACCCCGCTGAGCAGAGAGCCCGATGCGGGGCTCGATCCCAGGACCCTGAGACCATGACCTGAGCTGAAGCCAGAGGCTTAACCCACTGAGCCACCCAGGTGCCCCAATAATGATGTTCTTGAAGCTGTGATGCCACTGAACGGAGGCCTCCTCCACCTTGCGGGTGACGTCATGTTTTCCAACAGGTCTCAGATGGACATCTTTGTGTTTCCTAAGGATAGCTGCATCTCAGAGTAGCGCTTTGTAGGTTCTTCATTGGGGGGCGGGGGACAACTAGATGTCATGTTACTTTCTGCAGCAGAAACACCATGGGTTTGGTTTTACCCAGTGTTCCGGTGCAGCTGGAAGATAAACTTGATGTTGGAAAAACATTTAAATCCCATAACACTCCAGACTTCGTTCTGGTTCTGGAAAAGTCTCAACCTTGGCTTGTAAAATGTTTAAACCCCCACCCCCAAATGATGCATTGAACGTATTCGTTTTTTAGGGCTCCAGGTGGACACTGCAAGCAACAGCCATGAATGGGAAAATTGTAAGTCCGGGGTATCAAGCTTCTCTACCTCCCCTGGTCACTGCTCCTTTGCTCCAATCCCTTTGCCCCCTTTCCCCTTCCCTGTCATGATGTTCCTCATCCCTCCCAGCTGATCCTCTCTGGGAACCTCTCAGTAAGACTTGTCCCCCCTCTTTTTAGGGAGCTATTGAAATTCAGCCGGATCAGATGCAGGTAGGAAGAAAATACTTAAGTTGCCTTCTGAGTTCAAAGTCACCTTTGAGACCACAGCTAATGGTTCATTTCCGCTCCCCCCGCAGACCGTGAACGCCATCTTGATCGTCATCATGGTCCCCATCATGGATGCCGTGGTCTATCCTCTGATTGCAAAATGTGGCCTCAATTTCACGTAGGTGACTGGCAGGTTGGAGGTGGGGTGAGGAAAGATTATGCCCCCTCCCACCACACCTCCTAGATGATGGGGTTTTTAAAGAATTATATTTGAATTAGAGGCTGGTACGCTGATGTTTCTGGAAATTTGCCCTTAAACTGAAAGTTCTATTAATGGCAGCCGGAAAATCCTCTAATTAAAGCGTTTCGTGTATGTAGACAATGGACATGTTAACGATCATCCCAAGTATCCCCTGTTTCTAGAAATTAAATGTAAAAATGCAAATTAGAGGCTATATTACCTTTACCCCTCTTTGTCTTGATCATAAATAAGAGAGCATGAGACAATTTCATTTGCTGTTTCCTAGGGAAGCTAGTTTTGTTTGGGTGGGTGGTGGGAAAGGAGTGTGATCGTTCGCTCGTGGGTATGAGGCTGGCGGAGAGTCATTCTTCCCCGTGTCTCCCAGCTCCTTGAAGAAGATGACAGTTGGGATGTTCCTGGCTTCCATGGCTTTTGTAGTGGCGGCAATCGTGCAGGTGGAAATTGATGTAAGTTGCCCTGATTCCCCAGGGGCCTTTCCTGCAGGTCGGGTGGGGCATTCAGAAGGCGTCTTTCTCCGTGACCGCAGGGAGGCCAGGGGCTAAGGCAGGGAGGTCCTGGAGCTAGGGACCATGTGGAGACACCACAGGGGCAAAACGGTCCCTCCAGGCAGCGAGCACCGTGGGTGCTCTGCACTGCGACAGGGCAGCTGGGAGGAGGGTCGGATGGGTGTGCTTTGGCAGGGGCAGGGAGATGACAGTTACATGGTGAGTTTCTGTGGACACGGTTTTTGTCATGGGAGTTGGAGTTTGTAGAACTTCTTTCACAATCTGAACGCCTAGGAAGTCTGGGGAGAGGGTCATCCCTGCCAAACAGGCAGCCTTTTGAAATGTTTCAGCTGTCTTCGGGAAGATGCCTTTTGTATTCTCGTGTTTCTAGTGATGTTAGTTCACACGCCAGTTTTCAGTCTGCCAGATCCACGGTGGCACTAAAGCAGATTCCTGGTGTCCTCCGTGTGAGAGCAGGCTAGAAGCGAGTGTTGTGTCGTGTGTGAGACAGGAGGTAAACACCCTCCTCCTGCTTCTCCCCTTCTCCATTCTCTGTCTCCTACCCTCAGTCTCCGTGTGTGTCTCTCTCTGGTTCTCTCTCCTTCCTTCCTTCCTTCTCTCTAATTTTTCTTGTTAAATTTTTAGGTGTGATAACATGTAGGGAACAAAAATTTACCATCTGACCCACGTCTCAGTGTACATTCAGTAGTGTTAAATGCGTTCACGTTATTGTGTGACTCATCCCCAGCAAACTTTTCATCTTGCAAAACAAAAACTCTGTGCCCACTTCCCCTCCCCGCCCCCCACCAGCCCGGCACTCCCCATTCTACCTTCTGTCTGCACGAGTTTGCTGCTGGTACTTCCTGTAAGTGGATTCGGAGAGTGCCCGTCCCTTGGGATTGGCTGATTTCACGGAGTCTGATTTCCTCGAGGTTCATCCATGTCACAGCGGGTGTCAAAATCTCCTTTTTTTAACAGTGGAATCCTAGCCTACTGTTGGACAGCGTTTCGTTGGTCTGTCTGTCAGTGGGCGTTTGAGTTGTTTTCACGTGTTGGCTTCCGCGTGTGGGGCTCCTGCTCATGTGGGTTTACTCGTTTGCTCCTGAACTGGGCTAGCTTTGTGCACAATGCATCGTGAAACTAGGATAGACGTTAGCACAGAATAGAATAGAATAGGTTGCTTTAGGGACCCTGGGATTGGAGAGAGAGCGCTGTGGGGAAAAGGCAGGAGCCCTGAACAAATGTATGGAGGCAGGAGGCATAGAGCACTTGTGAAAGGAGGTTTAGGGCACGGTCAGGCCGTGGCCGTGGCCGTGGCTCCCAGAGCTAGAGGGGACGACGCTGGCCTCCCAGGAGAGCAGATCTCCGGTGCTACAGCAAGATACACACTCATTTTGGTTGTGTTTGCTCTGACCCTCAGATAGGAGGCTTCCTTTCCTGGCATCCTTCAGCCTGGAGGTGTTAGGACCAACGGCAGCCTCTCCGTGATCACTTCCCTGTTCTGTATAAACATCTTCCTCTGGGTGCCGTTAGGCGAGCAATGGGAGGCCTCGAGGGGGTGTTTGGTCTCTCGGCCGGGACAGCTTTCCACGGCTGGAGGGTGGGGGTGCTGGTGACGGGGCCAGGCTGATCGTCAATCAGCACGGATTACATCACTGCCAGCTTTCTCTTGTTTCGCTCAGAGAACTCTCCCGGTCTTCCCCAAGCCCACTGAAGTCCAAGTTAAAGTGTTGAATATAGGGAACAGTAACATGATGGCATCTTTTCCTGGAATGCAAGTGACACTTCCCCAGATGAGTCAAGTAAGTAGAAAGAAATGCAACTTTCTCTTTTCTCTTCTGACCTGAGTTATAATAGGCTTGGGAGACACTGATCTTCTCGATCTTTATGTAATTCCTACAAGTATGGAAGTGAACTGCCTTAGTATCTCGGTCTCTTTGGGCTTCGCACTAGACCAGTGTGCCTCAGACTTTAATGGGCATGTGAGTCGCCTGGGGAATATGTAAAATTTTGCATTTTTAACATGCTCTCAGGGGAGGGGTGCCGTGGTTGGAGCGTGGAACCACACTTTAAATAGCAAGGCTCTGTCCGTGGTTCTCTACCATTTGGCTGCCTCAGGGACATCTGGCAATTTCTGGAGATGGTTTTCAGTGTCACAACGGAGAGCCTGCTGCTACTGGCATTTCAAAAGGAGGAAGCCAGGGAGGCTGACAGGACGGTTCCACAACCTAGACTTATCTCGTCCCAGATGTCAGCCCAGCCCAGGCTGGAAGGCCCTCATCTGGATGGTCACTGGTCTGAATTAGAGGTTTTTAACCTGAACTCCACATTAGAATCACCTGAAGAGCTCTGAAAATTCCAATAGCCCAGAGGTTTGGATTTACCTGGTCTCCTTCCTGTTCAGCCACAGTGGAGAGCTGCTCCCTTGGAGTTTATGAAACTGACGATCTTATAGAAAAAAGAAAATTTGACTTCTGGTGCCTGGAGCAGCCCGGGACTGATTTCCTTCCAGGTTATTCCTTTATCCCTGATGCTGTTCTCTGCCTCATGGTAGAGATGATTTCCAGAACATGTATTTTCAGAAAAAGAAACAAAAAGTAAAGTGCTGTGCAAAAAGCCTAATTCTTGCGTAACAGGAGACGTCATGACGGAGTCCATGGTGGGGGAGGGGCGGTGCTGAGACAAACCGATCCCAGCTCCCACAAGGCATTTTTTGATGCGTGTGAACATGAACTGAGGCAGAGCCAGACTCTATGGTATTAATTGTGACTCCTTCTCTCCCAATGCAGACAAATGATTTCATGACTTTTGCCGGAGACAAACTGACAAGTATAAACATTTCTTCTCCTGGTTCACCAGTCAATGTGGTGACTTATAACTTTGAGCAGGGCCATCGGCACACCCTTCTAGTGTGGGCCCCCAATAATTTCCAAGTGGTAAGTCGTTGGACACCTACAGCTGATTCTTTACTGTGAGTGATGTTGGCGATAGAGCCTTTCAGTTGTGTGGCATTGCTTTAACCCAGGTAGTATTGCGAGAGTTAGTCCTCAAGTTCTTCCTTCTTTGAGGATACAAGTCATTTGACTTCGAAGAAAACATTGGTGCATGGGAAGGGTTAATATTAATTTAAAAGTTAATTTAAAAATTTTAAAAGATCTTTTGTGGGGGAGGTGCCTGGGTGGCTCAGTCAATTAACGTGTCCGACTCTTGATTCCAACTCGGGTCGTGATCTCAGGGTTGTGAGATCGAGCCCCGCATTGAACTCCGTGCTGGGTGTGGAGCCTGCTTAAGATTCTTCCTGTGCCTGGCCCCCACACACTCCCTCCAAAAAAAAGAATTTGGGGTCATGGTAGTGGGAGTGTGTGAGAACATGCAAGTCACACAGAGTACATAGGTGCATTCTTAGCAACTTCTTGAGATAAACTTTTACATACATCTTAAACTGTATTGGTTAAAAAATCACACTGGGTAATTGGAAAGTTAAAACAGTCTCTGAAAAGAATATAGTGAAAACATCAGGTAAAAGCAATAAAAATACATGTGAGATATTTCATGACAAGATATCAGCATCTAGATGGGCCACGGAACACATTAGGAAACTGTGGAAGTAGAGTTAAACTGAGTGGAGGAGTGGGAGGTGTTCTGTGAGGTGACCTTCTGTGACTGTCTAGAAAACTGCCGTATGGAATTAAGACTTCTTGGTCGTGTATTTTATTAGGGAGCTCTTGAGTGATTTGTTCTCAATTCTTGAATAGTCGTGTTCTGTGGAAGCACTAGAAAGCAAACATCAAAAATTGTAGAGACTCATTTCACCTTCAGGAGAATCGGGATTGAAGGACGGAGCTTTGCAAATGTTATCATACGCCCTTAGCTCCTAGGATAAATGTCAACATCGCTCTTTTTCTCAAGTGCTGAAATGGTCATCTAAATTTATTCTAATGGATTAGATTTGAAAATGCTTTCTTTCTCAGGTAAAGGATGGCCTTAACCAGAAGCCAGAAAAAGGAGAAAATGGCATCAGGTATGTACTTTTCTTTAAAACTCTAGTCTTATCAGCTTCTTATGGAAGTAATGCCTTCCCATAGTAAAGTCCCACTGCAACAAGGCTGTAAAATGAGAGTATAGGAATTTATCCCAACAATGTAAGGCGGTTCAGCATTCTTAAAAATATCAATCGATATCATCTATCATCTTAATAAATTAAAGAGACAAATCCGTATCATCATATCCATGGATGCAGGAAAAGCATTTGATAAAATTCAGTGTCCATTTATGATTTAAAAAGAGCCCTCAGCAAACTAGTAATTGAAGGGAACTTCCTGACTCTGAAAAAGGATGTCTAAAAAACCCAAGCTACTATTACAATGAATGAAGAAAGTCTCAATGCTCTTCCCATAAGATTGTGCACACCTTCCATTCCTTTTCAACATCCTTCTGGGCGCCAGTGCAATGATACTGGAGAAAGAAGTAAAGATCTTAACTGGAAGGAAAGAAATAAAAACTATTCCTACTTACAGATGACATAAGGACCTGCACAGAAGGTCCCAAAGACTCTACCAAAAAAGTTCATAGACTCAATAAGCGTTTAGATATGAGTATAGAAATGTTACAAAATATAAGATTGACAACAAAAATCATCTTTCTATGTGCCAGCAATGAATGATTGGAAACTGAAAAATTAAAACTATACAATAGCTCCCCAAAAAGACAAACTACTAGGTACAAAGCTAATAAAAACATAGATGAGATTTGAGAACTAAAACTACAAAAGGCTTATGAAAAAAAACTAATGACGAGTGAAATCAATGGAGAGATATGCTAGCTTTGTTGGTTAGAAGGTTTAATACAGTGACAATGTCAGTTCTCCCCAGATGGACCCATAGGGTTAGTGCAATTACTATCAAAATCATAGCGTTATTTTTCTATGATTTTTTCCAGTTTTACTGAGATATAAGTGACAAAATCAATTATATTTGAAGTGGACAATATGATTCAATGTATGTATCCACTGTGAAATATTTACCAGAGTTAAACTAACACAGTCACCTTACAGTGAACTTTTGTGTGTGTGTGTGTGTGTGTGTGTGAGAGAGAGAGAGAGAGAGAGAGAGAGAGATAAGAATGCTTAAGACCTTAAAAAAAAAGAAGAAGAAGAAGAAGAAGAATGCTTAAGATCTAACTGCTTAGCACATTTGAAGTATACAATGTAGTATGACATATAGTCACCACATTGTACATTAGAACTTACTCATCATGGAACTAAATCTGTACCTTTCACACAACATTTCCCTGCTTCCCACCCCTCGGTCCCTGGAAATCACCATTCTACTCTTTTTTTTTCTATGAATCCAAATGTTTTTTAGAATCCGTATATACGTGATACCATGTAGTATTTGTCTTTGTCTGGCTCGTTTTCACTTACTGTTTCTAGGTTCATCTGTGTCACAATGGCAAGATTGCCTTCTTTTTAGTGGCTGAGTAATGTGTCCTTTTAATATATACATATAGATATATAGACATAGGTAAATTAGATTTCATTCAAACTGAAAACGTTTATTCTGTAAATCTCACTCTTAAGAGAATGAAAAAGGTATAAAATATTTACAAATCACATATCTGACTAAGTGTCTGTATCCAGAATATATAAAATACTCTTGAAACACAACTGTAAGGAAATAACCCCGTTGAAAAAGAGCAAAAGATTTAGACATTTCACCCAAGATATACAGATGGCAAAGAAGCACATGAAAATGGCTCAACATTGTTGGCCATTAAAAAATATAAATTAAAACCACAGTGAGTTGCATGACATACCTATTAGATGGATTTAATAATTTTTTTTTAACTGACAATGCCAAATGCTGGGGAGGAGACAGGGCAACCAGAACTCCCATGTTCTAGCTAACAGGAGTGCAAAATGGTACTAAAAAACAGTGAGGCAGTTTCTTATAAAGTTAAGGGTACACTGACCACACAACCCAGCTCTCCGGTTCTCGGGTATTTATCCTAGAGAAATGCAAACTTATGTCAACATAAGAACCTAAACATAAATGTTCATAGAAATCCTATTCGGAATTGCCAAAGACTGGAAGTCACCCAATGACCTTGAGTGGGTGATGGATCAACAGACAATTGACTGTAGACTATACTACATCCATACAACAGAATAGTTCTTAGGAAAAAGGAACTAGTGATACAGGCAATAATATAAATGAATTTCAAATGTATTGTGCCATGAAAGAAACCTGTCTTAAAACTTACATAGCTACTGTGTAATTCCATTTATGTGACATTCTGGAAATGCCCCCCACCAACAAAAGATAAGGATGTGGGAACAGATCAGTGGTTGCCTTGGGTTAGGAGGGGAGGAGAGGTTTGGCTACGGGTCTGTGTGAGGGAGATGCGGGGGCCGATGGAACTGGTCCATATCTTGGTGGTGATGGTGCTTCTCTGAATCCAGACATGTGTTCAAATTCATAGAATTGTACACCAGAAAGCCAATTTACTGTAAATGTGCTTTTTAACAAAGATTTTATTTATTTATGTGAGAGAGAGAGCATGAAGGGATAGGGTTAGAGGGAGAAGTAGACTCCCTGCTGAGCAGGGAGCCCAATGCAGGGCTCGATCTCGATCTTGGGACTCTGGGATCAGGACTTGAGCTGAAGACAGACACTTAACTGACTGAATCACTCAGGCAAACCTGAAAATACACTTTTTAAGTAAGATTAGAACATCTGAATAAATTGGGGGAGAAACGCGGATAGGGCTCCTATTGGCCTCAACTCTTACAGCCAATCTCTGTTTCCCTGTGACACTCCTTAACAATTCCAGATTTCAGCTTTTACCAGTTACCAGTAAAACATGAACTAGTAGAGAGAAAGTGTATGATTAGGAGGATGAATATTAACTTACTAATGGAAATTGTGAAGACATGGAATTAACTTTTCATCTCTCTTTACCTCTGGCTTGTTTCACATTGTTAACATTTGTAATGTTTACTTTTGTGGGTTCTCCATGTGCTAGGTCAATTCTACAAATGATTAATAGACAGAAATTACAAGTTGACTATCAAAATATTAGTCACAATGCACTAAAAGCCTGAAAGGGAAGGAAATGTAACTTTATATCCTTGACAATATATCCTCAAATGGAAATGTTCTGAATGTCAAGGTTAATTGGAATAGCCTATTCCATACCCTGAATTGTCCCATGGTTCTACATCTTTAAACCAAGGTTTTCTTGCACAGCTTTTGGGTTTTCCTGTGACTCACTTGGCCTCTTGTTGACAAAAGCATATGAGCCTTTACCTCCTGGGTGATCCAGAGAATGGACCCAGGGAATTCACCTTCCTCTTGGAGAACCAACTCTTCAGCACACCCTTTGATGTAACGAGGGCATTTTGCTCTGTGGTCCTTGTGATGCCACTGTCCTCACAGAATTTTTACCATTTGTCCAGATTAGTGTCTTTCTTTCGTGAATTCTGGGTCACCTTTCTTGTTTGGCTGCAAACTTGTGCCCAGATATCTGACCGAGAAAATCTGTGAGGCAATTTGCAAGTCCTTGCTTGCCCAAAAATGCTTTTCTGTTCTCCTGCTTAGTCATAGGTTGGCCGCCATTTTCTTCCCAGAGTCCTGGAGGCTTGTCTCTATTGGCATCCAACACCCAGCTGTGCTCAAACACACACACACACACACACACCATCTGCCACTCTCTGTAGTTGATTTAATTTCCCCCTCACCAAGCATTGGGGATCTTCTTTCTCCTTGGTGTTCTCACATATCTCTGTAGTAAAACTACATGTGAATAGTAGCCAGCACTATGTTCTTTTGATTTTTGGTTCCTTCTCATTTTCTTTGTTCTCTTCTGTATGAGTTTGCTAAGGCTGCCATCACAAGGTACCATAGGCTGGAAGGCTTAAAAAACAGAAAATTATTTCCTCATGATTCTGCAGGCTTGAAGTCCAACATCAAGGCATTGGCTAGATTAGTTTTGTCTGAGGCCTCTCCCCTTGCCTTCTCTGTCTTTACATGGTCTTTCTTCTGTGTGTCTATGTCCTGATCATCTCTTCTTCTAAGAACACCAGTGATCTTGGATCCCTCATGACTTCATATTACCTCTTGAAAGGCCCTGCCTCCAGGGGCTCCTGGGTGGCTCAGTCAGTTAAGCATCTGCCTTTGGCTCAGGTCATGATCTTGGGATCCTGACATCAAGCCCCACGTCAGGCTCTGTGCTCAGTGCTGAGTCTGCTTTTCCCTCTCCTTCTGCCCCTCCCTGACTCACGCACACATGCACACACATTCTCTCTCTCAAATAAATAAAATCTTTGAAAAAAGAATAAAGACCCTATCTCAAATAGAGTCACATTCTGAGGTCCTAAGGGTTAGAATTTCAACATATGAATTGGGGGAGGGGTGGAGATACAATTCAGATTGTTCTTCTGTCCTGCACACATGCATATACATACAGCTGTCCTGCACACCTGGAAGGAAATCCTCTAATGCTGGTCATCTGGCCCTTTCCTAATCTTTGCGTCTGAGTCTCTGAGCTGGAAGTACCTCTGGGATGTCCTTGGTGGCTCAGAACCATCGTTTTGATTTCTTCAGAAATGTCTCTAAAACTTTGGAAACTTCAAACAGTCTAAATTGTGGTATCCTTTCTTGTTCTGGTGCTATGCTAAAGTTTCATTCTTCTTTAAAATTGTCTTTGTTGAGATCTTGGGAAAGGACACATAAGATCAGCAACATTTTACCTCACCAACCCACTCATGTAGTAAAAGATAAGCCAGAAACTTTTTTCTTTTAATTGGCATCATCATATCTTCCGTGGATCAGAAGATTGATTATTTCAGCAATGTCCAAGAGACAATCCATAAAATGGGGAAGTTCTGAAAAACCAATGTCAGAAACTAACTGACAAATAGAACAACTTTGAGAAAGCCAGGAGGTTGGATTTTGGAATAATATATGAATTAAAGAAAGAGTAGAGAGAATTTTAAACACAATGGAATCGTTTTAATTATGTGGTATCAGTAAGTTGTGAGACTTCTGTGGACTACCTTCAACAGGGTCCTTTCAGGGGCAACTGGGTGGCTCAGTTGGTTAAGTATCAGACTCTTGATTTCAGCTCAGGTCATGATCTCAGAGACATAAGATCGAGGCCTGCATTGGGCTCCACGTTGAGCATGGAACCTACTAAAGTTTCTCTCTCCCCACTCTTCGTTTGCCCCTCCCTCCAATTACACATGCTTGCTCACTCTCTCTCTCTCTCAAAAAAAAAAAATGACAATACTGGGGTCTAAATTGGTTGAGAATTTGATATTGATCTTTCTCATGAATTTTTTAACATTACATATTGCTCTCTCTCTCTCTCTATATATATATATATATATATATTTACAAACAATGTTCTTGAGAATGTTTTTAAACTTAATATATTATGGTCCTCTGTGTGTTCTGCAATATTATATATTATAAAGTATAGTATAAAATATTTTAATACTTATCCATATTTCTATAAGTATCCCTTATCCACTCACACAAACCACTATATAATATTCCATTGCATGTACATACCACAATTTATTTACCCATTCTTCAAGGAAATTTAGGTTGCTTCCATTTTTCCAAACAATACTCCAATTCCCATTCATATATGATTTTCTTTGTCCCCATGTACAAAGTTTCTCTAAAGAGGTGGCCTTTAAAGCTTTTATCATGGGGTGCCTGGGTGGCTCAGTTAGTTGAACAACTGCTTTTGGCTCAGATCATGATCGCAGAGTCCCGGGCTCGAGTCCCGCATTAGGCTCCGAGCTCCACGAGGAGTCAGCTTCTCCCTCAGACCTTCTCCCCCTCATGCTCTCTTTCACTTATTCTCTCTCAAATAAATAAATTATAAAATCTTTATAAAGCTTTTACCACATCCAGTAAAAATATTTAAGCATATAATGCATGAACATGGTATCTGTTAAAATTATATATAATTATTATACCAAATTAATTTGAGCATTATAAGTAATTTAAAAATATATTAAGAGAATGAGAAAAATTTTAAAAATTTTACAAGTATTTTTATTCATTAGTGGTACAAAAATCATTAATGTAGATGATGTGATTATATATGCTTCATTAATTTCTAAAAAGCTCAATTTCAGATTTAGAAAAATCTAGGCATAGGCTTAGTTTTAAGTTTGGTTCATTTCAAGCCTTGGTTTCCATGACTATCATACTGAAAAAGATCTTTCAAGGAGGGAGTATGGTCATAAGTAGATTAAAGAGAAATCTTCATTTAAAGGTAGTTGTGGGTTTATTAAAATCATTTTGGTACTAAAACAACCAGATACCCATACGCAGAAGACTGATGTCAGACCCTACCTGAGACCACACACAAAAATGTACGCAGTGGATCATAAACCCAATATAACTAAAACAATAAAATTTATAAAGGAAAAATAACAATAAATCTTTGTGACCTGGGGTTAGACAGCAGTTTCTTGGATACAGAGCCAATAAATAAATAAATAAATAAATAGTCACTTGGGCTTCGTCACATGGAGAGCTTTCGTGCTACAAGTGATACCGTCATGACAATGAAAAGACAGCTCACAGAATGACAGAAAATATTTGCAATCATATAATTGATAAGAGATTCTGAATACAGAAGGAAGAGCCAGCTCAAAATTAAAAAGACAAATAACCCAGTATCTTAAATGGGCAAAGTATTGGGAGAAGGTGGGGGGGTGGGATTATGGACATTGGGGAGGGTATGTGCTTTGGTGAGTGCTGTGAAATGCGTAAACCTGGTGATTCACAGACCTGTACCCCTGGGGATAAAAATACATTATATGTTTATAAAAAATTAAAAATTAAAAAATAAAAAATAAATAAATAAACGGGCAAAGTATTTAAAGAGATGTTTCTCTGGCACCTGGGTGGCTCAGTGTGTTAAGCCTCTGCCTTCAGCTCAGGTCATGATCTCAGGGTCCTGGGATTGAGTCCCGCATCGGGCTCCCTGCTCAGCAGGGAGTCTGCTTCTCCATCTCCTGCTCCTCCATCTTGTGCTCTCTCTCTGTGTCAAATAAATGAATGAAATATTTAAAAAAAAGAGAGAGAGAGAGAGAGGTTTCTCCAAAGATAGCACAGAAAAGTCAAAAAGTCTAGGAAAGAAGTGCAACATCATTAATTATTGGGGAAATGAGAATCAAAACCACATTGAGGTACCACTTCACACTCACCAGGCTCTCACCAAAAACCAAAACAAAAGCAACCAAGAAAACAGGTAATAACTTGAATCCTAAGTTCAAGGATTTCGAGTGTGGTGGGGATGTGGGCACATCAGAAGACTTTTACACTGCTGGTGGGAATATAGAATGATAAAATGATGCAGACAATTTGAAAAACTCTTCCTCAAAATGTTAAACAGAGAGGTACCCTATGAGCCAGCCATTTCACACGGAGATGTCCGCCCAACTACGTAGCTCCTGCTGGCCCAGGTCAGGAGTCCGTTCTCAGTGAGGCACCTGTCACACTACACCAGGTCAAACGCCCATGGACTTTAGGGCCTGAGCTTAATTCAGAGAAATGTTGTCCCAATACCTAGAATTTGACCAATATTACTTGTCGCCGCAAAGCCGATGAAATGTGGCCACATGTTTTAGGAATGTTCAGGTTAAATTGTTGTCTGCAGTCCTTGGGTGTACGATCTTATGAGTGCCCATCCTTTAAATTGGATAATCTGCTGAAAGCTTTCCCTCAGCTGTCCAGGGGAAATCCACTAGTCGCATTGGAGGCAGCACCCTTCTGGCTGGTGTGCTGCAAGAGCATCAGGGTCTCCTATAGCCTGGAGCACTGAAGGAAGGGATCCGATCTTCTGTCCATCCTGTCACCATCTTTATGGTCCTTTGAAGGCAAGCCGCTTAGGCATAGAGGACTTTGCAGCCCCTGGAAGCCTTGAAACCCAGGACCAAGGCTTTGGGTGCTACACTCCCATCCAAGCTCTAGAAGAGCGTCAGTCACCACTGTTCCAGGTCCTGCAGACACAGAACTCCCTCTCGGAGGTGAGCTCCCCAAAAGTGTCTCTGGTTGCCGGACCGACCCTTTTCTTCCTCTCCACTCTTTGGGGCCCCTCCCTGCTCAGGCTCCTACAGGTAAAGGACAGAAAATGGCCTTCCATCCCCAACCCCCAGAAAGAAGCCCGGACGGAGACTGTTCGGGTACTAAGCAACTTCTACTTTGATCTTTTAGTTCTTTAAAGCTTCTGAGCAAGGAATACAGAGCACTGCCTTCTTGAAGGGGGAACCAGCTCCTGTTTCCATCCAGGCTAATATCCCAACACACCATTGAACTACTCCTAGTTACCAGGCACTTAGAACAGCTCCAGGCAGAAGACTGTGGTCAGCTCTTGTGGGTGTGTTCTCCTGAGTGCGTCAATAATAACAAACCTGGGTTGGCTTCCTTCTGCCTTTATAAGTCTAGAACTCTTCCATAGACATTTTAAGTCCCTTCCAAAAGAGATCACAGTCCAAGTTCAGGGGCATATACTGTGACCTAAATAAAGTACCCCTTGGTCCAGTCACAAGACGGATGGTTTTCTGTTTCAGATTTATAAACAGTTTTGATGAGAGCTTCAACATCATCATGGATGACAAGGTTTATGTGAATGTCACCCGTTACAATGCCAGCGAGTATCAATTTTTTCCTTCGGGCGTGTAAGTACCTCTCCTAGACACTGTGCTCCCAAGTTCAAGGATTTCAAGTATTTTTCCTTAAACATTACATTGAAGCTGTTAATACCAGGAAAGTTAACCTATATCATTCTTTCTTTCCACAGAAAACACTTTACGATAAACTCAACCCAACAGATTCCGCAAAAGTGTGAAAGAAATTTCCAAACACCCAACCTGGAATTTGGTAGTGCGTTCACCTATGTCATTGGAAGGACGGTCAGTGAGTCATTCTGTTGAATCCGAAGTTCTACTCAAACATTTAGGACCTGGTCATGACTGAAATGGAGGAACATTAGCATCTGTGTTTTAAACAGGCTTTGAATTCATTCAGTTGGCCACTAGTTCTTTAACTCACTGTTGACTTCAGTGTGCTGTTATTTTTAGAATAAAACTAAACAGACAACTGAGGCTGACTAAAAGTCCACGTTGACCAGTATCTGATGTCTCTTCCTAGACTATTTACATGGACTTACAAACTTTGAGTTCAAAGAGATGGCAATGTTTTAAACAAACCCTGACTTCCACTCTACTGTCTGATTTAAGAGGAAAATGCTAGTGAACAGATTTTCAAAACCAACGCCATTTCGTCGAGAGGACAAAATGCACTGTTGCATATTTTAAAAGGGCATAAGGGCTTGTATTGCATAGAGCGTTGAGTGTGGTGCATAAACAGTGAATCTTGGAAAACTGAAAAAGGTAAAATTAAGATGTTAAAACAAATAAATAAATAGATAAATAAAAACCGTATTTATTTGACAGATTGTATGACATGGTTCTAGAAGTCCAAGCTCCATTTGCCTGTTTGAGCAGTTTTTATTCTAGAAGCAATTCTCCATTTTAATATCTTCTCTCTTCTGCCTTATTGGTTTAGCATATCGGCTGCCCTGAACTGCACATCTTTGAAGATATTTCGCCCAACACAGTTAACATGGCTCTGCAGATCCCACAGTATTTCCTCCTCACTTGCGGCGAGGTGGTTTTCTCTGTCACGGGACTGGAGTTCTCATATTCTCAGGTCTCTTGGTCATTGTTTCTACCACCCTTCTCATACCCCCACCCCCGTTGGGACCTAACTTCAATAAGCAATATATTTATAGTTTAAAAGATTCTGGGGGGAGGAGGGAAGGTTCTAGAAAGCATTATGGTATCTTCCATCAAACAAGGTGTTTGAGATCCCCCAAGTCATGTTTTTATCAAGTAATAATATGACTGTTTAACTTCTTGGGTGCATGTATCATATGATTCTGCATTCCCACATCCTATACCGGAGATTTACAGCCCTGAGGGGGGGAAAGCTGTATTAATGATCGTGACCAGGGCCACGATAGGCAGCAGAGTCTATGTTCTGAAACAACTAAATGATATTAACTGTTCATTATGGTGTCCATTTCTGGGTTGTGTCCTCATAATCGTTAAGACTCAGGTGAGATCTCTCCATAGCTACATGCTGGTTGAAGACCAGCTTTAAAAAGTTGAAAGATATTGCTTTCAACTGTTCAAGATGAGACTCATGAGGTAAATTCTGCTGATTAGAAGCTAGTTTCTCAACAATTTCATCAAAATACAGTTAAGGTCATTGTGACCCTACAACGCCTAGCACCTTTAAGTCTTGCGGTGAAGATCGTAAATATGAGTTGGACAGTCCCTTTCTGTGATGACCTCACTGTGTGACCTCACAGTCGGATAAAATGACATATCATAGGTGACAAGAGGGGTGTCGTGACGTGACAGGGAAGCTCACAGCAGAGCAAGCTCCTGGCCCAGAGAGTAGCCTCCATTTAGGGGAAAGAGAACGGGATGGATGGCTCTGCTTGGAAACTCTTCTGTAGACACAGAATTGATTCATCTGTAGATTTGCCCATTTAACTCAGGACAACAACGCTGTGAGAATGTGGAGAGTGGGAAACAAGGAATTCTTGTATGTTCGTACATGAGTGTTTGGGGTGTCTTGTTACCCAAGTGATAAGCCTTTTTATATGTGACCCCACATATAGATGCGAAACCCACTTTCGATGCGCATTTTTAGGGCGGACTGCCCAACTGAATGCATTGGTAAGTTGTGTTCTGCAGCTGTGCCGTTGCCATCTAGAGACTGACTGTGTGTTGTTTCCCCAGGCCCCCTCCAACATGAAGTCAGTGCTTCAAGCAGGATGGCTGTTGACGGTGGCTGTGGGCAACATCATTGTGCTTATCGTAGCAGGAGCAGGCCAGTTCAGTGAACAGGTACGGGGTGGGGAAAGAGTCTGTGTGTGTCTGTGGTCATTATGACGACTCTCCCTCACCACCTCTGTATACACATGGTCATCTAAGCTAATGGTCAAATAAAACCAGCCAGAGAGGATGATGACCAAATGCGTTTTTGGCCAAATGTGTGCCGATTCTTTGTATTTCTACTTGGTTGTGTACAGTTATATAGTGACAGACAAAATACCAAGATTTGCCTTAATATACCTATAACCTAATGTGGTTTACTATCAAAGGAAAGATCTTTCCTAGCTTCTGTGAATGTTGCATGATGGCCCCAAGCCAGACATGTTTTCCAGAAAGTTTCATGTTACCTAAAGTTAGAGCCCTTCTGAGGGTAGTTGTAATTTTTCCAGCTAACATAAAATGAGAGCGTCTCTGAAACTGAAACCCTCTCCTTTAGCATTTCAGTATTTGTCTTGTAAGGGGGTCGTCCCTTACTCTATCAGTTTGTTCACTTCCCCCTCCAAGTCCCATCAGAGCATGCACCCCTGCTGTGAGCTCGTAACCTCAAGATTCTGCCAAAGGATGATGTGGAGGTCTTAACTTAGAACACTTCTGCATGTTATTTTTTGCTCAAGAGTACTGTATGCTGTTCTGTTGGTCCCCATCCTTCTAGAGGCCAGCTCTGTCCCTTAACATGGGTTTTTCAGAAATTTTCTCTCATCCTCCCAGAGTCTTGGTTTCTGCCCTCCTGTGTGGTTCCAAAAAAATGTTATCTTTGTACTTGGGCATTCAAGAAAAGCCGGCCATTCCGGATCTATGGTAGTCACCTACCAATTCTCCATCACAGTTCAATTGCAGAGCACCTCCTACCTAGACATAGCAAGAAAATGTACTCCCAAAGCACACCGTACCATAACCTGCGTTGTTTTTGTTTTTTTCTTGCTCCAACTCCAATTCCTTCCAAGTGGGCTGAGTACGTTCTATTCGCGGCGTTGCTCCTGGTGGTCTGCGTGATATTTGCCGTCATGGCCCGGTTCTATACTTACGTCAATCCAGTGGAGATTGAAGCCCAGTTTGATAATGAGGATGAGAAAAAGAACGCAGAGAAGATGAATATATATTGCACGACACCTCCTGTCTCACAGACACAGATGTGAATGTCAGGAAGCAAGTGGAGAATGGACTGGGGTCCAGAACACGCCCTGACTTCTGTCCCCTGGTGGCAGGACACTCTGATGGGGAAGACTTTGGAATTGTGAACCAAGAAAGCTTTTTTCCAAGCAGCCAGCAATGAACCTAAACCTCAGGAAGAAGTCTTTTTCTTTTAAGAAAAGTCATATTTAAAGCAAACACACACACACATATACACTCTTTTCTACAATGGCGAATCCATACCCTGCCTTTAACTCCTTTTCTACCACATAAATGAAGTTGTTTTGGACTAACTAGTCATTTTCTGAAAGAGTGGCAAAGTTGTATATTGTTTGCATTCTAACTCTCTTTGGAAACACTGTTAAGTGAGGCAGGAGCTGGTGTGAAAAGTGAATTTACATGCTTTAGAATGGCATGTGATAAGCACCAGCTAGTATTAATGGATAACTTTACCTTTTGTTTTTTTGTTTTGTTTTTTCCATGCCCTACCTCTGCTTAACTTTTGTGTGACTCAAAAGACCACTCAGGTAATGGCCAGTAATGATTTTTTGGAGTTTCAAAGATGAAATACATTCCTACTCTTAAGACTAGGAGTCTGTAAGTTTTGGGGGTAGGATAAGAAATCTGTGTCCCGATTCTAAAATTTGTGTGCACTCAATAAAATGGCATCAGAAGTTGGAAAACAGTATGAACAAAAGCAATGTCCACATATAATAAATTCCAGGAACATGAAATACCAAGGTTTGTTTCTTCCTGGTCCTCTTTTTTCCCTGGGGAAATAGATACCCAAGATTCTCTTCAATTACTTAGTTTTGTATGTGCATATGTATGTCCCACCTTGAAGTGTTTTTCTCAATACAACCATTTTTTCTGCTCAAAAACAATTCCTTTTTAAAAAAACATTTATTTCTTTTGGGGGGGGCACACGTGGAGTGGCAGGGAGAGAGAATCTCAAGCAGATTCTGTGCTGGGTGCAGAGCCTGATGCAGGGATCAATCCCATGACCCTGAGATCATGATCTGAGCTGAAATTAAGAGTTGGACACTTAACCAACTGAGCCACCCGGGCACCCCTCAAACAAAAATTCTTACAAAATAGTGTAAATTATTCATGCTTGATTCGTCCTATCAGTACTTCTCTCAGGTATCAGACCCAGAGTAGTTCTACTTTGTCCCTCTGACAAAAACAAGAAGCGGTTCTCAAACTTTTGCACAGCCCAAGAATGGGCTCGAAGCCCAAGATGGACAGCCGAGGGCGGGGCTCGATGGACAGGCCGTCTGTGGGGAAGGGAGACTGAACACCGGAACTTGCTTGTGTGATCCATCCGGAGGAAGGGCCCGTGGTGGACTTCCAAGATGCTTCGTGCAAAAACTCTTCATCGCACTGAGGACGCGGACTGAAGGGGAGGCTCCAAACCCAAAGTGAGAAACATGATGTGAGTCAAACCCTGCTGAAGGCCTTTCCTACCCTTCAGATCAAGCCCTCCTTCCTCCACTGAGGCTTACAAGATGGTTTTTTTTTTTAAATTAATTATTTATTTATTTGACAGAGACACAGCGAGAGAGAGAGAGAGAACGAGGAGGAGTGGGAGATGGAAAAGCAGGCTTCTTCCTGAGCAGGGAGCCCGATGCGGGGCTCGATCCCAGGACCCTGGGATCATGACCTGAGCTGAAGGCAGACGTTTAACGACTGAGCTACTTAGGTGCCCCAAGAGGTTTTTTTTTGTTTTTTTTTTTTTTTTAAACTCATGACACATCTCCTTTCTCTCTGCTCACATGAATCAGACTAACAGTGACTTTCTTCTGGAATGCATCAAGTTCTCATTTCCAGGTCAGGAGAAAAATCGAGTCCTGAGACATGCTCTCTACCAGCTTTGCCCACCCAGGCTGCCTGGCTGAGTTCTCTTCACTTTCAGGCTTAAGGCCTCCTCCCCGGGAGGCTTCCCATCCCCCAGCCCGGCTGTCCCACTCCCTATGCCCTGGTCGTCCTCACTGCCCAGCTCTGTCTAGGCTAAAAGCTGAAAGCTTGTGTCTTGTTCTGTGGAACTCGGCGGGCCTGGACGTGTTACACGAACACAGAAGCCTTGGGCCGGGAGGGGTGAGATGGTAGATGATGAGGATGAGCCGAAGGGAGTCTGGCCGGCGCGTACCGCTCCCATCACTCTGCCCTCTCGCTTACATATCACGCCTCTGACGGGGCAAACCAGGGCTCCAGTGCGGAGCTCTCGCTGGCCGTGTCTGCTCTTGCCTGTCGCTGCAAGAGAGCGGATCCTGGATCCTCTAGAGATACTCTCATCCTACGTGTCCGTGCAGCGGCTGCGTGACACCGGGCGAGTCTTGACCTTTCCGGTGTCATTTCTCCTCCAAGGCAAAGCATACCACACACTCTGAGGTTTTAAAAACCCTCTGTTTCAGGGTGGCTGGCACGCAGTAAGCTCCCAAATAATTTGAATGAACTCCCCGCTCTGCTCTGATAGTAACACTGTGGTATGCTTTGCCTATGAAGGGAAATGATGCCTACGTGATCTGCGCTGCAGTTATTTCCATTCCACAGAGGGGAACACAGCCACAGAGTAACCAAGTAATCTGCTGAAGGTCACGTCCACAGTCTGGTTGCAGAGCCCAGGCGGCTGGCCACACCACAGACCTGTCGATTTCAAGGACAGCGTGGATTAACTCAGTGTGAGCCTTACAACAATCCGAAAGAAGGCCTTATTTCTCCCATTTCCGAGATAAGAAAAGTGAGGAACAACCAGCTGAAGTTACTTGGCCCGGGCCATCTCCCCGGCAGAGGGCCAAGCCAGGGTTTGAACGCAAGCCAGTGGGAGCAGAAAGGCCTGCCTCCTAAGCCCCTGGGCTATTCTGTGTCCTTCCGCAGAGCAAAATGCAAACACGTGATGGGGCACCGGCTGAAGGGGATCCCAGAAAGCTTCCAAGAGGCAGCCGTTCCCTCGAAGCCCAAGATGGACAGCCCAGGGCGGGGCTCGATGGACAGGACGGGCCGTCTGTGGGGAGGGGAGACTGAAACAGAAAAGATGAAACACAGTTTACCGTCGTAGGAAGGAGGCCTCCTCGAAGGCCTGTGTGATGTGCTGGAAACACCGGAAGCTGCTCCCAGGGGTCTGAGCATCGTGCCAGTGGGAGGCCCAGCCCTGGCTCCTGGGGGTGGGCTTAGCTCTGAAGACTGCCTGCTGCAGGGCAGTGGCCTGGGGGGAGGGGGGAGGCCTGAGTCACCGAAGGAGTAGTGGCCGGCGACAGCGCAGGAGAGAAAAGGAGACAGGGGAGTCACAGCAGGCAGAAGACAGCAGAGAATGTGCAAGCCATCCTGAGTACTTTTTTTTTTTAGTTGCGATAAAGTACACAGAACAAAACTTGCCCTGTGGCCATTCTTAAGTGTAGGGTTTAGTGGCGTGAAGAGCGCTCGCCTTGCTGAACAAGCGCTCCCCGTTCCCGCGTGCCAGGCTCCGTGGGTTATGTGTCTGCTTTGGCCTCAGGTCATGATCTCGGGGTCCTGGGATCGAGTCCTACATCAGGCTCCTTGCTCAGCCGGGAGCCTTCTTCTCCCTCTGCCTGCTGCCCGCCCCCGCTTGTGCTCACACACAAATAAATGTCTCTGACAAATAAATAAATAAGAACTCCCCATTCCCAATCCTCCCAGAGCCCCCAGAAAAATAAAAAGCAATTCTCCTTCGACCTGCCTCCGCCCTGTGGTGTCGGAGGGCCTGCGGGCTTTCTAGAGAGAAGCCCACACGTCAGGGGCCTCTGACTCCAACCTGATCAAAGGCAGTGGAGAGAGGGCCCGGGCCTGGGGCTCTGAGGTCCGCCTGCGGGGACCCAGCCCCACTCCAGCCCCGGGTTCCCTCATCCCGCTAACCCCTGCCAGTTCACGGCCGATGGAGTTTTGGCGGGATGTCAGCTCTGGTTCGCTCTAGCGAGACTTGGCGGCTCCGTGGGGGTGAAAGGAACCGGGGCTGGGTGCGGCGGGCTGCCCTCTCCGAGCCCCTGGAGCACAGCCAGGCACGTCTTCGAGCCTCGTGGGAGTCAGAGCACTGGTCCCGGGCAGCCAGCCTTTGTGCCTGGGGACTGTCCGGTCCTGAGTGCTGAGCCCAGAAAGTGCTTCCCTGAAGGTCTCTCTCAACTGCTCTCCGCCCTTCTCACCGGGAAAGAGAGAAGGGAGCGTCAGGCCACCTGTCGGGGAACTCGGTTTGAGAGCTTTCCCCAGCCTTGCTGACACCCGCAAAAGAGGCCGAGAACCCCTTCCTCAGCTGGACTTTGGGGCCCAGACGACGGCTGTTCAGCTGGGATTTGGGTCACCGGTCAGAATGAGCTCCGGCAGGACTTGAACTAACCTTGGCTAAGTCATGAGACGTACTGGGGCCCTTGGTTCAGTTTACAAACCTGGAAGGAATTCTTAACACTTTCCGCTCGGCTACTCAGAGTCACACCCAGGTGTGTCCAATGAGCATTAAGGACCTACAGCCGGCGTCCCCGGAACCAGGAACCAGGGAGAGCTTCGCGGAGGAAGTAGTGTTCTAAGAGGAAGCGGGAGATTTCTCTCTCCCTCTCTCCGCTGTCCCTCCCCCCTCTCCCTCCTCCTCTCCCGACCACCCTCTCTGTTTTTCTCTCTCTCCACACAGCAAAAAGGCAGCTATCAGGGCATCTGGGTGGCTCAGTCAGTGAAGCGTCTGCCTTTAGACAGATCCAGAGATCATGATCTCCGGTCCTGGGATCGAGCCCCAAGTCGGGCTCCCTGCTCAGTGGGGAGCCTGCTTCTCCCTCTCCCTCCGCCCCTTCCTTCCCCACCCCCATCTTGTGTTTGCTCTCTCGCTCGCTCGCTCGTTCTCACTCTCCCAGATAAATAAGTAAAATCTTAAAAAACAAAAACAAAAGGGCAGCTGTCATAAGGCAGGAAGAGTGGCCTCACTAGAAGCTGACCCTGACGGCACCTTGATCTTGGACTTCCAGCCTCCAGAACCGTGAGAAAATTATTTTCTGTTGTCTAAGCCCCCAGGCCTGTGGTATTATTGGTCATGGCAGCCCATGCTGATGAATTCAGGGACCCACTGTCCCTGTTGGTCTGGGTTTAAGGGAGTTCCAGGGCCAGCCCTGGTGAGACTGGGTATGGAAAATGCCTGGGCTTCATACAGTGCAAGGTATGCAATAGGTGCTCTATAAATGCTAGCTAGCAATTATTATTTTATCCCTTCAACAACTACTTAGTAAGCACCTGCTCTGTGCTAAATGTGCTTTAGAATACTGGTGGTTACAAAATAGATAAATAGATAAACTTGGGAAGTTTACAAGCCTTTAGTTACCTGGACCAAATCACAGGGGTCTCGGTGTGACAGGGTTCATAGTGGAAGATGCGTCAGACTAGGAGAACAAAGGCCAGGTAAGGTGGGGCTCAAGGCAGCTGGCCCTTAGGCACTTCTCTCAGCTGTCCCCCAGCAAAAGCCACCAAACCAAACAGTCACCTCCATTGCTTCCTGTTTCTAAAAAATGGGGAGCCTAGGAAGATTGGTAGCATCAGGGCCTGGTCAGATGTGCACAGTGTTTTGCCAAATGGCTCTGGCCAAACCTGGCCAAACCCCACTGCCGCGAACTTTCCTTTTGACAGAGCCCGGGTATGACGCACGGTTTGTCTGGAAGTGCCGCCGCTTGGCCACAAGGTGGCGGACGAGAACACGCTTGGCAATATGTAGCACCAACAAAAGGCTTTTGTAAATGTCAGAAAGGCTTATCATACATTTTTCATGCATACACATCAGAAGGCCTCATCAGATACCGAGTGTCTGTTTCTAGAAGCTTCTTTCTTGGGACTGGCGCTAGTGGACTTCCATTCTGTCTGGGACTCGGGTACAAATCCCAGTTGGGGTCGCTGTTCCTCAGGATGGCACCAGGCAGTATAAGGAAGCAACTGGGCTTTTTTGAGCTGGGAAGCAAACTCAGAGCACTTCCTTCATGCCCGAGTTTGCATGATTTTATGTATATCCTCGTCCACTCACCGATTCATTCAACAAATATTTATTAAGCTTCTGCTGTTTCCCAGGCATTAATGTCAGCCAGAAGAGTAAATACAAAACGTAACAGCGGATGTTGATAAAGTGCTATGAAGTCAGGGGACAGAGACTGGGGAAGGCTGGTATTTTAAATGGAGTGGCCAAGGAGGACCTCTCTGAGGAGGTGCCATTGGAGCAGAGACCTGAATGGAATGAGGAAACCAGATAGTCAAATGTCCAGGGAAAGAACATTCCAGAAGGGGCCCCAAAAGGGCGTATGTCCTGAGATGGTAATACGGTTGGTGTGTTTGAGCACAGCAAAGAGGCGCCTGTGCCTGGAGTGCAGTGAGCAAGGGCGGAGGGAGGGGTGACCCAGATTGATCATGTGGGCCTTGTGGGCCACACTGGGGACTTGAATGCCTGTAGGAAACTCTCAGAACAGTGGTTTCTCAACACTGGCTGTGTTTTAGAATCACCGGAGAGTTAAACCATTCTTTAATCCCAATGCCTGGGCCTCACTCTAAACCACTAGAATCAGAACTCCGGGGTTACAGGCTGAGAACCCATTTTTTTTTTCCTGGATGCTTCCGGGGACTCTAATAAGCAACTAAGGTTAAAAATCACAAGTGTTTGATATTGTGTAAAAGCACAATAGAAACCATGAAAACAGGCCAACACTACTATGATTAATGATAATATGTGCCTTTCTGGAAAAACAACTTTAGATCTAGCAAATGTGTGGGAATGTAGTATGGGTCATTAAAGACAACTACTTAAACTATAGACTTTAGGTTGGAACTCCCGCCTCCCATCAACCCAAAGGAATCCTTCTTGGGGAAAATGCAATTTCTAAAGCATCATGGGTCACTAGAAGCTGCAATGCGGGCGTCGTAAACCTAGTGATAGAGCTAAAACATGGGCCTGTCTCTGTTCTGTAGACTTTCCAGGTTTGTTATGTGTGTTGGCTTTCCTCTGTGGGGGAGATGTGTGTTGGGGGTTCCCTAAGAAGGGAACCCTTCTGGTGCAGAGGGTTCTCATTTGTACATCATTTTCTCCAGCAAGGTATGCCAGCCTAGGTCACTGTGCCTTTTCTTCCGCGTATCACAGAGTGACTGTGAATATTATATACAGATGCCCTGCCTGGGCCTTATTTTGTCACACAATAAAGGTGTGATGTGATTCCCTTCACGCCTGAGTTAGGCTCCCCGTCTTTGCCCTACAAAGATTCCCATCTGGTTAAAATACTGCCTCCATTTGCTGGAACTCCCTACAGGCATTTTCCTGCACCCCCCATGCCCATGGTCTTGGCCGTTCCCCCTTTCTGATCTTCTCCTGTCACCGGGCCAACAACATCGGCCCAGGCCCATGAAGCCTTACAGGTAGACAGTGTTGACGTGTCCCATCTTCAGGCTGAAGGTTGAAATCCATGTGGATAGAAACCAAGTCTCAGTTGGGTGTGGCATCTATCAGAGACTAAAGTGCATAGGAAGGCTTTTGACTGGTCTCTGAAATTTCTGTCTCCTTGCAGTTAAATCAACAAACCACAAAGAAGGGCGGACCCTACAGCAATATGGTTTGGGCAGCAGAAATAGGAAAGAGCACCTAGTGCGGTGCGACGAGCAGTCAGTTAACCGACAGTCTGGCAAGACTGTGCAGAGGCCTGGACCCTATGGCCTCAGCGCTCCTTTTACAAGATGGTGGCAAAGGCAGCTGGTCGGCTTCTGGAGCTCTGTGCGCATGTCATCTCTCTACTGCCCACCTCAATCAAAATGTCTGTCCAAACTCAACCCACCACCCTGAATACTCTGTACGAATATAGCACATTCTGAAAAATTAGTTTTTTATCCTTTATTGATTCAGTAGTAGCAAAGTCTAAAAAGGCAAAGATCTCCACAAGACTTGTCTTAAAAAACAGCAATCCTAAAACAAAACAAAACAAAACAGCAGTCCTTGGGTTTTCGTGTCCCACCGGGTTCCCACTCCCTAGGGCAACCACCTTGAGCTCTTGCAACTAATTGTTTACCTCCAAATAGCCTGCTTATTAGCTTTCCATATTAACTTCCTACTGGAGAGAAGGCGTATTTGTCCTTGACGCACACCCTGTCGTTCACACAAGGGCTACAAATGCACACTTGCCTGAGGCGAGAACAGGGTCCCCATCAGTCTCAGCACAACCACGTGCTGATTTTAGTTCGATCACTATTCATTGGTCCATTGTTGTGCTTGCGTCAATGTGATCTTCACATAAGCCACACCGTGCGCTGGGATTAGTTTTCCCCTCCATGGTTTCCCTGGCCTGTTGGCCCTGGAGTTAATCATTCCTCTCCGAGCTTGCTTGTTTTTCTACAGATCTTCACAAACTCAAACTCCAGATCTTCCTCGGCTTTGTGAATCTCCTCTCAGTGTGATCAAATGCACAACATGTCCTAGCAATTTCTTCATCACCGTCAAGAGGTTTCTTCTGGAACCTACTGAGAGTTTTGTTAAAGAGAAAATCCTGGGTCCAGGGTGGAGTCACTTGTCCCCAGGACAGCAAACCAAGATTTAAAGGCAGGTTCAACCTCTGCAGGAGTAGAATTTTAAGCCAGTGAATCTGGAATTTTCTGGTTAGCGTCTATGAGGTGGTCTTGCTTGGGCCCTCTCTATCCCCCAAAGGAAGAGGAGGTCTTCTTCACCTGCATGATAAGAAAGACCCCCAGCTCCTCCCACAAAGGAAGTCCACAATCCTTTTGCTTCTTGAGCTAATAACTTCTTGCCGCCCTCCCCTTCCTATTAAATGCTTCCATTTTGTATGCCCCCCCTTGGGACACCCCACCCCTCCTTGCCAGATGGGATGCCTGATTCCAAATCACTTAAAGCAATTAGATCTTTAACTTTACTTAGTTGAATTTTTGTTTTGTTGTGTTTTTTTTTGTTTTAACAGATTCCAATTTGGAGGCAAAAAAGATCCTTATAAAACAATCTTCAAATCCCCATCATTTCTTGACCTTGGGACCTCCCCTAATATGTATTTTATGCCCTCTTCTCCCTTAGTTATTCCTGGTTTTGGTCAGGCACTTTTCTGTGGTTGATTCCTGAGAAGTGGACATGGGGGGTAATATTTCTAGGATTTTCCATGTCTGACGGGTTTTCATTCTAGTCTCCCATTGGCTTCACATTCAGCTGTATGTAGAGTTCTAGCTGGAGGCCATTTTCCCCAGGAATTCCGAGACCATCCCCACGGTCTCTGAGCTTTTCAGTGTCACTATTGAAAAGCCCAAACCATTCTGATTATTGATCTTTGCTAGGAAAATGTTTTCTCTAAAGGCTTGTAGGATCATCTCTTGGCTTCTGGGAATTTGAAATTTCATGGTGATGTAGGTTAGCATGAGTCCATTTTTAAAAGAATTTAATTCCAGCTAGTTAACATACAGTGTTATATTAGTTTGGGGTGTACAATACAGTGATTCAACACTTCCATACATCACCCAGAGCTCATCTAAACAAATATATTCCTTAATCCCCATCATCCGTTTCAGCCATCAGCCCAGGCATGGGTCTATTTTTATATGTTGTTCCCCTGGGTGGCTCAGTCCGTTAAGCATCTGCCTTTGGCTCAGGTCATGATCTCAGGGTCCTGGAATCGAGACCAGGGTCAGGCTCCCTGCTAGGTGGGGAGTCTGCTTCTCCCTTATCGTCTCCCTCTTCTTCTGCCCCTCCTTCCCCCCACCCCACCCCTGCTGGTGCTCCCTCTATCAAGTAAATAAAATCTTCTTAAAAAAATTTTTTTAAGGGCGCC
This sequence comes from Mustela erminea, assembly GCF_009829155.1. Taxonomy (NCBI): domain Eukaryota; kingdom Metazoa; phylum Chordata; class Mammalia; order Carnivora; family Mustelidae; genus Mustela; species Mustela erminea. The sequence goes on from NC_045628.1 coordinate 12,237,021, forward strand.
TGTGTGGCTCAGTGGGCTAAAGCCTCTGCCTTCAGCTCAGTTCGTGATCCCAGGGTCCTGGGATCGAGTCCCGCATCAGGTTCTCTGCTCAGCGGGGAGCCTGCTTCTCCATCTCTCTCTGTCTGCCTCTCTGCCTACTTGTGATCTCTATCTGTCAAATAAATAAATAAAATCTTTATAAAAAATTTTTTAAATTAAAAAATAAAAATTAAAAAATCATCTTCCCTCCATTTCTTTTGCTCTCTAGACTCCTATTATTTAGTTCTTCCTCCCCCTTGACCAGATTTGAATTTTTATTCCTTTTTCCCTTCCTTTTTTCGTTTGTTTGATTTTTTGAGAAATCCTCAATTTATTTTCCAAACTCGCTAACGTATTTTTTTTAATTTCTGCCATCATATCTTTATTTTTATTTTTATTTTTCTGCCATCCTATCTTCAATCCAAAGTGTCTTTCTAATTACCTGAGTCCTTATTTAGTCACATCCAGCTTCTGTCTCGGGCTCCCCGCTCTTCTGACTTCTAGACCATCGCTGCGGGTATTTTGAGGTCTTCGTCCCCTGTGTTGTCTCTGTTCCCTCTAAGCTGTTTTTAGCTGAGTCGTTTGCTTCTTAGTCTGTTTCTCAAATGGCACATTTCCTCAAATATCTTGGGATTCTTGGCTGTCTGCTCAGATTTCAGAGGAGGGGTCTACAGAGCTGGTTGGAGGCTCCGTGCACGAGACCGTGGTCCACAGATAGGGAAATCTGGGTGAACCATTTTAGTGCAGAAACCCAGAAGGTGGCATTTTTAGATCTTCCCTTTAGCGGATCCAGACCAGAGCATGGAAGCATGAGGAGGAAGGGAGAGCTTACAGCCAGCGTGGAAATCTTCCTTTATGCCTACCTGTTGCTCTGTCAACCTGCACCTTACCCCCAACTGTGTCAGCTGTCTCCGGAGCCTGCGACCCTTGGTTTTACCCTCTCCAGAGAGGAAGCCACCACTGAGATGGTGGGGTGGAAGAACCCAGTTGTGCAGTGGGGGAGGGCTTAATGATGGAATTCCCACCTCCTGACCCACATTCACGCCTACATCCTAACCTCCTGGTGCTGCTGACTTCTGAGGTGTGTGTGTGAGCGTGTAAATATGTGTAAATGTATGCATGCAATTCGAGTTGCTTCCCTACTACTACTGGCTTGGGATCCAGCTTTTTGAAGTCGGCTAAGTTACCATTCATCTATCTGCTGTTCAGCTTCCAAAATTGTCAATATTGTCTTCTCTCCAATTCTTGTGAGTGTCTACATTTTAAAAATATATATTTCACCATCTTTACTGTCATTTAGTGAGTTTAAGGAGGGAATAGATGTAAATATTTGTATTCAGTCCTCCTCTCCATCCAGAAGTCCTAATTGCAGCCTTCTTTTTAATGAATATGCTTTCTATCTCTATTCTTTCCAACAGTCTGGTCACAGTGCTTGGAAAAGCTGCCCGCTCCCCAAGGTGTGGTTCCCTGACCTGTTTTCCCCAAACCCAGGGTTGTCTGCCAGACCCTCGTAGGTCAGCTTGCCATGTGAGCTCCTTCTGCCACATCCAGCCACGAGCCTGTTGGCGCATCCACTCAGGACAGACCTAATGGGGCTGAGACCCCAGGGATCTGGGAAGAGTGGAAGTGTCTCCTGGTGACATCCTGACACTGAGAACCAGACAACCTCAAGTTCTGATCTGGCCATCTTGCATCCAAGAAAGTAGTTTTCTTATTTGTTTTGTGTTTAATCATTTTCCATCTGCTTAGTCGGTTAGAAATAAGAAACAAAACAAAAGGAAATAAAATCCGGGTGGTACACCTGCCTTTGGCTGCAAGTCACAGAAACCCCAGCCTAAACCAACTTAGGTAACGAAGACTTGGTTGGGCTTCCGTGATTGGAAGTCTGATGTGGGCCAGCCCTCAGAGCTCATTGACCCAGCTGTTTTGTGATGTCATCTGTGACCAAATCTCTTCATTTTCTTTCAGTTTCCCATCCACATTATTCTTGTCTCATTCTGAAACCACTTCCTCCTACCGTTATAGGAAGGCAATACCCATAGCTGACCTTCCTTTGTCATGGTCGATGTGAGTGTGTGCTCTTGAGAGAGAGCTAAAGGGACAGAGGGAGAGAGGGTCAAAAGAAGGAGACTTTACTCCCAAATTCCTTTCCTTCATGATTGTGTGGACACATGTCACATGTTAACAGAGAACACCATGCAGAGTTGACAGTGGTCTGGGAGGTGAGGAAGTCAGTCAGAAAACCAGAACAGGACAAAGAAAATGCATGCCTTCAAACAGGAGTGGTGGCTGGGCCCCCAGCTGGCTCAGTCAGTAGAGCATGCAACTCTTGATCTTGGGGTTGTGAGTTCAAGCCCCACTGTGGGTATAGAGATTACTTTAAAAAAAGACATCTTGGGATGCCTGGGTGGCTCAGTTGGTTAAGCATCTGACTCTTGATCTCAGCTCAAGTCTTGATCTCAAGGTCAGGAGTTCAAGCCCCATGTAGGGTTCCACTTGAAAAATAAAAAATAAAATCTTTAAAAAAAAAAAATTGGATGGGTGGCAATGGGACCAGGACAGAAAGAAGAGTTTTGGGGGGTAATTGGAAAATCCAGTAGGAGAGCAACTTGAAGAAAGTAAGCCCAGAAGAAGGCCTAGTGGAGGAGACCAGGGGGCATGGGATGCTGGAGGGAAAGAAAAGCCCCCTTGGGGCACCATATCATTTGGGCCCTATTGTGGGTTGAGCTGTACCCTCCAAAATCATATGTTGAAATCCTCACCCCTTATTCTTGTCGATGGGACCTTATTTAGAAATAGAGTCTTTGCAGATGTCATTAAATTAACATGAAGTCGCACCGGAGTAGGGTGGGTCCTTGATCCAATATGGCTGGTGTCCTTAGAAGAAGAGACAGAGAGACACACAAGGAGAGATGCCAGCCCTGTGAAGAGGGAGCAGAGATCAGAGCAACGCACCTGTAAGCCAAGCGCCGCTGGCAACACCAGACGCTGAGAGAAAGGCCTGGAGGGTTTACCCTAGAGCTTCTAGAAAGCTTGTCCTGTTGGCAGCCAGCACCTTGATTCTAGAGTCCCAACCTCCAGATTGTAAGAGAACAAATTTCTGTTGTTTTAAGCCGTTCTGTCACGGGTATTTGTCACAGTGGCCCCAGGAGCCTAGCACAGGTTCTGAGCAGAAAACATGGCACACTCCAAGAGGGCAAATGAGAAGGATCTTTAGGAACATTGCGGGTGTGGGTAAAGCTTCTGAAACCAACATAGCAAGAGTAAGCACCAGGGTCTCATAAAGACTCACCAGGGCCAGACTTCAGGGGCCAAAGGAGAGAGCCATTGCTGAGAGCCAGAAAGAGCTCCTCAGCTGTATGGAATGCAGCCAACCAAGCTAATCTGGAAGGGGGGATTCTGGACTTCCTTCTCCTCCTGCTTTTCCTTGGCTGAATCCAGCCAGAAGCCAGAACAAGGGAGACGTTGACTCTGTTCCTATAGACCAGCGTCCCGGGAAAGAGCAGAGAGGCATGGGTGGAGACCAGACCTGGCAGGGCCTATGGAAAATATCCCTGGGGAAAAAAACAAAACAAAACAGGAAATGTGGTTTCAGTTAGAATGTTCTTAGAGAACCAGTCCACACACTTAAAGCTTTTTTTAAAGGTAAGGAGGTATCTAAGAAACAGAGCCAGTGAGCGTGACAATAAGGGATGTTAGCCATATTTCCGTGTATCTATTTATGCAGAAATCATCAGAACACAACAGGTCTGGTTCTCTAAACTACCAAAAGACGGGGCGGGGGGGCGGATACTGAGGCAAAGAAAAGACTGAAACCAGAGCTCACATCAGCACTGACTTTGATGTTAGTGCCTTTCTCCAGCTTGTCTCTGTAAACTCTCATGAGCCATATTTCTTCCAGAGAAATGTGCTCATCGGGTTTTCTCGTCCCGGCTAACCAGCTGATGGTAACGTGCTTCTTGGTCTCTCCAGCTGGAATGGGGCTTAAGGAACCATTAGAATGGGGTGCGGGTGTTTTGGCACTGGGAGACCATGCCTCAACCCTCAGCTGGCCTTGCCCGGGTTTTGTTCCTGTCCCTGGAAAAGGGTATTACACCACCAGGAGCTTGTTCTTAATAACTCAGGACTCCATTCATTTCAGATTTAGGCCAGCATGCTAGGATGGAAATCATTCAGGCACTTTATTATGGCACAAAAGGCAAGACTTTTAATATCTAAATGAATTAATGAGAATCAAAAAAATATACCTTCAAATAACGAAATTGCAGTTAAAAACGGGATTATTGTGCCTCCTATCAGTTTAAGTCTATGACCCAAACATTTCCAAGGACAGAGGACTCAGAATTATCATAATGATTCTGATACAGAACAAAACCATCCATTACCATCTCTTCCTGAATGAGCAGGGCTTTCATCCTCATTAAATTGTAAAAATGATGAAGTAATGGCCTCCATGAGAAATGTAAAATGTTTTCAATTAAAAGATACATTTAGGGAGAGGATTTTATTTATAGATGATCATTAGCATTTAGTCAAATTAATGTATCCATGCCAGCTAATAAATCATATCTCCATATTATAAGAATTATCTTGAGCTTCCGTACCATACAGATTTGCACATACGAAAATGGTTGGAACTGGGATTTTTCTGACCACACGAGATGAAAGATCACTCCTGCAAAAAAGAAATAATTATAATAACAATCACTACCATGTACCGAGTTCTTTCCATGCTTGACCCACATGTATGAATTCTTTTAACCTTCAGGAAAGCCCTATGGGGTGTGTTCTATTTTAATGACAGACCGTGTTTTGGCCATTATGCTTTTCATCCTAAGGTTTAAAAGGGGGTTTGTTTTTTTCATTTATTTAAAGCAAAGTCCAAGATTTGATTTTTAGGAACTCCCATAGTTCAAGGGTGAATTGATGACCTGGATTACAAGATTGCCCATGAGACCACAGAAAAGGGAAACCCTCCCCAATGAAGCTGTGGACTCTTGAAATTGATTTGTGAAATTAACATGCTCCACATAAAATATAATTTTTGTTTGATTGATTGACTTTGAGAACTAGATTAATTCTAGAGGTTACCAGGACAAATAAGCATGCAAGAGTACCAGGAAAACTCTAACCAAGAGGAGCATTGAGGAAGGACTCCCTTACATAGTGATGTCAACAACTGAGTCAGAGATTTTACTCTACCTGTAAAGTAACAAGTTAGCCTCCCACTGTTTCATGATATGGTAGAAGACACCAGACTCCTGGCAAAAGCAGAGTGTCAGTATTATCAGTGTTTTCCTGGCTGGGTTCCTAAGCTCTAATTCCCACAGGTGACACAGAGAGGACCATGTGGGTTGCATGACAGGGGAGAAACCCTAAACTTAGGGAGCCCAGATCTTTTGTGATGGACGGAAGCATGCCTGCCATTTTCTTCCAGGGGACGCGATCTCTATCTTCCACAGCTGTTTGTTAGGCACATATCCTTAAAAGATAGCTCAGAACAAAGGCAACTTCAGCTCAAAAGAGGTGCAAAAATGCAAGAAATGCAGAGACAATTAGCACAACATATTACACAAGCTTTATAATTAAAGCAGAGATTATGGGCTGTGAAAAGACAAATAAGCAAATGGAATAGAATATAAACATCAAAATGGACCCAAGTTATATGGGAATTTAGAATTTGATAAAGGTGTCATAGCAAATCATTGGAAGAAAATATGGACTTTTAACAAACAATGATAAGAAAATAAGGTCATTATCTGGGAAAAAATTAAGTTGGCTCCATATGTCACAACGTACTCAGAATAAGTTCCAGATGAAGCAAAGATTTAAATACTTAAAAAATGAAACTACGTGGCATTGATGGGGGACCGTTGCATCAAAATAATTATACCCCTTACCTCTGGGAAAAAGTGGAAGAACTTAGCTTTATCTGTGATATTCTGGGTTGTTTTAAAGGGCTAATAAATGTAGAAGGAATTACAGAACATTGCCTTTCGAATCATCATTGTAACGATCGATTAAAGCTAAAATTATCAGTGGATGCTCAAACCATTGGATAAAAGTTTGAAGAGTGTGATGATTAATTGTGTGTGTCAACTTGGCTAGGCCAGTCTAAATGACACCATGAAGGTATCTAACATTCAAATCAGTAGACTCTGAGTAAAGCAGATTGTCCTCCAGAATGTGGGTGAGCCTCATCTAACCAGTTGAAGGCCATAAGAGAAAAAGTCTGAAGTTCTCTGAGGAAGTGGCAATTCTGTCTCCAGCCTGCCAGCCTACCAGCCTGCCCTGCAGACTTTGGACTTGACGGCCTCCATGATTGCATGAGGCAACTTCTTAAAATCAATCTTTCCTCCCTCTCTCTTTCTCTCCATACATATAGGTTCTGTTGTATTGGTTTTATTTCTCCAGAGAACCCTGACAAATACAGTGGGTTATAGGCTATTTACATATCTCAAATATACTCCCACAATTAACTTGTTAATTGCAAAGGGAAAAAGGGGACCTTTGTGGAGCTAACTGGAGGGTAATACCTTATCTGAGTGATCTCAATAACGGGCTGAGCCAACATCACGTGCCCTCTGATGTGATGCGCTGAAAATGAGCCGACATTATTAATGTAGGAACCCTGCCAAAAATGAGCCAGCTGATTCTAATCGAGAGGAGAGCTTATTGTGAGCATGAGGAAACAGTCAAATCTAAAACGGATGAATGGAGGAGCATCACACAAAGCAACTGGCCCGTACTCTTCAAAATGAAATGTCAATGTCATGGAAAACTGAAAAGAAGAAGAAGGAAAAAAAGAAGGAGAAGCCTGAGGAACTGGTCTTGAACAAAGAAAAGAAAGACATAACAACTAAATATGAAATACAATCATGAATTAGATCAAGAGCCAGAAAAAAATTGCTTATAAAGGATATTACTGGGCAAATAGTTAGACAAGAGAATTGAATTATTATGAAATCCCCTGACTTGGACTAAGAGTACCATAGTTAGGTAAGAGAATGTCTGCACTTATGAGATCCTGTGAGTGAGAGAAAGGGAGAAAGGAGGGGAGGGAGAGACAGAGAGAAGGGAATGAGAGGAAAAAGCAATGCACCAAAATGACTAAGATCAGTGAACTCAGGGGAAGGGTGTATGGAGTTGATTGTACTTATTTGTGGTCTTCTAACTTTTCTGAGGTCTGAGGTTTTTTCAGAATAAAAAGTTTAAAAAAGAATACATAAGCATTGGAAATTTCTTTTTAAGATTTTATTTATTTATTTGAGAGAGAGAGAGAGAGAAAGAGTGGTGGGAGGGGCAGAGGGAGAGAGAGACTCTCAAGCAGACTCCCAGCTGAGCACGGAGCCCAATGTGGGGCTCGATCTCATGACCCTAAGATCATGACCCGAGCTGAAATCAAGAGTAGGATGCTCAGTCTTCTGAGCCACCCAGGTGCCCCAAGCACTGGCAATGTTTAAACCAAATAGTAACAAGTATGCTTTGGAAAGACAGACATGGAAGAATTTCCAATTCATGTGATTCTATGGCACATTTTTTTGGACTACTCCCCTGTTTTAGACGTAGAATCACGGTGAAGTAAGATGCCACAGCAGTAAGCTATCCACTTGCCCTCTCCCATGATCTGGTATGATTCTTCCTGCGGTCCTTACTCCCCGTTAACTTGTAAAATGAGTATCATTTCAAGGCCAGGTATTAGGTGGTACAAGAGCTATTTTTTTAAATGTCTGTACCTCTGATGTGTTTTTCTTCCTTTACCTATTTATTCCAAAAACTTCTTAAATTCCAGTTTATTGTGTCTGAAAGCTCCGATCGAGCACATTTCTCTACTTAATAGTGCGGCAGCTGTATCCCTGATATGGGGTCTTGGCTCACACGGGTCAGGAGCAGAACCAGACCATGGGAGCAGGTGTTGCTTAGCTCAGGAAGGGGCTCACAGCGGGGTCACGGGTAGACTGTGAGACGTGGAACCCGGCAATGGGCTTAGGGATGCAGCTATAAGCTTGGGGTTTCAAGAGCAGGCTTTGGGGCCCTTCAAGACTTAGGGGACAAGGCAAGATCCCAGTCCTGGAGAAACCAAGGAATGGGGACACAAGAACTCAGAGTTGGAGTGGGGACAAGATGGGGTTCAGGTGCTAAAATGCTCATACCAAACAGAACATTGGTCTCCAAAAAGAAACGCAGACACCCCTTCTTTGAGAAGGAATTGGGGAGGTCAGTGTAGGATGAGGGCAGAATCCATGTTATCGCACACCATCTCCTGAGCTCGTAACTCCTTCAGCCGTGTGGTTACCCTTGATCTTTGCTTTCGCTGTCCTCATCCACCGCCGACTTCCGCATGGACCAGCCATTTAGAGCTGTGTAGACTCAGCACAAGGCTGTCCTCTGTGACCACAGAGGCCTTGAATGCTCATCTTGGCTGGATGGGAAGACTGACCGTTACAACTGGTATCCAGCTGACGTGGAAGCCAGATAGCGAAGACTAAACTTAGCAAAGTCTGAACTCGTGGGCTACAAGAATAAATCTGAAATATCGCCAAAAGTTATTTGATGATCACCGCAGTGGTATCACGAGAAAAACTTAGAAGTCAGTTCTTACATTTAACATTTCGCTGTAGAGACAATAATTTCTCTTGTGATCACTAAACCACTTTACGAGATTAGCCGCTCACGGTCAGCTGAACTCAGTGGGGAGGTGAGATTTTTTTGGCTTAGCTTTGCCAGGGCAAGGACCCGTGTTGCAAATGTTGTCACTGTGGGGTCTCGTGATCGGATTGGGGATGCACCGTATGTGGGGTGACCCAACTGGGTAGAGGCCAGGGGCAAGGGCAGTGAGAGAAGTCCCCCAAGGCAGAACAGAGGAGATGGAAGGTTGTTGACTACACCAGAAGGGAGCGATGGGCAGGACAGCAAGGGAGAGGCTGTCTGCCACAGGGGCGGGCGGGGGGGGGGGGGGTGCCGTCTGCAGTTAAGGGGGGAGGTGCGGAGGTAGAGACCCTATGGAATTTTCCTTTTTTGGTACCATGTCCGGGTGTAAGTAAGGCATTCATCGGCCAGGGTTTATGGATGTTTTGAAGTAGGTCATCTAGCAGACCTGTTTAAGTTCATCCAGCGGTCTGGGGCTGCCTGTGGCCCTTTCCACCTCACTCAGACTTCCACCGTCCACACTGGTTGCCTAAAAGTGGTCTCAACAGTCACCATGTTAGGAAGCTTCCCTTCCCCTCCAGTGGCAAGTTAACTCCTTAAGTTCTTAAAGTTTTTTTTTACTTTTCTTATTTTATTTTTTTAAAAGATTTTATGTATTTGTCAGAGAGCAAGAGATAGCACAAGCCAGGAGAATGGGAGAGGGTCAAGCAAGGAGGCAGATGTGGGGCTCGATCCCAAGACCCTGGGATCACAACCTGAGCTGAGGGCAGACACTTTAACAACTGAGCCACCCAGGCATCCCCCGAACTTAAAGATGGAGCAGTGGTAATAATGCAAGTTCTCTGAAGCAGTCCTGCAAGCGAAGACCCGTGCCATACTTTAAAACACACTTCCTCAGAATATTTTTTTTTATTACACATCGATGTATACTCGTATTGAAAATCAGCATGCAGGTACAACCGTAACTGTGGACAGCATTCCTTATACTCCCGGCATCCCCGTGCTGATCGGAGTTAATGATAACCTAGACGCTTTAGACTGGTGTGCTCGAAAAGACGAAGCCGTTGGCTCCTTGACCTTGCCCGGGCGTACCTGACTACATGGCTGAATCACAGACTTTGGCCCAAAGCCGAGACCACAGCTCAGCGTGCCTGCAGCCTTATCTGCTGCCTGGTATTGTTCAAGAAAGCTTTCCTGGTCTTCTTGCTGCACACTTTTTGGGAAGGTTGAGTCCACAGAAGGACTGAACTTAGCTAACTTTATGTTTTAGCAAGAGCCTTTAGCCTGAGTGATAGATCAACTAAACCTTTCTTTGCTTATCTACAGATCATGCATTGTTTCCTAGAAACACTCAGAGCCAAGCCCTCTTGCCCAATCTCCCCACCCTACCCCCATAATACACTCCCTCTGAACATCTGGAAACATCTGTAGCTGGCACCCTTGGGTCTGTACATAATCGAGTGTTACAGACCATGGGGTCTCCCTTCTATTGATCAATGGCCCTAAAATTCCTGTACAACTCATCAGGCTAGTCAGAAACCTCAGAGCCATTTTTGGACGAGGGTCTGCCTTCTACCCCCAGGTGGCTGGCCTCCTGGAGAAAACTCAGATTCTTTTCCAATCAGAACTCGTTTCTTGAGTCTTGGCTTTTCCAGGGACAGCAGCCAAACCTGGGTTTTGGGTATGGAGGTGAGGATCACCAGGATTCAGAGCACACTCCGGGGGACACTGCCAGGAGTGTCCCCTCGCGGGTGGCTCAGACCCCACAGCTTGACGCATTTGTAGGGACCCGCAGAGGCAGAACCTGTCCCGTGTCCACACACCGTGGGAGCGACGCCCGACACCAAGCCGGCCATGGATGTGTTTCTGCTGAACAGGAGAGCAAGCCAACAAAGGAACAGGAATGAGCAGGAGACTGCGGCAAGGTCAGCATTTATGACCCGCGGTTAGAGGCCCCCGAGGACATTCCGTCCTGACCTGTCTGGAAACAGAGGGTTTGACCTTGTGATTTAACTGAGATCTTTTCAACCTCTGACAGCTTTGCTAGAAAATCCACCAGAGGTGCCCAGGCCTCGGAGGGAACGGGGAACGTTTCAGAAACCACAGGACGCCCACTCCATCAGAGAGCCCTGGAAGCAACAGCAGGACAGGGGCGGCATTTCCAGAGCCTTCCTCGGGGGGAGGGGGAAGGAGTGTGTGTGCACCCGGAAGGCTCGTGATGCTCGGCTTTCCGTGACAGCCCCAGCGTCAGCCCTCGGAGCAGGCTTCTTAAATTGCGGGCTGAACAGCTCTGACTCACCGCCCGACTCGGTCCTGCTCTATTTTCCATTATAGAAACCTTATCTTGTGCGTCAAGATCCGAGATAAAAACGTGAGAATCTGAGAGGGTGGGAGCAGGGAGGGGGTTGGGCTGTGTGGGAGGAAGGCAAGGGGGACCGACGCCCTCATCGACACCCCCCACCCCTTTGCCTGGGAGGGTGTCTCCCGCCAGGAGCCAGGAACGCAGACCGCTGTTCCCTTGCTGTGGCTGCTGGTGGCCCAGGGAAGAACCTCCTCCAGGGCGGGAGGGGCTCCCACACCCCGGGGCCATCCCACAGGCTCCATGACTCCTGGATGCAGGCTCAGTCCCCCAAACCAGCTCCTGATCCCTGACTCCTGACTCTGGGGTGGCTTTTGTAAGGGCAAATATAAACGCAAAATAAGAAGTTTAATTCTCCCAGGGGAAAGGGAGGGGGGAAAGACTCCCCCACTTTTCCTTTTTCTTGGCAGAATTCCTTTTTCCATCCTCCTCAAAAGCTCATAAATCTTTTTTATGGGCCACAGAAGCCACTGGCCAGTCTTAGAACTCAGGATTGTGTCCTGATAGACCTGGGGGTCATCTCTTTGTATGTAATCATCAAGGAAGGAAATACCCCATTTCCCTCAGGGGAAGATGCTCCTACTTTCTCCCCACTCGACCTTGTGAAAGCTGCCTGATGCAAAAGATTTATCCGTTTAGCTACGGGAGACAGACAGACAGACAGCATTTCTCTTTGCAACTCCTCCCGATGCTGGCCTGGGATTCTCATCACGGTTCTGGTTTAATGTGTGTCAGTGATACACCTGTTGGTTTTCTCGTCTACCTTTGCAGAGGGGTTTGGGGGGTCAGGAGTCAATTTGGTTTTTAATTGTATTCCCCACACTTTGTCCCACACCAGGGACATGATTTTCACATCAAAGACAAGTGGGGAGACGAGAAATTCTATTGACCCAACGAAGGTGGTGCAGACCCAGCCTTCGGCAGCTTGTCTCCCAGATTCCTGGCCCCTGCTGTTCCCCCCACGGTGGGCTGAACAGAAGGCACTTCGTGAGCATCAGAATACTGAACCCAGAGACCTGGGAACAGGATTTCATCAGTGACGTGAGAGAGCTGGGGAGAGCTGGTGATGGTCCCTGGCGCACCCGATCCATCTCCAACCTGAGAGGTCAGGGAACAATCCAGTGTGGTGACAGTCCTCTGAACTGTGTCACCCAGGGCGGCCTCAAATCCCTTGTTCAATCCTGGGTTTGTGGCCTGCCCAGGGCTGCGGCTGTCCTCTCAGCAATTAAGGAGTCCCTCCCGCCATATAGGACCTAACTACCTGCTCCGAGATCCTCCCATCCCGGAACAGCCAGGGATCCTCCCCCTGAATCACACCCCAGAACTCGCAGGAATTGGAGCGGCCTAAGCGTTAACCAGCATCTTCTATAGAGATGCAGAGCCGTCTGGGAAGGCCCTGCAGGCGTCCCCACACCTTAATCAGTTCGCCATTTGCAGATGTCCACCGGGACCTTGCACTTGGAGTTTTAGAGGGAGAAGGTGAGGGCTGAAGAAAGGTTGATGAAGGAAGAAGCTGATTTGAGGCTGGGCACATAAGCAGGTGCATCGGGAGGGAGGGGCAGCTCGGAAGCCAGCCTGCGGTGCAAGTCAGCCCTGAAGGCAGCCACTGCCTCTAAGCAACCAGCCCAGGGAGCTAGACAACAACCACTGAGCAGTTGGGGAAAAATGGCCAGGACCTGACAAAGAGCTGCACGCTTCCCTTTTGGACCCACTTACAACTTAAAACCAATCAGAGAAAACCAAACATGCACCCTAACCCATCACCTAGGACACCCTGATTCTAGTTAGCCTGCTACCAGCCTCCCCAGGCCAGCAGGCTCCAATCCGGGCAACCCCAGAACCTTCCCCTCCAGCTCTGTGAAGCGCGGCCGTCCTCCGCCTGCTTCCCGGGTCTCTGGCAAACCCAAGGGCTGGTGTCCAGCTCCCTCTCTCGGGCCAGCTCTGGATAGGAGTAGTCTCTGCTCGTTTGTTCCACAGAGGTAAGACCAACTTCTCTCATCTTGGAAGAGAGGAGATACCGTCCAGGCTGCCGGATGGGTGGGTGGGAAGCGACAGGGCGACCGTCCTCCCCTCCTGCCAAGGCGAGTCTGTACAACGTGTCCGGGGGCCAGAGATGATTTTTAGGATGAAGCAAAGTGAGTGGCCACCACAGACAGAGGCCTCATGCCACAGGGCCGGCTCGTCCTTCCAGAATCCCGACGTTGCCCTACAAGACAGGCCTGCCGAGCATTCCAGCCCGCCCTCCCCCGAGGACGAGAAGATCCGACAGGAGCCTGAGGTGGTTTCCACCATGTTCTGGAAGCACCTCCCCCAGAGGGATACTCCAGCTCCTCAGGCCTCAGACCTGGGGGTATCCTTCTGGAGCTTCGTGGGAGGTGACCCTCTGGTCTGTCTCCTTTGGAAAGCAAATGCAAGTCCCACCAGGGGTCATGCTGGAAGCAGGAGGAAACCAGGATTCACGACCCCCACAGGATGAGCAGGACCCTCTGCGTGGCAAGGCCTCGGGGGAGGCCTGGTGAGAGGGATGACCAGTTGCGAAACACAGGCCGCCTCTTCTCTCCCTCCCAACCTTCGGACGAAGACTGAGTCAGCTTCCCAACACAAACAGTGACTCAGGCCCGGAGAGACAGAGTGGCCGGCCCTTTCTCTGGCTCTTCCTTCAGGAAATGGAATAACTTCCCATGAAAATATTCAGAGGCGGTAATGAAGGCCCTCGCCTTCGTCCTTTTAAGCTAAAGCCCTCGGGAAGAGACTCCTATTTCCTTAAAAGTGGTTCTCCCACATTTTGAGAGTGGGAACTCAGCCCTGTGGGATGTCCCAGGGAATAGAAGGACACATACCCGACCAGGCCCCCAAATGTCTGTACCTATCAGAGATTAGATAGGACTAACTCCAGTGTTGTTGGTCTTTCCTTGGTTCCTGTTACTATCCACAAGGGTCCTGGGGGCCTCACAGAAGGAAGGCCCTAGATGAGAAGAAAGACATCCACAAAGCAGATGCCAGCGAGCATCTCTGTGGCTGAAACCACTACGGACCAGCATGTTTCGATTTCATCTTGTCATCAAAATGTCACCAAAAATGGGTTGAGGGCCGGCCCTGTTGGCTGGAGACCCCAGTGATGTCTGTTGGGTCTGAGAACATTCTCGAAAGTATCCCCCGCATGAACACTTACCCGGTGGAGGCACTGAACGCCACTTTTGCGGACCTTTCTTGACTTGGGAGAAATGCTTTCAGAAGTCCCTCCGGGGAGCCGTGTAGAGCGTGGTTATCAAACTCGCAGCGCTCTCGTTCTGCTCCAAGCACCTTTTTAGTCCAAGTACAATGTCATGGCTATTAAGGGCCCAGGAGACTTTCTCAGCCAGGCTCACTTGTAACTGTCTGTCACCACGCTGGGTCCTTCCACTTCCTGTTCCATTCTCGTGCTCCTGCATCTTACTCTCACTGACCCTTATCTTAGCCAGTACGGGTTTGTGGTGGAATGGAAACCCCATCAGGAGGAAAACGCAGGGGAGAGTCAGCACTAACGGGTGCTGGGGGACGCTAAGCCTGCAGACCCTGGGGTTTTCCTCCAGGCTCTTGGTCGAGGGGTGAGCTCCTCTAACCCGCTTACCAACACCTTTGGAGCCCATGTTTAATGATACGAAGATGTTCCAGTAAGAACAATTTACCAAGTGAAGGGCAGTTGGTCCAAAATGGGTTTCTGACATTAAGGAGGCAGTGAGCAGTTTTTTCCATAAGAAAAAACGGTGACTCCCGGGCTAGGTCATATACTTTCCTCCTTCACAGCGGTGTGTCCTCATTTGGTCTGGAAACGTCCGAGAGCCCAGATGATCAATGGAAGATCTCGGGAGAGGCTCGGGGCTCAGCCAGTGCTTCGCTGTGTACTACGGGGAGAGAGTTAACCGCTCTTGACCTTGGCTTTGCCGTCTTGCTTGCTCTTAGTCATTTTGTGGAAGAATACAGTGCAATTTCCAAAGTGAATGAAGGGGGCGCTTCCGGGGTTGGGACAGACCCAGCAGATACAAAGCAGTGGCCGGTTCCAGATCAACCCAAGAGAGGGCTGAGGGCGAACTGTCCACACTGTGCAAAAGCCGTCAACGTCAGGCTTTTCTACCAAAACGGTTTCTCGAGATCAATTTCTTGCATCACTAAGCATCACACAAAAAGTTATTTTTAGGCTTCCCCTGGCAACAAGCACGTGTCCATCACATAGACACTTGCCCATGGCTCTGCCAGAGTTATTTCATGGGACTCTGAGTCCCTCTGCCTCAGCCCCGTCAGAACAGAGCTCACCCGTGGTCTCCCCACTTTGCCTTCAGTTTTACTCGCTCCCCTAGGAGCACAGGACAATGCCTGGCCCTCGGCTGCCTTTGCACCCCGGTGTAAAGCCTGCAGAATATCAAGTCCTTTTGGGGGCACCTGGGTGGCTCCTTTGGTTAAGCATCTGCCTTTGGCTCAAGTCATTATCTCAGGGTCCTGGGATCGACCCCACACTCCACTCAGCTCTCTCTCTAAATAAAATAATATCTTTAAAAAAAAAAAAAGTATCAAGCCCTTCCACTCAAAGACCAGTTTTGGTGGTGGTGTCCCCATTCATCGGAGTCACAACCCCAAATTATGTAGTTCCTGGACTTCATCTGCCATTATCTTGAAGACTTTCTCGATGTTTGAGCCTGGACTCCCTGGACTTTGCTTTCACTGTGACTACTAGCGTGTAAGATTTCCTTAGTTATACACTGTCCCTGTCCAGTCTCCAGTATCCCCCGACCCAACACACTGGAGTTCCTAGACTCCCGGTCCTCGTCTGCCCAACGTCACTGCCTCCTATGCCTCCCTGGGGGCTTCTGGCCTCAGTGTGACCAAGGGGAGGAGGAGCTCCCAGAGCCACTGCTGGAATCTCCAAGGGGTGGCCTCACAAAGCCAGGCTATCATGACGCTGTCTCTCTAGCCCAGTGGTTCTCAAAGTGTGGTTCCTGGATCAGCTGCAGAACGAGTTCAAAATGCACAGCTGTACTCCATCACAGTCTGGGCGTGAGGCCCGAGATGGGAGCTTTCACGAGCCCAGTGCAGGTGGGCTGGGGTGATTCTGATGGCCACGGGTGAAGTGGGCTGGGGCAGGGGGGAGGGGTTCAAGGAAGGCTCTGCCGACCTTTACACGCCCCCTTGTGATCCAGACGGTCACCGGAGGGTTCACAGCCCTCAGCCGGCCCACGGGGCTCCCAGGCCATGACTTTAGGCCTGGATTTCTGGGCTGCGGCAAGAAGTCCCAGATACCCAGATGACCAAGGACAACAGGCCAAGACTTCCTGAAATGAGAGCCCCACGAAGACCAAGGGGATGCAGCCTAGGCAGCCTTGGCTGGAAGGACACCGCGCTGTTCGGCTCCAGAAAACAGACCACGTCGCAGTGCCTCTGAAGGACCACCCAAGGCCGACTGTGGCTGAGCACAGTGGACCCAGAAAATCCACGACTGGAGGTAAGTTCCCCAATTTTGAATTTTATGCATCCAGTAATCCCTGAAGAGGGACACCTTGCCTTGCCCTTAAGAAAAAAATAGCGTGAGCACTCCAAGACATCTGGGAAGATGAAGGTTAAAATAAATCCCCGTGTCAAGTTAATAATTAAGTATTTTACATTTATTAGCTTTTTACATTCCAGGCATTATGCTGGGAGTTTCTTGGCTAATCCTAGGGAAACTGTGTGAAAATACATGTTGATGAGCGTTGGACGGGGAGAGAATTACGCTGGTCTCTGAACACTCGGGTTTGGGTCTTGGTTCTGCCACTAACCACAAACTCAGGTGAAACAGGAGATAAGAGTGCAGGATTGCTGGACTTTTTCATGTATCATGAGAAAATGCCTAATAGGTGCTCAAGGAATAAGTTTGGATTATAAATGGCCACTTCCACTTTACATACAAGGAATGAAAACTTTGGAGAGAGGCTCAATGTCGGCTGCACAGCAGAATCGCCTGCAAGGCTTTTTAAAAAAAAAAAAAAAAAAACAAACGGTAATCCACGAGCCCAGCCAGCACAGCAGGCGGGTTGGAGCCAAGACCCCAAGGCTGGCAGGGGGCGGGGCCAGGTCGGGCACCCAGGTGTGCGGATGCTGAAAGCCAAGTTCTGGCGGGAAAGCGGGCTCATGGAGGCTCCAGTGCAGGCAGCACCTGAGTCCTGAGTTCGGGGGCCCAGGCGGCGTGAGGATGCTGGTTTCTACTGGGCGTCCCTTGGACAGCACTCTCTTGTCCCGGTAAGCCTGGTATTTTGCCGGCAGAACCAGTTCAGAGTCTGGCTTAGGCAGGGCTGATCTCAGAGAAAGCTGCCCTTTGAGAACAGAGAGGACAGTAGTGCAGAGAAGAAGCTAAAGGTTTCTTTCTGATTAATGGGAATTATTCTGCCACTAGCGGAAAAAAAAGAAAGAAAGAAAGAAAGAAAGAAAAGAAACAAAATGCCAGCTGCCTCCAGACACGTAGAGGGGTAAGCTTCACGAAACACGTTTGTACTTACTTCCCAGCTCTCACTTCCTGGCTGAGCGTCGTTGGGCAAGTTACTTAACCTCTCTGCCTCTTACTTTCCTCCTTTGGAAAACTGGGATGATAACTGTATCTATCCCACTTCTGTGGTGACTGGATGAGATTGTCCCAGTAACACACTGGGAACAGGGACTGGCATGACGTCAGCAGGTATTAAATTCGGGGTTTCACAAAAACCTGAGGCTGGGCGTCTGACCCAGGTTTTAATGGCCAGTAGCACAGAGCTGGTATCCAACCCGGATTTTGTTAAGTCTGGCTCTAAAGTTCCTCTCCCTCTACAGCTGCCCTAAGCAGGTCCTGTCCTCATCAGAGCCGCCCGCTTACACGCCTGTGCCCACGTCCCTCTCCCTCCAACTCCTTATTCCTCCTTTTCATTTCATTTTTAAATTTTTATCTGCGGTATTCATGTTATTTTTCTTGTAAAAGTAAATTACTTCTCACCGTAAAGGTAAAATAGCAGTAGCAAAAAGTGTGAGGTGAAGGAAAAGCCACCAGTGATCTCACACGCCCCACACAGCGACTCGCTGCAGAGTTCCGTCCTAAGTTCAACAATCTTTCCACCGTGGCTCTCATTCATTCTTTTTGTTTTTTTTTTTTAAGATTTATTTATTTTTTTATTTGACAGAGAGAGAGAGAGAGCGAGCACAAGTAGGCAGAGAGGCAGGCAGAGAGAGAGGAAGAAGCAGGTTTCCTGCCAAACAGAGAGCCCGATGCAGGGCTTGATCCCAGGACCCTGAGACCATGACCTGAGCCAGAGGCAGAGGCTTAACCCACTGAGTCACCCAGATGCCCCTACATGGCTCTCATTCTTTTTTATTTTTTTTAAGATTTTATTTATTATTTATTTGACAGAGAGAGATCACAAGTAGGCAGAGAGGCAGGCAGAGAGAGGAGGAAGCAGTCTCCCCGCTGAGCAGAGAGCCCGATGCGGGACTCGATCCCAGGACCCTGAGACCATGACCCGAGCCGAAGGCAGCGGCCCAACCCACGGAGCCACCCAGGCGACCCCATGGCTCTCATTCTTTAGAGTCCATAAGAACTGCAAGGGAAACTTGGTTCAAGTTCAGGTGCCTGGACTCTAGCCTCCGATGTCGTGATTGGGCAGAACCAGGTCTGGAGACTCAGGTACCTCGGACAGCGTGGGCTCGGAGGAATATCTCTGTGGCATCATGCGTGGTCCTATGCAGTGTGGTGGAGACAATTCACACAAGCACCTCTTCCTGGCCAAGACGCAGGCTTTACAGCGGTCACCTGTCCTCCACGCGGCTGCCGGGGGCCTTCATGTGCGCGTGTCGCAGTGCAGCTGGTGTTTTCCTCCCGACAGAGCTCAGACCCTTTCTCTGTTGCGTTGATGTCAGGATAAGCCAGTGGCGTCTGCTGGAAGGAATGCGGCGTTCCTTCTCCTCTGGTGGACTCCGTTCGAGCTGTGTGTCCAGGCAGCTCTGGTGTGATGAAGCCAAGTGGGGAATGCAGCCTGGAGAGGCCACGATTCTGGAATGAGCAGGAGAAGAGGAAGAGGAAGGGGGAGGAGGAGGAAGGAGAAGAAAGAAGAAGCATGGAAGAGGGGGAAGGGAGGCTGGAGAAGATTCTGGAATCTGAGCAGGTTCAATCTACTGGACAATGGCAAAGTCCGGAGCAGAAGGTTTCAAACTGCAGAAATCCCAGAAGCAGCTGGAAGAAGGCCTCAACCACCAGGGGAGGGACTAGGGTGAGCACAGCCCGGGGCTCAGTGTTGGGGGGCATTTCTCCCGTGCAGCCCTCAGAGAGAACGCCTCAGCTGGCCCCTGCTCGGGTAAGCACGCCAGCCTCGCCAGCGGCTCATGGGAGTCTGCTGAGTTCTATGCTAGAAAAATCTTTCATGCCTATGGAGCAGCTCAGGCCCATTCATCTGTCCCGCTCCTCTGGATGGGAAACCCTCTCCCTCTTCCTTACCCTCTATTGTCTTGGTTCAGTAATAAGATCATGTACACAGCTGCACTGATGGGAGAGCAAAATTATTCCACGGGCTCTGGTGGCGGGGTGGGGCATATTTTCTATCTTTCCTCCCATGCTGTCAACCACTAGGGACTGACAAGGTCCGTGGTGTCAGTGCCAATCTGCCAATCTGCACAGACAACCACTCATGCCGGAAACCATTTGTAATACCTTGAGACTAAAAGACTCCCCGCCCCCACCCTGGAAGCAAGATGGCCTCTCATCTTGCCCCTATGAGGGGGATGCCAATGGCCACCCGCTCTGTTTCCGGGAGCCTCAGCACCACTTGTCCTTCAGTTTAGTCTCTCCCGAGGATGAAGGGTGGGACTCAACAAAACTGAAATAGTCATTTATTTATTTGTGATCAAAGCAGTCAAGTCTTCATTTTCTCTGGTCAACAGAAAAGCATGACCTCAAAAAACAGAAACAAAAACAAAAACACACATTGAGGTCAGAGTTGACAGTAAATGCAAAATTAAAGGAGCCAGATGGTGGGGGCACCTGACTGGTTCAGTCAGTAGAGCACGTGACTCTTGATCTCAAGGTGATGACTTTGAGCCCCATGTTGGGTATAGAGTTTTAAAAAAAAAAAAAAAAAGGAGCCATGTGGTGTAAGAAGTATTTTCCCTCAAGCCGTGGTCAGGAAATGAGTTCCCTTTCTTGGTTCCCAAGCATGGACATTATTTCATCCTGTCGGTGAACCCTTTGCTTCTCTGATCCCACGGTCTCTGCTTCCTCTTCGTCTCTCCCTTCTCGGTGCAACCAGCGGCTCTCAGGACCGAGCTCTGGAATGGTTGTGTCCTCGCAGTCCCTTGGGTGGGGTTTCTGCCCGTGCTGGCCGCACTTCCTCATTATGGCTTGATTGTTTTATGAGCATTTCTGATAGCGTCTCCTCTCGGCAGATTTCCCCTCACCACAGGCCAGGCCTGGCCCGAGTGGCCTCCTGTGTCTCTGTGTTCACAGGATCAAGTAAGAGATTTGGAAGTGGCGGGCCTGGGCTGTCCAGCTTGAGGAACTGGTTTGGCAGGAAGCTCACTGCGGTGAGAAACAGGTGTTCCAGAAAGGGCGAATGACATGAAGAAGCAGGAATGTATGTCACAGGCACTTTTTCGGGGTGAGGTCCAAGTCCCCGTGTCTACAGGTGGACAGACTCCAGGGAGGTCAGAACTCGTCTGGGTCAAGCTTCAGGCACTCGGTTTCTGGGAGCTGATGAAGTCACAGGGGGAGAGCTGCGGGCCTGATTCATGACCCTTTGCTCACTTCCTGGGTCCTTTGCTAATGGCAGGAGGCCCCAGGGGACTAGGGCCAGAAGCCCACATCCTAGCTTCGCTTCTCCTATCCCTAAATCACAGAGTCTCAACCTCAGCCCTGACGCTTTGGCCTGGATCATTCTTTACCATGGGGAGCTGTCCTGTGCATTGTTTATGACGATCCCAAATGTCTCCAGACATTGGTAAATATCCCTCGTGAGGGGGGCGCCTGGGTGGCTCAGTGGGTTAAAGCCTCTGGCTTCGGCTCAGGTCATGATCTCAGTGTTCTGGAATCGAGCCCCACATCAGGCTCTCTGCTCAGCAGGGAGCCTGCTTCCCTTCCTCTCTCTCTGCCTGCCTCTCTGCCTACTTGTGATCTCTCTCTTTCTCTGTCAGATAAAGAAATAAAATGTTTTTTAAAAAAATATCCCTTGGGGCAGGAGTGGAGGGGCCAACCACCCCCGGCTAAGAACCACGGATGTGAAGGCTACACTGTGCTTTCAGACTCACAGGCGTGGGGCCCGGGGAGCAGCAGACACTGCCTGCCTCTCACGACAGGCGGTTGCAGAGAGACAGTGAGACTCGAGTCTGGGATAGGTGGGTATCTCCTCAGACAGACGGCTCACACACTCACTTGCTGCTACATCTCTAAACCTTGTTTAGGGAGCAATGTGTTCACTTGAGCAGAAATCTTCCCATATGTGGGTTCTGACCAATTTCAGAGACCCACTGTGAAGGCTCCCACATCAATGGATGTTTACCCACTCAGACTCAAACTCACCCAAATTTCAGAAATAAAAAATTTAAAAATTTTAGAAAAAAGAAGAAGACTTTACTTTTTCAAAGTTCCCAGCGCACAGTTTGCAAAGCCAGAATCTGCCGTCGTCCTCTTAGGAAGTATTGTTACTGTTGCTGCCGGCACTGTATCAACAACATTGAAGGGAATGGGAAGAAAAATTCTACTCTTATGCCATCCCCCAAATCCGATGGCTCTCATATTTTCATTTTTCCCCTAATCTTTTCTTCTTCTTCTTTTTTTTTTTTAAGATTTTTTAATTTATTTTAGAACTAGAGATAGAAAGCACAAGCAGGAAGGGCAGAGGGAGAGGGAGAGAGAATCTCAAGCAGACTTTGCACTGAGCATAGAGCCCCAGGTGGGGCTCGGCATGGGGCTTGATCTTGCAACTGAGACTATGAACTGAGCCAAAACCAAGAGTTGGATGCTTAACAACTGGGCCACCCAGACACCTCTTTTCTTTCCTTTTTTTTTTTTTTTTTTAAGATTTTTATTTATTTATTTGACAGAGATCACAAGTAGGCAGATAGGCAGGTAGAGAGAGAGAGGAGGGAAGCAGGCTCCCTGCTGAGCAGAGAGCCCGATGTGGGGCCCGATCCCAGGACTCTGAGATCATGACCTGAGCTGAAGGCAGATGCTTAACCCACTGAGGCACCCAGGCGCCCCCCCCAGACACCTCTTTTCTAATTTTTAACCACACAAATATTTGATTTTCTTAAACTAAGTGGAAAGTTGAGTAGACCCAGCTTCAAATTCTCAACATCCTCTTCTAATGAACATTGGTGGGATATGCATACATGAGTTGTTCTTTTGGCACCTGAAGATAGTTTGAAAGAAAATGGCAACAAATGTACACACATTTGCAACCATTCAGCTGTGACATGACATTTAGCAAAAGGAATCTAGGAAAACCATTTCGGTCTTGATTACCCAGATTTGTTCCCATCACTCCACTTAATGACAGGACTTTAAGCAAGAAGTGACCTTCTGGAATCATCCAGAGTTCTCGTTACCAGATAAGTTAATTGTCACCCAGATACACTGACTTTTCTGCCAAGATAACATGGGGAGTAAATGACGAGGCTGGAAGGAATTCCCGATTCCGGGACCAACACTAATGACTTTTTACCACATCTTCTCCCTTATTGCATGTCCATAAAAGTTGACTAAGGAAGGACAGGTCAGAATGAACAACAATATTGTAATGTCTAATGAGATTATACAGCTGATTTCCACAAAGGGTTAATTCAGTTTCTCACACAGAAGGATTAGGGTTCTGGGTCTATACATTTGGTAGAAATTGCCCAAGACAAGAAGTTAGAAAATATGGGCTTCCTCTGGTCTCTGCCATTCATGAGGGCTAAAACCCTAATCGCTTCACTTCTCTGAGCTATGACTTCTTAATTTGAAAAATGTCAGTAGTTAAGTCTTACCAAGTATGTATTAAGAATCTAAAAAACATTCTTTTTTCTCCAAGATTTTATTTATTTATTTGAAAGGGAGAGCGCGCACGAGAGGGGTGAAGGGCGGAAGGAGAAGCAGGCTCCCAGCTGAGCGGGGAGCCCGACGAGTGGGGAGCCCGACGCAGGACTCACTCCCAGGACCCTGTGATCATGACCTGTGCCAAATGCAGACGTTTAACCAATGGAGCCACCCAGGCGCCCTCTAAAAACATTCTATCTTTTGAACCAATAATCCCCCACTTCAGGATTGTTATCATTTGAGGAAAATTCTGGGACCCAGAAATAGAATTTTGTGCAGTAATCTCCCACCACCACCCCTTTGTAGCTACCAAAGGTTGAACCTGCTATGTGAGTGCTGTCGTGCTAGCTGATTCATGTAGTCGTCTCTGGTCTTCACGATGAATCAGGGATGGGTACTGTCGTGTTTGCTAAATAAATGGCCAGCGAGGAGAAATGCCTTGCCCCAAATCACACAGGTGGTGAGTCACACCTGCCTCTCTTGCTGTCTGTTGTTTTTCTGCCTGTCTTCTTATTCTCTGTAATGCTAAACAGTATCCAATGATTGCAGCTGATTTAAAAATTACAGAATGGGGGGCGCCTGGGTGGCTCAGTGGGTTAGGCCTCTGCCTTCAGCTCAGGTCATGATCCCAGGGTCCTGGGATCGAGCCCCACATCAGGCTCTCTGCTCAGTGGGGAGCCTGCTTCCTCCTTTCTCTTTGCCTGCCTCTCTGCCTACTTGTGATCTGTCTGTCAAATAAATAATAAAATCTTTAAAAAAAAATTACAGAATGGAATCTTCTCAGCCATCAAAGTATTGTTTTTTTAAAGGCTTTTTAATCATTTTCAGTAGAAATGTTTAGTAGACTCCTCTGCCTAACAGAGTCAGGGAGGACGAGGGTGGAAGGAGCGGCTCTCCATGCCCAGCGGTGGGGTCAGGATGGGAGCAGAAAGGCTCAGGTGGAGAATGTGACAGCAGGAACGGCCATCAGCCTCCCCTGGATGATAAGACACTCACAAAGACGCCAGGCCAGTGGATCAAAGAACAGAGTGAGCATAAAACCCATGAGAACGGAGTATAAACTTGCCAGAAGGTGTGTTGTTAGGATTTAGGTTTGGCTGCTCCAGCAGAAAAACTTTCTTTAACTAGATGGAAGTCGAATTTTCTTGCAAAGAAACCCAGGCAGGTTACCTGCAACAGGATTCCCAGAACCAGAGACCCAGCTTCCTTCTAGTCTGTAGCTCTGCCATCTTAGACACGGCTTCCATTCCATAGTCCAAGATGACTGTTCTAGTTCCCATATGCTTAGTCAAGGAGGATGAGGGGAAGAAAAGGAGACCCTCTGTTTTAGGGCTGCAATCTGGAAGTTACAGGCATCTGTTTAACACACACCCTATTGACTAGAATGTGGTCTCATTGCCACATCAAGTGCAAGGGAGTCTGGGAAATGTAGTCTTTAGAAGAGCCACTGTAGCCAAACTGGGAACCCCATTGATATCAAATGAGGAGAGAATGGATGCTGAAGGACAGTTAACACAGAAGGCTAAGGAAAGGCAAACAAGAGAAGGGTTGTTATCCTCTTACCATCTGTAGAGACTGTGAAATGTTAATTATGAAAACACAGCAAAACATCCAAAATCCATTTTATACTGTTCTATCCTTGAAGCTCTCACTGCACCTGCTTCCATTTTCCCCCATCACCATCTCCTTCAGAGACATCGAATAAAGTCCTTCCTTATTTCTCTAAACTATTTAGGGTCATTTATGTGTTTTTGTTGGAAGGCACCCCATTCTGAGACTGATCTGGACAGAACAAGTCATTTTTATTATATTCAGTTTAAGAACCAGGACACAAATTTGCATACAAAGTCCAGTTAGAACTTTGATTCTTAAAGTCACAGGGAAAGAGACTTTGGGGGGAAAACACCACTATGTGAGTGCTTGTTTTTTGGTGTTAGGATTCCAAGTTTTTTCACTTTTTTTTTTTTTTTAAAGAGAACGAGCACTAGTTGGGGAAGGGGTAGAGGGAGAGGGAGATAACCTTTTTTAAATTTAAATTCTATTAATTAACATTTAATGTATGATTGGTTCAGAGGTAGAGGTCAGTGGTTCATCAGTCTCATATAACACCCAGTGCTCATTACATCTCATGCCCTACTTCATGTCCACCACCCAGTCACCCCCTCTCCCCACCATCTCCCCTCCAGCAACCTTCAGTTTGTTTCCTATAATAAAGAGTCTCTTATGGTTAGCCCCCCTCTCTGATTTCATTTTGTTTTCCTTTCTTCCATTATGATCCTCTGTTTTGTCTCTTAAACTCCACATATAAGTGAGATCATATGATAACTGTCTTCCTCTGATTGACTTTTTTTGCTTAGCATAAAACCCTCTAGCTCCATCCATGTTGCTGCAAATGGCAAAATCTCATCCTTTTTGATGGCCAGGTAATATTCCATTGTATATATACTACATCTTCTTCATCCATTCATCTGTCAGTGGACATCTGGGCTCTTTCCATAGCTTGGCTATTGTGGACATTGCTGGTGCCCCTTTGGATCACTGCATTTGTATCTTTGGGGTAAATACCTAGTAGTGCAATTGCTGGGTCGTAGAGTAGCTCTATTTTCAACTTTTTAAGGAACCTCCATGCTGTTTTCCAGAGTGGTTGCACCAGCTTGCATTCCCTCAACAGTGTAGGAGGGGTTGCCTTGCTCTGCATCCTCGCCAACGAATGTCATTTCCTGACTTGTTAATTTCAGCCATTCTAACTGGTGTGAGGTGGCATCTCATTGTGGCTTTGATCTGCATTTCCCTGATGCCCAGTGATGCTGAACATTTTTTCATGTGTCTGTTGGCCATCTGGATATCTTCTTTGGAGAAATGTCCGTTCATATCTTCTGCCCATTTCTTGACTGGATTATTTGTTCTTTGGGTGTTAAGTTTGATAAGTTCTTTATAGATTTTTGGATACTAGCCTTTTATCTGACATGTCATTTGCAAATACTTGGGAGAGAGAGAGAGAAACTTAAGCAGGCTCCATTCCCAGAACAAGGCTCAACCTGACTCTGAGATCATGACCTGAGCTGAAATCAAGAGTCAGATGGTTAACTGACTGAGCCCCTCAGGTGCCTCATACATTTTTTCACTTTTTAAAAAATTATTTTGCAAATGTCTAAAGTTACTTCAATGAGCATCTGTGAGTTTTATATTCAGAAAAAGATTTAAATGCTTATTTATAAACCACTTCCTTCCTGACAGTTCTTAGGCAAAACAAATGAATATGGTATATGTGAATTTGCTTTGAAAACTATAAGGAAAATTAGAAATGCAGAGTCTTTAGTATGTGTCCTGACTGATTATTTTTAGGGAAATGACTTTACCTGCAAGGTAGTGGATTCAAATGCTACCAATTCTAATACCAGTCTTTAGTATGTGTCCTGACTGATTATTTTTAGGGAAATGACTTTACCTGCAAGGTAGTGGATTCAAATGCTACCAATTCTAATACCAATTCTAATACCAATTCTAATACCAATTCTAATACCAATTGATCTAATAAAGATCAATTACATTTCAAAAGATACTTTTTCTATATTACAGTCAGCAAACTGCTTCATATTTACCAAGCACTATTTACCAGTCAGAAATTTTTCACACATGAAGGCGGTTCTATCCTTAACTCTGTTTTTCAAACCAAGAACCTGAAGCTTCTGGTAATAAACTAACTAGCCCAAGACAACAGAGTTCATGATCAAATATATAATTTTCAGAAAAATACTACTCCTCAAAATTAACCTATCTAAATAGACTAATTACCAGTGAAGAAATAGAGGAAGTAAAGATCTGTCCTTAAAAACACCCCAGGTCCAGGTGTGTGTGGCTGGCTTAGTGGGTAGAGCGTGTGGTTCTTGATCTCAGGGTTGTGAGTTCAAGTCCCGTGTCGTGTCAGAGGTTGGTGATTGCTTAAATAAGCAAACTTAAAAATGTATATTTTTAAAAAAACCCAGGTCCAGATTTGAAAGGGGAATTCTATATTCTATCCACCTTTAAAGATCAGGTAGTGCCAATGCTATTTTAACATAGTTCAGAGCATAAGAAAAGGGGGAAAACTTCCACCCTGATTTTATGAAACCAGTGTTCACTTGATCCCAGCTGTTAATAAAGATGGCACTAAGAAAGAAAACTACAGACCAATTTCACTTCTGAATAACGATCTAAAAACCTTTTTTTTTTATTTTCAAAAAAAATTTTTTTTTATTTGACAGACAGAGATCACAAGTAGGCAGAGAGGCAGGCAGAGAGATGGGGAAGCAGGCTCCCTGCTGAGCAGAGAGCCCCATGTGGGGCTCTATCCCAGGACCCTGAGATCACGACCCAAGCCGAAGGCAGAGGCTTAACCTACTGAGTCACCCAGGCACCCCCAATCTAAAAATCTTAAATAAAACATTAGCAAACAGAATCCAATAGCACATCAACGATAATGCCTCACAGAGCTGGATTTTGAAGCCATTTGTGCCTTATTCTACCTGTTAGTTATCACGCCCACTAAATAAAAACACACTGATTTTTTGTTTTTTTTAAGTAGGCCTCACAGCCAGTGTGGGGCTTGAACTCACGACCCTGAGATCGAGAGTCACAAGCTCTACTGACTGAGCCAGCCAGGTGCTCCAAAACACAGTCAATTTTTAAAACTGTGTTACATACATACAGGTAGATTTTCACAGATTGAATATACCCATGTAGTAGCACTTCTGTCAAGAAACGGAATGTTATCAGAATCCCAATAGCCGTCTCATGCCCTCCACACTTGACCCCTCAAGGGTATCTGCCATCTTGATTCTTAGCACCACAGGTCCATTATACTTACTTTTGGACTTTATATAAATGAACTGATACAGCATATGTCCTTTTGTGTCCAGCGTCTTTTCACCTGACATCACGTTGGTAGGATTCACCCATGCTATTTTACATGGTTGAAGCTGATTTAGTCTCCCTGAATATAGTTTTGTATACAACAATGTGAATAAACCATCATTTCTTTGTCCATTCTCCCGTTGATGGAGAGTTGGGCAACTTCCAATTTGGGACAATTCCAGTAGTGCTGCTATGAATATTCTTGTACATGTCATGTATATGCATTTGTCTTGGACATCTACCTATGACTATAATTGGCGGGTCCCGAGGTAGACGTTTGATGGATATTACCAATTTTTCAAAGGGACGATACCAATTTACACTCCCAACAGCAGTGTATGAACATTCTGGTTGTTTCATATCCTGATGAACCCCCAGTACTTTTTTGGGTCTTTTTCCAGGTTAGCCATTGTGTTGAGCATATCACGGTATCATGTGATAGCTTTAATTAGCGCTCATGATGTCTAATGAGAATCTTCTATGTATTGGTCATTCTTGAAACGACACTTAAATTTGTCAGGCTGCTTCAATTTTATCTCATGTTCTGTCAGTAAACAGACTCACTTGTTAAAATGGAGTGTGGATACCTTTTGTATCCTCAGTAATCTGGCACTTAAAGACGCCTGCCCCCATAATCCAGTCTCACAGTGTGGCATGTGATTAAAGAAGAGAATCCATCGTTAGAAAATCAACTTTAAAATGGTGCAAGTTCTTGTACTATAATTCTCAGACATCATGAAAAGAAATACATAGGCCACAGCAATGCCTCTCTAAATCTCTTTTTCCTTCTCATCTTAAAAGGAAAAGAAATGATTAATTAGACTTCATGAGAATTATATAATTCTGTGTACGGCACACCAAGTTTTGATTTGTAAAGATATAGCTAGAGGAATGAAAAGACAAGCGACACAATGGGACAAAACAGCTTCAAATCACGTATCCGACCGAGAACTTACATGTGCAGTATCTAAAGAATTCTCTAAACCGAACAGTAAGAAAACAACAACCTAATTTTAAAATGGGCAAAAGGCCAGGAAGAGGTCATCAGCAAATAAGCTTGTGAAAACATATTTAGCATCGTAACCAGTAGGGAAATGCAAATTAAAACCACAAGATACTGGTACATACCTATTAAAATGGCCGAGATAAAAACAATATTGTCAGCAAAAATTGCTGGGGACAGTGGAAAGCAATTTTGCTAGTGGGAATGCACAATAATGTAGCCACTCTAGAAAATAATTTGCAGCTTCCTAGTAAGTCCAACATACAGCCCAGAAACCCCACTCCACTGTATTTGCCATATGTTCACATAAAAACCTGTACACAAAGATTTATACAGCTTAATTCATAATTGCCCCAAAACGGAAACTGGAAACTATCTTCAGTGGGTAAATGGATGGACCAACTGTGATATATCCTGTACTATGCACTGCTACTTAGGGGTCGAAGGGAACAAGCTAAGGTACCCGGGTGGTTAAGGGTCTGCCTTCAGCTCAGGTCATGATCTCGGGGTCCCAGGATCAAACCTGTTCCCAGGATCATCAGGCTCCCTGTTCAGTGGGGAGTCCGTTTCTCCCACTCCCTCTTCTGCTCCCCCAGCTCATGCTCTCTCTCAATAAATAAAATCTTTAAAAAAAAAAAAAAAGGAACAAGCTAATGTTACAGCCACACTTTGGTTGAATCTCAAGTGCATTATGTCTCAAAAGGTCACATACCATATGATTCCATTTATAAAATATCCTTGACCAGAAAAAAACAGAGTGAGAGAGAACCTGTTGGTGGTTTCTAGAGGTGGGAAGAGTATGACTACAAACAGGTAGAACCAGGGAATTTTTGGGGGGTGATGGCCTGTTCTGTATCCTGATTGTGGTGGTCATTCCATGCCTCCATACATGTGAAGACATGTACACCCCCCAAAAAGTGTACTTTAATTTAAAAAAAAATACTTTCTGCATGGCAAAAAGCATCATAAGCAAATTGAAAATACATATGTCAAAGATAGAAAAAACATTCATATAATTCATATCACAAAACACTATGGTCCTTAACATATAAAAAGTTCTTAAGCATCAATAAGAAGGCCAAAACACCTACTCCCTGAAAGAACAAATAATATAAACAGTTAACATTTAAAGAAAATATAAATGACTCTTAAAATATGAATTGGGGCACCTGGGTGGCTCAGTTGGTTAAACATCGCACTCTTGATTTCAGCTCAGGTCATGATCTCAGAGTCCAGAGATGGAGCCCTTCATCAGTGGAGAATCTGCTTCTCTCTCTCTCCCACTCCCACTGCCCCTACCCACAACTCATGCTCTTTCTCTTTAAATCTTTAAAAATTTAAAAAGATATATGAATAGGCAGTTCCTTTTACCCATAACCAAAATGCATACTAAAGCTACAATAATATACTACCCTTTATCTATTGGATTGGCAAAAATATCAAAGTTTGACAACACAAACTGTCGACCAAGTGCTCTCATTTATTGCTGAGGGAATGCATATTAATGTATATTAGAGGATTTGGCACAGTCTATCAAGTATTTTCTCTGACTCAGGCATATTTATGCTATATATGCAAAATGAGGTATAGTCAAGGTCATTCCTTGCAGCATTCTTTTGTAATAGTCAAAGAATGGAAACTAGCCAAATTCTATCACTAGGGAACAAGCTAGCTAAATCATGGAATATATCCATTCTTTGAACTACTCTGCAGCTATAAGAAAGGAGGAGGGAACTCTCCATGCCCTGATAATGGATGATTTCTAATACGTGTATTATTGTGAAGGGAAAAAAGTAAGGTGCAGAACGGCATGTGCCGTGTGCAGCGCTCTGTAGAAGAGGTAAGGAGTACAAGCAAGGGGTATAAACATACTGACTGTAACAACTCAGTAATTATATCACACAAAGGAAATAAGCGGGAACATAGAAGGGGCTGTTGGTGGAGAAGAGAAGAGCAGGACAGAACGGTGGAGAGTAACGGTAGACCTGCAACGTTCACTGTCTGTCTTAGCATATGCTTAGCTTGGGAGCCACTTCTGTAAACTACTTGGTCCCCCCAAGAAGTACGTTTTCAAATAAGAAGACACATCGTCAGTGGTCCCTCATCCATCAGTTCCGTGGAACACAGAAGAAGCGGAAGAGAAAGGAAAGGTGAGGCAGGAAAGCAGAAGGAACACTTGCTTCGCACGCGGCTTACAATGAGGAAGGAAGGGGAGCTGGAAACACCCTGGGCTTGTCAGAGAAACGGGAGCCGAGGAGGGACGGAGTGAAGAAACAGACGCTGGTCGGGATGTGGGAGACTTGAATCTAGGTCCTCATTATACCGACGCGGGGAGATGGCGGCGAGTGTTTTAAGCGCTCCAAGTCTATTTTCTCACCTGTGAAATGGAAATAACAACAGAACTGATCTCCCGAGCTTAAATAAGGTAAAGGTTAAATGAAAGAAAACTGTGAAAGCGCCTTGCAACAGGGATGCGAGTCAGGAAATGACAGATGTTGGCGAGGATGCGGGAAAGGGGAACCCTCGCACACTGCTGCTGGGAAGGCAAGCTGGGGCAGCCCCTCCGGAAGACAGCATGCAGCTTCCTCAAAAAGTTGAAAATAGAGCTACCCTATGACCCAGCACTACAAGGTATTTACCCCAAAGATACAAATGCAGTGATCCAAAGGGGTGCCTGCACCCAAATGTTTATAGCAGAAATGTCCACAATAGCCAAATTATGGGAAGATGTCCCAGATGTCCATCTACCGCTGAATGGATAAGGAAGGTGTGGGGGGTGTGTGTGTGTGTGTGTGTGTGTGTGTGTGTATGTACGTGTACACACACACACACACACGAATACTATGCAGCCATCAAAAATGAAATCTTGCCGTTTGCAACAGTGTGGATGGAGCTAGAGGGTATTATGCTGAGCTAAATAAGTCAATCAGAGAAAGGTAATTACAATCTCACTGATATGAGGAATTTAAAAAACAAGGCAGAAGATTATAGGGGAAAAGAGGGGAAAAATGAAGTAAGACGAAACCAGAGAGGGGGAGAAACCACAAGAGACTCTTATTAATCATGAGAAACAAACAAATGAGGGCTGCTGGAGGGCAGGAAGGTGGGGGATGGGCTAGACGGGGGTTGGGTGTAAAGGGGGACACATGATGTCATGAGCGCTGGGTATCATATATGACCAATGAGTCACTAAATTCTACTCCCAAAACTAATAATACACTATATGTTAACTAAATTGAATTTAAATAAAATATTTTTTTAGAAAGAAAGAAAAGGAAAACAGAAAAGCGTCCCATAGCTTCCAGATGCCTCTTTCCTCCAGAGACCTGGCGTCTGCACCAGGGAAGTCTGGGAGGGCGGACCTGGCCAGGCTGGCTCCACCTCGGAGGACAGGGAGACAGGCAGGGACAGAGGAGCACAGTCACCGTCCCCCGAGCCACACTCCCCATAGGCAGGGGGAAAGGAGAGGTCAGCCTGTCGCAAAGGATTCCACTTCCCCACCAACTCCTCCTGAGTTAGCTAACTTGGTCGCCTTCCTGCAGACTTTTGGAGAGCTTCTGGCCTCCTGAGAGCAAGGGCAAACCATGTCCGAGGGCTTCGAGTAGGGTGTGGAGGGCACAGTGCGCAAAGCTGTTGCGTACAAGAGAGTAGGAAAGTGGGTTGCAGGAAGGCAAGGTTCAGGGCCGGGAGCTCTGTGGGAAGAGCCGTCCGGGGGAGAGATGATGGCGGCCAGAACTGAAGAGAAGGAATGGAGAGATGGGAATGGCGCTGAGAGAGGCTTTGGTGGTGGAACCAGGAGGGAGAGAGATACGTCAGTGAAAGCAGTGGACACAGGCCTTGCTCAGTAACCACTGACAGTGGAGGGAACGGCCGAGCTACTTTCCCATCTGAGCAGAGGTGACGGGGCATTTCTGAAGGGAGAAGGAGGAAGGGCGGAGGGGAACAGAGGTTCAAGAAGGGTCAGGGAAGTGAAAAATTACAAAAAGCAGGAAGAGCAGGAAAGCAGGGTTAGTCCCTGTGGAACCATCTGGGTTAGTCCCTGTGGAACCATCTGGGTTTGCTCCCTGGGCCTTGTGGAAGTTGGGCTCTTACCCTTCCGCAGAGGCCTGGAGTCAGGGGCCCTGCCTTCAGGTGTCCACTGGCTCAGTCAGATCTCTGGGCAGCTTGGGTTTCTCCAGGCAGGCCCAGAAGTCTTGTGGGAAAGGGGAGTAGAGTCATCTGAGGGATGTGGCTGTGAGCTGTTAGCCGCCGTGTGAGTGTTCGTGCAAGTCTTCCTAGGCCAAAGCTGAAGCCTGGCCAAGAAAGGGTTCAGAAGAGCCTGGCTAGTGTTTGTCAAGGAGAGAATCCTTAGCAAGGGTTTGGTGAGTGTCTGACCGTATCTCCTGGGCGAGGGAGGAAGAAGCCATAAGGGTGACTGACTCCCAGCTTTGCCTTGGAATAGCCCGGTGGGTGGGATGTTGTTGCTGTTCAGAGACAGAGAAACTGAAGAAACCACGGTTCATAAAGAAAGATGGTAGTCGATTCTGACCATGGTGAGTCGGCGGGGCTAGGGTTTAGCTGCCTAGGGCAGGCAGTCAGCAGGCAGCTGGATATTAGGGTCTGGACTGAGCAGAGGTACCTGGTTAGAGACACCCACCTTCAAACACCTACTGATGGTGGCGTCAGCCGGGCCCGGGCAGGGGCCATGGAACAAAAGAGAAGGCGGAGGATATAATGTAATTCCCCATGCTCCATGTGGGGTTAGGAAAGTAGGCATGATGATCCCCACTTGTCAGAGAAGGACGCTGGATTGGAGACTGAGGTCATGACAGAAGTCGTCCAGTCACTCCAGAATCACAGCCCTATTAATTAATTATATTAATTTTATTAATGTCCCATTAATTAATTATCAATCCCATCAGAATATGTCTGTCAAATATTTCAGGAAATGAAATGATTAGATGATTGTGTATTTCTCTATGGATTTTTATTCTATTAATATTTACAAAAAATTAACCTACCTGGAGGGATGCCTGGGTGGCTCAGTCGGTTAAGCGTCTGCCTTCGGCTCAGGTCATGATCCCTGGGTCCTGGGACATGGGGCTCCCTGCTCCGTGGAGAGCCTCCCTCTCCCTCTGCTGCTACCTCTGCTTATGCTCTCTTTCTCTCCATCAAGTAAATAAATAAAATCATTAAAAAAATTTTTTGTGGTTGAAGACAACCGAGCAATAGGAAAAGAGCTAGAAGCAGTCATGTGCTCAACCAGAGCTAATAAATACTAGTTACGTGAAACCTCTCAAACACTCTCTCTCCCTCTCTCAGAGACGTTAGCCCAACCAAGGCCATCTGTAATCTCTACAAGGCGACCTGTCAGAGCGCACACTCCAGGGAGGTAGGACCTGAAACTACTCAGCATCCTCGAGGGTCAGCCCCTAAGCTCCAGACCCCCTCACAGTGTTCCTGAAGTGGATGTGGACACAAAGGCTCCGCTGGGATAATTAGCCTTTTCTTACCACACCTTCCAATTTGCCTCTCACCTCTGAAAACACACTTGATATATCGAGAGAGATAATTAACCCACCAGTGCCTTCTCTTGGCTTTCACCTGCTAAAGCACTATTTTTGGAATGATTCTGCCATTTACTATTTTAAACGCACGATAGGCTGTCTATGAAATAGATGTGCATTTATCAATCAGCTCAGTTAGTTCAACACTGTTTCCTTCCATAACGGATCACAATTCAACCACGAACATGAGGAAACCATGAGCGATTTCCTTCATTTAACCTCCATCGTTACTCAAATTCAGTTATCCACAAGAGCCTATCTTTTGTGAATTTGATTTCTGGGAACTAGGCTCTTTAGTCCCATTTTGCCTATGGGAAAGGCTTGTCACCCCAGGACAGGATTGGAATAGAGTCCCTCCTACATTCAAATGCTTGTCGTTCCTGGAACCCAGTATGGGACCTTATTTGGAAATCGGGTCTTTGCAAATGTCATTAGTGAAGATGAAGTCATACTCGTTCCCATTAGGATGCTATTATGGAGAGACTAGAAGACAGTGGGCTGGTGAAGATGTGGAGAAATGGGAACTCTAGTACGTCGCTGGTGGGAATGCATAATTATGGGCGCAGCCTCTGTGGCAAACAGTTGGACAGTTCCTCAAAAATTAAACATAGAATCACCGTGTGACTCAGCAATTCTGATTCTAGTTAGACACTCAGAAGAATTGCAAGCAGGAATTCAAACAGATACTTACACACCGATGCGCGTAGTGGCGTTGTTCACCGTCACCAAAGGTTGGAAACAACCCAATGTCCATTGTCAGATGAACGGATCAACAAAACGCAGTGCGCACATACAGCGCAACATTATTCACCCTTAAAAGGGACTGAAAGTCTGACTCCTGTTATGACATCGATAAACCTTGAAGACATGCCGCGGTGAAGCAAGTCAGACATGGAAGGATAAATATTGTGTGACTCCACTTACGTGAAGTACCTAGGGAGGACAAAGTCACAGAGAAAGTCAAAGAGGAAGTAGAATAGATGTCGCCAGGAGTGGAGGGTCCTGGCGAGTTATTATTTAATGGGTACAGAGTTCCAGTTTGGGATGATAAAAAAACATTCTGGAAATGGATAGTGGAAATGGTTGTACAACAACACAGATGTACATAATGCAACTGACTTGTATACTTGAAACTGGTTGAAATGGTAAGTTTTATATTACGTATATTTTAACCACAATGAAAAAAGGAATAATAATAAAAGGAAAAAGATTGAGCCATACTGAAGAAGGGTGGGCCCTCAACCCAGTGTGGCTGGTGTCTTAGAGAAGAGAAGAGACTGGAGGGGAGAAGGCCATGGGGCAAGGTGAGATGCACAGGGAAGTCGGCCTCGTGATGGTGGAGGCAGGCACCGCAGCTGTGTCTCTACAAAATAATGGCGGCCAACAATGGATGGCGGCCATCAGATGCTGGGAGCCGTGAGGAAGAATCCTCCCCCAGAGTCTTCAGGATGAACATGGTCCTCTTGACACCTTGAATGTGGACTTCTAGCCTCCAGAACTGTGAGAGAATCAACTGTTGTCCTTTTAAGCCCTCCAATTAGTGGCTCTTTGCTGCAACAGCCCTGAGGAACTAAGGCAGCATATTTCAGATCGTTAAATATAAAAAAGAAGGCTTCTCTCTGGGAGGTTGAGGAAGGGACAGGATGGGAGGGACTCAAGGGGACTCTCAGAAAACTGTTTGCCATCAGCTCATTTTACAAAACCAGCTACAGTTTGCCTGGGTGGCTCAGCGGGTTAAGCCTCTGCCTTTGACTCGGGTCATGATCTCAGGGTCTTGGGATTGAGTCCCGAATCAGGCTCTCTGCTCAGCAGGGACCCTGCTTCCCTTCTCTCTCTCTGCCTGCCTCTCTGCCTACTTGTGATCTCTCTCTGTCAAATAAATAAACAAAATCTTTAACAAAAACAAAAACAACAACAACAAAAACCAGCTACATTTAAGTCTTGCCTGTTGAAATCACATTGTCTATTTAGGGCTTATTATACATTCAGTAAACTTTGTCTGAATGGTATTTCTACTTTATAAAAGTTTAAGTGCTAAAATTGACGATATTTTTTAAATGACAATATTTTCATAATGGAATACTATATTTTAGATGTTTAATGGATGGAAAGGCATTTATGAGATATACTGAAGTCCAAAGAAAATGTTACGAAGCAACCTGATTCGAAACCTGAAGATGCATGGATGCAGCTTCAGGAGTTTCCAAAATTTTTTGCAGAGGCTCCTGACTGACACAGTTGGTCAAACAACTGATTCTTGATTGCGGCTCAGGTCGTGATCTCAGGGTCGTGAGTTCAAGCCCTGCATGGGGCTCTGTGCTCAGCGTGGAGTCTGTTTGGGTCTCTCTCTCTCTCTCCCTCTCCCTCTGCCCCTTCTCCCTGAGCTCTTTCTCTAAAATAAATAAATAAATCTTTTTTTTATGAGTTACTTTAATAATCAGAAAAAACTTAATGTTATTATAAACATTAAAGATTCAAAGGCAAATAATCAAGTTGATGGGTTGAGGTTAGCTTCTTGGGGGGCATCTCTTACAAACTCCAAGCCAGGGGTCCACGAGCATGCTGCTGTTCGTGGACCCAAGCCCTTGACAGCTGGTTCACATCCCTGGTGCTCCCCATTCAGTGATCTGCACAGGAGTGGCGTGGAGAGAGACCTTCCAGAGTTCCCCAGTTACCCCTGGGCTCAGAGCTTTGGAAGCAACTAGGCTCTGAGTTTTTCTCCCACAAGACCGATGATGTTTCCGTGTTTAGAGACATTCTCTACATATTTATTTTCTCACTGAGAATAACCATTTAGTTATTTAAACAGTTAGTTTATATTGACAAATATTTATTTTACCGGGCACCATGCTAAGTGTTGTGAGGGTGGGGGGTGTAGTTTTGTGATCAGAGCCATGAGATAGACACTCCAACTGGCTGGGAATTAAAGCCTGGCTCTCTGATTTCCTTACACTGCAAAAGGGCCAAATCACTTAATTTCTTCTGCAGTCTGCAAAATGGAGATAATACACTTAATCAAATCTGAGATTGTTTTGATTAGAGGCATGCAGTATTTGCTACTAAGAAAGGCCAATGTTACCAATTAAACTTTGACATGTTGCCCTGAACGACAGCCTTGTCCTGTGCGTCAATTGGTCACACCAGCCTCTCGTGGCTCTGAAATGTCTTTCATAGACGTCAGAAATCTGACAGTTTCTCTTGCGTCCTATCGCGTTGTCTGATATGCGATGGGCGTGTCTTTGTGTACATCTCCGCGGTGAATGTAACACGCCTTCATCTATCCATAGGGGAGTCTTCTGTCCTTAAGGCCATAAAGCCCTTGGTTGTTGCTTTGCAAGAAAATACAGAGGTGCGATCCCTTATCTAGAACCCAATTTCCAGCTCTATTTCTGTGATTTTCAGGCTCACGCAGTCCCAGCCAGGCACATACATAACTCAGTTGAAATGCTGCTTGTAAGAGCCATGACCCAGACTGGGTACACAGAGGCAAAGACAGATCCTCACTCACCAATACCGATCGTAGAATGCCATCAGTTGCCAGGTACATCAGGGTTCTGAGATGTGAATGAAAGAGAAAAAATGTTTAATATCTATTAGAAGTAATTAAATCAGTGGTACCTCCCTCTTGGAATTTCGTGATGGTTATGTACACTATGATGACCCAATTCCACCCATCCTGCTGGGCGTAGGTTCTGAGATTTAGATCTAAAATGGGCTCCAAAAGACCTCATGCATGTGATTGTTAAGTGTGTGGAAAGCCGGGGCCTCTGCTCCCTTACTAGGGGATTTCTGGGTCCTCTCTGTGCTTCCTGGATCCGGCCACTGACGTTGCATAATCGGGGCTGTGCGAAGGGCTCTCCGCTCTCATGGTCAGCAGTCAACCAAAGCAAGTCGGGTGATCTGTGGCTTGAAAACATTCAGAGCCCCTGAGCATTGCTTGTGTTCGGAGCCCCTGAGCATGGCCTTTGTGTGTGAAGGTGAAAGGCGATGGGGGTGTCAAAAGAGCGGCTCAAAATGAAGCAGCCGGGGAGAAAGTAGAAAAGCACAAGGCCTTCAAGATGGAGGGGAAAAGAAAATCAGGGGCACCTGGCCGTTTCGGTCAGTGATGCAGGCAGCTGTTTGTCTTGGGGTGGTGGGTTCGAGCCCCATATGGGGGAGAGAGATCACTTAAAAATAAAATCTTGAGGGTGGGGGGTGGGGTGAGCCTGGTGGTGGGTATTAAGGAGGGCACGGATTGCATGGACCCCAGGGTGTGGTGCATAAACAATGAATCTTGGAACACTGAAAAAAATAAAACCTTGAAAGCAAAAGAGGGAAAGAAGGGAGGGAGGGAGGAGGAGAGAGAGAGAAAGAATGAAAATCGTTGCATGAGGAGTGAGAACTCATTTCTGGTCCTTGCTGCTCCAAGTCAGCAGTGACTGACCTTTTCTTCCCTTCTCTCCCTCTGAGCATTAGCAGAATCGCAGGGGCCTTCATGTCCATTTTATCAGGTGACCTGAGCGACACTTGGCTTCTGGCA
The DNA here is from genome assembly GCF_009829155.1 of Mustela erminea. Taxonomy (NCBI): domain Eukaryota; kingdom Metazoa; phylum Chordata; class Mammalia; order Carnivora; family Mustelidae; genus Mustela; species Mustela erminea. The sequence goes on from NC_045628.1 coordinate 12,276,042, forward strand.
GGTGACATCCGTCCCTGCCTCGTGTATTTACTTCCTATACTTAGAGTTGTGGCGTAACGTGTTCTCAGTACGATGGAAACACCTAATTCATTGAAGGAGATGTCTGGCTTAAAAAAAAAAAAAAAAAGATTTATTTATTTGAGAGAGAGAGAGCATGAGCATACCTGTGAGATCACAGGTCAGGGGAGGGGCGGAGGGAGAGAATCTCAAGCAGAGCACAGAGCCCGACACGGGTCTCGATCCCATGAGCCATGAGATCCCGGCCTGAGCCCAAACCGAAAGTCAGATGCTCAACCAACTGAGCCACCCAGGCTCCCTGACAGAGATGTCTGTGAAAGCCATATGGCTTTCATCACAGCCAGGAAGGAACTTGGTAACTATCTTACAAAGCAGTCCCTGGCATTTAGGAAAGAAACTTAAAAAAAAAAAAAAAGAAATTCCATATCAACAACAGAAATATCTTTGTTAGGCAGGCTATAGTAAAAAAAAAACAAACACAAAAACACCAAATAAGGGACATGAGCTTGGGTTTTTTTCTCTATAAATAGACTTCTGGATAAAAGGGCAAAAGACATGAACTTTCCATGAAAATAATACTTTAAAAGCTGTTAATTACAGTAAAAATTTTGTTCTCGGACCAGAGTGACACATATTTATTTATATATAAATATATATAATATTTACATATATTAAATATATATTTTTAAATAAATAAATGCATTTATTTATTGTTTAAAAGTCTAGAAATAAGTATAAAAGCATAAACAAGGCCAAACATTGCAGTCCTGAGTGACTTAAAGGTCTAGAAGTTCTGCCGGAAGCCCCTTTCCAGTAAAAGCAGAGCCTCTGATAAATTCTAAACTTGTCACACTGATAATGTCGTCTCCCAGATGCTGACCAACTGGAAAAAAATAATTGATCCCAGTGAAACCCTGGGAACGTTGGAGGAGGACAGTGACTCTGTCAGTAGGGAGGGAATGCTGGGTGTCCCAATAAGGTTGTTTTGTTTTTTTTAAAGATTTTATTTATTTATTTATTTGACAAAGAGAGAGAGAGAGAGAGAGCACAAGCGGGGAAAATGGTAAGCAAAGGAAGAGAGAGAAGCAGGCTCTCCACACATCAAGGAGCCCAATACAGGACTCGATCCTAGGACCCTGAGATAATGGCCTGAGTCGAAGGCAGATGCTTAACTGACTGAGCCCCCCCAAGATGCCCCCCAAGTAAGGTTTTTAGGATCATAGGTCAAGAAACCAGCTGGTTCAAGCTTCACCCCAAGGGAGAAGTGAGTGGAAGCTTCAGGATCAGGCCACAACGGTCATGGAGGGGAACGCTTGCGCCCTCACAAGGGACCTGAACCAGGAACAAGTCTTTTCTGATTTCTTCCCTGGGCGGCATGGTTTCCCATCTGCTCTATCAGGCTCTTCAATACCAAGGAGTAGGGTGTAAGTGAGGTGCTCCGAGGGGAATTTCTGAAGGGCTGAGAAATGGGGAGTTCGAGAGTATAAAATCAGACCTCCAGCTTGTTCTGTGTCAGGGAACGGAGCTGGACTTTATATTTGCCCCCATCAGTCAGTCGATGATTAGAGTCTATGGGGGTGGGAGATATGGTAGGAGCTTGTGGAGGAAGAATAGAAACTCCCCGGGGGGGTTTCTGGGTCTCTCAGGGGTGGGGGTGACTCTAGTGAGATCCCTGGAGAGTTCTTGCAGAGGCGGGCAATGGGCACGCACAGAACTGGTAAAAGGAACCCAAGGGGGTCTGGGCAGGGCAACACCTCTGTCTGGAAAGGGAGAGAGAGAGAAGCAGGCTCCCCGCTGAGCAGAGAGCCCGATGCGGGACTCGATCCCAGGACCCCAGGTGAAGGGAGACACTTAAGAGAGTGAGCACCCAGGCTCCCAGGGAACGGGAGGTTATCCGAAGGAAGTCAGGTGGCACCCGGTGACACTGACACGGACAGGCGATGAGTGATTGTGCAGAGGACGGAAGGACGTATGTAGAGTCAAGTCAATGAAAGTTATTGAACTACAATAACTGGTAGGAGGAATTTGGAGAATAAGCTATTCAGGAGCTTTAGAAAATAGATCTAATTGAAGTAAGAATAACAAACAGGTAAAATAAATAAATAAATAACAAAGAGGTAACTCACTGCTCGAGACCGGGGTATAAGGATGAAGAGCCAGCGTGAGAACACAGGCCTTTCAGAGACAGGTTAAAGGAGAAACCAAGTTTAAAACAGTATAGCCTGTGGAGAAATCGGCAAATCTAGGATAAGGCTTATGTGCATTCATTTAAAGAAAACGAGAGCTCTCTGGGTGTTGAGTTTCTGAGTAATTTTTTCTTCTTTCCCCTCTCTTGTAAACGACAAACTTCCACAGTTTATATAATGGGAATAAACTTCAGTCAAGAGACAAAAAGTAGAACTACTTAATTTCCATCTAGTTTTCTCTCTTTCTTTTCCATAAAAAATTTTTCAAAGGGAATGGGCAGAGCACAGTCCTTCAGGGGGTACAAAGGCCTAGATAGAACACGAGCTCAGGGAAGATCTAAATGCTTTGAATGAGTTTGGGACCCCAAGTCCAAGTACATTGTTCCCCAGAGTCCTGCAAAAACTTTAAGATGATGTCCCTGGACCCACCACTAGCAGATCAGACAAATTCAGGGCAGTGTGAGAAGGTAAAAGTGCAGTGAAAACAGGTGAAGGGGCAGAGGTTGTCTTCAATGAGGGCTGTTCGGGGAAGCATCATTTGACGTTTGGGGGGACAGCTCTTTCCTGTGCCCAGCTCGTTCAGGCAGGAGCTGGATGTTTGCCCCATGATGATGCTGTCACTGTGTCCTCCATGGATGGGAGGCTGGGCCAGGTCCCAGTTCCAGAAGGAAGTTGGGTGGCCCATCAGCGGACCACAGTGTTCCCCCGCCTGAACACAAAACTGATCTTTAGATGCAAACCTTTTCTTGGCTTTCATGAGTAATTAACATGAGTCACAAGTTCTCATGTTACAAACAACCCAAGGTCACTTACACGTAATCTGTGTGTCAGGATCATTCCTGGGGTGTTTCTTCTGACAGTCTCCCCCCACCCACATTCCACCAAGGTTGGCAGGACCTCTGTGCTTCCCCACCCCACCTCTCCCACTACCCCTGCACTCAGAGGAAGTCGGGGACTACCAGGCCAAAACCAAAACTATGCAAAAGATGCTTTTCTTCCTGGCCTATTTTCCTAAAACCAGAGCTCAGTAGAGAACTAGTCTTCTCTTTCTTTGAGGACAAATGAAGAGCAGCTGGAGGGATTTCTTCTAGCTTACGGGCTCTGTCCCCTGCTGTCCCCACAGCATGTATGATGAGATTTAGGTGGGCCCAGGGTTCTTGGTCCCAAGGAGGCAAGGGCCTTCCAGATTAAAGAGCCCAGGTGGTCTTAGACAATAAGAACCACTGACCGGGCACAAAACCCAGAAGAGTGGACTTTCCTGTTCTTGGCACCACATAGAGCTTCTGACTTCCCCTGAAAGTCTGGGAACAGAGGAGAAAGACTCAGTAACAACAAAAATCCAATTTGCCATTGTTGGGGTTGGAAGATTTCGTGTAATGTAAAGAAAACAAAGAAATGGATATTTATTTTGCATTCCTAGAGTTTGTGAACTCAGCTTTACATCAGCTTCACTTACTAAGTGTGCTCTAGTTTTAGTTGCTAGCGTTAGAAGTGACTGGAATGGACACAAGATTCTAAGTCGGGTGCTGTGCGCAAGTCTGGCTAGCTGCCTTGAAGCTCTTGGCAACTTGGCAGGGCTTGGTCATCCTAGCATAGCTAGGACTGCTCACATTTGGGAAGAACACTGCTTATCGGAGCTTTAACAGTACTGTCCTAAGTAGGGCATGGTCTTGAGTGGCTCTCATTCCTGCTGCATTTTACTAACTACTGTGAGTTTAGAATTATTGTTTTCAGTTTAGTTTGTCATGGGGTTCCATGATGACTAACTTCCACTCCAGTCATCATTTATCTTGATGTTCAGATGACCCAAATTTGCCCACCAGGAACTCCTTCAAAGAGGTCCATCCATTCTTTCGCTATCTCACTCTCTTATTTAATGGTACAAGATGTTCAGGGGTCATTTTGTACTTTTCCTGCCACAGCCCTGGAGTCAGCCACTTCTCCAAAGAGCCCTGGTTCCTTTTAGCGAGAATGGTAGGTAGAAACCAAGATCTGGGCTCTACGTGTGCTCATTTTCCTGGTGGGTCATTGCTTCAAGACCCTTCCAGCAGAGAGTTAAGAAATGTAATAATTAATTAATTAATTGAATTTATTATCATTTATTGTTAAATAATTAGTTAATTAGTTGAATTTAAATAAAAATTTAAAAATGTATGTGTATATGTTATGTGTATGCCTGTACCTATTTGTATACAGTAGGTCTGTATCCATGTAAAAGTATAAGTCCATATTGATACCTCCGGTTCCCAAAGCAACACCGTGGCCTTCCATCTGCCCCTATTTATAATTTCCTTTTCCAAAATTGAGAAACCCAGCTCTCATCATCCTAAATACGTCCTATTCATTTGCTCAAGTCTTGAATACACAGAAAGTAATTTCAGTTACTAACCAATACTACTGTAAGAGGTAAATCTATTAGTTAGGGTTCAATATTTCATTAATAGTTTTTTTTTAGGTAAAATTTATAAGTAGTGAAATGTATACATCTTAAATGTATAATCCATTGGTTTTAACGGATATAGAACCCCATGCAATCCAAACCTCTGTCGAGAGATAGACCATTTCTATCATTCTGGAAAGTTCTCTCATCCTTCTTGGCAGTTAATCTCCATACCCCACCAGACACAGCCACTGCTCTGATCCCGTAGCCATGGATCAGTTGTGTCTGTTCTCTGACTGCACATAAGTCCATTCTTACAGTATGGACCCTCTGGTTCTTACCTTTTCTTGCTTAGTGTCGTGTCTGTAGGAGTGGGCCATGTTGTTCCATGAATCTGTGCTCTGGGCTCTTGTCACTGAGTAGGATTTCGCTATATAAGCACGCCACATTTTGGTTATGCACTCTCCTACTGATGGACCCACTTTGGGATTGTTTCCATTTTTTTGGCTTTTGTGTATAAAGCTGCTTTGAGCATTCTTAATTTTTTTTTTTTTGGTTGTTTTTGTTTTGTTTTTTGAGACAGCATGAGCGGCAGGGGAGGGGCGGGGGGAGAGGGAGAAGGGAATCTCAGGCAGACTGCACTGAGTGTGGAGCCCACAGCGGGACTCGATCCCATGACCCCAAGAACATGACCTGAGGCAAAATCGAGTTGGACGCTTAACCGATTGAACCACCCAAGTGTTCCATCTGTGAGCACTCTTATTTAAAAAGAGGGAAAAAATAGCAGTTGTTTGGGACGTTTTTTCCCCTGCTGTCCCCTCCTCTCAGTCCACCTATTTCCCCAGCAGCCGCTCTGAGCAGTTATGACTGGACGTCACCTCGCCTCAGCTGCCCTGCAAACATGGGACTTCCCCAGCATGCACTGTGGCATTCATGCGTGTGGGAGGGTGACACAGGTGGCAAAACCTCTCCCTTCTATCTGTTGGTAGACAGCTCTGGGGCACATTCCACATGGTTCCTCAGAAGGCTCAGTGGGACCAACCCCCAAGTGCCCACAGGGTGACGATCATTGCTCAGGCCCTTCCTCTCCCCGGCACGCTGCCCAGCCCCTCGTTCCTGCTCCCTGGCATCAGACCCCAGCACACTGTGCATACACTAGCCCTTGGCTCTGGCTCTGCATTTGGGAGGAGTGCCGCCCAAGGTAGCCCCTTCGGCGTGTTCTCTAGAAGCATGCAGGTGAAGAGCAGAGGTGCAAATTAACAGCGTTCAAGGGTAACTACTTGTGGTGCTCTCTGACTCAGAGATCGGCGAATTTCTTCTCTCTCTCTCTCTCAACAAGTGTAAGATGAGAGAGATGCATTTCAATTTCAGAAATGTCGAGACGTAAGAGATCACGCGTCTTCTGTGCAAGCGTACGTAGCTGTCAGTCATTTCCCACGCGCCTGCCTCACTCACGCTTGTGACTTTCCAGGGCAGAGATAGAGTCTGATGGAAGCACAGGAAGACACAGCAGGTGCTCGGCAAACATTTGTGACTAAGAGAAGGAGGGACAGCAAGGAAAAGGGAAACTGAGGAAACTGAAGTCAGTTTTGGAAGAACTCTGAGAGGCAGAGACTTAGTAAAAGACCTGAAGAGGAGAGGAAATCAGACTGAAGCCCCAGGAGCCTGAATGAATGAATGAGTGAGTAAATGAATAAATGAATGAATGAGTGCGAGGAGAAGGGCCAGGACCGAGAAGTAGCTGGGGAGGAGGGCTTGCCCTGAAGCAGCTCCTTCATTAGAAGGACACACGAGAGCCTAGCAGCCTCGGCAGAAAGTAATGCTATTGCCACCATCCCCTCCCCAGTATTTTAGAGAAAAATAGGCTCAAAGAGATTATTTTAATAAGCATGCTTCCTAAATTAGCTTATAGCAACTTTTCTGTCATTTTCCCTGTTCTGCTTCTGAAATCCATGAAGCAAATTCTGTATCTCAATTCCGGGTGACACTACTTCCAAATAACATACTTGGATTTCATAGATTAAGACGATTACTGTGGATTAATAGAATAATGACTAGATCAGGAATGTTATGTTAATTAGGGACAGAGTCATTTGCAAATATAAAGAAATGGGTATTAAGACATCCAGAGGGAGGGCCTAGTACACGGGGCTCAGTGTCCGTTTGGGGAGACTTGTTTGCTCCCCAAGTTGGGCCCCCGATAAGGTTGCAAATGCTTGTGTAAGAAATCAGAGAGGGCTTGTAGCCATGGAGAGTGGGTTAGGAGAAGGAGCAGCTCTCTCCCCCCTCTCCTCATTAAGGACATTAGAGCTGGATTTAGACCGGGTAGAAAACTAGTCTGGCATCCTCATTCGCTGTATAAGGCAGGGGCAGGGAGTTCTGTTTATCGGGATGAAAGAAATCTTCACTGGAAACCATCATGATACGTTTAGCAGGTGAAGGCTGAGTTGTTTCTGTGGCTGATTTTTTTTTTTTTTAAAGATTTTATTTATTTATTTGACAGAGAGAGGTCACAAGTAGGCAGAGAGGCAGGCGGAGAGAGAGAGGAGGAAGCAGGCTCCCCGCTGAGCAGAGAGCCTGATGTGGGACTCGATCCCAGGGCCCTGAGATCATGACCTGAGCCGAAGGCAGCAGCTTAACCCACTGAGCCACCCAGGTGCCCCTGTGGCTGATGTTTTAAGTGGAGACTTAACCTTCTTAGCCCTTCTGGAAAACTACAGGTAATAGACATTAGGCTTGTGTGCTCAGGTAGCAGACTAGCGGAGGACCAGCCAGATTTAATGGTCCAGGAGTCTCACCGTGACTGATGTCCCAGCAGTGCAATGGGGAGCCACTCGGGGCTTTGAAGCAGAGGAGTGGTGTGATTCCACCTTTAACTGTATCTTTCTGCTGAAGATAGATCAAGGGACCATGGTGGACATGAGAAAACCAAGTGAGAGGCCATGGTAGTCATTCAGGGGAGAAGTGACGGTGTCTTGGAGCAGGGAAGGTATCGTGGTGGTGGAAAGGAGGTATCCAACTCTGGATATATTTCGACGGGAGAGTGAGATGGATTTGCTGATAATCAGTAGGAGGGTAGGAGAATGAGAGCGAGGTCAAAGCCGCCTCTGAGATTTCTGACTTGAATGACTGGGAAAATGACACTGGCATTTACTGAGATGGGAAGGGCAGAGAGGAGCAGGTTTAGGAGTGTGCAGAGGGGGCGGCAAAAGCTGTTTTAGACAAATTACATTTGAGATGCCTGTTAGATATTGTAGATGTTCAGGAAGCATTTGGATATGATCCAGACTCCAGAAAGAACTTCGTTGGAGGTAATACATTTAAGAGTCATCAATGCTGAATATTGATCTTACCAAAAATTACAATACAGCTATAACAGGAGGAAGGTGGGCGGAAAAAGTATGTGTACCTAGGGGAATGGGGCATATGAGAAACCGAATCTTTATCTCCTGTAGCAGGAGCTCCATGGTAGGTAGGTATTGGGAAAACCTCAAGAAATAACTGTATGAGCATCATAAGAAACAATCATCCCTATTGCTTCCGCTCAATATCTTGACATTTTTCTTCCTCATCTTTTTTAGGAGGGTATTTTTTTTTAGATTTTATTTATTTATTTGAGACAGAGAGTGAGAAATAGAGAGAGAGAGAGAGAGAGAGAGAGCACGAGCAGGGGGAGAGGCAGAGTGCAAAAGGAGAAGCAGACACCCCACTAAACCTGATGCGGGGCTCAATCCCAGGACCCCTGGGCCATGACCTGAGCAGAAGGCAGGTGCTGAACTGACTGAGTCACCCAGATACCCCATAGGAGGGGTATTTTTAGAAGTTTATTTTTATTTCTTTTAATTATTTTTTCATACCACATGGGGGCATTGAACCCACGTGCTTTTTTAAAATCTCTATACCCAGTGTGGGACTTGAACTCACAACCCTGAGATCAGTGGGATGATCTACTGAGTGAGCCAGCCAGGCACCCCCATTTTAGTTCCTATTTTAACAGCTTCCTCAAGATATGATAGACCAACTATACAATTCATCCATTTAACATATACAATTCAGGGACGCGTAGGTGGCTTAGCCAGTGAGACATCTGCTGTTGGCTTGGGTCATGATCTCATGGTCCTGAGATCGAGTCTCACATCAGGATCCCTGCTCGGTGGGGAGCCTGCTTCTTTCTCTGCCCCTCCCGCTCTGCTACTTATTCTCTTTCTCTCTCGAAAATAAATAAATAGAAATACTTTAAAAAATAAAAAAATAAAATCTACAATTCAGTACATTTTGGTATATTCACAGACTTGTGTAGCCATCGCTACAATCAATTTTAGAATTTTTTATTATGCCAAAGAAACCCTGCACCCCTTAGCTGTCAACCCTCTACCCCTCATCCTTCTCCCTCAGCCTAGGCAACCAATAACCTACTTTATGTCTCTATGGTCTGGCCTATTCTGAATGTTTCATGTGAGTGGGATCTTACTAGCAGCCTGGGTGGCTCAGCTGGTTAAGTGACTGCCTTCAGCTCAGGTCATGATCCTGGGGTCCTGGAACAGAGCCCCGTGCTGGGCTCCCTGCTCAGGGGGGAGACTGCTTCTCCCTTTCCCTCTCTCCCTCTCCCCATTCATTCTCTCTCCCTCAAATAAATAAATAAAATCTTTAAAAATAGTAAGTGGAATTTTACAATATGTGGTTCATTTTACTGGTTTGACTTTTTTGACTCTCCTCTTCCTGTCTCCTAAGTTCTGTCTTTTCTTTTTTTTTTTCTTTTTTCTTTTTTTAAAAGATTTTATTTATTTGACAGACAGAGATCAGAAGTAGGCAGAGAGGCAGGCAGAGAGAGATGGGGAAGCAGGCTCCCTGCTGAGCAGAGAGCCTGATGTGGGGCTCGATCCCAGGACGGTGAGATCATGACCTGAGCCAAAGGCAGAGGCTTAACCCACTGAGCCACCCAGGCGCCCCAAGTTCTGTCTTTTTAAGCACTCTGCACCCTGACCACCAACTTTGGGTTCTTTGGTCCCTACTTGGCAGAAGCCCCTGCCATCTCTTCTGAATTCAGTTGTCCTTAGAAAATCTTGCCTTTGGGGCGCCTGGGTGGCTCAGTGGGTTAAAGCCTCTGCCTTCAGCTCAGGTCATGATCCCGGAGTCCTGGGATCGAGCCCCTCGTCAGGCACTCTGCTCCGCGGGGAGCCTGCTTTCCCCTCTCTCTCTGCCTGCCTCTCTGCCTACTTGTGATCTCTGTCTGTCAAATAAATAATATCTTTAAAAAAAAAAAAAAAGAAAGAAAGAAAATCTTGCCTTTGCTCTGTCCCTCTATGACAAGAAGACAACACTTCCTACAACCCCGCCCGTGACTGTCCTTCAGTGCTGTAAATGAATCAGAAACATTCCAGAGTACTTTGGACGGTGTCCACCTGAGAGCACGGCTGCCTGATGGAATCAGCCACTATCCTAGGCAGCCTAATTAGAGTTTATCAGCAGTTCCCCCTTCACTACACTGCAAATTATAAGGTGTAGAAAGCTTTTGAGGGGAATCTGCTTTGCAGTGAATGTTCTGGATTGGATTCCACAACCTTATGAAATATTTCTATCCCAAACTCCTCTTTTATACTTACACAGGTGAAAGGGATATTTTTTTCAATTGAATTTTTATAGATTCACCAATAGTGCTTTTGCCTTTAAAGCTCTGTGGGTTACCTGTGACAACAAAATGCTTTTCCACACTGACATTTGTCCAGGGAGTTGAAACAGACTGCTGAGCCCGTTTGTAACATGTGTGGGTCTATCAGAGAATGTCCTCTGGATTTGTTCAAGAAGCAGCCATCATGTCCCGAATCATGTCTTCCTTACAAAAAATAAACAAAATGAGAAAGATTTTTATTTTCCATACTTAAACAACATTCAGATTTTAATTCTACTTATCCAAGGAGGTTTCTCTCAAGCTTTCAGAGCATAATTGATGGCAGTTTGCAAAAAAAAAAAAAAAAAAAAAGCACTTCTTCAATACTTGAGGGCTTTTTATACGCATTTATTATGTGAATTAACTAACTACAGGAACTGAGAAATATCCCCATTTACAATGCAAATATAACATTCATAGAAAAAAAAAAGAGACAACATTAAATAAAACATTTCCTGATTAAAGATACTTTAAAAAAACAAAGCTGTCAAATATTTCTAAGTTAAAAGAGATACAATAAAGATGTAAATCAGACAAAGGACAACAGTATCGTGAATCACAGCGAATAAAAGGAAAAGCATACAGAATATATTTTATTCCAAGGAAAATAGGAGGCTATTGTAAGACTTTAAGTACATGAGAGACATAATTTGGTTTGCTGTGTGCAGAATCCATCGGAAGGGGCCAGAGTAGGAGCAGGGGGGCTAGACGGAGAAATGAAGCTGGTTTGGAGAGATGCCTCTCAAGCTTCCAGGTACATGCAACTCACCAGGGTTTTTAGCAAACTCTTGATCATGGGCCACACGTGAGTGGGCGAGGTTCAGAGTAGGGCAGTAACAGCACTGATGGAGCACATGGATGGATCCCTGAGGAATTTAGAGGACAGGTTTAGGGGACTAGCTGATTAATCAGGAGAAGGAGACGAAAGGGTCAAGGATGGGTTCCATGTTTTTGAGTGAGAGGCAGATCTTGACCTTGGAAAACATATAAATGAAGATGGGAGGATTTAGATGTCTTGAGCTCAAAAGAAAGGGCTGGAGATATAACTTTGGGAGTCAGCAGAATGATTAAATGGCATAATGGACCCAAAGGAGCAAAGAGGAATAAGGAGGAGGAGGCCTGAAGCTTCCAGTACTTAAAGGTTGGGGGAAGTAGACTGAACCAGTTGGGAAGAGCAAGATGGAGAAACCTAGAAGGTGAGAGGAAACCAGGAGTGCGGGATGCAGATGCTAACAGAAGAAAAACGCTCAAGAAGGCAGCGTAGTTAACCATGAAAAATAACATGAAAAAATAAAAGACAGTAAATTACCCACGCGATGCAAGTGTCTACCTAGGTCACTGGTGAATTTGGCACAGTTTCTGCAGAGTGGGGGATGGGGCTAGCCCAGACTGGAGGGACTTGAGAGGGGAGAATAAAGCAAGGAAAAGAGGATAGACTTTGAAGAAGTTTGCGGAGGGAACGAGATAGCTGGGGTGGTAGCTGGGGCGTATACAGTACAGAGGGAAGCTTGTCTCTTATCTTTCAAAATAGAAAAGACAAAAGAGTGTTTCGCCGTTGGAAAAGACTGGGTTTAAGACCAAAGATTCAGAAATGAGAGAGACTGAGAGGTAGCATAAGGGCCCTGAAAACGGAGGAGGGTTGGAGGAAATGGATTTGGATGCAAGGAAGGACATGTGCCATATTGTAGCCCAAGAGAGGACCAATGGTAATAGGCTTGCAGACATGGAGGTGAGATAGGAGACCTCTCTCATCCCACAGTTCCTGTTCTGGGCCAAGCAGGAGAGAGGTCAGCTGCTAGAAGCAGATGGGCAGAAGGAGGGTGCTGGGTTGTGAGGCGAGCAGGGAAGATGACCACCGCGAGTAGCACAGGTGGTCTCCAGGGAGAGCTGAGGGCCTGTGGGAGAGAGGGGATCTATCTCTACAGCCGGTCTGGCCCCCAGTGCAATTTGCTGCAGATGCTTGGCTTCCCAGGCGCAAGGCAAGAAGGTGGGTGTTTGAGGGTTGGTCATTCGCTGAGCGAACGTGGAAGAAAAGCCCAAAGAGAAGTAGAGTTTGGTTTAAGCTAGTGAAAAGAATGTCCTATAGGCTATAGTGTCTGGCACCCAGTAGGTTTACAAGATTTGTAGTCATTATCACAGGAGACAAGAGACAATTCCCAGCCTCCCTTGGCCCCCTACCCTCCTGCAAGACCACCCACCTACCTTTTCCTCCAAGATATTTGTACAGAATATTGAGCTGCTTTCGGAAGTAAGCGTGGTATTTATTTTCTATGGTTATGTGTTATAGTTACATATGTTTATATATAGTTATGGATAGTTTATGGAGTTACAGTTTTCCAGTTATTTTATGTGTTCCCACTTCATTATTATTGAGGTGAGAATGTAGAATCTCAGAAATTAGACTTATTGTTCAGTTATTCAGTTTACTACTGGAATAATGTTCTGTGTAGCTAATTCTGAGTTTCAACAAATGATACCACTTAAGGAAAGTAATCATCAGATGAGCAATAGTATATAATTTATTATAATCATAATAATTTTTTAAGATTCCTTATTGAGAAAATCATAGTTTTCTAAATATAGTAGCACTTAAGGTCTTTTTTTTTCCCCCTTTAAAGTGGCTTATTACTGTTACTAGTCTGTAAGGATTGCATTTAGTCTGCTAGCTGAAAATTAAAAGTTTCTGCGCAAGAGGTAGATTTTAACACAAAGGTCACATTAGGAATGAGTCGTGACAAAATAAAAAAAACATGTTTCAGGATAAGGAATTAGGAAGTTGGGCAAACCATTGTGCTTCTTTTAAGAATGTGTTTCTTCATCTGTAAAGGAAGGAAATGAGGAAATAGGGCTCCCATTAGGGTCTATGACTGTACCATCATGACTACAGGGTAGCCACTACCCACATGTGGTTGCTTAAATTTAAATTTAAATTCATTAAATAAAAATTCAGCTCCTTGGTCACACTTGACACATTTCGGGTGTTCAATAGCCATATGCAGCTAGTGGCTCCTCTATTGGACAGTTTGGATATAGACCATTTCCATTCACCACAGAAAGTCCTATTGGACAGTTCTGGCCCATAAGTTCAGTCTTAGTACAATTGGAAGGAGGGAAGATATTAAGGTGCTTCCATAAGTCATCCATTGTGTGGTGATTTTCCACTTAATCATAGTAGACAACATTTCTAGAATATACCTACATCTCACCAGGCCCAGTGGACTGGGCAGCAGGGAGGACATGAACTAAAGCAAGGTAGAGCTAGTGCGATGCAATTATCTCCAGGTAATGGAGAGAAAATACATTCTAGACCCTTCTTACCTTCCTTCCTTCCCTGCCCTTCTTCCTTCCTTTCCCATATTTTTTAGTAAGTGCCAACTTGAGTCAACTACTGGGTATTCAAAGATAACTGAATCTGTCCATTTGGTCAGGGAGAAAAGCAGAGGATGACAATACAATGTATTTGGTAAGAAGTAGGACAGAACAATCTTTGGGGTTTTCTGGAAATCCACGGGAAGATTACCTAACCCTAGATGAAGAGGCAGAGGAAGGCTTTCCAGAGAGGGTGATACTTAAGGTGGGGGTGAGGGGAGACATATGTGAGTTAAAATGATTTCCAGGTATGAATATTATGGTTTGTTATTAATTATGACCCTGTTAAAATGCCACAACGGAAAGGAAGAGCAATTCGAGAAAAATAAATAATGAATAGTTTTTGAAATAATTAGCATTACAAACCCTGTGATATGCAGACTTTGCAAAGTCACTGTCAAAATGTGAGAATAGTTATTTTTATCCATTCTGAAGGGTTACCTGCCTAACTCAGTCTTTTTAGTTGCTTCCTCCTTTGTATGAAAAGAACTGTAAGCTGATTCTGCTCATGTGGTCCTATAACCCTCCCCAAGGGTACTTCTCAAGACTTCTACCATTTCAGGGGCGCCTCGGTGGCTCAGTGGGTTAAGCCTCTGCCTTTGGCTCAGGTCATGATCTCAGGGTCCTGGGATCAAGCCCCGCATTGGGGTCTCTGCTCAGTGAGGAGCCTGCTCCTCCCTTTCTCTCTGCCTGCCTCTCTGCCTACTTGTGATCTCTGTCTGTCAAATAAATAAATAAAATCCTTAAAAAAAAAAAAAGACTTCTACCATTTCAATAAATGTTGCTTCTCAAATCTCTTAGTTTCTCAGACCAAAATCTTTGGAGTTATTCTTGCTTCTACCTTTCTTACACTTCACATCTCTTCCTTCAGATCCTGTTCACCTTTGCCTTCAAAATATATTCAGAATTCTGTCCGCTTTCCCTAGGCCCCGTGATACCTTTATGGTCCTCACCACCTTTACTTTGTGCCTAGAGAAAAGCAAGAGATTTCTCATGGTGTTTCTCTACGGTTGCCTTTCTACTATGAATTCTCCACTCAGCAACCAGAGTAACCCATTTAAAATTTGGCCGATCACATCATGCCTGTGTTCAAACTCTTCCAAGCTTCCCATTTTGGAAAGATAAAGTTGAAAGTCCTCATGATGAGCCACAAACCCCTACATGATCTGCCCCAAGCTCCTTCATCCCTTCCTGGAATTGCTCAGGTTGGAAAACCACATGGCTCATTCCCTCACTTCCTTCATGGGATTGTCCAAATATCCCCAAACAGAGAGGTCTTCCTTGTCTGTCCGATCTAAAATGGCTCACGCCGGGGGCACTTGGCTCAGTTGGTAGAACATGCGACTTTTGATCTTGGGGTTATAAGTTTGAACTCCACAGTGGGTGTAGAGATGACTTAAAAATAGAATCTTTAAAATTGCTCACCGTTGCTACCAGCTCCACGATCATTCTTTATCCTTACTCTGCTTTGTTTTTTATCCGTACTATGTTTTGTCTTCAACACATTTATCATCACTCGATGTGTTATATATTTGTTTATTGGAATATAAACTCCACGAGAGCATAGATTTTGTTATGTTTACCGCAAAATCTCAGTCCCGTGATCAGAGTCTGACTGAGGCATGTGCAGTTCATAACTTGTTGATGAGTGAATAGAATTCACGTTTCATCTATAATTATATGACCTCTGTAGACTATGAGTTCCTAATGCTATGATTACATATTATTTCCAGCCACCCGTTACCACTTGGAAGGTAAACTCAATATAAATGAAGTTCTTTAAATATACCTCCCTCATGCTGAACCTGTAGGATCATGGACCCAAAACAAATCTTAAAAGGTACTCTTGCTTAGAGCCATTCCTTTCAAAATAGAATATGGATTAAGTGTTCATAATGGATAGTTTATGGATAATAACTTATTATAGTTAGTTTATGGATAATAATAATAACACTTAATCCTTACTCTGTATTGAAAGGCTACCTGGGAAGAAGAATCCATTGTTTCCTTTGTTTAACAACCTTAGTTCCTGGAAATTTTTTCTTAAGCCAAATCTAAATCCCATTTGCTTTTATTCTAGGATTAGGAGAATTTTCATAAATAAAACCCGTCACTTATATGTCAATTATACCTCAATTTTAAACAACAGGTATTTTTTTCCTTCTTTTTCTCTCTTTTATTTCCTTTTTCATAAGGAATCCATAACCATTGTAGAAAAAAAAAACAAAGAAAAAATCAAAGATAACCTATATAAATAGCCTCTTGTATTTACGTGTGTGTATACACATATATTTTTAATTAATTACTTTATTTATTTGACAGACAGAGATCACAAGTAGGCAGAGAGGCAGGCAGAGAGAGAGAGGAAGGGAAGCAGGCACCCTGCTGAGCAGAGAGTCGGATGCGGGGCTTGATCCCAGGACCCTGGGATCATGACCTGAGCCGAAGGCAGAGGCTTTAACCCACTGAGCCACCCAGGTGCCCCTGTATACACATATATTAATAAATATTTTATTGACATGTAACATACCTATAAAACTACACAAGTCAAAAACAGCTTGAGAAATATTTCGAAGTGTAACCCCAGTGTAACCACAACTCAGGTCAAGAAATAGCGCCCTCCTTCCCACAGGTAATCATTATTCCTTTTATCCTCTCAAATTTAACCACTTTGGATGTCTAACACTATTAGATTAGTTTCGGTTGTTTTTAAACTCCAGGTAAGTGGAATCATACAGTACTCCATAGTGCAGTATTCTTTCATATCTGCCTTCTCTTATTCAACTTCAGGTTTTGAGTTTCAGTGTGTACACACACACACACACATACACACACACACCATTTCTCTTTATTAAATCTGTCTTCGATTGTGTTTGATCAGCTCTTAAACTCATCAAGTTCTTAAGAATTTCAGTTATACTTTTTATTTCTAGAATTTTTATTTGATTCTTTTTAATTTTTTAAACTTTTTTTTTTTGTTTTTTTGGTTTTTAGAGAGATCATGCAAGCTAGATGGAGAGGGGTAGAGGGAGAAGGAAAGAGAATCTTAAGCATTCTCTATGACCAACACAGAGCCTGATGCAGGGATCTATCTCAGGACCCTGGGGTCATGACCTAAGCAGAAATCAAGAGTCAGATGCTTAACCAACTGAGCCACCCAGCCATCCCCATTTGATTCTTTTCTTTCCTTCTTTTTAAGAATTGGAAAAATGTGATTCATTTTTATAGTTTCCATTTTTCTGGAAAATTCTCCATCTCCATCTGTCATTTAATTTCTTGTTATATTCATATTCAGTCATGTATATTTTAGTATGTTTCTTCTGATTACTTTGATGTCTCCATGATTATGTTTCTATTATATACTTTTTCTCTCAGTCTTCTGTCCTGTCTTGCCTTCTTGTATGCCTGGTTATATTTTGTAAGTTCTATTTCACTGTGCCTGGTTATTTTTTATTGAGTACCATACATTGCTTATGAAAAAATGTACCAACAGTTTGAGACTCCAGATGATGGAATCTTCCTCCAGAAAGGATTAAAGTTTACTTCTGGAATAGCACAAGGCTAGGACAGATCACCTTAGTCTGATTTATTGGGCTGATTTGAAGCTAGGCTTATCCTTTGTGAGAGTTAGTCTATTTCTTTTCTTTTCTTTTTTATTTTTTTTTAAGTAGTCTCCACACCCAGGGTAGAGTCCAATGTAGGGCTTGAACTCATGTTCCTGAGATCAAGACCTGAGCTGAGATCAGGAGTGAAGACGCTTAACTGACTGAGCTACTCGGGTGCCCTGAGAGTTAGTGTATTTCTGATTCTTCTTCATTTTTAGGGTGTAGTGTTTTGTGGTCCCAATCAAAAGTTTGGGTCGTTTGCCAGAACTTCTCTTCCGTAGCACTGAAATCACAACTTTGCTTACCTGGCCCTAGGGAAGTGCCGAACTTCTGCTTCGCTCTTTTGCCACTCAGTTGTCTCTTTCAAATTAGCAATTGCCTCAGGAAGGAGAGCAGCTCCACATGCCAGGTCTACCTCTTGTGGCTTTCCTCTCTTCTAGATCTTGGTTCCACAAATTGCCTTGCTAACTCTCTGATAACGTCAAACACTTTTTAAAAAATTTATTAATCTATTAATTAATTCAACTACCTGTTCTAGTCATATTTAATGACATTGTTCTGAAATAACCTAGGCCAGAATTCAGCCATTGCCAGAGCAAAATTTTACATATACTCTAAGGAGAAATACTATTATAATGTACCTGCATTTCTATAACTTGCTTTTCTCACTTATCCCTATGTGAGCCATGAAAATCTTTAATAAGTATGTTAGTATTAATTTACACAATAATTTTAAGATGGTACATAGAATTTCTACCATTCTATGAGTGAATCATAATCTTTTAGCCAAACCCTTATAAGTGGACACGTTGACTGTTTTTACTTTTTCTTTGTTATGAACAGTAATATGATGCTTATGGTCATTTTACCTTTCTAAGTAGTTGTACTTATTTCTTAAGTATAATATCTTGAAACAAAAATGTGATAGAAAAAAAGGAGGACTATTTTAAGGTTTTTGTTATATTACTAAAGGTCCCTCTAGGGAATTTATACCAACTTACTTTTTCACCGGCAATGTGTAAGCCCCAGTTTCCTTATGTTTTTAAACATTTTCTATTTTTAAAATTTACTTGACAAAGAGAAAGAGAGAGAGAGAGAGAGAGAGCGCGCACACAAGCTGGGGGAGGGGCAGGCAGAGGCTAGGGAGAAGCAGACTCCTGCTGAGCAGGGAACCTGATGCTGGGCTCAATCCCAGGACCCAGGGATCATGACCTGAGCCAAAGACAGACACTTAAACAACTGAATCACCCAGGTGTCCCATTTTTAAGCACTTTCTAAATAGTAGAATTCTAATTTTTAAACTTATCTGCTTCTGACATGCATAAACAAATATATATTATATGATTCTTCCACATCTCCACACCAAAAATACTCTTGGGATCACAAGGGAAAAAAAACTAAACTTCAATCCTGACCTTGAGAAGTTCATGATTCTTCATAGGTTTTTTTGGGCTGTTGTTTTGTTTTGTTTTTGTTTTTTTACGATTTTATTTCTAAGTAATCTCTCTACCCAACGTGGGGTTTGAACTCACAACCTTGAGTTCAAGAATTGCATGCTCCACCAACTGAGCCAGCCAGGCGCCCCTCTTCATAGGTATTCTGGGTATGACTCAGTTTTCATTGTGAAATGAATATTAGGAATATTCCCCAAGACCCTAATCCTCTGTATAGAAACTTGCTGTCTTGTCCTCTCACCAATTATACATACATCTTGGACCCTGCCTTATTTTAAATTGCAATTATGTACTGAGGGCTTATTTACAATCCACAGTCCAGGCTAGCTCCTTGGTCTCCTTCTGCCAACTCTACATAGCCAGGTAGTGTGGCTGTACTTTATTTTTCCTCCTTCGTGTACTTCCCTAAACTCATCCTTTTTGAACTCAACTCAGTGGTCTGACTCCTCACCCAGCTTACCAAGGTCACTCATCCAGACCAGGGGTCAACAAACCACCAGGCAGGGTGCCAAAGCGGCTTACCAGCTGTGTTTGCAAACAAAGTTTCCGCTCTGCTTACTTGCATGGTATTGTCTGTGGCTACTTTGTTGATACAACAGTGAAGCTGAGTGGCTGTGATAGAGATCCCAGGTCCCACAAACTTAAAATACTGATACCCCTGCCCTTCACAGGAAGTCCGCCCATCCTTCATTTTTACAACTAAGATCCTGAACTTAATAAGAAAGATTTCCCCACTGCCAGATTAAGCAGCTGCTCAGAACAAACCTCCAAGTCCCCAACTGCAGTGGGCAAAGGGTGGATTGCTCAGTGTGACTTTATTTAGGGTACAGGCACTCCCCGCCGCAAAGAAAAAACAAACAAACAAAAAAAAAAACCAAACAAAAAAAACCTGTGGGATGATTCTGTCCCTCCCACTGTTCTAGCCAGTCAGAATCCTCCCTATGAATTCAAGCAGAGCTATCATGAAGGATGTCTCATTTTATCTGGGCTCTTAAATCTTTGGGATGATAAGGGCAAAGGATGACATGATCATCCTTCTCTCCTATGGAAAGAGCCTGTCTGGCAGGGAAGGCAAGCAGGAGCCAAATAAGCCCAAATATCGAGACACACAGAGTCCTGATTACCTTCCTTGAATCCCCAAATTGAGTTGTCAGCAGCTAGCTTCACTTTTTACAATTTTACTCTTTAAACTTGATGTGACGGGCTTATAAATACTGGCTTTCCCAGGTAAATGAGATAAATGACTCTTTTTGTTTAAGCTAATTTGAATCAGGTTTCCGTTGTGTGAAATCAGCAGAATCTAGACAAGTATAAACCTGGACCCAGGGATAGAAGGTGCGAGAGAGAAAAACTGTCATGCAGAAGACAGAATGGAAGGCAGTGGGTGTTCCTGGTTCCTAAAACCATGGTTCCCAAACTCTGCCTCAAGGTGCCTTGAGTGTTCACAGAGGTAGCCCAAGATGGTTTACATTTTCTAGAAATGCAGCGGTATTAAACATCTGTCAGAGGCCATGCTGACAGGTGGTCCACAGTTTCAACACTAGATCACGCTTCCTTCTTTTCAGTGATGTCATAGAGCCGCAAAGCATCTGCTTATATTTTGACAGCTGCTATGTTAAAAAAAATCAATGTGTACCAAGAACTGAAGCATTGAAGAAATATGTCCAACCTCATTCTAAGGTCTGAGAAGTTGTACATTATCCAACAGGAACATATGTCCCCTTAGCATATAACTGTGATTACTTAAGAATTAAATTAATAGACTCTTTTCTTTTTTTTAATTTTTATTTTTAATTTTTTTTTTTTTTTTTTTTTGAGAGAGAGAAAGAGCACGAGCAGGGAAGGGAGAGTTAGAGGGAGAGGGAGAGAGAGAATCTTAAGCAAGCTCCAAACTCAGTGTGGGGCCCAACTCTGGGCTTGATCTCATGACGCCGAGATAATGTCCTGAGTTGAAATCAGGAGTTGGATGCTGAGCTGACTGAGCCACCTAGATGGCCCCAGATTATTTTCTAATTTACAGTGTTATTTTTCAAAGGGCTACTGAGTTATTAAAACAGAACCACTAAGTTGCTTGTACCTAGCTTCTTGATTAATTGGACTATTAGGTATTTCTTTTGGCTCAGAGGTGCTACGAAAAATTACTGAGATGCTGAGGGTACAGGGGAAGGAGAAAGTTTGGTATCTCTGCACTTAAGACCATCCCCAGGACCTCAGATCCTCACCAATAGGAGGTGAGCTTCTAAAACAGTGCACCCTCCAGAAGGGCCAACCTCCATGCGCTCCTCTCCAGTGTGGCCACGGAAAGCCACAGAATCTGGAGAATCTTCCAGAGAACAGAGGCAAGTAGAGTCCCCAGTGGCTGATCCCGGTCTTTCCCCAACTGTCTCACTTTCCGGAAAGGTATCATGTATATCATGGTCTGATGATGACCCCTGCTTATTTTTCTTCCCTTCTTTTCAGATGAGAGTTTTGAAGGTGGTTATCAAAATTTTTCCCCGTATCAAACACATTAAGTGTGCTAACATTTACCGTGTAGATATACAGCAGATTTTTGACCTATGAAAAGCTATATCCAGACTTGACAAAGAGGAATACATCTTATCCAGAACCTCCAGAGTAGGAATGGATGACCTAAGTAGACGCTGCTGGAACCTGACTTGCTTTGGAGAAGTAATGAGTACATGGGTGGCTAGGCAGGGGCTGACTGTAGTATGTTAGGGTGGGAACACACACAAGAAATCATAAATGGAAAAAGAGAATGTGTATGTTTGTGTGTGTGTGTGTATGTGTGTGTGTGGATGGACACATGCTGGGCAGCCAAGGGGTGTGGATGGACACATGCTGGGCAGCCAAGGGGTGCCCAGGAGTCTTCTTTCCATCTTTCCTTCTTGGCACCTCTTCTAGGAAACCCACGCAAGGATAAGGGTAACCAGAGGCCAGCAGGGAAGACAGAAAGAAGAAAAGCAGTGTTCCGATTTTATCACTCAACACACCCTCCTGGATTTAACCAAGCCTCAACCAGGAAGCTTGGATTTCCATCATGGAGCTAAAATTTCCCTTTTGCGGTTATGAAGGGTTGAGCTAGGTTTCCGTCACTTGTTTAAAGAGGACTGACTAATAGCCTCACTGACTAATAAACTCATAGGAAACAAAATAAAACTGGGCTGGAAAATCAAGGTTTGAAACTACATGGTTTTTTTCAGGTGAATCCTTGATGATAGGGTTGTGTCAGGTCGATATTTTCATGAGGATTCTGAGTATAGCTGGCTGTGTGCATTCTGGAACCAATGACTACAACTCCCAGGCACATTTTACCTTCGGGTGGTTTATACAATGTTCCTTAAGCACATAATTCCCTAGATCTCCTTGAAGTGAAAATTAAAATCGCTTTCTACAATTTGTCTTCCTTGTCAGAAAATAGGGCCAAGGGCTTTTAACAGGGGAGCCGCAGTTCTGAGAGTGTGGGATGGATGACATCACCCTTCTGGGGATGATTTCATTTATGCCCTTTCTGGACACGTCTGAAAGCAAACCCAGCCTCGGGAGGGAGGGAAATCTACACACTTGATGAGTCTTTGTGTACTGAGTCTTTATGAGCTGATTGGCAGGGTCAAGTGTCCACTGTGCAGAGGGTGACAAGCTCTGTTAATTGGCTTTTTGCCAGGCAGAATTGCACATGAGAATTTGTGTAGTGAGCCTGTTCTAACGTACCCTGCTAAACAGCCTTAACTTCCCTGGTGTGAGCCCCGAGAACATGCCAGAAACAGAGAACAAAAAGCCCCTTCCTCTTGCGGGCTCAGCTTCCAACCAGCCTGGTAAATTTCACCTCCAAGCACCGTGATACTTGGGGCCGCCGAGACACTGGAGAGAAAGAAAGACTTTATTAAAGTGTAACCTTTTGGCTGAAATGAGTATTTATGACTTTCGAAATACTCCCTGGAAAATATTCTGAACTCTTTTCTGGCACATTCTGCCACGTATTTCAGATGATTTCTTCTAATTGGAAATGCTTTACCAAGCAAATACGTGCTTCTCTTCCCTGCTTCTGCTCTGCGTTGTCCAGCGGCTGGAGATTAATGCTCTAGCTTCTCCATGAGAAGAAGTTCAGGGACTACGCCCACGGAAATATGAAGCAATGCCTATTAGCATAAATGTGAAATGTGACGTGTGTGGAATGGTGCACAGGCCTTGAGAGAGGAGAAAGGAAGCTCCTGCTCCTGGAGCGGAGCCTGGAGGAACCAGATAAAGCAGGTGGCCAGAACCGCTTGTGCAGGGAAAGGGCTGGGTTCAGGGCTGACAAGGCGCCCCACCCCCAATTCTATGTTGAAGTCTTAACCATTAGCACCTGCGCCCGTGACTGCAGTGGCAGACAAGGTCTTTAAAGGGGTGATTAAGTTAAAATGAAGTCCTGAGGGCCAGCCCTAACAAATCTAGCAGGTGTCCTGGTAGAAAGAAATCCGGGCACATGCATATGTACACGCACGATGTGGAGACACAGGGAGAAGGGCAGCCACCTATAAGCCAAGGAGAGAAGCTTCAGCAGAATGGACCTCGCGGACACCCTGATCTTGGACGTCCAGCCTCCATCACCGTGAAGAAAAACGATCCTGTTTAGACGCCCACCCACGGTACTCTTTCATGGCAGCCCGGGGAGACATATGTGGGGTGCGACCCCAAACTGAATTAGAGTCATGTCGCTCTGAGAGCTTGATCTCCAAGCCCCATGCCCACTGAATGAAATTTCCTTTGCACCAACGTAGCCAGATCTCTTCCCGGGACCCTAGCATATAATTCCTCGTGGTCATGTCATACCAGTCTTAATGATCTGTCTTCCACTTTTTGTGTCTTCACCTGCTGAACATGTGTAGGATTTGTCAAGCCTTCTGTTACTTCTCCGAGCTACTCGAATTTCTCTCTTTAAAGTTCACCATCTAAGTCCCTTTCTTGAATCTGTACATTTAAATTGCTAATGAACTACTTGTCTAGCTGCTCTTTATAAAGTGGCATTTGGGGGTGTTTATCTTTTCAACCCAGAAGGAGAAGTGAAGGGACTGATTGTTGAATTCTTGTTTTCGGCTACGCTCTTGGAGCTCTGCTGGGACTACTCACTGGTTTAGAGGGAGTTGATAGCCAAGGGCTCTGTATTCTGAAGGGCCCTGTATAGGGGCCTGGAAATGTCCTTTGTGGTCCTGAATATGTGTCAGAGCACAATTCATTGCTCAATTGTTATCCTTAAGTCAACACAAAAGACAAAGAGGGCCAGGGGATGAAAATAATTCCATGGGCTAGTATCTCCATGGAGACCAGCAAATGCATAATCTCTATGGAGACCCTCAAAATCTCTCCTTGTGAAATTATAATAGTATATGATCTCTTGTAATTCTGTGTGGAGGGTGGAGAGGAAGTGACAAGAGGAAGAGGATGAGAGGATAATCCTCTTCTTTCCTTGGTGGAAATTAGAGCTGTTGCAACTCTAAATTTAATCAACTGCTCTACAGTAAAATTCTGAAGTAAGGATTCTGGGACGTCATTTCTCTAGGTTGGGAGGAGAGGTACCTGAGGAGTGCCAGTGTTTATGGACCCAACACTGAACCAGATGTCTGACTCGTAGTTGGCATTCGAAAAATGTGTTAATGGATGAACAGAGGCAATAAGCAATTGGGCGGGATCTCATCAGGGGCGCAGGCTGTGTCAATCATCTGCTCTGTTGAAACAAAGGTAGAAGGCCGCTGCCCTGGGGATACTGGGTAATGTCTGCATATGACCCAGTGCGACCAGGAACTCCTATTTTGTGTCTTCTCTTACAAGGAGAATTGTGCTCAGTGGTATAAATATGGTCAAAGGAGGAAATGAAGTTCAGTCATAGTGAGGAGGTAAAAAGGGAATATAACAGGGAGAAATCAATAGGGAAAGAGGCCCCTAATGAATGCAAGTCACTGTTTCCAGATAAGTTGTATCCTTTTATAATCTACATGTTCTTAGCCTCCCTAGCTTCTGGATATGAAGTGGGACTCTGGTTACTTTTTATACAAGATTAAGGTCCAAGGCCTCCCCTCCCGACACCCCTCATCCTCCCATGGCTTATTTGTTGGAAATAAGCTCATGCAATGTGGACTCCATGAATTTCCAATGATAATGCCTCCGACCAGCGTCCAAACATTTCTGTCCACTTATCCTATTTCTTCCTCCTTATCTTGCTGCCCTGTTACTGCCCCTGACTGCTAACCCCAGAGAGTTTTAGCACGATGGTCTCTACTGGTTGAGTACAGACTGGAAAAAATCAGCTTTAATTCCAGGGATAGCCACTGCTCAATCTTGGTAATATATACTTCCGGGTTTTTCTCTGGTAATGCATCACAGACATATAACATTATAGATATGTATAGATATACATGTATATCTATATCTATAGACATATAACATTATAGATACGTATAGATATACATATATATCTATATATATACACGTATATATATCTATACGTATCTATCTATACGTATGTATAGATATACATGTATATCTATATCTATAGACATATAACATTATAGATACGTATAGATATATATATCTATAGATATATAGATATATATATGTATATCTATAGATATATAGATATATATATGTATATCTATACGTATCTATAATGTTATATGTCTGTGATGCATTACCAGAGAAAAACCCAGAAGTATATATTACCAAGATTGAGCAGTGGCTACCTATACATATCTATATACATGTATATCTATACATATCTATAATGTTCAAATATAAGTTCATATATAGGAAGTGGTTTGAGCTCAGCCTATACATTTGTTTTGCACAGTGTCTTCTTCCTTGACAGCCTATAATGAAAATACCTTTCCATGTTACTAGATATTGTAATATATCATCATTTTTAATGTCTACATAGTACCTACTGTATAAATACACTATCATTTACTTAACAATCTCTTAAATTTTTAATCTGTTCCTAGTTTTCCCACAATTGTAGCTCTCCTTGCCCTGCATCTTTTTGTATCCATTTCTGGGCATGTCTTGGTTCTAACTTTAGGCCATGTTACTTAAGGAGACTTTCTGGGTGGAAGATTACAAACCTTTTAAAGATGCATCTCTTGCTTGTTTCGCTGGTTCTCTCTTTATGTCCCCATTTTTGAGTACATGAAACTTACACAGGATGGTGAACTCTCAGGTATCCGGGTTCATGCTTTTCTTAACTTTGTATTTGCCGCATTCTCTTCCCAGTCCTTGGGGGAGGCAGGGCTTCCTGACTCAGTGATCCCATAAAGATAATCTGAAGGTATCCATCCTGGACTTTGAGGAAAAACGTGCACGTTTCCAAAGGGAAAGTGAGGATTATTTTTAGCACCCCAGTCCTCCTCGGATCCAGCGCACCTCAGGGAGCAGCAATTCCCAGGATACCGCGACCCTTCGGAGTATGAACACCCCTTTCGTCGCTCGCTGGAGGACTTAGAGTTTCCTCCCAATTGTTTAGGATCTCCGGGGGACTCCGGGGCAGCACCAGTGACTGCCTGGTCCCCACAACCTGAGGTGCAGGACATCAGCTCGTGGACGCCACTGTCCCCTTCAAGTAAAATACTTTCCGGAGCTTCTTTCCTCTGTTGTTGGAGAAGAGGTGACTAAAAAGTAGAGGCAGGACTGGTCCCCAGAGGGGACTTGGAACTTTTGCAGGCGGCCGAAAAGAGAGGCCGAGAGAGGGCCGGGGATAAGTCTAGACACGGTTTCCTTCCATTGTCTTCTCTTCCTCCTTGCCCCCTCTATCCCCCCGCCCCCATTTTTCCCTTTCTTCTGGGTGGACGCTGCCGCCTGGGTCTGGGGCCCGGAGATGGTGGGGTGCAGCCCCCTCACTTCTTCGTTAAGTTTCAGCCTTCAAGTGGGGCTGCTTTCAAGCAGCAGAAACACGGAGCTGAGCGTGAACAGCTCTCGACCTCTCCCCTCCCGGCTTCCTCCTCGGGTGGGTGGGGAACTTCACCCAGAAGCCGAAGAAGCTCCGCCCTGGTAGTTTGGAACTGGCCACGGACCGGGGACCCTCTGGGCACTCTCCCTCCCGAGGTCCCCCTGCCCTAGCCTCTGCCCTCGGGGAGGTCGCCCGGAGCCCGTTTCCCTGGGGGCAGACGGAGCGGGGTGGGCTTGCTTGGACCAGGAAGAGGATGGCAGAGTTCAGACTTGGCGCTCCCCGCTCCCTCGCCGCCCGGCCCCCCTGCGCGCCGGACTCCCGCCGGGAGCGCGGGGAGAAGTGGGGGCGGCGAGACTAAGCGGGGGGTTGGGCACGCTGCCAACCCCAGGTCCGACTCAGTCCCCTCCTCCCCTCGCCCGGCGCGGGGGCTGAGGCCCCCCCTCCCCGCACTCGTGCGACGGCCGCCTCCCGGCTCCGCTCGGCCGGCTGGCAGCGGGAGGCGGCCCGCAGGAGGCGCTCGGACCCCCGCCAGGACCCCCGCCCGCCCGGCAGGCGGCGGCGCAGGCGGCTGCGGCCTAGGGCGCCCGGCGGCCGCGAGCCTCCTCCCCCTCCCGGAAGCGCGGGGCGGGGTCCCCGGCCGGGCCGCGGGGGCGGGCGCGGGGGCCGGGCCGGGGCGGGGCGCGCTGGGCTCTGCGCTCGCGGGCTCGGCGGGCTGTGCGCGCCCACTCCCGCTCCAGGCGGCCAGCGCGCGCGGGCCCAGGCCGCCCGGCTCCAGCCCAGCAGCAGCGGCGGCAGCTCGCGGCGAGTCCCCGCGCCACTCTCGCAGCCCCTCCCCGGCGCGGTGCATGGAGACGCGGCCCGCCGCCCGCCGCTGACCCGCCGCCCCGCCCGGGACCCGCCGGGGCTGGGGTGGCCTCAGACTCCGGCCGGCCCCCGCCGAAGCCGGACTCGGGCTTGGCCGGCCGCCCCCGCCGCCCCGGGGCTGCGCGCGGCCCGCGGGCCTCGTCGCCCGCGCGGATCGCCGCGGCCCGGCCGTCCCGTCCCAGGAAGTGGCCGTCCTGGCCGCCATGGCTCACTCCCCGGTGCAGTCGGGCCTGCCAGGCATGCAGGTAAGCCGGAGCCGGGCCGCGAGCGGAGGGAGGGGATGCGCGGCCCGGGGCGGAAGCGGGGAACTTGGCGGTGTAAACACGGCCCCCCCCTCCACACGCTGCCCCTTCCGGGGTCGCGCCGGCCTCCAGCGCGGCGCTCCAGCCCCCAGGGCGCCCCTGCCCCGCGCCGCGGCCCGGGGCTCGGGGACCGGGGGTGGGGGTGAGCGCAGGGATGAGGGGGGGCCGCGGCCTGGAGGCGCCCTCGCGGGCCGGGGGCCGCGGGGGTCTGGCAGGGTTGTGGGGGAGCGGGCCGCCTTGCCCTCCCCGCCGCCCTCTCCGCACTACGCCTTCCGAGCTGCAGGCCCGGCGCCCGCCGGGTTCCCGGGAGAAGTGATGGGGGGAAATGCCCTTGGAGGCCCCGACCGGGTCTTTGGGCCCTGCGTGCAGGCGGGGGGCAGCGGAGGCCCCGTTCCCCGCGAGCAGGAGATAAAGTTGAGAGGCCGGAGGGGAGCCCCGGGCGCGCCCCGACTCGTCCTGGGCCCGGCCGGGCGGAGGAGGCAGGGCGGGGTGAGGGAAGGTGTAACCGCCAGCCCCCACTCCCGGCGCATTTGCTCCGCGCCTTTCCTTCTGGTGCCAACTGAGGGGAAAGTGCGAGCGTGTAAACCTTCTGGAAGGAGGAATCAGGCGGACAGCGTGTACTCCAGTGTCCCGAGCCGACGCTGACCCGCCCGATCTCGGGACACTGGGCTTTCACTTGGACACTTGATTGGATCCAGACGAGTTCATTCCCCGTAAACCTCTCGGTGGATACTTTGTGGCATCTTG
Organism: Mustela erminea; assembly: GCF_009829155.1. Taxonomy (NCBI): domain Eukaryota; kingdom Metazoa; phylum Chordata; class Mammalia; order Carnivora; family Mustelidae; genus Mustela; species Mustela erminea. The sequence goes on from NC_045628.1 coordinate 12,304,550, forward strand.
GCTTAACCAGTGATTTGGCGGAGGGGTGGGGGGTGTGTGTGTGTTGGGCTTGAATTTCAAATGTGCCTGCTAGCATTAGAGTTTTTTCGCCTTTGGGGACTGTTTTTAGTCCTTTGGAAAACAAAACTACTTGGCCCTGGTTAATTTGTCATATTTGCAAGCGCACAAATGGTGGCAAAATAGGAAATGGGACTGAAATCTCATGATACAGTGGGAGTATGTCTTTAAAGTTTTGTTCTCCCGGTTTAGTTGAGGGAGTGTACATAAAGAGCTTTAAAAAAACAACCACGGTATCCAAGTGGATTTATTTGTTATTTTACAGACATCCGCCGGCCCATTTTTTTCGTCTTCCCTTGCTCTTTAGGGCTGAGAAGTGCAGTGTTTGGACCTGGCATCTTAAGGGTTGAGACTTGAATCTGACAGGTCTTCCCATGGCAGGTCGTACGGCCCACCCCACCCCACCCCCGCCTTTTTTTAACCGTAAAAAGCAAGCTGGATTTCATTGTTCAGGTTTGAAATCTATAAAAATAGCAACACCAAAGCTACCAGAATTTTATCCTGAGGGTTTTTTTTTTTTAATAAAGGAATAACAGTCAAAGTTAGTATCTTGAGTGTACTTGAAGAAAACTGCCCTTGAATCTCATTTAAAGAGCTTTTAAACTCAACACTCATTTAAAACCTAAGCTTCTGCAGACTGTTAGGTAAAAATCAGATGTGGTTTCTTGGTATTAAAGTTCCTGCTTCGCTTTGGTTTGAATGGAGAGGCAGGAAGGCACCGTGAACTGGGTGAAAATGATTCCTGAGCCCTAGAGCAAGAAGCAGCTCTTGAGTTGAACAACTTTTTTTTTTCTTTTCTTTTTTTTATCAGTTATTTCCTTTAGACTGACCTCTACCGTGTTAATCAGGTTGTAATCTAGTAGGGATGCCTCACTTAAAGTTTACAGTGGAGGTGTAAGGCCTTTGTGGAAAGTGAATCAGTTTGAGGCGGTACTTAAAGCCCTGTTGGCTGGTGCCCTGAAGACGGTATCAGGTGGTCTCCAGGTGGTGGTGTCTGTTCTCAACCTTGTCTGTCCTCCCTTTTTTTTTGTCCTCCTCAAGTGGATGGGCCGAAATCTTGGAAAGAGGATGTAAATTTCCATTTCAAGGGAACTGTTTTTGTTTGGTTGAGACCTCCAGATTTTCAGCTGTCATAGGTTGGGGGCAGGGAGCTGTAAAAGGTGGCTTTCAGCACTCCTGTCTTTAAGTCCACGTACAAACTGTAATTGTGTTTAGTGTGCCATTTGGGGAAGAACATTCCTTTCCTCTCCCTTCTCCCAAGAAGAAAAACAACAGGCACATTTATTTTTCTCCTTTGAATTAGCAGTTGTTACCAGCCCAGGAGGCTTTCCTCAAAGTTATGGGTTAAATTAAATGAAAGTCACACCTGCTTTTGACTGTTCTCTAGAATAAGATAAGAGACACCGCTAACCCTTCTGTGTCTGGTCCCGATACTTCCAATCACCACCCCCCCTTTTTTTGTTCCCTCTCATCTTCTGAACAGGGCTTATAAGGAGTTGGGGTAAAAATTTCAGAAAGACAGCAGAGTGAATTCAGGTGGCCTGAATTTAAGTATCAGAGATACTTAAGTAAGCCTGAAAGGACATTTTCATATAAACACCATTTTTTCGTTGTCTCGCAAATCATTTTTATGCCTCTAGATTTTTATTGGTGCCTCTGGAGGTATGGGTGTGATTTATTCTGTCTTCTGGATGTGAAAGCCAACAGAGACTAATTGAACTGACCAAGGAGAGGGAGTGTATGAGCTGGGAAGTGTGTGATTTGAAACCAGAACTTTTCCTGTCTCCCAGACTGTGTTTCTGCTCATCATGGTGTACTGCTGCTTTATTATAACTTTTGCAAACATTAAAGGCTTTTTAAATTTCACTTTGGGTTTGCCGAAGAACTATGCTAAATGAGGAATACAAGATTGATACTTTATTTGGCCAGGAACTATTATTGAACATTTATATGCCAGGTCCTAGGTAAGGGGTAGAGGACTGTACATCTGAATGAGTTAATATTTGTAATAAATGTGTAATGAAGGTTGCCAGGGGCCTTTCCTTTTTTACCTCCCACATCCCAGTTTCCTATTAACATAGGGGAGAAAATAAAAAATCATGAACTGAATGTAGTAACTACAAATAGACTTACAGAAATTAGGTTGATTTGGGGATGTATGTACTCCGTGTCCTTGAACATTTGTTGTTTCAATCAGTTTAATTCAGATTTGAAGAAAAGCTTCAGTTGTCGGTGGGAACACTAGTCAGCTTTTAGTTTGCTTAAGTTGTAATTTAAGAAGAATTAGGTTTTGGTTTATAAGTTTCTCTTGCAGATTTTTATTGGTCACATCTCAGCTTCCAAGCTTTTTGGTTTGTGACCCGCGTGAGAAGTACATTTTACATCAAGATCTGAAACAGAAGTTTTAAGAGACAGCCCTGACCCTCACTACTTGTGATGTCCTGCTTTTGTGTGATGTCTTTTATTTAAAAAGAAAGAGAGAAAGGAAGAAAGAAAAGCTGGTTGCAGCATTAAATTGATTTCACAGCTGACTGGTTTGACCCAAGTCCGAAAAATACTGAGTTTGGTATGTCCCATGTGCAGGACAGCTGAGTTACTTAGCATGTTTTGAGGATGTCGTTAATTTACTATATTTCCCGATTTGAAAAGTACAAGAGGGTTTAGAGGAATAGCTGGGAAACTTAGCTTCTACTTGGTAAGCCATCCTGTCCCCTCTCTTCCTCTCTATTGTTCTCCTTGATTGGAAAGACTAACGTTGGCTGAGAATGTCCCTTTAAGTGGGGATTGCGAGAGGAGCGTTGAACAGCCTGGTTTGGACATGTTGGGAGCTTTCCTCAAGTGCTCTTGCTTGCCCTGGGGACACCTGTGTACCCTTAAAAATAAGGAAAATGAAGGAAAACAGAAGGACAGCTGCATTTAATTGTGGCTTCAGTGCTCTTGGATTTTTTTCCCTTGTTTGTGTCGCATTGCCATCGTTTTTTTTCCTGTTTCCATGGAAGAGGCCTCTCCATGTTCAGCCTGTTGCCATCTGCGCCCTGGGGAAAGGTTGGCATGTTACGGGGTGTGGACATTCCCGGGGTTTGTGAGATTGAGGTTCTGAAGGCACCTTGAGCGAAATGCTTTAGTGTGGAATGGGGTCTAGGGTCCGATGTTGGATGAGATGGGGAGCCTCTGCGGAGTGCGGTGCCAGGACCTGTGAGGAGTGGGTGGGGACCTCGGCTCAGGAAGTCAGCTGCCCAGCGAGGGCTGTGATCTGGGCGGTCCCAGGGGTTGGAAAGCAGGTTCACGGGGACACAGAGGTTGGAAAGCAGGGTTTGGAAAGCAGGTTCATGGGGACTAGCCTGGACCCTAGAGCGGGGGCTGGGGAAGGGGGCCTGCGCTCCGGCTGGGGTAGGGAAGCACTAAGTGTCAGGAGCTTTAGGAGTCCTGCTTGGCTGCTGTAGGTGGAAGTAGGATCCTGGGGCTGGCTGGCTGCCACTTGGAAGGCGGTGAGAGGAACCCCAGGCTGGTGAGAGTCGGGACAGACAAAACTGAGTGGTTGGAGGTTCAGGTGTCAGCAGGATAGCCAAGGTGGACTTTCTTCTTTTTCAAGATTTTTTATTTTCAAGTGATCTCCACCCTACATGGAGCTCCGAGACCCACTCACAGCCCTGAGATCAAGAGTTCATGCTCTGCCGACTGAGCCAAGCCAGAGGCCTGCCCCTCAGGGTGGAGTTTTTAGCAGATTGACTTCAAACCTTGGTAATTTTGAACTCTCAGTGAACATTGAACACTCTTTTTCTTTTTCTTTTTTTTTTTTTTTTAATACGATCTCCCATCTCCCCAGCTTTTGATGCTTTTTTGCTGTTCTATGCTAAGAGTAATAAGGAAAGTAAAGGCACAGTTTTCTGTTACTGTTAGTTGCCTAAGATTGTTTTTTTTTTTTTAATTTTTTATTTGACAGGCTAAATATGTTTTCTTAAATACCCATTTAAATATAACTTGAAGGAGTGTAGGACATTTTGGTTGTAATCCAGCTATGGGAACGGTCCTGGTAGGATTTCACATAGAACCAAATGACCTTCAAGTCGAAATTGGTCAGGTTAGATTTTTCTAGGCTGCCGACATTGCACGGTGTCCCCTCAGGGTCGTTACGGGCAAGTGGCAGCCGTCCTTGCTTTCTCGTTCCTGCGTCTGATGCAGCTTCACGTTCCTCTTGCGCAGAGCAGAGCTCGCCCACTTCGTGCCCGTGGGAGGGTATTTCTAGGACCTTGGTGCAAGACGTGGTGTGAGGAGTCACTGAAGAAATGAGCCTGTTGGCAGCTGCTGCTTCTTCCTAGAATCTCTTTTAAGGCAGCTGAGGCCAGGGTCAAGGAGTCAGAGGATCTCTGGAGAAACATGCCACTTGGCACTGCGTTGGGAGCCATCTCCCAGTGATTCAGAGTTGCCTGCTTGGGAATTCCGTACCTGCAGGAAATGGGCCACACTGAGCCAGCCCTTTTGTGGCTTCTTTTTTATGCTTCAGCTCAGCATTGTTATCGTTCAGGGAACCTTGGAACCTTGTAGCAGGAGGGAGTGCAAGAAATAGAGGTTGCACTGTTATCCCTGTGTGTCTGTTTAGGTTCATCTGGTGTCCTTGGACCAGTCATTTCCCATAATTCACATTTTTGCAGTACAGTATGTTTAAAAAAAAACTCCTAGGGCCCAGTGCTTTGGGGAAAAGAAAAAAAAAATCATGGCTAACGTAACACCTGGCTGTGGAGTTGAGTGTGGAGTTTTCCTTTTTTTTAAAATTTTATTTATTTGACAGAGATGCAGCAAGAGAGGGAACACAAGCAGGGGAAGTGGGAAAGGGAGAACCAGGCTTCCCGCCAAGCAGGGAGCCCCATGTGGGACTCGATCCCAGGACCCTGGGATCATGATCCTGACCCGAAGGCAGTTGCTTACCGACGGCGTCTAGGTCGATCAGTGGTTAGAGTATGGAGTTTTCTAAACCCAAATGGCTCCTTGATTTCCAAGGTTCAGATTAAAAAAAAAAAAAAAAGTATCTTTGCTTGCTACAAGATATACAAACACCCCAGATTGTGGATTACAAAGGCACTGTATGTGCATACCCCTGGGGACAGCATTGTTGACTTTAGAGACCTTCCATTATGTTTTCTTGAGGGTTGTTAGGTTTTCTTGAGGGTCAGGGTCAGTACAGGGAACCTTATCTGAGCAGCGCCTGCTGGTATCTGAATAAATCGTGGGAACATTCTGAGTTTTATGTTAATGCTTACGAAATATGTAGCGGGTGTTTATCTTCCTATTATTTTAAGCCTCTTCCTATTTTTAAAAAGATTTTTTAAAAGGCCCTGAGACTTGAAACGACCATATAGGTCCAGATTCTTTGTTTTAATTATTTAGGATTAAAAGGTTGAGCATAGAGTCATCTGGCCGTATGAGGTTTGTCCGGAAGGAGAGCCGTGACTTGCCCCTCGCCTCCCTCCTCCTCCTCCCCAAAGGCAGCCCCCTTGACCTCTGTTAGCGAATTGTTGTTATTTCTACTTTATTTATATAGAACATTTAAAAAATTGCTGCTGCTTTTTTCCTAGTTTAGGGCGGGATCTGTGTGTGGACTCTGAAGAAGAGGCTTTGGTTCTTGGCTGTCTCAGGCACTGGTCCCTCTCTTCCCTCTCCCCGGCATAGTCTCCTTCTGACTTTGGTGACGTGCTAGCCCAGCCCTTTAGCAAACCGGGGTAACTTTTCAAATCGTCACTGAAAGTTTTTTTTTAAAATAATGTAATTGCCTTAGTTTGGGCTGCTGTGACAACGTCCCATACAGAGACTGGGTAGCTTAAACACCAAATGTTGATTCCTCATAGTTCTGGAGCCTGGTGAGATCGAGGCTCTGGAAGATTCTCTGTCTGCTGAGGGTAGCTCTTCCTGGGTCATGGACGGTCTGTTCCATGGCAGAGGGGTGTGGGAGCCCTCTACGCTCTCTAAGGACACTTGTCCCAATCCCAAGGGCTCCACTTTCATGATCTAATCACAGGCCCCACCTCCCAATACCAATCCCAGAGGGGACTGGGTTAAAGGTGGGAATTTGGGGAGGACACAAGACATTCAGTCTGTGGCAGTATTTATAACTTACTCAGCCAAAGCTCGCAGAAGTTATTGAAATGTTTTCCGAAGTTTAGGTCAAGCAGACAGGTGTCTGGAGACATCTTGCTGTGAGCCTTCTGAGCCGCTCCCGAGTGTCTGCCCTTAGCGCTCTGCTCACGGCCTCTGTCACCTTTTGCCCTCAAACGTGGGACTCCTCGTGCTGCCCTGGACCACCTCTTTTTCTGTGTCTCCTGTCACTGTCTGTCTGGGTTTACACTGTTGTGTTGGCGAAGTGTATCTTGCAGTGCCTTCCTGTGACTAAGGTACATAGGAGATAGGTTCTTTGAGGTCATGGATATCTGAACATTTCTTTTCCTCTCAATTAATGTTTTGGCATGGGATATAGTTACGGGGTGGAAACTATTTTCCTCCAGGATTTTGAAGGCATTTCTCAGTGTTTGCGGCTTCGTTGTCGCCGGTCAAGTCTGCAGTGCCACACCAGCACTGGATTCTGCGTGTGTGAGTTGTTTTGTTCTTCCTGAACCTAATAGGATCTGAATTTTTTCTTCCTGAGCTCGGTTTTCACAATAACTTGTCATGATGCAGGTCTTTTTTTTGTGACAGGTACTCAGGAAGCCCTTATCATTGGGCAGCTCAGGTCTTTTCTGTGGTCTCCCTCTCTTAAATTATTATTTGGATGTTGGACCTTCCATTGAGGTCGGGTCCTCAAAGAGTTTTATCCTTTTAAACCTGTTTGCTCTCTCTTTGTCTTGCTTACTTGGCTTTCTGGAAGACTGTCTCAGTTTTTTCTTCTAACTCTTCTAATGAGTGTTTCTGCTCTAATTTTTTAAATTCTAAGGGGTCTTTTTGGTTCTCTGAATGTTCTTTCATTATTTCAGTTGAAATATTTGCTCTTATCTCCTTGGGTATGTTAATTGCAGTTATGTTTCCTTCCTCCAGAATAGATTCTCTTCCTCCAAGGCCCTTGGTCCCCTCTTGTTGGTCATGGTCTTTATTTCTAATGCTAGAGGCCACCCTTGAATGTCCACTCCTCTTTAAGAGTGGGGGACAACCATGCTGGTTGGAAATCTGAGCCCTTGACTGGAGCTTTGTAAACCTCAGTGATGCCGGGTGCTTCTGCCAGATGGGAGAGGTGACGAATGGCTGATGTCTGTTTCTTTCAGCCTTTTGTACATTTCCCCTTCCTGGAGAAGCTTCTGACCTGCTCTGGTCTGGACCCCTTCTTGTCCACAGCTGGTGCTCCCCCTGCTGCTCCCTCCTCCCATCTGCGACCTGAAGCCTGATGTGCGCCAGGCGCTGGAGGGAGGGGCGGGACTGAGTGTGGGTGCTCCGTCTTGTGGAGCTGCGCTCCCGTTATTTAACTCCCGCCTCTGTCCTCCTCCAGGAGCCCTCGGCTTCCTTTCTAGGAACTGTGATTTCAGTAGTTGCCCTGATTGGGAAGGCTGTGAGCGGGGAAGGCCACTGGGGTATCTAACCACTTGGTTAATTGACTTTCCATCCTTATTTTAGATGCTGCCGGTTCCTGAATTCTGCGGATTCAGGCTGCAAATGGGTTTGGCTGGCGGCGCTCTCTCCATCTCCAGTTTCGCCTGTCCTTCCCCTAACCTCCTCCGAGTTTCTTCCCACTCCTGGAATTTCATTGCTTTTGGTCTTTTCTCCCCTCCTGGCAGGCAGAGGTTTAACCTTAGAGACCCTCCCTTTGTTCTGGTTTGTTGGGATTTCAGGATTGTTCAGAGTAGGTTACACTCAGCTTTCTGCCTGGATGCCCCTCCTTCAGCTGGTACAGAATAGAACGAGTACACTTTGAATTCCAAGGTCAGGTCTTCTCCAGGTGCCCGAGCCCGGTGAAGGGCTCCTCAGGCCCTCGTTCCCTTCAGGAGATGGTGCCTTCTCTTTTCTCTCTGTTAGTCGACGACCATATAAATCCATGCCTGTTTTTTACATATCTCTATCAGTGACCTCCACTTTTGTAACTTGAGCTGAGAACCTGTTTTTCTCTATTCTGTGTCTCATTTGCTAGTCTCAAGGTCATGTGGGCACAGAACCATTTCTTGAAGCCTCATAGTATCTCTTTGGAGAAACATCTTCTTCAGTTGATGTGTGTTTTGGGGGCTCAGCCCTGGCTTGGAATGGCTTGTGCGCTTCTGGAGGTGGGGAGCCTGGAGCAGCTCCCCTGGCCACTGGCTCCGTGGTGGTCAGTGCGGGACCCGGGCGCACGTGCATAGCAGCTGTCTGATAGCCCGACACGGTGTTCAGGAGGACACGTGGCGGAGCCAGTTGGCCGTGTGTCAGGGGGTTCCATGCTGTGGACGGAGGCCCGTGGCGTGGGGGTCTCTGCAGGTTCCATGCTGTGCACAGCCTTGTGCGCAGCCTCAGCATTTATGAGCCCTCAGCTCAGGTGTGTATCTAAGCAGGTAAGGTTGCTCTTGTGGGATAGGACCTTAAACTGATTTCCTACTTAGGAGCAAAGTATTTTGGGGGGGGGTGGGTAGAAACTTATAGTAATAAATCATTGAGTGAAAGTGAAAGATCATCCTGAATTTGGGGGACGAGGTGGTGGTTAGCAGTTATTTTAGGTACCATTTCATAGGATAACTTTGAAGTTCCGTGCAGTGTGGTTACAGTTGCTAAATTGCTACCTGAACTCGGGGTAAACTGAGAGCCAGCTGGGGAAAGGCATTGTTTGAACATTCTGGGAGTTTCCTTGTGTTTGATGCACCTTCGTTGTGCCCTATGTTTCTCGAGAGGTATCTTGAAAAGAGAAGAATTATGTTGAGTACAAAGAGTTACTCAGTTCCTTAGCGGTTCCTCGTGGTAGGCGGGTTTTCTTTTTCCTTCTGCTCCTCTGCATTACCAGAATAGATAAGTGGGAGAAGTAAAGGTGCCTTTTGCTTTGCTGAGTTGAGAAAATAAATATTTGTTGCTTGTAGTGGAGGGAAGCCTTGAAGGAGTAGGACAAACTTTTATTACCTTCTTCCCAAGGGGAGGGTGCTGGTGGGCTGCTTCTGCCCTTGGGCAGTCCTCGAGGCTTCTGCCCAGGTGGAGGGGCTCTTACACCCATTTTACAGATGGGAAAACAGAGGCTTAGGAAGTTTAACCAAGGCCCCTCAGCTAGAAAACAGCCCTGTTGGGGCTAGAGCTCTGACAGCGGATGCCAGCATTGGCGGTGCTCTCCCTCACACCAGAATGCCTCCCTCTGAGCCTTTCAGGTCCTGCCCTTGCCCTGTCCTGCCACATGGGATCCTGTGTCCCTAAGGGTCACAGTGTGCTTCCAGCCTCTGTGAAACCAGCCCAGTAGGAGATGGTATTTTGGGCACCTGTATTACCCACCCCCCGTTTTTTTTACTTTTAAATATTTTGTTCCTGCTCTGGTATTATTTTTAAGTGGCTTCCCAAAATGTGTGATTGTGCCTGTGGGGGATGGTGACTTGGACATGAAGATGTTTTCCCCATTTCTGGTCCCCAGTCCCTCTACTGAGCCCTTGGCCCTCCCCTCCAGTGGGATTGGGGCCTTTGGGGGCCTCTTACTGCCTTTCTGTTGTTGCCAGAATAGCTGAAGAAGGTACCCATAGTCAGACCAGTGGTTTCGAAGTTTTAGCATTTTTCCTCATCACCTGGAGGGCTTCATGAACTGTAGACTGCTAGGCTGTCGGTCTGGGACGGACACTAACAAGTTCTCCAGCTGTGTGTCTGCCTCAGGGACCACAGTTTGAAAACCATTAAACTGGAGAATTAAAAATCCTTAAATCCCTGTTGCTGGCCACTGTAGGACACTCTAGCGATGCCCCATTTGAAATCTCAGTTGAAAATCAGTGCTTGGGGCGCGCGGCGGGCTCCGTCAGTAGAGCCTGCAGCTCTTTTTAGGGGTTTCACCACTTCAGATTTTCATTTTTTCTTATTTATTTATTTATTTATTTATTTATTTATTTATAACGTAGACTCAAGTTGGTTAACATACAGTGCGGCGTTGTTTTCAGGAGTAGAATTTAGTGACTCATCAGCGTGTGTAACACCGAGTGCTCGTTTGGTCACGCGCCCTCCTTACCACCCGTTTAGCTCGTCTCCCCTCCCCCCTCCCCTGCAGCGACCCTCAGCTTGTTCCCTGTACTTAAGAGTCTCTTATGGTTTGCCTCCCTCTGTTTTTATCTTATTTTAGTTTTCCTTCCCTTCTCTACGTTTGTATGTTTTGTTTCTTAAGTTCCACATGTGAGCTTTCACTCGGACAGTGTTTGTCTTTCTCTGACTGACTTCCCTTAACATAATACCCTCTAGTTCCCTCTGTGTTGTTGCAGATGCCAAGCGTTCATTCTTTTTGACCCCTGAGTAATATTCCATTGTGTTTACACGCCACATCTTCTTTATCCATTCATCAGTTGGTGGACGTTCGGGCTCTTTCCATAATTTGTCTGTTATTGACAGTGAGAGCTTGCAACTCTTGATCTTGGGGTCATGAGTTTGAGCCTCACATTGGGTGTAGAGGAGGCTTAAAAAGAAAATCTTAAAAAAAAAAAAAAGAAAGACAATTCTTTTTTTTTTTTTTAAGATTTTATTATTTATTTGACAGAGAGAGATCACAAATAGGCAGAGAGGCAGGCAGAGAGAGAGAGAGAGGAGGAAGCAGGCTCCCTGCTGAGCAGAGAGCCTGATGCGGGACTCGATCCCAGGACCCCGAGATCATGACCTGAGCCGAAGGCAGCGGCTTAACCCACTGAGCCACCCAGGAGCCCCAAGAAAGACAATTCTTGAGACTTATGACTTACATTTCAGAAGACTGACTTTGGAACCATGGGTATAACTTTGGGAATTGGGAATTGACTGGGCTTCTGTGAGACTTGTTAGAGCCTTAACTGTTTTAGCAGGTATCATAAACCTGTTGGGAAATAAAGGAAGATCTGTGTTCTGTATCTTTGTGACATCAGAACCTTACTTTGTAAGGACTGCATCCCTTAGAATTAGCATTCCATGGTTCTTTTGGAAAACACCAAACCACAACAGAAGTCCTGACGTGATCATTTTCCTTAGGGTTGTGAGGAGGACTTAATCGTCCCAACTCAAGCCTTTGGTTGCTTGTGACCAGATAGCTTGTACTGCTTTTCAGTCCTTCTCGCTGGTCAGCTCTCCGCTCCTCCTGCCTCTGGGAACCTGCTCATCTGACAGGATATCCCTTGCTGGGAGGGGGGCTAGCTAGGAAATGAATGGGTTCTCTTTGGGCAAAATTGATTTTCTTTTCTTGCACTTGTTCTGTTTGACACTGAAGATATACATATATGTGTGACTGGGAAAAATATTCCAGGCCAGTAGACTTTGTTATGTTTGGGATCTCAGAGGTTTTATGCTTTTATGTATAAATAGTTGATTTGATTTTAATTTGAAAAATAATCTGTATTTCTATATTAGCAGTCTTTTATTAGAGTTTACTGTGATTAGCTAAACTTCAGCCTTATCTGACTTGCTTATTTGAGGGTGGTTTTGGGGGGAAGGAAGAAGTCTTGATTTTTTTTTTTAAAGTCTATTGTAATTTTTCAGAGCTTTTTAATTTTTAATTTTAATTTTAATTTTTTTAAAAGATTTTATTTATTTGACAGAGATTACAAGTAGGCAGGGAGGCAGGCAGAGAGAGAGAGAGATAGGAGGAAGCAGGCTCCCTGCCGAGCAGAGAGCCGGATGCGGGACTTGATCCCAGGAATCTGGGATCATGACCTGAGCCGACTGCAGAGGCTTTAACTCACTGAGCCACCCAGGCGCCCCACAGAGCTTTTTTAAATATGTTTTTTGTCCAATATAAGGGTAAATGGTGTATTAAACGGATTTAGGAGATGGACTGTGTCAGGAAGGGCAGTTTCTAGGTTTGGGCTCCTCTCTTCCCTTAGTCAGTGACGACTTGGGGGTCTTCCTAAAAACAGAATTTGTGTCATTTAGAGGGCTTCCCTCCGTGTTTTCTCCTTCAAGAAACGGTGAGGTGCTGCTGTGAAGTGAAACTGGGTGCATTTCCTGACCTCACTGTCCTCACACGGGCTGCTTGAATTTGTCCCCAACGCGGGCACGCGTGGTGGTGGTGGTACTCTCCTGTCACACTCGCAGTTGGAGAGCCACAGCCCGGGGTGTGACCAGAGGTATCCTGGGACAGAATTCCTTCTCTGCTTAGGCTTGAAGCGGGGTCATTTTTTCAAGTGATCCCCTAGTTTAGAACAGTTTTGAAAAAAGCAGTTTTGTCAAGGATCTGCTTGATCCCTCCCTTTGGATGGATTACTGTGTATGTGGAGCAAAGGTTTCTCAGCCCCCCCCCCCATGTAAATGTAAATGTCTGTGCTCACATATGTGTGTGCATATACAGTATGTTAATTTCTTTCCTCTTCATTGTGATGTGTCAGTAAGTAGTCTTTAAAAACCTTGTGCTGTAACACTTCTAGTTAGAAGCCGTTTTTCCTCTTTGTAGTTCCAAAAAGAACAAAGTTTCTGTTTTCTTTTTATCTCCAAAAGGAACAAACCCCTCAACATCCTGAAAAACAGAACGGAAAGTTACTTAAAGTGATAAAATATTGATGAATCGCTAAACCAGGATTACACTCCGTATTAATGCACTTGAATTTAAATAAAAATTTGGAGAAGGAGATATAAAAAATGATGAAATATTCTAAGCCCTTTTAAAATGATTAAATTCTCCATATTTTTCTACATGGTTTGTTGCACCGGTTCCTTCTTAGTAGGTTAGCCATAACGATCAGGGCTGGTTTTGAAATTCCGTGAAAGAGATTCTTCCCTGTGTCCTTTCGTGTCAGGGTCACAATAATTCCGTTCACTTCTGCTGGGGAACCTGTGGCTGTGGAGGGTCTTGGAAGACCGGAGCGAGGGCTTCACTTGCTTACCTGCTGCCGTGTACGAGCGCTCCCTCCCAGTCCGGCCATAGTGCCTGCGTGTAGTCTACTAAAAAGTTATGTGAAATGGGGGGTTGAAGATAGGTACAGAAATGGGAACCCCTTTCTGGGAACACATACTCACTCTAGCCCCCATTAAATCATTTCTAAAGAGGGGCGTGTGGGTGGCTTAGTGGGTTAAAGCCTCTGCCTTCAGCTGGGGTCATGATCTCAGGGTCCTGGGATCAAGCCCCACATCAGGCTCTCTGCTCAGCAGGGAGCCTGCTTCCTCCTCTCTCTCTGCCTGCCTCTCTGCCTACTTGTGATTTTTGTCTGACAAATAGATAAATAAAATCTTTAAAAAAAAGGAAAGCATGTATGGTGTCAGTACTTGAGTAAAGCTGTTTATGACTTTGCTTATTTTCCAGTTGTCTCTGAACGTACGTACGTACAGATCTGTAAGAAATCGCACTCATACACAGGTGCTTCTTTTGTATTTTCCATCCAGAAATGGATCATAGGTATCGTCCCCCATTTCTACATTTTTTTTAAAAAGAGATTTTATTCATTTATTTGCCAGAGAGAGAACACAAGCGGGGAGTGGGAAAGGGAGAAGCAGGCATCCAGCCGAGCAAGGAGCCCAATGCGGGGCTCGATCCCAGGATCCTGAGACCATGACCTGAGCTGAAGGCAGACACCCAATGACCGAGCCACCCAGGCACCCCACCGCATGGTTTGTTTTAAGGTCTTGACTGACTTAACCTTGCCTCCGTCATGTAAGGCTCCCTCTTCCTTGGGACTCAGAGCTCTGGTCGGAAGCACTATCCTTTTCGTCTCTGCTGGCCGGACAGAGTAACCTTGCCACTTTGTCTTGCTTTTGGAGAAAGAAACAGTAATTCATCACTGTTACTGTTGTTCATGAGTCTTTGTGGTTAATTGTTTTGCTTACATTGATAAGCTATAGACCATTCACCCAGTGGGATGGCAGATGGATGCTGGGCTCCGCTTCCCCTGCCGAGTTGTGTCCCAAACAGAGGACACTGTGCGTGGACTGGGCACACGTATGCGTGTGTGTGTAGCACCTGCACACGCGCGCATGGGCCGGTGTGAGCGGTAACTCAATGGCAGAACCTCTCTCCTTTCTGGGCCTCCTTTAGTTAGCCAGTGAAGCGACCCCTCGGCCCCGAGGATGATGAACAGCAGGAAGTCTGCTGGGCTGTACTGTGTTCTTAATTGTTCTTCAGGTGAACACTTTATCTATGTGATAAGTATAAGTGTTCTAGCTTTTTTTTTTTTATTTAAACGATTTTATTTATTTGTGAGAGAGAGTGAGAGTGCACAAGCAGGGGGAGTAGCAGAGGGAGAGGCAGGCTTCCTGCTGAGCAGGGACACCCCCCCCCCCCCCCCCCGGTCTGGATCCCAGAATCCCAGAATCCCAGGACCCTGGGATCATGACCTGAGCTGAAGGCAGGTGCTTAACTGACTGAGCCACCCAGGCACCCCAGTATTCTGGTTGTAGAATAGCTTTTCTATTGTGTGTATTTCTTTTCAGTCTTTTGCTTTAATGAAAAGTTGTAGGTAGCTGGGAAACTGGCAGGACCGTGACAGGTGCAGATATTGTGAGTTGAGATTCCTGCACCAAATGAACCTTCACACCCGAACAGGACCAGCCTGCTCTTAGCAGTTTCAGAGTATGTACCAGAGGCCCTGTATCCACGGCTCTTCCCGCACATGGTGCATACGGGAGCAAGGGACTGCTGGCCTCCACGGTGCGGGTGTGGAGGGTGGGCTGCCTCGCTAGCTGCATGCGGGGCGGGGGGGCGGCGGCGCCTTGGGCTGAGTTTCTGCACCAAGACTGGGAATCGACCCCCATCCCTTCATGGCGTCCTGCCCGCTGGTTTCAGATCAGCGTCAATCTTTCCTCCAAAGGAGTTAGGAAAAACTTGTTTTCTCAGAGACTTGGGAGTTTTGGAACCTCGAATAAGGGACATGGACCTGTAACTACCAACTTTCTACCATACGTACGTTTTCCTGAATACAGAAATTTGAGAACTAGAAGGCAGTGATCGGAGAATCTAGCATTACGGAGTTCCACTGGAATCTCTTGGCCTTTTCTCTTCATTCAAATTTAAAAACTTCTTTATTGTACAATTGATCATCTTTAGTTGTTTAGCTCTTGTGAGCGCAGACACAGAAGTGAGTGTTGTTGGACAGATGCACAATTACTGAGGAGGAGGAAGTGTTGTCGGACCCTGTGTCTCAAGGTCTTTGCTATTTATAGCTGAAACATGGTGTCCACTGGCCTCTTGGCTTGTGGTATTGAAACAGAAACATTTATAAGGGCTATATTGATATTTTGATTATAATTTAGTGCCAGGATCCTACCACTGTTACCATTTGTTGCAAGCAGAAGCAAAATTTCTCATGTGTCAGAGAAAAAGTTTAAAATACGGACATTGCCCCACTGCATGTCAAATTGGGTTTTTAAGTTTGTCAGTTAGAAGTCCGGCATGTTTTCGTCTAGAAACGAGTTTAGAAATGGTGGTTAAGTTGTGAGGCTAGGCTAGAAAAGCCTCACCGACCTACAATTTAAGGGTCACGTTCCTGGTTCCGGAGGCAGGAAGCCAGTTGGTGTAAGTGGGCTGGGGGAGATGGAAGCATTTTCTTTCCTTTTCTTGGTCTAGGGCTGGCTCGGGGCAGCATTGCCGAGCTCAGGGGGCTGGCTCTCTGGCAGGTTGCTGGCCCTCACTGTCCTGCCCGGTCCCTGTCTCCTCCACCCGTGGAGGCCTTCTTGGTACCGTGGCTCTGGTGTGAGATTTCTTGACCGCGTCCGTGGCAGCAGGTTTCAGTCGTTCCCAGTTAAAATTCCGACTCCTTCTTTTAAAGCCAATTTTAGCTAGATTTAGGAAAGCCTCTCCCCTAGTTGATGTATAAGTAGTAGTCGTTGATTCCAGGAAGAAAGTGCGTTGCTCTGAATAAATACCTAAAATGCAGAGTATCAGGCAGTGAAAGGTTGAAGGCCTGTGTAGGAGAGAGCGTCTGTGCCACGCCCCATGCCTGCTGCTGCTGGAACCTGGAAGACAGATGCCAAGCCCTGTCTTCAGGGGGCGGATGTCCTGATAGCAGGGGCACGTGTATGAGCCCGCGTCGGTGGGATGAAGGCAGCCGCAGTGCAGGAGCGTAAGGCAAGAGGTAGCATAGAGGAGACAGTCACGAAATACCAGAGGTGGCACTTTGAAAATCGATCAAGGAAACGATGCCTGAGCTCTGTTCTGGAAGATTTTTTTAAGGCAAAAAGAATCTAGACAGATTAGAGTGTTCAAAATCGTAAGAGGTTTTTTTTTTTCCCCTCTAAAATAGCATGAAGTTTGGAAAAGTGCAAGGAATTCACTTTTGTTCGACATGAAAGGGAAAGGAAGGAGAACAAGAGACAGGAATTGAAGAGGTCGTCAGGGACCAGATCATAAAGGACCATGCTGAGTGGTCGGGGCTGCAGCCTATTAGGTAAAGCAGAATTTCCAGGAAAGTTTGCAGCTGCCGACGGAGACCAGTTTTGGATTTTAGCAGCTTGCCTGGTGCCTGGGCTAGGAGACCCTGCCACCCCGGGTGTGCCACTAGGGGGACTGGACTGGGACATCCCCGGCTGGGTAGGGAGAAGAAGAGGGATTCCAGAGGGTAGGTGGAATGGGCTGGATTTGGTAGGGGTGGCAGTGGAGGGAGAGGGGGTCCGAGGGGAGCCTCTAGGGTTCTGGCTGGGGCGTGTGGATGAATGAATGGAGGGGCCCCTGAGATGATCGGCCTGTGGAGGCGAGGTAGGAGATCTGTGTCTATTTCAGATGCTGGAATGTAGGAGGAGGGAAGGAATAGGTGGTTTCCCATCTGGGTTTGGAGCTTGGGGGAAGGTTCTGGATGAGGAGGGACGGAAGCTGGGACTTACTAATAAGTAGGTCATCAGTGGTGGTCAGCAGTACAGGCGTGAGCGCGGTGAAGAGGGTGTTGAAAAGCCACGAGCCCGCGTAGGATCTTGCTTCCGGACGCCTGGACGTTCTGCCTGCCTGCTTTTCCCTGTGAGCCGTGCTCGGAGCTCTGCCAGCCCCGCAGCAGGGCATTGCGGTCCGAGGCCCCAGGGCGGAGGGGTGGGTATTAGTCTGTTCCCTGGGGGCAGGGTTCACAAGCTGATTGTTCTGTAGTTTAGAGCAGCTCCTAGTCTCTTGGGTGGCAGGGCGTTTCTTCTGACACACGTTTTATTACGTTAAATCCTATGCCAGAACTCCCAAGTACCTAGTCCTCAAAATATGACTTTTGACCCTGAATCTCCCTCATGGGTGGTTTACTGGATGTGACTGCTGAAGTGGATCAGAAAGCAGCTTTCCAGTGAGCTGGAGAGCAGAATTTAATGAGGACGTTCAGACATTTTGGTTTGGTTACACCTGCAGAGATCAGTGTGGAAGCCTCTAGATTAACTCGACCAAGTGAGCTTTCGTTTAGCCCAGAAGGTTGAAGGGGAGGTCCCTGCCGGGCTCCTGACTGCACCTGGTCCGATGGGGAGGAAAAGTCAGGAAGAAGGAAGGCAGTGATGGGGTGGGTCGTGTTGGGCGATGGCGCTGTTGCAATCATTTTCTTTAGTGTGTGCACATGTGAAGCGTGCCAAAGCACTGGTTTTTGACAAGAAATGGATTTTGGAGTTGTATCTTGTTGGTTTACTTCCAGTTACTCTCCAAGAAGCAGGATGTTTTAAATAACTTGGGGGCCTGGAGAGGACAGTTTCTAAAACTTGGGGTAGATGGGAGCTGCTGAGTTTGCGTTGCTGGTTTTGCCAGAGCTAATTTCAGTACTTGGAGTGGAAAGGCCCGTTGTGCTCGGTGAAGAGCTGTGGGTGTCCCGGGTCTTGGGGAGGTGGGGGCTTTCTGGGGGTGGTAACCTGGAGCAATGAGGATACTCCTGTTCCCAACAGAATTGAGCAGAGGGTACGCGGACTTCTGTATACTCTCAGTGTCCCCCCCTCTGCCCCGCCCCTGTCAGTAACCCGCCCCTGATTATATTGGTTCCGATCAATGAGCCTACATTGATGCCTCATTATCATCAGAAGTCCGTGGTTTGTGTCACGTGGTTCACCCCTGTCGCACTCTCTGTCGGTTTTAACAAATACGTGAGGACATGTGTCCACCCTTAACAGTGTGCAGAAGAGTCTCACTGCCCAGAAAATCAGTGTGGGTCTTTTAAAAACATGTCCTTTTGGTTCTACTGGAATATTTTTTTACCTGTACACCATTTTTTCTCCCGTTTTTTTACTCTCTGACTTGACCAGAGTAGTTTCTCTTGGTGCGGGGGAGCCTGGGTTGCCCTTGGTCTCCGTCCTTATAAAAGCTGTGTGCACTTGGGGTTCTCGGGGTGCACGTATCCCAAATGATGTCTTGAGAAGTTAGTGGCTCTTGGCAGCCATCCAGGAACCAGACAAGGGAGGATTTTCTTTTTAATGATTTTTTTTTTTTAAGACTTTATTTGATAGCGAGGCAGCAAGAGAGGGAACACAAGCACAAGCAGGGGGAGTGGGAGAGGGTATGAGCAAGGGGCCTGAGGCGGGGCTGGATCCAGGATCCCGGGGGGCCATGACCCGAGCCGGACACCCAAGGACTGAGCCACCCAGGCGCCCCGCAAGGGAAGGTTCTAGCAGGGCCTCCCGCCACAGCTCGTCGTTGGCTCCCTGCTCCTCCAGTTCTGAGACTGTGGAGTTGAAAAGCGTGTATCCGCACTGAACGCGGGGGAGGCTCGCACCTCCTCTGAGTAGCTCTCCTTTTCGTTTCGATCCCTAAAATTTCCGTCTTCCCGTCCTTTCCCAGCTGGGTCAAGGGGAAGGCAAAGGCCATCTCGCCCCAGAGTTGGAATAGGTGCTCTTAGGCTTCAGAGCCCCCCAACTCCACCGACTTCTGCCTGTGCTGAGGCTCCGCGGAGCTGCCCCACACTGTTGACCTGGCCTTAGCATCTCTCATGTGTCTGACACCAGTTTGGTCCTTTGGGTCTGAACCCTTTCCTATAACCCAGCTCCTGTGGAAGGCTGTTGGGAATTGTAAGGAGGGAAAAATTAACTGCACGTGGTTTCCCCCTCCAATCCCCCTAGACTAACGTAAGGATTCCATTAAAAAAACCAGCTATTACAAATTTTAATTTAAAATATTACAGAAGTAAACATAACTAACTGTAAAAAAAAAAATCAGTACAGAATTGTATGGTTTTATCCCTCAGGGTAACTAATGTTGAGGGTAAGGATTCTGTGTTTGCCTTAATTGCAAAGGGTTGTTCACTCTTCTACATTGAGAACTGAAGGAGAAGGCTGGGAATTCCATTTATTTTTTCCTCCTTATCACAGCAGTTCTGTCGGAAATGTCACCAACCTCTAACCAAGACCCCTTAAGCCATCCAGTTTCTGCCAGCACTTAAGTGCTTTCCATACTCCTGATGAGACATGATACTCATTCTTCAACCAACAGATTGACTGGATGTCTGCTGTGTTTCAAGGACCCCGCTAGAGGCCGGGGAAGTAGATGAGGTTTGCCTGCTGTCCGTAATGCTCTCGCAGCCCGTTGCCCGCAGACCTTCCGGCAGCCCAGCAAGCGCCTGGAGTATAGGGTGATACTAACCAAAGTGGATGAAAAGAAAGGAGCCTTCCTGGAGGAGGTGGCCTTGGGCATACATCTAGGTAGTTCTTTAAGGTGCTAGTGGGTAAAGAGCATTCGAGGCAGATGGGATCTTGTCATGGAATTGGCTGTAATTTGGGATAACTGGTGTAGATCAGTTAAGTGAACGTTTTCCCCTACCCAAGAAAATGAGAAGGAAAAGGTATTAGAGAGATTTCAGTTTGGAATAGGATAAAAGTACTAAAAAAAGAAAGGTGAAGTCTGGGGGGTTCAAGTCTGGTGGGGTCTCTTTAATGGATTGGATCATCCAGATTATGCAGCAGTGGCCTGAAGTGACTTTGGTGGCCTCTTAATTTATCTCTGACTGGCTTGAGGGACACATAGCAAGGAGAGATTGGAGACCTAAGTGGGTCTTGATTTCTATAGGCTGGCCCCAGTATATTACATTTCTAAAAGTTGACCTTAATCTTCATTCCTGATTCAGAGGAATGGTTTGTTGTTAATTTTTTTTTAATTGGGCTAAATGCACACGGAAGCACGGGGAGGGGGCGGTATAGATGGTTTCGCTTTATTTCCTGTGCTTAGGGCCTTTGGAACGAAGCAAAAATACCTGCAGGGGGCGCCTGGGGAGGGGCTCAGTGGCGTAAGCTTCTGCCTTGGACTCAGGTCATGATCCCAGAGTCCCGATCGGGTTCCCCGCTTCTCCCTCTGCCTCTGTGCTCTCCCTCCTCCTCACTCTTTCAAATAAATAAAATCTTTAAATATATATATGATATATATATATGAGTGTTTTTACCTTTGAGCCAAGAGCTTTGGGCGGCTTCCCCTGGGGGAGGCTGGCTGTGGCCGCGAGCTCGGCCGGGAGCTCGGCCGGAGGCCAGCGTGCGGGGAGGCGCGGATGGGTTTCGGGGACGGTTACCCGTGGCGGGGGAGACGCCAGAGGGAAGGAGGCAGCTGCTGTTTAATCGAAGGCAGAAGAAACAAGGAAGGTTTGCCTTCTCTGAGAGAGTCCCCTCCGTCGGCGACGCCCGTCGGTGTCGGCGACGTGGTCGCGCGCAGGGCGAAGACCCCTCTGTGGCGGGGGAGGCCGGCCGCCTCGGAGCGGGAGCAGCGCGCGGGGCGGCGCGCGGGGCGGCGCGCGGGGCGGCTTCGGGCCGCGGCGTCGGGGTCCTCGGCCGGAGAGGGGTCCGCTGGGCCCTCGCTCGGCTTGTGAGGAGCTGAAGACTCTTCAGAGGGTTGGCGCGAAAAAGCCCCTCAACCTGAAACCTTGGTGCGTCGCAGCGTGCGGTCGCCGCGTCTCGGGGCGGAGTCGCGGCCGGAGTTGGGTGAACAGTCGGGGTGCAGAGGCCCCGCGACCCCTGTGCGACCCCCTGGGCGGGCTCCGGTGGGGGAGGGCTTCGCCGAGCGCCCCGGACGCCTGTGGAAGGCCGGACGGTGGACGGAATAGTTGAACAAGTAGATGAAGGCGTCGTTCCTTCGGTTTTCAGAGGGAAAGCGGTGGCCGGAGGGGGCGTCGTGCCCAGGGCTGCTGTGTGATCTGAGGCCGACCCCTGGGGCCGGGTCAGCGCCGGGACGCGCCCGGCTTCCTCTTCCCATATCCGGCCTCTGGTTGCAGTGGACCGGGTGCCTGTCGTTGGTCGTCCGCGTTCCCGCCGCCGCTGCGCATTCGTGACTCAGAGGAAAGATGCACCCAAGGCTTCCGGTCAGACGGTGATGGGAACACGAGAACGTTTGTTATATGCCAGCTTGAAAACTTCCAGTATATTATTCTCAGGAAACCTGCAGTATGTACGCCTTTGTCTCTTCTTCGACTGATGAACACTTGGGCCGGCAGAGGCACGGAATGAGTAAGAAACGGACAAGGGTTTGAACCCACCCGCATCTGGCCGTGGGCACCATCTTCTTTACGCTGTGGTTCTCCAGTGCATTTGCCTCCTGGACGGCAGAGTGAGGCTTTTCTGTTCGGTTCTCGAGGGAGAAATTGGCGTCCAGCCCCACAACGGGCCGCACCTCCTCTGAGCGCTTTGCAGCCCACTGTCCGGTGTGGGGAATAAACACCGTCTGGGATGGGTTTGTTGGGGTATTTGATTGGATACGGGATTGAGGCTGTGGTCCTGAGGTATAGAGAAGGTGACCTGTACATGTTGTGCATTTGTTCAGTTTGCACGGTTGGTAATAAGGCCAAGGTTTCTGGGTTGAGAGCTGGATATGTATGGGGGCCTTGCAGAGGAAACAGTGATTTGCAATGAAAGATTGCCCCTCCCCCTCCACCGGGGCCTACTTGTGCAGGAGTCCGTGAAGAGGAGTCAGTGCAAATACTGGGAAAACAGCACAGCCCGCTCTCTGTTCACTTTTATTTAATTTAATTCATTTATTAATTTTAAAAGATTTTCTTTATTTATTTGACAGGGAGAGACACAGCGAGAGAGGGAACACAAGTAGGGGCAGTGGGAGAGGGAGAAGCAGGCTCCCCACTGAGCGGTAAGCCGGATGTGGGACTTGATCCCAGGACCCTGGGATCCTGACCCGAGCCAAAAGTGGACGCCTAATGACGAAGACACCCAGGTGTCCGTCTCTGTTCACTTAAAAAAAAAAAGAAAGATCTTTTCAATATCATCTTTCTTTCTTTCTTTCTTTTTTAAAGCTGTCATTTATTTATTTGAGAGAGAGTGAGAGAGAGCACAAGCCGGGTTAGGGGCAGAGGGAGAGGGAGAGGGAGAAGCAGACTCCCCGATGAACAGGGAGCCCAACACAGGGCTCGATCCCAGGACCCCGGGACCATGATCTGAGCGGAGCGCACACGCTGAACTGACTGAGCCACCCAGTTGCCCCTACATATTTTCAACATTGAAAAATCATGCCTTAACTAAGTCTGGGAAGAAGGGGAGCAGAGGCGTTAGAGGGCCTCCGAGATCAAGGTGGGAATGACTCTAAAACGTTCCTGTGGCAACGTGAAGAGTTATGCGTTCTGTCCCTTTTCAGTTGAGAAAACCCTCTTCTTCGCTCTTTTTGAGCGGCTGTTGGATTCTCTGTCGACCCCTTTTTGGAAGCGAGAGATAGGAGTCTGACGTCCCGTGATAGAGGCTGACGTCCCGTGATAGAGGCTGTGCCATCTGCATTGCCGGGATTGGAGGTAGGAAGAGCTGTTGTGGGCGATGGTTAGGAGGAGGAGCGGCCTGCCTGTGGTGGGGTGCGTGGACGGAGGCCGAGGAGGAGGACGGCGGGTAGACACTTCGTCCCTGAGCGCTTCGTCCCTGGGAGCGCTAGAGCTGGCCGGTGAGTGGAAGAAGGTCTCTGTTTGCCAGATTCTTGGCAAAATTGGTCACCTTGCAGCAACCTCCTCCGTGTTCAGGCTTTTTGACAGATCTTATGATATTCGTCATTAAAAGAAAGCAAAACCAAAAATAACAGCAAGTCCTTTGTAAAATGAGTTACTCCGGTGTTTAACGTGTAGTGAGAAGAAGGTCAGTAGGCCTCTGACAGCAGAGGGTCTTTTTGTGTATGGCCCTCTGGGATCTGGTAGGAGAACCTGGCGTTGTGGGATGGGGTGATCAGGGCCCCGTGCGGGCCTGCCCTCTATCAGGTGTCCTTTAGAAAGGGGCATTGTACTCATCGCCTGGCCCCCCTACCAGCGTTATTTTGCCAGACCTTGTTCTCTGGCTGAAAGTGCGGATCCACATGTAAGGAAACACACTGTCCTTTAAACTGAATGATTTTGCACATTGAAGCGATTTCTTTCATTCTTCGGTGAAACCTAGGATGACAGAGATTTTAAGAGTATTGAATCACATCCGTATCTTAAGAAATTCCTGTGATTTTTCCAATTTCTTTAAACTTCCATGTTTCCTTTTTAGCTTTGGAAGAAAATTTAAACAGGCTTAAAAATAAATGCAAATACAGGAGAAATTAAGTTTTTTTCCAGATGATTTATTTGTTTTAGTATTTTGGTTTTGTTTATTGGTTCTTCTTCTGGAGAGAATTGTTTAATAGAAATGCAGTAGTTATAGTGTTTGGTATAATACAGTTCAGGATGTTTAATCTATTATAGAAGCACGTTTGCCGCTTTCAGCTTCTTGATCATTGTCCAGATTGATTTAGGGTAATGGATTAGAGCTGTCTGAAAACTGACCTTTTGTAGCCAGAATGGTTTGAGCCAAGAATTTGGGACCATAAACTTAAGATCTTCCTGAAGTCAGTTTGGCCTTTAAAAAAAAAAAAAATGTCCTCAAAAAAGAGTCTTTCAGTGTATGTCATGTTTATATGTGTTTGTTAAAAATGGAAGCGTTGGGGCGCCTGGGTGGCTCAGTGGGTTAAAACCTCTGCCTTTGGCTCAGGTCGTGGTCTCAGGGTCCTGGGATCGAGTCCCACATCGGGCTCTCTGCTCCGCGGGGAGCCTGCTTCCCCTGCCCCCTCCCCTGTCTGCCGCCCCCCCGCCCTGCTTGCCTCTTTGCCTATTTGTGATCTCTTTCTGTCAAATAAATAAATAAAATCCTTAAAAAAAAAAATGGAAGTGTTACAGCTCTGCTTTTTCTTAGTATAAATTTGTAAATTAAGCTCATTGGTAACAATTGAGAAAATGCAGAAAAAAAAGATTAAAAAACCCATAAATAACCACTTGTTATTATTTTAGTGTAAAATCCTTCTGAAGTTTTCGGTGAATGTATGTTACGCATCTGTCCCCTCCACATACAGCAAAAATGGAATCTTCTGAATGTACCGTCCCATAATGTGCTTTTCCTGTAAAACGCCGGACCACTTCTCCGCGTTGATGATTCATCATCATACAGAGCGGCTGCTTGGTATTTCATTGAACGGCCGCAGAGCAGTTCCTGAAACTAATCCTACATGGATATCTGCTTAGGTAGTTGCATCTTAAAAAAATGAGAAAAGGAAAATGTCAATGACTATATGAATCTATATCCTTATCTGGTTATTTCCTTGGTATGCGCTAGAAGTGGGAGTTTTATTTCCTGACTTTCAGTTTTAGGCACTGTTGGTGCGCGCACACGCACACGGAGCCCTTGTTGCTTCCGGAGCTCGTCCTTTCTGATCACTTGCATCTTTTTAGTCCTTCCTTTTTAGATGGTGTTTGTTCTCCCTGTCCTTTTTGCAGCAGTTTTCCTGACTTTTCTGCTTTTAACGTGATGTTTATTTGCATGGCTTTTATTATCTTCAACTGCAGTGGCTACTTTTTTGGGGGGGGGGGACATGAGAGTGTCCTATTTTATTTAGTTTAGTTTTTTTTTTAATTAATTTAAAATTCCAGTCAGTTCTCCTGCTTGTCAGGCTGGTTCCAGGTGTGTGATGCAGTGATGCAGCCTTCGACGCCACCCCTCTAGCTTCTCTGAGTCAAGAGAAGTATTTGAAACCTTTCCCCTGTCCCTTGCGAAGTCCTCTGTAGGATGACATGTCATTTTCCTTCAGCCCTTTGCTTGTTGTATTGCTTGTTCTGCCCGCTCTGCTGAGTCGCATATCTGCACGGGTCCTCCCAGCTTAGGAGCACTCTG
Organism: Mustela erminea; assembly: GCF_009829155.1. NCBI lineage: Eukaryota > Metazoa > Chordata > Mammalia > Carnivora > Mustelidae > Mustela > Mustela erminea. Next base: position 12,329,687 of record NC_045628.1, read on the forward strand.
AGGGGCGGGTTCTGTCGGTCCCTGCCGTCTGCCCGGGACCAGGGCTGGTGCAGGGATGCGGGCGCTCCCCTGGACCACTTGCCCATCAGGTCCGCCAGGCCAGGGGTGAGCTCCCTCCTGCCTCCGCTTGCTCTTCCTTGGGGTGACTTGCCGCCCCCCCGCGGTGGGCTCCTCTCCCTGGTTGGGGACATGAGGAGGGCTCTGCCTCCTCAGAGTCCTGCCCACAGCCTGAGCCCCTGCCCTTTCTAGAGCATCTCATTTTCAGAGAAGTCCCTTCTTGCTGGGGCCCAGCGAGCGGGGGCTGGGCTCAGGCGTCACTGCGTCGGGCAGGCAGTCTTCAGGGCTACGGCTGTTCCCCAGTTTCCTTGTAGACGGACTTTTCTTCTCCTTTCATCACCTCCAGCGTGGGTCAGAGGAGAGAGGCGCAAACATGCTGCTCATTTGCCTTCTTCCTCGGCGAGTCTCCTTGCGGTCTCTGTCGGCACGATCGTCCGCGTGATGGATGGGGAGTTAGTGCCCGAATAGTCACCCTTGGCCAGTCTGCCTCACGTGCTGTTCTCCTTGAGCAGAGCACTGAGGAGGACTTGGAGGAAAAGGAAGCTTTTGTGTTCTGCGGCTTATCTGGACCAGTCAGCCGTGCTGGAGACTGAGTCTCCTGGTGCCCGGTAGGGGATGGTTCCCTGCTGGGTGCAGCCCTTTAAAGGCGCCCTGTTTCCTTGAAGCTTCCTCCCGCGGAGGGTCTGGATGACATTTACTCTGGATGACATTCCCTCTCGCTGGTGGGAGGACAGTAGCTGGCGCGGCAGGAGCCCTGCGAGCCCGGGTCCTCCCAGGCCCCACGTGCCACCTCGTGTGGGACAGGAGCAGGACAGCTTCCTGAAGGAGGGGACCTCCCAGAGGTCACCTCCCTGACTCCCTTTGGAGAACTGAGTACTGGAAAGAAGATAATTTTAAGGAGAAACTTACATTGGCGCAGGATCTCGAATCCTTTGGTGTCCGAAGCAGGTCCTTGTTTGGGCATCCTCTTGATTACCTCAGCACGGTATTTGGTATTTTCAGACTTCACCCTACGAGGGATGGCTGGCATTTCCTGTCACACTGGGGAGGTGCGTCAGTCGGTCAGTCAGTGGTGTCCTTGGGCGCTCGCTGAGGAGTGGAGAGCCGGCGGCTCTCTGCACTGTCCTGCTTTCCGTTGGCGCCCAAGCCGCTCCGGGGCCTCGCCCACCCTCGCTGGGCTGCTGCTTCTGATCTGCTGTGGGTTAGCAACCTCCCTTAGAGTGTGGGTTGATCATGGGCCAGAATGTTCTGAGAGGGACTAAGGTCCCCTTCTGTACAGAGCAGGGGACACGAATTCAGGGCTCAGGGTTCATGACCGTGACCTCTCTTTCTGCGCTTGGAGGCAGAAGGCTTCCTGCTTCTGGAGGGTTGAGGTTTCAAAAATCTGACCTCTGAATCGGAGTTGGGTTACTATACTGCAACTCTGCTGCCTTAGCATTTGATTTGCCCTTCAAGTGTTTAGTTCTCTTTTTTGGGAATGAGCAGCTCTGTAGTATCCTTGAGTAGGGAAGGATTTCACAGAAGCGGTAATCTTTGGGAGGGGTAGCATGCCTGGCTGTTTCTTCTTACTCATCGGGGACCAGGGCCCAGGGCCCATCTTCCTTCTCTTTTTACCCTTGGTGGCATTTTTGGTGACGTGGCTTTCCCTAACATACGAGTGTTTCCCCTCCTCTGAGAGGATTTGCTACACAGAGGTGCTGGAGAAGCGAGGACCCTGGAAACAGAGTATGTATTCGTCTCAGCAGTGTGAGGTTTAACATGTTCGTTCCTTAATCTGAAGTAGGGGAATTGTCTTGTATGCCGTTTCTGGGGTCTAAGTGGGTGTGAGGGATGACTGTGCTGTTGTGGAACTGACCTCGGATCTGTGAGGTCGGCTCGATTTTAGTTACCATCAGTAAAACGCAGGGCAGGGAGCAATCCTGGAACGATCCTGCTTACTGGTAGAGGTTGGTTTTTTTGACTGTGCAAAGGCTGGTGTGTTGTTTTCCTTAGACTCGTTGCCCTTACCTGGTAGCCAGGAGGGAGTTGGCTGGAATGGGCCTTACTCAGCGGTATTTATTTTGGTTTGCACACCTTCCAGAAGGTTGCTCACTTAAATCCCCATTTATAATATTTGAAAACAGCTGACCTACCGGTCTGTACTGGGCTTGATGGAATGTGGGGCCAGAAATTACAAAATCTGCGAGTTGATGACCACATCCCGAAAATAATGCAGTTTCGTGAACACCTTCATTTTCAAGGTGTGGGGTAAGTAGCCTGTGAGGATTGGAGGAAATTAAATGATTTAATCTTTACCTCTTCAAAAGCCAGGGCAACCACAACACAAAGGTGAGGTGAATTGCCCTAGATCATTAAACAAATATGTGGTAGAGGCAAGACTTGAACCAGTTTGTCTCAAAAGCCCACACCCTTAACCACTACACTTCGCACTTACACCATGAGGAACTGTATTTTATTTCTCTGTTTAACAGCAGATGCTGGTGTCACTTAAACGAGGGAAGGCAGGACATGAATGAATTCTAGGTAGTGTGGAATATGGTAAGCAGTTTGTTTGTACTCCTGCATTATTTTTGCCACAGTACTGGCTGAGAAAAGAAAGACCTTACATTTCAAAGCAAGCTTAACGAGTTCCTCCTTAATAACTATGGTCTGTCGAAACAGCGTCTTCTCAGGTTCTGTTCATGACGGAGAAAATGGCGTAGAGCACAGGCGAGTCCAAAGCTTATCTTACCGCTTTGCTTGCTGTCTTTAATCCTCCTGGGACAGTATCTTATGTATTTATTAAATTGGTTGCTTCTAAGTCAAAAATAAATCTTCCCTGAAAGAAGTTGAGAATTTATTTTCGATTAGAATGTAATTTCCTTGAACCTTCACCTTTTCTGAATCTGATGCTAAAAGCATGCTCTTCTCTACTCACAATCCCAGGAGTTTTCATAGTAATGCCACAAGGAAAACAGAAGAAAACCACCTTTTCTTTTCACACCCTGAGCAGACACCCATGCTGTGCTTCCTGAGTAGGGGCTCAGGATACATCCAGAGGTGTTGGGGTCATTTGAGAGTGGCCTGATGCTTCATGGACACTCGTGCTCTGTGGCCTGGCTTAGCCTTTGTGTTTGGGGGTAGGTGGGTTGGAAGAGTCGTCGTCAGGGATGTGAAGTTTCGGTGAATCAGGAAGCTATGGAAAAACACAAAACTTTCTTGTTTTTGGAAAAAACCACTCCGTGGACACCTCAGCCGGGTGTTCCGCGAGAGGATGAGGTAAGGTGGAGTGAGTGGAGTCTGTCCTTGCAGGGCTCACGGTCGTTTGCGGGGACGCAGACGAATATAGGAGTGCAATGTGGGATATTTTTTCTTTGAAACGCTTCTGTGGTTTCCTTTCCATACTGCAAAATGTACTCCCCCGGGTGTATAATTCAGTGATTTTCAGGGACTTGACTGAGTGGTGCAGCCCTCACTGTCAGTCGGTTCAGAACGTGTTCGTCCCCCAGTGGGACTCCTCATGCTCACGGACAGTCGGCCTCTGTCCCCCCAGCCCCAGTCCCCTCTGTCTCCATCACTTAGCCTCTTCTGGACACTTCATATAAATGAATTCATCCAGTCTGTGGGGTCTTGTGACCGTCTCCTTTGACGTAGCATGTTTTTGAGGTTTGTGATGTGGCTTGTGTGAGTAGCTTAGTCCCTTTTGCTGCTGAATACTGTCCCATTGTAGGGATGTGCCTCATTTCGTCTGTCCGTCCACCAGTTGACGAACATCTGAGTTGTCCCCAGTGTTTGGGTACCGTGAATAATACCGCTGTGTGTGTCTTTGTGTGAGCCCTCGGGGTTCCAGTTCTCGTGGGAGTGGAACTGCTGGGTCATATGGTGGTCTGCTGTTTAATTTTTTCAGAAACTGACAAACTGCTTCATGAAGTGGCCACGCCGTTTTACATCCCACTAGCAGTTTACCGTAGGAAGGGGCAACATATTTTTAATAGATTAAATAGATTTACCACTGCTTCCATTATAACATGGATACTGTTCCATCAATATGGCAAAACGGAGAAAAACAACCTAACAGCAAAAGCGGTGGTTTCATTCCTTACCCTCCCGCAGCCATCTCAGGCTTGGCGCCATCGTGACCCACGGTCGAAGAGGTGCGTGCCGCCGAGCACCGCGATGGGAGTGAACAGGACGGAAGTTGAGAACAGCATGCCCAGCGGTCTGCAGGCTGAGTGCATGTAAACGACTTGTCCTTTCCGTTCTGTTTGGTGGCTGTCAGGGTCTGTGGATTATAACCGTGTGTGTCCGTTTCAGTTACTAAAACCTTCCTCTCAGTCCTCGCCAGCCCTGGGCTCCTGCGTCTCCTCACTTGATTTTCCTTCTGGTAGTTTCTGGAAGTCATGACAGCCTTCGGTACCTTTCCTGAGGTTTTCCGGAGGTTTCCCCGCACAGCTGTAGGGGAGGGACTGAGAGGAGCTTGGGGGCTTGGGTGGCAGGCGGGCCCCTCCTTGAGCCGCTCGTGATCCCGGCACAGGGAGTATGTCTGTCTTGTGTGAGTGTGTGTGTGTGTGTGTGTGTGTGTGTGTAAGACACGGGGCAGAAAGAGGAGCGGAAGGGTCCTGAGAGGGGGCAGAAAGTAAGGCGAGCTAACAGGTGTCCTCTGGAGCTGAAGGTCAACTTAAGGTGGGGATAAAGGGACAAGGGATGTGAAATACCACCTGGGCCGAACACTTGGCTTTCAAGCCCAACGATGTTTAGTTTAATTATAACTTGAAGTCTGGTGTGGTCCTCAGTAAGGAGGTTCTGAAGTGATGAGAATTTGCAGAGGCCCTGTGGGTCAGTGACATTGATGAGAGTGACAGAAGGCCAGCGTCTGCCGTGATGCGGGTCAGATCTGCAGGGGAGGGTCTGCTGGCGCTGAACTTGAGCTGAACCTTGAGCTGTGGAGTGGAGGGACAATGCCGGTAACTCGCATGGCCTGTGCCAGGGCCCTTGGCACCGATGAACTCATCCGACCTCCCACCGCCCTCAGTGCAGGGGCTTTATGTTGTCCTCATGGGCGGAAGAGGGAACAGAGGTCCCCAGCCACTCAGGATCTCATCCCCTGTCCCTCGTCAGAGCCAGAATCCGATCCAGGCAGTCCGGCTCCAGGGTGTGTTCGGCCGAGAGGCAGTGGAAATGGACCCACAAGAGGACTAGAAATAGTCTTGCTCCTTCTTGCTTCCTGTTTAACTTTGGGTCGCCTTACTCGCGTCCCTTCTGTATAGCTGGGTGGGGGGAGCGATACGAACTGATGGCACCGTTCAAGGCAGAGCGTGCCCTGGACCAGAGGGAGAGCTGGCCTGGGCTGGAGACATCTCACGCCTGCTTGAACCTGGTTGTGTTTGCTATTCCAGAGTGCAGGAAGGTAAGTAGATCTTCCCCCTTCTAAAGAGTCATACCCGGGAGCATTGTTCTGACCGGAACCCTGCCCTGGGGCCGGGGCCCAGAAAGCTTTCCATCACTGGCACCAACTGTAAAAATAAATGTGCTTAACAGGTAGCCTGGTCCATGTGAGGCAGTTTTTTAGGGGTCACAGTGTAGTATAATAGGACTTCGGCTTTAGAGCTAAACGCTGTGCCTTCTGGCACTGTGTCCCCGGGGGAGTAACAGACTTTGCCGGCCTCCATCTTCTCCCCTGTGGGAGTGTCTTCGTCCGAGGGCTGGGTGAGATGATGGACAGGCTCGTTGGGTTGGGAAACGAGGGCCGGAGAAGGGGCGTGGCGGGGTCTGTTGCTCGCTTCTGCCGAGGGATGCCTGGCGGTGACTTCTGAGGTCCCAGATGGCTCCTGTCCTGCCCTGGGCACTAGTCCTGGGTCCCTTTGGTGGGATCAGGCAGCCTTACCAGCATGCAGGCGGGGGACAGAGTCTACCTTTTTGGTGGCCTGGCCTGGGGATGGGCAGACTCCAGCTGCCCTTGGCCCACTTTGTCAGCTCATGAGCTAAGACGGTTTTTCCATTCATAAAGAGTTGTTCAAAGAAAGAGAAGAGGAATGAGCCACGGAGACTGGCGGACGCAGCCGAGGTGTTGGCTGTCTGCTCCTGGAGAGGTTTGCTGCCCTTGCTCGAGCACAGGCCACGCAGGCCTCAGCCCTCCTGAGCATCGCCCAGGACAGCCGACCTGGTGCTTGTCTTCCTGGCCGGTCGTGGCGGCAGGACCTCTGAGCAGTGTGAGACGTGCCACCCCCCACCCCCGGAGAGAGGAGCGCTCTGTGATCCCCTCGGTTCCCTGGTGGGCGGGAGGCAGGTTTCCTGCTTGGGCCGAATCAGCCTTGCTCATTGCCTTGGTAGTTTTATTTCATCTGTTTTCTCCTTAATGCCTCTAAAAGCTGAGGATTTTCAGGTAAAGGAAATGTGACCATTGATTGAAATATAAATACACCTAAATTGTTTGGTCTGCCTTTTGGAATAGTACGAACCGGAGCTTCCTGATACTTGCTACTGTAAGCTTTTGTCAAATACGGGAAGGCGAGTTCACCTGCAGGGAACGGGGGGCAGGGGGGCATCCGATTGTGCTCCTTCTGCTGATGGTGGCGTTCCGTTGTGATCACCCGAGGGCACACCTTGCCTGCTGGGTTCCTCTCCCCAGTCGTCCTGCGGAGCGCACTTCCCCACACAGAAGCTGACCCTTGATGCATAGACAGTGGGGCTGAGCCCCCTGACTGGCTGCAGGGGCCCGCGTGCCCGTGACTTACCTACAGTACCCAGGTGCCCTCAGCTGCCTCACAAGGGTCATGTTCGCTTTCTCCTGCTGTGGCTGTGAGGTCTGGAAAGGCCCAGTTAGGAAGACCTCCCTGCACAGAGCCTTTGAGTGCGGGAGCTCTGGAAGTGGGGGTGCCTGTTGTTTGTCAGTGCTTATTGTAGGGTACAGCTCTTCCAGGGCATGCATGTATCTTTGGTGTGGGGGGTGGTGGTTAATAAGGGAGGTGGCAGCGTTCATTTCTCTGGGAGCTCTGTCATCTCTTTGGGATTCATTCTGTGTTTTTCATCACCTGCTTGCCCGATAGAACTGGCCTGGTTTCCATCTTTCCCTGCGTGTCTGGGGCTGCTCATCATCCCGGAGACACCCCAGGCCTTCCTGTGTCAGCGGCGAGCCTTCCATGGAAGAAAAGGGTGCCCGGCAACCCCTGCAGGGGCTCAGAGGGCTGGACTTCGTGGGGCCTCTGGGGCCCAGAAGCTCAGTCCTGCTGTGACTTGCACTGTTCGTGACCTTGGGCAGGTCGGAGCCCCAGGCCCGGGTGTCCTCCTCCCTGTGCTGTCAGTGAGTGGTGAGGGCGGGTGAGGCTTTGGCACCCAGCAGGCAGGCAGAGCCTTAGAGCCGTTTGCTCGGTGTGTGCTGAGAGAGCTTGCAGCCAAGGGACGGTCCTTCCAGCCCGGGCCCTCTCCCTCCCTGGCCCTCGGGTCCCCGCTGTCTGCTTCTCTCGCCGGAGCTCTGATGGCACAGAGCTGCAGACGCTGGTTTCCTGTAAGGTGGTGTGCGCGGGTGTGTGTATGTGCGGTTGTGTGTGTTATTAGAGACTGAGGCCAAAACAGTGAATTCAACTGGGGGGGGGGGTCATTTTTTTCTCTTAATTATAATGTTTTTCTAAAAAACTTGCATCTGTGAGTTTAAAACTTAAGCAGTTTCTACCGAACACATCCTGTTAAAGATAGTAGATCCTGGTATGAGGATCCCCTAAAGCTCCTGCCGTTGTGCGTCTGTAGGTCTAGACATCCACATTCATAGGGTTTCACATCCCTTTTTCTCAAAAAAAATTTTTTTTCTTGCCAAATACTGTAGAGTATTTACTGAGTTTCTTCTAGATTATGGGGCTGTTGTGGGGTTGAGCCGAAGTGTACAGTATGGGGGAAATGCATTGGCCAAGCCAGATTGTGGGGTGGGCACGTTGGAAGGGCTTCAGAGAGCTCAGGTGGGGAAGCCGGGGCTGCCGCTGAGGGCAGGAGGTGCTGTGCTCGGGAGCCAGGCCCTGGGCGTCCCCTGTGCTGCCCCGTGGATTTACTGCAACGAGGAGAGAGCAGATTTCTCTACAGACCCGGGACTTCGGCCTCGCATTACAAATTGATCTTCCATCGGTTAGTGAGGAATGAGGCTTCTCTTTCTTTTGAGGATTGGAAAACTGTCCGTTCTTTGAGCTAATAGACACCATTTGCTATTTAAAGGTGTTTGTATGGTAAATAAAAGTTTTTATTTTGGAGACTTTGAATTAACCAACTTAATACACAAAACACCCCTTGGGGCTGGAGGCGGAGAGCAAGCTTGCAAGGTCAGCGAATTACCAGGAGGCAAGTTAGTGGAGGTCGCAGGGGAAGGAGGTAGAGAGATTGAAAGGCTGAGCCTTGGGGAGATACCCCAGCCCGAATGACGTCCCACTTCGCTGATGTGATTCCTTCCCAAGCGGAGAAAAGCAGGTGAGCGGGAGAAAAGTTCTCAAGGCATTACTGTGGAGCAGTCTTCTGCGCCTGACCGCTGGTTCTTAACCTTGCTTGCCCGGTGGAACCTTCTGGGGACTCGAAATAACACTGATGCTGGGGGGTCCCCTCTCCAGAGCTTTGGATTTCATGGTCCAGGGTGATTGTGGTGTGCAGCCCCGGTTGAGAACCACTCCGCAGTGGGGCAGCAGCCGGTAGAGCCGTTGGTCTTTGTTGCTCCCTCCCCCGCAAGCTGTCCTGGCCCCGGGCTCTGGTCGCTGTGGCTCTTGCTCAGTGCCAAAGGAGGCCAGCGCCATCTTGGGGATGGTGCACGCCATCGGGTGGTTAGTTCTTCAAGCCACAACTCATGAGTGCCGTTTGTGCTGTTGGTGCAGGCTGACCAAGTAGGACACTGTCCTGCACACCTGTCCTGTGTCCTGAAGAGGAGCCCTCGTGTACTGAATCAGCATTTGGTGTAAAGGCCAAAGCCCCGACCTTAGACTTCCAACTGAGTCAGAGTGAAGAGCTCAGGGTTCCCCTGTTGTGTTTAGGTCAAAATGTGTCTATGGTTGGCTGTGGGGTGGGGGGAACCCCAGTGATCTGACCAGGGGAGATGTGCTGATTGTGACGATTCAGTTCCCTGAAAGCAGGACACCCCTTCCCAGAAGTGTGCCGGAGGCTTTCCAGGCAAGGGTGGAGGCGAGGGGTGTACCACGAAGTTTCTTCACTGTGTCCACTCCCAGAACTCTAGGGGGCCAGACATGGCAAGGATTTCTGGGAAAATACTCATGGAAAGGCATCCGAGTTTTTTGGGGTCTTTTTTTGGGGGAGGTTATAGATACTAGAGTGGTTTTGTATGTATGTAATCTTATATGTATTTCATCAAAAGTTCAGCTTTTTTTTTTTTTTTTTTAAGATGGGTAGGCATGGGAGAGATCCCAATCAAGAATGAACTTTCAACTTGTTAGGATGGGGAAAAGCTTTTACGGGTTCATGGACTTGATTAGACAAATCCCATCTTTCAGTGCAGAGTGCCTCTTGAAATGTAACGATTACATTAATCTGATGAGATGGGTGTTCAGGGCATTTTATTTGCCAGTAATTAGCTCTAAGATATCTTATTTATGAGAAGAATAATTTATACTAAAAAAACAGGAATGTGGGGAGCCTGGGTGGCTCAGAGGCTTAAGCAGCGCTGACTTTTGATTTCAGCTCAGGTCATATATGATCTCAGGGTCCTGGGATGGAGCTCTGTGTTGGGTTCCATGATCAGTCGGAGGCTGCACAGGATTCTTTCTCACCATCTCTCTCTGCCCCTCCTTCCTCTCTCTCTAAAATAAGTAAATAGATCAATCTTTTTTTTTAAACAAGAGTATTAAGCCATACTTTAAAATTACGATAGTCTTTAAATGTGTCTTTGGGGGCACCTGGGTGGCTCAGTGGGTTAAAGCCTCTACCTTCGGCTCAGGTCATGATCTCAGGGTCCTGGGATCGAGCCCCACGTCGGGCTCTCTGCTCAGTGGGGAGTCTGCTTCCTTCTCTCTCTCTCTGCCTGCCTCTCTGCCTATTTGTGATCTCTCTCTCTCTGTCAAATAAATAAATAAAATCTTAAAAAAAAAATCCCTATTTGGGACCACGTTGCATTGTTATAAATGGTATGTTTTCAGTAACTGTTTTGGCCAGTGTTTCAGTGATTTCTAAAAATGTTTACAAAACTAAGTGCTGTTTTAAAGATGACCTCACCTGTTCTCCGAGGTGCTTGCTGGGTGCCCGCCCACTCTAGCAAAGGTAACAAGTCAGTGCCAGTGCCTCACTTTTTCTCTTTCTCTGAGGCTAATTGGATCCTCTGACACATGTATAAGTAAGGTAAATAAATACTGGGAGCATCATTGTTCTGTTTCACGGAGAAATTAAGGACCTGCTCAAAGTCACAGGACAGTGTTGCCACAGGGGGACATTCCGGGTCTTTTGGTGCTTTTGTGTTCTTGTATTTTGCTGTCAGAGCTTGGGAGGCAAGGAGGGACATGCTCAAACTTTATTTATTTATTTTTTAAAAAAGATTTATTTATTTATTTATTTGACACAGAGAGGTAGGGGGAGCATGTGTGCACAAGCAGGGGGAGTGGCAGGCAGAGGGAGAAGCAGGCTCCCATGGTATCCTGGATCCAGGACCCTGGGATCATGACCTGAGCCCAGAGCAGATGCTTAACTGGCTGAGCCACCCAGGTGCCCTACTCTCTCTCTCTCTCTTTTTTTTAAGTAAGCTCGAAGCCCAGTATGGAGCCCAATGCGGGGCTTGAACTCACAACCCTGCTGAAATCAAGAGTCGGTCGCTTACCTGAATGTGACATGCTCAGGCTTTGGAAGTAGATGGCTGTGGGTTTGAGTTCGGGGTGTGTCACATACCCTGTGTCCTTCGACAAATCAGCCTGACCGCTGCCAGCTGGAGGGGATCCATCCTTCCGAGTGGGCATCTGTCATTTTTCTTAGGGCTTCATTCTGCCTTAGGGCACATCTGAGACCAAAGAGTTTGACCGCCTCCAACTGTAGCTTTCCCCTACCTTGTGAAATGGGGAAGGCCAGGAGTTGGGGGTCTCTGGCTTCTCTCCAGGTGTCAGGATGTAGCTGCCGTGTGTGTTCCAGTCTTCAGCTTGTTTTGCAAGACAAACTGAGGTTCAGGTTCCTGCTCAGGAAGTTTTAGTAGGATGTCTTTTTCACAAACTAAAACTTTTTTTGTTTTTCTGTTATTGTTTTTGTTGTTGTTGTTTTTAAAAATTTATTATTTTAGAGAAAGAGAGTGAGCACAAGTGGGGCAGGGGAGGAGGGAGAAAATCTCAAGCAGACTCCCTGCCGAGCACAGGGCCTGTTGTGGGGCTCGATCCCACTACCCTGAGATTGTGACCTGAGCCGAAACAAAGACGCTCAACTGACTGAGCCACCCAGGCACCTCTAAGGTTGTGTTTGTGTTTGGGAACCACATGGGCTTCTTGATAAACTGCTTGGGTGTGCTGTGTCCATACCCACCAGGCAGTGCCTTTGCATCTTTCCTCCTTGGCCATAATTCTCCCTTTCCGTTGCTTGTGCTCATCTAACCTTGAGTCTCTCTGAGACTTCCTGCACGGCCGAGCCTGCCTTCTGTGTACGTTTTAGGGGATGGAGTAGTCAGCACTTACCAGGAGCGGAAGGTCTTCAGAAAGTTCTTGCTTTTTATAATTCTTAGCATCATTTCTTAGACCTCAGAGCTTTTTATTTGGAGGAGGGGCTGTCTGGGGCTCAGCGGTCTCTCTGGAAGCCTCGTGCTAGAACGCTGCTTGGCGGCCCGACCCTCTGGCCTCCCTGGTTGGTGGTTCGTTGACCACCACTACACGTGACCTCCACGGGGCTGTCCTCTGCAACTTAGGAGTTTTGCAGATGTTTCCTTCCCGCTTTCTGGTGATGCTCCCTCAAGCCTCCTAGAATCTCCCTCATCCCTTTCCTGAAGGAGGAAAGGCCTCATTGTTTTAGTTGATTGTAGGGTAGCGCAGTGGCATGTGCATTGGTTTGTGAGTTAGGTGATTTGGGGTTTTACTTCTGTCTGCAGTTCAAGGGAAAGGCTTTTAAGAAACTACTGAGTCATGACCAAGCGCTGTCGGGAAGGGCAGCTCAGTGTTAACGACGAAGATCTACAACAGAGGCAGTTTTCCTTATGTTCCTTTATCTCTTGAGCATCCTGAAAATGTACTGTTTGCCCATTTTACAGATGTGGAGACAGATATGGGGGTTTCATTAACTTGCTATGAATTTGGCAGAGCAGAGATCTGAAGTGCTCGGGCCCCCTAGACGCCATAGTTTTTGGCGGGTAATTTAAGCATCAAGAGGGACAGTTTTGAGTAGCTGTCTGATAGTTTATTTTGGGTCTCATCTCTCCAGATCTTAGGTAGCTGCTGCCCCAAATGAGAGATTGTGCATGTCAGTGAGCAGCTGACCCCGGTTCTGTTCTTCGGCCTCCACTTTCCTGGTCTCTCCTCCCTGTAATGCTCTGGATGTGGCCGGGTTTTTGTTTTCTATTGTTCGAATATGTCTTCGGCGTTCCTTCTTGGGAAGGGGCGTCTGCTTGAGATTGTCCCCGTTCTTTCCTTTCGAGGGAACTCTGGGTGCTGTCTTGCTGCTCACCTCTTTGCTGGTTAGGTTGGCGAGATGGTAAGATGCTTTCTTCGGTGATCACAATCTCAAGCGGGAAAACAGCCTGCAAAAACGTTAATACAGTTTTCCTTTCACCGCGTGGGTGTGCTCCTGGAACCAGGAGACTGCAGCCACTGCCTTTGCTCAAGGGAGTGGTCAGGTTTGAGTGTCATTAAGCAGTAAATGGGAATCCCCCCCCCCCCCCCCCCCCCCCCCCCCCCCCCGCAAGAGCCTTGAAATAAGGCTGATCTCTTTGGTTACAGAAGAAAGAGGGTGTGGGACACACAGTTGAGATTGGGCTTTTTTTTTTTTTTTAAGAATTTTTAATAATTTTAAGTACTTTAAAGACTTTCAAGAAGTTGCAGAAAACGCTCTGTAGTTCCTATGTGCCCTTCCCCTAGCATTCCCCAGTGATAGCCTCTCACGCTGTAAAAACCAGGAAACCGATGTTGGCACGGTGCTGGTGAATTAGCTGCAGACCTACTTCAGGCCAGACTTGCCAGTTTTTGCCCGTAGTTTTTGGGGGGTGTAGTTGGGATGCAGGACTGTTCTACTGTCACTAAAAGTCTGCCTGTCACCTTTTACCCAGCATCCCTTCCCCCGCAGCCCCACAGCTGTTCTCCATCACTCTTAGCTCTGTCACTTCAGGAATGTTCTATAAATGGAACCGTACACTCTACAACCCCTGGTGCTCATAGACAGTGTTGAGAAGGTGGGTGATGGGAGAGTCAGTAGGGGTGTCGGAAAGGAGCCCCGGGGTTCTGGTTCTGGGGCTTCAGTAGAGATGATGCGTTGCCCGTGGGTGAAGGAGTGAAGGAAAACCATGGGCTTTAAGGTTAAGTGGGAGCCCACCGGCAGGGTTTAGGTAGGTCTAACAGTGGGTCAGTTGGAGGCACAGCTGCTGTGGGGTCAGGTGGGGCAGGGGGGGATCGCATGGGGAGACATTCCAGAAGAATGATGGCCACAGTCGGGCGGTTGGGATAGGAGAGGAATTAGGATGTTGGAATCCGCCTCTATAGAAATGGCAGACAAGAAGGCTGGTGGCACTGGGACACGGGCTGGGAGAGCCCAGCAGGTATGAGGGTAAGGGACGGCGGGCAGCCAGGGCGGAGGCATGCGGGTGGTGGGGCTGCCCCGGCTGGCACGTGGGTCTCCCGGCTGGGTGCCTGTCCGCTGCACGGGTGGTGGCTGCCTGGGGTGCTGCCTGGCGGGGGGGGGAAGGGGTTCTGAGGCCGAGGGCCTCTCTAGGAGGACAGATCTGCGGTTGGTGAGTGGGTGCGTGCCCGATTCCGAGGGGGGGGTTGGGGCGCACCTGCCGCCGACTCCCCCTCCTCATCATGTGCTCTCTGTTGTTGTAGGGACGGGAATGCGATAAGTAGCAAGTGTTCGAACATATCAAACTTGGCTCCTTTCTCTTCTCAGAGAGAAACAAAGAGCAAAGCTTGGCTTTAACCCAGAGCGGGGTAGTATGGCGTGGCCAGAGTCGGACAGCTAAAGCCAAGGAGCTTTGAAAGTTGATTAGTAATGCCAAATGCATTTTTCATTGCCAGAAATGATCCAAAGAAAACAGTAATAGCTATTCAAGTTTAAAAATATAAAATACTTGTCATCCTAGAACTATTTTAATGTATTCTCTCAAGGGATTACGAAATACGCTGAATTGTAGCAGAAGCCTGAGCCCCGGGAGCGCACAGCTTAGCCCTTTCTCTGAGCTTTGGAGGGGAGCGGGTCACTGTGCATGTGGATTTTCTTCCCAAAGAGATCCCAACGGTGCAGGTGGGCCTGTCCTCACTGTGCCGCGTGGCACGGGACACTACTTCTGCTGTGCACATGTCCATTTCCTGTGGCCGGGGCTTCTAGGAGATCCCAGGCGCTAGGGTAGCTGGGCACCCCGAAACTTCCATATTTTAATCAGCGAGAGGCTTGTGTTGATTCTGGATTCACCCTGACTTTTCAGCTCTCCCACAGTCCTTGAGCCCTGGAGGTTTTCCAGGCTCGTGGGGTCGGGGCTCAGGAGCTTTTCCAGAGCCCAGATTTTGCCTGAGCCCTGCCCCTGAGGGAATGCATCTGCCATTTATTTTGGCAGATGGGATCTGAGGGATCCCGACCTTAATATGATTAGGTGTAACAAATGCTCCGGTCTCCCTAGATCTTGTAATTAACAGTAAACAGGATAATGTGTGAGTGCGTAGGAAGGTCCAGAAGGTAGCCAAGGTTTAATGAGACAGGCAGCCTGGTGGTGTTAGGGAGAAGGGGTGATGAATGTGGGACTAGAGACGAGTCCTCGGTGTTGGGAGGGCCTTTGGGGCAGACATCGCATGGTCCGTGTGTCACCTGGCGCCACGAGAAGGCGCTAGGTGCCCACTCCTTAGTGCTTTTCCTGGAGACACTGTTGTTTCTGTCCCCATGACCCTTCTCCCAAAGGAGGAAACGGAAGTTTGCAGATGTTGAGTAGCATATGGGGCCCTATTACATAGTAGACATATAAACGCCGTCCAAACTCTTCCATCATGAGAAACCTCTTCCTCCTCCGGCTCAGAATGAGGCTCTCCAGGCCAGCAGTGCAGGTGGGAATTTGGACTTGGGGGGCCTGAGTGGTATTTCTGAGGGTCAAGTCCAGGACCTGTAGGGTGGGAGCTGGATGTTCTTGTGCTGGCAGCACCCCACCTGGGGCTCTCTCCCCGCCCCGCCTTGTTGATCCAGGAGAGGTGAACTTTGGCGGGAGGGTCCTGACCTTCCCCCTGCTTCGGAGAAGGCTGAGCTGCTGCGTGTCCTGACCCCTGCCTGGGATCTGGCTGGGGCTCCAGCAGCAGGACCCTACCGCCCGTCTGGCAGGTGGGATGCAGGGGTGAGACGCCAGCAAGCCTTTCTCACCTGGGATGATGGCCAGTGCTTAGTTCATTCAGCATTAACCAACCTACCTATCTTCCTTCCTTCCTTTCTGGGAGTGGGGGTAGGGGGTGGGGCAGAGGGTGAGAGAGAGAATTTTAAGCGTAGAGCTTGATTTCATGACCCTGAGATCATGACCTGAGCCTGAATCAGGAGTCAGACACTTAATCCGAGGAGCCAAGGTGCTCCCAGCATAAACCGTTCTGGAGAGAAAAGCCTCAGGATGGTGGTCAGAACAGCCCCCGTTCTACCAAGGGGATCTGCTTTGCCGGTGGCATAGATTCCGACAGGCAAATGCTGTAGCTGCTTTCTGAACGAGGTCATGGTTGGCACTGAGTCTCTCATGGCTGTGTGGCTGCACGGCCTGATAATGACTTGCCAAAGGGCAGGGGACCCTGCTTGTTTAGTCCCCTGCTGTCACTGTATTAGCATATGTCTCCCTCCATGCCAGGGACAGTCTGCAGCCCGGTTCCAGCTGCTGACACAGTGGCAGAGAGTGGGGACTGACACGCCACACTCGACCACACGCAATAGCAAGCTGTGGCCGCCAGCTGCACCGTACAGGCTGCAGGAGAGGGCTTTGGGGGAGAGGGTCCAAGCAGTCGTCTGAGCAGCTGGGTCTCCATCAGGCCAGAGGGAAATCGGGCAGTTGATTAAAATGAAACACTCCACCAGAGTAGAGAATGTCTGTCTGCCCCTGCCGCCCCCACGATGGACACATTTCTCTGGCAGTGATGTGGGATTTCTGTTAAACTGGTTGCTTGTTCTTGTCTAACTTCTCCCCAGAGCATCGTGGCCTGATACATTGATGATGGAATGTGGCTCATGATTCCTGGGTTGACTAGGTTTTCCCTGCAGGTCCTTCCTGGGCTCGTTCACGTGCCTGTGGTCAGCAGGAGGAGTGCTGGCTGTCTGCCCTGGGCCCCAGGGTATGTCTGGTGTCTTGGTTCTTCTCCGTGTGACCTCTCCAGCAGGCAAGCCCAGGCCCCCTTTTGTGCCAGTGGATGCATTCCAAGACGTCAGAGACAGATGCTGCAGGCAGGGCCTCTTAAGGTTTAACCTTGGCAAGAGCACAGCGCCCTAGGAAATCCAAAGGCCAGCTTGATTCAGGCCATCTCTAGGTGGGAGCAAGGGGCACAGTGGCTTTGGGGTGTGGACGTATGGCGATGGAGTTGTTACTCTAATAATCTCCCAGGCTGCCTGCTGTCCCCGAGGATCCGTGTCCTTTACAGCTACAGGATATACGGATCTTCTGTTTTTTCCCTTCCCAGGTGGCACAGCATCGACCTTAGAATCTGTGCTCTGCCGGCCTCTGCCGGCGGTGGTCCCCGGGGGGGCCACCAGGTTGCAGCTCCGCAGATCTGGCTTCTCTTCATTCAGGGAACTGAGGCTTGAAAAGACACCCCCCAAAACAAGCAACCAAACCAGCATGGCGGGGTGGGAACACGGTGACTGCAGCAGCCGGGCCTGTTTCAAGAGTGGCGGGAGGGAAGGGCGTGTAGCAGCGGACGGTCCTAGCAGCTCCGAGGTCCGGCCCTGCCCTGGCAGCGGGCTCCTTCTGGGCGTCAGCTGTGGTGTCCGTTGGTGGTGGTGAGTAACCAGCCCACTGAAACCTGGAGGTTTCAAAGAGCAAATTTGCTCCCTCTCGTGCAGTCGGTGGCTGCCTGGGAGGCTGGGCTGGCCTTGGCTGGGCGCTGTAAAGTGGCTGCGTTGAGCTCGGTGAGCTGGTGGCGGGGCTGAGGCTGGGAGGTTGAGGGTCCCCTGAGCTGTGGAATCGCCGGGGCTGAGTGAGTCCCTCCCCTGCGCTCAGACCCAGCCTCCTCAGCCCTTTTGGGGCCTAGGTTAAGAAGTCCCCATGTTCTGTTGGCCAGAGCCTGTGTCAAAGTCTGCCCAGATTTAAGGGGTGGGGACGCAGACTCTTTCTTGCTGGGAGGAGGGCCCGTGACTTTGCAAAGGGGGGTGTGGTCCTAGAGCGGGGCGGTTCACTGGGGTTATCCTGGTACCAGGCTCCCTGCTCTCCTCTCCGGCATTGTGCGAGTGTGGATACATTTTTGTTGGCTTCATTTTCTATTCTCAAAAGGGAATGCCACGGTCTTTTCTTAGTCTGGGGCGGGGACAGTTAACAGAGGGTGTCAGGCTAGCTGACCTAAAACAGCCGTATCTTAGTGGCATGTAAGCCTGTCAAGGCTGTTGCGCTTCTGTCCCCAGGTCTCCCGGGCAGTGGTTCTCACAGTGTGGTCCCTGGGCCCATGGATCTGCGTCACCTGGTTGCTCTCTGGTGCTTGGGGGCCGCACACCACATTTGCTGAACCAGAAGTTCCGGGGCTGGGGCCAGGCAGTTTGTGTTCCAACAAGCCTGCCCAAGCCTGTGGGTGATTCTGAGGCCACGGAGGTTGTTTCTGCAAGTTCAGGGGGCTCTTCCTACGGCTCCCTTAGGCTTGCATGCTGGGGGGCCGCGTTCCTCGCTCCCCCTTCCTCTGGCTCTCAGTCCCCCTGAATTAGGATATTCTTTGTAGACTCTACCCTGCAGGGCGTGTGTCGGTGTGAGGCTGGGGCTTTCTTCCTGTCCAGGAGACATTTCTTGGCCGTCAGTCATCGTGCCCAGGGACATGGGTCAGGAGTTAAAACATGGTCCCTGACTTCCCTTGGCTCCTAGTCTAGTGAAGGAGGTAGTTTGGGAGGGCTGGCCGGTTCAGGGAAGTGGCAGATGCAGTTCGTGTAGCTGGAGCTCGCGGTGTCGCTGTAGAATTATGGATCTAGCAAGTCCTCGATCCTGGGAGTGAAAATTCAGAAGGCAGGGCAGGAGCTCGCAGTTTTGAAAGTTACCCCATGTGTAATTTAAAGCCGTTTTTCCTAGGAGGTGGCTATTCGTCAGAATTAATTGGGGGTCTTCGAACAATATGGGTTATGTGCCCCTGCCCTGTGCATGGCTGAGAGCGTTTTGGGATTGCCCACGTGTCCCAGGGGCTTCCGACCAGCCAGGCTGGGGGAACACAGTCCCAAATCGTGACACTGCGTGGCGGGGACGAGTAGAGGAAGGATGCTGTGCTCTGTGGGTAGAGTCTGTGTGGGGAGACTCTGCTGGGGCCAGGGGCACCGGGAGGAGCCGAGTGCAGAGCAGGGTTTAATGCCAGGGGCCTGGAAAGTTCCCAGAGGGAGGGCTTCGTGGAGGAGGACAGGATCAGGCACGGCAGCCTCTGGGCTGCAGCCGGATGGGCGGGGGGTCGGGGGGTGGGGGGTGGCGGCGCGGGCGGGGCAGGGCACCTGGCTGGACTCCGTGACCGTGACCGGCGGGGAACTCTAAGGGAAGGAGAGGGCGAAGGAGGAAGGCGACCAGGGAAGCCCAGTGTGTGTGTGTTTTCAAATGGGAGAAACCCGAGCAGGCTGCCAAGGCTGATGGGTCTGTAGAGAGGGCTGAGCAGAAGAGCGAGCAGTGAAGCCGGCCCCCGATGAAGCCACAGCCCGGGGGACAGAAGGATGGACTCAAAAGCTCAGCGCTTGGGATTGGCCTTGAAGAAAAGGAGGGCCCCCTCCCCTCATCCTGGGGGGAAGGAGGTAAGGGAAGGGGTTTGGAAATGGGAATTTCTAGCTGCTGAAGATGGACGTGGTCTCTCTCTTGTTCCTTTTTCTTGCAACCCAGGATGTGTTCTTTTTCTCACTTACTTTGTTCATTTTTACTGATGGGGTTAGTGGGTTTTGCGAGCGTTTACCTTGTTCAAGTGCACAGTCTCAAAAATGGGGCTTCTTTGGCGTCTGTAAGATACCCCCTGACTTAGTGCGCCTGTGTTAGTGGGGTATGCTATCCCTGCGGGGTTCACACTGTGGCGCAGCAGCCCCTCCGCATGGGAACGGGCGGGCTGGGGTTCAGTAGTCCCTCCCTCGTGAGGTGCTGCTTGGGACTCTGCGGGTTTCACCTTGAAAGCAGGTTCGTGGTTAGTGCCGACTAACTCACAGTGCTGCCGACATGGCTGTAATTCTCTGTTGAGGGCCCCCCTCACCTCCTCCTTCTGTGCCTGTTTCCCCCACTTTTTCAGCCCTTCTCCTTCCCCATCTTCCTTCCTTCTCCAGGTTTCCATTTCTTACGAGGACTGGTAGACTTTGAGGGTGAGCCTGCCATCCTCTCACTTGTGGGCAGCATTTTTGAGAGCAGGTGTGGAGGCGGTGTATCCAGGGTCCTGTCTTACTCTGGGGGGTTTCAGGTGGTGCCAGCAGTCTTTTGGGGTGGATGGTCCCTTGTGCTGAGATAGGCCGTACCCCTAAGTCTCCTGCTGAATGTCAGTCTCCTCCCTTGTCACCCCCTGGGATGACAGGTTGCTGCCCACTGAGAACTCAGCTGCTCACACATCTCTCTGGTCAAGGAGTCCTTAGGGTGGGTGTTGGAGTCCCCTTGGAAATGGACACTGTGTGTGTGTGTGTGTGTGTGTGTGTTCACCTAATCGCACTAGAGATTAAGAGCTTTCAGAAGGGATTTCAAGGGCGTGATGCTTACAAGACAAAAGGAAACAGGTTCTTACTGTTTTCTGGGTTCTGGTTAAAATACTGAGGCCAAGGTAGTAGCTGTAGGTGAAGATGCATAGGGCTGCCTTTGCTGGACTTCAGACCGGGCCTGTTAGGAAATCATTAAGTGCTGGTTAACCTACATTGTAGTGCATAACCAACCTGAACTTAGGAAATGAGGCAGAGAGGGGGAAAGAGGGAGAAAAGTGGAATATTTGCTTCAATAGGAGTGTTTTTCAATAAATCCATATATTATAATGCATTCACATAAAGGTTTTGGTTTTTAATTATGCAAGTGCTGGAGCCTTTCCCAGTTTTTATAGTCTGGGTGGTTGTTCTTATTTGCACACTCGCTGTGTTTTATAGAGAGGAGGCTTAGAAATCTCCGTGTTCTCCTGGGTGTGAAGAGCTGTGAGCACAACCAGCCTGACCCTTAAATGAAGAAGACTGGAAGACTGTGTTCTTTATGTTTGTAAGGAAAAAGGAAAATCTGTCCCTATCTTGTGAGTTTCTGAAGGTTCTCTTCTTTTTGTTCTCTCCTACAGAACCTGAAAGCAGATCCAGAAGAGCTTTTTACGAAACTGGAGAAAATTGGAAAAGGCTCTTTTGGCGAGGTGTTCAAAGGCATTGACCTTCGGACTCAGAAAGTGGTTGCCATAAAAATCATTGATCTGGAAGAAGCTGAAGATGAGATAGAGGACATTCAGCAAGAAATCACAGTGCTGAGTCAGTGTGACAGTCCCTACGTAACCAAATATTATGGATCCTACCTGAAGGTAAGGCTTGAAAATGAGAACGCAATTTTCCATGACCCGGTGTGTGACCGAGCTGGAGCCGTGTACGTGACGGACGTCAGTGTGGCGGCTTTCAGAGGAAGGAGAAATGTTCTGACCTTTGCGATCAGAAGAACCTGGCTTTGATAGTTTTATCATCCTAAATGTCACCTGTAGAAATCTATTTTGGTTAAAGTGTTTGTTGATGTCGCCTTTCAAAGAAGAAAGTTATTTCTGAGGGGGACTTGGTCATCAAAGACACTTTTATTCTGAAGGTATTATAATGGGCATCGATGACTTTCCCTGGTTTTAGCATGGTTTATCATAAAAACTCATGCTGCCCTAATATTAGCCTCTTGATATTTTCACTTATCTAGTGTAGTTTAATACTATTTTAGAAAAACTGCTGGAACTGATACGTTGTTGAGTGAGCTAGTTTATCTCCACTTGACTTTGAAGAATTGTAGGTAAGTAAATAATTACTTAAAAGAGTTACAACAGTACACTACACATTGTCCTTGACTTCACCTGGTTCTGTGAGTCGGTAAGACGAGCATTGAGATCGGTGTTCTGGTCCCTTCTGGGGCTGTGTTAGGTGTTGTCAGTCACTCCGGTTACACCGCTCAGAAAGCATAAGGCTGTCCCTTGGGTTACAAGTCCCTTGACTTAACGCCCGTTTTACTGACCTTAACAGTGTAGTATCTTCCAATGTGGAGTTTTGGCAATTAAGAATTGGTGAACAAAAATTCTAAAATAACTTGTGGAAACGAAAACCTCATAGGTAGGAAGAACTCCTTCCTGAGAGATGGTCGGCGGTGAGCCCAGAGAATGTACGGCCGGGCTTCCTCCCGACCGGGTTTACGCTCTGAACTCTTCATGGTGCTGCCCGCCATGTCAGCCTCCTGACGGTTCAGGCTTTGACTTTGAGGAAATGGAATACTAAGGTATAGCGGAAGGATGGACATTTTGAGAACCCATCGATTCACTTAAAATGAATATTTAAAGAAATAAAAATCGAATGGTAATCCAATCTTTTTTTTTTTTTTTTTTTTTGGCAATGTGACATAGGTTCAAATGGCAAAGGATGGCAGTCGGCCATGGGTCAAATGCAGCCTTTTGAAATGGAGAGAATAAGTTTTGGAGTCTGACATCTTGGTCTTGAATCTTGCTTGTCTTGGCATGTGGTTTTGAGCAAGCTTATTTGTTTGTTTTTTGAAAAACTTCCCTGCTTCCTCATTTGTAAAATGGAAAATTATGGTATATACCTCATTGTTGGAAAGATTAAGTGGTATCAAGTATGTAAAAATACCTGGCATGTGCTAGGTGCTTAACGAGTGTTAATTTCCTTCCTTAATTGAATTTATTCATACTCCTTTTCCGAAATTACCTAGCAATGAAGGACGTATTCACTGAGGTCAAAGCAAGGAGGAGGAAGTGTGCCAGTGATAACAGTGGATGTTGGGGTGGGGTGCATCCATTTTGGGTCATGATAGGGCAGAAAAGGAAGCACCGTATGTTTTGATTCTCATGGTCTAAGCAAAAACACGTCTGACTACCGGACGGGAAAAGCAAAGGTCTTAGTGATGTTAAATTTCTATTGAGAAAAAACAAACAGCCAAAGAAATTCAACTTGAACTCTGTTTGCTGTACCACTTAATATTCTTTGTGAAATGACTTCGACAATAGCTTTATTGTAAATTCAGAGTTGGTTTCATGTGGTGTGTTGATGTTGTATTTTAATATGTTCATGGTTCCTTCGGCAAAGGAAGGGTGGAAGATTCTGGCAAATTTGTGGTGATTTATGACAGCTAATAGTCGACTATGGGAATGAAGGATCAGTGGTTCAAAAGTATTTTTTTCAGCCCAGTTCTCCAGCAAAATTTTACTGCCTGCTGGAATAGATTGCTGTATCATGGCCAAACATGGTGTTGACTCTACATACTTAGAGATTCCATCTGTAATGTCTCGTTCTTGCCGGAGTCACTGATTCTAGAACATATATTCCAAGTCAACCTAACCTTGATCTAGAGTCGTCCAGTAAATTTATTTGGTTAACATAATGTCAGCTGCTAGAATAACCTGCCTCCCCCCCCACCCCAATTTATAACAGCTCACATTGGATACAAGCTCATTTCTTGCTCACTGGTAAGCCTGATTTATGGGTGGTTTTCCTCCAGACAGTGATTGAGGAACCCTGGTTCCTTGTAGTTCTTCCTTCCACCTTCCGTGCGTGACTGTGCTCGTGGGCCTTAAGTCACTGTGGGAGCCACAATGGAGACTCCTGTGAGAAGTGTCCATATGCCCAGGCCTAGGTATGGAACACGTCATTTCTGCCCGTGTTCCTCTGGCCAGTCCGCATTCGACCACACCAGACTCTGCAGAGGCTGGGAAAGGGCATCTCATCACGAGCCTCATGGAGCAGGCTGTGGGCTTGGTGCTCAATGAACTGTCCCTTTCCAAAGCCTCTTACCCTGTAAAGGACGTAGAATAATTTCCAGAGTGATTTTCTCCACTGACTATCTTCAGGAGGATGAAAAGTTTTGATAACTTTGTCTGGAATGTCTTGCATTTTACTAGGCAGATTGTCTTTTAGAGAATATAACTGCCTCAAGAATGCCAAAAATAATATCATCATTGTGGAAACTTGCCCTTGGTTTCTTAAACCATGTAAAAGCGGATTCTGTGTAATTGGATTAAGAACATAAGGAACTTTTCTAGTTAAGCAGTAATGGCTGTTATGAGTTGGGCAGGACAAGAATCCAGAACTGTGAGTCTATCGTCTGGTTCTTGTTTATCAATTCCATGAAGTTCCTTGCCCAGAGGAAGAGCCTCAGTGACGAGCCAGGGGCTCCATATCATCTCTGCAGGCTGACGCAGTTTAAGCTTGTAAAGTCCTGTCAGGTAGGATACAAATTAAATCGATAGAAAAGACAGATGATGGGTCAGTGGGTCTTTGGCATTAAGTTGAAAATTACTGTGCTTTCTGTGGTTTTTGTTTCCCTTCTAAAATCTCCCGGTAGCATTCAGAGGGTAATATTCTTAGTTTTTTAAGGGCTGATGGCAGCGAGGGCCTTCCGTTTCACCTGGCGTTGAGTAAGGACTTTCACATACCACGACCGGGCAGAGAAGAAATGAGCAGAAACTGGGTTCTTCGTACTGGGCTAGCACTTAGAGGCTTCCTAACTGTGTCCGTTGGTTTCCATCATCTGGTCTAGAAAAAGAGATTAAGCACAATAGGTCCAGAGTGCTCTGATACACTGAATGTTACTGAAGATGAGGGGCGTGGAGTTGATTTCCTACTGTGTGGCTGTGATCAGATCAAGAACCGCAGTGGAGTAAGTGTTCCGCCTGAACAAGGTCGGTTGAAGGAGACCAATTCAGGTTCTGGTGACGAATCTGAAGCCTGGGTGGGGCTTGAAGGTTACCAGGGTCCAGAGAAGAACCGCATTTGTTGTAGTTCAGGTGTTTCATGTTTGGGAAATGAAACTAGTGAGAATATTTAATTAACCAGAAGCCTCTGAGTCCTAACCATAAACTACTGGAATTTCCTGTTAGAAAAATACCACCTGCAAGGTCAGAATGAAACTGTGTGCATGTGTGTACCCCGCATGTGTGTGTGAGTGCGCGCGTGCACGCGGCGATGCTCCGGGTGATGTGCGGGAGGGGAGAGAGAATTTGGTGGTTTTTAGTCAGGCAGGAAAGACACAGAAGATCGTAACCACATGATGTTCCTTAGGATTCTAAGCCTGTTTCCTTCTTGAGCAGCGTTCACAAGTGCTGCTCACCCTCGTTAGCGCTACCCGGCTCTTCCGGGGTTTTTTTGTCGTTGTCAATTTGCGGAGGTAGATGTGTTATTAGAATCTCCACTCTGAGGGTCACAGTCAGGGCCAGGAGTTTAGTCTAGGGTCTTAGCACAGGTGCTGACACCCCCCCCCCACCCCCCTGCCCCGCATGCTTTAGGCTGCTGGTTTTCTAAGGAGAAAACGCAGAAGCAGAAACTTCCCCTACGGGGTTACTGATAAACATTGAGAACAGGTAGATAAAGTGCCTGGCATGTGGGAGATCTTTAGCAAATGATCATTTTTTTTTTTTTTTAAGTAAGAGAGAAGTTACCTGTGACAAATGATTCAAATTCATGAGGTTTTTTTTTTTAAAGATTTATTTTGGGGAGGGGGCCAGAGGGAGAGAGAATCTCAGCAGACTCCCTGCTGAGCGCAGAGGAGGGGAAGGTCTTGATTTCAGGACCCTGAGATCCATACAAGAGTCCAAGAGTCGGAGGCTTCACAGACTGCATCACCCAGGTGCCCCCCAAATTCATGAATCTTAAAAACAGATCATTAGCATTTTAAAAACGAGGTTGATCATTTTCCTTTTAAAGTAAATGACTTAGTACTTTCACACATGAAGCCAGCTTAACCAAAGCAAATCAAATGCAAGGCAAAAAATCCAGAAAACAAAAAAAGCTGTGTTTCTCTTAGCTGTTTTTGTCATAGTATTGATACTAAGGAAACATGTCCATGGAGTGAGTAGGTGTCTAGTAGTGAATTCCGATCCCCAACCTAAAACTAAGGTTTTCTTCAGTTCCTGAAAAAATTTAGGGTACTTTTACTCATCAGATTCACTAGAAAACTAACATGGAAAAGTCCCCTGATGAGTTTTAGAAAACAAAGTGCTCTATGTAAATACAGATTAGGCTGGTAAAAGGGTTGGCTACGTTGTGTACATTACAAGTACACTTCACAATGATTTATTTTTTAAAGATTTTATTAATTTATCTGACACACAGAGATCACAAGTAGGCAGAGAGGCAGGCAGAGAGAGAGGGGGAAGCAGGCTCCCTGCTGAGCAGACAGCCCGATGCGGGTTCCATCCCAGGACCCTGAGATCATGACCTGAGCCAAAGGCTGAGGCTTTAACCCACTGAGCCACCCAGGCACCCCCAACAATGATTTTTTAGAGTTAAATTATTTCGACTTCTGACGCCTTTGGTTCTTTTCTTCTTCGTTCTCCAAAGGGAAAATAGTTCGTGATGAAATAGAAAAAACAATCATTTTGCCCTTAGGAAAAGAAGTAAAAGAAAACATGTATAAATGGCTGGCATCTTTGTGAACGAGGCTGCTGGGTGGGTTACCGTCCACCCACTATGCTCATGCTTCTTGTCCCAGCGTGACTAATAGCCTCTCCTTTGACTCTCAGAAGCATCCATGTTTGGACAATGTACTCAGCCTATTCTGCTTTATCTCAAGGAAAAAAAAAAAACCAAACCCAAACTAGAGTCTCTTGCTTCCCTGTATTGTATTATAATTTCACGATCTTTTTCTCTCAGAGATGAAATAAGAGTGTTGCAACATGATAGTAAACGTAACTGTTGGGACATGTCTGAATTTATCTTCGCTCACACTTTTTCCCCAACTGCTTGCCCCACAGTAGATCCTGCTGTTGTATTGACCTAGTTCCAGACATAGTTAGCAATACTTTTGGGAGGCATTTCAGCTCACATATATGCCTAGTACGCGTGTAAACACTCTGCCTCAGGCATTCTTACATAAAGCACACAGGTTCCTCCTCGCTCATGCTTTCCCTGCCCCTGAAAGCAGAGAGTCCCAGCACCTTCTCACTGAGACAGAGAAGATGCCGTACCGTTGGTATCTAGGATTCTGTGGGTATAGTCCGCGAGCAACGATTTGCAGCTTAACTGAACTTGAGTCAACAAGGCAGAGTTAAAGCGCCAGAGAGGAAAGTCAGAACTCGCCTGCTGTTAGGAGTCCCTGTGCCGAATGGGACTTTCTGTGGTTGTAACAGAGAAAGGCACGTGAAATTGGGGCCCAGCCCAGGCACCTAAACGGCGTAGATGTGGTCCCTCTGTACCTCCTGCCGACATCCCCAGGCCACACCCTGCGACACAGACAGTACCCGTGGCCACGTCCGGAGACATTTTCAGTTGTCAGCACCGGGGATGGTGCTACTGGCGTGTGGTAGTGGGCGGAGACCGGGGTGGCTCCTACAGACCCTGCAGAGCCCAGGACAGCCCCTACAACAGAGAGCCACTCAACCCAAGTGTCCGTCGTGCCACCGTGGAGACAGCACGGCCCATGGAGTAAGCCGTGATCTTTTGTCCCAGAATGTAGGAGGAATGGAATTTCTGGGGCTTCGGTTGGGACTCTGGGAAATATCCCCAGGGGTATTTTGGACACTCTCAGAGACCATGATGATGTCCATGTGATTCTGTGGCCAGACCACAAGCGAGCTTCGGAAGCCGCGTGAGCAGGGTGCGTCCACATCTGGGACCGTGACCTCATGCTCTGTATGCTGGGCTAACCTCTGAAATGTCACACGGTATTTTGGGGACCGTGGTATCCAAAAGATGCTTTCCTCCGTGACTTTTACTCTGATGTAAGATAGGACAAAGGCTGTAGGATTTTTCAGAACGTTATGGGGCAGTAAGTGTGTCATTTACCTGAATATTGTCGAGGACCCTCTCTTGGTTAGCGTCCATGACAAACTCTGCCCTTTTCAACAAAGCCCTGGAGAGCGCTGCTGGTCCGTCCGCCCACGGATGCTGGTCTCGGGAAGGAGAGGGAGCCTTCCCTCACTGCTGAGTGTCTGAGTGGGAAGCGGGATTCTCCCGTGAGCATTTGTGGGCTTACTACAAAGTTCATACCCCCGAGACATTATTTAATACCCAGACGAGTGCTGCGTAACCTCCTCCGATTGATTTATTGTCTGTGTTCTTGATGACAGCCAAGGTCAAAAGTTAATGATGCAGCAAGTGAGATGCTGATGCCTTGGTTTTTTTCCCCCGTTTTTGGTATAAGATGTTTTTTACTTTTTAGTTCTTTTTGGTCACGTGTTCATAACAGTGGCGTGTCATTCTTAGTCTTAAGCAGAGATCGTCCCACTGTAGCCTCTCCGAGTTTTGGGCTAACTGCCTAATTAATAAAATGACCTGTTTTATTCTGTTAAATCAAGAATTGGTCATCCCCCCCCACCCCGTATATCTTTCCACTTTTTCCATTAATGGACATCAGATAAGGAGAGTGGAGGTTTTTCCCCCCTGTTTTTCGGTGTGGCACCATCAGTATTGATCTGTGTAGGACCCTGGTCTGTTTTCATCCATTTGATTGTATTTCCTTCTTCATCGCCCTACCTTTTTCTTCTGTATCATAGGTTTTGATATGTCTAGGATAGTGTGTCCTCAGTAGATACAGTGTTTTGTGTGTTGTGCATGAGTTTATTTTTCCCTACCACATGGTGGTTTTTCAAAATTTGCACGCAGTAAAATTAAGCGTTTTTGGGTGTACAGTTCTTACAGTTCTAGTTCTTTGCGTCTTAACACACGTATGGATTCTTACAAGCACCGCCATACATAGGACGCAGAACAATCCCAGCATCACGAATAATTCCCAACTCGTTGCCCATCTGATCCCCTGGCATCCGTTCATGTGTTTTATTGTCCCTGGGGATGTGCAGGTTCCAGAGTGTCCTATAAAGGGAATCGCACATCCTTGGTCCTTCTCTCAGCTAGCGTCGTGTATTTGGGATTCATCCACGTTTGTGTGTGTCCGTTCTTTGTGCCTTTTCATTGTTGGGTCATGCACATTGTCATGATGTACCAGACTGACCCATCGAAGGGCATTGGGGTAGTTTCCGGGTGTTGGCCATTGTGTGTAATGTTGCTGTAAACACTCCCCCACAGGTTTTGCGTGCACGTAAGCTTTCTTTTCTCTAGGATAGATACTGGAAGTGGGATTGCTGAGTCATGTGGTTAAGCTTATGCTGGAGTTCCCACAGTGCCTGTGTCATTTTGCATTGGCTTTGTCAGCATTTTTTATGGTAGCCATCTCTGTAGGTGTGTCATGGTATTTCGTTGCGGTTTTCATACGCATTTCTCCAGCGACTTAGGATGTTTGAATGTCTTTTCATATGGCTCTTATTTCCATCAGCCCTCTGGAGTAGGGTACTTTTGCTTTACTACCTGACACTCCTTTTTGGTTTCTCTGTTTTTTTGTTTTTGTTTTTGTTTTTCTTTTTAAAAAACAGCTTTAAGGGGGCACCTGGGTGGCTCAGTGGGTTAAAGCCTCTGCCTTCAGCTCAGGTCATGATCCCGGGGTCCTGGGATCGGGCCCCACATCAGACTCTCTGCTCGCCAGGGAGCCTGCTTCCTCCTCTCTCTCTCTCTGCCTGCCTCTCTCCTACTTGTGATCTCTGTCTGTCAAATAAATAAATAAAAATTAAAAAAAAAAAAAAAACAGCTTTAAGGAGGTAGAATTCACATGCCCCATAGTTCATCCATTTAGATGAAGTCTTCAGTGGTTTCTGGTATATTCCCAGAGTTGTGCAGCCATCACCATAGTGAACGTTAGAACATTATCATCACCCCAGAAAGAAACAAGTGTCCATGACCAGTCACTCCACATTTCCTCCCAGGTTCCCCATCTGTAGGCCCCCAAGGACCTACTTTCCAACTCTATAGATTTGCCTATTCTGGAAACTTCATATAAATGGAATCCTAGGATATGTGGCCTTTTGTAACTGGCTTCTTTGACTTAGCATAATCTTTTTCAAAGCTCACCCATGTTCTAGCATGTGCTGATACTTCATTCCTTTTCATGGCTGAATCGTAGCCCATCATATGTATGATTTTTTTAGTATTTCCGTTTTTAGTATTTGGTATGTATATTTAAGTTTTTAGTATTTGTTATGTATATTTAAGTTATTGATTTTTAAAAAATAATTGAATCTTCTTTTAAGATTTATTTCATTATTTGATAGAGCGTGGGAGGAGAGTGTGCACACACAGGGGAGGGAGAAGCGGGCTCCCCACCGAGCAGAGAGGCTGATGCGGGGCTCGATTCCGGGATGACCTGAGCCAAAGGCAGACGCCCCGAGGTTATTGATTTTTTTAAGTCCATATTTGATATCACAAGTATCTTCTCTGACTCTGTTGTACTGTTAACTGAGAGGTATCCTTTGTTGAAAGAAATCTTTAATTCTAGTGTAGATCAGTCTGTCAGTTTTTCACCTTCTGGTTTGTGCCTTTGGGATCCTGTGTGAGAAATCCATTAGTTCCTGAAGTTTATAGTTTTTATGGTTTTTTTCTTCAGTTAGCCTTGGAGTTTTGCTTTTTATTAGATCTTTATCTGGTATATAGTGGGAAGTAGGGATTTTATTTTTCTCCATACAGTGGGATAGGTTTTCCATTACGAGTCTGTAAATGGTCTGTCCTTGCCCTGCTCAGGTATGATGCTGTAGCACACCAAAGTCTTACATATTTCTAGGCCTGTTTCTGGATTTTCTGTTCACTTGTGAAGCCAGTATCATACATGTTTTATGTGTGTGATTATTAGCTTGTCTTTAAGTCTCAATATCTGGAGGGGATAACCCTCTTCATCTCTCCCGCATACAAACAAAAGCTTTGCATGAGGTCTTTGAGGATCTTTATTCTATCGTATAAGGTTAAGAATGAATTTGTACATTTTCTGTTTAAAATCCTACTGAAATTTAAAAATTTATTTTTGAGGAAAGTTGTCTTTTTGTGAACCTTAATAAAGTTAAATACTGTCCCATAAAAGATCTTGTGGATTTGTAGGTCAGTTCCTAGACACGTATCTTACATTGCTGTTTTGCGTGATATATTTTTGGGTTGCTTAGTTAAGGGCATTGTGATAATTTTTTTCACATTGTTTTTGGTAATCTTGCTGAATTCTTGCTAGCTTTCTGTGCGTGTGTTCAGATCCGTAAATACTGGCCGTTTTCTTTCTTCCATTTTAGGGTTTGGCTGTGACCTCTAGGACTGTGACTGTGTTGATTATGTAGTGATAGGAAGGGTATACCTGTGTCGTTCCTGATCTTAAAGAAAATGCATCTTAAATTTTTCTTTAATAGGTATGGAATTTGATACAGAGTTCTGCTGTGCAGACTATTTTTTCTAAATAAGGAAGTCTGCCTCTATTCCTAGTTAGAAGGCTCTTTAAAAAACAAAGTTAACAGGGTGCCTGGGTGGCTCAGTGGGTTAAAGCCTCTGCCTTTGGCTCAGGTCATGATCTCAGGGTCCTGGGTTGGAGCCCCACATCAGGCTCTCTGCTCAGCGGGGAGCCTGCTTCCCCCCCCCCCCCCCGCCCTCCACCTCCTCCCTGCCTCTCTGCCTACTTGTGATCTCTGTCTGTCACATAAATAAATAAATAAAATCGGGGGAGGGGAGGTAACAAATCATAATACTCTTTTTTTCCCTGTAGTTTTAAAGACAGTTATGTCTTTTCAGTTATGACTTTTTCAGTCTCCATGTACATAGGTTGGCTAGATCTGAGGTGTGCCCCTTCCAACTTCTGAGAAAGGAAACGGGTGTCACAGGGTGAGGACGGTCCTCTCTAGCTGATGTTGGTAAGAAGACCCCGGAGCTGGTTTCATGACCTGAGAACTAGGGTCCTCTTCTGGGGCCTGCGGTTTTTTGCATGCCACTCAGATGGAACAGAGAGAAGTAGAACCTGACCTCGCCTTGGACGGTAGGCCGCTGCAGGGGCCCCATCACCAACATTCCCACCATCGCATTTCCTTCCTGCTCACGGGTCAGGAACGATGCTGAGGCAGAATTTTAGCAGCTGTTCAATTGCTCGCTGAGTGATTTACTCACATCTGTGCGGGGAGTTACTGTGCGTCTTGGCTCCCAAACCTTGTGTGGGTTCCTGGGGTGGAGGTATAACCCGGCTCAAAGCAGCTGGACCGAAATCACGGCACACTGGCTTGTGCTGAATTTGACAAGAGGTTTCCAGGAGGCAGAAAGTTTTTGTATTTGAAACTGGCCTGGAGGGATTACTTGTGGGGCAGTACCTTGATAGAGTACCTTGATAGAGTTGTCTCTTTGGGAATTGTTCAGATGGTATCCGGAAGGTCTAGGGGTCACCATTTCTACGTGCGCACCTTGGGATTTGTTTCACCCTTTGCTGGGGACTATCCAAGACACACTTGGGAGTATTTTCGGTGGCGGTAAGAGGAGAGGAAGGATGGGTCGGGGTGGTTCGGACTGCCTTGGTGGCTCTTGTATTTTTGAATTTACTATAATACTAAATATTTTCCATCCACTGGTTTTAGATTGCACTTTGGTACTTTGCCTCTACATTTCGGGATAGGTAGGTTTGTGAGATAACGTGGAACAGAGACGCTTGGGGATTGGGGGAAGGGTCTTTGAATTTGGTTTTGGGAAATATCCTACAGAGGCTCTAGAAGAGAACTAGTTAGAAGGCAAAGATCGCCTTTCCCTGCCGCTTTCTGTTCTGCTCTAGCCCCCCTGACCCCAGCCCTGGAGATCTGGAGGCCTGCCTCTGAAGCGCTAGTTCTGGCTCTAAATCTTGGGCCTTTGTCCTCGTCTGCAAAATAAAGTTCCTTTCAGTCTCTGTTTTGGCTTAGCTTGCCATTCAGTAAGGTTTTTTTCCCTCTTATTTGTTTGTTTTAATTAGAGCGTGAGCACACACAGGTGCACTGGAGGTGGGGTGGGGGCTGGGGGGTGGGGAGGAAGTACCAAGCTAGCCCCTGTTGGGTCTAACTCGGAGCTCGATCTCATGACCCTGAGATCACGACCTGAGCTGAAATCAAAAGTCTGACGCTTAACCGACTGCGCCAATAAGCTTATTGCCCCCAATAAGCAATTCTTATGCACAGTCAGAGAAATTAGAATCCTAGATTGTCAGAGCAGGAAGGGACTTGGCAGGCTCCTGGCACACTCTTTATTCTCTGGATTAGAAAACCAAGGCACAGATGAGCTGAGCGATTTCCTTTTCTCCCGGTATCAGAGTCGGGCTGGGTTCAGGGCTGTGCGGCTCCTCGTCCCATGTCCCCTTTTGGCTTCCCTGCACCTGACTGTTGTCCTGTCACATACTTTCCCCTTTTCCGTGTTGGATTCCCTCCGCTGGTGGCTTGTTCCTCCTTCCATGAAGGGGATTTCAAGGGCTCATCCGTGGCTCAGCCCATTTTGCCTGAGCTGAGCTGTTCAGTCCTGAGGACGGGGGTCCTAACTGTTGCTTAACGAAGCACCTGCCCTTTCCTCCCTCCCGCAGATGATGGAGCTCCGCAGGCAGCCCCTGGCGAGCGTCAGCTCCTGAGGCCTGGCTGCACCTGCAGATGATCTCATTTCTTGGTTCCCCACTGTGGCCTAGACCGTGGGAGTGCTAAAAGCTCCCCAGGTGACTGTAATGTGAGGTCACGGTGAAAGTCATTAATCGGTAGGATCACCTTGAGGAGAAGGAGCGTCCGCAGAGAGCAGCACACAGAAGGTAATTACCACTAAGGAAGCTTTCAGTGTTGGAGAAAATACCAGCTCAGAAGGTTTCAGCAAGAAGGGTGTGTGTTTCCTCACACAGCAAAAATTCCAGAAGAAGGGCACCTCCTGCTGATGGTCCCCAGGGTCCTCAAGGATCCAGGTTCCTTCTTCCTTTTCATACCGCAGTCCTCAGGGTCTTAGCTTGGCCTGTGGGCAGATAAAGGGCCATTCTTTTTTTAGGAAGTGTTCTTCAGGTACAGGAAACCTTTCTCAGAAAGCCTCCCTAGGCCCCCTCCTTACATAGTCACTCATCAGACCTGGGTGACAGCCTGATGCCTCACTGAGCCCCTGGCTTGAGAGATGGGCCCACCTCATCGGGCCCTGCCAAATAGGACTTAACCTCTTTTTCTCCCCCCCACCCCCGGAGTTTACCTGTTAGTAGTAGTAATCTCTGCAGCCACTGTGGGGCTGGAACTCCTGACCCCGAGATCAAGAATTGCATGCTTCTTGCACTGAGCCTGCCAGGCACCTCTAGGATTTACTTCTTGAGCTGGAGAAGAGTGGGTTTCCCCCAGAGTCATGAAGTCAAGGGAGGGAGAAGGGGGAAGTGTTGGTTGAGTAAGTCAACCAACAGAGCCTCTGAAAAGGAATTCTGTTAGGTCCTGCCCTAGACATGCCCACTGGGAAGCTCTCTGCCACCCCTGCCATGGGGAGTCTGGCATTTGCTTACCTGGGAGCGTTCCATTTTGCTGGTGGCCATTGAGATTCTACTGGAAACTTGATCAAATTAGCCAGACCCTGGACTTGCAGGCGCCTGGCCCTAGGTCATCTTTTCACACCTGCCTTGAATCTGAGTCCAAGTTAGCATCGTCAAATGGCCTAGTGCTGAATTTCTACCTAATTTCTTGGCTGGTTTAACAAGAGAGAGTCTTGCCTAGCGGGTGTTGACCTTAAAAGTAAAATAATCAGTTATTTTACCAGCAAAATGAATTTATTTGGGGATAGCAGAGGAATTTCAACTTGGGACTGTCAAGCTGAAGCAAAAGGCATAGTCAAGTCCAGAAGATATGGGAGAGGAAGACTCTTTTATAGGGGAAAGGGGGCGCTGGGCAGGGCTGTTAAAAACAAAGTCCATTGGACTGAAGGGGGGGATTGGATGTGTAGCGGCTTCTCATTGGCTGAGTTGTGGCGGTCTCATTGGCTGGGGTGTTGCCGGGGGAGGAGAAAGTCCCTCTTGCTGGAGTGGTAGGGTATAGGCTTCTTTATTTTGGGGCTCTA
The DNA here is from genome assembly GCF_009829155.1 of Mustela erminea. Lineage (NCBI taxonomy): Eukaryota > Metazoa > Chordata > Mammalia > Carnivora > Mustelidae > Mustela > Mustela erminea. The sequence continues at coordinate 12,364,022 of NC_045628.1, forward strand.
AAGCCTTGCGTACAGTAGTAGGGTGTATGGGGCTCCCCCCTTCTGGCCTCTCAGCTCCATTTTAAATGAGGTTTCTTTTATTCAGTTTCACACCTTTAAGTGGTTTATTTACTCTTCGGTGCATAGATGATTGTCACCTCTATAGCTCACATGTGTTGAATGAATGAATGAATTTGAATTTGTTTCAGTAGCTATGGCCCGCTTTGACATAGATCCAGAAGCCTAGCCAACACCTAAAAAATCTTTCCTATGGGACTCATAATTGGACTCCCTTGGGATAACGGGGACCTGCTTTGGCTGCCAGAGCTGGCTGTCACATGAGCCCTGCAGGGCAGCCCTGTCCCTCCTATTCCTTCCATTTTGGTTTTGTGGTCCTGTAGCTCTCTTTGTTAGCACCACCTTCCTTGTTCCTCACCTGTGGATGATTCTTTGGTTGCCCATAAAACAGTCTGGCAGAGTTTACATTCCTTTTTCAAACAGCCGTTCGAGTAACTTAAAGTAGCCTGCCCTTATCCATGGGGGATTAGTTCCAAGACCCCCAGTGGTTGCCTCAAACTGCAGATTGTACCAAGCCCTATATACTATGTTTTCTCTTAAATGTACATATGTGATACAGCTGAATTTATAAAATAAGCACAGTAAGAGATTAACAGCAATGACTATAATAATAATAGAACAGTTATAGTAATAGCATTTATGTGAATGCGGTCTCTCAAAATATCTTACTATACTTACCCTTCTTATGATGCTGTGAGTTGATAAAATGCCTATGTGATGAGATGAAGTGAGGTGCAAGACACAGGCATTGACCTTTTGGGCCTTTCACTGGGAGGAGGATCATTTGCTTCCGGATTGTGGTTTAGTGCTGATCACTGAAACTGCCAAGAGCAAAGCCATGGATAAGGGGGGATTTGCTGTAGTAGCAAACTTGATTTCTACAGAGCCGAGTTCTTCCTGATAACTTGCCTTTGTTTTCTTTTCCCCGGTACATCCTAGAGCAGGTCCTTTGTGGCTGTTGCTCTTTTGTGTGACAGACTCTTTGGGCTCTGACGGATTGACTGATGTGAAGTTAGTTCCTGGTCCTTTGGGGTAGGGAAGTGGCTTAGATGCTTGCCTTTTGAGAACCTGCCAGACCTAAAGGTTTAATTGGTATGTTTAAGAGCCCTTTTGTCCGTTTTCTGATGATTGATCTTTAGGGAAGTAAATTAATTTGTAGGTGACTTTCCTCCCTCCTCTTTACCTGGATATCTATAACCTATATTTGGAGAAAAAACACATATTTGAATCCTGTTTTTAAAACATGAAGATGTTCTCCCTCACGAAACTCTGCGTGAGTAGGTTTTCTTCATTCTTCCTTTTTTGTATGCTTTGCACAGATAACTGTATGCAAGTTATTCTGTATACAGAGTATTCTGACTTCTGTTTATTTGCATTAATTACGGAGGCAAGGATCAAGTATCTTAAGGCATTTCTTTGCCTGAAGGAAAGGACTTTTTTAAGAAAGGAAATTTTGAAACGATATCCAGTAGAACGTAGGCAAATAGCTTGCCTAGCTGTGCAGTTGGAAAATGTGTTCTGGCATTGGGGGGCTGTTGGCGTACTGCAGACCAAATTGCTAAAAACATTTCATATATAACCTGTGAAGTAGACCAAGCATTGCTACACTGGATTAGGTATGTAGTTTTCTGAATTATCATGCTTTTTGGTTAACTTGGTACGAGGTTGACTTTCTGGTTTATGCTTTGATGGACTCTTCCCTGTCATCGTAAGTGAAATCAGTAGAGAGAAGTCAATGGCGAGGTTGATTATAGACCAGGGCTCATGGGAGCTCATCGCCTGCGTTTCTTGTTCATATACAAGTCTTCTCTTGCTTCTGGCCGAGGCTGGTATAGGGTGGTATGGATTTTGCAGCCATTATTGCTTATGTATCTTAAATAGGCCTGGCGAGGTGGAGTTGGCTTGTGTTCGGTAGCATGAAGACTTCTTGCTTTTCTCTCCTTCCTTTGATGGATCTGTATTTCTGGACACTTTTCTGAGAGTTGAGATGCATTCAGAGGCTGACGGACTGGTTCCTAGAAGAGAGGGGGCATAAGTATGCCAGATGCAAAACCACAATGATTTCTTTGATTGCAGGGACCTTTGGGCCAGCTTGCAGTAAGAACTTGCCTTTAGAAGATCCCTTGGTTCACATCAGTGTCTCCCTCTCCTCAAAGGGATGGCAGCCCGATGGACAGCGGGCACATGACCCTGACATCAACAGACTTCCTTGGAGGTAAGCTGCTCTGTCAGTGCCACCCAGACGGACAGGCGCCTTCCTCGTCAGTCCTGAGCGCTGCCTCCATCCACACTGTCCATACGTGTGCTCAGAGGACCTGAGTCTTTTCCACTTCCTCAGGTGACAGATAGCCCTTCCTGCACAGGGATTAGAGATGTGTGGAGTGAGAGCCAGCTGTGGCAGCTTTCTCTTGACTGAGGACAGGCATTTCTGAGTTGGTGGTCTTGAACTCACAGTCAGTCCTTTATGGCTTTGTGTTCATTTCTCACTGCGTGTTGGGCTTAATTCTGGTCACTAGGAGCAACTGTGTTGCTATCTGGGGACAAGCTGCACATGGTCTGTCCCTTCTTTTAGGGGAGATTCTGTTGATGCACTTGCTGGCAACACCGTATTATCACTCTGGTGCAGGCATGTGCAGTTTCAGAGACTGAGCTTGGAACTTTCTAGAAGGTATTGCTCCACGTCTTAACCCAAGGAGGGCACAGTGCAGCAGACATTTACCTTTCCTCAGGAAGTGGATTGCGACCCTGTGTAGGTGAGATTGTCTCTGGCAAAGATTCTGCTGCCTTGGGCTGTGTTGCTTTATTCTTAAAGGGCTACATGTATCAGAATAAATTAGGGTTTTCTTAGCATTTTTTGGTTGTTGTTTTAATTATTTCCTGCCTTCAATTAAGAGCTTCAGTTGCAGGGTCGAAATAAGGAGAAATCTTAACTTACTCCTTGTGAAAATCTGCTGGGAGCAAAGTTTCATTTTCACTGTTTCCGTGTAAAACTCTGGAAGCTTCCGTGGCACTGTTGCGATGGATTTTAACCCGAGTGTCATCTTCAGACCTTCTCAGTAGACCTTCTGTTTCCCTTTTTGGCAGAAGCGAGGAGAGTGTGTTTGAGCGTGGCAGGATGCGCCGGCACTGCAGACGGAGGAAGTCACCCTCGCCCTTGCTGTGGTCTGCAGAGTGTAAGGGGCACCCTTACGTGTTTGCCGAGTGTTTGCCGCCTGTGGCTGTGCTCCCTGGAGAACGTCTCATGACCTCACTGAGTGTTTCCTTTATGCCAACTTGTACACATTTTTAAGAAAGGAAGACACTTCCGTGATAAGCTTTTGGTTTTTAGTTTTTTTTAAATTTTTTAAAAGATTTTATTTATTTATTTGACAGAGATCACAAGTAGGCAGAGAGAGGGGGAAGCAGGCTCCCTGCTGAGCAGAGAGCCAGACAAGGGGCTCGATCCCAGGACCCTGGGACCATGACCCGAGCCGAAGGCAGAGGCTTTAACCCACTGAGCCACCCAGGCGCTCAGCTTTTTGGTTTTTTTATTCTAACCTCTTAAGGTCCACCTTAGGTCTGTTACAAGGATTTCCTTTGTAAGCTCCGGGCCTGTCTGGGAGCCGTGCTCGTGTGAGGCTCTGGCTAGTGTGGAATGTATTAGGAAGCTTATCTCCTGGTTCTCACACGTTCTTATAGTGCTCGGGTCCCCACTGCTGTGTTTGCCATCTAAGGGGCTCAGGGCTGTCGAATGAATTGATTCTAGCATCAGTGCCTGGTTTAATAATGTACCAAGTTGCATACTACACTTTCTGATGTTGATCATCAAGTTTCTGCCTCCAGTGTACATTGGAGGAATGAGAACTAGTCCACTGGCGTGGCTGGCAGCAGAAGCAGCATGTTCTTGGTCTCTGACTTCTGCTTTCTCCTTCGAGCAGGAATGATTGGGTCCCTTCACCTCTGCTGGGTGCACCACAAGTGTGCAGAGTTGTGTACGCCTTGCACTTGTTTCAAAAAGCACCACCTTGGTACCCTGAGTCCCTTATGTGGCCGTTGGGTTTGGGATGGAAGCCCCTAGAGCACATTTAAGAAGCGTCTACTTGTACCACACCGAGAAAAATTGACGGCAGTTGTTTCCAGTATGTTTGGTATGAGATGTGTGAGCCCTTCATTAGTAGGATCTGCCCCCGCCACCCTCATAGTCCTCCAGGTGTTTGTTTTTTTAAACCTTGCCCATGGGATTTCACCGATGTGAGGAAGAACTTGGGATGACAGCGCCAGCCTCTTTCTCCAACAGCATCTTAAAACTGTGTTTGCACCTCAAGGTCATACTCTCCCTCAATCCCAAGACCCAGTGTCTAGGGCTCCCAGGCGTAGGGTCAGGTGCATTTCTTCCTCCTGCTGTCATAATCCGTGGCTCACCGGTTCCTTGCGTCCTGAGCTCTGCTCCTCTGTCTTGGTCTCAGAATGAAGGCTTGGTCTCTGTACCCAAAACTTGTTTGGTGTCGTGAGGGAAAGAGAGACAGAGCCAGGCAGGCATCACCCGAGTAAGTGCTCTGATGGTGGGGGCACGAGGTTGGACTTGGAGTACACAGGAAGGGCAGCCCTCCACAATAGGATGGGGAGGGCAGGGGGACACGGGGTGCGTTTCTTGGAGTTCATGTGTCATGGATTTAGGATTGGCAGACCGAGCCAGTGGGCCTCGGAAACCCTGGGAGAAGCCTTTGGACAGAGGGTGAGAAGGTGGGGTGATTTAGGAGGGTGATACCCGGGAAATTTCTTTCTTCTTTTTTAAAAAATATTTTATTTATTTGACAGAGAAAGCACAAGTAGACAGAATGGCAGGCAGAGTCAGAGGGAGAAGCAGGCTGTCGCTGAGCAGGGAGCCTGATGCGGGGCTCGATCCCAGGACCCTGGAATTGTGACCCGAGTCAGAAGCAGACGCTTAACTGACTGGGCCACGCAGGTGCCCCGAAATTTCTTAATAAACACACTGAACTGGAGGAGGGAGAGAGGAGAGCCACCTGGACTGTCCTCCGGTGGCTGCTCTCCTGCTGCACGTGGGAACTGTAGGTGGCTGCTGGTCGGGTCAGGCACCTGGCGTGTGAGTTGGATTTGATGACAGCAGTCAGTTCTGTACGTGCACCCAGTTTTCAGATAGCATGGTTTTCTGTTCCTAAATGGAAAAAAGAAAATAGAATTTCACTTGACAGGTGAAGTCCAAACTAAAGTTTCTGAAGTCCAAACTGTTTTTACTCATTTGGTTAATTAATTAGAAACTCAAGTGTTTCAGAGCACACATAAGAGGTGTGAATAATGGTATATAAATATTGTTGGAACTCTCTGTTGTGGTTTCCCTTTCTTTCTTTTTTTTTTCCCCTTGTCTTCTGGTTTCAGAGTTTCAGCAGTAACAGAAAGACCGGGTTGGTTTTGGAAAGACAATCTGTTGGCTCACCTGCCGTGATAGGCACGTTTTACTCACCATGTATGGTGGGGAAAGGTGCGTGCATTTGAGGACCGAGTGGTGTGAAGCTTTCCAAGTCTAGATGTGCCATTAAAAATGCAAGTAGCCCACTGTTCTGAGTGTCCCGAATAAAGAAATTCGCCGCTAACTTATACTGTATCTTGCTAGGTTGGGTCTCTATGCCGAGTCGGTGATCAGGGGTGCACACCTGGGCTCCATGGGTTGGCAGCGGTGTGGGATGGGCGGGGAGGGAGTGGGGGGAGGTGTGAGGGGAGGGAGGTGTTGCATAACGCTTGAACCTTCACACTGATGCCGGGGTGGGTCCCTGTGTTGGGCCCAGAGCACAGCTGAGGGGACTCGTGCCCTCTGGTCTGGGGAGCGTGACGGTTTCCATGTCTGACGGGAATGTCTTCTGTCTGCAGTTCCTTACTTGCCTACTGTTAGCTGGCTTTTCCTGTTTGTTCGTCACATACTCCTTTGTCCCGGCTTTTAACTCCCGCCCAGGTTTCGCGGCTGGCTTGGACCTTGCTCAGGCCTCAGATCTACTTACGGAAGCATTTACCAGTTATTTCCCCTAGAATGTCGCATACAAACTTCACCGTGCACAGGCCCAAGCAGCGGATTTTCCTGTCAGGTGAGCTGGGTCTCAGGGAATCCGAGTTGACGTTAGGAAGGCATCCGTGAGAAGGAGCGTGTTTAAGGCGGATACAGTAACTTACAGCAGAACATCCAAGGGCTTTGAAAACCGCTGATTCCTATCCTGTCCTTCAGCTAGAGTTTGGGGATGGTGGCCTGGCCTTGTTTATAAATGAATCAGTTTAAAATTTCTGAAGTGCAGGGTCCTTGTAGGGCATACATTGAAAATACCATGGAAATGTGGGCAGCGCTTTTTCAGGGTGACTATGTCAAGAACATTTGGCCTTCATCTGATGCTGTGTTTTCTTTTCTTTCTTTCTTTCTTGAGAGCAGGAGAGACAGAACCGGGGGCGGGGGGTGCAGAGGGAGAGAGAGAATCTTACGCAGGTTCCAGGCTGAGTGTGGAGCCTGACGCAGTGCTCGGTCTCACGACCCTGCGATCATGACCTGAGCTGATGTTGAGTGTTGGATGCTTGAGTGACTGAGCCACCCCGGCACCCCTGAAGCCATGTTGAAGCCTTCATGAAATTGCCCGTGGTCTCTAGGAGACAGAGTTGGCAGAACACATCTCCCCGGTGGCTGTCTGGGGTTGCCTGAGGCCTTCCATTGTCACTTTGCTCCTGTGGTATCTCTGGGGCTTCGAAGGTGGATGAGGACGGCTGTTTGGAGGAAGAGTGCCATGGGCAGGGGAGCCACGAGGAGCCGGCTTGGCAGGGAAGGAAGCGTCTATGCAGAATTTGCTTGCTTCCCTGGCCTGTGCCAGAATCGGGAGGAATCTGGAATATGCCAGTTGCTTCTAGAAATGTCTGACCTAACATTGTTACACTCACTCTAAGTAAATTAAAACTTGGAAAAGGGAGTCGAATGTGTGCCAGGAAGTGGTCAGATCTGTCCATTTGATCATTTTGTGATTCCTCTGTGTTGTTTTCTTAGATTTTTGGCTCGTTATTTTAAACACAACTGATTTTGGACTTACTTCAAGTATCTGTCCTGTTTCCATGCTTCTTGTTTCTCCTTTTGCTCTTTGTTTCCTTCAGTGAATGTCCTTTACTCTCTAAAGAAGATGGGTTTGGGGATTATGATTCCATTTAAGTCCATGAACATAATTGGACTCTGAAAAAAAAAAAAAGGAAATTCATGCTATGGTCAGATGCACAACTTTGAGCAATAATTTCCCAGATGTTGGCAAAATGGATTTTTTATGTTGTGGCGGAGGCACCGTGTTGTTCAAGAAGGCTCCAAGTGTTGCTCTGGACCCCGAGGAGACCCTGGTACTGGCCCAGGCAGAGCCTGTCCTGGAGACGTGGAGGGTTGGAGTCCGCTGGAGCCAGAGTTGTTTTAGCTGGTGTTTCTGGTCGCACAGAGAACTGACTCAACAGCCCGTTGGGTCCTGCATCCCGGGGTGGTGGGGGGCAGCTTTTCCCTGTGTGGTAGCCTCCTGCCCTCTCCTGGCCAGCTGTGCAGTCAGACCAAGGCTTGGAGGTCCTAAGTGTTGAGAGGATGTGAGCCCCTCTTGGGAGCTCCCTAGCTGCCCTCACGCCAGCAGAGGCGTCGCTCTCTGCCTTATGCACCAAGGTTTGGCCAAAGGGGGCCCAGCTGAAGGGCCCTTGGCAGACAGCAGGACCCATCCCTGCTTTAATGTCTGGAAGGCATCAGCTGTGTTCCCTGATGGCCTGGAACAGCCACAGCCCCTGGGACAGGGAGCAGCACATCTGTTTCCTTGGAGAGTAATTTCTAGTCTGCAAGTATGTGTCCTTGCGATTCTGGGGAAAATAGACACGGTGTGCTGAGTCTGTGGTATCAGACTCCAGGGTCACCGTGGGCAAAGACAAAACTTTGCTTGTGAGCAGATTGAAAAAATCTGAAAGTAAATCTTGCTTTCAGATCGCAAAGGAATACACTTCATTTTGCATCCAGTCACAGGGGGAACGTTGTAGGCTCGGAGCCAAAGATAATATAAAAGATGTGCTTTGAAATGTTTCTGAGGGTGGCGACTGGATCCCTTTCTCTCTCCCGAACACACTGTCCTAGTGTAATTGAAGAAGGTCCCTGAAGACATTTGGCAGCTCCATTTTATGTTTTTCTCTCCAGAAAGTCGAATGAATTAAAATTCCAGTTAGGCTAAATATTTTCCTTCACCAAAAAGAAACTCAGCTCTGGGTTTTTGGTTGTTGTTGTTGTTGTTGTTTTGGCTAATGTTACATGTAAATTAAAATGAATATTAATTGTATTTCTCGTTCTCTTCATTTCAACATACATGTTCTGCATATTTAAACTTTCCTCTGGAGTGTCTAAGCACAGCTGAGGTATTTAGATAAGATAATTATGCCATATGTTTTCTTCTCTAAAACATACATTTCTGAGTAAATTCCTAAAGAAATGGTATGATATATGCCATCACAGATCTCATTTAGATATGCAAAGAGGGACCACTTGGGTTGTAACTGAAGGGAAGACTTGTTCCCGGGAGGTCATTCTTCTCTTTCCGCGTTCGTTCGTTCATGTGGCACAGCGTGACTATCGATAAACACACCTGCTTCAAAAAAAAGGAAAGCGGACGCTGGAACCAGCCCTTGGATCGAATCCTGCCCCGAAGGAAGGGGCCTGCCAGGGGCCAGCCAGAGCGTCAGGGCGGCGGTCCGGGAAGAGTCTGCGATCGAGCTGTGCGGCTTTTCATACACAACGGGGTCTTCCTTTTGGGGGCAGAGGCGGGCTGGGGCTGGTGGTGCTTCACGCTGTGGGGGGAAGCATGAGCCTGTACCCCGCAGGGCACGTCCCGCGCGCTCTCGGGCCTGACCCTGAGCCCCAGTGCTGCTCCCCGTGATGGAGCCCGCAGTTTGTGCATCTGATCCACGGGCAACTTGAGTGTTTTCAGGAGCTCATTGGTCGCAGACGCAGTGTACGTTGAGAATGTGTGCGTGTCCCGAGCCCTTCGCTCTGGACCGGTGCCGTGCAGAGGACCCCCGAGTGAGCAGCCGGCAACGCGGCGGGAGCAGAGCAGAGGTGCGCGGGGCAGACGCGGGTCCTCGGTGCGACCACGCCGAGTCGGCGTGTGGCCTGCAGGCCTGGGCTTCGCAAGCCGCCGCCTTCAGGGTAAACTCCACACACGGCAACAGAATACTGATATGAATGCACATGCAGGCATTTAAAATACAGCATTTGTGTTTTGTGAATCTACCAACTCCGTAGCTTGACTCAGAACGCGAACGGCCCTTCTTTAAAGATGTGCGGGAGGTGCGGGCTGCACAGTTTATATTTCTAGTCTTGCCCAGCCGTCCTCGCCTTCGGACCTGGCTTTGTCTCTTCGGGCTGGGTCGTTCTTCAAGAAGTAATGCCATCTTCAGTAGGAGTCGGCCCTTCTTTGGATTTTGTGGGTTTTGAGATGAGTGTTTCTGACATACGTTGCGTCACACCCGCGAAGGTTGTCGCTGAGCTGAAGGGTCGTGTAGGCACGAGGCATGTCCCTTCGGCAGAAGGATCCATCCGTGGCGCAGTGAGGGCAGAGAACGTGGTCAGCTTAGCGGTTGGCATTTCCTGACCGTGGCGTTTGCTGTTCTGGTAGCGGAGACTCGAGGGAGGAAAGGTCCTTCTCTTTTACCCCCCAGGGTGTTTCTCACATTGCTCTTGATTGCTGCTCTTCCCTGAGACTTAGAGCCTTTGTGCATATGCGCCTCTGGATGCTTTGTGTCTGCGTGTGAGCAGAGCGGTTTCCGTGGTCTTCCTCTGCGTGAGCAGTCAGCACAGAAACTTCCACGAACGCATGTAGTATGGAGTTAGGTCAGCTTGCTGTCGCCGGGAAAGAGAGGACCATCTCAGACCCCTCTGGGGAGACTGACCTATCACACACACTTGTATGTGGTGTGAACATGCACACACACACACACGCACAGTGATAAGACAGCCCTTTTGGAAAGAGTCCTGTGATAGAAGCCCAAAGAGGAGCATTTCAGGGACCATCCAGCGCTCTTTCCAGTTTATTAAAGGACATTAGAACAAGAATTCTGAAACTGGCCGTGATGGAGCGTGGGGCTGGGCAATCCCTTAAATTGCAGACAAACATTTTATATTTTCCCAGCAGTCAGATTGGAATTCACAGCTGTATAAAAGGAAGCCAGTTAAACAGTTAAATGTTATGGACAGTGACATCAGGAAGTATTTTCCTCACTGGATTCCTTTAGAAATTGCTGAGAGTCTGTGGTGTTCATTATGGTGGCTTCTGTCGGGGGTCTCAGTCTGTCAGAATGTCTCCAGAGGCGCCCGGCTGCTGTCCTTCCTTGCCACTGGCCAGGTTCCTCCGTAGACGAGAGGAGACGGATTGCCCGAGCAGGCAGGGTCGTTGGGAGAATGAAGTGAGACCCTCCTTAGGAAGTGCCTGGCTCTGCACTGGTGGTGACCCCACCTCCTTGATCAGGAGGAAGACACGAGAAGTTCTTGGGACTGTTCCTTCCCCAGGGAGCCTGTGGCTGCCCCCGTGAAGGAGAACGTGCCTGTCCCCAGGCTGCGGACCGCTCTCCCCTCCTTCCCTAAATGCCCTGGCCAGCACCACCTCGCAGCCAGCTCAGCCCCTGGTGGTCACAGGTGAGAGGCGGCCCGGGGGACAACAGCCTTGTTCTCCCTACAAGGAGATACTTGTCTGATCACAGGGGGACCACTGCAGATGTGGAGGGGAGCCCAGACCCGCAAAAGCGCTGTGGTTGGGGCAGGCGGGAGGGCAGGCACGGGGGAGCAGGTGGGGACAGGCGGGGCGGGGGGCAGGCAGGAGCTGGTCGGGCTGGGGTGGTTGATGCTAGTGTAAGGTGGAAGCTTTCTGTGCAAAGAGACTCACACCCAACATTCACTTATTTCCAAGGGGTCTCTTTAGAAATAACTTTTGGGGCCAATGACCCTTGTTAGCTGACGGCTCCTCTCCTAGGCTGCGCTGCATCCCTGGTGCTGAGAGGCGCCCGGGTTCCCACGACTCTCTCCTCTCCCTGCTGCGCTCCGTCCTTCAGTGGGAACCATGGCGCTTTCCCAACCCTGCCTCTTGCAGGTGTTTCGGTATGTGGCGATGCCATGAAATGCCTGTTCCTCAGGATGGTGCTAGGATACATTCTGTTCTTCCAAGGTTTGAAATCACTCAAAGGCAGAAACCATCTGATCTTCCTGCTTGCTGTCTGTCTTTATGTAGATGCTTGTAGAGGAAGGAAATTGATCCGTTTCTTCCCCTGACTCCTTTTCTGTCTATAGGTCTTGGGCTTGCTTGAGTTAATTTTAATTCGTACGTTACAAAGAAGTTATGTTTCATTCTGGATTTTCAGGTTTACTATTCATGAAATATTGTAATCTTTTCTATTTGCATTTAGAAAATGGTTTGTAATTTTTTTATTGCTATTTTTGCAAATATAGTGTATTGCCCTTTTTTTCTTGATTGCAGTAAATGGAAGTTGTCATTTAAAAAATGATACATTTCTCATTTTAATATTTTCCAATATGCATATGTCTTTATCTTTAGTCTTTGCTTTGCTTTTCTTGGTTTCCTTTTTCCTTCCTTCCTAGCTTATGGGTTGAACACTCAACATTTCTTTATTTTTCATTTTATTTTTTGGTGTGATAATGAAAATATATCATGCTGTGAGTTTTCCTCTGAGTACATCTTTGGCTGTACTGTATATCTAGCTTTTGCTATACAGGCAGACCTTATGGATCCTGCGGGTTTGGTTCCAGACCATGGCAGTAAAGCTCAATATTGTATACTAAAACAAGACAAATGAATTTTTTGGCTCTTAAGTACACGTAAAAGTTATGCTTTCGGAAAAGTTATGTTTATATTGTAGTCAGCTAAGTGTGCAATCATAGCACTTTGTCTAAAAAAGCAGTGTACGTACTTTATAAAATACTTTATTGCTGAGAAATCCTGACCATTTCTCAGGGTCGGGGTGGTGGTTGCCGCAGGTTGAGGTCGCTGTGGCAATTTCTTAAAACAACATTGAAGTTTGCTGCATTGATTGACTCTTCCTTTCCCAAGTAGCTTCTCGGTAGTGTACCGTGATGTTGGATACTATTATACCCAGTTGGTGTCAGTGCTCTCAAACCCTGTCACTGCCTTATCAATTAAGTGTGTGTCATAGTCTCAGTCCTTTGCTGTCATTTCAACAGTCTTTGCCGCATCTTCTCCAGGAGCAGATCCCATCTCAAGAAACCAGTTTCTTGGCTCCTCCACGAAGAGCATCTCCTCGTCGGTTAAATCCTAAGATTGCGGTGATTTAGCCCATCTTCAGGCTCCACTTCTAACTCTGGTCTCTTGCTGTTTCCACCACATCCTCAGTGACCTCCTCCCCTGGAGTCTTGAACCCCTCGACATCATTCATGAGGGTTGGAATCAACTTTTTCCAAACTCCTGTTTGTGTTGATAATTTTGACCTTTTCCCATGGATCATGAATGTTCTTAGTGGCATCTAGAATGGTGGATCCTTTCCAGAAGGTTTTCAGTCGACTTTGCCCAGATCCATCAACCTATGGCAGCTATAGCCTGAGGAAATGTATTAAATCCTAATACTGGAAAGTCAGAATTGGATGTTGTTCACACAACACGAAGACGCTGTGAATCTCAAAGCATGTCTCCACCAGAGCCCTTGGGTGACCATTAACACTGAGCAGTAACATTGTAAAAGGAATCCTTTGTCGTGAGTAGTAATGTCTCAACAGTGGGCTTAAAATAAAAAGGTAAACAGTATTGTAAACAGATGTGCTCTGTCATTCAGGTTTGGTGGTTTCATGTAGAGAGGACAGGCAGAGTAGATTTAGCCCATTCTTCAGGGCCCTGGGAGTTTCCGAATAGTCACTGAGCACTGGCTTCACCTTCATCACCAGCTGCATTAGCCCCTGACTAGAGACTCAGCCTGGCCTTTGAAGCTTCATAGCCAGCACTTATTTCTCCTCTGTAGCTACGAGGGTCCAGTGTCTTCCAGCAGAAGGCTTTTGCATCCAAATTGAGAATCTGTTGCGTGCAGCCACCATCATTTGTGATCTCAGGGAACTTTGGGATGACGTGATGCATTTCTACGTCATCACTTGCTGCTTCATTTTGTACTTTTATTTATGGAGACGACGTCTTTCCTTAAATCACAGGAACCTGCCTCTCTGCTATCTTCAGACTTTTCTCCTGCAGTTACCTGACCTCTCTCGGCTTTTGTGGAGTGGACTTCATACTGCTCATCAGCAATAAGGCTCCGTTACTTTCTCATCATATGTGTGTTCACTGGAGTAACACATTTAATTTCCTTTAGGAAGGTTCCTTTTGCATTCACAATTTGGCTGATTAGCACAAGAGACCTAGGTTGTCTTGGGTTTGGACATACCTTCTTCAGTAAGCGTACTCATTTTTTGTTTCTGATTAAAAGTGAGAGATGTATGGCTCTTTCATTCACTTGAACGTTTGGAGGCTGTTGTGGGGTTATTCATTGGCCTAAAGTCAATATTGTTGTGTCTTAGAGAACAGGGAGGCCAGAAGAGACAGGGGAATGGCGAGTTGGTCGAGCTTCCAGGACATACCACATGTACTTGTTAAGCTCCTCCTCTTTTACGGGCATGGTTCGTGATGCCCCCAAACAATGACATTGGTAACATCAAACATCACTGGTCACAGATCCCCATAAGAAATACAACACTAATGAGAAAGTTTGCAGTGTGAGGATTACCAGTATGTGACACAGAAACATGGAGGGAGCCAGTGCTATTGGTAAAATGGCGCCCGTAGATTCACTCAGCACGGGCTTGCCACAGACGTTCCATTGGTGAGCCTGCAGAAAAATGAGAGATGCCTGTGCATAGTGTTTCCAACATCATTTTTGCCTGATCTGTAGTGAAGATTTTGATTTTTTTCCCTTTGGGCTAAGGATTTGGTCAAACAATTTTTAGTTGACTTATTTTTTTCTTTGTCTGCTTTCCAGTACAACCTATTTTTAGCTGATTTCTGTATATAGGGCCTTTCTCCCACTTCATAATGTGTTTCCAACACTAGAAGAATTTCCCTGCGTTGGAGCACTTTTGTCCTCCTCTTAGGGCCTGGAAGAGGGAAGCCTGGATTCTCTTTCCTCTTCCCCGTTCTCATCTGGGTGACCTCTTCATCCTCTGTAGGTGGGAATGATTCCCTTTCTACCATAGAGGCCTTTGCTTTGGAAGCCATATCCCTTTTTTTTTTTTTTAAAGATGTATTTACTTGAGAGAGAGAGGGTGCACGGGCACACTCATGGGTAGGGGAGGGGCAGAAGGAGGGAGCGTGCTCATGCAGACTCGCCACTGAGCGTGGAGCCCCACACGGGGCTCCATCCCAGGACCCTGAGATCATGACCTGAGCCAAAATCAAGAGTTAGGTGCCGACTGAACCGCCCAGGCACCTCCCCCCCACTAAGAAGACCGCCATATTCTAAGGCTGGGAACTGGCATTGTTTTAATAAAGCCTTCCGTATTGTGGGTCATGGATCTGGAGGCCTCTGACTGCAGTGCAGACGCAGAGCAGAACTTGGGAATTCCTGCTGTAAAATCTCGTTCTGTGTTAGCTTTGTGGACGCTGCCCCGTCTCATTTGCCTGGTTGTAAGCTTTTGCTGGATGTCCGTGAAGCCACTGGGGCTTGTTCATGTGGGGGCCAGCTCGCTCACCCATCCCAGGCTCTCAGGAAGTGTTTCCAGATCATTCAGGGAGAGTTTGCCTAGAAGCTGCGCTGTTGTTGCGTTGACATCAGATTAATTTGTTCAAGCAGAAGTTACGGGAAGCAGAATCAAAAGCCGAATGAGGAAACTGCTGTTTCTGTAGCTCATGGGAGAAGAGGCTATTTTCCCCAAGACGTTAAGAAGTTACTGCCTCTGAAAAAGGCCCTGTAAGCCCGTAGAGACACGGACAAAGGTTGTAGATGGAGGACGGTTTACAGAGAGGAAAGCAGTCACGACTCTTGGTATGTGAAGGTGTTCAGCCTACGATCAGAGAAGGAAACGTCCTGAGAGACATTTTCCCCTGCTCGTGGATTCTGTCTTCATGTTCTAGGGCTCCCATAACAAAGTACCACAGTCCCGGTGCCATAAACAGCAGATGTTTATTTCCTCACAGTTCTGGAGGCTGGAAGTCAGAGGGCAAGGCATCGGTGGGGTCGGTCCCCTCTGAGGCTCGTAGATGCCCCCCTTCTCCCGTGGTCCCAGGGCGTGTGCCTGTGTCCTCATCTCCTAGAAGGATGCCAGCCACGTTGGATCAGGGCCCACCCTGGTGCCTTGATTCTTAACTTAATTACCTTTTCAAAGACCCAGTCTCTGCATAGTGTTGACCCTTGGAACTGCACAGGTCCACTCGTGGGTGCAGAGTTTTTACAGCTCTGTCAGTGCTTTTCCCCGAATACCCTTTTCTCCAGACAGTGTAAGGGTGAGGTTGTGGTCAGCGGCAGGCCATCAGTAAAGTTGTTGAGGACTCGCAAGTTCTCTGCGGATCTGGGGCTCCGGGACGGGTTAAGGGGGTGTCAACATCTCTAACCCATTGGTGTTCAAGGGTCAGCCATACAAATCTTGAACTGGGGGTTAGGACTTCAGCCTATGATTTTGGGGGGGCACGAAATTCAGCTTAGGACAATGACAAGAAAAAGTTGCATTACGCTGTTGGCGAAGGAAAGGGGAAATTGGCGCTCCTGTGTGGCTGGTGGGGTATGGATCGAGATGGGTTCTTTGAAGAGAAATTTGTCATTATTTGTTAAAATCCATGTGGGTTCCTTTGACCTCGAAGCTTGATTTCCCGTAACTCTTCAAAGTGAAAACATGTGAGGTTCTTCCTTGACACTTGGCTCGTGATAGCAGAAGACTGGGAATGACTCCATGTTGTCGGTGTGGCATGGGTTAGTTATGGTTAAAAAAAGAAGAGGAATTTCTTTATAGTCAAATAGAGAATGTTCCAAGGAGAAGCAAGGTACAGAGAAGTGCACAGAATGTTACCATCTGCATAAAGGGGAGAAGGAGTTTGTGGGTTTTGTGGAGAGCATTTTCTTTGAGGTTGCACCACATGTTTTGGTAGTTTGGGGACAAAGGCTGGGTACCCTGGGGCCAGGGGGAGAGGGAAGGTTCTCACTGTATACATTTTGGTACCTTTTAAATTTCGAAATGTGAATTTTTTAAATAAAGGAACCATTTTCTTTCACTTATGAGAAAATTGTATCGCGAGGTCGCTTATAATTTACATTTTTGAGGTGTTTTAAAAATGAAATTATTCTGTTTAAAATCATTCATGTTTTAAGAGCTTTTCTGATTTATTCTTCTGAGCGCGCCCCACGTCATGATTTGGAAGGTTTTATGAGGGTCGTGAGTCCACGTCTAGGCGGCGCTTGGTCACTGAGACCAGGTTGCTGTGTCCCTCAAGCCAAACCGTCCTTGTAGGACTTTCTTGTCTCAGGCTCGTAGGGCAGTAGTTATTTTTTTCATTCCAGCGTGGAATGTGTATGAATCATTGTTCCAGATTTCGTGTTGCTCAGACACTCCCATGCAGGAAGATACTATTTAGTAACTTGTTAATTGGGCTGTAATTTGGTTTTACCAGGCTATTTTAAGTTACTTATGGGTGACGATGTTGATAAAGCTAGTAGCATGTTGTTTGTGTGTGGCACCTCGAACTTTGCAAAGTGCGTCCATGTTCATGACAGTCTCATTATACTGTCAGTTGAACTTGGAGGTTTAGAAGCAGGTTATGACCATCTTTTTAAGCCTAGCATCTCGTAGTGCGTAAGTGATGACTTTCCTGCTGGAGGTTTCAGGGGGTGTAGTGGCTCTGCTGTGGAGGAGAGCATGAGCGCTCAGCACTGGTGGTCCAGTGCCACCTGAGGCTTATTGACCTTGGCCATGTAGTGCAGGGGTTTTCGGTGGGGGCGGTTCTGGCCCCCAGAAGACATGGTGCTGCCTGGAGACATGTCGGTGATCAGCACTGGGGGTGTGTTACTGACATCTAGTTGGGGGAGGGCCAGGAACGCTGCTCAACTATCCCGCATGCACAGGGCAACTCCCCGACAGACAGCCGAGGCTCCCCCGGCCTCAGATGTCAGGGGTGCCGAGGACGAGAAGGCTTGACGCAGGGCACAGAGGCAGCGCCTGCCTGCCTGCCCCAGAGCCCGGCCTCCGCTCTCCCCAGCTCGTCCATTTACTCCCTCGTGGACGTGTGCTTTAGGGTCGGTGGTGGTGGAGCTTACTCGGAATCCTGACTCATGGCCTTTGTAAGTGACCTTGTCTGTCTTGTGTTGCACATGTGTCCTGCCTGGGAGGTGGGATGGAGCCCGCAGGTGAGCTCCTGATGGGGCACAGGTTACGTGCCTGCACGAGATGCTCCCCCAGATCCTAGGATCTGTCCCTTCGCGCTCTTCCTGGTTTTCATGATAACCACAGCATCTGTGTCCTCGTCCAGGTTGGGAGGGAGGCAGAGTTTATTCCTAGCCCCCTTGCCTTTTGGTGGGGAAGAGAAGTCAGCAGCTGAGCTTATGGTTCGGGAATTTGAGCCAGGAGAGGGAGGGCAAAGCAGAACCCGGAGCTTTTAGGGCTCATCCGGACCGTGGGGGAAGCCTTTCTATAGGCTTATAGAAAGGGAGAGAATGATTGAGTATGGAGGGTTGGGGCTGTGGAGAAGGAGTCTCCAAGGGAAGGTGGCAGATCGAGAGATGGCATCAGTAGCGGGACTGGGGGCCACTGGGGGAAGGGGGTGGGTGGGCAGGGAGCACGGCTGGCACGCTGCTCTTGGACAAGGATGAGACAGACCTCTTTCTCGGAGGCAAGAGGAAGATGGGGACAGACGTTTGTGGCCCCTGGTGGCCCGAGGGAGGTGGCTATGTCCTAGGGTTGCATGTCCCCGAGAGGGGAGGGGGTTATGTCCTAGGGGTGCGTGTCCTAGGGGGCGTTGCCCTGTGAGTCTTGACTCGTGCGGGGCAGGAGCAGCTGTGCGGGATCTGGCGGGCTTTGGAGCTCGGTGCGTCCTGGGACGCGGATGGGGACGGTGGCATGAGAGCAGGGGACGCGTGGGTGCCTGCGAGTCGGGGCGGCCTCCCTGAGACAGAGGTGGGAATTCACTCTGCAGTTCAGTGCGAGCCGTCAGTTATCTTAAAACCAGAGTGCATGTTTTCATTTTGTTTTCAAAGAGAAAGGACAGTCATTCTTGCTTCATGAGTGACCTGTGGACTCCTTCATCCACCTGTCCGCAGACTTGTCACGCCCCCGCCTCTCGCCGGGGCTCCCTGTCGGTAGATGGTGATGCCGCGTGTTCATCTGAGTGAGGGCAAGTCTGGAAGTGACCTTGATGTCCCTGTGTACCCCCAGGCCCCCTCACATCTGCCTCTCCGGCACCACGTCTCTGTCTGCCCGGGCCTCCGCCCGAGCCTGCAGCTACTCTCCGCTTCCTTCTCCGCCCACGTCCAGGGCTCACTCCAAAGTGGGCATCTACTCTGGTGCCCTCCAGTGACTTTTAGGGGGAATCTGAAGTGTTTAGCACAGGCTGCAAGATTGGCCTCTCTCTGTCGCACACTTGGTCACTCTGCACCGGGGCGCCCTCGCCTCCGTGCCTTCCCTCCATTAGGTCCTTGGTGTCCCCTCTGCCTTGCCTTACAGCTTCGCTTTGTTGGCTCACCTGTACTTGTCCCCCCTCCCCCGGCCCCTCCCTCCACATCACCCCAGCCCCAGAGCCAGCTCCTCATTCGGGCTTATATGCAAAGAGACAAGTTCCAACTCTGCGATCCGGCAGGTCCCTGCTGTACCCTCTCTTGGCACCTACTCTTGATAGAGTTCAGGGAACAGTTGTCGAGGTCTGTCTTGGGCTTCCGAAGGCCAGCTCCGTGCGAAAAGGCAGGCGCCTCCCCTGCTTATCACAGCCTCCTGGTGCTGGCCCCTGGCAAGCTGCCCTGCGGCCCCTCGGCCCGAGGGAGTGGGGACTGAGCATACACAGTGCAGGGCCGGTGGGGTCACGGACCCCGCTTCCCGGGCCACCTCCCATGCAAGTGAGCGGCTCACCCAGTGAGCTGGAAAAGCCAGTTCGGCCGATGGGGGTCAGCCAGAGAACCTGTTCCTGATCAGTGGTGTCAGTGGACCTGGGGGAAGAGCATGTTAGTTACAGGCCCCAGGCCATGGTATTTAAGCCGTATGACCTAACGCTGTTTCCCAGGGGTCCTCGGATCTGGTGGCCCTTGTGTTGGGACAGCCTTCAGACGCCAGCAGATGTGCCACCAGGAAAGACCTGGATACAGCGGACGTAGGGCTGGTCTTTCATTCCCTCCCCTCCAGGAGGTGAAGCCTTTACAATGAGAGGTGGGGGCACTTGGTTTGCTGCCTGTTCCGCTGTGGCTTACGTGCCCCCGAGGTATTAGGACAGCTTGGGGAACCGGGTCACTTTAGCACCTGGTGCGGCTCCCTGGAAGGAGAAAAGTAGTGTGTTGAAAGAGCTATTTTTTATTTATTTATCTATTTATCTATCTATCTATTTATTTATTTATTTATTTAAGATTTTACCCATTTATTTGACAGACAGAAATCACAAGTAGGCAGAGAGGCAGGCAGAAAGAGAGAGAGAGGAGGAAGCAGACTCCCTGCTGAGCAGAGAGCCCAATGCGGGACCCGATCCCAGGACCCTGAGATCATGACCTGAGCCGAAGGCAGCGGCCCAGCCCACTGAGCCACCCAGGAGCCCGAAAGAGTTATTTTTGTTTCCTTGGTGGGTAGTTCCCTGCGGGGCTAACCCCTCAGGGATTTGGGAGAGAGGAGCCTAGTGCTCGGAAACGGGTGGGCAGGTGCGGTGTGGGAAGCAGTGCGGTGACCCCCTCAGGACGTCTGGTCACAGCCAGCAGCAGATGGGAGTGACGGAGAGGGTGATGACCCACTGAGTCTACCTTCACGGCCATGAGAGCAGAGGGTTGGGAGCTGGGTCAGACAGCGCCCTCACAGCGGGCTTGGGAGTAGAGATGTCGAGTTCCAAGGTTTTCATGGCAGGAGAATGTAGAGTTCCCGTGTTCTCCAAAATGGTATTGGTTGTTCCTTGGGGTAATTTATTTCTGTCAGATGAGATGCTTTTTGGAATGCCTAGGAATAACACAAACATTTCTCGAGGAGCAGGGGCTGTGTCTGCCTGGCATTAGGCTCAGTTACAAAATGGAAGGAAGGCCAGAGAATAGTCTTTTTGGTGGGAAGTTCTCTCAGAATCAGAACCCCCTGTTTCCAGCAGGTGCCTGTGACTGGGTAGTTATGGCGGGGGTGGAGGGGTGGTCGTGGTGGTAAAATGTTTGTGTGGGGAAGGTAGATCCCAAACACATCATGTCAGGCTTCTGTGCCCCCCGTCCAGTCTCTGCTGAAATGGTCTTTGTCGTACTAGACATCAAGGGCATTTAAAAGCTTGAGAAAATGCTCTATATGCAGTAAAACTTGGACTGTCTAGAATATCTTAGAATCGACTCCAGATGTCAGAATTTAGTTGAAATTTTACAAGGAAGGTATTTTACAAATGTGGTGCGGGTATCGTTGCCTCTCCGAAGCGTGTGGCCGGCACAGTTCTCCCTTCCTTGACGACAGCGTGCGGTAACTGACACGCCCTGAGCTTGACCACGCCCACTGTCCCCAGGCGCGTAGTTTGCTGTTGGTAGGAAACACGGACTCGTGAATCTAAAATCCGACCAGGAGTTGCTAAAGTGAAAGTTCGCACGGGATGTTGGGGAGGGAGGCAGGGGAGGGTTTTTCCCCCGGCCTTCCTCGGGGGGCGAAAAGGCCAGAGAAACTGTCCCAGGGTTCCAGAAGAGCAGGCGGTCAGAGTCCGCCCTGTTGGAGCCAGGAGTGTGGAGGGCCCCTGGGGATACTCTGAAGAGGGAGGGCTTGCTTCCACCCTGAAGGGACCCAGAGCTCGCTGGACGTCCACTACAGCTTCCACACAGGACTGAGTCAGTAAGAAGCTGCTGCTTCACATCCGCCCATGCGTTTACTGCCCAGACCAGGGACCAAACCCCTCTCCCCGTGCCTGGTGTGTGCCGGGTCCTCCAGCCCCAGCACCACTCACGGGTTACTCACCACCAGTGCTGTGACGAGGGTCCATGTCACTAGTTGTCGACCTTGCCTGCTTGCTGTGGGTCAGGCAATAGATTAGATCAGATGCTCAGAGAGGAAACAACTACCTGAATCCCTCCGGCTGTCAGGAGGGTCAGGATCCGAACCCTGGTCTGGCTGGTCCCTGAGCCCACAGGCTTCTGACTGCCCCACGGGTGCTCCCTGTGCACTGTGGCGTGCTTCTTGGCTTTCAGGGGAGCATTGCTTTGGGATTTGTGTTTAAAAACAGAACCCTGGAAGTCACGGGGGCTGAGTGGTTTTAGGAAACACGGAGGGAAAAGACACCAAGTGGACACTGGCGAGCACACAAACTCAAGACTTGGTTTGGGGCCTGCTGTTCTGGAAAGCTCCCTGAAAACTCCGGTAGCTTTCAGGCTGTGGGAAACTGGTGGATGAGAGGCTGTGCTGCTGTCCCCCCTCGGGAGCATCCCGTTCCCTCAGCTCACAGGGCGTGAGGGCCGCCCCTGCACAGCCCAGAGCTGCAGGCGATAAAGGGCAGTGGCTGGGCCCCGGGGCTGGGCACTCTGGGCGCCTCCTGGTTGACATGTGGGGGAACGTGTGTGACCAACGCCGGCCCTGTGACGGACCTTGGGGACTGGTTCCCAAACCCTGCTGTTGCCGAGGATCACGGACTGAGCTTGTCCGTCCCCTCTTCAGAGATTTCTTGCTCAGCAGGTCCAGAACATGTTGCCTCCGAGCTCCTGATGCAGGCAGGGACAAGCCTTGGTCGCCCACCGTGTCTTGAGGCCGTTCCTGCACGGGACTCATTTGCACACGCTTTTCTTGCTGTCACGTGTTTGGAAATTTCCAGTTCCAAAAGAACAGTGAAACACCACCACCACCCCCGACATTATTTAAAATTTTTTCTGGTTTGGTTTATTAAAAATAATTACCCTCTTTTTGTTTCTGTAGGACACTAAGTTATGGATAATAATGGAATACCTTGGTGGAGGCTCCGCGCTAGATCTAGTAAGTACCCCCCCGCCCCATGCCTGAATACGCATCAGAGCTCTTCTCCGTAAATCTTGGTTGTAAAGGTAATTCTGTTTTTATCCACTTGTGTTTCCCTCTTCAGTTGCACGGAAAGGGGACCAGACTTTCCCTTATAATTTCATTTCTAATAATATTACTAGAGATTATAGTTTCCTCTTTTTAAATTTTTTTTTTTAAGATTTTATTTATTTATTTGACAGACAGAGATCACAAGTAGGCAGAGAGGCAGGCAGAGAGAGAGGAAGGGAAGCAGGCTCCCTGCTGAGCAGAGAGCCCGACGCGGGGCTCGATCCCAGGACTCTGGGATCATGACCTGGGCCGAAGGCAGAGGCTTAACACACTGAGCCACCCAGGCGCCCCAAATTTTCCCTTTTTAAAAGATTGATTTATTTGAGAGAGAAAACGTCCATGGGTGGGGGGAGGGGCAGAGGAGAAGAATCCCAAGCAGACTCCCTGCTGAGTTGGGGGGGGCTGGGGGGGTTAGGGGGGTGCTGGATATCACGACCCTGTGATTGTGATCTGAGCCAAAACCAAGAGTTGGGTGCTCAACCCACTGAGCCCCCAGGGAGCCCCTAGTTCTACTTTTGAAACCAGTTCTGCTGTTTCCTGGGAAGCCAGTGAATTTGTTCGTAGAAGCCGTGAAGGATCCTATCATTGCCTTCCTTGGGAACCATTGTTAGCTTGTCTTCCAAAACTGCTTTTAACTTCTGTGGAGCGGAGATCCCGTTACTGTTTTGTACTTCAGATAGTATAGCTTAGCTTCCGAAATGCGCCTGTAACATTTTCATTTATAACTAATTAGAACCAGGGTTTAAAACATACCTGATTTCAGAAGTCCAGCAGGCCGGCAGCCTGTGACCGTGGCAGAGCGATGTCACCCATGGGAGCCGGGGGCAAGCCTGGGTGGGGGGTGCACACTCCTGTTTCTCAGTCGCACGTGCGGTGGCCTTGCTGGTGCTGGCAGTGCGTTGACAGCGGAGCTGGCCCCATCCCCGTGGTTTTGTCCCCTGGCTGGCCCCGGACCTTCTTGCCAGTCTGTGTGTGAGCCAGCGGAAGCTCGCCAGGGGTTGACCTCAGAGCCCCAGGCTGCACCTTGCTGCTCTCAGTGAAACATGGCAACGTTGTTGGCTTCTGGCTAGATGCTTACAGATGAGCAGTGAATCGTAAGCATCGCTTCAGTTGTCTTAGAAACACATGGAGGCAGAACAAGTTTTAAAAACTCCCATAATTGTTTAGCACTTGACATCTTGTCCCCACGGTGGTTATGCTCTGGAATCAGGGCACTCAGCACCTGTCCTGGAAGGGCTGGCTTGGGGTGCCCACGTGGTCATTTCTAGTACTGGCCTTGTCTGTCACTTTTGTTTTAAAAGGTGACAGTTGTCTGGCTGATGGGCCTGCAGTTTTCCCTGCTCTCAGAGTGGTTGCTGGAAAGCCTGTGTGTTTTAATGGTTATAGTCTTACACAGATTTTATCCACTAAGGAAAGAAAAGCCCTTTTTCTTTCTCACAGTGGAAGTAGCAATTAGTCGTTTTTTGCAGGGGGCGGGGAGGTAAACCTCTAAAACTTTATGTATCTCTAAAAGTATCACATACCCAATTTTAAAATAGCCTATCATGTTATAAACCATGAAAGCAATCAGTCTAAGTAGTGTTCAAGGGGAAATTTCAAGAAAGGATTTAATACCGTATCAATGATAAGAATGAGAAAAGCAGCAGAAGAGCTGCATAAATTTCATGGCTTGCTTTGCATCTTTTCCATAAATACATGACACAGAGAGTTTTTCATTTTTTACCTTTGTGGGAACTGCTACAGGAATGTAGAAGATAATCTCATTTGGGGTAATTAGATTTACTGTTCCCTTGAGGGCACCGCCTTTGTGGCACGGGGGAGATGGTTTGCCGGGACTCTGTCCTCCACACAGAGACGTTCAGAGAAGCAGCTCTAGCTTCACTGCCCTGGTTTATTCATTCTTAATGCCACAGTAATTTATTTAGTGGCAACTGCCTTTGGAGCTTTGAAGTCTGTGAAATTGTAGACATTACAATTGGAAGGAGTCGTAGAACTCTCCACTTTAAAAAAAAGAAAAAATCTTGTTTGGTGTCCGTCCTAGCAGACAGCTCTCCACCGTCCACATTGACGGCCTCATTGACGAGAGCCAGGCCTCCTCTTTTTGGACATCCTGCGTCATCTCGTTTTAATTGACGAGCCAGTGGAGAGGCTGAGAGGTTGGGTGTCCCAGCTAGCAAGTAAAACTGGACTTAGGACCTCGTTGTGCCCGGCTGCAGAGCGTGGGGCCTTCCCCGGCCCCACATTGTTCATCCGTCCCTCTGACTTCGTTTTATCTTTCTCATATCCCCTTGCTGTTGGCTGGTCCCCAGCCTGCAAAGATGACGCATTCATAATAGAAGACAAGATTTACTTTTTGAACGTTGAAAACTATATTAGGATTATTTTGAGAGGGTCTGTTACTTGTTTATGAAAGATTTTAAGAATGAGAATATTATTGCATATAATATTGGATACCATGTAGCTGAATATATGGATTCTGGGACTTTTTCCTGAAAAATTAACCTTGCTTTTATTAAATTTCTCTCTGGTAAGAGGCATACTGCTAATATGTCTCTGTGTGGCTTTGGAGGAGCCTCACGTGTCAGGGTCTGTGGAGGAAAGGCGACCACATGTGCCTTGGTCGGGGAGAGGGCCATGCCATCCCTCAGAGCATGTAGCTCTCCCTGGCTCTTTCTTCATCTTTGGCTTTCTAGATTCATCTCTTCATGCACTCAGCAGCCGACATAGTCAGCTTGGGCGGCCATGACAGATTACCGTGGACTGGGGACTCAGACAACAAACATGGGTTTCTCACAGTTCCCACTGGAGGCTGGGAAGTCCAAGCTCAAGGCAGATTGGTGTCTTGTGAGGACTGCTTCCTGGCTTGAGGGTGGTGTCTTGTATCTTGGCATGAGGCAGAGCAGAGAGCCCCAGAGCAGCTCCCCGACTGTCCTTGAGAAGGGCACTAACCCTGTCCCTGGGGACTCCACACACGTGATCTCATCACCACTGGGGGGCTCCGCCTCCTAAAACCCTCAGATTGGGTGGTGGGTTTTCAACATTTGAATTTTCAGTGGTGAGGGTGGGCACAACAATTCAGTCCCTAGCAGAATGAAACCTGGTCTAAGGCTTCCGACTGGTCAGAGGTGGATGGCTGTCTCGGCAGCCCCTCCCCATTCTTGTCCGTACGGGTGTTGAAGTAGCGTGTGCAGATTTGGTTTTTTGCTTTTTCGCTCTGCATTGTGGTTATCGGGTCTTTTTACTTAAGGCTCTTAGATGGTAGTTGAATTCCTTGCCTTAAACCTTAATGACACTGAGCCTGGGACAGGACAATGGCCGCCCTCCTTTAGCTGACATTGCCATTTGACCATGTCTGGTAGTTACTTTAGGGGGGCTTGCTGGTCATTCTGGAATTGAGGTTCCACAGGGAGGCCGGCTCCACGATGGGATGGGAGACAGAGGTAGAATTGCCTGGATGTTCCCCAGTGGGAAGTGGGGTGTTTGGGTCGTAGGTAGGGAACTGTCTGGGTATGGGCGTGCTTCTCCGGACCCCTGCCCCCGAGCCCTCGGAGGCAGCAGCGGTGTCAGCTCTCGGAGCGCAGGAGAGCGGCAGACCCGATCCCCGGCTGCCGTTTATTACATCTGGAAGCGGCCTGAGGAGAGCGACTTCACCGCGGGCTGAAGACGGGTTGAGGGTCCTGGTCTGCTGCTTGGCCTCTAGGTAAATCACGGGCCCCACAGATAACACAAGTCGAAGGACACTACCAGAAGGCTTCATAAATTCCACTGTGGAATTCACACAGGTCTGCTTTTTGTGGGGGCACTGAGGGGCTGTCGTGCCCTTGAACTTCCCAGTCCTGTTGTCTGGGCGCATCGGGGGCCTCTCTCTGTGGGGCAGATACACTGATGCTGTTGGAGGGTGCGTCCCTGGGAGCCGCTCTTCCTCTGTTCTGGAATTGCCTCCTTCCTGACTTTAAGAAAATGCAGCCGATACCCTTAACCCGTTACTTGAGCAGCAAAAGATGGGATCTGGCATGAAGAATAGTTTCAGACACAGTTTAGGTTTTTTGTTTTGTTTCATTTTGTTGTTTTGTTTAGTAATGTCTGCACCCAGCGTGGGGCTTGAACCCATGATGCCAAGATCAGGAGCTGTGCGCTCTTCGGACGGAGCCAGTCAGGTGCCCCCAATATATAGCTGAGTTGTTAGAAGCCAGGAGTGTTTGAGTAAAATAAGCATATATTTTATTTTGAATGCACACATATGAGTGTGCTCGATCTGTTGATTGTTTTTTTTAATTTGAAAGGTAATGAACAAATTGAAATAAAATGCTCCTTGGTTCCCCATCGAAGCCCTAGAAGGCACTGTGAGGAAACGCTGGGTTCTGGTTTGAAAACGACGTGTGTAAATAATTTCTCAAGTTTTGTCCGCTTCTGGCGTGCCCTGACTTACAAATATAATAGGTATTGTGCGGTTGAAGACTTCATGACTTGAAATGTGATAGGTTTCAGGTGAATTCATTTTTCATTCAGAAAATGCTTGTTGTGTGCCTGCTACACGTCGGGCACTGTTCCAGCCGCGGGAAGTTTCGGCAGTGAACGAGGCAGAAGGAAGTCCCCCTGGCACGGAGCCGTATTCTGCTGAGAGAAGAGAGTCAAACTGTATGTCGGAAAGTGCCGCAGGGAGAAGGAAGCCAGCTGGGGTGGATGGGGCCGCTCGCAGGCAGCGTCCGCAGCAGACGGCCGGAGTCCGGGAGATGGGTAGTGACAGCTCAGTCTCTGCAGGAGACTGTCAGGGCTGGCCTTGGAGTCTAGTTTAGAAGAACCCCTGCGCCGTGAAGTGGTCACTCGATCAGGCAAGAGATGGTTGGCAGACTTAAAAATGAACATGCAACACAATTTAAAGCAATGAGATGGCCTGTTCATTAATGTTAGGCTAAGCGGTTACTGCAGTAGCCCCCAAACGGTGTCTCCAATAGGAGAGAGGGCTGGTTGACCCTGGAACAACACGGGTCTCCACTGCCCGGGTCCACTTGCGTGCAGATTTCCCCTGTACGGGACAGTGCTGTAAATGTATTTTCTCTTTTTTATGATTTTCTTAATACCATTTTCTTCTGTAATATACTATGGACTACACGTAACATACAAAACGAATGTTAAGAGACCATTTATGTTATCTATAAGGCTTCTAGTGGACAATAGCCTGTTAGTAGTTAAGCTTTTGTGGAATCAGAAGTTGTCTGCAGATTTTCAGCTGTCTAACCCTGACATTGTTCGAGGGTCCACTCTGTTTGTCTCGCTTCCAGGGGCGGGGGTCACTGGGCTCCAGTCCACGTGGTCGTCAGGGCCCTGCTCTGGACGGTGGCTCTGCCATCTGTAACCTGTGGTTTCCCGTGGTCTTCCGTCACTGTCCTCTCTTGCTTCCAGTGTTCTCAAGGCCAAGACCAGCAAGGGGCCGTCACTTCTATGCATATTCCATGAGTGAGACTTAGTCACACGGCGAAGCCTGCTGCCTCGGACCCTGGCCCGGGTGGCCTCCAGTTGTGTGCCTGGCTGAGGGTCCACGTTGCCGAGGAAGGAGGGCAGAGCAGACTCGGGGGAGAGGGAGTTCGAAGTCACCCAGAAGTGAGATGCAATCTCAGTGTTTTTCCTGGGAGTCTTTCTTTCTTTTTCTTTTTTTTTTAAAGATTTTATTTATTTGACAGACAGAGATCACAAGTAGGCAGAGAGGCAGGCACAGAGGAAGGGAAGCAGGCTCCCCGCTGAGCAGAGAGCCCGATGTGGGGCTCGATCCCAGGACCCTGGGATCATGACCTGAGCCGAAGGCAGAGGCTTTAACCCGCTGAGCCACCCAGGCACCCGGGAGTCTTTCTTTTATAAAAATTATTTGAAAAGCCCACATTCCTCTTCATGGTAGAGACCGGCACGTTGATATTGCTTAGAAATGTTAGCGGTGGAAGAGGTTAACGTATCGCTCCGCAAACTTAGCTCACCCCGGGCTTCCCCACCTGCGGAGAAGTCTGGGTCCAGAACAACTGCAGACCTTCTGCAGTGACTTCAACAGCACGGAGGATCTCCCACCTTCCCATGGCATGTAAATCACCCGTGGGTGGTGTTTAGGTCACGTTTAAGAGGGCGTAACTATGTGTCTATTAATTGGAGAGCCAGCACTTACTGATCCAGGGAAGGGGTTTTAGTTAGTTTCCCCGCTCCTCTTTTTTCCCCTTGGTGGTGGCCGCAGGCGGCCTTGCTGTTCCTTTCCGGAGACTTGATAGCAGAAGGGAGGGGGTGGTTAAATCCAAGTCTAGTCAGACGTCCCTCATGGTCTGGGTACCCTGCCGGAGGAGGAAATGCAACCTGTGCTCCGTAATAGGATTTGGGACGACTGGATTGTCCTTCTGCGTCCCGGTGTGAATACGAGCGTGCTCGTGCACACCCGCGCATGTGTAGCACGCGCACACGCACCCACACTCGCAGTGCACAAGCGCATGCATGCACGCACATGCATACGCATGCACACACACCTGCACATGCGCACGCACGCCCACGCTCACGTGCAGCCTTGCCCTCCCCCGACTCTCCCCGGTTATGAGAAAAGTGCCTGTTCCCTTTCTGAGTAGTGAAATGTCTTCGTCCTGTGAACACGCAGAAATAGCTGTGGGGGAGACGGAAAGGCAGGGTCTTCAGGTTGTGCTCTTTGGAACAATAGTTTAATGTATGTTTCTTGAAAATAAGACTCTTGGTCATATAATTTGGGGGAAAATTAGGTTCTGTGGAATAAAGTGTGCAACATGTCGCCTTCATCTGAGGTAATCTTTGGATGGTACCTTTTTTTTTTTTAAAGATTTTTTTTTTAAAGATTTATTTATTTGACAGAGATCACAAGTAGGCAGAGAGGCAGGCAGAGAGAGGAGGAAGCAGGCTCCCTGCTGAGCTGAGTACCCGTTGGGGGGCTTGACCCCAGGACCCTGAGATCATGACCTAGGCTGAAGGCAGAGGCTTTAACCCTCCGAGCCACCCAGGTGCCCCTAAGGTTTTTTATTTATTCATTTTAGGCGGGGAGAGAGCAAGCGAGAGCACGAGCAGGGGGAGGGGCCGAGGCGAAGGAGAAGCCGACTCTGCACTGAGCAGGGAGCCCGACATGGGGCTCAATCCGAGATCAGGACCTGAGCCGAAGACAGGTGCTTCACCGACTAAGCCACCCAGGCGCCCTTGGACAGTATCTGAATTAGAAACTGGGTCCTTCTTGGTAGGCTAGTTGGCCCAAGGGTGTGACCTCCTCTGAGCCCATCATGTCTCGTAGAACCAGTGTGCCCCCCACGTTGTCTGGCCCTGTATCCTGCACGGGAGACGGCCAGGGGATCGGCCTGGTCACAGGGCACTGCTGCCTGATGCCAGAGTCCCGGAGACTCTGGGGTCAGCGGTTTAGGAGAAGTGGCCGGCTTTGAGAAAGAGCCCTGCACACCCCCACCTCCCCTCTAGCACACCTGGACCCTGTTCTGGAAGACTGAGCTGGGCCTGTGAGCCCCAGATGAATCAGAAGGGGGTGCCAGGCAGGAGTCCGGCTGTCACCAAGAGACCAGGGGAGCCTCTCTGATCCCCGCCCCAGGCCTGGGAAACAGCCGTTCTGTCGCCATCCTCCTGGCGAGGCCCTGAGATGCACAAGTCAGCTTGTCTGTCCAGGACAGCGTCTGTGTGTCAGTCGAATGCTCATGTGGGAAGAGCATCTTAATTTCATTCCCTTTAAAGCAACCCCCCGCCTGGGTGGCTCAGTGGGTTAAGCCTCTGCCTTCAGCTCAGGTCATGATCCCAGGGTCCTGGTCTGTGCCTCCCACTCCCCTCCACCCGCTTTGCCTGTCACCTCCCTCCCCCAGCAGCTGTGGGTTCTCCGTATTCACAGGTCAGGCTGTAAAGCTCCTCCGTCTTAGAAAGTTACACAGGGAGGGCGCCCCAGTGGTGCGGTCACTCGAGTGTCCGACTCTCAGCTTCAGCTCGGGTCGTGATCACAGGGTCGTGGGTTGGAGCCCTGCGTCAGGCTCCGGGCCGAGTCTGCTTCCGAGTCTCTCTCCCTCTGCCCCTCCCGCTCATGCTCGTTTGCTCTCTTTCTCTCTCTAAAATAAATAAATCTTTAAAAAAAAGTCACTCCGAATGTCATAGGGCGGTGGCTTCCTTTGACAGAAGTGTGAGAATTTGGGTGATGAGGGCGTTCACTCGGAGAGCTAAAAATAGAACAACACAAGGATTATCCTATGGTAAATTATGAGAATTCTGGCTGCTCTCTGATGGCTGCCTTATTAGTCTTTCAGGGAATGTGGGGTGGTTTTGCTGATTCGTGTAATTATTAGCTGTGGTTGAATTCCCTGCCGTGTGGTGGTGATGGGCTCTCAACCCAGTCTGACCTGAGCTCTGGACCTTATTTTCCCCTTTTAAAGGGGGGACGTATGCACGTGACATTTCTTTCTTACATCTTCGTACGATTATGACCTGAAGGCATCAGTATCAATTCTTTTGAGTTTCTCACAATAAAGGTTTTCAGAGGCTAGTCTGAGGTAATATAATATTTGGAGTAATATAATAACTATTATTTTCCTTACGTCACAAAACCCCCCCCCATCACAAGGCATTGAGCCCCTGTCTGCTCTCTTCCCTCAGGTTTTCAAACTTGAGATTTGGAAAGTCCTGGGGCAGGGGTGGCCTCAGAAGGCAGTCAGCCCGCAGCCTGACTTCTGTTCAGCAGTCTTTTCCTCCATGGCTTTTTTCACTCTCTTGTTGCGGGGGTGAGGATAGTGGGTCCTTTCAGTATGTTTTCATTGTTTAGGCAAAATGTCTGTTTCCAGCTGAAGAGGTTTTTAGATTTTAATCTTGTCTGTGTAACTCGGGCCTCGGTTCTGCCATCTCAGACTATTTCTAAGATGATCGTTTGAGGGGCTCCTGGGTGGCTCGGTCAGTGAAGCGCCTGCCTTCGGCTCAGGTCACGATCCCAGGGTCTTGGGATCAAGCCCCGCATCGGGCCCCCTGCTCGTCGGGGAGCCTGCTCCTCCCTCTCCCCACAGCTCACGCTCTCTCTTGCACACACTCACTCTCTCAAATAAATAGTCTTTTTTTAAAAAAACCAAGATGATCATTTAAGTAACTTTAATTGTTCTTTTCTTATTAGTTAGAACCTGGCCCTTTAGATGAAACTCAGATTGCTACCATCTTAAGAGAAATCCTGAAAGGACTTGATTATTTGCATTCCGAGAAGAAAATTCATAGAGATATTAAAGGTAAGGAGGCGTCTTGCTTGTTCTCCTCGGAAGCGCCCCCCGGGCGGGTGGGAAGGTGCTGTGGAGCTGAGCTCATGCTCCTCTGCCCGAGGGAGGTTATCCTGCATGTGTGGGGAGACTGCCTTCCTCACGCCTGGGCTGGGTGGCTCCGGGGGGGCATCTCCCCACAACGCAGCAGGGCTGCCTGCCCTCGGCGAGCCCGCGATCCCCTGGGACAGAACCACGGGCCCCCGAAGCCACAGCGGGTGGAGCCGCCCCGCAGGTAATGTCGGGGCGTCTCGGCTTTCACTCTGCAGCTGCCAACGTCCTGCTCTCGGAGCATGGGGAGGTGAAGCTGGCCGATTTCGGGGTGGCGGGCCAGCTGACGGACACGCAGATCAAAAGGAATACCTTCGTGGGCACCCCGTTCTGGATGGCGCCTGAGGTCATCAAACAGTCCGCCTACGACTCAAAGGTAAGGCCCGGCTCTTCACGGTGGCCGACTCCGGACA
Source organism: Mustela erminea (assembly GCF_009829155.1). NCBI lineage: Eukaryota > Metazoa > Chordata > Mammalia > Carnivora > Mustelidae > Mustela > Mustela erminea. The sequence continues at coordinate 12,396,016 of NC_045628.1, forward strand.
GTTGTCCCCTTCGCTTCGACCTTGCAGCCTTTCCCAGCGGAGCGAAGCGAGGTCCTTGAAGTGAGACCTAAAGGTGGTTCTCTCAGACCTTGGTCGGAGAGCAGGTGTCCTCTCCCTCTCCGTCGTTCAGTGTCCTCCACTCACCCGGCCCGCAGTTGCCGAGGTTTCCAGCTTCAGCACCGGTGCTCGGTGGCGGTGGGCGCCCCGAGAAGGAGCAGGGGACGAGGGTGGCCGGAGCGGCCTCGGGCCTGGTGACACGTCCAGGTGGAAGCACGGGGGCGTGTGGGGCCGCAGAGTGGAGCATGCGGGGGGGCCCCCGGGCAGACCTCGGAGCGGTGTTCCGGGGACAGGCAGAGAAAGAGGCCCCGCAGAAGCAATGGAGAGTCCACGAAAATAGAAACCCAGAATCTGGAAAGAATATGCCTTTAGTGATTGCTACAGATTTTTCCTCTCGTTATTTTCAATTCTGCGTTAGGATCCTTATTCCCAGAGGCTCCTTCCTAACATGACGCAAACCGTGATTCCCCTTTTCTGTGTTTTTTACCTGTCATACATGGTACTCTCCAGTTTTTCCTGGTACCTTCAACTTTCTTTTCTTTTTTTCTTTTCATTTCTTTCTTTTCTTTTCTTTTTTTGAAAAAAGATATATTTATTTAAAGAGAGAGAGAGCGCCTAGAGGTGGGGAGAAGGAGAGAGAATCCTAAGCAGACTCCCCGCTGAGTGAGGAGCCCCCTGTGGGGCTTGATCTCGAAACCCTGGGATCATGACTTGAGCCGAAAACACCCAACCAAGTGAGCCACTCAGGTGTCCCCTTCAGCTTTTGTAAACTTCTTTAGTATAGACTAAACAACCTACGGCTCTTGCCTCAGGAATCCCTGATTTAACTGCCCTCTCCCCCCGGCTGCCCACTCTCACACTGTACGCAGAGTACTCGCAAGGCCACAGAGAACCGGCTTCTCTGAATCGACAATTTCTAGGCAAACCCGTGTTTAACTCCCATACGTTTACATGCCAGCGTTGTTTCCTCTTTTTAAATGGGAATCTTCTAAATAGACAGTTGACTTCCCAGCTTGTTGAACACGGCACGCAGAGCATAGAGCAACCTTTCCTCCAGCCCTCAGGGTTCCATTGTAGCTGTCGGCTGTTGAAAGGACGGGGTGGTACCGGTGGGGTACCTGGTGGGGCCGCAGGTGTGCCTGGTGCTAGCCTGGCAGAGACGGACCTGGCTATCTCACTTTTGAGTTGTCGTGGTGGCCGTGACTGTCATAGTCCCCCTGTGGCCTTGGCAGCCATGGCCTGAAGGTGACTGTTGGGTCTTCCGTCCCCGGTGTGACAGCTGCGCAGTGTTCACTACACTTGTTGCTCATTGGCGTGTGGCCCTGTGTGAGGGTTTGCTCCAGGGGAATCTCAGCAGCCAGTTCGGCCATTGGGGAGCTGTCAGTTTGGGACTCGGCAGGAACTTCTGTGTTTAGTCCTTTCTCTTTATTTGAGGCTGAGGCCCATTTATCCGAGTTCGTCCATCTAGAGTTCGGTAGGCGCTAGAATCCGCATTTCTGAACTCCTCTGATCATACTGTGCCAGTGTACCTTCTCTTCCCGGGAAATGAGCTCCTCAACCACGGGGCTTGTGAATCTGGACTCACACCTTCTCTTTCCATGATGAAACGCCCACCACGGCTCACGCGACAGCTCACTCGACCTTGCCCTTGCTGCCTGTCTTCCTCCTTTGGGGCCACTCTGGACTTTTGCCCAAGATGGGGCCTCTAGCGGTAGAGATTTTCCTGTATTATAAGGCTTGGCCACCTTTTTCCCGGAGTTCTTGCCAAGATCAGAACACTCAGATCTCATCTGTGGGTGTTTCAGGTTCTTGTGTGTATTTAAAGATGCTGTCTCCAGCTCCGGGGGCACGCACTTGGTTGGGGAGCATGAAAAGCTACGCCACTCTTCTCTCTACCCTTTAACTTTACCTCTTCGTCTGGCCTATATCGAAGGCTAAATCTTTTCATTTTCCCGAGTCATACCCAACACCTCTGACCTGGAAATCACGTGCAAAAATGATGTTGATGTGAAGTTTGCTTCCCAGATTTGTTGACCCAGGAGGTGTGGAAAGTGCAGATAAGGCTGATGTCTATGTCTGAGTCTGGGACCTTGGGGGTAATGTGACATTAGTTCGCTCCCATTAGGTGTGGCTCTGGACTAGCAGCTTTTTTTCACAAAGGGTCTTTTTCTGCATTTGCTTTGTGGATATTTTTCTAGGGACTGCCTCCCTTCTCAGAGGCTTGCCTGGGAGGCGGTGGAGGCTCTTGGACGGCCATGGGTGGTCTCCTGGTACACAAACATATTTGGCTTCTTTCCAGTTACCCTTTCCATTCTTTGCCTTAGGTGTCTGTCTAGACATATTTCCCGTTAGTCTTTGCTTTCTGTTGAACTCACAGCCCCATGGTGGCAGGATTCTGTTACTGTTGTTCGGAACCCTTGCTCCCATCATTCTCATTTTTGGACGCTCCCTGATTTTCAAAGGAAGGTCAGGTTAGGATAAGGCTAGAATGCCCCTGCTTCACTAGCATCATCTTTACTGAACCAAAGGGCATGTAAACCTTAGTTTTATGTACGTTGTCGACATGAACGCCTGTTGAAGCAGTATCTCTGACCCCTTGTCATTTGTCCAGACTCCTTAGGTGTCCTGAGCATGTTTGCACATACGGGACATCTTCCATTGGTCTCAGTTCTTCATCTAAATACAGCATTACTAGATCATGATTGTCCGTCTGTCTCAAGCCTTCATTATTACTGTTATTTTTAAGGTGAAGTAGGCTAGCTTGGTTTATTTTAAGAAGTCTTGAGATTTTGGAGATGGTGCCAAGGGAGATAACTGCTCTCCCACAAAGAAGGGTTTGCTTTCCATGTCTGAGCAGGGTCTTGGCTGAAGAATGTTAATTACCCCCTACCCCCTGCTTTCTTTGTAAGGTTATTATGGTGGTGTGTTAGCAAATGGATTGGACTTGTATGAAAACATTGTCTCTGTTCGATGTCTCTTTCTCTGGATTCGTTCATTTGGTTATTGCTGTAGTTGTGCCTAGGGCTGAATAATTTACATCTTCAGTGAGTGATTGCAGTCCTGGGTGGCTCTGGCAGAGAGTGGGGAGGGCAGAGGAGTTGTGTGCGGAAAGTCAGAGCAAGCTGGGGAAAGCTTCATAGACATAGAGCTTTGCAGCCCCTCAGAGATGAGGTGGGGGTGGGTGTTCAGACCCAAGTCTGGTGTGGGAATGGAGTGACCTTTGCATTTGGATTTTAGATTGTGGTGAAGAACGCAGAAGGGGGTGAGGCTGGAGAAGGTGCCTTGGCCTGCTGACTGAAATACCCCGCAGACACTGAGAAGCCAGTGTCCATAGTCTCTTGTAAATAACTTTTACCTTTTTTGGTCTCAAAAGCAGTATGTACTCTTTAATCTGGAAAATGTTGGAAAAAAGGAGATAAAAAAAGAAAAACATCTGTAGACCTACCACCCCAGCACAGGCTAAGTTATTTTGGTGTCCGGTCATCTCTGAAATAACTGTTTGCCGTCTAACCATGGTGAAAAATGGAACTAGGTGATATGTTGATGGAAAAAAATAAGATCGTTAAAGATAAGGGAAGACTGGCAGTGTTAGCCCACCAGTTTTTGGAATCTGTCTGGTTTGCTTGTCCATGGCGGCCTGTGAAAAGCAGGATCAGAAGCTAAAGATCACAAATAAGATTTTTTTGTCACCATTACATGTGTGAATTTTAAACAGATTCTTGGATTGGTGGCTCATATCCATTGGCTCATTCAACTTGATCACTGGTCTCAACCCCTGTAGCTTTTCCAGAATTACTGCCTTCACCACGAATTGCCATGAGTTTTCCTAATTCAAAGTTGGGACTTTTTCAGCATTTTTACTTTCTAACCGAGACATTCATGGAATGGATAAATGGACTGACAGGCCTTTTCTGTGTCTTTTGATGCTTTCTGGAATCAATGTATTGACCACTTCTTTCAAGTCCTTTGCAGATCTTGGGGCTGTGATTTCTATCATCGTTTTCCAAATTTAGCAGACTTGTTGGTGATGAGCATAAGAGGACTTCTGAATCTGATTGTTGCCTTTTTTTAGCAAAACCAATACAAAATAGACAAAGTAAATAACCATTGGTAGTCTTGAGTTGGGCATGCGCTTTGATCATGATCTGCCATGTTTTTTGACCATGGGGCACATTTTGTCTTGGGTAAGACGCATGCCATGAAAACCAGGCAGTTTTTGTCTTGAATTTCCTCAGTAATTAGCCTGAATTTTCTAAGTGCACCTTCAGCATTCTGCAGATGAGCAAGGCTTCCTTCAGAAACGCAGCCCTTAGGGAATCGGATGTGAGTTTGTTTCCTGAGTCCCCGAGACTAGTGTTTTCCAGTGTTTCTTACATTGAGCGTAGCTCGTGCTCTCCTCACACCAGTCTGTCTTGGGAAATGAATCTGCTGCTTTCTTCGCTCCCTTTTTGCTGCTTAAGGCACTGGTTCTTCCCAACCACCATGGTGCTACCCAGGGAGCCAAAAGGCAGGATTCTTAGTTCTTTTTTTCCTTCCTCCTTCTCTTGATTATAGAGCCTTGCCTATGGTTCCTTTTAGAATATTTTCTGCATATAAATTTTTTATAGCATTCAACATTGTGTTGTATCTGCAGCTCTGCAGCCAGCTTACTTTTACTTAATTAACAGGATATTGCAAAGATCGAGAGTGTTGTCTATTCATAGCAACCTAACCCCTACCGAGAGGAGTCCCTGATCTTCAGTACCAGAGAACTCTGTGTCGTCTCTTAGGAGCATGCTATGGGAGCTGTCCATGCGGGAAGTCAGTCTGTTTGCAGGGGTCTGTGTGTAGTTTAGAACACCTGCCCTTACAACTTCTGTTGGGCCCATATTGGAAACCACTGTTTGTTTTCTCTTAACATCTAATTTTCATGGTTTTCCAGATGGCAGTAAAACAGGTCTCCTCTCCTACCTCAGTCTTAATTGCTTTGGAAAGTAAGTGCCCTTCCCCCACATAACTTTTATTTTAATGCCTAGAGACGTGTTCTCATCTGATGCCATATTTCCCAAAGATTTCCTAAGTACAATAATGGACAAACCCCCTCACATTCGTGATTCTCTGCCCGTCATTGTTGAGCGTGCGGTGTCGCAGTAAACGTGTTAGCGCAGCTTCATCCTTCTTCTAAGATTTAGTGGAAGCGATGGAATATTTTTGGCAGCATACGCCATCTTCTAAATCTAAAATTATTTATTTAGGATAGAGTCCTAGAAGTGGAATTTACTGGTTTTAACAAGCTTGGGTGATCTTACGGCTTTTGCTACATACTGCCAAATTGCCACCAAGTTTTCCACATTCGTCGGCAGGATCGAGAGGTCTAGAGAGGGAGCCTCCAGGCAGGAAGACACTTAGGAGCCCCCCAGAGAAGCCCCAGGAGGAGAGGATAGCTCCGAACCCAGCCACGGGCAGGAGGGACAGGGGCCCCCAGTGTTGAGAGGCCGGGAGCCACACCCCTGGCCCTGGCTGGTGGAGGAGGATCCAGAGAAGAAGTCACAAGCTGGTGCGACACACAGGCTGTGGCTCAGCTGGCAGGATGGCACGCGTTTTGCTGGGACGAGGCCGTACTGGCTGACCCTCCCCGGGGAAGCAGGAGGGTGATTCCTGAGCCTCTCCTCTGAAGACCGTGGCGTGGCTTGCAGGCGGGAAAGTGGCCTCGGGTGGGCTGCTGGCCCGTGCCGGCTTGTGGGAGCAGGTGCAGGTCCTTGAAATCTTGGGACTCTCTGTCTCTTGTCCAGCCGGGAGCCTGCTCCGCAGCCCTCGGAGCTCTGGGGACATGAGCATAGGCTCATGGTGAGAGGCTGTTGGCAAAGGCCACCGTCGGTCTGGTGTTTGGATTATGGTTTGTAAGTGGCTGTGGGGTGCTTGGGGGTCGAGAGGTTGTCCATCAGGGGTCCAGGGGGCTGAGGCCCTGTGGGTGCCAAGCAGCAGGCTTTGCATAGAGCAGCTGTTCTCGGGAAGTCCAGGAGGGCCGGAGCAGGCAGCCAGAAGGGAGGGGGGGATGCTGTTGTGGGAAGAGCTGTTGGGAGCTGTTGGCATACGAGGCTGCGCATTCCCCCGTTCGCGTATCCCTCGCTCCCTGTCTCTGCGCACCTGCTTGTGTCCTCCTGCCGCTGGCAGCGCCGCTCACCTGCCGAGAGGCCTGCCTCCTCCTGGGCACAGGGACTCTGGGATCTGTCACGTTTGTACTGACTTTAAAAGTAATACATTCCCATGTGAGCTAAAGCAGAGTCCAGGCTGCCCAGGGAGGGAGCATGGGCAGAGGACTCCTGATGCTGGTTCTGGAGTCTGATCCCTTTTGTGCAAAGAATTCAGAACAAGACTTGCTGACAGGCCCGTTTTCACCAAGAAGAGAAGCAGCAGAGCATGTGGTGGTGCCGACCCTGCCGGCTGCTGGCCAGGGAGGTCGCAGCAAGGGTCTGTCCCCGCTCCCTAGGGCTGTGAGAACACAGCAGGTTTTGAAGGTTGGCATGTCGGGGTCCTGCCGTGACCTGAACCATGTCTCAGCCTTTCATTTCTTTGCTGTAGAGGGAGGGATCGAGTAGGTTCTGGCTTTCCATGGGTTTCCCGTGCCCAGTGACCAGGGCAGAAAGGCTGTGCGAGGCGGGCTTCGTGTGGATCCCGATTCAGTAAACCGACCGTGACAATACTTTCTTCAAGAGTTGAGGAAATTTAACTATTACAGCATATTAAGTTATTATTAATTTTTAAACTGTTCCTAATTTTAGGTCTTGATCGGTAGTACAGAACCCTTGCTGACAAGCTGAGGTCGTCAGGGGAGAATGTCAGCATATCTTTGACTTTTAAATACACTGTGGCAAACAGTAGACAAAGTCCATATGGCAGATTGTTCATAATCATTAACTTCACGTTAGTTCTGTGAATATTCTCCTCTATTCAGATTCTGGTATTATTCTCTACTTCTGTGTGTGTGCGAACGTTTCTGGAAGACACCCGTTCTGAGTTCGGGGCCCTCTGTGAGGCTCCCTGCTCAACCTCCCCGGTATTATTTCCATTTTGCCGTTGAGGAAACTAGGCTCACAGGTCAGATTTTTTATTGTTAAGATTTTATTTACTTACTGATTTTAGAGCACGCGTGAGAGAGCATGGGTCAGGGGAGTGGCGGAGGGAGAGGGAGCGGGAGGCCGTCCCCATGCCAGGCCTGCCGCGGGGCTCGATCTCACGACCCTGAGAGCACTGCCTGGGCTGAAACCAGGAGTCAGACCCCAATTGACGGAGCTACCCAGGCGTCCCGGTGAGATACTGTCTCCTGTCGTAAGACTTTGGTTGTGGAGCTGGCATTTAAACCCAAGTCTCTGAGGCTCTTAGCCTCACAGCTGTGCGTGGTTGTAAGCAGGTTTAATGGGGTGAGTCGCAAACACCCCTCTGTTCCAGACGTGCCCGCTCTGCTCACTTCTGGCGAACTGTCACGTCACTCCAGGGATCTGAGTCACCGTGGAGTGCCTCATGCTCCAGCAGTAAACAGAAGACGAATGATTGTAAAAGCCGCCTTCAGTGCAGAACTAGAAGGTGGTCTGTGTATTCCGTTTTCTGCTGTGTGTCACCTGTTTTGAAATTATACCAAAGGCTTATCTTTTTTGTTTTTGCTCAAAAATAATTATCTTTTTCAAAACCTTAGAAGTATGTTGAGATGTATTTCTTTTTTTTCTAAGAAGCCTATTTACTCGAGCTTATTCCTTTTGGTATCTCTAAAAATGCTTTGTTGTTGCAGGCAGACATCTGGTCCCTGGGCATAACAGCCATCGAGCTCGCGAAGGGGGAGCCCCCTCACTCGGAGCTGCACCCCATGAAGGTTTTATTCCTCATTCCAAAGAACAACCCCCCCACGCTGGAAGGGAACTACAGCAAACCCCTCAAGGAGTTTGTTGAAGCCTGTTTGAATAAGGAGCCAAGCTTTGTGAGTTGCTCAAGCTCGGGGTGGGCCCCTCTTTCTGTGTGGCCAAACTTGGTCTAGAGCCATCTTACTGGAATTTCCTTAATCACTCTTGCTGTAGTCACCATTGTCTTTATGACCGCGTTCTCTTTTTTCTTCTTCTTCTTTTCTAAATGGATGCAATTGATTTGAGTTGCAAAAATTTTTTTTTTTAAGATTTTATTTATTTAGGGTAGAGAGAGTGTTTGCACAAGTGGGGGGTGTGTGTGGCTGGGGGCAAAGGGAGAGGGAGAAGCAGATTCCGTACTGAGCGAGGACCCTGACTTGGGGCTTCATCCCAGGACCCTGAGCTCATGACCTGAGCCGAAGGCAGAGGCTTTAACCCACTGAGCCACCCAGACACTCTGCAAATGTTTTTATTATTTATCTTTTAATAAACAGAAATCTACTTATTTTCTTTCAGATTTCCTAGCATTTCGTACCTCATTGAGCCTGAAGACTGTTCTCCTTAATATTATATGTGGAGTCATAAATTTTTAATGTTTATAGTAAAAGGTCAGGCTATTTTTAGCCGTTTTTAGTAATCGCAAAGTCTGGCCAGAAAAATAATGGCTAAATGTGTCTTTAAAGTACATGTTTTCAATTTCTTCTTGGCATGTGTTAGGAAAGAAACGATAAATTACAAAGTACGCATGTACCACCCACCTTGCCCCCCTACTCCTTCCTTTTTTACTTTTTTTGTGTGTGTGTAATTGACTGGCAGAGCCATGTGGCCAGACGAATTCTCTCCTGTATAGCCTTAGCTGAATTCTCTCCTGAATTAGGATGCATCTCTGAAAGTTATCTTTGTATTTTGGTGTTACGTATAGGACCGTGTGTCTTGGTTTGTTTCTGAGTCTTCTAGCAGCGTTGGCTGAAGGCCAAGCTAAATCCACCCCCCCCTTTTTTTAAAGATTTTTTTTTTTTTAAAGATTTTATTTATTTGTTTGACAGAATGATAGAGAGAGAGAGCACAAGTAAACAGAGCAGCAGGGAGAAGCAGACTCTCTGCTAAGCAGGGAGGCTGATGCAAGGCTTGATCCCAGAACCCTAGAATCATGACCTGAGCCGAAGGCAGATGCTTAACCAACTGAGCCACCCAGGCGCCCCTTTAAAGATTTTATCTGTTTATTTGACAGAGGGAGATCAGAAGTAGGTGGAGAGTCAGGCAGGGGTGGGGGAAAGCAGGCTCTCTGCTAAGCAGAGAGCCAGACTCGGGGCTCGATCCCAGGACCCTGAGATCATGACCTGAGCTGAAGGCAGAGGCTTAACCCACTGAGCCACCCTGGCGTCCCTGAATCCCCTTCTTAACTCTTATCTAAGAATGGGTGACTAATTTTACAAGAACACCATGGTTTTCTAGTATGCTCATTTTGGTAAAGGAATGAAATGGGGGATGCAGCATTTTCTTTGAACCCCCGGGGAACGTAGCCTGAGATCGCCTGGTGGGCTTCGTTAATGCATCAGGCGGGGGGTGGGTCGCTGCTCCATCTGTCCACGGCGCTCTGGACGGTCTGGCATGATGTGAGTCCCTAGCCACAGTGCGGAGGCTAGGAAGCACCCAAGAAGATACACCCCCACACGTGTGCTCATCTTTCCATTAAAAATGGATTTCTAGTGTCTGCATACTTGCCCAGAGCACACATACCCACCTCTACCCTGCCCGAAGCACACTGAGGAAGAGGACGAGAAGCTGAGAGTGTGAGCACTTTGGAGACACTGGGAGTTTCCCAGGGAGTGAGACAGCACCTGAGGTGACCCAGGTTTCCTGTGGGCTTGAATTTGAGCAACACGACTGGCTGTTGTGAATCAGGCTTTAGTAAGTGGGACCTGAGTCTCACTGGCCATGTCCCCACCCTCCGTCTGCTCTCGTTTGGGCTGTGCTTGGAAAGTGTGCTCCTTGCCATCTGATTTGCCATCCTCAAGGGGAAGGCAGTTGCCGACTTCAGAATGTGCTGTGTGGTTTTGGCCATTCGGAGCCCAGGACCTGGAAGAGGTTCTCACCCCAACCCCAGGGCGAGAGACAGACGGGGGAGGCCAGCACTTGTACGTGGTGAGTGAGGGCACCCGGTACTCTTTCGGCGTCAGAGAAAAGGGTATATCTTGGTTCCTTTCTAGTTTCCTTGCGATGTATCCCCGTTACCATCTATCCACTATTTTGGGGAGGTGGAGCCAAATACTAACACAGAAAGTTAACAAGGTAGCATATGTTTTCTCTCTTGTCAGCATTTGTATGTAAGTATGTGTGTGCGAATGTAAAACAAAATATTTTATAAAAACCGGGAGGTATATTCTAGCTGTCCTAAATGATCTCTGGAGTTCTCTGACATGTTTTCTGTGTCAGTGCGTCTTCCTAGGGAAAGGCTTTTTGCTTTCTCTGGGTGGTTCCCTTTGGCATGTCATGGACCACGTCAGACACTAACTGCCACGTCCACACTGCACGTGGATTCCCACCCGTGGGTGCTGGACCACTGCTGTTGGAATCCTGGCTTTTGTCAGGGAAACAGACCTGGAAGCAGAACTCGATCTTTACATTTTAGTTGTGGGTGCTTGACTCTTTGAGGCAGAAGTCTGTCTTTTGGGGTCGAGTCAGAACACAGGGAACTTCATCTCCTGCTTCCTGTTCTGTCTGGCGGCTTTTTTTCCAGAGACCCACCGCGAAGGAGTTACTGAAGCACAAGTTTATAATACGCAACGCAAAGAAAACCTCCTACCTGACCGAGCTCATCGACAGGTACAAGAGATGGAAGGCCGAGCAGAGCCACGAGGACTCGGGCTCCGAAGACTCAGACACGTGAGTCCCGTCCACGTGGGCGTGCGGGGCGCGCGGCCTGGGCTGGGGGCCTCCCACGGGAGCCCTGTGAACGGGTCATGTTTGGGTTTGTTCTTCTCTCTCATCTGGGGCGGGATTTTCTGTTGTTCTTTGTGGATTTCTTTGTTAATTTTTTTTTAGATAATCCAGGTTGATGGTGATCTTTGTGTGTCAGTATGGGACAATTTGGGGGCCTTTTGGCCTCTTTCTGTTGCTAGTGGAGTTTCCAGGAAAAATCTTTGTGAAGGAACTAGGCCTGGTCTCCTTTTCCTTTTCTTTTTCCTGCCCATAAACTATCGGTCACGTGTGACTGCTTTACATGTATTCTTTTTTGACGATACAAATGTACGTCTTTGCGATTCTGTGTTGTGGTGTGGTCGATGCTAGGGCTGTAAAGCCGCATACCAGAAGTTCCTTGCTGAAAACTGGTGTCAGGTTACGCATCCTGGAATTCTATTAGCCAAAGAGATGGTTGAGGTGTGGGAGTTGCTTTGGTGTATGTGTGGGGTGGGGGGGGGGGGCGCTGGGCCGCCCACTCCGGCAGCAACGAGGGCGTCACGAGTGGAAGTGGGCCCCGCTGTGGCACCTCTTCTGTTCTCCCTCACGCCTCGGCTACAAGTCCAAGTCGACCACCAGACCAGGTCCATGCACCAGGCTGGTTGAATCAGTTTCTGGTTTCAGGGTCACAGGAGCCAAGAGCGAGAACCCCTGGCTCAGGAAGCGGAGAGACGAGGGCGGTAGCTGTGGGGACAGAAAGGTGGACCGGTGGCCCGAACGTGGCCGTGGCCTTGAGTGAGGGAAGTGGAGACCATCCAGGCCTTGGCGGTGTGGTGGGTGTCGTGGTGACCAGAGAAGCAGCCGGGCGGGGCAGGGAGGAGGCCGGGGCACGGGAAGCTGAGTTTGGGGTGGGACATGTGTGAGGTGCTGGCAGGATGGTGTAGGGGCATGGCGTCGGAGCAATGAGAGTGAACCGTGTCACCCAGCGCGCGTCTGCAGAGCACAGTGGGCCGTCCACTGGGAAACGCCAGTGTAGAGGACCGAACTGTGGGTGACCGTGTCCGGGGTGATCTGGGGGCAGAGGCTTCGGTGGGGAGCGGGGATGAGCAGGAACACGGACCCGGGGCTCCAGCAGGCGGAGGACAGAGCAGGAGCCCCCTTGCGCAGTGTCGTGCGGGCGGTCGACGGCCTTGGTCAGGGCAGCTGCAGGGACAGGGTTGGTTTTGGGGTGAGAGAAGGTCAGAAGCAGAGGCAGTAAGTGTAGCTGACACACCCAAGAAACGAGACTGTGGACTGGCTGTGGCTGGAGGGGTCGTTGCGTTGCGGGAGCCAAAGGGATGCGTGTCGGGGCGTTGATGGGAAGGAGCCGAAGGGGAGAAAAGATGCCCTCTGAGAGCGGGACTGTCAGTGGAGCGCAGGGTGGTCCTGCCGGGGAGCGGCCTCTCTGGGGTCCAGGAGGCGGGATGGCGGCTGTGGGTGCGGCCGGTGCCGGGGGAAGTCAGGGAGCGCCGTGGTGACGGTCTCTTTCCTCAGGGCCGGGTGGCAGGGCCTGGAAGGGGTGATGGGTGACGAGCGGGGTTGGGAGGTGTGGAATGTGGGGTGGCCAGCAGGGCTGCGGGGGGCCGGTCTCGGTGCAGGGATGTGCACTCGCTCATGGAGTTCCGGATTTCTCTCCAAAGGGAGACGGATACGGACAGCCAGGCCTCTGGAGGCAGCGACTCTGGGGACTGGATCTTCACTATCCGAGAGAAAGATCCAAAGAGTCTTGAAAATGGAGCTCTTCAGCCTTCGGACTTGGAAAGAAATAAGGTAACGCTGGCTCCTACCACAGTTCGTCCCCACTCACCTCTGCAGGCCTGCTCTGTGGGGGGCGGGGTGGGCTCCCTGGGGTAGCGTGCTGGGGGGTCTCGCTGTTGGGGACCCATAAGGACCCAGAGAGTCAGATCCGAGAACCCGGCCTCTGGTCTGTACTGCGGGCTGCTTCCTGCTCTACAGAGCCTGCTGTGTCCCTGTCCCCGTCCCCCAGCCCCCTCCCCCGCCATCGGCCTTTCCTGAGGCTTGCACATAGTGGGGGCAGGGGAAGGACGTCTCACCTGTGAAGTGACATTCAGACTCTGCACGGAACTCTGTTTTGTGTATTGGGGTTACTCAGAAAAGATACCAGAATTTTGGGATTAAGGTTTTTAGGATCTTAAAAATAAACATAGTGCTGTTGGTACTTAACATGGGACTTTATTTTCATTGGTTTTACGCCTCTTTAAGTTTATGAAGAACTGTGTTTTTGGAGTTGCTTTAAAGCACCGTGGTGTAGTTTCTGTCAGGCAGCGTGGACCAGCGGCTGTTCACAGCTGTCCCCTGGTGATCCTACAAGTCTTGCTGTGCTGGGCAGATGGGAGTCATTACAGAGATTGCAAAAGTAGAAAATGGGCCCCTGTCCTGTGATAGTCACTTGCACCAGCCAGCTTTGATCTCATTTCCATTTCCGGAGTGTCGGTAGTCAAGTCCTGCTGCATAAACCGTGCAGGGGTGCGATTCGGTGTCACCGGCGTCTGCACGAGGGCCACTCCTGGGACCTCTCGGGCCTTTGCACCTAGAGTCCAGATGCCGGTTGGCCCAGCTGCATGAGTCTGGCACATCGCCGCAAAGAAACGTTGACATTTAGTGAAAGAGCGAGACACTCCCATTTAGCTATCACAGCAAGTGCCTCGACTCCTGGGTTGTGAGTTTGAGTCCCACGCTGGGTGTGGAGACTACTGAAGAAAATAAAATCTTAAAAATAAAAGATAGCACAGCAAATAGAGAGCGTTTCAGACTTTATGCTGGCTAGCTTGGTGCCTGTCTGAAGTTTCTGCGCTGTTGAATGTGAATGTTAACTACTTACTTGTCATCACCTTTTTTTCTTCCCTAAGATGAAAGACATCCCAAAGAGGCCTTTCTCTCAGTGTTTATCTACAATTATTTCTCCTCTGTTTGCAGAGGTAAGATACCCCGTTGACGTGTGGGGGGTAGGGGGTGGGGCGTGACAGGGACGTAGTGGGGAGCAGGGTCCTCTTTCTGGGACGTGTCGCCAATCGAATTCGGGAGGTTAGAGCCAGTGGGCACCAGTAGGTGGGGAGTCGGCATCGTGGTCCCGTGAGGCCGCTGGGGTTGGCACTGGCTTCCTGGTGCCCCTCCTGCTCTCCTGGGCACCGGCTGCTGCCCGGTCCTCCCAGGAAAGGTCACTGTCGCCTCCTTGAGTGTGCTGGCCCCGCATGGCTCCGGGAGTCACCAGGGTGAATTTGAGGTTCTGTTGCACTGCTCTCCATAAAATCTGTTCGGTGCGGCCTGACGGCTTTGCATCACACAAATTGATGGCGATGCGAAAGTGTAGAATTTGATTTTAAAGGAGATACCAGATTTCGCAGAGACCTCCTATGCCCCACCGTGCCCCCATAGTTCACTGTAATCCCGTAGAAGTCTCCTTACCTGTTGTTGGGCCCCCGGTTTGTTTCCCTGGTGCACAGCCCCGGTCCCGTCCTCCTCCGGGGACTGATGTCACCTACGTGCTGGTCTGCCGCTCCTTTTGGGGAGCCCGTCCTGCCTCCTGGAGGTACGGCATTGTGCAGTGTTTGCCAGAATAAAGTTTACGAGAATGAAGCTTATTCTTCATCTGGTTAGGAGGTGATTTGAAAAGAAGTTGGAGATACCCTTTCTGGTTTTTTTGGAGTCCCACAGGCTGCCTTTAAGGTAGTCCAGAATGAGCTACACTGGTCCCATGCTGAGCCTGGGGTGTAGAGTTGAAACCACTGGACACGTGGGTTTGTGACAGCAAACTGAGTGACACAGGGCAGCTGGAGGCCCTCCGTGTCACTCCCTGGCTCTGCCCTCGGCTAACGTTTCTGGGTGCCTGCGCTCCTGCTCTCCTGTCCATAGGACACCATCTCACTCTTCATTACGTTGTTTGGGAGGGCGGTCCTCTGGGTTTTCAAGATGTTCCCCCGCTTTCCTGTTAGCCTGCCATGGGCGCTTCACTAGGATCAGTCTGGCCATTAGGGAAAATGATAAACGTATTTCTTACTTTGTTTGAAGCCAGGTATTTTCTACGGGGCATATGAAGAAACAGTGCTGAAATCATTACTTAGAATTGGTGAATTAGTCCTCACTGTAATACTGTTTAGATTTTTTTCAGCTAAGCTGAAGGTAAATTCACGGGTGTCTTGTCTAAGGTGTTTTTATCAGTATACATCATTTTATGGAATTCCAGTAAAAATAACAAAGAATCATTATCCCTGTGTCTACAAGTGAGGCTGTCCTGATGTCGGAGTGTGCGTGACGGCTGATAGAGCCCATCCGGCAGCAGCTTTGGGCAGGGGGACTTGTGTTGGGGGCGCAGGGCAGGGTGGGCTGGGGAGGGAGGCCGTTGCAGGAAATGGGAGAAGGCAGAGGTTGGGCGCTCGTGACTTGTGAATCCGGTTGTATTAGTTAAGTGGTCAGGAGTCCTAGGTGGACACCGGCGGCCGCCTCCAGGTCTGCCTCCGTCTGTGGGGGGAGGAGCGCAGGGAGAGCACGCTGGGCCGTGGCCCCTCCCACCCCAGGCCCTCCGAGTCCTCCATGTGTCCCTTCCATGGGGAGGAGGGACCAGCGTGGTCAGGATGGGCTGACCAGGATGGGCCGATGCTGGCATTGATGAGTTCACGGGAGCTTGCAAAGCCAAAGTCAGATGTGATTGGTTTGTTAAAGGCGACATCAGGGAGGGGCTCCCACCGCGGGAGGCTCATCGCGCCTGCTGCCTGTGACTGAACCTGAACGGCCCTCCTTGTCCTGCGTTGCTCCGGGAGGGGGACTTAGAGCCGGTGGTGGTGCCCGCGGACACTGCTGTGATTTCTTGTGAGGGGTGGGAGGCTCAAGAGGGACAGCGGGTTCCCAGAATTTAGGCTGGGTGGGGGTGCTTGGTTGTAGGAAATAGAGTATTTTGACAGCACTGTGGACCAAAAAGGCTGTTTGCTGGGATAAAGGACCGACCTGTTACTGTTGGAGCGAAGCTGCAGCCCATAGCGCAGCTCCTTGTGGGAACCAGAGCTGAGCGGTGGGACGATGTGTTTGTGGTGTAGACGAAGGTCCAAGTGGAAGAAGAGGGGCGGGTGTCCTGTCGAGTCTTGAAAATGTGCCCAGAAAGTTGTCTCTGCTCTTTCCTGGCGAAGGTGGCGATTTAGGTCTAATGAATGCCGTGTCCACACGCACTGTCCCCCCGAAAGCCACTCGCCAGGGGGAGTGCAGGCTGCCCACAGCCCAGCCCGAGCTCGGCCAGGACTCGTGTGCCCGGGGCGCAGTGGGCCTCACGTCGCGTCCCTCCTTAGAGGAGGTGCCCCTTGATTCCTTCGCCTGTGCGGGTCATGGTCTTCTCGCTTGTGTGTCTGCAGCTGAAGGAGAAGAGCCAGGCGTGCGGAGGTAACATGGGGTCCATAGAGGAGCTGCGCGGGGCCATCTACCTGGCCGAGGAGGCCTGCCCCGGGATCTCGGACACCATGGTGGCCCAGCTCGTCCAGCGGCTGCAGAGGTAACTGCCCCAGCCCCGTGGGTCGGACCATGCCACATGTGCCCCCTGCCTTTCCTGGTCTGTCCGAGGGACGCCTGGCAGTCCTAGGTCGCCTTGGCGCTTTGCTCCTGGTCTCCGGCTGTTTCCTTCCCGGCCACACGGTTGAGGCAGAATCAAGTCCGAGAAGACTTCAGTTCTGAGCTCTAGATGTCACTGTGAAGGAATGGCAGGGTCTGGGGTGCCCAGGGGAGGACCACAGACCATGTGCTTGGAGCTCTTTCGTGGGAACACCCAGTGACCTTGTGACCCTATCCGCTCCTAGCGATGCCGCCTGTCTGATGGGGGCGGCGTATCTTCCCTTCTCCGGGTGCTTTTCTCCTCTCACAGGGTTTGGGGACTTAGGACACGGGCACCTTCTCCTGAGCTTATGCCCATGCTCACGTCTGCCTTGCTCCTGGGAGCCTTGTCGGGACAGCCGCGCGCTCCCTGCCCTGCCGGGGGCTCTGGCCTGAGGGGGCAGCAGCAGAGGGGGGCAGCCATCGGGTTCCCCCCACCCAGTCTCAGGCTTGTTCTAGGAGTTCCCTGGTGGAGGTCACTCCCATGGCCACCCCCACGTAAGGGCAGTCCTTTGGGGTTGCTGCGGAGTGGAGGTGAGCTGTGACTCGAGCTCTACTCCACACCCCCAAACCGTCACTCCCCAGAAAGCTGGCTGGGTCATTGCTTTGAAATTCCCCTTCCGGGGGAGTTGTCCAGTCTCTGCCAGAGGGCAGCCGAGCCTTGATGAGAGTAGAGCGTTTCAGGTCTTTCCAGAGACGCTGACTTGACAACGTGTAAAGAAGTTAGGGGGGTGTTGGGTTGCTTTTGCTTCTTGGCAGTGATGATCCAAGGGGCTGCCCTCTGGCCCGTGAAGCGTCCTGATAAAGTGGGATGTGGGGGCACGACCTAGTCGCAGCACCACACGCGATTCACGCTCCTCTGCCCCGGCTGCGGTGTAGACGCCATCCCCGCACGCCGACCTGCCCTTCTGTGCCGGCAGCACGGTAGGGCCTGTTTACCGGCCGCCTTGATTTCTGAGGCGAGCGAAGGAGTCAGCTGTAGTCTTTGGGTTCATCCGCTCCCCGCTGTCGGTACTCATGACTTCCAGGCATAAAGGAAAACAGAAGTCAGGACGGCGGGACACACACAGTCGGGACAAGCTTGTCTGTACCCCTCGGGGGGTGTGTGCGGGGACGGCCCTAACGTTAGTGTGTCTGTGACTCTTTCATCTGGGCTGGCATCCTTGTTACCGCACAGGCTTCCCCACGACCGAGGAATGACTTAATGTTCCGTTTTTCTCCCTTCCCGAAGTGGCTCGGGGGCTGGTGCATGTGTTTGCTGGTAGGGGAGCCTGCGAGTGTCCCAGCGCTCAACGAGGAGCCCGCCATGCTGGGAGGGTCCTTTCAGGTTTGGTTTTCTGCTTGTGAAGGGCCACTCTCGGGACTGATGGTTTCCACCCTGTCCCGAGTTGCCTGAACTGGTCAGAGGGACACACGTACCTGACTTGATTTCCCCTCTGCTCCCCGGCCCTTGGGCGGCCAACACAGCTGGTCCGGCCCCACGCTGCCCGGCAGCCAGTGTGAGCCACACTACATGGTCCAGGGCTCTCTGGTCACCTCCTGAGGAATAGTAAAGAAGGTGCCAGTGAAGTTAGTGTCGTGATAGCTCTTGAACCCACTGCATCCCAGGTCTTTCTTCGACGTGTCATCAGTGAGGGGTTGTTTCCCGCGCAGTTTGGCATCTTTGCGGACCGGCGTGTTTCACACTCAGCGGCACATCTTGGCGTGAACCCGCCACGGTTGGTTGTGACCTCGGCAGCCGCCGGCTCAGTCCCACCCACCACGGCCCACGTCACGCGGGGGCACGTACTTTGCTGTGATGCATTAGGAAACGCCGAGTCCACAGTCCTTCTCGTCCCCACGCCGTCTGTCTCTCCCGCTCTGCTCTGTGCCGTGCAGACTCTGCAGCCAGCGGGTGACGCGCTCCAGGGGTTCGGGGGTCCTCCGCAGGTCCCTGCGGCCGCAGCTGGAGCTCTTCTGTGTGTGCCCCACCCAGATGGCCCAGACCACGGTGGCCACAGCTGCTGCTTCATGCCCGTTTTGCTCCGAACGGCATCGCTCTGGTGGATCAGTCACCTTGGGGAAGAATGAACCGACTTTGCCTAAAGCGTTTCAAAGACATGTATCGTAATTTGAATTATCGTGTGGACCCTTCTGTGTGGCATCCAGTCCTCCCGTGGCGCAGGCAATTCTCCTTCTGGAACGAGGCTCTGAGATCTGTGGCTACGGCCTGCTTTCCCACAGGGTCCTACGTGATCCTTTGTTCCCCGAGAGACGGCCCAGTATTGTAGACGCCGCAAGAGCGGCTCTCGGCCGGAATGGTTGAGAGCGCTTTCGTTAAGTGTGTCCTCTGCCCTCGCCTGTGAATGGGGGGTCAGTGTTGAGGTCAGGTTGGGCCTTGCAGACACCCCACCTTTTCTGTATTCCAGAGCAAGACAGTACCACGCAATTATCAGAAGCCGAAGAAGGCGCCCATGACCCCACTCAGCCTGGTCACGCCTCCCGGTGGTGCTGGGTCACGGGGTCCGTTGTGTGTAAACCATAGACGCCAAGGTCATGACCTGAGCCAAAATCAGGAGTCGGACGCTTAGCCGACTGCGCCTGCCAGACCCCCTATAATTACAATTTTTAACTGTTTTTTCAGTTTGCTGAATTTACTTAACCCTTTCTTTGCTCTTGGACATCGGAGTTGTTGCCTAATCTTTCCAATGACAGAAAGCCCTAAGAGACCTCCTTGTGCAAATACAATGCTCCTTCTCTGGACCCCGGTCCGGGGACAGCTCCAGGAAGCGGATTACGTGCGCGAGCAGCAGTAATCTTGTGGCCTGGAGAGGCCTCCTGTGGCCATGCCCCAGCCAGCCGTGTGTGCGCCCTAGGGGTCGCGCGTGTCAGCGGGTGCTGCCCACTGGGGCAGTGTTAGAAGTGCACTGTAAGCACAACTGTCCCATCTTTTTTTCCTCCCAGGAGACCAAGCGCGCTCTGGCTTGCTACATTCTTCCTGTTTTTCCACTATCTAACCGACGAAAAGTGGGGTCAGAATCATGACTTTCTTAGTTCTTATGAATTCTTTATATAATAATGAACCCATTGATGTTTGCGCCACTAGATTTTTTTTTATGACTTGAGATTGCCTAGTAAACTAGGATTTCGGTGCTGGTTTGACTTTGTGCACGGGGGTTACAGAAATGACACACATTCACTTAAATTTCTCTTGTTTTTCTTTCCCTAGATACTCTCTAAGTGGTGGAGGAACTTCAACCCACTGAAATTCCTTTGGCATTTGGGGTTTTTTCTTTTCTTCTTCTTCTTCCTCCTCCTCCGAAAACGTCCACGAGAGCCTTTGCTGACCCCGCTGCTGCGGTGTGCCATCCAGGGGCCCCCCCACCCCCTGACCCTGGCCGCGGGTGCCCACCATCCCGGGGCGCACGGCCCCCCCTCGCCGGCTTCCGCCCGATGGACTCGCCCTGTGGGGTGGGGAGGGTCGGCTCCTGCAAGCGATCATTTTATTTTCTCGTTCGTGTTTTTTAATTTTAGCCATCGTGCACATATCAAGGAAAGTGTCTTTAAAAACAAAAACAAACCCTGAAATGTATATTTGGGATCCTGACAAGGCAATTGAGGACATGAAATCTCAGGTACCCTGCTTTAAGTGGGTGACTCCCCCCGCCGCGGGAGACGGAGTATCGCTCTGGTGGGTCAGTGTACAGATTTGTATATAGTGTCATTTTTACGGAAACCCTTTTGGCGTGCATAAGGAATCACTGTGTACAAATTGGCCAAGTGCTTCTGTAGATAATGTCAGTGGAGTAAATATTTGACAGGCCATAACTCGAGTCTATTGCCTTGCCTTTATTACATGTAAATTTTGAATTCTGTGATCAGTGATTTGGGTTTTATTTTGTATTTGCAGGGTTTGCCATTAATACGACTTCCTGCCCCCCTCACGGAACACTCCTCTTTGTACCTCCGCAAATGCAAATCCCCTCTTGTTTGCCCGACGGCCCTTTTGGTACACATACAGGTTGATTTCCTTCCATTTGATGGTACTATTTCTTAGTGTTTTAAATTGGAACATATCTTGCCTCATGAAGCTTTAAATTATTATCTTAAGTTTCTCCCCGATGAAGTGCTCTCGTCTTCACGTTTGTTTGAAATCGTCCCACGGCCGGCCCCGCGCCAGCTCTCCTGTCCTTCCCAGTAGGATTTTCTGTCGCGCCTTGTAGTGGAATCCGCATATCATCTTGCCCACCTAAAAATGTCTGAATGCTTACACGAATAAATTTTATAACACACTTATTTTGCACATTTTTCCTTGAAACGTGACTCTTCAGAGGGCAGTGTACCTGGTGTGTGTGTGTGTGTGTGTGTACGCGCGCGCATGTGACAGCGAGCGAGCGCACGGGGATGTTTGGCACTTCCAGAAAGACGTGCCCACATTCAAAGCTCTTGAGTGTCCTGGTCAGCTCCCTGTGTGACTTTCAAAAAATTGGCCGTTTAGAAAATGGGGCTGGATACTACTTATTTGTGAAATTGCGCTCTCTTCCCAGGGACCTTGATTAAGGGCAACCTTGCTTTCTTAGAGGAGCCGGGGCTGCTCTCTGTCAGCCGTGGGCCTGTCGTTCTCCTGGCCTGTGGCCTGGCCTTGCTGGCCTGGTGGGAGGCAGGAGGAGTCCTTTCTCTGGGGTGAGACAGGGAGTTCCGGCAGCGATTCCCGGCTAAGTACACGTGGCTTCGTGTGGTTTTCGTGGGCACAAATCATCGTCCTCTTGCAGGCGCAGCAGCCCTTGCAGGGGCAGACAAGGGAATTTTGGAAGCAAGGAAGTTACTGGGTCACCTTTGGGATGGAGGGTTTGCTGTCTGGCGCCCCAGTGGCCTGGGCCACAGGGCGGGGAGGCAGCCTAGAGCTAGAGAGGGGAGCGTGCGTGTGCGCTGTCTGGGTTTGGTCATGGACTGCAGCATTTAAAAGCCTACAATGAATTTTTTTTTTTAAAACTAGAATCTGAATGATTAATTGATTTCTGTAAGGGATATGTTTTGATTCGGGGAAATAGAACTGCATCGCGAATCGTTATCTTGCGTGTTTGGTGGCGGCAGGGACTTTAACTTGCATGAGAAGACGTGAGGCTGTTCGCGCTCTAGGAGTGGTTCGTGCAAGGCAGCGCCCCGTCTCCCTGTGCGAGGCGCATCTGCTGCGGGACAGTCCCAAGAAGCAGTGACGCCGCTTTCTCCGGAGGGTGGCATGTGCTGCCCTTCAGCCAGTCGGTGTAGACGGCCGCTGGCTTACGGTCCGCACCTTTGCATGTAGACGGTGACCTTGAGACGACACACTGGAGCCGGTCTCCAGCGCAAGGAGCGGTCACGCTGGCAGGGAGACTGGATTCCAGGTGAGCGGATTGACCCACGGTTGGCACAAGGCCCACAGCCCCCAGACTGTCGACAGCAGCACCGCCCCCCGGGGAGAGAGAGTCATTGTTCTGGAGCCTACCTGAGCACCTTCCACTGACGAAGCCTGCTGGGGGGGGGGTGGGGAGTGCTGTGAGGAGCTTGGACAAGGGGATCTCGCCCCCAGTCTCTCCGGTCTGTGGCCACGCAGGCTGCGGTTGGCTTCTCGGGGCCCGCGGGCCGTGTGCCCTTCCACGGGCTGCTCCGTGAGCCAGGGAGGCTGGTGGCGGCATGGCCCCGCCATGGGGGGCCCTAGCGGAACCTGGGGAGAAACCCCGCCGCCGTGCAGCCAGACCCACGAGGCTGGCACCTGGAGGCTCCCTGATGCCCAGACGCTCCCCACCCCGGTCCCCAGCCTCGCTGCTCAGATTGTCCCTGGCCTGGGAGAGGCTTTGGGCGAGCACAGCTACCACCTGGCGGGACCAGAGGCAGTGGGCTATGTGGTTGGGTTTTCATGCCTTCTAGCCATTCTGTCGTGTGTCCTGGCTGGCTTCACAAGCGAGTGGCCACCACAGGGGGCCTCGGCACCTCAGAGCTGGCCTCGTGACTGTCGTGATGTAACCACAGGCCACACGCCTTCTGAACCCAGCGGTTTGCCGATCGAGTTAGTCTTGTTTCTAGTGCAGTTCTTCGTGTAGCGTTTTGTACTGTTCTTTTGGCAAAACATGGTCCATTTATGAGTGTTTTTTTCTGTTCCCTTAAACAAACCGCAGCTTCCGTATTTGTGCTGTCAGATACGGCGGTAAATGGGGAGAGTGCGGCGTGTGCGTGAGCACGGGGACTCTGTCGTGCAGGGGGACTGTGCATGTGAAAATCCGAGCTCCCGGTGCCATGGTGTCGGGAGGTGATGAGGTCAGGAGAGCGAGGGCCCATGATGGGACTAGTGACTTTCTAAGACGGGCCCCCGAGCCCCTCCTCCCTTCGGCCCTGTGAGGACACAGGGAGAGGACAGCAGACTGTGACCTGGGAAGGCTGTCACCAGACACCAGATCTGCCGGTGCCTTGGTCTTGTACCTTCCTGCCTCCAGAGCTGTGAGATGCGTTTCTGGTGTTTCTGTTCGAGTTGCCCGAGTGACCTGAGACACCGGGTGTCTCTGAAACTCCCCGGGTTCCTGGTAGCTTGGGGGTGGTCTCCGGTGCCCACAGGATTTGCACTTAGAAGTCCCAGGGGCCCACAGAGGTATGAGTAGGGCAACACCAGCACCGAACCGGTTTGGACTCTCTGAGACACTGAACTAGACCCCTTCATCCCCTAGCCTATGGAAGTCAGTGACAGGTGCCCGGGGTGGGGGGGCGGGCATCTTCCTGAGACTGCCTTTGTCCCGTCAGCTGCACCTCCGTTCCCCCTCCTGGGGAGTTGGTCCTGCTGCTGGGGTGTGAGAGAAGCCATCTGGGAAGGAGTGGCTGGTCTCCAGGAGCCCCTCTTCACGAAGGACGTGGAAGGTAGCCCCCCTCCCTGGCTTTGTGTTCATCCCTTGAGTTGTAGTCAGTTTCTAACCACGGACAGGCCCCGCCAGGGTTCCGCCTCCCCGGTTTCACGCCGTCAGCCTCACACGAGGTCCCCCGCCCCCCGCCCCCCCACGCTAGGACCAGCCACCTCCACTCCTGGGCCGCTCCGTCCCCGCAACCCGCCCGCATCGGACGAAAATAAAGACCAGACAAGGTGGGTGATGTTTTGCCTTAAAACGTCAGTGTGCTGGATTGTGGCGTGAGGTATTTTTATTCCCTTTTGTTAGTACTTTCAAACCATCTGGTACACAGCGTAAGGCAAGTGATGAACGCGTCTCGAGCTCCTCGTCCACGGGGACCGCCGCTGCCTCCACGCCCACCAGCCCCGGCTCCGCTGCGCCGGCCAGTGGGGCTGGGGTGCGGGCACCGGCTGGGTGGGTTGCCCCCTCTGGACTGGGTCAGAAAGGGTTTAAGAAAAGTAGGGAATAGCAGCCACCCGCTCTCCACAGAGAACAGGCAAGCAGATTTCGACTAGCGGGCCCCGCAGGTCCCGGAGCCCGGTTCCCTGTGTAGTCCGACTGTTGCGGATACGCAAGGTCATACTGTGGATACCCCATGCCTGGGTGGGGGAGGGGGGGATATAAACGGAGGAAAGAATGTTCTTGAAGACAGGCACAATATATACTACTACCAACTGTGCGGTCCCCAGCCACAGGTGCAGGCTATGGGGGTGAGCACGGGGGGCCGCGCCCCTCATGTTCATGGGGCTTTCACGGCCCCTGGAAGCTCATGGAGACCCTCTGGAACCGTCACGTATCACAAATGGCCCTGATCACGGACATACAGGTTCTCATGCTCGGGAGACAGACAGCAGACACCACAGTGGAGGACCTCCCAGCGCACACACCACTCCTAGGACAGCGAGTGCGCAGACCTCGAGCCGGATCTGGGCCACCCCGCTACGCTTCTGTAAAGAGGAATCACGGAAGCAATTTGGTCCCCTTGTGCCAAGAACAGCATTTCGCTGGAGCATAAAACCCCAAAGGGGAAAGTACGTAGCGTGCGGCGAACTGCTTCTATTAATCAAAGAAGTAAATCCTAACTTATTATTATAAAAGTAGAAAGATTGAAAAAACGAAATCTGAAAATGATCTCATTTGCTTAAGACTGTGCCGTGTGTATCACAAACACTGGAAAACTTTTTTTTTTTTTTTTTTTTAAGAAAAAGAGCACTTGCCCTGTCTTTTGGTTGAACGGATGGGGTCGTACTGCCTCGAAGGTGCAGCTGCGGAGGAGCGGTCATTTGGCACTGTTAGGGACACGGGGTTAACACTGGCGTGAGCTGGGAACAGGCCACCCGGAGGAAGACCGGCGCGGCGGGAGCCCTGTTCCGTTCAGACCGCGGAACAGCTCGGAAAGACAAGGTTAAAAACGGTTTTGTGGAGACAGAGGAGAGCTGCTGTAAAACCAGGTTTCGGTTTCCCAGACAGGTGTTAATTTTACTAGGCTTCGTTAATACAGAGGACAGGCAGTGTCTCCCGGGGAAGCCGCCCCCGCCGAGCCCAGCGACAGCCGTGCCATCAGTACCCGTGAGACTCTCTGTGGCTCAGGACGTGGGCGCGCGAGGTGGAGCTGGTCGCGCTGCGGATCACCTCCATCCACCTGCGACCGGAGAACGAGAGCAGGGTCAAGGGCTACTTTCTCTGAACCTGCGCAGGGTGTTTTTTTCCTTGTAACGGCTTCCCGACACTCCACGTAACCTCATGACTTACAAAAACACAGCACGGCAGGTCGGTGCCCGGTTTGCAACGTGCTATTTTAGCAAACGGGTTCTTGAACGAACTCTCGGTACCCAAGTACACGAAAGCCAGGCTAAGGGTTCCGTGAGGTATACCAGAGGAACAGTTTGAGAACCACAGCTGGGCGCTCCCTTTGTAGAGCAGCGGGATGGAGGGGTCTGGCCTGCTCTGTGCGCTCCTGCTGCCTCCCCGTCTCTGCTGGACAAGGTCTGGAGGTGTTCTGGAGTGTCACAATGAGGGGGCGCCAAATGGCCTCTAGGGGTCGGGACCAGGGTGCTGCTCCCCATCCTCTAACGCGTGGGCCAGGGCTTCCCGCCCCTCCGGGGATCCACATGGTCTCCAGAGTCATCAGTGCCGAGGGTGAGAAATGGGTAGTAAGGCTGTGTAGAAATTCTCTCATCACTGGTCTTTTTAGGGTCTTGTCACTACAAGGCTCAATGGCCCTTGCTACCACAGTGACAAGACCCCCACCCGGTCCAGGGTTCCCAGTCTGGGCTCAGATTTGGGAAGTCTGTCGCCTGGGCCCACTTTTCTAAGCAGTGTACTAGGGAGTGCCGGAGGGGAGGCCTGGGCCTTGGTTTCCCCCCACGGTGCGTTGCCCTGTAACTACCCTTCCCGACGACTGGGTCCGGGTCCTACCGTGCAGGCTCACGGGATGTGGGGATACCGAAGGAACACACACTCTGGTCCTCTCAGCACGGCCAGGAGGGCTGGGGACCCCTGGCCCTGTCTGCTCTGGGGCCTGCGGACCTCCCCCTACCCCGACCCCACCCGAGCTGGTGCTTTAATACAGGATCCAGTTCCCCGGGGACCAGAATTTCTACTTGAAATTTCAGGAACGGTCTGAAATCGGTCAAATGTGATAGTTTGGGTCTTTCCATCTTACTTTGAATATGACAGCTCCTGGGCCTCATTCTAGCCCACAGTAAGTCTTACTAAAAAGGTGACCCTCAGAAGCATGAGGATTTGCTCCCTTCCTCGGGTGGCCCTCCAGCCGCGGCACAATCTGGCAGATTCCGACTAAATACTCTAGACACTAAAATGCATGTTAGAGATTTCAAAACGGGCGCCCTGGGGAGCATTAATTCAACGTTGTACAGGTTAGGGGCTGACACTGAACCAGAGAAGTCGGAGTTTCACTTGCTTCTTCGAGAACAGAGGTGGATACGGGTGGCAGGCCAGGGGACCCTCCTCCTCACCCGGCTCCCCCAAAGGTCAAGGACATTTTGGAAGTGAGCAAATGCCCAGGCCCACAGTGGGCAGTGAGTAGCTGCCCCCAGAAGAGCCTCGTCCATGGGCTTGCTTGGGAGAAGGAAGGGGGTCTACGGCCAGATCTCGTCTGATCTCGGAAGCTAAGCAGGGTCGCGCCTGGTTAGTACCTGGATGGGAGCAGGGGTGGGGGTCATTACCTTTCGAATGTGTATTCGCTTTCAGCCCTGAAGTAGTACACGTGGGACTTGAAATGCAGCTTGAACACATAGTCTTTGTGGATGTCCTCCGACTCTGAGGGGATGGTGAGTGAGTAGCCGAGCAGAGGCAGGCTGGCAAGGGGGTGATTGTCCTGGGCAGAGGCAACAGCGGGGGGCTTTGGAGAGGCGGCCTCGGGCCCTGGGGCCTAGCTGCAGCGTCTTGCCCCACAGGCCAGCCAGGAGGCCCAGAATTCATTAAAGGCCCTCAGCCTTCAATGAAGTCGTCCCCTCTCCCGCGTTCAGCCACCAGCCCGGTGACCCTTGCCCAGGCCATGGCGCCGCCTCCCGCACGCGGACAGCATCCGCCTTCACTTGGAAACGAGGGTCTCGGGGATGTGGCCTTCACGGGCCTGGGTGGCTGGAGCGCTTGGATTCTTCATCCTTCCAGAGTGAGCCTGTCTCCGCACCCACCCCCCAAACCGTGCCTCCTTACAGCCACTGCGCCGGGCTGTGGTCCTTACTTACCTGGTGAGACTTGTAGAAGAACAGGCAGAAGTTAGTGAACACCACCCACAGCTTCTGCCACCCGTTGCTGTTCTTGAATTTCCTCAGCAGATTCCCAGACAGCTGATTCTGAAAGACAAGCACGCCTGTCAGGAGTACAATGTGGGGTGGGGTGGGGGTGGGGGGGCGGACACACACACACCCCCACACACACACACAGTCCCCGGGGCCTCCTGGTAGCGTTTCCAGGCGAGGCTTCCTGCTTCTGCCCTAATTTAGGGAGGGGGCCTCTGCTCCCTCTGGGTGCAGAGTCTGAACCTGATTGAGCTGCTGTCACCCACCTAAATGACAGGTAATTTGCACCCTCCTGCCCCCCCCAACGGTGACCTCTGTACCCCAGGTAGAAGGTAGGAGCACATCACGCTTCCTCGCTGTGCCTGCTGTCCCTCGGAGAGGAGACGGAGAGTTCCTGAAGTGCTGCCTCTCACCCAGGGACCCTCCCTACAGGGTGCGGGGGGAGCTTGGTGCTCCCCGATTTCCGACTTCAGACCCCCGAATGGTAACCCAGGAAAGGCCCCATCACCCCAGGACAACACGCTGTCGGGTGCTGCGCGCCACCTAGTGGCCATGGCCGGAACGCCGGCCTGCCCTAGGAGGCGTCCGCCAGGGCCCTGCACATGTGACTCTCCCAAGGAAGAGTCATCCCCGGACCACACTGGCCTTCCCCACGCGTCCTGCTTGGGCTCCCCAGCTCGGAGGCCCGGTGGGGGACACCTGGAGCACAGGCTGCGCACCCAGACCCCGCACCAGGGACGAGACCGTGGGACCGCCTGTCCACAGCCCTGACCAGCCGGTCCCTCAGTACCCTGGAGACTGAAGGAGGCAGGAAACGGATGCTGGGGACAGACTCCCAACCCGGGGGTCAAATGGGCAAATTACTAAAAAAAAAAAAAATACTCCTGAGTCTACTTTATTCTTCCAACACGCATTTTTAAGGTATGCAAACTTCTTTCTCTTGCCTCCTGGCCCAGGGACCTTAAAGAATTTTAAGTGTCTCTGCCTGGAGTTACCGTCTGATGGGGGGACAGAGGCTACCGGAAGCAAATGGTGCCTCAGGCCGAAAGAGCACCGGAGGTAGACAGACCCACAGACAGGTGGGTTCCCACCCTGCCTGTCACCCACGGGCGAACAGGACGAGAAAATGGGGTGCTCGGAGTGCCAAGCAGGTGATGGCAGCAAGCAAGACTGGGGGAGCCTCACACACGGAGCTGAGTCACACCCAAGGAGGCAAGGGGGGAGCCCTCGCCTACCGAACCCACACCCGCCAGCTGGAGCCCGGAAGGTCCTCCTCTTGCGGCCGGTCCCACAGCGTGCCGCGGCCTACCGTGACCCAAGTTCAGGCAGGCACATGGGAAAGTTCTAACCGCCACCACCACCGTCTGTCCTTTCCGGAACATGCCATGTTCCAGCCCTCTGAACAGAGTTCTCCTTCCCTGCTCCCCACTGTCTCATTGGCCGCTGGGGTCACCAGCTGCACGCAACCCCCCCACTCCGGCTTTACTCAGCTACACTTGTCCCTTTGTCAGGTCACATGGCCCTCTGTTCTGGAGAGGCTGAAGCCTGCGGGCAGATGACTCAGGTCTGTGTCCGACCAGACCAGTTCTCCTCGGCCACCTTTACTGGCTGGGTCAACATCCTTGACCCCCCAGTCAGCTGCGGCCGCGTCACCTCGCTCCCCTCCCAGAAGCCTCTGCTCCTGGACTCCCCAGCGGAGGGAAGGCCTCTGTGCTCTGCCCTCGTCCTGGCACACGCTGCTGCTCAGTCTTTATTCTGGATCGCGTTGCATTCCCCCCCCCCCCCCCCGCCCAAGGTTCTGTTCCATTCCAAAGGGGCCTTATTTGGAACTAGGGTCTCCACAGGCGTCAGAGTTCGGATGGGTCCTCCTGGAGTAGGGTGGCCCTAAGGCAGTACCCAGTGGTCCTCACGACACCTGAACACAGACACAGGGACACCTCCCCATGAGACAGAGACTGAGACTGGGGTGATGCGTCTGTAGGCCAAGAGACACCAAGGATGGTGGCAAATACCGGAAGCTGGGGATGAGGCATGGTGGGGCCCTTCCTCCGCTCCCAGCAGCCCGGGGGGGTAAGCGGCCCTGGTGGGAACCAGTTGGGGGGAATGCGATGCGGGAGCCAGGAGAGCCAGAACGCTCCCCAC
Organism: Mustela erminea; assembly: GCF_009829155.1. Taxonomy (NCBI): domain Eukaryota; kingdom Metazoa; phylum Chordata; class Mammalia; order Carnivora; family Mustelidae; genus Mustela; species Mustela erminea. The sequence goes on from NC_045628.1 coordinate 12,425,278, forward strand.
CCCGATTCTCCGTCTCTGTGCTTTCCCTTCCCTCCTGGTCCCTGCCTGCCTCTCCCCAGGCCTCTAGCGCCTGCCAACTCCGATCTAAAACACCAGAATGCTCCATGGGCCCTCTCAGCGCGGGACTCCTGCGTCTAATGCGGACCGCCCCCTCCCCCATGCTCTTGGCTTCCCTACCACCCCCGGGCGGCGCCCAGCACATCTTCACGCCTTCCCCAGCTATCCCCCCAACTCCCCTCCACCCGTGGGGGTCCTGCAGGAGATGTGAGGGGATGAGTCCATTGCGGGGGGGGGGGTGCTCAGCAGCAGCGGAGCCGGGCTGGAAGGATGGCCGCTTCCTCCCCATTGCCCACTGGGACCAAAGGGCCTGGGGAGGGGTATGTGGCAAGGGCCAGGGGTTCACCTACATTATTGCTATCTTAAACCCACACACCGCGGGGCTTGCAGTCCCCTCTCGGGGGGCCGGTGGACGTCCCCGACGGGCCGGACAGTCTGCAGTCTGAGCTTATCAGGCCAAGTGGCCAAGTCAGATTGTCGTCACCAGATAACATCAGACCCCACTTTTAGTTCATGGGCTGGGACCAACCAAGGCGGGCCTGGATCTGGCCTGCGGGCCGGTTTGCTGACCAGCTCACTACACACACCTGACCACGTAGGCCGTTGGGCAGGCCTGTCGCCCCAGAGGAGCTGGCCTTACAGTGCCCGGCTCCCAGGACCTACCTGACGTGGGGGTCACTGCGTTCCGGAGTGGCCTGCATGCTCCTAGGCTGGCAAAGGGAGTTTCAAGCCTGCCAAGTTCCTGAATCCCCTGACAGTCCTCACCTGCCCCCAAACCCCCCGTGCGTGGCAGAAGCTCTAGTTCCAAAGCGTGAAGGGAGGCAGGACGCTGAGTACAGCAAGCTGGGCAGAAGGACAGAGTCCGTCTGTCCCCTTGGGGTTGGAACCGAGGGATCGTTCACTGGCAGCCCCAGGAAGGCCTGGTGCCGGGGGTGCTGGGGAGGTCCTGGGTGGCGCACCTGGGGCTCAGGGCCTGCCCCTCACACGGGTGCTCCCAAGGACGCTTTCAGAAACAGGCGCGGGCTTTCGGCCCCCTTCGCAGAGGGACTCCGAGAAGCAGCGTGGAACCGTGATGGTCACCCCCAGAGAGTGATCGCGGACAGTCCCTAGGGACTGTCCCCAACACCACTGGCTGGCCCCTGCCATCCCTGGCTCAGGGTCTCCCGTGACATGTCCTGGACCAGGCCCATCTCAGAACTCAGGTTTTCAGGTGTGAAGAAGGCAATCCAGCGCCTCTGCTCATGGTAGCCCGGCAGCAGGGGCGGGGGCAGCCGGAGCCCGCACAGCTCCGTGGTCCGACCTGGCCCTGCCGTGTCCCCCTCCCCCACCTTCCTGAGCACCAGTGACCAGCGCTGGGAGGGGGACGACCACAGCTTCGGGGGCCCGGAGAACACAGGATGTGATCCACACCTCCACGGCGACGCTGAAGTCCACCATGGAGACGCTGGTGTTGCGATGCCAGCACACGTGTACCGTCGTGTTGCCGCGGGGCGGGGCCTGGCGCTCCAGCGACGTGCGCGAGGCGCTCAGGTCATCCTCCGACTCCTGGTCCGCCACCGTGGCCTCGTCCGGGGACTCTGTGCGGTGTGACAAAAGGCCGTGCTTCGGATCTCTGCCAGCCAGGAGAAGGACCCTCCCGGACCCTCCCGGGTGCCAGATGGGACAGGACAGCCGAGGGCATTCAGCTGGGGAGCCCCCTGCACCCCGCCCCGAGCAGGAGGTCACACTAGCAGCCATCTCCTCGTCCGGGTCCCACCCCGTCAGCCCCTCTGCCAGGGAGCCCCGAACACACCTGGGCACTGAGGCCTGGGGTGTTCGCCCAGTCAGACGGCCTCGGGTCCTCTCCCTACTGCCGGCGGTAGCACTGTTCTAAGGGGTGTTTGAGTGGGTGGAAGTTCCTTGATTTTTAGGGTTATGAAACACAAATGTCTATCAACGACAGCCAAACTACAGAAAGAACCCAGGTGTCTATTGGGTCGAAGAAGAGCTGGCGATCTAGCCACCGGAATATTACGCGGCCATCACAAAGGTGAGAGCTTGCCATTGGCAAGGATGTGGATGAACCTGGGGGATACTGTGCGAAGTCAAACAAGTCAGAGGACCAACACCATATGATTTCACTCAAGGAACAAAACATAAACATACGGGAGGGGGAGAAAGCGGGAGACAAACCATAAGAGACTCAACTACAGACGACAGACTGAGGGTGGCCAGAAGGAGGTGGGTGGCGAGATGGGCTGGATGGGGAATGGGCACCCGGGAGGGCACTCGTGATGCGCACCGGGTGTTCTGTGCAACTCATGAACCACCGAATTCTGCTCCTGAAGCCAATATTGCACAGTACGTTCACTAGCTGGAATTTAAATAAAACTGGAAAAAAACGTACATGGAAGAAGTAAGATGTGTCCAATCGATCACAGCAGCTATATAGAAGTACTTGGGTCAGAGGGCCTTCTTTGTTTTCTATCCTATAAACTTCCAATTACATGATTTTGTACATATGTCATAAAAATTAGGAATAAAAAAGACTAAACACAAATGTCCGTCACAGAGATGGGAGCTGCCGGGAATGGAACAGGCTGTCGCCGCTCCGTGAGCCGGGGCTGTGCCCCCTCCAAGGCCAGCTCCTGGACGTGGTGTGCCCGTGCCGTCAAGCACTAGGAGACCCCCCCCCGGGGCCCACACTTACTGTTGTCAGGGGGGCTGCTGGCCAGGAACTCAGGAGTGGGGCCGCTGCTTTTCTCTGCCAAATCAATGGCCATCTGGATATCCTCAACCCACTTTTCCATCTCGGACCTGGAGCTGAAGAGGTGGACAGCAGGTTTTCAGGGTCCGGCAGGGAAAGGGGCCGACAGGGGAGGGGTCGGGCGTCCGCCTTACCTGGCCGCCACGACAACGGACTGCCGCTGGCCCCGGAGGGTCAGGCAGTGGGGCACACCCCACTCGTCCTCGCTTTCCTCGATCTGTGGGACGAGTGTGCATCGTGTTACTGCCAAGAGGCAAGTGGGACACGCAGTGCATTTTCAAACACTCCCCGAACTGGCTATGGCTCAAAGGAACCACAAAGGCACGGAATTGCTTTTTGGCAGTGCCCATAAACTTCCCTCTGCCCGGTAGCGGACAGGCGGCCCCTGCTCGAGGGGTGGGCTCCCCTGCTCTAGGGGCTGGTGAGAACGCTCTTTCAGGGGCCCCGGGGCCAGGCCTACCTCATGGCCATGACAGCTCGCTTCCTCACTTGATTCTAGAAGGAGGTTGCCCGGACATCTCACATGCAGGAGGAGCCGTGTCCTGAGCCCCTCTCAGGGAGCCCGAACAGGGCCAAGGGGCCTAGTTCCACCCCTCCCTCCCCTTCTTCAGGTCGCGGCCTCCCCCTTCCTCTAGCTCGGCCTGCCCCCTGCAGGCAGCGCACCGGAGGGGCGGGGATCGCATGCCCATGGCGCATACTCACGGTCATGCCGTACAGCGGGAGCTGTCCGTGGACTTTAAACTGATTCGAGGCCGTCAGCCCCCTGCTTGTGTACAGCAAGACGTCGTTGAACTAGAGGAGCAAGGACAAGTGCGGCTGAGACGGACGGGCTCCCCTGAACCCGCAGGTGCACAGACTACGTCTTCAGAATCTCACAGGGCAGCTGCTCCGCAGCGACCGCAGACGCTCCTCCTGCCTCCCTGGTGGCCCCCCCATCACCCTGAAGACCGACGGCTCTCGGCACTTACCAGGAAAAACATGCGCTGCTGGAGTCCCTTGCCGGAGAGCTTGCTGAGGCTGCCCAGGCGGATGAACTCCTGTGAAGCAAACAGAGCCCGGGGGTTGGCGGGGGCGCGCGAGCCCGCGTCCTCTTGCCACGCTGGGTTCCGGTGGGAACCACAGCGATCCTAGTTACCGTTCACTGAGTGCTGCTGTCCCTCCCAGGAACCCACAAGGCGGGCGCTCCGATGGGCTCCGCGCAGAGAAACCAGTGCTCAGAGGCCACGACAGTGTGGCTCCATGGCCAGTGCTGCGAGGGGGGTGGGGGTGTGCAGTGGAAGGTGGGGGGTGGCAGGGTCTCCCGCCACATGCATGGTTGGGGGGGTGGTCAGGGCACTGGGAAGACACAGAAGCCAGAGGGGAGTTACTCCGAACCCAGGATCGCTCTGTGACTCACAGCTCCGGTTTCTGGAAACCAGTAACTGCTCTGGGATAAAACAGCCAGAAGCAAACGTGTCCAAGGAATTCCTCCTCCCAGATTAATAAACAACTGGGGGCCCAGGTCACTTGGGGGCACTTCAAAAATTAAAAAAAAAAAATTAAAACTCTAAACCCCACAAAAATTTTTTTTCTTGTAAAATACACATAAAAATGACCGTTTGTGACCTTTAGTGCATTCAGAAAGTGTACGCATTGCTACTCTCCAGGTCTGGACATTTTCATCACCCAAAAGGAAACCCGCTGGCCCTCAGGCAGTCACTCCCCACTCCTGCCTTTCCCTAGCACCTGGCTCCCACCAATTTTTTTTTTTTTAATGGATTTGCCCATTCTGGATATTTCCTATAAATTCTGTCTTGTCATATATGAAGTTTTGTTTTGCGCCTTCTTCCCCTCAGCGTGTTTGCAAGTTTCATGCACATGGGGGTACATATCAGATCTCCCCTCCTTCCCGTGGCTATTTCCTTGTATGGACACATCACACTGTGCTCGTCTACTCACCTGAGGATGGACACTTGGGGTTTTTTGGCTATGACAGTGTAGTTATGGACATTCACATTCAAGGTTTTGTTTGAGGGGGCACCTGGGTAAGCGTCTGCCTTCGGCTCAGGTCATGATCTCAGGGTCCTAGGATCAAGCCCCGCATCAGGCTCCCTGCTCAGTGCGAAGCTTGCTTCTCCCTCTGCCTCTCCCCTCTGCTCATGCTCTCCCTCTTTCTCTCTCAAACATAAATAAATAAAATGTTTTAAAAAATTTTTTGTTGTTGTTGTTGGAATACCTTTTTTCAATTCTTCTGGCTATATACTAAGGACTGGAATTGCTGGGTCCTGGGGAAATTCTATGTTAACTTACTAAGGAGCCACTAAACTGTTCTCCACCGTGCTACTTCTAACCCAGGGCTGTAAGTTCATTGGTGTTTTTCACAGTCCTCCTGTGGAGGGGGGGGCTCTGCTTCCCTTCGATATGGGTGGGCTGGTGACTGATTTAACCAACAGCGTGTGGACCTGCCACTATGTGACTTCCAGGATGAGGTCATAAGACCACATGTAGCCTCTGCTTTGTCCCCGGGAACACCTGCTCGTGGGACCCTGAGCGGCGCACGGCATTAAGACCAGCCTGAACCGAGGGCCGGCCGGGCTTCTCATGGGCTCCCTGGTGCATAGTCAGTTCCAGCCGGACTCCGGATGTCGCTGCCGGGTGTCAGCCTCTGACCCTCCAGGCCAGGCCAGCCCGTCTGGGACCCCTGTCCGTGCACAGCGAGCGGAAGAATCCCCTGGCTGAACCCCGCCCAGTTCCTGACTCACGGTGAGTCATGACCTCTACGGAACAGCTGTTTTCAGCCTCTAGAGGTCCATGACCTCTACGGAAAAGCTGTTTTCAGCCATGACATGTCCGAATAGTTTGCTACGTTATCAACAGACTTCTGGAACACCTGCCACCAGATTTTTCCGTGCTCAGAGCAGCTACCGAGCCAGGGCCTCAGCCAACTCATTTTGATTCTATAGACTTTGGCACAGACTGACTCAACTCTGCTTTTTTAATGAAATATGGATCAAAGACCATGTCTGCCGGCAGTTTTACCGATGTACGTGTTTTGGGGACCAACAAAGGGACACATCATAGATCCTTGCAGGAATCTGGGATGGATGCTATCAGACATCAACAATGCGATCCGAGGAAATGCTGTCGGGTGGCGGGGGGGCACCACTGCCAGGCAGCCAAGGACGGGACCGGGACTCAAACCTGCTGCAACAAGTGCGTTTTCTAACAGATCTGTGGGAGCTTGACTGTTTTCTCTGCGGGAGACGAGGTGCCCTGGGACACTGGCTGCAGGAAGACGGGGGAGCCCCGTCTGTGTTCCTGGGTTGGGGGGTGCTCCAGCGGTGGGGAGAAGGGCTGTGGACTCTGATATCAAGGTCCGACGCTGGGGATGGAAAATGTCCCGTGTCTAAAATTTTTCTTTTTAAACCACAGAAGGCTGTGGGAGGACGGCCCCAAATATCCTTGAGAGCAAAGCTGCTTCCCTCCGGAGGGAAATCCAGTCCACACCTCTGAGTTTTCACCAAACGGACCTCACCCACCGCCAGCGCCTGCTTCCTTTCTGACTGTGCTCCTCTAACCGGAAGGCTGGCCCAGGACAAGCTCTCCCCCAGGCACACAGTTCTTAGGGTAAACACCGTCAGGGGGGCTGACTCCGGCCCAAGTACGCCTGGGGTGGGGGGAGGGGTGTGGGGAGGGGTGGGGGGTGGGGGGGGAAGTCCCACCCTCCAGGATGTGATACCGTCGCGGACTGACCCCAGCAGGAAGGTGAGCGGATTCGGCCCTGCCAGGACTCACGCTGCAGCAGCCGAGGGGGGCGTCTCCCCTTTAAATCTCCATTTTTGAAATTCTACTTAGAGACAAATCAGAGCTTTCCTCCCACCCATGGGGGGTTATTTGTTCCCCGGAGGGCCTGTGATTCCTTCCTCTCCGATTCATTCAGGGTTGACCTGAGGCTAGTTGATGGACACACGGACATGGATATAAGGCAGTCGGTCACCAGCTCCCCAGCTCCAACTTCCCCTAAATAATCCTGAGCACACAGTAGGAGTCTTATACTGGCATTGTAGGGGAGCCTCAAGTTCAACGTTGTCCCATTTTTCAGAGAAAAAACCGAGGAGCAAAGTGACTTAGAAACCTGTCCGGGATCAGTGACAGAACGTGTACTTAGCCACTGGCCTTCCTCCACGATGCTCCCCTTAATCTCTTCAAGTAACTACAGGTGGGGGAAGGAGAGTCACATTTGCTATTTTTACACATTAAATCTCATTTGATCCGCACGGTCTATAAGGGAGAGCATAGGACGCCCGTGCTACAGAAAGGAAGGAACATTCTGGTTGGTTGAAACACCGAGGTCTGGCGGAGCTAGGACCTGAGCCTGTGACTTCCTGCTCTAATCTGCTCCTCTTCACATGGTACCAATGGGGGCCTTGCCGAAAAAAAAAAAAAAAAAAAAAAAAATTTTTTTTTTTTTAAAGATTTTATTTATTTGAGAGTGAGCACAAGCAGGGTGTGTGTGGGAGGAGGGTAGAAGGAGAAGCAGACTCCCCACGGAGCAGAGAATGCAACGTAAGGCCAAAAAATTCTTTATGGGTAGGCTCTGTTTGCCAGGTAGCATAATAGGCTACGTATTCTAGAACATCCAAAGTTAAGAGACAATCTCAGTAATGGCACGGCTTCCTTGTAGCTGGGTAAATGTGCTTCTTACATGAAGCCCACTAGAATGTTCTCCCTGGCAGAGCTGACGCAAGCTCTGGCTTTCGTTTCCACCTGTCACGCCCCATATACAACTCTTCTGACCATCTCTTGCGACTAGTGTTCCATCAGTTTTGTAACTGGGCTCTCCTGTCAGAGACCCAAACACACGGGCAGGTTCCCTCGTCTTCCCCACATTACAGACTTCAAGTTTCCGGGGCAGCTGCCTGGCAGCCAGGATGGAAAGCCCCTGGCAAACTGGACAGAGCACCTGTCCGAGGAGCAGCAGATATGGGGGTGGGCGGTTCTGGTCATGATCTCAGGGTTGTAAGATCGAGCCCTGCATGGGGCTCTGTGCTCCGTGCGGAATATGCTGGAGACTCTCTCTCCCTCTGCCCTTGCCCACTGCTCACGTGTGCATGTGCTCTCTCTAATAAATCTTAAAAAAAAAAAAAAAGGCGGATGTGCAACAGACCAAAGGCACCAAAATTCTCTCTGAAGCACCGGGTCATGTATACCTTGAAACGGGGCAGCTCTAGGGATAATGATCCCATAGACAGAGTGGATATACCGCCTAATATTTTTTGATCCCTGGGCAATGATGGCTTCTTAGGAAAAGAATCAGAAGCAGGCAGGTTCCCTGTGTCTTCATGTCCCCCTGGCCCGGAAGGGGTGTGCACGCGCGTGCAGCGAAGCCCTGCTTCCCTGTGAGGCCGGGGGAAGGTTAACAGCTCAAGTGAACGCGAATCTCTCCTAGAACCATGTTCTGCCTAAAACCTTATTTTAATTCTAAATTAAAATTATGTCATGCACAGAAAACTGCATCTCTTAAAACTCCTTTTCATCCTTACACAGGAATTTACGTGCTTTGGGGCGCTAATTTTCCTGCACGACTGTATCACCATTTTGCCCCATTGTTTGTTTGTTTTTTCCCTTGTCTTCCATTTCCATTTCCCTAACTTTTAAAAACTAAAATAAGCTACCTCAATCCCTCTCCAGATATGGTGGGAGGAAAGAAAATTAGCCATTCAACAGGTAAGGAGAAATAGTAGACCAGGCGGTCAAAGGCTTGCTTATCTCCTTCTGACACAGAATTTTCTAGTGATTCTGTCACCATCAAGGCGCCTTCCCAGCTGCCTTGTAGCTGGAAGGAAGCCACTTCACTCGGGAGGAGGGGGTTCTTAAACCAGAGTCCAGATTCAGAAGGTTCAAATGTAAGTCACTGAAACACTGCCTTGCTGGCTTGGCTCCAGCAGCGGCTTACCCTTCCTGGAATCACGAGATTGTCGATGCCGATCAAGTCCTTCTTGAGTTCGTGCAGCTTCTGGAAGTTCTCCATCTTGATCATCGTACCGTGAAGCTGGACCACCAGCTCAGTGATCTCTGCCAGAGCAGCTAACGAAGCGAACACAGACACGGTGGCATGAGTGGCAGACCGGGGTCCCCCCCGCCACCACACCCCAGTATCAGCCCTTGGGGTCCCATCCCCCAGTAGCTGAACTAAGTTAGAAGCCGTCCTCCTGGGTGGGGGGAACACTGCTATTCCTAATACAAATTTTTCACAAATAAAAAAATTGGCATTGTGTATTTACTGGAGTTTCCCAAATGCATTCTAGAAATGTAAAAGATCCCTTTGTGGCTACGTGGTGGACGGCTGTCCTGTCGGAATCACTTGGCACAGAGAGGCAAACCGTAGGGGAAGAAGCAGGAGGAGACCTGGAATTTTTCCCTGGGGCAGAGGTTTCTACACGCCTCCTGTAACCCGGGAAGAACAGAGCACAGGGAGGCCACAGAAAATCTGGGGCAAAGGAGGGACCCTACTGATAGTGTGACATTCAGGGGCACGTGACATCCGGCACCGCACCGCATCCCCCCGCCCCAGGTTCTTCCTTCTGCACCAATTACCCCATTTACCAAGATGACTACAAAAGGCAGATTTTGGAGTCTGGGCACTTCTCCCTCACGCGGGGACGTATCTGATATGGAAAAGGAGCTGATGCCCAAACTAGAGTGACTTTAGTTTACGTAAATCCACAGGAGCTGAGCATTTAGATATTTTCGTCAGGAAATACTTGTCAGTGGTGGGGGCGGGGGGCGGGGCTGGGCGGCACAGCTGATTAAGTGTCTGCCTTTTGGCTCTGCTGGGATTGAGCCCCCGTTGGGCTCCACGCTCAATAGGGAATCTGCTTCTCCCTCTCCCTGTGCCCCTCCCCCTGCAGACACATGCACACTCTCGCAAACAAATGAATCTTTAAAAAAATTTTTTTAAATATTTAAAAACCTCATCTGTAAGTTTTGTCTACATATCGTAGGATACCAAAGGATCGACTTTTCTGCAACAAGCCCCACAGCCCCCCCATTCCCTCCTTAAAACCCTCCCTGTCTTCCCTTTGCTCTTCCTTGCAGTCTTGTGGGATTTATGAGACCCCAGGGGACCTGGGCCCTGTTTACTTTGCCAGTCTCGTTTCTGCTGCTACCCCTCTGTGTTCTACATAGAACTTCTACTTTCTGTAATGTTCCATGGTCTCTGTCCCCTGTGGGCCTCTGTATGTGTTGTTCCCAAGTCTATCCAAGAAAATTCCTTTACTTTATACATTAGATAAAAACTTAAAATAATCTTTCCTTCAGGGCACCTGGGTCGCTCAGTGGGTTAAAGCCTCTGCCTTCGGCTCAGGTCATGATTCCAGGGTCCTGGGATCGAGCCCCACATTGGGCTCTCTGCTCGGCAGGGAGCCTGCTTCCCCCTCTCCCTCTGCCTACTTGTGATCTCTATCTAATAAATAAATAAAATCTTAAAAAAATCATAACCTTTCCTTCAGAAAGCTCCCCCTGGGCTCTGGGGGCTGGGTCAGGTCATAGGTCAGTCACTGCCCAGATGTCCTGCCCTCTGTGGCCACTAGCTGGTCCTGTGAGCGGGGGCCACATCTGCCTTATTCTCTCTCCTATGCTTTGTACACAGCAGGTGCTCAATGAGTACCTGCTGTAGGAGAGACCAGCCAGGAGCCAGATCAGGAAGATTTAACTGCAGTCTGAGGGAACCAGGGGTTATCCAGGTTTTAAGCACGAGAGTGAGAGGTACATTTAGAAAAAGAGGTGACAGATGGCAGGTGTTCATAATATCTTAGGAGAGCGATCCCGGCAGCCCAGGTATCTCATCTGTAAAATGCGGTAGCAGTACTCCTGTTGTTGCTGGTTGCTAAAGGAGCGAAGGCACCGGTGTCACTAAGATACCTGGTGCGGTACCTGCCCCGGTGCCGAGAGCGCGACACGGAGAGTGACAGCGTCAGGACACTAGCGCAGGACGGTCAAGAACATGGGGTCTGGGTCCGGGCTCCGAGCCGTCTGCTCTCCCGCTGTGTGACTCCGGGCAAGCCCCTCAACCTCTCTGGTCCCGCGCGGCGCCCCGCCCCCCGCTCACCGCGGCAGTCCCGGAAGTCGGCGTGGTGCGGCGGGTGGTGCTTGCACAGGCGCTCCAGCAGCCGCTTGTAGTGCACGAGCCGGTGCAGCGGGCGCAGCAGGAAGGTGTTGAGCGGCAGGTAGCACACCTTCTGCAGCTCGAAGTCCCGGCACAGGTTCTCCAGCCGCCGCGAGCCCCGGATGCCGGCCTCCAGCGCCTCCAGAGCTTCGCTGTGCTTCCACAGGTGAACCGCCAGTTGCTGGGGTGGGCGGGGAGACAAGTGCGCATGCGTCCCACGCGGCCAGCCTCTCCGAGACGAGGCTCGCCGCGGCTTCCTTTTGTTCTCCTACCGTCCCCACTTCGCTATGCGTTTGATAGCGGCCGTTAGGTTCTCCGGATGAAAGAAAAGGCTCTACTAAAGCATTAAGCCGCTCACAAAGCTCAGGGATTTTGGAGGAGGAGATGGAGAGGTCATCTCGGAGGAGCAGGAACAAACAGGAGCTCTTTCAGGGGCCCGGTGGTTTTTTTCTAAATGTCACCAGATGACAAATAGACCAGGGCCCATTCAGTAAATGTCACACGGTTACCACTGTGCCTTTCTGTTTAACTCAGAGTATCTGCCACACGCCCCAGCTCTGCTCAGTCCTAGAGAGCTGGGCGAGAATTAGACATGCGCCCTGCTCCAGGGGGTCCCAAAGAGACGCTGCGCGTGACCCTTTCTTCAGGCTCCTGAGCCTTCTCCTGGACCTGTCTGGGAACTTCCTTACTGAAAGCCAGTTTCAGCAAAAACCTTTTTTGTCAGCCTAACCCTTACCCTAACCCTACAGCCTGGATGTCTGGTCACCTTTGACATTGGGTTCCTCATCTCTCATCATCCCCATGTGATACCAGATCACCCCGTCTTCAGCAAAGAAGGCTGTTAGGTTGGTTCAGCCAGAACCCGACTTACCCATGTTTCCTCTGCATATATTCCCATCCTCTGACCCCCCTATCTGCTCCTTGGCTAGAAACGCCCATGTTGTCTTCAGAGATAAGCCCAGTCTCTCCCCCACTGAAAACCCCACCGCAGGGGACTCTACCCCAGTCACAATGGTCCTGAATAAAGTCTGTCTGACCATCTCTAACACATGCCATTGAAGATTCCTTTCCTGTTATGGCTCATGGTGGACACTAGTGAGGGTAATAAAGGACAATAAAGCATTAATGGAGGAATTCAATCTTCCCAGCAGGTGGGGAAGATCGCGAGGGAAGGAGGTTTCCAGACAGAGGTAATAAGATGGCACAAGGACATCAAGGTCAAGAGAACAGTCGTCCTCAAGACTCACTACCCAGGGGCAGTCTCGCTACCCATGCACCGCTCACCCCCACATCTACATTTCCACGCCCCACAAAGGGTTCCTAAGGAGCCTGAAACATAGCAAGTCCGGTGGGAACCCCATGCTGTCTGCCTCACCCAGGGCCGCCCTGAGATTCTCCAGCCTCAGGATGAGTGCCGCCACCAGCCAGGGACTCAAGACAGGGAAACCAAGAGAACATTCTAGATTCCCCCATTTTTTGAATCCTTTACCAAGTTTTTCTCATTCTACCTCCTTAAAACATCAAACCTTTTCCTATTCTTCTCCACATGGTCACTGCCCTGGTTCTGGCCTTGTGCCGTCCACCACCACGGTGGGGTCTCCATGGGGGCCTCTGCCTCCACGCCTCACCCCTCCACCACTAATAAAAATTGGCGATGGAGCTCAGCTCGTGGCCTCTTGGATGGAACATGACGAGAACTCCCCCTATCCTGGGACAACCTCCAGAGTCCTCGGCAGGGCACAGAGGACCCTTAGGATATAATCTCCCTACGCCTCCTGTCTTGCTTCTTGCCTCTCATCCCAGGGCCAAGCTGAACTTGAACGTGCCCGGCTGTTGCATTCAGAGCCTCCGCAAACGACACTCCTCTGTTTGGACTCCTGCTGTCCTCAGCAACTCCCTGGACACCCACCTGCCGACACCAGTTAGGGGCTCCTCTGTCTTCCTGTACTTAGGCTGTATTTGTCCCTCTTAGTCCTTATCACATGCTCTCCCCTGCTTAGCTTGTTGACTACTTAAAAAAAAAAAAAAAGACTCATAGGAACTTGCAAAGAAATGTACAGGGAGGTCCTCCGCCCAGCCTCCCCCGAGCGTTACCATCTTGGGACGACCGCACAACGTCAACACCAAGAAACCGACATTGGGCCAATCCGGAGCTTGTCCGGGTTCTACCAGCTACGCACACCCTTGAGCGTGTGTGTTCTAGTGTGCGTGCAGCTCTATGCAGTATTGCCACATGCACAGTCCCCTATTAAGAGAGCATGTCTGTCATATTCCGATATCCTTGTGGCATGATGCATACAGTAGGTGCTCAGTAAATGCCTGTTCCCTGCATGCACTAATGAGCAGATGAGGGGCAGTGGCTGGCTTGGTCACGAGAGCATGCAACTCTTCTTGCTTTTGCAGGCCTGTGAGCCGGAGCCCCATGTGGAAGTTACTTAAAAAAAATAAATAAATAAAAGAGAGAAAAAGAGTAAGTGAACCCATGCATGCACCCAGCTGAGGCAGGAGTCTTGGAAGAACCCGAGAGCCCAGAGAGGCAAGTTCATGATCCCCGGAGCACAGAGTGGAATGCAAAGATCAGGGGAAAGGGCCTGGAAAGATCATCCAAGGCTAGACGATGAAGGCTTCCCTTGTCACGTTTTGGGTTTGGACTGCATTCTCCCGACCAGAGAGACGCAGGAGGGCTCTGAGCCTACGCAGTCGGCCTGTAACGGAAATGGTGCCTGGAGCTCGGCTCGCTGTGGGAGGGGAAGCACCGGGAAGCAGGTTGAGACATCCAGCGGAGAGCAAATGGAGGGCCAGAAGGAGTAATGTGGTAGGAGCTGAAGAAGGAGAGGGGGCAGGACTTGGACACTCGAGGAGACAGACGGCTCAGGTGAAGGTCCCAGACTGGATGAAAGGCGGATCTTTTATTTGTGTGATTTCGAAGAGCCTTTGTGCAACTGGGCGGGTGTTTCCGGTTGGAAGTCCACAGCGTGAGCCCGCGATCACAGTCTGGGTGTGTGACTTTCAGGCGGGAATTGCGGCCCCTGGCCCCCCTGCCTCTGTCATGGTCACGAGTGGAGGGTTGCCCACCCCCAACTGTGCCCTTGAAAATGCAGGTAAATACATGGCTTTGTGTGTTAGGGCTTGCGGGGGTGGGGGGGGGGCGGCAGGAAGGACCCTGCGAGCTGCAGACTGCTCTAAGCATTTTGGACAAGTGCTAAGCTGGGCTTCTACATCTCTAGAACTTTCTGCGGCCCTCCCTTCATATTTCATAAAAATTCTTTAAAACCAACTATAACCACTACAAGAAAAAGCAACCCAAACAAAGTCTAAAAAAGGCTGCCAGGGGCTGTGTGAGCCTCTGCACCTATTTTAATTTCGCTCACACAGAGCTCCATGCTATAAATGCTCACGGCATCCACACACCAACTCACGTGCCAGCAGCTGATGAAGCCGCCTCAGTGCAGAAACGCCAACTCACCAGGCCCTGAGCACAGACCAGGGATGTTTTAGGAGGTCTCAGGTGCTAGGTGAACAGAGAGCAGGCTGGAGGCCCGCGCGCGTCACCTCTCCGGGGGTGAGCGACCACAGACAGCTGGTAAACCGGACAACTCTGGGGGCTGCCCCAAGGGGGCAGGCAGTGGGCTGGCAGGTGTCCAGCTGCTGTCCCCGGAGAGGCCACGCGGAGGCCCAGCCTCCTGGAAGGGAGTAAGTGCTGGGGGAGCCCTCCCTGGGCAGGATCATACAGTGGGTCCTTGAATAATGTCGGGGTTCAGAGCATTTAACTTTTAGTCCCCCTAAAACTCAGCTATTAATAATAGCCGCCTGCTGTCTAGGAGCCTTCCGGTCAACACAAAGAGCTGATGATCCCACAGTGTTACATTTACCATCACAGGGAGCACAACACACATTTAGGGGACCCTATTGGGTTGATGGAAAAAATGCTGCCCGTAAGTGGACCCGCGCCCTCCAAACCGGTGTTGTTCCAGGGTTCGCTGCCACGGGAAGGGAGCACGGGGAGCAAAGGGGGAAAACCCGACTGGGCCAAGAAGACAGGCAAAACGTGGGAAAAGGAGCTTCCTGTGAGGAAAAGAACTGGAAAAGTACGACAGTGATGAACGCATATTGTGTGTGAGGAAGAAAAAGATCTTAAACAAGCGAAGAAGCTTGGAGAGGCTGTGCTCTGTGTGATTCTGACTCTAGGACTTTCTGGAAGAGGCAGAACTATGGAGGCAGGAGAAAGTCAGTGGTTGCCAGGGCCTGGGGGAGGGGAGGGATGAACAAGCAGAGCAGGGAGGGTTTTTCGGGCAGCGATGCTGTCCTGTGTCCTCTTGTCACAGCAGGTACACGACGTTCTGCACTTGGCAAAACCCCACAGGACGTACCACTCCCAAGAGTAAAGCCTCATGTAAACTGGATTTTGTGAATAAAAATGTCTATCAGTTGTAACAAATACACCAGAGCCACACACGACATTAGCATAGGGGTCATGGTGTGTGAGCGTGCGCGTCAGTGGGCAGGAATAGGGGAGCTCTCTGCTCGATTTTTCTGTAAACTTCAAAAATTGCTTTAAAAAAGTAAAATAGATTACGGGGTGCCTGGGTGGCTCAGTGGGTTAAAGCCTCTGCCTTCAGCTCAGGTCATGATCTCAGGGTCCTGGGTTCAAACCCCGCATCAGGCTCTGCTCAGCAGGCATCCTGCTTCCCCCTCTCTCTGCGCCTGCCTCTCTGCCTACTTGTGATCTCTGTCTGTCAAATAAATAAAATCTTCAAAAAAAAAAAAAGTAAAACATATTAATAAAAAATACGACAGAAAGTTCAAAGATGTCTGTTAGTTACATGGGAGTTTCGTACAAAAGCCTGACTTACGGCATTACGAATACCACAGCCCTAGAACCTCTGAGATAGTTCTTTGCATCTATTGCATAGGATTCTGCCATCCCACTAGCTTCCAGCGCCTCCCTCTCTCATCTTGCCCAGAGGGGAGTGTTGCTTTTTGAACAGAGAAAAAGTGAGCACAAGGCCTACAAAATAAGATCTTGATCTTTAAGAGAAATAGGAAATCTCGAGAGTAGCCTTTCTTTCCTGTGTTCCCCCATCTGCCCCCCACCGCCCCACCTCCCTCATGAGAAAGATCATTTAAGGGGGGAAAAGTGAAGCACTCAACAACTTAGCAAGATTCTCGGGAATTAATTCAAACTCTAGTGGTAACTTTCACTGTACGCATGTCTTAGACGTTGGCTAGTGCTAGACAGACAGATGGCCGGCGGGAAATGGTGTCGGTATGAGCAGCCTGCCCTCGGTTATTAGTTAAGGCTCTTAGACAGGCTTCGGGCAGTCAAGATGTAGGAAGATCGCTTTAAAATGCAAACAGAGGGGCACTGGGTGGCTCAGTGGCTTAAAGCCTCTGCCTTCGGTCATGGTCATGGTCAGGTCATGGTCCCAGGGTCCTGGGATCAAGCCCCGCATCGGGCTCTCTGCTCAGCAGGGAGCCTGCTTCTCCCCCACCCCTGCCTGCCTCTCTGCCTATTTGTGATCTCTGTCAAATAAATAAATAAAATCTTTAAAAAAATAAAAATAACAAATAAAAAAAGTAAAATGCACACAGACGTATGTGTATTCAAAAGGTAAGCTGTATGAATCAAAACATTCTATATTAAAGGGATGAACAGGTTAAAGTGAAAATGTAAAAATGTAAAAATGAAAATTCCATATATAAGAGAGGGAGTAGATTTCAAAAATGAGTGGAAGCCTGGCTCGGGGGGAGGGCGGGGGACCGACTCTTTGTACTTCCATTCTTCGTAACCAGCAAGCAGGTTAGAGCTCTCGGCCTGGCACCAAGACTTAAGAAGTCATAGGATGGAGAGAATTCCTACGTGGTTCTGAAACCGGTATTTCTGCCACACTTAGACGACACCAAAAACAACGGATGAAAAGCGAAACGTTCTGTCAACCAAACGTCTTGTCTACCTAATTTTTAAAAATGGGTTCTGAATGATTTATTCACAGAAAATACCCGTTGTTTTGATCACACACAGAGTTTTTGAAGAGGAAAAAGGACCAAAAGTGCCCCCCCACCCCCCACCAGGTGACTGCCTTTTCCTTTATGCTTCCAAATAGAATGATCTGGCAAGATAGAGGGGTTTACGCGGAGCTGTGTCATCCCTAGAAGGTCAAATCCAGTCCTGTGTGCTTACAGACAGCGGTGAGAGCCCAGGCGTCTGACAGCCCCGCCATTACTGTCCCCAGGAAACGTGTTCCACCCCAATCCCAAAGCCGCTCACCTTCATGCCCTGAATGTTCTTCAGCAGGACATCTCCGATTCTTTGGTAATCTCCTCTGATGTGGGCATTTGAGCGGCCTTCCCTGAGAACAAAGGCAAAAGGTGGTGGGAAACGAAAGCGTTAGCAGTGGAAAAGCTCCCTGAACGAGTCCCAGCCCCAGGATCCTACCTAAATAGCGACCTTCCCGACTCCCTTTCCGGTACCTCCCCCTTCTCTGGGTATCACTGAGTATTAGCGCCGGAAGGAGACCTGGAAATTTCCCCAGTCATTCTGCAGACACAAAGAAGTTGACTTGTTTTTTGTTAAAAGATGGGGGAGAACTATTTGGTCATCATTTTAATTTGGTCTCATTTTATAGTTTCTCCCCATCCACACTTGGGTGATTCTGGCATCACTAGAACAGCGTGGAGATCATGAACAGACCAGGGTTCTGCCCCTGAGAACCCTTAGCCTAGAGCAGACAGAGAGCTGTGTGCAAAGCCCTCAGGAGGGGAAAAACAGGACTGAGGGGGTACAAGAGACCCATGCATGAGGAGGTGGGAACGGGTGCAGAAGCAGGCAGGACAAGGGGTCCTAGGTATAGGGGAAGGTCCAGACTCCCCCCACCCCGACCTGCTGGGTGATCGCTGACAAAGATGTGGGTACCTTCAGCAGAGTTTTGGTGTATTTTATTTACATTTCTTAAGGCTCTGGGCTGCAGCCAGTGTTGATAAGCCAGGGGCTTACACACCAGAGGAGAGGAATATCGAAAATCGCAGGTAGGTACTGAGCACGGTCTGCCGTGCTGAACACAGTACAAGCACGAACTCACTGACCCCTCGTGGTGGCCTCATGAGGCAGGTGCCCTCTGGACCACTTTTTATTTTTTTAAGATTTTATTTATTTTATTTTATTTATTTATTTGTGAGAGAGATTGCAAGTACGTAGAGAGGCAGAGAGAGAGAGAGGAGGAAGCAGGCTCCCCGCTGAGCAGAGAGCCTGATGCGGCGCTCGATCCCAGGACCCTGAGATCATGACCTGAGCCGAAGGCAGAGTCTTAACCCACTGAGCCACCCAGGTGCCCCGCTCTGGACCACTCTTAAGCAGCTTTAGAAACCGAGGCACAAAGAAACACGCGGCTTGCCTAATGTCAGCTATCACAAGATTGTAAGCCTGAACTTGAGCCAAGGGGGTCCAGGTTATGCCCCTCTAAGCACGGCGCCAGTGGTATGTGTGAATTGAAGCACTGATGAGAAAAGAATATTCCAGAGACAATTAAAACACCTTTTACAACAATGAATCTGGCTATTATCTTGAAACCAACCGTCCAGGAAAGCTAGAAGCCAACTTCAGTGAAGGGGATGAGTGAGAAAGAAAAAAGGTAAAAATCCGGGCATGGCGCCTTGAGTCAGAAGTGAGAGGTGCTCCAAGGGGCATAAAACCCTGAACCCAAGTCAGGACGGGCCGTGATTCAACCCCAGGGAAGCCATCGCTCTATGCCTCCAACACTAGGAGAGTGACCTCCCTTCCCAGCTAAAGCAGCGCTGAGCCTGGGAGCCTTCTGGAACAGTTATCAGGATGGGCAGAGGAAGGCGGGAAGAATCAGGCCAGTCCAGGGGCTGGCTCCTCGCCCAGCCCCTGGCTTCCTACAGCAGACCCTGAACTCCCTGGGTTTTAAGCACATGCTGTGTGGATGACATCACACAGGAGGTGGAGCCTGCAGACGCCCCTCCCCTGGTGGTCGATGACATCACATGGGGGCGGAGCCTACAGACCCGCAGTGGAAAGCTTCCCTGGGAAAAGGGACAGAGAGCGTCCATGATGCCCCCAGCCTGGGTCCTCACGGCTTCTGGACGCTTTCTTCAATCCATTCCTCCTTCCTCCACCCCCGACACAGTATCCCCAAACCTTCCCCTTCCTCTTAGCTGCCAAAACAACCATGGTTGGCAGAGTGCCTTACTTACTCACTTCTCTTCCAGTTCAATATGGATTCTCTCCCCATCACACAGTTGTTCTGCCCCATGCTCTGACGCCACGGCAGGAGCGCCAGTATCCTCCCTTGTCTGTCTCTCGTATCCTCACCCACTGGACGAGATTCCCCCCAAAATGGGGCCCCTGGGGGAAGTTCAAGCAACGGACTGAGACCAGGCTAAGCACTGCCTTGTAGTCTCCATCAGCTGCAGGATGGCGGCATCTCTGGATTTCCAGCAAACGGTTATTAATCCAGTCTCTACGGAGAAGCAGATCACTTGGCCATTCTGTCGGTCCTGACGTGTGCCTGCTTTTAGCTGCGAGTTTGCTGGCTGCTCTTCTCATACGCTTGGGCGCAGAAAGGAGCTCTGGCCTGAAATGGAGGCTTTCTGCCTCCTGGGAACACCGGTCCCCTGCGCCTTCGCCATCCCATGAAGCTCCTGGAGGAGCTGGGAAGCTCTCCTTCCCTTCCCCCACTGCCCCCCCAACACCTGAACAAAAAGCAAGACCCAGCTCCTGAGCCACGATGTACTGATTTTGACAAAATGCCACACGTTAATAAGAGGAGGGAAGACACGCTGCAACTCGATTTGCGGGTACGTCGATACTACTCGGAACTTATGTAAGTGACCCCAAACCTTTCAAATGGGCATGCCATTGACAGCGCAACTCAGGAAGGTCTTTACTTAGTTCAAAGGACATGATTTAGATATTTTAGTGAGAGTCCTCTGGATTGGGGGGGGGGGGCAAGGGGAGAAATGGGGGGAGGGGGTCTTGTGGCTTCCTTAATATTCCTAACAAGCAATTTCCTCTTTCTCACAGATAACACCCTAGCCCAGGGGAGAATCCAGAGCTGGAAAGCGGACGCCGAGGGAGGGGCAAAGCCCAGCATGGAAATCAAACATCACTGACTTCACTTTCTTTCTTCTTCTGCCAACTATTTCTTAAAAGAAAATGTACTCCTGTTAAAGCCTCAAAGTCAAAGGGACATTTTCCTGCATTGGCTTGCTAGCAGAGCCCCGTTTCTGTTTGTGGCATCTTTACTCTTGTTTTAGAAACAGCTCCAAGGGCGCCTGGGTGGCTCAGTGGGTTGGGCCGCTGCCTTCGGCTCAGGTTGTGATCTCGGGGTCCTGGGATCGAGTCCTGCACCGGGCTCTCTGCTCGGCGGGGAGCCTGCTTCCCTCTCTCTGCCTGCCTCTCTGTCTACTTGTGATCTCTGTCAAATAAATAAATAAATAAAATCTTTAAAAAAAAAAAAAAAAGAAACAGCTTCAGTTTCCTATCACTACTGCTCTGTGCCCCTGTGCGGGGTGGGGTGGTGGGGGGAGGGGGTAGACAGTGAGGTGGATGAATTCAAAAGGGACCAGCTCTAGCGGGTGTGCGGAAAGCAGGCTGCGGCCCCGGAAGTCATCCCAACCATTCAGGCAGCTCTGCCTGCCCTCGGTACCTTCCCCTCTGCAGCACACAGGGCCGGTCCCAGCCCTGCTGTGGTTCCAGAACGTGGAAGTCCTTCCACGGGAACAGGACAGAACCCGAAACTCCTGCTGCCGCCTCTGGAAACACTGTCTTGTTTTTATTTCCTGCCCCCCGATCTGCACGTTCAAAGCATCTGCTTTATTACAAAGAACTAAAAGGTCATTTCATTATGAAGAACATGAAAAAAGTAATTATAACTCTTCCAGAACATCCTCCGGATGTTAACCTCCCAAGAAAAGGGTCCTTGTTTGGAAGACGGGGCCACATATTTGCTGCCTGTGTAATTACCGCGCCGCAACAAAGCTGAAAATTCCTTTGACAATTTCACTTCGGAAACCCATGTACTTGGGTGCCTCCTGGGTGCTCGATTCTGACCCGTGCACGTATGCCCTGGAGCAAGAACACATGGGCTTAGCACAGGGCTGAAGGCACATGCTGGCGCGCACACACACACACACACACACACACACGAATCTCCAAGTCTTCCTGACTCTGTACACACTTCATTCACCACTACGTGAGCTGCTCACTAACTCAGCAGCAGGCAGAGCAAGAAGAGGAAGGAAAGAAGGACCAGTTCCCTGGGGGAGGGCCGAGAGTGAGGCCGTCTACAGGGCACAGAGGGAGCCCCTGCACCCGAAGGCTTTGACTCTGACCCCCCAGGAAACACAACACTAGCAGCAGGAGCAGATGGGCAACCCCGATGGGAGAAATCACACTGTGCTCCCCCCTGCACACCCCAACCCCAGGGTCAACCAAAACTCTACGTGGAACCCTAAAACCGTGAACAGCATGTCCACAACCTCGTCAGTGACACAACCCCCCACAGGCTGTGCTATCCCGAGAGCGGGACGTCATGTATGGCTGACGTCACGTCTGGCTTCCATCAAGCGTCAGAGAAGACTCTTTACTGCGAACGCAGGTAGTGACCAACCCCACTGGGCTGTCCAAGTAGTCTCGTATAGTCCGGACGTGTTCAGTAAGCACTCGGACCTCCCCTTCTCACAACAAACGAGGCATCATCTCAGACTGAAGCACAAAGCTCCAAGCACCTCTGAGCTGGGGCGCGGCGGGCCCACTGGGCTCTGGGTCTGGACGCCCCCTCCCCTGGGAGATGGACTGAACCTTGTGAGCCCCCATTTTTAGGCCACATTTGCAAATCAAACATCATATCCTTAGCTCTTGCTAGTCCCTGGGGTTTCCAGGATTTTACAATGAAAAAAGTCTGTAATGACACATATTTGTCTATATCTAAGTAGAAAGACAGTGTATAAATAAGTAAATGAATAAAGATAAATCTCCCATTAATGTGTGGGTGAGGGAGGTTGGCTGAGTTCAAAAGCAAACAATTTAGCCAGAGTAATCGGTTAGATTTATATTCTAGACCCAACACTTCTTTATATATATTTATATGTAATACACGGAACATCTATAAATATGTTAGCCACATGTAATCTATGTAGATTTCAATATTCTTCGATGGATTTTATTATCCTTGGAGATCCCTGGAGAGTAAAATCCAGTTACTTTGCATTTTAGTTCGCATCCCCAGCTGTGGGAAAGATGCTCGTACAAGAGGCGTCCTCACTGGGCTTGGGGCCCTTGGGATTGTCTTTGGGCACCCACAGGTAAGGGACCCAGTCCCTGGGCCAGTGCCATCAGAAGGCAGACAGCCCGTGCTCCGGCAGAGACCATGCCCGTGCATGATAACCTCAGGACGCTTAAGGCTCTGGCTTTCCTTCTGGGGTTCAATACCAAGTTCCATTTAATAAGAGGAGCCAGAGTTACAACCACACCCACCCACAGGCAGGCTTGACAGCACCCACGTGAGACCTGACGCCATTACCGGGGTGCAGTCCTGTCAATGAGCCACCTGTGAAAATGCGACAGGACGAAAAAGGGGTCTTAGGCTCATCCGCCACCTGGAGGGGGCTCTCTCTCAAGTGCTGTCCAGCAGAAACCCACCTGTGGTTCAGGCAATTGGAAAAATTGTTTTCATTTTCCTAGGAAAGCAGCTTGCTCTCAGAGCACAGTAGGCTCTACAACCAGGACAAGGCAAAAAATCCAAGGAAAACTAGCTCCCACAGAGGACGGGGAACATGTCCTTTTACGCATGTGTTAAAAGGAGACAATGACCACCACCCCCGGAAGCCCAGCGGACACTGGAAAGCCAGCTGGGAGAGAATATAATGAAATCCCAGGGTCCTCTATGTGTCCGTCTTGGCTTTGAAACAAGCATAAAAATTTAAACTTATATAAATAAGCATACAAGCGATCCACACAGATTTTTTCCCATTGTTTAGGCTAATTTTTCTCATTTTTCTTCCACTGTTTAAGCTTCCAAGCGGTTTTCACTGCCGTTTACTCTGAGAACAATGACTTGAAACCCTTTCTGCATCATCTTATTCTTCCAACCAAAGAAAAATCTTCGAATCAAAGCTCTTACATGGAAGAAGTAGCCCCAGTGTGGGTGAAGCGGGGAGTGCAGGGCTCAGAGAAGCACCCGGAGTCTTGCTTTTTGACAGCTAACCTCAGAGATTCTGAATTCCAGGCAAGTGGACGTTGGGTCACGATGGGAACAGACGAGGTATTCTTCTGTCTTCCACTCCCGAGCTCCCTCCCCTTCAAAGCTTCGAGAACTGTGCTGCCCTGGACAGTATCTGCACGTCTGCACGTGGCTGTTTAAATCTCACCTCTACTAACCATGAAATCAGCCACACTAGCCTATTTGACATGGTCTGTAGCCACATGGGTCTAGTGGCCGCTACCGAGCATTGCAGACGCAGCACAGATCCATCACTGCCAGAAGTCCCACCCGAGAACATCGCTCTGGAGAGAACAGGGGCGAGGCTTGTAGCTACCTCTCCTGCCCCAGGCTCCTGGGCTCCAGCGAAATCAAGAAGTGAGGTGCGTCCTAGCTAGTTGTATCCCGACCAACTCTCAAAGCCTCATTATCCACAGGGAGGGGAAGGCGGGCCTAATTCCACAGGATTGTTTCGATGGTCCAACGAGACAATCTAAGGGAAAATGTTTGGAAAGATGTTGCAAGAAATGCGAGGTGCTTTATGGTACACATGTTGCCCGTCTTAAAGCCGTCATGGTATTTAACACCTCCAGAATATGGACGGTGACTTCTGTTCTGGGAAAAGGGTCAGATGCCTGTGCATCTCTGGGCTTGGCCCAAGTAGAAAATGGAGCAGGAGCTCTTGCGCGCCCCCCGGATGTCCCTTTCCCCTTTTCATATCTTATCAGGCTGCCTCCTGGTCTGGCTGCCTCCTCCAGAGAGCAGAGTGAAGGATGAAGCCAGAATGAAGAAAGGGGAATGCACCATGTTTTGTTGGCTGAACACCAAGAAGAGGGACCGAGCTGCGGCCTGGATGCAGTCTGTGTTTGTTGAATCCACGAAAGCTGATCCTGGTGCAGTCAGCTGACAGAGGGATTCATGTGCACACGGCTCGAGGCCCTGAGGTGGGGAGATGGCCTCCGCCACCAAAGCCCCCGTGTGTGACTGGGAAGGAAAAGGGAAGCGAAATATCCTCGCCCCATCCACACACCTGTGCGCAAGCGTGCATGCGTGTGGCCAGGAAAGGCCTGAGCAGTGTGGGTAGCACAGGGTAACAGGCAGCGGGCAGGGCTGGGGTTTCCTGGGATCCAGAAGCTGTTCTCATGTTACAACAATCAACCTGTTTCCTTGGAGTTCTCTCCTTCTAAATGTTAGGCCTAAAGCTGCTGATGCTGAAGGCATAATGTCAGTCAGACAGACTGGTTTCTAAAACCAGCTGTGCCCTTAGCTAGCTGTGTGACATCTACCAAGTAGCTCACCCTCTCTGGGCCTCATTTCCTGACCTGTGAGATAAGGAAAGAACAGTATCAACCTGGTGATGTTCTTGTGAAGATTAAATGACACGGTACACGAACGGTGTTTAACAGGAACACAGGAAACATTGGATTCACGTTGGCCAAAACTCACCAAAGACATCGGCAAGCAGCTTACACTTTTTAAATCAAAGGGATAAAATAAAAGTGTTCCTAACACTTAGCAAGAGCCTTGTCTCAGACTGTAATGGCCTTGACATCTCTGGTGACCTAAACCAGAGCCAAGCAGAGGCCAAGAGACCATGCCCTCTGCTCTCGGTCCCACGCACCTCGGGCCTGATTCAGATTCTAGATTCAAATTCTAGAGAGAGAGGGCAGAAGGCTGGGTCAGCAGGTCAAGTGGGAAGGTCAAGCAGCAGTTCAGCGAGATGGGGAGGGTAGGACTTGGAAGCCACGCTGCCTGGGTCAAGTCCAGCAATAACTCTGCAAGCCGGCCGGGCTCTTCTTCCTGCTGACCGAGGCTCGGTCCCCTCGTCCCAACCTGCCTCTTCCCGTCGCGCAGCTGAAACAAGGCGGGTAAGGCTCAGAAGCACGCCCGGTGGGTCTTACCAGTGCTCTTGTTTCTACTGTGATCCCTTGGGCGTGGCCAGAGAGGCTCTGAGGACATGTGGCAAGGCTAACTTCTACGGGATCACCTCTGGTATCACCATGCCCACAGTGGCCATGTCACCCTTAGCAAGTCTCTTGGTAGATTAGAAAAAAATCGAAATCCATTTTTGCAGATTTGAGATCTAATGGGGATCCTACTGCAGACAAAGGCACCAGGGGGCCAGGGTCAACCAGATGCCACATACTTCCTGCCACTTTCGAGAAGACACATATCCCAGGGGGGTAGGCAGAGGAGAAGGGGCTCTCGGGGAGCAGAGCTGACCTCCTGAAGCCAGGAGCAGAAGGATGGATGCAAGAGTTGGGGACAACAGGTGCTGGATGGGGCTCCGGCGAGTTCCCGCTGAGTGGCCCAGGGCACCCCACACACTGAAGCATGAACCATCCATGGCGGATTCACCCCTAGCCCCTTTCCAGGTGGAAAGTCTTGTGCTTTGTCAGCACAGCTGCAGAGGCACAAGCCGCGGGCCCGATCACACCCAAGTTCAAGTTGTGCGTCTGTCACTTACAGGCTGTGTACGAGGGCTCTCAACCTCTCTAAGCCTCATTTTTCCCAAACATACAACAGGAATAACAGCTACACTTGGGGAAGCGTTTTCAACATGGGCGACAGGCTTCTTCGGTAGAGGGTCAGACAGTAAGTATCTTAGGCTCCGTGGCCCGTACAGTCTGTGTCATGAGTCTTTAACTGGGAAAAGAGGCCACAGATAATGGGTAAAAGAATGGGCGTGGTTAAGTTCCAATAAAACTTTATTAACAAGAACAGGCGGCAGAAGAGATCTGGCTATGGGTCATAGTCTGCCAACCTGTTTTTGAAGATCAAAGGGGAAAAGCTGGGTGGGCGTTTAAATTTTTATCACTGATGCCAGTTTTCAGTGGTACAAGGTACCTGAAGAGTTTGATGCCACGAACTCTGCACGTGAATGAGACTTTATAAAGGCACCGGCCTTCCTCACTTGCCAGGCCTCCCTCTGCTTTATGAAAGATCAGTCCTTAACCCTGGACAAAATCAAGACATTTTCATGCATTCGGCAGGTATTTTGAGCAATTCTTGTGTCCCAGGCCCTGGGTTTGTTGTAGTAACAAGTACTATTTCTTACTCATTTTTCAGTCCAATATTGTCCAATCTTTTTTTGTGATGATGCAAAAATATTTTTTTAAAGATTTTATTGAGACAGAGAGAGAGAGAGAGCACGTGACAGCAGCGGGAGGGGCAGAGGGAGAGGGCGCGGATCTCAAGCGGACTTTATGCTGAGCATGAAACCTGCTGCGGGGTTTGATCCCATGGCTCTGAAGTCATGACCTGAGCCAAAATCAACAATAAGATGCTTGGGATTCCTTGCGGGGGGCTCAGTCATTAAGTATCTACCTTCAGCTCAGGTCATGATCCCAGGGTCCTGGGATTGAGCCCCACATCGGGCTCCCTGCTCAGCAGGAAGCCTGCTTCTCCCTCAGCTTGCATCTCTCCCTGCTTGTGCGCTCGCTCTCTGACAAATAAATAAATAAAACATTTTAAAAAAGAAAAAAAAGAATAAGATGCTCAACTGACTGAGCCACTCAGGTGCCCCTAAAATGTGTTTTATATCTTCTATGAAACACAGTAGCCACATGTGGCTAATGAACTCTTGAAACGTGGCCAGTGTTACTGAGAAAATGATTTTTAATTTACTGTAAATTTTAAATAATTTAGATCACTGTACGTGGCGAGCCGCTGTCACACTGGACAATGGACAATGCAGCTTTACAGCCTGCCTTTGTCCTTTTCTTATATTGTCTTCCAATTGCAAACCGTTCAAGTGTTTGAGGAAGATGAGGCACAAAAAGATTTGAAAACAAAATAAAGGGCTCCTGGGTGGCTCAGTCGGTTAAGCGCCTACCTTTGGCTGAGGTCAGGATCTAAGGGTCCCCGGATCGAGGCCCACATCGGGCTCTCTGCTCAGCAGGGAATCTGCTTCTCCCTCTGCCTCTGCCCTGCCAGTCATTCTCTCAATCTCTCTTACTTTCAAATAAATAAAATCTTAAAAAAAAAAAAAAAATCCACAACAAAAATGGGTGAAGCCATTGGCAAACAAGAAATCATTCATCTGACGAGGCCGTCACCACTCTCAAGTTCCAGTCTAGACAAAGTGGCACAGGAATGACTGGCTGTGTGCCCAGGCATGTGTGTAAGGAACTGAGATGCCGGGTGGGGACGGGTCAGTGATGTAAGGAGGCTAGTTACAGTCTTGGAACCTCGGAGACGGAAGATGCGGAGGACAGAGGCCTCTGCATGGGCTGTGTCACAGGTAGAAAAATCAATGCCATGAGCGGACTTTGCTGGAACAAAGCCTGTCCCAGGATTCCTGATTCACGGGGTTGTAACCCAGACTTCCTGCTCACAACCTGATTCGCCCCTGCTGGGAGCACTGACAGCCCATGAGGCCGTGGGCTACATCACACGAGAATATTCCACGAAAAGGCACTGCAGCTAATTTTACTCTAAACGAAGGGTAACAGTTTTCATTGTCCCTAGTAAACATCCCGCAGACCTCCACATGAGACCGACCGTGTCTGGAAAGGATTAGGCAACCGTGAATAAAGTTTGTGGGACGGTAATTATTATTCCATGAAATAATTATAGGCGTCATCTGCAGTCAACCTTCACAAGTATTTTGATGTTGGGAAACAATCTAGAAATCAGATCCTTTCCTTATGTCCACGTGACAGTAGACCCTACAGAGGTCTACTCTGGGGGGAACCAAAGCTCGGGAGTCCTGTAAATTGCATGGGCGAGGGGTGCCTGGGGTGGCTCAGTCGTTAAGTGTCTGCCTTCAGCTCGGGTCGTGATCCCAGGGTCCTGGGATCCCTGTCGGGCTGTGTCGGGCTCCCTGCCTGGTGGGAAGCCTGCTTCTCCCTCTCCCACTCCCCCTGCTTGTGTTCCCTCTCTAGCTGTCTCACTCTCTTGTCAAAAAAATAAAAAAAAAAATCTTAAACAAAAAATTGCATGGGCGAAGCTGGCCTTTCCGTGGGCAGCGACCAGTAGCCTCTGACAGTACAGGCATGAGGCATGGAGAGGCCGACTCTCGCCGGGGAGAGGAGGGCAGGTGTGGAGGGGGACGTCCATGTACACACACGTACGGAATGTGGCATGTGCTCAGGCCCGGTTCGAACACCTGCATCCAGGCCCCGAGGACAGGATACTGGGGGACACCGCTCTGGCTCCAGGGAGAGCGACCTTTCTGAGGAGCGAAGGGAGGAAGGCAGGAAGCCCCCCACCACCCCGGCAAGACGGTGTCCCTGCCCACCCTGTTTACAGGAAGCTCAGGTGTGTGGTGAGCTCAGGAACACGGGCTGTCCAGCCTCTGGACATCCTTTCGAGCATCTCCCAACACAGTCCCAAGTTCACACACCGGAGGGAGAAGCGATACGCTGTACCACGCACAGCAGGTGTCCCCCCCGCCCATGGGAAGAGTGTGGCGTCTGACCGGCTGGCACTATCGCCCACCTCACCTCTTCTGGGACAGTTACAAAGCTGAGAAGTCTGCTGTCACTTCCCAGGGGTTGAGGATCAAGCCCCGCGGACAACACAGAGCAGTGGGGCTACGCAGGGAAGCAATACTGGGAGACGGAAGAGCCTCCAGGAATGAGGAAGGTGCTGGAAAGGCAGCTGGAAAGGTGGAGACTGCACCGTGCCCTTGGCTGCGTTCTCAATGTGGAAGCACTCAGCATTCGGCTCATGTACGATTTCAGCTTTATTTTAATAAAAATGCTATTTGTCGGAGAGAGAGAGAGGGTGAGCATAAGCAGGGGAAGCAGCAGGCAGAGGGAGAGGGAGAAGCAGACTCCCCGCTGAGCAGGGAGTCTGACGTGGGACTCGATCCTGGGACCCTGGAATCACAACCTAAGCCGAAGGCATACGCCCAGCCGGCAGAGCCACCCAGGCGCCCCACGATCTCGGCTCTAAAGGGACATCCTCGGGGCAGTTTAGCCCCCTGCAGCCAGCTGCGGGTGCTCTGGCTCAGGCTCAGATCGAAGGTAACCCAAGCGGCACCCACGCCCACTTCCTGTGCTCACCTGCCGCTGCCTGGTTCAAACCGTGTGACTCAGGGATGCGCCAGGGCAGCCCACAGGGTGACAATACGGGCTCCATCCCTCGTGGCCAAGACACTGTTTTGAAGCTTCTACTCCTAGCCTGCACTGGACGACTTAGGATTTTTTTTTTCTCTTTTTAAAAATCTGGCGGTAAAAGGTACATGCATGGGGCACCTGGGTGGCTCAGTGGGTTCAAGCCTCTGTTTTTGGCTCAGGTCATGATCCCAGTGTTCTGGGACCGAGCCCCGTATCAGGCTCTCTGCTCAGCAGGGAGCCTGCTTCCTCCTCTCTCTCTGCCTGCTTCTCTGCCTACTTGTGATCTCTGTCAAATAAATAAATAAAATCTTTAAAAAAAAAAAAAAAAGGTACACGCAGGCAGTTTGCCGTCTTCACCATTTCCTAGGTGTACTAGCGGTTTGGTGGCTCTACGGACGTCCCCGCGCTGGGCAAGTGCTGTCCCTCCCCACGTTTCATCGCGGTCGGCGGGAACTCCGGCTCCGCGGTGAAACGCAGGCTCCTGCTGCCCTCACCCCGGACCTCAGTGACCACCCTCTTATCTTCGTCTCTAGACATCTGATTCCCCCGGGCCTCTCCTAAGTGGCATCATACAGGGTCCGGCCCGGCTGGTGTCTCGCTTAGCCGGTCTTTACGCGTCCCCGGTGCTGCAGCAGGTGTCCGAACGTCCTTCCTTTTTAAGGACAATATCCCATTGGACAACGTACCACATTCTGTTTATCCACACACCTGTCAGCGGGCCCTGGGCTGCTCCCGCAGCTTTTGGCCACTGTGATAATGAGGCTGTGAACGTGGCGGCAGAAGGAGGGGTCTGGGTCCTCTCAAGTCTTTCAAATAGCCGCCTAGGAGTGGCCCTGCAGGGTCACCTGGTAATGCTGTATTTAATTTCTTGAGGAATTCCTAGGCCTTTCTTTTAGTGATACCCAGCTTCCAAGAGCTGCAATGATGAGTTTTTATTCGTTTTTGTTTGTTGACTGTCCACCGGGACGCCACCGTGAAGATGTGCCACTCTGGGGGAAGGTACTGCTCTAAACCATTCTCTGACCCTCCCCTGGTCACCCCCACTCCGTTTCTGCCACTGGAGCATCCTCGTGAGACAACACGGCTCCGCGTGTGGAATTCCTGATCACTGTCTGCAGGAGGGTCCCCACCCGACAGAGAAGCTTCCGTTCTGCTCTGAATGGACCCCCTCCTCGTCTCTCGACTCCCAAGGGTCCAAGCCTGCTCCTGCCCTTACTGCAACGCACTCTGTGCGCCCGGCCACTCTCCAGACATGCTCTCCTCTGGGACCCCCCAATCTCTGGTGGCTTCTTTATGTTCCTTCACTGGCTCTGGCTCGGCCATAAGCGGCACATTTATGGAAGGCTGCCAGAGACGGGCTGTTTATTACAGTCCTGTCCCTGGCTCTCCTCTGTCTCACCATTCTTCCTTACAAGATGGAATTCTTCTTGTGGATAATTTCCTGATCCAGACCTGCACCCGATTTCCTTCCCAAGCCCGAGACCTGCGTTCCCAACTGCTGGTAGGACGTCACTGTTGACCCATCAGAACTGCTGAGCCCCAAAGCTAACTCACCTTCCTTTCTTCTTTCCATTTCTTAAATTCATGAGCATCCTCCCAGGGAGCCGGGATCCAAGCTCTCGGGGCCTCTCCCTTCCTTTCACCTTTGGTCCCACGAGGCCCACTTGCCTGCTCTGTGACATCTCGACCTCTGGTCTCTCCACCCTCCTAGCTAGACTCCTGCACGCCTTCCAAGGGAATCTACTCCAAGTTTCTCCTAATACACGCAGCTGATCCCTCTGGAGAAACACGTACGCCCACAGCCTATCCCAAGTGCCCCCCTGCAGGACTGTCCCCCAGACCCCAGCTCCCCGGGTCTGCATCCATCTCTGGGGATCAAGTTGGCCGATGTGTGCTGAGTGCCTGCGAGGCATTTCTGGGCTCGAATTTGGGAAACTCTGCTCTGAAAGCCAAAGGTTGTGAGTGGCTCTCTCTGAACGCTTTTGAACAGCCGAGTAGAACATTCTGACTTTCAAAAAAGAAAAGCATTCTGGATGTTTTCACAAGTCACCAAACTGGTTTCCTTGTTTCTGGAGACACAGAGTAGCCTGGGCTTTGGCCAGGATTCCTCCCCTCGGGGGCATCACGTCAGGAGAACGTAGCACTTAGATACGGACAGGTGTCTTTACTGAGCAAGGGGGTTCAGCCTCCTTGTGCTGGAAAGTGTCCTGGTAATTCGTCTGCCCTAAGGCCTCCCATGGCTGATGGAACCTTAGGGACAAGCTAACACAGAACTGCGCAGGAAAAGCCTGGTGGCTGTCAGTGCACTACCAAATTTGGGGGAATTTTAGGTGCGCGGTAAACTTGGGATCTTTTTTCCCCATTACAACAGTCATTTAAAACAGTATCACTGGGGGGCGTCTGGGTGGCTCCGTCTGTTAAGTGACTGACTGCCTTTGGGTCAGGTCATGATCTCAGGGTCCTGGGATGGAGCCCCACATCGGGCTCCCTGCTCTCTGCCCCTCACTCTACTTGTGCTGTCTCTGTTAAATAAATAAATAAATAAAATCTTAACGTAAAATAGCGTCATTGAATAAAGTCTGGAGTTTGGCTGATGGTAACTCAGCTATGGGAGTTACTGAGTTCGGGCAGACGGAAGCAGCTGACATCGAGGGAAAGGCAGGCACGAAGGGTAACGCAGAAAACTCTTTTGTGGCAACTTCTCTCGAAATCTAAAACTATTTCAAAATAAAGTTAACGTAAAAAAATGATCAGCTCCCCCTCCCAGCCCCCGTGCATGGGGTAGAACTCGAAGCCCTTCCCACGTACCCTCTCCTTTAGTCCGAGGGATGGCCCTGCGAGCCGGAGACCACACTGCACACCTGACAGCCGAGGCCTGGGGCTCTGCAACGGCCGCAGGCAGCTGGACGGAGACAGCTGGTGGTGTTCCCGTGAGTGTGGACCCAAGTCAGGACACAGCCATCCCCATCTACACCAGCCAGCCCGGGGTTTCCCGTGCATGCATATACATCTGCGCCTGCTTCTCCGTGGACTGTCGGTCAGGACCGCGGTGTGAGCTCCTTCCTTAATAAACCTCCCCGCGTTCTGCTTTTCTTAAATACATTCACTCCCGGGCTGCCTCTGCTGTGTAGGCACCAAGGGCCCAGAGGTCGTTCGAGGCAGAACCTGCCAACGATGCCTGGACGCCCACAAGGGACATGGCCCACTCACCTATGAGGGGGCCTGGCCCTCCCCCTCTTCCAAGCCTGCCTCCTGCCCCCAAGACCGAGAGCCCCGCGCGGGCAGAGACTCACACTCGGACACCAGGCTCGCTCGTCCCCTCGCGCACCTGTGCGTGCACACGTTCCCAGGAGCCATAACCAAACCGCAAAGCAAAGAATCCGAGAATCCTAGTTTGTCAGGGGAACTCCCTACCAGTGGCTCCAGAAAAGGAATTTCTCAGTCCCCTCAAGAAGTGCTTTAGAAACACACGTTTCTGGGACTCCTTCCAATGCTCTGATTCAGCAGAGCTGCACCAGGACGGGGGGATCTATTTTTTTGAAACTCACCCCCCATCCCGGCCCCCAAGGTGACCTTGAGGCACTGGCCGGGTTTGGGGTTTCTCCTAATAGATAAATGCCTTCTAAAAACAGTCGGCCTCCGCTCAAGAAACCCCGGGCTGGGGGAGCTCACTGCCTCATAAGGCAGCCTCTCACGACTAAGCGTCAGCGTTAGGAAATCCTTCTCTATATTTAGACGCGACATGCCTCTTTGGAAACGTCCTGTTTGAATTTCCTGCTCTGGTACAGTGAAGACGATGCTCACTCCCTTTTCCATGTGACCAGCTGAAAGAGAGCCAACGTGCATTCTACAATCTTCTCTCTTCTAGGACAAATGCCCATGGTTCCAACACTTTTTCTTTTTTAATGAAATGCATTCTCTTATTATCAAATGTAAAACTCAAAATGTCAAAGGTGAAACTCAGAATTGGGCCCAGTGTGCTGAAGGAGCCCTGAGCCTTGAAGGTTACGTTTTTCATTCTCTGGCCTTCTTTATGTCTAGGACACTCAGGACAAGGGTTCCTGCCCTTGGTGACATACTGGGATCACCTGTGAAGCTTCAGGAACCGCTGGTGCTCAGGTCCTACCTCTCGGAGATTCCAACATAACTGGTCTGAGGTTCTGGCTGGGGATGGAGATTTTTGTTCACGTTTCTAGGTGACTGGAAGGAGTAGCCAATGTTGCGAGCTAGAGACGGACACCGGGTCCTCTCCGTGTTAGCTTATCTTCTCACATTCATTCACGCAGACTTTCTGCCCGGAACCCCCCACCAAGCAGGTCTTCCTCAGCACGCCCTTGAGGAAATGATTAGCTGAACTCAACAGCAGACTTTTCCACAGATTCCTGATAAACGTCACCAGTCTGGTTTGGGTCCACAGTGGCAAGGACATAGTGCGCCCTTGAGCGGCTTATCGACGATCTGTTCTCTCTCTAGCTTTGAGTCTTTTGTATGTAGAACATGAATAACATTACAGATCTCTGAAAGAAACGCCACTGGAGATCCTCTGGGAAACATGGGATAGCGGCCGCTTTTTAAGAATTGGCTCTTCTTTCACAGTTAAGGGCTGGATACTAAAAACTGAAGGTCAAAGATAAATCCAAGAGCATGCCACTTATTCCTAACTTCTCTGTGATGGCAGGAGCTAGCTGAGGCCACGATGCTGGGCTGCCAGGGTCCCAGCGGTGGCATTTCCTGTGTGTGACCTCCCCAACATTACCAAGGTCATCTGTCATCATTTAGGTGGATGGAAGTTGCCAGGTGCTCAAGATGGTCTGAGCCTCCGGGACGACTTAAGACTGTTCAACACACATCTCACTGGCCACACAACTAACTGTGGCTTGGTTTCTCCAGAGCTCTAAGTTCTTCGACTCCCCTGTGAAAGCATCGTCGAACTCTGTAGGAATGATGAGGTAACGTGCTAGGGCAGAATGCAACCAAAAGCTTCCAAGGAAACTTTGGGAGGTAAAATCAGAAGTTAGAGCCTGTAGAAGCTTTTTTTCATTTTGACAAGTGGCCTTTCTCTTACATTCACACCACCAACCTAGAGTAAACCTCTCCAGTGGGGTTCCCAATCTTGCCCCATTTTCAGTGAGGCCGTCACTCAGTCCTGGCTGTGCTCCCTTCCCTGGGGCCATCTTGGTCAAGCCTCTGACCTCCTCCTATTGTAGGGCGAGATCTGTGTGTGCATTGTCTTCAAGTACACACACAGCCCGACTCCCAAGCATGTTCCCTTCACGACACAGGAAAGCAGCCCCTCGGACCTGGTCAGCCGCCACTTGAATCCCATCATCTGGGATCACCTGGGGTGAGACCACCTCAGCCACTGCTCCTTCACACTCCCGGTCACTAAACGCCCTGATAACACTTTAAAGCAAACTGTCCCCTACAGTGAGGAAACAGTATACAACGGCGCCACCTCTGCCAAAAACACAGAAGCCTCTTGCTATTTCTCTCTGGAATTTGTAAATGCATGTTTGGTAGACAGTCAACTCCCCGAGTGTCTACACAGAACAGGCTTAAAAAACAAGAACCCACAAAAAGCACACCTGAAGAATTTTCTGTAAAGGTTCCATCTTAGGGAAGGGGACACTGGACTTTGCCTCCTCCGGGACACGGAGTGCTTCCTGACTCCAGCACCACACTCTTCTTCCTCCCGGATTACTGTTTTCTTCGGTAGTAAACGGACAGACTTAATGTGACTCTGAACCAATCTGCCCATCGACATTGAGATCATTTGCAATCTCTTAATTCTAATATGGCTATCTCTTGTCATGTCATCTCCCATTATAAACGCATCCTTAAGATGAACTCCTAGAGTAGGATATAACGTGCAAGTGGGCGGTACATGGGGCCCTATGCTTTGCTAAGCACTTAACACCATGTCATATAAATCTGAAAACTGTGTGAGACATACAGATGCTTCACAAAGGACTCTAAGGCCAGCGCAGGGAACTACTGCCAACACCTGCAAAGTCCCCCCCCCCACATGCCTCTACTCCGTAAAGCCCACAATGGTTTTCCAGAAGGAACTACCATCTTTATGTTGTGAGTTTCACTTACTCATGAGAAAACCCGTGTTCCAAAGAATTGTAAGCCAAAGGGAACAAAAACCCAGGATGACATCTGAATGCACACAGAATTGAACTGAAAACCATCTTGAGGTTGGCTCACCTTAAGCCAGGTTCTTGCTTTTCTCTTTGGGCATGACAGCTGCGCACAAGGAATGACAGGAAAACAGGAGGGAGCCAGGAGAGGGGACGCGTGTCATGGTTAAAAGTAATTGTGCTCACCACAGGGCTAGTCGCTGTTCGGTTTCCTTGAGAAAACTTGTATGAAATTTGTGCAAAGGTTCAAAATTCGAGAAAATGAGACTTTTCAAGGCTTCGGGCATGGCGTCCTCTTTGCTCACCGCGCTCTGAAACCACTAGAACAAAAAGAGGACACACGCGGACACGTGAATGGCGGCCCGGAGGACACAAGGCTTTCTTGCTAAATCTGGGGGCACCCGGGAGCACGAGAGGCTCCTGGGCCTGACTGCTTTCCCCGTTTTCCATCAGACGGGGTGAGAAGCCCCCAGCTCATTCTCAGGGCCGCCCACAACTTGTTACCGGTGGATTGTTGAGGTCAAGAGAAATCTCTGAAGTGGGCAGCTACTTCCAATCAGGACTGGCATTTTGGCCAACTCACTGGGTCCCCACTCATTTAGACCACGGCACCCCCTCTGCTTCGATCCTGTAGGAACATCCCTTTGTGAAGACGCTGAGCCCCAAGAAGGCAGGACAAGTGAGAGAAGCCACTACCTTCACACAGGTAGGTACTCGACCCGCGGCGGGGAGGCAGAGCTGTCCCCGCCCTCCCCTCCCCCAGGCCCAGCACCTGTTCCAGCACCAGCTTGGGCCACCCCCTCCCCCACCCCGGCTATTCACACCCTAAAGGCACAGAAGCCCAGCGATTCCCACCGGCCTCCACTGGCTAGTTTTTTCCCAGAATCCAGGGATCCTAGATACCTGCAGTGCTTTGAATTTCTTTCCGAGACTCAACAGGACTGATTAAAATAACAAAAGGCAGGCTTCTGGCAGATTTGCTGACTTGGCTCCATTTCTTACCAAGGGCTAAAACAAGGCTTCTGCTCACCTCTGGGGTCT
Source organism: Mustela erminea (assembly GCF_009829155.1). Lineage (NCBI taxonomy): Eukaryota > Metazoa > Chordata > Mammalia > Carnivora > Mustelidae > Mustela > Mustela erminea. The sequence continues at coordinate 12,461,694 of NC_045628.1, forward strand.
CCCTCAAGCAGAAGGAGCTACATTTGATGCCCGGCAGAACACTGCTCTGCCCTGGGTGCCAGGCAGGCAGAGAAAGGTTTCATTTTAATTTTCTCCATGTTAGGAACTTCCTTTCTTTGCACTTGAAAATCACAAATGTAACATTTTTTAATAGAGCATGTTCCAAATTAAATATACTATTACCGTCTAATTTCTATAACCCAGAACCAAATCCTTTTAATTGAATTCAGAGAGCCCAACATTTAATTAGATCCAGCAACTCTCTGAAAGCTACATGGGTGTTGAGATACATTACGCAACTGAATGCTCTAAGGGAAATGCGACACATACCGAGGTGATGACCTCAAGGTCCTTCAGGTACGTCCTTTCGGTGGTGGATACCTCCTTAGCAATGAAGTATGCCTTGTCCGTTGGGAATCTCTGCAAAACCCACAGGAGAGACAAGACGTCATAATAATCTTTGAGCACAGGCCTCTAAGAATGTCCTGATTAAAGCGACACATGGTTCATTTTCCATCTTCTGTTCACGGGGCTCAGGGCTCAAGAAACTCTTACTGGTTTGCCTTTCTGTTTGAGGAGCCAGGAGAAGAGAATGGATTCCCATGATGGGGATAAAGCCTGGGAACGTTTCCTTCCGCATAAATCTTACCTGCAGTCAAAGGCCTCCAATGAGTCCGTTTGTCACTGCGAAGGACTATTCATTCAAGATGGGGCATTGGAGGCTCTAACCAACTAGTAAAATATCAGAGCAATGCCGTCTTCCAGGAAAAGAAAGAGAAGCCGCAGCGGCCTTTGTGGGGAGCAGGGTCTGGTGGTGTCGGTGTATGGGAAATGGGAGCTTGAGTGTCCGTGGAAATACACAGTGGCTGAGCTAAGGGGACGACGAGAAAACAGCTGGCGACACCACCGTGACTCGGTCCCCTGGAGTCCTTCACTTAGGTGAGCAAGCACCTGTCTACGGTGAGTTGGCCACGGGCAATCCTGGCTGCTAGCCATCTTGCCTGTTTCCAGGAGAGTGTGCCCGATTCCACCTCTGGGGATACACACGAGAGCACTGGCATCGGAGACTTGGGACCCCTGGATGCCCGTGTTTCTGGCAGCAGCAGGGAGACAGCCAAAAGGAGCGAGCGACCCACCTGTCCCGACAGACAGGTGCATAAGCACACTGTGCTCTACCCACACAATCGGATGGGACTCAACTGTAAAAGGGAAACCCTGTCCCACGCTACACTGCGGATGACCCTCGAGGACGTTGTGCCACGTGGAAGAAACATCAGACACAGAAGGACAGAGAAGCGGTTGAATCCACAAAGACAAAAAGCAGGATGGTGACTGCTGGGGACTGGGAGAAGGAAATGGATGAAGATTTCCCGGTGAGTGGGGACAGGCTCGGTCTGGGACGATGACAAAGTTCTGGGGATGGACAGTTACACAACACTGTGAAGGTACTTCATGCTACCAGCAGTTAACATGGCAAGTGTTACGTATACTAGTGCAGTTTAAAAAAAAAAAAAAAAAAGCAACGCATGTGCACGCGGGTCCCCACACCTTTCTCCGGCCTTCCTCCTCGTCGTCGGTGCGCGGGCACGCCTGGTCGTTCAGCAGCGGGCTGACCAAGGGGGAGGCCTGCTTGGTGTCGGGGCTCAGGTTGGGAGACAAGATCACGCTGGCGGGCACAGCTCCTCCCTGGGAGTTGATGGACAGCTCTGAAAGGTGAGGGCTACCAGTCAGGGAGCCTATTTGGGGATGAGAAGTATTAGAGAAAAAAAAAAAAAAGTAATTCTTTCTGGGACCGGATCGCTACTTTCCATTTTCCCCCAAATCAAATCTTTAGAACCTTGACTACCATTCTGCACATCGAATGCGCTTCACGATTTTCTAGTTTTTCTCTGAGTTGCGGCTGCCTTCCTACTAAAAATACCGTAGTATGAATGAGTCAGCGGAGCCAGAGTTCTGTGATTAATAAGGCGGAGAACTCTGCTCGGGGAATGTGTAGAAGCATAGTGGATCCCCAAACGGGATCTTCAGCTCCTTACTACTGCCTGAGCGGCTACGAATTATTCCAGAAAGACAGTGTCTCTACCACCAGGAGACATGAGAAAGGACTAGCAAAATAGAGCTATTCTAAAAGGAAACTAAATGGCTGACGAGCCGGGACAGACTACGCCTTGGAAACAACGGGCCACAGCAAAGCAAACGGACGAGCAGCTAACTCCCCTTCTACCAAGAACAGAAGCAAGCTTATGATACCTGGTGATGGCACTCCGGTCTCTCTCACTGCTTGGGACAGAAACACTAGCACCACATGCAAAGCTGGAGGTCATTACATTATCACAATTCCCCTTGATGAGTCAAAAAGTGACAGGTCATTAATGATTCCTCTGCAAAGGATACATTAAATAATAGGAAAATGTATCATTACCCATTAAACGTCAGCCAAAGGAGAGGGTGTGCCCGTGCAACGTTTCACCAACAGAATTTTGTGAGTCTCCAAACCTCAACCCATGGAAGCCAACCGGGACGTTTCGGAAAAACACTCTACCTGCGTGTTTCCACCGAACACATTTGTTAATTCTAACACAGGTTTGCTAGGGCTAGCGCGAGGGTCGACGAAGTTCAAGGAGCCTGCAGTGCCATCTGTTACCATTCTAAGGAAAGACGATGTAAAACGCTTTCTCGTTTCCCAAAATGCGGTTTCAGCTCAAGGCTATTCCGCACACTGACAAGGATCTCAGCGAGAAGGTGAAGTGCCGTTTTCTGGGCATACCCCGTTTTTCTTGACAGCTACCCTCTCCCTCTGGATTCATCCATATCCACTTTGAAATTACAAGATGGGATGGCCTAGAATGGAGGGTAGTGAACTTGATATTACAGGAGGAATGAACCAACCATGGAAAACCACCAGCCCCCACCCCGTCCCAGCTGGACCAGCTAGGGGTGTCGCCAACACATGCAGGGAAAGCCAGCACACCCAGAACAGCAGCAAAAAAGCAGATGTCCCGCTACAGGACTATGGGTCAGTGCGACAGTCCCCGAAGAACGAGACTTGAAGATGTGAGCAAGATTAAAGAAGTTTGCGTTTTAAAAATCCCTCCATGGAAATCCTGGCATTTTTAATACGCAGCACTGTTAGACAAAGACCCGTGCACCCCACACTCCACCAGACCCAGCGAAACCCGGAGAAAAAGGCCAGAAATTGCTTCACAAATGTCAATTTTATTGACACTAGTGCACAACCGAATACAATGATTTCGAAAGTACTGGAACTTGTCAAATAGAAATAGTGACAACAATTAGAACCGCAAATGTTTCAAGGGTCTACGCTATTCCCTTTAAGGAAAAAAAAAAGTCACAAAAAGGAAACGTGTCATCACTACAAATAGGAAATAGGAAAGAGAAATTCTGGCAGTCTGGCGATCCAAACATTTCATGCATTTGTGAGTCATTGTATCCGAGCAGCTTTTTTATCTGTCCACCATGATCCGGCAAAATGGGGGCGGGGCTTACCTTCAGCTCTCACACTGTGGTGAGGTCAGGTGAGGCAGTTCTAAGTGAGAGCATGCGGGGCCTCGGTTTTGCAGGGATGTGCAGCAGAAAAAGCACTCACGTCATCAGTGAGAGTTGGAGCCAAGAATAAAAAGCAGTTAGAGAAGGCTGGCTTGGAGGAGGAGAGGGGGTGGGGGTGGGGGTGGGGACAGTACCAATCAGGCCCTGGACAGCGTCCAGCAGCAGACAAAAACCACCTGCCCCACTGGGAGGGAGAAAATGCGGGAGGTGGGGGGGCCCATCAAGCACAGGCACTTCTACCCTCCAAAGGTCAAAAGCTATTGCCCTGGTGAAGTCCCCCTGGGGACACTTCTAATTTAGTAGACTGAAAGGATGAGAAGACAGACCAGGGTTCCAGGAGATGTCTGTCCCGCCGAGAGGGCAGGGCACATTTCAAAGAGAACAGCCATCTAGAAGCATCTACACTGGACCACGTCAGAGACGGGATTCAGAAAACGGGATAATGGCAGTGAACTTCATGACAACCCGTATTCCTAGGTTGAGGAAAGGACAGCCCCGGGTCAGCCACAGGTTGCTGGGGGACATGCACTCACTCACGTAGCCCAAAGATGTGGGTGACTGGCACCTTTACACGGGCAACACAAGGACTGTTGCCCACTTCCGTTTCCGGAGCGGCTCCTCCCACTAGCTTTGTGTCTACTCCTGGGGCCCCAGACAGGAAGGCTGATGGGTGTATTTAACAGTAGGACCAATAAATCAATAAATACCAAGCAGCCCGGTCTAGAAATCTGTCCACAAGTCAAAAGAAGGGGACGGTCCAAACTCTGAAGTTCAAGTTTGCTCGTTTCAACTGCCTCCACGGAGAGCAGCCGTCTTGTCCCCTTGCAAGCGAAATTACTCGAGACTTTTGGAAAATTTATAGGTGACGTGATCCAAACCCAACTATGCAGCTCACTGACCATTCAGCAATCCGTCAGACATGCTGATGAGGGCAACCGGGAGAATCTGGCAGCTTGATGAGAAATTAAAATGCTCTTTGGACTGAGCGTATGCAAAGTGGTGTCCACGTAGGGTCCACCCCTGGGCAGGTGGGAAGAGCTGGGTCTTTAAGTCAGAGTCTACGCTACAGTTACTTGAACTACAAGTCTATGTAACCAATTTTCAACGAAGTAGTCCATTCCACAAACAAACAGGGCTGCTCTGTATGAGAAAACCAGCCCCCTTACCTACCTAGCTTATCAAGCCTGTTCAAATCATGAAGCTGGTTACCTGCTTTGAAAGCACAGCCCCAGGTGACGAGAAGAGGAAACTGTGACTGATGTTCCCGGCTACTCAGTGAACTCATTAATGCCTGGGTACTTTTTTTTATTGTTTGTTTGTTTTTTTTTCCCCCTCCATGACAAACTGACACAAGTAATTTCTTTCAGGGATGGGCTCTAGGTAAATAATTTGGGGGAACCTTTTGAGAAAGCACCTGGATATTAAGGCAACAGGTGGAAAGAAGCTTCAAGACATTAGAAAAAGATCAGTTATACTCTAAAAATCCAGAAGCTTCTGATTCTTCTAAAAACTACTTTTTCCTATTTCCAGAGACTGCCCTGCATTTTGTTTCCAGTCATAACTCTCCAACCCTCCACCTCTTCCAAATGATTTCATGACCCCCTTCCCTGCCATTAACCCGTATCAAGAGGGCTGAGTTTATACTACCCCCATGGACTGGAAATGCCATCACTGATACTGCTCTCAAGAGAGGAATTTCTGGGAACAGCTTTTAAAAATCCTTTTAAATGTACACATTCTTGTGGCACAAACAATTATGGAACTTCAAATTAGCACGGCTGTATTTATGGATTCAATTTTTCACCTAGCCGAGAAACTGACTTAGCTTCTCTATCTTTTTAATGTAAAATACATTCATACTTATTCGCTCCTGGCTTTTCTGGGGAAGCTCTGCAGTATCACCCCGACTATAGTATCTCTGGACCAGCCCCTTTTCAGAGGTACATCAACAGTGGGAACATGGTTTATGACCATCGAGCCAAACTCAATGCTCATCTCCCACTTTTTGGGATTGGGCACAGCTGCATAGTAACCTCCTCTGATTGTATTAAGGCTTAAGAAGAGACTCACACATGTCTGGAAAAAGAGAATTTCCACTCTATTTTCCAAGTTATAGAAAATGGCATTTGGAAAACTTAGTTGTACATATCCTCTATTTTAAATTGGTCGATATGTTGGTCATCTTAGTTTTAATTAGCTAAGTTGTTTTTCCTCTTAAGTGTTTAGAAAACTTGGTAATCATTTTAAAAATAGTAACCCAGAGCAGGTCTGATAGATACTCGAATATTTGAGAATACTGATTGCTTTCTCAATTCCTCTTTTCAAAATTTTAGTAAGTACAATTAGAACAGGATGCTGATTATTCAGCGTTCCCCCTAAAGTTACCTGGGCAAGCCTCTAGATTCCACTCAACTATCATGATTTGTCTCCTGGCATTTGGTTCTAAAACATGAGATTTTATCTCTACATACCCAGAATATGTTCCAAAGGCACATGTAGGAAATTCATTACAGATGTAGGTTTTCATGGATCTTTAAAAAGGCTCTTTTTAAATCCATCATCTCCTTCTAAAAAAAGAATACAATGAACTCTTTCTGGAGAGCATCTGTATTAGAAAGCCAGTTATCAAAAAAGGTCAGTATTGGGCTGAAAAAGGGTAATATCCCAAATAGACAAGGTTCACTCGTGTGGTAAATCAGCTGGGTGTCCACTCCAATGGAATATGTGAAAAAAGCTGACAATGCTTTGTTAAAATTGTAAGGTGTAAAAAAAAAAAAAAAAATTATAAGGTGTCACGAGAAAAACTAGTTCACAGAATTAGCAATCCTGGTTGTGCTGTCCTTTTCTTGATAATGGAGGGTGTTGAGGGTAATGTGTGTATGTGCCTCTTATTCTCAGACCAAGGTCCTTTAAACAAAGTTTCACAAGCAGCTAAGAATCAGCTTCAATGTTCATCACCCAGCAACTCAGAAAAGCAACCACAGTGCAACATGCAGAGAAACAGAGACATGCCTAGGAATGGAGCAATGACAGAGAATGTTCTAGTGTGCTCTCACTTACGAAGAAAAGAGAAAGGAGAATTTCTCTTTGTTCACACATGGTGGTGGTGGTGGTGGCAGCGGTGTTGGGAGCAGTGTTTGGGTTGGGGAACACGGTGTTTCATACCAATGAAAAATACCATCTTGTACTCAGGACAAAGCTTTAGCCGTCAGTGGGAAAGAGCAGTTACAATGGACAGTTTTTACAGCAAGATACCTGTTAGGACAAGTAAAAGCCTCTTGAGTCTGGATTAACAAGAGATATTATCGTGCATACACGGTTACAGGAGTTTGGCCTTCCATGCTCCGAGAATCCCCAAGCTCATTGTTAACCGCAGAAGCCAGCACCCTTCCCGGTGATATAAATCCATGCTTTACAGGGATGCTGCTTTCCTAGACCGTGGAGAGGGGAGGAAACCAGACAGTATCTGTGACAGCCTACATTCTGGGAATGCATCAGAACTAATAGTTTACTTATTTTCCATGAGGAGCCAAGTGGGGCTGAGCTGGGCGGGGTCTCCTCTATGTTCCCACCAGCCCCCGCACCCGCCAAGACAAGCGTCCAACTAAATTCCCTTATAGACATCAACTATGGAAAGTGTTCTACCCCCATCTGATTGGCTGGTTCCATATCAAAACAGGAAGCCAGCCCTCTGGTTAGATGTCTGAGCTCCCCTGTGCAGGCTGTGGCCACAGATACGCTCTGCTTCCGTGAGACCTCTCCCCCAACTACAGTGATCCTGCTCGCTTCCAAAGATGACCCCCACCCACCCCCCGCCGCCAGTGCACACACAGTACAAAGTGCAGGCTCCTTAGAAGACGAAATCAGACAACTGAAGTCTTCCCTTTGCCTTCTAGACCCCACCCTCAGTGATGGGGGTAGGACCCCGGCATGCCTCCGTGTTAAAGCTTGCTGCTTAGAGAACAGGATCACTGTAATTCTAGAGGAAACAGGTATTCCAAGTACAAATTGGTATTCAGCAGTGTAAAAAAAAACAAACAAACAAACATCAGACAGTGCTCAACAATGCAGGAAACAGAGGGTACACCATGCTCTGAGGATAAAGACAGAACACTGGGGGTGGGGTGGGGGGCTTTTCCCCTCCTAGGTAGGTACATGCTGACAGACAGTGCATACAATGGAACAACAGAAAATGTTTCCCCAAATTTATTAAACAAATGACAAAAATGAGAATGAAGTCTCCAGCCTTTTCTATTGTAAAATTTGGCATATTAGACATTTTTAATAAAATATTTTATCTCTAGTATTAAATATACACACAGAAAGGACAGAAGGGAACTGGATTAATCATATAGGCCAAGCTTGTGAGACTGGGTTAGTCAGGTGTTCACGGCAACTTTCCACGCAGAAGGGGGTGGTGAGCATGAGGGACTGGACCTCGGGCCTTGAGGTGCGTGTGGGGAGAGCAGCAGGCATGTGGTCTGCACTGAAGAAGGCCTGTCTTTGGTCGTTCTGTACATCGCTGCAGGCAGAGTGACAAATTCTCTACTTCCCACAAAGGAACTTAGAGGCCCAGGGGGAAAAGGAGCTGTTAGCCTAGTTTCATGAGCTAGAAAGTTCATCCGTGGGTAACGACACACCAGTCACACCACTATGGGCTCCAAAAGGAACCTTCTCCTGTTTCCTATTTGAGAGCCAGTAAACAGCCCAAACTTGTAAGAGAGCAGTAAACTGCCTGTAGACTCCAGGTCCCATCACTAAATTCCCTTATATTCCATCTCTTACTTGAAAGCAGAATGAGTCCATCCCTGTCTGATGCTTTTTACTAAGTGCGCACGCATGCGCACACACACAGTACTCGCTCGTGCCCCCGGCTTGGGCTGCGTTTGGCAACGACCTGCCGTCACCCTTCAATATTCTGCAACTGCTGCCCCGAAAGCCCTGCGGATCTTCCAGTGCCCTTCCCGTGATGGCCTCTGGGACACCAGCCTTGCAGTTCACCTAAAACTTGCTCTCAGCTACACATGTGGATCGGATGTTCCGTGTCAACAGCTGACTTTTAATCCTCCCTGCTTTCAGATATGAAGCCACTCCAAGACATTCCAGAGTAACCTGATCTAGAACCCATGCAAAGACCCAAAGGAGGTGCCTTCCCCTGGGAACAACACCGGAGGCTGAAGAGATGCCCGTGTCTCCAGGCGAAGCTAAGGTCAGCCTACACCGACAGGATTCTGGACAAATCAGTCAATTCAGTTCTGAAAGATTTTCTCACTTCTTCCCCAGGTCCCTCCAGGGAATGCTGAATTGCCTTCATTGGAAGAGAAGAAACGTTCCTTGTGCTAGAAGTGTCATTTACGTTTCTTGGAATGAAGTACTGTTTCCTCCTTTTTTTTTTGGACAAAACAAGACTCCACCCACCTCCTCCCAAACATATAAAATGGCATACAAATGAGCATCTGCAACTCCTGTTTGTAGCAGAATTACTTGGAAATCTCTAGGTTATTTGAGGAAACAGTAAGTAGCCCTTTTCAATGATGGCTCTAAGCAACGGGCAACCAGGTCCTGACAACATAATGCCAAATCGTGGAGTTGGGTTTTTTTTTTTTTTTTAATAAGAAGAGAACAGCTTCTTATTAAAGTGGCATGCTTATTTTGATCTAAAAGTCAGTGGCTTCCTTTTAAAAACCAGCGAGTGGTGTTAGAGGTATGCACGAGCGTACACCAGGGAGCCCATTCTCCTGCACTATTTCACTCAACTTGACTGAAACAGACGGAATGAAACTAACAAAGAAAAAGCAGCAGCGCCAGTAAATCGTCTCAGGTCACCAGAGCCTCGTTTGTTCATCACTTACTGCTCTCGGAGTTCATAACGAGCACTTCTGCTCCCATGTGCTCTCACGGAGGTGGCGAACGTGGCTGAGTGTGAAACTCATCAGACCAGTGGTGGATTATTCTGCAACAGTCCCTCCTTTCAGGTTCAACAGAGACTTACTCCCTATGGCAGCAATGGCAGAGAAAGATTCCGCTGCAGCTTGATTTATAAAATCTGCAGCAACAGACTCATCCCATGAAACCAGAGGAAGGCCTGCCAGCTTTAGAGTGACTCCGCGCCTATCAGAGAAGGAAGGCTTATGGCCTCCAAGAGAGAGAAGATCCAGAAAACAGAGCCTTTCTTAGGAATGCAATTCTGAGGTCTCTTTAAATGCTTGCCGAGATGAAGAGTGATTAAAGCAAAATCAATTCAAAATAAGCCCAGTGATGAAAAGGGCCCCCAAGTTTCTTAATTTAAGGCTGGGCCAATCACTGACTAATGACGGCAACTGTACCAAACTCATTCTGTGCTGAATACAGAGTAACATTTTAAGTGGAAAAAGTTGATGGATCGGAGGTGAACACCAATTACAGATACGTAAAAGGATGCTGTATGCATATGCACAAGTTTTAACAGAATTTAAAAGGATAGTTTAATCTCATTAATTTTTCCTTCTTTTAGATACTGCTTCGCAGCACAGTCAAAGGGCTTCCAAGGCTACGATGCAAGCTGAGTTTCTGATTCAACAGAGGACAGGCTAGATTTTGCATACGTGCTGCAAATTTCAAGAGGCTCGGGCTGTATTTTAGTTTTGCAGGCCTGGTTTTTTTTTTTTTTTTTTTTTTAAAGCACTGCTGGGTTTGAAATCTTCAAAGAAGTTCTTGAGAATAAAATCAAAATCATTCACATTTCAAGTGCTGGCCATGTGGCACAACTGGGAACTAAGTCTGTGAGAAATCCCCAAATATGAGTCACATATGTGGGGGAAGATTCTGGCCCACAGAATTCCTTTAATTAAATGCCTGTCTAATAAAATATCGTCAACGGCATACAGATGCCGGTCAGAGGAGCTGGAGCAGTTCAAGTTCCGGAACCCATTAAATGCATTTCTTCACGCTAAAAGAATTTCTTGCATTTTATTTTGCCCTGAAAAACAGCAACAGAAAAATCAACCACGCGAGGGGCTACAATGTGCATACTTTGAAATACCATCTCACAAAAGATACGGATGCAAGGGGGCCCTGGAGGAGGCCTGGTGGCTGGAAGGTGAGTTTCTATAGATGGTTTGTATTCTATCTGAGGCCTTAAGGTTTCCTATTTCATGGAGCAGCTATTACCTAAAGACCTGGGCTCCTTACTGATTCAGGAGTCCTCTGCACTAGCTGTTGTCTTAGAAAAACAGACAGACGGGTCTTAAGAAACCCTCTGGAAACTGGAATGAATCCACAGGTCACCTGTCCACACCCAACCCCATCGCTGGTCTTTGCTGCATCCTTGGTTCAACTCTGTGACACACGCGTCCTTCCCTGCCACACCGTGTGGCTCTGGAGGCCATGTTAAGACCTGGGGAACCAGAGGCGCCCAAAAGGTAGAAGGTGGGAGGCTGTGGGCTTTCCCTGACCTCTGCACGGAGAAAGACCACATCTCCTGTGCGAGCTGGCTCTGCCGGGCTCCAAGAATGCTTAGAAGTACTCCCTAACCCATGCTTAAAATCTTTATTTGTGTAGAGCAAGCTCTCCCAGAGGCAATTAGTGGATATTTTCAGCACTTTAGGCTACGTGGCTTTTGAACAAACCATACCCCTTCTCTGTTAAGCACCATTAATCACATCAGGATTGCTGCTTTCATAAATACTGGCCCAGAAGCAGAAATTGAGTCGCTTGGCTTGTACGAACCCAACTAGAGGAAAACTTGATGAGCTACCCTAAAAAGGGAACGTCCGTCAACACAGAACTGAGTACACTACCATTGATCAGCTGTTTTTAAAACATTTCACATAAAAACAAACAGACAAAAATCACTCCTTTAAGCAAAAAGCAAAACAAAATAATTACTGGAGCATGTTTTGCTTTGGAGGTTTACATTTGCTGATTCGCACTGTATGCTGGGTAGGTTAATACCCACTGCTCATTCATACTTCATCAGCAGACTGCAGTGTAATCAGAGGTAAAAAGAAAAGTCATTTGAACAAATCACCTTCACAAATAAACCACAGGATTCCAAATGGGACTCTGCTTAACTCACATTGGACTGCATTTTTATACAGCAGATCGACATCTTTTTCTAAGTCCAGAACAGAATATGCAAGAACACATTATAAGTGCAAAAACTCCACAACAGAAAGAGCAGTGCTTCCTACGCATTATGGACTGTAACTGTCTTAAGTCAGGTCTCCATGATCCCTGGTCTCCACATCTAATTTTAATTATTAATCTGAACAAGATTCTCCAAAATTAAAGTACTAAATCAAAAAGGTCCTATTGCACCAAGAGGTCACACAGACCAGAGCTGAAGGGCTACGGGCCACGGTTCTAGTTCAGCTTCATCAGGCAGTGGTTGTATGACTAGCTGACATGTCTCGACTTCAGCAGGTCAAGGTTTGTCATCCACAAAATGAAGGTTCCTCCTAGACAATCTCTAAGGTCCCTTCTAGTTCTAAAGTTCCATGACTCCGTTAAATATAGAGATCTAAAGCAAGACATCAATAGACTACTTCAATGAACATCTTTCAAACCATCCAATAATCAGTTTGATTCATCAATCATGCACTGAATCAAATGATTAGGAAAATAAGACAATAAAAAAAAAGTTTGTATAAAAGTGGATTACGTTTTCGGCATCTTCAAAACCAACTTGTCAACATTTGTGTGGACAGATAATCAGTTGGGAGCCACAAGGTCAGTCGATCTATTTGTCACATATGGCTGCCAATTCCTTCCCTGCTTCCTAAGTACGTGGAGCCCTTCCCTTGTCATCACGCCACACGCAGGAGCTTAATAAGGCAGTGGGCATGGTGGTGTGCCAAGGATGTATCACTGTTAAAACTCTTTTCAGTTATCTGGTAGTTAGGATCTAAAAATTTGATTCTACAACTCATTTTTTTTTTTTAAAGTACTAAAGACTGCAAAGTACCAAGTAACAGGCATTAATTAATGAAAGTATTTCATTGATGATGCTTTCCTTACTTTGCAAGCAAGCCAGAAATCTACCTGTCAGCTTCAACATAGTCCACTAGATTCTAGAAGGCAACTGTGCCAGGCTGAGGAGTGACCCAGACTGCCCAGCAGAACCATCTGCGGAACCCAAGGGGCACCCCAGACCAATTAGATAAAAATGTCTAGGGTCAGGGCCCAGGCATCACTGATTTTTAAAATGTCCCAGGTGATTCCCTTGTGCGGCTGGGGCCGAGAAATAAGCATGATAAAACCAGGTTCTTTGATCTAAGATGCAGGAATGCTGAGTGAAAGGCACTGGCAGAAGTGGGCAAGATTTAAGAAGAAATCAAACCTCTCACTACATACACTTCTTTTCCTGCACATGGAAACTTCTAGAAGTCACTGTTTCCAAGAGAAGACCCTGTTCACCCAAGTGTGAACGTTAAGAATGTACGTAATAACCAGCCAAGAGGCAGCAATACTGGAAAACGGTCCTCTCTCTGCTGCACAGGAGTCAAAGTCAGGCCTTTAGTGCCTCCTGCAAGGTCTGATTTCCCCCTGCATCGCCCCTCAACTGTATTTCTGTGTTTCAATTTGAAATTCTGACAGCCAGTTATAGCTTCTTAAAACATGACTAACAATTTGACCAACTGATGCAAATCGCAGCCAAACCAGCAGACCCTTAAAATTAGTTCCACCGACATCCTTTACATCAATTCAGAGGAAGTCTGGAGAGAGAAGACCATTCTCCCTATTAAAATGTTCATTATTCTTGACAGGGATTTCACCCACACTTAAATCTTAGCCAGCCATCAACTTACAAATGGGCCTGAATTATGTCAATTCCCTCACCTACTGAGGCTCCAAAAAGCCCCAAAAAACAGCACCTCCTCTTAAAGAGGGGGGAAAAAGTAAAACCTACACCTTCCCTGGGATCACAATGATAGTTCAGTCTGAACATTCAATCGAAAGGAGCGTGATCTGCACACAAACTCAATATACACAGAAGATTCCACATAAATAAACACCCTATACCCATGATCAGATTCATAAGAAAGAATTTCTTCCTTGCCTTCAACCAGAAAGATAAACAAGCTCCCGGTAACTTGTCATCATGTCTTACTATTTATCTTGTCCACTATTTTTTTTCTTTTTTCTTTTGGAAAGCAAGCCCACTATGCCAACTTTCCTTTTTCTTCAAGATTTGAGAGTTAGGCATACCCTATCCAAACATGGCTGTCCAAAACTTCCTCCAAACAAACATTGATTAAAGATTAATGAGTCCCTAGGACAGATCATCTCCACTGGAACCCTGGACTCAGGACTCCAGGTTCCCGACTCTTGAAGCCCGGCCCTCCTACTGGGCCTCCTCGGCCTCCTTACTCACACGCAGGCCGCCCCCCTGCTTCGGACTTCTCCGCATGCAAGGGGAGCCCAGCACCGCTGGGTTGCCAAACGTGAGCGGCTGCCTCAAAGGGGTCCCCATCTCAGAGTCTGAATCACTGGATTCAGTCCCGCTGCTGGTGGAGCCCTCGGTCACGTGCAGGGGCGCCCTCGGGCCCGCCAGGCCGCCGGCACACGCTGACCGCACGGCGGGCGTCTTTGAGGTCGGACCCACGAAAGGCGCACCATTAGCCAGCATTCTGCCTCCCGACGCGGCCAAGCTGGCCCGTCCTCCCTTTTCGCGGCCATCAAGCCCATCCAGTGCCTGTGGGGTTGTCGCCACCTGGCTAAGGATGAGCGGGTCGGTCTCTGACTTGTTGTATCTACTGGGAAGATTGCGTAAGTATGGCCTCTGCAGGACGGGGGACGAGCTCTCGGAAAGAGGGCCCTGGCTTGGGAGAGCATCCTCTCCCGTCCTTTCCCGGCTCGGGTCATGCCCGTTTTCGGAGACATAGCCCTGAGACCCAGTCCGGTCCCAAGTCAGATTCGGACTCGACTGTCTGCTAGCGGGGGACACAGGGGTGGCTGGGCTACTGCGACCGTCCGAGCCCCTGAACAGCTCATCTATCAGGGAGCTGTGTCGTGGGAGTCGGGGGCTCCCGCTCATGTCAAAGGTGAGGTCTGCGGAATCATCATCGAGGAACTCTCTGGAAGGAGGCCGGGAGGACTTCACGGAGGGAGGGGAAGCCCTGGGCCTAGCCTCGGTCCGCCTCTCATCCCTGGACAGCAGGTAAACCCCACTGGTCAAATCACCCTCATAGTTGTCATTTGTTTGGGACTGGGACGCTTGCTCCCTGAGCAGGTCGGACTCGCTATCTACGTCACTGCAGTCAATGAAAGGAATGGAAGTGCTGCTGCCGCGGGCAGCCCTGGATGCTGGACCTGTGCTCGGCTGCGGGGGCTGAGCTTTACTCTGCTGGGTCCTATCCTTAACGACCTCCTCCTCTTCGTCGGCCGCCGCCCGCGCGGCTCCGTCCGCCTTCCCGCCGCCCGCGGGGCTCCGGGGCAGCGCGGGGCTCCGGCGCGGCTCTTCGGCCGGGGCGCTGGGTTCCTCTCCCTGCGGGCCGCCGGCGGGCTCCGCGCCTTCTCGCGGCGGCAGGCTGGCACTCTGCTGCGCCTGCGCGGGGCGGGGCGAGAGAGGGAGGGCGGGGTCAGAGGCTACCTTAGAAACACGCGGGAAGCTTGCAGCAGCGCAAGGGACTGCCAGGGACCTCCGAAGAAAGGCTGCCGGTCCTTGCTGCTCAAACAAAACACCGCCCATGCGCAGGCCCTCCCGAGTGCACAGGGTGGGCCTCCAGAAGGTTCTCTCTGCGTGTGGATGCTGACGATGCAGGCCCTCCAGCAGCACGTGTGGGCCCTGCCTGTCTGCTCTCTAGGGCTTCCGGGCTCATACTGGGCTTCCAGTTTCCGTGGACCCAGAGAGTCCTTGCAACCCACACGGGGCTTCCCAAGAAAGGGTGGGTGGGGAGAGGAAGAAAACACATGGTGGACCACCCCCCCCACACCCTCCCCCGAAAGGCAAGTTGACATGGAATTCAGACAAATGACAAAAACTTCTTTGTTTATACTTCCAAGGGAAGAACAGACAGGTGAGGCACTCTTTTTAGAGGTGCCTACAAAGTTGGCATTCTCTGGTAGAGAAAACCCCGAAAACACACCCAGAGGCCAATTCCGGACAAAATGAGCTTTCACCATCCTCAGGACAAGAGTGATAATGTCCCTTAGTGCCAACTGCGGTCACTGCACTGTAACAGGAGTCCTGCGAACTCTCCACCCAGTCTGGTGCTAACAAAGGGTTCTGACCTCGGCCCTGACCAGGAGCTACACCCAGCAGGTGCAAAGGAGGTCCCGGTGTCTTCACACAACCACACCCATTTCGCTGGATGGTGGGCTCCGCTCTACTGGCTCCCGGGGGTGGTTCCACTCCTAAGCTGAGTTCAGGCCAACAGAGCAAATGTCTCCGTGGCAAAAAGCACAGCATGGAAGACAGGAAATGAGCTGAAAAAGGACCCGCTCCTAGGTACGCTGAGCCCAGGCTGGGCTGCACAGAGCCTGGGTCTGCTCAACTATACTCTTCCCTCAAAAAGAAACCCCCAAAGTGCAGGGCAAATAACTCAGAAACATATTGTGAAACACAGTAGTTAACAAAGTGTGGTGAAACAAAACGAAACACAAAGCCCCACAGTTGTAATAGTCAATGAGCGTTACTGACTTGTTTTGGCACTTCTGAATTCGGCTCTGTAGGCTGTGTAGCCAGGCTTCTGATGGACTGAATCTTGCTGTGTTTCCTGGGAGAAATCACATAAGATAGCCAAAGTTAGGTAAACTGTGTTTTGTTTTGTGTGTTTGTGTATGTGTGTGTGTTTTAATGAAAACTAACAACAGCCTTATGCGTATCCTCACTATGAAGGCACCTAAACTAGTGTGTATGGGTGCCTGATGGAAAGGGGGTCTTTCTTTTCCTAATACTTGTAGTATTCAAGGGTTACCTAAATTCTGAAAAAATTCTCAGTAATCCTCTGCTCCTGTTCAAGCGGTCAGGAGACCCAGTCACTGCTCACTACCTTTCTAGACCTCGGAAGGTCCGTGGGAGGGAGAGTTGGCTAGGTTCAAGGATGCCCTGAGGTGCGAGTTCTGGTCTGACGATAGGCTATCAATTCATGTATTTCTGGTCATGATTTTCTAGATCACTTCTATGATAGAGGCAATCACCACTAATCAGCTAACTCTTTCACAGTGTTGAGGTCAGGGAAGGCCTGCCCCCTGTTAATGAATTTACAGTCTCAGCGGCAGAAGGAACTGGATTTAATGCCGCTAGCCTGTCTCCTTTATCTTTTCCCTTCCTTCGTCTGCCGGTGCCCTCCTCTTCCTCCGTGAGCATTAGAAACTTTCCAGCTACTCAGATGATGAAACCGTATCAATACAGACAGATCAAAAGTTAACGTGCGTTCGGCTTTTCTTCGAAATACTCCACGTATACAAGGACAGTCGAAGCATCAGGTTTGTTTCGGCAAGCGTAAAATGAGGCACCAAGCACCCGGAAGGTTTGTCAACAGAGATTCAGATAAATAAAGCGGGATACTTTCACAATACCCTACAACGCCAACACAGATCCCCAGATCAGGGTAGGGCTTCAAAAGCAAGATGCAGAACGAGGGACCGTGTGTTACAAGTTAAACAAATGAAACCACACAACCCAGAGGAACCCTGCCCATCCATTTCAGGTGCGTAAATATATGTAACAGGAGGAACAGGAAGCTGGCAGCTGTGCCTCTGGGAAGGGGAGACGGGAAACAGCGAAGACGGCTGTCGGTAAAGGTGGGGGTGGCTACGGGAGCCAACAGCAGTTACACACAAAAAAGGGGGAAAAATCCAGATGCAGAAAGAAACGTGGATGTTTGCTGTGTTCTCCAGTCTCTACTGTCATTTTAAGACGGATTAAAATGTAAAAAAGAAAAATGTTAAAAAGAAGAAATGCACATGCCCTGAACAGCCCATCGTGCACATCACATCAGCTGTTTACTCGTTTATCTCATGTCCCTGGATTCTCTGCTTCTCCTTCTCCGGGCAGCAGAGCCACACTCGGGGCAGGGGGCCACGTGCCAGCTCTGAGACGAGGGCTGGTAACTTGATCTCTCTGAGCTACAGTGTCTCCATCTTTAAAAAGGTAACAGGAGGGGCGCCTGGGTGGCTCAGTGGGTTAAGCCTCTGCCTTCGGCTCAGGTCATGATCTCAGGATCCTGGGATCAAGCCCCGCATGGGGCTCTCTGCTCAGCAGGGAGCCTGCTTCCCTCTCTCTCTTTGCCTGCCTCTCTGCCTACTTGTGATCTCTCTCTCTCTCTCTCTGTCAAATAAATAAATAAAATATTAAAAAAAAAAAGTAACAGGAGTGGGGCGCGTGGGGCGCGTGGGGGGCTGTGGGTGAAGGTGCTGCCTCGATTTCCGCTCAGGTCATGATCTCGGGGTCCTGGGGTCAGGCTCCGCCCTCAGCAGGGAAGTCGGCTTCTTTCCTTCTCCCCCTACCTGCCCCCCTACACTCTCTAAAATAAATAAAATCTTAAAAGTAAAGCAAAAGGGGACTAGGAGTGCCCCGGCCTCATGGACCTGGCAGGAAGACTGGGAGTTCACGGGTGCGAAGCGTGCGGAACCTAGCGAGGGCTGCCAGCACTGAAGCTTCTCTCACCTTTCAAACTGCACTTTCTTGTGTCCTCCCTCTTTCACGTAGTCAAGAACCTGCTTCTGCGTCCGACCGCTAGAAGGAAGGGGACAGAAGAAGATGAGCGGGAAGACAGGACAGGACGGCGTTCTCATTTGAACATGGGACACACCCCGTATTTCCTCCCCCGCCTTCCATCACCAGGAGAGACTCGGGCTTTCCCAGCGAGCCAGGCATCAATGCCGCTCCGAGAGACAACCGTCTGTGCCCATTTTGTCCCTTGGCAGTTCCCTCCTAAGTAGCAGAAAAATGTTCAAGTGATGAAACCCCTTAATGATTCTGAATTTGCTTATTAAGCAACCATCCTGAGAATCTGTATGCTTCGAGGAGGAAGGGATAATTCTGTTCACCAAGAATGCCCATGGCCTAGACTAGGGGACACGGGGACTTCGGACACGGGGAAGACACCCCAGTGTTTGCTGAAAGGAGGAGCGGGAAAGAGAAGCGAGGATGTGTAAGTCTAAGGCGCCATCCCGGGGGCTAGACCAAATGTCGAGGACCGACTTGCTGCTTTAGAGAAAGGAAATCGTTACCTGAACCGAAATGATGACCCCCGACTAAAGAGAACGGGCTTTGGCTTTGGTTTGGGCTCTTCAAAAAGTCTAAAAAAGGCATGATGTTCAACACAGATTTTCCAGAAGGACTTGCAAAAATCCCGACTGGCCATGAGAAATTCCAAGGTATCCTGGTATGAGCTCTAAAAAGAGAAAATACCACTTTGGGTTTCTTCTTTTTCCCATTACCCATGAACACTGGGTTGGAAAAACAAGAAAAGGGATAGAAAACAAGTATGTCCAATAAAATTTCAATCATGTACTGTATTATATAGCAGGACCATAAATTCACATATTTAGTAAAACACAGTTGTTCCTAATGACAAAATATAGTCATCATTCAACCATTCCCCGCCCCCCACCCCCGAATTCCTTAGAGGAACTACAGAAAACAGGAATACTTAGCAGAAGCCATAACACTTCTTTTGACAGAATCCATAAACAAATTTTGTGTACGTTGCTTACATTTCCCTCTTTAAAAGAAAAAAAAAAAATCAAAGTACAGAAATCCCTTTTTGCCTCCTTAAAATAACTGAAACACACTTTTATTTTCTCCCTGAAGGTTCATGCCAACTTTGCATACTGGTCTTAAGTCTTTTTTCTGTCGAGCCACATATGGCTCAAGCCTCCAGGTGGCCCCAGGGACCACACAGGAAATGAACTTTTTTTTTTTTTCTTCTGGAGCACAAAAGTATCACTCAAGGCTGAAAAAAAAAATCACGTCCTTTGATTCTGCAAAGCGGAGAGCATAATTTTCAATTCCCGGGCTGAACATTCTCCATGTAAGAGGCCGTATTTTATAAACAGGACTTACCACAGTCCTTAACGTTCCCAGCAACTTCCAACTATTCTGAGGGATCTCACAGTCTGGGCAGTCCCAACTTACAAACAAGCGCGCCCCAATTCTACATCTGTAAGTAGCCTTTTGGAACTCAGAAAGCATTTTCCCAGAGAAAATGCTTATAAACAACTTATAATGGGTGACTGCTTCCCAGGTCAGGCCATAAAAGCCGATTTAATCCATTTTGTAGCTGAACGATGAGCCTCAATGGCCATTTATCATCTTTTTTCCCACAGGGGAGAAAACCACTCGCCGTTCAAATCCGCAATGGCGGCTGGGGACATCAGGGATCTATCATCCATGACCTCCTCCACCCATTTCTGGCAGGGGAAGAAGATGCTCTTTCTTCCCTGACCCCGTCCCGGGGTGAGCGACATCTTTAGGGGTTCTGGAGAAAGTGGGGTGGACCTGCTTATCAGCTGCTTGTCAGAGGCTTGGGGACAAGAACAGGGATGCGAAAGCTGGGGACAGCTGGAGGCTTGTGTGGGCAGGGGCCTGCCCTGAATCTCGTGGATGCTGAGTGGTGTCTCGAGGAGGTGGCCTGGGGGCTGGAGCCCCAGCAACTGTACAGGTCAGGCTGTCTGGGGCTGGGGGGAGGGGCTGCCCATTCTTTACCCTTGTTCTGTCAACCTAGGTGACAGCGTGGTTACGGAGTGTCCAGGCAGACCTGTCGGTACAGACCCTCAGA
The DNA here is from genome assembly GCF_009829155.1 of Mustela erminea. Taxonomy (NCBI): domain Eukaryota; kingdom Metazoa; phylum Chordata; class Mammalia; order Carnivora; family Mustelidae; genus Mustela; species Mustela erminea. The sequence continues at coordinate 12,481,970 of NC_045628.1, forward strand.
CAACGGCACAGCGCTGGCTGCCATTCCAGCCTGCGCCCCAGCAGAGCCCCTATGTCCCCGCAGTCATGGGGTGGGCTTCAAGGTCACGGTCCCCCACCCTGCCCCCACCCACTTACGTTGGCATCAGGACGGAGTTTGATGAGAAAGCGCTTTCTTTTGAAGCTCAGCTTCCGCACCTTCGCCCAGTTGAAGGCATTGATCTTAGTAAAACCCTGAGAAGAAGAAAGGTCTCGGCCAGTGAGCCAGGAAATGCATAATAAGCAACACAGGGGGCTGGTTTGCCTCAAGGACGGGGAGCTGTCGCAACCATGCCTTCTGCTAGAGGATTCTCAGGATTTGCTGCTGTGGACATTACTGTTCCTGGAGCATTATTTTCCACTAATTATAGGCTTTGGCGTTCAAACCAAGTTTGCCTCCAGGGAGAGGAGCAGTCAGCCAAGGGGAAGGATAAAAAGACAAAAAAACAGTAAAAACCACGACAACCACAATTAGTGACCATCACTTTTGGAGTGTCAGCACCCCGTAAGGACCCGACAGACCTCACCTTATCAAACCTGAGACAAAACCCGCGGAGATGGGTTTATTATCTTTCTCTTACAGATGTGGAAAGTGCTGCATGGACAGATCTTGGTGTGTCCAAAATCCCACAGTTTATGAGGCAGAATGAGATTCCCCAGCTGGTGCCTTAACCAGCGGCTAATCGTTAATCTCCGTAAAAGCAACCCAGCAGGTTAGCAATCAAGCCCCCGTATCGCACAGGGGTCAGCCTCCCATGCCCAGGCGGCGGCCCCGCTGCACAGGCGGGAAGGGGAGGGAAGGCCGGGCCTGCGGTGTTTGTTGTCTTCTCGACCAGAGCACAGTCTCAGGGAAGGACTCACACATCCCCATCTCTGAAAGTCAGGTGTGGAGACACAGGGTGACGGAGAAGCAAGGGGACACTGCCAGAAACCAGCTGCCATCTGTCCTGTCATCTCAACTAAAATTAGAATTCCTCCTGAGCCTGTTCGAACACCAGAACCGTTTATTTAAATTGGTGAGAATGAAGCAATTAAGGACTGGCAAGAAGATTAATTTCAAGATACAGCCTTTGTACATGATTAAATAACGGAGCAGTTCTCAGTATTGGATTCTACCGCACATCATCAAGAGCGAATTAATTCAATTGTGAGGCATTTCTTCCCTCCCTACCCTCTGTGATTTTTAGAACTGTTTAAGGCCTCTGATTTTAAAATTTCACGGTAGGGCTGAAAACTCTATTTGGTTTCTTGTCATTTGGCTCATCGAGCACTCCTAAGATTACTCCAGTAGGCCGAAGACTGCTGAGAGCGGTCATGTCCTCTAATACCATCCTGCTTTCCCATAAGAAACCCAACCCCGACTCCTCTCGGGACAGGATTCGGTGATAATTCATGTCCGTCGTAAACATCCGATCCTGCGGCAGAGAGGCCCTGGGACTATTTTGGTAAAACAGGAAGGGGAAACAGAACCGAACCTGGCAGAGCTTGAAGGAGTATGTTAGATTGTGTACGTATTTACCCCTTCAAAATGGGTGAAAAGGACCCAATTTAAAAGGCAGCTGCTTTCTTCATACTCCTTTGAAACTAAAGCAGAGATGATGCACTTTTGTTTGAAAGAAAAGCACTGAGGAAACCTTTGGGAATGGTGAATAACTTCATTGTCTTGATTTTACTGATGGCTTCAGGATATATATATATATATACATATATATATATAGGCTTATAAAACTGCATACTTTAAATATATGCATTTTATTTTCTGTCCATAATACTTCAATGAAGCTGTTAAGACACAAAAGCAGCACCATCAACAGAACAATGGCAGTGCGATCAAGAGAGCACACACTTCAGAGTACAGAAAACCATGTTTTTAATAAAACACAGGTAAGAATTCAAGTGCAGTGTTTTGCTATAAAGTTACTATATAGCACCTGGCTGTCAGGAATTTAGAGAACGGCTAAATCCTTAAAAATACACCTTACGCTTTTCTTCTTAAGTTACGTATACCTGAAATAACAAATCAGCCGACTGATGTAAAATCTGAATTAGGTATAAAAACCTCTAAATTTGGTTTAAAGAGAAAAAAGCAACTAAAAACCATAACAGGTTTTAAAAAAAGGGGGGGTGGGGGAGATGACATGAGTATCACGTGCCAGTGTGAAGAAGGTGTTTCTTTTGGGGGATCTGAAATCTGATTCTATGACACTGGGATTTGAGCCCAGGTCCACCGAGAGAGATTTCTGTGATCCTACAAAGTCAACAGACACAAGCAAATCTCGGGTTGTGCATTCCCCAACCAGAGCACAGGCCAGTGGAACGGAATGGAATAGGATCTGGAAGCTGAGGACCTGGAAAGAAATAGAAACCCTGAGATGAGGTTCGTTTTTTCCTGTTCACATAAAGTAACTATCGGAGGTCTTAACTCGGCCCACCCAACACGGAATCAGAGTTGAAGAGCCAACTCTTATCTTTCCATCACCAAGGGAACTGAGCTGTGGTCTCAACGCTCTTACCTGAAACACGAGAATTCCCGTGTTGGCCACAGCCAGGTTGATCTTAGTACCTTCCCTGTCCTTGGCCGGGTGCAACCGGATCCCATACATCTCCAGCCTGCGGGCAATCTCCAGGAGTTGGAAATCTGATTCTGCTGGTGTCTGTCCACTGACAGAACAAAAAATGAGAAAAGAAAGGCCAGGAGATTTGGATTCCCTGTGTCTATTAATTTGAGATTAAGCAACTTCTCTTGGGAAATTAAAAGGCATTTCATCACAAACAATGGAGCTACCTGATCAGAAGACACCCAACCCCCCATTCATCATCACCCAAAGTCAAACAGCTAGGACAAAAGCCCTACTGCCCATGAAACACAAAACCTCAAAAGTCTACCTCACATTTGCCCTGTTTTTGTTTTGTTTTGTTTTGTTTTCTTGACTCAAAGAGCTTCCTTTAAGGTCATATAAAAGCAAAACACCACGGTGTTAAAACACGTTTTTAGTCACTTACAATGGGCCTACCCTTGGAAGCAAAGTTCAGGGCAACACTCTTGCATACTTTCATCAAGCGCACATACCCTCCTTCAAAACAGCAACAAAAACAAGAGGCCCAGGGAGCATCTTTTGAAAAAAAAAAACCAAAATGGAAAGGATACAAACGTTCTGGATTTTCCTAACATTCCTCCTTTGCCCCTTGTGGATATCCCTTTCCTGATTTCCTATTAATGGGTCTTAAGTTCTCCCTTTAATTCCACAACGTGGGTGCCCTAACTTCCAGGCCAATTCCAGTAGCACAGGAAATCAAAGAAGGATCCTAGAGCTCCTGGTCCTGAGTGGGTGACCCGCATTTCAGAGTCCAGGGTGGGTGACAAGACCTCCATGAACCTCTGTGCTCTTCTCCCTCTCGTTTGGCCTATCTCGCCCAAATAGTGTCTGTGCACACCCACGTACGCTGGAAGGACAGACAGAAACAGCTCAAAGGGAACACAAGGCACCCGCGGGACTTACATGTGATTGTGGTGAAACTCCACGATTTTGTCTTCTAGTGCGTCTTGCTGAGGTATGTACTTGTTTTTTGCTAAATGCTCTCTGTCCGAGGCTTCATCAAAATCCCCAATCTCAGCTACCAAGGAACAGAGAAAGAAAACCCAGCCACATAGGATTAATACTTCACAACCTGTTGCATTCCCCCGTGGAACATTCCAGAACTAGCAAAGCAGAAGGCAGTGGAGAAGGCGATCCCAGCCTGTGGGTATGGTCAGGGCCGGACGTCAACACGACTTCCTGTGAGCACGTATTTAACAACTGTGCCAACATGCCGGGATGGTTTCCCTCTTTCTCATCTCTACCAGCTGCAAAGAAGACTGCATTATCCATCCGTCTTCCTCCATCCTCGTTGCTGGTTCATTCTTTCCTCCCCACCCAACTAGGACCACTTCTGTTCTGGGTGGTAAATTCTGCACATGTGGATTTCAGGACCTCATGACTTCTAAAAGAACCCCAGAATTTCAGGACTTTACAAAAGCAACTTTGAAACTATTATATATAATAATTACTGGTCCAAACCCCAAATGCTTGCTCATGCAGAGAAAAGCCAATGGTAAATATAGCTACACACACGTGATCTCATTTGGTAAAACAAAACAAAGTATATTAAGTTTCTTATAGTCCTAGCGTCAGAAATGACTGGTCAAACTGCAGATTCTTACGAATTTTTCATCTACAAAGAAGAGGAGGCACATTTTTCTCACGTTACCTCTATATTGTCCCCAAATGGCCATGGTCTGGGAAAGCTACAGGACAGACCTTTGAAAGAATGATTGTACCTTAACATCACTAGTGCAGCTCAGTTTATACCAATCTAATACCTCTGGGACAGCCTCGTTTTTTTATTTGAATCCTATGATTCAAATCATAGGATTCAAATAATAAGTTGAATAAAAAGTAGCCTAATGACCAGAGCCCTGGTGTTTCTGAGTAAAAGCTAGTGAAATCTACTGGTCATTCTATCATGTGTTTCAAGCATCACCAGGGTTCAGCCCAGCTTCATGTGTCTTGGGGTTTACTGAACTCCGGAGGACGGAATATAAGATGCGCCATCGTTGACAGTTTTAGGTCTTAAAGCTAATGGGCCATATTCGATGATGGATATTAAGTCCAAGAACAGGACAGAACAAGCTTAGTTTACTTGGATGCCATCTGTCCAAGCTTCTCCTCCAAGTCAAATGAGATTATCAAACAACTGTGTACTCGTCCTTAAAAAAAGGGGTGCCCGGTGGGCACAGTCAGCTGAGCGTGCAACTCTTGGTGTCAGCTCAGGTCACAATCTCAGGGTCCTGAGATCAAGCTCTACACTCAGAATGGAGTCTGCTTGAGATTCTCTCTCTCACTTTTCCCTGCCCCCTCCACTGTCTCGTTCTAGCTCAAATAAAAAACTAAATCTTAAGAAAAAAAGAAAAAAAGAAAAGAAAGTGGGGAGCCTGGGTGGCTCAGTCATTAAGCGACTGCCTTCGGCTCAGGTCATGATCTGGGGGCTGGGGGTCCTGGGATCGAGCCCCATCGCGCTCCCCGCTCAGCAGGAAGCCTGCTTCTCCCTCTCCCACTCCCCCTGCTGTGTTCCCTCTCTCGCTGCCTCTCTCTCTGTCAAATAAATTAAAAAAAAAAAAAAAAAGGAAGGAAAGAGTAGACAGAAACCGAGCACAGAATTCACAGGCCAATGCTGGGCGTGGTGGGTACGCCCATAAAGCTTGAGGAGTACGGTCCTCAACCCACTGGAACTCGGGCTCGCAGCAAAATAACACAAAGGCATCGTTACTGTGTTTGGGGGCTGTGACTCCTTCCCCGCATCCATCGGGTCGCAAGGGGCTCCAACAGGACCTCTGGAGGAAACGAATGCCACTTACACTGTACGATGTGCGAGATGAGGAGGGCCGCGCTCGTGTCATTACAGGTCAGCCTGCCCTGAGCCAGGTCCTGCTTCACCTGCAGAGCGAACAAGTACCTGTGGACACAAACACACCCGTCCGGCGTCACACACTTTCTGGCTGACGGCACGCACGGGGGGCGGGAGGGGGGTTCGGTGTCAAAGTCAGGCTCAGGTGCACATGGTGAGGAGCTGGAGAGAGGTAAACAGAGCAAGGAAAAGAGAGCCTGCGTCGTCCAGCATGAATGCCCGGGGCCAATGGCGGCAATGTCAACACTCATCCGTCACTAGAAGGACCAGGAGACATGCTAGAACCTTCTCATGTGAGGACAAATACATTTTATTCTTTGGCTCTACCTCTCCATTTAAAAACCTAAGACTATCTTATGCCACTCTCTAAATAATTTTTGCAGGGTGTAACAAAAGTTTACGTTTTTCCCCCACAGATCAAATGTATGAAAAAAATAACTTTAAGGATCAGAGAATAACAGTAGGTCATTATCGAGGACAGAGAGAGCTCTTTTGCCAACTGACTTGGAAAGACATGAGTGTTTTGTGTGTGTGTGTGTGTGTGCGTGTGTGTGTGTGTGTGTGTGTGTGTATAGTGTAACAGTCACTTAAATTCTCCCAAAAGTCTCAGTTACCAATCTATAAAAATTCATTTTACAGTTATTTTTATATTGCAGAATAAAGCAAGGAAACATTTTTGGTGGAAGAAAAAAGAGGTATTTATAGATCAAAGATATTACGTAAAAACAGTGCAGTGTAAAAACTGATTTGAAAAAAAAAATCAACAGGAACACCTACATATTTTTAGGAAGATATTTGCTAGTTTTGCCCTAGAGGTGCTACCTCAGTAGCAAATCTTGGCAGTTGGATTCTGGCAGTCTGCAGTTACTGGAAGGTCACAGAGGAAGGTCCATGGAGAAATGACAGGTTCCAGGTATGGGGTAGGTATGAGTCTGGAGTATGTAGTGAAGTCAGAAAGCAAGGCGGCTTGGAAATATAAATGGGTTGTATTAAAAAGGCAAAAGAGGGGCCCCTGGGTGGCTCGGTTGGTTGAGTGTCCGACTCTTGGTTTCAGCTCAGGTCATGATCAAAGGGTTGTGAGATCGAGTCCCAGGTTAGGCTCTGCACTCAGTGGGGAGTCTGCTTGAGATCCTTTTTTTCTCCCCTCTCTCTTAAGTAAATCTTTAATAAAGGAGGGGGGCAAAGAAACATCCTGAAGGAGTGTCCACCTGCCAATGCTGTGGCAACTTGAGTATCAATTATAATAATTAAAGTGAATCAAAACACATGGATTTGATAAAAATTCCTGAGTCCATTTCAGTATTCAAAGAGAAAGCAGGAAAAACATAGGAATTTGAGAATGAGGGAGGCAACGTATGGGATCAGGAAGGTCCCCTTCCTGCCGCACCTTGCGACAAAGTCTGAAGTGAGGGAGAGCTCCTAAATTTTCTAAATGCATCACCACTGGAGGAAACTATGAAAGCAATTCTTGGTAACCTGAGGTAAGAAATGGAGCATGGACTCTGCATCTCCAACAAGAGCGGCATTTCAGGATATTTGGAAAATCCAAGTAGAGGAGGCAAAGTTCCTTCCGGAAGTATGCCGACTAATTACCGCAAGAGTCCGGCTTCCACAATCTCTAAGACATTACAGACTCTGGCAAGGGCTGTTAATCAGCGTTAAAACCATCCAGGAGGGGCGCCTGGGTGGCTCAGTGGGTTAGGCCGCTGCCTTTGGCTCAGGTCATGATCTGAGGGTCCTGGGATGGAGTCCTGCATCGGGCTCTCTGCTCCTCTCTCTCTCTCTCTCTCTGCCTGCCTCTTTCCCTACTTGTGATCTCTCTCTGTCAAATAAATAAATAAAATCTTAAAAAAACAAAACAAAACAAAAAGAAAAACATCCAGGAGATTGAATGTTTGCCTGGAGACAAAGTAGCATGACTTCACTTCGCAGTGGCGAGATCAGAACACCCCCACCCTAATTCAATGATGAATCTTGGCATTGTTAATGAAACGGGAAACACACAGCATCACTTCTGATGAATTCTGGACCCAAATGTTCAACCAGTACCCATCAAGCCTATCGAACGACCTTTCAGTTTTCTAGAAAAGCAGAGGATGGAGGAAAAAGCTAAATGGCACCACGAGGATGAAATCTGACAAATTAAGGAGGTGCGGCATTCTACCATGTACCGGGTCCAGTTTCTTCAACAAGGTGGTATCATGGTGTGGGGTTGTGGGGGACTCTGCTGGATTAAATGAGGTCCAAAGGACATAACCAAGTGCAGCTCTGGTCCTACAGTGAATCTCCTTTCAGATGAGCAGACAAAAATGACATTTACGGGACAGATGGAGAAATCTTAGCATGGCCATGGTAGTAGGAGAAATGAAAAGTACATATGGAAAAATCAGAAAGGCTACCACACTAATGTATTACCTAATGCTCACCCCTGGGCCACCGGAATACACTATTTTACCTTCTTATTCTTGCTTATCTGCATGTTCTAACTTTCTACACTGTACACCTGTGATTTTTGTAATAATGACAGGTTATTTTTAATTAAAAAAAAGGGGGGGCTTTTAATAAGATCAACCATATAGGTTGCCATAAGAAATAATTGAAGTAACGCATGGAAAGCTCATGGCTAGAACAAACACATTCAATAAAAGTTAGCAATTTTTCCCTTATACATGAAAAACTAGAGATGCCCGGCTGGCTCAGGCAGTGGAGCACGTGACTCTTGATGTTAGGGTCATGACTTCAAGTCCCGTGTTGGGGGTACAGCTTACTTAGTAAAATTTAATAAAAAAGAAAGAGAGAGAGAAAGAGAAAAGAAAAATGAATCCCCTTTAAGTTGCTTAGGAAATTCCATTTCTAAGAACTAAAAACAACTACAGAGGCATTTTTGGAACAAGCTCCCCCAAAAAACCCAAATCGAAAAACACCTCCCGATCCGCCAGTGGGTAATAGTTGACCTTTACACAGCCCCCCCCCCCCCCCCGACATTTATTCTTGCTCTCCCGTTCCCGGTCTCTGGGAAGTTAAAGGGAAAAAATGCAGAGACTATAAAAGACCCCAAACAAGACAAGAGGCAGCACAATCTGGCTTTCTGGATTAGGCAGGAGATATGCTATTTTGAACCTACACTTCTCAGACCTGCAGGCTTTAATTCTCTCTCTGGTTAAATTTTTAAACGAGTCGAGAACCTAAGAGCATTCCGTTCTGAGTAATTGACCATCTCCCAGTTCAAACATGAGGTCTGGAATCTGCAGAGAAATGTTCAGGGACAGATGAATGGTCAGAGTCTAACAGGTGCTGGGGACCTTTGGTGACGTCTCCTGCAGGCTCCCAGGCAGTGCTGGCTTCTGGAAGCTCACACGTTCAGGCATTCTGGGGGCTATAGGAAGAACCTGTCACTCCCTACTCTAGTCATATTTAGTCTCCCTGTTCTGAGGTCCTTGTAACATGAGAACAGTCTTCCTGGGCCCTGACAGTTAACTTCGTGACCGCTGTCCATCAGGGCTAACTTCGGGGATTCACCAACACCTTTCGTACTTATAAATTAAGGAACTGCCATCAAATTCACAGGAGCTAAAGGCTGAGTTAGCTCAAAAGGCACAAAATAAAACAAGACCAGTCAATGATGGACACTCAAAGTGCTAGGAACAGAGCGAGACCTTGGCAGCAGCCTGGGCATCTGAAGAAGGGCATGACGGTGGCCGGAACTCATCAGGAGGACTTCTGGGGACAGTAAGTGTGGCAAATCACACCAACCAGAGGCCCTACTTTGAACACGTCTATCTTAACTTATTTCGTTCGGGAGGTCTTCACTGTTCTTTCCTTATTCAGCAGAAAGTAATTTACAACTTCTCCGCCGGTCTCAGGAGATACCTGAGCAGGCCTTGAAGGGCAGCAAGTTTGGACGGATCTCACCACCTCTAAGAAGAGCACAGCCAAGAGGAAACCGGATCCGAACGGAGACAGGACGGCCTGAGCAAAGCGTGCTGAGAGGCATGTGGGCTCATCGAGATGGTCTTGGAGCTCTGTGGTGAGGAAACCTGGTAACCTCTATCCCAAAGACCGCTCCCCGCCGCGCTGTTTCAAATCCACACCTGCTTTTCCCCTTCTAGAGGCCACGGCCCTGGTGTCAACAGAACACAGCGCCACGGAAAGTGCGGTTCAATAAATAGAAAGGAATTCGGCCCCTTGGTTAACAGCAAAGTGCAATTTAATCTTCTATCTACAGACACGGGAAGCTGAAACCTATTCCAGAGGCCCCGAGAATTAACTGTAGAGCTAGAGTCACTCAGAGTCTGCTAAACTGCAGACCTGCCTCTGTTGCCCTCTCGTCCCCCAGTCCCTCGGCTAAAGTGCCGTCCACACAGAGCTTCCCCTAAACCTTCCCTCACTCCCTCTCTGCTGCAGAAAAGTGCCGGGAACCTCAAGAGGCCCATCATTAAACTTCTGCTTACACAGGAACTTGAGAATGAGGGAGGCAACATATTGGATCAGGAAGGTCCCCTTCCCGCCGCACCTTTCAACAAAGTCCGAAGCGACGGAGAGCTCCTAAATTTCCTATCGATTATCTTCACCCTTGCACCGAAAGGAGTCTATAGAAAAGATGTTTTAAATGTGGTTAACACTGGGAGCCGGAAAGCAAAGACAACAAACCCCAAAAGCTGCCCCATTCGGCTGAGCCTGTGTCACCTGAGGAATTTATCAGATCGGACACAGCGGTTGGCCACATACCAGGCACACTTGGCTAACAGGCCCCAAGCTGCATGGAATTTTCTAGCAAAAACCACCATGGGAGGAAACTACAAACCTCTAGAGACAATGATTTGCAAACACTGAAAAGGTGCAGAAAACTCAAAGCAAATTAGAACAGGAGGGGGAAAAACAAGGCTTCATGCCACCAACATCCCAAGGAGGACAGAGGTACAGCGACAAACAGGAGGCAAAGGCACACTGCCCTGTGACAGCTGGACTCGCCTTCACATTGAGGTTGATATTCTGAGCTCCGAGCAATGCATGTTCCAACCAGAGGAAACCCAGCCCAGATGCAGAGACCCAGCAGGCCCAGCAATGACAGCACCGGAAGCCTCTGCTGTTGTTGGCCCATCCTGTGCCTCTGGACATCGCAGTCCAGCTGCCTCTCCTCCATGGGGGCTGTTCTAGAAAACCACGCATACTTCCCAGAAGGCTGAGGGCTCCCATAATTCCTGGCCAATTAATGGCTTCATCCATCTGAGGATTATCAGTGGAGGTAGCAACTTAGTAGCAACTCACTCAGAAAATGCAGAGGCACGGGAAGAGCCACCGCCTTCACCTGTTCCTGGAAGTCCACATTCCTGTACCTGACACGGCAGCACGGCGTCTGGGGGGCCTCTCAAACAAAAGCCGGCAGAACCCAATCCCTGACTTTCCACCCCTCTGCAATCCCCCTGCTTCCCTCTGCTCCTTTTTTAAGTCAAAGTCTAAGTCAAAGTCTAAGCATAAGACAAAAGTCTAAGTTTTCTACACCCCCCGCCCAGTCTCTGCTTCCACCGGCCCCTCACCAGGATGGATGGACCCCATCTCCAGCACAGAGCCCAAACGCAACCACGCTTCTCCGTTTCCACTCCTGCCACCTCCTCGGGGACCACCAGTGGAGAGCAATGGCTTCCTCATGGAATTCCCAGCTCTCACCGTCTTGCGACACCCGCACGGCAGCTAGACTTTCAACCCTACCATCCAGCCAGCCTCTGTCCTGCCTCACTGCACGTCGCCCTGTCTTTTCCTGCTATGCCAGCCTTCTCTAGGGTACAGCTGGCCCTTGAGGGTGATTAGGGGTGCCAACCCCAGGGGCAGCCTCAAATCTGCATTTAACTTCTGACTTTCCCAAAACTCAACTACTGTTGACTGGAAGACTTACCAGTCAGAAACATAGCTAACACATATTTTGTAAGTTATATGTATTATACATTGTATTCTTATAAAAAAAAAAAAAAGTAGGCTAGAGACAAGAAGTGTGAAGAAAATCCATTTGTGAAGAGAAAGTGCATGTAGTCCCGTGTTGTATTTATCACACTCTCACGCACTCACGCACGCATGTGCCATCTGCACGTAAGTGGACGTTTGCAGCTCAAAGTCCCGTTCAAGGGTCCATTGTATTTGAACATCCGGAGCTTGTTGGTGCCTTGACCACCACCAACCGTTCTTCCTACCTGGAAGGCTCTTCCTCCAAGGAGGACTGAAGGATTCTCATCACGTGCTCAGACACGTACCACTTCCTCAGACTGACCCATCTGAAGCTGTCACCTGGTCGTAACTGTCCATCCTATCATCCTTCCTCAGTTACCTACAGAGATCTTACCATTATCTGATATTTGTTCTCGTTCATTTAATCATTTTATCCGCTCCTATGAGAGTCAGGCTTGCCTTTTCACCACCATATTCCCAGAGCCTAGGACAACGCATACAGCGCCCACTTCCTAAGCACTGTTGATGGAATGCCTCCGTTCCTTTGCTAAATGACGGTCAACCACCCAAGACATTGTGCTCCATACCAAGAGGAGGACAAGGAAGGGACACGCTTAGCCTAATCAGCAACAGCTTGAAAGCCATGTGTGGGAAGAATCTGGCTGGCCAGACTAGTAGGTCACTCATCCGGGCACTCTTGAAAGGGTGACACTCTGTCTTCAGGCATTCCCACCAGGCTCTGCTCTCCCCTAGCGTATATCGTGTGTCTTCTGCAAGTTACACAATGATGGCGATGATGCGATCATGCATGGCCTCCCTACGGGCTCCAGCCACCTCGTGCATAATCCTGCTTCTCCTCAAGACAACCCTGGCCAGGTGCCAGCAGAGTCGCACTGAACAGGGCAATGAGCAGAGGGACAGAGGGAGCACGGAAGCTGGCCAGTCACACAGGGACCAAGGGCAGGCCTGACTCCATACTCTCGCTTCTCCCACTTGGCCAGCTTTCAAAGAAACCGAGCATTGGCTCATGCCCACGCACCCATGGCAGCAACTAAAAGACACTGAGCTACCATCTTGGTTTCCCAGAGTCTGACTTCCCCAAACCGTCCTGTGATGTGACACACAGAAGAAAGAACTAGGACCGGGAGAGGTCACAAGCCCAGTTCCCTTCACGGCTTAGCTTTCAAGAAACCAGGTTTTGAGGAAAACGTGGTGCTTTCTCTCTTGCCCTGTTTGTAGGCGGAGCTGGGAGCAAAGGGTTACAGGAAGGACAGCGCAGACGCCGGTCAGGGAAGCGCTGTGGATATGTGTCATCAGACAGTGGAGAACACGGACCTTCTATTCTCCTCGGCACCCCGTGGCAATAAATACCCAGTTTCCAAACCACTAACCTTGTGAGTTCTTCTTGGAGTTGTGTGTGGTCAGGTGGAAAGAATTTCACCACAAACTTGACAACAACATGCTTTGGCCCTAAAAGGCGGGGAGAGAAAGCAGGAAAGCATTTATTGATTTGTTTCAAGTGCAATTAAGGAAAAAGACTTCAGAGGGTATATCAGACACCAAATAATGAGTCTCATTCCAAGCTGCCAAGAGCACATCTGCTGACATCCGGGTCACTGAAGCGGCAGCTGAGGTACTAATTCCCACTCCCACGTCGCAGAGACACAGCTGCCTGTTCTAAAACAATGCTGTGACCTGACTGTTTGGTTCAGGTATTAACCTTTTCCTCTGAAGACTTAAACTGTACTCAGATTGTAAAAACAGGCATTTGCCTTAAAAAATTTATCTAATTGGCGCTTTTAGTCCAAATGGAGGCCTCCTTTGGGTAACTTGAGGGAAAAATGAAAATGTCAGTCGGTTTTAGGATTTAGGATTTTAAGCTCTCCACCAGGTAGAGCTGCTGATGGGCTCATCAAATATGTAGGAGCACCTACCAGGTGCTCCCCTGAGCTCTGGAGAGAAGACAAACAAGGCGTGGCCCAGCCCTCAGCCCTCAGCCTCAGCCCTCTCAACCGTCTGCAGATGAGTTCTGCCAAAATCAGGAAGCAGACCCAGGATGCGTGGACAGGGAGCAGATCAAGGAGATGGGAAACTCTTCAGAATTAAAACAGAACATCAAGGGCGCCTGGGTAGCTCAGTGGGTTAAGCCGCTGCCTTTGGCTCAGGTCACGATCTCAGGGTCCTGGGATCGAGTCCTGCATCGGGCTCTCCGCTCAGCAGGGAGCCTGCTTCCTCCTCTTTCTCTCTCTACCTGCCTCTCTGCCTACTTGTGATCTCTCTCTGTCAAATAAGTAAATAAAATCTTAAAAAAAAAAAAGAACATCAAGTTAATTACAATAATTTATAACCTGAATCAGAGCTTGTTCTGATACATGTATCAAATTTCATATCTATCAGATATATATAAGCTTATATGAATTATAGACCAGAGCAGTCTTACAGGTTCTGCCCTTTGGAATGATAGCCACGAGTTTACTAAGGTCTATGAAATAGAAGGAAATATAATGAAATCCAAATTTTAACAGCAGTTGTGCAAAAGCAGAAAACGTCTCTTTGCTCTACCTTTCGCTGTCACAAAAAATAATGTTGTATCATCATCTGTGATCACCCATTTAAGTTGAGGGAAAAAAACCCCAAAAGCGACAGAAGATGAAGATGTGGACAAGAGACAGAAAATTAGGAGAAAAATGAGGCACAGAAATACTGAAGCCCAGGGACACTGGGTCCCTTGTCCCTGACCACACTAACAATGAACAAAACCCCTCGCCTGTCGAGGCTGGATCATAAAGTAACGTGGCCAAATGGGGAAGACAGAAAGCCAGCCTGTCTCCTGTCCGCGGCAAATTCCGCGAGGCTACCAGATCCTTCTACAGCCTGAAACGAGAAAGAGGCTGTCCCTCAATGCAGAAGGACAGCTCTGTCTCACACCCAACTAGTCACAGCCCACGGGGATTGGAGGAGAAGCCCCGCTCAGGGTGGACCCAAGGGCAACAGAGGGTATCTCCGGTCTGCATTTGGCAACATGCTGAAAGACGCTGTTCCACACCGAGCATTTCCCAGGAGTTACTGCAGGCACACAAGCCATCATTCTGGATGTTTCGCTACCTCCACCCACCAGGTCTGGGGGCTTCTCAGCAACAGGCTCCCCCACACGTCCGGCTCTCCATGCTCAGGTTCTGGCTAGCCGCCCCATAAACCCATAAACATTAAACAAACAATGGAGGTTTCATTTTCAGCATCAATAATTGCTTAATTTAAATGACAGAAGATCAACATCAATTTCAAACGCATAAGGGCCCTACAGACGCTGCGCGCCTGGTTATTACACCCACATAAATTGTTAGAAGTGGCCCAGTGGGGTTTCTTAGTCAGACATTGAAATGATCGCAGCGAGGTGTCCTGGTGCTTCCTGTTCCACTAATGGAATCCGATTCTGTTTCTATCCTGGGACTTCTGCCCAGGCCGGGGATGCAGGGAGGGAGCATTTAGACTCTGAACTTGACCTCAAAACCAAGAGTGGGGGGCGGAGAGTGGAGGTGCTGTCCGGGTCTGAGTCTCAACAAGAAGGGAGAGAGAAAGCCTGCCTTCGTTCCTTACTCCTCCTTAATCTTCTCCAGCACACGATATAAATGCAAGCCAGACTCCCTTCAGTTCTACTCGCCATTCAGAAAGCCACGAGTGCCCCAGACACTTTCGGGCACCTCGTTGTTTCCACACAACACTTGCACTCTGATTTCCCAGGCTTTGGAGAGGCAGGACAGATAACCTAACCCCCGTCTTTGGAATACGGGGCTCCACCTTCCCCTTCAAAAGTGACAGTAACAAACACGGGCCTTGACCAAGGCAAGCTCAATTAGCCTGGGATGAACAATATGCGTTAGCTATGAATCGAGATTGGATTTTCCAAGCAAGGTTTTGATGACCAAATTGTTAAATATTAAAATTGCAGAAGTGACATTTTAATTGCAGTTGGTTTAGTGGATGAGGACAGGAAATCACGGGGTTAAAAAAAAAAAAAACAACCACCACCACCAAGAATCTGTGCCACCAGCTCGCTAAACGCAACAGGGCCAATGGTGTCTAGAAAAGGAACTAGTCTGGCTTCACACTTAACATCACTGTTAAACACAAGGGAGATACTTACTTCTAATCTGCTTGACAATAGGTTTTAAGAGATCCAGCCACACCTACGAAAGAAAAAACAGATTGAGACAAATTCTCAATGGAAGAGCACAATATTTTGAGACTTGACTTGGAGCTGTTTAAAATCACCATATTTTTGAGTATTTGAGGCCGTCTGTTCCTTTTTGCTGCAGGATGGTGTATCTCCCATCACCTACCACTTGCATAGTATAGATCCAAATTTGCTGATATCATCCCTGAGCTTCGGAGTTGAAAACCTCTCCCAGATGTCAAGAGTGAACTAAGACTTCTTTGCCTCTCTTTGTACTCTTCTCCCACAGCTAGTTCCTCAGCAAACCCCGAGGCCCCACTGCACGTCTGGCTACAGGGGGAGTGAAAACACATGTTCCTTAATGAAACAAATACCCACGTGTTGTTCGCATTTACAGAACAGCACATCTTTGAGGCATACGGGAAGGGAAGAAATAGGAAGGGAATGTATCTCTGTGCACCAGGCACTATCCAGAAGCTTCCAACCTCTCAAAACAAGGCCAGAAGGATTCAGGTTGCCTAGAAGAGGAACAGAGACTTGTAGACAAGAACCATCATTTGTCCAGACAGGCAGAGTAAGGACTGAAACCAGGCCTGTCCAGCTTCAAAGTCCAGATTCTTTTCACACACAGGCAGGATAGGAGGCAAAATTAAGAGAGTGCAGCCAACTGCCCTTAAGGATAAAGCATCATTTAACCATATTATCTGATTTCACACGCTGCTTTTCTCTGAACTCCTTCTGAACTGGTGGTCATGTGGAAAGGGTTCTACTGAAGACACGGTTACTGTGCTTAACGTAAACAGGTTCTTACAAGTAAATATGAAAAACACAACACTCTTGAACGATCCAAAGAATTAACAGGTAACTGACAGAAGAAAAAAAAAAAGTAACAATAGCTAACAGGGAAATTGTTCAAATTCAGGAGCAATCCACACTACAAATGCAAGGCAGAAAAATCAAATACCAATTCCACCCACTAAATTTGCACCAGGATAGGAGTATAGGTATCTGTATATTTGTACCGTAATACCCCAGCTTGGCAGGGAAACCTGCAGTGTCTTAACGCTATTGGTGGAGAAATGAATTGGTCTATTTCTGGAGACTAATTAGGTAATAATTATCTGAAGCCTTAAAAACCCCCACTCCTACACGTACTTTTCATCCAGTCATGGAACTTTGGGAAATTGTACAGTGATGCACGCAAAGATTTAGGTGAAATAAAAATGCTGTGATTAGCATTTCTGATGGTGAAAATTTTTTACAATAACACCAAATAAATAAGTAATCTCCAATAGGACACGTTATCACTCAGACATTAAAAATGATGTTCTTGTGGAATATTTAAGTATGTGGGAAAATGTGTTGGGGAGGTTGGAAGATGGATGATTTCCTGCCTTTCTCCATTATCTAAATCACCTTAAGTGAGCACTAAGAATTTTCACAATGGAAACACTAAAAATGTTAAATCTCTACTTACTCAGGTTACTCTTTCCCCATTCACCTTCTCCAATCAGTAATATTTCTTTAAATTTTTTTTTTAATTTATTTATTTGACAGAGAGCAGAAGAGCACAAGCAGGCAGTGAAGCAGAGGGAGAAGCAGGCTCCCCACTGAGCAGGGAGCCTGATGGCGAGCCTGCCGTGGGGCTCGATCCCAGGACCTTGGGATCATGACCTGAGCTGAAGGCAGTTGCTTAACCAACTGAGCCACCCAGGTGCCCCCAAGCAGTAATATTTCTTAATGAAATTCTCATTTCAGTATTTCCCATCCCCTACCACTCTCCTGTAAGGGGGACAAACAACATTAACAACAACGAAACAATGATATTAGGGGGATCTGGCTGGCTCAGCTGGAGGAGATGTGATTCTTGATCTCAGGATCGTGAGATCAAGCCCCAGGTTGTATGTAGAGATTAGTTACATAAATAAACTTGAAAATAAAATAATGGCATTACTTGACATAGGTTTATCTCCACTGTGATAATTATAAACCTCAACCTTCAAACGTGAGAACATAAACATTTAAAACCGCAATCATCGTTTGCGAGATGTATTTTTTAAGATGCCTAACAGATGGAAAAGGTGCCAAATGTATTTCCATGGGATAAGAAACGGAGATTGAGACCATCAGTACACGGAGTTGGAACTTAAAACCCTGTTCTTAACTTTTTTATTCATTTAACAAAAAATTACCGCATCCCCATGTTAGGTTCTGGGAATCCAGTGATGAGACAAACTTAGCATGGTTCCTGCTTTATGGAACTGATGGTCTAGTGAGGAAGAGACAGGAACCAAACCCTTCCTGACAAAAGTGAAGTTGTGTGACAGAAACTGACTGAAGGGAGGGCAGAGGACTCCCAAGGGCTGGGATGGAGGTCTGACCAGGCATGGATGTGGGGGGGGAACACGAGACCTGATGTGAACACAACATTGTTGAGGGAATGAGTCCCCGAAGATGACGTCGTGTGGAGATGTGAAGGGAATGCCACAGCCCCAGAGCAAGGCGGGTGGGTCAGGAAGGGGTCAGACTGCACCCCCCGCCCCCGCCGCCATGTTGCCATTCTTCATCCTTGTCCTCAGAGCAATATGAAGTTAGATTTAAGCACAGGGCTGACGACATCAGATGTGCTATCTTTAAAAAGATGAAGCTGGCAGTGTGAGGACAGAAGGGCCGGAGGAGATGTGGACTGGCCCACAGCAATTGTCTGGGCGAGAGGGAACACTATTCTGGACCAGGGGTGCAGAAGCAGGGATGGGGGAAAGTGGGTGGACTGAAGAAAAATTTAAGAGGTAAAATCAAAAGGGATTTACTGACGGACTGGATATGGTGGCTCAGGGAGGAGATAATGACCAAATCTATACTAGGATTTCCCCTGAGGGCCTCTGGATAGACGTTGGCGCCATTCACAAAGACAGGAGTACCGGAAGAGGGCCAGGATGGAGATTCTAGACTTTGATTTTATGAGGTGTCCTTGGATTTCATGAGCAAGAGACAGTATGGCAATGGTGGGGCGCATGTGTCTAGAGCCCAGAGGTGAAGCCCGGACCGGACATCTCACATTAGAAGTCGCCTCCACCCTGACTCCGTGGAGGGGAAGGCAGTCTCACCGAGTCCAGAGGATGAAATGCCATGACCCAAGATGGCGCCTCCGCCATGGAACAGGCAGGTGGAAGCAACGAGGACAGAAGGGAAAAAAGGAAAAGTTACGTCACAGAAGCCATGGGAAGACAGCGTTTCCAGAAGGAATTATACCAAGAACTACTGAAAGGTCAAATAAATGAGAACTAAAATAGAGAATGCGAGTTTCCATTTCTGGGTCGCAGGCCTGCGCTCGCCTGGCCACCATAGCTGCCTCAGGGAACCCCCTCCGAGAAGCTTCCCCATCGCCAGTTCTGCTGCAGAATCTGCCTCAACTTCCACAAACCACTTGGGACAAAACGACTGTGCTCTGGCAACATCAATGCCAATTTTATGAATTGTTTTAAAACAGCTCTCGTCTGTTTTTGGCATTTCTGTGGCAAGCATCAAACACAAGCACCAGTTTGAGCCAACGGAGCATGTGGTTTTAGAACAAGCAGGTCTGGGAACATCAGACCAGCAGGCATGAGGCTGTAGAGTAGGGCTCCGTGGCAGCAGTCACGCTGGGGGCCATCGATCACGTCATGGCTCACCCAGGGGGTTGGGGGGAGAACTCAGGGTCTCCGAGAACCTCTCTGTTTACCAGTTACAGTGTTAGCTGCAGGGCTCTGAAAAGGTCTTGCACAGAGAGGACTTAAATTACCCTAAATGGATGAGCTATAAGGAGCAAGAAGACAAATAGGGTTGCTGCTTGTCAGAAGTCAAACACGGAAGTTTTGATATATAGAGAGGGCCACTGGAAAGCACCTGAACTGGACGAGGTCATCAAAGACAGATCACTTCTCCACTCAACCTAAGTAGAACGGAAGCAAGCTCCGGCCAATTTAAAAAGGTGACCGAAGCGCCATCATATTTCTTTCCCTGCCAACTGGCTCCCCAGAAGGTCACAGCTGTAATGATCTATGCCTAATCCCACTATCCACCCCTTCGACCAAGCCACACATCCCTGTTCTTTCCAAAACCATGCTGCTGGTCTCCAGAGCGCCCCTACAGGGCCATGTTACCGGACTGTAAGGGGATTTGGTTAACATGAATGGATTTCTCAAAATGTCAGTCTCGTCAGTACAGCTCACTGAATCAGGGAACTTCCGGGCTAGTAAGAGGTTGCTGGGGCTGCTGGGCCAAACCACCACAGACTAGGGGACTTGGACAACACACTTTAAAAAAATTTCCTCACAGCTCTGGAGGCTCACGTGTCATGGGCTTGGCTTCTCCCAAGGTCTCCTTGACTTGCAAATGGCTGCCTTCTGGCCCTGTGCTCCCGTGATCATGTTTCTGTGGACATACACCCCTGGTGTCTCTTGGGTACATCCAACTTCCCTCTTTGTAAGGTGACAACTGTCGCCTGGATGAGAGCCTACTCTCCTGGCCTCACGTTAACTTCACCACCTCCTTAGAGGCCCTATCCTCAAGTACAGTCTTGTTCTGAGGTACTGGGTATTAGAGCTTCAACAAACAAATTTCAAGGAGACACAACTCAGCCCCTAACATCTACCTTCCAGAGCTTTCTAGCCCCGTCTTCTTACGTCTGCCTACATTTCAGTCAGGCTCCCTACTTTCCTCTGATCTTCGGTTAATGGTAGTGTTAGAAGAAACACTTCAACGCTTAGGTATGTAAGGAAAGGCAAAGTCAACCACTGTTCCCAAAGTGGTTTCTCGTCTTTCCCTTCGACATCTTTAGCCTCTGTTATTTTGGTGGGTGACATTTTAGGTAGATTTTGTAGGCAGCTAAAATATCTGAGGTATTTTGGAAAGGTTCTTATTGAAAGAAACTCAGTTACTTGGTATTAGAATACTGAGAAGAGACCATTTCTTGAGCATGTCCTGCAGTCCAGGCACTAGACAACTGCTTATATATTCTCATTTAATGTTCCTGACGATGCGGTCATTTTACACAGGAAGGAAGCCGAGTTCAGAAAGCTTCTTTAAGCTGCCCAAGGTCACACACAGCCAGGCTGCAAGATCAAGTTCATTTGACCCCAACCTTGTGCTTTTTCTGCAAATAATATGCTGCTCGTCTAAAAGCTAACAGACTCAACAAAAGCTTAGCTCACCTCTTCAGGTTTAAAAACCAAAACTGCATGTGATAAAAAAATTTCGACTGTAACACATATAGGAATGAGATAAAATGTTACAGCAAATTATCCAGTGTCTAGAATTCATGGCAACAAAGTAGTCTTTCCACAAGCTGACTCCTACAAGAAACAACTAGACTTTGAATTTTTATAACAATTTGCTTAAATGTAACTTTTTCATATTAATGGTAAGTGTGGCTTTCTTTTTAAACCTGTTAGACGTTTTTTTTATTCTGCTCAACATAGATTAACAGGGACTGGATTTATCTTCCTATATGAAAAACAAAACAAAACAAAACCAAAAGAAAAATATACTTAGCACAACAAATCCGAAAGCTCAGGACACCAGACAGTTAGAAACAGTGATCCCTGAGAGACAAGTAAAGAGAATCACAATCACTACACTTGCCCCAGCTTTCTGCCTTGAGCAAGTTCTGGACCATGGTACAGGGAGGAAGTATCTGGCAAACCCATGAATTAAAAAGATGGGGCTGAGAAATCTCCCTCCAGAAAGAGCATTTGAGAGAGTACAGAAGGTTCCCTTTGAGAGTCATCAACTGAATACTGATCAATGTCACCTTATAATAAAAGTACCCAAGACTGGGGACAAAGAACCAATGAAATGACTCAAGGTATCAGACCTAGAGCTCACATAGTGTCAGGACTACTACTATTTCTCACCAGCCGGACCAGACAACCTCATGATTTCTGGGGTACTGGGTAAGGTACAGAATGGCTGTCCCTTAGCAGTAAGTAATAATTAACCTGAGAGTATACACCAAACCAGTCCCATCTAACATGTCTTAAAATCCAGATCTGAAAGGACTAAATGGTTTCCAAATAACTTAATTGCATCCCAGGATACTCAATAAAAGTTTATAGGAATATAAAATATCCAGGATTCAACAAGGTAAAAGTCACAATATCTGACATCCAATAAAGAAAATCACCAGACATATAAGGAAGCAGAAAAATAGGGCCCATAATCACACACACACACACACATACACACAAAAAAAAATCTGACATGGAACACAGGTGTTAGAATTAGTGAAGGACATAAAGATAGTTAATTACAACTGCATTCCTTATGTTCAATGTTGACATACAGAAGAAATAAAAGACTTAGATGAAACCTCTAGAGACAAAAACAACACTGTGTGAGATTCAAAAAACAACAAAAGATATAGGATGAAACTGAAATCAGATTAGACACTGCAGAAAAAATACTAATGAACTTGAAGATGAAGCAACAGAAACAATTCAAAATGAAACAGAGAAGTAGTATCAAGAAACTAATGGGGCGCCTGGGTGACTCTGTAGGTTAAGCTTCTGCCTTTAGCTCAGGTCATGATTTCAGGGTCCTGGGATCAAGCCCCACATCGGGCTCTCGGCTCTGCAGGGAACCTGCTTCCCTTTTATCTCTGCCTGCCTCTTTTCCTACCTGTGATCTCTGTCTGTCAAATAAATAAACGAAATTT
Organism: Mustela erminea; assembly: GCF_009829155.1. Classification (NCBI taxonomy): domain Eukaryota; kingdom Metazoa; phylum Chordata; class Mammalia; order Carnivora; family Mustelidae; genus Mustela; species Mustela erminea. Next base: position 12,504,240 of record NC_045628.1, read on the forward strand.
TTAAAACAAGAAGAAGTTAATAGAGCACCAGAGAACTGTAGATCAACTTTGGGCAGCCTAACATGCATGGAGAATTGAAGTCACAAAGGATAAAAGATGGCAAGGGAGGGGCAAAAAACCCCAGACAGAATATTAGAAGAAATAATGGCTGAAATTTTTCCAAATTTGATGGAAACGATAAACCTGACAGATCTGAAAATCTCAGAAAACCTCAAGCATAAGGAATGTGAAGAAGGGGTACCTGCATGACTCAGTTGGTTAAGCATCTGCCTCCGGCTCAGATCATGATCCCTGGGATTGAGCCCCACACTGGGCTCCCTATTTAGCAGGGAGCCTGCCTCTCCATCTCCCTCTCTCCCCTGCTCATGCTCTCTCTCTCTCTGACAGATAAATAAAATCTTAAAAGAAAAAAAAAAAAAACCCAAGAATGGAGAAGACAAACAGAAAATAGCAAGATGACCCATTTAAATCATTATCAACAATCACACTACACGTAAATGCTCTAAACACCCCCAATTAAAAAGCAGGATTATGAGACTGGACAAAAAGGCAAGATTCAAATCTATGCTGGGATCCTGGGATCTAGCCTCACACCCGGGTCTCTGCTTAGGGGGAAGTCTTCTTCTCCCTCTCCCTCTGCCTCCTGCTCCCCCTCCTCAGGTTCTCTCTCTCTCTGTCTCTGTCAAATAAATGGATAAAATCTTTAAAGAAGTCTATTAATTAGAAACCAAATATAAACAAAATAAAAACAAAAAAACATGTATCTTCCCAGCTTAAGAAATGGAAGATGAGGGGCACCTGGGTGGCTCAGAGGGTTAAGCCTCTGCCTTCGGCTCAGGTCATGGTCCGGGACCTGGGATGGAGCCCCACATCAGGCTCTCTGCTCAGCGGGAAGCCTGCTTCTCCCTCTCTCTCTCTCTCTGCCTGCCTCTCTGCCTACTTGTGATCTTTCTCTCTGTCAAATAAGTAAATAAATAAATAAAATCTTTTAAAAAAGAAAAAAAAGGAAATGGAAGATGACCCACTGCTCTCTTTTTCTACCAATCCATCCTCTTCTCAGACTCTCTATGCTCAAGAAAAGCCTCCTCTGAGAACTGCCCCATTAACACAGCCACTGTCACATCAAACCACAGTGCTGCTCTGCATGGTGACAAAGGCACTCCACAACATCACTGCTGATGGAGTCCCAAACTTCTGTCTGTGGTTCTGCAACACTCTTCATCCCTTACAACCGGCATGTTCCACAAAGAGCTGCTCGTGGCTAATGACGTTCTCAGATCCCCAGGAAGAAGCAAGGTCAATAGGCTGCTATGAAGCATAACATAAGGAGGCCTGACCGACCCGGGTAGGGCTGGGAAACCCCCAAGAGGGGTGTAGCTGTGGTTTCTGTGGCCTTAAGCCCCTACAAAGCATGTCTGCAGCTGTTGACTGAACTGTGTCCCTCCCAAATCCTAGTGTCGAAGCCCTAACCCCCCAATGTGACTGTATCGATAGGTCTTTAAAAGGTAATGAAGGTTTAATAAAGTCCTAAAAGTGGGGCCCTGGTCCAATAGGTCCGTGGCCTTAAAAGAAGAGAAAGATGTCTCTTTCTGCCATGTGAGAACACAGTGAGAATCTCCACCTGCCAGCCAGAAGGCGAGTCCTCACCCAGAACTGATCAGGCTGGCACCCTGATTCAGACTCACGTCTTCAACACTGTCTGCCGTTCAAGTCACCCAGTCTGCGATATCTTGTTAGGGCAGCCTGTACTAAAACACTACCGGGGCAAAACTTTTCTCCTGGCACAGAGAAAGATAGAAAATTAACAAAAAGAGGGCAATCTTCTTCCAGAGCTTTACTGGTATTTATTAAAAATGCGAACTGTCGTATCAGATCGGTAAGCGATACAGCTTTAACGCAAGACTGGTGGGCCAGCTTCGTTGGTTTCTGAGCTCGAATGCAAGCACCAAATGTGACAGATATCGGGGTGCCTACTACATGCAGGGATCCTGCTGGGCCCATCATTTTAAAGTATCTCATGGCAACCTCGTAAAATCATCATTTATTAAACTCATTTCCCAGATAAGGTCCAAAATCGAAGAGGTTCATATTCGACCCAGCTGTGACAGGACGAAGAAAATGTTTAAAATGATATTTACAGGGACGCCTGGGTGGCTCAGTTGGGTAAGCAGCTGCTTTCAGCTCAGGTCATGATTCCAGCGTCCTGGGATCGAGTCCCGCAAGGGGCTCCTTGCTCGACAAGGAGCCTGCTTCTCCCTCTGCCTCTGCCTGCAATTCTGTCTGCCTGTGCTCGCTCTCCCCCCCTCCCGATAAATAAATAAAATCTTTAAAAAAATAAAATAATAAAATGATATTTACAAGCCACAATGCCGGCCCCTCCCAGTACCCTCGACGGGCTTCTGAGATCAGCAGTCCACACCTATCTCCGTCCCTGAGGTTCACGCAGCTCTTGCCGACCTCAGGGCCAATGGGAGGAAAGGCAGCCACGTGTAGCCGAAAGCAGGCCAGTGTGTGAATCCTGGTTAAAAACCTGGTTATGCAGTTCATCGTTAAGTACCGGGCAAGTTACCTCTCTGAATCGGCTCCCTGGGCAGTGCTGGCGCGTTGCCATAGAGACAGCAAGGTCTGCAGAGCCTTGCGTGTTTACTGTCTGGCCCAGTTCGCCCCCCTCTCTAATGCAGAACAAATGAGATGCATTAAGGAGTGGAGCAGAGTCATGGCGCACAGGAGACGATCAAGGACAGTCAGGTCTGAGTTCACCCCAATGGCAACTTCCTGGCCTTCTACCAGCCCCCCGACTCTGGCCACCAATTAACTCAAATATGAAGTAGAGTCTCGATTCCCAGGATCTGACTCACATTCCTGCCACGGAAAGACCAATCAATATAGCAGCTGATGAAAACACAAGTCTGCTCCTGTGGGGGCAGTCTCACAGGCACGGCTGCCTGGACCCAAGGACAAGGGCAGGCCAAACTCGCACGGACACACAGCCATCAACTCTATTAACTGGCCAGCCAGAGGACAAGTCTAATGAAGGGTAGAGCATAAATGATTACCAATTATCACTAGCTTATCTCCTGTCTTAGACCGTGGAATGCATGCCTTCTCCCCTTAGGCTTTTGCAAACCCGACTGGGGCAGCCCGCTCTGACGTGCGCGCTTCATGTGATGGAAAGTGAGCCGAGCACGGAATGCTGGGCTGGGACTCCAGCTGTCTGGACCGACCACTCAGGCATGGAGGTCCACAACTCCGTGTGCCAGGAACTTGGTTGGGGACCCTAGCTTCCCACATTAACATGCACAAGCAGGCACAGGGGCAAAGCCGGCTGCCACAGCCCCCATTTAGATCTGGTGGGACCGATCACACTTCCTCTTGGTTTGGCAAGTAAGTAAGCAGCCTCCCAGATGAAGCTGGTAAAGGTGAAAATCATAGCAGGAGCATCGAAACACTAAGCTGAGGACGCACACGTGTTCACTGCAGCAGTCTTCACAGACACTGATGGTTGTGAAATACACAACCTCCAGGTCCACCCACAGACACGCATGTGCAAAAACATGGTGCATGCATTCAACACGTCTCAGCTGAGCCTTAAAAGGAATGGATATCCTGTCATATGCTACATTGCAGATGCACCCTGAGGACAGGAGGCTCAGCAAAATAAGTCACAGAAAGACAAAAGGGTTTTAAGTACACCGAGAGGTATCTCGAATAGCCCAACTCCTAGAAACAGAATTAGAATGGTGGTTGCCCAGGGCTTGGAAAGGGGAATTGGGCAGTTGTAGAAGGGCATACAATTTCAATTTTATAAAGATGGAAACAGGGGCGCCAGGGTGGTTCAGTTGGTGAAGCATCTGCCTTCGGCTCAGGTCATGATCCCGGGGTCCTGGGATCGAGTCCTGCATGGAGCGCCCTGCTCAGCGGAGAGTCTGCTTCTCCCTCTCCCTGCCATTCCCCTGCTTGTGCTCTCTGTCTAACGAACAGATAAAATCTTTAAAAAAGTAAAATAAAAAATAAAGAGGAGAAGAACATTCCTGAGACCTGTGGCACGAGGTGAATATACTTAATGCTACTGCCCAGTACACCTTGAGACCATTAAGATGGTTAACTCTTATGTCCTCCGTTTTCATCCATTTAAAAAATGATCATGGTAAGAGTTGCCATGACAAATAACTTCCTAAACACCTGAGTAGGTCCCACACACAGGGTTACATGCTGGCTGATGTTAGCGCGTCTGATCCTTTCAAAATCCCCACTAGCTGGGCACTACCGAGCCGATTCCACCCACGAGTAAAGCGAGGCTCAGGAGGGCCAGCGCCCCACTCCTGTCACCTCGTTGCGCTGACTTCGGGGCTGGGAGTCTGATCGCAGAGCCCTTTCCCAGGCTGCAGTAACATACCACCCCGCTCAAAATCAACAGAATCAGGGGGGTGGGCAGAAACCAGTGGACAGAAATCTTGTATTTTCAAGCACCTTTACTAAGAGCAGAGGTGAAAACCCAGCCAGAATTTCCGGTTTTCACAGGTGAGTGGCTCTTCCTTGGTTTGCCAAAATCAAGACTTGTCCTCGGCTCTTCCAAAACTGATTGTGTCAGCCAGCCTCCGGGCACCTTCTGGTCATTATTTCTGCTCCTCTGTGATTTTATTTCATTGAATTTGGGGATACACTTTTTTTTCTTTTTTTTTTTTTTTAAGAAAAAAAAAATTTTATTTGAGAGAGCACATGAGTACACGCAGGGGGTGTGGCAGAGGGAGAAGCAGGCTCCCCATGGAGCAAGGAGCCCGATGCAATGCGGGACTCGATCCCAGGACCCTGAGATCATGACCTAAGCCAAAGGCAGATGCTTAACTGACTGAGCTACCCAGGCGCTCCTGGGGATAAACTTTCATTGGTATTTTATACACACATGGTACACACGGGGTAAGCACAGAGGTCACTGTATTTTTCCCCGCTGATTATACACACAGAACCAGCACCCAGATCAAGAAACAGAACTTGGCCAAGGGCCCCAGGAGCCCTCCTTGAACCCGCCCCCAGGCACCCCTCCCGCCTCCTCTAACATCACAGATCCGTTATTTGCCTTAATCTTATGAAATTAACTCTCAGGTTGGGATTTTATAATTGACAGAGAATAAAACATGGAAACATGGTCAGAACAGAAGGGTGATGGAGAGCATGAGCTTTTGTTTATGCAAACCTGTACCTGAATCACAGCCATCGCATTTCCTCACCGTGCACCTTCATGAAAATGACTTCACCTTGCTAAGCCTTAGCTTCCTCATCAGAAAAAGTGTATATGATGGGCTTTTCTGGAATGAATGAAATACTGTAGGTCAAACTAACAGGATGCCTTGCACAGAGTTATCACTCTTCAGAGCAGGTGCTGGCTGACTATGGCTTCCTGTATTATAAATAAAGTTTTATTGAAACAAAGCCACATCTCTTTGTTTACATACTGTCCAGAGCTGCTCCTCCACTATAAGGGCAGCCTTGGGTGGCTGTAGTAGAGAACCTCTGGCCTGCAAAGCCTTCATATAATATTATTTGGCCCTTTATGAAATGTACTGATCCCTGCTTTAGAATGTGAGCCACGTTAGCGGCTGTGTCCACAGGGACTAGAATAACTGGCACATGGTAAGCAGCCATGTGGTGGCTTTCATCTGTGTTGCATGGGACAAATGAACCCCTATTTCTTTGCCATTATTAACAGGTTTTCTGTATTTTGAGGCTAAACACACTCCTAAATGGTATTGTAAGAAAGGAGCGAGATGATAAAAATCAAGCCTGATAAAACTGGAAAGAAGCCAGCCCTGGAGGTGTACAGGAATATCAATAGGTCTGTAAGTTCTAGAAGGGCACTGAACTTGGGGTCAGAAGGACCTGGTCAGAACCCCAACTCCACCATTAGCTAATTTATGCTTTAAAAAGGCAACTCCAGCTGGCTCAAAACAAGGCATGAGTGGAGTCGGGGAAGGCAAAGTTGTTAGAAATAATAATACAGCATTACCCTCCAGTGTTTTGAGAATCAGTATTTTAACATAAAATACTTTTATGAAACAATGTTCCGTAGAACTAACCACATTGTATTGTAATTTATTTGTTTTCCTTGTCTCTCTTACCAAGCTGTGCACTTTTCTTTTTTTTTTTCAAGCTGTGCCCGTCTAATGAATGGAAACCGTCACCACTTCTTGCTGTCACTCGTGTCTTCTACGGTACAAAGGATGATGACAGACAGTGTAGGCACAAAATAATTGTTGGATAAATAGAATGCAGAATTAGATCTGGCCCATCTGTGGTCATCTGCCACATCAGAAAAAGGAACGGGAGTCAGGGAGGCTTAGATTTAATTCAGGCATGCGGAAATGCTAAAGAGTATTTGGAGACAGGAACAAGCTGAGAAAACACTATTCGCACCCGTTTTTAGGTACGGGACAGATTTGCTCATTCACCACCTACCCACTCAACTCCTGTCCATGCCTTCCTTGTAACACTGTCTTCTGCTCTGTGACGTGTCCTTCCCCTGGGTTTCCTCCTCCCCATCCGCACCTCCTCTGGCGGCTCGCTTTCCTCTATCCCTTAAATGCCGGTGGCTCCAAGCGAGCCTCCTTTGCACAGTCTACCCTCTCGTCCAGTGTCAGAGCTTCAGTTCGTATTTAAAATAACCCTGGGGAGGGGGGCCCTGGGTGGCTCAGATGGTTCAATGTCCAACCCTTGACTGCATGTCGGGCCATGATCTCAGGGTGGTGAGGTCATCCTCCTCATCTGGCTCTGGGCTCAGAGCAGACTCCACACTGTCTCTCTCCCTTTCCCCTCTTTCTCTCTTCAAGTAAATAAATAAAATCTTTTCAAAAAAATTTTTAAGAGTGCCCCTGGGTGGCTCAGTCATTAAGGTCTGCCTTTGGCTCAGGTCATGGTCCCAGGGTCTTGGGATGGAGGCCCACACCAGGCTCCCTGCTGGGCGGGAAGCCTGCTTCTCCCTCTCCCACTCTCCCTGCTTGTCTTCCCTCTCTCTCGCTCTCTGTCAAATAAATAAATAAAATCTAAAAAAGAAAAAAAAAATTGGGGACGCCTGGATGGCTCAGTTGGCCAAGCATCTGCTGTTGGCTCAGGTCGCGATCCTGGCGTCCTGGGATCGAGTCCCACATCCTTGCTCAGCAGAGAGCCTGCTTCTCCCTCTGCCTGTGACTCTCTCTGCTTGTGCTCTCACTCTCTGACAAATAAAGTCTTTAAAAAAATTTTTTTTGAATAAAATACTCCTAGGATTTTCTAAGTCCACATTTCAACTCAGATATCTTTCCTGTGCTCCGGGAGATACACCTACTGGTAATGCCCACTGGACATCTCCACTGGGATGTCCAAGGACGCCCGAGTCCTCCTGTCTGGATGGAACTCCGTGTCTCTACCTCTTCACAGACAGGGCCACTTGAGACTTTCATCTCCAGTGACTGGCACCACTATCCCCCAGATGGCAAAGCTGGAAACCCAGCTGCTCTGAGCCTCCTTTCTGTCACGAGCCCATCCATTCACTCATAGCCCCAGCCACCTCCTCCCCCCCAAATCTCTTGAATTCACCCACCTCCCTCTAACTCTCCACCACGGTACCCCCTTAGCTCCTTCCAGCGCCGTCTCTAGCCTGAAAAACAGCAAGCTCCTAATGGCTTTCCTGACTTTAGTCTTGTCCTATTCCAGTCCAGTCCTCTTTCTAACCGATAAATTGGATCCTATCATGTTCCCTTTAAAACACACTGACAGCTTCCCAAACACATTAGCTTAGTACAGAGCTGTGCTGTCCAGCACAAGAGCCGCGGGCTACACGTGTCTACTGAGCACCAGGAACACGGATGGTGTGAATTGAGAGGGGCTGTGAGAGTCAAGTACATCCCAGATCCAAAGACTCAGCACAAAAAAAAAAATGTGAAATAGCTTAATTCATAGTTTTTGATATTGATTGCATGTTAAATGATCATGTTTTTGGACACACTAAGTTAAATACACTTTTAAGTTAATTTCACTTTGGGATGCCTGGGTGGTGCGGTCGGTTAGGTGTCTGCCTTCGGCTCAGGTCATGATCTCAGGGTCCTGGGATCAAACCTGCTCAGCAGGGAGCCTGCGTCTCCCTCTGCCCCTCCCCCTCCATTCCCTCTCTCTCTCCTGACAAATAAATGAATAAATCTTCAAAAAAAAAAAAAAATTACTGGGGCGCCTGGGTGGCTCAGTGGGTTAAAGCCTTTGCCTTCGGCTCAGGTCATGGTCTCAGGGTCCTGGGATCGAGCCCCGCATCGGGCTCTCTGCTCAGCAGGGAGCCTGCTTCCTCCTCTCTCTCTCTCTGCCTGCCTCTCTGACTACTTCTGATCTTTCAAATAAATAAATAAAAATCATTAAAAAAAATTACTTTTTTTTTTTAACATAACTGCTAGCAAATGTGATATTACATATGTGGCTCATATTTTCCTTCTACTGGATGCCAATGGTATAAAAAGTCCCTCAGGGATGCCTGGGTGGCTCAGTGGGTTAAGCATCTGCCTTTGGCTCAGGTCATGACCCCAGGGTCCTGGGATCAAGCGGATCGGATGGGACTCAGTTTCATAGTACCTGGGAAGGAGACCCTGAACACCAAACCAATGTTGTTTGTTGCCCCTCACTGCCCAATGCCCCTGGCCCCACTGGGGCCCCTGTCACATGCCCTGGGCTAGTCACTGACTAAGCTTGACACCCCACCTGGATCATACGTTCCCTGCGCCTTACAGTTATCCCCAGCGCAGTGGCTCGCAAAAGTGCTAGGTACCCTGTAGTAATTCAGAGAACAAAGAGAAATACAATCAGTGAACTTGTAGTCTCAAGTGACGTCTATTAAAAGACTAAGATACAACCTTAGGAAAGTTCCCTGAGCCAAAAGACAAAAGAAACAGTAAGCTATGTTCTCACTCTTGGGTTCACAAGGGTGAAACCTCTGTAAAGAACATGATATATCTTTCAAACTTTACAATGATGGAAACCCAGGCCTTTGGATGGATCTTAAGCAGTGAAACACTTGGTCGCAAGCATCATGTACTAGTGGGCTCCCCATAGCTTCATTTTTTAAAAAAAAAAAAAAAAAAAAAAGAAAAAAGAAAAAAAAAAAGACTGGGAACAACCTACATATCCCACTATTTATAAGAGGCGTTATAAATCACGGCATGACCATTCAGCGCAATGGCACGAACCTGAAAAAGGAGGAAGTGGATTCTATGAGCGGAAAAGGAAAGAGCTTCAGGATACATTAACAGAAGCGGTGGGGACGATACAGGAAGTTGTATATTGTTTCCCCAAAACCGCATGTTTCAGAAATATGTGCTTGTATATACACAGACACGGACGTTTATCAGGAGGATACGGGGCGACTAGTAATGGTAGTTTCTGGAGGGAGAGGTGGGGGGAGGGGTCAGAGGGAGCCAAGCCTTCACAGAGCATGCTCTTGGCACTTGCTAACCCTACGTATGTAGTATTTTCCAACAAGATTAACAAGGGCTTTTGGGATGTTCTTCTTCTGCGACAGGTCTGTACAGCCAAGGAACCACACCTGGTTCCTCACCTTTCCCGACACTGAGCAGATGGTCAAATACCAGCATCAATTTCCTGCCACTTACTGTGATCTTCTTGTGGTCGGGAAACTCGAGGCCGAAATAGTCCCCTTCCACAAGGTTGAGGTGGTTGCAGACCGCATCCAGCAGCACTTTCCCCGGGGCTCTTTGCTGCGAAGAGAAACAACAGGAGTTACCCACCTCCAACACAGGAAGAGATGAAAACAAACCTCGGCTCCCATCACGGGAAGCCTCGTCATTCCTGAATCTTCTGGCCCTTCTCGGCTTGCCCATCTCCACGGATGCTGACCACTGGACCCCCCGACTGCACCCCCTGGAGTCTTTTACAGGCTGCATTCCTACTTAGCTGCTAATTCTCTGCCATTTTCCCCTGCCCACCCCAATCCCACGCACCACCCCCTTTCTTAAAAATAAACACACACACACACACACACACACACACACACACACACATACACACTTAATTTATTTAGAGCAGTTTTAGACTGATAGGAAATTGAAGACAAGACACAGAGAATTCCCACACAGCTCTTCTCACCACACACACACCGGATCCCTTATTGTTAACCCTGTATGGATCCATCTGTAACCACAGCTCAGCCAACACGGACACATTATCGACATATTATCGGCACCCCGAGCCCACACTCTACACCAGGGTTCACTCTGCATTCTAGAGGTCCAGACATCTTGATGAATGTATCAGATCATGTCTTCGCCATCACAGGGTCACAGAGGATAGTTTCACCATCCTAAGAATCCACCGTGTGCCACCCAGTCAACCCTTACCCCCCCCACCCTCTGACTTCTGGCTATCACTGGTCCTTTTGCTGCCTCCACTGTTTGCCTCTTCCAGAATGTCATACAGTGGGAACCACATGGCATGTAGCCTTCCCAGATTGGCTTCTTTTGCTCAAGTGTATGCACTTAGGTCCCTGGATGTCTTTTCGTGGCTTCTTGGTTCATTTTTTTTAAACTGCTAAATAATATTCCCTTACATGAATGTACCACAGTTTATCCATTACATTTTTTTTTAAAGATTTTATTTATTTATTTGACAGAGAGAGAGAGACCAAGCGAGAAAGGAGGAGCAGGAGAGGGGGAAGCAGGCTCCCCGCTGAGCAAGGAGCCCGATGCAGGGCTTGATCCCAGGACCCTGGGATCATGACTGGAGCTGAATGCAGACACCTAATGACTGAGGCACCCAAGCACCCCGAAAGTCATCTTGATGACCATCCAAGTGTTGATGAGGAAGAATAAAACTGCTATAAATATGTGCGTGCAGGTTTTGTGGGGATGTAAAGTCATCGCCCCGTGACTCCGTATCCTTTCTGTGGCTGTGGAACCCCTGGTCCCACTCCTCGTCCCTTCCTCCACAAGTACGGCAGAATTTAGGACTTTCTTCCCTAGGGTCTCCCAGCACGTTGCGCAAACTCACTCCCACACCTCACCTACACTGAAGGTAAAGGTTGCGTTTTGTTAACTTCTGTATCCACGGTGCCTACAGACCAACCAGTTTGGAAGTGAATAAACAAATGAATAAAACTTCCTCATTCCACAGTATTCTATATCGTTAAGTATACACGAGCTTGCGTCTCCACTTAAATTCTGGGCTCCTTACTCACCTTCATATCCTTACTGTCCAGCACAGCAGCTGGAACTCGACCAAATGCCCACAGCAATCAGTACCATACAAGCACTTTCTAGTTACTGAACCTCTAGGGAAAGGGAACACAGGACAGACAAGGTCCCAATTCCTACCCTCAACACTAAGAACCATATGCCTTGGTTTCTCTTCACTGCTTGGTGGATTCCTTTTTTTATTTTATTCTTAAAGATTTTATTTATTTATTTGAAAGAGAGAGAATGAGAGAGAGCGCGAGACGGGGGGATGGTCAGAGGAAGAAGCAGACTCCCCACCGAGCGGGAAGCCCGATGCAGGACTTGATCCTGGGACTCCAAAATCGTGACCTGATCCAAAGGCAGTGGCTTAACCAACTGAGCCACCCAGATGCCTCTGCCTGGTGGATTCCTCATGACCCACTAATAAAATGGACCCAAGTCTACCACACAGATCAAGCACCGGAAGAAAAACGTCTCAAAACATGGTCATTTCCAGTTACTGCTTTTACATGTGCACTTTCCCCCTGAGAAGAGCAGAACATTACAGGAACCAAATAGTAACCCAGGGGACTAATGTACAGAAAGAGCTAGAGGCTGACAGGTTCAATGATGGGCGTGTCCATTAGCAGGAGTCATTAAAGAGGCTTCGGTGTCCAGTCAATAAGCATTTTGTTTTTTAAACAGATGCCACTTTATATCCCTAGAATTCTCATCACCGAAGTCCAGAAGATATTCACAGCTATCTGAAGGCATACAGTATTTGCCACGGGGAATCCCAACCTCACCGGGCTCTTCCGGTGCCTGGTTCAAAAACCACTGGTAGAATTATCTCACGTGCGCTGATGGCAGGACTGATGAGAAAAACAGGGATGTCTAACAAAGAGAGAAAAGATTTCATTCCCATTCTTGAAGAGAAATCACCCCTCCTGTACTTCCCACTGTTAGATCTACTCTGACAGTTTGCAACATCGTTCCTCATTGCTTGTCTCCAGTGGATTTTTTTGGAACTTCACACTCAAAGTAATTTTGTTCAAACTCACATCACAGTATATGTTAATTAACTAGAATTTAAATTAAAAAAAAAAACCCACAAAACAAGAAATCAAATCACAGAATGTAAAATAAATGGTGGTGTTGGTGAGTGCACTTAGTGGCACTGACTTGCACATGTCACGGCTAAACTGGTCAATTTCACGTTACAGATGTTTTCTCACAACGCAAAATGCAGAAGAAAAAAAATAAGAAAAAGGCGCAGTGGGATTCATATCTGAAAACAGCCACAGGGGGTGATGCATGATAGACTCTGTTTCAAATTTTTTTTACGAGCCAGAAAGTGAGTTCTTCTTAGAACATTAGAGCTTAGAAAAATACTGAGGGGTAGAACTAGTTCAAGGAAGAGTGGCTGTGAAGGCCCGACCACACGGGGAGAGTGAGCGAACACCCACGTGGGCGCACGCGACATCGGCTAAGACTTCTCGGTGCAAAGAGGTCTTTTATGTGTTGGGCAGGAAATGAACATTGTTGAGTAACTGCAAATTTTGCATTTGGGGCAGGCTTTGCACCAGGAGCCAGGAATGGGGTTCAGAAAGCTATAAATCCACCAGCCCTTTGGCTAAAACAAATCTGGACGTAAGTTGATGAAGTGTGAGTTGGGGAAGGGAGTATATCCAACAGCGTGGATAAAGCTAGCAGAGCACAAAGCTTAGACCCAGAGGAATTTTGACCTGAATTTTGACCTCTTCTCAAAGGGGGGCAGGGGCTGACTTTAAGATACACACACATTTGGGGAACCTGGGTGGCTCAGTGGGTTAAAGCCTCTGCCTTCGGCTCTGGTCATGATCCCAGGGTCCTGGGATCGAGCCCCGCATCGGGCTCTCCACTCAGCAGGGAGTCTGCTTCCTCCTCTGTCTCTGCCTGCCTCTCCGCCTACTTGTGATCTCTGTCTGTCAAATAAATAAATAAAATCTTAAAAAAAAAAAAAAGATACACACAATTTCTATTTAATGTTGCACAAGCTACTGTACATGAGAAAAGGAAACCAATATACACATCATCTGAAAACCTACACATGAGTAAGTTTAATATGAAAAGGATCTTATGACAAATGACTTCTTTAATTATCCCCATGTGTTATATTGGGGCTGGGGAAAAAACGTCTAAGACCCCCATAGCCTCTACGTAAGGGTCAGTCTGGCCAACCCCACACTCAGCCAGTCTTGATAAAAAGTAATTATGGATGTGTGTGCCTTACAGAAAAGACACCCAAGAGTAATTATATGTTTTATTCTGGAGAACAGATCAGCAATTAGTGAAACTACATAATCGCATTTTCACCACTTTTTTCTTATTGGCTACTTTTAATTATGCTCCAAAAGGCATCTGAATTTTAGCCTCCCGCACAAACAAATTAACTAATTTCAAACTGGGCGTCCCTGCTGATTCTCTCCATTTTGAACTGGCTGTTCACGGAATCCTATAAAATTACTTTGTAGGAGAAGGTCTGCATTCTTGGGGATGGCCACTAAACACTGAATAACAAATAGTAGGAACATACAAATTTGGTTTTTTAAGCTATTAAAAATTGTGAATCAGGGGCACCTGGGTGGCTCAGTCATTAAGCGTCTGCTTTCGGCTCCGGTCACGATCCTGGGATCCTGGGATGGAGCCCTGCATGGGGCTCCCTGTTCCATGGGGAACCTGCTTCTCCCTCTCCCTCTGCTGCTCCCCCTGCTTGTGCTCTCCTGCTCTCTCTCAAATACCTAAATAAAATCTTTTTTAAAAATTGTGAATCAAAGTTGCTTTCGTTTATTGTACCTTAAAAAAAAAATCTATCTATGCCTTTAGGTTTTTTCTATTACATAAAGTTTTATGTGGGAGTATTTTTTTTTTCCTTTTCCAAAAGAATAAAGACAATTCTTTCTGGGGTAGGGTCTAGTTTCCTCCCTCTCTCTGTTTCCTCCAAGCTTCCAAATAATTTCCCCTACTTGATACAAGCTACAGTTCTAAGCTTTCAAAAGCAATCTCCTAGATAGGAACCTATAAAGATAACATTTGCCCAGGTTTAAAAACTTTGCATCTGCTGAGGTTTCAGAAAGCTGTTTCTGGAAGTGTTTTGTTTCCTTCCCTCCTCTTCGTGGTTTAGGATTAAGGTAACCATGACAACCAGGATTGGCTCTTATCCAGCAGAGAATGGCTTCTCTCTAAGGCCTTGGTCCCTTTTTCTTACCTTTAATACCTCTTAGTAGAATATGATTCAAAGTCTTATAACCCACTAACCTTCAACAACCCTAATCTTAGGGCATTAGAATCCCATAGATTTCCTCACGGCCCTTGGCTACTTTTTGACCAGGTGGGTGGATACAACTGATGCTGCAGGCTTGAGGAGCCTACAGGCACTGGGCTTAGATGCTGCACAAACAGAAATCAATACAAGTATTTCCAACAAGAAACCAGCTAAACCCGAATATTACGCGACATACCATGTTAGAAAGAGAATGCGATGTACCATGTTAGAAACTCTCCAGTGTCTCTTCCTCCAAGAACACTAATCCTACTGAGGGTTTTGCCCTTATAGCTAGCTTCATTTGACCTTCATTGCTTCCCTACTCTCAGGATAGCCACAAAGAAAGTTCCGTCTTCAGTATACGAATGGAGAGTTGGGGAAGCATGACTCAGTCCACAGGACGCGGGAGTCAATGAGAGGCGTGGAGATGATATCATCTATACCCCAAGATCAGTGTAAACATTAAAACGATGATTGCAAAGTGGTGAGCAAAGGCTCTGGTACAGAGGAAGAAGTTCTCCATCACTGCTGCTCCTGCTGTGAAGGGAAGATGTTCATTTCGAGCATGGCTGGTGCGGGAATGAGTGGACATTGAGGCGGAGGCATGCCTCTGCAACGTCAGGGCACAGGAAACCTGGCTACCCCATCAGTGTGCCATGGGAGGACACCTCCTGATGCAGAGGCCACCCCGGGGCCCCGCTGGGGGTGATTCAGCACGGTACTTCCGGTTTTCAATCCCGCCAATCAACCTAACCAGCTGCAAGTGCTGATTCTTGGAGCTGCTGGGACAAAGATTGTGCTTTGAGTGGCAAGATGCTCATCACAGGGGTCAGTTACTACTTTTTTATAAAAAAAAAAAAATTATTTATTTGAGAGAGAGTGTGCATGCACGAGCAGGAGGACTGGCAGAAGGAGAGGGAGAAGCAGGCTTTCCGTTGCACAGGGAGCCCGACGGGGGTGCTCTCCCAGGACAAATGTTTCACAGACTGAGCCACCCAGTGTCCCTAATCAGTTGCTACTGAATGACACTCGGGTCCTCTACAGGCAGGGCTAGCTGGCTGGTTTTGTGGTCTCTCTGATTTCTATTCAAGGCGAACATCAAGCTAGAAGCTTAACTGTAGGGGGGAAAAAGTCGTGCCAAACTTATGTTTATGGGCTGAACTATGTCCCTCAAAAAGATATGTTGAAGTCCTAACTCCCAGTACCTGTGAATGTGACCTTATTTGGAAACAGGGTCCTCGAGATGGAGTCAGGTTAAGATGAGCTCATTCGCATTGGGCCTAAACCAGTAGGACCAGTCCCTTCTAAGAAGATGGTGTGAAGACAGACACACTGGGAGAAGGCCCTGTGGGGACAGAGGCAGAGACTGGAGTGATGGGACTATTAACCAGGGAACACCAAGGATGAACATCCCCCCACACTTCCGCCAGAAGGCGGAAGAAGCAAAGAAGGATTCTACCCAGTCTTGGAGGGAGCATGGCTCTGAAGACACCTAGATTTGGAACTCGTGGGCTCCAGAACTGAGAGAGATTAAATTTGTTGTGTGAAGCACCGCCCCCCCCCAAACACACAATTTTCTGATTCTTAGTTACAGCAGCTCTAGCAAACTCATACCCATCCCTCTGCTGTATGGGGGCAGAGACAACACAGTTATGCCCAGAATAGTCCCTTTTGGAGAAATGAGATTACAAGGAAATAATAAGCCAATAGCAGATTTAGAATAACAAAAACTCTGGCAGAATTCCTCTAACTTGATCATCACATACACTCAGCAAGTAGTAGACTAATTATAGAAGGTAATTAATCTTTCCTGCTGTTAAAATATATTCCCTTTCTCACAGCTGTTGCTTTAGATGTGAACGGGTTCTAGAATTGAAATCCTTTTTAAGAAATATTGTCTCTTTTGAGAGCCTTCCACCTGTCAGGTCAGAGGGGCATGAAATGGGCTCAGGAGCTTCCGATGAAGCAGAAGTTCAAGGAGAGTACAATTTGAGAAATTACACAGGAACCCACCTAACTGTCCATAAATGCATGTTTTTCTTAGAAAATTTAGCACAAGGCCACTGCCAGACAGAGCTTAATATAAGAGATGAAAAAAATGTCAGTCTGTGGCTAAATATGGCCAACTCAATATAGGCATCTCCACTACATCCAGAAACCCCACTTCAAAAAGAACAGTAGAGAACAGAAAAAGGAAAAAGAGGAATACATACATTAAAAACAAAAAGAAAAGAAAATGAGAGAAGTGACAGCAGGTGAGAGGGGTCCCCCAAATTCTAGAGGAGGACAGACAACAACACTGAAATCTAATAACAGAGCAGAGGAAAGAGAGTCAGCAGTCGGCAAACGGCCACATTACACAGAACCAGCCCCCCTCCCAAAGGTCAGAAATGGGAGATGCCAGCCACTTCTGATAATGCAGACTAGAGGAAAACCCGTGTTAAAACACTGTAATTTGTATCCCCATATAGCCAGGAGTTTATACCTTTAAGAAAGAAAGAAAGAAAGAAAGAAAGAAAGAAAGAAAGAAAGAAAGAAGAAAGAAAGAAAGAAAGAAAACAAAACAAACAAACCTAGAGGGTTATAATAAGGAATATTTGTATAGCAATTATGAGCTCTTAAAAATATAAGATGAAAAAAAACAGCAGCACAGAAATACTTTCACTGGAAGAGATTAAAGATACAGGTGAAAACTCCTACTAGAAATAAAACATCCTGACCAAGAGATGGCACTGAGTTTATAGCTTCAGCTCAAGAGTCCCAATGTCTGACCAATATGATTTCTATCCAGACCCAAGAGCAGAGGATATGGCGCAAGCACAATGCAAGGAAATTCTCCAGAATGAAAGAGTCCAACCCTCTAGGCTGCAAAGGGCCAGAGAGTATCGCACAGAATGAATGAACACAATCCATTTCAAGGCAAATATCTGGGTTATTATGGAACCCAAAGAAGAAAAAGAAGATTCTTACCAGAGGGAAGGAAAGGCTGGTGAATCACAATCAGGGCTTGGGACTTCTTGACAGCACACGAGAAGCCAGAACAGAGTCCCTACCATTCTCCCCTCCAGGACAGCAATAATAATGGCTGGTGGCTTGTTAGGCGTCAATAAAGATACTGGAGGCCAGATGCAATGGCCCTGGGGCTCACCCCAAGATGGAGAGACCCCTTCAGTCTCAGCTGCATATCTGTACCTCCACAAAGCTACCTGCCCTGGGGGACTCCAGGCTGGAGGTACCAGACTTGCCAAGATCACACACTCACGGGCTGTGGAGCTGGGATTCAAACCTCGTTCGGAGACTCTGCTCCTAATCGTTGTGCCCCAGAGTCTCTCCATTTTCACCCTTGTCCCTTTCAAGACCTATATATACTTGCAATTTTGAGGACTCCCAATTGTCCTGGGGAAAACTTGCCGAAAAAAACAAGGAAAGAGGCTGGTGCTTTCCCAGAGTTCTAACTAGAGGCACCGAAGCGGGCTAGTAGGCCACATGGTAGGACACAGCTAGGATGACCATAGTAAGGCATAGCCCCAGCATGCTAGGCCGAGTGGCACATAAGCCAACCATGATTTTCCACTGCAGAGGCAGGGCTCCTTGGTTAACAGGGAAATGAGACAACTGAAACGTGGGAGATGATTCTCATGCTGTTTCTCCACCCCTTGGGTGATGGAGAAAGGCAGCACAGTGTCATCATTTGGAATACAAACCCGGGGGCACCTAGGTGGCTCAGCTGCTTAAGCCTCTTGGCTCTTGGTTTCAGCTCAGGTCATGATCTCCGGGTTGTGAGAGAGCCCCTTGTTGGGCTCCACACTCGGCACCATCTGCTTGAGATTCTCTGCCTGTCCCTCTGCGCTGCTCCCCATCCTACTTGCTCTCTAAGATAAAAAAAATTTAAAAAATTTTTAAGAATACAAACTCTGAAGACACCTGCCTTCTTGCAAATCCCATAACTCCGTTCCATGGCAGTGTGACCTTGGGCAAGTTACTCTTTGGGCCTCCCTTACGTCTTCTGTAAAATGGGCGTAATCTGGGGCACCTGGGTGGCTCAGTGGGTTGGGCCGCTGCCTTCGGCTCAGGTCATGATCTCAGGGTCCTGGGATCGAGTCCCGCATCGGGCTCTCTGCTCAGCGGGGAGCCTGCTTCCCTCTCGCTCTCTGCCTGCCTCTCTACCTACTTGTGATCTCTGTCAAATAAATAAATAAAATCTTTAAAAAAAAAAAAATGGGCGTAATCTCCAAACCACTTCATAAGGTTTGTGAGGAGGAATATGTGAGTTACCATACCTCAAGCTCTTAGGATGGTACCCAGGGCTCAGTAAACTCTACCAGGTAATAAGTATGATGTGGGGGTGGGGTGGAGAAAAGGACGCAAAAGCCCAAAAGGAAAGTGGCGGCGGCCTCATTAGCAGACACTGTGATCACCATCGCTGTGAGATACGAACCAGATCAAGAACAGGAACTACAACTTTAAACACGGAAGCCTGGGAGCGGGGACAAGGCTTTCATTCTGGAAGAATGAAGCCCACCGTTTAGGCCTGCCCATCTATGCGTCCACAAACGCGGTGATTCTTCCTCCCGCCGTGGCTCCAAGGGTGGCCACACTGTCTGCGAAGACACTGCCTTCCTTGTTCCCGCCGCACTGAGCCCCAGTGATCCGAACACCCATTAAACACACTTCAGACTGGATATCAGAGCCCCGGCTCCAGGTCAAGAAGAGAATGGGTGCTTTCAGCTCCTCCGCTGTAATTTGGCTACATTGTAACCACAGCGTTGTTAGTATAGAAGTCACTCCCCTTCCGTGACACCGGGACTTCACGTGCGCATGCACGGCGAATGCTTAAGGCAACGAGCAAAACAGGAAAAACGTGTATGGAGAATTCGGCCGTTCCTATTGCTGGGTTTCTCTGCTCTTGACCCTGAGCAATTCATTGTCCTTGGATCCCTTTCTGAAGGTGATGAAGAAAAAATTCTAAAATTTATCGAAATAAGACAATCTTGACGTTTAAAAAAAATTCATTAGTCAGGGAATAACAAACATATCACACAAATAATGAATCAGGCAAGTAAAACCCAGATCACGAAAGCTCCAGGAGAAAGCATTAGATCCTTCCCAGCAAAAGAAAAATGCTCTCTCTCCCCTTGGGCTCAGTGATCTAATTAAGCCTCAAAACTTAATTCAGTGCATGGAGCCTGAACTTTCTGGAAATACACCTGATATCGTGCACTTAGCCTCCAAAATTATTATTCCAAAGTAAGATGGAAAGTAAATATTTTATTGAATTTAGCTTAATATTCTAACAGAAGGATAAAAACTCTGTAAAACGAAACCCTGAACTAACATGAGTTTCCCAGTTCGCATCTCTCTTCCCCTGCAGGCAGATTACTTCCACTAAGTTTTTTAAACACAACTTTTCTCCTCAAACCAATCTCCAAGGTTCTTGGACAACTTCCAGGAACATTAAATGAACAAAAAATTATTTTAAATGTTTACAGATGCTTTCAACAGAAAACATTTTTAGTGTTTTTCAGTTAGTAGGAGAACGGGAACATTTTCTCATCCTGAAAAAGGACTCTTAAATTACTTTTTATGCATTAAAAATAGGTCAACCGAGGTGTGAAAAACACAGCTTTCAGGTCAATTTAAGAATTCTCAGCTCTGGCATCCCCAGAAAACCTCCCAAATAAATACTATTTACTTTTCATTCTTCAAGTACTTTTCAGGTTTACTATCCTATTAAGCACATTAGCAACTGGGATCCAAGTGGGCCGGAGCTCCAGGTATGCATGTCTGCAAGGAGGTCAGAGTTTTAACTCGAGTTAGTACAGCTGACCTTTGAATAACTTGGTTTTGAACTTCATGAGACTACTTATATGCAGATTTTTTCAATAAATACAGTACCATACTATAAGTGTGTTTTCTTAGTAACTTTCTCCCTCAGGCTTACTTTATTATAAGAATACAGTATATAATGTATATACCATGTAACATATGTGTCAATCCACTGTTTATGTTATCTGTAAGAAGCTACAGGAGGCTAGTAGTTACGGAAGTCAAAAGTCATACACAATGTACTTTTCAACCAAACAGAGGGCTGACACTTTTCCTGCATTGTTCAAGGGTCAACTGTACTTCTCCTTTGAAAAACTGGAAAGCAAAAAAAAGAAAAAGAATAAAGTAAAAGAAAAACTGGACAGCTCCCATCAGTGTAAACAGAGAGGCTCCAGATTTAGCACAAAGAAACTTACAAATATGTAACAAAGGTAACAAAAGGTATCTAACAAGAGACTGAAGGTAGTCACAAAAAATGAAATGCTATTTCCCAGGGGCTTGGGGTGGAACAGGGATGGAGACTTATTGTTTCAGGGGTACAGAGTTCAGTTTGGGAAGATGGAAGAGAATTCTGGAGAGGAATGGTGGTAATGGCTGTACAACACAGTGAATGTACTTAATGCCACTAAACCGTACATTTAAAAATGCTTAACATGGTAAAAATTTATGTTAGGTGTATTTTATAATGGGAAAATATCCAAAAGGACTGGTAATCTATTATAGAGAATGGCAAATTGGGGGGAGAAAAAGTCAAGGACTCTAAAGAATGTTTTTTGTTTTTTTTTTTTAAAGATTTTATTTATTTATTTGACAGAGAGATTACAAGTAGGCAGAGAGGCAGGCAGAGAGAGAGAGGAGGAAGCAGGCTCCCTGCTGAGCAGAGAGCCCGATGCGGGACTCGATCCAAAGACCCTGAGATCATGACCTGAGCCGAAAGCAGCGGCTTAACCCACTGAGCCACCCAGGCGTCCCATGAATGTTTTAATTATAAACAAAGTATACAATATATTTATAAAGAAAGACAGACACCAAACTTATATATTTCCAATGGATGAAGCTATTACTGCTAGGTATAAAAATGTGTGAGATTACATTTGGGAACAGAACAGAATGGGGGGAGGGGTGCTGGACCAAGGTTCCAGAGTCTTTAGGATAGGACTTCGATGCCTGGCTTGTCATTTGCCTATGTGGCAAGTTACATGGCCTGCCTGGGCACTGATTTTCCCATCTGAATAATAGAACAATAATGCCTCCTAGGGAGGCAGGCCTGAGAATTCAATGGGGTAAACACATAAAATGCCAGGAACTGATGTCAGCATTTAGAAAGAGGCTTTGTTTATGGTTGCGGGCTTTTCCAAGTTTTTCCACCTTTTGATATCTAAGAAAACTCCCTTTAAACTCCATTTTAAGGTTTACGGCACATGAACCGCTATAAAATAAAACATATTTGCAATTATATTCCAGAATCTTCTGAGGAGGGGTTGAGGAATGAGATAATGGGAATAAGGGGCAGAGGGGACAAACTCGAAAACCCTAAAAAGCAAGCAAGTTCTGTGTGTTCACTGTGGATGACCCGTCCTTCCTGCCACCAGCTTGCCAGAGTAAGACAAAGCCTAAGCATAAAAACTCTAGGCTTAGGAAAAAGCTCATAATTAAGTAACAAACTATAGAAATGATCCCTGAAAGTATAGTCTTCATAATTAAGTATATAGAAAAAGTACAGACAGCAAATCCAAAAATATGGATGGTCCACTAGAAAGGCTGAAAGAGTGTGAATTAAACTGTTTTCCTTTAAATTATCAGGCAACAAGCTCCTTGCTAATAAACCAATGATGGCAGACAAGATCATTCTGCATGGTTTACATCAGATTCTTTCAGTTCTTACAAACCTAGTAAAAAGAAATGATGATCAAGTCAGGAGCTATTTCTAGGAGCTAATTCCAGAACAGCAACGATTCTGAGGTTCACCTGGAAACTTAAAACCATCCACACCCTCTAACCTGCACATATCTAGAATCTTGCATGTGAGAAGTGTTTGGAAAAAAATCCTCCAACCATTCTGATTCATGCACACAGTCACAGTCCTCCATGACACTCAGGACTTGGAAAACACACAGCTTACGTTCTATGACAATCTTTTCAAGTTCACCTGTTGCAATACCTTGATGAAATTTTTTTCAGCTTCCTTGTATTTCTTTGCTGCATCTGGCCTCTGAACTTCTGATTACCATTTGAGTTACTAAATAAATAGTTCCCAAATAGTTTCTCAGGTCAGTTCTATCAGAAAGAGCCATCTTCCGCTAAATCATCCGTGTTGTTCCTCCTCCAAACTCGGAGTCAGGGTCTTTGCAATGGAAAACAAGGCCCCAGAGACTCTGCTCCTCCCCTGTCACCTGTCTGAAGCCACATCCAAGTGTTCTCCTCCTGCTCACTCCAGTCTAGCCACATAGGACTGTCTGCCGTTCTCAGCCTATCAAGTATATACCTACCTCAGGGCCTTTGCACTGGTCGTTCCCTCTGCCTCCAAAACCTTCTCCTTAAAAATGTACATGCATAATTCCCTTGCCTCTTTCAAATCTCTGTGCCAATGTCATTTCTCAACAGGGCTCACCCAAACCACCCTCCTTAACTGTAATTTGCCCCCAGCCTCCTTAACTTCTTTTTCTGCTTCTCATTTTTCACTTTATCACTCTCTAGCATCTGAAACAGTATTTCTTTATAATGTTTCTTATACATGGTTGTTCTGCTCCATTAGCGCACAGACTCCATGAGCATACGGATGTCTGGTTTTGTTCGTTCGATCAGCATGATCTGTAGCAGGTGTCCATGCTGAGCAGATACGTGAATGAAATCCTCTTAAGATCACTTCTCGCGGGGAGACCGCAATAGCACGATCTTTTAACAAAAATAACCATGTGCTAGGGTCTAGATTCTAAAGCCGCTTTGAATATATTTTTATTTCAAGACATTGTTGCTCAAAGTATACAGCGGAAGTATAGAGAACCGACATCTTCCAAACGCTGTAAAGGAAAACCGCTCTGGAAAGGCTACTCGGAGGGAAAACGCGAAAAGGGAAATAATGAAGGATGGTTTTCTTTCGACAAGGAAGCACGTCGGGTTGGGCCACCGTCCACAACAGCTCTAGTCACGTGACCATTGCACATGGCCAGAAACACCTACAAGAAGACCAGAGACCCCACATGGAAACCATCACTCACCAGTGCTAACTGGCCATAAGCCTTTATGCTTATTCCCTCATCTGGCTTCAATGAGGAACGAGGTCCCAGAAATAAAAGGAGAGCTTCTGTTTTTTTCAGATCTTGTTTGGAGACCAGACCCTCCTTGGGCTATTATTACTGATGTAGCACTCCAGAACATTCAGACCTACTGTTCCCTTTTGAACTGGCTCCCTGGTTTACTCTTGTGTGATTACTTCAAAATCAGGTAAAGATGATACCTTGGATAGCCCACTCTGCTGTCCATTCATACGGGTTTTCAGTTTGAGGCTGCCTTTTAGCCCTATACAAAATCCTATTTTCAATCAGACCAGCCCAGCAACCAGCCCGTTTAGGGCTACTTCATTTTTTGTAGTGTGTCCACTGCTCAAAGTGAGCGGCAGGAGAACGGAAGGCAAATCTAAGAAGGACACTGAAAAGCATGGGTATAGAGCACATCTTTGAAATAAAATCCTGCCCGGGAACACGGGCAGCCCGCAGCGCTCCCATACCAGCGCTGAGAGCCAGGCCACACCTGAAGACAAGCAGAAGTTTCAGAAAAAGCGGAAGCGCACAATAAAACCGCCTTTAACAACGACCCTCGATGACGTCACAGCATTTAAAACGCTTGTCTGCAGCAGCTCGGCAAGCAAGGACGTACACAGCCGAAAACAGCGCGCCCCCTTAGATCCAGAGTTTGCGTTAATCTGTCCACAGTGTGGGGTCGTGACATGCACACTCTGTCCCAGTTTATAAACAATTACATCAGCGCTACAAACAAATGCAGTAAGTACATGCTTGAAACAGAGTCCGTCACCTGCTGAAAGTGAAGTAGAACTTGACAGAAGAGAGTTTACAGGATTCCCTAGAAATTGCAGAGTCAGACTCAATTCTGGAGGAGAGATCCAGGAAAAAGATCTAGTTAATAAAGTTTAGATTGTCCTTTCAGGGTCTCATTTCTTCATCCTGCAGGATGCTTTCCTAACGATGCTGCCGTCAGGCCAAAAGAAAAGCTCAGCAGAGCCCCACACCCTAAGCGTTAACGCCAGCACTGTTTTACAAAGCCAAGATGACAAATCATTCTGTCCTCCTTAATGGCACGATTAACCCAAATTGCCCTGAAGCGAGGAGAGAAGACTGGGAAATGAACAGGCTCCTAAAAGAAAGGCCGGAAGGGATTCATAGCAGCGGGAAGTAGAATGGTGGTTGGGGTGGGGGTGGGGGGAGTGGGGACGGGGCGGGGCGGTGAGCGTGGGGAGAGGGCGGCGGGGTTATTTAATAGAGTTATTTAACAGAGTTTCACATCTGCAAAAAAAAAGTCCCAGAGCTCTGTTTTACAGCAACGTGAATCCACTAACCACCACTGCACTGCTGACTTTAAGTTTTATGTGTTTTTAACCACCACTGAACACAAAAGCAAGCAAGGAGAACTCAAACTCTGGGTCTGAGGCTGCGCATGAGACTCCTTCCCTGATGACACCACAGCCCAAGCCGGTTTATTCATCCCACGGAACAAAGCAGGACAGACTGGCCACACACACACACACACACACACACACACACACGCGTGCACACAAGGCTGTCCTTTTGCACGGGCGTCATTCATTACAAAGTCCGCGGCCATGTGTGACTTTATGTTTGATTTTCATTCATTTTTCAAAGCTCTCCCCGACCAATGGCTGGCCCAGTGGAAAAATTTCAAAAGCATTTATTTTACCCTTAGCAGCTCCTTTTTTAACGCTGTGTGCCTGCGAGCCAGGCAGGCAAACTTATGAAGCTCTGTTTTCTCTGCTGAAATGCCCCGGAGCTGTTGCAGGGCATCAGGAAAACAGTCCAGCTTTCAGAGCCCGGTGGTTTCAGGTGTTTTCTTTGTTGTTGGTTTGTTTTTGTTTTTGTTTTTTAACATGAGCGGTAACCCTAACCCAACAGCTGCATCTTGCCCACTCCTCCACCAGATTTCTTTCTGTAAGACGGTTCTATCAAGACCATACTGGAAAAGCTACAAATCTTAAGATAAACATTCTTGCATAATCTCCTGAGTAGGTGGTTCCAGAAGGGGCCTCTAGGGTTTATCATTGACTGCTGACACACATGTGTAACTCTGAATTAAGGACCTGATCGGGAGTTCACAGGTGCAAGATGGTTAGCAAGATAGGCAGGACCGAGCGTTTCCCCTGCATTTCAGTCCGTAACCCTCTGCCCAAAAGGCAGCAGCAGTTCGCCAGCGAAGAAGCTGGAAGGATGCTGATAAGACTGCTTACTTTCCCAAGGACCAGCCCAGCCTAAATGCCAATCGCAAGCCGAGGAGGCAGGCCCGAGCTTCTATTTTTAGAGACAAGGCACAGAGACACAAGTACCAAGAACAGCACTTCAGAGAATGCCAGCAACCAAGGTCCACAGTTTTATTAATCAGATTGGTAGGAAGCCGATCGTAAAGATGGATCCATTAACGACGTCAACTGATGAGATAGTTATTCCTAGAAGTACTGATTTTCAGTACTCCTGGGAAGACAGCTGTTGAAACGGACAAAAGAAATCCTTTCTCCCATTTCAGCATCACACATACAAACTCAGTACCGCTGGTGCAACAGCCTAGGCGTTTGTGTCCTCCCTAATGCCACATGCTGCAACCTAATCCCCAAGGTGACCACGGTGTTTGGAGGTGGGGCCTTCGGGAGGCGATGAGGTCATGACGGTTGGAAGCTCTCATGAATGGGATGAGTGCCCTGGGAAGAGAGATTCCCGGGAGCTGTCTCGTCCCTCCTGCTATGGGCGACATGGCAAGAAGACGGTCATCTCTGATTCAGCCCTGGGCGCCCACCAGACTTTATATGAACTCACCAGCCTCCAGAACTGTGAGAGAGAAGTTTCTGTCATTCATAAGCCACCCATATATATTCTGTTACAGCAGCTCCAGCTGACTAACACTTCTGGTGACAGTGCTAAAGCAAATTTTACATTAGATAGAAGAAAAATGGGAGGGGGACTCTGCCCCCATTATCTGGAAGCCAACCATCCAGGAAGAGTACGTCTGCCATTTTCCTTCTGCAGAGGCTAACGGCTGCTGTCGGGAGGGGTGCGGGAAGAGAAGGGATGCCCAGATTTAGCAGGCAGGAGAAAGAGGAACCAGCAACGAAAATTGAACATGAGAACAAGTTAATTCCGTCTAGCCCTTCCCTTCCTTCTGATAGCACAAGGAGAGCAAATCTGGGACCACTCAGACAACAAGCTCATTGCAGATGCAATGAGCTCCAAGGTCAAGAATGATCAGGGCTGTGGCTGATCACGGAGAGTAGGGAGAGTTGTTGTCTTGCTTTGGTCCATGGAAACAGGACCGGGCTCAGGCCCAAAAGGCTTAAGGATCTGCAGAAAGCTACAAGAAAGGAGAGTTTTAGCTTCGAGAAGGAATGGACATTCTAAAATAAAAATATTCCACAGCACAACTGTTTGTCTTGGAAAGAAATGCGCTGCCACCTCCAACAGGGTGTAACTATAAATGGGGTCATTGAGAGGATGCTGGCTTTGGGAAAAGGTGGCTCTTCCCGCCTCGTGGTGCTTTCTTCTCCCCACATCCCATGCGTTAATGCTTCTCCTTCTAGTTTATGCTTTACTTGCTAGTTCTTTTCTTCCTTCCTGGGCAGGCCCATGGTTAGATCTTTTTCAAAAGAAAATCAACCGTTCTACAATACAAGGCAGGATGTTCTGTATCAGGAGATGCCCTCGGGTGCCATCCAACACTGAGATACTGTGATCCAGCAGGGAAATGGAAAACCCCTTGAAACAACGCAGCACAAGTAACTTAGAAGGAATAAAACAGACTTACACATTGGTGATGATGTGCCTGCATGTGTAGATTTCCAGGTACACGCCCACAAATGATATGCACACTTTATAGGCGGCCCAGCAATCTGTATCTTGCATAAAGATTTATCTTGCATAAAGGTGTATCTGGTTTCCTACCACTGCGGTGATGAGCTGTCCCTCGAGGGAGAACATGGTGGTGAGTCTTCACCCAGCTTCCAGGACCCGGATCTTTCCACACCTCCTTCCACAATCTCCCCTCCCCCAAATAAAACAATGGTACCATCACTATATAAATGATACCTGGAGAAGTTTGCCACTTTATGAAAAAAAGAAAAAGAAAGAAAGGAAGGAAGAAAGAAAAAGAAAATTCTAAAACTGGTTAAGTTCATTTAAATTCTCCAAGTGATAGAACTGAAAACACATAGAAGAAACTTCTGCACGAAAAGCCTGAAGACAAGTGGGCTTCGTCACAAAGGGAGTGAAGAATGAGGAGGTCCACGGTTTGGGATCCGTCATGAACTGGATCCAATTCTGGCCCGGAGGGAAAGGAAAGCAAACTATCAAATGAAATGTTTTTAGGAAAAGAAAAAACGTCTTCTCTCTTTCCCAACTGCAGAATAATGTCTCATGATTAATCACAGTCATTTTCACCAGCACCAAAAAATCGCTCGCAGTTTCTGGTTTGATGTACTCAAGGCACCGCACGCCACGTGGAGCACTTCACGTGGAGCACTTCGGGGGCTCACAAAGGTCAGTGCCGCATCTTACGGGATAGGCTGCCAGCCTGTGTTGCATGTTACGCTGAACCCAAGCCACGGGCCCTGCATCCAACATGATGCTACCGGCTTCCTAATAAGCCTTCTGGAAAACTACTGGGACCCGCTAAGCTGAACATATGTATGGGATCGGCAATTCCGGAAACTCACCCGAAGACATGGGACAATCCCCATTATCAGTAGAATGAATCAATTCCAGCCAAGGGAACGCAGACGCTGTTGCCACGGCAACACCACAGATGAAGGTCGCAAACCTAATGCCGAGTCAAAGAACTCACAAGGAAGGGTATGGATTGGATTCCATCGATCGGGAACTCATTTGTTATAGTCCCCAAAGGTAGGAACAATCAGGACAGTAGCTATCCTGGCAGAGAAGGAAGAGCTGGTGGAGGGTGTTGGTGGGGGGTCGCCTTTGGGGGCTGAGAATCTTCTCTTACGTGATCTCTGAGATGGACAAAAGAGTGTATTCACGGATTCATTCACAGTCATTGTGATTTGGGCGTGTTTCTGGAGGAGACTTCTACTCTAAAAATGTTTTTTAAATCTTACTATCATAACACGGTAGAAGGCATTGCCTTTCCCGACTGACCTAACTCTGTGCTCCCGACGAACATCCAGGTGTGGGATGACTGGGTACTCCTCCAGTCAGGTTTCGACAGGCATGTGAATGGTTTCGACAGCACTCTGCCCCCACAAACTGCCTGCGCCAGGCACATTTTCTGGAAGCCCACAGCCTGCTGTCTCTGCCCGCACAATCCCCTGAAGGAGCCAGCTTTGCCTTGCTGCCTCCCGTTCCTTCCCTCCGGTGCTGGGTCTGACGCCGAGGAACAAAACCTAAGCAGTTAGGACTCCGTGCGTCTCTGCCAGGATCACGCCTAGGCGGGGGGGCCGGAGGGGGTCCGGGGTGAGAAAGGGGCAGGGAGAGAGCTCCTCGGCCAGTGCCATGTGACCCAAAACCCAGCTCCTGGGAAGAGGTGCTCTGGAAAGCACCAGCCTCCAGGACCGACCTTCTAAAAGGATAAGCTTCTTGGCAAGCAAAAATAATAAAATTCATGCACTTCAAGGATTTCTAGGACAAAAAGAAATCCCAGAACACGATGAGGCTTCAACGCAATAGTTCATTATGCCACAATAATTTCCAACTGTGTAGCAAGCAGGCATTCATTTCTTATTTTCACACAACTTCCCCACACGTTATGGAGCCATCACGCTGCAAAATCTTCATTTCCCGGTGGTTCACAACAAAGGGTCCCGAATTGCTTTCACCGGTATCTAACTTCACATTTTCTATCGAATTGGGCTAAGAAATTTCAATTATCTTGGTAAGGTCTCAAAAAAAAAAAGAGTGTCAGGCATCGCCAACACACAGAGCCCTACCGTGTCCTCCCTGAGGGTGAGGAAGGCCGCCGAGAGTCCTGGGGCCAGAAGGTCAGCAAGACTTCACTAGATGGCAAAAAGCAGAAACATGGCGCCCTGAGTCCCCTCAGGATAGGACTTGAGCTCCTCAGGGCCTGGTGCTTTTGGGGGGGTCTTCACTTGCCCAAAGGGCAGAAGGAAAGGAGTTTGGAAAGGGTAGTTATAAAGGTACAGGCTGTGGGAGTTGCTCAGAAACACACACCAGGTTTGGCCAACAAATTGCTGTGAGGGCTTCACATTTTTTTCTGATGACGGTAAAATCCTTTTTTCCCCCCTTCCTTTGAAGACATTAAAAAAAAGAGCTCTCTGTACAGGCAACATATCAAAAAGTAGACTCTTTCCAGAAAATGTTAAGTCATTCCATCAGGCTACTCAGACTCAATAAGCAAATCATGAATTTCAGCTTAGAAATCATCTGTAGACAGTTATAAAGAAATGTGGAAACACTGAACACCAAGGTTACCCACCACAAAATAAATCTTTCTAAGGAGCCTCAAGGACTGTACTCTCCTTGTCCCTATTGCCAAAACACACAAGCTAGATTAGATGTGGCAAGATTTCCTCAGGAACATGGGATTTCCTTCATGAAAGACTGCTGATAGAGTATGGGAGCCACTTGGCTTTTTCTTTTCTTTCCAAGCCACAAATTAAAACAAAGAAAACCAAGAGCCACCTGGAATTGGGAAACCCTCTTCAAAACCGGCACTACACAGAAATTCAAATTTATAAACAAAATAAGATGAAGGGTGGCTTTTAACCCTGAAATCATGGATTTCCTTAAGAGCAAATTTTTCTACTATGTTAACTTTATTAATCAAGTCACACAACTGATTTATGTACGACTCATTAGACATAGCTGAGTTGTGATGTAGCTCAGAATGTGTATTAGTTATAGAAACAATGATGACTAAATTCTATTCTGGCTCTTGAGTATTTAATTGCTCTAAAGTTAACTCCCTTAAAGGATGGGGAAAAAAGAAAAAGAAAACAAAACTGTTGACAGTCAATCAGAATTGAAAATTGCAGGGCTGTGCAAATATTCTTTAAAATATTCTAGAAAAAGGGGGGCTTTTTGTTCCCTTGGAAGAATGAATAAACTTAACTGCAAATAGTAAGAATTTAAGGTTTTTGGTTCTGAACAGCAAAATAAACTAGTCTTAATTTTTTTTTTTTTTTTAATTTAAAGACCTGGTTTTGGGGCACGTGGGTGGCTCAGTGGGTTAAAGCCTCTGCCTTTGGCTCAGGTCAAGATCCCAGGATCCTGGGATTGATCCCCGCATCGGGCTCTCTGCTCTGCAGGGAGTCTGCTTCCTTCTCTCTCTCTCTGCCTCTCTGCTTACTTGTGACCTCTGTCAAATAAATAAAAAACATAAAAAATAAAAAAATAAAGACCTGGTTTTCCAGTTTCCTTGAGAAGTAAAAAATGAATAGCCAAAGATGTGCCAATCAGAAAAACTTTCAAAAATGACCTTCAAAGTAGAGCAATCCAGAAAGAACAGATAAACAAGTAAATCAAAACAAGTAAATAATATTTTCATGGGTTAGGAAGAGGCTGGAAAATATTTAATAGGTATAAATTCAATATATTTATTGTTGATATAATAATAATGGAAGTCTCAAATTCGAGAGGGGAAAAAAAAAAGTCTGTCCTTAATAACCACATCTTCAAAGCCAGAAGCAGACTCAGCAAGATAAAGAAAAACTCATTATGAACCAATACATTTCTCATTATGAACTCTTTGGATCACATATTAAATAAAATCTAGCAGCCTTTCTCATTCCACTACCTGGGCATACAGGCTTAAACCTACTGATGAGAATTGCAATAATAAAACCTAAAACCTTTTATGATACAGGTAGATGGCAATTGCTCCCAAATCCCAACCCCAAATCAACCCCTTCTCAAGGGGCTAAAGGAATAGTGACCATCTTGTTGACTGTAAGCAACACATGCTTTCTTTCACCACAGATCACCACAAATTAAATAAATCTATCCATTTCTGGCACGCGGTTCTGTGCATTGCTACTAACATTCACGTGTTACGTGTGACGTGCACGTGTGTTTTCAGCGGGTTGGGGATGGCGGCCTTTTGTGCAAGATGGCCACCATGATAAATAAAATTTTTAAATTGTCCATTCCAGAGTTCTAGAAATTTCTCAGTTGGGCTAGGATGCTTGGATAATTCCCTCCATCGGTGCCTTCCTCCACGTTCCTCAGTCTCCCTTCTGTTTCCAATAAGGAGCAACCCAGAGACACCCCAGTCTTGGTCACACAGCCTTCAGAGAGAACCACGTTTGCACAAGGAGCACAGACAACTAAGAGGGAAGGTAGCACAGTCAGCCTCATGGCTGTTGCCAAGCAGGGTGGAGAGTCGTCCAAATCCCAGGGTTCAAGGGGCATGGGGCTGAGGTCAGAGGCAGGCTGGCATTCATTCTGGGAGTCACTATGTGTCACCCAAGATTCTGCAGTATTTTTCCTCAAGCCCATCTCAGGTGGTGTTGACCATCTGCTACACCCTTGACCAGGCACTCCCCAAACGTTATCTCGCTCCCCCTTATAGAAACCTCACCGGGAAGGACTGCAGAGGAAACTGAGGGCAAGGAATGTCATCTGCCCCGGGTCGCACAGCTACTAAGGGTAGATCTAGGGAAGTCTGTGTGTGTCCGACGCCAAAGCGTTGGCTGGGTCGGTGGAGAAGTCTCATTCCCTCCGGGAAAGAATGACATCAAGCATTCCTCTAGCCCCTAAGACTTCCAAAGAGTAATACTTAAACAAGCCATGGTTTTAATAACCAAGAAGTAAAAATTTGAAGGTTATCTGAGGCAAAGAAAGTTCCTTAACTGATTTCTTAAGAGGGCCAACGATTACTCACGGCCAATTTTTCTAGTCTTCTATCTACACCTCCCGCATGAACATACCTCTTTCCCACCAAAGGATCATGATATCATCCCCTGGAATTTTCCTCTGGGTATTGCTGCTTTAGCCACACGCCTCGAAGAGAGCCCAACCATCATGTGAAGAGCACGACCATGAAAACCTTATGCGACTCAGGTGATGACCTTCATCACTGCCCTAAAGCTGCTTCCCGTTCTCAGAACCTTTTTTCAGATCCAACCATTTCTAAGTGTAAGTTTAACACACAGTTTGGGTTAAGGCTCTGATTGGAGCTCAGATTTGCCTTCATCATCTACACTCGTGGGTCTGAAGAAGTTAAGCCCTGGGGCCAAGGGCTGACATGAGTGTGCACCTTGAGGACCCTGTAGGGAGAAATAGGATCTTGAACTTCAAGACACGGAAAGCGAGCCAATAGGTATGAAAAAGGAGGAGGAGGAGGGGGTGGGGAAGGAGGAGAAAAGGAAGGGGGGGAGGAGGGAGAGAAAGATGGGGGGGAGGGGGTGGGCAGGGAGGAAAGGGAGGAAGGGAAGGAGGAAGGGGGAGAAGGAGGGGGAGGGGGAGGGAAAGGGGGGAGGGGGGAGGATCTTCTATTTCTCAAGGTCAGTGGTGACAGGAGGGTTTGTGGGGAGCAGACCCACAGCCACAGACGCTCGTCCACACATCCCAACTTTAAACAATGTGAAAGGAGCCAGAGAGAGGTCACCCTCCTCTCTCATAATTCAGAGGGCTCCAAGTCCTCAGGCTGCAGACACTGAGAGGCACCTGTGACCCCGGGCGGGGGCAGGGGGGATACGGTCCTTGCAACCGGGAGTCAGTGCCAGGTCCCGCGTGGCATTTAGGCTCCCAGGGCTTGTACAAGGGAGGCCGAGGAGAGAGAGGACAAACCATCAGCGCTCCCAAGAGCATCAGTGCTGTCCATAAAGGACTTGGACTCGGTTCTGGCAGCTCCGAGGAACCTGCTGAGCTGCCGGCTTTTCAGCAATCGGGCCACGAAGTACAGGGTCTGCTCTAAGACCAATGCATCGGCCATTCCAACTGCAACACAGCCCGAGGCTTACAGGACAGTCTAAGGTATCACAGGGACCCCAGGAAAGCGTGCTGAATCTGCTTGTCCATATCCCACCCCAGACACTGCCTCAGTATCCCCAGAGACACTGGGCGGACAAGGAGGGAAAGAAGAAGAGAATCTGTCTTCTCCTTTACAGGTCATTCTAATCATCTACATAAGATTCCAAATACTCGGGGTCGCATGGCTTAGGACAGGCACAGGTGTTGTCCCAAGTGGTGACTGGCGAGCTGAGCAGAAATATCATCAAACATCTGTCAGCGAGCAGTACACGTCCAGATTGTTGGGGGTCAGGGGCATGGCCCAGAGGGAGTCCTGAGCACACCTGTGCCCATCAGAGACCCTTTTTAGGAATCTGGAACCGCAACGGGGAATGTGACTTTGCATGTCCCCTTGTGACAGGGCTGGGGACTCCGGGCTCACATCTGAGAACGGGAGGTCAGGGAGACCTGGAGAAGCAGGGAACGCAGGTGCACAGGTAGAGAGAAATCAGGCAGACCCAGGCGGGAAAGAGTGTGTCTGACCACCTGCTTCCCTGCCTGGGGAGGGCCAAGTAAGGTCACAGTCAGTCCTCCGTTGCACTGGTACCCTGGTATCCGAGATTCCAGTTCCGTTTTCTGTTTACGTCATCTTAATAGGGTCCTTTTGTGTATGACCTAAGCCTTCCAAGAGTAGCTCGAAAATAAACTTAACTGCTTTTCCCAAAATATTTCAAGAAAAGGAGGATTTGGGGTTTTTTTTTTGTTTTTTTTTTTGTTTTTTTTTTAGTAAATACAGGTAAGCAGATATCAAAAATGAAGAACAGGCTTAAATATTCTAGCCTAGGGGCTCTTGGGTGGCTCAGTCGTTAAGTATCTGCCTTTGGCTCAGGTCATGATCTCAGGGTCCTGGGACTGCGTCCTACATCAGGCTCCTTGCTCAGGGAGAAGCTTGCGTCTCCCTCTCCCACTGCCCCTGCTTGTGTTCCCTCTCTTGCTGCCTCTCTCAAATAAATAAATAAAATATTTTTAAAAATTCTAGCTTATTTTTGCCCTTAAGTGCCTGATCCTAATTAAAATGAGGCAGTAAAAGGAGAAAGACAAATACTACATAATATGACTTATACATGCGATCTCTTTAAAAAGTCAGACTCCAGGATGCCTGGGTGGCTCAGCTGGTTAAGTGCTGCCTTTGGCTCAGGTCGTGATCCCAGGATCCTGGGATCAAGTCCCGCATCGGGCTCCTTGCTCAGCAGGGAGGCTGCTTCTCTCTCTGCCTGTGCCTGCCACTCTGCAGGCTTGTGCTCTCTCTGACAATAAATAAAATCTTTCAAATTAAAATGAAATAAAATAAGAAGTCAGACTCCTAGAAACAGAGGAGGAAGCAGTTTTCAGGAGCTGGGGCAGGGGGTGGTGGTAGACACAGAGGGGTTGGTAAAAGGGAATAAGCTTTCAGTTAGAAGATAGATAAGGTCTGATGATTTCATGTATATCATGGTGACTACAGCTCACTCTGCACTGTGTAAAACTGAAATTTGCTAAGGGAGTAGAAATTAAATATTCTTATACACACAGATAAATATGTAATGCACTTAATGTATTAACTACATGGGGGGGAGGGCTGTTTCATAAGGTACCCATACACCAAACCTCCACGATGGAGACTTTTAAAATCCTACAACCTTATATGCCAATTATACCCCCAATGAAGCTAGAATTTTAAAAATATCCTAAAACTGTGGATTATAACAAGTTATTTGAGACAAACAAATAATTTGATCCTGCCAAACTGTATAGAAGAGGTTTTAAAAAAAAAATTTTTTTTTAAGATTTTGTTTTTTTATTTATTTGACAGAGAGAGACACAGCAAGAGAGGGAACACAAGCAGGGAGAGTGGGAGAGGGAGAAGCAGGCTCCCTGCAGAGCTGGGAGCCCAAGAGGCCTCGATCCCAGGACCCTGGGATCATGACCTGAGCCAAAGGCAGATGCTTAACCGACTGAGCCACCCAGGCGCCCCAAGAGGTTTTTCTTTTTTTTTTTTTTTAAATTAATTGCTCTACTGTGGGTTGATATATAAATTAATGGGGGAAAAGTAGGGAAGTGATGACTATAAACACTTATGATTTTCCAGAACAGACTGTATTTCGTCTCCCACATATTTTACTAATCAGTTAAAACCTGAACTCCAAAGGGTGGGACAGGCATATTTTATGTCTTACACAACTGCTTAAATGAAACACACATTCCAGAGACAAAAGCCAAAGGTGGAAGGCAAGCAAAGTCCCCAGTCACTTGCCACCCGAGGTGGGGAGGCACAGAGAGCGCCAAAGGAGGTGGCCGACTTCCAGCCTCCAGAACCTCTGTCTTGAAACCATCCAGTGGACAGAAACGCAACAATCACCTTTACAGCTGAAAGGGGCCTTAGAATATAAGAATATCTGTCTCAAGAACTAATCTTCATTTGCAAGTACAAGCAAGGAGTGGATGCTTCCAGTTCTAAGCAATGACGCAGACCATTCAACGAGGCTTTATCTTTAAATCTCTCTTGCTTTCTGGGAGCAGATTTCCTTTATGTTTAGCTTTGGCCACAGTAAGAGCCCACCTTCCCGGAGGCCATGGCAGCAGGAGGGAGTGGGAAGCAGAAGCAGACAGAAGCTTCCCTGCTCTGGGAGAGGCTGTGGGGCTCCCACCTGCTGAGGAGCAAGCGGCTGGCCGGTTTCTGCACGTACCCACACAGCTCCGGCCACAGGGGCCATCCTATCCTGGGTGTTTTTAAAAGCAGCCGTACAGGTTTTCCTCCCCAGGTTTACCGATCCAGCAAACACATGCAACACACAGGACAGAAGGAACACTTCTATTTGCTTCCCATCTGGCTGCTTTGGGGCTGGAGCGGATCCTTGACAATGAACCTCCCGGTCCCACATGCTCCAATGTCGGTCACATCTGTGGTCACCCAAATGCCACCTGAGGGAACAAGACCCATGTCACCTCCATCTCCCAATAACGCAATGGTTGGGTAAAATCACCAGCATGCTTCAAATGTGGACCTTGGGAATCAGCCGGTTTATTACTGAAATCTTAGCTGGGCTGACGGATGGCTTGGACGCCGAAAGAGTCCCTAAAAGGGGCTTGCATGGGAAAAGCAGCAAGCATGAGGCACGTCAGGCTTGGGAGGCCCCCCAAAAGCAAGAGAAGGGCCACTGGGAAAATGTGGGGGTGCTCCCAGCTGCTGCACCCTCCAAGGTGATGACCTCGCACGCGCGTGTGTGTGCGTGTGCTCCAGAGTCCTGTGTCAAGAGGGGCGCATAACCCCAGAAGTTTTGGGGGGTCAGGTATAGCTGTTGGAGGGCAGGCTCTGCTATGAGGGAGCTGTGTGACCTTGGACAAGTTCTTCAACCCCTCTGTACCTTTAGGTCTCAGAGTACAACTGGGAATGATTGGACCCCAATAGAGCAGGATCTGTGGGAAGATTAAACAGGCTCAGAGCGAAGGTTAGGTGTTATTGCTCATAGCGGTGTTTTGTCTGTTCTTTTAGAAAGCCTGTCTGCTTCAGGAGCAGACGGAGTGGGAGTGTGGGAGAGTTGGTCCAGCCAAGGGGAAAGGCCTTCCTCCTAGGCAGGAATCCAAAGTTCCAGAATGAAACCATGGCAAAGCCTTGACCTGCAAACTAAATGTCCCCCCAAAAAGATCCAGGGGTGGCTTCTAGGCCCCCAGACACAGAAATACCAAGCTCACCCCCAGAGCACTGCACAGTCCCCTGGCTGAGACCACATGGATGGAGCAAAGAAGATTCTGATTCCCTTAAGTTGCTCCAAGAGCAGTCGAGACGGTGGTTGGGGACTGCATGTGGTCCACATGCCTAGCCGGGCTCTGGGTCCCAAGCAGGTGATGTGGGGGCCGCGATCTCTGCCCCAGAGTCACTTTGCCACAATTCATCTACACAGATGGGACCTTTCTTCTTACCACAATTTGTCTATGCAGACAGGACCTTTCTTCTAATTCTCATGTCTGGGGTGCCAGACACCCTAGCCTTCCTGAGGCAGGGACGGACACACATACGCAGTGAGGAACAGACTGCGGTCACACACACTGGCCCAAAGAGGAATTCAATCTCAGCCGGAGAGTCCATGTCATCCCATGGAAATGGTTTCCCATCACAGCTGCCCCCACGCACCCCAGGCCCATTGCATAAGATGGCATTTATTTTTATCGTTGGAAAGGGCTGGCTGTGTGTCTGATCTGTAGGAGGGAGAGGCCTGAATTTGCTGAGCATCTGAAACAGTTTAAGATTATTAATGACAATTAGATGCTGCAAAATCTAAAGTCCTGAGAGTGGTTTTATCTGAGGATAATCACTATGACTCAGACTTAAACCGAAGTCAGCCTGACATTTCTTCCTCCCCGACGGCTCATCGGCTGAATGGGAATTCAGAAAACCATCAGTGCGTTCCTTCTGCTAATTGTAGTGACACAGACATGGAGGATAACGTTTCTATCCTTGCTTCTCTGCCACATTATGAGACGAAGGAAGGAAGAGGGAGCACGAACACTTGACTCTGCATCAACCCCACTAATAGAACAGAACGTATTTGCTGCAAACATCTCACTGTTCATTTCAGTCCATTGCTATTGGCAACCGTCCGAAGCGGTCCACGGGGGCGCGTGGACAAGCCCTGTCTGCGGCTTTGCCCTCGAGGCCGGCTCTTCCTGTCAGCCTGGTCTTCTTCCAGAGTTCCCGCTCGAACTCAGGAAACCATTTGCTGCCTCCAATCAGAGTCCCCAGGAAAACAAAGTTTCTCTTGACAACACACAGCACAATATGAAAGCTGGTCTGCTCTCTCGTCCCTAATCTGATCACGTTCTTCCAGAGGTGACCTGCCTGGCCCAGGAAATGCCAACCCCTATTTGAGATTTCATTAAAGTCAACCCTGCTGTCACATCAAACACACAGGATTCCAAGCACAGGCCGCACCCCCCCCCCCGCCATTTTGTTTGAGCTGTCTGGACATTATAAAACAATAATACTTTGGAGGGCACAGTATCATTCAGCCAGCACTGTCCCTTACAATATTTGATTCATAAGTTCATGTGAATGGGGGGGGGGGGAATCCTGGCATTTACTGAGCACCTACTGAATGCTGCAAATTCCAGTAGGTACACAATAGATATTCCCATGTTTAATCCTGAGGACCCTGAGAGATAGGAATTAATTTGGGATTTGTTTTTTTTTTTTTTTTTTTAAAGATTTTAGTTCACAAGTAGGAAGAGAG
This sequence comes from Mustela erminea, assembly GCF_009829155.1. Taxonomy (NCBI): domain Eukaryota; kingdom Metazoa; phylum Chordata; class Mammalia; order Carnivora; family Mustelidae; genus Mustela; species Mustela erminea. The sequence goes on from NC_045628.1 coordinate 12,542,971, forward strand.
GCAGGCAGAGAGAGGAGGAAGCAGGCTCTCCGCTGAGCAGAGAGCGCGATGTGGGGCTCGATCCCAGGACCCTGGGATCACAACCTGAGCCGAAGGCAGAGGCTCTAACCCACCGAGCCACCCAGGCGCCCCTAATTGGGGAAATTTTTAATACGAGGTCATGTCAGAAGCATTAGAATAAGTTATTTACTTGGAAATGTGTTCAAACATTAAATAAAGTAACACATTTGGTGCCCAGCACAGCACCACGTAGATAGCGGGCTCTTGGGAAAACATCCAACCTTCTTTCTTGGCGAGGAGAACAGGACTTACTCAAGTGCCTCCAAACCACGCACCAAAGGCAAGAGCTGGGGCTCAGCTCATGTCCACCTGCATTTACTTGGCCCTACCTGGCCCCGTGCACGCCTGTCCTTCTCACCAACACAGGATCTTATACACACAGCGCAGGGTGGCTGGGGGAGACTTGGTAACTTGCCCAAGGTCTCGGGGCCAAGAGATGAAGGATTAGCCAGGATGTGACCTTCCTCCATCCTGAGCAATCCTACACCCAGTCTTTGTCTAGACTGTTTACCTACAGGATACTTTTTCTCAAGTGTGCTCTTCTCTACAAGTGAACTATGAAGGGCCTTTGATGGGGCGGCGGTGGGGGTTGGGGGGGTAGCAAAGTCCGTGCAGAAGAGGCATGAATCTGTTCCATGCTTGTCCCCCCAACACAGCCCCAAGCCCCCCCACTTCTGGTGCTTCCCAGCCTGCAGATGCATCACTCTGATCTCTGCTCTGTGTCTCCTCCCTGAGTCTCTCCTCTTATCCGGACACTGGTCATACTGGATCAAGGACCCACGACTCTCCTACGCAGCTCTCACTCGAACCTCCATCTTAATTCATCTGCAAAGTTCCCTCTTCTAAAGAGAGTCACATTCACGGGTACCAAAGGGGCAAGGACCACAACACACCTTCTGGTGGGGTGCACAATTCACCCCTAACACCTTGTCTTCCGGAGAAGCCATGGAAAAATCCTGCTCAGTCCTCCTCCCGCGCCCTTTATCCAAATTACGGCTCATGATGAAGTCAGGGACAACGGTGTAAATATGTCAAGGGAGCTGGCGACACTGGCTGAGAAAGAAGGCAGAGAGCCCTGTGTGGTCAAACTGGAGTTCACACAAGAATGAAGGTCAAGAGCTCTCGGCTCTGTTCTGTGTCAAAACCTACTCTTGCTCTTATGCAAGAGATGCCTGTTTTGTTTTTTAAATTTTTTTCTTATAAATAACATCCCCATCTTCTGAAGCCTACTTGGAAACACACACAAACACACACACACACACACACACACACACACACACACAAAACTCGGCTGCAGCTGGGTGTACTAATTATTCCAGCATTATGTTAACCTCTTGTCAAATGAAGAGTGGCATTCCAAAATTTCTTCATGCATCATCAAAATTAGAACGAAAATGCTACAGGAAATCTACTTTTCTCTCTCTCCAGTGTTGATAATTTGGAGAGCAAACGTGAGCCCTGCCAGTGTAGCAAAGATTATCTTAAAAACAGGCCTTACGGAGCACCTGGGTGGCTCAGTGGGTTAAGTGCTCACCTCTTGATTACAGCTCAGGTCAAGATCTCAGGGTCAGGGGACGGAGCCCTGCATCAGGCTCTGCACTCAGAAGGGGAATCTGCTTTAGATTCTCCCTCTCCCTCTGCCCCCCATCCCCACATAAGCTCTCTCTTTCAAAAAAATAAATCAATCTTAGGGGAAAAAATACAAAAAACAGTGCTTCATTTGCAAGTGAAGCAAAGCCATAATTAGGGTAGGCCAGCCCCGTTCATCAAAGTTCATTTTTTCAAGTACAAGTTTTCTCTGGTTGAGAGGTACATTCAAAGGCCCTTTAAAAGTTCTCTAGAAAGAGAAGATTTTTAAAGCAGAACAAGGGTCACCCACCAAAACACGGAGAGTGCACTTAAAAAGCCACTTCACCAACACAATACCTGATTCGCTGTCAGGTTTCCTTGCTCTCAGCTGGCAGGCAAGGTTAAGAGAGCCTGTCAGGTAACTTAACAGAGGCTACCAGTTTTAAAAGCTGAAATTCACCACCTGAGCAGGAAGCAAAAAGGGTAGGGGCGAAGGTTTCAGATCTTGCTGGTCCTTTGGCAATCCCATTCGTTCTGGAAAACACTGGGATGAAACCCACCAGCTACTCCCTCACTGTAACCTTGACTCGGCATTGACCTCCTTGGGCTTCAGTTTCCGCTCTGTAAAGTGCAAAGGACACACACAGCCTCCCTTGCAGGTTGGTCGGAAAGGTTAAAAATACCACACACGAAAGGTACGCTGTGGAGCACGGGACCCACAGCAGCTCAGTGAAGGGTGGTGGTGGTGTTGATCTGCGTTAACACTTCTGCTCTTCCCCTAATGGTCATTGATACTAGGTAGGGAAGGGGGCGGGCACATGGGCCGCCGTGCTCCCAGAAGTGAGCCCTCCCATCACCAATGGAAAACCCCTTTCCCACTCTGAGAACCCTGACGACTTCTGGGAGAGCCATCCCTGGCCCCTTTGTGTCTCCCTCTGAGGTCACTGGGAAAAGGGGGGAGCTGACCCACGTCCCCAAGGATGACTTGGACTCCCCTTGCCAAGGGGGCAGAGCAAGAAGCAGTATAAACTGAGATTCTTCTCGAAAGGAAAATTTGAAACAAAATTCAGTGAACAGTTCCAGCGTCCTTAAAGCTTCTGTTGGGAACAAATCTACACTGTGAATGTCTGACCATCTCTGCGCGGCTTGGTCTCACTCGTCACACGTTCCCTGCGGGTCAGGTACCTTCCCAGCATCTGAAGTTTGCAAAGTTTGCCTCCTGGTAACTCACCTCCACCCCACCTCCACAGGTCAGATCAGAACTTCCAGGATATAGAACCCTACGCATTAGTAAGTTTCTAAATGGCATCAAGAATAGCTTCAAAGTCATCAACGAAATGTGCTGTAACATACACACAGCTGTACGTGGGGAGGACAGTGCTGCTTCATTTTGAATGCCAAATTACTGATGTTCTCATTTATTCCAGTCTACAGCTATAACACTTAGAAGGCGGAAGAGTATTTTTTTAAGCTGCGGCATTCAGGAAACGCCATTCACTGGGCCATCCCTGGGGTCGGGGGCGGCGAGGGGGAGCACAGAGGTGACCTGCCCCTTTCGGAGTAAACCCACTTCCCAGATTTCCGCCATCAATCTAGTTGATGTGGAAATCAGGGCTGCTATGGTCCCAACAGAGGAAACCTGGGAACTGGGGTGGGGTGGGAGGCAGGGTCAGCATGCTACATTCAGGAGATAACGCGCTCTATTTCTGTCCTCCAGCATAATGATCTTAAATTAAAGGCTCCTGTGGAAAAATATTTAATCTATTAAGTACAACAACAACAAAAAAGCAGATTATAAGGAGTGTATATAAAGAAGGGTTCCATGTGCATAAAAACCATACGTAAATGGATATAAATCCCGGAAGAGATCTGAAAGATGGTAATATACCAAGGTTTAAGGAGACTGTTTCTCAAGACTAGAATTATGGGTGATGAGTAGGTTTTCTCCTTGTTTGCTGACTTTATTCTCTAATTATGGGTGCAGTAAACAGGAATGACTTCATTAGAAGAGAAAAACAATACGAGTTTTCATCCACTGTGTGGATTCAAGTTTGCCTGTTCTAGGTATGGGGCTGCTCACAAAGGCTACTTGCGCCATGGCTTCCCCTCTTGACGGCACCTATGCTGGGTCTTCTGTCTTCCTTTTTTTAACTTTCCGCTGTACCCACCAAAAATGGCAGCCCCCCTTCCCTTCTGATTTTTGGAGCATTTGCCCTCTGCCTCCCTTGTCATCCCTGACCCCTCGGCTTCCCAGAGCTTCTCTCTAGCCCAGCTGTCCAAGAGAAACAGCGTAAGGCATAGACGAAATTTACGTTTTCCTAATAGCATTATTTTTTAAAAAGGGAAAACAAACCGATGAAGCTAATCTTAGCATTTAATCCAAATACTCCAACTATTATTTTAACATATCAATATTTTAAAATGGAGTTATTTTACACTTGGGGGCTTTTGGGTACTAAGTGTTTGAAATCGAGGGTGCTCTTTTTTTTAAAGATTTATTTATGAAAGAGAGAGAGAGAGAGAGACAGCATGAGTTGGGGGGAGAGGGAGAAAAGCAGGCTCCCCACTGAGCAGGGAGCCCGACACGGGGCTCAAGCCCAGGACCCTGGGATCATGACCTAAGCCAAAGGTAGATGCTTAACTGACTGAGCCACCCAGCCACTTAGAACTGGCCACATTTCAAGTGCTCAGTAGCCACATGTGGCCCGTTCAACTGTATTGGGCGGTGAGGTTCTTCCAGTCTTTATGTCTGTTTTCTCTTTATCTTCCACTCACGGATCACCCAGTATACCATCTAAGCGGGGATCAGACCTTCACAGTCCCTCCAAGTCACAGTTCCCAACTGCCGGATCAACAAAGCACGTCCTTATAACTTGGTTCTGTAGTCACAACATGGCCCGAAGGAGCACCAGAGGAGCAATGGTCTTGAAATCTCTTATCCGATGACTCAGTATTTACCGAATACCCACTATATGATGAACGCAGATAGGACCATTACTGTCGTCAAGGTGCTCACACCGTCCTTTGGGAAAAGCCACGTAACAAAGCCACTACCATACGTACTACACGTGAGGAACGTATGTTTTAGGAAACCACAGGGGAGAACATGTTATGATGAATTCTGTGGGTTGCAGAGTCTTGGAAACCTTCGGAGAGGAGTCTACCCAAGGGAAAGGAGAGGGCGGTCCAGGCAAGGAGAAGACGGCACAAAGGTGGAGAAGCGTGAACTCACAGAAGCTTCCAGCAAAAATACACACAGCATACAAAAACAGGGAGACCGGCAGGAAGTCAGACTGCTGTAAATGATCTTGTGTGACCTGCTGAGTAATTTTAACTTTATCCTGTGAGCAATGAAAAATCGCTGGCAAGTGTTTTTTGCAAGAGCCTGGTATTATCAAATTTGGGATCTATTAGCTCTGGCAGAGGGTAGGGTAATTGAGGGGGAGGGTGGGTGACTAAAACACAAGACAGGCATCAGCATCTCTAGTTAGCTGCTCTAAGCTCAAAAGAGCTTCAGGAGAGGAGACAGAAATGAGCACGAGGCCTTGGGACTCGGTGTGGCCTTGAAGAAAAGAGGGTGCGGACGAGCGGACATTGATATTAAATCTTTCGATGTGCATCTGGTGCAAACCTCAGACAAGGGACCTGTGGTGTTAGAACTAGAGTCGGGACATAACCTCAGGGACGCCACACTGTTGGGCACCTAGGGCTGGAAGAGCCAATCAAGGAGGCAGAGAAGGACAAGGCAGAGGTGGAGGGAAAGCCGGGAGCTGCTGACGGACCTAAGGGACATGTTTCCGGGGAAAGGACACTTTTCAGGAGGAATTAGTTCTGCAGATTCCTTCCATCCATAACATGAACCATATGAGATATTCAAATTCAATCTCTAACATATTTTTGCCACGTCCCCAATAGAATCCAAAAATGAATTATTTACTAGTCAAATGATCAATGTGTGTAAATTAAAGCCTAATCCTCTGCCTTTTCCAGCTTTCTGATCTGGACCACATTTTATAAATGAAGAATTAACCATAGAATAAAACCAACGAAATCCAGGTGAGTCGTCTCAGGGATGACTAGTCTCTGTCCTTCGCGTAAAGTCCAGCTCTCTACAACAGAACGTTGTAGAGGTGAGCCTCCTCGTAGCTTCTCTGAGCTTCGTATGGTTGCTTCTGGAACGCGGGGACAAGAGAAGGGTCCTGAGGAGCAGGAGTGGCACAGTACGGGGGCCAAGGAGGTAAATGCTGGCTTCCTTCTCTTTCCCATCACAGCATTTGGTTTCATTCCCAAAGAGTGGTACAGTATAAAAGGCAGGACTTTTGGAGCCAGAAAGATCTGAGCTTGGATTGTCAGCCTTCCACTTTCTGACTACATTTAAGCAAGGGACAAAAACTTCTCCATTTCCTTCCGCATCAAGGGGAACAGGTGAAGAACCATCTAGCATGGGGGGCGCCACCTAAGCGGAGACCCTGTTCCTCCCTTTCCTCCTTCTTCCTGAGTTGGAGAACTGCAGGGGAGTCAGGCAATTTCCTCCCTCCCCACATTTCTGAGGGGACTAGCTACGCCCAGGTTGGCTAAACACCACCAGGCTCCCGACAGCAGGACTCACCCTCTCTGCTATCATGGTATCGTTTCGTGGTGAGTAACTGGCCGTTAGGTCTGGAGGCCAGAAAGCTCTCGGTGAAGAACAGACGTACATGGTGATCACGGACCAGTCACCCCAATGCTCTGCCAGTATCCAGGTGGTGGGTCACCACCCGTGTGCTGCTCTGTCCCCACAGAAGGCAGCCTGCAGCCACGCGGCCACACTGTGTCCCAGAGATAAAGCCACGTTAACATTTCACCCATGTGGACAAATGGAAGCGAGATGAACAACAAAATGAAGGACCGTGCAGTCAAGAAAAGGGACGGAGGGAAATGCAGAAGGTAAACGGAGTCCCAGAAGAGCCAAGCACGGAATCTCGCGACTGCCCACGTTTGAGAGACCCCCGGCTGGGCAGCCAAAGAAAGCCAGTGGAGGCAAATTTATCCGCATAAACGCAGAAAGTGGTCGTGAGTAAAGGCTGAAGACGTCTGAGAGGAGGGGAGGCTGGCAAAGGCCTTTCCACAAAGAAATTCTCAGAGATAGGGCCTGACGCTGCAAACACAAAGGAGAAAATGCTGGAAGCTGATCCAGCCTTTGAGGAGGAGGCCAAGAGACCAAGGTAGAGAAAAGATGGGCACTCCGTCATAAATTACATGACAAGGACTGCTCAAACAGTTCCCGATGAGTTTTATTTTTATTTTTAATTTTTTAAGTAAGATTTGAGAGAGAGAGAGGGAGAGCATGCGTGAATGGGAGGGGGGGTAAGCAGAGGGAGAAGCAGGCTCCCCGCCGAGCAGAGAGCCCCATGCAGGGCTCGATCCCAGGACCCCGGGATCATGACCTGAGCCAAAGGCAGATGCTTACCCGACTGAGCCGCCCCGGCGCCCTGGTCTGTGATGAGTTCTAAAATCCGAAAATGTTTCCGACATTTTAAATTATGGGGTATGACATAAACACTACTCTTACTATTTTTCTCTGTTTCCCCATGCATTTGTCACTGACAGCATTTTTAACGTTTTGACAAAAAATTTCAAAGGTCAGGGAACAATCATCCTTTGAAAATTCTGGCCCGGCCTCGTTGTGCAACTTTGGTGGAGTTTATTCGACCCCCTGTAGCCCAAATTTGATCTTCTGTGAAGTGGAGACATAACCAACCCCTGTCCAGGCCACGGAGAAGGTCAGACATGACGTGATTATGTGTTTAAAGCACCCGGCACTCTGCCAGGCACGTGGTCAGCCCCCATACGGGGGCAAAGAGCAGGATTATACTTTCCCCCCATAAAGACAAAGAAATTCAACAATTGAAGAAATCCAATTCTTCAGAGGGAGAATAAAAAAGACACTGGAAAATTCTTACATAGCAACTGCCTCCTATTAATTACAAAAATCTGTGAACTTGTACTTCCTTCTCCCGCTAAAAAGATCACCGTCATGCCTGAGTTCCCTACACAACATGAAGAACATGCCGGCCACCGAGAGGCAAAGTTTAAAGAAGTTGAGACCAAATGAGAGAACGTTTCTCTGTGGCACAGGTCTTATTTTTGAAGGTCACACGGAAAGATATGAATCCTCCGTGCCAACTAGCAGACGGAAACACAAAGCCGTTGACCTGCTCCCCGTGAACTTACGGCCAGGCCAGCTGAGGTCGTGACCTTTTTTGTGCCTGGATGAGAGGCAGGAAGGGTCTGTAAACGCAGAGAAGTCAATGCAGGCTTTGACCTACAAGATGAAGGTCAGTATCACAAGCCATTTCGCAGGTGATGCCATTAGCTTGCAAAGGGGACGCCATTGAAAATCACGACGCCCACCGGCCTGAACACAGCTGGCACTAACCCAAACCCACCTCCCAGGGCTGACTTACTGGTTTCTAGGTCTTGGGGCTCCAACCCTCTGCCGCCCCGCAGTCCTCACCACCAGCCCAAAGCTGTTTCAAGGCAAGAACCATGTCGTCCTTCTGGACCCATCACCCAGCAATGCACATGTTTGTTGATGGGAATGAACGGAACCAAGCCACAGAAGTTGCTTCAGAAGCTTCTTCTCATCGACGACCCACCTGGTCCTTAGATAGATAAAAATCACAGTTAAAAGAAAAACTTCTGGTGAACAGGGATAAAAATGAAAGGCTTCAACTGGGCAGCTAAAAGTCCTAACCCATTACCCGTAACGTCGCTGGCTTCCATAATCAAGGCCAGGGCAGTAAGAGAGACTTCTGAAAATGGGGTTGGGCCCCCCTAGTGACACACCAAGACGAAGCCCCTGGTGGGGGATGGGGGGCGTACATTCCATTTTCACCAGCCTTAAATCGACTCTCAGCAGCCCTGCTAATAAGGGCAGCATCTGCCAAAACAAACATGGGACTAGAGCGAGGTATGGAGTTTTCTAAACACCAGGGGAAGGAGACTCACCATTAAACTGAGACCACCACCATAGTCAAATAATGAGTGTGTTCTGATGAAGGGAACTTTCTAATTAAAAGGACATCCATTGACTTTGAGGTCTTTCCATCCACTAGTCAGATATAGCCCAGAGTCTTTGAATTTCCTAGTTGCCGGCTATTCTTCCTGAGTCCGTCCTCCAGGTCTTTACCTCTAACATCCTTTCCACCTCCAGGAGCCTATAGGATTTCACTCCTTTTACAGGTAGAGAGGTTACTAACTTGGACAAAAGATTTTCTTGTTCACATAAAAGTATGTCCTATATTTAAAACAACAACAACCAGGAGTTCTTTTACATAAGCACTTTAGAAGATGTAAGGCAGATTATCTAGGGTCTATATACTAAAGTGGTGGGACCAAGCTCAGACTAGGACTTTGCTTAGAGCTCCAACAACTGTTAACAGCATCATTCGGACACATTTCCCCGAACCGCAGTTAACATCATGGGGACCAAGTCCAGACCATAAAAATCTTTTTGTAGGTATCCAACTCCCGCAACAAGCCCCAAACAAAATCCAATCACGGTAAAAATTTAACAGTTTCCTTGAAGTGGAACTTACATTCTATAAAATTCAGTCATTGTTAGGACTCAATTCGGTGACCTTTAGTCAATTTGTAGGACTGGGCAACACCACCGCGATCCAGCGGTAAACAGCCGCCCGGCTCCCCTCATCAGCCCCCCAGGCCACTCTGAGGTGGATTCCTGCTCCCCCTCCCGGCCCCGGACAACCACCTGCTCTCCACCCCTCTAAACTCACGTGAGTGGAAGTAACACCTCGTCATTTCCTCACTTAGCATAATCGCTTTTGAGGTTCCTGCCTATTGAACATGTCCCATCAGGGTAAATTTCACTGATTTTTTTTTTTTTTTTCAATGAAGAGTTAGCCTTTCCAATGGTGAGCCAGCTACCCAGAGAACACATCCTGGGGAAATGAAAAAATCCCACCTGGGCCAACAGGTCCCCTCCAGGCGTGGGGCAGATGACTACACGGCCACCCCAGGGCCCGACACCTCTTCTCTCATTTACCGGAGAGGGCTCTCCCACTCACCTGGACGTCAAGTCACCCTCAGCTGCAGGTGACACTGTTCCTCCTCCACGGACCCCATCGGGAGGGGTCCAAAGGAACCAGTTACCCAGCCCCCTTATTCTCTCGCAGCGAGAGAGATGCTTGGTTTCCTCCCTCATGAGACCTTCAAGTTCCTCTTTACTTTTCAGCTTATCTTTTCTCTGTCCAGAGAACTCTGTCGGGGGAGCCGGGAACGGCGTTTGCCTGAGCATGTCCATAAACAATGAGGTCTGGCAAAACTAGATTGGCCTGCGTTCGGGGAGCTGATGGAAGGCAAAAAAAAAGACCATCTTTGGCCATTCATAACTGTAGTGGTTACGGGGGGAAAAAAAACAAAAAACTGTGCGGTGGGGGGGAATGCAGCAAGAGGGTTCTTGGGAGTGAAGGAATGAGCGTGAGATACAAATTAGTCCCTTAATAGAGGCAAAATGACAACAGACACCGGCGCGCGGCCCTCCCAGGAGTCTGCAAAGAGGTGGGAGGCATGCCTGTCTCTAAGCGCGCTGGCTTTGTTACTCCGGGGGCGTGATTACGGCTTTCCACCCAGCACCAGGGTAATAGCTGACTTTGTGCCAGAATGGGGCAGCTGTCCCCAAGGCCTGGAAAGCTCCTTCTTGCCCTCCTGCTTCTCAGTGGGAGAGCTCAGGGTGGGTATCTAGAGGGTCTATATATGGGGTCAAAACTAAGGGGTGTCTCCTGGAAGCAGTCCTCGAAAGGAACTGGCTTCCTCAGGGAAAACACCGTTTGTCCTCGACTCCATGGCTCCAGCCGGGCTGATGTGTGCTGTTTGTGAAATCTGGTCCCCCGAATGAACGAGGCTGCTCTGGGCACCCTTCCCGCCCCGGCCCCGGCTTTGGCTCAGAGCACAGTGTTCAGTTTCTGCTTTTTAAAGAGGTCCAAGCCATATGCCACCGAGTACCTGTGCACCTAAATAAACAAACAACGAAAAACATTTGCTGCTTAAAGCCAGTTAAGTATTCCTCTGTGTGTTTTCAATGTGCCATCATTTCTCGGCTTGTCCCTACGGCCCGCCCCCACCCCACTGCCTCCTACCCCCCACTGCCCCACAAAACCCCACCAATTTCAGACAGTCACGTTACTTTATTTTGTTGTCACGCCCGCTCTTTAGTCATTAGTCCCTAGGAAGATTAAATGATAGGCTACAGCCTAGAAAACTCTAAGCTTTCAATAGAATTCAAGTCCCAGGAATGTCCTGGAACCTGGAAAAGTACACAAATACCGAGTTTCTAAGTCACTGCCAGGAAAATTCTGAATAAGAGAACACAGTGGGCCACACATCTTTAACGTGGCTCAGAAAACCAACACCTCCACGTCCACGGTGGCTTCAGGCCCCTCAGGCTGGCCCCACGCCTCACACAAGAGCAGCTCTGTCTCCTTGAACCAGGCCCGTGAGACTTACCCCAGGAGCCGGCTCCCGCATCGCTTCAGCAAGAGAACTTTCAGGGGGTAAACGAGCAGTGAAGGGGACACACAAACCAGAGAGGAAGAAAGTGCACGGAGAAGGCCAGAAGCCACGTCCCCATACCTCCTCCCACTTCCTTCACACGGGAGCTTCGCAACACTTCAGCACCACTGACGTGTCGTGGGGTGGGGTGGGGGGGACGATTCGTTGTCGTGGGGGCTGCCCTGTGTACGGTTGGTCAGTCTGCAGCACCTTGAACCCATACTGGTTGGACACCATTAGAAGACAACCGTCACCATTTGTACACGTTGCCAGGTGGTCTCCAGGAGTGGACCCCCGGTCAGCACCCACTCCAGAATCCTCAATTTCTGGGTTGGAAAGACCCAGGAGATCATCCAGGTCAAGGCCCATCGTTCGGAAGGAGTTCAACAGAGTCCTTTAAAGAGTAACTCTCCAAGGTCACCGAACACCCTACTTATTGGCAACACAGAAACCGAAAGAAATGGTACCTGAGCAGGCCAACAATTCTGGAGAAGACTTTTTTCAAAAAATATTATTATCAGGCATATTTCAAAACCATTTCTTGGTAAATAAAACAGTGTAAGTAATGCTGTTTGGTTGAATAGAAAATGCCCCCTGGAAATCAGCCCATTCAAAAAAGAACGTGCACAAATCCTGGTTGTTCTAAGAGGAGAGACCCCTAGGATCTGCCCATCTCCTATCACAGAACAGCCATTCATAGAGAAGCCTATAAAAATAAAACATGGTCTGGATGATTACGATCAAATCTGGAGATACAGGGTCCACACACCTGATGGTGGTCCAGGACCCTCAGGAAATGTTCCCAGTGACTGCCAATAAGTGACTTATGTGAAAACCTGAGCAATAAGGTAACATGGGCCATGCTCTCCTTCCCCAGGCACTTGCCAACTGAAGCCTTGTTTCCTCTTGGTCTTGATTAAATATCTTTACATGGATACAGGACTCTCAGGGCAAGGTGGTCAAAATCGGAGTTTGGTGGGGTTTTAGTATATTGCAGGGACCTAGAAGGAGTTTAATCAATACTCTTAAAAGATCATTTGGGGGTAAGGGTAATAACATTAGACACTATTCAAAGGTGACATCAGAATAAAAGAGCAATTTTCAGTGTTCCTGGAGCATTTTGGTCCCAAATGATTAGCAGTGTAGACAAAACAGCAGATAATCTGGGAAGCAAGGAACAAGCAAAAATTTATCAACAAAGAAGAACTATTCACAAGCAGTAAAGAGCTAGAATCAAATGCATGCATTCTTAAAAAAAAAAAAAAAAAAGATTTTATTTATTCATGAGAGATGGGAGTGGGGAGGGGGCTGAAGGACCTCATATGGGACTTGATCCCAGGACCCTGAGATCATGACTGGAGCTGAAGGCAGAGGCTTTAACCCACTGAGCCACTCAGGTGCCCTGGGATCCACCTTTTAAATGGAGCCGGCCAGAGCATGCTTTCCTGTCTCTTGGCTAGTAGCTTATTCTCAGCGCAAGGCAGGGCTGGTGTGAAGAAAAAAGGCTGCTTTAAGCAAAGGTCAATTTCAATAGGATATTGTGAGCAGAGAAAGAAAGACACTAACATTTTATAAAAATGGTGATCTAGGTATAGTGAAATTTACTTTTTTTTTTTTTTAACTTTCTTTGGGTTCAATTAAAAGAAAAACAGGAATAGGTATTATTTTCTTACTCCAAATTAAAATCGATTAATTTTTTTTTAAATGAAACATAACCAGCATTTTCTGAAGCTGTGGATTGCAGCGGCTGAAATGCCCAGGCCTGCTCCCAGCACCCCCAACCAAACCCACGCTTTCCCATTCCATTCCTTCAGCCAGATGGCATCCAAGCAGGACGCCTCTGCCTTTGGCAACCCTGTCTACTTACAACGTGCTAGTCTCATTGAGCCCAAAGTCGGAAAACTCCAGTCGAAGCACACACAGCTTAGTGTGTGAACCAAATCCGTTCCCAACGCCGGCTCACTGCACGGCAGGTCCTTCAAGTTTCAGCATCGCAGGAAGAGACCACACAGTCCTTCGGCAGCAGGTGGACCCCCCCGCCTCGTCTGTAGCCCTACACTATCTCCCACACCACGGTGCTCCCTTATTGTGCTCCAGCCTCCCAGAAGGCAGGGGTGGTGTTTCACTCCTCTGTATGCGCTCAGTTCCCATAAGCGGAGGATTAGTTAAGCGTCTGCCTAAGGAAAGACTCCATGTCTAAGGTCAACAGCATCGACACAGATAAAAACAAGCAGTGTGCCATATTCCGGGGAACAGCTGGCAGAATTACCTCAAATAATTGAAATCCACGGGTAAGCCACAAGGAATTAAGCTGATTGCTACGTCCTAACAAGATCTTTTGTACAAGCCGATGCAAAAGGAAATACAAGGGGCTGTTCCGTAAGAGGCTCTATTTACTGCTTTAGGAATCGTGTTTTTCTGTGCTCGTCAGTTAAATCTGACAAACATCTCCAGAGCCCCGTCTCTGTGTGGGTATGGCCACCCCATATGGCAAGATATCTCAATAGGAGCCACTGTTTCTTTACCTTTTCTTGGTAAAATGGGCAAAACGTGCCCTCTTTCGAAATGCCAGTATGACGGCTAAAACAATGGAAGTTTATACAAAGTGCCTAGTATATGACAGGTGCTCAAAAATATAAGGTAGACCCAAGGCCACTGAATAACACAGCTCTAGGGTTAGGGGCGGGGGCGGCATTTCTGTCACAGTCCTGGAGGGCCGGACACACACCAATCTCGCATCGCCCTTTTCCTTAGCCTCCTGCTTTCCTGGTTTATTTCATTTTCCACCTCCCTGCCTGTTCTCACCGGAAATGTCAAGGTCAAAATGCAAATGCATAGGATGATGGCAAACAAGATCCAGGAGAGTGGGTAATTTAGAAATGAACCTGCTACTGATCTACGTCTGAGCCACTGAAAAAGACAAGGAATTCATTCAAGATCTATCTTTAACTCCTAAATACTACTGACAACTTCAAAGAAACATAAAACAACACTTAATACTCTCCATTCTTCTGGGGGGAGGGGTTCCGCAGACCCCTTTTCAGAATTCAATAAAAGAAAGAGACTGTCTTCTCCCAAATACACACACATCCTGAAATTCTGCTTATATTTCAGACCGTTCAAGAACACACATTCCCACCCCAGACCCCTCCCCCACATCAGCAATAAAAGAGAATCAGGCTAGACCTTCCCATGATTAAAATATGGAACACGCTGACTTTTAAAAATTATTGTGCACACAGCTGGCTACAGTCCCAACAATTCTCTCGCTCTAGGTTGTGTTAAAATTCCAAAGAACAAAATAGCATGAAGCGAGCCTGGGAAGTTTGTGAAGCCAGTCTCTGGTCTAAAATGCCGGCTGCTTCCCCAAATAATTAAGCCATTACTTCATCCTCGATTGCACACCTGCAATATAATTGCTTCACAAAACTATGCTCACAGATGGCTTTGAGAGAGGTGAGTCCACATAATAAAAGTTCACAGGCAGCTTGGTTATTTGGACAGGGTTTTGGAATTGCAGAGATGCTGCCTGAGGCAAACACAGCATCTCATTAGTCCGGCTGATTAGCTGGGCTGCACTTTGCAGTGGAAACCCCACATCTCATCCTTCTGGTGGGGCGGGAGGGCTGTGTCGTGCGCCCCCAGGGCAGCCAGACTGTATTTTAAACAATAAACAAAGCACAGGGTCCCACACGCTGAAGAGCAGAGTCTACAGGAAAATGACAAATAGTCAATGCTCTCATTTAAAGATCCCAATCAACAAGAATCACAATCTGCTTTCTATTCGTAAAATGCTTTACGGTTCTGAAGCGCTTGAACATGGCTCAGAACCTCAGAAGGCAGGTATGACCGCTGCCAATGCACCCGTTGATTAGCAAATGCTCTTTGAGCAGAGACTGGGCAGGGTGTGGAGGAGTCAAGGTCTCAGTCTTCCAGCAGCCATGAAAATGCAGAATGCCAAGTCAGCCGCAGGAAGGACAAGGGTGTCCTCCAGGAAAGGAGCACTGAACCAGATTCTCCGAGGGAGAGAGATTCTGTGCTGAGAACTGGAATGGGAGGAGGCTGGGGAAAGGGCAGTGAGGTCAGAAGAGCGTAGGCCAATACAGGGGCAGAGAATGGGCAGGATCTCACCGCTGGGTGCGCCCTGGCGTCTGGGGCGTGATGGGGGCTGGGGCTGGCGAGGAAGATGGGTCAGATCAAGGAAGGCCTGACCCTCCGTGGATAATGGGCGTTTACAGAGAAGGAAGTGGAAGATAACACAGATCTGCTGGAGCCGTTGTTCTCAAATGATGCAGAGCTTTAAAAAATGTATCAACCCAGCAAGTGCCCTCCTAGGTATTTACCCAAAGGATAAAAAAATGCAGATCCCAAGGGGCACCTGCACCCATGTTTATAGCAGCAAAGTCCACGATAGTCGAACTACGGAAAGAGCCCCATGTCCATCTACGGATGAATGGATAAAGAAGATGTGTCGGGTTTTCACCTGTATATAACGGAATACCAGCCAGCCAGCCAAAACAATGAAATCTTGAGATTTGCAATGACGTGGGTGGGGCCTGACCGTACCAGGTAAAGTGGAATACGTCCGAGGAACAAAAAACAGATGATCGCAACGCGTCTATGGAATTTAAGAAAGGAAACAGATATGGGAAGAGGGAAAAGAAGAAAGGGAGAGAGGAAAACAAACCTGAAGAGACCCTTAACTATCAGGAACAAACTGAGGGCTGCGGGAGGGAAGGGGGGAGGGGCATGGGAGGGGGTAACAGGCTGACGGGCATTAAGGAGGGCACTTGATGGAATGAGCCTGGGTGTTACATGTAAGTGATGAATCACTGAATTCTACTCCTGAAAACAAGACTAAACTCTATGTTAACTCGAATTTAAATAAAAATTTGAAAAAAAAAAAAAAAGGATTACTATTTTTTTAAAAAGCGTATCAATGCTTGGGTCCTACCCACAAAGATTCTGATTCAACTAGCCTGGTGTGGGACCTGGACAGCAGCATTCTTTTTTAGAAACTCCCCAGGCGAGATTACCGTGCAGCTGGCATGGACAAGCACTGGGCTAGAGGTCCAGCAGCTTCCAGCTCCGCGGTCAGTCAGGGCTCTTTCCTGGGCGTTGAATAATAGCAATTATTTCCCCTTCATTTTATGTATCAATTTTAAAAATGAAAAAAGAAAAGAAAAAGGGAAAAAGGGATGGGGAGAAAAGGCTCTCAGATCCACACATACACACATACCCCTATCTTTCAAATTCACCTCTTCACTAGAACATAGAGAATTCTAGCGATGGTTATGTGCTATGTATGCAAATTGATATGCAAAGTATCCTAATGAATGCAGATGTTAACAAATCCAAAGGGACCTTTACTTCTGGACAGACTGGGTAGGAAAAAAAAAACTGTGAAAGTCACTTTATTACATATTCTTTGAGACCATGATGCTTTGCTGGACAAGATCAACAAATCAAATAAGCTTCCTACAGGGCCTCAGGGAGCCAGCACACAGCAGGGGGAGTGGGGGGCATCCTGCGTGATCCCTTTTATCTGAAGAATTTCAAGCTTCTGAAGGTCATTTTACCGACAGATACGGAGTTCATAAGAACAGGTGCATCAGAAATAGTGACCCAGCAAACTTCCAGAAATCTAAATGGCTGGTGCTCTCCGGGTCACAAGGTCAGCAGACCTCGGTCACATCTACTGCCCCTTTGTCCTTCCTATGTCCCACAAGGACACCACTGACCGAGCTGCCTTCCCTCTTCCGACGCAGCGCTCTGTCGGCTGCCATGAATCGACCAGACTCGGCAACAGAATCAAAATCAATTTATGATTCCTGCCCCATAATTTAACACCACTTTAAAAAGAACCACTCACTAGGACTCCTTGGAAAGAGTACCAATTTGTACCAAGCAAGAAGCCCAAAACACTGATTCCATTCATTTAAACCAACAACATAGCCTTTTAGGTAAGTAGAAGTTGATTGACCAAAAAAATGTCTGGGGACATAAATTTTGGGGAAAGAATGAAATGCTTTTTTCACTCCTGCCAGAAGAGAAAGAAAAAATTAGGGTGGGGGGGAAACCCTCATCTTAAAACAGGCTTTGAACATAACGCCATGAATTCACCGCCATGCCAAGGGCCGGGTCTGTACGTCTCATTAGGATTTCCCCTGGGACTCACAGAAGAATTGCGAGAGGGCTACCTTCACCCCTCTGGCTCTTTTGTTCCTGTCCCCCCCCCAACATTTATTTATTTGGGGGCAGGGCAGAGAGAGACCCTCCAGCAGACTCCCCACTGAGCACACCGCCAGAAGCAGGGCTCGATCTCGTGACCCTGAGATCATGACCTGAGCCAAAATCAAGAGTTGGGTCTTCATTGATGATGCTCCCCAGGTGCCCTGGTTTCTGTTTTTCCATTATGTTACAGGACATCTAGGAAAGGTCAACTGCACGGCATGATACAAATAAAATGTATAAAAAATATTCTAAATGTATTTACCAATATTTGATCTTAAGCACCGACACCAGATCGTGATGGGGGACTGTGAGGTCATCAATAATGTGCCCCCTCTCAGTCAGGGGCTCTGAAAGCCCGAAGCTTCCCCGGGGGGGTTCGTGACTAACACCACAAACGTGTCCCGCGCTGTCTTCCACAGCTTCCCGTGAGGGGGACCAATGGTCACAGGAGACTTGAGGGACACAGCCCTGTGGCCAAAGGATGCCATCGAACATGGGCATGTATTCTGTCCTTTCAGGAAAGGAGAGCTGATCAGCTTGTTGAGAATGATCAAATCTGGGGCAGCCAGCTCAAGGCTACAGACATTTCCCAAGATGGATTTCCACCTGTATTCGTTACACAATCTATTTCTAAAAGGCAACCCGTCTTGCGGAATCACATTTACCTCACAGCCCACAAAACCTGTGGAAACCCGGCCGTGAACAAAAGATTCATGGGCTCCACTATGAAGAGGAGCAAAAAGATCTGGGTATACAAAATGGCCGTCCTAATGAGGCGACATGTTAGGGCCCCCTCAGCCACGGGGACAGAAGGCTGTACAGGTTCCCTTCTCCACCAGCCCAGGCTACTGTGACTAAACCCTCGCTCTGCCTTCCTCCTGGCCTTTCCCTGTACTGTTTGTCCTTACGGCAGGCCCCCCTTTGGCACACACGCTTGACAAGCTGTGAACTCAGGCATTTCAGTTACTTCTACTGACGAAAGCTCCTGTTGTGTGGAAGGCACCCCTGTGCCCACCGCTCCGTGGGTGAACTGCATTATACCTGCGAGATCTGCCATGGCTCTGGGGCCACCTGAGGCTTGGCACTTCACAGAAGTCTCCTCAGTGGTCTCGATTTGAAAGTCCTCACACCTTTCACCAGGCAGCCCGTAGTCACCTCCTCTGCAGTCTAACCCCAGGCCCCCTGAGCTATCTGGCAGCAGGGAGGTGAGGCAGCTCGGCTATGAGGGGAATGTCACCTGCTCTCGAGCTCCCCCCAACGCGGACCTGCTCTCACAGGCCTCCTCAGCTTAGTCAATATTTGTCCAGCACGCCCGGCCGAAGCAGAAGCATGATAACCACCTTCCGCCTGCTCCTCGTACTAGAAAACAAAACCCTTGACTCCATTTAAACATGAGTGATTAAATGAGACAACAATATGGCGGCAATTCACAATCGAGTTAAGGAAAGATCCTTCCATCTGGCTGGCTTTTAACTTTTTATTTTTTTTTCAAGATTTATTTATTTGAGAAAGAAAGACGGACCATATGTGACCAAAGGTAGGGACAGAGGGACAGAATCTCAAGCAGACTCCCCAGTAAGCCTGGGGCTTGATCCCAAGACCCTGAGGTCATGACCCGAGTCAGATGCTTAACCGAATGTGCCATCCAGGCGTCCCCATCTGGTTAGCTTTCATTTAGAGTCGGAGGAACGCAGCACAGGTAGGACTTTGAAGATTTAAAAATTCCCCCCCAACCTCTACTTCTACTTTCGTTCCTGTATCTTATGACCTCGGGGATTTAAACTACTCCATGACTTTCTTACTAAAACAGGTTCCATTTCTATTTAAGTGTCTTGGAAAGAAGAGAGCATGTTACCCACGTGAGTAACTCATCACCGTCCACAGCCAGAGCTACACACCAGATGAGGGTCCAAACCACAGGATGTACAAGGGAGTCCCACGGGCACCACCAGCAAGGCCACACCATTTTAACACCATTTTGCAAGAACAGAGATTTTTTCTTTGAGCCTCTTGGCACTTTTCCAACTTCATCAGGTCTTGGCCCGATGGCCAGGAATGAAATGCATGATAATGTATCACTGCTTGGGTATGTTCTACTCTAGACCAGGACTATCTGACGTGACGTTCTCCAGTCCGGATGTTCCACACCTGAGCTAACACAGTTGCCATGAACCATATGGCTGCTGAGACCTTGGAAGTGGCCGGTGCCACGGTTCATTTAATTAGATTTAATTTCAATTAAACAAATGCATGTGGCCAGTGACTGTGGTACTGGACGGTGTCTGTCAGACCGTGACACACACGGGGGATTACTTTATCTCAGCCAACCAGTTTCAGCAAATACCGTCCCCCACCCCATTTCACTGACGCCAAGGACTTACTAGCATCTTTCTAGCATCTTCCATCACTTATAGCTCCCACGCCCCTAACTGAAGAAAACACGGAGTCAATTCAATGGAAAAATGGGAAACATTAAAACTCCAGATTTCTAGTTAAAAAGCACTAACGCTGGACACGAGTTCAGTAAGTCGTCTTACCCCACCTGAGCGACAAACAAGTACTTTTTAAATTACGCACCATGGGGGCACCTGGATGGCTCAGTCAACGGGGGAACCCACTTTTGATACTGGCTCAGGTCATGATCCCAGGGAGCTGGGATCGAGCCCCACCTTGGGCTCCGTGCTCAGTGCAGGGTCTGCCTGAGAGTCTCTGTCTCTCCCTCTGAGGCTCGCCCCCCTTGCTCATGCTCTCTCGCAAATAAAATCTCTAAAAAGAAATAAATAAATTATCCATAGCGTGTAAGGGATACCGAAGTGGCTGTGGGGACACTTCGACGATCACACGTCAGGGCACACGCTGTACTCTGTTCAGGAGCAGGAAAGGTCAACAGAGAAGGCGTGACGGGGTGGGGGGGAATTACATTTTGCTTCCTACTCTAGGAAAAGCCTTTTCAGTGTCCACCCACCCAAGTTTGTTTGCTCTCTCTCCAGAGGTTCTGGTAAAGAACACAGAAGCGATTGTTCACCCCCCGCCCCCCCACCCCCGCCGCTGGCTCTCCTCAAACAGGGCTTTGTCTCCAGGCCTTCAGAGACGATCGCTCGCCCAGGAGAAAATGCTGCTGCGAAATCGGGCCACACTGCGTCTAGTCGGTGGCATTTACACAGATTCCCAGAAAGAAGTGACCGGGTCACCGAGCACTGGGGAGCTGAGAGCAGGGTTGGCCATCCCCATAGACGGAGAAGGTGGATGGTGGTAAAGGGGACTCGCCTTGAGGTGGGGGCGTGGGTCACAGCCCATGGGAGGTCCAAGAGCGTCCCTCAGCATGGGGACATGGCATGTTGCTGAGTGTGACGTGTATGCCGGCTGGCACGGAAAGTGCCACTGGAGGCAACTCACCTGTCATGACAGTTACTCTGTGAGCCTGGGATCCACCCACATTACACAGTAGGACCACAACGCACAGTAGGACCACCCACAACGCACAGTAGGACCGCTGAATCCTACCAGCAATGGAAAGCTAAGGCCAAATTCACAGACCCAGATCATCTCGAAAATCAGGCAAGTGTGAGATTTGGTTCTACTTTCAAAGATGTACATCCTTCCAAATTCTGAGTTCCTCTGCTACAGAGCAAAGAGAACAGAGAAGAAACAGACGCTAACATTCTTCTCACGCGCCCTGCGTGGGCTTTCCCTTCTCGAAACCGGCAGCCCCACTCTGCCCGCTGCTTCGCGCCCCCGCCACCTCCAAGTCATCCTTGACTCCTCTTTCTCTCACTCCCCAAATCCAATTCCTTACCAAATCCACTAAGTGCTACCTTCAAAACTCTGGGACTCCACTGCGAAGTGCCACCCCCTTGTCTCCAGGGAGGTACCACAGCGCTCTAACTGGCCTCCTTGTCCAGCCCCTGAAGTCTGCTCAACTCTGCAGCAGATATGGACCTCATATGGGGTCCAGTCAGATGACGCCACTCAGAATACCTAAACTCCTTCTCCTGGCCTACCAGACCCCTTGTCATGTCTCTGGGCACGTCACCCATTTCCTCTCTCACTCCTATTCCAGCTACTGTGGCTACCCTGCTTTTCTCAAATACATCTAACACACTCTGACCTCAGGACCTTTGCATATCTTCCTACTGCTCTCTGAAATGACTTTCACCCCCAAATGTAGGACTTACTCCCTCACTTGCCCTCAGCCTCTAAATGTCATATTACCAGAGGCTTCCTTAACAGGTTTACACAAAATATGGACATAAAAACATACACCACTACACACACACTCTTTCATTTTTCTCTTTTGCATTTAGTACCACTTGGCATATGTTTGGTTTTATTTCTAGTCTTTTCTACTGGAATATAAGTTCCATGGGGACACGAGTATTCTGTCTGTCTGGTTAACTGCTATCTCCCCAGGGCTCACCTACCACACAGCAGGTGTTCAAAACATTTGTCTGTGGGGTTTCTCTTTGAATATTTTCATTGGTTCTCTACAAAGCAGAATTCTCTCAAGATGAAGTTCATGCGATGTAAAGGTCATCAGGAAGACTCAAATAAGTTATAGGCCAATTTACTTATATAAAAAGCAAGTGAATTTAGGACAATATAGTTCTGCATACTTGCCTCTGGACTGAAAATTAGGTTCACCAATTCCTCAATGAGCTCCTTCTCTGAGGTGCCCCACTGGGCTGCTCTGGTCAGAGGTGGGACTCTGGCTCTCCCTCAGTGGCATACAATGAGGGTATCCCCCCAAAGCTTTGGGGGTCTTGGCCTGTCCTCTCCCCTTTAAAAAACAGAAATGCCCACGATACACATCTACTTCAGAGGGCTTTTTGTTAAGATGTGAAAATAAATGCGTGTGGGTGTATGTGTGTGACAAACACTTCATTTCTGGGTCAAGAAGTTTATTCCACATGGAACACCTGACTGGCTCAGACGGTAGAACACATGACTCTTGATCTTGGGGTCCTGAGTTCAAGCCCCACTGGATACAGAGCTTACTTTAAAAAAAAAAAAAAAAAAAAGGTTGATTCAGTTTATAACACTAAATTTCCTTCTCTGTCACAAACAAGTGGGCCGTGTGCTCCTCCAGGCCACCTCCCCAACTTCGTCACCCCAGGAGGCTGAATGCCCCAGAGACAGCAGACTTGTCCCTTAGGTTCACCTGTCACATGCCCAGGACATTGCACACAGAGCCTCAAACACAGCGGAGGCTCCAGTCAACGTGTGCGGAGCGACGGAGACACCAGAGCCGACTGGAGCCTCCAAGGGCTGGAGACCGACCACCTTCAGGTGGCAGGGGTTCCATGGCACACTGGACAGCATGTGGGACACGGCTTCTCTTTTTAGAGAAAGTGGACTGAACAGTGGACTGTTTCCCACTCATTTCCAGGACAGAAGTCCGCAGCTCGTTGACGCTTCCCGTGCTCTTTCTGCACCGGCTAATTTTAATTGCATCTCATCGGGTCCCTTCGGTAATAGCCGGTGACAGTCCCAGATGCCAGGCCCTGGCAAGAGCATCTGCTTCTCCCCTCAGGATTAAACTAAACGACTTAACCTCCAGGACGGCGGGCCCTCCTCTCGAGGTCTGCGGAACAAAAAAGCTTACACCACCGTCCGGGCCAACAGCCCCATTAAAAACCCCAGTGCTCGGAGCATCGATTTAAATCTGGATGGTCACTTCCTTGAGAGCCGGGACCTCATCTCCTGTATGGCTGTCCCAGGGGCCCCACACGAGACCCATGCCCAGTTAGAGCTCAGTGAAAGTTTGCAGAAAGTCACCGGATGTGAAAGTTTGCAGAAAGTCACCGGATGTGAAGTACAGGGCCCGGGAAACATACAAGGCGGCCGGACTAGCGCTCAATAGGAACGAGATGGCTTTCCGTTTTATGGGTGACCCCTTCGGATTTCCTCTGTTGTGCTTAATTTCCTTTCAGTACTTTGCATGAGCCAAAGTACCACTCCAGTCCCTTCTTATTTTGGACAACGACGAGGCTAGCTTGACTTGCCCATGGCGTACGGATAACCAGGTTGGGCACATGATTTCCCGTCTGTGGCCGGATCCAGCATGCTCCCTCAGTTCTTGGCACAGGGCTCACCCGGCGGGGGAAAGTGCCCGCTAATGGTCGGTGGGATGGATTCCAGGGGTAGCTGACAGCTGACACTATCTGAGTGCACAGGATGGCCAACATCAGCGAGTTAGAAAATAAAACACCCTACGGAGTCAAACTGCTCAGACGCAGAAAACATTAGGGCAGCGGCTCCTCTAGAACACCCCGAAATAGAAATTCGTAACATATGATGGGCCCAATTAAGACATTTGGGAGCTTGATAAAAATAAATAATTATGTAATGGAAAGTAAGCTGTGACCATTTAGAATCAGGAATTCAAATGCCGTGGAGGCCAAGAGGCCACCGAATGCAGAAACTTCCCTCATCCCATCTCGGACACACCGTGGAAAGCGGGTGTCACCACCTCCATCAACGCAACGTTTCCACATGCGGGCACCACTCAGCGTGAGATGGGCCACGCACCTGTTCCAGACGTGCCCTGTGGCATGGTAGATTCTGAGGCTAACATGGTAGGGAGACATCGCTTCTGTCCCCGGGAGTCTCAGAACCTACTGGAGAGGAAAATTTTAAAAACTGTGCAGGTGAAATGGCCAGCAAGAGGCACAGAGAGGCTATGGGGACGCCGAAGAGGAACAGCACACACACAAGAAATCAGGAAAGGCTCACAAAAAGTGACAGCACATGAGCTCCATATTGAAGTTTCGCCCAAGAAACAAGGGACCAAGACACCCCAAGGGAGCCCAGACACGAAGGCTAGGAAGCACGAGGAGCACAGGGTATCTGGAAGGGTATTGAGCGGCCCCCATCAGTTCACGAAGGGCCCAGGAAACAGGAAAAGCTGTTAGGATTTTGTCCCCGACGTGAAGGAAAACTACCGAGGAACGATGTACTCAGAGATGCATCAATGGACCTACAATGTCACTCATCACTCTTGATGGTGCTTCTGGCGAGCTCAGAGTCCGTCCTGGCCTACAAACCTTAAGCGCCACGAGGGCCCGGTTTGAGTCTGTTTGGCTCACCGTGTTCTCATTATCTGGTACGGTGCAGGAGACGGCGCCGGTGTTGAACAGACAGCGAGTGAATGAACGAACCCACCTGTGAGTGGACTCCAGCGCGTGGACTGAACGGGGGACACTCGGGGAGGGGGACAGACCAGCCTGTGATAGGATTCCTCTAAGCCTGATAATGGGAGAAATCCCAGCTGCCCCTCAGGTGTGGTCTGGGAGGCTAAGAGGACAGGAGAGTGAGGACAGCGATTTTAAGAAGTCTCAGGACAAGGCGACAGGGACAATTAGGGAAAGTGAATTGAGTTTTAGAGATCCCGAGCTTGGGAGGTCGAACATCCATGGACCAGCAGAGGGGAGCTGTCAAATCAAGCGTGAGTCTGCTTACATGTAGAGGAAGATGTAGCCAGAAACATATACAGGTGGCCACAGGAAGGCCACGGATGGGGCCACGAGGCCACGGGGGAGGAGCTTCGATCCAAATGTTGTGAAACCTGGATAGGTTTTGTACCACAGAATGACTCCCTTTGAGTTGACTGTTAATACCACCAACAGTGGCCACAAAGCAACAACCAATCTTAATGAGCCATTTGCTGTAAGAATTTCATTTTCAGCTTTTAAGACTGGTAATAGCTGAAGCATGAACTAGATTATCTCCATAAGGGAAGACGGCGGTTTGAATGCCAGCTCTTCGTTTAAAAAGCAGTTGAGCACAAATATGCCTAACGAAATTATCCCAAAGTCAGACGCAAAAAAAGACCGATGATCACTCTTTTCATTACAGCCAGGATCCACTCAGGTCCTGAGTCTCCACAAGAACAAGGGAGCAGATTATAGGAGAGATAATGAGCGTGTTTTAATGTCTCGCACGCACCTGGCTTGCTCAGACTGTGAGTGACGTCACTAAGCAGGGCTGCATCTTCCCACAGCCTCTTTGAGACGAAGAAAAAGCACTCAGAAAATTCTCAATGAAATCAGATGAATAGCCGATCCGGTAGAAAGAGAAATGTCGCTATGGAAAGAAGCTGGGATTCACGACCAGGAAATCTAAATTGATCCTCTGTATTTCGATTTTGTTAACTCCTGACAAGTAAGAGAATCTACGGATTTGGCATCAGGGGGTGGGGGGTGGTAGGGGCGGAGGAGACTCTCTTCCATCTTAGAATTTAGGAAAAATTTTAAAACATGTACATGTTGCATTTTCTTCCCTTCGAGACTTTAACGGCTGTATGAAGTCTGATAAGGGGAAATGTACACCATTACCATCTGATCATCTACTTTATTGAATGGAGGAAGGTCAATGAGAACATTAGCACTGATTTTTTAGGTACTAAAATCCTCGCGTATTTTTGAAAGTAGCAACATGGAAGCAGCTTTCCAAATCCTTTACCCTGAAATCAGCTCATAGGACCAGACACAGTGTTATACAGAACCCCATGCCGTTTTCAGGTCCAGGGGAGCTCATCTCTGCTCTGGGAGTGAATTGTTTCCATCTATCCAACAGGGAATGAGTACTTCTCAGCATTAAGAGTATGCTGGGCCTTAGCTCAAGGGGGGGGCGGGGGT
Organism: Mustela erminea; assembly: GCF_009829155.1. Classification (NCBI taxonomy): domain Eukaryota; kingdom Metazoa; phylum Chordata; class Mammalia; order Carnivora; family Mustelidae; genus Mustela; species Mustela erminea. Next base: position 12,569,022 of record NC_045628.1, read on the forward strand.
CAGTTGCCAGCAGCTGGGAAGGAAAGATAGATCCTTGTGCCTGGTGTTAATCTCAAGCTCATTCAATTTACCCTAAGGCACAGGAGAGCCTCTGAATATTAAAAATTAACTTTCTCAACTCATTATGGACCAAACTTCACTTGCAAATATAACCAGCAAGAGCCGTTGAGGGAGGAAGGGAGTCGGCCATCCAGCTAAGTAATTGGAATTCATAATTCTGAAAAGCCCAGGAATCCCTCACAGACTTAGGAGAGTAATAAAGGCAATGTGTTCAGCCAACCCATTATCAAGGTTGTCAAGCGTTATCACTATTTTTACGCAGTATCCTTGTGTCTACAGAAGCCAGCTAAACCCCCTGGTTTTGCGGGGAGGATGGCACTCAATTTCTAGCTCTGAGGTTGGTGTGAATGAACATTTTTTCACGGAGTTAGTATCCCTGCCTAGGTGCTGGGAGGTGATGGCAGGGTTGGGAGGGCGCAGGGAGGAAAAATTATCATGGGGCTATCATCTACTGACTTTTTAAGACATTTGCACACAGAGGGGAGGTGGTAGCAATGGTTATCCAAGAGCTAAGTTTTCTTCAAGGATAGGAATGTTCTAGAGTAATCTCTACTGTCCAATATGGCAGCCACTATGTAACTCAGGAATAGTTCAATTGCATTTAAAGTTAAATAGCCACATGGGGCTGGCAGCTACCCTACTGCACAAGGTAGACTTAGAGGACTCCAGCTCGGGGCGCCTGGGTGGCTCAGACAGCTCACGTCATGATCCCAGGGTCCTGGGATCGAATCCTACAACTGGCTCCCTGCTTAGCAGACAGCCAGCTTCTCTCTCTCCCTCTCCCCACTGCTTGTGCTCTCGCACAGGCATACACCCTTGCTCTCTCAAATGAATAAATAAAATCTTTTAGAAAAAGAAGACACAATCTAACTTTTGTCAGCTGATGATCCAAATACAAAATGCTAACTTTGAAAATTTTAGTATTTATTTTTAGGATTAAGAAAAGCGTACATCCTTCGGTGTAATCGGCAAAAATGCACATGTGAGGCAGTCTGTCACCAACTCCTCAATCTTCACCTTCAGAGATATCCAGACCAACCACACTGAGCACGTTTTCGGTCAAAGGTATATCAATTATATTAAAATATAAATCTTTAGTTTTAATTTTTTCCAAAGAAAAAGCAAATACCTAGGAAAATAGAGAAGCGGCTGATGAATCCAGAATGTTTTTCAAAAAACAAAAAACACAACGTGTTTTTTTTTCCCCCAAAGATAAGAAACAAAATAAAGTTTCTCTGAGTCCCACGATGAATCTCAGATTTGGCTACTGTCATGCCGAATGACTTGGACTCTGTCCAGTTCGGTGGCCTCGCGCCCTACGAACTTGCCTGCTCACACACAAGGTCTTCTGGGTGATTATACTAACACCACAGGAAACTGTTGGTTCCTTAGGTGCCACCAGGTGTGACACGTTCCAGAAGGAAAGCCTACTGTATCCTACTCCTCTGAGGGGCTAGAGGATAGGACAAAACCCCACCTAATTTTAGACTGTCTTGACAGTCGTTTTTCATAGATGGGTTCGTCTCAAACTTCCCTCTGGTTTTCTCCTCAGGATGGATCAAGATGTCCTCATGTTCCTTATGAAAATTTCAAACTAAGTCAAATTACAGGAAAGCCACTTTTTTCCCCCACTAAAGCACATACACCGATTACAGCACTTATGTAGAATTATCCTGTTTAATCAAGCCAGAAACCATCCTTTTTAAAACACAGAAAGAGAAATTCTCTTTATTACAGAGAGACATGCGTAATAACTTGGGTGTACTTCGTCTGTAGTTATTTCAGTAAAATGCACATCCAAAGACGGTAGATACAATGACATCCTGTATTCACAACAATGTCAAAAAATAAAGCACCCAACAATTTTCTCAAACCCCCCTTTTAAGATCAAATCTCTTTTAATCCTCTTTGATAGAAATCATTCCTAAGTATATTTATAATTCCTTGGGTTCTTAAACAGAGGAGGACTGAATTTTAAATTTTTTATTCAACATCCCTCAAAGCCAGAACATCAGCTATCAGTTCTCACGGCTTGCTTTGCCCCATCTCCTGGTTTATAGCTTCCAATTCTCTATGTACTAGGAGCAGTAATTAAGCCTGTGTAGGTTAACTGAGTTAATCATGATCTGAATTGAGGAACCAAAGAGCAAAGTACAGGGCTGCGAGGCGAGGATTTCTGCCAAGCAAAGCATACGGGAGGACCACAGTCATATCCCACCCACCCTCCCTGGCATGGCCATTCGCATTAAAATGTTTTTCAAGGGCCAAAGAAGCCAGAGAAGCCAGAAGCATGAGCCCCAAACGACACCACAAGTCCAAATTTCAATTAATATAAAATTAACCAGTTAATTTACCATTTGCCAGGATTGAGTTTACTAGACAATTCTAGCAACAATCAGAAGTGCATAGCTCATCAATAACTTGGCGATGCCTCAGCTATAAATTCTCCAACACCAAAGGGTTGTCATCTTTAATGTTAGTGACCCCACAGCAAACTTTCTTTTTGCAGCTAGCCCCATTTAATTTTTCCCGCTGAGGGGCGCCTAGGGGGCTCAGTGGGTTGAGATTCTGCCTTAGGCCTGGGTCAGGATCTCATTCAGGGTCCTGGGATCAAGGCCCGCACAGCAGGCTCTCTGCTCGGGAGGGAGCCTGCTTCCTCCCTCTCTCTCTGCCTGCCTCTCTGCCTACTTCTGATCTCTCTCTCTCTCTGTCAAATAAATAAATAAAATCTTTAAAATAAAAAAAATTTCCCACTGAGATTAGCTAGTGCTTAAAGCATTTGGGGGATGCTTTCAGTGCCTTCCTTGTGCTTATTTAGAGGGAGGTGGAGACGGGGAGTGAGGGCGGATTGTGTGTAGAGCAACAAGGAAATGCAAGTCAGGGGCTGACAAGTGCCCGAAACCAAAGAGAACAGTAATGACTAGACCATCAGTGCCCCTCCACAGTTACTCCTCTGAAACCTGGCTTTCTAAAACAAATGATTTTTTTTTTATCAGCTATTAGCAATAAATGTAAATGTTCTCTTGCTTCTGTTTTTCTTAATTATAATTATCAAAAAAATTTAAGATAGTATTACACAAAGTCCTTTACAAATCTACCCATTATCTCTACTTTTACTTTTCTTTGTGGGAACCCAGCCATCTATGGGCCATGGATAAAATACGAACCTAACCGAGTGGGTCTGTAGCACGCCATAGCAATAATACAGTGTTCTCCTAAAAACAAAAACACAGAGTCCATGATATTGGGCAATGCATGCACAAGTTCCTTACTGTAAATCTCCTTAATTTATCAAACCTGGAGTTTAAGGAAGCATGGGCACACAGAAACCACCCAAGGTCTGGGCTTAATGATTAACTTGTTCGTGTTGCTCATTCCACCAAACACAGACACCAAGTGCAGAGTGTCCCAAAGGGCACTGTTTCACTTTGCAAGCACAACACAGACACCCGGGGTCCAATAGGACTGGGGACATGCAGGAGGGGCACCTGACCACCCAGGAAGGCCCGGAGGGCTTCCTGCAGGAAGAGGCATCTCAGCCAACACAAAGAGCGAGCCTTGGATGCACCCTAGGCAGAGCGCATTCAGGAAAGCACAAGGTTGCGTGTGTGCCAGGCCCAGGAGCTGACGGGTCCATCAATTTAGGGAACCCACTGCAGTGGATGTGGGGCTGGAGTGGGAGAGGCAGCAGAGGAGAAGCTGGAGAGACCACAGTTCCTGAAAGCCTGTTAAGCAGAGTGAGGAGCCTTCCTGGTGAAGCCACTGGCCGGGGTCTGAGATAAAGTAACAGAAGTGCAGGTAGGGCAAGAGAGAGAAGAGGAAGGGCAGGCAAGATGTCTGAGGGAGGAAGGGCGTGGGTGGGCGTCAAAGGGGCACAAAGTTTGGGAATGGGGACACTAATGTCACAATGGTGATATCTGGCAGGAAAGGAGCCAGGGCAAAGGGAGAGGCCCAGAATCCCTGAGAAAGACATTCCAGTCATTAGAGCAGGCCTCTGAGGACCGGAGGGCAGAGGCCAGAGAGGGAGGAAGAATGTCCTAGGAGAACCCCAGCTCTGTCCCCAGACTCGTAGCCTTGGACTGTGTCCGTTCTCAAGATCATCCATTCTTACCCAAGCCCCTAGGTGTGCTATTGCCAATGCAGGGGATGGCAGGAGACACGCCTCCCATGGGAAGAGGGGACCCAGCTCAGCCGAATCTCTTCTCCAGCTCTGCCCACCCTGTAGCCCCCACCCCACTGGCCTTTTACAATCTAATTAAAATGAAACAAAACTAGAAATGCAGTTTCTCAGACCCAAGAGCCACATTTTAAATGGCTACCCAAAGTGGCTGGCACAGATCTTTTCCTGAATCACAGAAGTTCAGCCAGAACTGGGTGGAAAGGGTTTCAAGTAGCATATGAAAGGGGTGAAGAAATTTGATTTGTTTCATAAAAAGGTAGAAATTTCACCTTATCACAGGGTACTTTAATGTGCTCAGTGAAGGGGGGGGCACCCGGCTGGCTCAGTAGAGCATGCGATTCTTGATCTTGGGGTTTTCATTTTAAGCCCCACATTGAGCTTGGGGCTTATTTACAAAATAAATAGATAAATAAATAAATAAAGGTAAAATGCTCAGTAGAGGACCAATGTAGAAAACAGAAACACTAGTTCGACATTCTCTTGAATACATAAAATACTCAAAGAACTACAGCTGAGGGGCGCCTGGGTGGCTCAGTGGGTTAAGCCGCTGCCTTCAGCTCAGGTCATGATCTCAGGGTCCTGGGATCGAGCCCCACATCAGGCTCTCTGCTCAGCAGGGAGCCTGCTTCTTCCTCTCTCTCTGCCTGCCTCTCTGCCTACTTGTGATCTCTGTCTGTCAAATAAATAAATAAAATCTTTAAAAAAAAAAAAAAAAGAACTACAGCTGAAACGATACAATACACTTCAAATGTTGGCACTTAGGCTATTTTTCTCTCCAACGTATGTAAACTTAGTATTTATTTATTATGCTGTCAGTGTGGATAAATACGATGACAATAGTAAAACACTGCAGCCTCGTCAGAGTAGGCATCGAAAGCCTTCAAACATTTTCACAATTCAGGTTTTTAAATTTATGACATATTCCAGGAAACCAGGAGGTAGGAAACCAGAATCGACAACTTGCTGAAAGTGGCATTAGGAAGTGTTCGATCTGGCAAGTCCTGGGGGCCTCCTACCCAGGTTTATCGATGAATACCAGTAGTTGTGCCAACAAATCAATGTTGAATATGCAAATATGGTGGAGAGAATCTCTGTCTGAGGGTCTATCCCCAAGCCTGCACCCAGGAGGTGCTCACAGCAGGCTTCCCTTATAAGGCCCAGTACCACCCATCCCCCACCCCCACAATACAAGCCCAGGAACAGCAATCAGAAATTGCTGGAACAAATGGGATCAATGTATGTGGTTATGGGTAATCTTTTAATAAATGATGATTTTTTTGTTTTTTGAGATTTATTTTAGAGAGAAAGCTTGGGGAGAGGGGCAGAGGGAGAGAGCAGATCTGAAGCACACTCTGAGCTGAGCATGAGCCCTACGTGGAGCGCGATCCCACGACCCGGAGATCATGACCTGAGCTAAAACCAAGAGTCGGAGGCTCCATGCTCAACCCACTGCCCCGCCCAGGTGTCCCTGATGAGGGAAATTAAATGCTTCTTCCCAGAGGAAATCCAAGAGCTCAGGTATGGTCTGAGGCCATATCCTGATTTGATCCGACAAATCACTTTAAACACAATAAATACTTGTATTTATAATGTTGAGGCTCTTCTCTCAAGGAGCTTTTGCCACCAAAACAAGTTATCAGAAAATTAAGAACCCAGGAGCAAACAACCCTGCGTATCAACAGCAAGCACAATCGGCCCCTCTTCTCCGCCCCTTTCTCCCAGCCACGCCCACGACGCTGGAAACGCCCCCAGTGCCCGGGTGGGGCCGGTAGCGGGAACGCCCCTCGCCTCGCTCGGGGTTGGAGGGGGGGTCCTCCCTCAGGTCTCAGGAAGGGCATGGGGGTTTGCTCAATCTGTCCAGTTACATTATGGAGCCAAACCGCTCCTTAAACCCCTGCGCTCTGATAGGACAATTCCATCCCTGCCATTCTGAGGTCCGGATCTGATCTATTTCAGTCCTTCTGGACACCCAAATCCCACTGTAAAAACCACCTAACAACACTAAAGGCCATTTTAAGTAAGATGAAACGTTAGCCATGTTGCCAGGGGCCCTAACACAATTACTTACAAATGTGTTTAGGTGCTCTGTTCTGTTTACTGGTACAATATTTTCACATCGCTTTCACACTCAGGGCTGAGGTCTCATCCCCTATCCTGCTTTTCCTCAGTTACTATTATGCTATAATAGATGAATCAACAGCTCTTATGAAATAGGCAGAGGGGAACACAGTGTCCAAGGAGGAATTCTTGTTCGACATCGCTGGTTACAAATCCTGGACACCCCAGGCAGAATCCACAGGCTCTGGGGCTTCTCAATGTCTTTTTCAGAGTCTCTGCAACACTCGATAATCTAGAAACTGATCTAGAAACTGATCTCGTCCTTGGCATTTTGGGTCCTCATTTCATCAACTACATTCATCAAGGGAAGGCTGAACACAGAGTTTCCAGCCTCCAATTATGCTTAAAGACAGCGGTGACAGGCACGGAGCCATCCGCGCTGGCCAGACCTGCCACCGCGGGAGCTGCTGTCAGCATCAGAGCTCTAGTCCATCAGCCCGGCGCCTTGCAAGAAGGAAGAGACTCTGAGCTTTTGATCTACCCTGTCCCCCACCTCTACTAGTTTCACGGGCAGATGGTGACTTTTGGAGCTTCTCAGTGTAAACACTTATATAATGCATTAATAAATGCAGGCCTGAGTGTTTCATGTTTCTACACTATATTTAAACATTACGCCAATCACACTGCCTCCAACCCAGAAAGTGACGGGGTGGGGTTGGGTGGGGTGTTAGATGTTAGCCGTTCATCAGTGGAAAGTGTTATTCTGTTTTCAGGCCAAAGCGATCAGCCACCAATGCCAACCACTCGCTGGGAAAGCAGGACACTGTATACAAATTAATTGTCACAGCTCAGTCTTTCACAGATACAAAAGGGGTGGGGGGCCGTGATTCCCTTTCAAAATCCAAAAATGTTGGGAATCCCTTTCCTTGGCCAAGCAGTTTCCATCCTAGAAACTCATCACATTTTGCCTTGAGGGAAACAATTAAATCATTATTTTTGTTGATTATTTTTAAAACATACCTAATTATCACCAACCTCAGCAACGATCACTCGTGGCCAGTCCTATTTCATTCATATCCCTAACCACACTCACACACACCCACTTTACATGGCAGAAAATCCCAGGCACCATTTATTCCATGAATGAGGAGCCCAGTGTGTTAGGTCTACTTTAGAATGACAAGAGCCTGAGTTCACTTGTTAACGTTTATAACATTCTGGGACATTAGAAGGCATTAACTTGCTATTGAATCACATGTAGGAAATTAAAATGAACCACTCCCTCTGACCACTTACAGCCATAGAGTTCATTTGGAAAAACATTTGCCAGACGAATACAATGAATTCACCGATCCACCCCAGGACAGCAAGATGAATACAGTTTCGTCTAGATGAAGTTCACTCTTTTTAATAAAAAGTGTGAAATTTAATAAATTTTAATGAATTTTTAATAAAATCATATTACTTGGGAACTAACCAATCAGCCAAGTATCTACTATTTGACCAGAGTTAACTCAAAACTCAAAAGAGAAATGATTGCTCGTATTTACTTGATGGGCAGATGAAATCCTAACTTTTTTTTTTTTTTTTTTTTTTTAAAGCAAGCCCCATGCCCCATGTGGGGCTTAAACTCATGAACCTGAGGTCAGGATTACATACCCTACAAACTGAGCCAGCCAGGTGCCCCCAAACGCCTAACACTTTTTTTTTTTTTTAAGATTTTACTTATTTATTTGACAGAGAGAGAGAGAGATCACAAGTAGGCAGAGAGGCAGACAGAGAGGAAGAAGCAGGCTCCCCACTGAGCAGAGAACCCACCGGGGCTCAATCCCAGGACCCTGAGACCATGACCTGAGCTGAAGTCAGAGGCTTAACCCATTGAGCCACCCATATGCCCCAAGCCTAACATTTTTAAGGAGGTTTTTAGTTATGTGAATGGTACTGATACCTTTCTTTTGACATGTAAGATTCTGGATGGTCCAGATCAACATGGGAGCGGATTAATCACAATTTTGCTAGTATTCAATGCTTAACTGAAATCCTCTCCCTGGCCCCTCTGATTTTATGAGGTAAGAAATGGCAAAGGGACAAGGGAAGGGGAGAGAGAAGGAACCAATCTTAAAAGACTTGCTTCTTTGAAATCTAAAGCAAAGCAAAAATTTTCAGATAAGCCCCTCTCCTCCAGGTAATGAATGCATAAGGACCAGCCCCTGGCCCCCTCAGTCTCTCCTGATCAGGAAAGGGAAACATGAGGTCAGTTAGGAGCCCGTGCAACTCTCCACTTCAGACAAAGAGAAACTCACCAGCCAGCAATGCATTTCCCAAACCAAGCATGCCCGTGTGCACACCAAAAGCTCCAGGGAACTTCCCTGAATATTTTGGGGGATACCTTGTGTTTTTGTTTTCCATTTCTCAGTCCTTTAAATTTTTTCTCTACAGGGTCACCCCGGCAAAATGACCAAGTTTAATAGAGGATGCCATCTGAAAAAAGTGTGAGGAGGGGGGAAAAAATGAACAAAATAACAAATCCATGCATGCATTAGTGGAGATAGGTGTTCACACTGAGGGAATGTCTCCTTGGAAAAGGTCAAGGTTAGCAGCCACACCTGGTAAACTTTTTTTTTTTTTTGTCCCCAGCCACGCAAAACATTAGGTTTTGCCACTTTATAAACAAAGGCTGATTCTTTCCTGAGCTACACCATTCCTATATTTCCGTTGGTAGTTGAGAGAAGACGGGCTTTGCCAGGAGACATGCAAGGTTCAAATCCCTGCCCAACTGGTCCTTCCACGGTTTAACCTTGAACTCCTCCCCTGAAGTCAGAACCGTCAGTCTTCACAAAGCTTCGTCTGTGTGGTCTCTGAACTTCTATTTCCCTACACACAGGAGAGATTAGCTACCTCACAGCAGCAGCTATGTAAGCAACACATTTTACCATTCTGTTCAACATCAGAAGACCGATAATTCTTGAACGCCTAGGGGCCAGACACTACTGTGGGCAGAAAGCAGGAGCCACTGCCCTAGTAAGGGCTCTAAGCAAAACTGAAAATGCTCGCTTCCAAAACCCTCTCACAGTCCAGCCACTGGCTTCTTCCTGCCCCCCTGGCTCCAGGCTCCAGTCCCAGCTCGGTAATTATCACTAATTATCTCTGAAATGTGAGCTGATAAGAGTTCAAATGCAAGAGTGGCAATTGTGGCTTCAGACAGCCCCAGAGACAGACATCACTAGTCCAACCCAGCACCAGTGACCCTGAACTCCAACTCCGACCCTGCAGACAGACATCACTAATCCAGCAACCCTGAACTCCAACTCCAACCCCACAGACAGACTTCACTAATCCAGCCCAGCGCCCGTGACCCTGAACTCCAACTCTCTGGACAAGATATCCAAGCAAACACTACCAGTTACACAGCTGGCAAAACGGCAACCTATTAAGTGATGTTCTTCCCACGTATTCGCACTTAAATACGGGGCCCCTGAGGACTGAGACATAAAGATCCCTTAGTCTCCCAAACACAAACAAAGGTCAAGACAGAAGTGAGAGGGAAAACCGAGGGGAATGCATTTCATGATTGGGTCCCCATGTGAAAATTTTCTTTTAAACTATTCTAACTGTTGGGCTATTTACTCGAGTGCAAAGAGTGCTATTTGCGGTACTTTTAAAATAATACATAATCATCAGTGTACCATGAGCTAGACGCATCAAAGTGCCGTGAGTCCCAGGACACGGGCTTGCCCGCGTTAAGCCCAGCAGAGGCAGCAAGCTGGGAAGGCGGCTTCAGCAAACGGCACCAAACGCTTCCCTCATCGCTCTCGCCTGTATGTGCAACAGCGTCGTCCCTTGTGTGACTGTGGGAAGAACGTCTTCATCCTTCCAAACCCTGGGCTCCAGCAACAGAGATTTCAGGTCTGCGTTGCGAAGTGCTGTGTCCCCAGCGACCAGCCCAGCGCCGAACCCTCAGCTGACTCTGAAATACCCAGGGAGGAAAGCCGCAGTTCCTCCGCGCCCCTGAGTAACTGCAGGAAGGCTGGTCCCAACTTTTCTGTGGTGCTGACTTGAGTCACTGTGACACCAGCACGGGTCCATACTACTACTCACAAGGAGAGAGAGCTCGAACAGCCTCCATCCGTCTTTCCCTTCGTCGCGAGTTCCGATTCAGAGGACGACAGTGTGAAGCCAGAGGGGAAATCATGGCACATAATTATATGAAGAGAGCAGCTTCCGAGATTCATGCACTGGCCTTCCGATCTCGGGCCACCGCATCACCAGGTCCCCACGCTGTCACCACCCTCAAAGGAGTGATTCACCAATTTATTAAAAAAAAAAAAAAAAAAGTGGGGAGGAGGGGAGAAAGGAAGGCAAAGAAAAGCTAACACACACTCAGCTTCTTGGCCACCTCAATTCTCAGGCTAAGAAAACGGCTCTCATCAGATAAGAAAGGTCACTCCATAACAGAGAGAGACCATAACAATATTCACATTTTCTTATCATTCTTGTGGAAAAGACCCATAGGCTCAAAGTGGAGTCATTTGCCCCCAGGACAGCAAATCCAGACTTAATTGCAGTTTCAGCCTCTTCAGAAGTAAAATTTAAAGCCAGTCAATTTGGAATTTTCTGGAAACACCAAGGAGGTAATCTGTCATATGGGCCCTCCCTGTCCTCCTAAAGGAAGAGGAGTTACTCCACGTGATTAGACACTCCCCCTGCCCTTCCCACTAAGGGAAGGTGATCGTGCCTAGAACAATTCTTTTCTCTTGCTAATAACTTCCTTGACCCATCGTCCTTCCTGTAAAAATCTTCTATGTTATATGATTCCTTAGAGCATCCCTCTACGTGCTAGATGGGATGCTGTCCGATTCAGAAATCGATTAAATAAAGCCAATTACATTCTTCAAATTTACTTGGTTGAATTTCAAGTTTCCCCAGCACGCTTTGTGAGGCCCTCGTGAAGCTGCTATTTGAACTCATTCACGTCTCTACATCTGTTAATCACAAAGGAACCCTCGAGATCCCACAGATGCCCAACATCTAGGAGAGGAGTGAACATTTACCAGAATGGCTTTTTCCAAGAAAAACATACTGCGGCTTTATAAATCACTAATAGTTTAAAAACCAAGACCCAACAAAGCCCGTGTACACGTATATTTAAAACCAGATGTGCAATCTCGTATTGCCCACATGAAGAATTTAGGACAGCCCACAAGAGCTTTTGAAACTAAGAACAGAACACATTTTACCAGATTTCCTAGTCATGTGTTATTGAAGATACATTAACAGCTCAGCCTCCACAAAGAACCGTGATAGACCCTGACCAAATGGGAAAGGGTTATAATGGTTTATTACACATCTTCCTAGCGGTCGAATGTGAAATCTGCTATTAAAAATTGACTCTGCGTTAACCTAGGATCCTACTGGGTCCCAAACCTTTTCCCCTGGATGCAGTATGATGGGCTTGGTGGTTAACTCTTAAATAACCACTGATTTTTATTCTACCTAAAACCAGACTTTTAATACACCTGCACTTAGTTGGTATGTTTCAAGTAACCAAGTTAAAAACATTTTGTTGTAGAGGCGCCTGGGTAGCTCAGTCGTTAATCGGCTGCCTTAGGCTCAGGTCATGATCCCAAGATCCTGGGATCCGGTCCGGCATCAGGCTCCCCTTTCAGTGGGAACCTGCTTCTCCCTCTCCCATTCCCCCTGCTTGTGTTACCTCTCTCGCTGTGCCTCACTGTCAATAAATAAATAAAATCTTAAAAAAAAATTTTTTTGTTGCCTAAATTCTCTCCTCCCTGACCACTCCCTTAACAAATAGTAACGAGTCAAAGAATCAAGCAGTCACTGAAAGCATCCTGTTGGCCCATGAAAAGGTCAAGGTTCCTGCCCCTGATCACCTTCTGGTTCCAAGAATTTAAGACTGAAATTGGATTTCCTGGTATGGTGGTCACATGATTATCTTTATTTTTTGGAGAGGCATTCTAGACTACTTAAGAGTGAAAGGTATGTGAAAACTCGTCAAGCTGTACACTTGTCCTTTGTATAGTTTTCTGTGTAAATGGTATATACCTCAATTAAAAGTTTATTTTAAAAAGGAAGAGTAAAAGATCCTGATGTCATTTATTTTTAAAAGGGTCCACAGGGGCACCTGGGCAGCCAGTCAGTAGAGCAACCGATTCTTGGTTTCAGCTCAGGTCATGATCTCAGGGTCGCGGGATCGAGCCCTGCGTCAGGCTCTGTGCTCAGTGTGGCGTCTGCTTGAGATTCTCTCTCTCCCTCTGCCCCGCCCCTCACTCTGCCTCTCTCTAAAATGATGCAGTAAAAATCTTTTAAAAAATAAAAAAGCTTCGACAAATAGATAAGATAGATAAATGGATAGAAGCAGCAGCTAGGAAAATGCTCATTACTGAATGCAAGGAGTAGATACACAGGGCTTTGCTTTTCTGCAGGCTTTAAATTCTTATAATAAGAAAATCCAATCGGACTTCCTATGTATTCACACAAATAGCTTTAGCAAAAACAGGAAGAGCCCTCACGTGCAGACAGCACGGTCTCTAACAAGAGGAAAGGTAAGCCTCTTATGACAGAAGGAGCCATGTATGCCCCAAAGGACCATGAATTTTCTAAGCTCAAAAAGGGCTTCAAGCAACCTCCACCGCTCGGAGCACAAGGACCGACCTGGGATTTATTTGAATCACACAAAAGCTGGGAACAAACAGGAGAAAAAGGGCAAGAGAAAGAAAGAAGAGTAACTTGAGTTGCCGTGACAACCAAGAGGAACAGACACATATTGTCCAAATCCAGACAATGGTAAGAGTCTCCAGGGAAGGCGAGGGGAGGGAAAAAACACGAAACACACACGAAACACGCACATCTCCATTCATCTGAGTTTTACTAAAGTAGAATTCCTTCTGGAGGGGGAATACCTGGAGCTGAGGCTTTGGACTCTTGCACTGAGTCCTAGCCCTGACTCTCCTGCATTTCCTGTATTTCTGAAACAAATCCCTATGGAACCTCAGTCGCCAACAGCTGACTACGGCATCTGCTCCACACTGAAGATAGCTCGGGTGGCAAGCTCTCGGCTTGACCAAGAAATGACTGGAATATTCTTGAGGGGGTGCCCAGCACAGTATCTGAACTGAGTGCTGGGGGCTTTTAAATTCCAGCTTATTTTCCTCTTACACTGAACAAATCTACTAGGATTTTATTGTTTCCATTTGGGTTATCCAGCTCAAATGGGTGCATCCCTTCTCACCAGATAATTAAAGAGTTAAAAAAAAAAAAAAAAAGTAGCTCATTACATTCACCAGCAAAGATCATCACTAAGAATTACAAGGGAAGGAACTCCTGGTGACCCCAGTCGGTTTAGCGTTGGGCACTCGATTTCAGCTCACGTCATGATCTCAGGGCTCTGGGATCGAGCCCCACGTCTCTGCTCAGCACGGAGTTGGCCTGACTTTAGCTACCCCCTCCTCCTCCCCACATCACCACCCCCCCAAATAAATAAATAATTTTCTTTTCTTTCCTTTTTTTTTTTAAAGAGTTGCAACTGAAGAAGATTCATTTCTATGGGGTTGATTCAAAGTTAAGGGCAGCATGTGTTACCATGGTTTTAATATTAAAGCCAATATATCAGCAAAATTTATGAGATACTACAGATCCACAATAATGAAATACACAGGGCCCCTTAAATTAGTTCTAAGGACGCATAAACAGAACATGTGGTCAACTAGACTTGCTTTGGGGTTGGCAAACATTTCCTGCCAAGAACCAGGCGATACCTACTTTATGGTCCGCGTCCATATGGTCTCACCGTAACCACCCAGCTCTGCCGCTGCAGCATGAATGGACTGGGCTGTGTTTCAATAAAACTTTATCGATTATGGACACTGAAATGGGAATTTCATGTCATTTTCACATGTCATGAGATAAGTCTCCTTTTTGCTTTCTCAACCATTTAAAAATGCAGATGAATTAGGACTTCACCTTTCCAAGATGAAAAAGTTCCGGCAACTGGTGCCCACCATGTGAATTTAATCAACACTGCTGAGCTATCCACTTAAAAATGGTTAACGCGGTAGATTTTATGGTATATGTATTTTGCTTTAATTAAAGAACTGTTTTGAATTAAAAGTTTTAAAAAAGTAAGACTATTCCTGGCAGGTTGGCTGAAGCTGGCCCACGAGCTATCATCTGTGGCCCGATAGACTCTCTCCATCTTCATTCGGAACTAGGATGTGAGCTGTCCTGCTTGTTACCCCCACTGCATCAGAAATCACTAAACAGCAGTGTCCATCGACGCCACAGTTAAGAAGAGAGGCCTGCCCTCCCCTGTGTGAGGGCACAGACATTGCGGGGATTCCTGTCATATGTCCGTGGACACAGTCTGAGGGCTTGTGAAAGGAGAGACACATCTCTCTGGGTTTTCAGTCAACTGAACTGGAACCTCCCTGCACAGGAAAACTGGATTTGAGGACGGGACCTCCACGTGCCCTCAGCAGCCATCCGAGAGGTCCCTAAGGAGGACACACATGGAAACACCCTGGCCTGGGGAAGGCGGCGGCCAAAAAGAGAGAGCTCGGGGAAAAGCCAAGTACAGATGTGACCCAGAAAAGTCTGGGGACTGTGAGACTGGGCTCTGAAAGCACTTTCGTCACCATCAAAGGAAACATGGGCTGCCTTTCCAAATCCCACACTTGCTATGTCCTCACCAATAACCAGATGGAGGCAGAGAGGCCAAGTTTCCTCAAAGCAGCGACTGTGACCCAGGGAGACAAGTCCCAAGGACAACTGGGTTCGGCCTGGCCTGTGATGCCACAAAAACCAGAAGGTGCAGGTCAGAGAGAGAGGGATTCTTTAAGAAAACATCGCGGCCCCTTGCTGCAGAATTGGCCGGTGGCTAAAATTCGCTGTTTACACAGAAACACTTTTTTTCTTCCTATGATATTAATGTGCAAATGCCTACATAAAATAAGCCCTTTCTCTGTGCCTCTAACTCCATCCTTTTAGTTTTCAATGGTGGGTTTTATTAAAAAGAGCAACCTGGGGTGGCTTGTATTCATTCATCTACATGGGACATCTGGAAATTCTGGAAACTAGCTTGAAATCTGGGACTTCAGAAAATTTTCCAAAAGGTGGCTGTTCCAAAGAGTGACTCACGACTAACCTAAAATCCTCCCTTTGCCACCAACCAAGCAAATGAGTAAGCTCTGTGTTAATGACCGAGCTTCATGGGTAGGAACCCTGATGAATTTCATGTGGACAGCGTGCTGGGCCCCGGTGCATTCACGCCATTTCCTTCAAAGGACAAAGCTGGGACTGTTCTACCCATTTTACAGAGGAGGACAACAAAGCCAAGGGAGCAAACCTTCCCAAGGCCACATACCTAGCAAGTGGCTGAACTGGGATGTGAGCCCAGATCTTTGACAACAGAATTAATGCTTTGACAACAGAATTAACGCCCATCTTTCAGATAAACAGAATCACCACATAATGTGAAGACCACTGCTAATATGAGCTGGAAAACCATTTTAAGCAGTGACCTGTTGGAGACTTGGTCTCACAAGGTCTCCTTATCTATACAGGAATGAGTTGGCACAAAGGGTGTCCACTAATTTCATGCCCTCGACACAAATTCTCCCCTCAGTAGTCGGTCATGCTAGGGGAAAATAAGAAAAAAGGAATAAAGCACTTAAATGTCATTTGGCTGTTTTTAACTTACTTTTCCTGTCACACAGAAAAATCACCATCACTCTGCGGAATCAAGGGATTTTTCTGGTAGGACAAAGAACTTTATAAGCCATCAGGGAGACGATCAACTAGCTGCAGCGCACCATGAGACGTTGGGCTTCACATAGGACATTACGGACATCATCTACCTCCGCCATCAGACTGACTTCTGACATGACATTCCCACCCCCACAGGATCCAGAGCCTCAAGTGGAAGGCCAATATACCTAGGTTAATATACCTAGGTTAATATACCTAGGTTAATATACCTAGGTTGTTGCAAATACAGTCGAAATAATCAGCTTTACAGTTCATTTCCACAAACACCCCGAGCGTCTGGCCTGTGTTTGGCACGTAGGATTATAATGTTGACAAAGTCCAGCATCTTGCCTTGAATGAGCTACGCCAGGCGGGTTTGGGGCTACAGAACCAAATATGGCTGACCTATGAACACTGTGGGGGTTAAGGGCACCAACCCCACCACAGCTGAAAATCTCTATGTAACTTTTGATTCCCCTAACACTTAACTACTAACAGTCTGCTGTTGACTAGAAGCTTAACCAATAACATCAACAGTCAACACCTTTTTTGTGCTCTGTGTATTATGTACTATATTCTTACAGTCAAGCTAGAGAAAATGTTAAAATCATAAGGAAAATACATTTACAATACCTACTGTATTTATCTTAAAAAAACAAGAACAAAAACCCACCTCCACATATAAGTGAATCCACACTATTTCTACTCAAGGGGCCCAAGGGTCAACTGTCTTAACATTCTCTGTGAAGTTCAATTACAAATCACATCTTAGATCTGGAGACGTAGGGACTTCCCGAATGAGATGACATTTTAACAAGGTTTCGAGGGGGAACAGCTTTCAAGATGGGGGTAGGGAAGAGGGGAGAGCATGCGAGAGGCATTCTAGAAGGAGAAAAGAACATGTACAAAGGTCATGTCCAAGCACACGGGGTAAGGTATTCGGGGGACCACTGGAGGGAAAACTTGAGCAGAAGATGGATGCTCCCTAGGTCAGATGTGGGCAAGGAGGCAGGGAGTCCAAGTTTCATTTCGTAGATTAGGAAACCATAACAGAGGCGGGCAGACCAAGGGCTCTGGGGGAGTTGGGCTAAGGCCTGCTCCATGCTCCGCTGGCCCTCCCCACCCAGGGTTCGGGGCTCCGCGAATGGCACTTCACTGAAGGAAAAAGGGAGGGGTTTCCTCCAAGGTCACCAGTGAGTCCATGACTAAATCAAAGTTAGAGTCAAGGGCGCACCAATGCTTACAACAAAAGTCACTCTATTTCCAAACCAAGCAGAGATAACAAATAAAAAAGTCAGGGGAAGGGCCTGAAAAGAAGTGGGAAAAGAACAACCACTGGAGAAATGTCAGAGTATAAAAGGCTCAGATTCATAAACAGGAGATGGATTCCAAGAAGATAAATACCACATGGCGCTTAAGGATATTTTGCATGGCGGATGGGCCATGCTCCACTCAACCCCATTTGGCCAGACATCCAGAAGGCTAGACTTTTGCACACAGACTAAGCCATTCCTTAAAAGAAATCCCTTCAAAGAGCAAAAGCTAGTCAGAAACATACAAGGTTATATACTTTTATAGGAGATCACAAGATTCTCTCTTTATATTGTTAATATTTTATGACTTTTGAACGAGCATAGAGGCTTTGAAAACTTTCTGAGAACAGCTTTTAAAACAGAGTCAAGTACAAAGAAAGATAAAAGAGTAACCATCTATCCAGCAGCCAGAAATGACAATGTTTTGTCACATCTGGTTTGGGTTTTGTTTTTTTGTTTTTGTTTTTAGTAGAAATAAAACCTCATAAATAAAATTACTCCCATTCTATGTTGCTATTTGTGTATCTTTCCAATTCATATTCTATGCACATATGCACACACCTCTTTGGAAATACAGAGAGCTCTGGGTAGGTCTGGTTTTTAAATATAAATTAAACCATACTCATATCATTCAAAATTAGGTTGTTGAGATCTACTCTGATTTATAGAACCACAGCTCACTCCTCTAACTCTGGCACAGTACTGGCTTAAACATACCACTTTCTATTTATCCTACCTTTGTATGGATATTTGTTTCCAGGTCTATTCCTGAAGATCAGTTAATAACCTTGCACTTATCCTCCTGAGAGACAGCCGGAGATACGAACACTGTCAACCAAAGTCATGTTGAAGGTGAAATTGTATTAGGGAAGTAACAGGGTCACAGTGCCTGGGACACTCGGCTAACACCTGTCATTAGGAAAGTCACAGTCTATGCTACACTATGGTAACACCCAACTTCTCCAAAAAATACCCCACTACCTCCTCTTCAGCCTAACGGAGAGTAATTGTAGGGTAATGGTAAATTCCTGGGGCCTCACAGAGAACTGGCTATATTTTCTTTTGCCCTAATAAAGATTCCAACTCAAATTCACGTGCAACATGAATGACTATCACGATACCATTTTGACACAATAATGCAGTGCTGGTAATGCCACCAGGTTATCCCCAGCGAACACAAAATGCACGAATTCCATTAACCTGAGCCTGGAATGACCAGTTCCTATTACATCTCCGTCTCTTCACTTTACCTGGAGATCTTTGCTAGTCCCCTCCAGGAGCTCCGTTTTCCCTGATCTGAAATGGACAAACACTTGATCATCTAATCCCACTGAGAAGGAAATCACAACCGGAAGCTGCCCTCCCGCTGCCTCACTGTCCCTAAAACAAGCTCGTTTGGAGCCTGGAGGAAGAGGAAGAGCCGGCGAGAAAAAAGAACGTGGTACAACCTGTAGGAAGCACAATCAGCACGGGGGAGGGCTGCTGAAATCAATCACCCACCAGCGCAAATTCAAACCACGTGTTGCTTCTTTTTCCTTCTTTCCCCCCCACTCCCACACAAGCATGCTACGTACCAAAAAGACAACATCTAGATTACAAACTCTCATATAACTACATATTTTTAACAAACATCAAAATATGCTCTTCCTAGGACACCATAAACTCCTTCCCACACACAATTTTCCACCATCCTCAACCCATTCAAAACAAAACAGCTCCCCAGCACGGAAATACACAGTCCTACAGATTTATGGACGTTGATTTCACCCTGGGAGGGAGGAACGGTGCCTGGTCCAGGAAGGGATGGGGTGAGTAAAAGGATGTGGCATGAAGGCTGCATCCACGGGATGTAAAGGCAGGCAGACGGCAGGATTTCTTTACGGAAGACAGGAATTATGGCCTGTCCCCTCCCACACACACCTTAGGATGGGCCAGGTCCGTAACTCCCCAGCATGGCAAGCACCCCAGGTGAAAGCCAGCACTTCCCCATGGGACCCTGGCCACCCCCCTCGTGTCCCCCCGGGGCCTGCCCTATAAAACAAAGGTAGGAGACCACACACGCTCCCCTCCCCCTTCAGGTGGCGAGCTCAGAATGCCATCCCTTCCTCCTGGAAAACTGCAACCCCTGTCCATCCTTGGGTCCCAGGTGCCCTCCTAAAATGCCCCGACAACAGTGCAGGAACTACATGGAGACAGAAGCCTCCAACTGATCGGCTGTGCGGGTCTCTCCAGAGCCTTCTCCTACCGCCTGCGTAGAACGGATTCGTACTGCAGGCCTTGACCCTCTCCAGCCAGCAGGGCTCTGGGATGGGGCCCGGCCCCTTGCATCCTGTCTGTGGCCTCGTTTAACACTGCTCTTGGCCGGGTAAACTTGGCAAGCAGCAGACGAGAAGTCAGTTTCAAACACTGGTCAGCCTCTTGGCAGGCCGGGGGGAAACTGAAATCAGAACACGGTTTCAGCGTTAGAACTCCCTGCCTCGGGAGAACAAGAGAACCAACTCCCGCTAAAGCAGCTGGCATTCTGAGAGATGAGGGCCTAAGAGGCCGGCGGAGGAGGAAGGAGTCCAGGCAGTGTTAAAAAAAAACAAGCACTTGTAGGTGAGGTTCGCGTCTACTGGCATTGTTTTGCTTTCCTGGGCCCAGAATTGAGCTGGGCTGAGTCCCAGACCTCAGGGTACCATAACCTTGACCTTTCCGATGTTTGCCGATGTTTGCAGAGTTTATCTGGCATGTGGTGAATACTTGAGTGGCTGAACCCAGAAAGCATGCAGGTGACTACACAGCTTAAGCCTGGTAGGTTTTTGTTTTTGTTTTAATATTTTATTTACTTATTTGACAGACCACAAGTAGGAAGAGAGGCAGGCGGCGGGGGGGGCGGGGTGGGGCAAGCTCCCCACCGAGCAGAGAGCCTGATGCGGGGCTTGATCCCAGGACCCTGGGATCATGACCCAAGCCGAAGGCAGAGGCTTCAACCCACTGAGCCACCCAGGTGCCCCAAGCCTGGTAGTTTTTAATGGTATAAGCTGAAGGAGAGAAGGAAAAAAACAAAACAACAACAAAAAAACCCCAAACCAGGGGGCCTGGGTGGCTCAGTGGCTTAAAGCCTCTGCCTTTGGCTCAGGTCATGATCCCAGGGTCCTGGGATGGAGCCCCACATCCGGTTTTATGCTCAGCAGGGAGCCTGCTTCCCTTCCTCTCTGCCTGCCTCTCTGCCTACTTGTGATCTCTGTCTGTCAAGTAAATAAATAAAATCTTAAAAAAAAAAAAAAAAAGTTTTAAATGGAGCAGTTTCCCGAATCAACCAGCAATGGGTGACTTCCAACATGATTGAGGCCATCTTAAAAAAGAAGACCAGCTTTGGGGTGCCTGGGTCAGTTAAGCGTCTGCCTTGGGCTCGGGTTGTGACCTCAGGGCCCCAGGATCCAGTTCCACGTGAAACTGTTCAGTGAGGGACCTGCTTCTCCCTCCCCCTCTCCCCCTTGCTTGTTCTTGCTCATGCTGTTAAATAAATAAAATCTTAAAAAAAAAAAAAAAAAGAGCTCGATACGTTTTAGACAGCAGAGAGCAACGAATGACCAAACACACGCAAAGCAAGAACATATTCCGTCTTTTCCATGGTGTCCAGAACCCAGGGGTCAGCTGGCGTCCAAAGTCACAAATAATTTACTCCGTCAACTAACATCAGAAGCGCAAAAATCCTCAGGGGCAGGGGCACCTGGGTGGCTCAGTGGGTTAAAGCCTCTGCCTTCGGCTCGGGTCATGATCCCAGGGTCCTAGGATCGAGCTCCCTGCTGAGCAGAGAGCCCCGTATCATTGGGCTCTCTGCTCAGCAGGGAGCCTGCTTCCCTTCCCTCTCTCTCTGTCTGCCTCTCTGCCTACTTGTGATCTCTGTCTGTCAAATAAATAAAATCTTTAAAAAAAAAAATCCTTGGGCGCCTGGGTGGCTCAGTGGGTTAAGCCGCTGCCTTCGGCTCAGGTCATGATCTCAGGGTCCTGGGATCGAGTCCCACATCGGGCTCTCTGCTCGGCAGGGAGCCTGCTTCCTTCTCTCTCTCTCTCTGCCTGCCTCTCTGCCTGCTTGTGATCTCTCTCTGTCAAATAAATAAATTAAAAAAATCTTTAAAAAAAAAAAATTCTTAGGGGGAGAAGAGATCAATATTTTTATTTAAAGTAAAGTGACTGGGTGTGGTGCATTAACAGTGAATTTTGGAACACTGAAAAAAAATTTTAAAAATTAAAAAAAAAAAAGGTAAAGTGCCCCCCACCTCACAGCAGACAATAAGGCACTTAGAAGGTGAGAGGATCGTGAAGTTAAAAATTGTATTATGAAGCTTGCTGAGTATTGTTTTTTTAATTGCATTCCCCCATGTGAAGACTGGTTTTTCCAAACTCTTCCTTCGAACGGACTGCCCATGCAGGAGTTTATAATACAGTCCAGAGGATTAAAACCAGGAAAGAGCCTGAAGGATTATTCCAATCCCAATGTTTTGCGAACATTCTAACTGAAGTTCAAAGGTAATTGGCCCAAGTCACACAGCTCCCAACACACACACACACACAACCTTCCCAAGTATCTTTAAATATCCCACTTCTTTGGCCCCTGGACTATTTCCCGGACCCCTCCCCTCCATTCAACCAAAATCTTTGGTCTGAAGCTTAAGCCAAGACCTACAACCAAGAACCTCTTCCTCTTTTCTTTAAAGAGTATGAGAGAGATCAAGTTTTCAAGAAACCATCTTGGAATATGAAATTTCGCTGCTGCCGTGTTTACAATTGAACACTGTGAAACTTGGTGAGGAGGTCCGTCTGAGCTTCCTTCCAGAAGCCAGTGAACCTTGTGGACGCAAACCTCCAGTTCTTTATGCTAAACTGAGGGGGCGGGGGGGGCGCCAACACTGGGGGCAGGTGGGCAAGACAGGCTTGGCTGCATGGATGCCCCTCACTGAGCAAATTCTAAGACTAATTACAGACGAGCAGATGTGTACTGATTACAAAAAAAAAAAGGAAAGAAAATTTTAAATTCTTGAATTAATTGCCAAATAAAATCACATAAATATACATGAATAATCCTACCGGGAGGCAATATCCGTGGGCTGCCTATCTAGAATTTGCCACTTCATCGTGAGTGCAAGATCAGAGACGCCGGCAGAGAGGGAGAAGCTTAGCAGACCGCTTGGGGATGGACTTCGGCTTTCTTCTTTGCTCACCATCTTTGCCGATGCCCAGGTCTGTCCCCTCACACCGGCACTCTTTACCTGCTCACACCAAAGGATGCCTGTTTCAGGCCACAGATTCGTAAGCGTGACGCCCTGTGGTCTAACACGTCATCAAGATGTACTGACCCATCTCGACACAAAACCATACCATACCGGTCGATGACCTTTCTCAATTATTGCTAGAGTTTTTAAAGGAAAAAGCATATCGAGACCAGAGGGTTTCACAGCCTGAGCTCATCAAGGCCTACTAATTAGATGAATACTGAATAAAACATCAGATTCTGATAGAGTGAACATTTTAGCTTGGATCTCTTCCAAGCCACAGATCAATTGGGTTTTTGGTGTTTTGTTTTGTTTTTCTTAATTTTGGGGGGAGGGGCAGAGGGAAACAGAGAATTTTAAGCAGGCTCCATGCTGGGTGTGGAGACCAGTGTGGGGCTTGATCTCAGACTCTGAGATCACGAGCTGGGCCGAAATCAAGAGTCAGATGCTCACCCGAGGCACCCCTGGAGTTCTTGTTAACGAAGGATTTGAACAAATACATAAAAGAACAAGAAAGCAGGGGAGATGGAGAAGATAATGAAAATACAAAATGAGAAGGAAAATGTGTACTTTTAATGTGACATTGATTAGATATGTCAAGAAGAAAAATTAACAATTCCATCACACTCTCCCCCTTCGGAAAATCCTGCCATATCCAAAAGCTTCCAGAACAGTTCTATTGTAATAGACGCCCAACACAGTCAAGGCTGGGAGCGATCTAAAGACACAGACAATTCCATCTCCGGAAAAGCCTGAGGAAGTTAGTGACAAATATTGTCTTTTCTAATCCAGGCCCCAGTCGGTTTCCCTGCTCAGCGGGGAGCCTGCTTCGCCTGCTCCCTCTGCCTGCCTCTCTGCCTACTTGTGATCTCTTTGGGTCAAATAAATGAATAAAATCCTTAAAAGAAAAAAAAAAGCTTTCTTTTGCATTCAGTGATGTTAGGAAATTTCTGATACATATTTTCAGTTTGATAATGGGAGAGTGATGGTGTGAAAAAAATATATACAGGTTTTCAAGTGATACACACTAGAAGTGTTTACAACAGGGCACCTGGGTGGCTCAGTCTGTTAAGCTCGGACTCCACTCAGGTCATGACCTCGCCGCCTGTGACATTCAGCCCCACATCAGAGTCCATGCTCAGTGCAAACTTGGCTTGATACTCTCCCGCTCTCTCTCTCTCTCTCTCTCTGCCCTTCACCCCTGCGTGCACACACTCACTTCATGCTCTAACAAATGAATTTCTTTAAAAAAATAAAAATGTTTACAACTGAAAACAAAAGCTTTGCTTTCTGAAGGAACCTTTTCAAAACCTGATGAGTGAGGCCCACCCCTACTTTTTTTTTTTTTTTAATTCTTCTATGATCACCTATCCTTTTTTTGAAAGCTCTGTGGCAGAATTACCTACAATTTACCATTTTTAAGTGTTTTGGGGAATCAAGCACATTCTCAGTGTTACGCAACCATCACCATCCATGTCCCTAACTTTTCTTCATCTTGCAAGACAGCACCTGTGCACCCAGGAAACACCAACTCCCCATCCCCCTCCATCCAGTTCCCGGCAACCACCACTCTCTGTTCCGTCTCTGTCTCTAGCACACACACAATGTGCAGAGCTCCCCTGGTTTCAAACTCAGAATTAGTAACGTAATACCAAAAAAACCTCCCTCAGATTCCAAATATTGACTCATTAAAAGACAGTATAACATATGTATTCAATTTGCAATAAAAATACCAACATTTTAATAGTTCCATAGAATTCTGCATACAAATAAACAATCATTTAAGTGAACTTATGGTTTTATTATCATCGCTTTCGTGAAATCGTTTGATAGACTTATTTCTGTTAGATCTCTTAAGAACACTTCCTAGAAATGAGACGGCTGGGTCAAAGCTAGCACATTTTTAAGATTTTTGACCAGTTGCCAGAATGCCCACCAGAAGGGCTGTTGCTTTAACTTTTAGTGAAACTTCTCATATTCAAGTAGACTGCTCTGAATTTGGGGGTTGGGGAGGCAGGGCAGGAGAGACTCAAACAATAACACGGTTCCCACTAAACACTTGTACTACCCACCCGTCCTTTTCTTGAAGTTATGAGACCTTTTCCACGTGATCTCTGCCTGACACGGTGTATAAGAAATCTACAAAGGTCATGAAAGCTCCTGAGCGAGGAATCAGATTTTCTAAAGGGTTTTCTTTCGTCCGTTAAAAAAGCTGAAGATACAACTCTGAAAGAAAACTGCTACGCAGAAGGCTTATAAAACACACAACCAACAAGATACAGATTTCTGTCTCATTACTAATATTTTTCAAAACCAACCCAAGAATGCAATTAAAAAGTGCATGGTTTCATAATATTTTAAGTTATCAGCAAATCAGCGTATTTAATTACACAAGCAGCCATTTCGCATTTACAAGAAACACTGCAAAACCAACAACATCTTGTGTTTTATGTCTTACCCGTTAATTGAACTTGTTGAGGGCGGCTGAAAGGAGCCTAAAAAGAGCCCTCTCCCTTTGTTTCCCCCCATACACCCGAAATCTCATTTCTCAAGTAAAGCCAAATTTTCTCTGGTTTTAGAAAGTTACCATTTCAAAAATTTCTCCCTTGGCTTTTCAAGGTAAAACTTTTTTATTTACATAAAGGAGGGGTAGGGGGGAGTGAGGAGGGGAACAGAGGGGGACGGAGGGAGGAAGAGGGGGAGGGGAGAAGGGGGGAGGGGGAGGGAGGGAGGGAAACAGATGCCATAAAAGAACCTTTGTACTGTCTCCAGCTCCTTCTTTGGCCCAGCTGCAGCCAAGGCAGCAACTCTTCCCCACAAGGTGGTTCCTGAAAATCGCGTGGTTAGTTTCCCCATCTCCCCACTGCCATGGGTTCTAGGAACATATGTTTTCATTTAGAGCATTATGGATATTCTCTAGACAGTCAGTCTGTTGAAAAGAAATTAATCCCAGCAGTGAGCTAAGATCCTGAATTCTCAGCAATTTCTTGTGAATCCTCGGTAAGGCTATTTATGCTGAGGCTGGAGTTGAGTGTGTGAACAGCTGACCAGGGCTACACCATTATGCATCAGGCTTCTCCGGCTTAAATCTTTCTGCATTTAGAGCAACATGGGCAGAAAAACACCTTTCTCGTTAATAAATGCAATACAGAGACAACAGACAGAATTCCTACAAGAGCTTCATGTCTCCATCACAGAGACCTAATGCCTCCATTTTACTGAGCACCTACTGTGTGCCCGGAATCACCTAACTTCAGAGGTAAGATCCAGGTCACTTTGCAGGCACGACGGCCAACTCACATGGCCTGCTGTTGACACCAGAGACTCACTGTGGGTAAGTGGTTTGTTCAGAATCAAGTTGTAAGAGTGGAACTAAGGGCTGACTGCTTCTCTCACTCGAAACTCCAAACGGGGTTCATGACAAGAAGGCTGTCTGAGGGTGAGGAGGAGGGCCCAGTGCTTCTCCGGGATGCCCACGCATTACCAACCGCCCCGTCAAATCAACACTTTGCCCCAGAACAAGAGGTAGGCCGAGATGGTCTCAGATCGCAAACAACTGAACGATCACGTGGACAGGAGAGGAAGTTATTTTCAGAGATGCGCATAACCATTCGATAAGCCCCGTATGGGGGGTTGTGAAGAAGGAGACAAAACCACGGATCGACTTGTTCCAAATCCCACTTCCGACATGTGCGTGCGCACACTCACCCACACACCACGAGGAATCCTGAGCTCAAACCCAGAAACTCTGCCTCCGCCCAGGACTCAATCTGTCAGCCCAAAGCAAGGCACCACGTGGCCCAGTCTCCACGAAAGCGTGCTCTAAACGGAACAGGAAGGTCCGGTGGGAGAGGGTAAGAGCAACGCACAGGCGCCTTGGGAAGTGAGCCTGACGTGTCCTTGTCTGTGACCTTGGCCCCAGCAGCAGCGGACGCAGACAGAGCGCATCCGTCAAGAGCCCCATGTCGTTAACCACGTACATGAGCTCATTTGAGCCTCACGACCGCATGAGAGCGAGACGCTATCGGCCTCGTTTCCCGAATGGCAGACCTCGGGTCCCGCTTAAAGAGTGGCAGCAGCTGGATCTGAATCTGGTTTTTGCCTCGCATCAACATCCTGATGTCACCGTGGAGCCTTATCATTGCGGAGCCAGATAGGGAATATCGGACTCAGAGGGTTGCCACGGTCATTTCCTGAGATCAATTGTGAACGCGCTCTGCAGCAGCCCCCAGAGACAGCGCCGACCGCCCTCACCACCCTTCTTCTTTTTCTTCTTCTTCATCATCAGCATCATCATCGTCATGTCGATCTGCAGCAGCAGCAGCAGCCGCATAGCAAGGCCAAAGGGTTCAACTCAGGGTTACAGCCAGTAAACACTTCCCAATAGTCTTGAACGCTTCCAATTATTTTCATCTCCCTGAGCGCCTTATCAAAGATTAGAAACTTCACATTTTTTCCTGGCCTAACTTGGCCCGAAAATCACTTTTGTTGCAGCCTAAGTCAACACACAGCTAAGAATTCATCACGCCCTGCGCATACAGCGCCCATGCCAACCTCTGGAATTCTCCGGACTCACCACCAAGGAGCTGGTCTTATTTTGATAAAAGCTCCTCTGAACTCTCGGGTCTGTGCTTGCCAAAACCCAGCTGACAAACGGTGGTGTCAAACAATTTGGAAGCGTTCTAAAACTAATACTGAGATTCGGGGCCACTTGTATTTTCCTCTTAAGTGTGAATTATCACGAAGGCTCCCTGAGTCATGGACTTGGCTATTTGGGCAGGCTCAAAGAGAACTTTCTTCAAAGACCAATGCCAGATGCTTCCTTGAAAACAGCGACTTACAGTTTCAAGCCTTTGGAAGGCTTGGGATGAAAGATAAAAGTTTTCAAATGTGTTGCAAAGTATTAAGTCGAGAGATGGCTTCTATTATTGGAGGGCAGCCTGTGGACACGGAACTTGAGAACATTCTGTCATAACTGAGAGGTAAGGCCTGCCGAGACAGCTCCCTTGCCCATTTGCAGAGGTACTGTTGGCCTGTCTTTAGGTTCATGTCAAAGTAATGGGACAGAATCATCACTGTGTGTGTGTGTGTGTGTGTGTGTGTGTGTGTACACATATGCTGTGCACCCACCCGTGCACTGGAGGGCAGGAGAGAGGGGGATGGAGGTGGGGAAAACTTCTAATACCAAAACCCAGACCCTACTCTTTGGAAAATACCATCATCGTTGGATCAATAAATAAAATTCAGGTAATAAAACCTTGTATTAAGTCCACTAAAGAGATCTGGACATTGACTGACTAGGGACACTTCAAGTCTGTAGTTAAGGAGTGATAACCACAGGCACGCATTTTCTTTTCGCCTTGTGTTTCTCACACTGAATGGTCGAGAAGTTGAGACAGACCCAAATGACAAAATGATGTTCCAGAAATGATTTCTGAAAACATTCACCTGACAAGAAAGTCCCTCTAAACTCTACTATACATCCTATTAAATTATTTAAAAATATATACAATTAAGGATCTGGTTATCATAATCTAGTATCTTCTCTTGGTGGATGAGGGACCTTATCAGGTCACATTATTAATCACTCATTAATGTGTGAACTTGAGGGCTTTTTGTCGTTGTCTGTGCCCTATTCCCCAGGAGGGGCTTTCCATTAAACTGAAGAAAACCATCGCCATGTCTTGGTTAAAACCACCTTCCAAGTGTCCTGTGGTGTTGGCAAAATCTTGGATAAGGAGGAAAGAGAGGTCCTGGCCCCACTCTGGCTACCATTAGCTAAACAACCCTGGGCAAAACCATTATCTGTTTGAGACTCACTTTTCTCATTTTGAAAAAGGGGATAAAGTTTTTTAAAAGTCATCCAAGTTCATTTTCCGAAAGTACATTTTGATATTACCTTTATGATTGTTCAAATATACATTTATGCACTTGTCATAAATTAGAAACTTCGTGCTAAGTGAACATTTTTGTATTTATTCATTTAATCCATAAACATGTATTAAATCCCTGTTATGTCCCAAGCACCATCCTTGGGACTAAGAAGAGACCAAAGACCAGAAACTACACAAATTCTCTCCTCCCAGTTAAGTGGAAAGACAGGAACCACATACATTATTAAGAGACCAAACACGCTATTGTTTAGAGTTGTGTGCCAAACTATAAAGAGAAACAAGGGAATGATTAACATAACATTTAGGCCCTGATTACTTCTGTGGGGAGGGAGGGTGAGCAATGAGGAAGGGCCCCACTCCGGGAATGTTATGTTTTTGAACTTGCAGGTTCGGGTTCTTATTCATTAAACTATACTTACCACATTTTATAGCCTCTTTTGCAAACATGCCATATTTCGCAATCTAAAGTTTTAAAAGATCACGTAAGAAACAAATCATGCACAAACCCAAAAGACCGGCATTATAAAACAGTGCTTTAGAATCTGAAGCATTCAAAACATAAATGGTTTCAGATTTTAGTGTAAGAGCTTTGATGTGATTGGAGGGGACATTTTAAAGAATCATATTTCAGTTGTTTTAAGCCTCCTTTTCAAAGTACCAAAGTTTTTCAAATTAAGTCAGTAGAGAGCCCCCATTCTGGGTGTTTGGGAGTCACTGGTAAATCTCATAAATAAATTTACGCTAATGTATTATTTAATGTATACAAGTCACATACTCTTTCCTGAAATGCATCTCCATACCAGCGGCTCAAGAGCTTGTAAACTTACGAACAACAAAAATTAGGTTTTCAAAAAGGTCAGCAGCCTAAACCCTGCTTCATTCTGAAGACTTCTAAAAGACACCTGGGCAAGGAGCTGTCAAACTTCGCATATGTAAATTGAAAGGCTAGAGGTGGGTAACCAGAGCATTCATTTCCCACTGGAATTTCCTTTTTTTAAAAACCACCACTGGAAACCGTCATTAGGAAACAGTGCTGCTTCAGGTTTTCCTTTGGTCTTTTTCCTTCTGGAACATTCAAAGACAGGTACAAACACAAGGCTCTTGTGATCTTTCTTTCACAGACATACATCTGGTTCCTTTTCTGCATCCTCACAAGGTACAGCACTGTATGGCATTAATCATTTCCGTAGCCAAAGAATTTATGTGTCGTCAAAGGTCCATAATGTGGATGGATATTGGTGTGTGTTGCGGAGAGGGCAGACCATAAGATTCCTTCTACCACAATATCACTGTCACCATAAGGACTCAATGGAAAGTTATTCTTAATTCTACACTCCTTGAGCAAAAATGAAGAACTCTTCCTTAAATAAAGGGCTCAGAGACTCCCTTGTAAGAAAGGCTTTGTATTACAAATGTTTATGTTCTTACCATGTCAAGGAAAAGAAATGCCACACCATCAAAGATACCATTTCCCCCCCAAAAGTCCCTGAAAGATTAACAAGGAACAAACATGCTTGCCTACTTCCAAAGGTGAAGTTGTCCCATAAAAATCCATCCACGCATCCCCTGATCTGTGTCATTTGTGTAAAACCTACCTAGAAATTCCTATTTCTCTGCTTATTAGAGGTTCTATGAAACACAGCACAAAGAACACAACAGCTGGACTTGGATGTTCCTCCAACCGAATTACAGTTGATGCTCATTCTTTGCTAGATAGAGTCTGTTCTGTAAACGTGGTGCTTAAGTAGCAGATACTTAACCACTGCTCCGGGGCAAGAAACAGGGTTGGGTTCCTAGAAGCTTCTGGTCACAGCATTTTCATCAACCCATCAATGCGTAACCTTCGTTCAATGTGCTTCTGTTTAAAGACACCTTATTCCACATCTATTGTCCATTCATTAACACTGACCTCATGACCAACAGCACCGTAACTCATCCGTAACTCATGCCCGAACAAAGCTCACGTGACACACGTATTTTCTAAGGCACCTCTCAGCATTCTCATGGCTGGGAGCACCAGGGACTACTCCATCTCTACAACTGGGGGCCATCTGATCCCATGAAATCACCACTAAAAAGCACAGAAAGGTGGAAAAGGTGTCATTGCACAGACCATGAGAAGGACAGCTGTTGACAGTGACAACTGAAACCAGAAGGCAGCGCATCTCGTCCAACCTCCCCTCGGAACACGCATAGTGGACGACTCCAAGTTCTCACCGCTGCTCTGTGCCCGTCTGTGAATGATCTCGGAAGCAACACATGGAGTGATGGGGGGTTGGTAACAGATAAATTTGAGGGAGTTTGTGAATTTGCAAATACCAGAAGACCGGCTGCAGTTTAACAAGTCCTACCAACTCAGCCCATCACCAACTTTAACAAATTAACACCTAAACCTAAAAATGTTTCTGAAGGTTTTTTGATAATTTCTAAAAATATACCAGGTATTTCTTGACACCATTCCAGCCTAATGCTTCTATGCCCATAAGAAATTCTTCCTTGCATGAGCCATCTGCCTTGAGAAAGGCCACTCATGCCATCAGCTATGCAGACAATGTCATCCGTCCTTCTTGCGTCCGCTACGGAATCTCTTTCCACCCAAATACAGTATAAAGAGCTCAAAACTCACAGAAGGTTCCAAACACGCAGAACTGGTTATAGTTCTAGGTATATAACCTACACTTGACCCGCACTGGAAAGAGATGAGCAAATGACAGATTCCCCCATTAGAACGACTAGGTTTCGGGACGGGGTAGGGCGTGCGCATCCACCTACTGAGAGAAGACCTTCCAAGGTAACGGCCTCTGTGACACGGAAGGTGTGGAGGGCTTGGGTCATTATGTAACTGCCTTCGATCCTTTGTAAAGCTCGGGGAGCAGGTGTAATCATCTGACCTTTGCTCCACCTCCCCAACTTCCTCCAGAGAAGGTCTCTCTGCTGCTCCTGATTCCCACAGAACCCCACTTCTCTCCTGTCGGATGCTTTTCCCTGCCGTCACTCCTCATGCGTTCAAACTGCTCTGGGTGGCCATCCCCTCCCCATATGCCCTACACCGCACGGCTGTGGGGAGGGAGAGCACGTGAGCAGTGGGCTGTCCAGGTAAGTGACCCAGCCTGGCCAGGTAGGGCCCCCCTGTGACTTTCTGAAAGATCAGTTAAAGAAATCACGCACGGGAACCAAAGTGGGCCAAACCTTGTCGGCTGGGTATGTGGAAGGTTGCACAGCCACCATCAGCCACACCCCTCGAGTGTGACACCATGACCAGATGGCTGGCATCGTCTTCCAGGTGTGCAAAGGAAAGGCTGTCCAAGGCTGTCCCCTTGAGAAGGCAGGTGCCCGGGATGCAAGGAGCCCGGGCTCTCAGTTCTAGGCAGAGCAGACCCAGGCAGGACACACAGATCAGTAAGCAGCTGGATTCCTAAACCTAATTAACAATTAATGTTCCATTTCGGTGCCCTGGTCTAGAAAAACAATGACAAAGCCTCTATTCACTACAGTTCTGGGTTCCTTAGGTGATGTCATTCTGTTTGTTTACAGTTAAAGTACCTGGTTAAAATTAAACTTTTCTAAATATCCCCTTATAGCATTGTTTCCGTGTGTGTCACTAAGGACTCTGAGCTCTTAAAATTATCCCCATAGAAAAGGGAGGGAACAGAGTACGTGGACACCCACGTGCACACACTAACCCCACCTGACTTTGGAGAATTCACTAACAAAATTACAGTCACTTTTGCTGGACAAAACTAAAGACTCTTTTTCAAGTTAAAAGAGTAAGAAGGCTAATAAGCTTATTTTCCTGATCCGTCCTTGATAAAGAATTTGTTTCTAAAGTTATAAGAGCAGGATGCATCTCTGTTTTCTGTGTTATTTGAAATTGCAATTGTCAAGTAATCATATGATAGCTTTGTAATTACAAAACAAGTTTTTCTTTTAAAGAACTGTCCTCTTAACCCCAAAAGATTTCTCAAGAATTAATACCGACATAAACGTCTGTTCCCCTCCCTAGTTCAGGCCCGAACCATCCACTTTACTCTCGGAAGGAAAGCTGGAGGAGACTTTTTAGAAAAAAGCTTTGAGTTTCCACAAGTAGAAAATGTCCCACATATTACTCTAATCATCTGTTTCAATTACAGCGTTTCTTCCTTTATTGAGGTATTACGATTCTGTCATAAATAAAACATTGAATACCGGAGCTGAAATTTTTTTGCATCCAAATTAACTTGGAAACATCCTACAAAATGCTTATCAGGAAACTGGAAAGACAAACAGGAATTAAAGCAGATACTTGGGGGGCACTTGGCAGGGGGCTCAGTTAGTTGAGTGTTCGACTCCTGATTTTAGCTCAGGGTCATGATCTCAGGGGTCCTGACCCCCTCATCAGGCTCAGCACTCAAGGGGGCGTCTGCTAGTCCCTCTCCCTCTGCTCCGCGCCCCGCACTCACAGGCCCACATTCTCTCAAATAAATGACTAAAATTTTTTAAAAAGGTAGATACTTGGTTTTAGTAGTCTAAAAAGCTTCACAATTAATAATCCATTATTTGAATTTAAAAAATGAAACGCAAAAATTACCACAGTGTTCTCAGAACACGGCAGTGTGGGAAACGAGGTGTTCCTTTTACATTTAAAACCTTTCAGGAGCTGAACTGCAGTAATCCCAATTAACATTTTAAAACTAATGAATCTAATTAAGAGACCATAGGGGAAATAAATGGTTTTTAACTTCAGCACCAAGCAATAAACGAAATTCCTCTCTTCGGTCTAATTTATGTCGGGAATAAAAGTGAATCTTCCCCTAGCATCAAATACCGCACAGCAGAAAGGTCTCCTTGGCTCCCTGCCAAGAGGTCCCCAGTCTGGGAGAGCCCAACCCCCCTTCTATCCCCCCGCCACGTGAGCGCAGTTGTAAGTGGGTCAAGTGTGTGGGCTTCAGTAACCTGAGGGCCTATCTCCACCCACGCCCACCCAGCAGAAAAACATGGTCACATCAACATTTTTTTTTTTAAAGATTTTATTTATTTATTTTACAGAGAGAAATCACAAGTAGATGGAGAGGCAGGCAGAGAGAGAGAGAGAGAGGGAAGCAGGCTCCCTGCTGAGCAGAGAGCCAGATGCGGGGCTCGATCCCAGGACCCTGAGATCATGACCCGAGCCGAAGGCAGTGGCTTAACCCACTGAGCCACCCAGGCGCCCCTCACATCAACATTTTAATAGAACTCCAGCCACCACCAGTCATCTTCTTCAAATGAAATAATGAAATAGGACTTTGAGTCTTAACTCAGTAGAGTATCAGCAGCTCTTTGGCGAATGCTACTTCCTGGGCTCCCACTTCAAATCCAATTTATGTAAGAAACTGAGCCTTTGGTCCCGGAGTGATAAACGCAGTCCTCTCCAAACTCTTCAATTACGTGCAAATGGTAGTTACGTGCTTGGGCCACAAAACCATCCACAGGGATCAGGTGCTCAGAGAACAGGAAAGAGCCAGCACAGTATCCGTAGAAGGAGCAGAGCAAATGTTCCTTCTCTGGGAAAGCCAAACTGCCAAGCAGCAGCAGAAAGTCAAGGTCAACTGTATTTCCATCACCCAATTTTGTACCTGATTCTATTACACTTTAAAATCGCATAAAATTCTCTGGTACTTAGGTGAATACATTCATGAAAGGTCTCTCTGAAATTTTAATCAACCTCAAATCGACCCAAAGGATCATCATCATTGATATTCAAGGTGGGGGGGGGGCTCTAGAAATAAGGTGCTGGGGTGGGGGGAGGGGAGGACTCATTTCTTTTGTAATCATTTCCTAACAGGACTGTAAGTTTCATGTACCCTAAAGAGGTTGTTTAAAATGACCCTGAAATCCAACATACATGAACGGGGTAAAAATGTAAAACCCTCTACAGCAGCCAACAGTGAAATCAATTTTAGGTGGTTTTTGTTACAAAAATAACTGACGGTCAACACAGAGGCCTTTTATCAAGCTGGGGGCGGTGGGGAGACTGACATAGAATTACCTAAGAGGTCAATGAAAGGGGCGCCTGGGTGGCTCAGTGGGTTAAAGCCTCTGCTTTTGGCTCAGGTCATGATCCCAGGGTTCTGGGATAGAGCCCTGCATCCGGCTCTCTGCTCAGCAGAGAGCCTGCTTCCTCCTCTCTCTTTCTCTCTCTCTCTCTCTCTGCCTGCTTCTCTGCCTACTTGTGATCTGTCAAATGAATAAATAAAATCTTTAAAAAAAAAAAAAAAGGTCAATGCAAGTTATACAGATTTTCTTTTTCCATGAAATACAAGAACAACACAGTAGCTCTGGGTGGCGGATTCTTTATCCTACAGAACTTGTCAACACCCTTAAGATGACAGTGTCTCTGGGTGGCTCAGTCCATTAAGCCTCTGCTTTCGGCTCAGGTCGTGATCTCAAGGTCCTGGGATCAAGCCCCGAATCGGGCTCTCTCCTCAGCAGGGAGCCTGCTTCCCCCCCTCTCTCTCTGCCTGCCTCTCTGCCTACTTGTGATCTCTGTCCCTCTGTCAAATAAATAAAATCTTCTAAAAAATAAATTAAAAAACCTCAAGTTCTGCCCACGGAAAATACCCTTTAAAATGTAGCAGCTTGGATTTCATGAAGATACACATTTAAAAATTTGAATCTCTAAAATCTATGTAAAGAGAACATTAGTCTCTCACAAGCTTTCACGCATCAACACGAAGTATTCTTAAGTTGTGTTTTTATGATTTTTATATCTTTGGAACAAAGGAGATATGTACATACATATCCAGTAGAAAGAAAGCCTACTTTCTAATATATAATATATGTATTATATATATACACATACATACATATAATAGCATAGACACCCACTGAACTTACTAAGTCCAGATTTTTAAGAATCTTAATATTCAAGCTGACTCCCCCTGAAATAAGTTTCCTATTCGGCTAGTGCATGTATACTACTATTCCAGACAAAAGCATCAAGAAAGGCAGTTTTGATGTAGATAGCAGACGCAAATGTTCTCTGTTCCCTTAGGGGAGGGAAGAACACTCAAGATATTTATATATTTAAGAAATATGTGTCTTTGATCGATCTTGCACGAAACGTTCAGGGTGGTCCGTGCAAAAACAGGTCCTGCATAAGCCAAAAGGACTCTAAGCAGAGCCTGTCACGGCAAGATACATGGCAGCATTGCTCCCATAAAACAAAAATAAACAAGCTGTATGGGAAAGAACAAACCAGAGGTTTGTATTTTTGGCCAGACGTATGGAATATGTACCCCACTCCCGCCAAAAAAGAGGTTCCCCTCCTGTTTCTGTGGAGTCCAAGCCGTCAAACCGAATGTGCCAATATGCAGGGCACCGCCCATCAAAACTGTTCAATACTTCCTCCTCTGCTGGCAATTCTCCCAGGGGTCCTCCGGGCCCGCAAGCACATGGTAGGCATCTCTAGAAACACCCTGGGCTCCCTCCTGCCTGCCCGCACACTGGGGCGCCTGGAACTCTGCCCGCTCTGCCCATGGCTTTTTGTAAGATTTCACTTGGGGCTTATCTGTGGCAGAAACTCACCCGCATCCCCAAACTCCACTCCAAACTCTTCACACGGCCGGATTCTACATTCCCACGGCGTTCATAAATATCCTTTATCTCATCTTCTGATCCTTCATATCTGTCCATGTTTTGACACTATCACTGTTCATCGATCGTGTGTGTACATACCGGATTAGAACCCTCACTAGCAACAGCAATGTCCACCGTAGCCAAACTATGGAAAGAGCCCAGATGTGCATCGGCAGACAAATGGATAAAGAAGATGGGGGATCTGTAGAAAATGGAATATTACTCAGCCATCAAAAAAATGAAACTGTGCCATTTGCAAAGATATGGCTGGAACTAGAAGGTATCATGCTAAGTGAAAAAAGTCAAGCAGAGAAAGACAATTACATGATTTCACTCATGTGGAATTTTAGAAACAAAACAGAGGATCATAGGGGAAGGGAAGAAGAAACCAAAGCCAAGACTAAATCAGAGGGAGACAAACCATAAGAGACTTTTTTAGATTTTATTTATTAGAGAGTGAGCAGGTACAACCAAAAGGAGTAGCAGGCAGAGGCAGAGGGAGAAGTAGGCTCCCTGCTGAGCAGAGAGCCCGATGTGGACTCAATCCCAGGACCCCAGGATCATGACCTCAGCCAAAGGCAGATGCTTAACTGACAGAGCCGTCCGGGTGCCCCATTGGAAACAAACCAAAGGTTGCTGGAGGGGAGGGAGGTGGGGGGATTGGGTCACTGGGTGATGGACATTAAGGAGGGCGTGTGACGTAATGAGCACTGCGTCTTATAGAAGACTGATGAATCACTGATCTCTGCCTCTGAAACTAATAATACATTACATGTTAATTGAATTAAAAAAAAAAAAAGAATCCTTCCATCCTCCCGAGGACAGAACTATCTTGTCTTCTGCTTTCTTCCCACTGATTTATCCTCTAGAATCCCGTCTACTGTCTGTGATCATAGAGTCATGTCCCGTGACTCACAGTACGTCAAGGGAGAAAGCGCACTGCCTAATTTTAAGAGAATACCAGGTTTCCCGATTATACACTATATACTTCTCATTCCGCCCCTTCCCCCAAGGCCTTTTCCTACTTCCTCCCATCCTAAAATTTTCACCATGAACAAAGAGGTGGTGGAAAACTGTACAAAAAGCAACTCTCACACTCTGGGGTCATATCCGCCAGTATGGGGATTTTGTGTTTCATTAAGGTTATCATTGTCTACTGAACAAGAGGGAATTTCATCACTCACGGAGTGTTTCATCGCCACAGGCTCGCCCCCACTAGACAACTCATATTTTCCTCCAATCCTTCTCGTCAAATGGTTTCTTTCCTTTTTACCCGGCTCTGACATTTTTACTTTCCACCAAAAGACCCAGGGTATCCACAACCAAAAGATTTCGTACAATTACTCATAATTTTGTTAACTTGCCGATCCCAGAAATCCGTAGTGGTTCCTTTTTTATTTGCTTATTACCCAGCAGTCCTGCACCTTCACCCTCCGCTCACACAGTTCCAAGAAGGGGCGACACATCACGTTTCCACAAACAAGAAACCCACCCCCTTCTCCTGCTCGGGCCCCAGAACGCCACTCAAGCAACCGCCGTGGAGACAGATTCATACCCAACCTTCACCCGGAAGTGACCTTGCCAAGGCCCCGGACCTGAGCTTTTTTTCATAATTTCACATTCCTGTTTTTAAAAGGAAGGCCCATCAAAAATGTCCATCGGCCCCAGGATTAAATTTCTGCTATAATCATCAGACTGGCCAAAGGACCTCCTTGCCCTCAGCCCATGGCAATCTAACCCCAGACAAAGGAAGAGATGGAAGAAGCCACAAATGACATGGAACATGGGGGCTCTCTCCACCCAAGGAAGCAGAGATGCTTCTCCTACCAACACGCCTGCCTCAGCCAACTTCCCTCCGTGGAATGATCCCACCACGGCGGCACCCTCCTTACCACCTGCCCCCCCTCCGCAAAGGAAGAAGAATCTCTTTCCTCCTAATAAGGTGTCCTGTCTGGTGAGACACGGGGGTCACCCCCTGGCAGGGAGCCAGCAGCCTCTCGCTCACCCTTTTCTCTTCCCTTCTGGAAAAGCTCCAGCCCAGCACAGATAAGCACGGCCATGCCCCCAGGACTCCAGACGGACATCTAGCTTGGAGCTGGAATCCGCCGCCCTCCTTCCCCTTGACACTTTGTCTCAACTCAAGATGACCTTCCTCTCCTCCCGCACCTCTCCCTGAGCTGCCCCTCTCTAGCCACTGCCATCGGCCGTCCAGTGGTCCAGCCGGGAAAGAGAGTTCTGGTCTCCTCGGCACCCAGGGGACCACCCTAGCCCTGTGCTCAGCTCCTGCTGAGCCGCCCCCCCCCCCCAGCACAGACTCCAGCAAGAATCCCTCAACATCAGTGCCTAACCTTGACCTCTGCCTTTTTTTCCACCCTGGAGGACCAGCCCTTTAGCTCTGATTAGATATCTTCTCCGAAACTACTTAAAGTTATTCCATGGCCCAGAAGTCACTTAAAATAACTAAAAATGTTAGGTCTGACCAACAACAACTTTGCCAATGCAGTGCTTAACATCGAGTAAGGCCACTCGGGTCCAGACGGCTTGAACTGCAAGAATTAAGTGGGCTCCAGGGGAAACCCTTTGCTAACCCTGGGGCATCAGGGCCTTTCTGGTTTTTATGATGGGGATAAGGAAGAGTAACACCCCCAGGGCCTGTCCTGAGTAAGGGCTGAACACACACCGAACTTGGCACATGTTCCCTATGGCCCTTTGGTAACATGGTAAAAATTTCAAGCATCCCACTGTACTGAATCCTGGGGTTAATTATTTTCCCATCGCTGCAGAAAGGCTTCAAAAATGCATCTTTGGACTGTTGGCGGCATATCAGCCCATAAGGAAGTACATTTCTCTAGGAGGATTAAAAGGTAAGACCTAGTCCATACCACTAATCCAGCATTCCCAGACAAGGAAGCTGAGATTTTTCCCCCCGGAAAATAACAAAGGCAAAAGCAGGCTTTCTTGATTACCTGCTTTACAATGCAGGCAGGATTTTAGAAATGCATGTAGGAAATGTTGGCAAGGTTTATGCATTTTCTCTTCCAGTTTTATTTAGTCTCTGACCAGAGAGAATAGGACTAGATTTATGGCCCTCTGTGGCTTTAATTAAATCCGGTTTGGAAGATTTTTTTCCTTAAGTCTTCAGACAGGTGGCACTTAGGAAGAAGTCCTGACTTAACAAAGTCAGTTTTTCCTGGCGACAAATTAAGGTTTGTGAAAAGAAAAAATGCCATTGGATTGAGGGTTAGGGTTCAACCAACTTTTACCATGCTATGTTCTTCCAATATACAGTGAGTTTACTAACAAATTAAAAAAGGTGGGGGGGGGGCTTTTGTGAAGCCAGTTACAAAAGGCCACATATTGTAGGATGCCATTTACAGGAAATGTGCCATCACAGGCAAACCTGGAGAGATGCAAGTAGGTTAGTGGCTGTCAGAGGCTCGGAGGAAGGGTACAGAGAGCGACAGCTCGTAGGTATGGGGTTCTGTTTCGAAGGACGAGGAATATTCTCGGAAACTGACTGGCAATGGCCACGCAACAACTCTGCAAATATACTAAAAACCCACGGAATGCTACATCCTTTGAGTGAACCATATGGTTGAAGAGTTCCATCAAGCAGTTTTAGACATAGGCCTGTCTAGGGGTGTGGGGGAGGGGCAAGGAGTACTGTATCAGGAATCAGGTCTCCGGGCGAAGGACGAAGCGGCTCTGCAGCCCAGTCGCACAACCACGGGAACAGACTTAACACTCAGCTGTGCACTTGAAAGTGACAAAGGTGGTAAATTTACAGTGAGTAGGTTTTTTTAGGTTTTTTTTCCCACTTTCCTTTTGCTACAGTTGTAAATTTCAGAAATTGATTTGAAAGGGAAAGGGGGTGGCTAGAAAAATGCCATCTGATTCAAAGCTGCTGTCCCACGTTCTGTCCCCCGCCTGGGCACAGACCCGGCCTCCACATGGATAGGGGCGGCCTCCCTCCTCTCCGCCAGCACCGGTCTGGCTTTACCACTTGACCACATCCTAGGAGTTCCTGCACATCAGAACTAGCAGATGCAATCAAAAGGTCACACGCAAATTACTTGAGCGTCATCTCTCCTCCGAGAGTACCCTGGCAAGTCCCAGTGGCTTTCTGAGGCCTTCTTTCCATGATACTGTGATACTGGATGCTGTGGAGTCTGTGCGGTCTGGGCAGTAGTAAGTGCCCAGGAGAGGGAGGCAGGAGGGTCCTGCACAGGGAGGCCCACAGAAAGTTCTCATAAAATTGATGCCCAAATTGATGCATGTGAAATTCTGAGCAGCTACATGTCGCGGCTGAGCAAAGACAGGGACTCCCTGCCAAAAGCTGAGTCCGCTGGACTCCACCCCCTTGTCACCCCCGTGGACCCCAGCAAGCTCCCCAACCTCTCGGCACCAGAATGGTTCACGCAGATGGGAACAGTCACAGCACCTCTCTGGGAGCTCAGAGCACTACTTACCTCTGTGGGCCAAGCTGTCATTATTCTTGTTGTCATTATTAAGCAGTGTGGTTATTTTTAAAAATATCGTTCTGTCCATATGTTGAATTAGTCTGCTCAGGCTGCCTGACAAGCTATCACAGATTGGGTGGCTTCAACAACCCATCTTTATTTCTCCAGGTCTGGAGGCTGAAGATCAAGATCAAGGTCTGATCAAGGACATCCAGCTCCTGGTGAGCACACTTTTCCTGGCTTGGGGATGTCCCCAGATGGTGGAGGGAGGCCGAGGAAGCGCTCTGGGCTCTCCTTTTAGGACACTAATCCCGTCCCATTCTTCTTAGAACCTCATTGAGCTTTACTTACTTCCTTATATCAACACGTGGCGGGGGAAGAGGTGGGTAGAGATAGAGCTTTAATGCAGGAATTTGGAAGGAGACCCAACCCAGCCCATAGCATATACCAAGAAGAGTAAACTACCAGCTATGGGTTTTGTGCCAGGCAAGAGTCACAAAAAATCGTTCAGTCTATGGCCATACATAGGAGACAACTTTGACCACCTGGGTAAGGACACACAAACACACTCCTTAAAGATTCAAGTATAGGAATCCTCTACACCCTGCTTCCTTACTTATGACGACCTGATTCAGAATTCAGTTACACAGATTTCTAACAGCATTTGCCATCTGATGTCCCAGAGAGTGGATTAGAAGTAGCGAATCAGAGGCTTAGAAATAAATGCTTCTAGGTCCAAGAACAAAGAAGAGTGACAAGAAGGAATAACTAGCCAGGTCTTGGGAAAATTTTTTCAAAGACTGATGCATCCACTTGAACGTAAGAGCAGGATAATTTCGTTCATGTTTTCTTTGTTCAGTATGAGCTGAAGGACCTGTTATGGTTGACTTGTGTCCCCCTAATATTCCTATGTTGGAGCCCTAACCCCGAAGACCTCAGCATGTGGTCTTATTTGGAAAAAGGGTCACTGCAGACATAAGTAGTTAGAATGAGGTCCCACAGGAGTAGGGCAGGTCCCTCATCCAGTAGGACTGGGGTTCTTACAAAGATGGGAAATTTGAACACAGGTGCACACACAGGGCTCTGCCGTGTTTCTGCTTCCAGAAGCCAAGAACAACCAGAAGGCGGGAGACTGGTTGGAGGGTGCTCTATCCCTGGCACCTTCAGGGCAGTATGGCCCTGTGGACACCCTGATATCGGACTTCCAGCCTCCAGAATGCTTTGTAGGTACTCAATCCATCCGCCCAGGAGATTGAAGGCCAGGCTCTACTCTAAAGAATAACATTCTAGACTGGAAACCGTTCTTTGGTTTGGAGAGTATGATGGATGAATTTCACATGTCAACTTCACCATGCCATGGAGAGCCCAGGTATCCAGTCAAACATTATTCACAGTGTGTAAGCGAGGGTGTTTTGGAAGAAGATGAACATTTAAATCAGTGGACTGAATAAAGGAGACTCCTTGCCCCCATGTGGGTGGGCCTCATCCAATCAGTTGAAGGTCCCCTCCTCCCCCACCTTTTCCCCCCAGGAAAGAGGAAATTCCCTGAGCCTGACTACCTTCCCACTGGGACACCAAGCCTTCTTCCTGCCATCGGACTCGAACTGAAGCTTTGACATTCCCAGGGCATCAAGCCTTCTGGCCTTCAAACCAGAACTTATACCATCAGCCCTCCTGACTCTCAGGCCTCCAGACTCACACTAGAACTCATGCCATCAGCCCTCGTAGGTCCACCCCAGCTTGCCAGGTCCCCCTGCAGATCTTGGGACTTGCCAGCCCCCATAATCATGTGAGTCAACGCCTTATAAATAAACTTTGTTCTATATGCATATCTATACACATCCTATTTCTTTGGAGGACCCTGACCGACGCAGACAGATCCGGCAAGCTCCTCTGTGTCGTTATCTTACAATGGGGAGAATGCTGCCCTTCTGGAAAGTTGTGTAAATTAGAGACAGAGCAGGCTGAAAGCTAACAGAGTTCCAGCCTTGGCTGATGGGAAACCAGAGTGGGAGGCTAGAGGGAAGGGCAGCAGTGGGAAGGGGCAGCTGCTCGCCACCACCAAATCCACACCTACACAGAACACAACGAGGTACAGGCAGGGACGCTCTCGCATGGAAGCAAATGCCATCTTTTAAAAAGCCCAAATGGGTATAAATATATTTGCTGGCATAAAACAAGAGACAACCCAAGAGAAAGAATTACAAAGGCCCAAAACACTAAAAATAGACACCAACAGCCCTAAAAACCCAAGGTGTGAGACATCACTACAAATGACAACTTGAAACACCATTTTGACAGAAATTTTAATGTATCCCAAAACACCAGATGTGAAAGTACAAACAAATGAGTTCTAATGCTGTTAAGAGACAGGTACTTAGGTACCTCGACCATAAAGAGAGCTTCCTTCTCCCAAGGCCCAATAGTTACTATACACACCTGTAAGAGGAAAACAGGTGTGCACCGTATCAGAGTCTACTGCAGCGAACCTTGTAGTACTTCCTTATTGCTGCTCTTCCAAAGAAACGATGAATTTCACTTTCTAGCATGCTGCGCACCAGCTTCCTGGAACAAACCCTACCACTGGAGAGGCTAACAATACTAGATACAATGTTAAAGAGATCTTTTCAGCCGCCTTGCTAAACTAGCAAGAAAGCAGAGACCTGAAACAGAAAGAATGGAAGACCCAAAGGGCAGCCAGAGTCCCCAGTGGAGCTGGGTCAGAAGCGAGACGGGCCTTGTCCACATGTGGGAGGGAGGTCGGAGAAGGTGGGGAGGAGGGTGCCCCCAGGAGCACAGGGGTCCCAAGCCAGCCATTCCCCTCACCCATGAAGGGGTCGGGCTCAGCTACTCCCCGGAGTGCCCAGAGCCCTGCCGCTTTCAAATTGGAAGATGCGATCTCTAAACCCTTGGTGCTTACCACACTGGGGTCTTCCTAAAAACCAAAGAGCTTAATTAACTAATGGCTTTAACCTGGGTGGCTCAGTGGGTTAAACCTCTGCCTTCGGCTCCGATCGTGATCTCAGTGTCCTGGGATCGAGCCCCACGTCGGGCTCTCTGCTCGGCGGGGAGCCTGCTTCCCCCTGTCTCTGCCTGCCTCTCTGCCTACTTGTGATCTATTAAATAAATAAGTAAAATATTTTTTAAAAAAATAAAATGTGCAGGACCTCAGGTTTCAAATTCTGTCTCCTCGAAGGAGTGACTACAGAGGACTTCTGCTCAAGCTGTTCTGAATTCCACACCTGACTCTGCCCAAAACGGCTCCCCCTCTATCCCTCCTCCCTGCCCCCAAGGCAGGATGCTACCCTCTGCCCCCAGCCGTGGGCCTGTCCATCTCCATCATCACCTAGAGACGCAGACCAGCCCCCCAGACATGAGGCCTTCAGACTCGGCACCCTGACACTCGCTCCCTCCAACCTCAGCCTTGGAGCACGCAGTGTTCGGTCACTCCTGCTCCCCGGGCCGGGGGCTGTGCTCTGGCAGGAAGGCAGACAAGGAGGTTGGCGGGGCCCCTCCACGTTCAGCAGAGACAGCCTGCTCTTCCAAGGACTTCCTTTGTCCTAGAAGATGGGAAAGGCGCCCACATCCCAGAAAAGTGAAGAAGAAAGGTTGAAGAAAAACAGCTGATTTGGAGTCAACTGCAGTGAAAGACGTTTCTCCACAGCTCACAGAGAAGATCTTCAGCTCATACAGGAGGACGGAGGCAATGAGGGGGACGGAGCCCGCCGTTAAGCGCAGACAATGCTGCCGGGAACCTAAGTTAGCAGATACAGGAGAAACTGGTTTTGTGGGTCCCTCAGCCTCTGCAGTGGGGGGAAGGCGTGGGTGGAAGGGCCAGCAGACAGATGGGTAGAGGGGGGCCGGGGCCCGTGCTCTGCGGT
The DNA here is from genome assembly GCF_009829155.1 of Mustela erminea. Classification (NCBI taxonomy): domain Eukaryota; kingdom Metazoa; phylum Chordata; class Mammalia; order Carnivora; family Mustelidae; genus Mustela; species Mustela erminea. The sequence goes on from NC_045628.1 coordinate 12,613,481, forward strand.
GGGTGCCAGTGGTTCTGCTGTGGAGACTAACAACAACTCTCTGCAGAAATGACCTTGAAGACACAGAAAACTAGAGATCCACCCAGCATCGGGACCCTCTTGGGTCTCTTTCTCGAGACAGAGAAGCAAGAACATGTTCTAACTTCTTTTTCCTTCCCCCTCCCCTCAAGTAACATTCTTTGAGATGCCTGCACAGGGCTGGAGTTTCACGAATCATGCGTAACTTGAAATAAGACAGCTTGTTATTTCTAAGGAGCTACGTCAAGTAATTCGTGCTTACATTTTTATAGATGGCACCAAATGAGTCCACCTATGTGTACATACACGCACACTTTTGTAGGAGTGTTTTCGTTAGTCTGAGGATGACTGGGCATATATTCTCAGATGCATTCCTCTGTTCTGCCTAATACAGCCCTAACCCCACCGCAAGTGCTCCCGAAAGCCGACACAATCGTAAACATCCAACAAGACCCTTTAGTGCAAACACATGCACATCTACTAATTCTCCCTCTCTCCTTTCGTCAGAACCCCGATCTGGAGGTGGATTACTGATGGAGAACACGGATTCTCGGCAAGACAGGTTGAAAGAACAGAGAATTTAAAATAAGGTCTATTGTATAAATAAAGGTCAAGGCAGGTAGATTATGCTCTGACTCCAAGAAGCTCTGGCCTCATGTATCCGCAAGGAAGGAAAAATGTGGCACGGTGCCCAGGATACCTCGCCTGGGGTGGGGGCACAGTGGTGGGGGAGAGGAATGCCAACATTCGCTCTTAAGTCAAATAGGACTTTCTCAAATCCACCATCTACTTGACTGGCTCCATAGTTTAGCCGTAACCTTGCAATTACTAATGGAATTTCAGTTAAAAAAAAAAAAAAAGGATTAATGTAGCAACTTCAATTCCTCCAAGTCTACAGCACCCTGGGTGAATTGTTTTACTGACATTATAAGTGGTGTTTATTAAAAATGGATAACATGGTGAATTATTATAAGTATAAATGGATTGATTAGGCCATATGTGTCCTAGTTAATAACCAGCCTGGGATGTGGAGAGAGTCAAATTATGCTGAACTTGGTGTGCATTTCTGGCAGCCAACTGAATGCATGAAGGGGCACGTATTACTCCTCTTCTCCGTTACGGTCTCAGTCTCCTACATAACCAAAGGCGATCTAAACAGCTCACCAAATGTTTTCCTAGGGTTTTATTTTTACATTTAGACCCAGAGCTTTAATCCACCTTGAAGTTTTTCCTTTATCTGGTAGAAGATCAAAAAATCTAATTTTTTCCTCCAAACGAATAGCTAAGCAGGCCAGCCCCGGGTATGAAATAAACCATTCTTTCCCCTCTGACTTCAATGTGCTTTTCCCATATATCATTTCCCGTCAGTACTCAGACTCTTGTTTCTATTTCTGTGCTAGAACCTGCTAGTTTAATTACAGTGGCTCTAAAATTCTTACGTCTGAAAGGGCAAGGTTCATTTCACGTATTTCAAAAACGTCTCGGTGACGCTCACACATTTATTCTCTCACGGGAACTTAAATTCACTTTGCCTCCTTCTGCATATCCCCCAGGAAATGTAGCACACCGATGGGAAGACAATCGAAGGTGTCCATTCTCACAGGGAGAACCAGAAGTTGAGGCTACAATCTCCCCACCCAGGAATATGATACATTCTTCTACCACTTAGAACCCATTTTTTGTTTATTATTTTTTTTTTTAAAGATTTTATTTATTTATTTGACAGAGAGAGAGATCACAAATAGGCAGAGAGACAGACAGAGAGAGAGATGAGGAGAAGCAGGCTCCCTGCTGAGCAGAGAGCCCAATGCGGGACTCGATCCCAGGCCCCTGGGATCATGACCTGAGCCGAAGGCAGAGGCTTAACCCACTGAGCCACCCAGGTGCCCCTTATTATTTTTTTTTAATTTATTTTTTATTAGAGCCCATTTTTAAAAGTCCTTCCACAAAGTTTTATATTTTTCTTATGTTCCCTCCCCAGTAAAAGGTCTAAACAGTTATCACTCTTGGTCACAACTGTGAGCTTTGCCCCATCTCTAAGTGGTTATTCCAAGGATGAAAAAAGGCCGTTAGTTTCTAGGTCTTTCTTTTATTTACTCATCCAAGTTCCCTTAATTCAAACATATTTAAAATATTATGTTGGGTTTTTAAGTGTATGACGACAAGCTTTGAAAAATAATTTCCCCCCTTCTAACCTTCCCAGTTTTTTATTGTTCTTGTAAATTAAACTTATTCTTATGTAAGTTATAACTTATTAGACAGAAGTAAGAATGGGATACTTTGCTAATGTCCTCAACCATCAATAACTTTCTAAGAAAAGGCCACCCGCTAGGCCGGAGAGTTAAATCCAAGGCGGCACAGCTCATTTAGAAACACAAACCCTGCAGGCATGGGACCCATGGGGACATGCAAGCCGCCAAAAGAAGCCCTTGAACATGTGGGCCTCCTATACAACAACACACACCACGAAGGCCTTCACGGGGTCCTCACTTGATCTACAGATAAAGAAGCTATTGCAGGATTTTTCTGGGGAAATCAGGCAATACAACCCAAAAACATCATTCCCTCCAAAGTTTCAAAGCACTGCGTTCTCCATAGACACGTGATTTTTTAAAGTATATGATCTTTACGAGCCTTGTTGAAGGAGGCACGTTAGTGCCCACTTATGAACTCTATCCTTGCAGCATGGGACTCTCCACACGACTTCTGATGAGCATCCTTCCCGCTACAAACCCTCGCTGTTCTCCTCCAAAAGGACCAGCACTTCCCACACTTCAACCCATGGTCTGCAACAAAGGCGGCTGAACAGGACAAAGGAGACCGAAGGAAAACGACGGGCTCCCAAAGATTCACGGAGCCATTCGTGAAGCAAAAAGGCAAATTTTAGAGAGGGTATTTTCTTTTCTACAACAGAAGAAAAATAATACCAGTTCCTTCATGAATCCAAAGGCTGCAAGAGAAATCGGTGACAAAATTGTACCTCAATGGGCAGATCTCCAGGTTGTCCTACTAACTGCTTTACTGCTTCTGGTCGCAAGTCTGTCCAGCATTCCATCTGTCTGCCATGCCCTTTCTATCCTGCCGTGGCCCGGGTCTTAAGAATTCATTCTATCTTCTGTCCAAGTATCAGCGTGGCCCAGGGGCTCTCTTGCAGCGCTCCCTGCTCCCAAGGTCATCACAGTGAATCGCTTCACCTCCCCCCGGGGGATCACAAGGCTGTGGGCAAGCTAGAGGTCATTTCTCTGGGGGCACCTCCTACACCCTGAGCCTCCTCCCCTTTGCCAATCCCTACATCCGTAACTATGCAACCCAAGGCGGAGAGAGAGGAACACCCAATCTATACAATACGTCTTGTTACATAAAGAGATATTCTAGAAGACAGACGGGGCATTTGCCCGGCTCACCATTATTCACGTCCATGCTATTGGTCACACGGAGCTGCCACAGAGACCCTTCCACAGCCCCCTTTCTTTGCTTACTCCAGGCACAGTCACTCTCTGTGGCTTGCAAACCAGAGACAACTGTATGGAAATACCATACGATACCAATACCTTTGTCTTGATTTTTTTTTCTTGACACTTCTATGCATTTCCCCCATTTTCTACAGTGAACACAGTTTACTGGAGACCTAAGTATTAAGGAGCTTCAGAAAGGTTTTAGGGTTCATCTGTGTTTAAAGACCAAATGTTTGTCAGTGCTCACTAAATCCCAGACCCTGTTCAAAGACGCCAAAACCTCAAATGCTCGGAATTATGTTAACAAGCAATTACTCAAATGAGCTATTACGGCAGCTTCGTGGATAATGACAATATTTTCAATGATGCCTAAATCTCTTGGTGGGGGGTGGGAGGGTGGCACCCAGGTCTCTAAAGCAAGTAAGAGGCAATGACTCATTTGCCCCACAGTCCCTTGGCTCTGAGGCATGACTAGTGACCATTACGGAACCTGCTAGAAAATATGAGACAGTCACAACTTGGCTTTCAAAGAATGCTTTCTTTCCGAATAATTCTTAGAATACTCATATGCTAAAATTATATATTCAGTCACCTTTTTTCCATTTCTCTAACCTGTAACAGGCAATGCAGAGATAAAGGGGACCTTGTAACTCAGGAGAGACTGCTAGTCCCACGTCTTTCCACCAGCGTGCTGACAACTCCCTTCTGGTTTTTGTTAATGTCCCCGTGACCTCATCCTCTAAGAAAAACCCTTCTTTGAGATCATGCGATTGTGTCCTGTCAGTGCCGTAAGTTAATAGTATACATGGTTACTCAGAGGCCTCAAGCTGTGAATAAAATATATGTAAAAAGGATTTCGTACCGGGAAAATTTACCCAAATGCTAGACTTTGGGGACATAAATTTAAAAGTTCTTGTAAAAAATTCTTGCCTACAGGTTTTCAAATGCTACAACACAAGCAGAATAAATGTATTTTTTTTTTCTTGACTTGTTTCATGTTCACTGTGAGATGAATCTCTGCAAAGGAGGAGAAAATGTGGGCAGAAGGGCAAAGAATAGAAAATTTATCATTTGCAGGGAATTAATTAGAACAAGGTCCAAATGGTATGTCTTGGCAGCTTTCCACTTGGAATGTCATACGTTACTCAAAAACAATATTTAGTTGCAGATCTGCGTGCCAAGTGCAAGGAGATACTACTTGGCGTGCTTACTTGAAGACAGGTTTTATGCGATATTAAAAGATTCTGTTTGTGAGAAACTTATTCAACTGATCAACGCACACAGAAATTGCTAGAAAATAAAGGACATTTGGCACCTGTGAACGTTACCAGCTTTGGTAACTTCAGGATCGTTTTTGAAATTGTGTCTTTGCAAAAGTGTCCTCAGTCCGGAGATGGCCCACAACCCAGCAAACCAGGCACCTGGAGGTGAAGGGACACTTAGGACAACGTGATTTGCTGAAGGTCCCCCAAGTAGATCAATGGACAAAAAAGGTCTATAGGCTATTTACTCCTGGTATGTGCAAGAAACCCACAGCCGCTACGTCCTCCAGAACCCAGCCCTGGCCTTAAAGGAATGTGACAACTCTGTGGGAGACAAGAGCCATAAAATGATAACTAACGACACAGAAACAAGCAATCAACGGGGACACCACACCATGCCGGGAAAGTTAGTGAAACTTCAATGTCACCTTGGATGTTTTCAGAGTATCTCTATCAGTCATCTACAGAGCAGAGGTCACATACGTAGGAGCTAGGATTTTAGCTTATTTTAACAAATCTGTTCTCACCTCCAAACCCCTTCACCACAATTGACCCTGTTTCCAGAGCCCGAGCCCCAGCTGGAACACTGGGGCGGGTCACCTCAAGCACAGTGGAAATGAAGGGCCAGCCTATTTTTCTTAAAAGCTGAAACTAGCTGTGGCTCTTTTCACTAGTTCCCAATTTTTTTTTAAAATTGTGGTTAAATTGTATAGTTCACTAGTGATAAGTATATTCATGTAGATCCCCAAAACTTTTTCATCTTGCAAAACTGAAACTGCCTTCCCCTAAAACAGCTCTCCACTTCCCCTTCCTGAGTCCCTGGTGACCACTGCTCTACTTTCTGTCTCTAGGAATTGGACTACCTTTGGTGTCTCATATAAGTGCATTCATATAGTCTCTGTCATTTTGTGACCCAATTCACGTAACATCCTCAAGGTTCATCCATGTTGCAGCATGTGACAGGATTTCCTTCCTTTGAAGACTACGTATTAGGAGGGGAGACAAGATGGCGGGGAAGTAGGAGGAGGCGCCGTTTCAACCTGTACCGTAAAGTGAGCTGATTACTTACCAAAGAACTCTGATCACTCATGAAGTCAGCCTGAGATTAGAATCATACACTTCTGAAGACTACGTATTCCATAGAATGTATATACTCCACGTCAGCCACTCCTCCATCAATACCCACATGGGCTGCTTCTACCTCCTGGCTACTGTGCATAAGCAATGAACACAGGGTACCCATCTCTCCAAGATTCTGTTTTCAGTTCTTCTGGATATTCTAACCAGAAGTAACACCGCTAGATCATACGGTAATTCCAGGTTTTAATTTTTGAGGAACAGCCATATTTTCCATCACGGCTGCTATTTTGCATTTCCACCAACAGGGCACAGGGTTTCAATTTCTCCACCTCCTCACCTAACACCTGTTAAGGTTCTGGTTCTTTTGACAACAGCCATCCTAATGGATGGGAAAGGATATCTCATTGATTTTTATTTGCATTTCTTTAATGGTTAGTGATGTTGTTCTTTAATGGTTAGTGATTTTGATTTGCATTTCTTTAATGGTTAGTGATGTTGTTTCACATAACCATTGGAAGAGGGATTGAGAAAACTGGGAGAGCAATAAAGTCTTATGTTTTCAACCTGGCCCAAGACATCAAAGGGAGGGATACTCGCCAGAACCAGAGAATGATGTTAGAAACCCAACAGAATGATGTGGGGAGGTGCTCCTTGGTGACTTTCAAGCTAATACACTCCCATTACAGACTCATGGAAAAATGCCAGGGGATGAAGGAAAATTACACAAAACCAACCTACTCCTGTGGTTCGCTTGATTGAAACAGCCAAGAGTCCTCTTCTGGTGGAGCTGCTCATACTACAGATCTCATTTCAATTATGCATATGTGTGATTTAGAAGAGTTTGGGGGGATACAAGTCTCCTCCACGTACTGGGAAAATGTCCTATCCTACACTTTGCTCCAAAGGAACCAGAGCAGAAACTAGGTACATGAGTTGCAAAGCTAGAAGCCACGGCACCAAACAGGCCAACCATTCCTCAAATGAAGTTTCATAATGAAGCTGAACAAGGAAAATCAGTTGCTGTTCATCAGGGCTGAATTAGGTCTCAACAAAATTCACACATTCAAGTCTGATCCCCAGCACCCAGTGACCTTATTTGGAAATGGGATCTTTGCAGAAGATCAGGTTAAGATAGGGTGGGCCCTAAACCAGTAGGAGGACTGTGGCCTCAGAGAAGGGAGATACTGGGAGACAGATGGACACACAGAGAACACAGAGTGGAAATGAAGGCAGAGATTGGGAGAGAGACATCTACAAGTCAAGGAACAGGGAAGACCGTCAGCAAACCCCCAAGAAGCTAGGCGAGAGGCCTGGAAGAGATTCTCCCTCATGGCCATAGAAGGAAACCAACGCTGCCGCCATCTTGATCTCTGACTGCCCATTTCTGGAACTGTGAGAGGCTCCGTTTCTGTTGCTGAATCTGCCCGCCTGTGGCTCTAGGTCACAGCAGCCCAAGCAAACTAACACATTCTATTTCAACAAATGTCAGACTGAGGCATTAAGTGAAGAAGCCCAGGAAATAAATGAACCACATCTGAAATGTCCCCTTCAAGGCAGCAGCAGAAAGCACGGCCAGCAGGCCTTACAAAGACCATGCACTGCCCGGAGGCTTCTTGTGGGCCCAGGGCTCAGAGAGAAAGAATTTTAGTACCTCGTGTACTACCAAACAATGACCAAAAACAAAACCAACTCCCCAGGCCCCTCGTCGAGCATTTTTAGAGCCAGACAGAGGGCAAAAATAATTTTGGAAGCCAAGCAGCTCATACCCACATAAAACCTCTCTTGAACAGCCCCGGGGTTGGCAGGACGCCGAGTGGCTCCTGGCAGGGCCTTGCTGAACCAGTTTTCTGGAGAAAATTAGAGTTTTCTTTTCTAAGACTGCCATGTCCCTCTTAAGAGCTTCAAAAGAGAAGGCGGTGGTGGGCACTGACGGAAAAGTCCACCTCAGAGAAACTGCCCTGAGAATGGAAAGGAAGGGGGATGGGGGAAGGAGACAGACTATCTTTGTTTTTAGGGTTTCGGCAAGCTCACCATGAGCAAATACTAGGACTTTGCTTGGAATGAGGGTTTCCTCTTAAAAAGGGAATAATGGGCAAGAGCTTAAACCAGGAGAGCTCTGGCAGGGCGGGGCTGGTGCCCAGACTCTTCATCATGTGGTCAGCAAACAGGGACACGAGCCATTCCTGTGCCATCGACCCGGACGCAGGCAGCGGGTAAACAGAGCTGAACCCCAGCTAACGAAGAAGAGTACTTCCCGGGCGCCTGGGTGGCTCAGTGGGTTGGGCCGCTGCCTTCGGCTCAGGTCATGATCTCAGGGTCCTGGGATCGAGTCCCGCATCGGGCTCTCTGCTCGGCGGGGAGCCTGCTTCCTCCTCTCTCTCTCTCTCTCTCTCTGCCTGCCTCTCTGCCTACTTGTGATCTCTCTCTGTCAAATAAATAAATAAAATCTTTAAAAAAAAAAAAAAAAAAAAAAAAGAAGAGTACTTCCCAGCACCGGGCTACACAGCCAGATGTCCCACTTAACAGCTCCAATAAAACATGTCAACTCCGTCCTTACAAAAAGCAATCACTCAGGCCAAGGGGGAATCAGATGGCCAACAGTGACCGAGAAGTTCTTTTTCCACTCCTATGTGGTCACACTAGAACTATACACAACTCTGGCTGGCTCTTTTATCTTCAGCATGTGGATTCTCATGATAAAATCGCGTGCAGATTAAAAGCGTGTCCATGAATTGCGGGATTTGTACATGAACAAAGGTCTCCATGTCAATGTCAGCCAGGTGACGTGAGGCCCAGCAGGGTATGGGATTAAGGATGGGGTGGGGGGTCAGACAGTATAAAGGCTGGAAGCCAAGGCAGAGGAAGAGGGAGAGAAGCAGAAGCTTAGAGACAGGAGCCTGAGGAAGCCACACCTGGTGGTCTTCATTCTCTCTAGGAGGTGGCATGCTGGGCCATCCCCTAAGAGATGGGGTGTCCTGGCTCTTCCCCCCACTGCTCCTGCTGACTGGCTGGGACAGCCTGCTCCCCACGGCTCCATGGTTTGTGGGCTTCTGGGTGGGCTCAGCAGAAGGAGACACTGCTAGAGGAGTGGTCAGGAACAGACCTTCCTGGCCCTACCGGGGCTCTGGCAGTGGCCGTCACTCCTGCTGGCCACACCATGAGTGGCCGAGGAACCGTCCCTCTTTCTGTCCCTTCAATTCTCAGAATGACAACTCCCGTGGGGCCCCAGGAGAGCACGCTGGCCAGAAGGGACTAGGATGGCCAGCCACAGCCAATATGGACACAGCAAAGCAGTGACCAAGGGTTGGCCATGACAGGAGCCAGGAAGCTCCAATGACCAGGTAGGATCAAAGACTGGACATCTGTAGCAGACACAGCCTCTGCTTCGATGTAATTTTTTTCTTCACTGGTTGATGTTGCCACAGAGAAGAAAGGAACTCTGGCCACTGTGAGAATCCCAGCAAGGCAAGGGACAGGTCCCCTGTGTGAGAAGTCACCGGGCTCTGAACTACAAGCAGAGCCTCAGTGAGGAATAAGAGGTCACCCCAAGGGTCAAGAGCAGAGGTCGTGGGAGGGACAAGATCCAGAGGCAGATCAAGTAGGATTCAGAAAGTCAACTTCATGGGGCGCCTGGGTGGCTCAGTGAGTTAAGCCTCTGCCTTTGGCTCAGGTCACGATCTCAGGGTCCTGGGATCGAGCCCCGCATCAGGCTCCCTGCTCAGGGAGCCTGCTTCCCCCTCTCTCTCTGCCTGCCTCTCTGCCTACTTGTAATCTTTCTCTGTCAAATAAATAAATAAAATCTTAAAAAAAAAAAAAGAAAGAAAGAAAGAGAAAAAAAAGCAAGCCAACTTCATGCGACCACTGACAGAAGGGGAGGGGGGAAAAAAATCACAGAATGCTGAAAGCATGAGCTTTCATAAAAATGTTACCAAATATTATTGGACATCCATCATTCAAGAGTCCCCTGGCTCCTGAGAGCAGTCACAGGTGCCTTTTACTTCTTATTTCTGTTCCTAGTTAAGGGGCACATACTCAGAATCAGAAATGGAGGATCATTTTAAATTACAAGTCAGGCTTACAATGAGTTTTGACTGCCCTTTTTTCATTTCAAAAAACGATCAAAAAGGAAATCTTTCTACTAACTGTTCAGTGAGAACAAAGCCTGAAGTGTTTTATTTTTAACAGGTGTGCTAAGGAAAAGGCGTCTTGAGGCTCAGGGCGAAACAGACTTTTTTCCCTTTGTTCTCTCAATGCTAACGAGGCATATGTTAGGGGGTGGACTGGGTTCCCCAAGATTCATGCGTTCAAAGTCCTAACCACAGCCCCCACTTTAGAGCTTTCACATAAGGCTTTCACAGAGTTAGTCTAGTTCAAACGAGGTCATTAGGGCTGGGGCCCTCATCTTGTGGGGTCGGTGTCCTGATCAAAAAAGAAAATTTGGAGACCATCACCCAACACAGGCGGAATGCCATGGAAACATGGAAGCAGATATGGGGACGTCCCACCTACCAGCCAAAGAACACAAGACACCGCCAGCAAGCCACAGAAGCTGGAAAGAGGAGACAGGCATAGATGGCATTCTCCCTCCCAAGCAAACAACCCTGCGGACAACTTGACCTTGGACTCTGGGTGCCCAGAAAGGAAAAGGAATACATTTCTGTTAAGGAAATGCCCAGTCTACAGTATTGTGTTCCGGCAACCGAGGAAATGAATATAGATTTTAACCATAAAAAAGGTATTGTTTCGATACCCTAACAACTCAACAAGTGCTCCTTGGTCTTGCTTTTCAAAGCTGTAGACATTCAGCCTTCTATCTAGACCAAAGGTAACTGGGCATCTGTGTTCAGTTTGCAGACAGAAACACACACTGACCAATGACCCCTGGAAGAGACCTAACAGCCAAAGGCACTCGCTGCTACACCTCATAAGTAAAGTGCATCAAAATTAAACAACAAGCTCATGACCCCTATCACGCCCTTCCTTTCTAAGGATCTGGAGCAGGGTCCTTTCAAGTCCCTGGATTTAAAAAGACTTTCCCAGCCCGGACTTCGCTTCGGCATGGCAAGCTGAACAGAGTCGCCCCTGGATGACAAGGAAATGGAAATGCCAAGAGTAAATAGAATTTTCCTAGTATACATGGAAACCAAGCAATCAACCTCCATGTGATGCTTCCAGTCTGAACGATTTACATAATCACTGTGAAGCTCAGAGGTTCACTTAGAGACAGATTCTTCTTTGTGATTAAGAAGAAGGCAGTGCCTTTTATTAGCAACATTAGCAACGTTCCTTTCATACCAGAAGACACGATTTCGAGTACAATTGTCCTGGAAAGGCCCGTGCCGGGTGATTTCCCAGTCTCCTATGACAGCAGGGAACCACGCAGGTTGTAAACGCGAAGGTTGTAGGATCTCCCGGTCTCTGGGTGCGCCCATCCCATGAGTTGGCCAGTCCTACGAATCCCACCTCCACGATTTTTCCTGGGTCTTCTCCATCCCACCATGCGGACAAACACTGCAAGGCCTCTGGTCACTGGGCGTTCCTCCTGCAGGTTTAGCCCCGTTCAATCCAACCCCCTCCCACCCCTGCACGTAGGAGCGCCTACCACCAGCACCTACCACCAGCACGTGCTGGAGGCCGGCACGACACACCGGATGCTTCACCAGAGGGCTGCTTGTGGTCCTGGACAACCTCATGGTGTAGGGAAAGCGGGGCTTAGGTATAGGGATGTGCAGGTCTAGGACCCTCCTCTCTCTCTAGCTCTGTGACCTAGACCAAGTCCAGTCCTTCCTGTGCACGCCCCTCCCCGCCCCGACCCTCATTCACGCCCGGGTCAGAGGTTCGTGGCTCAGCCACAAATGAGAGACCAGGACAGACTTATCAGCACGATGTCTAGCACATGGATTTTTCTGAAGGCAGTCATTTCTATCCACTTTCTTATCACTCGCAGCACCTTGCCTTGTGTGTTCATAAACACTGGTCCAGCTCCTATCGTGTTTTCCAGATCACATTCCACAAAGTAACACCAGAGCCACAGAATTCCACTGCGGGTATCTAGCCTAGCTTCCTGTTTATATAAATGAGCAAAGAGGAACCAGAAAGCGCTCGATTACGGTTACGAAGCGTTAAAAGGCTTTCGGAGCTGCTCACTTACACAAGACCCCTAATGGATTCAAATCATTCCGTGTCTTTTCTTAGCAATTAAAACTAAGGTGAGGGGCACCTGGGTGGCTCAGTGGGTTAAAGCCTCTGCCTTCAGCTCAGGTCATGATCTCAGGGTCCTGGGATCGAGCCCCCCAAATTGGGCTCTCTGCTCAGCAGGGAGCCTGCTTCCCTCTCTCTCTCTGCCTACTTGTGATCTCTGTCAAATAAATAAATAAAATCTTTAAAACAAAACAAAACAAAACAAAAAAAAACCCAAGGGCCGACTCAAATGCTCCAAGAGATGGAAGACAACAAATGAGGGAATCCTAAAAACAGGTACGAAAATAAGTCACACTGATTTTTCACCTATTTCATACTAACAGTCAAACACAGGAGTATCTCGCCTTCCAAGGGCACACAGAGCCCGCACCATGAAGGGCCGTCCTCGAAGTCTTAACAACAGCCCCTACCCATCTTGAAATCCCTCAGCCAGCCTGCGCTAGAATGCACAGGAAAATTAAGCTCAAAGAACACCCTCTTCTATTGTGAAGCTCTGCGAACTGAGGCTCAGAGAAGCTACAGATAGATTTTGGGGGGGAGCAATAGGAGGGGACGGTAAATGTGCTTGTTGGAAACAGAATTCACCACAGCCCTCCAAGTGGCACTTTACTCTTAAAGACCTCTGAAAGCCACCTGGGCTACATCTCTATTTTAGGACAAACCCTTCCAGCTCATCAAATGGGAGACTCTGCAGAAAGCTTGGCTGGTGGGGGGGAGGGGGCGGCAACACAGGGGGTATTTTCCAATCTCAGTCTCAATTTTGCTCAAGAACAATCCAGCAACTAAAGCTTATTAGCAGCCAAGGAGGACCAAAAAAAGAGACTTTCCTGAGAGGCTGATTCGAGTCCAGGGCTCTGCAGGAAGGGTTTCCTCGGACTTCACCTTGGTCCCGTGAGGGAGGTGTCCTTCATTCTCAGGGAGGAAATCCGTGGAGAGAATGGTCATCGACCCACCCGGGGCCACGCAGCCGCGGAGTAATGAATAAGCCAGGATCCAGTGTCCTGGATTTTCCCCTCTAACCCTTGTGTTTCTTGGAACTAGAAAATTTATTATCTCCAATTAAAGGAGGGGGGTGGGGAGCAGCTCTAAAATCCCCTTTGTTTGCTCAGGATATTGGCCCATTTTAATGCCAGAGACAGACATTCTCAATTACAGTTTTTTTGTTTTGTTTTGTTTTGTTTTAATTTATGAGGTTCTACTGAGAGACTTTTCAGGGAGAAGAGAGTCAGCAGCTGGAGAGAATTCCAGCCATCACGATGAGAGCTGCGGAGCAGACTTTGATCACAAGCATTTAAGTCGAAGCTGAAAAGGGCGCCCCAACGCACATTTCAGGCCAACATCTAAATTCGACTCTTGGCTTCAAGGAGCCAGAAAGGAAGACTAACACGATTAGGCTGAAATGATTTATGAAAAAAAAGAAAAAAGTTTTAATCTATTAAAATGGCCTTTAAATGTAACCTCACGAGGCCAGACCCAGACAGCACCATTGATCATTCCAGTTAAATAAAAACACAAGAAAGGACGACGCAGAGCAGAGTGGACATAAAATACTATTTCAGAAACGCTAACGAAAAGAGCCAAAAGCAACACAGATAAGGAAAGAAACACAAATTTTTAAAAAACTGAGTGAACTGGGGAGATTTCTTCCCCTCGTTCCCGTTCAGACCGCAGCTGCTTCAGGAGCGGCTCGGGGGCCGCTGGGTGGCTCAGTCGGTTAAGCGACTGCCTTCGGCTGGGGTCACGATCCTGGAGTCCCCGGGATCAAGACCCACATCGGGCTCCCTGCTCAGCAGGAGTCTGCTTCTCCCTCTTCTCATGCTCTCTCTTTCTCTCTCTCTCTCAAATAAATAAAATCTTTAAAAAGAAAAAGAAAAAGAAAAAAAGCATCTCTGGGCAGATGCCACTTCCTGCTAGGTTTTAAATGGCCAACTAAATTTTATTCCGGTCTTCTCCCCCACCCCCCTCCAAGTGCACTGCATGCAAAAAAAAAAAAAAAAAAAAAGAAAAGAAAAGAAAAAGCAAGAGACTGAGAGAGAAATCAAGTAGTCCTGGGACCCCTATCTGCCTCCCAGCATCACTCTCATCCGATCCACTGGAGGGAACAGCTCACCCCACTGCCAGGCACTTGGAATTCCAGAGCAGTGAGAAGCACAACACTTTTAAGAAAGGAAGATCTAGTCCCCCCTCACACACAAAACCTTCAGTTAAACATATATTCCATCTTTTGGGGGACCAAAAAAAAAAAAGTGACTTTCAGCAGCTTATCCAAAGGGGCACCTTCTCTAAGATGGCTAAAATAGAAATAAAGAAGGGGGAGGAGGGGGCCGGGACACAAAATGCATTCAGAATTAAAAAGACCAAGAGAGAAAAGGAATCTGCTTTCCTAAAGACACCGTTGTTCTGGGTGAGGCATCAAGGGGAGGCCCACCCAGGAGCCGGGGACCTTGAAAGACAAACTTGTCTGGGTCCTGTTTCTGAGCTCCAGGTGATGAAGATAGCTTTAAAATTCTAGAAACGTGTAAGACCTTCCGAAGAACCCAAGCCCATGGAGAACAAGTTCCCGACAGAGGTCAAGCCCAGTTTCATGAAAATTAGACATTAAACAAGTTTCGTTTCATGAATGAAACGAATGAATGAAATGAAATGAATGGACCATTAAGAGAACACCTGGGTGGCTCAGCCGGGTAAGCATCTGCCTTCGGCTCAGGTCATGATCCCAGGGTCCTGGGATCCCCACGTTGGGCTCCCTGCACAGCAGGGAATCTGCTTCTCCCTCTCTCTCTGCCCCTCCCCTGTGCTCATGTTTGAATGCACTCTCAAATAAAATCTTTAATAATTAAAAAAAAGGGGGGGTGGACCATAAGAGACAAATAAGGTTTGACTTAACAGAGGTCATTTTGCCCCCAGTAAAAAAAAAAACCTCTAAGGACTCTTACTAGGACATGCTGTTTTCAACAAGCGGATTTCCTACTAACAATGTGTTATCTAGAAAATTACTGGTATCTTTCAATCTTCTATTTCCCACTGACAACGCAGTATCATTTAGCCCATTTGAGTTCAGTGCGATATATGTAAGTAACCCCCCAGCACACACTTGCAAGTTAAATACTGTCAGTTTCCTGACGCTGCATAAATATCACAGAAATCACAGCACACTGGTTCACCCTCCCCACTCTTTTTCTGCTCACTAGATAACACTAACTTCTGTATCCAACCAGTGTGGGGTCTGTTTGTTTTGGGGGGAGGGTTGCTTTTGCTTTTGTTTTGAAAAGAAATTCCTTTTCTCAAAGAGTTTACCATCTGCTGGGACAATTAAATACTAGTCCTGCAAAGTTAATCCATCAACAAGGATGACGATGCGGAGTCCCAGCTTCCAAAACAGGGAGGGGAAAGGCCTTTACTATCACCTAGACCAAAGGCCTCATGCTGCAGATAAGCAAACTGAGTCTCACGCATGGACGTAAAGGAACTAATTAAGAAGATTAGAGCCGGGGGTTCCAAGTCTAATTAGAGGGGCAGACAATAAGCACAGGAAGGAGACCAAGCAGGGCCCCCAGCGAGAGCCACAGGGGCCCTGGACAGTCGGCAGGTGTTGGAAGTGAAGCTGGGTGGGTCCCAAGTGTAGGCACCCCCAAGTGTAGGACTGGATAATAAACAGGAACACAAGAGGCCCCGCCCCCCGGCGCTCACGCCCTACACACTGGAGCCCCAACCAGCATGGCAACGAAAGCAGATCTCCGTGAGATGCCACCACAGAAGGGGAACCCACAGGGACAGTGGTGGGGAATTCGGGCACCGTCGCCCCAGCAGCTCGACAGTCTGGACCTTGGGGGAGGCTCTCCGTTCCCCCAGCCTCCACACACTCACGAATCTACTTTGTCCTCTGACACCTGGGAGCTATAGAGGCTTCCGAGGGAGGTGAGGACACGACAAATACATGGAAAGCGCAATGATGGGACCCTGGGATGGCCACGGTGGACACCAGCCATCAGAATTCCTTCTACCACAACTCATGCGGGGCACTGCTTCTAGAAGGCTCCCCCCGCCGCCGGCCGGCCCCCCACCCAGCCACACCTGCCAACTCAACCCAGACCAGGGGTCCTCTGGTCCCATGAGTGACTTTCCCACATGTTTTTTTTTTTTTTTTCCTTTCTTTTTTTTTTTTTAACCAAGGCAGCTCCAAAGCAGCAAAGGAAATGGCTCCCTTTTCTATCCCCTGATCTTCTCCACTCTTCCTAGAGTGACCTTGCTAATGAAAACACGAACTGAATAAACACTTGGAGGAGAAACCATCTGCTTCAATGCAACCAACCAACGACCAACGTCAGTAGGAACAGTGTTTGTTTACCAGCAGGGTCAGGAGGCCAGGACACACAAAACCTTCTCAGAGATCTTGAGTGGGGGATGGCCCTGGCTGGGGTGAGGGGCAGGGAGAAGTGTCATTAACCCTTTCGGAGCTGCACGAGGCACTCCGTTTTACAGCCTCCAGGTGGAAGGGAAGGCTGCAGCTCCCAGGCCCCCGGGTGAGGCTTATTTGCACATCATTTTCCACATAAAGAGGCTACAACACCATTTAAGAATTTACAGTCAGTACTGAGCTTGAACTTCCCACTCTGCAGAGTATACCTAAGCTCACCGTCCACGTTCAAGAGCAAAGGGGGCTGATGGGCCCACAAAGGAGAAGAAACCTGTGCTCACCAGGGAGGTTTTTTGAAAGGTTCAACACTTTCAGAAAGCCTCCAAAGAAAGACAACCATGCAGACCACAATTTGGTTATCTGAGCTAGGAAGGGGTTAGGGAATTCGTAGTTTAAATGAGGACTCTGCCTGCTTTCTACGCTGAAACAAAACTAATGAGAAAAAGCTCAGGAAATCCAATCCCCAAGGAAGTACAGGGTTCAGAGAAGAATGCTCGCGAGGGGAAACTGCCAGGACTTCTGGCCGCACGCCCTGCTCATCCGTGTGGCAAACGGGAGTGAGGAAGGAGAGTGGATTCTCTGGCGGCGCCCAATCCAAGGAGCGGTCCCATGCGGGCAAGGGAGACCCTGCCAGGGTCAGACACCCGGCCTTACGAACTCGCAGCAAAAAGGTGGGGAGCGAGGTTTTCCAGCAGCTACAGGCGGCTGGGGCCCTTGCGATCCTGAGTCACTGTGTTCCCATCCTGAGTGCTAGGACTGAGTCACCCTGGCCAGCCGGAGGCCCTCCAGCTGCGTGAAGGCCTGGCTGGTTCTCCGAATAGAGAGAACAAGGTAGCAATTTTGAATCAGCTCTGTCAATAAAAATGCTGATATCTGCCTCTCTGCAGGCAGTTACAGAAAACATCTGTTACCCACTGGTTGGGAAAGAGCATTCTGGCCAAACTAGAAAACTCAAAATAAAATATGAATGGATGAGATGCGTGGAAAAAAGGACATTAAATTCTACTTGTAAGATAAACTCATTCTCACATGCAGGCAGCAAACATTTTAATGAGCAATGACTACATGCCGGGACTGTGCTAGAGGCCAGGAATGAGACACTGAGGCAAGGTCCCTGTCCAGGGAAGTGGCAAAGGCACCGCCCCACCCTACTTGAACGAAGGGCTTAGTAGGTGCTGAGCTGGAATTAAGTGCCCGGAAAAACGTCATGATCATAGGAGGTGGGGTTTATTACTAGCCTCATTACAAAGGAGAAAGCAGAGATACAGAAAGGTACTTGTCCGAAGTGATCAAGAAGTCAGTATGAAAAGGCTGAAATTTGAACCCAACCCTTATAGGTGCATAAGGGAAGAGGTCTGAGGGAGAGGAAAAAAAGGCCCAGACACTATCTCCAACGTTAGCTTCTGGATAAAATGATAGTAGGGTTCTTAAGGGTGCAGAGAAGTTTATGGGGAGGAAAAGAGAAAAGTTACTTCCAGACAGAGGGGTTATAAATGTAAAGCATAGACACCAGCAATTATCTAGTAAAATAAAATTTTTAAAGATTTATTTGTCAGAGAGAGCATGCACAAGCAAAGAGAGCAGCAGGCAGAGGGAGAAGCAGACTCCCAGCTGAGCAGAGAGCCTGATGCGGGGCTTGAACTCAGAACCCTGGGATCACGACCTGAGCTGAAGGCAGATGTTTAAACCGACTTAGCCACCCAGGCGTCCCATCATCGAGTCAAATAATTTTAAACAATGAAAACCTACTTTCACTCCTTTCCTTAGGGACATCCTATACAGTTCCTAGCTGTTAGTGACATTCTTTGGTTTAGGGACACTGAGGAAATGCAGGTGAACAACACTCCCTGTGGTTCACACACCCAACATTAATATTTGATCGGTCCTCAGTCCAAACCACACACAAACACCATTTAACAGAATGTGTAGCTAGAGACTTGGGCTCAGAGGCCCTTAGTACAGGCCCAACAGGAAACCCTGAAACTAAATACCTCACCAAACCAGTCTGGCAACGAAGAGAAGGCACTGGAAAGTGGGAGGGGGGTACCTGTTCCAGAAGGCCTAATTCTAACAGGCTGGCAGATGCCCTCATTTATGTTCACAGTTTCAGCAGACTGGCAAAGAGCTTTGTTCACCAGAATACAGAGATGTTCCCCAGCCCTTGAAAGACAAGCATTCCACAACAAGAAAATAAATGTACAATAAACTGGCAGTTTTCAGCACAGCTATTCTGAGGTTTACCTTTCCCTGAGACACTTAATGGTAATTCGCACTCTTGGAACCATATTAAGAGGAGTATGATTTAGTGAATCGTACTGCATAAGTGATTAAATGACAGGTTACAGACGTCTGTGTCAACTCTTAAATCCCACAGTCCCTCTAGCCAGCAGGAGTAATAGACGGGTCGTCTCCACTTTAAGAACAGGTTACGTTCCCAAAGTTTTGTGTTTTAGTTGGCTGTTGAGAATTCAGGAGTTATTGTCTTCCCCACCAACAATGCCAGATTCGCTGTATAGTACCTGAGACAGAATGCAGAAAACGAAACCCGAAGCGTGCCCCAAACAAGGTCTGCGGACCCCAATCCACGTGAGGGACAAGGATTCTGGAGGAAAGCGCGGTCCAAATTCTAAAGCACCCAGAGCACTCATCTCACCCTCCCCGCCTTGGGCCCAAGAAATCTCACCACCTGTAACTGGTGCTGGTTCCCTACCCTCCAGCAGGAGGAGGCGGGAGAGGAGGAGGAGGCGGGGCTCGAGGACAAAGGGCAGAACCGCAGGGGCATGGGGGCCAGGGCCAGGGTAAAGGGCTCCCATGGAAGAAAGAGGCCAAGGCTATTGATTCTTCCCTCTCTGCCTGGCTCCCAGACACCCCCATTTCCTGGTGTCTAGAGACACCTAATTGTGAGGCTGCTAACACTGTGGACCTAGATCAGGGTTTTTCTGCCCCCCCCCCCACCTCCCACCCTCAAACACAGACGTCCACATCTCTCCTGGCATGAAAACCCACATGGGGCTCTTTGATGATTTTCTCAGGAATTTTCTTGCCTGTACCCTAGATTAGCGGCACACGCACGTGCACACACACGCACCGTGAGAGGAAGACTTGTAGTGAGCAAATGAGACAAGACCACAACTGCATCCAGTTCAAATATATACAGATCACATGTGCACACACATACACACACATACTCTCGTAGGAAAGTCTGTAATTCAAGTGATCGGCCCACTGAGACCACGATCTAGGCCGTGCACGCATGAGTCACAATACTGGACGGCGGAGAACCAGATCGGGTGAGAAGAGCGTGCTAGGGCGGCGGGGGGGAGGGGGGTGGACCGCACCCCCCAACTCCCGCCACCTCCTGTCACTGAAAAAGGGGATTCGAGGAACCTCCCCGTCCTGAAGGCTGCCCACCCGTCTGAGTTCACACCTCTACCCCAACTTACCGGAACTTCAAATGCCTCCTGGGTGTCATCCAGCATCTGGATTTTGATGGACATGAGTTTCCCAGAAGGCGTCGGGGGCGGCTTCTGACCATGTTCCAAGGTGCTGATCCCCGAGTTCTCCGGGGCCCCCAGTCGCGATCCTGGACTTGGCCTCTGCTCTATTTCTCCCATGGTGAAAGCAGACTCTAGAATATCTGCGGAAAGCAGTGAGAAAGAAAAACCCGTCAGAAGACACAATGCATGTCAAGACCTCAGGGGCATCTGCGGTCTCCGAGCCGTCCTCGAATCCGAGGAGCCACAGCTTGGTGAGCCCTCGCTCCCCCCACATGGGACTCACACATGGGCGACTTTGGTGCCTTCATGAAATGTCAGGTCTCCCTCAACCAACCCAAACATGCCAACAGTGGTGCGTATTTTAACGTATTTTCTTCCCTAGTTTTACAGTCCGCTCTCATAGTACAAATTTTGCGGCGTCCAGCACAGTATTCAGGGCCCACAGTGAGCCGGGCACGGCTTTTGGAGTTTGGACAGAAGAGGATAAGCAATGCCTAAGCCGTACCATCAGTGTCCCTTAGTTAGCTGTCATGCACACAGAACATGCAAAGAAACATGGGCTTGATCAAGATAAAAAAATAAAGCAGACATCGTGGCTCTTGAGTTTAGAATCTGTTGAGGAAGGTAAACACGCGATGCCACAAACACAGGCGACATAGGGTAGGGTCTCTTCCCCCCATTTCTTCGGCTTGTTTCCATCACAATCACCTTCTAATTCATTTCTTTCCTGCCACCCGCCCCACGGGCCCCCCATTCCCAAGAAATCACTACACATATAATGGTATCAACAACGTTACTTCCCTAGAAACAAAACCCAATCTTCTTTCCTCTACATGCCTGGCCCCGTCCTCCTGCCCTGCCCCAGCCACACCCCACCTTACCCCAACCTCCCCCTCCCCTCTGTCCTGCTCTAGATCTCTCTGGAGCATGGCTCTCAGGGGCTGAACGCTTTGCACTACTTCTCCACCTGGAAACTTCCACCCTGGCTTTTGAACTCCGTTCCAGGATCACATCCCCGACCCCTTGGCAGGACTCTGGTACCAATGCCCCCTCTGCACCCACACCCGTCATTCAATGTTACCATGGTGGTGAGTCCCATGGGCCTCTGCCCGATTACACCTCCCAGGACCCCAGGGCCTCAAGACCTAAAGCAGGAATCAAAGCTTGATATCTTTGGATCTCAGCACCTGGCTAGACACAGCACGGGGCATAAAGATTCCAATAACGGATGCTTGATGCTGGGCCCTTTCTGGATATGCAGGATCACAGAGCACAATGGGCGGGGGGCGGGGGAGGTGGCCCTTCCATCACTGAGAGGGTAGGAACGGTCCTCAATCAAGTCTCTAATATCAGATAATAATGGCAAGGAGACAAGCACACAGGAGAAGGCACTGCGGGGAAGACGAAGAGCCCCCACGAAGTTATGGGACAGAAACTAGGCGGCATACAGGAAGAATACGGATTCATGTGGAAAGAGGGTTTGGAAAACAGGCTGGAACCAAATGACGAAGAGCTCAAGCCCTGGCTGAGAAACACGGTCCTTCCCTGGAGGCAGCCGGGAGCCCCTGCGTGATTAAGAACGTGCAAAGCAGAATCTTAGAAAAACCATCCGAGGAGGAACTAATCCTACAGGCTGGAGAAAGATGGCAGGTCCAGTGACAAAGCTATTGTGACAATCTGTGCCTCAGGGACAACGTGGCCAGTGGAGATAGAAAGGAAAGCATGAGGCCATAAACCCAAGGTTATGGAAAAATGAACCCAACGTTAACAGTAAGCTGCCCAGGAGGATACAGAAGAATAGCAAAGACCAGAAAGTTTTATATTAGAGCAGAAGAGTGTGTGGGAGGGAAGGTGAGAGTCTGACTGGGAACATCCAGGGCCCTGCGGGGAAGCTGGAGATGGACTTGGGCTGAGGGGTCAGAGTCCATCTGGCTGTACAAGCAAAAGCCATAATGAAAGCAAATGGTGGGGGGCAAGAAAGCAAAAAAGAATCACTGTGCCCAGTCAACAGGTGGTCATGGGCTGAATATTGTTCCCCCACAAAATTTTTAAAAGATTTGAGAGAGAGAGAACATGATTTGGGAGCGGGGAGGGTGGGAGGCAGAGACGGGAGACTCCCCACTACACAGGGACCCCTGATGCGGGACGTGATCCCAAGACCCCAAGACCATGACCTGAGCAGAAGGCAGATTAACCGACTGAGCCACCCCAGGTGCCCCTCCACTCCCCCCCAATTCTTATACTGAAGTTCTCACCCTCAGTACCTCAAAGTATGACTCTATTTGGAGAAAGGTCCTTAAAAGAGGTGATTAAGTTACAATAAGGTCATTAAGATGAGCCTTAATTCAGTCTGACTGGTGTCCTTATGAGCGGAAAGCTGGACCCACAGACACAAGGGACGCCAGAGCAGAGGAGTGGCCATGTGAGGGCACTGGAAGGCAGCCATTTGCCAGGACACGGGCCCTCAGGAGAAACCAGCCCTGCCACCACTGTAGTCTGGACTTCCAGCCTCCAGAGCTTCTGTTGTTGTATCCCCGACCCCAACCTGTGGTGCTATGTTATGGCCGCCCTAGCAAACTCATGCCAGGGCCCCGGTGGAAGACGGGAAAGAGGCCCAGAGGGGCCCCAAGTAACTGAGAATGCCACAAAACAGGCACCGGGGGTCACCTGTGGCGTGAGGTACAAGCTGAGCGCTGTGTCTGACACATCTGAAATCACGTCACCGCTCAGCTTCTGTGTTCGGAAAAAACCATCCGGCTCGTAAATCTCACGTGGTAGGTTCTTCTCAGCCAACTCCTGGCTCAACCTTCTCCTTAAGAGTTGGGCTCCCAGGGCACCTGGGTGGCTCAGTGGGTTAAGCCTCTGCTTTCGGCTCAGGTCATGATCTCAGGGTTCTGGGATGGAGTCCCGCATCGGGCTCTCTGCTCAGCGAGGAGCCTGCTTCCCCCTCTCTTTCTGCCTGCCTCTCTGCCTACTTGTGATCTCTCTCTGTCTCTCTCTGTGTCAAATAAATAAATAAAATCTTTATAAAAAGAGTTGGGCTCCCAGAAGTTTCTGACAAAATTCCACATGGCGGCCCCTTCGCACTGCCTCTCGGCATTTTCACTGTGATGCCAAAGGCTGGCCCTGAGGTTGGCAGATGGAAACCATGGAGTCACCTCAACAACTTTGGTCGTTGACTTATACTCCCCTCGCCTGAAAAGACACATCCTTTGACTGGACCGAGAAAGGGTCTGTCGACTACCTCAAAAACACCACTTTCTACACATTTCCCCACAAACCCCACCAAAGCCCGCTGGAGAGTAGTACTCGCTCCTATATTACTATATTAGTTCCTAATATTCCTATATTATTCATTCCTATACATTCGACATTGGGCTCTGTGGCCAAGCGATGCAGCCTTTCTGGGAACAGCTCCTCCTTTTCTGAATGCTCACCTAGGACTTCCCAGATCTGTTAAGGAGGCAGCTCTCTAATTTCCACCCCCAGTAAACTTTAAGAACCTATTTCTAATCAGTTTGTCATGTGATCTGGGCTTTGCTTGATCCACCACGGTCTTGAGCGGTGGGACCCGACCCGTTCATCTGCGATGCCCCAAGCGCAAGGCCTCACGGGCATGGGGCCACGGGTCGTTTGCTTGCTCAGTGAATCAGACGTGGGGGTGCACCTCTGATTAGTTAGGAAATCAGCTGTGTGTCAGACAATCTCCCCAAACTACGAAAAATTATTTCCCTGCAGGTTTTCTGTTTGGGGTCTCACAGTTAAAAGGAAACACAAGTTCCAGAGAAAATGGACATCTGCTCAGTTTGCCATGCCTGTCCCCACCCAAGCTCTGCACGTTTTCCTGCTTTGGTCTTAATCCCTCCCTGTCATTCAGAGCATCCCTTGATGCCTTCGTTTTCCTCCTCTTCCTCCTCTTCCTCCTCCTCCTCCTCCTCCCACTGCATCAGGGCCCCGCCCCCTGCCCCTCCCCCTGCGTCAAGGAGATACAGCTCAGATGCCCAGCGAGGGAGGGGACAGCGGAGAGGAAGGGGCCTAGCCCCCCCCATCACCCCCACCTCAAAGATGCTAGGGACCCTCCCTACAAAGGCACTTTCTCCTTGTCCTGCCTGAGCAAAGGGCAAGGCGCCTCACCTCCTAAACTAAACCCTCCCCCCCCCCACCCCGGGGGCCCAAGATCTCTTGATGAATATGCACTGTCCTTTTTTAGCCTCTTGGCACGTAAAAATGAAAAGTGAGCTAGTTACTGATAGGTATTTAGTACCTTAAATTCCTTTTTCCTCCGTCTCCAAATGACCTCACGCCTGTATTATTTCCACTCTGGCTACTGACACTTCAACAATGCAGTCCCTCCTTTGTTTCCCCAGCCGCATGCAGACCGTGGCTGTACATGGAAAGTACTGCTCAATTCAAATATCAATCCGGCCGAGAGGCCTGAGCTGAGCATCCTAGGAATGTCACGGGAATACCCGAGGAACACTGGCAAGTCATAAAGGGGTGACCACGTTGATGCTTGCTATCAGAATTGGTGGGTCCAGTAACACAACACAGCCGTCTAGGCCAACAGGTCTAACAGCCCCCCAAAAGCCTCCTGTCTCTATAGATCAGTTCAGGCTCCACTTGAACTTGAACTCCATAATCACCCGTACCTTCTGAATTCCTTCAGGAATGGTCAAAGCAAAGCAAATGAACCCTTCTTCCCTTGTGATACATTACTAGTAACATGATCATTCCAGACCTCAAAGCAAAAAAGCTATACGTGAAACGACTTCACTCTTCGGCTGAATGAAACAGGAACTACAACGAAAAATAAAATTTTTAACTGGCAGAGAAAAGATGAAAAAGCTAGAGTTGCCTTGTCGTCGTATCCTGGCTTCAAGAATTCCTCTTGGAATGTACCCAAAAGCATTAAGGACACACACACACACACACACGCCAACTCCACTCCGAACACATCTGCGACTCCAAACCAGAAACCAGGGAAAAGAGTTGCCAAACTGCCGTCAAGGTCAGAGGAGAAGGAACGGAGAGGCTGCCCATGTCTGCAAAGCCAGGCTCCCCGAACACTCAGGGTATCCCAAGCCAACAAAGCCTGCAAGAACTTTCTGGGAACCAGGGGAAGAGGCATAGAGGTTAGCACGAGAGCTTCTCTGAATGCAGCATCTCTAGTGGGAGAGCCCACTAGAGATGGGGCTGATGGAGAAACCACACAGGTAAGACCCATCAGCAGGACGCCGCCCATTGCCAAGGCCAGGTGAAAAAGAGAGGGCCCTGGGAATGCTACCAGTCCAGCAAGCAGAGAAAACACAGAGGACAAAAGGATTATACACACCCCCTCGGGTCACCAGAGTTCCTATGAGCATGGGACGGTCTCCTGGCTCTCCAGAAGCTGTTACAAATAGCTAGTTCATAAAGCACTCCCCAGATAACAAAGGACCTTTACAAAGATGCTAGATTGAAGGAAAAAAGAAAAAAAAGAAAAAAAAAAAAACAAGAACAAAAGAATTAGCCCCAAACATGCTGTCCCAACTTAAACAATGAAATAATGGACTCGGACGAAAACATGAGAGGATTTACAAGAGGGGCACCTGGGTGGCTCGGTTGGTGAGGCGTATGCCTTCAGCTCAGATCACAAGACCAGGGTCCTGGGATAGAGCCCCATGTCCATCACCCCACCCCCCACCGTCCTGCTCAGTGGGGAGTCTTTTGCTTCTCCCTCTCCCTCTCACCCTCCCCCGGCTCCCTCTCTCTCAAATTCTTTTTTTTTTTTTTAATTTTTATTGTGCTATGTTAGTCACCATAAAATACATTTTTTTGAAGATTTTATTTATTTATTTGACAGAGATCACAAGTAGACACAGCAGCAGGCGGGGGGGGGGGGGGGAAGCAGGCTCCCTGCTGAGCAGAGAGCCTGATGCAGGGCTCGATCCCAGGACCCTCAGATCATGACCTGAGCCAAAGGCAGAGCCTTAACCCACAGAGCCACCCGGGCACCCCAATACATTAGTTTTTGATTCAGTGTTCCAAGATTCATTGTTTACGTACAATCAAATAAAATCTTAAAAAAAAAAAGCTTTCCTGAACTCTTATAAATCCTACGGGAAAACAGGAGAAGAAAATAAAGGATAAAGGCAGACCTCAGGGGAATACCAGAAAGATGAGTAAGAACGTTACTGCTATAAAATATATGTTCATGTTGCTCCCAAATTCATTGTTGAAACTAAATCCCCAAAGTGATGGCAAGTTGGGGGGGTGGGGTACTTTGGGAGGGGTTACATGGTGGGGGGGGGCTCTCGCGAGTGGGACTGGCGCCCTTATGAAGGGCCCCCAGAGCCCTAGCTCAGCCCCTCTGCCATGTGAGGACCCAGTGGGAAGCCAGCAGCCTAGGAAGCAGATGCCTTCCTGTTTGGACTCCCAGCCTCGAGAACTGGGAGAGAGTTCTGCTGTTCCTAAGTCACCCACTCTATGGTACAGTTAGAGTGCCCAAACAGACGAAGACAGTCACCAAAATGGAAGTGGCTAGAAGAAAAGATGCCCAGTGAAAATAGGAGGTTCTTGATGGGAAAAATGGAGAAAAGGGAGCAAAAAGATTTAAAACAGAGTAAAAAGTGATAGCAATGGAAGACAGGCAGGTGCGCCAACTCGCCCACAACCAGAGTCCCTAATGATTAAAAAGTAATAATGGAACAAGAAAGAAAAGAAAAAAGTTTAAGACAGAATTCAGGAAAACATTCCAGAAATAGAAGGTGATTCTCCACCGTGAATGAACATATATTCCAGAAACCACTAACTCAAGATGATCAACACCAAGGCATTTCCTGTGTGATCACTGACGTTCAAAAATGAAGCAGGAATCATTTGGACACCTGGGTACAAAGTCCAAACAAAACACGAGGGGACAAAAATTCAGACTCACCCAGGGCAACACATAATGCTTAAACTATCAAAACGGTCCTCGATGAAAGAAAAGAGGAATCAAAACATTAAACCCAATTTTTCATTCAAACAGAAGAGTCACACATTTTAAAACAGTCAACAGCTCAGAATACTGTTGTCCAAGCCCTTGCGGAAGAAACTACTGGAAGGAGGAAGGCTAACCCTCAGCAAAACAAGGGCTGAAGGGAGTAAAACACTGGGAAAGGATTACTGGTAAACTCTAACTCCATTCATACCGTAAGAGGAAGACGACAATAATAGCAGAATATTGTGAACTTCGGACAACGCAGCAATAATTAAACTGGCAGAGGAAAAGCCCAGATGTTAAGAGGAACGCCAAATCGATACATTAACTGTTAGCTCGGGTTTTAAACCGGGTAACAAGAAAGCTTCCATCTCCAAAGACACGCCTGCGGTTAATAAGCACTCGGAGGGGGGGCGTCCAACATCGTTAGTCATGCGGAAATGCAAATGACATCCACAAAGACGCGTTTTCACACCCACTGTGATGGTAACAAGTGTTATTTACAGGGTGGAACAGCTGGAATTCTCCCACGCTGCTGGTGGGACCAGAAGAAGGTGTAGGCCCTTGGGAGAACACTTCGGTAGTTTCTTTAAAATTTAATCACAGAGGGACGCCTGGGTGGCTCAGTTGGTTAAGCAGCTGCCTTCGGCTCAGGTCATGATCCCAGCGTCCTGGGATCGAGTCCCACATTGGGTTCCTTGCTCAGCGGGGAGCCTGCTTCTCCCTCTGCCTCTGCCTGCCATTCTGTCTGCCTGTGCTCGCTCTCTCTCCCTCTGATAAATAAATAAAATCTTTAAAAAAAAAAAAAATTTAATCACAGATTGAGCACATGAGCCAGCAACTGTGCTCCCCCGGCGAAGCCCGGACGTCTCCCAGGGGGACATGAAGACGTACATCCACACAAAGGAGGGGCCAACAGGTGGGAAGGAGACAGAAGCCCACCAGGCAGGGCTCCCGCCGAGCAAGGGACTCCTCGTCACCAACAAAACTAAACGAAATGCGGACACCTCTACAACACGGATGAACCTCAGAATCCCTTTGCTAAGTCAAAGCCAGATGCAAGAGATCACAGAGCCAATGACCTGACTTGCAGGAATTATCCAGAAACGGCAGATCTGCAGAGATGGAGAGCGGATTCCTGGGGCTCTAGAGAGGGGCTGGGCGGACAGGAAAGTGTCGGAGGGAGGATGGAGATTTGGGGGGAGGGGGGGGCTGGAAACGTTCTGAAACCACGTTGTGGTGACAGTCACACAACTCTGCAAATGTACTAAAAACCTCTGACTTGTACGCCTGACACCCATTCACATTCTGCTCTATAAATCACACCTCAATAAATAGGCTTTAAAAATGTGTGCGTACATGTCGTGATGAGCCCCAGGTGATTTACAGAATTCAATCACTCCATTACACCCTGAAACTAACGTAACAGGTTAACTGGAATGAAAATAACTTGAGGGGGCGCTTGGGTGGCTCAGTGGGTTAAAATAACTTGAGAGAGAGCACATGTGCATCGTGGGAGGGGGGTCCCCGCAGGGCAGACGGAGAGAGAGAACCCAAGCAGGCTCCACACTGAGCACAGAGCCTGACACAGGGCTTGATTTCATGACCCCAGGACCATAACCTGAGCTGAAACCAAAATCTGGCACATAACCGACAGCATACCCAGGCGCCCCTAAAATAAAAACTTTAGGAAAAAAAAGTGTGCGCCTCCACACGACTATCATGAACACACACAACCTCTCTGGAGACAAACAAGTGACCCGTAGGAGAGCGGCCTCCTGGTTAAGGACTGAGAAGACTATCACCCATTCAGAAATACACAATTGTAAGGCGGCCCTCTCCTAGGAGGCCGTCTCCTCACTACCCCGGCTCATGTAGAGCATGAAACCAAAGGAGACAAGATCACAGTCAAGAAAGGGGACAATTCTCCATCCAAACTTGGACCAAGAATTCGCAAAGGATTCTTCCTTCCAGTTTTAAGGATAAACCCCTTCCGTCAATATCACACTATGTCAACTAACTAGAACTTAAATACAAACTTTAAAAACACACCCACCACTTTTCTTTAAATACACTCATTTGAAGCAGACACACTCACGCAGACACACGTACGTAAATGAATGCCACCGAGGAATTCCGAGTGAAGAAAAACTCACAGAAAACGGGCACTCACAGAAGCCCAAGACGCAGATTTCAGGAAGCCACGGGGCTGGGTTCTAGAGCCCCCGAAGTAGTTCTGAGCACCCCACGTAGAGAGGGAAGGAGCGCACATTGGCCATTTTGTGGGGACCCAGAGCAGCTCCGCTCAGGAGGGCAAAGGGCGAAGGGTGTGTAACCCCAGCCCTGCCTGGTAACAAAGCCACCTTGTGTTCTGTCCCCGGAGCCACAGGCCAGGAGGGAGGGAGGAGCTAACCCCCCCCTCCAACCCCGCACCACCACCACCACCACCACCACCAAAGGCTGGCGGCCAGCAGCTTCCTCACAGGGACTTAGATAAGGGGTTTTGAGAAAGTTCAAAAACAGCTATCTATGCGGACGGATTGGCTTCCTTCAAAAAAAAGTCTGGGAGCAAAAGAAAGGACAACAGATCAGCTGTTTCACATCAACCAGAGACTTCAAACAGGCGGGAGAGGCTGTCTGGCCTGTTTGATCATTTGGGAGGAGACCAGAAGGCTGACCGTCTGCGAGTGGGGGTGCCCCGATTCACCAGCACAAGGCAGGGAGAGGACGAGACCCCATCGACTTCCTAAAGACACGCTTCGCCGTCTGTTCTTTCCAACCCTAGTGAAAAGCAGTAAGTACATTCGGCAGGCTAGCCTACATACCCCTCACGTCTCCGGAAAGTACTTCAAGAAAAACTCTGAGCAGAAGTTTTCTCAAGTTCATAGATGTTATTTCAAAAGTCTGGTTTTCACTGTAGCCCTTTTTTACTCAAAAACCTTGAGTCTGACCAATACCGAATTAAATGTGAAAATTCCTAGCCAGGCATTCATCGACCAACCCTGATGTCTCTACTTGTGAATCAATGGTTTTCCAACCCTGCTGGCCTCTGCTGTTTCGCACGGCGCATTTCCTGACGTGGTGCTGGTGCTGTTCTATATTCTTCCCTCTCAAATATTGCCTTCCTGCCCCGGGTCCAATGTCACCTCCTCCAGAAAGCCTTCCCTGATCTACTCTTTCAAGGGAAAAAAATGCCTTGCTTTATCATCTCTGGGGTTTTGCTTGTACTTGGCTTCTGCTTTCCAGACCTTCCTCCTCTCTTCCTGCATCTTCCAACTAGATTACAAGTCCAGAGGGGCTGTTACCTGCGAGCAGGACAGGCTCCTCCTGTCTCAGTACAAGAGACGGCCCTGACTCTGGGACAGTGAGAATTTCAGGCAGCACACGTATCCCTTCTAGAGGACACTTTCCTTACCTGAAAAATGCAGACAAAGCCGGCCAGGGCTTGTCTGGTACAGGGGGGTTTATTTATTTATTTATTTATTAAGATTTTATTTATCCATTTGATAGATCACAGGCAGGTGGGGGGCAGGGAGGGGGGGAAGCAAGTTTCCCACTGAGCAGAGGGCTCAATCCCCGGACCCTGAGATCAGGACCTGAGCAAAAGGCAGAGGCTTAACCCACCGAGCCACCCAGGTGCCCCATGCAGGGGGGTTTTAAACTGTGGTTACAAATCAGCAGCAAAAGCATCCCGTGGGAGCTCGTAAGAAATGCAAATTCCATCCCAGCACAGGTTCTCAGCATCAGAAAGGCTCAGGGTGCCTTCCAGTAGATTCTGATGTGAACTCTGGCCTGAGAACCAGGGCTCTACTTCCCAGGGTCCCCATGAGGATCGGCTACGATAAGTAAAATCCACCGGACTACAAATTGGGCCGTAATTTCAGGAAAACATCTGGTGACCACGCTTCGCACATGCACCCGACATAACAAGCACCTGGTTTATTCAATAGCTCTTGGCAAAAAAAGATGGCACTTCTCCGATCCCATGTTCATGCAGACTCCAACTTCCCTCTGAAAACGAAGACAAGGCAATCCTTCCATCTGCATTTTCACTGGTTTGGTAGAAGGCATTTCCTGCCTTGATTAGATAGGCAAGGACAAAAGCACGGAGAACAGACGTGGAAGCAGAGGTGTTGGGAAGAGAAGCTCTTTTTACCCCAGTTGTGTGTGGGAGGGGGAGGGGTTAAGAAGGGGGGGATCCAATTCGCCCCATGTCAATGATGTCAATTTCTTGATGAGTCTGAGGGTACAAAACAAGACATCAGCCCCCCTCCGTTCTGCCTCCAACACAAATGCCGGAGTAAATAAAATGTCAGGAGCGACATGGTCTTCTTGAAGACAAAAACCCCAGCCGGGAACCCCCCCCTCAGT
This sequence comes from Mustela erminea, assembly GCF_009829155.1. Classification (NCBI taxonomy): domain Eukaryota; kingdom Metazoa; phylum Chordata; class Mammalia; order Carnivora; family Mustelidae; genus Mustela; species Mustela erminea. The sequence goes on from NC_045628.1 coordinate 12,644,743, forward strand.
GCCCACGCACCACGTGGCTCTGTGTCAACAGAGGCTGCCCTTCGTGAGCTGCCGTCGAGCTCGCCCTACTCCCAGCACATCGATCTCATCCACTCACTAAAGACAGTCCTCTCGGTGTCCCGTGGACACTGGTCAGCCTCTCTGAACAGCTGTGGGAAACAGCCAACCCTTGCCGAGCCCACAGTGAGGTGGGTTTGGTGCTTACTCTGCGCCTCTGAAGATAACAGACTGTTCAGCCTCTCATTCAGGTGTCACAATCACTGGGATTGTCCCCAATAACAGACATCTAGAGGGACCAGTTGCTGAGGTTTCAGCAACTGCACCCAGCACGCTAGGGGACCCAAAGCCACACCATGGCACCCTGAGGTTCGTCGTTCTGGGATGTGTTCTCCATCAGGCAACAGACAACAGGTACTCAGAGAGAACCATCCAATGCAATGTGTTCACTTCTGACAATAGGTATTAGTCAATTTTTTTTTAAAGAATTTTTTTTTTTTTAGATTTTCTGTTTATTTATTTGACAGAGATCACAAGTAGGCAGAGAGGCAGGCAAAGACAGAGGTGGGGGAAGCAGGCTCCCCGCTGAGCAGAGAGCCTGATGCAGGACTCGATCCCAGGACCCTGAGACCATAACCCGAGCTGAAGGCAGTGGCTTAATCCACTGAGCCACCCAGGCACCCCAAGTATTAGTCAATTTTTAAAGCTAGAGAAAGGTTGTGGATAAGATACAGTCCAGGCGGAGTTCATTCCTGCATTAAATAAAAGTGCCCGCCAGTTGGTTAAGCATCCGACTCTTGATCTCAGCTCGGGTCTTTTTTTTTTTTTTTTAAGATTTTATTTATTTATTTGACAGACAGAGATCCCAAGTAGGCAGAGAGGCAGGCAGAGAGAGAGGAAGGGAAGCAGGCTCCCCGCTGAGCAGAGAGCCTGATGAGGGGCTCGATCCCAGGACCCTGGGATCATGACCTGAGCAGAAGGCAGTCTTTAACCCACTGAGCCGCCCGGTGCCCCTCAGCTCGGGTCTTGATCTCAGGGTCGTGAGTTCGAGCCCTGCACTGGGATTCACGTTGGGTGTGGCACCTACTTAAAAAAAAGGTGTCTGCCCTATGCCAGGAGCTGCGGCGATAGGAGATACAGGATAATGGAGGCAAGAAGGTAGTGAAAAGAAAATGAGGGGCGCCTGGGTGGCTCTGCCTTCGGCTCAGGTCATGATCCCAGGGTCCTGGGATCGAGCCCCACATCAGGCTCTCTGCTCAGCAGGGAGCCTGCTTCCTTCTCTCTCTCTGCCTGCCTCTCTGCCTACTTGTGATCTCTCTCTGTCAAATAAATAAATAAAATCTTAAAAAAGAAAAAAAAGAAAAGGAAAAGAAAATGAGATGAGTAGGTGAGAGAAAGATTTCAGTCGGCCAGAAACAGGCCAACGTGGAGGAGGGTCACCTGTGGATCAGAATGAGGCACTGCGGTTTATAAGACAAGGCGGAAACCACGAAGCTCTAAGAAAATATTTGACAGTGAGGTGGTGGCTCGATCAGGACACCAGTCAGGTGTCCTGTCTCAGGCAAGAAAGCATGGAAGTGACAAGGAGAAGAGTCAGGAGGCATATCTGGGAACACTCTGACATGAAGAATCTTTCCAAGTCGATGACAAATTAGGTGTGGGGGAAGAAGATAGAATTACGGACAGATCTAGAACTTGGCTACAAGTGCGAGAAAGAGCAAGAAAGGGCCGAGAGGTCTTGTTGGGGCCGACTGAGGGTGACTGCAGGGCCTGGAAGCAGGCTGTCCGGCGACGTCCTAAAGGTCACTGCCCCCATCTCCTCAATACTCGCCCTTCCTCAGCCCCCGGCTATCTCCTCTCGGATGCCTTCTCCAAAGTTCCACTCCTGTCAGCGGAGTAGAGGGGTCAGAGGTTCAGGACAGGGAGTCAGAGGTGGAGCTGTGACCATGGGTGGCATCTCAGGCAGGAGGCTGGAAAACAGCACAAAAAGAAATAACCAAGATGGCAGCCCAGAGTCCGTGCCCAACAGGCACAGGCGGGAAGAGGAAGGAGACTTGGTGAATGAATCCCATGTTCTCCGAGTTGGAAGGGCTTCTAGGGAGCATTTATGACAACCTTCCCCCTGACGGATGAATCCCAGATTTACAAATAGTGGAGTCTGAAAATCCATTCTCAAGTCACACCAGGAAGCCAAGGAGGCAAGAGCATCAGGAACCAGAGGCTGAGCCATTAATGCTGGATGTTGTCGGGGCATCAAGGAAAATGAGTAAGAAAAGTTCGCTCGGGGGTGCCTGGGGGAGAGAGAGTCAGGAGAGTCTGCGAAGTTCTTCTTCTCGGGGTCATGACTCAAGCCCCACGTTGGGTGCAGAGGTTATATTTTTAAAAAATATTTTAAAAAGAGAAAAGTTCACTCATTAGATCTGGTATGATCCGTTAGTCACCGGTATGACGAGGAAAAGTATCACTTGAGAAATGGAGGAAGAAGGCAGACTGACTATTACTAACTCAGACAGCAAATATATTAGTCTACACGAATCTTTTTTTTAAATAGAATTTTTTAGAGTTTTACGTTTCCAAGAAAATGCAGAGGGCCCCGATTTCCCTCACTCTCCTCACACTGTCTCCTATCATTAATAGCTGCGTTAGTGTGAAAAATCTGTTAGAACGGATGGACCAACACTGACACATTATTAACTCAAGTCCAACTCCTGTGTACCTTTTGCGGGGTGTGACAAACGCAAAATGTCACGCACCCACCATGACACCATCACACAAAATCATTTCTCCGCCCTAAAAAAATCCCCCGTTCTCCATCGCTTCATCCCTGCCACCCCTTCTCCACCCTGTCCCCTGACAACCACTGATGTTTCTACTGCCCATCCTTTGTCTCTTCCGGAAAGTCACGCGGTTGGAATCACACAGTATGTAACCTTTCCGACCCGCTTCCTTCACTGCGCAACGTGGATCTGAGTTTCCGCCATGTTTTTTCATGGCTTGACGGCTGGGACCTCTTTATCCCTGAGTAATATTCCACGGCCCACAGGTACCGCGCCTGCTCTCTCTGCTCACTTAGTGAAGCCCATCGTGGCTGCTCCCAGTTTAAGGCGACTCTGAAATGCTTTTCAGCTCCGGAAATGGGAGGGCGTAGATGTTCCCTCCAAAGGGGGCCAACTCGGCTTGAGGGGAGAAATGGAAGCCAGGTCCGGGGTTTCATGAGCAGATGCTACGCTGCCAATTTCCAGCTCGGTCAAACCCACCCCGTGGCAGGTAATGAAGCTTATCTCAGAGGTCCTGTGCGGTAACTCTCTTTACTTCATGAGAAAATGACAGAACTTAATAAAAAACAAACAAAAAAAAAAGTTTCTGGAATGTACAAAAAAAAGAGAGAAAGGGGGTGCCTGGGTGGCTCAGTGGGTTAAGCCACTGCCTTCAGCTCGGGTCATGATCTCAGGGTCCTGGGATCGAGCCCCGCATCGGGCTCTCTGCTCAGCAGGGGAACCTGCTTCCTCCTCTTTCTCTCTCTGCCTGCCTCTCTGCCTACTTGTGATCTCTGTCTGTCAAATAAATAAATAAAATCTTTAAAAAAAAGAGAGAGAAAGAAAGGGAGGAAGGAAGAGAAGGGAAGGAAAAGAGCACGAGGCATTTTCCTAATAAACTACAAGGCATTAAGTTTGTTTTCAAATTAAATCAGGATATTGCCAACAGCTTCTTTATTAAATAAGGAAATTTTTAGTAAAAAATTTAACTGACACTCTATCATTCTCTGCTGAAGTTTCAGATACTCTAGAAATGACGCTTAAGAAATAAATGCCAAGAAGCGCACCTGGGTGGCTCAGTCGGTTAAGCGTCTGCCTTCGGTTAAGGTCATGACCTCAGGGTCCTGGGTTCGAGTCTCACATCAGGCTCCTTGCTCAGAGGGAAACCGCTTTTCCTTCTGCCCCTCCCCCGCACCCCCAGGCCCACTCGTGCTCTTTCTCAAATAAATAAAATCTTTTTAAAAGAAGGAAAGAAATGCCAAAATTTAAATGCATCCCGCATCGTGCGGAACATTCCACCGACATCCATCCTAAAGTGAGTAACGGCATGTTTCATACAACTTTAAGAAAAAAGAAGGCATTTCCTAAAGCTTACCAAATCCAATGAATCATAAATGACAGGGCTTCCCTCAGGGTGGGAAAAGGGAAGCAATTTCTATTAAAGCCATTAAAGAAAAGACTCTTCGATTTCTACTCTCACAGTTTCAATATTATTCAAGACACAGACGAGGAAGTATTATCGCGGATCAAATGACACAATAAAACTCAACAGCACTGCAAAGGGTATCGCATCCTGGAACACTTCCCCTAGAATTAATCATTAGTTCCAACAGCGAAATGTCAAGGGAAAAAAAGTATGTAATAAAAAAGTGAAGCCCCTTGTGAAAAAAAGAGAAGGTTTAAATGTCAGCCCAGTTAATAAATAAGGTATTTAACTAAACAATACTGTCCATTAAAATATAATAATAATTATGACTAATAGTTTCTGCCTTAAACTGCAAAGCGGGAAGAAAAATGATTCAGATGCTGTCAAATTGTTCACCAGGTTCTAGTTCAAATTTTTGACGTTTCTGAGTGCATTATAAAATTAACTTGACCTTTCCTGGATTTTAGGCTTCTCATTCGGGGCGGGGGGGAATGTACAACTATTATTTTAATATAGCCAACCCTTACACAGCACTTTCTAGAATACAGCATTGTTCTCTGAGCTTTATAAATATGAACTTCCTTAATCCTCAAAACCACCATGAGGGGGACACTATTATTGACCCCTTTTACAGATAAGAAAACTGAGACCAAGGGCTTAAGTCAACTTTCCCATGGTCACCCAGTCAGAGAGAGTGGCAGATGCGGGACCAGATAGCAGACAGGCTGGTCTTCACCACCAATAATCACTGGCTTTCCCGGACAAGATAATCTTCAAAATTGTCACCCTCTCGAATATTCAGCGACCTTGGGACTCAGTATTCTAGATGCAATCAGTCTCCCCTGAACCGCACCCCTTTTCGAGCGCACAGGTACCAATCAAGCCACCAAGTTAATTACCCACGCAGGCTACAAGGATGCCAAAGGGGAAGGCACATCCAGTAATCAAAATGCTTACTGCATTCTTACTAGGGCCTATAAAGAGTATGGCGTATGGTCTTTTTATGGTTTCAAGTTATGAATTTTTTAAACATCTTAAAACCTCTCTCACTTCTCTGAGCAAGGATTTTTTTTTTGCAAGCATCTGTTCCTGCATAGATAGCACACTCACCCAACCCTGGGTGATTCGTTAATTCTTGCAGCCGAGATCCTCGGAGCACAGGCAAAGGCAAGTGTCCTGAAAAGGTCTGCAAAACTGCAGGGCTTCAAGGGATCCTGAGACACACCCGGCAGATACTGCTGGGCCAAGTCAAAGAAAGATAAGCCGCCCTCTCCCCGGGCAAACACTCAGCTCCCACGGGATACACCGCTGGATGAAAAAAGAAACAGACACGAAAGCAGACACAGAACGTTCCATAGCCACATGTCATGAAAGCGAAGGGAGGTGGGTGAAGGGGGCTGAGGAACGGGGTCCAGATTCCCCTCCGGGCTCAAAGGACCAGTCACCGTGTGAAATGAGACGTCAGAGCACCATACGTTGGTTTCTCTTGAGAAATACACGATTTTTCCAATTTTGTCACCGAGAACTCTCACTTGATAATATGTACCATGTATTACAAAACCTCCTCAAGCCATTACTTCATTCCTACACAACCACCGTATGGGACAGGCTCACTTAGGGAGAAGCCAACATCCCAAAGGCAGCAACATTCTGTAATCTAATGGGAGCAGCCATTAAGGATATAGAACCCTCCTCCCCCAGTACAGTAAACCAGGGCAGAAAGAACAATATCTATAGACAGTAAGAAATGGCAAATAAGGAACACACATTTTCCTATAACTCCAGGTTTTCAACTAATACCGATTTTGCTGAAACACAAATTTCACCTATAACAGAAGTTCTGTATACATGTTATATATTCTCAGATCATAAAGCATAAAATCAGAAATAAAGAACAAAGTGAATCCTCACCAGTCGTTTGCAAGCTCCAGTACCCCGCGCCACAGAAGGCAACGATGGGAGGGATTTGTCTTAAAGTCACTGAGAAGAGTTTGAAAAAACAAGTAAATGGTATTCTACCAAAGTGTCATTGCAAGAAAAATGGATCATTCTCTACAACAATATAGGCAGGAAGAAAAGGGGTGCGCCTGGGTGGCTCAGCGGGTTAAAGCCTCTGCCTTCGGCTCAGGTCATGATCTCAGGGTCCTGGGATCGAGCCTGCTCCCTGCTCAGCAGGGAGCTTGCTTCCTCCTCTCTCTCTGTCTACTTGTGATCTCTGTCTGCCAAATAAATAAATAAAATCTTAAAAAAAAAAAACCTTAAAAAAAAAGAAAACTCAGGGCGCCTGGGTGGCTCAGTGGGTTAAGCCGCTGCCTTCGGCTCAGGTCATGATCTCAGGGTCCTGGGATCGAGTCCCGCATCGGGCTCTCTGCTCGGCAGGGAGCCTGCTTCCTTCTCTCTCTCTCTCTGCCTGCCTCTCAGTGTACTTGTAATTTCTCTCTGTCAAATAAATAAATAAAATCTTTAAAAAAAAAAAAAAAAAAAAAAAAAAGAAAACTCAGAAAATGATTTTGGAATTTAAGTCTCCTCCAAGTCTATATATATAAATAAGCCTGGGACATTTTCCCAATGTTTCACAGATAAACAATCTTTTTCTGTTGTTTTGTGAGTTTCAAACTCATTTTAGTCGAGCCCAAGCAAAAACAAGAACATTTTAAAAGTTATATTCAAAAATTCTTCATAAAATCCTACCTTAAAAAAAAAAAAAAGAAATCCTACCTAAGTGACAAAAAAACACACAAGAAGAATTATCTCCTAGAAGTAAGTGAAGACTTAAACTGGGAATTCTGGGGCGCCTGGGTGGCTCAGTGGGTTAAGCCGCTGCCTTCGGCTCCGGTCATGATCTCAGGGTCCTGGGATCGAGTCCCGCATCGGGCTCTCTGCTCCGCAGGGAGCCTGCTTCCTCCTCTCTCTCTCTCTGCCTGCCTCTGCCTACTTGTGATCTCTCTCTGTCAAATAAATAAATAAAATCTTAAAAAAATAATAAAAATAAAATAAAATAAAATAAACTGGGAATTCTGAGATGGACTAGACCATAGAAATAGACCACTTAATTCATTACTACCAGAAATGATAGTAGCATATAATAACCATTAGGTATCAAAAAATGCATTCAAAAACTGAACATATATATTTCTTTATTCCTAAAGATTTTATTTATTTGAGAGAGAGGGGGAGAGAGAGCGAACATGAGTGGGAGGCTGGGGGCAGAGAGTGCCCAGAGGGCTCCGTAGATAAAGCGGGGCTTCCAGCCCGGGCCCTGACCCCGGGCTCCCTGCTCAGCAGGGAGCATGCTTTTCCCCTCTGCCCCTCCCCCTGCTCATGTTCTCGCTCTCTCTCTCCAATAAACAGAATCTTAAAAAAAAAAAAAAAGATTATAAATGATTTTTATTTATTTTCTTCTGAGAAGGTTCAAAGGTCAACATGAAACAGACAGCCGTGTGGACAGGCAGGCCCTCTCCAGGACCAACGGCAGGGAGCTCTTCTTGGCCAGCAGGGAAAGGCAGACATATGAGCCTGTGAAGACTGCTGCCCAGAAGAGCTGCCCAGGCATCCTTCAGAGCAGGTGACAAGAGTCCCAGAAAGGCCCTGATCGCTGCCAGGTGCCAGCGCTGGCCACTCAGGGTGTGCAATCTACCGCAGGTCAGGGGACATGCGGCTGCCACCAGTTGAGGCCGCCACGAACACAGAAGCCTGTGGTTGGAGCAACGACACCATACGTATAAGCGTCAATCAACTCCTCTGTACTAAGGACTCTAACATCAATTTGAGGTCTTAAAGTTGACACTATTTTGAAGCAGAAGAGGGAGCTTAAACATCTGTATGTCATTCCGGTGGCCCCACATCTGGAATTCAGACATTTAGAACTTAGGGTCAGGGCACTGGAACAAGGAGCAGAGAGAACAGAGATCCCTGTCCCTCCTCTCAAAGCTCGGACTCTCAGACCCAAATGTGGGTGATGTGTGGCAAAGCAGATCATTCACAGCAAAGGATATTGAAACAAGTGAAAGAAAAGATAAATTGTTCAGTGCAAGATTTATTTGCAACGAATGGGTGGCTATTTGGGAGGAAGATTAGGTTGGACCCACCCTTCTCACCAAAATAAATTCCAAATGGAGAGAAGATTTAAAGGCAAAAAAAAAAATGAAATTTAAAATCTTTGATTCTCAGACATTCTCAGCTTCTGATGTCCGCTTTTGCTTTAACGACATACAGGACACAGGAAGGCTAAAAATATTTCGTATATCACGCACCTCATGTGTCATCAAGTTGCCTCTGAGTGGCCATCCAACAAGGGGCAAGTGTGGACCTCCACCCCAACCATCAGCAGGAATTTCTCTATATGGGCCCCAGAGGACAGAACTTCCACAGGGATTTGCAAAAAGTAACATTTTCCACGCTGAAGATCCTTACACCCCCATATTTATTATGACCATTGTAGAAAATTTTACCATTTTGACATGAGCGATTTTATTTCAATTCTTAAATTGCAATTCATAATTATCTTAATCAATCCTGATGAGATATTATGGCCAAGAAGCAATTTTTTTAAATATTTATTTATTTATATTAAAGCGAGCACAGGGAGAAGGGCAGAGGGAGAGGGAGAGAGTCTTTTTTAAAATTTTCTTTGAAGAGTTTATTTATTTATTTGACAGAGAGAGAGAGACAGATCACAAGCTGGCAGAGGCAGGCAGAGGGAGAGGGGGAAGCAGGCTCCCGGCTGAGCAGAGAGCCCGATGCAGGGCTCGATCCCAGGACCAGAGCTGAAGGCAGAGGCTCAACCCTCAGAGCCACCCAGGCTCCCCTGGCTAATTAGCAATTTAAAGAAGACAAATGGAGAGGAAAATCCCACTAGAGTTGAGAAGGAACCAATATGGCAGCTATCACAATCTTCTTTAAATGAATATATAAATTTTGTGCAATTCAGAACCCCCCGGAGAATATTTACAGAGCATGACAGAACAACAAAGTCCATCCAGAAAATAACCAGGAAGTGAAACCAGAAGAATATATTAATTGTATGTAGTTCCAGAATTAAAAATGCACTGCTAAGAGCCAACTATGAAAATGGGTCGTTACCAAGACGAGGACCTGAGGAAGGAAGTTAGAAGCTAAGATGGCTTTATTAAGAACAGATCAGGCTGCGATCACGTCCTTTCTGTTTTTGTCAGATGTTACACTGGCAGATCAGGAAATCATCAGAGCCATGAACGGCTGGATTTCAGCAAGGTGTTCCGAAGAAATGTTCATGACGTGGTTGTGCATTAGGTGGGAATAGGGCTGGGTGACAGTAAAGTTGGTTCCTACTGAACAAGGCTCCCAAAAAATTTTAAATAAAGAACATCTCCCTAGACCCTGAGTCCCAGGAAAAGGCCCCATCCTTGACTTACCAGATATCTTGTATTATTGTGTCAATGAAGGTTTTAATGGTATGCAAACCATATTTATGGGTAAGGAAGCACTAACACAGAGAAACGCCAGGATATTTAATCGAAATGTACCAGCTAATAGAACCCTGTATGTTAATGAACTTCCATTAAAAAAAAAAAATAGGGGATTCCTGGGTGGCTCAGTGAGTTCAGCCTCTGCCTTTGGCTCAGGTCATGATCCCCAGGGTCCTGGGATCGAGTCCCGCATCGGTCTCTCTGCTCAGCGGAGAGCCTGCTTCCCCCCCCCCCCCGCTGCCTCTCTGCCTACTTGTGATCATTGTCTGTCAAATAAATAAATAAAATCTTAAAAAAAAAAAATAGGAAGGCACCAAGCACCCCTACTTTACATGTCTTCGTAGTAGGATACCATTGCTCTGAGGGGCCTCTCTAATTAAAGAAGTCAGCCGGCTGTTCCTACTTGAGCACACATTTTCTATGGGGGGAAAGAAACAAATGTAAGAAGAGCTGGGCTTTCTGGTGACTCCACAACCATACTTAGCAGACGTCACAGCACGGCATCTTACTCTAAAAGACTTCTGAGCCCTGACCATCAATCAGTCCACCCATCCATCCATCCAGCCATAACTTGTTGCTTAGGTAAGGGACTGGAGAAACACTCACATCTCTTAAAATCTATTTTGCCTACAGACTACCCATGGAATAGAGGGACAGAGTTATTAACCAACACGAACAAAATTCTCTGGCTTCCTTGCATCTGCCTGTAATCCACGATTTTTCTTAAAACGCCAAAGGAATTTTTTTGGAGATTTTTTTTTCTTCTGAAGGTAGAACAGCAAGTCAAACCCCATGTTATATGGCCGGATGCGACACTTCTAGAAACGAATATGCATCGATACCATAAATACTGTGCACTCCCTAGAATTTGCCATTTTGGAGAATTTATCTTTGACAAATCATCCCAAGGAAGAAAGAAGCTTCAGGCCCAAAGGTGTTCTTTATATACTTATTGACATTCGTGCCAGCCCAAAAATACCCAAATCGTTAACCAAATTACTTTCCACCTGCTGCCCAGAAAACTGTACACTCAAAAATTAGAAAAATGAAGATTATGCCACATAAGAGAATCAAGTTGTGATAATGTTTAAGGCAAAGAAACACAAAAATAGGGGCGCCTAGCTGGCTCAGTCCATGAAGCATGTGACTCTTGATCTCGGGGTCGTGAGTTCAAGGCCCACGTTGGGCGTAGAGCTTGTTTACACGCCTGCATGAATGAATGAATGAATAAGTAAATAAATGCAAAACTGCACGTGCACGATGATTCTGGACACCACACACAGGGTCTCCACGTCACGGGCAAAGAATGGGATTTTTTGGGGCTTCGGACTGAAGCTCTCAAGAGCAGGATCCCAGCGGTGCAGCAGCATCAGAGGCGAAGAGCTGGGGGCAGGCCTGGGAGCTCCTACAATGCCTCCAGCAGTGCTGGGGCAGGAGCATAAGGCCGGGCCGCGCTGTGTGTGTCAAGTTTCCAGTCTCAGGGAGGGGGGCCCAGGAGGGCAACGGAACCAGGAACTGGTCTAGGGGAGAGGGCAAGACACCAGTGTTTGTACATTAGAGCACTGGAATCGATACTCTGGAGTCAAGGACTACCTGTGTGAAAGGTTTTTAATAGGGAAAAAATAGAAACCACATGCTAGGAACTGAACTGTGTGCCCCCGCGCCCCCTGAAAATGCATATGTTGAAGCCCCAACCCCAAATGTGTCTGAATTTGGAGATAGGACTTTTAGGAAATAATTACCGTTAAATGAGGTCACGAAGGTGGGGTTCTAATCTGACAGGGTTAGTGGCCTCTGTAAGAACAGGAAGAGAGAAAGAGCTCCCCTCTCCATATACACACAGCATGTTAGGACAGTGAGGAGGAGGTCCTCTGCAAGCCGGGAAGAAGAGGTCTCACCAGGAATCATACTGGCTAGCACCTTGATCTTGGACTTTTCAGCTTCCCAACTGCGAAAAATACATTTGTGTTGTTAAGTCACTCAAGTCTACAGGATGCTGTTCCGACAGCCCGAGCTAGGACAGTTTACCAAGCTACTGGAAATGTCATCTATCAACTACCTGTCTGGGGGGAAAACAGATCCCGCAAATCTACCAGTCAACCTTCATTTTGCTAGTTAGAAGTTTGGGAGGGAGAGAAAGGCATGAAATAGACATATACTTCAGTTAAAGAATTCAAGGTCGGATCTTTTTCACACTTGATTTATAACAAAAGAATCCCCAGAAAGAAGAACTTAAAAGAAAGGGTATTTTCCAGAGTTTCAGCATTCATTAAGATGATACAGAGGTAGGACAAAGGAAGAGCACCCATTTTAAAAGTTGTGCACAGTAAGGAAGGAGACCATTGTGAAACATTTTTAAAAGAAAATAACAAAAGAGGGGCGGCTGGCTGGCTCAGCTGGGGAGTGTGAGACTCTTGATCTCAGGGGGATGAGACCGAGCCCCGCAGTAGGCATGGAGCCTACTTAAAATAAAATAAATAAATAATAAAATACATTTTTAAAAGAAATTAACAAAAGAGTGGAGATCGCTTCAGTTGCCAAACTGCAGACGTCCGGGCGTTGCTAAAGCAACAATTCTTCAACCGATCAGCTCAAAAAAAGAAAAGCTAATATAAAGGCTGTTACAGACAGGGTCAAGAAATCCAAAGGGACAGGGACAAGAAGGGGTTGACACGGTGGTAACAGGCAAAAGAGAGAAGACAGGGGCAAATCTCAACCACTAAATATAGACACTTCTAGTAAAGAAAATATCGTATAATACGGAGACAGAGAACTTCAATGAGAAAGAAAAAAATCAGCTTTTAAACAACCATCCCCCAAAAGGTTTCTGTTAACAGAAATCACCAACCTTGGCTGTGAATAAAATTCGAAATGAAAATAAAAATCTGAAATATATTTATTTTATCATGGGGCTCAGTCTCACAACCCCTGAGATCATGGCCTGAGTCAAAACCAAGAGTCCGACACTTAACCGACTGAGCCACCCAAGCACCCCTTCCTCCAAACTAGTTTTGAAATTAAAAATTCAACTATGCCTCACTTGAGAAGTCTTTGTCAGATGCATGGCAAAAATAAATAAATGCTGTCTGTACTGAGTATGTATTTTATTTCAATATTACATTTGGTTGGTTAGGAAATCTCTATTCCTACGATTTCCATAATCAGGTGAATTTATCATGTATTCAAACCCTTTCCTGTACTGCTCCTTATAATATCAGGTTTCTTAATAGGGTCTTTTACTCTTGCTTGATCAAAAAAAAAAAAAATCTTATGACACTCAAACCTTAAGAAGCCGGCCTTCCTACTTCGAACCCTTCAGAAAGCAAGCGTTCATGCACCTGACCATCATGTGACCTAAACCTTACTCCCAGCTGAAGAGCACACCTCCATCAGCCAGCACCTGGCAGGCTGCCCAGCCTGGTGGCTCCCTGGGAACATAAAAGTTAAGGGGCCATGCTTCCCACGACAGGCAGAAGTGCTCTCTCCAGCGCCAGGGCAGGACCACCGGAAAGCCGGTGGAGGTCTGCACTCACAGTGGTGCCAAACACCCTGCGGCCCTATCACTTTGGAGCCGAACTGGAATTTTGACCTCAGAAACCTCCTGGTGCGAGAGGCCAACCCGTTTCCCCAAGCACTCCTGTTATGTACCACAAACCACTTTGAAGAGGACTACCCAGGAACTCATCTCTAGGAAAGAAAGGACTTCCAAGGGCATGCACTGTGGCCGGCTCAGCCCTCACCGTCCTCACAGCACAGAGAGGCCCACATAGGGCCTTCAAGGTAAACCATGAGCCATCCAGGAGGTGATCAAGGCACCAGCACATTACCATAAACCTTTAAGTACCTTCCTCTCACTTTTTTATCTTGAAACTTCATTCATTCAACTAACATTTTTTTTTGGAGATTTTATTTATTTATTTGACAGAGAGAGAGAGAGAGAGAAAGAGCCAGAAAGCACATGGGGGGGAAACAGCATAGGGAGAGGAAAAAGCAGTCTTCCTGCTGAGCAGAGAGCCCCATGCGGGGTTCAATCCCAGGACGAGTTAAAGGCAAACGCTTAACTGACTGAGCCACCCAGGCACCCTTCATTCAACTAACATTTATGATGCTCGTTCTTACAGGAACTGCATCGGACCCTTCCTGGATGCTGCCAAAACAAGAAAGGTCAGCCTCTCCACAAGTGTCCACACCCTGAAGGATGACCAAGAGCCAAGTTCAAGTTGGTAACAGAGCCAACTCCTGTTCAATAGAAAAAACACTGCACTGGGAGGAACTTTAGAGCTTAGAGAATATTTGTCCTCACAGATGGAAACACCACATCTGAACACTTTTCCCCCTCAGGATTTTACTTGACTTCCTGGGGTCACAGTTCATTGTCTTAATGATTTGACTGACTCCCTTAAGAACGGTCCATGTATATGTTCCATGTCATATTTAATAGAATGATGTACATAAAAGTAAAAAGGTGACGGACAAAATCAGAACTCTGGTCATGGACATTACATTAACAAGAAGAAAATGGGAATAAGAGAACTAACTTTCCATTTCCCTGTAAGACCTCTCAGCTAGATCATTTCAACAGCCAAATGGCTTTTACAAGTACAGTCTCCAGCTCCAAATGGTAACCCATCTGACTGCCCAGATTAAAATATTTCCAGCTCAACTACAATTCTGTTACTGAATTCCTACTGAAAAGCCTTTCATATCTCTCCATTACATACAAAACAGAATAAATTATTTAGCCTAACATCGAAGGTCGCTTAAGGCAACCCAAACTTACCTCTGTACACCTTTCTCTCTCTCTCGGCTCAAGACCCCCTTTCCTTACCTCCGCCTGGATTATCTTCTCCAAATCTCCACCTGGCAACATTTTGTTCCTCTACCAAAGATTATCTAAAATTCTTCCTGTTGCTCTCCATTTGCGTGCTCAGAACATATGAATTTTTCTTCTGGCTCTTATCAGATTATGCTTTATGTTATGATACTATCTTTACATTTAATTGGGCGATTACATCACACTTCGGACTTACAAATATATGATGTGTTAAAAGAACACCCTCATAAAAGATAAATTTATAGAAAGACATATTATCTGCACGGGAAGGAAGACAACCCACAAGAAAGCAATCACTTGGGAAAGTTCTGTTGACTTCCAGGTGAAAAAATGATGAATGAGCGGTATACAACAGTATGGCGCTACCTCAAAAAATTAAACACAGAATTACCATAAAATCCAGCAACTCCACTTCTGGGTGTATGTCCCAAAGAAGTGGAAGCAGATCTTTGACCAGATAGTCGTACACCAAGGTTCATAGCAGCATCATTCATGAGAGCCAAAAGGCAGAGACAGCTTAAGTGTCTACCAACAGATGAGGGGACAAACAAAATGTGGCATATATGTGTGACGTGGTATTATCCAGCCTTGGGGCACCTGGGTGGCTCGGTCAGTTGAGCATCTGACTCGTGGTTTTGGCTCAGGTCATGAACTCAAGGTCATGAGATTAAGCTCTGCGTTGGGCTGTGTTGGGCTCCATGGGGCATGGAACCCGTTTATGATTCTCTCTTCCCCCTCCCACCTTCCTTGCTCCTCTCCCTCTTAAATAAATAAATAAATAAATAAATAAATTTGTTTATTAAAAAATAAATTTATGTATATAAATTTAGTTTATATATAAGTATATATTATATAGAACATATATAATATATAATATCATATATTTATTTATTTATTCATTTATTTATTTCATCAGCCTTAATAAAAGGAAATTCTGACACATACAATATGGTGAGTCTTGAAGATATGATGTTAAGTGAAATAAGCCAGACACAAATGAGCAAACATTGTATGGATTCCTCTCATATGAAGAATCTAAAAGAGGTAAGTTCACAGAGGCAGCAAGCAGAAAGGAAGTTGCCAGAGGCTGGCCAGGATTGGGGGAAGTTACTGTTGATGGATACATTAATTCATTTGAAGAAGATGAAAAATTTCTGGAAATGCATGGTGGAGATGTTTGTACAATAATGTGAGTGTACTTAATGCCACTGAAAGGTAAATTCAAAAACGGTTAAAATGGTAAATTTCATGTCATGTACAGCTTATCAACATAACAAAAAAAATGAATGAATAAATGTCAGAGAATCAAAATTACCAAGAATGGTGTCCGCCAAGAAAGGTACCATCCGATTCCAAATGTCAAGAAATTATGTAATAAGGAGCATAGTGAGTACTACTATCCATTTCCTCTCTTCTACTGGTATCCTAATCAGATGCAACCTTATGCAGAAAAGCAAGGCACCCCAGAATAAAACTCTAGATCAAAACAGCACCAAAGAACCAGATTAACCCCAATGCCTGAATGTTTTATTTATTTTTTTAAGATTTTATTTTTAAGTAATCTCTACACCCAGTGTGGGGCTCGAACTCACAACCCATGGATCAAGCGTCGCACACTCTACGGACTGAGCCAGCCAGGCGCCCCCTTACGTACTTTACTTCCCTTGTCCTGTCAGGAGTTCTTTCCAGCAGGACTCTGGAGCCAATCTGAATCAGCTCCTGAGAGCAACTGTTAAGTTGGGGGGAATTTTTACCACCAGTTGTTAAAAGGCATTATTAAAAAATAAAGTAACACTTAAATTATATTTAAAAACAAGGTAATACATACTCCCACGTCATCACTTCCTAATTATGTTCCTACATTTTTACTGTTATCTCTACTGGAGGTGACTTTTGCCCACTGTATCTGTATAGTGACAATATTAAAGAACATCACCATCGTGCACAGCCCCTTCGAATCCTGTGTTCAATGATGCCACAGGGGTAGCCTGAAATCGGCCATGGTGGGAATATTTACACCACAGAAATTGGTGAGCACTATGAACCAGAGGGCTGTTTCGGTTTTTGTCTTTCTAGAGAAGTGTTTATTAAACTGGTTCCTCCCCACTCAAAGCACTCATCACTAAAATTATGGACCTTAAAAAACAGTCATCACCTTAAAGGTGACCAACTATTAGCATCAGCCAAATACATAAGAACGCATTTTACTTCAGTCTGCAAAAACAAAGTAGAGTAACTGAACCCTTTAGGAAAGGGTTTCTCACAAACTCTTGAGATCATTACTGAGATACACAAAAGGACACAGAGTCTGTCCCACTCCCCACAGTCACCATAGGCAAGAACAGAATGGATTTGAGAAATCTGGGGAACAACATGTTGGCATTTCTCCCTTCAAATATATTTTCATGCACTGTTTTTAAAGAGCAAAAAATAGGATCACACTACACATAGTGTTTTATAAACTGCTTTTAGATTCTAATAGTATAAACAATGTTCTAATTATCATACTTTCTCCACACCCCTATTATAGCATGTAACTTTAAAATACTTGTTAAAACTAAAGGCAGATGACTCTCAAGATAGAAGAAGTAACAGAAATGGTACCAAAAAAACAAAAACAAAAACAAAACACCAAACAAACAAAAAAACAGTAAATGCAACAAATAGGAGTGAAAGTTTCGAAATACTACCCGCCCCAGCCTTCCGACCTTCAACATGTCCTACACACTAGTGTTTTTAGCAAACAGCTCAGCCTCACTCAAATATGAGTAATCATGGAGTACGAACCCAGGCAGAAGGCAGATAATAATATTCACTGTAAAAATAATCAACAGGAGGGGCTATGGTATGAAAATGCACAGCCTCTTTTTCAAAAATTAAGAATTGTAAGACAGAGGCAGCAGAGCTCTAGTCCAGAGGTGAGGCCCCTTCTGAATGCACAGTTCGATCACCCATGGTACAGCCATGAAAATCAACAAAAGCAACAGATTCAGCATTCAGAAAAAATAGCTCTCCATCATTTGAAAAATATTAACGATAAAAAGGTCTCTCTAAAAAGGGGCATTCAGAGCCTAGATCGGAAGTTTCCAAGAAATGACTATCATTAACCTAATGGTTTTCTCATGGACTGGTAAGAGCAGGAGACATGGATTAGAAACAAAAAAATTACAGAACAGAACAGCAACAATAAAACAGAGCAAGCTTCAGAAAACACACAGAGACACACAGGGAACACAACTTGAGGAAATTACTCAGAATTACATGGAAAGAAACAAAGATACATAAATGATTATAAGAACAGATGCAAGATTTAGATGTTAGGTTTGGATAGAACATAACAACTATAGTTCTTGAACAGTGACGACTATTCGAAATACTAACAGATCTAATAGAAGAAAACTTTCTGATGTAAAAACAGACCTGAATCCATAGATACTATGGTACAGAAAATCCCAGGAAAGTGACCTAAAACAACCAATGCTCAGAGAGGCTACTAAAAAAACTCTAAATTCAAGAAAGAATGAAAGCATGCACAGGCACGTCCGTTGAGAAAAACCAGTCCTGTGTAAGAAAGAAGAAACATTAACCTGGCCTTAGCTTTCTCCTCCAGAAATACCCAATGCTGAAAATGGACAACAATGTCTGGAATTCTGAGGGCAAAAAAGTGTGACCCAAGAACTTGATACTCGGCCAAATTACCCTTCAAATATAAAGGCAAGAAACAGCCACTCCTGAAGCCGTGAAGAACTCAGGGAATGCAGTCCCCACGAGGGCTGCTTTAAATAAAACAAACCGACAGTGAGGTCCTGCCAACCAAGAATGAATCAAAAAGAAAAACAAAACCTCAGGAATGGCAAAGCCACAGTAAGAAGAGTGGTGATAAGCAATGACTAAGAGTTACCAGAAATTGTAATATTAGAGCAGAATTATATTAGAATTCTATTAGAGTATAAATGTTATAATCCTTTGCATTAAAAATTCGTAATTGATAAAAATTTGCAGCTAAGGGGAAGACAGGGGGCATAAGGTCAGTGCTAATTTCTTGCAAATCACAATGATTTCTTACAGTAGGTTTTTTTGCATACATGTTTTCATTTCTGCAATAAGCAGGTATTACTTTTAAATCTTTAAGAAGTGTATGTGTTTTAGAATAAGCACTACCGCAGTGGAATGACTCCATTGGAAACCTTACAGGAACGTGCTGGAAATGAACATTAGGTGAGAAAGTTACGTCTCATTCAAAGATGGTTCTTTCAAGGAATCCAACTGAGAGGTGGAAACACATCAACAGGGGGAATGGTTTGCGAAGGAAATTTTTTTTTTAGCTCACTTTGGTTTTTTAAGCCGGGAAAGATTTCAATCTTGTTCACAGACTAAGAGAAACCAGTTGAAGATTAAAGAGGTACTAGGGCTCCAGCATCCCCACTCCTGGGTATACATTCCTATCTCTCATTTAAAACAGCAACTTGTATTTCTCCCAAGACAGACACAAACATGCCCACATAGAGTTTCTTATAAAGAACTATGTCTTAAGGGTGCCTGGGGGGCTTAGTCAATTAAGCAGCCAACTCTCCATTGTGACTCCGGTCTCAGCATTGTGAGATCCAGCCCTGCATGGGGCGCCCCGCTCAGCAGGGGGCCTGGGGGGGGGGGTCTGCCAGAGGCTCTCTCCTCCCACCCCCACTCAGGCGCTCACGCTCTCTCGCTCGCTCTCTCTGCTCTTGCTTTCAAATAAACAGATCTTTAAAAAAAAGAAAAAACTATGTCTTATGTAAATTTTCATAGCAATGTATCTCACATCTCAACTCTGGCTTTGAATTCCTTGAAAACAGAACCACGTTATACCTCCTGTTTTTGAACGCCCGACAGGGGCCTCAAATAAAGGTGGCTGGTTAGCAAAAGATTAATTAAATCAAACTGCCTAACACCTGCAACAGAGAGTGATTCGGCAAAACCCTCGACCTGAATTTAACCACGAACCGCACCCAACCATCCCCATTGGCCCAGTCAGAGGTAGGGGTGTGGATGAGAGCACAGCCTGGGTCAAATCATGCCTCTACTGATTGCAGCTGTGTGACTTGGGGCACACTGCTTGACCGCTCTGTGCCTCAGTTTCCTCGAATGTAATAGCATCCACCTCTCGGTGTTATGTTGAGAATATGACATATGTAAAGTGCTTAGAACCTGCCTGACACCTAGCATGTGCTCTGAAAATGCTGGTTATTACTACTCAAGGAGAGCAGGAGAGGGAACGCAATCAAATAGGAGACAAGGCAGAGATGTCACATGCCCCATAAAAGTGAGTCGGGTCACGGAGCTTTCTCTAAGAACTGTCTTTGCCAAAGCTAACAACACAATGCTTCCGTACAATGACTCACTGGACCCACTCCCCCCGAATCTCTCAGCTTCTGTCAGTTCTGTCAAAGGGCTATTTTATTCACTTTCAAGCCTTCCAAAAACATTTGGAACCTGCACAAAAGAAGAAATATGAAACTTTGGGGCAGCGATAAGCAGAAAGTCGAAGCCTCTGTTCGGGGGTTTTCCTTGTAGCTCTCCCCAGAGTTTCGGCCACAGCACGTCCCGTGTGTTTGAGAAATTCTCAGGTGTGCTGGGCTCACACCCCGTGAACTTCATCAGGACCCCGGAATCAGCAACCTTTGAGAACATTCCGATACACGCCAAAAATATATATCGTTCCTCCCACTTTCAAACAAAAGGATACAGCTCATTACCGATCATTTTCAAATTAAAGCAGAAAGGCAAACACTGCAAAGTGTTACTAAATTTGGTAATCTGGTCTGCCACTAGAGCCGGCAAGCCAAAGTCCTTAAGGTTTTGGTCAATTGCCTTCCGGTCTGTGTATTTCCAATACCTGAAACAAACATTCCGGAGTTGGAAAGAAAGCAAGCAAGCCACCAGGACACTGGCAAAATGCTCCCACATCCTGGCAGTGGAGACCTTTCTGTCACCGTTCTCTGAGACCACAGCTGCGGCAGGTCCCTGGTTCTGCTTTAGAGAGCTGCAATCTGGAATGACGGCACTCCTCTCCCCAGCACCACTTTACCAGGCAGACATGGGGGTAGTGAACAGAGCAGCGTGCAGACTGCTGACCTTCAGCTCAGACCATGGTCACTTCTCTCTGGATCAGGGTCCCTGTCCCTACTGTCCTCCCTTACCACTCCCCAACCCCCATCCCTTGATCGAGAAAGAGAAACATGGGCCAGGCTGCAACTGCTTCCTTGTCCTGCATAAAAGGCGAGTAAGGAAGGGTCAGGAAGTCCTTGCGATCAGCGGTAACTGCATGTTACCCCACCCCGGTGAGAAAAAACGGCTGAGCCAAACAACACTGATGCTTCTGTGAATTTGCAGGCACTTAATGAGATGGCCCGCCTCCCACTCTGTGCCTCCATGACTGTAGGATTCTGCTGGTTGGCTTCCCGAGATCCTGAAAATAACCTCACAGGCCTGCATTCCACGGCAAAGCCCTTAGGATTCCAAAAACTCCATCCAGGTCGTGGGGCAAAACACCGAGAGCAATGAAAATCAAAACCTGAAGAAACTGTACCCAGGTTGACTGAGAGATCCTGAAATCTACCAAATTCTTTCTGAAGGAATTTTCCTAAGTACCACCTGAAATTTAAGCAAACCGTGGAACCGATGACTTTTTTACTTATGCCAAAAACGCTCATAAGAATTCCTCTCCTTCTTTGCAAGGACACAACCCTCAAGAACAAATGACCTAATTAAACGCGATTTCCTGGCTCACAGCAATGCACAGGCTAAAATGCGATGAAACAAGGCTGAATTGGGAGAAGGCCGGATGCCAAGCCGCTTTAGCGAACTGGGTTTGCTTTTTTTGACACGCATGCCCAGCACCAGAGCTACAAACCTGAGTGACAGCCGTCCTTAACTACTCTTATGTATGAAGCAGCCAGAATGTCCATTTCCCCGCTTATCTATGGCACATTTTTTCCAAATATGATTGTGTAGCACTATGAATGCATCTTTTTGGCACAATCGGTCGGCCTGCCTTGGCTACTGGGTTCGTGCCAGGACGCTACAATAGAGCGGATCTGTTGTCTCTCACTCCGGCTTTCAGAAATGTGCTAAATTATCCCATACTTTCCCTGGGCTCCGAACCCTCCGCCCTATCTGATTTTGCACAGATGTTCAAGGAGAAAGAATTTTTTTTTCTTTAAATGAATGTCAAAGGCCTGGCAAAATACTGTACAAAGAAATGCAAAAGTCAGCACTGTGCTGAAAAGCTGGTTATGAGCTCACTTCCTTCTCACTCTGGCTTCTCTGTTTCCCCCCCAAAAAAGGGGGGGCATGGAAACTATCACACTTGCCCAAGGCCCAAAAACAGCCAGGAACATGGTCAGGTTTTGGGCTCCCAGGTGACTTCTCCCTGCTCCTTCCTGCTGAACTCTGAGGAGCTGTTAGATTTGTGGGTGCATATCATATCGCAGGGGAACTGTGCTAGAGGCAGCCCTGTGCTTCTCATTCTTTTGGCTACAACCCCTGGGGAGGTGAGGTCATGGGGAAATTCCTAGGGGGTCACATAACTGCTTGGTAGCCCTGGTAAAGTAGCCCGACAGAGCCGAGTCCCATCCCCTAGGGGTGCCAACCCCCATGACACCCTATTTTCAGAGTCTTGTTTAATCAGCCAGTGTCTTCCTCCTTTCCATCGCTGCATCCCCACGGCCACCCAGCCCTCCCTAAGTAGCCAATATTCAATCAATAGTCTGGCATCTGCTGGGTTCCTGCTCAGAAACGTCTCATGCGTGGCTCATCAGAAGAGGAATTCTCGCCCTTCTCCCCACCACACCCAACAGAACAGGCACAAAGTCGGAAAACCGCAGCAGGATTTCCAGCCCCCCACCCCCGCCGAGTCGTCAGGGCCATCTTCTCTTTGTTCCCTCCATCCAGAAGAGAAGTGCTGGCCCCATGGAGGCCAGCCAACCCCCCCAGCAGAGCCAGTGAAAACATCTGTGGTCAAGAGATCTAAAAACAAAACAAAACAAAACTCCGAAAAGCAAAAACCAGAAACAGACCTCTCGGATAGACAGAGCTTGATTTTCCGTGTGCAACTGAGAAAGGGGAAAGGGAGTGAGGGTGGGGCACCCACCGCACTGACACGAGAAACCCATCGTGTTACTAATCCTGTAAAATCTTGACCAATGACCACGTGCATTGGACTACGTCTGCAACCCTAGAAAATGAAAAAGTTCCCCTATTTCTTTTTTTAGATCTGGTATGATCACTGCTTCTACAGCAAATTTCTGCATCCTGGCAAAATCAGCATGGCGGATAAACCATGTGCCTACATCACTTCTTCCACCAAAGATTCACCAATGATGACAGCAAACGGACCTCTGCAAAAGGACCAAACACTAAATATGCAGCCAAGACAAGAGCAGACAAGGCATTCAGCTGGGCCTTGGACAATGAATGGAAAATAGCTGGTGATGGTGTCCTCTGTGATGCTCTGAGGGGCTCCAACAAATAGGCCAATTCCCTGCCAAAGCCCCTTGGAGGACCTGTTGGGGGATGGGGGATAGGGGGCTGGGTAGAACAGCAGGTGCAGGTCTGATTCAAAAGGGATGGACCTTGGGGCCCCAGGTCCCCTCCTCTACCTGCCCCAACTACCAGTTAAGAGGCTTACTGTCCAATGGAATGGGGGAGATTAGAAACTCAACATAGCACCAGACACAGGGAAAAAGAGAGATAGGATTCTGTGCTGAAAGCGTAGCAAGAGATGGTAGGAACTGAGGAAAAAGTCTCCTTACTATCCCCATGGGACCCACTGTCCCCTTCCTCCATCCTGCTTCCAGAATACTCTTAGCTTATACCAGGCTTATTCCAGGCAAGGCTTGAGAATCTGAACGAAGACACATACTGACAGTTGAGGGTTTCCTTTTCCTCAAAAAGACCAGTTGCTGCTTCATCGCTTTAAAGAAAAATCAGCAACTGACAAGCCCTGTCCACATGCAGAGAGGATGAGATCTGATTTTCTGTACCTTAGTCTTCACACTCTCGATGAACAGCCAAGGATCAGCCAACGCTTAAGGCAAGTTTACAAAAGGAAAGTCTGGACCAAAATGCAGAGGAACAGAAAAGCCATCTGAAAAATGCAGACATCACAGGGAGACGAGGGAAATGTTTTTAAATCTAGAATTAAGATCCCCAGAGAGAACACCATGTCTCAAAATATAGGGAGAGATGCTATAAAAACAGGCCAACAGCTCTTAAAAATTAATAATATGGATAACTGAGATTTTTGTTTCTATAGTTAGTTGAAAGGTTAATCTAAAGAAATTTCATAGAAAGTAGAGCAAAAAATACAGAAGGAAATTTCAAAAGATAGGGAGGGAAACCATAAGGCCTAATTCTCAAATAATGGAAGTTACAGAAAGAGAGAGTTAAAAGAAACCATTTTTTTAATTCAAGAAATGTTCCAGACTGATAGACAAATGTCTCCAGATTAAAAAGAAAAGCAAATGCCCAGCAAAAGTAATTTTAAAAGGACCCACTGAGAAATAGGCCAAATGCTGCAAAACTTCAAAACGTGAGAAATTAGGTGAGGATTCTAAAATATTTCAGACAGAAAGAGAAAAAAAATAAATCACATACAAAGGATACTAGATGACAAGGGAGCAATGTCTTCAAAATTTGAAGGATCATATAAAAATATATTAAAATAAATTAAAATTAAAATGATAGAAAATATTAAATATTTTAAATTCTTAGTTCCATGTGTAGTAAAATTATCATGCAAATCTAAGCATACATTAAAGGCAGTTTTCCATGCAAAAATTCTAAAGAAATTTAGCAACTTTGTACCTTTCTGAGAAAGCTACTAGAGTATGTATTCTATCAAAACAATGCTGTCAACTATAAAACTAGAGGATATAATCCAGGAAAAAGTGGGTCCAGGAGAGGAAAACAGTGAAGGAAAACTTCTAAATGATGGTTGTGTACAAGGTTTGAAGTACAACCCATTCAATAGGAGTCAAACGATAGGAGTGCTACAGACAGTGGTACATGTTCAGGGGGAAAAGATGGGGTAGCTCAATGGTTATGTGTTCAGAATTTGGTACATATTAGTTGAAAGAAAATTGACAGAGCTGTTGAAATTATTTGGAAGAAATAAGCAATAGGTACACAGAAAATCAAGGAAGTTTTTAAGAAGTGAATTATCTCCAGGAAAACAAAGTTTTTAAAGAAAGCTTGTCAAAGGAAAGACTCTGGCTTAGCAGTGAACACTTCACACAGTGGTAATATTGTACACACCAAGTACTGAGTTAACCAAACACAGTACTACAGTCACATTGGGACGGGGAGGAAAGTTGAAACATGGGTGAGGTAGGGTTCAGAGAGCTAAGTCACTGTTCCACTAGCAAGTACAGAGGAGGACCTGGAAGCTTTAACTACTTCTTAAACAACCTTCCATCCCACCATCCCGTTTTCAGAGCTTCTCCCAGCCCACAGGTCTCCCCATATAGTGAAGGAGGGGCTCCACCAAAATGACAGAAAAAAGCAGAAACAGAACAAGATAGGCGCCAAGAAACAGATTTCAGGAAGAGAAGTAAGGGGTACTCCCAGGAGAGATCCCTGATGCTGACTAAGCCAGAGATGCTCCATCATGTGCTAGAGACAGAAGGGTGCCACTAAAGGGTGCTGAACAAGCCAGAAAACCAAAGAGCCGAGACCACAGCAGCTCAGAAGACTTCCAGACAAATCTCCTAAGGATAAAACAGAGACTATCTGAGCATCTGATGAATCTGAATACTCATAAAGGGACTTGGGTAAGAGGTGGGAGTTTTGAAATCAATTAGGTTAAGTACATGGAAAATGAAGCAAAGGAAACGCTAGGTAATTATTAACTCCAGGGAAAGCAGAATTGGGCACAAAGGGGGTAAAAAGCCATGTTAGAAATGTGAGCCATATGGCTACCACCATGGCTCAGTTGTCAACAGTCACAGCAGAATCTATTACAATAGCATGACCCCTCAAATGCTAAGCTACTGGGAGTTTGGTTTTCATTCCTGAATAGCTGCAAGTCATGACCACTGACTGTTATTAGGAAAAAACAAAGTTGGGTCCCATGTTACTCTTTAAACCAACATAAATTTTTGAAAAAACCGTAAAGCTCTAGAAGAAAACAGAAGACTTTTAAAAATGCTCTCAGATTGTGGAAGATCTCTCTAAACATAACCTAGATCCCAGACACTAGGGAGGAAATGACTGATAAAGTACAGAGCCAAAAAGGAAACTACGAAGTAGGCCAAGACATTTGACGAAGGGCTAATTTTCTCCACATGCAAAAGAACTCCAGCAAATCACAAGAAAAATACTCACAACCTAAGAGAGAAATGTGCAAAGGCAGGAACAAGTAGTGGAAAGATGGCCAAGAAAATCCAAATGGCTTGTCTACAATTAAGAGGGGACTCTGGATCCAGACTGCCTGGATTCAAACCCTTCCTCATCACTAACTACACGTGGCTCTTGTATGGGTTACATCAGCTCTCTAGCCTCAGTTTTCTTCATCTTTTTTTTTTTTTAAGATTTTTATTTATTTATTTGAGAGAGAGACAGTGAGAGAGAGCATGAGCGAGGAGAAGGTGAGAGAGAGAAGCAGACTCCCTGTGGAGCTGGGAGCCCGATGCGGGACTCGATCCCGGGACTCCGGGATCATGACCCGAGCCGAAGGCAGTCGTCCAACCAACTGAGCCATCCAGGCGTCCCAGTTTTCTTCATCTTTAAAACTGTGATCGATATTGTACCTCTAAGGGTCTCTCTGAAGAGTAAACAAGTTAATATTTGTTAGAATTATTAATAACAATATAGTTATTAGCATGTGGTAAGCAGTACACAAGAGTTAGTAAAATGAATAAAAGGGCAGAAACTCTTGGGAGGGCAATATGGGAATACCCATGTATATTGAAAACACATATCTCTTTGATACACACCCCACTTCTAGAAATTTATATTTCAGATATACTCAGACATCAAGGGGCCTCATTCCCGCACTGTTTGTAAGACCAAAATCGCTGACAACAACCTAAATGTCTATCAATAGGGGAACCCTACAAATAACTAGGGGTACCCCTATAAAATGGCTATGATGTGCCCATAAAAACATAAGAGCAATCTGTACATATTAATCTGGAACAATCTTCAGAGCATATTAAGTGAAAAGAACAAGATATAAGACAGCATACGGTATATGCTACCATTTATGCTAAATGTAGATGTATAAAATATTTCTTGATGTTATGCTCTTGAATGATGGGAGATTATCACATAAAGGTCCTACCAGCTTTGTTTTAATGGTAAGAATCATGAATTACTCTTTCCCAAGTGCTGGAAAACTCTTCTCTTAAAGGGAATCCACTTTTTCCATGTAACTTTATTTTTCCTATTTGTTTAGCAAACCTTTTCCCAGTAACATTGTTAAAACAAACTTCAGCCTGACAGAGTTCAGACCACTGTGAACTCTGAATTATTGGGATTTAAAACCAAGGCATGTGCAGAATGACGTGCTCCGGATACCTCTTCGTAATTTCATAGTTACAATTCGTCTTAAAACATTGTTTCTCAGGAGCGCCAGAGTGGCTTTATCAGTTAAGCTTCCAGAGCTTTCGGCTCATGTGGTGATCTCAGGGTCCTGGGATCAAGACCCACATCAGGCCCCCTGCTCAGCAGGGAACCTGCTTTTCCCTCTGCCCCTTATCCTGGTCACGCTCTGTCTCCCTCTCTCTCTCAAATAAGTAAAATCCTAAAAAACAAACAAAAACCCCACACACATTGTTTCTCAGAAAACGTTTCATTTCCTTTAATACGCTCACAACTGCCAAACTACAGTACAATTCTACAATATTTTAAAGACCGCACAAACTCAAAAATAGAGTCAAGCAAAAGAAGAACTTTAAATCCAATGGAACATCATAGTATTCTGAAGATAAACGGGAGGATTAAGCAAAAATCCCATCATCACACTTTGGGCAAAATACCCATATGCCGCTGTCCTGATCCTTTTTTCCCCTTCCTCTTCCCCATAATCTTAACTGCTCGCAGGTACAACGTTCACTCAAAGTTAAGACTGGTGTTGGTGCCAACAGCATGACTCAGAGCCAAGCAACTTAGCAACTTACACAGAATTCACTTAAAAGAAGGTGGTCCCAAGGATTCAAGTCCTAGGCCACTAGAGTAGGATATCATGATCCCCAAGGTTCTTCTTCCCCCCAAAGGAGCATCTGTTAGCTCTCAAAGCTCTGGATTTGAAAGGTGACCTCGGCCATTCACAGAACATTGTGAAGGATTTTCTAATCTCACAAGAGACCAACTGGGCCCATGCATGGCAGCAACCGAAATGAAGTCTGGAAGCTAACAGAAGGGTCTTTCAGTTCTTTTTTTTGGTCTCATGACCAGTGACAACGGGCCACGGCCTGCACTGGGGAGCAGCCACATAGATGTGAACACAAGCCGGCGTCTTATAGACGTCTTGTAGGTTCAGCTAGGGAGAGGCGCTTTTTCCCCAGCACACATCGCTGAGAAGACAAACGTTTCCCCAATTCTCACACAAGCCCTTCTTGGAAACCCCACATACCCCTGTGCAGCCCCCAAGCCAGGAGACAGGCGTGCCCCACACACATGCAAATTGCCAGAAGCATCCTTCCGTTAGGTGTTTTCTTGAACACTCCAGACTGTTCTGGAAACACTCCTGCCACAGTTTTATTTTCTAACTCCTGAGGAAGGCTAAACATTGCTAATGGAAAGCGGATCCCCCTCCCCCAAACACCAAAGAGGGAAAAAAAAAAAAAATCCACTGATAGAAGAAACAGGGAGGGCAGAGTCTCTATAGCCCCTAAATCCTTCTAAGCACATTCTGGGAAATCTCCACAAGATAAATATTCCAAGAGCAGGTCCTCTGGGGGCCTGCCCCCTCCCTACTGTAAGCTCAGTGGCATTCCTCAGAGCAAAGGTCAACAGGAAGTGACCTCATATGACCTTCAACTTAATCACATTAATTTAAGAATTACTGAAGCAAGACTAGGGGGGAAGGGGAGAGAAATTCATAAACCATATGTATAATACACGATAAATCTGAAGAAAATGAAACTTTAAGGAAAATGCTAGATGTTGATAACGGGGCGGGGGGGGGGGGTGCCTGGGGAAGAGGTGTATGTATATATAGGAACCCTCCGTCCCTTCTGTTCCATTTTGCTGTGAACCCAAGACGGCTCTAAAAAGTAAAGTTGTCGGTGTTGCTTTATTTTTTTTTTAAGATTTTATTTATTTGACAGAAATCACATTTTTTAAAGATTTTGTCGTTTTAAATTAAGACAAAAATAAATATAAAGCAAAAATCAAGAAGAAAGCAGTAAGTGTGTGCTTTGCCAGACTACTTTTCTTTCCTTTTCAGTTTCTACCATGACCCTATTGCTTCTGCAATTAAAAAAAGGCACAGGCACAAGAAACAAGGTTATTTTTAAATGCTTTATTTTTAAAAAAAAAGAAAGAAAGAAAGAAAGAAAGAAAAGACTCCGTGAAACACAGCCAATTCCCACGTGAAACGCGGGAGGCTAGCCTTGTGATCTCTTGAGGACACCTGGGCCACCTGGGCCTTTCTGCAGACACCCCTGGGAGAGATGGGACCGTGTGGCCCACCGATAGTCCCTCAATGCACCCCCGCCCAGGCCGAAAGCACCCACCTGCTTGAGGGCCGGCATCAGTCTTCAGGGAGAGCCTTATTTCTCAGTTTCTTTATTACATGGCTTCTGTTTAAAATCCAAACGGCTTCCCAACCCCCCCAAATATGCACACCCAGCTACAGAACACGGGGCCATGGGGCGTCCCTCAGGCTTGCGTCAGACCCAGGTTTCTAAGTAACCCGCAGTCCCCACAGCTGTGGCTGCCGGAGGAGCAGCAGCTTCAAAGGTGAACCCAAGAGAGGTCTTTCGGACTGTGACTCAGCCCCCAAAATTCCTTGAAGGAAAAAAGAAAGCTCGCATTACAATGCTGGAAAGGAGGAGGAGCTGTCCTGAGGTGTCACCTCGGGACTAGGGGGAGGCAAGGGAGGCACTAGGCTCGGGCACAAAATTTCAGAGGGTGCCAAGATAGCTCCATCATGAAGAGAATCATTTTTAGTGACTCTTTTTAGAAAGCAAAAGTAATTGTAAAAATTTCACAAGGAACCATGAAATGCAATTTTTAAAATAAAGGAAGGACGTGACCCTGAACTTGGAGGACCCATCTCCCATGACCTCAGTTCTGGGTGGGGGGGAGAGAGGGGTTCAGTTGTTGCTGTGGGATGATTCCCAATCTAAGCCACGAAGAAGAGTATGGGCTCTAGGAAAATCTGATTTTACCTATTAGCTACCTGTGTGACCTTGGGCACATTGGCCCGAAATCTATGTCTTAGTTGCCTTT
This sequence comes from Mustela erminea, assembly GCF_009829155.1. Lineage (NCBI taxonomy): Eukaryota > Metazoa > Chordata > Mammalia > Carnivora > Mustelidae > Mustela > Mustela erminea. The sequence continues at coordinate 12,674,638 of NC_045628.1, forward strand.
CTGTAATGAGGAGCTAATACCTTCCTCGGCGAATGAATGATCATGTAAAAATAAATACAACAAAATAAATAAATACAACAAAAATAAATAAATGCCAAGCACATGGCCCAGCACAGGACGCAGGAAGGAACTGGCAATCCCACAGCTTCGCACCAAGTACCCGGATTCCGAGGAGAAGCCAGAACACATTGCCTAGGTACTCAGGATAGACTTAGAAGCAATTTTCAGAAAATGGGCTTGACAGGTTGTCCTGGTTTCCCTAGGATCACCCTCAAGACAAACTTTTCTGATCCTTTCCATCTTCAGAACTGGAGACTCACCCCAGCACCCAGTCAGCTGGGGGAAGAGGGTGGGGGAGGGGCGGGGCTGGAGACCTGGACCAGCGTCCACCCTGTGGGCTCCTCAAGATCAACCAGCAGGTGATACCCAAACAGCCTCGTATGGCTAGAGGACAAAACCGTCTCTGGGTTTCTGAAGAGTTTTTCTTACTCCAGCAAAGCATGGTCATCTTTTTAAATAAAAGGAATCCAACCCCCAGGACAGTCTCTGACCCCCTGCGGTCCTTGCTAATAATTTACCTGCGAGCCTGGGAGAAGCAACTGTCCCAAGCTGACTCTGGGATTTATGGACGTGACCTTGGGATCATGATCATCACTATTCTCAGACTCTCCAAGTTTGGAGTCTGAGTTTATCCTTACGAATTACTCCACCTCCAAGACAAAAGGGCCCCACGAGCTGGACCACAGACCCCAGGCAACCATGAACTTCCACACCACAAAGAGAGAATCACCTTCCAATCACCATCTCCCCTAGAAGACCGCCTCTCACCCAAGTGTCACAAGGACCCTATATTCCTTTGCTTTATGCCTTGAAAACCCTGGGAAGAAGAAAACCATCTTCCAGTGGATGGTTTCAGTCATACAGCAGGGGGAGATCTGCGATGCCCAAAGTACATCTCACGTGACTCTTTACACACATGAGCGGGCTCTGCTTAATGTGCAGAAAACTATCTTAGAAGGTTTTCCATTTCTTGCGTCTCTGAAACATACTTTACTTTTCACGTTTTAAATAAACGTCTAGAACGTTTTCACGTTTTAAATAAACGTCTAAAAGACGTTTAAATAACGTCTTTTAAATAAAGACTAGGTCATTAAAAAAGCAATAAAAATTCAGTATGGGAAATTGAGAAAGCACGAAAAAGTTCAAAAGAAAAAATAAAAACCATTCATACTACTTCTAGCCAAAGAAAATCACGGGCAAAACTCTCTTCTCAATACACATAAATATGTAGATCTTACCTAGAACTTTACACATACATGCTCATCTCTTAAGTAGCAAACTAAGTGCATAATCACAAAAGAAAGGGGGCGGGCACCTGGGTGGCTCAGTCAGTTAAGCACCTGCCTTCAGGTGGGGTCATGATCCAGGGGTGCTGGGATCGAGCCCCACTTGGGCTCCCTGCTCAGTAGGGAGTCTGCTTCTCCCTCTGCCCCACTCCCCACTCATGATTGCACACTCGTGTGTGTGCACACTCTAATAAATAAATAAAATCTCTAAAGAAAAAAACAAAAACAAAAAAAGAGGTAGGTGACCAGACGCAGGAAGGTCAATGAATAGCATAAGAAATAAACTCAGAACCTCATCATCCTGCAGAAGGCCAAGAGGAGGGACGATATTTTCCAAAGAAACGTAAGACATTATCTGCGACAAAGTTAACTTTTTAAGAGAGTTAAGCATCAGCAAATATTTATTGAGCCCCTCCTAAGCTCCTGGCGCTCGGCCAGGCCCTGGGAGCGCAGGGGGTGACTGATTTGGGTAGAAGGAGCTCAGTAAGTGGGGAAACACGTCCTGAGCTTCTTCCTGGCCTCTGCCAATTCAGCATTTAAGCTCTCCGTGCCTCAGTTTCCTCTTACCTAAAATGGGGATTCAAAATCAGGGCAGTTGGGAGGATTAACGGAGTCCATGTACCTAAAGCACTTGGAGCTCAGCCTGAGACGCAGAAGGGCTTAATCAGAGTGAGGGCTCCGACAGGTAAAATGAGCGACAAAGAAAGAAAACCCACGGTAGAAACAGAGGGTCCAGGTAAGCCCCCAGGAGGAGACCAAAGCCATAGAAAGGCTTCTGCAAGGAAGTGGGCAGCGACCGGGCCAACATCTGGGGCAGGAACTGAGTAGAAAGCTCTTGCCTTCCAAGCTGAGGAATCAGCAGGTGTGGAGATGGGACGCTGGGAAACAGGAGGGCTCCTGGGGCGGTCTTTAGGGGCAGCTTGTGGGGTGGAGGGGGGGAGGGTGGAAATAGGAGGTGGGGACAGAAAAGGAGGCCAAGAGACCAGATTTCATTCAGCCGCCTTCTTTCCAGTGACAGCCAAACAGGTAGAATTATTCCACGTCACGGTCACTTTGAACAGGAAAGCTTTCCAGACTATTCCGGTAAAGTCGAAGGGTGTTAATTTATGTATTTTTACATCAGGTTTACCAGTAAGCATTTTCAAAAAACTCTAGAGAGGCAGAGATATAATAAGCTGATCCTTCACACCTGCTCTCCAGACAGCCCTAAACTCATCACAAAGGTCCTTACAGCACATACGCTGACCTCTAGTCACGGATTTCTCACTGAGGGTATTACAACAAACAAAACAAACAAGACTAGATGGTGAATTTGGTGTTTGCTACGTCAGAATGACTGGAAAAAAAGGAAAGGAAAACAAAAGTTTAAACATCCATAGAAAACGGGGTGCCCGGCTGACTCAGTTCGTGGAGCGTGCGACTCTTGTTCTCGACTCAGGTCATGATCTCAGGGTCCTGGGGTTTAGCGCCATGCCAGGCTCTGAGCGTCCAAATCTTTGTGTGGTCCCCTCCCTCCGACTAGCAGCTGGCCTGGGTGACCAAAACTACCGTGGAAATGACAGTGTAAGACTTCCAAACCTAGCTCATAAAAGTCATGGCAGCATCTCCCTTGGCCTCCTCCTAGGTCACTCACTCTGAGAGAAGCTAGCCGCCATCTTGTGAGGACACTCAAGCATCCTGCCCAAGGAGAGCCCATCATGAGGCGCCAGCTGACATCTTTACCACAAACACACAGGCAGAAACTCAGCCGTTCCCGAGGTCCTGACCTGCAGAAACTCTGCGAAAAATTAATATTTACTGTTGGTTTAAGTCACTTAATTTGGGAACAATTTGTCATGCAGCAACAGATAATTAATACACACTCTAAAGCTATATTCTTTTCTCCATATCTACCACTGCCTTTCAGTAGCTTCCGTAATTTTGTTTTTTAATTACTATTATGTATATTCATATAGAGAATGAACAAAATAGTTACTGAAATCAAAGCTCTAAACCCTATCAGTTCTCTGAGATGAGTCCCCTGGGACTGACACCTTACATGGACTTGCCAGTACTATCACGCTCTAGGACTTGATTTTATAAACACAATGGCTCTTTTGGGTCTACCCCTTCACAAAACAGGTAGCTGACAGAGTTCCTTAAGTCTGTGTGGTGTAGTCCAGGAAACTGGTTAGTCACAACTTTTTTTTTTTTTTTTTAAAGATTTTATTTATTTATTTGACAGACAGAAATCACAAGTAGGCAGAGAGGCAGGCAGAGAGAGAGGAGGAAGCAGGCTCCCCACCGAGCAGAGAGCCGGATGTGGGGCTCGATCCCAGGACCCTGGGATCATGACCCAAGCCGAAAGCAGAGGCTTTAACCCACTGAGCCACCCAGGCACCCCTAGTCATGTCTTTTTAAAGTGTGTTTTCAGCATTTTTTTTTCCCCAATAAACATAACTATGCTGACTACCACTACACATGTATTACAATGGCTAGGATAAAAAACATTCACAATGTCAAGTCCTGATGAGGATTCCGCTTCAGGGTATTTGCTCATGAGAATTCAAAAATATGTGCACATCAAAACCTATGTGTGATGGGCCCCTGGGTGGCTCAGTCTGTTGAGTGTCCAACTCTTGGTTTCAACTCAGGTCATGATCTCCGGGTCGTGGGATCGAGCCCTGCATCGGGTTCCACACTCAACACAGAGTCTGCTTCGGGTTCTCCTTTCTCTTTCCCTCTACCCCTTCCCCTGCTCGCACTTGCTCTCGCTCTCTAAATAAATAAGTCTTTAAAAATCTTTAAAAAAAAAAAATCGTGAAAGTTGATAACAGTGGTACATTTACAGCTACTGTATTCGTAACTGCTCCCAACTGGGGACAACCCGAATGACCTTCTCCAGTGAATGGCCTCACGAACTCTGGTACGCCCATACAGCGGACTATGACTCGGCTACCGAGGGGACTCACGGATGCTCCCAAAAGCTCAGAAGACCCTCAGAGACGTCGGGTTGAGTGAAAAGTCTCAAAAGGCCACATGCTCTATGACTCCATTCATACATTGTTCTGGAAAAGATCCAGCAACAGTGACAGAGCAAAGACCAGTGTCAACAGAGGCTGGAGAAGCAGGACAGTGACTACGAAGGGGCAACACGCGGGAATTTTTTGAGCTGTCTGACAGGGTTCCACACCCGGTTCGCACACACTGGCATATATCGTAAAACTCACAGAACTACCCAGCGGGGAAAAAAAGTCACTTTTACTCAATCTTGATTTTTAAAAAAATACAGATGCATATGTACTTTCCTTTTGAAGCAATTTCAGATTCCTTTTTCCCTTAAGAAGAAATACATCTTCTCTTAAGTCACCCTCAGGGCCCAGGTCCCTCTTGATGCCCAAATCTTTAAAAAATGCTGATCGCAAGGACTCGTACAAGCCAAGTTATTCAGAATCCGTGATTTGTACCTTAGGAGTCTACCTTCGTTCAAACGATTACTATTCATTATTTTCCTCTACAGCTGAGGACAAATCCCCTGGCCCCTGCTTTATGTCCCTATAAACATTCTTGCCTGAGAGCAAAAGACCTTTTAGAAGAACACAGATAAAACTGCACAAGCTCTCAGTACATGTTTGTTGGGTGGGTTTATGGTGGAGCTCATTCCTTAAGCCACAGGTTACCTGGATCTGTCCCCAGACTGTCCCACAGGCATCTGACGGCCTCAGGGAAAATGAGTCCCCATTGTGAGGTGCTCTCAAGCTTGAGGTGACCATCCACACAGACACCTCGTGCCTTGCTGCCCCAAGCAATCCACACCTCCTTTCAGTATCAAAAATGTCTCCATTTGGGTAAAACACATATATATAGTCCCCTTGAAGATGAGGATTTTTGGGGGTCTGCTTTGCTCACTGGTGTGAATGTCAAAAACAGTACCTTCCATACGAAAGGTGTTCAACACATCTCTGTTCAAAGTAAGACTGGGTTTACTCTTTGTAACTTGGGAAGACATTAAGAATTTAAAGAGTTGTGATTTCCCAGACGCCTATGATCCTATGGTAAGACTTCCTTTCATCTATCAGAGACAGGCTCTTTTTTAAGGACCTGGAATAAAAAAAGGCGGGGGGAGTTGGACACTAGGTTCCTGACCTGCAGGAACTAACCGGTGGAAAGGGTGAGATCAGCACACTAGGGGAGAACTCCTCATACATCCGTATGACTCAGTTGTGCCCATAGGCACCCCTGCCACACATCTCCCCCTCCCCACTCCCTGCGAGCGTTCTACACACTTCTGGATCCGCTCTTCCAAAAGGTGTGACAATGGAATTCAGAAATAGGCACTGCTTTAATTGGGACTTTGAAAAATAGGCAAGACTCGGATGTGTTACAAATGTTCTGCTGGGGGCTGATTAGGGCTGCAAAGAACTAGCACTTTTGCTGGCGAAGGGCTTTTGACCACCAAGAAAAATTCTCCCAAGTTAGAAGAAAATAAAGCAGCATGCACACCTCCGATTCCAGCCTACTGGAGGGCTCCTGGCTCTACTCGGGGCCTCTCTCAACCTCGGGGGCAGCCCAGTTACACCACACACATTCCCTGAACGAGCCCCAGCCCTTCTTCCCCACTCCGGAGCATTCGAGGACCAGGCGCATCCTCGAGGGGATAATACGTAACAAGTGACAAACTACTTATGATACCCCTCATAAGGTTAGAGACGCTGCTCTTGGAGCACAGGCATCAACATTTACGTGATGGTGAACTTGGCGGAGTTTTGCCCAGCCCTGGGATTGGAAGTAGAGCAGAGGTCTTGTTTTGTATTTCTGCCATCCCCTTTCCTGCTGGCCCCCTCCCCCAGAAAGGGTTTCCGCCCCCCCCCATTTTGCCTATGAATCCTAGCCATCTGGAAAGGCTCATGCTGTCTGGACCCCATCTCATGTCTCCCTGTCCCTCTGCCGCAGACACACAACTCCCCCCACCGCCAAAAAAAGTGGTCCCTCACGTGGCCTACACAAGAGTCCTCCTCTGGGAGGTGAGGGTGAAGGTTCACATTCCACTAGGTGACCCCCACATTTCATCCTAGTGGGGGGCAGGCTGAGCACTCCTCCCAGGGGAACGGAACACGCTCGAAGGTGTGTTGAATTGCCAGGATGATCCGAGGACTCTCGGATTTTAAAGCAGACCATGGATGCTATCCTGCCCGTCCTCCCCTGCCCTGCACCTCCTCCTCCACCACCACCAAGCTGTCCCGCTCAAGATGCCAGGGGACAGGGTAACCCGGAAACTGAAAGCGATGCCCGGCCAACACCAGAGTCAAGACACGAGAAGGGAAGAAAGCCCCCGGAGTTGACTCCGGATCTGGGTTTCTATGCTGATACCCATCCACCTCCGCCCTTCCTGAGGTTGGTCCTGAAAACAAAGACACACCCCTATTCAGCATCCCGTGCCTCAAGCCGGGCGCCTGTCCCTTGCAGCGAAAGAGACCTAGGGACCCTTCTACCATAGATTTATGCACACAGGGTCATTGCCGCAAAATACCACAAGCAAAAACATGACCCAGAAAGGACCATGTTACATACAGCACGTAGAACCACAAAACAGTAAGAAAACTCAATATGGAGAACCCTCAGACAATGTTAAAGGGGAAAAAAGTGGCTTCTGAATGTGCATGCATTATTTTCTCAATTTCTAAAAAACAGATGTTGGCATAGATAAGTTAAAATACTTCAAACAGGGATGCCTAGGTGGCTCAGTCAGTTAAGTGTCTGCTTTCAGTTCAGGTCATGATCCCACGGTCCTGGGATCGAGTCCCGCATTCGGCTCCCTGCTCAGCGGGGAGCCTGCTTCTCTCTCTGCCTGCTGCTCCCCCTGCTCGTGCTTCCGCACATTGACAAATAAATACATTTAAATTAATTTTTTAAATGTTTAAAAAAGGGCGCCTGGGTGGCTCAGTGGGTTAAGCCGCTGCCTTCTGCTCAGGTCATGATCTCGGGGTCCTGGGATCGAGGCCCGCATCGGGCTCTCTGCTCAGCAGGGAGCCTGCTTCCTCCTCTCTCTCTCTGCCTGCCTCTCTGCCTGCTTGTGATCTCTCTCTGTCAAATAAATAAATAAATAAATCTTTTAAAAAATAATAAATAAATAAAATAAAATGTTTAAAAAAAAATACTTCAAATATACCAAATATGGCCAAAAGTCAAATGGAAATAAACCAATTTTTAATTTTCATAATCTCTGAATGGCAGGATTACAAGGGATTTTGACTCTCAGTCTTATACGTGAATACTTTCCTAATCCTGTTAGAGTGACACACTACAAAGGGTGCCTCAGTGGCTCAGTCAGGTAAGCCTCTGACTCTTGACTTCAGTTCGGTCATGATCACGGGGGAGAGATCAAGCCCCACATCAGGCTCTACACTCAGCGGGGTAGATTAAGATTCTCTTTCTTAGGATTCTCTTTCTCCCTCTGCCCCTCCCCCCATTTGCATGCATGCTTTCTCTCTCTAAAATAAACAGATCTTTAAAAAAAAGTAACACACTACAAAGTGAACCTAAAAATAAATAAAAACATACTTCTTTAATTATAGCTCAGCTCAAATGCTGCTTCTTCCCAAGAGAATCCACTGTCTTACTATCCTGAACATTTCTACCACTACTATGGCTTTTGCAAAGTTACAGTCATATTTCACCTTTTATTATAATTACCAGACGCTTCTCCCACCCACCCTGGATCCCATACTCTGAGAGCAAGGACTGAGCCTTATCTTTGTGGCACCAACGGTAACTAGTACATTCAACAGATGTTCATAAACACCTGTTGGCTTGTAAACTTGAGTAAGAATAAAAGTGAATGCGCAAACTACTCTAGCCAGTTGGCCACCACCATGGTAAAGGGGGGTGGGGGGGAGATGATCAGATTTCTTTTTAAAAGTTGTATCAATTAAATGAAAATAGACAAAAATATTAATACTCCATAATCTGCATTTCATTCACCTGGCTATTTAACATTCAATGTATTTGCTTAATATTAAGGTTATTATGAAATCACTTAACTTTTCCTCACAAATATCTGTGTCTAATTTCTTAATTTGGTAAACCTCTGGCTTACCCAAGTCTGACATTTGTAAGCAGCTCACTCCGCTAATAACATTGGCTCCCAATAAGATTTGATGCCAGAGAACCAGAAGTTCTAACAGGATTATGAAGGATGATATTAATAATAATGTCCTCAAAAATCTCCTAAGCAATATTAAATGTGCAGGTAAATGTCATTCTAGGAAGACAAAAATGGCAGGTACCGCCATGATTTTTTTCTTAAAGAAACAAAACGTCATGCTCAAGTATCTCTTGTAATCCAAATTGCCAAATGATCAATTCCAAAGAGAACTGAATTAGGGCATCTCCTAAAAGACCACCTTGAGAAGGTAAAATTCATGTTGATTTAGTTGCAACATTTACACTCAATATCAAATACCTAAGAACTCTCACAGAGTTCTGATAGGACCATGAAATCACTTTCCACATAATTAACAGGGAGAAACATGTTTTCTCAGAGACAATGGTAAATGGAAGAAAGATAGAGTCTTCCAATTAATGTATCATCCAAGATGCTTTGGAGGGCAGTAACAGAATTAGAAAGTAAGTAAAATTATTATTTAGCACACAAAGTCCAGGTTTATATTATTTAATATACAAAATTTACTCTTCTTTAGAATACTAAGCTCCAGGTGCAGGAAGGTCACAGACTCAGTGACACCCACAAGTCATCTGCCAGCTCCATCATCCTCTTGCCTTCCTCCAATGGCTGATCACAACATGGCTGCTGTGGCTCCGGGCATCACGTTCAGTGTAGTCCTTGGGTCTCTTTTCAAAAGCACAGAATCATTCCCTAGAACCACCTTCCCAGACCTCCTAGATGTTGGAGACTTCTGGGAAGGATCTGGCTTGATGATGAAAGAAGCCCGAAGAAGTCAGTGTCATTACTGACTTGACAATACCAGATGTGTGAGAGCATGAAGCTGCAACAACCATTAGTCATAATAGCTAATTAGGCAGCGGCAGCCTAATTACCCAGTAGGCAACAAGCCCAAGTACGAAAAGCAACATGCCGGGGATGGCAGGGTGAAGAGATAGAAACAACCTGGGTCCTTAATGATACCATGAGCTGAGACACCAAACTGGGAGCCCCTTACTATTCCTTGACGCAACTGAATGTGTGATGGCTCAAATTACTAACCAGACATTCTACAAATAAATGTACTCTTAAAGGCGCTCTTCAGATTTTGGGGAAAGAGCACCAATAACTTGCCCAACATCACAAACATGGATGGGCAGATCTGTGCGGTCCCAGTGCTTATGCTCCCAACTCTTGCCACCTCTGCTACCAACCTCTACCTCCCATATTCTCGCACGTCATGGCGTGTTCAATACACCCATTTTAATTCAGATCAACCAATATTTATTTACCTTCTCTGGGCAGGAGAAACGAAAGTTGGGAAAATATACTTTATGACTGAACAATGCTTGTTATCTGATTCGGAAAATGAGGAGAAAACAAGATATAATTCCTGACAAAAGAGAGGAACTAAAACCTTTCATAACTACCTACATATGCCACTCTGGTCTCTTTTTAAAATGTTGCATTGTGGGGCGGCCGGGTGGCTTAGTTGGTGGGGTGTCCCACTCTTGGTTTTGGCTCAGGTCATGATCTCAGGGTGGTGGGAGAGAGTCCCGCGTGGGGCTCCACTCTCAGCAGTAAGCGTACTGAAGATTCTCTCTTCTTCTTCCTTCCCTCTGTCCCTCCCCGGCACGTGAATGTGCACCTATTTGCACGCGAGCACTCGTGCTCTCTCTCAAATATATAAAACTCAAGAAATGAATACAAAAATAAAAAGAAACAGAAAGTAAAACATTATATATTACATCTTGCTTTTACTCAAGGTTCCATTTTTGGATTGATTTCAAAAACGTTTCTCTCCCATAATCCTTCTGTGTGCTAAAAAACAAATACGACAACTCTCAATTTCAGAAATCTATTAATTTGATCATAATCTTAAACACTTTTTTCCTCAGATTTTCAAAATGAGCCGGTATTTTCTCTTTCAAGTTTAAGTCTCTTCAACTCGGTTTTAGTTAAAAAGAACAAAACTGGGGGCACCTGGGTGGCTCAGTGGGTTAAAGCCTCTGCCTTCGGCTCAGGTCATGATCCCAGGGTCCTGGGATCAAGCCCCACATCAGGCTCTCTGGTCAGCGGGGAGCCTGCTTCCCTCTCTGTCTGCCTGTCTCTCTGCCTACTTATGATCTCTGTCTGTGAAATAAATAAGTAAAATCTTTAAAAAAAAAAAATTTTTTTAATAAAAGAACAAAACTGTTCCAAGTAAATGGAGGCCACCTCATGAAACGAGCAAGACCAGACTAAGCATCACACATAAAAACATGTTATTTTTCCAAAGCTGAATAAATTCCCCGACCTTTAGTAAGTTTAATAATTAGATCACATACAATGTTTTCCTAATGACTTTTGCTTTTCAAAAGATACCATCAAAAAATAAAAAGGTCAAAAGACAGACTGATGAGAATATTCACAGAACAAAGAACTAACAACGAACTTGTATCCGGCATAAAGACTCTCCAGGACTATAAAATAGGATGACATTGAGGATGTGCAGTTTATACTTAAAAGCCATGTAAAATGATCAGACGAAAAAAAAAACTTAAAACACAAAAGATTTAATACACAAATGGTCAATAAGTACTTGAAAAGCAACCATTAGCCATCAGGGAAATAGACAATTAAACCACAATAAGTCCCCAGGACATATCCACCAGAACGGTAAAAGGACAAAGACTGACAATTTCCAGTGTTAGTGGCGATTACAGTCACTGGAATGCTCAGATGTCACTGGGGAATGTAAAACAGTACAACACTTGGGACTGCAGCTTCTGAGAAAGTTAAGCATGTACTTATTTTAGGACCCAGCGACAAAATTAAAAACAGATCTCCACACGAAGACTTGTTCACAACTGTTCACACGGCTTCATGCACGACAGCCCAAACCAAAGGACCAGAGTGGCCAAAGGGGAAGGAGTAGACACATGGTGCCATGCCCAGACCCTGAAATGCTACTGGGTGAGAGAAAGAGGAGGGAGGGAGGAGTAGAGAGGGGACAGTAGGGGGGGAGGGGAGGAGAAAGAGGAGAGGATGGGAGAATCAAAGTCAAGCAGAAAGAAATCGGGCGCCTGGTGGCTCAATGGGTTAAGCCGCTGCCTTCGGCTCAGGTCATGATCTCAGGGTCCTGGGATCGAGACCCGCATCGGGCTCTCTGCTCAGCAGGGAGCCTGCTTCTCTCTCTCTCTCTCTCTCTCTGCCTGCCTCTCCGACTACTTGAGATTTCTCTCTGTCAAATAAATAAAATCTTTAATTAGAAAAAAGAAGAAGAAGAAGAAAGAAATCTTACCTCGACAGAGTGAAACCGCAGAATGCCAAAGAACCCTAAAAGAAGCCACTGCCTGGGTGGCTTGGTCGGTTAAGCATCTGAATCCTGACCTCAGTTCAGGTCTTGATCTCAGGGACCTGAGTTCAAGCCCCACATTGGGCTCCACACTGGGCATGGAGACTACTTATTTAAAAAAATTAAAATTTAAATTTAAAAAAAGCCAGAGAGAAAAGACAGACTACTCACAAAAAATAATCAGCCTGACAGCTGACATTGTAGCAACAACAATGGAACCAGGAGACAGTTGATTAATACAAAAGCAATCCAGAATTGCATACCCCAGGGATCTATCATTCCAGAACAAGAATATTTAAAGGCACGCAAACATGGGGGTTACCACCAACGGACACTCACTAATAGAACTCCTAGAAAACATATGCCAGGAAGAAGGAAAATTCTCCCAGAAGCTAGCTTCTCAGACAAGTTCTGCTTTCTTCCTCATGTTTTTAGGTTTAAGTTTTTGCTTTTTAATACCATTGTATTTTTTTACAGTGCCACCCAGTGTTAAAGGTTAAGTTTTTTTAAAGATTTTACCTACTTGAGAGAGAGTGAGAGAGGGCGCAAGCACAGGGGAGGGGAGGGGAGGGAGAAAGAGGGAGAAGCAGACTCCCCGCCGAACAGGGAGCCCAACGTGGGGCTCGATCCCAGGACCCTGGGATCATGACCTGAGCCGAACACAGATGCTTAACCGACTGAGCCACCCGGGCGTCCCTAAAGGTTAATTTAAATTGTTAAATTAGAGCAGAACAGAAACAAAATCAAATGTCAAATTTTCAAATTCCCAGAACAGCAACCTTAAGAAAGACTTCAAACACTAACTGGGAAGGATATCGAAAACGAGATTTACTTAATCACTGCAAGTATTTCCCAAGAGAGTGCCATGGGCCAGGCATATACTAGATCCTGAGTTAACAGGATGAGAACAAAAAAATGAAACTCCCCGTGATCCTGGATTTGTAAGTTTTCTTTTGACAAGGTACCTTGACGGGAAGCCAAAGTCTGTGTGCGGCACTACGTTACTCTTGTGCTAAGAAATACTGTCATAATAGAGTTAAAAGCAATCCAGTTTGGCCCGTGGCTCCTTTGTTTGAAAATGTATGCACAAATATGACAATTTCAACACATGAAATTAATTCAGTGCAAACGATGAATTCCCACCTCATTTATTTGCCAATCTTACCGTGTGTCTAGTCTTTCCATCCCCCATTAAAAATAAGAAAACTGCCACCGTGAGCCGGGTTCTCAGCCACTCTGTCTCAGTCACATTGTACTGGATGCTCCCCAGCTTATTTCACAAATATCATAAGGTGAGAGCACCATATTTCCTATCTATCAAGTGGCCACTTCTGCTTAGAGTACCCACTCGGCAACACATTTTTTTAACTGCCTTAAACTAGGACAAGGGCAGCCTAAAAAAGTCAGTGTCTCCACTTAAACACCTTTCGGGGGGCTTCTTGATTAAAAACAAAGGCAGCATTTGGCATAAAAAGCCTGGTGAAATCGGCATTTCAAGTCATTTTAATGGAAACCATCAGGCTCTGATCTTTCTGGACATGTGCAAGTGGTTAGCAGGGTAACCTGGAGACGGACCCTGCAGCAGAAACCCTACCTATTAAAAAGCCAGAAAAAGAGGTTGACCTACTGCTTTCCATTTAGTGGCCAGGCTTCGAGAGCCTGCTTTTCAGTCAAAGGCACCCCACAACAGGACAAGGTCAGCCACAGGAACCCCAAAAGCCTGGCCCTTCCCCTCCCAGGCAATGGCACCCAACACCTGAAACGCCCGTGCACCCCTTAGTGGCAGTGACTCGAGCCAGCCACTATATTTGGAGATTGGGGGGGCCCTCTCTTTTTTGGAGCATCTTTTGTTACTGGGGAAAGCACACGTCTGGAAAACACGAGGCAGTTCTCTGCGATAAGCAAGGCCAGTTGCAAAGGGCTGGTTTTCAATGCCTGGTTCTCTTGTGCTACCAGATCACACTGGCCTAGGACCTACACATCCACACAACTTGTCCCATCCTCTGGGAAAGTCACAATGTCACCTTTCCTATAGACTGTCCGGCACGCAAAGCCTGGGCACTTGCCTTTTCTTCACTGGTCTCTAACCTCTTCTAGGATGGAAAAAGCTTGTGATGGTTATGGCAAAGCACCCTCTTTAAAAATTTGAATTGAATGAATTAATTCAAATGAATTAAACTCTGCTATGCTCGGTGAGTTGGAGAGGGTGAATTCCACTTTTAAAAAAACTAACCCTTTCGAAACTAGTTAATTCTTAACTTCCCTTGACTGGTTTCTTTAATCAAATACGAAACACAAACATCCACCCAGGTTCCTTTCAGGCTCAAAATAATTATAAAAATAAATGCAATGTACCAGGAAAAAACTGTTTAGGATTTTTTTTTTTATTTCATTTTGGTAAATTTGACTACAGTAGCACCAGTGTTCTCCTATGACCGAAGGAATCTAATCACCCTACAAATTCTAGGAAGATACTGTCCATGTGAAAAGGGGCATTATAAACCTAACTCCAGGATTTCCATAGGGACAGACTCCCTAAATGAATGATCACGCACCAACTCACAAGGGGCCCGCTGCAGAATCCATGACCCTATGCGGCACCACGACATCAACTTCAACTATTTCAAGTTTCCTGCCCACATACAAGAAACAAGAGATTCTGGGAAGGCCTGGGCTAGGGAGGCATCAACTCAGTATGTCCACCGACGCTCTACCCAGTGAGCCAGCCACTGGCCAACAGTACCCATTTATTTTACCCAGAGGCAGATCTATTAGCCAGACATTCTAAAAACACAAACGTTTTGTTGTGCTTGGAGAAACTCCAATATTGGTGCCTTGCTGCAGAACGATGCTACCCGAATATAAAGTGAGCCATGTGGATGTTGAGCCCACATAGGAAAAGCAGCGCTGGGAACTGTCATACCAGAAGACCAACCCTTTGCAAAGGCTAAAGGTAAAGCCCCAAGCTGTGCAATGAGGGAAGAAAGCCAAAGACAGGAGACAGCAGGAGGGCCCACCCCATCAGAACAATGAGGGCGATTTTTAAGGCAACTCCCTCATAGATCTCTGCACCAAAAAGGCCCTGTCTCCCTCCTCTCCCTTTTAGATTCAATAAGAAAATCAAGACAATGCGAAGGTCCTTCGGAAATGGGCTTGGCAAGTCACCACGTGCAAAACACATTAAACAGAACCTAAGGGGTTTGGCTTTCCTGAGACTGCCCGGCCTGCGGGGTGGGGTGACAGGGGTCCACAAAAGTCAAGGCATGGGCGCAGCGGGAGAACGGGGAAGGGCTAGCAGAGCAAGTGAACCTGGGAAACTGACAAGAAAGGCATTGATAACATTAATAAAATGAAACAGCCAGAGGCCACCATGGTACTCCAGAAGGCCCACGCACAGGCTCAGACCGCTCAAATGCTCTCCACCTCTCCGGAAGCTGATCTGATCTCAGGGTCCTCGTTCCTTTGTGAGCCCACCTTCCTCCTTTCTGGGGTCCTGCAACGATCCCAGCAGCTGCCCGGCCCCAATGAAAACGACAAACCAAATCCACAGTGATGACGGGAACTCACGCCCCCCCCCACACACACACACACGCACGCACAACACACTCACTCGCTCAAGGGTCTGGCCAGATCACACAGCTGAAGTTTCCGGAACTTAAATTGTAAAACCACAATCAGAAGTTGTCGTTTTGAAATGCTCACCACAAAAATCTGTGTCCCTTGCTTGAAAGAAAGAAAAAAATAAAAACTTTGCTCTCCATAAAGACAGACGATAGAGAGAGACAAAAATCTAACTTAAGCAGAGGGTGTGTTCCTCTTTGTCACCTACCAGGGTGCTCGCGCCGCGCGTGGGCGAGCGCCTGGCACCCAGGAGTGCCGTGGCACCCAAGCCAGTGGCCACCTCCCCAGCCCCGCGATCCGCCTCTGGGGCCAAGATTCCGCCGGAGGTCCGGAAGCAGCGTCCGGCGCTGTCACTGTGCCGGGTGGGATGGGAGGAAGAGGGGGGAAGGGCGCCGCGGGGTGGGGGAGGCGAAGGGGGCCGCGCGCGGCGCCCGGCTGCCCCGAGTGAGAAGAGTGCAAAGGGTGGCCGCCCGGAGGCCCCCCGAGCTCTTGCTATTGTTGCCGGGGCTGCCCGGGGCTGGCGGGCGGGAGCCCGATCCCACCCGCCGCCCGCCTCCTCCGGGCAGGACCCCGCGGGCACGCACCCACCTCCCCCCGCGCCCCCCCCCGGCGGGTTGGCTCCGGGCGCCCCGACTCACACAAGTTGCCGCCCTCCCGCCCGGCCGCGGTCATTGTTCGCCCCGCGCCTCCTACCTCCAAGGCGCCGGCGGCTCCGGCTCCCACTCCCGGCCTCCGGGCTCAGCAGCTCCGAGCCCCGACTGCCGAGGGCGCGGCGGCTCCGGGCTGCGCGTGCAGCGGGGGCGCTCGGCTATTAATACCCGCGGGCGGCGGCGGCGGCGCGGGAGCGCAAGCGGGGCAGGGGGTGGCCGGCCGAGGTCCGGGCCATCAAAGGTGGCGCGGGGCGGAGGGGAGGGCGGAGCAGGCAGGGTGGGTGGGGAGCGGGCTCAGGGTCGCCATGGCCGCCTCGACGCCGCGCCGAGAGCCACTCGCGCTGGGAGGAGCGGCGCAAAGCGGGCGGCGGCCGCGTCCCCGCCCCGCGCCCCAGCCGAGCGCCCGCACCCCTGCGCCCGCGCGGGACCCGCCGCCTCCAAGGCCGGCGAGCGGGAAGTGAAGGCGATTGCGCCCCTCCCCGGGCCTGGGCCGGCCCCTCGGCGGGGGGGAGCTGGGGCGCCGCGCCGCCCGAGCCGCGGGGACAGCGAGAGAGCCACAGCCCCCTCCAGCGTCCGGGCCGGCAACCTGCGCGCCAGCGCGCCCCGCCCCGCTCCGTCCTGGGGGCAGGTGCACGGTGGGGGGGGGGGGGCACCGGCCCGAAGCGGCCCTCCCAGACCCCGCGAGCCCACCTTGGGTCTGTGCCTTACTTGGGCCTAAAGCCAGAACCCGGGTCTCAGCGCGGCGCCAAGGAACCGAGCTCAGGAAGGGCTGGGGACTGCGCTGCGCCACCGGGGATTCGCCAATCCTGCTGCGGACGGTGAAAGCGACCTCAGGAGAGCGGGAGACTGAGCGCACCGGCTAAAACCGGGAGCAGCGGGGAGGCGGGCGGCGGCGCGGACTCCGCAACTCGCTGGCTGAGGTCATGCAAGCTGGTGCTCGTGTGTCCACCTAGGACTTTACGTGGTCGCGCGGGAAGCGGCGTTTTGCAGAGATCGGCGAGCACCTCCTCTCCCAAGCCGCACGAACGGGCTTCCGGCACCACCCTGGGCGGCGAGAGACTTAATCCTGCAGGGGCGGTTGCCACCTCCCCCCCGCCACGACCGGGTGTCTTGCACCCTGGCGATTCCCAGGACAGTCCCCACCCCTAGGTGCCCCACCGCCACGCCAGGAGCAAAGCCCCAGAGGGGAAAGGAAAAGGCTGGGAGCTCGTTTGCGAAATTTAACGGGGGAGGGAGCGAGATTGAGCACCGAAGCGGCTGGGACCTACGGCGGGGGGGAAACGCAGTCACCGTCCCCACCCTCCGACTGGGAGTTCCTGCTTTACGGTCTCCATCCCCCCTTCCCGAGCCCTCGGTGTCGCTTTTCCCCTCCAGGCTGTAGACTTCCCACTGGTGGAGGAGAAAGGGCGGTGGCAGCAGCTTAGAACCCCGGGGAACCCCGTGTTAGATCCCGAGGCCGTGAGCTTCCCGCCTCTAGAGGCCGCTGGCTCCGGAACCCTGGTCACTGTGCGCCCTAAAGGGGTTCCCAGGCCTCGAACCAGGTGGATGGGTTTCAAGGGACAGGAGCAGAGCAAGGGGCCCCCTGGGGCGGTGTGGGCGGACACAACAGGGCGCTTAGACGCACAGAGGGTACCTGCGAGCAGCAGGTGCGAGTAGTTTCCAGAAAGGAGTAGAGGCAAATTTTTAGTATGAGGTACTGGCCTGTCACCCACCCCTACCTTATCAGCTTCTCGAACGGTCAGTCCGCATCAGAATGGCCTGCGGGACTAGCTGGTCCGGCCCCATCCGCAGAGTTTCGGATTCTGTAGGTCCGGGGTGGGGCTTGAGAATTTGTGCTCCTTTAGCAGGTGTGCTGGAACCGCTGGAACCACTGTACGGGCAAAATGGTTCCGAGTCCTAGAATCACCGAAGATTCAATAAAACAAAACAAAACAAAAACAAAAACAAACAAATAAAAAACGAAAGCAGAGCAAAACTCACTGGCCAGACTTCAGCTCAGCCGAGTACATCAGAATCTGTGGGGCTGGGACCCAGGCCTCGGGCTTCTTGCAGCTCTGGAGGTGATTCCAATGGGAAGCCAGGTTGGAGAAAAATTGTTCTAATCTTGAAAGCAGACGTGAATCACCTGGGGATCCTGTTAAGATGCAGATTCTGGTTTAGTAAGGTTGGGACCCTCTCTCTCTCTCTCTCTCTCTCTCTCTCTCTCTTTTTTAAGATTTTATGAGAGAGAGAGAGCACAAGCGGGTGGGGGAGGGGAGAGGGAGAAACAAACTACTGGCTGCGCGGGCGGGGTGTGCAAGGCAGAGCTGGATCCCAGGTGGATCCCAGGACCCCAGAATCATGACCTGAGCCCAAGGCAGACTCTTACCCCACTGAGCCAGCCAGGCGCCCCAATTTTGGGACCCTTTGTTTTGTGCTAGGCCAGGTTCTGGGCTGAGTGGCAAGCAAGGCGCTCTGCTGTGCCTCTCAACGAAAACCAGAAAACCCGCGGAATCAGAAAATTAGAAAAATGACATTTACCCTGTCCTTCTCTTTGGAAAACACACAGATTTTCATGTTGCTCTAGCGTTTCTTTCATCTTTCGGGGCCTGGGATTAAGGTTCGTGCTGTGTAGCTCTCTGCCCCGCACCACCCTTGTGCGTCTGATGCTGTTTCATTATCTCAATATTGCCAACATGTTTGCGACAAGGTGACTTTTCCCGGAGGCCATCTCAGAGGTCTGCAGGCCTGGGGAGAGAGTTAATACAGGAGAGAGAAGAGGGCAGGCCGGGGGCTCCAGCTGGGAGAGACTAGAGAACCCACCCCACCCCACCCCCCAGCTTCCTGCTCTCTCCAGAACATTCTGTGCTCTGTACTAAATCTCATTGAAAGCACTTGTTAAATTCCTTTGCCTGCAAAGCCAGGGATACCTTCTTTGCAAAACCTGCTTCCCAGACAATCAACTCTTGAAAAATTGACGTGTGCACTTGTCATTTTTTTCCCTTTGTGCCTTACTTTCAGTCTACACAAATGTGTAATTAATGAGATCCCCTTTTTATCCCATGTTATTTGGAAATCGTTCTGAATTAAGGGGCTACCCTGTTCTTAACTTTTCCCTTTGTTAATTTTAACTGATTTTTTTTTTTTAATTACAGTAAGTGTATGTACTTGGAGAATTAAATAAGTAGTCAGAAAGGTATCAGGTAAAGCATATAAGGGACCCTTCCCCGAATTCCTGGTCCCACTTCTCAGAGATCAATTTTCCAGGGGTTCCCAGTCCTCAGAAATGTTCTAAGCTTAGGGACGCCTGGGTGGCTCAGTCAGTTAAGCGTCTGACTTCAGCTCAGGTTATCATATCAGGGACCGAGCCCCTCATCGGGCTCTGTGCTCAGTGGGAAGTCTGTTTTTTTCTGTCTCTCTCTCTGCCCCTTCCCCTGATCGTGCACGCTCTCTCTCTCTCTCAGATAAATAAGTAAAATTTTTTTAGAAAATATTCTAAGCTTAGGGGCGCCTGGGTGGCTCAGTGGGTTAAAGGCTCTGCCTTCAGCTCAGGTCATGATCCTGGCGTCCTGGGATCGAGCCCCGAATGGGCCTCTCTGCTCCACGGGGAACCTGCTTCCCCCCCACTCTCTCTCTGCCTGCCTTTCTGCCTGCTTGTGATCTCTGTCTGTCAAATAAACAAATAAAATCTTAAAAAATAAAAAAAGAAGAAAAAAAATTTTCTAAGCTTATACAAAAGTGTGAGTAAATCTCATATGCTAAAGTGATCATGTGTCACAGTGGAGGGAAACTTCTTATTCCATAATCACCATCCCCTCTCTGGGAAACAGATTACCACACAGCAGAGACCCCCCTTTCTGGGTCCAGGCATCACAAATCTCTGGATGCGAGCATATGTCCTGTCAGTGACATGAGAAGCTTAACTAAAACCCAAGACAGGGAAGAGGGCATTTGCCCCTAGCTCTTGTGGGCAACCCTGGGGGTGACTCCTAATCCTCGTATTCTGTGTAATCCCCTCACCCTGACTGAGGGCGGGGGCTAGTGAAGGCCTCACTACGAAGGTACAGAATATGGAAGCGTGAGGTGATGTCGCTTCCATGATTAGCTTACAAAAGACTGAGTTCCATCCTGTCGGCGCCATATTGGGAGGTATTCCATGAAGGAACACTGCGGTTGGGAACAAAGAGAGCTAGTAAGGACAGGAGGCCTTAGTTAAGAGCCCTTGAGGCACTGAATCCTGCAACAATCACAAGAAGGGGTGGGAGGTCCTTCCTAGGGGAGCCTTGAAATGATGCCAACATTGTGAGACATCCAGAGCCAAAGGACCCAGCTAAGTCATGCCTGACGCACCGAAAGTATGAGGTGATAAAAAGCATTGCTCTAAGCCACTAAGTTTTGGAGTAATCCATTATGCAGCCATGGGTAACTAACAAACACAGCATAATACAATAGGAGTAGTAGAGTTAGAAGACGAACATCCCAAGTTAAGTCAACAGGAAGAATATGGATCTCCCTTAGAGTAAGTAGGAAATAAAATCTTGGGGTTTTGAGCTGTATTTCGTTCCAGCAGAATGGAGCCCTACTCCTTCTGGAGCCTGGCCACCATGGGGCCAGCACTCCCAGCTGCTGCCCTTGAACGGAACCAGCAGATCCGGACTTGCATAGGAAGCAAATGGCAGGAAGTAGACCCATGAGATTGTAAAATTTGTAGAATCCAAGAAGGATCCTAGAGATGAGGGCCTAATTATTTTGCAGAGAAGGTTCTAGATCTGGGAGGGGAAGGGATAGCAATGGTGGTGGAAGAAACCAGTTAGAGCGAAGGTTAAGGACAGACAGGGGGTGAGGGCAGGGGGAAGGTAGAGAACAGGAACCGGGACTGTCCATGCAGGACACTTCTGGCTTAAGAGGTAGTTGCTAGCCATCTTGGTAGATGTTGCAAAATCACCCTCCAAAGATTCTGCCAGAACTTATTCTTCCACTGTGGTGGTTTTAGAACATGGGACAAATTCTTTGATACTCCTGTCATGGAGAAGTGGGGGGGCTATGTCTGCTCCCTTTGAATCTGGACAAACTTGTGACTTAGTCAGTAGAGTAGAGGTGATGCTATGTGACTTGCTCAGGAAAAGCCATGCACGGGGCACCTGGGTGGCTCAGTGGGTTAAGAGTCTGCCTTCAGCTCAGGTCATGATTCTGAGGTCCTGGGATCCAGTCCCCCTCCATCGAGCTCCCTGCATGTTGGGAGGCCTGCATCTTCCTCTCCCACTCCCCCTGCTTGTGGTCCCTCTCTCACTGTGTCTCTGTCAACCAAATAAAGAAAATCTTAAAAAAGAAAAAAAGAAAAAGCCATGCAGCTTCTAGCTTATTCTCTACATACACTTGCCCTTGGAGCCCTGAGCTGCCATGTAAGGAGTCACAGCGACTCTAAGACCACCATAATCCAGTGGCCCCACAGAGGGGCTCCAACTGACAGTCCCCGATGAGCCCGCCTTATACCATCTCAGTCCAGTGTCAGGAAGTGAGTAAAGAAGAGAGTGGGCTCTCCAGCCCCCCTGTGCCTACCCTCAGCCTCTCCAGCAGCCCCAGCCTTGGGGTCACACCAACTATGGACACTGGGAAGCAGGGAAGATCCATCCCCATTGTGCCCTTTCCAAATTCCAGATTCACAAAATCTAGGATAAAATGGTTATTTTATGCCATTAAACTTTGCATGGCTTGCTGTGCAGCAGCAGATAGCACAAACACGCGCTACCCATGCTGGAGAATTCCTCCTGCTTACGCTTTAGCCCACTCTTGGTATTGGCAAACTTTACTATTTGCCAATCTTATCAATAAAACGGAATCTCATTCATTTTTTTCATTATCCACTGACATTTCTTCATCCATGAACTGACTTCATATCCTTTGCTCATATTGCTGTTGGGTTATTTGTCTTTTCTTGTTGGCTCATAATATCTTGATATGTTAAGGAAATCAGCGCTTTGCGATCATATGCTGAGTATTTTTTCTGTTTTTGTATTTGTTTATACTTGTTTCTGTAATACTTGTTTCTGTAATAAGAAGTTCTTAATTTTTATATTGTCAGATTTATTGTTTACTTTTCTTGTGTGTGTGTGTGTGTGTGTGTGTGTGTGTGTGTGTGTGTGTGTGTTTTAAGGAAACTCTACACCTAATGTGGACTCTGACTCATGACCCTGAAATCATGAGTCACATGCTGT
Organism: Mustela erminea; assembly: GCF_009829155.1. NCBI lineage: Eukaryota > Metazoa > Chordata > Mammalia > Carnivora > Mustelidae > Mustela > Mustela erminea. The sequence goes on from NC_045628.1 coordinate 12,696,927, forward strand.
ACTGACCAAGCCAGTCAGGTGCCCTAACCATTGTTTGCTTTTATGATTTCACATTTTTCCATCATGCTTGAAGAGGTCTTCCCTGGCTTTAAAAAAAAAAAAAATCACTATATTTATACACTTTAACGGTCTATCTTTATAGAATTTGATATTCTATTATATAGAATTTGATAGTATATAGAATTGATCTATATACTATTTATTTTAACATAAGAAGTAGGAAATAGAACCAGATTTTCTTTTTTCCAAAGGGCTAACCACTATTTGAATATAATAATAATTAATAATAATATGGAGAACAGTAACCCAGGTATTAATAATAATCTATCTCTCCTACACCTGTTTGAAATGCCAACTTTATCGTATAGTAGAGTCCCTGTTCTTTTCTACTCATTGCCTATTCTTGTCCCAGTAATATAATGTTTGTGTTGATAGCTTCATAATGTATTTTAGTAAACTGATAGAACTTACACCCATAATTTCAATGTTTTCCTGGCTACTTTTACATATTTATTTTTCCAGATGAATTTTAGTATCATTTTGTGAAGTTCTAAAAAATAATTGTATTATATCTTGATTAGAATCACTTTGTTTTGTTTTGTTAAAGATTTTATTTATTTATTCGACAGAGAGAGAGAGAGATCACAAGTAGGAGAAAGGCAGGCAGAGAGAGAGAGGGAAGCATGCTTCCCGCTGAACAAAGAGCCTGATGTGGGGCTCAATCTCAGGACCCTGAGACCAGGACCTGAGCCCAAGGCAGAGGCTTAAGCCACTGAACCACCCAGACACCCTGACTAGAATCACTTTGAAATTTTTACCTTTAAAGGTAATTTTGTAGAAAGGATTTTTTTTCTATTTATAATAGTAATAATAGCCCAAAACATATGGCTCTTAATACAGCAGTGAATGTTAATTCATTTAACAGACACATCAACCTTATAAAGTAGGAAGCATGTTATCCCCAGTTAACAGAAGCACAGAGAAGTTAAGTAACCTACCCAAACTCACACAGCTAGTAAATGGCAGAGAAGGGAATTCAAACTCAGATTGCCAGGCTTTAGAGACTATGCTCTGCACCATTATGCTGCATTGTGTCTTTATATTCATAGATATAGGACAGCTGGAGGAAAGTATTAAAAACATACTTCTTTTAGAACAGAAAATAGAATAGAATAAAAAGTCAGGACTTTTTGTCATATTTTTTTCCACTTTACTTTCAAAAGGAAAAATTCAGAAGAAAACCATAGGAAGGTCACAGAGTGCAAGGATTTTGAATCTGGCTTTTGATCTTGCCTTTTGATTCTCAAAAAATGAAATGAGACTGGGCCGCGTGGGTGGCTCAGTCAGTTAAGCATCTGCGGTCGGCTCAGGTCATGATTTTGGGGTCCTGGGATTGGCCCCGTGTTGGGCTCCCTGCTGAGCTCTTTCTACTCCCCTTGTATGCTTTCTCTCTCTCTCTCTCGCTCTCTCTGTCTCTCTCTCTCAAATGAATAAATAAATGAATAAAATCTTTTTAAAAAAATGAAATGATAGATAAGGGGAAAGTATATCATTGTCAATGTTACTTGAAGCATTTTCACTGTTCAAAATGCATTGAGATATGAAGTAGGAAATGAGGAGGGGGAGAGTATATACATATGTGTCCCTGTCTGTCTACCTGTCTGCACATACACGTGTGTATACCCATAATCAAGACAGCAAATCTCTGTCTTATCGCTCTCACGGAGGAAGGCCCATGCAAAATAACTCCAGCACTTGGTAATCTGTGGTAGGAGTTCCATTTGTATTGCAAAATTATCCCTGTCTTGAAATTGGATCTTCATACATTTTAAAGCAAAAATAAAGAAAAATGTTTATTCTGCCCCCCCCCCAACTATTGCTGCCGACGCTTCTTAACCCTAACGCGTGCTGAAGTTAAAGAGGGGCACCTGGGTGGCTCAGTGGGTAAAGTGTCTATTCTGTTTAGCACAGGGCAAGATCTCAGGGTCATGAGGTCTAGCCCCATGGTGGGCTCCAGGCTCAGTGGGGAGCCTGCTTGAGATTCTCCCCCTCTGCCCCTCCCCTCTACTCCCTGCACACACATTTACTCTCTCTATACATAATAAATACATAAAATCTTTTTTTAAAAAAAAAAACATAAGTTACAGAAGAAATCACCTGCTGTCCCCTACCTGGAGAGGATAAGGGACAACTGGTCCACAGGGACACTTGCATCTTCAAGCTTTTCTCTTCCCTCTGCATAGCTAAGGGCAACGGATCCTCTTAACCTACAAATTACCGCCAACTCTCGGGGCGGAATTTTCTGACTAATCGGGCTTTAGTGTTGTCTATATTCTCCTGCATGGGATCAGGACTGCTTAAATACAGTTCTTAATCCTTAAAAAAAAAAAAAATTAAATCCTAAATACAATCATACCTTTTCCCTAAGCAGTGGACGTTTCTTTTCCCAGCATGAGCCCTGTGCTTCAGCTTACTAGTAATGGAGCTAAAGGTGGACATGTGTAGCCATAAACTAGTACTTGGTTGAATTACTCTTCTACCCTTTCATAGAGATTAAGAACACTAGGGGAAGGGAGGTGTAAGGAGGAATTATTTATGAAATGATGCCTATCCTTTAACAAATGAAAATCCTCATCACACATGCAAACATAGCCTACCTAAGTATACAATGCCTAATCATAAATTATCTATAAATATTTGTTTTAAATCTGAATGAGGAGTCACCAAGAGAAATGAACTTAAATGACAGTAATCTGAAGTCCATTAAGTTCTTATAGTTAGAATTTATGCCATACCAAAAAAAAAAAAAAAAGGACAGAGAAAATTTTATTTTCCTAGAACTGCTTAACAATAAAGCAGATTTGTATATTATCAGTGGTTCTTCAGGACTGTTCTATAATTCAAGATAATAAAACTTTAACAAATTGGCAAAAGATGTGAACACTTAACAAAAAGGAGCATCCAAAGAGCCAGCGATGAAAGAGCTTCTTATCAGTCTGAGAAACACAAATTAACACTCCAATGAGACACACCCGTTCATCCACTAGAATTGCTAAAATTAAAAAGACTACCAACAACAAAATGTGATGAGGAGATAGAGCAACTGAAACTCGTACATTGCTGATGAAAACATAAAATGGCACAACCACTTTGGGAAAAAGTCTGGCTGTTCCTTGTAAATTTAAATCTACACTCAGTGTAAGACCAAGTAATTCCACTCCTATGTATTTGTTCAAGAAAAACAAGAACATATGTCCACAAAAAGACTTGCACAAAAATGTTCACAACAGCTTTATTCATGAAACTTAAAAAAAAGGGGGGGTGGAGGGGGCAAACAGATGCCCATGAACAGGAGAATGGAAAAGTAGGCTTTGGACTATTCATATACCATGCATGGATTTGTAATTCAGTAATAAAAAGGAATAAACCATCAACAATAGGGGTGAATCTCAAAAACATTTTGCTGAGAAAGGAACTTCACACACACAAAGAACATATTGTACTTTTCTATTTACATGATGTTTTATGATAGACACACCAAATCCATAGCGAAAAGCACAGAACGGAGGTTGTCTTTGAAGGATGGAGGATGGAGAGCGACTGGGGAGGACCACAAGAGAAAATATCCCGGAGTGATTATAAGGTATTTGTCCTGCCCGAAGTTTGGGTTACGTAGATGACTCTGTGGAAACCTAGCGAATATAGACTTTGACACTTGTGCATTTCATCATACGTAAACATTCCCCCAAAAGAAGTGAAACAGCAAATTTTGAACTCTAGCAAATGCTATTCACGTTAAGTACTGAAGAGGAAGAATAGTTATACCACTTTGAAACAGATTTAAAAAGAAGGTCAGCTGGTGGGTGGCTGGTGCGAGAGAGAAAGACGTGATAAAGGAAGGAGAATAAGATGTTAATTATAGAATGTTGGTGGCTAGAAACATGTTCACTATAAAATTTTGTCATCTTGTATGCTTGGAATGTGTATCATAAAATGATGAATTCCCCTTCTAGGTATATACCCAAGAGAAATGAAAACATATGTCTTTTTTTTTTTTTTTTAAGTAGGCCCCATGCCCAGTGTGGAGCCCAATGTGGGGTTTGAACTCAAGACCCTGAAATCAAGACCTGAGATCAAGAGTCTGATGCTTAACCAACTGAGCTACCCAGGTGCCCCAAATTATATGTCCACATAAAAACTTACACTAGGGGTGCCTGGGTGGCTCAGTTGGTTAAGCAACTGCCTTTGACTCAGGTCATGATCCGGAGTCCTGGGATCGAGTCCCACATCAGGCTCCCTGCTCAGCAGGGAGTCTGCTTCTCCCACTGACCTCTCTCCTCTCATTCTCTCTCTCTCTCAAATAAATAAATAAAATCTTAAAAAAAAAAAAAAAAAAAGCTTACATGAGTGTTCATAGGAGCCATTATAGAACAGCCCAAACGTGAAAACGACCTGAATGTCTATCAGATGATGAATGGATGAACCCAATGTGACCTACCTATAAATGGAATAGTGTTTGGCAATAAGAAGGAATGAAATGCTGACATGTTACAACATCCACGAACCTAGAAAACACACTGCAGTGAAAAGGCAGTGACAATAGACTACGGATTATATGAATGCATTTATGGGAAATCTTGGGGGTAGGCAAATCTACAGAGATAGGGAAGTCAGAGGTTGCTTCAAGGTAGAGGAATTAGAAAGGAATTAAAGGAATTAGGGAAATGGGGTTTGGGGTTTCGTTTTGGGGTGATGAAATATTCTTAAGTTGATTGTGGAACTCTGTGAATATATTAACAGCCATTGCATTGTACACTGTAAAAGAGTGAATTGGGGGCACCTGGGTGGCTCAGTCAGTTACTCATCTAACTCTTGCTTTTTTCTCTGGTCATGGTCTCAGGGTCATGATCTCAGGGTCATGAGATCTCATCCCATGTTGGACTAGGAGCTCTGTTAGAGTCTACTTGAGATTCTCTCCCTCCCTCTCTCTCTCTGCCCCAACCCATGTCCCTCTAGAATAAATAAATAAATCATTTTTTAAAAAAATGGGTGAATTGTATGGTATATGAATTTTAACTCCACAAAGTTGTTACAAAAAATAAAATACCAGGGGGGCCTGTGTGGCTCAGTTGTCGAGTGGCCAGTTGACTCTTGATTTGGGTTCAGATCATGATCTCATGCGTTGTGGGATCAAGCCTCGGGTTGGATCGGGCTTCCTGCTCAGTGGGGAGCCTGCTTCTCTCTCTCCCTCTGCCCCTCCCCCTGCTGGTGCTCTCTCTGAGATAAAGAAAATCTTTAAAAAGGAAAGAATAGAGGTACAGAGAACCCCCCTCAAAATCAATAAAAATAGGTCAACACCCCAATATCTAATAGTAAAACTTACAAATCTCAAAGAGAAAGAGAAAATCCTGAAAGCAGCTTGGGACAAGAGGTCTGTAACCTACAGTAGAAACATTAGATTGGCAACAGACCTATCCACAGAGACCTGACAAGCCAGAAAGGACTGGCATGATATATTCAGAGTACTTAATGAGAAAAATATGCATCCAAGAATACTTTATCCAATGAGGCTGTCATTGAAAATAGGAGAGAAAAAAGATCCCGGGACAAATAGAAACTAAAAGAATTTGTGACCACCAAACCAGCCCCACAGAAAATATTACAAGGGGTCCTCTAAGCAAAGAAAGAGCCTATAAGTAAAAAAGACTAAAAAGGAACAGAGACAATATACAGTAAAGGTCCCCTTACAGGCAATACAATGGCACTAAATTCATATCTTCCAATAGTTACCCTGAATGTAAATGGACTAAATTTTCCAATCAAAAGACACAGTGTATCAGATTGGATAAAAAAGCAAGACCCAGGTGCCTGGGTGGCTCAGTGGGTTAAGCCTCTGTCTTTGGCTCAGGTCATGATCCCAGGGTCTGGGGATTGAGGCCCCCATCAGGCTCTCTGTTCAGCAGGGAGCCTGCTTCCCCCCCCTTTGCCCGCCTCTCTGTCTACTTGTGATCTCTCTCTCTCTAATAAAACCTTAAGAAAAAAAAAAAGAAAAAAGACTCTTAAAAAAAAAAAAGCAAGACCCACCAATATGCTGTCTGCAAGAGACTCATTTTAGATCCAAAGACACCTCCAGATTTAAGGTGGGGGGTAGAAAACAATTTACCATGCTAATGGACATCAAAAGAAATATCAGACAAATTATATTTTATATCAAACAAATTAGATTTTTTAAAAGATTTTTATTTATTTATTTGACAGACAGAGATCACAAGTAGGCAGAGAGGCAGGTAGAGAGAGAAGGGGAAGCAGGCTCCCCGCTACGTAGGAGTCCGACATGGGGCTTGATCCCAGGTCCCTGAGGTCATGACCTGAGCTGAAGGCAGAGGCTTAACCCACTGAGCCACCCAGGCACCCCAACAAATTAGATTTTAAACCAAAGACTCTAATAAGAGATGGAGAAGGACACTATATCATACTTAAAGTGTCTATCCAACAAGAAGATCTAACAATTGTAAATATTTATGGAAGCAGCCAATTATATAAGCCAATTAATAACCAAATCATGAAACACATTGACAATAATACAATAATAGTAGGGGACTTTAACACCCCTCTCACCGAAATGGACAGATCATCCAAACAAAAGATCAATAAGGAAATAAAGGCTTTAAATGACACACTGGATCAGATGGACTTCATAGATATATTCAGAACATTCCGTCCTAAAGCAACAGAATAGACATTCTTCTCTAGTGCACATGGAACATTTTCCAGAACAGATCACAGCCTGTGTCACAAATCAGGTCTCAACTGGTACCAAAAGATTGGGATCATTCCCTGCATATTTTCAGACCACATTGCTTTGAAACTCGAACTCAATCACAAGAGGAAAGTTAGAAGGAACTCAGATATATGAAGGCTAAAGAGCATCCTCTAAAGAATGAATGGGTCAACCAGGAAATTAAAGAATTTTAAAAATTCATGGAAACAAATGAAAATGAAAACATAATTTTTCAAAATCTTTGGGATGGAGCAAAGGCAGTCCTAAGAGGGAAGTATATAATACTAAAAGCCTTTCTTAAGAAATGAGAAAAGTCTCAAATACGCAACCTAACCCTACACCTAAAGGAACTGGAGAAAGAACAGCAAATAAAACCTAAATCCCTCAGGAGAAGAGAAATAATAAAAAAATCATAGCAGAAAGCAATGAAATAGAAAACAAAAGAACATTAGAACAGTTCAACAAAAGTAGGAGCTGGTTCTTTGAAAGAATTCATAAGATTGGTAAATCCCTGGCCATACTTATGGGAAAGAAAAGAGAAAGGACCTAAATAAATAAAATCATGAATGAAGATCATAACCAACATTGAGGAAATATAAACAATTGTAAGAGCATATTATTAGCAACTATATGCCAACAAATTAGACAATCTGGAAGAAATGGGTGCATTCCTAGAGATGTATAAAGTGGCAAAACTGAACCAGGAAGAAATAGAAAGCCCGAACAGACCCATAACTAGCAAGGAAATTGAAGCAGTAACCAAAAATCTCCCAACAAACTAGAGCCCAGGGCCAGATGGCGTTCCCGGGGAATTCTACCAAACATTTAAAGAAGAATTAATACCTATTCTTCTGAAACTGTTCAAAGAAAAAATAGAAATGGAAGGAAAACTTCCAAACTCACTTAATGAGGCTAGCATTACCTTGAACCCAAAACCAGACAAAGATAACACCAAAAAAGGAGAATTATAGACCAATATCCCTGATGAATTTGGATGCAAAAATTCTCACCAAAGTACTAGCAAATAATAGGATCCAACAGTGCATTAAAAGGATTAATCACCACAACCAAGTGGGATTTATTCCTGGGCTCCAAGGTTTGTTCAACATCTGTAAATCAATCAATGTGATACAGTACACTAACAAAAAAAAAAAAAAAAACAAGAACCATATGATACTATCAGTAGATGCAGAAAAGCATTTGGCAAAATACAGCATCTTTTCTTGATCAAACTCTTCACAGTGTAGGGATAGAGAGCACATACCTCAATATCATAAAAGCCATCTATGAAAAGCGAATATCATTCTCAATGGGGAAATACTGAGATCTTTCCTCCTAAGCCAGGAACATGGCAGGGATGTCCACTATCACCACTGCTGTTCAACACAGTACTAGAAGTCCTAGCCTCAGCAATCAGGCAACAAAAAGAAAGAAAACGCATCCAAATCAGCAAAGAAGTCAAACTCTCGCTCTTTGCAGATGATATGATACTTTATGTGGAAAACCCAAAAGACTTCACCCCAAAAGAGCTAGAACTCATACAGGAATTCAATGAAGGATCAGGATATAAAATCAATGCACAGAAATTAGTTACATTTCTATACATCAACAAGAAGATAGTAAAAAGAGAAAATAAGGAGTCGATGCCATTTACAACTGCACCAAAACCCATAAGATTTGGAATGACCTAGGAATAAACCTAACCAAAGAGGTAAAAGATCTGTACTCAGAAAACTATAGAATACTCATGAAAGAAATTGAGGAAGACACAAAGAAATGAAAAATATTCCATGCTCATGGATTGGAAGAACAAATATTGTGAAAATGTCTATGCTACCTAGAGCAACTTAATGCAATCCCTCTAAAAATACCATCAATGTTTTTCAAAGAAATGGAACAAATAATCCTAAAATTTGGATGGAACCAGAAATGACCCCAAATAGACAGAGGAGTGTTGAAAAAGAAAACCGAAGTTGGCAGCATTACAATTCTGGACTTCAAACTCCATTACAAAGCTGTAATCATCAGGATAGTATGGTACCAGAACAAAAACAGACACATAGATCAGTGAATAGAGAATAGAGAACTCAGAAATGGACCCTCAGCTCTATGGTGAACCAATCTTCAACACAGCAGGAAAGAGTATCCAATGGAAAAAAGATAGTCTCTTCAACAAATGGTGTTGGGAAAATTGGACAGCCACATGCAGAAGAATGAAACTGGACCCTTTTCTTATATCATACACAAAAATAGACTCAAAAAGGGTGAAAGACCTCAATATGAGACATGAATCCATTAAAATCCTTGAGGAGAACACAGGCAGCAACCTCTTTGACCTCAGCTGCAGCAACTTCTTCCTAGAAACATCACCAAATGCAAGGGAAGCAAGGGCAAAAACGAGCTATTGGGACTTCATCAAGATCAAAAGCTTTTACACAGCAAAGGAAACAGTCAACAAAACCAAAAGACAACTGGCAGAATGGGAGAATATATTTACAAATGACCTATCAGATAAAGGGCTCGTATCCAAAATCTATAAAGAACTTATCAAACTCAACACCCAAAGAAGAAATAATCCAATCAAGAAATGGGTAGAAGACATGAACAGACATTTCCGCAAAGACGACATCCAGATGGCCAAAGACACATTATAAAGTGCTCAACATCACTCGGCGTCAGGGAAATCCAAATCAAAACCACAGTGAGATACCACCACACACCAGTCAGAATGGCTAAAATTAACAAGTCAGGAAACGACAGGTGTTGGTGAGGATGCAGAAGAAGGGGAACCCTCCTACACTGTTGGTGGGATTGCAAGCTGGTGCAGCCACTCTGGAAAACTGCATGGAGGTTCCTCAAAAAGTTGAAAATAGAGCTGTCCTACAACCCAGCAATTGCACTACTGGTTATTTAACCCAAAGATACAAATGTAGTGATCCGAAGTAATCTGTACCCTAATGTTTATAGCAGCAATGTCCACAATAGCCAAACTATGGAAAGAGTCCAGATGTCCACAGACAGATGAATGGATAAAGAAGATGTGGTATATGTATACATTGGAATATTATGCAGCCATTAAAAAAAATGAAATCTTGCCATTTGCAACAATGTAGATGAAACTAGAGGATATTATGCTTAGCAAAATAAGTCAATCAGAGAAAGACATTTATCATATGATCTCACTGATATATATATATATATATTTTTTTTTAAGATTTATTTATTTATTTATTTCACAGAGATCACAAGTAGGCCACAGAGAGGCAGGCAGAGAGGAAGGGAAGCAGGTTCCCCGCTGAGTAGAGAGCCAGATGCGGGACTCGATCCCAGGACCCTGAGATCATGACCTGAGCCGAAGGCAGAGGCTTTAACCCACTGAGCCACCCAGGTGCCCCCTTTGCTGTATATTCTAATACATATTTTTAAATACAAATTGTTTAGCAAGGAATTTCTAAATTCATGGAACATATGAACCTGGTACTAATCTTTGATTTGTCAAGCTGATTCTAACTGGAGGACTTCAATATTCTAGCAGATGGTTTGGGGGTCTGCTTTTTGTTTGTTTTTCACAATTTCCTAGTGACAGATGTTTCAGGCAAGGGAGTTAGATATGCCTGGACACTCCCTGCTGGTCACCCCAGGTACCTGTAAAGTCCCAGAGGGACAGAGAGACCTAGGAGGTAAGTATATGAAAGGAGGAAGTTATAATTTACATAGGCTACTGGTTCCCAAACTTGTGTACATAATGGAATCATCTAGAGGTGGGGAGCTGAAAAAACACTGAAATCTTTTTTTTTTTTAAGATTTTATTTATTTATTTGACAGATCACAAGTAGGCAGAGAGTCAGGCAGAGAGAGAGTAGGCAGAGAGTCAAGCAGGCTAGGCTCCCTGCTGAGCAGAGAGCCCAATGCGGGGCTCGATCCCAAGACCCTGAGACCCTGACCCGAGCCGAAGGCAGAAGCTTTAACCCAATGAGCCACCCAGGCACCCCAACACTGACATTCTTATCCTTTGCAGAGATCCTGGTGTAACTGGTCTGGGGTGCAGTCTGGGAGCAGAATTTTTTAAAGCTCCTTAGGAAAATCTAATGCACAGTCTGGTTGCAAAGAACAACTGACCTCAGACCTATCCTGAGCTCAGGGAGATCAGGTTGGAGCAGAGGCTTAATTCAGAACCTAAATCCAAATGGTGGGATCTCACCCCCTCCAGGTCGCCCCAAGATATAAGAAGCCCCAGCAAGGGTGACTCAGTGTGATGTCATCGTCCTGTTGTAACTTTTCAAAAAAGAACACATTATATGGTTCCAAGTCAAATTCTATCCAAAGAGATAGTTCAAGTTTCCCCTTACCCTGACCCCCCATTGTTCAATTCCCAACCCACCACCCCCAACCGCAGAGAGGCACCACCGCCAATGGTCTCTTCTTTATCTTTCTAGGGAATTCAAACGAATCCAGATTACATTCTTTTTTTTTTTTCTCCTTCTTGTTCTTCTTTTTTTAAAATAGAAAATGTAGAACTTGATTTTTTTTCCCCCTGGGGAAAATCTTGGAAATAATGTCATATCGATACCTAAAGAGTTTCCTCATTTTTTCACATCTGGTATTCCATTATATGGATGCACCAGAAATTATTTTCATTTTTTTAAAAAGATTTTAATTATCTATTTGAAAGAGAGAGAGAGAGAGAGCAGGAGCAGGGTGGGGGATGGGGTAGAGCAGCAGAGGGAGAGGGAGAAGCAGACTCCCGGTGGTTAGCAGAGAGCCCCATGTAGGGCTCAATCTCGGAACTCTGGGATCGCGACCTGAGCCAAAAGCAGACACCTTAACTGACTGAGCCACCCAGGCACACTGCACCAGAAATGATTTTTTAAATTACTCATTGACGGGGCTTTGTTTCCAATCCTGTATTAGAGCCAGTGCTGCCACGAATAACCCTGTCCGTGCCATTCGGCACAAGCATGAATACAACCTTACTGGAGAATTTCCCAAGGCACAGAACTGTTGCGTCAGAAGGTTGTGCATTTATAATATTGATGAAATTGTGAAATTGCTCTCCAGAGGGTTGTTGCAATTTACAGTGAGGCCAGCGATGCCTGAGAGTTCCTCTTTCCCCACCTCCTCATCAGAGAGGGCAGGGGTGGGGAGGTGTGGGTCCCCACATTTAACTTTGTGGCAGGTCCGATAGGTTGAAAATGACAGGTCAGCGAATGTTGGTTTCCTCGTCTTTCTCCTTACTTGTGAACTTGTACGTCTTTTCCTACATTTCACATCTTGTCGTAATTCCTCCCTTATGATTGTTTACTCATATCCTTTGTGGTTCACCAGCTGCGCGGAAGAAATACAACCTCTCAGAGTGTGTGGTCCCACCTGCTGTCCATAAAACTCATGAAGTCAGTGATTCCCCTGGGAGGAGCACGGAGGTGGGTAGAGGAACGGACAGACAGAGAAGTAGAAGCCCTCTGCCCTTAACAGAAGGAACTCACACTGCTTACGGGCCCCCGTGGTCCTGACACACCGTCATTCATTCATTCCTGTAATAGCCATGAGATGCCCACAATATGCAAATCATAACCCAAAGATGACAGATAAAAGAGCGGAGGAACTAGGAAGTCTGGCTCAAAATGCTTTTATGACTATAGACATCTTTCTACCAATATCGCTATGTTTCCTTTTTATGCGTATTGATGTGCAATTGCACCATCATGATCCATCCTTAAACAACCTTTTCAAACTTCTCAAATTTTCTTGGCATTACACTTCTCCAAACTGAGCTAACTATCCAAAATTTGAAACTATGCTTCCCCCCTATTCAACCTTGACACTCTCAGCATTTTTTCTGCAACCTAAATGGAAAAAATTTCTGATTTATGCTTTACTGTTTCCCTAAAGCCTTTTCTGACTTGAGAACTTTATGTGTGTCTATCCCTTTATTTAGTTTGGTTTCCTTTGGTGTAAATTAGAAGACCGAATAAGGATTTTCTAATGGCATCTAGTCAATCCCCCCAGGCTTCTTGAAGGACAGAGGATATCAATTTCTTATTTTAAATCATTTCCTAAGGAGAGGCCTCTCGTTTTCTCAAAAATTCTCCCATTTCAGTGTTTGTGATCTAGTCATCCAAATAGCTTTCCACCATCTAGTGCCTCAAAATGATCTCATTGACCAACTTAATGTCATTTGATGCTGAACACTCCTACATCTTTCTTCAGTTCTCACAAATCAGCCATCAAAAGAGATCCGCACTGTAATTAACTTGTGACTTTGATTTTTTCCTATGGTAGAATGAACAGACTGATTTTGTTCCACAGTAGAAACAATCCCATATTTGTTTCCAAATTCAGGCATGCAAAAAATATCATCCAAATCAATTTCTATTCCAAACTTCATCCCACCAGGCAGGAAGAAACTCACCTCCCAGGGGGTGTAGGGTGTGGGGTGGGGGTTGTGTTTACTTCACTCCCTCCTCCACCCCTCTTGCAGGATAATAAGAGTCCCAGCAGGTTGCGTAGCATCAAAGTGTTAGGGAGACCCTCTGCAGGCCACATTTCTGGCCCGGGCTACAGTTCTGCTGAGGGGCAGAGGCACTGTTGGCAAAGCCAGGGACCACAGGTGAGGCAGGATTCCCACTGCCTGTGGGACCGCAGGCTCCTCTTTCTTTTGTAGCTTTGAGGAAATCCTTTCTTTTCTCTCATTACCTTTGGAAGCACTCCCTCCCTCTCTCTTGCTTCTACAGAACATTAAACATAATTGGGGTTTCAGCATTTGAAAATCTGAATATCTCAAACAAATTTCTCTCTTCCATGCTTTGGTGCCTTGATCCCTCTCTGTTCCCCAAACTGGGTCCCAAATATTCTGCTTTAGGGGAAAAAACCAGTTGAGGGACACAAAATATAAAGACTATTGTCTTCATTAACCATTAGAGGACACTTTAAGTTAGCATCCGATTACAAACATCCGATTACAAACAAACATTGCAATATGGGGTTTACAAAATTGGCTCTCTATCACAGCATCCATTCTTCCTTCTATATGGCATAGATCCTGCTTACAGTGGACGACTCAGGAGCAGAAAAATCAGAAAAATTCATTTTCCTGACCGCAAGCCCTGGGAGACCCCAGCCTGTCCTCAGATGTCTCACGTCACTCACTGTCTTGGTGTTATTCTCTGATCCTTGGTGTCAGATGTCATCTAGATGCTTCTAACTTCTAAGTCAGCTCAGGCTGCCATGACAAAGTGCCACAGACCAGACAGCTTCAACAGCAACTGCTTATTTCTCACCATTCAAGAGGCTAGAAGTCCAAGGCCAAGTTGCTGGTTGATCTGTTTCCTGCTGGGGGCTCTGCCTGACTTGTAGATGGCCACCTTCCTGCTGTGACCTCACATGGCCTTTCCTTGGTTCCTGGGTGTGGAGAGAAAGAGGTGTCTCTCTCTCCCTCTTATGAAAGCATGAGTCCTATCCTGGGGGCTCCTCCTCATGACCTTATCCAACCTAATCTAGAACCTCCCTAATCTGGAACCCCATTCCTAGATATAGTCACTTTGGAGATTAGGGTTTCAACATATGAGTTTGGGGAGGGCATAAACATTCAGTCCACAGCATTTTCTAAATTATTCACTCTAGACCGGGCCTCTCCCCTGAGACTATATGTCTAGCTGCCTCTTGGAGTCTCCTTTTGGATACTGAATGGACAACCCAAACTCAGCACGGTCAACACGGAACACATCTGTTCCCCACCCCCAGCCAGCTCCCTCACACTCACATCTGGTCTGTCCGTGAATCCTGTTGGCTCTGCCAGACTCTGGCCTCCTCCAGTGGGGAGGGTCAGCTCTGTGTGGGAGCTTGCTCAGGCTGATGTAACAAAGTCCCACAGACTGGGGGGCCTAAACAACAGAAATGAATTTTCTCATAGTCTGGAGCCTAGAAGTCCTCAGACTCAAGTTGTTGGCGGGCTCTTTCTCCTTCTTGGGTAGATGGCCATTTTCTTCCTTCCTTCATGGCATCTTCCCTCTACACATGTCTGTGTCCAGATCTCCTCTTGTTAGGAGGACACCGGTGTTATCTGATTAGGGCCCACCGTAATGACTTCATTCGAACTTAATCACCTCTTTAAAAACTCTAAGAAGTTGCATTCTGAGGTACGAGGGTGTAGGACTTCAACATATGAATTTTAGGGGGACGCAATCCAGCTCATAACACTGCTTCGAGAAATAAATGAGTTTGGGCACCCGGGTGGCTCAGTGGGTTAAAGCCTCTGCCTTCGGCTCAGGTCATGATCTCAGGGTCCTGGGATCGAGCCCTGCATCAGGCTCTCTGCTCAGCAGGGAGCCTGCTTCCTCCTCTCTCTCTGCCTGCTTCTCTGCCTACTTGTGATCTCTGTCTGCCAAATAGATAAATAAAATCTTTTAAAAAAAAAGAAATAAAGAAAGAAATGAGTTTTCCTTTAGCCTTTGTGTTCATATAACTTCTCACCCTGTTCTGTGATGGAGACAGGGTCACCTTAGCCTCCTCAGTGTCCAGTCCTGCCTGGTAAAGAGATGCTGTCTTCTCAGGACGCTGCAGGGTCCACCTGAACGACCACCGACTTGGCTTGTAGCTTCTTGGGTATATAGTTCAAAAGCTAGTGAACCCCAAGTGGGCTAAGATGACTTGAGAAGTATCAGATGGGGGGGATGACCTGCTGATGTCACTTCCTGGCCTTTCCTCTATGCCACAGTGGCAAAATCCCACCATAGAATTTTTGTGGTTATCATTGTGTTCCCTTGTTGTGCCTTTGCAGGGGAGTCATGCTGAATAAACAAAGACATAGCAGAAGTCTAGTGACAAGAACCCTTAAGACAGGCGGGTGAGTTTCAGGAACAACATAGGCCTGTGGCTTGACCCCTTGATCTCATCACCTCTTTGTTGGTTAATGAAGACACTAGTCTTCATTTTTTGTGTCCCTCAACTGATTTTTTCCCCTAAAGCAGAATATTTGGGACCCAGTTTGGGGAACAGAGAGGGATCAAGTCACCAAAGCATGGAAAAGGGGCCCATAAAATGGATCCCGTGTTGAAAACCACACTTGGGACACACACACAAAACCGTATGTCTTAAAGAAATCTGAGAAAACAGCCAGGGAGGAGGACATGGGAACAACATGGAAGCCACAAAGTAAGTGGTAGAAAAACAAAACAAAATGAAATCCAAAACCTAACCTCAACCAAATAACCCTTACTGGAAAAAAAAACAAGCAGAAAACTCCATGCCTTGAGAGAAGTGGTAAGATTCACGGGATCCCCTCTCAAGTGAGTGTGCTCTGATTGACGGTGACATGAAATGCTGATCTTTAAAAGAAAGAATAGTAGAAATATTTGAAATACATATCCATCAAAACCAGTAGTTCTGGATGATTAGAACATAAACATTGTTTTGTCTTTTTAAAAATATGTATTCTATTGAAAAACCTTACGATAATATATAAAAGTCTGATGAAAAACCTTACGATAATATATAAAAGTCTGATGAGGGGGCGCCTGGGTGGCTCAGTAAGTTAAAGCCTCTGCCTTCGTCTCAGGTCATGATCCCAGGGTCCTGGGATCGAGCCCCACATCGGGCTCTCTGCTCAGCAGGGAGCCTGCTTCCTCCTTTCTCTCTGCCTGCCTCTCTGCCTACTTGTGATCTCGCTCTGTCAAATAAATAAATAAAATCTTTAAAAAAAAAAGTCTGATGAGAATATAAAAGAAGTACTTCATATAAGAAGGTATTTATAAAAAAATACTCATATAAGTAAATATTGCTACTGGATAATGAATCAACACTCCCAGAATTTGTAGTTTTCTTATAGACCCTAGAATTGATGCTGTCCAACCTCCCATCGTTCGTCAGAATTCTCATGTATTTATGCGTTTTCTTGGCGCGGTTTCCATACTGGCAGCCTAACCCTGAACATCTGACTTCCCTTCTGAGAGCCTTTGATTCTGCATTTGTGGAGACGAAAACTGCTTTCTCACATGGCTTTGTGGAGGATTAAATAAAATCATACAACTAAAGCATTTATGTAAACAAAACATCCTTCTTTAAAAAAAAAAAAAAAAAGTTAGGGGTGGGGCCAAAGAGAAGATTCTGTTGGGAAGTGGGGTCTGACCTGGTCGATCATCTGTACCTCCTTGGGGTTGTCACACTCCACGGACTGGGCTCCTGGGGACCCCCTAGTGGCATGTGGCCTCCCACTGGTCCTCGGTTGAACCCGGGTGTCTGGCGGACATCTGTTGGAGTATTTGACCGTCAGACCCCACCTCGTGCACAGATGGGATCCCAACCCGTCTGTGCAGGACTCGATGGGTCTGAGAGGGGCACTCAAGCCGGTGGGACCCTGAGTCCCTTCCCTGAGAATCTGGAGAAGCAGGGAAGAGGGACTATGTAGTCTCTTTGTATGGTTGTATCACGCAAATTTAGAAACTGTTGTTGACAAGTGTTTTCCACGCCATGAACCAGAAAGCAGAGACCTTTAGTTTGCAGGATGAAAGGAGACAGACAGAGGCAGTCAGAGGGGAGCAGAGGCAAGAGGCAGAAAGACACATTCATTTCCCAGAGCGCCCATAACGAACCACCTTGGACCGGGATGGTTTAAAATGACAGAAGCTTACTGTGTCGCAGTTCTGGAGGCTGGAAGCTGGAAAGCCAGTGTTAGCGGGGCCACGCTCCCTCTGAAGATCTACAGAAACTCTGCTCCTGGCCTTTTTCTTTGCTTCCAGTGTTTGTCAGCAACCTTGCTGCTCCTTGGTTGGTAAAGACATCACTCCAGTCTCCACCTCCCCTCACTCGGCTTTCTTCCCTCTGCGTCTGTTTATCTCAAAAGACCCTATTTCCTAATGAAGCCCTGTTCGCAGGCTCCAGGAGTTAGGTGTTCAACAAATCTTTTGGGGGGCACAATTCAATCCAAAACAGGAGTTCCTGGCTTCTCTGCTGCTCACCACCCCCGGTCCGTGTCTAAGACCAGCTGGATCCTGGCCTTCATGTTCCTTGTGGTACCCCAAGCCCATCATAAGGGGAGCTAGCCAGAGCAGATTTGCGCTGTTTCTTGTCAGAGAGTCCTAATTAATGTGCTCGGCATGTTCCAACTCTGTTACTGTTTCCTCTTTTCCCACCTGAGACATGCTGCAGCTTTTAAATTTTTTGGCTAAGCGCTGAAAGGGTAGCAGGGGTTCAAACAGGAAAACCATGCAATGAACAAAATACAGGTTTCCGATGCAATCACCTCTTTCGAGAGTAAAGTCACCTGACATCCGAGGATAGCCTTTTTCAAACCATTCTGTACGAAATGTGGCTTCAGGGAAAAATTCACAACAAAGATGTTTGTGCTTTAAATTCTATGATTGCCAAGCATTGCCGATAAGGAACCAAAACTTGAGAGATTAGAATTTGCCCAGCGACCCAAGGCCAAAGCGCCAAACTGAGAAGGAAAACACGACCCCTCCATCCCGCTTCGCCATAGCTGATGACTGAATTCTGACATTCACATTGAAAGTGAAGACCAAACACCGCTGTCATGTTCCAGAGTATCATTTGATGAAATTGTCTGATTTCTCAACTGTCTACAGAGAGCCTCCTACGTACCGGGCACTAGACTAAACATCCCAGCAAAGAGACCACCACCAGCATCTAACAAGGTAGGTAAATTAAAATCATTATTATCTTTAAAGAAGCAGAAAGCAGACTGTAATTTGGCCAAGGTCCCACACAGCGAGCTCTGAGCAAGAAACCACTGAGATCCTTTCTCCCTCACTCTGCATTTTTCATGTTTTTAACCAGACTATATTTCCACCGTGCATGAAAATTCCGTGTTTGTTCCCCATTTGTTTTAATCTGTGTTTCGGAAAAAAACATTTTAGTTTAAAAAAAATACCATCTTATGCAACAAATGGCATGACCAGAAAATGAATGGGGACTGTTTTAGATTAGCAGAGACTCAAGAGACAGAGCAAAAGGACATATGTGAGTTCATGTGGATTTGGATTTCAACAGAACAAATGTAGAGACGCTTTTTAAGACAACCGGGGAATTCTTATTATGGTCTGGGTATTATAATTCCACGAACTACTGTTAATTTTGGTAGGTGTGATAAATGACCTGTGGTGATCTAAGAAAATGTCCATCAATTTTATAACATGATGAAGTATGCAGGAGTGAAATGGCATGAAATCTGAAATGTGCTTGGAAAATATTGCAGTGAAGTGGAAAAAGAGGGACCAAAGGTGACAAATTCTTGGTGATAACTTACTCTACATTCCGTGTTATAGAAATTTATTCTACTATTTGTATACTTTTGTTTGAAATTTTTCATGGTAAATTCAGGAAAGACATATAAATAAAATAGTTGTAGAGTTATCACACAGTAACCTGTCTTTATCACGTAATCATCGCATCATTTCAAACATACATTTTGCATTCGATAGTTTCTCCATGGAGTTCCTGGTGCTCTTGGGCACGGCACCATATAAATTATATATATATATATATATATTTTTTTTAAGATTTTATTTATTTATTTGACAGAGAGAGAGAGATCACGAGAGGCAGAGAGGCAGGCAGAGAGAGAGGGGGGAGCGGGCTCCCTGCTGAGCAGAGAGCCCGATGCGGTGCACGACCCTAGGACCCTGAGACCATGACCTGAGCTGAAGGCAGAGGCTTTAGCCCACTGAGCCACCAAGGCACCCCCCTATATATTTTTAATTTAATAAAGTTTAAAGCAAATCCCAGACATCATGTTATCTCATGCAGTCATCCTTCCCCACGGGTTGCTCAAAATAGGAAGGAAATAAAACATTACTGCTTTCTGGATGTTTTGTTCTAGGGCAGGCAGTTGGGAGAAGACAGTCAGTCCAGAAACTAGTAAATAGAAACGGATCGATAGAAACGTAACAAGAGAAACGAGTTGGGGGAGGGCGCAGGGAACGATGGGGCAGGTGTATTTTTGCATTGCTGTGGTCAAGGAAAGCTCTCCTGATGCGTGGGCTCAGAGCGGAGTCTTGAGCTACTCGAGGGGGCCAGCACTGGGGACAGCATTCCAGACAGAAGGCGTGGCATGTGTCTGTGAGCCTGGGGAGAGGGCCAGGTAGGGCAGTGGGTGATGAGGTCAGCAGGGTGCCTGACCAGATGAGGTAGGGCTGCGTGTAAGGGGGGGGGGTCCCCAAGTCCACTCCCAGGTTCAAGGATTTCACAGGAGGACCCGCAGGTTCAGCATATAATCATACTCACGACTTCGATTTGTTACAGTGAAAGCATCCAAGGCAAAATCAGCAAAGGCAAAAGGTGCGTGGGGCAATTCGGGGAAGACAGGCACAAGCTTCCAGAGTCCTCTGCCTCTTGGAGTCACAGAACATGTTTACTTCCCTACCAGCACGCTGTGATAATGTGTGGAAAGAGTTGTCTACTGGGGAAACGCATTATAGACTCAGTGCCCAGGGTCTTTATTGGGGGCTGATTCCATTGTATCCTCTGCCTGACATGTATCTAAATCCCAGGCTTCCAGAAGGAAATGGGGTGTTCGGCATACACCGTATCATTTATAGAAATAGTTCGGGACCAGTGAACCACCCTTACCAGTTCATTGTGGGAACCTTCTAGAAATCTAAGTTTCCAGATATCAGCCAAGGACTAAACTTATAAGAAGGCCCCCGTCAGCCTAGTGGTCGAGCCTGCTCTGCTTACGTGCCTCTGCACGAGAGACTTGCAAACAGCGGTGAGGATTTTGGAACGTGGGAAGGAGAGGCTGGAAATGGAGCATTTCTTCCCCCTTTGACACTACAGAAACATGAAGAGAGAACAGAGACCCCTGGGAATACCAATGCCAGTGACACACTTTCCTAGGCATCGCCTGGGACCCTGCACCCCTCTCGGATGGAGATGACTTTCAGCAAAGCGTGTGAGTGAGGAGGCTGCACTGGGAAGGGAGGGGTTCCAACCTCCCCATAGCCCAGGCATGCTTACAAGAGGTCCCAGGTGCTTGGGGCCTACATGGATGGGGAGCTTCAGAGACCATCCATGGACCAGCAGAGGCCCAGGAAAGAACGAAATGAGACAGCTGCCTGCCCCAGTCCAGTGCTAGGCGCCAGCATGTCATTCTAGAAGGCGACAGGAGGCCAATCACATTTTGGTGGTTTACCAGGTCTCCCTACCTCAATTGCCCCCCCATGTGAGGACAGAGCAAGAAGGTGGCGGTCTAGAAGCCAGGAAGAGGGTTCTCACTAGAGAACTTGGACTTGGAGCCTCCAGAACTGCCAGAAGGTAAACGTGTGTTGTATAGGTCATCCCCTGCTCCCCGCCCCCCATCTCCGGGATTCTGTTATGGTGCCCAAGCCAAGACACCACTTCTACACAGACACCATGAAGGCAGGAAGAAAAGGGAGGAGGCCAGCATCAAAATGACATAGTTGAAAAATATCAGCATTTATCCCCAAGAAATCGAGTAATTTAAAAGGTTCCTTTCTTTTTACAAAAAGTCTTTATGAAGTATCAAAAGTCCATAAAACCTATAAAAAAATCACCAGTGGAAGACTCCATTTTAGTGCTTTTAAAATGGAATAGTCAATGTCAATTTGCAATGGTTCATAGCACTTTTCCTAGAAAATCTTGAAATTTAATCAGAATCTTTAAAAGTGTTTCACAAAGAACCTGAGCAGAATTTTCATGTTTTGGTAGTTGACATATTAGGAAAACATATCTGAGAATTAGAAAATTCAAAACCATATGAATCTTATGGGAACTGAAAACCACAGAAACTAAAGGGTGTCTTTTGAAGTCAGCTTACAAGGTGAGAGGTGGCTTCTAAATCATTTTGTAGGGATCATTTCTTTAAAAACAATGTTTCTCAGGTCCAGTGAAGACAAACAAAGTAGCTAGAAATTAGAAGCTATAAAATTCTATCTACAGTGCTGAGTTTCAGGAAAAGGGAGAGTACTTTTATTATGTTCTTGCCCCTAGAAATTTGTTGTTATTTCTTGTATATTAATTGCCCCCACGGGAAAGAGACTATTCAAACGAGAAGAGGATGACACCGTGAAGTAGAATTTAATGTTTTCCCTTTTACCAGTCAGCGGAGTGCAGTGCTCACAAGGAGATCAGCGTGGTTGCAGTAAATTAAAGAAAGTGGTTTCTTTGGACATCTGAAGAGTGTGGGTAAATTTGCAACCCGGTATGCCTTCAATGAATACTTAAGAGGACCTACCATTTGCTAGTGCTACGGGGAACTAGATATTCGGGGAATTGGGGAGGGGTATAAAACAGACTCAATTCCTCCTCGCACAGAAATGAGGTTGTTCAACCCTGCAAATAGGTTGTCAGGCTGAGCCCCCACATGAATGCACAGGATTTAATCAGGCAAGAATGGGAAGGATAGTGTGTTGCGAAGGGGTGGGGGGGTCCAGAAAAAAAAAAGCCTCCTGGAGCATATGTCCCTCAAAAACCTGGGGCAGCCTATCAGTCAGCGTTCTTCAAAGAAACAGAACACGTATATGTGTTAAGCCATTCCATTCAAGGAACCAGCTTATGTGATTTGTAGGGCTAACGCGTGTGAAATATGTAGGGCAGGCAAGCAGGCTGGAAATTCTCCAGCTGGAGCTGACACTGCAGTCCTGAGATAGAATTTCTTCTTCCTCAGGGAAATACTGATTTTTGTCGAGACCTTCAACTGATTGGGTGAGGCCCACCCAGATGCTCAAGGGTGATCTCCCTCACTCTAAATCAGCTTGTTGGAGATGTTGACCCCATCTACAAAATGCCTTCACAGCAACACCTAGATCATTAGTTTAGTTAATTGACTAACCTAGTCCAGATTGAGTAACTATAGCCTAGTCAAGTTGACACATGGAAGTAATCATTTTGGATGGGACCAGCATTACAGGCAAGCGAGAGGGGCTAATCTCCATGTATACCCAGTAAGCCATAAGTGGACGGTGGTACAACCAGACCAAATTGGGCTGGTCAAGGGCTAAGCTGAAGAGTGCTGTCTAGGCCTGGCCTTCTACCCAAGCCTTCCTTAGATTATTCGGGTTGAGAAAACCAGGGTCCTATGCAATCTTTATGTTTCTTACCAGACAGGGAGGGGGTTTTCCCTCCCCAGCTGGCTGCTGCTGAAAGCAAGACCCTCCCCGCGAACCAAACCTCAGCTGGACCTAAACCCCAGCCACTGACATAGAAGAACAGGGCTTTACACTTACCCTTATTTTAGCTCTGCATTTGTTCACTTGGCAAACATTTATTGAGCCCCTACGGTGTACCAGCGTTGCTCTAGATACTAGGCAGGAAGAAGTGAACAACAGTTTATATTCTAGCAAGGGAGACAGATGTCATACGAGCAGACAGGTAAATGCCTCAGATCATTCCAGATTTAAAAAATGCCAGGAGGACATGAAAGTCAAATGCCATAGGGAGTAGCTAGGAACGGGGAGCAGTATTGGACAGGGTGGTCAGGGAGGACATCTCTGAGGAGGTGACTTCTTTTTGGTAAGATTTATTTATTTATGGGGGGAAGGGGCAGAGGGAGAAGAGGCAGAGGGAATCTCAAGCAGACTCCCCACTGAGTGTGGAGCCTAACGTGGGGCTCGATCTCATGACACAGAGATCATGACCTGAGCCAAAATCCAGACTCAGATGCTTAAGTGACTGAGCCACCCTGGCATCCCAAGGAGGTACATTTTGAGCAGGGACCTGGGTGGTGACAAATTGGGACACGAAGAGCAAAGTATCACCCTACGGATTCCCTAAACCATGACCCAAACCAAACCAAAGCCTAGACTTTGTCACATGAATTAAGCCTGATCTGCCCATTCTTTCCCTAGCATGAGAATCATGCGTCCTATTTATGTAACAATCACATTTTCTTGTTTCCGCCCCCGAAGCCTTGACATCCTGGGGCTGTGCTGACCTTGGAGGGACCACACCTCCCAGGGCTAGCCAATTTCTGGACAGTCCGTGTGCCTGCAAGCTCATCTTTCAAATACCAACCAGTCTGGAGCCCACACCCCCAACCACCTTTTCTCTTGGGCTCTCCCCCTCTGCGACCCTATTCCTGTGTCTTAATCACCCCGGACCACATACCAGACAAGCAGGGACAGAGCTCGTCCTCCCTAGGGCCCACTGGAGTCGCTCCAACTAGCTAACCCTAAACCAGCCCATCCTGCCTTGCCTTGACTTTCTCAAGGAAACCGAAGTACAGGTTCTTGCCCACATTTTCTTTGTTCCCTCTGTCTCCCGATGACTCTGGAGCTTCCCCACGGAGGGCCTGGCATAGTGGACTGTGTCCTCTGTTTCCAGGAAAGGTGGAGAATACTAAAAACTTCTGCCTTTATAACAGTCATTACTACACGTCTTACCATACCTAATTACAAGTAGTCCCAGGTACATTTTTTTAATCGTTTTAATCGTTTACATTGATCTTCATTAAACTTCTTCCTGTTAGCCTTGGACCAGTGTCCCGAGCTGTCGCCACCCTTTGAAACTCTTGGTTGTCTTCTATCGCTACACGCATCCCTCCGGTCTTTGTGTCACCAGTAGACCTGCTAAATGCCTCCTGTGTGTTCACATCCATCTCACATTACGTCATCAGGGGAGTCAGGGCCAAGCCCTGTGTGTGATATTTGCCCAGAGATGCTCCCCACCATGTTCATGCGCCACCACCGTATAAAGGTTTCCAGTCACCTTATTTTAAATTCTCTAAAATCTCCTTATCACAAGCCTGACATTTCCCCATCGACAGCACAGTCGCTGATGTTAATTGCCTGCTGAAGTTAAGAACAGCATCACCTTACCCTATCAACCCAGAGGCAGCTTCCAAAACAGGAGACATGGGTGCCTGGGTGGCTCAGTTAGTTGCTTGCCTTCTGCTTGGGTTATGATCCCAGGGTCCTGGGATTGAGCTCTGTGTCGGGCTCCTTGCTCAGTGGGGAGCCTGCTTCCCCCTCTCCCTCTGCTGCTCCCCCGGCCTGTGCTCTCTCTTTCCCTGTCAAATGAATAAATAAAATCTTTAAAAGACAAAAAACAAAAAAGGGAGACAGGATGAAATTTTCTATGACTTACGCTTAGTGGGTTCACATGGTCTTCAGTAATCACGTTAATCTCAAACTGCTTGTGAGAAATCTTTGCCAAACACAAAAACATCATCTGTAGGTTCGTCTTATCCCTTTAAAAACAAAACAGGGTGCTCTTTGCTGTAAGTGAGAGTCATTGCTTCTTCACTCTGCAGAAGCTCAAACGTCGCTGATAGAATGTGCGGGAATTAGGGGACGTAGCATGGAGGTTGACACTCATTCACAGCAAAGATGTAATTAGTGGTGAGTCAAGACACACAATTCCCAAGATGTTAAAATGAGTGGATTCTGGGCACTTATTAGCAAAAAAACCATGAACTGCCCATTGTGAGGAGAACACGAAAGGAAGAAAAATTAAAACCGAGGAATGTATAATTAGAGCAAAACTGCCTTTAAAAAGTTATCTCTATTATTTTTTTTTCAGCCTCTACTCCCACTTCAAACACAGTGGAATATTTTTAACATTTCCCATGAACGTTTCTTAAATTAGAATATGGAAAGTATTAAACTAATGTATGTTTTTATTAAAGCAATGAATGCTGCTTTTAAAATAAAATTAGTCTCTGAAAGGACCCGGGAGTTCATTTTTCTTTTTAATTTAAAGGCTAGGAACTAGCTACTTTGATTTCAAAAGAAATGATTATATTCTGCCCATTCCATGCTTTAATGTGGTTTTATTGCATTTGGGGCTAAGTTTTTTGTTTTTTGTTTTTTCCTCAGCGCAACAAAGAAATATCAAAAAGGAGCTCAAAGCAAGAACTTCAGCATTCTTTCCATTTAAAAAAAATCCTCAAGTTGGGGTGGCTTTTAAAAATTAACAACCTTTTCTCCTGACCGAAAACATGTGCTTTTGTCCCTGTTACTGTGAAATGAGCGGACGGCAGACTCGGGGAGTCGCTGCTGGGTCCCATGATGGCAGCCAGAGGGATCAAAGGTAGGGTTTCAGCACCAAGAATTCAGAGGCGCCTGGTAACCAGGCCGAAGGAGAGAGCGCCCTTAGCCTAACCAGGCGACCGGCATGGACCGGAGGAGCACATGGGAGAACAAAACTCCACCCCTGAAATGTACATGGTGACCTCACTTCAAGGCAGGTTGATAGTACAAATGTTGAATAGGGGCGCCTGGGTGGCTCAGTGGGTTAAGCTTCTGCTTCAGCTCAGGTCATGATCTCAGGGTCCTGGGATCGAGCCCCGCATCAGGCTCTCTGCTCAGCAGGGAGCCCGCTTCCTCCTCTCTCTCTGCCTGCCTCTCTGCCTACTTGTGATCTGTCAAATAAATCAATAAAATCTTTAAAAAATAATGTTGAATAACACGCAGGATATCACACAGTCTCTATACTCAAGTGAGCCAGGCTGACAACAATGGATGTGTTTAAGACCCACGGAGAAAAATATTAAATATTTAAGAACCAGGTGATACTTAGGTGTGCCTTGATTCTGCTTCATGAAATATATAATGAATTGCTTCTAAAGGTTGCTGGGATTCGACTCAACCCAGGTGCTTGTTCTCAGAGTCTTAGGAGAGCAGAAAATTGGAGGTCAAGGCTTTGCTGTCTCAAGCACTCCGTGCAGAGAGGTCCCAGAGAAGGAGACTTTGCCCAAGGAAGCAGTAGAATCATTCTTAGATGCTGACCCTTCTGGAGGGAGGAGTGGCAGAGGCTTTGCTTACTCGTGCCTTCATTCAATGTCCTTCATCCTACCTTTCATTATGGGAAACTTCAGCCAATTCAGAAAGAGCGAGAATCCTATCACAAGCTTCCATCGGCCAATCTGGTTTCATCTATAATCCGCTCCCCTCCCCCAAGAGCCCCCAATCCACACCATCAGGCATTGCTTTGAAGCAAATTCTAGATATCATATAATTTCATCTGAAAATGCTTCAGTGTCTGATGCCTGCGGATGTGTGTGTGTATGACTGTTTTCAGATCTGATCATAATACCCTAAGTTTGCTAATAACATTCACATCCAAATTTCCCCAGTTGTCTCATTAATGCTTGTACGCTTGGTTTGTTTGAAACAGGGTCCAGAGTCTGCACGTGGCATTTTTTTGGTCAGTATGTCTCTTAAATCTCCTTTAATGTAGAGGCTCTTCTTCTCTTTGTTACTTGGGTGGTTTGTTTGTTTGTTTTCCTTGCGATTTTTTGTTGTTGAAGGAATCAGGTCATTTGCCTTATATAGCTTTCCACATCCTGGATTTTGCTGAGGACATCCTTGCGGTATAAATATGGTCCTCTGACCCCAAAATGTCCTGTAACCGGTAGTTAGATTTAAAGACTCGATTCAGTTGAATTCCATATTTTTAAAGGAATACTCTATTTGCAGATTTTTTTTAAAAAGAAGCCAATAATATCTGGTGGTCTCTTCATGTGGTTGGTTTGTGGCCATTGATGATCCTTGCTTAAATTCTTTATTTCATTAACAAACACTTGGACACTGACTGGATATTTTTAGATGTAATTAAATCACAGTTATGTGTTGAAAGGGAGCTTTTATCTTTTAGAGGTACATACTGAAATATTTACAGATATTCTGTTTCTATTATTCCTTCTTTATTTATAGATGTTTTAACGTTCTAGAATGAGAAACGTCTAGAAGAATGCCGTTCATATTAGAAGGTCAGACCCAAGGATTCTTTCTTTCCTTGTACTAGGTTCTGAAACAGTAAGTGCGTTCTACAGGACTCCTTGGGACTAGGGAATTGGGTTTCTCTAACAGCTGCAATATGGACTTGGGAATTTTAACCTATCTGAAGACTGGTCTCTTTTCTCCCAAAGCTTTAGGGCACTACAACCAGGACTACCCAACTGTAAAAGCAGCTTTCTTATTAAAGAAACAATGGTCAAAAATAACGGGATGACAAGAAAAGGGACAGGAAGAAAGGGTTTCAAAATGTGGTATCCTGGGACATGCATTAGGGAAATGCAAGGGTCTTCAGAATGAGAAAAATCGAATGTTCCTTTTCCCAAGGATCGTCTGTGGGGTGGCCGGAAGCAGGTCAGCAGGAGAAAATGCGAACCTTGACCCCAGCTGCTGCAGGCTCCCTCTGTTTGGGGCTGGACTGAGTCTTCTCCCACTAAGTCAGTCTCCCCCACCCCTCCCTGCTTTATCCGAGTGTTCGTGCGAGATAAGAGAATAAGTGCCACAGCTTCTAAGTCTGTCTGTTCAAAGATGGGGGAGGGGGTGCCGACGAGGAAAGGGGGTGTACCCACATCCTACATTCGACGAATAAGCCCGAAGAGTAAGACAGTAGTGCACGATTCCGGCTGATTTTTCTATCACAGGTAACCCAACAACTGCGACAAACGCACCTAGAGTCATTCATCAGGACTCTGCTTCCAGCTGGATGCACAGAACCGCTCAGCTTCCCAGCCTGGGGGTCGGAGCTGGGGGGGACCCTGGCCCAGCCCCCCAGCGCACGCGCAGCTCTCAAAACCCGCGCACCCAGAGGCCATCCCAAAGGCGCCTGTAGAAAAATGAGCAGACCCTTATTAAGGAGATAATTAATTAGCCCTGAAACCTCATAGTAAATGGAATGCATTAATAATTCATGGACAGGCGCTCATCCGCCCCCCGCCCCCGCCTCCTGGGACACAGACTTCCTGTATCTGTGGCTTTTGGGGGGGACCCCACAGTCGAGCAGTTATTAGGGAAAGCTGGGCAGCCCTGAGGTCGGCCGTGGGAAAAGGGCAGAAATCACACAGTGCAGTCCGCTGGGACTGGCTGCCTTAATCTCACAAGGAAAGCAGGCAGGAAATTAAAGAATCACAAAATACCGACATGAAGAGAATCGGCGAAGGAGGGAGCGGGTGGCAGGGCTGTTCTTCCCTTCCCCGCACGTGGTGGAGCCAGTGACAGCCGGCGAAGGGGAGGAAATGGCCAGAAGAGGCCACGCTAATACCTGATGGCAGCGTCCATATTCTTATAGAGACCTTCACCATTTCCAAAGCGCATTATCCCATCGGAGCCCCAAAACATCTCCTTGAGGGAGGCGTAAACTCTTTTTTTTTCAGACGCATTTGCTCAACATAATATTTATTGTATGCAGGTGCTGGGTGGATTTCAGGAAACAGACATCAGGCGGCTGTGTCCGAGGATTTAGGAGTTTTTCTGATAGTTTCTGGTTGTACAAGGCTGAGCTATGCAAATAATTAGATGATCGTGGCTAAGGTTATAGGTGTTACCAGTACTTGTGTTCATAGCAGCGTTATTCACAGTAGCAAAGAGGAGATACAGCCCAGCTAGCCACTGACAGATGCATGGTGGACACAACATGGTCCATCCATGCGCTGTTCACACGCATCCATACACTGTCCTTTCTTGGAAAGGAAAAGCATCCTGTGGACATCATGCCCAGTGAAATAAACCAGACACAAAAGACAAATACGGGATGATTCCACTCACACAAGGTATCTAGAGTGGTCCAGCTCAGACAGACGGAAAGTTGAATGGGGGTTGCCAAGGGCTGGCTGGGGAGGAAGAATGGGGAGTTATGGTCTAACGGGTGTAAGAGTTTTCGTTTGGGAGGCTAAAAAAATCTCGAGGTGGGTTGCACAACAGTGTGATTGTGCTTCCTACTGAGTTGTACACTTCAAAATAGTTACAATCGGGGCACCTGGGGGGCTCGTTCAGTTGAGCATCCAACTCTTGATTTCAGCTCAGGTCAAGATCTCAGGGCTGTGAGATGGAGCCCCACCGCCCAGGGCTCCTCGCTCAGTGGGGAGTCTGCTTGTCCTTCTCGCTCTGACCCTCCCTCCACCGCCTCACCCCTGCTCACTGGTGCGCTCTCTCAAATAAATAATAATTAAAATATTTAAAAATAGTCACAATAGTATGTTTTATGTCATGTATATTTTACCACAGTTAATATGCACAATTCCCAACTGAGAGAAAGATGTCTGAATGATCGTACTGTGCATGATGACGTCACGTTGGCTGATGTTGTAATTGTTTAACCTGATCTATCATATCTGTTATCATTTATTATCAACTGTCCTATAGGATCTTTTTTTTTAAAGATCCCATTCATTCATTCATTCATTCAAGAGAAAGAAAGCACAACCAGGGGCAGGGAGAAGGAGACGCAGACTCCACCCTGGGCAAGAGCCCAATGCGGGGCTCGATCCTCGGACTCCGGGATCATGACCTGAGCGAAGGCAGCCGCTTCACGACTTCGTCCCTGAGCCTAGTGGATCTTGACATGCTATGGCACTTCCTGAGCAATCGCCGTCTTGGTCGTTCATGGTTTACCAAGGGGCACCAGGCAGATAAGCTGCGGACAGAGGAGAGATTCTAACCCAGCTGAGCCTGGCTCCAGAGTCCTGGCCTTTATCCAATATATATACTGCCTCTCTCCAGATTCAAATGAGTCTTTTGTTTAAAAAAAGATCTACTTATTTATTATCTGGGAAAGAGAGAGAGAGAGAGTGTGTGTGTGTGTGTGTGTGTGTGTGCAGGGAGTGGGAGAGTCGGGAGAGAGCATGTCGGGCCGACTTGCATTGACCTGAAGCCCGACGGTCCTTCTGATCACAGGGCCCTGTGCACGCAGGTCCTACGCACATGAAGCTGGCTGTGCTGCAGAGCGAATACACAGGAATCCAGGCTACTGTTTCCTCTACATTGGTATCTTTAAAACTTTTTCAATAATAAAATGATTTAGAGTTTGTTGATTGATTAGATTTTCATTTGTAGACAATGGCATATAATGATGACTCTCAAAGTGTAATCCCCAGGCCAGCGTTACCAGCATCAGCAGCCAATTTGTTGAAAATGCAAACGTCTGGGACACCTGGGTGGCTCAGTTGGTAAATCGGCTGCCTTGGGCTCAGGTCATGATCTCAGGGGCCTGGGATCAAGTCCTTCCTGCTCAGCGGGGAGCCCACTTCTCCCTTGGCCTGCTGCTGCCCCTGCTTGTGCTTTCTCTCTCTTTCTATCTCTGTGATAAACAAATAATATATTTAAAAATAAATGCAGTTGGCAGCCGGAGTCAACTTCAGGCCCACGATCAGCGGTTCAGAGGGTGGAGCCCAGTGGGCTTGTCACATGAAGGCCTCCGGGGGATTCTGTGCTGCAGTTTCAGAGTTGCTGGGAGATATGTTGCCTGAGGCCGTACATTTAGTCATTAGCAGAACTGGGACTCAAGGCCGGGAGTCAGGCTCTGAGTGCAAACTTTCCCCAGGATTCGATGTAATCACCAGGCAGAAGATAGAACCAAAGAAGCAATTACCCAGCAAATGTCTGCGCACTGTGGACTCCCCTGATCTGTCCTTCCTCACAGAACAGGCAAACCAAGCCCTACAACCACTGAGGCTCACTGCGCAGGTCCATCTGCTTAAAGGTACAACCCTGAGGTCCCATCAACAGCCACCGAGAGTGTAGACCGAGTCCTGAAGACAGCCCTGAGTCGCAACCCAGCGCACGCATGGATGGCCAGAAGGATGGTTGAGTAGTTTGACAGAATGCTAACTTGTTTAAACTGTGTTCCCAAAAGATGTGCTGAAGGCCTAACCCCAAGGTCCTGTGCATGCGACCTTGTTTGGAAACAGGTCTGTGAAGGCATAGTTAAGTTAAGATGGGTTCCTACCAGGGTGGCCTGGGTCCAAATCCAGTATGACCAATGACTTTCTAGGAAGAGCAGAGAGACATAGAATTGTTATGGGCTGAACTCTATCCCCCTCAAATTCATATATTTGGAAACAGGACTGTTTTGGAAATAGGATCTTTCAGGAAGTAATAAGGTAAATGAGGCCATAGGGTAGGGCCCTAATCTAATAGGCCTGAGGTCCTTAAAAGAGAAGGAAGAGACCCCAGAGAGCTCCCTTTCCTTCTTGGTGCATAAAATAAAAGGCCATGTGGGGCGCCTGGGTGGCTCAGTGGGTTAAGCCTCTGCCTTCTGCTCAGGTCATGATCTCAGGGTCTTGGGATTGAGCCCCAAATTGGGCTCTCTGCTCAGCAGGGAGCCTGCTTCCCCCCCGCCCCCGCCTCTCTGCCTACTTGTGATCTCTCTTTTTCTGTCAAATAAATAAAATCTTAAAAAAAAAAGGCCACATGAGGACACAGGAAGAAGGTGGCCATCTTGCCAGAAACCAACCCCAGTAACACCTTGATCTTGGCCTTAGAGCCTCTGGAGCTGTGAGAAAATGAACTTCTGTTGTGTAAGCCACCCAGTCTGTGGTATTTAGTTATCTCTGCCCTTGCAGTCTTAAAAAAAATAAAAAGTCATACGAAGAAGGCAGAGATCCCAATGATACATTCACGTCCACAGGACTGAAATCCTTCCAAGGTAGAGCCACGCTAATAAAGTGCCAAGTTAAATACATTGGAGCCTGCTACCTTGACAGATATTCCTTCATGATAATCTAAAGGCCTCATTCTACGAAAAAATTCTGGAACTCTCCAGAATATTCCAGATGCTTGGAGGAATTACCCACTCACTAAAAATACTTCAGCTTGTTAAGAATTAATTTCTTTCTAAATAGCCCCAAAGTGAAAATGGATAACCAGCAACAGGAAGAATCAGAGGGACCAAAGGTGGCCTTACTTTGTTGCTTTCCCTCTGTAGAAATAAACACGACACAATTTTCCCCGAAGTAAGGTGCAGCAAAAATCTCTAGTTGTCAATTTAGCAAGGGATGTGAGGCCCTTTTTAAAATGGTTTAATTGTTCCTCTAGGTCAGATTCCATCTTTCGAAATAATTAGATTATGGTAATGCACCGAAACTAAGCTTTCTCCCATAACGTTTTTTATTTTGTAACAGTTTTAGTAAAATTCAAACACTTATTACTACCTATTTCTACAATCTAGTTCATTTATCCAATTTCAGTGAAAACGTGAGTAGGCTAGTGGGTAGTTAGGGGACCTTTTAGGACTTTCAGAGTTTGGGGAAGACTTTAACAAATATTCATATTAGAATGGTTTTCTGGAGGCCCTCTGGGTGGCTCAGTCAGTTCAGTGTCCCAGTCTTGGTTTTGGCTCAGGTCATGATCTCAGGGTTGTGAGATCAAGCCCTGCGCTGGGCTCTGGGCTCAGAGCAGAGTCTTCTAAAATCTCCCCCCCACCCCCACCCCCCCCCCGTGCCTCCCCCTCGCTCACCTGCTCTTTCTCTAAAATAAATTTTTTTAAAAAAAAGAATCACTTTCTCTTTAGCATATATTTATATAAACAAGTAGAGGGCAGAAACCTAAGCCAGCATTTCCTTTTACTTCGAGTTAATACCTACAGATGTTACATAAAATCTAATGATTTTCACATGCGGAATAGTGAAAGAATAAACTTCTCCCTGAGAGATAATACTAGAAATTTGGAACATGTCCCTGATGTTTGTTGAATATTACGTTTACTGTATGGGTTTGAGAACCCATATGAATGTTGCCTAAGTGAACACAGTATTTGGCTTCTAAGTTTGCATAAGTCCTGGCCTGGCTGAACATGACCATCTTCCAGGACCACCCATGACACGAAATAGTAACTGAATGGTGGATAGCTGTCCTTTAAAAAAAAAAAAAATGTCATTAAGAGTGGATCACTTAATTAGTACAGTGTAACTTTTTCTTCCCATTTTGCCCTTAAGGACAAAGGATGTGTCCTGGGAAGTGACAGCTTTATAAACTACAGAGAAGAAAGATAAATGCAATCTGATGATTGTCAAGTACCCTTCCTATTAGAGAAGAATTTCTTGGAAAGGTTGGACAGGGCTACTTCTGACCACTTGTTATAATATGAAGGATGAAAGGAGTCCAAGTGATCATTTCCCGTTGACTCTTATATCATTTACAGGAACAGCTCTTTTGTGAGACAGCACTGCCACATTTCTGAAGCAGAGACAAGGTGAGATCATTGTCATAGTTTGAAATAAGCTCGGGGAGACCCAGGGGCTGGCGGTGGCGTGGAAGTTTGGGTATGCATCACAGGATCAGCGTCCAGGATCTTGAATCTGACACTCCATCTTAAGTATTTTAAAGCACAATCCTGTCATGCCCCACAGTTGGCCACACTGGTGTTGACCAAATTTAGAAGAGACACATAATATATAAGTCAGAATGTCCATTTCCTAGTTTCTGATGATAACTGGAGTGACTTGTTTACACCCCTTTTCTCATGCCCCTGCAAAGTCATACCAGCCTGGGTACTCATTTTCAGGCATTTAGGTTCTTGGAAAGCCCAAATGAATAATCAGAAGCTTGCTTGGTAAGCAGAGCATTAGGGCCAAGAGCAGTGGAGACTTTGAGAGTGACGCTAGTCACATTATGGTGAGGCTCAGAGCAGATGTCTCCTGATCAAATTGCTATGGTCTTCCAGAACCCATATAGGTTTTGAAAATCAACCATTGTATTTTGTAGTTTTTGAAATTCCTTTTCATCTTTTATCAAGGCCCACCGTCATGATCAGAATGGACTCATATTTATTTGAGATTCAATATATTTCTCTGAAGTAAAAGACTTTAGAGCTGTATCATATAAAGCAAAACTACCCCCCCAAAAGCAAAACTATATATAGTTAGTTATATTTGACTCTCCTGAATTTATTCTGAGTAATCACAGATGGAGTAGACAACTCCAACAAGACATTAAAATGAATGCAACCTTCAACGCTGAAGACGTAGAACTTCCGCTGACGGGCTGTAATGGATCATTTTATTCCAAGGACCTAAAGGAGTCCTCTGATTGATGGCTTGTGTGTACACAAGACCAGCCCTTTTGCGAAAAGATGAAAATTGTTGGGGGAGGGGAAGGAGCCAGAATTCTGAGAAGATCAGATCAAAGGAAAGCTTCAAGACAAGAAGGGGAGATAGGCAGATATCCCTATTGGAAGCATCCGTGGTAGACGCAAAAGCAGGGATAATTAGGATATTTCATAGAAGGGAGAGAGTGGCAATGGAGAGACCAAGAGAGGAGCTCTGACATCCAGGG
This sequence comes from Mustela erminea, assembly GCF_009829155.1. Lineage (NCBI taxonomy): Eukaryota > Metazoa > Chordata > Mammalia > Carnivora > Mustelidae > Mustela > Mustela erminea. The sequence goes on from NC_045628.1 coordinate 12,731,679, forward strand.
TTAGGGGACATGCCATGCACCCCTCAAGTCCCCAACCGTGTGGCACCTCTAAGACACCTGAAAGAAGAACACTTACATTGTTTTAATGGTCTTCTGGGTGCTCTCCTTCCTTTTGTGTTTGAGCATGCCTAATAATTTTTAATAATCTTCAAAAATTAGGATTTACAACAGGCTTAAAAAGATATGGAATAGGAGAAAATAGTATAGTGGTTCCTCAAAAGTAGAACACAGAATTTCCATACGATCCGGCAATTCCATTTCCGAGGATGTGCCCAAAGGACCAAAAGCTGGGTGTTAAACAGACATTTATTTGTACACCCACATTCATGGCAGCATTATTCACAAGGGCAAAAGGTAGAAGCAACTTAAGTGTTCATTGATGGACGGATGCATAACAGCATGCGGTATATACATACAACGGAATCATTCTTCAACCTTAAAAAGGAATGAAGTTCTAATACCTGCTTATGAACCTTGATGACATTATGCAGAATGGAATAAATAAGCTAGGATCAAAAGGCCCAGTATTGTCTGATTCCATTTATATGAGGTACCTGGAATAGACAAAATCATACAGACAGAAAGGGGAATGGTGGTCACCAGGGCGGCAGCAGAGGAGGGAGGTGATGGCGAGTGTAATGTGTAATGTGCGTGGAGTTTCAGTTTGGAAAGAGGAGAACAGCTCTGGACATGGACAGTGGTGAAGGTTGCACATCAGTATGAATGTACTTAATGCCCCTGAACCGTACACTGAGAAGTAGTTACAATGATAAATTGTTATGTATATACGTATATATTTTTTTAAAAATATTTATTTACTTATTTGACAGAGAAAGAGATCACAAGTAGGCAGAGAGGCAGGCAGAGAGAGAGGGGGAAGCAGGCTCCCCGCTGAGCAGAGAGCCCGATGCGGGGCTCGATCCCAGGACCCTGAAGGCAGAGGCTTAACCCACTGAACCACCCAGATGCCCCTATATGTATATTTTTTTGAGAGAGAGGGAGAGGGAAGGGAGGGGCAGAGGGAGACGGAGAGAATCTGAAGCAGGATCCACACCCAGTACGGAGCCTGATGTCGGCGCATCTTACAGCTCTGAGATCACCACCAGAGCAGAAGAGAGTTGGAGGCTCAACTGACTGAGTCAGCCAGGCGCTCCTGTTATGTATATTTTATAGGACATTCTCAGGGATTTTACTCTTCACTTGATTGCTACTTCATATGGTAATGCTTTGGGGTTTTTAAAAAAATATTTTGTTTATTTTAGAGAGCACATAGGCTTCTGCAAGCAGGGGAGGGGCAGCAGAGAGGGAGAGAGGGGGGAGAGGGACAAGCTGACTCACTGCTGAGTGTGGAGTCCAATGCAGGCCTCAATCCCACGACTCTGAGATCATGACCTGAGCCGTAACCAAGGTTGGACGCCCAACCGACTGAACCACCTGCGAACCCCATCATACGGTAATATTTTCTCAGGAGGATAGTTGGAGTAGGACAACCCTGACAGAACTCCCCTTCACGCTCTTGAAGGAAAGTTCTTGCTTGTCCCAAGAAACAAATGTTCTTTTTATGCTCTTGTGCTCTCCTACCTCCTACATGTGGCGAGCTATACCCACTCCAGGCCAAATGGTGACTGGCCGTAGAGCATGTTGTCGGCTGTGAATGACATCAGCTGTGGCTGAAATCAAGGTGACGCTGTGGGAGGAGTGTCAGGGCCCTGAACTTGTCCCCTCAGCAGGTACCCTTTGTGACATCCAGCTCTCGGCACCTGCAGCTCTTTACCAGGAGGCTGTCTGGCTTCAGCAGCTGGCTGGGGCTGTGCGGGGCAGGCTGGACGTGTCACGAGTGAGTGTCTCCAGAAGCAGCCCTCAGTGGTGAAGCCAGTGGACAAATTTTGCAACTTTGCTGCCTCTGGGTGGGACAACAGAGGTGCATCTCCGTACCGTTCCCAGCATGGTTACACCCCACTTACCCATAGTGATAATTGGTTTAAAAAGCACTTTTGGGGACACCTGGGTGGCTCCGTGGGTTAAGCGACCAACTCTTGATTTTGGCTCAGGATCTCAGGGTCCTAAGTGGAGCCTCACGTTGGGCTGTGCGCTCAGCAGAGAGTCTGCTTGTCCCTCTGCCCGCCCCCTGCCGGTACTCTCTCTCTTTCTCTCTCCCTCTTTCAAATAAATAAATAAAATCTTTAAAGAAAAAAAAAGCACTTTTGATTGGCTTGCTTCTCTTTTCTGCCTCATTTTGACACTCCTCGACACTCCTTGACACTGTGGTGACACTCCCCACCCAGTTTTTCTTATAACCACCTCCCAGACAAACCACTTGCACTTGAATCCTTGCCTAAGGAAGGGCCTTAGACACACTCAGTGGTAGACACACTCAGTCTACAACTGTCTAACAGTGATACCAGGACCCCGATTGAAAATGTCCTCGGAGAGGCTGTAATGGGCTGACTTATGTCCCCCAACACTTACATCTTGGAGCCCTAAATGCCAGTACCTCAGAATGTAACTGTGTTTGGAGATAACATCTCTATGGAGGTAATTAAGTTCAAATGAGGTCACTAGGTGGGCAGGCTCTAATCCAGTAGGAAATGACTGTGCTCTGAGAAGAACAGGAAATACGTAGACATGTGTGGGCACAGAGGAGAGACCACATGAGGACACAGCAGGAAGTTGGCTCTCGACAAACCAAGGAGAGGGGCCTCAGAAGAAACCAACCCTGCTGACCCCATGATCTTGGACATCAGCCTCCAGAACTGTGAGAAAATAAATTTATGTTGTTTAAGCCAGGTAGTCTGTGGTACTCTGTTACAGTAGCCCCAGCAAAGTAACACAGGAGCCTCCACCTTCTAGTAACAATGTATCCTATTTCTGGACTCTTTTGGTGGTTGAAAGGTTCTTCTCTGTATGGAGTGAAATCCTCCTCCTAGAATTACTTTTATTTCCACTTGTTAGAACAATCTGGAAGAAACTGGCTTCCACTTTTATGTGAAAACATTCAGTTATTCATGGAACCACAGAATCTTAAAGCTACATAATATGTGAAGAGATGGGAGAGGGAGGAGGCTCACCAGAGGCTCTTATCCCACTGCTGGTTCACAAAGACAGTAGGAGGACACCCATGGTTTTTATGTCCACCATCAAAGCATTTGAAGGAGGCCACCAACACTTAAACATCCTTCTTTAAAAAAATAGAATTTTGCTCTCTGTCCTACTATAACCTGGCCCTTTGATGGAGGGATTAAGTATTAAGAAGCATTGACCTTAAAAAAAAAAAAAAAAAAAAAAAAGGAAGCATTGACCTAGGCTTTCATTTGGGGTTTCTCAGGAAGCAGGAAACAAGATGGCGTTGCACAGTGCCAGCAATGCATTGAGGGAGGGGTGGGAGCCATGCCTGAGTATAGATAGATTAGTGAGGATTTAGTAAGTTATTATGAATGTGGTAGGTAAATCAAGCCCTGCTCCAATCATAAGCTTGATATCAAATATAAGCTCAAAGAAAAGAAACAGTTTCTCAAGCAAAAATTCTAAGAAACCAAGTTTCATATAACAAATATTTAAATTCTACATTGCAAGAGAATATTCCTTAAAACTACTGAAAATTACCTCTTGATTTATAAGAAAGCCCTTCTTCATTTTTAAAAAAATTATTTATTTATTTATTTACTTACTTACTTACTTGAGAGAGATCTTAGGACCCTGGGATCATGACATTAGCAGAAGGCAGGTGCTTAACGGCTAAGCCACTCAGGCGCCCCCCTTTTTCACTTTTTAAAAGATTTATTTATTTGAGAGAGAGAGAGGGGGGGGGGGCGGAGAAGGGCAGAGGGAAAGGGACAGAGTCTTAAGCAGATTCTTTGCTGAGCATGGAGCCTGACCCTGAGATCATGACATGAGCCAAAATCAAGTCAGACATTTAACTGTGTCACCAAGGCACCCCAGCCCTTTGTCATTGTTATTTTAAAAAATATTTTATTTATTTATTTGACGGTGGGGAGGACAAGCACAAGCAGGGGAGCAGCGGAAAGAGAGGGAGAAGAAGAAGCAGGCTCCCCACTGAGTAGGGAGCCCAACGTGGGACTCGATCTCAGGACCCTGGGATCATGACCTGAGCTGAAGGCAGATGCTTAACTGACTGAGCCACCCAGGCACCTTTTCCTTTGTCATTCTTAACAAAGAATTTAGAAATACAACATTAAAGTAACAAGTGGGTTTGTAAATATTTGGTAACTTTTGCTTGTTTATTTAGAGTCTACCAGCTGGCTGAAAGCTTGTCATCTCAATGAACCTGCATAGTAGCCCTATTCTTAGAGGTTTTTTTTTTTTAAAAATTAGGGGTACCTGGCTGGCTCAGTCAGTGGAATGTATGACTTTTAGTCTCAGGGTTGTGAGTTTGAGTCCCATGTTGGGTATAGAGATTACATAAAAGTAAAATCTTTTTTTTTCTTAAGATTTTATTTATTTATTTGAGAGAGAGCGAGCATGCATGAGTATGGGGGTGGAATGGAGGGAGAGGGAGAGGCAGACTCCCTGCCAAACAGGGAGCCTGATGTGGGGCTCAATCCCAGCACCCCAAGATCATGACCTGAGCTGAAGGCAGACGTTTAACTGACTGAGCCACCTAGGTGCCCCTAAAAAATCAAATCTTTAAAAAAAAATTTAGCTGCCAACAGGGCCTGTAGTTTCTGGTTTCCATTATAATCTCTTGTGAAGTGTGAAGGAAAGAATATGGGGCTTATAATTTTCTATTTCCACATGACCAATAACATTAGCTGGGTTTCTGTTCAATTTCATCCCGCTGCTGAGTTGAAATCCTTCGCATGGTTTGAGTGGCGGGATCTTTACCATTTCTGAGTTGAGTGAATGATATCTGGGAAGCAGTCACAGGGAAAAGGTATCCACTTCCTCTCATCTGTTCTTTGTTATTACCCTTGTTTACAGTAGATCCAGCAAAAGCCAAGGTGATCTTTTATTTTTGTTATCATCTCACTTATCTAATTCAATTTCATACCCATACTTAACCTTACATAAGTCACTTTTTATTGTCTAAACCTTCTCTTACTCAGTATCAGTAGCTGCTTTTGAAATGAGTTCTCTCTGCTGTTTTGTATCTTTCCACTTTTTCTTCTATTTCTAGAGTCCTCTGGTCAATCAATATTAAATCTTTACCCAAATCCTCTTGGCAAGTATCAAAGTTATAAACAACGTTATGATGTTAAATAGTAAATACTTAAAAGCCAGACAGCATAAAATCTGGAGTCAGAAGATCTGGTTTTGAGTTTCCACTATTTTTCATCTGGCCTGGGGCAAGTAATTCAATCTCTCTAAACTTCAATTTCCACAATCATAAAATGGCAGTTATTATACCTTTTGAAGATCACATAAAATAACAGTTCATATCTGCCAAGCAATTACTAAATACCACACTTTGATCTAAGGGCTTAAAAGTATTAACTCATTCAAGCTTTATAACCCCATGAGAGTGTTATTATTATCATCATCATTTTGTAGATAAAGAAAATAAGCCACACAGAAGATTAAAAAAAGAAAACAAGTCCAAAGTCAGATAGGAAGTTGTAGGACTGAGATTTGAAGTGTGGGGAAGAAAACTTTTCCTCTACTGTCTTATGTTCAAGCACTGGGGGCCTGCAAATTAAACTAACAACAGATAAATTAACAGGAGAAAGGACATAAAATTTTTTTGAGATTTATTTATCTATTTTAGAAAGAGAGAATGTGCCAGTGAGGAGGGGCAGAGGGAGGGAATCTTCAAGTAGACTCCCTGCTGAGCAGGGAGCTCGACATGGGGCTCGATCACACAACCCATGAGATCATGAAATTGAAACCAAGAGCTACATGGACACTCAACCAACTGAGCCACCCAGGCATCCAAGGCATACAACTTTGAATAACATTTACACACATGAGAGTTTACAACGAAGAATCAAAACTCAAAATAGCAGACTTAAGGGTCAATATACCATTTTAACAAAAGAGAGGAGATTTGGACTTTGAGGAATGGTAAATCATGGCGAAGTGACTAGAAGACATTTGAAAGAACTGATGGAAGGTAAGTTATTTTTAGTAAGGTCTGTTTATGCAAACTTGTCTTAGTGTCAGTTCCCTGTCTCCATTCTTGAGTATAGCAGGGGGGAAAACCAGTCTTTTCAAAAATGGTTCTGGGAAAACTGGACAGCTACATGCAAAAGAATGAAACTAGATCACCTTACACCATACACAACAATAAAGTCGCTATGGATAAAAGACCTAAATGGGAGACCTGAAACCATAAACTCCTGAAAGAAAACATTGTCAGTAATCTCTTGGACATCGCCCCTAGCGACATTTAGGTATGGATATATTTCCTCAGGCCAGGGAAACAAAAGCAAAATGAAGCTCTTGGTAGTATACCACAATCAAAACTTTTTAATAGCAAAGGAAATGATCAACAAGACAAAAAGGCAACCTACTGAATGGGAGAAGATATTTGTAAATGATACATTTGATAAGGGGTTAATATCCAAAATATATAAAGAACTGACACAACTCAACACACACACAAAGGCAAATAAGCCAATTAAAATGGCCAGAAGATGTGAACAGACAGTTCTCCAGACAAGATATCCAAATGGCCAGCAGACACATGAAAAGATGCTCAACATCACTCATCATCAGGGAAAGAAAGGCAAATCAAAACCATGATGAGATATCACCTCACACATATCAGAATGGCTGAAATCAAAAACACAAAAAACAACAAGTGTTGGCAAGGATATGGAGAAAACCCAACCCTCATGCACCGTTGGTGGGAATGCAAACTGGTGCAGCCACTGAAGAAAACAGTTTGGAGATTCCTTTAGCAGTTAAAAATAGGACTACCAAATGATCCAGTAATTCCCTTATTGAGTATTCACCTAAAGAAAATAAAAACACTAATTCAAAAAGATACACGCACCTCTATGTGTATGGCAACAGTGTTTACAATGGCCAGGGTATGGAAGCAGCCCACGTGTGTACGGATAGATGAATGGATGAAGAACACACAATAGAATACTACTCAGCCATAAAAAAGAGTGAGGGCTTGCCATGTGCAAAAACACGGATGGCCCTAGAGGGTATTATGCTAAGTGAATTAAGGCAGACAGAGAGAGAGAAGTACTGTATGATTTCACTTATATGTGGAGTATAAAAAATAAAACAGACAAAAAGGGGACTCTTAAATACAGCTATAAAGTAGTAAGTCACCAAGGTGAAAAGTACAGCATAGGGAATAGAGTCAGTAATATAGTAATGACATCGCATGGTGACATGGTGACTGTACTTAACCGCGGCGAGCACTGAGAAATGCAGACGAACATCCAATCAATAGGCTGTAAAATTGAAACTAATATAACAGTGTTAATTATATCTCAATAATCAAAGCGGTGTTCTCATTTTTGCAGAACCAGGGGAAGCAAGTTTACAAGGGGAAATTTATGTCCTGCTTTTAGGCAGATGAGGGAGAACAGAAAACACTAAAACACAGCTGCGTCTGTAGATTCTCAGCTGCCGTCAGCTCAAAAGAATCCTTATTCCAGAGTCAGGCAATTTGGGATGCAGACTCTGATCTCCTTCAGAAACTAAGCTAAGTCTGACTCTGGAATCTGTATTTTTTTTTTTTTTTCTTTAAAGTCAATGCCGTGCCCAGCATGGAACCCAACACGGGGCTTGAACTCACCACCGTGAGATCAAGACCCAAGCTGAGATCAAGAGTCAGACACTTAACTGTCTGAACCACCCAGGCTCCCCGGGAAACTGTATCTTTAAAAATTAAATCAATGAGTTAACATATACTGTATTATTAGGTTCATACTGGTATCTGTATTTTTGACCACTACACATGCTTTCTTCCATCGGAACATCTACAAATGCCTTTTAATAACTATAAAAGGCTGAACACATATAAATTATTGCTCTATGTATTATAAATACATATAAATGCACACTGATGTATCTTTATTTTTTTAAGGTTTTATTTATTTATTTTAGAGACAGTGAAAGAGAGAGAGAGAGAGAGAGAGAGAGGGAGAATGAGCAGAGGGAGGGCAGAGGGGGAGGGAGAGTCCCAAGCAGGATTCCTGCCGAGTGTGGAACCCTACACGGGGTTGGATCCCATGACCCCAAGATCATGACCTGAACTGAAACCAAGAGTCGGCCATCCAGGAACCCCTGAATGAAGCCCAAGGTATCTTTAAATGCATTACAGAGCATTCCATTAATCATTAGCAAACCAGCTACTTCAAGAAAACACAATTTGATGAGTTGAACTATGTAGGTAAATAGAGTAGGATAAACTAAACTAAGGATACCCAAACTTGGCCAAGGAGCAGAAATCAGAGGTGATAGGTAGTAAGAGTTTGGGTCTCCTCCCAGAGTTACCAAATTTTTAGGGAGGACCCAGAAATCTGTACTAACAACAACAAATGTCCTGCAGACGATTCTGGTGACCAGTTATATCCGGGAACGACTACATCAGCAGACATCTTGTGCGGTCCCTTACTACAGTCGGATTTCATAATCCCCAGCAAACTTTCTGGTTTAGTGGTCAATTTGAAACAATTTTCAACCGCCTAAATTGTCCCATAATTCAGGTAACTCATTCAGAAATAACTTTGACCATTCTCTAGGGAGTATAGAAGCCACATAATGAATTTCTCCTATAAAACACCGGAGGCAGGACTGACTCATCTGTGATCTGTTCCAGCCCCGGTCCTGTGAATTAGAAGGCTGTCCGTCACATTTCAGGTTTTACACTGGGTCATGTCCTAGACAAAAAAAGCAAATTGTACCCTGCTTTTGTGATATGCCATGTACAAGTAAGTACTAAAAATCTTTCTTTACTGTGGTGAGCTAGGGTTAGTAACCAGTTTTCGGGACTCATTGTAATTGCTGTTAGAGGGGAGTAATTTTACTTGTCATATAAATGTTCAAGGTATTCCAATTCTGTAGTTTTAAAAAGGTGTCATATTAAATGTAGCTACATATAATAAGGCATTTTCATAGAATTCTTGATTTTGCTAGGGATTTAGGGTCAATGGCGGGCTGACTGGGACTCTGAGTTAAACTTTGAGTTAAAAAATGAGGGACAGGACACCTGGGTGACTCAGTCATTAAGCGTCTGCCTTTGGCTCAGGTCCTGATCCCAGGGTCCTGGGATCAAGCACACATTGGGCTCCCTGCTAGACGGGAATCCTGCTTCTGCCTCTCCTACTCCCCCTGCTTGTGTTCCTGCTCTCACTGTCCCTCGGTCAAATAAATAAATAAAATCTTAAAAAAAAAAAAAAGTGAGGGATGGGGGTGCCTGGCTGGCTCAGTCCATACAGCATGTGACTCCTGATCTCAGGGTCATGAGTTCAAGCCCCATGTTGGATGTAGAGCTTACTTAAAAATAAAATAAAATAAAATAAAATAAAATAAAATAAAATAAAATAAAATAAAAAGTGAGGGACAAGAAAAGAAAAATATTCCACTAGTAGAATTATGGGTGTAATATGCTACTTCTCCTACGTCATCATTTTTCATCCCATGTGACTTTTTGTTTTATTATTATTCTTATTGAGGTATAACTGACATACAATATTATATTAGTTTCAGGGATACAACATAATGATTTGATATTTGTATATATTGTGAAATGATCTAGTTAAAATTTGCCATGTGACTTTTTAAAATGTGCTAATATTTTGGTTATCTAAAAAAAAGAACTTGTAATAAACACCAATGACACAAAAGGTGTTTACTAGTAATTATTTTATTTTCACCTAAGATATCTATCCTTTATGAACTTCCCTCCCCAAAGGCAACCACTGGTAACATACTACCAATACTTAAATCCTTCCAGAAATGTTCAGTTCACTCATGAGTGAGTGCTGTGTGTGTCGGGGTGTGTGTGCCCCTTCATGGTGAAGGGCACGGTTCCAGTATTAGAATGCCTGGATTGGGGCACCTGGGTAGCTCAGTGGGTTAAAGCCTCTGCCTTTGGCTCAGGTCATGATCTCAGGGTCCTGGGACTGAGCCCTGAATTGGGCTCTCTGCTCAGCAGGGAGCCTGCTTCCTCCTCTCTCTCTGCCTGCCTCTCTGCCTACTTGTGATCTCTGTCAAAAAAAAAAGAAAAAGAAAAAAAGAATGCCTGGGTTGGAACCCTAGCTCAGCCACTAACTGCAACACTGACCAAGTTCAGTTTTCTCAGTTATTAGAAAAAAAAAAAAAATGAGGGGCACCTTGGTGTCTCGCTCAGTTCAGCATCTGACTCTTGATTTCGGCTCAGGTCATAACCTTAGGGTCGTGAGATCAAGCCCCATGCTGGGATCTGTGCTCAGCAGCGTATCTATTTGGGACTGTTTCTCTCCCTCTGTCCCTCCCCCTGCTCGTGTGCACACATGCACACACACTCTCTCTGTCTCAGTAAATGAATAAAATCTTTAAAAATAATCACCCACTTATTGGAGAGTTAAATGAGCTAAAGCATATGAAGTGCTTGGATCTCACCTTGGCATATTACGAGCACTTGTAAGCTCTAGATATGTTTATTATTATTCCGGAGTCCTTGTGCTATGGAAACAGGAACACATCTCAATGTGCTCTACTTAATACGTGAGCGCAACACACCGACCTCTGTTCTCAGTGGCGCAGTGGCCCATGACGTGGACAGGACCAATGGTATTCACCAGCCCCCTAGGATAGACACTTATGTCTTCCATAACTGAGGCATTATGAACAATGTTGCACAAAACCTTCCTGCATGTGGGTCCTTCCCCACACGTGTCAGGTTAGGGGGTAAATCCCCAAGGAAGCATTACTGGCTATATGGCACTCACTGCTCAAATCAGCATCGAATTCCACATGTGACTATAAGTAAGTGAGTACAAAACACGCTTTCCAAGCCGCTCTCTGGACTGGGTTGTGGGGGGAGATGACTGTAAGATCTGTGATCATCACTTTCTTCCCACAAAAGTAAAATCAGGGAAAAGATGGCATGTAGATGGGACAAGGAGGATCTATGGCAGAACAGGGAATTTGAACACTTTAGGAACTTTCTAGAACCCTGGTGGTGGCAATTCCAGAAGACCAGCACTGCCACCCCAGGTAGCCACAAACTCAGCGGGGGCGGCATCGCTCAGTAAAGAAAGCCCTCCTGGCTCTAATCCGTGCATCTGGCACATTCTCTCATCCCTTCCATCAGGCTGATGTGGAACAATGTGCCCAGTCTGGGGCCAGTTGTGAAGAGCAAGACGCTCATGAGACCAGGGTCACATCCCCACAGGCCGTTCGGCCAGAGATGGGATTGTGGCTGGTTGCTCGGGGGAGAGACCTTCGGAATCAGGGAAACAGCAGACATTTGTCCAAGTCTTAGAACGTGGCTTCCTGAGTGCCATCCTCGCCAGCTTTCTGCCATGCCGCAGCCATGCCATCGTGCCTGAGAGGATACCCCTGTGTGAACCACTGCAACTGGCAAGGCATGGATGTGTTTGGACATGCGCAGACACACACACGAGTATGAAGCAGCAAGGAAGTAAATCTTGCCACATAGAGAACTTCCTTTGGACCGAGGTAATATTTTAGCCCATGTGAGGAGATATTGGGGAGTGAATATCTGAATAATTCCAGGCAGCTGACAGCGAGGTGGACACTCAGATGAGGCTTTCTTACTCCTTCCCTTTAAGAATATTTTACTGTAAAAAAATGTAAACCATGTAGAGAAAACTTGCTCAATAAACTTACGCACCGGTCACCATGTAACTGATCAAGACTCAGCCACTGTTGGTTCATCTGTATTGGGAGGGACTTTCATAAGACATTTCCAAGCCCACTGTTGAAGGGCTTCTCTCCTCTCTAGCTTATCAGCTGATTCCTGTAGCCTCTTGGCCTTTGAGCATTTTGTTGTTGCCTTAGTGAAAATCAAGGCAACTCTGAATTGTAAGAATGGAAACTGTGTAAAACATATTATCATTCCAGGAGAATTCCTGATTTGGGATGTTAGGACTCTTATGCACACAGGGAAGACAGAATTCATGATGCTCACTTCTGATTCTATTGGACATCTCTTAACAGGTGTAGGCATCCCAGTGCATACTTTCCTGACTGTTTGGCATCTCCTCGAAGGTGGGGAGCTTTCGAGGCACGCTGCTCTTGCCTGAATGCAGTGCAGTATTTCTGGTTTATTTGTCTGCAGTGCCAAACATCTTTGCCCATCTTCAGTGCAACCAGAGAGAAATGTTAGGTGAGGGGAAGGGTCATGAAATGGTTGCTTTTTTCTGTTTTTATTTAATAGTTTTGGGCAAGGAACTAAACGACTTCAGACTTTCAAACAAGATGGCGGGTTAAATATGCCCGGTCGTCTCCTCAACTTCTAAGTCCTCATTAAAAAAAAAAAAAAAAAAAAAAAAAAAAATGTTCTTAACAAAAGCATACACCGTTGGGATAAAGACAATGAAAGAGGAAAAACATAAAGCAAACAAAATTTTGGAGGAAGGGGGAAAAAATGGATAAAGCACACAGACTTGCAGGGTAGAGAAAGCAGAGAAGCAATCTAGATTATTCTCAGAAGCGCCTGGGGCAAAAGGTGAGTTTTGTCTAGAAGTGAGTAAGTGAGTGAGGAGCTATACACAGGGTGATGGAAGGTTGTTTAAGAATAGGGCAGCTCCCAGTTTGCTTCCCCCTCGCCACTTGCCTCTGGGCTATGGAGGGCCAGGCAGAGCGGCAGATGGGGTTATAGATCACAGAGATGACGTGGAGGTTCAGCATTTAGTTAGTCTTATGGGGTCCACTAGAATCAGAGAGCCAACTCAGCAACTACTGAAGGAATGAAGAAACTCAATGAAGAAACAAAAACAAAGCACCTTTGATGGAAAATGGAGACCATGGGGTGGGGGGAGGAGTCGGCTGTCATTATCATCCCTAGACATTTACAGGAAGATATTGCATCCATGACACAAAGATAGGATGCTATTTTTATAACTATAGAACACAAAAGAGGTCTTAAAAATTAGAAGCAGAAGAACAGAAATTAAAAAAAAAAACTCAACAGAAAATCTGAAAGACAAATTTGAGGGAATCTCCCAGAAAGCAAAGCAAGAAGATGAAGATGTAGAAAATAAAGACATGGAAAGAGAAGCCTAGTGTAGGATTCTCAACAGCCAAGTCATGTAGATTCTGGAAAGAGAGAGTGGGAAAGAAAAGAGGTAGAAAAATCACTGAAGAAATAACCCAAGAACATTTCCCAGAATGGAAGAATCTAAGTTTTCAGACTGGAAGGTCCTCTCCAGGGCTGGGGATAGTAGAGAGAACTAGATCCACACTAAACCACATTATCCTGAATTTTAGGTCACTGGGGTTAAGGAGAAGATTCTAAAGACTTCCTGGAGGGCAGAGTAAGTTTACCCTAAGGGATGAAGGATCAGAAGAGCAGAACTTCTCGACGGTGACGTTGGAAGCTCAAGACAATGAAGAAATGCCATCAGAATCCTAAGGGATGATGATGTCCTACTTTGAAACTCATTCTAGCCCAACTACCAGGCTTGTCAGAGGACAGAATCAGGAATTTTTAAGGCCTCAGGATAATTTACCTTTATGTACCTTATTCAGGAAGCTATGAAAAGATGCATTCTACCAAAGCAATAGTTAACCACAACGTTCAAAACACAAGGATTCCAATCAAGAGAAAAATAAGGGAATTCTCAGGGTGATGGTGACAAGAGGTCTGGGGTTGGCCGCTGTGCCCCTGGCCCAGACCAAGCCAGTCTTGGTAGGGAGCATGTGAGGAGGAGCCTGGTGAGACTTTTTAAAGAAGGGAGGGAGGAAGGAAGAGAGAGCCAGAGAGAAAGAAAGAAGAAACGTAATGTGTATGAAAGTGTTGAGAGGCGAATCACACAAACTGGGAAGAGCGTGGGGATAAACTGGTGGTGAGAATATAGAAAACACAAGATATTTAAAAAAATCATCATCCTCTTCAGAGAAAACACAAAGTTGTATAGGAAAAAAAAAACACCAACCAGACCACACTGCATAGCTCATCTGTCTGTGGCATTTACAGGGTGCTGGGCATGGACCACCGGATACTGTTCTAACCAAAATTACAATATTGCTCTATGAGGTATATGGGGGCACAGGGGTATGAGAAAGAGCTCAGTCATCATATTCCTCAGCAGGAACTCAATAGGTACTGCCTAATGTTGAAAATCAAGAAATATCAATGTAAGTGCGCTATGTAAAGCAATAGAGGGGTGCCTAGGTGGCTCAGTCGGTTAAGCGTCTGACTCTTAATCTCAGCTCAGGTCATGATCTCAGGGTGGTGAGATCAAGCCCCAAGCTGGGCTCTGCGCTAAGTGCAGTCTGCTTGAGATTCTCTCTCTTCGCCCCCTGCACATGCCCCCTGCTCGTGCATGCTCTCTCTCTATAAATACAATCTTTGAAAACATAATAGAGATGGAGAGAAAAAGTCAGTTAAAAGAAATAAAAGTCGTGATCCCTGGGGAGAGAGAATAGGGTTGGGGGAACTATTGCTTTGACTTTTTTTTTTTAAGATTTATTTATTTATTTGAGATAAAGAGAGAGAGAATGGGAGAAAGAGACTGTGTACAGCTGCGGGGGAGAGGTACAGGGAGAGGGACTCTCAAGCAGATTCTGAACATGGTGAACGTGGAACCTGACACAGAGCTCGATCTCACGACCCTGAGATCATGACTTGAGCTGAAGTCAAGAGTTGGATGCTTAACCAACCAACTGAGCCACCTGGGCCACGCTATTGTTTTTAATAAGCTTTGCATATTATTCAGCTGTGAAAGTTCTGTTCCTGCATCATTTTAATTAAGATTAAAACTAAGTACAGGGGTGCCTGGGAGGCTCAGTGGGTTAAAGCCTCTGCCTTCGGCTCAGGTCATGATCCCAGGGTCCTGAGATCGAGCTCCACATCAGGCTCTCTGCTCAGCCTCTCTGCCTACTTGTGATCTCTGTCTGTCAAATAAATAAATAAAATCCTTAAAATAAAAAGAAAACTAAGTACAAATAAAACTATTTAAAAAAATTTTTTTAAATTGAGGAGTTTACAAATAGTTCAACGAAATGGATGTGCCCATTCCCACACTTCAGGATTTATTTCCCACAAGTCACTTGGACTTCACTTTGTAAACACTCCTCATGTCGGTGTTTGCACAGCTGTTCAAGTACAGGCTGCAGTGAGCTTTGTGAGTCACATGTCGGGAGTTGAAGGTGCTGGTATTGGAGGGGATCCTGCCAGAGACTCTCAGGCAGAGGGACAAGGAGGAGGGAGGCAGGGTTTGTAGAACGTTACTGAAGGGGGTCAGAGAGTATCTATGGGAATGAGAATCAAGTGTTTCAAATGCATTAATCTATGTGAAAACAGTTGGTCTCAAGAGGCTATAGACTGTGTGAATTCATTAATATGACATTCTAGAAAAAATCAACTATAGGAACAAAGAACAGATCTGTGGTTTTTAGGGACTAGGAATGGAGAGTATTGACTGCAGAGGACCACTGGGGAATTCATGTGGATGATTGGTAGTTCTAGAACTATTCACATTTGTCAAAACTCATCGAACTAAACACGGTGAGTTTATTCTAGGTAAGGTATTCCTTGGTAAAACTGACTGAAAAAATTTTATAAAATCAACGGAAAATATTAGTGTGTCTATGAAGTGAGGAATGAAAACATGGTATGACCATAGGATGGAATATTAGTCATCTATAGAGAAGAAAAGTACCGACACAAACTAGAACATGGAAGAACCTTGAAAATACTGAGCCCAGTGAAAAAGCCGGACACAAAAGGCCGCATACTATATGGTTCAGTTTATATGGAATGTGCAGAATAAGCAAATTTGTGGACATGGAAAGTAGATTAGTGGCTTTCTAGGGCTGAGCAGGGGAGAGCAAGCAGTGATTACTGACAGGTGTGGGATGGCTTTTGTGGGTGGTGAAAATATTCTAAAATTCAATACTGGTGATGGCTATACACACTTTGTGACTATTCTAATGGGCCCTGAGTCATACACTTTAAAAGGACAAATCTTATGTAGGTGAATTACACCTCAATAAAGCTGTTTGAAAATACCAACGGGGAGGGGCACCTGGGTGGCTCAGGCAGGTAAGCATCCGACTCTCGATTTTGGTTCAAGTCATGATCTCAGGGCTGTGGGACTGAGCCCCGCAACAGGCTCTGTGCTGGGTGTGGAGCCTGCTTGGGATTCATTCTCCTGTGGTGTCTGAATGGCTCAGTCATTTGGGCATCAGACTCTTAGTCTGGGCCAGGGTCATGATTTCAGGGTCCTGAGATAGAGCCCCACAATGGGCTCCTGCTCAGCAGGGCGTCTGTTTCCCCTATCCATCTCCCCACTCTGGTATGTTCTCTCTCCTTTCTCTTTCTCATGAATAAATGAATCTTAAAAAAAAAAAATTCTCCCTCTTACCTCCCCACTCTGCCTCTAAAAAAAAAAAAAGAAGAAGAAGAAATAAAACCCCAATGTGATAAAATAGGCCATTTTAAATGGTGCTGGTGGGACTTGGAATTGGTGCAACACTTCCATAAAGGCATTGGCTATGCATCTTACAAGCTTAAGAGTGCATGGCTTTTGTCCAGGAATCACTTCTAAAATCCCACCGTTAGCAAATAGCTAGAGATGTAGTCAAGGATATACATACGAGGGTGTTTTAGCATTCCTTGATAGGAAGATAGGAAAATGGGGCCAGTGATATCCATTTATTGGGCAATGGCTAAGGATGATAAAACCACATAATGGAATACGGTATAGACGATAAGAACACACCTTTAGAAGAGAAAGTACATGAGAGAAATATGGCACCTAAGATTTGATATACACAGTGCAAATGGAAAAATACAATTTGTATTATCTGCAGCACTATGTGAAATTTATAAGAGTAAATTATTTGGGGGGTGCCTGGGTGGCTCAGTCAGTTAAGTGTCCAACTCTTGGTTTCCGCTCGGTTGCTTATCTGAGTTGTGGGATGAGACTGTGTCTGGCTCAGTGTGGAGTGTGCTTGGGATTCTCTCCCTTTCTCTCCTCCCTCTCTGCCCTCTCCTCGCTCACTCTCTCTTTCTCAAATAAATAAATAAAATATTTTTTTATTAAAGGGTAAATTATTTTAGAAGATGTCTCTTATTATAATGAATCATTTATAATGTAAAGCATTTAGTGAAAGTCTTGACCATTAAAAACAGACTTGGAAATTTAAGAAGTTCCTATTAACTAAGCTTTCTTTATTTTTTTTTTAAATTTTATTTATTCATTTGACACAAAGAGAGAATGCGAGCACAAGCAGGGGGAGCAGGAGAGGGAGAAGCAGGCTCCCCACTGAGCAGAGAGCCCAACTCAGGGCTCGACCCTAGGACCCTGAGATCATGACCTGAGCTGAAGGCAGAGACTTAACCAACTGAGTCACCCAGGCACCCATGGATTAACTAAGCTTTCTGTGTGAAAATAAACCCAGGCCTTATATCAGCTAGAATACTTGGCGAGTTTATTTTTTTTAAATACTGTCACAAAATCAGGGAGAAGTCACAGTTCTTTTAAAACAAGAAAGGGCACCTGGGTGACCCAGTCAGCTAAGTGTCTGACTTTGGCTCAGGTCATGATCTCAGGGTGCTGGGATTGAGCCCTGTGCCTGGCTCTATGGCCAGCAAGGAGTCTGCTTCTCATTTTGCCCTTCCCCCTGCTCATGCCAACTCTCTCTCTCCCTCAAATAAAAAAATAATATATTTAAAAATAAATTTAAAAAAAAACAAGAAGTATCACAGCAATATAATTTGTCCAAGGATTAATCATGCTTAGTAATATTACTGGTACTTACCCTTATATAATTTTTCTGTATTTTTATACCCAAACTCTAAAAACCTTCATATTTTATTGACTATTTATGACCTTTTCTCAGTATTTTCTCTCTCTCTCTCTCTCTCCTTTTTTTTTGGCCTGGAAACAACTCAAATTTTTCTTGCTTTTTATCTTACAATTTAAATAACATTCAAGGCTGATAATTTACTTTATGGAGATTAATAAATGCCTGTATAAATCAAGATAACATAATTCAAGAATACTTGGAGAAAAAAATAAATTTTAACTCCTCATGCTTTAAGAATGCTGGTCCTTTGAAAAAGTTTAAATACTTAAAAACTACAATTCAGAAAAAATTTTTTATTACAAGTGTTTATCCAGCTCTACAAATCAATCAGAATAGGCAGTCTTTTAATTTAAGAGATTTTAGAGTTCCATTTATTAACTTCCTCCAAAACTGGCCAAAATTACAAAAGTCTGTTTAGAAATCTCTCCACATTCACACAAGGGAAGAATCTCCTCCGGTAAGATAAGGCCACTCTGGAGGCATTTGTAGCTGATTCCCACTCTTTTGTTTTGTACTGTTTCTTGCTGTATTTGTTCAAAAAGAATGTCGGTCAAATTCAGGGCCCAAATTTATGATGTATTTAAACCTTGTTATCAAAGCACTTCTAGAATGATGGAGCAGGGATCTCCAACAATCCAGTCTTCCATGACGGCAACCAAAGCACCAGCAAAAATGGTCAAAATCAGCTTTTTCAGAAGTCTGGAGATTAACCAAAGGCCTGCAACAATCTAGAGCCCGTTTTTCAAGAAAACCTACTGAATCTTGGTAAGAATGATGGCATTGTAATTTGCCCTATTCCACATCCTCTTTCTTTAACTCTGTGCTAGTGTTGAAACCCAACAGTCTTGGGATCCGTCAGTGTGGGAACTCACAGCCGATCAGCCACCTGCAGTAGAAGAATGGCCCTGGAGCTCCCCAACACATCACCTTCCCAGAGAATTGTCACCGTGTCATCTGTCTGGCAGTTCTTACATCCCCCACACAATAGCCATGGGCAGAGCAAAGGACAGCCATCACTGAAGAGCGAAGGAACTTAATTGGCCCATAAGGACACGTGCCAGAGTGACCACGAGGAGGCCAGCCAGGATTCATGGGACCCAGCTGAGGCACAGAGCAAGCTGCATGCTTCTGGAGGCTCCCAGGAGCCATTCCAATGGGCAGAACTCATGCGGACCTCCACCAATTACTATCAAAAATAACTCAGAAAAATGAGTATGGTTAAAAAGCCCAGCTGGAACATAACTGGTATATAAGGGAGATCAATTATCTGTAAATCAAATGTCACTCAAAAAAGGCAGGACAAGTTTTATAGAAGTAAAAATTGCAGACTATTTAAATTAGAGCAGATGGATATACTTACAAGGGAAGACAATTTTAGTTGTTTGTGGGTTTTCCAAAGAGCCTTGTGATTTCAGCTATGGATGAATGCAGAAGGTACCTATGCCTTACTTACAACAGGTTAACAGGTGTTCTTTCATTCTTTTTTTTTTTTTTTTTTGAGAGAGAGTGTATGAGAGGGGAGGGAGAGAATCCCAAGCAGGTTCTGTGCTTAGCACAGAGCCGGATGTGGGGCTTGATCTCACCACCCTGAGATAATGATCTGAGCTAAAATCAAGAGTTAGAAACTCATCCAACCATGCCACGAGGTGCCCCTGTGTTGCTTTCTTAATTGCACTTCTGTATAGTACGATGGTTAAAGGCATAGGCTTTGAGTCCACTATATCAGGCTTGTCCTTTCTTCCCTAGACAACACTGAACTTGAATTTCCTCATCTGAAAATGCAAACGATGACATCACTATCACAGCATTCTTGGTAGGATTTCAGGCAGATAATGTTTGCGGCATGCTTCATACCGTGTCTCCCTCATCAGAGACACTCAACAAATGGTAGACTTTATTATAAATTAGTATGGGAATAGCCCACTGTGTCAGTCAGGGTCCATCCAGGAGAAACCACACAGTAATCTTGATAGGGTGTAAATTTAATACAAAGAATTATTAACTCTAACATAGGATTACCTACCAAGAGGTAGAAAGAGCCCTGAGGAATACAGGAAAAGAAGGTGGAGGGATAGTTATTTCTTCCATGGTTGAGTTAGAGCATCTAAAAATGGAAGAAACCTGAAAGAGTCTCCTTTTCCCCCAGCCCAGGCTGGGATACAGACCTTACAGAAGAGGGTATGGCCATGCCTCTGGGTGATAATGACGTTTGCTAGGGTTCCACGCTGATAGAACTCAGTAAGAATTTGCCCACTGGGGAGCCAGGAAGACCTACCCATGGGAAACTGCTGCATTATGGAAAGCACTGGAAATATGCTTCCCAGAACATGGGTCATAGTCAAACAATGGTGAAGAACAATGATATGAAGGGAAAAATAAGACATGATCCTCCTTCCTGGAAAACTCTTGCATTTTTTACCTAACCTTAGTCGGGTCAGGATGGCAGACCTCCCTCCATTTTAATTCCATGTGATATAACAGAACTCATAAGTATAGTTAAATAGATTTTTAAATAATTTAATTACAATGTCAATTGTAATTCTTGAACTTCAGAAGAAAAAGCTATTTGTAAATACTATAAATACTCAGTGAGGTGGTATAGAAGTTAAGATGGTGGAGAAGTAGCAGGCTGAGCCTACATCAGGAAGCAGGAGATCAGCTAGATCTACAAATCCAATGGGAGATCAAAGAGAAGAAGAACAGCAATTCTAGAAACAGAAAATCAACCACTTTCTGAAAGGTAGGACAGCAGAGAAGTGAATCCAAAGCAATGGGAAGATAGACCGCGGGGGGAGGGGCTGGCTCCTGGCAAATGGCGGAGCAATGGAGCACTAAATCAGGATTTTTAAAAATCTGTTCCACTGAGGGACATTGCTCCAGAGGCTAAACCGGGGTGAAGCCCACATGGGGTCAGCGTGGCCCCAGGTCCCACAGGGTCACAGAAGGACTGGGGGTGTCTGAGTGTCAGAGTTCACAGGTATTAGAGCGGAGAAGCCGGCTACAGAGATGGAGCCGAGTAGTGAGCTCTCAGCTCGGGGTTACCTTGAACTAATCGCAGCCTGGGTCAGCTCAGAGCTCAGCCGGAGGCCAGGGAGATGGGAGTGATTGAGCGCTTTTCTCTGAGGGCACACTGAGGAGTGGGGCCCCAAGGTCTCGGCTCCTCTGGGACAGAGACTGGGCGGTCGCCATTTTCATTCCCGTCCTTTGGAACTCTACGGAAAGCATTCAGGGAACAAAAGCTCCTGAAAGCAAACCCCAGCAGATTACTCAGCCCGGCCCCTGGTAAGGGCGATGCAATTTCACCTCGGGCAAAGACACTTGAGAATCACTACAACAGGCCCCTCCTCCAGAAGATCAACAAGAAATCCAGCCAAGACCAAGTTCACTTACCAAGGAGAGCAGTGGAATTCCAGAGGAGGAGAAAGCAAAGCACAGAACTCATGGCTTTCTCCCCATGATTCTTTAGTTTTACAGTTAATTTAAGTTTTTAAAATTTTTTTTTCTTCTGCTGAATTTTTTTTAACTTTTACTCTTTTCTTTTTTAACATTTTTAAACTAGTTTATCTTAACAATACCTTACATGAAAAAAATAATAATCTTTTTTGAACCTTCATTATTATAGTCATACTTTATCCTTCATTGTATTTAACTTTATTTTTTGTATAAACATAGAATTTTTTCTTCTAAAAAATTTGGGGTACAAGTTCTTCTAATATATCAAAATATACCCTAAATCTAGCTCCTGCCCAAGCTAATTCTCTCCACTTTCTTTTTCTTTATTCTCCCAACCAACTTACTTTATCAACTACTTTCTTAGAAATTTAAAAAAAAATTTTTTTTCCTTCATCTTTATAGGCATATTCCATCACTTCATTGTGTTTACCCTTATATACATTTTTTATTCTTTAAAATTTTGGGAGGTAGTTTCTTCTAAGAGACCAAAGTACTCCCAAAATTAAGTGGGTGACCCTGTTCTAGTCACCAGTCTAATACATATACATATACATATACATATACATATACATATACATATATATATTTAAATATATATATATATACACACTTTTTTCTTTTTATATTTTTTCTTTATTTGTTTTCTTTTTTAAATTTTTTTTCCCTGAACTTCTTTTTATCCCCCTCCCCCACCCCACAATTTGTGGTCTCTTCTGATTTGGTTAAAGCACATTTTCCTGGGGTTTTTGCCACCCTTTTAGTATTTTATTTGTTCCTTCATATACTTTTATCTGGACAAAATGACAAGGCAGAAAAACTCACCCCCCAAAAGAGAACAAGAGGCAGTACCGAAGACTAGGGACCTAATCAATACAGACATTGGTAATATGTCAGATCTAGAGTTCAGAATGACAATTCTCAAGGTTCTAGCCAGGCTCGAAAAAGGCATGGAAGATATTAGAGAAATCCTCTCTGGAGATATAAAAGCCCATTCTGGAGAAATAAAAGAACTAAAATCTAACCAAGTTGAAATAAAAAAAGCTATTAATGAGGTGCAATCAAAAATGGAGTTTCTTATTGCTAAGATAAATGAGGCAGAAGAAAGAATTAGTGATATAGAAGACCAAATGACAGAGAATAAAGAAGCTTACCCAAAGAGGGACAAACAGCATGGATCATGAGGGGAGAATTTGAGAGATAAGTGACACCATAAGACGAAACAACATTAGAATACTTGGGATTCCAGAAGAAGAAGAAATAGAGAGGGGAGCAGAAGGTATATTGGAGAGAATTGTTGTAGAGAATTTCCCCAATATGGCAAAGGGAATAAGCATCAAATCCAGGAGGTGCAGAGAACCCCCCTCAAAATCAATGAGAATAGGTCCACACCCTGTCACCTAATAGTAAAATTTACAAGTCTTAGTAACAAAGAGAAAATCCTGAAAGCAGCCCAGGAAAAGAAGTCTGTAACATACAATGGTAAAAATATTAGATTGGCAGCAGACTTATCCACAGAGACCTGGCAGGCCAGAAAGAACAGGCATGATATATTCAGAGCACTAAATGAGAAAAACATGTAGCCAAGAATACTATATCCAGCTAGGCTATCATTGAAAATAGAAGGAGAGATAAAAAGCTTCCAGGACAAACAAAAACTGAAAGAATTTGCAAACACCAAGCCAGCTCTACAGGAAATATTGAAAGGGGTCCTCTAAGCAAAAAGAGACCCTAAAAGTAGTATATCAGAAAGGAACAGAGACAATATACAGTAACAGTCACCTTACAGACAATACAATGGCACTAAATTCATATTTCTCAATAGTTACCCTGAATGTTAATGGGCTAAATGCCCCAATCAAAAGACACAGGGTATCAGAATGGATAAAAAAACAAAACCCATCAATATGTTGCCTACAAGAAACTCATTTTAAACCTGAAGACACCTCCAGATTTAAAGTCAGGGGGGTGGAAAACAATTTACCATGCTAATGGACATCAGAAGAAAGCTGGGGTGGCAATCCTTATATCATATCAATTAGATTTTAAGCCAAAGACTATAATAAGAGATGAGGAAGGACACTATATCATACTCAAAGGGTTGGTCCAACAAGAAGATCTAACAATTTTAAATATCTATGCCCCTAACGTGGGAGCAGCCAACTATATAAACCAATTAATAACAAAATCAAAGAAACACATCCACAATAATACAATAATAGTAGGGGACTTTAACACTCCCCTCACTGAAATGGACAGATCATCCAAGCAAAAGATCAACAAGGAAATAAAGGCCTTAAATGACACACTGGACCAGATGGACATCACAGATATATTCAGAACATTTCATCCCAAAGCAACAGAATACACATTCTTCTCCAGTGCACATGGAACATTCTCCAGAATAGATCACATCCGGGGTCCTAAATCAGGTCTCAACCAGTATCAAAAGATTGGGATCATTCCCTGCATATTTTGAGACCACAATACTCTGAAGCTAGAACTCAATCACAAGAGGAAATTTGGAAAGAACCCAAATACATGGAGACTAAACAGCATTCTTCTAAAGAATGAATGGGTCAACCAGGAAATTAAAGAAGAACTGAAAAAATTCATGGAAACAAATGATAATGAAAACACAATGGTTCAAAATCTGTGGGACACAGCAAAGGCAGTTCTGAGAAGAAAATATATAGTGGTACAAGCCTTTCTCAAAAAACAAGAAAGGTCTCAAATACACAACCTAACCCTGTACCTAAAGGAGCTAGAGAAAGAACAACAAAGAAAGCCTAAACCCAGCAGGAGAAGAGAAATCATAAAGATCAGAGCAGAAATCAATGAACTAGAAACCAAAAAAAATAATAGAACAAATCAACGAAACTAGGAGCTGGTTCTTTGAAAGAATTAATAAGATTGATAAACCCCTGACCAGACTTATCAAAAAGAAAAGAGAAAGGACTCAAATAAATAAAATCATGAATGAAAGAGGAGAGATCACAACCAACACCAAAGAAATACAAACAATTATAAGAACATACTATGAGCAACTCTATGCCAACAAATTTGATAATCTGGAAGAAATGGATGCATTCCTAGAGGCATATAAACTACCACAACTGAACCAGGAAGAAACAGAAAACCTGAACAGACCCATAACCAGTAAGGAGATTGAAACAGTCATCAAAAACCTCCAAACAAACAAAAGCCCAGGGCCAGACGGCTTCCCAGGGGAATTCTACCAAACATTAAAAAAAAAGAATTAATTCCTATTCTCCTGAAACTGTTCCAAAAAATAGAAATGGAAGGAAAACTTCCAAATTCATTTTATGAGGCCAGCATCACCTTGATCCCAAAACCAGACAAGGATCCCATCAAAAAAGAGAATTACAGACCAATATCCTTGATGAACACAGATGCGAAAATTCTCACCAAAATACTAGCCAATAGGATTCAACAGTACATTAAAAGGATCATTCACCACAACCATGTGGGATTTATTCCAGGGCTGCAAGGTTGGTTCAACATCTGCAAATCAATCAATGTGATACAACACATTAATAAAAGAAAGAACAAGAAACATATGATACTCTCAATAGATGCTGAAAAAGCATTTGACAAAGTACAGCATCCCTTCCTGATCAAAACTCTTCAAAGTGTAGGAATAGAGGGCACATACCTCAATATTATCAAAGCCATCTATGAAAAACCGACTGCGAATATCATTCTCAATGGAGAAAACCTGAAAGCTTTTCCACTAAGGTCAGGAACACGGCAGGGATGTCCGTTATCACCACTGCTATTCAACATAGTACTAGAAGTCCTAGCCTCAGCAATCAGACAACAAAAAGAAATTAAAGGCATCCAAATAGGCAAAGAAGAAGTCAAACTATCACTCTTTGCAGGTGATATGATACTATATGTGGAAAACCTAAAAGACTCCACTCCAAAACCTCTAGAACTTGTATAGGAATTTAGTAAAGTGTCAGGATATAAAATCAATGTACAGAAATCAGTTGCATTTCTCTAGACCAACAACAAGACAGAAGAAAGAGAAATTAAGGAGTCAATCCCATGTACAATTGCACCCAAAACTATAAGATACCTAGGAATAAACCTAATCAAAGAGGCAAAGATTCTATACTCTGAAAACTATAAACTACTCATGAAAGAAATTGAGGAAGACATAAAGAAATGGAAAAAATGTTCCATACTCCTGGATTGGAAGAACAAATATTGTGAAAATGTCTATAATACCTAAAGCAATCTACACATTTAATGCAATCCCTATCAAAATCCCACCCATTTTTTTTCAAAGAAATGAAATAAATAACCCTAAAATTTATATGGAACCAGAAAAGACCTCGAATAGCCAAAGGAATATTGAAAAAGAAAGCCAAAGTTGGTGGCATCACAATTCCAGACTTCAAGCTCTATTACAAAGCTGTCATCATCAAGACACTATGGTATTGGCACAAAAACAGACATATAGATCAGTGGAACAGAATAGAGAGCCCAGAAATAGACCCTCAACTCTATGGTCAACTAATCTTTGACAAAGCAGGAAAGAATGTCCAGTGGAAAAAAGACAGCCTTTTTAATAAATGATGTTGGGAAAACTGGACAGCCACATGCAGAAAAACAAAACTGGACCATTTCCTTACACCATACACGAAAATAGACTCAAAATGATGAAGGACCTCAATGTGAGAAAGGAATCCATCAAAATCCTTGAAGAGAATGCAGGCAGCAATGTCTTTGACCTCAGCTGCAGCAATTTCTTCCTAGGAACATCTCCAAAGGCAAGGGAAGCAAGGGCAAAAATGAACTATTGGGATTTCATCAAGATCAAAAGCTTTTGCACAGGAAAGGAAAGAGTTAATAAAACCAAAAGACAACTGACAGAATGGGAGAAGATATTCACAAATGACATATCAGATAAAGGGCTAGTGTCCAAAATCTATAAAGAACTTAGCAAACTCAACACTAAAAGAACAAATAATCAAATCAAGAAATGGGCAGAAGACATGAACAGACATTTCTGCAAAGAAGACATCCAAATGGCCAACAGACACATGAAAAAGTGCTCCATATCACTTGGCATCAGGGAAATACAAATTAAAACTACAATGAGATACCACCTCACACCAGTCAGAATGGCTAAAATTAACAAGTCAGGAAATGACAGATGCTGGCGAGGATGCGGAGAAAGGGGAACCCTCCTACACTGTTGGTGGGAATGCAAGCTGGTACCACCACTCTGGAAAACAGCATGGAGGTTCCTCAAAAAGTTGAAAATAGAGCTACCTTATGACCCAGCAATTGCACTACTGGGTATTTACCCTAACATACAAATGTAATGATCCGAAGGGGCACATGCACCCAAATGTTTAAAGCAGCAATATCTACAATAACCAAACTCTGGAAAGAACCTAGATGTCCATCAACAGATGAATGAATAAAGAAGATGTGGTATATATATATATACACAATGGAATACTATGCAGCCATCAAAAGAAATGAAATCTTGCCATTTGTGACAACATGGATGGAACTAGAGGGTATTATGCTTAATGAAATAAGTCAATCGGAGAAAGACAACTATCATATGATCTCCTTGATTTGAGTAAGTGGAGATGCAATATGGGGGGTTTGGGAGGTAGGAAAAGAATAAATGAAATAAGATGGGATCAGGAGGGAGACAAACCATAAGTGACTCTTAATCTCACAAAACAAACTGAGGGTTGCTGGGGGGAGGGGGGTTGGGAGAAGGGGGGCGGGGTTAGGACATTGGGGAGGGTATGTGCTATGGTGAGTGCTGTGAAGTGTGTAAACCTGGTGATTCACAGACCTGTACCCCTGGGGATAAAAATACATAATATGTTTATAAAAAAATAAAATTAAAAAAAAAATAAAGATGCACTTTGAAAATATGGGTAAATGAAAAAAAAAAAGGAAGATGTGGTATACATAGTATAGACTATTACTCAGCCATCACAAAGAATGAAATCTTACCATCTGCAGTAACATGGATGGAGCTAGAGAGTATTACGCTAAGAGAAGTAAGACAGTCGTAGACAAATATATGATTTCACCCACATATGGAATTTATGAAAGAAAACAGGTATGGGGAAAAAAGGAGAGAGAAAGGCAAAACAAGAAACAGACTGTTACCTATAGAGAATGAACTGATGGTTACTGGAGGGGAGCTGGGTGGGCAGGAAGGGTGAAATAACTGATGGGGATTAAACAATGCACTTGTTGCGATGAGCACCAGGGATTGTATAGAAGTGTGGAATCACTAAATTGTATACCTGAAACTGATATTACACGACATGTTAACTAACCAGAATTTAAATAAAAAGTTAAAAAATATCAAAATAAATAAATACTCAGTGAGATAAAAAGCTGTTGTAAGAAGTCAGATTTTATTCCTACAAAATTCCACCAATCAATTTTTGTTGCCAACAACTTTCTGAAAGTTTCTGAGTCTTTAAATTAAAAAAAAAAAAAATTAAAACCCTTATTTTTCTGCCTCCAGTAAAGCATTTAAAAGATTTAGTGAAAAACAAAAACAAAAAACCCCCAAATCTTTGACATTACTCTTGTTCGTTACTGGTTCTTAAGTGTAATTTCTCTTCCCGGTGACCATGAAATAAACAAGCTGAAATTGGCAGACTTTGGAATCCATCTTCATTATTGGAACTAGAAGTAGCCTTCCTTCCTCCCTCCCTTCCTTCCTTTAAAAAAAAAAAAAGATTTCATTTTTAAGTTATCTCTACACCCAACATGGGCCTCCTCACTACAGCCCCGAGATCAAGAGACATAGGCTCTAACAACCAAGCCAGCCAGGTGCCCTGAGAAGTAATTTTTCTTACAAATCCCCATTGATCAGAAGACAGAATTGTTACTCTGCATTATTTCACACAGAAATTATTTTTTCTTCTGGCTGCTGTTTGTTTGTTTTGTTTTGTTTTGTTTTTTACAAAACTCTAACTGCCGATTTCATGTCTTGGAAACACAGACATTTAGTACCAATCCTGCATGCTGGTGGGTGTGTCTGAGCAAGCCCATGCTTCTTGCAATGGTCATTTCCACGTGGTCACACACACACTAAAGCAGGTGAAAATGGCTCAGAGGTGAATGCAGTGTGCTGTTCAGACAGTTGATGGCTGGTGAGGAGCACACTAGGTTTGGAACCAGAAGCTTTGCATCAGAACCCTAAGCTTTTGGCTTATAGGTTGTATGTGGCCTTGCACTAGGTAGGTAGACTTTGAGCCTGTTTCCCTGCCAGTAAAACTGGGATGATACTTAACTGTCTGTTCGCTGTGATAATTCAGTAGACACGCAAGGGTCTGCCAATGAGTCAAGCATACTAGGTACTTGGTAAAACTTACAAGTACCTTAATTGATTATTGGAAATATTTGTCCAAAAAATGTTCTTTGTTGCATTAATGGGTGCTTTGTTGAACTACCTTTGTGCTAATAGGTTAATGTGCTACTTATTCAACATTTTACCAAATTATGGACTTCAGATTTGCTGATTTGTAGCTCATGTGCTAAGAGACTTACGTGTGTCTATGGTATTAAATTAATAGAAAAGGCATCACTAAATAAATCCATCCTTAGCCATTTTTATTCAAGCCAAACCTCCTAAACACAATTCAGTACAGAGACAAGGTTGTTCCAGCTGCAGTTTTTGCTACTCATTTGCATTTGCTCTAAGTCATCTCTGCAACATTGTAACAGATGTACTTTGTTTGCAAGATCTAGTCTCTCTCCTCTGTTGGTCTGCATACTTTGTCAGCAAACACTTACTAAGCTTCTCCCCCATACCCAGCAGAGGCTAGACAATGTGGATTGAAAAATAGATAACACATGGCCTCAGGGAGCTTAGATTTTAGTGATAGAGCTAGACATGTGAGGTCAATGGTACAGTGCACTACAGGTAAGAGCTCTCCCTGAGCTCTGGAGACCTGGAGGAAGATGGGGCGGACTTTGCCCTGAGCACCAAGAAATGTTGCGTAAGTACTAAGACGTGTAAGTTGGACCGTGAAGATTGAGCCCAAGGAGAAAGGCATTCCAGTAAGAGAATGAAGCCTTTGTCCAGCTATGGGACCCTAAAGATCCTGCTGTCCCCCAGGAGTGAGACGCTGCTCAGCACAGTTGAAGAAGAGGCCACATGGTTTGTCTGAAAGTTTTTCAAATTGTCACAAATCTCCAAAAGTTTTCCAATATATTTGTCGAAAAAAAATCTGTGTGTAAGTGGACTCAAGTGATTCAAACCCACGTCATTCAAGGGTCAACTGTAAGGACACACACAGACAATGGAATGCTATGTGGCTCTTTTTTAATTTTATTTTTTAAGATTTTATTTTTAAGTTGTAGCTACACTCAGTGTGGGGCTCCAACTTACAACCCTGAGAGATCAAGAGTCGCACACTCTATGGACCAGGCCAACCAGATGCCCCACTATGTGGCTTTTTTTTTTTTTTTAAAGATTTTATTCATTTGACAGAGATCACAAGTAGGCAGAGAGGCAGGCAGAGAGAGAGAGGGGAAAGCAGGCTCCCTGCTGAGCAGAGAGCCCGACGTGGGGCTTGATCCCAGGGTTCTGAGATCATGACCTGAGCCGAAGGCAGAGGCTTAAACCAATGAGCCACCCAGGCACCCCCACTATGTGGCTCTTTAAATTAAAAGAATTATACCTCTATGTTTTGGTCTGGGGGGTTGCCTCAAATATGCTGACTTTATTTTTTTTTTTAACTTTTAGAATAGTACGAATGGCGCGTTGCCATTTCTGTAAAAATAAAATATTAACCTTACTCTTAAGCTGTTGCATTTACCTATGTGCATGCCTAAAACCTTACTGGATAGATAGAAAGGAAACTGCTCTCAATGATACATTAATATTTTGCTTAATATCCTTTTCTAATGTTTTCATTTTTTTAACCAGGTAAAATAGATCACATATGTAATATTTCCAAGTATGCTAGGCACCCGTCGGCTCTGTAGGATCAGTCTCATAATCCTGGGAAGCAGAGTGAGGACACAGTTAGCAGTGCAGCCCCGTGATTTGGGCGGGGCCTCTGCGGGCTGCCCTGCCTGGCTTCCTATCCCCGCCTCCGCCCCTCACTGAGGCTGTGTGTCCTCAGGCCAGTTACCTCCTAACTTCATACACGGGTTTACTCCCAGCTGCAAACAGCGATAGCCATTGCGCCAGCTTTCCAGGGCTCGGAGGTGATTCCGTGATAAGGCATCTGTAAAGTCTGTGGGGCGGGCCTGGCATACAGTCAGTGCTCCGAGCATGAGCTAGTGTTTTTTGCAAATAGTGCTAACTCTATTTTTCCTTCGTTTATATCTCTTCTTTCTTTCTTTCTCTTTCTCCCTTTCTTCCTCCCTCCCGTCTTTCCTCCCTTCATTTATTTTGGTGGGGGAGGGGCAGCTGGAGAAGGAGAGAAAAACTTCCGGCAGACCCCTTGCTGAACTTGGAGCCTGATGTGGGGCTTGAACTCAAGACCCTGAGATCCTAAACTGAAACCGAGAGTCAGATGCTTAACCAACTGTGTCACCCAGGGACTCCCTATGTTATCTCTCTCTCTCTCTCTTTTTAAAGATTTTATTTATTTATTTGATAGAGATCACAAGTAGGCAGAGCAGCAGGCAGAGAGAGAGAAGGGGAAGCAGGCTCCCTATGGAGCAGGGAGCCCAAGGTGGGACTCGATCCCAGGACCTCTGGATCACACCTGAGCTGAAGGCAGAGGCTTAACCTACTGAGCCACCCAGGCAACCCATCTTATTTCTATTTCTTTTCAGATTATATTGCTCAGTGCTCTTGCTTAATTTGCTTTCCTCTGTTGGAAGAAACAGAGCTTCACCTCAATGACTTTGATGAGTGGAATTGATTATGAGGACCCAGCTGAGCACCCAGAGTTTCACTTTCACATGGGGGAAGGCTCTGGCAGAAAAGAGTTGGATGGGCAGCTGGCGGTGACAGGGACACCAAGCTTCCTCAGTTAGGTGGATGGCCTGTGCCAATTAGAAAAAGGTTTGATTTTCAAGCCTGGGAGGGGAGGCCATCTCTCACTTTACTTGGAATATTTATGATTAGACATTTGTCAAACTTTTCTATGACATGTTTCTATCTTTTCTTTCTTTCCTTCTTCCTCTTTTTTTCTTTTATCCCTTTATTTTTAAATTAACATATAATGTATTATTTGCCCCCGGGGTACAGGTCTGTGAATTGCCAGGTTTACACACTTCACGGCACTCACCATAGCACATACCCTCCCTAATGTCCATAACCCGACCCCCCTTCTCCCTAACCCCCTCCCCCTGGCCACCCTCAGTTTGTTTTGTGACATTAAGAGTCTCTTATGGTTTGTCTCCCTCCCAATCCCATCTTGTTCCTTCTTTCTCTTTTTTAAGATTTTATTTTTAAGTGATTTCTATACTCAATGTGGGACTTGAACTCACAGCCCAATATCAGGATTCACATGCGCTACCAACTGTGCCAGGTGGGCATCCCTGTGATGTGTTTCGATATAAAAATCTGGGGTGTCTGGGTGGTTATCGTTGGGTGTCTTGCTTTGGCTCGGGTCAAGATCTCGGGGTCCTGGGATGGAGCCCCGCATCAGGCTCCCCGCTTGGTGGAAAGCCTGCTTCTCCCTTTCCTACTCCTCCTGCTTGTGTTCCCACTCTCACTGTGTCTCTCTCTGTCAAACTGATAAATAAAATCTAAATAAATAAATTAATTACATAAAATAAAAGTAAAAAATGTCTTCCTTGACTCCAGTGAAAGAGTATTTATGACTGCTGGGATTCAGTACCTCAAGGTCCCCAGCATTAGAAGCTCGTTAGCTAAATAAAATCAAGTGACTATAGAAGAGAGCAGGAAATCCCAGCCGGGCTTCTGCTTCCAGGTAAGACAGCACAAGCCCCACCAGAGCCTCTCTCTGCCTGGATGAAAATGAAGGACTCTGAACAAAATGCAAAAAACAGCTACTGAGAATTCTGACAAGTAAACAAATGCAGGCAGATTGGTTGGGGTGGGGATGGCAGGGTGGCAAAGCTTGGAGACGTAGCCCACAAGGGAGTGTACTGCTGAGATTTTTTTTACCTCCCTCTTTTCTCTCATGGCTTTGTCTCCAAGGCAGATGTCAGCTGCAGAGCTGTGGGGCTATGGCAGAACAGGCAGCTGAACCTCTGAGAGAAAACCCACGTTTCTGCCCAGAGGAATGGGGAAGGGGGTACCTGTGAGCCAAGAGTGTGGGAAAAGCCTTGGAGAGGAGAGGGGGGCATTTCCTTGGGGTGCCTGAATGGCTATATCAGTAAAACATGTGACTCTGGATCTCAGGGTGGTGAGTTTGAGCCCCATGTTAGGTATAGAAATTATTTTTTAAAAAAAGGAAGAAAAAGTGGTTTCCTAATTTTGTGTGAACCCATGTAATTCTGGGGCTCACTTCTGACCTGTACATGCTTGTGACAGACCCAAAGGAGCATAGTGAAGCCTTGGAAAATTGAAAGGAGATTGGAAACACTACCCACAGAAAGCAAAATAGAAATTCTGTCTGAAAATAATCCAATCAAGAAATGGGCAGAGGACATGAACAGACATTCCTGCAAAGAAGACATCCAAATGGCCAACAGACACATGAAAAAGTGCTCCATATCACTCGGCATCAGGGAAATACAAATCAAAACCACAATGAGATATCACCTCACACCAGTTAGAATGGCTAAAATCAACAAGTCAGGAAATGACAGATGCTGGCAAGGATGTGGAGAAAGGGGAACCCTCCTACACTGTTGGTGGGAATGCAAGCTGGTGTAGCCACTCTGGAAAACAACATGGAGGTTCCTCAAAAAGTTGAAAATAGAGCTACCTTATGACCCAGAAATTGCACTACTGGGTATTTACCCTAAAGATACAAACGTTGTGATCCGAAGGGGCAAATGTACCCGAATGTTTATAGCAGCAATATCTACAATAGCAAAACTATGGAAAGAACCTAGATGTCCATCAACAGATGAATGGATAAAGAAGACGTGGTATATATATTATATATATATAATGGAATACTATGCAGCCATCAAAAGAAATGAAATCTTGCCATTTGTGACGATGTGGATGGAACTAGAGGGTATTATGCTTAGAGAAGTTAAGTCAATTGGAGAAAGACAACTATCATATGATCTCCCTGATATGAGGAAGTGGAGATGCAATGTGTGGGGTTTGAGGGATAGGATAAGAATAAATGGAACAAGATGGGATCGGGAGGGAGACAAACCATAAGAGACTCTTAATGTCACAAAACAAACTGAGAGAGGTAGGGGGTAGGGGGGTAGGGAGAGGGTGATGGGGTTATGGACATTGAGGAGGGTATGTGCTATGGTGAGTGCTGTGAAGTATGTAAACCTGGCGATTCACAGACCTGTACCCCTGGGGCTAATAATACATTATATGTTTATAAAAAAATTAAAAAATTTTAAAAAAAAGAAAATTAAAAAAAAAAAGAAATTCTGTCTGAGTCTAACTGAATGGATTTCTTGCTAAAAAGGAAAAAGAAAAAAAAAACATTCCCAAGAAAATTTTAATTGAATTATGAGGCCAGGATTACCCTGATACCACAACCAGGCAGGCTTTACAAGGAAAAGAAAGAAGGGATTAACATCTTCATGAATATGAAGGCAAAAATCCTTAACAAAATGCTATCAGTCAGAATCCAGTAATACAGACATGTGACCACACGGGGTTTATCCTGAGAATGGAATGCTTGTTCAACATTTAAAAATAAATCTATATAATTCACCATATCAACAAATTTTAAAAAGGCCCTACGATCATTTCAATAGATGCAGAAATAACTTTTGACAAAATTTGACACCATTCTCAGTTTTAAAAACTGAGAGAAATAGACAGGGACTCTTCACAGTCTGTTAAAGAATATCAGCAAACTCCTGTCCTGCCCCTAACATCATACGTAACAAGGAACACAGATACTTTCCTCTCAGGATTAGGGACAGCAAGGATGTCTGCTCTCACTATTCCTATGAACATTGCGCTGGAGGTACTAGCCAGTGCAATAAAACAAGAAAAACAAATAAAAAGAAAACAGTGTAGAAGTAAATAATTGATTTTCTATTCATGGGTGACGTGTCTATGTAGAAAATCTCAACAAATGTCGAAGGTCTACTAGAATAATAATAAGTGAGTATGTCAGATTACAGGACACAGTCAATACAGAAAAATCAATCATACTTTTACATACTAGTGTATTGGTTTTCTATTGTTATATAACAAATGGCCACCAATTTAGTGGGCTAAAATGACAGAAATTTACTATCACACAGTTTCCATGGGTTTGGAGTCTAAATACAGGTTAAATGCTCCACACTCTGCTCCAAGCTCTGACCGGACTGAAATGGAAGTTTTAGCTGGGACCGGAATCTCATCTAAGGCTTGGGGTCCTCTTTCAACTTCCTTCAGATTAGCAGTAGAATTCACTTTCTCCTAGAGGCCACCTCTTTCAAAGGCGGATCACCTCATCGTTTGTTTTCTCTTTTGGAGCTTGTAGGAACGCATCTCTCTGACTTCTCCCATGCCTGGTCTGCAGACTCTCTTTGAAAGTGGCCACCTGACTAGATCAAACTCACCCGGGATAATCTCCCTTTTGAGTAACTCCAAGTCAAGTGATTAGAATCTTAATTAGATCCACAAAATGTCTTCACCTTTGCCTACTGATAGAAATGTTCTGCTGTCAGCAGAGGGGGGTGGGGTTATGGACATTGGGGAGGGTATGTGCTATGGTAAGTGTTGTGAAGTGTGTAAACCTGGCAATTCACAGACCTGTACCCCTGGGGATAAAAATACATTATATGTTTATAAAAAAATAAAAAATAAAAAAATAAAGATTAAAAAAAAAAAAGAAAGAAATGTTCTGCTGGCCCTCAACATGAGGTCACACAGAGGGTGGACATTGTAGGTTGGAATCCTACCTCCAACAACTAGAGGACAACTACAAACTCAACTAAAAAACAGTTCTATTTTCAAAATCACCAAGAATCATGAAATACTTTGATATAAATATAACAATAAATGTGTGGGATTGCATGCTCAAAACGGCAAAACAATGAATATTGCTAAGATGGCACTTGTTTTCAAATAGATCTACAGATTCAATGCAATGAAAAAAAAAATCCCAGCAGGATTTTTTGGTTTTTGAAATTGATAAGATGGTTCTAAATTTTATATGGAAAAGTGAAGGAACAAGAATAATCAATTTTTTAAAAGAAAAGATTTAGAAGACTCCCCTTACCTGATACCAAGACTTGCCATATAGCTACCATTATTAAAACATGCTATCGAGGAAAGCATAAATACATAGATCAATGGAACAGAGAATTCAGAAACAGACTCACAGAAACATGGCAGATGAATTTTCAGCAAATGTAGAAGGGCAATCCAATGGGGAGAGGACAGTCTTTGCAGAATATGGTGCTGGAAAAATTGGACATGTCTACATAAAAAATAAACTTCAACTCATACTTTGTACAATATACAAATTAACCCAAACCGAATAGATCTAAATATAAAACCTAAATTTAAACCTAAATATAAAACCTAAAATTGTAAAACTTCCAGAAGAAAAGAGGAAGAAATGTTTGTGACCTTGGGTTAGGCAATGATTTCTTTCCCATAACTCAAACACAATTCATTTTTAAAAATTCATCAGTTGGACTTCATTAAAATTAAGAATGTCTCCTTTCTGAAAACGACTGTTAAGCTAACAAAAAGACAAGATACAGACCGAGAGAAAGTACTTGCAAGTCACCTAACTAGCTTCCCCAGTTACTGTATCCAGAATATATAAAGAGCCCTCAAAAAACCGCCCCCCCACCCCTCAAAACTCAAAAAGAAAAGAGCAACCCAATAACAAATTGGCAAAAAGATGTGAGCAGACACTTTACCAAAGAAGATACTTGGGTGAATCCAAAACAGTATAGCCACTTTGGAAAACTAGTTTGGCACTTTCATTAAAGTTAAACATACATAGTCTTACCCTATGACCCAGCCATCACCCTCCTCAAGTATTTACCTGAGTGGAATGAAAATTTTGTTCACACTAAATTTTTACCCAAATTCTTCATGGCTTTGTTTGTAATGGTCCCAAACAGGAAACAGTCCAAAGGTCCATCCACAGTGAAATGGTTAAATGAACTGTGGTACGTCCATAAAACAGAATACTACTAAGCAATGAAAAAGAATAGCCTACTAATGAAAACAATTCTTTGAATGAGTCACAAAGGCATTATGATGAATGAATGAAGCCAGGCTTGAAAGGTGGTGTACCACGTGATTTCATGTGTACGTCACTCTTGAGAAGATAGAACCGTAATGATGGAGAACATACCAGTGATTGCCAAGGCTAGCACTGCATGGGTAGTGTGACTACAAAGGAGCAGCCTGATGGACTTCTGCAGTGGTGGAAGAGTTCTGGGCTCTAATTGTGGTGGCGATTACCCTGATATGTTCCTGTGTTAGACACATGGAACTATATGCTAAAAAAAAGTCAAAGGTACTGTGTCATCATTTAAATCTTATCAAGAAAATTGTTGCCTCTGATGAGCAGACTTGATGGGAGTGGGAAAGTGGGCCAGGACACTACTATTTTTCATTACAGGGCTTCTTGTTTTAATTTCCTTTAACCAATAAGCTTGTATGACTTTGATAAACATAGAAAAGGGGCATAAGGGGAGCGATAGTTCTTGTGCTCAAGTCCCAAGTTCACCATGTAATAGGTGTGTGACATGGGGTAAGTGTCTTAACTTCTCTGGGCTTCAATTTTCATCTCAAAAAGGGGACAGTAAAAAGTAACTCCTTTTATTTTTTTTAAGATGTGTGTGTGTGTGTGTGTGTGTGTGTGTGTCTAAGTAATCTCTACACCGAACATGGGGCTCTAACGTACAACCCTGAGATCAAGAATCACATGCTCTACAGACTGAGCCAGCCAGGTGCTCCAAAAGTAATTGCCTTTTCACAAGGATTAGGTATGTTAAAACCCACACAGCGCTTAGAAAATGATAGGGCATGAGTTAACACTTAGTCTACTGGCTATTAGAAAATAATTAGTTGTTACTATCCTAATTGTATTATTATAGTAATTATCACTTGCTAAATATTAATGTATTAGCAAGCCAGCATGTTATTCCTTTAGGATAATTTCTTAATCTAACTAAGGTAGCACAATTCCCCTGATGCTGTGTAATGGTGCATTTCAGGATATATTTTTAGGTTTAGATCTATATTTCCCAATTCCAAAAGACATGAAATCGATCTTACAATCTGATGAATCACAGTCACGGTTGTTTGATAACAAATACCTAAAACACCGGGCAGGTCACAAGGCTTACGAAAGACTGTACTTCCATAATTGCTTTCTATTTCTGATAATTTATTCCTAACAGTTTTTTGGGTTTTTTTTGAGAGAGAGAGAGAGAGAGTGTGTGTGCATTTGAATGGTGGGGGGAGGGCGGAGAAGGAGAGGGAGAGCGAGAATCTCCAGCAGAATCGATACCCAGCTTGGAGGGGGGACTCCATCTCATGACCTAAGCCTTGACCTGAGCGGAAATGAAGAGTCAGATGCTTAACCAATGGAACCACCCAGGTGCTGCTGTTGCAGCTAATTTCCACATCAGTGCCTCAGGGAAAATCCGGAAGACTACAGATCTTTACTTACTGTTACATTTAACTTACCCATTACATTGACTTATTCTTTAGGAGACACTAATTTTTTTTCCAGAAAATAGAAAAAAATAGATTTCTTTTTCTACTGGTGAGATATTTCCTAGCCTCTTAGAATTGTATTTTCCAGGTGCCTGGGTAGCTCAGTCAGTTAAGTGTCTGCCTTTGGCTCAGGTCATGATCCTGGGTTCTGGGTTAGAGTCCTGCCCCAGGCTCCCTGTTCCCTAGGGAGTCTGCTTCTCCCTTTATCACTTGCCCCTGCTTGTGCTCACTCTTTTTCTCTCAAATAAATAAAATCTTAAAAAAAAAAAAAAAAAGGATTGCATTTTCCTACTTACAACTTGGCAGCCATGCTGTCAAAGTGTCCAGCACTTTCTGTGGCCTGCTGTCCACATGCCCCAGCTCGGTGGATGCCCAAAGGAGCACGGCTGCCAGACAGCTCAAGCCACCGGTGGTTCTCGCTCACGGAGCTGAGGAATCCTCCTGGAAACCCACAGGGGACCACGTCAGGATAGATTGTAATTTGTGTCTGTCTTTTGCTGCTGTAAATACTTTCTCTCCTCTCTGTTCCGAGGAAGCCAGAGTTTGCCTTTCATTGCTTCAGGGGTTCATGAATGGTTTCGGGGGATACGGGGCCAAAAGCAGAAATGCCGGGCATCCAGCAGACACTGTCAATCCATTTGGGGGGTGAGTGCCCTAGGGTTGAAGAGGTGATGAGTTGGACTGAGAAAGGTTGGAGAGGGGCAGAAGGGAGACAGGGGGGCTTCGAGCTTCCCCCCGGAAACGGGCCAGGGTGGTGATTTGGGGATCTGTGCATTTGGAAGAAACCCCAGTAGCACCAGCACCTTGCAAGGAGTAGGGGTGTGTGAGTAGAGAATGAGGGCGGAGCCCACCCTGTCCGGGAGCGGTGGTGAGAGTCCTTGGGGATGGTGCTGGGGACAGCGGCGTAGGTCATGGTAAGGGCTGCAAGGACCTATTTAGCCAGAGCAACTCCATCTTGGCTAAAAGCCATTTTGTTGTTTGTGCAGTAAAACTTAAACCAACCCTGCCCTCCCCACCCCGAGAAACTTAATTAGAAGCAAGTCTGGGAAACCAGTAAAATATGGTCAGCTACTTCCTAATAACAGAGCCCAGAATACAAGGCCAGGTTGGCCAGTTCTTGATAACAGAGCCCAGAAAACAAGGACGAGTCGAGCCAGGTGGAGACATCCAATCAGTAAGAAACACACATACTTTTCCCCTAACCACCAAAGAATGTAAACCCCGCCGCTTGGGCGCCAACCTTGAGCACCAATTCTGACCAGAGCAATAGGTTAGTTCAAACAGCTACGATAGGGTAAACTGTAATTCAATTGGCCACCTGCGTGTGACCTAACACGACTACAATCTCATTGGCCACCTATGTGTGGCCAAACTTTTGCTCTACAAAAGGTAGTCTGTAAAGTGGGGAGGGGTCGCCCTCTTCGGAGGCGGTCCTGACCGGTCAGTCAGTCAATTCTTGAGCCTGTAAGCTGGGGATGGTCACCCTCTTCAGAGGTGGCCCTGGCCAGTCTGACTTTTAATGCTTAGCATAGAATAGAGCTTTGCATAGCTTTCACCTTGTTTCAGTCTTGTTCCCCTGATCCATCAGTCTGACTTCGAATACTTACCATAAAATAAAGCTTTAAAGAATTTTCACTTTGTCTCAGTCTCCTTTCATTTAATAATGGACCTAACGAGGGCGACTAACCTAAGGGTCAGCTCACCTCTGAAGACCCTCCGGCACCCGGATCTGACCCTTGTGGAGCAGGTCCCAGCCTCTGAGATTTGAGTGCTCTGATTTGTAACTCCTGGCAGGTTTCTTTAACAGCGTGCTTAAAAAAAAAAAACAATAGCAAAAAACCCAAAAAACCACCAACCCAGAGGAATTAGCTGGTAAGAGGCAAAGATACAGTGTGGCTTAACCATACACAGGTTTAATAAACGTGTAATTTAAGCCTATAATCACAGGTAATCCATGAATTTATATTACACAGGTGTGGTCCTATTTTTACTGCCAATTCCCTCCTCGTGTGGAATTAATAGCTTTCTCACTTTCTTAATTCTTTTTCTTTTTTTTTTAAGTGTTATTCAATGGTTTCTTATTTTGTTAACCCTTTGAAGAATTAATCATTGGTTTCACTTTTCTATTCTTTTAAGTCTCCAGTTTGTTAAGTGCTATTCCTTTGAACAATGCTCGCTTTTTTCCTTTTCTAAATTCCTCAGCTGAGGTCTATTTCATATCTTCCTTTTGCCTTCCTTATTTTTTCTTCTTAAAAAAATTTTTTTTTTTAAATTCTAGAAATTGAGAGAGAGGGAGAGAAAGCAGGGGAGGGGGGATGAGGAGTAGAGGGAAAGGGAGAGAGAATCTTAAGCAGGCGCCATGCCCAGTGCGGAGCCCCAGGTGGGACTCGATCTCATGACCCTGAGATCTCACATGACCTGAGCCAAAATCAAGGGTCGGACATTTAACTGACTGAATCACCCAGGCGCCTTCCTTTTGCCTTCTTCTTAATATATTTATTTAGAGAAATCTATTTTCTTCTAAATAACGTTTTGCATTGATGACTTTTGGCAGGTGGAGTTTGTGTTTTTATTTTAATTTTTTTTAAAAATATTTTTTATTTATTTGACACAGAGAGAGAGGTCACAAGTAGGCAGAGAGGCAGGCAGAGAGAGAGAAGGAAGCAGGCTCCCTGCCAAGCAGAGAGCCCGACGCGGGGCTCAATCCCAGGACCCTGGGATCACGACCAGAGCCGAAGGCAGAGGCTTTAACCCACTGAGCCACCCAGGTGCCCCTGGAGGTTGTGTTTTTAAAACAGAATGTCAGTAATTTCTGTGGACTTTGTCTGTAACTCGATTGTTTTCATAGGGAGTGTTTTCAGCCCGGGAGGGTATTAGGCAAGGCTCTTCTGGGTCCTGGGTAACTTGGGCAAAAGTATACAGTATTGGAAGGATCCTGGGGCAGCTCTTAAAGGAAGAGAGGGGATCCTGGAGGGCTCAGTCCCAGGAGCATGAGACTCTTGACCTCAGGGTTGTGAGTTCAAGCCCCACGTCGGGTGTAGAGATTATTTAAATAAAGAAAGAAACTTTAAGCAAATAGTAAAGGAATTGCAGATCATCCGGCTCTGGGATGCAGACGCCTGGCAGCACAGCTGGGACTGAGTCCTTCAGAGTACCCTTGTGTCATGGGGACCCAGCGAGGAAATCAAGTCAAGCCTCTGGATCTCTCCATGACGGGTTCCAGTTTCTGGGAGAGAAAACCTATTGACCTGGCTGGAGTGAGTTGTCCACTTCCGGGTCCAGTGGGAAGATACAAGACAGACACGACCCCAGAGGAGCACGTGTGAGTGTCATTGGGGGTCCCAGGATGGGGAAGTGGGACCAGGACACCTACCCCTGTGGACCCAGTGGAGTGGCTCTCACTTCCTAGTGAGGAATTTGGCCAGTAACTTCTCTCTGTTCAGCTTT
This sequence comes from Mustela erminea, assembly GCF_009829155.1. Lineage (NCBI taxonomy): Eukaryota > Metazoa > Chordata > Mammalia > Carnivora > Mustelidae > Mustela > Mustela erminea. The sequence goes on from NC_045628.1 coordinate 12,773,266, forward strand.
CTCATTTGTAAACTGAGGATCCTAAGAATACTGACTTTATCAGGTTATGGCGAAAACCAGGTGAGTTAATATTTGTCAACACACACACAACAATGCCTGTCACATAACGAACATGTCTACGTGTTTGCTATTGGAATTCTAATTTTATCAATATATGGTCTATTTTATTTACTTGAAACTTCTTGGCTCAATATATGATTACTTGGAGTCTGAGAGAGATTTATCTACATTTTTATTTTTTTTAAGATTTTATTTATTTATTTGAGAAAGCGAGAGAGAGGAAGAAGGAGAGAGGAGAGAGAGAGAGAGAGAGAGAGCGAGCGCATGACGGGGGAGGGGCAGAGGGAGAGAGACAAGCAGGCTCCTCGCTGAGCAGGGAGCCCAATGCGAGGCTCGATCCCAGGACCCCGAGATCATGACCTGAGCTGATGGCAGATGCTCAGATGCTTGAGCCACCCGGGTACCCTATATACATTTTTAAAAACAGATTCTCTAATTTTGCATCTAGTTCTCTGAAATCTGTTTATTCTGCCTGACCGGTGGCACTGTTCAGCTCTGTGATGTTTTTTACCATCTTTTTATTGATCAGATCTACCCAGCTCTGAGAGCCGGGTAAAGCTGGGTACTAAGGAATCCCAAATGGCATTTGATTCTTCTTGGATAACTGTCACCTTTCCATTTGTGTATTTTGTCGTTCTGTGTGGTACCTAATGAATACTGCTGTGTTTTCATTACTCACTGTGCCTTTTATCGTTCTAGCGTGCCAACGTTGATATTTCCTTGGGCTTTTGTTTAAATTCTGTTTTGTCAGAGATCAAGATTAAAATGCTGACTCTCTTCCATTTACACAGGCATTACTTTTAGTTTACCTTTTCTCTTTTCTTTAAATGCACCTTTGGACATCATCCAAACCCATCAAATCCTTGGGTTGGGTTTTTTTTTTTTCTCCTTAAGATTTATTTATTTATTTATTAGAGTGGTGGGGGAGGGGCAGAGGGAGAGAAAGAATCCTGAAGCAGATGCCCAGCTGAGCCGGGAGGCTGAGCAGGGAGCCTGATGCTGGGCTTCATCCCAGGACCCCAAGATCACCACCTGAGCCGAAATCAAGAGTCCAACCCTTAACTGATTGAGCCACTCATGCGCCCCGGTTTGGGTTTGGTTTGGTTTTTTAAGATTTTATTTATTTATTGGACACAGAGAGAGAGAGATCACAAGTAGGCAGAGAGGCAGGCAGAGAGAGAGAGGGAAGCAGGCTCCCCGCTGAGCAGAGAGCCCGATGCGGGGCTCGATCCCAGGACCCTGAGATGATGGCCTGAGCCGAAGGCAGAGGCTTTAATCCACTGAACCACCCAGGCAACCTGGGTTGGGTTTGGTTTTTAAATTCACTCAGTGACTCTTTCTTTTTAGAGATTTGGTCCACGTTGTCGATGTCACGTGGCACTCTCTTTCCTCCTGGTGTGTGTTCTGCTTTGTTGAGATGGTCTCTGAGGAACTCGGACGTTGGCTGGCTCTTTGTCCACTTTGCCCTCGTTGCTGGCTCTGGGTCTGGCTGTGCACTGCCTGGAGGCGACCGCCCCTTGCCTCTCACACCACCCCCACCCCCACACTCACGCACACCCTCTAAGCTCCAGCCCCACGGGGCCCCCCTTTCTACATCCGAACGCAGAGTCCCTTCCCTCTGCCTGGAATTCCTTCCCCCTTTTCTTTGCCTCGTTAACTTTTCTTTATCCTTGAAATTTAGGGCGAAGGCATCTGGGTGGCTCAGTTGGTTAAGCGACTGAGTTAGGCTCAAGTAATGACCCCAGGGTCCTGGGATTGGGCCCTGCATCCGGCTCCCTGCTCCGTGGGACGTCTGCTTCTCCCCCCCTCCCTGCTGCTCTGTCTGCTTGTGCTCTCTCGCACTCTCTCTGTCAAATAAATAAATAAAATCTTTAAAAAAAGAAAGAAAGAAAATTAGGGCTAGATGTCCCCTGAGAAGCCTTCTCTTTTCTTAGTCTTAGAAGGGGTAGATGCCCCTTCCTTGCCTCCCTTTATGGTCTGAATGGAGCCTGCTGACACGTGGTACAGCTTTGTTTGCTGCTCCGTCTTCCCAGCAAGCCTGTGAGCGACTTGAGGGCCAGGATGGTAAACCTGACCTCTGAAGGCCAACTCCCAGAATGCACCTGGGCTCACCGTGAGCGCTCAATAAGCTATTGTTTAATAAATAAATGAATGAGACATTCATCTTGTTATTTATGGATTTAAAAATGGGCCCTCAAAATTTAAAAATGGTGCCCAAAATGGGCACCTGGCTGGCTCAGTCGGTAGAGTATGCAATACTTGATCTCTGGGTCATGAGTTTGAGCCCCGTGTTGGAGCAGTGATTACTTCAAAATAACATAACAACGTAATGTAACATAACATAACATAAAATGGTTTGAAGTTCTTTTTTGAGGGCTAGTTGGTGTCATTGGCTTCTTCCTTATCTTTGTTAAATCCTTAATATTGTTGCCTTGAAATCTTTTTAGTTCCTTTTTAAATACCTTGTTATTATATGTTGTATTTTCCTATAGATAAAGATAAAAATTTATGCCACCTAACTTCCCCATTAGTCAGACTGACAAATTAATCTTTTCTGAGTCTATCTTTGAAATGCAAATTAAATTGTCCATTTTTAATGATCCTTGAAACGAATGCTTTTTAACGGTAGCCCTTTCTGTTCTTGCGGATTTACAAATGTTACTCTTCTACTGTCAAAGCAGAACAAATTGACAGGGTAACTGACCCGGGATGGTAACACTTCTGTAAATGTCTTCTCTGATTTTTCACTTGCAAAATTGAGGTTTTCTTGTCTTCGTATCTCTGAACAGCAGCTGCCTTACTCTGCTGCTTGCTGCAATTTAAAAAAATATTGTTTAGTTACAGAATGTAATGGAAGAGATGGCCTCACTTACAACAGCAACAAATAAGAGAAACGATTCTGGAATAAATTTAGGAAGATACTGCATAGTAAAACCTGATATTCTATGTGTTGCCTTGATACGTTTGAGCCTCATGGGGTCTCAAAGCCTTAGTAAGTTCTGCTTTTGCTGGAGAGCCCCCCAACCCAGTGGGAGAGGTTCTCCGTGTTTATTCAGACCAGCCAGTCACATCCTCCTGCGGAAACCATCGTCACCTTCCTGTCACTACAAAGCCTGCCTCCCACCCCCCCCGCTGGGTCACTCTGCTCCCAGATGCAGCCCGGGGTGACCCCGCATGACACGGGTGCCCTCCTCCCCTGGACTATGAATGCATGAGACTAATGAACCCCTGTCCATCTCATCATGCCGATGTTGTGCAGTCCACGATCTGACACTATGTAGGGCGTAGAATCCTTCCTTCACCAATGGGGTGAATAAGACATGATCAGAACAGACGACATGCAGAGATGGTATGAGGAAAGCTTTAGAAGACTCCCGAAAGACAAAAAATAGGCATCAGACAAAAAGGAAAATGTCCCCTAATCTTGGATCTTAAAGATGTCTGTTCTAAGCTAACTTACAAATTCAGTACAACCTTACCCAATAAGAATACCAGCAAGCTATTTCATAGTTAGTGTGACTCTAGAGCTCTTATGGGAAACAGCAGAAGGTAAATACTGTGAGGACAGACTAACCCCAGCAGACGTTAAAACGCAGGATAAAGCCTCTATAGTTAACAATGTGGGGGTGGCAGGTGAATGGAGAAATGGACATGGGAATAGAATGGATAGATCAGATTAGACTCAAACATACGGGAAATTTAGTAAATGACAAATGTGGCATCTCAGATCAGTGGATCAGAATGGACTTTTTAATAAATGGTGTTGGGAACATTGCATAGCCCTTTGGGGAGAGATAAAATTAGATTTCTATTTCACTCCACACACAAAGCAAATTCCAAATGGATCAGAACTCTGAAGATAAAAAAAAAAAATTGTGATACCATCCAAGTACTAGCAAATAAATGGTGGAGAATTCCTCTTTACAGTTGGGTAGGAAAATTCCTCTTTACAGTTGGGTAGGAAAGTCCTTTCTCAACTATGACAAGGTCCAGCGGCAATAAGATTCATAAATTTGCATTAAAAGAAAAAGTCAAAAGAAGACTGATGAATAAGGAGAAAATAGTCACAACGGATTATACTGCAAGGGGCAAAATCCCTAATGCATAGAGAATCTCTTTGCATTGAGGGACAAAGGACAAAAATATAATAGAAAAATGGGAAAAGGGTATGTACAAACAGTTCACACACACACACAAAAGACATAAAAATGGCCCTGAAGGGGAGCCTGGGTGGCTCAGGGGGTTGGGCCTCTGCCTTCGGCTCGGATCGTGATCTCAGGGTCCTGGGATCGAGCCCCACATCGGGCTCTCTGCTCAGTGGGGAGCCTGCTTCCTCCACTCTCTGCCTGCCACTCTGCCCACTTGTGATCTCTGTCTGTCAAATAAATAAATAAAATCTTTAAAAAAAAATGGCCCTCAAATGAATGAAATAATGTCCAAGCTCACTCAAAATAAATTACACTAAGACTCCATTTCTCACTTATCTGACTGGTGCAAATTTTTAAACATGACAGTATATTCTGTTGTTGAGGTTGTAGGGAATCAAACTCTCTCATACACTGCTGGTGGGCACCCATCCTGCCATAATCCTCCTGGGGAAAAACTGGGCAGTATCTAACAATATCCATACGTACTTGTACTAAAAAAAAAAAAAAAAAAAAAGAAAGAAAGAAAAGAAAAGAAAAGAAAAAAGCCTCCATGCACAGTGTGGAGCCCAACATGAGGCTTGAACTCACAACCCTGAGATCAGACCTGAGTTGAGGTCAAAAGTCAGATGCTCAGCCGACTGAGCCACCCAGGTGCTCCTACACTTTTACTTTTTGACCCCACAATCCTACATCAGGACTCTGCTCTAGATATGCCTCCAACAATATGAAAATATACATACATGGGATCATTCATTGCAGCATTGTTCATAATTGTGAAATGTCAGAAACAACTTAAGCCCCTTTATTCGGGAGATTGGCTGAATTAACTATGCTAAGTCCATACCTAGAGACCTGTACAGATGTAAGAAAGGATGAGGAAGATCTCTATGAGCTGAAATGGGAGTGACTGCCAGGGCATATTAGGAAGTGAGAAAAGCAGAGAACAAGAGCTTATCAGTAGTACGCAAAATAGGAAGAAGGCAGTCTAAAAAATTACACGTGGGGGTGCCCGGGCAGCTCAGTTGGTTAAGTGTCTGACTCTGGATTTTGGCTCAGGTCACGATCTCAGGGTTCTAAGATTGAGCCCCATGTTGGGCTTCATGCTCAGCAGGAAGTCTGGTTGAGATTCTTTCCCTCTGCCCCTCCCCTGTTCTCTCTCTCTCTGTCTCTCAAATAAATAAATAAGTAAATCTTCAAAAAGATTAACATGTATTTGCTCATTTGTTCAAAAGAAATAGAGCTGCAGTCAATCAGGAAATAAAGACACTAATTACCAATGGGGGAGGGGATAGGAAGAAGAGAGAAAAAGCGGTGAGTGAAATTGGGGTATCAGGGACACGGAGAGAGGGACATTTCTCTGAGTATATCTTTTGTGCAGCTGACTCTCAGAACAACAGTAGTGTTTTATGTACCCTTCGAATACCTAAAATGAAAGGAAGGAAGGAAGGAGGAAGAGGGGAGAAAAGCAAAGAAACAAAGTAAGAAAAAATTGGATTTTAGCCTATAGAAAAAAATAATATCCACTCTTCCATACTGATAGAAATAATCAAACAAATACATGGAGAGAAGGGACAGCACTTCCTAACAGAATAATTCCAACTGGTAAATGCAGAAGAAAAGGAGGAAGAAAATCACCACTTGGCTAACACATGGTTGTTGCAGACAAGAGCCACTGAACACAGATGAATGCTGAAATTGGTGGGAGAAAGTCTGAGGGGGAACAGGGTATTGGTTTAGTCTGAAAGTCTCTCCCTGGGAAAAAGATAGTAACTAGGGGCGCCTGGGTGGCTCAGTGGGTTAAGCATCTGCCTTCAGCTCAGGTCATGATCCCAGGGTCCTGGGATCAAGCCCCGCATCGGGCTCTCTGCTCAGCAGGGAGCCTGCTTCCTCCTCTCTCTCTGCCTACTTGTGTCTGTCCAAAAAATAAATAAAATTAAAAAAAAATCTTTAAAAAATGTGCTCCCGTCATAAAAGAGACATAGTAAATAGACTTACTTGGCATGCTAAATCACACAGAAGCATTGTCAAATAAGGGATGCTAAACCATCTGAGATCATATATTTTACAAATATCCATTATTAAAATAAGTGTTCTAGAAAGTATATGAAATAAACTGGTTCAAAATGAAAAGTTAAAAAATATATTTAAGGGGCGCCTGGGTGGCTCAGTGGTTAAGCCGCTGCCTTCGGCTCGGGTCATGATCCCAGGGTCCTGGGATCGAGCCCCGCATCGGGCTCTCTGCTCAGCAGGGAGCCTGCTTCCTCCTCTCTCTCTCTGCCTGCCTCTCTGCCTACTTACGATCTCTGTCAAATAAATAAATAAAAATCTTTAAAAATATATATATATATTTAAGAACTAGATAGAGATAGAGGAACCATTTGGAGTTTTAAACAGTAAGAATGGAAAACTGTACGTTCAGGGATCCTTTCTATAGTCGGCCACTAAAGAAGTTTCTCTGAACCTTTAGAACATTATTTAAAAAACACAACAACCCAGAAGTCACAATGGAGAAATTGCAAAGGGTCAGGTCCGCGGGACCCCTCTGAGGAGGGGACAGAATATCTTTCAGAAGTTCCCACCGGAGTGCGGGGAAGCTGAGCACTTAGCCATTGGCTCTCGTCCCCCACGGAGACCAAGGGGAAATTCAGTCCCTCTGATCCCGGCTGTCCTATGCCCCAGCGGGATTCTTCTCCACCCTTCACCTCCCCTGCAGTGAGAAAGACCCAGGGCAGGACGTGGACTCAACTACAAGGCGATTCTGACTTGAGAGGAAGACACCGGCACATTTCAAAACACACTGGAGGTGTTGAGGGCTGTGATGCCGGTTCCCCAGGCTTCAGTGGAAAGAGATGGAAATCTCCACATGCAGAGTCACCGTGGGAGGCAGAAATGACCCACCTGGCAAGGAGCTGCTGTCTGCCACCAACCCTGTGAGCCTGGAATAGGCCCTGGAGTCTCAGATGAGACCCTCTGACTGCAGCCTCGTGAGACCCCGAGCAGAGCACCTAGCCACGCTGTGCCCAGACTCCTGCCCTCCAGAAACTGTGGGATAACAAATAGGTATGGTCTTCAACCTCTAAATTTGTGCTCATTTGTTATATGGCAGCAGAAATGAAGACAAACACCTCATAGGAATGTGACTGGTCCTTCAAAACTTAAAACCAGCCACTGAAGTTAAACACACACTGGGCCGTTGATTCAGCAATTTCAAGACAAAATGAGTGTGGCCACTAGCAGCCCTGGATAAGGACGGGTGATGCATCACACTGGTCAGAGTGGTGAGTGTCAAAGAGATGAGACAACAGTGTTGGCGAACATGCGGGAAAAGGGAGCCTCATGCACTGTTGGGGGGAACGTGAATGGGTGCAGGTGCCACAGAAAACAGTATGGAGTTTCCTCCAAAGATTAAAGATAGATCTACCATGCGAGCCAGCAATCCTACTTCTGGGTATATGTTTGAAGGAAAGGAAATGGCCTTGAAGAGACATCTGCACCCAGCCCCCGGCCTGCACGGTTCAAGGCAACATTACTCACAATCACCAGGAAATGGAAACAACCCAAGGGTCCATCTATGGATAAATGAATGAAGCAAATGTAGTATGCATATACACCCATAGTGGAATATTACTTGGCCATGAAGAAGGAGGAAATCCTGCTATTTACGGGAACATAAATAGCATTTACTTAGCATTATGCTAAGTAAAACAAGGCAGACAGAGAAAGTCAGAGAAAGACTGTACAATCTCACTTATGTGTGGAATTTTTAAAAATCCAAACTCATAGAAACAGAGTGGAATGATGGTGGCCAGGGGGTGGGGAAATGGGGAGATGTTGGTCAAGGAAGACAAATTTCCAGTTATAAAATGGTTTAAGTTCTGGGGATCTCATGTACACATGGTGACTGTAGTGAGCAGTTCTCTGCAGTATACCTGAAAGTCGCTGAGAAAGTAAATCTTAAATGTTCTCTCCACACATACACAAACACTGTAAAGACGTGAGGTGTTGGATATGGAGGTGTTAAGTAAACTTACTGTGGTAATCAGTTTGCAATCAATCTTATATCGAACCATCACGTTGTACATATGAAACTTACACCATGTCCTGTGTCAAATTCTATCTCAATAAAACTGAGAAGAAAAAAGAAACCTAAGAGGAAAAAAAAAAAAAAAAAGAAGGCGCAATGCAGCTTTCTTCTTTTTTCTCTTGTAAAAGTTGTAGCAAGGGATGCCTGGGTGGCTCAGTCGGGTAATCATCTGCCTTCAGCTCAGGTCATGATCCCAGGGTCCTGGGATCGAGACATTTATCGGGCTCCCTGCTCAGATAGGAGCCTGCTTCTCTTTCTCCCTCTGCCTGCCACTCCCCCTGCTTGTGCTCTCTCTCTGTTAGATAAACAAATAAAATCTTAAAAATATATATACAATGTGCTCAAACAGGTAGCTTCTCTTAAATCCCTCCTGCATTCACAAAATTCTTTTAAAAAGTCCATTATTTTCCAGGCTACACTGAATAAAGCTCTTCCCCATGACTGATGTAAAGTTTCCTGAGAAAAATGATGACCTTTGTGTTGATAAAAACATATGGTTTTTATGACAGGAGAAGCAAATATTTTGCAGAAGGAAGCATGTAGTGTGTGGGATGCTCTTTTAGCCCCCCGAAATTCTTAGTTCAATAGAAGTGTATTCTTGAGAACTAAAAGCCTCAAGACGTGAATGGCTTAGTTCAATCTCTTAAAGGTTGAGAAATTCTATCTTAGCACTTCACGGCCGTGGCTGGGACATTAATAGTGATGACAATTTCAGTTCTTTACAAGGTACCCATGCCTCTGTGGATCCCTTCTCTTTACTGGTAACTTTTTTCTTCTCTAGACACCAAATGGACTCAGAGCTTTCACCGACGGTTCTAGGCCCTGCCACCAGGAACCAGGCAGAACACACTCAGTCCCTATTGTAGACAAGGGGGATCCCCTCCCAGGATCTTGAACTTACCCCACAGCTTTCCTCTGTGTGGCACAACCAGATTTTATGATTCTGGTGGAAGTGGGGCTCTCTTTTCCCCAGAACTCGGTTCTTTACGAGCTGACTACATTCTTAGAACACCACCTTCTCCCAAAATGACTCTGAAGACTCAGCTGCGGTAAGGGTGGGTGGGTGGATGGGTGTATTCATGTCAAAATCCCAGAGGAAATGCAAAGTCTTAATTCCAATTATGAGACAAAATATTACCTCTTATTAAGGAAATATCGAGCTTCAACAGGCACAAGAATATGGCTTATTTTTGCAGGAATGATGATGGAGAAGGAGAGGAGGGTGACCATTCCGGTACAAAGAGCCTTCCTAATTTTTCTGGAATTGTGGTCTTTCATACAGACCCATTATCTATGAGGTGGTCTTCCTGCTTCCCTAGCTTGGCATGGAGCCCTTTAGGGAAACCTTGGGTGTGTGGAGAAGGCCGTCTTCTAAGCAGGACCCACCTGTGTGGATAGATAATGAATACTACTGAGGACCTAGTGAGTGCCGGGTTTCCAGCCCCACGCTGGTAAAATAACGCTAAACCCTATGCACATAAGTTGTGGGCATGTTTCTTTCTTTCTTGGACTTTTCCAAAATGAAAATGACTTTGCTGTTGTTTACGATAATAAAGAAAATACATATTACAGAGAAAATTCAAAAAATACAAAGAAGAATTAAAAAAAAAAGTGGTTACTTTTCTTAGCATTCTGAAAAAATGAAGGTAAGACCAACCACCTCACAAGGAGAGACCACCTGTGAAAATGCCTCCCACAGAGTAGGTCCTTAAAAGCGAGGGTGGAGGGGCGTCTGGGTAACTCCAACTCCTGATTCCAGCTCAGGTCAGGAGCTTGGGGTTGTGAGATCGAGTCCCACCTCAGGTTCCACACTCAGTGGGGAGTCTGCTTGAGATTCTCTCTCTCCCTCTCCTACAGCCCCTCCCTCTGCTCGCTGTCTCTCTCTCTCCCTCAAATAAATAAATAAACCTTAAAAAACAAAAACAAAACCAGGCAAGGGTGGTGGAGTTATAACAAATGGAGCTTAAGCTTCAGGCTTCTGCAACAGCATGAGCTCCGGTTCAAGGCCCCTAGCGATTTGCTCCCTCTGTCATCAATTTTTGTGAAAATGGTAACTGCGATTTACTTGTGTATTCTTTTTTTCAAGGGTCACAAAAATTCTGGAAGGGCTCCTCCTGGAAAACACTGTGGTCCTTTCCTTCCCTTGCTACATAGCGGGAACTCGTTTTGCATCCACCAGGAAGGGTCCGTGGAGGCATCCGAGGCCGCCATGACTTGGCACCATTGCTCAGCCCCCGAGACAGAGCTCATTTTACCTTTCCCTTGAGGAGGAGAGACTCAGGCAGTCTTCGTTCACGACGGCCGCTCATTCGTTCTTCAGAGCCGTCAAAATGGCCGGCCCCTTCCTGGGGCGAGAACATGGCGCCGGCAGCCTGCTGAGCCGTGCGCTTCATAAATTTAAGAAGAGCGCGTTCCCTGCCTTCTCCATTGCCCGCAGACAACAACTGAAAACAGCCTCAGCTGCCAGCAAGTCGAATAAACAAAATAAGGATTATTTCTGCCTTTTTACCACCTGTGTGACTAACCTCTGAAACCAACGGCGCTTATTATTAAATCCTATTGTGGAGGAAGCTGAGGAAAAATGATTGCGTTTCAGCGCAGAACAACAATCTGAGCTGGTCTTGTTAGCTTCAAAAGATTGTTTGGGTCATTAAGGACCCGGGAGAGGAGAGAGTCTGACTGCACAGCTAATTATCTTCAGCCGCCGGCTGCCTCTGTGGCTCCAGTCGGGCAGTAATGAGGCTGAGGTCTTGGGTTCGGGCCCCAAGTGCACGAGTTCACTGTGCTCCTAACGCAATTAGAAAATTCATCTAGATTTCGGCGCTCTTAAAATGCGTGTCGCTCATCCAAGAGGGCCTGAGCGAGACAGCAGGCTCATCACACAATTAGAAGAACGCTGTAAAAGCACAGGACGCATTGATCTTGGGGTTTCTGTGCCTTCTTATGGATGAAGAAGAGACTTGGGGGCTCTTAAGGAGCTGAGCGGAGAATAAAATAAGAACACGTAGTAAGTATTGTAGGTTGGATGTAGGTCTTCTTTCAGCTTTAGTTAGAAGAACAGTGTATGTCCATTAACAATCAGGGATTAGAGTTGTATCAGTACTTGGATCTACCTCGGTAGGAATTTCTGGAGACAACAAAGCAAGATGTAGAAGGAATGTATAGTGTGGCATGGTCCCATTTTATAAGGTAGCTAAAAACCCTTGTATACATCTATGTATATATGCATGAACGTCTTATTGTTTGTAGAGAAACATGGTATTCTCTTTAGTTAGTCTGGGGAGGACACTTTATTTTTTTTAAAGATTTTTATCTATTTATTTCACAGAGAGAGACAGTGAGAGAGGGAGTGGGAGAGGGAGAAGCAGGCCTCCCGCTGAGCAGGGAGCCTGATGTGGGGCTCGATCCCAGGACCCTAAGAGCATGACCTGACCTGAAGGCAGACACTTAATGACTGAGCCACGCTGGCGCCCCTTGGGGAGGACACTGACAGGAGGATGTAGTGGGGAGGGGAAGAAGAGAAGCCAAGCCAAAAGAGAAACCCAGGCTACACCAAAAAATCCAGCTAACCAACCAAACAGAAAAAGAAAAAGAATATGTAGATGTATTAGTCTGGGTTCTTTACGGGAACAGTATATATACACTTATAAACATATGTACATGTATAATAGGATGTAAATATACACACATGTGTATACATGTATATATTCATACATTAAAATATAAGTGTGTATGTGTGTATACACACACACACACACACACAGAGGTGGGGGGAGAGGTTATGGGAATTGACTCACAGGATTATGGAGGCCAAGGCCACAGTCTGCCATCTGCACGGTGGAGAATCAAAGAGCTGGTGGTGGGGGGCGCCTAGGGAGTGCAGTCAGGTAAGCATCTAACTCTTGGTTTTGGCTCAGCTCATGATCTCAGGGTCATGAGATCGAGCCCTGTGTCAGGCTTCATGCTCGGTGCAAAAACTTTCTCCCTCTCTTTCTTCCCCTTCCCATTTTGTGCATGCTTTCTCTCTCTCAAATAAATAAATAAATCTTCAGAAGAAGGAGGAGGAGGAGGAAGAGAAGGAGGAAAAGGAGAAGAAGAAAAAGAAGAGCCGGTGGTGTAATTCAGTCCAAGTCCAAAGGTCTGAGAACCAGGAGCGTCAATGTTGGGCTGCAGGAGAGGACAGACATCCTAGCTCAGGCAGAGAGCAAATTTGCCCTTCTTTTGCCTTTTTGTTCTATTTAGGCCCTCAACGAAGGGAATGAATGATGCCCACCTACATTGGGGAGGGTGGATCTTTTTAACTCAGTCTACCAATTCAAATGCTTCTCTCTCCCGGAGACACCCTCCCAGGCACACCGATAAATTATGTTCTACCTGCTGTCTGGGTGTCCCTAGCCCAGTCAAACTGACACATAAAACTAACCATCCTCGTATAGCAGGATAACATTTCTGCATTTCATGCTCTTTGGTGTAATGATATGTATTGTGTGTGAGAACTTTAAAAATTGGATTCAAGCGAAATTCACATAACATGAAATTAGACATTCTCAAGTGAAAAGTTCAGCTGCATTTAGTACATTCACGAATTTGTGCAGACACACCTCTGTCTAGTTCCCAAACATTTTTATCACTCTAAAATAAAACTCCGTATCCGTTAAGCAGTTTCTTCCTCTTCCTCCGTCCCACCAGCCACTGGCAGCCACCATGCTGCATTCTGTCTCTAAGGACTTACCCATTCTGGACATTGCATCGAGATGGAATCATACAATATGCAGACTTTTGCGTCTGGCTGTGTTCGTGCGGCACGTGTTTGAAATTCATCCACACTGTAGCATGTATCAATACTTTCTTCCTTTCCTGGGCTAAATAATATTCCTTTATTTAGGGGTATGAATTATTGGGGTATGAATACACACAATTGATTAATGCATTCACTCACTGATGGATGTTTGGGATGTTTCCACCTGTTGACAGTGAAAAGTTTTGCTTTGAACAGGTACATACATGCACTTGTTTGAGAACTTGCTTTCAATTTTGGGGGGTATATACTTAGGAGTGGAATTGCTGGGTCATATGGTAATTTTTTATTTTTTATTTTTAGTTCAGTTTTATTTTATTTAAAATAAATTCAATTGATTAACATATAATGTATTATTGGTTTCAGAGGTGGAGGTCAGTGATTCATCAGTCTCATACAATACCCAGTGCTCATTATATCCTGCGTGCTCCTTAATGTCCAGCACCTGGTATCCCATCCCCCAGCCCCCCGCCTTCCAGCAACCCTCCGTTTGTTTCCTAAGATTGAGCCTCTTATGATTTGTCTCCCTTTCTGATTTCATCTTGTTTTACTTTTTCCTCTCCTCCGATCATATGGCAATTCTATGTTTAATTTTTAAGGAATGATCCAACTGTTTTCATCACTCCAACTGTTTTCCAGAGTGGTTGAACCATTTCGCGTTCTCACCAGGAATATAGGGTGGCCCAACAGGATTTTTAAAAATTTAAATAAATAAATAAAAGGAAGGCACTAGAGAGGTCATAAATTCTCAGAGCTCATTAAGGGCAGTGTTCACAGGAGGCACAGTGGTGTCAGTGGGGTGAAAATTACCTTTGGCCTTGGGCCAATTCCTGAGTTACATGGAGCCTCGGTTTCCTCACTGGTGAAACACAGAGACCACGACATCACAGAGCGCTTGACTATTAAGTGAAGACATGAGAAGGCTACTCGCTGGCACAGGGTAGACAAGAGTTGGCTGAACGTCAACATCCTTTATGAACAGGAGCATTCAGTGAAGTTGAAAAGGTAGTGGAAACCATGATGGACATACGAATGATGATCCCCCCTGAAAGGGAGAGTTTCCGAAGACAACGCATCTCTGAAAAGTATGATTTCAACAAGAAGAGGACGCCCATGGTGGAGGCAGAGTGCCACACGGTGTTAAAAAAGCACAGCCTTTGAAACCAGACGGTTCTGGGTCTTCAAACTAGCTTTGTTTCGAAGTAGTCAGAATTCCTTCCACCACAAATGACAAGAACCCAACTCAAACAGCCCTTGCAAAGGAGATCTGCTGACTATGGCAGAGCTTCCCAAAGAGGGTGTTGTGCATGAGTTATAGGTGGGCAGTGGTATTCCTCCCCTTGGCCCTGGGGAGCGGGTGGGGTCTGCTGGGGCTGGCACCTTGACACAGAACATGTAAAACTGGTCACTCTGCTTTCCCACTATAAATCTGCTATCTCATGTGACAGTGGCTCTCAGGGGCACCTATCCTCACATCCCAGGGTTGGAAAAGTAAGAAGGCTTGTTCCACCAGGACACAGGTAGAAAAATCCCAGGGATAGTCTGATTAGCATGGTTTGCATCATGTGTTCCTGTTTCCCACCAGTTCCCAAGACCAGGACACTGGGTATATCAACCGGCCCAGCTTGGGTCAGCAGTTCCATCCCTTGTAACCATAAAGATGGGATCATTTAAAAAAATGGAAGCCCCCATATCTAGGGAGGGAAGGGGAAAGAATGCCTCCTCAAAAGGAGATGAACACAAATTTTAATGAGACCTAATTTATTAAAAATTTTTATGGTTTGAGCTTTTGGTGTCATGTCTAAAAACTCTTTTCCTAGCTCTAGGATCCAAAAATTTTTTCCTAGTTTTTTTTTTTTTCTGCAAGTGTTAGAGCTTTCCATTTTGCATTTAAATTCATGATCCATTTTTTAATTAATTTTTGTATTCAGTGTGAACTTCATTTTTTTGTCTCTGGATGTCCAATTTTCCAACATCGTTTGTTAAAAACACTGTTCCTCCTCCATTGAATTGATTTGTTCCTTTCCTAAAAATTAATTGGATGCATTGCATTGATCTATTTTTGGGTTCTCTTTTCTCTTCTATCGATCTATGTGCCTCTTCCTCTTTCAGTACTGTGCAGTCTTGGTTACAAAGACTATGTACTAAGTCTTAACATCAGGAAGGGTATTTCCTCCCACTTAATTCTTCTTTTTCAGAGTGGTGTTAGCTATTCTAGTCATTCCATAGAGTTCTAGCCATTCCGTATAATCTTTGTCATTCCATATAAATTTTAGAATTGGATTGTCTATATCTGCAAAAAAAACTTGCTGAGGTTTTTATAGGAACTATGTTGAATCTACAAATATTTTGGGGTGAATCGATATCTTTCCTATAGCGAATCTTTCAATTCATTAGTACCTAAGACCTCTCCATTTATTTAGATCTTCTTTTACTTATTTCGACCACGTGTTGTGATTTTCAGCATACAGATCCTATCCTGTTTTGTGCTGCAAAGGACCCTGTTAAGAGGGTGAAAGATAAGTTCTTGGCTGGGAGAAGTATTTGCAAATCACATGTCTCACAAAGATCTCATACCTGTGATATATAAAACCTGACAGTAAAAGAAACCACACAAATGACAAATTACAATCCAATTGTAACTTAGGCAAAACATAAAAATGGATGTTTCACCAAACGGGAGTGGGAAAGGCAAATAAGCATGCGAGAAAAGATGTTCGACGTCATCAGCCGCGTCATAGTTTAGTACACACAAGCGTGGATCATGCACAGACACTAATAAACTGAGCGTTCATGCTGACGGCTTAGTGTGGGAGAATTAGATGTGTTCATGTTGGCCACTGATGACAAAGATAGAATCAAGTGTCAGGTCAAAATGGTGTGTTTTTACCACATAGGAAGGCTATATTGTTTTCTCCAGAGGCATATGCCGAATTTATAACAATGTAAAAACTATCCGCCTCACGGTACATATATTCCTTTTCAAAAATGTGTTAAGTACATAAGAGCTAGTTTAACCTGTTTTTTAGGGTAGCAGATGCTAGTTTTCATATTTTCTAATATTTATCCCTAATGATCCCCTTAATCTTACTATGCTGTTATTTTGATCATAAAACTCTCGTGGTTTCTCCAATTTCTTCTGACTTATTTAACCATATTGCACCAAGCCACAATTCTTTTTTTTTAAAAATATTTTATTTATTATTTATTTGACAGACAGAGATCACAAGTAGGCAGGAGACAGGCAGAGAAGAGGAAGAGAAGCAGGCTCCCCGCAGAGAGCCGGACGTGGGGCTTGATCTCAGGACCCTGGGATCATGACCTGAGCCGAAGGCAGAGGCCAGGCCACAATTCTAATGGGAATGGACAGAACCCATGATCTAAACACTACTTTAATGGGTGCCTGGGTAGCTCAGTCAGTTAAGCATCTGCCTTCAGCTCAGGACCTGGTCCCAGGGTCCTGGGATCGAGTCCACGTCGGGCTCCCTGCTCAGCTCAGCAGGGGGTCTGCTTCTTTCTCTTCTCCTGCCCTTCCTCCACTGCTCGTGCTGTCTCCCTCTCTCTCTGCATCTCTCAAATAAATAAAATCTTTTAAACCTCCCCCATAGGGCGCCTGGGTGGCTCAGTGGGTTAAGCCGCTGCCTTCGGCTCAGGTCGTGATCTCGGGGTCCTGGGATCAAGTCCCGCATCGGGCTCTCTGCTCAGCAGGGAGCCTGCTTCCCTCTCTCTCTCTGCCTGCCTCTCTGCCTACTTGTGATTTCTCTCTGTCAATAAAATAAATTGAAAAAAAAAATCTTTAAACCTCCCCCATAAAACCCACATTCCTTTAGAGAATAATACTAGTACATCTTCCAAATCCTGCCATTTAATAATCAGTGTATGTGCGGTTCAAATAGCAATGAATTATTTGCCATATATTTATTGAAGGTCAAATAATTAGTTGGTGTTTATCATGCACTGACTATATAGAAAGGGATTTTAAGAAATCCTCCAATGTGGAAAATTTTCAAAATAATTTTGCATAAGGAGCGGCTCAGGCCTCAAGCTTTACCAGCTTTATGTTGTTAATCAGATTATTTGTCCCAACACTGAAGAAGGATCAGAAATGATACACTCCAAATGCACTGACAATGAGCTCGGGAAAGGACTATTCCACTAGAGAATTACCCGCTATCCTTTTGGCCCCAAGGGCTCGGATTATTCACATTAGCCTGTATTTCTTGCCCATTTTTGCTCTGGAAGTTGGCCATAGAAGGATGAAAGTAGAATTCTGATGCCACAGGAAATGGCGACCATCTGGTATACCTGATGTCTGAAGAGAAGAAAAGGCCCTCACGTTGAGGTATTTCTAACAGAATTGGTATATTCTTTTTTTATTTTTTCAAAGATTTTATTCATTTATTTTATTTTAGAGAAAAAGAGAGAGGGAGGGAGCATGAGGGAGTAACAGGATGGGGGAGGGGCAGAGGGAGCGCGAGAAGCCGCCTTCCCACTGAGCAAGGATCCCAACCCGGTACTTGATCCCAGGACCCTGAGATCATGCCGTGAAGCAAAGGCAGACACTTCACCGACTGAGCCACCCAGGTACCCCTGGAATTGGTAGTTTCTTTAGAAACAGCTTCAAATACGTTAGTATTTCTCCCCCAAGATGATGCAACTCAGAGTCCTTGTGGTTTTAACTTTTGAAGTCATGATGTTCCTCTGCTGCCCCCTCAAGGTTCTCCGATTTTTCTCTAGAAGGACAAAATTTTAAATAACCAAATACACCACCCAAAATAGGATATAAAAATCACCCGTAAGCTGCTCATAAGGCAAACTGATAGTCTCAATTATTAAAAACCAGTGATATTATCTTTCACAGACTTACTTCGTGGGGGGGCTATTTACTTCCTACTCGCACCTTTCAGGATGACAAACCTTTAAGACATATAATTACAAGATATTTTGGCATACATTTTAAGGTTAAACAGCAAAACCTTTTTTTGGATATCTAATATCTTAAGTTTTAGGACATGCACAGTACACATGAGTCACAAATTCCAACTTGATTATTTTTTCACTGCGTCCACCATCAACCTATCAACTCCGTTTTTTTCTGAGATAAAAGAATTTTCCAGAATTGTACTAGGCTTGAAGGGCCTGGGGTTGGGCAGGGGGGCGGGTGGGGGCGTGGGCGGGCCCACTGTGCACCTGTGACTTCCAGCGCTGTGTGCGCCTGACCTCACTTAGGACCCTGCCAAGTGGGTCTTTATTTTCCCACTTCCCCAGTTGGTAGACTTGGCATCCACAAGCCAAGTACATTTTCCAAATCCCCCCACTTAATAACAATGTGTGTGCGATTCAAATACCTTCAAAGTCCCTGCTCTTTCCCGCACGGCATGCTAGTCCTGCGAGAAAACACGCATCCGTTCCCTCTTCCACTTAGGCTCTGGCTTTCCATCCACGCCTCCTTTCGAGCAGTTCATGGAGCACCTGCTCTTCGGGGGCTGCCAAGAGAAGAGCAGAAATCCCTCCGGTCTGGAAGGCTGCACGACAGCGTAAATGCACGTCATACTACCTGACTACACCCTTTGCAAAATGGCTCAGATGCTAACTTTGACGTTCTGTGATTATACCGCAACTAAAAAAAACAAAATTAGAAAAAAAATGAGTCACAGAATAAAATATCGGTTATGTAGAGATGTTGGAAGGCTGAAAGAGGAAGAAAGGGGATACTGAAATGTCGGTACTTTCAGAAATGAGCCACGGTGCCCGGGGCGGGCGAAAGCGAGAAGTTATGCTCTGGGAAGCAGGTGGCTGCCCAGGGCCAGCCAGAACCAGAGCTCAGGGGGTGCTGGGAGCTGGGAAGGGGAGGATGTCCCTTCTCCTCTCCCTGCCCCATCTCCCACTGGGCCTCCCATCCGTAGGATCCAAACAGAGGCCAGCTGGCCAGGGAGACCTGCAAAGGCACTGGGGCCAAGTCCCAGCCCCAGTGTGGGAGAGTGGAGCTTGGAGCCAAGAGACTGGGCTGGAGGGTCCAGCACAACTGGTGGATTTGCAGCCTGGATGTTCTGTTAGGTAATAGGGCGGTAATGGGAAGTTTCCTGACAGTGAGGATACTGTGGTATTTACGGACATGTCCTTATTCTTAGGAAATGCATGCCGAAACGTTAAGGAATGAGGGGTTAGGATTCTGTAACTTTTGCTAAAGATAAGATTGTTTGTGACACAGGAGGGCAAGGCAGACTGTATTCAGGGAGAGCACGGCGACAGGTGTAGGGTCCAGAGCAATGGGGCTCTGCAGGGTCAGAGACCAGGCTCAACGGTCACCCCCACAAGGACAAGTGGGGATTTCTAGCTCAGGGGCATGGTGGGGCTCAGTGCATGGGAAACTGGGAAGGGGTGACATTGGGGTGCTGGGGTTCTGCCTGAACCAACCTGGCAGGACCCTTGCTGCCTTGCCAGGGAGATGGGGTGGGGCACAGGGAACCCGACTGGAGGTGGAGGGGGCTCCCCCGACAGCACGATTCTCGCCACGGTGGACAAGGCAGGGAGGACCACGGGAGTCCGAAAGCCGAGGCCCACGCGAAGAGCTCGGAGGAGCCTGATCAGAGCTCGCTCAAGGAGGCAATCTCTGCCTCTCTCAAGGGATTCTGGAGGTACTGTTCGGGGTGCCTGGAGAAAGGGTATATGGGAGTTCTTTGTGCTATTTCTTACACTTACCTGTGAATTTGAAATTGTTTTGATATAAAAAATTTTAAAACCCCAAACCTGTACAGTTCTTTAGTTTTTGGTTCATGCCTTTGAGCGTCTGTTGGCCGAGCCATACTCTTGCCGAGATTTGTCTGTCTAACCTGACAGAGCACTCGGTGTGTCACACTTCTCATCACTGTGAACAAAACCTGTGGATCCTGTAGGACTGCACTGCGAGGCTTGGTCAAGAAAAAGCATCTCGGGGCGCTGGGTGGCTCAGTGGGTTAAGCCCCTGCCTTCCGCTCAGGTCATGATCCCGGGATCCTGGATCGAGTCCCGCATCAGGATCTCTGCTCAGCAGGGGGCCTGCATCCCCCCCCCTCTCTCTCTGCCTCCCTCTCTGCCTACTTGTGATCTCTGTCAAATAAATAAATAAAATCTTTTAAAAAAGAAAAAGCATCTCCTAGACTACAATTCAATCATGAGTACCATCTGCATGATTTTTGTTGTACCCTCACAGCAACTGTACCTCTATTTACATTATAATTTAAAAAATCAACTCACCGGGGCACCTGGGTGGCTCAATTGGTTAGGCGTCTGCTTTTGGCTCAGGTTTTGATCCCGGGGTCCTGGGATCCAGCCCCCTCTCAGCAGGGAGCCTGCTTCTCTCTCTCTCTCTCTCCCTCTGCCTCTTCCCCAGCTTGTGCTCTCAAATTGCACTCAATAAATAAAATCTTTAAAAAAAAAAAATCAACTCACTTTTTAAAGCACTTTAAAATTTTAAATTGTTACCCCAAACGAAAAATTGGTATCATTTGCTATAAATAGCAGGCAACCACAAAAATAAACACATTAAATACACAACTCCGATATTAAATTTTTAAAAAATAAAATGAAATGCTAGTAAAGATCATTATTTTATGAAAATGCATACTTGAAAATATGCTCCCTAATGGGAATGAGACTTTCTATGCCAATTTAGTAATAAAAGGCTCTTTAGCCTGATGCCGCTTAGTTTAAAATGAAATGAGGTTCTAAATCAATATGATGATCTAGTTTTAACAATTTCATGAGAACAAGTACTGAGCATATCCATTTAAAAGGCAAAAATGTTTAACCTCCATCTTTAATAGAGCTGGTTATTGATAATTCCTGGCCTAAAAGATGTAAATTTTATTCCAAAAAGCCATTTGAATATTTATTGCCCTGAAGGATACATACGAACAGATCGTTTTCCTTCTGTGGAAGATGTTTAAAAAATATTTTTCAGACAATTTAGTAGGTTGGAACTTAAAATTTATTGCAGGAACACAGACCTTGAGCGGGCCAATTTCAAAGATTTCTTTCACAGCAGAGGCATTTAGAGACAAAAAATTTAGGTTAGGTTAATCACTGTTGGCTTATTAAAAACAAACAAACCCGAATGTCTGGTTAGAGTTCAGGCTAGGTTAACTAGTCAAGTGGGTAGTTTCTCAGAACACTGTTGTTTTTTTTAGAAATACATTAAAAAAAATTTTTTTTTAGTACTCTGTATAGCCAATGTGGAACTCTCTTAAACTCAACCCTGAGATGAAAAGTTTCACACTCTACTGAGACAGCCCGTCACCCCTTAGAACAGTTTTTAACCCAACTCCTGTCCATCAGAAAGACACAGAGGCTTTTCATCAGGAATGCTAATTTCTTCCAAAAGGACATTATGAATTACACAGAGCAAAAATGTTCTGTTGGGGCCAAGTCTATGAACTTTTCTTTCACAAGAAAAGCCGAGAGGGGCTAGCTGAGGCTTGAGAGTGAAGAGACTTTTCCTTGAATAATGTTTTATAAATCTTGAATTTTGAACCAGGTACAGGTGGCCCTCTGTGTAAAACGTTACATAATTAAAAAAAAAAAAAAAAAGAAAAAAGACCTGGCAGAATTTGAGCCTCTTCTCAAAATACCCACGTACGAACTGAGGAAGAGAGCATTCCTTACTTATCTATTGCCATCTGTTTCAGAAAATATGCCAAGGATCTTTTCATAAATAAAATATTTCCAGTGAAGTGTTCAGGTGAGTTCCGGAGTGGAAAGCTCAGATTATCAGGAAGTTTTCAATCTTGGTTGGTCTGGGAATGCTTGAACGGGGACTGGTCCCCAGGGCCTGAATGGAGCCGTCCCAGTAAGGCCGCTACCCTGAGCCCCCCGGCCCTTGGGTTACATCATTCCACCAAACTGCCACCAGCCCTCCCCACCACAGATCAGAAGCAGCCTTTGGAGCATCCAAGAGAAACTATTTGGAAATAATGCTGTCCATTCTAGTTAGCTCAGGTAAAGGCCAGATTTGCAAAGGTTTGCAAAGAAAACAGGCCCAGGCAAGAAACCAGTGGTCTAGTACACCAACGTGGAATGGGGCTGAAGAGAAACAGCCCCCGACTGGCACATCTAAGCAGTTTTCCAAACAGCAGGAAGCCTGTGGGGCCAGTTGGGAGCTTGTGGAGGCAGGGCTCTGGGGGGCTGTGGACTGGAGTCAGATGGCAAGATGGAACCAGACCCCACTGGCCAGCCCCCGGCCTTGCAGGCCTCCGGGAAGGACTCCTGGGAACTGACCTCTGCATTAGGAAAGCAAGCGGCTTTGGAATGATCGGGGTCCCTAAAGGCCGAAGCAGGGCTTCACACTGTCTCTGGTGACAGACCCTGAGGCTTCCATTTCGGGAGGGGAGCAGAGGGTGATCTCCATTGCGAAACCAGAAAGCCTCTCTTAGTATCTTCACATGCGGTCTTCATGGAACCTCAGAATCCTTCCTGTCACTCAGGAGTCATTGCTCTTCAAAGAAACGGCTGTAATTTCAATCCATTGTCATGTCTCCACGTTAGTGTTGCTATATTCACTCTCTACTCATTTTTTAAAAGATCTGACATAGAGTACAAGCAGGGGGAGCAACAGAGGGCGAGGGAGAAGCCTGTGTCTCCCTCTCCCACTCCCCCTGCTTGCGTTCCATCAAATAAAATCTTAAAAAAAACACAAAAAACCAAACCCCAACAAACCAACCAAAAAACCCCCAGCTACAATGTGAGCTTCTGGTCTTATTTATTATAAATGGTGACCCAACTCAAGAACACTAAAAATTGTATGTTTCATTTTTCTTAAAATCTTTAATAATAAATTTGAAAAAACTTTTTATTAAGATTTTTAAAAAATTTATTCGAGAGAGCACCCACGAGAGCACGAGCAGGGGGAGGATCAGGAGGAGGGAGGGGGTCTCCTCCTCGGACTGCTGCTACCCCCCATCAGCAGCACCGATCTTTAAAAAAACTTTTTGTGGTGTTTCGCACAAAAACCATACACATTGCACTCCTTTTGGATTCCTTTTTTTATAAAGTAAAAATTGAGCTATAATTTAAGTGTCATATTCAAATAAAAGTAGTATGTAAAACAAGGTCAAATACTGTCTAGTAAATGTCAGGCTTCTAGAGCTGTGTAAAAAAAGGGGGGGCAAGTCTAGTCCAGGATGGTCTTCGAGTTACCCCTGCCCCTGTGCTTCAGAAGTTCAAGAGTTCGAAGTAAGAGGGATAAGGTGCGAGGTGGTTTCTATGGAACAAGACAAGAGCCAAAAGATTGTTTGGTACTTCAGAGAATGAAGCCATACTAAGTAAAATATTTAGCTAGCCCCTTAAGTCTTTCCAACTGCTTAATAGGAAATCATACAAGACTAGATCATAAAACTGTAATGCTCCCACCACTGTAAATATGCACCCCCCTTATTTATTACGAGACCAGGTGCATCAAGAATGTTTATTTGCTTATGTATTTAGTGATGGTTCTGTTAGTCAAACTACAACTCCAGAGTCATGATAACGTCGCCTTCCCATTACAGAAATGCCAAATTAGCTTTAAGACAATTTACTTTTCTTTAAATTTACAGCATTAAAAAAATACTCCAAATGAGTTCTGCTACAAATTTCTAACACTTGTGCACGTAACTTAATCCTTTGTTACAAAATACCCAGAAAATGTAAGAGCCACACACATTATTTCCTCCCAGAAATAGCTTGGATTCATAAATATATCATTACTGGTGGACATACAAGGCCACTAGGCAACTCAATTTGGTACAAAAGGAAAAAACATGAACTTCCATCTTGTGTAGACAAAATGAGGTATTAAAAATGTTTCCCCGGAAAATTCCAAAGCACTGTTAGTTCATGAACAGATTACAGTGAGCTATGAGCCCTGGATTGCAGGATCACATTAACAGCCTTGAACACCAACCTTCCCCAACAGACTGGATTCAGTGTCAATGACCTGTTTCTCTAGCATCTCTCCAGAAGGTGGATTTGCACCCCTTTACTTCCTTCGGGGATCTTAGCGACTCTTCACGTGTCCGTCTTCTGACTGCTCCATTAATGCTTAACCAGAAGCTACGAAGAGTCGGACCTGAACGGGCTTAGAACGGAGCTCCACACACACGAGATTCTCCGAAAACGCGTGGCTATCCTGTGACCACACGTCCGTCTGAAGTTAATAAAAGTGTGCCACATTTTTAACATGCTTTCTTTCAAGTGTAGTAATAATTTATATTAAAAACAAAAGTGAATCTGCGATTGGCATCAGTACATGAACTGGCTTTTCACACTATTCTATGTCAGAAAGCACAAAGGAGTTGTCTTGACACGTTCTACTCCCACAGGAACACAAGGTATGGAAGAGCTCCAGACACACCAGCTAGCAGGCGCGGAGGCGCCCGCGGAAAGCAATGCCTGCGCTGGTCAAGTCTGCTGTCTGCCAGAGACCGAAGCTGCTGGGCTACCGATGCTGTGCTGAAAACTGAAAATAGATTTGAAGGGTAGCTGCTACCAAGTGAACCATCTAAGATGATTCATTCTTTCTATTCCATTTCAGATTTTGTTTTAATAAAGTAATGCAAATAGCTTAAAGAAAAAATCTTTAATTTTAAATTCTGATCTATGCATAAAATTCATTTCTTTTTATCACGGTTAAATTTAGTACAAACTATAAAAATGTTAACACTGAAGTTTCAACAGAAATCTGGTTAAGATCCCTTAGAAAAATTACCGAAAGAAACTACAGCAAGTCATTTACTGGTATGAGGTTAACACATAAAGAAAAAAAATTCACACATTTAACTGAATTTACCAGTAAATCATTTTAGGCATAATATTTATCATAAAATTAAAAGTTTGAAAGTTGTGTGTGGCTCCGTTATCAATTACAATTTGCAGTGAAAATACTGAGCCGAATCTTTTTTTTATCTACCAGGACAATCCTAATTTTAAAAAACTATTGGCTGAAATTTGCAAACCTTAAAAGATACCGCTTGTGAAGGAATAGGCATATAACTTAGTTTAAATTAAAGTAGAAGATGGTAAAAACTAGATGCTTTAATTAATGTTCCAACTGCACAAGGAAAATATTAGGGGAAAAAAGAAAACATTCAAAGCCACAGTTACTACTCTAAAAAAAATATTAGCTTACTCTTGTATTAAGAACATTAAATGAATCAAAGCCAGACAGTACTGAATTTTTACACAAACTTCTTTTGTATTTCAATGTTGTTTATTGAGGAGTGAATGAGAGACTACTGCCAGACATGCCAACGACACTTCACATTCAAGGGCTGGAAGCTGAAAAGCTTTCCAAATTGAGTCACTGCATAAGCCTTTTGGGAAAAAACTGAAAGTGACATCAAATATGACATCTTCATGCTTGTTTTTGTCTCCAGCTTTTTTTTTTCCTTTTTCAATTTTTAGATCTACTAGTTTGTTGGGTAGAAGGCTTCCTTCTACCCTACAAAGAGACTCACACTCCCAATTAATAAAATTAACACTAGGTGTATAGCAAATTGTTTTTAACAGACATCTACGCTGATTAACTGATCTTAAAGCTGTTTTGTCTTAAATTTCCTTTGTCTAATGAGAACTTAATTTCACTTCCCTTTCACGTTCACACGGGTGGTTTATACCAGTAGAAAAATACTCTTCAGTGCTACTGTAGGGCTTACGGGGAACCTCTTCTGTGGTACCAGAACCCGTTCAAACACCACTCTGAAACCCAGTGCTTCTCTTGCCGCTGGTGTGGCCTTGTAGAGGAAGGGCCTACACAACACAACTCTACCGCTCTCTTTGCTCAAAAACAAAACAAAGAAACCTAAACAAAAGGGTAAACGTTTATTTGGAGTTAGTTTTCTGGTGGTGATATTAAGGCCCTTCAAGCAGAGTTCAGGAGCTCCTGTATGGCTGCCTGCTGCTCGGGACTGAGCTGTGCTATGCACTCGGTCCACAATCCTCCAGAAGTCTAGGAAAAAACAGTTTCAGAAATTTAGATTCAGTGAAACGGTCATTTAGAAGCACTGTACTAACCATCATTAGGTAGACTGTAATAATGCCAAATACTTTCTTTCAAGGTAGAGTAGTTTCATGAGTATCCTTATAAAAGCAAGAAATCTGTTCATATCTTTAAAGTTCATTTACACGAAGTTTTCTTCATTTAGTCTGATCTGATAAACCTATACTTGGTAGAGGACACAGTCAAGTAAACAACAGGTAAGAATTTGGGGAGCACAAATCATTTAAAAGACTTTGGTAGATGACAGCTTACTTACTATTCAAATCTCATCCTTTTTTTCTTCAGACAATGCAAAAAAAACCCTACATGAGTATGTGCTAAGCACCAACCGGAAGATTCAAAATGTCTCAGGTTTAGGACAAATGTTTTAGTGCTAACAAAAAAAGTAAGAACACACAGACCATATATTAATTAATTTGAGCCTTGAAGATGAGAGAATATAAAAATGAAATTGGGGGGGGCGGCGCCTGGGTGGCTCAGTGGGTTAAAGCCTCTGCCTTCGGCTCAGGTCATGGTCTCAGGGTCCTGGGATCGAGCCCCACATCGGGCTCTCTGCCCAGTGGGGAGCCTGCTTCCTCCTCTCTCTGCCTACCTGTGATCTCTGTCTGTCAAATAAATAAATAAAATCTTAAAAAAAGAAAAAAAAAAAAGAAACTGGGTACCTATTTCTAATACAGAAGAAAGGAAAAAAAAAAGCCCCCACACCAAAACCAAGACACCTCTCAAAAACTGTATTATTGCCCCTTCCACAATTTTAGCAAAACAGCTTACCTGTACTTGACGAACTACATTAGCCAGACGTTTGGCACAAGGATCTTCATGTTTAATTGCTTCATGCATTTCTCCTTCTGCAATTATACTGAATATTTTGGGCAGATTGGTATTGTTTGGGCCAAGAACGATGGGGTGATTACTGCCCAAAGAGAAGAAAGCCATTAAAAATGAAAATTATAAGGAGAAATCACTCAAGCACTCATACTTTCCTACATCCTTCCTCCAACATAGAATTTTGTTACACAATTTTGTTCTGATTATGCATTCACTAAAGTCATATTCAGTGGGAGGAAACGCAGTTGATTTTATTTATTAGCTCTTTAGTGTCTTGCCATGTAAATGAGGAAAAATACTTGGCTCATTTCTTAGATTTGTTTTAAGGGGCAAGGAATAGAATGTTCGAAGTGCTTTATAAATAATTTGTGACTTAGTTAAGGAAAAAAAGATTACTAAGAATAACAGTTTCTTAACACTATTTTTATTTGTATGTGGCAAAATGGTTTCCAAATAAATTTGAAGTTTAAAAGGATTTAGGGGCATTTCAAGAGTATGTTGGGAAATAAACTTTACGCGAGTTTAATGGAAAGAAACATCATAGTGAATTTAACTAGAATTCTAGCCTTTCATTAAGAGACTTTCAGAATAGTCATTTCCAAGGGAGAGGATCCAAGAGCATAACGGAGAACTGGTGGCTTCAGAGGCAGGAGCAGATAAGGAGTGTACAGTATCCAGGATGGCTATCACATCCCCTAATGACAGTTCTCCGTGGGACACTCAAACACAGCATTTGTGTGAACAAGAACTGAAAAAGGCATGAAGGACTATGCCCACTGGCCTATTTCTACAACTTCTAAGAAAGGAGTGGTTGTAGTCCTTAGAGTTATTCATGAATAAAAGCAGTAGTTAACAGCAACAGAGCCTATATCTGATAAATATTTAAAAGACAGGGGCGCCTGGGTGGCTCAGTGGGTTAAAGCCTCTGCCTTCGGCTCGGTCATGATCCCAGGGTCCTGGGATCGAGCCCCACATCGGGTTCTCGGCTCAGCAGGGAGCCTGCTTCCCCCTCCCCCCGGCCTGCCTGCCTCTCTGCCTACTTATGATCTCTCTCTCTGTCGAATAAATAAATGAAATCTTAAAAAAAAAAAAAATTTGGAAGACAGACACCAAAGAACACGCCCTGGAT
Source organism: Mustela erminea (assembly GCF_009829155.1). NCBI lineage: Eukaryota > Metazoa > Chordata > Mammalia > Carnivora > Mustelidae > Mustela > Mustela erminea. Next base: position 12,801,325 of record NC_045628.1, read on the forward strand.
GTGATAGCTTCCATGGCTTCCAGGTTGCTGCAATTCTTAGATACACTCATGAACACAAAATAGCATCAATAATGCCAGAGCCTGGGGCCAGATCTTGATTTCTGGTTCGGAATACTTTCCTTACACCACTGATTCTTGAATTCCCTCCCCTGCCAAATACCAGAATTTTAGAGGGTCAAATAATGGCCCTATCAACATTCTTCAATCTCATTCCACTAGTATGTGATATATGTCAATTACACCTTAGTAAAGCTGAAATTTAAAAAAAATCTAAAGCAGGGTGCCCAGGTGGCATCTGCCTCTGGCTCAGGTCACGATCTCAGGGTCCTGGGATTAAGTCCCGCATTGGGCTCCTTGCTGAGCAGGGAGCCCACTTCTCCCCCTGCTTGTGCTCTGTCAAATAAATATCTTAAAAAATAAAAATCTAAAACCAAATAAACAAAAAACCCCAGATAAATGGGGAGGGTGACAATACTAAAAGGGAATCTTCTTATAACATTATATTCTACAATGCCTCAACTGCTGAATTTAATTCCATAAAGAGTCAAAATTAGATCTAACTGTAAGGCAGCATTAACTGTGATATGGATTAACATGGTTTATAAGACAACATTATTAGAAACCTATACATCTGAGGGCTATGCACAGGAAACACTATAAAAAGAGGAAGAAAATACGGTCTAATTTGTCCTTTTTCTTACCTTTCAATCAAATCACACAAATAATTAAAAGTCTGAACAGCTTCTTCTTTATCTTCATGTAGTGGAAGCCAGGACAACCAGTGTGGCAGCACTTCTTCAACATTCACACAGTCAGGCTTGAACTTCATAATTTTCCCTACTGCTGAGATGCAGTTTTCTGTAGCATTGACATTTTCTTTGGTCTTAGAATCAGCAGACTGAATAACTCTTACCAGCAGTGGAAGTGCTTCTAAAATAGGCAATTGCAAGGAGGTCAGTTAAAACCTCACAGTTCATCCAATATTTTTTTTAATCTATGGCCCCATTATCGATTACAGTGAAGAATCAGTAAGGTGTAAGGCATACTGTGTCATTTTGGCGACAGAACCAGACCCAGTGAGGAAAGGCAGGCTGCCCCCAACCTGGAGCACCAGCACTCACTCTACTGAAGGAGACCCTACGAGGTCAAGGTCAGGAGCCTCCAGATTTACACTCCCGACCACTTACTTCAGCTTTAAAAAGCCTCCAGCTATATTCCTGTGCTACCCCTACAGGGATCCCAGTATGTCTGGAAAGTCCTATGCTCGGGGCGCCTGGGTGGCTCAGTGAGTTAAGTGTCTGACTTCGGCAGAGATCATGATCTCAGGGTCCTGGGATCAAGCCCCCTCATCGGGCTCTGTGCTCAGTGCAGAGTCTGCTTCTCCTTCTCCCTCTGTCCCCACCCTGGCTCATGTGTGCTCTCACTCTCTCAAATCGATAGAATCTTAAAAAAAATTAAAAATAAAAAAGTCCTCTCCTACAGCTGGGGCGTAAACCCCAAACCTGAAATGAACTGTGCTCTGGAGGACGTGGTGGAGAGGCTCAGACTCCACTCAGACTTCGTTTCCATTTCTAGAACAAAGAGGGCAATTTGTATGCACCAAAGGTGACAAGTTTGAGAAAGGGAAGGAGAATACAGCAAAAATGCAATATAATGTTTGGGGGCGTGGAAGAGAACTAAGAAGTGATTAACAGAGTGCCTGGAAACAAACAAACGTACCTGTACAAAAAGGACGGTAGTTATCTCCACCATACTGTGCCATGACTCCCAAGCCATATGCAGCTGCTTGCCTGACTTCCGGGCTGTTGTCACACACATATTGGAGCATCGGCCTTAAGAAATATTCTGCATATTTAAATGAGGCTGGACTACAGTGTTCTATGACATCATCAAAGATGCACAATCCCCATTGTCTGTCTGGCCATGGTCTATGTGGACACTATAAAAGAGAGAATCTTTTAAGCTTTGAATACCGGAGTATGTAAAAAAATGTAAACAAAACAAAAACAAAAACAAAAAAACCCCAAACACTATTGACTATCAGCTTACACGGATATTCCTGATACAGGCAATGAAATACAACACAGTAATAATCACTTCTTGTGAATAACAATCTTCAACTTACAACAGAGATTTAATGAACTACAAGTTTAAAAGACTCTAGGAAATTTTTCTATAGAATTTCACAACCTCACATTAGCACATACCAGGAAGAACCAGCAGCAGCAGCAGCAGCAACTTATGTACATTTGCTTCATAAAAAAGATAATGATAATGCTGTCTTTAAGAAACAACAAGAAAGGGACACCTGGGTGGCTCAGTTGGTTAAGCATCTGCCTTCGGCTCAGGTCATGATCCCAGCATCCTGGGATCGAGTCCCACACTGGGCTCTCTGCTCAGCGGGGAGCCTGCTTCTCCCTCTCCCTGCTGCTCCCCCGCCTTGTGCTCACTCACTCACTCTTGCTCTCTCTTTGACAAATAAATAAATAAAATCTTTAAAACAAAAACAAAAAAACAAGAAAAGCTGCGGACAGGTTTTAACTTTATGTACCCACTCAACAGGCTAAGTCACATGTACCTCAACTTTTTAAAAAACGTGCTGCACTACTAAATACAAAGCGAAAGTAAAAGCCAAAGCAAGGCAAACTTCTACTGATTGCTTTTCATGCATATTTAAAAAACTGAATACATAAGGCTGGTTGTACGTAACAAGGATTTTAACTGCATCCTCTAGGGTCCACCAAAATAAGTAATAATTTTATTAATTTAGCAGGGCACACATAACCTCAAATAATGAAAAGTCATTTGTAGGTCCCTGGAATGCACTGTAATTTAACTGAACTACGGAGAACCTCATTAGCAAACCTTAGACATGTATTAAATGAGAAAGTATCAAGGGCAATGCAATAAACTTGACAAAACTAAAGATGTACTCTGGAAGCTCTCTAGGATTTCTAAGATCCATTTTAACCTAAAAGTGTGTTTTCAAAAGCTGAACTGAAAACATCCCAGGCAACTATCTAAAATAACTATCAGAGAGAGGCAACACTTACAATTAGGTTGACAATTAACGGAAGCAGCTGTTCAAACCACGGTAACACCTTTTCCTTGTAGCTACTGAATATTGAGTGTAAAATGTCTGACACTTTGGTCAGAATATAAACATCATTATCATCCTAAAAACAAAAACACACACAACATCCATATGCATTAAAAAGTTATCTCCACTATGACAGTTACATTTATTTTTAAAAATTTAAGATGTGTAGAAAACTCAATTTGTCATCATTTTCTTAAGGGCACAGCAGGAGTCTGCAGCCTGCGCTTACACTGTTGACTGGGGGTGGCGTCTCCTACCCGCCCAGAAAGAGAAGGTGTGGGCAAGTACTATGCTTATTCCAAAGAGTTTTCTTGAAATGGACTTAAGTTTCAAAGTTCTGAGAGTGTTTTTTACTTCAGTACTTTTTGTTTTCTGCAAGAATGTTTCTAACCCGGGAGTAGGCTGGCGAGACGTGGGTTCAGTTACTCACAAGCTGCGGCTGTCAGCATGTGAGGCCCCTGCACAGCAAGGGGCTGACTGGTCTACCAGGATGGCTACAGGCCGCACTCTGGGCCCTGAACACACAGCGCAAGTAGATTTCACGGCATCAAGTGACTGGATGAGGAGAGAACTGGCCAACAAGCTAAAGACGACTGACTTACGTCAACCACTCTGTGTGTTATCTGTGATAAAATCTGTATTCTGTGGTCCGGGAGAAAAACAACTGATGTCACAGAAAGATCGAGCCTTCAGCCCTAGACCGTCAACAGGGTGTGGCTTAGATAGTCATTCAACAGCTGATCTGAGCTCACTCTAATCTTTAAAGTGCTAAAAGCACCAAATAAAAAGTTGTTCAGGGGTACATAAAAGAAATAGCCGGGGAACATCGAGCATTGCTCTGTGCAAGGTACGGCCGCAAGACCTTCCCCCAGCGTCCCAACCACAATCAGCTAACTTCAGTTACTTCTTCTCTAAATTAGTAAGTGCAACACATGTCAGAGTCTTCTGCTAAAAATTACTGATAATTACCATCAGAATGACAAGTCAGATGAATCAGAAACTTAAGCATTTAAAATCGTCCAGATGCAAACGATCATAGAAATTAGGTTCCGAAGGGAGTGATTTACCTCATCTTGCAGTGACTCTTCCACCTGCTCATCGTAGTCTTCATCTTGTCTTTTAACTAAAACACACCCAAATAAATGTCTTTGTAAATGTTGCCAAAATGGTCAAGGATCACATTCAGAAATAAAAGCATGGAAAACTTACCTTGCCGCAGTTCTTGATTTTTAAAATGCTCTTCGAGTTTAGCTTTCAATATTCCTCCCAATTCTTCAAAATGTTCATTATTAAGGCATCCATCTCCCATGACTTCAATGCACTACAATGGAATTGGGTCAAGAAAGCAAGCCATGGGATTGAAGGGTTTTAGAGTCACTAGTTAAATTCCACTAAGAATCACACATGGAAAGGGGTGCCTGGGTGGCTCAGTTGTTAGGCATCTGCCTTTGGCTCAGGTCATGATCCCAGGGTGCTGGGACTGAACCCCACATTGGGCCCCCTGCTCAGCGGGAAGCCTGCTTCTTCGTCTCCCACTCCTCCTGCTTGTGGTTCCCTTTCTCACTGTCTGTCCAATAAATAAAATCTTAAAAAAAAAAAAAAAAGAGGAAGAAGAAAAAGAATCACATGGGAGCATGAGAAAAATTCACTAAGCCAGTACCCTGGAAGACTAATGACTGACTGAGTAGAAAATGCATGGTATGTGTGTGTTACAATGACAGTACTTCAAAGAAAAAAACTTAAACAATGTTTTTATATGAAGCATATGCTGAGCAGGTCTTAATTAAATGTCAGGCATTACTGCTAGGTGCTGAGGTCTCAAAGGTGGAGCAGAACACCCAGCCTCTGCGGAGCTCAATCAGCACTCAGACTCTGCACAGACCCAGCTCGAGAAAAAGGGCAAGCGTGTGCTGGGAGGGCAGGCACTACAGCTTCGGGGAGGGGGGGGGGTGGTGGTGGAAGATATACGCAAAGGCCCAGCAGCATGCATTCTTTGGAAAAAGAAGTCAATTCAAACTGCAGGAGGGTAAATGGGGACAAATAAAGATGATGAAAACTTTCAAAATGAAGTGTGAAGCAGGCCATGGAACTGACCAAGAAATACAAGAAGGGAAGTGACAAGTAACAAGCAAGTTCATGTTTGAGAAAAGCAGCATGAACTGAGAGGGAGAGAAAGGACAGACACTTCTGGAACAGACCAAGTAAGGCTATCTCGGCCCAAAGACACAGGCAGTGGGAACAGCAGAGAATAGGACCAAGTAGGTGTGGGCTGGAAGTGAGCCAAGATTCTGCAGCTGGATTATTAGGTAAATGAGGGTAGAAACTAAGCAAGACTAGACTATAAGAGCAGCTACTCTGAAGAAAAAAAACACAAAACAAAAAAACACAAAACAAAAAGCGTTAAACTAAAAAAGAGGATTAAACATTTTCAGTAAATAAAATAATCTGTGATAGCACAAAAAGATTCAATTTTATTTATTTAGCTAGACTAATAAATGAAAACACACCTTATATGTGTTTTTAAAAGAAAAATACTTACCTTTGCAAAAGAATGCATTATTTCTGAGAGGACATCTGAATCTGGTTCTGTGCCAATGGCCTTGATTAGAGCATCGCACATAAAATGCCACATCTGAGTGAGATACTCAGGGCCACGAACTCTCGCACATTCCAGGAGAAGAGGCATGGATTCTGCTGCTGCCACTCGAACACGTTTTGTTGTTAAGGAAACATAATCACTATTCTTAGATACACTTATTGTAATTGCTATCCTCAAAAGATGGCTCAATCCCTTTGCTTATGTAAACATTAAAGTGCTCACTGAGCACCAGGTAACCTGTTTATCCCAGACTGCTTCCCAGGAGCTGAACATGTGTACAAACCAGACATCTCCCTACCCGTATGACTTATCGCCCATCTTTTCCGTCATCTACAATACAGCAGCAATGAGTCTCAGATGTGGAAGGATCTGGGATCCTTAGAGCCTATCTCGAGATGTTCCTATCCCAAAACTTTAGGCAAATTGGTTTCTAATAAAAGCAACCAAAGCTATGATTCTCCTGGGAAAACGAATGAGGATCTCCTCCTGTCAGAGCCTTTTCAGTTTTCAGCGAAGATTAATTGCCCCTCCCTATCTAATATCATTTGTAAAAGAAGGTTCGGAGACTTCCTCTTAAAAGACTTTTTTGTCCTCCGGCATCATGTTAAGTGTCTGTTGGGCAAAAGCTGCCATTTGTAAAGGACGGGACTGCATGAAGGACGACAACAAAGGGAACCTAGAGTCAGGCGAGTCTCAGTTTGGGTCTGGACTCAAACACTGTTGGGCTGTCCTTTTTTAAAAATCCATCTATGAAATGTGTGTGTGTGTGTGTGTGTGTGTGTAAAGGCCATAAAAATGTTTCTATATGTATGAATTATTATTATCACATTGGAAAGAAAAGATTTAACATGCAGATTTATCAAATGTTTCTCCCCAATGTAAAACCACACAAAATTCTGAGTCTCTAACCTATTAAGAAAGGTCTTAAGTTTCTTAACATCACCCCAAGATATTTGAGAAAAGTAGCAATTATATATATAACCACAAACATTTGCTTATAAAATATCAATCCTTAAAACCTGTCAGAGGTTCATAGAAAAAGCTGTCAACTAGAAGTTAAGACCTAACATTTCCTTTTTCATGCTTTTGGCCCAAGCAAAAACCATGAAACTAAAGCACATGCAAAAAACGAAGTTTATCTACAGTTAGTGCAAACAGTGACGTAGGCTGCAGTTAACACAAAGTCTAATACTTGAACAAGCTACAACTGAACTAATACTAGAAAAGTTATGCGTTCAAAAATTGTAGGATATCATCGTGGAAATAAAATTTCAGTAGAGGGACCATCAGTTTGACAACCTGTTCAGTATATTCCACAAAGCCTTCCTTCAACTCTTTAGCATAGCAAACCTGCAAACAAAATATTGGAAAAGAAATCAAGATCCATGTTAGTTTTTAAGTATTAATGCTTATTAAATAGCAGAATCATAAGGACCACAGAATGCTGAATCCGGACTAGAGATGTATTCAGAGCTGCACGCAGCGGGTGCCTGGGTGGCTCAGTTCGTTAAGTGTCCCACGCCCCATTTCAGCTCTGGTCAAGATCTCAGGATCCTGAAATCAGGCCCCGTGTCAGGCTCTGTGTTCAGTGTGGAGTCCCACCAAGAGGCCCTCTTCCCCTTCCCCTGCTCTCTCACTCTCGCTCTCAAATAAATAAATGAACAATATCTTAAGAAAAAAGAAAAGTGGCATGCAGGACTGTGAAGGGTATTTGGAAAACACAAATATAAATGTAAAAAAGAACTGTAAAATGCGCAAGGGCCATGGTGTGACTGCAGTATACACTGTCCTTCAAAGGTTCAAACACCACTCGTTTTAGTTCTTGTGCATGGGAGAATTCTGCATAAGTTTCAGCACTGTGAGAAACTTCAAACAAAATGTATCAAGTAAGGAAAAATAATTTAAAAAGATAAGGGGCACCTGGGAGGCTCAGCTGGTTAAGTCACTGCTTTCAGCTCAGGTCAAGATCTCAGGGTCCTGGGACTGAGCCCCACACTGGGCTCCCTGCTGGGTAGGGAGTCTGCTTCTCCCTCTTCCGCTGCCCCTCCCCCTGTCTGTGTGGGTGCGAGTGCTCTCTCTCAAATAAATTTTAAAAATCTTGGGGGAAAAAAAAAAAAGATATAGGGGTGACTGGGTGGCTCAGTCGGCCGAGAGTCTGACTCTTGATCTCAGGGTCCTGAGATAGATCCCTGTGTCGGACTACGAGCTAAGTGTTGAGTTCGTTCACGATTCTCTCTCCGTCTCCCTTTGCCTCTCCTCCACACTCATCCTCTCACTCTAAACTGTAATCGTGGCATATCATTTACTTTGTAAATCTGCCAACTGGCTTATGTTATTTTGTATTTTTTAAAATAATTATTTCAGGGCGCCTGGGCAGCTCATTCAGTTGAGCTTCCAGCTCCTGGTTCCAGCTCATCACCCCCACTTTGGGATCAGTGCTCAGTGGGGAGTCTGCTTGAGTAGTTTCTCTCTCAAATAATCATTCTTAAAAAAGAAATAATTTCGGCACCGAAACAGAAAAACAGTGCTGTCTGCTTACTTACTTATTCAGAGACAGAGCACCTGTTCCCAGGGACTGTGGGGTGGAGGAGTGGGGTGGCTGAGAGCGGGAGAGAGAGAATCCCACGCAGGCTCCACGCCCAGGGCAGAGTCTCATGCAGCTCCCTCTCACCCCTCAGACCCTGTCCTGAGCTGAAACCAAGAGCTGGATGCCCAAATGACTAAGCCACCCAGGTGCCCCAAACAGTGCTGTTTTAAAAATAATTGTTTCTTTACTTTCTTCCACTACATTAAAAGATCTGATAATTTTGTTTAGAGATGTGACATTTGTAACTGCTCTCTGCTTGAGAGATACCACAAAAATCCAAGATGTTCATAAATTATGGACATTAAATGTTCATAAAATATAGTAAGTACTCATAAGCTAAGTTTAGGAAATACAAGTTTAATGAATTAGAAAACACAACAACAGTCCTTTATTAGTACACAATAAAATGTAAGCAATTAACTTTTATTTAGGCTTATTTAATTGCTTAATTTATTATCCAAAACCATAATTTTAAAATTCTTTTAAAAATAAATTGTTGGGGCACCTGGGTGGCTCAGTGGGTTGAAGCCTCTGCCTTCAACTTGGGTCATGATCCCAATCCCAGGGTCCTGGGATCGAGCCCCATGTCGGGCTCTCTGCACGGCGGGGAGCCTGCTTCCTCCTCTCTCTCTGCCTGCCTCTCTGCCTACTTGTGATCTCTGTCAAATAAATAAATAAAATCTTAAAAAAAAAATTTATTGTCTCTGTCTATAACACAAGCTCATGAAGGGGAAAAAAACAACTCAAAGAGAACTTACACACAAGACCCCATAATACCACAAGAGATAATCACTGCAAACTTTCTGATGTCCCTAGCATGTTTATGTATTTTTTTTTTTTAAACAAGTGAAACCATACAATTTTCAGTATCCCGAGCACATTTCTGTTCATTCATTCAAAAAAAATGTTCTTTGGCCATCTCTACTATACGCTAAGCACAAAACAGACAAAAGTCCTTGCCCCCACGTAGCTTTGTATCAGCTGTGTAATGTTCTAGGGTACGTTATTATTATCTTCCTAGTAACAAGCATTCGAGCTGCTTATGTTTTGCTGTTGTTAGAAACAGCACCGATAATGAAGTTTACCTACATGATTTCTTTTTTTAAAGATTTATTTATTTTAGAAAGAGGGAGAGGATGAGCAAGAGGAGAGGCAGAGGGAGAGAATACTCGGCCCGCTGAGCATAGAGACCCCAGGGCCTTGAGATCATGACCTGAGCCCAAAGCAGGAGTAGGTGGCTTAGCTGACTGAGCCCCCCAGGCACCGCACCTACAGGATTTCTTTATTCAAAAGTAAATGGGTCACAAGGTTTCTACATTTTAAAGAGTATGTTCCTGCTCTTTGAAAAGAACTCTGAAATGTGTACGCAGGTGTTATGGGAGACTGTCTACTTAAGTTTGGTAACAGTGGACGCACTCACCAGCATCTGACAAGCAGTAGACTTCTCTTCCAATCCTGCAGTTTTAATACCAAAACTTTGCTGATCCCCAAGGTTCACAAACTCCCAACCATCATCATCACTCATATTCTCCATGTCTTGTGCTATTAACAGGAAGAAAACAAATTTATGTTAAAAATAATCACGGAGAAGAATTTTACAACTCCTATGTCTTTGTGAAGACACCTACTGTCTAAAAGGGCTACTTCAGGCTTAATTGAAGCGGTCTTCATTAAAGGCCCCATAACCACTGGAAGGTACTGCTGAAATTCTTTTCCAAGAATTTTGCACATTCTGGCCCATGCTGAGATCATGTAAGAGATCTGGGGAGAAAAAATTAGAACTGATTTTAAAACAATGGGTATAAAGACATCACAAAGAAAGACATTTCCCTATTTCATAGAAACAATGTTTTATTTTACACTCAGCCCTCTTTAAGAGGTAAGTGCATTTTCTGAGGTCACATACTTAAAACATTCAGAAATAACAAAATCATTGTGAACCTTTACCCTTGGATACAGACAGCATATGAGGTAAGAAAGACCAGGACCGGGTCTTATTGTTTGTTACTTTCAAGAAGCAATATTTAGTTTTTCTCTAATAGCATCTGGACTACATAAATAAAACCCACTTAACTATAACAGGTTAAGGTATGGCACTGAGTTTTTGAAGGCAGGAACCTATTTTATCTGACTGTATCCCTACTGCCTAGCATTCCATTTGTTAAACATTTATTTACACCCAAGAAACAAAGCATCCCTTTCTCATAGCTGTTTTAATTTTCTAAATGGCTAGGCATGTTGAAGACACCTCTTCTGCTACTGTACTTACATAGTCTTCATCACCCGCAAATTACCTACAGAGATTCCCAGTTTTTAATTCATCATCCTGGTAACCCGGAAGTGATTTTTTTCACTCCCCAATATATCTACCCCATGTGTGTTCACACAAATACTCCCCATTCCTACTCTAAAACAAAACAAGACAAATTTTAAGTTTATGGGAAACAATTATAGTGTGGCTGTATAGAATCAAAATGTAATTCAGCAATTATTTATTAGGTAGTGTGGGTATTTATTTATCAGGTAGTGTGGTAATTATTTATTAGGTAGCAATGATTTGTTAGGTACTGTGAATATTACCAGGATTACGACACACACACTTGTGATTTACAGCACAGGGTCGTAAGAACCCACTGTCATGACTTATACCAGACGTGCAGTATGAGCAGGGCTCAGGCTGAGTGGGGCTGGGGGGTGAGTCCTAAGTGAAACGAATGTTTGTTCACAGGCAGAAAGAAAAAAGCAGAGCATGTGCTAAGTTTGTTAGGTTTCTGTATTTCTTTTTTGACTGGGGAGGGAAGTTAGGTGGCACTGAGAGGACTGGAAGACAACCCAACGGGGCTGTCTTGTAAGCTGTTGGATAAATGAACCCTGAGTTCAGAGAAAGACCTGGAAGTCACAGCATACAGAGGAAAACTGAAGCCACGGTGTAGAGGACACTGCTCAGGAGACAAGGGGCCTGGGACAAAACCCGAAGAGCACCAAAAATCAACTGAGAGTCAGAAGAGAGGGGGGCAGCAACTATTTATTATTTGTTTATTTATTAATAACTGAGACTGAGCAAAAGGTGGCAGGGAAGTAAAGGGAAGCCAGTGAAGAATGTCTCTGAAACCAGGGGTTCTCTCAAGGAGCGCAATGATGCCTTTTATTTTTACTCATTATTTTTTGAGTTCATTAACCCTGCACTAGCCACAACTCCTAAATGGATCAAGGCCAATGTGAGCAAGCTGCGTTACCTGAGGGTCATCATCTTCCATGTCACTGAAGTCTGTCTGGGTCTTCAGTAAGAGCTGCATCACATCTGATGCATCTTGCATGAACTAGAAGGAAGTAGGAAAATCAACACCAGTGTTACTTGTGGCTCCCAGATCAGAGAGGTGCTTATTGCTACCCAGTTTTGTTTCTTGTGTAACAACATAACTTTCCAAAAGAAAAATCTATTACATTTCCCACATGGGTCACAACCCCTCAGACTAAAGTTACACAGAAAAATTCTCATCTATATATTGCAGACTTAGTGCTCTTTCTAGAATAATGTATTCTCCAGGAAGGTCAATGTGAACTGCAGTACAGAGGTATCTCCAATGACATCAAGTTTTGGTCAACAGTTTATGTATTTCCAGCAGTAAAAAGATCCCAATCCAGAAAGAAAATTTTGGATTGCTCCTTAGAACCATATGATTTTCATCTAACTCTGTGTAGTTCTGGCAATCTCCATTGTATAAACAGGCAGTGTTTCAAAGACAGTTTTGAAAACCAGACAGAGTATGGAACATAAATTATTGGTTAGGTTCTCAGTATCCCACAGAAAACAGTTCATAAGGTAAGTTAAAGCTGATGCTGGTTTTGGAAAACCCACCAGAGAGGTTCGAATGTTGATAGTTCTGAGAATTGGAACCTGAGGGGTCAGACGTCCTTTGGATCAGCTCTGACAACTCTGAGATGCCGGGGGTTGGGGCGGAATACACTGGGGCATGGTCCTTGGTAATTATTTTCTGAAAAGCTATATGCATATAGGATTTCTCTCTTAGGACACCTGATGCTTTTGGATTAGTAAGAAAGCAAGTGGAATGTTTCCAAGTACATGCTGAAACTGGTGAAACTACACATATGGATCTTGAACTCCACATGCCTCCTAGGAGACAGACTGTACACGGGCTAAGAAAAGGAGTAGGTTTCAAGAGCGTAACTGAATTAAGATTAAACCTTAGTATTAACACTGATAAAATGAACTTATATACAAAGTAGCAGTGATAGGAGAGTAAGACGATGGGAAAAAAAAAAAAATCAAGCAATCAGAAAACTGTTTATCAGAAGGAAAAGCCCTCTAGAACCCTCAATGCCTCCACAGCTGAATTACATACAGTAAATTCAACCTTTGAAAAATCACTTACTTTTTCCTTCCCAACAGCCAGACCAATGAGGCTGATGCACTCAATAGTTTTTCCTCTGAGAAGTCTGAGTTCCTTCTGAACTGCGTTCTCGACAATATGCTTTAGTGATGGCATAAATAAATCATAGTAGGGGACAAATTTTTCCTCTGCGGTATCTGCAACTGATGCAATAGATGTCACAACTTGTTCCAACACTAACTTGGTGCCTTTCTGAATCAACTAGAAGGAAAACACAAAAGACAAGTCATGGAAATGAGAAACTGGTGGAAACACCTGCTGCGAGCTCTCAAATGCTTCTCTGCCAGTAAGCTGAGACCACCCTCCAGCAGCCAGAGTGAAGACTGTGGGTTCCAGAGCAAACGGAAGGATCCCCACGGAACTACCGAGAGTGGCAGCTAGCAACATTTAACAAAGCGCTCGCTTCTCCTGTCTGCTTTATCTCAGAGCAGCTCATGCTCGACCACAAATCCAATTCCTCTTCCAATTTTTGTATCCCCAGCTTAATGCCAGTCTTTCTCTGTCCTTTTTCCTCATTTACTCCCACCACTTACTGTGTACTTGGTGCTGTCCTACCAGCTGTGGAGAGAATTCCCTTTTTCTTCTAATCTGACTGTCCCTATAAGGTCCCCCTTAACAGCACCACGGGTGCCAGGGCTCCCTCACGAACAGTTTCACCGTCTGCTGAGACTGATGAGCACGCCCTCCTTCTGCAATGAAGACCTGCGGTGTTCTCTGACCTGGCCGGTGACGAGCAGTGGGTACTTGCAGCTGGGCTCATGCTGTGACCAGTAATACTATTTTATAATTCCTGTGGATTCATATGAATACCTGACCCAGTGAGTACTCCAGATTTTTTCATTCCCCTTAGCAACTTTAGCCACTCTCCGCAGAGGTCTTCAACTCGGGGTACCACTTCCACTGCCCCTTCTTCTGCATCTGCTCCACATTTCAGTTCCCGACCCTACCTCTGATCTCAGATCAAGGCCGTTTTTTCTTGGCTATCCTCTCTTAGTACAACTTTTGCCCACATACCTTATCCTCTTCCCATCCCATTTTAGCAATTCCTTCTTTCAGCCTTTAAAAATCTGACCTGTCGCCCATCTGGGGTAAGGGGATGCAATAGAAACTCTCTTTACTCTTCAACCCTCTACCCAAACCTACTTGTAAAGTCACGTTTGGTCCATCACGCCTGACTAACCAACTCGTGAGCTTTCAATTTGGGTCTGCTTCTTTGTCTTCAGATTAACTCATGTTCCTTTACCATGTTCTCAGTCTGTTGTCCTCTGACTCTGAATACCGGTCCTGTCTCGAACCCCTTTTCTTTGCCTTCTGAGACACTGAATTTTGTCTTCCACCTTGTTCTCCTTGAGAACAGGGTTAGGCAAACTGTCACTGGTTCACAATGAATTAATGTAGAAGAATTAAGATTCCAGGGGCATCTGGATGGCTCAGTTGATTGAGCAACTGACTCCTGATTCCGGCTTAGATAGAGATCTCAGAGTACTGGGATCAAGCCCAGCGTTGGGCTCTGTGCTCAGCAGGGAGTCTGCTTGAGATTTTTCTCTCCTGCCCCTCCCCAATCTCAAATAAATAAATAAATCTTAAAAAACAAAAACAGGGGCGCCTGAGTGGCTCAGTGGGTTAAAGCCTCTGCCTTCAGCTTGGGTCATGATCTCAGGGTCCTGGGATTGAGCCCCGCATCGGGCTCTCTGCTCAGCAGGGAGCCTGCTTCCTCCTCTCTCTCTTTGCCTGCATCTCTGTCTACCTGTGATCTCTGTCAAATAAATAAAAATCTTAAAAAAAAAAAAAAAAGAAGACAAAACAAAAAATGAAAACAAACAAACAAACAAAAAACCCCAAAGAAATGAGTTTCTAATGTTAGGCTACTTTTACAGCAACTTGACAGTAACTTTATGACTGTTAAATGTAATACCTAAAAAAAGGCTTTTATTTGTCCTTTTTATTCCTGTCAGTTTTATAGCAATTTATTTTCATGGTATTTGACAACAAACCGAGCCTAAATCTTTGCCTCTCTCCTGCAGCCTCTTTCTCACACAGTGCTGTATTAAACATCGTTCAATCGTTTTTAGGTTGCACCGCTTATTTAAGCTGTAACTATAAACCTTCTATTTGGACAGCCGGGCCTTGTTTGAAATCCAACATATTTAAAGCAAAAAGGAAATTTTTTCTCATCTCTCTACTTCTGTCATCCAGGTGAGAAGAATGGTCAACATTTTTCACTACTTCTTCATCTTTTTAAATTCAAACCAGCAGAAACTGTTACTGCTTCCCGAGAAATGCCTTTTAGAGTCATCTTCCACCAATTTCCTCCCGAGCTCTCTGAGCAATAATCTTCTGACAGTCTTGAGGTAAATCTTCTCCCTTTTTGTTTATGCCTCACAATGCTACTGTGCTAATTTCCGACAATCACATTACCATGATTTCTTGCCGCAGTTAAGAAAAAAATGGTTCTTCCAAATTTACATAAATCAGAATTCAAAATAACTGCCTTGTTTCCAAGGCAATTCAAATACTGATTTTACCTAACCTTTAGGCTCTCTCTTCTTCCCCAATTCCAATATCGGCCTATTCTCTTGTCAAGACTGAATTATTCTACTTCAAATAGCTGAACTTAACTTTCTATTCTATATGGCCATGCTGAAAAGTTTCTCTTTCTCCAGGTCTTACCCATCAAATTCACCTATGTTAATCTCTAGATAAGGAGCTGAAAGACCTAGAAACTTACCTCTTGAAGTTTAAGTACCATGATGGAATGCAGATGTTTCACTAGATTGTCTAAATATGGGATAAGTAGTGACTTGGGACAGTCCTCAGTGAAGTTAATAAGCGCGGCAGCGGCGTGGGCCTGTACTCGCTGGTTGCCTTGGTCTTCCATGGTCTGCAGCAGAGCTGCGATCACCTGTGAAATGCAAGTAGGTAAGCACCCATTTCGAAATGCCACATTTCGAAGCATACACAGAAAATGCCAACCCTCTTCTTAAAGTCTTGATTTGAGTGTTTGGGGCATTGTCACTTACCTTCTCATGAAACTTCTTCTGGAAACCAGGTGCAAAATCTGTAGCCATCTGTCCCACAGCATTACAGGCTGCGTACCTTACTCTTGGATGCTGGAATGGGTAACTTTGTGTAAGTAAAGGCAATGGGTTCCCATGAGAAACTACAGTCATAAGTATGCGTCAGATATTTACTGGTACTTACAGGATCCTGGAGAAAAAGCAAAACAAAATTTACTATCTCGTTTAAAATTCCTTCCATTTGCTGGTGGCATCCTTCGCCAATGGCAGATAAGGCCATTAATCCTGCATGCCGGTATTTCCAGTCCGCTACAAAAAAATAATCACACATGAAAGAAGAGCAATTAACCAGTACAAACATGTCACTCTGGTAGTCAGAAGTCTAACACCAAGTTCTCCTTATTTGGAAAAGACTATCAAAATATTTTTACACATTAATTAGAAAAACGAACAGAGAAATGTGCTTGACTGGGACTATTTCACTGGGGGTGACAGTTCTGTCACACGAGCACTTAATATTCCAGAAGTAGTTAAAAGGCAATATGGAAGCAAAGAGCTTCTAAGTATTTTCACCAACTGCCGAAAATGAGGCTTTACCCCTAAGATGTACCGTAAGCAACAAGTACCTGGATTGTGTGTCACATACGCTATTTACTGAATAAAGAGTCACTTTATCTTTGTCTCCGGTCACATTTCCCTTTTTTTTTTTTTCCTTTAAAGTTTATCATTTTATTTATTTAAGCAATCTCCACACCCAACATGGGGCTTGAACTTATGACCCCAAGATCAAGAGTCCCGTGCTCTACTGAACTGAGTGAGCCAGGTGCCTCAGTCACATTTCTTTAAAAAGAAAAAAAAGCCATGGAGGAAAGATGCTGCTTTTAAAGAATGTTTATTTAACAATATAATACATAAACACAGATGAACTTCATTTGTATTCTATTGCTAATAGCTACGTGATTTTAGACTAACAGAAATTAGCTAGACAATATTTAATTAAACCTTCCTATTATATTGTAATATGTAATTTCCCTGACTCTCAATTCTAAATACTTGTATTTGTATTATTGTTCCCTTTGAGGTGTTTCATACAGCTTGTGGCAAAAAGCAAGAGATACATAAATACCGAAAGCTAGTATCTGTAAAGCAATGGTTTTCAAAGTGGGGCCCAAGAACCCTGGGATTCTCTGAATCAAAACTATTCTGATAATACTGTCTCTCATGAGGGTCCAGTGGGGTACTCCAAGGATTATAAAACATGTAAGATCCCATGAGACTGAAGGAAGAAGCAGAAATAGGAACTATTTCTAAATATCCTAAGATATTTAGAAAATATTTACAAAAATGCATAAAACATTCTTCTCACTAACATGTTTTTGTTTTGGAAGAGTCATCATTCTTCATGAAAAATGATTATTTGTTAGTGTGCAATGGGTTTAATACCGTTATCTTTAAGTGCGCATTTTAAATGTTTGTTTTCATTTCTAATGATATAAACATTGATACACCACATAAACAAAAGCACTCTGGGATCTTCAGTAATTTTTAAGAGTGTAAAGGGGTCCTGAAGACAGAAGGTTTGAGAACTGCTGGCTTAAGGGTTAACTAAAGTTGCAGTAAAGTCTGATATTTTATCAGACTTAGCTGTTCACTTTGGGGAGCCCAAAACCCACATAAAGATGAACTCTGTAGTGACTGTTATGTACCTTTTCTGGATTCTGTTATGTACCTATTCTGGATTTTTAGTTCACAACTTCATACATTTGAAAGATGGCTTGAGTTGGTCAAGAAAAAGCTGGTCAACTTTTCTACTAGAAAAAATTTCTGAGAAATTCTTAATTTTGCTGTTACGTATTAAAACATATTATTTATAACATTATTAAATATTTATTTTTAGTGAGTTTCAATTACTCAACAGATCAGTAAGCCAAAAATTTTCAATTGAGGAGTGATCACCCTAGGAAAGATGCTAATCTTTGCACAATGAATTTACTAATTTAAAGAAGAGAGGCAATAATTACTGAAGGTCTCCATATTTGGTTCAGAGAAGAGAGAGATGCCTACACATCTCCAACAGGCAGTCCCTGAAAGTATGTTCAGCAGAATGTGATCCTATGGTATAGGGATTTGGAAATGGATTTTCTCCTTTAAATTTTCCTTTTTATTATTTAAAGCAAAGCCAGTAGAACAATCTTTAAAAATACATGAGGCTCATGTGAAGTTAATAGGACATACATACTGTTTGCTGTTGCTGAAGCCCTCTTTGCACACAAGAAATACATCTCTGCATCATTTTTTCTCGTTTACAGATGAGGAAATTAAGGGGCAGAAGATTTGCTTAAAGCCATACAGTTAACAGTAACAAATCTTATTAAGAGTTCACTGCCATATATATAAAGCCTCTGGCATCCAGCTAGTAAGCTGTAGCAGAAATTTAAAAGCCAAATTCTTGAACTACAAGTCACAGTCACATCCACATTGATTTGAAGAATAGTGTGAACCAACGGTGAGACAGTGGCAGCTAGGGTGATCCTGTGCATCTGGGCTACTTTCTTCATTTTAAAAATGAAAAAGCTAGATACTTCCTAACAGCTCTTATAACTTAAGCAATCTTTGATGCTGTCTCCATCCCTCTGAAGGGACAAAGAAACTGTCAATAAATTTAGGAGGGAAAAAAAGGGGAAGATAATTATCCAAGACCCAGATACACAATCACATCATTAAAAAAAGGAATACCGGTTTTGGGCCATACCTTTTCAGGAGAAGAGTCTTATATAGGATAAGAAAGAATTAGGTAAACTGCATAAAGCCTCCAGTTCTCAATGATTCACTTTGATTTGAAGGTAGTCTTTTGTTACAACTCTGTTTTACTACTTTAAGATGCTGAATCAATGGTCGGACCCTCAAGTGTCTATCTTGTATGTAATGTGCCCTATAGATATAAATACACATACAAGTATGCCAGGATTTCTGTAGAAGAGTGTATGCATTAGCATTATTTGTAATCAACAAAAACTATTAACTTTTAGTGGAGTATTGTAGAAGGCTATGTGGTTGTTAAAAAAATGAGGGGGAGCTGTTTATGTGGTGATACAATATACCCTGGGGTAAAAGCTTAAACTGAGTATGGTGTCCATAAGGTATGTTCAAACTTTTTAAAAACTGCATGTATGCACAAAGGAGGTCAGACAAAGTGTCAGAGACCAATTAACAGTGGTCATCTCTAAATCTAAGCCACATTTCTGTATTTGAATTTTTTAAAAAAGCTAAGCACCTTAACTCCATAATTAAAGACACAAAAAAGAAAGGGGGGGGGGCACCTGGCTGGCTTGGTGGAGCACACTGGATGCAGAGATTACCTAAAAATAACATCTTAAAAAAAAAAAAAAAGACAAAAGTAGAACACCTATACAACAATTTTTGATACTGCTATAAATTACAGGTACAGAGGCTGACAAATGACCAAATATTTGCTATGAAAACAATAGCAGAAATACAGAAGAGGCTTCACTTCCAATTATACGTTTTTAAAAACAAAAGGGAGTGGATAAGGGAAGATGATATGAATTAAATATGCTAATATTTCATAAACAATAAATAATGATATCTTATTTAAAAGTTAGAACCTAGATTATTTCTGCCTAGGGAGGAAATCTATAGTTTTTCCTTGGATTTACAATTTCCTCCTATGCACTGAAACCAATTCTAGGGAGGGAACTGAATGAACATTTGCAGTAGTGAGAAAAAGCGTTCTTCCACATAAGACTGAGTGGTTCTAAAGAGGACGAAGTAGGATTTTATCAGGACCATACAAAAGTTGGGCTAAGCGCAGGATAAAAAAGGCAAAGAAAGTAAGTCTCAGTGCTTGTCTGAGTTTAGGATTTAGAAAGCCACACTGCACCCCTTGAGCATTTGAGGGAGACCCGGCTTACGATTCTGGAGCATCTGCATGATGTGTTCCTTGATCATCGGCAGCACCAGCTTCCCACCGAGTCCGCATGCCATTCGGTCCAGGGCGCTTTCCCCAGCAACTGCATTGCTGCACACAGACCAGAGAAGGGATTGACCTCGCTCAACAGACACAAGAACTGTGCACCGGATACACGTACATCTAAACACATTATCACATTCAACTAAGGCTGAGAAAGACCAACTCAAGCCATCTTCCAAATGTATGAAGTTGCGAGCTAAAAATCCAGAATTAAAGAAGAGGGGGAGGGCACATAACATCTTCTTGACTCATTCACCCTGGCGTAACAAGTCCTGTGGCTCAATCTTAACTTTCAAGACTCTGCTCTCTCTCTCCCTCTTCTGCACACACCCCTCACTAAAGCTTTGATGCTTTCGAGACTCAGAGGTGTGAGCGGAGTGTTTAGAAGAGCCTTGTTATCTCCTCTCCTGGACACATGCCCTTCAAACTCCTCAACGGACAGAACCCGGGAAACTGAAAGCTGTGCTGAGACTCTGGAGACTGTCTTCCTTGCTGTGAGCTCATTTGCTTTCTAAGGGGTGCAAACTGCACTGCCACAAATTATGCACAGGGGAAACTCAATTCCAGTGTTTTCACTGACTGAAGAAACTGAAGAAACCTGGCCGTCAGAGCTTTCTGCACTGTTCTGAGGGAGTGAGTCTCTCATGCCCATCATCGCAAACGGTCAGGAGGAGCAGACAATACAGAGGGAGCTGTAAATATCTTGAGGATTACTCAAATTCATCTTGGAAATATATTTAAGACCTGTTTACTCACAGATAGGAAAATCTTATTCATCTAGACCAGAAAAAATTGCTTTTGAAAGGCCAGGGAGCAGCACATTACAGTAAGTGAACCAGAGAAACTGTCAGTCTGACCAGTCTGAGCCTGGTCTTCCCTGCAGCCCCATGAAGTAATTTCCAGTGAAGGATTACTTTCATATATCTCAAAACGGCATTTAAACCAGAGTAGGCATTTCTAATCATGGGACTAGCCGCAAAACACACTGTATATTCTGTAAGGCAAATGTCTTTAATTTTACCTAATACCTGTTACAGTAGCTTATACCAACTACCAGCCTTTCAGGCGAATACTTTCGATTCTTTTTTTTTTTTTTTTTTAATAAAGATTTTATTTATTTGACAGAGAGAGATCACAAGTAGGCAGAGAGGCAGGCAGAGAGAGAGAGAGGAGGAAGCAGGCTCCCTGCTGAGCAGAGAGCCTGATGCGGGGCTCAATCCCAGGACCCTGAGATCATGACCTGAGCCAAAGGCAGAGGCTTAACCCACTGAGCCACCCATGCGCCCCTCGGTTCTCTTTAAGAGAGAGAGATAGTATGACGCACTGGAAAGAGTAAGAGAAATGGTATGAAACCCCAGTCTACAGACTGGCTAAATAAAACCCGGAGAGATCACTCAACCTCGCCCCTCCATTTCTGAATCTACCTGAGAATGGACCTTTAGGGCCACTGAAAGAATCCATGAAGGTAATGCTGCATTCGCATTTAAGAGGAGACCATCAACACCACTGGGCAGTGACTTAGATTCTGGCGGTCTCTGCCATAGGAATCTGTATCCATGACAGCCTCTTAAATCTGAGTAAGTTAAAAAGTAGCTCCGGTGTCACCGTACCTTGGAGTACAAATCTTGCCACCACTGTCTCCTCTCTAGCCTAAGGTTAACTTGTGCGAAATTGGGAAATCAGAGCATTTTGCCAGGAACTGTGTGGAAACAACTATTTTAAGTGAGGTCTACACATATAAAAGCATTTTTCACAATAAAGCTTCTTTACACATACTTTAAGATACTCTTACACTAAAAAAAAACATTGAAAACTTAGAGTAAGATGGGGTGGAAAAGATTATCTACTTTATTAAAAATATTTACAGAATCTGACACAAAGCCGAAGTGTCAGGTGCCCACGTGGCTCAATCGGTTAAGCGTCATGATCCTTTGGCTCAGGTGGAAACTCTGGAATCCCAGAAGAGAGTCCTACATTGGGCTCTCCGTTCAGTGGGGAGTCTGCTTCTTCCTCTGACCCTCCCCCATCTCATGCTTTCTCTCAAATAAAATCTCAATTAAAAACAAAAACAAAAACAAACCCAAGTGTCCCAGTTTCCAAACTTAAGTTTAACTTTAGATTACAGAATGCAGCAGAAAGAGACGGGCCCTAGAACCCCAAACTCCGCTGCAAGCTGTACTCACTCCATTCCGCCAAGGGTGCCTCCAACAAAGCGTCCGGCATGCGCAATTTACCTGTCAAAGTCATCATCTTCCAGCTCATCTGCATTTGCCCAATCCTCATCCTCTTCGAGGTCAACCATCATCGCTAACATCTGAGGAACTAAAGCAAATCATCATTTCATACCCAAATACTGTGGCTTTTTTATTTTATTAGTATCACTGCTTACGAACAAGAATTTTAAATAAAAACCAAAGGGTTTACTTTGTCTCTAAGACAGAAAAATTATTTGCCTATGCCCTCAACAACTGGTTTGTTAATTTTTAACCTTTTTGCCACATTTGCTTTAGATCTTGTTCCGCTTAAGAAGTAACATTAAAAATAAAAGTCAAACTTCCCAGATACTATTATATTCTTTCCTTTATCACCAGAGGGTAGCACTGCCTAAAATCTATGCCTCATTCCCAGGTGTTTTTACACTTGAACTACAGATTTCTCTGTATACAAAATACAGGACTAGCTCAAGCTTTTAATTTTTACACAATAAATAATACCATATTACATGTATCCTTGGACAATGCTTTCTTCTCAACACACATGGATTTCAACTTCATTCCTTCACGGTGTTCTATTACATAAACACACTACTCTACTAATCAGTATTTTAGTTGTTTCTAATTTTCTCCCTATTACAAAATTTGCTTTGATGAGATTACTGTTCACACCTCCTTGACAAGTTTGACTTCAGGGCATGAAACTGTTACAGGTATCTTCAATATTAGTAAGAAAGATTAACTGTTCAGTATAGTGGTTGCATAAACGTGCTCCAGAAGTCTGAAAGAACACCTGTCTTATTTCATGACCATGTGTGAGATGCTCTGAGCTGTAAGAGTCCTCTGCTCCACACCTTTCATCAACAGTTGGTAACTGCTGAACTTTGTGGCAACTTGGGACACCACAACTGCACTGGTGTTTACTGACACTGAGCAGCCCTCATTAGCTCGTTCCAATTCCTCCCTTATGAATTTCTGGTTCCTACCTGCTGCGTTGCCTGTTTGCTACAGACCTGAACTTGCTGAAGTCTGTGCAACTTATCCTGTTTTTACTTACGGTATATTTGGTCAAAAAACTGTTTTAGTATTCACAAATTTAGCAATGTTTGCATCTATGGCTTGTGAGTCACTCTTAAAAAACAAAACAACTTTCTCTACTCTCAAGCTTTACTTTTAAAGAGTATTTATCATTTAGATATTTAATCAACCCCAAATTGGTTTTTATAGGGTATCTGAGGTTGGGATAGATTTTTGCCACAGAATGGCCTTTAGTCAACTGTCTATCTTTGAGAGTCCGCTGTATTTCCAGGTGAATGGATCCACTCATAGATCCATCTGCTTCCTACGACCCATCTGTCTCCCTTTATCACCAACAATTTCTACAAAGTCACAGGTGAGAAGGCTAGATCTCTACTTTGCTCCTGTAAATTGTCTTGGCTACTTCAGGACCTATACTATTTTACATGAATTTCAGGATCAACCTTATGACCAACTTCACTGGATTTTGACTGAAACTGTAACAGGTTATACATAAGTTTGAGGAGAACTGATATTTAGTTCTCCTATCGGTCTTTCAACATGTTACCGAATTTCTCCCATAAAAGTCTTCCACATCTTCTGATTTATTTCCAGGTATCACAAGTCATGCCTACAACACTGGGATTTCAGAATATCTGCAGCACAGCCACCGTGCTGGGTCCATGCACATAAATACGTACAAAAAGACATTTCTCCACATTCATCTGATAGTAAAAGAACATTCACTACATTCTCAGCAAATCTGTGAGTTTACACAACTCTCAGCAAGTTCATCCAACAATTTTTCTACTTTTAACACAAATTATTTAAAGACCTTTGACTTACTGGTCTGTGCAACAATGTTGGTATGTTTTCTTAACATAGCAGCTGCAGTCTCAGATAGGGTCACGATTACCTCAAGGGCAAGCTGGCGTTGCATATTATTGAGGCTGGTGTCTCCACACAACTACAGAGAAGATGTATTTGTATGTGTTTAATAGTTTAGATTACTAAGAATAAACAGATCATTTACCAAAATACCAAATTTACCTTTAGACTTAGCTGTAAAGCAGCTTCTAAATGAGGACGCAAATACTTTGGAACGGTATCTGCAATCTCAACAAGAGATTTGAGGACTGAATCGTCATTCTGGTAGCACGAGTCATTCACCGCCTGGAAAAAATGAAAAGAAAAAAGGTCTATGTCCAAGAGTCACTTTACAGATGTGATGCCTCACTGTCAAAACACTTGTTAAGATGCAGACAACAGAATAATATTACTGAAGAGCATTTTCACTAAATAACAACTTAGGAATCTATAGAAGCAAATTCACAGCCACATGTATACCTTCCTTTTGACTAAAATTAACTAGAAACATACAAATATTTAAATCCAAGTCAGAATTATAGTAACTAGCACAATAAGCTTAAGGCTGTCAAGGAATTCTTTTCATGACCACAAAGAATCCCTTTCCTCTGTCCCTCCAATATCCAAATCCTTGTCTTTTTCAGACATGCAGTAAATACTAGACCTTATGTATGGTACATTTAAAGTGTCCAGGGACACCTGAGTGGCTCAGTTGTTAAGCGTCTCCTTTCGGTTCAGGTCATGATTCCAGAGTCCTGGGATCGAGTCTCACATCCCGGTCCTTCCTCAGCAGGGAGCTTGCTTGTCCCTCTCCCTCTGCCTGCTGTTGTCCCTGCCTGTGCTCTATCTCTGACAACTTAATAAAATTGAAAAAAAAAAAAAAAAGTGTCCAATATTACTCAGTTTATTTCTCTTTGACATCAAGTTAGCTCACTGTGGTATTTAAGAGTACATTTGTATGGGGGTGCCTGGGTGACTCAGCGGGTTAAAGCCTCTGCTTTTGGCCCAGGTCATGATCCCAGGGTCCTGGGATCGAGCCCCGCATCAGGCTCTTAAAAAAAAAAAAAAGAGTACATTTGTATGTACCATTGCCTATTTCAGAGTGACAACTCCTAGAAGTTTTGGCTAACATTTTAACTTACTCTAAATTCAGGAGAAGAAAAATATGAGATTAGACTTAAGCAGTGAGTAACTCCCAAATTTTTTAGGTAGTAAACCACTAAAACGACAGAATGGAAAAGTTCATGTTTGTCATTGACCCAAACTATCTTCAGTTTGACAGCACAGGGAGAAGTTTCTACTGGACCCAGCAAAATTACTCTGGGATACGCAGAATACATACAGGTCTTTTCAGTTTTAACTCCTCCAAATCCTCTCTAACCCAGTGTCCTCAAGGGGGACACTATTTCTCCCACTTTTCTTGGTTGTCACAATGACTGAGGAAGGGCAAAGTCCGGGTTTCTAGACAGCCCACATCTGTGACACAAATGCTCCCAAGGAACTCACAAGACAATAAAAGTCAGATACTTCTAAAAATGAAAAACTCATTTATAATGATCTGAACCTAAAACCTAACTCACAAATTATTTTTTGTCTGCTTTTAATGTCCCATGATTTCCCCCACCTGGAAGTGCAAATTCTATATAAATTAAGAATGGATACATATTTCGTTTTGTCCAGATTTTTACCATTTCTGGAAATCAAATCATCAATACTAACTGCATTCACAGTGTTTGCCTTGTCAACTGTATCTGTCAGTCCACATGTTTAGCCACCATGTTTGTATATGTCAATTAAAAATCACCAAGTCTATGTCTTTTGTTGTAGCCATGCCCTACCATTTATAGATTGAAAAGCATGCCATTTCAGTTTATTCTTTTCTTTTTATTTCTTCTTTGTGTTAACTTAGGGCAATATATTTGTATTTTTAAAACTATGTGTACATAAGCATGTCACCTATGCATTTCAAAATCGAATATGCAGTTATTACAAAATATGGGTCTAACAAGTTGCTCTAACTTATACAATGTTCTTTTACTTTCTGATTAAGGCAGGAAAGTATCCCTAAATTAGTTAACACCTTTGGGATCCAATACTGACAATTAACCATAATCTGTTCACTTTATAGTACAAACCATTTCAAGTCCTGGGCTTAAGAGTAAGGACTACTGTCCAGTTTGGGTTTGGATCACGTTTCCGTCACTTACCAACACTGTGATTCTGGGCAAGTTTCTTACCCTCTCCTCTTTAGCGTCTCCTTCTGTCAAATGGGCATTAAGTTTCATGGGTTATTTGGCTGATCCTATGGTAATAACTTATGTGGTTATATGTTCAATAGCCATAAATTGCTTTTATCATTTACGTTCTGGAAAAATTTGAAATCCTAAATATTTTAAAAGACCAAGAGTCTATGAAAGGCAGGAGATCAGAGTTCAGTGGGGACAGAGGCTTGCATGTTTTGTTCACTGCTGAATCCCTAGCGTCCAGTGCCAGCACACAGTAGGCAACCAACATACTGAATAAATGAATACAACAGAGAACTCTGATGGGACCTTCAACTACAGAAAACCAGTAGGATACAACTATCACTCGTTTGTACTGTTTTCCTACCTGTAGGAATCCAGGTAACAAGTCTGCAAAATGTTTGAACAGGGCAACGTTATGCTCATTTGCGAGGATAAACGCAGCTGTCGCTCTCGCAGATAATGTCCTGATCTAAAATGAAGACAGTAAAACAGGTCAAACGTGCGAAATTTTTGATGGATGCAGGTTCAAGATTTCTTACTCCAGATGAAATTTTTCTTCATCAGTAAAACTTAGTATTTATATTTTGAAGTATTAAAACTAAAGATAATCACCAAATATATACATTTCCTCCCCAAGTTAAATGTTCTATTAAATTTGGTGTTAGTATTAATGGAATTGAAATTCTTTACCGATGGATGTTCCTGATCTTGCATACACTGAACTAACATCCGTTTGATAACATCTAAATAGTGCTGCTGTTGGTTCCCAAAAATTCCAGGAAAATTCCTAAAAAAGATCCAAATGACATTATATTTTAGTGAAGCATCAGCTAGAGCATCTAATGCTCTAATCTAACCTTAAACATCAGCCTGACCCAAGGGTGCATTAACCTACAAGGCTGAACATCATCTGCCCATCCTCCAAGCAATCCTCTTTTGGGGTTGGGCGAAAGGCAACAAAGAGTGGAGAGGATTAGACTGACAGCAGGGGCAAGCCGGGTGCTCACATGCTATCAGGAGCCAATCCCAGCCCCATGCTTTATCCTTATCACTCTGCTTCTGTAGGAAGGTGACCTGGAGTACAGGACGGGACAGAAGCAAGTACAAGGTTTCAGATGGTAGCTGCAGTAACCGTGCTGCCAGACAATTTGCTCCTAGACTCGGTCGGTAATCCAGGTAGTCCAAGTTCTGTTCTACTGCAACTGTGGTTAGCAATTATAATGAATACTTTCAATTAATTCTGTACCCTAGATTACCAATACAGGTGAGATACATCTGAAAACTGAGGTAGAAAATGGTGGAGTATCTACCCTTATCCTTTTCTGATGTTCAAGACAGATCTCATTTTTAAAAATGCACATATCTTGGAAAGTTATAAATCCAATTAATTTTTACCACAGAACTGTATAACATGGACATATTTTTTCTTAGTGCAGATAATCATAATTCTCAACTTTGACCATTTGCTTGTAAGTATACAGAAGTTTATTAAAACACTGTGTAAAGTTTGGCTATAGAAGATCCAGAAAACAATGGGGATTCACCAGCCTTTTCTTTTTTCTTCAAGATTTCATCATTCAAATGGCTTTTTAAAAGATATATTTATCCTAGTATACTGTGTCAATCTCCAAATAAAGAAGAAAATATCTTTCATGGAATCATAAAAGGCAAAGGATTTTTTAAAAAACTGCAGAGAACCCTTGTGTACAAAAAAGGATTATAAAATGAAATTAAAAGCTTTTTTTTTTTTAATCAATTTTACTTCCAACACAAATACCAAGTTCACCTAAAGGCATTATTTAAGTCTAAAAAGTCAGACTAGAACAATCCATTAAAATGTGTTTTTGCACATTCATGACATTCAATTTCTCAGGACATGAAGATAAATGTACGTACCAGAAAATGTGAAGGGCAGCTTCCCGCAGTCCCATATTTTGAGAGCTCACTGAATCAAAAAGGAACTTCAAACCTTCAGGCCACTGATTGTTGCCATCCTCATCTAAAAGTAAAGAAATCAAGGCACGAAGTGTAGAAGTCAAAGCTTCAAAAAATGAAGGGTTATTCTTTTCATTTTATAAGCCTCAAAGTATGTAGCAGTAGAAAATGTCACATGCTCTACATTAAAAAAAAAAAAAATCCTAATACAATTAGGTTCTTTAACCATAAACATGGCATTCTAATCTTATAAAAAAAGCAACCGTGTTTTTGGGTTACGTAAGAAGAGATATCAACAGTGGTTATTTCCAAGGAGTAGCATTTGGAGAAAAGGCAGCACCATGACTATTTGATTGGTTAACTCTTATTTACACTATAGCTATTAAAGAGTTTATTTTTAAAAAGAATTTATTTTTACAAGAGAGAGAGATAGGGTGAGTGTGTGAGAGGGGGTCCGGGTTGGGGGAGGTGGAAGGGAGAAGCAGATTCCCTCAGCAGGGAGCCCGATGTGGACTCCATCCCAAAACCCTGGGATCATGACCTGAGCCAAAGGCAGATGCTTAACCAACTAAGTCATCCAGGTGCCTTTGTGGGGGTTTTTAAAGTTTTTATTTATTTATATATACTATTGCTATTAAAGAGTTTAAAAAAAAGGCAAAGTTAGTACTTGGTATCAAGATCTTGAAGCCAAAACACTGTAAATATTACCTTCAAACTGGAGAAGATCCAAGAGTGGAAATCCCAGGACCCAGAGCAGTTCTCATGCTAAAAAGGTGCTTATTTTTAAACCAGATTTTAAAATAAAGAATTTTTGTGGCAATTTGTAGTAAAAATGAGAGACCACAAAAATCTCTACTAGTTAAAAGACTCACAAATTATACTGTCACAAAGAATTTTAAAAGTTGTAGAAATTACAGATGACTTATGTATGCACTTTTCCTTTTTAAAAAATTTCCCTTCCATATTTTCTGAATTTTTTTGAAATGGCAAATGTGCTACTCAGCTGACATAAAAAAAAAAAAAAACCAAACCTTAATCAGTCCCTTTAACATAAAGATCATGCTTGGGAGCTGGGAGAATGAAATTGCTATTTAAAAAAAAAAAGAAAATCTATGGAGAGCATACTTCGAAACATTGTGGAAGCCTTTCCATTATTGGTGATTTTGAATTAGAAATGGTATGTGCACCTAACACAATTCTTATCTGCACACTTAAACTTGAAAACAGATTTTCCAGGCTACTTTAAAAATTCAAATTTAAAGGTTTCAGGGGGTTTTGAACTTATTTAAAATAATTTAACACATTTCCTATTTTTAAGAATTGGCTGATATCAGTCAGCTGACTTGAACAACTGACTTGGCATTATTGGTAGCGGAGATTAAGAAATTAGTGTCATACCTTAATACCCAGCAAATGCACTACTAGGTATTTATCCAAAGGATACAAAAAAAAGTGGATTCAAAGTGGGCACGTGCACCTCAATGTTTGTAACAGCACTATCAACAATCGCCAAATTATGGGAAGAGCCCAAATGTCATCGAACTTAAGAAACAAAACAGATGAACATAGGAGAAAGAAAAGAAAAATAAAATCATAAAAGGAAGCAAATCACAGAGACTCTTAACCATAGACAATAAACCAAGGGTTGCTGGAGGGGAGGTGGGCTGGGTATAAGCTAGATGGGTGATAGGTAAAGGAGGGCACTTGTTGTGATGAGCACTGGGTGTTGTATTTAAGTGATGAATCACTCAATTCTACTCCTGAATCAATACTACACTGTATGTTAGTTAAGTATTAAATTAAAAAAATATTAGTCATGATTTACTAATAAGCACAACCAACAATATTCTCCCATTTAGCCCTTATCCTCATGAGGTATCCTTTTCAACCTTTAAAAAGACTGCCTAAATGAATTGAGTTTAACATCATATCTATGAATGGGGTGCCTGGCTGGTGCAGTTGGTTAAGCATCTCTTGGTTTCAGCTCAGGTCATGATCGCAAGGTCATGAAATCAAGCCCTGTTTTGGGCTCTGTGCTCAGCGCAGAGTCTGCTTAAGATTCTCTCTCCCCTCTCCCCACTCTGTGTCTCTAAAATAAATGAATATTTAAAAAAAAATCCTATCTCTGAATCGGTCAGAAAAAAAAAAAAAGCATATTCAATTACATTATTATTTTTAGTGTGACCAAAAAGGGTTTTGATTATTGGTAAAATGCGTTTTTATTATTTATTTATTTATTTATTTATTTTTTAAAAAGATTTTATTTATTTATTTGTCAGAGACAGAGAGAGAGAGAGCAAGCGAGCACAGGCAGACAAAGAGGCAGGCAGAGGCAGAGGGAGAAGCAGGCTCCCTGCCGAGCAAGGAGCCCGATGTGGGACTCGATCCCAGGACCCCGGGATCATGACCTGAGCTGAAGGCAGCTGCTTAACCAACTGAGCCACCCAGGCGTCCCGGTAAAATGCGTTTTTAGAGATTTTCCTTTTATTTCACTGTTTAAAAACATTTTGGGAGTATTTCATAAAGTACACAGTATAGTGGTATAATAACCTATGTGCATAATTTACTAATATACAAATATAATAGCAAAAACTCCCTGAGTCAACACATTTTTGCTTCTGTTGGCAAGTTTAATCTACAAAGTAGGTTTTAAGTTACACTGTGCTTTCAAAACTTTACAGATCAAGGAGGAAATAAAACTGACAATTTTTAAGCAAACTACAAAATTATTTCTCCACACAGATGTTCTGAAGAACAACAGATAGGTACTTCACAAACATCTGTAATTTTTGGCTTTAAATGCAGAATCCATAATCATTCTCATTTTGAAGAGAGTAAATGGTACTCAGGTACTTAAAAATCTTCCTTTAAGATTCAACTGAAAAAAAAAAAAAGAAAAAGAAAAAAAGAAGGCTATACTCATTTTCAGCTAGAACACAATAATGAATGTATCTGCATACACACCTATTAAATTCCTGGCCAGCTCTGCAGCAATATCACAAATTTTTTTCCTCATGCTGGACTGGGTTTCCATTTGAATAATCATCAGTAGTTCACTCTTGATGGCAGTCTGAACATCAGAAGGAAGAGTTGGATAGACTTCATCAAATGCAGAGGACAAAAGACGTCTTAGGAGAACAGCAGCCATTTGTCTAGCCTATAAATGGATCATGTGGTTAATAACTTGGGTGTCTTAGGAGAGAAAAAAATTTCCAACAAACTACATTCACTCCACCATTGATGTATTTTACTATTCTATTTTTACAATTCATTTCAAAAGCAAAAACTAGGTAAAATACACCAACTCTTGTCACATTAGCCTACTGTATAGAAAATGCTACCCACAATCTGTTTTTTGTTCAAAGCTAAGGAAAAATCCCTCAACACAGATTACAAATAGGAAAATTCTTAGCCATGATAAACCTGTCTTGAATTTCTACTTTTAATACATTCTTTTAAGAAAAAGAAATTAATATACCCTTAGGATGCTCCTTTCCTACTTCTCCATCTGGCTGTCATTCTAGTTTACCTAATCTGACGCCTAGCCTGGCCTATCTCGCTGTATCACAGCCCTTTCATTAGCCTCTTAGATATCATGCTATCAAACCCACTTATCTTTATGCTTCATTCGAGCAAACAAACATTACAAGTTTCTAGTGCCTAAAAGCGCTCATCAATCTCAATGTGTATATTCTTATCCCATTTAAAAATCTGTAAAATTGGGGCACCTGGGTGGCTCAGTGGGTTAAAGCCTCTGCTCAGGTCATGATCCCAGGGTCTGCGATAGAGCCCCGCATCGGGCTCCCTGCTCAGCAGGAAGCCCGCTTCCCCTTCCTCTCTCTGCCTGCCTCTCTACTTGTAATCTCTGTCTGTCAAATAAATAAATAAATAAATAAATAAATAAATAAATAAATAAATCTTTAAAAAAAAAATCTGTAAAATATATTTAAGTTTGGCATTTTCTGTATAATATTCCTTTACATTATTTGAAGATAAATACCGTTTTAAAATTTTACCATATTAAATCAACAAGCCATTGAAACTATAAAACACAATTTTTCATCTTTTGTTTCATTTCTGGATGGCAACTACTCATTATCACTATAATCAGTTTGGGACAGTGACCAACAAAAAGGAGTTAAGCTACACAAATAAAATGTGCCAATTTTTTTCTCAAGTCATTTTTCACTGAATCTTTTTATCTTAACTTTTGGCAAAGAGCAAACTTTTAAAGAAATCTTTAATGCTCTAGAAAGGATTCAAAGTGGTTAAAATCCTTGTAAAAGTAGTTCAAGTTTATGCAGTTCTCACACTTACATTGACAACTATGAAGCCACAATCAAGATCCTGAGGCTAGTTCACAATCATCTAATTCCTAAATCAAATCAAGATTTAAAAAGGGTTCAATATATGTTTTTTAAAATAAAATTCGATAGTTTTTAGTAGTATTTATTCTTGGCTTTAAAATTTGTTTCATAGCGGGTGCCTGGGTAGCTCAGTTGGTTACATGTCTGCCTTCAGCTGACATCAGATCTCAGGTCCTGGGACCCAGCCCCACATTGGGCTCAGTGGGGAGTCTGCTTCACCCTCTCCCCCTCCCCCTCTTCCCTATCCATGCCCTCTCTCTGAGCGCACTCTCTCTCAAATAAAATCCTAAAAAAAAAAAGTTTTACAACCAACTTGATTCATTCTTTAACAATTAAAATAGCCAACTGTTTTTAAAGATGTTACTTTACACTTGTTCTTCATATTTAAATTAAATAATCTATTATAAAAATGAAGAAGTGCCTTCTGTCAGCTATTTTTAGAGACTAGAGCACTTTATACTGTTTTCTAAGCATCACCAAAGAACATCAAACTGCCAATTTAAACTAAGTGACCATAAGAAGTCAGGTGTAATACTATGTGGAAGTTTAGTATGACTTCCATTTCCCTCATGCTTTAATATTAGTAAATAAGCTTCACTATACAAATTAACTTTAAAAAAAAAAAAAAAATCATCTCTGTGCCCAGTGTGGGGCTCTAACTCATGATCCCTAAGATCCAGAGTTGTATGCTCCATGAACTGAGCCGGCCGGGCTTTCCTCACTTTACAAATTCTCAATCCCATGTTTCATAGGTGGGATTGGTTTTCTAGACTTGGGGTATTTTGATACCTTTTCCAAAATAAAGAAAATATTCATTTAACATTTAATATATATAAGGGTATTACTTCTGGAAAGGAAAAAAAAAATCCGCTGCTAAACATAGGAAAGCAGTAAGAAACAGTAAATCTGAATTTGGTAGAGTAACAAGGTCATCTGCTAAAAACCATGATTTAAAAAGGATTCAACAAAGTGTCTCTGTTCCTAAACATCTTTAGCACATACTCTTTACTACCTAGAGATGACTATAAGCATAAAAATTTTTAAGACAGATAATACATATTTTCTTAGAAACATCTGGAAACACATTAGAACACCAAATGAATTAATTTCCTCCTTTAGAATGGTTTCATGGAAGAAAATTTTTTTTCTACAGCTACAGATATCACTTAAATTTAATATATTTTTATGTAATTATTTGAAAACCATTAACTTAAAGTGTCCTGGATACATCATTTGACACAGAAAAAAGAAATTTCATTCTTAATAGAGGGTACTCAAAGAAAACTCTAACTGGAAAATAGCTTCTAGCAAATACTAGTTCAATGTTCTGGTAACGTCTATGCAGTCAACAACAGTTCTCATTACCCACAGACCACCATCTAATACCCAATTAGTTTTGTTAGAATGTCATACTCTCAAATACTCAAGTATACCTCCTCAGCAGCTGTTGTATTTCTGATGGCTTGTAAGAGGAATGTGATCTTTGACTGGCCTGGGATATTCTCATAGGTTTCCTACAGGAAAAAAAAAAAGTTTAAGGTTAGAATATGTTAAAAAATGTGATAAGCACATGAGTGAAAAGAAGTGCAGTGAAGAATGGGCAAGGTCCATGCACAAGAAACCATGTCATCTAGGTCTGGTGGTAAAACTCCCCCGTGAGACACAACATACAATTCAGCGGAAAAAAAAGGATGTCTAGAGAGTGACTTTCAAGCTCCCTTCCACCTTCAGCTCTTAAATTTTTCTCATGTATGTGCACAACTTCCAAACTTTTGCTTCTCTGATGAACAAAACTTAAGGCAAAAGAGGGCCAAAAAATTCTTAAATGTGACCTGAGCTACCATACAGTTAACTAAGGGCTCACCTAATATCCCTTTACATCATGGAAAACTACTTATCTTGTCATCATTTTCTAGATCTGATGATATAGAATGGTTCAAGTTAGCACTACTTAACAACCACCAGAGAGATATCTCAGATGAAGGAAGTCCAAGAAAGGGAAAGAACGCATTCAAATTCTTTATGCTAATTTTTCTTTCAAGCAAAGATTATACTAAAACTTATATACATAAATAAATGAACATGGCCAGGAGACTTTCTTATAATTTCTTTAATATCATTTTAATAATTATCTAGAAGTCTAGGTTTTGAGAATTAGGGCACTTCGTTCCTTCTCCGTGAATAATGTAAAATGAGAACACATTGGTTAACAATAAAAAGTTGACACCAATCAAAAGATGATCGTCAAACTAGATCAAAATATAAGATATGCATTTTCTATAAAAGTCGAAGGATAGATTTACATGCACGTATAATTCCAACAATAGCAGTCTTTTACTGTGGAAAACACATCATTCTCTGAAATATACTTGGAATCGTTCTCCCCAAGAAGATGCTTACCTTGCCTGCTCTCTGAGAACCACCACCCCATAACCCACCTGGTTTCTCTGGACAGAAGTGACAAGGACAAGGGAGGGAACAAAGGGTCTCCCTGAATCCACATCTACCTTATTATAACTTTTATTAAGTACTCTTTGGCATCTCTGAGATAGTGACAGATAAGGAAATAAAGGCTCAGAAGTTGAAATGACCTGCCAAAGGTCACATACAATAAGCATTAGAAAGAACTCTGGTTTTCTGAGGCCAGCGGTACTGAATGCTCCCTCTTTCTGGGTTTCACTCCTGGGGGTCCGTCTGACTCCACCAACCAACCAGTTCTATTTATGCAGTGTGCTACACAGTTTTCAAACTTCTCAAACATATCTCAATCCGAAGAATACGTGCAGGGGAAAGATTTCATTATCTTCTGATAACCTCAAGTTCTTTTCAAGTACATAGGCACACAGGAACGCAACAACGCTAAGAACTGTGACAACCATTTGCAGCTAAGGAGATGGTCTGCATTTATGTATACACAAATGAGGTAATTTATGTAGAGATATTCATAAGATGATTGCAAAAATGGCTATGTGCCTCGAGGTTTCTCACCTAATCTTTACGAATGCAACTGAAAGACCGGTTATAGCCTTTCCATTTAAACATGGTCTCTCACAGTACAATAAAAATGCCTTTTTAGTCTTTTTTTTTTTTAAAGATTTTATTTATTTATTTGAGACAGAAATCACAAGTAGACAGAGAGGCAGGCAGAGAGAGAGGGGAAGCAGGCTCCCCGCTGAGCAGAGAGCCCGATGCGGGGCTCGATCCCACGACCCTGGGATCATGACCTGAGCTGAAGGCAGAGGCCTTAACCCACTGAGCCACCCAGGTGCCCCTACCTTTTTAGTCTTTGTACCTAGCCTAGCCCCCATGCACTACAGATGCTATAAATGTTTAACACTTTAATTTCCAGTGGTCTAAATCAAGTTTCAGGGAAAAAATGCTTTACTAGGATATCACTCTCAGAAAACCTTGCCCAGCTGGGACTATTGATTTGACAGTTGTACTATGCTAATTTTAATAGACACTTATAAACAATAAGTCAAATACTAAACTCTATTCCATAAAGAATTAGAAGTCAAAGGAAAAGAGTTAAGTATGAGTGACATCTGACTCCTGAGACAGGGTTCTCCCCATTTGTTCTGTTCCTCTGTGGCAATCCAGATATAGTATTACATTTACACCATAACACTGGTCAAGGATAATAGTCTGGCAAAAAGAACACAGCCTTAAAATCAAGTTATTAGCCAAAGTAGGCTGAGTTCCACCAAAACAAGGATGGTATCTCTTTCTCCTTGTATTCCTAGCACCTACCACACTGGAGTGCAGCAAAAACAAAGAACATATATATAAAGACTATATAAAAATACAACTATTCTTTCTAAGAATATTCCTAGGCCAGGCAGGTTCAGTTAATGTTGCCAATGTCATGGCAAACAAAATTTCAATTCCATCTGATTTCACCATGAGCAATCAGACACTGTAAAGCAGATTTCACCTCCCCCTTTCCTGCCCACAAAGAAGAAATGTTAGTAAGTACTTATCTCACTCATTCCATAAATATTTATCGTGAGCCTGCATATTAAGAGGGGACAAGTTTCACCTAGTACAACTTTTACCTAGTAAACACCCTGGTTCCTCAAAAATCAAGTACATTTTTCAATATGTTGTCTTCCTTCAATTAAAATCTCATTAATGAAGTTCTGTATTAGAATCAATCAAAAACAAAGTCAATGGAGAAAATAAGAATGTAAAATCCATGCATATGATTAATAAAAAATACTTAAGCTTATGTCACATAAAAATGTTTCATTATGAATGCCATGGACATTCAACTTTGTATCATCTGCCAACTACTTATTTAATTGTTTATTCATGTTATTGTGTTTTGAGACTTAGGGGCATTAGAATCATTTTCTTCAAGCATCAGAAACATGTTTTGTAAAGTTAAAGAAAAAAAAATCCTTGAAGATTTAACAGAAAATATAAAGCCCACCGAATGGTTTATACAATGGATGTTTTAAAAACTTTCAAAAGTTTTAAAGAGAGGGGCGCCTGGGTGGCTCAATAGGTTAAAGTCTCTGCCTTTGGCTCAGGTCGTGATCCCAGGGTCCTGGGATCAAGCCCCGCATCGGGCGGAGAGCAGTGAGCCTGCTTCCCTTCCTCTCTCTCTGCCTGCCTCTCTGCCAACTTGTGATCTCTGTCTGTCAAATAAATGGGGGAAAAAAAAAGTTTTGAAGACCTTTAATGTTTTTAATATATCACAATAAAAGTCTTCTACTGTACTTGATTTCACATTTGAATATAAAATAAGTCACCTTACTCAACAGTTTGGTATTTGTGTCAACTAAATATTTTTATTTTGACTGAGTAAATTACAAAGATATCTACTGACTGTTTGCCAATTCTTTAGTTAAAAAAACATTCCTGTATTTGCTATATCAGACTGTAATACTCAATTTAGTTTGATTACTTATAAACAGCTCATTTCATAAGGCAAAAAAAGAGGTTATATGCAGCTAATTTATTTTTCAAATGTTTTCCTTTCTTAAGAAGCTCTACTTCCAGTCCAGCTTTGTGTCATGTGAGACCAGGAAACTACCCCTTTAACATTTACCTTTTTTGGGGTGTCAAATAAATAATATTATACTTTATAATACCTAATTTACATATTGATATATTTCCAGGATACACAAAGTAAAATAGAGTCTAAAAAAAGTAAAAATAGAGACTAACAGT
Source organism: Mustela erminea (assembly GCF_009829155.1). Taxonomy (NCBI): domain Eukaryota; kingdom Metazoa; phylum Chordata; class Mammalia; order Carnivora; family Mustelidae; genus Mustela; species Mustela erminea. The sequence continues at coordinate 12,838,851 of NC_045628.1, forward strand.
ATAGTTGACCCTTGAACAACATGGGTTTGAACTGCACGGGTCCACTTATACATGGACTTTTTTAAATGAATGCAGTATAGTACTGAAATGTATCTTCTCATGATTTTCCTCGTAACTGTCTTTTCTCTAGCTTAGCTTCTTGTAAAAATGTAGTACATAGTATGTATAACATTCAAAATATGTGTTAATTGGCTGTTTATGTTACTGGTAAGGCTTCTAGTCAACAGGAGGCTATTGGTTAAGTTTCTGGGGAGTCGGGGGTATGTGAGCCAGTGTCCCTAACCTCTGAGTTGTTCAAGGGTCAACTGTACTTTTCAACTGTTCTTTATGAGAAAATGTGCTGAATGCTGCTAACTATCCCCAAAGTGATGGAAGTGATAAAAGATTTACAACAGGCACCAATTGGAATTCAAGCTGAACCAGACACTGGTATTAAGTTCAATAGAAGAGAGATTCCCCACTAGGCTTGACAATAGAGACTTAAGCAACTGGAGGGAAGAGGGAGAATGAAACTCGCTTACTAACTACAGTGCTGTTCTGCTTTGTAACACATGGCAATTTCCATTATGGGTTAGGATTAAGAACTTATTTTGGTGAAAAATTACCTCCAGAGTTAGCAGAATGCATTAAAATGGTTTTATAGGATCATCACATCCCTCTGATAGGAGTGCAAATTGATGCAACTAATCAATGCACATTAGTTCCAAGGACAAACGCTACTTTTAAGTATTCCACAAGTAAACCAGCAAAGACTGAAAAGATAGGTATGCATGTATTCCTATTTTTAAGACGACACTGGGAGTCTAATGTCCATTCATAGGAGGGTTGGCTGAATAGTTCACTCATATGATGGAAAACTATGTAGCTGCTTTAACAGAATCTTTTATGTGGCAATGTGAAATATGTTGAGTGAAAAATCCAAGTTGCACAACAGTATGTGTATGATAGGCCCATTCGTGTAAAAATGAATGCATACATTTGCACTAGTAAAGATATTTTCAAGGACTACTCAACAAGACACTTAAAAGTAGTTATCTCTGGGGAATGGGATAAAAAACGATTTGTGCTATTTAAATTTTTACCCTGAACACGTATCACATGTATAATACATGAATCAAAAATCATTAGACTAACGTTAATAACTGTTTAAAGTGCTTTTTCATACAGAACTGACCTTCCTGTGTATTTACTTCACATATTATAAAACCACAAAGGTTAGCCAGCATATCCTAATCAAAGTAAATATTAACAACACTGTGATTCTAAAGACATCTGTAAAACTCAGGAGGACAAGAGGACTTGTCCCCCAATTTCATTAGCTACATGTAAAATTAATTTCTGCTCTGTAAAAATATCTAGCTGAACACCCTTCACTAAATCTATAATAATCTTTAATCTCCTGGAGGTAGAGAATTCTACATAAAATAAAATTTGAAGACAGGTTCTTATGATGCACTTAAAAGAATCTAGATAGCTTCTGCCCTTCCCTTTTAGTGTCTCACGTATACATCGAGTTCTGGCCATTGACAGCCTCAGTTCAGCCTTACACTGAACTAAGTGTGTCTTGCTGCTACTTGCTAAAGGAACTTGCAGATACATCTGAAAATACTGTCTCTTGTATCCACAGCTCCCCAATTTGGAGGCCAGGAGCCAGAGGTAGTTTTAAAGAAAAAAGAGAGAGAGAGAGAGAGAGATTGAGGTTAAATTAAATGAAATTAAAGACTTAAACATATGGGGGCACTGGCCCACTTAAACAACGGAAGTCCCAGGACATCGCAGTTATGTTAGGAGACCACAAATCTCTAGAGATCAAAGCAAATGTGTCTAAAGGAAGAATAAAGGTGGAAGGTGCTTAGAAAGAAACCCTAAAGGAAACTTCACAGAACTGGGGGGTGGGTGCGGGGAGGAGGGTAATCCAGCTTCCGATGTTGAGAACGAGACAAGAGAAAGAGGACTACATGGAAGTAAGTGGAAAGGCAAGAGAAGACACACATTTCAAAAGGAGGGGATGGGGGAGGGAAAGACGGTACCGGAGAATGAGAGGACGGGAGAGAAATAAGGGTGATGGGACAGGGAGCAGCCGGGGTTTGGGGCACCGGGAGGGCTAGGTTAGGCGGAGACCGAGGACCGAAGGGCGGCGGAGCCTCCCACCGGGAGAAAGCGGGAAAGGGGCAAGGGGAAGCCTGGGGGCCCGCCCCACACCCCACGTCCCTCCCCGCCGCCCGGCTTCCCCATCTGGGCGGGGGCAGCGTGTCAGGAGCAGCCGCACGTGTGTGCGAGGGGTGGCGGGGTGCTAACTGGCGCCCGGCGCCGCGGCGACAAGGGCCGGAAGGGCCCGGGGGCACGGCCGGGAGCCGCGGGCTGCCTCACACGTGGGCTGCGCGGCCGCCGCCCGGCCCGGCCTGCGCCGCCACGGCTGAGCTGCCGAGGCCCGGCGGGGCGGCGGCGGGGAAAGGGCGGCGCGCCGGCCCGGGCGCGGAGACGGGGGCGCGGGCGAGCTCGGTTACCTCTGCCTGTTTCCGGACCACATTGTCGGGGCTGAGCAGGTTTCCCAGGAGCAGGTAGAACTGTTGCTGCTCCGCCGCGGCCGCCGCCATTGCGCTAGGCGTGTGAGAGAGAAGGAGGGAGGGGAGACAGGAGCCGTGAGGCGCGCTGGCGGGCCGGCGGGAGGGGTGGGGGCGGGCCCAGCGCGGGGACCTGCACCAGCCGCGGCGCGGGGCTGGGGGGGCCGGGCGGGAAAGGGCCGGGCAAAGGGGAAAGGGGAGGATGGGGCGGGGCCTCGCGACCCCTCACCCCGCCGCGGCCCCCAGCGCCGGCCTCTCATTGGCTCTGGGCGCGGGAGGCGGGGCCGAGGCCGCCTCCTCCGGGGCCGAGCCGATTGGCCACGCACCCTGCAGTGCCGTCACTGGCGACTCGCGGCGGGCAGCCGGGCTGGTCGCGGACGAGGTGGGGCGGGGACTCTGCCGGCCAGCTGAGGCCTAGGGTGACGTCGGGAGGGTGGCGGGAGGGGCTGGCTGGCTGGCTGGCAGCGCCGCGCCGAGGGGCGTGAGGTCCGGCTGGGGAGGTGGGGCTAGCTCCGGAGCGCGGGAGATTTCCGCGCCGCGGGCTGCCCGGCCTCCTCCTCTGCCGCCCGCTAGCCCCTCCCGGCGGCCGGAGGAGTGCCCCCCAGCTCCAGCCCCCTAGGTCCCTTGGACCCGAAACCCCCACTCCCCAGGGAGTGGGCCCCTTAGAAACCCACTTCCCACTTATATTCCACCCCCGGGGTCCCAGACTCCTCCATCTGTCAGACCCTCCGACCTCCCCCAGGACTGTGACTCAGGCCGCCCCTCTCTCCCGCCGCGCTCACCAGTGACTCACACCTTCGGCTTGTCCGGGAGAGGAGTCACTCAGCCCTTAGACTCTCCCGCCAGGCCTCCCCTCCCCTCCCCAGCCCAGGGTCGCCCTGAGTTGTCCACGTAGCTCACATGCCTCCAGACCCCCTCCCCACCCAGGATCCGAGACTGTTCCCTCTAATTCCTTGTTTCGGGGTCCCTCTAATTCCTTGTTTCGGGGTACCGTTCTTCCAATGATGGGGAGAAGTGGAGAGAGAGAACCCCTTCCTAAAGCAACACTGGCTTGCAGGGTTGATCTAAATGTTTATTGGTTCCTACCGCCCCGAGACCTATTTTCAATGGCATAGACAATACACTCAATCTTCCTTTACAGCTGGAGCTGCCCAAATCGGAGAAAGCAGTGTTCAGATCAAAGGGTACTTCTCTTGAGCCCCTACCGAGTCCAGTGTTTTGAGCTAAGGGTAGTAGTGGAGAAAATAATAATTTATCTTTGCCTCAAAAGGACACTGTTAGGGACAAGGTTCCACACTGGGTGAGATGGAGAGTACTAAACTTCTGGCAGACCATAGGGAATTTAATTTCCTATAGATGTCCTGAAGTTCTGCTCTCTGGAAGTCTACTTTAAAAATTTGCTTTTAAGTGAATGATTTTAAGCCTTAGCTGTATATTAGAATCTAGGCCAGTGAGTCCAGAATCTCTGGGCGGAGGCCCGGGATCGCTATTCAATTGTGATTGCCAGCCAAGATCTCTTCAAGCATTCTAACCCATTGGTGGAGAAAACTCCCTCAGAAAGTTTTAGCTGTGTCAGTGATGAGTTTTCTACAAGAGGGCTGCAGACCTATCTTTGTAGAATTGATGTTTCTTAGATGTGACCATTTGTTCTTATGACACATTATTTCTTTAAACATAGACCATTATGTAAATTAATTTGGGGGTAGTTCTGTTGTTGTTGTTTGCTTGATATTTATTTAGGTCAGCAGTGGTCATGTCTGGATTGTGAGGAGGTTTTTTCCTCACCCAAGATTATTAAGATTTTGGAAGTTATTTGCCAAAACCATTTTATGACTAGGTTACCAGTGAAGGAAGATGAGGCTTGTTTAGGGTATGGCCTCAACTCCAGTTACTTTTTAACATCTGTGGTATGTGTTTTTATTGGCAATGACCCTATAGATTACATATATTTGTTTAATAATTATTAAATAAGAGAAATTCCAACGCAAGTCTACAGATATGTCAAGATAGGAAGCTCGTTTATTGGTAAGGTAAAGCATAATCTTATTTCAGTTTACAAATAGAACAAATTAACAACTGCTACAATATGAAATGTCAGCCTAGCCTTATTTTAATATTGTAAGTATCCAATCAAAAGGGAAGGAGATTTTTAAGGGTAATGAATAAAGAGATCCTCAAACGGGAGAAATTCCTGTAAACTAGAGGTGGAAATCAGCCATCCTGATAACTGAGACTAGTTCTCGTGTCCAGGAAGCCTCCAAAGTAGGAAATGCATTTCCAACATCAGGCTGGCCAGTTTGGAGAGTTCCTAATGCTCAGCCTTCTGGGAATTTATTGCACTTAGAAACCCATTTCCCATGGAGAGAGTCCTGTCTGTTTTATGAGCATAATCTCACCATAAGAGAGTAGCTCAGATACTGTATACTTGCAGCCTGCAGGAATATAGGTTTATTTCCCAAGGACATTAGATGGTGGAAGGTAAAGAACCTTGAACTTGAGTAGAGTGAATTTGGGTATTTGGTCTCTTACTACTTATGGGAACTTGAGTGAGCACTTAATGTCTCTAGGTCTCAATTTCTCATCTATAAAATGGAATAATAATGGCTGTTAAGATATGATATTAATCACAACAGTTCTGACATTAAATGACAATTGGAAATGAAATGGAGGAGTGGAAAACTTTTAAGTTTTGCTCACTCTGATTAGCTGTCATTGCTTTGGGCCAGTTAGTTCTGAACAGCCAGCCCCTGACGACTTTCACTTCGGCTTATTAGACCTGACCTACCTCTATCAAATTCTGGAGGACTATTTGCTCAGTGCATTTATAACCGCTTGTGAAAATGGGTAAGGTTGGGAAAATGGAAGACTTGAAGTTTCTCTCAACTGTGACATGAAATCCAGGTACTTTAGTTTAGTGTTTTTTAAGGTTTATTTATTTTAGAGATGGGGGAGGGGAAGTAGGGCAGAGGGAGAGAATCTTCAAGCAGACTCCCTGCTAAGCGCAGAGCCCCACTTGGGGCTTGGGGCTCGATCTCAGAAACCTGAGGTCATTACCTGAGCCAAAATCAAGAGTCTACGCTTAACTGATTGAGCCACCCACTGCTCTGGTAATTAGGCATTTTTGATGTTCCTCAGAAGGTACTGCACAATCTGGTCATGACCTAGTTATCATAATGCAGGAGGAAAGACTCCTTAACGAGACAGCATCAGTATCTTTGTATCAGTATCTTCGTCAGGTACTGTTCTTGGTTTTATGGGTTTTCGTATTGATGGGAATGGCTGGAGAAGTTAGGCTTTTAAAAACCCTGTGAAAACTTCTCTCAGCTGGAGTAGAACCTGGTCTTGTCTGTCATTTCTGGTTTATTGGATGCTGAGTGTAAATAAAATAAGATTCTCCCAAATGAGCAATCTGTAAATTTTTAAAAGTTGCCCCAGGACCCCCAAAGAACCTCACCTACTTATCCTGGTAGTTGTAAGCACGTGTGCTCTCCCTATCATAACTTATGAGAGTCGTTTTAAATAATATAATCGAGAATATTATAATCTATAACTGTATACAAATGTGAGATGATGGTATTCTTTACAGGTGTTTGTATTAATAGTTAACATGTTACAATGAAAAAAAGTTGGCTTTTTTTCTCATTTGTAAAAGGGGAATGACACTTCTTCATAGGGGTATTGTAGAAGTTAGGATAATATTTTTAAATGCTCATGGCATGGTGTCTGCATAGTACTCAGTAATTATCAGCTATTCTTAATTAGATGGATTTTAGGGTTAAATACGAAATAGACCTTAGACAAGTAATTACTGTTAAAGCTGCATGTGATATAGATGTATGCATCACACTTGTGTGTATAGAAATTGTATTGTATATTTTCTATTAGTCTCCTCCCAATTATGCAGAATAAAGTTGTACATTGATGGATTAAGGATAGTTAATAGGCATTGGGCTGATAAATAAGATTTCTAACTCTTTCTAATATTGATGCTCTTTGTTGCTTAGATAAGAGCCAGCAAAAGAGATGAGAACTGTTGAGAAAAGCTGTTTACTGAAAATAAAATGCTGAACTGTTTACATTTCTTCAGCTTCCTTTTATCAAGACTTTCAAGCCCCCAGTCTACTGCAGTCAGAGCATGCCGATCAGGGGCGAGTGAAACCTTCATATTCCTGAAGGGCACCGCACACAGTAGTCAGCAAATTGTTGAACTGAACACAGGCAGGGGAAATTTGGAGTCTTTCAGTTTCTTTTGCTCTCTCTCTGTTTCTCTCCCTCATAGCTTTCTATATGAAATTCACTGAATGTCTGCAGGTGTTTGGATACATTTTAGGGAGGTGTAGAGTTTGGAGGCTAGGATCACAGGTTCTAAGAGGCAGCCAAAATGAGACTTCAAATAATGACTTTACAACGTGCATGCCGTGATCTTGCTCAAGTTAATTAAACTTTCTCAACCCCAGTTCCCTCTTCCATGAAATGGAGATAACGGAAGTACCTTCCCCCATGTGTTAAAATACTTGGCATAGTGCCTAGCACAGAGTAGATGCTTAATAAATGTTAGCTGTAATTACTGATGCAGATTGAAACCTCCAAGATTTGTAAATTTAATTCTGATTGCACATCCACTTGTTAGGTTATTATATTTTTATACTCATGTAAGCAGTCATGTTATAGCAATGCATAATAAACTGTGGTTAAGAAAAAAAATTTTAAGTTTGATGTGATCATCATAGAGCATTTTAAGGCCATTATCAGTTTAAAATTCTATAGTTCTTTGTCCAAAGTGATAGCCAATAGCCATTGTGTTTATCTATCACTTGAGATGTAGCTAGTTTGAAATTAGATGTGCTTTAAATATAAGGTATAGACTAAATTTAAGAGACTTAGTAGAAAATTAAGAATAACAATTTTAGGGCTCCTGGCTGGGTCAGTCTGTTTAGTGTCTGTCTCTTGATTTCAGCTCAGGTCACGATCTCAGGGTTGTGAGGTTGAGCCTGAAGTCTGGCTCCATACTCAGAGGGGAGTCTGCTTAAGCTTCTCTCTCTCTGTCACCCACTGCGGATTCCTGCTCCTGCTCTCAGAGAGAGAGAACCCACCTGTACATGAATGGGCAGAGGGGCAGAGGGAGAGGGAGAAGCAGACTCCCCTCTGAGCAGCCCAAATTGGGGCTCAATCCCAGGACCCTGAGATCATGACCTGAGCCAAAGGCAGATGCTTCACTGCGACAGAGCTACCCAGGTGCCCTAAATAAATAAATCTTGAAAAAAAGAATAACAACTTTATGTTGATCATATGCAGAAATGATAACACATTGGGTTAAATAACATTTAATTATACTTTTTAATAAGTGATTATTATTAACTACATTAACAATTTTTCCTATTTTTACTTGTTAAAATAGGACTCTTAGAAACTTTAAAATTACATATGTGACTTGCATTTGTGGTTTCACATGATATTTCTATTCAACAGTACTTTGCTAGAGAGTAAAATTACCAACTAGCTCTGCACAAGTGTCCTACATACTTTGTTAATTTAGATTTAGGAAGTGACTTGTCAACAAAATGAAAATCAGTTACCTTATAGGACGTTCTGTTGCTTCCAGTTTTCTGACTTGATTCTCAGGGATTTGGAGACATGGCACAGTACTTCCTGAGCAGTGTTCCTTGCTTAGGAATTTCCTTTCCCTGCTATTGGACATAAAGAGCTTTGTGAACCTCTAGAAAGTAAGACTTCATATTTGATCTTCTAGAATAAACCCTTGTATAAGTCAAGTCAATAACTAGTTAAGAACTGGGCGGAGGGGGGGAGAAGAACACCTTTTTTTTTTTTTAATGTTGATTATTTTCATTTAAATGTGGCAAATGGTTTGAAAACCATCATTCACCGTATTTTAACACCTGAAATAAAAATATACATAGCAGAAGAATTTAGTTGTAAGCTGTTTTCTGTAGAACGCACAGAAATTGAAAGTAAAAGGGTGGAAAAAGACATGCCAGACAAACAATTCGAAAGAGAGCCAAAGTGGCTATTCTATACCAGACAAAATAGATTTTAAGATAAAATTAGCTGAGACAAAGTAGGATATATTATTATGAACAGTCAATCAGTCAGGAAGACACAACAGTTATAAACACATGTACCTACCAACAAAGCCCTAAAATACATGAAGCAAAACTTACAGAATTGAAGGAAGAAGTTCAACAAAATCGTTGGCAGACTACAATCCACTCTTAATAATGGATAGGACCTCTAGGCAGAAGATGAACAAACAGAAGACATGAAAAACACTGTACACCATCTAGACCTAACAGACATCTGTAGGATACTCTATCCAACAACAGTGGGATATGTATTCTCAGTGCATATGGAATATTCTCCAGAAGAGATCACACATTGGGCCATGAAACAAGTCTTGGTAGATTTAATAAAACCCAAATCATACTAATGTTCTCAATCCTCAGTAAAATGAAATTAGAAACCAAGCACAAAAGGAAATCTGAGGAATTCACAAATAAGTGGGAATTAACCAGCATCCTTCTAAATAACAAATTGGCTGAAGAAGAAATAACAAGAGAAATTAGGAAATACTTTAAGATGAATGAAAACAAAACCCCAGGAGACCAAAAGTTACGGGATGCAGTGGAAGCAGTGCTTTTGAGAAAACTCATAGTTGCAAACATCTTCGGTAAAAAAAGAAAAGAGAGCTCAAATCAATAATGTTGCTTAGTCTCTATGAAACTGGAGGAAGGGCAAATTAAACCCAAGCAAACAGAAGAGATAATAAAACCAAGAAAGGAAAAAAGTGAAATGAGAATTAAAAAAACAAGAGGAAAAAAGTTGTTCCTTGGAAAAGATCAATCAAATTGACAAACCTCTAACTAGACCAAAAAAAATTAAAAATAAAAGGGGCTAACTTCCAGGAATAAAAAAAACTACAATAAAATGCTATGAACAATTGTATGCTAACAAATTAGATGACGTGGATGAAATAGAAATCCCTAAAAAGTCACAACTACCAAAATGAATTTGAGAGGAAATAGAAGATCTGAATAGTGGTGTGCCTGGGTGGCTCAGATGGCTAGTGTCCAGCTCTCAGTTTCGGCTCAGGTCATGATCTTAGGGTCCTGAGATGGAGTGTCCATCAAGCTCTCCATTCAGCATGGAGTCTATTGGCCCTCTCCTTCCTCTCCTCCCCCTGCTTGCTATCTTAAGAAAGAATAAGGAAAATCTGAATAGACTCATAACAAGTAGAGAGATTGAATTAGTAATAAAATTTCCCACGAAATTCCAGGGCTAGATGGCCGTATTGGGGGATTCTACCAAATATTTAAAGAAGTATTAACACCAATCCTTTCTAAGCTCTTCCAAAAACTAGAAGCAGAGTGACTATTTATTCTATGAGGCCAGTTTTAAATTGATACCAAAATCAAAGACATCACAAGGAAACTGCATACTAACATAAATATTGATGCAAAAATTCGCAACAAAGTCCTAGCAAACTGAATTCAGCAATATATAAAAAGAACCATATATCATGACTAGGTGGGATTTATCCTAGGAATGCAAAGTTGGTATAGCAAAAAAAAATCAAGCAATATTATACACCATATTAATGGAAAAAAATATATAAAGACCACATGATCATTGGAATTGATGCAGAAAAAGCCTTTGACAAAATCCAACACCCTTTCATGATAAAGATACTCAACAAGCTCAGAATAGAAGGAAACTTCCTCAAATTGCCATCTATGCAAAACCCACAGCTAATATCATACTTGCTGGAATAAAAAATGAATGCTTTCTTCCTGAGACCAAGAACAAGACAAGAATGTCCATTCTCACTGTTTCAGTTCAACATTATAGTGGAGAGTCACAAATAGTGGGATCTTGTATAGAGAAAATCCTGATGAATCCACAAAAATGTTCTTAAAACAAATGAATTCAGCAAGGTTGCAGGACACAAAATGAATACACAGAAATCATGTATCATGTACTAACAATGAATAATTTAAAAAATCTCTATGATAGCATCAAAAATAATAAAATACTCAACAAGTTTAGCAAACATAAGAGTTATACACCAAAAATTATAAAACATGGCTAAAGAAATTTAGAAAGATCTGCATAAATGGAAAGATAGTCTATGTGCATGATTTGGAAGACTTAATATTAAGATGGCAATACTCCACACATTATTCTACAGATTTAAGCAATACCTATCAAAATTTCAACCGCTTCTTTTCTTTGGAAAAAGTTGATCCTAAAATTCATATGAATGCAAAAGACTACACATAGCCAAAATAATCTCAAACTAGACAAAATTGAAAGACTCATGCCTTGATTTTAAAGTTTATTATAAAGCTACTCTGTGATACTGGCATAATGATAGTTGTAAAGATCAATGAACTTGAATGAGGACTTCATAAATAAACCTTATATTTGTGGTCAATTGATTTTTGAGAAGGGTGCTATGATGGTTGACTTTAGGTTTCAGCTTGGGTGGGCTATGGTGCCCAGTCGTTTGGTCAAACACTAGCTGTTTCTGTGAAAGTGTTTGTAGGTGAGATTAACATTTACAAGTCAGCTGACTCTAAGTAAAGTAGATTACCCTCCATAATGGGTGGGTCTCATCTGACCAGTGGAAGGCCTTCATAGCAAAGGCAGGTTTCTAAAGGAAGAAACAATTTTGCCTCAGGACCTAGAAACATTTGGATTGCTCTGTAAATTTCAGACTCCATACTGCAAAATCAAATCTTGCCTGAATTTCCATTTGCTGCCCTGCCCTAAGGATTTCAGACATGCCAGCCCCCATAATCACATGGGCTAGTTCCTTAAAATAGATCTCTTTATATATATATCCCATTGGTTCTTTTTCTCTGGAGAACCCCGACAAATGCAGGTCCCAAGGCCATTCATGTGAAGGAACAGTCTTTTCAACAAATGTTTCTGGTACATTTGGATATCCACGTGCAAAAGAATGAAGCTGAACTGGTACCTTGTACCATATGCAAATCTCAAAATGGGGCATAGACCTAAATATAGCAGATAAAACTGTGAAATTCTTAGAAGAAAGCATAAGGCCTTTTTTTTTTTTTTAAAGATTTTATTTATTTATTTGACAGACAGAGATCACAAGTAGGCAGAGAGGCAGGCAGAGAGAGAGGGGAAAGCAGGCTCCCTGCTGAGCAGAGAGCCCGACATGGGGCTCGATCCCAGAACCCTGGAATCATGACCCGAGCTGAAGGCAGAGGCTTTAACCCACTGAGCCACCCAGGCCCCCAAAGCATAAGGCCTTTGATTAGGCAATGGTTTCTTAGATATGGCACCAAAATTATAAAAGACAAAAAGAAAAAAAAGATTACGTTGGACTTCATCAAAATTAAAAACTTCTGTGCATCAAAGGAAACCATCAAGAGAGTGAAAAGACAGCCCACAGAATGAGAGAGAGTATTTGCTCAACCTGTATCTGACTTGTATCCAAAATATATAAAAAACTGTTACACTCAATAACAAAAAGACACCTGATTAAAAAGTAAGCAAAATAGACATTTGAATAGACCTTTCCGCACTGAAGATACATAAATGCAAATGGCTAGTGAGTACGTTAAAAGATGTCCAACATCATTAGTCATTAGGGAAATACAAATCAGAACCAAGAAAAGGGTATACCACTAGGAGAACTATCATAAAACAATAGCAAGTATTGATGAGGATGTGGAGAAATTAGACCCCTCATACTGGAACCTTGGTACACTGCTGTGGGATTGTAAATTGGTGCAGTCAAGTTGACAAACAGTTCGGCAATTTCTTAAAAGTTACACATAAAGTTACCATACGACCCAGCAAGTCTACTAAATCCGTGTGCAAGAGAAATGGAAACATATGTCTACACAAAAACACGTACATCATTGTTCATAGCAACATTATTCATAAGAGCTGAGATGTGGAAACAATCCAAAATATCCATAAAATGATGGATAGACAAAATGTGGTATATTTGGCAATAAAAAGAAACAAATTACCGTTACATATTGTGACATGGATGAAACTTAAAAATATTATGCTAAGTGAAAGAAGCCAGACACAAGAAGTCACATAGTTTCTGGTTCCATTTCTGTGAAATGTGCACAAGCAGCCAGTCCATAGATGTAGGAAGTAGATTTGTGGTTGCCAGGGGCCTGGAGGGGAGAGGAGGGAAAGTGGGGTGACTGTTCGTGCTATGGAGTTTTTTGGGGGGGGCTATGAAAATGTTCTGGAATGTGGTAGTGACGATGGATGCAAAACTGTGAAACTACTAAACAATTGTACATTTTAAAAAGTGTGAACTTTATGGGATGTGAATTATATCTCAATAAAGGTGTAATTTTTTTTTTTAAGATTTTATTTATTTATTTGTCAGAGAGAGAGGAGTGAGAGTGAGCAAAGGCAGACAGAGAGGCAGGCAGAGGCAGAGGGAGAAGCAGGCTCCCTGCCAAGCAAGGAGCCCGATGTGGGACTCGATCCCAGGACGCTGGGATCATGACCTGAGCTGAAGGCAGCTGCTTAACCAACTGAGCCACCCAGGCGTCCCAATAAAGGTGTAATTTTAAGATTTTATTTATTTATTTAACACAGAGAGAGACAAAGAGAGATCACAAGTAGGCAGAGAGGCAGGCACAGAGAGGGGGAAGCAGGCTCCCTGCTGAGCAGAGAGCCCAATATGGGGCTCGATCCCAGAACACTAAGATCATGACCTGAGCCAAAGGGAGAGGCCTAACCCACGGAGCCACCCAGATGCCCCCCAATAAAGGTGTAATTTAAAAAAAAAAATGTTTTTCTTGAGTGATCTGAAGGAGTTTGATCCAGACCTCAATTACTATTTTGTTTTCTATTTTCACACTGTTTTTAATTCAATTCAGAATACATGGAGGACAGCATCCTTAACCTTCAAACCTGAGCATTCCTAAGCCATTATTTTGGAGGAAAGGGACTAGGGAGATACTGGTGTCTATATATTTCCCTCTCCATGCATTTGTTATTTATAGCAAGCATCTCACAGTTTGTATACTCTGATGTGCATATTTTACCTCATGCATTATGATGGCATTCACAGTGGAATATCAATTGTGACATCAATGTACAGCTCAGATTTTCTTGAACTGGCAGGAGATATATTTAGGTGTCTGTAGTTAATGAGGTAGAAACCAAAGGAGCCTCATAATATAGTTCATACTCTTTAATTCCACCCACATTTTGTGTTGTATTGTTTTATGACACACTTAACTGTTTCTGCCATTTTTTTTTAACATTTTACTTATTCACTTATTTAGCAAATATTTATTGGGCCCTTACTCTGCAGTGGGCACTCCTTGTGGGGATTCAGTGGTGAGCGGGACTGGGTTCCCGACTTCATGGAGCTGATCTTTTAGAAGAAGCCAGACAAGAGAAAAGTCAACTGAGTAGATTAGATAACTCCTAAGATAACCACTGGGAAGGAGATAATGGGTCAGGAATGACTGGGTGGAGTTGGGTGCTCTGTTGGGGGAGCTCTTTGAGCAGAGACTTGAAAGATGGGACAAGTTGAAAAAATGGGAGACATTCCCATTTCCATCAGAGGACACAGCAAGTGCAAAAGCCCCCAGACAAAACGGAATCTGGTGTGTTTCTGGGAGGAAAGAAGGATGCAGCCAGAGAGGAGAAAGCCATGAGGGGAGGGCCGAGAGGCTAACAGAGGCCAGACCGAGGGGACATTGTGATCCCTCAGTAGTATGACTTACTCTAAGTCGAACGGTTTAAGTAAGGGATAGGACTGGTTTTAACAGATCATTTCACATGTAAACAGTTATAAAAGGTAATTTGGGTGCAATATTGAAATCAGTAGGAGGGAGTGAGGAGGCTGGGGGAGCCTCGGGTCACTGTGGCACTCCAGGCCAGAGAATAAGGTGTCGGACTACAGCAATTGCCAGTGTCCAGAGTGGGCGGGTTGAGCTAGTTTGCTCTCCAAAATAGAGCAGGGTGTAGGGTGCCGAGGCAGGTCCGAGTTTTGTGGGACCTGACAACGCAATTCCAGGGCCCTCTGTAAGGAAACAAACACTGAACATGGGGGGGCTCCGTGTGAGCGAATGATCTGGAAGCTTAAGCTCTCCGAGCTCCATGCTGAGTCCTCTAGACGACATAAGATAGAGAAGTTGAGGCTGCCTAGGATTTTGATCTGAACAACGGCAATGCCTCGAATGTGAGGATGTGTTGGGGTAAGTTCTGGCGAGAAGAAATTGATAGGTGAGTTTCATTCATGGCAAGTTTGAGTTGCGTAGGAGACATCCAAGTGGGGGAATGTCCAGCAAGCAGGTGGACGGGCATGTCTGGAGCTCAGAAAGAGGGTGGCGCTGGAAATACCCACTGAGGCATCACATTCATGGCTTTTAAGGCTGTGGAAGTGGATGGCGTCTTCTGGGGAAGAGACAAGAGGGTCAAGGACTCAGCCCTGAGACATCTCAACACTTAAGAGCCCAGGCAGTGGAGGTTTGTAATTCACACATAATATAAATATAATCCTGAGAGGGAACTGATGATAGTACATTGAGCATGATTAGTCATCTTAAATTCGAATTCCCTTTTGATCTCTGGTTGGCAAGGGATTAATACCTAGGAGTCCACTAATGAATGTCAAGGTAGTTGGAAGAACAAGTAGGCACAGATGTTAAAGAAAAAGTCAATCCTATAACGTTATATTTGAAAGGATTATTTTTAATTTGTATTTTTTTTTTGTACTTCAGGAGTGAGGATATTTATTTGGTGCTAAAGAAATACTATTTTCTCTAAATTTTCTTCTCTGCTCAGCTCTCTTACCATCTAATCTACCTCTCTACCTCTCACTTAGAAACAATGCTGTAACAATACGGAATTAAAATAATTATTTAAAGACACTATTTCAAACTAATACTAAGATGTCCGATGCTGTCTTCTTCCTATCTCAATGGAAGTGTGTATCTAATTAGCTTTCTTTATGCTGATGTTTTTGCTTGATTATCAGAGAGATAATAGTTCCGCCCTTTTAAAAAATGTGGGACTGGACTGGGGAAAAGCAGGAATGTGTTTTAAGTTCTCAGTGTCACATAAAATAAGCACGGTATTGAAACCCTGTTGTAAAGAGGCCTGTGCTACTTCAATTCAGATGTAAGTCCAGTATTTTCTTTTAAAACAGAACTGCATATAGAGAATCTTGGTACAGCACAGCTTAAAACTGAAATATTGATTGGTTCTTGTGTCTAAACACCATCATTTTAAAGGGATTCCATCATTTCTTATTCTGGTTGGTTTCAGGCAGAATCAGTTGCAAGAACTTCTGTTCTTCTGGGGGCTCAGCCATTACACACTGACTGTTTAGTGGTTTTGAGCTTCAGATCAGGGCTAAATCCCTTCCAAGGAAAGAAAACTATTCTATTTAAAAACTAGAAGAAAATGACAAGACTTAAGCTGTTAACTTGAAAAGAAGCTTTAGAGGAAAGGCATCTAGAGCATATTAAGTCAAGGTAAGGAGATAGAAAGTGAAATTGGTCCTATTTTTAACAGGGAAGTCAGGGGAGACCTTTTTGAACAATCTGAAAAGGGGCTGCTTCATGGAAATTAGTTTTCTGAAAAAGCAAAGTTATTTCAAAGATGAATATTAATAATGCTCCACCATTCTGTGTATCAGATTTGTTATTCATGATATCCTAGCCAAGGAGACTTGGCTCTCTTCTGTGTCTGAGTGCTAACCTTCTGTACATTATCTCATTCAATGAAGCTTCAACCACTTCTCCATGAAAAAAAAAAAAAAAGTACTGGGGGCGGGGGATCCTGATTCCAGTGGGAATACCATCCCTAACCAGCTATGATCTTGAACTTGGCCCTGAAGTCTTCTCTAGGCCTCCACTTGCTCATCTGTAAATCGGGGAGCATTGGACTTGATTCCTGTGGGTATCTTCCCAGCCCCAGCATTTGAGGGTCATTAAGGCAATTATCACACTGTGTTGAAATAGGGTGATGAGTACAGAAGCCACTTAGGGTTGCTCATCCCGAAACGAATTCACTCTGGGTCTCTGAGATTTGGTGTCTTATATCACTGACTACTTTTCTCAAAGTTGTTGTTGTTTTTTTTTTCCTGTCAGTCATCTGCCACTTAATGTAAGTGCCAACATAAAATGACGGCTGCCTCTTCTTGTCAGCTGCTCTCATCATCTGGTTTGCTGTATGCTTTGGAAACGTGCATTAAAAAGGCTATGAAACAGATGCAGAGGACAGGGCAGTGCATATAGAGTAGCCCACATGAGCTTTATGACAATTATTTGGTCACCCAGTTATTTTTAATTTGAGAGTTCGTATGTTCCAGTTGTGTAACTGTCCTAAGACGCTAACACAAAGCTGTGTCCCACTACTAGAGTTAGAGATGTTTTCACACATATAAACAAGTGACAGAACAATGGAGCAAAACTGATTACAAAGGTCCAAATCAATTTCTGTGTAATAAAGGCATTGCCATTGACAAGTCCCCTACATCTAATAGTTTTCTTTGTAATTTTGGCTTTTTTTTTAAAGAAAGATTTTACTTATTTTTTTTTTTTTAATTTTAGAGAGAAGGCGTGCTTGAGTAGGGGCAGGGGCAGAGGGAGAAGGAAGGGGAGTCTCAGAGCCCAAAGCAGGGCTTGATTTCATGACCCTGAGATCATGACCCTGAGGTCATGACCTGGGCTGAAACCAAGAGTCAGACACATAACTGACTGAGCCACCCAGGTGCCCCCAATTTTTTACCTAGATAGGGGATTAAACTCTAAGAGAAGCAGTTAAGTAAGATAAGCCATTAGGTTAGTTGTCTTTTTGCTACTTAGTGGTTGATTTTTCCCACAATGGAAATGAATTATGTTTTCCTTCATTTACTTGACTAGTGATCTCTGAAAATTAAGATAAAATGTACTCAGCCTGTGCAACCATAAGGCATTTAGATATTTTTAATATTTTTGGAGGCCTAAGGTAGGACCTCTAAAGATCTTAAACAGAATTGTTTGAGTAACTTGAGAAATTAAGAGTCAGCCCTTAAAAGTCAAACTTTTAAGGGTTTCCCTTCTATAGAAAAGTAAGATAGAAAATCCTGGTGGATTGGATTTTGGTTAGTTGGTGAATAAGTGGTGAAATGATCATGAATATCACAATTGTAGGAAAAAGTAGGGCCTTTTTGTCATAAAGGAAATAACACAATTAGCAATGGCCAGAGACCGAACAAGGTGACAGTGATAGTCCTACCTGGGTACTGCAAGGGTCCTGATCAGGGAGAACAGCTGTGCCCATACATGGGTCCTGGAAAGGTTTCCCCCGGAACCACCTAAATGAAATAAAACCTCATTTCTTACTATTTTGGGGTGGTTACACACACAGTTAAGACTACGGTCTACATTCTTTTGGGCAACCCTAATCAAGTGATGCTTTCTTAAGTAAATGAAAGCAGTTGGCAGCTGATCTAAGAAGACACAGTATCAGGGAACAATGAACCGTCATGTTATTCTCATTCTTTCGTTCTTGGTTTCTGTCTACTAAGTTCTCTGTCCTTTCCCTTCCTTGTTGAGACTACCATGGGGACTCCGGAAGGTAAGAGAGCTAAAAGGGCCTCCTGGATCTCACACAGAGAGACCTCCCCACCTAGAACCACCCAAATCGGTCCCTTGGTATGGATTAAGTTCTTAAATTTTTTCATCTAAATTTGAGGTTTGGGAATTACTTACAGTAGTCAAAGCTGTTCTCGGCACTGTGGTGGCTCCAGTCGTGGGATGTCATTAATCCCACAGTTCTGGCCTCATGGCTCAGAGAGGTCACCATGGAGACATCTGACTGCAATTATGACCCGCTGCAGGCAAGCAGTGTCATGCTGTTGGCCTGTTTCAATTTGCCCACCATCCAAGCTTCAGAGTCCATCTGGGCATTCACATATTAGAGGTTAACCAATTTGTTCCCAAAGCCACAGAAGGCAAAGGGAGCTCTAACCTTTAAGAACATAAAACTCGTGCTGTTGATTGGGTTCACATGTTGTCATCAGCTTCACTTTGAATCTACTGGAGTGGTTTCCTTATCTATGGATTTCAATTCTATTCTAGTAATCAACACCTAAAAGAGCAACTGATTTCTAGAATAGATCAAGATAAATTTCTATGGAAACAAAAGAAATTCCCTATTAAATGCATTTTTGGCAGTTTGGTTTATAGTTCAAATTCTTATATGATCTATTCACTTCCCAAGTTTGGCCTAGATTGTCCTGGTCCTCTGTGACCTAGTTTTGCTACATCTAGCATTCCATCATTCTGTTTATTAATTTTCATAGACAATTAATTAAAGCTGAACTTTAATTAAAAGTCAACTTTTTGGTTTTTAAAATTGTTTCATAGGACACGTTCAGACCCTCTGGATGGGTCATATTTTTTATTGGTGACATATGACGTCTAAGCACTTTCAAGGTCTCTGCAAATCCTGAAATCTCTTCAGCTCCATTCCTTGCTGCTTTGTCCTTATTTCCATCACATGTTCTGATGTTTGGGCTCATAGGCAGGGGTGATGGCGGTAAGGTGTCCTTGCGGCTTTTTGCTCAAAGATCCTACCAAGAATCCAAAACCAGAACTTTCACAGCTTAAGAATCACTGATTGAGGGGCGCCTGGGTGGCTCAGTGGGTTGAGGCCTCTGCTTTCAGCTCAGGTAATGGTCACAGGGTCCTGGGATTGAGCCCCACCTTGGGCTCTCTGCTCCGCAGGGAGCCTGCTTCCCTTCCCTTCTCTCTCTGCCTGCCTCTCTGCCTACTTGTGATCTCTGTCTGTCAAATAAATAAATAAATAATCTTTAAAAAAAAAAAGAATCACTGATTGAATTATAAGGTGATTACAAGATGTATGAAGAACATATTAAAAGAAAAAATTCTAGCCCTTCCTCCAACCCCTATGATACTGACAGTTGTTTCCTTTTTTGGAAGGTGCTGGCTGACCTTGGCTGCCGTGGCTGAACTTTGGGCATGACAGACCTACACCAAAGACTGGATTCAGGGGAATATCTGTTGTTTTGTTCATCAGCAGGCACAGGAGCAAGAATAGTTGAGTAGGAAATATCACAGTGGATCAAGGTAGGCTAGAGAATCCGGTATGGGGAGAACTATGGTGGGTGTTTTGCATTATGGCCCCATTTGCCTTTTAGGCCACTCAATATCTAGCCACAGATGAGCCAGAAGAGTCTTGGGTAATCAAAAAGCTCTGTGACTTGTTTTTCTTCTCCTTTTTAAAATGTAAACTTTCTAATGATCATTTAGATATTTTGCCCTTCTTCAATTAATAGTTCAGATCCTCCAAGCTGTTCACGTAGCCTTCGTAACATTCCCTTTAATCCTGCTATTTAGGATGCTGGTGAGCCGACTGTGTCAGTGATGGATTATATAAATGGCCTCTGTCTTAAAAAAAAAAAAAGAAAAGAAAAGAAAAGAAAAACTCCTATCCTCAATTCTATCCTATCTTCAATTCTATCTTCAATGAACACATACTGTTTTCAAGTGATCAACTGTGGTGTCTTTGGTTGCCCCAGAATTGGTCATAATTTTTTACTCTTAACTTTCAAATCTTACCTCTACCCACTCACAAGTGGGTACATCCTTATTTCCTTCCTATCATCCTGAGCCTTATTTTTGGGACCGTTGAGCCTACAGACTTAAAAAAAAAAAACAAACTTAAAAATATTTTTGAAATGTTCACATTTAAATAAAGCAACATGATAAATTATTATAGAGATGAAGGGAAAGGCCTGGATGCAGAGGGCTGGCTTTGCCCATCCATGGCTGTACCTTTCACGAACACATTTGCACTGAGCCCCTGCTGAATTGCTTATCTTGAGATGCATGATTTCATGTTACATCATTCATTTAGGGAAACAGCTCAACTATACTCTCAGCTGGGGTTGAAGATGGATCATCTCGTAATGTAATTCAGACAAAAACTGGGTTTGTCTTCTCAGGCAATAATTTCAAAGTGTCCTAGAAAATTGCCCTAGAAGCCCACTGGCCCCTTCTGTGTCAGTTTGTGGCCTAATATAAACAGCGTGTTTTGCAGGACTCACCACCACTCAAAGGACCTTCCCAAAATGTATCTCTACACAAAAGTTCATCTTTGCAGGATGTGGAGACCTTTGGAAGCATTTTATCTTCAGCTTCCATTCTATGAAAATCTGACATGAGATACGACCAGAGATTCATAGAATTAGAAAGAACTAGAATAAATCAAATTCATTTGATTAGGACTCATATAGTTTATATAATGGAAAATTAGGTGTGAAGCAGCCCAAAGATTAAGAATCTAGTATACAGTTAACCTTTCAAAAGGAAATTTTTCTGGGCTCTTGGGTAGCTCACTTGGCTAAGCATTCAACTCTTGGTTTTGGCTCAGGTTGTGATCCCATGGGCTGTGGGATGGAGCCCTACCTCAGGCTCCTTGCTCAGTGGAAAGTCTGCTTAAGATTCTCTCCCTCTGCCCCTCCCTCCACTGCACCCTCTTTCTCTCTCAAAATAAATGAATCTTAAAAATAAAAAAAAATTATGGGAAAGGGATCTGAGTGGACGTTTCTCCAAAGAAGATATATAAGTAAACATAAGCACATGAAAAGATGTTCAACATCATTAGTCATCAAAGAAATGCAAAGCAAAACCACAATGAGATACCACTTCACTCACTAAAATGGCTATAATAAAAAAGTCGTAATAACAATGTTGGTGAGGATGTGGAGAAACTGGAACCCTTCTTTGCTGCTGGTAGGAATACAAAATGATGCAGCCAATATGGAAAGCTGTCTGGCAGTTCCTGAGAAAGCTAAATAGGGAGTTACCATTTGACCCAGCATTTCTACTTCTAGGTATACACCTAAGAGAAATAAAAGCATATGTCCTCACAAGAATTTGCACATGAATATCCATCACAGCATTATTCATAAAAGCCAAAAGGTGGAAACAACCCAAATGTCTAACAACCAATGAATGGAGAAGCAAAATGTGGTTTATCCCTACAATGGAGTATTATTTGACAGTAAATAGGAATAGAGTACGGATACCTGCCACAAGAATGAATTTTGAAAACATTATGCTAAGGAAAGAAAACAGTCACAGAATATGATTCTGTACACATTATATGATTGTATTTATACTTAATATTCAGAATTGTCTTTCAATTTCAATTCTTTCAAAGAATATGTCTTTATGGATTGACCAATCCATAAAGACAAAGTAGATTAACAGTTGCCTAGGGCTGGGGGAGATAGGGGTGCAGGGAATGATAGCTAAAGCATATGGGTTTTTTTGAGTTGATTAAAATGTTCTAAAATGGGTTCTGTTTATTGTTGTACAACTATGAACATACTAAAAACCATTGAATTGTTCTATTTATCTCTCTATGTATCTATCATCTTTTTTTAAAAGATTTTATTATTTATTTATTTATTTATTTATTTGACAGCGATCACAAGCGGTCAGAGAGGCAGGCAGAGGGAGAGAAAGGGAAGCAGGCTCCCCGCTGAGCAGAGAGCCCGACGTGGGGCCTGATCCCAGGACCCCGGGACCATGACCCGAGCCGAAGGCAGAGGCTCCAACCCACTGACAGATAGGTGCCCCTATCTATCATCTTTTAAGTAGGCTCCACACCCCGCATGGAGCCGAACGTAGGACTTGAACTCACAGCCCTGAGATCAAGACCTGAGCTGCGATCAAGAGCCAGGAGTTGGACACTTTACCAACTGAGCCACCCAGGAGCCTTCAGTGGTGTACTTTAAGTGGGTGAATTGTAGATTATGTAAATTATATCTCTAGGTTTCCTAGCTCAGTTTTTTATTATCCTGACTGCCAGAAATTCTTTTTTTATATTCAGCCTCACTGTTTTTGCTCACTGTCATCAAAACTCATTCCTTCTTGTTTTGCTTTTGGTAATGACAGAGAGAAGTAACAAAAAACAACAAAAAACCACTTCCTTATCTTGAATTATAATTCTAATACACAAAGGTCATTATTAAATTATGTGTTTAGGGGAGCCAACTTCAGGGTTTTTAATGTTTTCTCATAGAATCCATTCTTACACCGTTGACTGCCTTTGTGAGATATTTTCCTGAGCCATTGCAGGCATAACTAATCAGCTATTAAAAGAACCTGGAAATGCATTGAAATAGCTACATTTTGAAATAAGTGAACACAGGATGAACTGCAAAAGTTTAAGAGGTAGGAGACTTGGTTTCTGCTTTTATGACTCATGGGGGAGGTTTTGGAGAAATGGCCTTTTAGGTATACTTTCTTTTATGTAAAGTGGGCATCATAAAATCTGCTACTTGCTCTAAGACGTTCCCATTGAATGATGAAATGAGCAAATATTATAATGCAAAGAGTTTAGCGATGGTTTATCCCCAGTTCCAAAAAACACCATCATTGGCAGGCTTCTTTCCTTCACAAAAACTGACATCATCTAATTTTTCTTCTGGACCCATTTCACTTTGGTCTTCTCATCTCCTCTTAAACTTAATGAATACGGCGTAGTAAAACTTAAAGCAAACATGAAAGTGAAAGCTTAATGAAATGATAAATGTGAATAAAGCTAAGAACCGAAAAAATTTAATAAAATATTTTCCTTTTGAATTTGGCCATGTAAAAATCTATGTGAATTGTAAAAATTGTCAAGGATATCTCTAGTTGGCCCTTCCTCCACTCTACTGATTTCACTGTTAAACTGTCTTGTGTTTTTGGTCAGATCACAGACACCAGAGGTCAAGGGACCGTGTCTGATGTCTCCTTTGTAACACCTCAGTGCCTATAACAATGCATGTGTCTGGTATTTACTCAGTAAGTCCTGATATTAGTTGTTGCCTGGTAATGGAAGAGATTCAACTGGTGAATGTAAACATAAAAATGAAAATTTTGCAGTCCAAATAGATTTTTGTGTGTGTGTGTCAGTGGGCCTAATGACTCCTGAGGACCTTAAAGGCTACTTAACACACCTTGGGCAACGGCAAATAGGATATTCATGAGGCCAATTACATAATAACAAGACTTAGAAAACAGAATGACAGACGCGAGAGTTTACACAGCTAAATGAGGGCTGATCTTCAAAGTAGGGACACTATGCTTTTTCCAGTGATCGCACCCTTTTCAAAAAAGTATGGAAATTTCCATGTTGGGAATTGTGTTCCATCAGACTGCCGTGTTTAGGAGAACCCACCTCATTGCTTACACTCACACACTGTGGCTAATTGCGTGTCTTTTTCTTTTCTTGTAAGCTTCTGAGGTATCAGAGAATAGGATGCTTTGGCCAGGTGACATTGGCACTCTGCCAGTTGGTGTATAATTGGGGTTAGAGATGGGCCCGACTGAGAAGGAGGAAGATGGACATCCACAGCACGGAGACTGATGTCATTCTGGGTGCTTTCAGGGGTGTTACTGCATCCTTAAAACAACCATGGAGACAGGTGGCATTTTGCTCAAGAATCAGGGTGCATTCAGGAATATACGCACACGTCCTTGGTCCTGGACGAGCCCGGACAGGCTGTGCAAAGTAGGAAGCTGCTGGGGGTCCCCTGGCATTTGGCTCAGTGTTGCCTGGGAGTCCCTCTCGGGACACAGCAACACCACCGCGGCTTCTCACCAGAGCAACAAGCGGTGCAGCGGTGGTTGCGAGCTTGGGCTGATGTCCCCAGCCCACTTGCAGTACTGGGACTAAATGCATTTGCCTGGATAGGGCCAGGCTGTCCTGAGGCTGCTCTGCTCCTTTAGGAGCTGGGGACCCACTCCCTTGCCTTCTCGACCATTGCTAGTTTTCTCATGCTCTCCTACGTGGTCTCAGGTCCTCCCGATCTCTTGTTTAAGGATAAACTTTGGGCATGGCTTTTCAGAGCTTTCCTTTTGGACTTAAAAAGGGGGGTGGGGGGGACAAAAAAAAAAAAGGAAAAGAAAAAAAAAACAGGTTTGGGCTGTTTTGAAAATTGTTTTAAAACAATTGTACAGGGGTACCTGGGTGGCTCAGTTGGTTAAGGATAGGACTCTTAATTTCAGCTCAGATCATGATCTCAGGGTTGTAAGATCGAGTCCCAAGTTAGGCTCCGCGCTGGGCTTGGAGCCGGTTTATGATTCCCTCTATCTCTCTGCCTCTGCCCCTGCCCCTCTGCCCACCCTCTTTAAAAACAAGCAATTGTATGTGTTTAGGTCATTTGGAAAAAGTTTGATGTAGAAAGGTAGAGATCATGTACCCATTTAAATGGATTATAAGACACTGTTAATGGCCATTTTTAGACTTTGAAGACGATACTGAGGGTCTCTGGTGGTAATGTAAAAATTTTAGTTATTTTTACATGTCTATTTTTTCAATGCACAAATATTCTTTCTATATGAATACAACACTATTTTATAAATATTATTATTTTTAAAGATTTTATTTATTTATTTGACAAGCAGAGATCACAGAGAGAGAGGAGGAAGCAGGCTCCCTGCTGAGCAGAGAGCCCGATGTGGGGCTCGATCCCAGGACCCTGGGATCATGACCTGAGTCGAAGACAGAGGCTTTAACCCACTGAGCCACCCAGGTGCCCCTAATACAACACTATTTTAAAAATGATTCCAGTAATGTCATTTTTATTGTGATAAAATACACATAAAATTTACAGTTTTCATCATTTTTAAGTGTATACTTCTGTGACATGAAACCCATTTACATGCTTGTATAACCATCACCATCATTCATTCTCCAGAACTCTTTTCATCTTTCCAAACTGAAACTCCATACCCATTAAACACTAACTCTTTTTTAGTCTCTGTCCCTGACCCCTAACAACCACAATTCTCTTTCCTGTCTCTAGGTACCTCATATAAATGGAATCATAGACTATTTGTCATTTTGTGACTAGCTTATCTCACTGGGGACAACGTCTTCGAGGTTTCTCCTTATTGTAGCATGTATCAGAATTCTCTTCCTTTTTATGGATGAATTATATTCTGCTGTATGTTCACACCATGCTCTATTTATCTACTCATCCATCCATAGACACTTGGGTTTCTTCCACCTTTTGGCTGTTGTGAACAAGGCTGCTATGAACTCAGGTGTAACTAATATGGTTTTATTTATTTTTTTTTTTAAAGATTTATTTACAGAGAGAGTGTGTGGGGGAAGGGACAGAGGGAGAGAATGTTTTAAGCAGACTCCCTGCTGTGGGGTCCAATCTCATGACCCATGAGATCATGACCTGAACAGAAACCAAGAATGGACGCCTAACCTACTGAGCCACCCAGGCGCCCCTGCTACTATGGTTTTACATAATCAATTTAGGAGACCAAAACTGTTTATTTTCCTCTGTAATTCTATTACTGATCATCTTTTTACCTGAGGTGATGGATGGCTTTGACTGAAAAAGAGGAATATCATCCCCGCTGAGTCTGGAGAAGGAAAACAGGAAAAAGAGAAAAGACAAGCCCCCCACACACACACCCACACACACACACACACACACACACACACACACGACAAGCCACAGACAAAATGTTAGTATTCAGAATTTGTAAAAATTCCTACAAATCTGTAAGGAAAAGATGCACCATAGAAAACAGGCAAAAACTTGAGCAGATACTTCACAGCAGAGAAAGTCCAAATGGCCAATAAGTGAACCAATGCTCAAGGGAAGAATGTCTCTGAGAAGCAAGTTTCATCTACAAAGAGACACAATTATGGCACCCATCAGAATGGCTAAAGTCCGTCTTTTAGTATGCAAAAAAAGCAACAACAACTCATCCCACAGCAGATGGGAGTGAAAAGTGGTACAACCCTTTGGAAAATAGTTGACCATTCTTTTGTAAAGGCAAAAATAAACATACCCCAGGACCCAGCATTTTCTTTCCTGGGTGTATTCTTTAGAAAAACGCCTCCACATGTGCACCAGGGTATAACTGTGTTCACGACAGCATTGCTCATAACACCCCCAAACTAGAAACATCCCCCAAAAGCCAACTGCAATGAAACGGGCAGATAAATTGTGGCATATTCGTCAGATGGAATATTGGGCTACAGCCACCCATGTTAGGGATGAAACCCACAAGCACGACATTTAGTGAAAAAGGCCAAGTTCAAAAGATTCCATATGATGACCTCCAATGTGTCAAATTTAAAGTAGGCAAAAAATACTGTATATTTTTAGGGAAGCATATAGAGATGGTAAATACATCACACAAATCAAGAACTGACACTCATAGGATCAATGTGGAGGGTTCTGGGTGGGCAGGAGTGTGTGGGGCAGGAGACTTCCGGAGTGAAGGGACTGTCCTATCTTTTGACTTCAGTGGTGGCTACTTCATTATATATGTATTATATTTATGTATGTTATATTATATATATAATAATCATTTCCAAATTATTACAAATTTACAGGAAGATGCAAAGAGAGTAGAGAAGGTCCTGAAGACCCTTTACCAAGTCTCTTCTAATAGTTACAACTTAATTATAGCACGAATTGATGTTGGCACAATTATTTATATAGTTCTGCAGCATTTTATCACATGTGTAGTTTCCAGTTTCCACCTCCGCCAACACCATCCAGAACTGATCTGTCCCCACAAAGATCTCCCTTGTTCTATCTCTTCCCAGTCACCACCCACATCCTGTCCCCCCCATCCATCCCCAGCAACCATGAGTCTATTTTCCTTCTCTACAATTTCATCATTCTGAGAGTGTTACATAGATGGAATTGTACCATAGATGATTTTTTGAGATTTTTTTTTTCAATCAACATAATGCTCTTGGGATGCACCCCCATTGGTGTTCTTATTTATTAGGAGTTTGTTGCTTTTTGCTGATCAGTAGTATTTCACTTTGTGGCTCTATCCCTGTTTGGTCAGCCAGTCGCCTCTTCTAGGACATTTTGGTTGTTTCCAATTTTTTTGCTATTATGGAGAAACATGCTATAAACATTTGGGTACAGGTTTTTGTGGGGACATGTTTTTCCCTTCTCTGAGATAATGCTCAGGGGTGCAGTTGTTGGCTTGCGTGGTGATTGTATGTTTAGTTTTATCGTGGTGATCGTATATTTAGTTTTATCGTGGTGATTGTATGTTTAGTTTTATAAGGAACTACCAAAGTGTTTTTCCAAAGTGGCTGTGCCATTTTGCATTCCCACAGCAATGTGTAGGAATCCAGTTTCTCTGCATCCTTGCCAGCATTTGGTATTGCCGTTATTTTGAATTCAAGCTGTTTTGGTAGGGCGTGTGGTGATAGATCACAGTCCTAGTTTGCATTCTCTTAGTGGCTACTGATGTTGAATATCACCAGGGCCGGGCAATGTTCTTTCTTCTGACTTGGGTCGTGGTTACTTTAGAACGGCATCTATCCTGGACACATAGCTCTGTCATGGCTTCATATTTCACAAGGCAGTGACTAAGAAAAGAAGAAAGGAAGAGCACGGAGTTTAATATTTTGAGATATCAGTCCCCTACATCTATTTTTTTAAATGGGGCCACCATGAATAAGGCATGGAAGCAGCCTGGCTAGTAGCACCCAGGGTAGGGAGTGGGGAGTGCTTGTGTGTGAAGCCCGTGCTATTTTCGCTTGGCTATATCACGTTCTGCATGAAACAGGCTTCCAAAAAAACAAATCTCTTTCCAAAGGAGACTGACTTGGAGTAGTTCAAATGTAGGAAAAAAAATATCCGTGACACAGAGGCATGGCATAGGAGTTTCATGCGCTGCAGAGGGGCGTGTTCATATCAGAATAACTTAGGCAAAAATGAGAAACCCAGCGACTCATTTCCAGGAAGTTGGGAAGGTCATTGAAGAAGTGGCAATGTAAGAGTCTTTTAAAAGGCTCTCCCAGGGATGCCTGGGTGCCTCAGTCGGTTGGGCATCTGCCCTTGGCTTGGGTCATGATCTTGGAATTGAGCCCCCACATCGGGCTCCCTGCTCAGCGGGGAGTTTGTTTCTCCCTCTCCCTTTGCCCCTCCCCCCACTCGTGCTCTAACTCTATCTCAAATAAATAAATAAAATCATAAAATAAACGAATAAATAAATAACTCCTCCAGGTGCAACAGAGGGGAGGGACGGGGCAGGAAGGTGTTTCTTGTCATTATAAGCACTTTGGTACAATGTCTTACTTTGATTAGAAAAGAAAAAGACAGAAAAGAAAGAAAACTTTTGCCCTAGTATCTCGTACCCATTTTCTAAAGCTGCCATCACAGAGCACCACTGACCATGCAGACTGGCCAGCTCGGATGACAGAAACATATTGTCTCACAGTTCTGGAAGCTAGAAATCCAAGATCAAAAAAGTAAAATTCCTATTTGTTAGAAAGCTGATGGAGCAAAAGAAAAGGAAAGAAAAGTTTCTGGAGTTAGTTTCTTAGTGATGGGGAAATTCAGGGATTCAGGTGTGTTAGTTCTTCATCCTGGTTTCTTGGCATTTGCAGAGTGTACCACAAATGGCCTTTCTTGCTCGTGCACGTTATAACATCTTTCTCTCA
This sequence comes from Mustela erminea, assembly GCF_009829155.1. Taxonomy (NCBI): domain Eukaryota; kingdom Metazoa; phylum Chordata; class Mammalia; order Carnivora; family Mustelidae; genus Mustela; species Mustela erminea. The sequence continues at coordinate 12,867,905 of NC_045628.1, forward strand.
ACTTCTTCACCTGCCTACTGGCTTTGATGTAGATACTATTTATTGACATGAAATAGCCCTGTTACAAGCACTTTATGTGTGCTCACCCTCTGAACTCAACTAACACAAAACCCAATGAAATAGGTGCCAATATTCCCATTTTACAGATGAGGAGACAAAGGCATAGAGAAGGTGACTTAGTCCTTGTTTCAGAGGTAATTACCTGCAAGCTAAACTGTGACACAGGCGGTCTTTTTTCAGAGCCTGTGTTCCTAGGCTCTCAGCTGTAGTATTTCTTGCAAAATTAATACCACAACAATTACAACAAGATTTCATCACAGCATCAGCAAAGTACCTTTTGCAGTTCTTTGACATATGGTATGAATCTTTTTTCCAGAGTTCTTGAGGTATATTGGCATATAATGTTATATAGGCTTAAGGTATGCAGTATGATTTGATATACACCTATATTGTGAGGTGATTACCTCGGGAAGGTTAGTCAACACATCTGTCAGCTCCCATAGTTCACATTTTATTTCTTGTGACAAAAACATTTAAGGTCTGCTCTTGGCAACCTTCAAGTATGCTGTATGGCATTGTTGACTGTAGTCACCATGCTGTACAATATAACGCTAGAACTTACTCGTCTTGTAACTGGAAGTTCATATCCTTTGACCAGCATCTCCCCATTCCCTCCATGCCCCTGCCCTTGGCACCACCAGTGACCTTTCTGTGACTTCGACTGTTGAAAATTCCACACGTAAGTGAGATTGTACAGTATTGTCTTTCTTGTATGAGTGTTATTTATCCTTTCTTCCCCTTCTAATATCCCTGTTCTTCCTTTGATTTATTAGTTTGCGAGACAGACATATTTGGGAACCACAGAGTTAAAAAATTACAATGTTTGTCTAGAAAGTGTGTAAACCAGTGAAGTTGGCCAGTTGTTTGCATTTTTTCTGTCGCTAGATTGACACGTGGCCCAAAAGATAAAATTTTCTTGACTAGATACACAATTTTCTTAAAAAATTTTTTAAAAGATTTTATTTAACTTATTTGTTTGAGAAAGAAAGCAGGAGAGCAAGCATAAATCTAGGGCAGAGGCAGAGAGGGGGGGAGAAGCTGACTCCCCGCTAAGCAGGGAGCCTGACATGGGACTCCATCCCAGAAATCTGAGATCATGACCTGAGCTGAAGATAGATGCTTAACTGACTGAGCTACCCAGGTGTCCCTCTTCTTAAAATTGTCTTTAAATTAAAGAAAAAAAATTCTTTTTAAATAGGTTGCACACCCAGCTTAGAACCCAAACTCAGGGTTTGAACTCACAACCATGAGATCAAGACCTGAACTGAGATCAAGAGTTGGAGGTTACACTAACTGAGCCACCCAGACGCCCCAAGAATACACAATTTTCAACAGTGCTGTAATATTTCACTTGATCAAGGCCAGGCCAGCTCTGGAGACACACAGTGACGTGAGCACAGAGTCGTCAGTATGATTTTGCTTCAATCACTGAATTCTGACATAATCCTGAATTTGGAAAAAAAAAAATGCTGCCCCCAATTTTATCTTTGGAAACTGAAATCTTTTGCAGGTCATGGCCAGACTTCAGTAGTGTTGAGAGAAGATGTATTGAAAGTTAAACTGAGAAAGCCTTTTGGAGACGGAGCCTGTACTGTCTGGGACTCGATCCTTCCCTATTTACAAGCCAAGCAGTGACCTGTCGCTGTTTCACGTCAATACACACAGATTGCTGGGGCTGAGATGAACCCTTTCTACTCATGGTCAAGCAAGCCGCTCGAGCATCAGCACATTCGCTTTGGTTCTCTTTGCCTGTACGTCCTGGGGTCAGTGTGGTATGGCCCAGATGAATGCTTTCGACACAGTGGGTTTCAGATGCAGCTGAGAAACACAAAGCTTGGGGAACCTGCCACTTTTTTTTTTTTTTTAAGATTTTATTTATTTATTTGAGAGGGGAGTGAGAGAGGGTGTGCGAGTCGGGGAAGGAGGGAGAAAATCTCAAGCGGGACCCGGTGCTCGATCCTATGACCCCGAGATCATGACCTGAGCCAAAATCAAGAGTTGGGTGCTTAACCGCAGGAGCCACTCAGGCATCCTCCCCCTTTTGAATATTTTATTTATGAACCTGCCACTTTTAGAGCGAGCAGCAACCAAGCTCCTTGTATCCAGGGAGATATGACCTCATCTCTCAGGGTTACCAGCTGAATAGATAATCGTGTCCCAGAGGAAGATCCAACAGTGGTGGAAAAACTGTCGGTAAGGGCTCTCTGCTCAGCAGGGAGCCGCCTTCCTCCTCTCTCTCTGCCTGCTTCTCTGCCTACTTGTGACCTCTGTCTGTCAAATAAATAAATAAAATCTTAAAAAAAAAAAAAAAACTGTCGGTAAAGTCTGGATGTGTGCAAAGAATCACGGAGACTGGAAAAGCCGGGAGGAAACTCCTCTAGCAAAATCTGGGTGAACGGCAGGTGGCATTATGTAGTGTGTCTCAATTTGCCCAACCGGTGTCTGTAAGAACTTGGAAGATGGGACCTGCTGCTAATAAACTTCTGGAGTTGGCTTAAGAACTCATGAGGCATAATGTTGAAAGTATCAGTTTGTTGGACCTAAGGTAGAGGAAGACACAGATGGGGTCAAAATGCAAACTATTGAATTTGCCAGCAAAATTTAGAGACAATATGAAGGGTCCAGGAGCTGCTGGGCTGGAAAATAAACTCAGACAATAAAATAGACAATAGGCGAACATAGACATTAAAAGATTCTCAAAATGCAGTGAGGCCTGGGGTCAAGATCCAAGTTTAGTGTGTGACTGTCTTACACTTTGACGATGATGCCGCAGTTGGACGAGACGTGGTTCCTGGGGTTGGGTGAGAGAGGGAAGTAAATAATGCATTCCCGTGAAAGAGGAGAGGAGCTCGGGGGAAGCAATGGGCAGAGCATTTTACTGGCTTTCCCATCAAGAAGTGGAGTTTATGGGGCGCCTGGGTGGCTCAGTGGGTTAAGCCGCTGCCTTCGGCTCAGGTCATGATCTCAGGGTCCTGGGATCGAGTCCCACATCGGCCTCTCTGCTCAGCAGGGAGCCTGCTTCCTCCTCTCTCTCTCTGCCTGCCTCTTTGCCTATTTGTGATCTCTCTCTGTCAAATAAATAAATAAAATCTTTAAAAAAAAAAAAAAAAAGAAGTGGAGTTTATTATTCTGCTCTTGAATGTGGATTGGCGTTATCCTAGGCTTTGACTTACGGGATGCAGCGGAAGTAGGGTCATATGGTTTCCTAGCCTAGGCCTGGGGGATATTACAGCTTCAGCTCTTGTGTTTTTGGAATGTTGCCCAATGTGAAAAGTCCAAGCTTGCCTGCTGAAGATGTATGGCTCAGCCAAGACATAAGTGAGGACATTTCATCCCATCTGACCCAAATAGTGCCACTGAATAACTGTAGCCACGTGGACGACCCTGGAAGAAAACCTGATTGGCTTAGCCTTTGAAATGACAAGCCTACAGAACCATGAATCACAGCAAAAGAGTTGTTTTAAGCCATTGCATTCTGCTGTGGCTTGTTATGGCCCCAAAGTAATTAATATTTAAGCTCCTGACGCAAATTCACCCTGAACATAAGACGCCTTCCAGAAGAGCCTTGTACTTGTACTTGGAAAACTGGAGTTGGGTCTACTTAACGTTGGGCATGTAGAGCCTGTTACTCAGCAGCTCTTCTCTCAGGTATGCACAACAGAAATGTGTGTCTATATTCACCCAAAGACATGTAAAACAATGTGTATTGCAGCATCTTTGTACTCCCGAACTGGTAACATCCAAGTTCATGTCAGTGGTAGAATGGATCAATCAGTCGTGATATATTCACACAACAGAATGCTATACATACAGAAAATGAAAAAAAAAAACAACAACACTTCTTTAAGCAAATACATGGATAAATGTCAATCATAATGCTAAGTAAAAAAAAGCCCAACCCAAAGCACATGGTATTATTAGTGGTTTAGGATATTGGAGACCTCTATGGTGACAGAGATAGCACTGGCTGGAAAGGGGCCCATGCAGGGGTTCTGGAGGGCCAGTCACGCTCTGTTTCTTGATATGGGTGGGGATTACAAATGTGCCTTCATTTTGTGATAACTCATCAAGCTGCAAACTTATGATTTACTCACATATATGTATGTATAATTCAATAAAAACAGCTTCTTTTATAAAAACAAGGATCTCAGATTGATAAAGGAATTGGAGAAAGGGAGAAACTATTTTTTTTTTCTTATGCAAAATCTAGGACTTTTTGATTCATACATTCCAATGTCTTCAGGGGAGAACCTGGTTTTGTTTTGTCCAATATTCGCTCTGTGATAGTTCTGGTCACCTTTTAATAAGTGTTTTCTCTTGGGGTATCTGGGGGGGCTCAGTGGGTTAAGCCTCTGCCTTCGGCTCAGGTCATGGTCTCAGGGTCCTGGGATTGAGCCCCCTTTTGGGCTCTCTGCTCAGTGGGGAGCCTGCTTTCCGCCCCCTCTCTGCCTGCCTCTCTGCCTGCTTGTGATCTCTGTCAAATAAGTAAATAAAATCTTAAAAAAAAAAAAGTGTTTTCTCTCTTGATCTAAATCCTGTTTTTATCTTGATACTGTATTTCAAATCCGACAACCATCCTTTATGTAAAATTTGACCTAGAGTAATCAACAGCAGTACACATCTTATAAGGTTACTGGTCTACAAAGATGAAGCAAGAATCTTTGGCATTTTGGGGGAGGGTGAGGGCGGGGAGGACTTGAGCCACCTATAAGGGGGAAAAGATCAGGCTGGCCTCTGATTGTTCTATGTCCTCTATTTGTAAAATTTATATATGTTATGTATTTCAAGAGAAAAAATATATTTTCCATGGAGGATGTATAAAATTGTCTTGTGGCCAGTACAGAAGTACTGTGAGGAAACAGCAAAGATGAGGTCTAGAAGCAGGCTGGGGCCCGATTATGAAACACTGGGGATATGCAAGGTTTTACACTTTATTTTTATGCAATAATTAAAAAAAAAATCAACAATCATTCTGTGTTTTATGAAGAAAACGAGATATCTGTGTTTAAAATGGCACAGGAGGAGAGTTTTTCTCCAGTCTCTTCTCTAAAAATATCTGAAAACAAAAATAAACAGAGAAGAAAACTCCATATTTGCATAGACGAGGAGATAGCTATAATGCCGAAGCAGAAGACAGGTAGGTAAGGTAGGGTGGCTGGATTCAGGACAGGTAAAACACAGGCTTAGGTGTCAAGAGACAGAGCACCTGGAGGGCAAAACTCCAGAATGTTCTCAGGGCAAAACCAACCACAGCTAAATCGGCGTACACACTCTGATTGGGTTACTAGTCTACAAAGATGAAGCAGAAGACAGGTAACAAAGGCAAACACACAGACCTGCCACATTTGCCAGGAGCAGTTTGCCCATAAGGAGCTGTAGAGAGACTCTATCATGAGTAGCACAGGAGTTAGCAGTCTGGATTGCCTGTGGGTAAGTAGACACCAAAAAAACCCAAACCCCAAACAAACGACAACAAAACGACAAACAAGTGAAACACCTCGCTGGCACAAAAATCTTATGTCCGAGGAACCTAACTGTAAAGCTGATACTCTAGAAATTTCATCCTTCTTTTATGAAATTTCTGCAATTCAATGGTGTAAAAACAACTGATTATCCAACAATGACTGATACCAAGCATCAGTCATTTGTAGTTGGCAATCTATAACAAACCGTAACAAATTATAATCGTAATTATACAAGGATCCTGAAAGAAGAATGAGGAAAGAGGAAGACAAATGGCGACAAAAAAATACCCATCAGGAAAGGATTACCTCAGAGCAGTTGAAAATTGTGGCCAAACATGGGCACCATTATACATCTAAAAATCACAGCGAAGCAATGCTTCATTTGATGGTGTCTATTAAACAAGAGCTCAGAGAAGAAATACACAAAATTCAGGGAAAATATAGCAGGGCAACAGAAGGAGATGAAACATAAACTAACAGACTTCAGAGAAGAAGAGGAAAATAAATTTTTACTATTATAGGAATAAAAGCATCATTAAAGTAGCTCAAAGTAGCATATGGATAACACTGAGAAAAGCAAACAAAATGTGATAGAAGTGAGCAAACTTAAGAAGGCTTAGAAAGAAATTGAGAGCAATGGAAGACAAAAGATAGCTAACATAATGCACAAGTGGTTATGTGAAAAAGAGAACTGAAATCAGGGACCCAGGAAATATTTAAAGGTATGTTTAAGAAACATCTCCAGGGTACACCTGGGTGACTCAGTGGGTTGAGCCTCTGCCTTCAGCTCAGGCCATGATCTACAGTCCTGGGATTGAGCCCCCGTGTTGGGCTCTTTGTTCAGCGGGGAGCCTGCTTTCCGCCCCCCTCTCTGCCTGCCTCTCTGCCTACTTGTGATTTCTGTCGGTCAAATAAATAAATAAAATCTTAAAAAAAAAAAAAAAGAAACATCTCCAGGACTTAAAGAGGATTTGAATGTTCAGTTGTCACAGAAAAGAAACAAAACATTCCAGATATTTAATTATTTAGTAGTAGTAGAAGACCTGAATCTGCGGTTTGAAAGGACCCATTTAGCTAAGAAAAATTTGACATAGACTAATCAACAGCAGGACACACTCTGGTAGGGTTACCGGTTGACAAAGATGAAGCAAGTTTCTTTGGCCTGTTTTGGGGGAGGAAGGGAGGACTTACACCACCCATAAGGGGGAAAAGGTCAGATTGGCCTCTGTTCTACAGAGCCTTCTGTGTTAGAAAACAATGGAGCTTTGCTCACAAAAGCCCTAGAGAAAGAAAAGTGGGACTCAAGTATTTTTTTAAACCTAGTTACAGTTTTTAAACATACAAGCAACATACAAATCTTTTGAATAATCAAGAAAATAAGAACTTTAGCTTCAATGAGCCTCTCTCCAAGAAACTACTCTAGGATAAACTTCAGCCCAGCAGAAGCTCAATGGAAAAATAACAGCATGAACGTGAACCCTACTCAGAGGATTACGAGTAGTCCAGATCTCGTGTAATGATTGAGGAGTGAAAAATATAGACCATAAACTCTGACTATGCAGAAATAATATCAATAGCAAAATTTCGGATGGTAAGTAAGAGGGTAGGAGGTGATCTCAGTACTGGAATTGCAATACTTGATGTTAGAGGTACAAGAGATCATTGAAATCTGGCATGTCAACACATATAAAATATATTTAAAGGATAAGGATAAACACTAAGAGAGATTTTCAGTTAGCAAATATAAGGCAATGGTGGTGATGTGGAAGAGAAAAGAAGTCTATTAATTTTATTATTGCTCATAATGGGAGTAAGTGATACCGTCTAAAAATGAATGAGTAAATTGTATGGAATTATAGCTATAAAGAATTCTGTAATGATAATTGCCTCTAGGATTAAGAAATGGGTGCTGGGAAGACAGCAAAAGGAGACACTTTTTACTGTACACTCTTTCATAGCTTTTGAATTTTGTTCTATGTTCATATCTTAGCTACTATAAAAACAAAGAATAGAAAAATACAAAACAATGAAAAAAGCAAAATTATAGGTATGGGTGTGCCCATTAGAACAAAAACATGAAGTTTTCCAACTATTAAGAAAACACATATCCTAAAACTAAAGAAATTACAGCCTGTAGAATGAGAATGTATTCAAAGGCAGGGAAAACATTAGTAATATAACAAAGTATTTGGACAGAACCAAGACCACACCTATGGCTCCTATTCATAAATGTCGGTGGGTTAGCCTCACCTAATAACAACACTAAAAAGACTGATTGAATGGCTACACAAAACCCAACTACCGGCTATCTGAAGGAAATGTATCTAAAACAAAGTGAAACAGAAAATTGAGAAAATAAAGATGGACAATTACATCAACCTCTAAGAGACTGTATCTGGGTAATAAAAAGCATGAGCTACAGGGCACCTGGGTGGCTCAGTGGGTTAAAGCCTCTGCCTTTGGCTTGGGTCATGATCCTGGGGTCCTGGGATCGAGCCCCGCATCGGGCTTTCTGCTCAGCAGGGAGCCTACTTCCTCCTCTCTCTGCCTGCTTTTCTGCCTACTTGTGATCTCTGTCAAATAAATAAATAAAAATCTTAAAAAAAAAAAGCATGAGCTACTATTTTTTATCAAAGGTAAGAAAATAATATATATATATAAATATATATGTAAACAATATAAATATATATAGTATGTGTATATATATTTATATTATATATATGAATATTATACGCATATCTACCTGCTTTACATTTTGGGGTTTTGTACCAGGTGCATATATTACCCATTGTAAAGAACAAGCAAATAACTTATGTAAAATTTAAAAAATACTTATTCATTTATTGGGGGAGGGGCAAGGGGAGAGGAGGAGAGAGAATCTCAAGCAGACTCCACTCTGAGTATAGCAACCAATGTGGGGCTCTATTCCACAACCCTGAGATCATGACCTGAGCTGAAACCAAGAGTCGGCTGCTTAACTGACTGAGCCATCTGGGTGCCCCTGCAAATAACTTATTCGAAAAAGAAGATAATGTTGGTAACAGTGGGGGCTATGGATTTGAGGATACAGTTGAGGCTTGAGATAGGAAGACCAGCTATACCTAGTTAGACCAGCTTAAATGGGAAAGGATTAAGGTAGAGGATAGTGGCAGTAGTAAGAACTGGACCTTGCCCTAATATACCATAAGATGTAACTTAAACATATGGTGTTGTCTTATTTTAAACCTTATTTTATATTGTGCTTTTGGGACAATTTGACAGAAGTCTTAAGAATTAGAAGATGCTTCTAAAAACAGTTTTCTTTTGCATTTCCATTATCATAGCAGAAAACTTGAAAAACAAGCAGAAAAAGTTAAAGAAGAAAAATCCCTTAATTCTAATACTGTAGGATAGTAAGGGTTACTATTTTGCATATGTCCCACCATTATGCTCTCCTTACAAACACATGCATGTTTTTTAGGAGGATCATCGTATACACAATTTTATGGCTTAAGGAAAACTTTGTTATATTGTATAAATTTCTCAATGTTATTATAAAATACCCTCTACCACATCACTTTTAATAACTACACGTTATTAAAATTCTTTACTGTTGGACATTTGGATTGTTTGTAATTTTTTCACTTCTAAATAACATTGCAATGAATGTGTACATACAGAGATATAGTTACATCTCTGAGTTATTTCCTTATTATATGGTTCTGGAAATGGAATTGCTGGGAGAAAGGGTATGCATATTTAAAATTTTGATACTTACTGCCAAATTCTCTTCCAAAAAGTTTGTCCCAATGTTACAGCTCTAGCAAAACGCTGTACTTGTGAAAAGTAGAAAAATGCAAAGACCTCCTTCTGTTTGAAAGTTCCCTCACGTAGATTGGTAATGCTATTACCATTCGTTTTCATCTTTGTAAATTTACTTGGGTGACAAAAGATGCTTCATTATTCTTTTAGTTTGGATTTCCTCAATCACGAGGGACCTGGCAATTTTTTGTATGTTTATTTGGTCATTTGCAACTATTGCTTTGTTAGCTGATCATTCTCTACAGGCTAATTTGCTTCACTCCATTATATTGTAAAGAAATATTTCTAAGTCCTGAATATCAATGAACTTTGCAAGCATCCCAAAAAAATAGCTAGATTCTGTTTAGTTATAATCTTAACTCTGGAAGGGCATAGTGTCCTAAGGAAAACTGCAGAAGTTTGCCGTTCATTCAATTTTTTTTTTTCCTAGAGAGATTCTGAAAATAGCAAAGAACAGATGTGATGCCTTTCAGTTTCCATGGTCCTAATGGAGACTTCCAAAGTCCTCTAGGAAAAGGAGAGGGACTAAGGAGGGTGCTGTCTGTTCTGCACGCTGCCTGTTATGAGGCTGGGGGCTAGGTTGTCTGGATGACTAAATCCAGTCACACTGCAAAAGCAAAAAGAACAATTAAGTGATGACAGAACACTCTTTCATACTCCCCCATAATGTGTTTGTTGAGTGAATGAAGGCATGAAGACATTGACTCTTTCAAGGATGCAGAAAAACTAGATTGCTGGCTTTCAGTTTAATACGGGTAGAATTGCCCAGCCAGAAATGACATTCAGAGAAGAATGTCAGAAGCAAGGAGCTTAGCAGCGGTTACTGAATGGGCTCATGTTTGTTGCATCATTTATTCTTTTTAAAAAAAATTATATCATTACATCTTATTGCAGTTGTTTAACCAATTCTTGATAGAGTTTGAATGAATGATAAAGAATATCATTTTCGCTGCAATTCTCATAACAAAATATTTGAAATTGCTCACTATTATTCTCACTTTGCTGATAACGGATGATGGCTCTGCAGTGTTAAGGGACTTAGCAGTCAAAGCTCATGTAATTAACGTGCGGCAGGACCAGGCTTAGAAAGGATGACTTCAAATCCAATGCCCTTATCTCAAAGCTACAGTCCTAATTTCCCCTAGGTCACTCTCTTGCTCCCTATTAATATGTTAAACTCAAGTTCCTCAGCCGTGACTATTCTCCACCACCTGGGCTAACCCTCATGCTCAGTTTCCACCTTCCCCGTACCCTAATGGGTGCTACAGTTGCTTCTCCAAAAGCTGCTCTTAACCTTTGCGTAGCTGCAGGGCATCTGGGGGATTATTAGCTCAGCGCCGTGCCTGACTGCTACAAAAATAAGTCAGTCCTCCCAAACAGGAAAAGGGTTCACAAAGAGACGAGTGACCCAACTCTGGCCAAAGAGATGCAGAGAGTGTTACCTCTAGGAAAGCTCTCTGTTTCTAAGACGGTGATAAAAGCCCCTCACTGTCTCTTGTTGGTCGGGAGCAAGGAGGTACATATTCTGTCTTTTCTCATAGGTATAGTATTTTGAGCCCCATCCATATTCCATATTATTATGTGTCCATAATTCATTTCATTTTATCCCTGACTAGTATCCATGGCACACAAGTGCTGTAACTCATTTTTCCGTTTTTGTGTTGATGGCCATTTGGTAAGTTTCTAGTTTGGGGCTATTAAGAATAAGGCCATTATGAATATTCTTGTATACATCCTTCTGTGGTTATAGTTTTCTTGGGAAAATTCATAGGAGTGAGACACTAAGCATTCTACGTGTTTTTAGTTCCAGACTATTTGGGTTAAGAAAAAGTGCTATAACTATTTAGCTTAGAGACTTCACTAGATTGTCCTGAACTTATTTTAACTTTTTGTTTGTTTTAGTTTTTTTTTTTTTTTTTTTTTTGCTTGGAGAGGAAAATTAATCATTATCAAAATATCAGAGGATATCATTACTACGTACCTAATATGCACTCTAGGCAACTTACATCATATGTTATTGCCTAATGCTATTATTTACTAGCTGTTTGACCCCGGACAAATTGCTTAACCTCCCTGGTCTTCAGTTTCCTCATTTAAAGATTAAAAATAGCATACTTCATAGGGCTTTTGTGAGATGTAAATGACATACATAAAGTTCTAGTCACATTGCCTTAAAGGCACTCAAAAATATTAACTATTATAATTATCATGATGTAGCATCTTATAGCAACCCATGAAATAAAAATTCAGACCCCATTTTTAGAAGCAATAAGCAACTTGTCCTAGTTACAGAACCAGGAGGGGGTTTCACATTTGAGTCTACTTTGGGACCAGAGCCCTAGAACATTCCGTTACCCTATTTCCCTCAAGGTACATTTTTCATGGAGGATCTCATTGAAATCTTTACTGCAATCTTGTTAAATGACTTCTCTCAATATGAAAAGAACAAGAAACTGTAAAGGAAAGTATATAATGAAGTAGGAAAAAAAAGTGTCTGAGACAGAGTATCAGAGAAATTTGGAATACAATCTGTTTTTTTTTTTCCCCCATATGTGAACTATAGCTAACGCAAAGTGCTTTTCAAGCTTTTTAGCTGCCATAAAAGTTTTGGCAAGTAAACATAGGATTTAGGAGAGTTTTCTGTTTTTGTTTTTGTTTGTTTCTACTTTTCTAAAATGTAACCATATATTCCAGTTCTTTTTCTGTTTTTTTTTTTTTTTTTAATATTTTATTTATTTATTTGTGAGAGAGAGAGAGCACAGGCAGGCAGAGTGGCAGCAGAGGCAGAGGGAGAAGCAGGCTCCCTGCTGAGCAAAGAGCCCGATGTGGGACTCGATCCGATGACGCTGGGATCACGACCGGAGCTGAAGGCAACCTCCTAGCCCACGGAGCCACCAAGGCATCCCTGTTTTTTTTTTGTTTGTTTGTTTGTTTTTCCTCTTCCCTCTTTAGGGCTTTGGTCTCCTCTTATAATCAGGCAGTATTACAGATAGTACACTCAAATGGGTTTATGGGAAATTTTAATAAAGTAATTATTTATAAAAGTGTGGGCAGAATTATGAGAGTCAACAAAGGAAACTGAAGGGCTGTGAGGAAGGAGAGAGGAGAGAGTAGGAAACCAGCATGGCCCCGGTATTGGAAGAGGCTAGGGAAGGTTGTGGGTACTAGAACATGGAGTACATGGCTCTATCTGTAGGAAGGGACTGCCCGACAGATTCGGCCTTTGATGGAGGGACCCAAGGAATTTCTGATAACCTGTCAGGGTAGCAGGTAGGAAAAGAAATACCCTGACCTCTGTGTGCAGATGTCTGATTGGTGAAGAGGATGGGAGTGGTGAGGACACACTCTGAATGTCACTATTTTTTTTTGAAGGATTTTATTTATTTATTTGAGAGAGAGAGAGAGAGAAAGCATGCACAAGCAGGGGGAGGGGCAGAGGGAGAGGGAGAGAGAGAGAATCTCAAGCAGACTCCCTGCTGAGCTCAGAGCCTGATGCGGGGTTTGATCTTGACTGGAGTAGAAATCTAGAGTCAGATGCTTAACTGACTGAGCCACTCAGGTGTCCCTCTGAATGTCACTATTACAATTAGACGTTTTCATTCACATCTTGCAGACGTGGTCATAGACTTTGGGAGCTCCAGTGACTTGCCCAGGCTCCTAGAGTTATGAAGTGGGAGAGTTGAGATTTAAACCTGGGTTTAGCTCAGTGGGTCCTCATCACTGAGGGAAGGTTTTAGAAAATACTGAAGTCTGTGCTCCATCCTCCGAGATTCTGATGTAATTGGTCTGGCTTGGGGCCCAGGCAGCGTATTAAAAGCTCCCCAGGCGATTCTAATGTGCAGTGGGTGTTGAAAAATACTGGTTTGGTTGAACTCCAATATGTTTTCACTGTAATATGAGCCGCTATGGGCACAGGGCTAATGACAAAGAAATCACCCAGCAGAGGCAACCCACTGTGTAATGCTAAGCAAACCATCACAGGACAGTGAGGCAAGTGCTGGAGGGAGTCTGGAGGAGTGAGAGGCTCTCTCAGAGGAGATCAAGCCGGACAGGAGTTGTTAGTAGAGTCATCCTTAGTACCAGCCGTTGCTTTAAGCACTTAACGGTTTTAGCTAATCGAATCCTTATCACTTTCCTAGGAATAGGTGCTGCTATTATTATTCATAACCAATTAATCATTAATTAAATTAACATTTTATTAACCCATCAGTATCTCAGGTTTGTAGGTAAGGACATAAAGACAAAGAGAGATGAAGGGTCTTGCTCAAGGTCCAGCAGAGGTAGAAGCGGGCTTTTGAACCCGAGCAGTTTGACGTCAGAGTCCAGGTGTGCTAACACTATGTAAATTAGCAACAAAACCTGGGGGCAGGAAGAGGATTGGGAAGACCAAAGGCAGAGGAAGTGGTATTTCAGGCAGAATCAACAGCCATGGGGGACATGGGGGCTGTTAGACAGTAGAATGAATTTAGGGGAATCTGGGCTGGTTGGAGCTTGGGGTATGTGTGGCGGACATGCACCCCAGACCCCATTCCTGGGATGGGGCTCCATCACACTGTTATTCTAAAGGCAGTCCAGCAGCCACGAGAGAGGGACTTGGTCACACTGGCATTTCAGAGAGAGCCAGAGAAAGGATGGGACGGTAGCCCAGCAGGAAATGGAAGCAGGTGGGGGCCGTGGGGAAGGTGGAAGGAGAAACAGGCTTGGGGCTGGGTGTAGAGGTTAGGGAAAGGTCGAAATAATATTGCAGGAGAGATGCGGTTGAATTGTCTTTGTGGTGTCCATCAGACATGCCACAAATTATTTACATTTCTAATAAAGCCCTGACATTTGATAATGAATTATTTAAATAATTAATACAACCTAGGCTACTCCAGAATGGTCTCGTAACTGTGGCACTCATATTTGTTTGGGGGAGACAGACATGGGGTGGTAGGCATGGTTCGGAGTTGCAGTCAGAATAAAGAAGAAGGCCAGGACAGATAGAAACATGTCAAAATCTGCAAAATATATTGTTCTCTTATTTAAAAAATTAGATTTATTTATGCACCCACGTCAACATTTTGTATCTGTTTCATTTATCACCGCCGGTGTGGAAGTCTTGAAAAAAGAGAGAAGACATTTAAATGTTAAAGTTCAATTTTGGGATATGATTTGGTCATCCACATTTCTTTCATTTTTCCTTAGTCTCAGAGAGGGTGAGAAACAGAAGCTCTCCCCCTCGCCCTGACAGGAATAGAAAGGTAGAAGACGAGGAATTTGAATTTGGGTGACCGCCTGGGCTTTGAGAAAGACATCTCAGGATTCTTTCCTGGAGGAACATACTTGTTGACACATTTAAAAATGGTCATCACGGCCAGCAGCAGAGAGGGGTTGGGGTAGGGGGAATCCTGGGTACCCCTGGGTGGGCTGCCAAGAGACCCTGGCTTCTGGGAGCCCAGAGGGAGCCCCAGCAATGAAGCCAAGGCTCTGGACCAGCCCCTCTCTTGGTTGTTTTCTGGAATCAGGATTCTTACATATTTCTCTGAGAGCTGGGATACAGCCTCTCTTAACTAGGCTCACCAGGTTCACTGAGGGAGTGGGCTGGATGGGACTCTAGGTGATCCACTTGACTTAGAAGAAGAGAGAAAATGTCAAGTTTCTCATATTTGAGGGTCGAAGAGGAAGTGTCTCACTTGCCACAGAGAAGAGGAGGCAAACATTTTTTGTTTGCCTGAGACTGAAAGATGGGGTTGAGGGGTCTTGGGTGAGGGATGGTTGCAGGCTCAGGGGTTGAGATCTTAGCATAAAGAAAATTAAGATCTGGGAAAAAGGCACCTGAGGGGAGCCAAACGAAGATGAGCGCCCATTTGTAACATCAGTAGAAGGTGAAGTTGTGTCAGCTTTCAGGAGGCCCTGCAAACCCACAGGCCTGTTCCTGGGAAGACATGTCTCCCCCTCTTCCCCACATCTCTCCCTCAGGCACCAGGAGGATGTACCGACCAACCATTTTGTGGTGCAAAGGGAATTAAGTTTATTTATTTCTCATCTTCACAACCAACAAGATGAGAGGAGTTTTGATGGACGCCCCCTCGCTGAATGAAATCAATAGATTAAAAGCTTAAATCTTTATTTTGGTTTGAACTTTCTCTCAGCCCACAGGATGTCTCAGTCCTTGGACCTCATCCCAGGGAAGGGGAGGAAGGTTTTTTTTTTTTTTCTTTTAAATTAATTGATCGGATGTGGATTTAAGAACTGTGTGAACAGACCTCTTCACATAAAATGATGAAAGCACCATTGACCCCGGGTCTGAGGCTTCTGGAAAGCCTTTCCAGGAGGAGAGTGTGAAGATCCAAAGCCGCAGAAGCCACGTGTGGGTTCTAAGAGGCCTACTTTGCCCACCCAAAGGCTGGAAAACATTCTATCTTCTTGAGTCCAAAAAAGGTATCTGAGTTCATCTGCTCAAGGCAAAATAATCTCATATGGCCATAAGTACACAAGATAACTTTCCTTTTGCTCCAACTACTTGTTACAGAATAGCTGAGCTATTTTTTTCCATAGATAGAAAGGTAGAAAAAAGTAGTATAAAAAGCACACGTTTCGTACTACCAGGAGCTCACATGGAATATTTTTGTTTAGTTTGTCTTTCTGTTTTTGCAAGAAATTGAAATAGAGCAGATCAACCCTAAGTGACGTTTGACCTCAGGTCTCAGTCTTATTCCCGCCACCATTTTCATTCAGTGAACTCTTTTTTTTTCTTTTAAAGATTTTTATTTATTTATTTGACAGACAGAGAGATCACAAGTAGGCAGAGAGGCAAGTGGGGGAGGGAGGAGCAGGCTCCCTGCTGAGCAGGGAGCTCAATACGGGGCTTGATCCCAGGACCCTGGGATCATGACCTGAGCTGAAGGCAGAGGCTTTAACCCACTGATCCAGGCAGGCACCCCCTTCAGTGAACTCTTTATATTCTTTTCATATAGTTAAGTATCTACAACCAATACATATTACTGGTTTGTGAATGGGTTATTGCTTTCAATTTACATAAATGATGTTATTTGTCTCGATTTACATATGCATTTTTCCACTTAACGTTGTTTCTCAAACATATCCATGTTCACGTAGATAGATCTAGTTCATTCTTTTTAATAGCTCTCCAGTGAATGTACCTTATTTTATTCACCAATTTCCCTGTTACTTCAACGGTCTTGCCATTATAGATAATACTGTGATGAACATCCTTGTATGTGTTTCCTTGTGCAAATGAGTGGTGGCTTCTCCATGATACATACTGGAAATAGATTTGCCAGCTTGTAGAGTACACACACTTTTTAAGAGTCCACCAAAGGCTCTCTATCAGCTAACCCTCCTATCAGAGATATCCTGGACTGCTAGGAGCCCATTTCTCTACCTGTACAAAAGTTAGGCAATCTGGAATCATCTAAACCCAAACTCCCTACAGTCTTTCCGCGTGCTCAAAGCCCAAACTCTTAACAATGGCCAATGACGCTCTACAGTCAAGTCCTTCCCCTTCTTTCCTACCTCATTCTCACGCCTAACTGCTCATTCTGCTCTAGTTCTGCTGGTGTTCTTGCTATTTCTTGATGTTCCAAGTTCCTTCTTTTTGTACTTGAGTTTTCATCAGACTAGAATGTTCTTCAGTCAGATTTTTCTCATGGGTTACTTTGTGATTTCTCCCAGACCTCTGCTAAAATATTCTACTAGTGGAGACACTTTCTTGGATTACCCACTTCTCCTCCCAATGCCATTCTGCCCTTCACTACCTTTTTACTTCGTTTCGTTTTTATTCACAGCACTTCTGTGTGACATTACAATATATATTTTTGTTTGTTTATTGCCCCGTCACTAAAATGTGACCTTTGTGAGACCTTGTTTCTTTCTTTTTTTTTTTAATTTATTTATTTGACAGAGAGAGATCACAAGTAGGCAGAGAGGCAGGCAGAGAGAGAGAGGAGGAAGCAGACTCTCCACTGAGCAGAGAGCCTGATGCGGGACTCGATCCCAGGACTCTGAGATCATGACCTGAGCTGAAGGCAGAGGCTTAACCCACTGAGCCCCCCAGGCCCCCCCCCTTTTTTTGGCCTTGTTTCTTTTGTGTCCTGCTGTAATTTCATAACCACAATAGTCAGAACAGTAAATGCTTCCTAAATGGTGAGTGAATAATCATAATTCTGGAGAGTAGAGGCTGGCGGGGTGACTGGTGGGTAGTGAAGGGATGTTAAGCATCTTTTGCTCCCCCTTTCTTCCCCCACACCCTTATTCTGGAACACATTTCTGTATATGACAGTGCAGACAGCATTCAGAAAGGACTGGAGAGAAGATATTGGAATACTAGAATCTGATACCTGCATGAACATTTTCTTTCTTTCTTTTTTTGAGCTAGGTTTAAATCAGGACGCTGCCTGCCTAGCATGGTGAGTAGCTGCTGTGCTTCCATAAACTATCCTAAATTTGTGTGAGTCACGCTGGTCTCCATTTTTATTTAAGTTATCCACAAAATGCTTTGAATAGGGGTGGCTGGGTGGCTTAGTCGGTTAAGCATCTGCCTTGGGCTCAGGTCATGATCCCAGGGTCTTGGGATGGAACCTGGGGTCCTGGGATCACAGCTCTGCTCAGTGGGGAGCCTGCTTCTCCCTCTCTCTCTGCCCCCTCCCCTCTTGTGCTCTCTCTCTCTCTCTCTCAGAGCAGTAAAATCTTTAAAAAAAAAAAGAAAAAGAAAAAAAAAGCTTTGACCAATGATGAAAGAGGCAAGAAAGATATATGTTCATAATTGCCACATAACTAATAATCCCACAATGTAGTTATTTAACACACACTTATTCTCTCACAAAAATCTGTGGATCAGGAATCTGGGGAGGCTTAGTCAGCTCCTCTGCCTCAGGATCTCTTCCCGGCTGCGGGCAAAGTACTGGTCGGGGCTATCTGTCGTTATCTCAAGGCTCCACTGAGGAAAGATCCCCTTTCAAGCTCACTCATGCGGTTGCTGGCAGGATTCAGTTCCTCGTGGGCTGTTGGCAGGAAGCATCAGTTTCATGCTAACTGATGGTCAGAGGCTACCCTCAGCTCCTTGCCACTTGGGCGTCTCTAACACAGCAGCTTGCTTCACTGAAACAAACAAGCTAAGAAAGCAAGAAAGAATATAGGCAAGATGGCGGTAATAGGTGTTTATAATCCCATCTTGGAACTGATAGCTCACCACTTTTGCCGTGTTCTCTTTGCCAGGATCAAGTCACTGGTTACACAAGAAGAAGGGACTGTACAAGGGAGTGAATACCATGCAGTAGGGACCTTGGGAGCCATTTTAGAAACTACAGAAGGATTGATCACAGAAGAAGGGAATGTATGGAAAGAGTGAATGGAAGTGGCTGAGGCAGTAATGTTCATTCCTTTCCCTAAAATCATACATCAGAGGACTGCCTTGGTGACTCAGTCAGTTGGGAGTCTGCCTTCAGCTCGGGTCATGGTCCTCGGATCCTGGGGTTGAGCCCTGCATTGGACGCCCTTCTCGGCCGGGAGTCTGTTTCTCCCTTTCCCTCTGTCCCTCCCCTCCACTTCTGCTCTCTTTCTCAAATAAATAAATGAAATCTTAAAAAAGAAAAAAAAAAGCACTTGCATTTAAAAATAAATAAATAAATAAAACCATCCATCAGATACTCTACTCCTATACCCTAGTAGATAAGAGGATAGTCTATAAGGAAGACAAAAGAAGCCACAGGTATTCTTCCTGTATTTTTGCCTCCAGGAGAATGGAAAGGTGGAGAATGCACGCTCCTTTGTGCTGGAGCCTGCAGTACTTCTGGGGACTTGGTAATGGAAAGACCCAAAGCTTCCATATGCACTTAGGCCAACCCAAAGTGCAATGGTATTTGAGTGTGGCAAGTAGGTACCAAGGAATGTGAAGTTCGAAGTGAAATGTGAGGCAGGTCATCTTCTATAGTCACTTGCCCTTTGAATTGGACGCCACCATTAATCTGCCATGTTCAGTGTCCTACTAAACAATAGACTTTGAAAATGATGCACACACAGCCCTAAATTTGCTGAGCTATTCTCATACTCAGCCGAGCTCATTTCAGAGCATTCAGACTGTACCACAATTAGCTGCTGACACTATCCTAAAATAATATAAAGCCAGGCCAGTAATTATACACTGGAAGAAACTATGTATAGAAAAGCTCATTAACTTGTGGGGTGGTACAAGTTTCTGAAGTGGGAACATTTCAGACAGGATATAGTGCTCATGTTGGGATGGGTGCAAATCCAATCGCAAGTTCTTAGCTTAATATTTAACAACATCCTTCTCAAAAAGCATCCAACAGGTCTTCAGGATTTGTGGGTCCATCAAACGTGTCGGGTCTTTCTCAAGTTTCCCTGTAGGTGGCACTGTAAGAGTATTCGAGGGAACACCTACACTAAACTAGGGGCCTTAAAATTGGCCATTTGTGAGGGTCCCCATTGGGGTCACCATTGCTACCACCATGATCATTATCACCTTTATTACAGCCATCATTAACATTGTTCATTTATGAATGAATTGCATGATTCATAATTTCTGATCACATTTTTCTCTGTTCTGTAACCACAAAGTTTTACTGCAAGGGAGGCTAATCTCACTGATGGCATGCATTCAGCTTTGGGATTCCCACCTCTGGGCCTTTGCTCCTGTGATGTCCCTTGGCCGAGATGTCCAGCCATGCTCCTCCCTGCCTTGTTTTGAAGGGTTGTCCTGCATGAGTCACCATCACCCCCTCAGCTTCCTGAGATACAGTTCAGGGAGGGCTTCTGTCAACCACACAATCTTGGCCTAAAGAAGTTTGTCCTACTTCCTTGCCACTTTGTCACCCTAATAAAGATTTTACTTCTCCCTTCTAGTGTTGGAGTCTAAACTAAGTCTTAAACAACTATCTCCTGGGCTTCTTTTTATTTACAACCAATGCCTATCCAGCTCTCCAGAGTGGAAGCTAGCTCCTGACCACATTTGTTTATTG
The DNA here is from genome assembly GCF_009829155.1 of Mustela erminea. Lineage (NCBI taxonomy): Eukaryota > Metazoa > Chordata > Mammalia > Carnivora > Mustelidae > Mustela > Mustela erminea. Next base: position 12,888,210 of record NC_045628.1, read on the forward strand.
CCTGACAACAAACACCTGCTCCTCTTTTTTGGGTCACTCTCTTGACATCTCGTATGAACTCCTAGGATTCAAGGACTTTGTCTTATTTTTTGTTGTATCCCCAAAGTTGGACAAAAGTTCTCAACAAATGTTTGTTGAATGAGTGAGTCAAGGAAGAAGATTTAGTAAATACCCTATAATACCCTTTCTTAAAGGTAGGGGTACAGAGAAGAAGAGAAATTTCCAATCTTGCTCTCACTGAAAAGTTTTACCTTGACTTTGAGGATCTCTCTCTCGGGGGAAAAAGGGAGAAGCTATGAGAAAGCCATCTTTTGAGGAAAGAGTGTTATGTTATTCTCTCCTGAGGTGAGCATGTTGGTTGTTACCCCTCAGAAAATTTCACCCTTTATTAACAGAGCCCTGAGTTTATGGCTTCTCCTTCTTCCCCTCCCACTGAGTCTTGGAGATCAATCATGATGGTGATGAATTTAAGTGACAGTCTCAATTACATTGCTACAGAATAGTTTAAGGCCTGCATTCTGGCTGATGGGATCTGAGGGTATTCTTTTTGAAGAGTTTAGTCTTCACTACAATAAAGATAACCATGGAGGCAAAAAACTCTTATTCTTGACTACATGTTGTTGGGTGGTTGTGGGACACCTGGAATACCTACAGCCATCTTGTGGCTCAAAAAGGAGACTTTGCTTTCATGCGTGTGACATGGAAAGCACCTTACTTTTAATGACATGGTGGAACCATGGATTAACCTAGCTTTGAAACTACCTCTCTTCTGGACTTTCTGTAAAATAATAAATACCTTCTATAAACTTCTAGTAACTGGGTCTACTCTTCCTTACAGCCAAGAGTATCACAACTGACACACCTCACAATCTTCTGTGGTGTTTTCCTCATGGAATGTGCTGAATAGCTTCCCTTTGCCCTTTTAGATCCACCTTTCACCTTTCCTGTCCTGCTCTCTGCTTTGAAAGGCTGACCTATATTGACTATTTCTGTCTTCTCATCTTACCAAGAAGGCTAATAACCAGCACCTTTTTGAATTGGTAAATTATATGTCAACACATTACTTTCTCTAAGTCTTCTCATTGAGTGTCATGTGATCTGTGATTGCCTTTTTAATTTGCCCAAGGCTGAGCCCAAATCTGGTTGCTTATAATTGATTCCATGGGTCAGTCAGGGTCCCAACAAGACACAGGTGGCTCATTCAAATTCAGGTAATCCAGGGAAGTTTACTTACAAAAGTGTGGGCAGAGCAGCGGGCCACTATACGCTTAGAGTTAGTGAACAAGCTCTGCTTGCCCAACTCAAGCAGGTTCAAATCCAAAATCCATTGGAATCCTAGTTCTTCCTACAGTGTTGTTGGACCAAATGTTGCCCACACTTTCTCTCAGCCAAATTCTTCTCTTTCTTCTAGAAAGACTTCAAGTTATGCATATTTCTGGAAAGTTTCCTTGTTCTTCTCATTTCTCATTTATTCATCCTCAGTTACTCATTTCTGAGTAATATTGCCACCATAATATATATATATACTATTTTATTGTTACTTTTATTGTGGTAAAATATAAAGTTTACCATTTTAATCATTTTAAGGGTACAGTTTGGTGGCATTAAGTATTCATAGGGTTGTGCAACCATCACCACCACCCATCTCCAGAACTTCTTCATCCTCCCAGACTGAACCTCTCTACCATGAAACACTAAATTCTCATTTCCGCTCTCCCTCCAAGCCCCCAGGCTACTATTTTACTGCTATCTATTTTACTCTCTGTCTACCCATTGTGTTTGTGTTTATGAATCTGACTATTCTAGGTTCTTTATACAAGTGAAATCATACAATATTTGTCCTTTCGTGTCTGGCTTACTTTCCTGAGCATAATGTCCTCAGGTTCATCTATGTTGTAGCACGTGTCAGAGTTTCCTTCCCTTTAAGGGCTGAGTGATATCCCATTATATACGTATACCATATTTTGCTTATCCATCATCCACCGGTGGACATTTCATTATGATTATTTTTAAAATAACCTTCCTTACTGAAGTACAACAAACATACAGAAAAGTGACCCAATATGGTAAATGTGGTAAAGCTTCATAAAGTGAACAAATTCATGTCATCACCATGCAGATTAAGAAATGGAACATGATCCAGGCACCTGGGAGGCTCAGTCATCGCCTGAATCTTGATTTCGACTTGGGTCATGATCTCAGGGTTGTGAGATTGAGCCTGCCTAAGGCTCCATGCTGATCGAGGAGCCTGCTTAAGATTCTCTCTCTTCCTCTCCCTCTGCCTCTCCCCTCCTCCCCACTCGCATGCTCTGAAAAAACAAACAAACAAAAACCAGAACACTATTATCAGCCTAGAAGCCCGCTTTGAGCCCCTCTTAGTCACAACTGAAATGTAGCCACTGTCCTGACCTCTGTCACCTTGGATTAATTTTGCCTCTTTTGAATTACTGGAAATACAGTGTGAGGTCTTTTATGTCTGACTTCCCATACTCAACATTAAATTTATGAGTATTTTACATGTTGTGTGTATAGCAGGAATATGTTTGTTTTTATTACTTCATAGTACTTCATTGCCACATGCCATTATTTGCATATTATACAATTTTATTAATTTATTCTGCTGTTGGTGATCTTTTGGGTAGTTTGCACTTTTTTAGATTGACTATGTATACAAACACTCTATCTACCTTGTGGTGCACACATGTTTGTGTTTTGCTGAGTATATATGTATAAGCAAATATATGCATGGACACACACAGGAGTGGAATTGCAGGGTCATAGGGGAGGCATAGGTTCAGCCTTAATAAATACTGACAAAGGATTTTCCAAAGTGGTTGCACCATTTTATACTCTCGTTAGCAGTGTATCAGAATTCTAATTTCTCTGTATCTTCATTGACTCTTGCAATTGACAATCTTTTAAATTTTTACTCTTTGGGTGGGTAATACTTCATTGTGGTTTATTTTACATTTCCTTGATGACTAACAGGTTTGAATACATTTTCATATATTTACTTTTATTTTTTATATTTTATTTATTTATTTGAGAGACAAAGATCACAGGTAGGCAGAGAGGCAGGCAGAGAGAGAGGAAGGAAGCAGACTCCCTGATGAGCAGAGAGGTGGACACAGGGCTCGATCCCAGGACCCTGGGATCATGACCTGAGCCAAAGACAGAGGCTCTAACCCACTGAGCCACACAGGTGCCACCATTTTCGTATTTTTAATGGCTATTTTAGATATAATCTTTTGCGATATGCCTCTTAAAGTTAAATTTTTAGCCATTTATTTAGTAGCAGGCACTTAAAAAAATGAAAAGACTTTACTTTTTAGAAGGTTTTAAGAGTTATAGACCATTTGAGCAGATAGAGTTCCCATCTCCTTGTGCTCTGTTGTTAACTCCTTACATATGTATGGTACATCTATTATAATTAACAAACCAGTGTTGATAAATTATTAAAGTCCATACTTCGTTCAGACTCAGTTTTTATCCAATGACTTTTTCCTGCTCTAGGATCACATTCAGGATACCACACTTCATTTATTTGTTTTGTTTCTTTAGGTGCTTCTTGGTTGTGACCAAGATTTTTCTTATTTTTCATGACCTTGACAGTTTTGAAGCATACTGGTATTTTGTAGGATACCCCTTTATTGGAATGTGTCTAATGTCTTTTTTCTCATGACTAGAGAAAGTCCAAGGAAGGAGATCAACAACATAAAGCACCATTTTCATCATGTCTTATTAATGGACCTTACTAATCAATATTATTTATGACTATCCATGTTGACATTGACCATCTGGCTAGAGGAGTGTTTGTTAGGATTTTATTTGGCCAAGTTACTCTTTTTTCCTCTCCTTTTCCATACTGTACTTTTTGGAAGTAAGTTAAGGAAAGGGGAGTCACGGAGTTAATTTTTAAATTTTTAAATTTTAAATTAAATTTTTAAATTTTTAAAGTTAAGTTTAAAATTTTTAAATTGCAGGAGACACTTTCTGTGGCATCTCCCCAGCTCATATGATTCCTCATTCCTTGGGAACTTTCCTCCCCTCAATCCTTAAGGGCAACCTTTCCCTCCCAACACCATTCCTTCAAACACCTCTCTTAAGCAGCCAGATTTGGTCTATGAAACAACCCTATCTTTCGCCTGCAGGTGTTTGGAGAAAGTTGAGTCCACAGAGTCCCCTCCACAGGAGCTTGGCATTCTAGGGCAAGTCAATCTCTCTGCTTGTCCAGGCTCAATACATAGCTACTAAATTAACGACTATTTAATAATACCCTTCCTTTGACTATTGATTATGCAAATAGTCTAGTTTAAATGCTTCCAGCATTGTTGATCACCTATCAAGCATCTATCCCTCCTTCCCTCCTTGACCACATAAACCTAATTTTATTTCTCATAGACTATTTCTTCTGGGTAACCCATGTGCCCCAAGGGTAGAACTGTACCCCCAGCTCTGGGAGTAGGCTGAATTACTCCAGGAGCAATCCCTTCTCCTGCCTGTAATAGATGCAGGAACAGGAATGTGCCTCAGCTAAGGACAATAAAATGTGTGGAAAAATTTTTTAGGGCTTCCTGGGAGAGCTCTTTTTTACTTTTTTGCGTATACCTTTGAAAGGTTCCCTATCTCCCACAGACGGGAACCATGGCGTACAGCTCCATACCTACCAGCCCCCACAGGCAGCTAGAACACAGAGGAGGGCAGCCTAGAGAACGTCAGGAAGAGGGAGCATGAATGACACAAGATGCCTACCTTATGTTTAGACCAGTGCTACTCAAAAGGTAGGGTGAACTGTTGTCACCTTTCTGTGCTGATATGAACACAGAAACAGAAAGTGCTGTTGAGAAGCTTCTGTAGTGATTTGACATGGCCGAGACATGTAAGTGCGTGACCAGCGGACTTGGGTAGTTGAACAGGCTAGACACCAGTTTGAGTGCTGTCCAACAAAGGGATGAGTTGCAAGTTTAGTGCCAACTGTGTACACATCTCATGTACTAGAACCATGGAGCAATGTGCATTGGATTGAAAAAATCAACCCACTCTCCTTCACCATGGTTGGTGAAGCGCTGCTCTAGATGTAAATTGGCACGAGTCAGTCAATTTTTCTGTTTGGAACAATGTGGATTCTGTTTTCTTCAAAACACTTGCAAAAGCATCTGAACTGATACAGGGGGTGGATCCAGTAAAAAGACAAGAGCCCACATAGGGATTTTCTGTAGAGTATACCTGCTGCTAAGTGTGTGTTTACCTCACTATGATTCTGGGTAACCATTTCCCAATTTTAGTGATTGCAAAAACCACAAGAAGAGGACAACTTCAGTTGCTTTCTGGTGCCTTTGCCAGCTGCTGGCATTTTTCAGCCCTCCCTCTTTGATTTGAATGTGATGCCATCACAAAACACCTGGAAGAGATTCTGGAAGAAAAATTACATTCGTCTCTCCAGGGGGAACCAAGAAGAGAAACCAGAGTTGACTGCGTGCCATTCTCTAATTATGTGTTTACCTTTGTGTTTCAAAATTTTTTTAATATTGGGAGAACATCAATGTGGTTTTTATGACTATTTTTTTGGTCACAGCCTTTAAGGAATTAGAATTATAAGTTATAAAAACATTAATTATAAGTTACAAAAATAGAGCCTTGCCATTCTTTTTTATTTTCTAGTGAAGTGAACTAAAAGTTATAAGGAAATGATTATTGTGCGCATATAAATAGAATAAATGCATTTGTTAATAGATGCAAAACTTATTTTTGTGGCTATTCTCTTTGGATATTATTTTGATCCCAAAGGGATGTTTTTAGAGAATGAGATTTTTTTTTTGTTTTGCTTGGGAAAGAACTATTTCCACTTACGATCCCAAAGATGGCCTTTCAGCTAGTGATCTGAGAAAAATGGCTGTGTGAAATTAAAAAGTTTAAGTATTCTTGCGACTGTGATGAAGTAGGCACCCTTCTTAGCCTCAGTGGAATGAAGCCACATGACAATTGATTTATAGTATTTGCTGCCACAGCCATTAAGGGCTCTGGAAGTAGTCCTGGTGTTGAAGGATGAGGCAGATGGGGTGTTCTGAAGAACAACTAGAGAGTTTATTTTGGCTTCAAAGCTGGTTACTATTATAAGAGATAAAAAACTGGGCAATAGCAAGCTGCTGCAGAAGGGATGGCCTCAACAGATGAGCCTGAAATATTATTTTAAGAACTTTTTTCCAAAGCCAAGTCACAATACCTCATTGCTTTGCATGAAGTACAAAACACATTTTCTTTGTAGGACTTGCTTTCCTTTAAAATGGAGAAAATCAATTACATAAAAATGGGTCTTACTGTAATGTGAAAGTGGTGAAGCTCTTGACTCAGTGCTACAGTAAAACATGGCGCCATTGTCACAGACCATGTTGATACAGCCATCGCTCTGTATAAGTGTCATTCTGTAACTGGTCCCCTGGTTCCATTTTGTAAAAAACTCAGTTGCCTGGGAGAGATAGCAATACCCACCAAATATCCCAAGGTTCCTCTAGTTCTCAGCCTTCTTGTACTTGACTGGGGGCTGTGGGTCTACATTAAGCCAATGGACCATAAGTGAAAGGGATTTTTGTCACTCTTGACCCAAGGCAGTTAGAAACAAGCATAAGTCTCATAATCTTCTTCCCTTTGGTGGTGACCATGTCGACATAGAGGAGCCACAGATGGAAGCAGGGTCTTTATCAAGAACACCTATATCAGACATCTTATAAATAGGAAAGAAACTCCTGCCTTGATAAGGCTTTGAAATTTTGGCATCTGTTGCTGTAGCACAGGCTAGTCTTACGCTGACTCCTGTCAGTCATCTGACGACCGTGGTAGAATTGGAACTACCAACCCTGGAATTACACTGGTAGGTAATTCCAGAAGCAGGGAGATTGAATCTGCTCTAGCTGAGGGCACACGGTGGAGTTCCTGGGAGCTGTACTTTGACATTGCTTGTTGCCTCCAACTATGAGATGGTGTGAGCAGAATTGTTCTAAGAACTTTGATGCTATGAACAACAAAAAATTGATCTTAGCCCTAAATCAATTCAGGCCAGGGATGAGTAACAGACACTTTCACCCCTCAGGCAACTTGCAGTCTGGTTGGAGAGATAGGAATCCCATCAAGTAACCAAAGTACAAGGTAGAGTGGTGAAGAATGTTTCATAAACTTGGGGAGATTATACGTTGTAGACTGTAACTTGGCTAGAGAAGACACATCACCCACATTAATCCAATTAACAAAACAACATGCAGCCATAAGTGTTCATGCATGAGTTTGCATATTCTAGATGTAGTACTGTGTGAATTTGGGGAGGGAAGAGATCATTGGGAGATTGAAGTTTTTTGAAGGATAATTTCTATTTTGATGTACTGAATGGTTAACATTGTACTTTTATCCCAGTTTGGTGGGCAGAGATCTTGCATTTCCAGCTTGGCAGTAACAGCCTTGGATTTTTCTGGAACTCTGATGTTGCCTCCCAGTGATGGTGGATCTTGTTGCATCTGTCATCGTAATTGACCCCAATGGCTTCTACCAGCTTAGCCAGAGCTCTTCCGTTTTCCAAGTTGACCTGTGGGAAGGTGACAGTGGTGCAGATTTCTCCAGGGACAAGGCACATCCTAGTCTGTCCTTCCCCCTTGTTAATGAACTAGAACAATTTACAGCACAATACAGGCAGGAGGACAGCTAGCTCAATGGGATGGACACGTATGCAATTACCTTTTGTTTTCCACAAGGCAGTGACAGATTGCTACCTGCTCAAAGGAAAGGTGGGGTCAGTGGGGACATTCTTTGTTGGCAGCTTTTCCTAGCCTGGGACAACAGCTGCTTTTCTTGCTTTGTCTTTGAGTTGCACTGTGGGCCAGCTGAAGCAGCCAAACAGCTGTTTGACCCCTCTAAGGCCTGGGTGAACTGCTCAACAGAAGTGGGGTGCTTTCGGACGGTTACAGAGGAGAGCCTCTGCCACTAACAAACTGGGTGACCCCGGTGGCCAGGCATCCCATTTTGCAGGCCCACCGGAAATCACAATTTACTTTTGAACATTTTTAAACATTTTGCTAGCATTTAACATTTTGGTCAAAATAATACAGGCACATGTATAAAATTACCAGGCTTGTGTCAGGCCTGTTGTCACTCCCGGTCCCATGATAGGGGTTTTCCAGATTATTCTCATAGAAATAAATCTGACCACTCAAGGACTGTCTAAGTCTGTACTTTCAGATTTCAGCATATAGAAATAAGACTATTTTGAGTTCTTTCCCCATTGTAGAGGTTTTTTTTAATTAAAAAGACTGTATCAAATCAATTTTTTTCACTTTTCTGGTAAGAAATAATGTAATAAGAAATAAGAAATAATGTATTTTCAGATCTTTTTGTCCCCTCTTGCATAAAGGCATGATAACGCATGATACCATGAAATTTATCCTCAGGGTTCTGCAAATAATTATATGAAAAGACAGGTGGTTTTTGTCTGTCAGCTGTATTATTTTATTAATCTACTAATTTATGTACATTTAAATTCTGACATTTTATTAATCTACTAATAAAGAGATTGAAGAGAGTAAAAATTGGGGTGCTACATTAATATCATTTCTATGCGTGTTGTTAGAAAAACTTAGGCCTGATACCCTTTTCAGAAGAAACTATTATTCGAGGATCATTTTAACTGTCCATTATATATCCTCTGACCCAAATTCTCTAGTTTTTATTACATTTTCTCCTGGGAAAGATAAATGAGGCACCCCGCGGTGGAACAGAAAAACAGATTTGGCTTTGGGGAGTTGGGAAAGTTCTGGTCACATGCCAAGTGCTGAGCTGCAGGTTTTCAAAACTGTTTATTTTCAAGCCCACAGATGTTGAAAAAATACCACATCCGAGCTCATGTCCTTGTTTCCGACACTGAACTAGGTCAGCTGCCCAAGTGGTGTGTAAGGAAGAGCCCACAGAAAGAGGTGATGTATCCGTCTCCTTTTCAGCCCAGACTCTTTGTAGCTGTGGAAGAGGCTCTGTGGGATTGAAAACTCGTCAGTACCATTCTTTGATCAGTCTCTTCATCTGGTGATCTGACTTTGACGATTGTGGTCATAGTTATTGAAAGATTCGATTATTATTGTTTTTTAACCTTGGAAATTCTCCATTAACGCAGGACCGATACATTCATGGCAAGCTATAAAAGCAATTCTCGTTCCCAAGGGGCAGAGGCCTACATCCTTTTTAACGGCAAATCGGTATGGAATTCTAAATACCGTTATTCAGACTCTAGGTCATATGGTGAAGGAGCAGAGGGTTCATAATGTGGAAAGCAGCAGCAGTGAGGGCAGAGGGAGAGGCAGGGAGATTTCCAGACCCGACAGACGCCAGGTAGAAAAGTGTGGGAGGAGCGCTGGGGGGCAGCCTCCCGCTCCTCAGAGGTAGAGGAAAAGCTTCCTAGGACTTCTTGTCCCCAAAGGGGAAAACATATCTCAGTAGGGGAACTGGATAGTAATTGTTCTGTGTTGGATGATGTGATGTAAGTTGAATTTACCGAAGAAATGACTCCACTATGGAACCGTTCCAGTCTGTCACAGACTGTAATGGGGTGGTACTGCCTTCTGGATGTGCCCCGACCATCAGACACATGCAGAGGATGGCTTCCCTACTTTTCCTCGCCCTGGAGCAGAGAGGGTCAGCGAGGTGGTGGTGGCAGATTCTGAAGGACATTCTGGGATCCAAGAATATTTGGGGTTGAACGTGCAAAGGCAAGTCCTGAGCACACACAGAAGATGTTTCTGCAGATGAGCCTCTTGCCGCATCTACCAAGCAACATAAACTGCCCAGATAAGCTACAATTTGAGGCTCAATGTGTCACTTTGGAACTCCATTCTACATAAATTTTACTCTTAGACAGAGCTCAAGAAACTACTACAGACATATCAATGACTTAAACTAATTCATCAGAAACTTTAATTTTAAGGATTTATACTCAAAAGATAGATGTTAAATAAGGGGAGATGTATGCAAAGAAAAAGATCGCATTAACCATAAAAGAATCTACAAATGCAACTAATACGTAGGGTAGCTTGGGCTGCAATGCCACGTCAAACATTTTAAATATTCTTCAAAGTGTTTTTGAATGCTGCAGCATCCTGTTCATAAATTCTTAGAGCCCAGATGAAGCACAGAGAATTCTCCACCTATAAACTACAGCTCAGAAGTATCTCCAAAGAAGATTGTCCAATGTCATAAAGTAAAATGAAAAAGAAAAAAGGTAGAAAATAGACTTAACTGCATTACTCTTTGCATAATGGTTTAAAAATGGCTAACTGCTTTTGTTTTGGAAGTGGATTCCCACTGAGTACAGCAGGTCATTCTCAAACCAAAAGAAAAAAGAAAAAAAAGGGAAAAACAATAAGATAAACTCTGCTTGACTTTTTCTTGTAAATTTTTGTGTGATTGAAATTTTTAAATTCTTTAACACTAATAATCTGTTTTAGGTATCCTGGTGGGTGTATAATCGGGATCTCTTTGTGCCTTTAATTTGCATTTCCTTAATAACTGACAGTGTTGAGCACAATAACGAACTCACCAAAAAAAATCCATAGTTATAGAACTCTATTTTTCTTTTTTCTGTATGTCTTTTCTGTGCAGCCCATGTATTTACATAATCAGAGTACATCTAGAATTTTGTGTTTTTAAACAAATCATTTTTAAGTTTTTTTATGGACCTCATACCTCTTTTGAAATGGCTTCATATCCCACCGAGTTTGTGTAGGGGGATTTACTCCACCATTTCCTCTCGTTGAACATTAGGCTCCTCCCCCATTTTCCTTCCAGTTCACTGTTGTCCATTCCCACAGAGGAAGAATACATGTGCATTACCCCAGTCATGTTTCAATAGAATGGAAACTATCATTTGTGGAGAGTGGTGTGCTGGCTAGGTGTGCTAGCTAGCTGCTCCAAATATGGTTTCTATTTTGTTCCCAGTACAATCCCCGTAAGTAAGTGTTATCTCTATTTTACAGCAGGGTATCTAATGCTAGGCTATATCACTTGTCATCATCACGAGCTATTCGGCCATAGAGCAGGATCTCCAGCCCAGGTACTGGCTCCCGTGTTGTAGAGATTTCCAGCCCCACCTCCTGGTTCCTCTCAGAGTCTTTCCTTCCCAGAACCTGACCCCCGTCCCTCTGGATCTCACTGTTTCAGATGGTGCGTCATTCCAGTGCTCCATGCTAAATGTGTTTTACTCACCTGTTTCTTTCCTTTCTTTCTTTTTTTTTCCCCCACCAGAACCATATGTTATGGAAATTGCCTAGTCAGGAAGTGTTTGCAAGTGAGTTTATATCACGGATTTCATTGAGATAACTCTTATCGCCCATAATAGTATCCTTCATTGGAAAGACTTAAAGTTCAGACAGTTCTTCTTCCTTTTTCTAGTGAAGTGAAAAGTCCTGTCAGTAAGATTTATTTTTATTGTGGTGATGGTGGGGGAGTGAAGAAATTTTATCTATATTCTATTTCTATTACTTGGATGTATCCTTTCCCTCTATTGACAGCACCAATGGTGCTTGTCAGGGATACAGTGAAACGTACTGTGGTTTCCAGTATTGTGTTTGTTGTCCATGCTGATACATCAGGTCCCATTAAAGTCTTCTTTGGTATCACTCAGCCACAGCAGCATACCAACCTCGAAATCTCGATCTCATCTAGCCAAAAACATTATGAATGTACGAGTCAGCTGAGACAACTCTGTTTCCCATTGCAGGTTGACTGGGGTGGCTCTGCTTTATGGGGTTCTCATCCTTCTCATGGTATTAGCAGGCTGGCAAGAACCTGTTGTTTCCTGGTGATGGAAGAATCGAGAACCAGCTTCAATATGGCCACATGTCAAGTCCCTGCTAACAGCTCTTTGGTCTGAGCAAGTCACATGGCCAAAGAGAATGGCGGGGGTGGGGAAGCTCACACAGTCTTGTGTAGACGTTAACTGTGAAGTTACGTGACAAAGGGCATGGCGACAGGGAAGAGTGAAGAGTTGGGATCAGTAATTGAATCCTTTACTGTCTTGTATCTTGAACCTTTCCGATGAGATAGGTACTTGGTATATACCAAAATCCATAGTTGCTTGTGCCAAGTTCTAGTAAAAACTGGGGTGTAGGCTCTTTCAGTTTTGTTTCTTCAGAATTAATTGAAGAAGTATGCTTAACATGGTCACAGATTTTCCTCACACTGTCCTCAGCTGTCAGAACAAATGAAGTTTCTTCACTTTCTTCCTCAGCTTGTCCTCCTCTTCCTCCCAAACATCGCCCAAAGAGAAGTGGGGGAAAACATTGTCTTAGCTAGTAAATGTAAGCAGTTTCTTCAGTATGTGAGTCTTGTACAGGGTTGCTTGGGTTCTCTTCTATTTACTCTAGTCTCTCTCACCAGCCTGAGATGGTTTCTGCCTGCATGGAGTGTGGGGTGACTTACAGAACCTTGTTAGGACCTGGTAGCTCTGGTTGCCACATTCGGATCTGTAATCTTGGTGGTTAATAATGTGTTCTGTTCTGGGGCGCCTGAGTGGTGCTGTCAGGTAACCCCCTGACTCTCAGTTTTGGCTCAGGTCATGATCTCAGGGTTGTGAGATCAAGCCCCGTGGTGGACTCTGCGCTGAGTCTGCTTGAGATTCTCTCTCTCCCTCTCCAACTGCCCCTCCCACTCATGCTCCCACGTGTGCTCTCTCTCTCTCCCTAAAATAAACAAATAAATATTTTTTTAAAATGTGTTACCTGTTCTCACAGCTATCTAGAGACTAAGAGCCTGCCCTTGGCTCTTGCTGGTGTTCTAGAAACCCCAAGTTTCTACATTAGTCTCCATCGGACTCATGGTCAGAAAGTCTACACCAGGCCTCTGCTGCTGCTTGCTTCTCCCCTCACCACAGCAGGACCAATGCTTCTTCTAGCTTAGCTCGCTGCATTCTGAGTCCCCAGTTAGGGGCCATGGTAACTTCTCAGTTCCACCTATGCCTTGCAAGGCATAAGCACCCAGGAAACACACAGTACTAGGGGCTCTTCTGCTGAACCATTGGATTAGAATTCTGCAGAGAAAAAGTGCCAAGAGGAATATTAGGAGAAACTCATTCACATGATTAGGGAGGAGGAGGAGGCCCACAGTCTGCCACCTGCAAGCTGGAGACTCAGGAAATCCAATCATATAATTTAGTCTGAGTCCAGGGGTGCCTGGGGGGCTCAGTCAGTTAAGGGTCCGACTCTTGATTTGGGCTCAGGTCATGATTTTGGGGTCATGAGATTGAGCCCATGTTGGGCTCCCAGCTGAGCGTAGATTCTGCTTAAGATTCTCTCTCTCCCTCTGCACCCGACCGCTGCCAGTGGGCTCATGTGTGTTCTCTTTCTCTCTCTCTCAAAAAAAAGAAAAAAAAAAAAAGAAGTCTGAGGGGCGCCTGGGTGGCTCAGTGGGTTAAGCCACTGCCTCCGGCTCAGGTCATGGTCTCAGGGTCCTGGGATCGAGTCCTGCATCGGGCTTTCTGCTCAGCAGGGAGCCTGCTTCCTCCTCTCTCTCTCTGCCTGCCTCTCTGCCTACTTGTGATCTCTCTCTGTCAAATTAATAAATAAAATCTTAAAAAAAAAAAAAAAAAAAAGAAGTCTGAGTCCCAAGGCCTGAGGACCAGGGGAGCCAATGTTTGTAAATCCAAGCCCAAGGGCAGAAGATGATATGAGATGTCCCAGCCCAAGTAATAAGGCAGAGAAAAAAATGGGGGGTGTACAAATTCTTATTTCCTCCAACTTTTGTTGCATTTGGGCTCTCAGTGGATGGGATGATGCCTGCCTACACCGGGGAGGGCAATTTACTGAGTCCACCAACTCAAATGTTACCCTTCTCTGGAAACACAGACACATCAGCCATGGTCTTAATCTGGTGGCCCCGGGGTGCAGTCAAGTTGACATAAAATGAGCCATCACAACCATGTTGTGCTTTCAGTTTTACTTTGTTTTGTTCACACCCCAGGATAATGTAGGTCAACCTCTGGGGGTGGCCCCTATCTAGGGTTTAGAATGAGGAAAAGGGACAAGCCTCCCAGTTTCTGTCACCTCTAGGGGAGTCTCCCTGGCCACCAGCACGCCTTAGTGAGTGGTGCCCCAGTTTGGGGAGGGCCCCCATTCTCCCTCTACTTTGGAGGGAGGTGTATCACAGCCCAGGCCATCAGTTCTAGGCAAAGACAACTGGAAATTCCACTTGGGCCTCAGTTATACACTTCTGGTCCAGTTTCCCCTGCACCAAGAGCCTTGTTTTGGGGAGTCTTGTTAGGCATTTTTCCAAACCATTCATAAAATGGATACTGTGACTATTGGTCTGACGATCCAGGTTGAATTACATGACCATTAACATGGGACCATTCAACCATCCAGGTTGAATTACATGTCCCATTAACATGGGACCATTTTTAACTCGAGAACAACAGCACTTTCACATAGTTCAATTCATACATTAGGCAGTGGAACCCTGCCGGGAGAGGGAGGGTAAGTCTAAGATTCCCCGGTCAAATCTCACCTTTAGAAGGTCTGGGAAACTGCAAAGATGTTTCTGCACAGGCCTGGAGGAAAATGGGCCCAGCCAGGGGCTGTCAGAATTGCTGATACACGTTGGGGAGTAGCTGGAGAGTTTTTGTACTGACTGGGGTGTCCACGAGCTGCACAGCCTTTCCCTACTCTGGGACTCCTGGATCTGGGAGTCTGAGCACTCCAGCCTGTGGCCATTCAGGTGGGAACGAGGGGCAGCGGCTCTAGCTTCCTCCTGGAAGTCTGGCTTCCTCTCTAGGCGGGGTGACACGCTTAGCGTTTCTGTGTTCGGAGGTCACTGCAGACTGCACTGTGAAATGTGGCCTGGTGTGTGTGTGTGCATGTGTGTGCACGTGTGTGCGTGCACACGTGTGCACCTGGGGGTGGGCAGGGGTGGTAGGCGAGCTTGAAAAACAAAAGCCACACACCCCGGTTCTCAGCGTCTGGTGGTTCACTCCAGGCTTTTGAGGACAGGCAGGCTCCAGTGCAGACCCAGTTTCAAAGATAGCTCAGGGAGGTCAGGGAGGGAAGGTAGGTCAGGGCACATCTGTACGCACAAAAGGAGCTGAAATAGTTCTTGTCCCTGCAGAGGGGTGACGCAGAGAGAGACAGAAGCGGAGCAGACACCATAGCTGCCCCCCCCCCCTTTTCAAGTATTTTCTCAAGTTGTTTTCAGGTTTGGGAATTACGGTTTCTGAAGGCAACAGTGCAGGGACTCAGGGCCGTGGGACAGCCACGGAGGTGTTTTTGTTTGGTCTTAACTGTGTGCTTCCTCTGCAGCTCACCATGTGACCCAACCGGCAGCCAAACTTGGCTCAGGCCAGCTGGGGAAAGGCCGGTTGTGTTTTGTTTCTCTTTCAGGGAGAGACAGAGAAGGAAGCTGTTGACAGGGTTGTCCCTTGAGGGCCTGTCTACCTCCCCCTCCCCCAACACCCCCCCCCCTCCCACCTCCCTGCAACTCAGTTGCCCCAAAGCTATTCTTTACCCTTCCCTCAGGCCCTCTACCTGGGCAGTCTGACCCCTGCCGAGAGCCTCCCCAGGAGTCCCTTGACTTCCTGCTTCCACTGTTGGGGGTGGGGTGGGTGGGGAGAGGGAGGGCGGGAAGAGAGGCAGCGGCAGGGGAGGAGGAGGAGAGAGAAGGCTCAGGGAGAGGGCCTGGGGGAGAGAGGGGAGTAGGGGAAGAGGTAGGGAGGAAGGGAAGGTGGAGCAGAGGAAGAGTAGTGGGGGCGGGGGTGGGACAGGGAGTGGGGGACAGGAGAGAGGAGGGGGGGTGACCGCACCAGTTTCCCACCTGTCTCAGGAGGGCTGGGCTTGGCGGTGGCTGCCTCCTCTCCCGAGACCCCCTGGCTCTTCTCTGGAGGCCCCTTCTGCGGTTGCCTTTCCTACTGGGTCCTAGAGAACCTGTTCCCGGGTCTCTTTCAAGCCTGGAGATGGTAGGGGTTTCCTGCCATTTTTAGCCCCAGGGCATGTGAATCTTAGCCATTTCCCCAGAAGTCTGCCCACAGCCTTGTGAATAAAGTCTCTTATTAAACCCTCTCCGGAGCTGCCATCTGCCTTCTGCGGGAACCTTGACCGTGTTCTCCAAGGACCTCCCCATCTCCTGATCAGCTGGGGCAAATTCCAGTGCTTATCTTCAGCACCTGACTATGGACACTTCTTCTTCTTCTTCTTCTTCTTTTTTTTTAAAAATTTTTTAAGGTTTTATTTATTTGACAGAGAAAGAGAGAGTGGGTGCACATGCAGGGGAAGAGACAGGCAGAGGAAGAGGGAGAAGCAGGCTCCCCACTAAGCAGGGAGCTGGGCTCCTGGGGCTTGATCCCAGAATCCCGGGATCATGACCTAGCAGAAGGCAGACACTTAACAACTGAGCCACTCAGGCGCCGGACACTTCTGCATTTATAAACCTCTCTTCCCTGGGCTTCCCCTTGTCCTTCTCACAGGGCAGGGTGGGAAGGGCAGCCACCTCCTTGAAGTTCCTCCTGGGTCAAAGTCATGACCTTGCCTGGCTGGTCTGTCCTGCTCAAGGCCGTCCAGTTCTAGGCCCTTCTCTTTTAGTCTTTATTATTTCCCTCCATGATCTCAGGGACACCTAAGGCTTTAACTTAGAGAACCAGCCCTCACTGAGTACTTCTGAGTATCAGTGCTCTGTCCCATTATTCATTTAAATATTCAATGTTTATTCAGTGTAGCAGGATTAGTCAGAGACTGGGGATTTATTATCTCTTCGGGTCTTCCCAACAACATAGGTAGTATTGTCCCTGTTTTATAGATGAGATTCTGAGTTTTGGAGAAGGGAAATCATGCGCCCAGGGCAGCCTCGGGATTGAAGTCCTTTCCTGCCTCTAAAGGCTGAGCTCCTTCCCCAAGCCTTGCAACAACTGAGTGTGCCACTTCTTTTATACCACTGAACTTGAGTTGAACTTAGCAGAACCTTTACATATTCTAAAAACAGCACAGTCTGACTTCAGGGGTTTGAACTGAAGTGGAACAAATTTTTTTGCTAACTCATTCATCAGAGACACTTGCCTTACTCTGACTTTGAGCCTCTGTTTGCTCTGTAATTCACTGTGATTCTAAAATTACCCCTGGCTCCCTAAGTGCTCTATTTTTGAGTCTGGTATCCTGACAATACGAGATTAATTTAAAGTCAGAGCAGTAGGATTTATTCGAGAGATTTCTGCTCATAATAGAAATTAGAAGTAGGAGTGACTGCGTCTTCTCCTGCCCTAAAAGAAGAAGATACAGATAAGCCTTTTCCAGGGGGGTCAGGCCAGGGCCATCCTATATGGTGGCCTGGGAAGCTCACCCATCATTATTATGCAATTATTGCAGCCATGTTAAAGGAAAAAGGAGAGGTGCTTAGAGTATGGAGTCTCCTTGTGGACTAAGTGTGAGTTTTGGAACCCAGCTGGCCTGCTTTTAAGGCCTCACTGGGGGGGATCTTGGGCAAGGCCCATCACTTGTCAGAGCTTCTGTTTCCTCAGCTGTGACATGGGGATGCCGGAGATGAGTCAACAGGATGTGTGTCATGCTCAGTGCTACGCGATTCAGGCCCTAAAACCTTGGCCAGCTCTTGGTAGAGACTGTAAATGTCACTTTGGAGGAGACCTGACTTACTATAGAGAATGGGGGCGGGGTTGGCCTCTCCCATCCCTTACCCTGTGGAAAACAGAGAGCTGGATAGAACCTTCAACATCCTGCATAACGCGCATTGGACCTTAGGGACCAAGATCCTAACCCCTTGTCCCCAAGAGTCAAAATTCAGCACACTCTTCCAGAAAGTTCAGGAGGACTCTAGCAGGGACAAGGTGATAAAGACCCGGAACTAACATTACCAATAGGGTAAAAAGGAGTGTGACATGTGGGGGCTGGTGGGAGCTGCCTGCAGTCTTGACTTAGTGAAGAGCACACGGTTCAGGTGTCTCTTGGTCTCTGAGGAGGCTGCCCTACGGTCTAAGTGTCCCGACTCAGCCCTCCTGAGGGCAGAGTTGGACCTTAGAAGAGGCAGCTCAGGGGAATAAGCGGAAAGAGGATGCTGCCTAGCTTGAGGTGAAGTACCTTTGACAGAGTTTCCTTGGGAAGAGATGGGAGCAGGGGCGCCTGGTGGGAAGCCCTTCCCCCACCAGCGCTCGGCAGAGTTCCCCGACACACAGTAGGTTAAATGGTAGGTGACAATGCGTAGTGTTGTGTTATCACTAAGACATCTTGATGAGGAAAGAATGAACTGCTTCAGGGGAGGGGATAAGGGAGCAGGGAGGGACACTGTTGCATTCTATCGCGCTGGCTAGATATCTCTGGTGGCTGTCCCCCTGGGCGGGGTGGAAATGGTCTGTAGCATTCTCTCTATACTTCACCGCTAATGGCGTCATCCTGTTTCATTGCCCAGAAGCTTGGTCTAGCCCAATTCATCAAACTGTAATATTTGGAGTCTTAGAATCTTAGAAGCCATCTACCAGTGGTTATCAAACATTTTAAAGCAGTAAAGCCTCTTTTCTTCTTGAATAGAATTTTACCTTCCTCTGTTCTCTTGCTCTCTCAAATAAATAAATAAATAAATAAAATCATTTAAAAAATAAAAAGGGGGAGCCTGGGTGGCTCAGTTGGCTGAGCGTCAGACTCGATTTTGGCTAAAGTCATGATCTAAGTAAGGGTCCTGGGAGCCTCGCCTTGGGCTCTGTGCTCAGTGTGGAGTCTGCTTGTCCCTCTCCCTCTGCACCTCCTGCCCCTGGCATGGGCCCTCTCTCTCAAATAAAATCTTACAATTTTTTTTTTCATAGGACACTGACATATAAAACAAATATAGTAGAAGTTTTGCTAATAAAATGTCCCTTTAAGTTGAAGTGTATTCTACTGACTTATGATAGCATCAATCAAAGAGAACAGTCCAGGGGATTTTGAAAAATCCCCAAACGCATAACTGGGGCTCTGGAATCCGGTTTCATTCTTCTACCAGACTTAGTTAGCATCCATAAAATTCTAGTCAAAGTGCAAATTGAACCTCAGAAGTACCCCATGACATTCACATGCCTCTGATGCAGCTCATTGTATTAGTCATGGATGGCCTGGGCAGGAAAAAATGCGCACTCTCAAATGAGAGTGTTTGCAGGGGGCTTAAACTTAATGAGAACATTTACAAAAGCACAGGCAGGGCTAGGGAGCCACACAGGATAGGGGAATCCCTCAGAGCTAGTAACAGTGGTGTGGTTACCCAGCAGACCAGCAGTAGGGAGAAGACGGGACAGAGAGCTGCCCTGAGAGAGAAGTGACCTCTGGGAGACCCCAAGGAAAGAGAAGAGGAGGTAAATACCCAGTCTCACTATCCTCCTTCTAACTGTCTCCTGGGTTACAAGACCCCAACCAGAAGGTAGAGGGCAAAAGAGACTAATGGAATTCCGGCAAGCTAGTCCCCGAGGACAGAAGGCAGGATGGGGGAAGGAAAGAGGGGGAAGCTAGAGGAGCCAGTGGACACCATCCAGGACACGCCCACTCCTGTTTTTAAAGCTTCCAAGAATGAAGGCTCAGAGAGTTTAGATGACCTGCCTAGGGTTGTGAAGTTAGGGGCAATGATGACACAAAGTCCTCTGATTCAAGCTGAGCAATCTCTCCACCACACTATTTCTTCCCATTAGTCCAAGGACAATTCTAGGTTTCAAAGTGCTAATGTCACCCATTGAATTTTCGATGTAGAGTTCAAGGGGAAAGGCTTAGCCTAGTCCTGTAATTTCCTTTACTAGGATCGACTGTGACCCACTATTGCTCTGTAGTTCCGTGCAAGTGTCAAGACACACCACGGCTATTTAGGGAAAGAGCCCAGCATGGCGTGCTTTGGAACGTCTGTCCCTCACTCAGGTCAGCCACTTTCTCAGAAAGGACAGGAAGAATGTCAGGCAGACAACGCAAGGGGACACACAGAACATGGGTACGAATGCTGGCCCAGAAACATCCAAGAGTACCGGGCCTTTGAAAGCTGAACAGCTGCCCAGAGTTCTCGGATCCCTGGTGACCTCTGTGCTATATTCAGTATATCTCCCAAGGTTCTACCCTTGGCCTGCTTCTCATAGAACGTTTGGCTTTAGAAGAATCTCTTCTTCAAAATAATGTTCTCATCAATGTGGCAGATAACAACTATCGTCTAGTACTCTTTGCTGTGGTTTGGGGCATTCATTCAGAGGCATGGATCCCTTACCCATGAACTCCAAGGAAGTCACAGTTTGAAATAGGTCCTGCATGGTGGGGGTGTTGTAATCTCTTTGACTTAGCTGGACACTGTGGAGAAGCAAGCTTTGTGGTGAGGTGAATGCCATTTACTTATTGAGGGTTCAGGGTGTCGCGGTCAGCTCACAAAGAAACCACACGAGCCAGAGCCTTTGGAAACCCTAAGCATCTTGGGTATTCCCTCACCATACATAACCATTATGTGGTATTCCCAGTCAACTCCACCCAGCTATCCCTGAATGCATTCCCATCTCAACTGCCAGAAGCACCCTCTCTCCTCCGTGGCCACCCGTCCCCGTGTTGTTGATTGCCTACAGTTTACTGACAAGCTATTTACTCAGTCATAGTTGACCAGGGAATGTAGGAAAAACTGTGCATTTTTCTTCCATGGAATGTTTAGGCACTTAGGTAACTCTTTTATCCTAGGCAATCCAAGGGTCATTCTGACCTCCTCTCCTCTTCTCTTCTGGGAAGGTAGCTTAGCTTTTTTTTCATAGTTTTTCAGATTACACAACACCAATTCATGGCTTAGGTGAGGCTGATTCTTGTCTGTGCAGTTAACTCCACTCATCTGCAGCTGTGCATGCTTCCGGTAAGACAAGGACATCCAGCGACCTTGTTTTAACCTAGGACACTCTGTAACTTCCCTCATTGTTTGCATAAGTCATTTATATTTGAATGGACATGACCACCAAACTATTCTCTGTAGAGAACAATCTGGCACTGTATAAGTAGGCTCTCTGCGACATAATCCGAGAGAATTCTGAAAGATGTCCTTATATAAGACATTCCCATGAGCTATTCCACAGGTCAACCTCCAAGGGCAGCATAATTCTACTGCTACAGTCCTATCCACCATGTAGCCTATAATAAAGTCAAACAGAGCCATGGCAAAACAAAAGGACAACAATGTTTCATTGTCACAGTAGGACTATCAGCACACTCAGGGTCTTGTGCATACAGCTGTGTTGGCCTAGATAGACTATTTGACCTTATTTACATGTCAGGGAAGGAAAAAGGGTTATTAAGTCTGGGTCCCTGCTATAAAATACACATATACTTCCTCACTTGATTTAAACCCTTAATACTATTAACATGGGGTTCTTGCTGATTCATTAGTCACTTTTCATTGCCATCTATGACATTTAAAATCTTATGGGATTCTGATGAATGAATACAAATGACCCACTCTATACTATAATTACATCCGTATTTTAAGTCTTTTGTTTACTTTCCTTTGCTAACACTCTTATGTAAGGCGTATACTTTCTTTCTCATCTTTTCCAAATTAGCAAATGTTACATAAAACATTGTTAACAGAGGTTTGGCCTATGTATTTAGATTTAGAGAGGTTGTAATTTTATTAGTAGGTTTAAGTTTGAGGAATAGATGTTTAATTGGTATACATTAGTAGTTTAGTAATAGTTTTTCTGAAAAAGGAAGATTTCCTGGCTAGTAAGAGACCTCTTTAGCCCAGCCAACTTTAAAAAAAAGAGTCTATTTTAGATTCATTTTAGATTTACAGAAAGATTGTGAAAGTGGCACATAGAGTTCCCCATATATTCTACTCTCAATTTCCCCTGCTATTAACATCTTAACATTAGTAGGCTATGTTTGTTACAGTTGGCAAACTGATATTGACACTTTATGAACTAAAATCCATACTGTATTCGGATTTATTTTTATTTTTTATTTTTTATTATTTTTTTTTAACCTAATGGCACTCTCTCTCTCTCTCTCTTTTTTTCTGGTTCCAGCTAGAACACCACATTGCATTTAGTCATTGTGTCTGCTTAGGCTTCTCTTAGCTGTGATAGGTTTTCCTCATGATTGGTCTTGAGGAGTACTTGTCAGACAGTTTATAGAATTGAAATTCTGATCTTGTCCTCATGATTACACTGGGGTTATAGGTTTTGAGGGGGAAAACATACATCAAGGGTACATACTACCAACATGATTTAGGAATGTTGCTGTTGGGGCACCTGGGTGACTCAGTCTTTGGGTGTCTGCCTTCAGCTCAGGTCATGATCGAGCCCTGCATCAGATTCTCTGCTTGGCGGAAAGCCTGCTTCTCCCTCACTCAGTCCCCCTGCTTGTGTTTCCTCTCTTTCTGCCTCTCTCTCTGTCAAATAAATAAATAATTCTTTTTTATTTAAAAAAAAAAAAAAGAAAGAAAGGAATATTGATATTGACCTTGATGACCTGGCTGGGATAGTGTTTATTGGGAGTCTCTTTCATAAAGTTACTCTTCCTCCTTTCCCATGCTGCATTCTGTGCACAACCCATACTTAAGGAGTAGGAGTTATATTCCCATTTTATCTCCAAAATTATTTGGAATTCTTCTGCACGGAGTTTTGTCTCTTGTCATTCATTCATTACTTATACAAGTAATATATAATATTTATATATTAAATACATATAAATATATGTATATTTATGTAAATTTATATTTACATTGTATTTATATAAATATATATTTATTTATATAGTACATTATTACATTATACATGTATACATTACATGTATACATTATGTATACATTATACATGTATATTATATTACATTATATTTATATAAATGTGAATATATTTATATTATCTCCTAGATATATTTAAATATTTAAATATATTTAAATATATTACATATATTTAAATATTTATCCTAAATATTTATTTTAGATTTTGGGTTATATTCAAAAACCACTTTATTTATCCTGCTGCTCAAATGATGCCAGCTTTGGGCATCAAGAGCTCTTTCTGTGGTTCCCACATCCCTTTGATGTACTTTTAATATTGTGGGGTTTTTAAAAGCACTATCTTGCCTTTTGGCACTACAAGATGGTCCTGCTCTAGTCCTGGAATCAGTCCAAGAAGTGGTTTCTTTTATTTGGGAATGTTCATAGAAACCAAGAGCTGGGCACTGGGTGTGCTCATTGCCACTGAGGTGTCACTGCTTCTAGGTCCTCTCAGCTAACAGATTAAGAAAATAGAGGTGTGCATACTAACCTGTGAATATGCACATTTCTATAAATATTGCTGTATATAGCCATCTGTTTCTGTATTAAGCTAAACATGACTTGATGCTGACATCATGATACCACATGGATCAGTCTAGTCTCCTCCCCCTGCTTATCTCTAATTTCCTAGTCCAACAGCAAAAAACCGGGCTCCCACCATCCATTTACTTCATTTTTCTATTTCTGTGCCCCATGTAAGATTTTTATTATTTATTTATTTTTAATTTATTTGACACAGAGTGAGAGAGAGAGAGAGAGAGAGAGAGAGAGCAGCAGGTGGAATAGCAGAGGGAAAGGGAGAATCAGGCTCTTTGGTGAGCAGGGCACCCAATGCAGGACTCAACCCCAGGACCCTGGGATCATGACCTGAGCTAAAGGCAGATGCTTAACGGACTGAGCCACCCAGGTGTCTGTATCCCATGGATAGGGGTTTAGAACCGCTAACCCATATCCCCATGTAAAATAAGTTTTTCAATAAAGTACAGTATTTGTATACAGTTCCTTCTGCCTTAGACTCGACTCCTTTCCAAATGTAGGTAAAGACCTTTTCCTTCCACCCATTTTAGGGAGGTGGTTTTATACATTTATGACACAGAATCTTTTGTCACACTCCCCATTCCTTTCTAGAGTACTCTGACCACCATAATGATGTTTAAAATTTGTGTAGGTTAAGGTTTACTCTGTGTTGTAAAGTTCTATAGAGTTTTGGCGAATACCAAAATATTTTTGGTGAACGTGAAGCATCATGAATCCACCATTACAATATCCTGTGGAGTAGTTTTATTTCCCTAAGAAATTCCCTATACTTCACCTCTTTAATTCTCCCTACTCCCTTCAAACCCTTGGAAACCACCGTTCTGTCTACAATCTCTACAGTTTTGGCTTTTCCAGGATTTCATATAAATGTAATTACATAGCCAATTCAGACTGGCTTCTTTCACTTAGCCCTATGCATTTAAGACACATTCATGTCAGCGTGGCTTGATAGCTCATTCTTTTTTATTGATGTGTTGTATGAATACATTGAAAGGACCAACGGTAGTATATCCATCCAGTCATTTATTGAAAGACATTGGGCACCCCCGGTTTTTGGTGATAAATAAGGCTGCTTAAACATTTAAGTGCAGGTTTTTTGTTTTTTGGGTTTTTTTTTTTTTTTAATGGGCATAAACTTTAAAATCAGTTGGGTAAATACATAGACGTGTCATGAGGGATCTATGGTAAGGCCATGTTTCTATGTGTGGCTTTCTAGGAAATTGCCAAACTGTATTCCAAAGTGGTTTACCATTTTATGTTCCCAGCAGCAAAGAATGAGAGCTTCTGTTGCTCTACAAACTCACCAGAAGTTGTGGTTGCCAGTGTTCTGGACTTTAGTCATTCTAATAGATGTGTAATGTCTGTGTTCCTTGTTTTTTGTTGTTGTTGGTTTTTTGGGGGTGTATATATAACAGAAGCTCTCTTAACTGATCCTCCTTATAATGCTCTTGACGTCCACTTAAGAGACTCAAGAACTAACTGACATTCTCTACTTTTCTTTTAAAACACATGCCAAGAGTCTGTTCCCTGGTGAGGGACTCCCTTGCTCATCTGTGCACTTAAGGCCCCACCTGTCGAGATTTGTGCTCACCAACAGTCACCTTTGTTTCTGTACATGTTTATGCCAGACACATTTGTTATAATTATATAATATTTCAATAAATTATATAAATTGATAAAATGTGAGGCTGAAATGAAAGCATTGTCTTTCTTTTGATGAAAACTTAATGAATGCTTTGGGAAAGACTTCAAGGCAAGTGACTAAAAAATGCTGTTGAACTGGGTGTGGGTGAGGCAACTAATGATGAAAATTGGAAAATTGTAAACATCTGCACTCAGATTTTCTACCCAGATTTCTTGTGCGTGTGTGTGGTTTTTTTCTTCCAAGTTTTCATTTAAATTCTAGTTAGTTAACACATAGTGTCATATTGGGTTCAGGAGTAGAATTTAGTGATTCATCACTTACATACAACACCCAGTGCTCATCACAAGCAGCACCCTCCTGAATCCCATCCCCCACTTAGCCCATCCCCCACCCACCTTCCTCTTCTTGTGGTTCTTAAAATTACTCAGACTAGAAAACAGAGAAAGATCAGAGATTTGGTTTAAAAAGCAAGGGAGGAGTGAAAAATCAAAGCACAGGCCCTGAACTCAAAGAAAAGGACTATGACCTGAATCTCAGGGTCAGATTTTACACTAAGCTTGTGTGTTGGAGAAGAGGAGATGCATCTAAGTTTTACGTGTTACTCATGTGGAGAAATTATCTACCAATGACTCCTGTTCAGAAGAATATAAAATATGAATGTATTTTAAAAGCATTATTTGCACTTAAAAAAAATTCTGTAAGCAACTACTGGTCTCTATTATAGTGGAAAACAGGGCTGTCTGTTGGACTGCATTCATTCACCGGGGCCACTCACCCTCACTATCCCAACCGGACAAGCTTGTGATTACAAAGACAACATTTATTTCTATTTTAGAGTCATGCCTATGAATAGTGAAAAAATGCCCCTAGGTCTCTAGACACATTGGAGTCTTCAACTGGACAGATTTCCTCAATAGCTCTGGTCTTTAAGTACTGACCTCTAAATTTTACATTATATTCCTATGTCCATTCCTATGTCCCACTTACAGATTCAAAAATTCATTTATGGGGCTCCTGGGTAGCTTAGTTGACTGGGAGTCCGACTTGATTTTGGCTCAGGTTATGATCTCAGGTTCGTGACATCAAGTCCCATGCGGGGCTCAGCACTCACCTCAGAATCTGCTTGGGATTCTCTCTCTCCTTCTGCCCCTCCCCCTGCTTGTTCTCTCTAAATAAATGAAAGATAAAAAAAATCTTTTAAAAAGTTTATTTACTGTAAAAACCCATGATCAACATCAACAGAAGGGAACGAAGGTGTGGGGTGTGGTCTTCTAGGCATTTCGTTGCTACCTGGGCTTTTTTGGCCCGGTGGTTGATATGTTCTGCTTTGAGCAGACTGCTTGGTGTGTCTCCAACTATCATATAATCTGCTAAAGGCTGCTTTAATCTGATTTTTGGCTTTCTGGATACCAAGATCACTTCGGTACCTTGGCTATTAGTCATTTTGCTAGAAAGCTACCAGGATTAACAGTAATAATCTAACTTGAGTTCTATCATGTTTGGATTTTTTTTTTAAAGATTTTATTTATTTATTTAACAGAGATCACAAGTAGGCAGAGAGGCATGCAGAGAGATGGGGGAAGCAGGCTTCCTGTTGAGCAGAGAGCCTGACGTGGGATCCCAGGATCCCGAGATCACCACCTGAGCCGAAGGCAGAGGCCCAACTCTCTGAGCCACCCAGGCGCCCCATGTTTGGATTTTTTTTTTTAACTTTCTGCATGTTTCAAAATTTCCAAAGGGGGAATTTTTATTTTAGTAATCAGAAAATAAAATTAAAATAACTAACCTGTATAGATTTAGAAGTTGCTTTGCAAAGTGCTTTTAAATCTGCCATCTCTGGTGACCACAACCATCTGCTCTGTGATTTGTTGGCTTTTCTGGTCTCTTTGTGAATGAGCCCTCTTGCTTAACTCTAGACCCCATCAGAAATAGAGAAGATGGCCTAACTTGTGCTCTGAGACCCATTGTTCTTACTCCTTATCACACTTTCTTGAAGCATTGGAGAAGGCGTTTTGCAATACTGGGAACATACCAACCACCGGCCCTAAGAGCCCAGGTAGCAAAGGAATGCCTAGAAGACCACACACCACACATTCATTCCCTTCTGATGTTGGTCATGGGCTGAATGTACCCACCCCCCACCTTGATCACATGCTCCCTGCCTGCTCTCTTGCAGGCACCTGCCTGGACCCCTCCATAAATCTCTCGGTGTCCATCTTGCCGGCCAAGAGGTAGGTTACCAAGGCTTGTGCCTTTCCCCTCCCTTGGCTGCTGGCACCTGAAATAAATTTCTCCCTTTGGCTTGTCCAAACCCTCCTCTCTTGAGTTATTGGCTTCTCTTGCTATGACTTCATCCAAATTTATTCATCAGCACTGTTGGCAAACAGAGTCAGGAGCTAGGCTTCGGCTTTGTCCAGGATGCCCAATGGGCTCCCTGGAGTTGGGCTGGAGTTCACCTTTTCTTTTCCTGAGTTAGTGGCTGGGAGAGATGGTTCGGTAACATTTTCTCCCCATGTCCTGCTCCATGGTTCTTGGCCATCCTCAAGCCCAGACACCATCACCTCCACCCCAGTTCTTTTACCCTCTTCTGCCATGGACTTTCCACCAGTTATGGGTCAGAAAGTCTTTTGACATTTAGATGAAAGCTGTGAGTGGTATCAGGGAAATCTCTTTTGGAGAGCTTATGATATTTTTCATTGTTTCAAGGCATTCTTGGAGCCTGTGGAGCCCATCCATTCATGCCTGCCCTTGCCTGGAACTCCTCTTTAACACTGAGATTTCATTGGCTGACCTATCCCCGCGGAAGCCACAACTGATGGTTGCAACCCTACCTCCGTGACTACCACCCCACACGCTTATACACTGCCATCAAGACTCCCGGATTCTTGCCCCTGGCTTTTCCAGTGTGTATCATAACACACTGGTCTTAATATCCTTTCCCAAGTAGTTTAGACACAACTGTTCTGCACATCCATACGTTCCAGTGTCTGGGGTGGGGGGATTGTGATTTCACCAGCACCAACAACAAGCAATTCTGATACCTGGTGAGTGTCTTACAATTCAACACAATCCTGACACTATCCAGAGTGGTCACCAGATCCCACAGGTGGAGGGTTCAGTCCTACCAGGCTTCCCTCCTTCCCCATATCACATGCCAATTGCCAGCCTACATTATCATTTGTGGTTCCAACAAGGCTCAGAGTGGAGGTTCCCAGACCTGTTCTTGGGTTTGGTTAATTTGTAAGAGTGGCACACAGAACTCAGGAAGCCCTTTTACTCACTAGATCACTAATTTACTACAAAGGATATTGAAAACTATGAATCAACAGCCAAATCAAGAGATACATAGAGTGAGATCCTGAACAAAGACGCTTCTGTCCTGGCGTCCAACAAAGAAGTTCTGGTTCCCCAGCCTGGAAGCTCTTGGACCCCCTCGTGTTGGGTTTTTATGAAGACTTTATTACATAGGCATGATCAATTAACTCATTGGTCATTGATGATTGATCCAACCTCTCTCCCTGTCAGGAAATCAGGGTGGTGGAACTGAAAGTTCCAACCTCTTTTCAGGATTGGTTTTTCTTCATCTCTCTTTTTACTAAGCTCTACATCCAACCTGTGGTTCGAACTCACAGTGCTCCACTGACTGAGCCAGTGAGGTGTCCCCAGGGTTGGTTTTTTTATCAGCCCTCATTCTTAGAGACTTCCCAAAAGTCAGGACACTAACATAAACCCAGTTGTGGTGGGAAGGGACTTGTTACAAATACCAATGTACACATTTCATCTTTATGGCTCTGGAGCTTCTCAGGAGCTGAGGACAGGAGATAAAATATTATAAAAAATAGGCTCTTATTGCTCAAGAAATTCCAAGGATTGGGGAACTGTGAATCAGGAACCAAAAAGACCAGATACATATGAAAAATATATTTTGGTAACCTGAGTGATTTTATATAAATAAATAAATAAATAAATAAATGAAATATGTATATTTCTTTTATATATATAAGCCCACCACTGTCCAATATTTCACCTACTTTTTCCCCCTTGTCCCCCCTTTTTTAATCTGACCATCAGGAAAACTCTAGTCCTGGACCTAAGTCATCCTCTGTTCTCATCCTCTGTTATGCCTGCACTTCCTTGTCCTGCTAGGGAAAGTCAGGCAGCTGATAGTATTTTGACACCTCAGAGGTATTGCCCCCAATCTCATCCACACCTTTAATGTACCCCGCCATGAAACCCTAGTCCGGGTTTTCTCTTCTTTCCCACAATGATTTCAAAATGCCTTCTCTCAAGGCCTCTCACACCCTCGTGACTCATGGTCACAACCTCGTCCTCCGCGGGCACCAAGCGCTGTTCAAGGTGGAGATAACATACCTCCAGAAGACTTCCATTTCTTTCCATTTCCAAGACATTGAAGATGACAGAGAAACATCTCAGAGCAGTGATTTTCAAAGTGAGGTTCCACGGACCAACAATGTCAGCATCTCCCGGAATCTCATTAGATAACTTCTCATGCCCTACCCCAGATCCCTTAAATCTGAAACACGGGGGGTGGGCCCCAGGACTCTGGGTTTCCAGAAGCCCACCAGGTGATGCAGATGTATGCTAAATTACTGCAAGAACAATGGTCTTAAAATAAGAGGCAGCTTCTGCTTCCTTCTTTAGTCTTATTTCTGGCTACATTGCCAGCTTCATTTTATTGGATCTTCTGACCTTGCAGAGCTATGGAACTAACCATTGCCCAATCTGACCAAGCTTTCTCTTGGCTCAGGAGAGCTGCCACCTCAGCTTGGAAGAATTACTCCCTGTCTCTCAACATGAGGAACTTCAGGGACTTCCCACATCCTAGAGCTAATCTAGATGTGTGTGTCTTTTTCCTATAGTTTTGCAGTGAAGGAAGGCTACATGACAACATGGTGTGCATTCTGAGTATCATTCTCATGCATTCATTTGGCTCTCGTTATGTGGATCGGTGATGAGCTTGCTTGGAAGTAGGAGAACTTCAAGTTAAGTGGGGGGAGGGAGGGAAGGCAAACTTTTCAGGTGACCTTGTAGCCTCTGTATTTCCAACTTATGATTTCAGAGAATAGCTCTCACAGATGCATTGGACTTTCCTGGGCTAGATGGCACACTTGTGTCATTCAAATTAATTCTAGGAGAAAGAGGTCTGAAGGAAGGAAGAAATTAATTTGAAATAAATTACTCTTTTTGGTAATTTGCTCTTTTTATGAAGCCAAGCAATCAGCTAGAGCTAAGAAAATTACTTCCATGTGAATACTTTGCTTTGGAATGATGACTTTTCTTCTGTAGGGAATGCATTTCACCTGGCTGCACTGTGAAACCAGTTTCATCTCTTTTCAATAGTCATTTGCTAGGAATTTTTAATTTGTTAATTTCCTTGTGGTTTCTACCCAACAACACGCTGGCCCAAGTGTTTTGTTTTTTGTTGTCTTTTTTGTTTTTTGCTTTTTTTTGGTCTCTTGAAAATCTTTTGGTTCTGTGTAAAGAGGAGACATACCTATTTTTGAACCTGATGGAATTCTTTGGTTTTCTGTGCAATTTTCAGGCTGCTGGTGAGGTAACCTGACACCTGAATACACCCATGCATCATATAGCCACTATGACCCATTAATATGAGTTGAACTCACAATTTTTCAGCTGTTCCAAACCACAATCACAAGATCCTTCAACTCAGATATTATCCTGTAAGAATATTTCAGAATTTTCACGATAATGTTACCTATAATCTTAGCAATAGAAAAACCATGGAATTTTATATTTCAAAGCTTCCTGAATACTTATTATGTAGTATTTTCCAGGTTTTTAAAAATGTTGCTTTTCCATCAAGATATGCTCCTGAATTTTTAAGCATAATCTCATAATTTCCTTTTATTTAACACTAAGCTGAGTAAATAAATTGCAATGGGTTATACTTGTTCGGTTAAACTTATCATTGTGTGTTTAGATTTTCTACATCCTAACTATTTATTGTCTGCTTAATCTATCAGTTATTGAAAGGTTTCTTAAATTTGCAATTCCTCACAGTAGTTCTTTTATTTTTGCTTCACCTATATTAAGGCAATGTCCTTCAAGGATAGCCAGATGCAGAATGGGGGTTACATAGCCTGTGTATCCTTAATAATTCAGTTGGATACAAAGTGTATTTTACTTTTTGTTAATGTAGTTGTATTGGTTTTGGATTGCTGTTGCAACAAATCATTACACATTTAGGGCTTAAAATAACACAATTTACTATCTTACAGTTCTTTGACGAGTCTGATCTGGGTCTTCTGGCACTGAGATTGAAGTGTGAACAGGGTTGTATCCCTTTTTGGAGGCCCTAGCTGTGAATCTCTTCTCTTGCCTTTTCTGGCTTCCAAAGGCCACCTATATTCCGTGGCTGACGTCCCCCTTCCTCTGCCTTCAAAACTAGCAATGTTACATTTCTCTGTGGGGTCCTTTCAGAGTCACATTTTTCTCTGACTGCCCCTCTTCCACTTTTCAGGTCCCCTGTGATCATGTCAGGCCACTTGAATAATCCAGGATAATCCCCCTATTCACCAGGTAGGAGATTAGCAACCTTAATTCCAGTTGCAACCTATTTTTCCTTGGCCACGTGACCTAATATATTCACAGGTCCCAGAGATCAGGACATGGATAGCTTTGGATGGGGGCTGTGGTCATCATTCCACGTACCACTAATAGCTGTGGCAGTTTCTTTTTAGTATGTGTATAGTAAATCTCTGTAGTTTTAATTATCGAGAGTCTTTGTGTTGTAGGTGTGTCTCTTGAAAATAGCATGTAACTGGATGGATTTCCTCCTTCTCTGCTTAAATAGCAGATTCATTGTCTCACAGCTCTGGAGGCTGGAGGTCCAAGATCAAGGCAGGACTGGTTCCTTCTAGGGGCTGTGAGAGAATCTTTTCCATGCTTCTCGCCAGCTTCTGGTGGCTTCCGGCCAACCTTTAGCATTCCTTGGTTTGCAGAGACATCATCCTGATCTCTCCCTTCATCTCCACATCGTCTTCTCCCTGCCTGCACGTCTCTCTGTCCAAATTTCCCCTTTCTACAAGGACACCAGTCATTTTGAATCAGGGTCTACTGTAATGACCTCATTTTAGCCTAACAAATTCCATCTGCAAAGACTCTATCTCCAAATAAGGTCACATTCTGAGGTGTTGAGAGTTGGGACTTCAACATATGAAATTTGGCGAGATACAATTCAATCTGTAACCGTTCTCTTTCTTATTTTTGCACGCTTCAAAATCCACCATGACATTAGGTTTACTTATTTGGTTACTCAGGATTTGGCTCTCCTCCTTACTACTCTTTACTTCTGTGTTCAATTTTCTTCTTCTTCAAGTATACTTAATCTTTTTTAAAAAAAAATTTTAAGTTTAAACTTTATTTTTTCAGTGAGTATACTTAATCTTGACTTGTTTGAAAATGTCTTTATTATGTCCTCACTCCCCCCCGCCACCTTCTTTTAAAAACGTCCTCACTCTTGAGTGACATTTTAGTTGGGTCTATAATTCTGGGTTGACACTTTACCTTCTTTCAGTAATTTAAAATATATCATTTTGGTGTCTTACAGTTTCTTTTGCTACCATTGTGAGTTCTGCAATCAATCTCATTGTGGTTTCTCTATAGATGATATTTCTTTTTTCTTGCCGGTGGCTTTAAAGATCTCTCTATTATTTGCTGCAGTTTTACTACACTATGTCTAGGTGTAGATTTATTTTTATTTATTCTGCTCGGGATCCATTGTTGTCCTGAGTCTGCAAAGATATGTCTTTCGTCATTTCCAGAGAAATGTCAGTCTTGATATCCAAGAATATTGCTTTTGCATATTTTCTCTATTCTGTTGCAAAGATTTCTTTTTTCCTACAAGTGTAGTTTTTTGAGATATAAAATACATGGAAAATGCACACGTCATAAATGTATTTTGATGAGTATTCACAAGCTGAATACCCCAGCTTTACCAGCACCCTGATCAAGAAATCGAACAGGGGCGTCTGGGTGGCTCAGTTGGTTAAGGGACTAACTCTTGATTTTGGCTCAGGTCATGATCTCAGGGTCATGAGATGGAGCCTCACATCTGGCTCTGCATTGAGTGTGGAGTCTGCTCAGGATGCTCTCCTCTGCCCCTCCCCCACCCTCTCTCTCTCCAAAAAAAAAAAGAAAAAAAAGAAAGAAAGAAAGAAAAGAAGAAAGGAAGGAAGGAAGGAAGGAGGCAATAAAATAATACTAGGACTTCAAAAGCCTCCACAGGCTCTTTACAGTCATTATATACCTTTCCCATCAAGAATTAGCACTGTCTTGACTTCTATCTGTATAGATTAGTCCCTCCTTTTGAGCTTTATAAAAATGGAACCATGTGGTATGTACACTTCTGTCTCTTTCATGCAATGCTATGCTTATGAAGTTCATCCATATTTTGTATGTGATGGTCATTTATTCATTCTTGTCATAGTATTCTGTTGTATCAGTTCCAATTAGAATTTTTATCAGAAACATGTTGGGCCATCTTTCCCATCTTCCATGTCTTTTAACCTCTCTCTTCCATTTTCTATCTTTTTAATTCTTAGTTTCTTCAGATTTCTCTTCATGTTCACTAAGTATTGACTCAACTATATTGCATTTGATGCTTAGCCCAACAACCGAATTTTGTATTTCCATGGCAGACTTTTAAAAGAAAGATTTTATTTATTTATTTTAGAGAGAGAGTGCGTGTGCATGAGCATTTGCAAGTGAGCCTGAGTTGGGGGAGGAGCAGAGGAGGAGGGAGAGAAATCTCAAGCAGACTGCTCACTGAGCATGGAGCCCAATGCAGGACTCGATCTCATAACCCTGGGATCATAACCTGAGCCGAAACCAAGAGTTGGATGCCTAACAGACTGAGCCCTCCAGGTGCCCCTCAATGAGTCTTTTTCGTAATTTTAAAAGCTCTATTTGGCCCTTTAAAAAATATGTTTGTTCTGCTTTTTTCAGGGTGTTTATGTGTTTAATTTTTCTTCTCTCTCTCTGTGTGTGTGTGTGTGTTTTAAAGGTTTTATTTATTTATTTGACAGAGGAAGAGAGATCACAAGTAGGCAGGGAGGCAGGCAGAGAGAGAGGAGGAAGCAGGCTCCCCGCTGAGCAGAGAGCCTGATGCGGGACTCAATCCCAGGACCCTGAGATCACAATCTGAGCTGAAGGCAGAGGTTTAACTCACTGAGCCACCCAGGTGCCCCTCTTCTGTGTTTTTTAATCTTAAATATAATTAAGTTTAGATGACTCTTAAATGAATCTTCAGAGGATGTAATGTTGGTATTTGTTGCACATGCTTACTTTTGTTCTTGGTGCATATTTTCCTTATCAATAATTTTGATTTGATAGCTGATTGTTCAGGGGTTTCTTACATTTGGGACTCTAGTGTAGTCTTGGAGGATTTGCTCTTCAGAATGGTTTCATGGATTTCTGCCTGGAGTCTCAGAGGTATCATTAAGGTCTGGGCTAGCTTTCATATTAATTTCTAGGCTTGGAGGTTTCTGAATTATAAACATAATATATTAGAACATACAGTGATATCTATATTAGAATATGGAGTAAGGTCCAAGCTGTGGTTCTGAATTCTCAGATGAGATTCTTTTTCTGCTGAGTCCAATAGTGAGACAAACAACAACCTTTGCCCAATAAACTATTTGTGATTGAGGGAAGTTTACAGAATAATGCAGCCAGGACTGTGACTTACAGCTGGGTCACTGACTCCGTGACAGAAGTGGACTTGGAATCCAAGAATGAGTCCCAAAACTGGGATTTCAGGGAATCTTGTTGCAGAAATAGGGTAAGAGAGAATCTGGAAATTAAGTAAGGATTGGTAATGGGCTATCAGAGAGGCAGAACGACATAGGAGCTGGGACAATGAGCAGTGGAGTGATCCTGGGGCTAATTTTCAGTACTCTGATCTGAGTCCTGGTATTACAGTTATTTTATTTTATTTTATTTAAAGATTTTATTTATTTATTTGACAGGCAGAGATCACAAGTAGGCAGAGAGGCAGACAGAGAGAGAGGGGGAAGCAGGCTCCCTGCCGAGCAGAGAGCCTGATGTGGGGCTCGATCCCAGGACCCTGGGATCATGACCTGAGCCGAAGGCAGAGGCTCTAACCCACTGAGCCACCCAGGTACCCCAAAGTCCTGGTATTACATTTAAACCATCATTTTGCTTAGCTTGAGGCCTTCTCTGAACTGAGGCAGGTTCTTAATGGCACAGCGGTGGCCAATCTCATTTATAAAATTCTGAATTATGGGAAGTTGTTTTTAATAGTGTCCTATTGTCTTGTCTGACTTTCCCCATCCTACCTGCTGGAGTCACTCTCCTCTTTTTCCCAGTTCAAAGCCTCTAGGACCACGTTGCCAACCCCCACAAATGTCTATGGGGAGTGGATGATGAGGCAGCTAACGTAAGCTCATAAAAAGATGGAATGGTGACTGACGAGAAGGAAGGATGCAGGGGCACGTGGCTTCTCAGCTCCAGCTTATGGTTGTTAAGTGGATATGCATGGTCTGGGCTGGGAATTTGGATTTTTTAAAAAAGAAAACATTAAAAAATGTCAGCAACTCATTCAATTATAAAAATGTGCTGTGCTAACCAAAAATACATCTGTGGGACATTGGTTTGCAACTGCTACTCTGAGCTGCCTTCCAGAATCTTCCAGCTGCCTGAATTCCCTCATTCCATGGCAGCTCCTATTCTCCCTCCAGAATTACTTATCAAATATTATGTTTTTTCAAATCATCTGCATTATTAGTTTTCCACCAAATACCACATTCCTTGAATGACTATACATGAACAAATGCTCGCAAGTGTGTGAATGATGGATGGTTCCTCCTGACGTATGTTGGACCAAATCAGAGTGTGAACCCCTGGCAGGGAGCACATGGAACAGCATCCTGTGTGCATGACTGATCCAGGAATGGGGGGGTATCGGTGAGTGTGGGCTTTGCATCCAGATGCTCATGCCTTCTGACCCTCCACTTAGAAGTGGAGAGATCCTCTCTAAGGGGTTTGCCCCTCTAGACCTTGATTTTCTTATCTGTACAGTCAGGGTAATAATACTTAGCTGTGTTGTTGTGAGGCTGTTTTAATTTCTGTTTTATACTCAATGCTCATTTTTGTTCAGATTATGGGAATTCTGCAGTTGCGAATTAAGTCAAGTCTTTCCCTGTGTAGATTTTGTAGATGTGGATGACTGTGGTTCAAAGGATCTACCCAATGTCTCAGCTGGCCAAATTGGGAATTCATTTGCAATATTTATTTGTAATGATTATTTTTACGGTACAATTGACTATAATATCCCATAGTTTATCTGTGAGGCTATATGAATTAATTATTAAAGCAAGACTATGGCTCTAAAACCTATCAGATTAAAGTATTGGGAAAAGATGTGGGTTGTTCCAACCCTTTCATTGTATGTAACAGTTATGTAATCTGTCTATGTAATCTATGTTACGTAATCTCTTTAAGCCTCACTTTGTCATCAGGAAGAAGCAGTATCTACTTTGCCCATTGGAGTATTATTCCGAGTGTTAATGGTTCAACTTCTTTCCCAAACTGGGGGTGCAAACATGGTCTCATCTCTTTAAAGGATTAAAACTAACTCAGGGCCATATGTTCTTGACTGGCTCCTTCTCGGGGCCATCCTTCCCCCAGACTGTTCAGGAACCTGAGGGTTATAGAGTCCCGTGGTGGGGGCCGGGGGGAGGTAAGTGGTTGGGTATCAAAACCAAGGTTTCATCAGTTCTCTATTGCTGCTGCTCCTTCTTGTTGCACATAGTCCCTGTCAGAACCACGCCCTGCAGAGACCTCTTTTTCTTAGATTTATTTATTTGGGGGTGGGGGGCAGGGAAGGAGAGGAAGAGAGAATCTCAAGCAGACTTCACACCAAGTACGGAGCCTGACGCCATGAGATCACGACCTGAGCCGAAACTAAGGGTAGAATGTGCTTCACTGAGCCACCCAGGTGCCCCAGAAACTTTCTACAATCGAGGAAAGGATACCTCCTCTGGGAAGGCATAGCCCTGTGAACTCTTCAGCCTCACTCGCATTCACATGGTGGCCCTGGTCGGTGAGGACACTTCGTCCTGCACCTCCTGAGAGAGGGATCTGGTGTGATGCTGACTGAGGTCCGTGGCAGCTCCTGTGGATTGCTGAGGTCCGTGGCAGCTCCTGTGGATTGCTGAGGGAGGCTGGCTCCTGCCTCGCGCGGGCTCTTAGGAAAAAAGGTCTCACAGCTCGGCTGTTTCAACTCTTCTGGCTGCTGTTTCAGAGGGCATGTGGAGAGCACTTTTATGATCTCCTCCTCCTCCCAGACAGCCGCACACGTAGAATGCAGATGGCCTGAGATCTGCCTCTTTTGTGACCTCCAGTGCGATCTCCCCTCCACACTCCTGCCCTTACTTTAGGGTCCACTGGTGACTGACTCCCCTAAAATTTAGTCAGGTGACTTCTGGAACATGCCATGACTAAGCAAAACCAAACCAAACAAAAGAACCAATGCAAGTTAATGGAAAAAAAAAAGTCTCTTCAACAAATAGCATTGGGAAAACTGGAGAACTGGATAGCTACACACAGGGCAATGAAATGGTACCACTTTCTTACACCATACGCAAAAGTAAACTTTTGGAAAGGATTAAAGACCTAAATGTGAGACCTGAAACCATAAAATTCATAGAAAAAGTACAGACAGTAATCTCTTTGATATTAGCCATGGAAACATTTTTTTAGATATGTCACCTCTGGCAAGGGAAACAAGAGCAAAATTAAACTGTTGAGACGACATCAAAATAAAAAGCTTTGCACAGCTTTGGAAACCATAGACAAAACAAAAAGATAACCCACTGAATGAGAGAAGAGATTTGCAACTGATATCTCCAATAAGGGGTTAACATGCAAAATATATAAAGAACTTATACAACTCAACACCAGAAAGCCACATAACCCAGTTTAAAAATGGGCAAAAGACATGAACATTTTCCCAAAGGAGTCATCCAGATGGCCAATAGACACATGAAAAGACGCTCAATCATGCATCATTGGAGAAGCGCAAATTAAAACCACAAAGAGGTATTTCCTCATACCTGTCAGAATAGCTAAAATCAAAAACACAAGAAACAACCAGGGTTGGCGAGGATGTGGAGAAAAGGGAGCTCTTTTACAGCGTTGTTGGGAATGCAAACTGGTGCAGCCACTGTGAAAAACAGTATGAAGGGTCCTCAAAGAATTAAAAACAGAATTACCATATGATCCATTAATTCCACTACTGGGTATTTACTCAAAGAACATGAAAACACTAATTTGGAAAGGTATATGCACCCCTATGTTTATTGCAGCGTTATTTACAAGCGCCAAGATATGGAAGCAGCCCACATGTCCACAGGCAGAAGAATGGATGAAGATGTGGTGTAGACATACAACGGAATATTAGCCATAAAAGAATGAAATCTTGTCTATGCAACAACATGGGTGGACCTAGAGGGTATGATGCTAAATGAAATAGGTCGGTTAGAGAAAGACAAATACCCTATGATTTCACTCAGATGTGGAATTTAAGAAACAAAACAAATGAACAAAGAAACAAAGAGACAAACCAAAACCAGACTCTTTAACTGTGGAGAACAAGCAGATGGTTACCAGAGCGGGCATGGTGTGGGGGTTTGGGGGGGGGTGTTGGGGGTGTGGGGTGGGGTGGGGTGAAGCTGGAGGGGTGGGTTGGGGTGGGGGATGGGTGAAATAGGTGAAGAGGGTTAAGAACACACTTACCACGATGAGCACTGAGCAGTGTGCAGAATTGCTGAATGACTATATTGTACGCCTAAAACTAACATAATGTTGTATATTAATTAAACTGGAATTACAAAAAAAAAAAAAAAAGCTCCCAAACAGTGCAAGTTAGATTTTTCCTCGAGACGCTTGATACACGTGAGTGTCCCATTGCATTTGGAGCTTTTTCTTTAATATGCATTTATGCTATAAAATCAAATTGATTGTGAAATAATCTGGTGGTTTGGTGGATTAAGGTTTAAGTAGCATAAACTGACAGGTCACATACTCTTTAGCAAAAGCCTCCAGAGGTCTGGACCTTTCAGGAAACTCAACAAGGCTTTTTCTCTAGGTGCATTAGAGGCAAGGGTCATTTGCATATGAACTTGAGGTGCTGACTCATCGTCCCAGTCTCTGGTAGCAGGAACTGGTTGCTGCAACTCTCCGCTGGCCTCCCGGAGAACTAAGACTTAGACGAGCAGAAGCCAAGCTGTAGGGCCCCGCGTGAGGTCGCAGACTGGAACTGCCTCACCTGCACCAGCTGCCCACCTGCTGGTCTTTCCCTCCGCGGCATTACAGCTTCTCCTCCGAGTTAGTGCCCCTCCTAGGATCCACGGAGCCATCTGTCCCTGGGGTAGATGAGGTAGATGATTATAAGCACGAAGCCTTATTTTTCTTTGTTTAGAGTTCCAGCAGGACTAACCAGTTTTGTTTTGTTTTGTCTTGTTTTAAACTACCAGAAGTTCAGTTCAATCGAACCCAAGGATTCGGTGGAAAACATCAGCCAACGAAGAATCAATAAATCATTAACGTGAGCAGCCCTTGGAGGCCCGTTGCCTGGGTTGCCCTGCCACGTGACCGAAAGCTCAGCGGGTGTCTGAAGTGGAAGGAAAAGTTGGTACTGATTTCGCCAAGCGTGAATCCGTTTGTTCTCCCCGTGCTCTGGGAGGGAAGGGCTGAGCGTGATGCTGTACCACCACCTAGTGATAAACATACGCACATCGCCTACAACCCAGCACGCTCGCTGCTCAGGACGCCCTCTGGGTAAAACAATGCCCCATGCGGAAACCTCAGGGCCACATATCACATTATTCCTCACTAGTGGCTTTTGCTGATTACTTCTAGGATTTCGGTGTCATGGCCGAGGTGTAGAAATCATCAGGACATGATGGACACTTCGGCATGTCTTTGGCTTCCCTGGCCCAGGTCATTGTTACGAAGTGTCCCCGTCTTATGCTGCTGTGGCCACTGGCTGGAGGTGACACGATGCACCACGTGAGGGTCTAGTGTCCCACAGGATGCAGACTGACCAGTGAGAAACAGGAGATTGGAAGGAGCTGGTGGAGGAGTGGTTCTTCCCGTCTCCTCCCCAATGGACTGTTGTTGGGACATGCAGTGTCCACATTGTCTCTGGAGATGTCTTCCAGGACAACCAGAGTTTTGTTGGCGCAGTGGCCAGCGCAGGACTGTACCATGCGATTGTTGCTTTTTGTGTTCTCCATTCTTATTCCCTTTTGTTTCCTCCTCTTGGTCTCTGGGGACTACATTCTTCTCTGATGGGTTTTCATCTGAGTTTTTTGCCTCGGGCTCTGTTTTCTGGAGAACTTGAGCTAAGACAGTTACATGCCCATCTTGGAATGAGTTCCTGGGTTCAGGTATGTAGGTGCCCATTCAGACACGGGGAGTGAGGTGCTGTGATTGACGTTTCCATTGGGTTCAGAAGGTAAAGGGGATGGAGGTCCCCAGAGGAACGAGCAGAAAGATAGGAAGGAGAGCCCGCGGATGGAAACACACCCCCGTGGTGTTTGTGAAGCAGCCAAGCAACTTTTTCAGTCATGAAAAACGTGCCTTA
This sequence comes from Mustela erminea, assembly GCF_009829155.1. Taxonomy (NCBI): domain Eukaryota; kingdom Metazoa; phylum Chordata; class Mammalia; order Carnivora; family Mustelidae; genus Mustela; species Mustela erminea. Next base: position 12,928,808 of record NC_045628.1, read on the forward strand.
GCCCTGAGATCCCAGTTAATGTCACCACAGAGGGACCACCTGGCATCATGTGTCTTTGAAGGGATACCGTATGAGGTGCCTGGAAGCACCCAGGACATTGTCTCAACAAAAATCTTTGATTTAAATCCAATCAAGCTTTTAGATGTAACTTTCAAGTTACAGGAAATATAGGAGAAAGAGGAGCAAGTTATACAACAGGACAGCAAAAACACTTTCAAATCGAGAATATGGAATATTCTACAAGACAGCTGGGTGGCATCGCAGGACGTGATGGCTGAAATGATGGAAATTAATTGTCTCACAGTAAGTACTAATCTGATTTCAGAATTTTTATATTTTTATTTTTATTATTTTTATTTTATTTTAGATTTTATTTACTTATTTGACAGAGAGAGGCACAATGAGAGAGGGAACACAAGCAAAGAGTGGGAGAGGGAGAAAGCAGGCTTCCTGATGCTGAGCAGGGAGCCCGATGCGGGACTCAATCCCAGAACCCTGGGGTCATGACCTGAGCCAAAGGCAGACACTTAACCACTAAGCCACCTAGGCACCCAGAATTTTGTTATACTTAAACAATTTATAACAGAACCAATCTCAGTTATGCATTTTGATACAATTTGTTGTAGGAAGAATATTCAACTTATAACACAGAGGAGGTGTGAAATGTGTTCTATGAATAAATTGGATACTTGTCTGCTTGATCTGAAGACAGATTGGGACATCTATCAATAACACTAGGGGAAAATTTCCCCCTGGCTTTGTAATCCAATAAAGTTTTCTTTTTTTTCTTCTTTATTAAAGTCTTTTATTTGATTCTTTTTCTTTTTTAAATCTTGTTAGTTAACATACAGTGAAGAATGGTTTCCAGAGTAGAATTTAGTAATTCGTCACGTACATCCAACACCCAGTGCCCATTACAAATGCCTCTTGAATACCCATCCTCCTTCTAGCCCATCCCCCACCCACCTTCCTCAAATAAAGTTTTCTTTTTTTTTTTTTTTAAGATTTTATTTATTTGGGCGCCTGGGTGGCTCAGTGGGTTAAGCCGCTGCCTTTGGCTCAGGTCATGATCCCAGAGTCCTGGGATCGAGTCCCGCATTGGGCTCTCTGCTCAGCAGAGAGCCTGCTTCCCTCTCTCTCTCTCTGCCTGCCTCTCCATCTACTTGTGATTTCTCTCTGTCAAATAAATAAATAAAATCTTTTAAAAAAAAAAAAGATTTTATTTATTTATTTATTTATTTGTCAGAGAGAGAGAGAGAGAGAGAGAGAACTCAAGCAGGCAGAGCGGCAGGCAGAGGCAGAGAGAGAAGCAGACTCCCCACCAAGTGAGGAGCCTGATGCGGGATTCGATCCCGCATCCCGCAGGACCCCGGAATACAGCCTGAGCTGAAGGCAGTGGCTCAACCAACTGAGCCACTCAGGCGTCCCAAGTTTTCTAATTAATATCTCCAGGATGTGGTGGCTGTTGATTCTGACAGATTTTTAAATATCAATATCAAATGGGGTGCCTGGGTAGCTCCGTGGGTTAAGCCTCTGCCTTCGGCTCAGGTCATGATCCCAGGGTCCTGGAATCGAGCCCCGCATCGGGCTCTCTGCTCAGCAAGAAGCCTGCTTCCTCCTCTCTCTCTCTGCCTGCCTCTCTGCCTACTTGTGATCTCTCTCTCTCTGTCAAATAAATAAATAAAATCTTAAAAAAATATATCAATATCAAATATCAATATTTCATATAGAGTTTGACTTGAAGTCCTGAATATCAAGTATAATGTTTTATGATTATGTTTTCAAGTTTTTGAGAGCCATTAGGATTATGACAGTGTTAAAAATAAGTTGAAGCATAATTTAAACATGTGTTGAAGGGAGATTAAATTTACATGTAGAATATTCTCAAAGACCAAAGCATTTTTGGATCCTGGTGTATAAATCACTCAGCTCTCACTTCAACAGCCTTTTTTTATTTTCCAACCACTGAAGAAGTAACTCATTACTTTCTTTGATATCACGCAATTACTGTGGAGTGGAACATAGTTCAACTAATAGACCCTCAGAAACTTTGATGACAGGTATACATAAAGTTTATGATCCCAGAAGTCACATTTCAAGTCATGTTAATCAGTGTTTGAATAAAAACACCCAGGCAATGAAGACATCATTTGGTCTGTCTTTGCTTTGAAGTGCCTCGAAAGAAAACTTTTGTCACAGCTTTATTTATCTCATTAATCATACTTGGGTTAGGTTGACACAAAACACATCAATCATTTTCCTTCTCCACTTTCTTGTAGGATGGATGCTAAGCTCTACACGCTCTTGGTGTCTTTCAGAAACATTAAGTGCTTTTCTCCAACTCTTGGATAAGTTGGGTGGTTTCCTGTGGACCACTTTTCTAGTACTCCCTGTAACCTCACACAGATATAATTTCACTCACTTCCTTCAGAAACATTTAGTGGGCACCTGTGGTGAACATTGTCTGAAATCTCAGGGAGCTCACAGTTCAATGGAAAGACAACCAGATGATATCCCAGGGACAGCCCAGGTTCAAGAGTATTCCACCGTGCAGAAAAGCCATATTGAGAAACAGTGTCCGGCTGCAAGGCTCAAAACCTTTCCGAGCCTCAGTTTTGCCCTCTGTAACATGGGGATAATTACCCCCACATAGAACGGTGGCACAGATGAACCTGCAAATTGTGATCATCCACTATTTCCAAATTTATCTTATGGTTTGATTCCATGAAAACAGTGAATCGATCATTGATCAACCCATATCTATCACTATCTTTCTGCTAATTTTAAATTCTTGGTGAAGGAATTGGATTAGCTCAATGAGTCAGGTGGCCACTCTTGGTTCCGTGATCTGTGGCTTTTTCTGCCAGAAGCCCACCCCCTATGACTTGGGGGATTGAAAGCAAATCCAAACCCTGTCTACTGCACTTTATATAAAGATTTTGTTGTGATTAGTAAAATGCAAATCATGCTAAATCTTGTATTGAGTTAATAGTTTATTTTTGCATGTGTCAATAGCTTGGCTTGTATCTGGCAGGGTTCTATGAACTTTATGATATTAATAAAATGTTTTTGAATTTGAAAAATCTAGGCACTCCTATTTTGGGAAAGAGGCATTTGCAGAAGTATTTTTAGTGCTCCCAGGTTACTGCAAAAATGAGAAGACACAAGAGTTCTGGAGATTAGTTGCACAGAAGTGTGAGTGTACTTAACATTACTGAACTTAAATTTGGTTAAAATCGTGAGTATTTATTTTATGTGTATTCTACCACCATAAAAAAAAAATCTAAGGAAAAAAAAATGAGAAAATACAGACACCAGATAGACTCACTGAAACAGTTCAAATTCCATAAAACTTCTTATTTAATATACATAGTCATTAATAAACAGGCATTAATAAATGCCATCAGTCTGAACAAAATGTGTTTCCATCAGGCTAGATAATAAATATATTTAATTTATATCTGCAAATTAAAGAACATAAGAATAGGTACACTCTTGTACATAGTATTAAACCCATAAAAAGGAAACCACCCAAGACATTTAAACTGTAGAGTTTGAGAAATTATCCATTATCATTGACAGAGCATCTCCATGAGGGACAATTTTTAAGAATATTCATTCACTTTTTTATTTATTTTAAAAGATTTTTATTTATTTATTTGTCAGAGAGAGAATGAGAGCGAGCGCACAAGCAGGCAGAGTGGCAGGCAGAGGTGGGGAGAGAAGCAGGCTCCCCGCCAAGCAAGGAGCCTGATGCAGGACTGGATCCCAGGACCTTGGGATCATGACCTGAGCTGAAGGCAGTGGCTTAACCTACGGAGCCACCCAGGCATACCTAGAATATTCATTCATTTTATAATGAACAGTAGAGACCTAGCAGTTGCCAGGTACCAGGCAAGAGTGGAATACGGCAGTAAATCAGATATCCAGGATCCCTGTCTCCATTGAGTTTATACTATAGCAAAGGAGCCCATTAGACCTGAGATGACCAGTTGGTGTAATAAGTACTCTGGTAACTGTGGGAGCACGTCGAAGAGGTTCTGGGGCTTCCTGGAGGAAGCGACTCATAAGCCCACTTATGAAGAATAAGTTAAGAGTTAGTTGGACAAAGATGTGGAGAAAAGAGTGATTCAGGCAGAGGTTAAATGGTGCTCAGAGTTCTGGAGATGAGGAAGACAGTGAATTCAGAGAACTGAAGGAAACCAAAACAAAGCAAAATGTTTGAGGAGTGAGTTTGACTCTAGTCTGGATGTTTTCAGGGTTGAGATCTGCTGAGAGGTTGACATGGAACAAAAGCAGAGGATTTAGGAGGTCGGTGACAGACTGACTGTCTGAGGAAGAATCATGACATGGAAGTTAGGCTTAGGGTTAACTGGAGAGGAAGAGAGGATCCATGAAGCGAGGAAATTAGAGAATTAACCAGTAACAAAGGATTTGTTGCAAAATGGGAAATGAAGGGCAGGTCCTGAAGACAAAAGCTGCAAAAATGGGAAATAGTGTATTATTTTGGTTAAAGATTGAAATCTGAAAGCCAACAGACTGGTTTGAGTCCTGCTTTTTATCATAAATTTGACCCCATTCTCCTTATCTGCCCCAAAGGGTTATTATAATACTTATTTATAGAGTTGTTGCAAAGTGAACATTTTTGAATGCTTATAGCCAACTATACAAACCACTTCCCTGTAGGAGCCCTCAGTGTATTTTTAAACACCGAAGTGCCATCACAGCTCTGTAAGGGAGGGCTCGGTCCTGGGCACAGAAGGAGAACGTTCCTGTAGACGGCTGGAAGGAAAGGAAGCTTCAAGTCCACCTTTTTTACTATATTCACAGCATCCAGATAGTGCCTGCACAGAGTAGATGTTCAATAAATTTTGTTAAAGGAATTAATGACCAAATAGCACATAAGTTGTTGAAATCAATATGGTTTTTTTTGGGAGAACCGTTTGGAAACACATAGCTTAGAAATGTTGATACTCTTTGATCTCATTTATGGAACCCTAAATAAATACCTCTAAGTAAAAAGCTAAAAGCACAAAGATGTTCATTGCTTTGTTCATGATAATAATGAAAAACTGGAAATGACTGAAATACTCAGTAACCACCAGTAGCCATCAGAATAGATGAAGACAGCTTTGGCATATGTATTTTAAGTGATGCAAAAGGTACACAACAAGTTTATTTGTGATGTATATATACTATTTTGGAAAATGCTTAAGAAATGGTGCTAAGTGAAAAAGGCAGATTTAATTGCAGTATTATCACACAATGGAAATACATGATATTCCCTGGGAATATAAAAAATCTGTGCATGGGAAAATGTTAAAAAATACACCAAAATATTGATGGTAGGACTATAGATACGTTTTTCCTTTTCTCCTTTACTCTTCTCTCTTTTTTAAAAAATCCAAAATTATATAATTCTCCATATGAAATTGTGCAAATAGCTTCATGTAAATGAGAAAGAGGGTCCAGGAGGAAAGGTGTCTTCTGTTTTAGTGGCTGCAACATTTTAGGTCCTAGATGTCAGGGGCAGTGGGAAGTGTTGCTGAAGACAGGGGTGGGTGGAGGAAGAATGGAGGGGAAAGGAAATGAGGGTGGGAACGGAAGTGGAGTAGGGAAGACGGGTCCATGGGATTGTGGTGGGGACAGGGGGGTGCCATTGCCTTGTGAATCTGGTGACAAGCTCCGTGACACAGCTAGAAGGGCAGTTACATGGAGAGGACACGGCTGTCCTGGAAGATGTCGAGAGTATTGTTAGTTGTGTTTCCCTCATGGTAGGTGGAGTTGAGGTGTCAAGAGCTAGACTGGCCATGACCATGTGGCCATACCCCACACGAATGTGACAGTCTTCCCTTCCGTATAAACTCCCCAATATCATCAGAACCAGTCATTTCTGAACTCCTGAATTCTGAACTGAATTCCTATATATTCTGTGTCTTGTAAATGCAAAGATCACATGGAATAGGGGAAGGGGAATTGAAATAGCATGGAGGAATTAAGGGATAATTTTAATTCAAGCCCTTCAAGTCACAGATGAGGACGTTTGAGAATTGGAGAAGTAAAAGACTGTACAAGGTGATGTTGATTGATTGCAACAAATTTGGGTTGATTCTCCCCATACGGTCTTGACAAGCAGGTCCTTAATCTGCTGTGTTCTAGGAGACAAGCTGGCTGGCTTCTTAAGCCTCCTTGGAAAGTATCTCTTTCTAGGGGATCTCAGATTTGTACTTAGCACCCGGGAGTGGTCAGAATGGAAGCTGAGTACAAGAGCAATGCAGAAAAGGTGAAGAGCTTCTCCCTTTCTACCCTTCCAGGGGAGTCAATGTTTTTTACTTAGATGATGATGATGATGGTGGTGGTGGTGGTGGTGGTGATGGCCAATCCTCACAGAGAATTTCCTAAGTGCCAGCGCTTATTTTAAATGTTTTTGTAGATTAACTTAATTCTCTTAACATTCTTATGAGGTAAGAACAAGTATTATCCTCACTTTCGCTGATGAAGACACTGAGGCACAGAGAAGTGGAGAAGTGGCTAAAGTCACTTTACTAAAAAGGGACAAATTGAGATTTTGAGCCAGAGTCAGAGCAAGAGTCCATGCTCCTAACTACACTTCTATTTAAGACACACACACACACACACACACACACACACAGAGAGAGAGAGAGAGAGAGAGAGAAAGGAGAGGAGGCAGGGGAAGAGGAGTGTGAGAGGGAGAAGGAATTGAAAAGGAAAAGAGAGATTGAAGCTTACTAGAGATGTGTACACTGGAAATCACATGTCTTCCTGCAGAAATTAGCTGGTCTAGATAAAACTGTTCTTTGGCCAACCTTCTTGGCAAACATATTTTTGCAGAAAAAGAACCTCAAGACTTTCTACTTACAATGATTCCTTTATGCCCCAAACTCTCCGTAATATGTTATGATGTCATCAAGATTTAGGAACATTAATCCTTAAGCCTGGAACCTGTGACTCCTGGAAGTCTTGCCAAGAGCGTGGAATTGGTGGGTTTCCAATCTCTTCCTGTTCTGTGTGTTGGAGTCCAGGCAGATGGAAGTGTGGGAGTGGGTAAAAGGCATGGTAAGAGAGGAGGAGGCTTTATATTTATTGGGTTTCTTTGCAAATTCTTATGATTTATAGCCAAAAGAATTTATTTGAAAACTTCCTGATGAATAAACAATCCTGTTTATAGGATGATGTTTGATAAAATTTCCTTTGTTTTTAACTTTGTTGTACTTCTATTATAAATTTGATCTGGTCCCTGAAAAAGTAAGAGGCCTACATGACATTGAAAATAAAAGCTGAAAAAAAATGGAAAGAAAATACACATTCAATTAACTATTTGTTTAGCCAGTGTGGTAATAAATGGTTTGACTGTTTTTAGAAAATGGCTGATTTTTGAACTAAGTAATTATGTCCATAATAAAGCTGTGATCTGATATCCTCTTCACCTTAACTGATTCTTTTGTCTTTTGAGTGCATAGATTAACGTTTGGAATGTAGTCTAGCATTTTCAATCGGACAGTCTGGTGGGAAAACTGATGGGAATTCTCAAACTATTAGTCTTTGGCTAGGATTACCTTCTCAAAAGTTTAAAACAGATAATGTCTCTTTCATCCTGCTTATCCCTTGATGCTGTGTTTATTCACCTAGAACTGTCAAGTTTTCTTCCCCGTTTTTCATCAAGATTTGTTCAGGTGCTTCATCCTGAAAAAAAAACGTAGCAAGTCAAATCCACCAATATATTAAAGGGATAATGTGTCATGACCAAATGGGGTTTATCCCAGGAGTGTATCATTGGTTTCACATTTGAAGATTAATGTACCATGTTAACAGGATAAAAAGAATATGGGGAATTTGTAATCTTCTACTCAATTTTGCTGTGAACCCAGAATTGCTCTTAAAAAATAAAATATATTAAAAAAAAGGAATCATATCATCATTCCAATAGGTCAAGAAAAGGCATGTGATAAGATGCAATATTTATTCATGATAAAAACTCTAAGAAACTAGGAATTGAAGCAAATTTTCATCCTGGTAGAGGACATTGTGAAAAATCTATAGTTAACATAATACTTAATGGTGAAAGGGTGAATGCTTCCCCCCTCAGATGAGGAACATGGCAATGAGGTCCTTTCTCACCACTTTTATTCAACACTATATTGGAGGTTCTCTAGTGAGTAAAACAAGACAAGGAAAAGAAATCCAAGGTCAACAGATGGAAAAGGAAGAGATAAAACTGTATTTTATTCGAACACTGAAACTAACAGAGTTGGCAAGGATTTGGAGCAACTGGAACTCATACGTTGCTGGTGGGATGCAAAATGATACCGCCATTTGGGAAACAGGCCATTATGCAAAAACCAACCACATAAACCATAATTTCATTCCTGGGAATTTAGCTAAGAAAAATGAAAGTAATTGTCTGCACAAATATTTATACATACATTTGCAGCAGCTTTATTTGTTAAAGCCTAATTCCAGAAATAATCCAAATATCCATCAAAAGGTGAATGGGTCAACAGATTGTGGCATCTCCCTATAATGGAACAGTACTTGTCAATAAAGAGAAAAAAAAATATTGATTCATGTAACAGCATGGAAAAATTTCGAGATCACTAGATTGAGGGAAAAAGTTAGACAACTATACATACTATATGATTTCATTTTTATAAGATTCTAGAAAATTCCAACCAATCTATAATGATGGAAAGCAGGGCAAGTGGTTACCTGGAGATGAGCAGGAGTGGAGAAGATGAGAGGTGGTTTTCCATTGGGGCACAATGGAAGTTTTGTGGGTAATGAACAATTTTGGAGGTTATGAAATAAATATTCATTATTTTGATTGGGGTGATGATTTTTGGTGCATATGCTGAAACTCATAGACTTGCACAGTTTATTAAATATATGCAGGTTATGCTGTGTCGATTACATCCCAATAGAGCTGCTATGAAATTAGCAAGCATGAAGCAGAAGGTAAAGGAAGCTATTTGGAGGCCTTCCTTGATGCTCCTGGAATTTCATCAAGTAGACTGTTACCTGCATGACTATATCCAAGTTTGACCTTATTTTGGCATAGGAAAAGAGCTAATTATATCCAAGTTTCCTGTTTAGGAGGCTTCTGAACATGTAATGTATTTATTTCAAATGGACCAACTGTTTCTGTGTTACCTTGCTGTCCCTGGTCCTCAAGAAGGAACGGCTGTAACCATGGAGCTAAGTTCCTGGTTCCAAATACCAGGGAATCAGGTGTGAGGCAGCTTAAAGAGCTCTTATTTTTAATCGTATTTCTCCCCCAAATGAAATATATACCCTGTGTTGATGCTTCAGAACATTGAGAATGAACACAGATGGTAAATCAAATTTAGGGAGGAGGGATGTTCTATGTAACTCCTAATGCCAACTTTGAAACACTAGATGGCTCCCCTAATGTATTTTAGGTTGGAGTTAAAAATAGGGCTCCTCATCAGAATTATTGTGAAAGATGACAATCATTTTTTTCAAGCAATGGACAGTTGCATCTATGTGGGCTCTAGCCAGCGAAGAAAAGGAAAACACAATGCAGACTGAATAAAGCACTTTTAGAGATTGTAACTTTCAGTTGTTTCTCCTGCTTTGGGGCCAATACACACCATGGGGGACCAGCCTAATGAGCTGCTGTTATCGACAGATTCAGGAATACATTATACAAAATGGTCATGTATTATTTTGGAAAAGAAACAGTAAGTGTTTTTTAAAACTAATTTGGAAATATGTACTTGAAAGTTGGTGCTGAAGAGTTACGGAATATGACCCCCCAAATATGCCTGGAGGAGCTCAGGACATGCCTCCCCAGAACATGCCACTGTGATATAGTGATTATTCTGAGCTGTAGGCTCTTAATATGCAGCAGAGAGAGGCTTTGGCTCCTCCAAACAGAGCTTAGTTGTTAAAAATGGACTCTCTGGAAGTTTACCCAACCAAGGAAGATTGACTCTTGTCATAGTAAAGCAGACTAGAGGTCCACCCCACACCCAGACATAGTCACAAACTACCCTACCTCCCATCTGTTCTTCTAAGGTTCCATTCATCTTTCCTAAAAATCATTTCCTTTCCTTGTTGAGACTGTATTTAAGCCTGAATTCTAAGCCACTTTGAGGAGTTAACTCATTTTCCCCCGACTCTCTCCTATATTTATATGATGTTAAGTGCTAATAAACTTGTTTCTTTCTCTCTTGTTAATCTTTTATTAAAGGGTCTCAAATAAGAACTTGGAAAGGTAGAGGGAGAATTTTCTTCCCTACAGTGTGGTAATACTATTAACAGCAGTAAAAGCCTAAATGATCACCCTCAACTCAGGCTGAGCCCCTGAGGATGTTTCAGAAGCAGAAATGCAGTGCTGAATTTTCTGAGAGGCAGGACACGTGCATTGCCTGAAAGGTCAGAGAAATTGATGAATAAAAAAATGCAGACTCTGGAATTAGTTATTCTCAAGAAAAGGAAAGGAGATCTACTTCTTTTTTCTCTTCTGTAAAATGGATATTCAGTGAATGTTAGTTTGCCATCCCTGCTAATGAGTAGATCTCATTCTCTTTGTGTGTATCTAGTAGAATAATCTATATCTATATTTGCATAGTACTTCATATTTTGGAAAACGTTTTTATATTTATTAGTGGTTTGCAAACTTTTTTTTTTTTAAAGGAATGGGTTTTTTTTCTTGAAATGAACCACTACACAGATACAGAAGATGTAAGAAAATACAAAGGTGGGTTTGCTCTGGTTGAATAAGGGGTGAAGTTTCAACCTTTGCAATGCTTCTACCCATTCCTACACCTTCTTTCCCTCTATATGGGGACTTCTTCTATGCAGCAGAGTTGAAAACCTCTGCTATTCATTCTGCTATTTGATCAGATACAAGACTTACATGGACATTGATCTGTTGGAGAATCTTAGAAGCCAAAAGGTTGCGTTTACATGAAGATCACATATTTACTTCTTTAGGGGCTTTTTCCTAAGAGAGAGGGTGGTCTGATTGCAGGGAAGGGGCTATGCTGATAGGCATAGGGATATTTTCTCCAGCTTGATATGTCTGTCCACTGATGAGATCACTTCTCTGATTCCATTTCCCTGTCTCTAAAATGGTTATACCAATTAATAGCATCCTCCCTTCTGTTTTCAAGGATACTAAGAAAGGAATCCAAGTTCACTGAGTGAATCATGATGCAAAGCCAGAGAGAAATAATGAACCAATTTGAAAATGGATATGGGTAAAGAACTTTCTTTTTATCTTTGACAAGCCAACATTTTCCATGATGCTAATTTCAATATAAAAGTTGGCTAATGACTAATAGCCAAAAGTCTTGGCTAGTGACTAATAAAATTGAGTTTTTCTACTTTTTGGATTGCAAAAAAAGGCAATTGCAGTGGAGCAGCCCACGGGGGATTCTTCTGAAGCCAATGAACCCTTGTTTTCCAAGTAAGGGTAATATTCACCGCCCCCCCCCCCCAAGCCCAGTGGGATGGTCTTCCTGGAAAATGGTCTCAGCTTAAGCTTCCTTGAAGCTCTACAGGGATGAGCAGATCTTGTAGAAGCTATGAAGCCTGCAGATTGCTATGGTATGAGAAGTAGGTCATTCCTATGACAGACCTTTGTTGATTTGGCCCCTGACACCTGCTCCATTAACTGGAAGATCTGATTCAGTCTTTCAGGCCTGCTTTGTTAGGTTTTGACTGGGCACCAAACCTAAGTGTGAGAGGTAGGCTACAGAGAAACCTTGTTTTCAAGCATCTGGTTGTCTGGGAAATGGATGAGTCAGTCCTATGGGTCTCAACCTCCTTCCTTCTGTTGACTGCTTTTAATCATCCAGGAGAGGAAGGGAAGGAGCAGACAAAAGTCTGTCTGGGTTGCCAGCTCTAGCAGAAGATTTGGTGCAAGAGGGAGGAACCTTTTGGTTGTAGGCAATTTTTGACTTAGGCAGTGATTTCATGTAACTGGATTTTTTTCTACACATTTCAAACTCTTGGAGGAAGAAAGGTAATCAGTTACTCATCCAGGACTATGAATCCCAGACTTTCAGATTGTTATGGATAAGGATAATTTCAAAAAACCCTTTTGGGATCAACAGAGGCTTACTGGCCTCCTATATAGCTAAATGAAGCCTTTTAAAAAATGACTTTTGTCTTCTATCCATCATTTTATTAAAAAACTGACATTTAACTACTCTTGCCTCTCCCTGAATGGAGGGAGGATTTAATCTACTGCAAAAGGCAATCTTTTACATTTAAAGTTTGGTTTTGTGAAAATACTCGAGACACGACCTTTGTTTTTCTTGCATTGCTATATAATAATGAGAGCCTTGTCACAGACCAGCACTTGGGAATGCTAGTGCCAAAGAACCCCGGAATGCTAGGGCAGAATCTTTAGAAGTCTATTTCGTGTAGAATTAATGAAATTTTTCAAAGGCTTTGAAGTGGCTAACTGAAGTTATTAAGACATTAGAACTTCCATATGTTTGGTGGGGTTCTTGGTATTGGGATATCAGAGATAAGAGGGAGGCGGGGGGGTAACTTCCCTCCCCAATCATTGCCTTAGTGCTGACCTACAAGGGTGTTTTGTCTGTGATTCTGCTTGGGGTCACTCAGATGGCACCTTGGTTAACCCCAGGGACAGCTCTTGAACGGTTAAACCTAACAAAAGAGTATCCTTTATAAGTCCATTCTCCCAATCTACAATTTGCCCTGTTAATAACATCTTGCATTGACATAGGCTATGGTCTGAAAGTTGGTGGCCGCTGAAATTCATATGTTAAAACCTCATGTTCAAGGTGACAGTAGCAGGACATGGAGCCTTTAGGAGGTGATTGGTCATGAGGGGCCGGATGAAACGAGTGCCCTTATGAAAGAGGCTCCAGAGAGATCCCTTCCCCCGCCTTTCCTCTTCAGTCATTTGAAGAGACAACCAGAAGTCCACAACCAAGAGAGGGCCTTCTCCTGACCATGGTGGCATGTTGGTCTTAGACTTTCAGCCTCCAGAGCAGCAAGCAATGAATTTCTGTAGTTTAGAAACTAGCCAGTCTGGGGTATTTTGTTAAGCTGGAACTGACTGAGGCAGTGTGGTCCATTTAGTACATCTGATGAACCAGTATTTATACGTTATCATTAACTAAAGTCTATAATTTACATTCGAGATCCGTTTTGTGTTGTAGGGCTCTCGGGGTTTCAACCACTGGGCAACGAGACGTATCCACCATTATAACATCAAACAGACGAATAGTCTCCCTGCTCTGAAAAAGTCCCCCATGACCTACCTACACACCACTCACTTCCTCTCCCCTGAATTGATTTTTTTTTTTAACTATCTTTATAGTTTTGCCTTTTCCAGAATGTCATGCAGTTGGAATCAGAGTTTATAGATGTTCAGAATGATTTCTTTCATTTAGCCATATGCATTTAAGTTCCCTTCATGTTTTTCTGGGTTTGGTATCTCCTTCCTTCCTTCTTTAAATTATTTTTAATTGTGGTAAAATACGAATAACCTAAAGGTTACCATTTTACCATTTTAGCCATTTTTAAGTGTATGGTTTAGTGGTGTTAAGTACATTCCCACCGCTGTGCAACCATCGCCACCACCCACCTCCACTTTCTTATTTTGTACAACTGAAACCCTATACCCATTGCAGTATAACTCCCCATTCCCCACCCATCCCCAGTCCCCCAACAAACACCATTCTACTTTTTCTCTCTATTAATTGGAAAACTCTATGTGCTACGTATGTGTGGAACCACAGAGTATTTGTCTTTTTGTGTCTAGCTTAGTTCTTTTAGCCTGATGTTCATCCAAGGTTCATCCATGTTGTCAGTCATGTCAGAAAGTCCTTCCTTTTTAAGGCTGAATAATATTCCATTGCGTGGATGCCACATTTTATTTGGATGCTTATCTACTTACTTGTGTATACTATACTATACTTGGGTGACTTGTATCCTTTGGCTAATGTGAAAAATGCTCCTTTGAATATGAGTGTGCAAATATCTCCTTCAGACCCTGATTGATGTTGGGTCATATTGTAATTTTATTTTTAATTGATTAATTTTTTATTTTGATTTTAATTTTTAAGATTTTTTTTAAATTAAAAAAGTAAAAAAATTGATTTTTTAAAAAAATTTAAAATTTAAATTAAAAAATTTTAAAAATTTTAAAAAATTTTAAAAAAATTTTAAAAATTAAAAATTAAAATTTTAATTAAATTGATTTTAATTTTTTCAGAGAGAGAGAGAGAGCGTGTACATGTACATTTGAGATGGAGAGGAGGGGCAGAATGAGAGGGAGAGAGAGAAAACCTTAAGCAGGCTCCAGACTCAGTGCAGAGCCTGATGCAGGGCTTGATCACATGACCCTGAGATCATGATCTGGGCTTAAATCAAGACTCAAAGGCTTAACTGACTAAACCATCTAGGCGCCTGTATTTTTATTTTCTTGGGCAACCATCATGCTGTTTTCCATACATGAACCTCTTTACACATCCACCAACAGTCCACAAGTGTTCCACTTTTTCCACATCTTTATAAACACTTTTTCTTTTCTGTTAAAAAAATGTTTTTTATATAGTCGCCATCCTAATGGGTGTGATATCATGAATGGACCTCATTATCGTTGATAGCTCATTTCTTTTTATCTCTGGATAATACTTCATTGTGTGTAGATGTACCATAGTTTGTTTATCCTTTCACATACTGAAGGACATCTTGGTTGCTTCCAAGTTTTGGCAGTTATGAATAAGGCTGCTCTAAACATTTGTGTGCAGGTGTTAGTGTGGACATACATTTAAAATTCATTTGGATAAATACCAAGGAGCATGATGGCTGGAGCATATGGTAAGACTATGTTTAGCTTCATAAGAAACCCCCCAACTATCTCCCAACGTGGTTGTGCCATTTTGTATTTCCATTCATTAGCATTGTTACCCATACCCCTTGACTGTCCTGCTCTTGGCTGGTGTGTTCTGGGAAGGAAAAGCTCAGATGGATCATGGACAACTGGCAGAATCTTATTTTTATGCTCCTTCAATATAACCTGCAATCAACTAGCCCTCTGGAGAGTGAATTTGGACTGAACTGAGGCAAAAACTGCTTGGCTTTCGGTTCTGGCCGCCAGAATTCATTTTCTGTAGAGATTAAAGTATATTAAGGAAATCAGAATTGGAACACTCCCCAAAATAAAGCTCACATTGCTGAGCCGAGGGTACAGATCAGTTAAGTGCTAATATTCTTTTCTAGTACACTTTCTATGCTATTAATATTTGGGTACATTTCAATGTTTGGGACCTTCTGTTTCACAGAAATTTATTTATTTTTCCAGATAAGGGAAGGTAGTAAAGGGCTCTTCCTGAAAGTTTGAGTCTGGAACTCAGAATTTAAAAATACAGCCTTTTTGAGAATATTCAGGGTTGTTTTTATAGGTAGAATTTCTAAATTAAAATGACTTTTACTAGGTATAATCACAACAAAAACAAATACATATGTTCACCAAAAGGCCTATGAGAGTTATCAGATGACTGTGTATAATAATCCAAAATAAACAGCAAAGGTAACGTCCGCCAATGGTAGAATGGATAAGTCAGATGTGGCATCTTCATACCATGGAACCTGTGTGGCAAAAGGAAGGACTGAACTGCGAATACGCAATGCAAATGGACATCATTCTGTTTTCATTACTATAGCTTCATCTACACATCTTCCAACACAAATCTACCTTCCTTATGTATGAAGGTATAGAGCAGTTACTATCTTACTACACTTTAGTCATTGACATTCACTTTGACCATGTCCGTGTGTGTGTGTGAGTGTGTGTGTGAGAGAGAGAGAGAGAGATACACATGACTTATTTTGCTGGGTGTTGGGGATGTAAAGGAGTTTAACACAAAATACCAGCTCTGGTTGACTTTATGCTACTGAGCAGAAAAGATGTATTGTCAGAAAGTGTAAAGAACTGCATGTGTTAAACCACAAAGCAAAACCATGGTAAGAAAGATGTGTTGTAAGGCAATGACCTTTTGTCAAAGCACTAAGGACACTCACTTCGACACTGACTTTCCTGCCTCCCTCTTCAACCTTTAATGATTCCACCTGGATCATCCAGGATAATTTCCTTATTTTTAGGTCAGCTGATTAACAACCATAATTCCATCTGAAACCTTAATTCTTCCTTGACATATTGATGGTTAGCTTTATGTGTGTTGACTTGGCCTGACTATAGTACCCTGTTATTCAGTCAAAACCCATTTCTAGGTGTTGCTGTGAAGATATTTTGTAGGTACGCTTCATATCTAGAATCAGCAGATCCTAAGGAAACTGCCCTCAATAATTTGGGTGGGCCTCACCTAAGCAGTTGAAAGATCGGAAGCAAACATTGAGGTTTCCAGGAAGAAGAGGGAATTCTTCCACCAGACCGCAGGATCAATTTCTGCCTGAGATTTTGTACTTGCTACCCCTGACTGACAACTGTGTGATCAAATTCTTTGAAATGAATTTCTCTCTCTTTCTCTGCCATATATATGTGTGTGTGTATATATATGGTGCATACACACACATAAAATAAAAAATATATAATCAAAATATTATATTAAAATTATAGTAAAATATAATTTAAAAATATATGATGATATCACACAGACACACACACATATTTCCTCCTGTCTGAGGCAGAATAATGGTCTCCCAAAGATGTGGTTACATATCTTTTGTGTCACATCCCCCTACTAAGTTTGATTTTTTTCCCCTATATTCAAGGAGATACCATCGAAGAGATTTGAATGGGAAGTGATTACTTTTACAGTCGTGTGCTGGTTATATGGAAAGAAAGACACCAGAAAAAAGTAGAAACACATCTAGTTATGAGGTAATATGGTTCTGGCTCAGGATGGGTGGTCCTGGGAATGGAAAATGGAGTCATGTTTTTCAAAGACTTTGGAAATATGAATGAGTAAATGTGCAATTAATTTTATATGGAGGTAGAGGGTAGGTCAGAAAAAGGATTTCGAGCCAGAGTCACACAGAAAGAGATTCAGCTAAGGTACAAGTGTGCCAGTAATTTAAATAGGTAACATTTAATATAAAGAATGGTTATCTAGGGGCGCCTGGGTGACTCAGTCCATTAAGCCACCAACTCTTGATTTCAACTCAGGTCATGATCTTGTTGGGTCCGCGGTTCCGGGAATGCAGGAGGAACATAGAAATGACCTCCGGGCCACCATCTTCCAGTCACCTCCCCTCCCTTCCTTAACCCTAGACTCTCCCACCAAAAGGGTGTTTGCCCAGGTCATGTCTCCATAGGTAACCCGATACCTAGGCAGGAAGCAGGAGTATCAGGAGCCCTTACCTCATACCTTCCAATCACCAAATATGGATGTGAGCCCATGCCCTACCTTGGCCTGAAAAAAGACCCCTGCCAACTCCCTCCCAGTGTGACTTCCCCCACTCCCCTTTCCGGAGTTGAGTCGGGGAACCTCACTGGAGGGTGCCCACCTCCTCCCTGCGCGACTTTCCTGGCTCCCCTTCTCCTGAGCTCTGAAACTTCGCCGGAGAGTGCCTTTAATAACTCTTGCCTTGCGCCTACCTTGCCTGGTGTTGTGTTTGTTTACCTCACCTGCAAAACCTTACAGATCTCAGGGTGGTGACATCAAACCCTGCCTGTGGCTTGTGCTGGACAGGGAGCCTGCTTGAGATTCTCTCTCTCTCTGCTCCTCCCCACCCATCTCTCCCTCTCTAAAATAAAATAAAATAATTGTTACCTAGTAAAAAGGCAATTCACTAGATGAAATAAAGCCTTGGTTGAGTACACAGGGAGCCCGCCCAGAAAGCCCCTACTAGTACTAAGAAGGAGGCAATGGGAACAAGAAAAGAACTTAAGAGAATTCCCTGCCCTCCACCAGTTTGGATCCAGTGCTCTTTGGTGAGGGCATGATAGCCACAAAACAGTGCTGGTGACAGGGGATACGCCCCAGGGTCCTGGGCAGCCCCTGGTCTGAGGCTGCCGAGTTGAGTGCTTGCAGAGGAG
The DNA here is from genome assembly GCF_009829155.1 of Mustela erminea. NCBI lineage: Eukaryota > Metazoa > Chordata > Mammalia > Carnivora > Mustelidae > Mustela > Mustela erminea. The sequence goes on from NC_045628.1 coordinate 12,946,836, forward strand.
GGGACAGCCCTCCTCTCCAGCTTCACGGGGTGGGGGGTGGGGGGTGGGGGGGGTGGGGGGGTGGGGGGTGCTCTCTGGCGCCCCCTGTTGGCCAACCCAAACATCGAGCTAATTAGCGGAGGAGAAACACCTACAGCATTCAGTCCCAGTATTTAAAAAACAAAAACAAAAACATGCAGTATTGCATATTTGAAAGTTGTTAAGGGAGTCAATCTTATAAATTCTCATCTTGAGAAAAATAACTATGTATGACAATGACTGTTAATTAATACTATTTTGATGATTTTTTTTTGCAATTAAAAAAAAAAAAGGCAGGGCAAAGAAGGGCGGATTTGGAGCTAAGGCAATCAGTGAGGAACCAGCTCAGCTTCCATTAGATAAAACCTTGCTAAGAAATAGTAAATAATAGAGAATACACACGCTATTTCTTTGTTCCTATGTCCTGCTTTTCACTGGAAAGTAGTGACAATACTGCACCACAGTAAAATCCTGACTTTCATATACCTCTGGGGACAAAGGGCAGAAAATGAAAGTAGGCCAGCTTTACTAAAGAGAATTGGAACCGGAAGAAGGCAAGATGCCTAGAAGCAGAGCACTGTGTGAGTCATGGGTGGAGCTGCGCGCAGCTCACCGGGTAAAATAGCTTTCATTATTTTCCACATCACTTATGTTGTTTGTATGATGGGAGGAGGAGCCAAGTGAGTTGATTTAATATGTATTAAAAGGAGTGAAAGGCGGGCAGGCTGGTTCCTGCTTCATGTGCTGGGGCTGCTGGTGGAAAAGGCAGCTTCTCTCTCCCTTGACCACCTTTCCGGTCATTGGCCATCTGTCTCTCGAGTCTCCTCTTCTCCGGGTCAGATACAGATGGCACCTCCAGAACACATGGGCCCCGATGCTGTTCATCGTGTGGCCTTGGTCCAAACTGTTCACATCTTTGAAACATACTTTCCATATCTGTAAAATGAAGGGTTTGAGCTGGAGATTTCTGAGTCTCTTGTCTCTGTAGAAGCTTCTAGTAAAAACGTCACCTTGTTATCGTCCTTTCTCCACCTCATAGCATGATGTCTGAAACTAAGCTCCTTCATCTGGGGCCAGAGTGAGGCGCGCCTGAAACTCCCAGGCAAGATGTTTTTCAGAACGTTTTGCAAAACACGGCAAACTTTCTGAGCGTGTTGGGTTCAGTTCTGTTTGGCTTATTTTGCCCATAATACACAGGGAAAGGGGAACAGATCATATAGTACAGAATTGAAGATGGAGGTCCCCATCAGTCTCCATCATGGAGTGTAAATTTTGAAGGCAAAGCCTAGATCATTTTCTTCTTCTTATTTGCAGAGTCACCCATCTCAGTGCTGTGGCCATCTGTGTACTCAGAAGACACTGGTTGAAGTAAGTGGATTATGCATGTTTCCATATTTGGTAGTTAAATTTTTTTTTTTTTAAAGATTATTTGGTCTAGAAAGTTAGATGGTGTTTTGGCTTGAGCCTCATAACTTTCATAACTTGATGGAGCTCACAAGAAACTCTGAATCGGATCTGTTGATTTTCAGATTCAAAACTTCTACTTTACTCCACACAATGAAAGGGAGTAGGTTTGATTCAAACTCATGAGCTCTACAAGCAACTTATGGAGAATGCAGAGTACCAATCTATAAATGGGAGGGGGGAATGTCTTGGACGGGCAGGTCGCAGAATGTCTACCATGTGCATAGCCCCCTTTGGAGGAATCCTCTGCCCACGGTCACTGACGAAAGAGGAGGCATTGGGCATGGCATGATCACCTCCCCACCTCCCGCCCTGCTCCTGTTATGGACCAAGAATAGGAATTTGACCCAATGACCTCCATTCAATGGGCTGGCCAAACTTCCCCTCATCCCCTCACCCCTGCTCTGGTTGGCTACTCAGTTTCTTTTGAACATTTAAATTTAAAACGTAGAGAAAACTTGCGGAGACCCAAAGGTTATTATGAAAGAAGAAGTAGGAGGAACTCATGATGGGCTGGGTTCAAGGTCAAGTCAAGAGGGAGTCGTGGATAGAGTGAGGCAAGAGAAGTTCAGTGGTAGAGAAAGGACATATAGAGTAAATTGAAAGAACCAGCCAGTTGGCCAGAAGGAAAAGAGGTCCCAAGATTCAGAGTACTCTCCAAAACCCAATGGTACGGTTGTGTTCTATCTGTTATGAATACTGTAAGAAAATGCACTTGGCACAACTCTGGTGTCAAATCTTGCTAAATAGCTGATACTTAACAGTAACCAGATAAACATGGTTTCTCTCTTTTTCTCCCCCTGCCCCCTGTCTCTCTTCAGTCATACCTGGACACCTAATACTGTCTGACTTAAACATTTATTGTTATTATTATTATTATTACTTTTCTGAAAGGAGTTCTCCTTCTCCCCTATTCTCAACCGGTCCAGTCCTTCGACCAGCTGCTTTCCTTCTATCTTAGTAGATAGTATTATATTCTTAGTTGAGACAACAAGGGCCCTTAGTATTTTCTTCCTGAAACTTGTCTATGCTTTATCGTGTATCTTATGTGTAGTTTTAAGGTATATATGATGTTTAATATATGTATATGTTTTAGTATTATAAATTTGATCATTTATATAATGTGTAATATATATTAATAATATACTTAAGTATCACATCTAATATTTATGCTGTGATGTAATTATGTGATTAAATTATATCTCTCTATTTTGTAATCATATATCCTTTTAAAATGTTTTTCTTTTCCTAATATTTATTATATAGAGACCTGTGTTAATCACTCTCTAGCTGAAGGCTCTTTCTCTAGGACAAGAGAGAAGGGGTGGGCAGACGCTAGAGGGAGGAGTCCACCACTCCGACAGAAGGACATACACACCGGATGGAAAACAAGGAGACAGAGGTTAACATCCACATTTTGCAAGCGATAACCCAGCCCAGTGCTCAGTAAATGGCTGGGTAAAAAATTTCATTTTATCTTCTGAATTAAGCATCAAATCCACCAGATGGGGCTCTAATATTCTTTTAGTTCAACAGTGGAAAATTCCAAGCATTTACTATTATCTTTAGAGAAAGAAAATATATTTCCCCTATTAAAAGAATTTGCTTGAGATAGGGTTAGGCCTTAATAAACATTATCATTATTTAGTATCTTTTAATGCTATAAGGTGATTTATATAGAAAGTGGCCAATTTGCTGAAAATTGAGGCATCCAAAGAGTCGAATTGAATCAATTCAAGTAGTTCTGAGTTAAATCCTTTTACAAACCTTCTTTCAGGGAAACAAGGACATATTTCACACACAAATAGATGTATATTGCTACAGGACTGTTCCCTTTTGGCGGTCACTGACATAATTTAACATGTGAATTGTTTAAAATAATATTAAGTCAATGTGAAATTTATCACAGCGGCAATATACTCAGTCCAATCCAGCTATTATAATAGGTTTTGCGTTAAGTATTGGAAATTGAGATTTTTTTTTTTTTTCCAGGGCAGGGATGTGTGTTCTCCAAAGGAAACATTTTGCTTCTATTTTTCTGAGATTTGGATTTGGAAATCTGAGTCTCTTCTTGGACTCTATTCTCCATGACTCACGACTTTTGTTCAGTCTGGAAAGAATGCCAACTTGGGAGCTCCATCTGAATTTTGATTGAGAGAGTGGGTGGGTCAAATTCACAATCTTGAGAGGGAGCTGGGTTGGATCCTTCATGTCACTCAGGGGAAAAGGCCTGCATTAGGACCAGGAGCCAAGCTTTCATGTGGCCTCAGGTCCGCCCGTCACGAAGGACCACCAGTAATGCAATGCAGATGATTGCTAACACTCGCCCGGTGTGTCTACATGTTACCTCTTTTGTCCCCCTTCCATTGACCTTCTGGGGCTGGCTAGGGCTCCCTTTGGGAAGGACTGTTCTCCAGAGAAGTTGGCAGCTGAGTGCCCAGGAGCTAGGAGCCCAGCGGCTGGGGGATGGGTGCCCACCTGTCCTTTTTGGTCGCTAGGGTCACCGGCTGCACAGCTCAGCGAGGACTCAGGCGGCCGTGAGTGGTACCTCTTGGAGCTGACAACAGCACATTCACAGCCCTGTTTGTGTTACTTTTCTAAAAGGGAAAGTGATGTAGATTGTAAAGATTAGTGAACTTGTATTTCTAGTTTGAATTCCAGGAAAACTGTAAGTACATAAACAGTCTAAATGGGCCCCAGTGAAGTTAGTCGCTTCCCCTCCCCCCACATTTGTAGCTGGAACATTAAAAGTATCAAATATACAGGCTTGCGTAAAGCTTAGATGTGTTTATCATGTCTGGTGCCATGGCCAGTGATGGGAAGGCTTTCTGAAGAGGCTCCAGGAGGTGAGAATGCACAGTCCCCGTGCCCCTACTCCCGCCTTTGGGGCTGGCTTAATCTACTGCTGGTCAGAAGCCAGCCGGGAAGGCAAAAAGCAAGTTCTGGAAGGCATGATGATAACCAGTGTCGAGTGCCTCTTTGAGGCTGGAGGCTGTGTGAGAACCACCTTCTAGGGATTCTCTCTGATGTGGCCCTCAGCGGAGCAAGCAGGCATCATCATCATACCCAGTGGACAAGTGACAATATGACCTGTTCCAGGCCAGGCTGCCCCGACAGTAGACAGGCATTCGGGGCTGGGGGGCTTTGCTCAGGGAATGAGAGGATGCTCCCGAGAAATGGGCTGCTGAGGAGTGGACGGCACGCAGAGATCTTTCAGGAAGGCAGACGACCTCAGGGAACTCATCAAGGTGATGAGAGAGAAAGGAATCACGTGTATTGAGCACTTACCATGAGCAGACTCTGACACAGGTCGAGAACAGCTCCTGGGTCGTGAGGAAGGACACACAGGCTTTGGGATCAGAGGACCAGAGCTCGCTTCGCGATTCAGCCATTTCCCAGGCTGACGTTTCTGAGCAGGTTCCAGAATCCTCTTGCAATCTATAAGCCTCAGTGTTTAACCTTTACAGTGGAAATTCACCCTTGTCCCGGGTCACAGAGCATTTCAAAAGATTAACGGACCATGTACATAAGGTGTTAATTTTATAGGTAAGAAGGAACCACATCCCAAAATTATGGAGTGGGTACATGGTGGCAAGGAAGACTGCCCGGATCTCTCTGACTTTGGGCTCCCCGGATTGCAATATGCGGTTGGGATGAAGCAAAGAGGAGACGAGGTTGAAGGGGTGGGCTCATGCCTGTGCAGTAGCTCCCCCTCTCTGGACTCACCTGCCACAGCTCTTCCTCCACCGTTGGCTCTGAACCTACCAAGCTCCCTCCAGCCTTCCGGGGTTGGCAGCAGCTTGAATGCAAATTGGAATTCCATTGTTCTGGCTCCTGCTTGACTCACTCCCTCACCCCCTTATATGCTCGCTGAGATTTTACCTTCTCATGAGGTCTCCCCTTCCCAGCCTGACCACCCGTGGAATTCTCAATATACTTTTTCTTCCTTCCAAATGCTCCAAGGGGGCAGGGATCCTCATCTGGTTTCTCCCCCACCACTGACGTACCGTTAGTGCCCAGAAGGGTGCACGAGACCTAGTTACCGGTTCACAGACATCTGATGAACGCAGTGTTGAATGAGTGAGCAAATGGGGCAAGGGATGAAGGAAGTTTAGAGAGATGAGCTCTAAGACTAGGAGGACTTTCGAGTACTGAGTTTTGAGCCTAAAGGTGTTAGGACAATAGAAAACTCTGTTACTTAAACTGTAGTTCAAGGTCACATTGATCAGAGGCCAGCTTGTGTTTCTGCTGAGTTGTGTAGTATTGAACTAGAACTTCTCACCCCGGTGTGAGAATCAGGGCTAGCCCCAGGTTTCTAACATCTTTTCATGCATCCAGTGGGTCAACTAATAAGCAGTGATACTGCTATGGTCCAGGCACATGGGAAGGGGATTGGGTCTTAGGGATACAAAGATGAATAAAACACTGTCCCAGCCCTCATGGAACGCTTAGCCTAGAGGAAGAAACAATGACAGATCTTTATGTTAGAAATTAATGGAGTTTAGTGTGGTGACAGAACTTGTACTGGGATTGGTGTGGCCTCTGATCACGGGATGAGTAAGGCAGGAGGGTGGACCAGGCAGGCCAAAGTCGGTGCTGTGAGGAGGCCAAGAAGTTGGTTTTCTTTCCCACTGATGTCCTTTAAATATTTGCTCAACTGAATTTCAGTGAAACAGGACAACTTTTTCAAGGTATATAAAAGCGTTTGCACTTTATTTAATAAAATAAGGGACTTGTTTGCAGTAAATAGCACAATGCCATGCAGTATTTTGTTTTAGATGTTCAGCTGGCTGCAGTTGCATACATATGCCAAAAGTAGCAAACAGAGACAGGCTGGGACGTGTAAGAAGTGTTTATTTTAATTCTCACTTAGGAATGCTGTTTAATTTGATGGGAGTGAAACAATGTACGCTTCACCCATTAGTACATGACTGGAAATCAGAGTTGATTGGCACCATGTCGACTTTTTTCTGTAGTTTTTTTTTCTCCCCTCCCCCCTTTTTTTTAAATTTTTATTGATTTATTTGACAGAGAGAGAAAGAGGGAGCACAAGCAGGGGGAGTGGGAAAGGCAGAGGGAGAGGGACAGGCAGGCTCTCTGCTGAGCAAGGAGCCCGACGCGATGATGCGGGACTCGATCCCAGGACGCTGGGATCATGACTTGAGCCGAAGGTAGATGCTTAACCGACTGAGCCAGCCAGGGGCCCCGGCTGTTTTGACAGGCCTGACTGATTGGGTTCTGGGCCTTCCGCCTGGCTGATACATCTTACTTGTGATCTTGCCATGTCTTCCTTGAGCCGCATTTTTTCCCCCCATAAAATGGGTTTAATAATTAACTCAAAAGATTGTTAAGAGAACAAAGTTCTGTCTGTGCCAGTTTTTCCTTTAAGAGTTGTGGTAAAAAGCACATAACACAAAATTTGCCATTTTAGCCATCTTTAAGCACAGCGTTCAGCAGTGGTGAGTATATTCACATTGTTGTGAAACATCTCCAGAACTTTCTCATCTTGCAAAACTGGAACTCTGTTCCCATGAAACCACAACTCCCCATTTCTCCCTCCCCCAGCCCTGGGGAGGCTCTATGGATTTGACGGCTTTAGATATCCAATATTGGTGGAATCATACAGTATTTGTCTTTTGGAGCCTGGTTTATTTCACTAAGTGTGATGTCCTCAAGGTTCATCCATGTTGTAGCAGGTAATAGGATCACCTTCCTTTTTAAGGCTGACTGATGCTCCGTTGGATGTATACACCCGATTTTATTTATCTGTTCCTCTGTCAATGGGCATTTGGGTCGCCTCCTCATCTGGGTGATTGTGAATAGCGCTGCTATGAACATGGTGTGCAAACGTCTCATGGAGACCCTGCTTTCAATTCCTTTGGGTGCATCCCCAGAAGAGGCATTGCTGGGTCCTATGGTCATCCTATTTTTAGTTTTTTTTTTTCAGGAACAGCCATGCTAGTTTCCCCAGCGCTTGCATTGCTGTGTTTTCCCGCCAACAGTGCGCAAGGGTTCAATTTCTTCACATCCGCCAGAGCCCTTACTTTTAATTTTTTTGATTATGGCTTTTGTTTTTGCCACTTTTAAAAAAATCATACTGAGTTATTCATGTGAGACACAGAATTTGAAAATGAGTGCAAATATGTATATGAATTTATTTTATAAAAATATAAATGTAAAATTTGTCTTTATATAAATATAAATGTATAGATCAATAATAGGGTGGGCATTATGGCGGATTGGGCCGAGTGGCCATAGTAGGCATGTTTTCAACATCATCAGCTCAGGTATTTTGAGTGTTTATTATATACAGTGTAAAGAATTATGAGGTGTTGTAAACATAATAAGTTTAAAAATGATAAGAAATCCCATGTTTATGTACAAGAAATTAAACCAATTCAAAATCATATCAAGTAATGTGCTAAAGTCTTTCGTGTGCTTTACACCTCTTCCTAGCTCCTGCCGCCCTTTCAAAACTCCACTTCCTGATAGTAGCCATTGAACAAAACTTTGCTCTACCCTTTTAGAAACCTTCTATACATATGTCTATATCCATGTTTCTTTTTGGGGGTGGATATTGCTATGTGTATTTTTCATTAAGAACTTCATTTATTAAAAATAAAACAAGATGGGATCAGGAGGAAGACGAACCATAAGAGACCATAAGAGACTCTTAATCTCATGAAACAAACTGAAGGTTGTTGGGGGGTAGTGGGGAAGGGAGATGGGGGCTGGGTTATGGACACTGGGGAGGGTATGTGCTATGGTGAGTGCTGTGAAGTGTGTAAGCCTGATGATTCACAGACCTGTACCCCTGGGGAAATAATACATTATATGTTAATAAAAAAAAGAATTTCATTTATTTTTTATTTTAAAAAATTTTTATTTATTTTTTATTTTAAAAAAATTTTATTTATTTTTTATTTTCTAATTTAAGGATTTTATTTATTTATTTGAGAGAGAGAGACAGAGAGAGTGTGTGCATGAGCAGGGGGAGGGGCGAGGGAGAGGGAGAAGCAGACTCACCGCAGGGAGTCAAGCAGGGAGCTTGTCGCAAGGCTGGCTTGATCCCAGGACCCTGGGATCATGACCTGAGCTGAAGGCAGATGCTCAACTGACTGAGCCACCCAGGTGCCCCTGGAATTTCATTTATTTTTAAAAAAATATGTCTCCCCAGATTTATTGATATATACTTGACATATAACACGTTAAGGTAGATAATGTGATGATTTGGTATATGTATGTTTTGTGAAAAGCTTACCACATAAGGTGAGTTAATACATTGCTACCTCTCATAGTGACTATTCTGTGTGTGTGTGTGTGTGTGTGTGTGTGTGGTGAGAAGATTTAAGATCAAATTTCTTACAAATATCAAAGTATGATACCGTGTCATTAATGGTAGTTACCACACGTCTCATTACATTCCCAGAACTTATTTATCTAACAACTGGAAGTTTGTACCCATACACTAGCATTTCCCAATTCCCCCCCTACCCTGCTACCCTCTCCAAACCTTGGCAACTCTTTTTCCTATGACATTGGCTTTTTGAGATTCCACATCTAAGTGAGATCATACAGTGTATCTCCTTGTCTGACTTATTCATTAAAGTTTTTTAAATGCAAGTATTTTATTCATTTGGAATAATTTTTTGGTAACTGATGGTTGTCTGTATTATATCCAACTCTAAATTATAACCGCAGATGTGATTATTCATGTTAGTGTTTGGATTTATACAGTCTGAGATCTTGCAGAGGAATTGCTGCTGGCTGGGAGAAGTCATGAGTCATGTCTTGATAGTGCAGACAGCAAGGCAGAATGGTCCTCCAAGAGTCATTTCCAGCATCTTTTTTTTTTTTTTTTTAATCATGTGGAATGGTTAGGATAGGTTCTTTCCTGGCAGAGGCGCAGCTCTTGTTTTAGTGAGTATAGTGGTTAATAAGAGTTTAAGTCTATATATATATATATATATATATATATATATATATATATATATAATGTATCTACATATATATATATATGGGGGCTCAATTCTGGTTCTCTTTAATCTCTTTGGATCACATACTCTTTCATCCACAAGTGCCAGCCAGGTACCAGACACTGTTTGCTGCCCTGAAGATATAGTCGAGAGGAACACAGGATTGAATCTCCTTTCTTATGGGGCTTACATTCTAATATGGGGAGACAAATAGTAAATAAAATCCAAATCCACTTTTAAACCACAAAGCACTATTCGAATGTTACCTTCTGTGTTTGATTCTAGCTTTGGTGGTGGCCGCTGTCTTCCTGGTACAACATAAAAGCAATATATCCCTCACGTATTCTTGACTCACCTCTCGGGTTAGCAATGCTTCATCACACTGGGACCAAACGAGCATCTGCTTTACTTGACTACGGCAAAAATAGTCATATTACCATGTAGTTTCCTGAGATGCCTAGAAAACTGATTATAAAGTACCAGGTTCCTGCTTTAGCGTGCACCTTTGTAGTTCTAAGAATTCTATCAAATCTAAGATGGTTTTTGAAAAATGTCTAGCAAGGTAATATCAAACAAAAATGCATTTTTATAGCAAACGTTGACTGAGTCTCCCTGATTAGTTATTTAACTCACTTTCCTTTAAATCGAACCTACAGCCAAAAACATGAAGATTCTTTGAAAAACAAAAATGCAATACACAAATATATTTGTTGTCAAAGATTTTAATAAAGAATCTGACTCTTTTTGGATGTCTGACTGCTGGCAGCTTTTAAGCCTCACCCTCTCTCTTCCTCTTGTGCCTTACGTTTAGGCAAGCTGATAAGAAAACCTGGGTGCTGCCTCCTTTGGCCCTGGCAGGAGGCTCAAACCAGCTCAGGGTAACTTTCCTCTTTCCCCTCCCCCCACTACAGTCAAAACCCAGTCTCCCCTGCTCTCTCAGGCCGTTTTTAGACCAGCTTGGGGGTTCCATTTTGTTCTCCCCAGAAAGCCTCATAATGTGAGTAATAAAGCTTTTCATACTCTGTTGGTGTGTGTGTGGGGGGGGGCGGGCATCATCAGTCTTGACATCTAAACCAAATCTTGAGTAAGGGTCCGTCTGATTCTAAAGGGTGGACACAGGAATGCCTTTCCAGAAAACATCAGAGGAAGCCCCCATCCCATTGTTTATAACTTTTAAACATCCACAAATATTTTGCTAAGTTGGTTTATTTAAAACAAGCACGGTGGAACAGTAGTTGTTAGCCACGCCCAGCTGTCTTCCCAGCCCCACCCAGGTCTGGAACCGGCCCTGGACTTCCAGGGATCCGGAATCAGCCGGTCTTGGTGCCCCTTGTGTTTGACTGAGCCACGGACACACATGTATCTACTGAGTTCTGGCCTTCTCCTTAGTCCTGCTGAGATGATCCAATCTATACACTGCCTCAGTTTCTCTCCTGAACCAAGAATCTTGACCCAAACCACACTTCTGTTGAGGAAGGGAGCTTTCCCAGTGTCCCCAGCGTGCAGTGCTCTCTGCTGTTCCAGCACTAACTAGATCATCTGTTGACGGACCGATTGCTTAAGACCTGACCAGCTGTTATGGTGTCTCAGAATTCAGACAAAACTTCCCCAGATACCGTCTGCCTCCAAGCAAGCAGTTTTCCCATGGGCCTTTGAACACAGTGGGCGGGGTTTTTTGCTTATCCTCTGCAGGGGCTGGCCCGACAGCATTGGCAAGTTCCCTAGCACCATCTTTCTCATCAGGCTTTGTTTTTGAATTCATCCTTCCCTTATACCCCAGCATACATGCCTACCCCGCCCTCCCCAGCTGCAAATGCATGCCTAAACGCAGACGTATTCAGTCTGCCTCTGTTTCTTTCGTCTTAGTACGCCTTATGGTCAAGTATTTTACATACGGATTTATTTTTTCAAAAGAATTTATTTATTTGAGAGAGAGAAGGTGGGGGGTGAGAAACAGATTCTCTGCTGAGCAGGAGCCTGATACAGGGCTCGATCCTAGGACCCTGAGATCACAACCTGAGCTGAAGGTAGATGCTCAACTTACTGAGCCACCCAGGTGCCCCTACATATGGATTTAAATTTTGTGTTTTCCTTGACTAATTTCTTATGTCATGATTCTACATCATGCTTACTTTACTTCATTGTTTAGAGAATTACCAAGATTTACTTTCTAGTCATACTTGCTCCGTGTATAGTTATTTATAACTATCCTGTGAGAACTTCTAGGCCCTCTTTTTTAGTGCATACTGGTGAGACTGACCTCGGGAGAGGTATAATATATCAGAACTTCTTGAGACCCCAAATAGTTCCCAAGTGCCATAAAAGATGCCTTAGAGCTTCGTCTTTCGTATTGGATATATACAGCTGTATTATTCAACATTACCTCATAATTTCGTGGCTTCAAACAATGAACATATGTTACCCTGTACAGTTTCTGTTGGCCAGGTAATCAGGGCAGGTTAGTTGGGTGTTTCTGGTTTAGGGTCACTCATGAGGGCATAGTCAAGAAGCCACCAGAGCTGTAATCATCATAAGAGTTGACTATGGCCAGGGGATCCTCCTCCATTTGACTCCCTCATATGGCTACTGGCAGGAGGACTCAGTTCCTTGACACATGGACCTCTCTCCACAGGCTTCCTGCGTGGCCCCCAGACATTGCAAAAGCAGCTGGCTTTCTCCCCCAACAGGGAATGATCCAAAAGCAAGCCAGATGGAAGAGGCTCTCTTTTATGACCAGGCCTCAAAAGCCATACACTGTCATTTTTGCAATATCCTACTGCTTGGACAGATCAGCCCTAGCTGGTGTGTGACGGGATGACATGAAGCTGTGTATGTCAGGAAGTGGGGATCCCTGGGGATATCTCGGGCGTGGGCTACCACACCACTTTAGCTCAAGATTTGGTCGATTCAGCCACAGAACTCTATACCATCCAGCTTTTCTTTCCTCTCCAGTCATCCCATGGGCTGGCTGCTGGATAGTTGGAAGATTAGCTGCTCCCGATTTGCCAGTCAGTAGTAGTGAAGCAGGGGTGGGGGGTTCTTGTAGCTGATGGGTCGTATACCACAGGGCTCTTTTCTAAAGAGAGGCTAGAGATGAGGACCTCCCTAAAGGACATCTTCAGGATACACTTGACTTCAACAAAAAACTCTGGTAAGGGATAAAATAAGAGATAGGGGATGGGAAAGAGAAGGTAACTGAGCTCGCTCGCTCACCCAGTTTCTCAGAAACCCAGCCTACTGGACGCTTGGACTTCTCCATTCGGTGGGCGTCAGGGTTGCAGAACTGGGCTATGGCCAGCAGAGGGTAGGCTTCTGCGAGTTGGAGACTGCCAGCCAACAGCTTCAGGATAAAGGACTGGTAGAATCACATTTCTGAGTTGGAAGCCTCCTGAAAAAAATCTGTTAAGACACCTTTATTTCAAAGATGCTAAAATGGAGGCCCCCAGAGGGGAAAGCAGCTTGTTCAAGGACTGTCAGCCTTCAAGGGACGTAGTTGGGATTTGAACTCCTAGCTCCTGGATCATTTTTCTTTTCATTATACTGAAGTTCTTCCTTTTTGGTTAGGATTGCTTGAAAAATGGTCCTTCGTATTTTAGGCAAATGGAAAGGATTAGGCATACTTCATTATTTCTCAAATTTGAGCAAAAGGACAATAAAATTTTTGTGATTTTGATTTTTGACTTAAATCATTTTTACGTTGTTTTACTGAAACTCAGACCAACATAAAATTAGGATTAAAAGGCCTTATATTTATAACTCTTATAAAATGAATCATTAAAATCAAATTTACATAGTTAATACCAATAAAAATTTAAAAACAAAGTTGGCAATGTTAACCGGGTGTGGGATATATTGGCATCCTTAAGTTTAACGAAAACCAAACTGCTGTTTACTACCTGAATGTGGTAATGGGTTGCTCGGCCTTTACCCTCACAGGCGGTGTGGTTAATCAGTTTTCCCACCACTTTTTTCCTATTCAAAGTGTGACAAACCTTCATTTGGAGAGTGAGCAGTTTTAACATTAATCTGTTCTCATTTAGTGAAAATGATTCATTTATGGATTAATCTCACTTCTTTTCTCCTTAGCTGGGATGGCTCTACTTTTCTCCTACATAACTAATCATGAGTGCAAACACGAGCAAGGAAATCTGGGGAGATAATTGGTTATAAGATGATTACCCAGAGATTATATTTATATTAATATAAGCACTGAAATGAAAACAGACTCCAAAAAAAAAAAAAAAAATCAGAGAACTTGCAAACTCCTCCAAAATACGAACACAAACCCTTGAGTGTCCTCATGCTGAAATTGGAGAAGACATTGTGTCATGTGTTTTTTTTTAGTCCTGATTGTATGTTCTAGACATGCTATTGTTATCAAGACTTAATTACATGTCAAAGGAAATAAGAAGGGCCATGAACAATTTGTTCAATTGTCAATGACAATGTCTTACCTGCAGAGCTAGTTGAATGCACAGAGAAGAGCACAGGCATCCTTTGCCTTCCCTGGAGACATCCAGATGAAAGGGAGGCACTGACGACAAGTACCCATGTTGTAGCAGAAGGCTAGGTTACCGGACAGCCCAGTGATGGGCTCTATTCTGTTACTGGGCACTTGCTTTGACCTTGTGGGGTAAGCGAATACCCAGTAAGATGTGCCTCAGACCAGATGTCGTGTGTGACCTGCACTCCAGGCTCCAGAAGCTGCTTCTAACCAATGATACCCTTTGGACTCATCTAACATCAATGTCCTGCCTGAACAGTCTGACAAAAGTTACTTGGCTTAAGCATGTTTTTGGCTTAATAACATCAGGGCTGCTCTATTTTCTGAGACAGAGGAGCAGCATTCCACAGTCAGGGCCCATGTCAAGAACGGAGTCTGTGACTAACCCTCTCAATGTTGCCCGTTCTGTTCGCAGGCACCACTTCTACGAACCAGTGGGAGGAAGCAGGAACACATTGTTCCCATTTCGCTGTAGCTTAAGGAGAGAGAAAAGAGGCAAATGAGGGGTTTAGGCTGAATTAATTAAGCCCAACACATTTCAGTGGAAAATTTAAAGGTGTGAATGTTTGAGAAGTTTAGATGAACATTTCAGATTCACACCCCCATCTCCACCTGTTGAAATATTTCTCCTCTTTCAGGCTTCTCTCCAAAGCTACTTTTCCCTGAAGATTTTCTGGACTCCCATAAAATGGGGTTCACCACCCCTCATGCCCATGGCCACTTTGTGGAGGAGGGGAGGAGACCCTGCTTAAACCACTGCTTTGCCCAAGATCGTACATTTCCTTCAAGACAGGTTATCCTCAGAGTGCTTTGTAGATGGTATGAACTTGATGAGAGCTGGTTAGATCCCAGAACACTCTGGATAAGAACTGAACATTTATAGTGTAATGGCTTCGCTGTGGCTACTTTAGTTTTCTTAGTGAGGTTCAAGACCAACATATTTCACATGGTTGTGGGCTCATAAAAAAGAAAAAGCGAGAACTGAGAGCTTCAGCCTTAGCCTCAACATCAAGATGCAGTCAGATAGCTGCTTCTAAGAACAGTCAAAATCCTGCTAAGGAAGTTGAATGCATGCTTTGATTTGGGGAGGAAATTGTGCCTTGGTAAGAACACACAGAATCATTGGTGGTAGGCCCCCTGAAATGCCCATTTTCCTCTCTTCATCACTGAGGTGTTTAACTGAGAAGGAACCTCTCCTGTACATTCTTGGCTTGGCTTTCTTTTTGTATGGGATCCCTCCTCAGTGATAAGCTTTCCCCTGGGAGCAGTGGTCAGCAGTGGAGGTCACAGCAGAAAAATCACTGAGAGGAAAGGCACATGACAGTAGAGTGAGAATCCCAGCATGAGATCACTTAGGGATGAAGGAGAAATGAAATAGTTGCTCAGGCCACGTTACGGGGATATAAATGATTGTTACCCTCTGATTTCCCTACTCTCTCTGTCTCCTCATTTCTGACCTTACAGGACTGTGAATGGGCTTAATCAAGGCTCTTGATTGCAGGAGAAGTCTGCGATTAAGATTTAATAGTAAATCATGGCTAAGGCACTCCTTGCCAGCAGACGCTGGGCCTGCCAATGTTAGCGCCGGATGTGTGGAGCTGGCTTTGGACATGTGATGAAGGATGGTTAAGTGATTTTCTCGGGTAGAGGTGAGGAAAGGGAGGAGGGAGAAGAAGGAAGTCCCAAAATATAGGCTCACCAAGTTTTCATTTTAACAATGTCTGGAAGCTTTAGAGCTCATGGAGTTCTATCTGATTGATAAATTCATTCAACTAATATTTACTAAGTGTTAATCATGTTTTGTGGGTACAGCTGTGAAAAGTCATATTAAAAAAAAAAAACAACCAACCTTGCTTGCATAAAGCTTACATCTAGTAAAGAAGACCAATAATAAGCATATGCACAATTAAATTACGCATTATAATAGAAAGCGATATGTATTATGGAAAAAAATGAAATAGGGAGGGAGCTAGGGATAGTGGGGTGAATGTGAATGGTGTTGTCATTGTAAATAGGATGATCCTCCCTGACAAGAGGTTATATAACATTTGTTGAACACTTGTGTCAAGGAACTCACTACCTCAGGAAGGAGCTCTCAGTTTTGGAGTGCTTTCCTAGAAGACTTTTCCATATATTGAGTTGGTTTTGCTTTCCTGCAAAATAAAAAAACCCAAAGTGGTAAAAAGTAATCCATACAAAAGTAGCTAAAGAGAAAAAAAGCGACAGAGTTCATAGGACACATAAAGAACAAATAGCAAGATAGAAGAATTAAACCTAAATGCATAAATAATCACATTAAATATAAATGGTTTAAACACCCAATTAAAAAGCAGGTATTTTTTAGATTAGATTCAAAACAAGACCCAACTTTATACTCCTTACAAGAACATATTGTAAACACACCTTACGTATAAAGACACAAATACAATTAAACTAAGTGTCAAAAAGTATAGAACATGTTAATATTAATCAAAAGAGAGCAGAAGTGGTTATAATATCCAACAAAGCAGATTTCAGAGCAAAGAACATAACAGAAAAGAGAGAGAGCCGTCATTTCATAATGGAGAGGCATCAAAAGAAACTATGGAATAAAATTACTCATATCCACAATATACAAAAGGAGATTTATCTAGGTAGAGTTAATCTGATGAATGCAGGGTTGGTATAACATTTGAAAGTCAATCGTGTCATTTGCCATATTAACAAAATAACAAGATAAAATAACAAGATAAACCATTTAATCAGCTTGGTAGGTGCAGAGAAAACACTTCACAAAATTCAATATTCATTCCTGATATAAGCTCCTGGAAAACTAAGAATTGAAAGGAACTTTCTCAACATAAAAGGCATCTAATGAAAAATCTATAAGCTAACATTCTTAACAGTGAAAAGCTCAATGTTTTCTCCCTAAGATCAGGAATAAGGCAAAGATGTTTGCTTTCATCGCTTCTATTCAACATTATGCTGGAGGTCTAGGCTGTGCACAGGCAAGAAAAAGAAATAAATGGCAACCAGACTGTGAGGGAAGAACTAAAAATGTATTTATTTGCAGATTATATAATCACTTGTGAAGGAAATCTGGTGAAATCCACAAAAGAGCTAGTAGATTAATTAGTGAGTTTAGGAAAGTTGCATAGTACAAGATCAAAGTGTGAAAATTTATGGCATTTCTGTAAACTGGGAATGAATAATCCAAAATTGAAATATAATACAAATAAGCATTAAAATCAAATACTTAGGGATAAATCTGCCAAAAGGTATGCAATGCCTATACATTGAAGACTATAAAACACAGTTGAGAGAAATGAAAGAAGACCTAAATAAATGTGTATATGGGTCAGAAGATTAAATATTGCTAAGATTTCAATTCTCTCCAAACTGACCTATGATTTAACACAATCTCAAACAAATCCCAGCAGGAATTTTTGTAGAAATACACAACCTGGGGTAGCAGGGTGGCTCAATCAGTGAAACATCCAACTCTTAATTTTGGCTCAGGTCACAATATCAGAGTTGTGAGATTGAGCCCCACAGTGGGCTCCACACTGGGCCTGGAGCCTGCTTAAGATTCTCTGTCTCCCTCTGACCAGTCCCTCCAGCTAACATGCACTCTCTCTCTATTAAAAAAAGAGAGAGAGAGAGAGAGAGAGAGAAAAGAAAAGAAGTATACAACCTAGTTTTGTAATTTTTATGGAAGTGCAAGGAACCTAAAATGGGCAAGAGAACTTTGATAAAGAACAAAAGTATTAGCTTTTTCAAAAATTATTATAAAGTTTACAGTAATAAGGATAGTATAGTATTACTATAAAGAGAGACATATCAAAGAAATAGAATAGAAAATCCAGAATAGATTCATACATATAAGAACAATTGGTTTGCAACAAAAGATCAAAACTGATTCAGAGGAGAAGAGATAACCTTCACAAGATAATATACGTGTAGAGTGATTTTTTTTTGCTTCAAAATTAAGGAAACTTATGCCATTCTTTCTTGGAAACCTTTAGTTACCTTGGAGCAGAATTATTATTATTATTTTTAATAAAACGCCTCATTAGTTACAATGAATATGCAGAAAACTTGCATATGTAATGTACACAATTTGATGAGTTTGGACGTATGCAGCCACCTGTGATACTCTCACCAGAATCAAGGTCATAAACACATCCATCAACTCCAAAATTCTCCCTGTGTCCCTCCCCACCTTTTGTGGTAAGAACACTTAACATGAGATCTACCATCTCGACAAATTTCTAAGTGTACAACACTGTATTACTAACGGTAGGCACTATAGCACTCTATTTGCAGGTCTCTATCATTTACTCATCTTGCATAAGTGAAACTATTCCTATCAGGTAAGTCCCCATTTATCTTTCTCCCCAGCCCCTGGCAACCACCATCCTGTTCTCTGCTTCTGTGAGTTTGACTATTTTAGATTCCTTATATAAGTGGAATCCTACAGTATTTGACCTGAGACTGGCTTA
Organism: Mustela erminea; assembly: GCF_009829155.1. Taxonomy (NCBI): domain Eukaryota; kingdom Metazoa; phylum Chordata; class Mammalia; order Carnivora; family Mustelidae; genus Mustela; species Mustela erminea. The sequence goes on from NC_045628.1 coordinate 12,965,279, forward strand.
TTTCACTTAGCATAGTGTCTTCCAGGTTTATTAGAACTACTTTTTTTACAAGGGGAGTAACTTACTTTGGGTTACTATGGGTTAGTTCATAGCCATTGGCTTGGGAAAGTGCAGGACAGAGCATTTTATTTTACATTGTTTAGCGAGCCAGGGAGATGAAGGACAAGTCACCTGGGGGCTGTTGGTCCCGTGGCTTCCATCGCATGTCTGGTGGTTGGCTCCGGTAACGCAGGTTGCTGGGTCTCTTATGTCCAGCATCTAGCAGGCAATCTCAGGCTTCTGCTCTTGGGGGATATGTTCTAAAAGCAGTAAGAGAAGAGAAGCCCATATGAGCAGGCACTTTGCAGGATTCTGCGTTGAGTTCTCCCGGCCAAAGCAAGTCACATGGCCAAAGCTAGATTCAAGACCCAGAAACATACAGACTCCAGTTCTCCATGGGAAGAGATGCAAAGAATTTGTGCCCAATCTTTGAAATATAAACTGAGGTGGTTTAGCAGAACAGATTGCTGAGGAGTGAAGCCTGGGCCAGGGCAGGATTGGAGTTCTCACGACCAAGGACAACATTGAGGCTGGGATTGCAACGGTGGTTACTCATGACTAAGGTAGTTCAAACAACTTAGGGAAAGCTGGGGACCACCTCTCCGGGATCCTTCTGGTCAACCTATGTTCTTGGGATTCTGTGAGCAACTGGCATAGGGATATCTGTCCCTCACAGGATCACCACATCTACTGTACTTCTGACATCTTGGGGGACCTCTTCCATCCCCCCAACTCAGGCCACTCTGGTTCTACTGTCTTCCGTTGCTACAGCTCTTTTCATTGGTGGGTGCATGGCAGTCTTGACTGTAGGTCTCAAAACGAGATGCTGCTAATAACACAGGCAAAGGAGTCTACATTCAGATCATGCCCACCTTCTCTCCTGGAAGAAGTACGATTCCTTCCCATCTTGCCAGGCTCCTACAGGAACAAGGAAAAAAATCACAACTTAATATCTCAATAAATTATCCTGCCACATTTGTTTACACATTAAATGTTGCGACTGTTTATCTTTCTTTTAAATTACTCCTAAGTTCCGCAGAGCAGAGTACTCCGTCTTATAAAATTTATCATCGTGAAATTGCTTGTCGCCTCTCCTCCAAGAGTGTCAGGTTTCTGAATTAGTAAAATGGAGCACCACAATAGAACAACTTTTCTTTATGAGTTATGTAGAGCTCCATCATTTGGATTAAGAAGAAATAGCCATTAGCCTACACAGGTGTCTAGACATTTAAAACATTAGCAAAAATTCTTCAGTTGATATTTTAAAGCAAAGATGCAAAGGAATATTCAGTTTCTAAACTTTCCTTTTTTTCTCTGTAAATGAACAGACAACATACCCAGAGATGCTACCATACACAGACCTTTCAGAATCCAGAATAAACCTCAAATCCTCTCCCCTCAGTCTCTAGACATCTAGAGCGTGTCTAGCAAATAGGGCCATCACGAACTATTGTGGAGATCACCTGGATCCATAGAGCTTGTCTACCTAGAGGGATCAACCCCCTTTTCTAATTCTCCAGTAAACGAGAAGTGGAAATTGGGGCTGGAAAGTGAGTGTTGGAGCGTGCATGAATTTATATTTGTGTGTTCACACAGAACCGTGGTGTTTTCACGTTCCCGCCAATGGCCATTTCCCCTCCCCTTCAGAGGGTGAACTCTGTGGGAGTTGGAACAGTGTGTCATTGAGCCCAGTGCCTGCAGGGTGCTCAGTGAATGAACCACCATTCACAACATTACACTGGGCCCTGTGTAGGATTCGGGGGAGGGGCAGTGTGAATAGAGCAGCTGTCACCGACGGGCCAATGACAATCTGTTGACTGATGTCAAAATCATAGCCGGCCCCACACACCATCCTCATTTCCGATGTGTGCCTTCAGCCTTCTTGTCAAAGACCGACCTCCCTCCTTTCCCCTCACCCCCTTCCTTCCCCGCACCCCCCTCAGTCCCTTCCCTCTCTCTTTCCCCCATATCTTCCTCCCTTCCCTTCCCCCCGAAAGGACAACATCAAAGCAAACCCTCATGAAGAAACGATTGGAGCCTCTTCTTTTGGGGTTTACAATCCAGTAGGAACAGATTTGAGCCTGTCACTTTCTGGCAGTGTACAAGGATATTAGGAATTAGGAATATGCCGGTGCGTTTCTGAAGGCCGGCCCAAGGTGGTGTGCCTTAGGGCTGGTGTTAATGAGCAAAACAGAAAAAAGTATATTAATACATATAGATGCATAGTCTAACCTGAATCACGGGCTCATGGTTTTGGCGTTTGGGCAGAATATATAGAATTTCCTTATGGGCTACTACAAAATTGTAACTTGTGTTTTTTGGGCCTGTGCATACATGTGTGTACATGAGAGAGGAAGAGGAAACACCTGCGTCTTGACTTTTAAAGGACTTCTTCCCCCATTGTGAGCAGGGTCAATTTCCTAAGGAAAACTCCCTTTCCCACTCTTTTCTTTCCCCCACTTTGCCTTTATTTTTGTTCTTTCTTCTCATTTCCTAACTGCTCCCTTGCTAACTCCCAATTCTATCTTTTACTGCCTTTACATAAGCCAAGAGCAGGTTTCCAGATGGACCGATGTTTTCTGTTAGTGCCTTCCTTCCTAAGAAACTCAGGGCCACACTGGCACTCACGACATGAGCTTTATTCTTGAACTTTTATGTAAGTGTGTATATTTATTAAAAATATTTTGTGGGAATCAGGTCATGCCTAATTAAAACCAACAGACACCGCCTGTATGTATGTTACATCTTCTTACCTCCGTGAGACTGTGTTGTGTTGGGGCATCAGGCCCTTCCGATAGGTTAAGAGAAGCTTCTAGAGGTGTAAATCACATGGAATGACTCAGAGTGGGCCAGAGCAAACTCAGATTTGGAGATGGCCCAGAGCTTTTGAAAAACATCCTAAGCATTTTAACTCAAATGCCTCAGGGATGAAGGAACTGGAGAGTTTATCCACATCTGAGAGCTAGTTAAGCTGCCTGGTTCCCCAGAGTGGCCAGGTCTGAGGTCTCTGTATTTGCTATGCAAATATTTGCCGTGAGATTTGGGAAATAATTATGAAGTTGACAATTTCTAAGTATTGTGGGAGCGGGATGGACTTCTGGGCAATATTCTGCCTCAAAGCACTTCTCTTCCTGACCAGACTTCCCCCAGTGGAGGGACGAGCCAAGCAAGAAGTGCCAGAGGGCAGCCCAAGGAGGGAAAAGTTCATTGCATGGAGTTGTGCAGAGACAAGGGGAACAGAGAAAGCGATGGAAATGTGCTCAGCACTGGGGTCACGGGGAAGTGCCCTGCATTTACCCAGGGACTCTGACTCTGAGGAACCACTTACTGGGGTGGGAAAGAGGAAGGCTTCAGAAGAAGCCCTTCTTGGTGGTAAGACCACAAAGGCAAAGGGAAAGGCAAGGCCTGGTTCAGAGCTGAGAAAAACTCGACAAACACACAACTAAGGAGGGAGGGGGGCTCGATCCCACTTACTACACCTGCATATCGCGATGAGTCATGACATAAAATCTTATATATATGAACAAACACAAAATAGCACAATTAGGTGGCTCTGAAGTGAATCAGCAGAGTTTCTTCATGTCTTGGTTCCTCTCAGGGGCCCTAGTCACTCCTTTATTCATTCACTCGTTCATCCGTCCATTTGGTTCCTCTGCTGTTCCAGGCACTCTGCTGGGCACTGGGTACGTGAAGATCAGATAACAGCACCTCTGACAAGAAGCTCACAGGCCAGTGACGAAAACAGTCCTTTGATTGTACAATTATAGAGCAGTGATAGGAACATCTCAAGGGCTTTTTGGGAGCACAGATAATGGAGTCTGTAAGGGTTACAATGTATCCCCCCAAATTCAGATGTTGACTCTCTAACACCCAGGACCTCAGAATGTGACCCGGTGGGGAGACAAGGTCTTCAGGGAGGTAATCAAGTTAAAATGAGACCCTGAGGAGCCGCCCTCATTCAAGATGGCAGCTGTCTCTGTGGATCACGCGGAGGGGGAGGCAGAGACTGGGGCAATGCCTCTGCAGGCCAACGAACGGACACCGCACATTGCCAGGAAACCACCAGAAGCTGGGACAGGCACAGGGACAGGCGCAGAACAGATTTTTCCTCACAGCCCTACAGAGGCCCTTCACTGGGCTGTGGGGAGGAGTGCGGGACAGGGCTTCCAGCAGGAGAGGACGGAGATGAATTTTAAGATTCCAGCAGCAAGTTGTCAGATGAAGGGGGCAGGGTGGGCTATCAGGACGGCGGGCCAGGCCATGCCAGAGCGCAGATAGCTGGGGTCTTGGAGTGAGGCCTTGGTGTGGGCTGAGGGCGGTGTGAAGCATGAGGAGGAAGGAACAGGCGCGCTGGGCCACAGCGGGCACCAGGCTTGCGGTGCCACCAACATGCAGACAGATGACACATTTCCTGCCTCTGAAAAAGCCCTGGGAGTCCCCCCGCCGGTGTCACTCTCCTGGTCCCCCTCTCAGCGGAGCCTTGGGACCCCTCACTCAGTTTCCCAGAGCTGGTGCGTTGCTGGGAGCAAGGCCTCCTCCAGCCAGGAGAGCAGCAGAGGCTTCTGGCCTGCTCAGCCCCACTCCTGGGTTCTGGAAGGACAGGCTCTGCCCTGCTTGAGATTTCTTTCACTCCAGACACCCTGAATTCCTCCTCCTTTTCACCGTGAAGCGAAAGCTCCCAGATGATGTTAAGTATGGGGAATATGTAAGCCTCATTGAAGGTCAAAAAAATGTTCTGATTCCTGAACATTTTTGTGTCTTTCAGCTTCCTCACAATAGGAAGACTGCTAACAAAAAGGGCTTTCTCTCAGCGGCCGCGTTCAAGAAAATCCGGCTTAGTAGGTGAGCAGCGGTTCCAGTAGGTGAGCTGCCTGGTGATCTGTGCTCCGTCCTCTCACGTGACTCTGTGTGGTTTTGTCTAAATTTCCCACCTCTGGTGCACATTTCAAAGGATTCTGTTCTGGCAGCCTATGGCCTGAAAGGCACAAAGGTTTATTCTGGCTAATTGAGAAGATTTTTTTTTTTGTTGCTTGTTTGTTTGTTTGAATGTCAACCCACCTTGTAGATCATCTTTAAAAACTCTGGCCACTCTGGAGAAGAGATCAGGCCATTCCACGCCAGGGGAGCTTTAAATTGAGGACATTTGTAACCCTTTTCTTTTAGGTTTCTTTAGAATTTAACCTAAAATAAATAGGATAGTGGAGTGACACTAAAATATAATGGCCCTTGGGGCGCCTAGGTGGCTCGGTGGGTTAAGCCTCTGCCTTCGGCTCGGGTCATGATCCCAAGGTGTTGGGATTGAGCCCCGCATCGGGCTCTCTGCTCAGCGAGGAGCCTGCTTCCTCCTCTCTCTCTGCCTGCCTCTCTGCCTCCATGTGATCTCTCTCTCTGTCCAATAATAAATAAGATCTTAAAAAAATATATATATATAATGGCCCTTGCCTTTATATACTAGACTGAAAATTGTATTTGATTCATACACAGGGTATCCTAGTTTCGAGTAACACACGTTTCTTTTGGGAATCGAAGAGTCGCCTCGTAATCAGGGTGGCCTCCTTAATTTTTTAAAAATTAGCGCCGTTGTACACATTTAAGAGGAACGCTGAAAGTCTAGGACTCTGTCTTCAGAACTAAATGGCCCAAACACAGCCATAATTGCAAATATTAAAGATTTACTTTTTCACCGAGAAAAGTTAAGGACAAAGCTTGTACCGCATGCCTGCTCCCAAATCCCTGCAACACACTCTGCTCCCACTTCCACTTATCAAATAACTTCTGGGTGGGGCTCAGGTGCTCCGCAGCAAAGGACAGTCTGTCAGCACACATGAGGAAGTTCAGGCCTCCTGGAGGGGGAGGATGTAGACATACGGCGAGCGCTGCAACAGGATGTGAATAGGGAGGTGGGAAGCTCGGCGGGGGAGGGGGGGTTGAGAAATGCTTCTTGGACATCATGTTTAACCAGCGGCCTGAGAGACGGGTATGAACTTACCAAGAAGGAAGGGAGGCATATTCCAAATAGAGGAGAATTCTGCATAAGGGAAGGCAGGAAAGAGGCAAGAAGGTGGGACAGCTAGACTCTCAGTGTGCCCGGGACATGATGCGTGGGGACGATGGCTAGGAATGAGACCAGCGTGGTTAGGTGAGGTCTAGATAGGGGGAAGACTGCACCGTGAAGTTTATGGACCGTTCATGGGACAGTTTTTGGACTTTCCGATCAGATCCGTTATTTTGGGTGCCGACCTGGCAGTATCATGGTGGGAAGGTGGTGGGGAGGAAGAGGCGCAGGAAGATGTGGTCCAGATAAGGCATGGGGGGATGCACTGGAAGTATAAAGGCAGGGGTGGAAGGAAGAAATGGGCTAAAAAGAAAGTTAAGGCTGGCGACCCATGGATTGGGGTGTCTGGCCACATGGAGGGGAGAGGAAGAGTCAAGACAAGACCTACCTTGGAACATGGTACCTGTTGTGAATGGAATTGTGTTTGCTGTGCATTGATACCTTGAAGACATTTGGAAATAGGGACTTTAGAAGGTAATGAAGGTAAAATGAGGTCATAAGGTGGGGCTCTGATCCAAGAGGACTCAGGTTCTTATAAGAAGAGACACAAAGCTCTCTTTGTCCCTCTCTTTCTCGTGCGTGAGCACACAGTGAGGAGGTGGCTGTCTACCAGCCCAGAAGAAAGCTCTCATCAGAAACTGTGTCTGCTGGCACCTTGATCTTAGACTTCCAGGCCTCCAGAACTGTGAGAAATAAATGTCTATTGTTCAAGCACCCAGACTGCGTTATTCAGTTATGGCAGCCTGAGCTGACTAAGACAGTGCCATTAACTCATAGAAAGAAGAATACAAAGGACAGAGACTTTTGTTTTGTCCATCCATCCATCCATCCATCCATCCATCCATCCATCCATCTTTAGTTTGGTTTTAGACTGATCATGTACAAAATGTTAATAAGGTAAAGAAGCGATATTTGAGAGGCAGCTGGATATATAGAATAGGAACAATGGGGAGCAGACAGGGGGTAGTTTGAGAATTTTCAGCATAGAAGCTGAAGCCAAGAGTAGAGATTGTCTAAGGGAAGAATGTAGAACAAAAGAGAAGGTCAGGAAAAAGATGGGAATTGAGACATTTAAGGGCAAACAGAAGAAGTAGCCGGGGAAAGAGTTGCAAGTGCGAGATGTGCTAGGAGCTAAGTGTGTGTCTGTCTGTCCATCTTAAGGCCATTTATCAATAGAGTCATATGCTCTAGAGAGCTCAGCTAGGCTAAAAACCAAAAACTAAAGCACTGGGCTAGGAATTAGGAGACAATTATCAGGAGCCGTATCATTGCAGTGCCAAGATGCAGTGGGTTGAGAAATGCTTAGGAGTTAAGAGAAATGAGGGTAGATTATGATTTTAAGATATTTGCTTATGAAATGCACAGGGAAGGTGTGGAGATAGCTTGAGGAGGAGGCAAATGTGAGACACAGTTATTTTCCCTCTATGCTGCTGAAACTCCACATTAACTCTTATTTTTATGCTAAGGAACCACGGACAGCTATAGAAACAAAATTGTTCTCTTCTTTTAAGCAAATCACCTCCTTTCATTATTTTAGATGAGTGATGTCAGTTTTCCACTCAACAGGAACAAATCTCCTATCCCCTTCTCCCAAAGACTTTTCATCTCATTGGCTCATGTCTCTTGACCTCCTGAAGACCATTGTGTTTTAACAAGGTGTCAGGATCCCCAAAGTGAAGTCAGGAGTATGCATGTGTTTGTGACTCTGTGGGTGCGTTATGGGACAGAATGTGAATACACAATATGACGTCAGAGACCCGTCTTTTGTCCAGAGGATCAGATGTTATGAATGGTAAAGTTGATTTTATATAAGGTGACCATGATTTAAAAAACAAGACAAAACAAAACCTGTCCTCAAAACAATTACGGTCCCTCTTCTTTCCCCTGCAGATTATGGTTAGAACAAAAAATGCAAAAGAAAATATTTGTGTTTTCTTTTTTCCTCTCTCTTAAATTTATAGGGAAGTACTTAGATATGCTTGTGTGGATCTATCTATCTCGGAGATTGACAGTCCCGTGGGATGTGATGTAGACCTCTGTTTTAAATTGTTTAATAGTTGGAGCGAAAGAAAATATGTATTAGAAAATTCTTTCCAGAACATCAAAATAATGCATTAATTTAGGAAAAAAGTGATTCATATGTGACCTTGTGTAATATTTGACTTTTTAAATGCCACACATAGCACTTAGCTGGTTTTCAGCTTTGCTGGGAAATGGCTGTATCCAGCAAGGATAAAAGGCTTCCAGCTGGGATAACTATCCTATAATTAGTGATGCATTTTTTAAAAGGAAAACCAGAAATTATTGGAGACAGTTGACGTAAAAATCTCTACATTGCTAAAGTATGTGTGTTGATAACATGACAGTTTTAGCCCTATTGATGCAATGTTACACACACACACACACACACACACACACACACACACACACCCGTTTCTCCTATCAGCATATTTGAGGAGGTCAGTTTCTTTCCTATTGACTTCAGTAGAATTCACTGGAAATCAGATCTGTGAATTCATGTGATATTGTGATTATGAGTTGAAATATATGTTTGGTTTTTGTCTCCGGTTCCTAACACACAGCTCCTAAAACTCCTATAGTTTCCTGAGGGGCATCTTTTGTTATATTTGGTCTTTGTTCCAGTTTCTTACATGAGAACTTCTAAGACTCTTGGAGTTTTCTGGGTGACAGGGATGAGAGGAGCATCTTTTATGACTCATAATAAGCTCCTTTGGACTATACTCGAGTTTATGCTAATGAGGTGACTCTTGATAGGCCCTAGGATAGCTTCAGGATGGAGTCTGGTTGGGTGCCTGGGTGGCTCAGTGGGTTAAACATCTGCTTTGAGCTCAGGTCATGATCTCAGGGTCACGGAACCGAGCTCTCTGGTTTATACTGGGCTCTCTGTTCAGCGGGGAGCTTGCTTCTCCCTCTCCCTCTGCCTGCCACTCCTTCTGCATGTGCTCTCGCTCTCTGACAAATAAATAAATAATATCTTAAAAAAAGGAAAAAGGAAGGGATCTGGTTGCTAGAGGAACCAACCAAGTGATTAGAGGTCAGAACTTTTGGTCCCACCCCCAGCCTCTGGGGAAGGAAGAGGGAGATTGAGGTAATTGACAGAGGCTGATGATTTGATCAATTAGGCCTGTACCATGTCATACCAGCCTCTCAATGACAGGGTTTGGAAACCTGCCAGATCAGTGACACGCCACAGGATCAGGAGGGAGACACACTTGAGAAGGGCATGGAAGCTCTGAGCACTGACCACCATGTCAAACCCTACTCTTCTCTTCCATGTGGTGTTCCTAAGTTCCGTTCCTTAAACTAAATCAGTGATGACAACCGAAGGGTCTTTCTGAGTTCTGTGAGCCGTTCTAGCAAACTACTGAATCTGAGGAGGGGTTGTGGGAACCCTGGATTTATAGTGGGTCAGTCGGAAGCACAGATGACAGATGACAAGGGACTTGAGCTCAGCGTCTCAGGGGACACTGAGCTTTTAGCTTGTGACCTTAGTGCTACCTCCAAATCTCGAGTTTTTTATTGGACTCTGTCTCCAGTTTCCCTCCCCTCCACAGATGTTGGGGATGAGGCTGAGAGTTTCTACCCTCTAGTCAGAAGGGTGGTGTTCTGGTGACCACCCTCATCCTGAATGTATCCTATATCTGTCAAGGGGAACTCGTTACCATAAACTCAAGTATGGCCCAAAGAGGCTCATTATGAATAACAAAAACACCCCTATAACTCAGCAAATTCCAGGGGTTTTAGGGTCTATGTGCCAACTGGGGACAAAGACCAAATGTATATATTTGTATTACACCATAGCTACCAACCAGAGATTTGGTTTCAAGTCACCTGGGGTAGGGCTCAGACGTTGCATTTAAAAAAAAAAAGACAACAACAACACCCAAAGGAGACCAACATACAGCCAGAACTGAGAACCAGCAGAAGCCATTCTTTAGATTTATTTCGGTGAATGAAAACAGGGGAGGGAAAGAGACAAGGATTGCTTGAGGAGGCTTGTTGAGGGAAGGCAGGTGCAGGCAGGCGAGGGCAGACTTGAGGGAGAAGCCCTAGGTTGGGTCCGGATGAATGGGTGGTTTTCTGGGTTGGCTGTCGAGCCTGGAGCCCTGCTGCTGAGGAGAAGGCATGGGCCCGCCTCCTGGGTCCGTGCAGGCCTGGGCAGGACAGACAGGGCCAGATAAAGAAACAGGAAGTGCTGGAAGGTTGGATCTTTATTCCATATCCTGAATTTTGTGGTGCAGGAGAGACCGGTTATCCCATAATCATAGGAGCAGCAGGTACTTAGGACATCGGTGCACGCATCTTCTTCCGCCTGCCCGTAGTGGTCCCATTTGAACTTCAGTCTCCAGGAGATTCACAAGGCACGGTAAGCCACACAAGAGGGAAAGGAGAAAAACTTCACAAGGAGGACATTCAGTTTCACAAGGACAACATATAAGTTCTCTTAACTGATCATCTCTATTGCTTTTTTTTTTTTTTAAGATTATTTATTTTAGAGAGAAAGAGAGAGAGCATGTGAGCGGAGGGAGGGACAGAAGAAGAGGGAAAGAATCTTAAGCAGACTCCCTGCTGACTGTAGAGCCTGATGTGGGGCTTGATCCCATGACGCTGAGATCATGACTTGAGCTGAAACCAAGTCAGACGCTTAACCGACTGAGCCACCCAGGCACCCTATGTCTCTATTAGCTTTTGAGGGTGGTTGTAACAAAATGCTATGTGCTGGGGGGTTTAAATGACAGAAATGTGTTCTCACAGTTCTGGAGGCTGGCAGGCTGAGATCAAGTTGTTGCAGGGATAGTTCCTTCTGGGCTGTGAGGGAGAATCTAGGCAAGGCCTTTCTCTCTGGCTTGTGGGTGGTCATCCTCCCTTCCCCCAACCCCTTTGTCCCTTCCCTTCACACCATATTCCCTCTGTGCCTGTGTCCAAATTTCCCCCTTTAAAGGATAATGGTGTTATTGGATGAAGGCAAACCCTAATGATCTCATCTTAACTAATTATACCTATAATGACCCTATTTCCAAATAAGGTCACATTTTGAGGTCCTGGGGTTTTGGAGTTTCCAACTTTTGGCTTTATCTTTAGTGTTCATCAGAAGAACAGCCTGGAAATGGCTAGGTAACCCAATTTGCTCCAAGTTCTTCCCAGAACGGATGCTTCAGTACCTAGTTTAAGGACGAGACAGACCCTATTCTCAGACCCATTGGCCAAAACGGTTTAGAAAGATTCCTTAATGATCCTGTCAAGCAACTAAGGTTATTATTAAGATGTAATATACCTAAGTATATACATTTTGGGCCTTTCTTCTAGAAACAGCCGTCAATGGCAGGAATTTCATTTTGTTCAATTATTCCCAAGAGGGAATGAATATTTATGATCCCACCAAAGGGACCCCAAGAAGAACAAAGAGCCTCATAACAATCGCTGAGAAGCACATAAGGCATGGGACCCATCGGCTCTAGTATGAGGGTTACTTTACTTAGGGATCCCCTCAGCAAGGAGGCTCTTGCCATAATCATAATCTATACTTCTGTTTACATATCACTTTGTAGTGTACAAAGCAGATTGTTGTCTTATTTTTTCATAACACTGAAAGGTATCATTTGGATTGAAGAATGTGGGAAATGTACATGTGCAAGTTAAGGAATAGCGATGACATGAAGGCCATATATCCACCACTTGGAGTAAGAGATGGAATGTTCCGATTTCCAGTCTGGTGAAAACCCCCATGAAGTAACTTAAACACTGACTTTTTTTTTTTAAATTTTAATTTATTTTTTAAATTTCTTTTCAGTGTTCCAGAATTCATTGTTTATGCACCACACCCAGTTCTCCATGCAATATGTGCCCTCCATGATACCCATTACCAGGCTCACCCAACCTCCCATCCCCTACCCCTCCAAAACCCTCAGATTGTTTTTCAAAGTCCACAGTCTCTCCTGGTTCATCTCCCCCTCCAATTTCCCCCAACTCCCTTCTCCTCTCCATCTCCCCATGTCCTCCGTATTATTCCTTATGCTCCACAAATAAGTGAAACCATATGAAAATTGACTCTCTCTGCTTGACTTATTTCACTCAGCATAATCTCTTCCAGTCCCATCCATGTTGCTACAAAAGTTGAGTATTCATCCTTTCCGATGGAGGCATAATACTCCATAGCGTATATGGATCACATCATCTTTATCCATTCATCTGTTGAAGGGCATCTTGGTTCTTTCCACAGTTTGGTATCTGTGGACTTTGCTGTTATGAACATTGGGGTACAGATGGCCCTTCTTTTCACTACATCTGTATCTTTGGGGTAAATACCCAGTAGTGTAATTACAGGGTCATAGGGAAGCTCTATTTTTAATTTCTTAAGGAATCTCCACTGTTCTTAAGGAATCTCCATCTGTTTTCCAAAGTTCAAACTCTGACTTTTGTGTTAATAATGATCTTGCTTCTCTTACAGTTTTATCATGCAAATAAGCATCCCCAATGACACACTGATTTTGAAGAACTGAGAGTGATCACATGCCTGGCTGCGTAAGGAAGGGGCAGTATCACCATGGCCAGATGAAGCCTCCCAAGAGAGAATAAGCTAATCTCTGGCCCTGAGTAGGGCTTCTGCTCCCCACAGACTTTGAAGAGCCCCTTTGGGGGAAGTCATGGTAAGGCCTGGATTGAGCTCTGAGGGACCTGGGGTTCAGGACAGCCAGGGCACCCAGCTGGGGCTGTTGTGGGGAGCTGGTATTGGATCTCTGGCAGAAAAATATTCAGAACAGCTTGAAGCCCATCATGGGCTTTTTTGCTTTGAAGCCCATCATGGGCTATTTTCACCAGGTGGGAGGACACCAGAGCCTGACTCTTTGGAGCGGTGACTGAGTGTCCAGTTAGGAAGGTAGCAGTTTTCAAAGGGAGGCCCTCCTTTTAACATGGAAGCCCCTGCCTTCTGAACACTCACATCCTTAGTTCTGGTTATTTTCTTGCATTATTTTGGGGATCATTTACTTCTCATCCATGTACTCCCTCTTTCTGGATTTTTTCTTATTTGAAGTTCAACTTCTGGACATGTCTTGTAATTTTCTCTGCTTTTCTTCTACATTGTCTACAGCTTATCTTTCCAGGAAACTTTTATCACTTTAGCTCCCATTTTTTAATTGGTGTTATCATGGTTTAGATTTTCAAGAGCCATTTTTGTTGGTTTCTTGAATAACACTCTTTGTTTCCTACATGCAAAATTTCTCTTACCCTTGAGGGGATACAAGCTATTTTAGAATTCTTTTTTTTTTTTTCTCGTGACTTGTATCTAGAGGTCACACAGTTAATTTTTAGAAAAGAGATTCAAACTCAGGCAGTCAGACCTCAGAACCTGTTCTCTTGACACTGTCCTGAAATGCCTTCATTTTAATAAATGTTGGATTCTGGCCCTGCTAAGTAGGCAGACTGAACACAAACATCAAATTTTTCCTTTTAGTAATTCCACTAAATCTAAATAAAAAGACTTAAAGAAAGACAAACTCACAAAGTCAGGGAAAAAAGCATAGGTGACTCCAACAACAAAATATCAGAAGATGGATTTTTGTGAGAAAATAATGAGAAAATTCATGTAAAAGGCTTCACACAGTGTCGGGCACCCAATAAGCACACCATAAATATTAGTTATTATTAATCTAACATAATACCCACTTTTAAAAAATGAAAGAACTCCTTTTAAAAATATTCTAAATGTGTTGTATATGATTTAAGAGCTTTCTTGTACCAAACCAGGCACTTACTTCCATATGTGAATGTTGAAGAAAGGGAAAAAAAAAACTTTATCACGCTATTGTCATAATAGTATAATTTTAGGGGTTGAATTTGTTTTTATTTTATGGAGAAAAACTTGATGTGTAATATATAGGGAAAAGAAACAAGTTATCAAAAAATATGAATATGTGTAATTTACTGGTGGGTGGCATGTTGGAACTTCATATATCTTAGTTCAACTTGAAAACCCCATAGACAATACTACACTCATATGAAACCAGCACATGAATTATTTCATGAAAGTATAATCTATCATGGCAAAAGTAAATAATTCAAGAAATGTTTATTGAACATGGATAATATATTTCTAAAAAACAAGGTGTTGATTCTGGAGAGAATCCAAAGGTAATTTCTTGATCTACGCCTGCAAGAAGCTTATTAGGGGAGATAGATATTTACTAACAAATTAGAAATCAAAGTAGAATTAAGTAATGACTTCAACAGAAGGACAAGCGAAGTGCCACACAGGAGTTGGGCAAAAGGAATATTTAATGCCCACCAAGGGAACTAATAAAGGATTCACTGGGAAGAGGGCATTTGAATTTGGTTTTGAGGCTGGGCCACAGCTCCCTTTAGTAGAAGGAAGTGCAAAAGCAAAGCCCTTGAAACAGGAAAATGCATTGCCCATTCCAAGTACTGTTTGGCTTTCGATGTACTGTCTGTCCTTACCTCTTACTGTAGCCAGGACAGAGGCATCATTTAAGTGTTAAATGTCCTTAAATGAGCTTGTTGGTTGATTTTGTTTCTCAGGTAGACAGTAATCTTGTTAGGGACAGATATCCTGTCATAATCTTTTTGTATCCCCAACCCCCCAAACTAATCTCAGAGTGTTGGTACACGGCAGATTCTCTGTAAATACTGGATGGATACAGGAATTTTTTGTTGCTTGGATGATATATTTTAATGTAGGAAAAATTGGAGGGCTACAGGAAAGCAGTGTATAAGGAAACTATTAGGATTCTAGAATTCCAACCATTTTACAAATATTTTCAAGTGAGCTATAAATATATTTTATAAATTTATCTTTTTCAATGAGTCTAAAATCTAATCACAAAACAAACTCCAGAATCTTCAAAAATGAGTTTTTAATATAGACAGCCATTGGAAAAAAAAAAAAAAAACCAAACCAACCAACCAACAAACCCAAGACTAGTTATAAAGTACTTTATTCCTGCTGAAAGTGCTCACAAAAACATGTAGAAGTTCTAAAAGAAAACACCCCAGTAGAGCTAGGTCACATTGGAAACCATGACTTTGTTCTAGGATTCCACAAACGGAAGGATGTGTTGTTGCTGTTCCTTGAACATTGTTTATGTCAATGGTCTTCATTGCATGGTCCACTGGACTACTGGAAACATCCAAGCCATCCACTTGACTTCCTCAGGAGATTCCTGCCCTCAGAATTGGGTTTGTTTTAACAGAACAAATTTTCTGTTTATTAGTTAGCTACTTTACAATTACAAGCTTGGATTCAACAACAAAACCATTTCACAACATACCCAGCCATTTGTCATGACTTCCATTAATCACCATTCTGGGCAGTGCAGGTGTTCTTTTCACGCCGTGAACTTCTTTTTCTAAATTGGTCACCCAGAACCCTCATTTCTGCAAGATTTCAGCAAGCATGAGAAGAGCCTAAAAGATGCGCTTCCATACTTGAAGAAATGTTGAAGAAAATTGTATATATGTGAAAGCCCTTTGAGCAGAACGGATTCTGGGGCAATAACGTGAGACCTTATAAAGGATAAATCCTGGCAGATGAATTTAATCATTTTCAGGGACGCGTGGTAAGCCAAATTGAGCAAGAGGAAGCCAAGGATGTAATGTGTCTTGACTTTACAAAGATCTTTGTTCTGAATACTCACCTAGAAATAGAAAATAAGGGAGTTTAGGGGCATACAAGTTTGGGCAGGTCTAAGATGAAGATGGGGCTCCTTCCCTGGGCCCTGGCTTTATTTCTACCTGGGACCCTGGCCTCACCTCCATGATAGGGTGGGGAAGTGAAGGGAAGGGGTTAGGCAGCCCATGTTTCCTGGGTACTTTCTTCGCACAAGAAGTAGTAGCAATATCATGTTTACACATCGTCCTTGAAGTCTGTAAAACATATTGCATGAAAAAAATGGCTGTAGGAGTGTGTGTACGTGCGCGTGCATGCGTGCATGTGTGTGTTCTGGCAAGGAAGGTGGGGTGACCGGAAGAAGCAAAAGACCAAAGCGTCCTTTGAATGAATTACCTTTCAATCCTTACCTATCTAATGGACAAGTTTTCGGTGCCTAGAAACGCCTCGAAATGTTCTGTGCTTAGACTACTGGATTCAGCAAGGAAGTGCAAATGTTCGTCTTGGCCTGAAGGAGGTTGTAGTAACTGAACTTGCTTGGTGGGAGGCCTCTTGCCTCATGGGTGGTTATGCTTGCACCAGATTCAACTGGGCTGAGCTGAAGCAACATACCTGTTGCCACCATATGGTGCCATCCTAGGGAACTCAGCTGCACAGGTGTCTAATCTGTTAGCTGGGGTGGAACTTAAAACTTTATCTGTTTGTTGCCTATTTAGGATGATAAGCCCCTAAGGATATGAGAAATGTTTTTTTCTGTGTTCATGTTCCCGATGCTTACAGGCACGGTACCTAACAAGTGTTCTGTGGAGGGAAGACAGAAGGCAGGGAGGGAGGGAATGTGCTGAGTTCAAGAACCCAACATGGACCAGCCAGTTGTAGAAGGTAAATGTGGTGGGAGGGGAGGAAACTGAGAAGGTGAGAATTAGGTGTGGGCAGTAAGGCAGGAAATCCACAGAGGGGTGAGAGTAGTAAGAATAAGAACCTAATACCTCAAAACATTCTGCATCAGGACGGGGAGGGGCCAACAAAGAAGCTGTGCTGGGGAGATGGGGTGGGATAGACTGTCCCAGTTTCTGCCAAGTACCTTGGACAACGCACTGGGGGCCCTTGTGGCAGTGCTTTTGTCGCTCCTCATGGTCAACAAGAGGGCCACAGCGAATCCGGTATTTGATAATGCCAAGTGGCCCAGGACCATCTCTAAAATTATCTTCTGCCTCCCTCTCTGGCTGCCTTATCTCTTGTAATGCTTTCACGAAGGCAAAATGGGTGAAATAAATAACCTGGGCTGCCTTCTTTTGTGTTTGTCTTATTTTCTCCAAAAGCATTATGCTTCTCCTTTTATGTTCTTTACAGTTCTGCTAGTGTTTTACACAGAGTAGGTGCTTCAGAAACTAGTTGGAGAACCTCTATGAACTTCTAGCGAAAACCTTAGGAAGACCATCCTACTTTATTTGAATGTCAATAAGCATTTGTAGGGCAGCTACACTTTGGAAGATACCCCCTAAGGTGTGTTTTGATCTCCTCCTCTGCCAGGGAAGTTGCCCTTTTGTTTGGAGCTAGGGGCTGATATAAAAAATGAATTTGAAGGATATTGGTAAGCTTCATCCTGGGAACTGGGTCTGAATTAGAGGTTGGCCAAAGGATGCTGAGGTAAATATCAGGTCAGAGGATGAAGCCAAAATAAAAGTGGAAAGGGAGAGGGGAGGATCTGCACAAAGGAATGCAAGAGGTTGTGTAACCCAATGGGTCCATGGAAAGTATTCTGGAAGGTTCCAGAGATGCTGTTCTGATGCTTATACCTAGATTTACTTCTGGCTCACTTTTGAGTGAGTTTCTGCATCTAAAAGGCCAGCACAGGAGTAGAGCATCCATTTCTCAGGAGCAGACAAAAAGAGAGAGAGAGAGAGGGACTACCTTGGCTTAAGCTCTCTGACATGGAGACAGAAAATAGTGTCATGTAGGATGTGTCACAGCTAACCCTCTCCTGTCCTTGAGGGAGAACAGACTTGAATGACTTTGCAAAATCTCCACTTCTCTTCCAATTACTGACAAAAGATAGCCTCTCACCTGCTTGTACAGAGAAAAATGAGTATTTCAGAACAGGAAAAGTCATCCTGTGCACAGAGGGTAGGAATTCGGAATCCTGAAGTGCTTGGTGCCATGCAGGACATTGTTTTCAAGAAAAGTTCAATTCAGGGTGTGATGTCACACCCAAATATATGCCTATCACTAGGTACTTTTTCACTTTTGTCCATGAAGATGGAGAGAATGTTCTTGAAGAGAAGGCAAGAGTTTTGTACTGATGTTGCCTAGCAACCAAAACCTATTTTTTTTTCCAATTTGTTGTTTTTAAAAATTCTACATCATGTTAAATTAATCTGAGTCAGAGGCATACGCTTCCTGTTTGTGTTTAATGGCTGCTGCACACACACAATAAGGTGGAAACATTTCCTTTTGAGTATTTAATTTTCTAACTGGGCTATAAGGTCTAGGAGCAACTGTTGTCCTCTTGAAGTGTATGTATCATTTGGGCAGAAAGGGACCATTGAGACAATCCCGAGTGCCTATTCTCTCAGCTGGGGATCAGCTTCTCTGGTCCTATACTAAAGGCTGAACCACACTTCCTGACCATTCTCTGTCTGGCTCTGGACCTCAATCCATGTGTCCCTTTGCTTAATGACTTGGTGTGGTGGTACCTTACCGAAGCTTCTGTGCTTTTAAAGTGTTGTCCTGGGCTGGTGATTCAGGAGACTTTGGTCTCCGTTCTAGCTTTGCCATTGACTTGCTGGCTGAACTTGAGCTAGTTGTTTGGCACATCAGTTAGATTAAGTAAACTGTGCTGCAGGAATAAATGAATCCTGACATATCTGTGGCTTCCCACCACCAGAAATAGTGGCATGGCTACAACTGAACTTCACGAAAGACTAGGAAATGTAGGAGAATATTTGGATTATTTGTGGGAGGGGGGGAGGTTGAACCACTCTTGGCATGTTTGAGTCTTAGTCTAGTCATATGAAAATGACAAGGGCCCTTTTATAGGTGTAAAGACCTAGGAGGCTATGTTGAAGCATATCGCCATGATTCCAGATTAAGTATTCAAGCTTCTCCTCTAAACAGAGCTCTGTTTGTTTTGTAAGATTTTATTTATTTATAAGTAAAATAAATAAAAAAGAGGGTTGGAGAGAACGTGAGCAAGGTGAGGGGCAGAGCAGGGAGTCTGATGTAGGGCTCGATCCTGAGACTCCAGGATCACAACCCAAGTGAAAGGTAGATTCCCAATGGACTGAGCCACCCAGGCTCCCCCAGAGCTCTGTTTTTAAAAGGAAGAGATTAACATTGTCTTCACCCACTTGCTGTATTGTACCAGACTGAATAGTCTCACTTTTCTTCATACCATAAAAATTATGCCTTATTTTTAGAAAAATCAAATTAGAAAAAAGGTATTTCTATGGGTTAAACTTCTGTCAAAACAGATTTTTCAGTTGGAAGGATTTAAGACAATTCTCATCATTTATTGTCCTAACTACTTTTTTAGAAGATGATGAAAAAATGTGCAGTGTGTACAAACAACTCATTTTTCACTGAGAAAAACATCTATTTGACTTTTCTGTGTCAAAGGAGTATAACATTATTTCTAAATTAGTGAAGAATTCTCAGAGAAGTAAGTAGTTTTATTTTTTTTAAAAGATTTTATTTATTTATTTGAAATAGAGAGAGATCACAAGTAGGCAGAGAGGCAGGCAGAGAAGAGAGGAGGAAGCAGACTCCCCGCTGAGCAGAGAGCCCGATGCTGGCCTCGATCCCAGGACCCTGAGATCATGACCTGAGCCGAAGGCAGAGGCTTAACCCACCGAGCCACCCAGGCGCCCAAGTAAGTAGTTTTAAATGAAGAACAGACACAAAGGAAGGGAAATTCAAGTTTCTTTCTTTTTCAAAAAAGATATGTCCATGAAAGTTTATAAATAAATACTTTAAATTCCATCCTTATTCTTTGGCAGTTTGGTAAAGGGCTGTACATGACTACCCTTTGATGATACCCAGTGCCCAGCGTTGCTCACGGATGAGCCCTTATTCTCCCCCATGTCATCTAGTTCTATGCAACATCTATAGCCCTTTTTGCTCTGTGAACAGAAGGAAACATTTCCTAAATTCCTCTTTTGGAGGATCATTATTTAATGCATACATCGAAATCAAAGGAATTCTAGACTGATCCTTCCATTTTAGATTTTTAGCAGAGTAGGTTTTAATTTAGTATGTTAATGTGTAGTTTTTAAAATTCCACAAACTCTCCCTACTCTGGGATAAGGCATTTCTCACAGTTGGTTACTCTGGTTGGTGGTTTTAAAACATGGATAAGGAGCACTTGGGTGACTCAGTTGCTAAAGTGTCTAACTTGGGCTCAGGTCATGATGCTGGGGTCCTGGGATTGAGCACAGCATTGGGCTCCCTGCTCAGTGGGGAGCCTGCTTCTCCCTTTCCTGCTTCCCCTGCTTGTGCCTGTCTCTGTCAAATAAATAAAAAGCATCCCTTAAAAAAATAAAATATGGATGAAAGTTACTTGATTCACTTGCCGTCAAGAGGTAAGATGTATGCATTCCCGTCTCGAATCTGGGATTCAAGATTTTATTTCCATGATCAGTAGAGAGCAAAAATGATATAGTATGGCTCTAAAGTTTGATCCCAAAAGGCCATGCTACATTTGTTTTGGTCATTGGAACACATGGTCTTGGAGCCCTGAGCTGGCACATGAAAAAAACAGACTGCCCAGAGGCCACCGTGCTATGAGGTGCCCAGGCTATGTCAAGAAGCCATGTGCAGGGTTTCTTACCAATGACCCCAGTTTAGTCAAGGTTTTGGAATCATGTCAACTCAGGCCCTGGACATGTGAATGAAGAAGTCTCCGAAAGGTCCTATCCCCTACCCACTCAAGCCTTCTCTGTTACAGTTCTTTGATCTCTGTGGGGCAGAGGCAAATATTCCCAATTTTCCCTGTCTGAATTCCGGACCCAGAGAATCTGGGGGCAGGGAGGATAATCAAGCAGTGGTTGCCAGGACAGTTACCATCTCTGTTGGCTTAAAATTTGGAATATGCATTATCTTGCTCTTTGTTCACTTACAAATGGAAAATCTTAAAATATTTAGCAGCAAAAATCCATATATTTAAGCAGGCATTTTGTTCGACAAGTCCACATTCAAAGACAATATCATTTATCTGATTTCTTGCTTCCCTCCTGCATGAAATTCTAATACTTGAGGGCACGGATTGGATCTTTTCATCTCTGTATGCCCAGAGTCTGGTGCTTGGGAGGCATTTCACACATGTTAATTGAATAGAAAAAGACAGATATTGACACCAACATTGACAGATGCCATAAGTTGCTGAGAGATTTTATTAATCACAGTTGCTAAGCATTTAAATTATGAGGTTAAAGAATCTATTCTAATAATCAGTTATCAGGGGTAGGAAAACTATGGGCTATGGGCCACAAGCACCCTACTACCTATAGTTTTAAATACAGTTTTATTAGGAAACAGTCATGCTTATTCATTTAAGTACTGCCGTCACTGCTTTTGTGTTGGAGTGGAGGAGTTAAGTACCTGTGACAGAGCCTGGATGCTTCGGTGAGCATCAGAATGCCCTGGAAGGCTTGTTGAAGTGCAGGATTCCTGGCCTCTCCCCTCCAGGGTCTGACTGGGTAGGTCCAGGGTGGGGTGAGAGCTTCTGCATCTGAATAAGTTCCTGAGTGGCCTTGGTACCACTGGTCTGGGGAACCCCACTTTGAGAATCACTGGAGGAGTAGAAATAGGAACAAAGAGACACACTTAAATTTCTTTTCCTGGCTCTGTTGTGACTCTCCAGCTGGATGACCTTGAGCAAGGATCTAATTTCTTCACCTGTAAAGTTAGGAGATGGGCTTAATGTAGTCCTTCTCAAAGTAAGGTCCCCAGATAAGGATTCCCTTATCTCTAGCTTCGGGGAGGCACCATGGAACCTTGAGCCAGGTTGCCCTAAGCAACCTCCTTCATTTACCCAGAACGCTTTACAAATATTGTCATTTTTTACGTGTGCTATGATACGTAAAACACCAATAAGTGTTGGAACAGTGGATTTTTAAGGGCTTGTTAGCTCTGAAATATTATGGGTTTAGATGTTTTTGTTGATAAGTGCCTCCATCTCAAATATTTGTCCATCAGTGTCCACTGAATGCAGCTGTTAGCCCATGCCCTGCATGAGGGGGTGCTTCCTTTCTTCCTTATACATCAGATTCTAGACATGCTTCCCTACTCGGTTGCTTACTTTTTCTCATACTGAGATCAGGTGTCTGATAGCCTACTATAAAGCAGATGGAATTGATGCTCACTCAGTCTTTTGATACTTTTGGGCACTTTTTTTGATGCTGGGGCTGCCTGGGGTTTATCTATTCTGCTCTTTAATAAAACCATGCATATTCTCCAACGGCCACATGGCTAGAGAGCGAGACTGTATTATCTTTCCTCTGCCTCTTCCTCTTCTCTGCTCCAAAGAGAGAAAAACCAGAGACAGCCGTAAAGAGACAAGAAATCTTTTCTTTCCATCTACAGGGTTCTCCCTGGCAGGTTGTATTTATAAATTGACTGACTGAATGAATAAACAGATGGCTTAGTATGGTGTCTTCAGGGTAGTAAGTGGTCAAGCCCCACTGCTTAACCTCTGTCTATAGTGCAGACGTTCTCTCTTTCTAGATACATGTTTGTGTGCAAATGTGTGTCCGTACTTATGTATATGTACACATACACACGTGCATACATGAATAAATATTTTGTTGAAGACCGCTGTGCTGAATCTGCTTCATAGTTCTTTCCATGCCCTTCCGTATGTATTGAATACCTACTAAGCTCAAGTTTGTGTAAGATGTTGTACAAAGACAAGCTAGGCACGGCTGTTATTTTCAGCGAGCTTACAATTTGCTCCATAATTATTCTTGGGAAAACTAGCTGAGAGAGAAGGTGGGCGAAAATGCTTTGCTGAGAAATCCTCTTTTGTTGTAGGGATTGGTTTATAGTCTTCTGTCTAGTGCCTCCAAATGATCTCAAAATGGAATTAATGTGTTCCATGGTGAGCATGAGTCATCGTCTAGTGAAGTGGGCACTGTGAATTCCAGAGGCAGCACAGCGAGAACGAAATTTATGAAAGTGGAAAGCCAAGCTTAGAAGGAAACTGCTTTAGAATAAACTGAACGATCTAAGGTACGTGCTGTACCTTTCTGCACTGAAAAGCTCTCCAGTTTTGTTGTGTGGATGGGTTTAAAAGGCCATTTCTAACTTTTGCCATTACTGCCTGCCTTTTGTAGGCATTTTGCCCATTTGCCTGTCTGGGATTAAATGTCTGATTTGCCACCCAGTCTTAACCAGACATCACTGGTATTGAGTGATTGATTTGACAAATGTTTATGGAAGGCCTGTTACTGTTGGATGCTGGTAGAGCTACAGAGATGAATGAGATGTCATTCCCATCCTCAGACTCGTGCGGGGGAGAAAAACACCATAAACAGCGTTAGTCCTACAAAAATGTAGAAGGGAGAACTAACTACTTGGGTAGCCAGGGAAAAACACATTTGAGGCTTGATATCCGAAAAGTTGTAATATATTGTATGTTGCGTTGGAATGGCCTCAAATGCAATTAGTGAATTTTTTAAAAAAATTATTTTTTCATTTCTTTTCAGTGTTCCAGAATTCATTGTTTATGCAATTAGTGAATTTTTGGATTGAAACCAAAGCCTGGAAAATAGATAGCAAACAGAAACTGCTCTAATTTGACTGCCTTTGAAGTGGGTTGATATTCTTACCATGAAAGAAATACATCGTTGAGTACCTTCCTGAGTGTGGACAGGCTAAGATGGGTGAAGTGGTTCCTGGGTGTGGAGGTGGAGAGGTTTTATTGTTCTGTACAGTAGAGGGAGAAGATTGGGGGAAGGAAGGATTAATGGGCAAGAGTGATGAGAGGGCCGAGAGGAAGTGAGAAGCCAGTTAGATCTTGGAGAGTGGGTCTTTAAGTGGCCTGAAGTGGAAAAGAGTCCCTAGCGGTGGAGTGGTCTAACGACATTAAGGACATGGTTGTCCAGTGTCCCACTTAAAGCTGCCTGCATGGCTGAGATACACAGTTGAGTCTTCCTAAAGCTTCATTCCACTTAACACGTGCACTCAAATGCTGCGTATGGGTGGTATTTTGCTGAAAATGAGCTAAGAACTGCGTTCTGTGGCTGGTTCTTTGTAGTGGGGGGGGGGGGGTGAGCACATGAGCAAGAGGTCAAGAAATTCCAGAGTGAAACTAACTCACAGAGGAAGGGCTCTCAGACCAGAGGTGGATCTGAGAATAGGAGTTCCTCTGAAATCTGCTAAAACCTTGGCAAAAGCATTGAACTTACACCAGGAATGAGGGTTCATGGCAATATTCTCTGGAGATTGGAGGGAAAGTGGTGGTGATCACAGCCAACATCCAGCTTTCAACTAGGTATACAGAATTTGCTGGAAAGTACCACCTTCTCTATGCTGCTGTCTTGTGTAGTAATAATTACTTAGTGATATTGTATAGGATAGAATAAAAGTCTTGATACAAAGCTTGGATTCTCTGAAGCTGAGGTACCAAATTAATCTGGGACTTGTGAACTTTTTCTGTCATTTTTCACTTTATTCTGCTCATACACGTTTTGGAATGAGTGAGGTGTAAATAAATGAATGAACAAATAAGAACAATTACAAATTAGCTTCCTTTGAGACATTGACTTTGGCAGCAGTGGTTAATTGTGTGGGTTATGATGTGAATTCCTCCAATTCTTGGCCAAACACTCTGATTTTGTCACACATGATTTATTGCAGCTTTTGGATTAGTAAATACCTTTCACATCGGAAATTGCTGTGTTTGGCCATGTGCTGCTTAAGTATAAATTGGGAATTTGTTTCCATCAACTCGATCAAGTGTTGGAAGAAGTCCCATAATTTGTCTTCTGAAAAGCAACGTGAGATGTTTTTCTCCAGAGACGTCATGTAAATCTTTCACCAGAACCTTTATTGAAGGCCTACTGTATGCATGGAGCTGTTCTAGGAGCTGAAGGTAAAACTGATTTTGTTCATGAGCTGGTAACCTGGAAACATACCTGATAAAAGGATAAGCAACAACGTGATAAATTTAAAAAGTCCAATGAATGCTAGTGTTGAGTACTGACCGGTATTGAAGGAGACTAACAAAATGGTGGCTGGGCATCAGAGAAATCTCTTAGGAAATTTGTTATGAGGTGCATTGTGAAAATACTTTTTATTTTTTAGAAGCTTTGTTGAGTTAGACTTGGAATAAAAAACAGTACATATTTAACTTGTAAGAGTTGATCTATTTCAACATACACCTACAAAACCATCATAAAATCAAGATAGTGAGCATTCCTCACCCCCTTGTTTCACCACACTCTTCCATGGCTCCTCCTTCTCTTGCTTTTTCACCTCTAGGCAGTCACTGGTCTGCCTCTGCCCCTGAAGTTTGCATCTGCTAGAAATGTTTACCTGGCTTCTTTAATACAGTACAATTATTTTTGAAATTCCTCCGACTCGTTGCATGTGTCACTAGTTCACTCTTTTTTTTATTGTTGATTAAGGACCCATTATATGGGTATAGCACAATGTGTTTAGTCATTTGTCTGTTGATAGACGTTTGGGTTGTTTCCAGTTTTTGGTTTTCACAGATAAAGATGCTAGGAACATTCATGTATGAGACTTTGATGACATATATTTCTCTCAGGTAACCACACAGCAGTACAATTGTTGGGTCATAAGATCAGTGCCTTCTTAAGAAACCTTCAAACTATGTTCCCCAATTTTCCGTTTCTAGAATGATTGTATTATTTCATTTTACATCACCACCAGCACTGTAGGACAATTTTACTTGCTCTGCATCCACACCAAACTTGGTACAAGTAGGTCTTTTTAATTTTAGCTATTCTAATAGATGTATAGTGGTATGTCATTTCACTTTAATTTGCTAATGACTAACAATATTGAGCATTTTTTGTCTTCGTTTACAATTTAACTATCTTCTTTGGTGAAATGTCTGGTCAAATATTTTGTCCGCTTTTCATCAGGTTGTTTGTTTTATTGTTGAGTTCTGAGAGTTCTTTATATATTCTGGATTCAAATTCTTCATCAGATACATAACTTGCTTATATTTCCTCCCATTCCGTGGCTTATCTTTTCATTCTTTTAATTGCAGCTTTGGAAGAGTAAAAGTTTTTAGATTTTGATGAAGTCTGATTTATGAAGTTTTTAAAATCTTTATTGATCATGCTTGCGGGGTCAGATCCAAAGAAATCTTTGGCTGTTGAGTTTAAGGAGTTCTTTATAGATCTTTATAGAATTTGACTCTGAGAAACAAACTGAGGGTTTGGGAGGGGGTGGGGGGATGGGTGAGCCTGGTGGTGGGTATAAAGGAGGGCATGTTTTGCATGGAGGACTGGGTATGTTGCATAAACAATAAATCTTGGAACACTGAAAAAAAAAATCTTTGGCTAACCCAAAGTCAGAAAGACTTTTCCTTTTTGTTTTTTTTCTCTACAATTTTATTTATTCATTTAAGAAGAGAGAAAGAGCACAAGCAGGGAGGAGGGGCAGAAGGAGAGGGAAAAGCAGGCTCCCTGCCAAGCAGGGAGCCCGATGCGGGGCTCAATCCTAGGACCCTGAGATCATAACCTGAGGCGAAGGCAGATGCTTAACTTACTGAACCACCCAAGTGCCCCCCCCCTTTTTAAAGAATTTTTATAGTTTTTGGTTTTGGATCAAGGGTTATGATCCATTTTGTGTTGTGAACTAAATTTTAAAGAGGAATGAGGTGGATAACACAATATGTGAGAGCAAAGAAATCGAGGCTGGTGTTTCTAAGGTGTACTGGAGACAGGAAGATGACTGGCATGGGTGGAAATCAGACACTATGTTCAATCTGTACTGCAGTCTTAGGGCTTCCTTTTAGTTCTATGAGCATGCCAAGCTCCTTCTGCCTCAAGGCCACACACATAATATTGTCCGGGCCTGGAACGCGCTTCCCCTTAGACCATTAACCCTCAGCCCGGTCAACTCCGATGTATCCTTTTGCTCACAGCTCAAGGATTTCTTACTCAAGCCTTGTCTGACTGTCCCGACCAGGGCTGCCATGTTGTACAACTCCATTTTATGTGAACAGGGCCACCAGAGTGGTGCACAGTCATGGTGTTCCTCTCGACTAGCTCAAAAACCTTGTTGTACACATGTATGACAAACACAGTTTTTTCTTACAGTACTAACTTCAATTTGTATTGTATAGTTGTATCAATATTTGATTAAAATCTTTTCTCCCAGTAGACTGTAAGTTTCTCGAAGGTAAGATTCTTGGCTTTTCTTTATTAATGAATCTCCACTGACTTGCACAGTGCCTGGTACTTACTAGGTGCTTTATAAGTGTTTGTTAAGGAAGGAATTAATGACACAGGACATAGTAGGACAAGTAGGACATAGATTCCATCTCAGGCCTTTTGACTTCCTCAATCTGAATTCTTCCCTTACTACCTAAAAGCCATCTCTACTTAAAATATTCTGGAGGCTGCTAAGAACACATTTTGTGTGTATCCTGGTAGAATCCTTGGGAGGATCCGTTTACTTCCTTTTGTGAGTTTTGGTGGGCTGCCCCATACCAACTGATATGACTTTTCTACTAGATTGGGAGGAAGGGCTGCCAACTGAGGAATCTTTATGATTTTGTACAAATTCTGTAAAATAAAGATGCTAATAATACCTGGTGAAAATGAGATAGTACCTGTGAAACTGCCTAGCGCATAGTGTCTAATTAAGGTTATTTCTTCTGAACTAAAGTAAGTAACTGCCGCCCACAGTCATATTAAGAAGTTTGATAATGCCAAATGTATGGAGAATGTGGGTCAATAATGTCTCTTATACACTGCTGGTGGGAGGGTAATTTGGTGTAATACCTTTGAAAAACTAATTTTTCATTGTCTTATAAAACTGAAACTTCATGTACTCTGATCCAGAAATTCTAGTCCTATGTATGGACCCAAAAGCAACCAAACATGTTCATGCCCACTCTGACATATATACAAGCATGTTCCTATATGTCCTATTTGTGAGAACAATAACTAAGGGAATGTTAATGGACATCCTCGTCCTATGTCTCATTCTTGACATGGACAATGTTTCTTCACTAAGTATAAGGCTAGCTCTGGATTGAGACAGACATATTTCCTTGTGTTAAAGGTATATCCATCTATATCTATCTGATTAAGAACCTTGGTTAACATCAGGGAGATTCAAATTAAAACCACATTGAGATACCACCTTACACCAGTTAGAATGGCCAAAATTAACAAGACAGGAAACAACATGTGTTGGAGAGGATATGGAGAAAGGGGAACCCTCCTACACTGTTGGTGGGAATGCAAGTTGGTGCAGCCACTTTGGAAAACAGTGTGGAAATTCCTCAAGAAATTAAAAATAGAGCTTCTTTATGACCCTGCAATTGCACTACTGGGTATTTACCCCAAAGATACAGATGTAGTGAAAAGAAGGGCCATATGTACCACAATATTTATAGCAGCAATGGCCACGGTCACCAAACTGTGGAAAGAACCAAGATGCCCTTCAATGGACAAATGGATAAGGAAGATGTGGTGCATATACACTATGGAGTATTATGCCTCCATCAGAAAGGATGAATACCCAACATTTGTCCCAACATGGACAGGACTGGAAGAGATTATGCTGAGTGAAATAAGTCAAGCAGAGAGAGTCAATTATCATATGGTTTCACTTATTTGTGGAGCATAACAAATAGCATGGAGGACATGGGTTGTTAGAGAGGAGAAGGGAGTTGGGGGAAATTGGAAGGGGAGGTGAACCATGAGAGACTATGGAGTCTGAAAAACAATCTGAGGGTTTTGAAGGGGTGGGGGGTGGGAAGTTGGGGGAACCAGGTGGTGGATATTAGAGAGGGCACGGATTGCATGGAGCACTGGGTGTGGTACAAAAACAGTGAATACTGTTACGCTGAAAAAAAATAAATTAATTAAAAAAAAAAAACCTTGGCTAAGAATGTATGTTAAATTTATCAAATACTTTACCAGCACCACTCATGAAAATAATAATATAAATTTTATTCTTAGAATATGATATAGTAAAACATGTTAACAAATTTCTTCTGTATTGATAAATTTTGAATTTCTGGAATAAACTCCACTAGGTCAGATGTGTTACATAATTTTAAGCAGATATTATTTTCTAATGTTTTATGATTTTTAATTAGTATTCATATATCAGTTTGACCTGTACTTGACTTTTCCTATTAAATCTTTGCTGGATTTTGGTATCCATTTTACTACATTAAAAAGTACTAAAAAGTTTTCCTGGGGCACCTAGATGGCTCGGTTGGTTAAAAGTCTCTGCCTTTAGTTCAGGTCATGATCTCAGGATCCTTGGATCAAGCCCCATGTCCTGTTCCCTGCTCAGTGGGGAGTCTGCTTCTCCCTCTCCCTCAGCAGTTCCCCCTACTTGTGTTTTTGCTTGCTTTCATGCTCTACCTCAAATAAATGAATAAATAAAATCTCTTTAAAAAGTATCTAGAAGTTTTCCTGCCTTTCTCATGTCTTAAAACAGTTCAACTACTATTGGATGTATGTGTTACTTAAAGAGTTCTTAGAATTCCCCTGGGAAGCCATCTGAGTCCATTACTTTTTCAATGGGAAGTTGGTGAGAGAGTGCTATTTGACAATTTTTACTATTTCTTCTATAGAAACTGATCTGTTAAGACTTACTGTCTTGCCCAGAGGAAGTTTAGGTAAATGTACTTTTCTAGAAAGTTATGCATTTATCTAACTTCAAATTTCACAGTGCCAATTTATCTGCACATAGTCAAAAAAGTGTATGCAATTATTCTAATTTTTCTGTAGTTAGAGCACTTAATCTTTAAAAAAAGTTTTATGTGTTTATGGTTTCTTCCACTTTCCTTGTGGTCTTTTGCTAGGTAACATACCACTTCAAATCCCAGTGGCTTAAAACAACGATGTTTGTTTTTTGCTTATGGATCCACAGGTTAGCTGCAGCTCAGCTGAGCTAGGCTGGCCCTTGGTCTCCAGGCTCCAAGCTGCAGTTTTGGTTCTGTTCTGCTCCACATGGCTCTCATCCTCTCTGGTCCAGGGGCTTCCTGGGATCACGCTGCACAAGATCAATCGATAGGCCCATGGAAACACAAGATGTGTCTTGAGTCATTCAACAAAGTACTTGTATGCTGTCCTTTAAACCTACATTTCATCGACCAACACAAGTCATATGGCCAAACCCAGCATCAATGATGTGGAAGAACATGTTCTGCCTCCTATAGCTGATGTTACTATAAAGTCACATGGCAAAGTAAGTGGCTATATAATGAGGGACATAAGAATGGGGACAACAATTTGTTCTACCACAATGCACTCTTTTATCAAATTTTTTTTTACATCCCTCTCCCCTGCAAAATATACTTACTCTTACCTAAGGCATGCCAAAGTCTCATCCATTCATGTCATCTGGGATTTTATTTATATTTTATATTTTTATATTAATATTAATATTTATTTTATATTTATATTATATATTTTATTTATATTTGTTTTGCATTTGGTTCCTCTTGACTGAGCGAACTGTGCATTTAAAGACAATTATTTTCCCTTACTCACGAGGCATGCAGAGATGGAACGGAGACAGAGGAACTTCCACAAACACATGCATTCGCAACGCAGAGTACTAACCACTATACGCTCACGGCAACACATGCATTCAGAATGGGGATGAAGGGGAGGCACATGACTGTTTATAGCAAAGTCCACCAATCCTGTGGACAATATTGCCTGAGGAGTACAGCGTTTGTCTTTTTCAGCCTGCACTTTACTGCCTGGGAATAGGTCCCTGTTTTATTGCTCTCTATGGCTCTTGACTCTACTCTCTGGAAGGTTCTTTCTTGAGCATCATATTCCTTAGCCACTTCTGAAGCAGGCATTGAAGAATATGTTATCTCAGTCTGCTTCCTGCCAGTAGAACGTTGGAGAAAACAAAGTCTTGTATCTTAAACAGTCATAGTCTTAATTTCGGCTGGCAGCACATTTGGCAATTCATTGACTTCTAAAAAGGACACAGAATACAGAAACATACACTTATCACAATGTAATAATCCTAGTACATAATTAAAATAAAGACAGAAATGAAAAAGCCTCTATCAGTCAGAAATTTTAAAATTCCCTCTTAAAAAACTTCTAGCTCCAAGATTGGAAATCAAAACCAAATTTTAGAATATCTAGGAAAATAGGGGCACCTGGGCGGCTCAGTGGGTTAAGCCACTGCCTTTGGGTCAGGTTGTGATCTCAGGGTCCTGGGATCGAGCCCTGCATCGGGCTCTCTGCTCAGCAGAGAGCCTGCTTCCCCCTCTCTCTGTCTGCCTCTCTGCCTGTGATCTCTGTCTGTCAATTAAATAAATAAAATCTTAAAAAAAAAAAAAAGAGTATCTAGGAAAAGTGATAATCAAGGTATTGTTTGTCGGAACCCAGAGATTCCTTTAAAGGAGTCACCATAGCTCCTTTCATCTGCATAAAATGGTTCCCAAAGTCTACGGATATGTTCTTCGCTTTTCCCAGAGCGCATGTAATTAATTCTGGGGAGAGAAGCATATCTGAAAAAGAAGTATGAGCCTGGTTATCAACACAACAGGGAACAACTATTTT
Source organism: Mustela erminea (assembly GCF_009829155.1). NCBI lineage: Eukaryota > Metazoa > Chordata > Mammalia > Carnivora > Mustelidae > Mustela > Mustela erminea. The sequence goes on from NC_045628.1 coordinate 12,996,771, forward strand.
AAAAACCCATGAAGTTTTTGGGAGACTTGGATATGGTTAATGTTCTATGCATAGTTGTTCTATGTTTTTGATGCATAAATATTAAAAACTGCTGTATCCTCTATTCAGATGGCCTGTCTTATTCTCAGTAGGTGCTAATTGCCCCCCAATCCTTTCTTGTTTCAACCTAGTAAAAATCGAAATGGTGACCTTTTCAATTTCATGGTCCTTTGTGTAGCCTTGAACATATATTCCCACTTGACTCTGCCTTTGGCCGCCTTTCCATCTATTTGGTGGTGTCAAGTTTTCTCTGGCTTGGATTCACTACAAATGGAGTCTGCATTTTTTCTTTCTTATTCTTTCTGTGGCTTTCCAGTGATTCCCAAGAAGAGAAGAAGACATTCTGACTTCAAACAACCATCTTTATTTATTTATTATTATTTTTTAATTTTTAATTTTTTATTAACATATAATGTGTTATTATCTCCAGGGGTACAGGTCTGTGAATTGCCAGGTTTACACACTTCACAGCACTCACCATAGCACATACCCTCCCCAGTCTCCATAACCCTACCACCCTCTCCCTCCCCCTCCCAACAACCCTCAGTTTGCTTTGTGAGATTAATGGTCTCTTATGCAAACTACCCTCTTTAAACTGGAAGCTCAACTTCAGAATTGTAAAGACAGGTGGGCTTTATGACAACCTTTTGTTGTCATAAATGTCGTAAATTTATGACAACACATTTGTTGATGCTAGTGTTGATTAACGAAGATAATTTCAAGGGCAGCATAAAGACCAATATTTTGATCTTACTGAGAAAAAAGAGGGCATCAAAAGAACCATTTCTCGATGTGTTTTCCAGAAAACTACCAGATACTTTCAAAATTGCATGTGGAATATCCCCAAAGAAGTTTTTCTGACATCCTTAACAATGCTTCAAATGTTCATTCCTCCTGTGATCTTTAAAATGCATTATATAAAAGGAAAATAATACAAATAATACGTGAAAGAACTTTCATGCTTTTGAAGTAAACTGAAACCAATTTAATGTGAATGGGTCCTGGTTTGCCTTGTTTAATCAACCTTAATAGAACTTGAAAGTTTTATACCATGAATGTTAATTTACATTATGAATGCTAGTTGATTAAGTGAGAAGTTTGTGGTAATTTTTTATAGAAATTGGGGTATTAAATTATCATCAAGAATTACTTCCTTGATTAAACTATTGTTATTAAGGAGGAAATAAGATTGGACCTGAGTCATTTTGAATCCAGGAATGTAACTCTGTATAAACATAAGCACTTTCTTTAATTGATGCTGCTTTATTAAAATATAACTTTTTGTACTAGACAAAGAGAACAATATTGAAAAAATAATTGTTGTAATTATTTTTATTTTTTGAAACAGATTTATTTATTTATTTGAGAGAGAGTGGGACAGAGAGAATGAGCAGGGGGATGGGCAGAAGGAGAGGGAAGCCAGCAGACTCTCCATTGAGCGGGGAGCCCAACATGGCACTGAGATCACGACCTGAGCCGAAATCGAGTCGGACGCTCAAACGACTGAGCCATCCAGGCTCCCCAAGAATTTTTTAATTTAAAATGTTTTGATACTTACCTAGAGTTTTGGAGTGTAGGTTTTCAGGACTTTCTCTGTTTGTTACCAATCAAAAGGAAACATCTTTTGCTTTTTGTGGCTGGTAATAGTGTCACATATTTTATTAAAATTATTCTCTGGAATTGGCATCCATGTTTGTTTCACTTGAGGATGCTTCTGCTTCTGTGAGTGTACGTGCATCAAACAAACAAACATTCAAAACAATAACTGCATCACCAAGTCTTAATGTGGTGGTTTTAAAACATGTACATAAATTCCTTGATACTCCTCCCTTCGAGGGATGGAGCTTAATTTCCTTCCTTTTGAGTGTGGGCTGCACTTAGGTTTTCTTCTAATGAATATAATATGGAGGAAGCAATGATGTTTGGATTCCAAGTCTAGGTAAGAAAAATCACTGTGACATTTTCCTTCATCTCTCTTGGATCATTCACTCTGAGGGGAAGCAAGCAGCCGTATTGTGAAGACACTTGTATTGTCTCAGACAATGTTCTGGCACGTTCTACTGACAACAGCAAGGAACTAATGCCTGCCGTCCAACAGCCATGAGTGCACCGTCTTGGAAGTAGAGTCTTCAGCCCCTGTTTCATCTAGAGATGACTGCAGCCCTAGCCAATATCTTGACTGCAATTTCATGAGAGCCTTTGAGCCAGAACTGTGTAGCTAAGCCACACTCGAATTCCTGATGCACAGAAACCATGCAATAATAAATGCCTATTGTTTTAAGCTGGTAAGTTTTTGGATAATTTCTTACACAGCAATAGATAACTAAAATACTCAGTGTGACCAATTTCACTGTCTCTATAAAGACAGACTGACAACGGCTTTGCACCTACATTCCATAGAGTGAAAAGTAATCAGCTTAATACCCATTAATTGTTTGCTTCCATTTCAATTTCCTGGTTCTGTGTTCAAAAATCTGAATATTCCCTACAAATCCTTAACAGTTGTATCAGTACTAAAGAAAAATAGGAAAACTTAGTATTTTCCTATTAGTATTCTTGGTGGAAGAAAAAGGCTGTTTTTGTCATTTGAAGTGAACCTCTTGTCCAAATAAAGAATATTAGAAGCCCAATATTCTTTAACCCACTAAAGAAAAATAGGAAAACTTAGTATTTTCCTATTAGTATTATTGGTGGAAGAAAAATGCTGTTTTTGCTATTTGAAGTGAACCTCTTGTCCAAATAAAAAATATTAGAAGCCTAAGTGGCTTTTGGCAAGAATTTCCAGAAATGGGGTGATTGGAATGGAAACTTTTTAGTTCCCCAGTTCCTAAAAATGCTAATAAATAGAAACCAGCAATAGAAATAACAACAATGATAATGAATCCTGCTGACTTAATCCTACAAAGTACTCCATATAGACTGTAAGAGGAGAGACTAGACTAATAGCTGTAACTTGATACAGCAGACCAAGGGCAGTCTCAGGATTTGACACTGTGAACATGGAAAACAAAAAAGAATTGCTGGAATAAGGACATAACGGATTGGTGGGTTTTTCTATCCAGTGTCAGGACCTAAGGCAGGCTGCTAGACCTGGAGCTTCATTGGATTTAAAGGCCAACTGACACCGAAACCCATTTTCTTCCAAAAGGAGGTAGGTTTCACGTGAAAATTGTTGAATGATCAATTTCTTCCATCTCATTTCCACCTTGAGACTGATTGATTACTTTCAGGTACGTTATTAGGAGCTCCTCCCAAAAGCTCCTCCTCTGCTCAAAACACGCTATTTTGAATTTTACTTCAACAGTCTCTAGAAGGGAGGCCCAGTCCCCAAAAGATCCATACAGCAAGTAAAATCGCAAGTAAAATTGGTTTACTTTGGTGGGAAGTCAGAATGTATCATTTAAGAAGAGTTTATTTCTCCAGAAAATTTATCGCTCCGCTTTACCTCATAAAACTGTTGTGAGGGAAAAATTAGTACAGGTAATTAGTTCATGGAACAAGCTGTACTTCACGTGGGAGTAAATCATGAAGCTTTTTTCCCTCTCTTACTATTGCCTTTCAACAGCTCTATGTTGAGTCTCCTTATATTTTAGTCACATTTTGAGCTGATCTCATTTCTTCCCTAGTCACTTAAAAGGTTTATTTTCATATATTAATATTTCAGGTTTTTTTTGTTAATCAATTTTATTACTTTAGTAGAGCTACATTTCAGTACTGAAAAAGTTTTAATGTGGTAAAATATACATAATATATAATTTACCATCTTGACTATTTGTAAGTATACAAGTGTACAAGTCAGTAGTATTAAGTACATTCACATTGCTGTGTGACCATCACTGCCATCCATATGCAAAGTTCTTTAAATCTTATAAAACTGGTGCTCTGTACCCATTAAACAATAACTCCCTTTTCCCTTCCCTCTGACCCCTGGTAACCACCATTCTGTTTTCTGTTTCCATTAATTTGACTGTTCTGGATATCTTGTATAAGTGGAATCATACAGTAGTGGAATCATACAGTATTTTTCATCTTGCATGTCCTTATTTCATCCATGTTGTAGCATGGACCTGAATTTCCTTCTTTCTAAAAGCTGAATACTATCTCACGGTATATATACACCACATTTTTTTTAACCTATTCATCTGTCGATAGACATTTGTGTCGCTTCTAGCTTTTCAGGATTGTGAATAATATCGTCATGAACATGGGTGTACAAATTTCTCTTCAAGACCCTGCTTCCAGGTCTTTTGGGGACATCCCCAGAAGTTTAATTGCTGAATCATATCATAACTCTATTTTGTTTTTTGGAGGAACTCCAATTCTGTTTTTTATAGAGGCAACACCATTTTGCATTCCCAGCAACAGCACACAGGGTTTCTAGTTTCTCCACATCTTTGCCAACGTTTGTTATTTTCTGTTTTTTTTTTTTGTGTGTGTGTGTGGTTTTGTTTGTTTGGTTTTGGTTTTGGTTTTTTTTAAACTAGTAATCATCCAAGTGAGTGTAAGGTGGTGTCTCTTTCTGGTTCAGTTTTACTTTCACGTGGTAAAATATTGAGCCCAATCTGTCTGATGTCAAAACTTCAAGAACTCGTTCAGCACAAACGCTACTCTATTCCCCACCTCAATGCAGTCCAGACACATACTTAGAAATCTACTATGGGGAAGATGAGGACATATTTGGTTTCTTTGCTTTCTTCTTTCTACTTTCTCCCATACTTTGAGCTGCACTTTTCACCTCCGGGACTGAGCACAGAGGAGGGAGGATTAGTGGAGAAGGGCAGAGTCTTACACACTCAGATCTTCTTCTGATGGCTAAGAAGGGAACTCAGGTTGCAGTGGAGGAGGATGGTTTTCACCAAAGGGCAGAAATGAGATGGTATTTCCCATGGGAAGGAGTGGACCCCATAGAAAGGAAGGTGTTTTTTTTTTTTTTTTTTCATCTTGAAAGACCCCATTCTAGAGATCTGCCTGGTAGTGCCAGGTGATAGTGATTGAGAGAGTCCTGAGAACAGTGTTATTGTGAGTAGGTGCTAAATTATTATATTCTTCTTCAAGCAGGAGGGATTTCAAGAGGCTAGTCAGGTACCATTTAACAGTACATCCCCAGTGGAGGACCCCAAAGAGCACTGTAAGAGAAAGCATTTAGGCATAGGGCACCCTTGAGAGGACACCCGGACAAGGTTATATCAGCACTACTCAGGTAAAGCCGTACCCGCTCCTAGTGCCTGGGATTGCTGGACACCCACAGTTAGAAGTGGATGCTGAGTGAAGAAGAAGGTGGAAGGCAAGAGAATCATGAAGAAACCACGATGGTTTCTTCAGTCTCAGTCAAGCCTGAACTTCAGGAGGAGCAAAAGCTTAAAACTGACCGAGGGATTGAAGCTCTGACATAAAACTGAACTGGATGTTTTAATATATCGAAGTGGGATTTTGTTCATACTTGAGAGTGACTATTCAACCGTCTAGGATTGTGGTGGGGAAGCGTAACTGAGAGCCACGGGCAGGAGCAAAGGAAAGTAGTTTTGCCTGCTTGCCCTCTTCCGAATCCAGCTTATGCCTGGTAAAAAGAAAACAAAACAGGGGCGCCTGGCTGGCTCAGTTGGGAGAGCAGGTGACTCTTGATCTTGGGGTCATGAGTTCGAGCCCCACATTGGGCACAGAGATTACTTAAAACAAAAAAACAAATAGAGGAGTACCTGGCACATACTAAGTGCTCAATAAATGCTATGCGTTATTCCTGTCACCCTCAATATTGTTCTTACCACACTTAATTCTTTCATCTCAGATCCTGTGGTATAGAATCAGTCACGGAAAAGGCAGGATGAGGGGTGGGTGGGGAGAGGCAGTCCTGAGATTCACAGAGGCTGTTTTCACAGCAGTTAAAGTTACTCTATTAAGGTAGAGATAAGTACCTGGTAATTCCCATTTTTCTGCTTAATAAAAGATCCCCCAATAATAATTAATGTGGCTTCATTACTAATTTCCTCTTGGTTACACTGAAGTAATGAGGTGGTTCAGGTATATTACTAAATCAAACTCTGGAGACACAGGGGAGCGGAGCAGAGAAATAGCCAGTTGAAGTATCTCTTATATTTTTAAGCATCACGAGATGATTGTAATATAAATTGTAATAATAAAGTAGGGCGAGGGTCAGAATGAACTTTCTCAGCCTCCAGGAATCCTAGAGAGGCTATAACATTCAGAGCAGACAAGATTACTGCTGCATTTATAAAACGCACCTGTTTCGGCCTGAATATGACTCCTGTAAAGACTTTCAACCAAATATGTGTAACAGGGGAGCAGATTAAGTGCTCATAACTATCCTTCCTGGGTATTACTTAGCACTGATAATTAGCTTTTGTTGTTGTTGCTCTTAATAAGCTCTCTGTTTTAAATTTTTTAAAGATTATATTTATTTATTTGAGAGAAAGAGAGTACAAGCTGGGGGAGGGAGAGAGAGAGAGGGACAAACAGACTCCATGCCAAGCATGGAGCCTGGTACGGAACTCGATCTCCTGATCCTGAGATCATGACCTGAGCTGAAATCAGAAGTCAGATGCTCAACTGACTGAGCCATTCAGGCTCCCCAGTAATCATTTTATTTTAGAGCAGCTTTAGATTTACAGAATTACTGAATAGCTTGTATAGAGAGCTTTCATATACCCAGCGGCCACTTTCTTCTACTATTAACATCTTACCTTAGTATGTACATTGGTTACAAATGAGCAAGTATTAATATGTTATTAACTAAAACCCAAACTTTATTCCTATTTCCCCCATTATATCATAATGTCATTGTGCCGACCCAGGAGCACACCCAGGATGCTACGTTTCACACAGTGACTGTGTTTCCTTAGGCTGCACTTGGTTTTGACGGTTTCTCCAACTTTCCTTCTATTTGACAACATTGACAGTTCTGAGGAATAAAAATACTTGTCAAGGGGCGCCTGGGTGGCTCAGTGGGTTAAGCCGCTGCCTTCGGCTCAGGTCATGATCTCAGGGTCCTGGGATCGAGTCCCGCATCAGGCTCTCTGCTCACCGGGGAGCCTGCTTCCTCCTCTCTCTCTCTGCCTGCCTCTCTGCCTACTTGTGATCTCTCTCTGTCAAATAAATAAATAAAATCTTAAAAAAAAATACTTGTCAAGTATATTTTAGTATGCCCCTCAATTGGGATTTATCTCGTGTTTTTCTCATGTTTAGACTGTGGTTCTGGGATCAGGAGAGGAAAACCACAGAAAAGTGTCATCCTCTCCACATTGTATCAAGGGTCTATACTATCAACATGACCTAACTTATTTATTTTTTTTAATATTTATTGGTTATTTCAGAGATGTGGTGGGAAAGAGGGAGAGAGACAATCTTAAGCAGACTCCTCACTGAGCAGGAGCCTGATATGGGGTTCAATCCCAGGACCCTGAGACCTGAGCTGCAATCAAATATAGATGCGTAACCTGAATGACCCAGGCGCCCCAACACAACTTAACTTTTGCTGTTGACCTTCATCACCTGGCTGAGTAGCGTTTATCAGGTTTCTCTGCTGTGAATTACTCCTTTTTCTTCCTCTTATGCCCACTGTACTCTCTGGAAAGAAGTCAGTTTGTATAATCTACATTTAACAGCTTCACCTCTTTGAGAACTCAGTAACTACATAAATTAGTTGGAATATTTCTGCATGGGAGATTCATTTCTTGTTCCACACTTATTTATTTATTAGATCATTTATTTATATCAGTATGGGTTCAATATTTAGTAGTTGACATTATATACTGATAATACTGATAATATTATACCAGTATTATATGTTGGTTTATAATCCAATACTCTATTATTTATAGAGTTGCCCTAATTGTGCCAGCTTTGAGCTGGGAGCTCTTTTGGTCAGCTCCTGGGTCCCTTTGACAGTCCCCCTTCATTGTGAAGGTAGCTCTTCGCTTAATTTTTTAGCCTTGCCTTACTTTCTGGAACTACAAGATGCTCCAGGCTCTTCTTGTATGTTTCCAGCACGTTCTAGAATCAGCCATTTCTCCAGTGAGCCCTTGCTCCTTTTACTGGAGATGGTACCAGAAACAATGAACTGGATGCTAAGTGTACTTGTTGCTACTGGCACCTGTTAGCTTCTAGATCCTCTTATGCAACAGATAAATATTTCTATATGTAACCATCTGTATCTGTATTAAGCTAGACAGGAGTTTATACTGATGTCTCCAGCTCAATCCATTACCATATGGCTCAATCTAAAGGTCTCCCTTTGCTTATTTGTAACCTTTCACTCCAATAATGAGATGCATCACTCCCATCATCATTTGACATTTATTTAATTATTAAATGACTGTGAACATGTGTAGTGGTTTCAGAATTGCTAATCCATACTCTTTTGGGAAAGACCTTTATCAACTAGACCACCATGCTTAGGTACACGTTCTTTCGCCCTTTGTCTTATAGACTCTTCATTTCCAGTGTTATTTAGGCCAGCACCTTATTCCCATACTCCCTCCAGTGAAGTTATTTCACACATCTGTAATACAGCTAGATTCTTTTTTTTCCTTAAAAATTTTATTTATTTATTTGACCGAGAGAGAGAACAAGTGAATGCACAAGCAGGAGGAGCAGCAGGCAGAGAGAGAGGGAGAAGCAGGCTCCCCACTGAGCAGGGAGCCCAATGTGGGGCTTGATCCCAGGACCCTGGGATCATGACCCGAGCCAAAGGCAGATGCTTGACTGATGGAGCCACCTGGGCGTCCCAATACAGGTAGATTCTTTTGTCACATTCTCCAAACCAATTTATCACAGAGTAAGAACACAATCAAAGTTAGTTATTGTTAACACATTTTCAATGGTTGCTTGATAGTTAGTCATGGTTCCACAGACCATGATTTACTTAGACAACTAGATATTGCTAAATATTTAGCCAATTGTCTTTTATTAGACAATTATCTGTTATTGGAATGTTATAAATATATCAATAACATGCTTATATATTAATCTTTGTGTACGCTCACTGTTTCATTATGGGAAATTTCCAGACATGATTAAATCTCCAAATTAAAGAACATGAACATGTTCTGTAATATTTCCAGTTAACTCTCTGAAAAATTAAAACTACTGCCAGAATGAAATAAGAAAGCTGGAAAGACAGAGAATTAGAATTTATTTATTTTTAGAAGATTTATTTATTTATTAGAGAGAGAGAACATATGCGTGTGCATACAGTGGGGGGTGGGCAGAGGGAGATGGAGACAAAAACTCAAGCAGACCCCGTGCTGAGCTCAGAACCTACCACGGGGCTCTATCCCATGACCCTGAGATCATGACCTGAGCTGAAATCAATACTCGGACATCTAGCCAACTGAGCCACCTGTGCGCCCTGAGAATTAGAATTTAAAAGTTTTTTTTGGTGGGGGAGGGGTGCCTGGAAGTCTCAGTTAAGCCTCTGCTTTCGGCTCAGGTCATGATCTCAGGGTCCTGGATGGAGCCCCGAGTTGGGCTCCCTGCTTGGCGGGGAGTCTGCTTCTCCCTCTCCCTCTGTTCCCCTCCAACTCATACTCTGTCTCAAATAAACAAATAAATCTTTAAAAAAATGTTGTTTTTCAATTTGTCATAAAAAATAGCTTTTACTAGGGACACCTGGGTAGCTCAGTGGGTTAAGCCGCTGCCTTCGGCTCAGGTCATGATCTCAGGGTCCTGGGATCAAGTCCCGCATCGGGCTCTCTGTTCAGCGGGGAGCCTGCTTCCTCCTCTCTCTCTCTGCCTGCCTCTCTGCCTACTTGTGATCTCTCTCTGTCAAATAAAATAAAAATCTTTAAAAAAAATAGCTTTTACTATATTATGTAAGGTTGAGAATGTTTTCACCATTTATATTTATTCGTTCTTTTATTTTCTGCCATGTCCCTTACCTATTTTTCTTTTGGGTATAAACTTTGATTTTCAGGTGCTCTCGGTCGTGTAGACGTTCAGCTGAGCTTGACACCTGGTGCTCCATTCGTAGTAAATCACGGACCTCCTCCCTGGCATTAGTAACACTGAACGTTTCTACTCTATAGGACTTCCTGAGAGAGCCTGTTTTCTGAACGCAGACAGTGCAGGAGCGATTCCCTCGCTCACTACTGTTCTCTGCGGGTCCAGCCCAAGAGACTCTTTCCGTCTGCTCACAGACACAGGACTTAATTCCTCAGAACTGTAATTATCAGGGAATGACAGCAGTGGCCTTTCTATTTCTCTTCAAAGTGCTCTTACAATTTGAAGCTTTTCCTCATGGAATCATCCTCCCAGAATATGGTTTCCTAACTCTTAAGAAGGAGTGAGAAACCTCATGTGGTGTGGAACCAATAATGTGTCTGTGTGCACAGAGGAAGTTTCTTCTTGCTAGTCTGTGCCTGGAAGGGTGCACCTTCCAGAAGACTGATCACCTGAGAAGGAATGCTTCTAAACCTGAGACTTTATAATGAAGCTGTCAAAAATTCTGTCTTGGGTTGAGTCAAGAGACTTCTTTTTCTCAGCCCGACATGGAGTCTGCCGTTCTTAGGGTTCTCAAGGTTTTATCTTAGTTGCTTTGGTTTTTCATGTGGGAACCTTGAACACTGTAGCAGACAGGGTGACAGAAGGAACAGACCACCAGGGGCTGGCTCATGGGGGCAGACGGTCTACTGCCACCCAGTGGGACATTCTTGGACGGGTTACCTGACCTTTCTGAGCTTCGGTAAAGATGGTTGGAGGAGTTGATGAGGGAATGGGGTAGGATGGTTTCTTACTCTCCAAAACCTCTTTCGCATCCCCATGCCACCCAAGCTGGTCTTACGGTCACCTACCACAGAGGTGGTGGGTACCAGATAGTCTAAAGGCTAAAGTCTACAGCTATATTGCTAACCTTCTTCAACTTCTAAGAAAGGTCAACTCTATCTTCCAGTAGCCTCCCTTTTCCTAAATGCAGTCAGGCAAGGTAGCACTGGCCATGTAGCTGCAGTAGACTTTCTTCCTCAACCCTTCACTTTCTTTCTTGTTAAATTTAGCAATCCTTTCTTCTTTCCTTAAAAGAAGCTATAAAAACCACTCTTATCCTCAAACTCAAATTATTCCTTGAACGAGAGAGTCGTTCAGAATTTGGAATGCAATGTTTTTCAAGGATTTAAATGCAAAGCAGAGTCACCCAAAGGCTACTTCATCATTTTTTAATTCTGTTTCATTTAGTGCTAATTTAAACCAGAAACCTGTGGAGCAGAACAGAGGGGATGGCTCTGAAGCCAGGAGGTAAAAACCTGGGAAAGCAGATAAGGTCCCTCTCTTCCTTCTCTTGATAGCTCGCCCCCTTCCTCCCACCCCCTTTCTCATCCCTTTCACAATGGAGCCGGCTGCCTGCTCCACAGATTCAACCAAAGGCAGCAGCAGGATGTGGCATCTGCAGGTGTAGACGAGGGCGATACCCAAGGGTGTCGGAGAGAGAGTCACTGGCTTTCAACCACATGCTCTTCACTTGGTTTGTTGGTTGCCAGCGCTTTTCATTTTCTGCTTGCTCCCTCCTCTTCAGATGCTCCAAGAACAATGAAACTTCTTGGGAATTTCGGGCATGGCAGATAATTTTTTTTTGGCATGTATTTGAGAACTGGTGAGACAGATGTATGCCCGGCTCAGTGTGGTGGCACTTGCTAGCACTCCAAGGCTGATGCTGTAAGACTTGATGGAAACAATCATTTCTCACAAGAAACCAGAGAGCAGAGGATCAAACCTTGCAGAGCTCATGGTCCAGCTCAGTGTGATATCCAGAGGTCCTTCCAGGCAGCTTTAAGGACCAAGCAAAACAGGAGGCAAGTGATCCCTTTAATTTGATCTCATATAATGTTTTCAAAATGAGAACCAGAAAGGTAAGAGGGGACCAAACCTCCTTGGGCAATGGGGAGTGAGAACACATGCCCAGCTGGACATGAATGGAATAGTGTTCCACGCGTGCTCTTCCAGCATTCTTACTGCTCCGATGGCCCGATTTGCTGGTTAAGATGCTAAGCTCTTGACTCTGTGTAATTTTCAAATTTTTAAAGCATAGAAATGATTGAAAATGTCAGGGGAAAGGGATGCAGAATTTTGAGAAGCCCCCTTTTGTCCCCTCGGGATCACATGCAGTCCTTGGAGAGGGGAGCTGATGGAGGGGGATAGAATGCTCCATGCTCCATTCTAAATGCTCCAGCATTTTAGGATTGCTCCCTAATGACCTGGGTTCACCAGGTACAAGGGGGTCTTAGTTACCAAGATAAGACCAAGTGAGATCTTTGGGGTAACAAAGCGTGGAGCACTGGGAATTCAGAACAGCTGGAATCTCTCTAACCTCTTTTGCAAACAAGCCTGTGATCTCCAGAAAAGCCACATCCCCTCCCTGCACATCTGCTTCCTCATATGGAAAATAGGAACCCTGAAGTTCTCATTTGGGGGGGTATTTTTCAGGGGGGCTGTGTGAGCTCTCACAGGAAGACGAAGAGAAACAAACTGGATTTGAGCCTGCAAAGAAACACATGTTATATTTCCCTTCTTTGCTCCAGAGCCTTCACCTACAGATAAAAACAGTAAATATCTTTTAGGGTTGTGGTAAATACTGTAACTTGGAAACCACAAATCTGTATTCAAGGACGAAGGGGAGACAAAGCCGGAAGGAGCAGTGTTGTCACCGTAGTAAATACAGTGCCTCAGACCCATCACAAACCGGCGGACGTTGAGATGTGGGAGGTCGATACAGGCATCCCTCTGTGAGTCTACTGCCCCCAACAATTTCCAGGTCGAGATGCTCAGGAGATAGAAAATCAGAGGAGAGGTTTTAAGTACTAGCTACCAGGGAGGAGGCTTATTCACAACTAGCGACGAAGTGTGAGAAGCTTGAAAGAAAAAAGTTAATCCCGCTTCCCTTTAAGCATGATCACACCTCATTACACAGAGCAAATAATGGCGGGACTTCTGGTAAACCCCACAGTGAGTTGTGTTCTTTAAAAGGTAGTAACGTAGCAAAAGCCCAATTATAGTGAGGGGAGCCAACAAAGGGAAAGACAGTTCTGTTTCCCTACCCACACCGTATAAATAGGCTTTATTGCACAATCAGTGTTTACTGTGTGCATTATTTGTGATCCACTCTGCTAGGCACAAAGGAAAATCAAAGAAAAGCAGTCAATAAAGAAGTCTCTCTTCTGCCGTTGATTCATGGTATGACCCTCGCTGGGCAAACATATTCAACCTCTTTTTCAGTTTTCTCATCTGAAAATGAAGATCACAATGCTACCAACCTGATAGGGTTATTATGTAAAGCGTGTGTAGGAGTGCCTGGCATCAAACACAGAATCCTCATTATTACTGTTTTTATTATATGGAAAAGGTAGTCGTAAGCTTCTTGGGGACTTCCAAAACACTCTACATTTCTCGAGTCGTTGGATTCCTGTAATAACCTGACAAAGGAGGATTTCCACTTGACAGAGATGGTGGCTCACTGGAGCTACACATCAAGTGGCAGCGGGCAACTTGAAATCAGTTCATTGTTCTTTGCACTTTGCCAAGCCGCCTTCCAGAAAAACGCGAGAAAACAGAGCTCACACCCTCAAGAACGTTGTTACTTATTGGGATAGCCAAAAACTAAACAAGAGAAAGGGACATGAGATAAGTAAGTGTCTGTTAGCTAAGCATGGACTATCGGGGACTCACTCGAGGGAGGATGGTGGGCTCAGCTCTTGCTGTGGGAGAGCAAGGGACAGAGAGACTGGTGGCAGCTATTAGCTATTACCCAGTGGACACCCGGTGCTGATGTGGTCATGCTTAGTGCTCCATTACTGGTCTGTTTTGGCACCCAGCCAGCACTGGTCAGAACCGAGGTGCTCTTTAGTCCTATCCTCCCCTCCGTCGACCAACCTCCAGCATCACACTCAGTGTCCTTAGCGGGCTTTCCGTTCAGATGTCTACTCATCAGAATCTGATCACAGGGGCACCTGGGTGGCTCAGTCGTTAAGCGTCTGCCTTTGGCTCAGGTCATGATCCTGGGGTCCTGGGATCAAGCCCCACATTGGGCTTCCTGCTCGGAAGGAAGCCTGCTTCTCCCTCTCCCACTCCTCCTGCTGTGTTCCCTCTCTTGCTGTGTCTCTCTGTGTCAAATAAATAAATACAATCTTAAAAAAAAAAAGAATCTGATCACAACCAAGAAAGCACTGGTATGTTCTTATGTATCAGTGTTCTTACACTGTTCTTACAATGTTGTTACGTTGGGGGTTGAGATGCTCCCCCAACCCCATATTGTGTTCCCTCCCCTAACCTCAACTCTGCTCTGGGGAAGCTGGTACAGGGGACAAAGCCTGAAGACAAAGGGGTGGTGGACGATCAGGCATGAAGAAGTTGAGATGGTGAGAAATTTTGAGGAAACAGGGATGCGTCTATCAGAGTCATTGGAAGGATGTTATATCGTTCACCCATCTGTTCTGCATTTTAAAGATGTAGAAAGATGTAGTAATTTCTGACCTGTGAAGGTCAGAAATCGTCAGGTAAATAAGCACCAAAAGGTCAGGGACTGCATCCTTCTTAATCCCTGTTGTATATGCAGCCCTGGCCTAATGCCTAGCATATAGCAGGTGCTCAATAAATATTTGCCCAGTGAATAAATGTTTGTAGAATAAATCAAGGCATGATGAATCAAATTACAGTGTGCCTCTTAAATTTATCCAGCCTAGGTGAATATCTTGATCGGCTGGCCATGGAGGAATCATGAAAAATTTGACTTGATATAGTCTCAAGATTGAAAAAAAAAATAGGACAAACCTTAATTCTGGTCTTTACCAAAAATATCTCTTGTGCAAAGACAAGGATAATACGTTGCATGAAACCCATCTCTCCCCTGCTGTAGAAATAACTGCACTCTTTAGTGGGTGCTACCATCCCATCACCCTAGACTACACATGTTTCCTTTTTCTCGAATGCACTGGAATGGCAATTAGCCTGACTTTAAATGGTACTGGCACATGTGTTTCTCCAGCACCCCTGGCCAATGTTCCTAACAGAGACTTTGCAGTTCATAGACAATCTCTTTAGCTAAGAACTTGCAGACTGAGTCACAGAGCACCACTCACTTACTATCTCAGCACGCTTCATTCCTTCATGTAGGTCTGTATTTCTGTCCACTACTGTCTCCCTTATGCCTTTAGCATTTCACATCGTGTGGGTCTTCTGGACAAATTCATTCAGACTTTGCATGTCTGAAAGAGTCTGTGTTTAATCTGCATGTTTGAAAGATGTTTTCCTGGGGTATAGAATTCTAGGTTGTTGAGATTTGGGGGTGGGGTGGGTGGGGTACATTGAGAAGGTTGCTCTAGTATCTTTTTGCTTGCATTGTTTCTGATGAGAAACTTTCTACCATTGGTATCTTTGCTGTTTCTCCTAACACACACATATATATATTTTTTAAGTAGGTCCACCCCCAATGTGGGACTCGAACTCATAACCCCAAGATCAAGAATTGGTGCTCTACGGACTGAGCCAGCCCCTTTTATTACCCCTGATACTGTTTTCCTGGTTTCTCTTTCCAAGGTTTCTCTTGCTATTTCTTCAAGTTTAATTAATCTTTTGTTTGCAAAGTCTCACTGTTAATCCCATCTGGTGTGTTTTTCATCTTAGAAATTTCATTTTTCATCTCCAGCAATTCAATTTGAGTCTTTTTTGCTTCTACTTAACTTTAGAATATATGGAGTACAGCTATAATACTTGTTCAATGTTCTTGTCTGCTAAGCATATCTATGTTAGTTCTGGGTCAATTGTGAGAGACTGATTTTGTCCTCACTGTGGGACTGTATTTTTCTACTTCTTTTCATGCCTGGTAATTTTTTTTACTGAATTCCAGGTATTGTGAATTTTACCTTTTTTTTTTTTTTAAGATTTTATTTATTTATTTGACAGACAGAGATCACAAGTAGACAGAGAGGCAGGCAGAGAGAGAGAGAGAGAGGAGGAGGAAGCAGGCTCCCCGCTGAGCAAAGAACCTAATGTGGGGCTTGATCCCAGGACCCTGAGATCATGACCTGAGCTGAAGGCAGAGGCTTAACCCACTGAGCTACCCAGGCACCCCAGTGAATTTTACCTTTTTTATTCCTATCAATATTCGTGAGCTCTTGTTCTGGGACATAGTTAAGTTACTTAGAAGTAGTCTGAAACTTTCAGTCTTGCTTTTAGGCAGGGCCTGAATAGCATTTCAACAAGACATTGCTTATTATTAGCACTATCGCCCTTCCGGACTGGAGAACCAACCCCTCTTCCTCCCTCCCTTCTTTTCTGTAAGACGTTTAGTACCATTCCTGCTAGCACCCCTCCCCCCATTAAGTTGTGACAACACTGTCTATAGGCTTTGCCAAATGTCCCCCTGGGGAAACAAGTCACCCATGTCGAGAACCACTGGTGTAGAGTTAACTTTGCGCCACCAGGGATAGCAAGATGTTCCCGAATCTTCCATCCAATGCCCCATGAGGCTTTCCAATCTGGCTGGCAGAAACACATTTTTGCTAGCCCTGGGTGAGTGTTGAGTACTTGTCCCTTCTAATCCTTCACGGTGACTCTTTCTCCATGTGCTGATTAGTATTCTGCTGAATACACCGGGAGACCCTCTGCGGGTCTCCAGAGTTCTCTCTCTGTGTGGCTCTCTCGTCTCTGCTGCTCTGTTCTGTAAATTCCAACTTCTTGGTGTCCTTGGACTCCTAACTTCTTCTTTTCAATCTAGGGAGACTGCTGGACCCTCCTTGTAACCCCTCTCCTTGGAAACTCTCCTAAGGCAGTGACTTGGGAAATCAGGTTTATCTTGCTTGTGGTCCATGTCTCAGAGGTCCCTCATAGGCCTTGTTGCCTGCTATCCAAGATACAGACTCATTGCCTATCCCATTTGGTGGCAGCTTCTCCCCCTCTGCCCCCCCCCACCTCCCCCATTTCATACACCTTGTAGTTTTGATTTCTTGACAAATAAGTTGAAGTTTTATGTGGTCAAATCTATTGATCTTCTCTTTTGCAATTATATTCATATAGCGTTTATGTTTAAAAAGTCCTTCCCATCCAGACAGTACATAAATATTTAGCTCTATTTTCTTTTAGGATTTTCTTTTAGTGATTTAATTGAAATTCTTGTGTCCCCCGTGCAGCTAGAATGTGTATCAATGAATGAAGTGCTGAAGCAAGTATTTAAATGAATCTTTATTCCCCCCCCAAAATTTCCTGATCTCAGCCTTTTTTATGGAATAGCTCATCCTTTACCCACTGGATCTTTTTGTTTTAAATGTATTTAATATAGCTGGGGTTCTTTTTCAGGAAGAGGATCTGTGTCTGAGGCATCCATTGTTTCCCAAATCTGAGCATCCATTCCGAGGCCTGAGATGTTTTTTGACTCACACATTTCTGTGTAGTGAACGTCTTCCACAGACTCTGACATTTCCCACTTCCTTAGCCAAGGAGCTCCTGGTGGGAATGGGGTATGGACCCCTGCAAGGGCCAGAATGGAGCTATTTTCTGCTGCCCCTGCTTCTCAGACCTCACCCGTGGTCATTGTCTTGTAGGCTTAATGAAACTACCTGTCTCGTATGACAGCTCTTCCACACCAGATACCCACACACGCGCGTACATGCGCGCGCGCACACACACACACACACACAATCTGGTCAGCTTATCACCCCCTCTGCCTGTCATTCTTTATCAGTTGAAGAGCCAAAGTAAGGAGAAGGTGAGAAGAGAGATTGCTGGTACAGATGCAACTGTCAAAAATCTAAATATAGGTCATATGAGTGACTCAAAATCATCTCCACAAATTCCATCTTTCCTCAGCACATTTTCTCCTGTCTGCAGCTCTAATGTGCTCTTTGTTTTCCCCACTTCTTTACTTCTGTTTCCTTTTACTTCTCTAACCTTCTGACGGCCTCCTCCCAGCAGGCACATACAGAACTTTCCAAAGGGTCATAGGACTGTTCACGCATATTCCGATTCTTATTCCTTCATGCACATGGTGGGATTGGATCCAGTCCTGCTCCAGTGACACATTTTGGTGAAAGGAAATGTGAGCAGAAGTTTCAAGAATTAGTGTGTTATTTGGCAGAGGGGCTGGGCACCATTCCAGAGGGTTGGCTGTTCCATCAGCCTGGGTCTCAGTGTGTGGATGACTTCGATGACACTCCCCAGACAACAATGAAGAACACTTTATGCAAGTGAGAGAGAAATCTTTGGTTTGAAGCCATGGAGATTTTGCAGGCTGTTACCATGGCATAACCTAGCCTAATCTGGACTGACACATAGTGTAAAGATTATTTTCAAACCGAAAGAGTGAGACATAAGGTTTGTGAATCATGTCAATGTGTGTACACCTCCTCCATAGTACCTTTGTCATCTCCCAAGAACCTTGATGGATGGAGGGATCAAAGATGGTTCTATCAAGGACAAGGGAGGATGACTTCCTTCTTCCTCATCCAATCGGTGGAGCTGCAGGGAGCTCACAGCCCAACAAGGATAGGATAGCAGAAACAAATATATTAAAGCAGAAGTGTCCTGGTACCTTGGATGCACACAGTAAGGCTGCTTTTCTTTGCATAGCTGGCTAGGAAGAAAATCATAGTCTTGTTTCCTGTGGCTCAACTGTCCGTTCAGCGTTTATGATAGACACTTGGGGCTAGTATACCAGGATGTAGAGATTAGTTCATGGCCCAGTTTCCAGTGATCTGGCAGTTTTGTGCACTTCCCCAGCAGGTGTTCTGTGAAAGCAGAGAAAGAAATAAAGAAATTCCAAGCAGATGCTTAATCAATAGTAAGCGCCAGCATTTCTCCATCCTATCTCAGGTCAAAAGCAAGGATCAGCATATTTAATGTTGGCTTCAATTGGGGTTTTGTGATTCAGGGGCCTTTTCCATTCTGCTTCTCTCTCTGCAATGTTAGAGCCAATAACAGTATTAGGTAAACTCTTCAGCTCAGCTGGCCGAATGGGTGGTCATTTCTTATTTTAATGAGTTATTGCAAGGGGTTTTCATAATCTGGATTTGAAAAGATTTCGCTGTGCCTCATTGATCCTCAAGATTATATTCTAGTGCTGTTGGCTGGTTTTTGCCATCACCCCTGTCATAGCTGTGGTTAAACGTGATGGGCACTAATTGGGTGGAAGGTCAATGCAAATTAGTTACCAGATTTGAGTCAGTTTTTAAAGAAATGTATTTTAAATGCAAACAGCAGCTCCAACAACTCTCACAAAGTTCTGACAGCGGACTTCCAAGTGGAGTGCTGCAAAGCCGCCTTATTGAGTGGATAAAACTCATTTCTAATTAGCATCCCTATTTGCATACAAACCGTTGATGGGCTCAAGTCCTTAAAATTTATTTGCTCCCTTACGGAGATTAAATTTGCCCCTGCAGCCTCATCAGCTGCTTGCCAGAAAACCTCTTTTCACAGGGGCCACTCTGAACCCTGGTCTAACGTACACCACGCTAGAACAAAGACTGAACGAGGGTACTGCAGAGAAATACAACGCTATTGAATGTATCGGGGTGTTTTTGATATATTAATCGAGGAATGTTTTACTCTCCTCGTTGCCCGACTCCGTCCTGGGAAACAGGAGAGCAGGAATCTCAAACTGATGAAGAACTTTCTGTCACCTACTGAATGGGTTGTTTGAAATAGAGAAGGAAATGGAACGGCAGAAAATTTAGAACATAAGACTTCATATGCACCTGTGGGTGTGGACTGAAATTGAACCCTACAGTTACGACCCCATTGCACGATTCTAGGGGCCATCCACACAGAATCCAGCGTGAATGGTGCCCCCAGGAACTGAGTAACTGTAGTTATAAAACTACTGGAATGAGATCCTTTCCTTGCCAGTAGGTACCGGTGTGAGGATACGTGTTGCTCTTCTATGCTCACCCTTCCAGACTCAAGATCGAGTAGCACTTCTTCTGAGCCTTCCAGATTCTCACTGTTGGTAATAGACATGGTTTCAGCAGGAAACAGGTGCATACTCAAATTGGGTAATTTGAGGAGAGTTTATAAAGGGGCTACTTATAAAGGAGTGGGCAGGATCTACGGGAGCTGCAGGGAACAGGTTGCAGGATGGGGAAACTTTAACATCAGGGCCTGACAGGGTAAGGGAAGAGCCTGGTCACTAGGAGCTGGGGACAGTAGCTGTATGCGGGTTTAACCACAAAATAGGACAGACCTGAGACCTCCATAGCCATTGCTTGATGACTCACTGGGAGGAAGCCTGGGAAGCAAATTTCTAATCTCACTTCGCTTTCAACCTTAACTCTCCCTCCATAGCCCCCACTGAACCCAGTCAGAAATCGGAGGGCAAGGGAGCCTGTCAATGCTGTCCACATAGGCATTGTATTAGTTTCCTATCTATCTATCTATCTATCTATCTATCTATCTATCTATCTAATAAATTACTTCAAAGCTTAGTAGCTTAAAATACCGAGCACTGTCTTACTGTCTCTGTGGAAGAGGAATCCTCAAGAGGCTGAGCCAGATTCTGGCTCAGTGTCTTGTCAGGAAGTTGCATTTAAGAAGCTGGTCGGGGCTGTGGTTATCTGAAGGCTAGAGAACTTGTTTCCAGGATTGTGTACTCATATGGCTGTTGGCTAGAGGCCCTAGTTCCTCATCATAGGAGCCTAAAGTTACCTGAGTGTCCTCAGGACATGGTGGCTTGTTTCTCCCAGAACAGGTGATCCAAGAGAGGGAGAGAGCTGTGGAGAAGCTGCAATGTTTTTATGACTTAACCTTGAAAGTCACATACCATTAATTCGGACATACATCAGCCCTAATGTAATGTGGCAGAGGGTTATGCAGGAACATAAAAGCCAGAGAATAGAGGTCCTTGGAGGCCATCTTGGAGGCTGGCTACCACAGCCATCCACTTATGGGGTGCACAAGTGTTGAAAGCAGACACAGAAAGGCAGATGGAAGATGTCCAGTGCATCCCCAAGTAGCAATACTTCCTCTCTTCAGTGATCGCATAACAAGTCACACACACACACACACACACACACACACACACACAACCAAGTCATCCACACCTTAACAGTAGCACCTATTATGTTGTTTTTAAAATCTTTTGTTTATATGTCTGTCTACTAGAATGTAAGCCCTTTGAAAAGAAGGACTGTGTTTTATTCCTCTTATCCTTTGGGGTCTACAGGTACTAGATGCATGAAGGATGCCTCCAAATATCTGGAGATCTTAATAGATAGAATCTATGAGCACTTGATTGTCTATAGTCAGCAATGTATACTTTGACACCCTCCCTCTCATCTGCTTCTCTTTCATGCCCCCCCTTACCCATTGTTGCACAGTGTTGTCCAAAAGCTCTATGTTAGTTAGGAAACTGACCCAATATACTAATGCATACATAAGATGTTAGTGATACTTAAATCCTGAGGTATTTGCATATAACTGTTGTTGTTTTTCCAAATTGAGAAAAGAAAAGATGAGTTGGAGTGTTAGCAGTCCCTTAGATATTAGCCCCCCAGGCACTGCCGTGAGTTCTCTATTAACTACTTGGGCTCAAGTTCTGTCCTTTATGTCTACTTTGGTGTCACTACCCACTTGTACCTTAAGGATTTCTCTAAATAAAACTCTCAAGTAAAAGATGGCTGTGACTATCCATGGGGTAGAAAAAAGTTCTTTGGGGTCATAGTCCAGCCTTTTAAAGCCTTGGACAATAAATATGTTCCAAAAGCAAGCCAAGACTATCGAATGCCCCCACGAAGAGATCTCTAATGGTGGGTGTTGAAGCTCTGTTTTGTGGAAGGTTACAAGGGGGAGATGCTTATGGACAAGGATCTGGAACATGGCCTGGCCCCTGAGCACTTCCCCATATGGCCAGAACCACCTGAGGTGTATTTATCAAAAGTCCTTTCTTACCCACTGTGCCAGTCTATCTCTTTGGCACCACGACTCCTTCTATCTAAGATGTTCTCTGCAGACGAGAAGCTAGGAATCATGGTTCTTAGAATTTCCTTCCCCTGAATGGTCCTGGGGTAGAATTTACCAAAGAGAGTCCAGTATGTGGGACATGGGAAACAGTTGTGGGCAGAGGTAAGAACTTTCCAGCACGTTCGAGGGCTGTAGTTCTCAAACTTCAGCTGCACCAGACGCATCTAAAGCTCTTGTTAGAGCACAGCTTGCTGGGCTCTGCTCCTGGAGTAACTGACTCAGTAGGTCTGGGGTGTGGCTCCCAAATTCTAATTTCTAAGAATTTCCCAGGTGAGGTGGATACTGCTAGTCCACACACCATACTTAGAGAGTCACTGCTTTAGACAAACAACTGTGTCACTGCTTCCTTTCCCTTGATTTTTATTATGTGTGGGAAAAAGAGCAGGGCCTCTGTTTACCTGAGTGCACTGGACATGAGCAGAAGGTAGAGCTTTCCAGAGTGCTACTGCTTAGAGCCAAAAATCCAGAAGGCCCAAGCAGGCTTCTGGGACCCACATGGCTTCAAGGTCAAAGGCAAGGTCCATGAAACTGTGCTGTCTTCAGCTTTTAGTGGGGAAACTAAACCCAGACCTTTTGCCCTTGGGATCTCCAGACTCTTTGTAGCTTGCCCAGCTCTACTGGACATGCCAGGGCAGAGGGCCCCGCCCACTACCAGCCCTGGAAAGCAGCTTGGGAGTTGCCCTGCATCACAGCTGATAGTAGGTCCACTGTGATGATGAAAAAATATATGACTTGTGGCAGGCAGCTCAACAGCCAGGTGGCTTTGGAGTCTGAGCAGGGCAACTGCAGGAAGCTGTTTATATTGGAGAGGAACAAAGCTGCTTCTTTTGAGCAAAGGCTGTGGTGACACTTGTAGTGAAACTGAGGCCAAGAGTCAGGCCAGGAACCCATCTACCACGTCGTGCTGAGACTTAAGGAGCTGCGGGTCTCCCACAGGTTCCTCGGACCACATCTGACAGAAATAATTGTCAAGAAAACCAATGTTTGGGGGCGCCTGGGTGGCTCAGTGGGTTAAAGCCTCTGCCTTCGGCCCAGGTCATGATCTCAGGGTCCTGGGATCGAGCCCCACGTCGGGCTTTCTGCTCAGCAGGGAGCCTGCTTCCCACCCCCCTGTCCCTCACCTGCCTCTCTGCCTACTTGGGATCTCTGTCTGTCAAATAAATAAAAATCTTTAAAACAAAACCAAACCAATGTTTGTATGTCACTTTACAGGTAAGCTAGGTCTTCCTGTCTCAGCAAATTGTCCTGCCCTCATTGAATCTAGAGGTGAGGTTTTCTGGTAAGGAGACATATTTTACAGATAAAGAAGTTGATGCAGAAACCAAGTAGCATGACCAAGATCACAGAGTCGGTTAGTGGGAAAGCCAGGGCCACCACCCAGCCCCCTGACTCCGAAGTCCAAATTCCACACCAGGTGGTGGCCTCCAACCCTCTCTGGGAGCCATGGCTCCAGGACTGGGGGAAACACAGGGAGGGAGGACTTTGGGGGCATCTCTTCTACCTCCAACCTGGGAAGATGCGTGTCCTTCCTGCAGAACACGGGCCATGGTTTTTTTGTTTTTTGTTTTTGGTAATTTTAAATTTTGTACTAATTATAGATTCACAGAACTTGCAAGCATAGCATGCAGAGGTCCCGTGTACCCTTCACATGTTTTCCCCCATTTGCTACCATCATATATACTGAAGAGTACAAGATCAAAACTAGGACAGAAGACCTTGTTATCCTCCAAATATTACAATGCAGACATTTTTATTACCAATTAATTTGGTGTATGCCCTTAATATTCCACTACACCAGATGGCATGAGACGCCCCTGCTTGGGAAAGAACATTCTAGCGTCCCTTTGGTAGACCGGCCCTAAGTCTTGTTTCAAGGTCTTCCTACCTTACAATTGTTTTATGTCTCCTCAATGTGAAAGACACCTGGGCACTTTGGAGACATTTTATTAAAAGACAAGGTAGGAGAAGGTCAGTGGATAGGGCAAGCTTGGCAGACCTTTCTGGAAATGTCTGTGTACCAAAGAGGACAGGGTTTGGAGCCAGTCAGATCTGAACCTGAATCCTTATAATCAGTCATGCACCAACCACTGACATTTCTTCTAGCATTGTCTTAAATGTTAAGTAAAGTTAAAAATAATTCCTTGAAACGTAACTTTTTCTGTTTTCAATTCCTTGAATGTAACTTTTTCTGTACATCAGTTTTATTGGAGTTTATAAACTGCTAAATCATGATGCTTTGCACTTTTTTTTTGCATTTGCTACTATGGTTTGATGATTAGATCTGGAAACTTGTTGAAACACAGGTATACTGGCTTCCAAACACTAAAATGCAATGACTATGCAAAGCATAATCTGCCAATTTGTAGTTTTTAGAGAAATTAAACTTACTGGTAGGCAAAAGCAGGACTGTGTCATCCTAGCATTAGAACGTGAATGTTTACTTTGGAGTCTGGTAATCAGTGTTATATTGTCCAACATTGAAACCATTTACTTATGCTTTAGGTTTGAATACTAAGAACCCACAGCATGAATACCTTTAAAAATCTCAGATGTTTCACACTCGGTGGGTAGCAGAGACCTCTAAGAATGGCTTTCTATCCCTAAGATAAGCATAGCTTTCACACTTATTATGCGGTAGATGAAAGGGTCAAAAACAACTATCCCAGCCTGGAAAATGCATTTTTTTTTTTTTTTTTTTTGTTAAAGTGAGAAAAACCGACCTAGTTTCAGTGTTCCAAATAGAGACAGGGATTATTCAATACAAATGCTGAAGGCATTGTTGGATGGATGGGAGCTGTACAAAGGTGAACACTGTGTGTATGCAGGACGCCTTCTTTGTTCACTTAATGTGGTATCTAAGAATGTCTATGTTGTAATGTTGTGTACAGAAACTATAGTGCCAGTTGGAAGGTAGATGTGCCATGAATAAATAGGTTGTGGAAAATCTACTGAAGTCAGGTGTCTCCATCCAAGCCAAGCTATTCTTGTTTGGATTTTCAGCGACCTTCCGTCTTTCAGACAGGCCTCTGGGGTTCAGGAGCACACAGAAAACATCTGTGAGTCTATAGACAGAAAGGGTAGGTGCATCTCTTCAATCACCATTAATGTCAGTATTGCACATTATTTCTTGACAACATTTATTATAACCAGCTTCTGTGGCTATGGCTGCCATGACCCCTGCCTTTTCCCCCTGTTCAAAAAGGATCTTCCCAACAGGGCTAGTGTTAGTACGGGACTGTGTCTGCAGCCCGGGGGGTGTGGGCTACTGTGTGTGTGCTGACTTCCTCTGTGCTACTGGTAATTATTGATTGTCTCAACCACAATGTGATTTCCAACATAAAAATATATATATATATAATTTGTGGAAAGAAGAAATCATGCTATGGAGGTCTCAGATTCCTCTCCTTCCAATGCTAATGATCCCTAAGCAATTTCAAAAAGAATCACTTTGCTGGTTATAAAAAGGATGATGCTGAAAATGGCAGATCCCACCATGTGTGACTCAAAAGCCCTTCAGACGGATATGCACAATGACTATCTGAAACTGACTTACTGCCTAAAATGATTGGGTGTATTCCAAGTGGCTTTTAGGATAACCTGAGTAACTTGGCATTTTATTTGTTTGTTTGTTTCCTTCTTTGAGGATGGAAGGAGCTTTTGTAGACCATGTGGTTCTTGACAGTCAGACCTAGATCTTGACAAGCAAGGATTTTGTTCTCTTTGTTCAGTGGCATTGTTATGACACCCAAGAACTGAAATACCTTGACCTCAGTGTTTTAAGTGGGTATGAGCCTGCTGCCAAGTTTGGCCAAGTGGTGGCTATTGCTCTCTGACAACACCATCACACTCAATCACTCTTATGAGCAGCGTGGCCTCTTGGGATGAGTTGTAGGGTGGCGGCTGGGCGGGGAAGACAATTACCCCATTATGCTCACCACAGCTGAGTTGTACTGCACAAGAAGCAAACCCTGGTTTCATTTCTTTGCTCCTCTGTAACGTACTGTTCTATCTACATGCATTAGGCACCCAGAGAATAATATGAAATGGTCTCTGAGTTTCTTTGGGCTTGGATCATTTAGCTTCTGTATAGCCCTTGAACTTTTGAAACAAGAGCATGAAGAACCTGTTATTATTTTCGTGTAGTCTGACTTCACATGGTGATCCAGAAATTCTCCGAATATTTTTCAAAATGTCAAGCAGTGATGTCTCGTCTAGAGTTACTATGAGTTTTGTATTTGCTAAGGTGGCTGTCCATTCCATTTTGCTGATGACTCTGGGTATTCTTTTATACAATGATAAGAAAGGGCTTACAAAGGCAAAAATATGTTGGCATCTATATTTAGCATCTTTTGGGGGGATCTTCCTTCTTTTTATTGATCATCTGTAGACACTTCAGTGAGCTAAGACTACATTTTACTGTTTGTTACATATTTGTCACAACATCTAGCAGAATTGAGTCTGTTGTACCTCCTTTGATGTAATCAAAAGGACCCCAAAACAAAGTCCCACCTTCGGGTCAGATACCGTGCCCTCGGTTCCCACCTAGGCACCAATAAGAACTTACCAGTAAAGATCATACGACATCAAGTTTGGTAGCTCAGTGGGCTTCGTGATGTTGAGGGGAACCTAGGGTTTTGTTTTGTTTGACTATCTTTTGTTTTTTTAACTTGTGCGTGCATTGGAAATTCAGTGATAACCTGATTTGTGGAATATGGACCTAGAAAACTCATCTCCAGATCATATATTTATTTTGGGGACCAGGGGCTCCAGCTGGCCAGATTCCTTATCTCTGGATTTCCCTCGGAACTACATGTAGAGCCTCGGTTAACATGGAACACTGCGAATCGCCAGTTCTGAAGGTGGGTTCCTGCTAGGACTCTACCTGTTCTCTTGAATGAGTCCCATCTGGAGTGATGCAAATTCAGCAATGTCACACACAGTTTGGGTTGTAATACAGGCCTTATTGGGAAAATGAGAAACTACTATGGGCCACAGGTCTTTGAGGGAAGAGAAGGTACTGGTCTATGGATTCTTTTATCATCCCAGAGAGGTGTGCTGGGCTGGGGCACTGGTGGACCTTCAGTGTAATTCTTCCTTCCAGTGGTTGGATCCCACCACTTGCTGGGATTCTCTTTTTAAAAAAATTTTTAATTGGCAATTAAAAGAAGAAAGGACCCATACCGTGGGGAATACATAGCTTGCTTGGCAGTAGGTTGTCTGGATTTGGGCTGCCAACTATAGGTAGAAGTTATCTGGGTACATTAGCTGCCCAACACCTAAAATACTTGGGGCCTCCTTTCAGAGGGGGGTAGTTACTTGTCCCATGGTGAGCTAAGCTTGGATGTGGCCCCTTCTGCTGATCCCAGCTATTCTGTAGTCAGGCCATCCAGAAGGAGCTTCTGGGGTCATATTCAGACAATTCTGCCACTTGCTTCACCATGTCAAACACCCATGATTTAACAGCTAAGAGTGGGCCATGGAGACAAGAATTATGGTGGGCCCAGTTTTCTTTATCTGTTTGGTTTTATGCCATTTTGTCCATAAATTCAGCAGAAAAGGGACAGCAAAGGAAAGAAAAATTGTCATGTACCCTAAGAAAGCTTTTGGTCACTTGGAATACCACACAATAATTTTGCAAATATTGACTGAACAACTACTGTGTGTGTGAGACTGTGCAATATGGCCCTGACCTCTTAGTCCAGTGGACTTTATAAGACTAGAACAAGTGATGAATAATGCTGAATTCTGAGGGTTGAATCTTGGGGTTGGGGTAGTAGAAGAAAAAAAGAAATATTGCATTAGGTGCAACAATTTTCATTTCAGGACACAGCTCAGAAACTGTATTTACATAATGAGAGAATCCAAATGTTGGTAATAGCCATGGGCAGTAGTGGGCTAGAGCTGGCGTGCTCCTGCCCACGAGATCCAATGGCACATTTTCAGGAAATTTGAGAGCCAGTTATTAAACACAGCCATTATAAAAAATTAAACTTACTAAACTTACACTGAAAGAAATGACACTAAAAACTAAGACAATAATACTTAAAATTTACTTCCTAAGTATTTTAATGCATTTTACTTTATCTGTGATCTTGAGGTTATTTATGTCTGTTGCCTCTGTGTGGTGGAAATGCTACACAATAGTGTGCTGCTGGGCATCTCTCCCCCAGCTCTGTGTTCAGTGATGATAGGCTGGTAGTTTGAAATTGGCCATTGTGCAGTCTTTACACCATGGAAATCAGCAGATGCTATCAATTAGGTTTGTTTTACAGCCAAAGCTGGGAAAAATTCAGTTTAACGGATATGAAGACCAGAGTGGGAGATGGTTTAAAACTAAGAAACATCACATAGTAGATGTAATGACGTACACCATTCGGGAAAAGGGTTGGGGATTGGGAAGCAACTCCATTTGTCAGTCATGTCGAATTGCAATTATAGGTTGGCTGGGGAGGTCAGGGTTTGGCAGAAGTCAATGAAAACATTCTGTGAGAATAAATGGGCTAGAAATGTAGATAAACAGTATTAATATTAATAAATTGAATGAGACATATCCATTATTAATATTTACAATAAACAAAGATGTGCGTTTCTTTTTCGGGAGAGCTATTTTAGTGTCCACGTATTTACCATGCATTTGCTATGATGACTGTATGCCAAAACTGTCATGGAAGGTGCTTGCAGAAGCGAGTTTTCTTTGATTGGGTGGAGGAAGGAGAGGGTTGCCACTAGTGTCTCAGAGAGCCGCGTGTCCCTCTCACCCTCAAGGGTGTCCTATGCCTGCTGCTGAGGGTATGCGGAGGGCAAACACCTATCTTTTGCTGGTGGGATTAAAACATTTGATTTTCCACATGAGTGGTTGTGAAACTTTCTTTGAGGTCTTCACCTTCTTTTATTTCTTGTCAGCTTGCTTAGTCCGCTAGGGCTGCTGTCACAAAGTATCTAAATGGCGTGGCTTCAACCGCAGACATGTGTCTCAGAATCTAGGAGGTCTGTTTGGTGGTAATCTGGAGTGTTCCTCAGCGTCGCCCTGACCTCTGCCTGTCTCTTTGCATGGAGTCTCCTTATGTGCCTGTCCAAGCATCCACATCTCTCCTGTATGGAGGGACGCAGTCAGATGGGGTTGGTGCCCACACGAATGATCTCATTGTAACTCAGTTGTAGACAATATGGACCTACTTCCAGATAAGGACCCTTCCAGAGCCAAAGAGATAAAAGTTCTTGCCGGAGTCATTGGTGGGGTGAACATACAACTTAACTAAGGACTGAACAAATTTGTGAGAGCGGATGGAAAAGCATTGCGTATACTGTAGAGTGCTCAAAACCCTCTCTAATTCTTGGTGTAATGGCGTGTTCTCCACTGGCGTCTACATGTTTCTCGAAAGCCAGGGCTATGCCTTTTACTTCCACGTGCCCAGCACCGGTAACTTTGTTTTAAAAAGGTCCATTCGGCGAGAATCTTCCTTCTTTTACTGCTTTCCTTTCTTTTTACCACAGCCTCTCACTCTCCTCAAACAGTGTCAAAGGGGCCTCTGTGTCTCACCGATTACACCTGCTTAATGTTTCCCTCACCCATGCCCCTGGTCCCTGAGGTCATTCACCCAAGTATGGACCCTCTCTGTTTGGCCCGAACTACCAGAACAGGCTCTGAAGTAATAACTCTGCCCCAGGTCCCTCTCCAAGCCAGCCAGGCTGCTGGATTCATCTTTAAAAATACTGATTATTTTCCCCCTTATTTTAATTTTTCTAAACTCATCTATTTCCCACAAGATCAGATCCAGGACATCCCCCCGGAAACACACAAAGATCAGTACTATGCTCCCTGTGACCCCACCTCAGTGTCCCTAAAACCCATCCGTGAACTTCATGCTTGGACGTGCTGACTTGGGAACTTGCCCTAAGGTGCTCTACTATGTTAGCACTGCTCCCAGGTATACTGTTTGTCTTCCTGGAATATCCTTCTCATCCTCCTTCTGGCAAATTCCTTGTCATCTTTTGAGACCTAGTACAAGTTTCCACCTCTATGAAATCTCAGGTTTAGCCAAGCAGACTTGATCACTCTCTTCTTTGGAGATGAATGCGGAAACTTTCTGCAGGCTCAGCATTCACCGGAAGGGATTGCAGTGGTTTGTTTGCGTATCTCCCTCATCAGCTAGATGGAGAGGTCGGTCCCCCTTTACTCGCTTCGGCAAATTGTTTGTTTCATATGGTGCCCAAGGCTTGCAGCGCTGGAATACATGTTGAATGAATGAGTATGAATCTGCTAATTCATTTAAAAATAAGAACTTTAAACTTTGTGGTTTAGTGGCATTACAAACATCAAGCAGTTTCCTATTATGCGTCCGTTTTTACAGTAAACCCTAAGACCGTTATTCCTCCCACTTTACAGATGAACAAACTGAGGCACAAGGAGTTAAATCACCAAATAATACATAAATACTGCTTATTGTACGGCTATTGAGTTCCAATCTGTTTGACTCCAAGCCTGTGCTTTTCTTCTTCTTCTTCTTTTTTTAAATTTTGTTTATTTGACAAAGAGAGAGTGAGAGAGCACGACAAGCAGGGGGAAGGGCAGAGGGAAAGAGAGAAGCAGGCTCCCCACTGAGCAGGGAACCCGATGTGAGGCTCGATCCCAGGACCCCAGGATCACGACCGCAGCCAAAGGCAGACGCTAAACTGTGCTCTTAATCAGTCCCCCACATAACGCAATAACTGCAGATAAAAATGATATTGAGAGTAAAATATTTTTTAGGGATAAAAGCTACGCTAACATAAATGTTTAATTTATCCCTTAGGACTTAATTTTATAATATTAATAATAATATTAATATTAACAGCATTTGTTGCTTTCAAAAAGAGAAGTACTTGTCTGGAAAAGTCAACTTTTGACAGAATCAGATGGGGAGTAAATTTTCTTTAGAAGTTTGAATCCAACCCTCAGATCCCTTTGGAAACTTGTGGCCGGGTTGGTCCTGCCTCAGCTGATTAGGGCAGGATGAGCCCATTAAGGTTTTGGTTTTTCATTTTCTATTAGGACAGGAGTCAAAAAATCTCTAAGAGTCACGACAAGGCCACTGTCACCCTTGTTATCCTTTGGTCTCCATAGTAGCTCTGAATTTTACCCCCATTCACGGGCTAGAAAAAGAGGCTCATGAAAGTTAGGCGAAGCTATGCACTTATCCTCCACGATTTTGGCCTCCGCTTTATTTCTTATCTGCACGAAAGCATTTTCTTTCAGGACAGATTCCCAGAATTTCAGCATGACATCGAGAGCCAAGTGGAAGAGGAGCTAGTCCCTCTGCTTTACAAGGGAAATGAGCCCGATTTATTTTTGGTTTGACATTCTATTGCTCTGCTGTTTCCTCTCCGCCGCCTTTGTTTGCAGTGGGGGGAACCCCAGCTTTTAGCGTGCTGCTCTGTGCCTGGGCCTTAAGGTTGACCCAGCGTAAGGATACACTGGTGTTGACGTTTCCTGTCTCAATTTCCTTCCCTGCTTCCTTATGATTAATGGCCAACCCTCCTCCCACCTGCGTCTCTGCCTTCCAGCAAGAGATGCGCTCTCCAACAGGAATTGTTTCCCTGCAGTTTTGTAACTAAAAATAACAATAATAAAAGTCTTCAATTAATCTCCCACCTCCCCAAGCTGCTTTGCGATGGTTCTCTGGGTTGTGCTCAGGAGTTAGGTCAGGCAGCTGGCTGGCCAGTGGAAGAACCTTTTCACAGGCAGAGGAAAGCCGGAGACCACCTCCCTGGACCAGAGCAGGCAGAGCGCGGAGGGCCTTAGGCTTGTTTTGCTCTTTAAAAAACTTCTGTTTATTGAAGAACTACTGTGTACCAAGCACTGCGATAAGTTTGTCATGTCCATCGTGACCTGTAGTCCTGGTAGATCGACTCAGTGACCGAAGTCACATCACCTTCATTTTAAAGATTATAATTGAGGGCGCCTGGGTGGCTCAGTCAGTTAAGCTTCTGGTTTCAGCTCAGGTTATGTTCCCAGGGTCCTGGGATCGAGTCCCACATCAGGCTCCCTGCTCAGTGGGAGTTAGCTTCTCCCTCTGCCCCTCCCCCGACTCGTGCTCCTGCTCTCTCTCTCTGTCTCTTTCTGTCTGTCTGTCTCTCTCTCTCGTGTTCTCTTTCCCTCAAATTAAAAAAAAAAAAAAAAGATTATATTTGAAACGCAGAGAGGTTAAAAAACTGCCCAAAAGACACACTTAGGAGCAGGATTTAAACCGAGGGTTACCTGGTTCATTTTTGTGAGCCTCTGAGTTGGGTTTTATTTTATTTTTATTATTTTTTTAAATTTTATTATTATTACTTTTAGAATTTAATAAACTGTTGTTGGCCTTTAGTACATGCTAGGAGAGATGGCCAAACCAGGAAAAAGAACCCTACCTAAGATATAATTTCTGCCTTCAAGGTGTTTTCGGTTAAACGAAGCAAGCCTACTGTCTCTCCTTTCTTATACCGAAGCAGGAGGAGCTTTTTGAAATGAAGTCATATTTGTCCTTCCCAACCTCAGCATACCCAACTTCCTCTTCCTGTTTTGCCCCACCAGCAGATATTATGTATGTTTAAGCAAAGTATTTTTTATAACCATTAAAAAATATATATAATCCAAGTCTCGAATCAATGACTCCTTCATTCCTATGGCAGGAGGAGTTCCTGCGCCATTTGTAACTGGTGGCATCTTTGTTAACATTGAACAATAGAACAATGCCAGGTCACCCCTTCTGTGTGTCAGTAGGTGGCAGTCTGGCTTTGCCTGCACCCCGAGCTTGGGATCAAGTTGGATTCGGAAATCCATGTGCTGTGGAAATTCCCATCACCAACCTTTTCAGATCTTTCTGGATCGAAAAGCAATGCCTTCTCCAAACCGAAAAACATAAATGTTGTGACAGAGCCATTCTGAGAAACTCCTGCTTTGTCTTCTGTGTGCTGGGGGCAGAAATCTCCCTGTGCTGAGATCTAGCCTCTGTGCTGTGTGGCCAACTCCTCCTCTCCTGGAGATACTGCGCGTGCTGGAGAGGCCTTCAGATCCACCTCACGTGGACCAGCTCTGTGAAACAGGCCTCTAGGTCTCACCGGAATGGCAAGCTTTTCCTTTTTCTTGCTCGTATTAGAGAATTCAGATAGCTGTGGTGTCCTCCAGTAATTCTCCTTCTCCCTGAGATACCGTCCGTCAGGACCAGATAATTGTAGGACTTTGTCACCTCTGATGAGTTTACCTGTGAATTCTCTACCAAAAAATGTGTTCACTAAGGAGACAACCCCTAACAATGAAATAATGGGATTCCTAATGAATTAAGGGAAGCAAAATTTATACATATATATCACAGAAGGCCACTGTATAGGTCAAGTGGTATCATGTAGAACATTCTCTTCCTTGTATCAGGTTCAGCATTTCTTTGGAAACCTAAGGTAGTGGTAATTTCAAGTTGCTCTACTTACTAGAAGGAATAAGGTGGCCTTGCTTTTGACATTGGTACTATATTATAGATTTTTGACTTGTGGTCTCCCAATTTCTTTTAATTTGTAGATTCACAGAATTAGTTTTACTTTATTTGGGGAATACAACTAATTTGATTCGTTTGACTGAATGAGTTTTACCTTATTCCTGAGTTTCATACAGAAATAAGGAATTGATGAGATTGCCTAATGAATTTCCTCGTCACAACGTGTTGGGTCAATTTCCTCTTTTTCCCCTGGCAGGAAGCCACTAATTGATGAGTGCCAAATAAGACTCCTCATGAAGCATCTTTAAATAAGCCACTGGAAGCCACTCTTCATTCCTTTGCTTCCAGAGATGAGCACCTACATCTGGGAATTAAACTTAAAGGAGCCTGTTCCAACAGCTGCTGTGATGGAAAGGGTTCCCAGGGCAGTACCTGCTCAGAAGTTTCTCCTCCATGCTGCCAGGCATCTGAAATTTGGGCTTTGGAGATGGTCCTGACCCCCCCTCCCCCCCACCCAGTCTTTACAGTTCCATTCGTATCATGGAAATATTTCTGTGGGCCATAAATGAAAGCCTTGGGGCAGTTACCACTCACTTTCCAATCCAGAAAACCACTGAGGGGCTCCGTGGAGAAGGTGCCCAGGGAGGCACTTTCAGACAGGAGGAGGAGCTGGAGGGCTCCAGGGCTGAAGGGAAGGAGCCAAGAGAGACAACAATGATAATCAAAGCCCGTCTATGGCCCCCGAGGCTCCTGCCCTGCCCCCCTTTCCAACCTCATTCCGCCATTATTCTTCCCTTGGCGTTCATCTCCTGAGCACATCACCCTGTTTCCTGCCGTAGGGCACCCGCTGCAGTTACTCCCAGAATACTCTTTCCCAAGACCTTTTCCTCCCGTTTTCCTCCTGTTCCAATTTCACCACCTCTGAGAGGCCCTCCTTGATCACCCAATCTCAAGGCAACCCTTGCTCCACGTCCACCCCAACATGCTCTCCTGTATCACTCTGGGATATTTTCCTTCTAGCACTTACGCTCTCTGAAATGGTCCTATCAGCCCATTTGATTACTCGTTGGTCTTCTCTCACTAAACGTTGTTTTGCTATGAGGCTTTGTTTTTCATTATGAGACTCGGTTTTGGCAAATGCTGGGTCTTCAGATCCTCAGCCTCTTGGAGGCCTCCCAGCATTGATTAAGCATTCAATAAATGCTTATTTATTGAATGACTAAATGAAATAAGAAAAAAATATAAATCTAATTACTTCAAGGCATGGACTTGCCTGTTGGAACGAATAACATGAGACTGCTAAGAACTGAGGAAAACTGCAGATTTTACCCACCTGCAAACTCACCGGTTAGCCTGCTGCAATTCCTATATGCTGACGGGAGACTCCCAGGTCTGAGGATAAAGGACAGTTCTTTAGTCACAGTAAAGGTAGTAGCCAGAACATCAGAATTGGCTGTAGTCTTCCGAGCCTTAGTTTCCACAAGGGAACATAAAGAGGGCAACGTCGCATCCACATACATAGTGGGGTACATTACGGGAGAGGAACCCTGAGCTTAGGGATCCCAAATCTTGTACAATGGGCTGTAAGCATGCCTGGCCAGAGACCAGAGGGAGATACCCACATTATGCCAAACAGGAAACAAACATGCTCATTGATTCTGAGGGAAATACACTTTCTTTTTCTTTTTCTTTTTTTAAAGATGTGTTTATTTATTTTGGAAGGGGTTGCAGAAAGAGAGAAACTTAAGCAGACTGAACTGACTGTGGACCATGATGCAGGGCTCGATCTCATGACCCAGAGACCATGACCTGGGCTAAAACCAGGAGTTGGACGTTTTACTGAATGTGCCACCCAGGTGCCCTCAAGGGGGATACTCTTTCTGTGTTTAAGCATGTTCTTTCAAGAATGCTTGATTGCATAAAACTTCTCAGAAAGAAAAGACAGTCCGTGAAGAAGGCAGTCAAAGCCTCAGCTTGTAAGATACACGGAAGTGTGGGAAATGCACGGAGAATTGTCTCCTAACAGCCCATCTGCCTGGTCTCTCTTTCACGAATAATCCCTTTATCCCATATTTCCTTTCTATCCCAAGTAAAACTCAAATAACATTTGTTATCTCATACACATTCCCTTCTTCAGGGAAATAGCCTGTGGATAAGTAAACCCATTCTTGCTGAGGAATGGCTACGTGGTCAGCCCAGTTTCAGGACCTGCGGAGCTTTTCTTCTCAAGCCGGGGTGCCCATCTGTCAGTGGCTTTCTGGTGGAGCGTTGAAGGGCAAACTAAGCATGGGATAAAAATAGAACACTTTTATGTGTTATAATTTTTACTAGAAAAAAATGGAGAAAAGCCTACTAGCTTTCTATGAAAATACACATGGCTGGATTATGCCATGAAGCACAATATTCTCAAGGGTTTTAAAGATAAAACAAAGATTCCTTTAAGCAGTACTGCTATCATTCTCTGTCCCTGAGCACAATTTTTTCCTGCCACCTTAGTGGGAAATTTTAAAAACCCTTTTATAGAATAGCATATTTCAAACTATGGCCCAGGATCCATTAATGGACCATGAAATCAATTACATGGGTCTTGACCAACAATTAATAATAATAATAATAATAATAATAATAAGCAATAGAATGGGCAAATCAGAGGGCTTCATGAATATACGTATAATTTTATTAAACATTTATACCAGGGTGTGTGAGAGTGTGTGTGTGTGTGTGTGTGTGTGTGCGCGCATGTGAATGGCCTGGGTTGCAATGTTAAGTGTATTTCTCATTACGGGCCTCAGCTACAAAAGTATAAAAGCTACTACTGCAGAGGACATTATACTGCATAGTTGTTTTTTTGTTTTTGTTTTTGTTTTTTTTACCCTTAAACATCTAAAAATCCAACAAGAGATGAGATACGTGAACAAAATTAGGGCCAAATAACGAAGGAGCGTGGGAAGTAGGCTCTCAAATTTGCAGATGACAAAACCAAGAAGAAGAGCAAATATAATGGAGGATAGAATTCCAATTTCAAATAATCTTGAAAGATTCAATTAGAGAACGAGCAATGGAAATGTAAGGAGTCCACGTGAAGTTCCGGGTTTGTATTTGGAAAAGCACCCCAGCAAGTAAGGAGGACGACTGTTTCCAGGTGAACGTGCTCAAGGCCCTTCTGTGGTCACATACTCAGTCACACCTGCAGAGCTCTGTTCAGTTTGGAGCAGGGGCTTCTTGTGGAGAAGGGCATTTATAAATCCAGCAGAGGGCTTCTGGAAAAGATGACCTGCAAAGCAGGACTTGTACTTGGACAAGAGGGTAAGAGGGCATCAAGGGAAATTACATTTATCGGCCATATGTTGGATTTCAGGCAGCTTACCCAACTCTCTTTATATATTTGGAAGGCATCAGCTGCAAAAAGAGGAGTGGGGTCTCTGTGTGGCTTCTGCTGCCATAGCTGATAAGAGCTGCCATTCCTATGGAGCCCACAGGGCACTGGACATTGTAGCAGATGCTTTACAACATTTCTTTCAATGATGTAACAACCACCACCATTTATCAAGCCCTGACTATGTGTCAGACACAGTCTAGTCTTCCACTGGGACTATTTTATTTTATCTTCCCAACTCTCTCCTGAGGGACGTGCTAATTTGATTCCCACTTGGAATGAGGAAAGTGGGTCTCAGAGAAGTAGCGACACAGTTACTCAGTGATAGATTTTGGTTTAGTGTGAGGAGAAAGTCTTTAATCATTAAAATTGCCTTGAAGTGGGGGGGGGGTTTGCTTGAAGAAATGATGTCATTGCTCTTGGAACGAATCAAGTAGGAAATGCCTTCTGTTCATTAGGAATCTTTTATTGGAAGTCAGCATTCAGCTATAGGAAGGTGAGGCCAGGCAAGGGTGGTAGGGCAGACGTCCTGGAAGAGACGGGATTTATCCTGGTCCTTGGAGGGAGAGTGAGAAGGTGATAGAGAAGAGCAGAGGTAGTCCTTCAAAGGAGACCTCACAGTAGTGAGACCGGACCTGGGCAACAGGCCCTGTACTGTGCCTGAGGGACACCGAGGAGACCTGTCTGGCTGGTTTGCTCCTCCTCTAACCATTCTTTGTCTCTGTCCTTGACCCCAGTATCTCATCTGAGCCCCCACTCTCTAACTCTGTGCCAGGTTGCAGTCCTTGGTGTGCTCAGGTCAATTCTACATCTTGTCTCTGGGGCAGTTTCCTTTTGCTGCCAACTAAATCCCACTCTCAGTGGGGTTGCATAGGGGAGAGTTAGGCACCTACTAAAAATTCTGTTATCTTTTTATTGTATAGCTTTCAGAGCAGCCCTCCCCCCTCAGTGACCTGTCACTTCTCCCACTGAAGGATCTGCTCAGTCAGTGATTGTCCTTCTGGTTTGTCAAGGCCTCCCTTGTGGGAAGCTGTTGGGTAGGTCCCTCTGGGCATTACTGCTACTCTGGGATCCAACGTGAGCCTTGAGAGCTTCGTGGTGATCGTTTGTCTTATCTTGAATTTGAATCCAAGACTTGGTGTATTAGTTTTCTCTTTTGTGTAGCAAAAACTGCCAACATAGAAACTCAAAACACCACCCATTTATAACTCAGGGTTACGTGCATCAGAAGACAGGGTATGCTTAGCCAGTTTCTCTGCTTAGAGTCTCCCAAGACCAAAATCAAAGTGTTGGCTAGGCTGAGTTCTCATATGGAGACTCCGGGGGAGGCTCCACTTCCAAGATCATCTGGGCTGATGGCAGAATACTATTCCTGAGATTTGTAGGACAGAGACCTCTGTTTCCTCACTGCTGCCAGCTGGGAATCACCTTTAGTTCTTATGGGCCACCCACATTCCTTGCCATGTGACCACCCCCCCAATCTTCATGCTTGCAATCTTTCTGATTTCTGCCATTAGCCTGAGAAAACGCTCTTCTTTTAAAGCCTCCTGTGATTACCTGAGGTCCACTGGAGTAATTTCTATCCTTATTAATACAAAGTCAATTTAAAAAATCCCTTATCATAACCTTAATCATATCATGACAATGGAGATATCTCATTGTATCAAGGTACCACCCACACTTACAGGGGAAGGGATTATACAAAGGTGAAAGGCATGTGGGGTTATCCTAGGGCGCTACATAGCACGTTGAGCGAATAGTTCACTTTGCCTTATCTCACTGCCCAAATGTTACTGAGCGTGGAGGAATGCTGCTTCCTAACCTACCTTCCTCTTTAGGTTCTCTGTAGTATTGCTTATCTTATTTGATTTTTATGCTAGCAAATCTCCTACGACTTGGATGGCAAGGTCAGAATTTGTTGAAAATTGGGAAGTTGGTGGAAGGTAGGCCTTTCTACGTGTATGTGTGTGTAGGTGTGGGGTGGATTAAGGCTGGTGAAGAATCAATACAGTAGTCCTGGACTGTTGGAAACAGTGAGGGGAAGACTTTTGACACAAGGATTTAAATAGGCTGAAGGTGCAATCTGTTTTTTTTGCCCATTTTTTTTTTTTTTTCCAATCAGTGCTTTTTAATGGAAGAGTTGATGGGTCTTGAGGGAAATTCCTATAATAAACCATCAGAGTGGTTGCCTCTGCAGGAGCGTTCTAGAATAATATGTTAAGATACGGTAAGTTGAGTGTGTGGGGGCATAGGTAGTTCTGGTCTTCAGACTCCAACGTATATGGGGGAGTGGATGACTTTGGTTCTTTTGAAAAAATTTCTACAGCTATATTTCTTTTTTTTTTTTTTTAAGATTTTATTTATTTATTTCACAGAGAAAGATCACAAATAGGCAGAGAGGCAGGCAGAGAGAGAGGAGGAAGCAGGCTCCCTGCAGAGCAGTGAGCCCGATGTGGGGCTCCATCCCAGGACCCTGGGATCATGAACTGAGCCGAAAGCAGAGGCTTTAACCCACTGAACCACTCAGGCGCCCCTACAGTTATATTTCTTTTAAAAATTTTTAACGAATATAAAAATGTATTTACAAACACAGAAATTTTTAAGAAATGAAAAAGAAAAAAATCACCCAGAATTACATCTTTCAGAATTTTTATTTTGAGTATCTTTGTCCACTTTTATATTCTCCAACATTATATTACAGTCCCTACTATTAGACATCTAAGCAATTATTTTATTTTTTTTTTAAAGATTTTATTTATTTATTTGAGAGAGAGAGAGTGTGTGTGTGAGCAGTGGCGGGTGGGGCAGGGGGCAGAGGGAGAGAGGAAAAAAGGAAGAAAGCAGACTCCCCACTGAGCTGGGAGCCTGGTGCTGGGCTTGATCCCAGGACCCAGAGATCAAGACCTGAGACGAAGGCAGACGCTTAATTGACTGAGCCACCCAGGAGCTCCAGCAATTATTTTAAATAATGTTGGAAAGTACATCTTTGTACTTTCTATGATAGATCCCCAGGTATCTGGATTTTGTGTTGGAGAGCATGAAAAACTTTAAAGTTTTTTGTACATTCCATCAAATTTATCTCTAAGAACATTATAGCGATTTATATTACCTGCACAAGAATATGAACGACCCTATCTCATTGCAGTCTTTCCCAACATTAACCATCTAACATCTTTTGGTCAATTTGATGGTAGGTGGAACTGTCTGAAATGTGTTCGTATCTGACTGTTTTGACCCAC
This sequence comes from Mustela erminea, assembly GCF_009829155.1. NCBI lineage: Eukaryota > Metazoa > Chordata > Mammalia > Carnivora > Mustelidae > Mustela > Mustela erminea. Next base: position 13,036,820 of record NC_045628.1, read on the forward strand.
ACAAATGGCAATTTCGTATTGTTTAACCTAAAATATTAACAATAAGGATTAAAAGACTAGCAAGCCTTTACCCTGCCCTTATGGTACTGCGGGGTGTGTGTGAAGACCACGTGTACTCAGCAAGCACTGGAGACAGGCTGCCCTGCCTGGTTTGTTTCCCCAGGAAACTGCTTCCGGTCTAAGCTGTCTCCAGATGTGATTGATGCCTTTGCACGTTTGGCTATGAATTAGAGTCATACCTCCAAAATAACATTTTCTGGAAGCTGGAAAGCAATTCGTTTTAGAATTCCACCTAGCTAAAAGAGGTTAACTCTCTGGTGTTACTGTCCTTTTCTCTGTAGGAAACACAGACTGGAGTCTCCTGGGGACTTACCATTATCAATAAGTAGGAGGAAATCAGTTGCAAACCGTAGTTTGAAAATTTTGGAGTCATTTCTTAATTCACCAAGATTTGGTTACAGGCTAACTTTGAAGACCCAAGTGACAGCTTTCCTCCCACGTGGAGCCTGAGGTTCTACTGGTCTCTGGGAACGTGTTCGGAAGGCATTGGAGGAGGGAGCCATCCGTGCTTCCACCAGTCTGCTTGGGTTTCACTCTGAGAGGCATTTTTCTTGCCGCAGAGTTCTCTTCCAGCTCAGCTCTCAGTGCCTTGAGCACTGCTGGCTCTTTACCAGGCTTCTACTTTAAACACAAAGAACAACTTTGCAATTTCATCATTTTCGGAAGCCAAGATGGTGCTTAGTCATGGCTTCTGTCTTATCCATGTGGATGGTTCTACCTAAATTCCATGGACTAGTGCTCCCAGTTCTGGAGGCTGCAAGGCTGGGATCAGGGTCAGGTGACTGTCCTCTTCCCACTTACAGACTTCTTGCTGTGTCCTCACATGGTGGAAGGGTCTCGGAAGCTCTCAGGTGTCTCTTCCTATTAGGGCACTAATCCCATTTATGGGGGTTCCACCTTCATGATCTAATCACCTCCCCAAGATCCCCCCCCCCACCCTCCCCAACCTGCTAATTTTGTCACCTTTAAGGGTTAGGTTTCAACCTATGCTATTCAGACCATAGCATTTTCCAAAGGTTAGAGACTGGATTCTACATCTGTGTCATGGTCCATGCCTCAGGCCACCATCCACTGATGGCTGCTGCTGGTCTGAGCTTTCACTTTTAACTCAAGCACAGCTGAGGGCCTGCAGCTTACTGATTGCAGGTAAAAATGACAATAGATACCCAGCCCTGTAGGTGACTGTAGGTGGAGGGGAAAACCCTGTGCCCTTCTCGAAGAAGCTCGGGCAGACCCAGGAGCAGCCCCTGGGCCTTGACTCACCATCCTGTGAGCCCGGGTTGCTGTGTCAGGGACACGTGCTAAATCATGATATGTTCCCAGTCACCAAAGGCTTTTGCTGACCCCATCTGCCTTGGACTATTTTAGGACTCAGTCCTTCTGTCAGGAATCCTTCTGCTTAAACAAATGCTTTTCTCTTCCCTTTTTTCCTGCTTGAAGTCATCTGGTGCCATGTGGTGAAGCCCTGACCCTGCAAACTCGAGATAAGTTTACTCATGTTTCTATTATGGGATTTAGTAATAATCACAGATCTCGATCTTTGGGGCTTTTCCTTCTTCCGTATTCAGGCTAAAAATGGGTTTGGCAGTGGTGGAGAGTGAGTGGGCAGGAATGGGTATCTCGGGGCTTCTCAGATTTTCATGCTTACAAACCACCTGGGGATTTTTGTGAAAAATGCAAAATTCTGATCCAGTAGGCCTGGGTCAGGGCCCAAGCTTTTCTGTCTCTAAAAAGCTCTCAGGGCTTGCTGCTGCTGCTGGTGCAGGGTCCACACTTTGTGGATGTTAGCTCTGCCTCAGGATTAGAATCACCTGGGGAATTAAAAAAAAAAACCCAATGCCTACACTATACCCCAGACTGGATAAGTCAGAATTTGTGGGAGTAGAATCCAGATATAGCTTTTTCTTTCTTTCTTTCTTTCTTTCTTTCTTTCTTTCTTTCTTTCTTTCTTTCTTTCTTTCTTTCTTTCTTTCTTTTTATGGTAACATTTTAAGGTGACCTTATGTTGTACTCAGAATTGACAGCCACTGGATTTGGATTAGTGGGGAGGAGTGCTAAATTAGAGGCAGAAGCCAAAGTTTTGTCCCATGAATACTACTTTCTTAGCAAGTGATTGTTCAGAAAGATGTACTTACTCTAGTTAGGACATGTAATAATCATCATACTTATCCTTATTCATCAAGCAATATTCAAGCCATTTTATAAAACCATCTGTGATGACTCTCTGTTCCAAATGATAGAGACTCTCAAGTGGCGTTAAAAACCCTCCAAATTTTGAGCATCCATGGTCGCTTTCTACTGCACATGAATTTTGGCCACATCTCAAGCCTGGACCCGGTGTGGACTTTCTAACCCATCTGACTTTGCCTAAACCGTTCTCTCTGCTTTGAAATTTCTTACTCTATTCTCTTCTCTCAGACTCCCATGATCTTTGGGTACAGCCAGAGCCATTCTTCCAGGCCCAGTTCAAATCTCAGTTCTTTTAAGGGACTTCAGTCCAGTCTAGTCATCCTACATCTTTGTTCTATTGAGTGTTGATGCTCCCTTGTGTAATTTATCAGTCTACTTTGTGTCAGTTCTGTTTATGTGTATCCTTGTCCTCCTCCAGATTCTGAACTGCTGGAAGTCTTACTTATCTTTCTATCACTCCTGGCACGTGTTTTCACCTAGGGAAACTCATTACATGCTCCCTGAAGTTGGAGACTTGGCCTCTGATGGCTGTGTTAGGAGTAGTATCAGCAGGAGGTAGATTATGGCCAGTTCTTTGGACCCAGGGGTTTACTCAGTAATCCCCAGACTAGGCAGGTCCAGTGTGGAGTAACTTGTTCGGGTGAAGTGACTTCAAACAATTCTAGGCAATCCACGTGAACTCTGGTTCAAAAGCAGGCTATGTCTGTCTATCTGACCCCAAGAACCTGAGGAGCTTGGGTTGGCCTTCACCATGGAAGGCACCGTGGAATCTTCACCTGGCATCTCAAACTGGGAATTCGTTAACTGGGAATGACTCAGAATGGGGTAGTAGTTCTTGAGGATGCTTTGTGCTGGAGGGAGGGGGAAAGAGCTAATGTGTGCTGATCATCAACCAGTTATTAGGCTGTTTCATCTGTATAATCTCATTCACTTCCTGATGATCCCATGAGATGCATAGTATTATTTCTATCTTAAAGATAAAGAAAATGAAGTTCAACTACGTTAGTTATCTGCCCAAGGCCTCACAGCTGATGCACCACCCACTCCAGTTTCTTACCAAACTCTGACCCAAAACTGATAATACTTTTTTGAAGTAGCGAATCTATACCTGGTTGTCTTCTAAATCTCTAGACGAGATTCCCTTCTCATGAGGACACAGGATAATCCAGTCTTTTCGTTCCTGTGCATTCTTACCCAACAGGACTGGGTTGGGGTCCTTGCAAACCCTCTCCTTCCTCTTATTCATTCTAAACTGCAAGCTCAAGGGGGATGGGGATGGAGTATCTCGTCATTGTATTTTGTCCTCCAGGAGGAGTCAGAATACTGAAAAGGTTAACAGCATAGAGTTTGCTCTCCGTCAATGACTGGAGTTGTTGTTCTGCTAACGCACTAACTTTATGATCTTGGCAAGTTACCTAACCCCGCTAAGCCTGGTTTCTTTGTCATAGCTTGTGATGGACATAAAATAGAGGAAGATCCTTAGATTAGTACCCAAGACATAATAGGCATTCAGTACATTTTAGAGGGGACCAAACTGTCCCCATTAGCTGATAGCAGGTGTGATTCTAGACTTACGTTCACAAATACATTATGTAAATTGCTGTAATTCACCTTAATTTAATGTTGGTCCTGTTCTCCTGGGATGACAGGAAATGCTTGATTTGAGTCATTCATTCCTTTTCCAAGTGGGTCTATATGTGGGCTTAGGTACTGCCAAGGCATGATGGGGATGGAGAACATCTTGGACATATCCAAAGAGACAACCAATATTCAATGGGTCCTTGGTTATTGATCCATATGCAAACATATTCCCTCTCAAGGATCTTGCTTCCTGCTAGGTGGTGTCTTATGGAACTGAGAGTGCAAGTTCCTTCTCCCTTTGTGTCTCACCAACCCTCTGACAGATTTTGCTGCCTCTCCGGGGTCCTAACCAGGAGAAAAGACAGAATACCCTTTCACCTGGAACCCACCAATATTCTTTTCCTCTTGTTGACTGAGTGACTCACTCAACACAAAGATGCTGACACACACACTCCCATCTCTCTCTTTTATCTTCCATAAGTCTGGGGTATCTTTCTAGTCTGAGAAGGAGAAAATGTCCTCTCTTACCCCCAACAGGCACTTTGTCCAAGCTTTTCTATTTCTCTAAGGGCACCTGCCTTTGGAACACAAAAGATAAAGGATTCTTTGTTATCCTCTCCTTTCCACAAAGTCACAACTTTCCTCTGAGACAATGAGCACAGAATGACTTAATTGGGATGTGGGTGGAAGGGATAAGGGAAGCCACAGTGGGGTTAGACGTGCAGGGGAAATGTGGGCCAATATTTGAGAGGTATCATTCTTTCATACTTCCACTTGACTTTGCTTTCCTTAGTGATTTAAGTAAGACTCTAGCCTTGTACCTCATTCTTCTTGTGTTCTTAATCTTTTGTCTTTGTTCTTTCTATGAGCATTCTGATTCTCTGTGTGATTAATGCCTTGTATGCACTTGTTCCTGTCAGTTTTGATTAGAAAATAAGCTCATTAGTAATTTCTTACAGTGCCTATCCATGATCTCAGAAAATAAGCTCATTAGTAATTTCTTACAGTGCCTATCCATGATCTAAATATCGCACAAATATTTACTAACTTAGTCACAGAGGGCCAGACATGTACACCGCTGTCTTGATTTTCTTTTTATGTACTCTCATTAATAAAAAAGCTTCTTATAAATGTTCTTGCTATCAAGAAATCAGTTATATGAAGTCAGTTCTGTATAAATAATTATCTCAAATTACTCGAATGGCATCTGACAAAAAATCTATATAAGAAACTCCAGCCTATTAAAATATGAACTTTGAGTTCATACATACATATGTATAATTATACATACATATGTATAATTTTATATATAATTGTTTATATATTATATATCCATATCTATCTATATATATATCTATAAATCAAATAGTCTGTTTTGAAATGTATCAACTGCAAGATCTTTTTTCCTGTGCTGTTTGGAGTTCAACCTCCATGGAGCCCATGTGGGACTGCACATGGAGCATTGTGGGGCCTCAGTAAAGGTGCAGGAAGGGGAATTCAGGCAGGACTGCTCAAAAAGCTCTTTCCCCATGCTGGGCAAAACTGGACTTTTGGTTTCCAGTCCAGCATGTAAGAACTTACAACAAGGAAAACGCTGAACAAGCTGAAAATCGATAACTCTGTTTATATCCAACAGAGAAGTAAGGTTACAGGGCAAACCTCTCTCCCCCAAATTGAAGAGATAGAGGCAGACTGAGAGAATCACAGCCCACAGGATCACAAGCCCAGACCAGAACATTCTGCGAGAAATGGTACCTAGGGAGGAGAACCTCAACTCTGATAGATGAATTTCAGAAGGCTCAGCATGGACAAGTCTGACAGTTAAAAACTCCAGGGGATCCAGCTTGATGGGAGGCGCCACATATTCACAATTCCTACAAGGATCCCTACAAGATTCTCACTGTGAAGATAAGAGAGGAAAAAAACCCATCGCCTGTGCTTCTGGCCACGGGTGGGGGAGGGAAGTAGCCATTTTGAAATATACCCAGAAAATTTTGTTCTTATAAACGAGGCCCACTCTCAAGAGAAACTATTTCACCAGAGCTTAACCTACTGGGGTTTCAAAGAAGACCAGGGAAGGGAAATCCCAGCTCTGGTCCCCTCTAGTCTTCCTGTCTCACTTAACCAGAGCAGGATGGGAGTGGGAGGCAGGAAAGAAAGCAAAACAAAGCTGAGAAGCCTTTGTAAATGAGGGCATCCAGGGGCACAGGTTCACTTAACATGGAGATTTCATCCCAGGACACCAGAGTACACATTCCTCCCCCCACACCTCACCACCACAGCAGTAGGACTCCAGGATAACAACAGGGGATTACCAAGGAAGAATCTGTTGAGTCTCGGATGTTATTTAAGGAGGGCTGCTCAAAACGTATCCAGGTACAGCTCACACCAGAAAAGGCAGCCGGACGGTTCGAGACCTAGAAGATGAGGTGAATAAGATGAAACCAATGTGGGCCTGGCAGTAATGTGCCAAATTCTGGGTTGAGCAAAACTGGCAGAGTCTCTGCTATTAGGCAGATAGCCATCAACTAATCACATCCATTCAAGTAAAATTGTATCTATGACGAGGAACCTGAGGGAGAGTCATGTTGTGTCATGAGACCTCTGTACTTGGGGGTATAGGTCTAATGAGGGACAGAAAGAAGACTTCTCTCAGGAGGAGATGCCTGAGAAAGAACCAAATGTTATATGAATCTTAATGAAATGAGGATGCTTTCCAGGCAGAGGGAACAGTATGTGTGAAGACTCCTAGATGGGAACTACGTGGTGAGGATGATTGATTGCAGGAGACAAGAGCCCAGCAGTCTCGGGTCTATGAGAGAGGCTGTCAAGAGAGAGCCAGGATGGAGTTCATGAGAGGGTTGGAAGGAAGTGCTGGTTCATACTTACAAACCAGGCAATGTGTGTGTGCTAGATGCTTGCTTGCTTTCTTTCTTTCTTTTTTAAAGATTTTATTTATTTATTTGACAGACAGAGATCACAAGTAGGCAGAGAGGCAGGCAGAGAGAGGGGAGGAAGCAGGCTCCCTGCTGAGCAGAGTGCCTGATGTGGGGCTCGATCCCAGGACCCCGGGATCATGACCTGAGCCGAAGGCAGAGGCTTTAACCCACTGAGCCACCCAGGCGCCCCTACATGCTTTCTTTAAACTTCTAGGCCACTTTATAAAAATAAAGATCTCACATACAAGCGACATCCAATCTAAAAATAGTACAAGAAGCACGTGGAAGCGTGGCGTGTATGTAGAAGGGTGTGCCGGTTGCATTAATCATTCTACAGTTTAGTAGGAAATGGAATCTTTGATGCAAAGATATTAAAAAGATAAAAGAGGAGCTCAGCCTAGATGAAAGAGCATGGCCTGGAAGCTGGCAGAGCTGGGCCCAGGCCTAGCCTCTTAGCCTGGTCTTCTCTAGCTTGCTTGCATGTCTATAGGTTAGCTTTCTCATATCCGACATTTCCTGATCTTTCCAGCTCTCAGACCTGGTTGCAAAATGCCAGGTTAACATGTAGGAATCAGGTCTGTGTGACAATGGTATAGCATGGAAGAGCCTGTCAATGTCTTCATTCATGGTACCCATGTCCCTGGACGCACGTCTGCTGAATGTCATTATATGGTCAATGGTATGACCTCGCTATCCCTGCCTTTGAAGAGCTTGTCTCTCCCATCAGTCAAGGAGCAAGAAGTCCTGTCCCGCCTAGGTTCTTGTAGCTGGACTAAGAATCAAACTGACACGAAACAGATTAAATAGGAGAAAATAAAATTTAATGTCACATAGAGCCGGAATCCAGGGTTTTTTTAAATTTAATTTTTATTTTTTAAAGATTCTATTATTCATTTGAGAGAGAGAGAGAGAGAGGGAGAGAGAGTGCAAGTGGATGGAGGGGCAGAGGGAGAGGGAGAGAGAGAACCGGGAGCAGACTCCGCACTGAGCGCAGAGCTCCGTGTGGTGAGCCGATTCCACGACCCCGAGATCATGACCTGAGCTGAAACCAAGACCTGGATGCTTAACTGACAGCGGTACCCAGGTGCCCCAGTAGAGTTGAGTTTTGAAAAGAAGGGAAGAGGAGTGACTAGAAAATATTGTAATGAATAAGTTTTTTATTCATATAAAATATTTTATGTACAGGCATTTTTGCAACAGTTGCATATATCGTGTTCCTCTAAATCCTGTCTTCCACAAAATTGAGGGTTAAAAATAACGGGGTTAATGGGGAAAACAGGATCGGATAGGTCCTTCAAAAGCAACAGGATTTTGTAAGCAGAGACAGATAAAAGCCATAATAAACCAATAATAACACAGTGGCCTGGTGAAACCTGTGTGAGGGTCTGCATACCCAGGATCTGTCTTTTGCAAGTTTGGAATCCTGGGATTCGCACATGGCTTGTTTCTAATAGTGACCAAGTTGCATCCATGTTAACCGCATCATCCAGGGTCAAGTTCTCTTCGTCAGTTTTTCTTAACAGGAAGAAAATGTCTGCAGCTTCTTCATCTAGAGCTGTGGCTTCCCCAAATAGGCTTAAAATAAATGTTGTGGTTTACGAAGTCATTAAACCAGGCCCTGATGGCACGAAAGTCACTTTGATGGGATTTTAAGCTTTTGTCTTACCATCATCATATACTTCTAAGACTTTTGTTCTTCATGCTGAGAAAAGTTGTTCTTGGTGGAGCAAAAAACACTGCACTCAGGAGAAGCAATTCAACCTCTGGGTTAGAGAAACATCCTATTTCTCAGCTATGAGTTCATGGGCCTTAAAGCAATAGGCGCTCTAACAGAAGAGATGGCAAATTGTTTTATAAAACCAAGACATTGGAAACTTGTTTGTTCGAGTAAGTGGTATTGTCTTCAGAATTAGGAAAGTGGGCAGACAGTATGCTTTATGGCAAGCGGTGCTCGAAATGTTTGAAAATCTTCATTTCTAAAGGCTTTCAGAATCTGCTATGGACTGTATTGTCCCCCCTAAACCCCCGCTCCACCCTGCCCAGTCCCCAACCTGTACGCTGAAGCCCTAAACCCTTGATATGACTGCATTTGGAGATACGGCTTTTAGGAGTTAATTAACGTTAAGTGAGGTCATAGGCGTGGGGTGGGGTCTTGATCTAAAAGGATTAGCGACCTTATAAAAAGAGAGACCAGAGCTCTTTCTCTGCCCTCCAAGGACGCAGTGAAGGGAGCCACCTGCAAGCCAACAGCCTCAGCAGAAAGGGGCCAGGCTGCCCGCCTCTAGGACTTGGGAGGAAATCCTACCTCTTGTTTAAATCACCAAGACTATGAGAGTTTGTTAGGGCAGCGTGAGCAGACTCAACGCGGAGTCCTTCACTCAGGCTTTTCAGTATCGTCAGGATAGTCAATCTATCTGAACAAGGCACATTTGGCTTTTAGAATCAACCAAATGTTGTTTGACGCCAAGGGTTCCAAATAAAAATGGGTGTGTGAACAGAATAAGAATATTTTCCCAAAATCGGACAAAAAATAAAATGTGGTTATAGAGTTAAAAACAAGACTTTTGATTTGTGGCCACTGACGGGATTTGGGCATAATCACAGAAATGAACAAAGGTTGCATCGTTGCATGAATTGTGTGGGCTCCCTGAGAGTTCCTTTGAAGGACAACGTTTACAAAATGACTTTTTCTCTAGAACAAAGACGTATTACTATTTAATATAGTAAATCCCCAAATTTCAGGGAATCATAAGTAGAGAAATAGAAATCTGCTATCATACTGTCCCCAAGGATTATGACTGTGAAACTTCTTTAGATTTTGTTCTGGGAACTCCAGCCCCCAAATATCTACACACGCTCATCTATTTGATGTTGCATTGAATATGGTGTTGTATATCCTGTCTTTCGTTCATTTAACATGGCATTATGAGCATTTCACAAGTAATTCAATAGACTCAAAAAACAATTAAAAGTGTTTGTATAATATTCCATCGTATGAATATCTCAATAATTTTTTAAAACTATCCATTGGAGGACACTAAAAATTTTTTACTTTATAGTTAAATATTACAAATATGAACTTGTCCAAATGGATTTGAAACTTAAATGAGGTCTTAAATTTCACTTTAGTTATGGAAACCTAAGTGTGCCAGTTCCTTCTGGGGGACAAAATATTTTTTAAAAGATTTTATTTATTTATTTGAGAGAGAGAGAGAGCATGAGCAGGGGGAAGGAGCAGAGGGAGAGGGAGAAACAGATTCTCCACTGAGCAGGGAACACTCAGGACTCGATCTTGGGACCTTTGGATCATGACCTGACTCTAAGGCAGATGCTTAACCTATGGAGCCATCCAGGTGCCCCTCTGCGAGCAAAATTTTTAAAGAAATGAGAATAGGGGTGCCTGGGTGGCTCAGTGGGTTAAAGCCTCTTCCTTTGGCTCAGGTCATGATCCCAGGGTCCTGGGATCAAGCTCCACATTGGGCTCTCTGCTCAGCGGGGAGCCTGCTTCCTCCTTTCTCTCTGCCTGCCTCTCTGCCTACTTGTCTGTCAAATCTCTGTCTGTCAAATAAGTAAACAAAATCTTTTAAAAAAATGAGAATAGAGTAGGGACAGGACCTAGAGTTTTAAAGTAATCACCATATAGACCATTTTTTAAAACAGATTTTATTTTTCAGTCATCTGTACACCCAATGTGGGGCTCAAACTCACAAACCCGAGATCAAGAGTCGCATGTTTCTCTGACTGAGCCAGCCAGGCGCCCCCAGAGAGACCATATTATAATTCCATTTAGGTGGAATTATATCACCACAGTGGACCCTTAAGCCTATAATTGGCCCAAGGATTCCCAATGTACCATAAATTCAATCAGAGCGGTCTAATGTCTTGGATCAATGTTTCCAACTTTTTGTAATAAACCACTTAATGCAAAATCTATAGCTCTATGAAACCTAATTATGAAGCTTTCTTCTCTTTTTAATCAGTTAATCATAAAGCTCTCTTGTATTTACATGTTAGCAAAAGAAAGACAAATGATACACACCCTCTCATTTTCTAACACAGCTGAAGTTTTAGTTTTTATTGAAGGAACAACCACAGAATATAGGTCAGAGTTCACATGCAGTGCCTGTAATCAACCAAAAAGAAAACAAAGCTGCCAGAATACTGTTTTCCCATACATTCATTGTTCTATATTGATGAAACTTTCACAAGAGTTTTATTTGTGTGCTTCTTCTCATTCAAGGCAATTTTGTGCTTCTATCTTTTGGCAGATCTGGAAGAGAAAGATAAAAATATTGAGGAAGGTGTTTCCATAATCACATCCTACTCTTGGACCAATTTCTGTGTTGATGGGGTACATGACCAGGGTCATGGGTACTCCAGGCCCAAGAGCTGGATCTTCTGCCTGGTTTGTTCTTGGAAAATGGGACCAGCATCCTCAGCAGTGGAAAGCCCTTCTTGGAGAATGACGCTCTGGTCAGGAAGTGAGGTTCCCACAAGACCCACACTTCCTTCTTCTCCATTTCCTTTTCCAGTCCTTTGAGAAGTAAGTCAGATGTGGATTTTATTCGCTGAGTGTGGACCCTACCATGGAACTGATACCATATACTCTGAAAAACAGGAACCACCAACTGTCTCTTAGGTTTGTCCTTTCTCACCTTTGGCTGCAGGGCTCATAGTCTCCTAATTGGATTCCTGAATCTGTAGTTCTTGATAGCTTGCAGAATTAAAATCCAATCTCTTAGCATGACATTAAGGCCTTTTGAGATTGGGTTCCTCTTCCTTCAGCCTCTTCTCTGGCCCCATTGTTACCAGATGCCATGCTCCAGCAGTACTGAAATAATGGTATTTACCTGCATGTATCTTGTTCTTGAAGGTTCTACAAGCAAGACTTTGGGCAAGTTATTTAGCTTCTCTGTGTCTTGGCTCATTTAGACATGGTGACTAGGCTAGAATCTGCCTTATAGCCTTTGCTGTGAGGATTAAATGAGATAACATGGAGAGCTGTCTTAGAGTAAGGCCTGGCCCATGGCAAGATACTCAACATACTCTATTACCAGAATTCACTATTCCTGGACTTTTACCTCCTTTTTTGATCTCTCTGATTCCTGCTAACCTTTCAAGATGCAGATCAAGTGTCTCTTCTTCTGTTCACTGTTTATTTGCCTCTGTGAAGCAGAGGTTACTGTCTCTGTTGTTCTGTCCTACATTTAGGACCTATCTTTCACATCATCATTACGTCCCTTGTGGTTATTCGTGTACATATGTATGTCTGTCATGAGATTGTAAACTTGTTGAGGACAAGGATCATATCTTAGTCATCTCGTTGGCATTCATTTAGCACAGACCTTGGCATATGGTAAACCCTTACTTGACTTTTATGGAAAGAATCAGGATTGGTTTTCCATGGCCCCTTCCCAGCTCAGCATCTGTGTGTGAGGGTGGGTTCTGGACTCAGCTGGATTCCAGGCACAACCGTGCGAGGCGGTCTCTGAGTGTCTGGCCACGGGAAGACATTGCAAACACAGGCAGCTGACTTCTACATCCCAGAAAGCACCTCTCAGCAAATTTCTCTGTGCTAAACTCAGCGTAAGAGTCACACTGTAGTGTGGAAGGGAAAACAGATTCTGAGCCTGTACTTTTCACCTGACAGATGCCTGATTTACTGTCTCCAATACCCATGAGTTGATCCTGCCCCAGTAAGAATATTTTCACTGAATTTTGACGTGAAGCTATAAGACAGACCTGGATGTCGAGGTGGGAAGGAGCATTTGTTTTGTTTTCAAATATTGCAGTTCCTTCTTCTAATTGCCAAACAAAGTTGTCCATGCAGCACTACCGGGCCTCCATAAATCTCCGAAATGACTCTTATTTAAAATCTGATATAATTCCAAAATGTCCATAAAGATGATTAGAATATAGCACAGGAATACCTTGCCACAGAGAAATCTATTTAAAATCAGTTCAAAGCTGATTTTGAAAAATTGCAAGAAGGGAAAATATGTAAAGTAGGAAAAATGTGCTATGAGGAGAAAAAAAAAATGTGTGAGAGACTATCACTCCCTGAGAGAGCTGTAATCAGATTCCTGAGGTCTGTTGAAAGGACGATATTGGCACTTCAAAGTTTTTTAAAATGTCATTGAATTCTGAGGCTTAAGAACAAGGTGCCAAGGAGATGACAAAGATTGTTTGAGGGTCAAAAAAAAAAAAAAAAAAAAAGGAAATACTTGATATTAGGAGCCTTCAGGAAATACCTTTACTGTACTATAAAATTATTAAAATAGTATGAATATATCATTTTTAACAACCCAGAAAATCATTAAGAAATAATTTTAAGCAAAAAAATAAAGGCAATTATAAATTGTGTATACAGAATGATTTCAAGTATGGTAAAGGCACAGTAAGAAACAGAGAGTTGGTCACACCATCATGCCTCTTGCCTCTTAGTAGGTTGTGGAATTATAATGCCCTTGTTCTTCTCTTGGCTTTTATCAGCTTATCAAATTAAATTAAATTTAAACATTTAGCATTAATTCTGGCAAAATCATCAACTCACATTCAGAACTGAAGACTTGCCAGGGAGCTATGGGCTCTTCTGGAATATTCCTTCTTTGAGGGGCAAGAGAGGTCTTGGGAGTACAGACTCAGAAATGAGTGTCAGGTAGTCCAGTCCTGCTGGAGGAATGTATTTACAGCATTTCAGGTAAATGGTTGTTGGGTCTTAGGATCGGATATGGGAAAATGTGAGTCTCCTGTTTCATGTGGACACCTAGTTCATATCCCAAATTTCCACACCCCCTATGAGAGCATTAAGGTTTGGGTCAGCTAGTGACAACTTGGGGGTGAAGGGGGGCAAGCTGTTAGTGAAGAGGAGGAAGTTCAAGTGCGGCAGGAGTGCAGGATAAGATGGGAGCCAATGGGACGACAGAGAGTCAACTGGGAGATGGATAGATTTGGGAGTTGATAAAAATGTGAAATGGCTCCATATGGCCTGGACTGGAGGTAGAGTGAAGGATAGTGCTCTCTGAAAGCTACCCTGAGATTTCTTGTTTGGAGGTGGGTTGTTTTTCTGCCTGCCTCTTCTTCTTCCTCCTCCTCTTCCTTCTTCCTCTAGAAACTGAGGACTCCTTGCTGGTATGAATTAGAGAAAGGTGTCTGTGTTTGAGAAGGTTGTTAGTGACATTGAGCTGTGAGACCATATTGAAAAGAAAAATTTAGATTGATCTGTGAACTATCTATGCCCATCTTTCCGGCTTCCAAAGCTTCAGGCTAGGGTCCTCATGCTACTAGGAAGTGATAGACAAGGGGAAGATTATTTCACCCTCCTTGTCCAAATACTTGCTACATTTCAGACATTCTTGTCTTTGACTCAGGAGAATTGCACAAAAAAACTCTTCCCATCCTACAAAGTTGGATGGCCAGTGAGAATGGTGCTGAGGTCCTGGTCTGATCAGATGATTCAGACAGGTGGTTATAGTGGCCTCTGGTCCTTGAGAATTGTGGAGCTTATAGACAAGTCACTCAGTTGATAATGTTGGAACCCATATTATATCTTAGCCCCTATTCTAGACAATGAGAACAGAGTAGTGAGTAGTGGTCATACAGTTTTTGCTATAAGAAATTGGTTTGATGAGATATCACTTTGTAAAATATGATGGGGGGAAAAAGGCCATGATGTTCTTTAAGTGGGGTTGATTACCATTGAACATTGGAGACAAGTATATAAGGGAAATAACATGAACCCTGGCATCAAATAGGTCAAGGTGTGTTTCTGGGTCCTGACCTCAAAAGCAATGTAATCTCGAGCAAGTTATTTGATCTCTTTGGGTCTCATTTCCCATTTTAAAATGGATTATTGCAAAAAGTCAAAATTAAACTTTCTAGATAAAGTTGAAGTATTTTGCAAATGTATGGCTTTCCATTGCTTCGTATATTCACTAATGCTTGGTAATGTCAGACTTCTTGGTTACCTGCCAGAAGCAAAGGTAAACCTTTGGAGGAAGATAATATCAAACAAAGCGTCCAATTCCTGTACAATGTTTAATATATATTCTCAGTATGAAACAATAGACAATCTGATATTCAAGAAGTCAAGAACTGACCAAAAACCCCAGAAAAACAAGAGACAAAACACAATAGATTTGTGGTGGTCCCAGCTCATGAAGGTATTATGGACTTTAGAATGACTATGGTTAATTTATCTCAAGGAAGATTGAGGAAGAGAATTTAAAATTATTTTAAACATAATTAAGTGGTAACCATAGAATTGAAAAATACAACTAAAAGGGTAATGGGTTGCACACTTAAAAATGTTTAAAATGGTGAATTTTATGTCATGTATATTTTTACCATGAAAAGGAGAGAGCAATGGTTGGGTTTAGCAGAAAATTAGACATTTCTTAAGAGTTCTTGGTGAACTTTTAAGAAAGATTGGAAGAAAATATTCAGACTGAAACACTGAAAGGAACCCAAAGAGAGAACAGAGCATAAGAAATCTGTGGGGTGTGGTGCCCAGGTCTAACCCAAGTGAAACTGGAATCCCAGAAAGAGAGGAGAGGAAATATGGTAGAAGCTCGTAGGTAGAAATACTGGCCAAGAATTTTCCAAAATTGATGAAAGATAATACTAATTCAGGAAGGGCTGTGCACCTCAGAGGATGAATAAAAAACCCACACTGTTGTGTATCAGACTCAAAGCGCTGACACCAGAGACAAAGAGATATTCTTAAAAACAGACAAAGGAAAAAAAGGACACATTGTTTGTACCTTCTTGACAGAAACAACGAAGCCATAAGACAGTGCAATGGCAACTTGCAATGATGAAAGGAATGATTGTCAACCTAGAATTCTAAATTCAACAAAATATCCTTTTTTTTTTTTTTTAAAGTAGGCTCCGTGTCCAGTGTGGAGCTCAGTGTGGGGCTTGAACTCATGACCCTGAGATCAAGACCTGAGCTAAGATCAAGAGTCAGACGCTTAATGGACTTAGCCACCCGGTACCCCTCAATACATTATCTTTTTTTTTTTTTTTTAAATATATTTATTTATTTATTTATTTATTTGACAGAGAGAGAGAGAGAGAGAGATCACAAGTAGGCAGAGAGGCAGGCAGAGAGAGAGGAGGAAGCAGGCTCCCTGCTGAACAGAGAGCCTGATGCAGGGCTCCATCCCAGGACCCTGGGATCATGACCTGAGCCGAAGGCAGAGGCTTTAACCCACTGAACCACCCAGGTGCCCCAATATATTATCTCTTAAAAATGAAGACAAGGTAAATGTTTTTTAACAGACAAAGATTAAGATGCTTTGTCGTCAGCTGGAAGACAGTAAAAGATTCTAAACATGGTTCTTCAGACTGGAATCTAAAAGTGGGTTTTCAGACAGGAGTAAAATGATTCCAGATGAAAGCATACCAATGCACAAAAAAAAAAAAAAAAGAAAGAAAGAAAGAAAAGAGGAAATATATGTGAGCAAATGAAATGAATATTGAAAGTAAAAATCCAAACATAATGACGCGTGCTATCAGAGGGCTGAGCCCTCCACCGGGGAGCTACACTGGCAAGAGCAAGATCACCTGCTTCTCTTCTCCTCCTCACCCCAGCCCCCCTGGAGACACGACTCCTCAAGCTGGAGTCACCTCCTATACACGCAGAATGTGCATGCCCCTCTGGAAATTGGGAGGCAACCACGGGAAAAACAGTCTGTCCCAGCCAGGCTGCTTTCCTTTCATGATTGAGCCTACCGTTGCTGTTGCTCTCTGCCTGTATGACCCGCGTACACCCTGGTGACTTCTCATCTTCCAGACCTTTTGCTTCTCTCAGATCTCCGGTTATGCTGCAAATTGGCCTCCAGCTCTCTGAGCTGGGTCCCTGACACCACTTCCGTTCTCTCTCCTCTGGGAATGACTGGAGAGCCCAGAGGTTGCACAACTCCAGGGGGGGAATTCTAACAGTATTCTTGCAAAAGGCATCACTGGCAGTCCTTACCTATAATAAAGTGTTAATGGCACACTCTAGACTTGGCAACCCCGCCCTGTTCCTTGTACTTGAAAGTGGGAAATTCTGTGAAGCCTGAAGTGCAAGTCAGTTGAGAATTTGTTTCTTTTCCTGCATTTTTTTGGCTTGGTCTGTAGTCGTGATGTGGCCACAATCTCCTCCCTTCTTCTTATAATGGCCTGCCTTCTGGTCTTTTGGGGTCTGCTAATCACAGTACCCATTTTTCTAACCAGAGTGGTGGGCAACTGACTTGCTTGGTCCCTCCTAGTTCCCACTGGAGATGGACATGTGACCTAGGACTGGCCAATCAGAGCCCTTCTCTGGGATTTTCTATGCACACACTGATGGAAAGATGCTCTTTTTTGCTATGGCTTTGCCAGTCTGGGGCTCTAAGCCTACAACTGCCTATGGCCAAGCCCTGCCCTTGTATATTACCGTAAGGAATAGGAGGGACTCGGGCCAAGTGCTGGGGAGAGAGAGACACAGACGGAAATGGAGACAGAGAGAGAAAGAGAGACAGACAGGGACAGAGAGACAGAAGAGACGGAGAGATTAGAGAGAGAGGAGCACTATATTATTATATAGAATAGAACAATGTGATTATATATAAGCCTTTACATGCCCAGGTTTGCTTCCTATGGTTTTCCTTGAGTTTCCATCTCTCACAGAACACCCCTGAAAGCAATCACATCTTGGCACCTTAGGCATTTCTTACAAAGGGCTCCAACAGTAACCACGAAATGCACATAAGTGCATAAGCCCATGAATGCGGGGCTGCCGAGCTGGGACAAAGTCTCTGGCAAGCGATTTGAAATCAAGTTAAAGTAACATATGTGAGACAACAGCCAGCACCCGCGCCCAGCCGGCCCCCTGCGGAGAGCGCCCGCAGAAGGTAGCCTCTGCAGATGGACTAAAAGCATTCCAGCCAATTCGGCTGTCATCCCCACCCTTCCTGTCCCCAAGCATAAAGGCCAGCATCCTTGCTACCCTGGGACCTGCCAAACATTTTCTGGGAGGATGAGGCAGGACAAAACGTCTCTCGTTGTTGTTGTCAGCTGGAATGGATGCAGAGCTGGCTGTTCCCACGCTGCGGAGGGGCCGCGCGGGCTGACGCACCGGTTGCCATGGTGCCCGAGCGCGGAAATCTTTGCACCTGTACCTGTAAAATACCACTGACGGGAAGCTTATTTTCGTGATTAAGGTCGTTAGTCAGGCATTAACAGCACAGGAGAGCATCCTGCTGACCTGGGATGTGACGTCTCTGCAGGTCAAGTCAGAGCACTTTACCGAGGCACTGGAGCAGAGAGTTCAATGTCATTTAAAAGCGTTTACTGAGAAGCAGTGGGCGTTAGATCCCCGCTGGAGCACAGAGGGCGCGGAGATCTTGCTCTGTGGACAGGGAGGCCAGGCAGCAGCAGCTGAAGGGTTGGCATGGAAATGGAGTGAATCATAAGAAGCACAGCTTTGCTGGTGTTTGAAAGCCACCGGTGGAGAGAGAAAATGACTTGCAGAGATTTCAGCATTTGCTGGAGCGCTGTGGAATGCCAGGGTGGTCAGCATGGCAATCAGATAGTACCCATCTGCGTCTCTTTCTTCCCGTTCCCTATATGGTCACCTGGCTCCGAGCCCAGTTACCAACTTTCCCCGGATATTGCAGTTACCCCTAACTGTTCTCCCTGGAGTCAAGTGTCTTCTTCTCTGAACTACCCTCCATTTAGGAGGGGGGTGTCATTCTAGGGCTTGGCCAGGATGCTCCCCTGCTAAGGAAACTTCAGGGGGTCCCTTCTACATTCAGCACGGTTTCCAAGGTTCTCCATGACTCTATGTGACTTGACTTTCCCGCTTTGTCTTCTACCCTTCTACTTTATACATTTATATTTGGCCTGGTGGAACCAACCAGGCATTTGCCTGTAATACCCTCCCCATCTCCATCAAAGCTGGAATCCTCAAAGGCACAAACCACTGGAAATGCTTTCATAGATCCTTCTATTTGCCTCTGAACAGACATAATACCACCCTTTCCCCCATTATCTTTTTGTAAGGTGCTTGTCAGTGATCTTGAATTTTAATTATTTCATAATTCTTTGTGAGTATCTGGAGGGCAAGACCATGCTTATTTGTATCATGCATACATTCCAACATAGTTCCTTAGTTTGGGTGCTCAGTCACCGTGAGGAGTAAATGAACGAATGGATGGATGCATACGGGGCATAAATTATTAGAGGATAATGTTTAAAATAGGGTCTAGCCATGACTCTCAAACAAATGTAAAATGAACACACGTCAAAGATCTTATTTAATTCACCAATTAATGAGGAAACCAGTAAGATGTCACATCTGGTTCAAAGATGAATTCTAAGAACCACACGTATAGAGACAGAAAATAATGCAAAATGAATTTACAAAGAGATGCAAAATTGGCTTGTGGAGGGGGAAGGAAGGACAGGGGATCGGTAGCACTTTCATGGGAATCAAAACTCATTTGCGTGTGTCTATGGACAAGAAATATTTGCGAAATCTTCTACAACCTATAACATTGTAAAATAGTTCAAAAACCATGAAAAGGACAGAAATCCCACAGAATTAGATAACCCAGAGGGCGGACTCAGACAACCAAGTTTTCTCTTGAAGATACCCAGCCATCTTTCTGATCTGCTTAAAAGTTTTCACATTTTTTTCTACAGTGCATTTTACCTGAAGTGGGCTTCCAAATGTGTCTTCCAAATGTGAGGTAGTAATTGTGTCCCGGAAAATCACAGGACACTTCATCCCCTCTCTGGATTTCTTATTCTTAAAAACTTAGTTTCTTTACCATAGATGGACGTTTGTTAAGGCAGTGGATAATAATAATAGTAATAATAATAATAACAACAACAATATTCTAAGTACTTGAATTGCCTATTTGACCATCCAACAACCCCTCGGGAAAGAAGGTGCTAATAGTCTGTCCGCTTTGAGATGAGAATGCTGGGACTCAGAGTGACAAAATAACATCGCAGAAGTCTACACAGCCAGTGAGTGACAGAGCTGGGATTCCTCATCTGTAGGCAGTTTGCTGGTTTGACCATCTAAGAACTGAGGAAGAGGATAGTAACTCACTCCAGTGTTAGGGCAGCTGGGCTATTCTTTTCTTTTCTTTTTTTGTGAAGGAGAGAGAGAGAGCACATACCTATGCATGTGAGTGGGGGAGGGGCAAAGCCAGAGGGAGAGAGAAAATCTCAAGCAGACTCCATGCCCAGTACAGAGCCTGAGGCAGGGCTTGATCTCATGACCCTGACATCACGACCTTGAGCTGAAATCAAGAGTCAGACCCTTCACCGACTGAGCCCCGCAGGTGCATCTCTTCTTATGTAAATCTTGTATGTGCTTCAATTCGGATGTGTACTGTTTAATTCTTTCAGAAATACCAGACAAACCGTTTTCGTTTTAAGACGCCCCAGCAGGAAGGCTGTCCCCAGTGAAAATATGTTTAACCTAAGAACCTTGAATTGCAGAGTCGCTACCTATGACCCCATGGTTCCTGCAGGATTGTTCCAGGTTCCTCCCCATCCCTGCCGGGCAGAAATGCATGGTGGAGTTAGTACAAAATGAGAGTGCAAGTAAGGTATACTCATAAAATTAAGTGAGCTCATTTGTTAATTTATTCAGTTGTCAAACATGTTTGGAACACTCGCTATGTGACCCCTCAAATTACGGTTGTGAATGCTGTATTTCTTTGTACTAACACCGTAGGGTTTTAACCATAGTCTTAATCATCCCTTTCGGTTTTTGACAGCAAGTGCTTTGAGACTGTAATTTGATGAGGACGTGGGGGAAGAAAGGACCTTGACATGGCTCTAGGTGACATTTCGGTAGTGTCCGAGGCTGTCCTGATTCAGCAATGGAAGGCTCTGGGTAAGTGAGGAAACCTGATAGGGTCTACCTGATCGCACCAGCATCCAGCCCTGGGGGCAGGGGAGGAGCCTGGAACTTTCTGTCTTGCTCTGGCTTCCACAGCTTTTGCAGAGATGTGAAAAAACTTGGAAGAGATTCAGGGAACAGAGCCACAGACAAATCTTGCTTAATCTTAATCAAAATGTTAAGGCTTAGAATCAAAACTAAGATAACTTGGATTATTCATGAGTGAAGAGACGTTTGGGGGCTGCTTTTGAGCCTATGAAAAGTAATTATAAAAAAAAAAAGATGGTGACCAACATTTCTCAGTGCACACTGAATATGTGAAAAAACAGGTGAGGACATAAAAATTGCTGAATTGTGAGTGCTGATAAATATTGGAATCGATCAATGAAAGAAGTTGGGTGATGGCTTCTGATGGGCTTCAGAAAAGCGATTGCCCATCTTCAGTGTGGGACTCTGCTGGAGGGTCAGAGGGCTAATGAAATTATTCCTATATTTCTGGGTAGAGACAAATTCTATGAATCTTGCCCAGAATATTTCCTTGGATTACAATTTACTCCAGGCAAATGTGGCCCTAACACTCATGTGAGAACATGTTAGCTAGGTTTGTCTTTGATTTTTCTGCAGCTGCCTTCTCCAAAGTCCATCTGAAGATACGCTCTAATAATCTGGTGGGTTTTTATTTTGTTTGTAGGCATCAGCGAAAGCCCTGGTTCACAGAAGCAGAAGAGTTTTCATCTGAGTCTTCTCTTTGCTACTCTGCCTTCTCTTTTAGCAAGTTACTCATCTCTCCTGGATCTCAGTTTCTTATCTGTAAAATGGAAAGACGATCTCTTCCCTCAAGCGATTCGTGTGTGTGTGTGTGTGTGTGTGTGTGTGTGTAGGACACTTTAGAGTCCCCAGCACATTGTACTAAATAAGTAATAAAATGTTGCCAAATATTACTGTTTGCTTTACATATAATAATAATTAGAACATGCTATTTCAAAAGTAACAATGCTCCTTAAGGTATCATGCTATCATTTATATAATATTAAATATTATCTTGTTTATAATGCAGACTCATGTACAGGGCTTCTGCCTTGAGGGGCTCTTTTCCCCATAAAGCTTCAGCAGTACAAAACAAACATGTGCGTGCACACACACACACACCCACATGGCATATTTGCATCACACTTATGCATGAAGGTCTTTTGGTGGCACGCGATCACTTAATCTATTTTAGTGGTTAAGGATGGGCTCACTAACATCTCTTCCGGCCATCACAACACTCACTGCCACTACAGCAAGGCTAGAAAAAAATCACAAAGGAAATGGGCGAGGGGACCAATGTTTAGAAAGTTAGTAAGAAGGGAGGGTGAAACAAGGAAAGAAAATGCAAAGTCACGCCATGCTTTTCTCCAGCTCTGGTAACCTTCTCTGGGTCTGTATCCAAGGGTAGGGTCATTGGCAGAATGAAATGGCAAAACACGAAAGACCACCACCCCATGCCTCACATTTCCAAGGGAGCACTGGAAAGAAAGAAAGGTCCATATGGTGAACATCCTCTCATTGCCTGCTGTGAAGACGTGAGGAGCAGGGGCAGGAGGCCGAGAGGGAGAGAAGGAAGGAAAGGGCCGGAGCCAAAATTTGCTCTGCCTCTTGGGCTACCAGCTGTTGGGTGTCTAGAGAAGAGCAGGGGACAGCTGGAAGCACTGGCTTTGGAGAAAATGTGAGTTTCTGGCTTGAGTAACACTAACGTAATTCCGCATTTATAATCCTGCTTGCCGAACAGGAACCAAAGTCTCAGGCTATTGGATTTCTAGAAGACCAGGTGTAGGATGGATGGCATGGCCAGAAGCTCCCGCCATCTCTGTGAAGTGACGTCTTTGGAACCTGTTTGCAGGGAGGCCTCAGCTCATTGGGGTGGGCACAGGAAACCTCCCTTCGCAGATTAAATTTACCAATAACTTTCACCTAAAGTCAGTATTCTCTTGGGAATTAGTCCTGTGATAACATCTTAGGTGGATTCCATAACCTTCCATCCACTAGGTTATTGGGACACATTGAGTAATGAGTCCTGTGATGACACATTGGCTGGATTCCGTAACCCTCCGTCCGCTACTGTTACTAGAATAACCTCATTCTGGGATTTCAGACACTCTTGTTCACTCTAAGACATCCAGCCTCAAAACTGTCTCACTCCCTTTATCTTAGTAGAGGTTAATTTGTTTGTGGCACTAGCAAGAAAGAGAGTTCTCAGCCCTGGCTGCCACTGAGAGCTTTTGAATTTCTCCCATTCTGAGATCCAGGGCTAGGGCTTGAGTAGTAGTCATTTTCCCTAACATGTAGATGATTCTCCTGGGCAGCCAGGATGCAAACCTCTGCTAGTTGCCCTTGGGGTGAGGGGGGTATGTTGTGCTGGTCCACCCAACTTCCCTTTAACACTTCCATGGTAAAAGGCAGGAAGGTGGATGGGGAAGGGCCAATGGTTCTTATTTAACTGGAAGTGGTGGTGGTCTTCTTCTTAGTTGGTTGCTGCTGCATTCCCAGCTCGTGGTGCCTGCCCTCTGTCTGGTAGGTGTCCCTATGTGGGCTGTGGCTCAAGGCACAGCTGTGGGAAGGTTCGGTAGGGCTGGGAAAGATGGTGGAGGCCCAGGTATCTTTTAGAGTATCTGCTTGACTGAAGGGAAAGTCATAAAATGTATACCTAATGTGCAGAAGGTATGAGTACAGAAGGCACTCCAATAACTGTTCCCTCCCAGTCCTTCATATCTGCCCACCCCCCATCTGCCTCTATTACTTCTTTGTCCTTTTCAGGTGTCAGACCAGCACCTGTGCAGGTTGACCAGATATCTGTGTTAGAGTTTATCAAGAGAAATGGAGCCAATAAGATGTGTATGTATATATACATATATATGTGTGTGTATATATATATACATACATACATATATAAAATTATATTCACATATGAATAAATTATATTATATATAATTATATTTGTAAATGAATATAATTCATATGAATATATCTGAATATAATCATGAATATAATTATATATTTGTTTTATATATAGAGAGAGAGAGAGCAGAAGAAAGAGATTTATTTTAAGGCATTGGCTTATGTAGAGGCTGGCAAGTCTGAAATCTGTAGGGCAGGCCAGCAGGTTGGAGAGCCAGAAAAAAGGTGATGTTGTAGTCTTGAATCTAAAGGCCATCTGGAGGCAGAATTCCTTCTTGTTCAGGGATCATCAGTCTGGTCTCATGATGCCTTCAACTGATTAGATGAGGCCCACCCACAATATGAGGGGTAATCTGCTTTACTAAGAGTCAACTGATTTAAATGTTAATCACATCTAAACCTTCATAGCATCAACCAGACTGGTGGTTTTCCAAACAACTGGGCACCACAATCTAACCATGTTGACACAAAATTAACCATCCCAAAACCCAACTGGGAAACAAAATATATAACCCTCAATTTCAGAGAAGGAAAACAGTCCCTGATTCTTATGGGAGGAAATAACCTAGAGTTGCACTTACTCCCTTGCTCTTTGTCTTCTCTCTTTGCTGCTTGGGGGAGGTGTTGGGAGAAGTAGTGTATGGACTGGTGCTTGTCCTTTGGCCTGGGGTCTAGTCCCTGTTTAGGAGATTCACTGCCATCTTACTTAGCATGTGGGGTACTTGATTCTCAGCTTTGGGCCTTAACTACAGCTTTAAGATAACAGGAAAAGCCCTGCTCGGTATCTTGGTGTATTCTGAATATTGCATGTGATAATATAATCCCAGTACATGATTCATTTGTTTCTTATATGTATCTCAAACATCCTTAAACTCTTTGTGATCTGAACTTTAGAGTGGTTCTGGGATTTGTGGGGCTTGGTTCTAATGGAAAATCATCTAGAACTACAAACACAATTATAGGTCAGAGACTTAAAAAGGGAATATATAAGAGAGCTTCGGAGTTTAAGGTTCATCATTGCACAGACTGAACTGTGTCCCCTCAAAATTCATATGTTGAAACTCCAACCCTCAATGTGACTGTATTTAGAGATAGGGCCTCTAGGAGGTAATTAAGGTTAAGTGAGATCAGAAGGCAGTTCCTATTCCAATAGGACTGTTGACTTTATAAGAAGAGGAAAATCTCTTTCTCCCTGCCTCCCTCCCCATACTTCCCAGAACAGAATGTAAAGGTAGCTGTTCACAAGTCATGGATGAGAGCTCTTACCATTAACTAAACTGGCCAGCACCTTGATCTTGGACTTCCCACTCTCCAAAACTAGGAAATAAAAATTTCTGTTTGTTAAGGCACCCAATTTGTGGTATTTTATTGCAATTGTAAGACAATTACCTTGATGGCAAGCTGCCTTTGTTGAGATAAAACGGGGAATATTGCACACACATACACACGCGAGTGTGCATGCACACCCATAAACACACACACATACACACACACATACATACAGTATATAGATACTCATGACTTTCTTCAGTATAAATGAGGCACTTTCTGCCTTCCTGGAAAAACATTTTTCCATTACTTCTTAATCCCTCCACTGCCATCTCATTTAACCCCTGTACCCCTACTGGCAGATGTTAGCACATCCTTATTAGAGACAAGTGTTTTGGAACAATTCATGCATCCTTCCATATGGTAATGGAAAGTTTTAATTGCTTGGAGGAAGCTATTTGATCAGTCTGCCCATTTTCTTTCAGAGGATAAAAGAATATTTGTTAGGCTCCTAATGCATGGGAAAATGCAAAGCCCACATTTAATACCATTGGGTACAATTTGTATTTTAAACATCATAATTGTAGCCTTTCCAAATCATTATTTTTTAATGCAGTTAAATATAATTCATTAGCACGCTGCTGAAAATAGCAATGACATTTGCATCGCTGTGGTGGCGGTGGAGTTGGCAGGTTGGGAACCCGCGGAGATCTCTGCGGCTGGGTTCAGTAGGTCCACCGGACCGCTGGGCTTTATGCCGTCTGCAGGGGCGAGCAGGTGGGCTTGTGCTGGCGAATACCAGCGGGCTCCGCGTGAGCAGGGACTAGCCGGTTCCCCCTGCACGCCCACTCGATATTTGGTGCGGCAATGAGCTCCCCCTAGCATCAAACCTCTTAAGAATGCTCGGGGGCGGTTTGGGGGTTCCCGACATCCTCTTGGTTTTGATTTACCTTGTTCACAGGATTCAGATGGTCTACAGAGAAAAAAGTAGCAATGATTAAGTTAAAGAAATTGCTAGAGGCATCCTTCTGCCACGATTCAATGATGAACGTTCGCCTTAGTGAATGAAGCCGCAGAGTAAGGGTTTTGCAGGTGGGATGCCGGGACGGGCAAAGCGACAGGCCGCCTGTGTGTCTGGCATCCTCTCCGCTTTCCCCTCTTTTCCGAACCCCAGACCTAGTCTCCCTTCCTTTGGCCTCTTTTAATTTGCTGCTCCTGTGCCACCCTCTTCTTACGCTGCTTCTGCCCGTCTTACGCCATAGTTTTCCTTACCTTCCACTTCTGCCCCCATCACCCCTTTCTCACTGCGGGACCCCTCCGTGTGCTTGGCCCGTCACACTAGCGTCGCGTTGTACATCCTTCTGGGTTGCTCCCGTGTGCGAGTACAGCGAGCCATCAGCTCCCAGACGCAGCAGCAAGACCGGGCGTGGGGCCGCTCCTCGCTGCGGTGCGCGCTGCGCATGGAGGACGTCGGGCAACGCCGGGGTCCGCAGGTGCCGCGATGCTTGCCGGCCAGGACCCGCGGGAAAGGAGTGCGTCTCCTTCTCCTGGCCGAGGCCCCTTCTTCACCAGTCCGGACGAGGCCTTCTTGCCTTCTCAGCTCGCTGGGGCGCTTGCAACTCCTCCAGAGTGTGCACCGGGGGATAAGCCTCCTGCAAGGTCGTGGAACCCACCTCTGCGTGGCCAGGCACCTGCTGCCTTCATAAAGCGGGAGGGAGAGAAACTTCCATTGGCAAAGTTCTCTGTTGCCTTTTGTTCTCACTTTCTTTATCCCCAAAGAAAGTAGAGAACTTCCTTGTATGGTGGCACTCACAGTGGATATTTCTAGGTCTGCTTTTTGAGGAATCCAGCAGGAGGAAGGAAGAAATATCCATTCTCTCCTATCTTTTAGGGCTCCTTGCGGGGGGTGGTGGTGGTGGACTCATTTTCTAAATTACCAATTATATGGATTACTTTCTTTTTTAAAAAGATTTTATTTATTTATTTATTTGAGGGGGAGGGAGAGAGAGATAAAGCACAAGCAGGGGGATGGGCAGAGGGAGAAGCAGGCTGCCCGCTGAGCAGGGAGCCTGGCACAGGGCTCCATCCCAGGATCCTGAGATCATGACCTAAGCTGAAGGCAGAGGCTTAGCCAACTGGACCACCCAGGCACCCCTACATGGGTTACTTCTAAAAGGAAAGACATGGGGTATTAGGGACATAGGACTAAGACTTATGTCCTCCCTTTATGCTTCTCCTACTGGGTTCATTTCTGAAGTCTCCATCACCATCATCATCTTCATCACCATCATCTGAGTTTAAGGCATGGGGGAAGGTACTAGAAATTTTCATCTGCTCTTTTTGCCTTTTTTTGCCTTAATTATTACTGTATTTGTCATTGCTGCATGTTTGCATTTACTGACATTTTATAACAATAAATAGTATAATAATAACACTTAAAACTTATAACAAATTTGAAGTTTTGTGTGTTTAACACAATGCCTGAGTCTCAATAATATTACCTAATACATACTATGTGATAAATGCCAGCTATCAAACTTACAGCTTTAAAAAAAAAAAACCCTCTGTGTATTTTTTGTATTTCCGTGTATTTGCTTTTTTCCCCCATACTGATAATTGACTGGTTTTTCTCCTCATTGGTCTATACTTATAAAAATGGAGTAAAAAAGAGAAAATATTTCTTATTCCCACTTCTCTTCTTGCATTTGTTGTTTTCTGAGTAATTCTCCCAAACTACCCATGCTAATAACCATAATCATAATAATTAATCATGAAAAATCTTGGGTCTCTTTACTCTTATTTCTTTTCTTCTTGGCTCAGTTTTTAAAATTATGTTGTTTCAATGTGTTTTTTTTTTTGTAGCATAACTCTTCTGTTTTTAGGCACAATGATGTTTTTGAGGAGGTAAGAATATAGGAATTTTGATTTGAATTAGAATTTATACAAGATTATGTATTTACTTGATTCAAGAAACAGACACAACATCCTAGTAGTCAGAAATTAAAGTGGGGCCAGGTGAACAGAAGAGCATTTTCCCTTCTAAAAAGTTTCTGCACTTAACCACAAATAGATAAGTCAATAAGTAAGAAGTAGATCAAATATCTCTGCTGTCCTGAGCTAAGGAATGAATCACACAGTCAATCACATCATTCTTGTGTGTCAGTTGCATACAGAGAATTGTGTGTTCTGTGTATGCTGATGAGAGGAGCCCAAGAGTCAAGAGAACTCAGCACAACATTCATAGACTATGTACCAGTTCCTGTGTTAGATGTTCTGTTCCTCCACCTATCTTCAGGGCTCCAGAGGAATCTTGACAAATGCCTATGAAAATCTTTTCTTAGATGTTGTCCGCAAGCTTTCAATTTAGCGTGGCCAAGAGTAAATGAACCTTCTCTCTGTTAAATGGCACCTGTCACAGCTACGCTCACCACTTGTCCCTTCACTACTCATCTTGCCCCATACAATCACGCGTCATTAGGTTGGGGCAGTTCCTCCTACCTAGCAGCAGAAGCTTGATCAGGCGCTATGTGTTCTCAGCCTGCTCTGCTTTTACAATGGCTTTGTACCTTGTATATCTCTAAAAGTTCTTATTATCTTCTCCCTGTGGTCCCTGCTAGAATGACCGATTATCCTTGTTTGACCAGGATGGGCAGCGGTTTCTTGGGATGTAGGACTTTCAGTTTTAAAACAGAACAGTCCTAAGCAAACGGGGACAACTGGTTGCCCTCCCTTTTACTATCTTTTGAGTCAAAGTCTGAGGCAGTTGGGACGGATTGAGCATAGATCATGCGCCCACGTATATTAGGAGGGAGGATGAGAAAGGATCCAGGATTTTTCAACTTCTCTATTGGGAATGGGGTTTGGATTCATAAGGATTCCGCAGCTGTAGAAAGAGGATTCAGGGTCTAGGTGACAAAAGCAAATGACACATATATCCATTCACTGTTCTTCTGTGTCCAGTCTCCCTAATTATAATGTCCTGTGCATTCGGCCTCAAAGAAAAGCTCCCATTCTAGCTGTAAGGACCTATTTAGCCAGAAGCTTCCATCAACGTTAAACAATAATGTTGTCTAACCCTTAAACTGTCCCTGCTCCCCTTGCCCCAGGGGACTTACTTAAAAACAAGTCCCGGAACCCAGCCCCAGGTAACAAAGCCCACCCACAAGGGTGGGTCAGGCCAGGCGGAGACATCCGATCAGTGGGGCGTTGCATACTGTCTCCCTCGCTACCAAGGAGTATGGCCCCCACCCTTTGGGAGCCAAGGAGTATGGGCCCCACCCTTTGGGAGCCTTTTGGGTGCCAATTCTAACCAAGGTGATAGGCTAGGTCAAATGTCTACTATAAGGTAAATTGTATTTCAATTGGTCACTTATGTGTGACCTAACATGACTGTGGCATTTCCTCTGTGTGTTACACTCTCATTGGCCACCTGTGCGTGGCCAGGCCAACCACATGGCCTTTGCCCTTAAAAGCTAGTCTGTGAAACAGAAAGGTTGCCCTCTCTTGTAAGAGGTGCGGCCCCGAACGTTCGGTTTGATTCTTGATGCTTGGCGCGAAATAAATCTTTGCTTGATCTTCGCTTTATATCAGTCTCGCTCCTTTAATCACAGACCCATTATTGGGGGACCTAACACGAGCAGCTCCCCTCCCTTTGAACATCTGCCCTCGCTCCCCACGGAAGAGGAAGTCCAAACTTTGCAGTGTGTTCTATGGTGCCTCACAGTCTGACTCCAGGCCCCCTTTCCCAGTCTCACCTCCTGCTCTTCTCCTCCTGCCCCTTCTGCCCTTCCCACCAGCGTCAGAGGCACCCCTTCCATTTTCACGAATCATGTCCCATGTTTCCATGCCCCCCAGGAGTCTGGAATCAGCTCTTCCTTTCGCCAGACTGCTGTCCGCTCCCCATGCAGATTCGCTCCTCTGTGACACCTTCCTGATACCCCATCCCACAGCCACCCAGGCTCAATGAGCTGTTTCTTCCTTTGTATGTTGCTAACACCATGTGTATTGCCATTTCTAATTTACACGTCTGTCTTTCCCTTAAATTAAGAGTGTTTCGAGTGCTAGATAAAGAAAGACCTTTCCTCTGAGAGATGGAGAAGGAAAACATGACCACAAGCACACTTGAAAAAAGTCATAGTCACCTAAATCTGAGTGAATTCCAAAAATGTATGCGGTGAAGCATTAATTGTTTACCCAAATATCAATTTCCTTACCCTTATGGTACTAACAGAACCTCACAAATTCAATGGGCACATGGCTGCATGCTGTCTACCTTTTTTTTTGCTTTGGTTTTGGGTGTTGGTGTTGGACTTTGAACACAATGGCAGGAATTGGAGAAGCCCATCTTTGACTTTGAGGTAGAAGCTGTTGTTGAGGATGGCAGATTCACAAGAGAGAAGGAACATGGATCCCCAATACTTATGGTCAATAGATCATTCCTGGATTGTTCAGGTTTGGACTTCTTTGTCTGAGGGAAAGAAAGTTCTGTTTCATTTAAATCACGATTATTTGAATTTTATGCCACGGCCAAGACTTAACTCAATTAATATGAGAAAGAAAAGATGTTAGAGGTGAGCTAGTCCTTTTATAGTGTGGCTTGGATAGAAGTCTGGTGGGCAGCTGGGTCTGGGAGAGCTGAACAGTCACACAGGAGCATAGCTCCTCTGGCTATTTCAGTGTGGACGTGTGGGTTACTTTTTGCTACAGAAACTTCTCTGGATCATCATTTTCCATTATAATTTTTTCAGATCTTTCTCTAAGGTATTAGTCATGTGATAGCATAAGAAGTGAATGGAAGAAAAAAAAAGAACAGAAAGCCATTTTGTTCTTTTTATGCTCTTTAGATTTGGCTCTTGGATGACATAATCACCAAGATGTCAGAAAGATCTATTACTAAGATCCCATGTCAGGCCCCTGGTAGAAATACCACAAAGCAAGACATGCTCTATGACTTCTCTGAGATGAATAGACAAAAAACATACAAGCAGAAGACAAAAGTGAGTAGGTAGCTAGATAGCGTATTGCTTACTCAAATCCACTTAAAAAAATTTATTTATTTGATGGGGAAGAGGAAGAGGGAGATTGAGAATCTGAAGCAGACTCCCTGCCAAGGGCAGAGCCCTGCTCGAGACTCCATCTCATGATGGAGAGATCATGACGTGAGCCGAAATCAAGATTTCAATGCTTGACTGACTGCCATCTAGGTGCCCCCACTTTTTAAAATAAAATAATTGAAAGAATATTTAGAAGAGGGAAAGACAAGGTGGCAAAAGTAAAGCTTTGGGAAGACAATTAGAAATTGTCACCCAGTCACTTGCTGGGCATCTGATGATGGGTAAATTAATTTATTTGAGCTTTACTCTTCACTAAGAGTGGGCTACTGATACCTACTTCTTGTGGTTGTTTTGAGAATCTGAAGACAACAAGGGGGTTTTTACTGCCATGTTTCATGTTTATGCCTTAGTCGCGGGATTTTGTGTACAGGGTAAGACAGACACCTAATTTTATTTTTTCCATGTGGGTACCCTACTATTGCCCCATCATTTATTTAAAAAAAAAAAAGCCCTTTGATCTGCAGTGCCATTTATGTCTACATCAAGTT
The DNA here is from genome assembly GCF_009829155.1 of Mustela erminea. NCBI lineage: Eukaryota > Metazoa > Chordata > Mammalia > Carnivora > Mustelidae > Mustela > Mustela erminea. The sequence continues at coordinate 13,068,285 of NC_045628.1, forward strand.
GCCATATAAGCATGAGTCTGTTTCTGGACTTTCTTTTCTCTTCCATTGGTTTGCTCTTCTATCCTGCAACTGATCATTCACTGTTTATATGTCCTTTATATGATGTCTTTATATCTGGTGTGGCAGGTCTACCCTCTTAGTCCTCCTTATAATGGTCTTGGCTATTTATATTCTTCCTCTAAAGTTCAGAATCAAGATCCATAAGAAACACTGTCAAGATTTTTAGTAGAATTTCATTAATTGTCTAGATGACTTTGAGGAGAATTACAAGCTTTTCGGTATTAAAAGGTGGGTAAGTTTGATAGGCTGAGACTAATGAGGGGTAAGGAGGGAGTCAGGGCGGAAGGAAAGCCATGAGACAGGAAAGCCCCAGGTGTGTTCAGTACATGGAATGGTCTAGTTTGACTTGCAAGTGATGGTTACCAGGAGGGAGATGTGGACAGAATCCTGGAAAGCACCTTAGTTGTTAAATGTAAAGTGAATGCATAGAGAGAGAAGCCCTATGCCAACTCCAGAGCCCCGAAAATAAACAGCTTGCCATCCAGCTTTGTACAAGTAAGAACAGTGCAGGGGATACATGTAAGAAACGCTAGAGGGACACTGGAAGTTTAACCAGATGTTACTGAGGCATAGAGCTGTGAAAATGGGTCTCTTGCCACCCTTTTACCTATGGCTACTAAATCCATCTGTAAACACTATACAGGAATATGTGCCAAGAAATATACCTTCTCTGATTATTTTACCAGATGTCCAATTAGCTTGACCAAAAACATGCTCAGCCAGAGACACTCGTTAACTTCTGAAAGTGGAGCCTTCTCACCTTTCCTGAACCGGCTGGTGGGCCCTCAGTTTTGTCTATGTGCATTGCACAATCAGTGGTGGACCCTCAGTTTTGTCTATGTGCATTGCACAATCAGTGGTGGACCCTCAGTTTTGTCTATGTGCATTGCACAATCAGTTTAGCTGTTGCTTTCCCATGATTTCCAGAGTCCAGACATCTGCACAGGACTGCTATTGTTAAGAAGGCCTCATTTCTGGCTGAGCTCCCTAGCAAGGCTATTTTAAAGGCCAGGTTCGAACATTACAGACCAGCGTTTGTAGAATCACACCATTCATGAGCTAAACCAATGGTAGCAATCATGCATCCATCGGCCAGCCTTCTGAGGTTGGTAAGGAAGCACGCCCGAGGGGGTGAACTGACTGCCTCTCAGTGAAATAGAACAGAAGTCCTGATGGACCCATCCAACCAGCCTTCCAAAGATGCCCAAATCCAAAGGTGGACACCGCTTAGGCACATTTGGGATGCATTTAACTCTGGAGAGAGTCTGTTAATTGTAGAGGGTCTATAGAATTCAGCCTGACAATAGAAGTGAGGAGCATGAACTAGCATTAGACCATCTGTGTTCAAATCATGGCACCCCCTACTTGTCTTTGTGTAGGATTTCGATAATTTGTTGAACTTCCTCAGTGTACCATTGAGGACACTTGTGATTATCAAATGAGATAATTCATACAAGGCACTTAGCACAAGGCTGGGGGTTTAGTTCGAGTTCAATAACCGTTGGATGAATAAGTGAGACACGGGGGATCGGAAGCATTAGAAGAACACATTTTCTGGATGTATTTCAGCCATAGAGATTCAAGGAACCAGAAACATGCAACACAGAGATTCACTTGGCACATTCAAGCTCATTCAGTAAGTTATGTATTTATTCAATAAATATATGCCTTTTTTGTTTTGTTTTGCTTTTCGTTGTTTGTTTCCATTTGAGTAGAGTTGACATACAATGTTACATTAGTTTCAGGTGTATAACACAGTTATTCAATAAGATTATACATTATGCTATGTTTACCACAAGTGTAGCTACCATCTGTCCCCATACATCACAATTACAATATCGTTGACTACATTCCTTACGCTGTGTCTTTTATTTCTGTGAGGTTTTGATCTTTTATATGCTAAAGTACTGAGTTAGTCAGTGGGCATACAACCATGAATAGGGCATGTGAATAGGGCTTACAGTCTAATGAGAGATAAAGACAATTCAGCATGCTAAGTTTTATGATAGGGGAGAAAAGACATTGCCAGATTTCACTGAATCTAAGATGCCATCATTTGTAAGAGCTATCCTTTTTATGCATCTCTAAGGAAAAAAAAGGTGCCAATTTTAATTTTAATTGATTGTGAGACATCTATTTTAATATATTGATCTATAACTTTCACAGGCTATAAGACATTAACATTACCAGAGCTGTAAAAAATAATAAAAAATAAACCCACAAGTGTTTTAGAAAAATAAATGAAATAAATACATGGGCAAAGAAGAAGAGTTTGACTCCTTATCAGAGTTTCTGTGGACCATAAAAAGAGCAGATTAAGATTAGACTTGAAGACTGGAAAGTAATATATAGTCAATCACTGTAGTGGACATTTGTCTTTGTTTAGCTGCCTTGCAGATAAAGCTCTGTCCTATTTGGGGAAAGACCCCTTTGTGAGAGATGGCTTCACCTCCCACTATAAAAGCCAAGGGTAATCAGTCTGACTGGTAGAAACAGCCCTTGATTCCTTCCAGCGGCTTTCCCCCCATCTTGGATAGGTTTTCCCCTTACACATGAGCACTGCTCTATATGCCCCTGAATTCTTGTGGCACTCTTCACAAGTCCTCAGAGTTTTCTCTGAGTAGCTCTCTCCTCTCCAATTCTTGACCTGCAAACTCTTGTCATCTGGATTTCCCTGAATGAAATATAGCTCTGTTTCCTCAACCCAGGGAGCCCTGTGGCTCTGCCTGGGATCTCCTTCTCGTACTATGCTCTGGAAGCAATCACAACCAATCAGCAGGGACAATGCAGGGGGCACCTATTTCATTTCCCACCTCTTCGAGATGATTCTCTTGGTTTCCTTGATGTCTGGTGTCTGGAAATCCTTTGTCCCATGCATTTTGTTCAGTTTTTGGATGGGAAGTTCTTAAAGTTCCCATTCATCTGTTTTAGCCAGAAGTAGAAATTTCCATTAATTTTATTTTCACTTGAAACACAGAAGTTGTGGATTCTTTTCCCAATCTTTTCATGTAGGACCATCAATCTTTCTTTAAGTTTGATTCTATATACTGGAGTTTCTTGCTGTAAATTAAACTCATCTTGCATGGCCTGTATCTTCTAGTTCCATTTCTTAAAAGTAGAGGCAAGAGGGGAAAATATTTAGAAATCAATCTGAGTATATTAATCTTCCAGACTGAAGGATTATTCTTAGTCCTTACTCTCCACATCGAATTGAATAGCAAGCTTCTTTTCAACTCAGATATTTTTCTATAGCATTCAACTCAGATTTTATAGAAACAATTCACTGTTTCTACATCTTTCATTGATTTTTGTAATATTTAATTACATCATATAATTGCAACAACGGGTACAGAAACAGGCTGGGAAATAAAAGCCACATATCTCTATTAACATGTAATTATCTGGATGATTGCAGAAGTGTTTATGCATGTCAGGGAGAACCGTAGCAGATGGGAACATTTAAGGTGTTGGGTATCAGTCCGTCTGTTTCACTCAGAGTTGAACTTGGGGAGTGGGGGTTATCTCGCCAGTTGGTTAAGTAAAGGTTAAAGAAGCATCTGTACAGATCTTTGCACTCAGCCTGAATGTTGTTAAGTAGATAAGCAAGATGAGAGAGTAGTTGGTATCTTAATGAGGCAAAAGGGGTTTCCGCTGAGTGACAAAAGTATTGTGAGTGTATGTGTGTGTAAATTGTCCCTTTCACCTTGGTCCCTTTGATTTCAACCTGAATTTCCACTTTTTCTCTTCTGATTTATAAGTAGATCACCACCTTTAGCTTGTCTCTGAGATATCTTAAACCACAGGTTGTAACACTTTCTATTCCTTCCAAGTCTGCAGGGTCCTTGTAAGAACACCCTGGAGGAAACTCCCAAGTACTGGAAGATGATGTCTTGCTGAGATAACCCAGTGTTAAGGGAGTTTTCATTCTTGATATTAGTTTGGGCAAGTGCACAGGAGTGGCGAAGGCCTGAGTACTTTGAGCTTTTCTTGCCAGATTCATCCTCCCTCACCTGTTACCAGCTGTTACATGATGCTGGATAAGGGTTTGTTAGCATTTAGAGCTACTAGTGTTTTGGTTGGTTAAGTTATTAACTTCCTTATGTTTTTCTTATAATCTCCTTGCTTTCCACTTGACTTTCCATTTCAAGGCTATAGCTAAGCTTTGTTTTTCCTTGCTTTCAGTATTTTTACCAGGCATTAACCAGAAGCTTTGGTCCTTCCTGTCTTTTGAACAGCAAAATTGGGGCACCTGGGTGGCTCAGTTGGTTAAGTGTCTGCCTTTGGCTCAGGTCATGATCCCAGGATCCTGGGATGGAGCCCTGCATTAGGCTCCCTGCTTAGCAAGAAGTCTGCGTCTCCCTCTTAGCTTGGGCTCTCTCTCTCTCTCTCACTCACTCAGTCTCTCTCTCAAATAAATAAAATCTTAAGAAAAGAAAAGAAAAAGAAACTGCAAAATTGCTTATCCTGGGTGTTTAGTAGGGTATCCAAAGAAGAGACTTCGTATAAAGACAACAAGATACAGAGACAGGCATGAAGCCCATGGGGTTCCAGAGCGGTAGGATGTGACAAGACCTCGGCCCTGGGCCCCAAGAACCAGGTCTGTACACGTAGAAGAGATTTCCTTCAGACTGTAGCATGAAAACAGAGGGATATTGGGCCCCAAACAAAAACTGTGGATACGGACAGTGAGAGGTAGAGCAAAAAGCAAGATGGTCTAAAGATGAGCTGTGTCTCTCTCATTTTCTAGGCACCATGGAATCTTCCTCAATTCTATTGTGATCCCAGGAGGGAAGAGACCATAGTACTGAATACCTATCAGCCCAGTGGACTATGGTCTGGAGTCATATTTACTTTGATTTAAAGACTAGAAAGAGATGGATTCACGTTTGAATTTTTGGGCTAGAATTCAAAACTTCTACAATTTATCTTACAAATACATTTTGAAAATGGGTGTAAAGCATAGTATTAAGTAACTGGGATTGGAAAAAAAATAGTCACTCACTCTATTCTCATGATAGTTTATAGCAAGGTGGGCCAAATGTGGCCCACTGCCTGTTGACAATAAAGTTTTATTGGTACATAGCTATGTCCACTTGTTTATATCACGTCTATGACTCCTTTTGGACTACTACAGAAGAATGAGCTGGTTATGACAGAGATGATATGGCCCACAAAGCTTAAAATATTTACTATCTGGTGGCTCACAAAAAAAGTTTGCCAAAATCTGGTCTATAGACTATAATCAAAGAATCATACACATAAAAGTGTAATGTGCTCTAAGAGAAAGGCACATGGTGTTTAATAAGAGCTAATTCTTATATTGTGGTTGGTTCATGCCTAGCACTGGTCTAAGTATGACACTAACCCATCAAGTCCTCAGAGCAATGCTGTGACATAGATCATACCATGATCCCTGTCTTGCTGGTGAGGAATGGGAGGCACAGAGAAGCTGGTACCTAGGATTCTAAATCACACAGTGTGGCCTTGGAGTCTGGTCTCTCAACATGATGCTATACTATCACATATATTATGGGAATATACAATAGGGAAGAAGTAAAAAGTCAAGGAAGTCAGTAGCGGTGTTTCTCAGGAAGTGATGGCTTCCCATGGTCAAGCCATGGGTACAGGGTGGGGTGGGAAATTGGGACCATTTGCAATTGACAGCAGGTGGGTGGGACAGGACCTTATGGATATTTTAAGGCATTTTATTATTATCCTGTGGGTATTGGGCAGCCACTCAAAGATTTAAATTAAGGTGGACTTTACCTTTGCAGAGATCATTCTGGCTATGGAAAATGGACCAGAAAGAAGAAGAGTAGACATGAAGGAGTGGTCAGGAGGGCATCATCACGGCTCAGGTGAGAGAAGACGCTGCAGGCTTGGACCAGCCTGGTGGGGACATGGGTGATGGTAAGATGCAGTTAGAAGGTAAAATCAGGATTTGAGGATGGACTGACTGTGCATTGGGTGTTGAATTTCTAGACCATTAGCTACTTGAGGGCTGGGGCAGTAACGTTCACATCCCTAAAATCCCAGTGCCTTGCAAATCATGCGGATTCGTTAGCCATTTGGAAAATGGAGTGCACAACTATATTTTATGGCACATTTCTCTTTCTCTTCAGTTACAGGTAAATCTTTGGGATTTGGTGTGCAGCTGCGGCATAGTTTTCTGGGTACTTTCCAGAATCAACAAGCACGACATCCAGGACTGTATAAATGTGGCTCATTTGCTAACTTCCTCACTCCCACAGCGGGCATGCCTGGCTCTGACTCTGACCTCATGTGAAATAAATGACCTAGAGACTTAACAGGGCACTCATGTTTCCCAACGTGCCTTCTCCAAGGGTGACTTCTGGAAGCTGCCCAGGCTAATCAGTGCCCCAGGCTTTTGCCTGACAGAAAAGCACAATATGGGGTAGGCGATGGAAGCTTAAGGAAATGGTGCCCCTGGCTCTGGTTATTTTCTTCCTCTCTGGAAAGAAGAGATTCAGCTATTTGAAAACAAATAAGGAAATTGAAGACCTAGTTCATGGTGATGGGGTTATTTGACAGCAAGGCACTCAGCCTGAAGGGTTTCCTTCATCATGTAGCCAAGGGCTGTGTTAATGCAATTTTGGAGACAGAAACGGTGGAGCTGAAGTGAGCTGTTTCTCTCTGCTTCAGGTCTGCTGATCTGGGAAGCCCAGGGGTTCTGTCCCCTTCAAACTTAATCTTGCCTTCATTCTCCTAGTGGTTGCTCTTCTCAAGGGAGCCAAGGATTTAGTTAATTGACTGGCCCTCTCCGGGAGGAGAGGAAATGGTCTGTCATTCCTGCTGGAGGGAGTCTTTTTGTCTACTGTGTCCTGGCCAGTCTGGGGAGACACAGAGACAGCAGGGTCAGGGGTTAACCTAGTGTGTCCAGCCCACCTCCTCTGTTTCCTAGAGCCCATGGAAGCGGCAATGGTCAAAAAGGCAAGACAGTATTTTTTTTAAATGCCTTTGAACTTCAGGTGTGTGTGTGTGTGTGTGTGTGTAATACAAAATCATGCAAACTTATTTTCCTCCATAACTAGAGGAGTAAGTAATTTGACAGTTTTATAGAATACAGCCTCAAAATGGACCCCAGGGCAATGCATTCGATATTTACAAGTTGCCCACTGGGTTTTTAATGAGAAAGATAGTTTTGCCTTAAATAATTGGTTCAAATGAAAAAAAAAAAAGAGAGAGAGAGATAGAGAGAGCTCTTCTCAGCAAGCAATAATCTGGAGTCACTTTGGGGACCGTTACCTGGTTGTTGTTATGAAGTCAAGCTCAGACTAATGACCCTTCAGACTCTATTGCAGTGACAGACCCATTTTTTTTTTTTTTTTTTTAACTGATGGGAGGAGATCAGGGCCGGTTGAGGAGGCTCAGCATGCACCGACTCCTCTTCGTGCTTTTTTATTTTCAAAATACTTCAGGGGAAATTTCCAGCCCGGTGTGTGGGCACTTAACCACATGAGTCCTATTACCACTGATGAGATTCATGCAGCTTGGCCCATGCACTTCTATTTACCCTGTAATTGAGCAAGTTTTCCCATCATGGAGCTATTAACAGTTGTTTTCTAAGAAAAACAACCAATGCCAATGAACGCACCCTGTTGCCTTTTCCTCTACCTGAAGATATGTGCCCACCCAGAAAACTTCTTTGTCTGGTACCAGATGGCACGTGAGAGACTGAATATATGAACGGATGATGGCTGGGCCCTATAGAAAAAGAGACTCTGACCCACAGTCTGTAGCAGCCTGTCCAGGACACCCAGCCCCCTATCTATAATAAACAGCCCTGGAAGCCAGCTGGCTACAAGTCAGCCTTTCAGCAAGCCAGAGCTCTATCTCTAGGGATGATCCAGGAAGTTAAAGAATTACTACTTAACAATCCATCCCAAATGGCCAGCTTTGTCTCTGCTTCCAACTCAGGACCAACCAGAGTAAGCCACATATGCACCCTAACCAATCACAGAGGATGCTGGGTTCTAAATCGCCTGCCTCCAGCCACCCCAGGCCAGCATCCTCCCATCAGGACAACCCCGGAGACTTCCTCTTTCCTCTACGAAGCTCTGGTATCTTCTGCTTGCCTTTGAATCTCTGCCAAATGCAAGTGATGGTGACTGCTTGTACTCACCCTCCTTGTTATGATGATGGGAGCTGATCCAATGCCTGCAAGATAAGAGGAATTGGGGTGAGTGACATAGGGCTTGCGACGCAGTGTTAGGCTACTATTGACTTTCTGACGATATGTCAGAAGGAGGATCACCCCTTTGACTACAGGTAACTGAAACCACAAAAAGTGAAACCACAGATAAGAAGGGACGACTGTATTATAATGTATTATTATATGAAGAGGCAGTTGAAGTCAATGGAGACAAAAATGTAGGAAAAAATATGGAGGTTTGCCAGGGAGTTAATAGAAATGTTTTTGTGGATATGCTAATGTATGTGGCATTTTTCAGGTTTCTATTACTTTAACTTGTTGTGAAGTCTTTTCTTACTCTAAGTAAATATTTACTTATGTATCTAACTTTTTTTTTGCTATTTAATACAGTATTTATTAGCAATTAGTGTTGGAAAATTATTTCCCTCTACATACAAAAATACAGATTTGATGGTCACTATAGTCATCATCAGTTTTTGATGTCGTGTTCCATGGTTCATTGTTTGCGTATAACACCCAGTACTCTGTGCAATATGTGCCCTCCTTAATACCCACCACCAGGCTAAACCATCCCCAACCCCGCCACCCCTCCCCGCCCCCTGCCAAACCCTTAGTTTGTTTGCTGGAGTCTGTAGTCTCTCATGGTTCATCTTCCCTCTGATTACCCCCCTCCTTCATTTTTCCCTCCCTTCTCCTAATGTTCTCCATGCTATTCCTTATGTTCCACAAATAATTGAAACCATATGTTAATTGTCTTTCTCTGCTTGCTTTATTTCACTCAGCATAATCTCCTCCACTTCCATCGTCTTGATGCAAATAGTGGGTATCCATCCTTTCTGATGGCTGAGTAATATTCCATTGTCTATATGGACCACACCTTCTTTATCCATTTGTCTGTTGAGGGGCATTTTGGCTCCTTCCACAGTTTGGCTATTGTGGACATTGCTGTTATGCACATTGGGGTACAGATGGCCCTTCTTTTCACTACATCTGTATCTTCAGGATACAGTAGTGCAACCAGAAGTGCAATTCAGGTCTTAGGGTAGTTCTGTTTTTAGCTTTTTGAGGAACCTCCATTCTGTTTTCCAGAGTGGCTGCACCAACTTGCATTCCCACCAACAGTGTAAGAGGGTTACCCTTCTCTACAACCTCTTCAATATTTGTTGTTTCTTGCCTTGTCAATTTTTGCCATTCTAATGGGCATAAGTAGTATCTCAGTGTGGTTTTGATTTGAACTTCCCTGATAGCTAATGATGTTGAACATTTTTTCACGTGTCTTTTAGCCATTTGTATGTCTTCTTTGGAGAAATGTCTATTCATGTCTTTAATTATACTTTTAACTTTGAGATCATTGTAGATTCATATGCGGTTATGAGAAATACAGCAGAGAGAGTCTATGTTTCCTTGACCCATTTCCTCCATGGTAACATCTTGCAAAACTTTTTAGTAGTATAGTATCAAAACCAGGTGTGGACACTGATACAGTCCATGTGTAATTTTTTTTATATATGCTGTTTTGTGTCTTTTTCCTAAGGGGTTCCTTTTCCCCCAAGTGTGATAAGTTTCAGGTCCTGCAGAAGCTGGATCTGCCCCCACATCTCTTATGTGTTGGATGCCACTTGGTGCTGGGGAGGGAGCAGTGAAAAAGAAACAAAGTCCCTGGCCTCAGGGAGCTTATATTCTAGTGAGGGACATGGAAGATGAAATAGAGTATGTTGGATGGTAATGAGCATTGTGGAGAAAAATAAAGCAGGGAATATGGCGGACTGGAGTAGCTATTTTCAGAAGAGAGGCTGGAGAAAGAAGGACTCCCAAAGAAGGTAACCAATGTCTGGGCGTGAAGGAGGTAAAAGAGCAAGCCAAGAGGATTTTTCAGGGAGAGAAAAGGGCAGAGTCCCTGAGAGGGAGGGAAAGAGTAAGGTGGGGGTGGTTGGGTTTGAGATTGCAGATAATGGGCATACCAATGGATCAATGGAGCAGGCCCTCATGGGCCCTAGAAGGAAACTGACTTTTGTTCTGAATGAGTTGGGAAGGCATTGAAGGGTTTTGAGTAGATGAATGATGAGATGTGTCTTACATTAAAAAATTTTATTTTATTTAAATTCAGTTAATTAACATATAATGTATCATTAATTTCAGAGGTAGAGTTCATGATTCATCAGTTGCATATAACACTCAGTGCTCATTACATCCCATGCCCTCTCAAGAACCACTTTGGCTGAGCATACCTGGGGTATGAGGCAAAGACCAAAGTGGGATCAGCTAGATAAATTGGGGAGCCCAGGTAAAATGAAAATGCAGAGATCTTATTGAAAGTAGGAAGGGACACCCAGGTGGCTCAGTCGGTTAACATCTGCCTTTGACTCCTGTCCTGGGTTGGAATTTTGGGATCGAGCTTTCCTGCTCAGCTGCAAGTCTGCTTCTCCCTCTCCCTCTATGATCTCTCTTGCTTTCACTCTCTCTCAAATAAATAAATAAAATCTAAAAAATAAAAATAAGTGAAGAAAGCATTTTCTTTCTTCTGTGGTGTCCCTCTTGACCTGTTCCTCTGTGGGCAGTGGTTGGGAGCGAGGTAGCCAAGAAAGTCCCATGAGACAGCAAGAGAAAGAACCACCCACGAGGCTCCAGACCCCAGGTGCCTGTTGCTTTGTCCCACTGGATTTTGCTTAGGAAACACAAAATCGAGGTAAACTTATTAAGAATTCCAAGGCCACTTACACAGAGCAGTGAATTCCAAGCATGGGATTCCTAAGCACAGAGCCCCATGCAAATGCTCTGGTCACACAGCCACCCGTGCAACTGACCCTTAATGGATGAGTGGACAGGATGCAAGGGCAGTCATCCGCAAGAGGGAGCATGGTGGCTTGGGCCGGGTGACAGCAGGGAGAAGGGGAGAATCCAGGATATACTTTGAGGGGAGAATCAATACAGCTTCCTGTCGGATAAATACGGGGAGTGAGAAAAAGCTGACTTGAACCCACCTCCAGAGATTCTGGCCTGAGATCTGGAAGGAAGGAGATACCATCTGCAGAGAGGATGGCTAAGTCAAGAGCCGACCTGGGGGGGAAAAACCACTACTTTGGTTTGGGACTTTTTTTTTTTTTTAAGAGAGAGAGGGAAGGGAGAGGGGCAGAAGGGGAGAGAGAGAAAGAGAGAGAGATAGAGAATCGCAAACAGGCTCCATCCCCAGAGGTGAGCCCCATGTGAGGCTCAGTCTCATGACCCATGAGATCATGACGTGAGTCACAGTCAAGAGTTGGATGCTTAACCGACTGAGCCACCCAGGCACCCCTGGTTTGGGACTTTCTGAGTTTGACTTTGAAGAGGTAGTTATAAATGAGGCTGGCCTTCCAGGGAAGGATGGGGGTTGGCAATATAAATTATGAATCATTGGTATAGAGATAGTATTGAACACTGTGAGATTGATTAAGATTGCCTGGGACGTGCATGTGGGTAAAAAAGGGAAGTCTGAGCCCCTAGGGCCCTTTAGAGCTTAGAGATACTTGAGCAAATGATCCAAACAGGGTGGAATTAAATACACTTTAATTAATTGATATTACGAATTAAATCATGCCGCAGTCACGCTCTCCTGTGAAATAGACAACTTACTGGAAGTTTGATGAAGTACAGTTGCTTCTTCTTCTTCTTTGTCTTTTTAAGATTTATTTATTTATTTGACAGGGAGACAGAGAGAGCACAGGCAGGGGGGGTGGGAGAGGGAGAAGCAGGCTTCCCGCCAAGCAGGGAGCTGGAGGCAGGACTATCCCAGGATCTGGGACCATGACTGGAACTGAAGGCAGATGCTTAACCCACTGAGAGACCTCAGTGCCCCCAAAGTATATCTTCTTTTAGGGTCACTATACATGTGTGAGGGGACCATCTCTCTCTTTCACAGCTGTCCTTCTTCACTGAATAGGTCTGCTCTCTGTGGGGGTCCCAAGCTTAAAAACCAGAACTCAGCCATTGGCCTGCCTTGCTGCTGGAGCACAAGCAAGCGACCGGCTGTGGCCAATCAGATGCACCGGCCGGATACTGCAGGCAGTGAGCAGTGTCTCGAAACAGGCCCTGCATCCAGGGCTTTTGGGTCTGCACCTCCCCGCTCTCCCAAGAGGCAGCAACCCTGCAGTGGTGCTGGCTTCCTAGTGGCTACAGGACTGAGCTCCTGGATGAGAGGAGGCACTGGGGCACCAGGGTGTGAGTTTGCAGAAACGAAGGGGACAGCATCAAGGGCAGAGCTCCCTCATCAGTTCTTGGTATGGCTTTGGGCAGTCTGCAGGATGCTTAACCGTCTGCTGCATTCTCAGCCCCTCCCCACACTAGTTCTTTAATAAGCTTTTATTACAGGATTATTTTTGTGGCTTGCAAACTGCGGACCCCGACTAAGATATTGTCCCTAAACCAGAATCCTCATGATATAAGTGACTTACTTAAAAGCACGCAGGGCCTCACAAAGAAGCACTGTATGAGTGATTTCCCTTGTAATTAATAAATCTCACTTTGGATCTCAAGCCCCATCGGAAGGCTCCTGGATCATGCTTACATTATACAAGTGCTTTATCTCTAAGGAGAAGATTTGGTTTAACGTAAGGTACGGTATTAGCAGCGCCAGAAAAATACTTCCGTCCCACAAAAGAGGTAACTATAATAAGGATCTATGCCCAAGGCTACAGTATTAAAGAGTTCTAATGGGAAGACCTATTATTAATAAGTCATTTCATTGTAAGAACTGCTTACTTTATTCAAACTGCATTGTCTTAAAATCTGGCTATTGTGTCATTTGAAAATAATGAAGTGCCAATCTCAGGACCAATTATATTAAGGCAGTGACACAAGTCAGAGAAGTCTGTGGGCAGCTATCAAGAAAAGCAGGCATTAATGAGTGCCTGAAGAATATATCCTTTTCAGTCCACTGTAGCCCTGCGTAAAAGAGAGGGTTCCATGGGCGTCGTGCAGAAGAAGCAATCACAGCAGACGGAGCGCTGCGTACCAGCTCTGTGTCCTGCCTCTGGCAACTACTATGTGTGAGTGATTTGGCAAAGACATTGGGTTTTTGAAATGATCAGAGCCGATGACATATTTAAGCTCCTTGTGGGACGATGCTTTGCAGAGAGCCATTGCTCAGGAGCTGTTTGTTTTCTTTTTCTCTCTTGCATCCCACTGACTGTAAAACCAGGATGATCTTCATATTACAGATGTTGCAAGACTGCAGCATGGATGTTAGAGTTGAATGCAATTATGTGTGCTTAAGCAATCTTATAATCTAGAAGGTCTTTGTTAGGAAACATGACAAACTTCATATTTTCTTCTGATTTGTTTTGCTGTGTTTTGAAGTAAGAGAATGTGGCAAGTGCTTAAAGTTGCCAGAACGTTTGACAGGTCAGGAAAAAGGAAAGGTCTTTCCCCTTGTTTTGGCAGTGGAGTAGTGATGCAAAGTATTATGGAATGGAAGTCTGAAGAGTGTGGGCTTTGTATTAGTTAAATGTCATTGAATTCATTAAAAGTGATATCCATCCATCAACAGATGAATGGATAAAGAAGATGTGGTGCGCATATGCACACACACACACACACACACACCCACACACACACACTGGACTAGTATGCAGCCATCAAAACCCCCGAAATCTTGCCATTTGCAATGATGTGGATGGAACTAGAGGGCATTATGCTAAGCAAAATAAGTCAATCAGAGAAAGAGAATTATCATATGATCTCTCTGATATGAGGAATTTGAGAGGTAGGGTGGGGGTCATGGGAGGAAGGGAGGGGGGAAAAACCCATTATGAGACTAGGGCGGGAGACAAACCATAAGAGACTTTTAATCTCAGGAAACAGACTGAGGGTTGCTGGAGTGGAGGGGGGTGGGAGGGATGGGGTGGCGGGTGATGGGCATTGGGCAGGGTATGCGCAGGTGAGTGCTGCGAATTGTGTAGGACTGATAATTCACAGACCTGTACCCCTGAAGCATATAATACATTATATGTTAATTTAAAAAAAGTGATATCCAGCCTGTCCAAAGGCATGGTGTGCTGTGTGCAAGAACCATTGGCACATTAGATTCTAGAAGTGTATTTGATTGCTCCTTAAATATCAGGAAATGTGAATTCTCCAAGGATATATTAAGAGTAGCTCTCTTGCAACTTTTGCTGGACCCTGGGATAGAATCAAGATCGCTGTTGGGTGCCTGAGTGGCTCAGTGGGTTAAGCCTCTGCCTTCGGCTCAGGTCATGATCTCAGGTCCTGGGATCGAGTTCCGCATCAGGCTCTCTGCTCAGCGGGGAGCCTGCTTCCCCCTCTCTCTCTCTGCCTGCCTCTCTGCCTACTTGTGATCTCTGTCAAATAAATAAATAAAATCTTAAAAAAAAAAAAAAGAATCAAGATCCCTGTAAAGGCAGCTTAACTGTAACACCAGCTTTTGGCTGTAACATTTTTCTGAAAGTCTGTGAGATATGGTTAGTAAATTAACAAAGCATTTCCTTATGGATCGAGGCCCCAACTTGCAAAAAGAATATTTGGCTGTGAGATTGTTTGCTGGAAAGCAAGGAGTCAAGAGAAAAAAAGGAAACTTTATTGCAAAGTCCAGGGATAAATCTGACTTCAGGAGAGATTTGATCCAGGTTCTCCATGGTACCGGGGAGATGTCCAGATTTCTCTACCTTTCCTTCCTCCCTGCTGGTTCATTGCAAGTGGGATCCCCCGCTTGGGAGCTGCCTGGAAGATAAAGGTGGCCAATATGGATGCAGCATTGTGAATGATGGGGAGACATGGAGGACAAGTAGGTAGATAATGGGCAGGAAGAAGAACATACACAGCCTTGTACACCAAGCACAGAGTTTGGATTTTGTATTAAGAGCAGAGGAAGGTCATTAAAGATTTTGAATCAAGGGAGTAACACGATGTCATGCACAGTTTTAAAAGATCACTCTGATTTTGAGTACAGCATGGTCTTGGAGCAGGGGTGGCCTAGAAGCAGGGAGACATAGATGTGCTTGTAATGGTCCCTCAGGTCTCAGCAGTGGTTGGGTATGGGAGGTGAGAAGAAAATAAAGGAATCAAGAGAAATGTGATTTATCTGTGTCATTTCTTCACACTCCATGTTCTTTCCTGGTATTTATTTTGCCAGGGGCCCCAGAGTTATTACCCAATCATGACCACTTTTTTCATGCTGGTTTTTTCAGCTTTGTTCATTTGAGAGCTCTCAACCCAGTATTACAAAACATAGGAGAGGAAAAAATAAATGATTAATATAGGAAATAAACATTGCTGGCTTAGACCCCCAAAGAATTCAGATCATGGGATTAGCAGAAAAGCATTTTACATACATTTAAGATAAGCAAAACTTTTACAAAACGATTAAAACATGAGAAAAGCACAAGAAAATGAAAAAAAAAATCCAGGCATACTTGAAAAAGAGCCAAACAACTATAAGGAAAGGAAAATAACAGTCATTGATACAAAACATTTCAATGACAGATGAATACAGATCAAACACAGCTGAGCTGGTAAACTGGAAGAAAAAAACAAAACAAGGAAATCATTCTGAAACCATGGTAAGTGTTATAGAGAGGTGGTGGAAGGTTTAGAAGAGGACGAAAGTTGAGAAAGATGAATACATGTGTCATAGCAGTTCTGGAGAAGAGAATGGAAACAATGAAGTAGAGGTGATAATACAAGGAACATGGCTGAGAATTTCCTAGAATTGGTGACAGATATGATTTCTGAGATGTAGGCAGCACAGATCCTAGTAAGTATGATAAATTAAAGTAAATCAATACGTGGGGAATTTTGATACACTGCAGAAACTGAAGGGAAAGAAAAATTAATCAGAGAGAAGCCAGAATATCTTCAAAGGAATAATATATAGCGCACTTCCCAATGGCAATAATGGAAGCCAGAAACACAGTGGAATAAATCAAAGTAAATCTTCACACCCAGCTAGGCTCTATCTGAACTGTAGCAAAATAGAAACAAGCTAGACCATCCAAAACTGGAAGAGCGTACCATTAACAGATCTTCCTCGGTGGTGTTTTTACATAATGTACTTCTGGAGGAGCTGTGAGGCAAGAATGCGTAGTGACACAAAAAGATACCACTTCATATCCATGAAGATGAATGCAAACAAGATACATAATAACGGGTGTTGGTGAGGATGTGGAGAAATTGGAACTCTCATAAGATGCTAGTGGGGTTATAAGATAGTGCGCCCATGTTGGCCAACAGTCTGGCGGTTGGTTCCTCAAAAGATATATAAAGTTAATATATGACCCAGCAATTCTACTCCTCTATCTAAGAACACTGAAAAAAATATGTGCACACAGAAGCTTGTGCATGTAAGTTCATAGCAAGATTATTTGTAATAGCCAAAATATGGAAATGACCCAATGCCCATTGACCGATGGATGGGTAAATAAAATGTGGTCTATCGGTACAATGCAGTATTATTTGAGAATGTTACTGACCCATGCTACAACATAGATGGACCTTGGAAACATTACATGGAGTGAAGGAAGCCAGTCACAAAGACCATATGTTGCAAAATTCCATTTACATGAAATGTCTAGAACAGGCAAATCTAGAGACAGAAATTACTGGTTGCTTAGGGCTGACAGGTTTGAGGGGACTGAGTGTTAATGTGCGTATGATTTCTTTTTGGGGTGATGAAATATTCTAAAGTTGATCGTAGTGAGGATTGCACAACTCTGGGAATGATGCTAAGAACCAGTGAGTTGTCCATTTTGAATGGTTGAATTGTATGACCTGTGAATTATATCTCAATATGAAGAAAGGAAAGAAAAAAGAATGATTAGTAACCAAAGAAACTGATAAATACATGGATAAACAAATCTACTTGCTAAAAACTGAAACTGAAAACAAAGCCATCATTTTTAAAATGGAAGGGTAGACAAGGTTGAAACCATTATGAACCTCAGACTCTATTTAATATCCATATATGATTTTAAACTAACAAAGGGATCAGAAGGGAATAAGTCATGTGATCAATACAAAAGAAAATCAGATTGATAAATTAGTGAGCTAAGGATGCAGCTCAAGAATCACAAAAGAAGAAACCAGGAAACAGAAAGAAGGAAATAAAAAAAAAACAGAAAACAAATACACAAAAAGACAGTACTCAAAGTCAATGCTTGGTTTGCGAAGAGACTAAGAGAATACAAAAAACTTTGTCGATAATGACAGAGGGATCTTTTAACTAATTTAAAAAAAAGACAGCTACAGATAGAACAGAAATTCAATTAATAAGGGAATATTATCAATAATTCTACACTGAGGAGTTATGATGACTACCTATCAGAAATACGTAGTAGCCGCTATACATAGAAAAAGTAGAAGTATTGACGTTAGAGTCAGAACCAAGATATGGCTTCGGGGTCTCACCACTGCCATCAGCAATGTAACGGGCCTCAGCCAGTGTCATTCGACACTAAAAGAAATCAGCCTGTGCAACCGTTGGAAAGACAAAGATGTGTCGTCACTATCAGAAGGGTATATGATTTTCTACCTAGAAAAACCCAGAGAACCAAAACTAAAGAGAGTGAGGGTGTCTGGATAACAAGGTTTCCATCATTGTCTTTGTCATCATTTGATGGAGAGTTGGGGTCTAGAGTTTGTGCTGAAGATGTGATGTTATTATCTCATTTAATCCTCACGAAAAACCCATTGTCCTCATTTCACAAATGAGGAAACATGCTCAGATGGATGCTCACTTCCCTAAATGCACAGAGCTGGTGAGTGCAAGATCTGAGCTTTGAATCCAGGGAACCAACTCCAAAGTCCCTGACCTTCATCACTGACCTCCACCACCTCCAGTCTCCTCCACCAGAAGGACTGGAAAAAAGATGATATTCACACTTGTGAGATGAATCATAAATGCCTCGGAATAAACCAAGCAAGTTATGTGGGACCTAAGTGAAGACAAGTACTAGACGTTATTGAAAGACAAGAAAATCTAAGTGTAGATAAACTCATACCAGTCCATTTGGGTGGGGGCTGCTCATGATTGCAAAGAGGTCATTTCTCCTCAATTAATCTTCAAATTCAGTGCAATCCCAATCAGCACCACCAAAGTTTATTTAAAGAGAATTTGTTAAGCTGACACTAAAGTTCACTTGAAAGAAAAATCCAAAAGCCATAAAAAAATATTTGCAGATGTGACCACATAAAAATAAAGATTTCTGTGTGTCCTTAACCACCATGTGCAGAGCTTAAAAAAAAAAAAAAAAAAAAAGAGGATAGTGTGGGGAAAGCTATTTGCCATACGGAAGACAGGCAAAGAGTTATATCCTTAATAAACTGAGCGCCTACACACTGATATGGAAAAGACAAACAACCTGATAGATAGATTAGATAAATTTATGAACAGCCAATTCAGAGAAAAGGAGATATAAATGGCCAATAAAATATGAAAAGATGCTCACTCCCTAGTAGTCAGGTAAATGGAAATCAGATGATGGAGATTTCAATTTCTGCCTATCAGATCAGCTAGCATTTAGAAGACTTATAGCATCCAGAACCAGCAAAAGCAGAGGAGGTGGACATGCCCCTCATTGCTGATGGAGGTTTAAATTGTTACAACCTTTTTGGAAACTAATCTAGTAGTGTCTGTTAACATTTAATAGGTACATACCCTCTGACCCAGAAATTCCATTTTTGGGAGAATCTGTTCTATAGAAATCAAACCACCAGGGAATAAGGATATGTATGTTATCCCAGCATGGTTATTAATGGAGAAATAATAATCTGGAAGTGATCTAAATGGTTGAATGAGTGATGATTCATTCATACTATTGATAACTACACAGCTGTTAAAGAAGGTTGCATTACATCTGTAGAGAAATCCAAAATATTATTTTTAAATGAAATCAAGTAACCTGTTGAGGAATGATTACAGTAGTTTTGTTAAAGCAAAACCCTGTAACCTATATATAGTACTTTTATATATCTTTGAATATACTTATTTATCTATATGCATAAACATAAAGAAAGTTGTGGGAAGATACTTATAAAACTTACTATTGCTGATCTCAGGATGATGGGATTAGAGCATGGAAAGGAAGATTGTTAATCACCTGTACATAGCTCCATTGTTCTTAACTTGTTACAAGCATGCATTGTTTTTGTACATAAAGAATTTTATAAAATAAATCAAAGGAAAAAACCCTTACTTTCTCAGTATTTTCTGTGCTTTAAAAATATATTTGTTACCATTTTTATTTTTTTCTCCCTCTTTATCTCCAATTCCCACCATGATTGGGAACTTGGCAATTGTGCTATTCACCATGGCCGATCTCTCAGTTATGGCGGTCTTTAAGATGGGAGCCTCTGGAGTTGGTGAAGGACCACCACACATACCACACCATAATACATACCAGACTTAAAATGTATCGTATGAAAGCATCCCAGATTCCTCTAATAAATGGGTTAGTCGTTTTTGAACTTAAGCCTCAAATAAGCCCTGGAATTAATGTCACTCCCTCCAAGTAGTGATTAGCCAAATTCCAGATGAATCCCAAATGTGGTCTCTTGCTCATGATGTCAGAGTTACTAACCCTTTTTAGTCGGGGAAACGCTTACAATGTATTGCAATATGGACATCATCAGCCGCTCAATGGATCATTTAGTTAAGACTTAAGAGGAGGAAATCCTTTGTCGCTCAAGATGGTTGGCTAGAGAGTCACTTGCGCATGGTGGATGGGCTAGCTGAAAAAGAAATCAGGAAGATATTCAGGAAGCATTGCTCTGGAGCATGCTGACTGGCATCTTCCTAACACTTTCTCCCTCAGAAAACTTCCTCCTGGCTCAGAACCCTTGGAGTTAATAACAAGAACTTCCCAGGTCAAGTTCAGTTCTTGCTGAGATTTTCTTTTTTCCCACTGCGGACGACTAAGGGCAATGCCTGGGCTGTGTGAATATCGGTTGTTTCAGGAATGTTTGTGGCTTTGCTGAGTCTCTGAAGGAGCATGAGCTTCCTCAGTAAACTCTTTAATCTGTTAAAGAATTTAAAAAATTGAGGTAAAATGATCAGAACATAAAATTTGCCATATTAGCCCTTTCCAAGTGTATAGATCAGTAGTGTCAAGTATGTTCATATTGTCGGGCAGCCAACTCCCAGACCTTTTCCATCTTGCCAAACTGAAACTCTAGAGCCATTAGACAGTAACTCCCCATTCCTCCTGCCCCAGCCCCCGAGGATCACCACTCTGCTCTCTGTTTCCATGAGTCTCACTGCTACAGATACTTCTCAGCAGCGGGAACTCCTACAGCGGGCGTCTTGGTCTGGCTTGCTTCACTGAGAGTAATGTCCTCAAGTGACATCTGTGTTGTAGCAGGTGTCACAATTTCCCTTCCTTTCGAAGGCTGAATAATAATATTTCATTGTATGTCCAGGAAGGAATTCTAACATTCAAAAGGCTTAGTTAGATAGGAAATGTAAAAATCCACTGTTTTAACCCTAAAAGTGCTTACACTCTTTCTTTCTTTTATTTTCTTCCTCCCCTCCCTCCTCCTCCTTCTCTTTCATTTATTGAGGTTGCCTACTGTATACCTGACTGCTAAAACACAATAAGCTAGCCTCATTGCCCTAGATGTTTTCAGAGGGAGGGGCGATGCTGTAATCCAAGGCAGATGGGTCATTTGAATAATATGTGGATGTAACAAAGTAAGACACATCACCTTAACTTGACCCTCCTTCAGAGCCTATTTCTAAAAATTCCTTAGGGCTCTCTCCTACAAAAGTCTTCCTCTAGCTCACAGAAGATCAAAATGGGCTAAGAATCTGGCCTTTGGTCATTTAGGACTGATATTTGGCTTCTTGTTTTAGGCTGTAAATTTCTACCTCTTACAGAAAGCAGACCCTCTTCCATGGGTTTTAGGTAATATTTGTGGTTTGCAATTTTTGGTCATTTTGAAAACATAAAGGGGAGAGGCTACCAAGGCTCTGGCTAATGTTCTGGTCTAATATTGGCAGACATTTTCATATTCAGTGAAGATAGCAAATCCACAGCGTCACAAGGCTTGCTTCTTGAGGTCAGAGTGTTTAGCGAAACGTTGGGTCAAATCCTTCTCCTTTGTATTTGTGTGGGGTTGAAACTCATTTTACCTTTACTGAGCTCTTTGCTTAGTTCTTGTGGGTCCTATTAGGCTGTGCCCCTCAGGCCCTACTTCGGAGGTGATGAATGAGCAAATTTGACCCTAAAATGAATAACAGGGCAGCAAGGTGGGGACCAACTTCTGTCACCTTGTGCATTTTATTTTCTATCAATAGCTGTGTTATGGTGCACAGGCTCTTGGGTTTCCTGAGGAATGGAGCCATTTTGTAAACAAAACACTGTCATTTTAAGCCATTAGAATGCATTATATGAAGCATAATGGCCAAAGGAGAGCGATCAGAGAGTTGGATGAGACACAGAGTGAAATCATGGGCTCTCTGGCTGCCTTGGGGCTTGACTGCCATAATGAACTCAGCCTTTCTATTACCCATTGTATTAAAAAAAAAAATCTCTGGAGCAAGAGCATATATGCACTTTCTTTCTCTAAGCAGAGGTGAGTTTAACAATTCTGGATCCAAAGTTTTCTATTTCAGTGGAACGTAGTTGTTTTTGGAGTTAAATATTCTGCTCTCAGATGGTATTTTTAAATGCCCCCCCCACCCCCGTAAGAAGACGTTAGCTCCTTAGCTTCTAAGGTGTTGGTGAACAGGTCAAATGGCTGAAGAAGATTGTGTCTCATGTTTTGGACTTGGGTCTGAGTCCATCGTAATTATTTCTTTGTCAGTAGGATAAATGGTTCTGTGGGGGTATCAGCTCTCATACTGAATTCTGGGGGTTGGTCTCATTTCCAGAGGAAGCCGATGCCCAGATAGGATCAGACATGCAAGGATTTCACTAGGGGACATTTGGTGAGAGAGAAAATGGGAAGAATGTAGGGAAAAGCGGGAGAGCATTGGCTTGCCATGTAAACTGGACCCCAGTGAAAAGAAGAGGGAAGGGTGATTGTGTGGAAGCATCAGACACACCCTGCTGTTTAAGGAGGGTTTGTCAGAGTCTTAGAGAGACTTTGGACCAAAGCCAGAGGTCAGAGGAGTCCCACATCTCCCAGGATCCAGGCTGCCTAAGCATCCTCGCTGGCTCATTCCTTGGCCGGTAGACTGATCTTCAAATTCTTAATTCAAGGAAGGATACTAACCTTCCTTAAAAACTTACTTTTATCTCAGTCTCTCTCCCTACCAATGCTTGCTACAATATTTGAAAAATGGTGAACCTTGCAACAGAGGATGGGGAAGATCAGAATCTACAACTCCGTATTTCACAGGGCACCCAAAGAGGATGTGAAAGCAATGCGGGGGTCTGGGTGAATTCCACTCCTGTGCCTGTCATTTCTCTCACCATTTCCCAGTGTTGCAGCCAAGTAGAAGGAAAACAGCACGTGCAGGCTTGGAGAATGTTGGTAATTACGCCCATCACACAAGGAAGCAGAGAGCAGCCTTTGTTCAGTAAATAAACACAATCCAACATTCAATGAATCCTGTTTTTGCAAAATCACAGCATGTGTGTATGGAGCGGGTATGGGGGCAGGTTGTGTTTGAGGCTTTTGAGGCTTTTATGTTCCCATTAGTCACTAGAAATAGGTCATCAGAAAAACCTATTGTTTGAAAAACATGATGTCTTCTTGGAATAGCGAATCCATGTGATGTGAACGGCATGTGTAGGGGGACTCAGAGAAGGGAGAACCAATCTAAAGGTTCTCTCAACTGGCTTAGACTTTGTTAGGGAAAAACCAGGGCTGTGCTTTTTAGATCCCAAGTTTGATCCCTGAGACCCAGTTAGTCATTCTCCCTGCCAGAGTCTTAAGAATGGTCCAGTAAATTCCTGCTTCAGACTTAATTTCTAAAGGGGAAAGGCAGAAGTCAATTTTTTTTTTTTTAAGTGGAGGTATAGAAGACTACATCTTTTATGAACCTTCAAGCATTTTGCTGTATTTGGTGGCCTAGGCAGTTTTCAGTTTGGGAAAGGGCTTCTATTTCCCTTTTGTGTTGTGCCATTCCCTGCTTCTGTGTTGACTGGCCTTTCAGAGCAGATGGGGGTTAAAGCTGGTACCAAGCCTGCAGAGTGGGTCAGTGGGCTGAGCACTGAGCTAAAGCCCATTTTCCACCTGGACAAGGACACAATCCTTCCTAAAATGCGTTACTGTAGTATTTTGGCCATTAAGTCTCGTCACAGTGCAGAGCTTGGGTGAGTAACATTTCCCAGCAGAACTGACTTCTCAGAGAAGATCTTTGCTGAGGTCAGGTTACAAAATGACCATCATGTCATGGTCTCAAAATATTTTGGGGTTGTTTAGAGTTCATTCATAAGCCTGAAGCTCATGCCCAGTGGGATTTCAATCTCATAGGGAATGCCTTCTTTTTGGCAAGAAAACCGTCTTACTATATAAATAAGTGTAACATAATGTTTGGCATATAATGAGCTCTCTATAAATGTTAAGTAAGTGAAGAACATAGACCAAAGGAAAACCAAACAGTAGAATGGAAAAAAATGGACAGAAATATTCTGTCTCTTAAATTCCTACTCTCTTGCTATGGTTTTTACGGGGATATGTGTTTGTTGGAAAATACTGAGTACATTTCCCACAGGCTGACAATGTCTATTTTTTTTTGGTTTTATAATGAAAGCAGAAAGGGAAGTATACAAGAATATTCACAAATATTCCCTGTGATATACATTTATATACATTTTTCCATTCAGTTTTCTTTTTTTAGTATTTTATTTATGTATTAGAGACAGTGAGTGAGCGAGAAAGCATGAGTGGGGGTGGGGGAGGAGCAGAGGGAGAGGGAGAAGCAGACTCCCCACTGAGCAGGAAGCTGGACATGGGGCTCCATCCCAGGACTCTGGGATCATAACCTGAGCCAAAGGCAGAACTTAACTGATTAAGCCACACAGGTGACCCTCCATTCAGTTTAAAAAAAAAAAAAAAAAAAGGCCCTATGAGCAATTATTATTAATCTTGATTCATACGTTAATCAAGGAAGATTCCATCCACAAAATAGAATCCATTCTAGGAAGTTTCAAGGGAAATCATTTAAGGATATTAGATGCTTAAAGAATTGGAAGGACTAGGAGAACGGGTTCTAGGCCTCACCTCTAAGAACAACTCCTGAAATAATGCGAAAACAACCACCAAGTAAGCTACTACCCTGGAGGTTGTCCCTGGAGCTTTGGAGCTCAAGGACATACCATCAAAGTAACAATCCAAGGAGTAAGAAGTAAGGACGGGAAATTGCTTTCTGTTCCTGTTCTCTACACCCACAGAGGTTGTGATCTGCTACCGGAAGGCAGAGGGCAGCCACCATCTTCACTAAGGCTTCTACTTAATCCTCATGCACCTGGAGAATAAGTGTGGGAGAACTATTGTCCTCAACCTCACTCTCCACAACCTTGTTTGCTAGCAGAAATGCAGCCCGTGTGGCAGGGAGATGGCTTCTGCTTCACTTTGGCCTTCTAGATCGACAGGACATCTAAATGATGGGGCCAGACATTCAGCACTTTACCTGAAAAAGTCTGTGTAGAAGGTAGTTTAAGACTTTCCAGCCTCTGTGTTATAGGAAGGCACATCAGGAGCCAAGTCCTCACAGATTTCTTGGGAGGAAATTAAATCTCAGGGGAGCTAAGCAAAATTTTTGCTCTGAGTGAGAAGAGCATTATGGTGAAATGCATGGGCCCTGCAATCTGATGCATGAGGGCTCAAATCTCTGCTCCAGAACTTACGAGCTGTTTGGTCTTAGACAAGATAATTAACGTCTCTAAAGTTTCTGTATGCTAGTTTATAAAGTGGGAATAATACTATCTTCCTCATGGGGTTCAAGTGAGAATTAAATATTATATTTGCAAAGTGCTTAGCATAATGTGTGAAGTCCTACAAGGGTCTAATTCATTGTAGACATAATTAATGAGGTCTGTAGTAAGCAGTAGACACAGGACACTCACCGAGGTGTGTGGTCTTTGTTGTATCTCCCAAGGTAATGGAAATGAGCTAGATCAGTAAATGCTTTGAGGGCCAAAATAAATATTTTCAAGATGAATGTCTTAAACATATTTTTAATGTTACTAGACTTTTAATGTATCTTACTATTATGATTGACTCTAACTATGAGGTATTAAGTCAGATTCCACAAGACCACATAAAAACTATCCTGGTTCTAAGCACACTTTAAATTTATACATTATAGTGGGTTGAATGGTGTCCTTCTAAAATATAGGCTCAAGTCCCAACCCCCAGATCTGTGAATGTAACCGTATTTGGAAGTACAGTCTTTATAGAAGTAGTCAAATTATGACAAGGTTATGCTGGAATAGAGTGGGTCCTATATCTGATGACGGGGGGAGGGGGTTATAAAAGAAAGGAGAGGGAGATTCTGGTACACAGACACAGCCAGAGGGAAGACAGAAGAAATCAGGTGATGTGGCTACAAGCCAAGGAAAGACAAGGATTGCTGGCAAGCACCAGAAACTAGGAAGAGACAAGGAAGGATTCTCCATGATAACCTCTGAAGGGAGTGTGCCCTAAATTCAGAGTAGGTTCTAGAGCAGCAAGTCTACAAAGTTCTGTTGTTTTAAACCACCCAGCTTGCGGGCATCTGTGATGGCAACCCTCCAAGACTAATGCATACATATACCTCATTACATACTAAATGAATTCCCGATAAATTGTGCAAGATTATATTTCTCTACATCTTCCTGACATTTTCAGGGCTATTTCACTTCCAGATTAATAGTGAGTTGGTGGGGCTCAAACAACTTGACATTCTCCTTTCCTTGTATCCCCTCACATCTCTGTCAAGAGCTCAGTAGACTATAAATAGAACATTAAACATAACTAAGGAACATAACTCTTGAAGTGATTCTGTGGTGAACTCTTTACACATAGACACTCATTTATGATTTGTAAATTAAGTCATAGGGTGGAAAGAGCAGCGGACAGAGGGCCAGGAGGCATGGATAATCGTAATCATAGACACCTCTCGTTGAATACACACTGCATTCGAATACCATTCTAGGCAGTTTCTATCACATATTTCTTTTTATCCTTTGAAGTAGGAATTGCAGTGCCATTTTACAAACTAAGATATAGAAGTTCAATGAGGCTGAGAGACTTTCTGAATCAAGATCACACCGCTGGTAGGTGGCAGAGGAAGCTCCAATTTCCAGGCTCTTAGATTCCAATAGTTTTTATTCTCCAGCATTTGAACTGTCATTGGTTTATCTCTCTGATTCCACCCTTACTTATCTGTAAGGTGAATGGGTTTGAGACGCTTTTCTCAAACCACCCTTCTGTGGACAGAGTTCTGAATGAAGATTCGTTTCTCTTTGGGGTCCATAATGACTACCGTATTCGTAGAGATGTCTGAAGGATAAAGACCAGGTGAAGAGTTGAAAGCCTGTGACTGACCTTAGAGCATTTCCAAGGACAGGACAAAATGCCAGGGAACTTGTAACCCCCAGGCCAAGAATGAAAAGATTAATTTGCTCAGTGCTTCTTGCCTGTGCTTCCTTCTCTCTTCCTTTTCTCTATTTTCCCATCATTCTCTTTCCCCACATATTAGCCTTACAAAGGCTATTCCATGGTTTACCTTTCTTTCTCCCACCTTCTCCTTGATGTCTCTTTTCTCTCTTTCCTTTTCACTCCATCCTTACTTAGCCACTCAAAAAATTTAAAGTCTGTCTTTGAATTACAGAGGCAAGATTAGAAAGTTTGAAAAGTTTGGGTATGAAATTAACCTGTGGGTTTTAGCTTGATCGTGTACTTGCATGGAATGGCTTATTAAAAGGAAAATAATAAAAAAAAAAGTGAGGATGTCCCAAATAATAAAGAACATCAGTGAAGAAATGAGAAAAAATAATTTTTGTCCTTATCCTATTATTCACAACGTATATACATTAAGAAATACTCAAACAGTAATCTTGAAAACTATGTCAGAATGTGTGAGCAGATGGGTTAATTTATACTTAATGTGATAATTTATAATTCAGTGACATTTTAGTGGCTGAGAAAATTTTTCTTTCATATGACATCTTTCCTAGAAGGAACCTCAAGTTATATATGATGCTACTATAATCTATTCTTCTTCAGACTAATGGTGGATGGATGTTGGCCTTTCACATTTAGGAAGTAGGCAATACAGGATCTTCTGTGTTGAAAGTTCATGATTATAATCAATATTCTCTTATGTAAGGAGTCTAAGGAAGTGTCTTTATTGTACATTCCTCATGTTGCTGCAACACACTCAGGCCATTGTTTTGACTCTATTACTATAGGAAGGAGGAAAATATGCTTTCAGACAAATTGGAGAGTTAATCTAGTACAAGGGCTATTTATGTTAATACCAATCAACAGGAACAGAGCAATCAGGCTATTGATTTCCAGTGCTGTCAACATTTGCTAATACACAGTTATAAAACTGTAGACTCTGTTCTCTCTCTAAAAGAATGCAAATGTCTTTAGAAGCTCCGGAGTGTTGAATGCTGGAGAATTATAATTAGAATTTTGTTCCCCCAGGAGTGCAAATACCATTCTCAGAAAGTACCGTGGTTCAACGAATGCAGCGATCCCCTGCCTATTGATCATTACTGATCTATTATATCATTAGTTATTCCCCTTAAATACTCTGTCTGCTCCAATTACATTCCTTGCAAAGGTTGAACAGACAGTAGGTAATTGAAAATACCCTACTTGAAATCTCCCCTTGGAGAGAGGTCTGGATCATTTGCCATACGCTCAGCTTCCACTGGCTGCACAAGTGTGCTCTTCATTCAAGTCCTTGAAACCACCTTGCAGCTGCTCTCTCTACCTTCACAGAGTGGTGCAGTACTGCTTGTTAAAGCACAGAGCTGCATTGCCTGTGCCATTGTTAGGAAGTTCTGGCTTAAGGCAAAGAGCATACCTTCCCTTCATGGGTAATTTAACTTAAATAATCACACCCTTCCCCAATATTATATGATTTAGGACCTTCTATTTTTTTTTTTTAAGATGTTGAAGGCCAGGAGACTTATATGTGTTGCCTATTTAAAAGGATATTTTTCTTTTTATTAATCTACGTGTCTTAATAAGTGTTTACTTAGCCAGTTATGATACACAGCGCAAATATAATACAATACACGCCAACCCTCATTTCCTCATTTTGAAGGTACATGGGATTATTGTTGGCAGAGCTTATGGTGTGTATAAATTATTATAAGACTATCTTGAACTCTTTATATAAACTCCAGGAAGCCAAAATTGTTCTGCTCAACATAAATGAATTTAAGTGTAAAAAAAAAATTCCAATTCTAGCTTCTTGGAAAAGCCCACACATCCATAGTCAGTGCTTACTGATGGAATGCCAGCAGGGTGTCTCAGATGTATCACAGCAAGGACCAGAGCAAGGATTGGAAACTGCTCTCCCGTTCTTGTTTTCTATAGCGCCTGGTACAAGGTGCCATATTAAACCTCTCACTGATGGTGAGGATGTATCAATGGGAAGGAATTCTCTAATGGGTGGGATGTCTTAAGCACTTAAGATTGTCGACAGAATGAGAGTTATTTGGAGTGGGCATTTTTTTATTAGGTAGCACTGATGCATTACAGAAATGTGAAGAGCTGCTAAGGATGAGACAGAGGTACTGGAAAACCAAGTGGGAAAAGCAGGGGGTTCTCGTTTGGCTCTGTACAAAAAAGCTCTCATTTCCTATAGCAGGAGGGTAAAGAAAAATGAGGACCAAACCTAGATCATAAGAATATGATGGCTAGACTTTAAAGATGGTCAAAAATCCAACAAGGAAAGATATGTTATGCTAAGTTGCAAAAAATTTGGGACCTGGACACACAACATGGGGAAATCTAGGAAGAAGCCCTTGAGATTTTGACTTCTCAAGTCTTCTCCAACCTTCTGAGCCTGCGGATGTTGCCAATTTTCCCCATAAGAGTAAGCGTCCCTGCTCTCCATATCCACCTCTCCAGTGCTTAGGGATTACTGTTGAGGACCCTTTCTTCCAAGGTGACTTGTCCTCCTTCTCTTCTGAGGACCTGCCTCCATATCTCCTGCTGGACACTAGGCTGATCATTGGCATTAAGGAACAGCTTAAAACATCTGGTGATGTGCTGGGCTCGATAAGAGAATAGCCAGACCATAGTCCAAAGGTGCTGCAAGACCTACCCAGGATATACTAGCAGGAGCCAGGCAGCATGTGTGGGATTGGATCTGAGTGTTTGGATCAAGAGGGCCAAAATATAAAATTGGATAGGTAAGTTTATTGACTTGGTAGTGCTCTCCTGAGATAAAGTATCAATGGGACCAACACTGATGAGGACCCCAAGAAATGGCTTGAAATTGCTACTAGGGTGGCTCCTAGAAGTGTGGATAAAGTTATAACCCATGCCAAATGACATTGAAGTGCCAGAATTGCCAAAGTAGGCAGTGCCAAGGCAGAATTGTCCAGGAAGAAAGGATGAAAAGGCTCAAGGAAGTAGGCAATCAGGAATAGGTATTCTACATATGGTTAGGTGGATGCCCAGATAGTTATGTTCTACAGAAAAACCAATATGACACACTATTTACCAAAGTTACATGGGATATGCTAACGAGAAGAGTGTGAGCATCACGAAACATCCCATGGTGGCTCTCTGCAGGACAGGGCTGGCAGTGAGAGAGGTTAGAGTACAACTTGGTTTGACAATGACAATGAAGATGATGGTCCCCACCAAAATAGTGGTGAGTTGTTGGCACCCCAATAAGGACGGTGCTTTCCATACTCTATCCCAGTATGTATTTTCGGAGAAACCAACCTGTAACTATAAAAGTCTAGGCTCTGTGCAAATGAAATAGCAATAAATAATAAACACTAGACACATCATAATGGAATTCCAGAATATCGAAGAGAAAAAGAAAACCTTAAAAGCTACCTAAGAAAAAAGGGGCTTACAAAAGAACAACAATTAGACTGGCAAAGATCTCATCAGTGACAATCAATGACAGTGACAATAGAATAGCATCTTCAAAGCACGGACGGAAAGTGAATATCAAATGGGAGTTCAGTATCCATTTAATCTCTCATTCAAGCTGAGGACAAAATAAAGACATTTTGAGACAAGCAAAGACAGAGAGATTTTGCCACTCTTAAGATCTGTTGAATGAACTACTAAAAATGTGCTTCAGCAAGAAGGAAATTGAACCCATGAAATAAGTGGGATTCAAGTTCAGTCAGTCATAAATTATTAAACAATAGTAATAAATCTAAATAAGGATAGACTATTCTTTCCTCGCAGCAATTTTAGAGCACATTACCTATGTCAATTCTGCAGTGAGCTACTTAACGTAGAGGGTCTGCCTATAAAATTATTTCCTCTTTGTTATACAGTAACCCTTTTTACAGCCCCAAATACATGCAAATATCCAATTTTTTAAGTGCTATTATAGTATTGGATGGACGTTAAGAAAGATATCTGGAGAAACAGAAAATACCAAGAATGTTGAACATCTGAAGGCTGGGTGATGGGTTTGCACACGTTCACTTCCTAACATCAGCATTCAAACTGGTGTCTTGGCTTAGAGATAGGCTTCTGCAGTAGGTCCTTGGAATTCTGGGATGCTTATAAGAAGTTGAAGGCATGACTGTTAAAGCTAGGAACTCTAAGGTGATATTGTATATATTGTATTTTGAGAGGGTGAAGGGCCCAATATCATCGAATCCCCAGTATGAGTTCTATACATTGACATATGGTATTAGCTTTAATCTGCAACAGAACTGTATAAGGTAGGCATCATTATTACCTTTATCTTATTGATGAAGCAATTGGTATTCAGAGTTTACTTTTTCAGAGTCCCAGCTAGAAAGGGAGAGCAATAAGATTTGAATCTAATTCTCCAGATCCTCTCAATGCCCATGTTGGTCACTAGATGCATCTTCCAAGGCAGATAAGAAGCAGAAAATAGGAATCAACCAACTCCATAGGCACAATATATATTCACAGGGGACTTAAAGATACAGAATTTTTTCCCTCATTTTTCAACCTGTTCATTTCAGCCTCCTTTGCTCTTTTCTCTGCTCCATCTTACATTCTGGTATTTCCCTCAAATGGTCAGTGGTTTACTCGATGTCCCTCAGGGGTGGTTTCATTCCTTTGTTTATCCATCACCTATTAATAAGATGTTTGTTGAAAACTACTATATTCTGGTCATTGTCCTGGGTGATGAGTGTCAAATGACACACAAGACATGGCACTGCCCTATTGTCCAGATAGCTCAATATATCTGAACCCATACCACCTTATATCTCCATCATGGTAAGTAAGTGGTCATTAAATCCTCCCAACTCCAGTGCCCCACCCCCCATATCTCTATTTCCAGTGCCTTCTTTCACGCCCTCTTCACCTACCAAATTCATTACTGTTGTAGCCTCCTCAGTGCCTTCACTACATGATTTCCTCTTAACTTCAGTTCTTCCTGTGCCAGCACAATTATGAGCATTCAACTCTTTGATTTAAGCCCCCTGAACGGAGATTCTTTTTGTATAGGATAAGATCCACATTCCTTCCCATATCACACAGAGCCCTACATAATGAAGTTCTCACCGGGTATACCCCTTGCAACCCTGTCTCTACCTCTTAGCCCCTGAAAACCTACCCCTGTTCCCCTCACTTCAGCCATGGTGTAACGCTTGAGGTCATGCTTCCATGACCTTCCTACTAGCATGCCTTGGGTTTGGAATGATCCTCCCACCCTAAACCAGTAAAATGTAGCACTCTTGAAATGTCAGCAAAATTATCACTTCTGTATGAAGCCTTCCTAGGTTCTTTCAGGAGAATCAACCATTCTCCTTTTCGGATTCCTAAGATTATCTTACATATTTGTCTAATAAGTCCCTCAAAATAATGTATTTGCTTATGTGTCCAAGTTTCTTCCCTTAGATTCCAAACTCTTTACAGACAGGAGTTATGCATTATTCATGCCCACATCTCTAGGTCTTAGCACAGAGTTTTGGCACATCTCCTATCTGTCCAACTCAATTAATACTTGTTGGATGAATTGAATGAATGAAAGATGTGATTTCTAAAGTGTTACTCAGTGTATCCTTGCCATGCTAGAACACTGCTTTGCCCTTCCTGCTTATAAAAATATAAAAATACCCAAATATCTTTTGTAGCTCAGTTCATTTCTCAGTGTTGTGGATCTACTCTGGAAACACAAAGAACCCTCGATCAACTCCAGACTTGAAGCAAGTTCCCTCCTAAATCTATCGTAACAAATGCTGGCCGTTCTTCTTCTGAAACACTCCTGTTTTAGACCCTTAATTTTCTTGTTGGAGTTGGATTGGGTTTCACTTCTCTAACGTTGGAATTTATAATTGAAAATTCTGTTTTCTCTTGAGGCTGGCAAAGCAACAGTGTCCATCTGCTTTCAAAATCCTGAAAATAGAAATAAATAGTAATAGTGAGAAAAATAAATTAGTTTACTGGAAAGCGTGTGAGTATTTTAAAAGTTACTGCTTTGAAGACTTAGTATGCAGAAGTATAAACTCTCAACTTTGGCCTACATATGTACTTGTCTTCCTTTAGAATGCTGAAGTTTTACTACTTAGTTCCACAAATACATTTTTCTATTGTCCAAAGTCTAGGGCTTTTCACTTCTTCTTTTTTCTTTCTTCTTCTTCTTCTTTTTTTTTTTTTGACCAGATGGCAATGTTAAAATGATTTTCAAAGTGAATATTTCAGCTTTCAAAAAATAAAACACAAAAAGGCATGTATGAAAAATTAGGCCCATTTTATTTTGTTCACTATTTTGTTAAACTTATTTTTAGAACATTTCATCAATCTGGACATTTTCACAGATATTTTTATCAGTTCAGCCTGTTCTGTATCACTTACCAGTCTGGTTGCTATGGTGTGACAATGATTTTTTTTTTTTAATTCTTTTCCAAACAAAAAATAACCTTTCAATGACAATGCACTTAGATTTTTAAAAAATGCATCCATCCTCTCTCAGGCTATTTTCAATTATACAAACCAACTGTACTTTAGCTTCAAACTCTCTTTAATCCTCAATGTTATTAGAACAGGATTTGTGTCCTTGGGGACAGAGAATTTTTAATTGAAACCCAAACCCCATAGCACTAACAAAACATTTGTGTGATATGGCAATTTGTAGGTTATTTAAAGGAAGATCAGAGCAAAACCTTGGTTCATTCAAAGCAAGTTAATAAATTCTGGACCCAATTTAGAGATAGGGAAGTAGAAGGAGTCACAATACTAAAATAATACATTTATACATGCACTGTACTAGGCGCTGTTCTAAGGATTTTCTTGCATTGACTCCTATAATCTTTACAATCTCAGGGGTAGGTGCTGCAATAAGGCACCTAGCACATGCAGGAAAGGAAGCACAGAGAGGTTAAATGACTTAATGCTTATGGTTACATCAGTCATAAGTAGTGGAGCCAGATTTGGAAGCCCAATGATTTGGCAGCAGAGTTGGTGCTGAAAGAAAGCCATTTACTACAAGGTATTTGAGAACCTGCAGTGGAGTTGGTGTTAGATTTCTGATTCTCATTCTTGTCTTCTGTTTTTTGGCTACTGTTTTAGTGAGTCACAGGACCCTCCTGATCGATCTCTTCCCAAACCATCTGTCCAGTGACCCAACTCATTTAGCACTTGACTGCGCCCCGATTCCAAACAGGCAGGCCATTCTTGCCAGCTGGACTGTAAATGCTTCAAAGGCAAGGACCCTAAGGGTGGTATAAATCTTCTGGATGCCCAGGGAACTGAGTGCTAGGCTGCGCATTAGCAGGTGCTCAGTGAGGGCCCTATGTCTGAGTGGTAGGTCCAGTCTGTAATAAAATTCCTCTTCTTCTCATCCCCTTTCGTCACCGTGGAGTCCACACAATGTGTAGGGAATAGTCCAGAAGCAAAGCCTAGAACAAAGCTGATCCAGATCCCTCTCTCTGTTCTTCTGCCTCCCTTTGTCATGGCTTGCTGGGCTTAAGGAATAAGGTGACAGAGACCCAGAGTCTCTGGGCCAACTCTTTCTAGTGTTCCTGAAGCTTACTCTGAAGGCTGACTTAGATCAAAACTCCTCCCATGGGATGACTTTAAGACCTTCCCTCTCCTTCTGTTTAAATCACATTCAGAAGATGGGGAACCTGGGTGGCTGAGTTGGTTAAGCATCAGACTCTTGATCTCAGCTCAGGTCTTGATCTCAGGTTTTTCTACTTAAGAAAAAAATAATAATAATAAATCACAGGGACACCTTGGTGGCTCAGTAGGTTAAGCCTCTGCCTTTGGCTCAGGTCATGGTGTCAGGGTCCTGAGATTGAGCCTGGCATTGGGCTCTCTGCTCAGCAGGGAGCCTGCTTCCCCTTTTCTCTCTGCCTGCTGCTCTGCCTACTTGTGATCTCTCTCTCTCTCTCTTTCTCAAACAAATAAGTAAAATCTTAAAAAAAAAAAAAAGCACACACTTGGAGAAAGAGCGAGAGCATGAGCAAATGCAGGCCCATGATGTCTCTCAGCTTTCTGTCTTCCTTGGACCTGACACAGATGTGTGTTATCACTTAGCCTTTAATATATGCTATCACTTAGCCTTTAAGAGCTTCATTTTAGGTAGAGCATCTACAGGTCCAGCCATTGCTCAGAGCAACGAGGTGGCTCAGCAGATAAGCCACAATGTGTGCAAGCTAAAACATGGTGGCTGCTTCCCTTCTGCCTCCAAATCTCCCACAGAAATGTCTCCCTCAGTCCACCCAGACTAGAGAGGAAGGGGATTTCTGAGACATAGATCTCAGTCGCCAAGCAGACCTGTTTCTAGGCCACTACAGTGCTCTTCGCCACATGGGTGTTGGGTGTCACTTGACTCAGCCTGGGCATCTTGGTTTTGAGGAGTCAGTGTCCCAGAAGAAAACATATGGGCTCCAGATGTGCTCTAAAGGTCACGGGATTTGGAGTCAGAAGACCTGGCTTTCCATCTCCATTTTTGGTCTTGTGTTTCCTGGGAAAGTCATCAAAGTATTTATCTGGTGTCCTCACCTCCCTGAGATGCAGATTCAGTATCCATAAAAGGGGAATCATAGCACCTGTTGAGGAAAGGGTTGGCAGACCTACATGGCATCATCCATGAGATGTTTTGTTAATTTCTTGTTGTCTTTAAAACTGAAGACACTAGTGTAAAAAGGATCCTGATTTGTGTAGCTTTTTGATGATGGTATGTACTGGTGCAGTGTATGCCTAGCTTTACAAACCAGCTTTCCTGTTCAGCCAGTTCATGGGCGGAAATATGATGTTCACATGCTCTTTTGAGTAGAAAATGGAAGACAAGGTATAGGAAAGTTTGGGCTCACTCACAGGGCCCTAGGTAGCTTTCCGGCCCTCTCCAGGAGAGACTGAGGATGTCAGTGGTTGGCCATGGGGGTTTCTCCATAAGGCAGCTCCCCACTGGGAAGGTGACCTCTCTCAGAATGGACAATTGTGATAGAGGGTGCCCAAGATAAAGGACACTGTGTCTTCTAACTTCTTCAGAAGTGTCTTCCCGTCACTATTCACCAGAAGTGCATCACCAGGTCCAGTCCCTACTCAAGGGGAGGGCATTACTGAGCTGCACACACAAGGCAGAGGGAGCATGAGGGCTATCTTAGGAGGCTGGCTGCCCAGGGTCAGACAGAATTTAGCCCTGGTCTAAATCTATGAATCTATGAGTTCCAGTTCAGTATTCTTAAAATTTTTCTTCTGCTGTTATTTATTTGAGGAGAAAGTTTTGGCAAATAGTCACAACATTTTCTCCTCTTGCCTTGCTCTTATTCTGAATGTTGACAGCTCAGGGACTTAGACAAATGAATCGAAGTAAGAGAGACAGCTTATCATAGTGATAGAGGGTATGATCTCTGAGGTTCAGATAGTAGGTCCCCATTTATCAGATGAGTTTCTGCAAGTTTCTGAGCCTCAGTTTTCTCAGCTGTAACATGGGAATAAGAAGAGGATCTACCTCATTGGAGAGCACGATGTAAAGGGACCCATAAACCTAGCACATGGGAAGTACTCAATAAATTTCAGAGATACTGTTGATATTCAGATACTGTATTTACTAAATACCTGCTCTCCAGTAACTTTTAGTTTAAAACAGAATCCTAAAAATTCAGCTTTATCTTCTGTTTTATTCCCTCCCCTCCCCTGCTGATTTCAGTATAAAATCATTTTAATTTTCTAATGGAAGGAAAACCAAAAAGCCTCCTCATTAAACTGAAGACCACTCTGCTGTTCTCCAGACAGAACACTGAGATGCTCCTTGAACAGATTTTTCATTCCCTCTTGCTTTCCTGCTGCCCTTGACATTCTGCTGCTCCAGCTATTAGAAGGTTAGAAGGATGTTTATAACTAAGAAGACGAAAGTCCTTTGCACATGGCCTTGAGCTCTCAGAGGAAGAGTGCCTCTGAAATATAACAAATAAATAATAAATAAGCAGTGTTTGGAACAAGCGGCGTAGAACTTTGGTTTCCCTCAGAGGGAACATCCAGGGCTTTGCAGGGGTGGGCTATAGGCTTCTAAATGTTGAGGGAAGTGTCCTCTCCTGTTATGAAAGCATTCCAATATTTTCTCTTATGGTCGGTGGAATATAATGAATTAAAAATTTCATAGGTTGTGTAATTATGTTTTATCGTAATGGAAAAATTGAAGTCCTAATAAAATAGTTTAAAACACAAATTCTCTGACCTGAAAGTGCTCTAAAAATAAAGTCCTTTTTAAAGACACAAAATCTCTTAACAAAGAAATGTTTATGATTACAAACTTTGACCTCAAATGACATGCTAGACATAATGAGTGTAAGTTCTCTCCACATTGGCCATACATTTGTCCCCTGCATTTAGGAGACAGGACACATAATCCCTTACTACGTATATACCAATGATACACCTCTAACTAGGTCAGGGAGACACTATATGTACGTGCTTTAAGCAAGTGTTTCTTTATGATTAAGCTTGAGACATGACATGAATGGTGGGAATTTCGGGAGTGATGGCAGGCTAGAAGGGAAAAGTGCTTTTGATCTGGGAACTTTTCTGTGCCTCTCAATTTATTAAACCATAGACAGAACTGCCAAGGGGACATTCCTGTGGCTCAACACTCTGAGTCTGCTTAAGAGACTCACGAGCTTTGCAGATCTTCCTAGCATTGATTGCATATGATGTGACCTTAAGTTATGCCTTAATATAAGTTCTTGGGACCAGACATTGAGCCTTTAAGCCAGGAACTGCTGATGTTATTGCTAATCTTCACAGCATTAAGTATCTGCATCATTTAGGGCTCCTTGTAGCAAGCAACAGAAACAAACACTGGTTAATTTGATCAAGAAAGGAATTTGTTCTGCTCATGGGAACATGGTAATGGTCAAGAACCCAGACCATCTGGGAGATTTGGGAGCAGGGAATAATAATAGTTTGTCCTGGCAGCCTCTGATATTTCTGGCCTCCGGTTCAAGGTCTTCGAATGATGGTGGGAATAACATGGGGTGTGTGTGTCTGATTGCGCTGGCTTCAGTCTCTTGCTTTCCCTTAGGGTACTCTGATGGACAGGGAGTAGGATAGGCTTTTCTCCACAATGGGGTGAGAGGGAGGTTATTATGAAATGAGTGAGAAGGGATTGCCATGAAGGCCAACATCCAAAGTATCTTCTATAATATTCTCTTAATTTTAAAGTTGAGGAAAGTGGTCGCATTTGTTACTTAGATACCACAGCATGTGTCTTAGTGACAAGTGACATTTGAACTGACAGCAGTTTAATATCCAAGCATCTACTCTGCTCATCCTCCTTCCTTCTGCCAAGTCCTTTCTATGTTACTGAGCATGAAAGCATAAGGGATGACATCCTTCCCCCACCAGGAAGAGCCACAGGCCTATGTTTATAAGACCTTCTGATGTCTTCTGGAGAAACATATGGTTTTGATAGAAATGAATCAACCTCCCTGTGTCTGACCAGCACAGGAGGAAGCAAACAGAAAAGAAGGACCATTTCCTGGAGCTATCTTTCTCTCTCTGGAAATAATCGTTCCAAATAACCAAGCTTTAGGCAGTGTCACTAACCCAGAACACCCAAGGCTAACTACCTAGGATCCTAGTGTAATTCTGAATGTAGAATTAGAGATCTGGACTGATTTTAGGTGTTGGTAGCTACGGGTGGGTGGC
Source organism: Mustela erminea (assembly GCF_009829155.1). Lineage (NCBI taxonomy): Eukaryota > Metazoa > Chordata > Mammalia > Carnivora > Mustelidae > Mustela > Mustela erminea. The sequence continues at coordinate 13,106,728 of NC_045628.1, forward strand.
CAGGTGCTCAAATTTAAGGTGATTTCTTTTCTTTTCTTTTTAATTTTATTTATTTATTTGACAGAGATCACAAGTAGGTGAGGCAGGTGGGGGCTGGGGAGAAGCAGGCTCCCTGCTGAGCAGAGAGCCCGATGCGGGGCTCGGTCCCAGGACACTGGGACCATGACCTGAGCCGAAGGTAGAGGCTTTAAACCACTGAGCCACCCAGGCACCCCTAAGGTGATTTCTTTCCCAATAATCAGCACTGAAGATGTGAGCCATGGCTTAGGCACTTTTAAAATGTGTCTGGACTTAGGACTCAAAAGAAAATGCTATCATGTATTAAAATATAAAGCATACGTAGTTTACAGAATGCTAAAAATTTCTGGTTGAGAGGTCATTTAAATATGGTTATTTCTATTTAGAAGTTACTCAAAACCATTGTCCAATTTTATTAGTCATTTTGTCAAAGGAGATACAGTTCAAGCCAAGACTTTCCTTTCTATTATTAGAGATAAGGTCAGGTACCTAGCACAGTGACTAGTATATAAGAGGTACTCAAAACATGCTTATTCCATTCCCATTGTGAAATCAAGTAAATTTTAATTAATCATTGTTCATATACCTCAATATTCTTAGTCATTTAACATTTATGAACTACCTACCAGGGGACAATCATATATCTTTCTACTCCAAATCCATCAGTGCTTGCTATCACCTCCAAATGCTTTGCTACTCAAAGTGTGGTCCATGAACCACCACCACCAGCGGCAGCAGCAGCAGCAGCAGCAGCAAACCTGGGAGTTTGTTAGAAACAGAGCTGTCAGGCCCTCACCAGACTTCCTGAATTAGAGTCAGATCTCAATGTAATTTGTATATATGCTAAAGTTTGAGAAGCCCTGACCCACTGGATCATGTTCCCATTCCTTATCATAAAATAAGATCTTGCTCTTGACTCTTTTACTTCCATTCCTGCTGTTCCCCTCCTTGGGATTTGAACTGACATTCCTGAGACCCACAGAGTTGTTTCCTATCTCTGGGCTTCTCCCATGTTATTCTCTAGGTCTCTCTCTCTCTCTCTCTCTCTCTTTTGTCTTACAAGACCTAAGCTTTCTTTAAGACAAGCATACATGCCATTTGTTCATTTATACACTTATGCATTCATTCTCTATGTATTTATTGATTAACTACTATATGCCAAGAACCAGGCTCAGGCATCCTTTTCTAAAAAAGCCCCCACTGAGATGGGTGGCCCTCCTCTCTGCACTCTGATGTGCCAGGTATAATTCCATCATTGATGTATAATGCTATGTTAAGACTTACTGTTGATTTTGGCCTTTGGGGCCAAGGAGTCTGCTATAGTTCTCTTTGTTTGCCCTGCCTCTGGCCTAGTTCCTGGTTGTCAGTGGAGGCTCGGGCAGTGTTTGGTTGGCATGAACTGTTGCACTTCGAGGAACCAGTAATTGGGCCAGGACCACAGCAGGTGATCTCTGAGGCTGTTCATGACCCAATTGAGAATGCTCTTGGCCCAGACACTCTCGCCAGCCATCTGCCAGGGCGGTGCTTCTCTCTAATTTACTCGAAGGCCCTGTCTTGGCTGGTGGCTATAGTGATGTAATCCCATGCTCACCTACACATTGAACAGATCTGGTTGCTGAGAGTGTCACGGGCAAGAAGAACTCAGCACAGAGACTGGAGAAGTTGATCACTATGGGCGGCCAGCCTGGGTCTGTGGCTGTGGTCTCTTCCCCAGGCCTCTCCCAACTATAATAATATTGCCCATGGCCTGAGGGTGTCTTCTTATGAATTACTGAGAGAGTCAAGTTTCCTACTGGTTCTCTACCCCATGGAGAGGCAAGCTTGCGGGCAGGTCCAACAGTGGTGACCAGTTAAGGGATGCCATCTTTGTTGGGAGTTGAGAGGTAGTCACCAGAGAGTAATAACAGCAAGGCCTTTACTGTAATGAGAAGGGAACAGTGGAGGGCCATCACATAAGTGATAAAGAATCATGGAACCAAATAGATCATATAGTAAATGAGAGCTGGAAGAAGCTAGTCAAAACATGGGCTTTGGAGCCAGGAGGGCTGGATCCAGAACCCTAGCTCTGATTCTTGGAGATGCAAGAGCTTGGCCCAATTGTCAATTTTCTATGTCGCAGTCTCCCCTGCTATAAAGTGAGAAGAGTAATAGTACCTACGTTATGGAGATTAAACAACTTATTACTCATAAAGACTTATAATAAATAGTGCCCTCGCACCAGAAGCTTTATATTGTTTAACAAATAGAAAATATCGAATCACTTGAAAATAAAATTCAGTGCCTCCTTCTCTTTCCATCTGTGTGAGCCTTCCCACCAGTAAATGCATTTGCCCACTTCCCAGTATTTCCCTTGGTATACAGTGGGAGTGTGTACATCTTTAAGCCCGAGCAAGGCTTAAAAAAACGAACAAAAGGAAAACAGCTGCTTTGTTTTTGAAAAGATTTGCCAAGCTCACATAGTTAAATTTAATGGCTGGGTGTTTTAAACCCTGGAGAACAATGTAATTTGTGTCATCACCGCTACAAAGGATGACTCTGGTGAGGGTTTCATTTTGGTTGCCTGAACGCTGAACTTGAACAAAAGAAGCAAAAACAAACACAAATACAGTAATGGGAAAACTCTAATTAGGCTTTGGGAAAAGATGGTCCGGTCCTCATGTCTTTACGGAGCAGGACAAAAATAACACAGGCACCTGCAAAGTTATTTTTCTCACCAAATATTTCCATTTTTTAGGTAATATTCTGTGATGGAGTATTTCTGATTCCAGCACATGGGAGGGGGCTGGAGAAGGGTGTGGGATACCACTCTCTGAACATCTGTGTGAGCTTTACCTGTAGTGTCTCTTTTAATCCTCCCAAATGTCTGTGAAGAGGATATTTTCCCCATTTTACAAAAGAACACTGAGACTCAAAGAGGTTAAGTAACTTAACCAAGTCCATACAGCCATCTGGGCTACATCTGCCTGACCCTTATACCTGTGCCTACATCAAAATCTGTCTGTTCGATTTTAGTGGGAATGAAATACTTATATTTGAATCTCTTCCATGTAGTCACCGGAACCAAATATTAAATGCCTGTGAGGTTCAGAAATAATGTTTGATTTTTCTTCATGCAAGATAGAGAGAGTATTTTGATAGTAATCATGGCAGAGGATCTGATGACAATGACGGGGACCACTATGGAAGACAGTAGTCAATCAATGAATTCATATTGGTTTGGAAGCCTCAATATCTACATGGTGGCATAAGATATCCCAATGACTTGACAAAAATGAGTATCTTGTGATAAAATTCAAAGAGATACTGATGATTAAGGGAGCTCTCTCGCAAAGGGACTTGGCTGGGGTATAGTACTTCTAATTGATAGAAGAGAGAGAAGATCTTGGATTATAGGAAGGAGTAAGGAATCTTGCTGCTTTCCTCATCAAGGGCACTATTCCACTACATCACTTATGACCAAGAGGCCCAAGGACATGTGAGGGGTCAGGGGGGGAGAGAGAAAGAGAGAATAGAGAATGTTACTATTTGTAACACATGATTGTCCTTACTATTATTTTCTAGGTCAAAAAATTGTTTAGTCCAGAGAAGGCAGGAAACACTTTCATTTCTCTTCTTGACATTGAGTTGAGCAATTGTGCCTGCAAGTCCATTGCAGAGCCCTTCCCTTTAGCTGTTGTCATTGTTGATGAACGTAACAACATCTGTGTGTGTATGCACGTGTGTGTGTGTGTGTGTGTGTGTGTGTTTGTATGTTTGTGTTTAAAATGGGTCCGAGGGCATCAATGACAGAAGACCTAGAACCTCACTATAGAATAGTCCTTGGGTCTGATGCTGTACACCCTTCTTATTGATGCCACTTCAGCAGCCCTCTGGTGGGGTCTTCAAGGCTCCTGGGATATTGAAATGAGAAGTGCTCAGAGTTCGGAAAACGTGGGGTTGGTCCTGACATAGTCCCACCTGCTCTATGATTTTGAGCAAATTATTGGGGGGAAGAGGTGGATTAATATATGTAAAAATACATTTTTGAATGAGAAAGCATTATACAATTGCTGAACACTTATCAACAGATTGCCAATATGTATCATAGCAGATCCCAATTGGACTTTTCTCTGTCATCTCCTTTTTCCACCAGGGTTTTTATCATGCTTCTCCAAACATCTAGGAAAATAGAGAACTGTTTTCTGGCTAACTTGGATCTCCCTATGGGAAATCAACTGAGGGCTGCATTTTGGTAGTTGGAATGAAATTAGTTGAATTTTCTTCACAAGTCACTGTAGATAAAAAATAAGAAAGATGTTTGTTGACTCTGTTGGAGGAAAATCAGACAACTAGGCTGATCGGTTACCTGCCTTCTTCTCTATCCCTAATCAATCCTCCCAATTTTCACAGCAGATATTTCACTCTTCTTTCTCCTCACACTTCCTCAGTCCTTCCCCATCCTCTGCAGGTGCTTACCCCTTCCATTATTGAAAATAGAAGCCATCAGACAAATCCCCCACCTCCAACTTCTAAATTCTAATCCTACAAACTCTCCCATACCCACCTCGTCTCTTCCTTCTTAGAATAAATAAATCCAGTAAAAAAGTCTCCTTTCTATAGTCTAAGTTTCTCTTGTTCACCTCTTGCTCTTGCTCACCTACCCAAAGAACCTCATTATACCCATGATGCATCAATTCTCTCACCTTTATCTTTAACTTCTATTCTCCTTAATAGATAGTTCCCACAAGCATCCAATTGCTAAATACTAGCATCTTCCCTCTTAAGGTACAAACAAAAGTCACCCCACCAATAGAGCAGTTCTTGTAGCTTTGTCACAGTTCTCCTGCTTCTTCTGGCCAAATTTCTTGAAAGCATTCCTTCTTGTCTCTGCTTCCATGCCACCTGCACACCCCACAGTGCTCTGCTACGGGGCTCTGCTAACCCTCCTCTGGCTTGGGTCAGTGATGCTCTTGCTCTATTTTCCATAGACAATTTCAAGCTCTTATCTTGATGCTCAGCAACTTTTGACACTTTCACTCACCTTTTGAAACATTCTTGTCCTTATATTTTGTGACACTACACTCTTCTTGGCCAGCCCACCATAGTATCCTTTGAGGATCCCATTCCTCTGCCTGTCCCTTTCTTAAGCCCTTTATGCCCACCGCGACCTTCTCCCTCATCTTGTCCAGCCCCTCGGCCTCAGTTACAATCTAAATGTTGTATGTAGCTCCCAAACCCTTGTGTCTGTCTAGTCGAGCTCTCTCCTTGGACGCCCCCACCCGCAATCCTCTGCATCAAAGAACCTGCTGGTCTTTACCCAACATACCTAAAACAACACTAAGCATCTATTTCCTAATATTTGTTCAGAAACACTTCCAAGCCTTTCCCAACACTCTCAAAATGAAATCAAGGCTCTGTATGCCTTTCAAGAACCTTCAGATTTTGTGATCCTACTACTTAAGTCTTGGGACTGTGATGCTTTGCACTCTAGCTGTTTTGACTATGGTTCCTACAACCACATTCCCTCTTCCATTTCTGTGTGTTTGCCTGGGCCAGTCCTTCCACCTGCAACACTTTTCTGTAAGCTACCCTGTTTAGTTACTAACTCCTCCTCATCCATTAGGTTTCTTCTGCATCATCCTTCCAGAAGCTGATTAGAAGAGTCTCCAATGTACACCAAACTTCCCCCTTATAAACTATTTACTATTAAAAACAACAACAACAACAATACGTTAGGGTACTACCAGCAGTTACAAACCAAGTGTTTAGTGGCTCTCCTTCTTACTTACTTCCCACCTGCCATTCTCCCCTCTACCCTTTTGTGGCACTCTATTTCAAATATTCTTTTATACCTCTCTGTCCATTAGATCATGAGCTGTTGGGGTGGTACTGGAAATTTGAAGCAATCAATACATACTTTGTTGAATTCCACTGACCTGAAAAAAAAGTGGGTATACCTCCAAAATAGTACATTATTTACGTGGGTATTCTTTACTACAATTTATGTAGCCATTCTCCTATTTGTAGACATTTAGGTTTTTGTTGTTGTTTACTGTTTATAGCACTGAATAATGCTGTGACAAAGATTGTTGTTATTAAAGCTTATTTGTGTTGTTTCAGGCTCTTTACATAGGTTTGAGTCCTAAAAGTAGAGTTACTCAGGCAAAAGGGATGATAACTTTAAATTTTTTATTTAAATTTAATTAACTAACATGTAGTACATCATTAGTTTCAGATGTAGTGTTCAATAATTTATCAGTTGTGCTTAACACCCAGTGCTCATCACAAAAAGTATGATAATTTTAAGGATGTCAACATGCATTATCAGGTTGTTTTCCAAAATCATCGAACAATTAAAATTCCCAGTTTTGTGACTCTTTTACAGACTATATTTTAAAACTTTATATAGCATGAATACACAACTAAAAAACACTGCAAGACCTGTCTGAGCCTATCATTTCCCTTCTCTAAATACACTGCCTAAGTGTGGAGACCTTGAGGAGCTGGAATCATGCAGACTTGAAAAGAAAAGGAAAAAGAAAGGACATTCAAAAGGCTCTGCACAGGTAGTGCAATCTACCAGGCAGGTTGTTTCAAAGTGCCAACTATAGGTCCTGGGGATTTTTAAATTTTAGTCTTTGTTCATGTCCTTCTCAGTGAGCTCAGCATGTAATATTGATTGTTAATACTATATGCTAAAGGTTATGAGGCAATGTATAGATAAAGCAAAAGAAGACTTCTTTGGAGTAATTTCATTGTCATTAGAGTGACAGTGCTTCTTGGACCAATTATAAAAAGCCAATATCTCTTTGTTGGGTCATTTATTACGAGTCACAATAGCCCTCGTCACTTGCGGTGTTGGAATGTTGAGAGCTGTAAATGCATAATATTGATGGGGAAATACACAGCTCCCCCAAGTTGTGACTATTTATTTGGTTCTTGTTCAAATGCGTTGTCTCTTGTGAGTAACCATTCAGCTGATCCAACAGCTAGCCATTTGCCCTGGGTGCTCTGACCCAGGTTGGCCCCACAGGCCCTTCTGTCATGTAATGGGGGCTGCAGACTAAGTGTCTCATTGGCTTACTTGTGAGTTCCAGCCTCATTGTCTGCAGGAAGAGAGGAGGATGGAGATGGTCAAATAGACAGGGGAGGCTGGTAGAGGGGAAGTGAGTAGAGGGGTTATTTAGACAGAAATAATGACTAGAGAGTAAACCATGGAGACGGTCAAGATGAGTGTTCTCCCAGAGGAGGATGAGAGGGCTCTGAACCATGTCAGTGATAACAAGGTTAGAAAGAGAAGGGCTAATATGGAACCATCTGAACACGATTTGTGTCTATACCAGGCCAATTATTTTGAAATAAAATCAATTCAACTCAATAAATATTTTTTTCCAAGTGTCAAGACTGTGCCAAGAATCTGATGAGACTACAGCTCTGCCTCTCAGAGAGCTCATAGTTTCCTAAGGGAGATAAATTATAAACCAATCAAAATAGCATGCATTAATTCAGAGGCAAGGAAGTAACCAGAAAGTGGGAATATGTGCCTGTCACGGCGGGGGGGGGGGGGGGGCAGGTTTTCTCAATAGTTACTTTCTTTTTCTTTTTTTTTTTTTTAAATTTTATTTATTTATTTGACAGACAGAAATCACAAGTAGACAGGCAGGCAGAAAGAGAGGGGGAAGCGGGCTCCCTGCTGAGCAGAGAGTCCTACATGGGTCTCGATCCCAGGACCCTGGGATCATGACCTGAGCCGAAGGCAGAGGCTTTAACCCACTGAGCCACCTAGACACCCCTCAATAGTTATTTTCTAGGTCATCAAATGGACAAGTGGGGAAAATGAGCTTTTGCAAAGGCATAGAGGAAAAATACACTATGAGTTATTTGGGAACTATAAGCAGTGTGGCTTTGCTAAGGAGTAAATGCACTGCGGATTATTAAGATATTAGTAGGTAGGAGTCTGGGGAAGTTTCCCCAGATAGACTGATAAAGGGCCTTGTAAGCCCCTTTATGTGAAAGTGAAAGACACCTGGCACTGATATTCTGGAACTGTCAGTCTCCCTGCGGAGCCTTGGACAAGTTCTGTCAAATGTTATTTTCTCAGTTTTATAAAACACTGTAGTAAGTGTATCTGCTTCATCAATTCATTGTGAGGATTAAATGAGAAAATGCCTGAATATACTGTGTATCACCACCATCATTACTACCATCACCATTGTCACCATCACCATCATCACCGTCATCACCACCATGACCATCATCACCACCATTATCACCATCACCATCACCATCATTATTACCATCATCATCACCATTATCACCATCATCACCACCATCATCATCACCATCACCAGCATCATCATCACCATCACCAGCATCATCATTACCATCATGGTCACCGTCACCACTGTCACTGTCATCATCATCATCATCACCATCATCACTATCATCACCGCCATCACCATCACCATCATTATTACCATCATCATCACCATCATCACCATCATATCACCATCACCAGCATCATCATTACCATCACGGTCACCATCACCACCGTCACTGTCATCATCATCATCATCATCACCATGACCATCATCACCAACATCATCATAGTTCTACTACCGGTTTGGTTTCAAGGCTGAGGATGATTTTAAAGGGATAAGGGAAAACAGTAAAGATAATCAGTAACAGATTTATTGCAGTAGTCCGGATATGAGGTGATGAAGCTGACAAGTAGGGGAAGGCTGATCCGAGAAATACACAGGAATTAAAATCAACTGCTGTTAATGAATGTAAAGACAGGAGTAGAGGGTGGCCTTCATCGTTTTGGTTTAGAAGACCAGGGCAAGGACAGCATCACCATAGTAAGTAAAGCAGAAAGAAGATAAATTAAATGTTCTTAAATGCCCTGTCTGATTTAATCATAATGATAACAATAGCTAACATTTTACATAGACTTTACCATGTGCCACATACTGGGCTAAGCACTCCACATATTATAACTCACATATTATTGCTGCACCTGACAACTAATCACAACAGATAATATTAATATTCCAATTTCCCAGATGAAACCAAAGCCCACAGAGGTTAGGTAATTTGCCTAATGTGGAAAAACCATGTTATCTCCTTGCTGTTACCTGTCTTATTCTTTACCTTTTCTGGCTATACCTTTGCAGTTTTTCCCTTTCATTGTAGTAGGTTTTTTTTTTTTTTTTTTTTTTTTTTAAAGATTTTATTTATTTATTTGACAGAGAGAGATCACAGTAGGAGAGAGGAAGGGAAGAGATCACAGAGAGAGAGGAAGGGAAGCAGGCCCCCCGCTGAGCAGAGAGCCCGATGCGGGACTCGATCCCAGGACCCTGAGATCATGACCTGAGCCGAAGGCAGCGGTTTAACCCACTGAGCCACCCAGGCGCCCCATTGTAGTAGGTTTTTGGGAGAGAAAGATGCTAAACATCTTCAACCTGCCTTTTTTTTTTTTTTTTTCCTCTCAACTCCTAAGAGGCAGAGTGACATTTTGAACATAGTTCAAGTCCCCACTCTTGACTCCTGCACTACACTTCCTCCTGGGGGCGCTCCGGGAGGAGATTTCCAGCTATTGGTCATATGGTCCTGGAGTTTCAGCAGAAAAGTGTGGCCTCGTTATAGATCTGTATCCATATGCTGCCAGCCAATGCACTGATGGGAGCAAAACTATGGGAATAGATGGAGGTACAGACCGGAAAGACCAAGGAATGAAGAAGGACCAGCACACAAGGGTGGGCAGAAGGAGTAGATTCACAAATAAGACTGCTGCAGGAGAAACAGAAGTGAGATAGGAAATGTGGGACAGAACGAATGTGTTAAGGATACTAGCCCAGGGGAGAACTTTAAATGAGGCATCTTGTCAGCATGACCCCACACTACAGAGATGCCAGAGGGGATTATATCCAAGAGAGAGAGGGAGAGCCAGAGAGACTGAGAAAAGCCTCATATTCAAAATTAAAGGTCTAGTGACCTTGGCCAGGGAAGTCTTCCATCCAGGGGTGGTGCAATCCAGACTCGAATGGGCTGGACGTATCCAGTTGCATGAGTAAGTGCTAATGTCAAAAATAGGCATTTGTGAGAAATTACTGATGAACTGAATGAAGGGTGGGGATTTCGCTCATCATTATTGTCTCTAACCAGCAAGTTATAGGAATTCTGCTTGCATTAAATGGTTTTAGTATTTACCATTTAATTTCATTAAGCTCATTTATTAGTTCCCTATCAGAGACATATTCAAAGTACAAAATATTAACATATCACTGTCTCCTTGTTTTGTTTCTGCTTCACTCCAGGGGTCATGAAAGGCAATAAGGACATATTGTAGGTCTTATAGATCTTGATATTCAATAGTTTATAATCAGATGCTGTATCCATAGCCCCTAATGACCATAAATAAGATAATCCTAGAAGTATGACAGACATGAAGTAGATCTAGCATCTGTTGCCTTCCACATTTATTTGCTGAATGAATTTGTGAACCTAGTCCAACCATCTGTTTTCCATCAGGAAGCCACAGGGAACACAGGAATAAGATCTTAAATCCAGGCCTGTGGATTATTTGAAAGCCTATTCTAATATCTAATCTCCTGAACCATTAGAAAGTTCCTCTTTCAATTTCATTTTATCATTGTTTTCAAACAATTTTCTCTAGACAGGCTTTCAAGAGAGGGCTAGAAGTCAGGCTTCTGCCTGAGGAGTAGGTTGCTCCTGGTCCCCATTTCTCTGGATTCCCAGATAGATGCCTTCAGCCCACCCCTGACCCCTGCCTCAGTTTCTCCCCTGTGCATGGCGTGTTTTCAGTCCTCACTTGTGCAGAGTGAGTGGGCTGTCCTCTCCACAGTGACAGCTCTCAAGATGACAGCACCCTCTCCTTTGCTAAATCAATCCCCAAGTCTTCATTTTTCATTTGCATTTGAAAAAAAAAGACATTTTATCTCCTTAATGTCACCTGTCCTATTCTTCTTGTTTGCTGGCTGCACCTTTGCATTTTTCCCCTTACCTTAGAGTAGGTTCTTGGTAGAGAAAGATGGTAAACACCTTCAACCTGCCATTTTTCTTCTCTTTCAACTCCCGATTAACAAGATTTGCTTGCATTTTTTGAGAGTCACAGAAGGGTTATAAATTATCATAAGTGCTACAGAGTCTTCCTATCTTTAGGTAAGCATAGCCACAGGGATGCCCCTCGAGCAGCTGACTGGTTAGAGTGTATCTTTCCAAAGAAGTATTGTGCCTCTGGTTTAGAAGTTGAGCTGGTGGTTGCTGGCAGGTCTGGAGGGAAGAAGAAAGACCAGACTGAGGACCGCCCTGCCCCCTGTGCCTGGTGGGGAGGGGCTGTTCTTCAGACAAGGGGTTTTACATCTCAGCGGGAAGGTCCCAGGCTAAACACTTAATCCCTACTGACCCAGTCAAGGAGAAAGAAAAGCAGATATATCTTCCAAGTCTTCCACTGCCTGTCAGTTGTCCACCACCCCTGATACCCAGGAGCGGGACTTACATTTTTGTTGCTAAAGAAACTCAAGTTACCTAAGTAAGAAAAGAAAATAACAAATCCTCTCCATGGACATTACAGCTTGAACAACTAGATTACATGGATCTACTGAGGCAGAATTAATGGAAAAACAGACTAGAGATTTGATGAAAATGAAAGAGTCTTAAGGAGATAAGAGAATGTAAAAAGATGTTGGGAACTTTTAAAAAAGCCCCAGATCACACATCCACATTGAAAGTTAGGAGGTGAACATCAGGACGATCAAACTGACTGCCCAAAAGATCGAGTGCAATTGAGTGCACTCTGCAATACGGAGCCAAAGCACAAAGAAATGAAAACCATGGGGTTTCTGGAGGGGAGGGAGTGGGAGAGAGGGGGTGGCTGGTTAATGGACACTGGGAAGGGTATGTGCTATGGTGAGTACTGTGAATTGTGTAAGACTGATGATTCACAGACCTGTACCCCTGAAACAAATAATACATTATATGATAATAGATAGATAGATAGATAGATAGAAAACCATGGATGAAAAGACAAAAGACATGGAGACACCGAGGATCTAAGTTATGGAGAAAAATATGAGGAGCATATAGAAAATAAATACAGAGCAAATAACAATAGATAAAACCTCCTTGTACTGAACAAATTCTTGCTTTTTCAGATTGAAAGGGTTTGATTAACACCAGGAAGTGTTTCTGATAATGACGTATTAGATCCATCCAAGTGAATCTTCTGAAACTCAAAAAGAAAAAGTAGTAAACTTCCCAATGCTAAAAAAAAAAAGAAGAAAGGCTGTTGCATAAAGAGTATTAGACCAGTCTCAGACTTCTTATTTGCAGCACGGGAAGTTAAAAAACAGTAAAGTTCACTTAGGAAAGTTTGAGAGAAATGGAGTCACCGTGTCATACTTGTTGAGAACTTAAGTGTGAAACTTCCAAATATTTAAATTAGATTCTGCTTACTGTATATGTTACAAAATTTCCCAGACCTGCTCTTATACTGAAAACAGATTCTTCTCCATATTCATATATATGTATATATTCATATATATGTGTGTGTGTGTGTGTGTGTATATCTGACATGACAAATGTGATAGTAACAAAAGAAGTCCTATCCCTGTTAGGGACTGAATGTATTTTCCCTGAAATTCCTATGTGGAAGTTCTAAGCCCCATTGTGAGAGTGTTTAGTGATGGCAACTTTGGGTGGCGATTGAGGTTAAGATTAGACCATGAGGCTGGGACCCTCATGAGGTAAGAGTGGACTTAAAAGAGGAAGAGAGAGATGTCTCTCTCTCTCCCTTGCAGCCAAACTGAGGAAAGGCCATCTGATGACAAGGTAAGAAACCAGCCATCTGCAAGCTAAGGAGAGAGCTCTCACTAGAACTCCATTGATTGCACCTGGGTCTTAGACTTCCCAGCCTCCAGAACTGTGAGAAAATAAATTTCTATTGTTTCAGCCACTCAGTCTATGGTTTTTGTTATGGTGGCTGGGCCAACCAAGACAATACCTGATGTACAATGACAGCAGTAAGGGGTGAATGCCTACTCTATGCTAGGCTAATTATGACCCTCATAATTTCCTCCTGAGTGAGTTGGGAAACTGGATATTAGAACACTAAATACTGGGTCCATAGAGGTTAAATGATTTGCCCAAAATCAGTAGGAAAAGACAATTTAGAATGCCTTCATTTCCTGTACATTTCTCACAGTGTACTTTATTTACTTATTTGATTTGTGAAAGAATAATATATTTCTTTTTTATTTAAAAGCATCTATTAAAATTCCTCAAACACCTGTGCAAAAGGTTGAATAGTTTGCCTGAATTCTCTCACTGGATTCAAGTACCAGGGGACTGCCAACGCCCAAATCTAATTATTAATCTTCGAACTGAAAGGGTCAGTAGGATTGGTCCTTAAGACCCAAGACAATGGGTCTTCATCTGGAGGGAAATTTCAGTTTTAAGAAGAATTGAGATTACTCAATTAATCAGAATACGTTTAGTTAATCAGATTAGAGCTTGTGAAACACTTTCCATGCACTGTCCCATTTAGTTTGCACAACAGTGGGTAGGCTAATAATGATCTCCATACCACAGAAGAGAAAACTATGGCTCAAAGAAGCTAAATGATCCTTCCAAGCTCACTTAGCTGCTCTGCGACAGAAGCCAAACACCAATCATGATCAAACTCATGCTCCTTCCACAGAGCTTATGAACATCCAACAGGAAGAGATGGGTTCCCTCCCTCATAGATACAGTTGTTTGTCATCGTTGATCTCATTCTTTCCTGACTCTTGACTCAATGCCAGGCAGCTGAGAACTAGACTCTGACTCATAAACACCACGTTGATATAGTCCCTATGTGCTTAACAAGCCTGAGTTGGTAATGATGAATGCAGCAAAAAGACAGTCAGCTATGTGCATAACACACTTTTGGGAAGAGCTTGGAATGCAGTCACCAACCTCATGACATATAGGACACAAAAGTCAGAGGGAAGAACCTATTAACTGATCAAACAATCAAATACGAAGGGGAGGTGAACCATGAGAGACTATGGACTCTGAAAAACAATCTGAGGGTTTTGAAGGGACGGGGGGTGGGAGGTTGGGGTACCAGGTGGTGGGTATTATAGAGGGCACGGATTGCATGGAGCACGGGGTGTGGTGCAAAAATAATGAATACTGTTATGCTGGAAATAAAAAAAAAAAAAAATCAAATATACTTGATCTTTGAGGAACCAGAGTAAAATAGAAGGAGTAAGAAGCTCAAACAGATTAGTCCAAGCTACAAGGGAAAAACGAGATGAACTTAACGTAAAATACAAAGTCAAGCTCAGCTAGCTTAAGGGAACCAGGGTTTCTGCTGACTAGTATGATCCCCCCAAAATGAAAGCTTTAATTGAAGCCATGGTTGTAATTTAAAATGCCATGAAACCATTAGGAATGCATCAAAAGTTAATTATTTCACCTGGAAATGTACTGGAACCTAATGAGAGATTTGGGCCAAGAGTGAACACCGTGAATCCAAACAATGGAGACTCGTCGATTTAGGGGGAAACCTGTGGAATCTGAACCGAAGTTGTAGAAATCAAGAGCAAGTCATGGGTGGTGCTGTTAAAATAAATCAGGCATGAGAATAGAATCAAGACGATACTTCGAAGGCTCAAGGCCAGATGATCACAGATTCAAGCAATATAGGGAGGAGGTAGGATGATTGTTTTCAGCATAAAGGACTTTTCTCCAGAGGGAATGCTTAAAAAGGATTGATTAAAGAAAAAGAATTTCAAGTAATTTTCAAGCGAGAGAGATGTTAGGGTTTTCCAGAGGAAAAACGTTGCCTGAATTTGTCAAAGAATGAAGAAAAAGATATTTAGCAAATGGCGCGGATGTGAAGATTTCTATTGACCTTTCCCTGTGAGAAAAAGGAAGCATACATTGTCAACACACTAATCTTTGCCTCAATAGTAAGCCTGCTTTGGCTGATATTAATATAACTATACTAGCGTTCTTTCAGATAATGTTTATCTGGCATATCCTTTCCCATCTGTTTGTGTTCAATCTTAATGATTTAAGCATTTCAGAGCACCTCTGTAAAAAGCATATAATTACACTTTATAAACCCAGCCTGATCCTCTTTCGCCTTGTAACTAAAGAATTAGGTCTGTTAACGTTTAGTAGAGCTACTGAGTTTATAAATTAGGTTTATTTTTACCAGGTTATTTTGTCCTTGTGTTCTTTCACCTTATGCTGGGCTTCTTCCCTTTAATCACCTTCTTCTTTCTTTTTTTTTTTAATTATTCTTTTTCTTTTTTTAAATTTTATTTTAATCCCCTTCTTTTAGGCTCAGTATTACTTTCTCATTCTGCCTTCTTCTTCATGTATTTTATTTTGTGTGTGTGTGTGTTTTTTTAAAGATTTCATTCATTTATTTGAGAGAGAGCCTTCAAACAGGGGGAGGTGCAAAGGGAGAGGGGAGCCCAATGCTGGCTTGAGCTCATGACCCTGAGATCATGACCTGAGCCCAAATTGAGTCAGTCGCTTGACTTACTGAGCCACCCATGCCTCCCTTCTTCTTGTATTTTAGAAGTTATATACGCTATATTTTAAAGCCAATCATTATTTTTATCCCCCTCCCAAACCTCAGATACTGAGATGATATCCACTCCCACCTTATATGTTATTCTCATGTATCATATTTTCTAGCACCACAAGATATTTTAATTAACTTAATTAAGCCAATATTAGTGTTGAGTTAACCACATTTGCCATATCCTTTGTTCTTTAATTCTTCTTTCATCTCAGACTCTCCATCTGGGATCATTGTGTTCTGCCTGAAGAAGAGCCTCCAGAATTTTCCTTACTATCTAAACGTGGCCAACTCTCTGTTTTCGTGTTTTTTGACAATATCTCTCTTGCCCTCCTTCTTGAGAGCTGTTGTGATTGGCTTTAACTTCTACATTTGATGGGGTCCATTATCAAAGGAATGAGACTGAGGAAAAGGGAAAGTTATGCAAAACTTTATTCTCTGCCAAGCATTAGAAGTCAGACTGATGGGCCAGGGGTGCCTCTGAAGAGAACAACGACCCCTTGGTCTTACAGTCTAGTTTTATAGGGCACGACCGCAGACCTTTACGTATGTGGCTTTGGCTGATTGGATGTCTCCTACCTGTCTGGCCTTATTTTAGGTGTGTGTTTTAGCAACGGTTACCCAGAACTGATACCAGTAACTGTTGAGGCGTTTATTAAACAACAAAATGGCTACCTAGGCAACATGGAGTCACTCTGGCTAAGCAGGCCCAGGTAGGCCCTAGGGGTTTAACAGGTTTTAATGTGGAATCAGCCCCAACCCATCAGTGTTTATTTTCACCCAGTCCATTATCCATATCTGTTCTTGGGTTCCCATGGTTGCCATTAAGAAGTGAACTGTCCAATTAACCACTAGCCCTAGGAAGTCTGTGTCTTTTCAAGATGGAGGCATTTAGCATCTTTTCATGGTTATTCAATTTTCATTTTGCTATCCCAAAGTGGATTTCTGCATATTTGTCCTCCTGCACGGTTATAGTTGCCTGGATGTGCTCAGCTACGCTCTCTTCAAGTATAGATTCTATCTGCCTATTTCTCTCTCCTCCCAGCACTCACCTTAAACCTCTGTTAGCCTTTCCTCTTCTGTCTTCCAGGACCCTTAAACTCTCTTCCATGTTTCCCATCTCTTTATCTCTCTCTGTTTCATTCTGTGTCGTTGATTCAGCTCTGTCTTCTAATTTGCTATTTTTCCCTTAGGTCATATTTTACTTTCTTTTTCAGGAAATAAAGGTAGTTCTTTCAGAATACAAGTATATTTGGTTCTGCAGGGGAGCTGACTCTACTGCCATTGTGAGATCACATAAAACTACATTTTTTTTTTTTTAAGAGTGAGCATGCGCAAGCGTGAGGTGTGGGCAGGGAGCAAAGGGAGAGAGAGAATCTTAAGCAGACTCCAAGACCAACACAGATCCAACTGGAGTGGGGGAGAGGTAGATCTCAGGACCCCAAGATCATGACCTGAGCCGAAATCTAGAGTTGAATGCTTAACCAACTGAGCCCCCTAGGTGTCTCTACACTACATTTTTGACTGAATGTTTTTTGGACAACATAAGGCTGTGTGAATCAAGGTTGTAAACCATGTGAAGGCCAGCATGTGGTCACAAATTTTTAGGGGAGACTTCCCTCTTCTACTCAGTGACAAGATTCAAGGCACTGCATGTCCTCACTCTCCCCAGCGGAGAGGGGTAGAGTGAGTTTATTTCTAGGGCACATTTTTAGAGAATAGCCTTTGGGGTCCAGGGATTATGAAGAGGCTTCCTGCTAAATCACACCTCAGATAGAGTCTGTTCCTTGCCTCCTCTTCTCTAAGCCTTGCAAGACCTTGAACCACAAGGCTCAAGTTCAGGGGAAATATGCCCAATGTGAAACTGACTGCTTTTGTTTCTGGCTGCTTATCTTTACTTAGTTTTTATTTTGAGAATTCCTTACGTTTTTACCAGCTTGTGGATGTATTTAAAGTGACTTTTTTTAAAATTTTATCCATCATTTTTAGGGTTTTTTTTTTAAAGGTTTGTTTTATTTGAGAGAGAGAGTATGTGTGTGTGTGCACGTGTGTGTAGGAACAAGAGCAATGGAAGAGAGATAATCTCAAGCAGATTCCATGCCAAGTGCAGAGCCTGACATGAGAACTTATCTCACAACCCTGAGATCATGACCTGAGCCAAAATCAAGAGCCAGTGGCTAAACTGACTACACCACCCAGATGCCCCAATTTTTACTTGTTTTAAGTGGAAACTAGTTACACTGGATATCTAAACCCATTGTTATTTCTTCAAATCCACAGGAACGAGAAGATAATGTAATGTGGACATGGGGGCTGCTGCTGTGGAAAATTCTAGAAACCCACAAGGGTGGGCAATGGATGGAGCTAAGGCAGAGCCAGCCTATGTCTCTCAGGGTGACAGCTATTGCTAAGGAAGCTGCAATTCCCAGAGGAAGGCCCTAGGGCGAATCCATCAACAAGTTAAGAAAAAGCGTGCACTTTCTTTATGATTGACAAGTGTTTATAATATCGACTTTAAGTAAGTGGCTTATTATTTTATTCAACATTTAACAAGTGCCCATAGCACTCCCAGCTCTGGACACCTAGTAAATATTCAATGAACTTTCTGAATTGGCAGAACAATGGAAAAAAACAGCCAGTTCACAGCCTTGGTTAATTAATCACCCATGTCACAGATTCCAAGTTTTAAAAAATATAATAAAATTTGACACAATTTAAATCACTTCTCAATATGTAAGAGGGACTAAATTTGTTACAAGATTTCATGCAATCTTTTGATTTCATTTTCCAAAATGAGGCTATTTTCACCAACCCACACCTGAGAGATAATACTGACCCCATTTCCCTCTGCTTTTGACTCAAGTAATATTACAAACTTTCCCTAACAAATGGATTGTCACCATATTGTTTTTAGCAATGTTAATTGAATATTTTTGCCCAGATCCAATGTGTTCTTGTGTTCAAATGATCACAGAAGTGGAATTCCTGCTTTTGGTGGTGAACTCAGGAAATGACCTGTGTGTTATTGTGAGTTTCTCAGCTAAATGTTGGATCCTAAATTCAGTTACAGAGTGCCTCAGACTTTGGTGATTTCCAGGTTAAATTTAGCTGGCCTGTAGGCATTGGCATCTTTCCGCTCATATATCTCCATGACCTTTCCTCATGCCATCTATCTTGGGATTTTTCTTTCCAAAAGCCGTACCAGCACTTCACTCTTAAAATCCCTTGCAAGTTGGTCCTCCAAATGCCAGCAGCTTTTGAATGTACAGATCAGGGTTTGTGTGTGTGTGTGTGTGTGTTTTCTCCTTCTTTTGCTTCTCTCTCTCTCCCTCTCTTTTCCAGCCTCTATCTTCCTCCTTGTTCCCCTCTCTTTCTTTCTTGTCCTTGTTTTTCTGTCACTATTAAAAACCTAATGACATTCTTGGAGGCTTTCATCTTCTCATTTTCTTCCACTGAATTTTTATCTTATGCCCTCACCTCTTTTAATTCTTTATTTTTTGTGCATGAGAAAAATTCTTTCTAATTTTCTTTTTTAATCCAGTAAGCCTGCAGCCCTGAGTTTACAAGATCAACTGTTTGGGCTAATCTGATTAGTGATTACAGGCAGTCAGTCTTTTTAAAATTATTATTCACTTAGCTCAATTGGCCAGTTGCTTTATATTGGGTAAACGTGATCATAGAGAGGGTAGAGAGGTAATTACCTGTTAATTTCATTGTTTAGTCTACCCAAACTATCGTTTTCTGTTCATTTTTGCTACAATTGATTTGAATAGATTTCTGTTTTATTTCATTTTGCATCCTCTATTTGGCTTTTCTGTCTTTTAGTCTCTCTTTCCCGTGTTATTTAGACTCTAGATCAGCTGTGATTTAAATTTAATTTAAATTAATTAGATTTGAAATTTGAGTCATGGGTCATGCAGCCACATTTCATATACTAAGTTAGCTACATGCGTCTCCTGGCTCTCATACTGGATGGTGTAGATAATCGACGCAGAATATTTTATAATTCAGCCCAGTTCTATATTCCATGAGCCACGGAAGACAGAGTTTTAGTGCTCATGAGGAGTAAACCTTTCCCTGTGTAGCCATCCTGTATTTTCTTCTCAGATCCAAGGCATAATGTTCCATCCTATTTCAGTCTTTGTCTGAGCTTTGTGGCAAACCTCTGAAGGGTGTAACACAGAGAATAGTACCCCACACACTATATTTCAGAGTACAAAAGCAAGAAGTCAGAACATGATGTTGAGTTAGAAGGTCTAGAGAAGAATTTCCCTTTGCAAATCAGATCACTGGTGGGCAGAGAACTGATCAGACAGCCAGGGTACCAAGCCTCTCCCTGTGAGGAGTGTTCCCCAAGGTGCCATAATCTTTGCTGCCCACACGTATGTTCAACAGCTTCTTTTCTGTAGGGTTTGTGCTTTTTCTCACAGATCACAGTGGAATTTCACATACAGGGGGCTGTGTTCATCTCCTGGGGCTGCAATAACAAATTACCACAACTAGGTTGCAACCGTAGCAATGTATTCTCTGACAGTTCTGGAGACAGAAATCCCAATTCAAGGTGATGGCGAGCTACTGTCCCTCTGAGGGCTCCAGAAGTGGTTTTCTCCTCACCTCTTGCAGCTTCTCCTGTTGCCAGTGCCCTCGGCATTCTGTGGCTCACAGCTGCTTCTCTCCGGTTTATGCTTCCCTCTTACGTGGGTCATCTTTGCCTGGGTGCCTGGAGTGCCAGCTCTCCTTTACAAGAACACCAGTCATTGGATTTAGGGCCTACCTTAAAGCAGGATGATTTCATCTTAATGTGATTACATCTGTAACAAAGATCCCTTCAAAGATTATTTTTGGAGGAGACAATCTGCAAGAGTGAAGAGCTTATGGGCTTCAGGAGGATTGTTCTTGCCTTCTTAGAAGGAGATCAGATAGCTGGTAAACTTTAACTGACACGGATCCGAAGTAAAAAATAGATATGCTTTCCTTCAGATCTTTAGTCAGTCCCCATGTAACTGTGCATGTGTGAGTGTATATAGTGTCTATTATACATGGAACATGCTATCGACCCAAATAAATAAAAGTTATATTAATATAGGGCTTTCAAAGGGAGCCTTTTTAGCTTTTTAATCAACTCTGGGTAATAAAATCCTGAATGTAAAAAGCAGGTAGGCTCTATCCTGTTTGATGCCTGTATATGCAACATTTAGGAGGATTTTTGAACTTAATACCTCATGAAAATATCATAGTTCTTTTTTGAGAATGGTTGGAATGAGAATTATTTTATATTAGGCATCCGTGCACACCCATATATACACACAGATACGTGATACACACACTTATATACACTTATATACTGTGTATACAAACCTACACATCTTTGAATGTTACATACAGTCGAATTCTTTTTTTTTTTTTTTTAAAGATTTTATGTATTTATTTGACAGAGAGCGAGATCACAAGTAGGCAGAGAGAGATGGGGGGGTGGTGCAGGCTCCCTGCTGAGCAGAGAGCCCAATTCGGGGCTCGATCCCAGGACCCTGAGATCATGACCTGAGCCGAAGGCAGAGACTTAACCCACTGAGCCACCCAGGCACCCCATACAGTTGGATTCTTATATAGAATTCCAGCTCCTGCAAAGGCTCTCAGGAAAAGCCTTAACCAGTATGTTTGGGGAAAGGTCTTTATTCTGGTGTACCTTGGACCTTCTCCTCTTGCATTATCTAAATTCTACCAGTTCTCTTCCCTGTGCCCCATGAAGTCTTACTTCATGCCATTCTGCACTAGACAGGACCTGGAGAACATGGCCATTGCCTGCAGGTGATTGTGAGTCCTAGCTGATGCAAAACAAAATCCACATCGAATACAGTCCTCGTGCAGTCTTTACTCCCCTCCATAAACTCAGCCAAGTGCTGGTGCTTCTTTCTACACTAGTTAAGGGGAACACATTTTACTCCTTGACCTTGCAAGTTTCTCTTTAATATGAGTGCCAAGTCCTGCCTGTATCCTCTCCACCAACTGATCACCAATTGCTGATCCTGGGCTCAGCATCCTGCCCTGAGCTCATGGGAGGGGGAGGTTACATGTCAGTTACAACGGCTGCTTCCCGGTTAGCATCTGGACCAGATCAGACGTCCAGCTCGCTCTGACCAGTCCAGGCTACCAGCATGACGTTGCTAGATGCTGGAAAGTTGTGAAGGGCTGTCTTCCTTCACAGAGCTTGCCTGGCACGTGTAAGGCCCACAGCGGTGTTTTTCGGGAAGCCCCTCGTGTCATCTGTTTTATCATTTGGTAGCTTCTCTGTCTGAGAGTTAGGAGTTCATTTTCCCATAAAAGAAACCCATTGGAATCATGTTCCCATAGATAAAGAACCTCATGGTTAGTCAAAACAGCATTCAAGTCCTTTAATATTAATAGATTAGAAATAGAAGGGAGAATGGAAAAAGAAAGAAATCACCCTTCTTTTTTCAGTGTTGGGGGAATGGCCACCTCTCTCTCTGGAAAGGAAAAAAAAAAATCTCAACTGTCAGCCTTGTTTTCTTTAAAGAGAGCTGCACGGCAGCCAGAATAGACTTGTTTACAGTAGGTACTCCACATTTCTTCCCACATTCCACCCTGGGTTAAGAGGATTCTGCAGAAAGTGATAAGCGGCCTGATTTGACGTCTCCTGAACCACAGTGCCACCGCGGTTGTCCTACTCAAAGTCAGAGTTAACCTTCAGAAGCTAAGCTGATCAGAACTTGACCCACATGCAAGAGAATTTATGATTTTCATATTCCTCATCAGTAGGAGTTTGCTTCGAACTGACCCCTGGCTTGAGAGGAGCACCTTCTCCCTAAGTGCCAGGCTCGAGTCAACCTTGGTTGAAGTGTTTGGGGCAGGTCAAGCGTGAGAATCTTGGTCTCCCTGGAAGCCAGGAGATTAAGGGGGACCTGCCCTCTCAGGCTTGTGTGATGGTGGCAGTTATGGAGGGGAAGGAGAACCTCTACGTGAAGGGTAACCCATAGAAGACACAGGGTAAGGCTGCCCATCAGTCCTCTCTCCCCATTTGGAGATTTTTCTCACCAGAGTCAACATTGGACAGTCTGAGTTTGACTTTTCCCAAGGGCATGCTTGACGTCCTGACTGACAAGACTGAGAGAGACATTTCAGTGGACAGGTGGGAGTGACGGTCACAAGTTCTGTGGTGTGCGTACTGAAGGAATGAGAAGTCCATGCGCTTGGGAAGGAGGAAAAACAGGCGCGGAGAGCCTGGGTTTCAGATTAGGCGGATCAGTCTTCACGCTCTGGCTCTATCTGGGACGGCATATTATGTGTACAATGATGAAATAATAGTATTTAGTTAGTTAAAAAATGTTCAGGCAATTGGGTTATGAGCGTGTGTCAAAATTTTATGAAAACCTTGCAACAAGGCGGAAGAATCCTCTTACGGGCCAAGGAGGATTCACTTTTGGTAAAGATATTTTATAGGAAAAGACAATAAGCAGATTATCCTTGCTCAGCTGATTATTGAAAGGAAAATAAGTCATTAGAAATGGCCACCAGACTTTTGACTGATTAGTCATTACACAAGACTTAATCCCATTAAAGCTAATGGGGGGGGTGCTTAAACATTTGATTGGTAAAATCCCAGTATCTTTTTGGAAGGAGGCTGTGAGCTACATCACACAGACCAGGTTTGGGACAATTCTTTTCTGCTATAACCTCAGAGTTGTTGTGAAGGCCAAACGAGATGGTACAGGAAAGAAAGATGCCTAAGTCCCATGGCGGGATGGATACAAAGAGCTTTATTAATGCTGATTGTCAGGAGGTTGTTTCCAGAACAATACGCTCTCCACTCCCAACTTTGAAAGGGCTCTGATGGGTCTGGTTCCGAGCTGAGCCTAAGAATGTCATGCTGATTTATTGGTTGCTACAGAAAGAAACCTGCATACGAGGTCCTTTACGAAGCAAGGTCTCCTCAGTACAATTTTGACTCTTTTGGATCTTTAAAGGTGAATCATTAGAGGGGTTAGAAAATTTAACACAACAAAGAAATCAGAATTTGATGGTTGCTGACTGGCCCCTGGGAGAGGAGGTATTGGAAAAAGTGAGACAGACAGACAGACAGCACTAGGCTCAGCCCAAAGGGTTTCTGTGGCCAGCGAGGAACATAGCGTTTTGGGAAATGGTTAATTCTTAGTACAGTGACGTCAAATATTGCATTTAAAATTTTTGCTGCTCCTTGGTTTTTCTTGGGCAACAATCCCTTTTTTTCTTTTTTCAAGACTTTATTTATTTGTCAGAGAAAGATCAAGAGAGTGAGCACAAGCAGGCAGAACAGCAGAGAGAAACAGAGGCAGGCATCCTGCTGAGCAGGGAACCGGATGTGGGACTCAATCCAAGGACTCTGGGATCATGACCTGAGTTGAAGGCAGACGCTTAACCGACTGAGCCACCCAGGTGTCCCAACAATCCTTTTCTGTCACCCCAAAACTAAAGGATTTCCTCATTTACCTCTAATGATCACTACGCATGGCTGTAGTGAACTAGTCTGGTTGTGTTTGGCCTCCGAGAGGTCCCACTTCCGTTAGAAAGTGATGAACACTTTCTAATGGAAGCACTCAGGAAAATGCTTGGAGGCATGTCTAATTTGGGAAGCAGGTGTTGTGGGACGTACCCCCTTTAAGTGCCAAGCTTGAATGAACCACAATTTTCCAAGATCCGGTGTGGGAGAACTATGTTTTTGTTGTTGTTTTTTAAATAAAAGGATTATTTTTTAAAATAAAGTAGAGCAGGAAAGAGATGATTAAATACAATTGTGAAAGTCCCTAATCTTCTCATTATCCCCGATTCTATTTCCTGGGGAAAATTGATGGGTATCCCTTCAAATGTCTTTTTCAGCTTCTACAAACATATTTTACTATACATAATTCATGTATACTTTTATATACAAATGAAAGTATTCGCATACTCCTGCAAGGAGTTTTTTTGGCATCATCTCATTGACACAAATGCAGCATATTATCATCAGACAACCTGGAAATTTATTTTCCTTTGCTTTCCTGGTTAACACAAGAGCATGCATTTTTGCTTACCTTCCTTGATTAACTCTAAGAGTGAAAACCAAACTTAGATTGGTAGACAACCGAACTCAACAGAATGGAAATGAACGCATGAACTGAGAATTTATAAGTTTCTACAGAGTGATCCCAGGGTCAATATCTGAAGCGTGAGTTAGCATGCTTCCTGAAGCAGCGAAGAACTGGGAAAGAGAGAGAGACTTCTAGAAAACAGAACCAGTGGGAACAAAGCCTGGGAAGCCCATGGCTGTGGCTGAGTTTGGAAGTGAAATCATGGAGGTTCTTCAACCTGGGTCATTCTGAACAGAACTCACAGAGCTCACTCTTGGGTGATCCAGAATATTTCCTAGGTGATCTCATGACCTCATGAAGCAAACTGAGGTTTTTCGTAAGAGTTAAAGTTTTCTCAGTAAGTGTTCTCTATTCCACCACTCTGTCTTCAGTACGTATTCAGGTGAAGAGACCACACTTAGACGAAATGGACTCAGGGAAAATTTCAGGGAGGGATTTTTTATCTTTGCCAAGAACTCTAGGACAAATCTTCTGTTAAGAAAACCCCTAAAGGGGGCGCCTGGGTGGCTCAATGGGTTAAGCTTCAGCCTTAGCTCATTAGAGCTTAGCTTAGATCATTACCTGGCTCAGGTCATGATCCCAGGGTCCTGGATGGAGCCCCACATTGGGCTCTCTGCTCAGTAAGGAGCCTGCTTCCCCCTTTCTTCTGCCTGCCTCTCTGCCTACTTGTGATCTCTCTGTCAAATAAATAAATAAATAGAAAACCCGCAAAGGGAAATGTATAGAAAGTCATAAATTGGAGTAAGTTACAATTCCCCCTTTTACTTTCAAAACAAGTATTGGGCTTTCACTGATCTAACCACTTTTCTCTGGAATCTTGCCTTAGGCTAAAAGCCAAGGGAGATTCTCCATGAGGCAATCTCCTTTAAGAATTTTGTCTGTGTAGGGCGCCTGGGTGCCTCAGTCATTCAGCGTCTGCCTTTGGCTCAGGTCATGATCCCAGGATCCTGGGATCGAGCCCCACATTGGGCTCCTTGCTCAGCAGGAAGCCAGCTTCTCCCTCTCCTGCTCTCCCTGCTTGTGTTTCTTCTCTCACTCTCTCTCTCTGTATCAAATAAATAAATAAAAACCTTAAAAAAAAAAAGAATTATATCTTCTCTTTAAAATATGGTTTCACTCATATGAGGAATATAAGAACCAGCGCAGAGCACCACAGGGGAAGGAGGGAAAATGAAATGGGAATAAATACGTGAGGGAGACAAACCATGAGAGATTCTTTTTTTTTTTTTTTTTTTTTTTTTAAGATTTTATTTTATTTATTTGTCATAGAGAGAGAAGTGAGAGCAAGCACAGGCAGACAGAGTGGAAGGCAGAGGCAGAGGGAGAAGCAGGCTCCTTGCCAAGCAAGGAGCCCGATGTGGGACTCGATCCCAGGACGCTGGGATCATGACCTGAGCCGAAGGCAGCCGCCTAACCAACTGAGCCACCCAGGCGTCCCGATCATGAGAGATTCTTAACTATGGGAAAGAAACTAAGGGTTGCTGCGGGGGGTGGGGGGCACTGTGATAATGAAGTGATGGGCATTAAGGAGGGCACGTGATGTGATAAGCCTTGGGTCTTACATGCAACTCATGAATCACTGAACTCCACCTCTGAAACTAATGATGTAGTATTTGTTGGTTAATTGAATTTAAATAAAAAAATAGAAAAAAAATACATGCCCTCACCTGTCCCACTTCTTTTAGTATTGCTTTGTTTAGGGCTATACTTACTTTTTTTTTTCCTACAGGGAGATATTGAAGGGTATTTATCATAAAATAAATTGGAATTTCATGAAATTATTGATGATCAACCATTTTTTTAACCTACAGAAATGACAGTTTCACATTGTTTTATCCAGTTCTTTTTTACGTAATTAATTTAAATTCAGTTAATTAATATACAAAGTATTATTCGTTTCAGATATAGAGTTCAGTGGTTCCTCAGTTGCATACAACACCCAGTGCCCATTACATCACATGCCTCCTTAATGCCCACTACCCAGTTACCCTGTCCCCCCACTCCTCCGACCCCTCCAGCAACCCTGAGTTTGTTTCCTATGAAAGAGTCTTTCATGGTTCGTCTCCCTCACTGATTTCATCTTGTTTTATTTTTTCCTCCCTTCCCCTAGGCTCCTCTGTTTCATTTCTTAAATTCCACATATGAGTGCAATCATATGATAATTGTCTTTCTCTGGTTGACTTATTTCATTCAACCTAATACCCTCTTGTTCCGTCCTGTATAACCTAAATCTTTAACGGCATTGTTTCTTGTTTCTAAAATTGGGGTTCCTCAGTACTTTGTTTCTTAGAGATTTTCTCACTTTCAACTTCATGGTTAATCAAAATGAATTTTTACAAACTTCAAAATAGCTCCATTGCCTTCTTCTATTTGACTGTTACTATACGAATTCCAGCCCCCTTATCCTTTACCTTGATCTTTTGAAGTGACTTCCTACCTGGCTTCCAGTCTCCTGAAAACTTGGCCAGTTTTTCCTGTTGCCAGTGTTACCTTCCATCATCACAATGCTTGACCACCTCTTAAGTGAAGACTAGGCATGGGAGGTTCACAAGACACACCAACTGTCTCTTCTCCCTTCTGTCCCTCTTCCTTTGACCACTGCTTACTTCTTGAGTTAATTCCGAGTTCATTTTTTGGTTACTTACTTCTATTTCATTACTGAGCTTGCCTTACCTGGTATCATATTTGCTTCTAGAGCAATCTCTTCCTCCCCCAGTCCACAAGCTTTTTGAAGGCAGAGAGAGACCTCCTCTGACTTTGAAACACCTGCAGCGTCTAGTATGATGGGTCAGTATGGCCATGC
Source organism: Mustela erminea (assembly GCF_009829155.1). Classification (NCBI taxonomy): domain Eukaryota; kingdom Metazoa; phylum Chordata; class Mammalia; order Carnivora; family Mustelidae; genus Mustela; species Mustela erminea. Next base: position 13,134,251 of record NC_045628.1, read on the forward strand.
AGGCTTTAGACAGCCCGGTCCGGGGGTGTCTATTCTGAGACAGTGGTAAATGGCTCCCCAGGCATCCTGTAAAGAGATGGCTGTGTTTAGCACAGTCACACACATGGGACAGATTCTCCATGGGTGCTCACAACATTCATTGAATCTAAATTGAGATTCGGCTACGAAAAGTGCTTCTGAAGCACCACATCTCCCACTTTCTAACCTGCACTCACACCCTGGTCATAAATGGAAGCCTACAGTCCCGGGAGACAGATGCTGAGGGCAACATCTCCTCCCAGTTCAGCCAGCCTCGGAACAGCAGCAGGGTCTATTAATCTATCCAAGATTTGGGCATGTCCCCAGCCTTTGGCTCCTCAGGACAAAAGGCTTCCCTGCTGCTGTACTGTGTAGGGGTTATCTGTCCCGTGGATACACAGTACCATTTTCTGGCTCCTGGGACTGCCTATGATGACCCTGTGAAGCTCAGAATTTCAGCAGAGATACGTCTCACTGGCTTATTCTGATGGCTGTCAGGCAAGATATGAACTGGTTGGTTGCATTTTCTGATGGGTACCCTCTTCCTTCAAAATAAAGAATAAATGCTGTGAACTGACCCCCTAGGGTGTTCTAACTGGAAGCTTTCCCTGTGGGCATCCTCCACTTCCGGTTTATCTTCATTGACTATTTCCTTTTGCCATGGTGCGTTATGTATAACTGGAAGATGAAATCCTGCCAACAGTTATTGGCTTTGAGAGTTCTATGGGGTTTGGGTTCCACGGCCAGCCCCATGGGGAGCCCTTAGAGCTGCCGTCAAGAGAAAACGATGAGTTTGAACCTAGGAAAGATGAGCAAATAATGGGGTCCCCTTGGCTTTTGGAGGTGCTGCTTCTGTATGAGGAGGAGTTCAGAACAAGGCAAAGAGCTAAGATTTACTGACCCAATCTGAGAACTGGCTGCCACGGGTCATGCAGCACAAAGGGAAGGGTCTTGCATCGCTGTGGGGTGTCAGACTAGGAAAACCATCCATAAGGGGCGGCCCAAGGATTTGCTCAAGAGTGAAACATGGGGGGAGATGATCAATTCAGGAATACACACTAACTGTAAAGTTTCCTGTGGGAAAAATAGGCAGATTATTTAAAACATCAGAAAGAAAATGCCCTGGGGAACGTCAGCCTCTCTTAAATGAAATATGTCTTGGCAGAGGTACAAGACGGGGCTGGAGTTAATACTGTCCCCACACAGGGCAAATGTAGCCCAAATGGTCAACTCAGGCAGCTGGTCCCATCCAAACTCGCTCATGGGGAGAACAAAAGCGATGATGCTGTTGATTTTTATCTTTGAAATTCTTAAGAACAATTTTAGTTGACTGGCGTTCAAATTTGGAGCAAGGGTAAGAAGACAAGAAGGCGAGAAGCTAGGGGTGAGAGGATTCTTTTTCTGCCTCCAGTGTGGGAAAGGGCAACGGACAACGCAGGGGCCGCAATGCGTATCTGGGGGGCTCCAAGGGTTGCTCTGTGGGACCAGCTGAGCTGGAGGAACCCGGAGTGCGGAGGCTGCAGGAAATCCTGATCTTTGCTTGTGTTAACTCTGGACTGCGTCCCAGGACTGGGAAACCCTAGTTCCCAGCACCACACTGCAGAGACTTGTTGGCTCCCAGGGGAATGGGGGAGGTAGAGAAGAGGCAGATCCGCTTAAGGCTCTAGGAACCAAATCTCCATCCAGCCCCCTGGAGAGATGCGGGAACCAGTCATTCTTAATGAGGCTGACGTGGGCCCCCAGACCATCATGGAGGCTGGATGACCCTTCTCTAATCTCGACTCTGCCCCTCCGTTAGCACGGTACCTGGGGTTCTTGGCTTGGAACGTAGATCATGCAGCTCCTTTGCACCCTCTGAGAGGGGGCAGTTGAGATTTTGTTTCAGCCAGCACTGAAGGCCCTTCCATTGTTCAGGGCAGGAGAGATGGTAACTAGGTGTCAATGCCAAGTTCTCAGTCTTAGTACCATGCCCCTGGAGTGGTTTTGCGAATGATTCAAGGTGCTTGGCCAAACCAATTAAATTTGCAGGAAGCTCACTTGTCATGGGTCCCAGTGTGCTCGGTGTCTGCCTCGAACCCAAGCCCCATCCCCAGGCCCAGCTTCCTTGCAGCGTTTTGCGCCGCTGGGTGTACCTTGTCAAGGGCAAAAGGGCATTTTCATGTGGGACCACTGAGCATTCTGATCAGAATTTCCAAAGCACTGGGTCTCTCCGTCTGTCTGGAAAATGCCAGGGGAGTAAAAGGAGTGTGAGAGGATCATTGCCAGGCTCACACAGGTTTCTGGGCCTGCTGAGAAAAATGTCAGTATCGGTTTGACCAGCATCCGTCACCTTCTGTGTACTGTCTCTTGCATTTCCGGGTGGAGCACGTCACCACCTCCACTTGGCCCCTTGTATTACAGCAAAGGGGCCAACAAGAAGGCAGGGGGTGGATTGCCACTAGAGCAGTCCTAACCAGTTCAAGCCCCAGCAAAGCCAAGTTTTCCATAAATGACCTCTTTTCTGTTCCTCCCTGAGGTGAGGATCAAAGAGCCAACAACTCTTCTAGGGCAATGGTGATGTTTCTTCTGATAATGTCGAATAGTGAGGAAAGAGCTCATTTCCACAGCACCATGCCAGTCAACAGCTAGATCAGATTTCAGGTATCAATAGATATTTCAAATGCATCAAGAGATATTCTGCTTGAAGTCCCCCCTCCCCACTCCACTCAGTCTAGCACACTCTCTTAGTTTCCCTTGCTTTATTTTCTCTATAGAACTTATCACTATGCATAGTGATATATGTTTACTTAGCGTAAACAAAAACATTTGCCTCCCTCCAGCTCTTACACACACACACACACACAACCAGAATGATCATGAGGGCAAGTATTTTATTTTATTTTTGTCTGTTTTGTTCATTGCCACATGTCCTGTACCCAGAAGAAGGCTTAGCCCAGAATAGCCACTTAGTAAATGATTGTTGAATGAATGAAAGTCTTGGATGGTAGTGTTTTTTCTGCCCTGAGAATGCTTACCTCCTCTCCCAGCCCACACAGCAGGAAGCCAGGTCACCTGCCTGGGAGTGAGGTCTCACCCTTCGTAGAGCAAAGCCTAAGAGAGACCCGGCAAATAGCTTAGGGAAACAGGGATTCCTGAGGGTCAGAAGCACTGAGAGCTCTTTGGACAACTCTGGGGTCAGTCTTCATCGACCAGATCAGTATCCCAGACACGACTCGGGAAACAGAGGCAGAGAGCAGCCTGACACAAAATTCCGTGTTCGCCAGGCACAATTGCCAAGTGCCTTTCCTTCTTCTTTCCCTCAAACAGTTCAAATCAGGATTTGCAGCTAACTGAAGGGAAAAGATAAAGAACAAAAACTCAAACAAAGCCATTTGTGGACCAACACTATACAATTTTGCAGCAAGCAAATATTTTGGGTGCCTTTAAAGGGGAATTTCCTTGCAGAATGATGGCATTGGGTCTAAGTCTTTCCCTAGGTGGATACATGTTTTGCACGCAAGCAAATGTTCCCTGGGCACCCATTCTCTTCTAAGCTCTGTGCTGTACACAAAAGAACAGGACAGATGTGTTTGCTGCCTTTCCCAAGATTGAGTCATGACATTACTGTACATCATCTTCCGCTGTAGAACCCGAATCTAATTCAGGTGCTGGCAAACTTTCTTGTAAAGGGCCAGAGAGTGACTAAATAAACACTTGGGGTTTGTCAGCCATATGCGTTGTGGCACAACTAGTCAACTCTGCTGTTGTAGCATGAAAACAAATGATATGTTAATGAATGACTGGGGCAGCATCCAAAGAAAACTTCATTTACAAAAATAGATGGAAGCAACACCCTTTGGTTGTTGCTTGCTGGGTTCTGCTCCCTGCGGCCATATAGTCAGGTTCTAGAGATGGAATTCTGATAAAACTATTGTTTGGCTTCAAATTCCCATGCTGTTTGTATACAAAAATTTAGGAAAGTACAGGTTGGTCAAGGAGGACCGACTCCCAGTTTTAAGATGGGTAAGTTCTGAGGATCTACGGTACAGCATGGTGATTATAGTTAATAATACGGTAGTAAGTATTTGAACGTTGCTAAGAGAGTCGATCTTAAAAATGTTCTCACCACAAAGAAGAAAGGGTAGTCAAGTGAGAGGATGGAAGTGTTAGCCAAAGCTATGGCGGCAAGCGTTTCGCCATGAATAAGACTACCGAGTCAATGCGTTGCGCAACGTTCTATGTCAATTACGTGGCACTAATGCTGAAATAAAGTCAAGAAAATTAAATATTTTTTTTCAGAGTTTATAGGTGTTGTCCGTGGGAAGGTCAGTCTACTAAAAGTTAGTAAAACATCTTTTTTAAAATAATTTTTTTAAAGATTTAATTATTTACTTGACAGAGATCACAAGTAGGCAGAGAGGAGTCAGAGAGAGAGAGAGGAGGAAAAAACATCTTTTAAAAAAGAAAAAGTACAGGCTTATAAATGCACTCACCCTCACTTACAGCTTTTCAATAGGCATTTCAGTCAGGATGAAGGATTCAGGTCATACTGCCACTTTGCCTCTGTGACCATAACTGACACATCTGTGGGGTTGTCCCTGGGTCTTGATGGAGATGGTTTCGTTCTCTCTATATATGTTTTCCACACATTATTTAGTGCAATAACCAGGGAATAAAATGACCCACTGGTCCCTAGCCACAGGTTGTATTTATACCTTGAGGCTGCAAGGCTACTTTCCAACCCTCACCTTGCCCTGATTATGGCATAAAGAGAACAGGACTATCTGGTGTTGGTTCTTTGTTCAGGGGTCATTGTTCTGACATCCCCATCTCCCGCGCTCCATCTCTGTCCACTGGCGTGAGCTCTCCTTCATCTTCCATCTATTAGCGGTCTGGTTGACCCCTGTGTTAGCCATTTGTCCCCAAATACCCCTCTCCAGATCCACTCTTCTCTTTCCCCACTGTTCTCAGCCCCGGAAGCCTGACTTATCGATGATATCAAAGCCATCCCAAACTTCTTGCTCACTTTTGGGCCCAGCCAAAAAGGATTCCTAAGAGATCTGGGGAAGGAAAGAGTGCGAGGATGGGTTATTTATTCCCCCAATTCTCTTCATATAAGGTCACCTTGGGAAGGCCCATTCCTTTATTGAAGATGACTGATCCTCTTAAAGCAACCAAGAGCCTTGAGCCTTCTGGATGCTGTTAGCCACTTCTTCTCATCTCTGCCCAGGTCGAGGGGCAGACACAGGGCTGCCGTTATGAGCTCTGGTGCCTGCCCTCTGTCTGTGCTTCCCTTACACCCTACCCACACCTTTGTACCTCTCACCTTATAAATAAATCTTCTTGGATAATCTTCATTGGTTGGTACCATCTGTTTCTGTGCAGTCACTGATTGATGAAACAGAGGCAGACTGTTGGCTGCACCATTACTGTGCTCTCTGACCGAGAGCCCAAAGTCTCTGGAGAGACTTCTAGAAGCTTCTTACAAAAGCATCTCTAATTGTTGAATCATCCAAACACTGAATCCCCCTGAATACAGTGTTCTCCCGACAAGAGTAGACACGCATAAGCCTCAAATAGATATCATGTTGATTTGCAGGGTGTGACATGTGTTGGCCAATCTATAGGGCCATGAGTATGACTAAACCAAACGGTCCCAGTTCTGCCTCTGTGAGGCAGAACTCACAGAGCCTTAGCAACTCAACACCACTGACTCTCAAGCCAAGCACAGCTCTAAAGCAGCTTTGTAGACCCCAAGGGAGAGGGCAGACTCTAGAATAGTTTCTAGAAACAACTTGCAGCTTTTAGTTTAGCTGGCAGATTTTAGCATCAGGGGCTCCTTAAAGAGGTGGTTTGCCTGGTGGTAAAGGACAGACTCTGGAGTCAGCTGTGTGTTCCATCCCAGCTGTGTGTGATGCGACCTTCAGAACATACCATGATATGACCTTAAGCAAAATGGCTTAACTATCACCAGTCTGTTTCCTCATCTCTGAAATAGGGGCTGCTGTGAGAATTAAATTGGTCAATATTTGCAAAATATTTGAAATAGTACCTGATACATAGTAAGTTCTATGGCATTAACTATTACTGTTATTGAATGAGAAACTTTCCTTACCATCTTTTGTATTGAAATCTTCTTGGTTATGCTTGGAAGACCTCTTACTCCCAGATGAACCCTCCTTTTTTTTTTAATTAAAGGACCACTAGGTCCTTTATGGCATCAAAACCTGGTATGCTCTGCAGAGATTTTCATATTGTGTCATAATTCCTGGTTTAATTCAACTGTCAGTCAGCAAGGGTAGAAAGTGCCCATACTCACTCTGTGTCTTATGCTAGAGAAGGCAGCTGTGAACAAGAAAGGCCTAGTACTGACCTTCATGAGAGTGGAAAAACACAGCTTGAGCTGGAAGTCAAATGTCTTCACAACTACATTTAATTTACAATCAAGCCACTTGAGAAAATTCAGCTGTAAGCTTGGCCTTCTTTTATCAACCTGAGCACAGGGCAGCTAGCTTCAATCAAGCTGTGACTAACTCAGACTTTTCCCATCAAGACCCTTATGTTCTCTCTGTAGGTTCCCTTGATATGAGAGTAAATAGACTATCACAGGTCCTTAGCACCTCTACTCTGGGAGAGTCTTCTAGAATGAATGTGTTTAATGTGCTTAGAATCAGGAGAAAAAGACTTTGGATTACTTTTTCTATAATGAGCATATACTGGTTTTCTTGGGAGAGCTAAAGATTTTTTGATTTAAAACAAGTTTACAGTTGCAATAGAGAGCATCTTTAGTTGACACTAATCACACTCAAATAATGTGTCAAAAAACAAGTGGGAAAATTCTTCCAAGTCCATGCTTTCTTTTTCAACTTTGAGAACTCAGAGCCCCAGGATGAAGGGGTAGACAACTGAAGGTCATTCAGGCAGGTACAGGTGAGAAGTAAGAACATGTACAAGGAAGTTGAAGATGTCAGCAAAAATACTTTGACCATAAACCAAACCATAAGATCTGGAAAAAAAAAAAAAGAAAGCATTTATAATGGCACAACATTTCTTCACTTGCTTGGTTTGGAACACCTTGTAGAAAGTTGAAGTCAACACTTAAAATCTAACTAAACCCATCCATGCCCCTTCCACTCGCATTCTCTAGCAAAAAAGAAGGTACCTGCTTCTACCAAAAGGATCAATGGAGGGTAATGCTTGATTTGCCTGGGTCTCCCACATCAGCCTTTTTTTCTCTTGTCTGAAGTCTGGAAAACAGAGTCTGTATTCTACTTATGTCCAGAGAGCCGTGCATGTGTCTTTACATAGTCATTGTGAAATAAGTGATGGGTAAATGGGTAGATGATAAAATTTGGGATGAAGGAGGCACCAACTTCCAGTTACAAGTAAGCCACAGAGGTGAAAAATACAGCATAGGGAATAGAATTGATAATATTATAATAACGTTCTAAGGTGACTGCACTTACTGTGGTGAACACTGAGTAATGTAGAGTATTGTCAAATTACTGTTGAACATCTGAAACTCATATGACATTGTATGTCAACAATACTTCAATAATAAAAATCCAAAAGCCACTAATTATGCAATATGTTACAGGAATTTAGAGATAAAGCTCAAAATTTATTTATTTTTTATTTTAAAAATTTGAGATTAAGGAATAGAGTTAAGACAACTGAAAGAATGCTTTCACTATTATTTACAATAAAAGCTATAAGAAAAGGAACACATTTTCTGTACCTAAGTGAGCTCTATTTAGGACATAAAGCTTTTGAGGCTCAGGGGGAACATCTATGGGTCCTGGGCAGTTATAAACTTTTGGGCTCATGGGTAAAACTGAGGGTTTGGACTAGGTGAGCTCCAGGTTACCTTCAAGTTCTGTGATACTAAGCATAATGATTAAGGACGAAGCAGACTAGAATTTACCAAGGTCCAACAATAGTTTAAAATCTGGGAATGCTCAGTGTGCCTAGGTATCTCAGTGAATTAGGTGTAGGACTCCTAACCTCAGCTCGGGTCTTGATCTCAGGGTCCTGAGTTCGAGTCCTGAACTGGGATCCATGCTGGGCAAGGAGCCTTCTTAAAACAAAACGGGGCAATGGTCAGTCATCAACAAGCAAGAAGGCAACTGGGTTTTGATTTATTAAAATATCTAGTTTTCTGATGCCTTCTTCCACTCTGCAAAATGGTGTGTGCCAATTATGCTTAAATTGAAGTGAATATATTGATTTATCTTTAGCAGATTGGTCTTTCGATTCTTGTCCAACATATTGCAAAACTGAGCTGGACGTTATTCTTTTAGTATCTGCAGCTGGATTCTAAGAGAGCCTGGGAATGACTATCAAGAAATTTTTCAACTAGGGCAGGCCTGGTGGATTGATGACCTCATTTACCTCTAAGAGATAAACAAGATTTCTCAAGTCTCTTTCAACCCTTGGATTCTTTGGTGTTTTAGTTTCCACCTTCCACCTTTGAGCCAATGTTTCCACTGTCCAGGCCCTCCACTTTGCAAACTCTATAGCTCTCTGTGCCAAAACCAAATGCTATCATTTTCCTCCCCCTGGACGATTAACTCCCACAATCTTGGACCAAAATATACATCTAGATGCCAGCAGTGAATGCTTTAGCTCCTCCTTTATCAACATTGTCCCTCTGCCCAGGGCTAAAAAAAAAAAAAAAAAAAGTCAGAAAGATCAGTGCCAAATAATACTGAGCTTTTCATATTGGTTCTTCTTCTTAAAATTAATTTTGTTACAGACTTATGAATATTTTATGTGTATTGTCTCCTTTTTTTCTTCCCCTTGAGTTCCCTAACTACTTTCTATCTTCTTTAACCCTGTAAAAACAAAGGGTGTGAATTTAGGATTTGTTCTGCCATATCCTATTTATTTGCCCAAGCCCAGGAGATTTCTGACTTTCTAAAGGTCAGTGTGTACATTTACAACACAAATACCCAAAATAAAAACACCACAGCATTTGATTTTTATTCACTTTTCAAGGCAACTGTTCAAAACAGGCTCATCTGAAATATCCAAGTCCTTTTGTATATCCACATAGTCACTGTGCCCCGCAAAATCCGCCCCAATTTTTTTCTGATCCGGTACAGAAGATTCCCGAAGTATTGTAATTTATGCTTCTTCAATAGCTGTCATTATAACATTTGTTGTCACGAAGTCTTCTCCAAAAGGATACAGAGAGCCGTAAAATGAAAACGACCGGGCTTTCATTCACTGTTTAATGCCAGATGTTAATGCCAGTGTTCAGTGGACAAGCTGAGACACCGTGAGACCTTGAGCTACCACCATTGGTATCTACAGAGATTCAGATATGGTCTATGATTCACAATCTGAGATTACGTTCAGAGCACTTTCAGATAAGGAACGTTTTATTAAGAGATTTGAGTTAGTTGGGAGATGTGTCCACTGTCTTTGGTATTTATGGTAATATTGGTGTATCAGAATATCCAGTTTACCAGAAAACTCCATTTCTCACTCTCCTGGGGAGGAAGGAGGAATGTGGTGGGGCCAGCAGGGCAGGGCAGGAAAACCTTGAAGGAGCCAAACCAGCAAGTCAAGCTTTGAATACACTCCCTGGTCTGTAAATTCCAATTTTAGCCATTTGGGGTTTTTTTGTTTGTTTGTTTGTTTTTGTGTTTGTTTGTTTGTTTGTTTTTTAAGATTTTGTTTATTTATTTGACAGAGAGCGTTTGTGCGAGAGAGGGAACACAGCAGGGGGAGTGGGAAAGGCTTGCTGGGGAACAGGGAACCTGATGTGGGGCTCAATCCCAGGACCCTGGGATCATGACCTGAGTTGAAGGCAGACACTTAAGGACTGAGCCACCCAGGCACCCCTCGCTATTTGTTTTTTCTCTAACTCTATTATTAACCTAGTTTTATTTGTGCAGCTGCGAGAGTATATTTTATATTCTAAATATGACACATCTTTAAATTGCACATTGCTTTCTATCTTTTCAAAATTTTGTCCCCGAAATTTAGTTCTCTGGAGGCAAAGCCTGGGTTTTCCAGTGCTAGCCACAGGTATTCCAGGAATTACTCAAAACAACTCTTAACAATTGTCCTCATTGTTTAGTTGAGATAACCAAGGTTGGTAGAGGTGAACTAATGTGGACAAAGTCAAGATCTACAGTTACCAAGTGAGTAAATTGGATTTTTCACCAAAATCTGACATGTTCTGAGGGACATGTTCAATGCCTTAGTAGTATAGGAAATTATTATATACAGGTACTCTCTAATTTTCTTTGATAGAATTTTCATTAACAAGAATCCAGATAACTATGACTCCCAATTATTTTTTTAATTGAATTTCTTTTTTAAGAGAGAGAGAAAAATTACAGGAGTGATGACTTTGTTAATAGCAATTAAAACATAAACATGTATATATACAATTTCAGGGAATATTCTTTCATTCCCCAGAAACATATTAGATCTAACATTCTATTCTCTAATATTATAAGTATTATAGAATGATTAATATTTTCAGAGATAACCCAAGGCTTTTAAATAATTCAAATCAATGTCAAAACATTAATTAAACTAAATAATATTAACACAGGGAAGTAGTCTTTTCTATTTCAATTCATTTAAAGAAGGTTGAGATTTCACGCTTTTCTTTAATTTCTTGATTTTTAGACTAATTGTTAGTCTATAAATGTTACTTTCGTAACATTTTCTATTGTAAACAAATAATTACTTGTAGACTATTTAGAAAACGTAGAGAACAGAAATTCAACAAACCACAGATACATTTATGTTTTCTTCTTGTCATAAATAGATATAGGTACCTACATGATTTTAACTTACAAAATTGAGATTATACAGTATATATATTCTTTATTCTACTGTGATTATTTTATCATGTCATTTGTAATTCTTCACTTGCATGAGTATAGATAGCCTAAAAATTCTCATGTGGGTATATTTTACTTAGTAGTTCCTTTTTTTTAATATTTGAGTTGATAACAACTGTGATAACACAGCAATTAATATATTTATTTCTATTTTTTTTTCTAGGTTAGATTCCTAAAAAGAGAATTATCGAGTCAGAGACAGAAGCCTTTTTTTGAGGTTCCCCATGGGGAGAGTAATCCCCAGGAGGATTACTCCTCAGTAATGTTGCATCGTTCTTCACTCCAGGATCTACCTCACCGCACCATTACTGGCAATGGGTATTATCGTAGTCTGTGAAGAGTCACAGTCTGGCTGTGTTGTAAATTATTTGCTTTATCGTGTTTGAAAAGCAATTCTTTTTTGGTTCATGGAATATTTCCCTAAAGGTTCTGTTGTCTAATGTAATAACAGGGAACATGTGGTAGCTATTGTGCTAAGAGATAAAATAATCTCTTAATTCTAACCACACTTTGTGTGTGTGTGTGTGTGTGTGTGTGTGTATACATACAATATATATACGTATACATATATACAAATATAAAATAATAATATAATATTATATTATAATATTATTATATATTTATAATTATATTATATATTGTATATATAGATATATAAAATATATTATATGAAAATACAAAATATAATTATAATATAGTTTATGTTATAAATAATAATATAATAATACTTGTATACCTATGTATACATACACATATAAAATAATAATTTTGAATATGAGAAAAATTATCTCAGAAAAGTTAAGCCACTTGTCCAAGATAACCCAGCTAGTAGTTGGTACAGTTTCAACCAGGTCTGAGTCCAAAACATATAACATTTTATTTATGTATTTTTCATCCGATTCTTTAAGATCAGGTACCCAAGATTCACACCTTCCAACATTTCTCTTCATTATTAAAAGGTTCTGATCTCTTCCTTACCATTTGTTTTCCAGATGAACTATATCATCATCTTATGAATTCCTTCAACCTTGGCATTTGACTGATGTTGCGTTAAGAGCATACATTACATTTAAGAAGCATGACGTCTGCATAGTACTGGCTTTTCAGCAATGTCATGTCAAGACATCTCTCAGTCACCTTATTTCGTTTGTGGTTTCCTTCTGCATATCTTTATGACCGTCCCTGTTTAGGTGCTTTGCTTTGCTTGCTTTTATTTTTTCACCCCAATAATGGGTGGGATCTTTCCTTTGTTGTATTTTGATTGACTATAGTTAACATTGAATTGTGTACATTTGTGTTCCTTTTTATTATAATTAGTTATAATAGTTTTCTAATTAATTTTCTAAGGTTTCCAAATAGATGATGTGCACTTGCAATGTTGTTTTTTTTTCTAGGTTCTATTTCTTTCTTTCTTCTTTGATTTTAAAAATGTATTTATTTTGAGGGGGAAGCAGCAGAGGGAAAGGGAGAGAGAATTTCAAGCAGCCTCCGAGCCAAGGGCAGAGCTGGTCACAAGGCTTGATCTCACGACCCTGAGATCATGACTTGAGCTGAAATCAAGAGTCAGAAGTTTAACTGATAAAGCCACCCAGGCACCCCCTCCTAATTTCTCTTTCTCATCTATCTTTCTCTATGTCATTGAATAAAACTTCCAGAGCAGTATTAAATATTGATGATACAGTAATTAAAAGAAACATCTCTTTTTTTTCCTTTACTGCCATGGAATTATTTCTAGTATTTTGCCTTCAGGTTAGTGTGTGTGTGTGTGTGTGTGTGTGTGTGTGTGTGTGTGTGTTTAACTGTGGTAAAACATAGAGATAATGCAGTTGGTAGAAATCCCACCTTGACTTTGGCACTTTTTTTCTTAATTTTTAATTTTATTTATTTGACTTTGGCACTTTGTCAGTTTTAGTTTTCAGTATTTTCATGGCCAATTTAATGGGGAATTAAAAACAGGTATATGGACCTAAAAACTTGCTGCTATTGTAACTCTGAAATTGAACACATAAATTTTAGAAAGATTCTCAGCAAATGATACAATATATTATTGCCTAATTAACTTAAAAATGCAATTCACTTTTCTAAGCATCTCAGTTTTCTGAGGTAAAATTATAATTGGCTTTTCCTAATTAAATTTATCCCACACTCCATTATTTTTCATTATACATGCTATTTCCATCTCCCACTAGAATGTATAGTTTTCTAGACCTGGACTAGAGGAAGTCAGGTTTGGAGTTAACCAGAAAAAATGTCTTGAACTGAAAGCCCACCATCTATCTCACTCCAGTGCCTTAGAGAACCCACTGATTTCTGCTATACAGCAAGAGGAATTGGTTCTGGCTGTTCTTGAATCCTGAGCTTTTGATGACATCATGGTAAAGTCTAGCCACAGGACTATAAGGAACCATGATAATATATATATATACATATATATATTTCTATATCATATATCATATATCATATTTATATAGTTTAATTTATTTATTTATTTAATATATAGATTATATTATATATTAAAATATATATTGTTTAAAAAAATTTTTAAGAGCATTTATTTGCCAGAGAGAGAGAGAGAGGAAGAGCACAATTAGGGAGAGGGAGAAGCAGGCTCCCCGCTGAGCAAGGAGCCTATTGTGAGACTCTATTCCCGGACCCTGGGATTATGACCTGAGCTAAAGGCAGATGCTTAACCATCTGAGCCACCCAGGCATGAAATTACAGAAAACTGTGTTTTTCTGAAGATAAAAATATTTAGGCTTGTCTATCAATGGATGAATGGGTAAAGAAAATCTGATGTATGTATATGTGTGTGTGTATAACATACAGATATGGAATAGTTATATGTTACACACATATGTGTGTGTATAACATATATATATATATATATATATATATATATATAATGGAATATTATTCAGTCATAAAAAGAATGCAATCTTGCCATTTGTGACCACACACATGGACTTCGAGGGCATTATGCTAAGTGAGATCAGTCAGAGAAAGACAGATACCATATGGTATCTCTTATATGTGGCATCTTAAAAATGCCGATAAACAAGAGAACAGATATTTGGTCGCCCGACAGATGCAGAGGGTGGGGGTAGATGAAATGGGTGAAGGTGCTGAAAGATACAAACCCCCTGTTTTAAATAAGTCAGTCATGTATAGCATTTGATTGCAGTTAACGATACTGTATTACATATTTGAATGTTATTTAGTCGATTCTGAAAGTTCTTACCACGAGAATAAAAATTTTGTAGCTCTGTGTGGTGACAAATGGGAACTAGAATTATTGTGATGATCCCTTTGCAATAGATGCAGATATTGGATCATTATGTTATACAGCTGGGACGGATAGAGCATTATGTGCCAATTATACCTCAATTTTAAAAATATAGGCTTGTAGTGGTGGATACATTTCATCATACATTTGTCAAAACCTATAGGATGTGCAATATCAGGGGTGAACCCAATTGTGAACTATGGATTCTAGGTGATAATGACATGTAATATAGGTTCATTGATTGTAACAAATGCAGCACTCGTGTGTGGGGTATTGATCCTGGGGGACACCATGCATGCGCCGGGGGCAAGGAGTGTATGCAAACTCTCTATACCTCTGCTTATTTTTTCTGTGAACCCAAAACCACTCTAAAAAATTAAGACTCTTACCAAAATGCAAAATACATATAATGTTATATATCAATTATATCTAAATAATAAAGAAAGAAAAGAAAACACACACACAGTCCATCTAGACTTAGTAACCACCAAGCACTACCCTGATGTCATGCCCAGAGAGCACATGGACTCCAGTTTGCCTCTGCTGAATGTCTAGCATCTTCTCAGGGACATCCTCCGTGTCATGGTGTACATCTCGGAACCCAATGGGGCTAATTCCTGGGGACAGTTGTCTCTTCCCTCATCAGTCTTGCTGCCTCTCCTTCTGCTTCTTCTATTCCTGCACTTTCATCACACACATTTTCCCTGCACTGACAGATCTGAGGAGGGTCTTTCTGTGAAACAGCCTAACCCCTACATTCTGAAGCACCTCATGAGGGTCCTTTCTTCATGGCTCCCATTTTTTTTTTTTTTAAAGCTCCTTGCCATCCATTGGTAATATTGCTGTGCCTAAAACAAAAACCCTCATCTTCCTGTGATACTCTACATAGGATTATTTGAAACCCTGCCCTTTTGCCGAAGATCCAGAAATTTATCATACAAACATTGAGCATTGAAAAGAAGAAGTGGTGGGGATCACAAGACTAACCACAGAACAGCCCCCGCTATGTGGTTGATGGTAACATTTGGTACACCACACAATGTGTCCTGTATAGGAATCCACAGAAGCTCTCTGGAGATTAACTTAAGGATGTTTTGAATCCTATAGTTTTCTTTTCCTCTTGACTTTGCACCCTCAACATCAAGTATGAAGAGCTTAGCTTTTAGAAACATAGGAGCATCTGGCATTCATTGTGAATAATAACAGTACCCTTGTTTTTTTTCTAATTTTTTTTTATATTCCCTTTGCTTTTATTTCTTAGTCAATTTATTTGGTATGATTCCTGCAAGACTCCCCCCAAGAGATCGAAGGAGAGTGTATTACTTTTTAAAATGACGGTTCAATTCTCAGCATGAGTGTCTCTAGTTTTGCAAAATTTTTTTTTGGACAGTTTCATTACCTACTGTCCTCCCTCTGCCTTTTGGTACATACCTGGGTCATATCAGCTCCCGAAATGCAACACCACTGCAAAGTTATTTTAACTCAAGCATAATCGGGAATCAAAGTTGTCAGAAAAGCGCGTCATGTGGTGAATTCCAGAAGCAAGTGAAAATGACTTGGTTATTTACCACTAACACTGTTACTACCTATGCTATTTTTTTCATTTTCTGATAAGTACGTATTTTTAAGAAAAAATAATCCAGTGATGAATTTCTTCTGGAAGAAAAACTTCATAAGACAGTACATGAATCAGTCTGAATGTTGCTACACTCATCCTGTTTTTAACTGTTTTTGTTTTAAGGTGACCATGGAAACATGGAACAGCTAATAAATCCTGGATAATACTCAGGCTGCATTTGATTTTGCTGTCGTCTGGTACCTGCTCTTAATGTTGGGTGATCGCAGTACATAATTTACCGGATGGCAACAGTAGGTCCATGTCCTATAATTTTTTATTCAGATCTGTAACAGTGTCTCATATATAATAGATGCTTCACAGTTGTTGAATGAATGAGTGTGAGAATAAAGGAATGAGTAGCTGAGGAGGCTCAAGCTTCAATAGAAGCGTTGGCAAGACTGTTGAAGGGAAGGACGTTCCACTGTGGGCAACTCCGAATCCATATTAGAAAACACCTGTTCAAAAGAGCACCCAGCTTTCTCTTAATGTTGGAGGTGCTGGGACAGAGCTTTAGGCTTTCTGGCATTCCTGTGAACAGATATATTTAAAGCTGAATCCCTGGGGCACCTCGCTGGCTCAGTCAGTAGCTCATGTGACTCTTGACCTTGAAGTAGTGAGTTCAAGTCCCACAGTTCGGTGTAGAGATAACCTAAAAATAGAATCTTAAAGCAAACAAACAAAAAGGCTGAATCTATCGCCTAAATGTTTGCAGGCACCTGAATTTTACCTGATGGGCCAGCTGATCCCTCTCACTCACCAAGGACCAGAGGAGAGGATGCTGGAAATGAACCAATCTGCAGGGAAGGGAAACAACTCAATATTCAAGCTCCATGTCATAGATGCAGGACTGGCTGTATAGTTGAAAAGCCTATTGGGTAAGTGTTGAGACCCTTTCTCAAAAGTATATTAAGAACTGCGAGATTGTGGCAACACAGTAAATCAAACATGGAGTCCTTCTTAAGTGCAAGTCCCTTTAGGACGATGCAGAATGCAAGCCCATGAAACTAGCCTTGCATATGTGTTCTTAGACTCTTATTATTTCTGAACAAAGAAAATTGAACAGGTCTGGTACAAACGATTGTTATTTTATTGCAGGGTCGTTGAATAGAAATTTCTGCTATCTATCTATCCAGCCTAATACATAGTCATCTGTCAGATTCTCCCAAAATGGGTCTGTGATTAAAGGAGCGAGACTGATACAAAGCAAATGGTGAAGCAAAGTTTTATTTCGTGCCAAGCATCGAGAATCAAACCCACCATCAAACAGACCGGTCGGGGCTGCCTCTTACAGAGAGGGTGACCCCTCCCTGCCTCACAGACTAACTTTTATAGAGCAAAGGCCATGTGGTTGGGCCTGGCCACACACAGGTGGCCAATATGATTGCAACACACAGAGAAAACTGCACAGCCATGCTAGGTCACACACGGGTGGCCAGTTGAACTACAATTTACCCCGTAGTAGCTATTTGAACTAGCCTATCACCTTGGTCAGAATTGGCACCCAAAACGCACCCAAAAGGCGGGGCCCACACTCCTTGGTAGCTAGGGAGACTGTATGCATACTCCACTGATTGGATGTCTCCACCTGGCCGGACTCATCCGCGCATCCGGGCTCTGTTATCTCTACCTGACCTGACCCACCCTTGTATTTGGGCTTTGATACCTGGGACTGCTTTCCCAGACTCGCTTTTAAGTAGGTTCCCGGGGCGAGGGGGGAGGGCAGGGTCAGTTTAAGTTTTACCGCATAAACAACACAATCACTGTTTAACCCAGAATGGGGCCGCTCTGGCTAAATAGGCCCTTACACATGGACTACCTACCACTATTGAGCACTTAAACTGTGGCCAATGTGACTTGAAATTCAAGTAGGTCTACTTGTACTTTAAAAACTTGTACTTTAACTTTATTTAATTTTAATTAACATAAATTTAAACAGCTACATGCAGATATGACAAATGGCTGCCATACTGGCCACAGAAGTTTAATGAATCAACCAACCTCTACACATAAAGAAAATAGTTCCATATAGAAAGAATTTGTAACACTTTGCAAAAATGAGAAACAAACAAAGCCATTTATATGAACTGTTTTGAGCAATGACAGCAGCTAACTTCGCGTGATATCCCAGTGGATGGTGGCAACATAGCTTCTAAACTTCTAAGCAGAACAAGAAATTTCTGTAAGATCCAGAACTGTGAAATTTGGAGCAGATCCCTGCCTCCAATATTTCCCAAGGAGAGAGTTTCCATGGCAACGGAGGATCCATCCAAATGTAATTAAAAGTGAGTGACTAGGGGAACTATACTGTTCAGTTCTAGTACATTTTACCTTTAATTATATTTTTCTAAGCCACTGATGTGCTAAAATGTCAGACAGTATTTGTTCAGAACTGAGGCTGATAAGTCATTGTAGGAAGACAGAAAAGAGGACACAGTCATCTTGGAGAAGCAATAGGAATTCTGCAGATACAATAAAACAAAAAGAAAAGACGTATTCTTTTGCTGCTCGTTGGAATTCCTTCAAGGAGTGGTGAGAAGGCTGGCCACTATGTTAGGGTTTAGCACTTCTTAGTATGACATTTCCCCATTGAGGGATCCTACCAGTCCTTATACTCCAAAGACCCTCCTCCCTCGAGTCCTAGGAAGCATCTACCCTCCTTCCCCAGGCAGGTTCCAGCATCCCAGCCAATCCTGCCCATGGGCTATGGGTTTCTTTCCGCCCTTCCCTCCTCCCCTCAAGGCCATGGCCATGGCAGCTTCGGGAGACCACGACAGAGGAGTCCCGACAGGCACTAGGACAAATATTAATTACCGGTCCTGGTTTAAAGTTAATGACGAGAAATCTCTTGTTGCACATGATTATTTGTGGCAACAATGAAAAACGGTTTGTCATTTAACACTATTATACAACAAAATACTACTTGTATGAGTGAATGAAAGAAGTGTAGAAAATTTTTAGTTTGTTTTGTTTTAGTTGTAAATCACATGTCCCTGAGTGATGAATGAAAACACCCAGAGCTGCTAAAATGAACTCATTTATTACGAAAAAGCAACCAGAGCAACCACCGGACCAAAATCATTCTCAAGAGGGAATATCTGTTCAAGACTTAAATAGCAATCGTCTGGATTTAGGAGGTAGGGCAAAGCCAGCTGCATGGGTCTGGGAGAGATTCAGGTGGTGATTGTAGGAAGGACTTTAGAGTTTGAAGCCTACGGCCAAGAAAGAATTCTTGAAGTGTCTTTGGTGCAAAAATGTGATTTTATTAAAGCACAGGGACAGGACCTGTGGACAGAAAAGAACTGCCCTGGAGTGGCCCATTATATTCTTTCAAGTTGGGAGGGGATAGGGATAATGTGAGCCTCCCAGGTGTTCCAGAAACAAGGTTTCCAGGATCCAGAAGGGGCTAGCTATTTTTAGGAAAGGTTATCACTGCTTAGTAGAAACCCAGTCATGAGATCCTTTCAGATGTATATCGGTGGGGCATATGCCTTGGGGGTGATTGCCAACGTGTATCTTGGGGGATTTAGAGATAAAGGAAGTTTCCAAAGGAATTTCTATATGTTAAGTAGACACTGGATCCTGAGGGAAGGGGAGACCCTCAGGCTAGGATTGCCTGTTGCCCTTAGCAAGTGTCAACATTGAGGCAGTTGTGTCCCCCGGAGGAATGTCACTCTGCCTGTTTCAAAGACTTGTCAGTGGGCTGTAGGTAGTAAAGACATTTAATAATTTTTCTTCTGCCTTTGTTTCCCACATCAGTGGCAAAGGAGACAAAAGCGTGGTGGGGAGGGAAGTAGGGAAGGGGGAGGGGAGAGAAAAGGGGGAGGGAGGGAGGATAATGAAATTTGGAATTGGTTTATGGGGACAGTTGATGATCTATCTTAAATGTTTTACTGGGGTTCACAGGGTATAAACTCTGTAAATCGTATATGCCCTCTCTTTTGCCACTGGGCAGTAGTACCCTGGGACATATTTCGTTTGTACTGTTCAGCCATAAGGGTGGCAAAAGTTGGACAATTTGAGCAGGGAATGTTACAGGAGCATCACTTACGTTAAAGGAAAAGCCCTGACTTAATTCACTGATTCTCAGCAGGAAGCGGGTGGAAGGGAAGAAGGTTTCTGAATTTCCAGACCAGGGGATAGACCAGCTTCTTCCTACACATATCCACACAGACCTTCTGCTGCATTCCTTAGGGGTGGAGCTCTACATTCCTTCCTTTTTTTTTTTTTTTTTTTTTGCCCAGACTTCCTGTATGGAATACATTTTTTTAAAATATTTTATTTATTTATTTGACAGAGAGAGACAGAATCATAAGTAGCAGAGACGCAGAGAGAAGCAGGCTCCCTGCTGAGCAGAGAGCCCAATGCGGGGCTCGATCCCAGGACCCTGAAATTATGACCAGCGCCGAAGGCAGACGCTCAACAGACTGAGCCACCCAGGTGCCCCTGGAATACATTGTTGCTAATGAGATCACATTGTACCGGTGAAGAACAAGGAGACAGGGAAAATGTTGAGGCACTGTTTCCATTCTTTTCTTCTTAAAGATGTCTCTCTAGTCTTCTTAAATGTAGCATCTCGTTCTCACTCTACTATTTTTGTCTTTTGAGACGAATGTTTCTGAAGCCTCCAGACCTGTTCTTGTGGAATGTCTCACAATGTGGATTTGCCTGATTACTTTCCCATGAGTAGGTTCAGGATGTTTGTGGCAAGAACTCCATACAGGTGAAACAGGGTGTTTCCTGTTGCCTCACAGTAGGGGCCCACGATGGGTTTCACCCCACTGTGGGGGGTGGTAAGTTTGATCGCTTGGTTCAGTTCCTGTCAGCTTGTATTTCCACTGAAAAGTGAATTCTTTCCCTTAACAATTAATAAGTATTTTGTGGAATGAAACACTGAGACCATTTGAAAGGCCCATTTCCCTATAACCTTTCTACCCAATGGTCTTAGCATTTTGGATCCTTGCCTGTTTCCACTTTTATCTGAAAAATTGCAAAATGATGACTTCTTGATTCTATCAGTCTTTCTATATTTATTAATTAGATCCTCCTATTTAAAAAATGTCAACTCCCCCTTATTTTTAGTGATATTTTAATATGTCACTATGGATTCTTAGATTTGGGTTTTTTTTTTTACTTCTTTTTTGTTGACCATCATACCCTTTCTCTTAGATATATTTACTAATCTAGTGACCTGTGAAACACTAGTCCTGTGAAATGTTCTGAGAAAAAAAAATTCTATGATCAAATAATTTAGGGACAGAATGAATCTAACATCTCTCTTTAAGTTATATAATATACATTAGGAAATTAAAGACTCCAAGGAGTTCTGTAGTAGAAAACCTGCTTCACTTTGTTTAACTGGGTATTTCTCAAACTTATTTGATCATGAAATTCTTTTTCTATCTAACACAGACTTAGTAACACAAACTTGGTAAAATACATTTGGGGATACAATGGCCAAGAGCCAAACCTGCCAATTAAATATTTCAATACTTCATCAATAATATGAAAAAAAAGACTAAGTAATGATGGTAGCTCCATCTTTACTCGTTCAACAAACTCTGTATGATTAAAGTAATTATTCTAGGGGCACCTAGGGATGGTGATCAACTCTTGATTTCAGCTCAGGTCCTGATCTCAGGATGGTGAGTTCAAGCCCCATGTTGGTCTCTGCGCTGGGTGTGGAGCCTACTTAAAAAAAAAGAAAAGTAATTATTCTACGGTGATTCTACACATAAGGTCAACTCAGCACACCAATGAGGAAACAGGTCAAAACAACCCTGAAGTAAAGAAAGATGTCTTTTAAAGAATAAACATAGCTATACAAGAAAAGATTGGTACATTGCCTTCATTCAAATTAAGGACTTCTGTCGAGAGACTCTAATAAGAATGTGAAAAGGCAAACTTCAGATGAGGATGGTATATCTGCAGATACATATCCAAGAAATATAAAGAGCTACAAATATACAAGGAAAAGACAAACAGCACATTTAAACAATGGGCAAAGACCTAAACACATACTTCACAAAAAAAGATAACCAATGGCCAATAAGCATATGAGAATTATTGGCTTTCGAGAAAAGCAAAGTAAAAGCCACAATGACATACCGCTACACACCCACCAGAATGACTCAAATGAAAAACACTGACAGCACTAGGTATGTGTGTGGGTGTGTGGAGTTGGTAGATGCTGTGAGGCACCGCCTGGATTTCCTTCAATAAGGCGATTGTTGCCCCAGTTGCTGACGGTGCTAAAGGCCTCCATCTCCCAGTCCTTCAGAGACCATCTAGGCTGCATCTCATCCAAGGTCACTGTGTCTGGTGGATGGAGGGCATAAAGGATTAGCCAACTTGACCTAAGCTGGGACAATTCTAATTCCCCACCCTTCTCCCAGGTTGTTGTTAACCCTGCATGGCAGCTCAGCCTCTCCTTTTTGTCCAATCCTATTTTCTCCTGTAGAAGTGAGAGATCCCAAGGGCACTTCCTAATAAAGATTCCACACCCGAGCTCTGTCACATATCTTGCATCCCAACAAACCTATCCTGTGACATGAGCAACTGAAGTTGTCACCCATTGCTTGTTAACGTGTAAATTGGTACAACCACTTGAGAAAACTGTCTACCCAAGCTAATTTACAAGCCTACCTGGGATCCAGGAGTTCCATTCCTAGGTATTTACCTGGGAGAAATAAGCACTTTGCCTCCCCACCAAAGGTTAAGGGTAAGAATGCTCATAGCAGTTTTACTCATTGCAGATCCAAACTAGGAAAAACCCAAAGGTCCGTTAACTGCAGATTTTATCAATAAAGTGTGTTCATAAACAAGAAAACTATACAATGATAAGATATAACAGACTACTGCTCCATGAACACCAAGACTTACTCTCACAGACATAATGTTGAGCAAAAGAACCTAGACACAGAAGAGTACATTCTATATGATTTAATTTGTATGAAGTTCAAGAAGGCAAAGGTAGCCTTCTTGAAACTGAGGTGAAAGAAGTCAGAACAGTAGTTACCTCTGGGCTGTAGGTATTGACTGAGAGGAACACGAAGGAGCCCTCAGGAGGGAAAGAAATGTTCTATATCTTGACGTGGTTGGTGGTAACACAGGTAAAATTCCATTGAGGTATAAGGACAAGTTTGGGTCATTTTACTATAGGTGTGTTATGGGTCAGTTAAAAAACAAACACACCTCACACTGTAAATTCTTTATTAGCCCATTGCAGAAACTGTTTTGTAGACTATTTGGTTTGGGTAAGGTCCCATGGTGACCAGTGATATTGTCATCTCCTGGGATTAGGGGGGGTGAGAGCAGGGCTGGTAATGAAGTAGTAGAACTGATTTGTGCATTGATTAAGTCCTCTGCAGCAGAAAAAATAAACTTGGGTGCTTCTGGTCTGGGGAGAAGAGAAGGACCCTCCAGGTCTAATAGTCCTAATTAGAACAGTTCCTCCCACTCAAGTATCTACCACCAGATCTTATCAGCTGCTTCTTAATTACCAAGGCTCTCTGACAGAGAGTCTCTGTAGGAAGGAAAATAATCTTATTTCATGGGCCTGTTAGGAAAGTGCATAAACCAAACCAGTTAATCCGCAACCGGGTGAATGCAATGAATTGACAGTTAGACTTAACCTGCTTTGTTATTGACAATTACGAACCAAGTCTACAAAGAAAAAAAAATCAGATATTGACAATTCTTAAAATTTAATTTTATTATTTTGTCTATCAGTCTTGAGTAAGAGAGGTTAAAGGTAACAAGTTAAAACTCAACCCTCCCATCCCCTTACTGCAAATAGCAGAATAGCTTCTAAAGTCCACCAATGGAAGAATACTCTGTTGAAATGCTAGTTTATCATTTAATGAAGACCAGTCAATTTCCTTTGAAAACTGTACTGGTATGGTACATGTGGGAATTGTATTTGGGAATTGATCTGGGAAAACAAGTTGACAAATATCCCGATGGGTATTTGGGAAATTATTTTACTTTAATCAGAAAACTAAATTTAACTTATGTCTATGTAATATTACATACTTATACATAATTAGTTCCTGTCCTTCTAGTTAGCATTATGGTTGATAAGGGCTTCCTATATGTCTGTGGTGGAATGGAAGTTTTTCCTAGATATAGCAGTATACATGATAGTAGGGGAGGAGTTGAAATCAAGATAAATGCGGAAAAAAAGAGCACACATTAAAATTCTTAGGATTATGGGTCATAATTTTCTAAGTAGGGTGATAATATGGAATAAAATTCATAATAATATGTAGTAGGCAGCCTTCTAAGGGGGCACCCAATGATCCTTGCCTCCTGATATTCACACCTGTGTTAGTTGTAGGTCTCCAAAGAAACAGACCAATAGGATGTATATAGGTAGATATGTGTGTATGTATGTATCTATCACCTACTTATATAGAAACTTATTACATGGAATTGACTCATGAGATTATGAAGATGGGCAAGTCCCACCCAAGACCTGCATTTGAGTCAGCAAGCTGGAGACCAAGCAGAGCCAGTCTGAATCTGAAGGTCTGAGAACCAAGACAACCAACGGTATGATTCCAGTCTGAAGGCTGGCAGACCCACGGCCTAGGAAGAGACAATGTTTCAGTTTGAGTCTGAATGTAGAAAAAGCCGATATCCTAGCTCAAAGCCTCTTAGGCAGGAAGAATTCACTTTTTTTTGGAGGAAGGTCAGCTTTTTTTGTACTGTTCAGGCCTTCAGTGTCTTGGAAGAAGTCCACACCCATTAGGGAGGGCAATCTTGATATATTCAGTCTACCAGTTTAAATGTTAATCTCATCCAAAGATGCCCTTCCAGAAACACCCAGAATGTTTGGCCAAGTATCTGGGCACCCCATGGCCCAGTCACAGTGACACATAAAATTAACCTCCCTGAGAATCTTGTCTGATTTCTTTCTCTTGAGTGTGCGCTGAACATAGACTCGATTTGAACTAAGCAAATAGGGCAAACGTGGCGAGGTATACCTTCCGAGATAACACACAAGACAGTGATTCTCTTTTGTTCATACGCCTCTCTTGCTCTTACCTCCCGACTAGGATGAAGCCAGCTGCCATGTTGTGAGCTCTCAGTGGTGAGGCCCATATGGGCAGCCTCTGGCTGATGGCCAACGAGGACGTAAGGGCCTCAGCCGTAGAGAAACTGAATCCTGCCAACAACCACTGAGAGATTGTAGAGGTTGATCACCTTGAGTGAAGCCTCCAGATGCCTGAATGCCCAGCCCACAGCTTGACTCCCGGCTTGCGAGTGACCAGAGCCATGCCTAGACTCCCGCCTTATGGAAATTGCAAGATGACAAATGTTTGTTGTTTTAAGCTGCTAAGTTTTGGGGTCATTTGTTACACAGCTATAGATAACTGATAGATTATAAATGAACTGAAACATAGTGAATAATGAAGCAAATGAAATAAATTGAGGGAAAACATATTTAAACTGTACTTACAATAAAGGGGTTACTGGGCTCTAGTGGAGAAAAAACTGCCCCCTAACTCATGCTGGTTTTCACTTCCGTCTCTGTTCCATGCCCAAAAGGAGGATGGCTGCCGGAGGACGTCAGATCAAGCCCCCTTTAGCCATGATGGCACCTCCAGGATAAAGGCCAGGGTCTCCCCGCTCTTCCTTGTTCTCCCTTTTTGAAGTGGGAGGAGTCTGGAGGCAGTTCCCCCAGGGTGTCCTCCTCCTGTCTGCTGCCTCCCCTTCCCCCAGTCAGACCCTTGGGGGGTGGGGGGGATGGGCCAGGGGAGCACCGTGCTAGGTTGTGGACCAAACTTGCTTTTCCTCTTTCGGTTCTTCTTACTAGCAGAGGTGTTCTCACCAATGCATTGTGCAGGCAAGAGTCAGGATGTGGATTTGGGCTTCAAGATAGATGCTGACAGAGGCCTTTGGTCTGCTTCTCCTTCTGGGCTCCTCTAGCAGACCTAGGTCTGTTGGCATCCAGGCAGCATACCAGAGCTCAGCACTGCAGCTTTATAAGGAAAGCTCGAGGAAGTAATTGTTGTTCCCTCCCCCTGGTGTTTTACGGTGTGTGTGTGTGCACGCATATGTGTGTGAGTTTGTGTGCCTGTGTCGCAGTTTGAGTGTGGTTTCACACAAACTTACACCTCCCCCCAGGGATGATGTGGTGTGGATTGAGGATGGAATTCAAGGATTCCTGGATATTTTGGACAATATTCTTTCAATGACACCCCTAACTCGCCATTTCCTGACATGGGCCAAGGTCAAGGACACTGGCGAGTCAGCATTTTTCAACGTAGTATCTGAACTACAGCTCCCTCTGCCCCTTTCTGTTTTGCTGGTGTCCCAAACTAGCACAGTGCTCCCAAGGCCCACCTTCCTGGAGCCAGCCCCTTGCAGATCCTGTTGGAAGCCTAAGCATTTCCTTGGGAAGTAGACACGCCATAAGAGCAGAGCCCCAGAGCCCTGCCTACCGCCATCCACCCTCATCCATCGACTCCTCAAAGTTCCCAGGATGGATTAGTTCAGGCTGGTCGCACAGGCTTTGGGAAGAAAGAACGGAGCCAGCTACGGCCTCTGCGGGCTGTGCCCAGGACTTTGGTGTGGCCCAGGTTATTGGAGTTCTGGTATTTATAAGTAGGGAAATAAATTATTTCTTGCCAGGGAACTCATCTGTATCTGCCTTGATGGAAAGGGAAAGGCCAGTAGATGAGACTGGTACTATAGACTGAATGTCCGTGTTTCTGCAAAATTTGTTAGTTTAAACAGAATCCCCAAGGAGATGATATGAGGTGGGGAGGCCTTTTGAAGGGGATGAGGGCGTACGGGTGGAGCCCTCACGAATGGGATTGGTGCCCTTAGAGACCTCAGAGACCTGCCTTCCCCCTTCCACTATGTGAGGCCACAGTGAGAAGTCAGCAGTCAGCTGGAAGCGGGTCCTCACCAGACATCAGACCTGCCAATCTTGATCTTGGATTCCCCAGCTGCCCGAACTGGAAGGAATAAACGTTGGTTGTAGCAGTTACCCAGTTTATGACATTTTGTTGGAGCAGCCTGAATGGGGTAGGGCAATTGAGATGTCTTGGATGTCAGGGATTAGATGTCTCGTCTGTCTATGTATCACTGCACCGCATCTGATGTAAGAGTTACCCCTGATGAACAACGGCTGAGTGAACTGAGGCGCCTGGGTGGCCCAGTGGGTTAAGTGTCTGCCTTTGGCTCAGGGCATGATCCCGGGGTCCTGGGATCGAGCCCTGCATTGGGCTCCCTGCTCAGCGGGGAGTCTGCTTCTCCCTCTCCCTCTGCCCCTGCTTATTCTCTCTTGCAAATGAATAAAATCTTAAAAGAAAAAAAAATAGCTGAATGAACCTGAAATCAGTGGACACCATTCAAGAGTAAGAATGAACAGCGGGAAAAAAATGATCTAAAGTTAGAACTTGGGTCTGCACCTCAACCCTGCCACTTTATCAGTGTAACTCTGGGTGATTCATTCTTAGTACTTAGCGCGTTTCTCAAAGTGACATGGAGTCATTTATCCCTCTACCTGTGTGTGTGTGTCTCCACATGTACGTATGCCCAGAAAGACATTTACACCAAATGTCAATGTGGTTGTTTTAGAGATTTAGAAATTGAGTGGCTTTTCCCCTCTTTGTATTTTTTTAATTATATGTTTTTTTTAAATATCTGGTTTTTATTTTTATTTTTTTAATTTTTAAAAATACTCTAAGATTTATTTATTTATTTGACAGAGATCACAAGTGGGCAGAGAGGCAGGTGGGTGTGGGGGGGGAATCAGGCTCCCCGCTGAGCAAAAAGCCAGATTCGGGGCTCCGTCCCAGGACTCTGAGATCATAACCCGAGCTGAAGGCAGAGGCTTCACTGAGCCACCCAGGCGCCCCTGAAATATCTGGTTTTTAAAGATAAAAATGTAAACCATACCCTAAATACTGTCCATGTAAACATGTAATCATATGCTAAAACAATGAAATCTTTCATATTTCTGAGCCTTTGAAATGGGTATTTGCAAAAAAAATTCCCATAAACCAAACCAAGTAATCATTCCTTCAGTTTCTCTAATTCGTGTGTTAACTAAATAGATCTTTGTATTTGCTCTTTTAAGCACATAATCTTCTACCTTTTTCTTTACTAATAAGTCTTGGAGGAATCTGTAGAAGGTAATCTGGAGACCACTGTTCTAAGAAAACATTGAAAAAATATATATATCACCTTACCTGGAGAAGCAGCAAATCTTTCGAAAACCTATTATTTCATAAAAACAAAACAAAACAGGAGAAAAGTTAATATTACAAAATGTGAAACCAGTTTACCTAACAAATGAGGTGTCTCTATGTCTCATTAATTTTTTTTTTCTTTTGAGAGAGATAGAGTGCACATGCGGCAAACACAACTTGGGGGGCTGGTGAGTGGGAGGAAAGGGCAGAAAGAGAGTGGGGGAGAATCTTAAGCATGTTCCACACCGAGGATGGAGTCTGACATGGGGCTTATCTCACAACCCTAAGATCATAATCTGAGCTGAAATCAAGTCAGATGCTTAACCGACTGAGCCACCCAGGTATTCCCGTTTTATTAGCATTTACATGTAAAATTAGGGGAAAAGCTAGCAGTTTTTTTACGGAGTCTGTGACCATTTCTCTGCTTTACAAGTCCTGGGGGGGGTCAGAGGGGTTCCAAACTGGGTAGCGCTTTAATTCTCCAGCTACCTATAGTTCCATTCACGGACCTCTAACAATCAATAAAGTGCCACTTGCTCCCAAGTACTTGCTTAAAATACTGCTTTGCAGCCATAAAGAAATTCTCCCAGTTGAAATTAGAATGCAATAGGTTTAAATACTTTACAAATGCTTCAAATGAGATTATGAAGCGAACTGGCATATATTTATCATACCAAAGCATAGGCACATTTTCCTTTAAATATTTGAGATTCTGTCTACAGTGCCCCTGTTATATTCATTCAAATTATTCTGATAGTCTAAAACAATGAAGCCTCTAAACTGGTGGAATGTTGCCAGCGGATTTCAACAGAGTTTGAAGGCGACCTAACCAAAAGGCATAGTTTAAATTGGCTTAGGGAATGAATGGGCTCCTTATCAGAGCAGCTGAAGGCTGTCCATAATTAACAGCATCTGCCAACATTCACAGGGCCCCATATAGAACAGACAGGCCCTCCAGCCCCGCAGGCAGCAACCTCCAGCTTCTGGCACCTTAAGATCCACCCGACCTCAACAAAAAGACAGTCCAGACCCATCACTGGACTGATACATTCTAGTGATACTAGCAGGACCACAGGGCCACGGCTAATTAATGTTAATTATCTAGAACAATTCTGTTCACATTAGCACGGAGGCTTCAAATTAGCCAACTATCATAAAAAATATAAAACACTGGTTATGGAGAGAAGGTTATATTAGTAATTTCTGATTTTAAAGTTTCTCTTGTGTTATTTTTAAGGGGCATGAACACGATCGGTTAACCTCCCTTTTTATCTGTTGCATTCTTGATTTAATTCAGCGTGAATACTTCTGTATCAAGAGTATTAAATTTGTTCTATGGCCATTTTGGATTGTTTCCTTACATTTTGAACACATTTCCCTCACGAACATGTACAAAACCAAGCCAAATCACACAAGTCCAAAGGAAGTTTCATTAAATAAATTTATTTGTTAAAATAATTTAACTCCAAATACAACTGTTGAATTTGCATTGAGTTATAACTACAATTCATGTTTTAATCGAAATGTCAAGGTTTAACAACTGACATTGTTACAAAACAATAAACTGTTGTTCAATTTTAAATGGTCAGTTGTATTAGAGCTCAGCAATTAACTGTGAACTATATCTCTGGGAAACCCCAAATCAATAATGATAAGTCTGTCTCCAAAACCCACTGCAGTCATTCTTGAAACCCTGATCAAGATTTAATAGATGCACAATGACACGTTAATTTAAAAAGGAAGAAAGAAAGAAAGAAAAAGACCCCCACAGTCTTTAACATTTGATTGGCAAAGGAGACAAGTAAAGCTTAACAGTGCGAACACAAGACTAGTGAGAACAACTAAAAAACAGAACAAACCGACAAGAAAACCAACAGCAACAAACAATATGCACTTTTCACATTCAGACATACGCTGACAACATTCCCACTGGAAAACTCCTGAAAACAAACGGCAGACATCCTTAGGCAACATTTCCTTATAAAGAAAAGCAAGTATCAGTAGTTTTACCACAGAAAAGTGATGGCAACTCCTAAATGCTTAGTCAAAAGTTCAGTTCTAACTCTACAAACCAAAGGAGAAAATCATCGAAGCACCTTTCAATAGTTTAAGATTTTATGTAATGCTTTTGATCAATGCTGGCTTGTTTGGTGTAAATGGAACGAAAGGAAAAGGCATCAGTTACCATCACTATCACAGCTTAAAAACACCCCCCCACCCAAAAAAAAAAAGATGCATCATAAAAGAAAAAAAAAACCTTCTAAAAAACGCTGCCTTTGTCGGAAGTGAAACAAGACAAAATGAAAACAGAAGAAAAGCTTATCACAAACAGCTAAAGAAAAAGTGGGTCTTTGGATCAAACCATAACATTTTTTAAGGCATGTTAGAAAACGTTCACGTAACTAGTTGCTCGTCTGATCAGGGCATAAAACCAACAGCGACACAAGGTCACCGACTTTTCTCTGTAGCCACTGTGACGTCATGTCACTTGACCCTCCTGTTCTTCAGCTTGTTAGTAACATCTCCACAAACACATTCCTTCAAACCCAGTTATATTCCTACCCGATGAAACACCAACAGGAAGAGCACAAGAGGGTTCCCATGTTTCTGGGGATCTTTGAGGCTCTGTCACTAAGCGCGGAGGGCTGTGTAGAAACACTGATCAGGCAGCCAGACTGGTTCTTTGCAACGTCTATACAGTAAAAGCCCGCCTTCTTGTCTGACACAAACACTTCCGAACGAAAATCCGAAGGGTTAGATAATCTTTTCCACTTTAAGTTTTTGACATTCTTTTCGTATCAACTTCTTTTTCTTGTCTGCATAGCAATCCGTAATGTAAAACTGTAGTCCTTTAGATGTTTTTAATACTTAATCTTAGTTGTCATAAATTGCTGTTAAATATGGAATTCTAAAAAAAAAAAAATCATTCTGAGAAGTTAGAGGCTTCAAATCTCAGCCGATTCACTAGCAAATATTTCTATTTCTGTGGACAAATCATACTTCTTGAATCTCGGATTTCTCTAAATGTTTTGAGTTGAATCAACTGTGACATACAGAGCTTGGTTCCAAGAAAACAGGTTGGAACTTTCTGTCCTGTAAACGAGGTGCTCCCCCGTTGGGGGTTGTAAGAAAACACTACACTGAAGAATGCAAATATTCACAATTCAAAGCATCTTTCACGATCACGGCCTGGTTGTATCCACGAATCTGTTTTCTCATCTGTGAAAAGTACTATCTACCTTTCTGTTATCTTCTAAACTCAATGCCAGTTTACCAAACACTTGGGGGCCAGCAATGATTTCCATAATGTGTAAAAAACAAAAACAAAACAAAACAAAAAAACCCTACACAAATAATTTAAAAGGAAAAAAAAATGCTTGTGATACACTATATCCTGCAGTACGGAGTCTGAGTATAGGCAATTATCTCTGACTTGTGCCAAATTCTTAGGAACAATAAACACACATGCACACACAAACACACACTCTTCGCTCAGGTACACACATAAGACCAGAGGTTACTTGCACAAGTGTGTGAAGCCAACAGAACGTGAGGCAAGTACGGGGATCGCAGGCTCAGTGACAGTGCAGTTCCGAAGGCCAAATTTCTCTCCAGAGGATTAAGCTCAAGGTACGCTCTTCAGCATTTACAACTCTGAAATTGGTTGAAAACCCTTCTATGCTTGATTGTAAAAACTTAGGAATAGGTTTTTCCTATGCCATTAGTCATGCAAATGATAACTACTTCAGGGCTATGAAAACCAAAAGTGCCAGAGCTCGGAGCACCTTTTCAAAACAAAATACTTACTCTAGCTTTATTGGCCACTTCAGTAATCAGGGCAAAATTGTTATAAGAAAATCTTTATATAATTCCCCAGAAAAATTAAAGATAAAAGGTTTTTTTATGGGATTTTTTTTTTTTTTTGGTCCCTTGCCTTCCACCCTATAATTTACGTTCTACTTTTAAACCCAAATTATTTCCCATGGTTATTCAATTTTTCGGTGCCTGCAGTAAAGCTCTGCTACAGGAAACTTGATTTTGAAAGCAGGTTAGCCAAGAATCACACCACAACCATAGCCCTTAAAGGCAAGAAGGAGTTTGCTGCTTTGACGAATGTAAAAATGCAAGATATTTGTACTGTCCTGTGAGGTTTCCGCAAATGGGAACGTGTGGATGCAACATGGCTTCATTTTCCTTACGCGATGGTACTAGTTCATCGACCAGAACACATCTTGCGAGTAAGGCTAGGCAATCTTCCCGTGACAGTTGCTTCCTTCTTGTTCAGTAAAGTGATTAAGACCACCCCTGCTTCAGGAACAGAGGGTGGGCTCGGGGTTTTAATGGGGATCAAACCCTCTTGAGAGCCTCCATCTTCTGCGGCCAAGCAGGTGGTTTTTACACATTCTAAAGCCAGACTCTGTTCTTCTACACGACCTGTTCTGACTTCTGCTCTGTCAAGGACTGATGCGCGGGTTAGTTCTGCGTCACAAATTAGGATAACATCTACAATTAAGCATCAATTTTGAGAAACGGGAGTATGTCAGCTGAGGGAAGATTCACTCCCTGTAATGCTGTCGGCAGGCCAGCTGTTGTTAACTTACTTGACGGGATACATTGGTTAGAAGCACTATCTCCAGTCCTGAAATTCAGTACTCTCCTAGGAAAATATTTCTCCTTTACTTAATTTTTTTTTTTTAAGAAGACAAAATATTTTAACTGTAAGCGGTCATAGGGATTCTTACGGTTTCTCTCTCATGGTTACTTTTAATTTATACAATAGTTGCTTCTGTCAACCCAGCGACAATGCCATCACGGCTTCTGGAGGCAATCACCCTGTAGATCGATCGGCTATGCCTTAAAGTTGCAGGTGCACACAGGAGACGGAGGACCGTGGTGAAGACCGGAGTTCCTGAACCCAAATGTTACTCAGAGATATCAACTGACAACCACTGCTCGATGCTGAATGGGGGGGGCTGTTTCACTGTGGATTCACACCACACATCCTGCGTGCTCCGCAGTCAGGCAGACGAGGTGTGTGTCACCTGTGGTGGCAATGTCACCTGTGTGTCCTGTCCAGGACAGCCGTGTTCGAATGCTATTGTATGTTACATGCAGAACAGCACGGGTCGTCTTTGTCGGGCTGTGCCGCATAGTTCATCTGCCTCACGATTTCTGCGAAGAGTTCATCGACCATTGTTTTGCTCTTGGCGGAAGTCTCCATAAAGGGGCAGCCCCACTCTTCCGCGAGGGCTCTGCCTTCATTAGATGACACTTCTCTCTCACTTTCCAGGTCCACCTTGTTCCCCACTAAGATGACTGGCACTTTCTCATACCTGCAAGACAGTAAACGACACACATGAAGTGCGGAAGTCAGCAGGAAGTTCAGCGGCCAAACCACATTTTCTCTTTTTTCGTTCTATTCTACTACACATTATTCCCTTTCATTGAGTGAAAAATTTTTTGCTTCACTTGGCTTGACATCTACCTGAGGGCATTCAGCAGCAGAAGTGGATCATAAATGGGTTTTCTGAAAATGAGGTTAATTCATCAATTATACATCTTTTAAAATCAATTTACCTTTCCAGATATATTTGGAAAATCATTCTCAGAATCTCAGAGTAAGTCCTGTTAGGTGGATTAATTTTAATTTTTTTCATTCTAAGAGAAGCTTACTCAAAATTCAGTTGATGAGGTAATAGCTCTACTGAGTAAACAAACAATTTATAATTGTCGGCAGTTTACTCTGTTCCATAGACATACTGGTCATGTGAAAATAGTTCCGGAATGTGAAAAAAGATAGGAGAAATCATTAGGAGAGAAACTATCAAATAAAACTACACTCTATGCCTTTATTAAACTGTTGTAGATTGGCCAGTTGAAAGACCATCATGAAAATCCTTTTCAGCCTGATAAGGATTAAACCTTTCAATCATTAGCTTTATTTGATGTTGTCTCTTTTTTTCCTTCTTGAACAGAATGGGTGGGTCATAGACAGGAGGTTTGTGTCGCCTTCCTCCCTGTCAGAAGTAGAAACCTAAGCCCCACTGAACTGTATTTAAGAGTTCGGGCCTGATGTGGATGGAACTAGAGGGTATTATGCTGAGTGAAATAAGTCAATCAGAGAAAGACAACTATCATATGATCTCCCTGATATGAGGAAGTTGAGAGGCAACGTGGGGGCTTTGAGGGGTAGGAAAAGAATAAATGAAACAAGATGAGATCGGGAGGGAGACAAACCATAAGAGACTCTTAATGTCACAAAACAAACTGAGGGTTGCTGGGGGGAGGGGGGTCGGGAGAGGGTGGTGGGGTTATGGACACTGGGGAAGGTATGTGCTATGGTGAGTGCTGTGAAGTGTGTAAACCTGGCGATTCACAGACCTGTACCCCTGGCGCTAATAATATATTATATGTCAATAAAAAAATAGAAAATTATTAAAAAAAAAAAAAAGTTCAGGCCTTTGGGAGGTGATGAGGTCATGAATGGTGCCCTTTTGTACCTAGAAGAGATAGGAGAGTTCTCCTTTGTTCCTATTGCTGTGTGAGGACACAGCACAAAGATGAGTCTATGAACTAGGGACGCGGACCCTCATTGGACCTGGAATCTGCCAGCGGCTTGGTCTTGGACTTCCGGCCTCCAGAACCATGAGAAATGAATTCCTGTTCTTTAAGCCACACAGTCTATGGTATTTTTGTTATAGAGCCAGACAGACTAACATAAGGTGACTGTGAGTTACAAGATGAACAGGATCGATTAATAAAGATAAGAAATGATATGAAAGGTTAAGCAAGAAGAAAGGCCCTACATCATATTGGCACCTAAAGATGATTCTCTTTTCGATGCTCACTCCCCGTTTAAAAATACATGGTGCTATGCTGCATGTTTATTGACTATTTTTGTTTACATTTGTTGTAAGAAATGTTGCTAATATATTTTCATAAGGCTATCGTTTTTACTCTAAACACCACTTTACAAGCTTCTTGTGATTTCACAGTACAAATCAATGCGTGCCAGTGTGTGTGTGTGCTGTCCCCTAAGCAGGGTGCATCTCTAATAAACGAAGCAAACTGCAAAACTGCACACCAGTGACAACAACCGTGACTGGACACAGCAAATCGGCTGGAAAACCGTCAGGTGGTCGAGACTCAGAGTCTTATTTTTTATTTTTTTTATCATTCAGGAAACTGATTGAGGGCCGGTGGTTCCGATTAGTGAGAATACTTGCACAGCTCTACCATCCTGCTCAAACGGGTTTCTCCCCTCACTCTAATTTGTAAAGTTAACTACATTCCCAGCAAAGGCTCACTTTCTTCTGGGCACTAGATGGCATGGAGAGCGGTTTCAGCAAGAGGGCACGCTCCAGGCAGCGTGCCACATGGCAATCTGGAACATAAAAACAACTGAAACATGTGTGGGGATAACAGTATTGACAGTTAATCTAGAGCTTGGGTAGCATTTCTGCAGGAAATGGATTTGGACAATTCCCACTTCTATTAGGGACTTTGTATGAATTTACAGGGCATCGACTGTGTCGTCGTCCTACAGAGCGGTTCTGAAAACAGGACACAAGAGTCTTTCACACCTTCCAGGACTCTTACCTACAAATATCTCTGCATAGCCTATGGCCTTAGGAAGGACAAGTGGCAGCAAGAGGAAGCAGCGTTACAGACACAAGCCCTCCCGACCCAGTGTGTGGAGAAGCCTGGCAGGAGCTCCCAGCGCCAGTCCCAGCAGGACAATGTCACTCCCCTATGTGACTTGCAAAGATGTAACTGCGTTTCATTTTTCTCAGGAGTATAGATGCCACAGTATGTTTGACAACACTTAGTTTGGCAGTGAGGTTAACATAAATATTAATACAATTTGGTTAATGTATTAGTTGAATTTAATTAGGTTAAAAGTAAATTTCAACCTCTGTTTACAAGACTTAACAAAATGGACAGTGATAAGACATCCCTTTCTGTTATGAGGTAAGCAATACATATTTAAGAGAATATTTTTTAGTTTAAATACAGTAATACATCGTGTTTTATTTGTAAAGAGGCATTTCTTACACTCATTAAAAAAACCACAAATAGGGGCACCTGGATGGCTCCGTGGGTTAAAGCCTCTGCCTTTGGGGTGCCTGGGTGGCTCAGTGGGTTAGGGCCTCTGCCTTCGGCTCAGGTCATGATCCCAGGGTCCTGGGATAGAGCCCGGCATCGGGCTCTCTCCTCCACGGGGAGCCTGCTTCCTCCTCTCTCTCTGCCTAGTTGTGATTTCTCTCTGTCAAATAAATAAAATATTAAAAAAAAAAAAAAAGTCTCTGCCTTTGGCTCAGATCATGATCTCAGGGTCCTGGGATCGAGCCCCACATCAGGCTCTCTGCTCGGAGGGGAGCCTGCTTCCCCTCTCTCTCTGCTTGCCTCTCTGCCTACTTGTGATCTCTCTCTGTCAAATAAATAAATAAAATATTAAACACACACACACACAAAAAAAACCCCACAAATACGTGGGTTTTCAAAATTCGTAAAAATACCAAATCATTAACAGTTGTATGATACACAGTTTGAATCAAGAATCTTAATGTTACCAACAGATTCTTCAAAGGTGAATCAGAACACTGCGAACATAGGTCTCTAAGTAACGACATTTGATGACTGTCACATGAAGATGACAAGTTAGTATCAGGGAGCCTGTCCATCGTATCGCCGTTTGAACAGTCAGTGGTCTTTTCTAAGAGCCAACACGCTAAAAATGCTAGAGAGATCCAGACTTATATCCTCAGAAGACTTTCAAAGACTAAATAAGGTCTTCGGGGAAAGGTATTATGTACATTCCAGAAGAGCAGACGGTGAGAAATTTTTGTCTCTTTCTGTTAACATGAAAATATGACACCGGAGAAAAGATTCTAAAGCAGGATTTGGAGGCTCAGCTTCCAGCCCTGCTTGCGGAGACTGCGAGACTGGGGAAACCATTCACTCTCCTCACCTGCGTTTCCCTTGCTTGTCAGTAAAGACGGAGAAAGAGTATCTGTTCCCACTCACCGCGCGGGCTGCTGTGAAGCTCAAGAGACACCCTCGAAGTGAGTACCCCACCCCTGCAGGGCGGCGCTTCTCTCCCCTCCTCCCCCTGCTTCTCCTGGGGTCGGAACAAGAGAAGCTGATGGGGGTGAGGAGCTCCTGGGGACCCACGGGCAGAATAGACTGACCCGGGGTCACAGATGGAAGCAGCCACCTGCCACCAGCCTTCCCCGTCTCTGGACCCCATGCCCAGCATGAGGGTAACTGGGGACAAGCAAAGCAGGAAAGCCTTCTCCAAATACAGGTATCCATAGGGGAAGGGAACGTGAGCCTTCGGGTTGGGATGGGAGAATGCGTGCCACGTGTGGGGTGAGATGTAGAGAAACGTGGATCCGCGTGAAGGCAGGCAGGTGAGGAGGCAGAGGGAAAGCAGCAGAGCCTTGCGCTGATGGAGTCGAGGAGGGCGTGGGGAAACCGTCCGCACCGGCTGGTCCAAACGGTGTCCTAGAACACCAGCAAATGACGCCAGGCCAGGACTCAGTCCCAGAACTGCTTCCAACTAGCTCTGTGAGTTTAGAAAATTAATTCAGGGGTGCCTGGGTGGCTCAGCTGGTTAAGCAGCTGCCTTCAGCTCAGGTCATGATTCCATGGTCCTGGGATCAAGCCCCATGTCGGGCTCCCTGCTCAGCGGAGAGCCTGCTTCTCTCTCTCCCTCTGCCTGTTGCTCTGCTTACTTGTGTTCTCTATCTCTCTGTCAAATGAATAAATAGAAAATTAATTTATCCCGTGGCTCTCCAGTTTCTTGAACCATGACGTGAGCTGGATTAGGTCATTTCTAAGGGGCTCTTGAACTAAAAATCAGAACCTAGTGGGCTACTCCCATAATCACCCCATGTCATTTACCCAGCAATTGCTGAGAGCTCAGCACTCTTCTCACCATGACCCCGACAGGCCAATCTCTACAAGGGATATGAAATGCACAACAGGACTAAGGCCGAAATGTAAGGGAAACCTCAGATCTTGGTGGGGACAAGACCAAGCAGTAGAGGCTTCCAACTCTACCAGTGGAGTGACTCTGGCCAGTGAGCTGGGACTCGGAACCTCAGCTGTGGGACAGTCTCAGCCGTGAGACTGCGGAAGGCCCTACTGAAAGCCGGCCACAGCAGCGTCAAGAACTAGCGAGAAACAATCAAGGCATCATATACTGATGCATCCGCTTAACACACAATTATTTGATAAGAGCCTACTACGTGCCAGACGCTGTTCAAGACACTTAAGATACATCCAATGAGCACAACAAAGATCTTTGCCCTCACAGTGATGACAATCTAGCCAAGGAGACAGACATCTGACAATAAACACAGTAAATAATTCCTGAAAGGGGTCAAGTGCACTGGAGGAAGGAAAATGTAGGTCTGGGCAGGGACTGGGGCACAGGTGCGATTTGAAATTAGATGACCAGGGTAAGCCTCGCGAAGCTGGGAGCAAAAATGTGACGGGAGTCGGGAGTTTGCCTAGTGGCTGCTGGGAAAGAGCATTCCAGAAGGACCTGGAGCAGACAGTATGGAAGCAACCCTGTACTGCAGGGAACTAGCTCACTGGAGGCTAAAGAGAACTTGGGAACCTGGGTGGCAGAAGTGGCCTTGGAAGACAAATGGGACATTTACGACAGGGTCAACTCTATTATTTAGGAAGCCGAGGTGGTGGGGTAGCAGGTGAAGGCAGTTCCCTGTCCGAGATTTGTTAACAGTCCTACAGGTCACCTTCGATTCCCCCGCCAC
Organism: Mustela erminea; assembly: GCF_009829155.1. Lineage (NCBI taxonomy): Eukaryota > Metazoa > Chordata > Mammalia > Carnivora > Mustelidae > Mustela > Mustela erminea. Next base: position 13,173,001 of record NC_045628.1, read on the forward strand.
CACCCCCCACAACATCATTTGGGAGTGAAACCGAAGATGCACAATTCCAACAAATATTCAGTGGCCATATTGCTGTTAACCTGGTCATGAGGATAAGCACCTTGTCCACGTCTTACACACCAGCTGCTTTCTCTTCAACTCGAGCAGATCTTCCTTGACATTTTTCTTTATGAGCACAACCAGGGGTACGGTTATGCAGCTCAAGTAATCTTACTTATGTCTGGAGGCTGCAGACCAACTCGTTTTACCAACATGTCTTTTCATACTGTTTCTCGTATTCACGAGCAGGATTACGTAACATACTGATAAATAAAACTGGTTCTTTTAAGCAGGTCTGCTTGATGCACTGAAGGTAACACCAGAAACACAGGCCCCGGCAGCACCTAGCCATGGACAGGCTTCTCAGGGAGGCAACTCTGTAGACAGTTTGAAACATCTGATACCTTCCAATGGTCCTTATTGTTTTCTCCTTTTTTGGGATTTGGTAACTGCCCTGATACGTGTGTATGTGTGTATGTACCTCTAATTTGTGGTTGTGTCGAAACTTGGCCAATCACCGAAAGTACTTGAGAATGAACAAATACCGATCCCCAGGCTGTACTCCAGAGCTACTGAATCTGAATCTGTGGGGTCAGGACCCGCAAAGAGCCTATTAAAAATATGTATCTATATGTGTAAGCTCTGAAGTCTAATGGTGAGGTTCAGCAGGGTTGCAAAATCACTGGCCTGGTCTGCTGCTTCGTGACCCCAAATAATATTGTACTTGTACAGTTGACAGTCTCCCACTGTGGCAAGTCCAGAATCAATTCCTCCTTCCCTTCACTGATCCACCAGTGAGAAGCTGCAGACAGAAAGCACTCGTGTCAGCCCCTTTAACTATCTTCGCAGGGTGCTGTATTGTAGCATAGTCAAAGAAGGTCATGTTTCACGTGAAATTTTATCATGCTTTCTTCTTAAGTCACTTTTTCACAAGCAGGTTAAAGCATAATTCTCTCTGTATTCAGGAAAGAACATCAGAAAGATTTTTACAGGTTCCCTTACTCAACCTTCTACCCGTGTTAAAAATCCCATCTATTGAGCAAGTCTCAAGGCAAAATGTCAAACCACTCGATGCTCCGATCACTTCCATGACAACCCCACCAAATGGTTATATTTGAACATCATTAGTGATGCGGAACTCCCATCTCAAACAACCCGTTCTGTCCTTTCTGTCAGCTCTGTGAAACGTTAGTGTTAAAAAGTCAATGTTAAAAACTTGATCCCGATCTCATGAGCCGTCATTTGTACCATCTTAGCCCTTCTGAGAGGTTCTAGTTCTTTTACCCTTTTGAATATAGAAATCTTTTCTTTTCTCCAAATGAAAATAGCTTTTCTTTCCCCTCTCCCTGGTCAGATTCAGTAAGCACCGTTGACTCTGAACAATGTGGGAAGTGGGCCCCTGACCGCATAGAACGTCTAGCTCTTCCAAAGCTACGAGTTAGCCTACTGTTGACTGGAAGCCGTACCAAGGACATAAACAGTTGTTTAACACGTATCTTGTATATGTATTATATGCCGTATCCTTACAATAGAGTAAGCCAGAGAAAAGAAAATGTTAAGGAAACCATAAAAAAGAAAATGCATTTATAGAACTACACTGTATTGAAAAAAATCTGCATATAAGTGGACCCATACGGTTCAAACCTGTGTTGTTCAAGGGTGGACTGTAATACATAATGACAAAAATCTCTAGCAATATTTAAATAGGTGAAGAGGAAAATGAAAAATGTTTTTAGTCTCATCTCCATGAGAACAATCTATTTTGGTCGACAGCCTTCCAGACTATCTTCCTATATGAATCTATATAAACATAGATATAAATTCTTGTAAAAGGCAATTATACAAAGTATATTTGGTAGCTTCAATGTTCACTGATATCATGAAAATTTCTACTTCAATAAACGATATACATTTTATTAAGGACTAAGAAGTATTACATTTTATAGGTTCTATACTATAGCTGTATTATAATGTAATTATTCCTTCCCTATTATTAGTACATACAAAGGGCTCCCATGCCCCATTTTTATTTTTAACTAACACAAACAGCCATCTGATGAACAACACCGAGAAGTGTGATTTCCGTCTCAACGGTATATACGTGTGTTTATGTGTGTGTATGGTATAATCTTTGAACCACAAAAATCCCATTTCTAAGTTAGCGCATCAGACTGTTGTGTACACAGTCTTAACTGACATCCCCAAATTTGGGAGTTGTCAGTGCTTAATAGGGCTTAAATTAAGAGTGCCTATTTCCCCGCCCTTGGGGTTGATATTTTTAATCTTTCTATAAAGTACTATGGCAGTCCTGAAGAAAAAGGTTTGTTTTTGGCTAGGAGGTGATGGCTCCTACCACATCTTGCGAGCATGAAACATCAGCACTTCTCGTAAGGATGGAAAACATGAGCTAAGTAAGGCTGCTCTCTTCCTCCAGACTGACTTGTTCTGAAGTGACTAAATATTTCATCGTAAAAGGGCATGTCTGGTAATTTAGATTGAATACTGAAAGGAAACCACAATCCTCCTCTCTTTCTCTTGGTTTCAGAATGCACGCTGAAGAAGAACTGAGAGAAATGTATAAATGTGATTAAAAAAAAAATGAAGCAAGGAGAGTAAAAAGATATCCAAAGCTATTGGGGATACTCCATACCAAGGTGAATGAAGATAATCTGCTTTCCAGGAAATCAAGAGCTGACACTGTATCAGAAGAATGGATTCCTAATAGTTTGTGAGGGACCAACCAATCATGACAAGGCAACTCAGGCATTTTAAATGTATTAAAAAGCTATTTGAGGGAGAAAATATTTTTACATCTGATAAAGGCACATCTGATAAGGGATTATAACCCAAAATATATACAAAGAAGTCTTGAAACTCAACAAAAGGAAACAAACAACCCAATAAAAAAAGGACACTAAGACCTTAACAGACACCTCATCAAAGAAGATACTCAGATGGCAGATGAGCGTATAAAAAGATGTTCCACCATCATCGGTCATCAGGGAGATGCAAATCAGAACAATAATGAATACCACCACACAGCTATGAGAGTGGCCCAAAGCCAGAACATTGCCGCTACCAAACATGCGGGTGAGGACGTGAAGCAACAGGAACTCTCATTCACTCCTGGTGAGAATGTGAGCTGTTAAAACCACTCTGGTGGTTTCCTACAAAACGACACATACTCTTATCATACAATCCAGCAATGCTTAGTGTTTACCAAAGGAATTGAAAACTTACGTCTACACAAAAACCTGCACGTGGATGTATGCAGCAACTTTACTCCTAACTGCTGAAACCTGGAAGCAAACAAGGTGTCCTTCGGTAGGTGAACGGATAAACTGTAGTCTATCCAGAAAATGCAATTTCATTCAGCATTAAAAAGAAATGAGCTATCAAGCCGTGAAAAGACAGGGAGGAATCCTAAATGCACATTACTAAGTGAAAAAAACCAACCTGAAAGGGCTACATAGTATGATTTCACCTATACGACATTCTGGAAAATGCGAAACTATGGAGACAGTTAAAAGATCAGTGGTTGCCAGGAATTGGGATGGGGGGAGGGAAGGGACAAATAGGTGGGATACAGTATTTTTAGGGCAGTGAAAATACTCTGTGGGATACCACAATGATGGATGCAAGTTACTAAGCATCTGACTCCACAGAATGTACAACACCAAGAGTAGACTTGAAGGTAAGAGTAAACTCTGATTATGATGTATCAACGTAGGTTTATCAATTGTAAGAAATGTACAATTGTAACAAATGTTTGTTCAACAAACCCCACTCTGGTGGGGGTTGTTGAAAAAGGGGGAGGCTATGCATGTGTGGGGCCCGGGGTTATATGGGAAATCTCCTATTTTTCCTTCTCTTTCCTCTCTGCCCACTTTGCCAGGAAGATGGCCACAGCTTTGAGTACCGTGTGGCAGAGCAAAAGGTTACTAGCCAATTTTACCTAATTAATGTTTATAGAATACTCCACTCAACAAAAGCGAAATACATTCTTCCCAAAGTGTGGGGAACATTCACTTGGATAGACCATATTCGGGCTACAAAAACCATAACAAATATCAAAGAATGTAGTCTAAGAATGTAGTCAAAGAATGCAAAATATGTTCTCAGACTGTAAGAGAATGAAATTAAAAATCAGTAATGGGAGGATATTAGAAAATCTACAAATATTTGGAAACTGAACCATCTACTTCTAAATAACCCATGGGTCAAAGAAGACATCACAAGGAAAACTAGGAAGAAAATGAAAATATAACACACCCCAATTTGTGGGATACAGTTAAAGCAGGTCAGAGAAAAATCACAGCCCCTCCTCAAGGGCTGACATTAGCTTTCCACTGTTAACCATATTGTACCTAAACCCTCTGTTTAGTTCTTCAGCTAGCAAACTCCTGCCCTTTATATCTAATTCAACCTTACTTTACACAACTTTCCAGAGAGAATCTTCTGCTCCAAATTGTTTCCTTGGTTATGGCGGTCATTTGACTATAGTGGCCCCCACCAAATTGTTATTATTTTTATTATCTTATAGTTTTTTCAAGTTTTTATTTAAATTCCAGTTAGTTAATATACAGTGTAATACTAGTTTCAGGTGCAGAATTTAGGAGTTCATCAGTTCCCAGCAATCAGATTCTAACTACCATTCAAAGGTCAGGTATAATTTCATCTCTTTTAATAAAAATCTTCCCTTACTTTTGTAACAAATAAGCTCATTTGTCTGAATTCTTATTTACACTTCATATCATTAGGAATTTGGGATGCACAGATTTTCATTAATCTCTCTCTTGAGTATCCACAAGGCATTGTGTGAGGGACTGGGGTATAGGAGACAAATGAGGTCCCTGACATTTATATTCAAGTTGGAGGAAACACTATGAACAGACAGACAATGTAACTAAAGATGGTGATGGCGGTTACAAAGAAAACCAACCCTGATTATTATGTAGTAACTTGGGCAGGCCAAAATTAATTCCATGGGGTGATCAAAGAAGGCATTTCCGGGAAGATAGAAATCTAAGCACAAGCTTGAAGATTTGGAATGAACCATGGGGAAAACCAGGAATTAAACATTTAAGAAGAGAATGTAAAAATACAGGCAGTAGGAAAGAAACAGGCTTATTTAGGAACAAACAGGAGGCAGGGATGGTTACATCATAAAGAGCAAGAGGGCAGGGCACGAGGGATAAAAAGGACTGACGGCCACTCTTCGAAGAACAGGAGAAAACCGCTGAAGGCTTTTCCGCAGGGAAGTTACAAAGCCTATGTGTGCGGACATACAGAGAATGGGTTTTGGGGGCCCAAGAGTAGCAGGAGGACAGGGCATACCTGCAGTGTTCTAGGCATGAGACAAACAAGGACTTGAACTGGTATGATGGCAACGACAGTGAAAAGGACTTAAGATATAAAATATATTTGGAGTTTGTACTAACAACACATACTAACAAACCAGTTGAAAGACAGTAGTTTTGACCAAATAAATAAATAAATAAATAAATGAGAGAGATAGAGAATTCAGAAATGATTCATAGGTATTTTTATAAGTATAGTTTTAATCTCATGAACTAAGAATGGTAAGACCCCAGATGGAACTACCAAATGGCTTCTATTACTCTGTTTCTAATACACTTTCCCTGTGACCATGTTTAAAATGATCTTGGTTATCAAATCACTACTTCTTACTAAGATTTTGGTTTATCGTAGAGTTCTTAATAAACATTAAAGACCATCTCCTCTTAGCTTCAAGTTTACAAAATGATAATTTTCGGCCTATAAAAGTTTAATTTTTAAAAAATTCTACCCAGGTTATTTACTTCATGTTTACCTTAACGTTATTCTGGATTTCCACCTTATCATTTACTGACTATAAATGTGAGTCTCTTTAAAGACTTACGTTGTCTTCACATACAAACTTTTCTTTTATTGTGTAAGATAAAAATCATCTGCCACTCAAATTTTACCTTCTCACAGATCTTCCAATATACTCTCAAATTACTATTACTAAAAAGAAAATGATATTTTAGCTTTCAACTCTTATCAAACACTTGGACACTTTATTTTGGAAAGTTTGTGAATGAAAATTATGCAACAGTATAAATGTACATTGTTTAGCTCTTTCTAAATTATTACTTTAATAAACTCTCAAAGAGTCTTAGAAAATGATATTAAATGGGACACAAAAAAGAACCATAAAAGGAAAGCTTAATGAACTGGACTTCATTAAAATTAAGAATTGATGGGATGCCTGGGTGGCTCACTGGGCTAAAGACTCTGCCTTCGACTCAGGTCATGATCCTGTGGTCCTGGGGATCAAGCCCCGCATCGGGCTCTCTGTTCCAAGGGGAGCCTGCTTCCTCCTCTCTCTCTCTCTCTCTCTCTGCCTGCCTCTCCGCCTGCTTGTGGTCTCTGTCAGTCAAGTAAATAAATAAAATCTTTTTTTTTTTTAAAGATTTTTATTTATTTGTCAGACAGAGGGAGAGAGAGCGAGTGAGCACAGGCAGACAGAGTGGCAGGCAGAGGCAGAGGGAGAAGCAGGCTCCCTGCCGAGCAAGGAGCCCGATGTGGGACTCCATCCCAGGCCACTGGGATCATGACCCGAGCCAAAGGCAGCCACTTAACGAACTGAGCCAGCCAGGTGGCCCAATCAATAAAATCTTAAAAAAAAAAAAAAAAAAAGAAAGAATTGATGGTCATCAAAAGAAACTATTAAGCAAGTGAAAAGGTAAGCCAAAAATTGGGAAAAGGTATTTGCAATACATGTATCTAACAAAGGACTTCTATCAAGAATGTATAAAGAATTTCTACAAAAGAAAACAACAATTTGCACAAAGTAGGTTTAAGTGCTTATACCTTGAAGTTTGAATATTGCGCCTTAAAAAAAAAAAGAATCAATTGGTTTAGTCAGGTAATTCTTTTTTTTAAAGATTTTATTTATTTATTAGAGAGAGAGCAAGCACAAGCAGGGGGAGAGGCAGAGGGAGAGGGAGAAAAAAGAAAAAATAAGAGGACAGCCAAATGGTCAGTAAGCACGTGAAAAGGCGTTCATCACCATTACACAGCAGGGAAACAAAACTAAAACCACAATGAGGTACCGCCAGAATCTTACCAGATTAGCTAAAATTAAACACTGCCAGGATCCGTGGAAGAGGAAATTGATACAGCTACTTTGGAAAACCTCTGGGCAGTGTTTACTACTGCGGAACGTATGCATTTATAACCCAAGAATTCCACTCCTAGGTATACACCAAAAGTGTCCATGTATGCGGCCAAAGAGACGGGCTAGAATGTTCACAGTGTCATTGACCATAACAGCCCCCATCTAGGGACTGCCCAAAGCATGCTTGGGAAAAAGAATGAAACCAGGGTGTATACCTACAAGGGGAAGACCACAGCTCAGGGAGGGATTAACTACTGTTCTAATCGACATGAGTGGATCTCACAGGACGCAGAAGGACAGAAGCCGGCAGCTCGGGACTAGACACAGCTAAGCTGTTGGTCTGAGCACAGAAGTGACAGAGACAGAGCACGAGGGAAACTGCTGTGTTGCTGCAAATGTCTGTCCCACACATTCCTCCAGGAATTCGTCCCATTGGACGCCTGAGATGGATACACATTACTGCCTAGAGATGTTACCTCCATAAAAAAAGTAAATTGAGACTGCAAAAAAAAAAAAAAAAATCAATAAATCAGATAATTATCCAAATGATTTCTGCATTAAAAGAGGAACAGAAGATAACCTTCAAGGCAGACTGAGCAAGCGTGTGTGTTAGCTACGGGGTTTAAGGCACATCAAGCACCTGAGTCAGCCAATCAGTTAAGTTCATTACTCAGCTGAACGCGTTAATCAATTTCAAATTTCTGTCCAAGTTCTATGCTGTTTAATTTATATTCAGAAATGGCTAAAGACTGAAAGTGAAAGGAATACTAATACTAAAGTACATGTCATTGGAAATAAAAAATGATAATTTTGAACATTTTCTTCACTCTCAGATCTATAAATTGGATCCATCTGACCACAGTTCTTTTCAGGCTTATCAAGATAACCACAGCACTTCAAATAACTCTATTAAAAAGAAAAAATACAGGAATGACTACACATTTTTTTTAATTTCTTAGAAATGGAGATTTTCTACCCCAGTAATGTGTTATTTGTAAAGGAATGTTTATGACAGAAGCCTAAAATCTTGTCAATTAAAAACCTAATGCAAAAAATTATCTGACTAGGGACACCTGGGTGGCTCAGTTGGTTGGGTGTCTGCCTTCAGCTTGGGTCAGGATCCCAGGGTACCCGGTTCGAGTCCCGCATTCGGCTCTCTGCTCAGCGGAGTGTCTGCTTCTCCCTCTCCCTCTGCCTCTCCCCCTGTTTGTGCTTGCTCTCTCTCTAATAAATAAATAAAATCTTAAAAAAAAAAAAACTGATTCTTTTTTTTTTTTTTTTGAAGCGCAATATTCAAGATACCCCAAGTAAGGTAGATGAAAGCAGTGATGGGTTTATATTTGATATTTTAATGTGTAACTAAATTTCAATATGTATTTTAATATATGTTCAAAATATATCATTTTTAAAATCTGTCAGCAAAATATGGGATTTCCTACATAATTTAAATAGCGGGGAAAATTCAAGCTTGGATGCATATATGAAGAACACACAGCTTTCATCTATCAAAGGAACATGTTCAGACATAAAACGTGCGTTTTACCTTTAGTGAGAGTTGCAACCTGAAATCTGTGCATTTAAAAACAGGTCTGACTATTGTACTTGAAGAGACTACACTGAGTCAACTGCTACAGAGTATCAAGTTTTCTGAACTGTTACATTGATACCAAGTTAAATTATAGAACACGTCTTCTTGGCACCTCTTCCTTTCAGAACTTCCGGCAAAAATGTTTATGAATGAAAACTCATGTCTCTGGTACACGGCTGAAGTTCAATTACACGTACTGTTTCAAAGCTACTTTTGAATGAAGAAGATCTAAAGAGGCACCAAAGCTCTGAAGAGCTAAAACTTTCAAGGAAAGTTTTAAATGATGATTGAAGTTTTTTTTTTTTTTTAAGATTGTATTTATTTGTTTGACAGACAGAGATCACAAGTATACAGAGAGGCAGGCAGAGAGAGAGGGGGAAGCAGGCTCCCCACTGAGCAGAGAGCCCGATGCGGGGCTCCATCCCAGGACCCTGAGATCATGACCTGAGCCAAAGGCAGAGGCTTAACCCACTGAGCCACCCAGGTGCCCCATGATGATTAAAGTTTTAAATGATGAACAGAGAAGTATTAGTCCTGGGAGACTGTTCTACTGTTGTAGTAGGATAGCAAAACAGTTCTTCGTTTCCAAATCACAATACAAACAGCACCCAATAAAACTGAAAGAAAAAGCTAACCCCCAAGTCTAACACATCAGATGTCTAGAAAGCTTGGGCTATCAGACCAATAGAGTTAGGATTTCTTCTCTCCAACCACAAAGACCTCGGGGGAAGAACACATCAGACATTGATTCAAACTTGCAGTTAAAGAAATTACTAACTGTTTTAAGAAACCTCTGTGGGAGCCAGCAAGGCAGAATGGCTGGTAAGCAAAAAGCTTCCAAGTCTTCAACAGTAATCAGGTTTGGGATGAGGGGCTGGAACGGGTTGAGTACAGGAGGTACAGAGCAAGGATTACTGGAGGTGAGAAAATCGGTCCCTTCATTTTCATTCTTGCTACAGAAACCCTCCCATTTCCAAAATAACTCACGCCTGGACTGCACCAGTCTCCTACCTCCAGTTTCTCACCTCTGTATTCTAACCTTTAGGCCACTTCCATAATAATTATCTTCAAACACTGCACACAGTTTTCTCCCCATCTCCCTGGACCACTCCTTCAGAAAAAGATGTGTTGGCTGTGCAATGACTAGACAGAGCTTATCCCTAGGTTAAGAGTCAAGGTCAACCACAGTTTGCCCCCTGGCAAAGGGAGACAGAACTGCATTGGGGTTTAGCGGACCTAGAAAAAGCCCAGGTCTGCTCCCTTGGATGTCAGGTGACCTTTTGAGCTGGAGGTTCCTTATTTGTGACACAGAAATATTAAGGATACTCAGATATTATGTTGGGGGAACACAATGGTGGTGATTTTACTAACGATAGCTGGCATCTGTACAAGGCTTAGGGGGTGCCAGACACTGCTAGGCAGTTTCCATGAATTAGCCATTAAAGTATTATGGATACTGTAAAACACTATGGAAATGCTAATTATTCTTTTCTAAGCTCGCTCAAACCATCTGTTAGTTAAGTCAGTTCTGGAATCTTAATTGTGGTGAGAGATCTGTGAAAATGTACAAAGAATGTTCCACAGAATCTCCTCTCCGCTACGTCGCACTCCTGTTCGCCTGTCCAGGACGACTCCATCTAACCATCTATGGAAGACTGTTCGATTCTAGAGAAAAACAGGAGAGATATAGTTCCTTCTAGTATCAGAGGCTTCTAGTATCAGAAAAACAGGAGAGATATAGTTCCTTCTAGTATCAGAGGCTTCTAGTATCAGAAAAACAGGAGAGATATAGTTCCTTCTAGTGTCAGAGGCTGGCAACTGCCCATCTCCTCCAAGCAGAAGTATCTTCTCCTATTCCAGTCATCACCTGACTCCGAACACTGCGAAGTCATTAGACAGGAGCCATGGCTCGGAAGCCCTAGTGAGAGAATGAAAGAAAACAGAAAACAATACAAGACAAAACTTCGGATAGAGCTAGGAGCTCTGAGCTCTGGGATAAAGTCTGGTTTCTGTTTTACACCAGCTGTGCGACCTCTGAAGTTACATCTGGGCCCTCAGGAAACAAGGGATAGGAATGTTTTATACCCGTGAAGTTTTATCGCCAGGGCTGGAATCGATCTTTACAGACATACAAAACAGACAAGTACATGAACTGAAGATCTTCGGATATGACAGTCTGCATGAGGACCACAGTGGAAACGTCACAGAAACGACATCCCTGGTCACCAGTGTGAGAAAAGCATTTTTGGATGAACACAGAATATTTTATTTTTTATTCTTTATCATACCTTATATTATTAGATACTGAAATGCTTAATCTGATTTGTGGTATGGGGGGAGGGGGTATCTCCAGATATTTGGGGGGGTAAAATGGCCAAAATGCAAAACAGAATGACCTGAACAGACCTGTATTCATTAATTCAACAAACTTTCTGTGCGCCACGTGCCTGATACCAAGATGGAAGCAGTCTACCACCAAATGCACGCAGAGAAGGAAACTTTTTTTTGTTAAATTAGATGGCAGTCTATGTCAAATATACTTAGCTTTTCTGCTGAAACTAAACTTTAATATGTTATATTCTTTTCATTTTGGGGGGGGATTGGTTGGGGGGGCAGGGGCAGAGGGAGAGGGAGAGAGAGCATCTCAAGCAGGCTCCACTCCCACTGGGAGCCTGGCTCGAGGCTCGATCTCACAACACTGAGATCAGGACCTGAGCCGACACCAAGAGTCAGACACTTAACCGACGGTGCCACCTGGGAGCCCCCACTAGGTCATATTCTCAATAAAATCAAATGTGATCCTCAAAGTTAATTATGTGTGGGTGGGAACACTAAAATGACATAGGGCAGATAAATTATGAGGGCAGATAAATGTGAGGACAGGTGGCAGGTGCTCACATCAATTTGCCACCTTTTAAGAGTTAAGATACATCAATTCATTCACTTATCATGTATCTTTGATAAATATTTTTTAAAGATCTTCACAGAGAAATCCAAAGGATCAACAGTACTCTTTTATCAAAATAACGTCTAAAGTAACCAGTGTACCTAAAAATGTTATGCTGTTTCAGGTAACTTCTGCTGCATAAAAAACTACACCCAAAACTCAATGGCTTAACATAACCATTTTACTATTTTTCTTTTCTTTTTTAAAGCTTTTATTTATTTGACAGGGAGAGAGAGAGATCACGCAAGCATAAGCAGGGGGAGCAGGAGAGGGAGAAGCAGACTGTGCTGAGCAGGGAGCCCCACACAGGGCTCGATCTCAAGACCCTGGGATCATGACCTGAGCTGAAGGCAGATGCTCAACCGACAGATCCACCGGCCCCATTTAATTGTAATTCATGATGGTATGGGTCAGGAATTTAGGCAGAGGTCAGCTGGGCGATTCTGTTCCATGTGGCACTGACTGGGCTCAGTGGTGTTCAGTTAGGGCTGGGCTGAGCGGACGGTCAAAGCCTTTCCAACGCATGTACCTCTGGGGGGTATCCTACCACAGGCCTGGAAGGCTGGTGGGCTGGCTACTCTCCCTCGTGGTCTCAGCCCTCTTCATGGGTTCTCCAGCATGGTAGCTGGACTTTTCTCATGGCAGCTCAGGGCTCCAAAAGACCATGGTGGAAGGTGCTTAGTCCTCTCCGTGATTAGGCCCAAAACTTGCTTCGTATCACCCTGCCATCCTCGGTTGGTCAAAGTGGTCATGGGCCAGTCCAGACTCGGGGAGCGGCCAGGCAGAGCCTCCTCCTGATGGAAGCTGAGCTAAGACTCTGCAGCCATCTTTAACCTAGCGTGCTCAGAGAAAATGATGTCATCTTTAAAAACTGAATAAAAGTTCCAGTTACCAGGATTTGCTGATCCCCATCAACAAATGGAATACAAAAGGACGCTGGTCAAAGAAACTCTATGTAGACTAGATATCACAAATACGTATGTAAAAATGGGATTTAAATGGTGATGGATTCTAAAAACAGGGAATTTGAGGTAAGAGTCTAGAAGGACCACAGAATCTACTGCCCAGAGAGACTTCTGAGATGGAAATGGGCACTGATGAAAAATGTGCCATGGCAACGGGCATGAGCTGTCCCGCTAAAGAGAGACACGAGGTCACCACTGGAGAAAAGGGATGAGATCAAAGCAGTGATATTTAATCAAAGGAACAGATAGAGGAGATTGTTCGGAGCCAATCAGTATGGCCCAAAAGAAAAGCTTCCAGATGTGTTATTTTACTAGGATGTGCTGATGAGAGTCCTGGACCAAATCTCCTTCCCCCAAACCATCTTTTCTTCCATCCACCTCCAACCAAGTGCTTCTTTCAATCAAACCCGGCGATCTGGTCGGGATGGCCTTAGGAATAAACACTGTCACCAAGAGCAGCCTTTCCAGTGCCTGGACCTCTGGGAGGCAGCTGACCCAAATCAGGGTGCTGACTTGTTAGGTGCCGATGGAAACAGGCCACACCGGCTGCTTCCCCCAGGGTAACTGCTGCTGCTGGCCACAGCACTGTCCCTGCTGAGCCCACACCCCGCCGGAGGGTCCCTCCCGCCCAGCCACTGAGATGGACGCTCTGTGTAGATCCTTCCTCACTAAGGAATCAGCTCGCTGAAACTCGCTCATGGCCATTGGAGAGCAAGAACAGACAGTTTATGCAAACTTTACTGACCCTCCATGCAAGACCACCAAACAAAAAGTTCTGTGTCGTAGCATAATATTCGTCAGTACGCATGGACTGAATTAACCACGGAGAGACTCTTTTCTCATCTCTTGCTCTTCAATATAAACTAAGGAAAGTTATCTGAATTTCCAGACAGCTTTTATGTATGTGTACATCAATGTATTTAACTCCTTGTCCTACTGTGGGCATCCAGCCCCCCACTGTACCAACGTCACTGGGGGCCAAAGTTCACTTGAAATGTTGGTTCAAAAGCAGATAAAGGATGGTCTTGAGGGTATATGGATCATTTGGGTGGGGGAATGGTATTTTAGACAGTATAATTTTATATATACTATATCTGGATATTTATTTTGCTAAATACTAAAACAATCACAAAACTTATTTTTTATTTCTTAATCTGTATTAGACTATCCTTGATAATCAACTTCTATCTTTAGTTAAGCTCCCAGCTATCTTCCCTGAGGACTAGCTATTCTACGGTTTTTTCCCTCAATTTTCCACAAATCAGCTTACTTTTCTAAAGCTTTCTAAAATAATAATTCTGCTCAAACCATTCTATAACCAAATACAAACAGAAAGTAAGATTTCATTTCCAGGGAGGATCGAAATATACTAAACATAACAAAGTGAATACAAAATTGTTGGCATTACTCTTATAAATTTTTAATTCTACGAGTTACAGTGCATGAAAAAGTCCTTCAAAAAGGTAGCCTAGTAAAAGCAATGTTTTCTGGTGGAAAAATATTTTGAAACTTAATGCATTTTGCCCCCCTCTCTATATACAATTCACTCAACACTGTCAAATATATATATTCAATTACAGAACATTTTGGCATTCCAGAAGGATAAATACTATCTTGTACTGATTTTGCATAACACTCAGAGCAATGTAATGCAAAAAAAAGTGGGTTAAACCACAGCATTTAATGTCAACAGTGATGACTTTTATATAAAGAGAGATAAAACTTCTGAAATCAATTTATTAAAAAGCTGTCAACATATTTCTCTCTCTACACTAGCCTATCTATCTACCTGTCTTCCTTCCTTCTTTCTTTCTATCTATTTATCTAACTAAACTGGCCAGAGAGTGTTAAAATTATCTTCACCCCATATATAGTTTTTGGTATTTATAAAAAGGTCTATTATCATTATGAACTTAAAGACGTGGTATTTAACAAATACTATATGTCTCATCACTTTTTATAAAGTATTCCTCACACTTAAAATACATGTACTAAAAATTATCACAATTCTTTATGAGTCACAAAAACATACTGTCACCATTTATAGCTAACACAGTCTCTAGTGGAAGGCAAAAACAAAACATTCAGGGTCTATGCTATAATTTCTGTAACATACTGTACTAGAAGCTTCAGACACAGATGAGAAAGCAGTGGAAAAAAATGGAAAAACACTACCAGATTGGTTAGTTTATCTAGATATGGTAAGGCAATTGAATCTAATTCTTAAGAAATCATGTGGCACTATACTGTTTTATAAAGTCAGATAAATGCTGGAGTTGCATTCCCAGGTGCATGATTTTGGGGGAAACTTTACTATGGATATTTTAGAGTTACTACATAAAGAAACAGTACATCATTACCTCCTTAGCATTACACCCATATTACAGATGAGGAAGTTGAGGTAACAGATAACATTAACTTGCCCCAAATCATGTGACTGCTAAGTACTGTGACTCAGCTTTAACCAGATTAACACTTACCGTCTTCCTAATAAGATCAGTATGCGCATAAAATACTAAATTAGAGCAATTATCATATATGCAGTATTTGTTACACTCACTGGAAACCTAACAGTGGCTGTATTTAGAACTTAGACTAAAACAACAAAATTCTCCATCCCAGAACACAGAAAAACACTCCAAGAGTTCACTGACAGAAAGCTGTAAAGATACTCGATAAAGAAGAAAATACTAATATGTACTGAATTACTGTAGTATTTCCACATCTGAATTATTAATTTTTAAGAGTTCCTCCTAGAAAAGAATGAGAAATACTCCTTAATGTTTTAAGTAAATGTTTATGATCTTTCTCTTGGGTACTTCTACTAAGTGATATTAAGATATATATAATTAAGACCATCTTCATCTATTTCTACTGTCAAAGGCAGAGCTGAGTCAATGTCAGATGCAGCAAAGCTCTAATAATTTAGTGATGGCTAATCCTGTAATAAGCCCACATCCCAGGCTGACTCCTACAACTTCTCTTCCTGTTTTAGGTTATCACAAGGAAGGAGCTCTCCTGTCTTATCAGAATGAATAAAATTCATTTTGAGAAATAGGTTCCCATATCTCTAATATGCACAACCAACAGAAGTAAATGCTTCTTCAAAAGATTGACTTTACATGTCTTTTTGTTTAGTGACTAAATGTTATCTTTCTCTATAATGGAGAGAGGATTTACTAACTCACGATAGGAAGCATTTCATTTTTGCAGCATTTATATAGGGTTGTTGGAAACTGGAAAGGCAGGAAGAAAAGATAAATGTTATTTCCGACAATTACAGAGATAGTTCTATTTGTTTTTCTTCAAGTACAAATGTTCTAGTATAGCAGTTTTCCAATTGTGTGTGATGAGATCAATTGAGTGGCTCAAGAGGAATGTATAAAAACCATGAAATAAAATAAAAAGAATAAAATGGAAAATATAGTAGCAACATAACAAGTTTATTATTTCATGAAACTTATATTTAGGCTGTGTGTACTGTGTCGCAACATAAAATGTAATTCTTACTGAGGGCCACGATTAAGAAAACATGAAAGCCACTACTAAGGGAATACACAGAAGTAGAGAGATGGGCTAGTTTTTTCAATTCTTTTGGTTTTTTGACAGAAATAACAATTTAAAAAACTGCAAGATATGGATGAAAGAAATTAAAGAAGACACAAATAAGTGGGAAGATATTCTGTGCTTCTGGATTGGAAGAATACTCTTAAAATAGCCGTACCACTCAAAGCAATCTACAGATTCAGTGTAATCCCTATCAAAATTCCAATGGCATTTTTCACAGAAATAGAATGAATCTGGAATTTGTGTGGAACCACAAAAGATGCTGAATAGCCAAAGCGACACTGAGAAAGGAGAACCAAGGTGGAGGCATCACACTTCCTGATTTCAAACTACATTACGAAGCTACAGCAACCAAAATGGTAGGCACGGACATAAAAACAGACACACAGATCAATGGAACAGACGAGAACACCCAGAAATACATTTATGCATACACGGTCAACTAATTCACAACAACAAAGCCAAGACTATACAATGGGGAATGGACAGTCTCTTTGGTGGAAGTATGGAAAAACTGGATAGCCACGTGCCTAAGAATGACCCTGGACCCGTATCTCCACCATATGCAAAAATCAACTCAAATGGGTTAGAGACTTGGATATAAGATCTGAAACCGTAAAACTCTGAAGAAAATAGAAGGGATAAACTCCCTGACACTGCTCTTGGCAATGATTTTCTGGATGTGATACCAAAACAAAGGTAACAAAAGCAAAAAACTAACAAGCAGGATTATATCAAACTAAAAAGCTTCTACAAAGCAAAGGAAGCCATCAACAAAAATGAAAAGACAATGTATGAAATGGGAGAAAATATTTTCAAACATAGATCTGGTTAATATCCAAAGTATATAAAGAACTATACAACTCCATAGAAATAAAACAACAAACAATCCAATTAAAAAATGGGCAGAGGGGGCGCCTGGGTGGCTCAGTGGGTTAAGCCGCTGCCTTCGGCTCAGGTCATGATCTCAGGGTCCTGGGATCGAGTCCCGCATCGGGCTCCCTGCTCAGCAGAGAGCCTGCTTCCCTCTCTCTCTCTCTGCCTGCCTCTCTGCCTACTTGTGATCTCTCTCTGTCAAATAAATAAATAAAATCTTTAAAAAAAAAAAAAAATGGGCAGAGGATCAGAAAAGACATTTTTACGAAGAAGACATATGGATAGGCAACAAATATATGGGGATGCTGCTTTAATCATCAAGGAAATGCATCTCAAAACCACAATGAAATAACACCTCACACCTATCAGAATCGTAATTAACAAAATTGCAAGAAACAAGGTTGACAAGAATGTGTGGATAAGAGGAATCCTTGTGCATTGTTGGTACGAACGTAAACTGGTACAGCCACCATGCAAAACAGTATGGAGGTTCCTCAAAAAGTGAAAAGTAGAACTACATATGATCTAGCAACTCTACCTCTGCGTATTTATTTGAACAAAATCATTATCTCGAAGAGCTATCTGCAGCCCATGTTCACTGAGGCATTACTTACAGTAGCCAAGACACGAAAACTATCGAAGTGTCCACGGAGGGATGAATGGATAAAGAAAACACGGTGTGTCGGTCTGTATACACCCATATCCACACAGACACAAACAGAATTATTATTCAGCCATAAAGAAGAAGGAAATCCTGCCATTTAAGACAACATGGATAGACCCTGAGGACATTATGCTAAGAGACATCAGTCAGAGAAAGACAAATACCGTATGAGCTCACTTACATGTGGAATCTTAAAACCAAAGAAAACAAAAACCTGAACTCACAGAGAACACATTAGTGGTTCGCAGGATGTGCGTGCGTGCGTGTGTGTGTGTGTGTGTGTTCTAAGAGAGCGAGTGAGCGAGAGAAATGGGTAAAGGCAGTAAAAAAGTACAGATTTCCAGTTAAGATAAGTAAGTCCTGGAGGTTTATTATACAGCATGGTGACTATAGTTACAGTACTGTGGTATATATCTGAAACCTGGTAAGAGAACATTGTAAAAATCGTCATCACACACACATACACACACACACACAAAATTGCAATGATGAATGGTGATGGATGTTAACTAAATATACTGTAGTCATCATTCTCCAATGTATATACATATCAAATTACATTTTATGAGTAACACTTCTAAACATTTTAAATAAAAGTTCACAATGTTCCTCTCACATAATTCTAAGTGAAAAAACTTAAAACAAAATGTTATATGTCATCTATATCTCAATAAAAATGAATTTTTAAAAAACACAAAAATTATAAATCATCTTATTGTCCCTTCAAGTATCAATTTTGGTATGTATTCAAACCTTAAACATATTAAGAAAAGATATCAGAGAAAGTAAAAAACAGAACAAATTGAAAACAACAATCTACCCAATTCTGACCATAAATGTTTTTGAGCATTTTGAGTAAAAAGAATGTATATTTTAAAGTGTACTTAATTTACACACTGTCATCTATTTTAAATAGCTTATTCAGACAGAGTTTTGAGCAATGTGCAATATCTTCAACATTAAGTAATGAAATGAACCAGATTCCAAGACTCCCAATGTTGCTTTGTTACTGGACTTACCAAACTCTGATTTCAATTCAATATGCTGTTGCTATTGGATTCAGATACCCAATAATTTTATTCTGACTCACAGGCCTAAAATATTCTTATTTCACAGTCGTGACCTTCAATTTAAACTGAAATGTATTAAAAATCCGGCTAACACAGGTGTTTTATTCGGGTTTTCCTACAAGAATAAAAGGTGAAGTAGTTGGAATATTGGGCCCAATAGTTCCAAAGAGGTTTCAATCTTTTGGAAGTATAAAGTTAAATCTATTGCTAAAATCGTCGCAACTAGGGATCTGCTATTTTTAGATATTTTGATAACCTTAAACTTTACTAACATATTTACATTTTACTTATACACTATGGAAATGTAGATGTCTAAAATCATAGCATTACCATTATTGGTATTATTCTACAGAAAGGCACAGTTGGATCTGATAAGTGTAAAGGTATGTTTAAGAAACTTTTCTCTGTCAGACTGAGAATAATTTTTAATATAATGCCCCACAATTGTGAAAGTAACAAAAAGGCAAATACATAGGATGTATTTCTGCATGCTCTTAAAATTTCATGGTCCATTTTCTACCCAAATAGTATCTCTACATTTATACTTGTTTTTACATTAAAAAAAATTTTTTTATTTCATTTTTTAAAATTGAAATTCAATTAGCCAACATATAGTACATTTTTAGTGTTTGGTGTAGTGTTCAATGATTCATTAGTTGCAAGACATTTTATTCTGTCTCTCTCAGTTTTATCTCATACTAGAATCTACTCATATCCAAACCCAAATATTTTTCCAGAAAAGGGTAGAGTACTCACAATTCTTTTTATCCCATAGGCCAAAAAAAATGTAATTACCTAAGAAAATAGATGTAAGTACCTAAGAAAATAGTACTTAATAACACACAGAGAGAGAGAAACAGGTAACAAGGAAAAGTGAAAAGAGAAGCCAAAAAAAATATAAAAAAAACCAAAACCCCAACCAACCAACCAAACAAAAAAAAACCCACCCACACACACAAAAAAACCTAGAGTAGAATCACACGTCCTTCCCCAGAGGTTTAGGTTTGAAGACAATGGCTAAGAAAAAAAAACGTGTGACAAAAATTACCCTCAATTAAAAAACAAAAAACAAAAAAACCCTCACAAATTAAGTATGGTGTACATGCTTTTATGTAAAGTTCATTGCTGAGAAATACATATATAAATGTATAATCTATGCATTTTAGTGTGCCATATATAACTTCCTGGAAGAGGACACACAGAAAACACTCAAATGTATTACTAACTGGAAAACTTGAACAAACGAGAAAGGATGCCAGCTTTGCTGGGTCTTCCTGTCGGCTGAGTCATCTAGAGACACTGTCAGTTCCTCCATCTCCTCCTGGTATCCACCTGCTCATGACTTGACCTTTTCCTAAAGGAGGGCTAGAAAGGCAACGTCATCCACTTGCCTGGCGACCTGAGTAGTTCCCACTGCATGGTCAGCGAGGTCACCTTCAAATCCCCCATTTGGTCACCTTCAAATCCCCCATTTGTTCCTGCCGGAGGAGTTTATCCATATGCAGTAACAGGTGATATCTTGTCTGTGTACAGTGGAATAGTGGCCTATTTAAATTACTTTTGCCCCCTCTCCCTTTACAAAAATATATATACATACAGTAATGATCCCTCTGATTACAGATCTCACGGACCCAATTATCAGCAAATCTTAACTAGGCAAGATTTGCGGGTCACAGGCTGCTCACTCGTTAAGGCTCGTATTAAAGCCCGCTGCTTCCCTCGGGGCTCCCACCAGGGAGAAGGACCGTGCGCTGGCGCCGAAGGGAGAGCGTCTGCTCTGTCTGCAGAGTGAACTTCATTCCAGTCTCGGGATGGCAAAGAGAAAAGCCCAGTATTGTAATGTTCTAATTTTATAATGCGGCAAATCTGCGTTTCCCCCTCAGGAAGACACCGTTTGGGGCTATAAAAAGTGACTCATGGCTTCTAGGTTCTCTGTATCTGGGAGGCCCAGCTTCCAACAACAATTCTGGCTCCTGGAGGTATCCACCTGGGGAAGGGGGCATCTGTGGAGGAAGGAGTGGTGGGAGACCCCAGAAATGTCACTTACTTGGGACAAACATTGGATACACTCCTGGGTTTCGGATCCACCGCACCAATCTGTTTGAGGGTCAAGATCTATGTGTGGTAACTGGCCACCTGCCTCTATTTTAGAGAAGGTTTTTATGGCGACTTATCGTGAGGAGTAAAAGTGCAAATGATCAGTTTGGTCACTTAAAAGTGATCACTTAAATGATACAGAAAAATTAGTAATAAAAGTGGAAAAAAAAGTTACTAATTTCGCTTTGTGTAGTCAAATCAGCTGCCTCTTCCCATTCTCTTTTTCCCAATCTTGAAATGCCCCAGGCCTTCTAGCCCATACAGTAATGTGTGAAGCCTCCTCTATGTATCTTACAACTCTCAAGTTTCTCCTTGGCCATCCATATTCATCTACAATTTCTGGCCATATCCATTCATTTCTCGCTACATAACGTACCCATGAGGTCTCATCTACTCTCCACATCTGAACTCTGGGGATGATCCTGAGCCCTTACATTCAATGAAAGTGACTGTTCAGGCTTTATTCAAATATTCTAATTACTTATTACACGCATCTATGTGCATGATGACCACTGCCAAGGCAGAAATAATGCCCCCTACCCCTGCTATTTCTTCATAATCCTGCTCACTCAGGTTCAAAGTGTCCAAGGTTACTTTTGACCCTTCCCCCTCCCTCTTCAACTAAGTTTAGTTCATTCTTTACAGTATTATTTTGACAGTAATTTACAATATTATCGCATCCCTCCTTTCCTTTCTGTTCCTACAGACACCGTGCTAATTCAGAATCGTTCTACTTCACCTGGAAACTAGATAGATGATCACAATATTGCATGATTATTCCCCCTGACTCTTGTCTGTGCCACTAACCCTTCTATCACATCACCTCCACGTTACCATTTCTATACCCATTTTGATCATGGTCCTTTACTACAAGATCAAAATGTAACCTTCTTAGCTTTACAATTTCTTAGCCTGGCCTCCCTTCTCTCAAACTTCTAAATGAATTCCTAGTTTAGCCAATCTGGTCTATTGAACAGCCAACAAACACACTCTACGAGCTTCCCATGCCACTTCCTCCATCTGGAAGACCTTGTAAACTCTTACTAAACGTCACCCTTTCCCTTGTTACCCTAACTGGGTACAAGTACTATGACACACCATCTACTCCATGTGCAAAAGGGACTTGGAAGAATCATCTCTCCCTCTATAAAATCGGATGTCTGGGGAAACTGAGGCCAAAGGACAATACAAATAGTTAGCTTTCCAAACACTAGTTTTCTTTCAACACATTTTTCTTGAGCATTTCCTCTGTGCCAGGAGCTGTGCTAGTGACATATGACTAGAGTTTAATGACAAAGACGGACTGCACGTCTATCATCACACAAGTCATTCAAATTCGGTGTGTGCTACAAGACAAGGGAGTACAGGGTGGCAAGATGTCTGGGGTATGCATGCTTCAGGGAAGGGCTGAGGGATGATGTTGATCTAGTGTGGGAAGACAGGAAGAAGTTAACTAACTCAGTTTGGGAAGAGAAGAAGGCTTCCCTGAGGAGGAAATATTGTAAGTAGGGGAGACAGAGTAGGGATGGAGTGCAAAAGGTAAATGACTGCTCCATGTACAAGTAAAGCCCAGACAGGTACTTTCAAGGAACTAAAAGCAGGAGTGGGTGCTGGAACCTAAGGGAGGAGGAAGATTGCAAAAGGTAAGGCCGGAAAGGCAGAGAGGAGCAGGAGCCTGTTGGGCCTGGGAAGGTCATGCAGATTTCTGGGCTTTATTATGAGAACAATAGGCCTTGGACAGCCTGCTGTCTGGCCATGAATTGGTGCTATACTTGAAGTTAAATCTTCAGTCTCCTCCCCTTTCCCATAAGGCCCTTAATAAGGGAAAATATTTTGAGAATATACGAGTGAAATTTTCCTAAGGGTTGTTTTAATCCCCGTTGCTTTTTATTCTCATCTTGTCTACACCAGGTAATGAATTCCAAAAAGGCAGTCACAAATTTATCTCCTCTAAAATTATATTTATCTCAAGGATAAAATTTTTAAAAAAGGTAGGGTGACAAGGTTATTAATAAAAGGACAGCTGGAATGTTTGAGTAATTTCTGCGTTCAAGGTATTGTGTTGGACACCTTAAAACAAAATATCTCATTTAATCCTACTAAAGACTTTGAAAGGTGCATCTCTTTCACAGATAAGGAAACTGAGGCCTACTGTTTCCCTGCAATACACCCATTTCAGACCTGTAGTGCCCAATATGGTAGCCTGCAGCCACATGTGCCTTCTGAGCACCTGAAAATATGTTTGAATTAAGATGTGCTGAGTGTAAATGACACATCAGATTTTGAAAATTTAGAATAAAAAGGAAAGTAAGGTATCTCAATTTCTGAATACTGCTTGCATGTTAAAATGGCAGTATCTTATATAGTGCATTAAAAAGTGCATTATAAACTTTATCTGCTGTAATTAAAAAAATAAACTACTAGAAATTTTTAAATTACATGTGTGGCTCACATTATACTTGTATTGAACAATGCCATCCTAGACCAAAAACTGGGTACTGAATTTGCCAGTAATAACAAGTTCAAAGGCAGCCTGGTATAGAAGAGTACATGGAGTGTAACAGATCTTGGTTTAAATCCTTCCATCAGTGGCCAGTCTTGGGTAAAATACCAAACCTCTCTGCACTTCACTTTTGTCATTGACATTCTGGTGATATTAAATATCCCCAAACAACTGTTGTCATATGTAAAGCAGCTAGTGTGCAGAGGGAGGGAATAATTACTTGATACTTCCTAGAGCAACTGGTTCATTTAAAAATTGAGTCCCAAAAAGAGTAGAAAACTTACTTATTTGAAAATCATGTTTTATTCTCCTTAAGTGGGAGGAGTGAAATTACTAGCACATTTAATGGCCACTTTAGTATCATATATGCATTATCTACTATCTTGTAATATACATAATATACACAGATCCTTTCTTTCTATGCAAGTTATTTATAATATGTTATAGGCTGGGAGGCCAGCTGATAAAATTTGGGTGAGAAATCAAATGTCAGGACACAGAAGGGCTCAAGGGGTCCTTTATCCACACAATGGATGAATTCCAACGAAAAGAGTTTATGAACTTGACTTCAGTAGATCCATGTTTTTTTATTTTACATCAAGAATTGAGACTAGTGAATAAAATGACACCTGGGAAAGTAGAATTTTACTTTTTTTTTTTCTCTCTGGGTCGTGGTGCAAACAAATACATTTTTCCAGCATTCCAAGTTCAGACTAGCCCACTATTAGTAATCTCCACTAAATCATAAAAGACTACAAAATCATGTGGACTCAGCTATCTGAGGCTATTTTGCTATATTCTATCCCCTAGGCTTTTGTCAAGAAGTGTGCCTTTTATCAATGTTTGAATTATATGTATACATATAAATGTAAATAAAGTATGGAGTAGTTGGAGCATTCACTTTATTATTTGATATATGTATATGGCCTAAGATTGACATGTGATAATGTATTAGATTGCCCTGTTCTGTGTGTGTGTATATATATATATATATATATATATATATATATATGTATATATTTTTTTTTTAGTGGTATGGACATACTAATTAAGGATTTGAGTTACTTCGATGTAGCCCCTTAAGTACACATTTTTAAATTTAGCACAAAAACTGCTCTTTTTTTTTTTAATCCACAGCAATTAACTTTGTAAGAAAATGAGACTGGAGAAGTAAAAAGCTATCAATCAAATTTACAGATCTTGGAACAGCAACAGAGACCATGAAAATATTCACTTCATTCTCGTTTGAAATTTAACAAGAAATAATATACAAAACCTTAGCTTAGCTATTAAAATACATGTGCAATGAGTTAAAAGGGGATGGGGACAGGGCCTTTGATCTCATATGTTGCTTTAAAAATCCACCTCTTGTAATGAATTTTTGAGTACCTACTGAGTACACGTGACTTTGGTCTTTGCTCTTTAACATGAGTGACTCTGACTTACAATGTGCTTGTGTCTACAGTTCACTAACAACTATCTTTCAGTAAATGTTTTCAGTAAATGTCTTCAAATTTAGGGCTAAAGCTAATATGAGGTAAGAAAAAAATTATACTAAATCAAAATTACTAGCAATTATTAGCTAATAATAAGAATCATACAGAACAATGTGTAGTAATTAGACAAATTTGCTAAAACTTTGAACTAAGATATTACATTTCTGATGCCTGAAATTATAGGAAAATATAAACTCAGTTAATTTAAGAGAAAACAAGCATTTTAAGCCATTTAAGCTACTAGCTGTATTTGCAAAATACACATTAAAAAAAAGTTCATATTAGGAAACAGCTTGTTTGCATTAACTTTAAATTAGCTAGTACTTTGGTTACACATTTGAAAAAACTTCTGTTGTTTCCAGGAACGCTTTTTCCCCTTTCCTTCTTTCTTTCTTTTTTTTAAGGGGTAAGGCAGTTGGATTAAAAAAAAAGTTAAGCCACATTCTTTAATGCAGATGGAATATCAGTGCTCCTCTATGCTTATAACTCTCTCAATCTCAGGGAACTATTAGGATGTCTTCAAATAATAATGTCTTTAAACTTTCGTCTTAATGGCACAATTCATTTTTGTAAAACGCCTGGCACCACTCAATCTTTTAAGAGAGGAGAAAGGTCTCTTTCCTCTGGACTTGACCTTTTTACCATATACATGTGAGCAAGTTTTGCTGTCAAATATTGCCAAGGTAGATTTTTTGCTGTTGTTCAATCTAAAAATGTCTCCCCTATGCCTGCACAGCTCCCCTCTCCCCAACACAAACCTACCCATGTACCCTCTCCCCCACTGCAAGTTTTAAACTTTGTTTCCTTTGGGGTTCTGCACAAGTGCTACTAATAATATCCAAGAGACAAAGAGCTGTTCTGTAGGTTCACGGGATGCCAAATTTGAGTTGTGAAACAAAGCACTCAAATTTGAGATTCAAGAGGATGATGGTGGTGATGCCGGCAAAAAAAAAAAAAAAAAAAAAAGATTACAGCGCACGAGACCCCAGAGCCATCTCCCCAGACTGCTCCCCCTGCCCACGGCCACCCAGAGCACGGGGAGTTCTGGCCCCGGGACGTCGGCCGCCGGCAGCACCGCGAAGCGCCCTGCCCGCTCCCCCACGGCCCGCTCACCGCTTCACTCGGATGATCTGGTCCCGCATGGGCTTGATGTCCTGGAAGCTCTGCTGGTTGACGAGGCTATAGACCAGGATGAAGCCCTGGCCGTTCTTGATGTACAGGTCCCGCATGGACGCGAACTGCTCGGTGCCCGCCGTGTCCAGGATCTCCAGCACCGACGGCGACGAGTCCACCTCGATCTCTTTGCGGTAGAAGTCCTCGATGGTGGGGTCGTATTTCTCGATGAAGGTGCCGGTCACGAACTGCACGGTCAGGGCGGATTTGCCGACCCCGCCCGAGCCCAGCACCACCACTTTGTACTCGCGCATCGTCCCTCCGCGGCCGCCGCCGCCGCCGCCGCCCGCGACATAGACCTACGCCCGCCGCGCTGCGCCCCCGGACCCTGCGTCGGCCGCCGGCCCCGCCGCCTCCCGCGGCCGCCCCCACCTCCCGGCCGCCGCGGCCCCCCGGGCGCCGGCGGAGGGAGCAGCAGCCCTGGGCATGGGCCGAGCCGGGCGGCAATGCGGCCCGCGGGCGCCGGCAGGCACTGAGCACGAGCAGCGAGCGGGAGCCGCCGGAGCCGCCGGAGCCGCCGGAGCCGCCCGAGCCGCGGGCCCGCAGTGCCGCCCGCCCGCCCCGCCCCTCGCGCCTCCACGCCCAGCTCCCCGCCCGCGGCCGCCGCCGCCACGGCCACCGCCGCTTCCTCGGGTGCCGGAGCGCGCGCCCGAGCGAGAGCCGCAGCGCTGCCGGGGGCGGGGCCCGGCGGCAGGAGGCGGGGCTCCGCGGCGCAGCCCCGCCCCTGCTCCCTGTCGTCTAGGCGACCGGCCGCGCGCGCTCCCGGGAGACTGCGCCGCGCGGAAGCCTCCGCTCGCACTTAGATAAACAACCTCCTCTGCCACCCAGCAACAGCCTACCCCGCACGCCCCGTCGAACCCCAAGGCCTGCGTACTGAGCATGCGCAGTTCGTTTGCCTGAGCCCGGAACCTGGTCAACTTGAGAGTCCCACGTTCGGCATCTGGGGGAGACAAGATGCTAGCGGGGCCAGAGCAGTCTTAACGGGCGAGGCCCAGAAGGAGGTCTCGGTGAGGGATTTTGCTTGACACACTACGCAGTCTCTCAGTACTCCCGAGTTTTGGTTTTATCTTGCATAAACATAATGAGAAGCTTTTTTGAGGGAACGAACATAAACACAGTAAGGCGAATTTTTGTTTCCAGCATCAGAATATTGAGGGAGGCGTTGCACGGTCCCTTCTGCCCACTTCCCGAGGCGGCGAAGGCGAGTCCGCGGAAGCCAGGCCCACGCCCGGTGACGTCGCTGGAGGTCCCGCCCACCGCCCCCGGCCCCGCCCTGCTCCAGCCCGGGACTGGTGTCGAGCTCTTCCCACGCCCTCTCGGCTATGGGAGCTTGGAAAACCGGGAGAACGGAGCTCCAAGCCGCAACAGAAGGCCCAGGGACACATCATAGCAACAGCTAGCTGGGGCACCTAGTAGGAAGTTGGGATTCATTCCAACCAACCAGATGACGTTTCTGTACCCCGTGGTACTGTTCTCGGCCAATAGAGAGGCATTTCGTACCACGTGACACCCACCCGTCAGCCAATGGGAAAACCTCTAGTCGCAGGATCCACCTACTCACCTCCCTTCGCCCGGCCAGACTGGGCGTTTGCTCCTGCGCACGCTCTGCCAACCAATCGTAGGAGAGCTGACGAATGACGGAGGTTCGATGTAAGCCAATCAGGACGCACGATTCCCTTGCCACCTAGGGCCGGCGGTATGGAGACAGGGCTGCTGGTGGGGTCCGGGAGGGGCGGGAGCCTGAGGGGCCGGTCGCTGTGCCCTACGCTGGCAGGGAGCAAGGTGTTTTGCAGGCGAGAGTGATGAATTCTGCGTTTAACGTCGTCTCCTTGGCATGCTGCCTAAAGGATGGGCATGGAAATGGTGCTGAGGGATGTGGGCTGAATCGTGGGCTGAATCGTGAAAACAGGGACTTTTGTCTTTAGGGTGAGAAATGTTCCGGTACTTAGGAGACCTACTGCAGCAGTTGGCGCGGGTCTTCCATGCGTGCCTCCCGAAACATTTTTTTTTTTTTTTTAACTACTTAGTTTTTAAACTTGCCAGTTCGGTCTCTGTAGGGTTATATGTGAGTTGCACTCTCGTACCCACAACGTCAAATCAGGAGAAGCTCTATTTCCAAGTATTCCTGGATTCTATTTTGTAATGCTTGGTTATTGGATTTACCTTCCTTAAACTAGGTCCTTCTCAGACCAGTCTACGCCAGCCTGTTACTAAATCACATTTCTCGTGAATAATAAATTGCTGCAGTTCTGTTTGGTCACGACATACCTCTTCGCCCTTACTCTTCCCCACAAGGTCATCATGTTGAGAGGATGTTGGTCTGAGATCCTGGAAAGACCAGGTGTTCCTTTCCCAGCTTTTCTGTCCGTTATCAAACTACGACAGGGGTGTACTTAGATTCGCCAGGGTTCTTTTGCTGTTCGGCCCCTGTATTAGAACGGAGAACTTATTTTTGCAATATCTTGCTATAGTATAGCACATACCAAGTTTTTGCTTAAAATAATTGAGGGCAAGCATCATGTCAAAATGTGTAAAAAATTGACTCAGGCTTCATTTCTTGATGACATATTGTGAAAGTATGAGAGGTAATATCTGAGCCTCCGGAATCAGCAGTGAGGACAGATTGCCCCCCCCCCCGCCCAAATATATATATATATATGAATCAGAAGAATGTTTTAAGATCATGGAAACCATAGATAACTGATTCTAAACTAGTATCGTGAAAAAGTGAATTAAAGTGAAAGGAGCTCACATAGATCATTGTATCGGAGCTTTCTTGGCAGGGATATTTCAAGAAGATGTTGTGGATGAGTGCAGCGTTCACCTAGCTATTCATAGGTCTCATATTTTGTGTGAAATCTTTATGCGAATTTGAGGTTCCTTTAGCTTTGTAACAGTCACACTTTTTTTCAGAAGACAGACTGTCTCTTAAGATCCATATTGTGCATCATGGTGTTAAAATTCCTAGGCTTTTTGAGAAGCATCAAACTTTCTTTGTATAGATCATTACAATCTGTGTAGTACGTTGCATTACAATGGAGCTGAAAAATCATTTATTTTGCAAGTAAACATTTAGTGACTTTTTTCTTTTGAAATTTGCATGGGGATTATGAATCCAGAATGTAACCTTAAGCAACTTTTCATTTCCTAGGTCCCCAGAAGCTGAGAAACTCTGAATTGCAGTGCATCTGATAGAAGTCACACAAAAAATACTGAGTGGCCTCCCTAGTCACTCCATTTAGCATAATAAAGAGTAGGAGAGCTTTTTGACATTTTTCAGGATGTTTTCTCTGACCTTGCATTACTGTTGGCTTTTCTTGATAAGGAGAAGTATACAGACTGCAGCCCTTAGGGTGGTTGGCTCATTTTATTTCTCATCTTGATATTTGATACTCATTTTTGATGAATTCATATTCATTTGACATTCATTCTCAATGTTCATTCTCAGCGTTGCCATAAGGGTAGATTTTTAACCACTAACAAGCAAAAGAAACATAGTAAGTAGGGCATATTTTCTTTCCTATTCTGTCTTATATGATGATACTTACCTAATTTGAGACTGTATTTGAAGTATTGGTGGAAGGATTAGCTGCCATAAGAAAGGATGTCAGAACGTGTAGAGAATTTTGAAGATTTGGTTGGGAGATGGATGTCTGTCTCCTGATTCCTTAATCATGTTCATTTTTATGCCAGCATGAACTATCTTTCTGAGAGTGATTTTAGAAATAAAAACTTATGTCTCCATTCATTTGTTCGTGGGCAAGACAAAATCACATGAAATTGAATTTTCTCTGAGAGCTGTAAATCTGTATGATAGTGAAAACTTAACACCGTGCACTGACACTGTAGGGTCTCTTTAGCTTCCGAAGGGCATTATTGGAAGAGAAAAGAAAAGAAAAAAAAATCTTCATTTTTCCTCTCCCCACTAAATCCGAGAGCTATCTCACCTATGCCCAGATACCCTCAACTGTCACACGTGTGTTACTATGGAAACCCAGCTCCTTTCTTTGCTTTTGTGAAAGATGTTGGGTAAGGTGGGATGAAGTGGGAAATCCACTGTGTTCGGGGACTTTCTGACTACAGCAGGAGGCAAGTATGCAAAGAATTTAATATAAATAGGTTAGGAGAGGATGTTTGCAATGTTAGCCGTGCTTCTTGTCTATGAAACCCTGATTTCTGTTGCTTCCTATTAAAGCCTACATATGTGTGATTAACCATAAAGGGGAAGGGCAAGTCAAGTACATTGAGAGCAGAAGACATTTTCTTGGCCTCTGAGGCTCCTGATACAGTCGAGAAATGAAAGTATATATAAGCAGTGGAAAGGAAGGGGCTAAATAAGCTTGTATCTCTTTTGAAAATGGAATTGTCTCAGCACTTTGGAAAAGAAAAAGAATGCAGAAATGAAGTGATTATGTAAACAAGTCAATGAAAGAAAACTTTTGGTTGAAAAAGTAAATGTCGCGGAAGGAAAAGGCTTAATGATTAAGATATAGGAAATAGAAAAACGCCTGACGAATCTTGAAAGCTTGAATGTTCAGAGGAAACTAGAGTTCCAGTGTGGTTTGTTTAAGGTGGCTGAAGAGTAAACACAATGTTGCTGCATCCCCAGCAGTTTCCCTTTCTTCTAGCCCCCAAGTATGGGATGAATCAGAATTAATCATTAATGGCAGTCCTTTCCTCTCTCCCAAGTTAGTCCTGCAGTAGGTACATGACCCAGTTCTCATCAGTGGAACTGGAAGAAGCCACCGGGACGGGGGGAGTCCTAGGATTCTGACAAGAATGAGTAAATACGCCATTGTTTTGGTGCCACTCCTCTTGCTTCCTGCTTTGCACATTGAAATAAGAGAATGTGGCCACCATCTTTGGGCTGGTATGCCTTATGGCTGAGGTTGCAAACCAGCGACCTTAATTCAGATGGCTAAGAAGGATGAGAAGAATCCAGGTCCTGGAAAACAGTATTGAACTGTCATGCCAGTACTGGAAAGGCCCACCTTTGGACTACTAAGTAAATGACTAGCTTCCTTTGGTTTAAGGCTGTGTTAGTTTAAGTCCATGAAGTTTTCTGCGTCTTTGAGTCCAATACACCCTAATTGCTATAGAAAGTGTGAGAGATTCGAGACAAAGTGGTATTTAAAAAAAAATAGCGAGCATTTGTGATATTCTGTTGGGTATCCTACTGATATCCTGAATGGCATTCCAAAGACATTATGGTATTAATTGAGCACTTATATTATTCTAGGCTCTCGGGATACAAAAATAGACAGCCAGAAGAGCTTGTAGTTATAGACGTTATAAACAGAAGAGACTGACCTTAAACAACTGATTGTACTTTACATTATATAATAACAGCTTATAATTCATGCTAACAAGAAAAAATGAAAGATTATAAGGATGTAATAAGAAAGTAAAATATTACAAAATATATAACAAAAATATATAACTGAATAAAATGATAAAAACAAACACTTTCAAAGATGTGATATTATGTGTACTTCATACATGAGTTCTTAGAGGTTAAGAGAAACAGAATAAACTGAAGTGCGTTTACTAAAGGAAAGCTGTCTGAAGGAAATTAATATGGAACTAGGTTTTGAATGGAAAACATGGAATCACTTGATTATTTAATTCTCTATAGCAGTGCCATTCTAGGGACAACTATCGGGGGGGTGGGGGGAATCAGAGGCTTGAAGTCTCAAAGGCAAGATTACAAAAGTATAGAAATAATCCGGGAAAAAATAATACAGAAGAAAATGTAGAAAGAGTAGAAGGGATTGTTCGAAGAAGTTAAGGTATAATTCAAAATGATGAATAATTTATAATGTGGGCATCATGAAAGAATTGTCATAAGAAGTAATTATGGACTTGAGGGCATCAAGAAGGTAGAATTCAAACTTTCACAAATAGAAGTAGAAAGAAAAATGAGGGGTAGCAAAAAATGAAGACAGGCAGCAAAACAGTTTTCACTTATGGTTATTTTTTCATGGTAGCTGTTACTGACATGCATTATGTAGAAATGAATGGAATTTGATTGAAAAGAAAATTTTCAATAACCAGTATTATATAAAGATAGTCTTTTAGGTAAATAATGTAATTTAGAATGTTTTTCCTACAGTGCCTTTTTGTACCTTGTCATAGAAAAGTCTTTTTAATGAAGAAGCTGTAAGGAATAGTAAGTTACAGATTAGTGACACATTTTGGAAATTTTAAAAAACCCCATAGATATGCCAAATGTAATAGCATAACAACAATAATAAATACCTAACAAAAATCAGAAGTTTGTCAGATTTTATGTGGTTTCTGATCAAATATGGTTGTAGTATTTTTCTAGTGCTATTTTATATAAGAATATTTCTTAAAAATTAGGCCACCGTAGGCATATGAACATATCTTGATATCGTTTATGATAATGTAATTAATATTTATTGTGCTTTGCCCTTTTGCTGCATGTCCAAGAAGCTTGTTGTTTTTAGATAAAAAATGTAAAACCAATTAGGAACCACCATGCAAATATGTGATATGAAGATGCTGAACTTTCATTATTACTGCTCCTTCCTCCAAGATCACGGAAGCAATGTAGAGGGTACAACACCATCAAATGAAGAAAATTATGAGAAAACACTGGTAATGAGGGGGTTTGAAGTAACTGTTCAGTAAGGGGACTGAGAAGAGAGGGTGGTAGTGGTTCAGGCCTTGGACAATACTGCAGCCACACTGCAGAAGAATAATAAAATAGGAAAAGAACTATTACACACGTGCTCCTGCTTCTCACTCCCCATTCCTTGGGAAAATCAGTGCCTGCCCCTGCATGTGTGGTGACACAAAGCTTTGGTCCAAGTGGACTAAGGGGGAAGATCAAGGCCACACAGGGGCTTATAAGGACCTTGTAAGGTGGTTGTAAGGAGCCAAGAAACTCCTTAGGTCCTAACCAACTTAGGACATTTGACCACTCTCACCTCCTTCTCTTACTTACTTCCCTGGGCTCATGACTTTCAACCTAAGAACTATTCCTTCTGATATGCTTCTCTCCTCTTGGGGGAAACAGAAAACAAACTCTAGATCTAGAGAGTGTTTGGCGTGATTATCCTAGATTTGGGGTTCTCTGCTCTAGAGTTCATTTATTCTCATCCCTGAGCAACTTGGTGTGACTCAAAATGGGGTCCAGAAAGGTGATCAGCCATTTGGTTTACCTGGGACTGTCATGGTTTTAGTCCAGCATCCCCAAAACTCCCCTCAGCCCTAGTGGGTCACCCTACATCCATTCTCATATGCATTTCCAGTGGGGGTGGGGGTGATGAATGCACATGACAAGATTATTTTGAGAAGTACAACTATTTCAGAAGAGATAAAAAAGATTATAGATTTCATCAGAAGTGTAACCATTAGAATGGACCGAGCATTTAAATTTAGCCCCCAATAAACAGGCAAAAAAAGATAAGGGATGATGTTAGACATATGAAAACAAAGAAATACAAGAGCAACCAAGTGGACATACTACAAATGGAATGTCTAGTAGTTGAAACAAAGAACAAGGGAGAGTAAGATGGCAGAAGGAATACAGTTAAGGAACACATAAGAGAACTGGAAGACCAGATTGAGGTCATCTCACAGAAAAAGGAAGGAAACCCAAAGAAATAGAAAAAGAAATAATCAAGAGATATGGAGAAGAGAAGGGGCAGCATACAGATAATGGGAATCCCCCAAAGAAAATGACTTCTTAGAGAAATGGTAATAAGAAGTTTCCATGGAAGAATGGATGGATAAACAAGTAAAAGACCTCAGGGGGGAGGGCCCATGGAGCCTGAAAGTGACCTGGAAAACC
Organism: Mustela erminea; assembly: GCF_009829155.1. Classification (NCBI taxonomy): domain Eukaryota; kingdom Metazoa; phylum Chordata; class Mammalia; order Carnivora; family Mustelidae; genus Mustela; species Mustela erminea. The sequence goes on from NC_045628.1 coordinate 13,206,970, forward strand.
TGTACCCACAGACATAGTGAAATTTGGGATATCTAAGACCGAAGCTTTTAAAAGTTTACAGTATGAAAGATTAACATCAGATTAAATATTAGATTTCTTAATAGCAGCATTAGAACCCAGAAGAACAATGGAATGGAGAGTTTTAAAATATTGAAGGGAGAAGAACTAGAAACAGAAGTTTAATATGGAGCCAGAGTGACATTCAGGTTTGGGGATGAGATGCAAATGTTCATAGGTGTAGAAGGCCTCAGAATCCCAGAATACTGCTACACAGAGACCCACGCTGACAACGATGGATAACTCCACTCTCGTAGTGCATCTTTTTCTCTCAATTACTGATAACTCAAGCAGACAAAAACTTCAAGGATACTGAAATTCGAATAGCCCATTAACAAAATCGGACGGGCAGACGTAGAGAATTCTACAACCTATGACTAGAGCATCCATACTTTTTTCCAAGCACATACAGAACACTGGCAAAAACTGATCATATGCTGGATAATAGAGAAAATCTCAATACACTTCAAAGAATAGATATCATTCAGATTATGAATTCCTAATTATATCAGAACTTTAAAAATGGTGAAAAGACAAATGAAGAACCACATATATGGAAATTTTAAAAATTCATAATGCTACATAACTTGTGGGTTAAAGAAGAAATTTAAAAACACTTGGAACCTAGTGATCATGAAAATACTATCTATCAAAACTTGTGAGAGACAGCTGAGTGGTTCTTTGATGGAAATTTAGAGACTTAATGTGTGTACTAGAAAAGAAGATATAGGGAAATCCTGATCTAACCTTCTCCCATGGTCACACTGAGTCTGTAGCTACATATGGGACAGTTGTCTCTTAAAAAAAAAAATTTAAAGGTGGTGGGTGGGTGATGGCTACACATTGGGCAAATGAGAAGAGAACTACACTGAAGTGGATTGGAGAGGCTGGAACATAATTCCTCCATAAGCCCCACACCTGGTACGGTGTCTCATCACAAGGAGAAAACCCAAATCCGGAGCTTCTTTCTGAGTAGTGAAGGGTTCGAACCCCACATTGGAAAAGGAAACATTAACTTGAAAAGATATATGCACCCCCATGTTCATTGCAGCATTGTCTATATTATTATAGCCAATAGCCGAGATACACAACTAAATGTCCATCAAGGGACGAATGGATAAAATAATTGGGGTGTGTGTGTGTGTGTGTGTGTGTGTGTGTGTGTGTGTAGTGGAATATTAGCCATAAAATGAAAGAAATCTTGTCATTTGTGAATTTGTGATGACATGAATGGACTTTGAGGGTATTATGCTAAGTAGAGTAAGGCCAGACAGAAAAAGACAAATACCATACAATCCCCCCTATTTGTGGAATTAAAACAAAATTTTTTAAAAACAGTCTCACAGATTCAAAGAACAGATTGGTCGGTCCCAGAAGTGGGGAGTTGGGAAGCAGGAAATACGGGTAAACTGCTTTTGTTTTAGTTTAAATAAATTGATTTTTTTTTTTTTTTTTTAAAGAGAGGCGTCTTACAATTTACCGGACTGATGTGTCTCAAAAATAAGAAAAGCCTAAAAAATTCTCATAGCCAAGATGAACCTAAAGACACATGAAAACGAAATGTAATGTAATATCCTGGATGGGGTTCTGGAATGAAATAAGGACATTAGGTAAAAGCTAAGGTAATCTAAATAAACTATGGACTTTAGTTAATAACAACATGTAACAAAAAAGAAAACTCTTGGATTTTTAAAAAATCACATTCCAAAATAAAATATATAGCAGAAAAAAGTAAAAAGAAACAGGTAACATTAATATTTAAAAAGTATTTTACTTAATTCAATATATTAAGATATTATCATTTCATTATATAATCCAGACAGAAATTGTTAAGATATTTTACCTTTTTCCATACAAAGCCTTTGAAATCTGTTGTATATTTTGCACTGAGAGCATCGGGACTGGACACATTTCAGAGGAGCGATAGCCGTATGTGGCTAGTTGCTACTACACTAGTGATAGACGGTGAATTGTTCAGGGAGATGAGATTTGAGATGCTGTTTTATAGGTCATGTTGACGAGACTAGAGGGTGGTTTGGATGAAGGGCTGATGGGAAAGAAGAGGAATCAAGGAAAACTTCCAGATTTTTGGCCTGAACATACTAGTCTGCGTGTAGTCTGCGTGGTTGTGTCAGATTTTCAGAGTGGCTATTCTGTGAATTCTCCAGACTTCTGCTTCACTGGTGCCTTCTCATTTCCAAGTGTTTTTTTTTTTCCTTTTTTCTTTTTCTTTCCTTTTCTTTCTTTCTTTTTTTCTTTTTTTAAGATTTTTAAATTTATTTACTTAACAGAGATCACAAGTAGGCAGAGAGGCAGGTGGAGAGGGGAGGTGGGGGCGGGAAGCAGGCTCCCTGCCAAGCAGAGAGCCCCATGCGGGGCTTGATCCCAGGATCCAGGGATCACAACCCTAGCCAAAGGCAGAGGCTTCAACCTACTGAGCCACCCAGGTGCCCCTCCAGATTTTTCTCTGAATGCCATCTCTTTCGAAAGACCTTCCCCCTATATTTCCCCAATCACACAATCTAATCCCTACTTCTAGAACATGGTGTTAACTTACTGTTTTACTTTTTTCTACACTCATCATCATTACCTGAAATTATCATTTTGGTTATTTGCTTATTGTCTGTCTACCCCACTAGAATGTAAGGTCCTGGTCTATCTTGCTCTTTGTAATCCTCAGTATCTAGATCTGTACCTAGTACAAAACAAACGCTTAATACATATCTCTTGAAAAGCTAAAAGGAATGTAGATAAAAAATTGTAATTCTCATCTAAAACTTAAAAGATCAAATATCAAATATTTGAATATCAAACATTTCAAAAGTCAAAAGAGAATTAAGAAGACACCTGTGTTAGAGAAAAAGCAAATTCTTACACAACTCACATCATGCTACTTAGTTTCTGACATTAGCATTCAAGGAATAATTCTAGACCACCAACTATGTGCAAGGCACTCTGCTAGAAGTAAAAGGTGATGTCTTCCTCATCAGACAGGTAGATAGGTAAATAGAGAGACGCAACCAGACAAGATTTTAAAGACTAGATTTTGCTTTGAAAAAGTGGCTTACAGAAGCGTAGGTGAAACATTATTTAGGGTACATCTCCATGTATGGTCAATTCTCTAATCGCTTTTTCTTCCAGTGTATGTTTAGGTTGTAAGTTTCACAATTCTTATCATGCTTCTGTGGTTAACCTAATGCCTTCAAATGAGAACATAATTTTCCAAAATATCTTTTCCCATTTGAAGTAAGGGCAAGTGCTAGTTTCTTGCTGGGTTGATACTATTCTATCTTTTTGACACAGTGGGAGAAATGTCCTTTTTTTCGGTTCGTATAGCAGCATGTACTGGAGATAAAATTTACTACTTACTTCTTGTGACCCCTGGTGTAACCCTAAGCAGACTTCTGTCTTAACACCAACAGTGCACTGTTGTACTGTACTAACTGAAGATAGCAACAGTGTTAGGTTCATTGATTTTTTTAGCACACGGGGCACATTGCATAAAACATTGTGGGAACTCATAAAACATTTGCAAATGAATGAACAATTGAATGGACTATAACTTTGCTTCTAAAAATCCTGTCACACAGAGAAGATGACAACAGCGGAAAAGAATGGAGAGTTTTTCAACATCAAGGAAAGGAGATACAGATGTTTCTCTAAAACTAGCCTTATCCCCGAAGAAACTCTCACCTCCAAAATAGTAGTCAAGGTAAGGGACAGTCTACAGGCTTGGACTTAGAAGTGCCGGGCATGATTTTGGAAAATCAACTTTTCTATCTACTGACTGCTACCTGAAATTTTACACCTACGGTTTTAGTCTTTCGATGTGAAAGCTTTTTTTTTTTCCTCCCCACAGTTAAAATACAAATGGGAGAAAGGCAGTTAAATTGTACTGTCTTTCTATAAACATTGCAGCATTCAGCTATGCTCACTTGGTGGGAAAAGAAAATAAGGAAAATAAAATAGAAGAAAAGAAGTAAAATGGCCCAAGTATGTGCCCGGGGTTAGCGTGAACAGGCCGTGGGCACCCTTCGTATTTTGTGTCGTAAGGTAACTTTTTTAATGCTAGAGTTGATCTCTTCACGTGGTATAACATGACTAATAACAGCCTTTACAGTTACTAGATTCTTAAATTAGGTTCAAATAATATCTTATTTTCAGGTGACTTCAGGAATTTTCCAGACTTTGAAGCTGTATCGCCCATCTCTTTGCATCAATTTCTTCTGCTTCTCACACCGTTATGCTCAATGGCGGTTTGGGACACCCTGGAGAAGACAAAACATTCACAGCGGAAGGCCCGCCCGCCCGTCCTTCTCAGCTGCCAGCCAGGTATTTTGTCAAAGAAAGTGATCCATCCTCCTTTTCAGGGTTCTCTCCTCAAAACCCATCTTCTCGCTCGCTCACAGAACAGTCCCTCCTCTTTTATTATTGTCCTACTTAATGCTTCTGACACAGCTTCACAAACTATGAGCACTTGATGAGTAATTAACCAGCCTGAAATGGCTGCACTAGTTGAGAAAGAGAAATCGTGTTTGTTTCAAACTACTACCTCCCTGCAAAGGCGCTGGTGGCAGAATGGATTGCAGTTTACATCTGAATGAGAGAAGCTGAGGGATCCATTTCAGGGGTCTTTAGCCCTTTTTATTTTCCTTGGCATGCCAGGTAGTGGAGGAGAGTTAAACAATTCCATCATGCAAGTTGCCTTGAATTCATTCTGTTGGGGGTCGGGCTCTGGAATGTATTAGTTGTGTTTTGTTTTTTAAATGAAAATTTTTGGCTATTTCCCATGCAAACGTTCCAACGAAGAGATGCTACAACACATGTAAATTATCTAAAAAATATTAATCTGTTGAAGTAATTATGTTGTATGAGCAAGAATGAGCTCCAAGAGTAAACTGAATATGTCAGTTCTGCACTATATGCTGACAAAGGGAAAGGAGCTGAAATGGGCAGCTTAGGGTGTTCTAAGGTTATGATTATGGTGCTCAAAAGAAAGGAATCCAAGTAAAATTATTGAGAAAGGAGACCAATCTATAACATATGTTGTTAAGGTTTTTATACTGAGAATACAAAGCTCCAGGGGCTCAATGCTGTCTGTATTAGGGCCGTAGACTGAAGCCTGGGGTTTTTCTATCTGGATTTGTGACTAATGGAGTGGGCTTGGGCTGAGGCTCAGTAAGACGTTTCACCCTGGCTTGGTGAATTATGTTTGCATGGGATTGGGCCTGTTTATAGGACTCCTCAAACTCTGGCTCTCCACGAGCAGAAAGAAAGACTACTGAGTCATTCAGGTCACTAGCTCTCCATCCAGATATCTATCATCAACCTATTTTGTGTTTTGTTTTTTGTCTTTCTGGGTTTTGGGGGGTTTGGTTTGGTTTTACTCTATGGGTTCCGGGAAGGACTGATGTACATTTCATAAATATATATAAGATAAACTTAAATAAAAATGAACTATAATGATAAATTTTGTAACTTTAAGAGTTAAATGTGATCTTCCCAAGAAATGTGAACATTACCTGTCCAAAAAAAGTATTTATAGAAACTGCATTTCACACTGAAGTACACGTTAAAGCTTCACCGGGGCGTTCACACTTGGTCTTGCTTTATGTGTATGTGTCTGTGTGAGGGGAGGGGTGTGCCCTCAAGTCTCACCAGTTAAGAAACTGGGGGACACAGGGGTGGGTGGCCTTATGTTTATTGAGAATGTGTATATTTAATAAATATCTCCTAGGTGACTCTGACATGCCCCTGTGTTGACTATCAATGTAACATACTAATTCTGTATACATATTTTCTGAAGAAAGAAATCATACTTAAAGTGATGATCCTGAGGCTATGGAATAACCAGATTGCTTACCTCAAATCCAGAACCTAGTTTCAATTCCATTTCCTCATGTGTCCCTCAAACTGGAATTAATCTCTCTTTCCCTATTCCCCAAACACTCCATACTTTTCCTATTTACTGCAGTTTCTCTTGTGTTATATTTATTTTATCTCCATCTGTCATGTGGACTCGTGGATGTTTGGGCAGCAGGGGAGAAGGATGGAGAAGATATATTTTTGCCCCATCTTTCTAATCTCCATAGTGCTTTGGCTAATCAATAGTATGTGTTCAATACATGATGATTGAATTAAATTAAATAGGAAATGGTATTAAAATTATGATCAAGTTCCAAATTATTGAATTATTGTGTTGTCCTCTCTGTTAAAAGATGTTATTTCTACTTTCATAGTACTTAAAATCAATGGGGTTTTAAAACTGAGCAAAGCCAACTAAAATTGTAACAATATAATTCCTCAAAAAGCAGTAACATAGGCTTAATTCACAAGAACCACAATGTGGTCACATCCTTTAGCAAGTTATTAGAGAGAGAGAGAAAGGGAGAGAGACTGTGCAAGTGAGGGGAAAGGGCAGAAAGAGAGGGAGAGAAGTAGACTCCCTGTTGAGCAGGGAGCTTGACGACTTGACCCCAAGACCCTGAGATCATGACCTAAGCTTAAATCAAGAGTTGGATGCTTAACCAATTGAGCCACCAAGGTGCCCCAAAACACAAACAATTATAAATCACAAAAGCAGATGAGTTTTAAATGATATGAGCCATCAAGTTAAAAAAAATAAGATAGTTTGTAAAAACTGAAGCCTTTGGTATAGTTTTGTCTGTTTCCCCTTAAGATTTCAAGAGCTTTTCATGTTGCTTAGAAGTCAAGGATGTCTAAACGACAATATTGGTCAAGCTGCCTAAGGGTATATTTATTATGTCTTTGATCTTTTATCAAAAAGACCCTCTCTTTCCAGCCTGAGGTCTGGTATAGACAGGATAGGAAAACTTAGAGATGGTGAGAGTCACAGGGCTTAGGGAAGAGTACCCAGAGGACAGCAGACCAGGTAAAGAGTGATGAACACCATCAGTCTCTGCACTGGGAGTCCACACTGGGTGCCTTGGTTGGTACTTCTCGCCATGACTCTCAGGAATTACATGATCTGATCTTCTGTACAGAAGTTTCAGAGGCTGAGTATGCTAAAATGGCAATACTTACTACTCAGAACATGATGCTTCCCTGTGCCCACTGATGCCCAACTTATTTCCAAATGTATTTGGGAAAAGACAAAAAATAAGCTTCCTTGGTACTATAGGAATATGGTAAAAATGCATACAACCATTGTATACCCATATGTAGGTTCCTCTGGGAATGTTTGCTCAAATCAGGTTCCTGAGGACCCATGTTTATATTTATTTGTTTAAGTTCTCTTTTGTCATAGCTCACTGACACACATGCCTACCTCATGGGCCAGTCAGATTTGCTTCTTCCTGGGAATTTAGAATTAGAATCCCGAAGGCTGGGTACTTGAAGTAGGACCTGAACTAGATACTTGGACTAGGAAGCTACAATGGAGATGCCTTTTGGGGGGGCTCTGTATAGAAACAAGTCAGCAGAGAATTCTAATAGACAGAGGAAAGTCATAGAATGAAGCAGATTAATGTAGAGATAAGAAGAAAAGCAGTAATGGCCCACTTTGTCCCAGAGGTGGTAGCTTAGTGCCTGTAGAGCTTTCCAACTTACGAGAAGATCCAAATGCATTTGCCCCCACTGATGTTCAACATGATTCTCCCACTTCAACCTTATGCTAAATTTCTCTTTACTTGAAGCTAATGCCAGTGGGTTTCTATTGCTTACAAATGGAATATTCCTGACAGTGACAAGGTTATTCCATTAGGATATGTCTTTAAACCTCTGTTAGGTTTCCATTGGAAGTGGACAGCATCCTGCTGTCGGTTTGTCACGTTATTATATGTTATAGCCAAGCATTGTTCAGAACCTAACTATGATTATGACAATGACTTTTGGAGCTGTTGCCGGATGGCTAGTTAGAGGGTCCTGCTATATTCCTCGGAGGACATAACACCCTTTCTGTAATGATGGAAATACTGTCTCTCGTGCATGTTTTTGTTTGTGTTAATAATAAAATGCAATACAGGAGTTCCAGGGAATAGACAAGTCATGCATTGTGAGGCCTAGGATGTATCTTATCTCACAGACTCAGGCATATGCTCCTCCAAGAGTGGATCATCTAGGAGGGTTTGGGAGTTTCCTGCAGCCATTCACGTAGACGGAGGTGTTTGATTCAACTTACCATTTTTGTTGTTATGTAGGTAATGTTCTTGTCCTCTGGAGAAACTAAAAATTCATATGAATCATCTAGTTTCTCTGAAAGACAGCACCTAGCTTATCCAGAAAACAGTTGGATTTTCTCTGTGAACACAAGGAATTCTTCATTGTTCTATCTGCCACTAAGAACACATTGGGTTTCTGGATTAGAGCCTACATCACGTTTGTAAATTTGCATCATCTCTAAAATAGCTTTATATTTAAATTTTTAACCAATTTGGAAATGAGGTGCTTAAACCAGATAATTCATCATCCAAGGTTGGCCACTTTCGAGAGTAAAATGAGTTGTTATTGATAGTAAAGCTACGTCACCAAGCACAGGCTGGGTTCGCCACAGGCAAACTGGATGCTCTTATCACCCTACTCCAGGTTTTATAGTCACTTTCTGAATAATGTCTGTATTGTGAAGTCCAAAGTTTCTTGGTGTATTTTTTTAAATTTATGAGACATTTTAATTATGTTCATACGAACATAACATTTAATTATGTTCATACGAACATGGTTCATACGAAACCAGAGAAGAACTTACATAATAGGTGTAATCACAGTCTCAGATTGTGATCTGAGAAATCAATTCAGCAAGTAGAGAATATCATTGTTGTCCAATGAGCACAAAGACCACATGTGTGTGGGTATAAGGTTGGCCAATTTAGTGGGCCATTAGGGTCATTTTAATGTAGTCATGTTGGTACCCGTGATGGTAATAATCTAGCTAACAGTACGTACACAGAGTGCTATTTGTTTTATTTATTTTGTCTTCCCAATTGGCACGGTTTTTGCACAAATTGAATTCTAGCTGCCATTTTAGAGACTTGATCATAGTCTCACCACTAATCAGAGGTTGCATAAACCAGGACTTCTCTGGAGAGCTGTTTCCTTACCATGAAGATTAAGCAGGTTGTGCTCCATAAACCCTAATGTTCCAGCTATTAACAGTCTATAATCTGTTGATGGATCCTTCAAAGATTTTACTTTTTTGGAGACGGTTTGATTATTTTTATTCCAGTCCTTAATACAAAATAGCGACTATGCCTGTTGATGAAAGAATATGTTACAAATATGTTTTGTACACAAATATTTGGTATGAACGCAATCTTAATGATGCATTTATAAAGTCACACTAACAGCATGGTGTAGCATCCAGCACCTGCACTAGAAGTCAGCTACTTTCTCTGTGAATTTGTGAGAGACTTAGCCATCCTAAGTCTGAATCCCTTCAACTGTAAAATGAGAATAAGAATTGGTATTTTTTAGTGACTGTATGAGGATTAAATGGTATATAGTATGTGAAGTATCCAACTATATACCAGATAAGTAGATGTATGCAATCAAGAAATACAGTTTTTTTCTATCATTTGCAGAATGATAACATCTCTACTGAATATTTGTATCATAAATGTAGGCTACATCTTCTTATAATTAAATATTGCCAATGGACTTCTCTCTTCCCAATATTGACGTTTGCTGTTAGAGGCAGTTGTTACACTAGATAAAAGCGTATCCCTGATAATATCCATTATCCGAGTCAAACATACCTGAGCCCAATGCTTCTCTCACCTTCTCCAAATGACCTTGGGAAGGTTACTCAGTCTCTGTTTCCTCATTTGCAGTCAATGATTGAGTAATGTATATAAATCGCATGGCCCAAGTCCTAGGTTACAGTCAATAATATACCTGATCACTACTATTATTACAGTTAAGATTGGAGAATAAAACTCAAACTGTCCATTTAAAGTGGGGAACAGAGAGAGCAGTTTCCATAAGAAAAGCTTTATGTAGTTCACGTACATTACAAAAGTGTCTGTAGGGGTGCCTGGGTGGTTCAGTGCGTTAAAGCCTCTGCCTTCAGCTCCGATCATGATCCCAGGGTCCTGGGATCAAACACCGAATCGGGCTCTCTGCTCAGCGGGGAGCCTGCTTCCTCCTCTCTCTCTGCCTGCTTCTCTGCCTGCTTGTGATCTCGGTCTGTCAAATAAATAAATAAAATCTTTAAAAACAAAACAAAACAAAAAACCACAAAAGTGTCTGTAGGTGAAGAATGGTAGTTGAGAGAGCAAACCTGTTTCCTTAGCTCTGTGTTGTTCCCACTGAGCAGAATCTGAGTCATGGTCATTGCTGAATCATCTGTCATGGATGGGCCATGATTCTGTGACTCCAAAGAATCCTAACAGCTTGAGATTTACAGAAGGGTTGCAGTTATGTTACCCCACACCATGTCCCCGACCATAAAATCAAAGGCTTTGATCAATGAATTCTGTAAACAGTGCTAACTTGCTCTTAATCATTTTATTGATGAAGCAGAGCAGTTTGATTAATAATAGACCAATTCGGCAGAAGCCCTACTTGCTTCTCTTCTAAATGTTCTTTTGGGGGAATTCACTTCTACAGTTTGTTAAGAAATCTATGTGCAGTTTTGATGATCACATTTAGAGAATTATAACTGGGATATTCATTAGGACAGACAATATGGATGATGCTTCTGATTCATTTAATGTGCATAAAAAACAGAATTAGCAACTTGACTTTATCTGCATTGTCTCAGTTAATACCAGTATTAAAAGAAAACATGATTTAGGCAATGGTCAAGTGTATCATTGTTTTAAAGAATCTGAATTTTCTGGCCTTTTCCCCAGGACTTTTCAACTGAGACTTAAGTTTACTGCCCAATTCTTCTTAAGGGGAAGGATTTATATTTAGTATATTTTTGGTTATCTTGTGGTCCCTAATTCATGAATTCAGCAGTTCCTTTAGGTCCTTGGCTGAGGTGGAAACTATGGGAGCCATGTGAATGCTAACACCCCAATCTTCCTCTGTTCCCCAGGACCTGAACTTGTATCAGTTTGCCTGGTGGACAGCCTAAGCCTCTATTCCTCCTTTCCTCTCTAGGCTTGAATCTCTTCTCTGTTTCTGTATCCAGTGATTTCCTATTCCATCTTCCAATTTTGACATCGATGTAATTATATCTCGTGTATTTTATCCAATATACATGTGTTTGGAATGGGACCAAGGGCCCAACAATTCAGTCTTCAGATGTCGGTATAAATGAGGATTTATTTGACTTCTCCTGATCATCAAATCTCCCAGAATGCTATTTATGATGTTTCCCATGAACCTAATTGGCAGGATGAAACCAGAGCCAATATGTAAAATCACAGAGTCCATCACAATTGGATAGGTTGTTTGGGAAAGAAAACAAAGCAGTTTCCTTTCTACCCTCAAATATTTAATATCTGGAATAAGAACCATAAAATTTAACCTTTGATGGCAGCGAGACTGCAAATTTTAAACTTTGGGGAGTAACTGGGATGATGTGCTTAAGTAGGGATAAGTGCAAAAACTCAGGTAGCATCTGTTCGATGTTCACTTTTAAGTAGGCGGTCACCCCAGGAAGATACACCAACATCAACACAACCTCTTGGAACAGGGAGTATAGTTAGGATAGACATGTATGCTTACCCTTGTATGTCAAGGTTCCTACCAGTATGTCACACTGCTCTCAATTTCTCAGGTTCTACAGTCTTTAAAAAAATTTTTTTTAAAGATTTATTTTATTTATTTGAGAGAGCGAGAGAAAGCGAGACCATGTGTGAGTGAGGGGAGGGGCAGATGGAGAGAATCTTCAAGCAGATCCCCTCTGAACGTTGAGCCTGATGCAGGGCTCTGTCTCACAACCCATGACGTCTGTCATAACCTGATGCGAAACCAAGAGTGTGACCTTTAACTGACTGAGCCACCCAGGCGCCCCTCAAGATCTACAGTCTTTCAACATTTTTTATTTGGTACTCTTAATTATACCATTTAGTACCTTAACTGTCTTCTGACAAAATGTGAATTTCTGTAGAAGCATCTTGTTTCCTTAAACACGAACATTCACATTCACACTGGGCTGTCCTGTTTCTGTTTTCCCTGTGGGCTGAGTTGGCTGGCTCTGCAGGGCTCGGTGACAGCAGTGGGCAGTCTGAGTAGGGCTGAGCTCTGACAGGGACTGATGAGACCTGGAGCAGCAGGGATGTGCCCAGACTAACAATATTCCTTTCTTTTTTTCTCTTTTCCTTCCCGGTGTTTAAAAAGTGTCAGATCACATGGTGAATAAATCCATATTGGAAGGTTATTAAACTGAGTGAACACCACTCTGCCAACCCCATAAATTCACAGGCTTCCCAGAGGGAAAGCTAGCTGCGGAGTGTTGCAGGATGCTGGGACCAAGAGTCGGCCCTCCCTGTGTTCCGCTGTCTCTAAGAGAACTGAGAGACGGGAGTAAGATACTTAAACCAAAGTGAGATTTTCACATACTTCCACTCTGACCTTGCCCTCCACCCTCAGCCCTCCCTTGAGAAAAAGGCAAGTGAGGAGACAACCCAAGTGTCCTTCAACAAACAACAGAGTTGGTCTAACCATACAGTGGACTATTATTCCGCCATGAAGAGGAATGGAATTCTGATGTATACTACAATCTGGATGAACCTTCAAAACACTGTGTTCAGTGAAAGAAGCCAGGCATGGAAGGACAGAAATATGTTGTCATTCTATTTATATGAAGTATGTACGATTGGCGAATTCATAGACATAGAAAGTAGACCAGAGGTTACCAGGGGCTGGTAGGAAGAGCTGAGGAGTCATTGTTTAATAGGTACAGGGATTCTGTTTGGGGTATGAAAACATTTGGGAGATGGATATTGACAATGACTGTATGATGTTATGAATATCATTAATGCCCTTGAATTGTCATGTAGAAGTGATTAATTTGGCAAGTGTTAGACTATATATATTTTAACACACACACACACACACACACACAAACACAGTCACAGACACACACACACACACAGGCAAGTTAAGGGGACTCTGACCCCTGGAAAGATAGAATGGAATACTTTTTCTATTTCTCCCACAAGTACGCCAGAAATGCTGGATAGGACATATCAAACTTAAGAAGACTCTGGAACGTGGAGAGAAGGCAAACCTGCCAGCAGCCTCGAGACCCAAGGAATGAACCAGTGGTGAGTTCCTTGGGTTTTCTTTCTGCCTCATGTGCCCCAGACTGGCTTCCGGAAAAGTCAGCAGCCTGAAAACACCAACAGTCATAGGCAAAAAAAGGTTTTAAAAGCCTTAAGAAAAGTTGGCTTGGCATTGGTGGTGCTGGTGCCAAATTTGATGGCCGGGCTGGAGCTGACAACAGGGTGACTCAGTCTCTAGGCCTCGAGAGCAGTCCCTGGTATATCTGGGGCTGCAGAACCTGCTGGAGAAGGCTCAGAGACATCCATCTCTCCCACACACCCCTCTCTTAGACAGACAGTGCAAAACCTTTGCTTTCATCTAAATCTTCGCTTTTCTCTAATCTTTCCAGAACATTTTCAAAGTCTGCAAATCTGGTCTGATATCGTATGTAGTGAGGGACTTCTTGGTTATTGTAACTCAGTACAATGCCCATAGAGACCTAGTAATCTCAGGTTGCTCAATCCAAAGTACATGCAGGTACTGGGGAGAATTTATACCCAGAACCATCAATATCATAGCACTTTTAAACCAGAACCCAGGAATTCCTAAAATTCATTCCATCATCTCTGATAAAGATTAATTAACTCTTAACCCCCTATGAGGAGAATAAAGTTTACAAGTTTAGCAACTAGGAGAAAACTTTCTGCTTTTCCATAAATAAATAGGATATAGGAGGCACCTGGATGGTTCTGTCAATTAAGCATCTGCCTTAGGCTCAGGTCATGATCTCAAGCCCCACTTTCGGGCTCCCTGCTCACCAGGAAGCCTGCTTCTCCCTCTCTCTCTCCCTGCCACTCTCCCTGCTTGTGTGCTTGCTCTCTCTCTCTCTCTGTCAAATAAATAAATAAAATCTTTGAAAAAAAAAAAAGAGAACTAGGATAGCGAGTGGAATAAAAGCTAGAGGTTGAGTTTCATTGTCCCTCTCTATCTTTGTTGCATTGGGCAAATCATTCAACTCTCTTCTCTTGGCTTTGGTTTTCTAATCTATAAAATGGGAATAATAATAATAATAAAGATTCTTCTAAAGATTAAAAAATCTCAGGTTCATTGCTTACAAGTCTGTTACAAACAACTTTTATAAACTCTTGAAAGGTAGAGACTCTCTTCATTTTTAGAGTATTCCAGAAAAACCTAGTCTCTTGCCTTGTAGACAGACACTCAAGAAGGACTTCACCAACCATAAAAGAGTCCCATGCCCAGCACTCAGCCACGACCCTCAAGCACTCTGAGCAGCTGCAGTCCTGGCCGGACTCATCTTTTCATCCCTGGGGCCCAGAGATCCACACTGTCTGGTCACAGAGACTGTTCTTGATGGGTTAGTGGCCTAACCACTCTCTGATTCCCAGCTGGAATGTCCCTGTGGCAGGGCCAGTGGGCACAGTTCTTTACCAGAGGCCCTGAAAAACCATCTCATCATCCCTTACATATTTATATCTTCCTGGGAGGCTCTCAGGATTGTCCTGGTTTCCTGAAATCTAACTGAACCATGAAACCACCCTATGGAGTGGACTTTTCGTCCCTATCTTGCAAGTTATGCAAGCTGGAGCGTTAAGTGACTATGCTTACTAATTTAAGCCTAGGAAGGTATAAACAAAGTTCAATGCTTACTCCATAATTTGTTCACTGGGTTCTGCTCTCCTGGTACCAAAGAAGAAGAATTTGTAGCTTTTGTCCTTTGTGTTTGTTATTTTTTCCCCTTGTCTGGTTATCTGAGGGACTTTAATTCCTGAAATCACAAGGTAACAGATAACCGTTAGTGTAAAAAAACTAAACTCACTGCAATTACTTTCTGAGGGGCTTTAGATATGAAGGAAACCTCTAGATAAGGATAGGTAACAGAGTTTCCTTGCTCTGTACACCAGTTTCAGTTAAGCGGCGGCTTGTTAAAATGTATTTATAGGACATCTTAAGGCAGGAGTTAATGAAATTTGTCATTTATTTCATCTGCTGTAAAAGGATAACCCCACAACTTCATTCTTGGGTGTCTTCTCTTGGTTATTTGCATGAATTATTTATCTTACGAATGGAAATTTAATACATGTCATAGAGCTGCAAATTACACAATCCATCTTTGGTTTTGTAGTTTGTTGTCTAAATGGGTAATCAATCTCAGCTATTAGTTTTATTTATTAAACCCAGCTCAAGAAGTAGAGGTTTGACCCCATTTTACATTATGCTAAAAACAGAGATATGGTTAGCCCAAGATGTTGGATGCAGGGAAACGAAGAAGAAAACCATTTTAAGTGA
Source organism: Mustela erminea (assembly GCF_009829155.1). NCBI lineage: Eukaryota > Metazoa > Chordata > Mammalia > Carnivora > Mustelidae > Mustela > Mustela erminea. The sequence continues at coordinate 13,222,447 of NC_045628.1, forward strand.
AAGGTGAATTAATACGTGTTATGCCAATCCTGCATGTCAGGATCATGGCGGGGAGATTAATGGATTGCCCGTGCCAGGGCAGAAATCAGAAATGCTGGCCGGCAGGTAAAAACATTGAATTAATTAGTGGTTTCAAAAGTCATTCTGAATCAGCAAAACACACTGGAAACATTAAGAAATGTGCAAAACTCCCCAGCTACTTGTTATCTGATATATATATTTTTTTATAGTGTTGTTTTCCATCTTTGGATCCTCAAGCAAAATGTATCAGAATAGCTCATTAGCTGAGTTAGTAAGTCCAGTGACAGACTGCCCAGAAAAATGAGCCATGAAACCATTCCTGAGTTAGTTTTCGTGTGGCTGCCCTTCATTTGAAGGGAAGAGTATAAAATAAAGGAAGGGAAGATTTTGACCCTATGACGAGGCATCGGAGTTCGGGGAAGAGGAGAGGAAGGAGGAGTTACAAGAACAGAAACTGAATTTAAAAAATTCAGGACACACTCAGGTGTTCACATCTTTCTCTCTCTCTTTTCTCTCTCTCTCTCTCTCTCTCTCTATTTCATATTATGACTTGCATTTTCACTCACCTTCTTCTTCTTATTATTTTTTTAAGATTTTGTTTATTTACTTGAGAGAGAGTGAGAAAGAGCACAGAGGGAGAGAGAGAAGCAGATTCCGTCACTGAACAGGGAGCCCTAAGCAGGCCTTGATGCCAGGACCATAGGATCACGACCTGAGCCGAAGGCTGGTGCTTAACCAACTGAGCCATCCACGTGTCCCTATCATCCCACTTTTTAAAAAACTCTTATTTATTTATTTTAATTTCTTTTCAGTGTTCCAGAATTCATTGTTTATGCACCACACCCAGTGCTCCATGCAATACGTGCCTCCATAATACCTACCACCTGGCTCGCCCAACCTCCTATTCCCCTTCCCTCCATAATGGTCAGTTTGTTTCTCAGAGTCCACAGTCTCTCATGGTTTGTCTCCCCGTCCAGTTTCCCCTAACTCACTTCTCCTCCCCATCTCCCCATGTCCTCCGTGTAATCCCTTATGCTCCACAAGTAAGTGAAACCATATGATAATTGACTTTCTCTGCTTGACTCAGCATAATCTCCTCCAGTACCGTCTATGTTGATAGAAAAGTAGGGTATTCATCCTTTTTGATGGAGGCATAATACTCCATAGTGTATATGGACCATATCTTCTTTATCCATTTGTCCGTTGAAGGGCATCTTGGTTCTTTCCACTGTTTGGTGACTGTGGCCATTGCTGCTATGAAAATTGGGGTACAGGTGGCCCTTCTTTTCACTACATCTGTATCTTTGGGGTAAATACCCAGTAGTGCAATGGCAGGGTCATAAGGTAGCTCTATATTTAATTTCTTAAGGAATCTCTACACTGTTTTCCGAAGTGGCTGCACCAAGTTGCATTCCCACCAACACCCCACTTCTAAAAACTGTAATTTTAAGGTTTCCAAATTGCTAAATAATTAACTTTTATTAAATAGAGTAGTATGAAGAAGCCCAGGAACTTGGCCACCAAATATATTGCAGATAGAGAGAGGAGAGGGTGCTGTGGTCAAAGGATTGGCTTGTAAAGGTGTTTTTTCCTTGGTGTTGATAAACATCTTTTTCAGGCAGCAAAGCCTTCCTATGCACTACTTCCCTCTGCCTGAAACATCCCTTTTCTCATCTTCCCTGCAACCTGCTCATTTAACTCTGACTCAACTTTCAAATGTCAGGGGATGTGTCTTTTCTGGGAAAGCTTTCTATTTCTCCAGACTAACTCAAATTCCTTTGTCGTATAGAGTCTCATGTACTTTCCACAAGACCTTCTTTCATAGCAGTTACATTTCTGTTTATCCAGGAAATTATTTTCTTGGTATCTGTCTCTCCTAAGGGAAAGTCAACTCCAAGAGGTCAGGGGCCATGCCTGCTTTTTCTCATTATTTTGCTGCTAGCTCTTCGCACAGTGTTTGGAGCATAACAAAAACTCAACTAATATTTGTTAAATAAATGGCTGAAAAGCAAGAACAATTTTGCTCTTGAATTTGGGGGGAAGAGGAATGCAAAACACAACTTTTATGCCTTTCAAAACCATGATGGAAGCAGTATTCTTGTGACCAGTGCAAGGGGAGGAGTTCTCTGTGGTATCTTAGCTCTGGGATGACCGTGTAAATGAACAGTAGCTTCACAAGAAGAGTGTCTGCCTAGCTCGGAAATGACTGTGAAAGGTGTTCTTGTGGTTGATTCATTACTGTGCAATAGATACATTACTGACTTTAAAATTGATATCAATTTACTATCATTTGGTTGAATCTTTCAACCAAAGAAGAGAGGAGAGAATTGAGATGGACTCATTGAGCACCTTGGTTATTTATAATTGTATCATTCCTGCTTTTCCTACCATTGTTGCATCTACTGACCTTCCATGACATATTTTACTGCTTTTATGCAATAGGAGGGGCCTGCAACTGGACCATCTTGTGGAGAGTAGGGTATGACACTTCCTTTTGTCCCATGATCTCCCCTCCCTGACCCTCTTGTGGCCTTTAGTTCCTTTTTCCTTTGTCAGGGAAGGTGTCGCCTATGGGTTTCCTCTTCAAACTGCAAAGGAAATTCATAATTGAGTTCTTTTTCAGCCTGCCACTTGGCTTAGTGACAAAATCCAGCTATTGTTTTCAAGATAAATATAAAATCGAGCGGTAAAAATCAAGATGAGTAAGAAACTCTCTGTGGTTCCTTTTCATCTTGTCTTTGATGAATTCAACACATGTTTGTTGCATGTCTTTGATACAGAAGGCACTGTGGTATGTATTGACTAATAAAAAAAAATACTCACGGTCTAATGGAGAAGCAAAGCTGTAGCTAGAACTATAAAGCAGACGGTGAAAAGTATTAAGGTCAAAGAAAATGTTATGGGAACACAGGGGAAGGGAAGAGCAATTCCAATTTAAGAATTTTTAAGACCGTGTGAAGGATTTGGACCTTGGAAATGGGTTTTTAATAATGGGGAAAATTTCAGTGGGCTTACAAAAGAAGAGGGTCTGGGCACCTGGTTGCCTCAGTTGGTTGAACGGCTGGCTCTTGATTTCAACATAGGTCATGATCTCAGTGTCCTGGAAGGGAGCCCTGTGTGGAGTCAAGCTCCATGCTCAGTAGAGAGTCTGCCTGAGGATTCTTTCTCTCTCTTCCTCTGCCCCTCCCCCTGCTCTCTCTCTCAAATAAATAAATAAACCCTAAAAAAAAAAAAAAAAAGAAGAAGGAAGGAAGAATTTCTTCTAGGCAGAAAGAATAAGGGACACCTAGACAAGAAGATAAGAGAACAGAAAATGCTTTAGAAATATATAATAATGCTCTATGGCTGGAGTTCCCAATGTTTGGACATAAAACGAGAGACAAGTTTATAAATGTAAATTGAATCTACAGAATAGATCTTGGATGCTATAATAGATAGTTGAGACTTGATTCTGTAGACAGTAACTGTTCAGGAAACATTGCCATTATCAGAATCTTAGAAAATTTGAGTATGTAAAATAGTATGGTTTAATAAGAGAGGTGAAATTCTATTCTGATGAGGTAGTGAGAGATTAGCAGGGGGCTAGCCCAGTTTTTAGTGGCCATCATATATCTGTATAGTTACTCTCTAGGGTTTTTGGTGTTACTCTACTTGGGGCAGGTACATGGCTCTGTTGGGAAGCGGTAAATGATACTCAGGTCATCAACATGTATTATCTGCAAAAGCAGCTGCCTGCCCAGTGTCCTGGCTGGTAATGACTGGATCCTTGAGTGCCAAGGAAGGCAATAGAAGAGGAACAATGCCTCTTTCTGATGCCCTGCAGGTCTGCCTGTGCTTTTTCAAGACTCATAATATGACTCAACGTTGTCTATGGAGTTTGATGTTCATTTCAGTTTTGTAGATTTTTGTAAGTGGAATTTCCTCCCATAGTCTGGCAGTGGGATGCCTGACAGTCTTTGTTTTCATTCTTTGTTTCTTTCTGAGTGTCATTTATCTTTTAGTATGCAGTCGAGGAAGCCTGAATCTTGGGCTGCTATCCAGAAGTCATATTAGACTAGAAATGAATGCATTATTTTCAAGTTCTTTTGGTGATTTCATTGTTCCACAATAATAGAAATAAGAAAATATCATGATGTATTTTTTTCTCTGTAATTACTTACAAAAATCAGAGAAGATGAGAGAGGGTTGGAAGATCATCTGGGCCACTGTTAGAACAGTCCAGAGGGGAAAGACTCAGGGCCAGAACTCAGGCCAACATCATGGAAATGAAGTGGAGAGGTTGGACGGAAGGGTTGTCAGATGGGTAGAATATGTGGACGTTTATTGTTGATTGGATGTGGCTGCTGAGAGAAAGGGCAAATTTACAATATTACCCAGGTTTGGGGCTTCAGTGCCTAAGAAGACAGATGAATGTGTCACATCCAGAGGATGATGAAGTGTGAGAGTAAATGAAGCTTTCCATGAGGCCAACCATGAGTTTTTTGAATGAGTTGGGATTGAAGCACCTGTGAAGTTTTCAGGTGCATATACAAGAAGAGGGTGGAAAATATATGTGGTAGATCTTGGGAGACACACCTGGTTCAGATTTGCTGGCCATTATTATGTTACTCTTTTTTGTGTTTGGAGATTTATTCATTTATTTTAGGGGGAGTGGCAGAGGGAGAGAGAGAATCTTAGACTCCTGGCTGAGCGTGGAGCATGATGCAAGGCTTGACCTCACAACTCCAAGATTACCATCTGAGCCAAAACCAAGAGTCAGATGCTTAAACAACTGCACCCAGGTGCCTCTAGTGTATTACTCTTTATGCCAAGGAATTGAATGTATTTCCCAAGGGTGAACATGTAGATTATGCAGATAAGATGGCCAAGGTCAAAAGCTTTAAGACCATGATGTGCGGTATGGACAGAAAAGGAGGAGAACACCAGGACATGAGAAGGAAAGGAGCATGAGCATCAGACAGAAGGACAACCTGGAGACTGGGTGAGCTGAGGAAGGCAGAAAAAAGAGTTCGCTTTCAGGAGCTGGACTGGGAAATACCCACCCTCCATTTACACACATGGAAATGGTGGCTAAAATACACATTTTGCCAAATACCTGGCCAAACTCTAAGGGATATTCTCTGTTTACTGGGGGAGAGGGGGAAGAGACTCAGCTAAAGTAGTGAACAGCAGTTGACACATTAGCATTGCTATTTATCCCAGGGAAGTGAGAGAATTTCCCAAGGGGGAGCAGGTAGACTATGAACATACAAGGTCTTGACCTCGTGAATACGCTGCCATCAATCCATTTAGCTTCCAGGGAAGAAAACATCCCTTGGTAAGTGGGTCTACAAAGCCCCCTGGGAGTGAGAGTCATGTCTGTAATTTCCCTGTCTAGTGGGCAGCCACGCCCCAGAGAAGGGACTGTGTTGCCGTGGTCCTGAACAACTCCACCCACTGGCCTCATAAGGACGCTGGAATTACTCCATCCGCCATGGATGCTAGGCAGGAAAAGAAGCTCCTGTTCTCTGCAGAACAGCACAGAGACTCCCCCGGAAGGCAGTGGCCCTGAGGACTGGCTCAGAAGAAAAGGTTCATAGCACTGAGGAGACTGAACAGCATGGAAACAACACTTTACCACCACATGATTCACTCTCTCAGACTTTGAAATAAATGTTCAGAATGTTCAAAGGGATAAAAGAAAGAATGGTATCCCTACTTCAAGAACTGGACATTTCTGGGGAAAAGAGCATGGAGATTTGAAAAAAGAAGCATGCAAACATTCTATTTTATTTATTTATTTTTTTAAGATTCATTTATTTACTTTGGGGGTGAGGGGCAAAGGGAGAAGGTAAGAGTGTCTCAAGCAGATTCTGTGCTGAGCTCAGAGCCTAACAAGGGGCTCTATTTCATGCTCATAAGATTATGACCTGAGTCAGGTGCTTAACTGACTGTGCCATCCAGGTGCCCCACCATGCAAACATTTTAAATAATGAAAGATGTTGTCATTAAAATAAAGATTGACAGATAAACATTAGAGTGAATGCAGATGAAGAGAACATTAGTGAATTGTAAAATACACCTGATGAAACCACACAAAAGGCAGACCAGAGAAATAAAAGAGCTAGAAAATATGAAGAAAGATGGAGGATCAGATAAGCTTTAATACACAGCTAATAGAAGTTCCAGAAGCAGGAAGTAAAGAGTATGGTGGAGAAATAATAATTAAAAAGAATTATCAAAAGTATTTTAGAGCTAAGTTTGAAAAGACACATAAAACCCCAAGCAAGATAACACAACATCTAGAAACATTATATCAAAATTATAAAACTTCAAAGATAAAGTGGAAACATTTCAAAACTATAAGAAGGAAGACAGATTAAATATAAAGGAATGAATCAAATGGGCAGTTGACTTCGCACATGTGATCTCTCAGTGCATAGAAACAGAAGACAATGAGATAGTTTCAGAATGCTAAGGGACAATTAAGCTGTGCATCCACTTATATGTCATGCAAGAAAAAGCAAATAGTGTCATATATTTCTAAGGAAGATTATTTCTCACTGGTTCTTCTAGAGGGAATTGCTAAGGGATACCCATCAAATAACAAGAAACTGAATCCAGAAGGAAGAATTAGAAAACCAGTACACATAGAAAATTGATGTCTGAATGGACACTGCAGACCAGTGGGGAAAAGACACATGAGTCAGTAAACGGTGTGTAGCACTCCGTTACTCTCCAGGGAAAAACAAAATGAAATTGGATCCGTGCTTTACTCTGTATACAAAAATCAATGTTCAGTGGAATAATTTGCAAGGCAAAATTATTACAGATGAAAATTTAGGAAGATATCTTTACTACCTCAGAGTAAGAAAAAAATTATTAAACTATAAAGAAAATGCTTGATAAATTTGACTGTGTTAAAAATTAAAAGAAAAAAGCACTCCCCTCAAAAAAAAAAAAAAAGAATTGGTATGCAGAATAATTTTCAGAAAACTCAGATGGCCAGGAACTTAAAAGAAAGAGGTTTAATACTAGTACTAGTAATTGGAGAAATGCAAATTAAGTCACAGTGGGATAGCAGAATGGCAAAACAGATAAATAGACAATAGCAAAGGTTGGAGAGGATTTGGCATAGAAAACTGGAAAAAACTAATGTCCATTCAACATAGTAAATGGATATTTACAGTATTTACTAATCAGGACATAACTTACAGTATATTTGCACAGTGGAATGTTATACAGCAGTGAAAAAGGATGGCCATAAGCTATGTACCTGTATATGGATAATTCTCACTCGTAATGCTGAGTGAGTAAATTAAGTTGCAAGAGAATAGATATCGTATGACATCATTTATATAAAGTTAAAATTCAGAACAATATTTCCTATGGTCTGAGGATTCATACATGATAAAATTGTGAAGAGAAGCATGGGGAGGGATGGTGTGGTTCAAATTCAGGAGGGCAAGTTACATTACCTAGAAGTGTTCACAGGGGTCTCCCCTGTGCAGTATGTGTTATTTATTAGGTTGGGAGGTAGGTACATGGACATCTGTTGTTTCATTCTGTATACATTTTCAAGCTCAGGTCATGCATATTGCTTTTCTAAAATGAAAAGAGTAAGTCATAGAAGAGGGAATGGAGAGGGCTAGTGAGCACTACTTTCTCCCTGTGCCCCCAGCCCCTTTTTTCTTTTTTACTGGGAAGGGAAGAAGAGAAGAGAACGTGTTCTCTTTCTTGACAGAAGATGATCTGGAAGAATTTGAAAGTTTGCACAATTGTGTAGATAAACTGATGCATGAAACAGCAAAATGATGAGTTCAAAGCCAACCTATTCAACTTTGTTAGTACTTTTTTATTTGGCGGTGTCAGGTACAAGGTGTGAATCATGATGTACACAGGAATGATATTGAATTTATTAGGAAACAAAGCTCCACATGATTTTTTCCTTTACAGTCTTTTTATTCTCTAACTAACCTAGCTTTTTGAGAACCAAAAGGATACTTATAGAAAGAAGATCAAAATTAAACATATTGGAAAAAATTAAACATATGGGATCATTGATGATATTTATAAAACATATTCTTCCAAAGAAGCTGAAATTTGATGATATGAAGGTCTGAAAACTTGTCATCTGAAGGTAGATTGTTTGTGGTTGAATTTTTTTGTTTCTTGTTTTCAATTCCATGCACTAAACTGGGTATATTTACATAGCTTATGTCATGTATTCACCATAAAACTTGCAAAAATGAAAGAACTCACCAACAGCATCCATATCTCTTCAGTAGATATGGCATAGATATTTATAAGTGTGTGTTAAAAATTATATGCTTTAATTGTCTCCTCTTTGAAACTAAATCAGTCACCCTCTGAGTAGGGTACAATGTGTTCTGTACTGAACGAGAACCCCTGCTTGGAACAAAGGTGTTGCTGAATAGCTCTGCCAGAGACCTTTATTTCAAAGGCAGAATTTGATTTCACAGGAAATGTGAATCTGAAAGTATTTTACTAGTAATTAGCTTTTAAAATAGCAGAGGTTTCATAGTCTTCATTTATGCTTGGAAGCTGCACATGGATTCTGTGGGGGCTTTTTCTGACTTGCATTGAATTCTTAAGAACATGCTATATTCTAGGTAGGAAATAAAGAGATACCAAACTTGGCCTTCACTGGAGACAGCAACTTCAGAGTAGTCCTGGGGAGGCAGTGAGCCCAGAAGATATGGAAACTCTAAATGTTCTTAATGGGTTCTGTCCCAATCCAGGCCACCCCAACCAACCCCCTTATATTTTTATCCTCATTTCCGGTGAAATTTTAAAAGAATTCATAATCATAATAACATTTACTAAATGTTCAATCTTATGGTCCCCATTCAGAGATGATAAAACTGAAAACAGAGAGGCTAAGGTCTTGCAAAGGCCCACAGCTAATAAGCAGCCAGAGTCAAGTTTAAACCTGGGCAGTAATGATTTCCAAGTCACTCACTTAGCCACCACGCTACAACTCTTGCCATATTGGAAGACATTAAATCAAGGCACTGGTGTGAGTTACTGATATAAGTAGATTCTATCACACCTCCTGTTGTCATGGCTGGTTGACGATATCTCAGGTAAGTTGGGGCATATATCTTTACCCCAGCTCTTTACCTATGCAACATGCACCTGGGTAATAATGCTAAATAGTTTTCTAAAGTGATGATACTAGTTTAAACTCTCAACAACACTGTAACACTGCATGAAAGTATAACTTATTCCACATTTAAAGTGTTTGCTGATCTAATATGTATGAAATGGTATCACATTGTGGTTTTAAATCGCATTTCCTTGATTATTAATGCAATGGAACTTTTCTCACATGTTTTTGGGCTGTATATGTTTCCTCTTCTATGAAATGTCTAATCATGTCTTTTACCCATTTTTAATATTGGGTTGTTTTGTCTTTTTTTCTTATTGATTTGTAAGAGCCTTTTATATATGCCAGATACTAATCTTTCATCTCTTATATATTTATCAAATACATTCTCATAGTTTGGATCTTCTTGTCTTCCTTTAGGTCATCTTGATAAATAAAAGTTCTTAATCTTAAAGGAGTTAAATTAATCAATCTTTTTCCTTTATGATTTTGAGCTTTTTTTAAAAAAAAAAAACATGTAATATATCTTACCCTACCCCCAAGATAGTAAAGATATGCTTACGTATTATCTTTTCAAAAATGTATGGTTTTGCCCTTCACATTTAATCTTCTCATCTAATTGGCCCTGATGATTTTCATGTATGGTGCTGGGTAGGGATCTAATTAAAAAACCTTTTTTTTTAATCATCAGATAACCAAAGGTCCAAGTACAATTTATCATGTGGTTTCCCTGCTCCTACTGATCTTCCATGTCTCTCTGTCCCTCTGTCATGAGTGAATCTTTCTGATAAGGATGGATTGTTTTTGGCCTTTCTATTTTGTTCCTTTAGTCTGCCTGTCTAATGCTCCATCAGTTCCACATTGTCTTAATTACTATAGATTGATAATGAGTTCTGATGTGGGCTGGGGAAATCCTTTACCATATTCCCCCGTGCTGGTTTTGGCATTCTTTGTTTATTTATTTGTTTGCTTGTTGTTGTTTTGCATTTCCAAATCCATTTTAGAATTAGTTTGTCAGGTGCCATAAATAACTTTGTTAGTATTTTGATTTGATTGCATTAAAGCTATAGATTAATATGAGAAGAGGTGATAACTTAAAGATACTGTTTTGTTTCTCATTTATGGTTCTGTCCTTTCCTGATTTTATCCTTACTTTGTTATTAACATGAGATGGGGGCATGCTTCTTTTTTCCTATCATTTTAAAAATCTTGTATAAAATTAGATTTTCTTATTATTGAATGTTTGGTAAAAATGACCCATAAAGTTGACCACACCTGATAATGTATGTGCGTGCATGTGTGTGTGTGTGTGTGTGTGTGTAAGAGTGACTAACTTTTAACCACAGATTAAATTTGATTGATTGGTAGAATGTAGAATCTACTTTTATTTTCTATTTCTTTTTGGAGGTGTTTTGGTAACTTGTGTTTTCCAGGGATGGTATTGGCATAAATTGTGCATATGATCTTTTCCCAATCCTGTTAATCTGAGTTGTGTCTTCAGTTATGTCACTGTAAAAAAATGTCAATCAGTATATTCTTTATTGATGGCCTCTCCCTCTCTTTGCGTGACTTCCCTTTTCAAAGGTTTGTCTGTTGAATTATGCTTTTCTGGTAACCACATACTTGATTTCTTGATTCTTACCTTACACCTTTATCTTCTGTTTTAGGGAAAATTTCTCTTACATAGATTATTCTCTTCTTTATACTTTGTTGAGAATTATGCTGCTTTTTTTGTTTTGTTTTTTTAATTTGGATGTTGATTTATTAATTTGGAGCCTTTCTTTCCTAATGTAACTATCTGAGGCTATACATTTTCCTTCATCATTTTATTTGCATCTTTAAAGGGCACATACATCTCATTATTGTTCCATTCAATGTTTTCTAATTTCCATTACGCTTTCATTCAGGAGACTGTTCTTAAATTACTAAAAAACTGGAATTTCTAGTTATTTTATCATTAATTTCTAATAGTTGTATTTTTTATCAGGAAAAAATGTGATTGGATAAGTGATAGTTATGATTTATTAATAGCCTGGCACAGAGTCAGTTTCTGTAAATGTCCCTTAGGTGCAAGAAAATCACACATACTACTTTATGTTTGAGTTTCATGTTCATTAGAACAAGCATGTTGATAGTGTTCTTTAAATATGTAAAATATTTCCTCAGGTACTTGATCTTACTTGATCAGTTCATTACTAAGCAAATACATTAAATTTCCTACTATGAGGATTACTCATCGTTCTATCAATTATTGCTTATATATTTTGTATGTATGTTATTATGTGCATAACAGTATAGAACTGATATCCCTGGTGAAGTGGCCATTTGATCATCAGAAAGTGGCCTTTTAAAATGGCTAACTTTGCTTTTGCCTTTAAAACTTATTTATCTGATATACATGTAGTTATACCTGCTTACTTTTGATTAGTTTTTCCTAACTTCTCTTTCATTTTTTGATTTTCCAACTTTCTGTGTGTGTTTATGTTTTTGATGTGCTTATTGTAAACATCACATACCTAGACTTAAACATAATCCAGTCTGGGGGCCCCTGGGTGGCTCAGTTGCTTAAGTGACTGCCTTCAGCTCTGGTCATGATCCTTGAGTCCCAGGATCAAGACCCACATCGGGCTCTCTGCTCAGCGGGGAGTCCTCTTCTCCCTCTGACCCTCCTCCTTCTCATGCTCTCTCATTCTCTTTCTTTCAAATAAATAAATTTTAAATAAAATCATCAAAAAAATAAAAAATAAACAAGATAATCCAGTCAGGCAGTAATGTATTAGAGAAATCAGTCTTCTTATATGTCTTGTCATTAATGACATTTATAATTATTCCTATTATCTTCTTTTGTGATTTCTATGTATTTTCTTTTTTCAGTTTCTCTCTTTCTTTTTATTTCTCCATTCTCACCTTCTTTTGAATTGGTTGATTTTATCTTTCTGAACTTTTTTTTCCATTTGGAAATTGGACTCTCCATGGTTACTCTTAGCAGTTACCCTAGAACAGTGTCTTTCAAACTGTGGGTGGTGAAATCAAGTCCATGGGGGAATTTATCAAGACTTAAAAAACTTTCTATAGAAGAGAAGAGTACAAAGAATAGCAAATATGTAATTAGAGAAAATCTTGTTTTCATGACAGTATTGTTTCTCTATCTTAGAACAGGGATAACCTCTTAAATCTATGGATTTTATTTTCAATCATTCAAACAGCCAGATTGCAGGGCCCTATAGAGCTATATTGCAGCCTGAAGCAGAAGGAAAAATGTGTGCACTTTCTAAGATATCCTCACCTATGCAAAATATATATACTTTTCAGAATATCCTCTCATACTGTGGACCAAGGGGAAAAAGTGAACGAAACTTCAACAGTTAAAAAACCTGATTATAATAGAGCCCCATGTGGCCCCATCTGACGTCAGGCCAGTGTCTACCCTCACAAACCCAACCTGGGGTGGGGGTGGGGGTGGATTATGCCATATTAGAAGGGACAGTTTCTGCTGCACAGTAACACAGGGTGGCAAGTCCAACAAACAGCAACAGCCAGGCTTTGTTCACAAGTTTGATATTTTGTTCATTATGGCTCTTCTGGTTGTTTTCATTTTTAAAGATATTCCATTAACAACATTTCTTACTTTCTAGAAAGCTCCTTGTTGCCTTCAAAGAGATGTGTTTTTTGGTTTTGTTTTGTTTAAGATTTTTATTTATTTATTTATTTGGCAGAGAGAGAGAGAAGGGGGGGAGAGAGGGAGAGAGTAAGCGCAAGCAGGGGGAGCAGCAGGCAGGGAGAAGCAGGCTCCCTGCTGAGCAAGGAGCCCAAGGTGGAGCTCGATCCCAGGAGGCAGCCACCTAAGGTGTCCCTCAAAGAGATGTTTTTAATATTTGATTCAGCTGTCTTCTTTGTTTTCCACCAAAGACTCATTCCTTGCATTGACCCTGTTGTGCCCCCCGGAAATGGCAGTCTGGAAGGTTCCTTACTGTAAGATGTGAAAAGGAGCTCAGCCAGCATCTGACGACTGGCACACGGGTCTACCTAACTCTGCCTTGAGGCCCCCTGGCTTTCCCAGTTCCCTTTGCCCCCCAGGAGCAGGGCAGAGGCTGTCTAGTCACAGAAAAGATACACAAAGAGAGAAACTCCTTTCAAAGGACAAACTTGTTGAAGTTTGATTTGTTTTTCAAAGACAACTCATGCTTCCACATTCCAGGCCCAGTTCTAAGAGTTTTGTGGCTGTTAACTCCCTTCATTCTCATGGTCCCCTTCGGAGGCTGGCACTTTTATCATCGGCCCCCTCTCCACAGGGAGGAAAACAGGATGAAGAGTTGTGCCCCTGGTCACACAGAGAGTGGGGAGCTTGGCTACACACAGGAGCTTGATTACCAGGGCCATGCTCCAGGTCACAATGCAGCCCTGCCTTTTAATGCCACAGAACGACATGTGGTGTCTGTCAGCCCAGAACAAGGCTCAGCAAAGGGCTTCCAGATTGACCCAGCTCCCATGTGCCCCAGCAGCTCCTGTGGGTCCAATATAGCAGTTACCTTCTCCATGTTTTTAACTAGTTGGGCCCTAGGTATGTTAATTGATCTCTGTGAGGATACCTGCCAGAGCAAAACCACCAAATATGTGGTTTTTACCTGAAACATGTTGATGACTCTTGGAGGAGTTGGGATAATCTCGGTATTGATTATGTGTATACATTTCCTTAATTACTCCTTGCTGTCTTAATGGAGAATTTCATCATCAATGGTGCACATATGAACTGAATTGATTCCCAAGGGTGACCTGCTTCAGCTTGCAAACACTGAGAATGACACAGGTCACTTCAGGTAGCTTTGAAAGGGCTGTGATGGGTTGAGCAGGCAGCATTCTGGAGTTTCATATTTCTTGTGTTCTGTCACTGAATCCCACTCCAGGATTATGCTTACCAAACGCAGCCTTTGCTTTAACCTTATACGAAGATATCTGGCTTTCGTGAGAACCAATTTCATCATTTTTCCGGTTTCTTTTCAAATAAGAATTGACATAAGGCTCAGGAATATAAAAGACTAAGAGTAAAAATTTGGACTAAGTTAAACGTGACTTTCACTAATGTTTCTTTCCTTTTTTTTCTTTTTTTTTTTTTTAATAAAAACTGTATTTCCCCTTACAGTAGGTGATATATTGCTGGTTTTTGGAATATATAATAAAAAAATACTTCAGTTTTGACTTCTTTCTTGTCATTCTCCTTTTTCTTCTATGATTAATTTAATATTCTCTCAGGCAAGGCATTTTTTTTTTATAAGCAAACAATCTTCTTTGTCAAAAAGAATCAAATCGTGACTTTAAATATATTTCTTGCATCAGTTTAAAAGGAAATCAAATGCTTGAATAATGGAATTAATCTATGGTAGGTTTGCCTCTCTGTTAAAGTTTGGATTCCCTGAGAAGAGACTCTGAGGTAGAGATTCCAACCTGTGTGGAGGGGAAGAAAGCAGGATTTGGAGGGGGGGAAAAGGGGTTGCGACAATCTCAACAAAGGCCTCAGCCCACCCCGTGGGGAGTGAGAGATGACCCTTCAGTGTTGCCTCCAGCTGGGCAAAGTTGGGCCTGTATACCCCTCTCTCAATGAACTGGACAAAGGCCATGCCAGCTGAAGAAAGAGACATTGGACAAGGGGGCTCTCAGTAGCCAATGAAATTCCAGTTGGTCAATGATGTTGCCATGCCCAAGGGAAGAGACTGAACGTTTCAGGCAAAGGAACAGGAATTCAGGAAGCAGAAAGGACTCTCTGTTTTTGAGAAACAGAAGAGAGGTCTGAGAGATTGGACAATGATTAGCACAGTGGAATATGACATTGGATGAGGTTGGAGATATTGTTGGCCATGGTAAAGGGTTTGGTTTTTATCATAAGGGCAGTTCTCCAATGAGAAAACCATTGAGAATTGGATCTTGTTCTGTTTTGGTTTCTATTTTTCTTCCCCACCTTTTAAAACTGAAGCATAATTAACACAGAATGTTACATTACATACATATAATATTACATTAGTTTCAGGTATATGATCTAAAGATTCAATAATTCTGTGCATGCCCAGTACTCATCAAGGTAAGTGTGGTCTTAATCCCCTTTATTTCACAACCCCCACCGCTTTTCCTCTGGCAACCTCTAGTTTGTTCTCTGTATTTAAGAGTCTGTTTTGGGGGGATGCCTGGGTGGCTCAGTCCATTAAGCGGCTGCCTAGTCTCAGGTCATGATCCCAGGGTCGTGGGATCAAGCCCTGTATTGGGTCCCCACTCAGCCCCTACTTCTCCTTCTCCTTCTGCCTGCTGCTCTGCCTACTTATACTCTCTATCTCTGTGTCAAATAAATAAAACATTTTTTTAAGTCTGTTTTTTTGTTTGTCTGTCTTCTTTGTTTGGTTTCTTAAGTTCCACATACGAGTGAAATCATATGATATTTGTCTTTCTCAGGCTGATTTATTTCACTTGGCTTTATACTCTAGCTCTGTTCATGTTGTAAATGGCAAGATGTCATTCTTTTTTATGGTCGAGTAATATTCCATTATAGATGCCACATCTTTAGCCATCTATGTCTAGACATTGAGGCTGTTTCCATATCTTAACTGTTGTAAATAATGTTGCAATAAATACATGGGGGCATGTATCTTCTCAAATTTGTGTTTTTGTTTTTTATGGATAAACACTTGGTAGTGGAATTACTGGATCATATGGTATCTCCATTTTTAATTTTTTGAGTAATCTCCATACTGTTTTTCACAGTGGGGACACCAATTTGCATTCCTACCAATAGTGCACAAGGGTTCTTTTTTCTCCACATCTTCACTATCATTTATTTCTTGTGTTTTTGATTTTAGCCATTCCTACAGTTTTAAGGTGATATTTCCCTGTGGTTTCTGTTTGATTATTAGAGAAGCTGAGCATCTTTTCATGCATCTGTTGGCCATCTGTATGTCATCTTTGAAAAAATATCTATTTGGGTCCTCTGCCCATTTTTAGTTGGATTATTTATTTCTTTGGTGTTGTGTTATATAAATTCTTTATCTATTTTGGATATTAACCCCTTATTGGAGATATCATTTGCAAATATCTTCTCCAATTCAGTAGGTTGCCTTTTCGTTTTGTTGATGGTTTCCTTTGCTGTGCAGAAGCTTTTTATTTTGGTGTAGTCCCAATAGTTTTTGTTTTTATTTGTTTTACTTAAGGAGACATACCTAGAAAAATATTTCTGTGGCTAATGTCAAAGAAATTACTGCCTATTTTTTTTTCTAGGAGTTTTATGGTTTCAGTTTCACATTTAGGTTGTTAATACATTTTGAGCTTATTTTCGTGTATGGTGTAAAGAAGTGGTCCAGTTTCATTCTTTCGCATGTAGCTGTTCAGTTTTCCTAGCACCATTTGTTGACTAAATTGTCTTTTTTCCATTGTATATTCTTGCCTCCACTGTTGTAGATTAATTGACCATATAAGTATGACCGTTCATGTGACCATATTTCTGGGCTCTCTGTTCTGTTCAATTGGTCTATGCATCTAGTTTTGTGCCAATACCATATTGTTTTATTACATCTTTGTAGTATATTTCAAAATCTGGGATTGTGACACTTCTAGCTTTGTTTTTCTTTCTCGAGATTGTTTTGGATCTCTGGGGTCTTTTCTGGTTCCATACAAATTTTAGGATTATTCTTTCTAGTTCTGTGAAAAATGTCATTGGTACTTTTATAAGGATTGCATTAAATCTATAGATTGCTTTGGGTAGTATGGACATTTTAATAATATTGGTCCTTCCAATCCATAAGCATGGAATATTTTTCCATTAGTTGTGTCATCTTTGATTTTTTTCTTTCATCATAACAGCAGTGGAAGACCATTGAATATTGGAGCTTTGAATATTGTTTTTAAAGATTTTATTTATTTGAGAAAAGGAGAGAGAGAGAAAAAAAACAAGCATGGGGATGGGAAGAGAGAGAGAGAGAGAAGCAGACTCCCCACTGAGCAGGGAGCCCTACACCAGGCTTGATCTTAGAACCCTGATATGACCTGAGCTGAAGACACATGCTTAACCTGCTGAGCTAAACAGGCACCCTTTGTTTGGGTTTTTAAGTAGAGCATAGAGGCAGATAAACAATGAAACTAATGAAGCTTAAGCTTTAGGACAACTTATTTGCATGAGTCTTTTCAAGGACCTGGGAGAAACCCTAGCAGTACGTTTATCTGGTCATGGTTCTAGACAACTTTCAATTGTTGAGGACCGCTGTCTTTTTCCACATTAACTTCCCTTCTGTCATACTCCCTTTTGAGGGGTGGCTTTGGAGTGGCTGTAGTCAGTTTTAGGATCTGGCTCTGAGGACTTTGAGCAGGTATTCTTTTACCTTGGGTTTCATAAAATATAAATATATGGGTCCATAGCCATTTCTGTACATGATTCTGTTGCTCCTTGCCATCTCAGTGTAAGTACCACCTGATCTGGTATAAAGACATGAAGGTTCAGAGCCAGAGGTTTGCATTGCAGTGAGAGTGTACCTTATAGCACCCAGGTCTTGAAGTAAGTGGGTAGTGGAAGAGAAAACACGATCTGTAATCTTGTATAAATGATTATATGAAATCCTGTATATGTATATAGTTCATGGACAAGTCTTCTAGATATCAGATGCATAAAATTCTAAGCAGAGGATTTGGTCTTTATTGATGCTTATCTCTCAGGATAACAAAATATAAACAGTTATAAATGCCCAATAATTTTTCTTCTTTTTATTTATTTTTTTAAAGATTTTATTTATTTATTTGACAGAGAGAGATCATAAGTAGGCAGAGAGGCAGGCGGAGAGAAAGGGGGGAATCAGGCTCCCTGCTGAGCAGAGAGCCTGATGTGGGACTTGATCCCAGGACCCTGAGATCGTGACCTGAGCTGAAGACAAGGCTTAACCCACTGTGCCACCCAGGGGCCCAATTTTTCTTCTTTTTAGATCAGATATATGAAAATTAGAACTTAACTAAAATTTTTGTGTTTGTAGGGCATGAATCTGTAGGTGTCCAAAAAGCTTTGTGTGTGTATGAACTTAGAATGTTAAATTATCAATTCAAAAACATTAATACTAAGAAAAAATGTAGCCGACAGTGCTTGAAGATTGAATTACATTTCTGTTCTCTATATGGAAAATGGTATTACAAAAGTGTTGTCATAGGAGGATATAATTAAAAAGGGATACAGTAAAGAACTTAAGTAATTATAGAGGTGTGTCAAATGGTTAATTTATAAAAATGGTATGTTGTTTATGTGTTTCTGTATATTTATTTTCATATTTAATTCCATATTCATTTTTAAAAAATTTTTAAAGATGCCTCTCTCTGCAATTTTATAGCCTTCAGACCCCACAAAAGCTGGCGTGGACCCACTTCTGATTGGGATGATGTTGAGATATCATGACCTGAGCTGAGCTGAAGGCACAGTTAGGCCTTTTTTTTTTTAATGAAAGTAGTGGTTATTATATGGAGAAAAGACAGGAGTCAAATCAGGGAGGCCACCATTTGCATCCAATTAATCACAATTCTTTTGAGTCTATTTATTGGAGAGGGGTATCAAAATGGTTAGATGTTGGTATTGGTCTTCTATTGGTCTGCTTTCTAGAGTCAACAGAGCCTCTAGCAGGGGGGTTGGCCCTGATTAGCATGGTGCCACTTCTCAGATTTTTTTTTTTTTTTTTTTTTTTGACACAGAGAGAGATCAAGATCACAAGTAGGCAGAGAGGCAGGCAGAGAGAGAGAGAGGGAAGCAGGCTCCTGCCGAGCAGAGAGCCCGATACAGGACTTGAGATCATGACTAGAGCTGAAGGCAGAGGCTTAACCTACTAAGCCACCCAGGTGCCCCCTGAGATCATGACCCTGAGAGCATGATTAGAGCTGAAGGCAGAGGCTTAACCTACTGAGCCACCCAGGCGCCCCCACTTCTCAGATTTTAATGTACTTGTGAATCACCGAGGATGTGGCTAAAATGCAGCTGCAGCCTCAGTAGGTCTGGGTGGGGCCTGGGATTCTGCATTTCTAACAAGAGGCCAGGTTCTCCCAAAAGAGGTTCAAGGACCACATTTGGGAGTAGTGGGGTAGTAAAACACTGTGGATCTAGAGCCAGACTTCCTGGTTTCAATGCCCATTTTACTATAGACTTCGGACTTTGGTTGAGTTGTCTAATCTTTCCAGTGCTCAGTTTTCTCATCTGTAAATTGGGGGCACTAATAATAGATCAACCATACAGGGTTGCAAAGATTAAATGAGATGAGTCATGGTAAGAGGTTATCATGATATGAGGGCTCAGAAAATGTTTGATATCACTGTTTTTGCTGCAGATAGAACACTTGGCTTGGCTAGGAATAGCCAAGCGTGGCTACAGCTTCTTGTGCTTGACTGCCAAAATTCCTCATGCATGTGGAAAGAAAGAGCCCGTCCCCACATCATGGATGAAGAAAAACCAATCCAATCACCAAAAACTTACAAACAATGACACAGATTTGCAAATCAACATTACCAACTAAAATAAACATCAGGGCTAATCAAGAATGTGCTAGGTTGCTGACCAAATCACAGAATATTGCATCTAGAAGTTAGAGACCTTGTAGTCCAACCACCTCAGTCTGCAAACAAAAACAGAACAAAGCAAACAAATGAAAGAGGCCTGGCGGTCATGATTGGTCACGTTACATTGTGTAGGTAGAATCTCTTTATTGGAAAGGCAACACATACCCTTTTGTTGATGTGTTGAAATCTATATAAACCAACCTTCATTTAGGCTCCTATTAGTTGTAGATGGAATTGTGTTCCTCAGGATGATAAATTGACATCCCAGCCCCTGGTACCTGTGAATGTGACCTTTTTGGAAAAAGGAACTTTGTAAGATATAATCAATATTTGATAATATAATCAAGGTCATGGGGTGGGTCCTAATCCCACATGACTGGTAACCTTTTAAGAAGATAGCTTTAGGAGCACCTGGGTAGGTCAGTTAAGGCCTCTGTCTTTGGCTCAGGTCATGATCTCAGGGTCCTGGGATCGAGCCCCGCATTGGGCTCTCTGCTCAACGGGGAGCCTGCTTCCTCCTCTCTCTCTCTCTTTCTATCTGCCTCTCTGCTTACTTGTGATCTCTCTGTGTCAAATAAATAAATTAAAAAAAAAATTTAAAAACCCCACCAAAAACAAAGAAGATAGCTTTAAGACAGAGTCACAGGGAGAGGGTCACGTGATGATAGAGGTTGAGATTGGAGCGATCAGTTGTGGACCAAGGAATGTCAAGGACTAATGGCCACCAGCAGAGAATAGGAAGACACACAGAAGGATTCTATCCAGAGTCAGAGGGAGCAGGGTGCTGCAAACACCTCAGTTCCAGACTGCTAGCTTCCAGAACTGTGAGGGAATACATTTCTGTTGTCAGCTGCCCTCTGTGGGGCTTTGTCACGGTATCTCTAAGAAACTCACACAGAGGGCTTTATCCTTTCCCTGTTGTTCCCAGCTTCCTTCTTCCTCTTCTGCTACATGGAAAGCTTCTTGAGGGTAGGAATTGGACTTTGCTCATGTTCACGGCCCTTGAGCATCTAGCCATGCTTAGTCAGGGCTCAAGGAACATTTGTTGAATTGAAATAATTGTAGGCTTCCACAGAAATAATGCGACTCATCATTTGAGATTATAAATTCCCTATAATTTGCCTGTCAGCTTTTGACATTAATTGTCATCAAGGAAATAGAAGAGGTGCCTCTTTGTTGCCAAGAGATGTTTGGTTAGAAAGCGGACGTAAATATTTACAGGGAAACACAAGAGCTTATTTTAATATCATTTTAAGAACAGTAACTCCCGCTCACCGAGAGTTTGCCATGTGTCAAACTCTGTTTTGTGGTCAGTGTATCTTCTTTAATTTAATCCTTATAACGTCCTGGTGAGGTAGATCCTATGGTCAGCCTCAGCTTCCTGATGAAAAATCCCGAAGCTTAGTAGCTATAGAATGCTGAGTGGAGAGTCCGACTTGGGCAGTCTGACTGGAAACCACTAGACCATTCGACCATTGTGAAGTGCGGACCCTGATCTTCCCTTTCCGAAAAAGCCTCAACTTTGTGTTTATGGGTAGTAACGTGTGAAGGTTGCTCTCCCTGTAACTGTGTGCACCTGTGTCTGCAGGTGCTGACTAGGAGCTTAATCTGTAGTGTGCTTGTTATTTCTGTGTACCTGTCTGTTCGCTCGGGCCTAGCTAGAGCGGAGGAAGCAGGTCTTTCTTAAACTGTTGTGCTACTTGGAACGCACTCTTCTCCCTGTCAGAAACCCCAGGTTTTTATATGAGTGGCTTTGCAGCTCTGCACTGCAGAACCTACTGGAAGCTGCAGCTCAGGAGCCAAGAGCCCCTCGCCGTTAGGGCTCTTGGCTCCTGTTACGCTTCGGTGCTTCTGTGGGGTCGCCCCTTGTGTGAAGGAGGGCTTCTCAAGCAAAGGAAGAGTTAGACTTCCCTAACTTGGACCGTTTGAGTTTACGCATGAAGACTGATAAATAATTCCTTCCTGTGCTTCTACAAGCCAGAGTCCTGGGAAAACCCTGGTGAAGTTAGCAGAGAAAGGAACACTACCAAAATCTAACATGGCGGGCTCTCTGGACACAGTTGGATTTTAGGGCTTCTGGGACCCGTGTGGGATCCTTATCCAGAAATCCATTTTTCCCAGGGGCTGCTTCATCATGACTTGATGGCATGTCCTTATTGAGAAAATCACAATGGCTTTCATTATTTTTGATTTCAAGAGAACCATAGAGAAAGCTGGTAAAACAACAACAACAAAACAAAAACCGGTAACACTGGAGAGATGATTAGCATAGGATCCCTTCCAGTCCCCTCTGGTCCTCAGAATTAGGCTGCATCCCAAATCTAGAAGAGGACTTTGCAGCCATAGCTTCAAAATATTTCATACATCATATACTTTTCTTTTAATTTTTAATATTTTTTTACTTATTTTCAGCATAACAGTGTTATTTTTGCACCACACCCAGTCATACATCATATTCCTGTGATAAGGAAGAAAACCTGCTTTCATAACCCAGTAAAGGACTCTTTATTATAGCTTCACCTTAAACCTGGATGGATGCTTTACTCTGAATTCTTTTCTGAAATTCTGACCTGGAGGATGCCAGAAAGAAAGCTCATGTCAACCTGACCGTAGAAGTAAGACAAGCCAGGGTTATGTAATTCTTATGAGCCTTGACTTCTTGTTTACTTGATGGGTATAATAGCTCCCTGGTGATGCTAAGGATTATGTCAAGTGTATATGAACCAAACAAAGTTAGTGTCTGGCCATATCTTATCATGAAAACAGCTTGATGGGTTTTCACCAAATTTGGAGGGGCAATCTGAAGGGTTGGATTAAAATACAAGCCAAGTAGCACGTACGGCATTTACTTTGGTGGTGGCTAAAGGGACACCTAGAACGGGCGGGCTGTTGTTTTTTTCCTAACGGCCACATGAGATGGAGACAGTGAGGTCATATGCAGTTGGAATGAGTCAGGCCAAGGTTTTTGGCCGAGCTGTAGCTTGAGTCACCCCAGGCAGACCCTGAAAGATACTGCTGATCCAGAATGAGGCCAGTGCTCACAGCAGAATCTCTGTATGCCTTGAGTCGGAATCTTTGTAGTAGTTAGAATTTACTTCTCAGTGATTAGTAATTCTCTTCAATGACACAGGATGGGCTTATCAAAAACCTACAGAGACCGTTTAGCTTAGGACTTGGCATAGAAGTTAGGTCAGTTCCACTGCACCCACCCCTATCCTGCTCTCCACCTCCCCAACCAAGAGTAAGGAATTCATTATTGTTTCATTTTGTATTAATCGTACGTAGTCATAGTGACTCTGTCATTTCTGTGGAGACAGAGCAGTCCAATGGCAATAACAGCCTAGTATTTCAGATGCACTAGGATGTTTTGGGGAAGAAGCCATCATTCTCTAGCACGCCAGTATTTAATCCCTGCAAACACTAGAATACTGAACTGTATTTTGGTTTGCCTGGCTGTCCCTAAAATCTTTTGAAGGGTTGTGAAAGAACTTGATTAATAATAAAAGAGTATACTTCTGGGTTTAAATAACCCTTCTCTTTTGGCAGGTAATTGTAGAATAATGATATTTTATATGTAACTATTTTCTATGCTGAAGGGGTGAACTAGTTTTACTCTCTCGGGTTTAAGTTTCACTTTTGATTTTGATGTGGTACCATGAAAAGTCAGTCTACTGATTGAAATGACACTTCCTAAAACCAGGTGAGAAAATTTTAGGGACAGTTTGTCTTAGATCTTTCCCTCAAGATAACAACTTGTTTCCCTAAGTTGATACCTTGAACTCAACTATTAACAAAGAATGTTTTCTTGTCACGAGTATCTGATATGACAGCAGCTTTTCTTCTGCGTTACAATAAAAACATTGCTGGTCCACACAGGTGGCCAGTTTTTCAAACACCTGCAAAGGTGTGAATCCTGATGGCACAGTTAAAAAATATAAGCGCCTTTATTTTGCATCTCACAGATCTGTTGAATGTTTGTTTCTTACTCTTCCTTTTAAGGGGTATCATAACCACTCAGAAGGCTGAAGCTTTAGATCTGCCCTGGAAAAAAACTTCTTGCCCTCCACCCCCGTGCCCCCCATTCCTGTCTGGGCCTGTAGAGGAGGTGATTTCTACTGATCTCTGCGTGACAAGGACCGTTCCAACCCAACAGCTAGTGCCACCCTCCTTGAGAAATACCATGGGACCCAAAGGGCTGAGGAAGAAGAAAGGCAAGAAGGTGTGCACCACCTCGTGGGTGGGGGGTGTCTCCTTGCCGGACAGCTGCCCTCAGGTGTCACACTCAACTCTTGTCGTCTTAGCCCACTTGGCCTTGATGTCTGCAGGGAACAGGCCTCCCCATTCTGCCTCTCTCGGCAGCCACAGCTATAAGCCGTGTCCTCCTGTCAGGCTCTTGCCGGAAGCCTGTCCTGTGGGTTAGTGGAAGAAACGGACATATTGTTCCCATTTGGTTACTAAAGTTCTCTTCATTATCTGGCCGAATCCCGAAGAGGAGGGCCAAGTGGCGGAGTTTATCTTTACTTCTAATTTCAGAAGAACTTCCAAAATGATCCCTTTAAGTTGCTTTTCTTATTGTTAGAAAGCCAAAGCCAAAAATGCAAAACTCATCAATCTCCCACTTGAAGACCAGAGCTTGCCTTCGTTTGAAGTCACCAAAGGTTTTCTCCGCGACCGTGAAGACGGTTTCATTCGGCTAAGGATCCACCTGTCTCAACACAGAAAGGAGAAAGACTAGAAATCCTTTTAAATGCTTCTTTTATTTCATTGGTTGTACATTGGGTGAGTGAACTGAATATTACAACCAAAACATAGAGTTGATACAAATTAGACTCCTGTTTACACTGTAAGGTAATGAATGAGGGAATTCTTTAAGTGTTACAGAAAGATTTAGTAGAAATGTTACCAGTGGTATGGCTGAACGAATATTTCTGTGAAGTGCTGTTATATTCCTGAAAACCAAGAGTGAAATGTAGTTCCCATACAAGTGGCGAGTTCATCTCTTAACTACAGTATTTGTTGAACTGCTATCTTCATGTCTTGGATATTGGTGATTTTATTTTTGTAATTAAACAAAGCATTTAAGATTTATTCATCATAGTCAGACTTCTGAATATAAACAAACTTTTGGCAAATAATATTTATACAGAAAAATAGTTTTAGATCCTCTCAAATCCCAGAATTATTCTATAAAATTACATTATAAATAAATAAAAAGCAAAATCTGTTGTACATATATTTGTACATCTATGCATTTGCCTTGCCTCCTCCTTATTGTAAATGGCATATTTATGACTCTTTGCATATTATAATCACAATTCTGGAAAATGGATATCATAGTAAAAATACAGTCTTCTATATCTGTTTGGGGATACGGGTGATGTTTTTGATGCTCCATTATTAAAGGGCTGAAAATAGCTGTGTGCTAATAATTTTAAAAATCAAAATCATGAAACAAAAGAAAGACAACGTGACAACAATTAGTCTACAAAAATATTTCAGTGATTCCTGTAATTCACCTTTTCGTAATGTACTAGGTTCTCAATGAGTTTAAGTGAAATAACAAAGAAAGAAAAGAAAAGACGAAAACAAGTTTGAATGTTTTAGGCAAGTTGTAGCATAACTACATTGTTATAGTTGAGAAAATTACAAATATCAATAATACATAAAGATGAAGCTACCAAAGAAATACAAGTTAGATACAATACTTTCCCACAAATTAAAACAAATGCCACGATACAAGCACTACGTAAGATCACACTTAGAATGGGATTTTCTTTCGATGGGGTTATCAAATCTACAAGATAAGATGCTCATTAGACGTCGACCGACATGAATTAAAATGGCGGATCTCTTTTTTTTTTTCTCCAACAAAAAATGATATGGTTGGTGCATCTAGTTTTCAGAATAGGCGGTGATGCCAAAATTTAAAATATTTTACATTCAATCTCAAAAGTCAAAATACTTCAATCGCTAATATGTTCACAAAGAAAATGGATGTTTTAAACAATTACACATAATATTCATTTATAACAGCTGTTTTGTTTTTTAAACAATAATTTAAAAACTATGTAGGTACTGTATACGCTATGTGCAACATATAAAATGTGAAATATGAAATATTTGGTACGATAGTGCTTAAAATAAACTTTAAAACAAACTTTCTGAACAAAATGTCATTGTATCGCTATTACCTTGAAGATCAACCAAGTATTTAAAAAAGTAAACAACATTAAAATATGTTTCATTCATATATAGTATATATATGTATGTGTATATATAATATGTATGTACTTGTATTAAAGTTTTTTATACTTTTGAGACATAAAATATGCTTTAAGGTGAAAGAATTAAAAGAACTATTTTTTTTCCATGCTGTAGTCAGTTACAACCCTTTAATCCAACTTTTGAAATGCAAAACAGTAATGGATTTTTTAAAAAGTGAAACTATCTACTTTTTGTTTACATAGTAATTTAGATTAAAGTCACAGTCAAATTTTCAGTGACTAAACTCAAACTTACTTAAATTAGAATATTATACAGATCTCCTCACCTACAGCTTTGTTGTTTGACTAGGTTTTTAGTTTAGAAGTTATTCTGTAATAGGCAACCGGATGGTGAGTTGGAAAAACTAACCCCTTAGATTAGACTGTTGGCATGGGCCTCTCGTTCTTGTCAAGCTGGATGAAGTCTGGCAAAATCTAGGCACTTCTACAAAGTCTCTCTTATAAAACAACTTTAAAAATATACTTGTAAAATAATACCTTCAAGACTTTGTTTGGTGGGGTATGAAGCTCATACCGTGCAAAGTTTCTTTTTCAATCTAGTTAATGTTATTCTAGAATCACACGATTCAATGCGGCATCTCCAGGCAAACCAAATACCACACTCTGATGTGTCCCCCGTACTTGTGCTTGAATTTCCACTCAAATTTTAGACCTGTGGGACAGGTGTGAGTTTTACTTCACTTCTCACCTTTGCTGCAGCATTCGTGGTGTGAAGAAGCGAGTCACACTCTTTGATCCAGTGGGCAAATGAAATGACAGTAATTGGCGTTTGAATCGAACCTGCCCTCGGAACAGATTTCTTAACTAATGCTAACTGTTTATTGCTAACTTGGAAAGCGTCTCAATTGAAATGAGTACATTGGTTGGACTTTTCTGCATCAGCTATGGTTATGGAGATAAGACAATATTCCTAGGACAGAAACTATGTTTAGAAACCCTTGAAAAGTAAACTTTATCCTTTATGTCTTTAAACGTCACAGCTGGTCTCAGGTAGTTAACTATCTTAGGTTGGAATATACTAAGCATACCATATTTAATACTCATATATGATGTAGCAGCACTAGCTTCTTACAGTTGTGGTCTGTCCGGAAGAACTAATTCTTTATTTAGCATGCAGTTTGTGGCAATTCTATTGAGGAGGAAACAGGATAGTATGTACAGTAACAATGTTTAGTTATTCTCAATGCAGATTCTTGGCATTCCATTCCGTTTCTGCTGATTATTTCAGAATTATCTGTTAAAGAGAAAGACAAGCGTGCTTTAGACATCCTTCTCAGAGGGAAAATAACGAGCATACGTTTTACTCTTTGAAAACAGGGATTTTCTTCCCTTTCTCATTTGGATATATTTTCATCTTTTGAGGCAATCGTAATTTTGAGCAATCCCCACCCTTCGTGCCGAAAAATTTTACACGTAAGCACTCCTGCCATGCGGCCGCTGTGACGAATGGTGATTTGAATGCACGCTATCGTCTTTTCTGTGAAACTCAGACAGCGTATATATATGTGGGCACCGAGTGTGCCTGGGCCCTGATCTCCTTTTTTAGTTCCTGCTTCATGTCTCTTTCTGATATGTTCCCGTTATCAACCAATTAGTATTTGCTAAATATTATGATCAGGGAGTCTAATCAGAGAATTAGTTTGTACATGGCAAGTTGTGGGAAAAGGTTAAATGTAAATACTTTTAAATGTATCATAAATTAAGTGTTATTTGGTAACTTGCATATAAAATTCAGAGATGTGTTCCCATCAAAAGTAATTTTGTTCCCAAGGTATAATAATAACCACCAGTTTCAAATTCAGGGAACGTATGAATGTCCCAGATCAAAGGGAAAAAGGGGCAACATTCTAATAAAGCAGTTAAAACATTCTAAATAAATCCAAAAGCACAGACAAAGCTGAACTATCAAATGCAAATCGTGGTCCCAGGAGCCTGATTTCCAAGTTCATTTCCAACTCCATACCTTTGCAAAAAGACAGGGAGTTTGCCCTGTCTGACCCAGTCCTCTAAATGTCAAGCTTTTAAAAAAGCCAACCTTTTAACACTTTCTAACAAAAATATTTACTCTTTGAGCAATGCTTCAAAACCAATCTTTGTGAAATTACTGAAATATTTACTTATTAAACTGCCGAGAACCTATGTTTAGGGAAAGAAACCAGTGAAAATTCTTTACGATCAAGCTAATATTCCCGTATACTGGGATCCAATTCTTAGTAAGAGCCTCATTTCCATGTATAAATTCTTAGGCCACTATGTTAGAATTCACATATATAAATATTTTCTCTTTCAAGTGGGTGTTCCTGCAGTTTGCATAATATACTCAGATAATACCAACTCAGGTAATTCCTCCCATGAAATAGACAGGAGTATCCATTGATTTATTGGAACCTACAGATTTGCGTGAAATTGATAAAAGTAGAGCAAGAACTCATTTATGTTAAAATTTATACTAAATGGAAACTCAAAACATCAAAGTTCCTGGGAATTTAATTAATTGGGAAAAATCACATTCCTTGTCTTATATCCTGACAGATAAACAAAAATCAGATATAATGATCTGATATGTAAGTATTATCATGGTATCTTTGACTAGCCACTGCAAATTGCCAATACCAAATTCTTTAGAGGGTCATATTATAACTTCACTTTTGAGTTTACATGTTTGGTTATTAAATAGGAATTATCCTATTTTGTCCCTTAGCTTCAATGCCATCTGTAAGGTTCCAAATTAAGAACGTGTTGCGGGACACCAAATCATGTCCTTTTCTCTTTCTTCTTTCCTTTTACTTTAGCAAGACTCCTTCTAAAATATTTACAGCACAAAATCTTGCAATTTCTTAAAATCAATACATAAATAATATATATTTTATAATATATTCACATCCTTTCTTATTAAGTGACACCAAATTGCTGTACAGAATGATATTCTTAGCCACCTGGAAAGAAAAGTATTCTACAGCATGCCTAGCAATGGGCTATTATAGAAATGAGTTAGAGCAATGCTTTGGACTCATACCTGACAGAGAGATATGTACAACCACCTGGGTTTAAATGAACTGTAAATTAACCTTCAAGTTCACTCAGAACATTACCTAGACTCACCCAGCCTGCTCTTACCCCTGTCCCAGCCTATATCAGATCCATTACATGGATAAAGACAATATAAATGGCTGTTACATTAGGAAGCCGTCCGCTATTACAGCTGCCTGGTGTTTAGGCCAGGAAACTGGCTCTACCCTGGTCTCTATCCTCAGCTAACTTGTGGAGTATCCTCTGGGGTATTAAAAAAAAAAAAAAAAAAAAGAAAAAAAGAATTACTCTCCTGGCAGCTGCAAGCTTCAAGAGGTCCAAGCGATTTGATTTTAGAAGGTAAGAAAGCTGTGCGTGTTTCATTTTTTGGGTGGTGACATTTTTCTGAAAAATATAACTTGATTATTAATTTTTCTCCCCTGAGAAATAGAGCTCGCTGGCACAATCTTTAGTGTTCTCTGGGGGGAGACACAGTCTGGAAATACAGACAGGAGTCCGGTGAGGAGCAGCTACAGAGTATTTCTGAAGTTACCTGCTGCCCATCTGATTGCTATTTCTGACGTCAGGAGACTGCAGTGTGATGTCAGACAAGGGCCCGAGGGCCCATGGAGGGGACAGGGCAGTTTCCCGCTGGGGGATAGCTCTGGAGGGAAGAGAAAAGCCAAGTGTGTGTGTGGGCGGGGAGGGGCTGGATGTGGGGAGAAGGGTGTGGAGAAGCCATTTCGAGGGAAAGAGGATTCTTCTGTCTAGTTTTAAATATGGGCTCCCTTTACTCAGATGTTTTTAATTCGCATCAAGAAACATAACTTAAAATCAGATGAAAAGGTACATCTGTGTGATTCCCTGTTGCGTCTCCAATTCTACACGGATATATAAAATGTGTCCTATATAAAAACGTCTTTAATCTTCATTGTAATTTTAATGGCTGGCAGGGTCAAGACCTTCAGAGGGTGTCTGAGTATTTCAATATAGGCACAAAACGTTCATTCTTAGAACAGCAGGCTGGGGGCACTTGGGTGGCTCAGCTGGCTGAGTCTGACCCTTGATTTCTGCTCAGGTCATGATCTTAGGGCTGTGAGATCGAGCCCTACATCGGGCTCCACGCTGGGCATGGAGCCTACTTAAGATTCTCTCTCTCCCTCTGTCCCACCCAACCTGAGCTCTTTTTATATGTGGCCCTGAAACATGGGCTGTGAATCCGATCTGACAAGTCCTAATCCTGAGCCTGTCCATTTTAAAGAACAGTTAATTAAATCGCAATTCACCAAAGTGACCTCGACAGACCGGCTGTCAGTGGCATCCTTCCTTCCCTACGCTCGCCAAAACTGAGATCAAAGTTCCTTCCTCAACCCCCAGGCCCTGCAGCCTGTGTTTTCTTGGAAGGGGCAATGGAAACTTCTCCTGGGGTCTGCCAGAGCTATAAGTCAGAGAAATGGCTACCACATTGGGTCCCCCAGAAATCCCCTCTCTGTTGTTTTGTTTTTATTTGAATAGATGCCCCTTTGATTTCCAGGGGGTTCTGAGTGGTTTTGGCCAGAACCCTGAGAGCTAGGTCAGTATCGCCAGTCATATTTTCGTAGACATAGAAAAAGCAGCACAAATGGCTTTCACTGGTCTGCACGATGTACAAAGTTGCTTGTGCAAGCCACTATGAGTTCAAGATGTTAACTCCCTCCACCTACGGGCATGGGAGTCCCCTCCAGGGTATAGTGATAGTCTGCATTGACCAGGGGAAATAGGGGTTCCAAAGGCCAGGTCTATACCTCTCATGGTGCCAGTGGCATCAGTGCTCAGAAGAACCGTTGTGGGAGCCTGGGAACCAGGGAAAGGGGAAGCCATGGGGTACCGTTTAGAGCACTGTGGCAGAGAAAGCAGGGACTGTCTGGAGGAGCCAGATGGACAGAGGGACCATGGGGTTGCTGGGCCCCTCCCCAGGAAGTCCTTGCCTGGACATACAAGCACATTCTACCCCAGGCTTCCTCCAGACCGAGGCCACACGCACAACTGCTCACGGAAGCAAAAACCCTGCCTCAGTCCCAGGTCTGCTGTTTGGGCTTCTAAGGACCACGACACCATATTGGACAGGACAGAAATAAAATATACTGAACAGGGTGTACTTCTGTCCATCTTTCTGATACGCTCGCTTCTTAAATTTAAGTATCTTCCCCCATAAGGAGAACCATGATGAAGAAGGGGGATAAATCACTAAAATAAGATTTTAGTCAATCTTGTTTGGTAAATCAAATTTCTGAACTTTTGAAAGGATTACTTTTAATTCCCCTTTCCACTAAGAGGAGAACACACAAAAAATGGGACTAGCTGATGCCCACGAAATCGGCAATTCTATTTTCAGAACAAAGATACACTCGATCTCAAAGCATGACCACATGTGTGAATCTTTGGTGGACCCTCTGGTTGGAACAGGCGTGTCTGTGAAGCAAAAATATCAGTGGGCTGCAGTGGGGTCTACTTCTTAATTAGCATTTCCTTCAGGCCGTTGGATTTTTCAGAATCTGACAATTCTCCTTCATCCACATTCTTAATTTGTTCCCACATGAGCCTCGTACACAAGTAGACCAATATTTATTTACTGAAGAGAGAATGTGAATGGCCCCGAAGAACATCCAGGGGGTTGTTTTCCCAGGAAATGTGTGATGGGCAGTCATTGACTAATCTCTGTGTCCTTGGCGACGCATCTACCACTGCCTTGTGGTGCCATGGCAGTCAAGTTCATTAAAAAGAAGTCTGGGTCCTCGTACGGTAAACCAGCTGACGGGGGCAGGGCCCCCGCAGGCAGAGCACATGAATGAGTGGGTCAGGTAGGGAGTGTGGCAGATGGAAGGTCCTGTGCCTACAAGGAATGGAGGGGAAGCTAACCAGCTCCAGCCAAATGCTATGTGCAGAAACCCGGGCTCTACATTGCTTGACCCAATCTTCATTTTCCAAAAGAAGCTGGAAATTCAGCAACTAATTCACATTACAGAAAATAACTGTGTGGCTCACATATCTCTTGAGGCTGTGTCCTCTTTGAGCATTACTGATTGGAAGGAGCTATCCACTAAGTTTGGATCACTGGCTTCCCGAGCCGGGCAGACGCCAGGGCTGGAGGCAATACCGAGGGAGCCAGCAGTCATCACTGTGGGGCGTGGTTGGAGGAGGAGGTCTATTGGGGAGTTAATCCTGCAACTTGCAGACATTTGACTTTCACCCAAAGAACAGGGTACTTGACCAATAGGCACCATCTAAGAAAAAAACTACTGTCCCTCCCTTTACAGATTCACCAGATATGAAATATCCACATTCCTTGTCTCTTCCAAGATGATGCTAAATTTTGGCTGAGCCATCCGTATGCTCTGACCCTTGGTGGACACTTGAGAAAGAGCTGACTAGCATGAGAAATGCACTTGGTTGAAACACCAAACTTGAGTGTGTCAGCACCATCAACTCAACTGCCGAACTGACTAGCCTTTGTGTCAGAGCGGGCCAAAGAGGACAAGTCAACATAGCATTTCTCCCGGGCTTCAGAGGCTCCAAGTATTACCGCTTTCTGAGTTTTCTACCTTGTGATGGATATCCAGGAACTGAACATATGAATAATTATGGAAATTGTGAGCTTCCAGACGACTTCTAGAAATATTCACGCTTTTTATATAAATGTGTTCATTACCACCAAGTTTCAGGGACGTCAGACGAGCTGTCTTTTAAAATGTTAGCTCAACATTAAAGGCAGTAGGAAAGCTTACTGCTTGGCTTAATTGAGAGGAAAATCATTTCAGTGGGAAGACCCAGCCATTCCTATGGATCCAAACCACAGAACAATTCGAAGGCAGGAATAAGGTTTTACTCAAACCCCCCTGCGGAGAGCCATCCAGTAGTGTGTTTGAGTGCAGTTGAAGACTTGGATAAAGCATGCCTTATAAAATATTTGTGTGGTTTTGCTGAAATCTGAAGGCATCTCAGTGGATCTCGATAGCACTCACAAGGGATCTCAAGTGGATATTTCCAAGCAAGGAGGCTTCATTAATGGGGTCCATGGCAAAATTGGTTTTGTAAGAACAAGGCAGTGTGTCTTTTGTCTGTATATCCCTAATGTTGGGGATAGGGCAGGGCATGCAGGAGGCACTTACTAACTGCTAGCTGCATGGAGGGCTGAATCAATATTTACTGTGGACACAGTACCATGATGCTGGCATTGGCGGAAGCCCAACCAACAGTCACAAGGAAGACATAGCAATGGCAGCAGAAGAACCCTCTGGACAATATCGATCTGTGCAGTCTTTCAGGGCATTTACGGATTCGGGAATATCAAAGAGAACAAATAGGCCTCTCCTTCCTCTACTCCTTGTTATAGACAGGTAAGAGGAAAAATCTTCCAGGCTGGGGGAAGAATCCCTCACAAAGAAGGAAACATGGCAGAGAAAAAAAACGCCACCTGACGAAAACGTTAGACTTGGTTGATCCCTTAGAAGTCATCTTCTGCAGTTACAAGGCTCTATTTCTTCAGAAGGTAATTTCTAAGAGGATGTTTCACCATCTCCTTAAACAGAACTAATTATTAGTTTTAAAACTGAAAACTGAATGGAATTTCCTAAAACTGTGGTCAACCTAAGGAGGCTTATTACTCACCATCCTAATAGCTCGCTCGTTCTTTTTCTTTCCTTCCTTTCTTTCTTCTCTTTCTCTTTTCCTTCCTTCCTTTCTTTCTTTTTATTTATTTATTTTTGAACAGTTTTTTCTTTTAATTCTGTCATGCATGTTTTTCTTCACTACGATCCACCGGCATCCGCCTCACACCACCCTCTCTCTCCACTGCTTAATTTTCTCTCCACCTTTTCCCCCGGACTCCACACATCTTCCCCAGGGCAGTCACTACGATCTGAAATTCCCGGATTTTGTCTGAGAGGCCAGAATAGTGACATATTCTGGTTGAGGCAAACTGTGCAAAGGCGGAGAGACATGTGTATGTTTTGGGCTGCAAAATAGTTCTGTACTTAATCACAATATGAATTACCAAAGTCAAAAGCGAATTACTTTGATTTTGGTGAATGTAGCATGATCAGAGCAATTCTAATGATACGTGTTAATAAATGAACACTTTTTAAGCATTTTGGTCCATTTCAAGATGATGTGTAACGAGCAGCATATAAAAAGATGTTTTGGAAAATAATCCGATTCATTATCTGGGGGAAATATTGTTCTGACAGAAGGCAGCGTCTCAGGCCATATTTGACTTGTTTTCAGAATGGGGTTTTATGAATATAGGCAGGGCACATTTTGGGCTTGTGGGAGAAAATTCTCACACGTGACCATGGGCTTCCCTCTTGAGAAGGGAAGCCTGAGGCTGGCCGGAATGCCCGCAGTATTTAGCAGAACTGAACAGGCAGTATATTCAGGGTTACTGTTTTGTCCTCTGTCATTAATGGAAAGTTTACATTCAGAGTTCTAATTCCTTTGTTTTCAGTGATGTCATTTTGTTGAGGACTCACTTCTAGTATTTTCCATCCTATAATAGTTGAACAGAAAGATTTTTTGGATATACTTTTCAATATATGAAAAACTGTAAGTTAAAAACATTAATAACTGAGTTTCTCTACAAAAGGCAAAAACACTGGCCTCATTTAAAACTACTGACCAGGGTCTACACTGACAATTTATATTATCTGGACAAAATAGGTACATGGAAATTCTTGATTTGATATTCTTCACATGAGCCCATGTCACATGTGGAAAAATCTAGACTCCTCTGAGTACGGAGGAAGGCTCCGATCACGATCCCTTTTTCTACCCCACACCCAGCCTCGACCAGTCCGATTCCCAGGAGAGAATTCTGAGGAACATTACTGCTGCTTTTACAGTGAGACAGGAATCTAGTCTAAAAATCCCTATGCTATCCAAGGGTGACTTTCTCCTGTAGGATCTAAAGGAGGAAGAAGGAAAGGCATAGGAGAGACTTTTTGTTCCCTGGGCTGTAGAAGTGCTGTAGAAGTGTTTCGAACAAAAACACATTCAGGAGCGTGGCGTGCTTGTTCAGGGAGAGAGCAGCTATGGGACCATGTTAGCTCTGCAAGGGCCAGAGGAAGGCAAAACAACAGGAAAACGAAACCAAATCCTAGTCTGGGAGGGCCCTACGACAACCAGGAGAAAAGGAGGCAGATCAAGCCGTGGCATCCATGGGAAACGGGCCGGTGTGTGGATGAAAGCACCTGGAGGTCGGGCAGGACAAGTCCCAGATTTTCTCTTCCCATTCCTGCCCGTTCAACATTCCTGACCTGACTGCACACCGCATATCTCATCCCTACTCCCCCAGCCTAACCCGGCCAACATCACAGCCACAGAATTCACCAGAGGTAATGCTTCCTTTGCTCCAGCAGGTGGAGAAGGTGAAGGACTTTTCCATCACACAACTGTCCGGGGCTCTGAGCTAGGCACGTGCTTTTGGCAACGGTCTTGAATCTCAAAAATAGAGAAACATCCACGCACGTGGTATCTGGCCTGTTCTGTGCTGTTAATACAGTGCTATCCTTGAGCAATGTCATGCATTAAGTATACCCTGACAGATCAACCTGGAGACCTTACCATCAAGTGCATCACTGTCTCTATGGGAGAATTATTTGAGTTTTAAACCAAATGACAGAGGGAACTCTGAACAAACATTTTTGAAACTGGGGACTGTCTGTATATTAAAGGAGGCCAAATTTCTCTACTATGTCAAGAAATAATAGATAATATTTGGGCCACACTATTTAAGAAAATACTCTTAAACATTACAATAAAAATTAGAAAACATTTCTCTTAAAATATTGTATTTAGAATATGTTCTTTGAGATGTGGGGCATGGGAGGCTCGCTGGGATTAAACAGACTGCCCACATCAGAAGCTATTTCCCTGAAGGTGACCTCTGGGCATGAAGGCGGATTCTAAGAAAACATTTTTTATACCTTTACAAAAGAGTTCATGCAGCAATGGAAAAGAAACTTCAAGAACATTTATACCTGCTCTTTTCAAAATGGGATTTTTACTCCAAGTAATAAATGGAAGATTTGGGCCCAGAAAAATCCCAGAAACAAGATCCTGTTGGATTCAACCTCAAGTCCTCAATCCTACTCAATGCTCTGCTTTTGTATCTACCACCATTACGTTAGGCTTAGAATCCCGAGCACATTTTGGCTGTAGTACTCATCTTAACAGTGGAGCAGAATGTATAATTTATCCTGTTGACAACTGGCTTTTAGGACACCAAAGGCAGGGAAGTAAGCAAATGTGAAGATTCAGTAAAAGGAACGGTAAGGTTAGTGTGAGGTGCACACATGAAGCGTGTCTCGGTGTCGTCATCATCTCGTACATTTCAAGAACTGGTGGGATGACACTGCCATCTAATAAAATTTTCAGCAAAATTATGGTTTTTTTGCTACTTTAGTCCTTTTCCTGTTTGAGTATGTGTGTCATAAAGACACAGAGAGAGAACAAGGTTGGTTAACAGGCCTACGTAGTTGTGTGTAAAATCACGGTGCAAAGGTAAAATCAGAGTCCCGGAGTAGAATTTCAGGAGGCTTGTCTATGCCACCAACAAGCTTCGTGACCCTCTGAGCCTAGTTTCTCACTTTGCCTGTACAGCATGGGCATCTGGAGAGCTACACAAGGATACCGTCTGTCTTCCCTAACAACTCTGAGGAAGAGCCCAAATATGGTAGAATAGATGGCAAAATGGACACCAAAAAAGAAAAAATATAAAGAAATCTCCTACATTCTCTTTTATTTCTTTATTGCTGTCCTCTGTCAAAACTCAGTGGGTAAGACCTTCCCTTGGGTATTTCTATTTTTTGAAATGATCCTTATTAGGTGATAATCACTTTCACTGGAATTACTTGCATGTTGGTTTGGGGCCTGTCCCCCTTATTAGGTTAAGCTCAGGAGAACAGGGACTATTTTGTTTGATTCTGTATTCCCAGAATCCTGAATTTTAATGACACACCGTAGGTGCTTAATAAATGTCTGTTGAGAAAAAGTATGAAGGTGCGTTGCTGCTGAGCCAACAGTGGGCTTTTGTTACGGCCTGGCATCTCAGGAGAGACCCAGCTTCCAACAAGGATGGCTCACTGAGGAAGGACTTGTATTTGCCTTCAGTTACCTGCTTTATGAAAACTCTTAAAGGAAAACACAGCAACAAGAGCATTTTTAAAGTAATAAAAAAATAACTCTGAGCTATGGATTTCACAGAAGCACCATCAGACATCTTCTTTCCAACCCTACTCACTGCTTCTTTGGGGAAATGTCTGTTCAGATCCTTTGTCCAATTTGAAAAATTGTGGTAAAACAGGAATAACTTACTATTTGCCCTTTTAATCATTTCTAAATGGTGAATTTCAGTGGCCCAGGGACACTCGCCAGAGAGCAACCACCCCTGTCCATCTCCGGAACTCTTCAGCATTCCAAAACAGCACTCGGTCCCCAGTGAACAGTAGCTGCCTATTCCTGCTTCATCCCAATGCTTATTCCTTCTTCCCTCTCTCCTTCCCATGTTTGTCGCTGCCTCTCTGTGTCACACCGGAGTCATGAGCAACTTCCTAGGCTCGCTTTCTAAGTCAGCTCCCTGCCTCACTTACCATGGAACCCCCTCCCGGGGCTCCTTTCAGTTGCCTCCTCCAGGCTGCCCCAAACAACCACTCCCAAGTAGTGACATTCAATGACCCTGGGACTGGTATAAGAGAACAGTTCTATGGAGACCTTGGAGACAAACAAGGTCTCTCTTTCCAAATTACGATTGTTTGAAAAGTCCTGGTTGAGAGGACTCCTGCTGGCAGACTCTGTCCAGCCAGAAGTTATTTGCCAGTTTGCCATCCTGGGAAGGGGGAAATGGCACCCCTGTCCATCTGCTGTCTAGCTCCTGTTTACTGGACTCAAATCTGAATTCCCTAGTGGTTTCATCAAGCAGCAGTATTTTCAGACTATTTACGATATTGAACTTGACTTCAAAAAGGCTTGCTTCTATGAGAACTTCCTTCTCAAACGGTTACAACTTTAAAAACTAAGAGTGAAACTCAAAAGACAGAAGTTTTTAAGGGAACCACATAAAGAGGTTCGTCCTGACCCTACGCTGACCACAAGCTCCAACCTCATTTAAATACGGTGGAGACACAGAAGAAGAGGATTTGGAGGCGGGCAAACTTGAATTCTAAATCTGTCCAGTCACTTCCCACCTGCTTGAATCTTCAATTGTCCTTTAAGATTTGCTTTCCTCTGGCAAATGGATAAAACCCTTCACAGAGTTTTGTTGAGAAGTAAATGAAATAATGTAGAGCAGGTGTCTGATGCTTAATAGTGGTTACTGGTAAGTGTTGGTTCCCTTCCCTTAAAAGAGAAGGGGATAAGTAAGATTTGGCTTCAGCTTCTGTTTAAATGGGCATTCAAGTAATAATACTGTGCATTTAAATATTCTATGATCTGTATGGCACTCCATCTATGTTGGTAATAAACTCGATTTTGATGCAATTCAGATATTAAGAATGTCAAATACACTTACTTTCGTTTCCATATTTGCATATCCTGACCTGTCACCGACAACTAACTATAGGCCGAATTTCTCATTTATTCATGAAAAAGTCTTGACTGTCTCTCATACTAATAATTTTTCAAACCCAAATCTTTTATTACGAAAGCATCAACTGCCATCAGCGTCTGATGATCAGTGCCGTAGAAAGCGAACATCATATGAGAGGCCGGATTTCCCACGCTTTAAACTTGAACGTCTAGCCCCATTGGGTGTGCTGCCATTGGTAAAGGATTTGGCACCTCTTATTCTTGGCACTCCTCATCTCTCCAGTGGGAACCAAACACGGTCCCTAACTCATGAGTTGAGAGGGTTAGATCATGTGTTTAGTGAATACCTGGCAGCAGGAAGCACACAAGACGGCTGTTTTATTTGGTAGTATTTCATCTATTTTTAATTCCCAGGCTAAGCCACAGAACATGAATATTTTGACAAGGTATACGCAGCATTCGCTAAATACTGGTAGATCACTGCGCTTAGAGCAAACCATGATTTATGGACACCTGTGCATACCGGTCTCGGCTAACCCATGTCTACACCTCTATCTTCAAGACCTTCACCTCTCCTTTCCTGGATCCCACATACACCACAGACGAAGCAAGAGGCTTATGTTAAAAAACAAAAAACAACCCCCCCCCCCAAAACAAAACTCTTAAAAACCCTTTTCTGTGGAGTGCCTAGGTGGCTCAATGGGTTAAGCCTCTGCCTTTGGCTCAGGTCATGATCTCAGGTTCCTGGGATCGAGTCCCGCATCGGGCTCTCTGCTTGGCAGGGAGCCTGCTTCCTCCTCCTCCTCCTCTCTCTCTCTGCCTGCCTCTCTGCCTACTTGTGATCTCTGTCGAGTAAATAAAAAAAAATCTTAAAAAAAAAAAAAAAACCTTTTCTGTGGCAAAGAAATACAACGGGCTTTTCTTTTCAATCTTGACATGCTCCTCAGATTTTGCTTTTTTAATGTCTTATTCAAGAACATCCTTCATGTTGCGGGGGTCAGAGAAGAGCAAAGAAAATGCGAACAATAGCAATCGATCCACACAATCCCTTTCCTCCTGAATTCTCATCACTAGAGTGTTTCTCTGGCCCTTTCAAATATTTTGGTGTCCCAATGACAAATATTGAAAGAATGGTGGAGGAACTACG
The DNA here is from genome assembly GCF_009829155.1 of Mustela erminea. NCBI lineage: Eukaryota > Metazoa > Chordata > Mammalia > Carnivora > Mustelidae > Mustela > Mustela erminea. The sequence continues at coordinate 13,262,129 of NC_045628.1, forward strand.
AAATTATAACTGGAAAAAATATTTGGAGAAAAGACGGAATCAATTTTAACATCCCTGGCTTTCTTTTTGATTCCTCAAAAACCTTTTTAAAGTCTACAGGACGAAAGCAAAGCTATTGACTATTCAAAAACAAATGTGTAGTCAACACACCCAAGCTACACTGTGGTTTGGCAGAGGACAGGATGTGGTGGTAGAAGAGTTTTTAACCCTTACGTAACGTTGAGGAGTCACTTAACCTTTCTAGGTCCTTCTCACTGTGCAATGGAAGGTTAGGGAGCTTGGGATGTTCTGCCACTGGATCCATGATCTTGGCCAAGCTCCTTGGCTTCTCGAAACTGCCATTTCCTCATCGGCATACTGGGGATAAGAACAGTCCCTTTTAGGGCCATTTTGGGTTTTAATTTTAATTCTGTGAAAGGCTTATTAGCACCATGTCATGTCTCCATAAAGGAGAGCTATTGACAAGTTTGGGTGTTGTCTATGGGCTCTCTACTTTGTGGACCGTTGAATGACCATTTAAAGCACATTCTCAGGAAGGCAGTGTGGTGAAAGGAAAAGCAGTCCTCTAGGAAGGACACAGAGAATTGGGTTCTAGTCCTGGTTCTCTTAATAGTTGTGTGACTTAGATAAGCTGCCCTGATGACGTGGGTCCCTCTTCCAATTTGTAGCTAGCACCATAGCTCTCTTTTGTGTGTTACCAGGGAGGTATGGCAGGATTGTGGTGAATTTGCCCCTATGACTTACTCCTTCCAGGACTAGGAGTCGTCAATGCTGGTCTTGGGTCAGACCTGCCGTGCTTGATGCAGCCGTGACTCTGGGAAAATGGGGGACATTTACAATGTCCAGCTTAATGATGTTGCTCCCAGAAGTGCATTGTGGTATATGGTGACGAGTGTCTGTATTTGATTATGGGAAGCTCATCGATATGCGCTCTGAGAATCCCTAGAAACTCCCAAGTAAAGGGCATGATGATAAGAAGAATATAATTACTGAAAGTCAAAGAGACCAAAAGCACCTGCATATTATACCTGATGTGGAGGCATGCCAGATTCTATACCTGATGTGGAGGCATGCCAGATTCTAAATGCTAGAACAACTATGGTTCTTCCAACATCAGAAAATACCAGTCAACAGATTGGTCCTTCGTGGTACAAATAAAAGGGAAGATGTGTCAACAAGAACCATTCTTTCCATGTGAGTCACTGGAGAGAGGTCTTATAGAAGGCTGGTATGGCAGGGTCAAGAAAGTTGGTAAAGGTATTAGAGAAGCTGGAGAAGACCCTTAGAGAGCCCTGAATTTCCCTGATTCTTAATTATTCATCCTTGCCCATACTGTCTATTTTCACGCTATCCCAATCTTCAGTGATGAAGTAGCTTCCTTCCCAGGGAACCTGACCTTGGCCTGTCCCGGCTCATTTCTACCTGCTCACTTGCAGTGGATCAGTGTTTCCTAGTCTCTCATTTAACATCCCACCGGTCTTGCTCTCATCCTGCCCTCCCAGAGCCTCGGCAACCAATCCCTCCATGCCTGCGCGACTTGAGTTTTCCAGTCCTGACCAAACTCACCCTCTCCTCACTCCCGCTCTTTGCAGCGTGGCCTACCGCAGGTCGTTTTGCCCACGTGAGCAAGTGTCCACCCCCTTCCCGGAGATCTAACAAAATCATAGCTGTTTTCTTTGCCTCTGCTGCGGGATAAAGCTCAGGACTGATTCTGAAACTCCCATCAGAACCACAGAGGCTATTGGGGAAGAGGCTGGAGTCAGGGGGGAGGCAGAGTCCAGGGGCAGGTAGACCTGAGGTCACATGCTGCTCTAGTACTGATTCGAGCTCTGGCCAATCTAAGCCTTGATTTTGTCACATGTAAAGGAGGCAGAATAGGACCCACCCGGTAGGGTTAAATACGGGAAGGCACGTAAAGCAGGATGGTGGTGCCTCGTGCCTGTGGGTTCCTTTCCCCTGACCCCACGCCCATCTCCAGCCCTTACACTTCACACTGGTTCTTCTCTGTCAAATTCCCACACATCCCTCAAGACCCACCTCCTCATCCCTTTAGGAGTAAGGGCCCGCCATGGAGCGTACTTCCCGCGGAGTACTGTTTGAGTCTCTGTTTCACTTTGTGACAGTCCCTGATCGCTCCGTTTCTCTGACTAGACAGTAACCCTGGGTAGCGAGCCCTCCTCCACACTGGCGGCCTCCAGAATGATCAGCAGGCTCCGCCACGACTGACCTTGGAGCCATCGCCTCAAGCCCTGTGGCCCAGAGGCAATGCTCGCAGAGGCTGAGAGGCCAGACCTAACGCCAGCTGCCTGGGACATGGGGTGGCATCACAGCCAGTCCGTGCAGGAACAGTCGGGGTGGCTGCCGTCCCTCCTCCTCATCAGGCAGCAGTGAGGCTCTCTCCTCCCCATCTGCCCACACAGAAAGCCTGGCAGCTCCCCAAATACACAGGTAGCCGTGCGAGAGGGCGGGCAGCCGTGGCTGGACTTGGGGAGGTAAAAGCCTGTAAATCAAAACTGTACGCTGTTCCTAACAATTTTTTATTAAGACTGAGACCCCGGGGCACCTGGGTGGCTCAGAAGGTTAAGCATCTGCCTTCGGCTCAGGTCATGATCTCCAGGTCCTGGAATCGAGCCCCAGGTCAGGCTCCAAACCCAACAGGGACTCTGCTTCTCCCTCTGCCTCTCCCCCTGCTTGTGCTCTCGCTCTCTCTCTCTCTGTCTCCCAAATGAATAAATATCATCTTAAAAAATAAAATAAAAAAAAGACTGAGACCCCCATTTGTCTTTCAATCCTCGAAAATGGATCTCAATTCCTGCCCTGTAGCTCGGCTCTCTTTCCTTAGAGATCTAGAGCCGAAATAAACACGTATACTAGATGAATTGTACATCATTCGTGCTGCTCAGAAGAGAAAAACCCCCAATTTGGAAAGTTGGACATGATTTTATTAACATCCACAAAATCCCATATACTCCTGGGCAAAGAACTTCTCCATCTAAAAAGACTCCCCCCCAGCTTCCATCAAAATGCAAAAGAGGGTGGGATTCGAGGTATAATAAGCAGGACGATCCACCAGGCAGTCAGGTTCCACATAAGGACCCTTGACATTTTCTCTTCAGCTGTACCAAACTAGAGCTGATAGTATGTCTTTAGGTGCAATCTACGAAAGAATTCTACCCAAGTGTCTTACCACGAGGTGTAAATTATTCATGAAAAATGGAAATGTACTAGATGACAACACTTACATAACTAACTTAGTCTTCCCTCAGAATCCGCAGATACATTTATTAATTAAACTTCATGGTCGTTTGTCCCGCAAAGCAGCGGCTTTGGAGGCAGAAAACGGAAAGGTCTACTGCCCTCTTCTTTTCTGATTTCTTGAAGATAATTTCTTGAACATAATCTGCGCCTGTCTGGCTCTCTGAGATCCAAGACCCACCTCTCCTCCAAAGATGTTCTGACCACACCTGATGCCAAGTGTGGTTCCCGATGTCCTCGCCACACTGCACAGGGCATTCATACTCATCATGCCGAGTAGCTGTGACCAACAGTGTTCGCCGAATGCAAATAACACAATTTCAGAAATTCATTTATTTTTTTTTACTTGAAGAGGTAGGGCAGGCTCCCATCTCCACATACCCATGTGCACATGCACATGCACGCGTGCGTACACACACACACACACACACACACACACACACTCTCTCTCTCTCTTTCTCACTGCTGCTGTTCTCTACAAAATACTTGATGGGACAATTCTGCCTCATTTGAAGCTACCCAATCCATTCCTGAAATGGAACCCCTTCTGTAGTTAGAACATCGGCAACAAGTCAATGGTGGCTAAGCAGCTTCTGCAGTCTGGAGTCTATTGCCGGGATGGATAGACGTCTCTACCTGAGTACTAGCCATTGGGGCTGGATTCTGACATTTGCTGTCTGGGTCTTTCTGGAGCGCAGTCTAGTTGGGCCCCAGCTGCTCTGCATAATTATCTGTTCCTGGGAACCAGCAAGCAGGGAGGAAGGAGGAGTCTGAGCTTCTGTATGTGGAGGCCAGTTACTACTCTGTGTTCAGCAGAGGAATTTCACAGAAGCCTCCTCCCCACCCCCTCCCCTGCAAAGGCTTTGCAGAACCAAGATTTTTCTTATGAAAAAAATAAAAAAATTGAAAAAACAGGCTCCAAATGGGTCAAGTGGTGAATAGTGGGGGATGTTTAATGCCTCCTACATTTATCCAAATATAGTCCTGACAGATGGCTTTGCATAAGAGATTTTTTACAAAACTCTTTGAGATGAGAGTTTAAGTAAAACACGACCTTACCTTTCTAGATTTCTTGGTTAGTACAGGCTAACTTACATATCGGCTAATCCTTATACAAATAGTTTTATGTACAATTATTTGTGAGATAGAAGTAAAATCTGATGGTTGGAAGCTTTTTTTCTTCCCTCTCAAGTTATCTGTAGCAGGCCTGATAAAACATAACGTGAATCCTGCTGCATGTAATTATTTTATTTTTTTGATACAATATTGTTGCCATTGATTATCATATATAGTAAATTTATGCCGGGCAGGTGTGAAAAATGAGATTTTCTGGCTTATCAAATATTCTAATAAATAGAGGGTTATGTGAGTATATTATTAACTAATTTTCAATAAACTCTTCTCAGGTCAACTTTCTGTTGTTTGGATTTAATCTCTGGGGGAGTGTTCAAACATGTGACAAGACCTAGAGGTCAAAATTTTAAAACCTCAATCATCACTTTCTGTAGATGTGATTTTTTTTTTCACATCTTGCCAGAAATAGAATTTGTTTTCACAAGCTTTGAAAGTACTGGTGGGTTGGTTGGTCCATAAAGAGTTTCCTAATAGTCAAGGGTAGGAATTTTTCTTCCCAGCACAGGCTCAGCTCCCAAAATGAATTAGATGGATAACTGCCCTCACTGTCCCCATAAGCCCTCACTGTCGAACATGGGCAATGACTATTCTCACCATGTCTAGAGGGACTCTTTCTTCTGAGCAAAGGCTTGGGGGGTCTTTGAGCTTTCTGGCTCTTAAGTGTCACTGCAGTAAGAAGGGGGAAGCCACACATCAGGGGTAAGCACACTGGAGACATCTGACCAATGAGTGCGTTCAACTGCGGTCCCTGAAGGGACTGAGTCCTTCAGGGGTGATTTCCTGTGGCTAACCCTTCATGTCAGCCCCAATTTCTTTTTCTGCCACGGGACATTTACAGGGATGGGTTTTGCCATAGTATGAAAGAGTTTGTCCATTTGTGTTGGGTTCAAAATAACTCTCTCCACGTCAGGGGCAGAGGCAAGGGAGAGGAGGCCTTTACCAGGGGCCACCGCTCAGTTCAGCTCTTGTTAAAACCCCTCACTGGTCTCCACAGACTCTCGCGCCTCAGATCTGTCTGCTCATTTCCCCCAGAGCTCTGTGCTATCACTATCCTTCCGGAAGACCTTCATCGGCCCAATCAGGCAAAAGCCTCTGCCTTGGCATTGAAGGATCAGACCCGGCTGCAGCCAGCTCTACACACTGAAGCCCTGACCAATCAGACTGTTGGATCTCGGCCTCGACTGTACACTTCCCTGCCCGCCTGCGTGTGGGAGCCTGCCCTTCTGTCTTTTGGGCAAAGATGCTCAGAGGAACGCATGGGTGGAGTCCTTGAAGGACTCAGAGGCGGGAGAAAGCATGTCTACCTGCCGGGGCGCAGGGAGAGCCTTGCCACACAGATTGTATTTTAACTGGGCCTTCAAGGATGTTATCAGGTAAAATGAAGAAACTCTGTATATAGATGAACAGGCTGATACTTAAAATGTAGTTATTTGGAATTTATTTTCTCCCCTCTTGAGACAGATGTAGTTTTGAAATAAAAACCAATAAAGCAATGACAGCACGGACTATTATAAGAATTCAAGTTACAGGAATTTCCATCTGTACTCGTTTTGTTAAATAAAATATCTTACAATATGAAAAAACTGGGTAACCCAGTATACTGAGCGATCTTTATGTCTTTTAATGTATCCTGAAATGAAATCTGTCCCACTATAGGCATCTAGAGCCTTACACATTCTGACCATCTGTGAGGCTGAAACTGACTGATTTACACGGTATTCTCATTTTCCTTTCTGATTTTCCTTGTTACCAAGCCATTTGTTGGCTGATGGGCAGAACTCAGAGTAAAGTCTAGGGCAGTGAGTCACACCGAACAAGCCCATGAGCCCACTGCACTAGGACTAATGATGAATTCTTTCTGACTTCTTATCTTCCTCCTTCTCATCTTCCGTGTATAGATACTGCTCGTCACTTTCAGTCTCCTCACTGGTTATGATCTCACACAGAATATTCACATATGGTTACATATTACAATTAATATACATCTGCTAGAAGGTTCTAGGTGGGAGCCCGTTAGTACATCTCCAGCTTGAAGCCAGCCTCTGGCTCGGTTCATCTCCCTGGCTTTGGAGTGACCTTGGTTTGAGCTGAGACCTCTTTACACTGTGTTGCTCTTGGGTCTCACATGCAAGATAGTTGTAATTGGGGAAAGAAGCGACTTTTGTGTATTTAGAATGATGAGAAAGATGGTATAGTATGGTGATTAAGATTAAGGCTTCTGGAACCACACTGCCTAGGATTCAGTTCCAGCAAGAACCTAGATGCTTGACTTTGGCCAACTTAGTTAAACTCTGTTTCGGTTTCACGACCTATAAAATAGAGATGACCAAAGTTGCCCTCATGAGACTGCATAAGGAATAAGAAAGTCTATTTGTACATAAATACCCTCTCTCATATAATATAAAACATATGGTATAATATATAATGTATTATGTAATATGTCACTTGAAAGAGAAACCAATAGAATAGTAACAAGTCATTTGTAAATAATAAAACTAGGTAATAGTAAAATTATTAAATACAATTTGTATATTAAGGTCCAAAGAAGTCATTGCTAGTAAATGTGTTTATTGTATTTTTGTTTCCATATCTATGCCCAGAGCCAAACAATCAGAATATTTGTTTTATAGTTTCCCAAAGTATGTGGATTTTGTCTTTGTTGAATTTCAAGCTTCAAGTCTAAGTTCAGCTGAAACTTTCATTGCCGGCACCTCCAGGAAGCCCTGAGGATAGAATTTACAGCTCTGTGGCTTGTTCATCTTGGCTCACCATGGGCTGACATGTAAAGGAAACTGGACTGAAGATCTGTCTTGGGATGTTCTGGTCTAACTTCTGTTGTCTATGAATGACTTGGATCTAATTACACATACCTATGAGGTTTGTACTATTTGAACCGACAGTCTAAATTGATCCAATGAACTGAAAGACTGTCAAAACTCCAGCATGTTTTGTGTTAAAGACAGATCACTCCACGAAGGAAAAAGGAGACAGGATGCTTAGCACACCCTGAGGTCTGAAATTCCTACCTCTGCTTGCCAAGTGTGCTGGTGTCTGCCTTTCTATCATCCCAGAATCTGGGTCCAGCAGAACAACAGTGTGACCACAGGTCTGCGGGATCTCGGGGCTAGAAGGGACTTTGGAGGTAACCTAATGCCAGGCTTCCTTTCACAAAGGAGGAAACTGAGACCTACTGCATTTAAATGACACTTCGTTCATGCAGATATGATTCCATTTGAGTTTAAAGGGTGAAATTAACAAAAGGATAATTTGTCATGTCACAGTCATTAGCAATCTCTGACTTCAGGAGCTCTGGAAAGATTTCTAAGTTCTTTTGCAGCTGCTTTGGTCTTTGAAACTTGTTGAAATTACATAAAACATATTACGCCTGAAAAATTTGTATTTATGACTATTTCTTTTTCTGTGGTTTTCATCAAGAGCCGCTAAAGGGTTTCTCCTCTTCATCACTTAAGTGCAATCCAGCAATTCTTACATCCGATAAACTGCAAAATGCAGGGTCTAGGATTCTCGAAGCTACTGTCTGGTACCTCTTTAATAATATTTCTTTAAGTGTAATTGAAGTTAAATCTATTAGTTCCTTTACCAACCACAGTCTGCTCTAAAATGATGTATTTTAGCTTCTGCGTGTCCCACGATCCCTCCTCTTGCTTCCCTACACACAAACCTACACATATATGCCCACAAACTCTCCAATTTTTTTTCCACCAAAGGGAGCCCCCAAAATCATTAGGCTGGAAGAAATATTTATGATATGCGATTAAATATTTATCATAACAATGGAATTTATCCTCAAACTCCAAAGTATTCCTTCATTTTGACTTCCTTTCCATTCTTAGGAAAGGTTTCTCAGTATTAGAAGGGCTTGACTTGCTGGGCGCCCAAGTGGCGCAGCCAGCCACATGTCTGACTCTTGGTTTCAGCTCAGGTCCTCATTTCAGGATCCTGAGATCAAGCCCCACGTCGGGCTCCGCACTCAGCACGGAGTCTGCTAAAGTTGGTCTCTCGCTCTGCCCCTCCCTGCTGTGCGCTTGCTCCCACAGGTAATCTCCCTCTCTCGCTCTCTCCCTCTCTAAAATAAATAAAGGTGTCCCTAACTTGCCATCATAATGAATACTACTATGTTATAGTGTCCTCTTATGAAAGGACTTTGTCACAAAAATTCTGTCAAAAAACTACAAAAATGTGGTTCAAGAAGACAGGACTTACACATAAATATCCAAATTTCTAGCTTCCTCATAGCGAACTAGCTAATGAAGGGGGCTCTGAGCCCCGTAACGGAAGGTCGCAAACATTCTCTCTCTCTTCCATCCCATCATTTCCTGTGACTCTTCCCAGCTAAGAAACGTATTTGCTCTTCTTCGTTATATCTGTTTGGAGGCGGAGTTGGCTTTCCTTAGAGGTAACCTGACCTTTCTGAGGTGGCAGGTGAAGAGCTAAAGAATTAGCAGCAGTTTGTCTCTGCCTCTGAGAGCACACGTGGGATTGCCCCCACCCCCACTCCTTTCCTCCTTCATCTCAATTCAGAGGACACAGTCAGACCGATCAGGGCGTTTCCCTAGTGTTCCTTCATTCAAGTGCACTCACACTAGTCTTCCCAGGGATGAAACCTATGGCCCTGGAATCACTCATTCACTTGAATGTAGAAAGTATGAATCAGCCTTTCCCCCCGCCGTAGAAGGCAGCATGGAACCTACCACTGATGCCCCGACATGATCTCTCCCAATTTCTCCCACTAGCTAGGATCTTCCCTCCCGCTCACTCCTATGTCTCTATCTTTTACCAATAAAGTTGATAAAAAAAAAATTAAGCTAAAAACAAAGCCAAAACCATTGCTCTTGTATGAAGGGCAAGCATGCGTAATAATGCGTTTCTCTAGGCGAGCTCGGGCGGGTCGACGCTCGCCCATCTTCATGCGCAGCTCCTGTGCCAGGAGCACAAGTCTGTGAGCTGGCTGGCTGGGGTTAGGGTACAGTCAGCCTGTGATTACAGAGTGGAAAATGGCCAATTGGTTCTCACTGAGAAACAGGACATCCACGGTCTTCCTGGCACATGCGTTAAATCAACAGAGTTAAACGGCCCTACTCAGTTATATCCAGCCTTTGTGAACTCAGCGCCCCGCGCCCCTCTTCCAGCACGCCTTGGCTCTTATGCCAGAATCTGGACCAGTTGTGAAGTGGGAACCAGTGACTCTGGGGACACAAGTGACCAAGGTGAGATGTTGGCAAGCATCATTCAGACCTTAAATTTGACACGAAGTCAAAAGGGGAGACTTCTAAGAGGAGAATTTTCTTTTTCCTCCCCAACAGAGATCACGGGGTCTGAATGAACTGAATCGAAATAGAGCCAGTTTTCAAGCACCCACGGGCGAGCTTTTACGATTTTTCTCTGGCAATTCACAAACCACTGGATACGTAAATGCTGTACTAAAAGGAATTGAAGCCTGTCAGGTTAATTACACAATATTAGGTACGAAAACAAACAGTGCAACACAAAACATAGCTACATCATTATTTGCAGTAAATGTTAACTCTAAATAAGTGCAACCTGTCCATAAATGCTTGCTATAAACTAATTAAAAAAATAAAATTTGATGGATAAACATGAAAAAAAAATTCTCACTGAGAATTTTTTTTTTAAATATCAGCACTCATTTAGAGTTTGGGATTTGTGAAAGAAAGCTTTAAAAGGAGCAAACCTGATTGGCTGTGGCTGTTGCTGCGAAGGGGACACTTGTTGCAGGAGTTGTTGCTGCAGAGACAGTGGCTGACGTAGCGCTGTGCATCATGGGTACTTTCAGGAGGGGAACCATGGGAGCAATGAACAGGAGGGTGTAGCATTATGGTAATAGAAGTGGTATTTTGGCATGGTGAATATCAGAGCAGCAAGCCATCATGGGTTAAACCAGCAGATGGCATGCAATCACAATGCAAAGCAAGGAAGCATGGGAGAGAAATAAAAAAGGGAAAATAGCTTATTACAAGTACAATTAAAGGAAGTTTTAAAACATAATCAGTGATTCCCAGAAAGGCCAAAGCAGACTACTTTGGTTGATGTATTTATTGACATTTTTACTTATGATAATTTATCATTCCCAATTTGGAGCCTATGGTAGTAGGTACTAATAGGTTTCTTCCAAAAATGTGAACTGTAACGTCCAAAGAAGTAAGACTATGGGATACTCGGCTTTTGTCATTCTAAAACATCCAAGGCTCAACACGTAGGCCTAATTTGGGGTAGGATGGTCTCTGGAATTAACTGCGGTTCAATTGAACATTGTGTCAATCAGGGACCGCTTTTTTTGAACTGAAATTGCTGGAGGTTGGGGTTTATCCTGGATTAATAAACAGTAGAGCAAAAATCATGGCCTTGACATAAATTCTAACGTAGTTACTGCAAAATAGCCAGGAAAATTTGGCCGATGTTTATTTCTCTTTATTCTAAATGGAACACATCCATACGTCCTAAAGACAGACTTTTGTACCAAGGCACTGGATGTGTAGAGATACTGATATGGTATTAAAATTTAACATCTAAGGCGGGGTGGGGGGCTACGGTCAAAATAATCACCACAAATAAATTGACACTTATAATTAAAAAGGATGCTGAAACAAGGCAATTCAGACAGTTGTTTTCAAAATACATCCATTTATAATTTTAAAAAATAAATACTTCTGGGAAACTCTGATAACTCTAACACACAGCAAAGAGGAGATAAAGGCACACCACTATGAAACTTTAAAACATTGATGAAATTAGCCTGCCTTTCTGATAAAGTCAGCTTTTTTTTTCCTCTTACACTAAACCGTATAAACTCTAAAGAGAAACAAAATACAGATCATTAAAAAGCAGTACTTGTGGTTTTATGTCTGGCAGTGGCTGTTCTAGCACAGTGGTTATTCTGGTCACATTAAAACGATTATTTTCTTAAATAATACAAAAGTACATCTTAAAAAAACCTATACATTAACTCTAAAGCCAAATAAAGCCTTCAGAGCTACCATCGCCTAAAGCATTTCTACCATCTCTGAAATAAATTTCAAGCAAGTGAAGGTACTGTACATAATAGAAAAATACAAATAAAAAAAGGTTGAAACCTACCAATACTGGTAGCGGGAGTCATGCACAAAACTGACCCTGCGTGTCATGCAATGGCAGGTGGAAAAAGTGAATAAAGGGAAAGAAACAGGTTAGCGGTTTAGAGTTAACATTCAAAGTGAGATTGAAGCACAACCAGAAATCAGTAGGGTTAGTTAATACAGTCCTTAGAGTTATTCACGTTTTTAGTATAGAGACAAATATCTCTGACTTGTTGGAAGCCAATATTACTCAAAGCTCACTCCTTTGATACTTTTCACTCTTTTTACTTGGCTCCATCGACATGATTCTTCTAAAGAATGGCATGTGACAATGTCGAGAGTGTCCTTCCTCTAAGACCTCCAAGTATCGTACAGACCTCATCGAGGTAAACCTCCAAGGTAGGAAGTGGGTATTTTACAGATGAAAAATCTGAGGCACAGTAACTACTCCAAGGTCATGCATAGTGGGGACCTAGGGTAAGGCTGGAAATAGAATTCTACTCCTAAATCCAGGTCAGGGTTTGTATTCGTTGGATTACACTGACCTTATTGCATTAAACATGTGTTTGCTTGTTTGGTTGTTTCGTGTTAAAAACAATGTGAAAGTCAAAACAGTAGCTAAGACTCTGTATCCTCTAAATCAAAGCCTCACGGGTCAGGTGACTTTTAGATGATTGCCTGGAAGCCCTATAGCACAGGGAGGGAGACTGATGTTCTTGTGACAGAACGACCCGGCTGTGTACATGATCTGTTTTCATCACAATAAAGGAGCCTAAAGAGCGTAGAGGCAAAACCGTGCAGAGCTGGGGCAGACTTAGGACTGGGCCTAGCGACTGTGTTATGGCGGCTGTTGGGTGAACCCTGAGGGAGATCTTTGGCAAAACTCCTAGGAAATCTCAGGTTGGTGTCGAAGTGGCAGGGAGAGGGAGGAAGAATTCAGTCCCTCCGGGGAAGAGCTGCCTTCCCTGTGGCGGCCAATTTAATGTACGTGAATCTGTAAACTCTGACCCTGAAGAGAAATGTATGTGGTAAAGCACTGAAAAACGGAATTATCTACTTCTGGTTCAGTTCTTTAGGCTAAAAATCAAGGTACTCTGAGGATTACATACCTGAAGATGGGGTATCATGGAGGTGACAGAGGATTCGTTTTTAATGAATGAATGAAAAGTCTCTGTAACAAATGGGTGAACCCGCTTCGGGTTTTAGAACTGCCCTCTGAGATACCAGGTGAAGAATGTGAGAGGCGTAGACCTGTGTTCTCTCTGCCGCACTGTCCACACCTGAGAGGTACTTTCTGCCTGATCTGTATTTGGGTCAGGCTAAGTTAACCAGTCAGGGACAGAGGCTATTTATTAATGGATTCTTCAGCAAACATGTGCTAATGAATCCTTTACACGCACACACACACTCCTCAAAATCCTTCTCTTTCTCCAGCCCTATCTTTCTAATCTTCATAAACAAACGTCTGGACAGTCGCCTGCTCATAAATTTTCACTTCCTTGATCCACACGCTCTTCAACCTTCTCCAAGTTGACTTCCATATTCAGCTCTCTCCTCCAACTGCTGATGTCCTCAAGAACTCCCTCTTTCTGCAGTCAGTAGGATCTCTTCCGTCTCCATCTAATGCGAATTTGCTAACATTTAGCACTTGGCCACTCCCTCCATAATAAACCACACTTTTCCCCTTGGATTTTCTAATAGCACCCCACCCCGTTCTCCCCTCCCCCATGCACAGACACACACACAGTCTACATCTTACATGCTAGAGCTTTTCAGGACTCAGTTCTGCTTCCTTTTCATCTACTCTGCGCTTTTTCTGGGCCTATCATTCAATCCAGCATTTAAATACTATCGATAAGCTCAAAGCTTCCAAATTTATGCATCTACCTTCCCTCTTGAAGTTCCCTGCTCCGGCTCACCAATAAGCCGAAACAATCCTCTTTCTAAAATGAATCTTATATTGGTCTGTCTGTACATCTCCACTGCCACTCTTCAGGTCCTGATCGCCATTATCTCTAGGCTGGGCCATGTCGTGATGTCCGAACTGGTCTTGCCGCTCGCTTTTCCGTCCCCTGCCTACTCTCCTCCACTCTTCACCTTTCTAAATACAGGTCTGTTCACTTCTCTGCTGGAAATGATTCACTGCTTTTTCACTGCGCTTAGGATAAAGACCCCCTATGGTTCACTCTCTGACTATCTCCCCAGCTCCCTTCCAAACGCTTCTCTGAGGGCGGGCACCGTGACCCAGGCAGATTAGCTTTTCATTTCTTTGAACTGAACACATCACACTTTTGTCCTACTTTTGGGCTTCCCACAAGCTGTCCCCTGCGCCTGGAATAATCTTCGTCCCACTCTTTTCATCTTCTGGTCTCAAGGTCCGTATCAATTCTTTAGAAAAACCACTCCATTGTTCTTCTACCCATCTCCATCTGCCATTTATATCAGTTTATTATTTTCAAGCTTACTGAACTCTACTCTTCCAGTCGTTGGCCTTATAAAGCATTTAAGTTATATATTTATACTGACATTTACTGGACATCTCTCTTCCTCTCCTGTCAACTCTGGGAGGGCAGGACTCATGTCGGTCTAGGTTTCCGGGGCCCAGATTGAGAGGGGATCAATCGGTTGAGTGAGGGTCCTTAGTCATCAGTGAGTGTAATGGGAGCACTTGGTTCCTAAAATGTATGAAAGCATCTACCTCGTCAGTGACTTCATTTTAAAGAAAACCGTGGCTGGGTTCAAAGTCATCCCTATACAAATTCTGCTATTCTCTTGCATTCTAGTGTGTTGAGGGGGCGGGGAGGGGGTGCGGTTCTTTCCTGTGTCATGGCTGCGTATGTCCCTGGGTTGCAAACCACCATCACCAGCCTCTGTAGCCACGCTGACCTGGGACTGAACAAGTGACTTTTGCTTCAGTTCAGGATGTGGTTGAAATGCTTGACCAAATTCATGTGATGAGCCCCTCACCCACCGTGGTCTGAAAGTGATAAAAATATTAGAAATGCATAGCTTTGGCTGTGCATGGCTTTCTGACTCAGTGTCAGATTCTGCTCCCTGTCTTTTCTGCTCTGCACCCTCTTCCTACTCCTTCAGGACTTTGCTCTGCAGCTAACATGAACAGCTTGCAATCCCTCAAATACTTTCTGCCCAACTTAGGCTCTCCCCCACCGGCCTGGGATGCTTTTCTGCCACTGCTAAAAATCTTCCTTTCCAAGTCCTAAGCAAATTTCTTCTCCTTCGAACAGTCGCTTCTTTCTCAATTTCCCTTGTCCCCATCACCCACTGCACCTGCTGACGGCCTGAACACTCTGCCTTTCTCTGCACTCTCAAATAGCTTTGCAAGTGGCCCAAGGGGCCCTTAACGCTCAGCACTGTATTGGTTTTTCCTAGTTCTGAACTCCTTTGTATTCTCATTACTGGGTCTGGAAGTCAGAACTTACTCTGTGTTCAGGAACTGTTTGCCCTATTAAGGGGGGGCATAAATTTTGCTATCATTGTACAGGACCAGTTTCCACCAAACACGGACAAATCTTTCACCAAGGTGTGTGATAGAAAACCTTATGTAAACTTATGATTTCGGATCATTAGGCAATAATTATACTAGCGCTTTTCCTTGCTTTACTTATGCTGTGCACGCAAGATAATGAAATAAATCAAAGAGGGACTCAGTGGGTCTTTCTGTTCTGAGCAGCTGAAGCATTCCGTTAAGGCACTAATTCTATCCACAGAAACTTCTCAACTGTTCTCTGCTGCGGTTGCACAAATATTTCAACTCTTGAGTCTGTGAGTCAGGATTCTTTGCATATTTCCTCGCATTATGTATTCACCCTGCAGCACAGACACACGGCCTCAGTTTTCCCATCTGCAAAATGCAAACAGTCATGCCTGCCACTGGCAGAACTATCTTGAAGAATAACGAGACAATGCCTATAAGAACACTTACAGTAACATGATAAACCTGTCAGAGAAATGCCGAGAATTATTACCCTGCTGTTTCTGTGAGTGTGTGTGGTTTCTGCCACTGGCCTAATGCAGCGAAGAGAAAGTATTAACTCCTGGATTAAAATAATCCCTATCAAAAATGGAGACAAGGAAAAGTCTCACCCACTACAAACGTGCTAGGGCATCAGCCAAGGTGATAATTATATAAGCATGGTTTTGGAGAAGAATCCCATATTTTGAAGAGTGTTTTATATTCCTATCTCCACATCCCGGAGGCTGAATTCCTAAAATCCAAATTCACATGGTGTCAATGTATGATATCGTATATGATATATGATATTCATATATCATATACGATATCATATACCGTATGATGGCAAAACTCCACTGTGTGGAAGAGACGGCAGGTGGACTGACTGTGAGGCTCACGTCCCACGGTCTGCAAATACTGACCCCTTATGTCATACACCTGCAACGAATTCAATGTGATATACTAATTATACCTCAGTGCAAAAAAAAAGAAGGAAAAATTAGGGATCTTAAAAAAAACAACCCCCAGATTTTCACTATGAATGGCCTTTCAGAAAAGGGTAACCTCCAGGAGTATGTAAGATGCTCCGTGTTTCATATATATGATCATTGTTGACAGAAAGTACTTACAGAAAAATCAAAACCTGTCAGTTTAAAAATAATGGGCCCATCTTCTACCAAATTGCAAAAATGATTTTTGAACATCGTTACTTAATTTGCAGAGATTTAAGACAACGGTGATTAACAATGAATGATTATAGTCATTACTGTTTTAAAATTGAGTTGAAAATGTGGTTTATGAGTAAGAAAGCCCAAAATAAAACTATAGCCAAAACAAACACTGAGATTTCTGTTGGGGATTTAAATGGGGGAACGATTAAGCTAACTTCTTTTTGATTAAATTGTTTTCTCTTTCATCATTTAAGAAAAACATGGGAAAACTTCTTAGAAGCTGAAATACCGTTTCAAAGCACGATAGCCATGTAGCTGTTCACTATGATACTGATATCATGTTACAGATGGAAACACTTATAATTCATGGAATGAAGTAGGCTAGAACCCACTTTTGGGCTCCCAAAGTCCACACAACCCTGGGCTGCCGGACAAACTGGGACAGTTTTTTAAAGGATCCAGCAGGGGGCAGAAGTGCACAACCACAGCAGCCCATACAGCCTCCCGGTCCTAGATGCAATCATTTCATCAAAAATAATCAGGTCATTTAAAACAAGATGGGATTGGGAGGGAGACAAACCATAAGTGACTCTTAATCTCACAAAACAAACTGAGGGTTGCTGGGGGGAGGGGGTTTGGGAGAAGGGGGTGGGATTATGGACATTGGGGAGGGTATGTGCTTTGGTGAGTGCTGTGAAGTGTGTAAACCTGGTGATTCACAGACCTGTACCCCTGGGGATAAAAATATATGTTTATAAAAAATAAAAAATTAAAAAAAAAAAAAGAGTCTAACTTGCAGAATTCCCTCTGCAGTATCCAATGATTCATCTTGATGGGTTAGATGTGATTAAGACCAATTACTAAGTGGAATGACCTGTTAATGGTTAGCATTTGGTAAAATATTTTGCTGGCTAAATACAACTTTTTTGCAACTAAAAAAAAAAAAAAATCAGGTCATGGCATAAGGGATGTTTATCCATTCTTGCTTTGAAAGTCTTTAAATGGTTTCCAGGTGAAAGATTTTTAAATGAGGATTGCTACAGTGATTTAACAGAGCTGCCATTATTGGACTGAAGTGTTAAAAATGAGTTAGAGGCCTTCAGACTTTCACACAACTTAGGTCCGAGGTTTCAAAGGCATTGCCAGGAAATGGTAGTGAAACTGCTACCCAATCTCCAGAAACACATTTGTCCTTTGATGCTTAACCCCTCGGTACATTCCTCCCACATTCTTTTCTCCTAAGATATCTAGTGATGAGGTTTATGAAGTAAGACACTCAAGGAAATCATAGAAGACCTCGAGGTAAGTTAACCCACTAGAAATTATTTTACAAACATGTTACATCCAGTGGATTACAAGTACAAGTCCTGCGGTGCTATAAACCTGCTCTGAAATGTCACTGGCTAAGGCTGTAATCCACCAGGAGGGAAGCCCAGTTAAGCACTGACATAGAGAGTCACCCTACAGGTCTGTAAGTCTCCTTAAGAGAAGAGCAGAAGTGAAATATGAAAACTAAACACTAAGAACAATTTGCTTGCATGACTTATATGTTTACTATAATAAATATCATTAATAGGTTGATCACTGTTTTCAAAGTATAGTTTTTATACAAAAACACCACAGAAAAATTTCTTCTACTCCCTCCTATATTAATTCCTAATAGGCTACAGGATTTAAAGAGAAGGATAATAGACCTGAAAATTCCAACCACGTGGATTAGGACCAACAAGCTCTTTGTGATAAAATTGTTGTTCATCTGTATTTACCTTCGAGTCACTCTCAAGGGGTGACAATTTGGACTTCAAAACTAAGAACTGAATGGACAGTCTCCTCACAAAAGCCCAAGTCATTCTCTGGTTCTTTATTTTTTGAATACTAGGAAATTTTATTTATTTTGAGACTATCGTCCTGCTTCTCATGCAGACCAAGGAAGTCAAAACCATGATCCATTTAAGGTGACTCTGTGTTAGATGGTGTACGTAGGTCTGTGGTCGGGGAGGTGGGTGAAAAATGGGGGAGGGTTATCATGCATTATGCCTTTGTTTCTTCACTTCTATCTGCTGGTTTATAAGTCTGCCAAGCTCTACGGAGGACTCTGTGATGCCACGTGTGGAAGCTGGGTAGTGCCATGTCATGGGACGTTGGCTGGACTGGTCACAGGGACACTAGGTGCCGGCTCTTTGTGCCACCTTGGGAAGTCACCTCCCACTTAGGGGGCCTCAGTTTTGTCATCTGTAAAACAATCGCCTGCCTGAGGAGATCATGAAGAATCCTCTAAGCTTCAAGATTCTGTGATTAACAGAATTCGTCTCTTAGTGGAATGATGCAGTTAATGGACCTTAGCAGTTACTGTTATCAGGCATTGGCTTAGAAACCGAGGATACGAGCTCTATCTACTTGTGCGCTTGGTGAAGTTGAGAAGGATGGCGAAAGAGAGAGGATGAATGTCAAATATGAATAGAGGATTGCTTTAATTTGAATAGCCTTGTCTTTTTTTTTCTTTTAGTGCTCGGAACAGGAATAGAAAAAAAAAACAGGTTAGTACTTACTGCAATTACTATTTTTAGGTCATTCAGGGTTAAAGACAAATCTCAATGGTCACACAGAAAAGGTCTCGTTGACATAAACGATTTTACACAGCATGTGTAAATGCGAGAAACCAAAAGGCCTCCCTGCTCCCTGCCTCTCACGGGTTCGGCCTGTCACTGGACTCTACAAAATATTTGGCTGTAGGAGCCGAGCAGCCTTTCGCTCGCATTCCGAGCACAGTACAACTAGCTCGATAGCTTAGGACAATGACGAGTCTCAGGCTGTACTGACTGTACCTTTCCAAGCAAACTAGATGCCACCGAACAGCTTAAAGGAATGAGAAGGAAGCACATGACCGGAAGGGCACACGGACACGGACTTGGAACTGTCGGGGCACGCACCTGTCGGGATAAACGCCGCGTGCTGCTGCAGCTGCGCACTGGTGAGAGCCTGCTGGTAGTGCAAGACGCTGGGGTTGAAGACCGTGCTGGCACCGTTGCTTTTTTCAAGTGCTTGTCTCTTTGGTAAGGGATGAAGAGCACCAGGAGGAAAGGCCTAGAGGCAGAGAATGGGATAAGACATGTATAACTCAAAGTAACCACACCTCCAGGGTCCGCAGAGATCATCAACTACGACATTCTTTTTCAAAATGACAGCTAAGGAGATGCCTGTGCCATGCACCTTAATTTAAACAGCGGCAATGTCGGGTGAGTGAGGATTCGTTATTGGAGAGCGAAAGCATGATTTCTGTAACCCAAAACGGTGGCATCTCAACTAAGGAAAAGAAAAACTATCAAGCAACACCAACAAAATAAATAAATAAATAAAGGGAAAAAAAAATTTTAAAATGTTTTCAGCTTTTAAAATGAGTTAAACTACTCTAAGGGATGGGGGGAGAAGCATTTGTGTTATCATTAATACCTATTCTCTTCGGTAACTAAACAGCAATTGCTTGGATTTAGAGGTTAATAAGAATTATAAGGAACATTTTCCGAGGCAAGTAATATAAATTTGCTTCACTCTTTTGGAAAAGGTATTAAAATTTGTTAGGAATAATTTATTTCACATATTACATATGGAAATGAGATGGCTAAACACCTGATTGAATTTTCTCCATTAATCAATAATAATGATTGTCTGCAACCAATTTTACAAGTAATACAAATCTCAGATGGTTCTCTGAAAAGCTACATGCAAAGCGAAAGGTGAAAGGTCAAAGTACCAGGTCTACAGATGCTTCGAGAGGTCGCTTCATTGCTTTGGCAGTCGACTGAGTCTTTTAATAACAGGCAGCGAGCACATGATGGCAGTGGGCCAATGGGATTCAAGCGAATTAACATACAGGTAAACAGCAAGCAGAGGTGCATCATGGGAACGGCATTGCATTGTGGATAGGTGAGAAGGAAAAAAATATTCTGAATGCAATATACAACGTACAAAACACTAGGCATGCACAACAACAAAAATGTTCTCTAAAGAAATGAATATTACACCTTAAATTAGTATCGAAGCAAAAATGCATCTACTATACCTTAGTTAAAAGCATATAAGAGAGTAAAATATAGATGTTTGAAATTCAGGAAAGTTAATTAAAACAGCAGCTTGCATACACACCATAAGCATTTTTTATATTGCTTCAGAAAAAAATGCAAAACTTTCGAGGGCCATAGGACTGAAGAACTTCTGATAAGTTAGTTTTCGAATGTAAAGTAATGAATGCACTAAGTATAAGATCCGAGTCAAAAATAAAAGATATTTTTTTCAAATTCTGTAAAAATAATTTTTAAGGAAGACCTAGCCTAACAAAATGAAGTGGCAAACTGAGACAAGAAATTCAGGCAAAAAAATATTCAAACACAAGATTATTGAGGCAAAACTGTTTGGGTTTGGATCTTAATTTTTTGTCTGAATCGTGTGGATAATTGTCTCAATTCTTCTCTTCAGTCTGCTAGCATGAATCTGGCAATGAGGGAGCAGGTTCCAAACTTGGGTTTTGAATTTGAATAGTAAGTTTCTCAAATTTCCCATTCTCGATTCATTGTACTATTTCTACCGACTAACTTATCATCCATTCTGTTTTCCACTACATATGAAATTGTAATTCAATTTATCTCAATCAACTTACCGGATTACATTAAGAAAATACCATTGAAAAAGGTATTTTGTGTTCTCGGTTATCAGAATCATTTATACTTAATAATTCTGTGTGTACTTTGAGTTATAATCAGTGACCAACCCAGTTAATGAGAAGTGGAACTCTCGGCTAGAACAGCAGCTAAAAATAGCAAATAGCTAAAAAATAATAACAATAATAATAAAATAAAAAAGTAGAAAAGAACTGCTTGAAATACTAGATGGAAAATAATATTTTTATAACATACTTTGGGGCAGATAGTCTCATTTAAACAGCTGAAATTATAACAAAGATTGACTGAATCTTCACCACAATGAAACAATTTTCCTAATCCTTGATAATTGCTGTAAAAGATGGAAAAATTCTATGATGGAATTCTGTGAAAAAAAAAAAATCAAAGGAATAGCTCCAATGCAAATAAAAAATGAAATACCCCTTTTCTATGTGTAGCACAATAGGTAAATCCCTAAGGTTTGTGTAATCAATACAAATTGTGATATTCTAAGGTTCTGAGTTGGAACTACAGCATCTGACATAAAGTGGGACAGTACTAAACTCTCAGAATGGGAAACGATGACATTTTCCTTTGCAAATCAAGGGCTTTTCATCATTACTTGATGATTCAGGATCAAAAGTACAGAGCTGACAGGAGGTAAGTTAAAGATGGGGGGCAGGGTGGGTAGAAATAAAGTGGGTAGGGCAAGGATTGAAGGCAGAGAAGAGATTTAGAACAGCCAACAGAGACAAGTTTCGGAAGCATCTTGAGAGAGGCCATCAACTAATATGAAATCAGTGTTCTGAAAGTAGGGTCACAACGTTTCTAAAACCCAGAGAGCTCCACAATAAGAAAGCTTATTTGTACGGGACAGTCTTTCTTCAGATAGAAGTTCCCCATTACGTGACTCCCATGACCCCATGTTCATTTAAAATCTTTGGTTGCTCTAGAGTTTTTAGATTGCTAAAGAATGCAATTCTTTAAGCTTAAATTAATTTGTGCTAACTATATAAGACTGGGCAGCCTGTTCTCCCAGAGTGCATTGAGAACACCAACCCGGAATCATTTTGGCCTCAACCTTCTAGAACTGAGTTCTCTTCTCTTTTCCAGTTCTGGGGAGTTTGAGAGCCAAAGCTGCTGTTGGGTTGATTTTGTCTGCTGTGCTAACTGGAAGACTGAGTATGTCTCCAAAGGCTGGTATTTATGAACAAAATTTCAACTTAACAACGCATCACTTAATGAAGTCTCTGAGTAGGAAAAGAAATATTAAATATTTCTCCCTAGGATAATCACCTGGAAGGTTAATATTCTTTTTTTTTTTTTTTTCTTGATCTTAGGTTGATGAAACTTAATGTCCACAGAAATTAGAATAATCTAGAAATGTGAAAAAACTGAGAGCTTTCAGCTGAGCTGGACAGCAACAGCATCTCCTTTTCTCCCACTGCATAGCGTGGGTTATCTTTACTAGATGCATATGTCGGGTCTTTTCAAGGAAACGCTAAGGTTCTGGAGGCTTGAATATACCTATCAGTATCTTGCACACCTCATGCTTTAAAGCACATGTGTAGAGTGTATTTTTCAAAAAATCTGGGTGGATTAATAATCACATTATAATATGGTTTTGGGGCGCCTGGGTGGCTCAGTGGGTTAAGTCTCTGCCTTCGGCTCAGGTCATGATCTCAGGGTCCCGGAATCACATCCCACACCGGGCTCTCTGCTCGGCAGGGAGCCTGCTTCCTTCTCTCTCCTCTCTGCCTACTTGCGATCTGTCTGTCAAGTAAACAAATAAAATCTTTAAAAAAATGATTTAAAAAATATGGTTTTGTAGTACACAGACATTCTGATCTAGCAGATATCTTTGGCATAGCTATAGAGAAAGAGGTTCTCTTTAGTTGAGCCTCTACTCTGTGTCAGTCACATGACATCCATTCTTGCTGGCCTCACCAACATTTTGGATGCCCTGCCCTCTCTGCACCCCCTGAAGTTTTATGTACAAGCAGCCATACTAAAAGCCATGTCCTTTCTCTGAGTTAAAGGACAATCCAATTGCCAGTCAAGGCATGCCAATCAAGGGCCCATGCTGGGCATTAGGAGCAAAGACCAAATCTGAGGAAGTCAGAAAACCCTAACGACAGTGATCAGAGCTGCCATTTTGATGCGGAAGAAAGGGATGTGGACACATAGGATGGAATTCAGAATTCCTTTATATGTTTTCTTGGACAGTTGAAATTTCTCTAGCTGATGGCAGCTGGTCCTGTTTCCTTTTACAAAATAGGAATCTGTGTAGCCCCATTTGGAGTGTGTGAAGAAAGACTGCTTGCTTGAAGATCAGATACCCTTTGTGTGAAAATTACCAAAGAGAAGCTCTGTCTGGCTTATTTTCGCATTAAAAAAAAATCTGGTGAGGATGATGCTCAGGTTTTAAGATGTATTGTGAAAGAATCGGGCTCTAAAGGAAATAAATGTCTCCTTTTCTGGAATCAAAGCTTTAAGTGCGTTTTCAGGGTCCAATTAATCAAAAGAAGGGGAAATCCCTGGACAATAATACAAACTGCATTACAGAAATTCTTTGTGTTGGGAGATGGAGCCCAGGTGAATGGAATACTAATATCTTCTGACGGCAATCATCACTCCCATTTGTTCTTTTAAATAAGGAAATAAGAGGGATCTTTCAGTGTATTGAGTAATCTTGCCGCTGGAGCAGGAATACTTCGACTTTATCCAGCTGCATTGAGGCTGGTTCAAATGAGCCTCTTGCTTCAACTAAAAAGACATGACAGATTCAGTAATTTTCATGTCATTGTCAGAAAGAAGCTGGCTTTTGTCCTGAAACTATATTCCTTTGGGTTGTCTCTGAGGATGTTGGAAGATCCCCTGAAATATCAGAACTCCAAATTTGGGCACAGTATGACAGTCCCGGGAACTATGGTAACTAAATATCCTGACATCCACGGCAGTAACCTCCGCGCACCTTGACGAGTATGATGTGCCAGTGTGTGGAAGGGCACCAGGCAGGGCACGCAGAGGGGTACAGGCTGGGTCTTCGAATATATCAGGTTGAGGAATGACATGTTGGGGTCAATGGTCATTTCTTCTCTTCTCCCTGTCACCCACCACTGACCTTTATGGGCTGCTCTGTTCCTTTGGTGACTGAAGTGTATACTGATCGTGGATGTTCCTCTGGGTGCTTCTCATAAACCAGCAGATACAATCAAGGCACAGAGAAAATCAGGGCTCAGTTCTCCGGTCACGATTAGTACCAGCAGTTTGTTGTGGCAACAGGTATTTGAGGTATAGGAACTAATTTTTTTTTATACCCTCAGAATCTCATCTCCTACCCCAGTGACCAGCGCTGGCTATTGTGAACCAGACTGAGCCAATCATGGCATGATATTTTTCTAATCATGAGGACAGCCACCAGAATAATCTTTTTTTTTTTTTTCAGAATAATCTTTAACTGCTCTTTAGTTGTTTGTTTGTTTGTTTTTTCTCATTAGAACGGCTGTAGAAGATGCTATTTTCCTCTCCTGTCAGAAAACAGAAGAATGTGTCCCCACAGGAGTCTAGACCCATGGTCACTGTTGCATTGAAGATAGAGCTGATATGCCAAGGGAAGCAGAAAAGAGAAAAAAAAAAAGCGAGTGAGAGATCTACTGATTTTCCAGTTTCTGGATCAGGTGCCGCTAATCTCTATTCGACTTCCCTTTGGAGAGCACCACATGAAATCTAACTTTTTAATTTAAGCTACTTCAGTTGGGTTTTTGTCTCTTGCAGCTGGAGTCCTGACTAGCCCTGGGGACATACCCTTGGTACCTAGTTATGATTTATAATGTCAGCGCAGTGGAAAAAAATGTGCCTAACAATCACCTAATTTAGGCTAGCCTAAAATAATGATTACAGCGGAAAGTTTTATTTCCTATATGATGAGGTCTTCACTAACAGGATGGTAAGACAGAGTCCACATTGGAGAAATGTACAAAAGACCTTCCTTGCTTGCTTAAAGTGTTCCTTTCTCATCAGCATTAAGTAAGAGATTTACTCCTTTGTATTCTCAATACGGGATCTGCAACCCAGAACTTACTATGTGTTCAAGTTCCACCTCCACAGCCCCCCACCCCCAGCTCTATTCCCAATTATAATCAGTTTTGCCAACTGCTCTTTTAACTACAACAAAAGAGGGAGGATTCCTCTGTATTGTAGTTAGAAGATCGCGTTTTAAAGCATATCTTTCATCTCTGAAGTCCTATCTGTTTCTTCTAAGGAAGGACTGCCCACTGGGTCCCCGCTGGACCCCATCGTGCATTTCCATCATCACCGAGGAGCACTGTTACTCTCACTTACTCAACTCCAAGCTCCTCAAGGGCAAGAAAATCTGCTTAATTTCTGGATGCTCCCCAGCAAGGGTCCAATGCATGTTAGCTTTCATCACATGTTTTGAATGAATGAATGAATGAATGAATGCACAGTGTCTATCCAATAGTATAATAGGCTTCTGATAAGCCAGCGATCTCAACTAAAGCTAATGAGCAATTCCTACAGCCTAGTGGGATGGTTCGCAAACTGTGCCGCACACTGGAATCCCATGAGCTTTTTCAGAAAAGGCCACTGCCCAGGCCACAACCAGACCAGTAAAATAAGAAACTCTGGGGGAAGGGGCCGATATTGGAACCTTTCAAGACCCTTCAGGTAATTCCAGAATACAGCCAAGTTTGAGAACCAGGGTTCTAGGCAGGTGCTTGTCCACTGTTAACGTGTATACAAAACACCTGAGGATATTTTAAAATTGGAATTCAAATCCCAAAGGGCTTGGGTAGGGCTGAGGCTCTGGGGCTGTAACAGATTCCCCAGGGATGAGGAGGAAGACGAGGAGGAGGAAATGTAGGAGGAGCGGCAGGAGGAAAACATGGAGGAGGCAGAGGAGGAACGGGAGGGAAGCGGAGGGGAGGAGGCGGTGGCAGCTGGTTTCTAAGGGACAGTACGGTGACTCAGGAGGCGGGGCTGGGTTACAGCCCCCCCCGCCCCCGCCCCCTTTTTAAAGCACCAGTCGGTAGAGCTCCGTTTTCCTCTGTTTCCAGACTTGATGTTCTGCACACAATTTCGTTTAGGGGGAGAAAGTTTGAAGGAAAGCGGGGGAAACAGAAGCGGGCTGAGCCAGTCACTGCCGGTCACCTGTTGCTGGCCGCTGCGCTCCGCGGCAGGGCTCAGCCATCCTTCCCTCGCCGGGGCGGCCCGGCCCCCCTTCCCGGGGGCTCCAGGCGGCGGCCCACCCGGAGGAGGAGGAGGAGGAGGGGGAGGAGCAGCAGCCCCGGGCGGGCTCGCTACGCGGCGGGGTGGGTGCTGGCGGCTCGCGGGGGTGCCCTGCGCCTGAGGGATTTACTTATTGTGCTGAAGAAGGGAAGGAAGGGGGGAAACAAAAACCAAACAAACCGGGGAAAACACCAACAGAACTTAGGCAGCGGAGCAGCGGGGATGGCAGCCTTCCCTAGTTCCCGGCGGGGGGAGAGCGTCGGCATCCCGCGGGGCGCCCCGCGGCTCCCCGGCCCGGCGCAGGAAGGTGCGCGGCGGGCGCGCCCCACTTACCATGACTGTGGCCGCGGCCGCGGCTGCCTGGGCGGCCACCGCCGCTTGGTTGGCTTGGTGCTGCGCAGCTTTGATTTTGGCCTGCAAGTGTGCAGGAGGGTGAAAATATTTGCATTTCTCCCTCATGCAACGCCCCTTTATGTAATCCATACAAACGGTTACGGTGTTGTCGTTTGTGTCGATCATGGTGCTGTCTGCGGGGTGTGCAAAGCGGCAGTCGGTCTCCCCCCGGGCACAGTTTCCTCGCTGGAACTCCCTGCATACCTAGGACACGGGGGCGAGAAGAGCGCGAGATGCAGAAGGAAGCCTGAGGGCCGCCGGCGCAGCCATTTATGTTTAAAAAAAAATTTTTTTTTTTAAAGGAATAAATGCTTTTCCTTTCTTTTCATGGTGGCTTTTGTGCCATTTCCATACAAAATCTGATTGTCAGGGACTCAACCAGGATCAAACTGATGAGTTTGGCTGCGCCCTCTTTTATGAAGTGAGACTCTGGATTGAGAAAATACGTCAAAAGTCTGCAGTTGGGCTAAAATCATGAAAATCAACAAGGCCTCCCTTTATCTCTGGGTAATGTGCATATCTCTGTATCTACTTTACAATAATTAGGACACAATGTATGCGTATATGTATCTATATATAGTATGGAATTTGGACATGTATGTCCATATCCAAATCTCCTCCTGTCCTGAGGACTCTGGGACACCACAGGCTTGCTGGATCACAGACCAAGCCCCTAGGGCGCGGCTGTACAACTCCAGACAGAACTGGGGGAAACAGACTTGTTCCTCTCCTGAGGATGGGCAGTGGGTGGGGTGAAACTAAATACCCCTGTTTCCCTCTAGGTCTCCCCTGCTCTACAAAGATAACTTACACTTACAGTCCTTAAGTCAGAACTATTGTACCTAAGATGCTGAAACTTGCATTTTAAGCCACTCTGTTACTGTTTTTGACAGCATAGACAGAAAGGAAAGATAAAAAGGAGAGAAATAAGTGGAGGAGAGTAGGAACAGTTTGAAGTGATGTGTTGCTGTTGCTTTTACAGTCCGTAATCCTTAGTTATCCTGAAGTCTCAGGTACTAGAATGTTCCATCCTCTAAGGATACTGGTGGATCAAAAGTTTACCATGTAAAGAAAGTTTTGTTGAGAATTTAAGGAGTATTCTGAATTCTGCCCTGAATGTCAACAACATAAGATGACATGGAAAATAAATAGACAAGATAATTATATTTATAAAATATCAGTAGCAGGGCAGAACTAATAGTAAAATTTTAAGTTATTTCCCTTTTAGGCTCTCGTTCCAAAGTCAATATGTTGAAGTGGTGGTTGGCATCCTGACCATCAGTGACGTCATACGAAGTGTCACTAACGTGACAGACGTGCCCCACGCAAGTCAAAGGGGCTTGCAAAATACAGTTTCACTGACCAGTGGCCAAGAGAGTTTGAAGGGTAAGCAGATAGGTCACAAAACTGCTCCTTCTTTCCTCCTGCTTTGGCTACAAGCCAATATTCCATCTTTAGTTCATAAAATGTACACAGTAAAAATTACTCAGCTGTTCCCATCAATTCTGAGTCAGCCTTCCTCTCTAAATGCAATCCTCCGGTCTGAGACTGCAATCGGAGGTGCAGACCGGCCATCAAACGTTTTCCAAGGGTCTCTGTGTGTGGCCAACTTCATGCCTAGTTTGAAATAAACTCTAAGCTGCCCCGCTAAAGTCACTGTCAATTATTTTTCAATGTCTTTGTCTACTAGTCCTGATGGGGAGGAGGATTTGTCCCCAACTCGGCTGATTTGATTTATTTTCTAAACCACACATTCGGAAACTGAACACTAAAGCTCCAAGGGTCCAGCAGGTGGAGCCCCAAACACTTTTGCAGACCATGAAAGGTCTGTTCTATACTCACAGGGGCTGGCTGGATCAAAACAGTACTGTTGGGAACTATACTTTTCGTTTGGGGATCCATAAACTCCAGATTGAAGCTGATATTAGGGAGCCACATTTTACTGCCCTCAAGAATTAAGTGGTAAATATTTATAATTAAAAAAAATTTTATTGGGTCAATATTTAAACAAATGCACCTTGAAATAATATTCTCCAGTGATCCAACATAAGCACAGTGAACATCCTAACTGTATATACATCACCTAACAACTCTAATGGGTAATGGCATTAAAGGAGCTTGTTGAAAAATCTACGAGAATCTTTACATACCTGTATAAAATGCTCTGTTAACTATCACAGCATATAGTATGTAAGATAAACCCTCTAACTCTGATGAAAGAGAAATGTTACCCCATAAAGGCTGGCTTGACTCATGACTTAACAGTTATGTTCTATAAATACATGACCTTGTTTTCTTGACTTTTATAGAACACTTGAACTTAAAGAAAATATCTCAATTGATAATTAAATTGGCCCAGCTTCCAGTTCCCCTGCTTACCAACAATACAGCCAGAGCTGAGATTCTGGAACATACCAATATAACCATATTAGTTCTTAAAATATTGACATATGATCATACCAAGTGGTCAACAGTCATGGTTCTACTTACTCCCACCCCTGTGCCCAAGTGTCCCCCTAGGCCTGACTGCTGGACCCCTGATTTGCTCATTCTCAGACCTTTCAAGGATCCATCAGAGGTTAATGCCTGGCACCTGGAGGCCTTCAGGAGCCATCTCTGTGGTCTACACAGTGATTGACTGATAGTTCCCTTGGTTGTTCAATATTTTGCCCCTGAACACACATTCCTGGTCAGTAAATTTTGTTTGTGCTAAGCCAATTCTTTTCCTACAGACTCATTTCCTTTATAGTCTGCCTTAAATGGAAACCATAGAATTACGAATGCAAGGCTTTTAGACAAATGTGTGTGCGCGCGTCCGTGCACATGGCTGTTTGCAAGACTGAATGAGTATCTTACAAGGGTTCACTTACATAGAAGTACACTTCTACCCCAAATGCATCTCAAACCACAAATATAATTGAAGTACCTCCAGCTTGTCAGTCCTGAGAAGTTTCTGAGTTGCAGTTGAGCCCGGGACCGTGACGGGTGGACTTCCGGGAACAATAACGGGTGTGGTGGGTAGAATTTCCGTTGGGACTAACCCAACTCCAGGGGTTACAGGTGCTAAGTAAGGAGCAAAGCTAATCGCCGTGTTTGTCCCTATGGCGGGACCTACAGGAAAAGTGGGCTGTTAAAGGAAGACAACATAGGACAAAGATTTCTTTAGAATAAAACTTTAAAAAATCACCAGCAATTCATCATAGACAAGACTCTTTGTGTGCATAAACCAGTATCTGCGAAAGCTCATTAAGCTTCCTTGTTTTGTCTTGCTTAATAAAAATGAAAGCCATATAGATCTTCTATTCCTAAAACCATACCAAAAAATCATGGGAGAACATTGTAGAAACCTAATTACAGTGAACAGGTTAAACTTTTATTTCTATGAAGGCGTTCTCAAGAAAAGAAAATACAAATTCTCGCTTTAGTTGCTCATCATTCCAAACACTGGATGTTAGGGAGTAAAACCTATGGAAGGCTGACTCCAATTCTCTCCTTTCTCCTCCAAGGCTCTCAAAAAGGGTATGAATAAAGGAAAAACCTTGAATGGCGCCTGATTTTCCAGTTGATCAAGTTTGTACATTCTCAAAAAGTGGGGATTATTTGGGGCTGTATTTTCTCAAACTCACCAGCATGTTCCCGTAGCCCATCACTAGCACACACGTATCCCAGTGTCCATAGGCAATGTTCATGGAAACCTGCTATTTCATGGTCCAGCACATCCATGTCTAGATCCAACCCTCCCTCCCTAAAAGTTTCAATGGAAGAGCATCATTTGGCCAATTTCTCAACTGGCCAATTTTTCAAATGGCCATTCAAAGTTAGTTTGGTTTCCTAGGTCAAAATCAGCACAGCCATGATAAATGCATTCCATACCTTATTCAAACTTCTCTATCCCTACACTCCTTGTCCACAGCTAAGAAGAAATACACTAAGGGGTCCATAAGATGATTATTTTTAAAAGTTCCCCCTAAAAAATACACCTCTCAGAAAGGAAATAATATAAGAGAACAAGAAGCTTTGCCTGACTCTTCTAGAACCAGTGTTAAAAACTGAAGATGTTGGGATGTGTGGGTGGCTCAGTTGGTTAAGCAACTGCCTTCAGCTCAGGTCATGATCCCAGAGTCCTGGGACTGAGTCCCGCACTGGGCTCCTAGCTCAACGGGGAGTCAGCTTCTCCCTCTGACCTTCTCCCCTCTCATGCTGTCTCCCACTTTCTCCCTCTCTCTCTCTCAAATAGAAGAAATCTTTTAAAAATATATTAAAGAGAAAACTGAGGATGCTGAAAATTTTTCTTAGAATAAATTTTACACATTGGGGCGCCTGGGTGGCTCAGTCAATTAAGCCTCTGCCTTCGGCTCAGGTCATGATCCCAGGGTCCTGGGATCGAGCCCCACACTGGGCTCTCTGCTCAGTGGGGAGCCTGCTTCCTCCTCTCTCTCTGCCTGCCTCTCTGCCTACTTGTGATCTCTGTCTGTCAAATAAATAAATAAAATCTTTTAAAAAAATAAATAAATAAATTTTACACCAAATTGTACCTGAATGGCTTTTGTTGGTTGCTTGCTTTTTTAATTAATGGATGACTTTTAACTTATTTTTAGAACCAGTGTGCAGATATTTGCAATTATGTGTTAATGCAATTTTCTAATACTGAACCATGCCATTGGCCCTGTCACTCTACTTTGCTATTTATACATTGTGAGTAACATTCTTGTTTTCTATTTATGGCTCTGAATGAGCTGTTGAACATATGGGAAAAATAACAATCTATGTTTATTAAACATATTTTTTGTTGACAGCAATAATGGAAAAATATCTCTTACGAATGCTCATGTTAGAAAACAGTGAAATATTGATAGTCTGTGCAGGGAGTTCTCAGAGAGTCTGGAAGTCTTTACCATAGTGGCTGGGGGCCACAAGAGGTGATTCTAATGGTCTGTGAGCGCTGTCGAAGCCCTCCCACGAGGGGCTCTTAGATCTTTATGGCTCAGATGTAAAATTCACTTTGGGACAGAGTTGCAACATGAGGTCTCACCATGGGAAATAGATGGTAGTTAGGAATTTTTTTCTCCAAAATTTTATATGTGTATGTTTTCCATTTTCAACCCATTTGAGCCATAATTACAGAATGTTGTGGTTTTCAGGAACTATAGCTTTTATAAGTTAGTGTTCTTGAAAGAAAGCCAAGTGATTTAAATGGTATGACTACATAATGTTAGAATTTTAAAAAGATCAACCCTGAAAGGTCATAAATCACAACAGATCAGTGATTCAAAACACTAGCTCTATCACAAATGCCTGTGGGGAATTTCTTAAAAAGAGATATGCCAGACTCAATAGGTCTAGGCAGGGGCCCCGAAATTTGCATTAAAAAAAATTTACTACATGATTTGATGTGTGGCCCAGTTTGGGCACCGCTGTCCTAGATGAATTGTGAAAGTAAGTATTAAAACACTTGTACTAAATGTGTCATTTAACCCAGAGACCAATTATCAAGGTAAACATTGAAAGAAGAGAGTCCTCCCCCCACACCCCCAGTTTTGACTTTCTGTAGCAGCAAATTCTCAACCCCTCCCCCTGTGGAGCATTTGAAGTCAGGGTCAGAGTGGTGACATAAACACAGCTTGTACCTTGACTGTCAAAAGGATGTCAGAACCTCAAAACTCATTTCCTGTAACCTTTTCATGTATCAACAAATCTATTACAATTAGGAAGATCATAATTTCCAAAAAGTATGTTACTTGTTCATCTAATGTAATGATCTAAAATGAATGCTGCAGTTTGCTTTACTCATGATAGCTCCGACACGGCTCGGAGAGAATATTATTTAAAAATAAAACCACAGATTTTAGACTGAGATTGATCTGAATTCAAATCCAGAGCTTTGCCAATTAATGTTTATCCTGGGCAGTGAGTTAACCTCCCCGGGGTTTAGTGTTCTCAACAGTAGACGGGACATAAAACTTTAAGATCGCTCAACTTAAAACCTTAAGCTCAAGAGTTGGGGCAAACTGGGTATTATTTCTCCAGCCCCTTCCCATGGTCAGAACTCCATAAACAACAGCTCTCATCAGTAGTGTAAAATCTAGCATTAATAAGGTTTTTTCCCCAAAAGGCCCACTGCTTCTAGAACAGCAATATAACCAGCATAGTAATGTGATAACAGAGGTATAAACTCTATTAATGATTAATAAATGATAGCTAATGTCTTCTCTTTTTTGAAATACAGGCTAGGAAAATATATACTTTCTTTCACGTGTAGCTGAAAGTTAAAAGTTTATAGGTCTTAGGAAGATAGAGTCAATGAGATATTTTCTCTCTCTTTAATAAGGTGTTTTTCACTGAATGAGTAAGAATTAAAGTTAAGGTCCTCTTTGGAGATGGGCACTCCATTCTTATCACGGTTGACAGTAATACCTTATGCCTCTGAAGGGTTCGCAGTGTTCAAATTTTTCTCACACACCTCGTCTTCTTTAACCTTCTCAATATCCATGAAGGGCAAGGGTGGCCGTGTGAGAACTTGCAGGTGAAAGCAGTTTAGAGTAGAGACCAAATGGATCAGGCATGGTCAATGCCGCCGAGGCAGAGTCAAGGCAAAGCACCCAGTTTGGGGCTATTTCCCTTCCTCTGCACTCCCTAGATTTTGCTGGTAATTTCTTAAAACAGAAGAGGGACAACAGCCCCCGCCCCAGCTGCGCTAATGTCTTTGAGCGTAAAGCCAGAGTGCTGGTGGGGAGCTGTGTCCGACCATCAGCCTCCTCCACATGGGAGGGGTGGGTGAGGCTGTTCCCTACAGTGGTGCCCTGGAAAAGTGGATCCCAGATCCCAGAATCAAATTAAACTCCTCCAGGAGAGTCCAGGCTGACATTATGTCCTCACGTCTGAATTCAGGGCTTAGCTGCAGCTAAGAAGAGAAGAGCAGCACTTCCAAAGGATTCTGGTCCCGGGGCACAGCAGCCCGTGCCTGGGAGCCTTGGCCCCGTGGTTTCTGCGGAAGGTCTCCCACCATGTTGTCTGAGATGGGATCCACTGGGTCCTTGATCATCTCCCAGAACTAGCTGCATCTAGAGAGGCCGGAGGACAAAGTGACGGCGTCTTCTGGACAAAAATGGCTTCTGAAATGCTG
This sequence comes from Mustela erminea, assembly GCF_009829155.1. Lineage (NCBI taxonomy): Eukaryota > Metazoa > Chordata > Mammalia > Carnivora > Mustelidae > Mustela > Mustela erminea. The sequence continues at coordinate 13,295,677 of NC_045628.1, forward strand.
GCCTTGCTATTTGTAATTGCTGTACTTCATTCCACATTCCTGTGTTTCTCTCTTCAGCTTCTCCCATGCTAGTCTTCTTTCTCAGTACATTACACCAGTAGATCTGGGTTCAAAGACTTCTCTCTCTCACACACACACGTACACACACACACATTCAGCACGTGTTCTTTGATATTTTGTAGTGGAAGGAAAGATCAGTGCTGTGTAGTAATGACTAAGTGGCCTGAGGTATTTTATGGCTCTAAAATTTAGTCAGTTGACTTTTTAAAAGAGGAGTGTGAGAGTTCATACATGTAGAAAGCTTTGACTTCAAAGGTAGGTATTCAACACTCAAACTGAAAGGCTTAAAACATGGCATCCCTTAGCCTGCTCTTTTTTCTTCTAGAAGCATCTCTGGAAGGCAGACTACTCAACGCAAGACCTTGTCCTTGAGGACTGAGTTGTATAGGCTCTTAAAACTCTATCCTAGTAAGGCTACCCATCCCCATACTTCTTTTTCTTTTCTTTTTTTTTAATTGGCATGCAACATTATATTAGTTTCAGGTGTATGATGTAACAATCGATATTTGTATATACTGAGAAATGATCACCACAGTAAGTCATTAAGATTTATCACTATATGGAGGTACAGAATTTGCCTTCCTGTGAAGAGGACATTTGAGATTTACTCTCTTAGCAACTTTCAGCTATGCGGTATTCTTAACTGTAGTCCCAAGTTGACTATTAACATCCCCATAAATTTCTTCTTCTTTTTTTTTTTTTTTTAGTAACTGGAAGATTGTACCTTATGACTCCCTCTTCCCCATTTCACCAGCCCCTTTCCCCTGCCTTTGGAAACTACCAATCTTTCTATCTGAAAGACTGATAGATTCTATCTACCTATCTCTCTATGAGCTTGGTTTTTTGTTTTGTTTTTGTTCTTTGTTTTTTGTATAAGTGAGATCATATAGTATTTGTTTTTTTCCATGTGACTTCTTTCACTTAATATAATCCCCTTGTGGTCCATTCACATAGTTGCAAATGGCAAGACTTCATTCTTATTAATGGCTGAATGATATTTCATTGTGTATATACACCACATCTTCTTTACCCATTCATCCATTGACAGACCCTTGGGTTGTTTCCAAATATTGGCTACTGTAAATAATGCTGCAACAGACATAGGGGTGCAGGTATCTTTTCAAATTAGTCTTCTCTTCTGTGGATAAATACCCATGAGTAGAACTAATAGATCATATGGTAGTTCCATTTTTAATTTTTTGAGAAACTTCTATACTGTTCTCCACAGTGACTGCACCAATTTACATTCCAATGCAATGGATTTCCTTTTCTCCATATGCTGGCCATACTTGGTACCTCTTATCTTTTTGGTAACACCATTCTAACAGATGTGAGGTGATACCTTTCTTATTTATTTGAGAGAGAGAGAGAGAGGATATGTGTGCATATGCTCAACTCGAGGGAAGAGTAGAGGGAGAGAATCTTTAAGCAGACTCCTCAGTGAGCACAGAGCTCAACAGAGGGCTCCATGTCACGACCCTGACATCATGACTTGAGCCAAAAACCAAGAGTCTGATGCTTAAACGACTGAGCGAGCCAGGTGCCTGATGTGAGGTGGTATTTTACAGTGATCTTTATTTGCATTTTCCCTGACGATGAGTGTTGTTGGCCATCTGCATGTCTGTCTTCTTTGTAAAAATGTCTATTCAGATCTTCTTCCCCTTTTTTAAAATGGGCAGAGGATTTTGTTTTCTTCTTTACTATACTGTGGTATGAATTCTTACTGTATTTTGGATGTTAACCCCTTATCAGATACATGATTTGCAAATATTTTCTCCCATCCCATAGGTTGTCTTTTCATTTTGTCGATGGTTTCTTTTGGTGGGGAGAATTTTTTAGTTGGAAGCAGTCCCACTTGTTGATTTTTGCTTTTGATGCCTTTGCTTTTATTATCAAATCCCGAAAATCATCACAGGACTGATGTCACCACCCATGTTTTCTTTTAGGAAAGGAGTTTAATGGTTTCAGATCTTACACTCAAGTATTTAATCCATTTTGAGTTAATTTTAGTGCATGGCATAAGACAGTCGTCCAGTTTCCTTCTTTTGTATGTAGCTGCTCAGTTTTCCTGCACTATTCATTGAAGAGACTTTTCCCATTATATATTCTTGGGTCCTTTACTGTAAATTAGTTGACAATATATGAGTGAATTTGTTTCTGGGCTCTCTATTCTGTTACATTGATCTAAGTATCTGTTTTTATGCCAATACTATACAGTTTTAAAAAAATTTTTTGTTAACATATAATGATTAGCCCCAGTGGTACAGGTCTGAGAATTGCCAGGTTTACACACTTCATAGTACAGTTTTGATTACAGTTTTGTAATATAGTTTGAAATCAGACAGCATGATGCCTCCAGCTTTGTTCTTCTTTCTCAAAATATTTTTTAGCTATTCAGGGTCTTTTGTGATTTCATACACATTTGATGATTATTTGTTCTAGTTCTGTGAAAAATGCCATTGTAATTTTGATGGGGATTATTTGAATCTGTAGATCACTTTGGGTACTATGGCTATTTTAACAATATTAATCCTTCCAATCCATGAGCATGGAATATCTTTCCACTTCGTTCTGTATTCTTCAATTTTTTTTCATCAATATAATTTTCAGTGCACAGACCGTTTACCTCCTTGGTTAAATTTATTCCTAGAGATTTTATTCTTTTGATGCAGTTATACATGGGATTTTTTTTCATAATTTTTCTGATTGTTCATTAATGTATAGAAAGATGACAGATTTCTTTGTTTTGATTTTGTACACTGCGATATTACTAAACTCATTTAATAATTCTAACCACTCACTTCTTTATCTTGAGTGTAGACACAAAGGCTGTGTGTTGGGTGGAAGGTGTGGTGTGTGAGGAAGGAAAGGAAAAGAATTGCTGTTATGTCCTATTAGGAATCAGGGAGAGAAAAACTGCCAGGAGGAAAAACTGAAGGGGACTTTTAAAATATGGTGAATTTGAGACAGAAGAGTTATAAGAGGAAAGAACAGTATGTGTTTTCATCCACTCAGTGAGTTATTTTTTGGTACAAACATTGTACCAGACCACCGTGTGTACACTTATTAAACTTAAACCCTAATGGGAAAGAACAAACAAAATTATGACTTATGTTTATAGATAGACAGAAAGGGGAGGCCTCCCTGGCAGTGATGGAGGTTTGTGGTGGGTCACAGAGAATGAATCTGGAGTCCTTCTGGACAAGATCAAGTTACCATGTGATGAGCAGTAGGATACTTCCAGCAAGAGCAAAAGCCCACGAGGCAAGCAAGAGCTTTGTGTGTTCACAGAACTGAAAGCCGGGTTTGGTTCCAGTGAATACAGAAAGAGTGGCCCATGATGAGGTGGTGAGCTGGTGGGGCCCAGGGCACAGACGACATTCTAGAGCACAGTCATGGTTACATGTTTACACTTTGTCTCTAACAAAATGGGAGAGCTCTAGTGGGTTTTAAGGGAGTGACATGATGCTCTTATGTGTTACAAACATTCCTCTGGTTGCTGTATGCAGAATACACTGGAGTAAAGCAAGAGTGGAAATTGACAGAGTAGAAAGGAAATATTTGAATAATGGACTGATGGAAGCTTGGGTTGGAGAAGGTAGAGAAGGAAGCCGACTTGAAAGCAGTTATGACAGGACCTGCTAATGGACTGGATGTGAGAGAATCTGATTAATTTTGGTTTTGAAACTGCTGGTTGCATTTCCTGAAATGGGAACATTGGGCTTGAACATGTCACATTCCTGTGAGCAACTATGTGAACTTGGGGCTCCAAGGAGAAGACTGGAAATACATATAGGGGAGTTCTCAGCTTACAGATGATTTACAGCCATGGGAATGGATGAGATCATGAAGGAAATGCCCAGTTCCAGGAACATCCATGTACAGCAGCCTCTGCACATAGTAGAGGAACACAAAGAGCAACATTGCCAGCTTTTTCTTGGGGAGGAAGACAGATCAGAGAGGAAGGAGCGTTCCACAAAGGAGAGGCTGATTATGTAGGTTGAATATGGCTAAGAGGTCAAATGAGCACAACAAAGCCAAAAGAGACCACTGGTTTAGCAATATGGAGGTCACTGATGAGATAACCAAGGGACTAGGTTTAGGGTAGATGGAAGTTAGGAGGGAGTGGAAAAAATATCCATAGTTCTTTGGAGAAGGTTAGTCTAGAAGGAAACCTAAAAATGGAGTTGTACCTGCTACTCTGTATTTATCAGTGCATTTGTCTTAAGCAGTTCCATGTGTTATTCATTTCTTGTGGCCTGTCTGACAAATTGCCACAAACTTGGCGACTTACAATAATGCGAATTTATCCTTGTATTGTTCTGAAGGTCAGAAGTCTGAAGTCGGTTTCACCAGGCCCAAATCAAGGTATTGGCATTTTGTGTTCCCTCCAGAGGCTCAAGGGAAGAATCTATTCCTCTTTGGTCTTCTGGCGGCTGCTGGCATTCTCTGGTTTGTTGTTTTGCCACCTGTCTCTGCCTCTATGGGCACATTGCCCTTTTCCTTTTCCATATGTGCCAACTCTCCCTCTGCCTCTCTCTCATAAGGCTCCTTGTGATTGCATTTAATCCAGGAACATGGCCCCATCTCAAGATGCCCAACTTCCTCATATCTACAAAGACCTAGTTTCTTTATAAGGTGACATTTACATGTCCCCTATAACTTTCAGGGCCGTTATTTGGCCCACTATACTGTACTAGGTCACTAATTCCTGAGACTCTGAAGTTGTTTGTAGAGTTGATGATTTTAAGTGCATCGTACTTCTCATTCCGGGATTTCTTGGGATTTAGAAACATCTATTGAAATATTTAAATGTATAATTCGTTTTTCATAGATGAATCATGGTTATTAACTCCTAATTGATATTTGAGACAAAACATAAACATAGCTTCAAAAAGAATTTCAACTAATAGTTAACAATGGGAATGGACTTTTCTTATCAACACTGCCATTATTATTATTTTTTAAAGATTTTATTTATTTATTTGACAGAGATCACAAGTAGGCAGAGACGCAGGGGGAGAGAGAGAGAGAGGGAGGAGGAAGCAGGCTCCCTGCTGAGCAGAGAGCCCGATGTGGGACTCGATCCCAGGACCCTGGAATCATGACCTGAGCCGAAGGCAGAGGCTTTAACCCACTGAGCCACCCAGGCACCCAACACTGCATTGTTAAGTACCAGGGTCAATCTTTATGAATTCTAAATAAATAAGAAGTGAATGATTACAATGAGTGAGACAGACACATAATGCAGTATTACTATGTTGACCTTGTTGGTTCTAAATTTATTCCTACAGACATTATTTAATATGAATAACTAAATTATTTTCACTTTAGGTAATTTAATAAAATAATTTACATGCATATATCAATAGAGAACCATAAATTATACATGTGTGGTTTTAAATAGATCCACTTAAATGCCTATATTTGGTGTTAAATGTATTCAAAACTCTGTCTAGGCTGTGCTTAGGTCTAAGCTCCCCTCTACTCATCCTTTGGGATATGCTTATTTGGGACCTCCTCCAAGCGGCATTTCCTGCCTCATTCAAAATCATAATTCCCTTTGCCTGAATCTTACTTTGCCTGTCTCATGGTTCTGTCTATGCCCGGAAGACCGTCTCATTTATGTTGGAGCCCCCTGCACCTGGCACTTTTTTTTTTTCCTTTTTACTCTGGGCAGAGATGGGTCCTGGCTACTTCATGCCATCATTTTTGAGCAGGAACGAGGAGACAAGCAGAACTGTGAACCATCTGCCCAGATTCTCTCCCTCTTCCCACCGTCTTACCCTTTCCCTCTCATCATGCAGACATCAACGAAGTACATCTCAGGAGTAGCTATCCTTTTTAATTTAGCAGCTTTCAATAACATAGACTTTTCACACAATAAAGACTAATTTTTAAACAATAGTCTTTTGTGTATGTACTTCTTTATAAAAGCAAATTTCCCTCACTTTACTGGCTTTGGCTTTTTTTTTTTTTTTTAAATTAGCTTGTTTTTGACAATTCACCAATGTAAATGAAATTCCCTCAAGCCAAATGCACTCCTTCTCCCCAGGGCCTCGTTCCTAAAACAATTTCCAGACCTTTAAGCAAGTACTTTCAAACACTGAAATCAAGGAGAAAATACGACACAATACATATTCAAAGACTGAACTCCCTTGAGCATTTAATCTCGTGGCCCTGGGCACAGCTGCCACACCCTTGGCCAGCCTCGAGACTGCAGCGTGGGTGGCTAAGGCAGCCTTCTCTGGGAATGCCTTGGGGCCCCCAGGGGACTGCCCCTCAAGATGTCTTGACTTCCAAAGCCAGCCCTCTTGCCTAGTAGCTGCATGACCTTGGGTAAATCATTTAACTACTCCGGTTTCTCACTTTGCTCACCCTATAAAACGATGCCAGGGAACCAAACAGTCCGCTAAGTTGCTAACCATCTAACAGGCATCGACGCCTCCTCTTTACATAGATCATCGCTGCATACTCTACATGCGAGTGCAGAGAACTCTTTCCATTCTAAAGTGGTTCAAATGCGGAGTTGACCGGTGAGCAAGAGTTGGAGGGACACAGATTTCTCAGACACCGCTCAGAAACCGTCTTTGCCTACTGCGTCCACACATTTTTTCCATTTAAATAATTTCAAACACCCTATTTTCAGCATCCATTTAGCTTCAAAGCTATTTGCTTTAATTGTAGCCAGAGACAAAGTAGAGGGAGGCCGTTTTAGGTCATCGTGGCACTGCCTGTACCAACACTTTAATCACCAAGCCCTTCATTAGATGCGAGGTACTCACCACTGGATGAAGTGGGGTTCCTGGAAACATAAATTGCATCTGCTGGGCAAGCATCGCGGCAGCCGTTTTTTGCTGGATCAGATTGTTCCTCCCATTAATTTCTAGTTGAGTTTTTAAATGTGTTGGAGGATGAAGATACTTGCAGTTCTCTCTTGAACAACGGCCCTGTAAAACGAATGTTTTGGTTTTAGCACTGCTGGGAGCAGCTTTCATCTATGGCCAACCACTTCCCAATTGCTCCACGTACACAAAGGCAAGGATGCCGTGCGTGCGTGCGTGCGTGCGTGCGTCCGTGCGTGCGCGTGAGGGCGTGCGTGCGCATGCGCACTCGTGTCGGAACGTACAACGGACTTGCAACATAGAAGGCGTGAACCAGGCAATAAATGGTTATCGATCTTGCTCAAACCTGTTCAGCAGAGAAGCTTTCTGAGATTTTTGTGTGTGTGTGTGGTGGTTCTTTCTAATGGATTCCAACTCTGGCAAGAGACTCTAAAGAAATCTGAGTGCTAGGAATAAAGGCAGACCCTTCTCCTAGGCGGGTGGAAGGCAGCCAGAGGAGCATTTTTTATGGGAACTTATCAAAAGGACTCTCTGAACTTGCTCGATGGTGGTTTGTGCGTGCTGGAGTGCTGACCAAGGATGAATGGTTACGTGCCGAATTTGTGCAGTGGGGACAGTAACAAGAACTTCTTGAAATGCGTGTTCCAGATTGGCTGAAGATAACCCTTGTCCAAATCACTGAAGAAGAGGCAAAGGTCTCTAGTATAGGAGTGGATATTTCTTAGTAATAGATACTTTAGTGAACATTCCAGGCATTAAACTCAGATAATTACCTGCAATTAATTAGTTTGATACTCAAAAGCTGTTACCCCACGTCCATTCCCCCACTCCCATGACAGTTGTATCAAATTTAATGTCACAATAGGACACAGTGAAGAGCGTTTATGGCTGAAGTAATATTTTGATGTTAAAGTCGGCCCGACGAAAACAATTAATTAGGTGACAGGTGTGCATAAAGCCAGTCTCGGAGAGTAATTGCAAATGTAGTGTTCATACTGAATTCCCAAGTTTTCAAAATTACCGATTGAGAGAATCATATTGATGTGTGAATTATGCAATTTCTGGAGAACGAAGAACAGACTGTGCTAACCCGTGTATTATCATTCCCTAAAGAATTAATCTGTTTGCAACCAAGAACAGAGAATATGGGTTTGTTTACCAGATATAAAAATAATTTTAAGCGGCAAGCTTGGGGGATCTGGGGAAGCAAATTTGTTTACAGTCATCCTAATTCTAAACATCTGGAATTCTCACTCGGTTTCCCGCTCATTTCAGCTGCACTTTTGGCAGCGTAGTCTCCCTCTCCAGCGTGAACCTTCCCCCACCACCATGGGGAAGTGCAGGTGTCAGTGGCAGGCCGGGTCTTCGTGGTCTGGGCTGATCAACCAATGTGTCCTAAGGGTCTACTATTAGCATTAGCGGTTGTGTCACCCTCTGCGGGCAGGACACAGGCAGGTACTGGCGACATCAAAAGGAACTGGTCACATTTCTGCTAATAAAATTCTGTAACAATGGTTATAGGTCAGTATGTCTCCTTAGTCTCAAACTTGTATTTTGAATGTGTCCTGCAGCTTCCTGTGTGTGAAACAACCATCCCAAGTCAATGACTAGAAGGTCTGTTATAAAGACATAGGTAAACTGGAACCATGATGAAAAATAATCTATATCCAAGAGGCCTAGGAATCTCTCTCTTTCTCTCTCCATCTACTTGTCTCTGCAGTTTGGGGCAGGGTAGTTTTTATCCTAACTTTCCTTTGCTCTGTGTTTCATGATGTCCTCTCTTGACAGTTGCTGAGGTTGCTAAAATCAAGTCTCCGAGAAGCATGCATGTGGAGTCAGCTCCTATAACACAGGTGTGTGACCAGTCTCTGGATTGGCTGTGTACAGGCCAAGTACCCAAATACGCTCTTATCATCTATGATGGGAAGTCGTTTGTGGGATACAAGATGTAGCTCCCACCCACCATCAGCAGGGGCGGGAAAGGATTAAACGGAATGCCATTTCTCATACAGAAGCTATGCACCCCAGACTTCTGACAACCTCATTCCACACTCTCGTTAGGCACAAGTACTTTATCTGGAGGCTGACCCCCAGAAAGGCGCAGGTATACAAGATACCCGTATAAGGCCTGTGTGCACACAGACAGCTGGCCCTAATGAGAGAATTCGGGGGAGGAGAGTTCCATACCATGGGGATGGAGTCTGTGAAGCGTCCACACTTCTACCAGTTTGGCTCTTCAATTCTGCTTATCCATATAAGCGTTCCTCTGATTCACTAGCCTTCTAATGTAATCCTTTGTAGCTATATGTAAAAATTTTGATTAGGCTAGAAAAAATACGGTTTTCTTATAAATGCTATTATCTTTTGATACAATTAGGACACTTAAGGAACAGTGTAAACTATTTTCAGCCAAGAGAACATGATTTACAACATTGAATGAGTAATTTATTGATGGAACCTTCTTTTTCATGAGAATTAATGCAATTTCCTGGTGTCCTTACTTACACACTTGGAGTAAGGCATGTTATTGATCACCCATGTGCCAGACAAGCTATACGTGGTTATCTCATTTTCCCCTTACAAAACAGCCATAATGGTACCTATCTTACAAAATAGCAAATGTACTCAGAAATATTAAGGAACTTTTTGAGGTCATATAATTGGTAAGTGGTAGAGCTAGATTCTAAATTCATGTCTACCTGACTCAATTTCACCACTACACCAAGCTATTAGTAACTGTTAAAATCTAGAAAAAAAAATATCTGGCAATATTCTTGATAAAATAATATGGGTGCATTCTATAATAATAAGATGTATAACTCAATTTAAAATGTGGTAAAATATGAGAATTTGAAGAAGAAAAAAGATTATTTGCCAGGGTCTGTCCTTCTATAGGGGGTTAGAGAAATGGTTAAGCTCACAGGCTCTGAAGGCAAACTCCTGGGCACATAACTTGATTTTGCTCATTCCTATCTGTGTAAATGTGAGCAAACTACTTAAATTTATTGCGCATGCTTTATTTATTTGTACAATTAATAAGATGAATTGTGTTTTCTCTAAGGGGTGTAGTAGGATTCAATGAATTAATATATGTACAAAGTTTAGAGGTACATATGCCTGGTACATAGTAAGCACTGAGTAAATGTTGTGAATATTACCAGAGAAGGGGGATGCCTGGGTGACTCAGTGGGTTAAATCTCTACCTTCGGCTTAGGTCATGATCTCAGGGTCCTGGGATGGAGCCCTGCATTGGGCTCTCTGCTCAGCAGGGAGCCTGCTTTCCCCCCTCTCTCTGCCTGCCTCTCTGCTGTACTTGTGATCTCTCTCTCTGTCAAATAATTAAAATCTTTTAAAAAAATATTACCAAAGAAGGAGAAAACATTTGTGTATGATAATTTGTTTGCAGGAGGTGCCGATGACAGATTTATTTATATTTTGTGGCTTTTTGGTTCTTCCGTAGAACAGAGTTGTATTTCAAAACTTGGTGGGAGCTACTTAATTACACTTATTCAAGTATCTTACATTTAAAAATATTTTCAGTTCTCTGGGGTATTTCTGTAAGTACCCATATTTAAAGAAACTGCTCTGGGGCACCTGTGTGGCTCAGGGCATAATCTCAGGGTCCTGGGGCCCCGTGACAGGCTTCCTGCTCAGAGGGGAGTCTGCTTGTTCCTCTCCCTCTGCCCCTCCCCGCAAAGTGGGCTCTTGCTCTCTCACTCTGTCTCAGACAAATTTTAAAAAATTTAAAACATTAATAAAAAATAAATAAACAGCCCCACACCATAGTTCAGTCTAGTATTAATATGGTGAAGTGTGTTACACCATGGATGTTTGAGGCATACTAATTCAAGAACTGGGAAAATCTAGGCAGAGTTTCAGTAAAGGATCCTCCAGGATTCTAAAATCCTAAAGGAAAAGCAACTGTCAAAATATAACGAGCTATTTGACATAGTAAACAATTTGTAAGGAAGTTTTCGTGAAGGCCTAAGATCTGCCAGGATATGCACCATCGCACAGAAACTGCTGATGATCACAGCAAGTTGTCAGAACCGAGAGGGAGAGGGCAGCGTGCGGAAGTGTAGAGCGTCTCTGTGCATCGTTGTAAAACACAACAGCAGCGTCAAAACTAGTGTCTCCCGATTTCAGTCCAAGAAATAATGATAAAAATGTCTTGGAAACGTCTTCCTGTGGCCTCTGGGACTGTTTTTTGTTTCATTTCACCTCTCCCTACCTTTTAGTTCTTGGTTAAACACTGTGTCTGGGAAAGGGAGAGAAGTAGGGCCCGGCCTCTAGAGAAGAGGACTGTGTAGATCAGGGGAGGCCGGGGCACCCATTTCTTCTAGAAATGAAACACAGGAGCCCAGGTGAAGACAGACAGATGTGCCCATCCAAAGGGCCCCATGTGGGGACCAAACTCCTGAGGATATCAGGCCTTCAGGTGCTTTGCTCACCCCCAGTAGTATGGAGACCACAGGCAGTCTGGATCACACTCACGGTCGTCCTTGGTGTACATCGGGCTAGGAGTTCATTCATGCACCCACTCAACAAATATTTCCTGAGCTCTTACCATGTGTGCGCCAGGCATGGCACCATTTAACCAAATGACGACACAGATAACTGTATAAATTGTGATATGTGTTCCGAGGAGAATGCTGAGGGGGGTGGTGGGAGATGGTCGAAACCGAGACTGGTAGGTCAGGGAAAGACACCCAAGAATTGGCATTGAAACTGGGACCCAAAGGATAAGAAGGAACGTGCATGAAGATTCCCGAGGAAGGAGTAGGGAAGGGGGTGCGTGCCAGAGCGGGGGTAAGAAGACAGCAAACAGGAGCCCACCAGAGCACAGGGTAAGGGGTTTGAACTTGGCCGCCACAGATTTTTTAAGCAGGAGCTTAAAAAAGCTCCTGTTTTATGCTGGCTACCTGCAAAACTGCACCCTGATTATTCGGTTTTGTACTACTTTCATTTACTACTGTCTCCACTATTATTATCGTGTTTGGAGACCACGTATTTAAAAGCAAAGGCAGAATTCCGTCAGCGTCTACACAGAATGGGTGCAGTTTATTCTACCTTCAGAAATAATCTCTATTCCGGGAATATTTAGATTAGGGAGGATTGGTTGGAAGTAAAAAATGTCAAGCCAAATTAAGTTTATTAAAGTAAGCGACCATGGAAGATTTGAGCGTGGAGGACCCATGTAGATTCTCACCAGAACGCGGAGAGATGATAGGCTGGAATCTGTAACTTGGCAGGACAACAGATCGGAGCCATCAGAATTACACGGCCATTACGTTCCACGGCGTGGGATCGAATAAATGCAGCCGTGGCTAAGAAAAGATTTCAGAATCAGGCCGGTGTGAGGGGGGGAAATTCATAATTAGAAAATGAGATTTTCTAAATGCTTATTTTAAAACAAGTAATTTTTAGAATCTTTTTCTAGTATGCTCCTAATTGAAAAAGTCAATTAAAACATGGAAGCCGACAAGAAAACAGATTAATTAGGATATTGTTAAAGGAATTCACAATAGGAGCTTTTGCCCACAGGAAGAGCTGACAGCATATACCCCACTTGTTTTCCATGGGAAAAGCTAAGGATTTTATAGGATGTACAGTTCGAAGAGTTCAGAGGCCCCAGCTGTATGTATCGCTTGGGGGTAATTTGAATTGGGTCTTGGTGTGGGCTGAGTCATTCATCAGTGGATTCTAAAAAGATCCTTCTGGCGAGAAAAGTTCCAGTTGAGGTTCAGGGTCATTGTCTAACCTACTGAATTCTGTCTCTTGCAGTTGGGTTTTGGACACTCCTTGTTTTCAGTACATGATGGTGTTAAGGAGTGAGCAGGCCAGGCTCTGGACAGACAAGGGCCGACTGTGGTGACTGACGACGGATGTCTATGCTCTGAGAGTGGCCTGCAAGGACCTTTTGAGTCTGGGAGTCTGCCCTGAACCCCAAAGCTGGCCATGGAAGAGGTTCTCAGATTCCCTTGCGTTGCACACACGTGAGATCTGCTTAACGAACTCCTGAAGCGATGATAGATTCTCATCCTGGAGTCCCATTCCTGAGACCTGGTCTGTCTTGGAACCTCTCTTAGAGATGCGGTTTGCACCCGTGGTAAAGGAAACAGACTTTGCCTTGACTGCTCTGGCTCCGGATCCAGCTCTGCTGTTCTTGCCCTGGGGCTCACAGCTGCAACACTGGACAAGAGTTCCTACCTCTAGACTTGTGGTGAAGATGAGGAGTTCATGCACATGGAGCGTTTGACAGTTTCTGGGACACAGCGAGCCCTCCGTAAGGTTTTGATATTATTCCTCTTACCATCCTCATCCTCATCAACACCCCCACTGTTAACACCTTTGCTGCACAGTAGAGGAAAAGAAATAGTATTAATAATCGCTCTTCTAATCCTCATTCAGTTTCTCCATCCCTGGGTTTCCAGAAGCTACGAAGCTCTTTAACCCTCTGCTCCTCTTGTTCTCATCATCACTGCCAACACTGGCCATTTCTCTCTTCAGAAGAGCCTCCGATCGGGTTCTCTGATATTTTTCCTGCTCAAACCCGCCAGGGGTGATTAGCATGGTATGACTCATCTAGAATTTAAAGTAAATAAGCATTTCAGTGGGAAAAATCTGGAACTCTGGTTGTGGCTTCATCCCCAAATGGTTATGTGAACTTTTACAAACCATTATAATGGTCTGTGTATCAATTTTCTCATCCATCAAATGGGTACATTCATACTCCCCTACCTTGGCTCCTTCGGCTGGCTGTGAGAGCTAGAGAGACAGCAGCAGAAGGTGCTCGGGAAACATCGTCATTTGCTCTAGGTTGTCGATTCTGCATCTTTTTTCCTCTCGAATGTTCCTAATCTAGTAAAAGGGGAAAGCTACACATACCAACAGTTACAATAAAGAGTGACTACCAGGGACTTAGCTGGCAACAGCTCTGTAATGTTCTGAGAATAGTTGAGAAGTCGACGTGACAGACAAGGCATGGGGCACACCAGCAGAAGTGGCAAATTAAGTCAAAATTGATTAAGTCTAGGAGGATTTATTAAGTACCTACAGTGTACGCAGCTTGAAAGTGAGAAATTCAATCAGACACTGTTTTGGCCCTCGTGACACACAAAGTTGTCCAGCAGACGTTTCTAAGGAACTGAACTGGCCGGGTGAGTTTCAGAAACTCTCAGGTTTTTTCAGGGGGGTTGGGCCGGGAAGAATGCCCTTGATTTGACCAGGGAAGCAGATTTATATTGGTCTATCATTTTTATGGGCCTAAGTCAGGCGGCAGAAGGCTGAGTTTAACACTGGGCCTGAACCTTCTCTTCCTTCTGCAGCACATTTCCGGAAGGATATGGGCAAGTAAAAGTGTAGTGGAATAAAATGGTTATTCACATCAGGGCCTAATTTATAACATTAACTATGCGGCTGATATAGCCGTACTCCAAGGCAAGTGACAGATTAGGCTTTTAAGCTTCTTTTGAATTTAAATAAACTAATTGAACCACATGAGCTCCTTGTATTATTAGTTCCAACTACATAATAGAGCAAATAAAATACAACCACATAAAGACTTTGGAATTAGAAGAAGCTGAATTCGGGGAATCGCTACAAGCAAATGATAACCAGAACTTCCATCAAAATGAACAGTTGCCCAGATCATCAATATTATGTATGAATTTAAAATAAGTCCTTTCTGTTTATTAGTAATTTAGTTCAATTTCTATTACAACTCATCTTTTATAGTCTATATATGCAATATTCTTTTGGTAAAGAGCATAAAACACTGCACTTATTAAAGAGAGATTAAAAAGGGCACATTTATAATCTGATCTTCTTTTTTCTGGGGAGTGTTCCTTTATCTCCCACTCTCATGGGATGGAGGAAACTCGTAGAAAGATCTAAGGAAGATGGGAGAAGTGGCCAAATGGGGAAACTAGGGAAAAATCACAAATGCAACGCCTCCAATTTTCCCCACCACCAACGCGTGCACCAGTGGGGGAGAGAGAAGGAAGTCTGAAGCACGTTGAGCAGATGACTGGCCCAGGTGATAGTGGGAACTATAGTTTAGTTTGCTTTTTCTTTCTAGAAAACCACCCAAACCGGCATTACCTGTCATTCCGCTGCTATACCTGGACTGTGGGATGACGCCCAGAACCCTCTGCCATGCTAATACTTTTGTCTTCCTTAGAGAATGCTTCAAATGCTTCTGAGTTTTCCCAGTTCTAGATACTGCATTTAGGGCCATTTGTTATCAGTAGAGGACTGGGGGCAACTTAGGGCCATCAAGAGTAGTTTGTGAACAGATTTGGGACTCACGCACCATTATGCCAATGCAGCGCCCCCTTCCTTGTATCTGTCTTTCTTTCTTTTTTTTTTTAATTTTTAGTTTTTGATTTTTAAATTGAAAAGTAATGAATATACAGTGTTAATATTAGCTTCTGGTGTATAATATAGTGATGCAACATTTCTGTACATACTCAGGGCTCATCCCAGTAAGGGTACTCTTAAACCCCTTCACCTGTTTCACCATCTCCCCCCAACCCCCCCCACCGACAGCCAAGTTTGTTCTCTGTATTTAAGAATTTATTTTTTGTTTGTTTGTTTCTTTCTTTCGTTTACTGAATTCCACATGTCAATGAAATGGTATGGTATCTCTCTTTCTCTGACTGAATTATTTTACTTGGCATGATATCCTCTAGGTCTAGCCATGTTGTTGCAAATGATAAGATTTCATTCTTTTTTATGGCCGGGTAATATTCCATTGTATGTCTACACCACATCTTCTTTATCCATTCATCCATCAGTTAATACTTGGGTTGTTTCCATATCTTGGCCACTGTAAACAATGCTGCATCAAACACAGGAGTGGATATATGTTTTCAAATTTGTGTTTTTGTTTTCTTTGGGTAAAAACCTAGTAGTAGTAGAATCATTGGATCATACAGTAATTCTATTTTTAGTTTTTTAAGGAATCTCCATACTGTTTTCCACAGTGGCTGCACCAGTTTGCATTCCCACCAACAGTGTCACAGGGTTCCTTTTCTCCACATCCTAACCAATACCTGTTATTTCTTGTGCTTTTGATTCTAGTCATTCTGACAGGTGGGAAGTGAAATCTCATTGTGGTTTTAATTTGCACTTCTCTGATGATGACTGATGTTGAGTATCTTTTCAGGTGTCTGTTGGCCATCTGGATGTCTTCTACAGAAAAAATATCTATTCAGCTCACTGAAATATCTATTCACCTCACTTCTTAAATTGGATTATTATTATTTTTTTGGTATTGAGTTGTATAGGTGTTTTATATATTTTGGATAGTAACCCTTACTGGCTATATCATTGGCAAATATCTTCTCCCATTCAGTAGGTTACCTTTTTTTTTGTTTTGTTGATGCTTTCCTTCATTGTGACAATGGCCTTATTCCTTTAAGCCCTAATGGGGAGTGCAATTAAGACCTAATTTTATAAACATTTTAGGTAGGCAAGACATAAAAACCGATAAACAAGGAAGAGAGACAAAGAGGGTTGATCGTTTGTAGTTTGCTATTTCAAAGCACGTTTAAATCTTTATTTTTTAATGGATTTTGGTTGCCTATGCAGTTTCAGTTTCTCAGACCACTTTTTTCTTGTCATTGGAAAGAGCTGTTAGTTTTAATTCAGGAGGCACACCCTGTTTTTACTGGTCTTTCCACTTCAGATATTAACTGAAAAGGTGCCAGTTAAGAGAAATCAGTGACACCAGAAATTATCCCCGCATTCTTGAGAGATTTCAGGAAACTAATTTCTGGGCATCAGATCCTTCAGTTGAAAATGATTTTATCTGACTGGAAGGGGAATGTCTTTTGTCAGAGAGGTACACTGGTGAGTGCGGACTGTGAGAAAATATCAACATAACACACAACCTGCTTGGCGGCTGTTTGACATAAGTGTCTAGATTTCCTAACATCACATTCATAACTGTGTGCATTGCCATGGACATGGGTGAAACAGAAGCTCTATGAAATATTAATATCACAGAAGCTGGAATTTTCCTGTGGGGAAGGACACACGTTTCTTGTCTATTTATTCTATTTCTCCTCAAAGCCTAGCAGTACAGGGACCCTTACACAGAGGGCACTCTGTGCATATTATCAAATGATTGTCCTTTCTTCTCCTTGACAAATCTCATTGAGCCCCTTCTATGTGCCAAGCCCTGAGAGAGAGAGAGAGCGAGTGAGTGAGTGTGTGTGTGTGTGTGTGTGTGTGAGCCAACAGGGGAAGCAGCAGAGGAAGAGGGAGAGAGAGAATCTTAAGCAGGCTCCACACCCAGTGTGCAGCCCCACATGGGGAGCGATCTCACAAGCCTGAGATCATGACTTGAGCTGAAATCAAGAATCGGATGCTTTACTGACTGCACCCCCCAGACACCCCCCAAGCCCTGTGATATTAAACGGTCAGCTAAAGCAAGAGTGAGCAATGCCAGGAGAGGGGGAATTCAGGGTGCCATGGGCACATACCGCTCCAACCACTTTTGGGGCCAGGATGACTCTAAAGGAAGGGACATTTCACACGTAGCTAAGATCTTCATCAGCTTATCCGCTGGACTTAGGTTGGTGGGGGAGGGGTAAGGAGGAAGAATTGGCCATTTGGAAAATTAAAACAAGCCAGACTCATCCACAATCACTCTTAGAAGTTAAATTCCTGAAGCCTTAGAAAGGCCTTCACATGGCATCTGGAACAAAGTAAATGCTCAGTAAGCGCTGGCTGCCCTTTTTATTCTCACTGGTTGTTAGCGATCCCAGAAGCGGGCCACTTTTTAAATATGTGACCTTTTTTCCAAAGACATAAAATGCTATTAGACATCTTCTGTTGTTGTATCGTCTTTTCCAGTCTGATCTGTAAACCGAGTGGTGAATCACCTCCCCCCACCGAGGTCCTCCTGGAACTGGGACACAGAGAGATCAGCAGCCTTAATGGCCGGTGTTTAGGGGAGATCCCCCTCTACAGCTGGGCCATTTATCAAAGGACTGAAAGTGCTTCTGTCCCAGTTAGAAAACAGCTACTATCCCAAGCTTGTGGAGTATCAGATGTTTTCTCCACTTCTCTGGTCACTCTGGCCACTCCCCTGAATCCTAAACTACCCCACCCCCCACCCCAACACACATACACACACACACACACTCTCTCTCTCTCTCTCTCTCTCTCTCTCTCCCAAGAATCAACGTGTTAAATCCCACACAACAGGGGGCCTCCCTGACCTAGCTCTGAGGTCTGACTGCTCCCTGAGCAGTACCCGGGAGGTACTTATTTTAAAATACTTTGCACATCACACCTGATTATAAATATACCTGTGACAAAGCCAGAGTGTCCTGGTTGCTGGTGTTGGAGGGGGGGACAGCAAGGGGGAAGAGGTCAAGGAAAGAACTGGAAAAAGAGGAAGATCTGGGGAAGAAGTTCTGGAAAAAGATGGAAAGATCTAGTGTCCTTTCAGGAGTGCTCATTTTTAGCCACACAAGAAGGTTTCTCGCAGGCTTGTTTGCAATTCTTGGTGGTGCGGGCCTGGCCAGCCAACCAGACTGCAGCAAAAGGAAGCTGCACTTTGTTCGAGAAAACACCCCCTGGGCAGGTGCGGGCGTAGGCTCTGTTTTGCAGCGCGACTTGCTGCCCGAGAAGCTGAACAGCTACACAGCAGAGGTGTGGGGCTGATGCTGTGGTCTCCTGAGGGACAGCCACACGCCTCTCCCTTCCTTTATTCATTCAACAAACATGTTGGGAGCATCTGCTCTATGCCAGAAATTGGGATGGAATTACGCACCGGGGACCAAGATGTGGTCCCACCCTCAACAGAAATAGCTCAGGCTTATGTAACGGTGTGCGTAGCATGTACTAGGCCGTCTCAGGGTGCGTTCTGTAGATTGTGCTCTAATCTTCGATATAAGATCTTAACAGCATACAGATACTGTTCTCATTTGATGGAATGAAAGGGAGGCACACAGGGGGCAAATGACCTCCCAGGGTCATACAGGTAGAAACGGCAGAGCCAGGCATCCCAGGCTGCTGTCCGCAGAGCCCTTGATAAGAAACTAGAAATCCAACAGACCATTTGTATCACACCTTAAAAAGCATTCTGGAAACACAGTATCTTATGACAGCTTCACAACATTCTCGCAAGATGGCACCCGAATTTAAAGGTAAAAATGGAGATCAGAGCGATTTGAAGGTACTTTCTGAGGCCGAGTCAGAGTCAGCTAGGACTCAGTTCTGGTCCCAAGTGACTGAAAAGCATGTCCCTCTTCACTGTCCCCGGTTGGTCAGTGGAAGAGCTATGGGTAACAATTTTTTGGTCCAACTTATGAAAGACGTGTTTAGAACAGAGGAGCAGCCTTGTGTGATAATGGACATTCAGGGGGGACAAGGGGCTGCATTGGGTCAACCCAGAAGGCTAAGCCCCAGTACCTAGAATGTGATTTTATTTGGGGATAGGGTCTTTACTGAGGTCATTAGATTCAGATGAGGTCATTAGGGTGGGCCTTAAGACAGTAAGGCTGGCGTCCTTATAAAAAGGAGAAATTCAGACACAAGAAAAACATGCACGGGGCAGGATGATGTAGACAGACACAGGGAGAAGTTGGCCACCAGGAAGCTAAAAAATGATGGAAGTGACCAGAAGCTGAGACAGAGGGCTAGGACAGATCCTTCCCCAGTTCTTTGGAGGGAGCACAGCGGTACTGACGCACCTTAATTTCAGACCTCTAGCCTCCAGAATGGTGACGGAATAAATTTATGTTGTTCTAAAACACCTAGTTTTCAGTACTTGTTACAGCAGCCCAAGGAAACTAAGACAGTGACCCACAAGAAAGGGTAGCTGATATGCTTCACGAGATGGAGGGTTTCCCAGCAAAACACCCTGCTGTCTCCCAACATAAAGATTTGGTTCAGGGAATGTGTGTTCTAACTTTTTTCACCGACTCAGGTAACAAGATCCCTTGCCTGATCAAACATGAACAGCAACAGCTTCTAAATCCTTCACAAGCACGATGATTTTCCACAAATGAAACTAGCCAGCTTAAATGCTATCAGATTTTTCATATGGAAGATTTAATAGGAGAGATTTATTTCAGTAAAAGACAAAATGTTTCACTAAAGAACTCATTAGTAATGCATAAAGGCCTACTGAGTCTCTGAAGATCCATTTTCAAAGAGAAATGTTGGGATAATTTTTATATCCTGATTACAGAGAAAGACTTGATAAAAATTGTCCTTGATATTAAAATTGCATGGGGTGGGGGAGGAGAATCATTCAGTGAAGGAGGAGGCAAGTCAAAGAAAATGTGGAAATTTGGCCAGCATTTTGAAGTTGCGCTGACAAAGGTCGATGCGCATTTCTGTGGTCTCCCTCATGAAGCGAGGCCACCTTCACAGGCACTTTGATGCACTGAGGGAACATGGCAGAGAAGAGGGCACAGAGAAGGGGCCTGCTGTGTTCGGCTCAGGTTTCCTCTTATCCCACCCTCCTGAGCCCCTAACCTGTTTATTCTTTCCTGGGTTCCTAAGACAAATCCTGAACGGAAGCTGGGTCTTTGCCCTGGCTGATGACTCAGTATCCCCAGTTCTGAAGGCCACGTGGCTGTTCTGACCCAAGCTCCAAATTTCTGCCTTCCTCTTGACTCTGTTTACCTGCTGGATATCCCAGTTCTTACATTCGAGGGCACCACGGGGCTTCTCTCTTCACCTCCAAGCTCAAGGTCTGAGAACCTACCTCCATTCAGCCTCCTTCCCTGACCAGAGCTTTGCATGGCCCCTGCATCCTGAAAACCACCACCCCCAGCCTGGGTCCAGCGGTCCACTAGGGACAGCTGCTCCTCATCCACATCCACCAAGGATCATCTTCCTGGGTTTGCCCCCACTGTCACCCAGCCTCAGAGGACAAGAAGCCCTGCTAATTTTCCTCAGACTTCTTGTGGCTGAATGTTTCTCCAAAATGTATCCAGGAGGGTAGAGTTTCTGAGACAGAACTCTTGGCCTCAGGGATAGCGTCTCTTCAGTCCAGTGGGCAGAACTGTCTTCAGAGTTTGGGGTCCCTTTTGGTCAGATCTGGCCAAAAACTGAGATACGACATTTCTCCCTCTTCCTCTTAGGACCTCCCTATAACCTCTTCATGGAAGAAGTCTTTTCTCTTAGTGAGTGCCAAATAGTCCCCATCCATTGTGACTGGTTGGATACTTAAGCTTCTGACATTCCAGAAACTGCTGGTCAAGTTATGTATAAACTGAATCTATCCATTATTTAAAAACCTAATGTTTTTTAAAAAAGATAATTACTTATATGAAAATAATTCTTGGTAATATTTATCCAATATAGATATTATTATTATTACATCATTATTATTGTCTGGTTATTATTATATATATGCCAGGCATTGTGTTAAGTGTCTCACGTGCATTGTCTCAGACAGACCTGTGGGTCAGGGAGGCACCAGTAATTCCTCCTTGTGATAATTAGTTGGGGGAACTGAAACCTGGGGAGACTGAAGATCTTGTCCTAAGTCAAAAAAGCAGCAAGAGGTAGAAGCCAGAGTTCATCCCAGGCAGTGTGACCCCTGAGCCACTGCTCTTTATCACTGTGTTTCTTTCACTTGTTCATAGAATCATAAAAATTATGTTTAACGAATGCTTATGATATGCCAAGCATGGTGTTAAGTGCTTTCCATGAATGATCTTTTTGGTGTTCATACTAAGCCTCTGCAGTGGGTCTTATTTTTATCTCCCTTTTGCAAATGTGGAAACTAAGGCTCAGAAAGGTTAAGTAACTTGCCCAAGTCCACACAGCTTAGGAAAGGGAAGATCTAAGATTTGAACCTACTTAGCCTGACTCCCAAACTGCCATGCTCTATGAATATAAATTATGGATTTCTACCATATGTGTGGTATGATGCTGGGCCCAAGTAAATACAAGGATGAAAAATAAATTGTTCCTATCCTTGAGTAACTCTAGACATGTAGATCTGCAATGCATATACACATGAATAGAAGACAGGGAAGAAACCAAAGTAATAAGTAATAGTTAAGTCTAGTCTTAGCCGGAAGGATCTATGTAACGTTTCATAAATCATATATTCTTGCAAATCCAATTAAAGTGATTGAGTACATTTTATAAATACGGTTGAATTTTAATACATCACACTAATAATTGAAGGGAACAACCAAACTAGGCCTGTCTCAGCACATCTCCATATATTAGAGCAGCAGGACCACCACCAACAGCACAGACCCTGTGATGAGGAGACCGCAAGCTTTCCAAATCAGGAGGAGAGACCCTTGGATTTCAGGGAGATAAGTGGATTATATGTATATCAAACTATAGCTTAAGAAGTATGCACACATGTTTTAGGCAGATATCTATGCTATGCTTATTTGAAAGGCCTAAAGCCCCAGCAGAGGGCAGTTTTCCCAGGAAGAATGGCGGGGGGTGCTCTCTACCTCCTTTGGATGATTTCGGCGTGAAACTCCTGCTTGTCCAGGGCCCAGACTCTAACACTTTGTGGGGTCCCTTGGGAGGTTTTGAGCTGTATTTATAGGGCCAATATTCATTTTTATCTACTCGATGTCACTTGGTTGCTTCTGCAATCAACAAGGACAGTCCCTGGCTCTGGCGCACAGTGAATGTCACAGAATGGACCACACGGGCCGAACTTTGCGACTGGTACCCCATGTGGAGTTATCTGGCCCTAGATATATGGTCACTAGGTCCCCCACGTTGTCGCTAGCCTTTCAATCCCATTACCACCTTCAGGCCAGTGCAAGCCATTAGATGTGGTGGGATGGTGACAACAGACCCTCACCCACCTCCCCTCCAGCAGCACTCTGCCCTTCATCCAAAACTCACCAATCCCTCTGTCTTCATGGGGCTGATCTTCTAGTTAGCACAGACAAGCAATAAGCAATGAGGATTACAAGTAAGTAGGTGATAGAGTAGAATGTGTCAAGTTCTGAGGGAAATAAAGGTGAGGTTAATGGGATGGATGTGCTGTAGTGGGGTGGGCAGCTCTTTAAAATTCAGTAGGCAGGGCCAGCTTTATGGAGAAGGTAATTTTGGAGCAAAGACTCAAAGCGAGTAGAGAGCGGGGCATGACCTGTTTTCAGAAGCATGTTCTAGATGGAGAGGACAGATGCTATAAATGCCCAAAGGAGAAAGCATGCCTGGCATGTCTAAGGCCAGTGAAACAGGAGGTGTACCAGGAGCCCATGCCCCTGGGTACCCTAAGTTGGGGCAGAGCTGAAAAGGAGGTCAGAGAAGTAACAGAGGTTTGGTCTTGTAGGGCCTGTAGGCCATTGGAAAGCCTTTGCTTACATTGAAGCAACGGAGATTCTGAGCAGAGGAGTGACATGATCTAACTGACACTTTTAAGAGCAGACAGACGGGGCAGAGTAGTCACAGGGAGAATGGCTCTGCTGTGGCAGCCATCCAGGGGACGAACTATAATGTTTATACCAGGCCAGTGGCAGTGGAGGAGAGAAGTGGTAGGTTCTGGTGATATCTTGGAGGAAGACCCAACAGGACTCCCCCGTGCATGAGATATGGATCATGAAAGCGATCAGTAAGGAGGGTAGCAAGGGTTTGGGCCTGAGCCACTGGAAGGGGAGAACTGACATCAACTGAGAGGCAGAAATCATTGTTCAAGCAGGTTTGGGGAAATGCAGGAGTTGTGTTTTGGACTCACAGAGTTTGAGATGCCCATCGCCTAGTGAAGTGGGGGTTTCAAGCAAGCAACTGGATACTGGAACCTCAATTTCAGGAGAGAGGTGCGGTCTGGTGATGCCTGTCTGGTAGGCCTGAGCATGTGAAAGGCATTGACTGCCATGAACAATCCTCCTTGGTTATAGGCCTGGGCACCTTACTCCTTGCTCTGAGGACCCCACAGAAAATCCCTTCCTTCCTGAGTCCTATCCAGATGTCCTTATCAGCGAGCAAGGCCCCCCATGTTGTCAGAAAGAGAGCTTCCTTTCAAGGGTCACCTCTGCGAGATCTGTGCAGCCTAGACCGAAATCCATTTGAAGCTGGGAAACCTAAGACCTGATGACTTCCTGCCTCCTCTCTGGCTATGTTCCAGCCATTTCCATTCCTCTGTCCTCTTCCCCATTTCAAATTATCCAAATTCCACTTCCCTTGCAAGGCCAAGTTTCACTGACCTTCCTCCATGCAAACCATGCTCCATCCATTCCCAGCCACCCCCGAGGAAGTATTTTTGCCTTTCCTGTTCTTCTGGGGCAGCACCTAACCCCCAATTCCTGCTCTTATCTTTAGATCTTAGTCTCAGAGATTTACTGTAAGCTGCTCCTGAGGAGAGGCTCTCCCCCATGCCCCGGAAAAGTCAGTCATGGAGACCACCATGTCTGCTAGAGAACATGTACGCCATCCATGTTTGCTTAAGAAATGAATCTTCGGAAGACACAGCTTTTCAAGGCCAGACCATTGTGGGTGGAGATCTGGCAGGGTGGGGGTTAAAGGGGAACCGAGAGATGATTTCCACTGCTTCAGAGGCCATTTTTTCCCCATTTAAAGATCCTTAAATAACACCAATCCACACTGGAACCTAATAGAAGTGTATGTAGTAGGCTTTTTTTTTCCCTATAAGAACAAAAATACTATTGCTAGGAGTTTTAAAATAGACTCAACGTGTTCCCTGAAACAAAAATGCCAGCAAGCATGTGATTTTCCACTTTTACCCATAAGGCAAACAGCTACAAATTAATACAAATGATTAACATCTCTGAAAATCGCTTTCATTTTCATGGAGGCTTGCTATACGCCGGATGTTTTACATGCACTGACCCTGATTCTCACGACAGCCATGGAGTTCCACGTCATGAGCTTTGCCTCACATATTGAGTGAAGTGAGAAGCAACTGACGTATGTTGAACAGTTTGTCGGAGTCCCAGAGCTCACAGGTGGTAGAGTTAGGATTCTAACAGTTCGCTTGAAAGCCAAGGGCAAAGCTCCTTGTACTTTGTTGCCTGGGCTCCTTGCCTCCCTCAGGAAGACCCTGGCCCTAGAGTTGTTGACCTCAGTGTCTAAGTCGCTGATTTTCTCAGTAGTGGAGAGATGTCATGGCAGACGCTTCCAATCCTCAAGTCCCCGGATGGAAGTCATTTCCTATCGGTCATTCATTCAATGCGTATTTAATACTTCCATTGTGGCAGGTGGTGCTTCCAACCCCAGAGAAAAAGTAATAAGCAAAAAAAAAAAAAAAAAAAAAAAAAAAAGCCTACCCTCAGGGAGTTTCTATTTGAATGGGGCATGACAGACACTAAACAAAGTCAATAAGTAAAACACAGAGTGCCAGAGGAAAAAATATATCTGAGGGGGAGAAGAAGGTGGCGGGTGGCTAAGTTTTGCCATTTTCATTAGGGTGTCTGCAGAAAGTCTCAAGGAGAACTGTCCAGGCAGAGGAGGTACATGCGGGGTGGGGGGTGTGGGGGGAAGGCAGGAAGGGCAATGATCCTGACGCAGGGGTGTGCCTGGCATATTCTAGAACAGCAACCAGGACAGGCTGGCTGGAGCAGAGTGGGGGCAAGAGTGTAGCTGAGACCGAGAGGTGAGGGATGGGAGGTGACTAGAGCGTGGAGAACCTCCCAGGTCATCAGAAGGACTTCGGCTTTCACTCGGTTGAGATGCAAAATCAATGGCGGGTTAATGCATTGGACGCTATTACCCAGAGGCTTCCCTGTTCTTCACGGATTTTTCAAATGTATTAGCCACTTTAATAAATTATGAGAAAGTGCATTATGTCAGACTCCCCATCACTAAATACAGCTGAGCTCATCCAGATCCCCATTTAGCAATGCTCTTGTGATGGGCAGGCAGGCCGGAGGCTGGGACAGCCTGACGGGCTGAAATAGCAGAGGCCCAGGAACGCGGGCCTCATCTCTCCCCAGCACACCAGCCCCCAGACCTTTCCCACTCTGCTCCGTGAAAGGGGACGGCTGGCTCTCCTGCGGCCTCCACCCCGGCCTCCACGCCAGCCAGCTGGGAAGAGACCAGGCCGTCTGCCCTGGGGGGATAAAGCCGTTCAGCAAAGGCTGTTCAAGCAACGGGCCGGAGGTGCTGCTCCTCAGAAGAAAGGCAAGAGGAGCCAAGGGCCTCTGGACAGAGCTCGGAAGAAGCCTGCTCACCCTCTGCCTTACAATATAAAATCATCCTCAAATCTCATGGCCTCTAGTTTTGCCCTTCTGTTTAATAAGATTTTTTTTTTCTTAATTTGACGAGTAGCCCACAAAGAGAACATCAATTCTTTAGAATGTGGGTTTCTCTCTCTGGGAAGAGACTTGATAGTGTGCGGCGAGAGGGCAGGCGTGGGGCTGGATGTGTGGAAAAGAGGGAAATCAGAGAAAAGCACTGAAGCTCTGCCTCAGGATAATCACACGGATGGCTCCGTCTCTAGCTTCAGGAATTAAAGCGAACACTTGGACCCACATTTAAGAGTGGCAAATGTTAGGAGGCTGAGACATTAGACCGTCAGAAGTCAGGATATAGGGCGCCTGGGTGGCTCAGTGGGTTAAGCCGCTGCCTTCGGCTCAGGTCATGATCTCAGGGTCCTGGGATCGAGTCCCGCGTCGGGTTCTCTGCTCCGCGGGGAGCCTGCTTCCTCCTCTCTCTCTCTCTGCCTGCCTCTCTGCCTACTTGTGATCTCTCTGTGTCAAATGAATAAATAAAATCTTTAAAAAAAAAAAAAAAGAAGTCAGGATATAGCACTGCGAGCCTCCGTCTTCAAGTTCACAGCCCCGAGACAGAGGGTCGTTGCTTCCTTCTAACATACACACATGCAATTCCTTCCAAGAGTTCTGGAACTCACTTTACTCTGAAAGGATCAGTGCTGCCCTTCAGCCAGGGGAACATGGATATACGTGCCTCCCCACACGGCCTGACAATGGACAGTGTCTCGCAAAAACATGTCTGAACAGCCTCCAAGGTCATAAAATGCTGTTGTCGGGAACAAAATGCAGATTCAAACACGCGATAGTTAATTGAATTCACAACAACCTTTGGAAGGTGCGTTTTTAACACAGAGATAAGAAAAACCTAACCGGTGGCAGGCACATAGGCTCAGAGAAAGATGGTCAATGTTCAAAAAGGAATTTTAGTTCTTCAAAAACCTGTAAGTAGTGAGTGATAAATAATAAATGAATGTAAGTTGCACACTATTGACATTTCAATTCAAAGCTCAGTGGCTGTTGCTGGAGTGAACGAGGCATCGGTAAGACAAAGGAATGGAGGGCATCTTGCTGTCCTGGGTCCGAGCCTCACCAGGAGAGACGGATTTTGGGGGGATATCTCCTACTTATTTTTGGCCCAGGCCTTTGACAATGAAAATAACCCTGAAATGATTAAAACTTCAATGTGAAGTAATTTCTTAATCACTTTGCTCAGGTAAAAGAAAAACAGTCAACATCATAAAAAATATGTGAAATTAGGAGAAGGACCTAGAACAGAGAGGTGAGGAGGGAGACGGGCTGGAGGAATTACCTCTTTTCATCGCAAGAGGGTGCTGGATTTTATCAAGCGCTTTTTCTGCGTCAATTAAAATAATGTAGTTCCCCCCCCCTCCCCACCCCCTTCGGTCTGTTAATGTGGTTTTTAATCACACGGATTGTCTTCCGTGTTGTTGGGAAGCTCTTTGCCGGTTTGTGACCCATGTACCCGGGCTTTTCTTCCAGCCAATTTTCTCAAGTTATTTCCTAGGGTGGCTCATTTCTAGACTACTCCCACATGCTGTGGGGATTTGAAAATGAAAACATTTTCCGTGTTTCAACTCAATGTTAAGAGCTAGTTCTTGGTCATAATTAGTCGGTTTCACTCCAATGGAAACTGGGGGTCCAAGTTCTTTTCCTTTTTTGAAAGAAAGAGCAAGAGGCAGAGTGGAGCCGAAACTTCGTATCAGCAGCGAGCCACAGAGCAGGTGACGCAGGGAGAGGAACCCTGGTGGCTTGAGTCACCAGAAGAGGTTTGACCAAGGTGGGGAGGCCTGGGAGGGCCCCGTGGACTGAGAGTCGATGGACCTCACCCATCCTGAGCCCATGACCAGGTTAGCATGAGATTCATGCAGCCGCCTGCAGCGATCAGGGTTTCCGCGTGACCGTCAACATCCACGCATGTTTACAAAATTCACTTCTGAAAACCAAAAGCTGTTTCAAGAAATTAACAGCTTTTTCCAAATAGTACAATTTCACTTTGCTGTTTTCGCATTTCTGGAATCTTTTCCTCTCCTTATAGCTAAAAAATGAGATCCCATTAAAACACAGCCAACAAGTACAATTTAAATACGTGAGCTGGCTTGTTCTTTTAAATTTAATTGTAAACTTTATTAAAAATTTGGGATCTATGGGGGGGGATGATCACCCTTCAGAATTATTATTATTACTGTGTTTGAGGACTCCCTTGGATGTTGTCCATAATCTTGGTGAAATTATAATCTTGGTGAAGAAATAATTTTATCTCTTGATTATTCTCAAGGAGGCTATCATCGACTTGTTCCTCTCAACAGCTGGGGAGTCTTGTTTATGATGCGTACATTATACTCCCTGCATAGATGCATCACAATGAACTATTTCTCCCATTTTGGTTCTTTGCAGTTTTACATGTTCATAAATAGTTTGGTGACAAGTGTTTTCTCCCACACAGCCCCTCCCCCCTGCCATTTTTCTTTGCTCCGTGTAAGTGGAATTATTGGAAAAAGTATGGATTTTTGCATGGCACTTAATGTATCTGGAATCCGCGTATTCTTAAATGTAATTTAATCCGAGCACTCAGCATATCTAGATATTTTCCCAAGAACTAATCATATTACACTGATTTTTATCAGACAATGAGTGCATGTTTTTTTTTTTTTACCTTAACTGCCAGGAAACTCAGAGTTAAAGTTCAAATCCAATACTGTAGTGAGTTCACCTCAGGTGACCATAATGTGTTTCTCATTTCCTTCCCATTGATTTTCTACTTCGCTGTCCCTTTTAAAGACGATGATGTTGAATTCTGAGAGGTCCCTCAGATTCTTTTTAGAAGCAGGCTGGAGTTATAAAGCTCAATCACACACTCACACACAAGCACACATACAAATGTGTACTCACTATATCAAACATAAAACTTCATATAATTAGCATCATAAAATCCAAATGATCTTGGATGTGGGGTCTGCGATGACGTGGTGTGGTCCCCTCCCTCCACGATGGCCACACCCAGCTAAAGAGGGGGCAGGACCTGCCTGGGGATACTAGCTGGAATCAGAGCTGGGACCAACTAGGACTCTTCACGCCCGATCCAAACCCTGAACAAAATACCAGGAGCCCATTATTTGCTATACAGGACACCTTGACATTTCTGCCAGAGGCTCAGTCAGGAAGCGCTTCTCTCTACGACACTGTCATTGCTCTCTCTCCTTGTCTGATTTCCCATCACCACTTTCCTGCAAGGCCAACTTCTTGCGTTCCTACAACAGCTAGTAGAGCCCTCATTCTGTAGCCCATCTCACACACGGCTGCTGCAAGAGTCCCCTGGGGCTGCGAGAACACAGGACCACAGCCTGGGCAGCTTGAACCACAGAAACGAGCCATCTTACAGTTTTGGAGGCTAGAAGTCCAAGGTCAAGGTGCTGGCAGGGCTACCCTCCCTCTGAAGGCCCTGGGGAAGGGGCTTGTAGATGACCGTCTTCTTCCTGTGTCTCTTGTAGATGACCGTCTTCTTCCTGTGTCTCTTTGCCTTTTCTTCTGTCTATTGGATCTCTGTGTCCAAATCCCCATCCCCTTTTTTAAGTAGGCTCCATGCCCACGTGAAGCCCAATGCAGGCCTTGAAATCATGACACTGAGATCAAGACCTGAGCTGAGATAAAGAGTCAGACACTTAACCTACTGAGCCACCCGGGTGCCCCCCAATTTCCCCTTTTATTAAGAGCACCAGTCATACCAGATTAGGGCCCAACCTCATGACCTTGCTTTAACTTCCTCACTTCTGTAAGGACCTATCTCCAAACAAGGCCATATTCTGACAGACTGAGGGTTTGAACTTCAACATATGAGCGAGGGGGATGCAATTCAACCTCTCAGAGTCACAAAGGTCATTTTGCTAAGTTCTCATCTCTCTGCTCAAAATCTTTTATTGTCCTGTCCTAGCGACTTGAGTCCAAATTCCTCACTCTTGTTCAGGCTCTCCCACAACCCTGTTTCAAAGTATCTTTATTATTTTATCTCCTTCCATGCCCTATAGTCCTCGACATGGCAGTCCGCCGGTATTTCTTCGAGAATTCCAAATATCCCACACTCTTCTGCCTGCACGCCCATGCACGTGAGCCTCCTTCTGCCTAAAATGCCCTCTCCTCCATGTCTACAGGCCCATCTCAGCACCCTCCCCTCCACAACGCCTTCCTAGTCCCACTCAGGCACGTCTCCTCCTCCCATAGGGCTTCGTTTTATGTACCTGGCTGACACGAAGGATCTGATTCCTGTATTACAACTACTCTGTGTTCCCTCCTGCCGACCTGTACCCTCCCTCAGAGTCAGGACTTAGCCACCATCTCCTAGCACCTTTTCTTTTCTAATTTCCCCCACCATGGCTGCAGGTACCTTTTATGAACACAGAGGAGGAAAAGGAGATTTCTGCTATGGAGATTAATAATAACACCTAAGGGTCACAGGAGACAACTCTTGTCCTAAGAGTAGGCCCCTGAAGCGTGATACACATGAACAGTGGAATGAATAATGACCGGATATATCATCTAAGATTGGTGGTTTGTGGGCACAGTGAACAGGAAACAGTTATTTTTACTAAGAAATTCCCTTTGTCCTCGTCATTTTCCCCTCCTGACAGAAAATTCCATGAAGTTCATTTCTAAAGAAAAGTAAATATCCAGATGGCCAGAGGAATGACCTTTCTCTAATGGAGGGGATGAATTTGTTATCCAGCCAAATGTTTGAAATTCTTCTACCAGCATGCATAATTGAGAGAGATGTGTTAATTACCCTTCAGTGACAGCTGGTAGGACTTCCTAGACAACTCTGTGAGGAGTATTGATCTAGAATCATTGTAAGTGGCTGTACTGTGGGGCTCCAAAGGTAAGGCCCTTGCAACAATTTTTGAATGGGCAGGTCAATGCGCAGTTCTCTATGAACTGGGGCCTGCAGGCATTACGGCAGCTGGCCAATTTTTGTCAGGCGACAAAAGCACCAGTGCAGCTCCTTGTGTGACATTTTGATGAGTGACACAGGGAAAATCCCAAAGATGCAATCCCTATTATTATAATAGCTCTATGGGTCAAAAAAGGCTATTACCAAAGAAAAAGACAATTCCAGAAAGTGAGGTGGAGATCTTCCTATTATTCCCTATGACTGTGAATCCATAGCAATGATCCACATCATGGACTGTTATTTAAAGGAACTGAATGCCCATCTCTTGACTCAGCACTGTGGATATTTTGAAGAGGAAGCAAAAAAACCAATCCTTGCTCTAAAGGAATCACCATCTTGGCATTGGTGGAAAATAATTTAATTCTCTAAAGTCTTTTCCAGATCCAAGATTTTATGATTCTATGATCGTGGAAGGAGAACTATTTTGTCTTTAAACAGCAAAAAATGTCATGAATATTCTTTTATCTTGAAAGCAACATATTCCCTGACTAATATAATTTGCCATATTGGTTCTACATTAAATTGCTCAGTTTTTATATCATGAATCTGAACAAGAGAGCTTTTGGATTTATTTTTCCTTTTCCTGTTGCCGACCAAATTTTTTTTTCTTTCACCTGGAGTTGCATGAAATATGGAATTACCTGATCTCTCTGAACTCCAATATAATGGCATGTCAGCTTCTAAAGTAACCACTTTGTTGTTTATTCATACATTTCTGGAAAAACTATCTGGTTTTAGTTTAGTCTAGGGAAAACACATTCAGGTTTTTTCCCCTTCGAATGTGTAGAAGAAAAATATACATCTCTTTTAAACAACTGGAACCAATTTAAGGCTTTGGCACACGCAATGGAAAAATCAATGGAAGTTAAAAGTTGAAAGGTAAAGTTTCCCTCTACAAGTGTCAATAAATTTAGGTCCGCTAAGAAAAATAAAAGGAAGATCTCTGACAACAAACTAGAATGGTAGCTCAAATAATCCATCCATCAATTAATATGGTTTTATTGAAGATACACTATATGTTGAATATTGAGAGGTAGTCTCCATAAGATTTAGGCATCCTTTCTATCCCTCAAATAGTTTTCAGTTTAACTAGGGAGATAACAGGAACATGCACAAAAAATTACTGAATAAGATGCTATGTTGACAACAAGAATCAAGATTCCAAAGGGCTAGGCATGCTGGAGGACTCATGAACACTGAGTGATCTAACGAAGGTTGAGCCTCCCTATAAATTCCAGAAATCTTGTTTAAGAACCCATCCAGATATGCTTCCCAGCTCGAAAAGGAACTCCTTGAGCCTTGTTCTTGTTGCCTGGCAACCAACATCAGTCTCTACTGAGCCCCAGGAGACCAATGTCCAAAGGCTTTCTACTTACCATGCATGTTTTTTTGCCACATAGAAAATGAGCTAATAAGTAGGACACCTATTCTTTTTTTTACCTCCCTTACCAATGTTGGGAACCCCGTTAGGTTTTTCTGAAGGCATTTGCTACTTTGTTCCTTGCTCAGAGGGAGCAAAAGTTAAATGGGGATCACCAAAAGGGTGAGCTTCCCATTTAGGTCCCAGGCATTTACACTGGTGGCCCAAGGCCAGACTCCCAGTAGTGCCACAAATTGCTGCAGGATCATGTCATACGTGTCACTTAAGTTACAGTGGTGGCAAGAAGAGGCCATTAGCATTTAGTCTCAGATGGTAATTAAAGGGTTTACAAGCAAAGGTTTTGAAGGAGAGGCAAGGAAAGAGAATTTATAACTTGGACAAAGGGGTATCAGGTGAGAAAGTGAAAGTCCCCAACATTGTCAAATACTGCTAAGAGGTCAAGGAAGATGAGAAGTTGCAAAAATGATCATGGAATATGGCATTTAAGTAGTTATTGATAATCTGTTCAAGTTCAGTTTTGGTGGAGCACTGGGAACAACAGGTTGCAATGCAGAAAACATCTCTATGATTCCCCCTTCCTCTGTGTAAAGAGACAAATGGAGTATGTGCAGGCTATCAGTGGAAGTTGCTCAGCCAGCATGCCTCCACACTTGGGGCAGAGAAAGCCCCACTGGAGCTCTGGTCTGTTGTTTTCCTTTAAGCGGCGTGCGCGCACACGCTCATCCATGAGCGCGCACGTACGCGCATGTCTGTGTGTGCGCAGGCACGCGGGAATGAATGTGTTCCTTTCCTGTACCTTCTTCATCTCTACCCCTGCCCAGTCCCTCTTACAGATGTAAATGACGATGGAGGAACTTTTGTCAAATATCTTGAACCCTTGCAAAAACCATGCTATAAGAATCTGACAAAAACTACAGACAGCATATAGATAGATCTGAAATTTTGAAGTAATGATTTAGGCTTTTAGCCAACTAAAACCATTATGAGCCAATATTAGCTGAACACTGGGCACTGATCAGTTTTTTGATTCGCTCATTTTGCCTGATACATGTGTAAGTCTAAGATTTCACTCTTATTTCCAAGTAATGTAATAGATTATAATTAGCTACAAAGGAATTCTCTTATTATAGTAATTTCTTAATTATGCATAGGGATAGAAAGAAAATTAGAGAATAATAGTAATTCATCTAAAAACACACTTTAACCATTAGTTTTAAATTCAACCTAAGAATTTAACCAGAATTCCTGATAAGAAGTCAAGGAAGGAACCTAACCGGAATTTTACCTTTTTAGAATTTCTGTAAAGGTGATAATGAGCAGTTACTTGCTCAAGGGTGGGCTGGCAGTTAAAGAAGGAAGAATATGGGCAAAAAGCCCAATAGCACACAGAAGAGTGATTTCTAACCTCTTCCTTCCTTCCTTCCTTCCTTCCTTCCTTTCTCTTTCTTTCTTTTTTCTTTCCTTTTTTCAGCAGCCAGTTTCCAAAGAAGGCTGGTACAAAAAACCAATGTACAAATCAGATACAAAGTAGAAAAGTCAAACAGAGTTTCTCCACATTAAGCAGGGTTAGAATCCCTCTCACTTTCCTCCCCTTAGGACTGTCCTGGAGGTAACAACATAGAATGTATTTTTTTAGTTCCATATGGCCATGCATTTATTTGTAAGAATTGAACAGTTTTCAGAGCACTGTCATTTTGGTCCCATCATTTGATGCTTATGAAAATTCAATGAGCTATCAAGCAGACTAGATATTAGCACTATTATAATTTCATTGCAAATCACTTGCTTAACGTCACCTAGTTATCAATGGTATCGATCTGGAATCCAAAGCCATGTCTTCAGAGTTCTTATATTTGATATACTATAAAATCCTTCTTTGTCAGATCATTACACTCCTGGTTCAGGTCAGGTACTGAAGAATTTGGACAACACAGGAGAGGACAATAGCAAATATCATTAAATTAAAAGGAAGTAAATTTGTTTTCATATGTTTGAACCATGTAAAAGGGTACCCCAAATTTTTAATATAAATTTCCAACCTGTAGTTGGTATAAGCAATGATGAAATAAACACCTCTCTACTTCGCCCAACTAGGTCAATCCCTACAAAGTTTAGGTAGATAAATTACGTGACAAAGCTTTCTTGTCTGAATAACATAGAACTGTGTTTCTAAATATGACTTTACAACAGAATTAATCAGAGAACTTTTTAATAATGCAAGTCCTTGCTCCCTCAATGGAAAACATAAACCAACAGGTCTAGTTTGGAGCCAGTTTTCAGGTGTGGAGTTAAGACACCTATAAAATCAGAGAGTTGACTCAACTTCCCCAGTTACTGTCAGAGAGCGAGCTAGAAGTTTTGGGAGAGAGCATTTCAGGCCACAACAGTATCATTTATTCAATTATAGCATTAAATTTATCCCAGTGACCCGAAAGAATCGGTGCATATCCAATTATGCCTAATTTATACCCTGGGATATGCTGGTTCTGGCTCAATGTAAAATCCTGGTAGAATCGCAATTTAACAAGCTTGACAGGACATCAAAATTGCTATGTTGTTTCCAAACCTCATTAAATGGAAGCCTACACTTTCCTATAATGTTCAGAGGGAATACACACTATTATTATTTTTCTATTTGTTTATGTAAAGCAAATGCTCAGCAAATACTTTATTGGAAAACAAGAACCAGTTTGAGGGAGTTGCTGTGAAAACAAGGCATTTACCACCCAAAGCAGTGGGTGCCCAAGAGAGTAAAGATTTCATTGTCCTTTGTGGTTACAGCATTTAACAGAATGTAATACATTCTTTATAAATGTGACAGGATTCAAAACATCATGGTAGCAGCCTGGGCAGGCTACAGTGAACCCACAGCCAGCTAGCTGAGACATGCTTGGATCCAGAGCCTTCCTTACATGTCCTCCGTCTGAAGAGTCTCAGAACATGGCGCCCTCTTATTTTCCCCTTGGGTGCCGTGACTTCTTCATCTCGTTTGCTGTCATGTGTTATTTCTCTTGGTCTCCACTTGTGGGCAACCCTGCTCCCCAGTCCCCACTGCCCTCCTCTTCTGACTCTATTTATTTTTCCATGAGGGGTCAGCATTAGCCCCTTGACTTCTGCCACTCAAATGGGGATGGCAGGTCCAGTCCCAAGATACTCAAGAAACTTCTACCTACATATACGCCTGCCACCTCATCCCCCACAAAACTTACTGTGCCCAGTGCCTACTTACATGTTGTTCTCCCTGAGGATCCCCCCCACTTCTGGGAATGGCATTATGATTTTTCTCCATACCCAGGGCTCAAGCTTGAAGCCATGTTTGAAGCAGGGCAATGAGGCACCAAAGACAGCAGACTGGGAGGCGCTTGGGGCAGGGTTCGAACACCTGCTCCATTCCTCAGGTGCTATAGAGTCCTTCAGATCTCTAAACCCATCTCCTCAACCACAAAATGAGAAAAACAAGGTCTTTTCCACGAATTTATTGTGGAGAGGGGTCCCTGGGTGGCTCAATCAGCTAAGTGTCTGACTATTGATTTCTGCTCAGGTCATGGTAGCAGGGTCATGAGATCGAGCCCCACGTCAGGCCACACTCAGCTCGGAGTCTGCTGGAGATTCTCTCCCTCTGCCCCTCCCCCCACTCATTCTCTCTCTCTCTCTCTCTCTCTCTCAAATAAATAAATCTTTTCTTTTAAAGATTTTATTTATTTATTTATTTGACAGACAGAGATCACAAGTGGGCAGAGAGGCAGGCAGAGAGAAAGAGAGGAAGAAACAGGCTCCCCCCAAGCAGGGAGCCCGATGCGGGGTTCGATTCCAGGACCCTGGGATCATGACCCGAGCTGAAGGCAGAGGCTTTAACCCACTGAGCCACCCAGGCGCCCCTCAAATAAATAAATCTTAAAAAAAAAGTTATTGTACTGATTGATGATATGATCACTGACATCCTAGACTAAGTGTCCCCTCTCTCTCTTCCTTGACTTCCTTTTGGCGCTCAGTCCACGAGCCCTTCCTGGGAATTCCCTCCCCCTTCCTTTCTATTCTCTTATTCCTGGAGCCAACAGACCCTGGAGCCTCATACAGTACGGACTCCACACCAGTCTCCTGGAAGTTTCTCTGGCTTTACTCTACGGACGTATCTGTGCCTGCTGTATTTGGGTTGAAATCCTCGGCATGGGACTTGGCTCTGCCACCTACCAGCCATCAGAAACAAGGTATTATCTACAGGGTTCAGTTGCTGCGTGTACAGAATGGGCACACGCTCAGAGGGTCGGTGGTGTGGATTAAGTGAAATATTGCTTTTCAAGAGCCTGGCATGGTGCTGGGCATATAGTAATATTCTAGAATTGTGAGACACAGTCTCTTTTTCAATTGCAATGAATCCTACATGCTGTTACCAGACTACAGGTTGTCAACTTCAATTTTATCCTTTCCTTCTCCTGCTCAAGGAACTCCGAGGTTTTCCCCCAGGGGATCGTACCTCCCACCAAAAGAGCTTTAGGCGAAAGTAGGAACTATGCCATTTGGCTTTCGGGTTCTCTGTAATATAGGTGCCTCCTGCCATATCTTTCTAATTGATTGGGATTCTCTTCTCCCATTTGATTGGAAGACTGAGGCCCTTCTAGAGAAAAGCTCTTCCAACAGCGTTTGGGACTTGTCTGTGGCGTGGGTCAGAGAACGAGAGAAGGGGACCTACCACAGGAAGAGAACTTTGGCTGAGGCTTTCCAGCTGAGAGGGGCCTCGTGAGGAAGAGGCAAATGACGATGTCTGCAGCACCAGGGAGAGAGAGCTGAGTGACCTCCAAGGCCGAGGACGTGTTGGAGAGTCACTGCAGAAACCCAACGGTGGGCGCCTGGGTGGCTCAGTGGGTTAAGCCGCTGCCTTTGGCTCAGGTCATGGTCTCAGGGTCTTGGGATCGAGTCCCTCGTCTGGCTCTCTGCTCAGCGGGGAGCCTGCTTCCTCCTCTCTCTCTCTCTGCCTGCCTCTCTGCGTACTTGTGATCTCTCTCTGTCAAATAAATAAATAAAATCTTTAAAAAAAAAAAAAAAAGAAAGAAACCCAGTGGTGTTCCCAAGGGCGCAATCTCCAAAAAAACCCTGCAGTACTGTCACCCTTTGAGGAACCGGGAAAGGGTCCACCCAGAAGAAATGTGACAGAAGTAACAGAGCTTCCTCTCGAGCCCCCCAGGTTAGGGACATGAAGACCCTGCCTGCTCTCCTTTCTAGTGACCACACGTCACCTGAAGCAAGGCAGGGCTCTCCTCACCATTTGCTTATAGGCTGGGGCTGTTTTCTGTCCATGAAACCCCTTTTCTAAGCTGGTTAAATTGTTAAATTGGGCCAGTGGAGCTGGAGTGACTCGTAGAGTTTCTTGCTCCCAGGGCTGGGGGAGAACTCTGTGCCAAGCGAAGCATGATACAGCAGTTCCTACAAGTAACTCAATCTGGTACCTGAGCGCTCAGACACCAGGGTGACCTCAGCCCCAAAGCATATGGAATGACATCCTGTGACTCAACCCAGTCTCCTCCCTGTCCCTCACAGAGCAGACGCAGCTCCGTCCCATGACATTGCCTCTGCTTTTCCTCCTGCCTGAAGGGCTCTCAGACACACGGTGAGGTAATGAGAAACCAGACAAATCTGGATCCATCCAGAAAACAGAGAGGTCTGGACACAAATCGCCCCTGTTCTACTCACTACCTCTGAGACCCTGAATTACTTAGCAGAAGAGCACTTTGCCTCCGTTTCCTTATCTGTAAAATTAGGCTCTCTCTACCTTAATGATGTGTTGTAAGGGTAAGTGAAATAATGAATATAAAATAGCCTGGCACTGTATGCAGCATACAGTAGGTGAACAATTAAGGATCCTCCCTCCTCTGAATACATGTGAATGGCTTTATGTCTTAATAACCACCACGAATGTCTGGGGACCCAATTCCAGTCTCATCTCACTGAGAGGTCTTTTCTTAAGCTTCCTTCCCCAGTCACCATTCACCATTTTCAAGTCCTTCTTACCTTAATGGCTGTTCGTCTAACTTGGGCATAGCCACTGCCACTCTTACTCATCCTTCAGATGCCAATGTGCTGTCTGGCCAGTTAGACAGACTTTCTGAAGGGGAAGGTTAGTGTCAGCCAAGATTTTCTCTTATCACTTCTACTTCCTAGTGTAGCTCGTATTGCCGTAAATGCTCAATATCTTTTTGTGAGTTACAGAGCGAATGGGCAAATCTCAGTGCAGGGACAAAGGCCAGGGGCCGCATATCTTTCTAATACCATCACAGTCCAGTAGGGTTGAGTTTCAAAACTCAACTCAAAAAGAAGCATTTCAATGGTGGCTAGCCTGAATGGATGGTGGAGTAAAGATATCGGCGATGAGGAGTAAGATAAAGAGAAAGGCAATACTGCATGAGTTAGGAGACTTCAGGGGGGAGGTCAAGGGGGCTGCATGGAGTTATCACCCAACTTGGACAGATCAGGCAACTGATCACCATGACAACTCCAAGCAGTCTCCTGCTCATGGTAGACAATTCCAGGAACACTGATAAAGCAAAGATTTCTTTTGATATGCTGCCTCAACCTCACTCAAGAGTAAAACCTCATGTTCCTCCTGTTCTCTATTTGTATTATGTTCTCTATATGGTGGATGAGACAGCTAGCTGTCCACCAACATTATTCTTCCCACTTCCACCCCAATAATCCGTGGTTGGATATATGGTCATCTAGCAGGGACCTGCATTGCCAACCCGCACCCCGTTGCTAGAACAGGTGGATGTTTGGCCAAGTTTTCACCAAAAGACTGGGAGTGGGAAGGCTGTGTGCTATCTCCCACTTGAGACCCTTGAGATGGCAAGTGGGCTTCTTCTATATTTTCTCCTTTCCTTTAAGGCTAGTTGGAACTTGGATAAAGCAGTGTCCTAGCCTCGACCGTGCAAATTCAAAGACTCTTAAGATTTAGAGAATTGCAAAGCCATGATATGGGAGGAGCCTCAGCCCTGTATGAGTGTGGAGCACCCACCACATCCTGTGTGAGAGTGACATAAACTTGTTCACTGGTATATGTTATGGCGTTAAAAGCCGTACGATTATTGGGTCTCTGATTACAGCTTAGCTGCTGCAACCCAACTGTAGCATATGTATAACATATAAAATACTATATATTATATAATATTAGATATAATTATGTAATACATATCACACATAAATATTATCTATTATATAACATGTGCTGTAACATACAATATGGTATACAACACATATATAATAGGTACATTATATATGTACCTATAGAAATATATCTTCTGGAATGCATTTTAAGTACAAACAGCTAACAGTATACAATATTGCAACTAGCTTTTTTCCCCTACTAAATAATATGTTTTGGAGATTTTTTCCAAGTCAGATGTGTGTGTTTTTGATATAGAAGACAGACAGACAGACAGAGGAGTGTTTCCACCACATTTTTTATGGGTTACATGTACTTTGTAGTATCAGTGGTATGTAGTTTATTTAACCATCCCTGGATAAACTTATTAGTTAGTTTTGTGATGTTTTTACTTTTCACTGTTATAATACTGCTGACACGAACACCCTAGTACATGCCATTTGATTCACATATATAGGTATTTCTTTAGTATAAATATTTAGAAATGGAATTGCTAACTTGAATACTATCAACATTTAAGCATACAATTTGTACTTCCAAATTGTCCTCCAATAAGTCTCAGCCAATTTATATTTCCATAGCATATGGGAGTGCATCATTCTCTGTAACACATTCAATATTAGGAATCTTTTATTTTGCCCAGCTATAAAATAGAGAGAGAAGAGTATTAGAGAAAGAACCAGAAAAATCTAGAGCTTCAATTCCATGTGATAAACTACCCTCGACAGTCACACTTCGTGAAACTGAGTCACTTGGACTATTCTGATGATCACAACAGATTGCTGCCTCTCTCCCAAACCTGCCAGGTTCGTGACGAGTTAGGCACTTTACCAGGCTCTTGGACTCAGGATTACGTCTGCCCACACATGCCTGCTTACCATAATGACCTTCATTATGAGGATGAGTCGCAATGCCCCAGTGAGTTTGTCTTTACATGTTAATAACATAAATAAATTCTGTTGAGGAAACTAAGCTGTGTTGTCCCCGCAGCTGAGGCCCAGTGCGCAGGCAGGGGACAGGCAACCCCTTCTTCTTATCTTTTTATTTTAAAGATTTTTATTTATTCACTTGAGAGAGAGAGAGAACACAGGGGGAGAGAGAGAGAAGCAGACCCCTGCTGAGCAAGGAACCTGATGCTGGGCTCGATCCTAGGACCCCAAGATCATGATTGAGCTGAAGCCAGACGCTTAACCGACTGAGCCACCCCAGTGCCCCACAGTGATCCCTTCAGGCCTGTGTTTTCCCCTATCATTTTCCCAGCACAAGCAGGAGGAATAAAGCTTTTCCATTTTTGTTCCCCCTACCCAAATAAATCATTTTTAGGAAAGTTGATAATTTCCATTATTAATAGATCTGGGCTAAACATCCCCCAATACATGCTCTAGTGCTAAGTCCATGAAGCAAAACCATAATAGTGAATGATAGATGGAAAAATAGCTCTGAAATTCGAGCAGGCCCGAGATAATTAGAGAATGACCGCACAGGAGGAAAGGCCTAGACTGGTGTGACGCAAAGGGAAGAAGAACATGGGTTGACATGGGGGCAAGTCCCCTAAACGGTCTCAGTTTATGTGTGATTTTGCATAAAATCTGGATTTATGCTATGTCTCTGTTTTCTTGTCTTTTTGAGGTGGCCTGTCTACTGAGTGCCTGCTATGTGCCAGCCACCATTGTAGGTGCTTGGCATACAGAAGATAGTAAAATGAGGTTCTGGCCCTCAAGGAATTTATATTCTAGGGGTGAGGGAGGGAGAAACAGACAACACGTGATCAGAAGCACTGATGTCTTCACTGAGTCAGGAAATAGTTACTGAGCTTATACTCTGTGCCAAAGACCCTTCCAGGACTTGTTTTGAGAATCCCACCTTCCAGGATTGTTTGAAGAATGACATGTAATACCCAGACAATGGCTGGTACAGTTGACAACGTGTAGATAAGCTCAGAAACTGGCAGCCATGATGCTGATGTTGATTTTCTTTCATTTATCTCTTCTCCTTTTGAAAAACATTTTATCTATCCATTTTTAAAAAATTCTTGAATATGTGTATATATTTACTGCTGCTCTTTTTACAAGTTAGCATTTTGTCTTAACTCCTGTTTTAAAAGTTATTTCTTCGGGTCCTTGGGTGGCTCAGTCAGTTAAATGTCTGCCTTCAGCTCAGGTCATGACCCCAGGGTCCTGGGATTGAGTCCCACATCGGGCTCCTTGCTTGGCGGGGAGCCTGCTTCTCCCTCTCCCTTGTTCATGTGCTCTCGCTCTCTCAGATAAATTTTTAAAAAATCTTTAAAATACAAAAATAAATAAAATAATAGTAATTTCTCCTTTGGAATTGCAATCAGAATCACATTTATAACTTCACCTGCAACTGCATACAGACCTCTGGGAATCCCTGTGGGGGAACAAATAGTCAGACTCCTTTGACCTGCAGCAGGACCTTTAAACAGAGTGAGTCTTTACTGTTCCATAATGGTTTGATGGAGGCCCTCACAGGGCTTGCTCTTTAAGCAGAGAAAGATCCAATAGAGAGACATAGCAGATGGAGATGAATGAAAACAGGCAAAGGACAGAGATGGGCTGACTAAGAATACAAGTGGTCTCATGGAGTCGGAGAAGAAAGACTCAGAGGTGGCATGTTCCACCCTCTTACCCACTACCACCACCACCACCATTTTCCTAGTCATGTCTGATAAGAAGTTTCCCTGACCTCCCCCAACACCCAGTCTGAATTGGCCAACTCCCAGGATGCTTCCAGAGCACATGCCTGGAACCTGCCATGCTCCAGGGTGCACAGATACTCTTCCAAGTACTTATCACACCGGATGATAATTGCCGGATACTCATTTCTGACTCTACCCCACCCCCACCTCCACCCAACATGACTGTAACCCTTACCAACATGAAGCCTTCACTGTTGGATTCTCTATGCCAAAGATAGTACCTGGGACATATCAGGATTCAATACATTTGGTTGTTTGATGAATGAATTAGGCAGAGACAGAAAAAGTAGAGAAGTTAATAAGCCAGAGACCTAGAGGGAAAGCCCAAGGACAAAATGAATCTCCACTGAAAAGCAACATAGACCTTCAAACAGTGGCTCTTATTCAACGGTGCTGAAAGATAAAAAAAAAAAAAAAAAAAAAAGCTTAAGAAGAAATTGGGAATAGGTAGGGCCACAGAGAAGACCTCCAGAGTGGGATGACCTTTCCCATCAGAGGAGGTGAAACTGGACTCTTGCCTACTGAGATCCACTTGTCTCTTCACCTGGTCTATATTCAGCCATTTAAATGGACCTACTGTCCAAATGGCAATGAGCCAGATTCACATCATGCTTTATCTATCAAGTCTGTTTCAGTCACATGGAGTTAGACTCGATTTCTGGGGCCAGAGATCTAGAGATTGTCTGTGGGACTGGCCTTCTTCATTTTCTAATATATACAGTGAAATACTCAAATAGAACATCTCGACTAATAATAGTCTTTTTTTTCTTTTTTCAGCACCATTTGCAACTACCTGCAAATTTAAATGATAAAGAAAAGTTGATGGCATCATCTTTACTATCTTATTAAGCCATACTTCTATTAGTGATGATTCACTAGAGTACCAAGAATAGGTACACTGAAAAATTCTATAGCATATTAATGTGTTAAGCATCACACCACACTTAGTTCCTGGTATAATTTTGAGTTTCCTCTGGGGGGAGAAACAGTTCTTCTGGATTCTTTTTATAAAAAAAACCACCTTGAAAAAGCTTTCAGATACTCAAAGATGTGAATCTTGCTCCATTCCCTTGTGTATATCTGATTTAAAGGTTAATAAGTAATTAGGAAGAACACTCATCCAAAAATTACCAATTAATATCCCATCATTTTCATTAAAAATGCTATTAATTATATTGTTGTACAAATGTCCTGGACTAATACAAAGTTACCTAAAGCAATTCTAAATCTTTTGGGGAGAAAGAGAAATTAATCAAAATCAATCACTTTTGAAAATTATGACTTGGGGTTGAGAGGCCAAACAAAAGAGGGTGTTAAAAAAATAAAGACCAGCCTTGAAAATTTTCAAAGCAGACAAAACCAGGTTAGTCATACAAACAAAGTTTAATTTATCTTATTTGGCAAGGTTAAACTGACCTGGCTCACTTTTTGCTTTTATCTCTGAACGTCATAAGCAAAATGTGAACTGTTTCCCAAGGTAATGGGAGGTAACCACTGACAAGTTCTCTATGATTCAAGAAAATTCTAGAACTGTAACCAGTCATTGTGAAGGATAAACTTTCTCACAATAGAAGCTACTTTACAATAACGTACCCCTGAGCCTCACTGTTTTGGTCCAAGTGCTCCCGGTTTGCAAACTGTCTTTTTGGTTGTGTGTGCAATAAACTTAACACTAATTACTACTTCAGTGATTTGCTGTTTTTACTTTTGTTATTTATGAACTTTTGACAAGGGGAAATGAATGTCTTCAGTATTTAGTGTGGATAGAATCTGACATTGACAGGGTTGCATGGTTTATTTTATGTACCCAGTCATTATCACTATGAAAACCTATCTAATAAGATTTCTTGGCAGATGTTTAATGTGGAAGTCTGGCAAATAGTAGTCCTTTCGTTCTTATAATGTAAAACAGCCCTTATAAATGAGATCAAACTTCAAAACTATACACATATATTTTGTGTGTTTCTAGGAGACTGTGATTGGAAAGTTATGATTAAAATCTTACATATTTTGTTCTATACCTTAAACTTTGTTCTACACCTTAAATGCTGGTGTTAGTCACTTAGTAGAAATCCACAGAATTCTGAAGTTGGACAGTTCATGATTAAAGTTGTACCATCACTTTAAGGACTCCACTAGATTTCATTTTACTTAACAGTGTTACGGATCTCCAAATTACTCTGTTCTCACCCTCTTATCCGTTGCCTCCTGTATGGACCAAATGTCTATTTCTACTGTGTGCATTTAAGCTAGGCTGGGCAGCTGGCTAGTGTTTGGTAAAGATTAGAACTGGGTAAAGCTTCAGTTCAGCCCCATTTTTATATGTAACAAACCTACCAGGAATACTTATCATCAATGAAATGAACCAAATGTGGTATTAGGAACTATATAATCAACCCAGACACAAACTAGTGATTTTCCATTGCATCATAGATATTTACTGGTTGCTAGGCAACCAAATATTCTGCCACTGACACCAGGGAAAATTTCTCTTGCTAAGCTTGGATTGGCCATTTTAGTAATTAGTTCTGCCCAAGACTGCCTCTTAACATCCCTGGCATAGAACTTTTTAAAGGACCCAATACAAAGCCCAACCTTGTGTTATTTGTAGAATTCCTGAGA
The DNA here is from genome assembly GCF_009829155.1 of Mustela erminea. Lineage (NCBI taxonomy): Eukaryota > Metazoa > Chordata > Mammalia > Carnivora > Mustelidae > Mustela > Mustela erminea. The sequence goes on from NC_045628.1 coordinate 13,340,601, forward strand.
TGGGAACTCTTCCCCTCCAGGCATGTTCATCTACCTCTTCCTCACGTGGAATGAATGTCTGTCTTCTTTGTTTCCATACAGCCCGTCTACTTCTTTTGCATCATTCCCACTCTGAATATTTGGAGAGGGCTTTCATGTTTTCTCCAAATCTATCTTTCTTCAGAGTGAACATACCTAGTTCATTTAGTTATTTGTTCCCAATGCTTTATGCCCCGTTTGCTCTCCCTTCCCAGGGGCACCAGTGGCATTAACAGGGATGAGTTGATGTTGTCCTATGGCTTAGAGTTATGGTTAATCACTTGGGGGCTGTCGTGTTGTTGGTGAGTCTCATTAAAATGGGCGTAGGAATAAGAAGTCAGAGGGTATGGGACAGGGGTCTGATCTTTTTACCCTGACTTGGACAAGGCCACCTGGGAGACACCATACGTTTGTGCCTTTACTAGAACCTTGGAAGACAAGCAGAAACGTTCGGTAAGACCTTCAGAGATGCTTACTAGGTTAATACAGTGTGAGAACAAACAGCTTCAGGGTGTGATGAGATCATCTGGAGTAATATTTTCTAAATTGGGCCTTGCATATGAATCATGGAAAAGTTTCTAAAAATACAGATTCCTGGTATCTATACTCAGACTTACTGAAGAGATGCCTCCAGAAGTCCCCAAGGAAAAAAGAACATGTGGAAACCACAGATAAGGGGTATCCAACGTGAAGGTCAGTCCTTCCTTTGAGCTGATCTCTACCTAGCCCAGAAAGTTCTTCACCATTACATGTTTTGACTGCCTTTTTGCAGCCCATACTTTACTCTTCTGAGAAAGACTCTTTCAAATAATTAGTACCAAATAGTTTAGTATTTAACTGTTAATTTTTCGAGGCTCTTAGTCTCTCTGGTTATTTCATAAACCCATCAGAGCCGGAACTACCTGTTACACATCCGGGTCTCTGGAGGAGTATGGCACAAGATTGGACAGCCATGGATTGGCTGGTGAGAGGTTTGGGGGCCGGTAGGAGAAGCTCAGAGACAAAAGGGAGAGAGCTGCGGGAGAGGAGCTGTAACAGTTAACAATGACGGAGATTAAAGAAGCCTTTCTTTCCAAAGAAGTTTCTTCTGCATTGTACTTGTGGCCTGCTATCGGACGTGAGTGCTAGAGTTCTTGGAGGATGTTGGTCTCTCCACGCCACGTCAAGCCTGATCTTTGGAGACACCAAGCAGTCACTCACAAGACTATGTTATCTAAACATGGCCGGGAGGCCTAGGATCCTTACATTTCTAGCCCCCTGGAGCACCAGAAGTAAACGAATTCTCTCTCTTCTGGTGCAAATCTATTATCTGACAAAGTCTACAGTGAGGATACTGTAATAGAAGTTCCAAAATGAGCATGAAAAGGGTCCCTTGGACAGTTAGGTCAGCTTGTTACAAAATATCAAAGACCCATGAGGTTTTAAAATTAATTCAGTCTGGAGGATGAAAGACTTGGAATGAGCTTGGACCCTGGTCTCCTCCTGCCACTCCTTCTCCAGGCAGAGTGGCCTCCTCACCAGGCAAAAGGGAACACGTCATCCTCTCCTGTAAATCTTAGGAGGCAGAGCAGAGGACTCAGACTCCTACACGGTTTCTCTCTTAGTCACTGTCCCGGCCCCTTGTCCCCCTGACGGACTCATCCAGCTCTAGTCGTCCTGCCTCCTGTTTCCAGAAAGAGCGAAGTGCTTTTATCTCCAGGCTTCAGGGCTCCCTTTCCCCTGTGCCTGGCAAAGCTCTTCCCTCTCCACCTGGTGACCTCCTCCTCGTCCTTTGGGTCTCTGCTCAGAAAGCAGCTCCTTGAAGAAGAGATCCCAGGCCACCTTTCCTGCTGAAATTCCTCCCCAAGCACACTGAGTTCTATCCAAGTTTATTTCCTGCTTAGCACTTGTCATGGTTTGAATATAACTGAATTTTATTTTCCTGGGGGGTGGGGGTGGGAAGGGGACTGTTTCTGGCCCTCCGTTTTCTGTCACTCTCCCTAGAACAAAAACCCCGTGAGGTCCAGAAACTGTGCTGAATTTATAACAAGTTGTATTGCCAGGGCTTGGCCCACTGCCTTTCACTCTGCGGGTACTCAGGGTTTCCTGAATGCACAGCAGTCTGGAGAAGTTGTGATTCTTTGATTAGTTTGTTTACTTTCCTCTTGTTTCCTCTACTCCACTGTGAGTTCCCCAGGAACAAGGTGCCTGTGTCTTGTTTAAAACAGAGCGCTCAGCACTCCGTGGCGGCCCAAAGACGCCTCTAGAATAAATAAATGAACAAAGATATTGAAGTGCTCGAGGAAATGAAACTTCTTTCTCTGCAGCTTTATAGACCACTCCGAACATCTGGATCTACTAGAATTCTTCATTAAGAATTCTGCTCTCCCCATATTTTCCTGCTATCCTCATGCCCGCTAACGACCAAGCGCCCGACGGGAGCAGGAGAGAAGCGATATGAATTAAATTTCTCAAATGAGGCTGCTGATGATTAATTTTATTTCCCGAGCATCTGGGTCAGTGCTTCGTTTCATGGCAGGTGTGGAAATAATACCTTTGGTGTCATTATTAATGATTCTACGGAGAACTGGGAGCACTTGCAACGTTCTTCTGAATGAGATTTGAGATGCGGACCAGACGGGTATTTTTGAAAAGCCTAGGTGGGCTGCATGCTACTTTTCAACAAACACGCTTTTGTATTAAGATGGATCCCGAATGTGCCTTGGTATCCATATCCCTTATTCAGTGGAAAACTAAAAGCGATGGTTTTTTAAAAGAATACAAGATGTCACTTAAATAAGACGACAGTAGACTAAGTGAAACGTAAACATGCCTCCAGTTGAAACCAGTCATTTTGTTTTGCTTTAACTGGGTTAAAACCTCAGAGTTACTCTCCCTTTCTCCTTCTCCTGGCAATAGCTCATCTTTGAAGGGTCTCACCACCCATTAGCCATAACATTATCACCACCTCAGTCATAAGAAATGGTCTCATCAGACATACTCTCAAGGTGCTGGCGGGTCAGGCAGGATGGCCAGGTACGGTCAATTACAAATAAATATGTCAACATCCACCCCCTGAATCCCAAAGGTGAGTGCTGGGCTGGGGGAAGGATTCCTCTGCCAGTTTCATTCTTCTTGGTCATGATGGTCTTGAAAAAGAGGAATAGAGACTAAGCTATAATCTTTGAGCCAAAGGAAATGGAACCCAAGCAAGTGGAAAGAATATGATACTCAGTATCATCAGGTCAGTTCACAAGGAAATTACACACCATGTGCAGTCTGTCATTGGGGAAGATCCCCCAAGGGGCCCCGGTCTCCCTGGCCCCAGAAGCCAGTCCCCTGCTGTGGCTTAGACCTTAGCACTGGATGCCTGTTGCCTCTGACTCTTTGGGGACTTGCTCCCGCACACTGAAACAGACATGTTCTAGGTCTGTTCCAGGTTTCAAAGTCTCTGGTCAGGCTCCTTTCCTGTCCCCCTCCACCCACCTCCACCCGCCATGAAAATTTGCTTATTCGATGGATCTCAAGTTCTTCTCCTTCGTTAACACAAAAAGGCCTGAGGAACTTCTGGGTTCCTCTCAGGTAACGTGTGGACCCACCAGCGATTTTCTAATGACAAAGTCTTTCCTGTGTGCATGACTCAAACAAGGGAGTCTGATGGTGGTGAGTCAGAGAGTATGGACGGGTTAGGGCCCTACCTTTGAATTTTATGGAGTAGTAACAATTCCTTAGTAGAATGGGAAACGGACACAAGAGTGGCTCACTTTTTCTTCCGCTGAGTAGGTCTACTAAGGGAAAAAAATAATAAAGCTCATCTGTTACAAAAACCTCTTTAGAAACAAAAGGAATATTATGATCATCAGGAAGGAAGGAAGGAAAGAAGGAAAGAAAGAAAGAAAGAAAGAAAGAAAGAAAGAAAGGATCTCTGAATTAAAAAAATAAGATTTGCATTGAAAGAGTTTCTCTTCATGAAAAACTGTACCTTAAACAATTTCTGTTGCTCAAGATGAATAAATTCTAGAGAGAAGTTCAGGACAACAGCGTGTCTATAGATAACGATACTGGGTCGTGCCTTGAAACATTTGTTAAGATGGTGATCTGGTGCTACATGTTCTTACCACAATAAAAATGAAATAAAACTAAAAGTTTTTCAGCATCCTTATTTTATAGCAGACTAGTGGAAATATTGTCCAAACCCAGAATAAGTCTCTAACCAGGCTTTCAGAACTGCTGAGTTGCCCACAGTGGCCCAACGAGCCAATCTGTGAATTTTAATAGCTCGCTGCTGCCCCTTGTGAGGAAGTCTCCATGCGACCTGTCTATCAGGGCAGCCAGAAACATGAGCATGACCCAGAAACACCTTTCGGGTTGTAAAGCAAAGAGCTTATTTGTAAAAAGCCTTTAGCTTTCAGGTTTTATCTGTCTGTAGATTGACGGAAAATATTAAGCAGTAGGTAGCCTGGGAAATGATTTGAATTTTGTGAGAGTAGTGGTATTTACAAGTGTAAGACTTAAGAATACATTTATGTATTTGCAAGTATGACAGGGCACCCCACGAGCGCTGGGTACAGGGATAGAACAATGGGACCCCCGTGCCTTACAGAGATAGATCACATTCCATCAGGATAATTTCTGAGCTGGCTTTTGTGGATAGATGTGTGCCCTTTGAGCCAAGCCCAGACCAAAGTCAAGACCTAAGGCAGGCAGCTCCGTGGGGGGAAGAGCATTCCAAGTGGAGAGCAGGCAGGTGCAGAGGGTCCTAAGGGATAAAGAGGCCAGTGTGATAGGAGCTCAGTGGTGAGGGGGAGCGTGGTTGACTTCTGGGGCCAGAGGGCGGCAGGTCAGAGGGGCTGTGAGGTCAGAAATGAAACAGACAGCTCCTAGAAGATTTGGGGAAGAGAGTGACACGAGCTATCTGTCACTGTGCTTAAGGAGGGTGTGGCAAAAGCCAGAGCTATTCCATAGGCTGTTACAAAAGTCCATATGTGACATGTGGTGGTTGCAGCCAGGGTGGTCATCGAATTTAGGATACCTTCTGAAGGCAGAGAAAGTAGGACTTATTGCTGGTGGATATGGTGGTAATGGGAAGAGAAGACTGAAGCTGGGTTTCAAGATGTTTTATTTGATCAGGTGAATAAACAGCACCTTCTGAGAACAAGACAATGGGAAAAGTAGGTTGAAGGGGAAACCAAAAGCTTATTAGTAGACGTACTGAATGGGAGAGGTGACTTAAATATCCAGGTAAAAATGTCAGGCGGGAGATCGAACACATGAGTCTAGAGCTTAGGGGAGAAATCAGGGCCAGAGTTAGAAATTAAGAAATGTTCAGCATACGAAAGATGCGTAGAGCTATTGGTTGGATGAGGCCATCTAGGGGTCCAATTCTCTGGAATATGGGCCAGAAAGTACCAAGGCTCCGAGGCAAGATCACGCTTGGTGAGTTACAAGGGTAAGGTGGTGGGTCACTGTGGCTGTGAGGAAACACAGAGCTGTTCAAAGACCAAGCCCGGAATCATGCGGGCATTTAGAGGTCAGAAGGAGGAGGACTCAGGAAGAAAGACAGAGCAGGAATGGCCAGTGAGGTAAGGGGAAACCAGAGAGTGATTCAGCAACACGATGTGCATAAAGTCTTCCAGGGATGATTCAGAGCAGGTGATAAATTCAGTCTGCCCTTCGTGATCGCTACCGACAGGAGGAGGGGTGTACGCTCTTCTAGTCCCAGTGCCCAGCGACCCCTGGCCCACGATCAATACTTGTTTATTGGCTTTGAACAGAAGTTAAACATGGCAGCCTACAGATGGAATCTAGCCTGTAGGTACGTTTTGTTTGAACTTCAGGATTTAAAAATATTTTAATTGGTTGCCAAGGTTTAGAAATTGGGAAACTTTACACCAAAATAACGCATCTCAGGATCTGGGGCACCTGGGTGGTTCTGTCCCTTAAGTGTCTGCCTTCAGCTTGGGTCATGACCACAGGGTCCTGGGATAGAACCCTGCGCTGGGTTCCCTGCTCAACAGGGAGCCTGCTTCTCCCTCTGCCTGCCACTCCCCTGCTTGTGCTGTCTCCCTCTCTAATAAGTAAAATTTTTTTTAAAGATTTTATTTATTTATTTGACAGAGAGAGACACAGCGAGAGAGGGAACACAAGCAGGGGGACTAGGAGGGGAAATGCTGGCTTCCTGCTCCGCATGTGTGGGGATCCATGTGTGGGGCTCAATCCCAGGATGCTGCGATCATGGCCTGAGCTGAAGGCAGATGCTTAAGGACTGAGCCACCCGGGCGCCCCTCAAATAAATAAAATCTTCAAAAAAAAAAAAAAAAAAGAATCCCAGGGTTCTCATAAGGCAGGCCCCAGCTGTGCGTGGGTGAGTGGTAGCTGTCATATTCAGGGGGGTCCTGAGTTCTTCAGTTTCCCCTCTGCAGCCCGCACTGGTCCCTGGGTTTCCCCAATGGTGATGGCACAGTGCCTCCCTCCTATTTCCTGCTGAGCTCTGCAGATCTTGGTTCACACCTCTTGTTTAGTGAAAGAGGCAATCAATGAATGAATGAGTGAGTGAATGAATGAGTCGTCGGGGCACCTGGAGCCCGCTCAGATTGGGGAGCTGTACAATAACACACAGAAAAGCCAGGGCTCAGATACAGACCCCCAGGTCAGGGCTTTGACTTTAAATCTTCGCTTTGTCCATTGTATTAGCAATGTCCTAAAATAAAACTGAAAGTCTGAAGGAAAGGAAGAGGGGTTCTGACAACATGCTTTTTCCATTTTGAGAAAAAAATAAGAGTATTAAACAAATCGTGGTAAATGTGTCTTTCTTCTTAAGCTTTGGTGGGAAAATGGTTTCGTAAGAAACTGCTACACAGACGAACAAAAGTTAGCATCACTGCCCAAGGCAAAGTGAATAATAAATAAATGTAATTATTAAAGAATATAATTAAGGTTAAAAGAGATATTTTACTCCCATTTGGTTTTTAGAGAAAATAAGTTTGCCATTTTTCTCCATGAAATATTTTTACCTATTTTCACATGTCTTAAACACAGATATTGTAATCATAGAATATCAACTGATCATCTCTCTTCCTTCTACTCAGTACCAAAGATTGGAGTTTTTGAAGCCTCCTCTCTCTTGCCAACTCCGATGATAGCACATGCCTATCCAGGGCGGTGTGTAGAGACAGTTTTTGAAACCAGTCTGGGCTCATGAATTAGACTACGGTGTTTGATTTCTGACATTTTCCAGGTTTTGATATTACTCTTATGGTTGAACTAAGTCCCCCTCCACCCAAAAGAGGAATTGAAGGATGAACCCCTATTCCCCAGAAGGTGACCTGATTTGGAAGTAGGGTCATGGCAGATATTTATGGCTAATTAATATGAGGTCCTACCAGAAAAGGGGAGCCCTAACCTAATGTAACTGCTGTCCTTGTAAGAAGAGGAAATTTAGACACAGACTCAGAGGGATGACCATGCGAAGAGAGACACATGGGAAGAAACATCTGAAGCTGCAGGCAGAGATTGGAGGTGTGTTGCCACAAGCCAGAGAACACCGAGTTTCCAGAAACTGGAGGAAGCGTCAAGGGAAACATGGTCTTGCCAATGCTTGACTGGACTTGCAGCTCCCAGAACTGACAGAAGATATATATTGTTGTGTTAAGCTGCCCCGTCTTTGGTAATTTGTTATGACAGCCCTAGGAAATGAATACAGAGATTATTTTGTCTAACTCTTAATTTTAGACAGGTTCGAATGCAGGTTTCTCGATGGTAGATGCTGTGTCCCCAGGAAGGTGACATCACTCATACCCACCACATAGGTGCTATCGCTAAGCAGGACACTCGAGAACTTAAATGGGTTCCAACTGCCCTTCACGGGAGCAATGGCCCTCCTCTTGTTCCAGAAGTTAGAGGTAAACTCTTCCTTAGCATAGAAATATCTTGAGTATCAGGGGGTATCAGGTACTAATCTTGGCCCCAGAGAAATAACAAAAAAGCATCTTTAATGACCCTCTGGTCTTCCTGTGCCCCCTTTCATGTATGAGTCAGCTCTGTAGATGAGAGTTTCTTAACTTGCAGTCCATAGAGAGTTTCTAGAGGCCAACATAAAACCCTTGCAATCTTGAGATTTGTTATAATAGTCTGTATTTGGGGGAAAATTCTGTAGTTTTTATTCATTCTTAAAGATACTATACTTCTCTACAACCGAAACAAGAAGGAAAAAGAAAGCCTGAGGATCCTCAGCGTGGTGGTCAGGATCAAGCTAAGGTTTTGTGCCTGGGGAACAGGGCGTGGGGATGGAGTGGGCTGATGACTTGGGGTGGGGACAGGATGAAGAGTCTGGATTGAGATACGTGCAACAACAGGTGAGTATGGACCATGCATATGGGGTGTCTGGTGGGCATCTGGAGCCAGAGGGTCGGCAGGAAAGGGCGTACACCCAGCATGGTGATGGATGAGCACAGAGCTGGGAACTGAATGCTGAGCTGCAGACCCCCTTTCCGAACTGATCGCCAAGCTGACCTAGGAAGGGCCAACACTGAGCCTTGGCCAGTATCCACACAGAGGAGCAAGGAGAGCAAGAGGCCGCACTAGAGGTGAAACAGGAAGGAAGGATGCGGTGATAGAAGACCTAGGGGTGTGCCGTGGGCAAGCGGGGAAGAGCAGGACAGAGTGCCAAAGCGGGGGCTGGCCAGCTTGCAGAACGAAACGGAGACGTTGAAGACAATGATGAACAGCCATGCAGAGACGTTTGGGATCTGAAGTTCACTGGTCATCATCCCTAAGTCCCTTTTGAAAAGCTGTGGGGATGGCTTTGTTAATTTATGCATTCTGTGAATGGCTATTCTCGCCTTTCTGCTCCGCGCCAGATGCCATGCTAGGTGCCTGGGCACAGAGATGAGTAAGACACAATCCTACCTTTAGGAAGCTTATGGGCTTATATGGGGACACACACTTAGGGGTATAAACTGTTACATGGACGTCTGAATAATGTCAGGAAGGGGCAAGTGGCTGATTTGCCCTGGAGGGCAGAAGTCGGATAACAGGGAAATGGACCTCTTATGCCGGAAGTAGAACTGGTGGGTCCAAGAATCCTAAAAGTAGTATCTGTCCTGCCCTTTATCATAATACCCCAAATCAGAATTACATGGGCACGCACACACACACCAACATCATGGCGCCACACCACTCTTGTTACAGAGACCTAGTTAGTGATGGTATAATGTTTGTAAACAAATATAAATACAAATAAATATATGTGCCTTGCTTTCTCTCTTTTTCAAATATTTAGTTTTTTAGTACCTAAACTGGTTTATTCCTGGGGGCTTCTATTTAAAATGTTTTTGACACTTCAATAAGCTAAGCTTGTTAAACATGAATATTCTTAAGATATTAGGAGACTTAGAATTCATTAGACCAATGATTTATTCTATAAAATGAGTTAGGAGGAGGGAAAGGGTGGTGGCAGCTTCGGAGTCACACTTACCTCCAGGTAGGTCCCTTCCCCACCATCTGTAAGTTACATGTGAGTCACTTACAATTTTGAATCTGCATCCACAGCTACAATGGTTGGGTGGATAATATTTACCTCACAGAGTTGTTGGAAGGAACTGATAAGGTGTGAAAAAAAATGCCTGGCAGATAGTGGGCTCTATATGACTACAGAGATTTCTATTGGTAAGGAAATAATTGACTGAGATTATATTTTCAAATCAGGCCAGAATTGAGCATGTATTTTTAAAAACACTCAAGCAATTTCTTTTTCTTTTTTTTTTTTTTAAGATTTTATTTATTTGTCAGAGAGAGAGAGAGAGGAGAGAGAGAGAGCAAGTGAGCAGAGGCAGATGGAGGCAGAGGGAGAAGCAGGCTCTGGAGCTGAGCGAGGAGCCGAATGTTGGACCTGATCCCAGGACGCTGGGATCATGACCTGAGCCAAAGGCAGCCGCTTAACCGACTGAGCCACCCAGGCATCCCAACACTCAAACAATTTCTACGAAGAATTTCCCTTTATTTGAAAGTAATTCAAGAACATGAAGTTAAGGTCAAGGCCAATGACATACATTTTTTAGTATGCTTTTACGAACTGTCCAAAATGGTCACCTAACATTTTCAATTTTAAAATTTTCACCCATACATATGAAGACTAAAATTTTATTTGCCACCAGCCAACTTACAGCCAGCATCCTGTAAATAACTTGAGCAGGATCTAATTTTTTTTTCCATTTTTGAAACTTAGCACCAAAGAGAGAACATTAAAAAGCAGTTTCTGCATCATATGTAGCTTCAGAGAAAGTGAAATAATTTATTTGTCAATTTTCCAATGGTGTATTATACTTCCAGAGTCGTACTTGTGTCTCCAATTCCTGCACAGAGCTCCCTCATTTTGAGATCTACTGAGATATTGAGAATGGGGGCAAAGCACATGACTGTGCAGGTTGTGCACTGCACAACTCCAGGGGGTGCTGGTCACGTAGACTATGTTGAGAAATGCACCCTACTGTACAGTCATATTATGGAAGCCCTATCTGAGAGGCTTGAATACTTTCCTGATAAACACGCTCTATCATTCAACATTATTTACTGAGCATCTAATGTGTATGAAACACTGTTCTAGGCTCTGGGGATACAACAGTAGTCAAAAAAGATACAGTCCTCATCTATATGGGGCTTACATTCTAGCAAAATGGAGCGGACGCAGATAATGAACAAAAACGAAGTATGGATATGGTTTATCAGAAGGTGATCATTGTTAGGGAGAAGAGTAAAGCAAGATGATGAGGAAATAGAATGACAGTAGTAGGGAAATAACTATTTGAAATAAGGTAAGCAGAAAGGCTTCACCATTGGCATTTTTGATCGGAAGCCTGAAGGGAATGAGGAACAAACTGCTCATACAACTGAGGCAAGAATATTCCAGGCAGAGCAAAGAGCAAATACTAACACCCTCAGGTGGAAACCTAGTGGGTACGTCCAGGGAAATGGCAAGGAGGTGGGGTAGATGAGGGGACAGGGGTAGGACTGTAGTCAGGTTACTGGGGGTGAGAAGCAGGTCTCCTACGGCCTAAACAGCTTTCCTAAGGATTGGTCTTTATTCAGGTGAGATCAGAAGCCACTGGAAGGCCTTCAGTGGGGGGAGTGACATCATCTCATTCAGGTGTTAAAAGAATCATGCTGTCTTTGAAGGAATTTTTATTATGTAAAGTCTAAACAATTTCCCCAAATAACTCTAGGAGTGTTTTTTGCTTCTGTTTTGTCAAAACTAGCAACATGATTTAAAAAATTGTTTCCTTTCTTAAATTCAGTCTGAATTAACATGTTGAAGTAAATATATTAAATACTTCATCAAGTGGTAAATACCCAAATCTTTCATCTCAAAAAGCATTACAGCTAATTCATTTATTCCTTTCTGGATGTTTCAATTTGCAAAACAAGCCAGATTAGTTCCTCTCTCCATTACAGGGAAAAGAACCTGGAAAGAAAAATCTTAAACATCTCAACGGTGAGGGCGACTGTTTCCTGGATTATAAAGGCACAGAGATAGGGTTGGTCAAGGCTGCAGGGAAGTTAACTGCTCACGAAGCAATTTGCATTTTGTCAAGTTAACCTAGCTTGTAAAACACAATGTTCCAGAATGTTCTGGCTTTTTGGAAAAAATGTAAGCAAATCCACTGTTAAAAAAAAAATATCACAAATGCCATGCATGCTCAGGGGTTTCAGTTAAATTGCAAAAAGGTAACAGTGGGGAATAAAGTCCAGTTGTCATAAGAGCTCTGCTCAATTTTCCGAATCCCCTTTTATGAAAGTATTTATGTACGTACAATTCTCTTGTTCACAAAAGCCTCAGCAAATCTCTTGTCTAACCACCCTCAGATTTGTTTAGTATGTATTTATGGACATTTACTCATAGATGCAAATGACTCATAACAAAAAATAAAACAAAACAAGGAATAACTTGGGTTTGCACTAGACCAGTCTCTATTCTGACATGCCGACACAGTTTCCTCTTAATCTGTTTTTGTGCATAAAGGTATTCCACAGTGTTTGAGAAAATACCTTGTAGCAAATAATAACAACAAAAATAATGCCTGCTTCAAACTTGATTTCTTGTAATGTCATGACTAATTTGCATCACTGAGCTGTTAGTACTCATACCAAAGATTCTTAAGAGTTTGGACACATATAGAGTTAGACGCTTTATAGGTTGGACACATCTTGGCTATAAAGCCAGTCAACAAAATCACTGTCTATGCTGTGATACTATTAAGAAGGGAAAATAACTACCATGACTATTCCCCACCATGTCTTGCCCTATGTTAGGCATCTCTCACATCTTAGGCCTGTGAGTCTTTTTAGTAACCTTCTGAAGTTGGAAATATTACAACAATTTTAAATAAAAGGAAACTGAGGTCAAGAAGGTATAGTAATTTATCTCAATAATTTGCCTGTAACCAGCCAGAGTTCATTCAAACCTTGCACTTCTGTCTTAGGCTTGTTCCACTGAGTGACGTGGTCTTATTTAAAAGAGTAAATAAGATTAAACAGCTTAAGTATGTTTATCGTCATAATTTTTCTTATTAGCTACCATTCTTGACTATCTTTTTTATTTACCTGTCCTCACTGTAAGAACTCGTAATTCTTACAACCACCTTGCAAAGTGATTGGGCCAGCATGGTGCTGGGGGTTGCACATGCTCAAGCCAATTTCACTGGTGAATATCCTCATTTTACCCATGAGACAAGAGCTAAGAAGGGAGTGACCCACCCAAAGTGGGGAAGTGGTCAGGTCTGATTCTTGGGTCTGTCTTATTCTTCTGGCTGTGGACTCCTCTCACATTCTTTACATTGTGACTACTTTAAAAATAAATAACATCACACTCAAACTGAATAATCTGAAAATTTATACTATCAAAGGGATCGGGTAACTTAAGGCAATATGTAATTTTGCTTCAACACTTGAAAATGATTCTACGAGACACTCTGGAAAATGATCTTTAAAGCTCCACATTTTCATGGCTTTGTTCATGTTTTCATGCTAAACATAACTGTTCTGGATCCTTTCTCTATAGGTTGGAATCCTCAAACAATTGTGGTCCTGGGTGAATCCACAGGGAGTTGATAAATTAGAAGGAAATGGAACTTGTTGTTTTCTTGACATTCAAGAAATATTTAGCTTTGATACACTGGGTATATCTCCCTCATATTTCCTTAACTAGTTTAAAGAATTGGAAGTTTTAATCCTAAAACGTTGGCTTTATAGTAAATAGGCAACAAAGGTAGGTTTGGATTAATACAACAAAGGAAGGGGGATGCCCTGGAAAATGAATTTCTCATCTCTGACCTGTTTCCACATCTTGAAGTTCTTATGATCTAGTTTTTAATCTACACTACTTTTTATAGTGGATGTTTCCATTGGTGACAACCACAGAAGCAAATACATACTTAGTTTACTTGTTTGACTAAAAGCAAAATAAATACTAATATAAAAATGTGCTTATACTGTTATATTTTATATAACTATGATTTATCCATCTATTTATTTCTGTCTAGAAAATTAATTCATACTTTTAAAGTCTAATCTAATAAACTTTTTTATGAAAAAAAGTGAAAAGTAGTAAAATAGGGGTAGTTATTGAGATAAATAGCTTATCTTATTTTTAAAATTTTAACCCTTAAAAGACTTCTCTTGGTCTATAAATGTATCCTTCTGCTTTTAGTGTATAGACACATTTTCCCTTTAAGACATACCTAAGTATATGAAATCATATTTCAGTTTTGACTTACAGATATCATAAGATGTAACTTCTATCCCCCAAACATACCCAACCCTTTGATATCCAAGAAGAGGCTAACGTCACTATTTTATAAACCCACAGCATGAGTTTTCCCAAGAGCATGGATAAACTTTTTTTTAACTCTTTGGTAAGCTTATTTATATGAAGTTTTACAGACATGTAAACCTTAAGCTCTTTTTAGACCATGTATCTTATCTCCATTGCAAACTATATCATGATGATATTAGAACTGTCTTAGACAACTTAAGATTCAGAGAAATCATATTTTAGGGCAAAATAAACCTCAAAGAATTATGGGTTAAGTCACCCCTATTTCCTTCAATGAGATATTTCATTATAATTCTCTTTCTACAATCCCAAGTCCCACCAGACTCAGTATATACTTAGGCTCTTACAATCTCCTAAAAAATTTCTTGAAATGGCCAGCCAGAAGCTAGCGTTCCCTTCTATGGATCCCCACAGAGGTCTCTTTCTCCCTTAAGGCATGTGTCCCTTTCTGCCTAGTATTATAGTTAATTTGCTAACATGCTGTATTTTCCCTCCCAGACAGTGAGCTCAAGGATGCCATCTTGAATCACATTCATTTCTTCTGCGATGGTTAACTTACACATAGTGGGTTCTCGGGAGTATTGAGGGTGACTCAAAAATTTCTGTTAGCCATGACAAACTGCCAGAGAGAATGAACAACCTATTAAGAAGTATTTCAGGAAGCCCTTGGTCAGGAAAGAAAGCCACAAGAGTAGAGAATTCTTCGAGAGGAGAAGCAGATTAACTGGCACATAAAAGTGACACATTCAATTTCTTCACCTTTATATAACCTCCAGAAGATCAAACGTTAATAAAATATTTATCTTCAGTTGTCACAAGCCAGACTTTGATTTAAAACTCTTGGGTACATGAATGTCATACCAGGCCCAAAATATACCATCATGTATTTTTAATTTAAACATTGGTCTGTGAAAAATTTATGTATGCCTGGTATAAAAAAAAAAGTGGGTAAAAGTCTCTCAAATAGTCAACACAAACAACAAAACAGAAACAGAAAACCTAGAAACAACTGTGGAACTCCCATACAAGTACCATGGAAGACAGTCCATTGGGAAACCCAATGTGCCATTGACGTGACCTAGAAAACGCATCCCCTTACCTTGAGGGAATCAAAGCAGGCAATGACTCTTCCGTTCTCCACCTGGCAGCTCTTGGGGGGGTGAGCAAATTTGCACTCCTCATCGGAGCGGGAGCAGGTGCCCCTCTGGAACTGCCTGCAGACCTCTAACGTCAGCCATTTTGTGTCTCTGACAGGGGCCACGTTCAAGGCCATGGTGCTCAAGTGCCGGGGACTCTGCTCGTTTCCGTCAAATGATGAAATCAATCCAGGTCCCAATGATTCTGAAACTACTGTTGTGAAAAACCCCACATGTGCGTCTGAAGGTAAGTGATAAATTGCTTAGTGAAGTCCAACCCAGGAAGCGGTGAGGAAGGGATTTGTTGGCGGTCAGTTACTCATCAATCAATATGCCCCACCTGAAGACTGCGGGCCGCAGCAGAAGCACGCGCAGTGTCATCTCCGGCTGCAAACGTCCGAGTCTCTTGACCGATCTGCAGACACAACTGTTTTTAATAAAGTGACTTCAAGATCATGGCACTCCTTGGGAGAATATTCAGTTCTGACGCTCACCGCTCTTGACGGTGCTGGAAAATAAGCCACCTAGACGCTCAGATCTTGGCAGGACTTCTTCCTCCCGACCTTCCCAAATTTTGAAATCGAGCAGTTGGCAAAGTCAGACAATTGAGGTATCTTCATCCACTGTAAGGTCAGGGTAACGTGTCTTTGACGGAAGAATGATTTGAACGCCACAAGAGCTCGAGCTGCAGCTTCCAGCAAAAGTGACTTCGCGCAGGCACTTTTAAATCACGAAACCTGCAGAACACAAAGAAAACATCAACTTACACCCAAACTCGGTAGAACTGACACTTTAAACTGTTTTCAGCTCTTATCTAGAATTTGCAAAAGTGCAGTTTCGAGCTTTGAGCTTAGAGGCTAGTGAAGAAAGTTATGCATTAGAGACACACACACACACACAGAGAGAGAGAGAGAGAGAGAGAGAGAATACGCAACTGCAACCGTATTGCAGAAATGATCTAGGCAGCAGTCCAAAAGTTAGGAATGACTCAAACACATGAGTGTGGCAGACACAATAATTAGGCATTCCGAAACAATCCCATCTAATGTGCCTCATTGCCAAAACAGTGTATTCGAACCGTGGCTTCCGATTAATTTCACATTTAGGCCATTGATTTTATTGCTGGAAAGCTATCAACAATCATTCGGGATGAGTCTCTCCTAGATAATACGGGTATTGGCATTTTGAATGAAGCATGAACTCCTTATCCCTTATATCCTTTCCGGTTTACAGAGATTTGAACTTAGAAATGGATCTGGTAGAAGCCCTAGTATTTATTTTTAGGTATCTCAGGCTTCCTCTCTGCTGTTAGTACTTCCTTCACGTTAGAATTCCCCTCTACCCTGTATGCACTCAGAGGGTAAGGACTATTTGTATTTGTCATTTCCATGTCCCTGGTGCCTTAGTTCATGGCCATTAGGGCCTCAAAAAATATTTACTGACCGATTTCACTGATGACCGCCTCACTGACTCAAGGGACGAATGCAAACTAGTTTTAGCTTAGTTCGGTTTAGGTTCTAATGGAGTCACAGTCTACTCCATTGTGGGGAATGCTGGAGTTACATCACATTCCTACAACAAAAATGTGATTAGTAGGGGCACCTGGGTGGCTCAGTGGGTTAAAGCCTCTGCCTTTGGCTCAGGTCATGATCCTGGGGTCCTGGAATCAAGTTCCGCATTGGGCTCTCTGCTCAGCGGGGAGCCTGCTTCCCCTTCTCTCTCTGCCTGCTTCTCTGCCTACTTGTGATCGATCTCTCTCTTTCTGTCAAATAAATAAATAAAACCTTTAAAATATATAATTAGTAAATTCAAATTTCTGAAATCACTATATTTCATTGTTTTTAATATTTTCAAGGACTACAGAGCCATTAAAATATTAGAAATTTAACACGGCTGGGTTCAGGATGCATAAAAGACTGAATATCAGACACCGATCACTTTCATAAATTTTATGTGCTACAAGCTACTTTCAACGCATACCTCGCCTTGATGTCCTTCTAAAAAATTTTAAATAAGAATTTAATGGAAACTGGAAGTCGATTATTTAAAATCAGCATGTACAAATACATTCAGGCAGTAATAATTTTTGCACGGCTCAAAAATGTTCCCGGAAAAAGTAGGTCTTATGGTAATTAGGTTTCGTTAATTGCAGGTAAACCGGACCGAACGGGCTTCCTTGCCATAGGGTTTTGTTTTGTTTTCTTTTCGTCTGCTCTCCCGTGAGTCTCTAACAGGGGAAGAGAAACAATGGCATCTCTCAAGCTTATCTGATCATAGAACATTTATTTAGCAGGACACCTCTTGGGACTAGTAGGAAACGCTACTTCATCCCAGGACTTTTTTACTTGTTAGCAGAAGTGTTTGAATGAGTAATAACTGTATGTGCATTTAAGGAAATTGGCAAGCTCGGGAGCTATGACACATACCTAACTCCGAGTGTAAAATATTTGAGGGGACAGGCAGGCTCCTGCTTGTCTGTTCGGCAGCATTGTGTTCCCAGCAGCGAACATCAACTCGCTTAACTAGGCAGTTCAAGAAGAGGAGTTTAATAACCAAATTTACTCTGGGTCAGGTTTCGCAGACCAGCCTGGACCTGCACCCTCATTACCTCAACCCCCATTACCAACCCCCGTGGAGAACAAAGGATGAGGGAAACAAGGGAAAGGAAACATTCCTGCCTGGGTGTTTCGTGGAGCCAAGGGCCTACTAATGAGGTTTCAAATGATAGGGTGGCCCCATCGAGTTCGAGTTACACAATATTTCATAGAGCCCCTGAGTCCTATGGACCAGGGTCTGATATTCCAGGACAACAAAGATGCAGGAGAACTCACCCCCAAAGGCAGCACAACCTTGGCCATGGCTTCAGGTGTAGGGAAAGAACTAGGCAAACACGTATTTAGGCACAGAAGGTAAATGAGTAATGACTCAAGTATTCCTCAAAACCACGCAGGAACAAGGCTTTCAACTTAGTCAGTCCAGTGAATGGGGTGCCCATTTGCTTATACTTTTGGGTAAGGAAGTATTATTTTCCCAGGAAAAAATCGATTGCCATTTCTAGTTACTATGAAAATCCAACTAGAATTTAGCGGGTCAGGATTTAGGGAGGTGAACTTGCTTTTAAAACCAGTGGAGCTGGGGCATCTGGGTGGCTCAGTGGGTTAAAGCCTCTGCCTTTGGCTCAGGTCATGATCCCAGGGTCCCGGGATGGAGCCCCCGCATTGGGCTCTCTGCTCAGCAGGGAGCCTGCTTCCTCCTCTTTCTCTGTCTACTTGTGATCTCTGTCTGTCAAATTAATTAATTAATTAATTAATTAAAATAAAACCAGTGGAGCCATGCTTTCGGATGGCCAGAGTCCTGTGACCTTCCAGAAGGAAACGGAAGTACACTATATTGTACCTAACAATATTGCTGTCTTCTCATGAATACCCTCCTTCTTCCCCTTGCTCGGTTTCTATCCTAAAAGTTACAGAGCTACTGTTGTCAAAGACACTGTCTCCCTTAGGCCATCACCGCCTCCATCTTCTGGAATGGGTACAAGCAGGTACTTGCGGAACAAGGGGGAGAGAGCAGATTTGAAGGAGGTTAAGGAAGGCCACCAGAGGAGGTGGCCAGGCCAGTGATGGGTAAGGATGGAAGAAACCAACTTTTGACACAAGACTAAACTCTGCTAACACACAGACCAAAATCCGTATTGGATACACCAGACTACAGATTCCCTGGAGGAGGGTGACATGCTGAGGCTTCGCTCTCCAGTAAGTAGGCCACCAGCTCTGTGTGGCTTCTGAACACTTGAAAGGTGGCTAGTGCCACCGAGGCACTAAATTTCAGTTTTTTATTTATTCTTAATTAATGTAAATTTAACTTAAACATTGATCCTTAGTTTAGTGACTGGAAAACTTCCAAGTGTGCTTGGATTGACTCAAGTACATAAATCTACTTTTCAGTTGTGTATTTTATGAGACCTAAATACATATCCAGAATTTCCAATGAAATCAGCTCCTGAGTAGTGCTTTACGTGTGAAATTCACACTGCTTTCACATCCTTCGTACAAAAAATAATGTGAAAATGTCCCGTTAATATTGTTTCATATTTACTACAACGTGAGTTGCTAATATTTTAACTCACTGGATTAAATGTTACTATGAAAATTAAACTCACTTGGCTTCTCTTTATCCCCTCCAGAATTCAGAGCAATATGTAGCTCCCGTTAGATTTCTATTAGTGGGAACGTCTTAGGAGCGTTTGCATTTTTTTCTCTCCCAGCCAACACAGAAGGTAATGGAGTGGTGGAAAGTACCCTGCCTTATGAGCCAGCTTCTAGCCTCATTTTGCCAAGGTTCCTTCATGCGACCTTGGGTAAGTCGGTTTCTTTGAGATCCAGTTCCTTTATCTGTAAAATGTGGATAACAATTCCTAACTACATGACATGGTTGCTGCCATGGAGGACAGAGCATGGAGGAAACAGAAAATACTTTGTAAACAATGACATGCTGTCCTCATGCAAGGCGAAAGGAGGAGCTACTCGATAAATATTTATTGAATAATTCTGTTTCAGGATTCTGTATCAACGGCCAGGCTTATGGCTTTTGCAGATGCACAGATGCCAAAAGCAGGACAGTGGATTCGAGATCAAAGGAACTGATAGAATGGGGTCCTGGGGGCCACGTATCTGGAGCATCCCTCAGTTCTCAGACTGATTGGTTCTGCACCCGAAGAGAACCCACAGAGAAGTTGCCCCAAGTACCAATCCCACAGTGTTCTTACAAAAGCCTCACCGGTCCCTGCTTTCTTCCTTCAGTTGCTACCAACCCAGAAATGCATCAGACACTCTGGGTCCCCGGCAGTGACCCTGGATGTGATGCGTACCCAAGTATTCGGGAAGCATTGTCGGGAAGCCCCCTTGGTTTGAGGGCTTGCTGGAAACACGGAGGCGGAGGCCATCCCCCAGCGCTCTGGGGGCGTGGGGAGGAGTGGGCAGCATTTTTTAGTTCATCTGCCCAGAGGAGCCCCTCGGAAAATGTGTCTGAATAGAGGGAGCACCTTTTTCTCATTCTCAAAAAGGTCCCATGTATGCTGCCATTGGTCCTGCTTATACGCGAGGCACCTATTACCTTTCCCAGAGGTTTCTGGGCTCCACTGGGAAAGCAGGGTCTCCCACTTACATGATTTTCCAGCTCCTTCTCTTTTATATTTCTCCCAATGCTCTGCTCGTGCAGCCATTTTTCTCAATTCTTTTTGACTCATGCTTCAGTTTTATTTCCAACGTTCCAATCAATGCTATCCCCAATTAGCTCCTTCCGGTGCAGAACCCAGGCAGAATTCAGAAGTAGTTCTTCCCAGTGATTTCTCTGGCCTGGTTTCTTCATCGGGGTCCCTCGCCTTGTCCCCTTCAGGCATTCGGAACCTTGTGTTCTTCCCCGTCCTGGTTTTCTGAGCCCCTCAGAGAGGAGGCGGTGCCCATAGCCTTGCAGGCTGACGACTGATATGGCCTCTGAGTCTTGAAATCCTGCTCCTCGAAAACCCCCACCGCCCCCTCTGCTGATCTCTCTAGCCCACTTTCTTACAGTACCTGGTGATCATTTTTAAGTATGACCCCCTAATTCTCAAGAACTTAAATACTGACTTATCCAACCGCATGCCCCCAGGTTTTGCCCTGCGTCTGTAACAGACCCTCCCATTAGTTTCAAATCCTCAGAACTCAGAATATGCTTAACAAATGTTTGTCAAACAAAGTCCCGATCCTCCTCCCATGAACATCTGCACTGTAATACGGACCAAAGTATAAATGAAAGGAATAAGGCTCTGAATGGGGAATCTCAGTATTATCCGGGAAGGGAAATCAGAGCCGGTGGCAGTGGCTTACCCTGTTTCTTGCCAAGGAGGTCAGGGGTGAGAGTGAGGATCTGCCCCCGGGATAAATGATTTGATCTTCAAAACCCAGCATTGTTAGCCCTGTGATTTGCAAAGTATAACAGCTGGGCTAGCACAGCAGAGGCCTCTGGGAGCTCATTAGGATGCAGATTCCCAGGCCTCGCCCAGAGGTACTGACTCAGAAACTCTGGGGTGAGGCCGGCAAGCTGTGTTTTAACATGCCCTACCGGGGTGACGCTGAAGCCTGCTCCAGGCTGAGAACTGCCATCGTAAGCTTTTCCCCCTGGCCCCCCTGTTCGTGCCGAGGGCATAAGGGTGGCAGCCCTGAATTGATCACAGGGTCTCGAGGTCACGGATTCCCCCAGAAATAACTGCAGGAGGGCTGGCTGAGGGCCCCTCCCAGAGGCTGTGTTTCTGATGAGTCCAAACATAACTCAACAAAAGACACCTGAGAGATCCGTCCCAGACAAGACTTCATTCTACGAGAACTGCAAGAATAAATGAACTCCCAGCCTGTAGGTTTTGTTCGGGACGAAGCAGGCCTTTCGTCGGGGCACATGGGGCTTTGTTTCGAGGAGCCTTGTCTGAGTGAGGACCATCTCGGAGGCCCAGTGGCCCCTAGGAAGCGGCCCCATCCTGCTGGAGATCTTTACAGAGGAGCTGCTTTGTAGCGCCCCAATGTAATGAATATCGAGGTCCACTGCGGGACCCATCTTCAAAGGAAAACAAGATTGAAGTTCAAGGATAAAGAAACGAAGTTCTAGAGTACTTCCTGAAATACCAAAGGACTTGTTGCTCGACTACAAAATAATCACGGGCTATTTTTAGGGTCTTTACTCCCACGACACTTCATTTTTCAAAACACATTTAAAACTCCTCTAGGGGTTCGATTTGCCGAAAGCTGTGGCTTTGGACTGTAAGAAGGAATGGGCCGCTCACGTCCGCTCATGGCTGTGGGATGGTGCAGCAGGCCCGTCTGGAAAGCACAGCCCGGGCCCCTCAAGCGACGCCACCTCCCTTCATTCCACACCCCTCAGCTCCCAGGCAAGCCCGGGCCGGGGACCCTAGGTGTCCTCGCCTTGCTGGCGCTTTGGAGCTAGTTTGTACGTTTTTGAAGGGAGAAACATCAATCATGCCCGATCTTGAGGCTGAGATTGATCAAAATTTAAGACCGCCTTAAGGAAAATAGTTCACTTTCGGTCACCTATGGCATTTAGCTGTCTGCCAGACATCGGCCTCCTAGCGAGCTCATCAAAGGGTCCTTGCAAAACAAACAGATTTCTGAGTCAGCCAGGCAAGGACTCATTATCCATTAAGTAATTTATGGGATGCCTTTAATTTTATTTTCCATAAATCTCATGACCATAAAGAAACTATGTCTCCTTGAGTTTCCTAATTTCTAATTTGGAGCATCTTTGGGTTTCCTCTTTTTAATGTTTAAAATTCTCCAAATATATGTTTAAAGCATGATTTTTTCCTTCCTGTGAGCAGCCTGACGATTGAACATCCCCACTTCTATTTCTGGAGCTTGATTTAAAATAGCTCTCAGTGGGCTCTCTTCCCTGATCAATGACGGGCCGTATCCCGCACCTATCAGATGCAGACGCCTGGACGGGAGACGGACGGGAGAAGCTGCCGGCTGGAGTGCTGGGTTGAGAGCCACTTGACCTCCAGGAGAGGGTATAATCCTGCCCTGTAATCACAGTCACCACGGAGAAGAGGTCCCTCCCTGGGGCCTTCCCACAGGAAGCCTAAGGTGCCAATAAAAATACAGAAACTTGAGAGGCCCCATGGCAAAAGGAGAAAAGGACCCCACTGACTTCTTGAAGAAGAGGGAGTGGCAGAAGTGACTGTCCTTAAAAAGACGCTTCTTTGTAGAACCTTGAAACAGGTTTTTTAATTTCCTGAAAATATACATGAAATGGCATTCTGAGACTTCTGCATGCTTTGGGGGTAAGAATCCATTTTTCTATGTGGGGTTCTAGTTGCTCCTCTAGCCTGATTAGCTATGTGATGTCACCTGAGCTCTCCAAGTTCCAGTTTCCTGTTTGGAATCAAGGGGTCGAAAATAGCAAAGCCACAAATACATGTACTGCAGCCAGTACAGATTAAATAGTGTAAATACTCCCCATACAGTATCTATCCCTTATCAACATTAGCTATGGCATCTATATGCCTAACATCTATGTGCACGTACACACAGTCACACACGCACAACCACACACATGCACACATGTAAGTGATAGGTGGAAATAACTTCCACTCACTAAAAGTCATAAAGTTCTAGAAAGTAAATGAAATATAAATAACAGAAAGTAGAAAGGGCCTTTCTATGAAGCTGCTACACTCTAGGAAGTCCTTCTCAGAATATTACTTAGACCAACTTTTGATGGATGCTCTTCTAAGACTAATTCCAAACCCACATCCATTTTAAGCAGAGAAAGAACCAGGCTAACAATAATAATGCCTTCATCTTACGTGGTACTTTTTTTCTGTGGAACACACTTTCAAATACATTTCCTTGGGGAAATCAAAACACTGGCCACCCAAGGTCACCATGGCGGGTCTGATAAGCCAACATTCAAGACAACAGTAATAAAAGGAGAAATTCCCATCCCCAAATTTTCTCTTGTATCTTAAAAGGCAAGCGAAAGATTCATAAAATCCGGGTCTCATTTTAACACATGAAAATTTCTAGTCCATTTTCACTGCGGTTTCCAGGAATGGGCAGAGAAAGAAATCCCATCTTTAATTAGAAGAGGAGAAATGTCTAAATATATTCCTAAGACGACAGCCAGATATAATATATTCAACACATATTTGTATTCAAATTATGTTTTTTCACTGTGTCTGTGTTTTCTAGCTAAACATTTGTAATTCAGTTAGGAGATGCTCTTATGAGAATAAAAGCAATTGTATTAGATACCATTTAAGACTGACCGCACTTACCGGTTTCCTGGATGTCCAGGACCCAGTGGCTACAGTCAGAAAAAAATGATTATTGAGCTGCAGGCTGCAATCTAGCCCCTGCATTCCCAGAGAAGTCTTTGTCAGAACTTTCATTTCCTTCCCTGGCCACAGCCCTGGTGGACGGGACTGCTTTTCGGCTGACCTTTTCCCTATCGCCAGCCAAACGGCTATCTGATCTATCTATACCCCTTAACAACTGTCAAGCCTCCCTTTTTGGACAAAAGTTTTTAACATAACTTGGATGATCACAAAATAAAAATAATAAATCACAGAGCCAACAAACTCACATGTTGTAAAAATCAATATATTACACCACACTGAAATACAACTAAGATGTCAAAGGAAGTTAATGTTTAATAAAACAAAGAATGTGTATTTTGAAATTTCACCACTTAGGGACACGTATGTTAGAAGACAGAATGAGGCGGTCGGATGCTCACCCCTGCATGCATGTAACCACGATTACGAGTGTGATGGGCACAAATGCAGACTAAGAGGTGTAACAAATGATTTGGTTTTCAAAATGTCAAACAATTCTTGTTACAGTTCCTAACAAGTTAAAGGACAATCTTGCCTCAACTTACATGGTTGTTACCTTCTTTAAAAATTCAGTTATCTTAAAACTGTCTAAAAAAATAAAAATTAATTAATTAATAAATACTTTGCACAAAAAGAACAGTTAAGATCTTGACCCAATCACTACAAACAGGGTTTTTATCTCTGTGAATGTCCAGCAGGACACTCGAAAATCTCAAGTCATAGGCCGGTTCTTCATTCAAGAGAGTCACGAACATTGCAAGATGTCAACATCCTTCATTCACTCCTGCCCATTGCATTTTCAAGATGCTCCCTAGTCATCTGGACAAAGGGGAGAGAAATGCTCCCTTAGATTTCCAAAGAAATTTTTCCTTAAATTTATAGGGTGGTCCCCATTGAGAAAAGTGCCACAGATCTGCCTAAGTCCAACTGAGTAGTCTCGGGTATAAACTGTCAGGATCATTAACAGAGTAGATACTGGGGAGCCCCAAAGGGATCTAGATAAGACCCCAGTTGAAGGAAGCTCTGTCTGGTAGATTCACCCAGGATACATTAGAATGAGAAGGTCTCCCAGATGTTACCCTTGGTTAGAGAGGATAGCAATGGTACAGAAAAGAGGCAGAATCGGCGTGGAAAATTATATTGCAGTAGTGAGAAGGAAAAGGAAGAGGGTGTTTCTGGGGTAAATTCATTAGAAACACACCATCTTTGGGAATGAAGAGAGCAGGGAAGAGATTAGTGAAAGAGAACTTCAAAATTTGGATCCTGTGTGGACACCGATGCTCTTCCCAGGAAGAAGGATGTCGGGGAGCAGAAGCTAATCGGAAATAGGAGCATCGGGGTTGAAGAGAGAGGGAGAGAGATTTATGTCCATATCTGCATCTGTGTATCTATCCAGGGAGACATGAGAAAGGTTTGAGCCCGGTCCAGGACAGTCCGTCAGTTACATGAAAGTGACAGAAAGAAGAGGCCTAAGCGAAACCATGGAAAAAGAAGAAGGAGAAATAAATGATTCTTTGGATATTGCAGCATCAAGGGCGCTGGAGAGAGTTTCAGAGCTCCAAGATGGAGGGAGTAGCCAGAAGGGTCCACCGGCAGCAGACCACAGGCACGTGGACAGACGTCATCGTGAGGATGTCACTGGTGACCCTCCAGGTGGCAGCTTCCCCGGTTCACAGTTGTGGAGGGGGAAGGGGAGGGCAGCTGGGAAATGAACGCTCAGTGCCTGGAGCTCCGTGGAGTATCTGGTGTTGCAAGAATGCCATTAGCAACAGGGGAAGTTTGGAACTCGCTTTGCTGTGCAGTCTGATGGGCACTGATAACCTGCGTGCGCCCGGGGAGGTGACCCTGTGTAAACCTGGGCTTTGCTCGCAGAACTGGAAGGCTGCACTAGGTGAGGCCCCTGGGAGAGTGGGAGAGTGCTTGCTTCTCCCGTCTCACTGCCAGTCTTCCCGTTCCTTCCTGAGCGGAAGGAGGAAAGCCCAGCAGGAGTATGGAGAAACGGCGGGAGAGAGCTGTGGGCCAGAGAGCTGGAATTGGCCCAGAGGACGAGGCGGGATGAGGCCACCAGCTCCAGCGGAGGCCCCTCGAGAAAGAAGATGTTCATTTCTCAGATGCTGGGCTGGAAGAAGGGCGGAGGTGAAGGAGACAGCCTGGTTTTCAGCAGGAGAGCAGGAAAGCGAAATGGGGCCACTTTTGTCTTGTGGCCCTCGCCCTCTGAGACTGATAGGAGATGTTCTACCTGCCCAGACAGGCAAGTGTGGGTCTGGGGCTTGCAGAGAGCTCTCGAAGCTTCGGATGACCCTTGCAGGCAGGCAGCAGAGATGAGATCAAGGCAGAGAAGGTCAAGTGGCCCAGGAGGCAAGACCTCGGTGTGAGAGCACGAGCTTGTTCTGAAAATGAAAGTATGGTTTCGTCCCTTTCTCCATCTGCCCTTGGCATCTGAGAGCCATGATAGAGAAGGGATGCTGTCAATTTCAAAAGTCAAGGCCATGGAGACAGAACACTTTAAAAGAAGACTTTAAAGAACACTTTAAAAGAAGGCCTGAGTGCTAGCAAGAGCACCCGGAGAGGTGACTGGAGTTGACGTCGTGGGGGACAGTGCTGGTGTCTTCTCCTTGTGGAAACTGTGTCTGCTCTCTGAGAGGGTGTATCAGAAAACATCTAGGTTTGTTAAGTATCTTGGGGGTGGGTGTGAGTGACGTTGGAAGCGGGCATGGCGGGTGTCCCTCACCAAGAGGCACTGGGTCAAGTCCCACGTGCTCTGGAAAGGACGGAAGAGCCTGTGGCTTCGGCTGGCCCGAGCAGCCGTGTGGAAGGAGCTGTGAGAAGTGGCCACATCTCAATGGGCTGAAAAAGGCAGGTGCTTCGGGCAGACTGACAGATTCCTGGGACATCTTTAGTGGTGAGATAAGACCCAGGTACCGGCTTAAAACAAACATTTGTTGAGAACCTTTTGCTAGCACGTTTTTGAGGTGAAAAGTCCTAAAGCCGAGAGATCAGAGTGTATGCCCCGTGGCCAGTGTTCGCTGGAGGCAGCGGAGGCTAACAGAGCTATGGCTGGTGAATGTGGAGGGGGTGGGGAATGGACTTGAACACAGGCAGTTTGGTTGCAAAATCCACCTGGCTCTGTTTCACTACTCTCTCCTCCAGTTTGTGACTTTAAGCCCAGCAGGCAGTGACAACTCCCCAGAGTTGTGCCCTTTCTCTGGGTCTTGTCTCTGTCGCCTCTGTCGCCTCTTCCTTCCCCTTCCTCCCTCTCTCTGACAGACCACATCTGATCCATTAGGAGGTTCCTCTGGCTCTACCTTTCTCACAGATCCCAAATCTAGCCCCTTCTCACCACCAACACGGCGGCCACCTTCCTCTCAACTACCATCATCTGGATGAGTGTGACAAGCTCCTAACCAGTCTCCTCTGCTTCTCCCCAGACCCCACTGCAGTCCTGTCTCAACACATTATTCTGGGAGACCCTCTGCCAGTGCGATCAGATCATATCACTTCTCTGCTCAGGAGTTCCCAATAGCTCCCCACCTCCTGAGTGTGAAAGCCAAGAGCCATGACCATCAGCAGCCCACCTTAAGCCACCGTAAGCCACCCTTCCTTGCCTGGGGCTGGTCCTTGAGCAGCAAACATTGGCCTGCCCCAGGGCTCTGACGTCACTGTTCCCTCTGCTGGAAATGTGCCTTCTTCCAGTTAGTCACATGGCTCAGATGTCTTCCTATAGGGAGGCCTTTCCTGATGCAATATGGTTTCAGTCCTACTCCCTCACTCTAGCTCACTCTGCTTTATTTCCCTCCAAAGTCCTTATCCTTATTAGATCCTCACAAATAGACTTACTTATCTTTTCAATTTTTCCCCCAACCAGAATGTAACATCTGTGAGGGCAGGTCTGTGTGTATCCCTGACAGCTAATGCCACACAAAAACTTTAAGACATAGTAAACACTCAGTAAACATTTGCTGAATGAGTATGTGGATGAATGAACAAATGAATGAATGAATATTCTACAACAGCTCATAGTGTGTGCCTGCTTTATGGTTTTGTTCCATCCTCATGACGCGCTTTCAAATATTCCTCAAACGTTGTTGTTCTCATTATTCTGTCAGTTTAGACGAGAGGGGGTACAATGAATTTTAAGGCCACTTCTGCCCTTAAAGTTCTGGGATTGTACAGTGATTGGCAAGGTTGACTTAAGGAGAGATGTATTTTTAGGAACTCTTCTGGAAATCTTATCAGCTCTGCTGGGTTTGGCCTAGATTTGTTACCAGGCTGTTTGAGCTGTGAGATCTAACAGGAGCATCTGCATGGTGGCGGGGGGAGGCATTTGGAGAGACCATTGTGCTCCTGCTCCAGAGTCCAGATCCAAGGGGGCACCCAGGGAGGTGGAGAAGTGACCAGGTTTTGCACTCAGCACCAGGATGGAGCAGGTGTTGAATACTTAAGCTCTGATCTTCAAAAAAGGACACAGATCTAGGGTCTTGGCACCCCAGAGATTTAATACTTTTAAACATTTTCTCTTCTCCTAGAAAAGCACATAGAATGCTACTGTGTGCCAAGAACTCTCCAACACCTCCAGCCCAGTCTTCATGGGTGCGGTGGTGGGAGCTGTTATGGTCTCAGTCCTGGAGGAGGGTCTCGAACTTTCTGAATGGGAGCCATACTGGCTCCTGAAGGTTGTCAGCAGAAAAGTTTGCTGAAAGTGGATGTGAATATGTTCCTTGTTAAGATTGGGCCCCAAGGGGTTCCTGGAGTTCTGTAGCAAGTGAAGACCCAATTTTTGAGCCACATGGATCCTCAAAACAGCATACTATGGAGTTTTGACATATATCTGAAGACAGACCAGAGAGAGCAAATCTTCCTCTGCCCTTGTCCCCTGAGACAGTAGCCCTAGCCAGGTCCGCTTCTTCCTGAGATATAGAATCCAGCAGTTGATAACATCCGAGAGAGGTTCTGATGAGAAGAATCTTCTAGTTCTACAACCTCTTCTCACATCCAACCCCACCCCACTAACTACAGAACATGGTTATTCTGGCATGGAACCAGATATGAGGCACGCAGATTGGACACTCCAAAGATTCAGAAGACCCCAGAAGGAAGCAGAATGCTGGTGTGTTTGAACACTATGAGAAAGATAGCCACCAGGGTCAGACATGCCAAGACGACGGTATTTCATTAATATTTAACGAAATAGAAATTTCGCTACAAAGCACCATTTGACTTAAGCAGAAAAGAAGAACCCAGAAAATCAGGATGAGGGAGTGGTCCATCTATTAAAACAGGATTTTTAATGTCATTTCACTCACCCTAGAAGTTAAAAAAAAAAAATCAATTTCCTGCCATAGTTTTTAAAATCGCTGCGGACAAGGAATGACTCAAGCCCCAAGGATAAAGCAGGCTACAGAAATGAGTCTGAGACAATGATTCCTTCCTCTTATCTTTCAGGAAATTGAACTAACTGCTAGAATGGAAATCAACAACAAATATTTACTGCACTTAAAACCGGGAGCTCTGAGTAATAAAAAAAAATTAAAAAAAAAAAAAAAAGGGAAAACGTGACAACAAAGTGCATATTCTATAAAAACGTAACGCACTCTGATGTAGCCCAGGCAGGCATCATCAAGTAACAGGATGCTAATCCCTGCAGGCAGGAAGCACCACACGCAACCTGTCAGATCCAGCTCCCCGGGCCCCTTCTTTCCTCCGCACCCTGCCCCCCTCCCCAGCAGACGGGGCTCCTCTCCTCCCAGGCTGAGCACTGCCTCCCCGCCGCCACCAGTTGACGTTATTCCTAAGCAACGGCACCCGGTGCTGTGTCACCATGGCAACAGCGGGCCACCACTCCACGGAGTGCAACCGGGAAACTGGGGGAAAGGAAAAAGAAGTCATGGGCTCCGCGGCTCCTGGTCACGAGCGACTTCTGAGGAGGTCAACGTGCGTCCCATTTTATGGAGGGGGAAACTGAGGGGCCGGCGCGCTCCCTAATTCCTGCAAAAGGAGAAGCAAAGTGCAAAGCCTAGGGATCACCGCCTACACCTGGGGCTTTGCTCCCTTGTGACAGGGCCATTTCTAGGAGTCCACTGTGCGGGAAACAAACAAACAAACAGAGAGAGAGAGAGAGAGAGGTGCTTCGGTATCACGGAGATGAACCACAAAATCTTCAGATGTCTATTTTAATGTATACAACGTTGCTCTCTCAAAGACATATTTTGCCCCCGCACCCCCCCCACCCGGTCCATATACAATTCTTATTTAAATGTGCCTACTTTTGCTTTTCAGGGTCTAATGACCTGTGGACTTCACTGGGTTCCTTAATCTCTTCTACCAAAACTGCATTTCTCTTGAAAACGTATCCATTTTCCTTTAAGTATTTTTTAAGAGGCATACTGCTGAGTTGGAAAATTAATAACCTGGCATAACCTGGGTTACCACCCTCGTGACAAGCTCTCAAGTTACTTGTTCATTATTTTCCAAAATGATTTTATCACCTGCACTCCCATGTGCCTATTTCAATGCTCTTCTAAGGTTGCTTATTTCTCAAACTGGTCTGACCTCCTTCTCTAAGAGAACCAATAGCTTTGAGCCAGACCAAATCTGACAAGATAAAACGAGAGAGAGGGAAAAAGAGAGAGTCTGAACAATATCTTTTCTGGAATGTAGATGATCCCATGGCCACTCTGTATATCCCAGGAACCCCCTGAATTTGGGGTCATTAATAGTGCGTATGAAAAAGCCAACTTGTCCATGTAACAGTGCTTTTACACGTAAAGCATTAGTTTGCTAATGAAGCTTCTTTTTAACATGGGGTAAAGTGCAAACTAATTTTTATGATTATAATAGAACTCTATGTGCAGGCATAAATGATGTTTTGCTTACTGCCATATAATCAACGTGACTTTCTTAGGATTTAACAAAAGCGTGTATCTATATGAGAAACAACTGTTAAGAGTCGAGAGATGCCGTTTGCCCTTGAGCAAACCACTGAACTTGAAACTTCCATTGCCCCGTCTATACTTGCTTGTTGCTGGGACCAAGAGATACGCCGTCTATGCAGGAATCTAGAGGACCGGAAGCGGAGCCCCGGTAGAAGGCATCTCATCCCTGGGTTCTTCGTTGACCCAGGGCAGCGAGATTGCAACACTGATGGTGGAAATTTTGGTGAAGGCCACGTTGATAACGTCTGCAGCACTTGGCAGAGATGATCCTGTCTGCACTACTTTTTTTTTCCAGCAAGAATGACTCAGCAGCAGAAAAATATTAAGCTTGGCTACAACTTCTTCACGGTGCTGGTTGCTTGAACTAACTCCTCATCAACTATGAGATCTAGCCAGCTTCTCAAATGGTGGTTGCTCTATTTTCAAAGAACCACTGAAGATAGAGATCTTGTCCCCAAGCCAGCCGTTTTAAGGGTTCACTCTTATGCGTCTTAGGCCAGTGCTTTAGGCTTTTCCCATGGCTTCCCATTTGGTTACCAAGGGTCAGGAAGAGGATGGGGTGCTTGAACACACAAGTCCTTGGGTAGTTTGCTGACACTTTGTAAGAAACCAGCTCACTCCTCTCATCCCCCACCGAAAACACACTTAGCTTACTAGATCACAGGCAGTTTCTGGAAAGAAAGGGCCATCAGCACTTCTTTTTCCAAAGTGGAAAAGTGTAAGAAGTAAAGCCTGTCTGAAATATACTAGACTACCTTGGGGAGGAGCCTAATTGCCTAATTGTCAGCAAATGCGTAGGGCTGGCAGTTAGAAGAGCTGAGTTAGTTTCTGCACAGTCACAGGGAGATATGAGGTGAGTCAGAGTCCCTCTCTAGAATTTGGCTTACCCAACCATGAAAAGGAGATGTTAGACCAAGCAATGGTTGTCAGACTCAGGTGTGAGTAGCCACACAGCCAAAGGCAAATATACTGTGTAGCTTGTGAAAGCATCAATTTTACTAAAAAAAAAAAAAAAAAAAACAAACAAAAAAAAAACGTTGGGATAAAAGGGAAAATCAAATACCTTCAAAGATAAGTAATTTTGAATTTTTTGTATTAGAGCAGATATATACAATGGAGTAGAAGGTACCATTTAGAGTCCTCAGATAAATAAGAAGCCTCCTTCTGTCAGTCGTTCTCAGTCTCAGGTGACCAACTACTCTCTCCTTTACTTTAAGGATGCCTCAGTGGAAACACTTGAGAAATACTTAACAGGGTCTCTAGGGCCACCTCTGCCTTGGACACGCTAGGAGTCATGTTTCTTGCCCAGTAGTGGCAAAGATCTTTAGGGAGACATGGGTGACCCCATGGGGTTTGCTTTGTTACCCTGCAGCAGAAACACAAAGTTAAAGCTCAAGATTTCATCTGCATCGCTAACCTTCCTTGGAGAAGAAAACAGTGCTTCTCTAGATCGTTCCCATGCCTAAAATGACCATGACGGCATACTTTGGATTCAGTGTCACAACTTTGGGGCTGGGAAATCTAACACACTCACTTATTTACTACAATATCAGAGCCAGCCAAGGTCACCTGGGCTGTTCACGTCAATGAAAAGTTGTGTCCATTTGGTTTCAGTTGTGTTTGCTCTCACTTGACAAGATCAATCTTGCTTTAGGAAATCTATCAAATTAACTATTTTTCTTAGGAGTCCAAGCTGTGACTATGGATAATATGTATTTGGAATTGCAGATCATCTTATGTCTCTACAAGTATAAGAATTAAATATTAAAGGGGTGACTAGATTTAGGGTCAAAGAATTCAAAAAGGCAAGTTCAAGTCAAATGGTTAGACTGAAAAATAAATTTTCAAAATAGAGGCAAATGCTTTGCAGAAAACATTTTAGAGATAAGTTAGAGTTAATACATTAGCGTAAGTTGATAAATTAGTTTTTGTTTTAATTTAAACTTTTGCAACCAAAGTTTTCATGAGCTACACCTGGAATATTACTAAATGCCTTCCTTTTTATCATATTGTAACTAAATCTTCCATCATGCTAGGAAAATGTTTTTTATGTTTTATTTTATTTTTAGGTGTGGATCATAGTTTATTTTTTAAAGAGAAATCATAAATACTAACACATTTGGAGATGGTTCAGTGTTATAATATTTTAATCTACATATCTAAAATGCTTCTTACTCAGCAACATTTATCATTAAAAATTTTATATGCTTGAAAAATTTTTGTTGGGAAACTCCTAAGAAAAATGTAGTACATTTTCACACATGTAAGCTTCCAAAGAACACTATATGGATAACTTCTATAATAAGTATTAAAAATAAGTATGGTGTCACTATAAAAAGAAAGTTTTTGTGCATCGCTCTTTTACAAAGGGAGGATTCCTAAAGGATTTTTGTGTGTGTGTGTGAGTGTGAAAACTAGTAAACTTGAAACGTTTACTTTTTCCACATTCACCTGTATAGCTGCAGACTTTCCTCAACTCAGGGAAAAAAAGAACTGGACAGGCAGAAAGAGAAGCCCCCTAGTAATGATGAATAGGATCCCCAAGTGATATTTGGTTTAACTCACATGTCACAAGTGTTGTTTTTCAGAAGACCAAGTTTTAGCTCATAAGCATATAAATAGTGTAATAAGAACCTAATAAGTATGTAAGTACTCACTTGATATCATTTAATCAAGACATGAACATTTTGGGGGGCGGTTAGGTGAGCAGAACCATACATCCCTAGTAAGTGTAAGGGGGGCATTCTATTGGGTTGGGACTAGACTTCATCGTTCTTCTGCTTTAAGTACAGGGTTCAAGAATATTTGTTGAGTAGATGGATGGATGGATCGATGGATCGATGGACAGATGGATGAAACAAAGGAAAAAAAAGTAGTTGGATGTCTTTAATTTATATTTCAAACTTATATTTTCTGTGAAGCAGGAAACTTAAGTGCCATCAGTCTAAAAGTATTGCCCTCCATTTCTTAATATCTTAAAACTAATATTTGTGAGATACTTAAGTGTCTTGGGTTTCAGTTAGCAAGATGAAACATCTACTGCTGGTTGCTATAATTAGTTTAAGATTCCCTGGGGAAACTTGGATTCATAGCAGGATATAAAATGTAGAGAAAACTCTGTCACTAACCATTTATTTTTGAGAATTTTCAGAAGATGAGCTGTTCAAATTTTTTTAAAAGTCAAGAAATAGTCCAATACATTAATATGTAAGAGAAATATCTGGTGTAACTGTTGAGAAAGAGGAGAAAATGTTGTCATTATCTTGATTTGATATGATGATATATCCAGAAAATTTAAGAGAATTAAATTAAAATCTCACAAGGAAAAAGTGATTTCTGTTAAGCTGCCAGAAATGAAATAAGTAAATAAACTTAAATGGAAACAACAGTTTTCTTGTTTTCTTGAAAGAATCAGGTAGAATATATAATAGAAAATGTATCATACATAACAGCTACGTAAAGCATAAAACAATTAGGAATAATCTTAACTGAAAATGTTTTGGACAAGAAATTAACAAACTTTATCCGGAGATACAAAGTATCATTTAAAAAAATTGAGAGCTATTTCTAGGTTAACATTCCTATCACTTAAAAGTACCAGTTCTTGCCAGATTTATTTATGGATTCAACACAGTTTTAATAAAGTCTCTAAAGGATATTTGGTTCTTACTGGAGGAGGTTGTTTTAAGTATGGGAATGAACTTAATGACTTTGAGATTTTTCTAGAAGAAACATGAGGATAGAACACAAATTTCATAAAAAGAATCATAATATATGGGATTGACCTTAGAAGAGGGATATATGTACTATCAATCAAAATCAATTAAAACTGTTTGTTACTGCTAAAGAGTACACAGACAAATCAATGCAATTGACTAAAAGCATCTTGGAAGGGATGTCAGTATACCCAAGAGTTCAGGATCCAATATAATAAGTACTACACATGGAAAAAGGGCGTCTTATTTGAAAGGAATTGTTCAGAAAAATTGGGAAAATGGAGAACAAACGGAATTTGTTGAATTTATTAGCTTATACTAGCCACCAAAATAAATTACATGTTGATTTGATTAAAAAGATACTCCACAAAAGGGCAAAATAATTTATTGGTGAATCTTTGGTAAGAATCATGGAAGTCATCCTGAGAATAAAAACACAACGCAAACAACAAAAAGGTCAATCCAGTTTTAATGACTTTGATACATTTTAACTGAAAACTTCTGACTTCTTGGTACGATGTCAACTTGAGCCCGAGAAGCTACCTAACTCCCTCATCCAAATCCCCAGTGAAATAACCACAAGTTGATAAAAATATGGAAAGAGAAAACTTGGAGCTAGAAATAGGGAAACTGTGTCAGTTTTATGTTTTGAAATCTCTGTTGCTACTAGTCCTACTGAAAAATCCAACATTTTGCCGAGTAGCTACACGAAACTGAAAGTCAGCGTTTCAGTGGTTTGTCTCCCTTGTGCAGTGGGAAAGGCAATAATAGCAAGGAGGCTTGGCTGGGTTGAATGCTTGGCATGAAGGCTAAGCAGAGGAAACGTTGGGTGGAGAGTAGTAATCCCTAGGGCAAGAAACTGAAGCAGAGATGACACATCCGCTCTGGGTATCCCCTGGCTGGAATTCCCTCCCAGCCACCCTGAGCCTGCTTGCTGCACCACTGAATGCAATCCGGCTCACGCCAAGGAGTCCTCTGCCTCCTATCTGGGAAGACGAGTCTCTCGATAGGTCGTAAGTGGGGAGCAAAGAGAAGATTTCTGTGCCCTGTCTTGAGTAAAAAGAACCAAGCCTGGACAGGCCTCTTTTGGATAAAAACAAACAAACAAAGCCTTAGATATGCCAAAAAGATCCAAATGGCACCAGCAGAAAGAGTCTGCAAATTAAAAAAAAAAAAAAAAAAGAAGAAGGTCACGATGGACAGCTCAAGGTATATCATAAAAGAAAATGAAGAAATGTTAAGATAGCATCTTGCTTTGTGTTTTTGATAAAATTCAGGAACGCCCATCCTTTCTTCATAATCTTTGCGACAGAGAAGTTAAGATGGTAAGAAGAGACAAAAGCCGGAATTGAAAGGGACTGAAAGAGGCAGGTGCCTGATGGCATCAGAAAGAAAAGTGAGGAAACCACCATTTCAGTGGCAGATTTAAAACTTAATTTTATGCAATAAAGAGCACTGTCAGGGTACAAAATGGAGTCACTGAGGTGGAGAATACACTTGAGACATATTTATACAACATAGAGAAAAAGGAAAAAGAGGTTGAAATGATCCAAGAGCTGCTCACAGACACAGAGGTCAGAAAACAAAAATCTAAACGAAGAATGACTCATGTCCCTGGAGAGATAAAAATAAAAGAACAGTGGAAATAGCAGAATTAAAAGATACAGACCAGAAAATTGGGGGAAGTGCAAAGGGAGCCAAGAAAGAAGAGACCTCCATGTCGTAGGCAAAGCGAACGAAAAGCTCTGAGAACTTAGAACATTCTAGAAATCAACTAAGACAAGGGAAAGTTTCTAACATTATTTAGCCCCTCTGCCCAAAAAAGAGTTAACTACCAACAAATTGACTGGCTTGTCTCTTGCGTACAAAACATTAAAAGTCAAGAGAAAAATGTCCATAGAGGGTGCCTGTGTGGCTCAGTCAGTTGAACAACAGCTTAATTTTGGCTTAAGTCATGATCTTGGGGTCCTGGGATCAAGCCCTGCTTTGGGCTTCACGCTCAGCTTGAAATTCTCTCCTTCTGCCCCCACCCTCTCTCTCTCTCACTCACTCTCTCTCTCTCTCTCTTAAACACACACACACACACACACACACACACATATAATGATAAAATCTTTAAAAAAAAGTTTTATTGGAGTATAAAACATTAAAAGCCAATAGAAAAATATCTAAAGAATGTTCAGGGAAATTATTACTCCAAATATCATACTCTGTCATATATTTCCACATGAAAATAAAAAGAATTTCCCAATAATCAAGGGGTCAAAAAATATACAGTTCCTAAGAATCCCACTTTGAGGGATATATCCTATAGGAAAAAAATCAACAAACATATGGGATTATATACTTAACGTATCAGGATATTAATCATAGCATAATTTATGAAAATAAAAAAATAGAAACAATGTCAATGTTAAGTGACAGGAAATGCCAAAATAAATTATTCTATGTTCATATTATTAGATACTAAGCATCTCTTAAATTCTAGCAATGCAGAATGTCAGATTCAAATGCTTACCATGTGACAGTAAATATTTTGTATCTTTTCTTCAGGAGGCAAATATTTTATCATCAGATAATAAAATAAAACAAAAAACATTCAAAAAATTCTAAAAATGCCCCTTGGGCTTTTTATGCTGGCAACCATGTCATTTCCTCATTTAAAACTGAACAATAGGTCAAATGTCACGAAGATCTAGAGACGAGCATTTATAAAATGTGAATATACTTTCCAGACTGAACAACCTAAAAGGCAAAAAAAGTAGTAAGCCAGGGAAATCACATTATTTTGCTAAGTTTGGACACATTTTTGTTGATATGGACTCTGCCCACTTAGTTGATACAATAAGCAATACTGCATATCCTAGTCTGTTGTCCAAGTTATTCAGCAGAAGTTATTATAATAAGTGTGACTGAAAAATAAGTCACAAGTAAAATACAGTTTAATATTTAAACAACTTGATGTTCATTTGAATAATTCAAACTCGCAGTGAGTAGGTTGTGGTAGGGGGCTGGCCAACTTTTAAGAAAAGAGATTAAATAAAAGAATGAACAGAGTGACAATGGCTTGCAAATTGTAGCTTCCTAATATAGTAAAATTTGCATAACACTTTTCATGGAACTTGGCATAAAAATGTTAAATTATAACTCCTTATTATTACTGCTAATAATAAAACATAATTAATGTAAAATTAACCACTAAGGCACCAAATGAGACCGTTTTAACATCACATTAAAGGTACAGCTCCACCTCTCTTCACCGCCTTTGATTTTATAGGATTTCAGAATAAAAGGGGGGATCCTAAGGAAAAAAAAAATTATCTCGATTTTATTATTCATAACAGTGATAGCGAACATCGAGTTTCTTTTTGTATTTTACATGGTTAAAATATTATGCTAGGGCTTGATCCCTTTGGGGACTCAGAGCACATATTTTTAGAAGGGTTGGCAAAGGCTTGGGATGAAGCAGGAGTCCATGATATCAGCAACCCGTAATCACTGTCTCTTCCTTTAATCAGCTAAGCTATTCAACCATGTACAAGAGCCTCAAACACGTCTATGAAATATTATGAAAAGTAAATTGTTATGCAATGAGTAAATAATTACATGTTAAATCCAGGACTACTAATAAATATGGGAAGGAATATTTGCCAAGAAACATTGTTTCTAGTGCAACATAAAAACATTGAACTAGAATGAGATTGTCTGATGGCAAATTATTTTAGGTTTAAAAAGTATAATGAAGGTTTTGCACTGTCGGCTCTGACACAGACTGAATGTTTTCAAGACTTGGGTACAGCCATGTTTGGGGGTAAAAATCACAGGTAGAGTAATTGGTCTGCAGATTCAAATATTAATTTCTTCTAAACTGTTTAAGATACAAATAATAACCACCCAATCAAAATGTGATTAAAATACAGAGTAGGTAGCACTGTTAATCTTCCAACCACTCTGCTTTCCTTTCTTTCAACTGTCTGACTAATGAATGAACTAAAAACATCTAGAGTTCTACACAGTTTTCATATAAACAGTGCAACTGCCTCATTCACTACGACACTTAACCCACTGAGCCACCCAGGCGCCCCACTACGACACTTGATGTCTGAATCCACACATCATCATCATAGATCATATCATTGTGTTCAGCCAATAAGCAAGAGAAACAGGAGACAAATTATGCCTTCCCTAAGAGCTCTGAGAGGGACTATAGTAACGTTCTTCTAGAATTAAAGGCTGTCCTAGATCTTAGGAAATATCCCTTCTCCTGTCCCTCTTTCAAAGGGAATCAAAAGACAATTCAGAATTTTAAAAATCACGGTAGCATACCATTTTAAAGAGGAAAAAAGAGTTTCAGCCTGTTCTCTGATGGCTTTTATGGGATTCAAGCATTATCAGGATTCAGATGCCTATTCCTCCAAATATCCTTGAACATAAAGAAACAAACAAAGCGTACTGTAGTTCTTAATGAAATATCTTTTTTAAAAAGATTTTATTTATTTATTTGACAGTGAGAGAGGGAACACAAGCAGGGGGAGTGGGAGAGGGAGAAGCAGGCCTCCCACTGAGCAGGGAGCCCGATGGGGGGCTCGATCCCAGGACCCTGGGATCATGACCTGAACCCAAGGCAGACGCTTAATGACTGAGCCACCCAGGTGCCCCAATGAATTACCTTTTTAAAGAAACATGGTGGACAATCTCAGAGCTCTCTTCATGTCTTCATTAAAAATTTTAATACAATTATGATCATTAATATTAATCATATGATATTTATGGAGAATTTTATAGAGTGAATAAAGTACTTCCAGCTTGCATTATCTCAGTAAGTTTCAGAGGTAGACAATGGTGCTCAAAGGATCGGTGTGGAGACCATCAGCCTGCTCACTGAGAAATAATTCCAATTACTAGTTTCATTACTGAGGCTACTCAACACTTGCTCCCCAAGATTACCAGTCTCGGTCTCATTTTGACTCTGCAAGTGATTCAGATTCATGACTGACTGCCCCTGTGCTATTTACAGAACAGCAATAAGTATATTAAGAAAATCTACTGGCTTTGCGATAAAGCTGACTATAGCCAGCTCATAAAGCTGGTATCTGAGTCCTTCAGCAGGAAGGAAAAAAATCCCTTCTGGGGGAGCCTGTCCTGTTGTGCGGTTTGGTACAATAGCTCTCTTTTCTTTCCAGGGTCAAAAATTCAGCAAAAGAAATTAATAAAAAGCCTTCTCAGAGAAAAAAGAAGAAGAAAAAAAGAAGTTTCTCTCTACCGCCCACCCCAGACTGCCCCCTCCCACCGAAGGAGAGATGGAGAATTTTAGAAACAGGAGTTTATTCACAGCGCTTAACTAAAAGCAGACTTCCTCTGGATTAGAACTGCAATTTACATACTGTATAAAATGTCAGGATGATATTCTGGTTTCTTACACACACTGCTGATTTTATTGTATACTTTACAGTCTTTATTCTCCTATAAAAATTTACCCTTTCTAGGTTTAGATAATTTTCTAACATAAAAAGTAGGTATTCACTTTTTTTTTTAATAAAAAGGCAAAGTGGTTTGCCATAAACGTTTGAAGTTCAGTAGGCATTCACTCTGTATAGACACACACACACCTAAATACGTATATGTGCACACAAGAGAGGAAGAGAGAGAGAAGGAGAAAGTGTGAGACAGAAGGAGAGAGAGAGAGAAACGGGGGAGGGGAAGCGGGGAGAGAGGGAGAGAGAGAAATAGTAGTAGCCAAAATTCATTGAGGACTCTTGAAATGCTAAAGTTCTAGAATTACTAGTCAATGCATTAAATGTTCTTGCAAAAGTCCTGTTTAAAAGTTGGCACAAGTGGTTTCTGTTTAAATTCTGAACTCCACACAGGAATTGCAGCCTGCTTTAGAAGCTGATTCCAATTTAAGCCCTATATTGACCTAACAGTCTAACCTTCCTAAACCTCATTCATCTTATCTATAAAATGGGACAATATTCCATATCCATCAGGAAGTTGGGAGCATTAAGTTAGAAAAACATTTTTTTGAACATTTTGAAAGCAATTGTCAAGGTACCTAGAATATTTTAAAGCAGGTGCTTTAAAAAGAGTTAGTTCCTTTCCTCTGTCCTGTTTGTTGTTTGCTATTTAACTTGAAATAAAAGAAACCTGTGGAGCCCTGTGGACCTGGCCCCCGAGCTTCAGATTTGTTTTAGTGAAGGGAAAACTAGCACTTGTTCACTTTCTTTCCAAAAAAAATGTAATGGCTACACATGAAATTAAAACAAAACATCAAAATACCATTTTAAAGGGCTCATTCCCATGTAACAGCACCCTGCACTCCATTCCCCAAATACCATATTCAGTAGAAAGAAAGGGTGCAAAAATATTGTTTTTCAAACTTAAGAAAAATAAAAACGCATTCACATAGCTACATTAATAAATCCAATGTACTTTTCTCACTTAGGGTTTAAGTGAGTTAAGGGAGTTCAATGACTACTACTCTGGTAGAAAGAACCTTCAACTGCTGGATTTTGGAGCTCCCTAGAAACTGTTACCAGAATCATGGAAGTTACCATCAGTCTGCAGTCTGTTCTGGGGATGATTTTGTAATAAGACCAACTGCACAGGACTTCTGAATCACCCAGCCAAAGGCAGCAAATGGATTTCACTCAGTTTCTCTCTTCCCACCTTGCCCGTCCACAGCAGGCATGACTAATCAATCCCGGCACTTTCTCCCTACAAATCTAGTCTTGGCAAAGGCAAATTTCTCAAAACAAGTTTCCAGGCAGGCAGCCACCACCAACTGATCAGAGT
Organism: Mustela erminea; assembly: GCF_009829155.1. Lineage (NCBI taxonomy): Eukaryota > Metazoa > Chordata > Mammalia > Carnivora > Mustelidae > Mustela > Mustela erminea. The sequence goes on from NC_045628.1 coordinate 13,381,883, forward strand.
TCCCTTGTGAGTTGAAACCACCCCCAGACTAGGCTAAAGGTTACCTTTGAATTGCTTATGAAAAACGGGGGCAGAGGGGGTGTGCTTGCTGAATAAATTAACAGTCTTAACATGGTTCTAATGGGATTATTTACGCTCCTTATGAGACCAAACTTCTTAGGCATTTCATTACCGTTCATTTAGATATAAATACCTATAATACTACTTATAAATCCTTCCTATCTCTTCATTAATAAGAACTTCTTAAGAGCCATTATGAGAAATACTCTTGGCCAGTTCAAATTGCTGTATGTTGTTATAATTAATAAAAGTGTACATCATCACGAACAGCCTATAATTCAGACTCTTTAATAATGAGATTGAAATGAAGTTTTATTATATTTCATTTTCATTTTCTATAGCAGGGGAAAGATGGATGCTTACCCCAGTACAGACCTGGGGTATCTTTCACCCAGATAAGCCTCTGTTTTCATGGGCAGTATAAAGATGTACCCAGAACTGATTTCTTCAAAACAAGCAATGTGAAACAAATATCTGATTCTTTGGCCAGTGTGCACCAGCAGCAAAACAAACAGGCCATTATATTTGTGGCAAAGAATGAGATTGCAAAGTCAATGAGGAACAAGGCACATTATCAGCTGGTCTACATTGTAAAAGAATGACACAAAAGGGCCGTTAATACATGAAAAAGCCAAAGTTTCATGGTTCTTGGTGAACATCAACGGTTTGCGGGACCATCGTGAATGTAAGTTGACTTGTCTCTATTAGTTTCCAGATTTTTCTTCGCTTTCCTGAGCCTATCTATTTATTCAGCAGTGTTATTGGGTGGTGGCCTCCTCCCCAACCCCACCTCCGGCCACCAACACCCATATCCCTCAATTTATTGCTTTCAAAATTACAGCCTGTTTTTATTCAAGACAGCTAAAAAAAAAAAAAAAAAAAGTCATGCAAGCAAACTGAAATTCATTTCAAAGATCTTCACAAGTGGGGTTTTTCTCGGGGCGTGTGGTAATACTTGCAACAAACTACACATAAGTAAATAATCACATTGGAATTTTACAGGCATTTCTATGACCTAATCCTGTAAATCAGTCTTTAAACTATGAGGAATTTTGAAACCACCATTATCCAGTGTCATGTGAGATGAATTGTGTTGTAATTTCGTCATTTTTCGCCAGTGGGGAGGGCAAAATACTGTCTACACCGTGGCCAAGAGAAGGGTGTGGTTCCCATTCCTGCCTTTTTGATGCTGTGGGAGACAGAGATGTGGGGAGAACCAGGAGAAATCTTCGGGCAAGTTTTCACTCCATCCCTTTTTTCTTTCCTTGCAGCTTCTGATGAATGATAACAAAACAACATCTATGCTAGAAGATAAAAATCTCCCTAAATATCCAGCCTTATCCATGCTGAATAAAATAGTTTTGTTTCTGTGCGTTCACATTATGCTGTTTGCTGGCAAATTAAATTTTAATTTATGTGTTTTTCCCTTGAAGGGTTGGGAGGGAAAAAGAAAAAAGAAAAAAGGAAAAAAGAAAAGAAAAGAAAAGGAAACAAAACAAAACAAACCCCTAACTGCCTATTAGTTTTAGTTTATAGATGAGGCTTGATAAGCCTCAGAAGCCCCTAATTAGAAGGAACATGCTAATTAGACGGAGATGGTGACACCCTTTTCGCCTTTCATTTCGTGCTGCCCTTTGGTTTGTCTCCACTGCCCTGGAGAGACACTCTCCCTCTCCTGGCCCACTGCACCCCGCTCCCCCCACCCCCAGTCCTCATGTCCTTGGAGTTGACCTTGTTGCTGTTGTGTCTGGCTAGAACGTGATTTAAGGACCCTAATTTTTCATCCCCCTGCGTAAACCGGAAATCTATCTACCTAAACCACAGTGGAACTCGATGTGTTCAGGGAACACAGTCTTTTGATCACCTTTGTCTCCCATGTCCGCTGCACACACCCGCCACTGGCGGCTGCTGCAGACAGTCACTTGGGGAAGGACGGACCGAGGATGCCCGAGACATGCCCTAGCTCTGGGGGTCTGGGCAGAGGCAGAAGGAGAGAGAATACAACGGAGGCTCCTTCACGGTGAGCACACGGCTGGGCCCCAGGACCAGCGTGGAGCCCTCCTTGGTCCTGCATTTTGCCTTTCTTGGGCAACACCTTGGGAGGATGACGTCAGCAGAAAGGACTCCGTGATACGCGCCACTTACGGTAGCGTCCCCACAGATCCAAGCCTAATGTACTCAAACTGTCAATCAGGCAACACAAAAGAGAGAGACAGAGAGAAAGAAAGAAAAAAAAAAACAAAAAACCATAAACCCACAAGTCCTGCTCATTTCAGGCTTCTTAACAACTCATAGGCGCCCCTCCCCCACCCCCACCCCAAAGGCTCTCTGGGGCCTGGGAAATTCCTATTTCTTATGATGTTTACTGAAATGAATGCTCCTCTTCTAGTCTCTAAGGTCCTTGGGGACTGGCAATGTCATGCCTGTTTCTGAGTTCCCTATGGGGCACTAGGTTGCACCAGGCTGTACCCTAGAGAATCGAAAGCTCATGGTGAGGATTATATTTTGGACAGAGAATGGCAGGTAGCAAAGCTGGGGACACAGCTGCTGTGTGGTTTGGGGGCCTGCCTGGAACATGTCTCTGAGCCCATTAGGGAGCCTCCACCTGGTTGGCCTGGTCCACTCCAGGAAGCCGAGAAAGGGCCCTGAAGAGACAGGGCTCTTGGGCACAGGCTCTGCCTTACCTGCCTGATAGAACCTGAAGAATAAGTGAGCTTTACCCATAAAGAGATGAAACTCTGAGCCCAGCGCCGGCTCCCCACTTTTTCCTCGATCCAAATACCGTAAAGCACAAGGAAGAGCACAAAGAATCGCCTTTTGGGTTCCCAACGACACATCTTGTAATCGAAGTTTCTGGAAGTCTAAGAATGTAGGGAGTTCTGCTAAAGCCCGACCCGTTTCATGGCAGCCAGCCCTTTCTCCAGGTTGTGGGAACACAGGCCCAGCCTTTCGTTGTAGCCAGCTTTAGGAGGCATCGGAAGTGTCCCGAATCAGGCAATTTCCTTTCCGTGGAACCCCATGTGTGCACACAATACGAGCTCATTTCCTCCTATTGGCTTTTGTTTGAACAGTTTCCTTTGATATGGGATGTCTTCCGCTCTCCTCCGCGGTTGTCGAAATCCAGGCATCCTTCTCAATTCAAGACCCACTCCAGTGGGAGGCGGGCCCAACTGACCACACTCTGATGGCTTCTTCCTCCCTCCCATCTTCCATTAAGCATTTAGTGTCTGGGGTCCCCCCATGCAAACACAGTTCGTCCAGGGGTCTCACTGGCTTTACAGTGTGCACCTGTGTATGTGCCCACGTGTGTCCTCACTCCTCACCATGACTGCTGGCTGCCAATCAGCTTTGTTTTGCTTGCTTTACGTAGCATCAGCGTACTAGGCACAAGTCGGATTTTAATCAGGCCTTCTGAATGGAGGGAATGAGCATTTTGAAAACGATTCACAATGGATTTGCAGATTTGCAGATATACTTTGATTTGGAAACATTTAGAAATCTTTCTCAACTGAAAGCTGAAACAGAGACTTTTCTATCCCAAAGTATCATAAATTTCTCTTTGCACTCCCTCCTCTATTTTTGTGTTTCTTTTTTCACTTTTCTGTCCTTATTTCTCCCTGGGTGTTGATCAAATAAATGGACTGCATACCACATTTCTTTCCTGTGTGTGTGTGTCTGTGTGTGTGTCCCAGATCTCAGGCCCGGAGCACCAGGACCTAACTTGTGAAAATGTCTCTGCGGTTGGCGGGTTCTCAGAGGGAAGAAAAGGACATGCCATATTGAGTCTCCCAACAGAGGCAACTGGGTCACTACATCCAGGAAGGAAGAAACACACAGTTGCAGGAAACACCTTGGAGCAATCCTTGCTTATTTATTCTCGAAGCCACAAAGGGCCAACCTTTCCCCAGAGACCAGAAGGTCAGAACGGACTGGCAGATGTCAGGAGTGTTTCTTGGCCCCAGAGGAAATGCATTCATTTATTCATTCATTTCCAGAAGTTTAAGTTCGAGAGTTTGGTCCCAATGTGAGCCAGTCACCATCTGCTTGAATGACCTAAAAACGGCCCGAGTGGGGACAGAATCGGTTTTATCTGTGCCAAAACAGCTCAAGGCATGGGCTGTCATGGAGCTAGGTCAAGTGCTCCATTTTCACACATGCATTGTATCCAGCTTTCAAAACATGGCCCAGTCCTTCTGTTTTCAAAAGCAACCGCATTCCTCTGCTCTGTGTAATGTGCTCCACTGTCGCACCAGCCCTACCAGATGTAAGACTTCCCAAAAGTCTGGCATAAGATCTTTTTGGAGAATATCCTTGCATTTTTTTTAAAGATTTTATTTATTTATTTGACAGACAGAGATCACAAGCAGGCATAGAGGCAGGCAGAGAGAGTGAGAGAGGAGGAAGCAGGCTCCCCGCTGAGCAGAGTGCCCGATGCGGGACTCGATCCCAGGACCCTGAGATCATGACCTGAGCCGAAGGCAGCGGCTTAACCCACTGAGCCACCCAGGTGCCCTATCCTTGCATTTTTGTGGCAAAACCGGGGACGTCTTTGTGAGTGATAACAAGACTTAAAGAAATTTCAGAAATAGTCATGTTGGGAGTCATTACTCCTTGTGGAATTATTAATTGGGGATTATTCCCCAGTAGCTTCATGTTCACCCAAAGAAATATATCCAAACATTGTATATTGAGTGTTTATTCTGCGCAGGATAGAGAGTTCTTGGCATAGATGATCTCATTTAATCCTAGTCATCACCCAGAGAAGTAGGCCTTATTAAGTACATTTAAAAAAAAAAAAAAAATGTTAAAATGTACTTGAAATGGCTCATCTAGTCTGTGGCACAACCGGAATTTGAATGCAGGGTTTAAACTGTCTCTTAACCCCTGTGCCGAGAGGTCTAATAATCATTTGTGTTCAAGTCATCTGTCTCTGCAATGAAGGCAGGTTCCTGGGCCCTGCCCCACACACCCCAAGTGAGAATCTCAGGGGCTGGGGCCTAAGAATCTGTCACCTACTTTTAAAGAAGCTTCCTGACAGTTTGGGCACAGCAACAAAACCAGCATTTGGAGGAACTGGTAAGGACATTGAAATGGGCTGGGAGGAAACACCGCTTCTTTCTTCTCTAGGGGTTGGAGTTGGGTGGGGCAGAGAATGGAGTAGAGCAACACGACCTTGGTCCAGTGGCTAGAAGAGCTCATTCTGGCCTTGACTGTGGACATACTTGTCTTTTACTTGGTTTCAAGTGGCCCTCAAGGGTAAATAAATAGGTCAGTCCATTCTGGTGAGATGTGCTATACACATCATGCAGCAGAACATAACCAGAAGCCTGTGTCCTATGGCAATTAAGCAACTATGAAAGTTCGCGTATGAAAGTTAGTGTGCACTGGATCACTCCCCAGTTGATGAATTTTGCTCTTGGTCTCTGACTGCCATTGCCTTCATCAGCCAACTTCTTCTCTGAAGTCCAAATACAAAAAAGCACTCTGGCCAAAGGGGCTAGGGCTTATCTGGCCTGTCCTCAGCACTATAGTCCAACTACACTGACATGTGTGCGATCTACAGGGGAAGAATGCATTCTCTCTTCACCTGTGATTGAAACTTCTGGATGCCTTTCAGTGGATGATGGACTGTGTGCTCCTGGGAGTTTGACTCGTAGCTAATAATCATCTATACAAATGCATGACTCGGTAATAAGACACTTTGATCATTCCTGTGCATTCCACAAACATTTACTGAGCATCTACTACCTGCCAGGTTCAAGTTTAAAATGCATGGGGGATTACTACAATAAGGAGGCTCTCTGTGTGATATCTATGTTTGCAGATTATTATTTAGGGAAAGAATGCTAGGCCCATGATTATCTTTTTGCTGACCTCAGTGAAATGAGGGTAAAAGCTAAGGAAAATGTTAAAAAAAAAAAATCCAGAAGAATAACAAACAACAGTGGTATACGCCTTAAGAAGAAGCAGCAGATGCCGTATTATCAGGAAGCCTACAGCGAGGCAAAGCCGAGCGCTTATTAATAATTGGGGATTGGTGCAGTATGTTAGCCTCACCACTACAGTTATTTTGAATAAAGCAGGATTCATTTCAAGGCAAAGACTTCTGGGAGTCTCTCTGGAGAAGCATTTAGTCCTCAAGTTACACCTTCCTTCCAATTTATCAGCTGGTTTTCACCTTTCCTGTTACAGCAGACTCCCACCTGTTCCTACACATCTTCAAAAACCGGGTGGTTTCATCCCACCCAACCTCAGCAGCCTCCTTGAGTTCAAAGCTGCACCAGGTGCTCTACGCCAACCTAGCTAACCCTTCCTCAATCCCACACAGTCTCATCTTAGCCCCGGTTCCTCTCCACCTCCCTCCATCATCCCTTTGATTGCCCGAATATTCCACACCCCCCAATGTTTTCACTTCTGCTCTCCCGGCACCTGGCCCTTTGGCCTCCCAGCCCCCACTCTCCAGGTGTCTCCCAAAGATCAGGGCACCGTCTTTACTTCTGCACGTCAAGGCACCAGGCTCAGTCCTCATCTTCACTGAACTTACTTACTTACTTACTTACTTCCCATTATCACTTGGTTTAGGAAACCGAATACTCATCAGCATTACATCACTGACCCATGTCATTTCTAGGACCTAGTGAAAAGCCTGATGGCTTCTCACAGATCCAGAGCATTGAGAGAGATGCCCTGAGTCCCACACACCTGTCTCAGGACCACATGACATCTCTGCAAGGCTCTTCACTCCAGGCTTCCATGCCATTGGAATGTGCCTAGGAAATTCCCCCAAATGTCAGCATTCCCAAAAGCTGTGCCTTCGACCATTTCCTAGATCACGCTTGCTTCTTTAGCTATCTCAAACTCCTCTCAGATTTCAAATCCCACTCCCTATGAATGAGTTCCCAATGTACATCTAGCTCTGTATTCAACAGAAACCTAGACCTATGCTTCCAGGAGAGCATTCCAACTTCAAACTTCCAAAGACCAGAACCTATCACCTGTCTTCCCCTATACTCCAATGTGTTTCTGTTCCCGGTATCATGAATGTTTCTGTCACTGACGCTCATAGTCTCTGGGTCTTCCCGGACTACCCCCTGACCCACCCCTTTCCCCTCAGCTTCTACCAGTCCTGCCCTGGCCTTTTGGGAAGATGCTTCTGCTGAATCCTTGTCACCACTACCCTCTCCATCATGACTTCCTGGGGACCTGCAGTCCTCAGCCCTAAACCGTGCTCACAGTGTCTGACACCTATGATCACCTACTCACAAAATTTGGTGGATCTCTGTTTCACTTGGAATAATGTTCAAAATTCCAGGACCGGCATTCAGGGTAGGCCATCATTATGGCAAAATCGTGCCAAGCCTTTCCACCATACCCCCACGAGTACTCTCTAGACTCTGCCCCACGCTCCAGGAAACCTGCCTGGGTGCTCTCCAAGGGCAGGCACCATGGTCTTGCTTTCCTTCCCAGGCCATGTCAGAAGCCATCTCCTCCAGGAAGACTTCCATGCCTTACCTGGACAGCAGGAATCCCACTGATGGGGAACCTTATGCGTCCTTTGTGGCATGGATCCCCTTCACTGTGGTGGTTTATTTATATACCTTATCTGTCCTACCAGTGTATAAATTCTACAAGAGCAAAGGAAGTGAGATAAATTTAAGATATACTTCTTCAACCTTTCACATGGGACTCTTTTTTTTCCCCCTCCTGCAAATGTTTCTGTGGCCAAGAAAACATCACTGAGTAGAATGCATCCACCCTTGGCAAAACAGGTAAGAAATGAACAGTGATCCGTCCCTTCCCATTGACAAAGGGCCTGCACTGTGCGACAGGGACTTCTGGTAACTTGTCACCTCAGATCTTCACAGAAATCCTGAAACACAGCACCATCCCCTTGACTTGTGCCAACCAGGAGATCAAAGTTCCAAGTGACTTGGTGACTTTTGATCATCTGAAGTTGGGGAACCCAGAATTCAAATCCCTGTTGAGGACCCGTGAGCTTCACATTATTGCCATCCTTAGTCATCCTTACTTACTTTTTAAGACCCGCATTCCCTTGACTTATATGGACTCCCGTGAGTCTAGTGTTGCAGGGCAAGAAAGGGCCAAGGGTACCATCATCTGCCAACCCCGTGTGGTTCCTCTCCTCTGTGAGTCTTGTTTGCCCAATAGGATTAAAAAGAAGCCCCAGAACACTTAAAGCAAAACTTGCAAGTATTTGTAAAACATAAAACATAAGCACAGGGAGAGAAAAGGACATGCTTTGTACCCCAGGACAAAGTGGCATGATTATTATCATTCTTATTTAACACTGATGATCTCCTTTTCAAACTTTCCGATTTTGAAGCATTAACTTCCCACTGGCCCGAAGGTAGGATGTTATGGGGCTTCACAGAGCTCATCATTAGAGGGCAATGGAGGCCCATTCCCTGCCGGGGCCCAGAAAGTATGGGAGATGCGGACAAGGAGAGGAGGCTGCAGGGGGGAAGGAGACGGGGGGGGCCCTCCCCAACTCTCTTTCCCTTTATCTTACGAGAGACGGTGTCAGGTAGCTAGCTACGCTTTGCAAATTTTATTAGAAACAGAAAGGTCACACATCCGAAGTGTCCAGATGACTGGATTTTCACAGAGGGAACACCTCTGTGTGACCCACACCCAGACAGAGAAATGCTCTGTTAGCAGGACCCTGAAAGCCCCTCTCCCCAAAAGGGTGACCCCTCTCTTGAACCAGCTACTACATGGCACTAACCGGCCCCATTCTAAATGAACCCTTGGACTGTTCTGGCCAGGACAGCAATGTGTTCTCTGAGAAGCTTTTCTGGCAGCCATTTCAAAGCAGGGAGGGGGAAAATGTGTGTGTGTGTGTGTGTGTGTGTGTGTAATTTTGTGTGTAGGAGAAAAGTGTTTCTAATTTTCAATCCTGCAAATGCGAGGGGAAGAAAGAAGACACGAAGAAGGGAAATAAGTCAAGAAACGCATTCTCTTTCTGAGTCCCCCATTGGAGCTGAAAGAGCTCCGGCGACGTGCCATTTTGAGAAAAGAAGGGAACAGAATGGTCCTTCTCTCCCTGTCTCAGCTGGGGCCGGAGCAGGTCTGCTCCTATTCCCATAACCTTCAAATATGGGGATAGGTTGATGCCGATTCTTTAATAGCACAGTGTTCTCTAGAAGCCTGATATTGTATGGAACATATGGTTTTGATTTTGGTGGTTCTTTTTTTTTTTTTTTCTTCCTTCTGTTTTTAGCCAGTGAGCAAGATGGAGAGTGTCACAAACCTAACTCCAGAATTTGCTGGGTTCTGCCAAACTGTACAGGGAAATCCACTCCCAGGCCGCTGGCCCTCCAGCTTTGGCAGCTTCGGGGGGCCCACGGGGGAGCCACAGAGGGCCGCGGGCTCACACGGAACTGCACTGACCAGATCTAAGACAGGGACTCCGTACTGTTGACAAAGCACACAGCCCTGTGTCGCTGCTTCCCATGACTCTCTGCACTAATTGTTCAGGCTGGAAGGAAGCGATCAGAACATCAAATAAAAATCCACAGGCACAGAACCATTAGCTCAAGACCCGACATGTATCTGGCTCAGGAGACTGACATCCACACTGGTTTCCACGATGTTTTAAACAGTGACATTCTCCAACTTCCCATCCAGGGTTCTTGGCTGTTAATGTTTCCAAAAATAATCCCTCCTCTCAATCATTTTTTCTGATCAATTATTTAGCATGGTCTGGGTTATACGACATAAATTTTACCCGGGGTGGGGAGGCAAAGGGAATTTATGCTCCTTCGTGGTCAGCTAGGAAATTTGTAGTTTCAATTAAAAAGGCAAATTTTCAGCTGGGAAGAGAGTGCTGGCTGGGTTTATGGGCATTAGTAAAACTAGTAGTAAAGGCTTGGAGGGGGCGGGGAAAGGCAGAGAGAGGACCTGCGGATCTTTAGGTTAAATTTCAACCTGGGAATTTTCCTAAGAAAAACTGGAAGGCTTGTCTCAAGTTTGAGAGCCTTTGAATTGGCTTTCTCTGGATGAAAACCTGGCTGGCTAGTCGGGAAATAGTTGACCAGCCCTTCCTTTGTTTGCTCAGCGTGGCCCTGAGTAGGGGCCCCAGGCGGAACTGAGGGAGAAAATCCTTCCTGGTTTCTCCCTCTCCAAGGAAGGACAGGTGAGCACAGCCCACTGTTGACTGGTGCTGGGATTAATCAGTTCCTTCGGTGACCCTGGCATCTGCTGATGGTGGAGCGCGTCTCCAAGCTGCTGAGGACTGTGTTGAGAGCCACAGAGGATCCCCAGGAGGACTAGAAGCCGAGGCTAAAAGGATCGCCATTTTGTGGAGCCGAAAAACAGAAACAACAAAACAAAAGGACACCCAAAACATGTCCTTGACCTCTGAAAACTGCTTTAGTGTGGTATTCAAATTGTGTGGATTATTTATCTGTATCTGTATATATACTAATCTATACCTGTTGCTGTGTGCCTGCACATATACTAATTATAGATCTGTGCGTATATATCAATCTAAATATGTAATATATTCATCTAAATCTCTATCTTTATCTGGATATAGAAATATTAATCTCCACTCATATTAATCTAAATCTGTATCTATGTATCTATATCCATTATTAATTTTTATCTCTACCTATCTATGTACATACATATCCATTTAAATCTATCAGTCATCCTATGGGTTTTTCAAGTCCATGTCTAGCACCTTGCCAGATACTTCCAAAGGTGTCTACAGCCTATTGTTGGGACTGAAGACACTTTTCAAGCATTCCACATCACAGGGAAGGTGTCTGGCCCTCCTCACTTCATCTCTACCTCTCAGCTCCCCCCCCACCCCCCACCGCTGTGCTCAGGCCTGAACAGAGCTTAGGGAGCTCAGTGCCCCACCCCCATCCCTTGATCTCCGCTGGTTCAAGGTTCAAGTAGGATAACAATATGGGTCCAGAGTGTCCTAAGTTGCATAAATAAAAGTATTAAGTAAGAGAGTGACCAACCGCTCTCATCAGAGGAAACTTGCTTGACTGATATCGGTTAACTTGTGACGAGGCATTTGGGTCACTCTGAAGACCCAAACGAGGACTGGGGAGTGAAAGGCCCTGGAGTCACATTTCATTTCAGCACAATGATGAATTTTACAATAAGACATTGTGGTGTATAAGCGTCCTGAGGTAGTGACTGTCCAGTCAACGGAAGTGGAGAAGCCGCTCCGAGGACCTGCTGGCCCCGGGCTGCGGGCGAGGGTGAACACATATGGTGCTAGATAATCTCTCCCATTCCTCCCAATTTGGGATTCCCTCTGATTTGCCTCTCATGCTTATGGGTTTTGTCAGTTGGGGGACTCTCTGGAGGAGGCGCTGTTTGGCCCTCGAGTGTGTGTGGGGCCCCTCTGTGGGCTCTGACGTGGCTCCCCAAGCTCTCGCTCCCCGGCCCCATCCCGCCACCTGAGCACCAGAGGAACCGGGGTACAGGTGAGCCGCAGCTCCCGGGCAGTAAGGAGTTAAGGAGACCAAAGCTGTCCGTGGGTCCCTGCAACCCCAGAGGCAAGCGAGTCCCTTTGATCCTGACGCTTAATTGCAGCCTAGCTGCAACAGGGAACTTGAAAAGAAAAGAAACCGAGAAACTAGAGATAGGGTTTGTTTAGTTTCCTGAGGGGATGGTCTTTGTGGTGGCTGCCAGGAAGCTGAGACTTTAGGGCTGGAAGGGTGGGCTTCCTAAGGGGGCAAATAAAGAGACCTTTCTGCCAGCTCAGGGCCGGGGTGAAGGGAACCCCAGAAACTGCGGGCCCCCACGTGTGCCCTTCAGCAGGGAGGCCCAGGACCGAGAGCAGAGCGAGGGAGAGGAGATGGTGGGCGAGCTCCGGAGCAGGCCAGGCAGGCGAGCTGGGGACGGCCACCCCCGGCCTCAGAGGGGCAGCGGCGACCTGCGCACAAGAAAACCCCACGGGCGAGAAGGGAGGGCGGTGGACAGAAAATGGGATTTTGAAGAATTCTCACAGGGTGCCCCGAAGCCCCAGCACCACACATCTCGCCTCACAGCCCATAATGGGCTCTTACATATGGTGTCTGTTTAAGGTAGCCAGAAGTTGACATCTTTAGGTCTTTATGCTTCTTACACACATACACACACACACACACACACACACACACACAGTGAAGAGTCAAGAAACGGCCAACTAATGACAACGAATAATGGAGAGAAAGCTCCAGCCGTCCCCAGAGACTGATCCTGGCCCCTTGTGAGGAGGAGCTCCTGACTAAAACTGAGCTCAGGCATGCACCGGGACGCCAGCCATTTCTTGTTTGTGTCCTGCCTCACCGTGGAGGGAGTTGGGCCAGCAGTGTGTGCAGATGCCAGAGAAGTTTCTCTGCAGCAAAGCCCCAAGGAAGCACCCTCGGGAAAGGCCTAGGTGTCTGGAGGCCACCGGCGGCTTTCGCGGACCCTGGCAAGTAACTCAGCCTCCCTGGACTTTCTGTTCTTCATCGAAAGGCTTAACTGAGTCCATGTACATGAAGAACTCGGCAGAGGGCTTGGCATACAGTAGGCACTCAAACTCAATAGACATGTGTTTCCTTTCATTCCTAAAATGTTATTGGTAAATTAAAAATGCCTAAAAACACTGGCCATCTGTGTGTGAAGTCAGTGGGCATCTGGGCAGGGAAGACGTCCTCTAAATCAGTTTAGCTCTACTCCTGGGCCAGGAAAGTGGGGCCACATGTGGGACAGACAGGAAAACGAAGCGTTCAAGGAAAGGGAGACAGATGGACACAAAACCAGGTATAAGACTTGTAGCGACATATAAAGCTGTCCCCAGTCAGGCCTGGACATTTCACTGAAGCCACCACATTAGATAGCCATCGTTTCTAAAATTGTCTTCATTGCTATTGCAAAACGTTAAAACGAGCATTTTGAAACAAATGCAATTTTAACTGCATATAACAACCCTTCTTCTCTACTCTTCATATTCTTTGGAGAGCATGAGCAGAGAATGGCATTATCTGCACCATTAAGAGAGACGATGAGTTTGTCAGAGCTCCCTGAACTGATCCACGGAGGGCGTGAGGACTGGAGTGGCCATGTCACACTCTCCGGCCCCTGTTCTGACCACTGTCCAGAAGAAACAGTCTAAGGCTGGTTTCGAACACATAGATTTCGTAAGAGAGAAGGACGTCTGGAACACATGTGTAAACACTAGTCTTCCCTTGAGGCAGTGATCACATCTCTCAGGGCATTGCTAAGAGTCTCTGTCCACAGAGAAGACAGCTGCCATGAGCCCAGGGAGACATCCACAGACCCACAGCCCATAGCCACAGAACTGCGGGAAGCCATGCAAGTCCCTACCTTGCGCCCTTGACCATGGAGGTTTTGGGGCAAGGCTCAGTGGATAAGTCAGTTCAACTTCACCCCCACACTGAGCCTGAGCAGCCTGGAAAGGCTTACTGGGTTGAGGAGGTGGGTCCTGGCCCCGAGCCCTGTGGAGTCCTCCTTTAAAGCCATGCCAGACCCAATCATTGGCCACCATCTACACTGATGCTAGCAAAGGTGCCATTGTGTTCTAGAGCCTTGTAGATGAACAGCGTGTTCATCATCTGGGATCTTATCAGAAATGCACTGTTGGGCCCCACTCCAAATTCACCCAATCAGAATCTACATTTTTAATAAGATCTCCAGGTGATACCATACGGCACATGGAAATTTGAGAAGGGTTCTGCGGTGTACACACTATAGGATCTGCAATGAGGACAACCATCATTTGCCTACTTTGAGTGCTTTCTCATTTTCTTGAGTAGGCCTCATGGCTGGGTTTAGCAGACACCTGCTAGATTCAAGAACAAATGGACCTCTGGGTCTGTGAGACTAGGATGACCAGTGTCCAGCGAAATCTCCGACCACTCTGGAATTCCCCTCCTAACCAAGAACCGCACCCCCAAAATGTGTATTTCAAGGTACAGTTGCTGAAGTCTTGATAATTGCTAGTTTTAAGTGTCTTCTCTTGGTTATTACTGAAAACCTACTTTTTAAAAAGTCAACTGTATATATGAAAAACACAGCTGTGAGGATCTCCTTAGCCATCCAGTATTAAGATTTTACTTATGTAAGAGAGAGGAGAGGAGGAGGAACAGATGGGAAGAGACAAGCAGACTCCAAGGTGAGTGCAAAGTTTGATCCCATGACCCTGAGATCATGACCTGAGCTGAAACCAAGAGTCAGACGCTTAACTGACTGAGCCACCCAGGCGCGCTCTCCTTCCGAGAATCTGTGACTCTCACCACTAGAGTGAACCAATATTTTCCCTTTTAGGGCCAGAGAGGGTAAACTTTGTGCAGTAGAATAATTCAGTGTGGGGGGCTGCTCTATCATCCTGTGGAACCACAGAGACTGCTGTATGGTGCTTAAAAGTCTTGGTACTCATTTTTTTGGGAGGGGGCAGCAATATTGCTCCTTGGTGGGTATTTCCTTTCTGGATTCTTTGCTAGCTCTTCTTCCCTCCTAGGCCTCTGGCAGTCCTCCCCCCATGGCTCATCCTTGGTCATCTGCTTGTCTCCTGAAGGTTACGAGCATCCGTGGCCTCAATTATGATTTCAACATAGGCATGTCTCAATTTACATTTGGAACCTCGCATCGAAGCTGTTCTCCACACCTCCACACTGTCAAACGTCTATGGGATAGCCCGCTTGGATGACCCATTATTAGCTAAAGCACCATGAGCAGAACTCAAAATTCATCCCCTCCTTCGTCTCCTCCAGCTCGTTCCTATCGGTCGGTCCCTTTTCCCATCAGATTTCTGTTAGGGTTCCATAGACATTTCTCCTAAAAGAAACGCTGGTGGCATTTTGGCTCTTCTAAGCTCTCACTAGCTTTTCTTACACTCCCTTCAGGACACCTTCTGGATTGCTAGTCGAATTCAACCCTTTCCGCATCATACCTAGCATTTTCAAACTTCCACCTCTCCCTTATAGGTCATAACTGAAACACTTTTAAAGCATTAGATGTGATGTTATAGGTAACAAATAATTAAACTCCTCATAGCTCTTCAGGTCTGCTGTATCCGGACCTCCCCACTAATCCTTTCTCCCACTGCTCCCCAACATTTCATCCCTGTTCTCCAAAGACAAGTTTCCACACCGGCCCCACACATTCAGCCGTGCTGATCTCCCTCTGGAGAGGACCTTCCCTGCTCTGATTTTGACAACGGCCTTCTCCAACTTTTTTGAACACATCCCCCTATCAGAAAAATAGGTTGGAGCAGGAACAACTGTTTTCAGGTTGTTACTTATTTATAAATGTTATACTTGCCTAACAGTACTAATATGTTACATACATTACCAAACATAGGAAAATTGACATTTTAAAAGGATGAGTTAAATAATGTATAAGATGCGAGTTCAGCTATTCCTCCCCTAGTGAATCATCTTGCCCTACCTCGGCTTAGGGTATAGACATGGCACTTTAGAACCACTGATCTGGACAAAATATATCCATCCAAAGCTGTAGGAAGCATCCCTTCCTCTACGAAGTTATCTTCACAGATAATTCTACCTTCCCGAACTACCAGAGCATTTAAAATTACAAGTAGTAAATCACTGATAGGATATATGTTTCACCAATACTTTCTAGTTGATTAATTGAAGCTTGCATCTTGGATGCCAGAAATTTATAGATTTTTAAAATAATTCAATATCTTAATTAAAAACATGACTGTCTTTCCAAAATTCTTTGGGTTGGGCTCTGTGCACTCTATGCAAGATCCATAACCAGAAACTCCGAGTCAGACCGCAGGGTGATTTCATTTAAAGACTGCTTTATCTCATGGAATATCCCGTGCACAGATCCCCCATAGTTTTGAGGACCAGCTTTTCTGGTTTTTGGCTACTGACATTTTTTAACACAGAGCTTTATCTCACTCAAGTTCAGTTTCTGTTTAACTCATAAAAAAGGGACAAAAGGAGGATGTTGTGATCATAAAAGAGATGATTAAAAACTGATTTATACACATAAGGCATTACTATTATTATTATCACCCAGCACTTTTTCATTATTATGTAAATGGTATCAGGTATGTCTGAGATTTCTAAAAATGACAGGCCTCCCCGGGCATGAGTGGACTCAATGAGATGCTCTCTTGGACGAATGGAATAGTCTGAATTTTGGTTTCGTTCTTGACTTTGGTTTTTCCCAGATCTACAAGCCATCTGCAACCATTAATGATCTTTATGTTCTAGAAGCTCCTTCCTGTCATCCACAGCCAAACTCACCTTGCTGCTGTGTGGCTGGCTCTGGGCAGGAAGCCACTAGAGGTTCTGTCCCCTGCTGCCTTCCGAGAAGTCAGAGCTGAGAGCCGCAAAGCCTATCAACCTCTCTTCTTGCCCTGCTTGGCAACTAGGCTGCCTCCCAAGTACTCCTCATGATGGGTTGTCCAGGAAAAGTTGTAGGGATAGGAGAGAGTGACGGGCATACATGTACCAGGGACACTCAGAAGTTTGTCCTGCTCTTCAAAATTCAAGTCAACTAACCACAGACAAAATAAAAATGAACTTTTTTTTTTTTTTTAATCCAGGTTATAACTCATCTGTTCCAGGAGCTTTACCTCGTGCTCTAATATTAGGCTCCTGTTTGTTTGTGTTTTTTTTAACCCTCTTTTTGAACTGTTAATTGAGATAATGTCTGTGAAAGCCCTTTTGTAAAGTGTATACGTATGTTAATTATCCTTCTGAGGACAGTTGTGTGCTGACCTATTCTTATCTTATTTGTAAGTATCTTGTTCCCTGCCGATTGTGGATTGCAAATGCTTAAGAACCAGGACCTGCCTCGCCGGCTGTTTCCTGCCTCCTCCCTTTGTCCTCTGAGGGGGGCTCACCACCCCCAAATCTCTTACAACTGTCAGCTTGCATAGACGCTCATAAACCTTAGCACTGCCCATCTGCCTGCCAAGACTCATAACTAAAAAGACTTCTTTAGGTTCGTTTACCCCATAGGTCTGCCCTCTCAGCTCTCCCCAAACTGGGTCCCTAACCTTGCAGCTTGTCTACACTCAGAAAATACACAGTGATATTAGGGTTAAAAAATAAATAAATAAATAAAACAAAGCCAAAACTTTGTGTTTAAAAGGGGAAATAAATTTTTTAAAAAGTAACTGTTTTTAAGGGGGAAGAAAGGTGGGGGAAGTTTAATCCTCCAAGATCGGGAATCAGGTTTCCTTGCTGGGATTAGGAATGGCAAGATAATTGCATCAGGGGCTCCCCAGGTGCCCTGAGGCTCAGGAGTGTGGGAGAGGGTCTAGTATTTCCTTTTGGTGACTGGTGTTTAAGGCTTTTCAGATGACGCGTCCATGTTCCCCAGTCACTTAGGGGCTGAATCTCGGCTGGCTGAGTCTGGGCAATTGCTCTCAACAGCCTCATATTTGGGATTTTTCAGAGCACTCTCATATGTCTGCTGTTCCTCTTACATCTCTATATGTTACTTCAACAGCATTTATACAGAGAAATGTAACAGAGGTGAAGAAAGTATATTTAGACACTTAAAACTCAAAATTCCATCCTTTATTCTCCCCCTCCAAACACCAAGAGCTGTCTGAAACCTATAAAAAATGCCCGATAGTCAATGTGAAATTAACATGAACCAGTAAATTTATCACTGAAGTCTTTGAAACTTTCGATTTTGCATCATTTCTGTCTGCCCTTTATTTTGCACGTACACTGAGCCAGTTGTTAGGTAATTGACTTGTTCTAACCAAAAGAACCCAGGAGGTGTTTAATAAACACTTGTTGACTGATTGATGGAATATACTGACCTCGCATCTCCTAGACAATGCATTCTCTGTCAGGGCTCTAAGGTAGGTCGGTGGGTCCACTTTTATTACCAAGCCTTTCTGCCACACCGAGGGGAGGAGGCCCGCTGAAACTCTGAGCACTGGCCTGCGGTGCAGGTTCACAGAAGAAAGCCTAGGGCTCTCCCTTTCACAGCTGTTTTCACTCTCAGCAGCAGAGGCAGGACTCGCCCCAGCCAAACAGCTCCCAGCTGTGGGAGGCACAGGCCTGATGCGGACCTGCCATGACGCCACCTCGCACTCCTTACCAGGAGTATTACCACGGCTGCAACTCACAATTTGTATACGTTAAAAAATAAAACATAAGACACAACTGAGCTGAGTAAAATAAAAAAGAGAGACACAGAGAGAGAGAAACACAGTATTGTTAACTAATTTACAAAGCCCAGCTAAGTCTTTCTGCCTCATTCTTCCAAGAGAAACCGAAGCGTGAAATATCTAGTTCCTGGCTCCCCACGGCCAGGCGCATCTCTGCCCATCCGAGTCAGCTGACCATTCCAGAAAAGATGCCTGTGAGCACGACCCCTTCGTTTCTGTTCACAGCCCCTTCCTCTCTTTCCTTGCTAGGCCTAGGTAAGTGCCCTTTACCCTGTTCTGCTCGGCCCCTGGGGTTCCGGGCTCACCTGGCCTGACTCTGGACGCATGGCTTCCCCTTGACTTTGTCCCTGGCTGGCGTTGATGGTTTACACTCCCCGCCCTTCTGCCATGCCCCTCGCCTCCACGGCCCACCTGCTCCCTAGAGCTGCCAGATTTCTCTGCCTGACACGGCAGCCGGAAGTAACTGCTTCTGACCCTCTCAGCTCTCAGGTGCAGCTGTACCTGAAGATATTAAAGGCACCCAAACTACGTACCCTGTGCCCCACATGCCCCCATTCATTAATCAGAACCCCCTTGCAATGTTAGCAATGTACTTCTATGCTGATGATGTGTTTTGTCATTTTGGAAAATGTAAACAAATCACTGTGGCCTCCTTTCCATCTCTTGTTATCAGGAAGGAAGGGAGAGAAAATGCACACAAGACTGAGCCTAGTCCATCTACCATCAGGAATTCTCTTCAACTCAAATCTAAATGCTCTTCTCCTAATTCTTGCTCGGAATCTTGAGTACCTGATCTTGAATTTCGATGGCGCTCCCTGAGCGCGGGACTGGCTGGTAGCCATGTGATATTGATTTGTTTTCACCATAGCAACAGCAAATTAAAACAACTAGCAGAGAGGAGGCAGGCTGTTAACCAGTAAAGCTACATAACCAGTATGTTTTGCAAGCATATTTTCTTCATTTCCTCTTATTTTCCGTCTTATTCATTCCACTTTCACAAATTTAATGCAAAGTCAAGGCAAAAATAGCACAAAATGCTTTGGGCACTACAAGGCCTACGTCTGAAATAGTCTGGTTGGCACAGCTTCTCGTATATTAGACCAGATCGATGGAGAAAATGCAAACACTGGCGCTCTGATCTCCTTGGAAATTTTGTTTGTTGGTCTAAGGAAAAATAACCCTAGAAAATGGACACGAGCATGAAGTAGAGTGAAGGGTTCTGGAAATATGACTATCTTAATACCCTAAGGCATTTGCCAACAGTTCGTTAATACAAAGGTTTTATCCCTTTGTACTTTAAATAGCTCTTTGTAGCAAGAGACAAACGACTTTTTTTTTTTTTTTTTTTGGTATAAGATCAAGGCCTCTCAACATGCTAGAATTATGACAGAAAGCATAGCAAGTATTACTCAGTTCTATTAAGAGAAAGAGAAACTGAGGTGGGTGCTTACTTATTAAGGCTACAGAAGTAGCACGAAAGGGAACATCAACTAGAACCAGGAACTCCCGAAAACTCCCATCTGTCCTGATGTAAATTCTCTCTTAAAAGGCTCTGTGGTAAAAACGAAACAAAACAAAACAAAACTAAAACTAACCTTCTTCTGATCTCTTTGACCAAGGTTACCACCTGTGACACGGATTAACAGCCCGCAGGACTGGCCTTCCCCTCCGTCAGCCCATCTGCCCTAGGACATGATGCCCTTTGTATAAAAGCAGCTGTTCCCACCATCACAACCAGCCACAGAGTTGGTGGCATAACCTCGGTCCCTAATAGTGGCTCTAGGGGAACTGGGAATGAGGACACAGGCACTGTCCACCCAGGTGGCAGTACTGGGCTGTGCCAAGGGGAAGTTGAGCCAGAAGCAAAGCCGTGCTCCGCTCCCTGCAGCTTTCTGCCAGCGAAGCCAGAACCCTGCATAGAACCTGCCCGGACCCGCCCGACCTGAGGCAGGTAGGAGAAGATGCCCTAGTTCTGCTGGAGACTGGTTGGGGGGTTCGAAAGGCCGGGGTAGGCTATGAAGACATAACTCAAGACCTGCCAAGTGAGAGTCAGAATGTTCCTAGCCAGGACATAAAGCAATATTCCTCTCCACGAGCCTGAATAAAAGAACACACAGCAGAAATAGTTGGGGGATGACGTCAGAAGTTCTGGGCTAATGTCCTGCACTTCTCCTTGAAAGTGAAAACAGTGGGTCTAGAAGAATCTACGTGGCATTGCCTTTCTTTAAATGAATATTTGAATTGCCCCTCACAAGACAGGAGGGTAGCTGGAGAAACTTAATCTTATTGAAAGATGAGAAGCATGCCCTCCCCTCTCTCTCTCTTTTTTACTTCATTAGCCCCCAATTTCACGTATTAACAAATTAACAAATATCTTTGCACTTAACCTTTGTCTTTTAAAAGGACAGCGATGTTTCTTGAAGAACATTCACGGTGGTAGTGGTTGGGCAAGTCAGATTTTTTTTCTTCGCTTCAGTGCTTGCTAACTATTCTAAAAATGTTACACATTTATTGTAAACACATGCTTCCGAGGCCTAACAAAAAAGCACAGTTTCCTCATGCCTGGCAGAAATTTAAAACGGAAAAGGGCAGAAAGAATTCTTTAACAAATATATCATTTCCTTCTCTTGGGCCAAGTGTGTTAAAAATAAATCTCCATCATTTCTCCCTGCTGCTTCTCGGCAAGAAAGTTGATATGGTTCGGCATAGTGAGACACAGCTTTAAAAGCTAGCCTGCCCTCATTAAATTATTCTGCGGGCTGTGTGTTCTCATTAAAAATGCATAAAGATCAGATAATTGCAGTAAGCATTATTAACCCAGCTTTACTTTTGAATATAATGGTTCCACTTTTAAGCTGAAAACAAAGGCTCAGACATGCCAGAAAAAGAAATGTAAACATTGAACTACAGTATCGAAAACTTGTCAGAAAGCTACCTCTTGCTAGCTCGTTCAAAATGTGCTTTTGAAACTCAACGCCGTGGCATTACAGAGCGAGGCAGGTCCCTCATTTCTAATAAACAGACCTATTTTTTTTTTTTTTTTTGCTAAACCTTCCACGCATGATGATTTACCGCGAAGTTTTCTTTTCCCCTTCTGAATTACAAGCCCGTTTTTAAATAATGGGATCCACGTAAACTTTATTTATTCGGGAGTTAACCACGGCAGGGTGTAAAGGCTCTCTCCCAAGCAAAGCAAGATCGCTCCCAAGAATTCCAATGGTTTCTGTTGAAGGAATAAATAGATCTGCTCCTGGAATAAAAACTCGTTTTATGCCTCACCCCAGACAGGCGGCATCGACTCAAGCTTTGCCATCTCTTTCCCTCCCATCTGAATGTTACGTAAAACTCCAGGGTCCCCTGCAAGGATCACATTTGAATTAGTGGAATCCGGTTTCCCTGGCTTCCCGGAGCCACACACATGGAATGCAGCATACTGCAGCAAACTCTTTAAACATTCAAAAAAAAAAAAAAAAAAAAAAAAAAGGAGGGGGGTGGGGTGGGGGGATGATTCTCTTACCTTGTTTAGCTCTGCCTCTTCTTTCCGTTTACAGTAACCCCGGGAACATCTGGCAGAATCAGGCGGCCGAGGCTTCTCCGCGGCATCATGAGGCAGAAATTTCCATGTAAATAGTCCTCATTCCCTGGGTATTGTACTCTGCGAGCCGTCTGCCGTAGCTGGAAAATTTTGCCTTCAGATGATGAAGCAAAGACAGTCTAAACTCTGTTGCTGTACGCGGCGGCCCTTCCTCCCGGCAGGCCCCGCCCCCCCGCGGGCGGCCAATCGGCGGCCGGCTCGTCAGCCCTCCTCGCCGCCGGCCGGCCCCCACCGGGTGACTGACACGGCAACACCGCGCCGGCCGTGCGTGGAAACAGTGCATCCATACTGATGAAAGAGGAATCTCCCTCTCCGCGGAAAGCGATCGCAGCCCCGACACGAAGTGGCACGGCGTGGGCAGAGCCGACGTGGGGCGTGGGGGTGGGGGGGTAGCTGGAGAAAACACCCGGGAAGGCGGCCGGCCCCGAGCTCGCGGCGGCCCTGCCAATACTTTCCCAATGTACCAACTCGGCAGATTCCGGAGGGATCCAGGTTGGTACCGGAAACTGAAGTCATGCTCCCCCAGTTGACAAAGCATGGATTTGTTTTTCGGGGAGAGACCGCTGCACGTCGACCCCGGGCGGGGGAATACCTTGCGGGGCGTTTTTACAGCTGATTTGCATCAGCGGGGGAGGCTGCGTGAGCCCGGGTGCGTAGTCGAAATCAAAACATGCTTAACCCCCTCGCACGCAGCTTCCCTGAAGAACAGCTGGTAACTGCAGTGCCTAATTAGCTGGAGCTCGCAGAGCTTTCATCCAAGTTTTTCCAGCCACTGGGGTCTTCAATTAGGGGATGCTGAACAATACAACTGATAGCTACACATTACCCTTTTGTCCTGTTGGCTGGCACCCCTGAGAGGATTAGGTGTGCTTTCCCCTAATCCTAAGCGACCTCAGGTACCATTTGATCAATGCTGCGCGTTGGCCCATATTGTCATTGGAAGATAGTCACAGCAGAACGCACACGGCACACGATCCAAGATCCAAGGGGCACCATCGGGTGCCAGTCGCCCAAGGTTGTCTAGAGGTGCTGAAGTTCCCCGAGATAAAGCAGGAAAACAGAAACGGAAAGGTTGGCATGGGTCATTTATTTTGACCCCAGTCAACAGTCCTTCTGCATGCTCTAAACAAACAAACAAACAAACAAAAACCATATGGCATTTGGAAAACACAAAAGCATACGTTTTCCTTCCGCTGAAACACAACATTTTGAATTTTAAAAATGAAGTGTCTTGACTCCATGACTAGACCAAAGCAGAACAAAGCCCCATTCATCTGAAAGGTTGAACCAACGCACCATTGTTTATGAGCAACTGCTCAGTGTCTCCGTAATGAAGTAAAAGTTGAGGTGGAATATAGTGGTTTCCTTTGATTTTGCTGACTGCGGTTTAGAAACACAAGGTTTCATGTGATGTGTAGGCTATGTCTTCGGTAAGGGCTATCATGAGCTATTCCCTCTTGAATTTTATACTTCTAGTGAAGATTACAACAGTTTTCATCCCGTTGTAAATCCATCATATATAACTTTAAGGCTTTTGCCTACTATAATTTTTACTGAAATTTAAATAATCTCTGCGATCAACCAGATTATTTACAGCTATCGATATACTTAATATCATACTGCCTGCAAACAGACTATCACAGGTTTACGAATCTCCTCTTCCCGATCTCTGATTCAGGTGATGAGGCTACTGCCATGTCCTTCATTTCATTCCTGAAATTTTAGTCATCTTTGACTCATTCTCCTACCTTCATCCAAAGAAAAGAGGTCTCGATTTTTTTTTCCTCCAGGCTAGTTCAGAACTCTGACCTGCTACCTGAATAATACAAATACTCGTAAGTTGGCTTCTGGGACCCAAGCTCCCAAGCTTTCCCATGTTTGAGGTTCCCTGTTGCCAGACAGGTTTTCCTTCATGTAAAGTCATGTTCCTTTCATATTCAAAGTCTTCTCTTTTACAATACAAATGACAGACTTTCAAGGGTTTTCATAATCCAGCCCCTCTCTTTCTACTCAACTTTTTCTATACTGTTTTCCTAAGTGAACCTTTTGATGGGGTCATGCTTATTTCTCCGAGACCTGGCTCCCACAGTCCATCCCCAGATCTGATTCCCAGGAGCTTCACTTAACAACATTTGATCTAACCTTTAGACCTCAACTTACATCCTCTTTCCTCTGTTATGGCTTCTCTGTTCACATTTTCTTCTCTGATGTTCTTCTCCTCTGAAAGCATGCTGCTCTGTTCATTTTACCAGACCTTTAAACCCTTAATGATGAGCTGATCTCTCCACCTGGAAGCCAAAGTTGTACAGTATAGTAAGATAATGTACTTAAAACATCAGTACAGTGGCTGGCACGTGATCAATGTGCACTATACAATGGCCACTCTTACTGCTGTTTCTACATTTCCATCGTATCTAGCAGCATGCCATGAGTAAACTTGCTGATTTTATGACTCCTATCTCAAGAACTAGTATCCTATCCATCCAATTTGCATGAGCCAAAAACCTGGTGGTCATTCTTGATCCTTTCTCCCCAAACACCATATGAAATCCACTATCAAAGCCTGTTAGGTTCGGCACCTAGATATTTAGAAATGTTTCACTTCACTCATTTCCACTGATGCGGTTCCATCCAAGCTATTGCTGTCTTTCACCATGATTATGAAAACAGACTTTTAGCTGGCCTCCTGCATATTTTCTTGACCCCTTCAGTCTATGTATCAGTAAACATAAGAATCCAGAAGTAGAATTCTGATTATTCTATAGTCTTCTGCTCAAAATCTTTGCTATGGATTAAGCTGTGTCTCCTCCAAATTCCTATCTTGAAACCCTAAGCCTGAGTGGGGCAGAATTTGGAGATGAGGTCTTTGGGAGATAATCAGGTCATCAGGGTGGAGCCTTCATGTTGGAATTAGTGCCCTTCTAAGAAAAGATATCAGGAAGAGAGATCTTTTCTCTCTTACCCAAGCGAGGACACAGCACGAAGGCAGTCATCTCCGAGCCTGGAAGCAGGCCATTACCAAAATCTGACCATACTGCACCCGATTTCAGACTTCCAGCCCCCAGAACCCTGAGAAAGTACATTTCTGTTGTTTAAGCCACTCAGTCCACACACCATTTTGTTATGGCAGAGTGGACTGGGGAACAAGATAAAAGTTCTCAGCATGGTCTACCAGGTCGCATGGTATCATCCAGCCCTGGCTTACCTCTCTAGCCTAATCAGAGGCCTTTTCTTCAGGGAGCCCTTCCCTGACCCCCATGATGAGTTTAGGTCTCACCTGTTGTTTTCTCTCCCAGCCTGTGCACTCCAGAGCAGGGCTTCTCAAATTTTAATGTGCATGCAAATCCCCCGGGGATCTTGTTAAAATTCTATCTCAGTGGTTCTTGAGTGGATACTGAGATTCTGCGTTGCTAACAAGCTCCCAGGTGATGCTGCTGCTTCTGGTCCATGAACTACTCTTTGAGTAGCAAGATTTTATAGATGTTGTTTACTTTAGAGAACTTTTTATAGGGCATGGGGAGATGCTTATTTGGTTAATTACTTAAGATCCATCTTCTCAACCAGGTAGCCAGCATCAGAAGTTACTACTGTTTCTCCAGCATCTGACCTAGTATGTGTCTGGCACATGACAGGAGACGCTCAATAATAAATATGTGTTTTGAATTAATGAGTTAATACAGCAGACTGCATATCCAAACTGGGCTTTTCTTTTTCTCATCTTCCCCCCTTCCTCCCCATCTCCCCTGACCCTTCTTCCTCTCTCTTCCTCCTTCTGTCTATAACTCAATGGTGGAAGCCTTGAAACTTTGGAAAGAAAATTAATGTTTATTTGAAGTCATGATATACTAAATAGGAAGGAGAGTGGTGAGAAACCAAAGAGCACAAGTGTCAAGGAGGTGATGAACGGTGTCAAAGTAAAGAAGGTGGCCAGAGGAATCAAACCCAGAGACATTTGTCCAACAGAAGTTGTCAATTATCTCCTCCAGCTTGATGAATTCAAGATCTATAACTCAGTCCCTTTCTCTGGACCTCTATGTCCAATTCATCACTTGAATGGACCAGAGAAAACTCATTTTCACCTTGTCCCTAACTGAAATTATTTTTTATTCTATTGAAACATATTGCTCTTACATTTCCCAGGTTAGTGAATTGAGCCGCCATCTTTTGACAGCGGCCTCTGTCTCACTACCAAAATGGAAATACTCCCATGTCCTGTAGTTTCCTATCTTTTGAATTCATTGATGTTTCTCTGTTGTCACTGCAGTGTCCCAAGTTCATGTCCTCACGCTCTTCTGTCTTGTCTTCATCTCTCTGCTTCCAGTCTTGGCCCTACCTTTCCCACCACAGCCAGACCACAGCCAAACTGAAACACAAATCTTATCATGCCGGTATCTATAAAAGTCATTCAGTGACTCCTGTTATCTTCAGGACGAACCCCTTGCCTAATTCTTGAGTATTTCTCTCACCAATCCTCTTAAACTTACTTCCCTCCTATTTAATACCCAGTATTACTAAACTAGTTTTAATCCCTAGAATGTGTGATGCCCTTGCTAATTTATAGCCTGGATTCCTTTTGTATGAAAGAGCTCTGATTCCTTTTAGACCCTTATGACATCTTCCCATCCAGCAATGCTCAATTACATATCACCTCTTCCAGGAAGCTTCCCTGACCACCATGACATCCTTGGCCTCTTGACATTTTATTCATCATAGCAATGATCACAGAATATTATAAATATAGTTTGCTTTCTTATGTACTCACTAGTGTCTGTGAGAGAAATGACCATGTCTTTATCGTTCAGCAGGATATCCCCAGTACCTAGAACATGCAGTGAAATACTAGCAGATACTAAACTGCTGTTGAATAATTAAGTGGGTAAACTTAAAAACAACACGAGTAACACCTTGGCAAAGAGAAATGCAGAGTTCAAGCAAAAAATTGATAGTGAAGGGGCAGGCACCTGGGTGGCTCAGTCAGTTAAGTGTCTGACTCTTGATTTCAGCTCAGGTCATGATCTCAGGGTGTTGAGATCAAGCCCTGTGTCTGACTGGGTGTGGAGTCCGCTTGAGATTTTCTCTCTCTCTTTGCTCCTCCCCACCCCACTTGTGTGTTCTCTCTTTCTTAAAAAAAAAAAAAAAAAAAAAAAAAAAAAAGATATTGAAAGCATAAGGACAATGGATGTTGTGGATTTCTTTTTTAGAAAAAGAAAGGCTAGAGAAGGGAAAGGGGAAATAATTAAAAAGCTGAAAGGCACAGTGCAGTTAGGAGTGCTCCTTCTTTTGCATTAAAGTTAACAAGCTCATGGGCTAGAGGAAAATGATCTCTGATGATGTTTAAAGTGGAGGTGACTTCCACAGAAACAAAATCTTCCTTTGAATGGAAAAAGATAAGTGTCCTAGAACAGAGGGAGGTGTTGACTTTTCAGAAGAGAGGGCTAGAAAGGAGGAGAAGGTTGTTTACAGCAAGAGAGGTGAGACAAGTCGGCCCACGGCAGAAGGGTCTGCTCTATGACCATCGTTCTCTCTCAGTATCATCTCCTGGTATGCTGTTTCTAGCCACTTGGTATTTTAATATATATTGCTCTTTATTTTCTTCTAGTTGTTTTATGTAGAAGCCTTACCCCAAGTCCCTTGAGGGCAGAGACCATGCATTAAAGCCTTTTTTGTATCCTCCACAGTGCCTACCATGGAGCAGTATTGAATTAATTTTTTGTTTGATGGATTTTTACTGGAGAAAGTTTGCATACTTTAGAAAAGATTGTTGGTACTTTTTTGTTTGATTGTTTTTTTAAAAAAATGTGCAAATTGTTGAAAATAAAGCAGGGAATAGAAAACTTGGTTTTATAATTGTCAGAAAAAGGTTATAGTGTTTTCAACTGAATTGATAGCAAGGACGGTCAGCTGGTTCCTGAATGTTCTCTATAGGTCTAGGGGCAGAAGACTCTGGAAAAAATCAGGACTAACATTTCCAGGGTAAGGAAAATAGAATGAAATGAATTGCACAAAGCATGTAAATAAAATGATGTCTGAGAAAACCTTTGTGTAAAACATGTCACATAATTAATTATTAATGTATGTTAGCTACTACTATTATTACTACTGATTTTATCATCATCATACCTACGTTCTAGGATTCTAGTGAGATTTCACTGAAGAGTGACTGTGTCAAAAAATAATCACTAAAGTAGAGATTTCTACATTCTTAATTTGTCACACTTTCGATACCCTATATTTTTTTCACCATGCTCCTAGGCCAAAAGAAATACCTAAATGTTCTATTTAATAAGTAATTAGGTCCTAACAACTTAGTTGAGTGTTTATGTTTTAACCACTTTGTAACTATTTGAAAAATTAATACAAAAAGTTTGAAAGAAAAAGTAGTATTTTTATTTCATTCTTAAGTAACCCTAATGAGTTATTAATGGATTGTGAGTGCTTCTTGGGCACTGCACACAATTCCTAAAGCCTGAAATCAAACTGGAATCACTACTCTTCATTTTCCAGTCCACATTGATTTTTGTGTGGTACTTGCTTTTCGACTTTGCCACCGCTAAAAATCCAATTTTGCAAAGATAGAGGATATCACTGAGAGGAATGCAGCATGATTCTCATACTGAAACTGAATTACCTTGAATCAGTAATTTGCACACCATCTGACACATGTTGAGAGTACTTCTGTGTTTTCCTTGGAAACAAGAAAATGTTTCACGGAACCCCTGTGAGTTCACTGCAGGTTCCCTGGGGTGACTCACAGCACAGTTTGGGAACCACGCACTAAGGCATGGGCTGGCCAGTGTCAACTGTCCCATTGTTTTTGGTTTTGTGTTGATATTCTGGTGTGATACTTGCATCAGGCCTCCTGTCCTGAGGTCCAAGAACATTTGGAGTTGCAAAAAGAAAATCGGGTCAAAAGTCACTGGACACAAGAGCCCTGACAATGAGGTCACTTGAAAACAAGGCTTCTGAGATGCGGAAGCTTACAGTTCTCCAGAATTTCAGATGGTTGTGGGGCAAAGAGAAGAGTCTAAGAGATAAGGAGGAGGAGGATGCTGTCAGCTGTTCAGGAGAATAGACACTTGCCAGTGACCATTGCTTTTCAGAATGGTAAATTCTGGAAGTTAAGTATAAAGAGGAAGGAATGGCGACACTCTTCCCACTTGGTCTTCTTCATTAAGACCACACATATCTTTTGCTGCTCATCCCTACTCTTCTCTTAGGCAGGCCTGGGAATTGCCACGCTTCTATCATATGCACTATAATTTGGCTTTTTACCTGTAATAAAGGATGAGTATTCTTAGGCCCAGTCTCCACGTCTTTGTACTAACGTGGTGTTTCTGATGGAAACGAGAATCTTCCAAAGCTAAAATGCTACAGGCGGCTGGCATGCTCTCCCTCCTGTTGAATAACTTGGAAGACTCTTTCCCCTGTGACCTCCTGCCCATCTTCTGAATGAGAGGTCAAGCTGGACAGGGGTCCAGAAGCAACTGGATGAGAAGGAAATTGCCTCCTCTACTTTTCCATAGCAACCACCCCCCTTTGTCATAACGTATAATCAACTTTTACGTTTGCCATCTATCCCCTCTACTAGCATATAAGCCCCCTCCCCCACCATGGGCAGGGGGGCTTTTACTGTTTTGTTTATTGGTATATTCCACGCGCCTAGGATACAACTTGACCCTTGGGACTGATCATACATGTTTGTTAAATAAATGAAGAAAATGTGGGGAGGACTGAACTATCATATAGGATGAGTAAGAAACTGAGTTTGAGGCCAAGCATCAGAGCCCCTCCTTAAGGTGCTCCCCAGGGTTGCTGGAGTCATGAGTGTGAAAACCAGGGAAGAGTCAACTCCCCCTTTCTCTCCCCCCGCCACCCTCGTTGAGAACAAGTTGAATGCTGCCCACTGGTGTGTTCTGTTGCAGAACTTAGGTTCCCCCATGTTCCATGAGTGGCACAGCTCCCTAGACAGGGTCTTTAATGGAACAGGAGTGTCCTCTTTTCCAGAAGGTTAAGAAGTGGGTAGGCTTGAGGAGAAAGGCAATCTTGGTGAGGTCGCCAGTGAGCCCCCACGACAGTAGGGGTTCGTGAGCTCACAGACTAGAAGAGACACCATCATCCCTGAGTGAATGGTTGCACTAGCTATGGGAAACAACAGGTGCAGTTTGATTACAAGCTTGCATTTAAAGAATGAGTGCAACTGGTTTTGGTTTTTTACTATTACATGAAACTCTTCCTTGATGAAACTTTTTCCAAAGCTCCCAGTCCCCACTTCGCCTCTTTTTGGTTCTCCCAAGATTGCCACCCTGCCTGGATTCACTTCACATGTCTGATTAGGATTTACCAAATATTTGACATATATTGGTTCCAACCGAAGCAGGGACGATCTGAAGATGAACAAGACACAGGCGCGACCCCGAGGAGCTTGAAGAATGACACAGTGATCCCAGAAGCAAGATCTATGGATGCTTGTCTCAAAATGTTCCCAAAGAAAAAGATCCACAGCCAAGTAGGTTCGGGAAATGTTGGAAGAGCCATTAAACATGTGCTTTCACCAAAGGACTTGTCAGAGCTTTTATTCTGGGAATGTAATTTGCAATTCTCCAAAAAAGGGTATATCGTTTGCCACGACTGAGGATTTATGTTATCACAGACCCTTTTATTTGAAAAACATCTAACTGGTATGATATTGTAGGGGATGCATTTTGGGAAACACTAGTCCAGATAAATCTTTTTTTCCCCCCAGTTCTTTGGGCCATACCCATATCTGCTTGCCTCATTCAACTCAACATCTCCTTTCTGACGCTCTATCTTCTGACTTTATAAAAAGTCCTCAACTTTGTCAAAAACTTGTAAGGCATCTACCACGACTCAATGCTACTTTCATTTCTTCAAACCACAGTTACCTTAAAGTTCTCGTGTCTCCAGGATATGCTGGCTAGACCAGACCTTTACAGACTTCTTCCTTGGTCAAATCTCTGAGACCATTTGCCCAGGTATTTCTGGCCAGCAGAAGGCCCCTGGTGGCTCTGTAGTGACCTAGGGACATAACTACACTTTCAAATATTAATCCCAACTCTTACGTTCCAAGAGAAACACCAGTTTATTAAAAAATGTATTATTCATCACTTTCTACTACCAAATGCCACTCATGACAAGTGCTTCTCGGGAATTCCTACAGTCCTGGGGTTGAGGGTGGGTACAGACGTTTTATTTATTTAGCATTTACTTAGCAAGTACTACGTGTTGAGCACAACACTATGAAATATCCACTGGTACCGTCCCAATCTTACAGATGGAACAAGTTACCTGAGCATCTAAGTCACCTTTCCGGGACCACAAAGCTAGCCAGTGGTGGAGCCCATTGGCCCCAGGCGGGCTGGATCCACAGTCCATTTCTTAACCACTGCGCCATGCCGGCTCTAAATATAACAGAACAGGTAACACAGGGATCAGAAAGTGCTAAGTGCTAAGGAAAAAAAAAAAGAAGAAGAAGAAGAAGAAAAAGAAGCAACAGCAGGACATGGCAAAGGGGGCCATAAACAGGACAACTGAGAAAGTCCCTCCTTGAGAAAGTCCCTCCCATGAAATAGATTAGCCGAGTCGAGGAAGCATGTCCTCGGCCCTCCGGAGAAGCATGTTCCAAGCAGAAGATGAAAACTCCAGGCTCCAGGGAGGACTCTAGAAGACATTCGTGTGGAAGGGGCTTCTGCGTTCAACTGCACTGGCCGCCAACTTGTCAGGAAGCTCTATCCCTTGCTTCTTAACACTTATTTCTCTTATTTCTGTTCTCTCTGTATCAACCACTCTTCAGTCTGATTCAGCCTGGCTTCTGTCTTTATTTCTTCACACCCAGGGCACCCCTCACCACCGCCCCTCCATCAGCAGTCAGAAGGGGCCAGGTCCCTCTGTTTGCTTCTAGATGCTTCCCCATCTTCCCTTTCCACATTCAAAAATACGGCAATCTCTCTTCAGGTTGATTCATCAAACGATCTCCTTCTGTTTATCCATCTAGACCTCAGTATATAATCTTGATAAATGAAAAATTTCAAACTTATATAAAATGTTCTGAATTTTCTTCCAAGAACATGTGTTGTGTTTTATAATAAAATTTTAATCTGTATTTTAAAAATAATTTGTGCAAAGAGAAAGCATCTGGCTTTGTTTTATCTGCTACAGAAAAGGGATCATGTCATGGGTATATTCTTTACCAGAAATGGGCAATTATTGAGCCTTCCATCTGGATTAGAGAGAAAAACAGCTTCACCTTAGCAACAGCATTCTGACGCTGATGTCATCACCTTACATCATTTGGTCTCATGTCACTGTGCTTCTTTCTCTAACATCTCAAACCTTAAAAACCTCAGAGCTTTATAGATCTCTGCATTTAGAAGGCTTAATGAAAAAGGAAGAAATAACTGTGTTTAAATATTCACTGAGTCATTATAATCTTGAACTGTGTCAGCAGGTCTCTCTGCTCCAGCAAAACAAAATGAGAATTGTTCTTTTTGAACTCACTCCAATTTCTGCCACTGCGCTGTCCGCACCCTTGTATCACTCGAGCTCCCTCTCTGCGCCCCCAACCTGTTGCCTTGCCGGCCTCCCCAACAAGCCTGGTCACTTACAAATGTAATTATTCTATTTTGCAAAGCAGCCCAGTCTTGAAGGGATTATGGTGAGATTACAATCCTGGATCCCAGGGCTGGAAGAAATCTTACTGTTCATCTAGATTCTAGTCCCTTACTTGAAGGCGAGGAGACAGACAAAAACACAATGTTTGGCTTTTGTTAAACACAGGAAAGATTCTAACCCCTCTGGAAGTTTGTGGTTGCTCAAAATTTCAGTGAGGATCCTCACATAGTGGCAGATCCTGCAGGGCCACCCCCATGGCCCCATCAGACGCCCCTCGCCCCACCCCCTCCTTCCCTACCCCTTCCCCCCTCCCCCACCACCTCCCCCCTCCCCCAGCTCCTCCACACACAAAAATTCATACATCCGAGTCTCTGAATCAGCGCCCAGGAATCCTTCCTGAATTGGGCTGAGACTCCTCCACTTAGAAGTTGAAATATTGGCTTTGGTCTCAAAATAAACATTTGAAAACTCACAGTTGTGGGCAGTCATTTCAGTGATGTTTATTTATAGGAACAAACATTTGTATATATTGACGGGAAATATTTGCTGTCAATGAACGAAAAACTCTCCTCGTACATCTGACACTTCGGCAAAATCAGGCTCTCAGTTTTGGAAGCCTCAGGCCGCGCTGCCAAGACAAAGACTTCCTTTATAAGCTTTTATCACTTTTATCACACATTAACCATCGTGCTCCAGAAGTAATTTTAAAAGTTCTCAATTTGCTGGATCCCTGACTAAGAAGCACAGATGATATTTTTAATCTATTTTAATCTTAAAGTTATTTTTAACATAATTAAGCATTTATAACTTTGCTTTATATATATATATATATATATATATATATATATATATATATACTTGGAGTTACATAACATCGCTGAGCTAATAATTTGGACTACACTTTTAAAAATTCTCTATTCTCAAGATCTCACATTTAAGTCTAATGAGGAAATTGCTTTTGGTTAGAAATCAGTATCTTCCTTTTAAAGGACTTTTTAATATTGAAAATAGCAAAACAAAAGATTCTCAAACTTTTCAAAAAATGTAAATTTTACCAAATGAGCAATTAGAACACATTTTTCATACTGAATCAACTAATAAGTACTTATTGCCCCAATTAGACTAACTGACACCCAAATACGGATTCTATCATTGTTCTCACAGGAGACAAAAGGGCTGCCTAATTTATCTTTATGTCTTCAATATTGGAAAGATTATTATTAAGCATTCATTGCACTTCTCGCTTTTGAAAAGCACTTTACGATAATTTATCACTTCATATTCATACTCAGTCTGGGAGGTCACTGTCTGTATCTTCATTTTACAAGCAGAGACACTGAGGCACAGAAGGTTGAAAACTTTATCCTGGGTTTCTAAAGAATCTACTGGCCAAGGTGGGTGATGGACCCAGATTCTGTACAAAACTGAGGTCCCTCAGTGGCAAAAAACTCAAGACACAGTTTCATCCTAAAATCTGTGCAAAGATTTGTACTCAACTGACATGCTTCAGCAGGGAGTTGGTGAGTAAAATTCTGGTGGGTTCTTGCATTCATGCAGAAGAATATAAGAAAGGAAAAAATTTTCCTGGAAACATGGAAATATAGAGAACTTCCCAAATGTTCTAAAGGAAATACAGAGGTTTACTTAAAAAGTCATAATTAAGTAACTCAAGTCATATCTTTATAATATTTTGAATTGATCTCTTATGTGTTTTTAGCTGCTTTGGGGGCCTGTTTGATTTTTTGCCTCTACCTTTAAGAGATATGCTAAATGGACAAGCCAGTTACAGACTGACAGACCAAAATGATACCTTGTAAAAACACATTTTCAGTTAGTTTACTTAAACGCTGAGGTTAATGTCCAGGGACACTGTGTATGACCAGGGAGGTCATTTTGGCAAATCTCCAATCCATTATTCAGGTTACAGTCAATATTCTAGAGGCATCATTCTTGAAATATGTGCACCCCGGGAGTTGTGCAGTACACAACCTGCTCAACCATACATGACTGCCCAGTTAGCATCTTCAGCCTAAGAGTGAGTGAACAGATAATAAGAGGGCTGGTCACAGACTCACTGCCTTTAGATAATCCTTGTGTTTCTCTTCCGACTCTTTTCTAGTCTTTTATAAATCTTGTCATTATTTTCTCAACTCTTTCTCAAGCCCCTGACCCATATACATCTATAACTGAGACTTCACTACATTGTCCCTAATAGCCCAAGGACTAATAACTAGAGTTTCTATAACCCAGGAGATTGATAAGATAAATCCATGAATCAGCTTTTACTTCTAGAGTTCTCAGAACAATCTTGTTCTGTTGTACAATCTGGGCCATGCTGCAGCTTCTTCAAAGGGCTCGAGTTCCAGCTCCACAGTAGAATCAGAGGTATGGTGCTAGTCTCATTGCCCTACACGCTAAGTCACAAAAACAATCCCAGACAGCGAGTCCTACATTTATTAATTGGTGTCACTGGAGTCCAAAACATTTCCAGATATTTTCCTGCTAAATCCTAGTCCTACAAGAGGATCTGGGAAAATCAAAAAGGATTCCTTTACAGATTTGTTTGGGAAACACTGCATACTATATTGTCTACTTGAGGATTCATATGTTCATTAGCATTTTAAAGGCTCTGAGAAGTCCTGCAAGAAATAAATCTGTATAATTTTTTTTAATACCTGAACTTTATTATTTTTGGTAACTCCTTGTAAGATCAATAATGCACTTGAGAAATGCAAATCTGCAAAAAACAAGTTCTCCAAACAATGCTCCTTTACCTGACTTAAGACTCTTCCCTGATCTCACCCTCATGAATCAGCTAGATTTTAACATCCATGATATAGGCACAGCACAATCTAGGCCATTTACAGGTTTTCCTGAGCACTTCGCAGGTTTTCACAGCACAGTGAGTTGCACTTTGCAACAATGTGCATGCAGGAAAGAGGAGGAGGGATACAGGGGCTAGGGAGACAGACATGAGTGGAGGGAAGTAAGCCAGACAGGTGACAAAGGGAACAGCAAAGGTAACCCTGTTATAGGGCCTGTTCTAGTAAAGTCATCTTACATAAGGCGAAACTGAGGCTCAGGTAAGTTAAATAACTTGCTCTAGTTCCCTCTACTGGTTGGGTGCACAGCTTTAACAGGAACACACATTACTGACCCCAAGTCCCAAGGTCTTCACTTCATTACATTTTGCATAACATGACACTATCATGAATGTTGCTACTACTGGAAAGGCATCATGGTGCAGTGGTTGAGTGCAGGCTCTAACCCATTCTCAAGTTCAAGTCCTACCTCTCCCAATGGCCATGCCTGTGGTCCCTGTGCCTAGGATTCATCTCTGCGACAGAGACAGTCATACTCACCAGATCCTTGAGAGAAAGAAAGGAATCAGTCTTTCAAAAATGCTTTGAATAATTCCCATCAATATTCAAATAAACGCAGGTGTTGTGGCTATTATTTCTGAATTTACTACTCCTAGCTGAATTCTCACATTTCCCAGACTTCACAGCCAAGGCCTTGTCCTCAACTGTCAGCAACAACTGAAACCAAACATGAGGTGTAATTCTCCTGTCCCACCTTTCCCATAAAACTGTGAGAAGCCCGAGAGGTCTTCGTGGGCGAAAAATCACATACTTAGCAAGGGGACCATAGGACATCCTCCTACGGTCGACTGTGGGGCGAAGGAAGAGCGGGAGGGCTGAGCATGGAAATAGCAGGCAGAAAACATGCTCAGAGCCTTGCACTCTGAGGCTCAGAATTGTATGAGTCACAATTCAGAACCACGGGTGAATTTTGCTAGGTCAAGTGCTTTCTTGCTGATTCATTATTGCGAATATAGCTGATAGAGACCAAGGGATGTTTCCTGAGAGCTACAGCCCTGCTCCAACTTACTCAATGGCTTTCACATTGATTGATCTAATAGCTTTGATCTATAATCTCAAAAATAACTCATGTTTTTTGGTTTTGGGTTTTTTTTTTTTCCCATAACAGTGAAAAGCTGTTAATACTCTCGTGATGAGGCAGGCTGAGCACTTTGCATGGTTTAAAAACAAAGGAAA
Source organism: Mustela erminea (assembly GCF_009829155.1). NCBI lineage: Eukaryota > Metazoa > Chordata > Mammalia > Carnivora > Mustelidae > Mustela > Mustela erminea. Next base: position 13,418,367 of record NC_045628.1, read on the forward strand.
ATAAATGTAAACTATTTTCTACTATTTTTAACACATCTCCCTTCAAGTTGCCTTTTGTCATAACAAGTTTGATTACATTTAAATTAAACTAACTCCGGTAGGGCATCTGAGACATCAATATATTTTGATGATACATTACTGCAGAAGAGATGAATTTTGTCTTCTATTTAGGTCAGCTATGTAAATCAACCACATTAATGAGCTTTATTAAATCATCTTAGTAAAAGCTCCACTGTCTTTAGTGTTTACTTAAATCCATGTCCAACAAAAAACAGCTGTCACCTTCTGGCAAATCTTATTCTGAGTGAGAGTTTTCTTCTTATAAGAGGAAAACTGACATAAATTGTAATCCAACAGAAGTGTCTGTCATCTTTAGACTCTTCTAATAGGATACTCTGTTATAAAATGCCGGACTTAGAAGATGCCAACTTATTGTTACGGGAGAACGTTGGTAAAAGGAAGAGTCCAAGGGGAGCACGGTGTTCCTACCACATAACTTGTGTACAAATCGTCACTGCAGAAACCACTCAGTTACTTTAGAGACAATTGCCTTGGCTGGAGGACTCAATGTCTAGAAGACTTGGTTGGCAGGCTGAAGTAGGGCGAGCTACAACCCTCTCCTGCTCCCTCAGAAGAAAAGGTTCCCTAAATAAGTTGATGCATCATTCAACTGCGACATGGTTTAAAATTCTTTTTTTCAATATTCTTTAGAAAGTATAGTTGGTTTCTTCCTTCATCAGGAAATTTAAACAGCCTATACAAGTAAATGCGTCCATAGTAAATGAACTGCTATGTGTTCACAGAAACCAAGCGAGGAGCTTCCCATATTGGTAAGATTTTGTTAACAGCTTCAATGGTTTCTATGTGCATAAATGAACAATATTGTCTTCTTTTGAACATATTTTGTAAAGTATTTAAAATTGATGTTATATTATTTCAAGAGGAGCCTTTTCCTAAGACATTTGGTAACTGACCCAGGCACTAAATCCAAGGACTGTCCTAAAAACTCTCTCCAGACATGCTCGGGGGCCCTTTAATTAGTGCAGCCTCTACCCCATGTGGGCGTCTCTCCTGCCAAAGTAGTGTTTACTGCCTTGAGATGCTCTGGTGTTGTGGGCTAGAGGAGAAGGTCACGCGGCAGTGCGCCCAGGACAGGGACACCCATCACTGCTGTGAACATCCGGGGCAAATCAGATCCTCAGACAGATAGCTGGAACTCCAAAGATAGACCTTAGGTAGGCAGGAGAGGAAACTGGCCTTTGTCAGGTAAAAATGAATGCGCGACACCTTGTAATGACAAGTTTCACCTGTATTTCAGTACTAATTCCCTTGTTCATTCATTCATCATCATTCATTCAATGACATGGATATTTACTTAATACCATGTGCCGGGTAGGGTTCTAGGCACTGGAGATTTTATTTAGTTTAAAGATTATTTATTTATCTGAGAGGGAGAGTGAGAGAGAGAGCATATGCACAATCCAGGGGGAGGGACAGCGGGAGGAGGGGGCAGAGAGAGGGGGAGGCTCCCTGCTGAGCAGGGAGCGAGAGGCTGTGCTCCATCCCCAGACCAGAGATCATGACCTGAGCAGAAGGCAGATGCTTAACCGACTGAGTCACTAGGCATTTATTAAAGAAGAAAACAGATACCTGCCTGCAGAAGGTGGGGGACACTCATCATTAGCTAAGTGAATAAATTACATAGTGTGTAAAAGGTGATAAATGCTATGCAGCATAGTAAAGTGAGGCACAGGATAGGAAACGCGGGTTCAGATGGGGATTTGCGGTATTTATATGCTGCCAGGGAGGTCACACCCAGAAGGCTGTCTTTGATCAAACACTAAGGAAGCAGGCCAGGGAGATACCTGAGAGGTGAGTTTTCGAGGCGGAGGCAAAAGAAACAGGAAGACCTTGGAGCGTGGACCTGCTGGTAAAGGAGCTTGTTGTGGGGGTGATACAGGTGGTTAGGGCAGAAGCTGGGCCGGTTACCGTGTGGGGGTGGGAACTGGAATGGATGCTGTTCAGACTCATAGAACATTCCAAAAACTTGGGCTTCTATTCATACGGTTAGTAATCTGTTTTGCATTTATCAATGCATACGTAAATTAACAATATTGGGTTTTTGTTTCCAAATCCATACACTTAACAGGGTTTAAAGTGGGCACCAGCAAAAGAGTGATGAACCCCCAAAAGTCTTCTGCAAAGTCTTGACCTTTTTTTATGAAAAGTGGGCTATATTATGAATAAAGTGCTGTACCTTAATTCCGGGCAAAGGCATCCTTTCCCATAGCGCTGCCGTCTCCCACACCTCCCTGGGAGACATAGCCTTCTGGTCTCCCCACCAGCCGGCCGTGCCGCTTCTCCATGAATGTCAGTACCAGACGGGGGACTGAGGAAGACAGCAAAGCACAGAAGAAGAGATGAGGAGTAGCTGAAGGGAATGGAACGATTCTTTGGCAATGAGCCAAATCTGCCGGCCTTGACAGACAACTCATAGTCCAGCCCCAGGCCAAAGAAGTGGGTGCCCAGTGCGGTGCCCACTTCTCAGCTAAGTGGGGGATATCAGGTTGCTGTGATTTGGGGACAGGTTCATCTTTCCAATCAAGAGGATTTCTTTCTGCATCAGGCAGTCTAACCTTTCGTCTTCCTTGCTGCGTGTCCTCTGAACACTTCAGTGAGCCCTCCTTCTAGCTCAGATCCTGGAATAATAGTATTCACAGGTTTTATTTATTTAACATTTATTTTTTAACCATTGCTGTAAGTTTGGAGGGGGAACAGTAGACTACGGAGACAAGAGCAGTAATAATATTTTAGGTAAAATCTGAGTGATTACAAATGTGCGAGAAGCTGTTTTAAGGGTTTTACTATGATCTTATTTCATTTTTACAACCCTATGAGGAAGCTATGTTATGCCCATTCTATAGACGGAGTAAGAGGATGCTGGTAAGTGGCAGATCTCCCCTATTCTGACTCTAGAGATGAGACTTAGCACGTTTAATGCTTCAGAAGCAGTGTTTTTTGGGCTTTTTGTTTTGTTTTGTTTTTAAACTACTTTTTGTTATGAAAAAATTCAAACGTTAGCAAAAGTAGAGGGAATAGCGTAATAAGCTCCTATATATGCGTCACCTAGTTTCAATAATCACCAAATACAGCCAGTCTGGTTTCATCTGTTTTTTTTTCCCCCCAAACTATTTTATTTTGAAGCAAATCCAAGACATCAGATCATTTCATCTATAAACATCTGAGTATGTATTTCTAAAAGAGAACTACTAAAAAAATATAACCACAATACCATTTTCACATCTAAAAATATTAAAATAATTTATTAAAAACATAAAATATCCAGTCACAAGCTGTGGTTTAACTGTAAGGCCATAATCTTATAGGTGTAATATGATTCCGTCCAGATGCAGAAGTAAATCTACTAGCCTTCTAATTGCATCATTTGTATTCCAGCATTAACACTTAAATGGTGTTTGATCAAATGAGACTATTTTACATGCAAGTGGCTTAGGCCATATATTTCTCTAAGTGGTAGAGTAGGAAACAATAGGATTTAGAAAATCTAGGTTCAAGTTTTGGCTCCAAAGCTTAAGTTTGCTACTAACCATTTTAGGGTCTCAATTTTCTACATATAAAATGAAGGGTTTCAGTGGTTTGTAGTTCAGAATTCTTAAATTCTAGAACTTTCTGAATGTTATAGTTTCTATAAATAGGTAGAGCCCTAAAAGATCTTTTTTCATAAATAAGATTTTCTTAGTAGACAAATTTCTTAACTTGAAAAAGTGGTATCATTGTTAAAATAATTGATTTAACTATTAACTATTTAAAAATTGATTATTGTTAAAAATGAATGATTTTAAGTAACCCCTTCCTCTCTGATACTCAACGCATTTATTTATATATCCTATCCATCCATCCATCCACCAATCCGTTTGTCCATCCATCAATGTGCCTACCTATATATCAAGCAAGACATATTTCTAAAAGTAGTTTTCTACATAATATGTGGAAAGAAGCTAATATTTTTCACAGAACTCAAAACACAGTCATGCACATGAATGATCCAATTATAAGTACGATTGCTTTGTTGTGTAATATGGAGAAAGAAAGAAACAATGGCAAACTCAGAGGAGAGTCAGACCGGAGGGTTGATGTGTTTCTAAAGATAAGATGGTCTTTGAAGTCCTACTTTTCTTCTTATGGGCAGATGACTCTGACCCCCAGCCTCGTTTCAGCAAGAAGAAAGTGATAGATCATTAAAAGCTCATCATTCAAGGGCTTCAAGGAAGAAGTGACTTTCAAAGAACTTTTTTTTTTCCTCTCTTGCCAGTCTATTAGCTTAATGAGCAAGAGGGAGGAAATAATCTCAGAAACAGAAAAGAATCTGAGGTCAAAAGGAGGGAAAAAGGACAAAGATGGATAATGAATAATGAATTTTCATAAACAAAGGTAGAATTTAAAAGGAAATAAGTAAGAACATAGTACAGGGGGACCCTGGGTAGGTCCGGCAGCTGGGTTCTGGAAGGAGTCACTTAGCTCCCCTCCCTAAAGCAGCCGGACCCTGTCTGCAGGAACAGAGAAGAGAACAGTGTGCTTCATCACCGTATAATTCAGTAAGTCCTGTAGTTTAAGATACTCCATCTTCTAGTGTTGTGTGTAAGTCGAAGAATACTAAATAAGGTACTCAAATACAAGGAATTTTGGAAGTATTAAGTAAGTTGCAAATTTCAAAGAGATGTGGCCACGACTTATTTAAAGCTGTTTAGAATGAAAATGTTTCCAAAACATTTTTTGGTGTTATCCAATGCCCATTAATTTTCTATTACACCCATTCTATACATGGGAGAGAAATAACTTATAAAATGCAAATACTGTGAGCAGAAATTCTTACAGCCGTGTTGTGTCAACTTATCTAAGCTGGAACTGTTTCCCAGATTCCTTTCCATGAAGGGATTTGGTTTAGTGGTGGCCCCGAGAGACATTTGCTGTGAATGTGGAATTGAAGCAATAGCCATATTTCTTTCCAAAGCTGAAGGACAGTGTCAGGCTCCAGACTCTATATCAGATCTTCTAACTGGCCTGATTGATATGGCACCTCGTCTAACTCATCAGGCCTCTAGCTCCCATAGGATTTGCCCTCCAGCTTTTCCAAGTCTTGGAGCAGGTGCACGTGCTGAAGGATACTAACTTCTCCCCACCTTGGCATCATGGTGATGGTGGTAGAGGTGGTGAGGGACAGTGGAGTGATGGTCCAAGGCTTGGAGCAGGTGCATGTGCCAAAGGACACCAGCTTCTTCCCACCGTGCCATCCTGGTGATGATGGGGTAGGTGGATGGAGGTGATGAGGGGCAGATGTAGGCTCCAACCTGTCTCTTGCAGGTTCCAATTAACTTTGTGGGAGAGTGGTTCATCAATTTAAGTTGCTGCAACCACATCCAGCTTTCTTCCCCATTCATCCATCTGGCTGACCATAGGCTCTACGTTTCAGGCTCCACATCAAGTACAGTGACACAGTCCACAGAAATGGTGCCACCAGCTTCTGCACCTGTCTACAGGTCTAACCCCTATAATGGATCCCTTATGTTTTGTCATACATAACAATCCTGCTTCAACTTCTGATCCAACACTGGCTGATATGACAACCTTATGAAGTAAGAAAACGATTCAGAGACTAAATTTCACTCAGTTCTTGGAGGAAAAAAAATCCTCCAAAATTCAGAGAGGCCCCCAAATTGGCAAACAATGTACATATTGTGTATAAAACTGTATCTTATCTTCCTTGATTCACCAAGCTATTTGTTAATCGATACTCTGTTCGAGTCTGCAAGATCAAAATTAAATAATTCTAAAAATTAATTCTAATAAATAATATTTAATATTAGTTAATTTAATAAAAAATTCTAAAAATTAAATAATTTTTAAAAATTAAATAATTTTAGATTCTGTATTATGTTAATCAAACATTAAATAATTCTAATTCAAAAATTGAGTAATTATTATTTATTAAAATAATTCATTATTTAAATGAATTAAATTTTAAATTAAATAATTATTTGACTTATAGGAAGTAAATCTGTTGCTTAAAGAAATCCAATATCATATATATATTTTTAAAATTCATTGAGTATTTTTTACTTTACCAACTATAAATAAACTATCAAAATTAAAGAAACAAAAGCAAGGAGAAATGTCCTAAAACCATGAGTATAGAACATGATTTCATACACTTGCTTTGCTTCAGCAATTTCCACCTCTGTATGACTCATCCCCGTAATGCCATTCTAAATTCCAAATCCACATTCAAATGTCCATTAAATGTATCCCATTGGATTACTCCACTCTATTGGAGTGGATTCTCTATTCCAAAGTCAGTTTTTCAGTATCTCTTCACCTTCAACCTTTCTCCTGATTCCCAATTTCTGTTACTAGGAGAAACTGATTCTTGTCCCAATCGTGGTCTCTGACCCTCTTTTAGATACAAGTCTTTGCTGGCCTTCTTTGCTGCTCTGATGAAGGAGTCTGATACAGGCTACCACCACAGCAGTAGCCAGGCAAGACTTCCACTTCAAGGGGGCCCACAGGACAGAGTAGGCACCATTTAAAATTCACTTCCTGGCAAAGGGGACCGTTCAACCCTTTTGGACAGCAAGAGTAGAGGTTCTGGCTTCTGTTGCCCAGCTCTGAGGGGTGAACTGTGGTGTCTGCTCCCAGTGGCAGCAGTAGGGACTTTGCAGGATGCTTTGTAGGTGGTTCCTGCTCAACAGACATAGGGCCTGATTCTTTGGACCTTCGGAAGATACTATATGAGCTTGGCAGGTGGGATTAAACACTTTATGCAATGAAGGAAGATTCTCTTACTTGCCATTAAGAATGCTAGCTGATTGAAGTCTGGAATTGTGATACCTCAAGCTTTGGGTACTTTTTCAACATTCCTCTGGTTATTCAGGGTGCTTTGTGGTTCCATACAGATTTTAGGATTGTTTGTTCCAGTTCTGTGAAAAATGTTGATCATATTTTGATAGAGATTGCATTGAATATGTAGATTGTTTTGGGTGGCATAGACATTTTAACATTATTGGTTCTTCCAATCCATGAGCATGGAATGTTTTTCTATTTCCACTTGTGTCTTCCTCAATTTCTTTCATAAGTGTTGTATTGCTTTCAGATTACAGATCCTTTCCCTCTTTTGTTAGGTTTATTCCAAGGTATTAATTATGGTTTTTGGTGCAATTATAAATGGGATCAATTCCTTGATTTCTCTTTCTTCTGCCTCATTGTTAGTGTATAGAAATACAACGGACATCTGTGCATTGATTTTATATCCTGCAGCTTTGCTGAATTCCTGTATCAATTCTAGCAAATTTTTTTTTCTGGAGTCTTTAGGGTTTTCTACATGGAGTATCATATCGTCTGCGAAGAGTGAAAGTTTGACTTCTTCTTTGCCCATCTGGATGTCTTTTATTTCTTTTTGTTGTCTGATTAAAACTGACGAATCACTAAATTCTACCTCTGAAACTAATAATACAGTATATTTTAATTAAATTGAATTTTAATAAAAAAATATTTTAAAAAGAATGCTGGGTGATCCAGGTGCCTGAAAGCAAAGAAAACGCTCTTCAATTCTAAGTGGTAGAAAGACCTCTGTCCTTCTACATCCATCTGCAAAGCGTCTTCAGAATTTGTCCTCTTCTTCTCACCCAATGTCACTACCCTAGTGAGGCTCAGAAAATAGCTAACGAGTGCTTTCCACATATCAGAACAATCTAAGGTTTTTGCATGTATTAATAATTACTCATTTAATCTTCATGTGCACTCTGTGATATAGGCTCCATGACTGCCTCCAGGAAGCAGATGAGCAGACTGGGTCTTGGAGAGATTAAGTAACTTGTTGGCACGCTGCAGAGCTGGGGCTGGAGTCCAGGCCCGTCATATTCCAGACCCCATGCTGCACTAGTAACTTGCACACATATACCCTTCCTCCCTGCGAACTAGAATCAAAAGATCCCAATCATTCATTCTAGCCAGGCTTCTGTGCTGTGCCTCCCTCATACCTCCGTGTAAATCACACACCTGTGGCTGCCATCCCCAGTCTTCCATGGTCTGGTGACACCATTTCCTCTTCACCTTTCTTTCACATTCCTTGTGTGTGCCTCCCATGTCCAGAAAGATCAGATGTTCTGCTTGGCATAGGCCACAGGCTGTGCTCTGACTGACCTCTGCACCCAGGGAACTTGTCGAGCAAGACCAACCACACACTGACGTGTGCCTCTCATGCCAGGCACTGGCGATCTGTGACATATACGAACCCCTTCAGTCTTCATGTGAACTCTAGCAAACAGGCACTAATACCCCATTTCCGGGTACGAAAATGAAGAGGCAGAAAGACAAAGCGACTTTCCAAAGGTCACGCAACTTGTAAAGGGCAAGGTCAAGATGTGAATCCAGGTATGTCGCATGGAAAGCCTGAGCTTTCAACCACTGTGCTGTCAGACTTCGTTTAATCATAAAGCAGATCAGAGGCTCCTCAGGTGTAACCTGCCCTTGGTCTTTTAGCAGGAAGTAGTCTTCATGTCCACAGGCACAGCATTTGTCTCAGACGTCTTGTGTAGCAATGCCACATTCAACATTCAACAATGGTCGCCCATGCACATGCGTATTCATTCATCCAACGGCGATTTTTTTTTTCTATAGTCCCTGAGCTGTACTTTATATCCTGTGACTTACTTAGTTTATAACTGAAATTGTGTACCTCTAATGCCCTCCACCTCTTCCACCAACCCTCCATCACCTCCCTTCTGACAACCACCAGTATGTTCTCTGTATCCAGGTCTCTATCTGTTTTTTGTTTGCTCATCTGTTTTGCTTTTTAGATTCCACATGTAAGTAAAATAATATGATGTTTACCTCTGTGTGACCTGTTTCATTTAGCATAACACTTCCTAGGTCCAACCACATTGTTGAAAATGGTAAGGTCTCATTCTTTTTTGTAGCTGAATAATATTCTATTATATATATAAACACACACATATATTTACACACATATTATATATACTAATTCAAAAATATATATTATATACATATATATACACATATACACACATATAAATATACCACATCTTTATCCTTTCATCTATTGATGGTGGATTCTTTGATTGTTTCCATATATTGGCTATTATAAATATTGTAATAAACGTTGGGGAGCACGTATCTTTTCAAATTAGTGTTTCATTTCCTTTGAGTAAATACTCAGAGGTGGATGTATGGGATTTATATTTTCAATTTAATTTAATTTCTATTTTTAATTTAGCTAATGAATTTTAAACTGTGTCTTAGGTGCCCATTTCATGCCAGGCAATAATCTTCCTGCTAGCGATATAACAGGGAGGACAACAAGCAAATCCCTTGCCCTCCTGGATCTCCCATTCTAGCGGGAAAATGTTATATTGAAGAGTGCATTTATAATTGTAAGGTGGTGATAGCTACTATGGAGAAAAATAAGATCAGTAGGAATTGTCGATTTTCAATAGGGTGGGAAGGGTTTTCTGACAAGGTGACACTTAAGAGGGGAAAGAAGCAAGGGACCAGCTATGGTGTCTCTGGGGGACAAGCATTCTAGGAAGAGAGCAGTGCTCTGTAAAAGCCTGTAGCAGAAGGGGGATTGGCACATTCTAGAAAGAGCAAGGAGACCTATATGACCAGCTTACATGGGAAGAAGGAAAGTGGAAGCCAACAGGCCAGAGACATAGCAACGGCAAATCATGTTGGACCTTATGCAAGCAATCCGTAAGGTGTTTTGCTTCTACTCTGAGTAGAACTTGGAGTAGAACTTCTACTGTGAGTAGAACTGGAGTAGAACTGAGTAGGACTTGGCTGGAGGATTTTGAGCAGAGGAGTGGCATGGGCTAACTCACACATTGAAGGCAGACGATGCGCACAATGGTGGGAGCAGTGAGGCCAATGAGAAGCCTACTGATTATCGTATTAGGCAAGAGAAAGCGGTGGGCTGGAAGAGAATGGAGAGTTCAGAGGTAGAACCAATGGGTCTTTCTGAAGGATTGCTGTGGAATGTGATAGAAAAAGAAAGGCCCAGGATGGCTCCAAGGATTCTGGCTTGTGTTCTTGGAAGGACGAAGTCACTATTTACTGAGGACGGGAGGACTGAGGGAGAAATAGGTTAGTGGAGGGAAGTCAAAGTTTGGTCACATGCTCAGTCGGAGACACCCACTGGACACTCAGTAGAAAGCAGCTGAATGTGAGTCTGAGGTTGAGTGCAGGGGTCTGGGCAGGTGATACAGTTTGGTGGGGGAGGGGGTCTATTTATTTAAAAAAGTCTTCCTGACAGCAGGATCTGTGCTGGCTTAACCTTTGCATCCAGCAAAGAACTAGGGGTCCAATGTATAACCACAGTGGAAAACAAAAACAAAACCAAAAACACAAAAACTAAAGGTAAAAATCAGGCAAATGTTTAAGGAGTTAACAACTTTAACTAGTTTAATTGGATCCTAATAGAACCCAAATACCCATTAATATTATTCTCTAAGGAAACATTACATTACTGAAATCAAAATTAGGGGAATTGTAAATACTTCAAATAAAGTAATGGTGCATTTGTAGATCAAAGAACACAAATATTTTGTCCATATGACTTTTATCAAGAGAGCTAAAAGTATAAGAAGGCGAGTCTAGAGAATGAGCATGAGTGCCTGGAAAAAAATGGCTAATCGAAAGTGCTTGAACCAATGAAAAACTACCTTGGTGGCAAATGAAAAGAAAACGGATTGCAGCAGAAAACTTTCAAGAGATTATCAATACTACTCAGGGAGAACGAATAAACAGAAAGCTGTGTTTGACACACTAATGGGATAAACATAAAAACTCAATAACTGGGAATAGCAGAAATCATCTTTTTAACCATGGACGTATAATGGCTAATTTCACTTAGAAAAATCTACTGCAGAGATTATGAATTCATTCTGCAGTTCACTGTGATTTAGTGGAAGGCAGGGTGTGCAAGCAAAGAACAGTAGATTTTTTAATACAAGTGGAAGCAGGGTATCAAGACAATCCATTTACATGCGACACACAGTGTTATTTGTTACTGCAACTAGAGAAAAACCTTTCGCTGAGTTTACAGGTAGGAGAATGAAAAGGGGAGCTATCTGACCTTGCCCAGTCAAGTAGCAGGCTGGGTAATCAATGTCTTTTTGAGGTTCTGTGACTCTGCTTTTTAATTTGCAGTATCACTGAAAGCAATTTCCTGGCATTCCACAATCTAGCTTGAGGGGCAAAGTAATTGGTGACCCTTGGTCTATGTAAACAATCTGAATAACAAAGATCACAAAAGGGACATTAGAGAGACATTCAATTTAAATTGCATGTTTCTAGGCTGCTGGTTCTCAGAGCCATATGGCGGCAAAGAATAGGTTGGAAATGGGAAAGGTTCAAAAAAAGTGTGAGGGAATCTTGGTCATTAGAATTGCTTATTCTCCTCCTGCCTCTCCTTTAACTCCCCCTTTCTGTGCCCTGCAGTTGATCCTCTATGGACTGAATCATCTAGAAAGAGGGATTTTCCTTCCTGGTTTTGAAGCACATTTCTGGAAGTGACTGTGACCCACCATAGTTCCAGAGCTGGCAGGGCCCTTCCTCCAAGCCCCTAGTAGAGGAGAGAATGGTTTCCCACTAGTGCCTCACATCTCCTATAGGTCGCCTTTATCTTGCCTTCACCTTCTTTAAGGTCTTCTGCACCATTTTAAATTGGATTCTGCTTCCCTACGTAACAGGGGGGTGAAGCAATTTTTAAGTGGCAGCAAAAAATGAAAGGGTATGGAGTCTGTACTCTTATAATCCCTGGGACACCGTCTGTGGCACTCCACATGCAGTGCAATCTTGATACTTTTGTATAGAAACTGTTGATGAAGTATAGGCTCTACGCAAAGTTGTTCACTTCCCCTATCAACTGAATCCACCTCCCCGCCCCAGGCATTTCTCCGTCTTTGGGATTATTGTCCTGTCCATGGAGCATGCTGAGGAGCAGAGTTCCAACCTTGTCTGGCACAAGAAGGTGGCTGTTATTTGTTATTGTTTTTTTGGAATTAATATAGGAGACAGCAAAGGAAAGATTAAGAGTCAAATTATTTGAAAATGTATGTTCTCTAGGCTGAGACAAATGTAGTCACTTACACACCTTCGTCTTGCTGAGACTATGGAAACCTTGGAGATGATACTCCAGTTGCTTTTGCCTGATGCTGTCCAGTGTAATGAAAGTGTAAAGCCGCATCTGCTGTACCATTAGAAAGACAATGTGCTGTAGAATGTGAGGCTCTCACAATGAGAATGGAGTATCGCCAAGTAACATGTCAACTGGCAATATTAAAAATGCCCATGATTACAAAGAATCAACCATTAGTGAAAATGCACCTAGAACCTTTTAAGGTCACTTATCACATCTAATTATCTAATTCCAGGTTTAATGGTGCTATTATACACAATTTTAGTACCATGGCTTACATCATGCTAATTTACCCTATATGCCATATTGAATATCTAGTCTAAAATTATCAACATGTTGACTTCGATGACACTAATATACGACTAGGCTTATATAGTTATTCTAAGAAGCTTCCAGAGAGGGATATTTATCGGACAAAATTTTCAGAGCACCAATTATGTGCTATATAAGGAGCTAGATTCTGGTAACATGGTGACAAATATGTCCTTGAGGCACACACAGTCCAAAGGAGAGCAGGACTGGGGAGAGACAAATAGCTCCAAATGGGCAGCCATGCCACACTGGAGATATATGAGGGGTATGAGGGTGCCAGCTGGCATCTTTGGTGGAGGGCGATGGTTGAAATCAGAGATGATGACTGAGTTCTCAAGGAGGACGAGGACATAGGCAAAATAATGCAGGAAGAATTAATATCCTGAGAGAGGATGTTCCAGTTGGAGGTTGCCGAGGGATTGCTATGGCCATAGCGCCAAGCTTAGAGATGTTAGCAGAAGGGCCTGGATGGGTGGACAGGACCTTGTGTGCCAAGGGCTTTGATCTGTGCTGTGTAATCTCTGGAGACCACTGCATTTAATCAGTTTAATTTATCTGGTCATTTAACAAGTATTTAAGGAGCCTACCCATGTGTTGCGTACTGCATCAGACACTATGGGCATAGAGGTGAATCAAGTGGAAAAGTTCTCTATCCTTGGGGAAATTAGATTCTAAAGGAGGTGTGGTGCACACTGAAAGAAAACCAGTTTCAATGAGCACAGTAAGTACAAATTATGACTAAGGCTATAAAAGAAAAGAAGAGCTGGTGCTGAGAATGATGGGTCAGGGGAATGCACTTTAGATGAGGTGTTCAGAGAAGACATCTTTAAGGAGGTGTCACTGAAGGGAAGGCCTGAAAGCTGAGAAAGTTTCAGTCATACCCAGAGCAGGATAAAGAATGTTCTAGGCAGAAGAATGTTCTGGAAGGATGATCCAGGTAACATTATGCCTGGAGATAGGCAAGGAGCTAAATTTGCTCCAGAAACTAAAAGACCAGTGAGGATGGAGCATAGCAAGAGGGAGGAGAGGGATGGAAGATGCTGTTGGAAAGGTCATCAGGAGTTAGATCAGAGGAGGAGGCTTGTGAAGTCCAAGGCAAAAGATTTTGATGTCCATTAAAGATGCCAAAAAGAGGCATTTCAAGGCAGTGAGCAGTGACCTGACATGACATGACCCCGGCTACCAGGTAGAGAATGGATTTCAAGTAGGCAGGAATGGAAGCAGGAAGACAAGCATATGGCAGTTGTCCAGGAGGGAAGCCACGGTGGCTTGGATGGTGGCAGGAGAGGTGGCAAGACTGGGCTACACTTTGGAGGTAATGCTGTTCAGACTTCTGTCAACATGGCTGTGAGATATGGAGTAAGCATTTAATCACAGATGATTCCTAACTTTGTGGCCTGGAACCATGTCCATGAAGCCATTTAATGAAATGTGGATAACTGTGGGTGGGCATGGGATAGGAAATGTAATAAACTGACACTTTCGAAATAAAACCTTGCTTGTAGTTTGATGGATCTATTAAATTTTGTGGGGTGTGGGAGACAAGAAGACTTCCAGACACAGGAAGATTCTATATCCTAAGGGTAGGAAGGCTGCCCTAACATACTGGAGAAATGGCCATGATAGAGACATTAGTAGTGGGAGGACGGTGCCGGGGAGAGATGGCTTCCTGGTTTTGAGAAGGTACAATTTGCTCATTAAGTGGAGAGCCTGGTAGGATGGCCGGCAAGGAGGGAGTGGGCCAGGGCCAGGGTGACAGCCTCTTGTGAAGTGCTCACAGACTCGGCAGGTTACATGGTCAGAGGTCCTGGCAAGAGCCGTTGAAGGGGTGGGGAGGGCGCAGAGGCACAGCTGAACAGCTGGTGAGAAAATAACAGAGTGAAGATGAATCTTTCAAGCAGCTTCATTTTATTTTACTTATTTTATTTTTTTTAAGTTTGTTGTTAAAATTTTTTAAATTTAAATTCAGTGGGTCAACATAGAGTACATCGTTAGTTTTAGATGTAGCATTCAATACTTCATCAATGGTGCATAACACCCAGTGCGCATCCCATCATGTGCCCTCCTTAATGCAGATCGTCCAGTTGCCCCATCCCGCAACCCACCTTCCCTCCCGCGACCCTCAGCTTCAGCTTCGTTTTAAAGCACGGCTGGGGTGGAGTGTTAAAACACAGAGCAGATCACAGCGTGTATGGTATAGGCTACAAGAAATGAGTCAGTGGTCAGGGAGTGCTTCAAAAGGAAGGTGGATGGATACAGAAAGGCCTGAGAAGTTGAAGAATTTCATAATGCAGCAACATCCCACCACAAGGAGTGTCTGCTCGGTAACCTCTGGCCACGTTACCTTGATGGTCACACTGAATACCCACAAGAACCCAAAAGGTAGAAACGCTAATCATCTACATTTTACTGATAAAATAGTTAAGATTCAAGTATTTCACCCATAGTTTCTCCAGCCAAGAAACAGTAACACCAAGATCCAAATTCAGTTTGGCTGTAGAAGCTGTCTCTTCGCCCTATGCTGTACTTCCTTCCCATTCTGCCAGCTTTAATCCCAGGAGAAGCCAGCCAGTTTGTGTCTGCATCAGCTCAATGCCCATCACTCATGACTTTCAGTGTCCTGCCTTTCCAGTGAGGCCACATCTTGCCTTCAACCATCCTAAGGACCCTCAGGATGTGACCACCGTCTAGGCAGAACCAAGTCCAGCTGACTGAGTGACTCTTTCCCCAGAGCTGGCTTGTCCAAGGAAGACAGTCCTTAGAGGAACATGTCCATCCTCTGGACAGTGGAGCTGCTGTCACTTTCTCAACTTACAACCTCCTCTTGATGATCTACGTCTGGCCCAGCCCTCCACACCAGGTCCCTGCTGCCTGCAACCTTCTCTCAAAACAGCCCCTGTTTTCTCTGGAATCACCCAGTTAAAATCCTGTCCAAGCTCTTCAGACTCAGGTAGCAGCTTGGGGCAGAGTTATCACATTGAAATACTCACCAAGTCCTTCTTAATTCAGTTGTCTTGGAACCTAAGTTCAGAATGGTTCTAGTTTTTATTCTTCACCTGTTGGCTTTCTTGGAGTGCTTCACCCTGCACCAGAAGCCGCTGACTGATACTGGGCCTCTGTACACACTTTGACTTCCCCTGCCCTTGAACTTAACTTACTCCCTTGTTAGTGCCACAGCTGACCTACTTGTTTGGGGGGTGAAATCTAAAACCATCCCTTAGTCCACTGTTTTTCAGAGTGTGGCCCGCAGGTTCCTGGGCTTGCCATAAGTCGAATGAATCCCAGTCTCTGGAGGTAGAGTAATTCTAACCTCTGGTGGATAAAAGCTCTTCCTGGCCGCTTCTCAGGATCCTGGTTTCCTGATGGCCAAACCACTGACAGTTAAATAGGGCAGCTCACCTCGGTACCCCTGAGACTGTTCAGATTTAACAACTCATGGGCAACTTTGTCTACCATAGGGGCTCAATTTCCTCTGCTTTCCTAATAGCCTACCCCTTGAAGTTTTAAGAATTTCCTTAAGCTGGGGGATTAGCCCAGCCTTCAATTCTAAATTATTCAGTCTCACTTCTGCCTCTGATTGTTTGCACTTCATACCTGCCCAGTGGATAATGTCTGGTTCTACCTTTACCAGTGACAGTTCAAGTCCAGTCCAGGGTCCTACCCATCCCAGCAGCAAAAATCACACTGGGGAGTTAGCAGCAGGGCCAGATAAAAGCTAAATTGAATAACTGGTTCATTTTTGTGAAAGCATGAACAATGAAGTTTTTTCTTTTCTTTTTCCTCCCTGAGTAAATAAATATCCTTCAATCTCATGTCTGCCTCAATTTCTGAAGATGTTAATCTCTTATACTGTTTTCTTCCATTGGAGGATTTGAATGTTAAACTTGAAAAGGCCAACCAAGCTGCCACAGTAACAGGGCTGACCATCCTGGGGCCAGGTTATTTCTGTTTCTGTTTTTTAGATCTTACAGCTAAAGGCTGCCTGTCTTACATGGCGACAACAGGGAATAAAAATTAGGAAATGCATCACAGTCACTCCTTGACCTATAAACACCTAAATTATGAATATCCTATAAATAGGAATGTCCTGTACCGAGCCCCAAAGCATAGGTGGTACATTTTCTTCTTTTCCTTTGAGATGCCATGACAGAGGCAAGGTGAAAGACCCTTTCTCATTCTGTACTTCGTGCCCAGCACAGCTGCAGAAGGTGTCTCCATCCCCTGGGGACTCCTCTCGTGGGGTGGGGTGTCTTCCCAGCTCGGGCAAAAATAGGCACGTGTGCTCACAGTACCTTGCATTGCCATTCATGAGGACACTCGCCCATAGTCCATGGGTCACCATGCTGGTCCACAAAATTCCTTTTAATTTCAAACACAGCAGAATTATTACTCTTCATTCTGCCTACACTATGATTATGCAGGCATTGGCTGGGCTGGCCTGCTGTGGATACCATGTTTTATTGTGTAACTTGAGTTATAAATCTCAAACAGCCAACATATAAGGTAGCTTGTGGAACACAGTCTTCACGTAAATTAAAAAATGTTCATACCTCTGGCGCAGGTGACAACTCTTTTATCAGAGCTACTCATTCCGTTGTTTTATACACAATAGCGTGGCTTTATTACAGGCATTACTTTCCAACCGGATGAAGAAACTGCCCATCGCATTTGACAGTTTTTAATGAGAGTGCCCATCTCATATTAACACTTGGAGTTATCACCTGCAATCAAAGCAACAGAAGCTATTTTATCCAAAAGATGATAAGTTACAATAAGACATTAAACCAGGTCGTGATTTATGAATGTGTCACATGTTCGCCTTTGCATAAGGAGTTGATGTAATCTAGAGATATCACAAATTCAGCCTCTGGCTTCAGACTCTGTCACACTGACCTCTGCAGCACAACAACCACAATGGGGACGACAACCATTCACCACGGGGGCAGCCAGCCCCGAGGGGAGTTAGCACTTCTTAACTGACAATGTTCTTGCATATGCACCAGCTCCTTAGACAGTTCCTCTTTTTTTTAGTGATGAGAGCAGCAGGCCCAGAGGAAGCAAATAACTTGTCCAGGTCCTATCAATGTACGTGGACAAACGTAAATACTTTCTATCCCTAAGCCCATTGCTTTTCCACTGTATCACACTTCTGTTTCAGAAAAAACATCTCACCTAAAATAAATATCACTTATCCAGGCTTACCTTGAGTCACTTTGGGAAATCAGCTTTACCTCTCTATTCTCATTTTCTTCATTTGCTTTTTGAAAAAACAACAAGAACAACAAACCAACAACACTGTTTTCCCTCTTCTATCGTTGTAGAGAGCAAACAAAATGATACGTGCGAAACACCCAACAAACTGTGAAGTGCCAACCAAAGGAAAAGGAATTATTCTGGTTTTCATCAAACATTTTTCTATCAGTGTTGATGATTGCTTCCTTTTAAAATTTATTTACACAGGACAAGGGAACTGGAAAATTTATTTAGAACACTGTCAGCAGCAGCAGCGCGGCCATGGGTTGGTTTCAGGAAGGGCTGAGCCTCAGCTCCTGTCGCCTCTGGTGGCCAGGTGGATTTGCTTTCTGCTATGCTCACACAGCGCATGGTGGCCAGGTGATGGATCCACTGGGGCAGGTGGCCAGAGCCTCACGCCATCCCATAGGCCGCGGACGCGCATGGTTTGGACACCTTTGCCCAAAAAGACTAAGTGATAAAATGTATATGTGGTGGGGCTATCTGGTATTTTCTTCACTCGTCTTTGTAAGTAGGCATGACTGAAGAAGCACTAGGTAGCAGGTGGCCATGCTATGCGTGTGGTTTCGAAAGTAAACACCAATAACCATGTGCTGAAAACTGGTTAAAAGTCCTTATTTCTCCCATAGTTGAGAACATACTAATTTCATTATCATGCACTGTGGGTCATGCAGAAATGCTGACAGATGATCCAGGAAAATTAGAATATTGATGCACGTGTGTATATACACATATATGCATACAGACCCAACACACACATGAGCATGCACAATCTTACATATTCATATGTATGCAGATTTATACATATGCATATATGTGCACATAAACACACACATGCGTGTTTCCTTCCACACAGAAACAACTCTTTTGGTTCTTCTACCAAAACATTTAGTTTCATCTTAAAAAAGCAAAATGTCCTGCTTTCGTTTTGAACAAACTCCCTTCCTCCCTCACCCCCTCCTTCCCTACTGGTTTGTTGTTGTTGTTGTTGTTGTTTTGCAATAAGCATTTACTGCTTTCTGGCATGGGCCACGTACCTGTAGGACAAAGATGGAAGGCACCATCCCTACTCCAACACTGAGGGACCCAGACAACTAAACTGACCCCTTAGAGTTCAGTGGCTGGGTGTTCTGACAAGTGTTAAGTATAAGTGGCATGGGGCACATTGCCCACTTTGGAGTGACAGGATACAGCTTCCTATGCCAGGGGGTGCACGAGCTGTTTAAAGGATAAGGTGGTATCAGCAGATGGGGACAGGAGTGTCCCAAAGTGGCAGAGGGGGCATGTGTGGATGATGGCATGGCAGCCCAAGAGGGCGGGGTTTTGCCAGGAGTTTTCTGGAGTGCGGCTGAGAGTGAAAAGGTTTAGTGGAGAGTGAGGCCTGGGTTGGGCGAAGGGCGCTGGGGGTGGGGCCGCGAATAATGAGCCAGGAGCGATGGAACAGGAGGTGGGTAATGGAGAACTTCGGATGCCACAAGGAGGAAATTAGAACGTGTGCTCAAGGGAGCCCTGGCTTATGCTCCAAAGGAAATCAGGGTGGGTTTAGTGAAAAATAAGGCTTCAAAGATTTGTATCTTGGGTTCTCTTCTTCTTTTGTCTTGGTTTTTCCGAGGCTCAGTATTTCATGGAAATTAGATCTGCATCAGCTGCATACAGATGGCCTGGTTCCCGCAGCCAGCTGACCGAGAAAGCTGTCAGATGCAGCAGGTCAGGTGAAGGAAGAAGCCTTGTGAATTTCAGTATGTGTGTGGTAGATGTGGGTTGCGTGATCTCAACAGGAACACAGTAGGAGCGGCAAGTCCATGTGTTCCACGAACTTCCACTGCCTTGAGATGACGAGGATGATGACGGCCCCAGGAGGGATGAAAATTCTGGGTATTTGTGTACGAGGGTAGTCCTCCAGCCCTCATGCCCACCTGCTCTCAGGGGAAGCCTCCTGGGAGGGGTCTTGGACATGGATTTCCAGTTCTACTCTGCAGTGGAGGAGGCCAGGATCTGGAGAGCTGCTGGGATTACCCTGTCTTTTCTCTGATGGCTGCGGTGGAGCCATCTGTCAGCTCAAGTGCCTCCTAATGACCTTCTCACCTTTTGTAGCTTCATTTTAAGGACAATTATGCTGTGGGTGAATTTAGGAAAAATATTCCCTCTGCAATCGAAAGCTGCCTTGCTCCAAGCATGAATCTGTCAGGGACGGCAATGAGAAACACAATGTTCCCCGGCAGATTTTTCTAGTAAATCAAGGGCTACATCAATTCTCCACAGATTAGGGGCTAATATCTCAGTCCTCAGTGCATTTAAGGAAAGATATTGTGTCGGTTTCATTTTCATTTTTTTTTTAAGCTACATATTGCATAGTTCGAGAGTTCCCAATGGCAGAAGGAAACAGATAGGTTTGGCTTCCTAATTACATTAGGGAATATTATGTGTGGCTCTGGGCTCTGACTCCTTATGTTTGCTGCCACAGCACAAATAGAAGATTGCTTCTCCTATTTTTGAACCTTTTAGCTTCTCTGTTTCATTTTTTTCCCCCTCTGGCACAGACAAAAGCCTCTGAGTTACTTGCTACTTAGGCAAAATCCTGGAAGAATTCGAACCAAATGTAAACAGTGACAAAATCTTAGTGGTGGATGAAAGATAGTATTTATTTTGTATTTTAGTTTATACTTACATTCATTTCTTTGTCATGAAAATATATATTTATAGACAGGAAAACAATAAGGCTGGATCCCATTTGGAAAAATAAAAATTACTTACTTTCTAGTCTATTCTCCAAAAAGTACAGGGTGTGTCCATCATCTCTGTATTGCCCATACTATCTCTAAACTCTAAGTACTCATCTTTTAGTAAAAATCAAGGAAAGATATTTATGAATCTCATCCCCAGTAGGACAAAGTGTTCAAGACAGGGAACTCTTTGGTTCCTTTTTGCTATTCTAATTGAGGATCAAAATAAGGTAATGGAAGTCAGTAGGTCTCAACAAAACCAAGTCATACAGTGATCACCAGGTGAGCCCCTGGGATCCAATTTCAATACACCTTCTCAACCCAGTAACACTTTTTGAATACTGGACGTAACACGTATGGAATTTTACTCCTTCTTTTGCTACATATGAGCAAAATATTAATGCCTGTATCATGATTTACAGTGGTCATTTTTACTGCTATTGCCAGGGTAACCTGGAAAGAGGAATAACCTCTCTCTATAACACTAGGCTGATATTAAAAGGAGGACTTGCTGTGACCTCCAGAAGAATTGGAAAGTATTCACAGTATTCACAGTGGGACCTTACCCCTGGTAAGGTCCAAGGAATTTTTCTAGTTAGTAGGGGGAATTTTTCTACTTGCATATTTAAGAACTCATGTATCGCATATGGTTAGATTGTCACTCTGGCCGTTTTATTAATTGACAAACAAATTTTAAATGTTATATTTATTTACATATGAAAATCATATGTAATTTTTGTTAATAGCTGATAACAGCTAAGTTATCCTAAAAAATAAGAACTAGACTCGACTCTAAATACAGCCCTTGATGGATGTACAAACTATAAATATCCCAAAATAAACGAGTGAGAAGTTGTCCGTATCTAAGCACAGAAATGGCATACACTCTACAGGAACATACACGGGTCACAAATAAGACTGCAGTTTGAGGAGGCGATGACTGGATATTGCCAAGAGCCAGGATTGAGAATGCAAGAGAAGGGGAATGATTTGGAGAAATTGTGAGTTCAGTTTTAGAAATGTTGAGTTTAAGAATCTATTGGCACATCCAAATAGCATGCCCAGTAAGTTATCTGACACATACAACTAGAGCTCAGGGAAGCTTGGGGATAGTGATAAATTGCCTATGTCTTATGGATCTGGAAACGCTGGTCTACTCTCCCCTTTTGGACAAATGCTGCACTAGGTGCTGTTTCTGGCCCAGGATTCCAGGGAAGGCCTGACACTGAAATCGTCAAGAAAGAGGATCAGGTAAATCAGTTTGGTTCACTCATCAAAATTCAGAGGGACAAGGTACAAAGAAAAAAAAGGAAAAACAACCACCACAACAAAAACAAGTCATGGGGGGTAAGCAGAAAAATGAGGAGAATTAGTGAAATTACAGGTGGGGGGTAGAGTTCTGAAGGACACCCTGAGTCATCAGAACCATGTTTTATACGGAGCTTCTAGAGTTGGGCCCTGAGTGGGGAAGAGGATAGCGTTTGTTTCCTGTGGCTGCTGTCACAAATTACCACAGACTTAGTGGCTTAAGATGACACAAAATTATTATCTAACAGTTCTGTATGCTGGAAGTCTGAAATGGGATCTACACATTAAAACAAGGTGTCGGAAGACCTGCATTTCTTCTGGAGTTTCTAAGCGAGAATCTATTTCCTTGTGTTTTCCAGCTTCTAGAGGCTGGATTCTTGGCCAATGGCTCCTTCCTTCTCCAAAGTATATCATCCCAACCTTTGATGGACAGATTACCTTCTCTAACTCTCTTACCTCCCTCTTAGAAGGACTCTTGTGATGACACTGAGATCAACATGGATAAGCTAAAATAATCCCCTAAGGTCAAAATCCTACACTTACTCACATCTGCCAAGTTCCTTCTACCACATGAGATAACATATTCGTAGGTTCCAGGGATCAGGACGCAGACATCGTTGGGAGACTGATTATTCAGCCTACTGTAGGGAAGTAAAGAAAATCTAGGAAAACCTGACTCCCATTCAGAGGCATTTCCAGATTCAAGAAATCTTTCTTTTACAAAACTAGACATTATATATTCAGTGAACAATACTGCATGTCAGCTGCAGGTCACATACTTCGTACATAGCTCCCATTTTGGAAGTTTTCTTAGAGTAATTCAGTCCTTTATGGATATGAATTTTGTTCTTTAGTATGGACACCAAGTATTATTGTAAATAAAGGTATGAACACTCTACTGCATCTTATGCAACAACTAAAAGCATGAAAAACATACAGAGACACAAAAATAATTGAGCTAATATATGTAAAATGTGAAAACAGATCAGAAGGAAATACAGCAGTTCAGTAATTGTTTCATTAGAAATAGGGGAATATAATCATACTTTGGTTCTATTCTCTCTCAAGATTTCTATAATTTAAAAAATAATTTAAAACTGTTTCTAAAAAGTGTCATGCCAAAGAACTCATAAATGTCTGACTCAGAGAGGCAATGGACGAGTAAGTCATTAATGCCAAATGCAAAAAGGATGTAAAATGATGGAAATGTAGGTGTCACAGGATTTGGAAATATCTGGGATGGTCACGGGCCACTGGTGGTGGAGGAGCAATCTCAGGGGTGACAGTGGGAATGCAGGCAAGACAGGGAGGGACAGCATTGGAGTCCACAGGACAGCAGCTAGAGGCTCCTGGTTAGGGAGGGAAAGATGAGAGCAAAACATTATGGAAGCCAGGAAACAGTCCAGTCTAGTGAGGTCGCTGTTTTAAAGAGAAGAGGGGGACTCTCACGTCTTACCAAAGCATTGGGCAGAGCTGTGTAACAAGAGCTAGATTATACTGAATGTCCACTTGAAATTTTCCTAAGATGATACAGCTCATATCCTGCAGCAAAGAGAAGTAGTGGCTGGTAGGGGAATGAATGTGAGAATAGCCTTTTCTCAAATAACCATGGGAAGTTTCTTCCGTTGGATGCACCTCAGTTTCCTCATTTTAAATGTGTTGTTTGGACCAGATGGTCTCTAAGGAGCGCTTAAGCTATAATAGTTTAAACCCGTCTCTGAAAACTCCTGCTCCATTGGGGAAGCCTTAGTTTCACCCTCAGAGTGACCAGACCAAAGCATAATGCTGAAGACAGACCGGGGGTCTGATTTCATATCCAGCTGTCTAATTCCCATGTAAGCCATATCATCAGCTCTCTCAGCTGGAAGCCCTTTTATGCAAATGATTCACCAACTGGAAAAAAGAGGCGATGGTACAGGAAGCAGGACAATAAATTCTCCATCTCAATAATATCAGAAGGCAGGTGAGCACCATCCATCTAGGCAAGGATCAGAAATTACCATTAAGAGAACAATTTCTCGTTCACAGGCGAAAGTGAGGGCGTTCACTGGAGGATGTGGGGTCTACCTTCATTTGGGGAAGGCCATGGAGTTTTCTGAGTGTACCCAATGGCGGGCATGAAATTCTCAAATGTCAGGTGGTTGCCACTGTGCCTTTAGGAGAAACACAAATGAGGGGCGCCTGGTGGCTCAGTCAGTTAAACTTCTGTCTTCAGCTCAGGTCATGATTCCCCAGGTCCTGGGATCCAGCCCGGTGTCAGGCTCTCTGCTTAGCAGAAAGCCTGCTTTACCCTCTCTCTCTCTGCTGCTGCCCCCTCTCCCCCTCACTCACGCATGCTTGTGCTCTCTCTCTCTCTCTCTTTCTCACCTGTTCTATCTCAGATAAGTAAATAAAATCTTAAAAAAAAAAAAAAAGAAAGAAAGAGAAGAAACATAAGTGAGTATCTGGGCAGGGAGGGAATCCTGCTGGGTATTGGGCAGAGTATGATGGCAGACTGGGGAGGGCTCAGAGAAAAGGGGTGGGTCCATGGGAAGGATCTGACAAACTTCATCCCCCAAAGAGAAAAACCTTAGTCTTGGGAAATAAATGAAGGAATTTTGTAGGTACACTGGAAACAGAATCTTCTTTTGTGTACCTTAGAATAAAGGTAGATTGGGTTCAAGAAACATAGCTGCTCAACTTTGAGTAATTACTCTGAGAAAGGGAATTTGCTACAATTTCCATTATAATAGAAGGAGGGAACGGTTGGGACAGAGATATGCAGAGAGATCACTGGTACTGAACAGTTAAAGCAGAAGAGAAAACCAAATTGGACACATCCTATAGTCACAGTTCAACTTTCCTCAAATCCTTGTTGAAAAGACATTACAGTTTATGAGAGAACCCTCCTCTGCAATGTTTGATTTTGATATACCTGCATTCATATAGTAAATGTATGGTAAACTGCATACACTTTCAATCTGTTGTGGAGAAACTGGACATTCTTCCTGACACTATAAAAAACTAGAGTTTGTTTATGCTCCAAATATGGTGCTAGACATATCTATAGTTGATGAAACCTGCTACGGAGATTTGTCCTTTCTAGTTTTGTTTTGTTGTTGGCTGTCAACTTACATTTCCCTTCCCAAGATTAACTCCATTTTCTTGCCAAGATGAAATACACAATGGAGGGGAATGATTCCACAGAAGGAATTCAGCGTACCCTTGGAAAGCTGATGGTTCTGTGCCATGGGGGAAAAAACCCCCAAAAAACTGGTGTATTCCTAATACGGTCCACTTGGATGCCTAAAATCCACATCTTTATTCTCATCTTGATAGTTTAAAAAAGTGCCCAAACTAGCTAACATAAGTTAAATCTCCTGACATATCAAAAGTTCACTGAAAGGAAGAGAAGCCAAAGTCTTGCTGGTTACTCCATCCATCTCTAAGTTTAGATTATCTGAGTGACACCCACTCCTCCCCTGGTTCCGTTGTGTTCCATCATTCTCATCCCACCTACAAGCTAAATGGCATATATGTCACTAATAAGTACTATATAAGATAGTGGAGCTCAAGAAAAGGAAAGGGAAGGGAACCAAGGTATAACATTTAATATATGCATAGCATGTCAAGGAAAAAAAAATGAGTAGTGGTTGCCATTGTTACTTCCGTAACTTGCGGTTGAATGTGAACCAAGTATTCTTAGTTCCTTCTTCCATCTTCACTTCTTCTTCCCTTTGGCAGAGGTCTTTTGCCACGCATATCCTTCTGAGTCCTAGACCAGTCTCCCTATTAAGGCTGCATGAGTCATCCAACGGACGTGGTATCACAAGGCAGTGTCCATGGGATTCCCTGGGTTCTATCCACATGTTTTCCTTCCACCTATTGTCCCTTGACAGTCAGGGTCAAAGTTACCAGCCTAAATGCTATCCCTGCTTTTGTTTGTTGGTCAAGGGGCATGATGAAACAACCAGACTAAGAGGATGTTGCTATTTCTTTGTCTCAAACAGTACAACTCAGAGACACAGGAACAGGAATCAACACTTACATGAGTACCTCACTGAACATAATCTTGAAAGAGATCACCTTCATGGTGGCTACATATACTGCGTCCTGTGATTATGGCAAAGAAAGTCAAAATGCTAGTACTTAGAGTGAGCAGACCAGGAAAAGTAGCCCCCTTACCACATGGTGTCTTAACAAAACTTGGTATGCCATATACAACTCACCAAACTCTAGGTTACAATGCCTCTATTAAAAAGTGGAACAAATTCTCAAAATGCCAGGATTCAGATATCATTTATTTTTCCTATACATGTTCAAAAGGGGCAATTTCTTTAGCATTAAAAACACCTACAACTTTTTGGGTTAAAACAATTTGGGTTTCAGCAGTATTGTAAATTCCATTATTTTCCTTAGCTCATCCATTGTACTTCTCTATCTTTCTGAGTTTGATTCTCTCATAGTAGAGGAGGATAAATGAGTCATTTAAAATACCCCTGGGTGGCTCGGTTGGCTGGACGACTGCCTTCAGCTCAGGTCATGATCCCGGAGTCCCGGGATCGAGTCCCGCATCGGGCTCCCAGCTCCACGGGGAGTCTGCTTCTCCCTCTGACTTTCTCCTTGCTCATGTTCTCTCTCACTGTCTCTCTCTCAAATAAATAAATAAAATCTTTAAAATACTTTTTTTTTTTAAAGTCATCTATTCAGTAAACATTTGCAGAGTTGTATCTTTGTGGTAGACAGAAGGATAATCCCCCAGAGATGTCCACGTCCTATCCAGGAATGTGTGAACATGTCACATTACATGGCAAAGGGAGTTTTTTCCCCCCAGACATGATTAAATTAAGAATCTTGAGGTGAGGAGATTATCCCAGATTATCCTCAGGGACTCAATGAAACCATGAGGGTCCGTATGAGAGGGAAGCCAGAAGGTGAGAGCCATAAAGAGAACAAGGAAAGAGAAAGAATAGGGAGTGGGGAGACAGAGACACAGATTTGAAATGCCACACTGCTGGCCTTCAAGGTGGAAGAAGGAGCTACAAGCCAAGGAATGCAGAACGCAGGTGACCACTAGAAGCTGGGAAAGCAAGGGAACAGATTCACCCTGAAAGCCGACGCCTTGATTTTAGCTAAGGGAAACCCATTTTGCACTTTTGACCTCCATTTTGGACTTCTGACCTCTAGAACTATAAGATAATAGATCTGTGCTGTTTCAAGCCACTAAGAGATTGTGACGATTTGTTACAGCAGTGATAGGAAGCTGGTACACCTGTGACTACACCATTTTTATCTGTCAACTCAGATCATTCTTCTGTGCTCCAGAACTGTATATTCAACTGGCTTCTTAAAAATCATCACTTAGCTGTCTCAAACACATGTCAAGCTCAAGAACTTATGATCTTCTCCGCAGAACTTGGTCCTTATCCAACATCCTCTTTATCTTTGATTGCCACCACTAGCTACTCAAGGTTCAAGTCAGAAACGCGGCAGTCATGTGGGGGATGCCTTTCTCTCTTCACTCCTAGCCAGGTCATTACAGAGGTTTGATGATTCTACCTCCTAAATCCATCCCTGTTTTAATGACATCTCTCCACCTCCGCTATCAGCACCCTAATCCTAACTACTGTTACTATTCACCTGCACAATTTCTAACTGCTTTTCTCTCATCCATGTCTTACACATTCTCCACACTTCATCCAAACTCATCTTTTATGGAAATATGACCAAAAGTATTTCATGCTCCAAACAATTCCACTGGTCTTAAATAAAAACACAAATCCTTAAGCAGAATAAAAGGCCTTGCCCTGTGTAGCTCTAGCACCCTGCTGCAACCTTATCCCTAGCTCTTTTCTTCTGAAGTTCTTCTCTGGACATTTTTTTCTGTCCCTCTGACATGTGTTCTTTCCTTCCTTAGGGCCATGCTATTTGTTTACCTGGACGAGTAGAAACTAGAATCTCTGACCCAGGCAGCAGTCTCAGGGGCTGGGGCTGGGCAGAAGATTGAGTGAAAAGCCAGAGATTCAAGCTTCAGTTCAAGGGAACCTGGCGACCTTCTGTGAAATGAGAGCAGGTGAGGAGTCAGGCATACTTGGAATTTAAGTACAAGGAAGCAGAGAGAAATACCCTGCTAAAGGTCAGTTCCAGAACAGGGTCCAGAGAAGAACCTGAGAAATGACCTGGAGCACATCTGCATGTCACATAAAGAAATCAGAAGTTTTGGAGGGAGGGAGGAGACAGGGAATGATCACAGAAGCACAGAAAGTAGGAGAAATTGTAGGGAAGTTCCAAGAGAAGGCTGTTGACACTGTCAGATAACAAAAGAGAAGTCATGGGTTGGACCAGCACAGAGGTCCACAAGCATGATGGATGGAAAAGTAAATGGGAACAGTGAGGATATTCGCCATGAAGAAGCTGGTATGTGAGGAGAACAAAATGGAGCAACAGGTTGAAGAAGCCAAAATGTCAAGGCAGGTTTGTGGTGTTCTTTGTCCTGAGATACGAGAGAGTGGTAGATGCTTAAATGTTCGTGAATTACTCATTGTTTTTTCTTATTGTGGAAATGACTGTATTTTTTAAAAAAATTATTTAAGTGATTTATTTTATATTATTATTATTTTGTTATGTTAGTCACCATATAATACGTCATTAGTTTTTGATGCAGTGCTCCAAGATTCATTGTTGACATATAACACCCAGTGCTCCATACAATACATGCCCTCCTTAATACCCATCACCATGCCCATTTCCCCAACCCTCTTCCCTCTATTTAAGTAATTTCTATACTTAACATGGGGCTTGAATTCAGGACCCCAAGACCAAGAGTCACATGCTCCTCTGACTAAGCCAGCCAAGTGCCCTAGAAATGACTAGGTCTTTAATTCTATAAATACATACATGTACAAAGTTTTTAAAAAATCTAATGACTTAAAGATACTAAAAATAAACCTAATTCCCCTGTCTCAAACTTCCTTCTCCAAGACTTACACCTTGGAAACACATTCAATGTGTTAGCTGTCTGCTTTGATATTTGTCATTGTATGTCTAAGTAATGTTCATTTTGGACATTTCCATTGACTCTTTATTATGAAAGATCAGGTGGAAGCCCTCAGAGAAATTTCATGTACCCACATATACATTTCTTTGCCTCTTTTTTCCCCAAGATGGTTATATAATAATTTTTCTTTAAATATCCAGCATTCACTATGTAATTATTATTCATGTTGAGCCTTGAGCCACAAAATACACGATTACTATTTTTTTTCTTGGACAGTTTATTTTTTCATTACATTTCCCTGTGCTAATCATGAATTCTTACCCAACTTCTCCAAAAGAAAGAAGTGTATTCCTCTCAGGACAGGCAAGCACATAGATACATCAGTTCTGCTTTGGTGAATGTTAGTGGTATTGAAGACTTCCTTACTGCCATCCCCATACTTCTGCCCCAATTCTCTCTTCATGCCCAAGGGCTCTCATCCTGGCACTTTCTTTATCAGAATCCTGTGGATTAATTCCCACAGACTGTTTATATATTCAAGCCCTTGCTGCTGAGTTTCTATATCTTTTTCTTTTTTAGTTTCCTCTGTCATTTTGGTAGTGGCACTGTTACAGTAGCTTTTTAAGGACACACACATAGGAAGTAAATTTTTGAAATATCTAAAAATGTAAAGAATCTATACTCATACTTAATTGATAGTTTATCTTGAAGAATTCTAGGTAGAAAATCATTGTCCACCAGAATTTGATACCTTGTTCCATTTTCTCCCAGTTCTTAATATTGTAATTGGGAATTCTGGTGCCATTATAATTCTTCACCCTTCATACATGACGCATTTGACCTTTATGCCAGTTTTTCAGATTATCTTTTAATTTTTACTATTCTTCAGTTTAATGATTTTGAGTCTTATGTATATTTTCATTTATCTTTAGACATTTTCTAAAAAGACATTTCTTTTAATTTTGGAAAAAATATTACTCTTAGTTCTTTGATAATTTTCTTTTTCTCTATTTCTGAAATATTGGATCTAATTAGCTGATCCCCTATGTTCTTATTTTCTCTTCTATTTGCTTTTTCTTTTTTGCCCTCTTGTTCTATTTTACTTTGAACTTTATCTTCCTAAACTTCTACAGAGTTATTGATTTGTACTATAAAAATTCTAAATTTCAAAAGCTTCTGTTCATTCTTCAAATGTTCCATTTTGATGCTTTGCTAATTCTTATCCAGCATAATCTTCTCTTCTTAATGATGCCATTTACCCTCTTGAAAGTGCATTCCTGATGGCCTGGGTGACATGTGTTCTTTCATGGCTGTGGTAGCTTCTCCTATTTCTCTGATAAGGATAACCCTGTTTTTATTCTTTTGTCCATGTTTCACATCTATTTCTGTTTGTTTCTCCTTTATTGTTTGTTTTGTCTCTGCTTCTCAAGTTAATGAATTTTCTTAACTGTCTATGGAGTCCTGACTATTGATTCATATTCTTTATCTATTGACTACTGGTTTATATCCATTATTTACTGGATCATGCTTATATTTAGGTACTAAAGAATGCTGTTTGAAGGGATCTCATTTCTATAAAGGCTAAGTAGATCATTGTAGACTAACCTTCTACTAAGTATACCTGAAAAAGACAAGGCAATATACATCAAACATCTGCTGGGAGTATCAGAAGGCTACTAAGATGTCTAGGACTTGAGGGACCAAGGTCTCTGAGAGAAGAGAAACATTTTGAGGTAAGCTTGCATTCTTTGGAACTTTTCCCTTCACAGCATTTGCTAATTCTTATCCAGCATAATCTTCTCTTCTTAATGATGCCATTTACCCCTTGAAAGTACATTCCTGATGGCCTGGGTGACATGTGCATTTTCTGAGTCCTCTGGAGGGGAATAAACCTCAAGAGGGACTTTGGGCCTTATGTAATTTATCTACTTCAGCAGGCCTACACTCTAGCCTTCTATGTCTTCCTCTACCATCTTCCAGGGAAACCCAAGCATTTCCACTTTACTCAGTGTGGGCCACACATGTTCAAGCTTATTTATGTAACTGTGAGTTTAGCCCAACCTCTGGGATACAGAGTATTTAATCCTGTGTTGCAAGAAAGTACCCCCAAATCAATGTAATTTTGCTTAGCCAGATTTATTCTAGCCTTCTTGATTAATCACTCTCAAGTTCTAATCTCAGGCATGGCTACTCTGCTGAATTCTCCCAGAACACACCAGGTAATTCTTTCAGCTCTTTGGTAAATAATCTCTTCCCCCACTATTAGACCCACTATCTCCCCACCAGGTTATGCTGGGATTTAACTCTAGTTATCCACCTGGCAGGCAGGAAAGGAGAGAAGCCTTTGTTGCCTTGCAGGGAACAGCTTCTGCTGCATCCTCCGCATTGCAGAAGTAAACGCTTTTACTAGGCAGGAGGGTTCAAAACGACTGAATGTTCAAGGGCATCTGAAGAGCCAAAGTCTTTGGGGTCATCCATCCAGATCCCATCCATGTTTGAAAGTTCCAGGTTTTCCTGACCATAGCCTGACTTAGCATAAACAACTTGGTTTGGCTTGCATTGAAGCATCTCTGCAGATCTGCTACTCTCTCAGGTCCCGAGTTTGCTCCTTATTTGTGTCTACTCTTGAACTGCAGCAAGATAAGGGCCTCGTTGTAAGCTCCAAGAGTCTCTCGAACTCTCATACTCAGCCTTTAACTATGTGGTTACTACCTTCAGTTTCTCATCATCCTTCTCTAGGGTGCCAATACAAATTAGTAATTATTAGCCAACTCTACTATGGTTGTAGGCATTGTTCCTCCTCTTAGCCTTTAAATGTGTGATTTTCTTGAATCACTGCAACAGCAAAGGACATTCACTTCTACTGAAACATTTTTCCAGGTCGCCACCAGTGAAATCTTCAGCAGTGGGGCCACTACCTCATGCCAGGGACTACGTATGCCTCACAGTCCACTCAGGATGGGGTTCTTCTCGTCAGCCAGGTGGTGAATGAACCCCAAATTAGCACCTGTTTTCTCAGACCACACCTAGAATGCCTTTGTCGGTCAGATCCTCTGAGAAAAGACATCAGGGCAGGATTAGACGTGCAAGAGATATACTAGAGGAAGCACCTATAAAGGATGAAGGAGGAAGGAGTGGGGTAGGAATGAAAAGCCATAAGACCACAGTGCAGGGCTGGGGTCTATGGGAGAGGAGAGGAAAGGAAGGAGTGGATAAGAGCTCAAGATCACAGTGAAGTTATGGGAACATCATGGCCAGGCTGTTGGAAGTACCTGATCAAAGCTTGCCCACTGGGAGAGTCCCCTGGCAAGCTCATATCCTTGAAATGTTCAGTCATTGGCTGGATGTAGTCAGTGACAGTGGTAAGCATGTGGCTGCAGAGTTGGGATTTGAAACCATTCCTTTCTGAATATTCTTCTGCTTCCTCTTGTAAGCCTATCTCCCCACCACCCCCACCCCCTGCTCAGCCACACATATCATTCCAGAAGCAGCTTGTGATATTTCCACTCTATTAAGAGAAATTTCCCTTTTCTATTCTTTTATACAGAATATAGAAAAAGTTTCATTTAAAATTTTAAAAATTTACTTTCTTACAAGTAATGCATACAAATCTCTGTGTATACGAAAATGTATAGAATGTGGTCCTTGCCTTTAAATAATTTACAACTAGTCAGACAGATGACCTTAAGGAGACTACTTGAACATAATGTGGGTAAGTTTTTATGGTACTGGAATTTAGAGTGTGGGAACGTCGCAAAGGGTCCCTAAATCAACCTGGGAATCAGGCAAGATTGCTGGAGGAACTGAGGTCTCAGCTAATTGCTGGATGATTCTAAGTTAGCTAGGCAAAGATAGGAGAGACGAAAATTCCAGAAATGGGTAACAGAACAGCCAGGGTGTGGATATCCTGCTGCCTCTATAAAGCAGAGAGGGCAAGTGCAGAGGTTGGAGGGAGGCCTTAACCTTTAACTGTGTGGTGAGAGGGCTGGCTCATGGGTCCTTAGTGCTGCTTCAAGCAATTAAAGAAGAGTGACACAGTCTGATTTGGGTATTGATACAGTTTGGCTCAGGCCATAAAGAGTAAAAAGAGACCAGGGCAGACTGGCAAGTGGCGGTGTGGACCTGGACTGTGTGAGTAAAAGTGAGAATTGAGAAGAATAAATGATAGCAACTGCAGCCAAAAGACCAGGCTGGAGTCATTATGCTGCCACTCATCCACGCACGAGGTCACTCAGCCTCATTCCTGCAGAGCAAATCCACACTCTCTGCCCTGCGGCTAATTCTGCGCATCAGAGAAGACAGTGCCATGAAGAGTCTACTGCAGTGCTTGGCACATAAGCAGTAATTTCTCTCCCTTTCCTCACCCCATGTTTTTAAGTAACTTCCAGTACTCCTTACTGTTGTGCCTTTGGTAGTTATTTTAGAATGACAGGAATGATAAGTAAGCATACTCAGTGGATATTCTTGCTTTAGATTAGTATTCACTAGAGTCCATCCATTTACTGTTACCTTATGTCTATAGACAAGTGTAGACACACACACACCATCCATCCATCCATCCATCCATCCATCCATCCATCCATTCTTTCTCTCCCTTCTTTTCTACCATAGTCACCATTGTCCATTGCTCCCTCCTCCATCTGCTGGGCCAAGAACCCCAAAGAGTTTTGAGGATACCCAGAAATTCAAGATGTATTAAAGATTTCATTTGTGTACTCATATGACTTGATTTTTTTGAGCACCCACTCTAGGACATCAAACAAGAGAACTCCTTGCCCTCCTGGAGCTTTAGAAGGGCTGAGCAAGTTCGGAGCCTTCTGGTCATGCACTGACTTTCTCAGTCATTTGGAGGCAACATGTTCTAGAGCTCTTAACCAATGGCAGTGAGTCAATCAACAGGTGTAGGGTATGTTGCTTTATTTTGCCAGTGGAATACTATGGTGATTTCACTTTTTAATCTCATGGTACTACTCTAGGAGCAGTTGACAACACATTCTCACTTAACCACAGTCTTCATATATGTAAGCTTCTCTGATACCTACAGAGCATGAACCCCTGAGCCAACTCCAGTGGAAAATTTGCTATCACATCTAGATTAGATGCACATCCAAGAATCCATCTTCCTACTGTGGGACAAGACTTGTCACAAATAGTTTGGATTTATGGATGCTCTTCTGCAGCAGAAACCATTTCACCTTTTGAGGTAACCTTTACAGAATCATAAAATCAATCAGTTTTATTTGACATCCAAATCAGAGCTCTGCCCTAAATAGATCTCTAGCATTTTACGTGGAGAACAAAACAGAGAGGAATGTGCCGAAGGGCAGGTGGAAGAGGACACTGGAACAAGAGCAGAACTGCTGTCAGGCAGTACCCTGAGCACGTTGTGCTTTAGATCCCTGTCTGTGATCCTGGATCTCCGCCCTCATACTGGAATGGGCCAATGAAAATGAGGTGGTAGGCTAAAAATGAATTGCACACAGGCTGATTCCCCTTTTTATCCTGTTTGGTTTGGTGCACATAGGAATCCGTGTAGACTTGTCTGGTGGGAAAGGGGACACGGTTCTAGATGTATTCTCTGTAGACAGATGGAATATATTCAGCTTACTATGTTTCAAACCTTAAATGTGTCATATGTTGAAGACTTCAAGAAAGGGGTGTGAAGTATGCAAACATCTCTGTGTGTGTGTGTGTGCATGTGTGTGAGCATGTGTGGGAAGAGTGTGTGTGTAGTGTACTATGTGTACACATGAATCACACTTAGGTAGCTTCGAAGAAAAATTTTACAGCTCTAATGCTTTTGCAGAACTATCTTCAAAGGTATTTGTTATACTGAAAAGCCACTGTAACATAATGGTTATCAGTAAGCCTCTGGCAATAGGTTTTCTGATTACAAATTCCAATTCTATAACTTAAAAGCTGTACGACTTTTGGCAAGATCCTTAATCACTCTATGCTTCAATTTACTCAATTATAATAATGGCACCTACCTTATTTATGAGTATTAAATGACATAAAATACAAGCACTAATACTGCCTGGCTCATGATGAGTGCTAAATGCTATGTATTAACTATTATTATAATTAAGTGGGCATGGTTGAACTCTGGATAAAATCCTACAGTTGGAGTAGAGAGGCAGTCCTATGTAGTGCTTGAGATCAGACAAACCAACATTTGGATTCTAGCACTTCTACTTGCAACCTCGGGCCAAGTTACTTACTTGTTTTGGGGATAATTATGTCCATTAATTATTACTGGGAGTTTTAAATGAGATAGCACCAAGCATAATGGCTGATTCATTGTTAGTGCTCAACAAATGGGAGTGATAATTACTAGTATCATTCACATACACACACACCCTTTAAATAACATTACAAACCTACATGTAACTCTTGACTATCTCTTAGCATTCGGAATTTAGGATGAACTCAGGCAAGTAAGAAACTGATTGAAAGGAGTCAGGGTAACCCTATGATGTATAGTGTCAGAATGATTAGAAGAGCCACTGTTAAAATGGTGAGAACTTCAGCCTTGGAGTTCTGCTGATGTAGGTGGCTGTCATGAGGATGTGGTGGCAATGTGAGTAAAGAATGTCCAGAAGCTTCTTTATTAGCAATCGTATTTCTTTTCCAAAATGTGCTAAATGGAAGCCATCTCATTGTGATTAAAGTTGTAAAACTGAATGTACTATATGAGTTCCATGTTGAAGGGCCACATCAAACAATATGGTGACATTTTAGGGAAAGAACCTCCCAGTACACTGCCTTGTCAACAGCCCAATAAAATAGGGGAGCTCCTGTTATGGCACATGGACCAGACAAGGTTTGCAAAGGGTGGCCCTAGTCGTAAATGGCTGTAAAGTGGTGTAAAGTGTTGGTCCTGTTACTAAAACTTTCTAACTTGACCTTTTCACATATAAACCATAAAGATGGAGAATTTTAAGTGCAAAAGACAATACATGGTTATTTTGTATTTGTGATGCCATTTAGAGACACAAAAAGCCTCCAAAGTACAGTAATATGTTTGGCTTCAGCCAGCTTGAGTTTCCTCAGAAAACTACAAAAGCCGAGAAATCTTATTTTTGCAAAATTTCTTATCTCATTTATCTCTGGCTGGGGACATTTGGGGGAATGGCCAAACACTGATTAGGTAAGAAACCATTATTGTGTATGTGTGTGTGTGTGTGTGTGTGTGTGTGTATGTGCATGCGTGTGCACATGCACACACACATAGGCAAGCACATTGTGTGTGTGTATTTATTAAGATTTTATTTTTGTTAGAGCAGTTTTAGGCCCACAGCAAAACTGAAGAGCAGGCACAGAGATTTCCCATACATTTCCTACCCAGACACATTTATAGCCTTCCTGATTATCCTCTCCATAGCGGGGGAGGAACATTTGTTTTAACTGATGAATTTACATTGACACATCATTATCCCAATAGTTTACATTAGGGTTCACTGTTGGTGTTGAACATTCTATGGGTTTGGATAAATGTGTAATGACATGTATCTACCATTATAGTATCATCCAGAGCAGTTTTGCTGCCCTAAAAAATCGTCTGCATTCAGGCTATTTATCCATCCCTCTCTCCATCAACCCTTGGCAATTACCGATCTTTTTAGTGCCTCTACAGTTTTGCATTTCCAGAATGTCATGTAATTGGAATAATACAATATTTAGCTCTTTCAGACTGGCTTCTTTCACTTAATAATATGCTTTAAGGTTACTTCATGTCTTTTTGTGGCTTGACAGCTCATTTCTTTTTAGGGTTGAATGATATTCCTTTATCCGAATAGGCCACAGTTTATTTATTCATTCACCTATTGAAGCATATTTGGTTGCTTACAAGTTTTGGCAATTATGAATAAAGTTGCTATAAATATCCCTGTGTAGGTTTTTGCATGGATGCAAGTTTTCAGCTCCTTTGGGTAAATAACAAGGAGCAGGATTGCTATATCACATGATAGGAATTGGTTTCGTTTTGTAAGAAAATACCAACCGTCTTCCAAAGTGGCTGTACCATTTTGCATCCCCAGAACTATTGTATGAGAGTTCCTGTTGCTCCATATCCTAATTAGCATTTGGTGTTGTCAGTGGTTTGGATTTTGGGCACTCTAATAAGTATACAGTTGTATCTCACTGCTGTTTCAATTACATTTCCCTGATGACATATGATGTGGAGCATCTTTTCACCTATTTATCTTCCATCTATATGTCTGGTAAAGTCTTTTGCCCATTTTTGAATTGTTTTTTTATTTTTGAGTTTTGAGACTTTTTTGTATATTTCGGATGACCGTCCTTTATCAGATATGTCTTTTGCAAATACTTTCTCCCAGGCTGTGGCTTATCTTCTGATACTCTTGATATTGTCTTTGTAAGAGCAGAAGATTTTAATTTAAAGAACCCCAAATTATAAATTATTTCTTTCATGCATTCTATCTCTGGGGTTGTATCTAAAAAGGCATCACCATGCCCAAGGTTGTCCAGATTTTCTCCTATGCTATTATTTTGGAGTTTTATAGTTTTGCATTATACATTTAGGTCTATGATCCATTTTGAGTTAATTTTTGTGAAGGGTATAAAGACTGTGTCTAGATTCTTTTTCCCCCCCATGTATATCTAGTTATTTCAACACCATCTGTTAAAAAAAACTATCAGTTTCATTGTATTGCTTTTGTTTCTTTAACAAAGATCAGTTGACTATATTTATGGAGATTCTGGGCTCTCTATTCTCTTCCATTCATGTATTTATTTGTTCATTCACTAATATCATACTGTCTTGATTGCCATAACTATAGTAAGTCCTAAAGTCACATAGGTCAGTCCTGCAACTTTTTTCTTCCCTCAATATTGTATTGGTTGCTCTGGGTCTTTTGCCTCTCTATATACACTTTAGAGTCAGTTTGTTTATATTCAAACATAACTTGCTGACACTTTCATAGGATTGCATTGAAACTATAGATCAAGTAGAGAAGAACTGGCCTCTCCACAATACTAAGTCTTCCTATCTATAAACATAGACCATCTTTTATTTTAGTTTTTTAAAATTTCATTAATCAGAATTTTGTCATTTTTTTCACACAGATATTGTACATATTTTGTTAAACTCATACTAAAGCATTTTATTTTGGGGTATGCTAACATAACTGGTGGTGTTTTTAACTTCAAACTTCGCTTGTTCATTTCTGGTATATAGGAAAGAGATTGGCTTTTGTATATTAATCATGTATTCTGCCACCTTGCTATAATTGCTTATTAGTTCCAGTTTTTTTGTTGACTCTTTCAGATTTTCTACAAGGATATCCTTGTCTTGAACCTTATCGTAGTGGGAAATCTCTAATTCCTCATTAAGTAGGATGTTAGCTATAGGTTTTTTTTTTTTTTAATAGCTATTCCTTCTCAGGTTGGGGAGACTTCTCTGTATTCCTAGTTTACTAAGAACTTTTTTTCCCCATGGAAACCATTTTTTAAAAGTCTTTCTTGTTCATCACTGTTCTTAAAGTATAGCAGAGTGCCTGACACAATGTTATACATTTTGTTTTTGATCAACCAACTGTTATGGGAAATGAAACAGCCAGGGATAATTATCCCTTCTATTGGATTTGTTAAGTTGTGTCCAATAAGAACCATAAGAACATGGCTGTCAAGTAAGAGTTACCTGAAATTATGAAACATTAAACAATCTGACCTAGATACATTTATGATAAAAAGTCACTGGTCACTGAAATGGCCATTTACAGGGATGCTGCATAGAGAGCAGTCTGGCTGCAGCCTGCACTAGCCTGAGAGGAATCCAGAAATGAGAAGTCATCAGGCTTAGGGGAAAGTAGATAATCTTTGCTCTCAAAGGGCCCAGCTTCCCTTCTGGGTGCTAGCATTTTCTGTCTCTGATACTTTGGGAGTAGTTCTTTAACCTGAGATTCAGTAACCTCCTCTGTGACATGGTGAGAATAGAAAAAGCTCCCCAAGAACCCGCTGGGACATCAAATGAGACCATGCATGAGAAGCACTCTGTAAACTGCTTAGGTGCCATAGAAATAGTATTCAGTTTATTGTTTCTGTAAAGCATAACCTAATAGACCTCAAGAAAACACTGTACCGCATTCTGTTCTAACTAAACACTGACAGAAAACTGGGGCTCTGAGCTGTTGTTTGTTTGCAGGATATCCGAAGTTCTTCCTTATTTCAACAAATACTTACTATGTGCTTACTATGTGCTAGGCACTGCATGAATACTAAGGATGTATTAGAAAATAAAACATATAAAAAATCCATGCCCTCATGAAGCTTACTTTCTGGCAGGCGACAGGACAATAAAGTCTAAAATTCTATGGAGTGTTAGAAGATAGCTAGTTCAATAGGGAAAAAACAAATTAGGAAAAATGGTAGGGATGAAGTGTGGAGCTTTTGTATAATATTTCTAGCCTTTTCTGTTTACATAGTATCTGTTCTATCTTCACTGTTTTTCATTGGTTCATAGTTCTGGGGAACCACAAGGCAAATAAAAGTTAATTTGGGAATTAGTTGTGTTTGATGAGTTTTGAAGCTGAACTTCTTAAACTTTTGGACTTTCTTTTTTAATTAAAGCATACACCGGCAAAAATTTTAGAGCTTCCTCTTCTGCTTGCCACAGTGTATGCTAATATAGTAAGAAATTAATTAATTTAAAACTTGATAAGTATATAGGTTAAGAGAAAGTAATACAGATACTTCCTGAGACATAGTGGAATGCACTCATTCCTCAGATCTCATTTTCTATTTTTAAAATGATCTCTTCTCATTGGGACACAAAGAACTCTGGAAGGATGGGAAAAACATGACTTCTAAGACCATGTCTATGATCCATAAAGAATGAAGCCCTTTTCTTGAATACACAACTTTATGATTAAAATAAAATTCAGCTATAACCTGTTTTATAAGCTGGTTTATAAAAATATAAAATACAGTATGTAAGTCCATTTTGAGATTAATTTTATTTTTTGTAAAAAAATGAAATACAGATTTATAAACAGAAGGAATGAATTCCCTATCATTTTTGTTTGTTTTTAATGCTTTACCTTCTAGACTATCTTAAGAATTTCTAATTTCTGAGTTCCTATTTCTTAGATCTATGTTTTAAAAAATGGTTAATTGATCTTCCCATGTTTGAGCAATAAGAATAACACCATCGTGCAGCGTGTTGGTGAATGCTACAGCTGAGAGACAGTTTTGGCAAAGATTCAATTTCGTTACCTCTTTAAACAAAAGGTACACCCTCCTATGTATGTTCTGCTTGATTTATTTTGTTATTTTGGCTGTTGGCTGCAATTCCTGAGATTTCAAATTGAATGATTCTTTGTTACTTTGTTCTATTAATTACTATTCTTAATAGAATAGTAATTCTATTCTATTCAGGTATTTGCCTGATATTTTAATATTAATTTACTCATCAATTCAACAAATATTATTGGTCACTTACTCTGTGTTGGGTAATATTCAAGACATTCTCTTAACTTTGTTAACAGGCAGCAGAGACCAATGAGAACTGGGGTAGAAGAGACCTTTAGGCTGGTACATCTTTTAAGTTGTTAGGGCTCTCCCACCCTTGCAAGGTGCAGTAGAATTAGCAAGAAGAGGAAAGAACTGAGGCAGTATATGTATGTCTCATGCCTTATCTACCTGTCTCATCCACACTTGAAACTAAGTTGGGATGAAAGCCATCCTGTATTGTCAGAATATGAACATGTTGATAGACTTTCTAAAGAGACTTCTGGAATTCATATAGGTCATGTACTCCCTGATAATTCATTTAATTTGGGAGAAAACGTCCTGAGCAATATATCTCTTAAGTTAAAAATCACCACGTCTGCACCTAATATTATCTTCAAATCAACATGAAATACTACTTTCATATTCCAAAGAGACTCAAGCAATTTTTTTCTCCTCTCCTGTTAGATCTCTAACAAAATGCTACCTTGTGTTTACATATCAATTATCCCCTGTGATTAAAAAGGGTTTCTAGTTACTTGTCTTAAAACACTGACCCAAAATCGCCATACAGGTTTCACTCACAATTTTAAGGATGAAGGAAGTCTATCCAAAATAACAGGTTACAGCTCTCAGGTATGGGAACAGATTTCAAGGCTCCTGATATTGAAGGGCAAAAATATTTGTCATATATAGTGTGATTTTTATGAAGAGAAAATGAGAATATTAGACATGCTGGTAACATTTTTAAAGCACATGCCTCCTTTCAATAAGCACAAACATACTATATGGTGTTGGAAGTTCAAAACTGATAAATTGCATCCTTGGGGAGTAAGCCCTACTGCAGGTGAGCTGCTAGTACTCTGATGTCTGTCTTTTGTACGCCCAGACTAGTGAGGATTTGTCACTCTTTATAGTCCATAGTTTGTATTATTAAAAACCTTAAACATTCTTTTCTAGAAATAAATGTGTATCATAATGTCGAATATGCTTTTCAAACTACTCATGCCCCAAGCCTTCTAACTGAAATTCTGACTTACTCTCTTTTCCTCTGAATAATTAATTCAGAATGAAAGGACTCACAAAAGACATTAGAAAATGATGTCAGGAAGATTTCTTTCTTTCTTTTTCTTTCTTTTTTTTTTTTTTTTTTAGAAAAAGTAGCTCATCTTGGGTCAGTGCTTTAGATAATAGACTTTAACTGTGTCACAGAGAGAGAA
Source organism: Mustela erminea (assembly GCF_009829155.1). NCBI lineage: Eukaryota > Metazoa > Chordata > Mammalia > Carnivora > Mustelidae > Mustela > Mustela erminea. Next base: position 13,459,860 of record NC_045628.1, read on the forward strand.
GAAATGTAATAGCAAAGCTCCAATTAAATTAAGGTGACATTTCCCCCTTTAAGGGATTATTTTTAAAAACCTTCATTTCTCCTCCTTTCCCTCAGGCTGTGGTTTTGCATTGCTCCTCAGAGTTTGTTTTGGAAATAAAGCTTGTTTTCTTTTTCTCAGTGGGGGAAGTAAGGAGAACAAGCCCAAATGTGCCCCCAGGAGGCCCACACCAGACCCTTATAGTCGTCAGGAGACCTGGTCATTGAGGGGATCACATCAGGGCAAATTCAGAACTGGGATTCCTTGGAACTTAGAGCCATTCTTCCTGTTGGCATTATTAGGAACTGGGAAAATTAGTCACCGGCTTTTTAATTGTGGAGATTTGTCTAAATTCGGATTACTCTAAAAGAGAATATAGAAATGAATGCAATGCTTTGAAAAATTTCTGTTAGGCTACAGCATAGTAGGAATATCTGCAGGCTATTTCCCTTTGTGTTATAGCTGCTACTTCACCCAAACTCATCATTAAGTATTTATTTTTTTTCCCTTTGCATGAACCTTCTCAATTGCTCATTCACTGACTCATTCTGTATTTATCAAGTACCTGTGTATGCCAGGAACTGTGCCAGGAGATACCAGTTAATATGGTAGGGTAGCCACACTTAACGAAATCACAAGTTAATTAGTTGTACAGATAGGCATGGAAATCCTAAAGATCCCAATGGGATAGTGCCTTAGTGCCATCCACATGGGGAAATATACTGTGCTTGGGAGTTTTGAGAATGGTCACTGTATGAGTTTCCTCGGGTTATCATAACCAGTACCACAAATAAGATGGCTTAGAACAATAGCTATGTGTTCTCCTGTAATTCTAGGGGCTAGACATCCAAGATCAAGGCATTGACAGGGTCATGCTGTTTCCGAAGGCTCTATGGGAGAGGTATTCCATGCCTTTCTCTGGGCTTCTGGTGTTACCAGAAGTCTTTGGCATTCCCTGGGTTGGTAGATGCATCACTCCAATGCCTGCCTCCTTGGTCACAAGGCTGCCTTCACTCTGTGCGTCTGTGTCTTCATAAGAATCCTCCTTGGTGTGTCTGTTTGTAACTCTCTCCTTTTATATGGACAACAGTCGTATTGGATTAAGGGTCCACGGTGCTTCAATATAACATCATATTACTTGACTGCATCTGCAATGACCAAGTTTCCAAATAAGGGCATATTCAGAGGGGGTTTGGGTTTCAGTGGTTACTTCCTTAACAAAGAGGGTAAAAACTGATCTGGGTCCTGACTGATGAGCAGGAATTGCCAAAAAGGAAGAAATGCTCTATGCGAGATGTGCGTGTGTGTGTGTGTGTGTGTGTGTGTTGATAGGCGTTCTAGGCAAGGACAGCACCATTAGTAAACAGGAATTTGCTGTTGGCAGTGGCACCAGATGAAACTAGAATGCCACCTTAAAGCTGGGTCTCCATGTATCTGACACACCACAACAGGAAGCATTTTTCCTTCAGGATCGAAGAAACTTTCGGCAAGCCATTAACTTGTCGAGCAAATAGGAATGACTTGGGAGGGTACAGGAAGCAAACTGGATGCCCAGGCCCGAGGATAGGGGGCAGTTGCCAAAAGGGTGCGAGGGGGTGCCCGTGCATGCGGAGGGAGGAGACAATCCCAGACTCTGCCCGTGGGAACCAGAGGAACAGTGGGAGCTTTTGTCTAATTCTGGCCACACCAGTTACTCAGGCAATGCTTAGGCGACCCAGGATCCTCTGATAGCTGCAGCCCTCTTTCCTACTGCTCAGGTGGCAAAGGTCTGAGAGGGGCTTAGAACTGCCTGATTTGGAATCCTAAGTTGGAAAAAGAGGTAGCTGCTGGCACCCCGCAGAGCTGTGCAGGGCGGCCCCCTCCTGGATATCTCGCATGCCTGGACCCGCTTCCCCCGGTCCTACCTCAGCGGATGTGTTCTAGGTCCCTGTGAGGCTCATAGCAAGGCTGCACTGGAAGAGGCATAGCTCCCTTAGCCCGGGACTGGGTTTTGTAATTTATGGGTTTAAATACCTGGTATCAGACCTCCATGTGTCCGCAGGTCTCATGCACAAGTGTTACAGCCCAGAGGGGAATAAGGTAGGGCCAGGTCCTGAAAGGCATACAAGGAGCCCTCCTTGGAAGATGCTCTTTCCGCTGATGGCTCTGCTCCCCTCCCTTGACCCTTAAGCACAGAGCCCGTTCTTTGTTGTGATTTTGTTGTCATGGTGGTGGGTGGTTGTGGTGGTTTACAGCTGAAGGTGGTCCCAGGCTCAGGTTGGCATGGGAATGATCTTCTGTGGTGTCCCTTTGTCTTCCTCTGAAGGTCCAAATCCCCCACCTATGAAGCCAGAGCTTCTTAAGACCCTTGTTTCTCTCCTGCCATCATTCTGCCAGGGCCCTGACTTTCCAATCTCCCCCACCCAATCTACAGTCTTCTCTAGTCACCTAGATCTCAGCTAGGTATTAAAAACACACCTGTTTTATGTTAGATCTTAAAAGTAAATCACTAAAAAATACAGTTTTGCACAGGTTTGCACTCTTGGGAGCAATATGCAAAGACGAGTATATTGATTCTAACCAATCTGAGTCAATGGGGAGAGGCTGAGTTGCCCAGTGTCCTTTTCAGTCCTTAGTGACTATCTTGACTTCGTCCTGAGGACCATGAAAAAACAGTGAGGAGCACAAGATGCCCATCTTTTCCAGAGTTTTAGGACTTATGCTTCATAGTTTCATAATTTTCCTAAGCCACAGGCAACAGGAACCACAGTCATAACACAAAGAAAACTATGTGCATGGATGTGAGTATTAAAAGTAACAGGCGCTCTATAGAACATACACTCGACTCCACCTAGGAGCCCTGTCTGCAAGATTTCACGGAGATGAGTCACTGCTTACATACTGAGTGTTTCCACTTACCCAAGGTTAGAGTCCAGTAACCAGACCGTTTCCTGTTCCCCCACTAGACTTTTCATTCTTAGAGTTGGTTTGATACAGATCTCAGCAGGATATACTCCTCAGACCCTGTATCCTTGTGTTAAAATATAGGGCTTTTATCTTAAAAAAAAAAGTCACTAGCCATGTTCAAAATGCATCCCAAACATCATGCAATTGGGGCTACCGATTCCAAGTAATTTTTAAAGCTTGGGGCAGCTGAAGCCATCACAAGCTTTCACTTGACAACTGCTCTTAAGTCCCAAGTTCTTTTAGGAAGGCTTATTAGCAGAGTAATGACAGAATTCATGGTAACCTAGAGCACGCTATTCTATGTGCATATTTTAGACATTTTCAAGGTGATGCTTAACTTGTTCATTCATAAAAATATTATAGTTGTAGTATTAATTATAATGTAAGCTCATAATAACCCTTACAAGTTTGGCCACAAACTACTGGAATCCAGTAAAAGTAGTAAAATTTACTAGAATAACTGGAAGTTCCAACATGCACTGGAAATTTCAGACCTTAAAGTCCAAACAAATGCATGGAACCCATTTAAAGACTTTGCCCATTATCAGGAGGTAAACCTGAGCTGCAAAAGGAGTTGAGATAATGATTTTAATAAACAAACAATGAGAACCAAGCTAAATATTAAAAGCCTCTAGAGGTGTGTGGGCAGAAGAGGATGCTGGGTTCTTAAAACCAGAGTGATATCCAACTGGATTAATTTTCCTTTCAATGCCAAATGCTGCTGGAATGAATCTGCATTAGTATCAGTGAAAGGTAACATCCTACCCAGGGCTTCTCAGACTTTACTGTGCATATCAATCACTTGGCATCTTGTTAAAAAGAAGATGGAGATCTTGGGATTCTTTATTTCTAAAATCAGCCCGGTGATGCTGAGGCTATTGTCCACAGACTGCATTTTGAGTAGCAAGGACCAACAGACAGCTCCCACCAAAACACCAAAAATCCCACCTTTGATATCACAACACTACTTTGCATGATCTTCTCTATCTCCTTGGGAAAGTTAAGTGTGAATTGCCTTGCCTCTTTTCACGTTTGCCTAAACTATAGTGTCTGGAAAAAAAAAAAAGAAAACGATTTTAAAAAGTAAACAACTGTGCTAAACGAAATAAATCAATCAGAGAAAGACAATTATCATATGATCTCAATGATATGAGGAATTTGAGAAATAAGACAGAGGATCATAGGGAAGGGAAGAAAAAATGAAACAAGACGAAGAGAGGGATAACAGACTCTTCATCTCAGGAAACAAAGTGAGGGTTGCTGGAGGGGAGCGGGCCATGGGAGGGATGCGACGGCTGGACACTGGGACAGGTGATGGACACTGGGGAGGGCAGGTGCTATGGGGAGCGCTGTGGATTGTGTAGGATGAATCACAGACCTGTACCCCTAAAACAAATAATACACTCTATGTTAATAAAAATAAATTTAAAAATAAATAAATAAAAGGTAAGCAACTGTTGAATTAAATAAAAGAAAGCCCTCCTCAGCAGGCCATAAAACCAACCTCTGGCTGCAACCATGTTAATAAGAACAAGTTTGGAAAGTGGAGATTCCTGATTTTCATTCCAAGGTGTTTATCTTTGAGAATGAAAAGCCTATGCCAGGAAATACGGTTAGCTTGGCGCTAATGAAACAGGGGGCAGCCTCCCAGGCTGTGGCAGGTGTGGGAGCCCTGCGGGCAGATGGACTTCGATCAGCGAGGGCTGCTGGCCTTAGCGACACCCCCTCTGAGGCCCCGACAGCAAGTAGGAAAAGCACATCCACACTCAGAGAACAAATGGGGGCCGAGAACTGGTTTAAATGGTTTGTTACTGCCTCATCAACTGCTTTCCGTAAATACAATGGCCCACTCACTGCCTTGAGTTACCTACAAAGCCAAGAGAGTTAAGTGCTGAGATCCAAAAGAGAATTGAGGGATCCAATATTTTTAATTTTCGGAAGATGCCTTTATAGTTGGCTGTATACCTTTTAAGCACACTTATGAGCTCACCTGCCTAACTCTTTTAGTGTGTGTGTGTGTGTGTGTGTGTGTGTGTGTGTGTGTGTGTTTCGGTACCTCACAAACTCTTGAAGTTAGTGCTACCTCAGTTTCCACAGTTTTCAGAGTTGAGTGCAAGCTAAATGTGATCAGAAGCAAACAAATGCCTGCTCTTTATTTCTAGTAAGCAGAAGTCATCCTGTCTTGGCGGCCCTACATTTCTTCCTTCCTTGAAGCGATGATTCCTTTCAATGAAAGCAGCCCGAGATTTATGAGGGAAGTTTCCTCCTGCCTTTTGCAGTGAGCAGGGGAGAAGCCGGCTCAGCAAGGTTAGCTGAATGCAGTCTGAACTATCCTTAGAACTCAACTGAAATCACTCAGCTGCCTTGAGAGGCAATTGCTTGATTCCAGAAGACTCTTTCACTGCAGAGTTAACATTGCAACAGGGATCTGTCTCCTAACAGCTATTACTGTCTATTAAACATAAGAAAATAACTTCTTTCCCAATACATGTAATGACTTTGGATTAAGAGAAGGGTGAGAATGAGTGAAACCAAATTTTATTTTGGGTGGAAGAGTTATTTAAAACCTAGATTGATTGATTGATTGATTCCTTTTTAGATTTTATTTATTTGAGAAAGAGAGAGAGAGACGGAAGGCGAGAGCACAGGCTTGGGGGAGGTGCAGAGGGAGAGAGAGAAGCAGAGCAGGGAACCCAGCTCAGGGCTCAATCCAAGGACCCTGAGGTCATGACCTAAAGTGAAGGCAGGCATTTAACCAACTGAGTCACCCAGGTACCCATAAAACCTGTATTTAAAAATGTACACATTTATATTTATATTTTATAATATATTTATATTTCTATTTTAACCTCCGTAAAGAGAACCACCTGGAATGAGAGCATGGAAAACGTGTTTCTAACTCAGATAAAAAATACCTTAAAAAAAACCCCTCCCAAGTCCACGTGGGTAACCAGTCTTGTGGTTCCCTGAAATCTAAGTCAAGGAAACAAAGAGCTCTAAAAATGACCACTTTTAAAAGCGTGTGGCCCCTGGGGGGTCTAGGTCCAACTCAAAATTGTACTATGGAAGCTGAAGGCACTGGAGTCCTCATGTCCTGACTGTACAGAAGAATCCTTAGAATCAGATCCATCCAAAGATTTCTTTTTGGGGATCAACACAAGTTACTGACAATCACTAATGTATGGTCTCTCTACTCTTAGAATCATCCTCTTAATAAGCCAAGGTGGATTTCAGATGAACTAGCTCATCCATCCAAACATCCATCCATCCATCCATCCATGTTTCCGCCATTTATTCGTTCAAGAAACATTTAGGTCTACCAACCTTGTGCCAAGGACTCTGCTAGACATTAGGAATAGCAACAGAACATGATGTGCTTCTCTTCTGTGTTGCCTTGCCTGCTACTTCCAGACAGATTTAATCACTCCCTCTCTGTGCTGCTGATGTGAATCCGTATATTTCAAAACTCAACCAGGTGAAAAACAGGGTTAACATCCTCTTGTGAAAACTAAAAGCTTCATCCAAGATTATTTTGCGAATTAGAAGACCAATTCATCTCCAGTATAATTTTTGTACACATGCAGAGGAAGAAATTCTATCTGTTTTGCTTACCAAGTTTTCCCAGCTTCTATACATACTGGATGCAAATAGGTAAGGAAGAAAGGAAGAGAGGGAGGAAGGGAGGAAAGAAGGAAGGAAGGAAGGAAGGAAGGGGGATGGACAGAAGGAAGGTCAGAGGGAGGGATGGACGAAAGGGCTAAGGCCAGCCTGCTGGGCTTTGGTTCATGAGCAAACTGCATGGTTTGGCACAGAGTATTCGTCCTCTAGAAATATATACTACATGAAACTGAATTCACAAAGTCAACATCTAATGAATGAGACGGACACAGAACTTGGTCATTAGAGTTCGGTTAAGTCCCTTCTACACAGAAGTGTGTAATGGTAACAAAGGGTAATGGTAACATATGGGAGACATTTATAGGCATACTTCATCTGGAAGCCAACACATTAGCAAGTTTTCCACATACTAAGAAATCTCATGATAAGGTGGACATGATCAAATTGTTGGCCACTTTGTTGCTGCCCCTTTGTGAATGGGCACCAGCCCCCTGGGGATGGGCATGCCGCTTTATGGCTCGCTTCCTTCAGCAGCACACACCATCTTGGTTCCAATCGCTTAGAGCACATTCAGATATTCACAGATAGTTCTACCTTATTAAAAGCTTTCCATTTTTTTCTAAATTTTCTTTATTGTTTTATGTTTATTGTTTAATCAAAATTAAATGTGTTCATGACATTAAAATGAATTTTTTTCTGCAAATCTCATTTAAAAAAAAAAATCCCAGTAGCGTCTTCTCACCTGTCTTCCAACTCCTTTAACTGTTAACTATTTCTATTTGACGACTGCTATTATGTCTTTTGATTATGCTTACATTTATTTAAATAATGTGTTCCAGTTACTGTTTTTAGTTCTCCATAAAACAGAATTTAATTTTTTTTAGATCTTTTCCTCCCTGCAGACACAGACACACACACACTTCCCTCCCCATATTCTTCCTACAGAATGATATTACAATGTTGGGTTTGGATCAATATATGGCCTTTTATGTTGCTATGAGGTTAGAGAACCCTATTTCCAGCTGAGCCTTATAGTGAACTACTGTTATTTTTCCTTTCTTATATTCATTTTTAAGTCCCTAGATCGATCGATCTTTCTTTTTCTTTCTTCCTTCCTTTCTTTTTTTTTTCTCTTTCATTCTTTCCTTCTTTCTTTTTTTGGTGGGGGCTTGGAGGGGAAAGCTCAGTTTCCTGTGTACCTATTACTAATTAATCCCCAAACACTTTACCATATATACAAATCTCCTCTTAACAGACACACATTCAGTATGCTATTGATTCTTCTATTTTGAGACACTATTCCAAAGCCCTGTGCTTACTTCTGTACTACAATCTGGTGTTAATGTTCCCTAGATTTACCGCTCAGATGTCCTTCCAGGATATCTCACCGTGACCCTTGGGGATTGTCTTGGCGACTCCATGTTTGATTATTTGTTTTCTGGATCCAATGGCTTTTTAAATTTATATACTCCCTTGTTTTAAAATTGTTCTTCCTTCATGGGTGCCTGGGTGGCTCAGCGGGTTAAGCTTTCAACTCTTGGTTTTGGCTTGGATCATGACCTCAGGGTCATGAGATCCAGACCTGTGTAAAATTCCACACTAGGCATGAAGCTTGTTTGAGATTCTTTCTCTCCTTCTCCCTCTGCTCTCCCCCACCCCCACCCTGGCTTGTGTTCTCTCTCTCCCTAAAAAAAATTAAAAACTAAGCTAAACTAAAATATTTTCTCCTCCAGTTGTTTCCTATAAAAAGGTCCAAGGGAAAAAAAAATTGTTTTTTTAATTTTTTTTTAAGGGAGGAAAGTTTGGGGACCTTGAATATAGGACTGTATCTTTTTTTTTTTTTTAATTTTTTATTAACATATAATGTATTATTAACCCCAGGGGCACAGGTCTGTGAATCGCCAGGTTTACATACTTCACAGCACTCACCATAGCACATACCTTCCCCAATGTCCATAACCCAACCACCCTTTCCCTATCCCTCCTCTCCCGGGCAACCCTCAGTTTGTTTTGTGAGATTAAAAGTTTCTTATGGTTTGTCTCCCTCTGGATCCCATCTTGTTTCATTTTTTCCTTCCCTACTCCCCAAACTCCCTACTTTGCCTCTCAACTTCCTCATATCAGGGAGATCATGTGATAATTGTCTTACTCTGATTGACTTATTTCGTTCAGCATAATACCCTCTAGTTCCGTATAGGACCGTATCATTTTATCCCTCAGTGGATGGTGTGGTTGAAAAGAGAGTACTAGACTGCAAATCATATCCCCTTATACATTTTAAAGTTGTGCATTGACCATTTATCTCTACTTTCCAGCATGGTACTGAGAAGTTCAATGCTATTCTGAAACTTGATCATTTGTTTTTACTTTCCAAAAGTTTCATGAAACTTTTTATCTCTAGTGTTCTGAAATTTGACTGTGATGTGCACAGGCTTGGGCCTTTTCTGTGCATTTTGCTCACACTTGGTAGTCCCTTGACTATGGAAACTCATGGACTTCCATTCCGGGACACTTTATTTGTAGCATTTGTTGGATATTATTCCCCTCCTTGCTTCCTCTTTCTTTATGAAACTCCTATCATTTGATTTTATACCTCTTGGGTTAATAACCTATTTAAAAATATTTTCTGGTAATTGTTCATTTATTTGCCTTCTCCTTTCTAGAAAGTTTCCTGAACTTTATCTTTGAACTTATTTATTGAGAGTTTCCTGATTTCCTATCATACTTTAAAAAAAAAATTAAGATTCCTTTGTGCCTTCTGAATGTTCCTTTATAAAGGCTTCCTTTTCTTGTTTCATGAATGTAATAAATTTACTCTCAATTTTTTTCACCTCTGGCTTTTAAAGTTGGCTTATTTCCTAAAATAGCTAGTCATCTTTGGATATATGCTTACATATGAGTAAGTCTATAAAGTGCTATTGAAAGCTCTTTATAAGGAGGGCTTGTTGCCAGAGGACTTCATTATAGAGCAATCTGGTTGGCCACTTCATGAGGGCACTCATGACTGTAAGTTTGCTAGATCCCCTTATCTCTTACCAACCTGTCATATTCTCCAAGGGAAAAAAAAAAACAAACCTTTCAATCTACTCCTTCTAAGGCATTATCCAAGATGTCTGAATAGGGGCATTAAATAGAAGAGGAAATGAAGGTGGAGGTTTTCTCGCAGCTTGGTGTGTAAAATTCCATTTAATACTTCTACTTGTAGCATTCTTGGTGGTCCTGGAGCCAGCATGCCCAGTTCAAAAAAGCTAATTATGTGCATCTCTTTCCAACTCCATGATCAGAGACTTTATGTTGTTAGCTTAAAATTAGCTTTGGTGGGAGTATTTATCCCTCTGAAATTGGCAGCAACTACAAATTAATCCCCCCTTTCCCCAGCCCAAGCTGATTGTTAACAGAACCAGTGCTCCGTGGAGGGCTCTACGCCTGCCCCAAGCTGTGTCTGGGTTTTCCCCATGCCAGAACTCCTCTGGCTTACCCCCCCAAAAGCACACTTTTCGTTTCCTGCCCAGGTTGGGGGAAGGGAGCCTGCTCATGGGTTGATGCAGAATGGAAAGGGGAGAGGGAACCTAGCCTCTAACTGCCTCTCAGACTTTCAACCCACTCTCCTGTTTTCAGCTCTCTCTTCACTCCCACTTTGAAAAGCACCTGGCACCACCACTCCTGGTTTTCTGAAGCACAGGTTGCTTCTTGTCTCTACCTGCTGCCGGCTTAGGTTTCAGCTTCCCGGGATCTGCCAAGTCAGTGGCCATTTATCCATCTGTTTTGCAACATGCAAAATTAGGTATCTGTGGTCTCCTTTTAGCTGAGGGTTTATATCTTTTTTAAAATGCTTTACACTCCTTTTAGAGGTCTGAGGGAAGAGTTTGAACTGTTTTTTTTATTTTTTTATTTTTAATTTAAATATTGACATAATTTCTATTAGTTTCAGGTGTGTGACATAGTGACGTGGCAATTATATTGTCACCACGGTAAGTTTAATTACCCTTTGTTACCATTCAACATTATTAGAGCTTTATTGACTATATTCCCTCTTCTCTACTTCTCATCCCCATGACTTACTTATTTCATAACTAAAAGTTTGTATCTCTTAATCCGTCTCACTTGATTCTTCCATTCCCCCTTCTCTCTCCCCTCTGCCAACCACTGATTTGTTCCTTGTATTTATGAGTCTGTTTCTTTTGTTGTCACTGTTGTTCTTTTGTTTGTTTTGTTTTTAATTTTCGACTTATATGTGAAATCATATGGTATTTGTCTTTGCCTGACTTATTTCCCTTAGCATAATACCCTCTAGATCCACCCATATTGTCATAAATGGCAAGATTTCATTCCTTTTCTATGGATTAGTAAGATTCCTCTGTGTGTGTGTGTGTGTGTGTGTGTGTACATGCAATATGTACATCTTTCGTTATCCATTCATCCTTAGATAGACACTTGGGTTGTTCCGTATCTTGGCTAATGTAAATAATGCTGCAACAAACACAGAAGCATATATGTCTTTTCAAATTAGTGTTTTCCTTTTCTTCAGATAAATATCCAGAAGTGGAATTACTGGATTGTATGGTACTTCTATTTTCTGTCTTTTTTACATGAAAATCCGACTGAAACTTGATGGTGTACTAGGGCAGGCCACGAATCTGAGCGGTCCAGAAACAATCCTCCTATCCTGGGCCCACCCAGAAGGGCCACTCAAGACTCAGGAAGGCCCCACGGCCAAGGTGGCCTTTCTGGTTCTCCAGTTAATAGTACCCAGGTCAGCACTGCCCCTGGGGGCAGGGGCAGAAGCACTCTAAGTGAGGATGGAGTTACCATGTATGTTTCCTGAATTTTAGCCCGGTGCTATTCAGGGCTTGGCCAACTGCTACAAACTTAGTAACCTCAACTTCCTGAAAATCCCTCTTTTTGGCCTTTGTAAAACACATACATATTTCTTCTTGGAAAAGTTTCCAAGTACCAGGGCAACCCGAAGAGATCCTGTGGATTTGAGCCATTACCTGTTGGTCTATAAATTGGTTAGGATTTAGTTGGCAATTGAGAAATAACTAATCTTGCTCCTGTTCCATGCAGCCTCAAGGTTCACACCATTCATCTTGTTAAACTCAGTTTTTCAGCTCCAAGAGGTAAGAAGGCATCTCAGCATGAATAACTCTGAAGAACAAATGGCATTTCTGGGCTGATCACTTAACAAAAACCTGTGCTGGGCAAGGAAAAAGCCATGCTGATTCCTTTCATTCTGTGCCCAGTGGACCTGCCAGTGGTGAGTGTAGGCTGTGGCTGATTATTGACGACTGGAAAACTTTTCCACTTTCAGTTACAAGATTGGCAACAATTTCTGAGACAAAAAACACTCTTGGCACCTCGGGCAACCACGCAGCGCCAACCTACAATAGGAAAACATGCTCTAAATTGTTGGCCCAGACTCTCAGGAGACTTTGTTCTCGGTGAGCTGGTGTGTGGCACGCTGGGGTCCCGGCTTCACTTCTGGGAGACCGACTCCCCTGTTGAGACCAGAGGGAAAGACCTCCATCCCGTTAAGAAGCACCTTTTAAGCGTGGGAACCCAGGAGTTAAATGATTCTTGGATAAAGGTGGTGCCTCACAGGGAGAGAAGAAGAAGGAATCCATGACATGAACGTGTGCTTGCAGCTAGATGGATGAGGGTGCCAGGCTCTGCTCACCGTTTCCTAGCCACTCGTCTTTGGGCAAATGGGCTTTCTCTAAGCTTCGCTTCACTCTTTTTGACAAAATGGAAGTAATCATAAAAACTGCCTGGAGAAGCTGCTGGGAGTGGGGAAGAGCAGGCAGCCCACAAAGACTTTGCTACGGTGCACTGTTCTGTGGGTGACACGTCTGCCCCACGTCAGCTCTGAGTTATGCCAAGGTGGCCTCTTTGGAAGGGACAGATCAAGGAGCAGGGTCTAGCTTCTGAGAAAGTACCAGGGCTCCTCCCTGAGAAAGCAGAGAATGACTTAGTGAACCTGAGGAAGATGCAGAGTTGACATTAAATATTTACGGAGCATCCGAGCACGTGAGAAAGCAGAGGGATTTATCTCCAGGAACATTTCACTTAACTTAAGACAAGGCATTGAACATCCATCGGAAGCACGAACATGTCCTCATTGAATCACTAATGAGAAGGCACCTCGGGAAGCATAATATTACAGTCGTTAATGCCTGCCAGAGCAGAATCTTGCCCTATCACTTTCCCTCCTTGTTTTACACCCGCACAGTTCACTGGCAAAGCCCTGCATCTTGGAGATACACAGCCCCAGCGACAGAGTATTTTGGCTTGAGTGCAGGCACGTTTCATCAAATCCACACACACAGCAAACATATTGTGTGGAGAGTTCCCAAGTTCAAAGCTGGGTGTGAGTCTCTGCTCCTCTTTAGGCATTTTAAATATGTTTTGAATGGTGAAACTTTGTGTGTGTGTGTGTGTGTGTGTGTGTGTGTGTATGTGTGTGTGTGTAAAAGTGTGTGTGTGCTAGTGCACAGGAGTGCACACGGATTTACACTAATGGATCTAATCGCCCCACTTCTACTTTTAAGGGTCGTCATTATTACCCCAAATATCTCTTTGGATTCCATCACGTCCTTTGCAAGATAGTCACTAACTGTGAAAATACCAGGTATAAGGCCTATTTACTTTAGCTTAAAAACCTTGAAATTTTCCACAGAAGATAGTAAATAATTCAGTAGTGCCGATCCGTATCTTATTTGATGCTGCCTCTTCACTTCTTCATCTGTATGATCACGGATTACTTTCTTTTCTTTTAAAATTAGACTTCACTTTTAGAGCTATTTTAGGTCTGCAGCAAAACTGAGCAGGAGGTACAGAGAGTTCCCACAGGCCCTCTGCCCCCACACACGCGTGGCTTCCTCCGCTATCCACACTCCCTACCGGGGTGGGACGTACGCCACAACTGAGGAACCTACACGGACACGTCACAGTCCCCCAAAGTCACAGCGTACCTGGCGTTCACTCTTGTACATTCTATAGGTTTTCACAAACGAATCACGACACGGGTCCTTCGATGATGTTAACAGTGCTCTGGCCTTACTGAATGGAAAGAATGGGATGCTAATACAGATCTTTTCTCCCCACACTCCACAGAGAGAATGGTGTCCGCTAAGAAACACGGAGCCAGGGGTGCCTGGGTGGTTCAGTCACTTAAGCGACTGCCTCCTTCGGTTCAGGTCCCGCAGTGGGCTCCCTGCTCGGCAAGGAGCCTGCTTCTCCCTCTGCCGCTCCCCCTGCCTGTGCTTTCCTGCTTTCTCTCCGTCAATAAATAAATACAATCTTTAAAAAATACATGCACGCAGAGTTACCCTTCTACTTGGAACACATTCTAATGATACAACAAGGCTCCAACATTTAAAAAAAAAACAAAAAACAAAAAAACAAGGCCTCACAGAACTCTTCAGTGAGCGCCGTCAGTCAGTGAGTATGTCTGTATGTCTTCCGGGGCTGAGCCTGGGTTGTTACACTTTCCCCCGTACCCAGTCATTCAGCTTCCCTGTTTCTCAACTATCTATCCTCCAGCTTGCGGCTCTGGTTCTTCCCAAGGTCAAGCTCACACACCAGCAGCCTAATCAGAATGGAGCCCTGACCCATGCTTGATTCTGTGGTGATTTTTTCCTCTTCTCCAGCTCTCTCCGTCGAAGCCCAGAGCCAGGGCGTCCTTGGCATTTCTTGTCCCGCTCCCCTCCTGTTCTGCGCATTATTTGTCTTTGGTTATTTCTTGTCCCATAATTCTGGAGCCTGTTTGCTCTCCTCACTCACTCTCAGGCACCTCTCTTGTCCTTAAACCACAAATTTCTTCTTTCTCCTCATGGAAAACACACCCTGGCCATAAGACAAAGCACCTCTGCCTTCTTGGCTTAGGTACCCAAGTGGACGCTGGTTTTGATGCAATTTCTTTCCTCTCCACGTAGTAAGGACAGAGAAAGTTCTGGTTTTCATTGGCTCCATTACGTTATTCAGTGCCAAATATCTCCTCAGCTGTAACCAATGTGAGAAATGGACTGTTTCATCTGCAAGCTGAAGAATCAGGTAAATATGAGCGTTTCTTTATTTAGTTAGTAGGAAAAAATCATTCTAGAGTGTCCACGTGGGACCACTCCTAGCCACTGGTGGGCTATTGCTTTACACTCAGCCGAAGTTACAGCGCCGGGTGGGGAGGCATGATTATAGAAACAGAGTTAGGGACAAATGCCAACATGAACATGTATTATATAAACAGAGCTCAAATTACCTCCATACATTCTGAATTTAGAAATCTCACCAATCCACAGATGAAAAACATTCCCGCAAGTATCTAAGTGTGGGATAATATAAAGTGAATGGACAGTGCATTTAGCGCTAGAAGCAGAGTTAGGGATTTCTCATGCTTTATGCAACTCGCCTGCTTCACAAGCAACCGAGGGAATCGGGGAGCCCATCGCAGTAGTTCATTTAACTTTTCAAATTTCCAGATGCTCTTCTTGTCTCTGCTCCTGTTTGGCTAACTGCCATTACGTTCCCCTTCCAACAAAACCCGGTGTGCAACGCTCCCCTCGGCTTGCGGCTGCTCTTACCTCATTCCTACCAAATTATCCAAAACAAACAGGGGTCTGTCATGGTCCACAGGACAGCAGGAGCCTCCCCAGTTCTGCTGCGGAGCCAAGGGTTGCCTTTCCCACTGAGAGGTGGCCAGTGTGGCTTTTCCTGAGAAAAAGATAGAGCCACACCAGAAGTAGCCCCTAAGGCATCATTCTAGTCTTTTCTCATCTCATCTTCATAAGCCAATGACCTCTGTTGTTGCTGGGTGACTGATCAGGGTCCCCAGAGAACAGACCCATCCTAGGTATCCTTGGCAGCAGCTCCTGGCTTTGGGAAGGAGGTTAGATTAGCAATGCATTCTAGTGAAATGCCAGAAGATACCTTTGGATTTTGAACCCACAGAAAGGGCTTTCTATGAAATGAGAGCTCCAGGCCATTTTCCTGTTCCAGTCTATTCCCTCAACATAAAGGGCCCTCCCTCCATAGGACCCCCACTACAGATCTTTCATTCCCCACTGACCATTCTTAAAGCCCCTGATCAATGGAGATCCC
Source organism: Mustela erminea (assembly GCF_009829155.1). Taxonomy (NCBI): domain Eukaryota; kingdom Metazoa; phylum Chordata; class Mammalia; order Carnivora; family Mustelidae; genus Mustela; species Mustela erminea. The sequence goes on from NC_045628.1 coordinate 13,475,535, forward strand.
TGGCTGACAGCAACCTTCCCTGAAAGAGTCATATTTTTTAAGCTGCAAATGTCATTTCATTCTGAATGAAGAGTTAATTTTATGCAAGATGTTTGGAGGGAATATTAGAGAAGTGTTTTTTTGGTTTTTGTTTTGTTTTAGAAAGAGAGAGAGAGAGCAGGAGAGGTGCAAAGGGAGAGATAGGGTCTTAAGCAGGTTCCAAGCCCAACGTGAGCCCGACACAGGGCTTGATCTCATGATCCTGAGATCATGACCTGACCCAAAATCCGGAGCTAGACATTTAACCAACTGAACCACCCAGGCACTCTTAGAGAAGTGTTTTGATATCTTGTCCCTGATGGACTGGATCTGTTGTTAGCAAACTTATTTTTTCTTTTAAAATGAGAAACTTGTTCTTCAAATAGGTTTGAAGCCTGCTATACACTTCAGATAAAAGTGCAACTGCCCAGGGATGGGGGGTGGGGGAGTAATTCAACTGTTTGGTCCATGGAACCCCTGAGAGAGCCACATGGACGTCTTACCTTGGGAAGCCCCAAAGTGAGGCTTGGGAAGATGGTCTGAAGAACGCAGAATCAGATGATTTGTCAGGCTCTTCCCTTTGACAAACTGTTATTTGCTACACCGTCTGGTCTCAAACACTATCTCATACCCATAGGTTTTAGTTGGTTTCCATGTAAAAATGATGCCAGTCTTAAACATACAGATTAGAAGCAAAACTACAAAGGTACTAGCTAGCAACCACTTACAAAAAAAAAGAACATGCACATTAATATCAAGACCCCTACCCTCACTTCACGTGGCGGAGTTATCACCCCAGATATACTGGGCAGCCGTGCCCTCCATCACCTTGGTTCTTCCTCCTCTGTCACTTTCTCCTTTCCCGTTCTTCTTGCCATCCTCTACTCCTTCTCTTCTCTCTTACATTCTTTTTTTTTTTTTTTTTTTGCTCACGCCTTTTCTCCATATCTTCCTTGATCTCTCTTTTTTCCCTGTTTTTTTTTTCCCCCCTCTTTAACTCCTTTACTTTCTTTCTTATTTTGTTTACTTTTGGCCTTTTCTGAGCTTCTGCCTACTCCTTCATGTCAGTCAGGCTAGGCTAAGCCACATGGCAGTAACAAACATCCCCCAAATTTCAGGTGCTTCAAGCAACAAAATTTGCTTCTCAATCATTCTACATGTCTGCCAGTTTGGCAGGGGGCTCTGCTCATGGTGATCATCCAGGGATCCGGGCTGATGAAGCAGCCATTTTCTCAAATGCTACTGGAAGAAAAAGAGAATGGTGGGGGGAGGAATACACTGTTTCTGGAAGCTTCCACCTTGATGTGAAAGACATATCAACTGCCTCCTATTTCATTGCAGAAGCAAGTTACACGGACCCACTTCGAGTTGGTGGGTGAAACTCACTTCTCTCCTGTATCCATGAGCTGGAAAGTCCAAACACATAGAAATGCCCCTGACAAGTACCACTCATTAAGTAAACTCTGCAGATCTACCCCAGATTCCTCCCATTCCTCAGCTTCTAACTGTCTTTCCCTCCATCCCTGTTCCTTATCCCTCTTATCTGTCCCTGGTTGAGGTCCTTCCTGACTTCCTCCTCTTCCTCACCCCATCATGTGGTAGAAACACCAACAGTAGTCATAGGAAGTATCACTTAACATGGAGAGAGGGGAGTGTCATGGTTTTATAATTAATCCCTAGTGTAACAGGATAAGGGCCCTCTAAGCAGAAGAGAAGGCTGTGTCAGGCCGTGGTTCAGGCTCCTCCCTCCTGACAGGTACAGTCCTGACAGACACTGGTCTTTTCCGCTGTTGGTGCTAAAGCCATGCTGCTTAAGGCTCACATGGAGCACACTTTTCCTTTTCCCATTCTACACCACTTCACATTAATAGTCATTTAAACTCCTTCTCCATATACATAAGTCATAATAAGTCAGGGCAAAACCATTCTCACTATACTTTATAAATATATAGTAAAGGCACAAATTTGGCAAAAATATAAGGGCGATTACCTAGTACTGATTCTAGTTACATTGAATCCAAGGAAATAGCTGCATTGTAGAATTATAAGGAAATCTCTAGGGTAAAGCCAAACCTTACCTATCAATATAACAGTTCCAAGAGCTGAAGAAAAGCAAGTACATATTATTTGAATATAAATGCTACTCACTTCAGGTGCTTAGTCAGATAGCACTGAGGACCAGTAAACCAGAAGCCAATATGTCTACTCTAGCTGCTCCCATGTTCCAACTTGCTGAAAGTCATGAGCAGCTTTGCATCTTACACCTCTTTCCTGGGTAGCACTAATGTCCTGGGGGCACTGAGGAATTTATAAGGCATTGACAGCAGGGAGATTCTTCAGAAACGTTTTTGTGTTACCTGGAGCACCATGGCTCAGATCAGCAAAGGGCTACGTGACAGGATCAGAGACATACTGGGCTGGCCTTGGGAGGGATTCCACGTAAACGGCCGCGTCTGTGAGATGATAAAAGACGAAGAAAGCTTCTCAAATGTCTCCCCAATGTTCACTATATTGACACAATTTTACAAGTAGACAATTATTCCATTGAGAACTAAGTTTTTTTAAGTTTCCAGAAGAACTAATAAAAATGTACCTGGGTGGGGCAATTTTAATTTTTTAAAACCATCATCAGCTACTGTGGTACTGCAGGGTTACTTGATACCATAAATCTGGATGAGGTAGTATGGGGCAAGTGAAGTGTCCTTGGTCTTAAGAGGAGGTAGTTGGTATTCTAGAGAAACCAGCACCAAAACCAAGATTTACCACCTTCTCATTTTTCCCCAAGGAACAGCTCTGATTTTTCTCAAGGGAAACTAGAAAATTTTGTAACACAGAAACAAAACTGAACTTTCCAAAGTTGCATGTTAGTTCTATTCCTTGGGCCATGCATGAGCTGTGTCCCAGATTTCCCCTTAAAGTAAGTAGACATGTTTCAATTCCCTAGGGAGTATCCCTTCACCTTGTGGGTTCCAAGATGGAGGGCAGGAAGCTGGTGTGGAGGTCAGGCAAGGGGAGCTAGAGGAGGAGATGCTCACAGGAGAGCAGAGGACACAGAGCAATGTGGATACGGGGACACGCACGACCCAGGATGAGCCAGGCCACAACTATTTCAAGTTCCTGGGCAGTGTTTAGGGAGATATGTCTGGCTTATTCAACTCTGGGTTTTGAGGAACTGCTACCTGAGAGGACATGTGAGTTTTCATAGTACTTACAGACACTACCCAATACACAGTTGAGGTGGGAGTTGTTTTTAAAGGAAAAATAAAATAAGATGAAAACAGAGAAGGAGACAAACCATAAGAGACCTTAACTATAGGAAACAAACTGAGGGTTGCTAGAGGGGAGGTGGTGGGAGGATGGGGCAACTAGGAGACAGGTATTGAGGAGTGCACATGACATACTGAGTACTGGGTGTCATATGGAACGCATGAGTCACTAAATTCTATCTTTGAAACTAATAGTGCAATCTGTTGAAAAAAATTAAAAAGATGTTAGTTGAAAGATGCATTCTAAAAATTAATTAATTAAAAAATAAAGGGTTATAGACAATGACCCTGGGACATTTAGTGTTTCATGAGTCTATTTACAATTGAGAAGTCAGAGGTGAGTATCTCATTTCAATAAGATGAGCCACACTCCATTCTTTGTCGAAAATCAAGTACTATTGATTAATAAATGAAAAAATGCAGAATTATCAATATTTTACTAAAGTTTCTTATCAAAGCAACCACTTTCTATTGTTTTGTATACAATTAATAATAAATAGTACAGTAATCACATGCATTAATTTTCATTAAATGAGAAGGCTAGCATCCCAGGGGTTTCCACACCTCTTTTGTTTTCCTTCCTTTTTTACCCCCTCTATGAAGAGTTGTTACTTAATTTTTTTTCTTTTTTGTTTTGCAAATCAATCTTCTCTTTGGCTTAGTTCCTTAGGTGACCAGTGTTGGCAGGGACTTACTTTAGGGAACCAAATATGCAGAGATGTAAAGCCCAAGAAGCAAAGGTGACCCGGCTCTGGCTGCCTCTGTTGGAGGGAATGCTCCATCAGCCCTGGGTCAGAGCTCTTCCCGCTCTGCGGAAGCCTGCTCTCCATCTGCCTCCAGAACAAACAAACAGCCACAGGCCATGTAGTAGCTAACAACTCCAGCTCTGCACGGGAGTGACTCATGACACAGAGAATGTGAGTCATTCTGTACTCCTGGGAGTACACTCTCTCTTCCCACCCCACTCAACCCCCCAAGCTTTGAGGACTTTGAACTCCATTAAAGGATCTATAGAACGCAAGGGAGGAGTGACAGTGTGTATAAACTGTAGTGGGCACAGATGCTTCAAACAAATTGTAGGCATAATATATTTACATTTCAAGACAGGAGGAAAAAAAATAACGTGTGCTACTTTTAAATGAAGAATATTCAGCATATACCAACAATTTAAAGAATTCTAACGCGCATTACTGTCTCTAAATAAATACTACTTTCTGAAAGGAATGGTTGGGGCTGGGCATCTTTCTACTCTTAGGGAGATGGTTTAAAATTGATTTGCATTTCAGATTTTCTTTTTAATCACTGAACATACATCATGTCATCAGACCCATCCTATTAAATGCCAACCAAGGAGCAAGCTCATGAGATCCTGTTGCTACTGCTGTGTCTAAATGTCAAATGTAGGGCAGGTATAAAGAATGATTCTGATCACAATTTAGGGTCCAAATGATTACCTTTGTGTTCTTTTCCTATAATAGCCTTTCCCAGAGAGCTTACGGTTTGTCTGTTTGTTCCTAAATAAACCATATTCTTTTTCATACAGGAAAAAAATGGAGTTTTTATGATCTAAAGATGGAAACATATAGCCAATATATTATCAAAAGCAAATACAGTCTCTTTATATGTGTATATAAAACAAACAAACAAACAATGCAAAAGCCTTTCTGGACATTATTTCTACCAGAATCTGCCAAAGACAGAGAAAGAATAAGACGAGCACACAGAGTGTTTCTCAGAAGCCAAACCAAAAAGAAAAATGTTAAGAGAGATAAACATTATGTCATGTTTCTGAAACTTCCTGATCATCCTTAAAGTAGACCATCTGTCCCTGATGACGAAACTCACTGGATGAGACCTTGAGGAACGTAACTCTTTGTAAAATTTCTGAAACACTGAATTTGTTCCCCAGTATTCCAACTCTGTAGCAAATCTGTTACCCAGATGTAAATTTAGAAGCATCAGAGCTCTTGGCTCCCTGAAAGAAGAATTTCAATTTAGAAAAGGCATTATAGACTAACAAGAGAAGAATGCTCAAAACCTAAATTACCCCAAACAAACCAGGATGCAACATAAGGGAAACAACTAGAGAATTCAGCAATAAGGGAAGGTGAGTTCAAGCTGCTCTTACCACTGGGAGGAAAAGACTCTGACAGCCAACAAAAATGAAACTCAGCAACGCTCTCCAAATGCTAAGCACATGTACAATTTAGATGAACAATTCTAAGCATTTTCCTACGTGTCACTTAGCACATGAACAAGTTCAAATTTCACATTCACCAAAGGCATGTGCGTACGCGTTTGGGAGTGACTCTGCAGCCCCAGCCCTCCAGGAAGAGGCAGATAGGACTGGGATAAACAAAGTTGTTATGAAGAATCCTTAAGCAGAGTAAAAATGGGAGGAGTCATAAAGTTCAACAAGAAAAGCTTCCAGAAAGGACAGGTGAAATGGTGGACGACGTCAGGAAGTGGCGCTGACTTGGAAAAATCTAGCAGGAAATGTGTTAAGCCACAGACTCCAAGTACGGGCAAGAGGAGTGAGAAAACAAGTCCAGATTGGATTTAACAGCCAGAAGCAAAGACAGGAGATGAGGGGCCAGAAGACAGGATGAAAGAGAGGACAGCCTCCACCTTCCCAGCCTGGCTCTGGAGGGGCTGACCCTGCATGCCTCATGGGCTGCCCAGCCTCCGGAACTGCCCAATGGAGGCCCATGAGTCCCCGGGTCTGGGAGTCCTCAGAACCTCAGACAAGCTTCCTTCCAGGTGCTTCTTAAGCTGGAGCACCCCACTCAAGTTTCCAAGAAGGTTCTTTCCACGCCACATACAACAGCCTTCCCAGTGCACTTGAGCACAGTAGCTTGGGAATCAAAAGACTCACCAAAATGAATCTGACATATTCACAATAGGCCTAATAGCCATTGTATATGTGGCAATTATCCCATAAATAGGTCTTATAAATCACTACGTTGCAGTTACATCGCTAAACCAAGGTGGTAATTTTCCATTTCGTTAGATTTATCAGTCACCATAGCAGAGTATAATGGATACCATAGACCCATAACCAAGAATGAACAATTATTAACATTTTGCTTTGTTATTTTCTGATGTAGAATTTAAAGCAAGTTCCATGACCTTTTCCTCCTGAAGACCTCAGCAGCATCCTTTAAAGACTAAGGACAGTTTCCTATATAACCACCACCTCCTACTGCATCGACCCAAATCAATAGTCGTACCTGCAAATCTGACAGTCCTTGTTCCATGTTCAAATTTCCCCCACTATCCCCCAAGTGTATTTTAGGACTCATCTATTTAAAGCAGGATTCGATCAATGTGTTAATTGCACGTGTTACCTGTCTTAATGCTTTTTGACTCTAGCACGCTTCCTCCACATGTCCTGCCCCTGAGGTTTTGAAGCGGGTAGCAGAAGAGGTGAGCAGGGGGCCTGTGGAATGCCCACCTCGTGGATCTAATTAACTGGCCCTTAAGTCACGGCCCTTTGTTCCTAACCCCTCTGCTCCAACAGTTCTGGTGCAACGACTTCATTGTTGTAGCCGCATGCTTCCGAGCAAATTGCAGCAGGAGTCACGTGCTGTCCCACGACTCGTGATGTAAAGACGGAATGCTAGTTAAGGTGTGATAACCCGAGCTACACAGGTCCGGCAAAACCCTATCCTTGACACTCGAACCTCGGAATGCAATGCCCACCAGCAATCCTTCCTGTGCTTCACCCAGAATAAGCCCATGTGACTGGCAGCGATAACTGGTAACTCCCAAGAATTCATAGTCTTCCAGGCCCTCGGGTGCCAAGACGGAGTTGTATTTAAGAACAAACGAACGTAGTATCAGCTGCTCTTTGGTTTGATGGAAGGACGGAGGGCAGTAAGCAGCTAAGAGGACACAGAGGAGTAGAAATTTTAGGTGAAATGAAGAGGGGAAGAGACAAAATAAAGATAGGAATTTGGGGTCACTTTTTCTTTAAACTCGTAGCACAATCTATCATGGGACCTGAGAGTTTAGACTCTAAAATCAGGACACTGCAGCTCTCAGTGTGTGACTCTGCCCTGGGGTGTCTTAACATCACTGGACCCTCCTTCCTCAGAAGGAACTACTGATACTAAGGGCACGTCCCTAGGAGGGTTTCAGGGCAAATCAGCGAGCAAAAAATGTCTAGCACAGGGCCAGACCCACGGTAGGAGTGTGACAGACAGAGTTGCTACTATGGCTAAATTCTGTACTTAGCTAAGAAGTCATTTTCTTGTCTTATATTTTTCCATTGAACATTCACAGAAGACTTTCTGAGAAAGTCAAGGGTGAGGGAAAGCCATCAGAAGCAGTGATTGTATGGGGTCGGGAACACTGGTCCCAAATCCGCCAAGGATGGGGTCAGGGCGGAATGGGTAGAACAGCTAATATGGAAACTGTCCTTCCCCTCAATGCCACTGGGTTGGAGTCTGAGACGTAAGTTCCTGTGGTCTTCTTCACTTGTGGCCACAGTGCGGACAGGACTCAAGGGGTCGAGTGCTCTCTCTCCATCTCCAAGCTCCCTAGGGGATACAACCTGAACTCAGCAGGTTTAATGGTTTAATGGGTAGTTTATGGCATGAACTGACATCAGTGGACCTAGTAATTGGCCAAGTGAAGGGCAGTGAAACAGGACATCACGCAATGCTGCAGAGAAGTGCTGGTGTATCCCCTGTGGGACGCTCAGAGGGTCAGGCCCATGATGGAATGCCTTCCCCTTCTTCTGAATCATTCACTCTCCTCTGCCACACCTGGCTCATGGGAGCACGTCTCAGACAAGAAACCTCATGCTCCTTTGGGACATTCATAATATGGTATTTCAATAATCAAGGCACTCTGCATTCTGTAAAAGAGAAAACCAATGAATTCTACCACTTGCAATTTTACTCTGACAGGAATTAATGTGGAAGGTTTCCTATTTTATTGAGCCACCCACAAAAGGGAGTGGAGAAAGCCTCGAATTCCTCCAAGAGCTCGAATTCAAACAAAATAACCCAGATAAACATTTACGTTTCACCTCTACGATAGTTTTCCCAAGTTCCATTTTTTTAACTTATAGGGCAGCAGAATCTTATCAGGATGGCTGATCCCCGCCAGCTGGGGCATCAGCTACCAGGAAGAAGACGACACTCAACTCAGAAGACAGTTATCAGACACTCCACACTCAGTGACCATCCTGAGACCGGGGTGGGAGGGCTCCCGGGAGTTTCAGAAGGGGGCCACAGCACAAGACATTTCCCCAGGTCCTCCAACAAGCATGAAGGATACCTGTGGAGTAGGGAATGAGGTGAGGTGAAGCGGGGAGGCTCCGCCGGTGATCAGTCCCTCTTCCTACCCGTCTCCACTCATAGGTAGAATGGGAAGACACGCCGTCTTTCATCTCATCAACAGCTTATCAAACTAGTTCTTCAAAGGTGGCCTCCATTTCCAATGCCTTAACAGGGACTGCACGGAGGGGGAGAAAGCAGGAAACACCTCGCCGCTGGGAGCCCTGGGCCACTCTCATCATGAATGCTAGTGGGTATACACTATACCCTGAAAGGGCCTTAAAAAAATACCACCACCATGAGGGAATTCTCGTCAACTTTTAAATATAATTACTATCTACTTTGGTTTCTTCTAGGGCTTTGGGTCAGTCCACAAATTTCTAGAAGCCTTAAAAGCCTCTGCAATATATGAGAACACAGTCATTTGGCTTCCTGACATCCCTCCATCACCTAGGCACAGTACTGGGTTCACAGAAGGGGCTCAAATATTTCTTGCTGGGTTGAACAGAAATGGTCACAAACCAGTTAAGTACTCTACCATAACTTTCATTAGTTGAATACTTAATATGTGCCACTAGTCTCTTCACGTGTGTTATTTCAGTGAGTTCTCAAAACGAACAAATGAGGTAGCTTTTATCCTCATTTAAACATAAGAAAAATGCATACCACTGAGGTTTCACATGGGTAGAAAGTGCTGGAGCTGAGATGTAAATGCAGGTCCATCTGGCTCCATACTCCAAACTCCGAACAGCAGGAAGAGGAAAGAGAGAGAAAAGGAAAAAGTGGGGAAATGTCAATCTGCCTTCAAGAGATTTATAATCTCACCAGAAAAACAAGACACACTCCTATAAAATAACTGGAACACAGAACATAACATAATGACCTAAAACAGGCACTAGGTTCAGTTAGCAAGTGCTTCTAGAGGTCAAAGTTGGTGTCGATCAACATTCACAGGATGGTCAGAGAAGCAGTGAGGTTTAAGGTGAGGCTTTGAAGACTGTCATACTTCTAAGAGATGTTAGTATAAGGAGAGGGCTTTGGGTTCAATGAGAGGGGGATGGTAGAACCACATCAGCAGACATGGCAGCTAGCATTGTTCAGGGCTAACACGTCCTGGGTGTTGAGCAGCAGTAGGAAGTTACAGGACGTGAGCGAAAGAAGTAGTGAATGAAGGAGTCGCAAAGCTCAGTGGATCTTAAAGGAAAAGATGAAGTGTGTAGATTCAGGCAGGAAGAACAACAGCATGGTGAAAACGGATTTCCAGGATGGCTTGTCAGGTAGTGGTGGGCAGGATTCACTCCAGGCAGGGGCCCAGACGTAGAGAAGGCACCTTCCAGGCTTTCAGTCCCTGGAGGGATTGAGGAAAAAACAGAGTATCTTCCTTCCCTTAGCAAGGCCAAGTAGGTTTGGACAGTTCCATGGAGAAGGCAAAGATATTTGCCATGGTTAGGACCAGAGTTAGATATGGGTAAATATTTGCTTTGCCTCAGCTGGAGAAGATGGATTTTTAATAAAGAGACAGCATGACTCATGTCACAGAGTGTACCAACAATTCAGGAAAAAGGCACTTCAGAAAATGCCAGAATGGCAGGCAGGGTCTCTTGATGTGCTCTTAGGAATGTTCTCCTCTGTCTCTGTCTCTCTCTCTGTCTCTCTTTCTCTTTCTCTCTCTCTCTCTCACACACACACACACACACACACACACACACACACACACAATTTTCTCCTCCTAGAGGCACTGACACTTCTCTACCCTGTGGAGTCACTATGGACCTGACAGGATCTCCTGAGGACACCTTGAATCTGGCTCCCATAGTCATTCCAGAGCCCTTGGAGATCCTCCTCCCCAGAAAGCAGTGCAATGTGATTTGGTTGTGATTAGAGAATGCTAAAGGCCAACAATACTGTGCTCTATGACACCTTCAGAATGAAACTCACCACGGTATCTGCAAAGAGCAGAATTCTAAGATGGCCCCATCATCTCCATCCCCTGGTATCTTGCCCTATGTAATACCCTACCCTCAGGCATGAGCAGGACCTGAACTTGCTTCTAACCAATGGAATATGGCAAAATAATGATATCTAGGGACTCTTTCCTGCTGGCTTTGAAGAAGTAAGATGCTACAAGATGGCCAGATGGCATTAGCCACAAGTGGAGTCCAGCTGACAGTCAGCAAGCAAATGAACACCTCAGTCCAACACCGATAAGGAGGTGAATTCTGCCAGCAACCAAAGTGAGCTTACAAGTGAATCCTTGTCTAAGCCTCCAGATGAGAACACAGCCTGGCCAACATCTTGATTGTAGCCTTGTGAGACTATGAGCAAAAGACCCAGCTGAGCTGTGGTGGGAGTTCTCACCTGCAGTAATGGTGAGATAATAGATATGCATTATTTTAAGCCACTATGTTTGTGGTAACTTGTTACACAGTGAAAGAAAGCTAATATAGCCTTCATTTTCTATCTTTCCAGAGGAAACCCTATAAACTCATGGTAGTACAGGGAGTCAGAGAGCTTTCCAAAACAAGGTGTAGGAAAGGAGCATGACCTGGAGTTAAACCTGAGGATATGGAGTCCAAAGAGTGTCGAAGACTGCTGGCTATGTAACCTTGGTCAAGTCATTACCATCTCCCACCTCTAATGAGTAGAATTAGATGAGAGATTCCTTCCAACCCTAATAGATTCTGATTTATAAAACTGATGAATGAACAACTTAATGTCTGTTGAGCATCTACTGATGTGGATCCCAAACTATTGCACTCTGTCTCATTTGGACATCAGAAAACATCATACTCACTTTATTATTACAGTCTCTTGGAGAAATAAGTAAATTGAGATTCAGAGAAGTTTAATAATTTGCACAAGGCCACACGGCTTGAAAGTGGTGGAGCAGGGAATCGGTCTTACGATCTTTTCACTGCATTGTGCTGGACCAGTGCCCAGGAGAAAGTCTACTCAACTATTTAACTAGAAGCAATCAGGGAAACAGAGGAGCAGAGAAACCTCGGGAAGGGACCTGGAGTTGTAATAATCAAGTGGAGAGCCATGTAAGTGGTAATTCAATCTGACAGCTAAGACTGAATAGATTCCAAGTGATGGCTTTGAAAAAGTTAAATCACCAGGAAAGTTCATCAGAGGTCATTTTAGAGTGGAGAGAAGGGAGAAATTAGGATTTTAGGAGAATATTTTCCACCACACATGAAACACTGATTGCTCTAAATGGCTTTCTGTGGCCCAGACATCTCTCCTCAACCCCAGACCTATCTCTGCAGCCCTCCTCATGGTCCCAATTTCCAACTCAGCATGTCCCCAAACCAAAGTCATCCTTAGACCCAAAGTCACCTATCTAAGTCCCCTACTCTGGTTAATAATTTATGATTTACTCATATGGCTTTCATTGCCAGCAATTCCGTTACTTCTTGTAGCCACCCAGACCTATGACCTATGGCCTATGGATTTCATTTCTTAGATGTCCTGAATCATTGTGCACCTTATCACTGTAAGTCAGATGTCCATCACCTCTCTGCTGGGCTATTTCAATAGGCCCCTAACTTATTTCCCTCTCCTCCAGCCCATCCCTCCATCCTTTGCTTACACAAATCCATCGTCCACATTACTTCCAATGTGAACGTTCAAAAATGCAAGTCACCATATTTAAAGACTCTCTAGCACTAACTGGATGCATTTCAAATTCCTTGATATGACATGCAAGACACTTCTTTTCTGGCTTCTGTCTCCTTGTACAACCCCATCTCTTACCACACTTCCTCTTGTCCATTTAACATTATTCTTACCTTATCTATATTCTACCCCATTGCCTGGGTTATTCCCTGCAATGTCTATGTTTTGTCTACATACTCAACATTTCAAGGCTCAACTCAAGTGTCTTATCCTCTATGAAGCTTTTGGTGACTCTTCCCAGAACACCCATGTTGCACATCTCCAGGATATCACTTACATTGTATCAAAGGGTCACCATTCCCATAGCAATTCACATACATGATCCCTCTGGAGGTGTGCAATAGAGCAGCACCACACGCCATCCTAAGTGATCTTGGTCACTCTCCCACTATGACTACAATCTGATAACATAATTGTCTCCATCAGACATTAAGCTTAGCTCTTTAACTGTAAAGCCCATGCTGTATTCATTTTTGAATTCCTAATGCCCATCACAGTGCCCTACATACTGTTAAGTTCTCAATAAGTCTCAGCCAAGTAACTGACTGAGTGAACAGTTGGATGAAGTCATCAAAAATCAACAAGTGACTCTGAGAAACAAACTGAGGGTTTCAGAGGGGAGGGGGTGGTGGGTTGGGTGAGCCTGGTGGTGGGTATTAAGGAGGGCATGTATTGCATGGAGCACTGGGTATGGTGCATAAACAATGAATTTTGGAACACTGAAATAAAATAAAATAAAATAAACTTTTTTAAAAAAGTCAGCAAGTGAAAGGGCAAGAACCTAAACTAAATATTCAGATTCAGAATCCAAAAGAAAGGACAAGTTTCTTGAGCCAGTTTAGATTGGGCCCTTCTGACTACACACCCCAAAAGAACAATGCCAGCTAAGTGACTGGAAAGCCATAAGTCTGAGGATACTGATGTAGAAAAATATAGCCAGTTCTTTCCAATTGTTTTTGGTAAAAATACAGGATGTTTTTGCTCTTGGTAAAAATCTCAGTGAGACTTATTCCAGCCCCATGGAATGGATTTTTGTTTGTTTGTTTGTTTTTTCTTTTTTGGTCAACTTAGAAGAAATTTATCTATTTCAGCAGAGTCAAAAAAATGTCTATGGAAGGTAAAATTGTGTCCTAGTAGCTTTCTGAGGCAACGTTGGTAATTACTTAGTTGCAGCTAAAATATCCAAGTCTAGGACTGTAGGAAAACTTAATTGTATTTACATATTAAGAATTTAGGGTTCCTATCCCATTGTTTCTTCCTGCTGAAGAGCTGAGTGCTCAGTTTTATTTTTTTTTTAATTTTTAATTTTTAAAATTTTTCAGTGTACCAGAATCTATTGTTTATGTACCACACCCAGTGCTCCATGCAATACATGCCCTCCATAATACCCACCACCAGGCTCACCCACCTTCCCACCCCCCACCCCTTCAAAACCCTCAGATTGTTCTTCAGAGTCCACAGTCTCTCACGGTTCTTCTTCCCCTCCAATTTCCCTCAACTCCCTTCTCCTCTCCATCTCCCCATGTCCTCCATGTTATTCCTTATGCTCCACAAATAAGTGAAACCATTTGATAGTTGACTCTCTCTGCTTGACTTATTTCACTCAGCATAATCTCTTCTAGTCCTGTCCATGTTGATACAAAAGTTGGGTATTCATCCTTTCTGATGGAGGCATAATACTCCATAGTGTATATGAACCACATCTTCCTTATCCATTCGTCTGTTGAAGGGCATCTTGGTTCTTTCCACAGTTTGGCGACCGTGGCCATTGCTGCTATGAACATTGGGGTACAGATGGCCCTTCTTTTCACTACATCTGTATCTTTGGGGTAAATACCCAGTAGAGCAATTGAGTACACAGTTTTAGACTGCAGGAGAGTCTGAGATGCTCCAGGGAATGAATGAATGAATGAATGAATGAATGAATGAATGAATGAATTTATCTATTTTTCTTTTTTTCTTCTATCTATCTATCTATCTATCTATCCATCCATCCATCCCTAATCTCTCCAGGGAATTTTAACTCAGCTACATAAACAACAGCACAGACATGTACATACTGGGAAACTGATTATAGACTTTCTAGCTTTAACTAGTTGTTTACAAGTTGTTTACTAGTTGTTTATGGGCTGTGTGTATGTGTGAGTGTGTGTTTACTCCGAAGTCCCAGAACTAGTGTGGTGTAGAAATTCTTCCGTAATCTGCTCTGGTTCAGAGTAGACCTACTGTCTGGGAAGAGTAGCTTCATAATGGCACAGTATGTACAGCTTCTCCTTAGTTTCAGAACCTAAAACTAAGCTTCTCCAAAGCCACAGTTGCCAGACTCATTGTGAACATAAGCAGAGTTCACTGAATAACCCCAGTCTGGGACACTGGGAAAAAAGAGAAAAAGAAGACATGGCATTTAGTCTCAAGGAGCTTACCTTAAATATTGGTAAACTGTTCCCCCACTTTATTCTGACATATCTCTACTATTCCAAATTCTCTAGAATGGAGACTTGGAATCTTCAGAAATAGCCTAAGGGCCAGCCTCACTGGTCAGTGTGTATCTGAGAAGTATACATGAGTCTGAGTTTCTGGAGTCAAAAGTTTTCAGCCCAGGAGCATCTCCATATAGGAAAATTCCATAAAGGAAATCTCCATTAAGGAAACTATTACACTGCATACAGGGTATGCCCTTTCCCCAGAAATCTGTAAGTCAGAAGGAACTCTCAGAAACCCCCAAAGCCCTGTTATATCTCTGAGTAAAAGCTGACAATGCCAATCCAACCACACCAACAAATACTTGACATGGCCATTCAGGCTAATGTACTTGGGTATTTGGGGAGAGGTCACAATAATTATGCTTTTAAATACAAATGAAACTAATTTACAGATATGGCCAGTAGCTTTGGGTACAGGGTAAAGAGCAGTGTATATTGAAACAAAATGTTGTTCAAGTATCTGAGACCCATCAGACTTAGTTGAACCAATTAAACCTGATAGATACTATTATCTGAGAAGAGGTTGAGTTTTTGGGTATGTGAGCTGAAGTGTGGATGAATGCAATAGGATCCAAGGTGGATATAAAGACAATACTCCAAAAAGGCACCACAATTTCCCATTAAAGCAATGATCCCTGTATGTTCCATAGGTATAATGGCAAATGTTGACTGTACTAGTGACAAACACCACACTGGGAAGTTTCACTCAGCCGCAGTCCCATTTGCCAGAACACATTTTTTAAAAAATCTCTGAGCTCATAAACTCTTATATAGTGCATGGTTATCAGAAAGATCCTGATATACTGCAAAGTGTTCAGAGCTTAAAGATGGAAAGAGCAGGATTCTAACTTGGTTCTGACACTAATTGGCTAGGAAAACTTTGGCAAGTCATTTCAATTCTCTAGGTCTCATACTTTCTTATCTGTGGGCAAAAATTTTTGCCTAAGACCCTCTCAGTTTTAATTTGGTTACTAGCTGATTCCACCCCCCACATACTCTGTACCAATTATCTCTCACATCAATAAGGCAAGCCAAAAGGCTGAATCTTATTGTTCCAGACAGCAAAGAGCAGTATGGAGAGGTTAAGAGCTCACCAATATTTAAGGTAAGTTCCTTGAGGGTAAAGACCATGTCTCTTTTTTTTTTTTAAGATTTAACTTATTTATTTGAGAGAGAGAGAAAGCATGAGAGGTGAGAGGTCAGTGGGAGAAGGAGACTCCCTGGTGAACAGGGAGTCCGATGTGGGACTCGATCCCGGGACTCCAGGATCATGACCTGAGCCAAAGGCAGTTGCTTAGCCAACTGAGCCACCCAGGCACCCAAGGTAAAGACCATGTCTTAATCATCTTTCTACCAAATGCCCTGCACAATGCCCCATGCATTCTAGAAGTCTGCAAAAGTCACCACATAGAAGGACAATTCCTAGTTAGAATGGTGGCTGGAAAGGGGTTGCTCAGGTGAGGACTACATTCCCCAGGCTCCCTTGCATCTAGGTGGGGCCATATGACTAGTCTTCCCCAACTGAATATGAACTCTAGTGATTTGTGTCCCTCCCAAGAAAAGTGGAAATACCTTCTCCTTCTTCAAATACCTTGTAGAAACTCTATGCTAAAGACGCCAAAATTCCTGGGTCCTTGAGTGCCCATGTGGATTAGAATACCCCATTACTCACTTGTACCAAACTGTTTCAAAAGTGAGAAGCAAACTTCCATTATGTTAAGCCATTGAAGTTTAGGGGCTGATTTGTTATGACAGTTGTTTTTAGTTTAATGAGTACACAGAGAGTAATAACTGCTCAAATGTCAAAGCACATTAGATTTGCAAGAGATAGGATGAGGGAAAGAGAGAGACAGAGAGACAGGGAGAGAAGGGAAGAAGAGGGGAGTGGGGAGAAGAAAGGAGGAGAAAAAGGAGAGGAAAAGGAAAGAGAAAGGGCTGGTTTTGTTTTGAATGAAATGCATTTCATTTGGAAGATTGAAAGGTCAAGCTTGTAGGACTCAGACTGCAGAATTTTTACAATAAGCCTAGAACAGAGAAGTACCTAGGACATTATGTAAGCATGACATAAGCAGTTTCCTCTGCACAGAAAGGGCTGGGGCTTGAACTAAGAAAAGTGTTGCACAGAAGAGCATTAGAATTGGGTCAATATCCCTAGTAGCTTGGGTCCAGTCCCATTCCCAGCTGAAACTGTGTTGGGAGAGGAGCCTGATAGGACATTAGAAACACCAAATAGGTTAAGAGGAATCTGTGACCCTCGGGGCTTGTGCCCACCATCAGACTGAAACCCTGGACGATTTGGAACACTTTGTATCATGCTCTGAGCCAACACAATGTCCTTGCATGTTGAAGTAAAGAGGGCCTAAGTATGTTCACTGACTCTTCCCCGTTAAGTGTAAGGAAAAGCAGCCAAGAGGCTGAGAGGGTCAATGTGCTGCGGAGATCTGGGGCAGGCTAAGAAGGAGACACGAACCCATGACTGGAGTTGCAGTAGGACTCTGGGCAGCAGCAGCAAATATTGGTGAACGGCAGCAGGGGACAGCCCCAGTAAGTGCATTGGCCCCAGCTGTGAGGACCACTGCAGGATGAGCCAGAACAGAGGATTCTGACCACACAACCCCTGTGAAGGCCAGCGGCACACATTTACCCTGACTTCCCAGGGGAAAAGAAAATACAAAGGACTGGAGCATGATCTGTTTGTTTCTTTGTTTTTAAAGATTTATTTACTTATTTTAGAGACAGAAATTGAGTGAGGGGCAGAATGAGAGGGGGAGACAGAATTCCAAGCAGATGCCCCACTGAGTGGAGATCCCTATGTAGGGTCTAATCCCAAGACTTTGAGATCATGACCCAAGCCGAAATCAAGAGTCAGATGCTTAACCAACTGAGCCACCCAGGCACCCCTGGAGTATGATCTTCAACAGACTGAATTTAGATCAAGAGTCTCACCTGAAAAAGTCTAGTCTTAAGCTCAACAATCCTCAAAGGGGAAAATGTTCCCCTCCATCAGTGGAAAGGAGGGCTCATGAGGAAATTTAATTCAGCTACAGAAAAATGAATTTTCTACACATCCTAATTACAGTGTATAACTTTTATGCCCATAAAGTATATGTAATATCTTTCTAGAGAGAACATAAACCTAGTCGAAAAGCCAAGGTTATTGCCTTATTCTGCAGTCCAGAAGAAGAAACTTGAAGAACTGTCCTCCTCTCCATGACCAGAACTGACCTCATTGTGCCCCAAATCTGTCTCCAGACTCCAGGGCACGGAATCTTCTTGATTTCCTGCTGGAGCAGGAAGGCCAGGGTCGAACCCAGGACCCAGGGCTAATGTCTACACCTGAGGCCAGAAATGGTCAAGCAGACAGACCTGTGAGGGTGACCAGCAGTCCCACTTGACCTGGGACAAAGTGGGTGGGGATGTAGTTCCTGAAACACAGGACTTTCTGTTAAAACCAGGAGACTCCCAGGCAAACTGGGCAAGTTGGTCACTCTATATCCTTCCTCCCCAAAAGGCCAGGCCAGGTGGAGGGAGGCGCAGAGGCCCTCCTGCTGGCTGGAGCGTGGTTGGCTTAGGGGATTTTACAGCAGAGTCTCGGAACCCTTCTTCTAAGTGTGGAGTTACATAACAAAATGAAGATGGATATGATTCATCATCACCGCAAGTGAAAGAACATACACACACCTAAATATAATTTACAAGTGGCTCCTCTTGATGGTATTGCACAACCAAATTAGCTCCTTTAAAAAAAAAAAAAAAAAAACCACCCACTTTAAAGCACAACAGATGATCTGTGCTTATGCTCAAAACCATACAAGTTAGCTCCGGTGGCAGAAATGGCTGCGACGAACAGGACAGAATCTGGATTCGGTTCTGAGAGAATTTTATCTTGTTACCATATAGCACACACGTCCTGGGCAACATCCGAGAAGAAAGTCCTGACCCGACTCCCTGTCAAACGCCAGGCCTTCACACGCACACGCACATGCAAGCACGTTTGGTACATCTGATTCCCTCCAATGCCAGGGAGACACGGATAATGACTAACAGGAGGAGGGTTTGCAAAAGCTCGCATCTGGAATGGTGGAGATCTTGACTGTGCTTCAGAATGATTGATTCCTCCCAGGAGAAGCCGAGGCTCATGGAAGAAGGCTGTAATGCTCAATGGTACTGAAGTTTCAAGCAAGCGTCCAGAACTGGGGGGAAGGGGGGCAGGAGTGGGGGGAGTTGGGGGGTGCTGGCGCTTCAAGCTCCCCGAGCGCTGCCCTGCTGAGTTTATTTTGGAAGTCTGTTTTGAATTTACAGCACTGCCTCTTTAGGAGGGTATTTTAAGATGCTCTGCCAACCCGCAAGGGCTCCAAGTAGCTTTTGTTTCTGTACTCACACAGATGAGGAGCTAAACTAATTGAGAGAGTGACCCAAATTTGTGAGCATCACAAAGTACCACAATTGGCCTGAATTTCCCGAACTCTTCGCGTGTATCTGTGTTCATGTCCATTTGGAAGTCGCTCTTGGAACCCTTGCAAAAATCTCCTCACTCACATATAATCAGTAAATAAACCATCGGTTCCGCTCCTAAGTGGTAGTGTTCCAAGGTCCCAGGAAGAAAAATTTCAAGGGCTAAACTCTTCCAGGGGCTTTTGTTACTATAAACACAGCTTAGCACAACAATTACTGTTTTCTTTCTTTGTGCCATGACGGCACAGTGCAGCTTGTGCTCAGATAGCGTCCTTTAATTGACATAATTTGGGTGTCCTAGTGTCGATCTACCCAAGGTTGTAAGAGGAGATTCGCTTTACAGCCATGGAATGTTTTCATTTTTATCCCTCCAAGTACAGTTTTCTAGCCAAGAGCATTTCAAATCGTTGTCAGAATTCACTGAGGAAAATAAAAGGGGAGAAACTGCCCCCACCCCACCCCTGCCCTTCTGCCCCCTCAACCCCCACCCCAGACACACACACAGAAAAGGGAGGAAGGCATTTAAGGTAATTATAGAAACGTAAGTCCTCATGGGGGGGGGGCGGTCAGAATTTTCATTTCAAATGGGCATTTTCCATTTAGTTTATACGTATGTCTCTTTCCTCCCTTTCCTTAGTCCCAGCTTTCAAACCCCTTCATGATTAATAGATATGCCAGGAAGCTTCTTATTCTCTCTCTGGGAATTATGCTCCTAACAAAGAGTAATTTGTGCAAAAAAGCCAGTTGCTGGGAGAGGGTGGGCAAGCGGAGCTCAGGAGTGTGTGAAGAGGAGCAGCGAGGCAGGCGGAGCAGGAGGCATGTGGGTGGCCTGCCAAGCGCAGCAGGTGGTGGGGACAGAAGGCTTCAGATGGACACATCCAGGTCCGGGCTGCTGGCTCATACTTACCTGCACTGCGCCAGGCTGCGCGCCACCAAGCCAGAGTTTGCCGAGTCTCATCTCCAGGATGGCTCAGCTGCCATCCAAACCCAGAGCTCTTCACCCCGCCTCTCTATAGTTGTCCCCCCCCCCCAACTTAGGCACAATACCAATAGGGATTTGGGAATGGCAGGTCATTCCACCGGACTGGGAGCAGAAAAGACAGACTGAATCAAACACTGAATGAAAGCTTAGAGAGAAAAGTGAGAAAGAGAAAAAAGAGAGAGAGAGAGAGAAAAAAAAAAAGCAGAATCTAGAGGTTAGCTATTCCAAGTGTGGTCCACTGACCAGCATGGCCTTAATATCTTCTGGGAGCTCATGAGAAATGCATCATCTCAAACCTCAACCCAGATCTGCAAAAAAGGGATATGCAGCTGAGATTCCTAAGTGATTCATATGCAGAAGCAAGTTTGAGAAGTGCTGACCTGAGAGATCACAGGCAAGCTTTTAACAATTACCAACAGCTCATCCTCTGGTTTGGAGTTAGGCACACACCTCAGGACGCTTTTAAAAGCCATGATTTGAATGGGCTTCCAGAGTTGAGAACCATAGTACGCAACAGAACAATGGTTCTCAAAGTGTGGTCACCAGGCCAGCCTGCATCAGCATCAGCTGGGGAACGTGTTAGAAATGCAGATTCTTGGACCCCTACTGAATCAGAAGTTCTGGGGTGAGGGGCAGCAATCCACGTTTTAACAAGCTTTCCAAACATTTATCCAGAAGAGCTGTAGAAATAGAATAAGGGCTGCAAATACATGCAATTCTACTACTCAGAAACCCCCAGAAATATTCATTTACCTGTGGTGGGAAGTCCAGACTTTTCAACTGACATTCCAGGTTCTCCATGAATTAATCCTACATACCTTCTGAAATGAATCCTTCATAATTCCCTTAATAAATGCAGCTAACATGAGTGGATTGGACTGTAGGGTCCCTTCTAGCTATAAAAGAGTGACTCCATGCTTCCAAAGCTCTAACTTCCTCCAAGTTCATTGTCTCTCTGAATATAGTACCCTAGGCGCTCAACCTCTTTGCCTACTCAGGTCTCTTTTCCTTTGTGTATTCCCAGGTCAGATCCTGCTCACTCTTTAAGGCTATTTATAAATGCTATCTCATCCACTAATTGGCACTCCCGGCCAGAATGAACCTCTCTCCCCACATTTCTCCTATCATTTGCTCACTGCATTCATTTCCCTGTATTCTATCATTTGCCTGATGCTTTGGCTGTCAGCCATATTTACTGTTCCTTGAAACAGAACAGTCTTTTATTCTTCCCTTAACTACTCCCAGCTTCTAGCACTGCCCTCTGCACATAGGAAGTAGCACATAAATACTGACTGCATTGAAATGAATGGGTTTGAGGGCTCTCCAGAGAATTTGGATTGTAAGAGGAATCATGACTGCTTTTTTTTTTTAAAAATACAGTAAGCAATCCCAGAATTCCAAACCAGCCAACGAGAGCACAGACATCATGAGTCTAATAAAGGTGACTCTGTTCTAAAAATTTGGTTTCGAAATAAGTCTAAGTCACATCTTCAAAAATCCAGAAAAAGAAATGATATCAAATTTTATACTAGTTGGCACATATTAGTCATTCAGTAATTATTTTGTTAGATGAATTTTTAGATGAATATTGATAGAAAGTTTTTTGAACAAGAGCTCAAGAAAATTAAAAATATCTTCGTATGTGTGTGTATGTGTGTGTATATATGGAATCCTTTATTGAAATGGAATTTGGCTTAACCCTCTGCCAGACACATTACAAACTTTATTTCATAATCTTCAAAACCCTAAGAAAGAGATATTTTTATTCCCCCTTCTGTGGGTAAACTCAGGCTCCAAAAGGTTAAGTAAGGCATTGAGAGCTAGAGAGAAGGCAGAGTAAGGACCCGCACTCAGAACTTGCCAATTCCAGAATGGTTCTGCTCTCCAGTATATAAAGATGCTTGGTGTTTTAAAGATTTCAAATGACTTATTTCTCCTCTGTTAACTTTGTAGACTTGGTGTCCATTTCTCCTTTTTATGTTTGTCATTAACTACATGCTTCTGAATGATGAAGCAACCAACAGAACTTTGTGGGAAGGATTCTTCATGAGCCCTTTCAGTGAGGAGATTAAAGTAGGGAAGAAAAAGAGGTTGAGAATGAGAAAGGAGCAGAGCCTCTGTTCTCAGTGGAGTGGGATATACTGCATTCATGTCTCGGCTATGCCTCTAAGAATTTAAGCTGGATTTCAATTGCATCTGGTGAAGAAGGACCTCACACGCACAGGCACTGCAACCTACCACAACAGGCCAAGGGCAAAGGGTAAAAGGGTTCATGGTGGTCCTTTGCAGGTGCTGCCAACAGTGTGCTGAAGAAATCTGCAAAAAGTGATTTTTCCCTCCTACCTCCCTTTATCAACAGCACTACCAGCTCATACAAAGTGCTACCTCATATCCTCAGGCCCTGGGACTTGTGTTTTCAGATCGTTTCCCTACAGAATCTGACTCTCTGCCTCTTTCCTTTAAAAATGACCCTCTTCTCAGAGACCTGACTAACTGTAATATGATATCCTAGATGGGATCCTTGAACAGAAAAAGGACAATGGGGGAAACTAAGGAAACAGGATGGAATATGGAATTTAGTTAATACTAATGTATCAGTATTGGCTCATTAGTTGTGACAAATGTGCCATACTAATATAAGATACTAACAAAAGGGGAAAGTGGGTGCTGGGTATACAGAAACTGTAATTTTGCAACTTCTCTGTAAACTGAAAACTATTTTAAAATAAAAGGTTTGGGGCGTCAAAAAAAAAAATGACCCTCTTCTCAATCTCCTACCTTTATCCAGGACTGCCAATTTGTAGCTGAATGATAATGTCACTTTATACTAAGGAGTGAATGACTGATAGACATTCCCTATCAGGGAATGCATCGGGGGGGGGGGGGGGGAGGACACAGGATCTTAAATGAGTTTTCAATTGATTAAACATGTAGAATTAGTTTGAAAGGTGTCCAGAAGTGTGTGTGTGTGTGTGTGTGTGTGTGTGTGTGTTTATTGAGAGTGGGGTTGGATTTCCTTGGATTTTTTTTCTTTTTTAATCCTTATTTTCCAGGGCAGAAAATTAATGGCCACCACTTTGTACAATGTAGGAGACCCTTGACCTGACCTAGTTCTCTGTGGTGGACAGGGCTTAAAAGTATGACTTTGATTCTGATTCTTTCTGGTTTATCTGAGAACAAAACTCATCCATATGTAAACTGAACTCAGAGAGGCTGAGGTCAAAGTCAAGCACAACAGAAAAACAGAGAAGAACCAGGGATGTTTAGGAGAGAAGAGCTCAGTGCCACAAAGGAGAGATGAAAATGAGTTCTGGAGTCAACACCACCACAAACAGAAGTTGTCATGGAAACCCCCGTTGGAAAGCGGGCGGTTGGATTCTGGAAACTGGATGAAGCAAGACTTGATGGCAAGAGAGAGGGGGAAAGGCTGAAGCCCCCCGATGGAGACAGATACTTCAGAGGAATGGAGTCATCATACCATGCGTGTGCCCGTGAGCGTGCCCATCCCTGTTAGAGGGCTAGGGCTGACAGATCTGTCCAGCCAGGTCTATGATTAAATGTGTTAGAATCTTCCTTTTATGGCATTGCGGTACTCATGACTCATCCTGCAGAACAATGTGATAGGTGGGTGGAATCTCTTTTAAAAGATTTCCAAGAAGAATAGGTAGTGTGTCCACATCTAATTTCTAGCCAAAATTCTTTCTCCACTCAGACATTAAGAATAGAGGCAGGTAAGACAACTGTTGCCGTGATTTTTTTGTATGAAGTACTCCCTTATGAATATGGACATGAGGATCGTGCAGGCACACCAGAGACTGACGCCCCTGTTTTCTGGCTGAAACACACTCTGAAATTATATGATTACACGGACTTATAACATTGGCACTCATAACGCACATGGATTGGTTTTCCATAAATTACCTCTTAAAGAAGAGTCTGTAGTACTAAATGTACACATGTGGTTACAAAAATTTTCCAGAGAGGAAAAGCAGACAGTGTGCCAGAGAAAAGAAAGAACGCTTTCAGCAGCACATAGAAACTATAGAGGGCTAATTCAAAAGCACAGTATAATCATATGTTCTGTTACCTGGATATGGAATAAGAGATTCTTTGGGAACAGCAAGTAGTATCCATGAAAAAAATGGTACAACAAGTTACCCTAATGTAATAGATAGGGGGAAAAGGGCAGGGGACTTGAGAAATACGAAGATGTCATGAGTAGTTCTGACCAGACTAACTGGTCTATGCTTCTATGTTAAAAAATATAACGTCTCTTCATTATGATACTTGAGACTTCCTTTTGTATTTGTGAGTTATGCCCCAACTTGAAGTTGGATACAATAAGGATTTGAAGTAGAATGACAGGGATAGAAAAATGTCATACTTCTAAGCGTTTAATACATAATTTGCTTCAGACTAAAATCACTACAGGCATGGGGCGCCTGGGTGGCTCAGTGCGTTAAGCCTCTGCCTTCGGCTCGGGTCATGATCTCAGGGTCCTCAGATCGAGCCCCACGTCGGGCTCTCTGCTCAGCGGGGAGCCTGCTTTCCCCTCTCTCTCTGCCTGCCTCTCTGCCTACTTGTGATCTCTTTCTCTATGTCAAATAAATAAATAAAATCTTTTAAAAAAATAAAATAAAATCACGACAGGCTCAACTAAGAAACACGCTGGGTCTTCACAACTAGATAAGCAGTGGAAGGAAGGAAACAAAACAAGGATGTGGTAGGACCCAGGCCATGGAAGTAGACTTGGCTGTATAATTTGTCACCTGGAGGGCTGGGGTAAGAAGTCAATGGTTAACCAACATTGGCTGGAGCCAAAACGTGAATAAAGAATGAAGGCAGAAGTTTCCAGGCCGAAACAAACATCAAAGTCGGGTGTTTGGCAGCCCTGGGGTTCCCAAGAGGTTGTCTGGTTTGGAGCACAAGTCCAAGAGGTAGAGTAGATAAGAGGCCACAGTGAGTTCCTTGAGATGATCATCCAGCAAAGTTTAGGAAAGGTACCAAGGTCTTAGCCAAGGGGGCTGGGATCTACAGCAGGGTTGTATTTTCTTATAGAAGATTCAGAATATAGTTCAGTATCTGACACAGGAGTGGAATCCTATGGACACATGCAACTGTGGGTAGAACAGAAAGGTTTATCTCAGTGAGCTGGAATCTGTGGCTTGGCTTAAACTCATTTCCGAATCATCGGCTGCTTGATCTGCATTCACCGAAGTTTGATCAAAAAAAGAGAAACTACTCCACATATTTCTGGAAGAAAAGTTTCCATGCAGGGTGTGAAGGGCTTGCAAAACCCTTGGGAGGTGAGGGGAACAAAGGTCAGTGAAAACAGCTTCTAGAATTTAGGGAAGAACGACGTGCAGGAGTTGTGGGAACTCTAGTCAGTGATTTCAAATGCCTGCAACAGCGTAACAGGTGACCGCAGAAGGCCTCCTGGAAGTCATGGTCAAGGCCTTCGAAGCTGCCTGCTGTTGCCACAGGAAAAACGTTGATGTCAACTTCTTCCCAACTTCTAAATCTCACTTGCAATTTTCCCTTTGGTACAATCTAAGCTGAAAAAGCTTCTAGGAAATATAGTTTCCATATTTTATAGGCCATGCGTTTCTGGGAGAACACAGAAGGGGGAAAGAGGTGATCCAGCACAAGGTCTAAACACTAGTAATATCCCATTGGCTGGTGGAGATGTGATCCTGAAATGAGTTGGTAAGACTGACCCAGAAACTTGGTAAGGCTGAGTCCGGGTGAGACTAATGCTGGGAAGCAAAGTCCAGTAGACTCCACAGACATAGCAAGATGGAAGGATGCCTTGATGAGTGTGTGTGACCACATAGGGAAAGACAGTGACATGCCACATGGGAGAACACGGCAATTGCAATGTGATGACCTCCAAAAGTGACACAAGCCACGTTCTGTTTGGAACTTTCATTGAAGGGGGTGACAGGGTGGCTCAGTTGGTTAAGCATCCAACTCTTAATTTCAGCTCAGGTCGTGATCTCAGGGTCATGAGATCAAGCCCTGCATGGGGCTCTGAGCACAGCACAGAATTCACTTGAGACTCTCTCTATTCATCTTCCTTTCCCTCTTTCCCTCTCTCAAATAAATAATTTTTTTTTTTTTTTTTTTTTTTTTTTTGTTAAAGAACTTCCATTGGAGTGTGGAGCATAAATGGGAGACAGAAAACACAACTGACAGGGGGCAGACAAGTTAGGAGGAAGACTCTATAGCAACCAAGACATTCACTGATAGTTATTGAGAGGGTTTTATGAATAAAGAAATTAGTTCAGACTAGGCAAAAATTAGAATAGCCTAAAGTAGAGCAGTGATGTTGGAACTAGAAAGAGATAGAAATGTGAGCCAGTGAAAAGAAAGTTGGTAACTCAGTGGGTAGTAGGAAGGGGAAAGAAAGTTGGGATCTGGGTAACCTTGTGAATGGTACTACTGAGATGCTACTTGAACACAGTCTAGAAGCTGGATTTGAGTTGTTCTGTTTGGGTATGTTCAAGGTGAAGCCATTAGGATGTCTAAATGGAGAGGTCCAATAATTTACTGAAGATGGGGATGTGGGTCAGGTTGGTCTTCCCCATTTCTGTGGACCAACAAGATAGATCTTACTCACAGATGGAGGTAATGATTACCTAAAGGTGTGATATCGGATGTCCCCTAGTCTTACTCCCTCACCACCTTTAATACACCATCAATACTTCACATTGTTTGCTTTATGTGAAAGTTTAAGCTTTTGTACTTGCATGCAGCACGGGTGACAAGATTGCCACTTCCTCCCACCGCCTGGCCTGAAGACAGTTCGGAGCATTTCTGTGTCACACTTACAATTCCCTGCTGCTCTCAGATCTAAGACTATAGTCAGGAAGAAGTGGAGCTAGAAGAACCTTTCAATCCTACGTGACGTCAGACTGTCAGACATGTAGGGTTTGCAGACAGAGAGAATCTTCCTGGGATTTCTCTTGGGTTTTCGCAGGCTCCTTTCCTGATTCAGAATTTTCTTTTCTTTTCTTTTCTTTTTTTCCTTTGTAAATAACTTGATCCCTGAAATCTTGGGCAATTCCAAATCTATTTCTCCCATCAAAATAAAAAGAGTTCATCAGCTTGAATCATGAGTCCATGAAGATCGAATGATACATTCCCATGAAATTATGATCTATGTTGTAGGACAGATTAATAAAAATGGAATCACTCTGTTGGAAGGGAAATATACAAAAAAATCTCTTAGGGTTATCTAAATTACGTGAAATAATTTTGTGAGAAAACCTGGTGAGAAAAAACAAGAGACAGAGAAAAGGTATTGACTGAGAAAAAAGCAGGACTGAAAATTCGCAAGCCAGTTAAGTGGTGTGACTCACAGCTCTCAGTTTTGGGTAGACAGCTGAAGCCAGAGAACATTCAGAGCTGCAGACAAACACTTAAATTAGGCATCCTGGTAGAGCAAGGGCTCCCACTGCAACGGCCTATCCTACAACTCGTATGAGGTCATTATCAGTATGTTGACTAATAGGGCTCCTGAGAGCCCCTCCTAGCCAAAAAAAATGGGCTTTACAAGTGGTTCCAAGTGGACTAAAATCATTGTTCATTTCAATCTATTCCAAAGAGTTCAAGAAAACGATCATATGTCACAAACTATGTAATATTTTCCATGTAATACTGTTTCCAATCATCAAAAACACTAAAAGGAGTGGTCCCCATAGCTGGAGGATAGTATGGGGACCTAAAACCCTTCCCAATCCCCCATTCAGGCTGGCATTGCTTTTAAGTACTTTATTTATTGATAGAAACATAAAGACCCTTGGCCAGAAAACAGTTCGGAAACCGCTGGCTTAAAGGATTGGTATGTTGGACAGAATTAGATGTTACATGGGAACAAGACACAGAATGGGACATGCAAACAAGATCAATGGTCATGTTCCCCTGAAAAGGAGATGACTTCCATGACATGCTAGAGCCTGGCTCTATGTGCCAGTTTGCACGGAGGAAGGGGCACAACTTTCCCTAACTCTGTATTCAGGGGCTTCATGTTAGCCATGTTGGCCATGGTGGGAGTATTTACACCATAGAAACTGGCAAACACCGCACGAATTGGGGCCTTTTCTTTTTTTTCCTTAGATAGCTGGTTCTAAAACACTTGTTAGCATACCGCTGGAACTCAATCCCAAGACAATGTAGCCAGCAAAACTGCCAAGGCCCTGTGAGGCTCTGACCAATTGCCTTCCGGGCATGGTCAAGAGGGGGACAGTGTCGAAGTTTACAGAATCCAGAAAGAGGGAGGCGTCTGTTTGGAAAACACACCTTTGTAAAGTAATCAAAGACACAGTCATATACAAGGATCTGAGAGCTGCTGTGAAAAGGGCCATGTGGCGGTCGCTGCTCCTACATGGAGTGGCAAACCCTTCTCACCTGGCCAAGGATGCCAGACAAAGGAAGGAGTTGGGAACACTTAGAAAGCTGGAGCTCGGAAGGACCAGCATACAGGTCATTCTGACAGCTAACTTCTGCTTCTGTTGGACTCCTAACAGAGGGAAAAATGGGCTCCAACAACACATTCCTTATGCATCCCAGAGAACTTTCCTAGAGCAAGGGTCAGCAAGCTCTGAGTTAAGTAACTGAGTGACATGGCAGAAGTTCTTTCTGAGTGGCTCTGGATGGATACCATCCATCTGTGATGTCTGTGGTTCCCTCTGACTGAAGCAAAGACTGGAAAATCTCTTCTGCTTCCTTCCTGGGCCCTCAGACTCTCCTACTAACTCTGGAGGGGCTTCCGGTGAGGTTTAGAAAGAGTGGAAGCTATCACATGCAGAATAAGAAAGTCCCTACAGCCCAATGGACGGAAGTGTTCCATTTTGAGGGAGAAGCTGATTTCTTTGAAGGAGTCTGGGACAAGCCTGTCTTTGTGTAAAAGGCCCTAAGTCTTTCTGAGCCAGATGTGTTTAAGATGTAGGGAGCGCAGGCAGTGAAGACACATGGTGGAGGGGGGGCGAGGAGGGCATGCAGAGTGCTTCCTGTTTTCACCAGCTGTCTGACAACTGTGTGTCCTTGTCATTGGGCCGCCAAGCGTGAGAGTGCAGGCAATGGTGCTTGTTCGCCTCATTGCTGTGACCCAAGTTCAAAAGTGATGTCTTCCCAAAGAAGGCTGAGCACAGGTCTGTGTTTCTTAGAGGACAGCATGTTTCTGGGATGGCTTACTCTTGGAAGAGTACATTGTGCTTTCTCAGGGAAACGCTGATTTTATTATTTAGAAAAAGGTCTGAAGGAAAGCCTCAAGAGCTGATACTCCAAATAGTTAACAAGTATAATACAGACACTGACCAATCAGTATAGAACAGGCCCTGGCCTCTGTTCCTGGAGACCCTTGTGTGTCAGCCTTAACCACTGAGATGCTGGATGGGGGGAGGACAGAAGAGTCCCGGAGCAGGAGCACGGGTGACTGGGCAGCGGACGGACGCTCTGGGAGCTAGGGCAAACACCAGCCACTACAGACATATCTCAGTATCTTAACCAGCAATCAAGCTGCACCTGTGTATCCTGTTTATGGAAACTTGACCATCCAGGACTCCATCGGCCAGAGGAGAAAAGCCCCTTCTGGCTGGGCCTCCGTTTACATCCTTAGTAATCAAGTGCCTGACCTTGTGAGCTTCACCTGGGAGAACAGAAATCCAGGATGTATATTTCTTAGGCACATGTTAGATTTCAAGTCAGCCCTTTATTTTCTAGCTTTGCTAATCTTTTAGATTTTTTGAGAGCACCCTTTGATGTCACTCTGATGACGTTGCTGCATCTTCTCCAAACCTGCTACGACATGGGTACCCTG
Organism: Mustela erminea; assembly: GCF_009829155.1. Classification (NCBI taxonomy): domain Eukaryota; kingdom Metazoa; phylum Chordata; class Mammalia; order Carnivora; family Mustelidae; genus Mustela; species Mustela erminea. The sequence continues at coordinate 13,505,522 of NC_045628.1, forward strand.
AGTCGCAAACATGATTCATGCTCCATGTTCTGTATTTAGTAACCATCCGAGAAGGATCTGAGTCTGCATTTAGCCCTACGTAGCTACAAATAAGGGAGTAGCAGTGGCAGCCCCCCCGGCCCCCGACACTTCTGTAGGAAGTGCTGTGCCAGGGGCTTCTGTGACATCCGGGGAGCCACAGGTGTGCCAAAGAGCTGTAAGCAAATGGGAAATCCAGGTAGTGGCTCACGAAAGAATCCGAGCGGCGTACTATGAAGCAGTTTCCCCACTGCTTCCAGATGGGTTGTAAGGAAACATTTTAGCGTGTTTATCTGTCTGCCCAACCCTATTTAGCAAAAAATGATTGCTCTTTGCTTCTTGTTACCATGCTCAGATGATACTATGGCAACAAGGCTGCATTAAAGGGGGGGGCGCGGAGGTAGATGCTGCTTAGCAACTTGAAGATTTTTAAAAGGCAACTACTCATTTTAACGGCAACAGTTTCTAAAATGCCAGTTTTGAGAAGAGAAAAGAAGAGAACATTAGAGAAAGCAAATGGAACGACACAGTAGAGGAATGAGACCAGGCTTGTGGGAGTTTGGCAGGGTCTCTCCTTACTGACGGGGAAATCGAGGCCCACAGAGGGTGAGTGGTGTCCTCGGGGTTGGCCAGCTAGCCAGGGGCAAGGCTGGAACTCATAAGCAGATATCCTGATTCTAAATTCCACACTCTTTATCACACCATGCTTAAAAAAAAAAAAAAAAATAGGGGCGCCTGGGTGGCTCACCGGGTTAAGCCTCTGCCTTCGGCTCAGGTCATGATCTCAGGGTCCTGGGATTGAGCCCTGCGTTGGGCTCTCTGCTCAGCGGGGAGCCTGCTTCCTCCTCTCTCTCTGCCTGCCTCTCTGCCTGCTTGTGATCTCTGTGTGTCAAATAAATAAATAAAAATCTTTAAAAAAATAAAATAAAAAGTAATGAGAAAATCGGAGAGAGAGGAAAAAATTCAAAAGTCACATGGAACTGTCAACAATGTGAAGGGACGGGCATCTGTTTTTCAGGTAGAAACTCAAATGGAAAAGACCAAAATACTGTTGAATATTTATTTAGGGCAAAAAATGGTGACAAGCAGATGGTACTGAATTCCTGCCTTCCCTAAATGAACTGGACGTTGTCTGTTCCTGGAACACACAGCGTCTGGAGGAATTCCTGGATACAGCAAAGACTCAACGCAGAGGGGCTGGAGGAGAGACGAGGGAAGGAAGAGGTGTGGAGGGAAGGGGCAAGGGGAAGGCTTGCTCTGATTTAGAGAAAAAATGGTCGGAGTCGGGCAAACAGGCCTCAAAACAGCTGAACACATTGTCTTGAGCGGAGGACAACCAAAGATGGCTGGAGCTCCCACTCCGTCCTCAGTGGCCGCCCCAGTGCTTCCCGGCGCCTGTGCCCTCCCCGCTACCCGCCCTGGGAGACAAAGTACTAGGTGACTTAGAAACCAGACAGGACAAATACAGAGTCCCTGCAAGGTTAAGCCTGATGTGTGCGTCCAAGAGCAGAAGAAGGCAGGCAACAAGAGGAAAATGTCGTATGGGGGGCTGATGAGCATTCTCAGAAGGTGACAGAGCAGGAGGGTCTGGGTGATGCCCTTTCCCCCCACCTCAGTGTTGGAGAGATGGTCTTCGAGTCAGGTCGAAGGCCCGAAGGAGGCCCAACCTAGTCCGAGCAAGCGGAAGTTCTGTCTCTGTGTCGCGCGTGTCGGTAGAAGGGCCCAGGGATGGAAGCAAGCCGCCGGCTGAGCTGCTGCTCTTGGGTCCCCCTTCCACTGGGTCACTGCACAAGCCCTCCCGGAGGGCCCACCGCATACCAGGTACCGAGCCCAGTCCCCAGCCCCTTCTCCTCACTCCAGTGCCCTCTGCTGCCCTCTAAGGGGAGGACCCCCAGGCTGTGGGCCTGGTACATGCCTTCCAGAAGAGACATTTCACTTAATAGCACAGTACAGACAAGACAAATGTAGGTTTGGGCTTCCCTGGTCACAACCAAGTCACGGGCTGGCTCTTCTCCGCCTTGTTTCCGCTTGCTGCTAATTGTGTGGATGCAGAGGCAGCAAGAAACAGTCAACAGACCGCTTCTTCCTGAAACTCGAAGGGTTTGGGTTGGTGGTAAGGCTCCCAACAGACCAGAGGCCACCTAATAGGAGTTCTCAAGAGCCGAGAGTGGGAAGAGAGGGGAACTGGAGACGCTGCTTTTCCTCGCAGCACAATGAACATGAAAGAAGCCAACTTCTGGGTTCTAGTCCTAATTTTGCCATGGGTGCCCCCACCCAGCTTCACATCACCTCCCCCCGCCACTCTCCCCATGGGCACCACATGCTCTGGCCATAAGGAATTTCTTGAGAGCCCTACAAATACTTGCACACACCCATTCACTCTGTCCCCCAGGTCATGAGGATGGGCACCCACCTCACAAGGCAACACATTCCGTGTCGGGCTACTGCAGCTGGAGAGAGTCCGGACTGACATTTCTGCTATAGTTTAAAAAGCACAGATCACTTTCAGAATCATTATCTCCATGAATTAAAATAAGTGTTAGCTGTTTAGAGAGCAAGATCCCCCTTTTTATAGATAAAGACATGAGAGAAATGGTTTAGCTGGACTTCCCCAGCTTAACCCACCGGAGAGACTAAGTAGGGAGATAGTGAGGTTTGGGATGAGGTTCAATTCCAAATCCCTTGCTCGTTAAGGATTTGCAAACCTCCTTCCTTCTCTTGTGGTTTACATTAATTAAACCCAAACATGCCTTTCAGAGCAAAGCAAAACAAATATACCCTCTCTTTCAAATATTGGCCCTCTAAATATTTGAAGGCAGCTACTGCCTGTCCTCTGGGCCTCACTTCTTACTTGAAATGGCACAAAACTCACGCAGGGGAATTTGTGACACTACAGAATTCTGACAGAGCGGGTTTGGGATGGGGCCTGGGATTCCCACCGCTCACCAGCCCCACCTCCTTCCAAATGAGTTGCTCCGAGGAGGAAAAAAGAATGTGCACCATCTTCAAAATCAAGAAAAATGGGGTGCCTGGGTGGCTCAGTGGGTTAAAGCCGCTGCCTTCGGCTCGGGTCATGATCCCAGGGTCCTGGGATCGAGCCCCACATCGGGCTCTCTGCTCAGCGGGGAGCCTGCTTCTTCCTCTCTCTCTGCCTGCCTCTCTGCCTACTTGTGATCTCTCTGTCAAATAAATAAAAAAAATCTTTAAAAAAAAAAAAATCAAGAAAAATCCCTGTCCTCCTCTTTATTGTTTCCTGTTGCCCTGCGTTGATAAAGATGCCTAACTCACCTGGAACACTTCATGAATGTCCAATACATGGGACAGACACAGTACAATGAAATGCCTCCTCCTCCTCTTCTTTTTAGAAAGAGCCTTTGTCTGTTACCGGTTACTCAACTTAGGTGACTAACACAGTCGTCACCTCTGAGACATCGGGAACGGCTGTGACACTGCAGGTCGGGTGCCCAGGCCGGTGCAGCCCGGGCACCTATGAGTGGCCAAAACACGGTGTCCTCCCTGCAAGGAGACAGGAAAAATGCTTCCGGGGCAGAAGCACAGGCGGGAGCGGCCGGTTAGGCGCTTCCCGAAGGGCACACAAATGGCTCGCTGTTCGCCGGCCCCGCCGCGCAGGAGCGCCCGGCCGAGCTCGGCTGCCCCCTGCTGGACGGAACGCCCGCCCCGCGCCGGCGTGTCTGGTCGCAGAGCGCCAGCTCCCGGGGGACCCGTGTCCTGATCCAGCGGCTTATGCAACACCAGACTGCAGCCAGAGCACGTCTGAGAAAAGGAAATCACTGACTTCATGGCGCTTCCATGAAACCTATTAATCCTGGGGTAAGAGAACGGGAGGGCCGCGACATTAGCAGGTGCCCTCGCAGCGGAGAAGGCGCCGTATGTGAGTTTAGTCTGCTCAGGACCCCTGAGAAGCAGGGGCATCGCTCCTGCTTTCTACAGATTTGGATCCTGAGGCTCAGGGGAGACTGGGTCCGTTACGGAGGGAAACATAGCTGCGGAGAGACCCGGCCCGGTTTTGAATTAGGGCCTTCCTGGCTTTGGGAAACCAAGTTCCCACACCTGGCTGGGCCGTTAATTAGCCATGGGAGCTGAACCAAATGCATACCCAGTCGTGTTGGGTCTTGGTGCCCTTCATTTTCGGAATGAGGGGTTGAATGAGGTAGATGCTGGGTTCCCTTTCAGCTCTCACATTCTGAATACAAGCCTTTGTTACTCGTTGCTGTCGTTGCATGGAAATGGACTATGGGGTCATCTCCCCCAGGGGACCATGCATTTCTCATCAAGCATAATTACTGGGAGACAACTGGCACCCTTCCTCTGCAGTCCCAAACATTGCCAGGTCCCCTGCCATCTTCTCTAGAGGCTACCTGGCTTCTGCCTTCCTCCAAATTATGTCAGAGGCTTGGAGCTGTGTTTTCCAATCAAGCCTTGGAGCTGTAAAAATCTGACCACCAGTGAAATGTACCAGAGAGTCAGCAGTGCCTGTCCAAGGCACACAGTTTACGTTGCAGAGAAAGGAATCCTGTGGAACTGAGCCGGTGCATTTAATGCCCATCAGAATCCATGATGAGAAACATTTTTATATTCTTCAGGGAACGTCCCCGAGGTCCCACTGAATGAGCTGGTGGGACCATTTACCTTTTGCATTTTTAAAAAACTGTTTTATTGAGGTATGATCAACATACAAAAAGCTGTAGGTACTTCATGTCTACAACCTGATGTGTTTGGAGGTAAGTATACACCATGAAGCTATCATCACAATCAGTGCCATAAACAAATCTATCGCTTCCAGAAGTTTCCTTCTGTCCCCTATTTTGTTTGTGTTGTTCTGTTTATTACCACTCACTATTTACTTCTGCTTTCTTTCAATGTCCATCAATCCTCACGGCCTTTGTTTGGTTCTTTCTTGGTCTGAAGGGGGTGGACGTTTCAATCCGGTCTAGTCTGGATACTGATTGATGACATTCTTCCAGTTCACTGGAATCTTCAAGCCGTAAAATACTTTAAGGATCTCTTTTTCCACACAGAGCCAGGAAGCATCTTGGCCTCTCAGACAATTTGACAGAAAATTTCAAACTCCCAAAACACAAACACTGGAAGGCACCCTAGAGTTTACATGGTCCTATTCTCTTATTGGACTGATAACAACCTGAGCTATTTGTCCGAATAAGGATCGTTCTCTAGAAACGATTTTTTAAAAGCAATAATACAAAACCCAAAGCAAACCAATAGAAAGAGAGGGACCAAGCATCTTTTCCCGGGCTCCTGTTGGTACCCTTCAAACACTGGCAGGAAGGCATTAGGAAAGCTGAGTCAACACAGAATCAGGGCCGCCACCAGAAAGTTAGGGTCCAACCTGATTATTATATTCCCAGCTAAGAAAGTCAGGTCTAGTGCCAAAAATAATTAGTGCCTTTCCCGGAGCTCTGCCTCCAAATATGGTGCCTGGAGAGCTAGTCCTATCTCATGGAAACATTATACCACACATCATCTAAAGAGGCTCAAGTGATGTTCACCCCTGAACTGATGATAAAATACCGATCAAACCCTGATCAAACCTCTTTAGAGGCTCTTTAAAGCCAAGCTGCAATCGGAGATGGTATCTGGCAGAGTTTCCAGACTGAGAGCACGTGCCAAGCATAATTGAATGAGAGTATGATCAACAGTGATGGACTACGGACAGACTGCAATGCTGTTAGAACAAGATTCCCAGCCATTCTGGAATTATGGGGAGATACTGGGAGGTCCAGCTGCAAGCCCTGAATGCTGACATCCCAGCTTATATCCTGCTCCTTTTCCCTTCAACAACAACAACAATAAAAATCGGTTTCAATCTGGTCTTTTGTTGGTTGGTTGGGTACTTTTTCAGTCCCGTCCACTGTTCTCCTTATTAACATGGAACTTCTGTGGTTTGTGTTTCATTTCATTCCATTTGGAGCAGGAAAGAAAATGCCCAGGACCGCATAGGCCCCCCAGAAGTGAGGGGGTGAGGCTGGCGGGGGGGGGGGTCTGAAATCCCCAGGTGAACTCCCAGGATGAACTTGACCCATGTTCTGGGAGCTTGTTTCTAGCTCATGGTGTTTATTCTGGGGGGGAGGGCAGGAGGAAGGGCAGACACTGGCAGGTTAGGAAGCAGCAAGTAAATCTGAATGGGTTTTAAAGATAAGGGACAAGATTTTAAAGAAATTGTGTTTTTTTGCAGCTGATTGCTTCCAGCTATTGTGCTCTAGCCCCTTGGGGGCTCACACATGAAAAATAGCAGATGAGACATTTCATTCCATCCAGCTCTCTGACTTAAGAATATGATTAGTATTACTGCTATCGCTACCACTGTGGCCCCTACTACTTACTACCATTATGATTGCTCTCACTTTTACTCCCACTACTACTATCACTACTACTACTACTACCACCATGTACCCCCCTTTCCAGCTTTTTTATAAGTTGGGAGAAATTCCAGGACTCCGGGGGTACAGAACTGCTGCTAAGTTCTGCAGAGCCTGGAAATACGGTGCTGCTTTCAACTTCCCACCTAAAGGCACATCTAAAAACTAATAACGGCTGAAAAGCAGCATTAATAATAGAGGCCAGCCTGCCAACACGGCGACTAGCAGTTCTTGCAAGCCTGTTCAGATGGTCCCACGCGACGTCCCACACGACTGTTTGGGTGACACAGCGGGAGAGTGGATGAGGCCGTACGGGGCCAGCAGTGTGGGGCCGAGAGTCCAGCCGCCCCAGGCCTTCTTACGGAAGGTCCCAATGTCACACCCATGGCACACCGGAGCAAGATTTGAATTAGCCTCCTCGTGGCAGCAGACAATTTTAACAGTTTTTCAGGTAAGAAAACAAAAGACTTCTCTTTGGGCTGATGAATCCCAGATGGGAAGGAGACCGAATGGAGAGCAGTCTGCCTGTGACGCTGACCACGGGGCAGTCTGCTCTTCTCTCCTCTGGGTTCTGAGAGGTCACTTGCTGGTGTTTCCAAAAGATCTGACACTCAGTGTGCTCCTAACTGGAGAGGAACATCACGTGTGCTTCTGCTGACTCGCTCATTCATTCAATGAATACTCATCAAATTCCTACCTTGGGCTCTGCACTCCACCAGGCACTGAGGACATCAGGACGAATGCCCGTGGATGTGTCTCCTGCTCCCTCATTGGGCTTTCCATCTAGAAAGGGACACAGAGAAAGGAGCTGATACACAGGGAATAGAGTGTAACTCCTAGAGCATGAGCACAGATTCAAACCTAACTCAGAATCAGAAAAGGCTTCTAGGAAGAGCTGTGTCTAAGCAAAGAGATGATGACATCTGACAAGTTAGCTGAGCATGCTCAGGGGGAGGGACCCGGACCAGGGGGATGACCCCGAAGGATAGAAACTTAGACTTGTGGGGGATGGGGCCAGGAGGGGATAAAGACCAGAGTTATGGCAAAAGCAGCAACTGGAATCTGCATTATCAATGATGCCCCAGTGGAGAGAAACAGGGCCACCCCCCACCATCAGGTCCATTCCCATTGTTTGGAGCCGCATAGGTTAGGCCACTGAATTTAATTGCGGCTATCCTACAGGCATGCGCTCAGTTGCTGGGCACAGGAGTCTTTGTGCGAATCCTGGTAGCTGGGTTCCTGTTGGTCAGTCTCCTCCCGACAAGGCCTCTGGGTCCTCACCCACACCAGACCAAGGGCAGGGGAGGATGTCTGTTTGCCAAGCTGGAAACATGCCTCGGGAGAGACAAGGCACATGGAGAGGGCTGTGCTGCTCCCTTTTTTGCTTTCTGAAATGCCTTCTTAGATCTTTGTGATCTCAGAAACTTTTATCACAATGTGGAGAAGTCCTAAATGGTTCAATTGTCCCGAAGTTCTTAAAAATGGTATCCAAGCATCACCTCCCAACACAATTTGGGGACCTAAATGTTTTTTGGTGAATTCTTTCAAATCCTCAATGAGGGAATTCCTGTTTCTCCATAAACTTCTCTTAGAGATAGAAAAATATAGAAGGCTAATTCATTTCATGAAGCCAGAATAATCTGTTAAAAACTCCTGACACCTCGCTCTTTCCATCTTTCCCTCCCTCCTCTCTCTCTCACACAAATGTAACTATTGATCAAAATTAACTGACAGCTCAAAAGCTCCTACAAAAGTCCCACAAAAAGCTGGAAAATTAAAACTTAAAATGTAGTAAACTAATAATTCACTACAAGCAAAAATGTTATCATAGTTCAGTAAGATCTATATGTAGCTATATATACATATAGCCTGTTATATTAATGTCAGATAAAAAATAGTAAATATTGAAAAGGCATTCAATAAAGTTCAATGTCCATTTGTTCTTTAAACAAAAGGGGGGTGCCTGGCTGGCTCAGTTGATAGAGCATGTCATTCCGGATCTCAGGGGTCGTGAGTTCAAGTCCCACACTGGATGTAGAGATTACTAAAAATAAATAAGTAAAAATTTTTTAAATAAGAAGACTGGAAGTTCATTTCTCAAAACTATAAAGAATATTCACCTCAAAACAACAGACATATGTAATAGTACAAACTAGACCAATTACTACTGAAATCAGGTCCATGAATAATGAGCACACTAGCGTAGCAATTAATTAAGAGTACTCTGGAAGATATGGCCAATACGTTAATTTGTTAAACTTATATAAATCATTGAGAAAAAAGAAAAATTATAATTACTTGCAGAATATTCAAATCATCCAAAATAAATCATGGAGAGATAGTAAAATGAAAAGATATTAAGCAAATGTCTAAAAATGCATTTGTTTTTTACATATATCACAAACAACTTAAAATATAAGGAATCAGACCCTTCATAATATTAAAAAACCCATAACATATGTGGAAATAACATTATATCAAAATTATGTAAGATCTATATGTACATATGATGGTGAAACTTAAATAAATGGAGAAACCTACTCTATTTTTGGATGAGAAGACTTAATTTTGTAATGATTTGAGGACTTCTGCCAAAATCCAAAGCTAAAATCTAAGAGTTTTCTTTGCAATTTATCAAAATAATCCTTGACTATGGAGAAAAATCCACAGGTGAAAATAGCAAAGAAAAATATTGAAAAAGGAAAATGAAGTCGCTGGATTACCAACAGCACCCCTCCAAGAAAGGAAAAGCATAGAATAAACGATAATAAAAAAAGTCAAAAAGGCACTACTAAAAAAAATACACAGATCACTGAAACAGAAGAGCACCTCAGAGTTCATGATATATAAAATGGAAGTTAATAAGGAAAGCATTACAAGACAACAGGGAAGGTCTTATTCACCCATCATTACAGTCAGGATATTTAGTGCAGCAGAAGTCACGAGTTGCTACCCAACTTTTTAGCCTCCTCTTCTTCCTTGGTGGCAAAGACTCATTTTTTTTTAGGCGTGGTTATGTGTCTCACTATCAGGTTATAGTTCCCAACTTTATTTATGTCCAGCGGTGGGCCTCAGTGTAATCCTACGCAATGACGTATGAGTGGAAATGCTGTGTGGCATTTTGAGGAAGACTGTTGAAGGGAGCTGTCTCAGCCACAAATGGACTCTTTTGTTTCATCCTCCCCAGCCCCATCCCTACCTTGTTCTCTCTGCTGGAGAATGGAAGCAATGGGTGAACTTCAGTGTCTGTGTAAGCAGTAAGGGGACCTTCAAGCTGAAAGTCATTACTAGAAGAGTGGAACAGAATGGAATAAGAAACCAGTATTTCCAGTGATGAGGAAGCCGCCATAAGGGGATGGTCAGGCTAGATCTGAACATTTTTTTTTAAATGATGGAGAAATAAAGTTCCATCTTGTTCAAGTCATAGCTATTTTGGATTCCCTGTTGTATGTGGCCAAATCTAATCCTTATTCCTACGGGAAGCTGGTAGGGAAAGATAAATTTGAATCATTACATAAATGCGTTGGCGAAAACAAATTCCAAATGTATTAAAGAGTTAAATGCAGAAAAGAGACCAGGCACCCACATATACTCAGAAAAAGCACCCATAAAAAGCTACAATTCATGTACAAACACTTAGCAAATGAGGAAAACAAAGTGCTAGTATGTTAAACATCTAATTCTGTGGTAAAACTTCCAAAGTTTTCTTTTTAAAATCAAAGACAACAGGGGTGCTCATTACCACCACTTCTAATTTACTCCGTACTATAATTCCCAGTATACAACCACAGGTAAAGCTAGCATTAAAAAAACAAAACAAACAAAATCCTCCAAAATGTATGGTAGAAAAGACAGAGTAGAAGCTTGTATCTTGTTCAGATAAAGTGCTACTTAGGTGTTCTGGATCAGCGGTGGGTGACTGTTTGTGTTGAGGTAGGGACTGAGGCTTCTTTTACATCGTGGCTTCTTCCATCTTTAACATGTAACTTTGACAGTTGACATGTCCATGTGTTCAAGTTAGAAGAAGGAGAACAAACAAGTGGATTGTGCTTGGGAGATTTTAATGGACAGCTCTTTAAGGAGTTTGTATTACCTTAGCTAGAATTTACTCATATGGACCTCCTAACTGCAAGGAATGCTGGGAAATGTAGTTTAGCTGTGGGTACCCAGAAAGAAAGGAAAAGAAGTTTTGGTGGAGAACTGGGCAGTGTCTGCAAACTAGTTAGTACAGTAAGGACATAAAATAAAATGAATCGTAACAATTGGGAAGGAAAGAACAAATCTATAGTAATCTGTAGATAGTAAGACTACCTATAAAGAACCCCCACCAAAATTATACATGAATATTTAGAATAAGAATTTAGGAAATTTACCAAATACCAAATCAATTAAAGCAAAAAAAAAAAAAATTTCTAGACACTAGCAACGAAGAATTAGAAAATGAAATTAAAATAATTTAACAAAATTTAAGACAGCAAAAGTCCTAAGGATCTTAGATAGAAGTCTGACAAAGTGAAGATCATTAAGGGAAAAAAATATGAAACTGAATTGAAAGAATGAAATCACATCTATATTCATGGGGAAGAAGATTCAATAATGAAAAGATTTAAATTCCTCTCATTTTGGTCTATGAATTCAGTGCCATTCCCACCAACTCACAAACAGGATTTTTTTTTTCATTGAACTTGATAATCTGATTCAAGCATTTACGTGGAAATAAAAGAGTCAAGAGGAGCTGTGACAGCTGAAGAAGAACAAATGGGGAGATCTGTCCTCTGAAAAACTGAGACTTATCACAAAGCTATTACAATGAAGATGATGTGATATGGGTATGGAGATAGACACGCAGCAATACAACAGGACAGGGTAGCTTCCTAGGGGGTAGCTAGCTTAAGTGGAACTGAGAACCAGCCCAAGGAGAGCAGCCATGTGCCTGTCAAGGCACCATTTTCTGGGAGGAACGACATCTTGTTCTAATAGATACGCTTAGAAGAACGCATATTTGCTAATTGGTTCATCCAAATGGGGGGCCTTTTGCAATCTGACTAAGGGAGGGCATGCTTTTGCAGCTTCAAAAGCTGTCCATCTGAAGACTGATCAGTGTAGAAAAAATAAATATTTCCATAAATTACACCAGGCAATTAGACATCCATATGGAAAAAAATGGAGTTGGTTGTGTATCTCATATCATTCACAGAAATCATTCTAAGGTGGTTTAAGGACCTATAAGTAGGAGGCAAAACTTTAAAACTTCTAGAAGAAAATATAGGATAGTAGTTTAACACCTCAAGGGAGAGTGGAATTTCTTAAAACAGATAAGAAAACATAAAACATAAAGAAAATATGGGTAAAATTGACTATATTAGAATTAACAACTATTGTTCATCGAAAAACTCTACAGAATAAAGAGACAAATTACTAACTGCCACATACATACAAACATTTATGGAATTGGAAAAAGAATTTATATCCAAATATTTAAAAAAACCACATACATGAATCAATTTAAAAAAGGCAAATAATGAAACATAAAATGGGCAAAAAAATTGCCAAAGGGAAACATAAATATCCAAATAAAACATGGAAAGATGTTAAGCTTTCTAATAATCATGGAAATATAATTAAAGCCACAAGAAACTACTTTTTCATTGTATCACATTGGCGAATATTCAAACACCCATCAATTCCAAGTGTTGGTAAGGATGGCGAGCGGGTAAGAGCTTAATGGTACAAACAATCTGGAAAAAAATCTGGCATTATCTAGCCATTTGGAAACAGACCTCTCCCAAGTCCAGGTTTTTCACCCTCACATGTGAAAGGTAAGAACAACTCGTGAACACTTGCAACAAGAGAGACATAAAAATAGTTATAGGTGCCTCATCTGTAATAGGCAACAAAACCAACTAAAATCAACAGAATGAATGAATGTGATATATTATTATAGTAGAATATTAAACACCAATGAAAACAAATTACAGTTACAAACATTAACAGAGATGAATCTTAAAACTTAATGTGGGGGCGCCTAGATGGCTCTGTCGGTTAAGCATCTGACACCGGATTTCGGCTCAGGTCATGATCTCAGGGTCATGGGATAGAGACCTGCATCATGCTCCATGCTCAGTGGGGAGTCTGCTTGAGATTTTCTACCTCTCCCTCTCCCTCTCTTTTTTCCCCTCTTCCCCTCTCCCCAATAGCTTATCTCTCTCTTTCTCTCTCTCAAATAAGTAAATCTTTTAAAAAATGTGGACTGAAAACACTAAATTGTGAAAAAAAAAAGATATACCATTGATTCCATTTAGATTAAAGTTAAAACTTAAGCAAACCTAACATAGATGGTAACACTACACAGAAAAGCAAGATAATTGGATTGTCTTTTAATTTTTTCTTTTAAATCCCTGCATGTCCTAAAATGGGCATTTATTACCGACATAATAAAAAAAATGTTTTAAAGAATATTCCTTGGGGTGCCTGGGTGGCTCAGTTGGTTAAGCAGCTGCCTTCAGCTCAGGTCATGATCCCGGAGTCCCAGGATCATGTCCTGCATCGGGCTCCCAGCTCCATGGTGAGTCTGCTTCTCCCTCTGATCTACTCTCTCATGCTCTCTCTCACTCTCTCTTTCTCAAATAAAAATAAATAAAATCTTAAAAAAAAAAAAGAATATTCCTCAAGAGGTTTCGCCAGAGAGAGGCCTTTGTACTTAAGGTTTCCATTCCTCTGGGCCCCTTGTCCTGGAGTCCATCAAGATCTTATTCTCCCTGAAGTTTATTTCTTGGCCACCACTTGAGGTCTTAGGACTTACAGAAGTCTCAGTTAACTGAGAGGGAGAGAGACCTTAAGTAGATCAAGTCCCTTGTTCCACCCATCTGGAGAATAGAGTGAGAATGGTCGTACAGGAGGTAAGTTCCAGCACAGACACATGGATATACCCAGAGGTTAAGTTCAGAGTGACACAAAATGTTTTCTGAGAGTTCTACATTTGAATAACAAGAAAACACATTTAAAATGGGGAGACTACATATTCTTCTGCCTGTCCTTTCCATTCTTCTGATAATATCAGAGTCTACTTTGCATATCAAAAGCTTATCCTATTGCTTGGGTAGAAGAAGTCTAGGTTGCCTAAACTAATCTTGCTGTCAATCTTAACAGTTTAAGTCTTCATTTACCACTGATATAAATCCAAGGGAGGTTGCGCCATTATATACAAAATCGGAATGTTTCACACTTCTACGTCTTTGATCTTGACAGAGTTTGGAGTGTTTTTCAAATATTTAAATACATTTATTTTGAATTCTGTTTTTAAGCATATTAAAGAGTTCCTTCAATTTTTTTTTTTTTGATTGCAGAAGTTAAAATTAAACTCCTGCATGTAGTTCAATGGTTCTCAACTGCAAGTGATTCTGTTCCTGAGACAATTTTAGTGATGGCAACTGGGGATCCAGCCACTGCCATCTAGTGGCTGGAGGCCAGAAATGCAGATGAACATCTTACAGTGCTCAAAACGGCTCCTCACAGCAAAAAACCCCCAAATGTCGGGAGGGCAGAGGCTGAGAATCCTTGGTGTCAGTTTACAGTGACGATAAAGCATACTGGTATGCATGTCTTTTTCTGTGTTTTGAATATTCAAGTCTTAGACTTAGTGCACATTGGTGTCACTACTCTGTCCTAGAAAACAGCCATTTTGTTGTTGTCTAGTTAACCAACTGGGTCAGGCTATTTATGTTTCTCAGAAGCCCAAATCTCTTTACCTAATAGAATACCCTATTTGAGAACTTTCTGCTTCGCCCTACACCACTTCACTTATTGGCTTTGCTTGCTAACCAAATTTGGCCATACTTGCTCTCCCGGTGTCACCAAACTCAATGTATTTCATTTTATTTCCCTGATGAAACTTAATGCAAACATGGAGAGTGTAATCAATGTCCCAGTGATTAAAGATTTCACTTCTTCCTTCCAAATCTAAATGTTTCCATTTTCTGAAGCAATCTAGTCATGTTAATTTTGGATAATGAATGAAAAAATTCTAATTAAAAATAACCCCAAATCATTGCCAGTGTTAGTTCTCAGATTGTCATGAATGGATCAGAGACCACAACAGCTTCAGAAAGATAGCTTATTCCAAGTAGCCTAAGAATCAATTTTTTTATTTTAATTAACTCATCCAGGAGGTCTGGCAAAAGGGTCACCTGGGTCTTACTGAGGGGAATATTGTAGATCATGGAAAACAGTACCAGAAGGACATTAAAGCACTGTTTCCATACAGTGACCTCCATCTTGAGGCCTTTGGCTGAGCAATCATAATACAAATTATTATGTAAAAGATTCACAGGACAGCTATTCAAAATAATGTAGATTGCCCAGCTTCACCTTCAGAGACTGAGATTAGTCGGTTCAGGACCAGAGCCTAGAATATCTAACAAGCACCCTTGGGTGAGCTGAAGCAGCTTGAGAACCCCCGGTTTAGGGCAGCTTGTTTATACTTCCTTACCTGCCCTATCGGTAAGTTATTTATTTTTTAAAGATTTTATTTATTTATTTATCTGACAGAGAGAGATCACAAGTAGGCAGAGAGGCAGGCAGAGAGAGAGAGAGGAGGAAGTAGGCTCCCTGCTGAGCAGAGAGCCCAATGCGGGACTCGATCCCAGGACCCTGAAATCATGACCTGAGCCAAAGGCAGCGACTTAACCCACTGAGCCACCGAGGCGCCCCCCTATCGGTAAGTTATTAAAGACATTTCTCTTTCATGCCTGTCCTTTAGTGCAAAGATAAGTAATAATGGTTTAAAAGGAGTAACCTTGATTAACCACTGCTGTGGAAATGTTTGGTCTCAGCACCGTCTCTTTCGCCAAGGCAAAATAAAATTAGATGTTACATGTGAAAATGCTTTATAAATGGAGAGCAGGAAAATAAGCCTATTTTCATGCACTCAGCAAATAGCTTATATGTTGCCTCTCACACAAAAAGGTGCTTAGTGGCATGACTAAGCAGAGAAAAGCTACAGAATATCAAAATGTGACTGCATTGTTCTCTCTCATTTAGAGCTTAGAAAACAAGGAAGGATAACTAGGCTGGAATTGATAATGTTCAACAGGATGAAAGGAGCCCCTAATTCAAAGAACTTTTGAATCCTGGCAGTCCATCAAAGCAGAAGGTCACCATTCTGAAAATGACTCAGCAGAAATATATAACCCTGCTTAGAGTACATCAGCAGATTTTTTCAG
Organism: Mustela erminea; assembly: GCF_009829155.1. NCBI lineage: Eukaryota > Metazoa > Chordata > Mammalia > Carnivora > Mustelidae > Mustela > Mustela erminea. The sequence continues at coordinate 13,521,159 of NC_045628.1, forward strand.
GAAGACTCACACACTTGGATTTAGAATATTCTAGAAGGCTTGGGGGCCTGGAGTGGCCCTTACTATCCTCCATTCCTTTCAAACACTGACTATGCACCTGACCTTGCTCAAAACCCTTAAAAGTCTCCAAGATTACTTCCTCCTTTTGTGGAAAGGAGGACAACTGTATTTATCTCAGAAAGCCACTGTGGGTCTTAAAGGAAATTATGTGTGATAAGAAAGGTCTACACAATAAAAGTACTTGTTCCCCTCCATTTGAGATCTAGGTACCAGATTACAAGTTTGGTCAATGTTCAAAAAAAACTGGGTGCCTCGTAATATGTAAAATCCAATTCATTATTATGTGCCAAAGCAGCCAACTGTGCTGGGAACTTCACAAATGGGGACTGAACAAGCACAGTGCTGAAGTCTAAATGCTGGTACTTAACATCATGTGCAGCTTATCTCTGAGGCCTCTTGTTCTACCCACCAACACACAGACACACATACACACACACACTCTCTCTCTCTCCCTCTCTCTCTCTCTTTCTCCCCAGCACTGGTAGGTTCTCTTTCATAATAGAGCTCCCACCTCTAAAGTCTTGATTACCACGGTTTACCATCCCTTGGCTTCAAGGAGAAGTCACTACACTCTAAAATTTGCCAGTAAAAACCTAATCTGGCCAGCACCTGGTGCTCAACCCCCAACCATTCAGTCCATTACCATGGCTTCCCTGGACTGAGCAGGGCTTTCCTGGGTGGTGTAAAGCACATGTTTTTCTTGCCTGAAGGTGTGCTTTCTTGGTGAAGAAGCACAGAACAGCCAGCAGGGTAGACATAGATTCCCATAGAAATACTGACATAGTGATGTTGGTGAGCTGCGCCCCCCACCCCGCCCCCCCGTGCGGAACAGGGCTCTTCCCTCTGAGAATCAACACCCCAGCATTTACTTAAAACCAACATCAATAGAACAGTGAATCTCTTGATTCTACTCACTTTTTTTAGACCGTTTATGATACCACCCAGCTTCCCCCATCTGAGTCCTCTGACATGACTCTAAATGCCAGTTTAGAAACAGAAGTTCACCTTCACAGAACTAAAATTTATAATCTTTGAACATATTAAAAGAAGGTACCACAGGCTTTCCAAGAAATTCTTAAAAAGGAGGACCAGCAAAGTTTAAAAACTAAATTATGTGTAGTTTTCAAGTTAATTACCCTGAAATGCAACATTCATGTGGAAGGAATATTTGATCTGCTTGCTTAAAGCAATCAGTTGCATACTTTTTTTCCCTCTTTCATAGCAGAATCATAGTAATATTTCTCCAAAGGCACAATATCAATGCAGCACATAGGCTAAGGAGAATTGAGTATCTCCTAGGGACTCTTTTAATGGAATTGGAAGGACACTGCAAGAGGGCTTCTGTCTTCCTACAGAATGAGAACACTTCATGTTGAATGGTGTTGATTATGGATATAACTTCCAGAGAATAAGAATATTCAGTGTTGGGGAGTGTCTATTTATGAGGGCAAATTAATTCAAAGATGGGAAATAGTGTGCCCTAGTGTGTGGTAAGGAAAACTTCAAGGGGCCTGGATGGACCGGAAAGAGGGCTTGCATAGGTATCAGCAAAAGAGTGGAGGAGCACAGCCCCAAAGACGCATGGAGACAGGGGTGTGCGAATGGGCCCACGGGGCTGGTGTGGTGCTTGCACATTGGGGGACTGTGAAAAATAAATGTGGGGTTGGGTCAAATTGCCAAGTATTTAATACCTTAGGGAAGAGATCGTCATTATGGACTTTGGAGCAGGAGCAATATCACAATAAAAGAAATCTTTGAGGAAAATTAAACCAAAAATGACATCTAGGGATTTAGAACAGAAGGCAGAGGAAACTATTTCAGTAATAGAGTTATGAGAAATCAGGACTAGAATAACAAGCAAATTGTTCACAGAAGCCGTATTTTTATATTTATCTTATTCTCCTTAGGATTTCTAAACATTCATCTCTACTATTTATCTGCCACAATTTATCTGTCACTTAAATTCAACCCGTGTGGTAGTCATCTTTTCTCGGCATTTCAAGAGGTCACATACTTCTTCCACTAGATTATATTTTGGGACCATATTATATATGTATACTTTTTAATGCACTGATATGCTTCCTTAAAATTGCTTACCCACAGTTGGAAAAGAAGAAAAGGAAGCAAAATTATTTAGGTTGACCAAATTAGAGACATTTTTAAGAAAGATATATTTACTTAGAGAACGAGCAAGTATGTGTGCATATGCATGTGGGGGAGGGCAGAGGGAGAGAGAGAATCCTCAAGTAGACTCCTCGCGGAGCGCAGAGCCTGAGGTGGGGCTCAATCCTGGGATCCTGAGTTCAGGACCTGACCCCAAACCAAGAATCGGCCACTTAACCAACTGAGCCATCCAGGCCCCCATAAATTAGAGAAAAGTTTTTAAAATCTTGACAAGAAATGGAGAAGCCAGCAGAGATCGTCAAATTATCTCCCAATTTTCTAACCTAAGAGATTAAAATAATGATGGTATACTTAGAAAATTGTTCGTTATAGGGAAAGTCAATGAGTTAAATTTTAGCTGTGTTGATACCTAAGTAGAAATATCATGTCAGCTTTCTGAAACAAAGAAATAGGTGAGAAATAATCCATAGTTCACTTATTACTTTTCACCGTCTGTTCTTACATTATCTCATTATGACATTATCGATCATCTATTCTGTTTCAAACAGATGTTTTAGCTCTATAAATATGGTGAATTCAGGATCCATATCTACTTGTAGACATGGGACCATGTTGTTACATTTTTGTAGGTGAAGTACTTTATCTTCCTCAAAATATTTAGCATAGTGGAGCTCCTGATTGGCTCAGTTGGTATAGCATGGGACTCTTGATCTCAGAGTCATGAGTTTGAGCCCCATGTTTGGTGTAGAGATGACTTAGAAGAAAAATTAACTTAGTGAATTATACATTATAGGTTACCAATGTGATATCAATGAGCAGATTAATAAATCTTTATTAGTGTTTCTCATCTTCAGCATTGTTAACATTTTGGGCTATATAGCTGTGGGCCTGCCCTGCATACTGTAGGATGTTTACTACCATCTCTGGCCCCTACTCCCTAGATGTCTATGGTATCCCCACTCCCAAGCGATGACAACTAAAAACGCACCCAGACTTCGGCCCTGATTGGGGATCCACTGGTTTAGATAGATACAGGACTGGAGATATCAGTTCAGGAGTTATTGAAATAAAGATTATGCTTTAAGTCTCAGTTCTAATAAGAAATGAAACATAGAAGAAAAAGCTGGTGGCTAATAACAAAACTCTGGGTAATGAATATGAAATTAGGGAGAGAGATTCCAAATAAGCTTCCAGTTCTGCGATATATCTACCTACACCTTGTACACTGTGTCAGCCAGCAATATTCCACAGAAATATGTGAGTTAGGAATGTAATTTTAAATTTACTAGTAGTTAAAAAGTAAAAATAGAGGCACCTGGATGGCTCAGTCAGTTAAGTATCGACCTTTGGCTTGGGTCATGATCCCAGGGTCCTGGGATGGAGCTCTGCAGTAGGCTCCCTGCTTGGCTGGGAGCCTGCTTCTCCCTTTTTTTTTTTAAATTTTTTGGGGATTTTATTGAATTTATAGATCAATTTGAAGATAATTGATATATCTTCATTTAGATATTTTAAAGTATCTTTCAAAAAATAACAGTTGGACAAATTCAACTGGATACACATTGATCAGGATGACAGACTCATTTGGCAAGTCACCATTGCTCTCTGGACAACAAGGGATATATTTGTTTATCTTAATAGAGATCTAATAGCTAGAATTCCTCTCACAATTTAAAACATCAAAAAAAAAAAAAAAGAATAGATTATAAGAAACCTAAGCAGGCTGTGATATAAATTGCTTCTCTCTTTCATTTTACTATTTCCCCTGCTTGTGCTCTCTCAGTCTGTCAAATAAATTATATATTTTTTAAAGCAAAAATAAACCGACGAATGGGGTGCCTGGGTGGCTCAGTGAGTTAAGCATCTGCTTTCGGCTCAGCTAATGATCTCTGGGTACTGGGATCAAGTCTCAGGGTCCTTGCTCAGCAGGGAGTATGCGTCTCCCTCTCCCTCTGCCCCTCCCTCCACTCATGCACGCATTCTCTCTCTCTCTCTCTCTTTCTAAGTCTTTAAAAATAAACTGATGAAATTAATTTTAATAGTATATTTAATAATATATAGCCAAAATATTACCTCAACATGTACACAATATATAAAACTGTGAGCTATTTAACTTTTTTTTTTTGTATGAAATCTTTGAGGGCTGGTGTCTATTTTACACAGACAGCGCATCACAACTTGATTGTCCATTTCAAGTGCTCTATAACCACATGTGAGTAGAGGCTGCCATATTGGCTGGAACAGGTCCATTTCAGTCCATTTTAATAAATGTTTTCTGGTCCCTCTAGTTGATATCATTATCTTTTTCACAAAGGGAGCTACAAGGGTGAGTGACGTGTCTGAAACTTTTTATAAATGTGCTTTATACTCTGTAAACAGCAGATGTCCCTTTGTGGGCATAGCTTTCTGTGAGGTTTGATAAATACAAGGAGTCATGTACTCATCACCACAGTCAAGACACAGAACAGTTCTCACACCCCCAAATTCTTCCATGCTGCTTTTCTGTAGTCAGCTTCTCTCCCAACTCCACTTCCAATTTCTTCTTTTTTCTTTCTTTCTTTCTTTTTTAAGAACAGAATTCACCCCTTTTACCAAAAAATATATGTCAGAAAAAAAGCTAGATGGGAAACAGGGACATGGTTGGGAAAAGGCAACCCTTGTCACTGGGAATATATTCATTTCCGAAGCTCATGTGCAGTGAGCCCTGCTCCCCTTGAAGTCACACGAGCCCACTCAGAGAGGGGGCTGTGCGCCTCCCTTCCCCCACATTCATCTGTCATTCCTCTGCAGGTTACAGGAATAGGAAGGTCTCTCCCAGAATACTCTGCGTGACAGATGGCAGGATCACACTAGGAGAGACCCAGAAGAGGAATGCAGGCAGGGACTCCACAGGTGGGAGCCTTTCTGTGGCTAGGAAACAAGGGGCTGACGTGGACCCTCACCGCAGGCTAGATATTCCTTATGTTACAGCTTCTAGATTCTCCACTGTCTCTTTTCATGGCCTCTTTGCCTTCCTAAGGTGAGAAGCTTATGAAAAATAGCCCTTCGGGGCATGTGCTGCTCCCAGAGTGGACAGCAAAGCATGGATGACCCGGGTTGTGCCAAACACCATGAGGGCAGGCGTCCTTGGGCCAACTGACAGCAGTGGCTCTGGCTTTGCCGTGCCTCTCAGGGTCTCCATTCTGTTCACGAAGCCTAGCAAGCAGATGGGAAGAGGCATGTGGAAGCACCTCCCTCACATATATGTTACTATTGGCACCCAGGTGGGGAGGGGGAGGGTGGCCTGTTGGCTTGACATTGTTCCAGCAGCACAAGCGTATTGTGCTGCCCGTAGAAGCGTGTTCCAGAAATAGAGTCACTCCCACACCCCCCCACACACAGGGACACAGAATACGCACATGCAAGCACATTACCATAAATTCACATTATTGAGCGTTTGTCTTTGCAATTGGACGAGTGCAATTAGAATCCTTAGAGCGTCCATCTTGGACATCTCTTAAACGTTCTTCACATTTCATATACCTTGGCTAACATTTCTCTTCATCCTTCACCCTCCCTCACATAAAGTTTTGAAAACAAACAAACAAACAAACAAACCCAGGAGACGGCAATGACATAAAGGAAGGCCCTGCCCTAAAGATATAAGTGTAAATTGGCCAAGTTCTTTGGGAAATTCTGTTGTAAAATTAAAGTAAAAAGAAATTCTACCAGAACCAGAAAATCCTTTTCATTTCTTAGTTCACCCCCCAGCCCCCACCCCCGCCACCGTCTTCCAGCAACATGCCTCTACTGGAACCCCTGGGGACCATCTAAAACCCTGCATGTCTGTAACGGATGACTAACAACAAGCGGACCCAACTTGTTTCAAGCTCACTATGGAGTTCAGCAAGATCAATACCATCAAAGGCGATGCACTGTAAAAGGCGAAACGTCCTGCATACCCTGAGACTTGCCAGGCAGAGGGAAAGAGGGAGGTAGTGGAGGTAGTTCATTTCCCTCTGGGGCACACGAGGCGGCCACCTTTTCCTGCTCTCCCCTGCATTCTGGCTAAAGAGACATGGACCAGAAATGACACACTCCCTATTGAGACTTAGTCTCTAAAGCCACCTGCTGAAGCCGACATGCGCTCTCCTTGAGGGCCAACCAGATACCAGACACCCCATGAGGACTTGGGAGTCCCCTTGGTGGAAGCAGCCTGGTCTTTCTCCTTGAGGGTGGCCAATACTTCCAATCCCCAAACCATACTGAACTGTGAGAGGAGTAAAAATGAAAGCTCTCTAAGTCCCTCAGCCTGTGGAGTTGTTGGTAACATTTTATTTTTTTCATTTCCTATTCAACACAGGTAGGTACCACCTGACTCCCAAGTTTACTTACCTTGGTCTCAAGGTAAATCACACCAGGTGCTCTTTTGGTTGGATGGAGCTGTGAAGGATATGATGCTTAATGACTCTTTGGGGACCAAGGCTTGTCTATTGCGCTGGCCAATTTTAATGCTGTTCAATTTACTACTGCCTACTGCTCCGTTTTTTATTTGCTTGGTTTGGTCTACAGAGGAAATAATTAGTGACAAGCTGGGTCTCCTATCATCACCAGGGCAAAGAGCTGTTACATGCTGGTGCCATCCTATTGGCTGCCGGTTGGTAATTGTTTAACAATTTGTTCTTTGGGTAAAATCACAGATAGATATGTCTATATGTACGTATGTCTATTGTTAATTTTACTGATATTAAGAATATGTAGCACATCATTTACATATAATAAAGTGCCCAGTACTTTTTATTATAAATTTTATATAGCCAATTGATTCTCACAGAATGCTTTCAGCGATTTTTCCCAAATTCTTGCATCCATGGGCAATCTGCTGTTGCAATTCAATCATGATTTGGTAAAACTACATTCCAGTCTGCTGTTTTCCTTAATACATTTATTGTCATTAAATCTGATATACTGTCTACTGTTTAACTATTTCTCCACCTCAAACAAGTAATATTCACTAAAATGAAACTTCCGCTTCAGCACTACACACAGTTATGGGAACTTCACTCATTTGTCCACCATGGGAGCAACACTTTTGCTGAATTGGATAATTGTTTTTGAATCCTGGAAGATTTTTACAAGTATTCATGCTAGCGCCGATGCAATGCCTATACATATGATGTCCTTTTATGTTTAACTTGCATTATCAAATATTTTCCCTATCAGTTTCCTAGTAAGTCTAGATTCATGGGCTGAGGGACAGTTTCTGTAAAGGGCCAGATAGTAAACATTTTAGGATTGTGGGACAAAGGGTTGCTCTCACCAACTACTCAACTCTGCTGTTGTAAAAAAGGCAGCTACAGACAACACATCAATAAATGTGTTGTTGGCTGTTTTCCAATAAAACTTTATGAACACAGATCTGAGGTTGAATTTGACTCACTGGCTTCAGTTTACCAAACCTTGTCCAGGCAATCAGCAAAACGATCAAGCCTTGACATGACGGGTTTGCCAATTTGTCTGATGGAAATTCTCCCACTGCGGTCAATTTCAGAACACTCATGTGGCATCACCTACTGCAAAGTTGGGAAGAGATGTGCAGTATCAGAGGGTTAGGTCAGTTTCCACCATACAGATACAATGGAGCAAGTGTAAGCCTGAAGATAATACCAAACTGTAACAAAATAATTGGGAAGTGTTGCTGAGTATTTATCACTTTGTTTCAATGTAATTTAACTGTGAGACTCTATAATTTAATTTTTAATAATAGCTACATTTCACACCTTGCTCACAAAATTCCTGGAAGTTTATTAGTCGAGTCTCACAAGACAGTACGAAAATGTTTCTAACACACCACTTTCTCCTAGACAGTTTCTCTTCTCCATGGCTGCGGGGCTGTTGTATCTGAGTCAGGGAGTATCTCTTATTGATTTATTTTCTCCTGGGGCACAGTTACATTTGTGGAAAGGTAAATATTATTGAATGAGTTATCTTGCTCAAAAGATAACCCTGTCAACACTTAAAACTCAAAGCATCCATCAATTTGTACTCATATGTTCAAAATTATTACAGGTTCGTGGTACGCTTTATACCAAAACATGCCCAATATTCTCCTTACACATAGTGTGGAGTTAAACCATCTTTATATAAGGGGAGGTATGCTAAATTATGATATTGTGTGAAAAATCCTTATGCACTGTGACTCCTTTCAAGCATCCACTTCAAGGTGAGAAAATAAAAAACTCAAATGTAAATAAGGCTGACCCTGAACAACATGAGTTTGAACTGCATGGGTCTACGTGTACATAAATTTTTTGGATAAATACAGGACAGTGTCGTAAATGTATTTTTTCTTCCCTATAATTTTATTAATAGCACTTCTTTCTCTCTAGATTACTTTATTATAAGAATACAGCATATAATACATATAACAGACAAATCTGTGTTAATCAACTGTTTATGTTATCGGGAAGGCTTCCGGTCAATAGCAGGCTGTTAGCAGTTAAGTTTGGGGAAAGTCAAAATGCATACATGGATTTTCAACTGTGTGGCCATCAGCATTCCTAACCCTCATGTTGCTCAAGGGTCAACTGTATCCTAGAGGAAAGGAGAACCTACATAGATTGTTCATATCCGAGGCAAGATGGCTTAATTGAAAAGGACACCAACTTCAGAATCAGGAAAATTTGGTCAAATCCCTGCTTTGGTATGTGCTCACTATATTACTTAAAGTAAATCCCTAACCTTCTGAGGCCTCAGCTTCCCCTGTAAAATGGATCATGAGGTTTATAAGGCTCACAGGAGGGGAAAAACATGTGATGTACCACAGTGGGCAGCTCTTGCAAGGCATTCAGTAAATGACAGTTCAATTATTATTGTGGCTCACCGAAACTCTCATATTATTCCATTAAGTTTTCTAATCATGAAGTTGATGATATAATAGTTAGAAAAGGTCAGTGATTATTCACACTTGTAATGGTCAGATATCTGGATTGGGGAGCCTATGTTTCAAAGACATATGACCTCTTCATCATGCCTGGGGTACCAGCAATTGCTCTCAGTAGCCAGAAAGTTTCAGCTCTATGAGGTTGAATTGGCAGTTGCCAATTAGCCATGTGGCAAATTGGGTTCTTGTGCTTCTCAACTACACATTAAGAAGCCAAAAGTAGCGCACTACCACTTGAAAATAATCTAGTGGCCCACCATATCAATTTTGTCCAACTTACTTGATAAAGTTTTCTAAGAAGCTGTGTCAAAGATGATGAGTTGCACTGGGTTTTGAGTTAGTTTAACTGTTTCTCTTATATCTCATGGGTGTGTAATGTTAGTTTGGGCCATGGTATGAAGATTAAACCATCTATTTTCTCTTGCACTTCTACAAGAGTATCCTAAACCTTACAAGTGTTGAAACAATTATTTAGGAAGATTTCTCTTTACCTTCAATATGAGGCAATACACAATAGTATGATATGCACTTGAGAGTTCCAGCCGAATACTTGAGGAGTATGTTGGCATCTGTCAGTATTGCCAAATATTGTTGTCTGTCCCAATGATCTCCTTATCTCCTAAAACTTTTAGTGATGATAGCACAATCATGTTAGAAATTTGATTCACTCTTGCATCCTGAACCTTCCCAAATTCCCATTGAAATGTCCAAAAATATAGAGATGATCCCTGACTTCCAGTGCAACCATCTGACTTTATTATTTTATCATAACTTGGACACTTATGCAGTAAGCAGAACTCATTCTTGACTACTTGAGTTGCTGATGACATCAAGCTAATATCATTGGGGTGACATTTAAACTTGACTCACTCATTTAGTGGAAGTATTTTCTTCATCTTCTTAGCCTATGTGGTTGAAAAATAACTATGCGCTCACTTGCTTTGATTTCTATTAACAGGCTAAATAAAACAGTCCCAGGCCCAATACTGGTGAAAGAGCTTCCTGAAGGAATGGAATAAGTGACTTTCTCTCCTTGTGTTTCTTTTCTTACTTCTTTTTTTCTTTCAAGCAATGTTTACTTAAACATGATCTCTACTTGTTCTATTCTGGTAATCAGATACCTTTCAGCAAGGTACTTTTCTGGAGCTATTACATTGTATTTTACTCCACGTATATTTTAATTCTCCAATTTCAAGCACATAGCAAAGCCCTTACTATTTTCTTGCCTAAAGAAGTTTTGAGGCCAAAAGCAAAAGAACCTCAGCTCTTCCTTCTTTTGGGGGAAGGCCTAAACTCACAGAGGAGATTATATTGAACTTCCCAAAGGGGAACTGGAGGGAAGGGCAGCACTTTACAGAGAACATGGGCGAGGTGAGCAGGGGAAATATTCTTTAGTAGTGAGTTTTATGAGATATTATCAGAAATATTCAGGGTGAGTAAAAACTGGCTTATAGTCTGGGGGAAAAAAAAAAAAAACTGGTTTTCCTAACTCCAGGGAGCCCGAGGATGGATCAAATGCTCATTGAGTTGTTGGGACTCCTAATGAGAGGAGTACAATGGCAAACACAGGAAGAAACTCCTCAACAGGCAGAGAATTCTCTGAGAACTATTTTAACAGGTAGATGAGACTTTATGTAGGCAAGAAGGAGATAGGTAGGTATGTAGGTAGATAGAGAGGTAGATTTTTCCCATTCTTCTGTAAGGGTAAAGAATGTGAATATATAAATAAACGTTTAATATATACATCTTCAAGACAACTTATTTGAGCTCCACATACTGGACATACATAAGCATCTGAAAGGATAAGAAAACAAAGAACATAATATACAGGGGGAAAAAACCCTGTAGTTCAAAAGAAGTGCATGCATCTGAGTTATCAGAGGACACATTCTGTGATGAAACAGATAATGCACCAAGCAAAATCCAGGAGAAAACGGTTTTTCAAATCTAATTTATATTCTCAATATGATTCCCTAAGATATTATATAAATGAAAAAGGAAAAAATTGAAAGCAGTGAAGATTACTTTCAGAGGGAAATTGTTATACTAAAAATGACAAATATAGTGCAGGCTCTAAAGAACAGAATGAATAGTAAATCAAGAAATTAGATAAACAGCTTGAGAAATCCTCCTAGAGCAAAAAAACAACAAAACAAAACCCTACAAGTAATGACTATAAGAAAAATATAAAAAGCAAAGAGAATAGATCCAAGAGATATAATATAAACAAAATAGGCCAGTGCTTTTACATACATCTTCCCAGACAAAAACAGTAACAGAAAATAAGTGTATTTGTATGCATCTGTGTGTACATAGCGAGGAGTAGGGTTATTAGGGGAAGACAAAGAAGAGGTTCTGACCAGGGGTAGAATATCAAGTGATCTGTAGTGAACAAAAAATATGTTTTAAGTCTTTTGTTTTATCGTAAAAGTTCTTGCAAATTTCAATTTTATCCCCAAATATATCCAAGTTTTATTCAACATTTTAAGGAAAAAAGCACGTTTCATATAGCTTTCTGCTACTTATATTGGCTGCTGAAAAGAGCTAAAATGTTGGATGGATTTTTAAAGTATATTACTAAAAAGTTCCAAATAAATAAATAAACAAAAACCCTAAAAGTTAAAAAAGCACAGAAGTCTCTTTTGGCTCAAAGATTTGGTATCCCAATCTTCCCAATACATTAGAATCTTATTTTTGATGGGATTCTAAGTGAGAGGAAATTGAAAAGAAATCCCGGAGTCTGTACAAGATGGGTCATGCTATAAAGGCAGCCAATTCCTTCCACCATCCTTCCCAAAAAGTTGCTGAGACTTCAAATAGCCATGCACTCAAAGGTCAGAGAAAATCAAAATAGCAAAGCTCATGGGGCATTTCATAGCGGTTTCAAATCCTTTGGTTATACAGATAATGTAAAGCCTGGAATTTGGTTTAAGGAGGTCATGGAATTACAGTGACCCCAGGCACTTTGGGGAAGGAAAAGAAAATTCTTTCTGGAGGGAAGCACCTGTACTATATGCCTCAAGTAATCCCTACAAATAATTTTTCCCATGCAATGCAATATGTAGCCAAAGGTAACCAGACACCCAAGAAAATTAGTCTTCATGAACAAAACCAGCAAAATAAAACAAAATAGCTTCAAAAGATTAATATATTGACAATATTAGACACAGACTGTAAAACTAGAATATGCATAAAGAAATACCAGATAAACTTAAAGATACCTGCAGAAACAGAAAGCTATTGGGGCACCTGGGTGGCTCAGTGGGTTAAGCCTCTGTGTTTGGCTCAGGTCATGATCTCAGGGTCCTGGGATCGAGCCCCAAATTGGGCTCTCTGCTCAGCAGGGGGCCTGCTTTCTTCTCTCTCTCTGCCTGCCTCTCTGCCTATTTGTGATCTCTCTCTCTGTCAAATAAACAAATAAAATCTTAAAAAAAGAAAAAGAAAACAATAAAAATGTCCCAGTGTACTTTTGAAAAGTAACCAAACAGAAATTCTAGAAAATTAAAAGAAATGAATCTATTTAGAAACAACTGATGGCTTTAACATCAAATTAGAAACACCAAAAAGGAGAATTCTAAAATGGAAGATAAATTATCCAGAGAACAGCAAAAAGTTGTAAACAGAATTGGGGGTAATACAGAAGACAGAATGAGAATAATTGAACACAGAATAAAAAAAAAATATATATATATAGTATTATATGTATATGTATTATATATACAATGTATTCATATATATGTATGTCATATATATATATATATGAATACAAAAAGGAGAAAATAAATTGAATGACACAAAGGCATCACTCAATAGAAGATGAGACCTGGTGAAGACAGGATTGATGAACAGGCAAAGAGGTCAATAGAAACATCCAAACTGAAGACAGAGAAAGAAGAAAGAATGGAAGTTACATAAGAGAGCATGAGTGATGTGAGACAGAGCAGATATATGCAACATATGTGAAATCACATTCCCAAGAAAAGACCAAAGAAATAATAAGAATCATTATTTAAAGAAAGGATAGCTGAGAGTTTCCCAGGCATGGTCAAAGGCACTAGTCCACAGATCCCATGAAGCCAATGAACCTCAAACAAGACAGGAAGAAATCCACACCTAGACAATTTATGGAGAGACTGCAGAAAATCTAATTGAGAGCAGAGAGAGAATAGAGTCCTTAAAGAAGCTACCGTATACTGACAGCTGACTTCTCAACATAACTAATAGTATCTAGAAGTCCATGGAATATTTATAACGTACATTTTAAAAATAACTAGCAAGCTAGAATATGATACTCATTGAAAATATCTTTATTTCATCTTAGTCCTAAAAGTTATTTTCAGTCAAATAAAAACAGAGTGTTGACCACCAGCAATGCATTAAAGGAAATTCTAAAACATATAGTTTAGGTAGGAGAAAATTATTCTAGATGAGAGATCTGAAATATAAGAAGAGATTAAAAAGCAAAGGAAGTGGGAAATATATAAGTAATTCTAAATGAGTTTGACTATAAAAAAAAGTTTAAATCAATGCTTTTTGCAATTTAAAAAATGTATAATTAAAATATTGACAAAAGATATAAGGAGGTTAATAGTGGTAGAATTTTCAGAAAAATCTCTGTATTGTTCAAGATGAGGACCAAATTATTAATTGACATTAAGCTTGACAGAATAACCTACATTTCAATTTCCAAAATAAAAATAAAGAATAAAAGCAGGATATATAATTACAAATAAGTAGAAGGAAAATGTGAAATACTAAAAGGAAAATCAGCCCAAAAGAAGTCAAGAAAGGGGAAGAGAAAGCATAGAAGAGGTTGACAACTAGAAAACACAAAACTGGATGGTAGATATGATCCCAATGTATCAGTAGTTGTGATAGTATACACAAATGGATTACTTGACTAACTACTGTCAGAGTGGATGAAAACAAACAAAACAAAACCATTTGTGAGTTTTTTTAAAACATATGTCTAAATATAACAACAATAAAACACTACAAAGGTTGAGAAGGATGTGTTGAAGCATTACTTAGAGAAATAATAGTCATGAAACAAATGTGTTAGAAATGAAGAAAGGCTGCAAATTAATAAGCTAAGAAAGTATTCAATTCAAAACCTGGAAAAATAATAGACAAATAAGCCCATAAGACTGAAGGAAAATAAATAATAAAATTAGGATAAATAAATAAAGATAAACAAAGATAAATAAAGATAAAAACAAATATACAACAGAAAGGAGCAATGAAACCTAAAAATTATTGGACTTTTGAAAAAAACCTAACAATAAATATTAAATCTTTTATGACATTGACTCCAAAACCAGAAAAAAGGAGAAGCAGCACAACTCACTAATAGCACTAGAGAGCCCACAGACATTTCAAAAGATCATAAAAGGATATTATAATTTTTTATACCAAATATTCAATTGAGATGAAATAGAAAAATTCATAGAAAGGGTTTCAACTAAAAACACTGGCTCAAAAAGGTATCTGAACATCCTATAACCACTGAAGAAATTAAACTAGTAAGAAAAAAAACCTCACAAAAAGACCTAATGTGGGTCCTGATCATCCAATCCATTGAGGGGCTAAAAAGAACAAAAAGGTACAGGAAAGTTGCCTGACTTTTGAGCTGGGACATTGATCTCCTACTCTTGGCACTCTTGGTTCTCAGATATTCAGACTTGGTTCTTTGGCTCTCAGGCCTTCCTTTGAACTTTTGAACTTTACCATTGGTTTTCCTGGGTCTTCAACTTGCAGATGTCACATCAGCTTCCATAACACCCTGAGCCAATACTTTATAATCTCTCTCTCTTTCTCATATGTGTGTGTGTGTTCTGTTTTTCTGAACAATCTTAATATACAAAAAGACATCTTATTTATTTTCATGATGCTACCAACCACAGATGGATGCAGACTCCCCACATAAATGTTAAGTCTAACAATGGATGAAATGGAGCTCAGACATAGTCTAAGAAAGAGAAGTCATGGACATCCCATTAACTTCTATCCTAGGAAGAAGCATCCCCCATTGTCCAAGTTGGCTATTTGGGGACCAAGAATAGCAGGTTGGGGACAGGGGATGGAGAGACAAATGCTAAGTCTATTTCCAAATATTTAGGACTCTTTATTTTATAAATAACTGGTATTGAGAGTGCCATCAAGGCAATTCAGTGACGAGAGGGGAGAGGGAACAAGAAGAATTAAAATATGGACTGTTTGGGGCACGTGGGTGGCTCAGTTGGTTAAGCAACTGCCTTTAGCTCAGGTCATGATCCCAGCGTCCTGGGATTGAGTCCCACATCGGGTTCCCTGCTCCTTGGAGAGTCTGCTTCTCTCTCTGACTTTCTCCCCTCCCATGCTCTCTCTCACTGTCTCTCTCTCTCAAATAAATAAATAAAATCTTTAAAAAAAATAAAATAAAATATGAACTGTTTGGTCATATTTGAACTAATCCAGGGATCTACAACTAAGCAGCCCCCATGCAGCCTTTAGTCTCTCCAGAGAAGCCTTGACTGCCGTTGACTAAATATATCCTTGCTGCTTTGGAGCTGCTGCATGACCTGTCCAATCAAAAATCTTCTTGGTTCCAAGTGCTACCACCGCCACCCAGGATTTTTATTTGGGGCCCATGTCTGAAGACACTGCTGCTTGCTCGGTCCATGGCATATCTAACTACTCTGGTCTAACTTGCCCAATCAGCAGTCATAACACTTGTTTTTGGCCTCAGTATCAACTGTTCTGGAAAACAACCATAAATCTCCCTGAGATGCTCCACCCTCACCCTCGAACACTAACAAAGTGAATTTTTAATATATTTCATGACCCATATTTTAAGTTAAATCATCCCAATTCTACTTCTTAATTTTTGCAAAATGTGATTAACATGTAGAAAAAATATTTAGACTTTTTTCTATTAAACATATTTCTCCATTAGAGATTCTGAAAAGACTGATAAGAAATACCCCTAAAATGATAAAAATAGGTAGTGTCTGAGGGATAGGCTTATAGTTGGTTGCTCTCTAGAGTTTATGAAATGTTAGGTTATGTTAGTAATGGTTAGGTTAAATAAATAAGAAAGTAACCTGAATTTTTTACAGAAATTTTTATGTTTACTAATAGATAAATGCTTAAGATTTTATATACATACAAAAATGTGTATGAATGCATATATGTGTGTGTCTGTAAGTGTATATATTAATATCATGCATACTCATATACACATCAAGTTTTAGAGCTAAAAGGACCTTAAAAATTATCTTGCCTCCTTTACAAAATCTGAAATTATCTGTTGTGGCCCATGGTCATTTTCAACCTATTTATATTTTAATTTTTATAATAATCAGTTGGTTTACCTGGAACTGAAAGAAGCCAGGAGTCACTGACTATTAAAGCCAGAGGAAACTGAACGGACCCAACTCAGCCCCTGCCAGGAAAATGATGAATTTATAATGATAACAAGAGGTGACTAAGGAAATCAAGCCTAATTTTGTTAACAGGTATATCTTGGGAATAATTAGCTCTGGGCCAGAAGCCAATTTCAAGATCACTCTCTTCTTCTAAGCAGACTTTCATGTTCAGTCCATTTGCTATGTTTCTACAATGCCAAAATCAAACTGCAACCGAACAATTTTAGTCGAAGTATCATGCATTTAATTGGTCAACATGATACAAAGCCACTGAATTAACAAATGTTTTGCCCTAAATTGTGGAGAAGTTTTTGTATCTATTAGTCAATTTCAGATAGATTGAGGATTGACTTCACTGTGAGAGATAAAACAATAAAGCTTCTAGAAGATAATATGCAAGAGCAGTTTTAGGATCTTGAGAAAGACAGAGATTTCTTAACAGTACACAAAAAGCGCTAATCATAAGGGAAAGACCAAGAAATTGAAAGCTTCTGTCCCTCTAAAGACATCAATTAGAGAGGACTACAATAGGAAGATTATCTTCAAGGATGAGGAACTCATATCCACAGCATTTAAACCAATTCTACATAGTAAAATGCACAGACAACACAAACAAAACATGGACAAAAGATCTGAACATCTCACCAGAAATGGATGTCCAGAAGGCCAACAAACATACTAAAAGTTATTCAACATCATTAGTCATCAGGGAAATGCAAGTGAAATCTCAAACAAGATACTACCATATACCTAGCAGGTGGGCTATAAATTTAACAACCTGACACCACCAAGTGTTGGTGAAACTGTGGAACAACAGTAAATAATTCACATACACTGTGCATGGGGATATAAACTGGTAAAGTGCTTTTTAGCAGTATTCAGTACAGCTAAAAACAGGGACACTCCAGAGCCCAGCAATTCCACTCCTACACATGCTTACATATACACCAAAAGAGACATTAACAAAAATCTTCAAAGCAATGATATTCATAACAACCCCAAACTGGAAAGAACTCAAATGTCCATAAGCAGTAAAGTGTGTTATGTTCCTACATTGAAATAAAATGGCAATAAGTGAACACATCATTGGGGCACACGACACCTGGATAAGTCTCAGAAAGATGTTGACAAAATAAGCCAGACATGCAAAAAATACAGTATGGCTCCATTTATATAAAGTTCAACTCTGCACTACATGTCATAAGAAATATTTACAAACAAGTGAAGGCTTAACCAGGTATGTTATATGCCTAGTCACAATACAAATTACTTAAAAGCAGGACTTTCATATAAATACAGGACAAACATGCAAGTTAGATTTATATAACTCATAATGAGGGAACAAATAAAAAGGTAAAGCCAGTTCAAACAAGAATTAGGGGAACAGGGTTATAAAATCCACCAGGCAAGACAACATGCTGAAATATTTTCGGAGTTGGAGACAAAACCATTTAATGTCCAACAGGGCAATAAAAACTCATTTTTGTGATCATCAGTATTATCAGTCTAAACTATGCTCCAGTCTGACACTGAAAACACCCAGAGATCTCTTTTGTGGGTATCAATGTTGTTAAGCTTTTGTTTGGTCATCTTGAAAGACTGAGTGTGTAGACGGAAGTGGGTTGTAAAGAATGAGCAAATAAACGGTTATATATTTGGAGCTACTATATGTTATCAAAAACAAAGAAAGCTGAAACTTTATAAACATGGTAGCACATTGCAAATTTTCTACAGTCCCTACCAGGCCACCTAAGCCAGTATATCTCAACTAATGATCTACTACATTTAAATATAAACATTATGTGAAAAGAGGAGTAGGGAAGAATGTGAACTTCTTGCTTTTCTGAGAGAGCAGAGCAAACAAGCAGGCCATGAGACTGCTGCGGAGACAAGTCGCCACTACAGTAAGACCCATTACGGATTCTCTCATCTCTGCATCCTCAGCAACCTCTGAAAGGTCTGATGATGTCATGTCACTTCCGTGTTTCTAATCTAGAAAATTATCAGTTATCCCTTCTGCGTGGTTGGAAGGCATTCGGTATTCAACACACAGTCATGGAACCCTGTCCACATGGTGGGCACTGGTCTAAACGCTGGATGGCAGGAGTCAACGTACAGGAGGTGAGGAGAAATATCTGGGATATATTTTGATGGTAAGGGGATGATTTCCTTAGGAACGGAAAATGGGTGGCTAGGCAGAGAGCTATGAATCAGGAGTATCATGATCCTAGGGTTTTTTCCCCTAAGAAATGAGAAGGATAGTGTTAACAATGTGCCAAGGTGGTAAAAAAAAAAAAAAAAATGTTGGAAGATCAGCCTTACTTATTTTCTAACTTGAGAAAACTACAGGTTCCAGTGCAGATTCATTAGGTGCGAAGTGCTTATTAGACATCCGTTGTGGCTATGCTGAGCACGCAGGTGCACAGCCTTACATTCAGGAAGGGGTCCAGATGGAAGATACAGACACAGGTGGTTTTTAAAACCACAGGACTGGATGTACCGAGCAGATGCATATGGACAGACAAAAGAACCGAGGACAGAAACTTGGGGAACTCCAAGGTTCAGGGCTCTGGAAGATGAGGAGAAACAAAGCAAAGAAAGAAAGGATGGCAGAGGTAGCAGGAGAACCGAGAGGGAGTGGGTCCTGGCATAGGGACAGGAGGAAAGGCAGAACACGAGGCAGCTTCAGGTGGGTTGACGGAGGACACATGAAATTTCTCTTCTGCCTCCTTCTAATTTGCAGTGAAATAGGAAGAAGGGGTATCTGACAGGAGTGAGGATGAGACAAGGGGGAGGAAGTCTGGAGAAAGAAAGGAGACGAAACAGCAGTAGACCGGGAGAGTGGGAGAGTACACTCCAAGTAGCTGGGGAGGGGGGCAACCTCAAGGTGAGCATCATGGAGAGAGGGTGGCATGAAACATGGTTTTAAGCTCTCCTCCAGCCACAACCAGAGGCCGCGGTGCAGGTGAGGCAAAGACAGGGAGCTGGATTCATTCAGGAACTGGGCTTTCCCAAATGGCCATGGCAAAGGGAGAGAAAGAAGGAGTTATGGGTTTGTACAAAGCATCTATGATGGGCCTTGGGAGCAAAACTGGGTAAGGAGGCTAGTAACGCTGTCAGCAGGCAGGGGAAGGGGAAGGGTCAGAGGCTCAGTGGAGCCTGTGGTAAATTCTGGTAAAGTGGAGCCTCACTGGTAAATTCCAGTGGGATGGGACAAGTTCTTGAGTCGGGGGGTCGGAGGAAGGGATCCGGCAGACAACAAGAGGTGAAGGTCTCAAAGTGGGGTGGAGAAACTGAAGTGGGGGAGAGGTGGGGTATGTAGTAACGGGAAGTATAAGGTATGGCGGGGGGGGAGGGGCAGAGGGCTCGGAGCGGGTGGAGGACATGGTCACTGGTGAAGAGGAAGCCAGATAGCTGAGCAGCAGAGGGCTGGGGAGGTCGGTCTGTTCACTCACCAAGAACTACTGCAGGGCCTGACTCATGGGCTCCAAGCTACAATTTCTGTGGAAGAGAAGGGCCCTGGAGTCCCTGTCCAAGGAAACCATCCACGTGGAGGGCTTGGTGGTAGAATCTTCCATACAAGCCTTAAAGATCAAGGGGGAGCATGTTGTGAAAGGGCAGTGAGAAGCCCAGAGTCCGGAAGATCTAACTGAGTTTGGGCTGTGTGAAGAGTTAATAACCTGCTTACCCAGAAGCAAGGCGGTTCTCGTGAATGGAAGAAGAGAGGCCCGACTCCAAGTTCAGATGCACCAGGGCCGCTGTTGTAGAAAGCCAAACAGGATGAAGTGTAATGGAAGTGGGGAAAAATGGAAACTCAGCCAAGAACAGAAAACTGCACTTTAAGTGGATAATGGATAATGGAGATCACTACTGGCCTAAGATGCTGTCCTCCAAAAAGAGTCACCTTTTAAGTGATTTGATTTCACCGCTAAGCTGTTTGCCCATAAGATAAGTGCTCAATTAGGGCAGAGGGGGAGTTGCATTTGAAGAGATTAATGTTTCAGGCTTTTAGATTCCATGCGGGAGAAAAAAAAAATCAAGAATCAACTATTCCTTTAACCTACCAGGATGATGCTTCCCGCCCCTACTCCCCCCTAGGTTATTGCTGCTGGGAGAGGCAGCCTTCCTGAACTAGCATCCAATCTGGACCACTGTCCTTGAAGCTGACTGCTCGTAGGACGGCTCTGGAGAGGCGCTGAAATACAATCACCAGGCTGCCTTAAAGAGGGGGCATGCTTTGTCCAGAAAGATCAGAGGGTAATTTGTCTGTGCTACTCCTTGGCTGTTTGGAAATCTTTACCTGGTTTCTAAACCTTAGGTCAGGTTTCCCCAGGGCTCTACCATCTCAATTCTGGAAAACAAGGTCAGTTTTAATGGTGGGAATTAGTATGAAGGAGAGAGGATGAGCTTCAAGGTGAAGGGCAGGAGCTGTTTAAATATCCGCAGTGTTTACCATTCCCCTGATGGCTTCCCCGGGCACTCCTGCTTATTTAGGGGAATGTGCTGGAAGATGTCCCATTGGTGGGGGAAATTAGAAGGCGTAGCTGCAAGCAAAAGTGCAGACATCACATTCCACTTAAACACTGGATGCATTAATCTCCAAATTGTTCTGGGCCCAGCTACCCCTGCTCCCCTGCCTAGGGAGCCCGTTAAGGGGGAGGTCCCAAGTAACCATTAATTGCAGTGGCTTTCCTTGGGCTCAGTCCTTATCAAGCCTAAAGGTCAAAAGCAAACTGAACATCAGTGATGCTCTGAGCCACCCATCAGGGATTCAGTAATGCCAGAGGAAGGTGAATAGGCACTAGAGTCACATATTCCAAGAACTGTCAAGATGCTGAGCAAACAGGTGATTTATTGCTGTGCAAAACTAATAAGAGATTACTAGAGGGAGCAGGACACAGGAGATCAGTGACTAAATGATCTCCTAATGGCCTGAACGAGTCCCAGTGCCTGCCTCTGTACCTAATGTACTAGCCCAGGGTGCCCTTTGGACCAGGGAGAGAATCTGGATCATTAACCCTCCCTGGATGATTCCTAAGATAAAAGGAAAGTGGGTTGAGGCTAAAGGAAAATGTTAGATAGTTGGGAAATTCTTCTTTACTGATAGGGATATATCACACAGAGACTTAAAGTCGTGGTTTCTTGGATCATGCAATACCCCCTTGAAAAATAAAGTTGTGGACTCTTACACTCCAGTGTGTGTGTGTGTGTGTGTGTGTGTACACACACATAACAGATTGCATACACAATTTCAGAGAACTTATGTACTTCAAAAGCTCACCCATTACACCCAGTTTAAGAAATTCCATCCTACATAGATTAAGAGGGAAATGCCTTATCTAATAACACAAGCTCCTTGCAAGAAGTTTAGAAATATCTTCCTAAAGAGAAGGTTTTCTCATTAAAACATATAAGTAGCCATGCATTTTTTTTTCTCCGATTGATGTTAAATTCCTGAATATTTGTGTCTAGTTTCTCTTCCAGGCTTTCTTTGTGAAGGTGTCACCTCCAGAATTAAATGTGGGTAAAACTTAGTCACTTATTAACAAAATGTGTATTTAGTATTAATAAGGTGCAAAAAATATGCTAAGAGACCTGCTACATATGCAGAGATAAGCAAGGCCCATTCTAGATGCTGAAAGAGCTTCGGATCCTGTTGTAAAAGTGATAAACTTACAGAAGCAACTCTGATGTCACAGAGAACGTGGCTGCCACGCAGGGGTCAAAGGTCAAAGGAAGAGTGTGTGTGTGTCCGGGTCACAGAATTTGGAAAGTTTCACAAATGATATGCAACTTAAACTGATCATAGAAGTGTTTTTCAAACTCTGTTTTTTTCCAGAACCATCTGCGAGAAACACATTTCATGTCATGGTGTAGGACACATATTCATATATATGAAATAAGACGTCTGCAAAGCAATATTTTCCCTTATTATAGGCCAGTATGGTCTGTTATATCCTACTCTACTCTGCTGTACTTGGTTCATTTAACCAGAAATCATGATTGGGACCCCTGAAGTTTATTTCACAACCCAATGGTTGTCTGCGGTTTGATAAATACTGCTTTAAAGGATGGCAGAGGTGGGGGTACCTTGCATGGTTACTATCACTTGAGAGTTCCAGAAATTCTATGCTACAGGTACCATGATCGTCATTGTTTGTCAGAGAAGGAAACGAGATTGTGGACAGGTGACGTAACAGGTCCAAAGTCATGCAATCCTTAAGTAGTCAACAGGAATTCAAACCCAGCTCAGTGGACTATGCAAAAGCCCAAGGGACTATGCAAAAGCCCAAGGTCATGCAAGGCACAGAGGAAAGAAACAGCTTTTGGGGAAATGGGCAGTTTGGTTGTAGTGTAGGGTATGAGTAGGAAAACTGGGACAGATGATTATAAAAGGAATCACATCATTATTATTTTCAAGTAATTCAAGTAAAATTCTCCTTTGACTTTCACCCTTTGTTTCATTCTCAACCTCCTCCTGCAAAATCTCCCTGTACCTTTAGCCTAATTCTTCCGTACTTGATTTATAATTAGAGCTGTTTTTTGTTTTTTGTTTTAAGATTTTGTTTCAGAGAGAGCGAGAGCAGGATCGGGGGAGGGAGGGGGAGGGACAGAGGAAGAGGGAGGAGCAGACTCCCCACTTACAGGGAGCCTGATGCAGGGTTGGATCCCACTATCCTGGGATCATGACCTGAGCTGAAGGGAGACACTTAACTAACTGAGCTACCCCGGGGCCTCTATAGTTACAGCCCTCAAAAAAATACAATTCTTATCGTATTTCACACAGGACACAGTTGAAAACTTAGGTGCTTCAATGCTCAGCAAAGAAGAAAAAAACAAGAAGACAAGATGGCTGTTCTCAAAAACTCTTACTGTGTGGACAGATCGTACGTAGGTTATTACACAGGTATATTAAATATACACCCACATAAAGGGAAACATTACTCTTTAAAATAATATATAAAGGATGAATTATATGTACAAGTTAGGAGTCAAGAAAGGGAAAAACATTTTCAGTTGGTTCTTGGGATGCTCTAGACAGGATTTAGAAGGAAGATGTTTCAGATCATTTAAGGACAAGAGGAACCCAGGAGTCCTTGAGATTTGGGCGGTTGGAAGCAGACAGAGCAAGAAGGTAAGAGGTGAAAGCAACTGGAAGAGATGAAAAGGGTGGTAAAGGGATTCAAGGGTGGGCCTACATTGGAGACGACCATCAATATAGTCTTAATTAAGTTCTCATCTTCCATAATTAATAGTTAGTGTGCATATATATACATGTCTGGTAAATTTAAACTGAAACTCTGACTCTTATAACAGCAGAGAGGAAAAGTCTAAGCCTAGAAATAAACCCAAACCTAGCCTATGTTTATAATTTGAAGAGTTATCCATCATTTCTTTCACATTAGTTAGTATTAATATTATTTAGATAAGAGAACCCACAGTTTGAACTAACGAAGGGATGCTTCAGTGACTGCTGTATTTACATTTTGCAGAAATAATGAAATACTCTAATTTTTCCCCATGTCTTATTAAAAGCTGCCTAAAGTAATAAAAGATGACACGGGGCTTTGGGTTTGGGCTCTTAATAATGACTGTTACTGCAATGTTCATGAGACCATGGATAAGAATCTTCTTTCTACTCCAAAAGTGATCGTTTTTGTTCTGTGTTGATTTGGATTATTTGCCGTGTGTGTGTGTGTGTGTGTGTGTGTGTGTGTGTGTGCGGGTGTATATATAGCCCGCTCGATAGATCTCACAATATCCTTTTTCATTATTTGTGCTTTACTTTCAACATCAAGAACATGGAAAAAATAATTCATTAAATGGATCCACTTTGGATGCCTATTCATAGAAAACAAAGACTTTTAAAAAGATATCTTTAACAACTTAACAGATTCTAAGACAACTGCCCTCACAGCTTCAACTGGAAATAGGCCTCCACTAGCCCAGCCTCTCCTACCAGCACTTGTCTAGTAGGACAGAGACAATAATGGTTCCTAGCTAATATTAAAGTACCTGGGTGGCTCAGCTGGTTAAGCGTCTGTCCTTGGCTCTGGTCATGATCTCACAATCCTGGGATCAAGCTCCCCCTGCTTGTGCACCCTCTCTCTGTGTCAAATAAAGAAATAAAATCTTAAAACAACAAAAAAAAAGCAACAATTAGGTTACCAGTTGGGGAGTGTGTGAGTGTGTGTGTGTGTGTGTGTGAGAGAGAGAGAGAGAGGTTTTGAATAAACCAACTAGCCAGACCTTATTTTATCTATTTTGTGTGACTATAGTTAAAAATGGTTTGACTGCCAAGCATTGGTTCTCAAAATCTGCACCTGTCTTAAACACAGTGGATTCTAGTTTTTCATGTACATTATGTTTTATAAAGTCACCATGAACCCTGAATTAGTATATCTCAATCATTCCTCCTGGGAGAAACATAAGGTTAGGCTCCTGTGAGTTTCTGGTCACATTTCTGTCAATGGATTAGTACATGACCATGTTTTATGTGTGTTTCCATTTAAAGTCACCTTATTTAATATATATTATTGATTCACTAACATTGAACTTGGCCAACAGCACTATAATTCATGCCTAAACAAAGCTTACTAACTTGAAAGGGTGTTCAATATATCTAAATATTGAAAACTGGAAGTTAGAGAGTGATGTGTATAGGGCATCCCTCTCTTGCAAAAGCAAAAAGCAAACAACTAAAGAAACTCCTGGGTGAATGTGTGTTTGTGCTTCCTCCCCATGGAGAATAGAGTGGAAATACAGTATCAGGCTGTTAGCATTATCTCAGGGCATTAAAGGGTGGAATCGGCAGAAAAGCATTAACTTTTTCCTCTGCATTTGTATTTTTTAAATGAAACAAAAATGTGTCATTAATAAAAATGTGTTTTATAAGGTTGAATTTTAAATTGTCTACTTATTTATAAAAGGCTATCTTTTTCCCATTGGATATTCTTTCCTACTTTGTCAAAGATTAATTGACCATATAATCGTGGGTTCATTTCTGGGTTTTTTATCTTGTTGCATTGTTCCATGTATCTATTTTTGTGTCAGTACCATACTGCCTTGATCACTACAGCCTTGTGATATAACTTGAAGTACAGAACCGTGATGTTTCAAGCTTTGCTTTTCTTTTTCAAGATTGCTTTGGCTACTCGGGTCTTTTGCGGTTCCATGCAAATGTTAGGACAATTTGTTCTTTCTGTGAAAAATGTTGATGGTATTTTGATAGGGACTGCATTAAATGTGTAGATTTCTCTGGGTAGTGAAAACATTTTTACAATATTTGTTTTTCTAATCCATGAGCATGGATTTTTTTCCCTATTTCTTTGTGTCCTCTTCAAATTCTTCCATAAGTTTTCTACTGTTTTCAGAGTATAGCTGTTTTACCCCTTTGGTTAGGTTTATTCCTGGGTTTCTTATTGTTTTGGTATAATTGTAAATGGGACTCTTCTGCTTCATTATTGGTGTAAAGAAACACAATACATTTCTGTATATTGATTTTGTATCCTATAACTTCACTGAATTCCTTTAGCAATTCTAGCCGTTTTTTGGGTTTTCTATATAGTGTACCATGTCATCTACAAACAGTGAAAGTTTCACTTCTTCCTTGACGATTTGGATTCCTTTTATTTCGTTCTGTTGTCTGACTGCTGAGGCTCGGACTTCAGTGCTATGTTAAATAACAGTGGTAGGAATGGACATCCTTGTTTTGTTCCTGACCATAGAGGAAATGTTCTCAGTTTTTCTCCACTGAGGATGATATTAGCTGTTGGTTTTTCATATATGGCTTTTATTATGCTGAAGTATGTTCCCTCTAATCCTACTTTGTTAACAGTTTTTATCCCACAGGAAAAAGAATCTCTTCAACAAATGGTGTTGGGAAGACTGGACAACATGAAACATGCAACATGAAAGGGAATGAAATGGGAGCACTCTCTTACCCCATACACAAAATAAATTCAAAATGGATTTAAGACCTAGATGTGAGACATGAAGCCATAAAAATCCCAGGGGAGAACACATTGGCTGTGACAACTTCTTTCTAGATATATCTCCTGAGGCAAAGGAAAACAAAGCAAAAATAAACTATTGGGACTATATCAAAATAAAAAGCTTCGGGGCGCCTGGGTGGCTCAGTGGGTTAAAGCCTCTGCCTTTGGCTCAGGTCATGATCTCAGGGTGGGATCGAGCCCCACATTGGGCTCTGCTCAGCAGGGAGCCTGCTTCCCCCTGTCTCTCTGCCTGCCTCTCTGCCTACTTGTGATCTCTCTCTCAAATAAATAAATAAATAAAAGTAAATAAAATAAAAATTAAAAATAAAAAGAACTCATAAAACTCAACACCCTAAAAATGACTAAGCCAATTAAAATATAGACAGAAGTCGTGAATAGTCATTTTTCCAAAGAAGAAATACAGACAGTCAAGAGACACATGAAAAAAAGATGCTCAGCATCATTCATCATCAGGGAAATACAAATCAAAACTACAATGAGGTATCACTTCACACTAACATCAACAACACAAGAAACAACAAGTGTTGGTGAGGATATGGAGAAAGGGCAATCCTCTAACACTGTTGGTGGGAATGCAAGCTGGTGTAGCCGCTCTAGAAAACACTATGGAGGTTCTGCAAAAAAGTTAAAACTAGAGCTGCTCTACAATCCAGCAATTGCATTCCTAGTTATTTACCCAAAGAATACAAAAATACTAATTCTAAAGAATATGTGCACCCTGGTACTTATAGCAGCATTATCTACAATAGCCAAATTATGGAAACAGCCCAACGGATGAATGGGTAAAGATGTGGTATATATACACAATGGAATGTTACTCAGCCATAAAAGAGAATGAAATCTTGCTACTTACAATGACACGGATGTTGCTAGAGGGTATTAAGTGAAATAAGTCAGTCAGAGTAAGACAAATATATTATTTCACTCATATGTGGAATTTAAGAAACAAAGCAAACAAGGAAAGGGGGAAAAACAAAGACAGAGAGGCAAACCAAGACACAGACTCCTAACTAAGAGAATAAGCTGCTGGTTACTAGGGGGGATGGGTGAAATAGGTGATGGGGATGAAGGTGGGCATTTGCTATTATGAGCACCAGCTGTTGTACAGAAGTGTTAAATCACTATATTGTACACCAGAGACTAATATTACAGTGTATTAATTGGAATTTAAATAAAA
The DNA here is from genome assembly GCF_009829155.1 of Mustela erminea. Taxonomy (NCBI): domain Eukaryota; kingdom Metazoa; phylum Chordata; class Mammalia; order Carnivora; family Mustelidae; genus Mustela; species Mustela erminea. The sequence goes on from NC_045628.1 coordinate 13,548,861, forward strand.
GTTTTTTAAAAAGCAGAAAAAATAATTAATTTACAGAAGAATAAAGGTGACAAAGTAATAAACCATTGGCCAGACAAAAGAAAACAAATTAAACTAAGGAAGAGTTTAAAAGTGTTTAAATTAAATTAGAATTAAAATAAAATAATGCTAGCAGATTTGAAAATCTTGATAAAAGCTCAGTTTTATAGCAAATATAAACTATTACAATGACTTGAGAAAAAATAGGAAACCTGAAGAAAGAGTATTAAAAAATGAAGTTATCAAAGAATTACTTTTCTGAAGAGACTAAGCCATGATGATTTTAGCAGCCATTGCTTTTAAACACACCATTTCAATACCATAACAACAGATGAGGTAAGGAAAAACCTATAAAGCTACCTTATTCCTTCCATGAAAATGGAAATATATATGTGTGTCACACACACACACACACACACACACACTGAAAAAGAATATATGTATCACCTTGTTGGGGGAAAAGTGTGAAACTTGAGAACCAGAAGTCTGAACAATGTTTGGAAAAAAAAAAGCAGACTGGAACAGAAGAGCACAGAAACCAGAGAAAGAAAAATATTACACATAGAAAAGAAATGTGCACACTAAAACCACACTTTCCTCCACCGAAGCCCTCTGGCCACTTAAACTTGGAAGGGCTCATGCAATTCATAAAGCAAGAGTTGGCTTTGAGTTCCAAGTGGAAAAATGTAACAATGTTAATCTTGTATGCATTGAATGGTACATGTTAATAAAATTTACAGAATGAATAATATTAATAAATAACAATGATGGAAGTATAAAAAGAAATAGACAAACCTGCCACCACAATGAAAACCTTTTCAATCCTTGAGTAATTGACAGACCAGGCAAACTAAAAAGCTATCGGAAAAGATACACAAGATTTAAGCGACACAAATAAGAAGTGCAATCTAATGGATATTACTAAAATATTCACCCATGTATCTATCAGTCAAGAGTCAACCAAGGAAACAGAAACCACTCTAAGTCTTTGCAACAGGGGTGAGGGGATTTAGTGCAAGAAATTGGTTACACATGTGATGGAAAACTTGGAGTGACAGATGGGTGTTATTGAGCCAAAAGATTAGCAGCAGCAGGAAGCCACCACCACTCCAAAGCTGGGATCAGTAGTAACAGACAGCTTTTTCAAGCGGTTTTACCATAATTAGTTGGAAAGGGATTTGGGGTCAGGGTTGGCTTTGTTTTGCTTCTTTAAGGGATCTCTCCCCTCGCTCCTGGAAGAAGAGGTTCTGAGCCTCCTCTTCAGTGCTGTGGCTTGAAGTTTGAGGTCCAAGGAGAGAACAACTTAGTAAAGAGAAGATGGAGGTCCAGGTCTGCCTCTTACTTTCTTTAAAAAAAAAAAAATAATACCTAAATATATTATATGAGGATCATTCTCTGAAACAAATCTGCAGATTGAGGCAGGAACATACTGTGTTCCAGAAAGCTGTAATGTAGCAAGCTTAACACAGAGGCATGTGCTGGTGAAGTGGCTGAACTTCAAAGATGAAGGATTCTTCAGGCATTCAGGCAGCAATATCATATGACCTACATGGAGAAAGCTCTCACGCTGGCCTCCAACTCTCTCCAGTCATGGTGAATGCCAGAAGACCCTGGTGCCATGTACTGAAGGAAAAAATGACTCAGAACTAGTATCTGCAAAAACCTTGTCTTTCAAGCCCAACCAGCTACATAATCTGGAGGTCCAGAGCAAAATGAAAATGCAGGACTCCTTGTTTAAAAGAACATTAAGAATCTCAGAACCAAGACAACAGAACATGAAACAAAGCAACAGGTCCTTCTGAGTGCCAGGCCCAGAACAGTAGCACAGGTTGCGCACTAACAAAGCCAGCTCTGCTTTCTGGTAGAAAGGAAATGTTCAGGCATACATACAAAATACAGCATAAACCTTCTTCAACAAATTATTTGATGACAAAATTCCAGAGATGATGTAAATCAAAGAACTAAGAAATGAAGACTCTTGTGGCAGTGAGCACTGAATTTAATGTATGTATGTATGTTTGTATTTATGTCAAATACTAAACATCTTGGAGAATTATGGTTACAGAAAAATATATATTTGATAAGATGATGAAGGACAAAATTGCTAATGCATTTATCTTGCCCTGCCTCATATTTTAGTATGTACTGAATTAGACACAATGAGTCTACATTCTCAAGGTTTTACTTCATCTCTTTCCTTAATTTTAGAAGGATCTTTTATTAAGAAATATCTCATGGAATGAAAAAATATTTATCTGAAGGCTAAGGGATTGCTCTGGTTTTACTTCAGCTTATCCTTCTTCTATTATATTCAAATAAATTATATTTAATATTTTTATTGAAAAATACATGCCTCTATTTTTATGAAAATCCAAATGTTAATAGTTATTTATGGGTGACAGAATCTAAGTATTTTATTTTCATTTTTGCCTTTTCTGCATTAATTGAATTCCTTGTAAGTGGCATGTGTAAACAAAAGCTAAATTTATTTTATTTTATTACAAAACTTTAGCGAAATATTTCTCCCACCAAAAGGCTCCAAGCCAGAGGATTTTATTGGTGAGGTCTAAAACCTCAAAAAGCAGAGTTTCTATATTTAGGTTGTTTTATAACACAAAGGGCTAGAAAATTTCCAACTCATTCTACAACACATCACTGATACCAAAACAAGGCAATTTTTACAAAAAAACCAATATGCCAATCACTTTGAACATAAACATAAACACAAATCACTTTGAATATAAATGAATATAATAAAGCTAAATAAAATATTTCCAGCAGGCTAGATCCCTTCTGAGGCAGGCATGTGAGCGTGTGCGTGTGAGAGCTATGTTACTAAGAAGTTGGATACTGAGAGCTGAGCCTACTTTGACATGGAAGCAAAGGAGATATTCTCTGCCCCGTTCCTAATGCCCTGAAGAACCTCTAGTGGACTGAGGGATATGGAGAGTCGTGGGACACAGAGAAGTCTCTGAGATGGGCAGAGCTTACACTGGACAACATGGGTTCACACTGTGGGGCTCTGATGATCACGGTGCTTCCTCAGCAAGGTAGCACCACACAGGGTTGCTGAAGATGGTATATCAAGGGGGCTGTGGGAGTGGTACACCCTGAGTAAAGTCAAACAAGGAAGTGAACTGCCTACAGTCAGTTTTATTATTTTTTTTAGTCAGTTTCAAAAACAGACACATGAAAAAATGCTTAACATCACTCATCATCAGGGAAATGCAAATCAAAACCACAAAGAGATACCACCTCACACCTCTCAGAATGGCTAAAATAGTAAGTCAGGAAACAACAGATGTTGGTGAGAACGTGGAGAAAGGGGAGCCCTCCTACATTGTTGGTGGGAATGCAAGCTAGTGCAGCCACTCTGGAAAACAGTATGGAGGTTCATCTAAAAGTTAAAAAAACAGAGCTACCCTATGACCTAGCGATTGCATTTGTAGGTATTTATACAAAGGATACAGACATAGTGATTTGAATGAGCACGTGAACCCCAATGTTTAGAGCAGCAATGTCCACAACAGCTGAACTACAGAAAGATCTCAGATGTCCATTGACAGATGAATGGATAAAGAAGATGTGGGGCAGATGCATACGCATATAATGGAATATTACTTAGCCATCAAAAAGAATGAAATCTTGCCATTTGCAAAACCTGTGTGGAACCGGAGGGTATAATGCTAACCAAAGTAAGTCAGAGAAAGACAAACACCATATGATTTCACTCACATGGGACTTAAGAAACAAAACAGATGAACATTGGGGCAAGGAGTGAAAATAAAATAAGATAAAAACAGAGAGGGAGGCAAACTATAAGGGACACTTAACTCTAGGAAATAAACTGAGGATTGCTGGAGGGGAGGTGGTGGGGGATGGGCTCAGTGGGCTAGACAGGAGATGGGCATGAAGGAGGGCACTCGCTGGGATGAGCCCTGGGTGTTAATATGCAATTGATGAATCACTGAACTCCCCTGAAACTAATAATATACTATATGTCAACTAAAATAAATTTAAATAAAATTAAAAAAACACAATAATACAAATAGCTACAAGTTAGTCTGCTTTCATATTATCAGCAAGTGTCTGCAATTCTAATCCCAGTGATAAAATGTTCTCTTGTGAAAAAAAAATAGTCCCCCTTGGACTTAATTTTATATATGCTTTAGTTACCTGTTCTTTAATAAATATTGCATTCTACATAACTCAGAGAGCTTTGAGTTACACAGTTAGCCATCAACATGCAGAATTAGCTCCACAGGATTCTTTTTTTCAAGGGTGAGTTTGTAACGGTCTGAAAATTTTGAGCTTGCTTCAGAGCATCTTTGGTCACCCACCTCAGTGTCCCAACACATTCCTGTTTTTAAACAGTAAATTATATATGAGCAATGACAGTACAAATGATTTTAAAGTCAAAGAAACAAAACTATTATTTCAATTCTATAAATCATGTGATTTCTTGGACCTTTTATTTGGAATTTAAAACTGTGGAAAGCAGAGGGCTCACTGAAAGGTGCAATGGTTTTGTTTGGTAAGTGAAAATCTTAATTCACACATGAAACATACTCATTTTCTTTCATCTCTATTACATGAAATTTATAAATGAAAATTATCATTTTGTGGTGTAGAGATAGGGGCAGCAGAAAGGGATCCACCTCAGGTGCGAAACACATTGCTGTCACTGACACCCCTGTTACATGAGGTGACATGAGGGGGCAATTACAGTGACACCAGGGGGCAGAGAAGGGAGCAGGAGTCTTCAAAGCACTGAGCACATTTCCTGCTCTTATCTCAGGTAATCACACAGAAATCAGTTCTGAACCCTCTGGACTGAGGAAGAGCCCCCAAGACTATTGCAAGCAGGAGTTCCAAGAAGAGAAAGAATGGATTTCTTTTGATTCGTTGGATGAAAGCTGCTACTCTTATTAATTTGGACTTTTATGTGGATACTTTGGCTTCGGGCATAATGGAGTAACTGGAAATGAACTTCCCTTCCCACCATCAATGGAGAGAAAGTCAGGCAAAATAAACCAGACAACTATGTTCAGATATTGGACAACAAGCAGGGCAGGATGGTGATTCCCCAAGATGAGGGACACAAACGAGGTAAGCCTCAGCTTTCTTCATGAGAGACTTCTTGCACAGCGGTGTAGACAGGGGGACCTCACCGAGAGCACCGTGATCTCCCAGAGGCAAGGAGAGACTTCTTGCACAGCGGTGTAGACAAGGGGACCTCACCGAGAGCACCGTGATCTCCCAGAGGCAAGGAAACAGAGATGAGCATTGGGGAGAGATGAAGTATCTGGAATCTGTGGAGAAGAAAGTGCTACAGAGAGTCAAAACTCCAGAACAGTGCAGAGACGCCTTCCATCTGAGGCTGAGTAGTAAGTTCTGCATATGTATGCAACCCTGAGAACTGGCCAAAGAACCTCCTGGGAGTTTTCTGCTGATCAACTCTCAGCTCACAGAGGATGTGAGAATTTCCAGATCCAACCAGCCCAAGGGGAAAGCTCCTGCCGCATGCCCACGCATTCCATAAGGACCCCAGAGTCCAGCTTTCGTGGCATGCAGATTTAGTTAAAGACTACTGGAACCCCAGCTGAACAAAAACAAAAGTCAGCCTCAAAATCATCTGCTGACAATCCACTGGTCCACAGGTAACTCCAGCACCTTCTTAAAGTCCAACATTGTTTGTGGGAAGATAACAAAACCCAGACCTCAACAATATAAAATCCACTATGCCCAGCATCTAATACAAAAGGACTTTGTAATCAAATTCTAGCCACAGAAAGATAACAGGTCCAGATGGCTTCACTGCTGAATTCTATCAGTCATTTAAGGAATAAATGATACCAAACCTTCACAGGCTCTTGAGAAAAAACAGCCACTTTAGGAGGCTGGCACAAACCCAAAGAGCTTATAAGAAATGGAAACTGCAGACCAATATTTCCCATGAAAAAAGTCACAAAGGCTTCAAGAAAATACTAGAAAATCAAATCCACAATATATTATATTAGCAGACTACATATGCAAATAGAGTAGATACATACATATACATACACATATCCATGTGTAAATGCACACATATACAACACACACACCAGTTTTTATATATTAAATTTTTATATATTAGTTGATCTACACTGATGTATATTATACCTCATTTACAATTATAAAAACATAAATAGAACACATTAATTGAAAAAAATTGCAAAGCCTGTATCTGATAAGGAATTTGTATTTAGAGTATACAAAGAACACTTATGACTCAAAAAGAAAAAGAACTCAATTAAAGAATGGGTGAAAGGTCTGAATCGCCATTTCTCTGAAAAAGGTATATACGAACGGCCAATAAACACATCAACATATGTTCGGCATTACTAGTCATTAGGAAAAAGCAAATCAAGACCTCGCTGAAATACCACTTTACACACTCTAGGATGGATATAAGAAAGTTAATAAAAAGAGTGGCTGAGGATGGGTTGAAATTAGAACAAAACTTAGACACTCATGACTTATACACTGCTTGTGGGAATGTAAATGGCATATACTCTTTGGAAAACAGCCTGGCAGTTCCCCCAGAAGGTTAAATACAGCCTATCACATAACCCAGCAATGCCGTTCATTCCTAGATATACACCCAAGAGAAATGAAAACATGTGTTCACGCAAAATCTCATACACAAAGGTTCACAGCAACATTATTCATAATACAAGAGAATAGAAATGACCTAATTATCCATCAACTAATGAAAAAATAAACAAAACGCGGTATACCCATGGAATGCTGATGGTCATAGCAGTGTTTCTGTCATAGTCAAAATCTGGAAACAATCCAAATGTCCACCAATGGATGAATGAATAAATAAAAATGGCATATATTCATGCAATGGATTTGGCCATAAAAAGGAACGAAGTAGTTATATGCTGTGACTTGAATGAACCCTGAAAATATCATGTCAAATGAAAAAGGCCAGTCACAAAAGACCACGTAGTGTATGAGTCTGTTCATACGAAAGTCCAGAATAGGGAAACCTACAGAGAAGAAAGTAGACTAATAGTTGCTTTGGGCTGAAGCAGGGGAGGAGGGCATGGGGGGTCCGGGGAGGCTGGGTGACAGCTAAAAGTTACAAGGGGTGATAGCTTCTTTTTGAGATGATGGAAATGTTCTAAAATTGTGGTAATGCTTGCCTATCTGAGAATATACTAAAAGCCACTCAATTCTACACTTTAAATAGGTGAACTATACGGTATATGAAATTATATCTCAATAAAACTCTTTTTTTTTTTAAGTGTTTCTTAGGTCGGTTATTGGAACGAAGGTCTATGCCATCAAAGAAATAACACTCTCCGGGGCGGGGGCAGGTCCCCAGGCTACCCACAAAAGGTCGGGGGGCCAGACACAGCCACACTCCTGAGAAATGCAAAGACCTGCCCCAAAACACAGCCTGAATCCTGTTTTTACAGGAGAACAGATGAGGGCAGAAATCAAGACACTGGGGGCATCCTGCCCCAGCCCCGACCCCAGGAAGATAGCCGCTGATACAGACAGGCCTGCGGGGGCTCGAAGGTTCCAGAGAAGCTCGAACGGCCGCCACCTGCACAGCCTCCCACCACTTGGACCCTCAAGAGCACCGCCCACCCTGTGTCCAAGCCCCCAGCTGACCTTGAGAGTGCACTGCGCGTTTCAGGTGGCTGCCAGCAACAGGCACGGTGAGGCGACTTGCCAGCTCCTCACCTCTATAGTCCATGACCCGCGTTCCCGCCTCCTGGCCCTTGAACCGGAAGCTGTCCGGACACGCCCCCAGCTCACGTGGGCAAAGCCCGGGAGCGGGGTCTGCCCTGCCGGCCCTCGCCTGCATGCGCATGCGCGCGCGGTGCACATGCTCAGCACATCCGGGGCACCAGGGCCCCGTCGCCGGTGAAGTCACAGGTCATCTCTGGGAAGAAATCGGGCCGGGTGCTGAGCAGTTCTGCAGTGCCAGACAGTCTCTGTGTGGCCTCAGTACTGCGGCGCCAGCAGCTCCTTCAGGGTCCCCAGGGTTGACCTGACCACCTGGAGTTGGAAGAGGGCTCTCTTGGACTCTAGGTTTCCCCGGGGTCCGTGCAACCCCGGGGGTCCTCCAGTTCAGGGTGGTGCTGTTGGCTGGTCAGGGGCTGTTTGCCCCGAGGCATTGATGCAGCGGGAGGGAGGGATAGGGGTGCGAGTGTGCTGGGACTCTGCACTGGGTGGAGGAGGGGAAGGGGGGGTGTGCCCCACACCTCGACTCCGGGCCTGCCGTGGCCCCCTTGCTGCAGCCCTGGTGGAAATATTATTTGATCATAAAAAGGACTGAAGTAATGATACATGCTGTGACATGGAAGAATCTTGAAAATACGCTAAGTGAAAGGAGTCAGTCTCTATAGATTATGGCAGACTGTGTATGATTCTGTGTACGAGATGTCCAGAATAGGAAAATCTGTACAGACAGAAGATAGATTAGTGGTTGCCTGGGAATGGGGGAATGGGAAGCGGGGGCGGGGGTGGTGGTGATAGCGAAAGGGTATGAGGTTTGGAGGAGGGTGGTGAGTAAAATGTTCTAGGATAGATTGTGGCACATGCACATGCACAGCTCTATGAATATATTAAAAACTAATTGACTTATATCATGTAAATGAGTGAATTGCATGGTTTGTGAATTACATCTCAATAAAACTGTGATAAATATTTTCTTAAAAGAGTGGGTAAGAATGGAAAAAACGAGACCTCGGGTACTATGAATGAGTCAATTGGGACAATCCCTGTGGAAAGGAGTTTAGTAAACTCCTTTTATGTAAACTCCTTTTACATAGTAAAATGGCAAAGTCACCTACTCTCTGACCCAGAAATTTCACTTTTATGTGTGCTCTGGAGCAGTACCACCCAATCCCTGATTAGATGAAGAGCTTGTACCAGAATGTAAATCAGAGCATCACTGCCTTCCTTAATAGTGTCTTGCTGTGAAATGTCGTGAACAGAAGAGTGTGCTTTGTGACATAGTTGGCCTGCTGCCATAGACTCATCTTGCCATGGACCATGGCCAGTCTGTGGACCACACGTTAAGCGGTGCCAGTTTAGAGAAATTTGCCCGTGTGCAAGAAGAAATAAACAATTACAGAATGTTATGATGGTGAAAAATTAGGAGCCATCTAATAGTCTATCAATAGTGAATGAATAAATAAATTGTGGAATATTGATTGACTAGGATACCATATAGTCACTGGAAGGAATCGAATACATGTTTCTATACAAATAGGTCTTGAAGTGTGTAATTTTGTATGAAAAATACAGAATAATATGTCATTTACATGAATTTAAAAAACATATAAATCATGCTCTCTTATGCTCCCAGGGGAAAATGTGTGTGTGGTTTTTGTTTGTTTGTTTGTTTTTTATTTGTTTGCTACACTAGAAAATAATGCACTCAATTCATGACAAGGGCTACCTTTGGAGAAACAGAGTTCAGACTAGGAATTGAGAGCAAAGTGACTTTGGTTTAATCCATCATCCTTTATTATGTTTACTTCTTTAAAAAAAAAAAGATTTGTATCAATTGTGTCAAAAATATTAACAACGTTTAATGCTGGGTGGTAGTTCATGGATACTTGATATATGCTATTTGTACTTCTCTGTATTTTTAAATTTCTCAAGAAAAACAACACAATAAGGTGGCTGTACTTTTAGTAAATGAAGGCTTCATGTTACCCAGATATCTGCTCCAGTTATATTGAGAAACTGGAAGTGTGAAACTCCACCATCTGCTAAAGAAATCTTGACATCCATGGATAGCACAGAAACATCAAAGACTGACGTTTAAACCAGATGACAGAGCAGATATAGTTGGGGACATGTGGACAACTGTAACCATTTGGGCAGCAAATCCTGGAGACAAAAATCAGATTCCATCACAGAGTTGGGGAGGAGCGTCTAGATATCCATGATAAAAGTATCAGCGATATTGATTACGACTTCTATACAACTTCTCATTAATTTTTGTGTTGGGTAGGAATAAAGAGCTTTTGAGCTGAATAAAACTTGTTAAAAGTGCAAGCTGTTCTGAGGAATCCTTATGTCTATTCCAGTCTGTTATTATAGGATTAAAGTGTTAAGTGTGAGCAGGAACCCAGCAACATATGAAGAATCACAGCTTAAGCCCCCCACCCCACTAGCGGTAAATTGTTTCTCTGACTCATCTTTTGTGCAAATTCATTAAAAAGGCACTTGCATGACTGTGAGGTTATTTCCTTGCTGAACATTTGTGCTGGAGGCTTGCTGAGGATTGACTACAGTGCAAATTTCTGCAAGTAGATGCTTGCTGTGGAAGTCCATCCTCTGGTAAATAATGCCCCACTTAATATGTAATTGTGCAATCATGCCTTTTTTTTTTCCATTAAAATAAAATCACATATACTTACATCCTAATTCTATCCCCTGGCTTAAGGTAGACAACAAGTTATAAGTCACAACATTGATCCCTAAGAGCGGGTAAATATTAGAACTTCTAGAGAAAATAAAGTTTGGGGCTTGTGCAAACCACTTTTATAGTGAATCTTCAGTGATTTCCAGTTTTGATGTATTACAGAGCAGTGAGCCAAAAACCATTCTTACGAAGTACCCCATCGCTCTAGATTTTTCATTTTTTTCTCAAATTTTCACACTTGTTTTGCCCATTTGTTTTTACATGTTTTTTGTTTTTGTGTTTTTTTGGGTATTTTTGAAGACTTAACCTTCACCAAGTCTTTTCAACAGAGTACTTGACTTAGTTTTCAGAGAAATGTATCTTTTGCCCATGCACATTTTCCTGGTTTGTGTGGGCTTGAATTCAGTTGCACAATTACAATGACACACATCACTGGCACGAGTGGTTCAAAGTGACTCGGTGAGTGCACGCTTAAATGAAGGGAGAGGCCAGATGGAGAGCTGAAGAGCACTCCAGAAGAAGGCGGCCCTAGGTGTGTAGTAGGCATTTTGCAGAGCAAGGGACATGCTGCTTACTATGAAAAGCTAAGGCATGGAGGTTGTTAAGAGCATTCATCTAATGTCAGATGAGCTGATGCCAAAACCATTTAAAAGATGATCAAGATTTGCTCTGTGGGCTAGGAAGAAAACTCTTCCAGGTGAGGGACCAAGTCTTGCAAAGATACAAAACTCTTAAATATGGCTATATCTGGGAGACTCTGAATTTTGAGGATGTATCCTAATAAGAGTTATTTTGAACAAGAAATTGCTTTCAGAGATAGTTAGCTAGGATTATCAACCTAGTCTTTATTAAGGGGATTAGCTAAGATAATTAATAGTGTTGCTATATGCATGAACATATTATTGAACATAACCTTTATACAGAGTTAACATTTGACTTTGCCTGGGGAGGAAAAGAAAGAAGAAAGAGAAGGCTATGGCGGTTCCCACACGGGAGCATACATAAATTGATTCAGAGCAAAAACTTTGTACAAGAAAAATTCTGACTTGCACGGTGCCATACCCTGGTATGGTTATCTAGTGGTCTTTCATTTCGTTAAAACTGAAAGAACAAACTTCAGAAATAATTTTGTTTGTTCACGTATATACTCATGCTATCCACACACACATGCACAGGCAACACATACATATTTAATCCGTTTAAAAATATAATTTAAAGTATGGCCATAAGATTTATCAGAAACTCATAATGTCAATATAATTTTCTTGTAAATACGATCTTTATATTCCAGGGCCAGAGTCAAATTTTCATGAGGAGACTTTCCTCCCCAAAATAGTATTTCATGGAGGGCTCACAAAATTTATAAAATTATTACAGTCAAATCACTAAAACAGCTATAAAAAAAGTGAAGATCATCCCTTAATTGAAAGTTTTTCTTTAATTCAGAGTTTATAATTTTGTATTCCAAAGAAGGGAACAGCATGAACTGATTGCAAACTTACTGTACAGATTAGTAGATTTCTTAGATTTTTTCTGGAAAATTCTTCTCTTCCAATACTTAAATTCCCCCAAAACCTTTCACATGTTTTAAAACACCTAGTTTCTGTAATGGGTTTTAGCAGGCCCATTTCAGACCATCCAGAAATACTTGCTCAAAAACTATGGAAACAAACAGAAAACCAGAACATGGAAACAAACGATCATTTTTGCTTTTACAGTTTTCCTTATTGCAATTTGAGAAGGTCTGTTTTCATGCTTTCCTCAATTATTTATGGGTAAATAGTTTAATTAGTAGCAAAATAAAATATGCACATGCTCTTGAAAGTTAACATTCCCAGTGAGGAAAAACAGACATCTTCTGTCTTGTCCTTCATTCATCCTTCGTTTAAAACTCTTTAAGCCATTTTTATAGGAATTTACATCATGTTTGAAAATACAGTGTTACCATGTTTGTTCAACTCATAGATTTAGACATCTAGGGGTTCTCACAACAATAGATGAGAAGCTAGTCTTCTGCACCTCTCTCTCCGTTTTCCCCAAATACCACAATGCTTCATTAAGTCCATATTCATAGTTTCTATTATTGTGACTTACAAATATTCACAAAGGAAGCCACACTGGGCAATTATTTTATTTTCTTGCTTACTCATCTTTCTGTTTTCCTGTAATTAACACGGCCTTATCTTGCTTTTTTGCTTGCTGAGTTGGCCATGTCTGTCCAGCTAATTTTTCTTTAAACTCTCCAGGAGAACAGTACAGTTCCTCTGGCTAAACACTACTGCTTTTGCTTGGGCAGGGGTGAGGGGAGGCGGGGGGAGGGGCGTCCCTCTTGGCGCCTTCTGTTGTCCTGCTCCAGGATGGAAAAGCTATGCTCAGGTCTGCGGACCCGCTCTCCCCTGCGGACTTTCCATTCTCTTCTTGGTGAGTGCCATTTGCCTGTCTCTCCCAAAGTCTCTGTTCCTTGGATCCCAGGTCTTTACTCTGAGTATACCCCCTTGTTTGGTTCCCTTTCCACCTGGACTTTCCTGAGAAAGGTACACAAGAAGTAAATATTAGGAGATCATGAGTATAGGACAATAATATTGCTCACCTTGATATTTTCCAGGTTGGCTGACACAGAATCGTATAGCAGAAATAATTTCCTCCACAATTGTTCTTTGAAGGCAAGGTTACGTTGTGTTCTGGTTTTTAGTGTTGTGAAGAAGACACATGCCATTATACTTCCTAAAGTTTGTATGTAACTGATTTTCTTTTCCTCTCAGGTTTTAGATTTTTTTTTTTTTAAGAAATATACCTAGTGTTCTGAAATTTCTGATAATGTGTCTTAAGTTTTAATTTTCTTCATGGTTTTAGGTATTCACTGACCTCTTTCAATCTGTAAACCTCTGTCCTGCTCTGGAATTCTTTCTTAGTATTCCCTTTCTGTTGTCTCTTTTTCCTCTCTAATTCTTAATAAGCAGATATTGGATTATCATTAAGAATACACTCAGACTGTCCACAAACAAGAATACAAAAATCAGGATTTTTCTTACATAACAGGGCATGTGGATAGAGGCTCAATGATGCCCAGGGCTGTACGTTTGTAAGATTCTTGGACTTTTTTCATCTGTGTCACCTTTTTAATAAGGTGTTATCCATGATGGAAAAGGGAAAGGGAAATGGGTAAAGGGCCATTGTAGTGCAGGGACCCAGTTGCTTTTGTTTAGGGACCCCTGAGAGTCAAGACCTGCATGAATGACTTTTCTCTAAAAGCTAGGAGTTTCTCTAGTACAGAAAGCCATGTGCCCTTTCTAAGCATCTCAAGCGAAAGGTGATGGAGGAAGGGCAGAGTATGGTGGGATGAACCTGGAGAGGTGAACGAGAGCAGAACCATGCAGGATCTTGTGCTAGAAGATCAAGTAAATGCAAACACCGAACAATGCATGATCCCCGTCTTCCGGTGGGTGGTAGGGTATCTGAAATAATTGTTATGATCAAAAAAATTCTTGATATAGGTAGTCCATGTTCTTTACTGCATTATTTTCCATTTAACAGTCTTTAAAGAAAAGGGACTGTTCTCAGACCTCATAGTCACCAAAATATAGCCACTATTGTCAAAAATTCTTCTATAATCCATAGCTCTGGAGCAAACGATGTGCAAGCCTCCTGGTCAACCAGACACCTGAGAGGTATAATTCCAACAGGGGATCAATTTTTTCATGGCTTCTCTTTATATCCCATGAGAGAATTGGCTGAGACCCTTGACTGGGTACAAGAGCTAACTAATTCAGAAACAAGAGTACTGCTGTATCAGCCCTGGACATGCTGCCTCCAGAGTCCTTTTCTCGAGAGGGAAAAATAAACTGTCTTTTCTAGGTCATGGTTATTTCTGTCTTCTGTCACACACTACAGAATCTAATCCTGTGTGATATATACATAAAGGCTTTCCTTAGCTGATGAATACTGAGTATGTGATATGTTTGAATATATACAAACCAATTAATTAAAATGTTCTGAAAATAGAAGATTAGAAACAAAAATTTACCTTCAGAACAAATAATTTATTTAGTAACACAACTCAGATTTTGGTAAATACTGAAAGTTTCTATTTCAAAATATAAAATTTCTTAAGATCTATTACCTATGAAAAGATTCAAAATGGATTTTTTTTAAAGGGAAGAAATGTTCTGTATTCCAGATGTTAAGCTTTACCAGGTCAAGAATTTTTACCCCTTTTATTTAGTAATGTCTCCCAAGCATCTCTTATGTAGTGAGAATTCAGTAAATATTTGTTGAAAAAATGAATGCACATAGATAGCAGCGCTGAATTATTGCCAGGGTCAAACAGAAGTTTTGTTTCATTACCATATTAGTATAGATTTGGTTATTATATACCTAAATTTTTATAGATATATAACAAAAATATATGCATGTAGAATATATCCTTATTTTAAATTAACATTTAATATGTATTTTATTTTTTATTTTATTTTGATTTTTTATTTTATTTAAACTTTATTTTATTTTTTCAGTGTTCCAAGATTCGTTGATTAAGCACCACACCCAGTGCTCCATGCAATGTGTGCCCTCCATAATATCCACCAGCAGGCTCACCCAACCCCCCACTTCCCTCCCCTCTAAAACCCTCAGTTTGTTTCTCAGAGTCCACAGTCTCTCATGATTCCTCTCCCCCTCCAATTTCCCCCAACTCCCTTATGTATTTTAAAGTTGAATGTAATTTAAAAGTGAATTCACCAAGGTGAGTTTTCTTAGTGGAAAACACAGTATAAGCAAAGGCTAAGGAAGAAAAATACCTGATCAGCTCTGAAATGCAGAGCTTTGTAGATCTTTAGAAGTGCCCAGAATATTAAGTTTAACTAGGGTAGAGACATGATCACATAGATGAGACTGATGGCCGTGTCAGGGATGGGTTCAAAGGAGGCCAGGGGACAGGTAGAAGACCCACTTTATGATGTTTCTGTAAGGACAAGAGAAGGGGGTGGGATTTAGAAATACTTGGAAGACAGTCCACCAGACTTTGCAGTTGATTGTAAGACCAAGGTGAAGGATAGGAAAGCATCATCAAGATCCCTGGGCAATTCCTGGATGGCTTGTAGGACCACTCATTGAGACGCGGAAATATATGAAGAAATTGGGGGTGAGGATATGATAACGAATTCAATTGTAGACATGGTGCTTAGAGGATATCCAGTTGGAAATGTTTTGAGCAGTTAGATAAGTGTGAAGTTAGCTGTAGAAAGTTACCTATAATCATGGACAAAAAATGCCAGGCACATATGTATACACACACGTTCTTATTCATAGCTACATAGAACTTTGTGTTTATGATGAAGATGTGGATTATCTTTCATACCTATATATAGATGAATTTATCAGTAAGTATTGTTTATACAACCTTATATGAGAAGGGAGTGCATGGTTATGTATTGAATTAAACCTACAGAATGGAGAGAACTCTGTATCTACAGCTTTATCTGTATGGAGATATTGCATAGATATAACACATATGTCTTGATATTCTAAAAGGTTAGAAGAGCTGTCAGTGTATTCTAGATCATTAACTGAAAAGTCACTGTGGTTAAAGAGAAATTGGTACATCCTTATTTGAAATGCTGAAATTCAATATTCTGAAAAACACTTCAATTAAACACAATATATAAGATGCAAAGTTCATGCAAAAATATGGGAGGAAAGAAGAGAGAACTACTCTGGTGTAAGGACTCAGGTGGCCAACACAAGAATGCTGACTGGGGGAGGGGGCTAAAGTTTTCAAGGCCATGCACCAGGGCTTTACCTAGGACCCGGTGACTCCAGGATTCTATGGGGTTCAGTTGGGGTAAGTTGGAGAAGCAAGTTTTGGTTGCCATGGTGTGCAAATTATTGTTATTATTTTTTTTAAACTCAGCATACTGGTTTATTTTTTAATGATTTTATTTATTTGACAGAGAGAGATAGAGCACAAGTATGCAGAGCGGCAGGCAGAGGGAGAGGGAGAAGCAGGCTCTCTACTGAGCAGGGAGACTGATGTGGGACTCGGTTCCAGGACCCTGGGATCATGACCTGAGCCAAAGGCAGATGCTTAAATGACTGAGCCACCCAGGTGCCCTGCAAATTATTTTTAAAGCAAGTGATTTTCAAAACTATATTTGACAAGCATATTTTCTGTATCTGATATAGGGTCAAAATTACTATTAAATTCTACAGGAAAACAGGGAGGAAACCTCTGATGAGCCTAGAAACAGAATCACCTGACTTTAAAAACTGCTTTTCTTGTGAGTTTTCTATATGCCAGCAAGAATGAGACAAAGAAGATGGTGTTGTGTCCCCACCTTGTGGCTGTAGAGTGTACCATTAGACATAAAACACTAAAATCCATACTGGAAATATTTATTTTCACTGATTTAACCTAAAAATTGTTGTCCAAAGCATCTCCCTTCTATCACACCTCTCACCAGCATCTGCTGTACCCTGCCCTCCCACACACTCTTAATAATTATTAATGACCTCCAATTATTAATAAGAATAGCTGTAGCTTTTCCAGTTTTCAGTGGGCTAAGATTTATACTTTAAGCAAAGTGCAGTTTGGCATATAAAGTTCAAAATCTTATCTTAAATAACTCCTCTACAAGTTTTGTTTTTTTCCCTCATTCTCCTTCTCCCCCAAAAGATGTCTTTTTTTTTTTTTTTTTATTAAACATAGGAATTACCTAGCTATGTTTTGGAGTATTTGAAATTTTCACCTTCTCAAAAGCTGCATCTCTGACTCATATGCAATTTCTACATTGGTAGCCATGCACATGCCTAGAAAAGTTTTAAATTCTCAACTCTTTAGCACGGACCAACTACTGTGCAAATCAGGCACCCCTCAATCTGCATTCTCCCTAAACCTCACATCGATTCAAGGGTAGTGGTAGAAAGAACATGGGGGCCGGCACCCCCTGGCAGTCAATCATAAAGACCATAGTCATGTGTCTGCCACGCTCCCTGATCCAAATATTATCTAAAAATAAATGCAGAGTGAAAATGAACTATTTCTTTGAGAAAGACGTCAGGCTTTGAGAGGCAGATCGTTCATGATACTGGGGAATGTGCTGACTCTTTTGCTTGGATTCATTCATAGAATCTTCTGAGTCCGGCAAAGGACATGGTGTCCGGAGTTAATGCAGTATGAGTGATACAGTGTGGGCTGTGGCCGTGGGGAGGTCAGGGGTGATAAGGCAACAGTCAACACAAGTTCGTATTTAAAAGTGAAACAGGAATTATTGTTTTGTCGTACAAAACAGAGACTATACAGCTTGGAGGGAAACTTTCTGGATGGCAGCTGTGAATCTTTAGGAGGGAGGAAAGGACGTCCGGATGAGATAAGCATTAGAACCATATTGAAAAGCTTATTTGAGAAGGGAGACTCCCCGCCCCCTTTGGACTCTGCATTTAGAACCTTCATCGGATTGGAGGTATGTTAGAAAGTGGGTTGGTGCCAGCTTTCGAAGACAGTGATTAGACCACGGAAAAGACCATAACACAGAAGAGACAATGTCAACCTCAAACGATTTCTTGTGCCGTTTGGAACACGAATAAGCGCTTTTATTAAAATATTTTATACGTTATTATTTTATTCATTATAAACTTTAAAATAAGCTTCAAAACTCCTCTAGGATGATGGTTTTGTGGGACAGACATCCTGGAGACCAAAGTTATTTCTAAAACAGTGTTTTCCGTTTCATTTTTTCACCCCAAAGGTAATAAGGCTTTGTATTAACAAATCAAGAGGAAAGTGCGAGTTGCGGCTCCTAGACCATGACTGGAGCACACAGCACTTTCCCAGTCTGAGAAAGTCATTTTGTGACCCCGCATCAAAAATTCTCTGCGCGAATATTCAACTTCTGCGGGCATCCCGGGGCCTGACGCTAGGGGGCAGACAAACCTATGTTTATGGACAAACCTTCCGGAAACAGGATTGAAACTTCAAATAAGTGTTTGCAGACGTGATGAAAGAACCAAAAACAACCCCCCCCCCCCCAAAACAGAAACCAAAAACTTCGGCTGTCCATTTAATTAAAAATAAAGAAACAAAGAAAACTAAGCTGTGTATTTTTGCTCAATTCAATCAAATCACTGACAGCTAAACATATGTATGTGTAGGCGTATGTACAGAGCACACCGGTGAGATAGTGCTTAAGGAAGGAGATCCCAGGACAGGAGGAGAGAGGTGAAGGAACAAGGCAGCGGGGTGCTACCCCACACAAGACAGCCAGCTTATGGCTGAAGTCAGTGTGGCTGGAGGACAGTGTCTCAAGGGTGAGCGGCCACATGAGTTTAGAGAGGCAGGCAAGGTCATTCCCGCAAGATCCTGTGGTCCTAGAGATGTCCAGGCATTTCCCCTCTGCTGCTGTATGGGTAGGTTTGTAAATGGCACCAGGCTCCTTGGGGAAAAAACAGGGTGATATTGATCAGGCAGGAAGCATCACCATGGGTTCTATTGAAGTGAGAACATATGGGGTAGCTTGATAAATGGAATTCTGGTCCAGACCAGCTCTCAGTGGGTCCACAGATCACACGGTGCTCATTTTCTCCATCCCCAAAGGTATAACTGAAATGGACATAGGGAGGTCTGAAGAAAAAAATAGGGGAAAAGTTGTGCCTCGGAAAATTTAAGAATAAAAAACCAGTATGACTTCCAGACAAGTATTGCTGGAGGCACACAGGGAAATAGCAGGATGATAAAGAGTCGTTTCACCAGAAGAACATGGGAAACCATAAATGTATATGACTGATAATGGCTTCAAAATATCTGAAACAAAAAATCTACAAGACTAAAAGGAGAATAGAGAACATACGATCAAAATCCAAGACTTAACACCCTCCCTCCAGAACATGGTAGAACCAGACAATAAAATTGGGAAAGATGTTGAAGATTTTAACAACATTACTCATCTTGCCTTAACACTCACAACGGCAGAATATTGATTCTTTTCCATGGAACATAAAATGTTCGCCAAGAGAGACCGTGTGCTGGTCCATTAAATAAATTTTAAAGCATTTCAAAGGACTACAGGGTATGCAACTAAGTAAAAAATAAATGACAATAGTATATGTTTTTAAAAACCCAGATATTTGGAATCCACTGGTTAAAGAAGAAATCTCAAAGGAAATGGGAAAACATTTTGAATAATGGTAAAAAGACAGTATATTGAAAATTGAGGGATGCAACTAACATAGCACCAGGGGCAATGTTTATATTAGAAAAGGAGATAAATTTCAAATTAATGATTTCATTGTACCTTACAAAGCTGGAAAGAAAATAGCATCTTTTTTTTTTTTTTTTTAATGTAGGCTCCAAAATAGGGGTTTGAACTCATGACCCTGAAACTGATACCTGAGATCAAGAGTTGGATGCTTAGGGGTGCCTGGGTGGCTCAGATGGTTAAGCGTCTGCCTTTGGCTCAGGTCGTGATCTCTGGATCCTGGGATCAAGCCCTACATCAGGCTCCTGACTCAGTGGAAGTCTGCTTCTTCCCCTGCTTCTTCCCCTGCCTGTCACCCCTGCTTTTTCTCTTAAATAAATAAATAAAATCTTTTTTTTAAAAAAAAGAGTTGAATGTTTAACCAACTGAGCTACCCAGGTGCCCTCAAAATAACACCTTAAAATATAAAGGATTAGATATGAAATAGTAAAAATAAGATCAATAATCCTTGAAAAAGGGAGAAGGGCAATAATAGAGAAAATTAAAGCCAGAAGACAGTTCTTTGAAAAGATTAATAAGATTGAGAAATAGTACTCCTAGGAAAAAAGAAAAAACAAAAATTATAAATAACAAAATTGAAAGAGCATCTCGCTACAGATCCCATAATATTAAAAAGATATAAGAGAATAGTATGAATAACTTTTTGCCAACAAATTTAATGAACTCCAACGAAAAATAAAATTTCCCAAACCCGATGCAAAATAAATAGAAAATTGTATCTAGGAGACTGAGTTTACTATCAATAACTTTACCACAAAGAAAATTTCAAGTTCAGGAAGTTTCACTGGTGAATTCTATCACACACTTACAGATGAAGTCACAGCAATTTTGTACTAACTCTTATAGAAAGTAGAAGAAAAGGAACACATTCTAACTCATTTTATGAGACCACCATCACTTACACACCAAAACTTAAAAAAAAGAAAAAGATTTTTACAAAACAGAAAAATTATAAGCCAATATCCTCAAGAACTGACAAGTGAAAATCCTTAAAATAATATTAATAAACGGAATCCACAATATTAAAAAGGGGGTACTTAGGATATGTGCATACTTTTTTATTTTAAGATTTTATTTATTTATTTGACAGACAGAGGTCACAAGTAGGCAGAGAGGCAAGCAGAGAGAAAGGAAGGGAAGCAGGCTCTCTGCTGAGCAGAGAGCTCGATGAGGGGCTCGATCTCAGGACCCTGGGATCATGACCTGAGCCGAAGGCAGAGGCTTTAACACACTGAGCCACCCAGGCGCCCCTATGTGTGTACTTATATAGTACTTCATTTATATAACACATATGTAAAGTATTTTTTGTATAATACTTTTGTACTAAAAAAGTATTCCTTTTTATCTGAAATTCACTTTTAACTGGGAATTCTGTATCTTCACTTGATACATCTGGAAGCCTGGAGACTTCCAAATAGTAATGTTCTTTACGCGGTTGGAATGTATGGATTGACCAAGCAGTTTCAACTGTTTGTGACCTAGAAATCAGTTATATCAGGAGATATAATTCTGAAGATCTGTTTAAGTTGAAGTGTACTCTTTGGTCCCCTCCTAGTCCTGAAGGTCACTCTCTAGCTGTCTTCCTACTGCTAACCACTTTGATCAAAACGTAGCCCCACATCCAGAAGCAAAGACGGACGTCATATCCTTATTGTCAAAGGAGCTTCTGAAATCACAGGACCAAGTCAGAAAAGTGATTGATCTTGGAAAAGTGCTCCATAACGTACTCTAAAAGGATATCTTAAAACTCAAGTGGAATGTATTTCCTGGCTACCCTAGGAATCAGAATTTACTAGAATACAATAACACTTTAGAGGAAGGGTTATTTTAAAAAATCCAAATAATTGATGCCTCTAAAGACAATTATAATTTAACAAGTATCTTATTACTTGCTTATGGAATCATTAAAATAATTAATGATGTTATCCTAATATTGCTGACAGCAGTGATTTAGCAACGTTTTAAAGTAGTAGGATTTTTTTTTTTAAGGGGAAAAAAAAGTGTACAGAAGTCACAGCCATATTTTTCTGGTTTGCTAGGATTGTTTGTGCATTCCCTCTGCCTTCAGGGTGAAGGCAGGGTCCAGGGCTGTCCATGTCTTGTACCTCTGCATTCTCCCAGACCTAGCAGAGACAGATGCTCAGAATGCCTTTGTGTGAGGCTCATTTCTACTGCTTTTGGTCCCACTTGCCAATATAGGACCTTCAGACTTTGTAAATTCTCTCCCACTTATCTCTAGGCATTTCTGGAGTGTGCCTTGCACGTGCAGGCAAACAAGGTCTGTTCACTCCCATCCTGTGGCTCTGGCTGTTTCCTGGCACTCCTGCTCTGGCTGAGTCCTGGGGGCTAAGAGGGAAGAGAATGACTCTGCCCTGACTACAGAGGAGCTCCTTCTCGCACATTCCGCAGCCTCCCTCCCTCCCCCCGGAGCTGCTGCCTCTGAGGTATCAGGGAGGCACCAGGTTGTCTGAAACCCTCTCTGCCCCCTGTGGAAGTGGGGAGACACATTCTCTCTCTCTCTCTTTTGCCTAATTCTTTGTCTTCTAGCCAAAGTAACATGATTGTACCCAGCGACTTTGAGAGATTTTAGTAAAATAACTCTCCCGCTCTCCATCATGTTTTATCTCCGGTGGAGGCTAAACATTCCTGCTGAGGGGCAACAGTGACATCTGCTGGTAAAAGGAAACACTTCCAGCCGCAGTTAATTTTTGGGGTGGTTTTGTTTCTTTCTTTGTTTCTTTCTTTCTTTTTTTTTTTTCTTTCAGAGTTTATGAAACTCTACAGTCAAGACAACACTTACTGACCAATAAGAACAGATCTGATCCCTGGCTGGCCATAATCGTTTTATTTTATTTTATTTTATTTATTTTTTTTTAAGATTTTTTTATTTATTTACTTGACAGAGAGAGATCACAAGTAGGCAGAGAGGCAGGCAGAGAGAGAGAGGAGAAAGCAGGCTCCCTGCTGAGCAGAGAGCCCAATGCGGGACTCGATCCCAGGAACCTGAGATCCTGACCTGAGCTGAAGGCAGCGGCTTAACCCACTGAGCCACCCAGGCACCCAATCGTTTTATTTTAAAGTGTTGTATATTTGCACTGTCTGGCAAATGCTGTTCACTATTTCAGAAACTGTAGCAGATTCTAACCAAAATGGGTGAGCAGCTCAGGGAATTGCCCAGAGCATCCCACATTTCTAAGATTACTTAAAATTGAAAAATAGTAATTTACCAGCTGTTTGATTACCACGGAGAGCAAATTTCCACTTCCAGTTCTAGAAAGACACAAAACAAATGAGCAATAAAACTGTATCACACTCAAACATGGGGATGCAGAATCCTGATCAGCCGTGTGGACTCTTAGAGCCGTGGGGTTTGGGTTCGAATCCCAACTGTGCCAATTAATAGCTCTCACCTTGGGCAAGCAACTGAATTTCTCTGTGGCTCAGTTTTCTTAGCTTATACAGTAGGGATAAAGATGATAATACTTACCTCAGAGCATTGTCATGAGGATTAAATGAGCTAAGATGTGCAAGTGTTTTGGCATGTTTTCATGTTTCCTAAAACATAGGAAGGACTCTTTGAGTTTTAAGTACCATTATCTCATTTAAATGGTATTAGCAACTGCTTTGTATCAATCCTCATTATCTGGAGAACACGTGGAGGTGAAATAAATAAAACAAAGAACTCCAGAAATGTTACGTATTTCACCAGAATCGACATGAAAGCAAAATGAATCTGCGGGCAATCCTAAAATTCACAAACCTTCTCACAAATATAAAACTAGAAAATTTTTTTGCTGTTTTAAAAGTTTTTCAGCTCGTTTTCTTTTTACTGGCCAGTGGATATACTGAAAAAGATCAAGAGGAAAAAAATAGAAAGTCATGTTTTTGCATGAAGATAGAGTTGTGTTTCTCTTAGAATTCCAAGTGAATGGTTTTTATAACTTTAAAGTAGCTTTATAGTCTCAGGATGAACAGATACTAAATTTTATTTTAAAGACAAACAGTTCCTCAGGACCAGCCTATGCCAAATGACATCATCTGGACCACGTTAATGGAAAATTCACCTAATACAGAAAACCACTGCAATAGTCTTTTGAGAATTGAAACATGGCATGAATCAAGAATTGATTAGAATATTTGTCTCCTACATTAAGTCGGGGAGGGGGAGAAAACATTGAGAACTATTACCACCATAACAGTTCCTTCCCAAGGTTAGTACAGATTTAGTCTATACATCTTTGTTGTTTTAAAACAGAGGCTCATTGGGGATTCTGGGCAGCACAATTGGTTAAACCACTGACTTTTGGTTTTGACTCAGGTTGTGATTTTGGGGTCGTGAGATGGAGCCCCGCCTTGGGCTCTGGGCTCAGTGTGGAGTCAGCCGGGGCTTCTCTCTCCCTCTGCCCCTCCCTGACAAGTGAGCTTGCTTCCTCTCTCTCTCTCTCTCTCTCTCTCTCTCAAAAATAAATAAATAAATCTTTTAAAAAATAAAAAATAAAACAGAGGTTCATGTACCTCGGGAACAGAGCTATGTTGGGGGTACCCAGATTCACAGGGAAACAGAGCAGTGTCTTGTCAACACTTTTTTGAAAAGGCAACAACATAGGTAATGTTTTTTGGCATTTTATTAAACATACACATGAATAAAATTAACAGAATTCCACGCCTCCGTTTTATCTAATGGAATGATTCAGGTCATTTTTCAAATTAGTTTGAAATGGTAAACTGATCTAAGAGGGTAGACAGTGATACCGTTTTATATTAAAGTGACTTTAAATCTGTTTCAGGTAAAAAAGAGAGAGAGAGAAAAGCCTATCAAAAAACAAAACAAAACAAAACACAACATAACATAACAACAACAACCCACTTGTCCCTTAAAAAAAAACTCAAACAACAAATCTTCATGTGCTCCAAATACTTGCCTGAATAGTCGGCCGACCAACTGATGTTACTCCAAGGTCCATGATATTTGCAGGAAAGCATAGGCTCAAGTATTGGGGTGTTGTTATGTTTTGCTTTACGTATGAAATGATTTTGATCAAATTCGTAAAGAATTTCATGGTGAAAGGCTGAAGTATATGAGTTTGTTGTTTGGTTCTAATTAAAGTCACTTTCAGATGGGAAAAAGAAGCAGGTGAGGCCCGTTGGTGAGAACAAGTCCCGCAACAACACACTCCAGGAGTCATGGCTTCCCCACCGAGATGATCTTTGATTTGGGGGGTATATAGCAATGGCTAGTAAAAACAGAACAATTGGCAAAACCTTTTAAAAAGCAAACAAAAATAACCCCAAGTGGAATGCTCGACTAAGCACAAGTCATCAGTTCCCTGGTGCTTTCTGGCCAGGCTGCAGATGCCAGGAGAGAGGGATAAGATTGAGGGTGGCTAGAGGTCTACAACATGCAGACTCAGAAGAGAGAAGTAACTAGAATATTACAGAAATTCTACCTGGTATACATATCTTTAAATGTATATAACACATATATAATACCCATGTGACATAATCACACACATATCTGGAGTATTTTACATATATATTTACATATATATTTAATATATATATATTTTACATATATAGTGTATATATAAAACATATACAACACATAGGATATTATCTATATAGTATGTGTCTATATTATGTAACTAAATTACCATAACCTTGAAAACCTCAATGAAAAAGATAAATTTCTAGCAAAAATGATGTTTTAATGGCACAGGGAGAAATCAAAACAGAAAATACAAATGGGCTAAAAGACCACTGAAAATATTTTCATTGCAGTAACCAAAAACACCCGCCAAAAAGTTTCTACAAGTGTAACCCACCAAGCTTTTATTTTTAAATTTTTTAAATATTTATTTACTTATTTGAGAGAGAGAGAGAGAGAGTGCAAGCAGAGGGAGGGGCAGAGAGAGAGAGAGAGAATCTCGGACTTGACGGAGCCCGATGTGGGGCTCGATTCCAGGACCCCGAGATCGTGACCTGAGCTGAAATCAAGAGTCGGTCGCTTAACCGACTGAGTCACCCAAGCACCCTCCCATCAGCTGTTTGAGGGGCAGATGATCTTCATGGCCTTCTCCAAAAATAGAAATCCAGTGTTCTTTTTACTTTTCCATGCAGCTATCTTTGAATCTCTGCTAGTAAGAACAAGCAACATGAATTCTCTACAACTAGTCGCTTAGAGTCTGGCTCGAGCATCCATATCCAAGGGTCTAACACCAGCGTGGGTGTATGTGTCCTTCCCTCAATCCCGGTTCAGCTGAAGGTGTGAATCCTTGCCCACATCCTGTGTCAGAGCTGCTGACCCAGCTAAAGCCAGTGGATGGGACCCCAGTCTTCTGCATCTGTCAGATTTCATTCAGGGACAGTTCTTGATCCATAAACAGACATCCTGAGAAATTTCTTAGCAGGAAGATTTCAAGGAACCCTAATAATTTCAATAAGCTGCACATATGTCCCATACCAGCTCAGTCTGACATCCATAATGTACAGCAGCAAGAATCACCTGCTAACCTGGGAAGTGTGGGCTGAGTTCTTGCTAATTCATTCAATACAGATGATTTTCAAGTGGCCTTTTTTTTTTTAAATAAAACATACATATCAGCTAAGCCAACTTATAGCTGTAGCCTATAAAAGACACATGCTAAAATAGTGTTTGAACCAGGCAATTTTCTTACTAGAAAATTGTCCTTGGCCCTAATTCACCTAGATATGTAGTGTAAGACTGTCATTATTATCTGTTAAAATGCTTTTGAAGTTATAAACATTCACTTGTTCATTCTGCCATCTTTTATATGATCTATCATAGATGACACCAAGTTCATGATTGAGGGAAAAACTGATGAATAAGACAGATGAGGTCCTTGCTTTGATTGGATTTGGATGCTAATGGGAGAAGACAAATAAATAAGTAACAAAGAACACAGTTTCATGTAATAAATAAAATAAAGAAAAGAAGTAAGGTAATGAAAGAGTGACTTGATGGGCCTGGGGAGGGGAAGGTTAGATAGAGTGATATGGGCAGACTTCTTGGAGGAGGTGGTATTTGAACCAAAACCACCCGTTAAGTACTGAGATTCATGGGAAGATCAGGCAAAACATATTCCAGACAGAACGCTCAACAACCCTAAAGGGGCTACATTTGAAATGAGCTTGCTGTGGTCTAGAAACATCAATAAGGTCAGAGCGCGTGGAGGGAACGAGGGAGGTAGATGACGTTCCTATCCCACACGGCCTTGTGAGCTAAGGCATGGGATACTCGGTAAGACTGGGACACAAAGTAATGTGCTTTGATGTCAGCTTCTTTTAAGAGAATTTAT
This sequence comes from Mustela erminea, assembly GCF_009829155.1. Classification (NCBI taxonomy): domain Eukaryota; kingdom Metazoa; phylum Chordata; class Mammalia; order Carnivora; family Mustelidae; genus Mustela; species Mustela erminea. The sequence continues at coordinate 13,575,881 of NC_045628.1, forward strand.
TATTACTTAAAAATTATTACAAGGAAGAAATGCTTCTAGGATTTCTTCCTAGGTTTAAAAAAATCTTCTATAGTCCTTTTACATGAGTTGGTTTCCCTAGAAATAGAGGAGAGAGGTCAGTAAAATAATTATCGCAAGCCTGGTGGGCAAAATCCAACTCCCCGGGCAAAATCAGTTAACAACCTTTCGTGAATGAACATGACTTTTTTTTTTTTTTTAACAACAAAATGATCTTATAGATGTGATTTCCTATACTAGACATTTTTAATCTCAAGGACACATGTCAACAGAGTCCCAGCACTGTTAAGAACCCTTTTGAGATAACTGGTGAGCTCTTAGACCTTCTCAGCAAACGGACGCTCACCCAGGAAGACCAAAGAATAAGCAGAGATGTCACTTACGTTTGTGGGCAACTAGTATGGATATATATTAGCTCCGTTTCCTCTTATTTACTTAGTGATAAGTGGTGCTGGTTGAATAGTTTGTCTTCTTTCCATTCTTTCAAGATCTCTTATTAAACTCTAAAGGGAAGCATGTGGCTTCTAGTTTCAGCTACATTCTTTGAGTGAGCAAGTGTGGGGTTCCTAATTTATTCCATCTAGAGAAATTTTTTTAAAAGATTTTATTTATTTATTTGACACGGAGAGATCACAAGTAGGCAGAGAGGCAGGCAGAGAGAGAGAGGGAAGCAGGTTCCCCGCTGAGCAGAGAGCCTGATGCGGGACTCGATCCCAGGACCCTGAGATCATGACCTGAGCCAAAGGCAGAGGCTTAACTCACTGAGCCACCCAAGCACCCCTCTGTCTAGAGAAATTTGATTTTATTCTAGGTATAGCAGAAAGTTTTTGGAGGTGTCTGAAGGAGGAGGAGAACAATGTGACATAATTCATACTTTAAAAAGAACATGATATCTGCTGTCTGTAACGTGGATGTTGGGGACTGAGAGTGAAAACAGAAGCACAGATTAAGAGGTCATGGAAGCCTACTAGATGCTGGGGTGGGGCTCAGATGAAAGCACTTGGAGTGGCAATCAGGGATCCCATTTGGTAAGCATTTCGGAATTGGAGCCAACAAGACCTACTGTGGACTGAGCACCTGGGAGAGGCAGTAGAAATAGCAGAATCATGAATTCAGGCTCCGAGGTCTGAGCAATTAGATGGTATGAGAATGAGATGGAGAAGATTTTGAAGGTGTGCAAAATTTCTGTTGGGTATCTGAATTGTAGAGTGGTCCAGGAGACATCATGATGGAGACGATTAATAGGTAGTTCATGATATGCGTTTGGTAATGAGGATCAATTTCCAGACAGATGCGAATTAATTTCTGTGGGACTAAATGAGATTTTCCTAGGGAGCGAGTGTGGATAGAAATGACTGCAGTGAGAAATGACTGCAGTGAACCCTGGTGCATTTCAGCGTTTGCAGGACAGAATGGCAGAAGGATCCAGTAAACCTGCAAAAAAGAAAAAAGGAAAAGCCAATGAGAGTGAAGGAATACCAGGGAAGCACAGTGTCCCAGGAGGCAAATGAATAAAGTACTAAAAATGTATGAGCTTGAGATATTGCCCTTGGACATGGGAGTCTGTGTACTAATCAGGACAGGCTCCATATGCTGCCAGAACAAATGGTCCACCAAACATTCATTTCCCCCTCCTGCTACATGTGCAGCTCAGGGTAGGTGGGTGCCCTGCTCATTGTAGTCACTCAGGGACAGGTGCTGGCGGAAGTTCCGTTTTCACATGCACTTCCATGATTGACAGGACAGGGGAAGATGGCGTCCTGCATTGGCTCCTAGGGCTTTACTTGAAAATGGCACAGGACATTCTCTTTCACATTTCATTGGTCCAAGGAAGTTAGGGCCACAGTTAACTTCAAAAGAGGTAGGCAGGAGCCCTGCTACCATGTTCGCAGCAGAAGATGAAAATGGGGTACCTGCATACAGTCCTCATGACGACCGGGCAGTAGATTGCCGGGGGTATGTAGAAGTGGGACATCAGTGGGGCTCATCACTGCTTGGACATATTTAGAGACCAGAAGATCCTTCGGTTTATTTGACCTATTCTGGCTTCAAAACTAGCAAGGGTAGGGGCTTTCGTCCATGTCATTTCACAGGAGCAGTGCAAAGTTGAGGACTGGGAAAAGTTTCAGTACTTTCTCCTGAGACACAGCTCAACTATGTAAGTGCGACACCACTCTGCCTGAGATGTAGTTCCCAGTCCACTGCCCGCATATCAGTTTCTAGTCAGGAGATCAGTATTTTGACAGAGAAGTTGATAGGAAGATAACAAGTTGACTAGATAAAAGGTGATTATCTACAAGAAACAGTAAAAAAGAACTTCAAGGGGCACCTGGGCGACTCAGTCGGTTAAGTGTCTGCCTTCCTCTCAGGTCATGATCCTGGGGTGTTGGGATCGAGCCCCTCGTCCAGCTCCCTGCTCAGCGGGGAGGCTGCTTCTCCCTCTGCCTCTGTCCCTCACTCAGCTTATTTTCTCTGTCTCTCCCAAATACATAAAATCTCTTTTTAAAAAGAAGTACTTCAAGTTTTAACAGGGGCAGCAATGGCAGACCGCAGTTACAAACATCACAGCAGAGGGAACAGTGAACAAGGAAGGGATTTGGAAACATTGACGAGGGCCCTTCAGAGCTGAGATTCAGATCTCTGGGCTAAGGACTGGTTAGTGGCGGTACGGGCTCCTCAGAGAAGAAAGACGCTGGAGAAGACCTGCCTCTAGAGCCCAAGAGCCATAGCCACTGTGATGACCTCTGCTGGGACCACAGCTGCCTTGTGAGTGGATGTCACAGGGAGAGCAAAGGCAGAGAAAAATAATAGTCCGTATAGGTAGAGTTCATTCTTTGGAAGATATACCAAAGTCTTGACCCTTAGTACTTGTGAATATGACTTCATTTGGAAAGAGGGTTTTTGCAGATGTAAATTAAGATGTAGGATTAGATAAGATGGAGTATGGTGGGTCCTTAATCCAATGTGACAAGTTTCCTTATAGCAAAAGGAGAGACACAGAGTCCGATGCACAAAGGTAGTGCCATGTGAAGACAGACACGCAGGGGGGAGATGGCCATGTGTGTGGTGCTGTGTGGAATTGGGGTGATGCATCTACCAGCCAGGGAATGTCAAGGACTGCCAGCAGCACCGGATGCCAAGACAAAGGCTCGAGCAGATTCTCTTCTACCTCCAGCAGAGAGAACGTGGTCCTGCTGACACTTTGGTTTCAGGCTTTCAGGATCCAGAACCAAGAGTGAGGAAGCTTCTGTTGTAAGTCACCCAATCTGTGGTAGTTGATGGCAGTCCTAGAAAACTAGCTCACAACCTTTCTTCCTTTTGTAGCCCGCAGCCTCCCTTGAGGACCACCTGTGGGCAGGTAGGGAGAAATGAGTTTCCTGGAGACCCCACTTCACAAAGCAGAAGAAAGAACACTGGAAGGAGCTGGAGATACTAAACTAATAACGGGTGAGCCTGGGAGACCTCGGGCAAGCCAAAAAACTTCTATGATGCTCATTTCTGCTCATATAAGATGGAGAATAATACAATGGGGCCTCCTAGGAGGATTGGGAGGTTATGGGTGAAATGCATATAGTTGGCTTAGCTCCCTACTTGCAGAAAAACTCCCACCACTTAAGATGTCTCTTCATATGCTTAATATTTTCCACGTGAGTTGAAACAAAGGAAAAGTTGCCCAATTTTCGGAGGGAATTTATGATACACCCACCTTATTTTAGAGACATAACAGCACAATAAGGTGTCAGCTCTCGTGACAATTTAAAGCCCCAGCATCTGGAGGTGGTGGGGAGGACGCATGTGTCACCCCCACAAATCCATCCAGTGAAAAGATGCTACATTTGCAGTAACTCTCCCCAAATACCCAAATTAACTTAAATTCTTCATCTTTTCAGCCTCCCTACTAACAATTTGAACTTGAGGTGAAAAGCAGAGCGGTCAATTTAAAATAAAAAGAAAGTTCTATAGGAAACACCAACAATGCCAACACCGAAATCACGGGGCTGCTCCAGGTCTTCGAGAAAGGGCCTCTGCTGCCTCTAACTTGTCTGGGTTGGAAATTTTTATTGCTCTTGGACACACAGCACATTGCCCACAAAACTAAGGGTCATTGGTCATCTGTTTCGCTCTCTTCCATTTAGGTTAATGACCTATGTTTTAAAATGAAAGAAAGTGGGATTCATTCTAAGAGACAGCTGGACCAAGTTCACTCAACTTGAAGGAAGCTACAGAAACAGATTCATCTCTGTTTTCTTGAGGCAGGTTCCTGCTCAGAATTCACAAGAGTCGGCCCCAAGGAGAGGGGCAGCATGAAGAATTGGGGTTTGCTAATATACTGTGTATATTGCAGCACAATGACTGGGTTCTCAGGATGCCAGGTCACATCCTGTAGCTTTGTCCCTAAAGACGCACACTGCCTGAAATAAGTCCAGCTTGCTGAATGGCTACCATATAGACTAGGGCAAAGAGTGATCGACAAGATGTAAATTTATAGCCTAGTAGAGGAGGCCAATTCTGACCAACAATTGCATGTGTGGCGATCTTCTGCATCTCACTGTGTTTAGAACTTCTAGGAAACACTGGCATTTAGGTCATCCTGGGGGCTGATTTTGGGTTCCTCATTAGATCCTTACAAGGCTTGTCTTAGCCCAAAACTTGTTCTTCTAGACCACAAACACCCAAAACTCAGCCCGTACATGTGGCTGCAGCTTCAGGGTGCCTGGCTTCTGATGGCCGCCATGGGTTCCCTGACCACATCCCTGGCTAATTGTTCATGGCCCACTTGCTCTCTATCTTGTAGAAACTCACTGAAGAAAGTGCTCCGAAATCGTCTGATTTGGAGTCCTCCCCTGGGATGACTGGTTCTGAGGGAGCACTCTGCCGAAGGCCCAGATCTCCAAGAGATCTCTAAAATCTCTACCAGCGAGCATCCATCAGTAACACCAAATTTGAACACCAAATTCAGCTCGCAGGATTGCTGTTCAATAAAATGTGCTGGGAAACTGATTGAACAGACCACTCATCAACACTTAACGTTAAATGAAGCCTCCAGAAGAAAACTCACGAAAAAAAAAAAAGACACTCAAGGAAAAATAACCCATTTTCTGATATCGAGAGATCCCTGGAGTTTTAGCATTGTTCTTCCAAGACCTTAGAAGATGGCTTCTGTATTTCATGTGGCAGTGTGGGGAGACAGAGCCAAAATGAACACAAGATAGTCATCAGCAGTGCTAGAGTTAGGAATAGTCGCATCAAGATTTTATTAGTTTCAGAAGGAGGAATCAAAAGACATAGGTGAACTTTCAGGAACCAGTGAATTCTCCCAGGTATTTGAAGAAGGAATAAGGGGTGGCTCTTAATTGTGTCATATTCTGCTCTAGGTCAGCCTTCCCAGTAAGACTTCTTCTTTATTGTAATTGTGCTACGTGGTTGTGATCAAACTGTTCTTTATAATCTGTCATACACTTTGACTCCCTCAAGAGCCAGAAGTGCTATTCAGTTCTATTTCATTATGCATGAGACCAATATTGTTTCAAAGGAACTAGGCTACAGTTCAGTACTTTCAAGCAAGAGGGCACACTGAAGCAATCCTAATAAAATATACTAGTAAATATGGCGTTCATTGGCCGAATTAGCTGCATGTGTGAGCAGAACTCTGGCATCTACGGGACATGCTTGGCAATTTCCTGAAGACCCCCTCTCCACTGGCATCAGGAGTTCAGGGTCTGAGTGTTCCGTAAAAGCCTTCCTCAGAAGCTCCACATTTTAGCTAAGCTGACAGATTTCGAGAACTTTCTAAAGGAGGGCACATTAAGAAGGCTTAATTTTTATGGTTAAGCTATTACTCTAGCTTATCATAAAGCCAGAAGTAGGGCTCTGAGGGAAAGATACATAGGGTCTTTGAGAGGATTATCTTATTGATCTCTTCCATAACTAGGCCCGCTTCATTACTGCCTGTACTAAACATTTAATACCAATAAAAGGACATGGCATGGTGTCAAGGTGAAGTTCGGAGTCTGGACTTAAACTCCATAGGTTTCATATTTTGGGTTCGCCATTTTCCTGCAGCTATGCATGTGACCTTCAAAAGGTATGTGGGATCGTTGCATCTCATTACCTCATATGTACAATGGAAATAATCACAGATCAACTCTGTAGACAGAATGTTCCTTGTTATTAGCCATACATAATGTGCGGATCTAAGAGTGTATTAGTACCATGTACAGAGCCCTGCCCTCCAGCCAGATGGTGAGCTGATTTCAGATAAGTCTCCAGGCTTAGTTACCTTCTATTCCATGCCACCTGGCATGGTATTAGCCATCTGATAGTAAGGCTTGACATCACAATAGACTTTAACAGCTTTCTTACGGTGTCTTATCCTATGTTCTGTTTCCAGCCTGTTACATCTCTAAACCGTGATGTAGGCAAAGAGGTACTTTTGTCTCTGACTGTGGAGGAAACAAAAGCCTCCAGAATTAAATAACTGGTCTAAGGTTATCTGGTTAGAAATCTGCAAAGCCGAACTCTGAACTGTGGTTTTTATTATTTCAAATACAGTGGCTGCCCTGTGCCTCAGGAGCATGGCCTTCGGAAAGCTCTCAGCACACGTCTGTGCCTGTTTCGGTTGCTTGATAGGAACATAGTCACGGCGGGTCGTGGGTGCCCAGAAACGTTCCTCAAGGAGGATCTGTGAGGCATGGGGACGTCCTGCTTTCTACTGTGTTCTAGACTCAGTCCTGCCATTACACTCACTCAGCTTCAGGCACATCAGGCATAGTGCTGTGGCCGAAGGATACGTCCCAGAGAGGGACTGAGAGCAAGAGCAGAGGCCAGTATAGACTTTGTTTATCCTGCAGACATGCAGGGCTAAGGTCAGTGTCCAAGGACAAGGAGAGGAAGGACGGTCGCTGCCGCTCTGACCGTGGAGCCTGGCACACCAGGCCCCCGGATACAACAGATGCTCTTGTTCCTTGCTCCAAGGACCATGACATGGGGTGAGGGTGTGTTTCTGAAGCCCTCCCCAGTATACAAGGACGAAACTGTGGGGACACAGCCCAGGGGCAGCTCACTAGAAAAACGTGAGCAGGCTATTCCCGTGGTGTTTTCTAGTAACATGCAACAGGTTCATGCTCTGAGGGAATTGCAAGATGTAAGGGGGTGGCTGGCAACCGTCCTGGCGTGTCTGAGGAAAACAGACTATCTGCAAAGTCCCGGGCTCCTCCCTGTCATCCGTGATTTAATAAGACCAAAGCTGGAGTTGTGTCCAGAGTCAACTTTAAAATGTTGGTTTCAAAGACATAGCTGGCTCTGTCAGTCCTTGAGGAAGAAATCCATGTTGATGCTCCCTCACCGCCTCACCCCTGCGTGTGTGTTTGTGTGTGTGTGTACACAATGCTGCGGGGGGATTATATGGCTCCTTTGGGCAAAGGTCTACTTTTCACAGTTCCTCTTTTATCTCTCCAGGTTTCAGTGACTACATATTGTTCCTTTGTGGCTGGATGGTCAGCCGCTGCAGACAAAGTCCACCCAAAATCAAAGCCTTTAATACATCACACATGCCATGTCCAAAAGACATCATCAGTCAAGGCCCTGAGAAGGAATGGCCCAGAATGAATAAGAGGGGGTCACTCTGCAGCCTTGAGCCTCAGGAAGAAGAGGGGCTCGTATGTCTGCAGCCATTCTGAGATGAAGGCTGTACCCAGAAGCTCAAGGTAACCCATTCCCTTCACAGTTTACAAAATTATTCTGCGGCATAGAAGAGGGAACCAGAGGTCATAGAACTCATTCAAAGATACCCAGATTTTAATAACTCTGGTGGCTACACACATAAGAAATAGCAACTTAACTGTCTCTTTCTAATGGACGCTACTGAAAAAATTCTTGACTTTGATAACTTTTCCAAGGTTGACCCCAAGTCGGTCAAACACGTCATTTCCTAATTCAATGCCAGGGCTGCCTTCCAGGGCGTGCAACCTATGCAGTAGCCCTGGGCGCATGCTCCAAAGGGTCCCTCTTTTGGCTTAATGCTGTGTGGTTGCTGTCTTGACATTCTTTTTTTTTTTTTTTTTAAGATTTTATTTATTTATTTGATAGACAGAGATCACAAACAGGCAGAGAGCCAGACAGAGAGAGATGGGGGTGGGGGAAGCAGGCGCCCCGCTGAGCAGAGAGCCCAATGCGGGGCCCTATTCCAGGACCCGGGGATCACGACCTGAGCTGAAGGCAGAGGCTTTAACCCAATGAGCCGCCCAGGCGTCCTGTCTCAACATTCTTAAGAATGCGATCTTTGAACTTGTGTTTTGTAAGGGAAGCAGGGTGGGACAATGGAGCACGTGTGTGAACAGAGAAGTTCCACGTCACATGTGAGTGCACTGCCGTTCCTTATGGCCCGATTTACGACTGGCGTTTACAAACAGCCGCGCATTCCGGTGGACCCGGGAGGCGTAGCAATTCAGTGACTCCCAGCAAATACAGCGTGTTGGATCTGTGACTGGGTAAGAGGCGTCATTGACCACCCTCTAGGCCATGCTTTCTGTTTGAACCAGAACTTGCTTCAGACCCAGAGGAAGACAATGGCAGTTTGGTGAATGCTAATGAGCAAAGAGCCCCAACACTCCATTTTTTTTTTTTTTTTTAATTTGTGTTACTTTCTTGAATTGGCCAACGATACTGAAAATGATGACATAGAAAGAAAGGAAAAGATAAGGCGATGGTTTGTTTTCCTTTCAGCATTTCTTTACTCCTCAGTAACTGAAAATAGAGTTGGCGGAATGTGTGCTATGAAAAGCTGAGTTCATTCTGTGTAGTGTGTCCACTGTTGCCACCTATGAGCTTTGAATACGGCTTTCGTCATTCCAAGGTTGCTGTATATGACTTGAATGTTCCCCTATTTGCATTTCAAACTGGTTTTGCACCATATAAAGATAAATGGTACATTTCATGCTAATCATTTAAAATGTTGATTTTTCTTGATTTAGAATGACATTAAATAGCAAATAAAAAAAACCCCACCAAATACCGTGATAAATCAAAAGGAGACCTCAGAAGGAAAGAAAAACCTTCATATTTTAATAGTTTTAAAGGCTTTCTTTCTTTCTTTCTTTCTTTCTTTCTTTCTTTCTTCCTTTTTTAATGGAACACCTCACAAATTCGGCCATCATCCTGGCACAGGGGTCGTGACAACTAACCTTCTCTGTATGGTCCCAACGTCAGTATGTGTATGTGCCGCCGAGGAGAGCACTATCCTCCTTTTTAAACAAGAAGGCTCACATTTTAATTCTGTAAGGGACCCTGCAAATGGTATAGTGGACCCTGCCCAAGGCCTCATAAGTGCACAGGTCTGTTGTGCCGAAAAGAGTCTGCTATTAGTGTCCCCTTCCGGTGACATGTCAGGAAGGAACACCGCTCAAGAGCTCAGCCTTCAAAGGGCAAGTAGCTGACGCCACAAGGTGTACAGATGATAAGAAGGCTTCCCTGGAGCTGCTCTTTGGTCATAACTGAAAGGCACGGTGGCTTCCAGAAGGAGGTTTTCCAGGAGGAGCCTGGGGCTGCACTGGCTCCCCGCTCCGCCCCTGGTTCACCCAGAAGGCGTCCCGGCAGAAGATACAGACTATAAACCAAGCAAAGCAGGCTTGAAAGCAGTATGCATGAACAAAGTGGCAGTATTTCCTCTTCAAATAAATATGCAATACAATTACCAAATATGGATGTGTTTATTCGAAGAATATCACTTTAAGATTCTGATGATCCCTTCGCTCCGGTATTAAAAAACAAAATAAAACAGAAAGGTCGGCCCTGGAGACTCAAAAGCCACGTCATACCACACATGCCCAGTGATCAGTAGGTTTCACGTGGACAGAGAGATGGCAGCGGATGGCAAAGGCCAGGCACAGACCACTTTTGAAGATGGGACAGAGTGAGGCTTCTGGTCTCCCAAGTGGAGACCAACCGAACAGAGCGCGCCTGTCTCCACGATTATCACTGGGCAGCGGCGAGCGTGTCACAACGGTCCGGATACAGCTAAACTCACAAGTGGGATTAAAGTAGGATTTACAGTGAAAGGGAATTCAAACTCCCCCCCATTTTCATGAAATGTCAGTCTGGTATGACTTCACCCGGCAATCGCACATCAGTGCGCATCGTGGAAGGGGTCCCAGAGGACTGTCTATGAAAACTCAGAGAAAGTGTTAACAGCTTCTTTAGTTAAATCATGTGTGTGTGTTTTTTTTTCTCCAAAAGTGAGGGCTAAGACGAGCCGCTCTCAGATTAAACACGATGCTGTCCTTCATCCCATGTATTTCAGACTCTGACTCCCCAGATCCTTCCTCTGCGTGCTGAGCCCTCCTGTCCCCAACAGGAACGCGTCTGGCTTATTGTTCCTAAAGCCCAGGCTGGCTGGAAACTGTTTTGGTTTTCTCACTCAAATCAGATTTCAGCTTTGATTTTTCTAAGGTTAATAGGTTAGTACATGGTCTGTTGTGTTAATAGGGCCCTAGGAAAAAATTAATCATGTAAGCAATATCAAAAGGTCAAAAGCAAGAATTTGAAAACGCTCTAATAAAGAAATGAGAGAAGCCTGTTATGTGTGTTTCCAAGGCATTTTAATTCAAACGCAGAAGGCTGACAAAGAAAATAAGATGATGTTGCTCAGGATGACTGTTGGGAGGGTGAAGCGAGATGAATTTCAACAGCTCATGATGGCCTAATGTTCCCGAAAGAGTCCAGGGAGGCAGAAGCAGTCCCAACAGAGGCAGGAAGGGAATGAAATCTCCAGTAAGGAATTCTTATTATTTTTTTTTTTAGTGTGGTGTCAAGTTAATGCAATCACCATTGGCTGCTATTGAAAACACAAACAAACATTACTTTGGTGCCAAAGAAATTTGAATCTCTGAACTTCCTTTGGGGTGTAAGTGTGACTAATGTCCCGTACACATGGCAAATGGGAAACAGTGGGGCTACAGAAGGTAAAAGCCGAGCTGGGACCATTTTCTACTTGCTTCACACTGACCATCCTGTACTGGTTGTTACTAGTGCTCCGGGGGCTCACAAAAGCCCCACGTTGCCTTGTGGGGGTCTCAGCAGAGGACAGAGTGTGAGGGGAGCTCCGTATGCTGAGTCCCTGGGTGTTTGTGCACACGTGGGTGGGGGGCGTTTCCTTCTTAGATGTAAAGACAAAGATCATCGTTTGCGCGATATGCTGGTATCCTTAGACTTCCTCCTCCTGGCGAGGACACTGGGCACTGGCTCCTGCGTCTACTCATCTTTCATAAAACAAGAAGATAGCTTAAGGAACCACATGACTCTGGCCCAACATTCTTTTCTTTTTTCTTTCTTATTTTATTTTATTTTTTTAGATTTCATTTATTTATTTAACAGAGAGAGAAAGAAAAGAGAGACAGAGATCACAAGTAGGCAGAGCAGCAGGCAGAGAGGGGGGTAAGAAGGCTCCCCGCTGAGCAGAGAGCCCAATGCGGGGCTCGATTCCAGGACCCTGAGACCATGACCTGAGCTGAAGGCAGAGGCTTTAACCCACTGAGCCACCCAGGTGCCCCTCTTTCCATCATTTCAAAGGTCTACAGAGCAAAAGGAGGAATGAAAATCTTAACCGCAGATGTAAACACCAGAAGATGAAAGAAACTATGAACAAATAATAACCAAAATAGAACAAATACCCAAAATAGAATATACCTTAAATATAATGATATCTAAATAAGATAGGAACTATGAAAGATTAAATCTTTAAACTGAAAACAAGAAGTTGGTTCCTTTCTCCCAGTAGTTTCCTGGGACATTCTTTTTTACGTAGTAGAAACTTGCTGATAGGAGACTTGAACTAAACGCCTGCTCAACAGAAAAACAAGTGGATAATAAGGTGCTAAACACATATAAAATAACTTTCATTACGCTTTACTCTTCCCTACTCAACCACTTTTAATGGCTCCCCATTGCCTGTGTAATTAGATATATAGGTATAAATACATGCAGTAAAATTCACAGATTTTAAGTATACAGTTTAATGAGTTTGCGCAAATGTATTTAGCTCAGTAACCAACACCCTAGTTAAGATACAGGACATTTATAGCAACCTAGAAAGATTTCAATAGTCCATTCTAACCAACCCTCCTCCCCTCCCAGAAGCAAACATTATTTTAACTTTTATCCTCATAGATTTTTTTTTTTTTTTTATTGATCTCAGTGGAATCACGATGGCATCATAAAAAGTGAGTCTCTTCGTTTCAGGCTTCTTTTGCTCGATATAACTTTTTGTTTGTTTGTTTTTGTTTTTAAAGATTTATGTATTTGTTTGAAAGAGAGAACATGAACGGGAAGAGGGGAGGCCAGAGGAGGGGCAGAGAGAGAGGGAGCAGCAGACTCCCCGATGAGCAGGGAGCCCCACTCAGGGCTCAAACCTGGGAACAGACAGAGCCACCCAGGTGCCCCTCAACGGAACATTTTTTAGATATTTTTTAGATTCTTCCATGGCTGCCATCAGCATTACTTAAAATTTTTGAAGTATTTATTTCCAAAATGTATAGTCAAACACGAGGAATAAAATTTATCCTAATTTTTTTCAACTTTTTATAGTGCACCCAGAGAGCTTTTTTTTTTGTCTTTTTAAAGATTTTATTTATTTGTCAGAGAGAGAGAGTACACACAAGCAGGCAGAGAGGCAGGCAGAGAGAGAGGAGGAAGCAGGCTCCCTGCTGAGCAGAAAGCCCGATGTGGGACTCAATCCCAAGACCCCAGGATCATGACCTGAGCCAAAGGCAGCGGCTTAACCCACTGAACCACCCAGGCATCCCCCCAGAGAGCTTTTAAAAAAATACTAGTAGTCAGGGGCGCCTGGGTGGCTCAGTGGGTTAAGCCTCTGCCTTCAGCTCAGGTCATGATCTCAGGGTCCTGGGATCGAGCCCCACATCGGGCTCTCTGCTCAATGGGGAGCCTGCTTCTCTCTCTCTCTCTCTGCCTAGTTGTGATGTCTCTCTGTCAAATAATAAAAAAAAATATATCAGTTGTCATGCCCTCCTTCAGAGTTTCTGATTCAGTAGGTCTGGGATAGGAGGAAAGCACTGGTGTTTCCTATAGCTCCCCTGTCGCTTCTGATACTCTGCCAAAGGTGAGAACCTCTGGAGTCAGAAATGATGAAATTCCACCTCAAATCCATGCACAGCTTCCTCTATCCCCCTTTTCTCTGTCAGAGGAGTTGGTGGCCTTTCTCCTTTCCATTTGGGCTCCTGCCTTATTAATAGCTCCTATGTTATGAAAGCTTACGCTATGCTAAAGACTTGTATGTATTATCTCATTTAGGTCTGTTGTACCTAAATTGTTGTACAATCATGTTATTCCAGCTTGACGGGTGTAAAAATGAGGTTATGCTGCTTGTAAGGGTAGGAGCCAGGATTCAAACACGTTTAATATTTGCTGAGAAATGCCTCCCTAGTGTGATCTTATCTCCTATCCATTACCTCTCTCTCTCCAATCTTTTCTTCTCCTTTGGCTTTTAAAATTTTCCTCAGTCTACTGCTCAGGTTCCCTTTAGCCTAAAGACAGAATAAAGACCTTTTCTATAAACACGTCAGCCTGCAAACTGCACCCTTATTTCTCTCCTCCTGTTCTACTCTTCGGCACATTGCACAAACTAGGGGCAGCGCCTTAGACCGTGGCTACAGTGGTTCTCCGGTCCCCAGTGATTTCCTCATCACCCCATTCAGTCTTTCAGCGTAGTTTGCATTCTCTTCAATTCTTGGCCACTCTCCCCCTCTGTTGTTTTTATATGCTCAACAGATTGGCCAGACACCAGTGGGAAACTGCTTGGTCTCAACTTGTAACTAGAAACCTGAAGAACTTAGTATTCATTAAGGTCAAATGAGGAATCAGATTCACGGTTATAGTAATTACTGCCAAAACAATAGGCGATTGTTACTGCCTGCTGTGTATCTATGTAACATGCTGTTGAAGACCCAAAGAGGAGGGGTGCCTGGGTGGCTCAGTGGGTTAAAGCCTCTGCCTGCCGAGGGTCCTGGGATAGAGCCTCACGTCGGGCTCTCTGCTTGGCAGGGAGCCTGTTTCCCTTCCTCTCTCTCTGCCTACTTGTGATCTCTTTCTGTCAAATAAATAAATAAAATCTTAAAAAAAAAAAAAAAAATCCAAAGAGGAAAATATAAACTCCCCTTGAACAAGACGGAGACAACCCTGTTGACTTAGGTAAGACTCAAGTTACAAAACAATTACAGTTCGTTAAACTAGGAAACAACTTAAAAATGAATAAATGCTGGATAATATGGTAGAGACTACAAGTCCAGCAAGTATCCAGGAAAAAGAAAAAGAACTTCTGGACAAAAAGACTCATAAAGTAGTTAGTGTTTTATTAGACCTTGCCATACCTCTAAGTCTTATAACATCTTTCTGAGTCAGACAGTAGTTAGTGTGGTCAGAAGGATGGGATACAGGAACCAGAAGAGGCAAAGATCTCAATTCTTTTTTTTTAAATAATTTTTAAAAATTTTTAATAAACATACAATGTATTATTAGCCCCAGGGGTACAGGTCTGTGAATCACCAGGTTTACACACTTCCCAGCACTCACCATAGCACATACCCTCCCCAATGTCCATAACCCAACCACCCTCTCCCTACCTCCCTCCGCCCAGCCCCCCTCAGTTTGTTTTGTGAGATTTAGAGTCTCTTGTGGTCTGTCTCCCTCCCGATCCCATCTTGTTCCATTTATTCTTTTCCCCCAAACCCCCCAGGTTGCATCTCCACTTCCTCATATCAGGGAAGGATCTCAATTCTTAATGATGCCTTTTCTTCTTCTCTGAATTCTGTACACACCTTTTCTTTGTCTCTAATCTCCATTTCTCCTGGCTTCCACTGGTCACCCTACTTCACATCAACATTCCTCCTGAGCAGAGTGGCAATCCCATTCTTTGCTCTGGCCAACAGTCTCGCTGTTCTCACTGCTTGGCTCTTTCTCCACCCAGAAGATCCTATTAATGTATCTGCTCATCTTTCAGATTTTACTGGGATTGGGTCTGAAGATAGTCTAATCAATCTCTTTCCCAACAGTCTCAAATTTCCCAGAAAAGCCTCTTTTTCAAAGAAGTGTTCACAACAACACCTCATTTGAAAACACGTAAAAATCATCAATGTTCACATAGAAGCAAAGAAGATGACTCATGTTGGCATAGCAATAGCACAGCTACTTCTCTAAGAAACAAAGCTTTGAGCATCTCCTAGGTTTTTTGCAACTAAAATCCCTTTAATCCAAAACCGGCTGTAGAAAGTATCTTGTCCAACCTCTGCTTTTCCTAGATGGAAGTCTACAAAGGGAATTTCTTTTCCCAGCTAATTGAGTTGCTTTCTAAACACTAAAATTCAGGCTTCAAACTTCTGGGCTTCTGTCCACTACAGCATAATGTTTTTTTCATTGGAGAGATATTGCAGGAATCTGGAAGGCATCACAATAATGGAATTTGTTGCCTAGGAGAGCATGGATCAAAAACTCACCTTATTTAAACAGTGCATTTTCACTGAGCAATCCATTTAAAAGGCATTGGAAAGCAAGTTAACCATTTTTTTTTCAATCAAGAAAATTAATCTCAGCGGACTATTACTATCATACGAAGATGTATATTGTAGCTGAAGTTACAAAAAGTCTGACAAGGCTATAAAGGGTGTTCAAAATATAGATTTGTTGTTATTCAGGTATGGTGAGGTCAACAGATCAGAAATTGGTTGAGAAGACAGTTTCTTATGCTTACGGATTCCAAGAGGAGCGGACATGCCACACCAGGGAACAGGAAACTCAGGCAAGCACTGGGGTTGACCAGGAGGCTAAAAGGAGAGGGGGACTATATTATAGTTTCTGTGGGAAGAAACAAACAAGGGAGGGGAAGCAAACTTAAATAGGCTGGTTGGAATAATTTCAGTGGGCTCTGGGGCATAGGGGCTGTCCATATGTGTCTGCTAACTGGTCTTGGAATGATTAGGGCAGAGAGGTAGTGGTCCAGAGTGTGAGAGCCAGACGGAGGAAGTGGTTTGGGATATGAGCTCTGGATTGAGTGGTCTGCGTTTGAAAATACACTCTCTAGTGAGTTACTCTGTTGAGAACTTGGCTAACTTGCGGGGAGGCAGTCTTTCCCAGGTCAGCAAAGCTCCAAATGTCAGCGCATCAGAATATAGAACATCAAACACACGGTTAATACAAATGGTCAGGGATGATAAGTTCAGCCATAGTTAAACGCAATCCGGAAACATGATCATTGATGTTCGGGTCAGGATAACCAGGGGAGAAAGAAACGGAATGCTCTGTACTGTCACTAACCATTTCTCTTTCTCACTCAATGGAGAAAAAGCTCCGATGAGAACTCATGTGTTACTCCTTCCCCCTGCCAGCCCCTAACTCGATAATTAATGGCTCATTGGAGAATGCTACTGGAATCTGCCTTCTCTGCAGAGTTTCTGGGATCTTTTTGGAGCAGGGGGTTTTAAGATATCAGTGCTTCTTGACTAGGGAAATTTGAGTATCCAGGTCCTCATGAAGATAAGACCCAGCCTCTGTTTCGAGGGAGAGACTGCAGAACATTGTAGGTGGTCCATGTATGGCTCCCAGAGCCATGAATGGAAGTGCTAGAATCCTGTTCTACTGAGTGCTTATTTAAAAGAAGAAAGTACATTTCTGAATCTGGGCAAGAGACCAATTTTAAATGCAAGTTGAATTTCACCCTATATGTCTTTGACTTAGGTTGCTAAAAGACCTAAATTTGAAACTTAAATATAGCTTGAATTAGTGACAGCATTTTCTAATGCAAGCTGTTTTCAAGATACATAAATTGTCATTCTTTTTATTTGGAGAATGATTAAGATCTATATTGGCTAGGATTTTTTTTCCAGCAAATGACTACCTTATAGGTGAGAATTTTTAATTGTAGTAAGAAGTTATATTTACAGGTAAACATTAAAAGAAAATAAAGCTCATAATCATCGTCTTGTTGATAGAACCAGTTTAGAGCGTCAGATAATAATACATTGTTTTCTGGTAAAGTGATGGCTATTTTTTGTCCCCATGAATTTGACTAGTCTAATTACTAGTCTCAATCAAGCAGAACCACACAATATTTGTCCTTTGGTGACTGGCTTTTTTTCATTTACCATCATATCTTCAAAGTTCATCCGTGTTATAGCCTGGGTCAAACATTCCTTTCTAAAGCTGAATTATATTTCATTACCTGTCCATACCAAATTTGGGATGCTTCCACATTTTGGTTACTGTGAATAATGTTGTTGTGAACATAGGTGTACAAATACCTCTTTGAATATCTACCTTAAATTCTTTTGGGTATTTATCCAGAAGTAGAATTGCTGGATCACATGGTAATTCTATTTT
Organism: Mustela erminea; assembly: GCF_009829155.1. Classification (NCBI taxonomy): domain Eukaryota; kingdom Metazoa; phylum Chordata; class Mammalia; order Carnivora; family Mustelidae; genus Mustela; species Mustela erminea. The sequence goes on from NC_045628.1 coordinate 13,593,278, forward strand.
TAATTTTTTAAGGAACCATTATAATGTTTTTTATAGTGGCTGCACCATTTTATATTCCCAGAACTGGATATTTTATTTTAAGATTGTATTTATTTATTTATTTATTTATTTGACAGAGAGAGAGAGACACACAGCGAGAGAGAAAACACAAGCAGGGGGATTGGGAGAGGGAGAAGCAGGTTTCCTGCTAAGCAGGGACCCTGATGAGGGGCTCCGTCCCAGGACCCCAGGGTCATGACCTGAGCCGAAGGCAGATGCTTAATTACTGAACCACCCAGGCTCCCCCAGAACTGGATATTTTAAAATGTTCGTTGCACATTTAAGATTTTAGGTCTTAACACTTACTCTTAAATAATTTCTTTCAGTCATTTCCTCTTTACCTAGAAATCCTGCTCATGATGGAAAAATGTTAAAATGTCTTTTTATTCCAGGAAGCTTTTTCTGATCTCTCTTTCTCTTATACCTGGATTATGCACCTTCTAGCACCCTAATTTACCAGTGTCAACACTAATCACCTTTTACATTGTTTATTTTTTTCGAGGACATGTGTTCCTAGAAGTTAGAGATCATGTCTTATTCCTCCTTATCTCCTCAGTGCCTGATACAGGGTAATCAAACAGCAAATGTCTGATAAATGAATGTGTGAGGAGATTGGCACAAAATAGGGCTATTATAGTTCCAAATGGGGGATTGAGGAAGTGATTTAAAACAGTAAAACTGGAGAATAATTTTTCTCCTAATGCAAGGTATTTCCCTAGAAAGACTGGGACTCAAATAATATTAATGATAAATTTTTATAATTATTTTTAGTAACATATAATGTATTATTCGCCCCAGGGGTACAGGTCTGTGAATCATCAGGCTAACACATTTCACAGCACTCATCATAGCACATACCCTCCCCAGTGTCCATAACCCATACACCCTCTCCATATCCACCCCCAGCAGCTCTCAGTTTGTTTTGTGAGATTAAGAGTCTCTTATGGTTTGTCTCCCTCCCAATCCCATCTTGTTTCATTTTTTCCTTCCCTTCACTCCAAACCCCTCACCCTGCCGCTCAAATTCCTCATATCAGGGAGATCATATGATGATTGTCTTTCTCTGATTGCCTTATTTTGTTCAACTTAATACCTTCCGGTTCCATCTACGTCATTGCAAATGGCAAGATTTCATTTCTTTTGATGGCTGCATTATATATATATATATATATATATATATATATATATATATATATATATATACCACCTCTTCTCTATCCATTCATCTGTTGATCGACATCTGGGCTCTTTCTATACTTTGGCTGTTGTGGACATTGCTGCTATAAACATTTGGGTGCATGTGCCCCTTCAAATCACTACATTTGTACCTTTAGGGTAAATACCCAGGAGTGCGATTGCTGGGTCATAGGGTAGCTCTATTTTTAACTTTTTGAGGAACCTCCATACTGTTTTCCAGAGTGGCTCCACCATAATGAATTTAAAAAACCTACTGTAGTGCAGTCCCAACCATCAGCTGGACGGGAGTCTTCTCACTTGGGCTCCAGAATGCCTGGTTTGCCATTCTGGCTCAAGCAGGCTTGCATGCCCACAGGAGGGACTGGTCACGCTACTGCCCACCAACATGGAAGTGCAGATGGACATTCTATGCTCTTTCACAGTAGAGCTAGAAGGGATTTTCTCCGCTCATCTCTGCTCGGCAATACAGAAAACTCGTCTTTAATGCTGGAAGGGACCGTAGAATCCAATGACTCAGAGCCCTGTTTTCTTGGATGATGGAGCTGAGTTTCAGAGAAGGGAAGAGGCTGTTCCCAATCCTTAGTGAAGAGGGCTTCGACCGTGATCTGGAGATCCGGACAAATGCTCTTCTTACAGTCACAAACTATTTCTAAACGACTTTGCAGAGTGCTGGTGGACAGGCCTGTAATTGGATACAGTGAAAAGACACTTCAGTGGAAGTCTTTAATTTGGAGGGTCAGACTGAAGTTGCTTCCATTCCAAGCTAGATAAAAGGCCCTGAACTGTGGGCAAGCAGGCGATGGTGCTGACGGTTCTGCTTTCAGGCAGCAGGGACCCCAGACCTCCTGGGCCAAGGACCACCTCTGCTGATACTTTGTGCTGGCTGGCGACCAGCCGGCATGGTGGATGTCCAGAGCTCCCCAGGTGTGGAAGCTGTTGTCCCTCGTCCGCATCCACCGAGGGTTCGAGAGGATTCTGCCTGCTGTCTTTTGGGGCGGGGCCGGGAGCACGCACCTGCCGCGGGGCTCAGGGTCGTGGGAGGGGCTGGGGCGGGGCGCGCCACCTGGGCTCCTGGGCTCCGACGGTCCCGCCGCCAGGGCGCAGGCGCGCTCCGACGGCCGCGCGGGGCACACGGGGGTCGCGCGCTGGGTGCCAGGTGAGCGGAGATCGGATCCGGGAGCTGCCGGGGGGCCGGCGGGAGACGGGTGCGGGGGTCCTGCGCTGATCCGGGAGGGACGCGGGGCACCCTGAGCCCCGGGGAACAGAGCCCCTGGCACGTCAGTGCGGCAGGATTGGGGCGCGGACAGAGCAGGGGCCCCTGAGTTCTCTCGGAGGCAGCAGGAGTACCCGCATCGCCGCAGAGAAAAGGGAAGCTTAAGATGGCCAGAGGTGTATCTCAGAGAGGCCTGAAAAAGTTCCGGACTGCCAAACCTTTCTTGTGCCTTTTTCAGGACCAAGCATGGTCTTTGGGCTGGGGGTAGGGGGGAGGTATTCGGGGACAGACAGCGTTCTTCTCTGACAGTGTGACTTCCCGGCAATTTCTTAGCTCTTACTGCATCTTGCTGGTGTTAGCAAAAGTCCAAAGACACAGCCCCACAGTCTCCCCAACAAATGAAGGAAATAAACCTACCCACCCCCCGAAATGCTTTTCTTTCTTCTTCTTTTTTTTTTGGGGGGGGGGTGTCTTGTTTTGTCACTATGGATTTAATGAACATGCTTAGGACTGTCTCTAAACCTCCAAATGGTATGTAAAATTTCTGTGTGCCCATACATGGATTTTTTTCCCAGGAGAGCTTCCACAGGCTTTATTTAAAGACCAAATAGCTAATGTCATAGCTCTAGGCCCCATCAACATGGCAAGTACTAACAGTCTTTAGAGTGACGGAGTGGCAGATTCTTATTTGAAAGCTGGGTTTGAGCAAAGGGTTAGGGAGAGGGATTTCTTCAAATTCTGGAAGGACAACAATAATGCACCTCTTGAACTTGCCTGTTAAGAAATTGGTCTGTTTTCTACTAGCCTGAAATCAAATCAGCCCCAAATCAAATCAGATATGTAGAGGAGGAAAGGAACATGGATCTTTGTAAATGGAATGTGTATCTACGGTTCTTCTTGGTGACCAAAAGCAATCCCAGCTGCAGTTTCCAAGGACTCTGAAGGAACATGAGAGGTGCTGGGCTACACGTTTATATGTCCCTGGTCCACTGGCCACCTGAGACGAGGAAAGAATGAATGTTAACTCAGCCTTGGAATAGCACCAGAAAAACCTAGATTGTGTGTCGGGAGGAAGAGAACTCTGACAGGGTGGGGTCTGGAAAGTTGGGTTAGGAGCTTACTAAAAAATTAACAGACACCCTAGGAAAATCCTAGAAAAAAAAAAATCCTAGAAGAATCCGGAGAAGCTTGGTATCCCACTCTTCGAGGTCCAGGAGCAAGTTGGCATTCAAGTTAGTTGTCCCCTCGCCGTGTGTTTGTAAAACACTAATGTCCTGCAGCCAGCCTCAAACAATCAGTCTCTTCCCAATTTCAGAGAAAAAAATAGAGCCAAAATGATGTGTTTTGTTTTGTTTTGTTTTTCTTTATAAAGGTATCCCACATCACTGGTGCTTGCTTTTATCTGGGTGTTACCTAGTTTAGTTCAAAGATATGTATCCGGTTACATTGAAACTTAATAGATCATTACTGCCAGTTTACAAAGAGTCCGTTAGTTCTAGGTGGTCTGTAACCTCCCTACGACTGAGATCCACTGTTGTGGTAAAAAAGCAGGAAACACATCACATTTTTCTTTACTGTCTTTTGAATGTAAAGGTGTCGTTTGTGAACGTCTGGGTGGAGGCAGTGAATTGCACACGACTCTAAAACCCCCCCTCATTCTACTTCGTTCCCATCCCTGACCAGTTCTGTCCCTTGTTCTAGACTCGACCCATATATTGTAAACTCAAACCATCCTTTTGCTGAGGTTTACGGAAGAGGGGTTAAATTTCTCAGCCAACCCCTCCTCCTTTACAACTGGTCAGTCAACCTTCGTTAAATCCCCTGTTGAACTGTTGTTTTTCAAAACAGTAAGGTTGTTGTTTCTACCTACAACCTGTCTTTTCCTGATACAATTATTTAAAATGGCCCCTTACCTGGGCCGGGGGTGGGGTGGGGTGGGGGGTGGGGGGGGGTGTTATTTGGCAATGACAGAAATTATAATTGTGTTTCTTGTTTTAAAGGTGGTGAAAGAAGCAAACTTTTTAAAAAACAGTATTTGCCATTTCATTAACCCTTCGGTTCAAGATAAAATTTTGCTAATGTTGCTCATTGTTCTTCTTCTTCCTGGTTTTTTTTTTTTTTTAAGCAAATATATACTGTGTACTCTCTCCAAGTCGGGTCTTGGAGTAGGAAGTAATTCCATCTTTCTGCTTTAGGGAGAGGAGAGACAAGCAGTGAGGCCTTGAATCAGGACTTACTAAGAAGTGACTTCTGGAAGTGCGACCTCAGGGACTCTGGGACCATGACCCCTTGCGTTCAGGCTTAAATACCTCCCCATGAGTCCGTTTAAAGAATCTTGCCAAGGAAAAACTCTCTGCTGCAGTTCCCTGGGCTCGATTCTCTAACCTGCTGGTCTGAAGTCCCTGAGTCCTATCACTTCCAGGACTGTGTAGGTAATAGTTCTAGGAATAGTGAGAGTAAATTAACTTGACAGGGAGGGAAACATTTGCTTTCTGTCTGTAATACACAACTCAGTGAGCACTGGCCTCTCTTCCCGGAGGATCCTAGTGGCTGCCCAGTGGCAGGTTTCATATCCCTAGGCTAATCTTTCCCCAATTCATAAAGAACAGAAGTCATAAATGTTTAAAGGCGTCTTGATCTGCATCCTGAGTGCGAGCTGGAGAATATATTTAAGGCCAATGAACAGGGCAAGGTTTTACCGGTTCAGATTAGTGAAATTGGGCCAGTGTGAAATATACCTCTTTACTACACTGATGGAAAGCATGAACGTGTAGATTTTGGTACCAGGTAATAGTAATAATGATGGTAGACAATGATACAGCAGTATGTGTTAGGCATCCTTCAGTGCACTCTATGTATATTAATACATTAACTCGTTTAACTCTCCCAACCCAAAGAGCTGAGTGAGGACCACTGCCATTGACAATCTAGCCCTGCATCACACAATTTAGCACGTTTGATTTACTTAGCCCTTCTGCGATGAAGTTTAATTCAGCCTTGTTATTTTAGGGCACTTACTTTGATTCTTGCCTCTGCACTGTGAGAGACAGCCCAGCTGCCCTGGTCTGTATTTTGGTTCCGTCCTAACTAGTAGGGTGACCTTGAGCAAATCACTGCTTCTTAGTGCCTCCGTTTCCTCTGTAAAAGGGGCTTGATCACAGAACTACCTCGCCAGGTTGTGGTGAGGATGGAATGAATGTATATATGCAAGACACTTAGAATAATAGAGCTTTGTCCACAGGAGGCGCTATGATTTTCCTTATCAGCTGCTTTTTCTCTCCAGCCGCATCTCCCACTGCTCCCTAATGTAGCAGCCGTGCTGAGCCACTTAGAGCTCCCCTGAGCCATCCGAAGTCTTCCTATGTCAGTGGCTTTGCACATGCTGTTCCCTTTGCCTGGAATGCCTTCCCCTTCCTATTGCTACCTTCAGCTTAAATGTTCCTTCCTAACGACCTTCCTTTACTGTCCTGCCCCGTTCTCCAGGTAGCATCCTTCTGTGCTATCTTGGTAGCTTCGTGCCATTTCTCTGTCAAAGGACTTCGTGATTAACAACTACCCAACATTTATTGAGCACTTATCATGCACCCAGTAGTGTTCCAAGTGCTTTTCTTGCTTTTCAAAAAAAATATATTGCGAGCTCCATGTGGTAGTGTTGTATTTCGTTAAAATTATGTCCGTGTCCATCTCCCCCAGTAGACTGCGATAGCGGCCTGTACATCTGTGTGTGTTATTCATTTTGTATCTCTAAGAGCTGGCGGAGTGCCTAATTAATACACAGTAGGCACTCCATAAATGTGTAAGTGGATGCATTTTACCAACATCTATTTACATCTGAATAAAAAGCTAATTGTAAGTAATTCTTCTTTTAAATAATCTTCATGCTTTTCTCATTGCAGAAATTCACTGACAAAATTTTAGAAAACACTGAGAAGGAAGAAGAAGGACGTGAAAATCCCACTGCTCCCGCCCCGGGAGGCTTCACCAATGTGCGTCGGGACGCAGAAGTTCGCAGAGGCTAAATGGAGAATCAAGGTCAGGCCGGCTGGCGACAGAACCCAGAGCTCCCAACCCTGCATGAATCTGCTGCTCTTCCTCCCCCGGCAAACACACACGCCCTCCTGTGAGCAAATTAGGTTAGCTAGTAAAATAGGTTGGCAGAGCTGACCTTTGAAAATGAAATCTACCGTACACATGATGGTGAAAGGCATGAAATCTACATTTAGAAAATGGCCAGTATTCCGTCTTCTCATGCCTTCCCATTTCATATCCCATCACGTATTTGGGGGAATCTGGATGGAGGGGGAGCACAGGGAGGTAAGGCAGAATAGAAGATGGCTTCTAAATCAGACTAACACAGGTTCAAACCCCGGCTTTGCCCCTAGATGCCTTACCAGGGACAGGTGGCAAACATCCCTCAGTCTCTATTTCTTCTGTAAGATAGAGATAATAAGAAACAATTCTCGGCATCTTGTGAAGTTTAGAAGTAACAAGATGGTGAAGTGCTTCACGCTTGATTAATGGTGGGTCTTGTGGCGAAGTCTCTGACGGCGACACCCTATGGCCTCCCCGAACAGCAACCTTGCCAAACTGTTTTCCACGGCAAAGCGCCTTTGTTTTTTTCCAATCCTTCATTTTAATTCGGGGAGTAATTTAACTTCTATATTATTATTAGATGTCTTGCCTCACAATAGTTTTCTTAGAAATTCAATCTTTTCTCCACAGGGTCTCTTTGAGATTAAAGAGAAAGAAGTGGCAAATTCAGGATCTTGGAGCAATTTTCATTTAAAAGAAGATCATTGTTTTCATTACCCCGTCATTAATGTTTCTTATTTTCCTTTATCAGCGAGTTAAATCGAAGCCGATTTGAATTGCCAAACCCAGCTCTCTCGTTTCCCTGCAAGATGAAAGGGGACAGCCATGAATGAGTCACCAGACAATTCCGCAAATGCCTCTGACTTCCCCGATGATGCAGCGCCATTCGGAAATTGCACCGATGAAAAAATCCCGCTCAAGAGGCACTACCTCCCTGTTATTTATAGCATCATCTTCCTGGTGGGCTTTCCAGGGAATGCAGTGGCAATTTCCACTTACATTTTCAGAATGCGGCCCTGGAAAGGCAACACCGTCATCCTGCTGAACCTGGCCTGCACAGACCTGCTCTATTTGAGCAGCTTCCCTTTCCTGATTCACTACTACGCCAGCGGCGAGAACTGGGTCTTCGGGGACGTCATGTGCAAGTTTATCCGCTTCGGCTTCCATTTCAACCTGTACAGCAGCATCCTCTTCCTCACCTGCTTTAGTGTCTTCCGTTATCTTGTGATCCTTCACCCGCTGAGCTGCTTTTCCGTTCACAGAACGCGATGGGCCGTGGTGGCCTGTGCCGTGGTGTGGATCATTTCCCTGGTGGCCATCATTCCCATGACCTTCCTGATCACCTCAACCACCGGGACCAACAGCTCCACCTGCCTTGACCTCACCAGCTCAGACGACCTCCCCACCATCAAGTGGTACAATCTAATTTTGACGGCCATGACTTTTTGCCTTCCCCTGGTCATAGTGACACTTTGCTATACAATGATTATCTACACCCTCACGCAAGGACCTCACAATCACAGCTGCCTGAAGCAGAAAGCTAGGAGGCTAGCCATTCTACTACTCCTTGTGTTTTATGTATGTTTTTTACCCTTCCACATCTTGAGGGTCATCCGGATCGAATCCCGCCTGCTTTCGATCAGCTGCTCCGCTGAGAACCAGATCCATGAAGCTTATATTGTTTCTAGACCCTTGGCTGCCCTGAACACCTTTGGTAACCTGCTACTGTACGTGGTGGTCAGTGACAACTTTCAGCAGGCCATCTGCTCGATGGTGAGATGCGACACCAGCAGGGATCTGGAGCAAGCGAAAAAACCCAGTTACTCAAACAACCCTTGACGTACTTCATGAAGTCAATCAAGAAGAAGAGCCTGCTGAGACTTGAACTTCTAAGAAGTCCAGAATAGCTCCTTCAATGGCTCTCTGTAAATATTATATATTCGGGTAATTATGTGTTAAAGCCAGCACAGATCTACCAGGAACTCTATGCCCCCAGTTTATTGAGCTCTTCCCTAGGGTCAATGTAAGAATGGGATACACGCCTATCAGTAGAGGATTCACATGGGGAATCAAAACTACTGGAACTCCAGGACATCTTGAGAAACATCTAGTCTCGCCAACTTACTATGCATCAATAAGACCACTAGTCTCAGTAGTTTTATTAAATTAAAACTTCACACATTTGTCCCAGTTAAGGCAGTGCCAAAACAAGGACACTCCTCTTACTCTTGGTTTCCTGCTCTTTCATACTCGGGCTGTCTCTGTTGAACCTTTAGACTATCCAAGACATTATTTGTCTCTTTCTCAGTATTCTCTTTGTCTTCATTTCATATCTTTAAGACTTTTTTTTTCCTTCAAACTTTGCTTTGAGATCATTAAACGGTGTTTCTCACTAGGCTTTCATCAGTTTTGTAGATTCAAGCCAACCGGGACAATACACTTGAGACAATTCAAAGATGTCAGTGCAGATGGCTGACATACCCATGAGCTATTGGGAGCATTATGTCTTTATTATTGTAGATAATTCTAGAAGTTGTTACTGAATTGAGAAAGATTATTAAGTGGTATTAGTAATTATCAACACATCCTGGGAAATAAAGGATCGGCCTCTTTTGGGGGGGGAACAGAAATACTTTTAAATATCATGTGTATATTAGGTATTAAGTAAAACTTAACAGTGTTTTGATTTCTGTGGAAAACTATCTCGGGAAATACCAATTCTTTTTAGATACCTTTCTCTTTTCTGACTCTTGAAAATATGTTATCTATTTATGTAACAGCTAAAGCTATTTTTGAGTTATGTGTGTGCCTAATGATCACGGAGTGTAAATATTTGAGAAAATGCATAGTCTGGATATTTAAAACCTTAGTCAATGTGTTGATACAATTAATAAACTAATTTAAAATCACTGAATAAACTGGTAACATTTTTCCGTGAAAACACAGCTTTACCGCCCCTCTGTTTACAGGAAGCTTATGTTCCCTGTGTTTAGGGAATAAAAATAATTTTAAGAGTCAGTTTTAGAATACGTTTGGAATAGTTGGTTGAAACAGAAGAACGAGTACCATGGGAATGCTTTGTGGCTTTCAGGTGCTTCTAGAACATTAGACCTAAGGGAGGATGTCTGCCAGGACCCTGTGTCAAGCATGCAGGGGGAGGAAAGAGGGAAGCCAGTGGCTCCGCACATGGACGTTTCTGGATCATGGCGCCGTCTCTGCCATCCACCTTCTGAGCCATCCTCTCTGGGCCTTTCTCTAGCACAGGGCATGAGCTGTTTGACTGGAGGGCTTGACTAGCTCACGTAGACCGCCTGCACAGTCAGCAGTGACAGCCTCCTGAGGTCCACCGGAAAGCTGGAGGCTGGGTAGCTCTTCTCTCCTGTCTCTCCAATGCCGAGTCCAGCCCCAGGGCGCTCATTGAAGTGTGGCCAAGTCAGGCTTTATATCACAGCTGCTGTTGTTCCAATCCTAGATGCAAAACCCTTCCTTTCCCTCTGTCTCTCTCTTTTCTTATTGCAAAGATTTTGCCGACCAGAAGAAAGCCACCTCAGCCTCCCTTATGTCGATCTCAATTGTCCCTGTAGAATCTCTTTTTCCTTTTCCTTCTTCCCACCATGTTCAGAACAATAAATCGGTTCTCTTTCTGATACGAATTCTTCTGCTCCATCTTTCATCCTTCTACTTTCATAGGGACCTTGCTCTGACACTTAATCCCACTTTCTCAAATTTTTCACCTTTCTATTGCTCTGGATAACCCATCTTAGTTTGGGAACATGCATTATTTTCCTTTATCCTCAAAAATACCCTCCCTCATTCAGCTGTGCTGTCATTCTCTTGTATCTGACCTGCTCTCTGCAGATCAGGGTCAGGCGCAGATGTCTGTCTGCCTTCCGGGGTTCTGCCCATAGACTATCATCACAAAGACCCCAGCTAAATTGGATTCGAAGGGTCAGATTTATTTTCCAAAGTAAAGAGTTCTGGGCTAATTGTGTTTGGAACAGAAGCCAAAAAAGAGATTGATGATACTTCTGAGACTAGAATGGGACCCAAATGGCCTTGCCTGGTAGTAGTAGGCCAAGAAACTATGAGGACAGAAGCACGGAGTCCTGACTCTCTGCCAGAGAAGGAGCTGCTGGGGCTGTTCACCACTGCAAAGACTCCAAGTTCAAGTTAGGTCCATTGTACCTGAGGCCAGGGAATTTGGATTTTTCCAAAAATGTTCCACATTTTGGGCACACAGTAACCTCCCTACTTTGTTTTTCCCAGTATATCATGGAAATTTAAACGGTCACAGAATTTTTTTTTTAAAGCACCAAAATGACCCCACGTATCCACGACCGAATTTCACCAATAATTAACATCTTTCCTTGTCTCATTTATCCCTTTCCATGCTTTTTTTGCTAGAATATTTGAAAGCAAGTCCTATAGGACATAGTAGTTTTACCTATAAATGCTTCAACATTGATCTCTTTCAAAAAACAGAAAGCCAGTGGGTTAAAGACTCTGCCTTCGGCTCAGGTCATGATTCCAGGGTCCTGGGATCAAGCCCCTCATCGGGCTCTCTGCTCAGCAGGGAGCCTGCTTCCTCCTCTCTCTGCCTGCCTCTCTGCCTACTTGTGATCTCTCTCTGTCAAATAAATAAATAAAATCTTTAAAAAAAAAAAAACACAGAAAGCCAACACAAAACTAAAAAAATGACTCCTTAATAGTATCCAACTTCTAATCCTTATTTTCTTTCCCTTAGTTACCTCAAATACGTCTTTTTACAGTTTTTTTTTTCTTTTTCAAATTTGAACCGAAACAAGGCCCCTGTACCACACGTGGTTGAGAGGTCTATTAAATTTCTGTTAACCTATTAGTGTTCCCCTCTCCTTTATTATGGTCATCTAGTAACGGAAGAAATCACATCATTCATCCTGTGGAATTTTCCTGATTGTGGGCTTGCCTGTCTTGATTCCGCTTTGTCATGTCTCTCCATGCCTTGTACTTGGTGGAAATTAGAAGGTGGAGTTGGAGGTTAGGTTAGATGCAGAGTTTTTCTCCCGCCTTCTTCCCCTCCCTCCTCTCCTTTCTCCTCTGCTTTCCTTCCACCAAAACAGTACTCGGCCTCAGGAGCTGCAGGGTCTGACTCCCTCCGTAGAGCCCGGGTTTCAGAACGATCGGCCTGAAACTTGAAAGATAAAGATCAGCCTGAAAGATAAAGATCTCCAACCTCAGGGCACTTGGGTGGCTCAGTTGGTTAGGCAACTGCCTTTGGCTCAGGTCATGATTCTGGAGTCCCGGGATCGAGTCCCACATCAGGCTCCCTGCTCAGCCGGGAGTCTGCTTCTCCCTCTGACCTCTCCCCTCTCATGGTCTCTCTCTCTCTCTCTCAAATAAATAAAAAAAAAAGAAAAAAAAGATCTCCAACCTCCTTTGTCCTTCATAGGTTATCAGTCATTGCTCATTCTTGTCTGGACCTAGGAGGGCTTTCACAATGATGACTTTTAAAATTCTAACACTCTTCTACTTTTGTCCATTATGGCTTTTCTATAAAGAACTTTGACACATCAACTGTCCTTTACTTGACTGCTCTGAGTGCAGACAGACCCACCAATCAGACTTAGCTCCGCCTCCTCCTTTGGGAAGGCACAAGTAAGTGACGAAAAGAGATAGGTGAGGTGCCCCCACAGTGCTCCCTCCACGGGAATGTAAGTGTTGGCAGTGTTTCCTTTCTACAGCAGCCAAATTTTTATTCTTCAACTCTGCAGGGTTGGCAGCCATGCCTGTGATCCACAGAGTCAGAACTCTACCCTTGCAGAAAGAGCTTGCCTTACCGCTGCCGTGCTTCTCGAAACCGACATGAGTGCCTTTGCTTGTCCTCTTGGACCAGGGCAGGGCGGTTTAACTTTCCCCGAGAAAGCTCTGAGAAGAGGCAGAACAGGACATTAGTAACCTATGGGGCCATATAGCCCTTGAAGCTGTTCTTATTTTCTGTTCTTCCTTTCTGTTTCTTCCTGTTCTAATTTTATTCTTAAGTTCTACCCAGCAACACGGTTTGATATGATCTACCTGATACTATACAGTGAGTCTAGATCATATTAAAGGATACAAGACCAGCAACACAAAAATCCCTGAAGTGGGAGAGCCCTTTCTGTGGTTGAGTTCCTAGGAGGAAAATAAATTACAATGCACATTGACCTGTTTTCTTTCAATTCTATTTCCCTCTCCACGCTTCTGTCTGAGTATTTTCTATTTATCTTTCATTAATCCTGTCTTGTACTGTACACAATCTGAAACCCATGCATTGAATTCCTAATTTCAAATACTGCATTTTTTAAAATTTATGCAATGAACTTTTGGTTATCTTTATTCTACCACTTCTGTGACTTATTTTTTTCATTTGATCTATTTTATCCCTTTCCCTATATTTCCTAGAACTGAATAATCAGTTATTTTAAAGTCTTTTTCCGTTTACTCCAATGTCATATAACCATTGGGTCTGCTTTTATTGCCTGCCATTTTACTCATGTTCCTTGGTCATGTAATCTTGTCTCCTTGCATGTCCATTAATATTTGTTTGAATGACAGAAATTGCGTTTGAAGGAACTCAAACGGGCTCCCCTGAGAGGTTTTTTTTTATTTCAGTGATTTTACTTTTCAATTGTAAAATTTCTATTGAATTCCACTTCTCTTCTGAAGTTTCCTCTCCTTCACTAAATAGATAATTTTCCTTTAACTCTTTAAACATATATAAATAGCTCCTTTAACATCTTTGTCTGTTAAATCTAGCCTCCGGTTCATATTAGTTTCCTCTGATGCTGTAACAGATTATGACAAATTTAGTGGCTTAAGACAACACAGAATCACTTTCTTTCAGAGGTCAGAGGTCAGGAGTCCTGCCTTGCTTCTGGAGGTTCTGGGCTGGAAGCCATTTCCTTATGTTTCCCAGATTCAAGGCGCCTGCCAACTCCATTCCTTGGTTCACGGCCCCGCCTTCCATCTTCAAAGCCAGCAGCACAATATCTTGGAATGTCTCTGACCTGTGCTTCTAGTGGTCTATCTCCTCCCTCTGGCTCTGATTATCCTGCCTTCTTTTATTGTAACCCTTGCAATTACATTGCCTCCCCCGCTATCCCTAATAAGTCAGGTTAATCTCATCTCAAAACCCCAAACTGAATCACATCCTCCAAGTCCCTTTTTCTGTGTAATTTAGCATATTTGCAGGTTCTTGGGATTGGGGCAGGACATGTTTGGAAAGATGTTATCTAACCGACCACAGTGGTTTTTTAAAGACCAGCTGGTTAACCTAACAATAGCAACAATATAATGTGACCTTGAGGTTAGTTTCTTTTTCCTTTTATTTTTTAAAATATTATTTATTTATTTATTTGAGAGAAAGAGAGAGAGCAAGAGCATGCACAAGTGTGGGAGGAGCATAAGGGGAGGGACAAGCAGACTCCACGCAGAACATGGAGCCCAACTTGGAGCTCGATCTCATGACCCTGAAATCATGACCTGAGCCAAAATCAAGAGCTGGATGCTTAACTCACTGAGCCACCCAGGTACCCCGAGGCTAATTTCTAATAGCTTTTCTTTTCTTAGCTGTGAAACACATTTTTCTGTTTTGCATGTCTAATTTATTTTATTTTATTTATTTTATTTATTTATTTTTTTCACTGCATATAGGACATTATGAATATATCATTGTGGAGACTTTAGAGTCTATTATTGTCCTCTGAAGACTGTTGACTTTTCTCTGGTAGACGCATCAGTTACTTGCTAATCACTTTAAAACTGCGGCGACTTGGTTTTACAGTTTTTTAAAGAACAGATTTGTGAAAAACCTGAGATGTTTTCCACACTCTTTTAATCCAGCAGGACCCCAAATACCAAATTCTATTTCTCCTCTGGTCTTGTCCAAACTTCAAAACATGTTTAGGACGGACTTACTTTGGGGCATAGTCTTTACTACCAAGATTCAGTTTTCTGCTGTCTCAGTGAGATTAGTTACTAGTTAGTTAGTAACATTTTTCTTCCCTGGCTGGGCCAGAATGGCAACCTCCCCTAGCATTGCTCCAACATTAGTTTTTCTCCGATGCCTTAACGGCCTCTTGTTGGTCAATCTCAAGTGATCTCACCCTGCAAACACACCGTTGGCCCAGGAATCACGGCGAATCTCCATATATTTCTGCCCCTATGCTCCCCCATGATTTTGTCATCCTTGGTGCTCTACTCCAAATATTTCAGATGCTTCAGCAATGCCAAACTCCATCTCCTTAGCTCAGTGGGACCACATGACCTCTGTTCTCTACTTAAACTTCTGATCTCTGCACCACAGGTAGGAAATTACACCTGGACACAGATCCGGGGTGACTGTGGGGCTCACACCATTACTTTCTCTATGGGCCCAGCTTGATGACACTGGATATATGTGTTGTCCAGTCCTATTCTTGTTAGTGGTGCAAGAGCATCTCCCTTCTGTTCCCCTACAGTCTGTGCCAGCTGAGGGAGCAGCACCCACGTGGGACGTTTCCTGCCTCGCCCATGAACCCTTTCCACTATTCACTCTTCTAAACTGTTGGGAGATTTTGATTTAAACATGGAGGTGGAACCACTTATCTCTTCCCCTCCAATGACTCCAACATAACAACAGGAACATAACTGTAAAGATATTAGAAAATTTAGAAACTGAAAGCCTGTGGATGAATGGTGAAACCCAATGAAAACAAAGCTGGTCCAGCAGAGAATCCAGAGACGGGCTAATGTAGTCCCTCCAACCATAAAATTCTGAGGGATTAGAGGTACTAGCTATTTCTTGGAGAGGGTTGTAAGCGGGGCTGATGGCAAGGAGTTTGATTTAAAGCTTGAGTAAGAAACAACGGCATCTCTAGATACTCCCTCTTCTCCTATACAAACCAATGATGGACGCTTTTCCACAGCAGAATTCAAAGCTTTTCAATCTGGGGAGGTCAGACCAGGAAGTTTCTTGGGGACAACAGATAAAACTGAAGGCAGCATCAAAGCAAGGTCCGATATATCTGGTAGAAACATGTGGCTCTGATACCTGATACTGGAAACTCATGTTTCCATTTCCCAGCAGAATATTGGTGCATTCTTCTCCATGGAAATGAAAAGATGTCAATAATCAATATAATTTATTAGTACTAGTGATGTGCTGGGCTCCCTTTTCTTCCTCTGTTTTCTTCATGCACCTGGGTGATCTGACTTCAAAGACCATGCACAAAACCACTACACTCTCCTGACTTACATAAAAGAAGAGAAAATTCTAGATGCTAACAGCTGGGGCAGAGCTCAGCCTACTTACCCACGGTGCTGCCAACTACTTGACCTGCTTGTCAACCCTACTTCTTAGTGCCTTACTCTTCAGAACAAGCAGACAGCCACAAATAAGGCAAGCGATGAAAGTCTATAGTACAATCAGAGGCTCCAAAATAAACAAACAGGGAAAAAGCACATTGGGAAAGAGAAACACTGTAGTGAGCACAAGAAAATTTCAAAACACCTTTAAATTAATACTCTCTGAGACATCTTTGACATAGACCAGGAGGTTCTAAGGAATGACTGTTCAAAGCAACACAGAGCTCTTGGATACTGAGCTGGGGAAGATGAGTGGGGTTAGTCCACATCCCCTTCATTAATGGCCTGCAGCTTGCCACGTACTTTGCTCTGGGGAGTCGAGAGTTCTCCTGGCATTTCCTTTCAATGTATTCTAACTGTTTGATAACTAGAAGAAAGTCTATGAGGCTGGTCACAGGATACCAGTTATTACCTGATTTCAGTGCAGGTGAAGCGTTCTCTGATTTTTGTAACTTTGTGCACATTTCAGAGGTTTTAGGAAAGTGGAGTTTCTTTTGAGTGCACCTAAACCACTGAGTTTCTTGGAGTGCTCTATTTCCTTTTTCTTTTTTAGTCCTATGATTAGATATGAAATAAAAGTAGATACTATGGGATTACATAATAGCATATAATTTGTTTTCTATGATTTAAAAATATGCTCACAGCTTGAACACATTGTTTTTCTTCTAGAAATGCTCACTAACACTACCTTGATGTTTCTAAAGGATGTGGGGTTTTTTTGATTAATCGCAGTGCCTTCCACAAACATTTAAAAAATAAAACATAGATGCATAAAATCCTCATTCTTTATTTATATTGTTGCTTGTTGAGTAGAGGGATTTCTAGAATGGAGGAATGCAATGTTTAGGACTCAGTATCAGTTTTAACTCTATTCAGGTTAACTCATACCAGCATCTTGTAAACCTTTATGTTATTGTGCTACCCCTGAAGACAGAGACCTTCATGGTGAGCAAGTCCACTTTCAAAGATGCTGCAGTCTTGCAAACCGGCGGCATTATATTCCTATGTACCTCTCAGGTTGGTTGCTTATGCTGTGCTGCCTTTACTTATCAAATCTTAGCAAAATGTTTATCCAGTTCATTTTGTGTACTAGTTTATTATTATTCTAGCTATGTTCTGAAGAGCTCAATCCGAAGAGATTATTTCAGGAACATATATAATTATCTAAATCTCTCTTACCAATAACTCTAAAGGGTGTTCTAAATGGCAAATCCACAGAAATATCTTAGGGTGTTAATTGTACATGGTTAAATGCCCCATTTATCTGTTTAAATCCACCGAGGAGATGAACAATACTACAGTATTTGGTATTAAATACTTAGTGTTATCCCGTTGTCAGAGGCAACATTATAAATATCTGAATCTTAAACCAGTAAAGCCAAATAAAATAAAATAAAATAATATAAAATAAAATAAAACTACATATGCACCACAAATAATGTTCTCTGTATCAAATAGCAAACTACCTTCTTACAAAACATTTTCTGATTCACATAGTCCATTTAAAACTTCAAATAATAGGCTTTTTTTCCCCCTCTAAATCCAGTTATTATTTGTATTTAGGAATTAAAACAAGGCCAATATTAAGGCCTCATTCAATTTTTAACCATTCACAAAAGTGCTGCTAAAATTTAGTGTCTTTTTAAAAAAGATTTATTTATTTGTTTATTTATGTATTTGAGAGACAGAGAGAGGGAGCATGAGTGGAAGGGGCCAAGGGAGATAGAATTCTCAATCAGACTCTGTCCTGAACATGGCCCCCATGCTGGGCTCTATCCCAGGACCCCAACATCATGACCTGAGCCAAAACCAAGAGTTGGATGGTCAACCTACTATGCCACCCAGGTTCCCCTAAAGTTAAGCTTTTGAGAAGCTTTCTCCAACCATCCAGCAATATGTGAGAAGATGTGATGTATGGAACAACAACAAAAATGAGCCCTTATTAGAATAAGAAATATCTGCTTATAATCCTAATTCTTATTTGACCAGTTTCCAGGTATGGAAAATTCATGCTTAAAATGAGTCTGTGTATTGCCTTTGAAGATGAGGAAGAAGACCGTTATTGCTGATAACATGCTAAATTAAATCCACTGCATGAGCTTCCCGATGGAAACAGCAAAAATGGATAAATAAAATACTTTCATTAACACCCATAAAAATGCTCACTGAGTTGGTAGGAAACTAAAGAATCCCCAAAGGGTAAAAATACATATACAGATGGGAAAATAGAAGTCAGTGAGCAGCAAAAGCTGTAATTTTCCAAATAGTATCTGGTATTTTGAGCCAGATACCAAAACAGATACAGTTGAGATGAGAAGGGTCAGCATATATCCTGGTTTACCGAGGACAGCATTAGTTAATATCTATTGCCCTGGTCTAATTTTTAACAGCACCCACTCTTATTCTTAAAAGTGTCTTGAGTGATACATTCTAACTATAAGAGATAGGACAAAATGTAGGAAACTCAAAAAAGTAGAGATTCCAGTAAGAGATCTTGCAAAACTCTGCATGTTAATGGACTCTACTTTCCATGTTAGGAAGAATGATAAATAAGGCTACAAAGCAGAAGGGAGCAGCATGGCATATGTAATAGGCTGCATTTATTTTGACATGGGATAGAAGGAAAACGAATCGCCCCTGAGAAATCATAGTCAGCATCAAGCCCTCATGTAAACTTGTTATCTGCATGTGAAAATTGAAGTTCAAGTGGAGAATTGCACTTAAAGTGATTTCCAGATGGGAATACCACCAGGTAACTGACAGAGTATATGGGAAACCTCTCTGAGGCGACACAGCTTTAACCTAGGTGCCCAAGAATTCCTAGTGGTAAAATTTCCAAGGAAAATGAGAAACACATTTTAAAAAATCCCAAGAAATGTCAAAAAAAGGGCACAATGGGTGAAATATATCAGAGTTGGAGGATAGAAGAATCAGACCATCAAAAGTCTCCTATGTGAGAAATATCAGGAATGGGCTGTAAAACAGAATGTGTATTTTGTTTAAAAATTTAAGAAAGCTTTGAGAGGAGGAGTGATGAAAAGGAGATGATAAAATGATTGAGCAAATTTAGAAAAACAGACTTCTAGAAATAACAAATATAAGTTGAAATAAAAAATATTAATGGATTGGTAAAACAGAGATTAGACACAGCAAAAGGAAAATTAATTAACTGGAAATGGGATAAGAGAGAAAAAAAACTACCTAGAATGCAACTCAAAGAAACAAGAAAATGAAAAGTAAAAAAGAGATTTGGAGTGAAGTCTGAGAAGCCTTGCATACACACAAGCAGATATTCTTAAGGAGATGGGAAAGAGAACAGGGAAAAAGCAAAAACAGTTGTGCAATTAGTTCGTAACTGTTTTTTGTATCACTTGACAAGGGAACAAATGGATCACACAGAGGAAGGTTTTGCATAGAACAGTGATGAAGGGGCATCTGGGTGGCTCAGTGGGTTAAGCATCCAACTCTTGATTTTGGCTCAGGTCATGATCTCAGGGCTATGAGATCAGGCCCTGCATTAAGCTTCATGTTGGGCTTTGCATTGGGCATAGAGTCTGCTTAAGATTCTCTCTCTCCCTTTCCTTCTGCCCTTCACCGCCCCTCTAAACACACAAACATGCACACAGTGATGAAAATCTGTCATAAAGCAAGGATTGCAATGAACCCAATTCTGTTCACCTGGGAGTTATAAAAGATAAGGAAGTTAGCCAGCCACTAAGTAAATATCAATCTATCCAAATGAAGTCAAGAAAGAAGAGGGAAAAAGAAGCAAAAAAGTGGGATAAACAGAAGCCATAAAATAAGGTGGAAAAATCAATACAAATATGTCAGTAATTACAATAAGTGTGAAAAGACTAAATATCCCAGTTAAAAATAATAGGACTTTCAGACTACACTTTAATTGAATATAACGTATGTTCTTTAAAGATACATATCTAAGACATAAAGCAACTTAGTAACTTACGGGAAAAAAATGCAACATACTTTAACAATGAAATAAGTAGGACCAGAAATTATCTCAAAACAATAGAACTTCATTACACACTAAAAAAAAAAAAAAAAAAAAAAAAAAAAAAAAAAAAAATCAGTGTGGATGTTCTTGGTCAGAAGATCGTTTGTGTCTACACAATGAGTCAGGGACCCAACAGTTTTTCATTTCATGGGGCCTCCACTGCCTAGGGACCAGGAAGTTACAGCAGTAACTGGTCTCACTATAGATCCTCATTATCTGGCTATTTAGGAATTAAAAGACTAGTTATCTGGCAACTGTCCCACTCCAATACATAGAAACAGAATAAATTAAAGAAATTATCAATGTGAAAGCTCCTTCAGAAAAAGGAAAGGAAAGAAGACAATCATCATGGGAACGTTGGAATCCTGCCATAAAGACATTGGGAAGACTATTTTCCCTTGGTGTGGTATTCTTTACCTTGATTAGGCTCAGTTCTGTTCTCTAGAAGAAACTTCTTTTCCACAGCTCCCTGCTGTCCAGCATGTTTTTCCTGATTGTTTCTTCTCTGAGGCAAGGCTTTCAAGCTTTAGCAAGCATCGGAATCCCCTGGAGGGCTTACTGCAACACAAATTGCTAGGCACCATGCCTATAATTTTCGATTCGGTGAGTCTGGGTGATTTACATTTCTAACAGTTTCCTGGGTGATGGTGAAGCTGTTGGTTTGGGGACCACACTTTGGGAGAACCACTGCCCTAAGGCCCCATCTGAAATGGGCTGGAGGCGTACATTCTCCTTGAGGAAGTTGTTTTCACTGCCAACTTCCTACAGGGGCAAGTTTGGAGGCATGAGAGCTACATTATAGTCCCAGGCTTTTTTAAAACCAGACTTCAGTTTATTTAGCAAGAGACTTCCCACAGATACTTACTAGATTCCTTATCTATTTGCTTCCAGTAAATCCCATGTATGGATAACCATATTAATTCTACCCTGGATCGAATTATCTGATACGTATCTTTGCTTTCTGCACCCCACCTCCCATGGTTGACTCTCTCAATGCAATCTTGAGGGTATGTCATAAAATAACCTTGAGTTGAAAAGAAATAACCTTAATGCAATCTTTGCCACAGAGCTTAATCCCTTTGTGTAATTAAGAACCCCTATTGGAACTTTGCTGTTCAAAATCCTTTTTATTCTAACTTTAAAAAAAAAAAAAGATATATTTATTTATTTGAGAGAGAAAGAGTGAGAGCAGGGGGAGGGGCAGAGGGAGAGAATCTCTTGCAGACTCTGCACTGAGCCAGAAGCCCGACTTGGGACTTGGTCTCACAACCTATCAGACCATGACCTGAGCCAAAACCAGTAGTCAGATGTTTAACCAACTGGGCCACCCAAGCACCTCTCATTCAAACTTTTAATCCTGGCTTAGAGTGCAGAAACAGTTTTGCCAAGCCCCAGTTTCTAGGCTCTTTCCATAACTTTCCATCTCTGCTCTTGGGTTTGCCACTACTTGCTGGGACACATCTTCTTTACATTCTGCTATAAGCAGTGAACAAAAATGAACACACTATTTTTCTAGCTCCTTCCAACTCCTGCTTGCAGATCTACACAACTACTAGGTACCAGATACACTTTCAAAATTATAGCAGGTAAAGCTTTATGCTACCATGGAATGGAACTCTGTATTTCTGTCTTGCCTTATGGATTTCCTCGCTGCCTCCCACCCACCTATAATAGATCAATGCTACAAATTTCACAATTTGTTAAGGGGGTTTTTAACTTCAAGATGCCGATTTCCATACTGGTTAGGGTAATGATGGCTGATGAAACAAAGTAGCCCCAAACGTAGTGGTTAATACAACACAAATCCTATTCCTGCTGAAGTGACGGCCCAGCATAGGTGTTCCTGGCTGGCAGGTTATTTACCTGGTGCAGGTAAATTTGTTCCTTCCATCTGCAGCTTCACCAAATCCTAGTAGAGCAGAGTCCTTGAATCTTTGTGGATGAGGAAAAAGAGAAGGCATACACAACTTCTATTAGTGTCACATCACTTCTACACATATTCTAGGGTCAAGAGGAGGAGGAGGAACTGGGACTGTTTGAGGGTGACCTGGGGAGGAAGGAACCACTGATGACCCAGAGCTTTAAGTGGTCAAAGCTCAAGTTAGGGAGATGGGGGAACAATCGGAGAAGCTTAAGGAGCTACAGAACGAGGTAGAGAAACAGATGAATATGAGTCCACCTCCACACAATGTTGGCCCAGTGATCATGTCCAGTGAAGAGAAGATGGAGGCTGATGCCTGTTCTATCCATGTTGGCAAAGCAGACTATGATGCAACAGCAGAAGGGCCAGAAGCACTCGTTCATGGCTACGGTTCAATCAACTGCGTTACCTTACTCTGTGACAGGTCTAGTGGCCATCCTAAAGGGTTTGCATATATAGAGTTCTCAGACAAAGAGTCAGTGAGGACTTCCTTGGCCTTAGATGAGTTCCTATGTAGAAGAAGACAAATCAGGGTGATCCCAAAACGAACCAATGGACCAGGGTTTCCCATGAGCCCGAGACCATGCTGGACCACCAACTACAACAGTTCCCCCTCTCCATTCTACAATGGTTTTACATTCTATAATGGTTTTACCGGCCCTGGGGTTGCATCTACAGGGGCCAGGCTAGAGCAACATCATGGTATTCCCTTTACTTAAAAAAAAGTGTGTATTAGGAGGTGAGGGGGGGGAGAGGAAAGAAGGAAAAAGAAAAAGAATTAAAAAAAAAAGATGACCTTGATGAAAAAAAAAATATATATATATAAATATATGTATATATATATATATATATTTTTTTTTTTTTAGAAAAAGAGTGTCATTAGATTCCATCTCCACGCAAAGATGAATTAACTAATTGCTGACTAAGAAGCTACTTCCCCACTGTCCTCAGAAAGGGGAGAGGAGCATGATGTAGGTGGAGCCTGCAGACAATCAAATTTCCTTGCCACAAAAATGAAAGATAACACAGTAACACTTCAGAACGCAAAGGAGTCTGTCTTTAAAAATCTGAAAAAGGAAAGGATCTTTAAACAAGCCACAAGAGCTACAACCCTTTAAATGGATAAATTCAGGGCACCTGGGTGGCTCAGTGGTTTAAAACCTTTGCCTTCGGCTCAGGTCATGATCCCAGGGTCCTGGGATCCAGCCCTACATGGGGCTCTCTGCTCAGCAGGAAGCCTGCTTCCCTTCCTCTCTCTCTGCCTGCCTCTCTGCCTACTTGTGATCTCTATCTGTCAAATAAATAAATAAAATCTTTTAAAGAAAAGTTATTTAAATGGATAAATTCAACACATAAAAAATGAAGAGCTTCTATTCATCAAAGCACACCATAAAGAGAGCAAAAGACAAGTCTCAAATGTATTGAAAGACTGTCTTAAAAGATATTTGCTATAGAAACGGCTGACCCTACATATCCAGAATACACAAAAAAAGTCCTTACAAGTGAAGAAAAGAGATAATTCAGTAGAAACAATAAGTAAAAATACAGAGCCATTTCCCAGAAGTAGCGTGAATGGCCAACAGAGAGATAGAAAGCAGCTTCAACTCATTGGTATTCAGGGAAATGCAAAATTGGACAGCAGAGAGCGGCCATTTCAATTCCAGCAGATTGGTTAAGAGTTTGAAAGTTGGACAACGCAAAGTATCAGTGAGGAAATGGAGCAAAGGGAATTCTCTTACAAGAAAAACCATTCATACGTTAATTTGTAAACAGGGATTGCCATTGCCTCATCAAGGAAGGGGAGAGGGAGGGGGGGTCCTTGTTTTCTCATTGTTCAGTAGTAAACTGTGTATATGTGTGTGTGTGTGAGAGAGAGAGACAGAGACAGAGAGAGAAGAGAGAGATCTATTTCACAATATAAACACTGACCACAGTACTCTTGCAAATGCGATGGAAGAATTATGGAAAAGATGGTGGTCAGTTACGTTGGACACATTTGTGACATCTCATACTGCTTCTTCCCAGTCCACCTATTTAAAAGTGGCCCTTTCTTCTATCACTGGATAAGCAATGGCTAGCATTTCCTCAGATCCACATAAATGCCGGCCTCAAATCCACCCCATCTTTTCAGTCTTCTGAGTCCTGGGGACCACAGGAGGAGAGAGCTGAGCGATGGAATCTTTTCCATCCCAACGCACAGCCCTCTGCACGAACCTCACGGAGTCAGCGCACCTTCTGTTGATGTCAGAGGGGTTAATTAAGAAGAGTTGGTGTCATTTCCAATAATTACGAGAGATCAAAATTTACAGAAGGCGCTCCGAGGGCCTGGAGGCTCTAGCAAACAAATCTGCCTCTGACCACACCGCCACAGATGTTACATCTCAGAATGGATTTTTCAAATCACCGTGGCTTGTGGAAGGCCGGAGCAGGAGGATAACCTGGTTCCCACCTCGTGCGCCAGACTTGAAAACGGGAAAAAGGGCCCCACAAAATGCCATATGGCTGTACTCAGCGGTCTTAAAGATGGACACAATTCATTTTCTATTTCTCAGAGAAGTGAAATTTAGAGCTTTTTCTCCAGCAGCCAGGATTTAAGGACAGAAATAGGCTCTTCCCTGTCAACTTTCAAACTGAAATAACCAATTCTTATAATAAACTATCAAATGCAGTCTAAAAGAGGCAGAATTTTACACGGCCCTGTGTTGGGGAACACGGGAAAAGAGGTTGGAAAAAATAAATTGGAAGTTTGCGCCGGTCTTTGTGGAACGTGAGGTGAAGCCATTCTAGAATGTTCCTCTCTCTGAAGGCGCTCCCCAAACCATTTCAAATACTAAGAGCACAGCAGGCTCTCTTTTATCCCCCTCAGGCGAAATTTTGCTCCCTAATTGCACATTACTTTGCCTCAAACGCCGGAAACAAAATAACCACTAGAGGGCATAGAAAACCTTATTAGAAATAAAAGTGCCTCAGAGAAAACCCTCAATATCTGAAAAAAATGAAAAGCTTAAAATGCTGTCTTAGCCAAAGACAGCTGGGAAAGGCAAAGTGAGGGTGCATTTTAAAAATACAATCTCTTTCTATAAAATGTGATCCTCCTTTTGGAATATGAATTAAATAGACAAAATTGGTACATGGGCGCATTTTCCCACTGATGTGAAACGATTTCTAACCTACCTTACAATTTAGATTAGCTCGTAGATATCAGTGGTTTTCCTCCAGAAAGTGGCTATTAAACATTACAGTACTATTGGTTTGCAAAACCAACACTTTCCTAAATCACTGTTCTTGGAAGCTTCCAAGAGAACCCTGAACCATAAGAGGTGTAGGTCTAGTGTATGGAGATTTTTGGGGGGAAACAGTAGGATCATCTGTTTTAGGAATCTGATTGTGCACTGAACTCACTGGTATGTAGAACAATGATCATTGAGTTAGCTAATCCTTCCTCTGATTCTCGGTTTATGGTCCTTCCTTGCACTGATGCTGGTGGGAGTGATTGGAGGCGGTTGTGGTGTTCATCTTGGGTCTGTGGGTCTTCAGGATGTAAGAAATGCATGTCAGCTTTGGAATTTTGCTTGGTAATAAAAATGAATTGCTAAACCATGCTATGACTTCATTTGCCAACTACATTCCTTCTGTGTCTGCTGAAGTACAAACTATTCCAAGGGTGCTAAAATCAGTGTGAGCTATAAGCAAACTGTTTTTTTTTCCTTAAAAATCTTTTTTTCTCTTAAAACTCGTATGATTTTTGTACTTTTTTATTTTCTTATTTTTTACTATGTTATGTTAGTCACCATACAGCACATCATTAGTTTTTAATGTCATGTTCCATGATTCATTGTTTGCATAGAACACCCAGTGCTCAATGCAATACATGTCCTCCTCTAATACCCATCACTGGGCCAACCCATCCCCCTATCCCCCTCCCCTCCAAAACCCTCAGTTTGTTTCTCAGAATCCACAGTCTCTCATGGTTCATCTCCCCCTCTGATTTCCCTCCCTTCATTTTCCCTTCCTTCTCTTAATGTCCTCCGTGCTATTTCTTATGTTCTACAAGTAAGTGAAATCCTATGGTAATTGACTTCTCTGCTTGACTTATTTCATTCAACATAATCTCCTCCAGTACCATCCACACTGATGCAGAAGCTGGGTATTCATCCTTTCTGATTCAGACCATCAGAAAGGTCCAAATACACATATTCCATTGTGTATATGGAACACATCTTCTTTATCCATTTATCGGCTGAAGGGCATCTCTGCTCTTTCCATGGTTTGGCTATTGTAGACATTGCCACTATGAACATTAGGGTACAGATGGCCCTTCTTTCTACTACATCTGTGTCTTTGGGGTAAATATGCAGTAGTGCAATTGTGGATCAAAGGGTACCTATATTTTTAATTGTTTGAGGAACCTCCACACTGTTTTCCAAAGTGGCTGCAAACTCTTAGTAAGTAGATGTATCAGGAAGACGGGGTTGTGCCCTGAGGCTGCATCTGCCTGGGGAAGAATGAGGCAGGGAGTGTGGGCTGGAGAGGAGATGCTGGGGGAAGTTTGGTTTATTCCAACAGTTAATCATTTGTTTTAAATCTGGGGGGAAGTGGAAGTCAAAGGAGAAATTGTCAAGGAAGAATAAAAAGTTATCTTGTGAGTTATTTGGTTGCATAGAGCTTGTGGCAGAATGAAAAGGAAAAGGAGAATGAAAAATGAAACAAAAGGAGATAACATGTTGTGACAGAGCATATGTCGATAATATTTCAACCTGGAGACGGCTCTTATCTTTTGTCTTATCTTCAGGGATGGAAATATGGATGAAGTGGAGAGAAGCTTTTGGAAGAGACTCTCATCCCTAGTGACAGGTACAGTTTCCAGACCAAAGAATTCAGTGGAATCTCATCTGAAATTCCCTTGAGTGTCAGAAACATCCCAAGTGAGCAGAGATTTTGAGGATTAAGTTTTCTCCTGAAAAGGCAGTCCATATGCTTCCATCTTTACTGCGTGCTCACTTGGTATGTACAATAGTGGAGACATTTCAAGTCAGAGTTAAGAGGAACCATTAGACCTTAGACTAATGATGATGGTAATGATTGCAATGATGACAGCAAACTCTTTAGAGGGCTTAGTTGTAAGCATTTTACATATATTAACTAATTTAGTCCTTACAATGACCCTACAACTTAGAAATTACTATTATTATCCCCATTTTATAGATGGCACTGAAGCACAGAGAGATTAGAAAACTCACCCAAGGTCATGGGAGCAATAAACAGTGGAAACAGAATTGACCTCAAGGAATCTATCTCAGGCTCTGCAGTTTTAACCACTGGCCAAACTGTTTTTCTAATAAATAAATATGCTTTGCTAGCATTTTAATTGTCTGTTATTATATTATATTACATTACTTTTTAATACTTTATTGTCGATTAGCACTTGTGTGAATACAAGGTAGTAACCTGTAAACCCTTGGAGTTCAGGTGTTCTGTACCAACTGATGGACCCTTGCATGGGTTAAAAAGAATACCCTCATAGAAGAGTGAGCAGTAAATAAATACCCATATCTGCACGCCATTTCATCCTGATCATGTATTTTAAAATATACAGTGGTGTCTCAAATAGTTAATTCTAAGGAAACAGACCTCAACAATGTTCTTCATATTAGAACATACCAGAAATGTTTAGATTCCTAGTCACGTGGAAGAAATAGTTTGGGGAAGTCCTAAAGCAAGTTCAGACTACTGGTGTCACTAACTCAGCATGTCTCATCTCCTGCATTATCTTATTCCCACATCTTCCTCTTCCAGACTTTTCCTCATACTTATGACTGTAGACAATTTGCTCTAGCCAAGCAGTCCAGAAACTTTCATGAGAGAGATATCACACCGTGTTGAAGCTTCCTCTGAAGGTAAGTTTCCCTCCCATTAGTCATATTTAAGTAGAGCTTAATTGAAAACTTTATGACTTTGATCAAACTTAATGGAACTTCTCAACCAGAAAATACTGAAGGAATGCCATGAGCCACTGTTTTCATTGGCATAGTTCGCCTGTTCCCATACTTCTCCCCACCAAGATAGAAGACTTCAAAATATAGGTTTTCTCTTTAGTCCAATCATATAAATTCAGGCGCTTTCTTATTATATTTATTTGAGCATCCCCCTGAAATTTTCTTATCATTTCTTTCAGATAATTCTTTAGACATTAAAGAGGTTTCAAAAACCATAAAACAATGCTCCCCTTTTCACAAGTATTTTCTGCTTTGCTCAATATAGTTATCTTTCAGAAATATGCATTATTTATGTTAACATGTGATGGGTTTATTGTCATTATTAAGTTAATAAATACATGAAAAACTTTTTTTTGCTTTAATATCAAATATCACATGGATAGATATAATCCACATGAATCAGAGTTCTTTGAAGTCCTCAGAACATTTTTTTATGAGTTGAGAGTGGTCCTGAAGACCAAAGAGCTTAAAGACTTCTGTTTCAGACAGTTGACTTTAATGGTTGCAATCTCTGTGCCGTCAGGGAACGGTGCCACCTTACAATGCCAAGACCATAGGGCTGGAATCTACAGACCTGATTGTGATTGGGACTGCCCATTTACTAGGAGGTGAGCCCTTCATCCTTTTACCTGTAAGGCAGAGATCATAGTAACTATTTCTAGGAATGTTAGAAAGCTGGTGTAAGTTGCCCCAGGTAATGTGCCTAGCCCAGTGCCTGGAATCAAGTAGGCAAGAAATACACAGTAGCTTCCTTCCCCTCTGTTTGACCCAGGTGACTGGTATCCACCTTCCCATTGTATCATATTGTCTTTCAATCTTTTATTTTTACCCCAAGAGTATAACAAAGAACACCTGCTTATCTCTTTCCTAGTTAGTACTCTTTCTAAATCTCTCTTCCTGACAAAATCTTCAAACCAAAATGACAACTTACATTTATATAACACTTGCTATACACTGGGTATCACTGTCAGTACTCCTGTCTTCATTCCCTGAATCCCAACGACAAACCCAAGACTTAGGAGCTATTAGGGAGAGCACGGTTTTACAGGAGAATAAACTTTAGTATGGATAGCAACTAAGATCACCCAACCAACCGATGCTAGGCTAGAGACTGCACTTGAACTAGGGCTGTTTCCAGATTCTGTGGGCTTGACTTCTACTCCCAGTGCCAAATACTTTGTAACGGCTCCTAAGGAACTCTGTACAGGAGCCCACTGGTTCTGTACATATCCATTCAAAATATGACTAATGGTGAATTGACTTAATAATATCAATATCTGCTCAGTTGAGAAATTACAACAGTGTCTTCTTTCTTGTATCAGTGTCTCTGTGGCAAAACAGATAGACCTGTCCTCGTTGAAATAGGGTAGGACTGACAAACCCATGCTTGTTCTTCTAGGTTATAGCTCTCTGGGACTGCTGTTACTTAAACACAATCAGATAATTGCCTCTGGCAGATAAACAGGAACAATTTAATATTTTCCTTCCAAATAATTGCATTTCAATCAATTGATTGGACTAAGCCCTCGGCATCAATCGCTACTTGACAGCCTGTGTTGGCCATCTTTAAGTTGTCGGGTTTGGAGAGACCGGGGCGTTTGGTATTTTTGCTTCTGTTGTCATGTGTGTATCCACAGATACTGGAAACTTCATTTTAATAACATAATTACATAAATGTATGACACACATTGTGTATGCACTCAAGTAGTAATTTCAAAACACATTGTAATTTTTAGAACAGATGCTAAAAAACTGCTGGAAGAATCCAAACAAGCCATTGTTTGGTGCCATGAGAATACTTCTCTTAATTTGCTTTTTTTCCCCCTCACCTAGGTGTTAAACGACTGTCATTACCTGTGTCATCTCCAGTGCCTAATCAAGTTAATTCAGAACACCAAATATTTTTCTACAATAGAACATAACTTGTGCTAGTTTCCCCAAGCTCAGTGGAAAGTTTAGAGTCATAGAATATTAAAGCTGGAGGGGCCCTAAGGGACCATCTAGTTTCTCCCTCTAATTTTACAGGTGGGGAAAATTAGTGGTATAAGGTTCACGTGGGGTCTATGGTTCAGGCAGGGATTTGGAATGGGGGAAGGATGGCATTTCTATTTCTATTTAAATCTCCTTGCCAACTCTGGTGACCCAGTTTCTTCAGAATTCTTTTTTCTCTGATCTCTGTGGCTTTCTCTCGGTCTCGGTCACACGAGGGGTCACAGATCTGTCTCCTTCACATTCCAAAAGTTCCACTCACGTCATGATGCCACAGAGAGGAGGTCTTCACTGGAGGTAAGTGGGACTAACAGCAGGGGGCATTGCGTCTCACGACCATGTGGTCGATGAATTTGAATTGAATATTAGATCCATCTCGTTGTAAATGTCCCTGCTTTGTCTGGTGACGTACATTCCCACCTTCTAGCCTACCCCATCCTCTTGATGTCTTCAGCCCATCCCCCAACCTCTCTGCCCTCGCTTCTCTCCCAGCTCCATATTGCTTTCTGTGGATCACAGTTTTTTCATCTGTCTCTGTGTCATTCCTATTTTCTCCTGAGGCCTTATTTTCTGTTAGCTGTAGCTTTCCAGTGTATCTTTCTAAATAAAAATGGTTCTTTTCCTAATGGGAAATCTGGTGCCAATGATAAAATAATACTATTCTTTTTACCCAGTTACCTCATAACTGAACTATATTAAAGAGTATTTTGAACTAGGAGGCAAAAGCACTTAGTTCTCTTAGGAAAGTTCACCTATGGCAACATTTGCTCTGGGAAACGAAGGAGGCAAGACGGGACAGGAAAGCACAGGCAAGTAGAGTCATCTGGAGGCAAATATAGAACAAGCAGCGATCTGTAGGGCATGGAGGGTGCCTGAAGTTCACAGTTCCTACAGCTGTGGGAGATGATGATAGGCAGATGGACGGAGGGGCAGACAACAAAGGGTCTTTATGTCATTGTAAAGTATTTTGGGGGCGGGGGGGGGAAGCACAAGGTACCAGGATCTGCTCTTCTGGATCTTTGACTTCTCTAGGAATCATACTGTCCATCCACTCTGCTATGACCATGGCTGCCATATCTTTTTCTTGGACTATTACGTCACTTTGAGGTACAGAGACAAGTCAGAACAGGATATCTTAGGCACATGAACTGTTAACTCAGGAAACTTAGAGGGAAAATGTGTGGAGGAATGACGGGAGATGAGAAGAAGAGACAAGCAGGGCCAGGGCTCTTTCTAAGGCTGATTCTGCATCCACTCAACTCTCAGATCCCAGCTAAACCAGAGGATGGTCTACCCGAATCTGTGTATTCAACCTGTAGGAGAGGACATTTGCACCATCAAAACCTTTCTCCCCACTCACCTCTGAAAGAAACATGAAAAATTTATGATTCTAGCAAATTTCTAGTATAGCACAAAACTTTCTTTTAAAAATGACTATCAAAATAACAATATTTCATTGATACTGATCAAAGAAACTAGGAGGGATGCTCCCCATTTACAAGAACTGGTGGTAATGATGTTTGGTTATTCTAGACCATCTGTGCGAACATGGAGATAGCCTCATTATATGTAAACATACACTAATACTAGTTATTAAAATTTGATTCTCTTTGTAGTGTATTCAAACAAAATGAGAAGCAGAGAAGCTAAGGTGTATTTTCTATGAATGTGGAATCAGGAAAATAACTAGAGGTGAACAGAAACTGTAGAGTTTAAACTTTTTTTCTGGGATAACTATAATTTTTTAAAAATTATTTACTTATTTGAGGGGGAGAGAGAGAGAGAGGGAGCAGGGGGAAGGGCAGAAGGACAAGCAGATGCTGTGTTGAGAGTGGAGACAGACATGGGGCTCAATCTTATGACCCTGAGTTCATGTCCTGAGCCAAAACCAAGGGGTGAATGCTTAATCCACTGAGCCATCCAGGCACCCCAGAAATACCTGTAATTTTTACTAGAAAATCCAAGATGTCTTATAGATTAACTAGCTACTGGCCTAACCATAGTCACCCAGAGCTGGCAATGTTCTGTAGGAGAAAGTTCAGAGTCATCAGAACAAGCTGTCTTTAGATGTGTTCTCTGTCACACCTTGCTATGCTATTGTACTGACTGAGTAAGAGCTTCTCTCTCAGGTCCCTGACATTGACTAAGCCTGTAATAAATGACAGCTTCCTGTCCTTGTTGGGTGGGAAAGCCCTCTGTCACCTCCACTGGAGGTTTATTTTTCTAACTTATGTTTCAACTCTTTTTGCGGTTATAGAAAACATGGCAACAGTTTGGGTGTCCCCGGGACCTGTTAAGCTTTATGCACCACAGTTTTTCATCTGTATATGCCCACATTTTTTTAATACTCAGAACTATCCTGTACTAGGGGTTTTACCGTCCTCATTTTATAGATGAGGCAAAAGCATCATTGCATGTGTGCTCAAGAAAGACTGAAGAAGAGATGAGCAAAAGAACTAATATTTAGTTCAGGTTCTTGGTTCTCCAAAGCTAGTCCTCTTCTTGTACCTTCCTGTTTTCATGCCATCAGCTTTTCCCCGTGGGACTCGTAAGCCAGCTGAAGAGCCTTAAGCCTTTTCCTTAACCTACGTTGAAAAGAGATGTCCAAGATTTTGAATCATCTCAGTTTGGGTTGTATAGTTGAAGCACATTTACTATTCACTCACTAGCATTTGAAATGCATCTGAAGACAGGTGGTCCTCCCTTTGCAGAAGCTGCTGAAACCATGCACCGTGATCTGAATAATCAATAGGAAAAAAAAAACCATGATTGTTCCTTGGCCTTTAAAAATTTATGTTGAAACATTAAGTACTCCCTTATGTCAGTTGTAAAACGTCAGAAACATTGAGACGGAAAGTGTTTTCTTTGTAAAAAAATGTATCAAGAGTAGTTTGAAGAGTGCTTACTTTCTTCTCGTGGTAGAACTTAGAACATGGAGTAAGCCTCTTTCCTACGCCTTGTTGAATTGTCATCCTCCTTCCTAAGCTTGGATCTGCTTTCAACATTGTGTTCTTCGTGCCTTCAGTGTCATGAAATACCTCTGAGAAATCCTTTCACGTGACATTTTTTCACCAGCTCTGCTTCCTCTGGGACATGTTTATTTTTTCATTACAACCATTTTCCTCATTTATGCTGATAAATTCACTTTCAATAAGTTCCTTTTGCTGCATATTCAGAGTCTCTCAAGTGGAGGCAGAACCAACTTTCCTGTGTCTAGCTTTTGCTTCTATAATTCCCTTTTGTTTGATTTAAATTTCACTTACATTTGTACCAGTTTTCATCTCTTTGTTGGCCATCTTTGTTCTCAATTTCCTCTTTAGATCACCCTCACTGGTAAAGGCAAAAATACAGATACATACAAAATACTCTGATGGAGGTATGTAACCCACTTTTAACTCTAATATAAAAATGAAAAGATAAAGGTATTAAGAATAACCACAAATACAGAAAATTTCCAGTGGAAATACACTATAAAAGATGTAAGTATAGGGTCTAAAAGGGACGGCATAGGGAATATGGTCAATGGTATTGTAATAGTGTCTTATGGTGATAGATAGTGGTTAGGTTTGTGGTGAACAGAACATAATGTACAGACTTGTCGAATCACTATGTTGTACACCTGAAATGAATGTGACACTGTGTTTGAATTATATTTTTTTAAAAGATGCAAGGATGACATCAATAACATAACAAAAAATGTTAAGAATGACATCAATAATTCAACTTAAAAAAAAACAAGGGTATAACCAAGATGCCCTTCAACAGATGAATGGATAAAGAAGATATGGTCTACATATCCTATGGACTATTATGCCTCCATCAGAAAGGACGAATACCCACCTTTTGTATCAACACGCACAGGACTGGAGGAGATTATGCTGAGTGAAATAAGTCAAACAGAGAAAGTCAATTATCATATGGTTTCACTTATTTGTGGAGCATAAGGAATAACATGGAGGACATGGGGAGATGGAGAGAAGAAGGGAGTTGGGGGAAATCGGAGGGGGAGACAAACCATGAGAGACTGAGGACTCTGAGAAACAAGCTGAGGGTTTTGGAGGGGAGGGAGGTGGGGCACTGGGTCAACCAGGTGGTGGATATTAACATATTGCATGGAGCACTGGATGTGGTGCATAAACAATGAATTCTGGAACACTGAAAATAAATTTTAAAAAATAAATAAATAAAAATTTATAAAAGAAGGATAGAAGTGTGACATCAACAACATCAAGGGGAAGGGCCAACATGTAGGGATTTTGTATGTGATTGAAGTTGTTACCAGCTTAAAATAAACAGTTGTTACTATGAGATGTTTTATGTAAGCTTTATGGTAACAGCAAGGAAAAAAACCTATAGTAGATATACGCAAGAAAAAGAGAGAAAGGAATCAAAGAATATCAGTACATGAAAAATGTCAACAAATCACAAAGGAACATGTCAGGAGAGGAAAAGAGGGAGGCATAAAAGAATCACAAATCAAACAGAAAAAACCTAGCAGAATGGTAATAGTAAGTCCTTACCTAGCATTAATTCTTCTGAACATAAATGGATACCACTCTCCAATTAAAAGATGCAGAATGAAATCAGGAAGTGTGATGACTACAGTTTTGCTTTGTGTGCTTTTTTTTTTTTTAAGATTTTATTTATTTGACACACAGAGATCACAAGTAGGCAGAGAGGCAGGAAGAGAGAGGAGGAAGCAGGCTCCCTGCTGAGCAGAGAGCCCAATGTGGGGCTCGATCCCAGGACCCTGAGATCATGACCTGAGCTGAAGGCAGAGGCTTAAGCCACTGAGCTACCCAGGCGCCCCCAGTTTTGTTTTTCTTCTTCAAAACTGCTTTATCTATTCAGGTTTTTGTGATTCCACATGAATTTTAGGATTGCCTTTTCTTTTTTATGAAAAATGCCATAAAAATTTTGATAGGGATTGCATTGGTTCTGTAGATTTGGGGGGGGCAGAGGTAGCATGGACATTTTAACACTATTGATTTCCTCAATGAATTAATATGAGATATTTTCCCATTCATTTGTGTCTTCTTCAATGTCTTTCATCAATGTTTTATAATTCTCAGTGTATAGATCTTTTACCTCCTTGGTTAAATTTATTCCTAAGTAGTTAGTCTCTCTGATGCTACTGTAAATAATTTCAAATTGTATTATAAAGCTATACTAATAGAATAGGTACATATGGTACTGACATAAAAATAGACACAAAATTAATGGAACATAATAGAAAGCCCAGAAATAAACCTACACATATACAGTCAATGGATCTTTGGCAAGAGTGCCAAGAATAATCAGTGGAACAGGGCAGTATCTTTGAAATGGTGTTGGAAAGACTGGATATTCAAATGGATATGAATGAAATTAGACCTTTATTTTACATAATACATAGAACTCAACTCAAAATGGATTAAAGTTTTCAACATAACTACAAAAATACTAGGAGAAAATATAGGGGAAAATCTTCTTTAACATTGGTGATGGCAGTGATTTCTTGTATATGACACCAAAACCACAAGCAACAAAAACAAAAACAGGCAAATGGGACTATGTCAAACTAGAAAGTTTTGTTCAGTAATGAAAACAATGAACAGCCATCCTATGGAATAAAAGAATGAGAGAAGATACTTGCAAACCATATAGCTCTTAATGGGTTATTATCCAAAATATATAAGGAACTCATACAAGTCAATAGCAAAAAAACAAGAAACCCAATTTAGAAATGGGTAAAGGACCAAACAGACATTTTCCCAAGGAAGACATAAAAGGCCAGTGAAAAGATGCTCAATATCACTGATTATCTGGGAAATGCAAAGCAAAAACAGACTGAGACATCATCTCCACACCAGTTAGGATGCCTATTATTTAAAAAAAAAAAAAAAAAAAAAGGACAAGTGTTGGTAAGGATGTGGAGAAAAGGAAACCTAAATACACTGTTTTGGGGAATGTAAAATGGTGCAACCACTACAGAAAACAGCATGGAAGTTCCTAAAAAAATTAAAAATGTAAGTACCATATGATCCAGCAACCCTACTCCTAGGCATACATCGTGAAGAATTGAAGTCGGGATCTCTAAATGATATCTACGCTCCCATGTCATGGTCGCACTATCCACAACAGCCAAATTATAGAAACAACCAAAAATGGTCATTGACAGATGCATGGATAAAAAAATGTGGAATATCAGTCAGCCTTAAAAGTAAAGCAAATACAGCCCCCTGTGACAACCTGAATCAACCTAGAGGACATTTTGCTAAGTGACATAAGCCAGCCATAGAAGGACACATACTGTATGATTCCACCCACAGGAAGTACCTAAACTAATAAACTCGATGCACGGACTAGAATGGTGGTTCTCAGGGACCAGGGGGAGGGGCAAATGAGGAGCTGTTCAATTGGTCTAAAGTTTCAGTTATGCAAATACTTCTAGAGATCTGAGGTCCAACATAACGCCTAAGTCACCAATATGTATTATGCACTTAAAAATTTAAAAGGATAGCTCTCAGGTTAGTACTCTCACTCCCCCACTGCAAAAAATAAAATAAAATAAAATAAAATCCCTAAAGGGCCTAAAGGACAGAAGCCAACTTTCGAAGCGTTGGATATGTCTATTACCTTGATTACAGTGATGGTTTTGTGGGTATATACATATGTTCAAACTCATCAAACTATATTCATTAAATATATGTAGATTATTATATATTGACTATACTTTAATAAAGCTATTTAAAAAAAAAAGTCAGCTAAGTGTAGAAAAGGAAAAGTGAATTTCTTGGAGAACCTCAGAGGCTCGTTCCTGCTTCAAGGACCCCATGAAATAGTTGTCCTCTGTCTTTAAAACACACATTTTTAACTCTGCTCTTTGGAGAATTATTTCCATGACAATGTATTTACCCAGTTCTTGGAGTCAATGAAAAAATTGCTTTTACTAATATTTACTTACTGCTGTTAACAGATCTAAATGTTGAATGGCAGCTGGCCACCTCAGTTTCCATTGGGAGCTTTTATCTTCTTTTAGAGACAAGTTTGTTTGACTATGTCATCCCAGACTTTCTTTATGGTAAGTCAAGATATTTGCTCATATAAATATTTCAGGAAGCAATCCAATGAGCCTCGGAAAGAATTCTTGAAGAGGATACAGATTTAAGTCCATATTCTTTTCCTATGACACTTACATTCTTTCCTCCTATTCTTTGAACACAGCGCTAAAAATATCTTATCAGCTCAATCTCTCCAGATTTGAAGTGTCTTCCAGAAAGGGTCTAAAATAGGTCTAAGCAGGGATTGACAGCAGAGCTGCTCTGTCTCTAGTCTATGGCCTGTGTGGGGCATCATGCTCTCATCACAGTACAGAGCTCTGTAGTGATGGAATGAAGGAAGGAGTATTCAAAACAAATATCTTGGTATTTTGAAGAACCTTAATTATGACAGAAGTGGCCTTTTGACAATTCTTTCAACACTGTGGAAGAAAAAAAGCTTTGCGCTCAAATGGCTTACTGCCTTGATGATTCCAAAGGTTGTCCGCCTGTGGAGAGGGTCTCCCCACCGCCCCCCACCACCCCGTGTAAGGCAGAGCACTTGGGCATTCAGGGGAAGGTGGTGGTTCTGAGTTCCACAAGGTAGATTAGCCACAAGGATGCACTTAAGTGAAAGGAACAATGAGGGTCAAACTGCATGGTAGTGAGTGTAACCCTCACACTTCCAGATCTTTCTAAGCTTTGGAGTAGATGAGGTTCAGGGCCTGCTGTCTGCGAAACAAACAGTAATGATTCCAGCTCTGTCCTCTCCTATACAATCCACTTATTCCTTCAAAGAGCTGATGATGGAGTCAAGTTTCAATAAATAGCACATGCCCTCTTTTGGTAGAACAGGTAAGACATCTTGGTGTGCCTTCCCAAAGGAAGTGGTACTGCAAATGAGCTTCTCATTTGGAAAATGGCAGTTCAATCATCTTCAGAGAAACTGCTCAAGGATGCTCTAAAGCAGTAAAAAGAAAAGTTTTTAAAAATATTTTATTTATTTATTTGACAGATAGAGATCACAAGTAGGCAGAGAGGCAGGCAGAGAGAGAGAGAGAAGGAAGCAGGATCCCCGCTAAGCAGATCCCAGGACCCCAAAGCTGAAGGCAGAGGTTTTAACCCACTGAGCCACCCAGGTGCCCCTAAAAAGAAATTTTTAAAAAAGAAGAAGATCGTCAATAAAGCTATTAATAAGTAAATATCAAATCTAAAGATAATTAAAATTAATTAAAATAAATAATTAATTAAAATTAATTCACCAGATATTTAATATTTAATGAACGACTACTTTGTGCCTGGCAGGTCTGCCATGTATGATTGTGCAGCATGTAGACTGCACAAAAACTCCTGGCTACTCACAAAGGAACCATGTGAATTAGTGGAGGCCCTAGATTCAGAAAAAGTTTTCAGCTCTGGGGATACAACGGTGAACCAAATAGACAAAATCCCTCTCCTAATAGAGCTTATGTTTCAGTGGAACATGCAGACACATTGGCAGGCACTTGTATAACAGGGTGTTGGATATTACATATGTGGAATGCCACGGGCGCACTCAAGAGGACTCTGATCCAGGCAGAGGCTGAAGAGGGCAGAAAAATGGCCTAACAGCAGAGGGAGAGTAGGATCTAGACAGACTCACACACAGAATGTGGACAATAGGAGTGTTTCACACAGAGGGAATGAAATTGATAAAAACACAAAAGTGCTACTGATTTTGATACCTTCAAGGCCCAGAGTCCATTCCGTTTTAGTTAAAGCATCACAAGTAAGGGAGGAAAATGAGGTTGGAGAGGCAGGCCAGGACTCACCCCTGTGGAGCTCAGCTGACCATAGTACAGTGGTTGGTGCAGTAAGTAAAGGTTTTTGAGCAGAAAGGGTGGGAAGCAGGGGTGACAAGTTCTGCCTTTTGAGAAGACTATAATGCGTGCCTGGTTTAGATTGATTTAAAAGGAACAGGAGGGGCGCCTGGGTGGCTCAGTGGGTTAAGTCGCTGCCTTCGGCTCAGGTCATGATCTCAGGCTCCTGGGATCGAGTCCCGCATCGGGCTCTCTGCTCAGCAGGGAGTCTGCTTCCTCCTCTCTCTCTCTCTCTGACTGCCTCTCTGCCTACTTGTGATCTCTCTCTGTCAAATAAATAAATAAAATCTTAAAATAAAATAAAATAAAATAAAATAAAAGGAATAGGAGACAACGAGTCTGCTTTGAATATACCCCATATTGTAGATTTTACTTTGGAACCATGTGAATTATTTCAGCCACATTGAAATAAATGAAAAAGTAACTACTTAAAATTGAAAATAAAATTAATGGATGACCTTAGCTATGTATTTATTTGGAGACAAAATCACACAGAGAAGTTATTCCAAGTGACTTTAAAAAACAATAAATTGATTGTCCGATCCTAGTGGGATAGACCTTGAAGAAAAAAAGCTCTGTGAAAAAAATCCTTAACCTGTTTTTAGCAATCATTCTGTTGGAGGAAATGTTAATATAATGATTCTGTGTTTTTCTGTATGTTTTAGGAACAATATCAAACAAGTGATTATGTGAGCTTTTCAGCAGAGTTGAAAGATGATATAAATATTAGATCAATGAAGTTAAATGAAAACTTTATAAGCCTGAATTTGAATCGCAAGTATTACTATAAATCTATGCTGTATTTTTTAAGAAAAAAAAATATAATTTTCTGCTACCTCCACTGAAACGTTTAGAAACAATGACTGACCCATTTACCATGATACCATTAGTGCCCAGGATGTCATCCACAAATAATAAAAGGAATCAAGGATCTTGGAAGAAGGAAATTATCCTAGATCTTAGGCCAGAATATGTACAAAATGAGCCTGGAATGTCTTTTTGCATCAAAAGAGCCTGTCTGAATTAGTTCCTGCTGGCCAAAGATGAGGAAATTCAATCATTAGTGAATACAATGGATTGAAACACAATGTTTCTAATTAGTATGTTTGGGCTACTCTAGCAGAAATACCACAGGCGGATGACTTAAAAACAATGGAAATTTCTCAAAGCTCTGGAGGGTCCAAGTCTGAAACCAGCATACCAGTGTGCGCAGGTCTGGTGAGAACTGTCCCCCGCCCAATGCCCTTTGCAGACCACTGACTTTTCACCTGTGCTTCAGAGGGAGGAGAACAGAGAGGAAGTATGCTCTCTTCCTGAGTCTCAAAGGACACTAACGTCATTCATGAGGCCTCCACCCTTATGACCTTATCTAATGCTAATTACCTCCCAAGGGCTCCACCTCCTAATGCAGTCATATGAATGGGTGGTGTGGGGGCGGGGAGGGGAATGCACGAATACGTTCATTACCTATCACACAGCAAATATGCTTAAACCCATGTACTCATACTGGTACCAAAACAAACCAAGAAACAAACAAAACCAAAGCTTCACTGGTCATTATTGGAGGATGAGAATGACCGGCCTGGTGATCTACCGACCTTGAAGGCTTTCAACGTATCTGAAATCTTGAAGCAAGACAGCCAGGCCTGCAGACAGGGTTCAACCTCAGATTTGAGCAATATCACACATGTCTGTGGGGTTTCTGTTTTGCAATGCTTAAAAATCCCATTTACACCCTGGGTCTGAGAGAAAACCCATTATTACTTAAAGCATTGGTCTCACTCACCAGGCGGATATACCTTTCCCATTATAAATGGAAGTACAGCTCTCTTTGGGCTGCAACCAAAAATTTTCTAAGGAACATCCATCACCTAAATGAGATTTTGTAATCGTTTAAGCACAAGGATTTTCCAGCATTCTAAAGAAATTGACTCCCCTCCGTTTAAATAAGAAAATGTGTCTCTCTTTTCAGATATAAACAGTGACAGCTACACAAATACTGTATCAAACACAAAAAGAATATCTTCCATTAAGTAATTTCCAGAGATTGTCATTTTTTTTTCAAAGAAAAAAAATTTAGCTGACTGGGAAAATCCTGAATTTTGCTAATTTGTGTCACTGTTATTCCTTTCTTTTTCCTCGAACAACTGCACCAAAAATAAACATTATTGGGAAGCTTTATAAGTTAAAATAAAGTTACCATGGAGAACCATGTAAAGAGTTGCTAATCCTATATACTTAGTTGATTGATTGATTTTTTAAAACTAATTTTCAAGGCAGGAAGACTGCCATACATTTGAAACTGTCAGATATTGAGGGGTAACCTAAGAAGGGCCCTAATTTGTACTGAGAATCCCACTATATATCTCCTGTTGGCCCGTGTTCTCTCCAGTCTGAGAGTTACTTGCAACTTAAATAGAAAAAGGACATCAACTTGCATTCTTAATGCTCTTAATTAGTCTTTCTTAGAGATCAATAAGGGAAAACACATAAATAGGAAAATGTGCAAGGGACGTGACGATGCTACTCCCAGAACAGGGAAGCTGAGGGTCAGTGAGCACATCCCACTTATAAAGGGAGAAAAGCACATGAAGCAGCAATTGATCACGCTATTTCACAACCGCCCAAAAGACTGGCCAAAAATGAGAAGTCTGACCAACGGCAGCTGGGCGATATGCAAGCCATGGGGCCCCCACTCACTGCTCGTGGGATTGGAAATCAGTCCACACATTCTGAAGGAGCATTTTGTATCATCTGGAAAAGCTGAGTGTCATTCTTTTTTCTTTTCTTTCTTTTTTTTTTTTTTTTTTTAAGATTTTACTGATCTATTAGAGATAGAGAACTCAGGCACGAGAGAGAGAGAGAGAGAGAGACAGAGAGCAGAAGTAGGGGCGGAAAGGAGGGAGAAGCAGACTTTCCAGTGAGCAGGGAGCCTGAATCCGGGCTCAATCCCAGGACCATGACCTGAGCTGAAGGCAGATGCTTAACGGACTGAGCCCCCCAGGTGCCCCTAGTGTTTGTCCTTCTGATGCTTACTTACCCATGTATGTGCCGACATGCCGAGTCTTCGTACTTCACATAGATGATCTTATGTTGTACGTTCCTTCCTGGAACTTAGTTGTTTTTGTTTTGTTATCTTCTGGGGATTTATCCATATCCACTTCTCTGTATATCCATGACAGATGGGCCTATAGTTCGTTCATTTTAACTTCTTAGTGCATTGCTTTGATAAATACACTGTAACTTATTTTTCAATCCCCTACAGAGGAGCAGTTAGTTTTATTTTTTCCAGGGTTTTGTTGTTGTTGTTGTTGTTGTTTTTGCCACTGTAAACAATACTGCAATAAGCCTTTCTTTGTAGATAGTTCCTGGAAGATGTGGGTGAGTTTTTCTGGGTACGGATGGTACTCTAGCACAGAGTAGTCTAGCTTAAAACTTCCCAACTTGGAATGCATTTGAATCTTTTTATTTTAGTTACTTATTTATTCTCTTTTTCGAAATGATCTCTACACCCAATGTGGGGTTTGAACTCACAACTCTGAGAATCAAGAGTTGCATGCTCTACCAACTGAGCCAGTCAGGGGCCCTGCATTTGAATCTTTTGAAAAAGCAGATTCTGGCTCAGTAGGTCTAAGGTTAGAAGAGAAATTCATCCCAACAAGCTCCAAGGTGATGCCAGTGTTGCTGGTCTATGGACCACTGCAGGCTTCATGAGATGTTAATAGCCATTTACTTTACAGGTAGCTTCCTAGGACGTTCCTGCACACATGTCTTCGTGTACCCTATAAATGCAATTGGCCTGCTCTACTATTTAAAGCTAAATGGACCACTTCTCATAATATACTCTCTCCAATCAATTCAACATACCATAACAGTGTTTTTAAGAGATATGATAGGGTTTCTTTACAACATCTTAATGTTGCCATAAGATATACCACAATTTTCATGTACAGGTGAAATTATATGTAAGCCTTGGCCAGGCATGGCCGCTGAGCAGTCAGTCACTGGGCACATAGGGGCTTATGACTGCCAAGTGAAAAAAATGCTTTCTCCCTTGCCTGATATTTACTCTTTTTACCGATGAGAGAAATTGTGGGTGCATGTGTGTGTGTGTT
Organism: Mustela erminea; assembly: GCF_009829155.1. Lineage (NCBI taxonomy): Eukaryota > Metazoa > Chordata > Mammalia > Carnivora > Mustelidae > Mustela > Mustela erminea. The sequence continues at coordinate 13,636,089 of NC_045628.1, forward strand.
TTATTTTAATAATTTAATTAAAAAGTGATGAATGCACTTGGGAAAAAAACCTGAACTGTGAAAAAGAATGAAAACTGACTCCAAACTAATCACGTGATGTTATATAAGGTTCTATCACTCATTGTGCTTGAGTATTATTTTTGCTATCTTGCTGGCTTTGAGGAAGCAAACAGTTCTGCTAGGGAGTCACACGTGTCAAAGAACTTTGGGCATCCTTTAGGAGGCCAGCCAGGGAGGGGGGCTGGATCTCAGCTTCTGCCAACAGCATGAGACTTTGAAAGTGGATCCATCCCAGTCAGAGTTTCAGATGAGAATAGTCTGCCTGCCACTGTGACCGTGCCTTGGAAAGACCTCAACTAAGCCATTCCCTGACTCCTGACACACAGAAACTGGGTGATAATAAACACGAACTGCTCTAATCATTGTTTGTAATAATTGATGCATGGGAATAAGAAATGAATATACTACCCTTCTCTAAATAGTAAACATGTGCAAAAGATTTAGACATTTCTTTTTTTTTTTTTGCACCAATCTTAGAAATTATTCAATATGGTCATAGATACATCTACTCTCCTAATTTCTAAGGCTGTCTTGTATTCCTGTGATTGAGGTTCCACATTTTACTATTTAATGGACTTCAAGGTTGTTTTCGTGGGCCTCCAAAAACTCCCATTCTGTCACTAGGATAGAGTATGAAAGTGGCTTCAAATGCCACTAGGGATGGTAAATCATTTTTAAGCAACTATCTGCTTTAGTTCCTGCTTCCCAGTCCCTTCTGTCTTTCTCTCTTTTCTTCCAGCTGAGGTTCTGTTTTTTGTTTGTTTGTTTTTAGAGGGTGCAGGAGGGACAGAGGGAGAGACAGAGAATCTCCAGCAGAAGCCACGTTCAGCATGGAGCCCAGTGCAAGGCTCGATCTCATGAACCTCAGATCATGGTCTGAGCCGAAATCAAGAGTCCGACACTTAGCCAACTGAGACACCCAAGCGTCTACCCAGCTGAATTTTTAGCTAGGGTTACTAATCACCTTGGTTTGCTCAGGACTAGGGTTTCCAGAATGTAGGAGTTCTGGTGCTAAAGCTGGGACAGTACTTCTGCCCCGCAAATGGGGCCATTGATGGCCCTATAAACTCCTTTAGAAAAGTTCAAATACAAGGAAAAGGAGTCATTCTCAACCACTTCAGATGATTTCCTCAAATCCCAGCCAACAGTGAAGGAAGAGCAATCCCGTGTCTGTCTCTGCTGGGCAGCCAGACCTACTCATCTGAGCTTGGAGCTCCCTCTGAAGCCTCCGCTAAAAGTAAATATGCAAGTGTCTTCATCTAATGCAGGAATGAAAAGAAGACATTGGATTTTCAGAACAATAATCTACCTCTTTTTATCAGAGGGATAAACCACTCAACCTAAAAGAATAGTTCCCCACACAGGGCTTGGATTACCGCCTCATAAAACAGCGGGGCTCTTTGATTATCACCTAAACAAAGCTGCCATCAAGCTGGAACAAATAGGCCAGGCAGACAGAGTCTCTGAGAAACACGAGGCAGCAAATTTTCAAGGCTTCAGAAATGCGCAGCAGGGTGGTGACGCTGGCGTCTGGAATCAGCCCCGCTAGCGCCCTTGAGCAAATGACTTCCTGCCTCAGAATGGCTGTTCTCATCTGTGGTGCCAAATACAGGGTAGGCACTCCATAAATATATATCCCACCCTCTCCCTCTCCCAGAAGAGGACGCACGGGTCATGCTGGGTGGACCAAGGGGGGCATTCATTTCCAAAGGGCAGACAAGAACATTGGAACTCTCCTTGGGAAGAGACCCTCCTCCCCATGCTCAGAAGGGCGAAGGGCTAAGTATAGGGAGCACATGGATGCTCTACCCAGAGACAGAGACATTGCAGATCTACTGGGTAGTGATGTAGGAAAGACATTAGGGTTCGAAGCGGACAGCCAAGAGAGAATTCTTGAGACGTCTTTGGTGCAAAGAGGTGGTTTTATTAAAGCAGGGGGACAGGACCCGTGGGCAGAAAGAGCTGCAGTGGGGTTATAAGGAGTGACTGATGATATGCTTTCAAGTTGGGAGGGGGTTGGGATAGCAAAAGCAATGTTTCCAGGACCTTGGGGGGCTAGCTGTTGTTGGGAAAAGGCATGTATCTCTGTCTAGTAAAACCTTTATCATGACACCCTTCAGATGTATATTGGTGGGCTTTATGCTTGGGGGATGATACCCAACACATATCTTGGGGGTGTAGAGATAAAGGAAATTTCTAAAGGAATTTTTATATGTTAAAGCAGGCTTACAGGATCAAGAGGAGAGGGGGAGGGTAGGATTGCCTTTTACCTTTAGCAGAGTGTCTACATGGAGGCAATTGAGTCCTTAGAGGAATGTCATTCTGCTTGTCTCAAGGACATGTCAGTGGGCTCTAGGTCATGAGGAAATTTCATATTTTTTCTTCTGCCTTTGTTTCCCACATCAGGCAGCACGTTTGAGAGTTGCCACAAGACTAATGGTTAGGGGCTGCGTTCTCGTGCCCCATGGAAGAACTTCCTGCCTTACACTGAAGACATCACGTTTCGTTGTATACATTCAAAGCTACCATTCTAAGGGGGGGAAAAAACCCCTCACACTTTCACATCGTGGCAGCCTGTAAATTAAAGCACCTTTTAGCCTTTTCTTTCTTGGACTCCAAAAACCCTCTTCACATACCATTTCCTCAGGAACAGCAAATACATTTGCGTGGCAGCTCTGAGCCCTCCAACCAGAGTCGTCATTCCGCAGTCACGGTGTTCCGAGACTCTGGGAGAAAGCTGTTACCTGCTCTTGCCAGTTCAGTAGTCAGGCTAAGTGGAATCAAAAGGGGCCCCAGGCAGCGGGCACCCTCCTCTCACTCATGATGTTTCTAAATAGAGACACAGGTGCTGGTGTGTTTGCTATTTTTATTTGCAAGCATCCTGTCTGCAGAAGGGCATTGGAAATAACAACAAAGAGGCATTTGTTGGGGAAGGAAAACAAACTTATCAGTTGAGAGTAATGAAAGGCTCCTGACGATTACAAAAGGCATTATGGATTTTTAGAATAAACAGGAATTTGGAGTCTCCCGCGTTTCACATCATAAGGTGTTTTCGGAAAGAGAGCTGTAGCTAAGCCAGTGTTTCTGGGCGGTGGGACAGGGAAGAAGACGGAGAACCTTTGAGGAGCCAAGGACCGACTTCCCTCTGTCTGTGGACTCAGAAAGTAGAAGAAACAATTCTCAGCTTCCCTTTCTATATTTTGTCTTCTTACCTCCCTTATTCCCCAACTTCCACACTCTGACTCTGAGACCATTTAGTGATGGGCTTTCTGAGCCTGCAGACCTATAATTTATATAGTCATTTTAGGAAGAAGCTAGGATTGCATCCCTGAAAATGTCACTCAAGGTTTTTGCAGGAATCCTTTTGGTCTCCTTGGTTACTCCAAGCCATCCAGACGCTGTGTGCATCTTTCCCAAGCCCATGCTGAAAGGAGAGAGCTGAGAACCCAAGCATCAGGCCACTGAGTGTAGACTGCCCACGTTCAGTAGCAAGGGCAGTAGAAAAGGCAAACTGATAAAGAGTTCATTAGTAACTCAATAATGATGCATATTTCCACTTTGAAAATTTTCACTGTCCTAATTCATTCGTTCATTTACCAGATACCAATCTATCTGGCCCTAGCCACCAAGCCCCTAATGTTCCCACCTTCTCTGCAAACCCCTTGAATTCCCTAGCTCTCTACCAGCCTGGTCGATAGCAATACCGGAGCAACCAAAGACCCACTTATTCCATTCCTGCCGAGTAGCCAAACATTGGCTTAGCAAAGCACACAATTCCGTGTGTTTGTCTCACTTTAATTCATGTTCATACATTTCAAACAAGCACACAATGCTGCTTGCTAATCTTATTAGAGATCCCTAGTGGTCTCTTTCCCATTCCCTAAAGTGACGTTTTACCACATTGCCCTCTCTACTCAGACGTCTCGCCTCCTCTCCTTCACTTCACTCCTGACAAACGCCCTTGCTCGGAAGCTCTCGGAGAAATTAGAAACAATGAAATAGGAGTTCCTCCTCCTTCCCTCCACTAAATTCCCCTGGAGCCTAAGCTCTGTCCCTTGCTTTCAAGGATAGGGAATAAACTGTCTCCACATCTGTGGACCACATGTCAACCTTCTCTCTCCTCAAGAACATCATCGTGTTCTCCTGCTTCATCAGTTTCCTCTTTGTACCAGATCATTCTAATGTGAAACAGAAGTGCCTCCAATCCTAATACAATATAAAAGACAGAACTACATGATCCTCCCTTGACAATCAACCAGTCTATTAATCTTCTGTACCTCCCCAAGCAAACCTTATTTAAAGAGTTGTCCAGAGTTCCTGTCTTTACTGCACACGGGGACTCTACTAACACTGCTTATTACAATCCCGAATGACCTTGACTTTGCCATATTCTTTTTCTATTTTTGCCTTACCCAATTTCCAAGTAATAGTTGATGCAGTCAGACATTCCCTCCTTCTTCAAATGCTTTTTCCCCTTGTCATCTGTGATATCACACTTTCCTAATTTTCCTTCTACTTCATTACGGCCACTCTTTATATTTTTTCTTTTTTTTTAAGGTTTTATGTATTTGTTAGAGAGAGAGAGAGCGCACAAGTAGGCAGAGCAGCAGGCAGAGGGAGAGGAGAAACAGGCTCTCTGTCAAGCAGGGAGCCTGATGCGGGACTCTATCTCAGGACCCTGGGATCATGACCTAGGCCAAAGGCAGGCATTTAACCCACTGAGCCATCTAGGTGCCCCCTGAGCCACTCCTTCCTAGTTTCCTTTGTTGACTCTTGCTCTTCAGCTTGGCCCTTAAATGTTGGAATATTCCCAGGGATATGTCTGGGACTCCTCCTCCCAACCACCCCCCCCCCCCCCCCCCCCAGGTACTGTCAAGCATCTCATTTCAATGTCATTGATTAGATAAACAGTCTCACATTTGTGAATATGCAGATCTTTTAAATCCCAGACTGCAATACCTTTCCTTCTCAATAACATCCCCCAGTTTTTCTTCTATCAGTAAGTGACACAACTGAAAGTCAAAAACAGGATGGAATCTCCTTTTCCCTGACCCATCATATCAAACTCATTAGAAGTCTCTGAAAATTTTTCTTCCAGAACACATCCTAAATCAATTGGCTTCTCTCCATTTCTAATGCTACTACCTGAAGGAAAGCCAATGTCATTACTTCTCTAAATTATCCCATTAGATCCTCCGTGATTGCTCTTCTTCCATGTAGGTATTATCTTTATTTTACACATGAGGAAACTGAAGTTCAAAAGGGTTAAATGACTTTATATATTCATTCAAATTATTTCTGGGCATCTGCTTTGTACTGCCAGATTCTAGTCTGGGTTGCATGATAATACATGTCATTGCCAGTTCTATCTGACACGAAAGCCCTGTTCTCAGTCTCACATACCACCCTGGTGTCAGGAGAGTTCCAGAATATTCCCTCCAGGAAAAGACACAAATGCATAGAAAATATACGGGCATAAAAATAGATCACATGCTTTCTAACAGCAGAAACCTACTAACTCAGCCTGAGGCTTTGGGAAGGCTTCTGAAAGAAGCCAAACTGATCTACAGAAAGTTTTCCCAAGGAACCTGACCTCTTTTCCTTTACCAAGTGGCTTTCTGTACTTGGAATATCTTGTAGAGCACATGCCTGGCTCATGACTACTTAACCCTGTAAGAACAACACCTTACCTAGTAATGGTCTATCCTTAGCCTATCCATGTCAACAAAAGTTCTCTTCCTCTGTGCTCCTTAGTTGTCTGGGTTCACTTGTATCATGCTATTTATTATACTGTATTGCAATTTGGGGTTTATATCTACACAAAACTTTGTGAAGTGCCTTAAAAAATATCAGGTACAGTTGATAAATCTAGATGTAGATATTAAAAAGTCCACAGGGGAATGTCTGAATATTTAACTTTCCTTTGCAAAACCTGATATCCCTCATCCCATTCTCCCTTACTAAGCTAAATTCCCTGAAAACAGAAGAAGTTAAAAGTATTTATTGGACACATGCTTGAATGGAAATGTAATCCACACCAGTGACTACACCAGAGCGGAAAACAAATACAGTCCCTTCTGTTTGGTTTTTTCCAATGAATCACAAGACTCATCTGCTTTTCTTAGCAAAATGGTGGTGATGTGGAAAACAAAGGCAGAAGAAAAATTGTTAAATTTCCTTACTATTTACAGCTCACTGATAAGTCCTTGAAACAGGCAGAGTTGCCTTCCTCTAGGGACTTAACGGCTTGATGTTGATACTTTGTTAAGGGCAAAAGGCAATCTCAGCCCAACTCCCAGGATCTATAAGTCGACTTTAACATATAAAAATTCCCTTAGAAACTTCCTTTATCTCTACTGCCCGAGATAAATGTTAGCAGCCATCCCCCAAGCCTATGACCCACCGATATACATCTGAAGAGTCTCATGACTGACTTTTTACTAAACAGCTAATAAATGACATTTCCTAACAATAGTTAGCCCCTTCAAAACCTTGAAAACCTTGTTTCCAAAATACCTGGGAGGCTTAAACTACCCCTAACCCTCTCCCAACTTGGAAGTAAATAATGCGCCACACCTCATGGTCCCACTGCAGCTCTTTCTGCCCTCAGGTCCTGTCCCCATACTTTAATAAAACCACCTTTTGCACCAAAGACTCTTAAGAATTCTTTCCTGGCTGTGGGCTTCCAATCCTAAGGTCTTTTCCTACATCAGTGCTGCAGTGGTGCTGCATTCCCTGGGGCAAACATAAATCTGAAACAACTCCACTCCAGGAAGTTGAGGCTCTGTGACCCTGTTGCAGAAGGCTGGGCCATCCCAGTCATCGAAGGAACTGGGAACTAGGTGTTTTGTTTGCACATATAGGCATTCTTTTTTATTCGGAATGACTTGGGTTTTAGATTAAATGACTGTTGAGGATCCTCATTCAAGGCTTTTCATCTGAAATTCATCTGTAATCACACAAAGTTGGGTTTATGAATGTGCAGTGCAGCGAGCAGACCATGCCCCTTAGGGAACTGTGGGACATTTCAGTCCAAAAGGTTAGTTAGCAGAGGATTTGGGCTTCAGCAAGGTGTTTTGGGGGAGGTTTAAGGAAGCTGAAAAACTCTCTACATAGGGTATTGTCAGAAAGCAAGGGTAATTCTATAATTGGGTATCTTAATAAATTTTATCCAGAACTATGTGGTGAAAGGGGAACCCCCCTACACTGTTGGCGGGAATGCAAGCTGGTGCAACCACTCTGGAAAACAGCATGGAGGTTCCTCAAAAAGTTGAAAATAGAGCTCTCCTATGACCCAGCAATTGCACTACTAGGTATTTACCCTAAAGATACAAACGTAGTGATCCGAAGGGTCAGGTGCACCTGAATGTTTATAGCAGCAATGTCCACAATAGCCAAACTATGGAAAGAACCTAGATGTCCATCAACAGGAGAATGGATAATGAAGATGTGGTATATATACACAATAGAATACTATGCAGTAATAAAAAGAAATGAAATCTTGCCATTTGCGACGACATGGATGGAACTAGAGGGTATTATGCTTAGCAAAATAAATCAATCACAGAAAGACAACTATCATGATTTCCCTGATATGAGGAAGTAGAGATGCAACGTGGGGGGTTGGGGGGTAGGAAAGGAATAAATGAAACAAGGTGGGATCGGGAGGGAGACAAACCAAAAGAGACTCTTAATCTCACAAAACAAACTGAGGGTGGCTGGGGGGAGGGGGGTAGGGAGAGGGTGGTGGGGTTATGGACATTGGGGAGGGTATGTGCTATGGTGAGTGCTGTGAAGTGTGTAAACCTGGCAATTCACAGACCAGTACCCCTGGGGCTAATAATACATTATGTGTTTACAAAAAAATTATTTAAAAAAATTTTATCCAGAACTAAAAAAGAAAAGGTGAAGTTAAAAACTTTAATTAATAAAGGAGATGTTCTCCAGGAGAAGGAGATTGAGCTATAGTGATTTATAAGAAATATATATGTTTGATCTTCATCCACATTTCCTGGCTTACAGCTCCCCAGATGCTTGGAATTTCCTAAATGATAGGAGCAGTGGGAACACCTTTTGTTAAAATATTGGGTCTCTTATCCTCAGTTCCTAAGAGTGCTTCAGAGACAAAGGTGAAATGGATGTCTTGTTATTCATAACCAGCCCCTTTCCTCCACAACTTTTGGAAAAGTAGACTTTTGGAAAGCTCCTAAGAATGGGGGGCTGGTTGTCGGGGGAACCAGTCAGACATTGGAGGGGTGGGGCTGGTTGTCGGGGGAACCAGTCAGACATTGGAGGGGTGGGGCTGGTTGTCGGGGGAACCAGTCAGACATTGGAGGGGTGGGGCTGGTTGTCGGGGGAACCAGTCAGACATTGGAGGGGTGGGGCTGGTTGTCGGGGGAACCAGTCCGACATTGGAGGGTGGAACTTCAGTCCCGCTCTCTGATTTCCTCGCAGGGAGAGGGACTGGAGATTGAACCAGTCACCAAAGGCCAGCGAGTTAATCAATCAGGCCTAAGTACTAAAGCTTCCATGACAATCCAGAGGAGGGTGCTTGGAGAACCCCCAGGTGAGGGTAAAAGAAAGCTTCTGCAAGTTACCACACGGGCCCCTGAAGGCTGATGTCCAAAAGGACAGAAGCTCCTTTGTGCAGACTACATCTGTCTTCATTGGCTGCATTCTTTGTAATCTAGAGAGTAAATGGGCTTCCTCAGCTCTATGGGTAGCTCTAGCAAATTAATTGTACCCAAAGAGGGGGACGTGGGAATCTCTGATACATGAGCAGTTGATCAGAGGAACAGGTAATCACCTGAACTTGTGAGTGCCATCCTGAACCGTCCCCAGGCAGCAGGTGGTTGGAACTTCCTATTTGTAGCTGGTTGGTCGGAAGCACTGGTGACAAGCTGGGCTTGTGGCATCTGAAGTGGATGGCAGTCTTGTGTGGTGGAGCCCTGAACCTGTGGCATCTAGTGTTGCTCCATGGGATGGTGTCAGGATTGAGCTGAATTCTGGGACAGCAGGGTGTCTGAGGATTGTTTGTTGGACTGTTCCCCTGTCTCACTGGAATTAGGTCCAGGAACTCAGAGAGAGAGAGATGTTTGGCCATTTCTGTGGGTGGTGTGGGAACCCTGGTTTTGTCTGTGCTTTGAAAAGGTCGTGGACCAGACTTATTTTTACTGCCCTTCATCATCTCCTCTGACGGTGGTAGTCTATGAGATGGACTGTGTTCAACAAGAGAATCCTGAGGCCTGGCTGTGAGTGCCAGACCAGATGTTGGACTATCAGGGGCTCCCTTTTCTCTTTCTCTCAGACCCTTAGATGAGTGACATGGAAAGGGAGACAAAGGCTTTAATATTAGATGACGAAGGGGAGCGGATGGGGAGCCTAAGTGAGGAGAGATTGGAAACTCGTACCCCAGATAAAATAGTGGTTCACATTTGGGGCCATTGCCTGAGCGATGCCCATAGAGCGTGACAGGTAAAATTTGTTTAAGTTTCTAGAACTGCTGAATCAGTCCTTGCTAGCAAACTACCAAGTCATCATCATCTGCCTGGACAGTGGGAACCATCTGGCTTTTGGAGGAGCAACGGGGTACCAATGCTACCTGCCTCTGGTCCATCCCTGACTCTGAAGTCGGACTACTTGAGTTTGAATGCTGACTCTTCCACCTGTTTTCTAGCTCTGTCCATCTATATTGTTTCCTCCTCTGAGATAGTGTATGCCCTGTAGTGTTATTGTAAAAATTGAATACTTCCATGCACATAGAGTTTCTAGATCATTGCTTGGTATACTGCTATTGTGTTACCTCTTAACGCCACCATGCACACGCATTCCCGGAATCCTTGGACCCCTGAAGAATGCTGAGGTGGAGCCCCTCTCGTACCTGAACTTAGCAGTTACACAAACTCAGAGCACCAGGGGGAGGGGGCTTGTGGTGAGTGGGCATTTGGTGGTATCTGTGGAGCGTGCAGAGACTGGAGTCTGAACCTGGCATGAGGAGTCCGAGTTGGTTCTTGCAGTACCATGGGCCCTCCACAGGGCTGGGGTCATGGACCACATGTGCCGACATACATACTCTTGAGGGCAGTGGGCTGGAAACGACACTTTTCCAGGTATCTGTCTTCCAAATGTGCATTTTCACATACAATAGACCCCAGGAAAGCCTGTAAAACAACCACAGTTTCCCCCTTTTAAGAAAGGCCAGCTTCCAGCTACAGGGAGGGGCTGTGTGCAGCAAGCATTAATGCTATAAATCACAAGGATGGGCTCGCACACGGCGACTCCTGCTTATAAGCCTTTTAATGTCTTCTTCCGTCACTGTGGACTATGTTATTTACTCTCCGCCAGAGCTTTGGCTTCTGCCCTTCTACTTGCCATAAAAGTAATAGCCAATGTTTGTGCACAATGACAAATCAGACAAGGCAAATATTATACCTGCGGAGTACAAATCCTCCTGAACTCCTTTTGATCCCTATCACAGGGTTGGGTTATTTCGATGTGTCGCGGTAAGAGGCTTTGGTTCTGTTTCCTTGTCAGTGTAAATCTTACAAGCAAGCAGAGCAAGTAGGTAAATACAGAGTTTGATCTGAGAGGCACAGACAGGGGCCTCTGTCCGGCTCCCCATCCTCCACAAAATCTATCCTTCCCATTGATCTATGGTCAGATTTCAAATCTGGGTATTTACATTTCAAGGCCTGGCAAGAGTTTAAGTTGAAGAATACACGTCCAGTTGCATAATGCAACATCAGTTAGTCTGTGGGGGAGGCATTTGCTGCCACATGGCAGATTGAGGGCCAAGGATATTGGGCCACAATTCACTATGCATGTGAAATTGGGTTAGTGCCCTCTCCGATGTTAATGATATAGACGATTCTCATTAGACTGTGTGTTCCATTGTGGCTACTATATTCTGCTTTGGCTCAGTGGCCTGCTTATGATTCTACATCATAAGCAAAAAGCTGTCAGCATGGATCATGACGAAAGTAATTTAATCAGCAGCTTGATGGAAAGTCAGAAATTCCAACATCCCAACCCCCTAAGAACTTGTGCTAGTTTCTAGGAGCAAATTCCCAATTGGATAGCATATGTATGAGCTTGGAGAAGGCTTTCCTGGGGCTTTGTTTTAAGGGAGGCCCCATGTTCGGCCATGGGAAAAGAAACTATAGACTCAGGTCAACTAGAAATCACAGCTCAACCATCATAAAAATGTTTTTTCACATATTCAAGATGGAGTTTGAAATTGTTTTCTAGGATATTTATATTATGTGGTTTTGTAAATACTTTTTTAAGGATAGGGATTTGTGGGAGTATTTCCCTAGGGATATGGGGGACAGGCAAGGGATGACAGGATGGGGTCAGAAAAGCTTTAAGTCCTTAAAGTGGAGAGGGCATGAAACAGAAACAGCACTGGAGGGAATCAGAGAGACAGATTTTCCCTTGGATCTGCCATAAAACTGTCCTCTGTGGTTGGGTTTTTCCTCCTGGACTCCATTACTCTCAGTAAAATAAAGAAGATGACTAGCAAAATCTCGAAGATTCCCTCTGGTCCTCAAGTTCTATGGTTCTCATTTCTAGCAGTCCCAGGGGATATAAGCACCACCGGTGCTCGTGGTAAAATGGCAACATTCTGAAAACACTTCACAAATCTTGACAGGGAACATGGGCTCTTGCTGCCTCAGAAGCCGTCACCGAGAATCTATCAGTCCGAGGAGTCCAGTGAGGGCACAGTTGTCCAGCCTTCTTAGTGATCATCCAGCCATTGGCCTATCTATTTTGCCAACTACATCTTCTTGCAGCTTTCTAAAATGCAGGGCCCGGCAGGGGAATTAAAACTACTGTTATACTCCCTCGTCATACTTTATTGATCATGTGGTGGGTATAGTATTCTGGATTGAAAATGACTTCTCATTTCAACTTCGATGGTGATACACCACTATTGGCTAAACTTGTAATGGTAGCATTGAGAAGTCTAAAACTATTCTGACTCCTTATCCTTAGTTTTTTATCCTGAAACATTTAGGGACATTTCACTACACTGTGATGTTTTGACTCTTGGAAAATATATAGCTTGGTGTTGCCATCCTTGCTTCAATTATGCTGGGTATTCATTTTCTTCATATCCCAGAAATTTACCATATTTCATTGATAACGTCTCCATTTTATCTGCTATTCCTTTCTCTCTCTTTTTAAAATATTTTATTTATTTATTTGTCAGAGGGAGAGAAAGCAGAAGCAGGGGGGAGCAGAAGGAGAAGCAGGCTCCCTGATCCCAATGTAGGACTTGATCTCAGGACCCTGGGAACATGATCTGAGTTGACAGGTGACTGAGCCACCCTGTTTTTCCTTTCTTTTTTCTTTTTCTTTTTATTTTGTTAAGATAGACTTCCAGGACTCAAATTCACAACCGGGAGATCAAGACCTGAGAGCTGAGATCAAGAGTCGGATACTAGACTGAGCCACCCAGGCGTCCCTCTGCTACTCCTTTCTTGAAGGCATTTTTAATGGATGTTGATGTCCTAACTTGATTGTCTACATTGCTTACATTTTCTCTTCCATTTTTCCAACTTTGTTTTATTGTTGAGCTATTTGATGTTTTGTAAAGAGTACATTTCCAATTATTTTAATTAAGTTATATTTTCATTTGCCTCAGCTACTCAGTTCAGAGTTTAGTTCTTCCTTTCCATCTTCAGTCTGTGCATGTTTTCTGTTCAGTAGTGTCATTTCAGTCAGAGGATTCCCCAGAAGCATCAAGACACAAAACGAATGGAGAAACCCACAAAACTCCGAGAGTGTCCTGCAACTCTTGAAATACACATGGTACTCTTCTACTTCAATGTCCCCTCTGTGGTCACTGGAGTTGAGATATTCTTTTAGCTCTAGAGGACAACACTGAAGTTTTATCCTACCTCTAAAGTTCTGATTCAACCAGAAGTTTCAGGAAAGAACTGTTTTCACTGAATCCCGAAGGGTTATGCAATCATTGGGACCAAATGAATGGGCAAAGCCTGAATTAGTAGCTCTTTTAAAACATTGATTCAAGCTATGGAAAAAATCTGCATTCTAGAGTAGGTAAAGTGTAGAGTCACGACCCTTCTGCTCAGTTTCAGAATTAAAAGCCAGAATGCATCACTTTTACCAACTTTAGAGGATCAGAAAAGCCATAGAAATTATTGTTATTATAAATTTTCTTACTGGCAACCCATGCTCAAAGTTTAATAGTAGCCATATGCATGTACCTATACTTTGTTGAGATAAATTTTCACAAGGAAATACATATTTTTTTCTGTTTTTTTTTCTTTCTTTTTGGGGGTGTTGCTATCTGGACTTCATAACTTCAGATCGAAGAGTGTTAAAGCCTTTCAGCTATAGGCAGTTCCGTATTTTAAAGATAGATTCCAAATTCGCATTTATCTCCAGTTCCAGAGTTGGAGAGTGGGTAGCAGCTTATAAGTTCCTCCATGCCAGGAAAAAGAAGGGCTCCTGGGGTCAAAGAGACCAACAGAAAGCAAAAACAGAGGTTTGCAAGTTGTCTAAGAATTTGAGTTTCAAATATGCTCCTTTCTGTCTCTATAGACACAATAGTAAAAGAAAAAGTGTCGTAAAGGCCCTATTCGCTCTGAGTATGAGGGGTCTTTCTGTACTGAGAGTCTGTCCATTGGGAAGTCTGATTTCAATAAATCATGTAGAAGGCAGCTTGACAACTCCTTCTCATCCATTCATTAGCCTCACTCCAAAGATGCAAACTTATTAATTCCATCAAGGCCAAATATTTCCATTAGTATAGTAATACAGATGCCATAACTGTGTTATCACACTTCTGAGAATTTATTTCACAGAAATAATTCTAGAAAAGAAAATATAGTTTTAACCTGTTCTTTGCAGCAAAATTACTCATAATTGCAGAACTTTTGGGATGAACCTTTGTGTCACACAAGAGGAATGGTATATAACTTGTGCTATTTCCTTAGTGAGTCAGTAACAATATTAACTACTAAAACCAAGTCTTTTTTTTTAAATTTTTTAAAGATTTTATTTATTTATTTGACAGACAGAGATCACAGGTAGACAGAGAGGCAGGCAGAGAGAGAGGAGGAAGCAGGCTCCCTGCTGAGCAGAGAGAGTGTCCTGCAACTCTTGAAATACACATGGTACTCTTCTACTTCAATGTCCCCTTTGTGGTCACTGGAGTTGAGATATTCTTTTAGCTCTAGAGGACAACACTGAAGTTTTATCCTACCTCTAAAGGTAGGGGCTCGATCCCAGGACCCTGCAGGGCTCGATTCCACGACCCTGCAATCATGATCTGAGCGGAAGGCAGAGGCTTAACCCACTGAATCACCCTAAGCGCCCCTAAAACCATGTCTTTATTAAAACCATGTAACAGTAGGAAGAGATATTTGCAGTTAAATTTGAGTGAGAAAAGAAGAACTCAAAATATCACTTGTGTTATGACCACAAATTTTAAAATGTATTTATAGGGACCATGATGAGAAAAAAAATGCGAAAATAAAAAAATATTTATCAAGGGTTGCTGGAGGAAGTTTAGCTATTCTTTCTTTGTTGTTATCTGTCAAATGGTGGGTACTGTGGAGTCTAATTTTGGAACAGCTGCTCTGCAGAGAAGCAATTGGGAATCCATGGTCTCTGATAACACTTCCTTGGTGTGTTTCATGTTACACTAGTTAGGTCTAGGATATCAAGGCATTCCCTGAAAGCAAAACAATAAAAAAGTATTTTTGGCCAAATGAGTGTTAAATCCATTTGCTCTCAAAAATGTTGCTGTGGGCCCCCTTAGACCTTCAATATGCCAATATAGAACATGAAATTCCGAGAAGGGAAATAAATATGCAGCTTTTTCAAGACATCTCAGTCCATAGATCCAATCCCCTCGGCCCACCCCATCTCCCTCTTTCTCTTCTCCCCTCCCTCCCCACACCTCCTTCTCTCCCAGAAGCGCGCACACGCAGAGGCATTCTGTAGGACTGGTGTCCTGTTGAACAAGCTGTGGGTCATTTCTGACTGGGACTCACGCAGTCCCTTAGCTCCGCCAGAACTAGACAAACCCTTCTCCGTGCTCATCATCCAACGGGGTAGCCCAGCAATTTCTTTCCGTCTTTTTTCAAGGTCTCACTCAAATGGTACATCCTCTATGAGACCCTTCCCCAGCCCTCCAGGCAGAATGAATGTTCCTTCCACTTTTCCCCCATCCCACTTTGCCTGTTGCTACAGTGCACTGTATTCCTGGGCAATTGTTGGTGTTTGCTCTTCAGTTGGAAGAGGGATTTTCAGTCCTCACTGTGCTTCAGAAGCAACTGAGGATCTCATTACAGCACAGACGCCCAGAGCCCACTCCCAGAGACTGGGTTTCTTTGGGTCTGGGGTGAGACCTTGCGGAGGTCTTGCAAGACCTCGAGACCACAAGACCGAGGTCCACAGAGACAATCAGCCCCCTGAAGGCCAGCTGTGAGTTGTACTGATCTTTGCATTACTAGCACCTGTCACTAGTGACCTTTGCATTACTAGCACCTGTCACTAGTGGGCAGGCACAATCTTTTGCTCAATTAATGCGCCCTAGGGAGAAAAGAAGAAATGCTTACTTAGAAACTGTTAAATTCCTCTTTGTGAAATAACATGTTTTGATTAGCTGGGTTCCTTCATTTGGCATTTTAGAGATGGAAGGACAGCTACTGATGCATCCGGGAGATGAGAGAAAGAACGCATGAAGTCAGCATGCGGGAGCCCGTGCCGAGTGGTCCTCTGGTGAGAACTGAAATGTCCACTGTCCCAGTTTGCCTCAATGCCACACCTTGCTTTTGCTCTCGAACCTTGAGGAAAGAGGACGCCAACATAAGGCTCTGAAGTCCAACTGGGCAAGGCCTGGGCTGGGCTGTCCCTCAAGTTTTACCCAACAGGAAGGGAAGACCAGAGCCTGGATTAGGGCAAGGTGAGCACGCCTAGACACAAAAAAACGATGTAATCAAGATAAATCGTATTTTAATGCAATATTTGAAAAAGCCAAAATGGAAGCAAAAATAAAAATCTGTGATCAACAAAATAACAAATTTTAAATAAAAACAGAATCGGTCGCGTGTGCCTCACAGTACTAGAGCCTGAGGCAAAGGGAAAACCAGTGAAGCTGAGCCTGTCTTCATTTAAAAGGTGGGTATCACGTTCATCTTGGAGTTTTGGGTTCATTTGGACTGTTTAATATATTTCACTAAATAGTATGTATCAAAAACTTTACTTATCTTGATCACTGAAGCGTTTGGTGCCCCCCCCCCCAAATTTTGTGTCTGAAATGCCTCACTTGCTTTACCTTAGTCCCAACCCTGAGATGGGTGCTTGGACACTCCTTTGAAATCAGCCTCCTGGTTGCCTGGGTGACTCAGTGGGTTAAGCCTCTGCCTTCAGCCCAGGTCATGATCTCAGGGTCCTGGGATCGAGTCCCGCATCGGGCTCTCTGCTCAGCAGGGAGCCTGTTTCCCCGCCTC
The DNA here is from genome assembly GCF_009829155.1 of Mustela erminea. NCBI lineage: Eukaryota > Metazoa > Chordata > Mammalia > Carnivora > Mustelidae > Mustela > Mustela erminea. Next base: position 13,652,636 of record NC_045628.1, read on the forward strand.
CCCGCTGCCTGCCTCTGCTCACTTGTGATCTCTCTCTGTCAAATAAATAAATAAAATCTTTAAAAAAATTGAAATCGGCCTCTCAACTTTGCAAAGACTGCTGTTTGAGAACAGCATGCCTGTTAAATTCCTGTTAATGCATGCCTCGTTAAATTCCAAGGACGGAAGATAACCAGCAAATTGTTCCGATGACACAGTCTCACCCAACATCCATAGTCACAGAATATCTTAAAGAAAAATACTACTACTTTTTGATAGTGGAAGGCTTCAGGCTGCTCTGGAAAAGGATCCCCACTGGATTCGCCCGCTTGAAGCAGACTGCCTGCAACCCCAATCTGGGGGCTGTTTTGGGAGTGGCAGAAATTGGAAAGGGGATGTTGAAACAGGGTAAGAATGCGCAACTGTCTGCTTCAACAGTGACCTGTCTCTGAGACAGAAAAGCCAGGAGCCCCTATATTGGTTTAATGTCTTAGGCACAGAACTTCAAATGCCCCAGTGCCAGGAGACTTATGCCTCCAAGCCCACGAGTGTTTGTTAGGGTGAAATACAACCAGGGCTTCTGGTCTACCACATACGGCCGCTGCACATACACTGACGTATCTAAGCCACTTTCTCTTGGGGATCAGCGCAAACAATTGTTCAGATTCCCCACATAAATGATGTGTTTCTTTCCTCCGTCCTCCCACATTCCTTTAGGGTGAAAATTTGAAGAGTAGATACCCTTATGGGGGCTGCAAAGATTTTGCCGACAGGAGAATACAGCAGAACCATCACTCTCCCCCCTGCAAAAAAACACCATTGTTGGTCTATTACCTGGTGGCAGGACTCCTTTCTACCAGAATGGAGAATTTTTTTGTGTTTGTAAGGAGATCCCTTGGTGAGTCCTTTTGGTTGGAGAGAGTGAGCGACCGGTCATGGCCTGGATAGTCAGGGGAAAACCAGAGGGAGCCACGCTGTGCTGCCCTGGGAATTGGGAGAAGCTGTGAGTTTCAGGACGTTACCACGAGGCACGGGATGCCCCATGGGAGAGTGGGCGAGAAAGGAAATGCTATAGGGAAGTTTGACAACAGGACCAGTGCCTTTGGGGCTCTGGGAACCTGGCTCTCTCTGTTTAAAGTCACCTGCGATGAGCTGCTTTGTGCATTTATGGCCTCACGCTCCCTCACTCCACCGCCAAATTTGTCAATAAAAATCTCTCTCAACACAAGTAGCTTTTGCAAACGGTATTTTGAAAGCAAAGTACCTCGAAACCAGACAGGGTTAGCATTCTGCCTTTGGGTTGCTAGTGGCATGAAAGTGGAGTGAAATGAATAGTCAGAGAACGTGCACTTCGGGGGAAATGGAATGAAGTTGAAATAAAACACAAGAAGCAAGAGGAGATAAGAAGAAATAAAAGCCCTTGAAACTCCTTGGCCTGTGGCAGGGGGGGGATGGAAAAACTGGGAACGAGGGTCCTTCCTCGTAGGGGGGTGAAGCTCCAGCCACCCCATCTCACAATTACAGGAAAAGGTGACCCCAGAAGGTGGGCTGAGGTGAGGACTTCCAGGTGACTGACATAGAAAGGAGAGCTTTAAATGGCATCACGTGTCACATAATGGCTTATTAGAGTTTCTTTTCCCAGAATAATAATAATGCACTTGACAAAAGACTTTTACATGAGTAAAGAGAACATAATTTCTGAATATTTAATGCAGAATTGCCATAGAATAAAATGATCATTAAATATGTAAATGCTATTTACACGTGCTTATTGCTTCCATAACTCATCTCTTATATAATATGATCTCTGTGCCCTCATTTGTTACTTGGTCATGGGCTCCACAAATCAAAATCTGGGGCAGCCCTTCACAAAGAAGCAAGTTGATGAAATGCACAAAAAATATCTCCTCTCATGCTAACAGGAGATTTCTGAATTTGGCCTTTTTGCTCTTGATCCAAGGAGGAAAGATGGAGACCAGCACCCTACCGGGGACGGGTGTAATGCCAGGTGGCGAAGGGCCATTCAGATGAAAGAGAAGCCCAAATATCCAGTCTCAAGAAGGCACCAGGGGTCTCCGTAGTCTCCTTTAATGTACTACTAAGCCAAAGATTAAGAAAGTTTTAAAAATGGTCCTTTGATCATCACAAGCGAGCCAATTTTCTGCTTTCTCGTGAGGGCTGCTTAGGTGCTATTTATTATTTTAAAAAGGAGTCAAGTGAAGCTGGAAGAGCAGCCTCCTTCATCCTGCTCTCCTTATTGTGCATTTTTTTTTTTTTCATTTTCATCCAAGGAACCATAGCCTATTATTCAAAGTGCAGTCTGGGCCAGAAGCACTGGCATCACCCAGAGCACCTGCGTCAGAATCTACATTTTTAACAGATTCCCTGGGTGGATGGTATACACATCTGTGGTGATTTGGTAATGGTGTCAGTTTGGATAAAAGTGCCCCAAATTAGGGTTGACCAAACAAAACATTTGCAGGAAATTAACAAGCCAGAAGTGAAGCAGCACACATCCTGCTCCGGGGGACCCCCTCGCTGCAGCTTTCCCTGCAAACATGTGGCTGGGTCCCAGGATTTCCCTGCTCTCTCCCCCTCCATTTCCAGCTCTTCTCCCAACTGTCAGCCTTGCTAATAAAAGGAACCCTAAGTCCATATCCAGACACAGTGGCAACAGCCTTCCATAGACTTCAGCATCCCTTCTCCTTCCCACGGCTCCTGAGATTTCCCTCAAAGCTCCAAGTTGCTCACGTATGCCAAAGCTTCAGGAAGTTTCCTTAGTGGCCTTTCTGATTCTCCAGTTCCACTTACCAGACCTTACTTCCTAGTTCCACCCACAATTATAAAAGGTTCAGTTCCTATACTCACCCCCTTCCTCTTTATTACTCAATGTGGTTTTGCTTTCCTGGTAGAACCTTTACTAGTAATGCGTGACAGTTCAGAAGACACTGGTCTCGCTTATGGACTTGATTAGCAAGAACACTGCAAGTTAACGATTTTCAGCAAGCCCACTGGTCCCATCCTTTAGAAGGTTTTTCTGAATGAAGTATGTGCTTGTCAAGCAGTGGCATAGGGAGCTTTGGAAGTCTCTGGTAATTTTTGGTAAGTACCCCTTATTTATATGAGAACTAGCTAGGTGGAGACAGTTCACCCAGGAAGGATGTTGAGTCTCTTTAACTAGGTTGGATTTTCAGCTCAGAAGAGAAAAAGGCGAGTTGTTCTCATTTAGGACACTTGATCTCAGTCCCTAAAAGTTCCCTGGTATGTTTTTGAGTGATTGTGAGTTCTTTGAGTTCTGTGTTGATTAGGTCTCTTTCATTTGCAAGTAATGGAAACCGACTCAAAACCAGCCCAATTGCACTACTGGGTATTTACCCCAAAGATACAGGTGTAGTGAAAAGAAGGATCATGTGTACCCCAATGTTCATAGCAGCAATATCCACAATAGCCAAACTGTGGAAAGAGCCAAGATGCCTTTCAGCAGATGAATGGATAAAGAAGATGTGTTCCATATATACAATGAAATATTACTCAGCCATCAGAAAGGATGAATACCCAACTTTTGCATCAACATGGACAAGACTGGAGGTGATATATGCTGAGTGAAATAAGTCAAGCAGAGAAGTCAATTATCATATGGTTTCACTTACTTGTGGAGCATAAGGAATAGCATGGAGGACCTTAGGGGAAGGAACAGGAAAATGAAGGAGGGGAAATCAGAGGGGGAGATGAATCATGAAAGACTGTGGACTCTGGGAAACAAACTGAGGGATTTGGAGGGGGATGGGGTCGGGTGGGGAATGGGTTGGCCCAGTGATGGGTATGAAGGAGGCACGTATTGCATGGAGCACTGGGTGTTCTATGCATACAATGAATCTTGGAACACTATATCCAAAACTAATGATGTACTGTATGGTGACTAACATAATTTACAAAAAACAGAAACAAAAACAAAAAAGCAGCCCAAAGTGGTTAGAAATACTATTTTTTAATTTTTTTTTCTCCCTTAACTAAATTTTTTTTTTTTTGGGCCTGGGGAATGGCTGCTGGAGACAATTCATGGGTTTAAAGTCCAGTGGCACACACGAAAAAGAGTATCTTCTTTCTGGCCATGCAGGTAAAATCTCTGAGACTATCCTGATGGAATCTAATGGACTGACTTATGCCATCTGCTTCTTCATGATCTAACCACCTGGCCAGGAGAAGGGATGCTCTGATGGTCCAGGCCCAGGTCATAGGCCTATGTCCGCCCTAGACAGTACAATTGGAATAAGTCTGTACCGGAAGTACCCTGCAGTCCTGGCAACTGAGCACAAGTATGGCAGAGGTGGTTTTCTACAGGAAGAATAGAGAATCGCTGTAAGTAGGCACAGATCCCCACCAGCACAACAATGAAATGAATAGATGGCCACCTGAAGTTCATGCTATAACATGCTTTGGATTTTTCTATTCAGATTCTAGAAAAGAAATAAGAATATCATGGCCTCTAAATTTACAACTTATCAAATGTTAATTGTTGAAATTTTAGAAAGTATAGGAAAGCATATAAAAGAGGGAAGAAAATCACAGCAATTTTACCACCAAGTGAAAAATCATTGTTATCGTGTAGGCAAGTAAACTTTTTTCCAAGTAATTTACTGATGAGTATTTTCCATATCATTAAATATCCTTCTACATTGTGCTTTTCAACAGATGCAGTTTTGCATCGTATGCTCCTGCTACACATCCAGTCCCATATTATAGACTTCTCTATTATTTCTAAATTATGAATACAATGTATAGAATGCTTACATGTCAATCTCTGTGAATATCTGTAATAATTTCCACAGAATAAATGCCAAGCAGAGAACCTGTTAGGTTAAAAGGTATCAACATTTTCCCAATTTCCAACATTTTGCTCTCCAGAAACGTGTCAATTTGTTTCTATCAGATGTGCATTTTGCTGCTTCCTCAACAGTGATTATTAAAAATTATATTTTAAGCTTGCCAATTCCATTAGCAAAAATGTCACTGTGGTTTTTGTTTATGTAACTTTGTGATGTTAACATATTTGTTTATATGAATATGGTATTTTTGTATTTTTGTGTGTTGTATCTGACTCCCTCTTGAGGTTGTCCATTTAAGACAATTTTAGTTTTAGTTTTAGTTAGACTTTCTAACTTTTAGTTTTCCCTTTTAGTTTTGTTAGATTCTTTGTGTACTAGGGACATGAATTCTTTATATGTTATAAATATTTCACCGAGTTTAACATGTATTTTTTAATTAATGGAAATTCAGATGTTTCCTTTTTTTTTTTTTTTTCTTGTAGACCAAGCAACCTTTCCACTTATGTAACTTGCCTTTAGTATCATTATTAAAAGGCTTCTTTCACTGCAATTAAGTGGGGGGGACATAAGTAAAAAAAATGGAAATCTCAAAGTTATTTTCCAGGCATTCTGTACTATTCAACAGTTAATCATAGCTATTTTGTTACTCACTGATATGAATTATACTTGCCATGTTGCTGTCCTCCCATTCTCTTCACCCAAGAAGGCAAAAGTTGTTGAGAGCCATTTGTGATATAAAATAATGTTATTTTGCACTGCATTTCCCATATGACTTTGGGTTTTTTGTTTTTTTTTTTTTCATTTGAGTCATTTGTTTCCACTCATCTGTGTGTCTGTTCTAGACTCACTGTTACTTGGTAGTATATTTTATTTGCTGCAGTTGTAAGTCACATCTTCCTAAGTAGATTATGTAAAATTTGACTACTATTTTATCTTTTTTTTTTAATACACCAGAGAATAATTTTGTCAAGCTAAACAAGTCCTTCTGAGATTTTTACTGGAATTGCTTCAAACTTATGAATTAACTGGGGGATAAAGTCTTTCTTTCCATTCAGTAGGATTTCATATCCCTTTCTTTTTCTCAAAGAGCATCACCCCCCAAATTGAATACGCTTTCAGCTCCAAGAAACCGTGACACCTTTCCTCCCACATTTAGAAATCTCAGGCTTGGGGCTGACAGCTGTAATATGGTTTATTTTTCTTTTTTTCTGGTCAAATCCACTGATCATCTAGCATCGCCAAGGCTTTCTAGTGAGGACCAGGGAGCTCTCTGCAGAACTCTTCAGAGCCAAATGAGATCTGACCTTGATCTCCAGCCCTGTGATGAGAAAGAGAGGAACTAATAGCCCCTCCCACATTCTTCCCTCTTCAAGGGAAAAACACATCTTGCAGACACTCAGGCCAAGTAAGACAGGCTCCTCAAGGAAAACTGGCCAGAGCTCCCTGTGGCAGAACTGGTCATTTTCCTCCACCTCAGAGCAAATTCTTTTAGAGCAGCAGGAAATGAAATGGTATTCACACTATCAATTACCCCAGCTGTTTACCTAACGAACTCAGCTGCAGAGACAGCCATTTTCAAGACCAAAAGAATATAATAAGCCCTAGGAACAGTGCAGTAACAAGCACCTTGGCGAACTTGAGATCTGAATTCACACGATTACAGTCTAGCTGCCAGGAAGATGCCATCCCATCATTGACTTATAATGCCATGTTATTTATTGGGATAATTATGCTTTTCTACCCTTCAGGGGAGTAGAATCAGAGAAAGTAAGCAATTTATTCTTATTCATTCAGCATGTGAGCAAATTTCAAATTAGAATAGATCTCTCCAAGATCTATTATACTGTGTGGGGGCACTCGGCAGGCTTTGGTCCCTACCCCTTAAGATTACAGGGGCTTAGAGGCATTGTAGGAATCCGTGGGCAGTCAGTTCTTCTAAGTTCAATGAAACAAATTTCTGTTTTGTCCAGAACTCTCCCTCTCCGCCCCCCAATGTTAGCATCTTGTGCCTGCTCTCTGAGCTGCCTTGTAATATTGCGTCGAGTAAAATGAAATTTTAAAATAGCATACATCTCTTCTGTACAACACTGCAAAGGAGTTATTATTGTAGATGAGTGAAGGGAGGCTCAGAGTAGTTATTAGATGACTTCTTTGGTAGACACAAGTTAATAATTTTCTTTTCACTGGCTGTAATTCACTTGTTTGTTTACCTAACTTCCCACCAGGCTTCCAAGTCCTTGAAATCCGGCATCTTGTAGCTCAATCTCAAATACCTCTGGCTCTGGCATAGGTCTTGACATAGAGTGGGAACTTACAATTGGCTAGAAATTGGTAAAATGCTCGGATCTAGTCTTAGTGCTAATGATTATTATTAGCCTTGTGAACTTGTGTCTATCATTCTCCTCTGACCTTCATTTTTCTCATCTCTGAAGGGAGATTATCATACCAAACTTCTTTCTCCTTCTCACAGGTTTTTGTTTGTTTGTTTGTCTGGTAAGAACTAAATGAAATCTAGTGGAGGAGAGGGCTTTGAAATAAATTATGAAGTACAGATAAAATAAAATCCGTGGTATTAGATACTTCGTAATAGAAATTGATAGATTAGAAGAGGCCATTATGAATCATCTTCTTTTGCCTCTTAATATGCAGATCAGAGCTTTTTCTGTGTTATCAGGGTTGACGGAGTCTACTCCAATGGGCCCTTCTTTCTGATGTGTGGTCCTTAGGCTCAGGGCCCTTTTAAGTGGTGCAGGAGAAAGATCTCTGAATACAGAATCAAAGTATTCAGGTTTAATACCTGTTTCACCACTAATAAACCATATGGTCACGTTAATGAAGCCCCAGGTTTTAGTTGGTATTTTCTTTTCTGTAAAATCATGATGGTGATAGTGTTGGGGGTCATATATATGGAGAGAGGGAGTGGGATGGGGCAGGAGGGAAGAGATTGGGTATACTATTCCAAATTTTGCTGCAGCTTTTTTTTTTTTAAGATTCTATTTATTTATTTGTCAGAGGGAGAGGGAACACAAGTAGGGGAAGCACCAGAGGGAGAAGGAGAAGCAGACTTCCTGCTGAGCAGGGAGCCCCATGTGGGGCTCGATCTCAGGACCCCAGGATCATGACCTGAGCCTAAGGCAGACTCTGAACTGCCTGAGGCACCCAGGCGCCCCCTTGCTGAAGCTTTATTATTCCATGTTTTCACCTTTGTGACTCTGAGGTCTCATTGTTAATGTCCACCTAGCATTTAGCAGGAGTGTGGTTGAATACGGTGGAATGTTCCAAGTTTGAGGTGCCTGTACAGGCACAGACATCACCACTAAAGAGTGAGAATCAAGATTACCATTTCCACTTCTCCGACTAAAAGGAAACGTTTGACATAGGGCAGCTGGGAGTAAATCCTGCTCTGGACTCGGAACTACTTCTGCTGGAGTTGAGGTAAAGTCAACTCCAAATCTATCTCAAAGTGCCTTCTAAGTTGGATGACTTCCTAGGGAGCTTGGAGCTCCGGCAACCAGGCTTCACTCACAAGGTCTGAGCTGTTGACTTCTTCAGCGTGGCGAGGAGACTTATGGAGCCCTCCCGTGGAACTTTCTGAGGCCAGTGCAGACTGTTAGCTCATGACTGCTTGTGCCCTGCTTTGACCATTCCTTCAGTTCTTTCTCCTGGAGCTGTCCAGGCTCCATTCTTCTCCATTTTCCTGATGAATCTTGCCCAGAAGTTGCAATTCTGCTCCTTCCGTATGTCTGAGAAATTCCTCATCATCTCTGGCCGGCTTTGAACTTAGCTGCTTACTCGGAGGATAGGGTCTAAAATACAAGGGGCTTCCATAACCATGGGACTAATACAGATTTCCTAAAAATCCAAGTCTCACCTTCTCTGTTGTATTTCACGTGAGTTTCACGTGACTCACGCAAGTTGCCATATTTTACCTCAAGTAATTGGTGCTTCGTGTGGAAAACAAAAATGTGCCCTCGCAAGGTTTTCCATGGAAACTTTTCCTCCATCAGCCATGTTGCTGCACTTGCTCGAGACTGGTTTGTTACAGACCCTGCGGAGGCCTGATTCATATTCATGGGAAGAGAATACAAACCTCTAAAGACATCTTGAATGTAAGGGTGAAGAAAAATGCCTTGAGGAGACATTTCAGCTACGGAGTACAGCTCAGAGCCACCAAATCTCTGAGAGAGGTGATGATGAAAGACAAAAACATTTTTTAGTCATGGGTTTTATCGGCTAAACCCCGGGGATTAGTTCTTGGTGGTGGAAGAATGTGAGTCACATGGGCAAACAGCCCGCTCAGTAATTTTAATGACCTTTCCTATGAATAAAATAGTTTTATTACTTTGTACCTTTGCTGAGGACGTAGGGCTCAGGAAAAGACAGGCAGGGCAGAGAAAGATAGTTAGCTTTGACTTCCGTGGTGGAAAATATATTCCCCAAATAATCACACAGGGCTGTGCTGTGCCACGGGAAGAGCTATTTAAAAAACAAACAAACAAACAAAAAAAACCACTGGAAATGATGGAGATCCAAACTCAGCTGGGGTCAGCTGTGCTGCCCCTTCATCTCTCCTTTTGGACTGCTGCCTTCCATTGTTCAGAGCGGCTGTTTCAAGTCTTTTCCACGCATCTCCAAGCCCCCCAAGCTACCTCCCGCATGGACCCCCCAAAGATGACCTTGGGTCCAAAGTCATAGTGCAAGGAACCACCATCAAGTCAGAACCTCCTTGACTTCTGGCCTCTCACACACAAATGAAGCATGGCTGGTACCCATTAGTCAGCTAGCGCTGCTGTAACAAAGGAGCACAAACTGGGTGGTTTGAATAACAGAAATGTATTGTCTCACAGTGCTGGAGGCCAGAAGTCCCAGATCAAGGGTGGGCTCCTTCTGAAGGCGCCAGTGAAGAACTTGTTCTAGGCTTCTCCTCTAACACCCAGTGGTTTGACAGCACCTGCAGCCTCCCTCTGATCTCCGCCTTCACCTTCATGTGGCATTCTCCCTGTATGTGCATGTCTCTGTCCGACTTCCTTCTTATAAGGCCATCAGACATATGGGATTAGAGGTCCACCATGTCCAGTATGACCTCATCTTTTTTTTTTTTTTAAGATTTTATTTATTTGACAGAGAGAGAGAGATCACAAGTAGGCAGAGAGGCAGGCAGAGAGAGAGAGGGGAGGAAGCAAGCTCCCTGCGGAGCAGAGAGCCCGACACGGGGTTCGATCCCAGGACCCTGGGATCATGACCCGAGCCAAAGGCAGAGGACTTAACCCACTGAGCCACCCAGGCGCCCCAAGTATGACCTCATCTTAACTGACATCTGCATGGACCCATTTCCACATAATGTCCCATTTAGAAGTACTTGGGGCTAGGACTTTGACCTAGGAATTTTAGGAAAACAAAATTCAATCCATAACTCTCTGTCTTCTGATCGTTCCAGAATTACTTTCTCTTCCATGTGGCTCTTCTCTCCATGCAAGTTTTGGAGACCAACCATTCCTGCCTCCCCTAGAAGTACCTCTCTTCATTAGGTGCCGTTGCTCCTTTAATATCAGCCCTTCTAATCAGCCTTTACACATACTCACTTCTCTCCCTTCTGAAGAACCAGCTGCAACACAAAAGCTTTCCATGGCCCTCATGTCCCACTTCAGCTGTGAACCTGTGCCCTATTTTCTATCACCATCTCTATCCACTCCGTCTGTGCGCTGTCTGCTGTTCACCGAGTTCCCTGCAGTGTGGCCCTCCCCTTAGCTGCTTTACTGAAACAGCTCTAGCCGAGAACAGTGGATGCCTTCCTCCTGCTACAGGCGGGCTGCATCTTACCTGACAGTTCGTCATGGCTTAACACTGGCTTTAACAAGGACCTACTCCTGACTTCAGGGAAATGCTCACCAGTTTCAGCTTCCCCAGCTCCCCATTCTCCTGACACCATGTTGACTGAATTTCTTCCTGCCTCATTGGCTGCTACAACACAGTCTTCTTTGCTGGCTCCTTTTTCTTTGGCTGGTCCTTAACATGTCAGTCCTTCTCAGGGTCCCATCCTCAATCCTCTGGACTCCCTCCTTCTGTGTTCTCTTATCACCAAACTCCAACAACCATCTGTATGCAATAACTCTTTTTTTTTTTTTAAGATTTTATTTATTTATTTGACAGAGAGAAATCACAAGTAGATGGAGAGGCAGGCAGAGAGAGAGAGAGGAGGAAGCAGGCTCCCTGCCAAGCAGAGAGCCCGATGCGGGACTCGATCCCAGGACCGTGAGATCATGACCTGAGCCGAAGGCAGCGGCTTAACCCACTGAGCCACCCAGGCGCCCCATGCAATAACTCTTTTTAAAATATATTTTATTTATGTATTTGAGAGAGAGCACAAGCAAGGGGAGTGGGGCAGAGGAAGAAGCAGACTCCCCACTGAGCAGGGACTCCCCCCCCGCCCCCAACCAACAAAGGCAAGGTTTGTTGATCCCGGGACTCTGAGATCACAATCTGAGCCCAAAGCAGCTGCTTAACCAACTGAACCACCCAGACACTGCTCTATGCTATAACTTTCAAATATACTTTAAGCTCCAATGGTTCTCCTGAGCTCCAGGGCCACGTGTCTAATTATCTGCAGACATCTTCAGGTGGATATACCCAGACACCTCAACCTCTTATTCGTTCCAATCTGAATTTATCATAGACAATCCAAATCTATTTCGCTCAATGCCCAATATCTTAATCAGTGATACTATAGTTTTACCTGGGGTTTAGCCTTAGATTCTTCTTCACTCTTTACTTTCCCACATACCATACCTCACCACACCCATTCTTTAGATTCTCTTTTGTTATCTTTTGGAATTCTGGTTCCAGCAGTGACTTACTCAGGCTGGTTGGCATAATTTTACCAGACTACCACAGCAGCCTAGGGACAGGTCTTCTTGCCTCTGAACTCACAAGATTCTAGTCCATTCTCCACACCACAGCCAGAGTGACCTTTCATAGGGCAATACCACTCTCCAGCTAAAAGAGATGTTCAATGTTTTCCATTGCTCTACAATTAAAATGCAAACTCCTTAACCCTGGAACTTCACAGTCTGCCCTGTGATGGACTCCTCAACATTACTGCTGAGTGTCCTAATGGAAAGTTCCAATCTTTCTGAAGTACTTTCAAATCCCCAGTGCACTGCGATTTCTCTCACTTTACAACCTTTATGCCTGTTGCTGCTTCAGGAAACATCCACTCTTTACTCCCTTCTGTCAGCACTACCAACTCTTCAACTAGGAAACTGCCCCCCGAGAGCTGACAGAAGAAGCCCTCCATTTTCTCACCAAACAGGTTCCTGCCAGCATTTCTAACTTCACTACATTCTATGTTACAATTGCATACACATTAATAAGTTCCTTGACTTTGCAATCTACGGAGAAGAAACAGCCCTAGTTCCGAGCACACAGCACAGAGACTGGCATACAGTAGTTGTCAATAAATGTCCATTAAATAAAATGAATGGATTAAGCCTCCAGAGATATTCAACTTAAATAACAAAACAAGAGTCAGTACGCTGATCATTTTGAAACACCCACCAAATACTGTCAAATGCAGGTAAGTTTAAAAAAAAAAAATCAGTAAAGTCCCCCAAAGCTAGAGTATGTGGATAACTTTTAAGGACATATTTTCTTGACAGTTTTAAAATACTACCTAAGGATTTATAGTGAACACTCAGGGTAAAATTTGGAAGAAAATATAAATTCATCTTCATTTGCACATTGATTTAAAAAATAATCCTCCTATTGTCCCAGGTAGGCAAAAGCCCTACCAAACAGTCTTACTGAGATCTGTGTGTAATAAAAATGAAGCCAGTGGCAGATTTATGCTGCTAGGAGAAGCACATTCAAGGCTGTTTCTGTCACTGTCTCTAAAGGAAGTCTCTAGATGAGCCCAGAAGGTTTAAGCTAGCATAATAAAATAGCATGAAGAGTATGGCCTCATAATTCTTCTATTTGTAATAATTCAAGGTAAGATTGAGCCCTCTGAAGGGGAGGGGGGACTGCTTGAGTCTATAACCTAATAATAACAAATTCTGCCATCTCTTCCATCAGAATATACCTCAAATCTAGTTACTTTCCACCACCCCCTCTGCAACTCCTTTGGGTCTAATTACCATCATATTTTGCCTGGATTATTTGAAAAGCTTCCTAACATCTGCCCTGGCACTCACTTTGTACTCTTAATACAATAGCTAAGGGGCTCCCGCTAAAAGAGAAATGGTAAGTTTTCACTCCCATGTATAATTCATAACAAAAACCAAAATGCTGATAACATAATTCAAGATCTTAGAAGTCTCCCCACCTCCAGCCACAACCACCCAGACTACCTCCACCATTGCAGCTCCTTCACTGTCCACCCTCCCCACATCCACTTCCTTCTTGTTGTTCACACACTTCCGGCATGCTTCTGCCTCAGGGCCTCTGCACTTCCTCTCCCTTTAGTCCAAGTGCTTCCTCCAACTATCTCTGTGACTGGCTTGTCTGCCTCCTGAGATCTTTGCTGTGATGATTCCTTTTTCAGTGGTGTCTCCTCTCTTCACTCTATGTTAAATTACAGTCGCTTTTCACCACTGGCACTCCCTATTACTTTCCTGCCTTGATTTGCTTTGTAGCACACAATTCCTTCTGGCACACCATTGACTTAATGTGTATTTCTATGGCTTGATTCTTCCACATTGTATGCTCTTTGGGAGTTTTATCTTCCCTTGTTTTTGCATTTATAGCAGCATTTATAGCAACCTCTGGCACATAGTAGCCACTCAGTAAGTGTGGGATGAAAATATAAAACCAAATTTGAAGACTTGTACTTTCACCATAATGGAGTAAGAGGTACCAGATTAATTTTAGAAAAACCTTAAAAGGGGAAAGGTATAGGAAATACTGTTTCCAGATATTGGACAATGGGCAACACAGGAAAGTTATCTGTGGGAGAAGGACATGAAACAAAATGAAACTGGAGATTGCTCTAGTTTACTGGCTTGGGTAATTCATAGGGTGTGATGTAGGGAGGGACTCAACAGAATCCCTAAGTGGAGGAGACAAAGAGAGTTGGGAGAGTTCAAAGTGGCTAGAACTCATACGGAAGAGTAATAGAGAGGAGATATCTATATCTCTCTATATATATGTGTCTATAGCTCTCTGTCTATGTATCTATATCTATATGTCTATTTATAGAGAGAGGAAGAGAGAAAGAACTCTCTGGAAATCTACAGAAGATTCCCTTTGAATCTTCAGCTGGTTACTGGCCAGTGCATCCATGAGAAAACTACATGATACCAGGAACAGACAGTAGGAAAGGTCAGATGGCCCATCCCCAGTGATCACACAGGGCCAAAAATAGTTTGTTTCCCACTAGCCAGAGTGGAAAGACCTCTTAATACCTGGGTCATCAAATATAGTGCTTTAGAAAGGTGTTGTTGCAGTAGCTGGGCAAATAAGAACCAGAATAAAACTTGTTCTGAACTTATCTAAAAATGATTAAAAGAAAACATAAACAAAGATCAAATTAGTACCAGGTAACTTAAGTGTATCATGGAACGAAGCCCCGCATTATTTAAGGGAATTCATAATTCTCCAGCGAATCATAATGTTAATTTTAAACATTTGTCATCCAACCAAAAATTAATAGGCATGCAAAAAAGCAGGAATTTCAACCTGTAACAAGGATAAAAATAACTCAATAGAAAAGATCTGGAAGTGATATTGTTATAGGTTGAGTAATGTCCTCATCGCCCAAATTCATATGTTGAGGTCTTAAATCCTCAGTACCTTAGAATGTGAGGCTATTTGGACATAGGATCATTGCAGATATAATGAGGTAAGATGAGTTTATTAGGGTGGTTTCTAAACCAACATGACTGGTACTCTTATAAAAAGCAAAAATTGAAGACATGAGGGAAGATGATGTGAAGAAACATGGAGATGATTACCATCTTCAAGCAAAAAAGAGAGTGCTGGGACAGATTTTTCCTTCACAGTCCTCTAAAAGGAACCAATCCTGCCAAGACCTTGATTTAGGCTTCTAGCGTTTAGGGCTGTGAGATAATACATCTATTGTTAAAGTCACTTATTTTGTGGTACTTTGTTAAGGCAGCCCAAGCAAACTAATGCAGACATCAGTGGTAAAATGAGTAGTAAAATCTAGTATAAACATAAAGTATATGTTCAAGAAGGAAGAATAAAATGTGCATATAATAAGAGACTTGGGTAATATGTTTAAAAGACTCAAATTGATGTTCTATAAATAAAAACTATATTATCGGAAACTTAAAAAAAAACAGCAAGAATTAGTAACAGATTCTACCTTGTAGAAGAAAATATTAATGAACTTGAAGACACAGCAATAGAAACAATTCAAAATCAAATGCACAGAACAAAACACACAAAACAAGAGCAGTATCAGTGAGCTGTAGGACCACTTTAAGTAGCATATCACACAAGTAATCAGAATCCTGCAAAAAGAAGGAGTTGAGGAAGAATAAATATTTTTATGAAATAATGGCCCCAAACTTCCCAAGAAGCTCAAAGAATTCAAGCAGACGAAACAAAGGAAATTATACTGCGACAGATCATACACAACCCACTGTTAATTTAAAGCTAGCGTTGATGAAAAAAAAATTCTTTTAAAGCAACCACAAAAGCAGAAAAGAAACATTGTGTATGCAGAGCAAAGTTAAGAGTGACAGAAGGCTCAGAAATAATACAAGCAAAAAAGTAGTATAGAAACATTTTTAACATCTGGAAGACGGAGAACTACCAACATAAAATTCTATACCCAGCAGAAATATCTTTAAAAAAAAAAATTAAAGCAAAATAAAAGCAATGTGAAATGACCAGTTGGAAGCTGCTCACACTGTGGGTTCATGCTGCAAATAACTCCAAGTGAAGGAAATTCTGATCTTCTAAAAGGCCTGTAAGAAATATATCCAACTTTTGTCTTAGAACCATAATCTTTATTATCTTGGTAAGGAAACAAATTTGGCCTCTCATCTGAAGAACAATTCCATCGTCCAGGTCTGTTTGCTTAGACATCTGAAAAAGACAGCTAGGGGGAAAAAAAAAACAAGAACCACAAAAATCAATACACTGTTATTAATTCTCCTCTGTTGAGAAAACACACAGAAATGCAAGCAATCCCTGGTCAACTTCCTTCCCAACAGTAATCAAAAATCTTTATGCACTTAATAACAAATTTAAAGTACACAAAGTAAAACTGTTAGAAGTGAAAGAAGAAATAGATACATCTAGAATTGTATAGAATATTTTAATCTTTCTCTCAAATGTTGATGAAACATGTAGAAGGGTAGAATACCTGAAGAACTCAGTTGACTAACTTGATCCAAATGATATCAGTAGAATACTCTACCTAGCAACAGCAATATATATAAATAAATATATATGTATATTTATTTATTTTTGCAAATCTACCTGGAGCATTTACTAAGTTAGGCCATATACTGGTTGAAAGGATATTGAGAAGTTATGTTACATGATCACAATAGAATTAAATTAGAAATCAGGAACAGAAAGATGTATGGAAATTCCTTAAATATTTGGACACTAAATAACATACTTCTAAATAATCCATGCATCAAAGAAAAAATCACATGGAGAATTAGAAATTATTTTGAAGTGAGTAGAAATGAAAATATGATATATAATGGAATGAACCTAAAGCAGTGTTTATAAGGAAATAGCCCTAAACACCAATATGAGAAGGGGAAGAAAGTCTCAAATCAATGACTTAAGCTTCCACTCTAGGAACTGAAAGAGGAACAAATTAAAATCAAGCAAACAGAAATAATGAAATAACAAACATAAGAAGAAATACTAAAATATTAATAAAAACCAATTTTCAAAATCAATAAAACCAAAACCTAGATCTTGGGGAAGATTAGGAAAAAAAAAAAAAAAAAGATACATCTCTAGCCAGGTTGATCAAAATAGCTAGGAAAAAAATATTGGAAAAACCCACAAATTACCAATATCAGGAATTAGAGTGGAGCCTTTTTACTGATAGTACATTTATTAAAATGATAATATGGAAGAAATATGAATGATTTTGTGGCAGTAAATTTGGGAGATTACCTGAAATGAACACAGTCCTTGAAAGTCATTGACTACCAACGTTCATTCAAGAAGATAACCTAAATAGATTTGTTATCTATTACAGAAATTAAATTCACAGTGAAAAAACTTCCTCCAAAGAAAATGAGGCTAGTATCCCTCTGTAAAAACTGACAAAGCCATTACAAGGAATCTACAGGCCAATATTTCTCTTGAACACAGATTAAAAATGTATTAATAAAATTTTGGCACCTGATATTCAACAATATATAAAGGTATATTACATAGCGACCAAGTTGATCAACGACATTACTCAGAATAAAGGAATAAAATCACATTATCAGATTGATAGGTACAGAACATTTAACAACATGTAACACCTACTTATAAATTTTTGAAAAACTCTCAGAACACTAAGGAAGGAGGAAATACCCTCGATATAATAAAGGAGATGTACAAAAATCATACAGCTAACATCATCATTTAAAGTCTGGGTGGACCTACCAAAGTACATAGGGATTCTGCTCTTAGATATTTACTCAGAAGAAATGAAATAAGTCATAAGAGTTTTTTGTATATTCTTTGCAATACTGCAACTATCTCCTCTTGCTCTGCAAACTGCATCCCCCCCCCCTTTCTTTCTAAAATATTTTACTTATTTACTTGTGAGAGAGAGAGAGGACAAGAGAGCATGGGGGCGGGAGGGCATGAAAGGGAGCATAGGAGGGGCAGAGGGAGAGGGAAAAACAGACTCCCTGCTGAGAAAGAAGTCCATCGGGGGGCTCCATGCCAGGACTCCTGGGTGATGACCTGAGCAGAAGGCAGGTGTTTAACTGATACACAGGTGCTCCACATTTCCATCTCTTAATATGACTTTTGATCAAGAGGAATTCTTAATTTGGAAGTAGTTACTGTTTATCAGTCTTTTCTAGTTATTGGTTTTTTTTTTTTTTTTAAAGATTTTATTTATTTATTTGACAGACAGAAATCACAAGTAGGCAGAGAGGAAAGCAGAGAGAGAGAGGAGGAAGCAGGCTCCCTGCTGAGCAGAGAGCCCGATGTGGGACTCGATCCCAGGACCCTGAGATCATGACCTGAGCCGAAGGCAGCGGCTTAACCCACTGAGCCACCCAGGCGCCCTCTAGTTATTGGTTTTTATGTGCCGGTTAGAACATACCACCACTAAGATGATATCATAAGCAAAATCTGGAAATGATGCAAATGTCCATCAACAATTTACTAGATAAACAAATTATGGTATTTTTACACGAGTATTGCTAAGTAAAGTGAAGAAACCATGTACAAAAGAATCTATACTATGTAATTAATTCTATTTATAAGATATTGTAGAACAAAGAAAACCAATCTCTGCTTCTTACAATCAGAAGGGGAACAGAGCCTGAGATGAGAAAGGGCAGAAAGGAGGTTTCTGGGCTGATGGAAATGTTCTTTATCTTGACTGAAAGTAGTTGTTCCACAGATACGTGCATTTGTCAAAACTCCTCAAGCTACATTTAAAATCTGTGCATTTTATTGTATATCTCTATATTTGAAAAATATATATTTTTTTTATTTCCAGCATAACAGTATTCATTATTTTTGCACCACACCCCGTGCTCCATGCAATCCGTGCCCTCTATAATACCCACCACCTGGTACCCCAACCTCCCACCCCCCGTCCCTTCAAAACCCTCAGATTGTTTTTCAGAGTCCATAGTCTCTCATGGTTCACCTCCCCTTCCAATTTTTAAAAAGATTTATTTATTTATTTGAGAGAGAGAGCACAAGCAGGGTGGGGGACGGAGGGAGAGGGAGAAGCAGACTCCCCACTGAGTGGGGACCCCAGTGGGGGACTCAATCCCAGGACCCTGAGATCATGACCTAAGCCAAAGGCAGATGCCTCACTGACTGAGCCACCCAGGTGCCCTTAAAAATATTCTAAAGCAAAGCCTCCTCCTCCCCATCTATGGGAACATGCAGTAAGAGGCTCCGGAACTTGGAGTTAAGGCATAAAAGGAACAGGATGAGTGTGCATCAGACTCAGAGAAATAAGATAGTTGAGCAGCTCATCTAGCTTTTTAGAGCATGTGAATATCTTCCCTTGGCTACATAGAAAGGAAATGTACTCAGTAGGGAAAATGACTCATTACTGCTCAGTGGCTTATCGCCCAATGGCAAACACAGATCATTTTGAAGTTTCCAGATGCACTTGTGCGTAGGTCCTGCACTTTGTATCCAAGAAAGTAGGCTTGGGACTGAACAAACATTTGCCCAGCTGAGGATTTGACAAAAACAAATAAATAAATAAAACAAGCATCAAGCGCTACTTAGATGAGATAGACCTTCTGCAGCCACTTAGCAAACAGGTAGAGGCTAAATGAGTACCTTCATGTCTCAGGAGAAAGGTAAGCTACCCCTGAAGTAAAATACGATTAGGCAGGATTTCAGTGCTCCTTGCAGCATGACGGCTACACGGTTCTACAATTAGCCCTACATATGTCCAGCCTTAACTGCAAGCGAGAGCCCTGGTCACAGTTTCAATCCTTCTCCGGGGGTTAATGCACCGGCTTTCGGCAAGATTTGACATGACACAGAACAAGGTGCTGTGTTATTAACTACTCGAGAATTACAAATAGGTTTATGGTAGAACAGATCTGATTTGGAGACTGCGTAAAATAGAACGACGTGTTAACTCACATTAAAACCAGAATTAAGAAAATGTTGCCTTTGCCTAGATAGCCTTTGTCCTAAAATTTGAATTCATTGAATCCTCATTATTCCCGCTTTACCTTAAAGGCCCTGGCCCTTCTGTCTTCAATGAGTCTCCTAACTTCCTTAGTCAGTGAGATGCAAACACAGGCAAGAGGAAAGAGGTAAGACCAATGAGCTGACAGGCAGAGCTGGGGAAATTCTCAGGAGCTCTCTGCTGAGAGACAATAGTCAGACCTTCCTGGGGAGACCAGAGACAGAATAACAAGGCTGCATGATTCTGCTGCTCCAGTGCAAAAATGTTATCTGAAAGTCTTCCCAAGCCTACAGCTATTTTTCTTACTCTCACAGATGTCTAGCAGTGCTCTTGCAAGCCAATGTTCTTAGACACCCACAGAAGACAAGCCCCAAACAACTACCGTCTTTTCATAAGATGATTCTTTTCATAAGAGCTTTCACCACATGCCATAGACATGGGAGGCAAAATGACATAAAAACTATTCTTATAAAGAGCTCTTGTGAATCAACAGCATAATACAAATAGCCTGAAAAAACTAGGCCAAGAGCACAAACAGCAAATTTACAAAAGAAGAAATGCAAATCTCTAATTTACATTAAATAGACCCAGGTGTGTCACTAGTAAACATTTTAAAGCAAAAGAATGAGCTAGACTTCGCATCTCAGGTTGGTGAAGATTTGGAAGATATTCGTGGGTGTATGGTAAGACACTCTAATGTACTGTAAATGAAACTATAAATGCCATAACTTTTTAGGGAAGTGATTTGGCAATAAATACTAAATGACTCCAAATGTTCTTTGAATCAGTCATTATTTTTCCATGACACGGTCCAAAGGAAATAATCTCACACATAGGCAAAGATTATTTTTGCAGAGATGCTTATCACTGTTAGCAAAAATTGGAAATGACTAAAGGTCTAATCAAAGAACAGTGAGTAACCAAGATATGGCATGTTCTGGAACATTATAAACCCATTTTAAATAATAATTAAATTAAAAAAATAATTTTAAATAATGTTCATGGGCAGTATCAGAAACTATTCAAGGTGTAACATTACATGCAAAATAGGATAGATGGGCAAAGCTGTGACTAGACATTCCAGAGAAGAAGGTGCACCATTCTATCAAGAAGCATTGAAACACTGAGCAACCAGACAAATACAAATACAAATTAGAATGAGATACTGATTTGCAGGCATCAAAATAGCAAAAATTAGAAGAGTATATAATACAAAATGTCACTTAGCATATGGGAATATGGCAACTAGAGCAACAACGGAAAGCAATATGGTGGTACTGAGAGAAGTTTCCTGAAAACTTCAGGAAAACTTATCAGAAGGGACCTGATAATTCCTCTCCCTCCTGGACATATATCACAGAGACAGCCTTACACAGGTACCTACAGGAACATGGAAAAAACATTTGTCATGATATGGATTGTGGCAGCAAGAAGTTGGAATAATCCAACTGTTCAACACGGGGGAAGGAATGAGCAAAATGGGGTAAATGCACTCTATGAAATGACAAAAATTTAGATTATGTGTACTTCAATAAATCTGAAAAACAAAGGGTTGAATGAAAAAAGTAAAAACAGAATGAGATTTTAGTACACATGAATATTAAAGAACACATGTATGAAATGATACAGCATATTGTTCAAGACCAGGTGGATATATAGAAATCGGTAGGGAAGCATCTTTATCAGAAGGAATAATAAATATTATTATTCATAATTAATATGAATACTAAGACCTGGTATATGATTGGCCATTCCATTCTCTCTCTCTTGGTCATCAGACATTTATAGAATACCTACTAAGTGTCAATCATTAGTATGGGGAAGATTCAATTCTTGTCCTGGGGGAGCTCACAGTCTAGATGGGCCCACAGGTCCATGGAAGTGAAATAGTATGAAAAGTACTATAATCAGGTGAACACTGGAGCCACAGAGTGGCATCCGGTTGGGGGTTTCCATAAGGATTTCAAATGCCACCCCCTCCCCCTGCCAAGACGGAGGCCACCAAGCGGGAAGAGTACCAGAAAAACAGGGGCTGGGAAGATTTGAAACAGGGAGCTTGGGGGCAGAGGGAAACACCGCGCCAAAGCTTGACAGCGAGAGAAGAAGGCACAGTCCGGGCACTGTACAGCTCAAGGGGCTAGAGTTCACATCACACTGAGGGTGAACAGCTCTCTCAGGAGTTCACAAATATACAGAAGCAAAGGCTGCAAGGGGCAGGAGCAAGGGGGCCGCGGGAGAGCCTGTGCTTTGTAGATGCTCCGCACGCACCGGCTCCAACATGAGAGAGAACAGGAGGCTTCAGTTCGAAGAAGGAGGAAGGGGGAGCCGATCCGCCTGAGATGATGAGCATGGATCAAACCCAGAGAGCTTTCTGCCAACAAGGAGGGGCCTCGGGTCACTTCACAGCATCAGCGGTGCAGCACGTGGGATACCCAGCACATAGGGGTGCGGTCGTGGTCATTGCTGGGGTTGAGAGGGGACAGTGGAAATGGCTCTAGTTGGGATTATTGAAGTCGTTCGGTTGTGAGGTGGCTCAGGGTACCAACCAGCATGCAGCCCACTTGGAGCAGGAACAAAGGGCTCGGGCGGGCAAAGGGAGGGCTTCTGGGACTGTATCTAATTCTATGGGAGAATGAGGTAGGTGGACAAAAGGAGCATCTCTGCAAACACTGGGCTCCGGGGAAGGATGGTGACATGGACAGAATGACACAGGGAGCCCGAAGAAGAGCTTAGTTTCTGGCAGCCCCTACCAAGTCCCTGCCAGCAGTCCCAGCTGCTCTATCACTGCCCACATGACAGGGACTGTCCTGTGCTGCAAATAGCTTAAAAGACTCTAGATGCTTCTGCTCTCAGCATTTTAATAGAAAGTGAGAAATATCAAACCAAAGGAATGAATCTCTAATTATAGAATTGGTCATCTAGGCACAAAATAAGGATACCCAGGGAAGAAGAAATAAATCTCAAAATCCCTCCAAGCCTCAAATAAGGTAGAGGGAACATACCTACCAGAAAGACTGTAAGACAAAAGATGGAAAGTGAGAAGTGTGGCTGAGGAGGCAACACAGTACAGCTGCCGTGGAAACAGTTGGGCAGTTCCTCGAAAAGGCAAGTACGGAATTACCACATCAGCCAACGATTGCACTCCGAGGTGTATACGCCCAAAAGAGCTGCGATCAGGGACCCACAGATGCTTGCATGCACGCTCACTGCGGCACTTGTCACAAAAGTCAAAGAGGCTAGAAACAACTCAGGTCCATCAACAGATAAGTGCATAAGCAAAATGCGATGCAATATCACTCAGCCTTTGAAAGGGGTGAAGGGCTACAACATGGAGGGAACTTGAGAACATTAGGCTGAGTGAAATAAGCCAGGCACAAATGGACAAATATTGAGGGATCCCATTTGCCTAGCATTGGCAGATTGGTCATAGGTTAGCGGTCAGGGGGAGAGGCGAAGGGGAAGTTACTGGGGCTTGCTGCCTACAGAGTTTGGGAAGATGAAAACATGGTAGAAGTGACTAGTCGTGACGATTATACAGCACAGCGAACATAATTAACGCCACTAAATTGTACACTTAAGGATGGTTAAAAAAACAAACTTTGTGTCCTATATCTTTCACCATAATAAAAAACTTGTAAGTATGTAAACACGATATGTAGGGACAGGTATGGTAAAGGTAGGTCAGGGATTAATATAAATATTGTGGGGATTTTTTTTCTGGATTTTGTGATGTTTGAGGTAGATTTTTGCTTTCATATTTTGTCATTTGGTGTGATTTCTTATTTTGAGTAGATTTTCCTGCCGTAAAAACAAACAAACAAACAAAAAACTGAGTCAACAAATAGCTGATACAGCTGTTACCCAAACGAGACACTTGAGGAAGAGCTAACTAGCCATTAGAGCTGCCCCCATCTTTGTTAGCTCGACGGCATCCCTGGGGCATGCGCAGTAGTGTCCTCTGTTCACAGAGGAGGAAAGGGAGCTGGGGGCGGGGGGAATGGACGGGCTTGCAGCGAGCTCCTCGGGAGAAGGTCCCTCTGATTCTGTGGCCTGTGCTAGTGGATGAGGCTGCCTTCCATTTGAAAAGTGCTACTTTGGACTACAATGTGGTTGAAGAAAATAACCACGGTGCACATTCTGTAATTCCTTTCTATGCAAATGTATGCCAAGAAATATTATTTTCAGACGGAAAACAGTGAGCTCTCTGTTGCAAAGAAAAAGTGGCTATCTCGTTCTGGCTTAGCCACTGACAAGTCATGGAGCACTGGGAAAACCAGTTAGCTGCTTTGGGCCTCAGTGACAACATCTGCGGAAGCCAAGTCGATAATATTTATTGAGTGGCCACAGAGAGCAAGAACCCCAGTGAGGCTGTACAGGATAGGAAGGCGGTATCAATAGCTTTGCTCTCGGTGAACTCAGGATCCAGTTGAGAAGACAGGACCCAGCTGAGCAGAACTGAGAGGCCCATGAAAGACAGCAGAAGCCAGAGGACAGAACCATCAATTCTGTCTGGGGAAGCAACGCTTGATGAAGTGTGAGAAGGAAACTGATAGGTGTGTAACTGAGTCACCAACATCTGTTTCTCGGGGACGGGAGGTGAGGGCTTGCAGGAGCAATCAGTGAAATGAGTATTTTTGGTTAGCTGGTTGGCTTAAAGCCCTGCTTTGCTCTCTTCCATTCTCGTAGTCTATGGTTAATGATCTCAAATGCCTGTGGGTGACTTCTAGGGGTTGGGAGAGGTGATGATCTAGTCTCCATCCTCTGCATGATACACAGCAGGGTGCATACACACACACACACACACACACACACACACACACACACACACAGAGAGAGAGAGAGAGAGAGAGAGAGAGAGACTCCAGAAAAGGTCATGCATTTGCTTTCAGTTCTCAGTGGTAGAATGCCCTGCACAGAGCTAGAGATTCTCATGCACTTATGTCTAATGCTTGTCCTGGCCCACAGTCTCCCCCCACCCTTGTGCCTCCATCAGCATGTGGACTTTAACTCCCTCCATCCTTGGAATCTTGATCTCCGCCATTATCTGGCTGGCCCTTCCTCAGTGTTTTTCCTCAGTCTCAGAAACCTTAGATGTATGTGTGAGTCATTGAGGTGGGTGTGAAGAACTTTGGGTCTAAGAGTGCAGGAAGCTAGAAGAGTTATTTTTAAAGATAGGGATTCAGAATGACAGCCTTTTTGTCTCTTCTTAATCTTTAATTACACCCTAAAGTTCTCATTATGTTAACTTTATTTGCCTGTTATTAACTCTTGATTTTTTTCAAACTTGACCACTCAAACAGCTATAGTTAAAAGACCATCTCATATCAGATACAAAGGAGGGAGATATATTTCTGGCAGAGAGAACAAAAGGTGCAAAGTCAGAGATGGGAATATATATCAAAGACACAGCAATAGTCGAGTCCATCGAGTGAGTAGGGTTCTAGAAGATAGTGGTAGAAGATGAGCTCTCAGAATTAAGCTGAGGACACTGTGAAAGTCTTGAGTGTTTCAGCTGGACATGGTGGACTTCATTCTGTAGCAAATGGGAGGCAACCATGGAAAGGTTCAGAAGACGTGATGATATGATTATGTCTTTGGTTACTTCTGATAGTTGTGTATAATGAATTAAAGGGGAAAGAATATAGAAATAGATTTTTTTCATTTATTCAACAAACACTTACAAGTTGCTGCAACGTTCCAGGTAGTATGTTAAATGCTGACACTAGACAGTGAACAAAATGAACAAAAACTCCTGTCCTCACAGAGCTTAAAGGCTATGGTTAAAGCAATGTGGGATCCCTGTGCCCTTCAATGGAGCAATGACAGTTGGATAGGTAGGAAACGAGAGTTAATATTTTGGAAGTTCAGTTAATAGGGTGTCCAAACTTGGGATCTGAGAGAAGTAGTAATACAGGTGACTACTTTTAACTGAGGTAACATACAGAGAAGAAATTTTTGTATAGCTTTCAGCAGAGTATGTTGTAGATAGACCATATTAAGCATGAATATTTTTTTGAAAGGTATTCCTGTGGTGGTGCCCAGAAGGTAGTTGGCAATGGGTCTGGAGTTTGGGGGCAGGTGAGAACTACTGAACTGAGAGACCTCAGAATATAGGTGATTACTACAGCCAGGAGCAGAGAGGGAGTCCTTCGAAAGGAAGAGAGGGGGTAAGAAGAAGAGAAAATGAAGCTCATAACTTTTTACTTTGGGCCAGAAAGACAAAAAATTAGTGAAAGACTGAGATAAAGCAACCAGAGAAATAAGAGGAGAGGTAGAAGATACTGATGTTTTGAAACTCAAAGAAGGCAAGTGGTGTAGAAGAGGTAAATATGAGAGGAAGCCCAAGATAACCTATGAGAAGGTCAAGCCCATATGGCAACTCCTTTAGAGCAGAAAGGTGCAGGGAGGGAAGCCTGATTTTATAAAAGGAGCGAAATAGAAGGGAGCTGAAGAAATGCCATAAGGCATTCTCCAACTCTATTATATTTCTTTACTTGAGTCTAGAGACATTAAAAATAGTAGTCTGGGTGTTCTGTGACTTCTTCTGTGACACTTACATGACAAAGTTCTTTCACTGTAATTTGTCCTGTGAATCCCAGAGACAAAATGTAGAGCATGCGAAAGAACCAGACTTCTTCCCAGGGCCAACAGAAAATGTCTGTTTTGAAAGAGGTCTTGTTCTCACTTCTCACAGAGCTGGGGGTGCCTTGGATTCCCTCTCCACTGTCCATAGAAAGGATTTCAGAACTGCAGTGACTGAGTGCTATCTGAACATCTTAGGAGATAACATGGACATGTTTCCCTATTTTTTTTTTTAATTTATTTGACAGAAAGAGATCACAAATAGTCAGAGTAGCAGGCAGAGAGAGGGGAAGCAGGCTCCCTCCTGAGCAGAGAGCCCAATGCGGGGCTCGATCCCAGGACCCTGAGATCATGACCTGAGCTGAAGGCAGAGGCTTAACCCACTGAGCCACCCAGGCGCCCCTCCCTATTTTGTAGCAGTACCAGGAAGTGGTTTCAGATGAAAGACAAAATTCCCATGAAGGTTTCTTTGTGGTCAGGAAGCCTAGAAGCTTTTTGACTGCAAAGTTCTTGAACATCTTAAAGAAAGCAGTGTCCCCTTGGACGTTCCAACACCATTATTTCTGAGGCATCATAAATCCGTAAATAATCTTTGGATCCAAATAAGTTGAGTGAAACTAAGCTGAAAGGTCTTAACTGGGCAAGGCCTGCAGGATATTTAAGGGATTAATAACTAAAACTTCTTCCAGTCCATGTGATGACACCACTTGATGTTGTCACAAGAACACCCAGTACCCCTCTTTATTTATTGGAGTTCAAATGCCTCTTCCTTCCTCCCATGGCTGTTTTCAGTGAATTTTGTGGCCAGCTCCCACTAACTTATTTGTTCAAGTCTGCCCCCTTCAGCTTTCCACAGAGGTTACAAAATTAAAAATTGTCAGTACCCATAACTGCCTGACCTTTTCAATTGGAAAAGTTCAGAGACTCGCCTGTGGGGGCTAAGAGGTAATTCTGCCAGGAGCAGCTGTGGCCTCAAAGAATCAATGTAAATATTTCAACAGGTAAATAATCAGTCAGAAGGCTTGGGCCAAAAAATGTGGAGCCAGACATAGAATGTCACAGGTGGAGTAAATTTAAAAGGAAAGCTACAGAAGTGACATTTCATAAGAATAAAACCTTGTCAGGAGAAGAGTTTGGAAGTAGAATAATGTAAGTTCCAATAAATGGCTACTCGTCAAGGGAACTCAAGAGAGCAAATGGAAGAATGTGTGAGGGCTTCCATTCATCCTGGATTAGCACTATAAATGCTACATCATCACAATGGCCAAATTTATTATTTAAAAACTATTCAAAAACATTTTTTTAGGCTTCAGGAGTTACTCTGGTGTTGTGTAGTACAGTAGAAAAGAAGCCAAGAAATCTTTAGTGAATGAGGGAGGAAAGATGAAAGTATGATTGCACGCACGGTCTGGAAATCTCCTGAAAGTCTTGTAATCAAGAGAAATGAACAAAATGGAACTTATTGTGTCTGAAATCTTCACCATGAAAGTTCCATAAAAATAGAGGGGGGTGAGCATTGAGAATACAGAAGTAAACCCATACATCCATGGTCAATTGATTTCTGACAAGGGTGCCAAGACCATTCAATGGAGGAAAAAAAAGAATAGTCTCTTCAACAAATTGTGTCAGGACAATGGAATACCCACATGCCAAAGAATTAAGTTGGACCCTTGCCTCACGTTATATATAAAGGTTAACTCAAAATGGAGTGACAACCTAAATAGAAGAGCTGAAACTATAAAACTCTTAGAAAAAAACATGGGGTAAATCTTCATGACCTGGGATTTGGCAACAGATTCTTAGCTGTGACACCAAAAGCATAAGAAACAAAGGGAAAAAAATAGATCAACTGTACTTCATCAAGATTAAAAACTTTTGCACATCACAGAATACTATCAAGTAGCTGAAAAGGCAACCTATGCAATGGGGAAAATATTTTCAAATCATATTTTTGATAAGGGTCTAGTATGTAGAATATATAAAGAACCATTACAACTCAACAATAAAAAGATAACTCAATTTTTAAAATGGGTCAAAGACTTCAATAAACATTTCTCCAAAAAAGCTACCTGAATGACCAACAAGCAAATAGAAAGATGCTCAACATAGTCATCACGGAAGTGAAAATCAAAACGACGGTGAGAGATCACTTGCCATTTGTTAGGATGGCTACAATAAAACAAAGCTAAAAAAGTCCAGAAAACAGTACGTATGGGTACAGTACAGCAAGGGTATGGAGACTTTGGGACCCTTGTACACTGCTTATGGGAATGTCAAATGGGGTAGCTACTTTGGAAAGCATTTTGGTGCCTCCACAAAAAGTAAGAGATAGAATTATTATATGACCCAGAAATGCTACTCTTATGCATGTACCCAAAAGAGCTGAAGAAAGGTATTCGAACAAATGCATGGACATGCGTGTTCATAGCAGCCTAAGTCACAATAACCAAAAGATAGAGCAACCTCCATGTCCATCTGTGGATGGATATATATACAGCAGTATATACCCATAATGCAATATTATTCAGCCATAAAAAGGAATGAGATACTGATATATGGCTCAACATGGAGGAACCTCAAGCACATTATACTGGGTGAAAGAAGTCAGGCATAAAAGTTATACATTGTATGATTCCGTTTACATGGCATGTTCAGAATAGGTAAATCCATAGATAAAAAGCAATTCAGTGGTTGCCTGGAGTCTGGGGAAGAAGAGACTGGGGATGAACTGTTTAATAAGCAAGAGGATTTCTTGTGGATGATAAAAATCTTTTGGAACTAGACAGCGGGTGGTTGCGCCGTATTGTGAAGGTACTCAATCCCCCTGGGCTGTTACTTTTAAAATGGTTAGTTTTATTCTACATGAATTTCACCTCATTTTTTTTTTTTCAGAAAAATGAGAAATGTAGGTCACAATTCTATACAGAATGACTTGGGTTTGCTCCTTTAGGAAGCATTCGAGCCTTGTAATGTAAGAAATATGTTTCCATAGAGCTCAGCCCAAGGACACATGTGAAGTAGCTTTGGAGACCTTTCCCTCCTCATTCTATTACACCAAGGCTGTGAGTGGGTTAAGAGGAAATTTCTTTCTCATTATGAAGCTCACTTGCTTTCTCTACCCTCCCCACACCCCAGAAGGGCCCCAAACCACCACCCTGGACTTTCAATTTCATCCCCCTCGTAAATATCATGCATGTTACGTGCCTTTAACTTGGGGCTCCGAGATGTGACACCAGCTAGTGACAGGCTTGTCAAGTAGACCAGTAAATTCTCAGCTCTATTATTGCACTTCTTCAAGGCAATTAATCAGACTCATTCTTAAGGCTCATCTTAAGGGTTACCTCCTCTGGGAAGCCTGCCCAGTGTCCTTAGGCAGAATTCCTCCTTCTCTGCTCGCTCGGCTTGTTCATGCTATTGGCCTCACTGCTCTAGTCCTGCCATAGCCCAGTGCCTAGCAGAGCACCGGATATATAAGGCACATCAATGCAATGTACTTAGATTGAAATACCTGTCGGGTAATATGTCTCAGACTCAGTATAAATGTACTTGTTTCTTACCAATCTATCCGTGTGTGTGTGTGTGTGTGTGTGTGTGTGTGTGTGTGTGTGTGTGTGATGTGGATTGGGCAGAATGTATTTGCTTCCACACCCTTTCACGCACCAGATAACCTCCTGTCAATGGCTATGGGTATATCAGTCTTGCTGCCACAGAATTTCTGCCCTTCAAAGAATAAATTTATCATTCAGAAACCAATTAATTTAACCTAATTCTGTCTTCAAAATAAATTGGGAGCTGCTTTATCTGAGCTTGGCTCTATGAGACGGAGCTGGAGAGGGGCTGGAGAAATGTGTTTGACAAACAGCCAGTCGCTGGTTGCTGGAGGACGGAGGGGGGTAAGGGGCAAGGGACGCCACCTGCCACTCTGCATCTGACCGTGATTCTGCCACCCCAGGCAGGCTACGGAGGACTTGAACACGGTCAGCCTCTGGGATGGGGGACAGGGGATCGAGAGTAGGGGGGATACAAGAAAGGAATTCAATCACTAAAGCAAAAATATCCTTTTCTCTCCAAATCCAGAGTCAACCCAATTACTTCCATTTTCTCATTATAGAAACTCTGAACAATGTCAGATTGTTCTGAAAGTGAATTTAGAACCTTGGATGGAATGTGGCTGGTGGCGGCGGTCAGGGAAGAAGACGCAGAAGGCAGGGAAATGCTGCTGCGTTGTTAGAGTGTGTGTTCCGGGCATCCAGACATAGTCCCACGCACAGTAGAGGGAGAGCCAATTTCTTTAAATTAAATGCAAGGTTTAATATACATTTGACCCTTGCACGGCATGGGTTTGAACAGCACAGGTACCCTTCTACATGGCTGTTTTTTGGTAAATCAAGGTAGTACTGTAAATGTATTTTCTTTTCCTTATGACTTTTCTTGATGATATTTTCTTTTCTCCAGCTTACTTTATGGTAAGAATACAGTATATAGGGGTGCCTGGGTGGCTCAGTGGGTTAAGCATCTGCCTTTGGCTCAGGTCATGATCCCCGGATCCTGGGTTCAAGCCTCCGAGTCAGGCTTCCTGCTCAGCGGGGAGTCTGCTTCTCCCTCTGCCCCTTTCCCTTGCTTGTGCTTCCCTGCGTTCGCTCTCTCTCAAATAAAAATAAATAAAATATTTTTTCAAAGAATAGAGCATACAGTACATATGATATACAAAATATGGGTTGATCCCGTTTATGTTATTGGTAGGGCTTTTAGTCAACAGCAGGCTATTAGTAGTTAAGTTTTGGGAGAGTGAAAACTTACGCTCAGAGTAGTGACTTCACAGAAAGGCAGTACCCAATCCCCAAGTTGTTCAAGGGTCAAATGTAACCCCATTTTACCAACATGGCTACTGCCGCCCATAGCATCCTTTGGTTCTAAGAACTTCCAAACACCCTACAGTGTATCCTTTCTGCTAACTCTCTGGTGAGAAGTCAATATATGCACATGTTTTGCCAGTATGTTCAGCAGCCACTTTCTCTTGAGGGCTTGGGTTGGGGCTCTCCAGCTCAGACCACTGGAAATCCTCTTACCTCATCTGCTTGGTTCTTCCTTGGAAAGCCTGGAGGGGAAAGGCAAAACAAAACACTTCTATCACATTTGTGATGTTGGTAAAGAAAGATAAGAAGAAGCTGGAATCCTGTATCCCTACCTGTCCCACAGTCCCTCACCCCAGAGGCAGGGCAGTGGGAGCTGCTGGGTTAAGTGGCTACGTTGTTACAACACAATTCTGAAAGAAGAGTAAAATCAACAGGAAGTCAGTCATTTCATTATCACCTGTAGTTGCAATAATAATGCACACAGAAGGTGGGGGTAGGGTGGGGATCAAACCACCTGCTTGAGGGCAGGACGGAGGTTAGCTCGTTCATGAACTGGTCATTGTAAAAATATTTTTGAATGTAGAAACAAACTATTTAGACGGAAAAAACAGCTTACCTCCTTTGTTCTTCCTCCTTTCTTTTTTTGTTTTGTCTTGTTTTAGGATTTTATGATTTAAGAGAGATAGAGAGAGAGCGAGAGCGAGCGAGCATCTACTAGAGAGAGCAGATACAAACTGGGGGAGAGGCAGAGGGAGAAGCGGACTCCCCACTGAGCACGGACCCTGACCCAGGGCTCCATCAGGACGTGGGTCCAAAGCAGAGGCTTAACCGACTGAGCCACCCATGAAACAACAGTCTGAGTGGCCACTGCTCGGGATTATGTTGACCAAGACATGCCAGTGCCTTTGAGAAGCTTGTTTAAATCAGAGAAAGAGCTGTTAATGACCTTCTCAAGGGCACGTGAATGCCAAGAGGCTGAGTCAAAGCTGAATCCGTGATGTTTTCAAATGGCCTCCTTCCCTAAGGGGGTTAGAGAAGCGAGAGCCCAGGAACCACAGAAATGCCAGGGTCAAGTCTCGAAATACCTTCCAATCTTGAACTACAAAAAGAAGTTTAAAATTCCCGATACTGTTTTTTTTTTTTTTCCCCTCCCCCTGAAAAATTTGTTCTGGGTATTGCTTCTCCACACTCAGGATACAGGTAGCTTCTGGAAGCTCACAATGGCTTCTCCCAGTCCCCCGCCACTTCCTACAGGGATTTTTTTTTCCCCCAGCACAATTCCATTTTGAAGTTTCTGCTTCAAAGTCAGGACAAACAGTGCCCTCCGCAGGTGCAGAAGCTGAGGCAGCTCCACAGCACCACCTCAAATGACTTTTAATTAAATGGAACTCAGTCAGTCGTGACTTAGGCATTGTGCTTCTGTTTTCCACATCTAAGGTTCTATTTATAAACCATTTAGTCATATGGGCTACTGGATTGGGAACCTAATTAGAGCTGTATTACAGTATGGTCGTCTCCAACATTTGCATCGCTTTCATAGGAGCGAGGCTAATTAATTGCTTGTGAAGGACCCATTGTACTTCCCCCACCAGGTTTGTTTGTGGATTCCATCTCCCAGTGAAGCGCTCCCTCTAAAAGCCCCAAACCACAAACTACTCCTTGGCTGCCTCTCTTTCCTTCCTGGTAGAGGTGGGAAGGGGCGGTAGCCCCGCCCAGAGCCTAAGGCCAGGGCGACTGCAGGTCCCAGGTTGCCACGGCGGGGACTGTGATAACCTTACAGCCTGCCGGAGGATCCGTATTGGAAGGTTGGGGCCCATTTCTCCTCTTGTCTTGGATGGAAGCCAGCATTTAAATAAAAGAAAGAAAGAATAAGAAAAAGAAATCAAATAGAAAATTCAACCACTGGAGTCAAGGGCAAGCGAAATTGATTTTAAAGGACTGGCTTCAAGCCACAGAAACAAAGAAAGTTGAGATGGAAACCCAGCTCCTGGTTGAAGAGCGGTCGCTGCTGAGGGAGAGGGACATAATGGGAAAGGGGACATAACTGCTTCATTTTTAGCATGCCTCCTGTGCCGAAAACTAAGACAGTGTCATGCTCCTTAGAATTAGAGAAAAACCGTCCTCAGAGCAGTTCTGTCTGCCTGAAATGTAAGCAAGAAGCACCACAATCAGGGCAAAAGGAGAGGGTGGTGGGAAGATAAGTGTAGCTTATCTCCTACAACTCCACTTTGTTCCTTATTACTTGATTTGTCTGAAATCATATAATTCGCAGCATGTAAATAAGATGTCCAAATTTAGACGTTATAACCCCACTTGTTTAATGGACTACAAACATCATCAGATTTATTATCTATAAGAGGCAACATTGCCTTGTGGTTAAGGTTGCTGGTTCCAAAGCCAGAATGCCTGAGTTCAAATATATGCTTTGCTGTCTATTAGCTGTGCGACTTCAGACAAGTTTCTTGACCTCTCTGTTTCATAACCTTGAAAACGGGGATCATAATAATAGTAAGTATCTAAGCTGTAGTACATATAATGAGTGACATATGTAAAATGTGGTGGGCAGCATTTGTACATAGAAAGTGGTAAAGTGTCTGCTATTTTTCTTATTAAATGTTAATATTTTCTGCTGCACCCCTTAGTTATCTATTTAATTTTCCTAAAAAATCATCAGTGCAAAATATCCAAGTGAAGAAACAATGAATTTTGACCTGAAATTATCCTGATATTATCCTGAAATTATCCTGAAATTATCCTGATATTATATATAAAAATTAATTCCACATTAATTATAGACATAAATAGCAAAGATTATACCATAAATCTTCTGGAGGAGAAAGAAAAAATCTCTTTAGGACTGTGGTTAAGGCAAAAATAAATTTTAAGCAGGACATAAAAAACACTAAAAAATTTACTTAAAATTATTTATGCTATGGAAATTAACAAGTACGCTAAATAATTTGACCCTTCAAGTCTTAACATTTGGTTATAATCTATTCACATCTAAATGAACCAAGCACATGTGCATGCATACACACATGTGCGTGTTTGTGTGTTGTTAGAATGTAAGTTCCTTGAAGACAAGGATACTTGACTGTAAGATTTGTTGCTCTCATCTCTGAGAGCAACAGTGGTCTGGTATGTAGTAGGCACTCAATAAATATTTGTCGACTGCATAGATGAATAAATGCCTTGTGTTTGATAAATTAAAGGAAAGTTAATTTAATACTGTATTTGTGGACCAGGAAAATGAAATGGGTTCCTTCCCAGGAGGTATAAATATTATGATTGATCTACTTTTATGTTTTCTCCAGCCAGTTTTTCTCAAGCAGGGTTCATAATTGGAAGGAGTGATGTATGAGTAACAGTCAACAGTGGGAACCAGTGAGCAAGGCCATGAAACAGAAAGGAAATTAATTTCTGGGCCCACCAAGATATCTCAGTTATCTATCACTTAACAGAATACATGCATTCCAGTAAAGATAACTCTAAAGCAATTTCTTTGGTAAAAGGAAATCTATTTTCCTATGAGAACTCTCAAAAGAAGTTGAATGGGTGTTTTCACAGGGAAAAGTCCTACAATAAATGAGAGTTACAAGAAAGTCTTTCCATGAGAAGAGGCACAAGATGGCGGTCAGCTTCCTGAGGGACTAGATGCAACGGTACCTAGGACAGCTCCTAGAATACGCTTTCAGTTGTTGTCGCTTCCACAGGTTTATTTATTTGCATAGGTTCCCCAATTTTAGCATTCTCTCTATCCAGTCAGGTAATAAATTTCTGTGAAATTCCACATTCCCTACGTTCTCTTTACGGTCAGGTATTTTCCACATATAATGAAGCTATGCTGTGATATGTATGTATGCGATAGCGAGAATCACCTGCTTCAGTAGTGACATCGCACTCAGTTTCAACATCCTTTAAGTCTGAAATCAAAGATTGTGTGAAACAGAATTTTAATGTGGCAAATTCAAAATTGGGTAATCAACATTAATTTTACTAATGGCTGTACACACGTAATTTGCACTCATGGCTTCCAAAGCAATTAAGTCAGTAAGTGGTACCACCACCACCACCACCACCACCACCATCATCATCATCTTCACCATTTACATCCAGACAGCCCCAAAGTAACCAAGTGCTGTGAGCCCAATAGTTAAGTGATGGTTATTGCCCGGATGGCCAAGAACTGGAACTGAGTTTGGCTCTCAGTTAGTCTCGCAGCCTGACCTGAAGCACTGGTCAGTGGGAGACCAGCTACTGGAGCTGCTGCTTCTGGCTCTGTCAGTGAAGAGCAATTCATCACCATGTTCCATGTTTCCGTCTGCAAAATGGGGCTCTACACCCACAGCCACTCACTCCAGTGAGAAATTCCACACTGCCCATCTTGAAAATTGGCTGTGGGGCAAGCAGAATTAGCAAGGCAGCAGGGAGGTAGGAAGGCCCTTGGGTTGCTGATTGGGAGCTGAGAGCTGGCTGGAAATAATTCTCTCTGATCTATTGCCTGGAGAACACCATGAGCCAGCTGGTCTGAGAAGATAAGACAATTGTTCTTCTCCAGGCTAGGTGGTGCCATTACCTATCAAGGAGTTGGGCTAGATGCTTAGCAAGCGGTGCTTTCACTGTGTGCCAAAGTCTGCTCCCGTTTCATCTGGATTTGAGAATTTAAAAAAAAAGGAAAAAAAAAAACCTCATATTTTAAACCATGTTTTAAAAAGTAGCTTGGAATAACTTTGGAAATAATAGTAGTTTTGCATACATACTAAATTGCCTCTCACTGCCTCCTCTGTCCATGTGTGTACCTTCTCTTGCCATCACTTTCTCTTGCTATCACTTTCTCTTGCTATCACATTCTGCCTCATTAGAAGCAGAGGCTCCACAATTCAGGAAAGAAGGGGAAATGATTGTTTTTTACCCTTGCAGGATGGCGGTATAAGAACAAAATTGAGTGTGGTGATGGTTAATTTTGTGTCTGCTTGGCTAGGCTATGGTGCCCAGCTCTTTGGTGTAAGACCAATTGAGGTGTTGCTGTGAAGGTATTTTTCTAGATTGATTAATATTTAAATTAATAGATATAATTCTGAAACGAATTCCAATGTGTTTTCCAACACCATTCCTTGACACCAACCAGGTATTGTACAGTTCAACTCAATTCTGACACCATCTACCTGGAGATAACATCAGATCCCACAGTTTAGGGGTTCAGTCTCAGAAGATGCTCCCCAACATTTTTAGATGCCAGTCATAAACCTAGTTGCTTCTGATGACCTGCTGGAGATGAGAGGTTCTGGTGACCCCCTCCTTTAATTCATTTGCCAAAGAAGCTCACAGAACTCAGGGAAATATTTTACTTACTAGATTGCCCATTCATTATAAAAGGACATAATTTAGGAATAGTCAGATGGAAGAGACACATAGGACTGAGTAAGGGGAAAGTGGGCAGAGCTTCTGTGCTCTCTCTGAGCACACTGTTTCTGAAGCTCCATTTGTTCACCAACCTTGAAGCTCACCGGACCTGTGTGTTCAGAAGTTTCAGCACACAGGCATGACTGATTAACTCGTTGACCATTGGCGATCAAACTCAATCTCCAATATCCCTCCCTCCCCCAGCAGTCAAGAAGTGGGACTGAAAGTTCTAACCCTCTAATCACATGAAAGCCCTCACCCTTTGTGGACCTAGGGGCATTCAAAGGTTGTGTCATTAACATAACAAAAGACATCATTATGCTTTCATCCTTTCAGAAAATTCCAAGAGTTTTAGGAGTTCTGCACCAGGAATGGTGAAAACCCAAACATAGACAAAGAAGAAATTCTAAGCTGCAACATAGAAACCCTGCCTGAGTTTCTAGCTTGCTGGACTGCAGATTTGGGGCTCAAGACTGCAACATCAGTTCTTACCTGTCTCCAGCTTGCCCACTTGCCCTACAAATGTTGGACTTGCTAACCAGACCCCCAATCCCATGAGCCAATTGCTCTCTCACTCTCACTTTCTCTTTCTATCTATATAGGCAGTGTTCCTTATTGGTTCTGTTTCTCTTGAGGATCCTTACTAATACAAGCATCTTACTCTTACGTTAAGGGGAGCTATACTGCTCCCCAGCAGGGGTGGTTTGAAGGGTTGCCAAAAGATGGCCCATCCTCAAACATCTCCCTCCTCTCTTTATTCCCCAGTCTGCCAGTCAGCTTGCAGATTTGTTCTGGAAAGTTACTAAGAGGGACAACATCACCTATAGAAGGCCATAGAAGTATACTTACTCATTAGGCTATTAGCTTGGCAAATTTTTGGGGGTGGGTGGGCCCTGGACCCTAAAGAAAGAGGCATAATATTGACTCCTGAAAACAGAGTTATATTGCAATGCCCATAGTCCTGAGGAGTAAGGGCAGATAAGGGCAGTTGAAGAGGATGAGACAGGAGCTGCAAGGGATACCTAGAAGGAAGTTGAAAAGACACAAGGACGATGGTTCATTACGTTGGACAATATTATGAATGATCAGTTTTGTAAGATCGGCAATGGCCATCTAGTCATGGGGAAGCAAATCCCGACTCAAGCAGCTCCCGTGTGCAGCAGGGCCCCGGAGTGAAGCCTCACACCCCAAGACCACTTCCAACCATCAACTGCTTACCTAAGAAGGGAGCTCAGATAACCCCATCCTGTTGGCAGCATGCAGGGACTTGGCTTTCTTAATATGGGAAGAGACTCTTCAGGGTCCTTCAGTTTTTAAGATCTCACTGCATTTCTCCTCCCCCACATGTCATCCCTGGAAACCTACACCCTGTAGGTGGGTTCCTTAGCAGCAAAACTTTTCCTCACTACCCAACCTTTAGTCTTTTATCATTCTTTTGCTCTTAAAAAAGCAATTGTCACTGAGGGTCGCCTGGGTAGCTCAGTTGGTTAAGCATCTGCTTTCAGCTCAGGTCATGATCTCAGGGTCCTGGGATTGAGCCCGGTGTGGGGCTCCCTGCTCCCTCAGATACACCTCCACGCTCACGCTCTCTCTCTCAAATAAATGAAAAAAAAAAATCTTAAAAAAAAAAAATACCAGTGATCCAGTTCCCATTCTCTTACCCTTACTTGTAGCCCTTAGAGTTAATATTGCTCCATTTTGCAAGCGAGACAACAGGCGAGGGGAGCTTGCCTTGATGTCAGTGGACAGATCGGGACTTAGCTTGGCTGACCCACAAAAGACTCCAGGGATGATAGACCAAGAAATGCCATGGCTGAGACTCCTTGGCCTAAGAGGGGATCCAAGGTAAGGCTCCAACCACTTGGAAAGCAAGAGGAAGGGATCTATTTAAAATGAAAGCCAAGGGGCTCTTTATTCTGTGAATTTAAATGCAGACATGACATGATAACCTAGGAATACTAGCTCACTGCTCATAATTAGACCCTGCAAGTCTTTACTCTTTGACAGATGCAAA
Source organism: Mustela erminea (assembly GCF_009829155.1). Lineage (NCBI taxonomy): Eukaryota > Metazoa > Chordata > Mammalia > Carnivora > Mustelidae > Mustela > Mustela erminea. Next base: position 13,691,126 of record NC_045628.1, read on the forward strand.
GAATTTCAAAATATAATTAAACCTCCCAATACCCCTGTGAGGAGGTGGTATCATATTCATTTTACAGATGGGTGAACTGAGGCCAACAGAAGACAAGTCTCTGGAAGTTAACTCTTGAATCCATGAGAAAACATTAAGGAAACCCTGTGGTTCTTGGCTCCACTGGGTTTCGGCTCCCACCAGCTCAGAGCAGTGGTCCAGAATTTTTAAGGGAGGAATTGAGATTAAATGGTGCCAGGAAAACTTTTTGCCCATATTTATCCATGCAAATGTGTAAACAGAGCAAAAGTCAGTTCAGATAAGTGTTTAGCCCCTCCAAGAGTTACAGTGGATTTGTCCAGGGTTTCCAAAAACTTGTGTGGTCAGAGGAGTCCCCTCAATGCTAATTTTTAATAATACAGGTCTTCTGGATTCTCCTTCTGAAGATTCTGATTCAGAAGGTCTGGGATAGATCCTAGGTATCTGCATTTTTTACAAGTTTCTAGGTGATTTTTTATAAGTAGGCAAGTTTGGGAAACACTGGATTAGTGTTTCTCTAAGTATTTCTGAAGCCTACTGCTGTTTTATCCCATCAGATATACACAGGGTATAAAAAACAGCCTCGCAAGTCCATTTCTTCCCCATACTCACTGTCATGGAGGATGCAACAAATGTCTGTTGCATACCTGCTCTGCCAAAAGCCTTAGCTCTTGGGTTGGGTGCCACAACAGTAAGGTGTAGAAGCCAAAACAGACAGACAGCTGGATAGTAACTGTAATAGCATGAGATAGGGATATGATAGAGGTCTGCACAAAGCATTCTTTTTTTTTTTTTTAATTTTATTTATTTATTTGACAGAGAGATCACAAGTCGGCGGAGAGTCAGGCAGAGAGAGAGAGAGAGAGAAGCAGGCTCCCGCTGAGCAAAGAGCCCGATGCGGGGCTCAATCCCAGGACACTGAGATCATGACCTGAGCCGAAGGCAGCGGCTTAATCCACTGAGCCACCCAGGCGCCCCTGCACAAAGCATTCTGATGGGGAGACAAAGGAGCAAGTAAATAGAGTTGACAGGAAGAGAGGGGAAATGTACAGCAAGGGAAGACCTGTGAGCTGGGTTTTGAAGGATGAATAGGAGTTTGTCCATTGGGAGTCCATTATAGAAAAAACTAATAATGTAAGCAAGGGAATATATGTATACATGTACGTGGACACATATTTTAATCATTGACTCTTTGGAGGCAGGGCAGTAATACAGCATAAATCTGTGACAAGGTGTGGTAAGAGCTGATTGCTAAGGGTTTCTTTTGATTCCCTTGTAGGTCTTGCTCATTCATCCAACAAATATGTATCAAGTGCCAGGCAGTGTCTGAAGTTCTGGTGATTTACCAGTTACAAAACAAATTTTTCAAAAATGCTTTTCCTTGTGAGTTTACATTCAAGCAGAGGGTAAAAAAATCAACCGACAAATGGAATATGTGGAATGACAGATGCAATAAATGTACCAAGGAGAGACATAAGATTGAGAAGAAGAATAGGGAAGCTTCTGGCTGGACAAGTCTTGCTCAAAAGGTGACACTTGATCCCTGCCCCGAAGAAGGCAAGGGTGGGAGCCAAATGAGGGGAATGTTCCAGTTAGAGGGGAAAGCAAATAGAAAGGCCTTGAGCATGGACATTGCCTGGGGCCTCTGAGGGACAGAGAAGAGGCCATGATGGCAGGAGGGAGATGGGAAAGAGTATAGGAGAGGAGGTGAATAAGGTGACAGAGTGGGCAGTTAGTTAGATTTTCATGGGTTGCTTGGAGGACAGCAAAGATGGATTCAGGGTCAGCTATCAGGAAAGTCAGAGGTCTATCCTTGCAGCTCTCCCAAAACAAAGCACCAAGGAGTGGGATCAAACCAGACAGAGCCAAGACAATGAAGGCTGGAGACCCTGACCAAGTAAGGGAGAAAAGACATGAAACCCTGCTCTCAAAAAATCCCCTCCCCACGTAATAAACATTCCACTCACTGGCTAACAACTGTCAATAAAAGATAGAGACCCAACCCCCAGGTGCAACTCTCCCTTGAGGTCAACCATTCTCAAGTCTCAAGAGTGTACTCACTTAAATAAACTTTCCCACTTGTACCGCTCAACAGTTGTATCTGGTCTATCCTTGAATTCATTATTACTATGAGACCCAGAGCCTCCAGTGACATCTTGGGGATGGGTTGAATGGAGGTCTCAGGGCTGAGGATCTCCCCAGTCCACCCAACAACAACAGTTGGCAGAGAGAAGGGGGACCTGATAGTGAAGGGCTGTCTAGGCTTTCTTAAGGTTTTTTGGCTTTTCTACTGAGTGAGAAGGAAAACCAATGGAGGGTTTTAAGTGGAGGTGTGATATGATCTGATTTTTCTTTAAAGATGTGTCACTCTAATTGCTAAGATGAACCAGCATGAAGGCACTGAGGGCAAACCAGACAGGAGACTACTGCAATGATCCAGACACGAGCTAATGGCAGCTCGGGTCTGGGTAGATGCAGTGGAAGTGGTATAAAATGGTAGAAGTCTTGATGTCTTTTGAATTGTTAGAAGGGTGGATATGGGGCATGAAGGAAAGAAGGAAACTAAGGATTTTGGTCTCATTCTAGAAATCATGTGCAAAGGCATTACCTGGTTTTCACCTGGAGGGTGGGTAGATGTCGAAAACAACAAACCAGGCAAGAGACAGGATTTTGACCAAGACTGGGTCTACGAGTTCCAAAGAAGGAATCATGGTGAGAGAAGTTTGGGAGGAAAAAGCTGCAGAATTTAGTGACAAACTCAAGGTGTTTTGTGTGATAAACTTACAATGGAGACACAGAGGAGCAGTCAGATTGATGGCAGGAGAGAGGATGACTTTGGCTCTGGCTCATGGGTCTGAAGATGTTGCTGATCTTTGGACGAACGATCATTAGACAAGAAGCAATTTAGCTCTTCCACTGGGGAAGGAGGACAGGCCAGAAAGTTGCGGAGACAGCTAGTGATTTTGGATACTAATGCTAATTATAAAGTAAGACTTCTAGATTTTGCCAAGGGTAATGATTTTTATAATACACAGTGCTCCTATCTCTACATTTAATCACCAGGAGGGCTTCGGAAATACTTAGAGATACAAACGGTCCAGCCAGATGAGCACAAATGTTGGGGTTGGGTCGAGGAGAGGAGTGTGGGCTGAGAGAGATCCCCAGCCTCCTCAAATCGGCCATCCTCTCCAAGCAGACTGCATTACCTGTGAGTTTTGTCTTTGCATACGTGCATGAGCACATTTATAAACTGTCTTTGCATTTTTAAAGCATGTATTGTGGATCCCCAGAAAAATCTCCGAGTGGGCCTTGAAATCTCTCACATGTCCACTGTGCCATCTCTTTGCTTTGGTCGCTGGCTGGACAGTGACTTGCTTCTAATGAACAGAAGATGGCCAGAGTGATGAGATGTCACTACTGACATTAAGGACTGAGACTTCATCTTGCCGACACTTCCCCGCCCCCACCTGCTCACTTTGATGAAGCCAACTGCCATTCTGGGAGCTGCCCTAAGGGGAAGGTTGTGTAGCGAGAAGCAGGGGTGGCCTCTAGCCGACAGCTCAGGAGAAGCTGAGCCCCAGAGACCACCAGTCTGTAAGCAATTGAAGCCTGCCTACCACTACTGAGGGAACTTGGAAACAGACCCTGCTTTGGTTGAGCTTTGGGATAACAACACCCCAGGGGAGCCCTTGAGAGCAGCCTTGTGAGGGACTGGGGGCAAGGGCACACAACTCAGCCATGCCTAGATTCCCAACCCACAGAAAATGTAAGGTAATAAACAGGTATTACGTCAAGCTGCTAAAATGTGGGATAATTTCTTAGGCAACCGATAACAAATACACTGATTAACACAGGATAACCGGGGATGGTTCTGGAGGAAAAGAAATGGAGGAGCTTGCATAATGAACCTGCATCGTTACCGAACACATGTCTCTGATGGGGAAGAAAAGCTAAAAAAGGAGGCCCCAGGAAGCCCTGGGGCAGAGAACAGTAGGACAAGTGTAGGAATAGACGAAGACCAACCAAATGAGAAAAGCAGAGGCTACTTATTCAGAGTCGGCCGGAGCAAGGGAGAGCTTGACCAGCAGTTGCGTTTGGCAGAGACTCAAAGACAAACCGAAGATGGGAGAGCTTCACAGAGGAAAGGGTGGGCTCCGGGGGTGCTCTGATCGGAGGCTGCTGGCCTAGGGAGGCGGGAGGCGGACTAACTAGAACCCGGGTCCTGTGTGATTGGTTAGGGGTGCACATGAGGCTTTCTCCGGTTGGCCCCCAGTTGGAAATGAGGACAAACATTAGGAAAGCTCGTGGTTATTTATCAAGTCCTGGCCATTAGGGCCACTTGTTACAGGAGTGATAGTCTGGCTACCTGGGTCGTTGATAAAGATAGCGGTCTGAATGGCCTTCTGGAAGGCTTAGCATAGATAATGAGCTGGTTGCTGCAGATCATGGGTCAGAGTCTCATTTTTGTGTATGGTCTGGCCACCATCGTCCAGTTGCATCCTCAGTCTCTCAGGAAAAAAGAGTAGCTGTGAAGAAAGCGAGGCTAGGAGATGCCCACAAAGGGATTTAGGACATCCCTAGTCACAGAGGGACAGTGTCAGGAGCCCCCGCTGCTTTTTCTCAGGTTCCCAGATAAATCCATAAATGAATACCACAGAGAAAGGCGTGGCTGTACCATGCTCCAGAAATCTGGACCTATGACAAGTCACTGGTGCAATTTACATTGCCTGTGATGATGTTTTAGCCACACCTGTTTCTCCCTTCATGAGGGTCTGAAAGCAGGTGTGCAATGCCGTTCCCACATTACACCTGCCGTCATAGAGCCCACTTTGTTCTGGACCCTGTGTTCTCTCCAACACTTAAGTGGACTCGTCCCGCTGTGGCTTCTTTTCCAGAACCAGTCCCGGCAGAGTCTTTACCTCCACCGTCCTGAGCTGCAGTGTAGCTTTCTTTAATGGACCCCGTTACTATGGTCTTTTTTCACAGTCAGACTTAAGGGAGGTTTTCTTTTTCCTTTTCTTTTTTTTTAAAATTTTTCTTTGCCTTTTCACCTGCTAACTGGAAAATTACCCTCCTCGTAGTAAATGCTATCTCATCCTGTTGCGAGAATAAGAAATTATCTTGTAACTTTGCTGGGCAAAGCTCTGCTGGGCAAAAATCCACATCAGATCAACACTCCCTCTTAGCAAGCCGTGACTTTCAGGAGAGGGACCAGTGTCTGGATAATAAGAGCAGGGCTTGTAATCTTCCCCTTGCTAATGAGGGTCGGGTCCTACCTGACTTGCAGGTCTTCTGAAAAGAGAGAGTTACAGCTTCTCCTGCTCTAATTAGCAATGGCTGATGGAGGGGGATGCCTGCACCTTTAAAGGTACCCACGCAAGTGGTTTGAACAAAGCAGAGAACAATTATTTGTAGGCCCAATGGCAAAGATGGTTAATTAAAATAGTGATGATGCCGATAAGAGGTGTGACAAACGGGGGTCCCTCTTTAATGAGAATGGTTGCATTCTCTGCTCCCTTCTCCCCTTGCTCATCAGGAAATAGCAGAGCGGAGTCCCCAGGAGACTCCTGCTCAATTAGACCCCGCAGGCAGTGGAAGCTGCCAAAGGCCCCGTGAAGAGAAAATTTAACCACCTAATTTGGGAGGGAAGGAGAGAGGCCACAGGCTTTAATGGAATATGCCGCCGGCACTTCCAGGACCACGGCTGACGGGATGCACCTCTTGGAACAGTTCTCAGAAAGGCAAGAGCGTGAGGGAAAGAGGAGACACGGGCTTTGTAGCCACTCGGGCCTGCACTGGGATCCGTTCTGGAGTCTGTTTTCCCACTGAAAACCGTAAAGGTAATGACAGTGACCTCACTGAGTGCGGTGTGAGGTTTTGTGTGTCTGTGTCAGGGGCAGAGAAAGAAAGAGAGAGCGAGCGAGCGTGTATGCTGGGTACACATAGAAATCGGCACCTTTCCTTCTTACGTCCTGGTGTCACAGCACACCTGTCCCGATGGACTTCACTCCTGTCGGCCATCTGGTTTGCAACCTGCCCCTTCTAGTTCACAGGATCCATTTCTAGTGGCCCACGCTTTGCCCTACCCCCTGTTACATCAAAGGTGTCCGAAAGACCGTTCTTGGGCATTTTGTGTTATTTCTTTCAGAGGCCAGCACCCTAAGAACAGTAGCCCTTCCTTCTTCTTTGCCAATTTCCCACCATGGATCCTCAACAGACCCCCAGTGGTCAGATGTGAGTCGGACATCAACCCCCTCCCCCGCTGGCCCCATCAAAGAGGAGTCTTTGGAAGGACCCAGAGAGCTAAAGAACCCTAAATCTGTCTCTTTCAGGTTTAAGGAGACCCTCATTGTGGCTAACCCTATCTTCGTAAAACAGAGGCACTTCGCTATCTCGATTTTGTTTTTTCCAATGACCCTGTGAGGTTGATAGTCCACACGGAGATTCACAAAGTAGTTTCGCTTGGCTAAAAAATCTTAAGTTTTGGGAAGAGGCAGAACTAAAGCCAAAATATCCTGAGGAAAAGCTGGGATACACTCTCTATTTTCTGGAAATAGCTCATATTGGACTCTAAAAATTTCAGTGACTTAAAGTAACAAAGGTTTCTTTCTCCCTTGTGCAGATTGTCCATCTCAGATCAGCTGGGGCTCTGCCCATCAAGTCACCCCTGTAATCATCTGTACCCTGAGGTCTAGGCCTATGGGACAGCTGCCCCTTGGAGAATTGCCAACTGCTGGGGCAGAGGAAAGGCAAGCATGTGAAGCATTTGCTTGATCCTAAAGCACTGGCCCAGAAGTGACCCATTTTGCTCCACTCCCATTTCACAGACCATGCCTCAGTTTACCAGGGCAGGGAAGCACAACCTTTGCCCAGTGAGGGGCACGCACATTGGCGAACAGTTACACCGTCTACCATTGACCCCCCCTGCTCCTTATCTTAGCTCCTCAATGCTCTTGGAACAAGCAGAGTCTGTTAGTGGGCTACTCACGGTGGCTAGTGATTGTTGATACAGATGGAGGATTGCGGACCCTCTTAAAAAAGAATGCTCTTTTTTTGAAAGCAGAGACAAAGATATCCATAGTAGTGCTTGCTTTGGAAGAGACAAGTTAGAAGGTGATGTTTGCGCTTGGCAATCAATAACATGTCCAAATCCTGAACTGAAAGTTAATATATCAGCAACTGCACGAGGAGAAGCTCTGCAGGCTGTGTTCCCACGTCTAGCCTCTTCCCACAGATACCGTTCCAGTCTCGCCGGGGCTCAGAGCCACATGTAAATGCCGACAGTCTCCTATAGCAAGGCATCAAAATATCCCACTCTTTTGTTTGTTTGCTCAAAAGGAGACAGAACCAAGTAACTCACTAGTGACAAGGGGTCGCACGTTCTCCCCTAGAACAGCAGAAATAGAACTTCGAAAGTGTTTGGAATTGTTACAGCGGAAGATGGTGAGGGGTCTCGAGTAAAGGACCTATTGACAGAGTTTGGCTGGGACTGGAGCTCTCTGGGGGCAGGCCATGGGACTTCTCTCTGTCCATCTGCATGTACACTGCATCTTAATCACTTAATACAGTTGTTGGCAAAAAAACAAAAAAATAAGAACCCAACGCTTCTCCTTCCAGCTTAGGTAACTTGTGCCCTACAAAAGAGACATCAGATATGCTGACTTACCTACTCAGACCTCACACTTGCTATACTTCTAGGAGGATTTGAGGAAGGATCTGCTTTAAACTTGACCTGAAATGGGACAATTGAAACTGAAGCCAGAGCAGAGACCCTAGAGTGAGTAGATGTTTCCACACTCCTGAAAACAGCTGATGGTGTGCTCAGCTGTGACTTGCTTCTGTAGTTTCCAGGAGCCAAGGCAAAACAGGGCCACACTGGCCTCTTAGGAGGGTCATGCAGCTGGTGCCATGTCCAGGGGCAGCCTCTCCTGCTTGAATGGGACTACCTGTCCCCACCTGAGTCTCAAGAAAGGCTGACTTATTACTATGATAGTTGTGCCACCGATCCATCACACCAGCCTACTGACCAATAGCAGTGTAGGTGTCCTCTCTCCCTACTGCCTTTCCTATCTCTCATGGGCAGAAAAGCAGTCCGAGCCATCTCTGTCTTCAGATATTATCAGAGAAAACCTTGAGGCATGACCTGATTTAGGGATCTGTGGTCAATTACATTTATCTAATATTTATATATTGACTACATAATCAGATCCTAGAAATACAGAGATGATGAAGACAGAGCATCTGGCATGAACACTGTTTGGCAAAACCACCCTGGGACCTATGCAATGGGGACCCCTTTGCTTAGAGGACCCACTTTGGGCCTCTGATGGTCATGCCCTACCCCGTAAAGAAGGATTCTGCAGAGCCAGGAAGGATGTGTACAAATGAAGCCTGTGACCCTCTCTCCTTCTACTCAATGTTCCAGGTGCCCAGCACCCCAGAATTTCCTGCCCAAACCACCCACAATAGCATAAGCCTATGCCCCAGGTCCAACCTGGCCTGGTAGGAGTCCATCCAAGAGCGTGAGTGATCGAAGAGAGTTGCCCTTAGCTAGGACTTTTGGCCTGATGTCTCTATTGACTTGCCACAATCCTCTTCACAGTGTGGGTTGGAACAGAAGTGGGAGATGGAGCAGGAGGGTTAGCAGGCCAGGGCCTCTATTGAAATGTTGCCTCTAGTCCTGAAAATGGGGGGATGGCCTCAGGATTGGACATTCTGGGAGGTAGTAATAGAGCTAGGTTGGAGATGGGCAGATCCTAAGTCTAGAATGGGTTTCTTTTGGCTGGTAAGGGGTTAATCAGCCACTGTTACCTATTTCTGATCGTTTACGGGAAGATTTGATCATGAAAGGCCAATGAAAGTGCTCAAGAGTCTGATTCTTCTTGTCTATCTGAATTACCATCTCAGGAGGTAAAGCAAACCAATTTACCTTGAAACTTTCATCAAAGAAATCTGTAGACAGTCCAGGAACTACTTGCTAACAAGATAGTGAGTCCTAAAGCAGGAAAATAAACTAAAAAGCCAAACTCAAACTAAAAGGTATTGCTTCATGATAAACTCCCACTTATTTTGGCAAAAGAATCCAAAGATAGCAGTATCTTGGGAAATACAAATAGTCTGGTTATCCAGATGTTAAGTTAGGATTATCTGTCTTCACAGATTTAAATTATTATAATTTTCAATGTAATATAATAATTATATTTATTATAAAATATTAAACGTATACTACATATAATTATATTCCTTCTTCTTTGTTACCAGCTTCAGCAATTTGGCAGATTGCCTTTACTATTTTTTTTAAGTTGCTAATATGTACTTAAGATCTATCCTCCAAAGACTGGCTAAGCAGTAGAAGTAGGACAAGATGTCCCCAGTGGTCCCTTTCTTATTATGACTGAAGATAGGTGCACAGGAACTTCTCCTTGGGGAGACTCAGAAACGTGCTTTCCTGTGACTAACTCATGGTTTATTTGTTGTGATAGTGTCTCAATCTTCTCAACTATTGTCATTCTAGATTATAGAGCTCACCAAAGAATTCTGTGTTGGGGATAGCATAATAGTTGTCTACTCACACAAAATGGTTATCTTGCTTTTTAAGTCCCTGCACCTGAAGAATGTGTGGGTTTCTACTGTCCTTTAACTTCTTCCCTTATCTTCTCAATCAACTCCATCTTTACTCACCCAATAATCCCCTTAAGGTATTTTTCCCTCTAAACCATTTGGTAGAGTTCTCCAGAAATTCTGCATAACTAGAGGAGAAGAAAGATTTAGTAAAGAACAAGATGACATGGGAGAGTGTGGGGAGAGTGGGGGAGGGTAAGTTTTGCAGGTCTTCAATGTCATGCTACAGTGTTTCCTTGATCTTAAGGTCGATGGATCACCATTGGGAAGGTTGAACAGGGAAGAGATATGACAGCTCTTTGAAAAAGTAGAGTCAGGCTGAGACAAAAGGGTTTGGAGGCTGGGAGAATAATTATTTCATAGTTGAACATGGGCTTTGGATTGAAAAAAAGCTGACTCAAATCCTACTTCCAATATTTCTTGGTTATGTATCCATTCAGTGGTTATTATTCACTTTCTCTGATGACTCAATTTCCTTTTTTTTTTTTTTTTAGGAACTTTAAAAAAAAATTTCTTTATTTGACAGAAAGAGAGATCACAAGTAGGCAGAGAGGTAGGCGGGGATGGGGGGAAGCAGGCTCCCTGCTGAGCAGAGAGCCCAGTGCGGGATTCGATCCCAGGACCCTGAGATCATGACCTGAGCCGAAGGCAGAGGCTTAACCCACTGAGCCACCCAGGTGCCCCGACTCAATTTCTTAATTAGAGAAAAAGTTGTAAGGTCTTAGAGTGTTGCTGTGAAGGTTAAAATAGGTGTGGGAAGCTCCTGTTGGCAGATTGGATGAGACAGAGGAAGGCCTAAAGCAGGACTGTGGCTGTGGAAATGGAGAACAGGGGAAGGAGGCTGGAGACATGATTGGCAGGAATGGTTAGAGGAATTGAGGGTGAGTCGGCTTTCTACCTTGAGTGATCCCATAAGCTGCTCAGCTTAAGACTGAGTGGGGGGTAAGGCAGTACAGAAGGAAGCTCAGATTATTTCAGATGGAAAAGGAGCAGATGAGTTTCATTCCATATAATTTGAATTGAGGGTGAGTGGAAAACATTTAGGTGTAGGTGGTCATTAGTTCACTAAAGATAGGGATCCAGAGAGCACTATCTATTTGGGACTCATCAGAACATGGGCCAATGTGGCCATTACAGGATTTGCTTATCTTGCCCAAGAGGACAAGTCAGATTCACTCTCTCATTAATTCTTTCATCTAACTCACTCATCAACTATAAACTTTTTACTATGTCCCAGGGTCATTGTTATTAAACAATGGTGAATAGGCAGAAGTTGTCCCTGATCCTCTAGAGCTTATGTCTAGGACTTAGGCTCAAAGGGGGCCAAGGATGCCCCTGCCCTTCAATCGTGGGCAGCCAGAAGCCCAGCCCTGTGTGTGGGCTGGATGCCAGGGTGCTGAGCCAGGCATAGGATGAGACAGAGCTGGTCTGTGGTCGTAAGTCAGAGCACAAGAGGAGGGAAGACTGTCTGGGCTGACAGCATCTGAGAACAGAGCAAACGTTGATCTGGAATAAACTGTGTACAACACAGGCCAAGAAAGGTGGCCTGTGCAGGTCTAGATGGCCGAAAGTGAAGACACTTCCCGAGGTACAGCTGGGAGCAAGGGTAATGTGTTTTCTAGGACACCTGTCACTTGGTCTGTGAGTGCTAAAGAGATTGCTGAAAACATCAGATGGACCCTATTCTTTAAGCTTTAGCATCTAGCGTCATGTCTTCCTTTTAGAAAGCTTAGTGAATATTTCTTAAAATAGAAAGACAAAGGAACAATAAAAAAGGAGGGAAAGAGACATTGAAAAGAGTTAAATTGTCATCAGTCTTTAGATTTGGAAGGTGGTAAAGATATTATAGAATATTTACTGACCTTCAACCCAATCATAGAAATTATTAAGAGGGACAAAAGTTGCTAATCTGAGTTTTGGGGCTGCTAAAAATTCATGAAAGCTTGCTCCAATAACTTTGATTAAAACTGGTAATTGTTAATACCAAGATGTGCAACGTCATAGTCTGATGCTGAATGTCTCATGCGCCTTTTCTAAACTTCAGAATCTTATCTAGGGATGGCTTTCTCTCCTAGAGAGCAAAGAAAATGATGACATGAGAAGGGGTTTGTTCAGCCACGATGGAGCTTACTACCCGGGCTGCTGGTCTACCTTCCACATGGAGCGCAGCAACAGGCGTGACAGCAGGATTATTGGCTGTGACTTGCAGCTGCACACGGGAATACTAACCGTCAGCAGTGACTTCTTACAACGGTAATATACATGCCTCTGTTTAAAACTTAACTGGCAGACTTCCTGGCAGAGCTCCTGGGAGTGATGCCCTGATTTGCAAAGACTTAATGACTTCTTGTCATCCAACACCTGTAGGTAGAGAGACAGGAGGGGAGGGCATGAGCACCTGGCTTGTGCCCCAGATAAAGTGAGCCACGTGGAGTTACGTAGGCTCTACCTCTTCAGAAAAGAATTCTTTATGTTATCTTCATTCAATAACCGCTACCTTGATAATAGAATTGCCAGTGTTTTCATTCAGAGACATTTTAAATTATGTTCTTAAATTAAAAACAAAAACAAAAACAAAACAAAACAAAAACCTTGTTACCTACTATAGAAGGTCATTTTAAATCCCCCTTTTATGTATATTAGGATGGGTTTAGTCATAAATTAAACTTGAGGACAATTGCATTTCTAGAGTCCTGATAAAAATTTTCACTCCTTTGGAACACAACCCAGATCCTTGCCAATGTGACTGGGGTCATGTCGGATCCTGTGAGAAAACTCCAAGAGATGGAGAGCAAAAGTCTTCCTGGGCCAGCGCCCAGAATAGAAGTGGGAGGATCCCCGGAGTGCTTTCATGTCCTCCTTCAGGATAGATGGAGCCGATCAGTGTGGACAATCCTTAACTCGCTCTTGAGAAGAAGTGAGTTGGGGGAAATCGGAGGGAGAGATGAACCATGAGACTGTGAACTCTGAGAAACAACCTGAGGGTTTTGAAGGGGCGGGGGGTGGGACGTTGGGGGAGTCAGGTGGTGGGTATTATGGAGGCCATGTGTTGCATGGAGCACTGGGTGTGATGCATAAACAATGAATTCTGGAACACTGAAAATAAATTAAAATAAAAAAAAATAAAGCTAAGAGGTAATTGTTGTTCACTTGTTGCATTCAATTGCTTGTGCGTAGCCCACATCCCACATGTAGCGCGCGTCCTGCACGTAGCTCACATGTCACACGCAGTTCACATCCTGTTTGTAACCGGATCTGTGTAAAGTATAAAAAAAGAAGTGATTGTAAGAAATAAAGTCGTCCGTGGATGGAACTAGAGGGTATTATGCTTAGAGAAATAAGTCAATCGGAGAAAAACAACTATCATATGATCTCCCTGAGAAGAGGAAGTGGAGATGCAACGTGGGGCATCTGGCGGGCAGGAGAAGAATAAATGAAACACGATGGGATCGGGAGGGAGACAAACCATAAAATACTCTTAATCTCGCAGGACAAACTGAGGTTGCTGGGGGGAGGAGGATCGGGAGAGGGTGATGGGGTTATGGACACTGGTGGGGGGGGTGTGCTGTGAAGTGTGTAAACCTGGTGATTCACAGAACTGTACCCCTGGGGCTAAAAATACATTATATGTTTATAAAAAAAATAAAAAATAAATTAAAAAAAGGAAAGAAAGTCATCTACTAATCATCAGCCAATGGTCCCCCCATCATTTCAGCTCCCATCACCTGGATCTCCAGCTCGTGAAGGTGACACACTCCTTTAATTTTTTTTTTTTTTCTCACCGAGCAAATATATTGCTCACAGGAACTGATGACATTCTGAAAGCTACCTGTCCCCGTGGCTTTCAAACACCAATCTGTGAGGTCCTAATGTCTTCTTCATCGTCATATCTTACTTCATAGGCAGCAACTGTTTAAATAATTTAAATGATCATGCAAGCCTCAGCAAGAAGTGTGAAGTCTTTGGTTTTGAAAGTAACTTAGTATTTTTCAGATTAGGATGGAACTAACACTTTGCCTAATTTTCACTCTCCCTTTCTGATAGAATTACAGTGCTAACTCTAATGACGATATGACAGCAGCAGTGTCAATATGAATCTAGCCTCCCAGATTATTTCTAATCCAGGGTTGTTACTTCAGGTATGAAAATAAACACTTGGAAGTAGGATGAGGGAAACCTGTAAGTGTTTGCATTTACATAAGTGTGAACATCTTCCAATTACGCAAGGAAAGCCAAGTAAATATGATTGCATTCTCACCACTGATTCCAAAGAAATCATACCTATCAAAACAAGAGAAAATAAAAGAGAAAGGAAGCATAAGTAGTAAAAATCATAAAGTAGCAGAAGACCATAATCTATAAATTATAATACTTTTCAAACTAAGACCATGGCTCAAACTATGTGAAGAAAAATTACACCATATGTTAATTGCAAATTACAGGAAGTTGAAAACATTAAAATGAAAACATTAAAATGTAGAATTACATTAAAGTGTAGAATTAAAATGTAGAATTGCAAAAAATATTATTAAATGATACAGAGGGGTCATTTTATATTGAAAGTGGTAATCTGATCAATAAAAAAATATAGAAGTCATAAATACTAAATAACAAATCATCAAACTATATAAGCTAAAAACTGTTAAGAAATGATACACAGATTTTTGTATGTATCCTGTCTTTGATTATATATATACACACACAGACACACATACATATATAGTGTAATGTGTATATCAATGTGTAATTGATAATGCAATACATTTTCTTTTCTGTATCCACGAAACTTTTACAAAAACTGATCACTTACAAAGCCCCAAAGTTGGGATGCCTGAGTGGCTCAGTGGGTTAAGCATCTGCCTTCAGCTCAGGTCATGATCTTATGGTCCTGGGATTGAGCCCTGCATCATTTCTCCCTCTCCCTCTCCCCCATAGCTGGTGCGCAGGCACGCGTGCTATCTCTCTCTCTGAAATGAACAAATAAACAAACAAATAATAAAATCTTTAAAAAAAAAAAAAAAGGCCCAAAGGAACCTCAGTAGAGTTTTGAAAGCAGAAACTATGCAGGCACATTTATCTGAGCACAACATGTTGATCACGGACAACAGGAAAAAATAAGTTTGTTTCAAAGTAAAGGGGCAGTTATAACCAACAATGACAAACTGAAATACACTTTTATAGAAAATTGAATAAAAGGATATACTCAATAAAAATGAAAAGTGAAACAGTATGAGTCAGATGGAATTGGTGGGATTTGAAATAAAAGATAAAAAATTAGATCAATGAAAAAAAATAAGTAAAAAAAGTTAAAATGAAAAATCCAAGCATAAATGTAAGATTAATACTTGAAAATTAAGAAATGGAACAATATGGGGCGCCTGGGTGGCTCAGTGGGTTAAGCCGCTGCCTTCGGCTCGGGTCATGATCTCAGGGTCCTGGGATCGAGCCCCGCATCGGGCTCTCTGCTCGGCAGGGAGCCTGCTTCCTCCTCTCTCCCTGCCTGCCTCTCTGCCTGCTTGTGATCTCTCTCTGTCAAATAAATAAATAAAATCTTTAAAAAAAAAAAAAAAAGAAATGGAACAATAAAGTAAAATAGAAGCATTCATAGGAAAAGAAAAATATTATTAAAGAGAATGACTACAACAGAGAGGTTTATGAAAGCACTGAGCAAACACAGAGGAGAAACCCCCAAGCAGAAAGGGAGTGAAAGTTTATTTGTGAAAATCTGCAGATTCAAAATAGAACGTGAAGAAGCAGCGAATAATGAAAAAGCCATGGAAATAGAGAAGCGAAGGAGATTTAAACACTGAAGAACAGACTTGTTTCTAGAAACTTGTCAGACTGAGCTAACACAGATTCCTCTTTCAACCATAAACAAGTAAAAATGTTGGACAAAATATGCCAGAATAACTTTTCAAAACAGCTTTAAGCTCCAAAGACAGGGCGGGAGCTAGAGCAGAGTCTTGGAGGCCAGGACGGGGGAAGGTCTCTGTGCCCTGGGAGCGGAGCGTGTGTGCAAAAAGTTGACTGGGAGCAACTGGCGGAGGGTTGGGGGGAACCTGAAGGGGGGACAGGGGCAGAAAGGAAACTGAGGCCGAGTTAGAGTGAAAACCTCAACGGACCCTACATCGCGCGTTGGAGCTGAGAAGTCCCCACTGAAAAGATGTGGCCTTAGCCTCTCCAGCCATGTCATTCGAGATAGCCTGGCCTGGATAGGTGGCATAACTTAGGGGGTGGCAGGTCCTCTAGAGAGACGCAGATGACCGCTGTCAGCCAGCAGCCACGCTCCCAGCATCCTGGGCAATGAGTGCTTCCATCCAGGGCCAGGGAGGTGGCTCTGCAGAGACACATGTATTTTTCTTTGAGTATATGAATAACTTTCATTTTTCTTTTTTCCACAATTCACTTAGCTGTGTGTATGCAATTTTGACAGTCTTGAATATTTTTTCTTTCTCAGTCGTTGGGGAGATCCAATCAGTGATCCAATCACGGTCCTCTTGCCCACTGGTATACAGAGACACGGAGATGCTGCTTAAGGACACATATATTCATTTTAGTGACAGTTACACCAGTGGGAACATTGAAAATGAAAAGAATGTCCCCAAAATATCAGAACAGTAGAATTACATGCAGTATTGAAATTATGTTTTCAAAGAATGAGCATTAAGAGGTTAAAATATGTGTTTGTAAAATATGTATTTACATATATAGATTGTAGGATTCTAATTCCCTAAAACATTTGTTATTTAAAATTTTACTCTAATTGTCAATACATTAAAACAATGAAATAGATCAAAATCATGTCAGGATTTGGCTCTTTTACGTATGCATTTCTTCTCACATGTTTTCAAAAGATTGAAGATCACACAATACTTTGTAATCATAAAAAACCTAACATTATATATAAAGACATAATTATTCTAAATTAGAGTCTACTAATTTTCACATTTATCTTTATATGAAAACTGATCTGTGAAAGGGAAACCTTACTATTTTGAGAGGAGATTTTCAACATTTTTGACATTTCTTTCAAGTTTTATCTTCACGGTGAGTGGGGGAAAGAAGTAAGTCTTCAGTGTTTCTGAGTTCTCTCAACTTATCCGCCCCCCAACCCTTAGAAGACAGAAGCCCACAAAAACGTCTGTGTGGGGGTGGGGACAGGGGTGGTGGGGGAGTGGGGGTGCACATGTGTTTATATTTCAGCTCTGTTGTCTTTGGGCCTCTCCTATGAGCTCTCCAATTGCTGTGGAGTCAAGGTGACTTTGCCTATGATTCCCATGAGCTAGAGGGACATGGTCAAATAACATTCTTCTAAGGCTTTAAATCTCACAAACCCATAAGTAAGGAAGGAATCCGCAAATCCCACTTCTAAAGAGTAAAAAGAAAATTTTAAAAGGCACCCACCACGCAAGGAATTTTTTTTTTTTTTTTTGAAGGAAAGGACTTTTTTCTACCAGAAACTAATTTTCTTTCTTTGCATTTGTTTTAGGAACTAGGTATTTAAAAATGGATGGGGACCAATCCTACGCTTTGAAATTGTGGAAAGACCTACGTTCATTGCCATTGTTATTTTATTTTTCTGCTTCCATTTTGTCCCCCTGTCCCCATGTTCCTCTCTGCCTCTTTTCCTTCTTTTTCTCTTTTTTTTCCTTTAGAGTCCATGCCAGACAGCTTTGCTTCGGTTCCGCTTTCGTCTCCTACCACTCCCTTCTTCTCCAGGCTGCCTTCCCATGTTTCACAGTGAATTTCAATGTGCTGGGGTGGGCGAGAAACAGGGAGGGCCATTAAAAACTACCGTTCTAGAAGCTTATGTGTTTGAGAGCCTGTGAAATCCTCCCTGGCCTCAGAGATTTTAAATTGTTTCAATCTATATTTTCTTTGTCTTTTATGCTTCTGAAGCTTCACATCCAATAGGCACATTTGTATCCAAAGCATGGATTTTTTTAGAGTTTGACAAAGCTGATCCCATGGATTCAATTTCCATAAATCCCTTAAAGTGTTTGACCAACTTTTCTCATTTTGCAAAAATGTCTAACAAAATCACAGGGGAAAACAATTGTTCTTGACATCACAACAGTTTAATATGTTAACTTATTCATTAAATTGTGCTTCACATCAATGGAGATCCTCAGTTCTACAAACTATCGTTTTTTAAATAGCAATAAGGGTTGATAATGTCACAATACAATCTCCTAGTACCCGGGTTCATACATATTATTGCACAGAAACAAAAGGAAATATCTCTTAGGTGAAATAATTTACTATCTAGTGAATAACTATGTTTACATCTAAAATGGGGCACCAGTAAAAGTCTAGATTTTTCTTTCCAACGGGTTTCATCTTTGATACATTAAATGAAAAATAATGCAAGTCCAGCCCAGAAAGTTCTTCCAGGGGCCAAACACACACACACACACACACACACACTCACACACACACACACGCACACGAAGGAAAGGAAAGGAAAGACCGCCACATGATTACAAAGATAAGAAATTAAAAACGTAAGAGGTTGGTAGAAGGCAAATAATGGCGGTAACTAAATCACACGAACTCTGCTTCCTTGGAATACGGTTTCCCCCGGCAAGAACTGAGGGTTTTCAGCACTGACATCCGGCCCTTTGATGAGTTCCCACAGAGCAACAGAACATGGAACGCGCAGAGTCTCTACTCCGTGCGTCAAAGGGTGACAGTTGCAGTCTGTTCCATAGACGACGTCGAACACAGGCTTAAGAAACATCTGTGCTTTGGCGTGCTCAGATCGGGAGTCCTGGTAGGATACCTCGAGTCCTTGCCTGGAAGTCCCGGGGCTTCTGTCTCGCAGAGGTTGCTGGTGTTCATGGCAAGGCCAGTCGTCTGCGAATCTCAGCACTTCTGCACGGAAGGTTGGTGCTGTCCATGTGCGGTGCGGATGGGCCCACGCGCGGTCCAGCCATGAGGCTACAGAACACCTGGGTCTCAGAACCCACCCACTGGCCCAGAAGGGCTCATTCAAAGTCTTAGGGAATTAGTTCGGATGTGTCCGGGTGGATGTGGTGAGAGCAGAGCAGGATAATGTCCCATCGAGAACGGAGGAGGAGGCTGAGGGAGGTGACTTGGAGAAGGAAACTCGGCGTGCTCCCCAGAGGTGCGGCGGCTGGCGGGTACCCTTGGACTCAGCCAGCCCTGGGACCCAGCCGGGAGACGTTCAGCTGCGGTTCTGATGACCAGAGGAGGCACACAAATTATGCGAAAGAAAAGCGTTGGAGACAGAGCTGTGATCAGACGAGGGTACCCTTTGTCCCAGTCCACGCCAGCTTTCCCTCGGATCCGACCCCGCCAACTCATTCAGCCTTTACTTCAGTCCCTAAAACGCTGCCAGCGCTCGGGTCCTGTTTCCTGAGCCGCATGCCCTTGGCAGCTCTTTGAAATGGCCAAAGAATGACGGTCCACATGTCCCCAGCCTGCTCTTGCTCTTGAGGACAGAAACCGTGTGTCGTTTCTCTATTTCTCAAGATTTCCGGGCACCTGTTAAATTCTTCATCTTTCCACCTTTGAAAGACCTGCTTCCCTTTTAAGAGCCCTGCTTTCCTCTCCAATTACCCCTACTCTCCCTAACTCCCACCCCTGCGTGATCCCATTATACAGGACTTTCTTCTCAGCTAGAGGCCATGGTGAGAGAGGAATCCGATAAACTCTGTGTGAAGATGTTAGCCTATGACAGCAACGGCTGCATTTCCTCTCTCCAGCAACAGGGCAGGCTGCAAAGGGACTCATTTAACACCAAATAAAACCTTTAAGAACCAAAGCAGTAAGTTGCTGATAAAATTCCAGAGACCTAGGGAAGAAGTAGGGAAGAAGAGAGTTTTTTTTTGGTTTTTTTTTTTTTTTTTTTTTTTGAGCAGGGTTCTACTGATCATCCCTTACCTCTCACTATTCAGGCTGTTCCTGATTCGAGATATTTCTGACACTGAGTTTCCCTAAGGAGCTGCGAGCACATTTCCTCAGCCTTCATCTTGACTCGGTTTTGGGATTGGCTGGGGTGAACAGTCAGCATGTGTTGTTTGAATGTCTGTGCTTTTCGGTTTCCCCTGAAACACTGCCAGTCTCTTGGACATTTCACTCCTAATGAGATGATCCCTCCCTGGCGGCCTTGAGCCAACTCTACCAATCTCCTTGGCATCTTCTAAGTCACTGCAGTTCTACAAGAAGGTAAGGAAAAACATAAGCCAATAAAGGCCGAGATTTCATATTCTTGCAATTCCCAGTCCTGATATGGATGTTGAGCAGCATAAAGTCATCGGGGAGGCTATAAAGTCAAGACTGGGGCTCTGAGCCATGCTCTTATTGATAAACTCGAATTGAGAAATCTTTTAAACTCTCTGAATCGCCACTGGAAACTACCAGATGGGATCATGAATAGACGCCCTACATATCTACCATATGAGAGAGTGTTGAAGATCCGATAGGATACTAAATGTACAAGTGTTTTGAAAGCATCAAGTGCTATACAAAGTTATGAATTTTAATCTTTGCAAAACGTATGATGAAATAGGTAAATGTGAAAAGCACTTGACATAGTTTTCAATTCCCTTTTGTGTCAGAGGTTGATAGTTTTACCAGTATTAATTTTCACATTGTTTCTTTAATAATAGAATCCTCCCTCCCTGTTTATCAAGGCACATGGCAACCAATAATAAAGACATGTCCTGGCCTCCTTTGCATTTACTTGTAGCTAATGACTAGGTTCTAGCCCATGAGATGTGAGTGGATGTGATATCTGCAACTTCGTTCCATGTCCACTCTGTCTGGAATACAAATGAAATGGCAGGAGCCTCAGCAGTCACTGTGGACCATGAGGATGGCATGCACATGTTAGTATGAATAAGCAACAGGAGGGGTAGAGTGGGGTTCTTTAATGTCACTCATCAGAGCTATCTAACCAGTTTGCCTTTCAAATAAGAGGACAACAGCTTTGATCTCATTGAAATCACTATTATTGTGAGTTTCTCTCTTAAAGCAGCCAAATGGGAATCCTATCCTATGGATTTAATTTTTTGTTTTGTTTTGTTTTTTTTCTTAAATGATCTATGCTTGCCTCTTTGCCAGGTCTCCCTCTGGTAGATTTTCTTCCCCATGTAAATACTATCTCTACTCAGACTTTTGAACAAGTCCTCATATTTCAAACCCTTGATTAAACTATGAAACAATTCCCTCCTTGAGATGATAAGAAATGCATAGCACACATGATATCGATAGCTGTTGCCCAATACTGATTGCTAATGTTATTAGTTATTAGAAGGAGTATCCAAAGAATTCTCAGGATAGACTTTCTCTGATTTCCAAGAGTAGGCTTCCAAAAAGTTAGAAGGAGACAGAAGAGAGAGTATGTACCTCAGTCCATGATGATAACTTAAACACACCCAGAAATATGTACACAAGGTCACCCCATCCCAATCTGGGGCTTCCCTTGTCAAGAAAAGGGAAGGAATGTCTATCTGGGAGTTGTAGGAGTCAGTAGGATGTGGAAGTCCCTGGGGAAAATTTTCTCCCTCCTCTTGGACTCTTAATACCAATGTATCTGGAATTGATTGGGTTTTGGATTGCAAAACTGCTGACTCCCCGTGGATCCCAAGGCCCAGCTGTCTTCTCTTGGCAACCCTTCTCTGAGTGTCACTCAGCACGTAGGTGCGCAGTCAATTTTGGAAGAACAAACTGTATCCCTACCTCTTCATTTCTATCAACATAGGACCCCAGGGATATAACAAGCGTGCTGCTTTAGAATGAAATGTTATGAGGGAGGAAGCCCCTGTCGGTCTTTTTAATTTGCTCAGCACTGGCCTTGGGCCAACACAAAGAGATGGTTTCTCCTGTGAACATCCTGATATCTGGTCTCAAGTGAAGCACCATACATCGTGCCTTCGGTGCAGGCCGAGGAAAGCCTTTTGATATAAATCCCGACATGCCTAAGGAACAGTGTGAAGTTAGCAGAGGCCGCCTCCAAGTCTCAGCGATGCATGAATTTCCTGCCAAAAAATTTAAAGTGACTTTAAAAGAAACAATCCACATGCTTTCTAACTTGTTTTGATTTTCCACATGACAAAACACTGGATTGTTATTATGTGTGCACGCACGTGTGTGTGTGTGTGTGTGTGTGTGTATGTGTGTGTGTGTCACAGCGGCAGGCTGAAGGATAATTTGCAGCTCTGCCATTCTAGGCAGAACATGAGATCTTAACATCGGAACGCAAAGAGAGAGCGAGAGGGCTGCTCATTAACTGTAGCTGTAAACCTCTTCCCTCTCAACCTCAGGAACAAATCGGCGGTAAGGGAGATGCGAATCTTCCGTGAGTCTAATTTCTACCAACTAACAAGCAATATTGACTCGGTCCCTTTAACATAGAGGTGTCAAAAAGTACAAGTGCCTATAAAATCATCAATCTCTCAGCTTGTTGGTGGGTCAGGGAGGTGGAGAGGGCGGACTCACCCAAGGCAGCATGGCTCCGGGTCCACTGCGAGTGCGGGACCGTCACAGTTGTGCTCTGCGCATGGGTTAGCGACAAATCCTTCTGGGCTCTAATGGCTGGCTTCTTGCACTATTGGCAGGAAGCTTTTGTCCCACATGGAAAACATGATGGAATCAAAAGAACTTGCGCTCTGCAGTTGGCCAGACTTAGCCTACCATCCACCAGGAAGCTGCCTCGTCTCTGTGGGGTTTACTTTTCTTATCTAGGTAATTAGGCCTAATAATATCTACCTTGTTGTGAATGGATTCAAGATATGAATAGGGCTCCCTCAATAAGTGACACAAGGGAGGTCCCCAATAATGCCTTCCCTCACATGACAGATGAAGCCAAGGGTCATGAAAGAAGAATCAAAGCCACTTCTCCAAATCTCTCTCTGATGGAGACCCCGGGTTCCTCTCTCTACAAGCAGGCATTCCATGAATGCCTGTGGGTTGATCGACTCTCCACCCCAGTGAGAGTATTCCAGAGGCTGCAATGTGGCTTATGCAAAGCTGGCTTAAACATCAAACATGCTAGATATCAATGAAATAGGCTTTTCAATCTGATTTAGGGCTTTCACTCATTTTGCCTTCAGCTCCTTGAAAGGACTGATCAGATCAATGTTTTGAAACTTTCTAGCCACTCTGATCCTACTACAGAATGCCAGGCGAGGCCTTTCTTTTCCCTTTTCCATACTTCTCCCCAGCGTACTTGACAGACTTTGTGTTCTTGTAGTGGTGACTGGGAAAAATGGAAAAGAAGAAGCAGTGGGTAATGAGCCCAATTTCCTGTCCTGCTTTATCCATTCCAGTCTGAGCTGCCAAATAGAGCCACAGCCGAACCACAGGCAAAGATCAGGTGGGGAAAAAAAAAAGTGATCAGGCTGGAGGTATGAAGGATCCTGGGAGGTAGCGTCTGTCTACGCTCCTGGGACAACTGGCCCATTGGGTTCTGCATCTCCTGGCCTGAATCAGTTATCATGTATTTAGTGACCTTGCATACCATTTGCATATGGGCCAGCTCAACTCCTAATCTTCGGGCAAGATTCTTTTAACAGAACATCAAACTTGGCAGTACCATGTCGAAGAGGATGACTGCTCTGAAGAGGTAAAACAGAAACATCCCTGAAAAAAACCTACAAGTTTTGTAGCCCATATGGAAGTGTGAGACATCATACAGTCATCCTCCTGCTTCCCCCGCCCCTTCATTTATTAGTTAATTCTTTTGAATGAAAAGAAGATCAGTAAAGTGTGATCTCCTTAGGTCTTAATTGATAAGCACATTTTCTCCTAACTACCCCAACCACTGTTCGTTTCTCAGGGGCCACGCACACCCATCCTGATTCCACTAGCTTTGCCCTAAAAGATGGGGGAGGAAGCCTGGCTCCCAGCTAAGATGCAAGGACTTTGTGGAGTGTGAGTCTTTAGTGATGATCAGTAGTAGGGTAACCTTGTTTAAAAACAATCACAACCACCAAACACTGCTACTTATGATTAAGCCACATTCAAACAGGGTTCAAGATGAGAGCCAACAGCCAAGGGAGGGTTGGCATAAAACCTCATCTAAGGGCTGAAAGGGACTTCTTTCTTTCTTCCTCTCTCTGGACAGGCCAATATTGCCATTACAGAGACAGTGTGAAACAGACCAGATTCAGCAGAACATCCAAGCCTATAATTTGGCTTTTCATGTGTGTCTCTGTGGGGTTCTCGTGATGCTGCAAAGGAGCTCTTCGAGAGTTTCCTTTCTGGTGCTTCTCTCCTTGACCTCCTAAGGATGTCTCTATTGGATGCATTCCTACCCTACTTGATATCAGGGATTGAAAAATATTGGAGGGCGGGGGGAGGAAGAAGACAACAGATCATCTCCAGCTGGATAAGGATGAAGACAAAGAGGAAGCAGGTGTCCAAATCAAGCCACATATAGCCAGATGTCCTCAGATGCCTACCATCCTCCAAGGTCACCAACGCCACAGAAGTTCAGTATGCCTGCTCATCCTCCCCCTCACGAGGAAGGAGAGGGCAGGGGGTCACCATCTCACCACCTGGCTGTTGTAGTCCTCAGTGACTGCCCCCTCTGTGTTCCCGTCCTCTTTGGGCCACCGGTGACCCCTATGCTCCCGATGCAGCCTGCGCTCCTCCCGCCTCCTCTGCCGGTCCCTCTGGTGCTCTAGCTGCTTGGTGTGATGGTAACGCTGCTGGAAGAGATCTTTCGCGTACTCATAAAGCTGCATGTCCAGGAAGTTGAGCTCCTCGATGCGCTGGCGGGCGCCCTCATTGATGTCCACATTGGAAGCCCGCGTGATGTTGAACTGCGTGAAGGGGGAGATAAACTTGAGGTTGAATGTCCTCTCAAAGAGAAACTGTGTCTTCCTCTGGAATTCCGTGAGCCCAAAGAAGGCCATGTTCTTCAGGTTGTTCTTTGCGCTCTGCAACAGGATGGTGTTTCTCTCGCTCTCATTCATGAAAGTCAAGTTGTAGCAGCCCACCAGGCTGAGGTCGGCTAGCATGCGCACCTGGCGGTTGTTGGCCAGGTTGTAGGAGCAGTCCATAAACTCCCGCAAGCTGACCCCAGACCAGTCGTCCCCGGGGTAGCAGGTGGGCAGCTCATCGGGGGTAGGGCTTCTCCCATCACACATGTGGAGGGAGGTTTTCCACGTGGCCCCTCTCTGGACGTGTTTCCACTCGCTCAGGTAGCGTGACACTGGGTCCCGTAACATGGTGATGTAATAGAAATTCCTGGAAGAAATGAGAAGGAAGAGCGTGAGTCTTAGACAACAACAGCTCTGGGATTCTGAACCTCCATAGTGTTTATATCAGCACTGAGTCAAGGGGCTCTTCTGCCACATGTTCATGTGAGAGTGGTTGCCTGGATTTGCACCTATCAGACTAATGTTCCCGTATGTGAGTATTTTTTTTTTTTTAAAGATTTTATTTATTTATTTATTTATTTGACAGACAGAGATCACAAGTAGGCAGAGAGGCAGGCAGAGAAAGAGGAGGAAGCAGGCTCCCTGCCGAGCAGAGAGCCCGATGCGGGGCTCGATCCCAGGACCCTGGGATCATGACCCGAGCCGAAAGCAGAGGCTTTAACCCATTGAGCCACCCAGGCGCCCCCCGTATGTGCGTATTTTCATAAACATGAGTGGATCGGGTTTTCAACACCATTTGTGGAGTTTCTCCTCCCTGCTCTGGTGTGGGGAGGGACGTGATGGGGACAATAGGTGACTCATTCATTCAGCACTTTCATTTATTCACTGATAAATTGCTGCTGGAAATAATACCTTATTATTTTTTTTTAAAGATTTTATTTATTTATTTGACAGAGATCACAAGTAGTCAGAGAGGCAGGCAGAGAGAGAGGAGGAAGCAGGCTCCCCACTGAGCAGAGAGCCCGATGCAGGGCTCGATCCCAGGACCCTGAGATCATGACCTGAGCCGAAGGCAGAGGCTTAAACCACTGAGCCACCCAGGTGCCCCCAAATAATACCTTATAATAAGAAAACACACCAAGGTTTTTGAAAGTTATTCCCCAACCGATATTTTATGTGTGGCAGATGTGGGACTATGTGATAGGGAAATAAATATGCAAGGAGATGGAGTGGTTTACCCAAGGGTGTGGGACTAAACAAGGTAAAGCTGGAAGCCAAAGGTCCTTAGTCTTTTCTGTTGACACTGCTATTCCGGATTATAAGGTAGGTAGGGTTGGGGGAAGATTTACCCTGTGTGGAGATCAGTATTTATTGAGGACCTACTATGTACTGGGAACTGTGATAGATACTTCATGATACTAACATAGATAATCCTCAGCACAATTTCATAAGATGGGCTTTATCATTACTTCTTCTTCTTTTTTTTTTTTTTTTAAATCTGAGAACATTGAGACTGAGAAAGGTGAAAATATAGCCCAAGATTCTAGAACAAATTAATACTTGAACTGCAAATGGAGTCTAGGTCCACTGATTTGCCTCTGTGCTTTCTGTGCACCAGAATGATATTTTAAAACCCAAAATATAATTAATGTGTATTGAATGCCTATTGTCAGGTACTGTGGTTATTATAATCGTAGGTCTTATCTAATGGCATCAAATGGAACCTTGAGAAGAAATATATATTTTTTTAAATGGTTAGCTTCAGGATGATCCAGTAAAGATCAGGGTGTTTCTGGCTACGAGTGTGAAGAAACAAGAAGAGAGTTGGAAAAGCTGACAAGTAAAGACGAACCCATAGCATTAGAGGAAAGTAACTACTGATTTAAAATGAAGGAAAGTCTTCTCATAATTTGAAAGCCTGTCTACGGAATGGGGTGCCCATCCCCCACCACTGGCACTAGGGGTGACCCTCAGAGGTCCCCTGAGCAGACAGATGATCCTGAAGAACTCTGAAAGGAACCCTGGGCTTCCCTTGGCCATGCTAAACTGGCTTAAGAAAAAAAAAATCAATACCCAGTTAAAAGCAATGACAAACATAAGGGTTTTAAGGGTGTAGTGCTTTTTTATGCTGCCTTTAAAAAAGGAATCAATGAACTATAATATTTAAAACTCTAAATTTACTATTTTCAGTTCTTTTGAAAGCCTAGCCAGACAGTTTTGAAATGTGCTAAGGGAACTACAGTATCTTAAGAAACGCCAGCTTCTCCTTAAATTAGAAAGAAGAACGTGCTGAAACTGCTACAGACAGGCCAGCCTGAGCCCTTGCTTTTGCCAATCATCATTTTACATTACTCTGTTGTCTTTTGCGGTGACAGAATGACAATTTCATCAGTGGGAGGAAATTTCCCAAAAGGTCAGTAGGGAAGGCAGAAAAGGACTGATACGGCTTCTGGGCTCCACGAGGAAATGTCGACGGGAAAGTTTTGTTTGGAGTGGCTATTATTGTAGTTGAATATTATATGACAGATCATTATTAATCCTGCTTTGGTCCTACGTCAGGACTTGTTCATGTTTCAATTTTACAAGCAGAGACTGATTTTTATTACACAAAGCAAGTGCCTAATAAATATAGAAACGCAATAATGATCATAGTGAGGTAGTTCAGGTGGGTTAAGGATGCCAAACAGATTAAGACAGAAGAATTTAAATCAGAGATATCTTTGCATGGAGTTGCAAATGGAAAATTTTATAATCTTCCTATAACTGGGCAAAACAGATAATACCAAAAAAAAAAAAAAAAAAGGATTTAAGGAAGAAAGATGATGATGGTCAACGGATAATTCTCAACCTCATTCGTGTGTCTCAGATTTAGGAATGATCCAGATTTTTAAGACAGTCATAAGAGCTGGAGGATTTTAGAGGCAAGAGCTACAGTGGTTTATGACAAAAAGGTTTATCTGGAACCTGTTTGTGGAATCTTAGTGGCTTTCGTCTCACTCGGAAAAATTGGCCATAAACTTCCTGAGGTCTTCGTGCCATTGGAAATTTACATGGTCTCAAGGCTGACTGAAACTGACTTGGCTTAAAATGGTATTGGTTTCAAATTTAACTTCATTCAACGTAATGATACATTTAACAATGACTAGTCAAATCATAGGATGATGTGTACATGAGTAAAATAAGTCCCAAATGTCTGCAAGGTCTACCAGCCAAATAGATAAGAGATCAATTTGTAAATAAAACTCTGACATCAAGACACAAAAAGGTACTGGTGGGACATTTATATTGATAAAGTACAAACTTGTCCCATCTCGTGGTTCCGGAGGCTCATTTAACATTTTGGTATTGCTTTGGTCAGATATATTCTCATGTATGTTTTGTTTATTTGTTTAAATTCTGTGAAGGAGTCAAAATAGAAAGTTAGACAAGTAGGAAAAATAAACCGACAGGGTTGAAGATAAAGCAAAAACACCTAAAACTGATCAATGGAATCATTTTTTCTCATTTCTATTTTTTTTCCTCTTTTTTCATTTGCTTCAGACAAAAAACTCCAAAGATCAGTATTGAAATGAAGACTACATCCAGGCCACACACCCAACGGTCATTGTCTACCAGCTTTATTCCAGTTTGATGAACCTCCAAAATGATGCAAACTCATTTTCTTCCGCTCCCCAAACGCCCAATTCCGTTTCTAGGGAGAAGCCTTAGAGGGTTCTGTACTACTTGAATTTGCAAATTTTTTTAAAGACATTACTTGCTCAACAGCACAGTGAAAGGTAAAACAAAGAACAGAGAAGGACAAGCAGCTTCCCAGCAAAGGAATTTGTTAATTCTGCAAACGTTAATTGAGCCTCCTGCTTGCCAATCCCCCGCTCAGGGGCAAGGCATCAGGGACTCAGAGTTTACTAACACATTGCCCTTGAGGGGATCACCAGCACCCAGGGATCTGGGTGCAGTGAAAGAAATGTTAACTACCACGTTAAGGGAATGTTCTACCAATCTCCTGGGACCCGAGCAGTCTCCAAGACAGATAGCTTCATTTGTCGGTGACAGCGCCCTATCCAGCAGGTGGGCTGTTTGCCACCTATTTCGCTGAGAGTTTGGGTGAATTCATTTAAGGGCATCTGTAAAGCAATTGCAGTGCTTTATGATTGTTCTTCTCGGGGTCCCGAGGTAATGACGGCAAATACCTGTGTACTTGGGAAGATTAGGGAACAGGGCACCTTGGTTAGTTCAATGATCATTTTAAGGGATAATGATCGTAGGGGACATCACGGCGTCCTCCAGTCCAGAGGCGCAGAACACACACTTTTTCACGGCAGCTTCAGCGTCTTGCTCTACTGTGAGGTAATCATATCGCGCGATTCTAAATGCAGCTGGGAGGCGTGACAACCTTCCCTCCATCTTTGCCTTGTTTTTTGCTCATTTGCATACTGCAGAAAACTTCCTGGTCCTTTCTGGCTCAACTCAAGCCTCCTATCCATCTTGCCTGACTTTTCCACTCTCCAGGGTTTTACCGCATCACTTGTTGCCTCTTTTAACTTGCATCTGAGCGGCTCCGTCACCTCTACCCTTGAACCTCCTCTTTGATAACTGGACTCATATCCCAGAACACTTCGCCCAAAGTGCAGTTCATGGCAGAAGTTCCACACCTGATGCTCCTTAAAAGAGATGATCAACATAGAAGATGAATGTATTTTAATGACTAAGGCTAATTTTGCCTTTGATAAATACACCTTTCTGTCCTTTCCTAAAACGGATCTGATCTTATTTTTGACTGTCTAAAATGTGTGAAAAGAGTAGAAAGAGACAGAATCTATGAATGTATCCATCATTTGACTGGGATGGTCCCCACCCAGAGGGAGACAGTCAACACAGACTTTGGATAAAAAGAAGAGTATTTCAAACAACGGATAATTAGGAGCGATGAGGTGGCTTTTTAAAAAATGTTAAGCTTACTAGTTTCTTTCCCACTGCTTTAAAAACCTGTATTTCACCAAGCAGTTTATTGTATAATTGCTCATTTCTTTAATTAGCAAGCCATTTAATTAACACATGCTTTTCGAGGGTTTGTTAGGTGTGAGGATCTACTCTAGCAAATGTGGAGAACGTTAAAAAAAGAATAAAATACCCTGAAGTCTTATGGGTGTGAGGATGATAGATTAGAAAAAGATACTGCGTAGGGGGCTATGGAGGTAAAGAGTGGACAAGGAATATTGGAGAGAAGAGTTAGAACGTACGGAGAGCAGAGTGGTCTACTTAGACCAGGAAGCTCACGTTGTGCATTTCACAAAATGTTTGCTTAATAAATGGTCGGTAGGAGGGCAAAAGCGAGAAGAGCTTGCTGAGCCCAAGTAATCATGGGTTCTGAATCCAGCTGTCAGTCACTAAAATGGGAGAAGTGTTGATTTCAGAAGATTCATTAGGCAACAGGGTTCAGGATGGACAGAGTAGGCAGAGCCAGGACAGACACTTGGTAGCTGTGGTGAAGGACTACTGGAGAAGAGCCCAGAACCGTCAGGGTTGGGAAGGAAGAAATCAGGGACAGATTCCTATCACGCAATCATGTGTCATTGTTCCCTCCCCATTTCCGCATCGCCAGCTTGCTCCAAACTACCTTTTCCTCCTCTATATGTTCTTCTTTCCTTCTACCTAATCCTTCCCTCTTGATTCCTCAAAGAAAGAAGGCAGAGCTAGTATGCTCATCAAAAGGTGGAATGATGAGTATTTGTCTCCGGAATCACCCTGCCTGTGGCGATTCAAAAAATATTTACTTTTATGAGGTTATCACTTGCCTAGCCAATGAAAACACATCTGGAGGAGCCTATAAAATGCCACATTGACAGGGAAGATTTATTCAATGTATTCCTTCCACCGCTAGC
Organism: Mustela erminea; assembly: GCF_009829155.1. Classification (NCBI taxonomy): domain Eukaryota; kingdom Metazoa; phylum Chordata; class Mammalia; order Carnivora; family Mustelidae; genus Mustela; species Mustela erminea. The sequence continues at coordinate 13,721,499 of NC_045628.1, forward strand.
CTTACTCTCATAAAATCAAGCAGCAAAATTAATATCATCGAGGTCCACAGTTCTGCGCGTTCCGAAAAACCGGCTCAAGTAGAAAGTCCTGCAGCTAACCTTTTGTGGTGTCCTCTGAGGAAGGGATTTCTCCCCCGCTGAAACTTGTGCCCCTTGTGTTTTATCTCCATTGCAGCGACCAGCGACTGCCCTATCCCTTGAGCAGGCTTCATGCCCTAATCATTATCCCCCAGAGCATATGATACATGACCTTATACAACATGGATGTTTCGTTGTTCAGTGCTCGTGGCATGAATAAATATTTTATCAGCTACTATTTCAGGGATTCTGATAGTTATGTCCCCAGGAAACCAAACTTGCTGCCTTAACCAACAAAAGTTGCCCACTCTAATGGTTTCTCTTAGCCTAGACCTTGTGAAATGTATGGGAAATAATCAATTTCCCCATCTTCCTCTTGCCCTGCAGAGTTTTCACAGAGTTTTCCTCTAGATAATCAAGTTTTACCAGAGCTCAGTATCTCACAAAGAACATTGTGAGCCTTTGTCAGGTAGATTTGGGGGTCATCTGAAGGAGATCTCCAGTTCAGACATTTAACAGTGTACATCTTACACACAAGCTGATGTGCGCATTTTCAAATAGTGAAACTGAGCTCCCCCTTTGCCCCGCTGTACTGTGCGCTGGAGTCATTTTCCAAATGCTCAAAATGGAATTAATTTCTTGACTCCCTTTAGAGCCGCACACTCATTATGAGCTCCCCATTCTTCATTATCTCCGAAGAGTATTATCGCCACTATCCTGTATCTGATAGGGGGAACTGTGGCAGTTAGAGCTTGGCAATCAGACTGCCCTTTGACACGGTGATGAAAAGGCCTTTTATTCAAGCCTTGAAAACAAATTAACGATTTTAAGAATGATGTTCTAAGCAAATGGGAAATTGGGAACTATGATTGTTAAGTATGGTAATAAAGAACTTTGGGCGGCTGACAATGGTGTGTGTCAGAGTGATTGGTTCCAAGGATGTCCAGTATTATGATGAGAAAATGGAGACACGAATGTGAGGGTGGTTATCTTACTTCACACAGAAGCCACACATCCCCCGTCACACAGCCGCCATTCCCCCCTCACCGCGACTTACAAAGCAGCCAGACCCTCCTGGCTAAGACACTTTTATTTTACACTTTTATTTTACCCTGAAATCTTGACTCTTTTCAATCACTAAGTTAGAGTGGGGGAGAATGCCTACATCTCAGGGTGCTTCCCTCAGGAGGAGAGAGGCTGCTCATCCCCGTTTTTTTTTTTTTTTGTCTGGGTACTTGATAACTTTAGAGGGAGAATCCTTTTAGATGTCGCTGGTCTGGCTTTTTTTTTTTTTAATCTGTGATTTCCCCCATCTCCAAGTTAGAAACTCAACATGGAAAATAGGAACCGTGCAGAACAACAAGAGAGAAAAAAACACTAAAATGATCTATAATCACTTCACTTCACTCCCAGATAACCACAGTTAAATACCTATTTCTTCCTTTAGAGATTTGAGATCATAAAGGAACATTTTACTTTTAACGTGTATATTTGTAAGTCAAAACTATAGAGTGAACACTTTTTCGGTTTATTTCATATTCTTCTCTAAGAGTGAAGAGTTCCAGTTATAGATGGGCCATAATTTATGTGACTAATCTCCCAGTTCGGGACAACGAGGCTGATTCTGTTTCAAGGAGGATACTACAAACAATAATCCGGTGACTGTCCTAAACCATAAATATTTATGCAGGGAATACATTGCTGGGAGTAGAATTTTGAGTCAAGAGAATTGCCCCGATTTCCCAGTCCTAATGCCAAAATACAGCTGACCACGGTGAGCCTTGGAGAGGACATTCTGTGGGGCCTGCCATCAGGAGCTACCTAGACCCCAGGCAGGGCCATGCAGCAGGCTCTGCTCCCTGCTGGGGCACCCGGGCAGGTGGGGCTGGTGACACAGCGGTGTGCAAACATTCTTCCAAAAAGATCTGTTTATGTTGCACTTAACCAGCAGCTGGACTATCAAACGAGAGACGAAGCCCCCTCATCAGTACTGCAGCTTGATGAAAGGAGACACGCGGATCCGAAAGGCAGAAGGTTCCTCCCAGGACTATACTGGGGTCAGTCCTTGGAGAAACAGCCTCTCAGGAGGCAGCATTTCTGCAGTTCTTGGAGGTCAACTAACTTCAGTGCCGGGAAGCCGCACACTGTTCGCAAACAACCAAACCCAAGCGTGCAATGAGCAGCTTCTGGATCCTCTGGGTCCTCTCGCAGGGACGATCAAGCCCCCTCCAACCTCTCCCGAGGAAGAGGTAGTATTTATCAATAAGATAACATTTCAAATCCGGTCACGTTGCTGCTTTCTACGGACAAGAACCCTGGGAGCGTCGGACTGACACAAATGCCATGATTTTCAGGTGGCTGTCGTATTTGCTTTCACTTTCCCCCAAGTGGCTGCCGCAGGAATAAATTTCAGGGAATGCACGTTCCAGGGGCTTGCTTTTGCTATCTCGCCGAGTACAGTTCCTTCCTGTTCAGTTTCAGAGGCGCCGGGGAGGGTCCGGCGTTCATGCATTATTCAGGGACTTCGTGATCACTTGGTTCAGAGGCGCAGCCTTGCTGGGATTTGGGTGCGGGGACGTCTCGAGGAGCTCTGCTCTGCAGAGCTGTGGTTTATGCATGTGGGGGCACTCACCTGAAGCCTGGAGCCGCCCCAGAGTAAGATAAGGCCCAATTCCGTCTCACTTGGGGCTCTGATCCCAGCCGTGCAAAGCGGAACAGCAGATAGAACACTCAGATTGCGTTATCAGGCCCATGCGTGTTCAGCCGGGCTCTCTCTTCTTAGCTAATTTCCCAGGCGTTGCTTTTAGCAAATGTGAGAATTACACAGCCTAGAAGCAACGAGGTGTTGCCGTTGCCATTGTTTTGCTCTAGCCAGTTTGGAAAGGAGAAGAAGTGAATCAGGATATTTAAGAGCAAGGCACGTGTTTCCATATTTAGGTTTCTATCTGACAGCTTTGATACGGATTTTCCTAAAATAGCACAGGAAGTTAAAAAAAAAAAAGCCCTCTCTGTCCAGATTTTGCTGTGCTTCTTCCATAAAAGATGCTTCTGAGTTAGGATTTTCCTAGATTCTGTTGTCAGGACGTGGCGATCATTTTAGGATATTCCACGAAATACCCGAGAGATCCCCGCTTGATTCCATCCCTTGCCAGTTCTCAAAGGTAGAGTGACTTGGAGGTCATCCCTCAGGCAGTGATGATGCGGCAAGCTAGCCTAAAACATGCAAAGTTCCATGTGGCACCAAAGTCGGTATTAATAGCAATACAATAACTAACGTGTATGGAGTGTCATCTATGACCCGGTTCCCTTACTCAGTGCTGTACTGGTATTCAGTCAACAAAATACTAGGCTTTTAGATGATGTCTGATTTCACGAAAATCTCCCAAAGAGAGTTCGGATGGCCTTCTAGCCTCTTCTTGGAGTCAGGCTGTCTTAGAGATACAGTTTGTGATCGAAGGCTGCAATGGTCCAGGCTTTGTTGAATTCAAAGCTCTAGAAGCAAAATGAGCATCTTGGGGTGAGGGGTTTGTGGTTACCTGGCAGGGTGGGGGGCAGCAGGAAATGAGGGTGAGGCCGCACACTGTAGGGTTCGGGAGGGCAGAGGGCTTATCTCAACTTCTGGAGTCTATGCGTCCAGAGGGTTTTCTAGGTAGTCACAGCTTAGCAGTTCAGAAATAATTCTCCTGACCCCAGCACGCACACGAAACCACAAAACAAATTTGCACTTGAGCTACAGAGACTAGTGGGAAAGATTGCAGTGCGGCTGCATTCCTTTTTAACACTCCTGAGGAACCTAGAAGCCAAAAACTGTAGTAAGCTTTGGACAATAATGGATGGTTGGAAATTGCGGCACAAGAGAATTCAGATAAGCCAGAACTCATGCAATGCCATAATTCTCTCTCTGGCTTTAAAATAAGTCTTTTTCTGAACACAACGCTACGAAATCTCAGGAATGTGTTCAAAGGAGGTGGCTGAATCCTGCAGCCACCAAAGGAGGTGCCTTTTATTTAGGAAGAGCAGATTCGAGAAAATACAAGTCAAGCTCTACTCATTTGGACATGGCATCCTCCAAGCATTCTGGAAACGTCTCTTGAGGTGCTGTGCAAAGAGAATAGGTTTGAGGTCGGAAAGATCTGGCTTTCAATTTCGGATGCACCTCACTCTTTGTGAGACCCGGTTAGCTTACATGACCTCTGGGAGCCCTGGTTTCCTCATCTAAATAGCCAGGGTATACATGCTTACTTTACAGAGTTGCCAGAATAAAATAATAAGTGTCAAGGACCCAGTGGTAGCTTCAGACAGGAAGAACTCCACACACCATGCACACCCTTCCCTTCAACAACTGTCCATCCTTCGTGATCATCAGAGCCTCAGAAATGACCCAAAGATAGTGAGGTTTTAAATATTACATGAACTATGTTAATTTAAAAAAAAAGGAGAATACTTTTCGATTTGTGAACATGCTTACTGTTTTGAAAATACTTCCCTCATTCCTTATTTCATTTCATCCTCAGGAAAGGACAACATCATGGCAGTTGTTTTTTTTTTTTTTTTTTTTTTTTAAATCATAGCAAAATTTTACCGATGAGGAGGCTGACACCTGAGGATATGAAAAGATGATCCCGGGGTAAAACAACTCAGAGGCAGGGGCAGTGAGACCTCTCTCTTCCTCTCTAGCCACTCTATTCATTGATTTGTTCTATTTAAAAATATTTTGGATTATGTCCTTTGTACCAAACACTGTGCTAGGTCCTTGGGATGTAATCGCCCACAAGACTGCAGCCTTAACCCCAAGGTGTTGACGGTGTAGCCTTCTTTCAAGATCCCACACTGTTGTGTTTTGCTCCAATGTCATCAAGTTAGAAAGAAACAAGGTAATTTGCACCTGATTCTACAGGATGTTTCGTTGATTTCTGCATTAGCTCATTTTCTCCTTGAAACACATGGAAAAGAGGGACCAGAAGAAACAGCCAGAAATGTCCGGATGTGGATATACCTTCAGGTAATAGTTAAAGTAGCAGAAAAAAAAAAAAAAAAAAAGAAATCACTCTGAAATATTAGACTGGGATTTCTAAGTAAACAGTGTTGTGGACCTCAGTCTGGAGGCACATAATGCCTGGTGGTCTCTTTTTCTGTGATGCCCGCCTATCATTAAGAGGCGATCGTTAAAGGACTGCAAGATGGTGATATTCCAACTCTATCACTTCTGCTTCATTTGCTAGCGGTGATGCTTCTATAAGGAGAAACGTCCCCTTATCCACTGTTTGATCTCCTGAGGTATAGGTGATAGAGTAGGGAAAGTAGATGAATGTCTGACTCATGTTATTTACTGGTTTTCAAAATAATTGATTGTTTTCCTAAAATCTCCAGGAGGAGCTTTTTGTAGATGTCATTTCTTTTTGTTTGTTTGTTTCTTTGTTTTAATATCATTATTAACTTGTGAATCTAAACATAGTGAGTTTCAATACCCTGCAGTCATTATACTTATTTGATGTTCAAATCATGCACTTTTGGCCAGCCAGAACTTATTCAAGATGGAACCTGGGTCCCTCTATACAGCCCTTACAAGCCTTTTGTGGATATCCTTAAAGGATCTCAACACTGCCAAAGTTCATATTAATGAAGACCGAGAAAGATAAAGTTAGAGCCAGAAATATGCCCTCTCTCCTACAGAACAAAATGATTGCTGCTCAGCATCCTGCCCTGGCCAGCATCACCTCTCCTCCTGGCCAGGGTTACTTCTCTCAGTCCCTACCAGGCAATGTAACTGCCGCTTCTGCTAATTGCACCTGAGCATTGAAAGGGAAACAGACCAGACACCATCTTTAACTCTCTTATGTCCTATCTAGGTGCAAACATCAGGGGTTTCTGCTTTCACTTCTTTTTCTTTTTTCCTTCTTCAGTGCATGAATATGACATTTTCCTCCGTGCTAGGAACAATAGGCAGGGCTAGTGATTCATTTGTGACTGGGTGCCAATGTCACTCCACAAATGAATCTAGGGAAACCAAATTATGCTGGAAGTAACACGGAGCCCCCATCAGGTTCTCTCCAAAACCCACTTATCCACAATAACAGCCTGAGCTACTTCCAGAAGCCCAGCTTATCACGTGGACCCTGCATGGGACATTCCAGCTGCAACAGGCTCTCAAGCATTGTTGTAATTCTGCCTAATTAATAAAGCAATGACAGAACTTAGAAAAATATATGCATAATAATTTAAATCTCCCAGGAAAAAATCAATTCGTTCTGTCTAAACTTTGCCTTGGGTGCTCCCTTCATCAATTCAAGTGTGGAGCAACAGTGACCTTAAGTTGCAGATATTTTTCTTCAGGCGTGATTGAAGCATCAGAGAAGTAATAGCTTTCAACATGCATTTCTTAGAGATTTAAAAACACTCAAATGAGGACACTTATTTTCCTACTTTGCTATATGTAAATCAGAGAAAATAATCTTTAAGATATTCAAAATAAATGTAGCTTGGGGGCTGCTAGTTAGCTTTACCTCTGTGCAGCAGTCAGTACCTGGATTAAAAATAAGAGAACACATCCCTTAAGAAGCAGAATGATGCAACGGTAGTGCCCTTGCTTTGTGAATTTCCCTCAGCAAGCCCCCTCTGCGTTTACTATTTTTCTTGGCAGTAAGCACTTGAGTTTAATAATGAGAAAAGAAAAAAAAAAAGTCTGTCTTTTAAAAAATTGACAATGCTCCCATTCCCAAGTCTTCCATTGATATGATGTGAAACATGATGATGTTGATCTCAAATGAAAACCAGTTCAAAGCCAGACCACAGGCAAATGAATGTAACCAAAAAGAGAGAAAGGAAAACAACAACAAAAAACCAACAAAAAAAAACAACAGCCAGAAGCGTTTCATCAGCTTCCAGCTGGGGTTTATTACAGCCACAAGAGGGCTCTCAAATCTTTCCAAACACTAGGCAAGTGCTGGGTACTGTTTCTCTAGTAATTAATTTCCACAAATCAATATTACCTATTAAGGTGTGTTACAGAGACAAGCTACAGACTTCGGACACTTTATGCTCAAGGTAAAGCGAGGGTTTCCTATAAAAATTCCAGGGGCCTGCCGTGCTTCTAAGTCAAAACCAAATGAGTTGCACCTGTGATTTCCCGTGTCTGCTCTAGCATAAAAAATCCCAACACTGCACATTTCATCAAAGGTTAAAACTGAATTCGAAGCACTGTGTATATAATGGAATACATTGACCTCCAATGCATTTTAAAGGCTGTCTGCCTCCTTCCACCACATCGTGCACCCCCAAAACAGCCAAGGAGGCTGATAGACAAAAGTTAAAACCAGTGACCCTTTTCCTGGGGCCAGGCGGAAGTTGCTGGAGCCATTAGTCCTGGAGGTTTTCAGCTCCTGCTGAGGGCTTTATGCTGTTGACGTCTGTAGCCTACAGCACAGAAGGCTGCTTCCCGCTTGCAAGGAAGGCAGGTATTTTAATTCGAAAGAGAGGGGTAGGATCTCTTGTGGCACCTGGGCAGAAAAGGAGGTTTCAGCAAATAAGGACCAGAAAGTCCTCTTTCTCGAGAGCTCTTGCAGAAGAGAATAACACCTCTTACCCCTACCTGAGGCAAAATATGGGAACAGAACGGATGTACTCCCAGATTCATTAAAATATCAAAATCATCTTTGTACCAACTCAGAAAGCCCCTGTGAGCGTTGATATAAAATAGCTTTAGATAACCGCCTTTTCTCTAAAGGTGACATAGTACCAATGAAAGGTAGGGATTGGTAACAGCTTTACTGCCAAAAGGGCAGTAGTATTTCCATGGCATTTTGGGGATGTGGCGCTTCTCCTTCCAGAACTGGCAACACAAGGAGGGTTGAGGGACGAGGGGGGACACCAGCAAGGACAGCTGAATTTCTCCTCCTGATCAGAGTTTCCACATTCGCATTTATTTCTGAAATTAAGAATTATAGAGTAAATAATAAATAATAAACCAGGGTAGAGTAAATCCCTGGTTCAGGAAAGGCCAGTGTTCTGCCTTTGACTCAGGCACCCAAGAGATGTGCTATGGAAAAACAAATTCTCTCTCATGAAATCCTACACTGCTTGGCATATCCCCCAAATGCAAGTGGAACTGAACCTTGATGTAAAGTCTGTACATTTTTAACTAACACTCTTTTAGAGTGTTTTTTGAAGTTTTTTGAAATTGAAGTTTAACTGACATACAATACAGTTGACCCTTGAGCAGCGCAGAGGTTAGGGGTACCCACCCCTGGTACAGTTGAAAATCCGTTTATAACTTTTGACTCCCCTAAAACTTTACGAAGAGTTTACTGTTGACCAGAAGCCCTATTGATACCATAAATAGGCGATGAACGCATATTTTGTGTGTCGTACGTATGATATACTGTATTTTTACCATAAAGTAAGCTAGAGAAAAGAAGATGCTACTAAGAAAATCACAAGGAACAGAAAATGGATGGACCACCCATCCATTTATTTTAAAAAACCCACCAGCAAGTGCACCAGTGCAGTTCAAACCTGTGTTGTTCAAAGATGAGTGGTATTACATTAATTTCAGGTATATAACATAGTGAATCAACATTCATATACATGCTGAAATGCTTGACATGATAAGTGGAGTTACTATCTGTCACTAAACAAAGTTACCACAATATTATTGACTATATTCCATATGCTTTTTCACCCTTGTGACTTACTTATTTTATAACTAGAAGCCTGTACCTCTTAATCTTCTTCATCTATTTCATCCATCTCTATAAGCTTTTTCTCTGTATTTATGAGTCTGTTCTGGTTTTTTAGTAGTTTGCTTGTTCTTTGTTTAGTATTTCACATATAAGTGAAAATATATGGTATTTGTCTTTCTCTGACTTATTTCACTTAGCATAATACCCTCTAGGTTCATCCATGTTGTCACAAATGGCACGAGCTCATCCTTTTTTATGGCTGAGTAATATTTCATTAAAAGATATATATGAATACATATCTCACAATCTCAATGATATATATCCATATCTCACACATCTTCTTTAGCCATTCATCTAACAATGGACACTTGGGCTATGTCCATATCTTGGCCACTGTAAATAATGCTGCAGTAAACATAGGGGTGCATATGTCTTTTCTAATTAATTTTTTGTTTCCTTTGGGTAAACATCCAGTAATGGAATTGCTGGATGGTAGGGTAGTTCTATTTTTAGTTTTTTGAGGACACTTCATACTGTTTTCTATGGTGGCTATACCAGTTTGCATTCCCAACAAGAGTGCGTGAGGGTTCTTTTTTCTCCACAACCTCACTAATACTTATTACTTCATGTCTTTTTTATTCTAGCCATTCTGAAAGGTGGTTTTGTTTGTTTGTTTGTTTGTTTTGATTTGCATTTCAGTGGTTTCTCAAGTTCATTTCCCAGTTTAAGTAGCTGTAGTTTCTCTTAATTTGCCTAAATCTTTTCTTTTTTGGAATTTTAAAAGGTGCCTCCTAACGGGTCATGTATTTTTTCGGTTCTAATCCGGAATTCTATTCAAATCCTTCCTCTTCATCACTTTGCAAGTTACTTCTGTGCTGTCTCACATCTATCCCAGAATACTTTCATTCATGCCACTGCAGAACATTGACCTTCTCATGGGACATCACTTGTAAAAGCACTCTGGCCATGACCTGGGATTTAAGTTTAGTTTAGGACTTAGGTGTACACATGAGGGTCCTCAGCTTGGTCTTGACTTAGAGTGCTGCCCTTCCAGAAGGCAGCTGGACTGAGGCAGATTTTGTGAAAGAGGAGGTCAAGCAGTAAGGAGGGAGAAACATACCCTTAGCTGATCCCAGGGCATTTTGCTTTTGGACAAATCACATCTAGTCAAGTTTATTTTTGAAATATATTTTGATCCGTATACTTAAAATCACTCAAGGTCATAAAAAGATGGAATTTCCCATCTCTCAGCAGGAGGAGGCAGATATTGTAGACTGTGTGTTTGTGCCCTTCCCCCCACCCTCAATTCACATTTTGAAACTGTAACCCCAATTGAGATGGTATTAGAAGGTAAGACTTTAGAGTGGAGCCCCCATAATGGGATTAGCACTCTTATGAGAAGAAAAAGAGACCAGAGCTTTCTCTCTTTACCATGTGAGGATACAACAAGAAGATAATTCTCTGTAAATCAGGAAGAAGGTCCTTACCAGACACCAAATCTACACCCTGATCTTGAATTTCCCAGCCTCCACAACTGTGAAAAAGAAATTCCTTTTGTTTAAGCCACCTAGTCTATGGTATCTTATTACAATAGCCCAAATTGATCAAGATAGCAAAGGTTGATGTTTTTGAGAAAATAGGGGAACACTTTGTCTGTCATCTTTCCCCTCTCATAGAATATCCATTGCAACATATCTGACCATGCTAGAACCTGCTATCTAAAGAAATTAAATGACTAAATGATCTGCCATGATGGGCTGGGGTAGGGGCTGAGGTGTTTCAGGACTCATCTTTCTCAATTTAGAATTCACCAGCCCAACTACTTGTCTTCACTAATCAAATCAAAACCCATCGCTGATCTCCCATTGAGAGGTGTTATGAGTTGATTTATGTTGCCCCAGAAGATACTGAAATCCTAACCCCCAGTATTTGTGAATGTGACCTTATTTGGAATTCACTCATGTCTTTGTAAAGACTCAGGTCAAGATAAGGTCATTAGTGTCTTCAGTATGGCTAATCCACTATGGCTGGTGTCCTTTTAAAGAGGACATTTGGACACAGAGATGTTGTGAAAAGGGAAGACAATGCGAAGACACAAGGAGAAGATGACCAATGAATGTCTGAACATATCAGAAACTAGGAGCAAGGCATGGAACAGATTCTCCCTCACACAACTAAAAGGAATCAACCTTGCCAACAACTTGATTTAGGCTTCTAGATTCCAGAACCGTGAAACAATAAAATTCTGTTGTTTTAGCTACATAGTTTTTGGTACTTCAGCTACAACAGCCCTGGAAAACTAATGCAGGGGAGATATTTATTAGAGAAATAGAAGAATACAATGGTAAGGAAACCCACACTAGCTACCCACATTAATATGCCTAGTTTTTTTCTATAAATATGATGGACCATTAAGGTTTGCCCAACACTTGAGGGAAAAAAAATGAATAAACAGGACAACTGCCTAGGACAAATAGGCAATTTAATCAACAAAATGTATTATTCTGACTATCCTGAAAAGTTACTGCATCCATTAAATAAGAATGGGATAGCAGGAAAAAAAAATGAGTTTTTAGAAATTAATTTATATTCATATATGTATTTGACCTGAAAAAAATCATTAGATGGAATAAATGATAGGATCCAGGTAACCTGGCAGATGGGGAGGAAGCAGATACGGAAAATATGAAAAATTAAGAGACAAAGAAATGGCTTCTATAAGTTCCATATCTGTCTAGAAAAAATTGCCAACAGAGAGTAAAGAAAAAAACAAGAAATTACAGGAAGAAATAATGAAAGTAAAAGTAGACTATTTCCTAAACCTAAAAAAACATGAATTTTGAAACTGAAGAGTCCTGTGGAATTCAAGGAATGTAAATAAACCTTAGAGCCCCAAAGAGAAACTCCCAAAAGCTTCCAGAAAGGAGAGATCTAAAAAGAAATGGGATAAAATAAAAATTAAATTGCTAATAATTTTCTTATTGAATTCTGAATGCTAGAAATATTGATCAGTGACTTCAAATTTCTGAGGGAAAATTACTGGAATTTTCTATGTAGTCAAACTATCAATTGAGTATGGAATAAAAATATTGGTATACTCAGGAAATCTAACCCTTTTATACTCTCTGGAAAAAAAAATCTATATTCTAGAAAACATCCAACGTAAGTAAAAAGGAAGCAGGCCCTGAGTCCTAAGAAACTCTGAAGATAAGAAGCTGATAACCCTATACCGTATTCCTTCAAGTTCAAATCTGCAGGAGTCACTGAAAACATGAAACCTTCCAGCAAATCCTAAATCAGGGTATCAAAGATTTATCTCCAATGCTTAAAGAGGGGTGTGTGTGTGTGTGTGTGTGTGTGTGTGTGTGTGTTCATTTTAAAATACAAAGATAATTGCTCATATTCAGAAGAAGAAAAGACACCATCTGTGATATTGTCATTTATAATAAGAAATACATATTTGGTGTTCATCTAGAGTTGGCACAGAGCTCCTAAAACCTTGGAATTTCCTGAAGTGATAAGCCCCTAAAGATGTCTTTTGTTATGTTAATGAGGTGACTGTTGGAAAGCCCCCAGGTAGCCCAAGGATGGGAGTTGGTTACAGGAGAACCAACTATGTGTGTAGTTTCATCTGGACCTTCAGTTCCAGACCTGACCACTCAGGAAGGAAGGGTTCGATTGCCAGTGGACAATGATTTAATCAAACAAATCTGTGTAATGAAACCACCATTAAAAAAAAAAAAAAGACCAATTTCTGAGAGCTTCCAGGGTTGGTGAACATGAGGAGATACATGGAGAGTGGCTACTTAGAGAGACCATAGAAGCTTCGTGCCCCTACCTTATACTTGGCCCTATACATCCATCTCTTACACCTGACTGTTCCTGGGTCATATCCTTTTATAATAAACTGATGATCTAGTAAGTAAAATATTTCTCTGAGTTCTGTGAACCTTTCTATCAAACTAATTAAACCCAAGGAGGACGTGGAGGGAAACTGATTTGTGTAGCCAGTTGCTCAGAAGCACAGGTAACAGCCTGGGCTTGCAGCTCGTGTCTGAAGAAGTACTGGAAGGGTGGGGGAGGCAGTCTTGGAGGACTGAGGCCTTCACCGGTGGGATCTGATACTCTCTCCAGGTAGATGATGTCAGAATGGAGCTGAATTGTAGCACACCCTGCTGGTAGCAGAGAATTACTCCGTGGTGTGGGAAAACCCTCCACACATGGTAATTAGGACAAAATTTATTCCATGATTCGTTGACAACTTGAAAATGAGCAGAGCTTCACCTAGTAGTTGGGGGTAACTGATCTCTCTAGGCTTGAAGGTTAGCAAGCTGATAAGAGTTAGCAGGCAAACTGACCTTCTATGCAAACGTCCTTGTTCTTATGTGCCCCTGAGGAGGGAAAAAAATGCTGAAAGGTTAATTTCAAGATTCAACTTCCAAGTTCTTCTTGGGGAAAGAACTGTTCTAGCTTAGTGGAGGCCTTCTGGTAGAGGCTTGCAGGGAAATATCGGCCAGCAGGAGGTTTCCAGTGGCAGGGTGGTTGGAAGATTTGCAGAAAAGAGATGACTGATATTAACTCTTAAACTGATCTCTTGCGAGTCTGTATTGTAAACCCTCCTTGCTACGCCAAGCCATCAGTAATGGATGGTATGCAAACAAGCATTTCTTGTGGGTGGTGGATTGGGGCAACCCAGGACAAGAAGCTGGCTTCTTTAGCTGAGTCAGGATTGGAATGCCACGGAATTCAGGCCATCAGAGCCAAAGGTGACCTTGAGGAGGAATGAAGTTCTCTTGGTGCATGGAAAACTTGGGGAAGGATATGTGCTCCCCTGCCTATCCTCCAGACCCCGATTCTGACAGCCCCCCTGGTAGAGCTTACCACCCCCCCAAGCATGTGTACTCTCTGACCAAGAGTCTCCCATGACCTAAGTTTATTCTGAGCATATTCTTTCTGATCTAATAGAAATGGAATCTTCTAGCTTAGCTGTGACTCGGGCTTGGGACCCACATTTTCTTGGTTCTCTCACACCTCCCTCTTGGATTTCAAGCTTTGATATTCTTTATATCTTACACAAAGCTTTCTTTGGGTGTAAAAAGACTAAATTACAGTGGTAGGTACAAATGGTTATTTATTATATGTGTTCAACTTTCTAATTTGTTTTTAATGAGGACTCCTATTCATGTTTTTTATTCATTAATTCACTGCACAGATACTTTACATACCTACTATGTTGGAGCCACTGCATGTTCTAATCTATGAAGCAATTCTACTCTTTGGTACATTATAACAAATGTATTTGCTTCCTAATATAAAAAAAAAAGTTGAATAATATTAAGCTTTTTCTTTGGTATTCTTCTTACAAGTAACTGTACTTTTCCTATTTACATAGTGCTCCAGACATTTATTGAACATTTTCCAACGATTCTTTAACACTCCAGCCAAGTGGGTAAAAAAGAATTGCTATTCTGATTCTAGGATGATTTAGGAACAGGGCCCAAATCGTATCAGAAGTAGAAAGGCCCTTTAAAACTAGGACTCATTCTTTTGGATTCCTCTCCACCAAAGCAGAGCAAGGCAGGGTCTCGTGATGGTGCCTTCTTATCACTTCCTGGCTAACCCGCTAAAGAGATTTCCTTTGCAGCCCCAAGGTAAGTAACAAGAATAGCTTTTCATTTCTACTGTTGGTTTTACACCACAAAAAAATGTTCACTTTGCTTCATTAACAAGGAAAAGATTCACACTGTCTAGGGGCCTGCTGCTCCCTCATACAGAACATTGTTTCCTTATCACTTGTCCTAAACAGACCCGATGGAGTTGGGAGGTCTCTGGAGAATTTGGTTTTGGATGGCCCCTATTATTAGTACTTAGTGTATTGTTCACAGAACAGAGGTCTATATAATTAAGCTGCAGGAAAACTTGAATGGTAATTTCTCATTTTTGACCAACACGCATAATAGAAAAATTACCTAAGCTCTTTCGCTACACTTTGGTTGTTATTTTGTTTTGTGTTTCATGGACAGTTTTTCCATTAGGTAAAGGCAAAGCAGATTCCCTCACCCCAAAACACATCCAAGCAAATTCCCCAAAGTCAGGGCAACTCCTATTTCCTTCTATTTCAACTTAACAATTAATCCGTTTTTAAATTTTTCCTAAGAAGATCTGCTCATTAGACAGAATCCAAGCTGTGACACCACTTACTTGAACAAATTATTTAACCTTTCTGAGCTTTACTTTCCTCGTTTCTAAATGGTGATAAAAATAGTACCAGGCTCACAGGGTTTCCTGTGAGGATTTAGTGAGGCACAAGATGGAAAAATCTTGGCACACACTACCACATAATAAGCATTAAATGAAGGTCAGCTTTTCTCATCATTCACTGTGTTTGATGATGACCATCATCATGATCATCATCAAACACAGTGAATTATTATGTGAATAATAAACATATAACATATAAAAACATATAACGACATACAAAACATATACAAAAAAATAGTGAATTATAGTGAATTATGATGATGATGATGATCATCATCATGATCATCATAATCAATGAAAACAGCTCACATGAATACCTTTCATGGAGCACTTCCCTGTGCCCAGCAAGGGGAGGAAAGAGATCTGTTTCCTCCTTTTCTCTTCTACATCTTTGTCTCCCTCACTGAAGGAAGGAGAGGGATTTCTTTTCTTTTTTTTTTTTTTTTAAGATTTTATTTATTTGACAGACAAAGATCACAAGTAGGCAGAGAGGCAGGCAGAGAGAGAGGAAGGGAAGCAGGCTCCCTACTGAGTAGAGACCCTGATGTGGGACTCGATCCCAGGACCCTGAGATCATGACCTGAGCCGAAGGCAGAGGCTTAACCCATTGAGCTACCCAGGCGCCCCAGGAGAGGGATTTCTGATTAATTGGTTTGAGCCCAGAAGGTGAGGAAGCCATACTTTCCTGATAAAAAGGGCCAGCAGACCTTCAAAGAAAGCCACCGTGGTGAGACCATACACACTTCCCTCATGTGGCAGAGCCATGATGTCTCACTGTGGCTCCAGATCTACACCACCTTCTCCAAATCAGCTTTGACCTGATTTCAGCCTTGCAAGGTATGGACCCCATCTCAGTCCTTCAACAAGAGGAACTTTAATTCTTACTTGGCATTTCTTCCCTGGTCAGGACCCCTAACTAGCATTTTTGTTTGTCAGTCATAATACCATCCTAATAGTACCAAGATCTCATTCTAAATCCCTGGACCCAGGAACTATAACAGGCTGTATGGAAACATGACCTCCTGTAAGCTCCCTCTTCTTCAGGGAGGAAGGTACCCTTATCCTCAACTTTCAGAAGACCATGCCAGGTTTGGAGAGGTTATAGCCTCTGTCCCAGAATGAATAAATGTTAGAGCCGACATATAAATCCAGGCCCGCTTAACGGCGAAGTCAGTGTCTACAAGTCTTATTCATCACTGCCTTGAATGTGCTAGGATTCATAATTAGAGCCAGGGCTATCAAGATAATTAAAACACAGCCCCACCTTCACAAAGCTTATGGTCAAGTCTAGAAGCTCAGGGCCAGTACTGTATCCCACCAAGTGTGGTCTGCAGACCTCTTACATACATGATTTGACCTACTTCTTTTTTTTTTTAATATTTTATTTATTTATTTGACAGACAGAGATCACAAGTAGGCAGAGAGGCAGGCAGAGAGAGAGAGAGGGAAACAGGCTCCCCATAGAGCAGAGAGCCACACACAGGGGCTCAATCCCAGAACCCTGGGATCATGACCTGAGCTGAAGGCAGAGGCTTTAACCCACTGAGCCACCCAGGTGCCCCTGATTTGAGCTACTTCTTAATGTGTAGGCTCCTAGCCCCTGTTTGAGTCCATTCAGACTACCATAATAAAAATACCACAGACTGGGTGGCTTAAACATAAGCATTTATTTCTTATAATTCTGGAGGCTGGGAAGTCAAGATCAAGGTACTGGTGGATCCAGTTTCTGGTGAGGACCCACTTCTTGGTTCATAGACGGCTGTCTTCTCATTGTGTCCTACAGGATGGGACACATGAGAGAGTTCTCTGCCATCTCTTCTTATGAGGACACAAATCCCATTCATGAGGTCTCCACCTTCATGACCACCTACAAAGGCCCACTCCTATTTACCTCTATATTGGGGTTATGTTTCAACATATGAATTTGGGGGCTGAATATAAACATTTAGTCCATAATATTGCTCCTCCCCAATTTATGCTGAATTAGAATCACTTTGAGGCAGATCTGAGGATTCTGAGCATTTTTTTTTTTAATGTGTCACCAGGGGATTCTTAAAGAAATTAAAAGTTGAAAACTACTAGTTTTAAATTTAAAAGTAAAAGACAAGACTGAATAAGAAACAGCATATTCTTAGGAAATCCTCCTAAAACATTCATCCATAAGGGTGTTCTTTTTGCCAAATGTATCTTTTTCTAAATTCTTAGCCTGAATATTTTCTGGGGTTGCTTAAATCCACCAAACATAATTCTTAGTTAGGAAGAATCATGTTAGCATCGGATTACAATAAAAATTTTATTACTAGGCTTCACTTTAAAAAAAAGAGGACATTATTACAGGCCTAACAAGGACCATTACTCAAGCATGATGAATGCGAAATCAGAGGTCCAAGAGCTTTTTCCTTGAGTCTAAAATATTAAGCCAATAGCTCGAATGGTTAGAGGTGAATCTATAAATTCTGCCCAGATTAGCATGTATTTTGTTTTGTTCTGTGAGTGTGTGCGTTTGTGTGTGTGTGTGTGTGTGTGTGTGTGTGTGTGTGTGTGTGATTTAAAAGAGAGGAATGCTCCCAGTTTAGGAGAATTCTTCTCCCATCTCATCTGCACTCTGCAGAAGCCTGGCGGGGCTCCCTTCTTGAATGCCCATGGACCGCTACCTTCCTATGAATCATCATATTAACTTCTCAAAACCAGTACCAAGCTCCTGAAAGAAGTCCCCACTTCTTACTCGGACATGCAAAATTTGCAATCTAGGCTCCTTCGCCTTTTTTTAGAACGTACTTCCTTTCAAAATTTAGTTTTTTCAAGGTGTTGACATATTTAAGATTCTATATTCCCACAACTATGCTTTCTCTTTTGCCTTTTCTTCCACAAGTGCTGAGTCAGTAAGAATAAGTTGGGTTATACGCAGTAACAAAACAACCCCTAATTCTCAGTGGCTCAAAACAACAAAGGCTTATTACTTTTTGTGCAAGTCAGGTGCCTCTCAGGAGGTAGCCCAAAGCTGGCCTTATCTCACACACTACAGAGTCAGCAGGCAAAGTAGCCATGTTCAATGCTGTTGGTTGCTATGCCAGGGGAGGAAGTGAGCTCAGGGAGACTCACGTTGGCAGTCATGTGCTTGACCTGCAAGTGACACATGTCACTTCTGTTCTCCACTCATTCATTAGAAATAGTCACATGGTCCCACCAAGCCACAGTGAAATCAGCACGTACAACTCCCTCAGTAGCTCAAATGGGAAAAATATCAGTAAACAGCATTCATGACCGGCAAAAGTATTTTTTCAAATTCTGTTAGTACTAAAGGCTGAGCTCAAATACCCCCTCTGTTGCTTTTCCCACAGAGCCCAGCTGGATCACAGCGGGGTCTTTTTCCCTTCACTTAGAACTTGTATTTTTTTTATTTTATTTATTTGGCAGGATCAGATTCCACAAATTTCAAATGATTATTTCACGTACATGTGTCTTATGTCTTCTGAGACCAGAAATTGTCTTTTTGGAAATCATTCACCCACTCTACCTCAGTTAAGAGCATGTAATAGATGCTTAATAGTACATGTAGGCATTGATTATCTTTCTAAATTATATTTAAAATATGGCATCTACCTACCATACTTTCACTTTGTACCACTATACAAAAAGCTTTGAACTCCTTATTTACCCAGTTTCATTCTTATGGCAATCATTTCAAATTCTACATCCTTAGTTGTTGGTTTTATCAAGCACTCATATTTTATCAAACACTCATTTGATGTTTTCCAAGTATCCCAAACACATTGCACAGTGACTGACAAAAAATAAACACCCAACATGTACTAGTTGAATAATCCATTCTATGTTCAAAATGACCCTAAAAGAAAATATCCCCATTTTACAGATAAAGAAATGGTTTGAGGCTTATGGAAGTCTGGTAAACAATGTGCAGTATAATATTCTTATACAAAACAAAGCTTCTTTCACCAAAACTATTTAAGGGATATTGTTTTGATTTAGGATGCAATCGATATTTCTAAAACTTTCCAGCATTTTGGCTGGGTTCTTGATGGCAGTCAAGAGAAACCAACTGTAGCTTACTTGGGCAGAAAAGGAATTTGGGGGAGGAGGAGGTATAGGAAGCTTGTAGAAATGATGGACTGATTCACTGACAGATACATCAGGGAGTATAATACTGATTGATACAGCCCATGACCAGGGAGAGTTCTCCAAACACTGACTTCTTACCTACTATGGGCCAAACTGAGAGGTCAAGGCAGAAATAAACAGGTTAACAGGCATGAAGAGTCCAGATTTTCAAATGGAGGCTGAAAATCACAATGCCGTGTGTCACAGCTACAGGGTAAGGAACGCCCGCAGCCACCAGACGCTGGGAGAGGCAAGGAGCAGAGTCTCCCCTAGAGCCTCTGGAAGGAGGACAGCCCAGCTAACACCTTGGCTTGGGTCCACTGAGACTGATTTCAGAAATCTGGCTTCTAGATCTGTGAGAGAATACATTTCTGTCATCTTTAGTCACGAAGTTTGTGAGAATTTGCCACAGCTTCAGCTATGTGTTTGTCAATTTGCAAGCAACATCGCTCAGAATTCCTTCCTCTGGATGGGCCAGGTTAGAGTTCTGCAAAGCAAATGATTTGAGATTTGGAGGTGGTACTGAAGCTGAATTACACCCTGAAGGTCCTCATTGGTTAGGAGCTGAGACACATGCAGAGGTGCGGGCAGGCTGTCCTGTGGCCCGTCAGCCATTCTATACCAGCATCTTGGTGCTGACAGCGGCCCTGCTGACCCCCAGCACTTCCAGACCCACACTGCATGGAAACTCTCAGAACCAAGAGCCATGAGGAGTCAGGAACCTTCCATAGGCGTCCTATACCAACCACCTCATGGCCCCACTGTGCGACGGCTTGTGCCATCCTTCAGGATCTCCCTTGCAAGCTTCCACCCATTCAGCCACCCAAGACTGGTCAGGGATTTTTCTTTGATTTAAAGTTCTCCTGTTCAGATCTTCACTTTTCCTAGCTTCTCTCACAGTTGAGAAAGTTCTTATTCTTATGACAAACCCCTTAAAACACAGAGTGGTTTAGTTCCCTGATTGAATCCTGATGGATCCATCTGGGTGAGCTGAGGGGATAGACGTCAGCTAAGGTACAGGATGAGAGAGCCAGGGATGGCTGACCATTGTCACTGGATGGGGCGGTTGACAGAAGAGAGAGAGGGTCGAGGTGGCTCCCAGGTTTCTGGCTTGGGAATGGGAGGTGCTAGTATTAGTTTTCTAGGTCTGCCATAACAAAGTACCAGAAGAGGAGGCTCAAACAACAAAAATCTATTGTCCAGCAGTTTGGAGGCCAAATCAAGGTGTTGGCTGGGTTCTGCTCCCTCTGAAGGTGCTGGAGGAAGATCTGGTCTAGGTTCTTTCCCAGCTTCTACTGTTCTTCTGGCTATCTGTGGTGTTTCCTGGCTTGTAGATGCATCATCACCCCAATCTCTGTCTTCAGTTCACATGACACTTCCCATGAGTGTGTGTCTGTGTCCAAATTCCCCCTTTTTATAGGGACACCTGTTACATTGAATCAGGAGCACAACTTACCCCAGGACGATCTCATTTTAGCTAATCACATCTGCAAAGAATCTATGTCCCAACAAGTCATATTCTTAGGTACTGGGGGTTAGGATTTCAACATATGAATTCGAGGGGGACATAATTTAACCCATAATAGGAGGGTCCGGACTCAATGAGGACTTTAGGAAGATGGAAGGGGGAAGACGAAGTTCAGTGTCTGACATTACTGGGATAACAACCATCATCTTCTGGAGTGCTTGCCATGGGCCAAGAACTGTGTTCATCTCATGTGCTGGAGTTCACTTGTTCTGCACAAGTGATGCTTAACAAATGATTAAAATTGGCATTTGCACCTTCCAGAGGCTTAGAAATCAAGCTGGAGAGAGCTGAAATTATTTAGACAAGGCCATACAGCTAATAAGGAGCAGATGAACCCAGATATTTCCGAGCCAGAACCCTTGCTCTTAACCTTTATGATATTCCTCCTGCAGGGAAGTCCATGTAAGAGGGGAGCTAGTAGGTAATTTTACCTGGTGAAGATACAGGCTTGGCAAATAGGAACTTAGAAAAAGCTTGGACATCCTAGAATCTGTCCAAGTCTAAGAACATAATTGAACATTTATAATCTGCAATTGAATAGCCAACATTCAACAGACTCATAGTTATTTTATCTTACATGTACATCAATCCATCTAGCTAATTAAGACTACACTTGACAGTAACCAAGAAGATGGAAGGTGCAGAGAGTGCTTTACTGGTGCTGATTTTTTTACGTGACCCAGGTAAAGATTTTGTGATGTTTGTTTTAACATGTTTTTTTTTCCCTCAAAACCAGGATTATTGTGATTATAACCTGACTCGATCCTAATATTCTTTTCAATTTCAACTTAAATGTCATGTCCTCAGAAAGTCTGCTCTCACCTGCTCTCAAAATAAAGCAGTTACCTGTGATGGGCGCTGCCTTGCACCATGACTCTATCTGATCCTGGTTCTATTGTGTTTTGCGTTAATGACCTATTTAATTATCAGTCTCTATTAGTAGATCATATGCTCAGTGATGAGAGGGGCTGGTTATGTTTTGTCTCCATTATGCGTCTAATACCAGGCACATCTCAATAACGTTTCCATGAGTGCAGGAATACATAAATTAATTGAAATTTGATTATTCATTCTTCTGGGACTTGAAAACATTTCAAAAATGCTTTATAAAAAGTGTTTTGGTTCTACCCAAGGACATGCCCTGGGTGACTTTACAGTGACCTTATACATAAGTGTGCTTATGTGTCCTTGTTAGTCTCCACCACACTTATAAAATGGAGTCAATCCTTCTTCTAGCTGTGGGCTGTATTTAACAAGTGGTATAGACATCTACAATTCCAGATATTTTCCAGGGAGCATAAATACTTAATAAACACTCTGAAGTAGGATTTGTGGAACATTGCTTTGAAGATAGAACTACTAACCTTTCTAGATACCCTAAAATAAATCCTTGAGTTAGACTGTCGCAGGAGAGGCTTGCATACCTGGAACAAAGTTGTGTAGTTTCTAGAATTTCATTAGCAAACTTTCCTGGATATAAATGTAACATTGTAACATTGTAGCAACTTAATAGTCTTTCCAATGCTTCTTAACTCAGTAAGGTTCACTAGAAAAATATTTTTGAGGGTATTGTTCACTACATTGCATTCTTCTTGTTAGTGGCCCATGCAACAATACTAAGCTCCCTATTTTCTTCCTTTGCAAATCTCTTTATTTCTATCATCTTGTCAAGTCTTGGCTCCTTATTAGAAAGATGAGGATAATGATATTATTTACTTCAGAAAGTTGGGGAACATATAAAATGGGATAACAATAAAATGCTTGCTTAGCATCATGCTTGGTGAATGGTAAGCAATTAGTAAGTACTGACTGTTTGTCACCAACATCACTGTCATAGTGCCCTCTTGATATTTGTGACTGGAAAGTGCCAGAACCTTCCTGACCTCCTCTCCCAAATGAAGGTACTTTAAGGACAAAGTAACCCTAACTTTATCCTGATTTTTCTTACTCTTACTTTTTCCTCGAACCATTTTTCCCATTTACATGTTTCTTTTTATCCTCTCTTACTTTTCTCATTTCACACATTCCCAAGTATTTTTTTGTTCATAGTATTAGACGTTGGCTTACAATCTTTGTGGAACCAAGTGAGTTATCAATACTCACATACGTACGTACATGAGTTTTCAAAGGGCAAACATGGATCACAGAGAAGTGGAATGACTTGCACTCAAAGTAGCAAAGCAGAAAGAATTCTTGTGATTTAAAGCTTAGTTCTGGCCCTTTTTTGTCTAGAAGGCCACTGAGGCTTCTCTTTTGCTGAATTCCTACGCAGTCCCGTCAAAGAGCTTGATGTGCTTTCTGCCATGTTCCATGCTGCTTATTGTTGAAATGAAAGCTTTCCTTCTTATGTGGTGCAGAAACTTCATCGAGGAAGGAAGGACCCAGAGAGAACAGACCATAATAGTTGGAAAGAAAGAAAGAAAGTCTTCCCGGGGTGTTGTGTACTGCCTAGGTAACCTAAATATCACATAGCCAAACTGATAGAAGCAGGAATTTTAATATTATTTTTAAAGAAAGAAAAAGTCGATTCTTCTTATTCCCAAAGGTAGCTGTGATTAATCTGTGGGGGTAAGAAGAGGGAGCAGCCAGACGCGGAGCCTTTGAAGATTTATGGCTTTGTATGTGTAACGAACGTAAGTGTGTAAATACATTTGTAAGCCCCAGGCTCTACCCTTAAACGCTCAAGATACTTCCCTCCTCCTTTATGCCATGTGGCTCAGAAGTCACATAAAGGACACTTGGGGCTGCCATCTGTCCTCCATTCCTCTACAGAGACTGACTTTTCTCTCTTTTGATCACTCCAGCTGCGTATCTTTCCATCCCCACACTATTACCCCAACCTCTGGGGTACAGAGGTACCCCTGTTTGTCTCCGTTTGGGTTTGGTAACTTGACTCTAAACCATTTGCCTTGGCACGAGAGAACTGGAAACCTCACCAGGAATGCCAACACAGGCAAATGCTCTACTGCTCAGGCTTCAAGCTAGTAAACCCATGTTTCAGGTGCAACCCTTTGAGCAATGCCTGGTGTCCAGGATACGCAAAAAGGCATGTCCAGCCTCCTGCTACAGTTAGAGGGAGAGATGGGTCTTCAATAGTTTTCCTTCAGATAAGCTGCAGTCTTTTGAGAGCAGCACCCACTACACAACCAAAGTCTTTTCTGTTCTGCAGACCAGGAATCATGTTGAAAAGGTCTTTTATTTATTTATTTGTTTTGTACCTTCACCCAAATCATGAACACCATCTAGAGTTATATTCCACATGACTTAATAAGTGCTCATTTAAGCAGACTGTAGAGCAAAAAGGAATCCTAATTTTCCTCTGCTGCTGTCAAAAATTCCAAGGCTAGAATTACCCATGCCCCAGGACAAAATTTCTTGCCTCTCCACTCTCAGTATTGGATCTCAAACTATAAACAAATAAACAAATTCTGGCAAGATTTCAAATTTGAATAGAGTCTATTTGCCAGAAAATTTGAGTTCCAATTTTGGCTTTTAATTCCGAGTCTATTTTTGTCTTAAAAGTGAAAAACAAAATGAAACACATTTTCTTTTCGATTTGTGCAAAGTCATTCTTACCTGCTCCTCTGGGTACAGTGAGGATTAATAACTTCTATTCCCTAACAATACCCCAGTCCCTCCCTGGTAGTAAGTTAGGGATATGGGCCTATTCGCTGCAAATGTTGCTCCAGTGGCCTTAAAGGATTAATATACCTCCCAAAGCTCTTAAGTTACTGGGACAAATCTGGCTCACTGAGTTAATTGGCTAATTAGTTAATTGTCAACTCTGTAAAATGAGAAGTATTGTTATTTTCACTTTATCAAATTCTCGAGGATTAACAACTATAGGGACTACATGCTAAGAGGATTTGAAGAATGCTGGATGATTGTGACACTAAGTGTTGGCTCTTGTCAACAAACTCTTATCCAGGCTTTCCTGAAGGAGTAAGGGGGATGAGGCCATTCACTGTATCCCATGGGTAACTGACAACCAGAGTTTTGGGAAGAGATTGGATTCCGTCATATAAAAGTCCTCTTGATGTGAAAGACGGTGTCTTAAAGTAGGACGAAGAGTCGGGGTGAGACAGTAATTGTCAGTTTCCATGTCTTAGAATGAGAGGGAGATTCTGTAGTGTCATGTGAACGGAGGAAAGAATTGGTCCGCAGCATAACCGGATATGCAGAATGGTGAGGTACTTTTTAGGGAGGCTTTATAATCCCACCTGAAAGTATGGTTTGCTTTAGAGTCAGAGAAAAGAGCTAAGGGAAAGTATTTAAAAATGTGAATATTCTATAAATAAGAATGAAGTGAGACCAGCAGTGGGCATTTGAGTCACAGATACTATTAACAAGGGAATGTCACTAGAAGGTGTTCAGATTGTTAGTTATGATCAGAGATTATGAAACTCAGCCAACTTGTTTCTAAGGACAATCTTTTTTTTTTTTTTTTTTTTTTTTAAAGATTTTATTTATTTATTTGACAGAAATCACAAGTAGACTGAGAGGCAGGCAGAGAGAGAGAGAGGGAAGCAGGCTCCCTGCTGAGCAGAGAGCCTGATGTGGGACTCGATCCCAGGACCCTGAGATCATGACCTGAGCCAAAGGCAGTGGCTTAACCCACTGAGCCACCCAGGCGCCCTCTAAGGACAATCTTTAAAATTGCATGAACCTCTGGATAGTTTGGGAATGTGTTCAATTGCAGACCAGCGTGTTTTGAAAAATTGGAAATTCTACGCAGAACAGTCACAGACAAAAATGATGGATAAGTAACTATTCCTGGTTCCACAGAAAGCATGTTTTATTTAAGGCTCTTGACAACAAAGTAGCTAATTAGACTTCTAGGATAAAAAAGGTATGTAACAACACCCAAAGAACAAATAATCCAATCACAAAATGGGCAGAGGACATGAACAGATATTTCTGCAAAGAAGACATCAAGATGACCAACAGACACAGGAAAAAGTGCTCCATATTACTCGGTACTAGGGAAAACAGATCAAAACCACAATGAGATACCATCTCACACCAGTCAGAATAGCTAAAATTAACAAGTTAGGAAATGACAGATGCTGACGAGAATGCAGAGAAAGGGGAGCTCACCTACACTGTTGGTGCAACCACTCTGGAAAACAGTGTGGAGTTTCCTCAAAAAGTTGAAAATAGAGCTACCCTATGATCCAGCAATTGCAATACTGGGTATTTACCCTAAAGATACAAATGCAGTGATCCGAAATGGCATGTGTACCCGAATGTTTATAGCAGCAATGTCTACAACAGCCAAACTATAGAAAGAACCTACATGTCCATCAACAGATGAATGGATAAAAAAGATGTGGTAAATATATACAATGGGATATTATGCAGCCATCAAAAGAAATGAAATCTTGCCATTTACAACAATGTGGTTGCAACTAGAGGGTATTATGCTGAGTGAAATAAGTCAATCAGAGAAAGACAATTATCATATGATCTCCCTGATATGAAGAATTTGAGAGGCAATGTGGGGGGCTTGGGGAGTTGGGAAGGAAAAAATGAAACAAGATGGGATTGGGAGGGAGACAAACCATAAGGGACTCTTAATCTCACAAAACAAACTGAGGGTTGTTGGGAGAAGGGGGGGTAAGAAGAGGGTGGTTGGGTTATGGACACTGGGGAGGGTATGTGCTATGGTGAGTGCTGTGAAGTGTGTAAACCTGGCGATTCACAGACCTGTACCCCTGGGGCTAATAATACATTGTATGTTAATAAAAAAGAAAAAAGAAAAAATGTATGTAAGAATAACAGCTGAAAAGTTGTTATTAACAAAGAAAGGTCTTGTTTTTTTTTTTTTAAGAGGAAATGGCTTCAAAATGGAATATACACAAGCAGATGGGCATTTACAGATATTGTACTTGAAAGACTCCTTGAGACGTGGAGTAGACCTCTTGGTTGTCTACAGAGTAGTCAACTTCCTTTCTTTCATAATGTCCAACCCTTAACTTTCTTCTGGTTTCTAACCCTCTCTTCTTCCCCAGGAATCAAGAGGTCCTGATAAATCTCAGCCATTAGAAATGGTTGCCAAGGTGGGGAGTTCACAGACGGCTATGTAGTCAATGAGATGTGAAAAGATGTCTACTAGAGGTCTTCATAGAGTTTTTCCTTCCTGATACATTTCATAAATCAGATATTTCTGAAATATCTCCTTTTCTATTGTGAGATGAGGTTGTACTTTGATATGCTTCTGTAACTCTTTCAGCCATCTTATAGTTACAAGGAAAAACTGCCTTCAGATGAAGCCAACACAGAGAACAGCAAAACGAGTGCTGAAGGGAGATGGATATTTGATGATATTCTGAGTTACTGATCTTACTATGATATAGCTCTGGAGTTCCTTTCATGAAGATGATAAAGCCCATTATTTATTCCAGATGAACTGAATTCTCTATTGCTTGCAGCCAAAGGCACTCTACTAGTCCAAACCAAATGACCCCAAATTCCTTTTCACTCTAGAAATGCTCATTGTAACACCCACATTTATAGAGAGCAACAGCAATGGAGTAAGACATGGGGTTAGAGCCTGACTTTGCCATCAACTGTGTGAACTTGGATAAGTCACTTAAACTCTTCAAGCTCCAATTTTCTGTCAATAAAGGAATAATAACCACTATTTCTTAGGGCCCTTGTAAAGATTACGTAAGAGAACACATGCAAAGTGTACTCAATAAATATCTGAAATACAAACACACACATTCTAAAAGCAACTCTGACAGCTGTTTTCAAATAGGAAACAAATCAAGTGAGAAAATAAACACCATTCAAGCAGCAGGATAAATAAAACTAGAGAGACATATGGTATATTGGACAACATCTGAGTAGAGAACTTAAATCCTTTTTTTTTTTTACACCTAATCCATGAAGAAGCTCAAAAATGTTAATTTTTTTTTTTTTCAGATCTCCTAAGAACTCAGAATATGAGGGGAGGATCCCTTAGAAATCCATGATCTGGGGAAAACTCAATGTTTCAAGTCCTTGAGGTGGTCAGAGAGGATCAAACAATGAGATTGAGATAGAATACCCAGTTATGATAAGTAGGGCAAGAAGGAATTGAATTTTGAGACCCTGAGGCCAAGGGAAGAAAGTGTTCATGAAATCTGAAGTGGACAACAGTCCTGAATGATGCTAAAAGACCAAAGAGTTTAAGAACAGAGAAATGAACATATGGATTTTTGTGGAAGACAACGATGAAACATGGTGGGAATGGCTAAGTGGTGTATGAGGGTTGCAAAACTGGAAACAATGACTATACATACCTTTTCTATTTTACTAGAACTGTTTAAAATGAAATGGGGCAATAACTAGTGGGCCATCAGATATGTATTTTCCTTTCTTTCTTTTAAAATAAGAGAGGCTGGAACAGAAACTGACAAAGCAGAGAAAGAGAAGAGGGATGATCCCAAGAGTGAAATGAAGTTCTCAAGAGGATATAACAACGAGACGTCTGGCCTTAGGTAGGAGCTGGGGAACTTTTATTCATTATAGTTAGATGAGAGGTATGGTTGTAGGTAGAGAGATGCAGGTATTTTGGTAGGTTTGGAAAGATGAGTGGGTTTCTATCTGTTGGCCGCCATCTTGGACAATGGACAACAAGATATGAAAGGCAAAAGATAGAATTTCCTAGAGATAGAAAAGTGTTACACATTTCCCTTGTTCTAGATTTCAAAGTTTTGAGCTTGGTTTAAAATCTGCAAATTCTGAAAAAGGAAGAGTAGAATTTGCCTTAATTAGAGAACATTTTAATTGCTCAGACACTGAGCTGCTTGGATGAATAGCTTCTTTGGCATAGATGAAGTATAAATTCCTTGGGACAGGATAGTCTTGAATTTAATAGGAAAATTAATTCTCTGACAATTGTCCAACTACTTTGTGGCAGCACAATGTGGTGGAAAGAAAACAGTTTGGGGTTAGAAGAAATGAGGTACACTCCCAGCTTTAAAATTGACACCTTATGTAAGATTGGGCCAGAACTTTTACTTCTCTGCACTTTAGTTTCCCTACGTACATATAAAATTATTATGGTAAGGTGTATCTAACATATTTGATAAGAAAATCAAATTATATGAGTAGTGATAATAATGTCCATTTTAGCAATAAGGGCTATTACTTATTGGGTGCCTACTTTGGGACAGTTATTCTAAACTCTACTCTCCCTATATAGTGCTGTTGGTCCTGCTTCCCTCCCCCCGCATTTATATCTTGACAACCTGCTTCCCTGCCCCCCATTTATATGTTGACAACCTAATGCCCAGTATCTCAGAATGTGATTATGTTTGGAGATAAGGCCTGTGGCAGTGATTAATTTAAAATGTGGCCATTAGGGTGGGTTCTCATCCACTCTGACTGGTGTTCCTACAAGAAGAGAACATTTGGACATATACAGAGACACCAGGGGTACAGGCACATGGAGAAGGGACAATGTTAGGAAACAAAGAGAAGGTGGCGATCTGCAAGCCAAGGAGAGAAGCCTCAGAGGAAATCAACCCTGCCAGCACCTTGATCCTGGACTTCCAGCCTCAAGAACTGTGAGGAAATCAATTTCTTATGGTTAAGCCAGTCTCTGGTATTGTGTTACAGCAGCCCCGGGAGCACTATTTTATTTTATCTATAAAACCTCATATCCTTACTCCAACTTGACAACATAAGTATTGTTATCCTCATGTTACAGACAAGGATGCTGACACTCAGAGATGAAGTGACTTCCTCAAGGTCATGTATGACAGGCAAACTCTTACAGAATGCATATTAACTTTAGAATCCTTCTTAAAGTTAATTGTAAAAAACTGAAGTCATAAAACCAGCAATTAAAAAAAAAACACAACTTTGTTTCTCATAACCACACTCTTAGATTCGTAGTTTATATGCTCTGATTTCATAGCAGTTTGCTATTGTTATTTTCAGAGCTCCTCCACTACTATCTCTATAAGGTTTATTAGAATTTTTAAACATCCTTCTTATAGCACCTTTTATGGGTCCCTCGTTGCAATTCTATCATTCAAACTCAATTAACCAGATTGTTTATTCTCTCGGCCTTTGTTCCCTTCTCAGCTGGGATCACTTTAGGGGGTTGCAGCTTGCCAATTCTGCAATGAAGTGCTTAGATCAGAACTTGGAGGGGACCCTGTTTACTGGACAGTGGTGCAATCAGATGGCGCCATGTTGGTGCAGCCTGGGACCAAATTCGTGGCTTGCAAACATCTGCGTTCTCTGCTTTTCCCCTGAAGCATTTCACTTCCATTAAAAGTGGAGCCTCAAATCTCCCTTGTGCATCCATGCCTGTGTACTATGTGACTTCCCATTGAAGGGTCAATAAATATAATTAAAAGGATCATTCAACTGGATCTCATTTTCTGAGTGTCTTCTCTTGGAGGGTCAACCCTTTCTATGTCATAAATGGATTTTTTTTTTTTTTTTTTTAAACACGAGGGCTTCACAAGGTTGCAAATGTTCTCAGCCTATTGATCTGCATAGTTGAATGTCTGGCAAATTGTAGTCGGGGGCCTTACACTCAACTTTTATATGTGGACAGTGGTCCTTTACTGAAGAATCCTCACCCATTCAGGTCTCCTCATGGACAGGTAATAATGATCATGACTCATCAGGAAATAACAGTGAGAGAAAAACAGTAGTAGCCAGTTTCTGGAACAGCTATCATGTGATGGGGCATTTCTTTGTATTCTTATATACTTCAGTCCTACTTCTTCTTCCCCCCCTTTTTTTTTTTTAATTTTAACTGGGTATTTAGTAATAACATCAATTTAATACAAAAGCTCAACAACTATGTAAAAATATTACATGTCTAGTTTCCATTTTTTAGATAATCCAGTGTTTGTTTTTATACTTGTTATAATATGCTTAATCCTTGATTTCCTGAGGCAATCTTTCAGACACTTGTATTATTACATATACAGTAAGCAGCCAGTAGACACACATAGCTGGTAAGCCCTTGAAATGCGTCTAGTGATGTGCTCTAAGTACAAAATTCACATTTTATTTCAAAGACTTCCAGAAAAAATGTTAAATAACTCATTCATAATTTTCATATTGATCATATGGTCTGAAATAATATTTTGGATATATTGGACTAAATAAAATATACAACTAATATTAATTCCACCAGTTTCTTTTTAATGTGGCTACTAGAAAATTTAAAATTACACATGTAGCTCACATATTTCTGTTGGCATTCTTACTTTTTTTTTTTTTTTGAGTACTCTGTGCAAAAGGGAAAGATGTTTTTTATTTTTATTTTATTTTATTTATTTTTTTACTATGTTTAGCTAGCCAACATATAGTACATCATTAGTTTTTGATGTAGTGCTCAGTGATTCATTAGTTGTGTATAATACCCAGTGCTTGTCATAACATATACCCTCCTTAATACCCATCACCTGGTTACCCCATCTTCTACCTCCTTCCCTTCTGTAATTTCTTATATTAACCTAGCAAGCTGCCAATTATTACTTCTCTCTCATTATAAGGGAAGCAAAGCTTGGTGAATTTAACTAATGCATCCAAGTTTTCAGAATTACAAAGTGTCTGAGATTGCCTCTCCATCTCCAAGGCTCATGTTTTCTCACTCTATTAAATTTTCTTTCAGCCAATCATCACTGACATTCCAAAAATATGAGTTTTCTTTAAAAAGTTACCCTTTGAAACTTCATTAAGCTGAATGTTGCTTTCTTAAACCAACAGTCTGAACTGCTCTCCTGTTTTAGAACTCTAGATGTTCAGTGATCCTTTGAATTATTGGTTTATTGCCATATCAGTCAAAAGAAGTGACAGTATGGTTCATTTAAAAAATTTCTTTTGCGTCTGAGGTTTTGCCAAGATCTGTTTATCGCTGTCATGTGGCAAAGGGAAATATGATGAGGCTTGAAACATTCAAATGTGAAGGTTTCCTTTTCCCATTCAAATAAGGGCCAGCAACAAATCAAAAGGCAAGATTTCATTTTCAGTGATTGACTCAGACAAACTAAAGGCTGAATAAATGCCCGGTAAATTAGGTGTGATGACTGCCACTTAAAATACGTGAATCTTAATGCTTTGGGATGGTAAATTAGAAACAGATCTTCTATCAATACTAATGGTAACATCGAGGATCACAATGACGGTAATTCAGGTTTATGTTGCCTTTTTCCTTCCCACCATCTCAAAGCCGTCAACAGATATGTCAGAGAGGAGAGACCACAGCTAGACCAGTCCAGCAAGTACCATTGGGCTGGACTGCTGTGCCTCATCGCCAAAGAACAGCAGCCCCTCAAGGAAGCACTGCTCCTTGCCATTTGGTGGAGACTGCAAAGGAGAATTCAGTCAGATGCTTATTGCCATGGGGATAAGAGTCAGGAAAAGACCTGTTCCATGAAAACTCGTCTCCCAACATAAAACCCTTCCCTTTAGATATAATTCTCTTCAGGCTCTCTGGGGACCAGGCTGAAAATAATTTGCAAAAAAAAGTCAGAAAGTGGAATGAGCCAGAGCACAACTTTTAAGCACATTTTTAATAGTTAAGTCTTGTTGGATTTTTGTTTGAGAAATATGAGGCTGGTATTAATGAAGGAGTACCAAGATCATCAAGTTTATACAATTTTGATAGCTTAGCAGTTAAGGGAATGAGATTGGGATTCAGAGACTAGCTCCAAATCCTGCATCTGCCACTTGTTAGCTCTGTGGTCTTGGGGAAGTTACTTCACCTCTTTTTGTCCTGAGTTGTCCCAACTGTATGGTAAAAATAATAATACTTAGCTTGGAGAACTGTTGGAAGAATTTAAGAGCCATCATGAATACCAAGTGTATTTCAAATACCTGGTACAATGACAACATTAAAAATAATAGATTTCAATATTAAAATTGATTATTAATATTCTTATATCATTGTGATGACAAGAGCAGGTAGTCATGCCATCAGTCCGTTAGAAAGGTATGTTTACAATACGTACTTCCAAAGATAATGAGGAGGATTGAAAGTGTGAAGGGTTTGAGTGATAAGAAAAAGACTTGTGCAGGCATGACTTTGATATAAATAGGTTTGTTTCGGAGGTGGGGTGTTTTAAAAGAAACTAAGCAGAACATTTTTTAAAGCCACACAGTAGGATACTAAGGTGGAAGTCACAGACGAAAATCAATATGCTTTGCCAAAAATATAAATAAGAAAATTCATCAGCTGGAAGAAGCCTTGCTACGATGAGCATGTGGCTTCCATCTGGAAGAAAAATGCTAGAAAGAAACTTAATATTCATGACTGACACATTTTCTTTGTACTGTCAGTCAGCTGGAACCAAAATACACAGCTGGTTAGAAAGCCCATCTCTATTTCATGTTTCATCTGATGACCTTATACATCAAATCAAGAATGGTGGGCTGAAACAACACTCTTCACCTAGTTTATTTATTTTTTTTTCCCAGAGGATGGTACAGTGACCAAAATCTGCCATAATGTAGGCTGTTTCCTTTCTTCGCCTTTCAAGTTCTTATCAGAGATCAACACCAGAATTCAGTAATATAAGTCTACTTATCAGTCCAAGAAATAAGGGAGGAAAAAAAAAATACACGCTTGGTCAAATACCTTATTTTCAGTCAAAGTAATTTGTCAAACAGAAGATTCATTTTTGTTTTCAGAACGTTGAAGTTCTGTAGAGATATCTTAAAATACGTTCTTTTTGAAGGCTTGGCCATAAATATTCAGGAAATCTAAATGTTGGAAAGACTCTTTGTTGTTAAAATATGCCTATTTTTTATAGATTGTAAATTTCTAGAGTCACAGCCTCCCTTTTGTTACACAGTTCCCTGGAATTGTCATCTGCACGGTGGAATATTTATCAGACAGATTTGCACACACATAGAACTCACGTGCCTAATTATAAGTTCAGAGTTACACATTTTCACCAAAAGATGAGTGTCAAATGTTTTATTGTTTAATCTGCCATCAGGGATTGAAATAAAGGGACTGCACATAACGAATGACACTGAAGTGTCTGGTCTAAGAAAACAAAATCAGTGCCCTTTGCCATTTGGTTTAGCGGAAACTGTCCTAATTGCAAAATCAGTAGTAACAAAAGTAGGTAAATGCACACCTAAATCTTCCTCAAGGGTTCCAATCCTTCTTAGCCTGTCATATTTAATCAATAAGAAAATATCTGCGTGACGACAAAAAACAAAAATGAAATGCATTATTATCTTTCAACAATATCTTATGAAGGAAGGAATTCTTAGAACCGTCATCATACCCTTATTCCCTCCCAAGGGATTACTTCAAAGTAGGATAGAAGTCCTAGAGCATTGTAGTGGAAATAAATTCCTAGCGGCCTGGTCTTCTGAGAATTGATTACACATTTATGTATCTTTGCTTGCTATGGTATGGAGCAGACTGTAAAGATCCCCAGACGACAAATTGTGGTTGTGATACAGCGGTATGAGAGATTTAATTAGACATCCAATGTGCAATGCCTAATGATGGTGGTTTAAATTATCAAGGTGCCCACTGCAATTCTCCAGCCCACATACTGGAAGAAAGCATGAGGTAAAAATCCAGTAAATCCCCTTTTGACATAATGGGATGCAGGGAACTATCATGTTGTCTTTGGCGGGCACACGACTCACCACCTCTCTTTCTCTAACGTGTGGGCTGATCTGTATTTCGCAGATGATTATTCTCTGTCTCTCAACTACCTGGTCTGCTCTCCATCACATGGATCAGTTTAATACCTTGGCTAATTTCATCCCAGAATAATGTTTCTGTTTATAGAATTCTGGCCTCTGTGGCAAGCAACAGATGCCCAGGAGTTTCCAGGGATACAAGGACAGGGGGTGCTGGAATGACAGGGAGAGCCTCTACAATAAAAAAAATAGCCCCACTTCCATGTTTTGTCCTCTCCACCCCCCACCTTGGGCATTGGTGATTAGAGCCCTCTGTGCACAGCTGTACTTCCCCAGGCAGCCTGGTGGGAGTGGGATGGTATACAGAGGGTACCTCATCACCGTGACTCTCGGGCTATAAGGTCAAGAATGACGTGAAATGGATCCTTTTAAGCCAAGGTCGGGGCTACTAGGGTATGTCAGCAAGACACAAACTCACTTTTCAGGCCACGGGATCTGTTTTTATTGCCCTCCATCTTTCTAACTCACCCTGCATGCACCACACATGACCAAAAGGAAGCAACTCTTGGTCATCTCGCCAAGTTGGTGTGGTAACAGGAGGGAAGAAAAACTTGCTGATTAGAGAAGGATTGATGACTGCAAGTGTTTTCCAGGTATAAACCATCTGGGCAGGTGTCTTTTAACTAAGATTAATAAACATATGTTGCTGCAAGTTTCTCATTACAAGAGGCATGATAATGGAGAATCAAAAATTTCCACTCAAACTGCTAGGCTGCCACAGAGCAAAATCTCTCTGGATAAACAAAGCCATGCCAGCTCAGATGGGAAAAGCTGCCCTCACTGCACCTGAAATATTATGCCCAAGGTAAACAGTCCTCTTTGTTTCTGGAAAAGTGAACGTGAAACCGAGGTCTCCTGGTCCAGGTCAAAATGCAGATTATAAAATTTCCTCTCAATTGGCCATCTATGCTCACATGGACAAAGCAACATCCTTGTCTCTAGGTTAATGCCTGAAGCCAAATATGGAACTATTTTAGAGACTCTTGCTGGAAATGGGTGGCCAGGGAGTTTAACAGATCAACAATTTCATAGGGTAACTGAACAAAGTTGAAGATCACGGGAACAAATGTAGGAAGGGTTCCATGGAACACCAGAGGGGAGCATATGTGGCCAATTCAAAATTTCGTTTCTCCCAAAATGTCAAAACAGGCCAGAGCTGTAAGCTTCCAGGAAGCCGTCTGAACCATGGTTTGTATTTCAAATTCAGGATCAGCATCCATTTCCATTTCGCAGCTCACGTGTGTAAATCCATCACTGAACATTCATTTAAATCTTGCTGTGAAGCTGTGGGCAAACTGTTTTTACAAAGACTATTAAGGGCTTGGAAAACAGAACATCTAATCTCCTTGCCCACAAAAGATAATTATTAATTTTTCCATTTGCTTGAATTTTTGGTTTACTGACCCTTCATTTTTAACTTGAGAAGGAGGATAATGTTTGTGATATCTACACGTTAACATACATATGGTACAGTATGCGTGTATGTGCTATTTATAGATAAATATATATTAAGATACAGGGAAATAATGACTGCATTATTTTGCCTTGTAAGATCATTATGTTGGTAAAAAGTAAGCATATCTCTCACAAGGACTTACAGGGCATCATCATTAATTTGAAACAATTATCCGGAGCAGTATATCAGAGGTCTAAAATACACACTGTTACTAAAGAATGGCATGAACTATGAAATAAAAGCAGATAAAAGAGAGGGACGAACAAAGGAAGAGGTAATCAGGGTCATATTGTCAAGGAAAAAAATCCTTCCTGATCTAACCTGCCATACAAAATAAAGATTTTTAATATAAGAATGAGAACAGGTATTCTTTTCCCAGATTATACTCATTATTACCTTTTATAGCCTGACATAGTTACGGCAACTAAACCTTATCCCATGTGTCAAGTTCAATGCCTTGATGTGGTTGCCTGAACCCCTATACTGAGAAGGTTTCCAAAGTAGCATATGGGTCAAAGGGAACAAAGATAATCAACAAGTGGCTCTTGCTGTGGCTACAAGACTGGCAGACGGTGATTACACATTATACGCTTGCTATGACTCACTTGGTGCCTAATATGGTGTTTATTAAATGTTTATTATTGATCATAAAGAATGGAACATTAGCATGCAAGATGCCAAAAAACCCAAAGGTCAGAGGTTAAAGGATAGTAAGGGCAACAAACTCTAAAAGTTTTTTAAAAATGGGATTATGTCAAACTGAAAAGTTCTCGCACAGTGAAAAAAACCATCAGCACAATGAAAAGATAAGCTACTGAAGAGGAGAAGAGAAGATATTTGGAAGTCATACATTCAGTAAGGAGTTAATATCCAAAAGATATTAAGAACTTACATAAGTTAATGTCAAAAACAAACAACTATATATTTTTTAAGAAGGCAAAGGATTTTAATAGACATTTTTCCAAAGAAGACATGCAAATGGCCAAAGGTATAAGAAAAGGGTTCAACATCACTCAACATCAGGGACATGCAAATCAAAACTACAGTGAGATATTACCTCACACCTGTCAGATAAGCTACTATCAAAAAGAAAAACCAGTGTTGGTGAAAATGTGGAGAAAGGGGAACATTCTTGTGCTGTTGCTGGGAACGCAAACTGGTGCAGCCCCTGTGGAAAACAGTTTTACAAAATTAAAAGTAGAACTCAATGACTTTCCAGGATTTCCACTCCTGGGAGTTTATCTAAAGAAAATGAAACTACCAGTTCGAAGAGCTATATGCACCCCTATGTTCATTGCAGCATTATTTCCAATAGGCAGAATATAGAAGCAACCTAACTGTCCGTCAATAGATGAATGGATAGAGAAGATGTGGTGTGTGCATGCAGTGGATTATTGGTCAGCCATAAAAGAAGAATGAAGTCTTGCTATTTGCAATGACATGAATAGACCTAGAAGGTAATATGCCCAATGAAATAAGTCAGACGGAGAAAGACAAATACCAAATGATTTCACTTATATATGGAAACATGTAGTCAAAGACTCCATAACTGCTGGTTGAGTTTGAATCCTGAGTTACTCTTCAGGATTTTCTAATATTAAATATTGAGTTAGTTCTTGGGACTGATTTTATGTTTTTCTTTCATTTGCCATAATATTTATAAATAAGTACTGCATGTAGTATAGAAGAGGGGTGTGTGTGTGTGTGTGTGTGTGTGTTAGAATCTGATTATGGAGTTCATTTCTAGGAAACAAGCTTATAAAAACAAGGTCTTTATTTTTTATTTAAGATTTATTTATTTTTTTGAGAGTGAAAGAGGCAGGTGTGAGGGCAGAGAGAAAGGGAGAGAGAGTCCTAAGTAGACTCCTTGCTGGGTATGGAGCCGGATACAGGGTATGATCTGCTTGAGATCATGACCTGAACCGAAACCAAGAGTTCGTGCTTAACTGAGCCACCCAGGCACCTCTAAATCATGAATCTTAAAACACCGAAGTACTTGTCCACTAGGGGCTAGACTGCAGCAGTGCTTGTCAACGAAGAGGGACATATGATTTTTCCACTGGTCTGTCTAATATTTTTCTAAAAAAGATGAGATGATCAGAGTAGGAAAAGTTACAACTCAGAATTCCTTCCATAGCTGATCATTTGCTTGCCTTCTTTTGCTTAGGATTAGAAAAAATAACCCTTGTTATTCATTTCAGAACCCATTTTTAGCTAATCTGACTGGTTGGTTATAGTTTTGCCTAGAGCGGTAAAATATGACACAATTTTTAAAAAGTCTTTTTTGAAGTTCCGGCACTGGTTAAGATGGGTTAAGCAGACCCTACCCCATGTCTCCTACTAAATACAACTCAAAACCTTTGATAGAATAGATGGAACAACTATTTGATTTGGGAAAATAAATGATAACAGGCACATTGAGGAAGGAAGACATATCTTGACATACCATCAAATCAGTGAGGACTTTCCCAGGGATCTTGCTTCTGGTTGTACTGGCATGGACTCAAAAGCAGTCTGAATCACCCAGAATGGCACACTGGTTACAGAAGGAAAAATCTCCAATGAAAGTCCTCTTTTTATTGTTTGAGGAGTGGAAAGAGACCCTTGCCCTGTGGGTCAGAGATAGTGGAGAAAAATGTCTGTTTTGTTTTGTTGTTTTTTGTTTCTCTTGCCCAAGTTTCCAGAAAATCTTATGGTTTAGGTAAGAGCCTTAAATTATGAGAGTGGGTAACCTTTCCTTCTGACCAGAAGAAACTGTGGACTTGTGGGCATGGAGAGGGAACCCTATTGCTTTTATTTTGCTACTGGGCCCCAGAGGTGGATGCAGTTACAAGAAGTTTATGACAAAGAAGCCAAATTAAGACCTGAGTTTCTCCCCAGCATGCCAAGAAGGGGTGCCCTTGGAAGGAACAATTTATAAGAGGTATCCTAGAGATGAGGTGCCAAAGAAAGTGATCTCATAAAGTGTGTATGATATCCTGAGCTCACCACCAAGCTAGGCATAGGTAGATCTGAATTTGACAGCTTTCCAAAGCTTTGAGGACTGAAGTATGAGATATATGATTGCCCAGGTCCTTGACTACCAATAAGGAAGCCCAAATATGTGACAGATCCAAAGAACACAGCAAAGATTTTAAAAAATCATTAGCAGTAGGACCACAACTCACAGAAGGTGGGTAGGAAATTTTAGCCTGAACATAATCTGGTTAACTGCCTGCTAAGCAAAAATTGACATTCCCCATACATTCTCCGAAGTCTTATAATATGACATCCAAAATGTGTGGGGTATGATCCCAAATTACTTAGTATGAAAAGAATCAGGAAAATGTCAACACCTTTCAAGGAAAAAGACAATCAAGAGATGACAACAGATGTTGTCAGAAGTAGGAATTATCAACAAAGACTTTGAAGCAACTATTATAATTATGCTCTAAGAAGTAAGAATGAATATCATTGAAACGAGTGGAAAGATAGAAAGTCTTGGCAGAGATATAGAAGATATAAGGAATGACCAAATTAAAAGTTTAGAATTAGAAAATATAATAGCTTAAGTAAAAACAAAACAAAACAAAACGCCAAGTACACTCATAGCTGAGTGGTGATGATAGAGTGAAGTCAGTGAACTGAAAGAGTAATAGGAAATATGCAATCTGAAAAATACAGAGGAAAAAAATTGAAAAACTTGAGCATGAATGAAGGACCCATTAGACAATACCAGAAAATATTTGTATTATCAGAATTCCAGAATGAGGGGGTAGAGAGTGGTGTAAAAATTTGCTTGAAGAATTAATGGCTGCAAAAATCCCAAATTTGGTAGAAATAAACTTACAGATTTAAGAAGCTCATAAATCCCAAACAAGACAAACTCAAAGAAATCCATATCCAGATACATCATAATCAAACTTCTACATACTAAAAGCAAAAAAAAAAAAAAAAATTCTTTAACTCAACCAAGGAAAACTGTTGTATTATATGCAGAGGAAGAACAATGCAAACAGCTATGGGGGGCTCATCAGAAACCATGAAGGCCAGGAAGCGTGCATTTTTTCCAGTGTTTAAAGAAAAGAACGTTAACCTTGAATTCTATTTCCAGCAAAAATATGCTTCAGAAATAAAGAGGAAATAAAAACATTCTCAGAAGGAAAACTAAGATAACCCATCAGCAGCACACCTGCTCTGAAAGACAAAAGTTCTTCAAGGGAAAGAGAAATGACATCACTGGAAACTTGGAACTTCAGGAATGATGGAAGAACAACAGAAACATCTGGTTAATATAATGGAGGGAGACAAACCATAAGTGACTCTTAATCTCACAAAACAAACTGAGGGTTGCTGGGGGGAGGGGGTTTGGGAGAAGGGGGTGGGATTATGGACATTGGGGAGGGTATGTGCTTTGGTGAGTGCTGTGAAGTGTGTAAACCTGGTGATTCACAGACCTGTACCCCTGGGGTTAAATATATATGTTTATAAAAATTAAAAAATTAAAAAATATATATAATGGACTATTCTCATCTTTCTCTTTAAATATAAATGATGGTTGAAGGCAAAAATTAGAATGTTATCTAACTGGAGCTTCAATGTATAGAGCTTATGATGATCTTGACATGAATAGTGAGAACAACATAAAGAGAGAAGAGCAAAAGGACTTTTATGGCAGTAAATTTCCATATTCCGCTGGAAGTGATAAAATAATAAGTGGCCTATAAAAATTAATTATTTATTTTGTAATCCTTAGACAAACATTAAAAAATAATGCAAGGAGAAATATTTAAAATTCAGTAGATAAAATAAAATGGAATAATAAAATATATTCAAATAATCGAGAAGAAAACAGGAATGAGAAAAG
The DNA here is from genome assembly GCF_009829155.1 of Mustela erminea. Taxonomy (NCBI): domain Eukaryota; kingdom Metazoa; phylum Chordata; class Mammalia; order Carnivora; family Mustelidae; genus Mustela; species Mustela erminea. The sequence continues at coordinate 13,762,151 of NC_045628.1, forward strand.
AGAAGAAGTAGAGCCAAGAGAACAAACAAACAAGAAAAAACCAAATAATAAAAACAGTAGACATAAATCCAAGGTATAATACACCAAATGTAAATAGGGCATGTATGAATTAAGAGTGAAAGCTTATCCAAATGTCAAAAAAAAAAAAAAAGACTCAGTTATATTACAACCTACTTTAAATATACCAGCATAGGTAATTAAAAACGATGTCCATGTAAACACTAAACAAAAGAAAGCAAAAGTGGCCACACTGATTTCAGACACAGTAGAATTCAGAACAATAAAATTTACCAGTGCTAAGGAAATTACGTAATAATAAGAGGGTCAATTCCCCAACAATGTATAACAATCTTCAATGTATATGTACCTAAAACATAATTTCAAAAAATTTGAAGCAAAAACTGTTAGAACTAAAAGGAAAAACAGGCAATCTGCAATTCAACCCTTTCCTTTGCTTATCACTATGATGAGTAAATAGAAAACCAGCAAGAATATAGAATTGAATGACATCATTAACCAATGGATCTAACTGACATTTACAGAACACTCCCAAAAAGAGCAGCAAAATTGTATGCCGAAAACTACAAAAGCCTGATGAGAGAAATCAAAGAATAGTTAACCTGACATACCATGTTCATAGAGTAGATGACTCAATATAGTAAAGATACCACTTGTCCTCAAATTGTCCTCAGATTGATTTTTAATGCAATTCCAATAAAAGTCTAAGGAAGGTATCTTGCAAATACAGTCACGTTGGTTCTAAAATTTAAATGGAAAGACAAACTGGGTTAATGTTGGAGGATTCATCCTATTTGATTCCAAGACTTACTATAAAGCTATAGTAGTCAAGACTGTGTTGTTTGGCAAAGGGGGAGACATGCAGGTTGTGGAAGAGAACAGAGAATCCAGAAATAGACCCATCTAAGTATGCTAAACTGATTTTTGAGAATGGCTCAAAAGCAATTCCGTGGAGGAGGAATAGTGTTTTCAGCAAACGGTACTAGAGGGGCTCCTGGGCAGCTCAGTTGGTTGAGCATCCTATTCATGATTTTAGCTCAGGTCATGATCTCATGGTCATGAGACTGAGCCCTGCTTCAGGCTCCATGCTCAGTGGGGAGTCTGCTTGGGAGTCTCTTCCTCTGCCCCTCCCCCAACTCGCATGTTCTCTCCCTAAAATAAATAAATCTTAAAAAACAAAATGAATGGTAATAGAGCAATTAGAAATCCATAGATGAAAAAGAAAAGAAGAAGAAAAAGCAGAAGGAAATGGAGAAGAAGGAGAAGAACCTTGATTTAAATTTGATTTCTTATACAAAAATTAATTTAAAAAGGATCGTCAACCTAAATATAAAAAGTAAACTGAGAAAACATTGAAGAAAACATAGGTGAAATCCTTCTTGACATTGGGTTAAGCAAAGAGTTCTCAGAAGTGACACCAAAGGCACAATCCATGAGGAAAAAAAAAATGGATAAATTAGATATCATCAAAACTGAAAATTTTTGACAGTGCAAACAGCACTGGCAAGAGAATGAATAGATAAATCACAGGCTGGAGAAAATATTTGCAAATTACATGTCATACAAAAAAGTCTGATTACAAAATACATAAAAGACTCTTATCATGCAATTATAAGACAAAAACCTCAATTTTTAAAATGGGCAAAATATCTGAACAGACATTGTGGTAAAAAAATATACAGAGATAAAAATAAATACATGAAAAGTAAAAGAAATGCAAATTCAAACCAAATGCGACACCATGACACACATATTAGAATGGCTAAAACGAATAAGTACATACATATGTACATGCATGCACACGTGCATACATATGTACACGCATGCACATGTAGATGATCATGCTGAGGGCTGGTAAGGATGGGGAGCATCCATCACTTTCGCTGCTGAGAATGCAAACTGTCACAGACAACCTGGGAAACATTTTGGCAGTTTCTTGCTAAGCCAAACATGCATTTACCACTCTTGTGGTAAGAATGGACTGAACCAGCCATCCCATGCCTACACATTCACCCCAGAAAAATAAAAACTTATGTTCACACAGAAACCTGTATACGATATATGGCTGGTCCATAACTGTCAAAAATTGGAAACCACACAAATGTCCATCAACAGGTGAACGAATAAATAAACTGTGGTACATCCATACAATGGACACTTATTTAATGATGACACATAACAATCAATACACACAACAAATTGGATGGTTCTCAAGGGAGTTGTGCTAATGAGTAAAACTCCATTTCAAAAAGCCATATGTTATATGATTTCATTTATGCCATTCTGAAAAGGTCCAGCTCCAGTGAAGGAGAAGAGATCAGCGGTTACCAGGGGTTGGATGAGGGGAAAGGTTCCACTTACACAGCTTAACCGCTTTGAAACTGGTCTTTTGCTCTGGTTGTGAAGATGGTTACAAGAATCCATACATGTGCTAAAACTCACAGAATTGTACTTTTTTTTTTTTAAGATTTTATTTATTTATTTGACAGAGAGAGATCACAAGCAGGCAGAGAGGCAGGCAGAGAGAGAGAGGAGGAAGCAGGCTCCCCGGCTGAGCAGAGAGCCCGATGAGGGGCTCGATCCCAGGATCCCGCGATCATGACCTGAGCCGAAGGCAGCGGCTTAACCCACTGAGCCACCCAGGCACCCCAGAATTGTACATTTTTAAAAAGAAAGTCAATTTTAACTGGAAGGTGTTATGCTAAGTGAAATAAGTCAAGCAGAGAAAGATGGTTATCATATGGTTTCACTCTGATAGGTGGGACATAAGGAACAGGGCAGAGAGGGAAAACTGAAGGGGAAGAAATAAGGGAGGGAGACAAACCATATGAGACTCTTGACTTGGGGAAACTGAGGGTTGCAGAAAGGGAGGCAGGTAGGGGGATGGGGTAACTGGGGGGTGGACAATAAGCGGAGCCCCTGTGGTGATGAGCACTGGGTATTATCTGCAACTGTGAATCACTGAACAGTCTATCAAAAACTAATGATGTACCATGCATTGATTAATTGAATTTAAATGAGAAAATAAGTCAATTTTATTTTATGTAAATTTTTAAAAGCCTTTTTTGGTCACATGTCAAACTTTCCTAAGTTTGCAATGTTTTCTCATGCAAGTGTGTGGGGTTTTGCGTGTTGTGAGTGTGTGTGTATATGTTGTGTGCATGCATTTTGTCCCTGTGTGTCATCATTCTCTGTTCATCTGTGCAGCCACCCATAGGAGACCCTTACAGTCTAATGGAAGGAACACATGCTTTGGGGGCAAATCAGAATTTGAATTCTTGCCTCCCAAATTTATCTAATTATTAGTTACTTACTATTTTGCTAGGTATGTGTTGGGTTCTAGGAATAGAAGGGCAAATAAAATACATGTTTTGACAAAAAGAAACTTAAAATCTCATGACACATTCAAATAGTGAGCAGATAAACACGATAGTAGATAAATAAAATGGTGATAGACTGTTTAGGGCTATCTAGAAAACAAACAGGGTGATGAGCTAGAGCAGAATGAAGGAGGGGCTGAGGGGGACATTGAGACCGAAAGGATGACTGTGAACCATCCGGGCAGAGCACTAGGAAAAGAGGCGTTCATCCTGTAGGGCACAGTGAGTGCAAGGGAGCAGAGGGGAGAAAGTCACTGGGGCATTCAGAGAACAGTAAAGATGTGAATGCGGCTGGAGTCCTGGGAGGAGACAGAAGCTTCCCTGTCATAGAGCCTCAAAGGACCCTGGCATACAGTCTGGCTGATGTTTATTGCATTGGAGCAGCCATGATCTGGTCTATGCTATCAGTGGGACCTTTGGAAAATTCTTTTAACTCTGAATCTCGGTTTCTGCATATGCTAACTGGGAGTAATACCTACTGAACAATACTTCTGTGAGAAATACACGTGCGTGTGTGGTGTGTGTGTGTGTGTGTGTGTCTAGAATTGTGCAGGTTATAGCGGGTGCGCAGTAAGATATGGACTTCCCGGAAGTGGAGATGCAATGTGGGGATTTGGGGGGTAGGGAAAGAATAAATGAAACAAGGGGCGCCTGGGTGGCTCAGTGGGTTAAAGCCTCTGCCTTCGGCTCAGATCATGATCCCAGGGTCCTGAGATCGAGCCCCACATAGGGCTCTCTGCTCAGCAGGGAGACTGCTTCCCTTCCTCTCTCTCTGCCTGCCTCTCTGCCTCCTTGTGATCTCTGTCAAAGAAAAAAAAAAAAAAAAGAATAAATGAAACAAGATGGGGTGGGAAGCGACAAACCATAAGAGACTCTTAATGTCACAAAACAAACTGAGGGTGGCGGGGGCGGGGTAGGGAGAGGGTGGTGGGGTTACGGACATTGGGGAGGGTGTGTGACATTGGAGAGAGTATGTGCTATGGTGAGTGCTGTAAAGTGTGTAAACCTGGCGAATCACAGACCTGTACCCCTGGGGCTAATAATACATTATATGCTTATAAAAAAATTAAAAAAAAAAAGACAAGGACTTTCCTTCTCTCATTGTGTCTCTTTCCCTCTGTGTATTTGTACCCTTTTATTGCTTTTTTGTTTGTGTGAGCTTCTGTCTCTTTTTCCTGCCATTCTTCCTTTGATCTTTGTGTGACCTTGGAAGGAGAATCTACGCCAGTCCCCATGCACTAGCACAGTGGAAGCCTCTGGTCTCTGCTCTCTTTGCCCACTTGCTGCTCAGATTCCATCTGGGCGAACCTTGTTAAATGGCTGTGTTGGTAGATTACAAAGGACTGAACCAATTTCAGGGGACTAAGCTTTGTAGCACATGAAAGCAGAACCATCACAGATCTCAGTGGTTACCTCATCAGCTATGTGTTAGATCATTTTTGAGACCCATTATGGTTCTAAATTCCTTAATTAAGCCCGTGCTGGTCAGTCTTTCTCCCTGGTATAAGTAAGCACCCATCCATCTTGCAAACTGACTTCCCAGACTTCTTTCCAGAGTCACAGCACTGATATACAAAGAGCTTTCCCAAATACTGTACTCTGTATCAAAAGCATTCAATCCTTGTTATCTTTTTATTAGGCAAATTTTATGGTTTCATTGCATGAAACACTATTTCTATCACTTCCTTGAGGATAGGCTTGATAGAGGGTACAATAGAATTAGAGAATCAAGTCTAACGAATTCAGTCAGTTGATAAAGTTCTAGTTTTCATGTTCAATTTGAGGCACCTAATTTATGGTTCCTTGAGGATAATGTGTAACATCTATAAAATGCATTTTGAACAATACTTTTTAGCCCACTAATCAGTTGTTTGAAATAGAAATCCATTCCTCCACTGCTTTCTAAGCAAAACCCAGTCACTTTATCTGTCCATGAGCAGGAATAACATTATTGTGTGTTCGCTGAGCGCTGTCATACAACATTGAGGGTAGGTGTACTTCTACTACTACAGTTTAGCACGACAAAATAAACGCCTGATGTTATTTTGGCAAAATACATAAAAATAAACAGGTAAAGATTTAAAAAGTTACAAATCTTGGAAGTTCATTTCCTGAAGAGCAGGTTGCAAATCTTTCCCCTTTCTCCCGCTCTGTGCTACGTCTGCTTAACTCCAGTTCCCAAAGCACTGACTTTCCCCAGACAGGTCAGGTAAGCAGGTCATATTCACTTCCTAAAGGTTTTCATTACCACCATGAATCCTTCCCCAGATCCTCATGAGGAGATAAAGCAGATATCAATACAAATAAATATGCCACTTATTTATTCACATCCAAGCTCCTTTCTTCCCAGCAGGAAGTGAATTTCGGCCTCAGTCTCCAATCTCCCATTAGTGACAAACTAAAGGAGTACAGTGGGGAGAGCCTGAAAATACTAAGGTTTAGGAGGCCCCCAGGGTCCAGCTCTCCTCTGCTTTTTCTACTGAGTCTTTCTCACTTTGGGGTGTGGTCATCGAGGTCATTGGTGAGTGCTGGTTTGTTGCATGGCGGGAGTTCAGAGTGAAAATCAAGGACACAACAAATATGATGACTGTAAGGCACCCTCTTCTTAAGCCAACCAGCAACAGCTTTAATGTGATCTTGTGATGTAAAGTTCTTCCACACGTTGCTCCTGGGCTCTGTTTAATTATGTCTCCTTTTCCTACTTCAGTTCTCCTGGCTGAGCCCTGTGCTGCTAATCCCCCAACAAAGGAATTGTTTTATATTGTCTCAAATTGCCTTACAAAGACTCCGTGGCTCCATCCTGTCCATAAACTAAGATATCATCGCCCAAACCCCTCAAAGATTCTTGGTCCTTTCACAAGAGAGAAGAAATACCTTTTATGTGTCTAATACCCCATAGTTAGGATGGGCCGTGGTGGTGGTGGTAATGGGCTGTGGGATTCACCGTTTCCTAACAGAAAAATAGAAACTGTTGTGAATTTCAAACCCAGAGAAAGAAATGAAGATGAGGCAGAACATATCAGAGAATCCTACAGCCCGTATGACACTAATATATTGGATAAAAAATGAAAACTTCAGGCAAAAATGTTTTCAAAAATGAAAATTCTGGTGGCAATGAAAACTTCACAATGTTCAGCTGGTGGGGTGCTGATGCCCAAATGAGACAGGTGGTTAAAGAAGGCAGGCTCGGGGCGCCTGGGTGGCTCAGTGGGTTAAAGCCTCTGCCTTCCACTCAGGTCATGATCCCAAGGTCCTGGGATCGAGCCCTACGTCGGGTTCTCTGCTCTGCGGGGAGCCTGCTTCCCCCTCTCTCTCTGCCTGCTTCTCTGCCTACTTGTGATCTCTCTCTGTCAAATAAACAAATTAAAAAAAAAAAAAAAAAGAAGAAGGCAGGGTTATACTCATTATGTAGACAAACCAGGCAAGGTCAGGACCTCAAAGACTAGCTATAACCATTGGCTCCTAAGAAAGAAGTGAGTCCAACCTGCAGCCTTAGTGCATTCAGAGTAAGCTCTCCCTCGGTGCCATATATTCTGTTTTTATATTTTTGCATCATATCCACATATCCACCCAAGACTCTTAGTTCCTAAGCCTCTTTGGTCCTTCAACAAATAACATGCTGTATTTTGTCCTCATGTGAGCACATGGTTTGAAATTATTTGCTCAGCTTTCTTATAAATTATTCTAGGTCTAGTGTTACTCCCCGTTCTTCCAGAGGAGAATTTCCGGCCTTTCTCAGAGTTTATCTTCTTATGTTGGATAGTTTCTGTGCATTTTCTTTTTCTCCCTTCACCATAGGGAACCCAGAAGTTTTAGTGGGTATTGGAGCATTTCTCCTTCCTCCACCTAGAAGAAGTAATTTTAAGTGAATGATCAAATTAGCTTTATTCTATAAAGCATCCCAAACTCCAAACCCTCCTTTGTATGTCCACCATTTTTGAGTTGGCCAATGGCCCCTCAGCAGTTCGTGGCCACACACCCATGTGCAGGGAAAGACATTAAAGCTGAATTGGAACAGAGGGGATTCATTTTGCCTGGCAATGATGTGACACATTCGTGGCAAGCATTTTGGAGAACAGGGAGAAAACTGGCAATCCTTAACTCCGGGATAATTTTACTGCCTTCCGTTTCTTAAATAATTCAATGGCCTTCTTCACTTGAACATCAACATATATAATCAGAAAGAACTTGAAGCAGCATCGGGGCTAGACTTGGTGAATTGATTGTGTTTTCCAAAGCAAAGCATTGGACTATAGAAAAACAGTGTAGCTGAAATAAGCTTGAAAGTTCACAAGCAATATGGATGTTAATATATCATGAAATATGCCTTAAATTTCTATTTATTTCCCTAACAGATTTCTAACTTATCTACAACCATTCCTGTTCCACATGAGAAGTTTATATTAAGGCTATGTGGATATTGGACACGAGGTAATTATTTGGGAACATATTTATGAAAATAAGATTACTTTTTCAGGGTTTTAGTCCATGATTTTTCCTTCAAGGTTTGACAACTGACTAATAATAATGTCAATAAACACCAAACAATAACATATTTGTCATTCCACTATAATAGCTAAGTGGAAGCAATTTTAGCTAAACATGATCATCTCTTGAAAACAAGATTTGGATTTGCGAGAAACGAAAAAAATTTTCACGTTTTCCCTAATAATGGGAAAGAGATTATTTTTGAGGCCCAAAGACAACATAAGTTGTTTTGAATTGGGCTTCATCTCATTATTGATATATTTTCATTTGCTGAACTGCAGCAGAGTTATGATCTTCTCTGGTTTCCTGTTGAGAGTTTTATCTTTCCATTTTTATAGTGTATGCTTTTTCAAAAGAGTAAACTTCCAGAGCAATTTGCTTAAGAAGATACAGCTACTGAATATCAAGATCATTGACAAACTGTTATGAATACACTACAGCTTTTCCTAAGAACAAAGCTTTGTCCTTGGCTCTTCACCTCTGATAGCATTTTGGAGAATTTGGCTCAAGGCTGCTGTGTACAGTTGGGTAGGTCATTCACTGCACAAGGGCACCTGGCCAAGAGACAAGGGGCTGAAATCTGGCCCATGCTTCACTTGCACAGCTGTGTGTCCTGGCATTGGGCTGTATCCACCTGGAGGAAGGAGTGCCTTTTCCTAATTCTCACAGAGGCATTTATGCACTCATGGCAGCCTTTATTTAGCTTGGCAACTGACATCTAATAGGAAAACTCTCACATGTTAAGACAAATTTTTGCTCTGTAAAGTGCAAAAAGAGACTGTCTCTACAAGCAAGATGTAGGATTATAGGTATGGAAGGAAGAATTCCTCATAGTGAGACAGACCTAGCTCTCAACCTCAGGATAAGCTCCAACTCCTTCCAGACTGTTTCCTTATCAGTAAATTAGCTGTAACCATGTTTATATAGCTTGGTAAAGTGTATCCTATACTGGCTGGTACTTAACAGACCTGCAGTACTTAGTGGTAGCTGTTGTGGTTGCTGCTGCTACTGTTTTATTGTGCTGTGATGAATATTTCTTCCTTCCCCCCTCTTCCCAGTGAAGACTGTCCCTCTGCCAGAACAGCTCTCCCATACACAGACGTGCAGCGTGCAGCCAGGAACACTCAGAAGGCAAGGACACAGCTCAACCCCACTCTGTCTTCTGTCTCCCATTCATATACTAAGATAGGGCGGCAGAGCCTTTGACTTTTCCCCAGAGAAGCTAGGGTGTGCCGCAGAAGAGCTGACTCCTTCTCATCCTGGTCTTGTGTTCTCAGGCTAAGAGGAGTCTGTGAACTGCTATAATGATGGGAGATATTTGAGGGTTCATGAGCCCCCACAGTTCTGAGAGGAGTGGGTCTCTAGCATTCGCTCCATTCTGAAAATGCCTCTCACCCCAGGGTTAAGACCTGCAGGATTAGACTAAAGAGAGGGAGGAGGAATTGGGGAAGATTAGTTCTCTCTTTCTCCAGGAAAGAGTTTGGAACTGGAATAGATGTGTCAAGAACTGCCCTGTCCAGCTCTTTGTCTGCTATTTATCTCTTTCAATAAGACTTGGGCTGTCCAACCAAGGCTGCTGGTTCTTACTAACGCAGGGCAATCGCGCCTAACCTGAGCCAAAGCAAATCCTTGGCATACAGCGTCAATAGTATCAACTGCTGCTTTCTATGTATGCTGTCAGTCCTCTGCATGGATCTTTCATCTCTACAATCTCCTTTCTCTTCCTAGATACTTATTTACTTCTTCTACTTGGTATACCCATTCTCCCTCAGTTCTAACTGTTAGAGTTCCAGAGCTCAGCCCTGGCTTAGGAATTGTGCTCCACGCCTGCTACTGGGAACAATCTCCATGCTTTGCCCTCTGTACGCTCTGCATCTTGATCTCGCAGTTCTAATTCTTTGCCTTGGTCTCCTGCTCTAAGCCCAGGCTTTTAAAACTAATCGCATTATTCAGCAATACATTCCAATAACCACATTTCCATTCTGGGATTGGACAATAGGTCATCGAGGCCTGCAGTTTATGATTCATTTTCCCAGTGCCTCCACTTGAACTGCAATCTTGGTGAGCTAGACAGGATTTAAATGTCCTTCCAAACAAAACAAAACAACAGTGTAAGTAAGATCGGAGGTTTTAAAGAAAGCAAATACACCTGCTTGATCTTGGGGCAAGTCCAAGGGTCAAAGAGCCATGTGTTACGTCACCTGAGTTCGTGGATCTGCCCTCATATTCACTCCTACACTGTGAGTGGAGCCTTCTCTACTTTACATTTTTAAATGTCCTTTACTCCTCTACTTTACAGTTTCATCTCTTGTCTCTGTACCTTCTGCATTTTCAACGAGGATCACATCCATCCTTGCATGGATGTTCTGCCGGTTCCTCACACTCAAAATGTCCAGGCCCTCAATTCATTGTTTTCTCCCAAAGTGACCTGTAAGCTCAGATGCATTTTTTCACATCATCGTCAGAACAATCTTTCCAATATGCAACTTTGATATAGTTGTTGGCTAGCCCCAAAATTTCCAGTAACATTCCATTCCCATAGAACAAATTGCCACAAAATGAGTTCTCTGTCCCTTCCCGCAAAAGGAATTTTCATCCAAACTTCTTCCAGTCTTATAGAACAAACTCCAAACTTCTCAAGATAGCATTTGAGACCACAGTCTGTCTTAGTGGGAAGGACCTTGCTTTTGCCAACCATAACTCGGAAGGATGCTCTTCTTACTGAATGTACTGAATGCCTATTTGTAAATATCAATGTACCTACATTAACTTAATGATGCACCTGTAAATTTGCTGCTTTCTGGGACCACGTGTGGCCCACGGAAGATGCTTAATAAATATCACTTTATTCCCTCCTACCTATGCCCTGAGGACAATTCTTGAATATTTAACTCCAACACAGAATCTTTGATTTCTATTTCCATTTACTATAAATATTTTTATGTTACAATATTCTGAGTGTTTGATGACCAAACACTCAACAACCACATGATTTTTGTTTGTTTTCTTTTTTTTGCTCCGAGTTCGATTTTCTCCCACTGACAAACATATTATTTGTCTCCTTTTCTTTAACTGTGTTTGCTTAGAGTACAGAATAGCACTGAATCTACCTTCCCTATTTCTGATATGTGCTGGAATTAGGCATCTTACAAATCCTACTAATATAAAGCAAACCATCACTTCCACATGGTGAATCTTCAGATTGGGGATGAGCAGGGAGTCAGCAGCAGCTGACCTAAATAGCACCAATTCTGATAGCCTTGTTGAATTTCACTTCCATCCTGAACCCCTCTCACCTTGATGAGAGTGGCTTGCACCCATATCTTGGCTGCAGATGTGTGCAACTGTCCATATACAACTCTGACTAATGTAGGGACCCAATGGTCTTCCCTTGTAACCCCTTAGCAAAGTAAAGCTGAACCACCGTGAAATAAAACAAACAATAAAGACTTCACCAAACATGAAAAAGAAACAAAAATACAACAAAGAAAGAACAAGAAGCCTTAACTTGGTCATGATTATACCCTATAGACTTGTGGTATTTCACAACTAGTACTTTACTGTTGTTTTTGTTGCCCATCTTTGTCAGAAGAAGTAGTTAAGGGCAAGATGGCCTCCTAGCAAAACACACACACACACACACACCCTATATAAATCATATACATTTTATTTCCTGGTAGTCTTGTTTAAGGGTGATGTCTAAACCCTTGAGGGCTTTTTTCAGTCAAGTTGGGTTTATGAGAATCAAAAGCAATTGTGTCAAGATCTTCTCTAACTGCTTGGGAGAGGAGAGAATACCTTCTATATAAGAAGACAGAGCTGCCAACATCTCAGGAGGCTGGGCACCTTGATAGAGAAAGCAATGAACATTTGTTTATTACAACTTCCCTAAAATGCACATGTGCTCTCTGGGGTTTGGGGCTGGAATAATTAACTTTCTTCTCCCCCAACCCCTCAGCCATTTTTGTTCTACTTATTTTATACTTCTGCGAATAGTTGAGTGATTACTTCATTAAGAATGCTTACCTAGGTTTCTTGAGTTCTTTCACAAGCTGACTCTTGCTTTCAGTGAACAAGTTCCCCCTCGCTATCTGAAAGTAGGGTGTTCTTATAAAAACTCCCATAAGCAAAAATGGCCTAAAACAAAGAAGTAATTACCACTAATTTTTAAAGGAAAAATTTTAAGCATTCCTAGATCTGAAAAATCACCTCTTTTTTTTTTTTCTTAAATCAACTCTCTTAAGCTTTTCTGATGCCGTAGTGCATATCTTGTTAATGGGTGCCCAAAAAAAGTCCAGGTAAAGCACAGAGGCTCACAAACTCAAGTTCAAAGCTCTGATGGCTAGATGTCCCATGCTGAGTGTAGTTCCCAGGGTAGTGGCTAGGTGGCGCCATGCGGGCAGCTCTGCTCAGAGGGCAGGTGCCTCCATGGAGATGATCACTGCAAAACCTATTTTCCTGTTTGGCAATTTTTTTTTTTTTTTTTTGTAAAAGTGAAAATCCTTTTCGGATTTCTTTCATTTAATGACTACACGTACCAATGTAAGTCTTTTAATAACACAGACTTCCTAAAAGTGTATCACTGAATTTGCTGATCTAACCAGCCATTCTGCCAAGGGATTAACCGCCATCTACAGCACTGTCTTCCTTCCAGAGACATACTGATCAAGCACGTGTCACCTCATCCAGTCTACTCCTGATGGCATGACCAGAACACCTGCTGAAAAGCTCCCTAACTGTTGATCTCCGATCCTAACTAAAGTTTGATACACGTGAGTACTGCTTCAAACTTCTATTGATTTCTGACTGTTATGACACAATAATCAATCAATCCATAATTCAATATCAATCTATTGAGTGCTTCTTGTGCCACAGGATCTGCTAGTTTTGTTTTCCCCCAGTATCTCCTATTTCATCCCCATCGAGAATATCACACGCTCCTTGTTTTGCATTATAGTTTTTTACATAGTGTGGCAAGCAAACTGTTGCCTTATAACTATTCCTCTTATGAAATAAATATGATGTCCAATCCAGAATCCCTTACTTCTGTAAGGCAGGAATGTAAGGAAAACATGAAAGTGTTAAGTTTAATATATATTTGTCTAAGTTTCTGGTCATTTAAAAAAAAAATAAGCACATATCAGGATTAAAATGACACTAAGGAGAAATTGTTTGAGAATTGCTAAATGATTAAAAAAAAAAACACAATGAGGATCCATTTTCAATGTTTATCCACTGGAGTTCCAGTCTTGGCTTCTACAAACAACTGAACCACACTGAACAGGAAAGCCCCTATTTAGAGCCAATAGCTGTGTGCACACACAGTTCTGGACAATTTATTATTCTGTACAGTAAACGGCTGGCCCATAATTCACAAGCTGAGAGTTAATGAGAATATCTGTCCTTAATACCCATAAGAAAGATAAGGACCGGCATAATGTGGTTTATCCAGTACTTCTCAGCCCTTCAAGGGCAGGAGTGAAAGCCTCTGACAGCAAAATGCAACAAGAAATATTGCACTGACCTACAGACTTCCCTCTCTCCCATCAAACCAATCCATGTGTATAGGCATTAAGGAACAATTCATTCTGAATAACTGTTCCCAAATAACTAGATCCTTTATAATTGCTGGCATAATTAGCTTAATGATATAATTGCATTGCTCCAAATAAGAAAGGGGTAGAGTACAGAGAATAATTTATTTCTCCCTCATAACTTAGCTGGCAAAACTAGAATACATATACACATATATAATGTTATAGAATTACATTCAAAACCATATATAAAATATATATCCTATATATATTTTCTTTAAAACCATATAAGCGTCTGTCTCTATTATATATCTCTACATATACACATATACATAATATATGTACACATATATTACATATATACAAGTGCACGTATACATGACATATATACACAGAGGGAGAGGATAGGAGTGAGAAACAAATTAAACAGGGAGAAAGTCCCCCAAATGACTAATTGTTTATCAGTTTATCTGATTTTATTACCAGCCTTTAGAAAGTAAATATATGCTGGGGGTTTCATCAGAGCAGCAATAAATATTAATAATTACCAATTGACTACAGGTTTTAAATGGTCCTTCTAAAGCCATGTGTCAGCAATACTGTGTTCCTAGTAAGCACAGAATGGATGTCTGCATTAATGGCTTCTCCTCTGCGTGGGGTTTTAAAGTCAGGGATGTTCTCAACGGTCTATTCTAATGGCCTCTAACTCTCTCTGCTATTTCCTTGAAGGCAGTTGAAGTGTCTTGTAAAGAAGATGTGTTACCGCTCTGTGCTGAGATGAACCTACCCAATGCCCTACCTTAAATAAAGGCAGACTGTGTGTGTGTGTGTGTGTGTGTGTGTGAGAGAGAGAGAGAGAGAGAGAGAGAATGTATATGTTAGTGTGTATGTGTGAGAGAGTGTGTATGTGCGAGTGTATGTGTGAGAGTGTGTATGTGTGTGTATGGGAGAGTGTATTTGTGAATGAGAGTGTGTGCGTGAGTGTGAGAGTTTGTGTGAGTGTGTATGTGTGAGTGTGTATATGAGAGTGTGTATGTGTGTGTGGGAGAGTGTGTGTGTATTTGCGAATGAGAGTGTGTACATGAGTGTAAGAGTTTATGTATGTGAGTGTGTATGTGTGTGAGAGTGTGTGTGTGGGAGAGTGTGTGTATTTGTGAATGAGAGTGTGTGCGTGAGAGTGAGAGTTTGTGTCTGTGTATGTCTGTGTGTGAGAGTGTGAGTGAGATGTGTATGTTGTGTGAGAGTGTTTGTGAGTGAGAGTGTGTGTGTGTGAGTGAGAGAGAGGTATCTGTGTGTGAGAGAGCGAGCGAGAGTGTGTGTGTGTGTGTGTGTGTGTGTGTGTGAGAGAGAGAGAGAGAGAGAGAGGGAGTGTGTGTGCACTGTTAGGGACCCGGCTGTGAGGGGCTCAGCGGGACCGAAGCGTCCGCCCGCCCTCAGAGCTGGTTAGAGCTGACAATTCGCAGGTCGTGGCCATTGCCAGTGTACTAAACTGCTGGAGGGGAGCCCAGGAATCCGTGCTCACGAGCTCTGCAGGGATGGGTTTGCTCACTGAAGTTTCTGAAGTATTGTCTAGAGTTTTTCTTGACTCAGTATTGTGCCCTGAATAAAGTGGGTCTAAGCAAGCAGGTGCCAGAGACTTCAGAACGTGATCGCTGGCATTTTAGATGTTCCAGAAATGGTCCACAGGATCAATGGCCTTGTTCATGCGCTAACGGAGGAGTCTGATGTTGCCTTTTCTGAAGGACATGCTCATGGGATCCACAAAAGCAAAGGGGTATTAAGAGTCTTTCCGTCCCCCTCCTGCATTGTGGCTGACGTGGCAGGAAAGAATTCATTTTCTTCTGAGTTTAATCACACTTCAGTCAGACTACAAGAAATAGAGTTTGAGTATTCATGTTAAAATTCTATTCCCTCAAACAACTGTGTCTGAGGAGAAATGAAGAAAGAGCCAGATAAGCATACAAAAGTGACACGGTCGGAGTTTGCGATCATTTGCTAAGAAAGGCTTATGTATGTACTTAAATGTACCGTCTGCAAAAATCCAGGCCCCAAATCACTGTTGGCAATTACTTTTCTACACGGTCAGCTGGCTGAGGGAGGGACACCGAGCAGTGTCCATTCTGCACAGACAGTGTCCATCCCCATTTCCCTCCATCTGTTGTCTCAAAGGCAGTCAGGAGCGGCGTCTGCAGCCCGAGCCAGTGTGACCTCTGTTTTCAGCATCGGCGAGGTAAACAACGAGAGGGTGAAGGGATTGGGGAAATCACGACAGCCTTCTTCTCAAGCCGTCGTCGGGAGAGAGGATGAGAATCCAAGACCCTCCTGTGTCTGCCTGAGTGAGAAGAGAGAAAAGAAAACAAGGTACGGAGTGACCTTGGAGATGTTTTCCTTCCCAGTCCCTAGCCTGGTCCTTAAGGCTTCCAACTGAGACAGGAGAACAAAGAAGTCACTTCGGGTTTTTTTGTTTGTTTAAGATTTTATTTATTTATTTGACAGAGAGAGGTCACACGTAGTCAGAGAGGCAGGCAGAGAGAGAGGGAAGCAGGCTCCCTGCTGAGCAGAGAGCCCGATGTGAGGCTCGATCCCAGGACCCTGAGATCATGACCGGAGCTGAAGGCAGAGGCTTTAACCCACTGAGCCACCTGGGCACCCCAATTACTTTGTTTTTAATACTAGCTCCTTGGAAACTCCTTTCCAGGACTCAGGATATCCTTGGTTTTAAGCCAGGCCTGGGTGAGGGATATCTATTCAATAAAGTTGTGTATCTGATGCTTTTCTTTTTTCTCTTTTAGTTCAGGGCGTGTACAGTTTCTTGCCAGCTTTGCCCTTAATTTCTGGGCTGCTGGAGGTTTTGGTAATATGGGAACGTGGCTGGCTTCACGCCACAGCCCGAGAGCCACAGTTCCCCGTCTAATTTCTCCTCCCTGAGCCACTCCACATGGTTTCAGCCACCATTTACCACCGAATACTACCCAGACTACCAATGGGCAGAAATTTTAACAAAATCCGTGTTTTCCACAGCATGCACATACCCAGCTATATTTCAGGCTCACAATTCAAGACTTCATCAGCTCAGTATGGAAGCTGGACGCAACGTGTGTAACAGGTTACAAATGGGCAACAGTTTGTGTTTTCGCATTTCTCACCCCTTCTACCCCGCTCCCCCCACAAAGCCATCCTTCCTAACTGCTCCGTATCACACATTTTCCCAGAGTGATGGTAATGAGAACGAGCAGACAGAGCTTTTGTCAGACGGACTGAGACACAGATGATCTTCATTTTCTTAAGCCTTAAGCGTGGGGTGCGTGTGTGCATGTGCACCCACACGTACGCACGTGTGTGCAGCTGTGTTAGTCACAGTGCACCACATAGAGGGGTCTGCGGGGAATGTTTGTTGAGTGAATTGTTGAAAATATTTGTTGGATACTTGGCACGTAACTAGCAAGGAGCTGTAGCAGATGTGAAAGGAGAAATCCGTGGATAGGACTTTGATGTCCGGCTGAGGATGCTGGGAACCCCGAGCAACACTGTAGTCTCACAGTTAATGGTTATTTATTAACTATAACTTAGGAAAGTCGCTCAAAGCCTTTGATGAATAAATGCTTAAAAAATAGGGGAATGATTATACTCTGCATAAAAATACACGAAATTTACAAATGCTGAAGGCACTTCATTCGCGGATTACCTCAGCTCAAAAGCTGAACCACACTGTGCCTATAATTAGCAATGTTGTATCGAACACTTAAACATTTGTTAAGAGGGCGTCTCTTGTTAAGCATCCTTTAGCACCATAAAAACAAACATACAAACAAACAAACAAACAAATGTATGTATGTTATTCGTAACAATTAAAAAAAAATAAAAAGCAAGTTACTGCTGGAGTGAGTTACACCTGTGTGCTAAGTATCTTAACCAGTAGGGATCTAACAAGACAAAGTTAGCACATGATTTCTGGCATACAACTGGAAGAGGTCTCAAATATTCTTGTCGAAGGACAAACATCCTAGCAGGAGAGGGCCTCGTCGTCATAAATTGTATTTTGGTGACAAAGGGGGGATTATTTTCATCAGAAAATAAAAAGAGACCAAAACTGGTACAAGGTTGCCTCAGAAATATCTCTCGGTGACACCCCAAAGGAAGCATATCCTTAGGGAAAGCTGCAATTCTTTTGATGAATTACAAGTGGAATGGTTCCCCTTAAAGATGGTAGAGACTTTCTAAGTCCCACAAACAATTAGCTGCAATCATGTAATCAGTCATCTCCAAATGTTATCCCACCTAGGCTCATAAAACTTCTTCTTAATGATTTTGCCAGGCAACTCCACCCAAGGGAGTTTCTGCCTGAAGAAAGTAGTGAGGCAACAGACATATGCTAAGAATCTTCCTAGTTAAGGGACTGAAATAACAAGCAAAAAACAATTAGCACATATAATCAGCACTTTGGAAATCTGCCGTCTTTGCGGTTTTAAAATTCCCTTTTTAAAGATTTAGATTAACGCCGTACTGTCACATTTACCTTTCAAAGGGATAGAAACAGAACTTTTGTGTTATAGGATTTTTTTTAATCATTTGTTTTCGTTTGTAAACCGAGGTTCATAAATGTTTCTCACTGGATAATTAATTGCTCCCTTTTCATGTAGGTAACAGGAAAAGAAAGGGAAATTCTAGTCTCTATGATTTTAGTATCTATTTTTCTTACTCTTTTTTTCTTATAACCTCAGGGCTCCAAAAAAAAAAAAAAAAAAAAAAGAATAGAACAGAGACCAACTTGTAGTTCTGACTGATTGACAATTGGATCTACTGCTGGTTTATGCTCAGAATGTATACCTGGAAATTTGGAAGAATTTGCCTCATACAATCAAACAAAAATCAGTTGCTACCCTGATTTCATTAACTATAATAGCATTTATTACAGTGTCACTTCTACATCTCAGATGAAGCTTTTATCTCAAAATAGAATGTGTCCTCATCTCTTTCTGAGACCTGTTTCATAGTAAAACAGCTGCCAACACTCATAAAAGAAAAAAAAAACTCTTTAAAACTCTGAGGCTATATTTAGTACACAAAGCCTTTGTTGAATACATTACCATATTCTTTGTCAAGCACTTGGTTCCAACATACAAGGTGAATTTAAGAAAGGTACACTTTGCTAGATGAAGAGAGAGAAATCGAGAGGGAGAGAGAGAGAGAGCGTGTGCCACGGTTCACAGAACCCAAGGCACTACTGCCAGACCCAAGAAAAATGTTGAAAAAAAAAATCACAGAATATTAGTGCCACAGGGATCTTCAGTCGCCTAGTGGAAAAATTACCAAATGCTAGGGCAAGAGGGTCTTAGAGTCACCTAATGCAATCATTCCACTCTAGAGATGAATATATTGAGGTAGAAGCTAAGAAAGGTAATGTGTTGGCTACTGTGGGTTTGAAATATGGTTAATGCGACTGGGAGATGAATTTTAAATTTTGGTTACTTCAAGTTTCAACTTCTATTTCAATAGGCTACTATGGCTACTACCTGTTGGACAGGTTGGAGGCCCTTTCTAGATCTTTCTTTTCAACTGGGCTTAAAGTCCTGGCCAATGGGTTAAAACTTAAACTAAAATAATAATAAGAAGAAGAAGACAAAACTGATTCAAAATTAATGAAATCCAATGTACTATAAGCTGGCTAACTGAACATAATAAAAAAAGTGGAAAAAAATTAGCGAAATCCTCAAAACCTTCTGAAACCATCTGCGAACACAACAGGCATTCCTAGGGAAAGTGATCAATGAAACAAAGCCTTAAAACACCCAAAAACATTTATGAGGACTTAAGTTCTGCCCCAGGAGGTGCACCAAGGGTGAGAAAGAGGCAAAGTGGCCACAGGGACCAGCCAGGGAATACACTTCCCATTCTGACCTCTCAGCCAGCAAGAACTCTGCCTGAACCGAGATGGTGTGAAGGAAAGCTTGTTGAGATGTAATTGACGCTGAACAAAAGGGGAGCCACGGAGCAAGATGGCGAGGTTGGAAAGACCAAGAAGATCATCCTGTCCATCTCCCTTGCGCATCACGCTTGGGATCGATACCAGGAGAACGAGTGGGCAGCAGACACTAATCAAGTATATTGGATTTTTATCGCTATGTTAGCAAGTTGGAGTATGACCTTGGGAAGCACCCTTAACCGGTTATCTTACTTTCTTCGTGGGCTTAAAGAAATGGTAATGAGACTTGGTTTCAGGTGCTTGGGGAAGCGTAAGATGAAAGTGTAAGATATCATCGTCACTTGTTCCTTTTTTCCTTTTCTATCAGGCCATAATTCTCTCTCCAGTTAATAAGACCAATCACTTTCAAACCACAGCCTAGTGTCTTGTTATAGAATCGTTCTTTGAAAACAGTCAGGCTTAATGCTTTTTTTAGCTTCTTTGGAAATATAACAATTGGAGCTAAAATTAGTGTTGTTCGTGTACTCAATAGAAAAGGCTTTACAATATTTAAAAGAAGGAGCAGAACTATGTGAGGAAGGTCCATAGAATCTAAAGAAGTAAATGTGAGTAAATGTTGAATTAGGAACACTCTGAACTCTTCTTAATTAAAGTTCAAATGATTGTAGTTCTGGAGGTATAATTGCAAGTTACTGTAATTTCTTCCACTTCTACTATTTTTCTGCATGCCAGAAAATTTGCTTACTTTCTAACTTCAGGGTTACTCTGGAATAAATATCTTCAAAAAGCACGTTGTTGTAATAAACCTGTGTTTTACTTCCCTATCCAATTTTTCCCTACCTACTTTTTATTATTTTTTTAAAAGATTTTATTTATTTATATGACAGAGAGAGAGATCACAAGTAGGCAGAGGCAGGCAGAGAGAGAGGAGGAAGCAGGCTCCCTACTGAGCAGGGAGCCTGATGTGGGTCTTGATCCCAGGACCCTGAGATCATGACCTGAGCCGAAGGCAGAGGCTTTAACCCACTGAGCCACCCAGGCGCCCTCCCTCCCTACTTTTAAAATTTCATCTATTAAGAAAACTATACAGTGCCTGCTATATATCCAACACTATTCTAAGCACTTTATAAATGTTTGGGCTCTTACTTAACACTGTTAGAAAGCTGGTGCTATTCTTACTTCCGACTTACAGAGGAGGAAACTGATGCCAAAGGAGATGAAGGATCTTGTCCCAGCCCTGGTGTTCTTCATGGCCAAGCTGGGGAATGCAACAGCCGGACTGGGCATCTCAACCACTAGGCCATGCTACTTCATTTTCTGTATATGCTTATGTCAGATTTAAAACTAGTCTTTGTAAAATTCACTGGCTTGAGAGACTTTTTAGTAGGCCACATTCCCCCCCTCTGTGTTGCTTGCCCGTGTTCTGTACCCCTACTCACTGCATTTCCAAAGAGTCTCATACATGAGTCACTTTTCTCAAAAAGAGCTAAATTGCCACTGACACAGAGACCTTACAGGGAGAAAACATCAGTACCAATCTCTGTGTGGTGTGGCTGTTTTTGTTTATTTGTTTTGGGTTTTTTACTTCATCCTTTCTGAATTGTAAAGGACAGAAAGGAACGATGGTGGGATAAACGTCACAGGTGTTAGAGAGCCACGGAAGAGGAGAAAGAACAATAGAAGGAATGAGGAAACGGGAGAAAGACACAACACCTGTCAGCTTTGCAGAGCCTCCAAAAATGTTCAGTTCTCGCAGGACAGATTTAGTAAGTGCTAATTATTTAGAGTCAGCGACTTGAGTGGTTAAAGCACAGGTTGGCCTTCAAATAAATATACCTTATTCTCCCCAAAGCGAGCAGTCTTGGATGAGGCCGCTGAGACAGTGAATGATCTTTTGTGAGTTTTATTCACAGCGTGGCAAGGACAACCTGAAGCAGAGAGAGTAAGGCTCCAGCTGGAGTTCCACAGACACCCCCTAGGAGAGAGATGGGCATGAGAGCAAACGTTCCCCGCCCCCTCTGTGCTGAGCAAACCCGATGTAAAAGCTGAGAATTTGCATTCCCGCCATGTCAATATTTAGAACGATTTGAATACCTTCCCCTCTCACTTGGTGGCACAGACTTAACGGTCTACGCATGGGGATTGCAAGCAATGTGACTTCGATCTCGTCAGTTCAGGGATATATGCACTACATATATACACAGTTCATTTTCTTTCAGTTTTATTGAGATACAATTGACATGTATCACGTACAAGTGCAAAGTGTACAGCAAAATGGCTTGACTCACGCAGATTGTGAAATGATCACCACTATCATTTTAGTTACTCAGTGCCCAACCTCTCATACAGATACTATAAAAAAGAAACAAAAAATTTGTTTTTCCTTGGGGTGAGAACTCTTAGGATCTACCCTCTTTACAACCTTCCTCTTAGCTATTTGTGGTGTTAACTCCTGTCCTCATGCTTGCATTCCAACCACTAGCACTTAGCCACCTTACAAGGCAAAGGTTGTAACTTTTGACCACCTTCCCCTACCTCCATCCCCCAACCGTTGGTAACCCGTGATCCCATCTTTTTCTATGGGTTTGTTTTTGTTGTTGCTGTTCTGTGTTTTAGATTTCACATATAAGTGATAGTGAATCCCTGATATATATTAAGAAAAAGAACACATCATGAGCACATATGGTTTGTCAGGAAATAGAAGATTTGTTTACCATTTGAAAATGAATCAACATAATTCACTATGTTCTTTAAACGAAGGCGAAATAGTATATGATCATCTCAATAGGTGAAAA
Organism: Mustela erminea; assembly: GCF_009829155.1. Taxonomy (NCBI): domain Eukaryota; kingdom Metazoa; phylum Chordata; class Mammalia; order Carnivora; family Mustelidae; genus Mustela; species Mustela erminea. The sequence continues at coordinate 13,784,289 of NC_045628.1, forward strand.
AAATAATGACAATATTTAATACCATTCATCACTTAGAAATTCCCCAAATTGCACAGGTGGTTTTGATAGCAGCCTTTCAGTACAATTCACCACATTAATAAGTAAAAGGAGAAGAAAAAAAGTCATATATCCTCTCAAAAGGGGATGAAAATTGTGATAAAATTGAGTTGCTCATGATAAATATTACCGATATGCTAGAAATAAAAGGGAGATTCCTGAACCTAATAAAAAGTTATTCCAAAAAAAAAAAAAAAGAGTAGTTCCAAAAAATCTAGATCAAAACCATTCCTAACAGTAAAATATTGGAAGCAATCACTTTAAAATCAAGAGCAAGAGAAGTATGGCCACCGTCTACTTGAATGCAGGCTGTGTTGGAGGTTCTTGGTTATGTAGTAACATGCAGAAATCAAATTTTAAAATATAAGAACATAGAATGGGAAAAACAAAAAAAGTCTTCACAGGTGACATAATTATCTACACAAAAAATCCAAAATGAATAAGAGATATTAATTTAGCAATCTGTCTAAAAATAAGATCAATATACTTTATCTATATACCATTAGTGACAATTGAGAAAATTTAATTTTTTAAAAATACAGCATTTAAAATAATAGAAATATACAGCACCTAGAAATCCAATAAATAATGTAGGCCACTATGGAAACAATATACAACCTTACTTAAAGACCCTGAAGTCCTAACTAAATGAAGAGATAGAACATGTTCAGGGACAGGAAGGCTCCGTACCATAAGGTACAATTCTCTCCAAATTTATCTAAAGATCTATACCCCGTTCTTTTTTTTTTTTTTTAAAGATTTTATTTATTTATTTGACAGAGAGAGATCACAAGTAGGCAGAGAGGCAGGCAGAGAGAGAGAGAGAGGAGGAAGCAGGCTCCCTGCTGAGCAGAGAGCCTGATGCGGGACTCGATCCCAGGACCCTGAGATCATGACCTGAGCCGAAGGCAGCGGCTTAACCCACTGAGCAACCCAGGCGCCCCACCCCGTTCTTTTTTAAAGTAACTTACCCACGTGATTCTAAATGTGCATTGAAAAGCAAAGTCGCAATATAGACTGCTGAAAAAGATAAATGGTTGCAAAGACTTGCCCCACAAGACCAATTTAAGACAACAGCAATGAAAACACTGTAAGATAATTACAGAGATATCTAAAACAAAACAAATGCTGATGAAAACCAAATAGAGACAACAGATAGTTGATTTATGACACAGATGGCAACACGAATCTCTAAGAACAAAGATGCCTCTGCAAGAACATGCTTTGGGACAACTGGTTGGTGACATGAGGAAAGAAATGAAATTTGCTTTTTAAATTTTTTTAAAGAATTTTATTTATTTTTATTATTTAAAAGAGAGAGAGAGACAGCATGAATGGGGTGAGGGGCAGAGAGAGAAGCAGACTTGATCCCGGGACCCCAGGGATCATGACCTTCATGATCATGAAGGCAGATGCTATACCTACTGAGCCCCCCAGGTGCCCCAAGAAATGGCATTTGAACATTACATTTCACACCATCCACAAAAATAAATTCTACATCTTTTAAGTATAAAAAGTAAGCCTTTTAAAACCTTTAAAGGAGGGGTGCCGGGTGGCTCAGTGGGTTAAGCTTCTGCCTTTGGCTCAGGTCATGATCCCAGGGTCCTGGGATCGAATTCCGCATTGGGTTCTCTGCTCAGCAGGGAGCCTGCTTCCTCCTCCTCCTCTCTCTCTCTCTGCCTGCCTCTCTGCCTACTTGTGATCTCTCTCTGTCAAATAAATAAATAAAATCTTTAAAAAAATTTAAAAAACCCTTTAAAGGAAAATACAGCATATTTAAAAGGAACAAATACGTGTATTAATAGATAAATTTAATAACATTCAATTAAGAACTTGTATCATTAAGATAGTCTAAAGATGGTGAAAGATAAGCTACAAAGGAGGAGAGGATATTTACAACATATGTAATTGATAAGGCATCTAAAATATGTGCCAAAATCCTAAATGTCAATATGAAAAAGTCAAATGATTCAGTAGAAAAATGAACAAAAGATGTGAATAAACATCTCACATAGCGGAGAACATAAAAAGATTTAACATGCTCAACTCAGTTATTAATCAGAGAAATGCAGAATTAGATAAAAACTGGATCACATTTTACACTCACTAGTTTGGCAAAATAAAGGGGCCTTATGCTATCAAGTTTTGGAGAGTATGTGGAACAAGAGAAAAGTTCCCTACACTGCCTAAGGAAGTGTTAATTGCTGTCAACCCACTGGAAAGCAATTTGACATTATCGTATCCCTAACATGGGTGCACCCTGAGAATCTGCAAGTCTGGTAGACAATGGTACACGGACAAGCATGTTGTAAACAGCAACTATTAGCAAAATGCTTCATAGCTCCAAAGTTCATCCACAGAAAAGTACATACACAAATGAAGGTAGCACGTGGATAAATCTTAGAAATGTTTATTAAAACATCTCTAAAATTACTACATTGAGTATAACACCATTACGTAAACTCAAAAGAAAAGCAACATAGTATTTAGGAAAACACACATATTTTTAGAACTTTCAAAAGCAAAAAATGATTTTAAACAGTCAGAGAGTAGTTACATTTCAGGGATATGTGGGAGCAGGATGACCACTCAAGTAGCTTCATCAATATTGGTAATAATCTTGACCTTAAATTTGGTAGTCAGCTTATGATTCTTTGTTTTTTAACTTATTTGATTCAAAAATTTTCTTCAGGTTAAGCAAATGATACTATATTTCTGTAATTCAGAATAATTCTATTATTCTATTTTATTCTATTAGATTATGTGTATATTTGAAATATATATATGTGTATATATAATGTGTATATATATTATATATATAATATATTATGGGTATATATAATGTGTATATATATAATGTGTGTATTATATATAATATGTAATATATATTATATATATTTTATGTACTATATGTAGATGCATAGAACATTATTTTTTAAAGAGAGAGGATATAGTATACAATATACATATAATATGTATCTAATCTGGAAATCAGCTTTTATTCTTTTAAACAGGATAGTCAATAAAATTTGTTGCATTACAAATGAAACTGATGATGTACATTTGTTAGTTAACTGAATTTAAATTTTAAAAAATTGTTGCATTAGGTATGATTAATTAAATGCCCTGTTCTGTCCCTTGCCTCTTCCAACTTCCGGTAGCCACCAAAATGTCTCCATTCTCTGTCTCTTCTCACTGGCCTTCTCGTCTGTGTCTTTAATTTCCCTCTGCCATTCTTGTATAATGACAAAACTGGATTCATGGCCCATAGTCCACAATGATTTCATCACAACATCTGTAACTTAATTATGGCTGCAAAGACTCTACTTCCAAATAAAGTCCACTCATAGGTTCTAAGTGGCCATATTTTGGGAAGAGGGGCACCATTCAATCCACAACAGCAGGTCACCTGTACTCATTTTATTTTAAATATTAGTTAAAAATATGAGGGGCACCTGGGTGGCTCAGTGGGTTAAAGCCTCTGCCTTCGGCTCAGGTCATGATCTCAGGGTCCTGGGATCGAGCCCCGCATCGGGCCCTCTGCTCGGCAGGGAGCCTGCTTCCTCCTCTCTCTCTGCCTGCCTCTCTGCCTACTTGTGATCTCTGTCTGTCAAATAAATAAATAAAAAATCTTAAAAAAAATATGAGATTACGTTCACAACATATAATGAGGGAAAAAACCAGTTGTGTGATTTCCTTACTTCAAATATAGACAACATATACACAGATGTGTGGAAAGGGCACGGCAAGATTAGGTTTCATTTTGTGTGTGAGAAAATAGCACATTTAATTTTACATTTTTCTGTGTTGCTTGAAGGTATTCCAGTGAGCCTCTAATTTTTTTCTAAACACAAAAAAATTAAGCTCTTTTCTTTTTAACACTAAAGTGCTGTTGACATGTTTCTTTTTTGTATTTTAAAATCCTCACCTCATTTCAACTCAGGTTGACAAAATTTTAAAGGACGCTAATGATAGTATGCTAGGCTATGGCTGGCCTCCTGCCTGTTGGGCAAAGTTTCCAGGCTTCCTTGAAGGTCTTCATGGTTAATTGAGTCCTCTCAACAGAAAGCAGGGGGGTCAGACTCAGATCTGAGTCCAGGCCAGCGGAGCACTTCTTTTAAAAGTAGCTTCTTCTTTGTTTTTATTTTTGCTTGGTCAAAGACATACAGGGAATTTTAAAAGCATTATCTCATTAACAATAACACTCCTGTGGATATAATGGTATCATGAATGAGTTATTGGGATGAAGTATGTGTCCATGCTTTTGTCCTTACTTCACTATTAAAGACAGACAGACAGGGCACTAAGTGGCTTGTCAAGGCCACCCATTGAGGAAGGGGTAGTCTAGGGCTGGACTCAACATGATGACCACTGGTCCTGGACCACTGGAAGTTGCAGCAGAGAAATGCAATATTTCTTATCATTGCTATTTTTCCTTGGGACATGTGCAGATGAAGTAGTGTGTATAGAAGCAACTTGCAAAGAATAATATTTTAGTTGGGCCATAGAACTATCACTTTGGGGTTTATTTATTTATTTATTTATTTATTTATTTTTACCACCTGCCAGCCTTGAAATGTGTGGTAACTGCTATAAGTTTTCTCTAATGGTACCAGGTTAATTTAAATATGTAAATGAAGGAATTGGGAAATTCTGATTATTTCAACTGTCTTCCTATGAAAGTTATGGCATTTATTATAGGCGAAACACTTGTGGGAGATTTTGTAGTTACTAAAAATTCTCTACACAAAATCATATCTTCTTTGATTTCATTAGAGAATAGTATACTGATTGCCAAGAATTTTAGGTTTGATTTATCCTCATGCCCATGGATTAAGGTAATTGATTAATCAGTTTGTTTGTTCACTCTAGATTATGATATTTAGGGATATTATGAATTAAATAATTAATGTAGCAAATAAAGCTAAAGAGAACAGAGAAGATGAAAGATAAAAGCAGAAATTAACTAGAAAACTAAAAGACAATAGATCTAAGTAAGCAAAGGTGCAAAATATACAGAATTTTGAACAATCTGACAAAAAGAAGGAAATACAAATAACAGAAAAGTGGCATTACTACAGATACAAAGAGGATATTAGAAATCATAAGAGGGACACCTGTGTGGCTCAGCTGGTTAAACATCTGCCTTTGGCTCAGGTCATGATCTCAGGGTCCTGGGAACCAACCCTGTGTCGGGCTCCTTGCTCAGTGAGGAGTCTGCTTCTCCCTCTCCCTCTGTCCTCACCCTTGCTCATGCTCTCTCTTGCTCTCTCTCTTGCTCTATTCTCTCTCTCTCAAATAAATAAAAATATTTTAAAAAGGGAAAAATTGGGGTGCTTGGGTGGCGCAGCTGTTAAGTGTCTGTCTGCCTTCAGCTCAAGTCATGGTCCCAGGGTCCTGGGATTGAGCCCTGCATCGGGCTCCCTGCTTGCCAGGAAGCCTGCTTCTCCTTCTCCCACTCCCCCTGCTTGTGTTCCCTATCTCACTGTGTCTCTCTCTGTCAAATAAATAAATAAATAAATATCTTTAGGGAAAAAAAGGGAAAAATTATAAGAATACTCTGCACAACCTTACCCAAGTACATTTTAAAATATACATGAAAGGGACAATTTTAAGTGAAAATATAAATTACCAAAATTAAATCAAGATTTAAAATATTTCAGTGAATGAATGATTATAGACAAAATTAATATTTAAGCAAATATCTATCCCTAATTTGAGACTGCCAACACAGATAAATTTACAAGTGAAATCCAAAAGAACCTAAGGCAATGCAAAACAGCTATCTTACTTAAACTATTCCAAAGTTTAGAAAAAGATGGAAAATTTAAAATTCATTCTTCAATGCTTATATAAAATTTATTCCAAAACTGGACAAGGAGAGCTCTCATGCATACATATACACACACATGATCTAAAATAAGTCTCACTTATTGTGTAAGAATCCTAACTAAAACACTAACAAGTAAACCTAGCAGTATGTTAGTGAATTAGTAAATATACATATACATTTATAAGTATATACATATGTGTGTAGTAACATCATTATATGTATGACAAGACATATAAACTTTATATATTGTGCTTATTTTCATTTAACACTTGAAAAAATATCTTGACTTCTTAATCATCTTGAACAATAGTATTTTATTAGTTGCATAGTATTCCACTGAAATCCCAATTGAAGGCAAAATAATTAATTTATTTATATTGAACACAGAGCATATTTGCAGTGATATTAGGAAAAATCCAAATACTTGCCCATTACTCATTTTATGCTAGTTTCAGTAAATCCCCAAGCAGCTGTGGAATCAACTGTTAGTTTTCTGTCTCAGTAAGAGACCCACATAGCGGGGAGAGCAGGTGGAAGTGAGAGAGAATTCCAAAGATCTGTGGAGCTGAAAGTATTTAAATGTCTTGGCTATTGATTTCCTAAACTAAGGGGTAACGGGAGAGGCCAGGAGTGGGAGAGGTCCGGAATTAGAGGGAGGGCACTGAATGCCAAATCAGAAGAAGACAAAATGGCAAGAACTCACTGTAACAGGGCACTTAGTGCCAATTCAACTCTACTGGTTATTCCACAAAAGTAAGAAAAAGCATGATTATTATTATTCATTTCAAAAACTTTTTAAAAATTTGTGTCCAGTTGACATACATGTTATGTTAGTTTCAGGTGTAAAACATAATGATTACACAAATTTATGCCTTAGGTTGTGCTCACCCTGAGTCTGGCTGCCATCTGTCCCCATACACCACTACCAAAATATCATCAACTCTATTCCTTCTGCTGTGGCTTTTAGTTCTGTGGCTTAATCATTCCATAACTGGAAGCCTGTATCTCCCACTCCCCTTCAACCATTTTGTCCAATCTCCCACCCCCTCCCTCTGGGAAACATCAGTTTGTTCTCTGTATTTATAGATCTGATCTTACCTTTTGCTCATTTGCTTTTTTTATTATGCCACTTACAAGATAAATCATATGGCATTTGTCTTTCTTAATCTGACATATTTCACTTAGTGTAATACCCTCTAGGTCTGTCCACGTTGTCATAAATGGCACGATCTCATCTGTTTTTATGGCTGAGTAATGTTCCTGTGTGTGTGTGTGTGTGTGTGTGTGTGTGCGTGCATGTGTGTGCGTGCGTGCACCATATCTTCCTTATCCATTTGCCTCTTGATGGACACAAGTTGCTTCCATATTGGTCTATTATAAATAATGCTGCATAGGGGCACATATATCTTTTTGAAATAGTGTTTTTGTTTCTTTGGGTAAATATCCAACAGTGGAATGATTGGATCATATGGTATTTCTATTTTTAATATTTTGAGGAACACCCATACTGCTTTCCACAGTGGTTGTACCAATTTATGTTCCTACCACATAATCTAAAATTGTTATTATACAGAGAAGATTAGCATAGCCCCTGTACATTTCACGAACCTTTTTCCGTTTCTACTATAAGGCAGGCAGAGCTATAGGTAGAACACAGTCACTTAATGAAGCTTGAAAATTTACACTGTAATGAAGGAGACCAGACAAAATACTTATACAAAAGAAGGCGTACAAAAGACTATATAAGGATTGGATGTGAGACATTTGCAAACTAGCTTAGCTCTAGGTAGCTCTATATAAGTACATGAGTTAGACTGATTAGTCCCACATAGGATTAGCTATAATTAATTAATCAGCCAGGATCCAAAGTTTTTCCTCTGTATCAACTGAATCACCTTTTCATAACACCCCATACTCCTGGATCGCAGGGATGCAAAGCCCTGACCCAGCCCTGCTCAAACAAGCATTGGGTCCCCATTCCTCCATCCTTAGTGATTGGTCCAGGAGAGGATACAAGATCCAACCAGGATTACAGAAATCTTGTCCTGGAAGTTGTATGTGGGTTTTGTAAGACACAAGTTCTCTTTAAACTCTGCTAAACAAAGCAGTTGGAAATCTGGGGATGCCCATGACCATCTTTCTTGCCATATGGAGAGCACTTGTTTGCAACAGCAGAGGATGAAGTAAACACAAGAGTGAAATAGACAAGCTACAATGAGGGATGGATCAAGAAACATGCCCTGCATCTTGTGTGAAGTGGGATACACTTAGAACCTTCTCATTTATATGAGATAATGACTTTCGCTTTTGCATTAGTCAAAATTTCTGACTCTTGCAATCAAACACCTCCTGAATATATCTTCCCACTACCTACCTTGTTCCTTAGAGACTTCCGCATGTGAAGAACAGGTAACAGGCTAGCATCACCATTTTTTGATTACAGCATCTCCAGTGGCCCTGAGTCTCAATCTACTTCAAACACCATTGGACCTTTGTCATTACCCAGAACCGAGCCACTATAAAATGCTATCCCTAATAACCCAACTGTTCTTAATTGCAGAGATACACATATTTATTTGTGCCCGGATCATGCAAAATTAATAGTGACAGATTGAATTAATAGATTAGGTGTTATATAAGTTTTAATTTTTTTTCTTATTTGGGATACTAATATTGAAAAAAAGCTCAAGTGTTCAATATAATTTCTAGCTAAACATATGGCATGTAAAATATTAGATCTTGTTAATGATTTTCATTGCCCCGATTTTAAAACACATGGTATTCTTATATATTGATCAGGCCTTAACCAAAATAGACAAAAAGGGAAAAACCATATCATTCCAATCCTGCCGAAAACTAAATATAATTGATCTTTTTTTCTTCACATTTCTTTTAGCCTTATGCTTCTTGTTTAGGAAGCATATAGAATTAATTGAATGTGAGGAGCTACCATAATGTTCTAAGATAGCACTGGGATAATAGAGAGGTAAAGAGCTGGGCCTCTGTTAATCATAACAACATCCCACTTAAAAGCTGGAATGTATCAGCAATCTGCTGTGGCCATATTGATTTCACGTAGCCCTTCTGGATGGAATACGAGGGAGATTTTCCAACGTAGAATCAAAACAGATGGTAGGGAGGTTGGGGGAAAAATAGTCTCTCAGTATAATGGAAGTCACAGGAAAGCTTTTTGAAAAATATTATTATAATTCCTTGAAAAACAACTGACATAAAGCCAAAAACATCTATTGGTAGCATGGCAAGAATCAATGGCATGAGAACCTTATAGTCTTCAGTGATGTTCACCAACTGTTTGCTTTTTATCAATGAAGTTAGACCTTGCAGGACCGGTGGTAGGACCCTCTTAGAGATGAGTCCTTCATTTTATAAATCAAATGATAGAGCACCATTAATTAGATTAGAGTTTCAGAGGAAATCTTGACCTGGAAATGGAAAAATCTTCAAAATAACATTTAATTATAGAGCAAGTGTTTAAATGTTATATTTTTATAAAAAATGATCATTCATATTCATGAACCAAACATTTACAGCGATGCCTCATGATTTCATATGAGATTAATACAGAAGCCAAAATCGTGTTATTCTTGATATTCAGAAAATATGGAAGCCCAGTATTGCAGAGGAAGCACTTAATGATTTTCTTTATTCTACCTAAAGCACTGGAAGTAACCAGTTTAAACTCATTAGCCATGTATAGTTACTACATTTTACCTTCCTTGTGTATATATATCCTTCCTTTACTATCCTTTCTTTGATCTTTAGATTTGAGAGGAACTAAGGTAATTGCTATTCAGTGTACTTGCAAAAAGCGATAGCCTGGCAGAAAAAAAAATAGAATTTTTAGTTCAAGGGTTTTAATCCAATTCTATCACATATTAAGTCTTTGACCTTAGGCAGGTTACTTAACCTTTTAAACCTTCAATTCCTCATCACAAAATTGGAATTATATCAAGTAATGTTAAAGGTTATTAAGAAGATTAGATACACAATTATATAAAAGTGCCTGGATTAGTCCCCTTACTTTCCCTTAGTCTTGGCAAGAAAGTACATTCTCTCTTTAAAATGGGAGCGGGGCTGGATAATTGTCAAGTGAAGTTTTTTGCATCTTTGAAGAGTCTAATGCATTTCTTGGGTCTAGTCCTAAGACTGGGGGACTGACTCCCTACTGATGCCTGCTTTATTTTTTTCATGACAGCTGAGTATTCTGTCAGTGGGGAAAGGCAGTTCAACCAAAAATCACTGCTACAGTGTGTTGTTTGAGCTCGTCTTTAGGCAGCAATGGAAAGATGGGCAGATGAAAGCAAGGTAGCAGGAAAAGGCTCAACGAGTAGAAGCAGAGTCCCAACGGGAGATGTGCTTCTGCATCATGGCCAACAGCCAGATGGCTACAGGAGCATGACTGGATCAAAGTAGAATGTTTCAGGTATGGTGTCAAACCACCTCCAGAGTGGGGGGAGCCGGAGTCCTCACGCAGGACTCAAATGAGTTCTGAGATACTGAATAATGCATTCAAATGAGTTCTGAGATACTGAATACATATTAAGGGTAATTGGCCCATCCTGGATATTCTTTGTCCTCTGCAAAGAGAGGTTCTCGCCTTCCTCCTACACGCCAAAACCAACTCACTCAGGAAACTGTGACCCTGTTAAGGTAACCTTTCATGACTGCTGGTGCTCTGCCAAAGAGCTCTGCTCTGACATATAGAGGTCTGGTCCATCTTATTTATTTTTTTTTTAAGATTTTTATTTATTTGACAGAGATCACAAGTAGGCAGAGAGGCAGGCAGAGAGAGAGATGGGGAAGCAGGCTCTCTGGCGAGCAGAGAGCCTGACGCGGGGCTCGATCCTAAGACTCCGGGTTCATGACCTGAGCTGAAGGCTGAGGCTTTAACCCACTGAGGCACCCAGGCACCCCATGGTCCATCTCTTTTAAATGGACATGGACTCATGTATGCCTAGCAAGATGAGCAGTCATCACTTTTACACCTCGGTTGGGCACTGCCTTAAATCCTAGCATGTTTTGTCATTCTATTGTTTTGCACTTTATTTGTTTACTTTATGCCTTTTGGTCTCCTCTTACTTCCTCTTGTAGAGATTGGTATGTAAGTTCAGTTAAGTTCACTGATGCTATCATGTTTATACTGGAAGGTGCACTAGAATCTGTTTACTTAATTTCCTGATTTTCATGAAGGCCAAGAGATTGGGTGATCCATAGTGGTCATATAATTAGTGGTAGAAGTAGGAGGAGAACTCAGATGTTTTGAGTGGTCTTTTGTACTTAGGAGGCACCTTATCTCCTCTTGGATATGAATCACATAGTTTTCTGGGCACTTAGTAGGCCTTCAACAATAAATGTTGGGTTAATAGTTGTCCAATGCGTAATTTCCATGTAAGACATTTGACCTATAAAAACCCAGAATCGTCTGCAAAGTTGATGTCAAGCAGAAAACAATCTGATTGATAGGTCACCACTTTCTCTCTGCTTCTTTGGATTTGAGAATTGTGAAACACAGCACAACTAGACAGAAAGAGCTTAGGTAACACGTGCTGGCAAACCCACAGGCAACAGATTTAGCTCTGATGGGCAAATACGGTCACATTTTCCCCTCTCCTCTTGGCTACCTTGCCACCTCAGAAAGTTCTGCCCTCTGGGCTACCGTGCATTTGTTTATGTGAAGCTGATATTAAAAACCTGGTTCATCAAAAGAGGGAAAAAAAGAGGACTGTCACAAGGGGAAGGCTTCTCCGAGCTGAAGACAAGCTGCTCCTTTCCGACTGAAAATGTCAAACACTTATTCATACGGTTCTTACCAGACTTGATTTATATGAGCAACTGCCAATCCTTAACCTCCCCCTCATGCAAGTGCAAATGGGGAGTCTGCTCTTTCAGCCATTAAAATCACGTTAGTCTTGTTTGATATCCTGAATAGAAAATCATTTCTTCCCTCCATGTGGGAGTTATTGATTTACCCTGTCACTCGCTTTAAAATCTTCTAGTTTCCAAATTTGTTTGTTGTTTACCTGTGGTGTTGTAAAAAATATGATTATTTTCTTTACGGGTTTCTAGGAGTTTGGCTTAAAAGAAAATAAACATTGCTTACAACCTGACTGATAATCTGAATTCGTATTTTCCAAGCCCAGTGAAAATTACAGTCTTTACAGAAAGAGGGGGAAAAAGTCAAAATAAGATAAAATTTCATTTGTACCATGTTTCCAGGCAATAATGTGGCTTATATACTGAAACCTATGCATTTTCTTAAGGACTCAAATATTTTAAATTTTTTACTTTTGTATTTCCTAGATGATATATGATTTTTACAAAAATATTCTTTAAATGGGCATTCCCAGAACATGGGAGAATTACCAGGATAAATGACATATACATGGTTGGGGAAGATGAAGACAAGGTTTTGGGTGAAAATGAAAAAAAAAAAAAAAAGAAGAAGAAAAAGAAAATAGAACAGGCTTGATCCTACAGCATGAGTCACTTATTTCAGAAAGAGAAGAAGGAATCAGAAAGCATGATTTATAGTGCCATAGTCCAATAAATCATAGGCAGGAAAGAGTTGTAAGGTACAAAACGTTTCCTGTGATATGCCTTTTCAAGCACTAGATTGATAAATCTTCAAAAATTAGTCCCTACCCCCAAATGTATATTACAACAGAGAGCTGTCTTGAAATGTCCTGATTCACAACACCTTCATTGTCAAACTAACAAAGAAAAGACCACAAGCTGTGTTTTGGGTTTATTTCATACAGCACAAGGACTAAGAGCCCCAGAAAAACTATAAAGAAACATACCCCCATTTCCCCACTTCAAAAAGAATAGAAAGCTCAGTTATTCACTAAGCAGGATTTCCACTGTCATTATGGGATTTTACTCACAGTATGGAGCACTCCTACAAGAGAAGAATAGAGGATGTTTAATGGCTGTGTTCTCCAGGGAAAGCTGGGTCACCTCAGAAGCTTTCCCTCCCAATACCACATGTTCACTGCCAAGACTACCAAAGAGGCAGGATCAAGTCAATACGGGGACCGTCTGAGCGACTGTTCAATATCCTCAATGTTTTTAAAGCATGAATTTTGAACTTCTCAACTTTTTATTTGCAGTCATTTTTTCCACACTAAATAACTTTCTTATTCTGAGACACTCCTGATGAATAACTGAGAACAAACAATGACTTGAGACACCATAATTTTACCCCTGGTTTGACTGGAAAGAGACCCATCATGTCCCCTAGGATTTGTAATATCAGACCCGGTCATCCAAGGTTGGCAGTGAAGCATGGAAAGGATTGGAGGTCCCTTTGGAGCTCTCACACACGCGACTGCAGCCACATCTGGAAAGGTATTACTACTTAAAAAAAAAAAAAGCCAGCCACAATTTTTATAAAGCTTGGAGGATACCATGAATGTTAGAGGGGATGCTGCATTATTTCCTGCAAAGAGTCTCTCCCCACCCCAGTGCGGGCAGTCCAAACAGGGTTCCACTGGGGAAGTTGCCAGTCCTTAGCCTCCCATCAGTTAACATTCTGCGGCATTTAGCTCACAGCCTTGCAACAATTCAAGTTCATGAGCAATAGAGAAAGATGGTGCAATTTCTTATGGAAACATATTTCGTACAGAATGTGTCTTCATCTACAGCATTTTAATAAGAAAATGAAATTAAGATCTCTAATCATAGGAATGTAACTCTTTTATGAAAATAAACTCAGATATTGGCATTTTCTAGGGGAAAAAAATGAGCTCAGAATTTAAAACAAGCCTGAATATTCAGCTGAACTATCATGCACCTGAAACCATGGTATTTAATTACGCGTTCCTGTTCCTTTAAAATGTGCAGGAGCTGGAAATCTCACAGCTACAGGGAACAGAATAATATGACTGCAGTGGCCTCAAGTACATTTATCATTAACATTCGGCTGGTATGTCTTTTTCTCTCCTTTCACTTTCAATCTTTCCCTGTCCTTATGTTTTAGCTCTGTCATTTTATGTGTGTTACTTGTAAAGAGAACAGAGCTGAATTTCAGTTTTCTTTTATTCAAACTTATATCTCTGTGCTTTATAGTAGGGAGTTTGGCCCTCTTACGCCTTTTGAGATTATTAATAGATTTGGAATTATTTCTAATCGTTTTTTTTGTTGTTGTTGTTCCTATTTTTTCCTGATTTACCCGTTTTTACTTTTTTTTTTTCCTTTTTGGCCACATTTTTTTTTGTTTTATTTGAATTTTTAGATTCTACCCCTGCCCGGGCTGCTGGTTAGGACATGACACAGTCTATTTCTAGTCTTTAGTAGCCATATCTAGTAACTAGGCTCTGCTGAGACTAGGTGAAATATTTTGTCTTTTTTAACATCATCATGCTGGTATAGCTTCAAATGTGGAAAGGCCCAATCTCTCTTAAAGAGACGTGGCATGTTTTGCTCACCTTGTGAAACTGAAGAATCACAAAGAAGGCAGAGGAGTGTGGGAGAGAAGCAAGTATACCCATTCAGCTCCCATACATGGTCTGAACTGAATTCGTTCATTCAGCCAGCCCTGTATTCAAGTGTACCTTTTGTCAGGTGCCTCTATATTGCTTGGTAATAAAACCACATTGCTTTCTATGCAAAGGATTTGTTTCCACTAACTATATTGTGCATTTCAAAGGAATGAAGACATGGTCTTTTACTTATTTTCATCCCCTTGCTCAGTAGTTCTCAAACCTAAGTGAACAGCAGAATCCTGGGGAAGTTGATGGTCCTGGGGGAAGCCTGAAGATATGCATTGTCAAGGAGCACTCTTTCAGATGAAAATGAAACCTTTCCACACTTGCCTGGTCTGTCCTGTGAATCCTGAACGTAGTGGTGGTCCATAAACATTTGCCACAGCGAAGCAGATAGATGTTCTAAAATGGGGCCAGGTAGAATTCAACATTTCCAGGAACCACTAGTTCCAATGTTAGTTAACAAGGCCTTCCTAGTGTGGTTTGCAGGATAAAATTAATCCAAAGGAATAATACCTATGGTTACATTTTATCTTTATATCAGTCCAACAAATTTAATCATATAAAGTTATACCATGAATCTGACTCTTTCAAAATCATCTCTGGCTGAGAAGCTTTCAAAATAGATTATACCAGGTAGGACAGGAAGGGAATCTGGAAGTATAAAAATGTTGCTCAGTGGCAAGAAAAAAAAAAAAAGTACATTAAGAGAATTTCAAGACTTTAATAATGCCACATAATGTCAAATGGTAGCCAATTATACGCTTTTCTAAAAGAAGACACATTTCTGGTGGCAGTAAATTGTTTTTTAGACAGAAAGCTACTTTAAAAAATAATAAAGAATGGATTGTTTCCCCTCGTGGGTTTATATTTCAGTCAAAGGCGAAAATGCTTAATGTTAGCAAAGTGCCTTTGCTTAGCAACATCATAACTGCTACTTCTAACTTCCCACAATAGCAGGCTAGCTAGTATCTGGCCCTTGTTTAATTCAGGATTGTTGTCTCTATCTTTTTGCCGGACACACTGAGTGATCCATTTGTGAGCAGCTTTTTGTCTCCTGGCCTAAGACTGGCCTCTGTCTCTCCTTGGAGGAAAAGGTAGAATCTTGTTGCAGCTCAGAGCTAATCTGACTCTGATTTCAAGAGCCCTGTCTCTCTGGACACTACTTTTCTTGCAAGTTCTCTTTAAAAAAACCTATCAATGGAAAACACTAGTTCAAAGGCATGTAGGCACCCCTATTTTTATTGTAGCATTCCTTATCATAGCCAAATTATGGAAGCAGCTCAAATGTCCATCTATAGATGAATGGATCAAGAAGATGTGGTATATATATGCAAAGGAACATTATTCAGCCATAAAAAGGAATGAGCTATTTGTAACAACATGGATGGAGCTAGAGAGTATGAGACAAATACCATATGATTTCTCTCCTATGCGGAGAGAAAGAAACGAAACAAATGAACAGAGAGACAGACCAAAAACAGACTCTTTAGATGTGGAGCACAGATGATTACCAGAGGGGAGGTGGATGGGGGATGGGGGAAATAGGTGAAGGGGATTAAGAGTGCATTTGTTGTGATGAGCACTGAGTAATATAGAGAATTGCTTAATCACTACATTGTACACTTGAAACTAATATAATGCTCTATGTTAACTATACTGGAATTAAAACAAAAACTTCATTTAAAAAAAACCACTCTTCCCCCAAAAAACTCCCCAAAATGAGTCAATGGAATGAGAAAGAATGATCTAATGATGGGGAATATCACCAACACTCCTTCCTACTGACCTACATGAAATTACCATATCATTAATAGAGACATGTCCAGAGCAAAGAACTGTGGGTGGCATTGAATGAGTGTGGGATATTTCGCATTCTCAGTTTAAAATCTGTTATTCCACCTCAACTCCCAGCTGAGACTAAAGGTTTACCTATTTTTTTTTATTGTTTGTAAATGGTCTATTTGATTGTTTGCAATATATAAATAGCATAAAATTAAAAGAACAAAATGTGTAGAGTAATAAATGTTTCTCTTCCCTATCTGTCCCCCAGAAATCCACTTCCCCTCCACAGAGAAGCCTCTGTTCTCATTCACTTGTGTATGCTTCTAGAAGTATGCTGTGCCCATATAAGGATTTAATAACCCTTTCAACAAATATTTATTTAGCACTCAATATGTGTCAAGCATTGAAAATGGTGTATATACATTAGTGAGTAAAGAAATCAATATTCCTTTTCTTCAAGTAGTCTACATTTAGGGCGGGGAGACAAGCAATAGATAAGATAAATATGTTAATTTTATAGTCTAGTAGAAGATAATAATTATGGAGAAAATTCAAGACAAGGAATGGTGTTAGGGAATCTTTGGAAGGTGTAAACTAGATGGCAAAATTTAAGGGTGATCAGAAAAAACTTCATAGACAAAGTGACATTTGAGCAGACTTGGAGGAGGAGGGGTAGTAAGTTTGGTGGATAATTGTGAGGAGTATCCATAAAGAGTGAGTTTGGGAGCAAATAATGGGAAATGAAGTCCAGGTCCATAGGAGACCAAATCAGCCTGCAATTTATCACTATAATAAACATAGCTTTTGTTTTGAAGGGAATAGAGAGAATTGGAGGCTTCTGAGCAAGAAATGGCACTGTCCGAATTCCACTTGGGCAGGATGTCTAGAGGGTTTGTAGAGAGCAGCCCGAAGAGAAGCAAGACCTGGGAGAACATTGAGAATGACAGTGCAGTAATACACGCACAAGACTGAGCGGTGACTTGGACCAAGATGGCAGCAATGGAAGGGACGAGAAATGGCCAGACTCTGGATATACTTTGAAGGCAGCAGCAACAAGAATGGACTAAGGCTTGGACTGCAAGAGACCTAAGGATGTTAGCCAGAACAACTGAAAGATTGGAACTGTCATGCCCTGAGATAGGAAGACCCTAGAAGAAGTAGTTTGGCGGGGGAAAGCTGGGAGGTTCAGTCTTAGATATCCTAAGCTTGAGGTGCCCATTAGATGTCAAAATTGGATATGTTAAGCAGACAGTTGGATACATGGGTATGAAGTCAAGGAATAGTTGTGAGCAGGACCTAAAAATTTAAGAGTCAGGGGCACCTGGGTGGTTCAGTGTATTAAGCTACTGCCTTCGGCTCGGGTCATGATCTCAGGGTCCTGGGATCGAGTCCCACATCAGGCTCTCTGCTCAGCAGGGAGCCTGCTTCCCCCTCTCTCTCTGCCTGCCTCTCTGTCTACTTGTGATCTCTCTCTCTGTCAAATAAATAAATAAAATCTTTTTTAAAAAATTTAAGAGTCAGAGGCAAAGAGATGCTATTCAAAGCTCTGAGTTTGGAGGAGCCCCCACAAGAGTGAACACAGATGGAGAAGGGAAAGGGAACAAGCATGGAGCCCTGGGGAGCCCTGGGGTCCTGGCACAGTGGTGAAAACCATGAGGAAAAGGCAGAAAGATCTAGAAGGGACTGCAGTGGGGATGAGGAATACCAGTGTGAGGTGTCCTGGCATCCAAAGGAAGAAAAATACCTCAAGGAAGAGGCATGACAATTTGTGTCTAATGCTGCTGAACGATTTATCAAGATCAAGGTCAATGGTAATACTGATGAGAAGAGTTTTAATGGGACAAAAATGAATTAGAATGGATTTAAGGAGGGGAAGCCAAAGAGAAACTAGAGAAAATGAGTATAGATTAAATCTCTTGAGGAGTTTTGCTGTGAAAGAAAGCCAAGAAAAGAGGTATTAACTAGACAGAGAAAATTTGATCAAAAGGAGATTTGTTTTTTTTTTTAACAGGAGAAATAAAAAGCTTTTTTGAATGGTGACAGTAATGATCTAATAAAGAGGGAAACTGTGTGTGTGTTTCACATAATTATTTTGTTGCACACATAATAGTTACATGTTAATTTGAACTTTTGTTTTTTACAGTATCCCATCATATTTAAGTTCTCACTGACCAGAAAACACATCATTCTTTCATTACTATCACAGAAAAAAAAAAATTCTACCACTTAAAAATGACAGGTCATTATTTGAAAGACACATCCTGATTTTAAAATGTAAAACAAACAAACAAACAAAAAAAAACCAAACAAAAAGAGACAAGAACCAGAACAAAACAAACAAACAAACAAAAAACAAAACCCAACAACAACAAAAAAACACAAACGCATAAACAATGGGCCTCTCATGAACAATGACAGGTGATCAGCCTCTTGGCCATTTTCCCCCCATTTCAATACAGAGGGAAAAGTGTCTTTCATGAAAGGCTGCAGTATATTCAATTCTTTCAGTGTCCCATATTCAACCAGTCCTTTTTGGGCGATGATTTATTTTCAATTCTTTAATGTTATGAAAATGCTGCAGTGAGTATCCTTGGATATATAATCATCTTTACCCTCTCTAGAGGATTCTGAAAGAGAAATTGCTAGATGTGCAATTATAATCTTATGAATATTCCAAATGGCTGTGCCTAAAGGTTTTACCAACCTCCAGCAATGTCTGAGCATGCCTGCTGACCACCTTCATCCTATACATGATGTTATCCGATACACTAACCTTTGCCAATGTGGTGTGGGAGGCAGAATAGTGTCCTTCCCTTAGATGCCCATATCCTACTCTGCAGAAAGTGTAACTATACTACCTTACATGGCAAGGAACACTGGGTGATTAGCTTAAGGATCTTAAAATTGGGAGGGTATGCAGGATTATGCAACAGACCCCATGTAATGACAGGAGTCCTGTAACTGAAGGAAGGAGGCAGGAGATCAGAGAAGGAAATATGAAGAGATGTCAAAAAAACAGGTGGCAGAGGGATACACTTGCCGGTTTTGAAGACAGAGCGGGGGTCCCCAGGCAAAAATGGAGGCCTGGAGAAACTGGAGAGGCAAAGAAACAGATTCTCCTCCAGAGATGACGGCTTTACTAAAATAACACAGAATGTGGCTTCCTTTCTTCCATACTCTGAAGCAGTCTGAACAGCATTGGACTTCTCTCTTATCTAAGCTATCAGTAGAATTGTGGTTTGAAATTATCTCTTTTATAGAAACGATGGTCTGTATAGATTTTCTATATATTTTATAACTCCCTATGAATACATAATCTTTATTATGTTTATATAGAGCTAAGCAAAATAGCGTCATGATTTTTTAAATTTCTACTGCACTAGCAC
Organism: Mustela erminea; assembly: GCF_009829155.1. Lineage (NCBI taxonomy): Eukaryota > Metazoa > Chordata > Mammalia > Carnivora > Mustelidae > Mustela > Mustela erminea. The sequence continues at coordinate 13,803,854 of NC_045628.1, forward strand.
TCCCTGTCATTTTTTTTTTTTAGTATTTTGCTTTATCCTCTTTTCTATGATTAAGTCAGCTAACAATTTCTTTTTTTCTGTTAGCCAGCTTTTAGATTTATTAGTTCTATACTTTTTCAATTTTCCCATTCATTAAAAATCTGTCTCTATTGTTTTTAATTTCTTGGCCCCCCCTCCTTTTTTTTTGAGAGAAGGAGAGAGCACCAGAGTGGGGAGGTACAGAGGGAGAGGGACAAGCAGACTCCCCACTGAACAGGGCACCCAACACCAGACCAATCCCAGGACCCTGAGATTGTGACCTGAACTAAAATCAGACTCTAACAGACTGAGCCACCCAGGTGCCCCACTTTGCTCTTCTCAGAGGTTTAATCTTTCCCCCCTGTTTACGAGTGAATTATTGAGTGCTGTGACTTTCTTTAAGCATGACTAGATGCATGCTAGACATTCTGGCATATCACGCTTTCATCAAGCTCTCCTAGACATATCACAGTTTGCATTTTGATTTTCTTCTGGTCTCAGAAACAGTTTAGGAGAAAAATTTTAAAAAATCTCCATGTGGCTGTGTTTTTTGTTGTTTTTAAAATAGTGATATTTTGAAATTTCTCATTTAATTACATTTGCTCAGAGAACGTTTTTGGTCCTATTTCAGCTTTGGTGAATTTGCTGAAGTTTTATTGATGGCCAGTATGTTATTTTTTGCAAACATTTCTTGAACAACGGAAAGAAAACTTATTCTGTCTTCAGGATTGTGGGTCTGGTATATAGTTATAGAAATGAAATCCATCTTATTCTTACTTAGGTTTTCTGTACTCTTAACTCCCCTCCCCCCCATTTGGCCTACTGGTAACTATAATAAATAACTTAAAGTGTCCAATTTTGCCTTATATTTCTTTTATATAGTTATGGTTTTTATAAGGTTTTTTTGTGATGGTTTCCATAATGATCTCAATGTAGCATTATGTGGTGATTAGGTCTTCACAGTGGGAGAGCTCCATTGTGAAAGATACTCTGTATCTTTACAATACCATTCTTTGTCTAGATTTACTCTGGATTCAAATACTCTGGTCAGCATTTTGGTCAGTGCTTTATTTTTGTCTGCATCTGCCTGGGACATCTGGTCTCCTGTGACTTCTTCCCTTTGTACATCACTTGGTTTTTGGAGTCTTCCTCTCACACAGAAGGTAAGTAGGTTTTGTGTTGCGTGTTGAAACGGAGTCTTCCTCTTAGAAGAGTTTAACCAGTTTATACTTAACTATATGATAGCCATATTTAGTCTATCTCATATCTTTTACTGCTTTTACTTATTTTTTAATCACTCAGCATATGAGAGGAGAGAACACAGGTTCTGTTTATTGAGCACAGAGATCTTGGGGAATCCAGAGAGAGGCCAACTGCACAGCTCTTAAATGCTGCCAGGGATGGAGCTCTTGGTTCTTTATACATTTTTTTTTTCTTTTCAGAATTTCAAACCCTAGGTTCTAACCCAATATCCTTTCTATGCTTTGGGTAAGTTTACACATTTTGTGTTTAATATTCTTCTCATATATGATTTTTCTTGTTCCTAAGTGGGCTCTGTACCTCACATGGAGGCCAATGTGGGGCTTGAACTCACAACCCAGAGATCAAGGACTGAGCTGAGATCGAGTCAGATGCTCAACCAACTGAGCCACCCAGGCTCCCCCTTCTTCGTATATGTCAATGCCTGTTTCATAGTGAGTGCTTTTCATGAAAAAGTGCTTTTCATAAAAAATTATTTAACTGATAATAGGTAGAGTTCACTCCTGTGATGAGCGCAGTCAACATATTGCTTATCTGATAACTTTAGTAGGAGTCTTGGCATTTTTGAACTTGCTCCTGCCCTTCCCATGTACCCATTCCATCCCCAACACATAGAACACATCAGTCCTTCTCCGGTTTTTTAAATAAAAATAATTTTGCCTTTAGAGATCATGTGTGTTCCTTTGTTTTTTGCTCTTGGTGATTTTCATCATACCTCATCCTAGGCTCTTCAAAAAAAACAGGGCAGTTGAAGTCACACAAGAGAACTTTCTGGCTAAGGTACTTGGCCCAGCAGTCTACTCCATTGTGCAGTGGAAAGCCTGAAGACTTTACTTCCTTTGTCAACTTAATATATTACGTTCTTGGTTTGAAAGAGTATAAATGTCAAAATCCAGCATCCAAAATAGCCCTGAAGCATCTCAACCTTCAGCTTTTGGGGAGAATGCCAGAGTCTGTTCTCTGAGATGCTTCTTAAATGCTAATGATTAGCACCTCAAAGCTTAGAGGCACTCATGACTCCTCACCTGAAAAAAATACCCATTAGCAGAAGCTCCACTGGGGTGTGTGAATGAAGGAAAACAAATTTCTCCAGACACCATGTCCTGGCGAGAAAATCAAATGTGGGGGTGGGTGCTGTCACTTGATCATTCTCTGCCTTAATGCTGCTTTGGGCACTGCTCATTTTAGTTTTGCATTAGCAAATAATCTTATTAAAAAGATGGCCATGATAACACTGATTGATGGAGAGGAAACACGCCTGGTTTAAAATACTCGTAATTTATAATCAACTGTGCTTTAACAATGTAAAAATGTCATTTAAAATGCTGTGTATATTTAATCTATTTCTGAGGGAGCAATTACATCTATATGAAATTCTAATGATTTGCATATAATGTTCATCAAAGGGTTCTCCATTTTCATTTCAGTCCCCTCCTCTTTAACAGATAGTTGCTTTAATCTATAAGAACTGCATTCCTGAATACTCAATGATTATTAAATGTCTGTGTCTGGGTAACAAAGGTGGGACCAATCAATACAGGACCAATCACAGTTTTACCATTTGTCACTGCTAAACATCTTTGAGCAATCTATTTTGGAACACCGACCTAGGAAGTGTCTATGACAAACTAGGAGAAGAGTCTTTCTTTTCCCTTGTAGCAATATTGCAGAGTAGTGCCTTTACCCGGCCAATTTTTGTGAGTGCCTCCTGTGTGTTCAAGACTGCCTGTTACGAGTTGCAGTGACGACTCGTCCCTGTCCACGTGAAGCGTGTGGTCTGAGGGCAGGGGCCAGATCTTAAGTAAACAAAGGGGCTGGATTTTATTTCCAATTAGAGAGACATCCCTGCAAGTGTCGGCAACGGAGTGGCAAGATGAGATTTGCACTTGGAGAGGTTAAATCTGAGTGTTTTGTAGGCAATGAACTGGGAGAGAGTGCAGTTGAAACAGGGGGGTAGTCATGGCAGGGACCCTGGGACAAGGTACAGAGGTGGCAGCGGGTGAATCGGCGGTATTCTTGAGAATGTGGCTATAAGAATAGGGGTTGCTATTTGGGGATATGGAGATGAAAGAGGAAGCCAGTCAGAAGTGCCCTCTGAACTTCTGGCCTGAGCCATGGGGCAGAAGGAGCAATTTCCTGAAATGAGAGAAAAGTGGCAGAAGTATGCCTAGAGCCCATCACTGGCCAGGGGTTTTCCTAGGGCCTGACTTACATCATCTATGACATTCACAAAACCTCATGTGGTTAAATATTTTCATCCCCCTGTCACTGAGGATAAGACTGAGGGCTGAAAGGGGTTAGGCAGCTTGCTGAAGCCATTTATTTCATTAATAACAGTGTCAGAATTCATCCCTATTCTGACTTCTAAACTCAGACCCTCCTCTCTTCTGTCACTCTTGGCATAGTTTAGAAGGACTTTTAAAATAGGCTTTCTTCCTTTCCATCTCTTTTAGTGGTGTTCTTTCCTATAACCTTGTCAATAGGTACTGTCTCAGGGAAATACCAATTTATTATAAGATCTCTCAAATCCTCCTAGGACTTTGATAGGATTATAAAGGACCTGATTAATATTAAAGTTGCTATAGAATACATATAGTATTTGGATGTCTTCCTTGCTTATTATTTATATCAGCATCTGGATTAACAATCTGAGGGTTTTGAAGGGGCAGGAGGGTGGGAAGTTGGGCCAGCCTGGTGGTGGGTGTTGTGGAGGGCACGTATTGCACGGAGCACTGGGTGTGGGGCATAAACAATGAATTCTAGTACACTGAAAAGTAATGAAAAATATTTTAAAAAATTTAAAAAAGGTTGTTTCTAAACTATCAGAAGAAAAGTAGCATCCTTAATATTTAAAAGTAGAGAAAACAGCTAACAGCTGTTTTAAGAAGTCTGTCACAAAAAAGACTTATGATTTTGTTTGACTTGTTTGTTTCAGTCTATTTCGGTTTTGGTAGTGCTGGGGTTGCTGAACACACAAAAGCAAATGGCTGATCTGCTGACCCAATTTTGTTCTATAGTGTTTATCTAGTGCTTATTATATGCAAGGCACTTTGCTAGATTCTGAAACACCGATCACAAAATTAATTGTAAATGACTGGATATAAGCAATTTCTGGAGGATTGGAAAGTGGCTGGCAAATCCTCAAGAAAAAAAAAAAATCCTATGATGAAGGGCAACATGCTGAGCGGCAAGAAGATGACCGAAAGGGAACCATGGGAATAAATGTCAGATCCAGTTTGAGGTACAACTCTATTAATGATCTGGAAGAAGACGTACATTAAGGAAATTACCAGATGATACTAAATAGGGAATTGTCAGCACACCAGTGAAAACAGAGAGATAATATTATGTACAAAATGTACAAAGGCTAATAACGGCAAGAAATAAAGGTTAAGCCTACAGAAAAGATCTTACTGCATGTAGTGCTACATTAAAAACCTCCATATTCTAGGTAAAGAATAAAGATTCAAAAAACAAACACATGCTAATTGGATTGAACATATACTAGAGATGCAAGAAAGCAGTAAAACAATAAAATCTGGAGATACCAAGGTGTTATATATACAGAAAATGAAGAGGAATGCGGAAAACCAATTGCAAACCAAATGCACTAAAAATATTTTGTGGTCTTGTGAGGATAGAAAGTATAAACCATTTTTAAAGCCCCTCAAAACAGGTAGTGAAACTGAAGTCAAGAGCAAAAGAGTTTACTGAATCAAGTATCTTATGTGATCCAGCTTCTCTTCCATCTTTTTTTGGTTTTTCAGAGTGTAGGATGGTCCATGCCTTCTCTCTACTCCTTTGAAGGCAGAGCTTCTTTAGGGATCTTTATCAGCTGAGATAATGCAAGAATAGAACAACTTTTCTAAGTCAATGATGGTTCTTTGTTTCAAAGCATCTCTGGAGGTTGGAATTCCAACTTGAGTGGGCATTCTACTTAGTATTCTAGAGGAGAGACCTCTTCCCCACAACCTACCCTCAGCATGGGTGCTGTCATTAACCACCCAAACTAGCAACGTCTTCCCCCCATACTCTGATATACTAATTTTATTATTTAAGCTTTTCCCTGGATTAGACAATGAAAGACTTCAAGTATTGCTCCTCTGGCACCGTGTATGCATTCTCACAAATGATTCACAGTGCTAGGTAAGTCATGTATTACTCACCTAAGGATGAAAACTTATAATTTGATATTAAGCAACCATCTGGCTCTTTTGCTCTCTCTCTCTCTCTCTCTCTCTCTCTTTCCCACCTCCATCAAATAAAGGAGGTAATTTCCATTACCACTACCACTCTGATTCATAGTTTGGTTGTAAGACGAATGGTAAAAACAGTTTTTTTTTAAAGCAGAACTAACTTTAACTTAGCAACTACAATATGCCAAGCCCTTTGCACATATTAGCTCTTTTATGCTCCATAACATATTATGACATAAAAATAACTGACTCCATTTTTAGAGAGCACTTCTTTTAATAAGACCCAGAAAAAAATTGTGGTTTTCCTTTGAATGTGATAATTTTTTATGTATTGGACTGGGAGTGATCAATTAAATTAAAATCTTAATTGTGGGAAGGTGCCACATTCACTGGGTTCCCAGATAAAGCCTTTCAACATTTGAGCTTGTCAGACTATGAGAATGGTAACAAAAAAAGAAGCTGAGAACACTGACCTTATAAAATGTTCTGAAAATGACTCACTATTATATTTATACTTTGCAGAGTGTAACATTTAGAAAAATACTCAAACAGTAGGTAGGTTGTCTGTCCTTTCAGGAAGAGATAATTTTAAACATTAGGAAAAAAAATAGAACATTTTCTTTGTTAATATTTAAGGCACTTCTGAGTTACATTTAATCTTACTGCTAGGGTATCTCTTATCTATATTTTTAAAAGAATGAATGATGCCATGAATAGTACCCTCCCTAACTTAGATGATTTGCAAAATGAATTGTAGACATTGTCTGACACAAGTTAGATAAATGAATATAATACTGAGATTCTTTTTTCCTTCAGCAAATATTTATTGAGCACCAGCTGAAAGTAATCTCTCTCACCTTTGATATTAAAAATATACTTTGATTATCTATCTTATATTTATATCTTTGTCTTTCTTACTTTATTTCATTCATTTATTGAACAAGTATTTATTGAGTGACTACATTTTTCCAGGCTGTGTCTTAGATAGGTGCTCTCCTTGCCTTCAAGAATTTGGAGACAGACAAAAAAATGGACAATTGCAATCAGTATAGCTGGACAATATATGTAAGGAAACTATCCCAAAGCACATACATGTGAGGAAATTGCCCAAGACCAGGAAAGAACTACTCAAAATATTAGAGGGACTAGGACTTGGCTTCTTACACAGGGCTGGGAATTGTGACTGTTGTCAAACACAAGATAATCTCAACATTCCCAGATTATTGAGTAAAGCACTATTTTCTGTTTCCCCCCTCCAATTTAGATGCAAGACTTTAAAGAATTTATTTCCAAGTAACTTAATGGCAACCACATAAAAAGTTTAAGACTATTTATAAGAATATAAAATATCCAAGGCATCTGGGTAGCTTAATTGGTTGAGTGACTGCCTTTAAGCTCAGGTCAAGATCTCAGGGTCCTGCGATTGAGCCCCACATTGGGGGTCCCTGCTTAGTGGGGAGTATGCTTCTCTCTCTCTCTGCCCCTCTCCCCACTCATGCTCATGCACTCTCTCTCTCAAATAAAAAAAATATTTTTTTTAAAGGATAAAAAATATCTAGCACCCTTCAAGTAAAATGACAATGCCTAGAAACCACTCAAAAATAATCAGACATACAAAGAAGTGAGAAAATACTAGGTGCCTGGGTGGCTCAGTCAGTTAAGTATCAGGCTTTGACTCAGGTCCTGGGTCCTGGGATCAAGCCCTGCATTGGGATCCCTGCTCAGGGGGGAGCCTACTTTTCCCTCTCCCTCTGCCCCTTTGCTTTGCTCCTGCTCTCTCTCTCTCTCAAATAAATAAATAAAATCTTAGGGGAAAAAAAAGATGTAAGAAATACCACCCATAATGAGAAGAAAAGTGAATCAAAACGGATCCAATACTGACCCAAATATTAGAATTAGCAGACCAGGATATTAAAATAGTTATTATAACTGCATTTAACATGTTCAAGATTTTAATGGAGACATTGAAAATACATAAGTGATTCAAAATCTACTTCTAGATATGAAAGCAATTTATGAGATAGAAGTATGTACTGGATAGAATTAACCACAGATTAGAGATTGCAGAAGAAAGGATTAGTGAATTGGAAGGTACAGCAATAGAAATTATCCAAATGAAACAAAAAGAGAAGGCATTTTATTTTTTTTAAGAAGAAGAAAAATATCCATGATATAAGACAACTTCAAGAGGCCTAACATATATGTAATTGTAGAAGGGGAAACTCAAAATATATTTGAAGAAATATTAGTTGAAACTTTAAACACACTGATCCAAGAAGCTCAAGCAATACCAAGCAAACCCTGCCAGGACAACACACACATAAACACACACACACACACACACACACACACGAAGAAAACTACACCAAAGCACATCATAATCCAGGTGCTCAAAAAAAGTGATAAAGAGGAAATCTTAAAAGCAGTCAGAGGAAAAGTTACATATAATAGAGAGTGAAAAGAAAACAATGTCTATAGATTTTTCTTTGCAAGCAACACAAATGAGAATAAAATAGAACCCTAAAGTGCTAAAAGGATATCTTCCAAAAATAAAGGTAAAGCATTCTTTCAGTCATACTAAAGATGAAATAATTCATCATTAGAAAACCCTCACTCAAAGAATGTTAAAGGAAGTCTTTCAGGCATAAGGAAAATGATACTAGAAGGCAATATGGATCGACACACAGGAATTAAGAAGTAAATTTTTCTTTAACCCAGATTGCATTGCCTATGAAGAAAATCAATGGGTTTTCCAATAGATCCAATGGAATCTAGAAGGAAAGCTACAGAAAAAATAATTAAGTTCAGCAAGGTCACATGATAAAAGGTCAATATTTAAAAACTCATTACTATTTATATATTAGCAACACTGATGATTTTAAATTTAAAGACAATATTATTTATAATATCAAAATATGAAATACTTGGCCATAAATCTAACCAAAGATGTGCAATACCAGTACACTGAAAACTATAAACCATTTATGAAAGAAAATTTAATGGAAAGTTATACCATTATTCATGGACAAGAAGAATCAAATTTTTAAGATTTCAGTTCTCCCTTGTCTGATCTATAGATTTAAAATAATTCCAAAAATAATCCGAGAAGACTACTGTAAGTAATACTGCTAGAAACATCAAGGTGCATGTATTCCTTTCATTTAGTATTTTTTATTCTTTGGGTAAATACCTAATAGTGCAATTGCTGCAACATATGGTAGTTCTAAACAGCCCAAGTGTCCATTGACTGATGAATGGATAAAGATGTGGTATGTAAATATGTATTCCAAATTTAAATGGAATATTACTCAGCTATAAAAAAGAGTGAAATCTTGCCATTTGCAATGACATAAATGGAGATAGTATTATGCTAAGTGAAAGAAATAAAACAGAGGAAGACAAATATCATATGATTTCACTTATTCTGTAATTAAAAAACCAAATAAATGAGCAAAGGGAAAAAAAGGAGAGAGAGGCAAACCAAGTAACAGACTCTTAACTATAGAAAACAAACTAAAATGTTTACCAGATGGGAGATGGGTGGGGTATAGATGAAATAGGTACTGGGGAGTAAAGAGGCACTTGCTGTGATGAGCATTCGATGTTATATGAAAGTGTTGAATCATTATATTGTACACCCAAAACTAAATTACACTGTATGTTAACTAAGTGAAATTTAAATAAAAACTTTAAAAAAAATCCCAGGGGCACCTGGGTGGCCTGTCCCTTGGCTTAGGTAGTGATCCCAGGGTCCTGGAATCCAGTCCTGCATCAGGCTCCCTCCTTAGTGGGGAGCCTGTTTTTCCCTCCCCAACTCCCAACCCCACATGTCCCCACTCATGCTCTCTCTCTCTCTTTCTCTCTCCTTATCTCTTTCTCTCTCAAATAAATATATAAAATCTTTAAAAAAGCTTTAAAAAAATCCCAGCAGGCATGTTTGCAGAAGTATTAAAGCTGTTCTAAACTATATATGGAAATGCAACTGACCTAGAAAAACAAAAAAAACTTAGGGTAAAAAGAAAAAATTTGAAAGGTTAACATTTCCTGAACTAAGACTTATTATAAAGCTACAATAATCAAGAGAGTGAAGTACTGGCATTAAGATAGAAAAGTAAGTCAACAGAACAAAATAGAGTCCAGAAATCTCTTTCTCTTATTATACACACACACACACACACACACACACACACACACACAAGTACATACACATAATCTAATGAAAAATCAGCTTTCAACAAATGGTTCTAGAATACATTGGATATCCCTCTACAAAGAATTTTTAACTTTTATCCATATCTTGTACCTATATAAAAATTAACTTCAAATGGATAATTCTAAATGGCAAACCCCCAATTTAAAAACTAACAGAAAAAGCATATGAGAAAATCTTTGCGGCATGCATTAGGTGATAATTTCACATTTAATATACCAAAAGCATAATTCATAAATGAATATAATGGTACATTTTACTTATTCAAAATTAAATGATTCTGCTCTTCCAGATACTGCTAAGATAGTTAAAACACAAGCCAAATACTGGGGGAAAAGCTTAGCAAATCACGTACCTAAGGGTTTATATACAGAATAAATAAAGAACTCACAAGAGTAAATAATAAAAAGTCAAGTAACTCAGTAAAAGATAAGCAAAAGATTTGAAGAGATACTGTACTAAAGGTTATATGTAAATAGCAAATAAGCATATAAAAAGATATTCATCATCATTAGTTGTTAGGGAAATGCAAATCAAACCCACAATGAGATACCACTGCACACCTTTCAGAGCCTACAGCTCCCCAGTACTGAGAACATACATGGTACAGCTAGTTCGGAAGACAGTTCAGTAGTTTCTGAAAAAGTTTAACATGTGCCTACTATATGACCCAGGCATGCCTCTCTTAGGTGTTTATTCAAGAGAAATAAAACCAAATGTTCATTCAGGGCTCACATAAAATATTCCCAGCAGTTTTATTTATAATATCCCCAAACTGGAAAAATCCAAATTGTTCACCAATATCTGAATGGATAAACAAATTATGGTAATCTATACAGTAAACTACTACTCAGCACTAAATGAATAAGCTATTGATTCGCACAAAATTATGGGTGAAACTCAAAACAATTATGTTCAGTGAAAGAAGCTAGACCCTCCCAAAAGAAAAAGAGAATGTATTTTATGAATTCATTTGCATAACATTCTCAAAAATGAAAACTAATCTCTAGGCACAGGGTAGGTCAGTGTTTGCCTGGATGAGGGTGAGAAGGAGAGTCAATGGAAGGAAGTACAAAAGGGAACAAAAGGAATTTGAGGGGTGATGGATCTGTTCATGATCTTGATTGTGGTTTCATGGTACATACATATGTCAAAACTGATCATGTTGTATATTTGATATGTGTATAGTTTATTATATGTGAATTATACATCAACAGAGGTGCTTAAAAAGCTACAGATGTAACCAAAGACCTCATTTCCCTCCCTGCCTCCACATAAGTAATTACTACCAAAGTTGATATGTATCTACTCCGTGGCATTTTTCTCACGTTGTCTACATTTTTGTGTACACATTCAATATAGACTTCTATTTTGTGCATTTTAAGTGTACATAATGGTTAATATAACATGCACATTACATTTTATTGCTTTAATCTCTCAAGAGTGTTGTGAAGGATATATGAGCCTTGCTTCTGAAGCTGTATGCCTTCCGGGAAGAAGCCAGGCTAATCCCAAGAGGAGAATAAAGCAATGGAGAGACAACTTTTTCTAAAAGGGAGAAGTAACACTACAAAAGCAAGCAAGCAAGCGAGGATGTGATGAAGAATTTGGAGGAGGGGAGGCAAAATGAGGAGGCCTAGTAAAGTACTTCACAATGTAACATCAAAAAACTTCTAGAACTATAAAATAGGAATTAAAGGGATTTAAGGTAAGACCATTAAAAAGCTCTTTAAGAAGCTGGAGGAAATGAAAGTAGGATAAAACAGAAATGTCATGAAAAATGCCTTACAAACAGACTGCCCGGTTAAGCCAAGATCATGTTGAAGCATGGAGAGGAAGAAGTCACTGCTAGGAGAGGGGATGGGGACAAGATGCCCACAGCTGGGCTGGGAACGCACCAGAGGAATGAACCAGCAAGCCCCAACTGGAAGGTTCAGAAGACCTGCAGAGTCTTCTGGTTACCCATGAAGGGCAGATTGTTAGGACAGCTCGGGAAAACAAACAGTTACTGAAAGATTTGTCTGTTAGAATCAGGTTCTTCTGTAAGCATCAGAATATCCAAAATAGCAGTGGCCAAACAAGACGGATGTGAGCTTCTCTGTCTCCTACAAGAAGGAGGAAGGTGCAGGGTCGGAAGGCCAGCTCCACACAGCTGCTCCTGGTGCCAGGGTGTCCTCTGCTCATTATGCCACCATCCCTCAGGGTGCAGGGATGTCTGCTGGAGCACCTTGTGAGGTGTACAGAGTCGAAGAAGGGACAAAGCAGAAGGAACAAAGGATGTACACCTGCTGTTTCCTCTGGTTTCCTGGCAGGTGTTGTCCAGAATTTCTTTCATTTCTTTGGCTGTGATTTTGTGTCACAGACATACCCAGCTTCAAGGAGGGCTGGGAGAGGCAGTCAGCCTTTATAGCGGCTACGGAGCAACACAAAATTAAGGTTCTGCCAGTAAGCAAGATGAGAACAGGGACATTGGGTACACAATTAGCTGTCTTTGCCACAAATTCCTTTAGACTAAATATATATATATTTAGTCTATATATATATTTACATACATAAATATATAATGTATTATATATAATTATGTTATATATATACGTATTATGTATTATATATGTATTATATATACAATATAATGTATGTATATTTTATGTATATTATATGTATATATACATATGTTATGCATACATACAATATGTATATATTGTGTATGTGTATCTATTATAGATACATTATGCATATTTAATCCTCACATAAACCCTATAAGAGAATGTTATTATTCCCACTTTAGAGGTGAATAAAATGAAGTATTAAGAGTCAGGTATATTACAGAAAGTCACCGTAGGATTAAAAATCTAGATCTGTCTGACTCCACAGTATATATTCCTTTCACTAGTAAAAAATGGGAAATTTTGAGAGTCATGATCCCAGGGTAAAGATTCTTGAAAACAATATAAATGTGACTGCAAAAAGAAGGCAGGTGACCCAAGCAAAATGATTTAAATTTTATGAAAAACAGGACAGAGTATTGATAATCTTGCTTTTTAAAATAATAAATTAATAAATGATGTCTATGGAACATTTTTTGGCTTTTGTTAGTGAAAACCTGGGTCTTAGACATATTTTTTGTACCGCTGCACAATCACCTTACTTCTTTGCCAAATCCCCACTCTCTGGAGTGCCCCTTGATCATTTATTGGCAAGTGCCCCTTGATCATTTATTGGCAAAACCTGATCTAAACGGATAGGGGGTCTTTAAATTTATTATTTAGCTTCTTTGGTGTGACTCTTCATGAGCTTTGCTGGAGCAATGCCAATGGGCTTGACCCCAGGGACTCCCATGCATCCCACAGATGCTACATCATGAGTGATACACATATAATATTACCTTTATTATCTTTACAAATACAACATTACCTGAAACCTTGTGTTTAAGAAATAGATCTGGCTCCAAGGGTTCAGATAAGGTAATGGAGACTATGCAAAATTCCTCCTAATACTGAAAAAAGCCAACTAAGGTAATATCCATGGAAGTGCACAGCGGTGACGTAAGAAATCCCTTTCGGTGTGTAATCCATCATCGTAGCTCAGGACCAGATCCCTTCCTTTGCCTTTAGCTCAGTAAGTCAATATCTGAAGTGTGTTTTCTTCCATAAAGAGAATGTGTCTGTAAATTTACTTTGAATATAAATTTCTTAGACATTATTATTATTAGACAAATATTGTGATTTATGCGAACATTCTAATTAGCTTGGCTTAATTTGGTTATAGAAAAATCTTCCTCAGAGACAACACTTCATGTGTGGTTAATCCCTGAAGATTCCTGACTGGAACACAAATCACCTGCAGAGGCAAATATGAGGTCATTAAGTAGATAAAGATATAAAAATGCTGTGTCTTGTTCTAAAATAATATGTCTAAGCACCTCGCACTCAGGAGATATGCACCATAAAAACACATAAACACCTTGTTCTTGGAGAGGAATTATCATTAGCCTCAGTACAGAGGCAATCAGCGTTGAGAGGGTTTTGAAGAATTTAAAACTTTGCTGCCGAGTCTGCTCGTTAATTCACAGTTTCTAGGTCTCCACTATCTGCTCACCATGTGTCTTTGTACAAATTGTATGATTTTTCTTCAGTTCCCGCAGTGGTTATCATTACACAGTCTTTCGTTGAGCTCTCACAAAAGATACGCAATGAAGAGAGAACAGGAAGATGTACTAATGTGAATTGTTCTTCTAATGACACCCTTAAACGTGTGATACGAAGGATATAAAACAGTATTTCCTAACTGAGCAGCAAACTTCAAAATACAACCAGGCACATCTATGTCATCATCTGAGGAGCCAGAGGCCTATGAAGACATGAGGATTATAAACAAAAGAAGAAAATCTTCTTTTCCATAGTGCTTTTCATCCATAGAAGAGACTTCCATTCACAGGACGAGTTGCTGTTTTACCATTTTCGGGACGGGGAGGGGAGCAGAAAATGGTGAAACAGAAACCAAACAGGTCCTCGGGGGCTTCAGCAGTGAGGCTAACCACCACTAAGGAGCTACATTAGCTCACCTAAAAAGAAATTGGACAGAACACAGGAGACCACTACTATGTCGCTGAAAAGCTCTCTATCCATTCATTTTTTTTTCCTGACCCCCATAAACTCCAAGAGAAAACAAGACAGCTAGAGCCAAACCCAGGGAAGGAAGGGGAGCCGACAACTGCCCCTCCAGGCTTGATACCCGCCCCAGCCCCGCAGACCCCCACCCCCAGTCCCTTCAGCAGCTGCTTGAGACCCAGCAGAAGCAGGCCCTAGGGTTAGTTTCCATCTAGTTCATTACCACCTACTACAGGCAAGTAGCTATGAGTAATACAAAAAGGAAGAAGACAGCCATGCCCTCGTGAAGCTTGTAATCTATTTTTCGGAGAGAAAAGTACAAGAACAAAACAAATTCTACATAAGCACACAGGAGTGAGGACAGGGTCTTAGAGCCCATACATGTTATAGGCGTTTAGAGAAAGAAGAGAGTATTGGGGTCGCTTCCAGAAGCTGAGTGACTTCTTTTATCACTGCCTGCAGCGTTTGGGTGACCCTAAAGAGGAAATTAGGAAGGAGCAGTGGGAAAGGAAAGGACAGGTGAGCCAAACCAACGTTTTGGCATCTGGCGCGGAGAAGACATACACCTGTCAAGGTGCCAACACCTGGGGAGCGAGTGCGAGAGAGCGCCCCCTTGAGTCCAGAGAGAGAGAGAGAGAGAGAGAGAGAGAAATGTGGCTGCCTGGGACCGCGGGAGTTCCCAGCAGACAAAAAGAAGACAGATGGTGTTAGGAGACTGGGCTCTCAGGCAGCCAGGAGTGTGGGTTTTCTTGTCTGGGCTTGACTCAAAGAATCTCTAGGACAACTTTGTGGAAGGTAGATTCACAGCTATAGGTAACGGCAGAGGTGCTAAATTATTTAACTACATTTTCTTTAGTCCTGCAAGCAAGAGGACCATAAACCTGTAGAAAGACAGATTCACTGAAACAGCTGCGTGCAGATCACGTAATGTAAAACAGTAATTATGTTGGCAATTACTCATTTTAAAGTCTAAGCAAGCTGGCTTTAATAAACCACAAACCACATATCACCAATACTCTCCTTTTTATTACAATAAAATAGCACTTTCAAGCTTGTAATTGCTTTATAGTCCTAGAAATAGAATGTTGATGAGATTATTTCCACAGGGTTCAAATATTTATGAAATCCTAATAATTTTAAAAGTCAAAACACAAACATTACCAAAAAAACCCTCATAAAATAAAGGAGACTCTGTTGCTTTTTCTGTCGTCTTTAAACCAAAAGGAAGCATTGGTCTCACATTTTCCAGCTTCTTGAGGTAGGAACTACTTAGCTGCCATTCTAAAGTAGATTTTGAAGAGAAATTTGCATGGGGCACAGCAAGGCTATCTCTAAAGGAACGTGCTTCCTTACAAAGTACACCCTTACCACAGATTAATAAAGCTTCGTCCTTGAAGGAAAGATGTAACTGGGAAGCGAGCAGGGGATACAAAGTCAAAGGAAGAACATGGTGATGAATAAAGAGGAACACAGTAGCCACAACGGCTGATGTTGGCATCTACCAAATGTCTTCGTCTGGGTGAGCCACTGTAACAAAGTACTACGACAGGGAAGCTTATAAAGCACACAAATTTAGATCTCACAGTTCTGGAGGCTGGAAATTCAAGATCAGATGTCACCATGGGCAGGTCTGGTGGGGGTCGCTTCTGGGTTGCAGACTGCTGACTTCTCATGGTATCCACACGTGGCAGGGAGTAGAGAGGAAGCTAGCGCTCCTGCCCATTATAAGGGCGCAAATCCCATTCAGGAGTGCCACACCCTTACAGCCTTACCCTAATCACCTGCCAAAGGGCCCCCACTCTCAATAGCAGCCTATTAGGGAGTGTAGGGCTTCAGCATGGGAATTTCAGAGGGTACACAAATGTCCAGTCCCTAACACCAAGCTGAGCATTCATTCGTCCCTCTTTTCATTCACTCATTCTCTTATTTAATAGATTTTAATTAGGGTCTCTTCTGTGCCCAGCATTATTTTTTGAAAGTTACATTAGTAGTTATACAGTTCTGTTTCAAATTAAATCTTACACTGACTATATAAAACAGATTAAAGACATGCTTTATGAAGCTACATAAATGTGATAATTTCACATCTCTAGCCTTTATTTTATATAGTCAATCACCAAACAATAGGGCTGTTTTCATAATCCCCCAAATTTGAGATGGGTAGTTACAGAAATCAATATCCAAATTTTTTTCTGACCCTCCCATCTTTTTTTGTTGTTGTTGGTTTCATAATCTAGAAAGAAATTTTGATTCACACTGAAAAGGAGTCACGGTTGGTAACAGTTCCTTAACAGCATGATAGCGTGTCTTGTAATCTCAGGGTGCTCTTCAATTAAAGAGAGGTGGAAGGAAAGCTTTGATCTGAGGTCTGCACAAAAAAATGACTTAACCTGGCAGTTATTTATAGATTCAGTAAGTTACTGTAGAGATATGTGGTGAGAATCTATCTGTCCCCTGCGCAATTGAAATCTGGCAGGGAAGAGAGACCTTAAATGAAATTAATTAAACAAATTATTATTTAACAATTATTGTGATCGGTGCTATGTGGTTGTCGCTGGGATGCGGATCCAGGCTGAGGACTCAGGAAATCTCACAATCAACGGACCGGTTGGGTATGCCTTAGTGGCTTGGAACAGGGAGGTGCTCAGGACTACAGAGAAGAGGCTGAGACAGAAAACTGTGGGGGAGCTGGTCTGTTGCTGTCATTTCATTGTGTAGGGCAGGGGGAGTCATATATGCAATCTCCAGTGGGTTAGAATTTGGAATATCGCACTGTTGAGTGTATCTTTTTATATTTTTAACATGCAGCTAAATGATGCATTAAAAAATGAAAATTTCCCCTACATATGTGGAACCGCTAGAGCACTTCTCTGGGGTCCCCAAGCCATCCTCCCATCAGAGAAGTTCTTGAAGACACACGCCAGGGTTCAGTCCAAGTTCGCCAAGTCTAGCTTGACACCAGGCAAGTTCTGTCTCATTTTTTTTTTTTAGATTTTATTTATTTTTTTGACAGAGATCACAAGTAGGCAGAGAGGTAGGCAGAGAGAGAGAGAGAGAGGTAAGCAGGCTCCCCGCTGAGCAGAGAGCCCGATGCGGGACTCGATCCCAGGACCCTGAGATCATGACCTGAGCCGAAGGCAGCGGCTTAACGCACTGAGTCACCCAGGTACCCCAGTTCTGTCTCATTTTTGAATGTTGATTTCCCCACCTGTGAACTGGAGTTGCGAGGAATAAATAAAATTAAATATGAAAGGCACCTGGCACATTACTTAGTAACTAACAGCCATGCAATGCAGGTTATATTTCCACATCCTTATATCTTTCTTTTTTATTCCTCTGCTCACACTCACTACGGCTAGTGTGTGGATTAAGTGCTATTGTCTATGTGAAAGGATACAGAATGTGGTATACTTCCAAAAATATTAGGAAGAAAAAAACTGGGTGGGGGGGGGCCTGTGTGGCTCAGTCTGTTAAGCATCTGCCTTCAGCTCAGGTCATGATCTCAGGGCCCTGGGATCCGGCACAGCGTTGGGCGCCCTCTGCTCAGTGGGGGGTCTGCTTCCCCCCTCTCCCTCCCTGATCATCCTCTCTCACTCAATAAAATAAAATATAAAATCTTTTAAAAAAGGAAAAAACTGGAAAAAGCATAGCAGTGTGGTACTTCATACTTACTTGGGACCAGAGGCT
Source organism: Mustela erminea (assembly GCF_009829155.1). Lineage (NCBI taxonomy): Eukaryota > Metazoa > Chordata > Mammalia > Carnivora > Mustelidae > Mustela > Mustela erminea. The sequence goes on from NC_045628.1 coordinate 13,821,835, forward strand.
TTTATTCTTCCCAGATCCTTCTCCCTCTGAGTGCATGATCTATCAATTAGAGAAGGGCCTGCATGCTCCACTTGCCTACCTAAACACTAGTCCCTGGTGTGCCTTGTCAGAGATGAGTTCATACAGGTGGAAAGCAGAATCACATGATCTGCCACACAAGTGTCCCTACCCTATAAAAGTATACTTCTTTCTCGACTGAACGTTTTTGATTATAAAGGTTCAAAAACTGATCCATATACACTGCTCACAAATTACTCCCGATGTTTATTAGCATCCCAGACACAAAGGCTAAAGGGTCTCATGCTGCCCGGCTTTCACACAATTCCCCATCAGAGCTTCATGCTTCGGACTTTGAATCTGCTGCTGGCTCATCTGATAGAGGAAAGTGATACCAGGCATTCTCCATTAGAGTCTGATGTAGTTCACTGCCCCTGTGGCTCGGGTTTGCTCCTTTACTTGGCCCACTTACTTTCACTCATGGCGGGGTCAAGAGCATTTGTTATCTTGATCTGTGCATTTCTTTTCCTTCTCACTTTACTTTTACTGCATGCTGTCTTCTCTAAGTCCAAAAACTAACTTGTATCCTTTCTAGACCAAAACCAGAAATAAAATGGCATAGAGATGGGCGTGTATTTATAAAAGTGGATGGCTAGTCAGACAAATGATAGGTAGATTAGGTGTAGGTAGGTAGGTAAGTGAAGGAAGGAAGGTCCTAGAGTTGTGGGCAAAATTCTAAAGAGGTCCCTTCCCTCTGAATTCTCCTGCCCTAGCTATTTAATCAAGCACTAATCTAGGTGCTGCTTTGAAGGGATCTTGCATATGTAATTAAAGCCCCAGATGGGCTTGACCTAATCCCGGGTGCTCTTCAAAGCAGAGAGCTTTCCTCAACTGATTGCAGTTGAGAAGTCAGAGATTCCAAGTTTGAAGATGGAACCAGCCATGTAAACATACATACTGGTGGCCACTAGAAGTAGACAGCAATTGTTGGATGACGACCAGCAAGGAAATGGGAGTTCATTCCTAAAACCACTGGGAACAGAATTCTGTTGACCAGCTGAGTAAGTTTGGAAGCAGATCCATTCTCAGAGCCTCTACATAGCCTGGCTAACACGCTGATTTTGGTCTTGTGAGACCCTGAGAACTCACCTAAGCCAACCAGACTTTGGAACTACAGAGTTATTAGCAAAGTTTGTGACGATTTGTTATGTAGTAACATAAAACTAACACACACAGGTAGTTTGGTAGACTAGATAGATAGGTGGTAGATAGATAGATAGACAGACAGACAGACATCATGGCTGACATTTTGCATTAATTAAAATATTAGTTGAAATTAGTTACTTAATGACATGAAATAGAACTGTTTGGCAGTGAGTCTAGATCAATTATGTATACCCTCCTGGTTTTTGCTAGAGACAGAAGTTACATTGCACTTAGAAGGGTAGTAGATCTTTTAGTTATCTGTCCAGCTTTACTTCTATTAAAAAAAAGCAACAACTTCTCGAATCATATCAGCTTCTCAAATGGAATGCTTATGGGATACTTGAACATTTCATAAAATAATACCGGTAGCTAATTCAAGAAATAAAGACAATTAAAATTTCTAGAAAAAGTAAAAAGCAATATGAGAAAAGTAATGAAACCATGATATACTGCTAGGATCTGTTTTAAATCACATTAAATCATCACAATAACATAAATATTCCTTATTGATTTTGATCCTTTAGAATTAGCTCAGAGACAAAGCACAAAAGATTTAATTATGATTACAGAACAGAATGTAGATGTTATCAACCTGAATAATGTCAAAGCACAAAACAAAAAGTCCCAGAGAGGGAAGGGGAGGAAACAGTAAGAAGGGCCCATCTTAGAAAGGAAAGGAGTAGGAAACACTCTCTGTAACTGATGGTGTAAGAAATTAAGAGTCCAGTATATCATGCTTCCCAAAACTCAATACAACCAATAAGGGAACTAAAAATCTTGATACAACTATGTTTCAAAAATGTGGAGGAAAGATAGGAAGTGTTATAAGTGAAGACAACCACTAGTTTTCATCATGAGAAGCAGACAATGTTTCAATTAGATGGATTTCTAGCTTAATTAGATAAAGACAGAGCAAAAACTGCTAGGAGAAACAGGTGGTTACTAAGAATGGCCTTTGGAAGGTGCCGCATGGAAGGGAAGGGATTTGGGAAGGAAACTGGTGTGGAATTGTTTTAAATGGGAAAATTTCAAGAATTTTAAAAAGATAGGATAATGACATAATAAACAAATACACCAACTTTGTCAAATTTAGTATTTTCCCATACATGCTCCAGATTTTTTTCTAATTTGAAACATGTTGAAAAAGCAAACGTAAAATACAACTGGAGAACGCAACATCACTCTCTAATCTGTCTCCCCAGAGTTAAGGACTGGCTTGAGGTCAGTGTTTCATCCCCTTGAATGTTTTGTTTTCCCCTTCATATGTATAAATCCATTGCACATAAAGTATTATTTTGCATGTTTTTAAACTTTGAATGACCAGTTTGTTAATTTTTCCCTCAGCATTCTTTCTTTGGAAGTTATCCATGTTGACATATGTAACTCTACTCCATTCAGGATGTGTATTTCTGCTATTATTATATTTAGGAAAACGCTATTTGTATGTAATGACTACTCCACTTTATTAACTAATGCTTCCAATAAGGGACAGTTGGACTGTTTCCAGATCTCCACTATTACAAACAATCATGAGGATCCTCAGGCATCTACTTGTGTAATGATACAGAGGTACAAATGTTGTTCTAGACTAGGTAGCTAGCAGCGGGTTACTAGAGAGTCAGGAATTCACACCTTTAACGTTATTCATACATCTAAGGCAGTGATGCCAATTAAAATTCCCACCAGTGACACATGAGTGCTCCTGTGTCCTCACAATCTCTGACTCTTGACATTCTCAAACATTTCAATTCTGCATACTCGATTAGGTAAAATGGCATTCCTTTCCCCTATTCTGCCTTTACCATATCACCCTGGAAGAGAAAGCACATTTTCATATGTTTGCTGGACACTTGGATGTCTTCCTTTATGATTATCCTACTCCCACTTTTCCCCCAATTTTCAATTCTGTTATTTGTTTTTCCTTGGTAATATGTGGAAATTGTCTGTATACTCGGGCTATTAATCCTCTGTTGTAATATACGTTACAAATATCTTTTTTTAGATAGTCCTTCCATTTGATACACATTTTTATAGAGATGCTATACATCTTTATTAAAGATAGCCTAATTTATCTATATTTTTCTTTGAATTTTGTGGAGTTTTGTACCTTAAATCTCTTCCTACTCAAAATATTCTCTGATACTTCTAAAAATATTAATGTTTTTCATTTTTGCACTTAATTTTTTAATCCATATGGAAGCTATTTAGGGCCCAGTGTAAGGTAAGGGTCTATTTTTTTTCCTCATGGATAACCAATTATCCTGGCTGGCATCATTTACTGGGTAGCCCATTTTCCCCACACTGGTTTATATGCTACCCTGCCCACCAAAGTTCTATGCATGTAGAGGAAGTCACTAGGCTTTTATTTTTTTAATTTTTTAATAAACATATAATGTATTATTAGCCCCAGGGGTACAGGTCTATGAATAGCCAGATATACACACTTCAAAGCACTCACCATAGCACATACGCTCCCCAATGTCCATAACCCCGCCACCCTCTCCCGACCCCGCTCCCCCCAGCAACCCTCAGTTTGTTTTGTGAGATTAAGAGTCTCTTATGGTTTGTCTCCCTCCTGATCCCATCTTGTTTCATTTATTATTTTCCTACCCCCTAAACTCCCCACGTTGCATCTCTCTGGACAAAATGACAAGGTGGAAAATCTCACCACAAAAAAAACCAAAACCAAAACCAAAAACAAAACAGAACAAGAGGCAGTACCGAAGGCTAGGGACCTAGTCACTAGGCTTTTTATACCGTTCCAGTAATCACTATGTTTCACCACCAGGCCTTCTCGAATATTTATTTTAACCGTAATATAGATGAACTTCAAAACAGTAAATGTTAATAAAATAGAAAATCTAATCTTGTCTACTCTAAAGGCAGAGTGTAAAATGGGACAGCCACTATGAAAAACAGTATGGAGACTCCTCCAAAAAATTAAACATAGAACAAACACACAATCCAGCAATCCCACTTCTAGCTGTTTATCTGAAAAAAACAAAAGCATTAATTTGAAAAGATATGTACAGTCTATCTTCATCTCAGCATTATTTAGAGCAACCTAAGCTTTCATCAATAGATGAATGGATAATGGATATGTGGTAGATACAGAATGTAATATTACTCAGCCATAAAAAGGAATGAAATCTTGCCAGTGGTGACAATATGGATGGACCTAGAGCATATTATGCTAAGTGAAATAAGTCAGACAAAGACAAATGCCATATGATTTCACCTCTATGTGGAATCTAAAAGACAAAACAGAATGAAACTGAAACATATACAGATAGAACAAACAGATAGCTGCCAGTGGGGAAGTTGTGGTGGGAAAAAAATCATTAAAGGAGATTATAATCTTCCAGTTATAAAGTAAATAAGATACAGGGATAAAATAATGTTCAGCATAGGGAATATTGTACAATATATTATAATTATAAGTAATGCTAATTATAATTATGAAAAATTATAAGTATAAATTATAATACATTAATATCTTAACAATTTTGTACGTTGACCAATGGTTACTGGACTTACTGTGGTCACCATTTTGTAACATATATATGTATCAAACCACTATGTTGTACACCTGAAACTAATTCAATATTATATGCCAATTATTCTACAATAAAAAAAGATTTAATTGAAGAAGAAATAAAGGTAAAGAATTTCCTTTTTTCTTTTGAGGCACTATTAAAAGAAAAAAAAAATGCTTTCAATAAAACCATGGCAGGCTTCTTCTACCAAAGCACCACTCAAAGCAAATTACTTTTACAAAGAGTCACAAAACTGTTGAACTCACATGCCTTGGAAAATATATTTTATTTGAAACATTGGGTAAATTACTCAGTAGCATTATCTCCTCCCTTGGCATAAAATAAAATTCATATATGGGAGGTGTTCAGGATCTATTCTTGGAGAGGAGTTATAAATGGACTCTAATGCATCTTTGGAGCCATTAAGCCTTGCCAGGTAAATAATGTGTGTTTTAAACATCCCTGAATCTATATTTACAGTCATATGATAAATGGTAATGGCTCTAAAGAGAAACGTTAAGATCTAATGGACATTTAAAACAGCCCCTCAATATGTATTTATGCAAGGGATCCAAAGAGACTCAAAGCAGTTTAGTCCTATTTGATCAAGGGCGATCAATGGCTTTGAAAGATGTACAATATCCAGGGTCCATATTTAAAACTCTTATAACAAGCAAGCCTACAAGCTTATGGTTATAAATGCTTCTTTGTAGCTTGGGACAGATGTGGAATTTTGAAAATATCCCATTAACATCACACCAAAAAAAGGCCAAGAAAATTTAGCACAGAAAAAGATGACATTTCACAATAGTAAAGTTGTGGTACCAAACAAGGAAAGCGGGTGCCTCCTTTTTATATCCTCAAATGGATTTTCATTTTATGTTACTCAGTGGGAGTCATTTTGAAGACAATTTCTTCTGAAAATAAGCTTTGAAGATTTACTGTTTTTAAAAATCTCATTTGATTCAGTTGGCACAGGCCTTAGTTTCTATTTCTGTTCTCTTCTCCCTTTAGAATCACGTACATTTCCATTGTATTGTTTGAATGGAAGAATCACACCTACTGAATCCTTTAAATGCACAGGGTGTGTGGGGTGTGGAAAGTGTCACAGAACTAGAATTTGTGTCAGATTCCTGGAAAGTCTTTATTGGCTAAAGAGTGTCAGGACACTGCGGGGGACATTTGAAAACTATCCAACAGTTGCCTATCACCATATGAAATGGAGTCATCTTGATTGATCTGGAGGGTAAGCCAATACTCCTTATCTGGAAAAATGGCTATTTGACATTCCCAAAGGCATTGAGGTGCTGTCCAGAGGCTTGTTCATTCATTCACTTGCTGTCTGGCCACACAACACCACCTCAACGCCCACCCTGGAATAATAGAGACCGTGTTTTACATGGGTGAGCCTGATAGCTCATTGAGTTCAGCATATGGAATTCCAATATATAACAGAGTCTATCAGCATGAAACTTAAAATTCCATAGCTCCAAATCACCAAGTGATGCCCAGTCCATCTGTTCTCTGCTTTATTGTTGTTCCAAGTTCTTATGAGGCTATCACACCAGGAAGTATCTACAGATACTGGTGTCAAGAAAGATGAATCTGTATCTCTCAGTGTTCATTAGTGTTCATGCCCTAAAACTCTATTTAATTCTCTCTACCATTTACCTTAGTTCAATTCAGTTCAGTTGAGTCATTTTTCATGAGTCTAGGCAGCCCTTACATGATCACCAATCTATAGGTCACTGAGTGAAGTGAAGAAAATCAGGACTGGTTTACACAGTAGACAAGAAATGAAATCAAACCATTCATTCCTAGCTTATGCATCTTTGGACAAATATCCCATAATAGAGTAAGCCATCTGTTATTCCAGAAAACTAGAGTTCTACGCAACTCATATGTTTTATATTCTGTGGGGGCAGAGAATCATAGTAAGACATCTTAACTTCCCAGATAGTATACCACCTGATCTACTCAATCTATTACAATCAAATTCAATGCTATTCTTGATAGAGGTTGTATCAGAAATTATAAAACAAGTCAGGTTGATCACAATTTGGATTATAGAATCACAGGTGGAGGTATAAATAAACATGGAAATGTAAAGAAAGACTAACCCACAGAGGGAATGTGGCACAAAATAGACTGGGAAACACATGGAAAGTCTGAAATGAGAGACACGCAATGACACATAAATAGAAAATACGTGGGAAGGCAGTCCCTGAAAAAGTCTTATGGATATGCAGGTGCTTAATTGATGCTTTGGATGGTGGCTCAATAAGGAGACATCCTTAGAAGTTAGGAGAAAAAATATACATATGCAAAGTACAAACTACGAGGTTCATAGAAGGACACGAAATGACAAAAGCTAGAGTGAAGACAGGCAAAGATGAGGACCATCTTGTCATAACTGCTCATACTGTATTTTCCTACAGAGAATTACTTAATAAATTTATATATTCCCCACATAAGAAATGATTCATCTCCATGTGAAAATGCATATTTATTTATTTCTTATTATTATTTCATTACCACATATTACTTTATTAATAAATTATACATATATTTAGGCATTTATGCATTATGTATTACTAGAGTGCTTGGTTATTTTCTTTTCACCACATAATTATATGACTGCTGGGTATTCTGGCTGGCCAGCTTCTGAGAAGGGTGGGTCATTCAGGCAGAGCTGACATATGGTCAACTGAGGGGAGACAGGTCAGGCTGAGGTTGCCGGCTAGCGGCAGGTCAAGGTCTAAGAAAGATGCCAAAGCTGAGGAGGGAATACAGGTTGCTCAGTTCCCTTTGCGAGAAGCAGGTTACACACAAACAGGTTCAAATGTAGGACAGACTTAGGACAAAAGGTACATTTTTGTTGGTAAGACTAGCAAAAGACCAGTCAAGGTAAGAATGGCATCGTTGAGAAGTCTGGGAAAAATGTTCTATTCTGATAGCAGCATGGTTCCTTCAGGTCCAGCCGGCTGACGTCACTCTGGGATACCTCTCATTTCATCTTCAAGGGCAGAGAGAGTCCGTCTATCCAATCTGGTTTCCCAGAGCAGCAGGAGATCCAGCTTCTGTTCAGAATTCTCCATGAGGCCTTCTTCTCCACTGGAGAAACATTTCTCCGCACTCAGGGGCTCTCAGCTTGGACTGGTGAGGAGAAGCTCCCTCAGAGGCAGCTCCTGGCAGGAGGCAGGAGTGATGATGTTCATCCCACTGCAGTGGGCTCAGCCTGCTTGTCTTCGTAGCAAGAGGAGGCTGGGGATCAGGACTATGCCTGCTGTAGCAGGTGTTTAAAACCCTTGCTGAATTACAAATGAAAAAGGAGTTATCTGCCTCACCTGTGCTTTTGCTTACAGAGAGAAGATCCGTTGTTACTTATGTTGACCTGAGAAGGACCACAGCCTCATGTGGCCCAGTTTGATCATTTTAGTCTCTGGGATCTGAAGCAAACATCACTTCTGTGGGCCATGTTCAGGAAGGACACCTTCTTGGTGGGTGTAGAGCTTAGAGGTGACCAAAGGCAGCTGCCTTTGGGCACAACTCTGCTGGATCAGGGCCCCAAGTCAGTGTGCCTAGCTCAAGGCTGGGACCTACACTATGCTTTCATTTCCAAACTCATGGTTAAATGGCACTGTTTAATACTTTGTTCTATTTCCTTTGGCTGTCTTTTTAGCCATTTTCCAAATCTTGAATTATATATTGAGTAGACTAATTACACATAGCGGGAGAATTAGAATAATATTCATGGCGATAGACATTAATACCACCGGGTGACTATGTCCTGTGCACCAGAACTGTGTCAGCTCATGCACATCCCTTACCTCTGCAAGGGACCGAGAAGCAGCACAGAGCTGAAGTTAGGGACGGGGACTGGAGGCTCGAGTGCAAACACGGTTCTGCTGCTCAGAACCTTTGGTTTGAAGGAGGAAATATTTTCTGTACATCTTTTCCAAGTTACAAAATCATCATAAGGAAATGGAGCTTTCTAGTTTGATTTATCCCTTTATGTAGACTTTAAAATTAAACAGTATCTTAAAATGCTCCCCTTAAGTCATCTATTTGACATTTATTGATTGCTTACAGTCTTTGCTCAGGCTACCATACCAGGTGGCTTAAACAACAAACACTTACTTCTCCCAGCTACGGAGGCTGAAAGTCTGAGTTACGCCTCCAGCATGGTCATGGTTTTGGTGAGGACTCTTTCTAGTTTATAGACGGCCATCTTCTTGCTATAGCCTTGCATGATAACATGTCTCTTCTGTCTCTTCTTATGAGGGCACTAATTCTATTCTTGAGGGTTTAACACTCATGGCTTCTTTATCTCCAAAGCGTCTCTTCCAAATACCGTCACACTGAAGTTTAGGGCTTCCGCACAAGAATTTTAGGGAAACACAAACACAGGACTTACCAAAGGGAAAGTCTCCAGAGATATCCAGAAGAATAAGACACAATTCCTACACTGAGAGAAACTGGAGTCATGGGCACGTGTCCTTGTGTGCGTGGGTGTGAGAAAGACAGAACATGAGAGGGAGATTTCGTGGGAGTCGGGCAGTGGGGAAATGGTGCTGAGGAATGGAGGAGGGGTAGCCAAGTGTCTTTTTTGCTCAGCTGGTCTGGTCTGCCCACGACCCCGGGATCCTCCACCACTGGGCGCTTGCCCTGGAGACCCACATCTCCTTGGAGGGAAACAGGCCCCCAGCTCTGCATATGGGCTGCTTAGTTCAATAAAAGCCTGACTTCTGTGTATGGAGACAGCAGGGGCCAATCAAGAAAGGAAAGAGAGAGAAAAGTGGAATAGGCAATGGGGGAGGAAGGGAAGGGCGTGTTAAGCAAACTGAGTATTACTGACGTCACGAGTCCGTATTTTCCTCATCTTCCTCGTTGAGACAATTCACCTGGCCGTGATGAGAGGGGAATGAAGCATTCTCAACCCGGCCTGCCTGTGCCTTGCACAGTCAGACTGTGCACACTGAACATTCCATAATTCCACGTTACACGCTAAAATATGAGGTCCAGGCTTGCCCTTGGTCCCACGTTTTTCAGAAACCGAATCTGAAGTCATTAGCTGCTCTCAGATAATTATGGCAAAAAAAAAAAAAAAAAAAAAAAAGTGAAGTGGCTTCTGAGTGCCCTGTTTATTCATTTTCCACAAACATACTGTGAAGGAGTGAGTAAGTAAACATGAGTCCCAGAATGACTTCTGGCCGCTGTTTTCTTGAACTCGTGTTACCAGTACTTAGTGTTTTTCGGAAGGCTGCCTGAGAGGTTCACAAATCCAATAACCCCAGGAGTTATTTCATTAGGTTTCCTAACTTTCAGGCCCATCTGGAACGCCCTTACCCCTATGCAACTCTTATTGACGGACGCGGATTATCCCATCAGCAAACCTTGGGCACTTCAGTTCTTCACTTAGATCGTTAATGGTCAATGCAAGGCCCGTGATGGTTCACTGCTGACTTCTTTTCATTCAGAGGACTGACAGTGAATACTTCTCCTTGATTTCTCACTGCTTGCTAAGCTTTGCTCTCCATGGGTGAAAAGAAGAAGAGAGAGAAATCAACAAATCCTAGAACCTTCCTGCATGTTTCCTACATGTGCGTGAGCTCTGGGATTGTCAGGGCATCCCTATGTGACTGAGCACACACAGTGCCAAGAAGAAAATGTCAGTGTGTCTGGCTCCCAGCACACAGATGTAGAAAGTAGCAGGAGGCCCCACCTCCCCAAATCAGGGCCAGTGTGCTGCAGGGGCCCTTGTATTAACTCTAGGGCACAGGCCTGGCTGGGTCCCTCACAATGCCAGGGGGAGATGTGAAAATGCAGCTTCCTTGCTGTTTTATCTCCAGTGACATCTTAGGTTCCAGAGATTTTTTTTTTCATGCCTTTTTTGTGCAGAGACCCAGGCTACTATCAGCTCTGCCTGCTCCTTAGTCCACCAGGGTATATAACATATGACCCCAAATACAGCTTTTGGGGACCATCTGTTCATTTTCTGGGCATCCGATCCCAGGCAATGAGGACAAAACTTTTTCCTTGCTGCTCTTCGGGGATGGATATACTAAAGAGAGGTCAGTCTCCTTATTTGTAAAGAATTAAAAAAAGACAATTTGAGATGATTGTATTTAGTAGGAAGTGCCTCAAAGAAAGAAGTCAATGGATTATGCTGAAAGAAAGGACTCCTAGATGAGTCTGGGCTTCCAACCTAAAAGTAGGGGAAAAGCCAGATATAGCAGCAAAAGAACAAGCCATGTACCTAGAAGGGAAAGAAGAAAAGAGGGTAAGGGCCAGTGATAAGTCCCTGTCATTGTCCTTCGGGTGAGATCAGCAAGAGTTAGATGATGGGCCCTACAGCTGGAGATTCGATGAGACAGACTTCTGTCGCCTGCACCGATGGGCTGAGTGCCAAGACCGTGGATAGACTGAGGCCTGGGGGACGTGCTGGAGCCCGAACAGGCTGCTCTCCTCCCTGTCTGTCAGGCCTCTCACGCACCGCAGGCAAGGACTTGCTTTGGGGAAAGCATGAACACAGCTGCTCCCTGAGGATGTGAGTCATGGCAGGAGTCAGAGGCTTGAGAGAAGCCACCTGCCTTTGAGGATCCCATGTGGGCTGGTGGAAAGGCCATCAGTGTCTGGGTGTAAGGGTAGAGCACTGAGCAGCTAGGATGGCGCAGTGAACCCCAGGGCCTTTTTTGCGGCATCCTTACGTAACATCTGACGTAAACACTGTCAGGAAGGCAGCTATGCGAGAATGCACCAAATGGTGTCATGTGGGAGAATGCGACTAAGAATCCCATTAACAGAAGAGTTCATCTGAATCATTCTTTTGGCTGCTCTTACCCTTCTAAAAGTGATTTTTACACTGGTTTAGATGCAATTGTAAAAGTCCTAAAGTTAAGGGAAAAGGAAGGATGAAGAGGCAGAGCATGGAGGGTTTTTAGGACAGTGAAACTGTTCTGTAGGAGACAATAACGGTGGCTATGTGACATTAATACATTCATCCATTCACAGAATCATCAAGAGTGAACTCTAGGGGCGCCTGGTGGCCAAGTGGTTAAGCCTCTGCCTTCTGCTCAGGTCATGAGCTCAGGATCCTGGGATTGAGCCCCATATCAGGCTCTCTCCTCAGCGGGGAGCCTGCTTCTCCCTCTCTCTCTGCCTGCCTCTCTGCCTACCTGTGATCCCTCTCTCTCTCTGTCAAATAAATAAATAAATAAATAAATAAAATCTTAAAAAAGAAGAGTGAACTCTAACACAGACTATGGACTTTAGGGGTAATGACACATCATTGTAGGATCATTGGTTATAATGAATGTTGCACACTGATGGGGGTCACTGACGGCGGCAGAAGCTATGTGTGTGTGTGTGTGTGTGTGGTGGGGCAGAGGGTATATGGGAAATCTCTGTACATTCTGCTCAATTTTGCTGTGAACCTAAAATTGCTCTAAAAAATAAAGCCTATTTTTAAAAAATGCTTTCTTAGAATCTCTTAAAATTATTTGCCTAGTTTCTGAGAAGAGACCACATAGCACACCCAAGGGATCCCAGGCCCCTTGGACCCTCAATAGCACCTGTCTCGTCCTGATAAAAAACCTCAGGTTACTCACAAAGCTTATGTGCAGGTTCCAACATTTAGGAACTTGAGGGAATTTCTCACTCTTCTAGTCCCCTGTAGACTCAAATCCTCCTGTGGGTGGTGTCCCAGTTTTCCTAGTTTCCATTCTGCTCCCTCATATCTGGCTCCCTCTCAGCTAAACCCCCAAAGCTGACTCTTCAGATGGCCTGAACCTGGTCTCTTCCTCACCCAGCTCTCCAGCCCGGGCTCTGGAGAACTCAGCACAAGAGAAACATCTTCATTCCAATACAGAATGTTAGACATATGGCTTCTAGACAGATTCGATACTTGTAATTTCTGGTCTTTGTTCTTGACCAAATTATAATTTATTAATATTTAATTATCCTTCCTCTTAAAGCATCCATATTAACCATGATCCATGATCTAACAGCTAATGTTTGCCCTCGGCAAGCTAACTGGGAAATGAATCCAACAAACTTTTAAAATTGGCTCCAGACTGTGTATGGAGAACCAAAAGACTTCCAGGTTGGGATTTATTCTGGAGAAACTCAAATCAGAATCCCATCAGATCTTGTAACATTGACTGGAGACAGGGCTTAATGTGGGCTGATATCTTCTCTTCTTGTTCTAAGGAAGGTTGTAGAGCTGCCTGAGATATTTGGGGCCTATCTGAGGTGCCCACTTAGAACTATTTTGAGAGCAATGACTAATACCAACACGTTTTAAGACAAGTTATTTTATAACAAGGCATCTAGTACCCTTTATTAAATGCTAGTGAAATCAGTAATCCCAACAAATCCAGAAAACAAGCATAATACAGTGATTGCCAGTAAGTAGTGTTAACATTGACGCCTGTGAATTTGCTGCATTTTCTTTGTTATCACCACTGTAGACATATGAAAATATTTGCAGAAATTTTATGCTGAACAAAAAGCAAGCGCTCAATCAGGCTAAGTGCCTCTGATGAGAGCATAACATTATTTTCATTTTCCATTTTTAATTAGGGTGCTCCAGAAAATGACAGGTTGGTTACTCTTCTTACAACCTTAACAAACTCAGTGGAGCAGAAGTGCTTTACAGGTTGATGCCAGAAGTTCTCGGTGCCATTTGTTAAATACAGTTTCTAAGCAAACTCAAGTAAAAACATCAGTTGGATGCTACATCAGATGGGTAATGTCAATTTAATAGATCACTTAGAAACGTTCATCTTTGGTGGAAGCCATCTCAAAGATACACATGGTTTGCTGTTTGGAAGCAGAAACTCTTTCTGATAACAGAGGTTATGTTCAGTTTTAGAATTTGATTTTATCATTAATGGAAGCAATTTGGAGAGCAAATATATCTAATATACATGAATATTTTAAACCTGGAAGAGACTAGGCTTTGGAGATCCTATAGTTCCATTATATTATTAGACAAAGAAGTCTTAGACTAGTTGGATGGGCTATCTCAAAGGTAGAGAGCAGAAAATAGCAACAGTGATAGCACCTTATGTTTTATTGACTTTTATAAAACCACTTATCAGGGTATTACTCCTGCTCTGGAAACTGAGGTTCACAGAATTTAACCGACTTGCCCAGGGCACTAACTCTTTCCCCATTCACTTGCTTTGGTCCAGATCCAGCCAATACACCTTTTGAACTGTAATACTCATGGTACTTCATGGAAGCTATTAAAAAACTCTTTAAAGAGATCCACTTCTATTAGTTTTATTTCTCTTGGACATTTTCTGAAATGAAAAGATGGAGTCCCTCAACATTTTTTTTCTGTATACAGAAGCAAGAGATTTGTCTTGCAGGTTTTCAACAGAGATACGCACAGAAGGTTTGATACAGCTGTGCTGATGTCCAAGTGGTACCAGCGAGGAAGCAGTGGGCAACCCTCACTGCATCCTGGTACGTTCAACATTAGACTTCAAAAGTGAGATAGAAATATGTTCTACTGATTAATATTGTTCACTGGGTTCATTGGCATACTCATTGGGTATATACACTGAATTGGGTATTCATCAAATACTCACTGTTTCCTTTGAAAAGTGCCAATGGACTACTCAGAAATATTGTCCCCCAAGGGCTACTTTAAACCTGGGACCACCAGAATGGTTTGTCAGAAAGGCAGGGAAACCTCTCTTCTGTCCTGACATCATCATCCGTGGTATGCATTGTTTTTTCACCTCCCTTTGCTTATAAGTAATTCTTGCCTCTTTCTTGTCCTCCTCATTTGATAATAAACAGTTTGGTCACGGGGACACTTTTTTAAGTTCACCAAGTAACCAGGATCCAGTAAAGTGCTCTCAGTATTAAATTTTGATTGACTTTTCTTCCCACCTTTGTGAGTTCCATAGTGTTAAATTTTATTTTTGTGCCCAGAAAAAAAAAGGAATCTAAGGCAAGTTAAGTATGTATATTTAACCACTTTCAATAGTTATTTAAAATCCAGCCTCTTCTATTTTTATTCTTAAACACCATCATTAAGTTTTGTCTATACATAATGTAGAATCTCAATGAGCTACCACATTATTCGATTAGTCATTCTCTCCATCTTCAGACCAGTAATTAACATTTCACCTGTCTCAAATTGTGCATAGTGTCTTAGAAGAAATGAAAACAAAGTGAAAGGCTGGGTTTTAATTATATGCCATGCCAGTTGTCAGGATAGAAATGTTATGACTTTGGTAAGTATAGTACTTCTTTTGTTAGATGGTAATTTTGATTGATAGGTCAACCCAACTATTTAAAATAGCTGATTATTATCCGCCATGTTTCTTCTCTCCAAAATCAGCCCAAATAAAATTGTTCTGCTTATTATGATGATCAAAACAACTCTGTCGGTAAAACCGTTCAACCTTAAGTTGTGACCAGGTCATTGCATGATGTGAATTTCCACCAGCCCCACTGTTTCTTTGGGTGAACCAAATGAGACCCGGATGTCCCAATGTCCTTGCCTCATAAGAGTAAGGAGTTTACACTCATTAAGTCATTATCTAGCCTAATGATTAAACCCAATGAAACAAGAGTGAATCATTTGCTCCAGGGGAAGTGTGTCATCTATTTTGGGCCCAAAGGAAACAAATTTTGCAAATGACCTTTTCCAGTGTGACAAGCAGTCCCCTTGGAGCCAGGGGGAATTAAGGCCTCTTCTTCCTTATGGTGGATAATTTTTCCTCCTCTCCTACACAGACCCAGACACCATAAGGTGACAAGCAAAGGATTCAAGCTGTTTCTTTTTGCTTTAGGACTAACAGATTTATTAGTTTAGGTTTCATATATTAAGATAAAAATCAGCATCCACAGAAATGTTGACAACATACATGATGGGCTACTGGAATTTAAAAAAAAAATGGAAAAGGGATAATGCAATGCTTTGGATATTGCTACCCCAACAAACGAATAAGAAATAAATACTGAGGTCCTGAGCAAGGGAGATATGCCTTAGGGACATACAAATGAAAAATAGTTTAGGGGCTTAGACTACCAACGCATTCAATAGGATTCAGCAAAAACTACTGTCACCAAAGAGGCTAATGCAATCTTAGTTCACTGCTCAGTAGTAATAAAATATTTCAAATGAGTTATGTAACAAACTTGTACTGTTAAGCACTGATTACACTACATATGGTCTCTTGTGTTTGTTTCTGTGATGCACACTTAAAAATATATGGAAACATATTATACCAATCCCTGAAGAATATCAGAGGTATAATATAAAAATTCTCCAAAAACAAATAAAATAACCCAGCGATTTACAATGTAAAGGTAACCATTAGCTAGTAGAATTCATGATGAAAACTATTTTCCCTTATAGTTCAAATTTAGAGACATTGTACCATTGTCTTCAAGCACATATTGGTGCTGATGAGACCTCCTTCAGAGTTTACCTGTAGTTTTGTTTTGCTTTTAACTTTTTAATATTTTACTTGTGAGACAGAGTGAGCAAGAGAGAGAGAGAGAGAGAGCGCACAAACCAGGGGAGGCACAGAGAAGCAGACTCCCTGCTGAGCAGGGGGCTGGATGTGGGACCTGGAACACTCCATCCCAGGACCCTAGATCATGATCCGAGCTGAAGACAGATGCTTAACCGACTGAGCCACCCATGCACACAGAGTTTACCTGTAGTTTCAAAAACTTCTATCTGGGAATCTTTAGGATATTCTCTTTCCTCTTGACATTCTAGAAGTTTACATCAATGTGTCTACCTGTGGGTGTTATCTCCCTCATCCTCTTCAACTTTTAATTGGAAGGATCCTGCCTCTCCTTAGTTCTCAAAATTTTCTAGCATTGTCTTTAGTTTCTCCTACTATATTTTCTCCTTTTGTTTGATGGGTCTTTTAATTGTCATATGTTCAAGTACATAGATTAATTTCAATGT
Organism: Mustela erminea; assembly: GCF_009829155.1. Classification (NCBI taxonomy): domain Eukaryota; kingdom Metazoa; phylum Chordata; class Mammalia; order Carnivora; family Mustelidae; genus Mustela; species Mustela erminea. The sequence continues at coordinate 13,838,521 of NC_045628.1, forward strand.
AATATTTTATCTCATATTTTCCTACTGTTAAAATTTTACTATTTGGGGATTTTTTCCCTCTCCTTTTCTCTGTCTCACACACATGCATTACATATGATATATATGTATATATGTACTATTATATATATATAGTATATATGATATATATGCATAGCATGACATATATACACATATATGTGATATATAGTATATATGTGCATACATATATATACATGCATGCATGTATATATATGTATGCACACATATGATACTATGTATATCACATACATATGTGTATATATGTCATATGCTATGCATATATATAATATATACCATATATAGTACATACAGATATATATCATATATACTTACAATACATGCATATGATAGATGTGTATATATCCATGTATATAATATATATCTCTCAGGACTTTATCTCTTTGTCTTGTTCATAGCATCTTGCTCTTGAATTTTCTTTTTCTGGGATAGTTTTTCCATGTGCTCTCTCTTTTTTTTTTTTTTAAGATTTTATTTGTTTGCTAGAGAGAGAGAGCACAAGCAGGAGAGTGGCAGGCAGAGGGAGAGGAAGAAGCAGGCTCCCCACTGAGCAGAGATCTGTCGCTGGACTCGATCCCAGGACCCTGAGATCATGACCTGAGCCGAAGGCAGACGCCTAACTGACTGAGCCACCCAGGTGTCCCTACTCATTCTTTTTTTTAAACTGCTGTCTTCTTCCTCGAGGGTCTAAAGATTCTGGTTGGCCAGAATTATATTGGAGGATGAGAAGACAGAAGGGTGGCCTGAGAGCTGTGCCTGTGTGTTTGGACCCCACTTGTTCTTTTTTCAGTTTAGTGTGAGCAGATCCGGAGCTCATTGTTAGGAGAGGCACCTCTTCTACATGCTCGATGAGGCAGGCTTCACTCTCCTCTGGCAGCAGCCACACTGGCTGTCCTCATTCTTCCCAGATGTTAGTTCTGCTTCCTTAGAGAAAAACTCCCTTTGGGGCTCTGATTTATTTTATTTTATTTTTTTTTTAAGATTTTTAATTTTTATTTATTTGAAACAGAGAGAGAGATCACAAGTAGGCAGAGAAGCAGGCAGAGAGAGAGAGAGGAGAAAGCAGGCTCCCCGCTGAGCAGAGAGCCCTATGCGGGCCTCGATCCCAGGACCCTGAGATCATGACCCGAGCTGAAGGCAGAGGCTTAACCCACTGAGCCACCCAGGCACCCATGGGCTCTGATTTTAAAGGTTAGTTGTACGCCACTGTGTAAGAGGTCAGGGAAGAAAGATGAGAGGAGGACAACTGACCAATAAGTATCCACTCTTCTGCCTCACTTACCAGTCCACCCTAAGACCACCCCAGTTCCTGGGGTTCTGTCAAGCTCATCAGCTCTCTCCCCTGCCCCCGATCCCATCAGTGTTATTACATATACTGGGCCATCCTCCTCTCTGATTTACCCCATACACAAATGATATTACATTTGTGTCTTCTTGAGTCATAGTTTCATGTATCAATTTGCTGAAGCTACAGTTCCCAGTTATTCAATCAAAGGCTAATCTAACAGCTGCTGTGAAGGTATTTGTAGATGAAATTAAAAGTCCCTAGTTAGGGGTGCCTGGGTGGCTCAGTGGGTTAAAGCCTCTGCCTTCGGCTCAGGTCATGATCCCAGGGTCCTGGGATTGAGACCCGAATCGGGGTTCTCTGCACAGCGGGGAGCCTGTTTCCCTTCCTCTCTCTCTGCCTGCCTCTCTGCCTACCTGTGATCTCTGTGTGTCAAATAAATAAATAAAAATCTTAAAAAAAAAAAAAGTCCCTAGTCAGCTGACATGAAATGAGGGAGATTATCCCAGATAATCTGGGTGGGCCTGATTCAAGTAAATGAAAGGCCTTAGAGAAGAGATGATGCTTCCTTGAGGAAGAAGGTAATCTACCTGTTGACAGCTGCCTCAGCTCATAACTGAGATCCAGTCTACCCTTCCTGAGCCTGGACTACGGATTTCACACTTACGTCGTGAGACACCCCAATCCTGTAAGCTGATTCTTTGCAATAAATCTCTTAATACATATCTCCTATTTCTCTGGTTGGACCTTGAGTGATACATTTAAAAAATGTGTTAAATTCTTTCATCCACTCCGAGACTCCTCTCCCTGTATAGCAATCCTTACTCTTATGAATTTATACTACTACATTGCAGTAAATGCTTGCAAAGGACGAAGACATGAACATAAATTCTCAGGCTACCATTTTCTACAGAAGCCTGTGATTATTTAATTCACTCATTATTTAGGTTTTCCCAGGTTTTCATGATTGTTATTTATCATTTCTATTATTAATGTTGTGTTGTACATCACTATGTATGAACCTTGTACATCTCAATCTTTTTATTTTTTTATTATATTCAGTTAGCCAGCATATAGTACAACATTAGCTTGTTTTTTTTTTTTTTTAAGACTTTACTCGTTTATTTGACACAGAGAGAATGAGCACAAGTAGGTGGAGTAGTAGGCAGAGGGAGAGGGAGAAGCAGGGAGCCTGATGTGGGGCCCAATCCCAGGACCCCGAGATCATGACCTGAGCCGAAGGCAGACGCTTAATGACTGAGCCACCCAGTTGCCCCAGTACAACATCAGTTTTTGATGTAGTATTCAATGATGCATTAGTTGTGTATAACACTCAGAGCTCATCACAACACATGCCCTCCTTAATACCCCTCACCCATCGACCCCACCCCCCACGCTCCTCCTTTCTATAACCCTCAGTTTTGTTCCCAAAGTCCAGAGTCTCTCATGGTTTGTCTCCCTCTCTGATTTCTTCCCATTCAGTTTTCCCTCCCCTCCCCTGTCGTCCTCTGTGCTATTCCTTATGTTGCACATATGAGTAAAACCATATGATAATTGTCTTTCTCTGCTTGACTTATTTCACTCAGCATAATCCCCTCCAGTTCCACCCGTGTTGATGCAAAAGCTGAGTATTTATCCTTTCTGTTGGCTGAGTAATATTCCATCGTATACATGAACCACATCTTCTTTATCCATTCGTCTGTTAAAGAGCATTTCAGCTCCTTCCACAATTTGGCTCTTCTGGACATTGCTGCAATGAATATTGGGATGCATGTGTCCCTTCTTTTCACTATATCTGTATCTTTGGGGTAAATACCCAGTAGTGCAATTGCTGGGTCATAGGGTAGTTCTATTTTTTTTTTAAGATTTTATTTATTTATTTGACAGATGGAGCTCACAAGTAGGCAGAGAGACAGGCAGAGAGAGAGGAGGAAGCAGGATCCCCATGGAGCACAGAGCCTGATGTGGGGCTCGATCCCAGGACCCTGGGAGCATGACCCTAGCGGAAGGCAGAGGCTTAACCCACTGAGCCACCCAGGCACCCCAGGGTAGTTCTATTTTTAATGTCTTAAGGAAGCTCCATACTGTTTTCCAGAGTGGCTATACCAACTTGCATTCCCACCAATAGTGTAAAAGAGTTTCCCTTTCTCCATATCCTGGCCAACATTTGTTCTTTCCTGTTTTTTTTTTTTTTAATTTTTGCCATTCTAACCAGTATAAGGCTTTCTTTACACTAAATTCCTCCAAGAGGAATTGATGCATCAAAGAGTAAGTACATTTCAAAAACTTTTGTTGGATATTGCCAAATTGTCCTCGGTAATTCTATGCCTATGTCTCATTCTTGCCTGCAGTGTGCATAGCTATCCAACTTTTCAAAGGGCCAGGGAACTGGAACACCTTCAAATGGGACTGCCAGTGACAAAGGACAGAATCTGAAGATGTCCCATATTCAGAAGAACTAGGGAGGGCTGACCTAGAGGAGATGCACATAGTACATGAGAACAGTTTTCAATATTTTGTCTCTAACAAGTAAACTAGGGCCAATGAGCAGAATCTAAAGAGACCGACTTTTTTTTTTTTTTCCTGGCCAACCTAAGAAAGGTTACATTTTAAGAAATTAAAAAATAATAAAAAATAATTCTTTAAACATGATAATATTATCTTCGGATGAAATGGATGCTCTCAAACATCAAACAGCTAGGACGCTAGGACTTTTTTTTAAGATATTATTTATTTACTTGAGAGAGAGAGCATGAGTTGGATGAGGGGCAGAGAGAGAAGCAGACTCCCCGTTGAGCAAGGAACCTGATGGGGTCTTGATCCTGGGACTCCAGGACCATGACCTGACCCGAAGGCAGATCCTTAACCGACTGAGTCACCCAGGTGTCCCCAAACAGCTGAGACTTCGAACCAAAATATTTTCAGGCTACTTCCAACCCAGAGCTTCTAGGTGTCTGTGTTTCTGTGCAGATGTGTATGCATGTGTGTGTGTGTGTGTGTGTGTGTGTATGGATCACCTATTCTGATATACAAGGTTTTTTTCCCTCTGTAAGTTTTAAAAACTATGACTAGGGAAAGGAGACGTGACTGCCTGCAGATAGAAGGATATTACTGCTTAAGCTTAGCTGCTTTGAGAATTTCAGGTCTGTAGTTTATAAATAGTTGCTGAGGGCAGCAGTAAATGTGTATTAAGGGTCAAATCTGGGCCTGTGCAACTTTAATTTAAAGATGAGTCTCTGTGACAGGGCTAGAGCCAATTTCCAAATGAAAGATGTTCAGAGACTGAGAATGTGAATATGAAAGCAGTCTTTTCTGGCTTTAAAATTTGTGAGGGATGGTCTCTCCCACTAGCTCTGCCTAATTTCCTCCAACTTATACTTATAGCCAATCATCATTTTACCACAAGAATAAATAGCTGAAATACTTTGGATTATGCAGTAACTCCAATGCAACTCTAAAGAATCTGGCTAATTTTATTTAAAGATTTTATGTATGTGGTTTGAGAGAGATCACATGCATGACACAGAGCAGAAGCAGAGGGGAGGGGCGGAGGGAGAAAGAGAAGCAGACTCCCTGTAGAGCAGGAGTGTCCTCCCCCACCCCCATATCCCAGGACCCTGGGATCATGACCTGAGCAGAAGGCACTTAACCAACTGAGCTACCCAGGCGCCCGAATCTGGGTAAATTTTTAAAATGGAATAACAAAGTCAAATATATTTGGTCTTGGAGAAGGTTGTTTTATATCCAATGATGAGGTTAGAATCTGTTTTCATATTTTTATTAAAAAGAGGTGAAGCAGGACAATAAGCTTTTTCGTATGCCACCTGTAGCATAGAGAAAACAGCCTTATCTACATAAAGGTGAGGTACTAGATGAAGGGTAAATTTCATCTTAGAGAACCAAAATGGAATTGGAAATTAAGATTTTAGGTGGACATCAATACTAGGGAGTCATTGTAACTGAGTAGAAAACTTAATTTTTCAAATTATCATCTGACTTCAAATTATTATCATCTGATTTCAAATGGCTTTTCCAAGCAAAACTACCAGCACGAGCTTGGTAAAATACACACCATATCACATCCCTCAAATAGCACATCAGAAAATGCACCGGTCTGACAACAACATATTTTCTCCTACACAGTAATTTTTGAGAGTAGTAATTGGATTTGCATAATTCTGAGTACAAAACAACAGAAAGATAAGACACAAAAGAATTAATAGGAGACCAAAATTAGTAAATAAGTGAATGGAAAAAATATACATTTCTGTTTTGTAATTTGACCAATAATAGCTATGCCAGAAAAAGAAAAGAAGTAAAAAATGAACATCTGTTATTCCATGAAATCTTATTAATATTCATATAGAAATAGTTGCTGCTGAATCATTCAGTATGGAATCTTAATGGGGTTTAATTATCTCCATCTTCAGGATTTGCACAAGCTCCCTGAAAGCAATCTGTGATTAAAGTTCCCCACAGATTTGGGAATCTGTAGCTGTCTTAATAGTGGCAAGTGTCCTTGAATATACTATGAAATCGGCCAGGCCCCCAAGGCTACTGATTCTGCAGACATGAAGAAGGTACTTCTTTCCTGGAAACATTTGTTGTTTGAATGAATCTCAAATTTTCAATTTTAGCTGATTACTGAATGATCAACCTTCTGCCTTGTAAGTGTTAGTCTTTCTCCTCGTCCCACTAGACATGGTTTAGCTCAGGTAGGACGGGTGGAGGTCAACTCACGTGCATCTGAACGCTGCTTCTCTAACTTGCATGTTGTCGAGTGACTCTGAGCACGCATCCTTTCATTTCTGCCAGCCGTTTTTCCTTCTGTGGCGTCAGAATATTAATGCCTACCTGACGGTGATGAGTGAGGGTAAGAGCTAAATAAGATGAAACAGTCCCTTGATGAAAAGTTAGTTAAGAGCAGATATTCACAGAAGAGTTAATGTCGTGAGGGCACACGTCCACAGAATTTGCTACTTTTCTTTAAAATCTTCTCTGTACTGACTGGATGGTTCAGGTGGTTCCAATGACATAGGATGGGAAATGGAAAAGGTCAGAGAAAAGAAATGAAGAGCCTCAGGGGGGGAGGGGAGGGAAGGGGAAAGGAAAGGAAAGGAATGGAAGGAAAGCAAAGCAGACATACCTGAGCTGACCATCCAATTTGAAAGGCCAGTTTTGCCGCCTTCCAGAGTCAAAAACTGCAATTATGGTTAGGTCAATTCCAACCGATTGCCTCTTCTCTTCCGTCTCTATGACTACCAGTAGGAAGAAAAGATACAGTGGGGTTCCTTCACTGGCCAGCCTCTTGTGAGCCTATGGAGTCCAAATGAGCAAGGGTAGAGGCAGCCACAAGGTGGTAACTAGTTCCATGTTGAACACCCCCTTGGGATCTTTCATCTTCAGAGCCTGTCACCAGAGCAGTCATTGACACATGGCCCTCTGACAACTTATCAGTTATGAGACATCTGCAAATTAAATATTTTGGCTGAAAACACCCCCTCCTTATGTCAGGACACATTAAGTTGAAATAAACATTTTGCTGAGATGTGAACTGAAGCAGGTCCGTTAAAGACTACTAGTCACGTGTATTGATTTATTACCTTCTGATGTAGTATTTGCTGCTGGACAGACCTAGTAAGAGTCAACCAACATGACATATCCATCATGGGACAGAGAGGAAACTAGAAATTACAGAGGGCCTGCTGTGTGCCCAGGATGGTGTTAGACTACTTTCTGTTTCCCTATAATACTCTCTTAGGTAGGCATTCGTTTCCAACTTGGGAGTTGAAAAATCTGAAACCTACCATAACTGAACAGTGGTAATAAGAAGAAAATCCATAGTTAGATTTTTTTCTTAGCATCTCTTGCAGGCGTTCATTCCACAAGGGACCAAACCTTCCCATGTGTTGGAAATGTGTTTTCTTATTTCCCTATCCCTGGGTAGTTTTCATGCAGAGTAATGGTCTCTGCACAGAGGCACTTTGAAAAGTGATCCAAAAATACGTTTCAACAATTTCAGAAGTCCTTGCCACTGCTTAGAGGGTAATCTCTGTCTTCATAAATAGAGGTAAGCATGAGGAGATGCAGAGCCATGAGTATTTCCTCAGTATTCCCTCCTGGCATGGGAGAGAAGTCTTATTTCTGATGATCCATGAAGGTCTTAGGGAGCACACTAGAGATATCTATGTTGCATTTATAAGATAGCCTATTATCTGGTTTCAAATACCAAGTCGGAAGGGAGTCAGGCAATAGTGTCTAGAAAAGCATTTGTTATGAAAACTCAAAATACCAATCTATCACACAAAGATGACTTGATTGCATTTTGAATAGTAAATCATACACAGCATACTATGTCTGCATGTAAATTATAACCTGAGTAATGAAACCAAATGTTCAAGTATCTGTGTACTTTTGCCTAAGGTTTGGAGTCCATTGATTCTTTGTTTCCAGTTTTGTCTTGTTTTGTTTTTTTAAAGATAGTTTCCCCCTGCCGTAGGTTTCTATTTTTTCTTTTTTTATAATTTAATTTAATTTTTTTCCAGTGTTCCAAGATTCATTGTTTATGCACCACACCCAGTGTTCCATGCAATATGTGTCCTCTTTAATACCCACCATCAGGCTCACCCAAACCCCACCCCTCCAAAACCCTCAGTTTGAAGATTCATTTATGCTTTTATATCTAATACTGTAAGATGCAATGGAATGAAGCTTCCTTGGTAGAACTGAGTCAAATCTCAAATCTGTCATGTAGCAATGTGCAGTGCATACAAGGTGATTTCTGTCCATCATGTCCTTCACTGGTTTTCTTCATTATAATTCAAAACATGAGCAATTAAAGGACAACCAAGGAAACAGTTCTCCTCTTTCTAGGAGGAAGATGAGCCAAAATTCATAGTGCATTTCCTTCATACGTAACTAGGCATACTTATTTCTGCATATCAACCAACCACACAAACAAGTACAAAACAAAACAAAACACAAACTGACGAATATAACTGATGATCTCAGTTATATTCAGCATCTATAAGATGCTCTACCACCTTTTGGATCCACACTAAATGATCCTGTTGACTGAACAATCAATTAACCCATTTCTTGGAGACCCTTTTATAAGCATAAACTACAAAATTGTGCCTGCTATTACGTCAGTTGCAACGTAGTTAGGGATAAAAGGCATACGCATAAACTACACCAGAATATAGTTTATAACAAAGCTGAATTTGCTATAGACCAGTATTTTAGGCACTTAGATGAGGGAAAGACGTGAGAAACAAAGAGGAGCCTCGATTTTATTGTCCCACACATTTGATTCTAAATTCCAGTTCCAATACTTACTAATGGTCCAAGAAGTCAGTGATACCTTCCTGGACCCCTCTGATGATGGGGAGTGATAATCATTTGTTCGGTGTCAACGATGTGGGCTGAGCTGACCCTTATGGATGCCATTTTATGAACCCTCTGAGCAACGCTGAAAGGTTGTAAAAGACTGTTTTGATGATACCCATTTTACATAATGTGACACCGGGATTCACAGGTGGAGCACAAATCAATACCACTGCCCTACATTGTTTCATCACCAGCTTTCTTGCAGAACATACAAGGACCTAGGACAGGATGTGGAGAGAACGGGTGTTTCATAAATGGTGACTCCCTGGACTAGGGTGATAAGAAAGGCTTCGAAAAGGACGAGATTTCAGCTGGATTTTATGTTTATCTATTATTATTTTATTTTATTTTTTATTTAATTCTTCAGAGAGAGAGAAAGAGAGAGAGAGTGGGGGGGGGGACGGAGAGGCAGAGACAGAGTGAGAGAGAGAGAGAATCTTCAGCAGGCTCCACACCCAGTGCGGACCGAATGCCATGCTCGATCTTATAACCCTGAGACCATGATCTGAACTGAAATCAGATGCTAAACAGGCAGAGCCACCCAGATACCCCAATTTCACCTGCATTTTAAAGCCTAAGATTCAAATAAACAAGTGGCAGTGGAAGGATGTTTAAACTGGGGAGTCCTTGGATAAATAAGAATTGGCAAATCATCCTTGGTCTGTTGTAAGCCGACCACAGTAGCTAGACAAAAGATACATGCCAAAGACTAGTGGGACACTTTGCATGGTGATGGGCAGATTATTTAATGAAGATTATAAATCTATTTCATCACACTAAACAGGTCACTGAAGAGGAGAGAGAGTTCCTACACAACTGACAGATTCATAAGTTCCAGAAAAAACTCATTAACAAAAACGGACCTAAATTCAAAGGTTGCGAATCTGACAGCTGATCAGGTTAGAATAAACTTCTCTATCCAGTGAATGTCTCTTCTTTATTATTCCTTCAGTAGTGTCCTTCAAGACCTGAAAAGGTGGGGGCAGCAATTAAAAACAGAAGGAAGAAAGTGCCTTTGCTCTACCATCTTTTGGATCCACGCTAAACTAATCCTAGGTCTTCATGCCACCAGCTGGGTTAAACCACATAAATCACAAGTCAAAAAATCCATTAAAAAATAAAAAGAAATTTTTTTGTGCATAAAAGCACAGTATCCAGCCACTCTCCCACAGCCTAGCTTAGTAGCATCAGGGGAGATTTGAAAGGTTTTGGTTGACAAGATTGGTGCTGGAAGAAGTTAATTCCTTTCACAGATCTATTATCCAAATGGTACAAATAAGGACTAAACCAGTGTTAGACTATTTCATTCATTGTCTTAGCCAATTTTTTGGTGAGACATTGCACTATGTTAGCCGTTGTGCCTCACTGGCTTTTTCCTCTTCGTTTATTATCCATGTCCCTAAAAAAACAGAGGGTTTCAACCGTAGATATTACCCGCCCCCTCACCCCAGCTTTTACTACTTTATCCCTAATGCCACCAATGAGCCCACCTGCCCTCCTCCTTAGGGATAAAATTTAGATACCATAGGCCATCCTGTGAATGGTCTCTTGGATTGACATGCACGCTACCAGATCATTTTAGAGATGGAAAGTGTTTCAGATTTTTCAAGGATTGGCTGATGTCTGAGTTGGAAATATATAATCATTTCTGCCCTTCATTTCTTACAAATCTCAAATACCAAAGTGAGCTCAACTGTGGGCATGTTTAGAGACATTCTGCATATTGTAGTCATTCTTTAAATGCACCCTGTCTAGATGTGTTACAAACATAAGTTGCCCAAATTCAAAGTAATTGACTTTCAGCCAACTGTGACCAAATCACAAAAAAGGAAGACGCCATGTGTTCCAGCATGAAAACCCACCCCAAACTCAGAAGTTCCCACCCCAAGGAAACTTTTAATAGCCTGCCTTGAAACCAAACACATATTCTACAGTGGATAAAAATAATGTATTTACTGGGGGTGGAGAGTATAAATTTGTCTCCCTGCACAGATTATTCTTTAACAGAATTATTTTGTGTATTTGTTCTACTAAAAATATTCACAAAATGAACATTTTTGCCATATATTTATACCAAAAGTTTCTTTTGGCTGTTTCAGAATCTATTTGATATTTGCTCAGTGTTTCTTTAACGAAAAGGAGAAAAGAAAGCCTGGAGGAAAGGGAGCAGCAAGTATGCATAAATTAAATTGCACTTTTATCTCTCGTGAATATTAAATACCCAAATCCACATTTTAATATATCTGATTATCACATGCATTGGATTCCACAAAGGGGGAATAGTGTAAAAAGTAACTGTAGACAATAGATGCCAAATAAAATGTATCTATGACATATGGCCGTGAATTCCATTCCTCACCACCAGTGTTACACAGTTAACTTCTAAGTCTGTTTCCACAATGGAAGTATCAAGCTCCAGAGCTGTAATTTTACACAGGGACAGTGATTAGAGGACTGGAACAAACATATGGCATTTTAACTTTCCTTGACTGTAAGCGTGCTTGCTTTATCAAGGAGGCTTTTCTATTTTATTATTTAGTTGCACAGATCACAAGCTTCTTGATGGAAGGGGCTGTCTTGTGCATTCAGTGTCTTAGGAATGGAAGTTATTGGATGTACTAAATTAAAACAACAACAACAGCGATAAAAAAAAAAAAAATGACCATCAATCCTTCTCAGATGTGCCTAGCCAACATAGGATAGCACATTAAACCTGAAGAGGTTCAGTTACCTTGCATTCAGTAGGAAGCTACAATAACTCAAGACATTTTTTAGAAGGCTTTGGCCTCTGAGATGTATGTACTCAGCACCATTTCAGCACTATTTACACAGGTAATAAACCATAATTATTAAAGGGAAATAAATGCATTGCTGTGGGCTAAACCACAATCTGGTCTTTGCCATCAATAAAAATATCTTTTCACTTGTGACAGATATTTTCTTGGCTCGAAAGGTCATCATTTGCTTGAATAAATAGGCAAAGAGGAAGCTTTTCAAGATGCGTCTAAAGGAAAATGAGACCCAAAATTGGAGGAGACGTGTATGGTAATGAGAAAGTGTGATGATGAGTTGTGTGTAACTGCGGGCAAACACCTTCCTCCTCGTATGAAATTTTAATGATGGGTTACTATTCCAATGGGAAAGTAATAACTTGGGCGAGTACAGTTGTAGACTCCCAAAATGAAACTATTTTCAGTTTTAAAATATAGGCCCAATGCTATCTATATACCTACAATTTTGTCTGCCACTGTCACTAACTGGGTACCTAAAGTGACCTTCTCTTTCTCTGAGTTCCTCTCTGGTCCTTACGATCTGGAGGGGGGACATGGATGTGGACCACATTTCTCAGCTCCTCAGAAGTTCTGGTTAATCCTTCTGGACAGAGGAGGAAAATGGAAATGAAATGCGGTTGTTGTCATCTTTTCCATGGGGTGTCTGTGTGTAAAAGATGCTATTTTAGGGGCGCCTGGGTGGCTCAGTGGGTTAAGCCTCTGCCTTCGGCTCGGGTCATGATCCCAGGGTCTTGGGATCGAGCCCCGCATCGGGCTCTGTGCTCCGCGGGGAGCCTGCTTCCCTTCCTGTCTCTGCCTACCTCTCCGCCTACTTGTGATCTCTGTCTTTCAAATAAATAAATAAAATCTTAAAAAAAAAAAAAAGATGCTATTTTATCTATGGGATATCTAATTCGATTTCTTTTCCTTTTTGACCCCACCATGAGATAGGTACATGCGTGTCATTCATTCATGTCACATTCCTAGAGAATGGAAGATCTCAACTCCTTGGTTCTTAAATATTGCTGACGCTCAACATGTGTTATCAAATTAGTGAATTCCAGTCTTATTTATTCTCTTCGTGGTATCTTAACACACTTACTGCCCATGGTAGTATGACACCCACTGCATCCATGGCTGATTGGAAACATGAACGTGTTCGTGTGAGATAAACTTGAGTAAAGCACAAAACACAGTCTCTGTGACAGATGTGTAGGAATTAACACTCCTTCGACAACTGCCACCGGCCACCCTATTTCCATCTTTTTCATGACAAAGAAAGTAAAAGCAAAGATGAAAGAAGAAGAGAAAGAAACTATCTGCATATAATCCTTTGGACTTAAGTAAAATCATCGATCATTGGTTTGTTTTGGAATCATGGCTGATAGAATAACAGTGAAATGATACTTACCTGCTAAAAATATGACTGTCAGATTAGGAGAACCAGCCCCTGCCAAATAGATTGCTTCCGTGTGCTGTGAGCTGAATATTCCTTTTATATATTGATAATTTTTTTTCACCTGTATGTTTTTGCTGCAAGTTAAAGAACCAAATAAAAATGCTATATAGGTATCCTTCTGTTTGTGTATATATGTGTATACGTGTATGCACACATGCAAAGCATTTTTCTACCATGACTGCCCTGGCAAGCAGCCTTCAAACGTACCTAGTAACTTCTTGCTTGGATGGGTCTTCTGCTGGCATTCTTGCTGTCATCTACAACTCTGAAGTGCATTGTAATTAGCTGTACGTTTCATGTCACGGAGCTGCACTACCAAGTGATAACAGGTTAGGGCTGTCAGTTCAAGTGTCAAGAATATGAAAGGATATTTAAGTGCAGATGACAACACAATGGGAATACTTCAAACCCAGGAGACATTTGAAGTTAGGTCCTTTATCAAGCAACAGGTTCCCTTGGCAAAAGAATTTATTTCTAGGACCAACTAGCCCTCATCACATGCCGTTCCCTACCCCCTCATCCCCTGCCCCATATGTACAAATTGAGAACTTTGTTCTAAGGCTTGAGTTTTCTTTTTTTCTAATTTAATTTAAATTTTTTTTGCATAAAAATACATATTTATTTATTTATTTATTTATTTGTTCTTAAATTTTAAATTTCTTTTCAGTGTTCCAGAATTCATTGTTTATGCACCACATCCAGTGCTCCATGCAATACGTGCCTTTCATAATGCCCACCACCAGGCTCACCCAACCTCCCACCCCTCTCCCCTACAAAACCCTCAGTTTGTTTCTCAGAGTCCACAGTCTCTCATGGTTCATGTCCCCCTCCAGTTTACTCCAACTCACTTCTCCTCTCCATCTCCCTATGTCCTCTGTGTTATTCCTTATGCTCCACAAATAAGCGAAACCATATGTAATTGACTCTCTCTGCTTGACTTATTTCACTCAGCATAATCTCTTCCAGTCCCATCCACGTTGATACAAAGATTGGGTATTCATCCTTTCTGATGGAGGCATAATACTCCAGAGTATATATGGATCATATCTTCTTTATCCATTCATCTGTTGAAGGGACTCTTGTTTCTTTTCCACAGTTTGGCGACTGTGGACTTTGCTGCTGTGAACATTGGGGTACAGATGGTCCTTCCTTTCACTACATCTGTATCTTTGGGATCAATACCCAGTAGTGCAATTTCAGGGTCATAGGGAAGGTCTATTTTTAATTTCTTAAGGAATCTCCACACTGTTTTCCAAAGAGGCTGCACCAGCTTGTATTCCCACCAACAGTGTAAGATGGTTCCCCTTTCTCCACATCCGCTCCAATACATGTTGTTTACTGTCTTGTTAATTTTGGCCATTCTAAATGGTGTGAGGGGGAATCTCAATGTGGTTCTGATTTGAATCTCCCTGATGGCTAGTGATGATGAGGATTTGTACTCAAGGAACTACAGAACACTCATGAAAGAATTGAAGAAGACACAAAAAAATGGAAGACCAGCCCATACTCATGGATGGGAAGAATAAACATTGTGTCTATGCTGCCTAGAGCAATTTATACTTGCAATGCCATTCCAATCGAAATTTTTCAAAGAGCTGAAGCAAACAATCCTAAAATTTGTACGGAACCAGAAAAGACCCCAAATTCCTAAGGAAATGTTGAAAAAGAAAGCCAAAACTGGGGGCATCATGTTGCCTATTTCAAGCTTTACTACAAAGCTGTGATCACCAAGACAGCATGGTTCTGGCACAAAAATAGACACCAGTGGAACATAGTAGAGAGCCCAGATATGGACCCTCAACTTTATGGTGAAATAATCTTCGACAAAGCAGGAAAAAATATACAGTGGAAAAAAGACAGTCTCTTCAACAAATGGTGCTGGGAAAATTGGACAACTATGTGTAGAAGAATGAAACTTGACTATTCTCTTACACCATACACAAAGATAAACTCGAAATGGATAAAAGACCTCAAAATGAGGCAGGAATCCATCAGAATCCTAGAGAAGAACATAGACAGTAACCTCGTCAACATCAGCCACAGCAACTTATTTCAAGATATGTCTCCAAAGGCAAAGGAAACAAAAGCTAAAATGAACTTTTGGGACTTCATCAAGATCAAAAGCTTCTGCACAGCAAAGGAAACAGCAAAACGAAGAGGCAACCCATGGAATGGGAGAAGATATTCTCAAATATCTTGACACCACAGACAAAGGGCTGATATCCAAGATCTATAAATAACTCCTCAAACTCAACACACACAAAACAGATAATCATGTCAAAAAATGGGCACAGGACATGAACAGACACTTCTCCAAAGAAGACATACAAATGGATCAGGCTTGAGTTTTCAAGAAGCTTCTAATTATACACACACGCTTCCCGTAAGTGATGGCACTTATGTTTCTGACTGCAAATGAAGCCTTCAATTGTGTTGGATGGTATTAAACATTAATGCCAACATTTAATTCAGCTACTTAAAACAGTTCAAAAATTAGACATCTCCTTTTGCCCCCACCCTTGGAGGTTCTGGATACCTGGAAATGGAGTAGAAAACAGACTGCCTTTTGGAGCATCCATACAGAAACCAGTGAAAAGGCACACTAAAAAACAAATCAAAATACAGAATAGAGAAGAAGAGAAAAAATTATTTTACCCAGTTTCCTATAAATGATATATGATAGAAAATATAGAACTTAGGGCACCCGGGTGGCTCGGTGGGTTAAAGCCTCTGCCTTCGGCTCAGGTCATGATCCCAGGGTCCTGGG
Organism: Mustela erminea; assembly: GCF_009829155.1. Classification (NCBI taxonomy): domain Eukaryota; kingdom Metazoa; phylum Chordata; class Mammalia; order Carnivora; family Mustelidae; genus Mustela; species Mustela erminea. The sequence goes on from NC_045628.1 coordinate 13,854,228, forward strand.
ATCGAGCCGGGCATCGGGCTCTCTGCTCAGCCGGGAGCCTGCTTCCTTCTCTCTGTCTCTCTGCCTGCCTCTCTGCCTACTTGTGATCTCTGTCTGTCAAATAAATAAATAAAATCTTTAAAACATATATAGAACTTTTTACTTGGAAAAAAATAGTGTAGTTGTTGGGACAACAAATGTATGCGTAAATTCAGTGCATAATCAGTTTTAATTGAATCTACTTTCTTCAGAATTACAACTGCTCAACTATTTCTATGTAAGTAAATATTAGCAGACCTGCAAAAAGTGACTTACCAGTCAACACAACCTTTCCGATTCCCCAGTACACAGAGACCATTCCAATTAGAGAGGTATGCATAGCAATGTGGCACAGAAATGTCTACTTAAAAAAAAAAAAAACCACAAACATAGCCTTCAAATCCATCCACCCACATTTCACTTGTTTTCAGATTCTCTGTGGTTGGGGATTCTTATCCTAGTTTTTGTACAACTGAAAATAGTAGTAATTGTGTGCTGTTGTGCTAAAAGACTTGAAATTGTTAATTGTTTTGGTTTCGTTGTTATTATTACTGAAGATTTTTTCCTTACCAAAAAAATGTAAGACTCTTGTGCAAGCAAACAATAGTCCAGTAACCCCAACAGAAATTAAACAGGTGATGAGAGTATTTTCTAAAGACTGAAGATTGTTTCACAACGGTGCAATGACTTAGCCAAATTAACCAACATCTATTAGTACAAATGCCTACCAATCTTGTTTCCCCTCTGCTTTAGCTAGCACTTGCTTGAACCAAAGGGAGAACAATAGATGAATTACGAATGTACTATATCTATGATGAAATAATACCGCTAGTATTCATGCTTCCACAATGTCTTAATGAACATTAAGTAGGAAAAGGAGACTGCTTTAGAAGATTCTCTCCAGCAGTAAAAATTCCACCAAGGCATACCAAAGTTTAATTAAAACATCAAAATGTGAGGAAGAAACACAATTTGACAGATAAATGTAGATATCATGGCATTGTCACTGAGCTTTTCTAATGAGATTAGATGCCTACTTTAATTGACATTTCCAACTGAGGCACAGATAAGACAGATTTAATGGGAGCAGTTATATATAGCTGGACCCTAGCTGGATGAACAAGTGTTTGACATTTAAGTATCGTAAACGATATATTATATGCTCCCCTCACTAATGCACTGTCAATGTTAAGAAGGATAAGCAGATCCTTAAATATACCCGGCACAGAGGAGAGCACAAGTGATGCAAATAAACCTTATGGCAACACAGTTGCATCAAACAAACCTTCGTGAAATCACTTCCATTCCATGCCTGCAGGGAAAAGCCTCCCATAGAATCCCTGAAAGTAATTTAATTTCAGGCTTATAAAAAGGAATAGAAGAATATAAAGTTGCTTCTGAAAGTGTGTCAAGGATTTTTTTTTAATAATGCTAATAAGATGCTTTTCTGGAATTATTTTCATTTGGTAGTAACAAAAGACATGGGAAAAAATCGATCAACTAATGCAGGGTTTCATTATGATCAAGACAAAAGAAATAAACCCATCATTTATTTAAAAATATCAATACAAGAGCTTCTTTCTTTATTGGCCTTTAATGAGCTTTCCACCATGAATTCACCTTAAGCACTTTAGCTTAATGAACAAAATTTACTATTATGAAGTCTCTTTTGTATTGAGTCTCAAATCCAGGTACCACGGTTTTAGGATCTATGTGCGGTACACAGCACTCAGTTCTCTAAGGGTCACTGGTGGCCTCTGGAGTCCGAGTCATTGTCCTCATTTGTCCAATGTACAGCTGGAGTTCTCCTGAGAATTCTGCATGTACCACAGACTCACCGTGTTTCTATAAATCTTTAAACCTAACTACACAGGATGGACGAAACATAGAAGAGGAATAAAACATTCAGCTTCAGAAGGCAAGGTTTTACTGAGCACGGTAAATATGAAGAGAAAATAAATGATATGAAGATGCATGCTTTAAAAACTGGCATTATGCCACCTAAATATTTATGCACAATTTCAGTTGAGTTTAGAATGTTATTCGTGAATAGAACAAGGTTGTATATTCATTTACAAATACATATATGTCTGCATGGTGACATCTATCCTTAATATCCATATTGAGCCCTGTGTGTTAATTAATGTTTTTGAAGGGGAAAACAATGAATATGTTTATGACTTTTGTTTTATTTATTTATGAGACTCCCACAAGAGTCCACACACAAAGACAAATAATGTATTTCACTGGTGTCTCCGGCAGTTCAGTCTATGGGATAGATAAGAATACATCCGAGCAATTACTTTCAACAGCCCCTGATTTTGCCCAGGTAGTCAGCAGAGACTTTGCATGGGATGGTGGGCGGGGGACAGTAATGCTGAACTGCATACCAAAGGAAGAGGAGGTATTTTTCACAGGGACCGTGTGGAAGAGAAAGGAGGAAAGGAGGTTTCTAGATGAGACACGACCCAACAAGAACCAGTCAGAAAATGACCAACAGGTTCAGCAAGTCCGGACTTGGACTGGTTTAAAACATGGGCGACACAGAATCTCTCAATGCAGGAGAAAGTGAAGGAAGGGAGTGGGAATGAATGCCCCACCCCCACCCCCAACTACAAACAGGTTGCTTCATTCATTTTCATACCAGGCTTTAAACTGGATTTTCTTTGAAGAGTAGTCTACGGTGACGAAAACACACTACAAAATTAATACACTAGCAGCACCTAGTCCATGGTGGAATGTATTGTGGACGATACTAAAAAGACTCTAGGCTAATTGAGGGCCTTGCATGCCCATCCAAGAGGCATGGACTTGAATCTAGAGCCCTAAGGCCAATGAAGGTGGTAGTATGGTTAGTGACGTGATCAGTTGTGCTTTTTTGGAAGGTAAGTCTAGGAGCAGCAGGATGGTAAAGAGCACGAGAACCTAGAGCAAAGGAAATCCAGATGGAGAGAAGGTACTGTCAAGTGTTTGACTATGAGGCTGAGAGAAGAGGCTTTTCTCAGATTCCACAAAGGGGATTGGTTGAAAACAGGTGTCATTCTTATCTTGACCCGAGTTAAGCTCATTTGGGGGGACTAGTTTCATTTCTAACATTCATACATATGGCACATCCAAACAATTTATACGATCAAGTGTTATTATTCTTATTGGAGCCGAAATTGTGGAAAATCCACATAAGCAGAGCTACTACCTGAACCAAGCAAAGTCAGCAGCCACCTATATGGCACATTTTGGTCATTTTAGGAAAAAATAACCTAATGATGGTAAGTAATTTCCATTTTAAAGATTTAAAAACCGAGGCCCAGAAAACATAAGTACTTTATCCCAAGTCATATAGTTAATGAGGGGTGAAGCCTATATTCCAAATCATGTTAATGTAGCTCTAAAGCCATCGCACTCCCCATCTTCTGCTACCTATCTGCACTCCCAGCTCTTATCTACTATTTCTCATCATGCCTGGGATTCTAGAAATAACTTTTCTGAAGTATAAAGTCTACTGAAAGTTTAAATATTCCTGCAGTGGGTAGAAAATTATGCCCAGGAACGAAGGAAGGGACAGTTGCCCCAAGATGGTGGGTCAACCCCCCCTTCACAAGTTGGCCATAGGGACCCATGCAGATGTGGCCAAGAGCTATGGTCTAACCTCTTAAGAATATGGTGGTACTGGAACCTTCCTGAGTTGTGCTAACATACTGTCTTACACCTCTGTGGAAACACATTTTACTATACTTGAGTAATAGATGTATCCTCTCCCCTGTGTCCCCAGACTGGAGTACACTAAAGTGTCTTAGTTCATCCCTGAGGGTGGGCCCTAATGGGCCCTCCACCCCAGGTTGGCTTCTAATAACAGTTCATTTGAACTCATTCTCCCTACCTTTTCAGCCATCTCATATACCTTATAAATATATAGGAGAAGTGCCCAGCTACATTTATCCATACTGCAGGGGTTCTAATGCAATGCAGTCAGTATCTTTTGGGTTATGGGAAGGGGTTGATGACCTATGCAATGATGAGGAGACAAGATTCATGGATACCATGGTGAAGTCACTGGGAGGCCAAGGACCATGTGGTAGCCTGCTTGCGTCTGTTGTCTCCCAGAAAGAGACGCTAGGATGGGTATTAGGTCTTTCTTAGCAAATCTCCCATCCGTAAAAACTGGCATCTCCAGGGGAGAAACCTGTTCTGGAGCATTGTGCTAGATGGGCTCAGAAGCTATTCCCTTAAAACCCTGAGCTGTATCCCTCTCCCCACCATCCCCCCGGCACTCCTTCTCTATCTTTCTACCATCTCTGTTTTTTGGTTTGGAACAGGGCCTTTGGGGTCTTGGGCACACTGTTTTTTATTATGTCCAAATTCTCCCAAAAGATTTTAATGTTATCAAGGCCAGGACCTATTCTCTTGGAACTTTTGATCCCATTATTATGTCTTAGCCAATACCAGATCCTTAAATGTTTGATGAATGAATGTGTGATGTCTGCCTCAAAGAAAGAAATGGCAGAGAACAGCCTGCTTCACGCAGCACGGTTGCCACAGTAACCAGTGGGTGACCTCCCTAACAGAAGGTGTCTTGGGGGCAGAAAGCTAAGGAACAGCAGCATTTCAAGTGAGTCCTCATAGGAAAACAAAAAGCACCCAAGAAAGACTGACAGGGAAGCAGCAACAAGCGCTAAGGGGGAAGGGTCTTTGGCTCTGCCTTGCAGCAATTGCTCAGGTGGGCTGGGATTTGAATGCTCAAGAGGGTGTGGGATGGAATGGACAGAGTAGGGGGGGATAAAGCTCCCAAATAAAGGCATCCACATATGCACATGTGGATCTGTCGGTGCAATCGTCTCACATTAAGTATCTGCGTAGTCGCTGGGGTGCAGGGTAGAGGATTTCCTGGTCCAGCTGCCGTGGGCTTGCAAGGAGCCTGCTCAGAGCTTTTCAAAGTGATGCTCGTGTTTCTCATCATTAACTAATTAATTAACTAGTTCAGACATCAGTTAACTTTGACGACGCTGGGATGCTAGCGGCCTACGGATACTATTAAGACGTTCAGAACCCAAATAGAAGTCCGAGCCCCATCCAAGCAAAGAGGTTGGTGTCTGCAGATTATATATCCCTGTGTGGAAAGGAAATAACAAGCATAGAAGAACTTTGCCGAGGCCAGCCCGAGGGTTGAGGGCATGGTGATTAAGAAACCAGAGCCAGGGCGCTGCCTCCTCTGGTCCCGACAGGAGTGACCTCTTTGTTCCATGACCATTCGAGGAAATTGATGTAATTTTCCTATCATCTTCACACTCAGGGTGAGTTCAGGGTTGACATTTTAATAAATCGTTTTATAGGTAACAAAAGCTCTAGTTTGAAAGGCTGCATTCTTTGTTCCCTCTTCCAAAGGCTGCGCGGGCTGCACAAATAGCTCGATTGTTAATAAAAACAAATAAATAATGAAGTGCATAACGTGGTGGTTAATAGGTACACAGTTAATGAGATAAACTGAATCTGAATCAAAGCAACTCTGTATCACTGTCACTTCTTCATACTGCTTTTGAGGTCAGATGGTCAATTTTGCTTTTAACTGGTTTTTCTTAGAATACTACAAGGATGTATCACAAATAGGAGTATTATCAAACTGTATAGGTCCAAGTCCTAAAAAATATTTCTCCACGCTAAAGAATTCAGCATGAAACAATAAATAAATAAACGTTTTGACCAAGTACAACATTCACTTAAATTTGAAATGAAATTTATGTGAATCTAGCATGACTCAAGTTCTTGAGGAGAGAAAAAAGATGTAATCAAATATTTACAACACAATGTCATAAGATATATAAGAAAATTGAATGCAAAGTGATATGGGCACAGGGCTGCTAATAATACCCTGAAAATAAATCGATTTTAAAAAGAAATAGAGCACAGGGAATGAAAATGACATGTGAACTTCTTTTTCGCTTTACTTTTTCTTAAACAACAAAAAAACGCATGACGTATATACACACATAGATACATACATATATGTGTAATATATGTATGTATAAACAGAGTTGACGTTTGGATAACAGATTTGAACTGCACAGGTCCACTCATATATGGACTGTTTTTAAAAAGTATGGTCCATACCCAGTATGGAGCCTAGTGCAGGGCTTGAACTCTGGAAACTGAGATCAAGATCTGAGCTGAGATCAAGAGTTGGACACTTAAAACAAAACAAAAGAGCTGGACACTTAACCAACTGAGCCACCCAGGCGCCCCCAAATTTTTGTTCAATAAATACAGTGCAGTACTATAAATGTATTTTCTCTTCCTTATAATTTTCTTAATGATTTTCTTCGGCTTACTTTAAGAATACAGCATATAATACATAAAACATACAAAACATGATAATCGACTGTCTACATTATGGGTAAGGTTTCCCGTTAGTAATAGGTCATTAGTAGTTGTTTTGTGGGAGTCAAAAATTACATGCAAATTTTTTTGGCTACATGGAATATTGGCACCCTTAACCTCACATTGTTTGAGAGTCAACTGTACACACACACACAGAGACACCTTACTGAAATTTAAAATGCCAAGACACCCTATGGCCATTGTAGGAAGACCAGGCATTCGCATCCTATTTAGTGGAGAGGCTTGTGATCCAGCCAGGTACGAGTATGCCATGGGAGGAACACAAAGCCAACCAAAAGGTAATCAACAGAAATCTGACTCATTCACCTCCTTTCTTAATGGTTATTTCTTTCTCTCTCTTTTTTAAAAGATTTTATTTATTTATTTGACAGAGAGAGAGAGAGAGAGATCACAAGTAGGCAGAGAGAGCAGGGGAAGCAGGCTTCCCGCCAAGCTCGGAGCTTGACGCGGGACTCAATTCCAGGACCCTGAGATCATGACCTGAGCCAAAAGCAGAGGCTTAACCCACTGAGCCACCCAGGCGCCCCTGGTTATTTCTCATCTTACATTTTATTTCCTCTTCTTTGGAAAAGTATATCCTACCAAATGCAAACAAATCTAAACAACCTGCTTTAATCCAAAAGACAACTACATAGAGGTTCTTGTGCTCTACCTCTATTTACTGTAACCGAAGATCCAGTGATGTGGCAAACAACTTTTTCTTTTAATTTGAAAATGTCCCCAACCACCCACAGAAGTGACCCGTGCTCCACCTCAGAGATCGGCTGCAAGCATCGTGACAAAGCATTTGACAACAGACATTTGTCTTTTTTAAAGCCCACTTTTCTTTACTGACAACGACCTAGCCCCTTGTCCTGTTTCTAGTTTACTCGGAGAGGTGTTCGAACCAATGCAACCTGCTGACCACCACGACCTAGGAGAGGGTGCTGGAAAAATCAAAATAACTTTTTGAGGAACAAATCGCAGCCATCTAAATTACTCCTTTGACAGAGTAATGGATCTTACAGATGAAAGAGAGCACAAGGTGTCATTTATCTTGACTTCACAAGACTTGTCAACTTTTCTTGGTCTTTTCTGAAGAACACAATCATAAATAATTTAGAAAATTATGACTTAGACCTCAAAAACTTCAAGGCAGGCAACTATAACCTGGGAATGGGGACTTTTAAAAAACAATTGTTGCCTTTGTCTCCTGGGGTGGAATAGGAATCATAAAGCAATTTGTCAGGGAAATGTATTGAGCTCGGTACTACCTGTAATTGATGCAAGGCATTCCTATCTTGGACAATTTAACTGCATTCAATTCAGTAAAAATACTTTTGCTTAATGGAACTGTAATGGGGTTGAACATTGCACTGGGTGTGTCGGTGATGGTGTTTACACCCTGAGAGTTGTCTTCTGGTTCAAGTAGTTCTGCTTGTTGCCAGTCTGGGGTACTTTGTTACAGTAGCCTGAGCTGACTAATACAGAGATCTGTGCCAAGAAGCAGCCCTGGGTCCCCCCTGTGTTGTGCAGGTGGTTCTGAATGGACCAGGGATTAGCAAGTGACACCAGGATAACTCATCTAGAAGGCGGCCTGACCTATATGGTGGCCAAGAGCACAGCGCTTTGTGCAAGTGGGCAATGAGAACGAGCTACCCAGCCAGGTTGGCTCGCCCCAGCACTTGCACTGGTAGGTAAGGTGGATTCATAGTCAAAATCTAAAGAAGGTACAGACCTATACAGAAAAACGTGACACTATAGGGAGCGACCATGTGGTCTGTTTTTGAAAACTGGACGGAGAAGTTAATCCTTCAAGCTGCTTCAGACCAATTTCCAAATTTGATTCCAATCTTCATTTAGCCTTAAAATAATCTCTCCTGTTTCCTTCTTTGTTCTCCCCCCTTCTTCCCTCCCTCTCTCTTTCTTTCTTTCTGATGAGAATATTAAGTTCTATTCTCTTAGCAACTTTTAATTATACAATACAATGATGTCAACTCTAGTCACTATGATATACATTAGATCCTGACCCTGTCTATGTCATAGCTGAAAGTTTGTACCCTTTTACCAATCTCTCCCTACTTCTTCCATCCCCTAACCTCTGGCCACCATGCTTCTACTCTGTTTTCATGAATTTGACTTCCGTTTTTTAGTTCTCCATAAAAGTGATACTGTGCAATGTTCATCTTCCTCTGTCTGGCTTATTTCACTTAGTATAATGCTCTCAAAGTCCATCTGTGTTGTTGCAAACACTAGGATTTCCTTCTTTCTCATGCTGAATAATATTCAGTTGTATATATACCACAATCCTAAACTTTCATCCATTGACAGACATTTAGGTTATTTCCATATCTTGCCTGTTAATAATGCTTCAGTGACCATGGAAGTGCCAATCTCTCTCTGAAATTCTCTTCAATTCCTTTGGACATACACCCAGCAGTGGAATTGCTGGGTCACATGGTAGTTCTATTTTTGACTTTTTGAAGAACCTCCATACTATTGTCCATAATGGCTTCACCAATTTACACTCCCACCAATCACGCACAAGTTTCCCTCTTCTCACCAATACTTAACTCTTGTCCTTGATGATAACCATTCTAACAGTTGTGAGATGATGTATCATTGTGGTTTTCCTTTGTATTTTCCTAGTGACTAGTGATGCTTTCTTAAAACACTTTTATAGAACTAGATGTCCAGGAGAGACTTGATCTTATACCATTTTTGAAACTGGTAAACTGTTTTTTGGAATTGGAAAAATAATGTTTTTTTTTTCTCTTCTAAAAAGTGGGGCCTTTCATTCTGCAAATATGAGAAAGCTCCTGCCCATCTTACCATTTTATTCTGGAGGAAGCCCTACACTCAATGAAATACCCAAAATGCTTTTTCTTTATAATGAGATAGAGAATACATCTTTTAGAATTGGAAATTGAGTTTATATAGGGAATATATAAATAGAAAGTATATAATAGAAAGAGGGTTTTTATATACATTTAGAAGAGAGTGAAGGATGATTCCCTCTTGAAATTAGAAAATACATTTTCTCAAATTTAGATTTAGCTTTATATATATCTTTCTGATGAAATAGCTAAAAAGATAGCTAATTTGTAAAATCAAATTTATACTTAAAATAACAATTTATATTAGGTGTGAGTGAGTGTGTGTGTGTGTGTTGGTTTTGTCTGTTTTTTTATATTCTTGTCCAAGTATTAGTTTCCCAAAGATAAGGCAGGCAGGCCTGAATTTCTCTTCATGTTGTTCTGGAAGAAGGGTAGGCATGAAGCTAAAGCTAGAATGGATTATCTGGTTGCTAAATTTACTGTTATTTCAGACTAAGCTTAAACATGATTAAGTTGAGTCTAGGCATGTATCTGTTTCCTCCTGAAACATGATTTTAAAAAAACAAAACAACAACTCTGAAAAAGAGTAAAGGAATAAAAAAGGGCATAAACCCACAAGGACATTTCTTTTGGGAACGGAAAAGGACACAGTGGCAAGTAAGAATACCAGCACAAGTTCTGAGAACAGAGTTGCAAAGCCTGTGTCTGTGTGAGGGAGGGAGGAATGGGGACAGGGCCAGGCCAGGAGGAATCGAGGAGCTGAGCACCTGCTGAACAGAAGAAGCTCAGAAATTGGAGGTGCCACGTGTTTCCATGGCTTTTCCCCACCTTAAAGAAGGAATGTTGACCCTCTGCTGAGAGTAAATGAGATCACGTGAACTCAGGAACAACATGTCCAACTGAGGGCCGTGAAAGACTAAGTGAAAGTTTGCTCATATATGGTGAACATGTGGCTCCTTTCCTCACTGAGTTCCCACAATACTGGAAGCTTAGCTCACCGCCCCCCCCCCCAAATTTAGAGGGTATCATCTAAGAGCAAGGACCACCTAAAGGGAAAAAAACGGTTTTGTTTTCCAACTTGAAGGTCGGAAGTCACCCACCAAAATAGCGGACTCACTGTAATCAACTTATAGGTGTTCATTACCTCACCACAAAATTTGAGCAAACATCCAGACATTGAAGAAATCTTCCCACATAAGTGAGAAAGGTAAAAACAAGCAAACTGATTTTTTAAAGCCCCTGGGAAGAAAAAAAGACAATATGGAAAATTAAAAAAAAACAAAAACAAAAACAGCTCGTTAATAAATCCTCAGAGCTTACAAAATATTCTGGATATAAAACAAGAATTGGATGTTATGAAAGTCAGGACCACTATTCTTAGATATTAAAATTTTAGTATCAGAAATGTAAAATATCGATAGGGCATTTGGATGATCTAAGTTGAAAGGTCCCAGGAACTGGAGCAAAAAGTTCAAGGACCAGAAAACACAATAAAAAACCTAAGTGACCAGAGAATTCACCTGGAAGAACTAGGAGGTTGTACAACTAACAGTCAGGAACGCTTGGTAAAGATCGAGAAGACATAGGAGAAGGAAGTTCAAAGAATCAATAAAGAAAATATCCCTGAAATAAAGGACATAAGTTTATAGATGAAATTGCCCATAAAGTGCCTACAAAGCAAATGACTGACAGAAACTAAGCCAAAACACATCATATTGAAATTTCAGAAGGAAAGATTCTATTATTTTTGAGCAATAAAATACTAGCTACCTCCTCTAGATGACTGAACAATGGTTACCCAAAGTTATTGCCTCCTAATTTGGGCAACAGTAAATTTGGAAAAAGGGCTCTTGTCAATGTGATTATGTTAAGGCTCTTGGGATGGGGAGATTATTCTGGATTATCCCAGTGGGCCCTAAAAGCAACCGTAAGTGCCCTTATCAAAGAGAGCCAGAGGGAAGATGAACACACCCAGAGAAAGTAACATGAAGATAAAGCAGAGATGACTTGAAGATTCTGGTCTTAGGTATTTCAAGACTGCTTGTTTCCCACACCTGAAGTTACCCTGTTCCCCTGAGGACTGACAGTGGCAACAGCCCTCAACTGAATCAATACTTAATCACAAAGATAGGTCCTGGATCCATGTCCTCCATACAACAACTGCCATACAGGAGTTCCCAATCAGGTTAGCTTCCTAGGACCACAATAACAAAGTACCACTAACTGGGAGGCTTAAACAACTGACAATCCTTCTGTCACAGATCTGGAAGCTGGAAATCTGAGTCAAAGACCCTGGCAGAGTTAGTTTCTTCGGAGACCTCCCTCCTTGGCTTGTAGATGGTGTCTTCTCCCTGTGTCTTCACATGGCCTTCCCTCTGTCTGTGTCCAAATTTTGTCTTCTAAGGATACCCTAGTTTTCTCGGATTGGGCTCCACCCTCATGGCCTCATTTTAATTTAATCACTCTTCAAAGAACCTGTCTCCAAAGAGCATCATATTCTGAAATAATGTGGTTCAGAACTTCAACACATAAATTTGGGGACATAATGGGGTTCAGAAGCTCAACGTTTGAGAACAGGCACAATTCAACCCTTAACGTTAAGTTATAATTTTTTCAGTTTTAAAATATTTTTATTGAAGTAACATCGAAAAACAAAATAATAGGGGCGTCTGGGTGGTTCAGCCAGTAAAGGGGCTGCCTTAAGCTCAGGTCATGATCTTAGGTCCTGGAAATGACCCCTGTGTCCAGCTCCCTGCTCAGTGGGGAATCTGCTTCTCAGTCTTCCCTGACTCACAAATTCTCTCGCTCTCAAATAAAATAAATAAAATCCTTAATAAAGTAAAAATAAAAACAAATAATAGTTTAAACTGTTAGAGTATTACAAAACTTACAGTGAAATCAGTGCTCCCCACCCCACCAGCCCCATCTATAATATTTCCTCTTCCACAGTAGCTGCCTTCGAGCATTTTTCCTTATCATTTATACCAACATTTCTGAATACCATGTTTCTACTTCTGCTTAGTTTTTCATTGTAAATATTATGTGTTGGCTCCATAGTGCAGAACGTAAATCTTTTACCCTCTTGTACAGTTTACACACACTTCCCATCCTGCCAAATGGTTAAATAGTCAATATTTACTTTATTGTCACTATGTATTGTTCACAGACAATCCAGAAAGGAATTAAGTTTTCTTTGTTGTGCTATATTTTGTTTTATGTATAGTTTAAAAGTGCCTTCATTTTCTCTAAGTGTTCAGGAAATCCCTGTTAAAGGTCATTGCTGGTTCCTGTTTGCATTGGGAGGGTCTGATCCCATGTATAGGACAATATGGAGCATTCGTGTGGTAGTCCCCAAGGAGGACAGCTATGCTTGGCAAAAAACACATAAGCTTTTTGGCTGCACAAGCACCACAACACATTCTTTTTCTGTTAACTGTTTATCATCTATCCATTTGGCACAACAGGTTCTCTCCCAAGGACCAATGGATTATTCAAAGAACTAAGAAAATATTTGATTGCCTGAAACAAATCTGAGTCAAGTATCCATAAAGAAGAGTTCAATACATTATTCAATGAGCCCACTCTCTAAACCTCCTCCATCTTAATTCATATATTTAGCTGCCATCGGAGAAGCATAGATGAACTATCCTGGATAGATCTGAGGTCAAAATATTCCACTCGTGTGCACTGGATACCATCCCCTCCCTGGCATTTCCTTTCTCTCTGCCATCATCATTTCTCTTTTCTACTGAATCGTTCCCATTCGTATACATTCTTGCTGGTAGATCTCCTACTTGAAAAACATTTACTCTTGATCTCACATTCCCCTCTGCTGCCATCCTGCTCTCTATCCCCCTTTCTATTAAACTCCCTGAAAATGATGTTTGTATTCACCTAGCTCTGCTGTTCATCAGCCATTGTCTCTTGAATCTACCTCAAACAGACTTTGGCCCTATGACACCACTAAAAATGACTTTGCCAAGGTCAACCTTCTCTCATTTGACCTCCCAGTGGCATCAAACACAGCTGGCTACTCCTATTCTCTTAAAGCATTTCTTCCTTTGGTTTCCAGGACACCACATTCTCCTAATTTTTCCATCCGTCTCTGGCCTCACTTGTTCTGCATCTTCTTTGCAGGTTCTTCCCTCTTGTTTCAGACCTCAACATGCCAAAATGCCCTGAGGCTCGAGGCTCAGTTCTTTTTACACGTAACTTCACTTTCTACATCTACTCTTTCAGTTAGCTCATTCAATCCTACTGCTTTGAAAATAATCTATGAACGGAAGGTTCTCACATGGAAATCTCCAGCCTCATTTTGTCTCCACAACCCACACCAGTGTATTCTCTGCTTACTTAATCCTCCGTTCCCTGCTCTGTCTCCCAGACCCATCCCTGTCTCTCTCACTCTTCCCTGCCTTAAGGAACAACAGCACCATTGGCTAAATCAGTATAACAACGTTGATGACAATTTCCTGCTCCTTTTGCTTTAGGATGAAAGGTTGCTAGAGAAATTTTAACATTTTTAAATACCATTCCTTTTAGAGCAGGATCCAGGGCAAAACAATGATACAAATATTTTTTTAAAAAATTGGAGAACAAGTGTGGAGATTCCTCAAGAAATTAAAAATAGATCTTCCCTATGACCCTGCAATTGCACTCCTGGGTATTTACCCCAAAGATACAGATGTTGTGAAAAGAAGGGCCATCTGTACCCCAATGTTTAAAGCAGCAAAGGCCACGGTCGCCAAACTGTGGAAAGAACCAAGATGCCCTTCAACGGACAAATGGATAAGGAAGACGTGGTCCATATACACTATGGAGTATTATGCCTCCATCAGAAAGGATGAATACCCAACTTTTGTAGCAACATGGACTGGACTGGAAGAGATTATGCTGAGTGAAATAAGTCAAGCAGAGTCAATTATCATATGGTTTCACTTATTTGTGGAGCATAACAAATAGCATGGAGGACATGGGGAGTTAGAGAGGAGAAGGGAGTTGAGGGAAATTGGAAGGGGAGGGGAACCATGAGAGACTATGGACTCTGAAAAACAATCTGAGGGGTTTGAAGGGGTGGGGGGTAGGAGGTCAGGGTACCAGGTGGTGGGTATTAGAGAGGGCATGGATTGCATGGAACACTGGGTGTGGTGCAAAAATAATGAATACTGTTATGCTGAAAATAAATAAAAAATAAATTTAAAAAAAATTTTAAGTGGTAAAGAGAAGGAAAGTATATCAAGCATAGGAAAGCTGAAGAGCCACCAAATCTTATATCCAGCTCTTCAGAAATAAAGTAAGAAAACAGAGGTTTAAACCGTCACTGGAGAGGCCACAAGGTGCATGAAGGAGGACTTCCTTACCCAGATGGGTCCTGGCTAGCAACAGGCCACTCAGGAAGGGAAGCCACATTCATCCCTCTGAGTACTTTATAAGATGTGGATCGGTAACAATGTGTTCTGGAAGGTTTCAAGACATGTCCTTCCTGGACGGGGCAGGAAGGATCCAATGACTGCCTGAGAGCCCATGTAACTTTAAATCAGCTGCCATCTTGGCCCAAGCAAACTCAGTAGCTGGCTAGGGTTTATACCTAAAGAGGTACTGACATATGTGCATGCCTCCAGCATTGTTTAATATAGTTTTATTTTGTTTTATTTTATTTTATTTTACTTTACTACACAGTGCCCTTCCAGTTTTCTTTCAAGTCTACCACAAATAACAGGTTTTAGCATGTCAGGTGATATTTTGCTTCCTGAAGCATTTAAATTAATTTTCTATTACCAATGCAAATGTGTACTTTCCAATTTACCCACTGCACAATAAAACCTAATTTAAAGCAATTAATGTTCATTAATAGCCCCATCTGCATGTTTATCACTTTATCCTTAAATACTTGAGACATGGTATCCATATTTTATAGCTCACTTCTTATCAGCAAGAATTCTTATCCTCAAGGGTGAATGTAAGACTAATATGCCACAATCTCCTATCTTTATAAGGAAACTACATTGTCTTTTTTTTTTTTCCGCTTGCTTGCTTTCTTTTTTTCTTTCTTTCTTTTTTTTTTAAAGCCTGGATGAACAGGTTGAATGTACATAATACCAAATGTACCTAATACCGGAAGAAAAAAAAAGAAAGGCGTAGGGAAGCAGGGGCGAGTTATACTTGTGGGCTCATCTCCCTTGTCTGTCTTCCCTTTTCCCCAGAACTGGCGGGCCACAGCACCGAGCGTGCACCGGCCGGGTCAGCAGCCCTCTGACAGAATTCTTCCAGGCATAGGATAGAATGCAGGCACAGTAACACTGAAAGGTTTTCCTACCCTGTCCGCTTCAGCAGCACAATGCCCTGCAGGGAATGGGCCAGTGGATGGAGTTTCTTAGGATGTCGGAACGCATTCTTTTTTTTTTTTTTTTTAAAGATTTTATTTATTTATTTGACAGAGAGAGATCACAAGCAGGCAGAGAGGCAGGCAGAGAGAGAGGAAGGGAAGCAGGCCCCCTGCTGAGCAGAGAGCCCGATATGGGACTCGATTCCATGAGATCATGACCTGAGCCGAAGGCAGCGGCTTAACCCACTGAGCCACCCAGGCGCCCCCTGGGAACGCATTCTGAGCATGCGCCTTAGTACCAGCTAGGCAGGCTTTGCCACTTAATTCATTAGCAGTGTACACTCAAGGACGTTGTCTAAACTTTTTAATCATCAGTTTTCTCACTCTGTGTGATTAAGGTTGTGTTTTTTTGTTTGTTTGGTTGTTGGCTTTTTTTTTTTTTTTGGATTAAGATAGTATGCTAAAAGGCAAACAAACATGAACACAACAGGTCATGGATAAGAGGGTAGGTTCCACCCGACCAACTGCCTGGGTTCAAATCCAGGTTTCACCTCTCACCAGCTATGCATGAGTGCCTTGTTTTTCTCATCTGCAAAATGGACATCATAATGGCATCTCTCTTAAAGCATTCTTGTAAGGATGGGGTTAATAAGAGCCAATAGCTTAAAACAGAGCATGTCAAATAGGGTGAACATTAGGGAAAAAACCAAAAGCAGTTGGTATGTTGCAAATTACAGCCATTTTTATTAAAGGCATTTCCTTAGAGTCACAGTCCGTGGTGTTAAATTGTGGTTTGGGGACTTTGAAATAAGAATCCTGGCATAAGGGCATATGCAGGTGGCTGGTCTCCCTACCTCTCTCCCCCAAACTAGAGGAAGGCAGTAAGTAAGGAGGAAATAAATAATATGTTTACACCATTGTAACAGGAAAGCAAATTGGTTTGGAAGGGATTTTTTAAATAATGTTGCTGAACCACAATCAACTCATCTGATTTCTCTATTCTTTAAAAAAAAAGAAGAAAGAAAAGTTAATAAATGTTTCCACACGTGTGATTTCAATGAAATTTACATTTACGAGTCATTATCATTTTGGCGGAAGGCAGAATGATATTCAGCTTGTCACTGGAGGGGCAGATGGAGATGGAGCTTAGGAAGTTGACACACTAGCTGACAGAAACGAGTAAAATTTACGTCCCAACCAACCTAATGGCAAGCAATTATCTCTGAACTAGGATAACAAATGTGCTTTTTTATACTCAAAAGATGACATGCATTTTAGAAGTTTCCAGAAGGCATATTTTCTGTAAAGAAGCAACTGCTTCTGTATTCAACATTTAGTACAAGAGTTTAATTGGA
The DNA here is from genome assembly GCF_009829155.1 of Mustela erminea. NCBI lineage: Eukaryota > Metazoa > Chordata > Mammalia > Carnivora > Mustelidae > Mustela > Mustela erminea. Next base: position 13,871,132 of record NC_045628.1, read on the forward strand.
TACTGACCCTTTCAGAAGATTTTGTTACAAGTTAAAGTTAGATATTAAGAGAATAGAAAAATTTACCTGAAGTGACTACTTTCCGTTATCTATTTCTGTGTTTAAATACGGCCTTACAAATGTACTTTTACTTCATATTCAATACCGTTTATAGACTTTGGCATTAGCAAAATATAAATTACTCTATGCACAATCCGTAGCCATACTATCTTGTGAGTATCCTAAATAAAACAAATACAAGTGGAAATGTGGTGTTTATCTTGGCTTAGAAGACCATCTATCTTAGCATGAGAAAGACATTTTTGATTCCATGATTAAATGACATCCTACATAACAAAAAATCGGCAAATGTACTGGTGTAATTCATCATGGATGACATTTTATAATTAAAATGTATTGATATAATCCTTTAAGGCACTTTAAATGTCTTACAGTGTAAACTTGGAATGTTTTGGCTCGTAAATTTTTCTATATAAAAAGTCACCTAACTAGATGCACCATCCCATCTGCAAATTCTATATCTTGAAACAAGATGAAATAGTTATATGAATGACTTTCATCTACTTATTCTTATGAAGGCATAAAATATAACTACTATTTAAAATAAAGAAGTAAAATTTTGAAAGTTGAGTTACACGCAAATTCAGAAAGATACATTCACAGCCTATTTGAGATGGCAATGGCCATACTTACTCTCTAGATCAAACCCTTGTGTTATAGAAATAAGGAAGCTGAAGCTCAAAAATGTTGCTATGACCTTCTAACTGTGATATTAAATAGCAGTGATTGTGAAGAGAAAATGAAAACACCTTCAACCACTTAAAAATTAACCATATCCCTGTTTAATAGTAGTGAAATCTTAATCTAACAAAAATATTGTATAGAAAAGACGTATTTCAGTAAATTCATGATGGTTCTATGATGGACAAAGAAAAGGGCAAAAGAAAGAAATAGGTAAAAAGGAAATCATATCGAGGTCTTGCTGTATGCAAAATCACTGTAACATAACTTATTCCAAAAGACTTAGTAAAGCCTTTTTGAACACTTAACTAGTCAGTGTCCTTGAGCGAATCAAGTCCTGTGAATCTCTGACCCCACGTTTCAAAGTGGAGGTAATAACACCTAGAGTTACTGTGGGGACTAAGCGAGAGAATGTATGGAAAGTACGAATTTATTTGTGCAGGATAGTAAGACTGTACTGTGTCGTTAGATCTTCAGATGGGCTCTGTCACACACTGCTTATGACCATACCATGACAAGAAGTCAGTGGCAGAGTTGGGACTCAAATGATGCCTGTCTAGTCCCAAACCTAAGGAATTCTCCTGTATTTGGCTTTAGGACACTTGTACCTGTTGGTCCCTCTGCTGGGAATTCCTTTCCCTATCTCCCTGTCCTATCTCCAACTGCCTGTTAAATCCTACTCATACTTCACAATCCATTTTAAATATAACTCTCAGGGATCTATCCCTGGAGTTTCCCCTATATGTTCTCTTAGTATTCCCATATTTTTCCTTTGTTGTACTTATTAATAATTAAAGTTAGTTAATTAGTCTTCCAACTATTTTTACTTCATTTAAAGATGTTATTTATTTATTTGACAGAGACAGAGAGAGCACAAGAAGGGCGAGAAGCAAAGGGAGAGGGAGAAGAAGACTCCCCACGGAGCAGGGAGACTGACCCAGGGCTCGATCCCAGGACCCTGGGATCATGATCTGAGCCAAAGGCAGACACTTAACTGACTGAGCCACCCAGGCGCCCCTCTTCTTACTACTTTTAACTACTGTTTCTCTACTAATCTGTATAAGCTCCCTGAGAGCAAGGGCCATTTCTCTCTTGCTAACCATCACGTCTCCTTGGGAAAGTATTTGGCACAATGTAGACATCCAGTAAAAATTTGTTGGATACATCAATGAGTATTGTATTGTACTGGATACATCAGTGAAGGTATGAATGGATTAAAAAAAAAAAAGAATGAAAAAGAGCTTTGGATTGGCAAATATATCTGATTTTGTTTATTAACGGGGGAATACTGATAAGGATTCCGAGGAAGTCAAAGGACTTCACCTGGCAGAAGAATTGCCCAAGAAAAAGAGGAGGGGCAATTTTGACACTAAGAGAAAGAACACAGAAAGATCATTGTAGACGCAGAAAGAGCTTCAAAGGATCCCTTCATAGACACGCTCTTCTCCACGAAGTAGGAAGTGGCATTCACGTGTACATGAGAGAAGGGAGATGGGGTTTTGAAGAGCTTTGTGAAAAGAACAGAAACTTCTGAGTGAGAGCCGTAGAACTACCATGAGGCATCAAAGCCTTCAGCCAAAGTTAGAGACCATGAATTTTAAATGATACCAATCTCTACTGGCTTGGGTAGTATTTTCTGTTGCTATTTTCAGCAACTACAGTCTTGAAGACAGATGTTTAATTTCAGTATAAAGATGAGGAGGATGAGGAAGAGGAAGAGGAAGATGATGACAAACATGGACTCACTGTTACTCTGTCAAACACTTGTTTCAATTATTTCACTTCTTAAACACACCCAAACATAATGTTGTGTATATCCATTTCTTCTACAGATGAAAATACAGACTTTTTTATACCACCTTTTTTTTTTTTTTAAGTTTTTTTATTTATTTACTTGAGAGAGAGACAGTGAGAGAGAGCATGAACGAGGAGAAGGTCAGAGAGAGAAGCAGACTCCCCATGGAGCTGGGAGCCCGATGCGGGACTCGATCCCGGGACTCCGGGATCATGACCTGAGCCGAAGGCAGTCGTCCAACCAACTGAGCCACCCAGGCGTCCCTTTATACCACCTTTTTAAAGGTATAATTCACATACCATAAAATCCACCCACTGCAGATGTAGAATTAAATGATTTTTATAAATTTCCAGAGTGGCAACCATCACAAGTCAGTTTTCAACTATTTCCAGCATTCCAAAAAATTCCCCTGAGTCTGTTTGCACTCAACCCTGCTTCAACCTCCAAACCGAGGCAACCACTGATCTGCTCTCTGTCTCAGTAAATTTGCCTTTTCTGAACATCTCCTATAAATGGAATCGAATAACATAGAGATTTGTGTTTTTATGTGTGGCTTTTTTCACTTAGGGTAATGTTTTTGTGGTTCATCCATGCTGTAGTATGTATCAGTGTTTTCTTTCCTTTTTTATTGCTGAATAGCATTTAATTGTACGGATAAACCACATTTTGAAATTCATCGACATTTGGATTGTTTCCAGTTGGGGACTATTATGAATGGTAGTGCTGTTTACATTCATATGCAATTCTTTGTGTGCACGTGCTTTTTTTCCTCTCTTGTGTAGATTCCTAGACATGGAACTTTGAACTACCAGACTGTGTGGTAAGGATATAGTCAACTTTTTAGGAAACTCTCAAAATGTTTTCCAAAGTAGAGGTACCGTTGTAGATCTCTGGCCAGAAATATGCGTAACAAATGTGTCTTCTGTGTCTATTGAGATGGCCATTGTGGTTTCTGTTCTTTATCTTTATCCCATTAATTAATGGGTTCTTTATCCCATTAATATAGTTATTCAGTTAGTTGGTTTTCAGCTGTAACACCAAGTTTGCCCTCCTAAAGCAAATCTCACATGCTCATGGCATAGCATCCTTTTGATATACCACGAATTTGTTTTGCTAGTATTTTGTTAAGGAGTTTTGCATCTATATTTTTGAGGGATATCCATCTATAGTTTTCTTTTCTTGTGATATTTTTGTCTGACTTTGGTATCAGGGTAATTCTGGCCTGAAAAAAAAAATGAGATGAAAAATGTTTCTTTTCATCTATTATGAGTCTGTAAAAATTGTTTTCACTTTAGGCATTGATAGAATGCACTATTGAGGACAGGAGAGGCAGGACTTTGTGGGAAGATTTTAAATTACTAATTAAATTTCTTTGCTTGTTCTCATCTTTTCCAACTTTCTATTTCTTCTTGAGTAAATTTTGGTAATCTATAAACATAATTTTCTTTACTCTTTATTATTTCCTTCCTTCTGCTTATTCTGCATTAGTTTACTTTTCTTTTTCTATTTATTTATTTTTTTTAAGATGGAAGCTTAGATTGTTGGGATTGAAAACTTTCTTCTTTGGTGGCATAAGCATCTAGAATTATAAATTTCCTTCTAAGCATTGCCTTAGTTGCATTCCACAATTTCTGCCTACTTTGTTTTGGTTTTCATTCAACTCAAAATAATTTTTTATTCCCCTTTTGGTTTCTTCTTTGACCCGTGGGTTATTCAGAAGTATATTATTACCCAAATATTTGACACACTTCTGTCATGGATATCGAGTTTAATTTTGTTGTGGTCAGAAAATACGCTGTGCATGATTTCAATTTTTAAAAAATCATACTGAGAATTACTGCACGGCCCAGCATATAGTCTATCCTATAGAATATTCCATTCCAAAAATGTGTGTTCTATAGTTCTTGAGTGAAATGTGCTACAGTATCAGTTAAGTAACATTGGTTGATAATGTCATTCAGTCTTTTATACCTTTGTTGATTTTCTGTTATGTTATATTGATTATTGAGTGGAGTACTGAAATCTCTAACAATTTTTTAATTGTGTATTTCTCCTCTCAAATCTGTTATTTTTTTTTTTTTTTTGCTTTAAGTATTGGAGGTCTCTGTTATTAGGTGTATACACATTTATAATGATTGTACATTTCTAATACACTGACCCTTTTAACATCATGAAATGTCTTCCTTTGTTTCTAATGATACTTATTATATTGAGGTTTACTTTGTTTGATATTAATATAACTACTCCAAATCCATTATGGTTACTTGTCTCATGGTATATCTTTTTCCAGCCCTTTTACTTTCAAGCTCTTTGTGTCTGCATCTAAGTTCTGTTTTTTCTAGACAGTACATAGTAACCACAAAACACCAAAGAAGCTGTGACTTTTTCCCTCCTTAATTAACACTCTAAGGATTTAAATTACAAAGCTAATGAAGACATCCTCCACCTTAACCAAACAGCTGTGAGAATAGGTAATGAGATAAAGAAGTTTTAACAACCTATTCTTTGGAAATTTTGGATAGCTTTTCTTTTAGGTTATCTCTGCAATTTGGAATTAAATGTTTAACTTCTCTGGGAGAGCACAGTTAAATGATTTTTAGTTTCTCAGTCACTTTATCTTCTTTCACTGTGGTTTTAATGATTCCAGATACCCTATTAGTTCTAAGGATACAAGGAAAACTTAAAGTTTCACTATTCATATCATAATAGTCCTTCACTGAAACTAAAGGAGAGTGCACTTTTTTCTTACTGTTCACAAAACTGTGAACCAGGTCAGTGACTGATATACCAACAAAGCAGGTATGTGACATTTTACCCTCAACAATTTCATGACTCTGTTGGACACTGTACCTATGAGTAATGACTCATTGCTTCTTTTCAGCAACTTCATGTGGATATTTCATCTTCTCCTTGCTCACCAATAAAATGTACTCTTTTTCCAAAGTCTGTGTTTTCAAAACATTTGTAATGATAGATTGCATTCACTATGAATACAATTGCATCCAATTCCAGTCTTTTGATTTCAGGAAATGCACTGTTTCTATGTCCTTTAGATTATTATTTCCACTGGCTAACATGCAACAAGCAGGACACTATGTTGACTAAAATGTCACAGGACTGGGACTAGTGGCTCTGAATAAATCCGTATTTCCCTGGAGCTCAGGAATGTAGGTCTGGGAACTATGCATGGAGCTAAGTGTGAGCACTAACACCTTGGACTGAGCAAAGGCAGACACATCTTTGTTGCTGTCTACTTTGGGAAGGCTGAAGATGTCAAGGTCATCATGTCTCCTGCAGGCCATTCTAAAATGTCTAAGAGGACCATCCTTCTGCAATGTCATTGCTGAAATTGCTAGTGTCCAAGCAATGCATAATTATCTGACTCCAACCATAGTAAATTTATGGGCTGTTTTATTCTCATCATTTTCCCAGGTCTTTGAATTTATGCCTGAGACACCTTCATTGATTTTTGCAATCTAGGTGAGCAAGTCTGCCTGCCATGTCTCATCAGGTGATGACAAGGAACACAGAGGAAGTACTTCTTGAAATTTTGAAATCATTTATTTGATTAACCCAACAGTTACAGATTTAGGATGGTGCCAATTTTGGAGATAAGACAGGTACTTAATGTTTAAAAGATTACTATAAAGTTACTAAAGATTGGAGGTCTCTTCTAAATTAGAATCTTGTCCCAGGTAAGGTCTATTTTCTCATGAACAAGCTCAAATGACTTTATGTTTGTCAAATAAGATAAAATGATATAATGCTTGTCAAGCTTTTATTAGTTATCAATAACAAAAGATGTTTTTATAAGAATTTATAATTTACAAAGCATTCCCATGTCCATTAATGTGCTATATTCTTGTTGTAATTCTGAAAAGTAGGTATTATTGTGCCAAAATTATAGCTGAGACTTAATAAAATGGCAGAATTTTCACTGGAATTCAGTTCTTTTGATGTGATGTTAACGCACTTCACAGTATATAATAGAGCTTGTTTTCATTAAAAATTTAATTGTCTTGATGTTCTTACAGCTTTTGTATGGAATAAAGATTCATAATAATTCTGTATATGTAAGAGAGAAAATAAATTTAATAAGTGAATTCATAAGCCATAGGGATTAAGTAAATTTTAGTGCATCTATAAATTAAATCCTGTCTATTCATTGAAAGGACATTATGTTGAATATTTATTATCATAAAAATATAACCATGATATACTAAGTAGAAAAGAAATTTGCAGAAGACTATGTGTCCAGAAATAGATGCACACACATACAGTCAATTGGTTTATGACAAAGATGCCACTAAAAATCAGTAGGAAAAAATTATTTTCATGAAGTGGCTTTAGAGAAATTAGGTATCTATATGAGGGAAAAAAATGACCCTTGCCTCAATATTTCACACCATATTCAAAAACTAACATGAAATGGCCCAAGAAACAAAATGTGAAAAAGAAATTTTTTTCCTAAAGAAAACAGAGTATCTTCACACCTTAGGGTAGAAAATAATTCCTTAATTAGTACACAAAAGCAATATACATCAAATTTAAGAACTAATTTATCAAAATATACCAGGAAGAGAATGAAAAATCCAAGAGGAAGAGAAGATATTTGTAATACAAATATCCAACAAAAAGCTTAGATTAGTATATCTCAGAAACTCCTACAAACTAGTAAAAGAAAGATAATTCTACTTTTTTTTCAGAAGGGAGAAGGGTACAGAGAGAGAATTCTTTTTTAAAAAAAAATACTTTATTTATTTGACAGACAAAGATCACAAGTAGGCAGAAAGGCAGGCAGAGAGAGAGGAAGAAGCAGGCTCCCTACTGAGTAGAGACCCTGATGTGAGCCTCGATCCCAGGACCCTGGGATCGTGACCTGAGCCGAAGGCAGAGGCTTTAACCCACTGAGCCACCCAGGCACCCCAGAGAGAGAATTCTGAGGAGGTTCCACACCCAGAATGGAGCCAAATGAGGGCTCGATCTCACGACCCTGAGATTATGACCTGATCCTAAATCAAAAGTTGGATGCTCAACCGACTGAGTCACCCAGATGCCCTGTAAACTTACTTTTTAAATTGGACAAATATACAACAAATTCAGGCACTATACAAAAGAGAATATCCACATAACAAATTAGCAAAAACCAATATAATTAATCATTAGTGAAATGAAAATGAAACATTCCTTTTAGCATAGCTAAATCCAGAAGACTGATAATATCACTTGTTGGGAAGAATGTGAGAAACTGGAACATTCATATCTTCCTTGAGGAAGCCAAACTGGTGGCAAACAAATTTGAAAAACTGTTTGCTATTATTATCGTATGATCCAGCAGTCACACTCCTAGGCATAGTCCTAAGAGAAACAAATGCATACATCCATCAAAAGACATGTGCAGGAATATTCAGAAAATTCTTGTTCATAATAGCCAGAAACTGGAAACAACCCAAATGTTTATCAACAGAAGAACACATAAAGAAATTGTGACATAAAATAGAATAGTAGACAGAATTAAAAATTAAACAAGTTAACAATACATAAAATAATGTGAATAAATCTCATAAGACATCATGTTGAGGAGCCAGAGACACACAAAAAGTTCACACAGTGTTATTTCATTTTTATAAACATCAGTAATAAGGCATGATTCATCAATGGTGACAGAAGTAAAAAATCATTGCTACCTCTAGGGGGAAGTGTACAACTGAACATTCTAGAATGCCAGGAATGTTCTTAATCTTGTTGTGGGTGACAGTTACATGCAACTGCAAATTCAGATGTTGCTTCAGTTTGGATGTGTTTCTTTATGGCCACTCTCTTAATTGTTTTATTAAAGCCTGAGTTCAAATACTGGTCATGGTGCGTTCCTCCTTCTTCACAATTGTCTGGATGGTAACTTTGAATACTGAATTCGCCCTTGTTAAAACAGAATTCTGGAAAAGACACACCTCCTTCCCTCTCTCTCCACTTCTTCCATGTCTACTGCCATGTACGATTCTGAAAGACTCTACTGAACACTTCTGGTGACAGCATGACCACAGCCAGGCAGCTTCTTCTCAAAAGTTCCTTCTGCAAAAGTTGCCAATAGCATCTCTAAACCACCAGCACTCACACCAGAGCACTTTTCAGACTCACCCAAAAATTTCTTTTGGAACAATGATGACAAGATATACTTTTGCATTCTTGTCCTAGTACCCTTCTTGTTCCGTCTTAAAAGTGAATGAGTTCTAGATGTCTTTCTCTTTTTAAAATTATCCTTGTTATATTTATAGTTTTGCTTTGCAATAGATAAAAATAAGAAAAGAATATCTCTTTTTGCTTATACTGAATCAGTATGAGAGCTGGCCGAATTTTACCTTTCTTCTTTTCTTGCTTTGCTATGTGAAGCATGTCCCAGAAAAACAAACAAACAAAATAAAGCAAAACCAAAACAAAAAAAAAAAAAAAAAAAACACGGCCATAGAGACACATGCATTTTCTCTCTTTTACACACACACACACAGATACACACACACCATTAAAGGAAGTCAGAGTAATCCACTTAGCTCTAACACATCTAGGTTTTGTCAACTAGCATCCAGTGGAGAGGCATCCCCAAATGGCTTTAGAGCAACAGTGACACTGTTTTAGGTATAATCTATATAAATCCAGTCAGTTCACTATGAGATTTAAGATTTAAAACCCACCTAAATCTTGGAACTCAAGCACATCAGCCCTAGTTTAACGGTATAGCCTGTTTTTTGAAGGACCCGACCAGCACCCCTCTTATGCCCCTCTTTCTCCTGTTCTGTGTGGAATGGCTCAGAGTGGAGCACTGATCAAAAGAAGAAACATTTATGGTAGCCCTTATTTTAAGCCCAGAGGCTTGGCCCCAAACACACCTCTTTCATACCATCATATTTCAGTTTCATCTAGGTTCCTGACCCTTATTCTAGTCCCAAAGTGAGTAGAAGTTTGAAATAGGATTGAGGATGAGTTCCAACAATGTATTTTTGGTCTATCTTTTGAAGATCAGTTCACTATCTAATAACTTACAGATCTGAACTTTTGATCTGTGATAGGAATAAAATGAGGTTTCCCTTAATAAATGAAAGGGCATGTGATATAATTGGGATATTGGAAAGTATCCTGAGAAATCATGGATGGAAAACATGAATGGAGAATAAATTACTAATTGCATTAGTGGTCTGCTCTGCTCAGCTCAGTGTATAACTTTTAACTATACCTGGTATCTCTAATTTATTTTTCCTGCTTTTTAAAAAATCACATGGATTATTTTTAATAATGCTTTTTCAAAGGTAGACCAAAGATGATCTTCATAATTCTCTCAGGTTATGAACAAAGGCACAGAAATAGGAGTCTAAATTGGAAGTTCTGGAGAGGATTCTATCTATTGCTATGTTTTATATATTATCTAATTTCCTCTTGGCAACCACAGATTCTGAATTGTAATTGTGGTAATCATAATAACAATGAAACTGAATGACATCTTTTACTAGCATGAACTATGCTCAGCCCACTCCTTTGTTCCTGAGATGTGGTATCTCCTTCCAGAAATCTGTAGAAAGCCCTGAACAGCATGATAGAAGGCTGACAAGTAAACAAGTGTTAGAAGACACATCTTTACTTTCTATCATCATATTGCTTATCTCTCCTTTCCCAGCCATCCTCACCCAATTCCCAGGACCAAGATGTGCATGTGGCACGTATGGAAGGGACAAGATCTGTGTGTGCTTGGTAGAGTTTCATTTTACTCTGTATCCATAATGCCTGGTTTTTCTCGGCACTAGCAATGATACTCTTCAGTGCATACAATCAGTATTTTCTTCCTGGAGACATCTCATTACTGACATAACAGACAGTCTTCCAACAATCTTGTAAATGAAAGGACTAGGTTGGTTTTGTTGTTGTTGTTGTTGTTGTTTTTTAATAGACTTCCAAGAAGACTAACAATTTTGCAATAGATGTGAATGACGAAAACCTAAACAAAAAATCAGCAAGCCTCTCTTTGGCAGCCCATTTAGAAGTTTCAAGTAAGAACTCCATGATGTTTTGAACATCAATAATGATGTTTTCTAATGCATTCACCCCCCTGGAGATAAGCAGTCATCTCGTGTGTTCTAAAGACTTTGGTATTCCCTATTGAACTAGACTTTGAAGTGCATTTTCTAACACATCCTCAATGTCCCCTGATTTAGCCCCCTCAAGGAAGGTGGATGACCCAACCACTCTCAAGGTTTCAGTTTCTCCAGACCCTGTCATCGTAAGTGTGTTAGATTAAGGAATTTAGTTGCATTGAAAAGCATAAAGTAAGGAACTAAGATGCTCATTTTACTCTTCCCTTACAGATACTGGCAGAGAGAAAATATAAATTTAACAGTGTCCTAAGGGCTCAGGTGAGCTTTTACCTCACTTATAAACACCCTAAAAATAACAAAAATTACTGGTAAGCCAGACGACTCAGCCAAGAAGTTCCTTCTTCAACATTTTGTAATGTAAACTCTCTAAGGGAAAAATTGGTACTGCCCTTGTCAAATTAAATAATCGCTTCAGACACGTTAACTCCAGGCTGTTTTCTAATAACGATGGGTTGAGGAACAGGCACATCTAGTATGTGTAAAAGAGATAAAGCGGGAATGTGTTCTTACACTCATAATTAAAAAATGGACCATAGAGAGTATCATTCACTATAGATTTCCTTTGTTTCAATCAGAATATTTATTTTTTGCAAGTGGTGATTTTAAATGCAAAAATTTCAAAGGACTTTATGCATTGCCTAAATTCAGCCTCAGTTTCTTTGGGAAAGGTTGAAGGTAACAAGCGGACACATGCCACGCATAGACAATTGGGTTCTTCCAACCTTCTTGGTTCAAGACCAGGATGAGTAATGAAGCGAAGATCTCCTGCCTTAACATTTACCTCAGAAAAGATTTTAAGAAACACTAGACCCCAAATAGTATTGACATTTTTAAAAAAATATGTTTTTTAAAAAGCATTTCTATTTTCTTGCACAGCAGTCAACCATGAGAATCTGATTGTCAAGCCATTGATGATTATTATGATGTGATTTGAACTTTGTGATACCATAAGAAAATCCTCCTTACTTCCTCTAGCAGTGCTGCTTGTTTTTATGGCATTTCTAAAGAGCTACCAAATATGAGAGCAAACATGGCCAGCAAGGCCTCCTGAAATTCAGTTTTAGAGTAATCAAGAGTCCTATTGCTTGCTGACTGCAGCAGTATTTTCAGAACCCATAGCCCACAAAGGTCTTCAAAGACTAGAGGCATGATTCACAGGTTGCTAATTATGTGTTTGAATTCCATCTTCCTTCCAAAGAAGCAAACAAAAAAATATTTCTAACGCAGTGTACAATAAGAACAAATGGTGAGATGCTTTCAATCCATAAGCCTACATATCAACAATTCCATAGAAGGTGACAACGGTTACTTTAACCATCAGAATGTTTTCTTGTGTGTACCAAGTACATCAAAGCAGAGCCACATCTTAAGAAACCAGAAGGCAAGAGGTAGGTGGGCAGACAGAAAGGGAAGGAAAGGAGAGGAGGACAGGAGGGAAGGAAGAGAAAGGGATGGTGAAAAGGAAAGACAACATGTGTTTGCGCATCTCTTCCTGGACCTCAGACTACAGATGGGGATTCACTGATGTGACTGGCAGGGAGTGAATTATCTATATTTGAATGGGGGGGTCAGGTGGAGGGATGGATTTACACTCAGGGAAATCCATTTTTCATACAGAAGAGTCATCTAGCATGCCCTGTGACTACATTTGCCAGTGTTCCAAAAGGCGTAAACTCTTCTTGGAGGGATGATGGCTCACTGAGATGAACAGAGAGTCAGGAATTAATAAGAGGGTTGGCCCGACAGACACAGTGTCAGAACATGAGGGACAAAGGGACAAGGTCAGGAACTGGAAAAGCACCCTTATTTCTGGCTCCCATCGGGAAACTTATGAGATACTCTCACAGCTCATAGCATGTTCCTGTGTCAAGAGGTATCCAGGTGGCTTGTGCCAACACCACCCAGGTGTCACCACTTTCACTCATGTGACCCATGTTCTGCACTAGACAGCCGTGAGACCGTGATATTCTGACCTGTACCTCCTGTTAGATAACTTTTGAGTTTCTTGATACATTTAGCCCAAGGGAAGGCAATGGCCTTGAGTTTCTGTTATGTACTAGGCACTGCATACCGAATTTTATATATATACATACATGCTTATGTGTGCATATACATAGAGATGGGTTTCTATATGTATCTATGCAGAAAGACTGTACTATTTGTATTACATAAAATAGTAGAGATTTAATACAGTTTAATATATACACATACACATGTATACACACACACGCATATATATCTACTATACAGCACACACACAGCAGATATATAGTAGAAACTTAATATGGTATTTTTATACATACACAGATGTATGCATATATATATATATATGTTTATTTATAGAATTATTTTGTGACTGCATTATATATGATAGAATTTAATGTAGTTTATATGTCTGAGACAATATACCTGAGACTATATACCAGGTATTAAACTTTCACAGATCTGATATTTGTCATGACAATTAACATACAAATTCAAATTACCTGTTCCACATTCTGCATTCATTCATTCCACACTTACTGAAGGCTTCCCTATGAGCAGAGAACTGGGCCAAATACTGTGGGGGTAGAGCACCAAAGAGAATGTGGTTCCTGTGGTCCAAATGAGCTTCAAGCCACATGAGGGAAAAGGCATGTCAGTAACTCATTGAATACAGAACAGTATGAAACAGGTACCTCAATGCACACAAAGCCAGATGCTGAGAATGTCCAAAGGGAGAAGAGGTTGTTAGAATTTGGTCAGAGGGTGGGAAAGAGACAGGGAAATGTTTCTTGAAGTAGACACTTTTGAACTCATTTGAGTGGCCAAAGAAGGAATAAGAGTTCTACAAGCCAATAGAGGAATGTGAGCCCGAGGTAAGGAGGGTATGGCATGCTCAGGGATAACAAGTAGATTCACTTTTCCAGAGAGGAGAGTGCAACAAGGGAGCAAAACCAATGGTAACAGGAGGGACAAAATTATACACTGGTGTGGATGCCATGGTAAGTCTATAGCAGAAGATGGGGTCGTCATGGATATGGTTAGGACTGATAAGGTGGAAGGTAAGGCATTTCAACTATGTATTAAAAGATAAATATGATTTCTATAGTCAGAGGTGTGATGAAAAAGAACACCCCAGAAAGAGAGGATTGCTTTAGGAAGGGGGCAGAGATAAGATCATAAAATGTAGACTTAAGGAATGATACATGTATGATAAACCTTTGCTCATTCTTGGCACATACTTCAGGTCAATAAAAATTTGTTAAATGAGTGAATAAATGATTGATTATAGGAAAGTAAGGCAAAAAGAAATTTCAAAATCTAGGTTGGAGCCAACCTTTTATTCTAAACTAACAAGTCAGGCCCTTATCCAGTAGCAAATGAGGAGACACTAAAGAATTTTAAAAGGAAAGAGGGACAGAATTGACACCCTGATCTGGAAGATCCATCTGGTATTGAGGTAGAGGTTGGGTTGGAGAGCAGTGCTCATGAAGAACAGGCTATTCCTGTATCACCAGATCACATTGGCAGGGATTTAGGTAGTAGTAGGAATGTAAAGGACAGAATGAATGGAAGAAACATCAGAAAGACAGAACCATCTACCTCTATTACGTAGCTCAATCAGACGACCCTCCCACCCGTAGCAGGGTTTGCAGGCTGGTAGAAATACGCCCAGAGGCATACTTGTAACTATTGTGGTCTTCACACCTTGCTTCCCCTACTGCATCATCATCGAATTCCACCTTCTGACCCTTTAGATCTGTTACCTGTTTCCAGGGAAGTTCCACATGCCTCTTGGACTTAAAGTAAGTTCTACTTTCCGATTTGATATTCAGCACTCATTCTTGTACTCTTTCTGTACCTGATTATTTCAGATAAACATAGCCCTCATGCCAGCCTCAGTTTCTGGACCAAAACCCTAAAGGTGGCCCACTCCTTTAGAACCCATTCTATTCTTTGAGCCCTCACCTTTGCGTCCTCACCAAGGAAGGACTTCTAAAAGGATGGATTTCAGTATATACTGAAGTGGGAAGGAAATAAAGGTCAAAGATTAACTGTCTTTCAAAGCAGATCATTCATTCATAGATATTAATACAGTTCCCATGGCATGCCAACCATAGCTCTTCATGCTTCACACAAATCAGGGAAGCAAACGGACAAACTCCTACTCTCATGTAGCTGGACCTCTAGGTGGGGGAGATAAACAATGAACAATCAGTATCATAAAAATAGAAATGATGTACCATGTTTGAAGATGTTAAAGTAGACCAGGAAATGGGGCGACCAGCACTGAGGGAGGAGGTGGGGCAGGACACTATATTGAATAAGGTTGTCAAGGTTGACCTCATTGAAGAGGGGTGAGATGAACAAAGCCATGAAAGAGACGGAAGAATTTAGAGACGGAAGAATTTAGCCACGCTTTTACCAGGGGGAAAAACATTCCAGGCAGGAGGAATAACGGAAACATATGTAGCAAACTCAACGAACAGTAAGAATGTCGGCATACCTAACTTCAGAGTAAGCAGGAGGGGGTAGAGTAGGAAATGAAATCACAGTAAATCTGGGGTAAATCTTAAATGGCTTTTACAGGCCATCATAGGAACTTTGGCTTTCCCTCTGAATAAAATCGGAGCCACTGGAGCATTTGAGTCAAAGAATAACAAGATCTGGCTTACATTTTTAAGCCCTGGGTGTGCCCCGGGGAAAATTATAAAGGTGCAAGGATAGACTAGGGAGATCCTTGAGGAGGGCACGACAGGAATCCAAATGAGACACAACAATGTTCACACCTGGATACAGAAAAGGAGGTGGTCAGAAGTGAGCAGGATAGATTTTCATGGTGGAACAATGGGATTTCCTCCTGACAAACTAAATAGAGAGTGTGAAAGAAAGAGAAGAGTCAGGGTTTTTGTTGTTGTTGTTCGTTTTGGGTTTTTTTGTTTTGTTTTGTTTTGTTGGCCTTGACAACTAGAAGGATAGAGTTGCCATAAACCAAGATAGAGAGGACTGAGGTTGAAGAGATGTGTACGTGCAGTTTAGTGCATATGAAGCTCAAAATGTCTATCAGCTACCCAAGTGGCCATGTTCAATGGGCAATGGTGTGTAGGGGTCTGCAGAGAGGTCTGAGATGGAGACATAACTGGGGATGTTCTCAACATATAATCTGCATAAAGCCATGAGACAGGATGAAATTAGCAAAGGAGCAAGTACAGACGAGGCAGAGAAAAGAAGAGGACCAAGGACTGGGTCCAGAGGCAATCAACATTAAGAAATGAGGCGGAATAATGGTGCTGTCCCCAAGGCAACAAGAGATAATCTGAGTATGGCAAGACAGCTAGCTTGATAAATGAATTCTACTTTCTACATGTTGTGTTTGAAGTGAAATTATGAAATTCAGGTGACAGCTAATGGTACTCTAGTAAATATTAAAAAAATGGACTTCAGGGGAAGGGAATGGAATTTGTAGACTTTGCCAGTTTCTCTGGTTTATAAGCTCCCATCACTGTCAAGTTCGGACTACCAACTTGAAGCCACTGCATTTTAGTGCTGGTGGAAATATAGGACTAAGAACCAAAACAAAAGTTTGGTAAGTTTTTGATTTGAGAAATCATCTCTAAGGAGAGAACAATTAAAGTCACAGGAAAGGATGAACTCTTCAGAGGACAAATTGTGATAAACAGGAGAAAACTAAAGGCAAAATGTGGGTAAATATCCATATTAAAAGGACATGAGAGATTTCCAAGTGAAGAAAGAAGAACAAAAAGCTAAATTCCAGAATGGTTTTATAAACTGGGATCATTTTGCTACTGTTTTATTTTTTCTTTCCTTTTTTTCCCTTAGTAGCTGAAAGTATATCAGACTCAGTAAGAATTTTTTTCTTTTAGCTCCTGAGAGAATGGGCAAAACAAATTATTTTCCAAATCTATACAAGAATTTTAGTATAAACTTGTTTACAAATAATTTTTAACCACTTTCAGCTCCCCTTAAAATATAATGTCATCAGGAGACCTGCATACTCCAACACATACACCATTTAGAATTTCTAAATAGTTGATGTGGTTTTTCAGACACGGTCAAGAAAAATTTTTTTTAAGTCAACTGACATTTGGTACAAGGTATTGCACTTAACAGCCAAGAGCCTGGCTAAACTGATTAATACTAAGAAAAGCCATTAGGAAACAGAGGTGTCTAGACAGTTTGCTTTTTTTGTGTGCAACCTAGCTTCACTGATGGAGAAGAGAATAAAAAGAGTATAGTTAATTCATAGTCATTTAGATACAAGTCATGCTATGTATCCATAGCATGACTTGTATCTAAATGACTAGACACATGTTATGACAATCAGATACACAATACAACTTTTTAAAAGCTCTATGTACCTTTGAAGTAAAGTTCGTATGTGTGCTGATGACATTTCAAGAATTTTTGGAGACAATCTCATTGTCCTCAGAAATATATTTATAATTGTCAAATCATGTATTCTAATTTTTTCATTTGAAAAACATGAACACTGTTAGCAGATTTGCTTTGGGCTAAATTAAATTTAGATGCCACCCCCAGTATCTGCTGGATGGTAAAGAGAAGCCTACTAAATCTAAAGATTCCTTGTGGGAAATGCACTAAAAGCCTAACCCACATGCTCATTGGGTCTGCACTCTCAGGAAAGCTTAGCCAGCCCGGGCTTGCTATCATATTACAAGTTTTCCCAAATTGCAGGTGAATGTTCGTCCTAGTTCTTAGGAGCTACTCTGAATCAAAAGAGCTCTATGTTCTGAGGACATTGAAATTATGACTTGAAAAGAAAAAAAAAAAAAAAAGCCAAGTATTGCATTTTTCCTGGATTGAAAATCACACTGAAGACAGTGAACCTCTTCCAAAAGGCAAAGTTCTGCCTCACCGTTTGGGGTCCTTGTGCAATCTCCCTCAGGACCCATACACAAAATGAGGACAATACGGAGACCTGCCTGTTCACATAATTGATCCACTTTCATCCGCATAAAGGGATGAGAAAGTCTCAAATTATTAACAGTCCAGTGCTTTTACAGCTCCCACCTACCATGCACTTACCGCTTTCGGATTTCTCCTAATTGAATTACTCGGAGCAGACCAAATGACCTTAGTTGTCCAAGCACTATTTATCACATTGTATTGTAAATGAATTACATTATTGAAAGAAAATATTCTCTTGATCCATTTCCTATCTTATAGTAATTATTTCCCTGGTGTCCTAATTTTTCCATGACTTTTCTTTCAAGAAACAACTATTAACTTTCAACACAGTCAGTGACCTTGTTTGGATGACTCTGTCCCCTCAGGTGACCTTGAAGCAAAAATTATAGAAGCATCAATTGGCAAGTTCGCCAGCATTCAGCAAAGTATGAAAAGGGTAAGAGCTCTTCATTTCCCAGCACTGGCATTCATCATGGAAAGATACATAAAAGAAAGGGCAAATTCCAATGACATGCATCCAATAAATTGGAGACTCTTGTCACAGCAAGCGCCAATTCAGCAGTTTATAATCACAATGCATAATATGGCTATATTACTTATTTTTTAACCCTCTAAGCAGCAGCTTTTAATACTGGTCCTTCTGTGTCTTCCTCTTTATCACTGAAAATCCCAAGTACTGTCAACTATGAGGTCATCTTTCTGAGTCTGTTGAATTTCATTTTGACTATTAGAAACAGATCTCTTTTTTGTGATGGCATCTAATCAAGCACCATAGATTTTGAAGAAATCTGAAAGGTCACTTAGTTTCAAGCAGACCGTGAGCAAACTGAGCTAGAGGGGGGAAAAAAACCACCAAATTGTTAATAAACTATTTGCATGTTCAGCAGACCCAGAACTTCTCTTAGCAATTTGCATGGCATTTGGTTTCCTTTAATCTGGTAAACGGGACTCAAATTCTTTTGCCTGAATTGGAGTTAATTCCAACAAATCAACAATCAAAACTAAAAGTATTTGTTCAATGTAGATTGCATTGGTGTTGACAGAGGGTCCACGCTAAGTGATGTTCTCTATTATATGCACTTAATTTTTTTTTTTTTCAGGTAGTATGAATCCTATAACCAAAGTACAAGTAATAAGGTCAAGCACACTTTCGGAGATTCCTACGCACGTTCAAGCTCTCTCACCTCTATGTGATATTTCACTCAAATTGGATTATGTAAAGTAGAACAGGAACATGGAACAAGCACTGGCTAGAAGGGATCACAGGTATGAGGTTAAGTCCAACTCTCTGACTCTTCTGAATGCTATTAGTCCCTCAAACCTCCTGGGCCTCACCTTCCTCATTCATAAAGCTATTTCTTTAATCATATGTCCCACAGGTCTCTCTTGCTACAAGTAAACACCAGATTCACAGCTGGCTTTTGCTCCCTCTTCTCCCAAACCAAAACAAAGCAAAGCAAAAATAAATAAATAAATAAATAAATAATAAAGACAGAAAAAGTGGCAAAGATACAGCTGGCTCTAGTTTGTGTCTGAGATAGGGCTGAATTTCCCAGTTTTGCAGACCTGCTTCCCAAGCACTGTGAGAATATTTGCTAGCAGTGAGAAGAACCACTGGGGCAGCCCTCACTCGGATGCTCAGATAATGCCCTGGACCCTATTAAACAATACATATCTTTAAAAAAAAATGTATCTCAAGTCTTAGATATCTGGATCTTTGCACAGCACACATACTGGAATTTGAACAGTTAGTATTTCTGGTACAGGATTGGTTCAGGTTCAGGTTATGAGGCAGAATATTTCCTCCACCTCAAATAGAGTCTTCTTTGAGATCCTCCTTCAAATAATTACTATTTTTGGAAGAACATCATTTCTGCAGCTGGATCCATTGAGGAAAATCATTTCTGGAGATTTGTTTTTCTGAAACATTGTCTATTTGCTATACCAACAAGAGGACAAGGGGGTTTGACAACTTTGGTTTTCTGAGTAAGATACATTCTGATCCTAAGGTACAGCCATGGGTTTCTGCTATTGATTTTCACATCCAATTTTGAGTTTGCCAGCTGCATGTTATGAAGCCAGTCCTTACTACATCCCCCATGCCCCAAGAATGTCAATCGCTTTTCCAGGCTGTTTCTACTCCCTGTGCTCCACACCCCTGTAGCAGTGCCCTAATCATCTCACAGGAGCCCTGGCTGATCTCCATGCCCACGGGTAGAGTCAGACTCCAAACTAGACCCATTAACAAGACTAAGGTCTCCTGCCCATATGATGCTATTTCAGGCATCTCAAGGGCTTCCCTGCCTTAAAAACAAAATTCCACTTTTCCACCTGATGCTTCAAGTTTCTTTAAGAGAATATAGACATGCTTTGACTCAGTACACAGTTTCCTGGGAGAGGAACCATATGATCTGAAATCTATATGATTGATTATTCTAACAAAATTGATTAATATCAACCCCCTTCCCAAGGATGCCACTGTAATGGGGGAGCCACACTGGCTGATGAAATGGGAAAAGTAAAGCAAAAGGAGGTGGAAGACACCAAATATTTTGCTTCCTTTTTGCTTCAGTATGATTTCTAATATGAGAATAATGTTCACCTCACGAGATTCTTCTGCTAATTGATAACAATAAACAAATGCCATTTACTGAGTCACTTAGTAGTGAGAGGTCACATCCATGAAAATGCTGTTGAGCTCCAAAAAGTCCCACTTCCATAAAAGCAATGAGAACACTGGCAAATATTATCAGAATTTACTTCTTTATAACTAAATATTAGCTGAAGGCTCACATAAATTCATAAAAACTTTTTGTTGTTGTTAAAGGATACATCTTATTAGGAAGAGCAAGCTTCATGGTGTTTTAACTTCCACCCCCTACCCCTAAATTTGTAGCACTCTTGAAAACTGAAAGCCACTATCACTGCTAAAACCAGTACTCCACAGCCCTCCCAAGGGGCAGAATGGAGTTGGAGATTCTTCAAAGCCCCATTCCTAGAAACTGATCATTTTTGACCTGTCTAGTGGTTCCTCAGAAGACCCTCTTTGCATGGCTATCTTTATTTGACATGACTTACAGCTCAGCTAGTGTGAAAAGCCTTTGTTCCAGGGGTGTTTGCCCCTCTCCAAAATAATTCAGAGACAACTGTTTAACACAGCAGCTACCTGAGGGAGTGGGCAATGATTCAGACAATGGACTAAGCAAAAGCTTAAAAAGAAAAGATGGGGAATGAGATGTCCATAGGAGGCTATGAAAATCCCCAACATATTCCTAATAATCTAGAAGCCCATGTGCCTGTGTAGTGTATATGGTCAGGACTGTGTACATGTTCAGGAAGACCTAAAACAGTCTAACCTCTTACTGAACTTGACATTCTCTGCAAGCAGAAAATAAAGATTAAAAAGTACCCTAGCTGAGTGTTGAAGGTGTTCCCCAGTACATACATAGAGCTCCTAGCAAAGACTGGGGGGACTAATTAGTTCCAGGCACTTAAGGAAATCTCTCCCCAATTATTAACTGACCATTTAGAGACCTGAGCAGAGACTTCAGTGGCCATACACAAAAAGGAATTTAGAGTTTACAAAATTTGTTCAGAAAAGTCACTAAATAACAACAAACATCAACAGCAATCCTGGGGAGGAAGAAGAATCTGATTTCCAGGGCTGCCACATTATATTAGCTAAAATGTTCAGTTTTCAACAAAAAATAGGAGTCATACAAAGAAACAAGAAGGTATGGCCCATAGACACAATGGAAAAAAAAATCAATCAATAGAAATGGTCCCTGAGGCAGGTCAAATGTTGGGACTTACAACAATGACTTTAAAATTAGCTATTTTAAATATGGTCAAAGAATGGTCACCAAATAGACTATGTCGATAATAAGGTAGAAATTATAAAAGGAAACAAAATAGGAGTTTTGGAGATTAAGGGTATAATAAAGGAAATGTAAAACTAACTATAGGAGATCAACATAAGATTTGAGCAGGCAGAATTAAAAACTGGTGAGCTTTTACTGGGTATTTACCACGCCCCTCAAAGAAAATCCAAACCACTAATTTGAAAAGATATATGCACCCCTATGTTTAGTGCAGCATTACTTATAATAACCAAGATATGGAAGCAGCCCAAGTGTCCATGGATAGACAAATGAATAAAGGAGCTGTGGTACACATATACAATAGAAGATTATTTAGCCACATAAAGGGATGAGGTCTTGGCATTTGCAACAACATGGATAGACCTAAAAGGTATTATGCTAAGTGAAATAAGTCAGAGAAAGACAAATACTATATGATTTCACCTGCACATGGACTCTAAAAATCAAAACAAATAGACAAAAAGCCAAAAAACAGAATCAGACCTATAAATACAGAGAACAGACCAAGGGTTGCTGGTGGGAAAGAGGGTGTGAGGAGATGGGTAAAATGGACAAAGGAGAGTGGGAGATAAACAGTTATGGAATGAATAAGTCACAAGAATAAAAGATACAGCAGAGGGAATATAGTTAGTGGCATTGTGATAGTGTTGTGTAGGGACATGACAGCTACAATTATGCTGAGCATAGAATAGTGTATAAACTCATTGAATTGCTGTTATACCCCTAAAACTAATGTAACATTGTGTGTCAACTATACTCAGATATAAAAGTAATAATAATAATAATAAACATAATCTGGACTTCATGATACAAAAGGTATCAGAGAAGGGGTGTGTGTGAGTGTGTGTGTATGTGTCTGTGTGTGATGTTCAATGTTGAGTTTTGGGGAAGTGGTGTCTAAGACTATCACCAAATCATATACATGTACATTTCAGAAATAAAATGATTTCAAAAAATTTAGTGAGCTTGAAGACAGGTCAATTGAAATAATTTAGTTTAGAGAACAGAAAGAAAAAAGAAGAAAGAAAAATGAATATAGTCTAAGCGCATCAAATGAATTAACATATGCATAAGGAAAACCCCAGAGGAAGAAAACAGGGCAGGAGAAAGGAGCAGAAAGAATATTTGAGGAGCTAATGGCTGAAACTGCCCAATTTAAAGAAAACCATCAATCTATATATCCAATAAGCTAACAAAAACTCCAGGTGAGGTAAACCCAGAAAGATCCACTGCTAGACAGTTCATATTCAAGTTGCTGAAAGCCTAGGACAAAGAAAAAATCTTGAAAGAATCAAAAGACAAGGAATTTATCATACACAAACGTTTCTCAATAAGACCAAGTAACAAGCTGATTTCTCATCAGATATCAGGGAGGCCAGAAAGTGGTGCTATGACAAGATCAAAATGCTGAAAGAAGAAAGACTGTCAACCAAGAATTCTATATCTAGCAACACTATCCTTCAGAGATGAAGTAGAAATTAAGACAGTTACAGATAAAAACTGAGAGGATTTATTTGGTTGCTTCTCTTTCCCACAGAGATATTGAAGAAAGCCCTCCAGGTTGAAAAAAAAAAGTTGACACTAGACAATAGCTCAGATTTACACAAAGACATAATGGTAATGGTAATGGTAATGGTAACGTATACAGGTAAATATAAAACATGGTATAATTTTTTGTTTATTCACTTAAAACTCATCTTTTCTCCTATCTAATTTATAAGACAACTGCACAAATAATACTTGTAAATGTGTTTTGATGGGCACACAATGGGTATTTCCAGGACAATAGTAACAAAAAGAGGGGGAAGAAATGGAGCAACATAAGAGCAAAGATTTGTATACTACTGAAGCTATATTGAAAATAACACTAAAAATATATATTTTAAATATATATATATATATATGTAACACTAAAGAAGGCTGTAATGGACAAGACGTTAAAGATAGAAGACATATAGAAAACAAATAGCAAAATAGCAGATGTATATTCTACCTTATCAGTAATTTCATTCAATGTAAATGAATTGAACAATTCAATTAAGAAAAAGATACTGGCAAAATATATAATCCAATTATATGCTGTCTGCAAAAGACACACTTTCAAGATCCAAGTAGGTTGGTAGTAAAAAGATGTATCATGCAAACAGAAACAAAAAAACCCAAAAAACAAAAAAAAACCTGCAGTGGTTATACTAGTATTAGACAAAATAGACTTTAAAACCAAAGTTGTTACTATAAATACAGTCATTTTACAATGATAAAAGAGTCAATTCATCAAGAAGACATAGCGATTATAAACATATATGCACATAACAATAGCACCCTAAAATACTTGTAGCAAAAACTAACAGATTAAAGAAATCAACAATTCAACAATAGTAGATGAAAATTTCAAAAACCCACTATTGAAAATGGATGAAAAAATTAGCAGATATCAACAAAAAGTAAAAATTTTGAACATCACTATAAGTCAACTAGATCTTACAGACATTTATTCAGTATTCCACTCCACAAAAGAATATATATTCTTCTCAAGTGCACACAGAACATTCTCCAGGATATACCATATTTCAGGCCATATAACAAGTCTCACTAATTTTAAGTCTTTCTTACTAAAATGGGATGAATCAAAAATCAACAGCCAGGTAATCTTTTAAGTGATTTGCATGATTTATTTTAGTTAATTCTCAAAAATATTCAATGAAGTATGAAATGATTGGGTCCAAGAAGCATGATTGGGTATGATGATTATCCACTTATTACAGATGAAGAAACTATAGTAGCGAGGATTATATGACTTCTGTAAGATGGAAAAACTCAAGAAATAAAGGTGGCAGCTAAACTTGATGTCCTACTCATGTCTGAGGTCTCAGCCTAATTGCTGCCTCACCTAATTGCTCCCACCCAATCTATACAAGGTCCCTCCTGTAATTGACTCTCATAGCATCCTATTCTCTTTCTTTGTAGAAATTTTCACAATGTGAAATTATATATTTCTGGGTCTGATGATGGACACGTGGATAACATAACTAGCGTAAACAACCTGTTTGTTTGCCTGAGACTTTCCCAGGGTTAACACTGATAGTCCCAAGTACTGAGAATCCTCTCAGCCCTGGGGAAGCCAGGGTGATTGGTCACACTAAGGAATAAAAAAGCTGTAAGTGTTTTCTTGTTGATGTCACACAATAAGGCATTCCTTCCATAAGTGATCAGAGCTATCACCAAGACATGAGTGCCAGAGACAACCCTCTTTCCCCTGACAATCTTAAGTGACTAGTAAACCACAGAAGCATCTCTGTGTCTCTACCCACTACAAGGCACCCTTCTCAGTCACCATGGACACACAGAAACTAAACAGAGATGGGATTTCAGCCCAGGCTTTGGACAAAACCAAGAAATTCTTCAAGAAGGAACTACCATTCTGGGTACCATTATTATTTGTTTACTTGTTTATTCTCCTTCTTGGAAACTATTTACTCCATAAGAGCACAGGGCTCACATTTTCGTTCACCATTGAATAACCACCATGTAGCTAATGACTGGCACCTGGTGAGTAGTCTACACATATTTGAAATAGGGACCAGGTAACTTCTAAAGCCTTGCTCTTAATCACCATTTATTATCTGCTTTGATGTAATACTTTAATTCTCCTGCCTTAACAGTAACACAAGCTAATAGTGTAAACTACTCACAAGGAGTTCAGGCATGGTGTTATCATAATTAATTAGCAGAACAAGATTTTGGGGCAACTATTCCCATTTTCCAGAGATGGAAACTGAAGAAAAGAGAGATTATAAATAATCTGTCCAAGACTTCAAAGTTAATTCATATTTGTTCCACAAATGTGTATTATAATTTTCCAACTCCATCATGCTTGTGGCAAGAAATATTTCTTTATCCACACAGTGTAAAGAACAAAATATCAGGTGCTTCACAAATTCCTCATATAGAACACTTCTCCATGCTTCTAACATTGTTTATCATACCAATCTGGTAAACTGTACCTTTTTGTTTTTTACATCTGGCATAAAGGCAACCTCAGTGGGGCCCCCTCTCATTAATAAAGCTCAGGTTAACAAAGAGTTATATAAGGCTATAGTAGTGGTAATAAAAACCTGTGAATTCCATAGGCACCAGCAAATTTTGAGGCCATAGTCGTATAATTCGCCAAAGTTGTTTCCTCTTCTAATTTCTTCCTCTTCAGATTTCTAAGGATAGACATTGCCTTGACAAAGGAAACCACTTTCATTCATTTTTTAATTTCTAACTTATTTTATTGTATTGCCTATTACCAACATGGTTCTTAAAGGTCTCCTTTCTTCCTCTTCTTCTCCTTCTCTCTTTTCTTCTTCCTCTTTTCTTTTTTTGAAAAGAATCCTCAGGTGTACATGCATGATATTTAAACTAAACTCCCTAAAACTGAACATGATTTATCTTCAAACAAAAGTAAGGAGGGAGGTGAGTTGAAATCTTCAAATATATATAGATTTATAGCTAGCTTCTACTAAATTCCTGCCCTTGTCAACTCGTTTAGAACACAATTTTCCAAATGCCACTGCTTTCTGGGATTCACGGGAGGATAAGAGAGCCCTTTCATTTCATTAGATTTGTGTCAGCTCCATTCTGAGTTTCTAGCAATGGGGACTCTTGGAAAAATATACTGAGCTCCCCTTCGGGGGCTGGGCTCCTACAAGTCTGGCACCACACAGCACTGAAAGTAAATAAGATGGCTCACTTTGTGCTCCAGGCATGAGGGATCGTGAGAGACAGGACAAGAAATCCAGTTGATGTGCCCAGATCCTACCTCCAATTGCAAGCTGCTATTTTCCCAACAGTCAGAGCTGCAGCCTTGGCCAAACTGCACACTTGGAGCCAAATCCTCCCTGAGCTCCACGTAGGCAATTTCATCCAAAGTCAGTAGGTGCGGAGTGAGTCTCTAAAAGTGACATTTGGCAACAGTGGCATTTGGTTCTCTTATCGGCCACATACTTACTATGCAGCAAGTGCCTTTCCACCAATTTCTGCACAAACGTGAGCTTGTTTGCTATTATCTGATGGCAGTGCTTGAGGTACAATTTCCTCACTTTTTAAAGCTTTTTGTATTTTGCCAGTCAGGAGCACATTTTGCAAGTCCCTGGCAAACACAAGTGTACTTTCTCCTTGGCTTAAACACTTGTGGAAGCCAGATGAAAGAAACAGCTCCCCGGGAAAGCTCAGGATCTCATCAGCTTGTCGCTGAAGTAGTCCTATGCTTCTCTGGTCAGGGTTTGAAGGGATTGTGTGTCCTTAATTGAAGAAGTCAAAGTGCAGAAGAGGGTAAATGAAGAAAATAGCTGAAGGTTCATCTCATGGAGAAGTGTTTTCTGATTCTTCTCCCCGCTCACCTTCCTCAGGCTCAGTTGGGGGTTTCCACTTCCTGTGTGCATCTCACAGCCTGTTGTGTGGGGGTGGAACTTACTAGGTACCTAGGTCTCCCATTGTCCAACATGGGCTCCCTGAGACAGGGCCAACATAGTGGGCATCTCCATATTGTCGGCATGTAGCAAGGGGTCTGGCAGTCAGGTCAAGAAAAATGTATTCTCTCCCTACCCTGTGTTAGGATAGGAGGGGGTTGCATACGTCTACCCCTTGAGGAACTTAGGGTCTAATCAGGACATGGATGCTTAAGCATAACATTTCATGCACACTGTGAGTCGAGGTTATGTAGAGTATGACCAGGGTGTCAAGGAGAATACAACAGATGTGTGTATAATCCTAGTGGTATAGTCAAGAATGCCGGAAGAGGACTGTGCCAGAGCTGAATCCTGAAATAAGTAGGAATTACATCAAGAATGAGCAGAGAGGACAGAGAGTTCCAGGCATGCACAATAGCATGATCAAAGGCAAGAGGGCAGGGAACAGCATGTGGTCTGCCCTGCAAATCTCAAGGGCTTGGCTGGGAAGAGTGGGCCATTAAAACTGGAGACAGGGGCAATGTCCAACTAACTAAGGATTTTCTTTTAATCTTATAAATTTTCAGAAAGATAGATACTGAATAATTTCAACACTGAGAAAACAGGCTCATATCTGTGTTTTAAAACAGTTTGAATTGGGAATTTAATAAAGAATATGGATTTTATTTGTGCAAGACAGAAAACAAGGAGCCCAACTGGGAAACAATTTTAATCATCTTCGTGAAAAGCCAGGGGAGTCTGTATTAGGGCATTTTTATTAGGCTGGGAGTAAAGCTATTCAAGAAACATTGACAAGGAAGAATGAGAAGGATATTGTGAGTGGCCTGAGATACTCACTAGGCCTTGGGAAATGTAAGCTTGAAGCCCAGAGAAGAGTAAGAGATTAAGATTACGTTATGTGGAGTGCCTGAGTGGCTCAGTGGGTTAAGCTTCTGCCTTTGGCTCAAGTCATGATCCCAGGTCCTGGGATCGAGCCCTGCATCTGGCTCTCTGCTTAGCGGGGATCCTGCTTCCCTCTCTCTCTCTCTGCCTGCCTCTCTGTCTACTTGCGATCTCTCTCTCTCTCTCTCTGTCAAATAAATAAATAAAATCTTAAAAAAAAATTATATTATGTGCCTCCAAATGTATAGGAGTCAAAATAATCCTTGAGAGTAGATGAGATTCCCCATGAAGAACTTGTTAATAGGGAAAAACAGTAGGTGGGAATCCTTGGGGAAAAATACCACTTGAAGGGAGCAGGGGAGCAGGTGCCTCTGAAGGTGATGAGACCTTTCAGAGACCTACATGTCAGAGAAGGATAGGGTGATGTCCTAGAGGCTCAGCAGTAAATATTCTCAAAGAAAATGCAGAAGACTGTCAATACCACATTGTGGTAAAGTCAACGTAAAGTAATGGTGAATAAATTTGGTAACAAAATAGTCTCTGAAGACCTTTTCTGTGGTAAAGACACTCCTATATAATTGCTTACTTAATACATGAATGAATGAATGAATGAATGAGACCAAATCTCTAGATTTCTTAGAGACTCTGTTACCCTAGGATATAAAGAATGAGGCTTAATTCATTAGGTGAAGGTTGCGTTTTGGAGGAGTCCAATCTCTAGCCTTATAAACCCTTACTTAGTATTGGTGACACAGAACAAGTCATTTTGTCCTTTTCTTATTGACTTTTCCTCTCCATAGGCCTTGCCACCCCGCACATTAGCGATGACAGATGAGGCAAGCGCTAAGGTGGAAATACAGAATCTGGGCACACGCTCCCTTCATCACTTGTACAAACAGGACCCACTGCCACATTCTCATGTATACTTAGGGTCACAGGTCTGTGTTTGGGAACGTTGAGAACGCGATCCCACAAGGTCCAAGTTTCAACACTAGCTCATCCATCGCCCAGGTCAGTGTCTAGAACTAAGCCCACTAAGACATCTCTGGGCTCCCAGGTTCTCCTCCTTGAATTGAAGTGACAGATTAATGGACTTCTACGTTTTCTTCCATTTTAAAGATTTTCTAGATACTCTCTCTCTCTCTCTCTCAAATGCCTTTGAAGCATACTATATTCACTCCTAAGTGCTCGGCAGAGATTTCAGTCACTAATTCAGTCCCTTGAGACGGAAAGTTTTATATTTCAGCAAACGGCACTGTGTGCTGTTTGTTCCTGAACCAAGCTGAGATTTATTTTGCTTGCTGTGGTTGCTCTGCGTTTCTGCTTTCCCTGGTGTGTCTGCACATATGCCTTCACTTTATATGCCTGCCTTTCTCTCCAGAAGTCTGGGAAACACTGGTTGCTGCCCGTGCACACACACATGCTGACTGATCCGAGGAATGGTACCGAAATCCGCTCCTCCATGTTTCACTCACTGTGGGGAAGGAGTACACTGCCAAGCCTGCAGCTTCCACTGTTAGAAGAGTGTCAGGAAAGTGAGATGAAAGAAGAAAAGAATTAGAAGAGGTTCTGATTACAAGTGTGGCTTGCAGCACAGTGAGCGTAGAAACACAAACAAATGACCTGGCTGATTTCACTGTAAATATGCCCATCTCATGATCGCGCATTCCCAGATTTTTATATCTACTAACGTCTTGCCTGATGTATTCAGATGACACACCATATGGATGGAGGCAATGTTTTCCTTAATCCTTAGTGCAATGTACAGGCTGAACTATCAAAGTTCCATCGCCAACACTAACAATAAAAAGAAATGGTACTGCTGCTGAAAATCACAGTGATTTGCTTTTGGTATGGAAGCTGCTAAGGGCAGGGATCCTGTTTCTGTTATATACGGTTCTCCAAGCTCACCAGGCAGTGACTAGATAACAAAACCAGGAAGCCCATCTTCTTCCACTTACATACGTCTAAGTCCTTAATGGTCGCCTAAAGTCTCTGTTTTCAAGGGTTGGGGCTTTGCAACTGCTTTGCGAAGGTCTTTAAAAAGACTGAATTGCAGAAAGCAAGAAACATTTTGATGTTCAGATAGCGAGTTATATTAGCTGGTATTCTGGGGCTCCCCCCAAGTATCAGTCTACTGTTTGGTATTCTTGAATTAGAAAAGCTCTCCATTATGTTCAAATGAGAGAACAGCCAATTCACTCCTATCACCTAGTCAGAGCTCTAACTTGTGTGTTATTTCCAGATCGGTCTCCATTGGTCTGGTCAAATGGCAATCCTTCCCACACTCTTTGGCAACCAGACTTCCTTGGTTTTCTTTCAAGGAGATGTTCATGAGCCCTAGAGCACTGATTCTGACTTCGCATCATGCAAGAAATGTTTAAGAAATATATGACATCTTTACTAAGTGAATTGAAATTAATTGGCTTTTTGAGGAATTTGCAATATTATCTGGAGATGTCTGGAGAAAACCTTTAGTGAATATTTTAAAAATATGATACATAACCAAAGTATACTGCAGTTAATTGTATTTTAAAAATTTTGTAACATGTCTGGGATATCAGTAGATAAGATGCTACTATGGACTGGGGCTGAAAACCAGTCCCTAATGGTAACAGAATCTTCCAACAGAATGACTTGGCAGTATGGGTTGGTGCAGAGAAGAAAAATAGAACAAATGGCTATTTCTTTTTCCACACAAACAATATTGTTTACTCTTAGAACATTCTTGTTTACCTCATTAAATTTACAGCTCTTGGACAATGTCAGTGTCTTATGTTATCAGCCTTTTGAGAATGAAATTTACAGTATTCCTTGCTGTTATTGCATGACAAAAACATTTATTATTGCTGTGCCCTTTGATCTAAACAGGGCCAAGGGCTGCTAAACTTTTATTTTTAGAAACAGAGAAGAATGGATAGATGTGCCCAGGCACAAAGGAGAGAAAAGGCCCATAATCTACATCAGAATAAAAATACTCTGAAGAGAAGTTTGGGAAAAGATGTGCTGTTTTGTATGTGTTTTACCTTGCCCTTGAAAACCAGAGGGGCCTACCTGAAATATCACCTCCACCTCCCAGCTCATTTGATTACAACCTAGTTCTATAGACCTTAATTTCCTGGTAGGAAATTAGCAACAATCTCTATCCCGTATGCATTTGTACTCTACAATTTAGAATGTTTCTGCCTTGATTTTACATTTAAGAGTACTGAAAACCATTGATTTCTAATTATGGTGAGTTGCATTTCCAAAAAAAATGTAAAACTCAATAAAGTAAATTTCATTCATTCCATCAGGCCTGATTCCATCAGGCACTTTTTTCAGAAAAAGCCCATTTGGGGAGAACTTCTCATTTCTGGAAGTGTGGAAGGCTAAAGTTTTTGTTTCCCTTTGAAAGCTCCCAAAATGACTAAATAAAATCTTTTCTAATGCATAGATTTTTAAAGCCATCTTGGAACTCATGAGAAAAAAAGGAATCCCAGATAAACTGAATCCCCAAAATGAAATAAAAGCCAGCCCCAGAAAGGTAAGCCAGCATCAAAGCCTCAGCTGTCCTGAGGGTATTGGCCAAATTGTGTGACCTTGACTCTCTATTTAGATGGATTGTTAGGGCATAGGAGGTAGTAAGAGATAAGAGCCAGGGTCTGCTTAGAGTGAGGAACTTAATAGAGCTCTACACAGAGCTAAAATTCCAAAGTGGAAGAGTAAATAATAAATAATTCTAACCATCAGAAAGGGAGAGTAAGGGAACTTGCCTACCATAAACTTGATACTAAGTATGAGGAAAAATAAATTTCCCTGAGAATTCATAATCACAAATCAATCCTTATAGACAATCTGGGATTTCTTGCTCACATTTATGCTTTCTGTATGTATTGAAAAACCACAAGCATAGAAAATATTTAAATGTACAGTCAGAGAGGTATTAATCTGGGACATCCTTTAGAGAACTCAAAATCAGTGTGGAGCTCTACTAGTTCTCACAGATAATTCAAAGAAAAACAAGGGAATCACAATAAAAAGGATCACAACACATAAATGAAACAGCACACTAAGAATGAGAGATGACAGAATAATCTACAAAGGTCTCAAATACTGAATACATAATATTTTCGATATAAAAAGTTTTAACGTGCTCCAAGAAATAAAAGATTCAAAAACATGAAAAAATAAGATCCTTATAAAACCAATTCACTTCTAAAAGTATACATTGGATTTATTAATTTTTAAAATAAAACTTAAAATGCAGTAGGATAAATTAGTAGATTCAATACAGCTGAAGAGAGTATTAATGATCTTGGAGATAAATCTGAAGTAATCAATTCAGAGAGAAAAATATTAAAAATAGAAAAAAGATGAAAAGAGATAGGATACGCTGGGAAATTCTGAAGTATATTTACATGGAGTTTCATATTTTCACTTATTCATAATGGATAAAATTAGAAGGAAATGTTGGGAAAAGATAAGTAATGTTTTCAACAATTTTGAAAGATACTAAACTCATATCCAGAAAACGTAATGATTTCCAAGCATACTAAATAAAAAGAAAACTACACCTAGACATATTGAAAGTAAAAATATATATCAATAAAGAACAGATATTTGAAAGAATCAGAGAGAAAAAAGGGATATCATTTATAAAGGAACATTTATACTGATGACTGACTTCTTGGCACAGCAATGGGTATCAGAAAACAGAGTACAATACACTGGGACAAAGCAATCATCACCCTAGCATTGCATACCCAATATAACTAATTTTGCAAAAACAAGGGCAAAATAAGGGCATTTTCAGAGAAGTAAAACTTGCAAGGTTTCATCATACACAGACTATCCTTAACCAACACTCTAAAGGATATGCCTCAGAAAGAAAGAAATCTAGTCAGACCTAAAATGCAAGATGGGATTCTGAGCAATGTTATCAGTAAATATATGGTAAATACAAATACTGATGGATAAAACAGTTTAATTTGTAAAGGTTAAAAAACTACAGAACATAAAGAATGAACAATAATAACATATAAGTTGGGAGAGTAGTGATAAAGCTAAAACATTATAAGGCTATTGTATCATATGGGATGAGAGTAAAGTTATGATTAATTTTAAGCTGTGCTAATTTATGGATGCTAAATTACCTGTAGTAACCACTAAAAGGAGGCATTTTAAGACTTTTAAAATGAGTACAGAGATAAAATTCAAAAGAAAGCAAAAAATTAGAAAAAAGTGAATAACAAAGCAAAACATAAATCAAAAAAGAAGAAAAAAAGGTAAAATAAAATTCCAATGAAAAAATCTATCCAGAATTGTTAAAAAGATTATTCAAGTTTATACACACACACACACACACACACACGCAGACAGACACACAAACATACATACACATACACCCATTCTGAACAAATAAGGATGCAAAGGGATCAGTTAATTCAAATACAAACTCAAAATATCACAAAAAGAATAGACTTTAAGGGGAAAAAATTGTGAGCAGAGAAAAATAAGGTCTCCTCAAAATGATAAAACATTTAATAAATTGATAGAGCAAGCAAACAAAAAGGCCAGCATGGTGATGAAGATCTGGACAGCATACTTGATTTAAATGGACATATATAATACAGAACACTGAACCAAACTACTTCAGAATTTATCTTCTGTTTAAGAACATGTGAACTACATCTGAAAACTGTCTACATGAAAGGCCACCGAGTACACCTCAATATTTTTCAAAAGACTGATATCAGGTAGATTGTATTCTTCAAATAGAACATAATTAGGTTAAAAGTCAAAAACAAAAGTTATGTAAGAAGGGGACAATATATTTAGAAATTTTTAAAAAGCATATGTTTCTGAAAAAACACATGAATCAGAGAAAAATTCATGATGGGAACTATTTTAATGAACTACTGAATGATAATTATAATAAATGCATATTAATATTTGTGCTGTTCAGCTAGTAAGTTCAGCTAATAAGTTCTGAGGGAAATCTATACGTTTGTATGAATGTATAAAGAAGGATAAAATCTTAAAATAAATGAGTTAAGTACCAAACTTAAACAGAAAAAGAATGACAGTATAAATCGAAATAAAGCCATGATGTAAGAATTAACAAAGAGCAATCCATAAAGAATGAGAAAACATACATACAATAGAAAGGATCAAAATGCTAAGTCAATTCTTTGAAAATATCAACTGAATAGGAAAACTGCTGGTAATGTTAATTTTAAAAAGGAGAAAGAATACAAATGAAAAATAATTGGAATGAGAAAGGAGGTATAGTTTCAGATGTAGAAGAGATTTAAATTATAATGAAAGTTATTATAAAAAAATTTATGCCAAGAAATTTGAAATCACAGATGAAATGGGTAAGCTTTACAGAAGATACAACTTACCAAAATTGGCTCAAGAAGAATTAGAAAGCCTAAATAGTCATATAATCCCTAATGCAATTAAATCCATTGCTTAAAATCTTTTCACAAAGAAAATGCCAAGCCCAAATTACTTTATGGAGAAGACTATTACACACTCAATCAATAAAAAAAATACATGAAACAAACAAACTCAGAGAATATAAAAAACAAACACTCTTTAACTTGTTTTATGTAGCTAATATAGCCTTAAGAAGCAAAGAAACAAACAAACAGAAAGAGTATGGGAGAATAATAGGCCAGACAAATCTTGGACATAGTTCCAAAAATCCATAAATAAAATATTAGCAAACAAAATCTAGCATTGTATTAAAAATATACTCACTGTAGCCACTTGTCTTCTTCTCATAAGTGCAAAATTGTTAGAAAATTGATTATTCTAACTCAACACATTAAAAAATTAAAGAAGAAAAGTATAGGACTTTCTACACAACAGATGCATAAAACCATTAGTTAAAATTTAACATACATTCATGATTAAATTATATGACATGAGAGAGGGTCTTGCTATTGCAAACAATAATCATGTGGCAATATATATATTTATTAAATCAATATGTTACAGACCTTAAACTTATACAATATTATGTACCAATTATAACGCAACTTAAAAAAATTGGTTGAGAAATCTCTGCCAGTAAGAAATACAAATAAATTAAAATACAAGAATCAGAATGTAAAGATAAAATTGTCCCCATTTCCAAAATATATGAGTGCATCCATAGAACACAAAAAGAATATACAGATAACATATTATAATTAATAAGAGAATTTTAGCAAACTGTTGGATATATGATAACTACTCAAAATTATATTTCCAACACTGCAGCAATAATAAGAAGTGTAAGTTTTAAAATATGCCATTTAAAATAATGCCAAATCATATTAAGTACCAAGAAATAAACTTAACCAATGATATACAGTACTTTAAAAAATTATTCATTTTGAAAAAATATTAAAACCTACAAAAAACAAAAAAAATTGATAGGAATACCAAATTCATTAATACAAAGACCAAATATTACGAGAAAGAGGTCTTCCAAATTTTTCTATACACAATAAATTTTAAAATTTATATGGAATATCAAATAATCAAGAGTAGCCAAAATACACTTGAAGAAGAAAATAAGGTGAGAAGAATTGCCTAACATGTACTAGTACTTATTGTATAATAAGACAATAAGATGCTGATTCAAGTACATATAAATAAGTCATAGAAGTATCACTGGGAGCTTTCAAATTGACCCAAGCATGTATGAAATCTAATAATTGACAGAGTTGGTTGAAAAGCTATAGAGAAATAAATGATGCTGGAGAATTAGTTTTCTATGTTAAGTAAATGAAGTTGGATTCTCTGGGTTGGGGAAAAGTGATGGGCATTAAGAAGGGCATGTGATATGACTGATGAGCACTGGGTATTATACACAGCTAATGAAACATTGAATATTGTACCAAAAACTTAAAAAAAAAAGTTGGATTCCCTATCTCATATCATTGACAAAAAATCAAATCAAGGCATATTAACAGACAATATGGGAGAATACCTTTGTAAAGTTGTTACAGAGTAATATTTTCATCTCAAAAATAGGAAAATACTGAAAAATTGGACTATTCTAAAATTAAGAACCTCACATTATAAAAATAATCACTGAAAGAACAATGGGGATAACAAGTTGGGATAAGTTATTTGCAACCCAGTGGGACCCTATATACAGTTTAAATTCCAATCATTTGAAAAATGGTCAGTTAAATAAATACATGACCTCACTTATACACACGCACATACATATACACACATGCACACACAGATATACTGGGGTCTGGGGTAATAAAAGTTTCCCTGAGAATTTATACTCACAAGTATGCTCTCACATAGATTTGGAGTCTGAATCTTTACTACAACATGATTAGGCACCTACTGATATTTAAGATAGAATATTCTCTGCCTGATATTTAACATAGAATATTCTCTGCTAGTATATTTCTGAGATTCTGGACTTCATCTCCAGCACCACTCTAATGCTAAACCCAGCGTGCAAAGGATTCCAACGAATAAAGCCCTAAAAGATAGAAGTTTTCAATCCCAAATTACAAAGATAAAACAACAACAACAACAACAAAGAACACAGGAAAAAAATCCATCAAGTAAAAGTCAAGAGATAAATAAGAAAGATAAGTAGATTTCAGATAATAGAACTATGAGATACAGAATAAAAATTAAGTGTATTCAAAATGATTACAGACATAAAAGGGGAAGTTGAAAATATCTAAAAGGAATAAGCACTATCACAAAGCCAGGCAGACTTGAAAAATAACAACTTGGAATTTCTAGAAATACTTGAAATTTAAAACCCAAGACAGATTAACAGTAAAATATGACCTAGCTGAAGACAAAATTCATAAACTAAAATACAGAAAGGATAAAATTATTAAGAAAGTAGGACTGAGAAAAAAATATAAAATATGAAAGAGTTGTAAACATATTAATATAAAGACCAATATCATTATGAATTCCAAAAGAAGCTATAAGATGAGGGCCAAGCAGAAAATATGGAAAGCCATGGGAAAGAAATAAGACATTTAGTGATTTTCAAAGGTGCTTGATCAAACCTTACCTGAAGCCCTTTCTATTCCTCAACCTTTCTGTTGTTAGTCCATATATTTTCTTAACTATTTAACCCTATAAGTGCTGAGTATTTTTTTTCATTACAGGATAAATTTTTCTACCTGACATAGGGAGTAAGAAAATAAAAATTAGTTAAATTGAGAAACCAAAAAAAAAAAAAAAAAATTGTACCCCTACGTGCAACATCTGAAAAAATAGATACAGCTGAAAGTTAACAAGAAACCATACTTCTCCCAAGTACATACTACAGATATAGAGAGTGTCTCAACAAACACCTTTGGGTGACTACTGCTTTTTACTCCCTGAGAGACTTTGATCTCTAAAATCATTAACTATCAAAAACGTTTTTTGAACAGTGCATCAGTGAAATTGAAACATCCCTCTCTTACCTAAAGGATCTAAGCCACTTTGACCAGAGGTAGCCTCAATTTCCAGTCCTGGTGCAAGCTTCCTATAGGGGGTTTCTAGATACTACACTATATGTCTGTCTTAACTTTGCAGTTTCCAAGGAAACAAGACTTTAGATCCCCTTCACAGTCCAAACTTGATGTTAAACCCTTTGCACACAGCCCTGCTCTGCTCTGAGCCTATCCAAACACTGCTTTATTTAAATTTAACCTAAACTCCATTATCCCTCAAAATCCCGTAAGAACCCTTATGCTTTCCCCTTTGTTTGGTGAGATGCCCCACAGTTGCCCTGGTGAGGGTCTCTCTCACCACAATGGCACAATAAACCTGACTTTGCTGAATAAAAGCTCATGTCTGGTGACCTTCGGCCAAGTTGGCTAGGCCAGGAGGCAAGGGAAAGCAAACCAAATAAACCAAAATATAAAATTATATTTTTAGCATTTACCTGAGGAGAGTCAGATAGAGAAGAATACAAAAGGGACAAATGATACAATCATTTGTCTGATCTGTAACTAAATAGAAAGTGTTTTCACTGATGAGAGCTTCCTGGAGAAGGTTAGTTTTGGAGAAAGAGAAGTTCCCATTCGCTCCATTAAGAACATGAAATTAGCAACAGAGGTCTTTAAGTGGACCCCCTAATTACATGGACGCTTCCAGGGATGGAGAGTTTCTTGTTCAATGCAGGTGGCCCAGGGGACGCCCAGAAAAATGAGTGTACCCTAAAACGAGTGCAAAATCACACTCTGGGATCCAACTGCCTCCCAGGGCCAGTGCTGAGATTCTGGGCTGTATTTTCAGCAAAGAGCTGGCAGTCATAAATGTCAAGCCCTAATCAACATAATCCCTTTAGTTCTTTCAGCTTAGTTCACAACGAGTAAAGGTGGCATCAAGAAGATTTCTTATTTTGGAAAAAAAAAAAAGTGCTGAACTCAGATTGGCATAGTATTAGTAGTATTAATGTTATCTATGGCATTTATCACCAGCAGGTTCGAGATTATTTAAGTGTTGGGGGGAATTAGATTTCTTTGTAATGAAGACAAAGTACAGCATTTCCGTGCCTTCTCTGATGGCTAAGAATGGTTATTTTTTGGTGGGAGAAGAACTAATAAGAAATATCTGATGTCATGCTGCAGTAAAAATAAAAAAGGGAAGCACCCTGAAGATGTAGCTCTCTGATATCCTTAGTGTCAAGAAACCCCTGCTGCTCCTTTTGCCTTCTTCCGGTCCTATGGCTTTGACCTTGAACAATGAAAGTCATACCCACAAGGCCTAGGTAGGCTACTCAGAGTGTCTTGAACGCTGGGTACTTATGTAAACAAACGGTAGAGAAAACTACACATAAACCAATAACAGTTGTATTTTTTTTTAAAGATTTTATTTATTTATTTGACAGACAGAAATCACAAGTAGGCAGAGAGGCAGGCAGAGAGAGACAGAGAAGCAGGCTCCCTGCTGAGCAGAGAGCCTGATGTGGAACTTGATCCCAGGACCCCAGGATCATGACCTGAGCCGAAGGCAGAGGCTTTAACCCAATGAGCCACCCAGGTGCCCGAACAGTTGCATTTTTAATAGCTTGAAAACTGTTCTAGTCCTAACTAGTTCACCTTTAAATTACTATAGCTTCCTGGGCTCTACCAGACCATGTGCAGGCTCTTCTAAGCATTTTTTAAAATGCCAATATGTTGATTTTCTTGACTAAACCATACTGAATAAAAAGCATCAAAGTGTCAGGGGCGGGGAGAGAAGGGCTGATTCTAAATTGAACATGAGAGATTGTTTGAGGACAACACTTTCTTCT
Source organism: Mustela erminea (assembly GCF_009829155.1). Classification (NCBI taxonomy): domain Eukaryota; kingdom Metazoa; phylum Chordata; class Mammalia; order Carnivora; family Mustelidae; genus Mustela; species Mustela erminea. The sequence continues at coordinate 13,910,212 of NC_045628.1, forward strand.
ATAGCAACAGTTTGGGGTGCTTTAATATATAACTCAGATAGGTCATGCATGGGTACCCCCATCCCCAGTGGATAGCTTCATCACCAAACTCCATCCACTTGGCAAAGATGCAAGGCACATCTCACCTGCCAATCTCTACAGGTGTTAGTCTTGCACGAAGAACATGACAACCAGCTTCTCAGAAAAGAAAAGGATCTGCCAATTCACCTCCCTTGTATATTTCACAGACAGGAAATTTTAAAAGGTTTCAAGTCCCCAAGTTTGGTTGTTTACATCGATCCTGCCACTGATATGTTGCCAGGGCCTGCCACCTGTCAACTTTGCCCAACCTACCCAAAAAGGAAGCTGTATGAGTGCATGTGCCATTACTGTAGAATATGGGATATTAAAATAAAAAATATTCCAGCTCTTTGATTTCCTCTGATTTTGTGGGTAATACAATAACCAGAATGAGATAGCTGAAACCAATAAAATCTGATTTATAGCATTAAAGGCAATCTTTATAGCACTTATTTATGGTACATTACATCTAAAATCCAATTTCACAGGCTGCTGTTTGAAACTTTCTGTTCAATCATAAATACACTACATACACTGTACCTCAGTGCCACAGAGTTAGATTACATAAATGTCTGTATCCCCAGAAGGTATTAAAATTCGGTTACTATGGTGGTGAGTGAGCTTGACAGTAATTTTCCTAACCAACTCTTCAACCAAAAAGATTCAGTCAGCATTTGATAAATACTGAAAATGCTAGCAGTATTATCATTAAACCACACACACACACACACACGCGCGCGCGCACACACACACACACACACACACAATCAATGCTCAGATAACTCTACATTCTGGAATGAAATTAATCAAAAAGAAATATAGAGAAATGGGATAATTGATGATGCTGAAGGATACCTGCATTAATGTCATTGGGCTACGTTTTCAAGCCAATGAGCAAAAACAATTTTTGCACGACACCATCAGTATTACAAGGAGATACATGGCTAAGTCTATACATGCTACTTTGAAAATATAACCTACATGTCTACATTCATACACTTCAATGGAGAAGCCTATATTCTCTTCAATTACTATAATCATTGTCAAAGAGAGGGCAAAGAATACAATCTGACTTTCAAAGAACTGTCATTTGAATCTTAAGCAATTTCACATTAGTTTAAAGAGGTTTTGGTCTTTAAAAAAAAAAAAAAAAACTCAACTCCATAAGCTTTGCTTGCCGTGTATTAGATAAATGCAAATGGAGTGGCTGGAATCTTCGCCTGACCTGGCAAGCAAGCAGAGTCTTGCTTTTTGAGAGCTGACACCCCTCGGCACTTAAGGTTTGTTTCCTAAACATATTCCCAACTCATTGGCATCCAGGAACATGTACTATATACCCATCCTCTGGCTTATGTTCTATGCTGGGAAATCATTCCAGGATGTAATTCAGGCCTCAAACGTAGATGACGGCAAATGGCAGAATAGGGAGTAGATTCTGTACTCAAAGAACCGACACTTGCTGAGCCTCTGGACCATGCCAAGCACTGTATTATGCCAGGAGTGCATAGTGGGATTCTCTGGGCTCTGAAGCCAGGCCAATTTGACAGTCCTCCTTAAGAAAAGAATGCAAGGGGCCCCTGGGTGGCTCAGTGGGTTAAGCCTCTGCCTTCGGCTCAGGTCATGATCTCAGGGTCCTGGGATCCAGCCCCGCATGGGGCTCTCTGCTCAGTGGGGAGCCTGCTTCCCCTTTTCTCTCTGCCTGCTGCTCTGCCTACCTGTGATCTCTCTCTCTCCGTCAAATAAATAAATAAAATCTTTAATGGGGCGCCTGGGTGGCTCAGTGGGTTAAGCCACTGCCTTCGGATCAGGTCATGATCCCAGGGTCCTGGGATTGAGTCCCGCATCGGGCTCTCTGCTCAGCAGGGAGCCTGCTTCCTCCTCTCTCTCTCTGCCTGCCTCTCTGCCTACTTGTGATCTCTCTCTGTCAAATAAATAAATAAATAAATTCTTAAAAAAAAAAAAAAAGAAAGAAAAGAATGCAAGCTTCAAAACAAAAATAGAAATTTCAGTTCAGAACTTAATATTATCTAGAAGGGACTCAAACAAGTAAAGGCCCACATTTAAGCCTCATTTGCAATGTGGTAAAAGCATTTCTGGGGGGCGCCTGGGTGGCTCAGTGGGTTAAGCCGCTGCCTTTGGCTCAGGTCATGATGTCAGGGTCCTGGGATCGAGTCCCACATCAGGCTCTCTGCTCAGCAGGGAGCCTGCTTCCTTCTCTCTCTGCCTGTCTCTCTGCCTACTTGTGATCTCTCTCTGTCAAATAAATAAATAAATAAAATCTTAAAAAAAAAAAAAAAAGCATTTCTGGGTCTTGCTTTTTACATATCATTCTAACCCTCACGACAGCCCAGCAAGGTGGGCATTATTCTTCAGATGACAAGCCTGATGCTTACCTGGGTTACCCTGGGTGAAGAGGCAGGAATCCTTTTCTTGGGATGCAAGCTCAAGTTTGTCTACATTGCAACCCATGTATACTGTTGAATTTCAGGTTATACTAAAGAAGGTTTGGGTTGTATTGCCTGGACCTCCTCGAGATGGGATCGGACTCTTCATAGATTCAGGCCCTAGAGAATTCTCCACAACAAGGGAAGATTTGAGCCTGAATTAGAGTCACCTGGAGGGCTTGTGAAGCCACAGATGGGTGACCACCACCTCCAGGAATTCTCCAGAAGGAAGTTGGGGCGGGGTCTGGGACCCTGACGGCTGATGTTGATGCTACTGGTCCTGGACAATTCTTTTAGCTATAGACCTAGAGAAGCTGAGTTAATTCTAGCGTTCTGTGCATCTGCTGTCTTCCTCTGGTAAAAACTACAACTACTACCATTCACATTTACTTTTACCAGCTCAGCTAAATGGAGCTAAACCCAACCCTTCATGAAAGCTTTAGACTGGATTATCAGTGGCTGAAATCCAAAAGACGCTGAAAAGGAAAAACATTAGTGAAAGATTAAGTTGGAAGTACAGACTGATGCCTAAAACACAATTCAACCATGATAAACTCCGTGTATTTAAATTAGCTTCACTATAGCACAGTTTAAAATTGTTCATTGTAGTTAACATAAACTCACATGAATAACCCAATTTTTCTTCAAACTAATAGAAAAATAAAATCAATAATATGATAAGAAGTCAAGGAAAGACAATCAACATGTAGGGGTGGGAAAAGAAAAAACTAAGAGACTAAGGGCATGAAATGTCATTTGAAATTGAGTTAGTAGAATTTAATCAAGGTATTTAAATGCATTCTACAAGAGTACAACTTACATTCTGTATTTAATCCTGATTCAATATAATAATGATGGACTTTTATTACAAGACAGCTATTCAGTGATACTTATGAAATGATTGTAGACAAATTATTTCTATGACATAATACAAAAGTCACATCCATAAATTATTTTAAGATGCCAGCACTAACTATATTAGGATTTGAAAGACTCTGGTTCACTCTGAACTCTTATGTCTCTTGAACATGTTTACTGAAAGAAAAGAAATGACCCTTTGGTCACTAGCATCTCATGAATTATTCTGTAGTAAGCATCCTGTGTATTTTGCCCTTTAGTTGAAAGCCTGTGAGGCGCTTTGTTTACTCAACAAAGAATTACTGGCACCTAGTAGGTGCCAAAGATACACAAATTAATAAGATACTCATCTAGGCTTCAAAGAATTAGTCAACTACATTATTCTCTTTCTCTACTTTACTTGAACAAAGAAAGTAGAATTATTCATACAACTATCAGTAAATCATGTCAGAAGTAGAAATAAGTTGAGTTTTAGGTTCATGGAGTTTTTCCTCCGCTAATTCCATGGAAGTTATAAAAATGGATGTTCAGATATCCATACTTTTCTCATATAGTGATCTTTGTACTGAAAAACAGACCAATATCTTAAAAAAAAAAAAAAGATATTGTGACTATAACTCTATGACTGTGACTTTCTACTTTGAAGACCAGAGGTTCATAGGGTTAGGGTTTGCATGTATTGACATCTGTGTAGGAATTGTTTAAATAGAAAAGTGCTGAGAATGAAAAGACATTTAGAGTTTTTCCAAATGAAAATACAGATTTTAGAAAAAGAACCATAGATTTTCTTAGGACTAGTCATAAATTTAGCCTTTGATCTAATAAGATATGCAAGGAGGTTCTACATTTTCCTAGAAAGTGTACCAAGAGTGACAATATATCTTAGCTCTGACCTCCAGTCAATTACCTAGTTTATGGACCAAAATACAAGAAAGCAACGAATTGCTAACAATTATCATGGGCTACAGGCACCTTCATTTACAAGAGATCCTGTAAGAAAATAAATATATGCTTATGACATCAGCAATTGAGACCATTCTTGCTTACTAAAAATGGCTTTGATACCATTTCTATAAATTTATTTTCACTACACTTTTCAGAGGCAGATGATTTAAAAAATACCGTTTAACCAAAAATGCCCCACCAAACAAACAAAAAAACCAACAAATGAAAACAACCCCCAAAACACAAACATTTCCTCACCAGTATTAACAGTGTTTCCATCAATCTGCAATATCTGGAAGTAATTCTTTTGATCCTGTCATAAAGTTGTTAGCAGAAAACTTTTATTTAATATAATTTAGGGAAATCATAAATTTCTAATAGAAGCAGATCACTTAAATGGTGCAACTGACTTACCAAAGTAAGCTTCAAGTTTTAAATATCAAAAAGTGCCTATGTCAACATGAAACCAACTTTCAGTATATTCTATATGAGGGATGCTGCCCATTTGCAAAACGCCTATGATGACATGTCCAAACACACCTCACTGGTGTCACATCTTAAAACCTTCACGCTTCACCAAAATCCTCTAACAGATTCCTCTAACGGTTACGTTTATGCTGCTTCGTTGACTTTCAAGTTCACATAAAGTCTCAAAACTTTGAACTAAAAGGAAACTTGGAAATGATTTAGTCCCATTCCTTCCAACTCAGTTTCAGATATGATTTATCTAGACACAGAGAAGTGTAGGGATATGTCAGGGGTTCACATCGTATCATGAAACAGTCAAGATTGATTGAATCCTTGGTCACATGACTCACTGTCCATCTGCATTGCTATCACTGTGCCCCCTTGATCAATGATCTTGCCTGGTGTCCCGATACCTTCTTTGGAATGACATGGTCTCAACAGCTATCTGAGTGCATTGCATTTGGACATTCAAAGATCTCAGACATTCGAAGATCAAGTAGAAGAGAAGCAGGAATTTGTACATGGAAATCTGGACCACCTGGTCTTTGCTAACCCACAGAACTATTTCTAGGAGCAACTGAAACAAAGTAGGTAAACTGTTAAAGCAACATTCTTTGTAAAACTATAATATGCATGGTGCAGGTATAAGGAATTTTCAAGATCATAAAACCCAAGACATTGTTATACTAAAGTCTCTTAAAGAAAAACCTAGGTGTCTTCCTAAAAATGTATGGAAAACCACAAAATATATGCTAAGTTTTACCCACAAATAAACTAATTGGATACATTTTAAAGATACATCAGGGGCATCTGGGTGGCTCAGTCAGCTGAGCATCTAACTCTTGGTTTTGGTTCCGATCCTGAGCTCAGGGTTGAGAGACAGACCCTTGTGTAGTGCTCAGCGGGGAGCTGGCTTGAGATTCTCTCTCTCCCTCTCTCTCTGCCCCTCTCCCAGCTCACGTGAGTGCCCTCTCTCTCTCTCACTGTCCCTCACAACAATGTATCTGAGATAGAAACAAACTTGAGGCTTAGCCAAAAGTTAATGGCATTTGTAGAAATTTGGCTGCTTTCAAAAACTGTCCCAAAATGCCAGTTCTAAGAAGGAGTTAAATGAGACCATAATTTTGCATTTTCATAATTAAATGGGAATACATTTTAAACCACCTATAAAATGATAGCACATTATTTTATTTTCTATCAGCAATTTTTCTACACATGCAATTCTGAACCTTCAATATTCTTGCAGCAATTTATAGAATTAATAAGAAATTGCATTCTCACAAATTAATAGACTTTTTCACCATAAAAGACCAACTTGAACAAAGATTCACAATATGGTAAATTCCCATTAGTCTTGCATTTTTCCCTGTCTGGAAAGCCCTCTTCCCATCATCGTCACTGATAGCCCCTGCCCCTAAGCAGCCCCCAACAAGTCAGCCTTGCAAATGCTCATCAAACCCCCTCTCCTCCACTGAGCCTTTCCGTTCACCTCTCCAACTCTATCCAATTCTCCAAACATACAGCTCTATGCTCCTGTTGCACCCGAGTGATCATTTTTGTACTTACTTATTTGCCAGTCTCTTAGACCACAGTGTGGGTGGACTCCACAGATGTAGGAGTTTTATATAAAGGTCTTTATGTTTACAGCACAGTGCTTGGCACTTGCCACGATCAATATAGGCTTGCTCCGTTTGATAAGGCTAATATTCTTCATCAATTCTTTTTATTGACTATCTCCCACAGTGCAATTAAAAGGAGGAACTTTTAGAGACAAGCTTTCTTTTGATTAATTTACTCAACTCAGCACGTGATCATAAAAAAGCAGTCAAGTATTTAATATTTAGTATTTACTGCTGAGTTTACAATAACAGTGTTTTAATAGAAAATGGAATCATGCAGGCCAATAAAAAAAATCTTGAAAAAAAAAAGCAACTTGAGTTATAAACTCTCAAAAGAAATAGTATTTGGTGGCAAATACTAACTTGGACAAAAACAAACTTTCCGATATTTATCTTCCTATTTTTTCCACTGGTTTCTGAACACAAGAAAGTAATACTGTACCACTGCATCAAATTAATGAAGCCAATTTTATTTATTCATTAAATACTGAGCCAGGCCACAACCTAGGTGCCAAGGATACAACCTAATAGTGAACAAAATGAAGCCCCTGCCTCCAAAAGTCAGACGCAAAGGTGAAGATGGTTGATTCCTGAGTTTGAGTCTGAGCTCCACTACATAGGAGCTGTGAGAGTTTATGGAATTTACTAAACCTCTCTGTGCTGCAACCTCCTAGTCTAGAAAATGGGAATACTACCTGTGTTGTGAGGGTACAAGAATTCAATGAGTTAATACTTGGAAAGTTCTTTAAGGAGTGCCTAGCACACATGTCTGATGTAAGTGTTTGACAAAATTTCAAAGTGTTTCAATTCTACCAAAAAAGAGACAGACACAAAATTGATTCTTAGAAGACAGGTCACCTGGTGACCACTGCTGTGACAGATGTCACAGGCAGAGGGAACAGAGGGTGTTGGCTACAGCTATCTTATGCTTGGAGCACTGAAAGAATGACAAGGAATAAAGGGGCAGGAGATGGCCAGAGGCCAGGTCAGAGCAGAACCGAGGGAGGAATGTAGCCCCCCCTTCCACAGGAAATATGGTCCCAGACCCCCAGTGGATGCCTGAAACCACAAATACTACTGATCCCTGTATATACCATGTTTTCCCTATACATACCTATGTGTGATAAAGTTTAATTTATAAATTCGGCATAGTAAAAGATTCACAACAATAACTGATAATAAAACAAACCAATAATTATAACAATATACTTTAATAAAAGTTGTATGAATGTAGTCTCTCTCTCTCTCCCTCTCAAACCATCTTACTGTACTGCTTACCCTTCTTCTTGTGATGATGTGAGATGACAAAATGCCTACGTGAGGAGATGATGTGAGGGGAATTATGTCGCTCTTCTGCTCTGGACCCCAGGAAACTGAACCCTTAGAACACACAACCAAGCAAAACCGGGGATAAGGAGGGGACAACTGTAATCCCACAGGGCCTTGCAAGTCATGGGCAGAACCACACATTTTAATGAGCATGAGGTGAGACACCACTGGAGGATTTAGAATGGAAGAGTAACGTTCTCGATTTTTGTGGTTAAGAGGACAACCGGGTCTGCTAGATAGAGACCCCGACAGTAAAACAGGAAGATCAGAGAGCAAGGGAACAGCAGACTAGGTGAGAGATGGTCTGTCTTAGATGAAGATGATAGCGGAGAACATCAGATGTGGCTAGTCTTGGGTTAATTTCTAGTCCCCAGGATTTCCCGACTGAGGGAAGCACAGAGAGTGAGAGGAGTCCCAGGTGATTCCAAGGTTTTTGGTCCAAGCCTCTTCAATGATGAAGTTGTTATCCGTGGAGATGTGCAAGCAAAGGGAACGTTTACTCTGACACAGATCAGGTCATTTTCCTGCTCAGAAATCTCCAGTGTGCCCTGCTGCTTACTTTGTGAAATAGCTCCAGTCCTCTGGGTGTTGAACTCAAGGTCCTGCTGGCTACCATCATGGTTGTGTCTCCGTCCATCTTGTCCTCGCTTTTCCTGCTCCGGCCACACTCCACACTACCCACTGTTGGTGCCCAAACATCCACAATGTGATGAATTTTTCATGATCTTCCCTCTCTTGGAAGCATTTCCTCCACTTAGGTACCTTAGAATAAGTTACTTGATCCTTTAGGGATTAACTCAAATTCCACCTCTCTGATGAAACCTCTCTGATAATTCTGAGCAGAAGGCTTGGGCTCTCTACTCTCGTCACCTGTACTTCATTCCACCCTAAATTATTTTAAGTAGTTGTGGTCTTGTTTCAAGTAGACTGAATGCTCTTTGAAGGTAGAGATCATTTCTCTTTATGTCAATAGGTCTACAACAGTTCCTAACACACCAGTTGCATTAAGAAAAACATTCAAATTTTTGTTGAAATGAAATTAATACAAGTATTACTTACAGTGTCTTATGACATGAAAGCAAGCAAGTGCTCTCTTCAAACTATGTTGATTACATGATTTTGTTATTGTTTATTTCATCAAATAAACATTGAATTAAAAATTTTTCTTCATTTATAAAATGCTGATAGGTAGGAAGGAAAGGAAAGGGGAAAAGGAGAACTGATGTGTCTGGGTTTTTTGTGTTTGTTTTTCAGCCTGATACATTGCTTTGGCTGATCATGTAGGTAATACTCTGGAGCTTCACATGATAAGGTGTAAATTTTTTTCTATGATATCCCAGTATATAGTTCAGGCCATCTGCCTTAAGTTTTTATTTTTTCTTTTTCTTTTCAGCACAGCTACAAGCTTCTCTGGGGAACCAGCTGTAACACAAAGATTTGGTACTATCTGTCTCTCCCACTTCAGAAAAGTACAAATTATGTGCTTGGAGACACAGGGAAGTAAAACATTGATTGTATACAGCATTTCAGTAGAGTGGAAGGTATTCTAATTAACATGATCATCAGCACAGTCCTTTTCATTGGAAGAGATTGTATAATCGAACATTCTTTATGGATTTTGATAAACATACTCTACTCTCTGAGGGATTTTAAGCTTCTCATGTTATTTCTCTTTTCTGGACACCAAGGTATACAATTAAGCCAAAAGAATAAAGGAAGAACATAACACTAACTTATAAATTAGCAAACAACTGACTGAGTATATAAGGGAATAAAACCAGTCCCCAAATCTTCTGGGTGCTGATTAGAATAAATCATACCAGGGACACTGGGAATCAATAACAGTGTGTCAGAAATCCTCTAACATGCTTTACACTGGTGCATAAACCTCAGTTTCCATCCTAAAATTTTTTCTTAAACATAAATAAATAATTTTACTTGGGGGCAGGAAGATCACCAACCTTAACAGATGAAATAATTACCATTACTTAAGCACAAACTCAGTCTGGCATTGAACTGAACATTTTATATATAAAAATCTTAATTTTTACAATAGCCCAGAAGATAGCTAATATTATCCCCACACACTTACGTTGAAGTTTAGAGTGATTATGTAGTTGCTCCAAGACTACAGAAGTCATTAACATTTGGAGCTGGGATTTGACCAGGCTACCTGGTGCCAGAATCCACTTCCACAGTCATATCTGTATGTTATGATCTATTTCCTGAGATCTTCTTGTGTGCCTGTGTGCCTATGTTGTCACTAGGGATGGGCTGGTAGAGAACAGCGCAGTAACTCTCATGGAACCCTCCAGTCATTCCTCAAGAGAGGAAGGAAAATGGCTTCTGTCGTGCACCTTTTCTTCAAGGTTCAAGGAGAAGGCTATATCACCCTTCATAGTTCATTTTTCATCATCACACTGTATTAGAAATATTAATGTGTTGTCTATTTCAAATTAAAGTATATTCAAATGGAATTATTTCCATTAATTCACAAGTAAATGTTCATGGAACATAATGACTTCCCCCCTTTCATTCCCATGTTGTAACTGAAGAAAATGGTTCTATGATCTTGACTCCATTGGACAGGACTTACTAATGAATTTACTGACATCTATTTGGAGCCAGTGTCAGCTGAGTTCTGGTCCTGGTGTTACCACAATAGAGCCGATTCTCCACTGTAAAAGGTGCATTGTATGCATGCCTCAGTTTATAACAGACTGTGGTCAAGAAACACTCATTTATTATTTAAGTTTTGTAGCTCACAGAAACATTTTGAAGTGTCATCTCTCTGAACATTGGTTCACAAAGATGTCCATGTAGTTTGTTTTGAAATTAAATTTTACACGGATGTAAAAAATGAAAATTAAAATTCCTCCAGGGTATGTAGTCCACAGAGAAAACCTCTCTACCATTGGTATGTTATCTGTGGGGACATCTTTATATTCATACACAACCAAACAGAAATCATTAACTTCTTATATTGGACCATTTAAAATATTGAATAGTTTAATTTTTTGGAGTGTCTTTTCTGCTTGGTCTTTAAATTTTAACGTAACTTGCTCTCAAAAAAAATTTCCCAATGTACCATCTTCTTTATGTATTGGGAAGGAATAATGCTAGTTTTACCAGATCCTCTGGTTAGTAATATAGGGAAAAATTGGGTGTGGGAGCTCCTACGAGCAAATGTATGGAGCCCAAGAGTCTTGGGAAAATGTAAGTATGTAATATTTCACAGACAAACTCTAAGGAACAAGTAAAAAATGTATGGCTTTAATTCTTCCAATTGGATAGAAAGAAGATACAAGTGAAATCTGATGGGATTTAAATGTGTGCCCCTAAATGGTTCATTTATTTTATCCATGATGATTAGAGCATCATCATATTTTCCAGAATTTAGTGATTATTTCAAAATAATATTAATGTAGGCTAGGCCCCTGTAATCCATAGGAACCCTGTTACTAATCATTTTCCATACTCTCTGCCCAACATACCCCTTACCTTTAAAGGGAATAATATATCTCTACTGATAGGTAAGAATACCCTCAGGTCCCAGAACCTATGAGAACTGGAGTGGAGGCTTTTAAAAAATCTGTTGATAAATTATTTAAAACCGACTGGGCTAGAAAACCACCAGAAGAGAAAATATTTGGTAAATGATGTAGAAATCTTAAAAATCATCAATACCAGCATATTTTAAAGCCTTTTCCCTTTTCTTCTCCACCTCTCACCTCACTCATCAATTCTCCAAATGTCAGCTTAAACCCTCTGGCCAAATCCTGTTTCAGGGAATCTACTTGGGGAAGTAGCACAGCAGGCATTAAAGATGTCATTAAACTGACATCTGCTCCCGGACATGTGAACTTTAAATGGCCCAAAAGCATATAATGCATATAATGTGACAAGCCAACTTAAGAGAAATAAAAGGACAGAGGCCAGGAAACAGAAACAAACTAAAAACGTACTTAAATGAAATTTTAATTTAAACGTGCACACATGTGCACATGCACACACGCACACATGCATTAATATGCTCCACTAGTTTGAGACGCATAGCACTGGGTACAGACTCGCAATACCAGAAGCTCCATTCTGATAGTGACATATGCTTTGCATTAATTTTGAAGAACTAATTCTTATACTCTTCTGCCAATGTGTTCATTATCACTGATGCCTTTACATCTCCGCAACCTTTGGTGATACGGAGAAAGGTTCTCTTCTTGTTCTTTTCAAATAAGCCCAAACATACATATCTTACGAAATGAGGATCCATGCCATCTAATGCACAGTGTCATCACGAATAATAGAAATTCTTTTCCCAGCACCCTGACCCTGATGATGCTCTCAGTATCTTCATCTTTAAAATATACTTGAAGTTAATGGAAAGTTGAATTACACCCACCGCCTTTATTTAAAAAATAATATTTTTACAAAGTAGCAAATTGTTTCCACTCAGTAAAAATGATGGATTATTGTATGGTGTGAAAAAAAATTAATGAACAGATGGAATAGCAACCCATTATTCATTAAAATATTGCACTGGGTTAATTCAGCAAATAAAAATGGAGAAGAGAGCAGATGGCCATTTATAGTTCTCTTGATTTCTTAAACTACTTCTTTACAGCCAGAACTGCTCCTATATTTAACTTGAAATGCACAGCTCTTACCATATGCACAGTAAGCAAGCATTCATGTGACCTCATAAACTTTTCATATAACACAGCGATGATTTTTATGATTTAGTTAAAGGAACACTATACACTTACAGAGTAAGTTATTCCCATATCCCCAGTATTCAGGGGATGATTTGAAATTCCTAGACTCAGTAGATCCTTGGCATCATTATCTGGTCTGAAGGAGGTTCAAGTAGGCACATGGGTAAAATTTCACAAAAGGAAGTGATCAGCTTTGTTATAAATGCTTAAGTATGCCACGCATACATAAAATTACTACAGAGTAGGCAGTGTTTCTTTTAAGGCAACACTTCCTTTTTTTTTTTTCATCATGACCTGATCTTACAAGTTACTGCCTTTTTAAAAAATTATTTTCCCACGTAGACCAAATGGAACACTCATGCAAGTAAATTAAATCAACCACTGTGGGAGGGTGTTTGGCAGAATCTGTTACAACTGAACATACAGATACTTGATGGGCCAGCAATTCCACTCCTTGTTACGTACCCAACAGAAATGCAGACTCACACCTACAACAGACACAAATATGAATACGCACAGAAGCACTATCTGAAAAAGGTCAAACCAGGAAGCAATAAATATATTGTGGACATATTTGGGCAGTGGTACGATCTAGGAAATAAAGCTTAAGGAACAACCTGAGTGAATGTCACAAGCACAAAGCTGAGAAAAGAAGGCAAACACAAGAGCACGTACTATATAATTCCATATGTATAAACTTCCAAGGTTGATAAAATCACTCTGTGATGATAGGACTCAGCATAGAGGTTCTCTCGTGGGAAAGTGGGGAACAGACACTGAAATAAGAGGGGGCTCTTTGGGGGTGCTGGGATTTCCTGATCTATTTCCTGATCTGGGAAGTTGCCATGTGGGTAGATTGCTACTGTGAAAAAGTACTGAGTAGCACACTTAGGGTTTGTGAACTTCTTCGTGGGTATGCTTTCATTTTTTTGGAGTTTGCTTTAGAAGCTAAACAGACACTAGGAAAAACAGGAAAAAGCCCTGGGTATCACTGCCACATGAAGAATGTATGCCATGATTAATAGCAAGAATTATGTTCTATCAGAGTTAACACAAATGATATAATACAACAAATACTCTCTGAACTTTTTTTTTTTTTTTTTATAAAATTCTCCAATCTCCATATTCCAAGAAAGTCTTCAGTAACTTCTTTTTGGTTCCTTTACCCTGTTACAAGAGACACGTGTTACTCCTCTCAAGCACTGGACCTTCCTCCTTCTGGTGAGTTACCTAACTTTCGTTTGTGAAACTCCTTTGCCCACCTCTCCTCCAGGGTCTGTGCCCAGTGACATTCTTACCAACTGGTGAGTGCTGAACAGCTCAAAACAGTATTTCTCTCAGGGACAGTGTTCTCACTGGAGTAGGATAATTCTTTGTTGTACGGAACTCATCCAAGCAGTGTGGTGTGGTTAGCTTCCCTGGACCTTACACAAGATGGCAGTAAGCCTGTCGGGGCCTGTCATTCTTACTTCCTGTAATGTGGAGCTCATGACTGGGCTTTGGTATAAGAGAGACAAGAGACCAGGCATAATGTCATGTTCATTGTTATTCCATCTAAACCTAACAGTGCCTGGGGCATGCTAGCTCTTCAATAAAGGTCATCTGAATGTATCTGGCATATATTCAATAAATGTTTATTGAGCCCCTTATGTCAGGCATGGTTCTGGACAATAAGGATAGAGAGGGAAGTAAAATGGATCAAATGGTGTAGACAGTATTTCTCTTCTAGTGAGGGAGAAAGAGATGATAAACAAGTAAATAAAAGCAAACAGAAAAACTGCAGAGAGTGAAGTTAGGAAAGTAGGATCATATGATCGAAATAGAGTGGAAAGAGATTGGTTGTTTCAGTGTGTCCCCAACCAGGGGTGATTTTGCCCCTGAGGACATCTGGTGAGACCTTTTAAATTGTCACAACTGAAGGCATCTAGTGAGAAGAGGTCAAGGATGCTGCTAAACATCGTACAAGGCGCGGGACAACCCATCCTCTCAAAGAATGATCCAGCCCAAACTGTCAGTAGTGCTGAGGCTGAGAAACCATACTGATAGACTGGCCATGGGAAACCTTTCTGAGGAGGTCCCCCTGGAGCTAAGACCTGAATGATGGCAGGGACGGGTGAGCCAAGTGCTGGAGAAAGAAGATTCCAAAGCAAGGGAACAGGGAGTGCCAAAGACCTAAAGTGCAAATCAGTGTGGATGGTTTGAAAAAAATGAAGGATAGAGGCTGCGAACTTAGCTGGGGGGAGGGACCGTGTATTCATGATGAGTTTGAGCAGGTGACTGTACGTGCAGGACCAGGTTTAGCAGGGGGTTATGGGCTAGATCATTTAGGGCCTTGCGAGTCACAGGAAGGAGTCTGAATTTTATTCTAAGGACAAAGGGAGGCCCCTAAAAGGTTTTACGCAAGGAGATGACCATAAGCACATTTTGAAAAATCACCCTGCCTGTTCTATGAAGAATGGCTTGTAGAAGAGCCAAAGTGGAAACAATGGGGTGAGAAAGAAGACTCGATCCAAGAGAAACAAGATGGTAAATGCACAGCGTTGCCAAATAAAATACAGGATGGCAAGCTAAATTTGCATTTCAGAGAAACAATTAATACTTTTTGTGTAAGTATGCCCTATGCAGTATTTGGGATACACTTACACAAAAATTATTTGTTGTTTATCTGAAATCCAACTTGAGCTGGGCATCCTGTATTTTTATTTGCAAAACCTGGCAACCCTATACATGTATGAACAGATGAATATCTGCATAGGTAAACACAGAATAATGTGCGTTTGAAAAAATGAGCCAATTGCTACATTTCTCAAATTCAAAAATAAAAGGCTCTGCATGAGCGGCTTCTATGTGTAGAAGGATGTGATCAAATAGGTAGTGTTTATACAGGAGATCAATTAAGTCCCTACTCAATTTTGACATTTATGTCTCCCTCTCATTAATTTAAAATCTAATGAAAGCAGGAAAATATATAATAAATTGGTTTTCATTGCCCCTAAGCTGTTTTCTATCCCCATTGACCTGGACCCCTAAATTCAAAACCTTGGGGTAGGTTTCTTTCATGACTTTACTTTTCTTCTGTGAACTAATAACATTTCCAAGGTCTGTCGACTCTTTTGCAATTTCTCTTGAATTAGATCCTCCATTCCAGTTTCCAGAGACCCGTTTTTGTCTTGATCTGATTCCTGCTCATTTCTTGTGTGGTTGCCTGGATCCTCTTTCTTATTCACAATTATGATTATGTCACTCTCAGGTTTAAACCTTCCCATGTCCTTATCCTGGGAGTTGTCGCTAGGTCAGTCTTAGGCTGTAATCAAGCCAGCAGGTATCTTTAATTTGTCTCACAAGTAGTGAAGAAGACCAAACGTTTAAAATTAGGAGCACTTCCTTTAAAATCAAATCATCTGGCTGTATTTGAAAGATCTGAAGATCTGGCCATACCAGATCTCCATCGACTCCTTAGTACCGCATCTGGAGTTGAGTGGAAACTTCCTTCTTTAGATAAAACATGTTTGTTCTCACCTGTTTTAGGGACTTGGTTGGGATCTGACACTGGATCCCATTCAAATGCCCCTATAGTGAGCACTGGAGACTTCCAAAAGTTATTTCTTATTCTCCGTTGAGTCCAAACTCTGGCTTAGGCCCATAGCCCCAGCCATCTCCTTTTGTTCCTTGCCTGTTACTTCATCTCCAAAGAGAGGCTGAATCCACATTTCTCTTCTGCAGTTCCCATTATTTTGTCTTTCTGTTGATTCCCTATATAAGAGGTTTTCTGTACCTCTGTGGTTTTTCACCAACACCGTTCATTACCTGGATTTTCTTTCTGAAAGTTATCATGCAGATATTCTCCGGGTGTTTCCTAGGACTTTCCTTTTCTCCCCAAGACGACTGTGTCAGCTCCCTGAGGACAAGATTCTTCCTTGCCCCCTCCTCTAGCTTCCAGAAGCACTCAGAAAGTAGTTGGTGCATGAAATGACTATACCACAATCTAATAAGCATGGAAAGAGAAAAGTTGGCCTGAATTTATTCCTTTCCTGAATCATACACTAGTATGGTTTGAAACTGGTCATTTTTCCTGACATCAACTATTTCAAAAAATAGCACATAAGAAATAGAAACTGGGAAAGCTCTTTTAAAGTTCTGTTTAAAGTAATTTAATAAAGCTCCTGTATTAAAACCACATTATCTCACTTTATTCTGTAGATATATTTGATTCTATGACCAATAAAAACTAAAAATTTCATTTTGCCCTGACTTCTTATGAGATTATTAAACTCAAAGATCCAATTTTCTATCATTTTAAGAAGGCTGATTATTTAAATGTTAAAAGCTTGAAATGAGGAAATAAAGCATTCTCTGGGTTTGTATGTATCTATTAAAGCATAAGGGAATAGATGAGAAGTCTGAATCATAAGAAAAAAGATTTACTATGTGAGCAGATACCAAAATCTATTTAAACTGAAAACTGGTAAAAAAGCAGTGAGTTTTAAATAATTTGTTTTAATTGTACACCTTAAAAAGGTAAGATTCAAATCAGTTCAAAAAACAGCATTGCCTCAATCAAAAAAAAAATTATTTCCATGTAATAATGACATTTAAAGAATATTTTTAAAAGGTTCAAAGTCAAAAAATAATTAGTAAGAAATCCACTCACAGTAGGGATTAGCAAACAATCTGTGTTTTCCTAAATCAGCTCCTCTTGATGTGTTGTCAGGATCATGAGGCATGACAAATTTTAAATGGGCTTACTGCCGAGAACTCATCCAGAAGGTACAACCGTTTCTCACACACACACACACACACACACACACACACACACGCACGTAAATACACAATTCAAAGGAGTGGATAAAATAGCAAACATGCATGGGTTAGCCATTTTTTTTCTTCTTAACCTCTTCCATTATAGCCGGTGAAAGTGAAAATAACATGAGAGACAAATCTTTTAAGAGAGACTCATGTCAACATGCTCTGTGAAATATGAATTATATTGTTCATAATTTGACATGTATATAAATTTATATATATAAAAATATGTATGTAAATTTATATATATAAATATATATGTAAATATATGTCTTGGAAGATGCTTATTCACTAGCAAATAGAAAAAAAAAACATTGCTCAAGCAATTGAATCTTTGGAGCAATATAGAATAATCTTGGGGGAAATGTATAAATATATGTATATATAAACATTAGTCTCTGATTAGATTAAATCATAAGATATCATAGTGAATAAAAAAATCAAAATACAAAAAAATCAGTAAACAGAGAAAATTAATGATCAACTCAAATATAAGATAGTAGCCCTTAATTATCCAAGGGAGATTATATTGTTCATATCACAGCACATGACTTACTGATATCATTTACATAGAATCATATATCACATTAGCACTTGGAACAGGGCTTTAATCAGTGTCTATGACCTGTCACTCTAGAAATACCACCAGGGTAACCGCATCCAATGACTTGCCCAAGGTCAAAAGGCTGAAACTTGGACCTCCTGCTTTAGAAAAAATATTGATATTTCTTGAATTAGTTTAGCTAATTACTTGCCCTGATGACATCTTGCTTGTAGTTAGTTTCTTTCTTTGTTTGTTTAAATGAAGGCTAAATATTCTATTTATTCTCAGAAAGTCTGGGAGAGGTTTGAAGGGGTCTTTGGTCAGGGATATAAAAACACTCTTCCCATCAAGAGTAGACTGGGAGATATTGAGCAAGAGATAGAACTGCAAAATGACTCTAAGAGATTTTCGTTTTCAACCTCATCTGAATATCTGTGAGCAAAGGGACACCCAGAGAGGCACTACAGCTCGCTCCATGTTAACACAGCTAGCTGATGGCAGGAATGGGACCAGAACCCCATAAATCCATCTAGTCTAGTATTCTTTCCTTTGCATCTTGTCCTTGAATTGTGTTTTCATGGTGAGGCTTCATTGCAACACTGAAAAGGAATTCTTCACTGAATAAGATAATCATATTAAATATAGATGCAAATGCCATCCTCCAAAATCTAATATAGATGATTTTTTGATTATTCGGTGTTATACAACGTGTCTATTATCCTGCAATTAGAATGGATCAACAACCGTTGCCTTGGGATATTGCTCATGTGTCTTTAATGCATTATATCATCATGGGCAAACAGGAACCCAAGCAGCACCAACAAATCACAGGCTTTAGAACTAAGTGTTCTATCAAGCACTGTTTGTGCTTAATGCACGGAAACTTCATTGATTCAGACTATTTGGGGGGACTGGAGTACAAAATGGGGGCAAGAGCATTGGTGAAAAAACAAAGTATGAAATGAAATACTTTAGAAGAAATACAAATTGATTATTTTCGAAGTAAGTAAAAGTAACCCACTCAAATATTGCCCAATATAAGTCCTGTAGGGCTTATTTTAATAACTGAATAACTCATGTGTAATTAGCAGACAAATTGTTTATATGCAAATGACATCAGAAAGCATTTGAAAATACTTTAGCACATTAAAAATGTGCCATTGAATCTTATTTATTTCAAACTTCACATGGAAAACTCTTCCCTACAGGGAGTAGAGGTAAAAATTAGACTATTTCTAGTTAAATTATCAAAAGTCCCATGGTGCTAATGCTCTTACTACCATAAGAAGTGTTAAAGATAATAATAATAATTCATTTTTATTCATCATAGGGAGTCCACATGTATCTTCTAATATTTACCCTAAGAGAGCTCTTGTGCCCTGAAGGTACATAGAGGTGACTGGACTTGCCCAAGACCTCCCAGGGTCTACATTTCTATGGTTTTCTGTGCACTCTGACCTCAGGGAGACAGGTACAAAATGCACATTGGTGCAGCTGGGTCTTCACTTCACAGGATTTCGGGGACTCTGGACTGCCTGAAAACAGTGGGCTGTTTTCATTGTTTTGTGGATCAGTACCTGTGTTTACGACCTTAAATCCTTGTTGATATGAAGTGAGCATAAATATTCTAATTATCTTTGTCTTAAACACTGGGCATTATTAATCAATAAAGGAAACTAAGTCAACTACCCCTTAGTTATCGTAACCGCAAGGAAAAATGGTAGCTCCTTATCACCCA
The DNA here is from genome assembly GCF_009829155.1 of Mustela erminea. NCBI lineage: Eukaryota > Metazoa > Chordata > Mammalia > Carnivora > Mustelidae > Mustela > Mustela erminea. The sequence continues at coordinate 13,929,735 of NC_045628.1, forward strand.
TTAACATTACCAAGAGCTGAACCTATGGATAATCTCTTCTAAGGCAGCAGCTACTGTGAGCCCCACTTTGGCAAGGATAGCAGAGACACCAAAAGAAAGAATCTTGGAGATTAATTTGTTAAATGAAAAAATACATGCAGGATAAGAAAAAAAATCTTTATGCTGTCAACTTATTACTAAAGACGAAGCCTAGAATTTTTCACCTTATCTTGTATGTATGTCAATATTATGTTTATGATTGACCTACTCCTGTTGATATAGATATGATCTGAAACAAGGCTCAGTTTGAAATTTTTAGTACTAAAATATCACCTCTTAGTCCTTCTATATGGATGAGGGAGCAGAAGGCAAGCTGGGGGCAAAGCACAAGCAGACACCCTACATTTCCCCACGTGTGACCTTCCTCAGCCTCTTCTGGCCGCCCCAAGACTAAGGGAAGGGAAAAACACTTAACTGATAGAGATCACAGTCCTACAGGACATGAGTCTCCCTGTTTACAAGTGCCTTCGAGATTTATAAGGAAAAAGCATTTTTACCCATTGCCTAACTCCTGGAGACTCAGAGACTCTGTTTCCTGGACCCCTCACATCACCCAACACATCCATAGTGATCTGGGAAATAAAGGCAGGAGGGAATGTAAATAAAATTAAATTTCTTTATAACGTGCAGTTCATTGACAAACACAGTACTTGAGACAGGGGAAGTGTAACATTTCCTCTAGGAAAACTCCCAACTGTCCTCATGTTAATGCCTTGCTAGAGGGAAAAACAGACAACCTCATCTTGACAAGTCAGGCCTCCAGAATCTTGTAAGTCCTCTTTAGCATATGAAAGTCCTTTTGAAAACCCCCCTTTGTCCTTACCTCCCCACCTTCCAAGTATAGAATCACCCCTTACAACCCCAGTACAGCAGGGTCCTGTCCCCAGGCTTCAATAAAACCACGTTTTTTTTGCACCAAAGACATGTCATTCGCTGTTGGCTCCTGACACCAACAGCAACACTCCAAAACCACATCATCTGTGATATACGGGACCTCTTTTTTGATGAAAGTGTGTGTACATGTAGAACTGGCTTGTGACCCCAGATTAGGACAGCCAGATCCGCCAACAGCTGATCAGCACATGGAGTAGACCAACAAGCGTAGACGGACGAAAGACCCCTTGAGCTTTCAGCAATGCTGTGAGTGGATTAAATGAGCCTTCCTGACATCACTCTCACTCCCTCATCATCAAGATGTTTCAGCCTGATTTCTGACCATGCATAACCTCCACCCCAGTCCTCCTTAGTTACTTACTACTGCCTGCTTCCACAACAGTTTGCTTGCACCACTCCTTGGCAAATGGTATTTTCTCACCTGTGAAACCCCTTTTTCCTTTCTCTTGTCCACCCAAGGGAATCTACTCATTTTTAAAGACCCAGGTTATAAGTCACCTCCTTGGAGAAGCCCTAAGTACATGTGCACTTATCTGTATTCAAAAACCGGTCAAACCATTGTTATGACACTGACCACGATGTGCTGGAATTACTTGACTAGCTACCTCTCTCACCCATTCGATGGCACAATCTTCATGGCTTGGGATGTTGTATTATTCCTTGTTACATTTCTGCTACTCTTTTGTCACCTGCCCCTTACACTTGACCCTTGCCAATAAGCTTCCCAGTGTCTTGTACACTGATGGGCATAGATTAGGTATTCTATAAATGCTTATTGACTGAACAAGAGTGAAACTGCCCAGTGGATAATCAGGATCTAATGGGTAGCCAGATTTATGTGTCATGAAAACCCTTCTAAACATAGTGCATTGACCCCAAGTCTCAACTCCCTGACCTTTCATTTACGCTGTAAACCAGAGTGCATGGATCTTTGTTTACTTTCTTTTAATGTGCTATCCACTTAGATTTCAGCCTTACATTAATCTGGGATATTAATTCCGCCAGCACTTTTGATAGAAGCTATAATTCATATCACTGAAAAACCTTTCTGCGGGTTAATAATCAGAGGTGTAAAAATACAAATGACATTAAACATTAACTAGGCAAAGAAGTATAAGTAAAGAGATTGTATTGTGTAAAAAGAACAAAAATTAAGGCTAAAACATTTCCCAATTAAAACAGGATGAAATGAATAAGTGTTACAGGTCATCCCTTAATCAGAAAGGACATAAACCAAACCAGAAGCGTATTTATTGCTTAAAACATATTCTCAACTCCCTAAAACATCTATAATTATTAATTATTTATAAACAACACTGGAAGTGTTGACACTTCATATTCCCATAAAATGAAACATAAAATAATAATGCCTCAATTTTATACAATCCCTTCAAGTTAATGATACATTTGTAGAAGGATCCTGTGAAGTTTAAGGTAGACAGGCATTGATGACCACCCAGAAATGGCATCTACTGAGTTAATAATACCCCAGGATCCACTCCCATTAAATATTCTCTTTGACACTAACACCATATAGAGATAATATGAAGTGGCTGACCTAGCCCTGAGAACTTTTCCTGACATGCCAACAACTTGAATGATTATGACTAAAGTCTGTATTTCTCTGGGCCTCAAGTTCTCAACTTCAATGAAAGGACTAGACTAGTTCATCTTTATTTCCTTTCAACGAATATTGGTCATCTCTATTTCTAAGGTTGATTTGATTTGTTTTCCCTGCTCTTACTTTTCACTCGGAGGAAAATGTTGGTGATCCGATAAAAACATATGCAATTTTTTTAGCATTTTTGATTAGTTGCAAAGTCAACTTATTTAAAAATTGTATCCCTTTTGGTATTTCCGGCCTCAAATAACAGAGGCTAACCTCATGCAAGATATGTAGGGTGGGGATGAACTCAGGTGAAAGGTATCATCAAAGACCCAGGTTCTTTATATCTCTCGGCCCTGCCCTCCTGATGTCAGTCTGTTCTTCAGATTTGGAAAAAGATGGCTGTCTTGGTAAAAGGGCACAATGGAGAATACAAAGATCGGACTCATAACTTCCAATCTGCTGGGATGATGTCATCATTTTCCTCCAAGCAAAAAGCCAACAACTCAGCTAAGCATCTTCTCCTTTCTGTCACATTATTAATGTAGTTTGGCAAGTTGCTGTTGAATGCCTAACAGTCCAGTATGATGCTAGGAATAGTTAGTCATACAATGAAAAGAAGTATAAAGGAAAATCCATCTTTCCTTGTGGAATCATAACTAATACAGAAAATCAAGTATATCTGTTTCAGAGCCTTAAGTAAGGACAGAAACACTCTCTATGAGGTTAACCCAGCTCTAACTGAATCTCCAGGTATGGTTAGACAGTGCTGCCTCATTCTTATTTGTAGCACAGAACAAATTCCATACTTTTAAATTCCATACTTACGGATGATTTTTTTTAAATACATCCATTATCATAGGCTACAGGACCTTGTTCTTGAAGTGTCTAGAGCTCAGCATTTCAGATGACAGTGGATAAAAACCAAGGGTTACCCGAGATATCTAGAACAAAATTTCAGCAAGATAAACACAGCATAATCCAAAACATAATCATAGTTGCCATAATTAAAACATATTCTATATCACATATGGTATTACCATTCATTCCCAAACCCTCTGTTTTCAGATATGACCTGATTTTGAGATGTAAGTATCATATTAGAGTCTAAGAATGGAGTGGATGATGATATACTCATAATATCCAGGCACTTGAATGTAAAGATTCCCAGAGCCAAGTGGCAGTATTTGCTTTTTAAAAAACACCGTAGTATGACTGTATCACCGAATATCTAACCAGGTCCTTATCTTATATTTCCAATAATGTGGTAGTAACACTCACATGCATTTCTTCTGGAGCATATTATTGACGGTTTCTCTGTGCTGGAGACCTAGTAGCGGAACTCCTTCTGGGTCATAGGGTACGTACACGTTTTTCATTTTTCTAAATGCTGCCAAATTATCTTCTATACTAAATCCCATCAGCGGTCTGTGAGAGTTTTTGTTTCACTGAATTCTCCATAAACACATGATATGATAAGACATTTGATTTTTACCATTCTTGTGGGTGAAAGGGCTTTAAAAGACTTAGTCTTTTCATCAGTTTGTACTTCCTCGATTCCCAATGAGATTAAACTTGAACAATTTTTTTGTATGTTCTTAGCCACAATAAGCTTTCTCCTTCTAAAGAATGCCTACTTGTTCTGTTTGCTCATTTTGCTATTGGGATATTTTCTATCTCATATGACTTTCTAAGATTTTTCATATATATGTTGGTTCTTGTGGGTTGATGTCTCTTTATCCTGTTATCCTCATTTTTTTCCAGTTTTATCGAGGTATAGTAGAAGAATTAAAATTGTGTATATACTTAAGTAGTTCAATGTGATTTTTAAAGGGGTACAATGTGATGATTTACTAAACCTATATATTGGGAAAAGATTAGCACAATCAAGTTAATTCACATATCCAGTGCCTCACATAGAAATACAGATATCTTAAAAGATACTGATTTCATTTCCTTTAGATATATACCCAGAAGTATTGTTGATTCATATGGAAATTTGAATTTTAATTTTTGAGAAACCTCCAAACTCTTTTCCAAAATGGTTGTGCCAATTCACATTCCCACAAACAGTATACAAAGGATCCCAAAAGGAATCTCCACACCCTGACCAAGACTTGTTATCTCTTATCTTGTTGATAACAGCACCCAAAGAAGCAGCATAAGGTGATATCTCACAGTTCTCACTGATGGTTAGAAATGCTGAGCAACTTTTCATATACCTGTTGGCCATTTGTATGTCTTTTTATGGAAAACATCTGTGAATGTCCTTGCCCATTCTTTAGTCAGGTTATTTCGGTTGCATTAGGTTTTTTGTTTTTTGCTATCTATTGGTAGGAGTTCCTTACATAGTCTGGATATTAAGCCTTTATCAGACAGATATAGGTTTATAAATATTTTCTCTCATTCTGTGGGCTTCTTTTCTTTCTGTTAATGATTTCCTTTACCGTGTAGAAGTTTTTTACTTTGATGTAGCCCCACTTATTTATTTTTGCTTTTGCTGCTATGCTTTTGTTGTCATATCCAAAAAGAGAAATCATTGTCCATGTCAAGGATTTTTTCCCTGTCTTCTTCTAGTAGTTTTATAATTTCAGGTCTTAATTTACATCTTCATTTCATTTTGAGTTATTTTTGTGTATGGTGTAAGAGTCCCACTTCATTTTTTTGCAGTCTATCCAGTTTCCCCATTTTGAAGAAATCATTCTTTCTCCATTGTGTATCTTGTCACCATTGATAAAGATTAATTGACCATTTATGTGTGGGTTTATTTCTAGGCTTTCTATTGTTTTCCACTGGTCTATGTGTCTGATTTTACACTAGTGTCTTACTGCTTTGATTGTTATGGTTGTGTAATAAAGAAATAAAAGACATCCAAATCATAAAGGAAACTGACATGATCTGTCTTATAATGTCCCTAAAGATTCTTCAAAAAAAAACTCTTAGAACTAATAAATTCCATAGGTTGCAGGATACCAAATCAATATGCAAAATTTGTTCTGTGCCTATACACTAAAGACAAATTACCTGAAAAAGAAATCAAGAAAACAATCCCACTTATAATAGCATCAAAAAGAAAAAATATTTAGTCATAAATTTAACTGCAGTGAAAGATCTGTACAATGAATACCATAGGACACTGGTGCAAGTAACTGAAGAAGACACAGATAAATGGAAAGAAATTTCATGTTAATGGATCAGAAGAATTAATACTGTTAAAACATCCATACTACCCAAAGCCATCTATAGATTTAATAAAATCACTATCACAACTCCAATGGCATTTTCCAGAGAAATAGAAAGAACAATCCTAAAATTTATATGGGATCACAAAAGAACCTGAAAGACAAAGCAATCTTGAGAAAGAAGAACCAAGCTAGAGGCACCACAATTCCTGCTTTCCTGTAGTCTCATTTTATAAGGGTTTTGGAATGAAAGAGGAGATAAATGTATGTGCCCAACTCACTCTGTCAGCTAGAAGTCCTGAGCCCTCCATAAGTAAGATCCTTTTCATCTATGATGCGGGTCTGTTGTACATATGAGCTTATGCTCTCTCATACATGCTAGTCTGCATATAGCTGCCCCTAGGATGTCACCATGGCCTCCGACCTTGTCCCTCTAATATACCATCCACAACAGAACTCCTGATTTCTTCTCCCACCAAGAAGAATGCTTTTATTCTGCAAATGCACATGGAAAATGAGACGTTTCCAAGGATTTAGTATGAATTTTGTTACCATGAGTTCTTCAGATAATTTGGACTTTTTGTTTGGTCTAGTCTTGATGTGTTTGAGCACTATCCCAGAAGTTAATTGAGTATTTATTTTGGAGAATGAGGATGATCTTGCTTGTTGTAAGACTAAGGAGGGGATGAAGAAAGATTCAGTTTAACAAGATAGTCTATCATTTCTGTAAATTTAATTAAGAGCTCTTCATTCTAGATTTGCCCAGATCATTTCATGGAGAAAAGATCCTCACATGAATTCTCATGACCTTGTGCTTTCGTCTTCTTTTATTTTCCTGTGTTTATTGCCATGCTTTTAGAGAGTCACTCCTAGTCAAAGAGGGAATTTCTTCTGGTTGTGTGACTAAATGATGCTTAAGCAGTATGCCAATGAGACATTCATTATGCAAGGTGCTACGGCAAAGCACCCAATGATCTGTGAAGGAAATAGAACTTCATCTTTGGTATTTTAAAAGTACTTTCCAAGACCAACTGTAGCAGTTCAACACAAAGGGGAAAAATAGTCTCAAGTAATTTTATAAGACAGAAGAATAGCAAGTATGTACTATCTTCACTTAAAAACACATAAGCTGCATGCCCTCTGAGTTGTTCTCCAAACAAAGAGTCTCTGAAAAGGTAGAAGGAAACTTCTACAAAATGCATCAGCCGGAAGTACGGTGCTAAATTGCCCAATTACTTGTGCTCTCCGGAAACTCAAAATGCCATTCACACCACTTGCTGAACTTGTTAGTTCATTGTCAATTGCAAGGAAGAACAAGGTAGTTTCTGTTTCCTCTTTTTGGGCGGTGAAAAATGACTAAACTCATAAACTAGATACATAACGTTATCATTCATATCTGAAGAGGGCTGCAGCCAATTATATTATTTCCTATGGTATCTGCAGGGCCCCAAAGAGAGGCAGGAGAAAAGTCAAGATGGTGTTTGTACAGAGGCTGACCACACCACGATACAGCACAGACCTCAGACTTGGGGCCAAAGCAGTGGGAGGGATGGGGTAGAGAGGTCCGCATGAGGGGCTCTTTAGGCTCAATTCTCTTCCAAAAGGCCATCCACATAGAAGGAGTCTGTATCATAAAGGAAGGTGATGAATTTTGGTACCAGGCATGCCTCCCCAAAACACAGATATTAGCAAGTCACTGAACTTTATGAGAGAAAGGGTATGATAAAATATACTTCATAGGGACTCCATGAAGACTGACAGAGAGACACAATACAGGTAATGGAAACAATACTATACATTGTGCTTAACAGGTGCACAACTGGGCGCCTGGGTGGCTCAGTGGGTTAAGCCACTGCCTTTGGTTCAGGTCATGATCTCAGGGTCCTGGGATCGAGTCCCGCATCGGGCTCTCTGCTCAGCAGGGAGTCTGCTTCCTCCTCTCTCTCTCTCTGCCTGCCTCTCTGCCTACTTGTGATCTCTCTCTGTCAAATAAATAAATAAAATCTTAAAAAAAAAAAAAAAAACAGGTGCACAACTAAGCTCCTTGGAATCCCTCCTTTCATGTTACGGGGCAGATCCTGTTGATTAAATGGGGAGTCATGATCATGCTGGGATGCTATACTTTCCAGGTGGGCAGAGCACACCTTCTAAAGTTTTGAGCAGCTCTTTATGGAGTGACTCTTTCTGGGCTTCCCTAGAAAGATCATGGGCCCTATCCCTGTGTACCCAAGAAAGCTTCTGCCACTACGGGCCTGTGGACTGAGACCAGCCTTCTCTTCTGTTTCTTACATACTTTGGATTCTTTCTCTCAAATGTAACTTGAAATGTTTTTTCCTTACTGCTACAAGAATTCTTCAAGCATAAAAATACATATCTGAAGATGGGACAGCTTCCTAAAAAAAAAAAATCGTTGAAGACTAATGGGTGTTCATTCTAAAAGAGCAAGAATAAAAAAAAATAATAATTTTCAAAGCAAAACAAATGCTGTTGCTCTGTCACCCTCGAAGACACCTGGGGTTTGATTTCTTTTTAAGGTTTTTAAAAATTCCTTTGAAATAGACATGAGTGTGATAGGTTTCCCCATTTAATCAGGAATGGGTCTGAAACAATGTGAAAGAAACCCAGCCTTCCCAGAGCCACAGCCTACGTCATGGGATCCTTTTGTGAAAATTTCTATATGAGGCGACTAGAAGTTTGATTTTTTAGAAAAATCAAATCGAGATCAAAAGAAAATATTGTACTGGCTGAACTGCTAACTAGTTTTGCATCCTGAGGCTCCTTTGCTATTTCTTCTACTTGAATCCATTGTTCTGTCCAGCCCTACATTCAGGAACCAGCTCTGCTTTCTCTTTCTTAGCCAGGCCTCAGAAACTTGAGAGTTTCTATCTGGATCCTGATCTCAGTGTTTGCTGCTTTCTCTCTCTACTTCCCTAGCCTTCGGTGAACAACAAACACGGCTCCTCTTGAAACCTGACTTCTGCCCCACCAACCACCTGCTACAAGGAGCGCTCCCGGCTCCTTACTTCTGGGTGGAAGATGCTGATTTCAGTCACACAGTTCCCCTGCCTGGTGCACAGACATCCTGAAACACAGCTGATAATTTTACCAAACTCAACAGCAAGGCAAGATTTTTTTATTTTTCCTGTTATGATTCCAAAAGAGATTCAACTTGCTCGGCAGACCTTTGAATATACATTTTTAAAAATCTGAATTGTCAGGGTGCCTGGGGGCTCCATGGGTTAAGCCTCTGCCTTCAGTTCAGGTCATGATCTCAGGGTCCTGGGATCGAGCCACTCATTGGGCTCTCTGCTCAGCAGGGAGCCTGCTTCCCCCCACCCTGACCCCCGCCTGCCTCTCTGCCTACTTGTGATCTCTATCAATAAATTAATAAAATCTTTTTTAAAAAAATCTGAATCATCAGGGATGATGTAATAATGACTGTTTTAGAAACCGGGTGGGAAATGAGTCTGGATTTTCTGGTTAAATATTATATCTGATGTCCGGTGTCTTAGTTTTAAAGAGCGACCCCATACTGAGTGCTTGCTAAGGGCTCTGAAGCTAAGGACTTACTTGATACAAATCACCTTATTTCTCACAAGGTAACTGTTGTGCTCAGAGGTGATCACGTAACATGTCTCTTGTGTGGTAGGTTAGATGCATGTCTCTGAACCCAAACCAGAACATTTAGAAGCTGAAACTCAAACCTCACACCAACACCTTCAACGATACATAATACATAATTTAAGAGGTCAGATAAGCTGCAGGGTTGTCTCCCTGAGCTAGAAGCTTGCAGAGGGCCTAGCTGAAACTCTCCTAGATCTCAACTCAGGAGAAAGCACAAAGGAATTTTGAATACATGCTTTTTGATTAGGGTGATAATAATTAAAAATAAAATGGTATGAATGATCATAGGGGATACTGATTAGAGCAATTTAATAAAAGCCTATCACCACTCCTCTAAAGATACATTTTAGCATCTCAATGATTTAACAGAAGATTGCTATATTGCAATACCCAGCTAGCTGCACAAAACCTATTCTCAAGCATGATCATTATAATCTCGTGCTTTATTAAACATCTGAAAGGAATGGCATAATGGTCCTTCAAGGACAGCTCCATTAGGGGGAAAAAATAGAATAATCTACAGGATAATGTGCTTAAAATGCTTTTTAAAATAGTGTTGTCATTAAGGTGATCAGCACCTGGGTTATTCTCAGTGAAACAAGCCTGAGGTCTGCTGATTAAAGAGACAGCTATACCCCCTTTTCCTGACCCATTAAATGAACCAAAGATATCATCTACACATGTCTTCCTGTGGTCTAGTTTCATTAGGATGGAAATCTTCAAAAACCAGTTAGTTATCGGTGCAATAAATAGGTTGCAAAATGGAGGAGTGGGTGACACATAGCTTTATGGACCAATAAAATTTAATTGGCTATATCTATTCTCACTTAGAACTTGGTCAAAATGACCCCAAAATTCAGTTTGATGCTAACAGAGCTGCCTTCTAAAGTCAGAACACAGTGTTTGAAAAGCACAAGCCCACCATTCCTCATCTTTGCCTGGCCAAAATTCTATCAGGCATTCCGAAGAAATCTTTGCCTGACAGTTAATTAATATTCCCCAATCTGCATTTAAGATTACCGGTGGAACCCTACTGGTCTGAAAAACCAATAATCAGATTAATAAAACTTATATTTATATTGTGGTATAAAATCTACAGGCGTTTTTTAATGTGTTTCCATTTTTAAATTCTCACCTTGACAATATTATGATTCCTGTTTTTCAGACACTGAAAATGAGGACCAAAAAAAGTACCCAACTTGCCTTAGATGACAACATAAGCAGCTAAGAAAAAAAAAAAAAAAAAAAAAAAAAAAAAAAAAAGAGGATTCCAAGCCAGAACTTCAAACTGGTCCCAGGCTTTCAGGTTTTCTGTACTAGGCTATCTTTTTTTTTTTTTTTTTAGTTTAAATTTTCCCCTGACCTGGCACTCACCATACTGCCCCAATTCTCCAGCACATTATTACATGCTTTTAAATGAATCTGTAAATGGTTTGTGAAAAATGAACCTCTTACACACAGCAGGCAGCAGGCAGTGATAACTGTTATCTGCCCCGCTGTGAGACTTAAGGCAAGTTAGTAAATCTCTCTGAAACTTCACTTTCTCTTCTTAATATTGAAATAATAACGTACTTGCCTATTGAGAAAGCAGTAAAAGGGCGCGTCAGAGTACCTCTCACAGAACTTGGCACGTAGCAAGCTCTCAAAACCATCTATTTACTATGCATCTCAGTTTGAGCATCATCAGAACATGCATGATGATTAGAGTGGTGGCTGTAGTCTTTCTGCAAAGATGGGACTGATGGAGGTAAGGTCAGGAGAAAATGGATTTGATGGCATGCTCATCTACAAAATAGGAAACAAAAGCGTTGGAAAGAGAGAGGAAAAGAGACAAAGCAGAAGGCTGAGGGAAACCAGAAAGGGATTTCAAGAAAACCAACAATGTCTATGCATATACAGGTATCAGCCTGTGGACAATGACTGCGTGGCCAAAAGCAGATAGAATATTCATGTAGTTATTAATCCTCTCACTAGCCCTATGAGACAGCTACTGTTGTTACTGTCCCCATTATACAGAAGAATAAATTGAGGGACAGAATGGTTAAGGATCTTATCCAAGGTCACTCAGCCAGTAGGTGATGGAACTGAGATTCAAATCCTGGCTGGCTGACTCCAGGGTCTGCGTCCTTACTCCGTGCAGTTGTGCTCCTAGTCAGAGCTGGCAGTCAAAGGCAGCCGAGAGGCACAGTGGGCAATGAACATACTGACTTACTCAAGAGGACATGTGCATTGAGGGTAAACACTACCAGATCGTGCCATGGTATGCCCAGTGCAACAGTTTGCTAAGACCTGGGGATGGTAAGAACACAACGGCAGACATGGCTCTTCCTCACTTGCCAAGACGGTTGAGGGATCCATTATGGTGCATGATGGTGGCCCAAAGACAGTAAGTTCTCCCAGCAAGCTTTTGCTGCATCGGGCTTGTGAGAACTGCCCTTTCACTGGAAGTTCAGAGAGGTTCTGGGAGAGCTGGGTGCAGAGTCTGCCAGGCTTCTATTTCCATGTGGCATCATTCAGGGTTTTCCTTAGGCTACGCCCTGTCCCCTCTACTCATGAGCAATGCCACTTCTGCTTGTCCATCAGCGGCTGCCTTGGCATCTTACTTCCTGCCTTTCCCACTCCGTCCCTAACAGCTGAAGCCTTCAGTACTACTCTGCAGCTGGAACATGTTCAGAACGGGTTGCACCACAGCTGACTGTGTGACCTCCAACCTTCCTGAGTACATCTTCATCTACAGAAACTGGTAGAGTAAGATCTACCTCCCAGGGTAGGTGCAAAGGCACAATGAGATTAGACCTGTGAAAATAATCTGGTATTATAAAAACACTGGTTGAATATGGACTTTAGGAACAAATATGACTTATGAATAGCAGGACTGGCTGTTTCTAGATACTCACTGTTGGTGAATTCATCTCAACTTTAAGATGATCTATAAATCACCTGGATTAAGTAGTTTAAGAAATTGGATGTGACATCAGATCTCACGCTATTTTGTCTCAGCATACCCAACAATGGCACCGTGCCATAGCTACTGCTGCTGACAAAAATGACTGCAGCCAAAATATCCTGAGCCATTATTATATACCAACAATGTCACTTTTAGTACTAGAAACGGCTTTCCTGTAGTTTTTATGAGGAATGACTCGCCTGTGCCTGGGACATAGTTACCATTGTTCACTCTTCTCATAGAAGTGACTGGTTTGGCCATTAGAGACTTCGAACTCTCGGAAAAAAACTGAGGGTTGTTGGAGGGGAGGTGGGTGGGTGGATGGGGTAATTGGGGGATGGGGATTAAGGAGGGCACATGATGTGATGAGCACTGGGTGTTATATGTAACTGATACTGAGCTATTGAACTCTAATCTGAAACTAACGATGTACTCTATATTGGCTAATTGAATTTAAATTTTTTTAAAAAGTGGATGGTTTCGAACATACAAAGGGTTGATATCAGAAACAAGATGAAAACTGCTTTACCTGTATTGTTTATAGTCAAACCAAGCCTCATTGACCAGGATTAAAATACAGTTATATTTTCAAAGCAAACCATTTTCTCAGTTAATCCAAAAGTACACTAAAGCAGGACTTTTTTCCCCCCAATGGTCAAGGAGTAATTCCAATTGACAAATTTAGGGATAATAAGTTCTAGCCAAATCTGAGGACAATTCTGGAAAACCAAATATGCTCATTTAGATATCAATTTCTAGGAATGGATTCATTAGAATGAGGGTAAAGCCTATATTTCTTATTCTGGAAAGGAACTTTATTTTAAAGTTATGGAAGTGGGAGTCACAACTCACACTACCTAGCTACCTGCCTAGTTAGTACAAAAACTAGCAATAAATTCAAAGTCTCTCTCCCTACAAATCCAGGTTTTTTTTAAGCACTATAAATACAGGGGCATGAAAACCTAAGGCAGTCCAATTAATTTATGAACAACCTGGCCCCTCCTACCCTCACACTAGGGAAAGCCCAGGTGTACCTCTCTCTAAACATAAGAATAGACTAGGAAAGGCACATAGTCAGTATCAAAATTGGGTTGATCAAAAATTCATTTCCATTATACTAAGAATGGTTTAAATTCAAAGGGCAAAAGCATAGAGACATCTCACCCTTTACACCCTTCGGAAATTTGCCATTTCTCCTTAATTCACACACACGGAGACCAATACATAATAATCTATGGTGCTAACTTAAGGTGTCTGAGATCCTGGGAAAATAAATTGTTTGATGCGCTTTTTCCACTAAAAAAATCTAGAATTTATTGTCTCTGTCTGGCATTTATTGTCATTGACATCTGTGAAGATTTTCAGACAAGAATGTATTGTCTCCCACACCTCGCTCTAGTTCATTGCCCTGTATTCCATTCAGGACTTTTTTTTTTTTTTAATAAAAGAACCATCTGTTTAAAATGACTTTATTAATTCCTTTTGGTGTATTTTTTGACATGTCTACAAATTACAGATCATAAATTTTCTAATAACAAATTGTTCACAGAGCTCCAGGCAGAACCTAACATGAGAATCTAAATATAGAAGTGGTATTTACATATGTACCCAAGTCATTCATACAGAATGGAAGCCACGTTTGCTAACACCAAGATCACGGGGAGAGAAACCCTGAGAACACGGGACACACCGCCCTGTAGAGTCTCCATTAGGTCTCGTGAACTCTGTGGCAAGGCTACGATTTTACTCTTGCTATAGATCTCTATCTTATAGCATCGTTTTCTTTAAAAATACCATATTTGACTCTAACCTAAGGGATATGTCTTCTGGAACATTCTCCCTCTGCCCATTTTTTCTTCATGAAGCATTTGACCACTGGCCCTGTTTCTAATGTTATTCAAAAGAGTAGAAGGAAAAAAAAAGAACAGAAGAATGAAGTCTAGTACTCTTTATTCACAAATATCCACAAAGCATCTGATTTTATTCTGCAGACTGTAACATTCTTCAACCACCGCACTCCCTGAAATCCCACAGCAACTTTTCTCAGGTCGTGAGGGAAATTGCCTCAGGGAGGTTGGGACCCTATTGCTGGATTATGCCCTGGAGGAGGAGGGTGTGGGCCGCTGATGAGAGAGGTGGGGCTCCTGTGCCCAGAAGCTGATGAAATGGGTTGCTTCTTTGACTGGAGGCCCACATACAAGGAGACCTTGCCCAGACTCTTCATCAGAGAACTCAAATAGAGTGTTACTTGTGAAGAGAGCTGTTACAGCAAAGACGGGATTTCTATGAGCTATTTTTCAGCTGCTCCCATTCTGAAAATGGTTATTAATGGATATATGTACTTGTTTGGCTATGATACTCTTAGTCATCTTAACTGCTGACTTTTACTGTTCTATCTATATCCCACTGTAGTTAATTTACCCAAACATGTTTAAGTCATAAATACATACAGTTTAGGGAGACCAAGATATGACACCCTCTCCATGAAGCTGTCATCTCTTGGCTTGGTGACACTTATACCTACTGGTTTTCATCTCTTCTGAACAATCCTTTCTCTGGTTCTTTCTCTTGTACCTCATTTTTCTTCTCTCCCTTGAATGAAGATGAACTCTAAGGTTCTGATCTCTCTTCTGTTTTAATCCCTAACATATTTCACGAGTTGTGGCACCACATTCTAATAACCTAAACAGGCTGACATCCATTTCCAGCTAGCTGCCTGATCAACCTATTTGTATTACTGTCGTCAGCATCCATTACCTGGCCTGGTCAGGTATGTGCGTGTGCCCACACGCGTGTGCATGCACACACACACAAACACATAGGGCCAACTCCTTTTTCTAATTTCCCTAATGCTGTTCATTGTGCCAGTATTCTCTGAGTTAGCCAAATTCAAATCCATAGCTGTCTTGGATCCTTTTCTCTCTGTCACCAAATTGTTACCGTCAGGGGCACTCCGTGATGATGTCACCAATGCAGGTGCTTTCTGACATGGCCTTCTTCTCTGAGCATTCATTTAATTCGGTCTGTGTAAAACTAAGCACCTCTTTGATTGTATTACTCTTATGCATAAAATATTCAGTGGGGCTCTGGAACTACCACACAAAGCGTCAATGAGATTTATTTGAATTAATCTGACACTTAAGACTCTACCAAAGGTAGGTGTTCCTGTGCAAGGCTGCCTTTCCACGCTCACCTTTTGTTTCCTTGTTGTCCTAATTACCAACAACCTAAAGAATGCTTTCCTGTCTCTACCCCTGCTCTTTCCTCAGTCTTTCCCCCTCATCTACACTTACGGGAAACGTTCCTGGGAAGTTCTTTTTCTGCCCCTGACTACTGTGGCATTCTAGACCACTCAAAACACATCTCTCATTCAGAACTTTGACTCGTCCTCATCTTTACCCTCGTCATACCTCTCCACCACAGTTTCAGCATCTAGAGTTGGAAATCATGCCTTATTGATCACTGTGGCCCCCATAGCATCTAGCACATGGCCTTTACATAGTAGATGCTCAGTAAGCACATGCTGAATTTCGAAACAATAGACATATGAGTTCCCAGGAAGAAGGAGGAAGTGCTATTAAACCAAGGAATAGAGATCCCAATCCATGATTGACAGGGGATAAGAGAAATACACAGTACATGTGGGAGTTACAATGGATGCCCGAAAATACACTTTGAGTCCCATGATATCTAATATCTTCAGTGACTCCAGTGTCCACACATCAGGGAAGACCCACTAACCCTTAATGTCAGGTTTATCCTTTCTCAGTCCCTAAATCACCCCTATCCTTGCAGCTGGACAACTCAAACCACAGCTAGACTCCAAGGGTGCCTGTTCCAAGTTCTACTCAGAATCTTTATTTCAGCCATTATAACTGGGCTTAAACTCTTCTTCTACCTGATATTTGGTCTGGCATTCTTTTGCCTTGTGCTATGGCTATGGCTTCCTAATCTTTCCTGACCCCTGAATGATTCTAGTTTGTGTTTCTCAATGCCACCCTCACTCCTCCTCCAGTATAAACTCCTACACTTGAACCTCAGCCAGATGTCCTCTACCTGACTCCTGAAAAAGTGCTCCAGCCACTTGTCCAGATGCATCTATTGGTCCTTACTGTACAATCTCTCCTGTGTTGGCTCTTGCTGGCCTGGATAGCTACTTTGGCAGCCCCATTACGTTTGTTCCAAGAGCGAGCAGCTGAATGTATGTCCACAGTGCCCACAGTGCCCAGATGGGAAGGTCTGGATTAGAGCCCTGGACTCTTGCCCTCTGACCCTTCCTGCTCCAGTTGACCTGGCACTGTAACAAGTTGGTGAAAGGCCAGCTATAAAGAACCCAGAAACACACATCATGACCCCTTCAGAGCAGTCAGGATCAGCTGCTTCTAGCTTTATCTGACCTCAGGTGACCCGGTAAGGCTGTGGTCAGAAAAACACAATGCAACATACTTCAGAAAAGTTAAACATTTTTAAAAGCAAAGACGTTGAAACTATCATAAGCCTCTGCACTCCTGTAATAGGTGTATAACATGCATTGAAGCAATAAATACACGCACTTTGGGTTGCTCCAGACCACTGAAATAAACCAAATTTCATTTTTAATGCACATAATAAACTTTTTTCCATAGCGCATCAGTTAAGATTGCTCTGACTTTAAAAAAAAAAAAAATAACAACTGACTCGTTCTGTATTCCTATAGCTCAGAATAAATAGATCAACTAACTTTAAAGTTGGCAGGTTTACAGTTCTCCCAGAGAAGAGAAATTAAAGCCAAACTGAAGATAAAAGTAAGTATTTTTTTATATTTATGAAGTCTTAAAATTACAGAGCTGAACATACAAGGTCAATACAGAGCTGGCGGAGAGCTGAAGTTGGATATTTCCTACATTAGCTTTATTTTCTGAAGTGAGAAAGTGTGATCCAGGGGGTGGAGATGTGTGAGCTGAGCAGTAGGGAAGGGGTGGGCTGTGGCTCCCGTGCTCCTGGCAAAAGGCTCATGTGGAGTCAATATTTACAGGTAAATCCCAAACTCAAGGCTCCGGCTGAATCACTTCCCAAAGAAACATCAAAATATGAGCTATAAAATAGAATGCTCTCTTGAGTTACACAGGTTATTGGGTCTTCTTTTGTAATTATTTGGAGTTTGTTTTCCTCTGTATTTGCATCTTCTTAACCACCAGCAATGATCTCCCCAGGATGAGATTTCTGTGTTCCTGGTTTAAGGCCATAATCCCATTATCAAGAATAGTGCCTGACCGTTTTCAGTAAACATTTGTTGAATGAATGAATACATTTTTACTCCTACTATGACCCTCTCAAGGGAGATTACCAACCTTAGCATCTACTCAGTGCTCAAGAAGAAACATAGCCCATTCACTCTCTATATAAGGATACCTGAGCATTGTAATTTAAGGTGTCACTTTCAAAGGTAACATTTTATTTTATCACTTTGAAAGCCTATCTCTAAGAGTGAGAAAGAATATTAATCCTCCTTGTATTTGTCTCTCTGATCACCAGAAATTTATTAACATTTAATTGTCTTGAATTTGAATTTGGTTTCCAGGAAGCTTCAAAGAGCCAACACACTCTGAGTAAATTCATGTACGATATTAGTTTTTGATCTCAAAGGACAGTTAATTTAGCTTGTTTACATGACAGATTTGGACAGAGTTAAAGGTTAAATTCTACCTTGAAAGTCTAAATATAACTGAGAGTTGATATTAATAATTTTATAATTACTGAAACTATGATTAGAATTGTCTAAATATCCTGTGCTAGTAAAAAGTGTCATGTGATTCCAACTCGTTCTCCTGGGAGATGACCTGACTTTTGAATTTTCATTACCCCTAAAATTATCAGCTTCAAAACAGCATTTATGAAAAGAAATTAACATAAACCTTTAAATGAGGTTTCTCTGAAAAGCTACTTGCTCATATAAAATTGAAAGTCAACAACGAAATTACTTAAATTAATCATTCTTTCGTTCACTCAACACATAATTATTGAGTACCTATGTGTATTGTTAATTATGCTAAGTTCTGGAGATGCACAACAACGACAACAACAAACCAAAACACTTCATAAGGTACTGTCTCTATCATTGAAGAGTCTATGGGGAGTTGCTTTTCATTTGTTGATTCATAAGCACTGATATTTACAAAGATGCCAAGACTTGGGTTCACATCAGTCTTGAAGCTCCATGAGGGTAGAAGCCAGGCTCTGCTTCTTAACATGGAATGTCCAATGGTAGCAGTATTCATAAGTGTGTGTGTATGTGTGTGTGCGCGTGTGCGTGCATTGCTTTCCAAGGTGTTGGTATGGTAGAAAGTCCAATGTGGAAACAGTCCAACACACAACGTGATAAGTGAGGTAAGGAATAGAGCACAAAGCAAACTGCCTGGATGGGATGTCTAAGTCTACCTGTAAAAGTCAGAGAAGGCCTCTCCCAGGAGCCATTGTCAGGTTGAAGCACCTCTGGGATGAAGCAGGCAAGAGAGGGTGTTCGAGGCAGACAGAACAGCATGTGTCAAGGCATGGAAGCATGACAGAATGTGGTGCGCTCTCAACCCACCAACATTCTGGTACAGCTGGTAGGGAAAGCTAAAGAGTGCTGTGGACATCATCAGGATTTTCCTCAGGTTTCCTTATAAACTGTTCTTACTTAGATAAAAACAATGCTTCTTCAAGTCATCAAAGTGAAAGATTATTATTGGACTGACATTGATTTTTTATAATTATTTAATCAAGGCTAGAGGATCTTTCATTATATCATTTACAAAGTTCAGTTAAGAGTTTACTTTTCAAATACTTAGTATTTTTATTACTTCCAGAAACATAGTTTGACAATTTCTCTCTAAGCCTGGAATCAAATGAAAGCCACATCTGTTCCTTGACTCAGTGAGGATTTAATAGTCTAATCTCCTATACTCTGAAAAAGCCAGCATCAAAAATTCCTCATACCTCCATTTCCACTCCTCCACCTCTGATAAACTATCTCAATTGTGTATTGAAAAACACAAATAAATTAACACACATATCCAACCAACAAATAAATGGTGGTTCTGTGGAGGCTGAGGAAGTTCTTTAATTTGTGTACACACCCAAGAATAATTTCCACTGTGTGCCTCAGGAGAACAAAAACAAAACAACAAGTGAAGTCTGGTCACCCTTGGAGAAATGGAGGAGAAGAAACAACCTTCCTCCTTGGGAACTGGACTGTGGTGATGAGAGGAACAAGGTGCGGTGTGATTCATAGGAGCACAACCAGGATACTGGTGTACCTCAGATTCAGCCGTATGAGGAATGACTGAAGATCTGGGATGTTTAGGTTGAAGAGCTGTGTATTGAGGGGAATAATAATAACTGTCTTCAATTGTTGTAGGGAAAGGGTGATGGCTTTTCCACATCAACTTCATTGAGCCACAGGGTGCTCAGATATTTATGCAAACATTCTGGATGTTTCTGTAAGGGTATTATGGATGAGGTTAACATTTAAATCAGTAGACTAAGTAAAGCAGGCTGCCCTCCCTCTTGTGAGTGGGTTTCATCCAATTAGTTGAAGATCTAAACAGAATACAATGATGAGCCTCCCCCAATTAAAAGAGAGATTTCTCCTGCCTGACAGACTACGGACTGAATAATAACTCTTCCTGGTTCTACAGCAGGTTTGGGTTTCATCTAGGGTATTAGCTATGTACACTTTGAACTTGCCAGCCCCTATAATCATTTGAGCTGATTCCTTATGTGAGAGAGTGAGAGAAAGAGATATCTTTTATTAG
Organism: Mustela erminea; assembly: GCF_009829155.1. NCBI lineage: Eukaryota > Metazoa > Chordata > Mammalia > Carnivora > Mustelidae > Mustela > Mustela erminea. Next base: position 13,949,802 of record NC_045628.1, read on the forward strand.
TTCTGTTTCTCTAGAGAACCTGACCAATATAGGAAGTAATAACCAAGGAGGAATATGGTGAGAAAACATGAAAAATCAAGAGAGTAGAAGACATTTTTTTAGTTGACAATGGATAGGTCAGTTTACAGAAGGAGAGTTCTAACTGGGGCATTGTAGAGTAGAAGATGGAATGGTGACATTGGAGCCACGAAATTGATGCCTGCAGGTTTCCTCATCACAGGACATCTTTCAGGGGGGTGGAATATATATAGTATAGTTTTTTAGGAAGATGTGTCTGGATGCAGTGTAGAATCCTCTAGAGTAGGAAGAGTCCCGGGGCCCTAGGTCCAGTCATATGCTGAAGAAGAACTCCTTCATATGAACATATGAACACCATTTTGAATCATAAGAACTGGAAAATATTTTGAGTTACCAATTAAGTTGGCCAATGTGGAAATGGGGAGCCACACTTCAAGTAAAACAGAATCACTGAACGAAACATTAAGAAGGCTGGATTTGTCTTTCTCTAGACATTATAATCTTGCGACTTTTGCCTTTTTCTGCATTTCTCCTAAAGAAAGCTTCACAGTGGAAGGGAATTGTTATGACTTCCAAGGGTGCCCCTCTGACAGCTTCGTCTTTCAAGCAAATCTCTAGGATTAAAAAAAGAATTCTCAGGCCTTAAAACACCCATGATACTGTAAGTACTTTAAGCTAAAAACAAACTACAAATCAAGCCATCGTAAGACCTAAAACTGGAAGCTTTCCCATTTCAGCAGGTAAACACACTACTCACGGATACACTGGCCAAACCCCAAGCAACTCAGATGACAAACAAAGATGAAGCAAAAAGCAATCAAGGCGCAGATAGAGCACTAAGACTGTACAAAGAAAAGAATGTACTAAAATATACTCAAGTTGAATTTTCTCTCTCTTTCTCTACCTTTCACTTGTTTGACAACAAGGGAACCACAAAGGATAATCTTAAGGAAAACTATTTTATTGTGTTTAAGTTTCCAAAAGCAATACTAAGAAAGTAATAAATATCACATTAATAGAATTTCTCTAATTTTCCCTTGATGGAAGGTATCTACTGATGTATGTAGCACTCTGTCTCCAGTGCCTTTTAAGGAGTAAAGAAATACTAGTCTGAATGGCTGGGCAAACCCAAAAAAGCAGGAAAGAGATGCTGGAATCAGCTGGTGGATTTGCTATGAGCTGATTTTGGTACTAAGTTAACATCCTGATGTTAATACCTGCCTGAGCCATATCTGAGCTTACCTTAACCTTCACCCGTACCCTGTATCCCCTGAGGTGTTCTCTCCAGGGTTAATTTCTTCTAGAAGATACTGTACTCTGCTGAGAGGAACTCTCCTCAGTATTTCCTCACTTCCCTTCTGTTCCCGTGGTACTTTTTTAATACCAGCAAGTTTCCACCTCACTCCCATAAAAAAGCCCAGCTGTTGCTAGGGACAGTGACGCCATAAGACTTTAAGAAGAGAAATCCAGATCACTATAGCTTCCCACTTCTGTAATTTACTGTTTTCTCTCTGGCATCAGTGGTGAGCTACCCAGATCAGACTCTCCTCCTACTATCACTTGTAACAGAATATACAAGGGCCACCTGGCTGGATGACTGTGGACACTGCTGGCCCTCTAGGAATCTTGCTTACATGATCCCAGGCCAATGCTGAAATATGTAGTAGGGAAAGTGCTCATTGTGACTTGGGAGTTTATTTGAAATTGAATCTTTAATATGCAAATGTGAGATTCACCTGGGGCACCATAAGAATGAAATCTATCCTCCGTCCTGTCTTGCGCTCTTACATTAAAGGAAAGAAGAGTAATTTTTAACACACCCCTACGATGGTTTTATGCAAATTCTTCAAGCTAGGCAAATTATTTTTGTGTTAAAATTTTTCAACCCCATAAAAACAGGAGTGAATTTATGTGGCATTTTAAAAGTATGTTAGGCACATTGTAAAGCTATTTCATCTCATTTATAAAGAAGAGTGAACATAAAAACAGTCCACAGCATAATTAATAGTGAAATGATTTATCGCACCAACTCTTTTTCTGTTCATATTTATGTTTCTTCTGCAGTGTGGTGCAAGTTTTCCCCTCCACACCCCCAAACCCTGCCCTTTGCCACTGGACAGAAATGGTATCCAGTGAAACTCACAACATGGAGTTTAAATTCCCTCACACACATGTGCAAACACAAGTGCACCACACTGGTATGATGGTCTTCAAACTTGGCTGCATGCTAGCATTTCTTGGAGGGTGTGAGAAAATTCTGATACCTAGATTCCACCCTCAAAGGGCTTCCTTTAATTCGTGTCAGGGGGCAGTCTGGAGCACTGAGATTTTTCAAAAGTCCCAGGTAAAGCTAATGTACAGTCTAGATTGAGATTTAGTACAATATTTTAAGATTATTATTACAGGCAAAGCTATAACATGGAATTTAAATCCCCCCTGTTAAATAACTTGAAGAATAAATTCAAAGGCCACCCTGTAAGGCTGTTCCATGTCTAATTCACCCTGTGATTTATAATGTTGGCAAATTCAATGAGTATTTATTGAGTATCTACAATGTGCCAGGCCCTACTGGACACCCTACAGATACCGAAATAATATGGACATGCCTCTTTTCACAGAGTGTAGAGTTGAGCAGATATCTGTGCGTAGCTCTTCCTACCTTCTGTATTCCAGCTAATGTTCTACCCGTTCTTGATACTTAATTTCCGTATCAGGTGGTTCTTAAAGTAGGTCTTGGATTTTTCTACTCGGAATTTCTGTTTTTAAATGTCTCATGAACAAAGATGAAAATGAGTGAACTCATAGATCTTTATGTGAGCCATAAGAATACAGGTAATAAGTCAATTCTGAACTACTTGACATTTCAAAGAACCACCTGAAAGAAAAACAGGAACAATCATCTCAGGAGGATTTGATCCTATGTCATGAAGATTAGGAGAGAAATAAAAGTTCAACACAAACTATACTGACCACTCTTGGGATACTAATAGTCTGATCTCCATCAGAAGTAGGGCATCACGTTATCTCGCCTCCCTCCTTCCCATGATTATTGATGTGGGTCTGAGTATAATTTGAGATCAGCTCTCCAATATCTCCTAAGCTTTTCAAAAGAGTAGTTTTGGCTAGAAAGGGAGTACAGATTAGTAAATAGGCCAGCATCATTGGTGAGATGTCATTTAATTTCTCCTGACTATGGTTAGCTGAGAAGTCTGCTCACAATGGTTTGATGAGGGAAATTGAAATAATTGCTCCATTCTAATATGGGAGAACATGAGCACAATAAGTGGAGATATCAAACTCACAATCCAAATAAGTAGCAGAAATTTGAGCAAGAATTGATTCAAAAGAAAAACAAATCTCAGTCTTGCGCAGAAGCCCCTGCAACGTTTTCATGGCTGACACAGGCTGCATTAATAATACCAGCAAGACTTAGCAGTATACAGAGATGTTCTCTAACATTTCTATTATATATTCACCAGGCAAGGAGTGCATTTTCCCTTTTTTAATTAACAGAGATCCGTTTGATTCTCTCTAGAATACCAATTTCGAAAGCGGTTTCTTTATTGTTATAATTTCTCCAAACTCTGGTACAAGCTTCATTTCAAAGCAATACTGATGTGAATTTCTGATGAGAAAACTCAGATTTTCTCTGAGTGCCCAACTCACTCCTGGGAAGACTTCCTGGCCAGCAGGGGACAACGTACCACGTTCCCTCAGACATCCACCAGCAAAGATGGTACTGTGGAAGTTGATGCAAACGTGACCCATCCACCGGAAGGTAGAAAGATGAGGGACTAAAAGCTGGGAAATATTCATATATTTTGGATGTTTTCACTGTGTGGGTCAAAGAGGAAGACTAACAATGAGTTGTCTTGAAGATCATAATAATAACCAAAACCAAGATAATGAACAGTGATTTACATTTTGCAGATTTGTTCAAGCTCTTACTTGCTCATTTTCTGTGAGAAAGCACTGACCACTTTATTTGGGAGCTTGTTCCACTATTAGATTATTCTAGAACTCCTGTCTGCCTGACATCAGTCTACTCATTCTTTCATATGTTACCCATGTAAATATTTAAAGAAACATATCATCTCTGTTACAAGCCTTCCCTCTCTGTATTTAATTCTTTAGTTTCAGAAAAAGTTTATTTTATTACACAGTTTTCAGATGCCCTTCCATTGGATTCAACCTATTTTGAATGCTCTCTGGTTTGTAAATATCTCTGTGAGTTAGTGTCCAAAGTCGACATTATATTCCAGATTGCAGCTTACCAGCGCAGATGTCTGTGGATCTGTATCTTCCCTTGTTCTGGCCACTTGCCCTTTTGTGGCCATGCCACACTGTAGACACAGGGTAAGCTTGTGATCTCCCAAACCCCACGAAGTCTTTTTGTCACCTCAACTGTTAGAGAGTCACATCAGGTCTTTCCAACCCCGAGCTAGTATGGATAAGGTTTAGAATTCAGTACCTTACACTTAATCTTTCATACTTCATATCCATATTTGAAACACATCATTCCATCCTATTAAGAAAAAGTTTTGATTCTGTCATCTATTTTTGGCTTTGGCCTGTTAACACTTTTTCTTGAATATCTCCTATGAAGACATGTTTTAAAACTTACTTGCCATCATCCTTCATAGTTTGTGTCTTACACATAACTCAGAAGTGTGTTTTCAATGTGTGACTGAAGAATGATTCACTCCCACTTTTCTAAAGTATTACATGGACAGAAGAAGAATTGATCCTGAAACTGACTCTTTTCACACAAAGATTATAGGAAGATGTTCTGGTCAAGAAATTGGACTCTGATTGAAGCAAAAATACATTAATTTCGAAGTGTTTGCTCAATATTTATATAGCTAAGAAATGGTCCATTCCGAGCAGTGGGTCCTATAGTGGTTCCATTTTTTGTATTTCTGCAGATTTCAGTGTAAAGGGCAAAGACCAGCAAATCAGTTAAGGTTCATGAAGTAGTTCATGATCTCTCTGTTACGGGCAGGGGCAGCTGTGAAGATTATGCTTCTCTTTCTCAACATATGTTTTATCTGTCCTATCTCTGAGAATTGTTCTTGGAGTTGAGAGCCTAACTGGGTTCAGTGGTCACCCAGTGGATGATGACCAAAATGAGGAGAGCTATTGTACTACATGCCAGCAAGACCTGGAACCAACCAGCCCTGGGAGAGAAAGGAGGCTAAAGTTTCCCTGCAGATTGACCTAGACTGAGTAAATCACATATCCAGTAATGCTGTTGGGTATGCTCTGTCCCAGACTGCCTAGAGGAGAGAGACAGGGAGAGAAACAGTCCTGTCTGTAAGTCCTAAAGGGAGTCTACCACAAATGTGTGAAGATACGGATATGGACATGTGAAAAAGTAAAAACCACATTTCACCATAGCACTAGTCTGTTTACTTGTCTCTCTCCTCCCATTGGAATGTAAATCCCATTTGAGCAGCGACAGCCATCTTGGTTTTTTTCATGTGTCCTAGATCAGTTCCCAGAGGGGCTCTCAATTACCATGTGTGACTGTAATGACATGTTGAAAAGCAGATGGAGACAGGGCAGGACTTGAAAGTGGCAGAGCAAGGCCTTAGACTATGTCTCTGAGAGAAAATCTCCATTAAAAAGTGAGAATGTTGAATGCAGCCACTTCCACACTTAGCACATTGCTGAAGTTCATGAGAAGGAGGACATGACAAAGATAGGGGACTGTGGTCAAGAGGTGTCAGAAAGGGATCAGGAATGAAGAAAAAGCTTCTAATTGCATTGGCAATATGAGATTGAGTTCTGCCTTCCCAAATACTCCAGAAGAGATTGTTTCTTACAAAAGTGGGAGGCTGTTACTTTAATTATGCATTTACATAATCATGAATAAAAACCCCAAATAGATCTTTAAGGTGACATGAATCTAACACTTTCCAGTAGGTGTTCAATCAAAGGGTCCATGTGACTCTATTATCATGCTTTCCAATCTCTCCCTACTCACCACAGGCCTATATATCCATACCAGCAGAAAAACTGCTGGATATCTTAATGAAATAAAGATATACTATTTCTATGGTTTATGGTTTTTCCCTTCATCTGCCAGCCCAGTAATTCTATCTACAAATGTGAGGAAGTATCTTTGTCATGTCTTGTTCTTAATGAGCCAGGAACCATCTTTTTCTTCTGTAATTGTTCAAACATAATTTGTTAACTATTTGTTCCTGAGGTTTTTTTGCCCCTGGGGATCCTTGAATCAAAAAGGTTTCAGGCCTAAGGATATCTGTAACTAATCCACAGAGAGGAAAAAATACTTTGATTCAGTAACACTAAGAAAAAAATGTAAAAATAAAATGTAAAAACTAAAAGCTCTCAGGAAACGAACACGGTGTCAAACTTTACTCCCATCACGTTACACGGTTGACAGAAGAAGAGCAGTTGGTAAATTGTGAAACTGCCTCTAAATCAAAGAATACAATGAGTTGTAGTCTACCAACAAAATCACTCCATGAATAATTTAGCGCTGATGAAAATACTTTACATGTTGGGCCCCTAGGTAACTATTTTGGGCATCACGGTGGCAAGCCATAGCTAATGGTAATGGACAAACATTCCTCAAGATTCCAGGAGGTCGTACAGCATGGGTTGATTTGAGGAGGCACCTCCCATCTGGCCCTGGGCAGGCATCATATCATCCCGTTTTCAGAAGCTTCTCAGTAAAGTTATCATTCTCATTACATTTTGCATTTTTACAGCACCTGTAATCATAGCTCCCAGGCACAATACATTGTTAATTTATTACGGCCATTTCAATTTTGCTAGTTAACTCCCTAGTCTCCTTATGCGCTAAGCCCTAAAATCAGCACAGAGAACTGAAACTAATCTTGAGTGCTCAAACCAGTGTACGATCTCGGGAGCCAGGAGGCCTGGGTTCCAATACTAGGATGTCCCCTGATTGGCTCTGTGATTAGGGGAAGTTGTTACCTCTTTCTGGGTCTCAGTCTGCTCCTGGATAAAAGGTTGAGATTGGACTACTCGTCCTCTAAAATCCTCTTCAGCTCTAAGCTTTTCGGGTTTTGCGTAACAGAGCTCTCAGAAAGATGTGTCTGACATATATCTGTGCATAGATATGGATTAATCTGTTCCTGAGGTCACTCTTCCTCTACACTCTCTAAGTGCATCATCCATCCTGGTCCTTGCAGCTGACAGCTCCCTGTGGAGGACCCCATGCCAAATCTAATTCCATAAGGTACTCAGAACCAGAATTAAATAGGAATGCCTAGGGCTAATTTAGATGTCCCAAGCTAAGCAAAGAGAAGTGATTCCTTCATGAGATTTATTTTAGAACAAAAATGGTTTGCAGAGTGAAGAGAAGGAAATGGCATTAAGTTACAAGAGCATGTTAGTTAGTAATTAATGGCACAGCTTAAAACGTCAATTTAAGAGATTATCCTCAGTGAGGAATCCATTAACCAAATCTGAACAATGCTGACAAGGTCCCTTTGGCTGAGGAGGAACTGGGGATACTGAGGTAGATACAAGAGGTCAGAAAACATCCCTAAATGTTTCTTGCCCTTCATGTGCTTATAATTTAGTAAATAAAATGAGTCAAACATTTAGGGAAGGGATAAGTTAAAAAAAGAAAAAGGAAGAAATGTCTGAAATGACAGCACATGATAAATATTTGGGAAATCTTGAATCAGTTTGACATCCACCAAGAGCTTATAAAGACCTCTGAATGGGCATTCAGGGAAAGGTAGATGTTGTTTTGGAAAGTGGCTTAGAAAAAATAAATACAAAATATATATTGGAAAGTATGGGGAAGAAAAGCAATCATGTCGAACTTGCCAAAGAATCCATTGTGTATGATGGTCTAGAGCAATGCTCCCCACACAGCAAGACCCAATCTGCCAGGAGATTTCAGAACTGTGCCCCATCACCCCAGAGTGAGTTCTCAGTGTCATAGCACCATAAAGGAATTCCCCATAAACCTTGGGTTTTAGCGAAGAACCACTGCCCTCTTGATGGGCCTGTCAATGACCGCTCGCTACCCAACACTCTGCTCTAGTTATCCAGCAGAGAAACCATGAGAGAAGGAATCAAGATTCTCGTTTGGGAAAGATCCAGTCCCTGGGCAATAGGAAAATACCAAGCATGTTTATGGTGTAGGCCACAAGGGAAGTGAGGTGTGGGAAATGCCAAATCAGAAGAGTAGTTGAGGATATTTTTTAGGGAACTAGGATAGCAAGTGGATGTGTCAAGACACAAAAGGGAACCACTGTGGCTTTCTGAGCCTGGCCCTGCTTACATGAGGGGACTCAACAGCTGTTATCAATCAGCCAATTGTCCAGTAGAGGGTTTCCTTTTCGACTGCAGGAATACATTATATCAGAACAAAAACAATGAAGATGAACAGACTTTTACAGGAGCACTCAAACTGAGTCGAGCAGATGCTTTGGTTGAGCTGGATATCGTAGTCATTGCGGTCATATGATAGATACAAATCATCTGAGCCCAGATTAAAATTTGTAGAGAAAAAACTAGTAAAATGTTGAATGCTGTGAGAGGACATTAGCTGAGAAGGACTTTTCTTCCATCTGTGATTTCCCTATTTGGCAAGAATTCTGCCAAAAGTGAAAAACACCTACTTTGTATCAACCTCTCTTTTCTAGATGGCCTGGGCATTACTTTCTGTTGAGAAATACTGTACTGAGCAAACCTGGAGGAGTGGACCACTCTTATGCCTGTGACGCAATGATGTCAACGACCTACAGGGGCGCCGGGGCGGGGGGGATGCTGAGTTCACACAAAAACTGAGAACAAGGGACCTGCCCAAAGAGAACTTACAGACCAGTTGGAGATTCCGGATCTCTTCTGACCCAAGTCCTCTATAGCCTACCCTCACCAAGAAACGGGGAAAACTGGTAGAAAAACCACACTGAAAACGTAGAATTGGTAAAAATTGGGAAATAAGATTTTTCCCAATTTAAGTCTTAAACTCTTGAGATGATCTAAATATTACTAGAGTCAATCCCCACATACCCAAACATTTCATCAGGATATCTCCTAGTATTTTAAAACAAAACTATTTTCCTTCCTAATTGTTAACAAATGCACAATGCAAAAGATCTCTATAATTAATATATAAGGCAGGAGAGGGGCATGACCATCATCTCTATTTTTCTTGAATGCGTGATTAGAATTACTCCATAAATTATTCACATGTTCTGCTAGAATGATAAAACAGCATCTCATTTGACATAAATCACATTACTTATTTGGAGTGTGGAGCCAAGTTCCTTTAAAATGTTTTGATAACACCTACGACAAGGCACCTCAAGCTGTGATTAGTGTTTGGTTCATCGTATTTTGAAGTATACGGTATAAGCAACCCACTCGTATGCGTATCTGCTTCACCTGCATCCATTAGCTGTGGAACGTTATCTTTAAGGTATTACATCAGGGCTTTAACAGAACCATAAGATTGAAGGGAAGAATCTGTTTTGCTCTTTCTTCCATGCTTTCTGGTGCCCACTTTCCCCTTTGAGAGCACCATGACCCACCCGCACCTCACACCAAGCTGAAGTTGTGTCTCACCATAAGGCTCTGCTAATGGAGGCAGACTCTCCCCCACTCTCCTTTAGAAAACAGACTTCTAACATCCAACCTACCATCATGACCTGATCTGTCCTCACGTTGGTTTATTCACTGGTACGCTTGCTTTTTGAGACACATTAATAAAATTAACTAATCCACGCTAATACAGCTGTTTTTCGTTGTAATGCAATTAACACGTAGTTATGTGAATGGCACCATGCTAGTCATTAGGGAAGTTGATGATACAGGAGTGCATGAAACACACCCCTTGCCCTCAGAGATGTTTTTACGATCTCCAGGGAAAGAAATGAATGTCGACAAGTAATAGAATGAATATTTTGAATGGTGGACCAGCACAGAAATATAAAATGCCCAAAATAAGACAAACATGAAAGTAGATGTAATGGGGAATGAGGACCCCTTTTTAATCTTGGCCCCTCATAGAGGCCTCCCCACGTCCTGGAGGCAGGAGAAAAGTGCTTTAGTCTAACTAGAAAAGTAGGAGCTTCTCAGTGGCTTTTCACATCATACACAGAGCAAAGGCCCTACTAAACATTTAAAGAATTATTTTTTTAAATGAGAGGAGACCAAAAGGGAAGACCATCAGGTACATGGGTAAGTGGGAGAATCTTCCCCCGAAAGTAAACCATTGGGCTACTGACCCTTCTGAAACCACACAGCCTAGGTAGGTGCCCACATTTTTGGACAGTTTTTCTTCTCTTTTTTGCATAACCCTCCAGAAAGAAAGTATTCCTCATCACGGACTCTTCAAGGGAAACTAGGACCACATTCTACCTGGCTGACTCCGATTATTGCAAAAAGAGGATGACAAGCATTAAGCAGTCCCTCAAGGGCCATAGTTTTCCATCTTCTACGGCCAACCCAAGTCAGAATTCTAGGTATCGCTTTGCTGCTCCTAAGCACAGATGGACAAGAGCCACAGTCTCCAGCTGTCTAGAAACTAACGCCCTCAGCTAAGAATGCCCTTTATATTTGATCATTCAGGATCTGTACAGAGTTTTTCTCTAAGCATCCCTGTGTGTGTTATTCATGTGGAGAGAGAGCATCTTGTTTTTATGTTGTCTATAATAAATTATAAGTGTAACAGCGGGAGCTTTTTCAATACTATTTGTAAATGCAGCCAGAGGCTATTAAGTGATTGGTGTATCAAATAAATATAATTAGTAAATAGCAAAATAACATGTTTGTAAACTGCCTTTGGAAATATGTGATTAGACCAAAGACAACAAATTCTGCCAAAGCTTCTAAGTGTTTCCAAGAGATACCAGGAAAATGTTTTAACAATTTCATAACAAGTTTGAAAATTTCTATGTAAATTTGTTAAGAAGGTAGACAGTACACTTAGTCCCAGCTCCTCCTTTTGAATGCTTCCTGTTGGAGATTTAAGTGCAGGGGTATGCTTAAGTGTGCAACATAATTTTTTCAGGGGAGCTGAAATGTGCTTGATTATTGACTATATAAGTTTTTAAATTGACATTTGATGAGGTTGAGAAGAGTTATAAATATACCTTCATGTGCCGAGTGCTCTCAGGCTGTAGAGTTATTCTCAATTACTAACACTTAAAATGATCCCTGCAAGTCAATCAGTTGAAAGCGAGGTGAACTCACCCTGCCCTCCGTTCTTACTGGCATCACGAAAAAGTTTGCTTTTCACCAGTGATGTGATTCTCAGTGGCAATGGAAAGTGAAGAGTTGCCCAAACCCATTGATTCTTCCTCTGAGAGATGCAGAAGCACCCATGCTTGTTCTTTACTCATCTTCCCTTAAGCCACACGGAATTGCTGCAGAATCCTGCTCCACTCATCTCCCCCATCCCAGGCTCTCATCCCACGCCACATTAATTACTCTTCCAAGAGCCTCACTTTCACATGTGACTTCCTGCTAAAGAACCCAAAATGGACTTCTAAGCACACATATCAAGCCAAAAGTTTAAGCCCCACCTAGCTTTCAAGACTGTCCAAAACTTAGCTTCACCCATACCTACAGAATTAATTTTCTACTAACCCCCATCAAACCTTCTAGTCAAGCTGGACTAGTCTCCTTAATGTCCGTGGGGTCTACTCCCAGGTGTATCTCCATCCCCCACTTCATTCAGGACTCTGCTACAATGACTTGCCTTCAAAGACCGAGATACTTTCCCACTACATCAGATTTCTCCATACATACCTGAGCAAGTCCTCCTTTCAAGTCTTTGCATTTATGATCTTTTCTGCATTTCCCTGGTATATTGTTTTTGTATGTGTGTCTTTTTTTCTTGTCGTCCCAGGCCCTCAGTATGCCTTTTGGGAAAAGAACAAATTTTATGTCCCTTGCCTCCTCTGCAATGCCAAGACTGAGGCTGAGCAAAAAGTATGTAAGCAATGACAAGTGTGCTGATGATGACTGTGACTATGTTGCAACTAATTATATTGGTACTTTGCTTATGAGTTATCCAATGTCAATAATTAATTGCATGTAAATCTCTTAACAACCACATGGGATAGATATGGTTAAACACATTATTTCCAATGAGAAAATGGAAACACATGAGGTCAGTTTGATTAGCTAGTCAGTTAATTAAAACTGAATTTTAGGGGCACCCAGGTGACTCAGTCGGTTAAGTGTCCAACTTGATTTCAGTTCAGGTCATGATCTCAGGGTCGGGAGATGGAGCCACATGTAGGGCTCCACACACAGTGAAGAGTCCGCTCCGGATTCTCTCTCTCCCTCTGCTCCTGCCCCCGCTCTTTCTCGCTCTCTCTCACTAAATAAATAAAGAGATAAAATCTTTTTAAATACTCTGAATTTCAAAGAGGTAATTATATTATTATCCTTGAGATATTTACTAAAATTGTCAGCATATACACCTGGCTCACAATCAGAATTACACAGCTCTTAATCCTATGATCAGAATATGCAGCTGCATTTCATGATCGCTCATTTACTCATTCACTCAATATACACTAACTGAGCCACCTCTATGTGCCATATGCTAATTTCTAAACTCAAGGGATAAAGAAAATCAGTAACATATGGTCCCTGCCCTCAAGTAGCTCACAGTCTTGGCATCCCCCCAAAATTGTATCTATAGCCTTATTTCCTATGATTTGGAGCCTGGGGGAGAATCGTGTTGGGATGGTAGAGAAAGGAGCATTTTAAAGGCAACCAAGATCCAATAGTCATTTTGGGGTCCGGATGATCAATGCCTGATAAAATAAAGAATGATGAGGAAGGCAAAGCTATATAAGGAAAAGACAGATCAGCTAAGTGACCGGGAGAGCTCTGGCAAAAACTTCTGGAAAAGCAAAGACCAAGTATACAGATTTCTAGAAAAATAATCTCTGGATCCCTGGAGCCATGCATTAAAGCCCATATTTATCTGTCCAGAGCAGAGGTGGGAACGTGCGCAAAGACCTCAAGGCCAGATCAAATGAGACTGTGCTTCTCTCCGGTTTGGGGGCCTCTGGGGATTACTTTAATACTGAGCACTTCGTCATCATGTTTGATGGCTTCGGCGGCCTCATTTATCAAGGATCTATAGTTAAATTTAATTTTCCTGTGAGTGGAGGACAGCCATGGCAGCCAGGCTCCTTGTTGCTGATCCGTTCTCGTTGATGCCTTCTGAAGTGGAAATGATGGATGCCGCATGTTCTGGCTGTGATTAAATTTGCTTTGACAAAGCAGCATGGAAATCTGATTTTCAATAGACTTCTGCATTTCACCTAGTGCTGAGTAAACAGATACAGAACATAATGCTTACATGGCTGTCAGGCCGATAGCTAATTCATTGTGCCCATCTAATCAGGCTGTCCATTAAATTATTATTTGTCCATAACATGCAGGATCATTTTTGAAACTCTGAGGAATGGGAAACTTGTTTTTGAGTAAATAAACGTGGAGGGCTGGACAACAGGTGGGGGATTTTCTTGGGAAGATCCGAATAACTCATCTGTCTCTATGTCCCTACTGCCCTGAAGAATCAAAGCACCATTTAAGAAGTTTTTAGTTTCACTTCACTTGGCTCCCATTTCAAATGCAAACAACGGCATCCAATTACAAAGGAGAAGGACACTTCAGCTCCCCAGCTTATCTTTAAAGGAGAATGAGGCAGAAAATCACACAAAGTACGCATCTTATGCTAGATCTTTTAACCTCCTGCCTAGACAGTCTGCTTGCTGACCACTTCCTGGAAAAGGGCTCCACTTTGGGGGAACACAGGAGAAGGCTGTCTCAAGAGGCAAGCAGAAGTGACAAGACTGTGATGTCAATGCTTGTTCTTATCGCTTGGCAGTGGCATTAAGTAAAAAAATCGGGGTCATTGTCATAGTAGGAAAGGTCCTCTTGTTACCCTCGCACCGGGGATCCCCTTCTAGCCCCGCTCCCAACTCAGACCTGCCTGTTCTCTGTACTCTTTCACTTCCAGAAGTTTACATCAAACATTTTCTCACCCTGCTTTGAGTCTTTCTTCGAACATCCAAACCTCCATCAACACTCTCCTTCTGAATCGGCCTTGCCAACCACCTGCCTCGCCCTGAAATATATTTGCCAATGGAAGCCACAGACCTCACACCTTCTGCATCACTGAAGACCCGAGAGCGGGCAGGGTGCTCTCACAGCCACACTGGCTGAAGGAATTTGAGCCCATTTCTTAAGCTCCCTAACCCTTTTATTTCTCACTGGAAAAAGACCGTCTATGTCAAAGTTAGAGGTGCGCGGATACATTACCATATGTGTAGAAGAAAAGGTTTTCTTCCCTCAATCAGTTACCCCCTTGTGATGCACCAGATAGGAATTATCCTTCCTCAAAAGTCTTGGGGACCAGCTATCCGTCTTCTGAGTGTCATTCTTACCTTCCCACAGAAAAGGGGTGGCCTTGCCATGAGGCTACTGTTTGGATCCAGCTAGGGTGGATCCCACTACTGTGGGGACAGTGTGGGGCTGCCAGGTCTGGAACGGTCTGCATTTCCATGTCTAGCTCACTGGTTTTAGGAGGTAGGTCTGTTGTATTCAGGAGAAAAAGAGAAAGGATCGCATAGTTGGCCTCCAGTCCCATGGTGTGTTCTTCTCCGTGGCTTTCAGGGTAATGAAACTACTATCTGACAGCTGTGTTTATTTCTCAAAGGCGAAAGGACCAGAGAAAGGTGCAGCACGAATTATTTTTATTACACACATCACCCCAACATGGATGACTGGACATACCAGCGACACCATTTCTGCTGGTTTTCATAAAAAGTGATTCGATGAGATACAAAATGGGAGTGATGTTTCTTGTCTCATCGAGCCTTCATGTCACCCCAGGTCCACAAGTCGGGTAAATAAAACCTCCATTTTACTTATGAGGAGACTGAGTTTCACGGATGTTTGGTGATGGCCTCAAGCTCACAAGACTTAGGATACAGCATAAGAAGAACCAAGCTTTGTAATTCCCACCCAAGTGCGCTTTCTACAGCACATCGCTTTCTTATTCTTGTGAGTCCAGGAGGGCAGGGATCTCTGCAGCAGCCCCCTGGCTTCTGAAAGTCCCTGGAGTTTCTCAGTGTACAGTTTCTTTTCAACTTCCATGATGAGCCCAGGTCACTGTGCTACTTTCCCCACTCAAAAACATTTTGTTGCCCAAACACTTGTACCCTCAGGGAAGCTGACATTTCCATAATGCTTGCTCTAACAATGACCATGGATTGGCCAATGACTCTGTCATCACCAGAAGGATGATCCTAGCTACAACACCACAAATGGATCACGGTCCATCCTCTGCCCTGCTGACCTGCCCTGAATGAGCAATAAATATAAGGAACAGTTCAAGGCTTAACATAATCATCATGAATTGAAATTTATGCTAAGACCCAGCCAAGAGTTAGATGTTCCAAACCACTCCCCTTCTAAAGTTTGAACACATAGTGATCTTACAGTGGCGAGCTGGAAAAGAATCGAATCTTCTGCAGTATGTCTAAAGGGCAATGAAGGGACATCTGTAAAACATGCCTAAATCTAAGGAAAATCCCTTTTTCCCAAATACCAACTTGCCACCAGGCCAAGAGAATTTGAATCTCTCAAAGCCTGGCTACAAAGACAAGGCGGGGGATAGAGGGTGTGCAAACTTTTACTTGGTGCAGATAAACTCATTGTTTGTTAGGAGAGTGACTACAACAATGATGAGGCCAGAGAGGAGGATGAGCGGAGGGAGAAAGTGTTAAGAGAGGTGGCTAGTGATACAGACTCAACAGTTTCTCATCAGTCTTGAATGCTGCTCTGAAGGTGAGGTATTGATAAGCCATGAGGAGTGCTCCACACTCCCGCTTCTCAACGAGGCCAGCGCACTAGGAGCACAGGATTCATGCGAAACCTGTTAGAAACACAGACTCATCAGATCTACTAAATCAGAATTTGCATTTTAACAAGGCCCCAGGTGATTCTAATGATCCTTAAACTTTAGAAGCACTCGCTGGTTATGGCTTTAAAAATGGGGATGGTAGTGGGGTGCCTAGGTGGTTCAGCCAGTTAAGCATCGGACTCTTGATTTCAGCTCCAGGTCATGATTTCAGAGTTGTGAGATAGAGCCCAATATTGGGCTCCCTGCTGGGTGTGGAGTCTGCTTAAAATTCTACCTGCCCCTTCCGACTCCCCACTCTCCCTCTCTTAAAAAAAAAAAAAGGTGGGGGGAATAAGAATATGGGATCTATGTTTCATGCAGAGCTGGGAAAGGTGGGAGACCAATAACAATATGGGAACAAATTATCAGTAAGACAGATTATAATATCTGCTCTGCATATGATCTCTTATGATATGTTATTTTAGTGGAAAGATATGAGAAAATTTGCTTCTCACAAATATGTAGCTGGAAACAACAAGAATATTTTCAAGTCACTTTTAGATAATTGTGGATATATATATATATATATATATATATATATATATATATATATATATATTTGGTACTACATGCAAACTTGACGAGTGGTAGTGTTTTCATGGTGAGTTGCAATGTGGAATATGAGGCTTTATCAATAAACGCTTGTAAGGTATTGTGGTAAGATACATTATTCTGTCTTGGAATTTGAATGAATCTTTATTCAGGTATGATTTTTTTTTAATATTTTATTTATTTGTCAGAGAGAGAGAGTGAGCACAGAAGACAGAATGGCAGGCAGAGGCAGAGGGAGAAGCAGGCTCCCTGCTGAGCAAGGAGCCCGATGTGGGACTCGATCCCAGGACGGCGGGATCATGATCTGAGCCGAAGGCAGCGGCTCAACCAACTGAGCCACCCAGGCGTCCCTCAGGTATGATTTTTAACATTGTGTATTGGTCATTAGTTCAATGGGTTATGCAGAACTGTCAAATGTTAACATATTTTCTTAAACAGTATTCAAAAATTGCATATTTTTAAAAGATCTTATTTATTCATTTGAGAGAGAGCATGGGAGAGGAGAAAGTCAGAGGGAGAATCAGACTCCCCGTGGAGCTGGGACCCTGAATCAGGACTCTATCCTGGGACCCTGGGACCATAACCTGAGCTGAAGGCAGTCGCTTAACCAACTGAACTACCTAGGCACCCCTAAAAATTATATATGTTACATATGTACACCAATCTAATCAGACTGGGCAACTATCAAGCTCATGGAGGCTGATACAGGTCTTTGAAAAATTCTAATTTTCTCTTGAGAGCTCAAATTTTATCATTAGCAACAAGTAATGCCGTTTGTTTCCCTTGAAGTGCCAGATTCACTTTTGAAGTGATAGGTTCATTTCTGAGAACATTTCTGCCAAATACCTGAGTCTGAATAACCATAATTTCTACAACATTATTTCAAATAAAAGAAAATGATGTTCCATCAAAAACACTGCCAGGTGGGTTCACAATCAATTGTGCCGGCATTTTTCCTTGGGATGACCATCAGATTCAGGCATGCAGCAGAATTGCTTAATATGTACTTCCCATGTCATTAGAAAGAATGTTAAAGAGATGTGTACTCACAGCTCAAGATTTAATGCAACTAATAATTAGACTGCTTTAGCAAGGTCATTCTTAAGCGAACCCGGCATTTTGCGTACTGGTCCTGAATGGCAATGAAGAATACAGTGGCTAGTATAGTTGGTCCCCGCCTAGGTGAGCACTAGGGCCCCACCAATACCTTTCCAACAGGAGTGCAAATATTAACACAGTAAAATACTTTTGACCTTGCAGATGCCCCTGAAAGGTCTTGATATCCCCAGGGGTCTGCACAGACTTTCAGAACAACCCCGCCTCCTTCCTACTACACACCCAACTCTGCCCCAGCCACACTGGCTTTCTTGCCATTTCTTGAACACAATGAGCTTGTTTCTGCTTCAGGGGAGGTTTGTTCCATATTTGCGGTTCCTTCTATCAGTGACACTCCTACCCACAGTGTTCACCTAGTTGGCCCCTCTTTATCACTTCTAGTTTCTGTGGAAGAGATGTCCCCTCCATGATGCTTTCCCCAACCTCCCTACCCGTGTGAGGCTTCATCTTCTCCAGCAGAGCCTCAGGAAATTCTCTACTCCTTACCCTGCCCTAGCTCTTCACATGACTTATCACTAATCAGAATTCCGTAAGGCATTTATTCCTTACTTGTTGATCGTATGCCTCACCCACCAAAATACATTCTCCATGAGAGCTAGGACTTTGTTTTATTCACCACTATAGCTCTGATGCCTAGAAAAGTGTTTGACATCTAGTACTCAGTTAATACTTGTTTTATAGATAAATTAACGTTTAAAAATTCCTTAATATTTTTGTTACCATTTTAAAGGAATAACAGAGAGTCTTTTGAGTTGGTGATGATATTGATAACAATATCATGTGAGCCACAGATATAATTTTCAATTTTCTAGTAGCCACTCAAAAAAAAAGTAAAAAGAAACAGGTGAAAATAACTTAATAGTTCATTTTACTTAACCCTGTATATCTAAAATATTATGATTTCAACATGTAACCAATATAAAAATTATTAGTATGTTATACTTTCTTATTTTTATTACTAAATCTTTGAAATCTGGTGTGTAATTTTACATTTGCAGAACATTTCCATTTTTTTTAAAGACTTTATTTATAATTTGACAGAGAGAGAGAGGTCGCAAGTAGGCAGAGAGGCAGGCAGAGAGAGAAGAAGGGAACCAGGCTACCTGCTGAGCAGAGAGCCCAATGTGGGGCTCGATCCCAGGACCCTGAGATCAGGACCTGAGCCGAAAGCAGAGGCTTTAACCCACTGAGCCACCCAGGCACCAAGAACATTTCCATTCTGATCAGAGAGAGCACAGTTTCAGGAAAAATTAGAGAAAACCAGATCATCATGTTTGCCGTCTCTCAAACTTAATGCAATGAAGAGAAAAATTATGAACAATAGGAAAGAAGAACAGCAACCAAATAAAGGCAAAGTCCAACTTAATGCCATGTGTTTTACAAAAATGAAGGCCCGGAGCTCCAGGGGTGCAATTGGTTAGCACGTGGTACTTACTCAAAAATGGCGGCCATGAATGAGGCAGAGAATTTGCCACAGCCTTGCCCTTCTAACCATTCCCACTCAAGCCCTAGAACTGATACTACAAAAAGAAGTTGAGTTACCAGTTTGCTGAGAATGTTCACAAATACTTGCTAATTTGGAGAGGATTAGAAGGAGGAGGTAAGCAGGCAGCCCAGCCCTTAACTATCTCAGCAGAAATCAAATAAATCCCCCACAGCACCACATAGATCCAAGGGAATAATCCTAAGTCTCCACACAGCATCCAGAGTGACCTTTCTAAAATGTAATTCTGATCATGACACTCACCTACTTTAAGTCCTTCACTCGTGCACTTCATCCTCCAGAGAAATTCTGAGCTCATCAGCATAGGCTCTTTGTGGGTGAGCAGTTGTGTCTTCCCCCGTTCCTCATTGGCCTTCATCTCCATCTCTCCACCTGCATCACACTGCTTCACCACACCAAACATGTGCTCCTGGTCAGGAACATCTCTCTTCCTTCACTGAGCCACGCCATTTGCCCAGAATATACAGTCTCTTTCCCTTTCCAGGCCAACTCCAAAAATTCTCCAAATTCAACTCAGAGACTTAGTAAGCTTTTCCTCTCCCCCTGGCTTACCTAATGATGGGTGCCTGTGTTCTGGAAATCTCCAGAATAATGCATACACAGCACTCTCATTATAGATCTACTTGTCCGTCTTGTTGACTAAAGTGCAAAATCCTCGACATCAGAATGATGTCTTCCATTGCTTTGTCATCAGAGCCTAACACAATGCCTGGTTCATGATTTACACAACACATAGTTGTAGAACAAGCAAATTCATATTTAGGCTTGTCATTTACTGGCTTTCATCACACTTATAACAAATAGGTATATCACAAAAGAAAACTGATAATGACATGAAAACATTCCAACTAGGCACCTAATATTTCCAGGTGAAGTTTATTCAAAGTCACAGATTATATCTGAAATAACTGATAGTAAAACAGATTTTAAGACCCCAATTTAAGGGGCGCCTGGGTGGCTCAGCGGGTTAAAGCCTCTGCCTTCGGCTCAGGTCATGATCCCAGGGTCCTGGGATGGAGACCCACATCGGGCTCTCTGCTCAGCAGGGAGCCTGCTTCCTCCTCTCTCTCTGCCTGCCTCTCTGCCTACTTGTAATCTCTGTCTGTTAAATAAATAAATTTTAAAAAAAAGACTCCAATTTAAGTTTGGGGTGTGTGTGTGAATAAAACACTGAAACATTAGGAAAATGTTCAAAGCTTTTATGTTAGTGAATTTTCAGTAGCTGCTATGCCCTGTTGGCTCTAGAAGTAGCCAATCCTCCTGATGAAGCCTCACAGCGGCCACAAAGTTCAGAGTCCACTAGTAACCAGGATGGGTGGAAAATGAAACAGATATTGAGGTGGGCAATTAAGAAATACACCAATCAATGATCTCCCATCTCTGTCCTAGCACGTGCTGACAAGAGGCAGCTCAAAATTCCCTCAAGGCTAAACAAACTAAAGACCTCTCTTTTAAAACAGAAATTAAAGAATCTGCCCATGACAAACTGGTGTAAGTAGATAGAGGGACTAAGTGTCAAGTTGCTAGCCTATTTCACACCCAAACACTCTAAATTTAATTGATGCTGGAAGAAACATAATTCAGAGAACAAACCACAACTTTCAAAAGTTGAATCTTATTCTTGTAGCCATTTAAGAAAATATTATCACCGTAAAATAAAAATAGAATGCTATGAGGAAAAATCATATGTTATAATAAAAAGATTATAATTATCTTTCATAATTATAAGTATATAATTACCAAAATAAAAACTCCAATAAAGACAGAAATTATTTTTAGGATATTCTGTAGCACAGAAACAGAAGGAGACAGAAGACTTGAAATAAAATTTAAGAGAGAAAAAGATTCAATTCAGGATAGTCCACATTGATCCAACAGAAGTTCCAAAATGAGAGAACAAACAACATTGAGAGAAATACATAATCAAATAAATAATAAAAGAAAAATTTTAAGACCGGAATGAAAAAAAATTCAGCACTCAGGCACATCCTTGTGAAATTTCAGAACAATCAAGATGAGCAGAAAATCCTGTGTCCAAAGGAAAATAAAAATGAAGATTATCTACAAAGTTATGAGTGTTAGACTTTTCATTATCAACACTAGATTCTAAAAGACAATGGAGCAATGCATTCAAAACACTGAGGGGACATTCTGTTGTCCTAGCGTGCTATGCCAACCCAAATTATCAGTTATGTGAGGATAAAACACTGACATGCTCAAGCATTCAAGGACTCAGAAAATCTCCCTTCCAGGCCCCCTTTCCTAAGAAGTTGTAAGAGTATGTGTTCCAACAAAGCACCTGTGTTGCTCAGCTTATTAACACTTGTAACCCTGAGTAAAAAGAAATGAGCTGTCAAGCCACAAAAAGACATGGAGGAATCTTAAGATGCGTATTTCTAACTGAAAGATGCAAGTCCATATAATTCCAATTATATGGCATTCTAGATAAGGCAAAACAGTAGAGACAGTAGAATGATCAGTGGTCACCAGAGTCTGGAACAAGGAATGGAGGAATAAATAGATGATGCACAGGGTATTTGGGGACTGTGAAACGTTCGCTGTGATACCAAATGATGGATACAGGACATTACATGTTCACCAAAATCCAAGGAAGATTCAGTAGGAAGAATGACCCCTAATGTAAGCTGTGGACTTTCACTTATAATGATGTACAATTATTCATTCATCAATTACAACAAATGTGCCACAGTAATGCAAGATAATAATAGTAAAGGAAACTCTCAATGGGAGGTAGTACATGGGAACTCTGCATACTTTCTGCTCAGTTTTTCTGTAATCCTAAAACTACTCTAAAATATAAAGTTCTGTAACTTAAAAGAAAAACAAATCATAACCCAGCCTCACCAACTCTGCTGGTCTCCTTTACCCTGATCTACATAGTCTATTTTTTTTCCTAGATCACTCACTCATCACCTTCTTAACATGTGAATGTAATTTACCTAGTTATTTATTGTTTATTCTCTGTTTTCCAGGCTTCAAGAAAAAGTGTATGAAGACAGGGATTTTGTCATTTTTATACACAAATATATTAAAAGTACCTGGTACATAGTGTGCTCAAAAAGTACCTGTTCAGTAAAGATAAGAACACAGTAAAAGAAACCAAAAAACTATAAAGAAAAATAGGAACAGGGATCCCTACAAATAGAAGACATGACCCTGATATATCAATAAAAGTTGTTTCCTGCCTGATACTGGGCTGCAGACCTCGAAAGAAACCCATCCACATTGCGACAGGAAGTGGGCAGATTTTAAGAGAAATCTTAAGGTATAAAGTAGACTCAAGGGCAAATGGGTGGCTCAGTGTGTTAAGTGCCTGACATTTGTTTTCAGCTCAGGTCATGACATGCTCAAGCATTCAAGGACTCAGAAAATCTCCCTTCCAGGGAGATTTAGGGTCCTGAGATCAAGCACCAAGACTACCTTGGTCTCCCTGTTTAGTGGAGTATCTGCTTGGGATTATTTCTCTCTGTCCCTCCCCACTCCCAGCTTGTGCTCATGTGTACTTGTGCTCTCTCTCTCAAATAAATGAATCTTAAAAAATAAAGATATAGATTCAGGAAGATGATAGATAGGTAGATAGATGAACTAATGTTATTTTTGACCTTAGTAATAAGAAAAAGTGTAAGGAGAAAGAGGGTAATTAGACAGGCCCCCAAAATAAAAAAATAATAAAAATAATTTAAAGTTAATCAAGGAAGTCTTAAGAAGTGAAATAAAATGTAGCATGTTTTTGAACATTTAATGTTATTTTTATTTATTTATTTTTAAAGATTTTATTTACTTATTTATTTGACAGATAGAGATCACAAGTAGGCAGAGAGGCAGGCAGAGAGAGAGAGTAGGAAGCAGGCTCCCTGCTAAGCAGAGAGCCTGATACGGGGCTCGATCTCAGGACCCTAGGATCATGACCTGAGCCGAAGGCAAAGGCTTTAACCCACCGAGCCACCCAGGCGCCCTAATGTCATTTTTAAAACAAGGATGCATTTCATCTTGAAGCCTGAAATGTTCTCTCCTAGATAGTATAATTCTAGAGATATCAGTTTCCATATTTCTATAGGATCAATCACCATTTGATTCTTCAGTGAATCACATTTTTATCATCATAATAATATAGAATTGATAACTTTTTTATAGTTTTAGAATTAACTGACAGACAAAATAAAATATTTAGATTATGGTTTCCAAACAAGGAATAAATTTTATAAACCTCGATGATATGAAAATAATGGTAGTACTAACAGAATTTAGGAGTTAGAGGAAGGGCTGAAGAATGGTAATGATGTCATTTCATTCAGCTTTTGCTGTGAGGAATTATGAAATATTGCCTAAAGTTAATGGAACCAGCAAAGGAGGGTCAAATAGATTATTAAAAGGGAATCAATAGGGGAAGTTATGTACTATGAAGTGTGTAAATCTGGCGATTCACAGACCAGTACCCCTGGAGCTAATAATACATTATATGTTAATAAAAAAATTAAAAATTATAAAAAATGTAACCAATAAAATTACTACATGTGCTATTAAAGTAGTCCTTGGTTTAATGAAGTAAAGGGAAGGAAAGACTGGGGGAAACCAAGTAATCCTTCACTTTTCATATTAAGAGGTCAAAAAGTAACATTTACATTTTCCAAGTCAAGATATATGTGTGTATATTTATAATTTAACATTACAAAAATTACCACCAGCAGAACTAGAAACTTCATTTTCAAACAACTTAATGGGGTAAGTGCTATTATTTTACCTACTTACACAGGAGGAAATGAAGGAATGGCAAGGTTAAGTAATCTGTTTAAAGTTTCACAGCTAATAAATCACATAAGTGGGATATAAACTCATTTGGCCTGACTTGTGTTTACAGCCATTACACCATATATTGTCTCCTAAGCCATAAATGGACCATAAATATTGTCTCTCCAAGTAAGTTTAAACTGCCTAAAGGCAGAACTATTTGTTACTCACCTTCATATACTCTTAAGTGGTCAGTTCATTACCAGTCACATCATTGGAATCCAATAAATGTTCACTGGGCAGGACATGCCTAGAATTGGTCATTCATTTGTTCCTCTGTCCCCCAGTGGTAGGTCAATGCAACCAAGTGTTCAGTTTAGTCATATTCATTCAAAGCACAGAAATAAGACCTATCCCAAAGTAGCCCATCTCTCTCCTATAATTTAGGGAAAGTAAATAGGTCACTGAGTAAAGCCATAGTTCTTCTCTAGAAGACAGACTATCAAACACGATACCAATTACCTACCAAACAATTAGGAAAATGTCGGAGTCAATGAGAACTGAGACCTCCAATCATGAACGAAGTGATTCAATTGCAGCATTAACCATGCTTTAGACCCAGAGGATTCTCCAGGCATTTCTCTGTCCTGCCCACTAAGAACACATCTTCTGAAAGCCAGGGAAAATGAACTCTATTACCTTGTGCTAAGTAAATAGCTTTTATTTTTTTATTTATTTATTTTTTTTTTTTTTTTTTTTTTTAAAGATTTTATTGACAGAGAGAGATCACAGTAGGAGAGAGGAAGGGAAGAGATCACAGAGAGAGAGGAAGGGAAGCAGGCCCCCTGCTGAGCAGAGAGCCCGATGTGGGACTCGATCCCAGGACCCTGAGATCATGACCTGAGCCGAAGGCAGCGGCTTAACCCACTGAGCCACCCAGGCGCCCAGTAAATAGCTTTTAAACAAGTGTTCTATCATTTTAGACAACTTACCAATAAAAAAATAAAATAAAACAGAATGCATATATTTGGATCATAAACTCTCTATCTACTCTAAAGTCATTTTCAGCCAAAATGTGAAAATAAATGTTTTCTAAAGGCTTGTACATAGAAAGGATAGAGATAATGTTCCAGAACATAGAAATCTGTCCTTTTTAGAAATAAGTGAAATGATTTTAACATTAATGCTGCTTCATAAAACGACCCAAAAACTGTAAGATGACTTTGAATAGATAGGCATTATGAAATATACCTGAATAAATAGGAAGTTCACAAAAATGCTATTAGACACTTCCTATTCACTTGACAGTAGCCTTTACTAGGAACATAATATAGATGAATAATTAAATTACTGCTGTCTTAATCCAGACATCTGAATTCCTACAACAAAAATATGCAGTTAACTACTCATTTAAGATAAATAGCTACTTACACCAAGCAAGTAATAAAAAAGAATGTTTGCTGACTTTTCATTTACACCCAAGGGAGAAAGAGGACAGGTGGTATATAATATTTTTTATATTATTTTTTCTATTTTTTTAATAAATAATTTCAAAGTTGCTATATAACCTACCTAACATACTGCATGGATCAAATAAATAGTACTGTTCTAATGAATATCATGCTCTAAGCAAGTAAATTAACTAGTACCATCCCAGCTGCTTCCCATTAAAAAGGGGAACAAGAATTAATTTGCAGTCATGCCTACCACTCACATAAGATATATTTAATTAACATTTGAATCTTCTTAATCAAAAAGAAATACAAAATGTTTTATGTGCCACTGTGTTTCTTTTAACAAAAATCTGCTTAGGAGGTGGTGTTGCCTCCATGGAAAAGGAAGCATTTCAAGGAAACCCAAAATGAGCAGAAGAAAAATCATGTGTTAATAAAGGTGTGGGTCACTGCAATTACCGTAGCTTCTATGTCAAGGGAAACTTAGCCCAATATGACTGACTTGATTATTGTCCCCATTCCTGGTTCCCAACCCTGATCTCTGCAGGAGGCTGTGATATTATGATTTACATTGAGAAATATATATTTGGTCTATGTCCCCATTTCTGGCAGAGTTCCTAAAACTCTTGGAATTTCCTAACAGAAGAGAGCAACAAAGGTGTCTTTTGTTATGTTAATGATGTGAACTGCCATGCCCACCTTTGGATGGGGACTGGCCACCAGAGGAGCCAACCAGGTGATTAGGGGTTGGAACTTCCAGCTCCATTCCCTGACCTTGGGAAGGAGAGGGGCTGGAGGTTGGATGGATCTCCAATTATCAATGATTTACCCAATCATGCCTTTGTAGTGAAACCTCCATAAAAATCCAAAAGGACTGGGTTCACACAGCTTCCAAGTTGAGGGACAAATGGGGGTGCTGGGAAAGTGGCGCCCTGGAGCAGGTATGGAACTCCATACCCCTTCCCCATACCTTGCCCTCTGTAGCTCCTCCATCTGGCCATTCCAGAGTTATACTCTCTTACAATAAACTGGTGATCTAGCAAGTGAAGCATTTCTCTGAGTTCTGTGAGCCATCTTAGCAAATTAATGGAACCCAAGGTGAGGACTGTGGGAACCGCTCATTTGTAGCCAGTTTACCAGATACACAGGGAACAGCCCAGGCTTGTGACTGAAGACTGAAAGTGTGTCTGGTATGTGGGGTGGGGAGAAGAAGTTTTTTCAATTGAACCCTTCACCTGTGGGATCAGACACTATTTCCACATAGACAGTGTCACAACTGATTTGACTTATTAGGACACCCAGCTTGTGTCCAGAGCACAAAAAAATGCACCCCCGCTCCCACCTTTAGAATTGGGTTGCAGAACTCAAATAAGAGCCATATTCTTCTCTGCCTCGCTGTTGTTGGGTTGGCCATAATATTTGCTTTGGTTAATGGGACACAGGTGGAAGTGATGATAAGTCAGTTCTGAGCAAGTCCTCTTGTCCCTCTGAGAGCTTCCAACCATGGCCACAAAAAGAACATATCCCTGATAGCTGCTGGTCACAGAATGAGAAAGATGGGAGCAGATCTGTACCTCACTATGGGTTTAACCAAAGACAAGCCAAGTCCAGCCCTGGTCACTGAACCCCAAACACCCCTCAGATCCATCCATGACCAAAAACGCTTATTGTTGCATGCCACTGGATTTTAGGATAGTTTGTCACACAGCATTATTGTAACAGTAGCTAAAGTTAACACCTAATGGTTTTGGAAATTGTTTAGGGTGTCAATATATCTCACTAGAAAAAAATGCAATTCTTTTCAGTGTGCTCATTGAGGTTCTAATGCAAACGATTGCTCTGAACCAGTAAGGGTTCTTCCATTATTTTTCCCTCTGCAAAGAAAAGAAAACTGAAAACACATATTAAATCCTTATTCAAAAAATATGCAAATTTAAGAACACTTAAACTTCAGCAAACTATTTCAGGGATGGAAAATGTTTTGCTATTTAATAGTTTATTTACTGAGCACCTAGTAAGTGCTCAAGAGATGTCAAAACATACAAATGAGAAGTACAGGTTAACTAAATAGGGTAGAGTCAGCCACATAGTAAGTATGCTATAAATATTAATGCTGTGGCTATCTTCCTAATCACCTAGACAAACAATAGAGTGTACTATAATGATGTAATATAGTTAACGACTAAAATGGAACTCCACACAAAGTTGAAATAGGAGTTTACAGTCCAGAGCCTGCATTTACTTTAGGGAGCATGGACAGTCTCTTAGACAAGGTAGCATTTAAGATGAAGGTAGGAAGATGCCTAAGAATTTGTAAATACAAGAGCAGGGGAAAGGCATTGTAGCATATATAAAGGCAGGAAACATGAATGTGCTCAGCGTGTGTAGAATGGATAAGGCAGGAATGACTCTACTAACAGGTAAACAAGGCCAACCCCTCAGGCCTACTGCTAGCAAGGACCTCACCAGCTTAATGCTTCCCCACAATCTGGATGGAGAGAGCCCTCCTGCTGAGCTGCATACTGATGTGATAAATGTAATTGCTTTCTTGAATACTTATAAAGGAATTATAAGAAACTCAATAGATCTTATTTTTATTAGAAGTGCATGTTAGTGATTTATTCAAGTTTAGCAATATTTGGCATTCATAATCGAACATTATATTATCCCTACAGTTAACATGGACTCTGGTAAAGGAGCATAGCAAGGAGGCCGGCTCCCACACCGACCACAAAGCTCCTTCCTCCAAGGCGAAGGTGCACATAAAGATAGATCGAATTCTTACCAATTTCAGAAAGAATGCTTTGTTTTTAGTGCAAAATCGGAGTTGCCTTGAGGTTGCTCTGACTTTCAGTTGCTATTCAAGGCTTTTTATTGGAAATTACTGTTAGTTTACCTTCATCATTATGAACACTTTCCCCCTGAACTGCTTGTTACCAGACAACACCACTTGCATGTCTAATAGAATCTCAAATTTAACTTGTCAAAAACTGAACTCTCTGATTAATAACACCACCTCAAAATAACTAAGGAACTAAACAGAGGTATTTTACTCAGAGTTCCTATATTAGTTTGCTCAAGCTCCCGTAACAGCATACCATGGGTTAGGGGTCCTTGGTGGCTTAAAAACAGACATGTATTTCTCATAGTTCTGGAGACTGGAAGTCTAAACAAGGTGCTAACAGTCTTGGTTTCCTTCTGAGGCCTCTTCTGGCTGGTCAACGCCACAATAGGGTTGTGTATTCACATGACCTCTTCTTTGTAGGTATAGAGAAAGAGAGTTCTCTTTTCCCCCTCTTACAAGGCCACCAGCTTAGGACCCCACCCTTAAGGTCTCATTTAACCACAATTACCTCCTAAAAGCCCTATCCCTAATTTGAGTCATATTAAGAGTTAGTGTTTCAACATATTAATGCTGGGGGCAGATATAATTCAGTCCATAATAGTGACCTATGATAAAATGCATCACCATTCACTCTGATGCTCAGGCCAAGGAAAACCTTCAAATTGGTCTCCTTTCAAGCATTTTATGACCCACATTGAATGTATCACCAAATCCTACTGGCTCTACCTTCAATATAGGACCTAAAGCCAGTAAATTCTGCCTTGCTGCATTCTTATCAACTGAACTCAGGCTGGTGTCATCTAATTTCAGTTGCCTCCTCTTTGCCCATATGGGGTAGGATTCAAATATAAACCATCCAATTCCTCACTCCTGAACTGAAGACGCAAACACAACACTCCATATCTGATCCTACGTCATCACTGTACTGTTGTCTTTTTAAGTTATTTTTACAATGGAAAGTAGATCGTTAGAGCATGGGCCACAGATAAAATGTTTGAGAACCACTGTGCTAACCTGTAATGAACAAACTCTCCGCAAACATGACAATGAATAATTCTTGACAGTTTCATATAAATATGCCCTTACTGACACAAGTGTACTTTGTGTAAAGTATCCTCTAGATTCTATGAATGCATCTGCTATATAATGTGGAGCCCAATCAAGTTGAGGCAGGGGGAACCACCTGAGAACAGTTACATACTTCCTCAGGACTCAGCCAGGAAACAGACATTTTCCAATTTACCTATAGGATCTTGAAAAAAATATATATTAGAGATCCTTTGATCAGAGTGATGAGATCTAGAGTCATAGTCACAGGTCTGAAGAGTGGGTGATGATTCTGTGAATCACAGTTAGAACCAGGGAATCAGGGAGAGATTGCTGAGAGAGAAACATGCCACTCATCTATTTCTAATATTTACCATCTATTTTTTTCTCAGAGAGACCGTGGCCGACAAAGTGGAGGGAATGAAGGAGAACAAACATGTAAGAGCCTCGTGGCGAGAGTAAGGTAAGCCTTAGCAACCTTCTGAAATCCCAATCTGGGAGATGTGTCCCCAGAGAGATTGAGTAGAAGGGGTTTCAGATTCACTCAGCTCTCAAACATCTTGTCTTTGTTGTACATGGGGCTTTCCTTCAGTGGTCCATTACTACATTAGTAATCCTCTAAAAAGTGGTTAAAATACGCATAAAATCTAGGAGAAGAGAAGAGTAGAAGAACACAGCAAAGGCACCCAGGGAAAATATATTATAAGAGGCAAAAATATTCAGGGAGACAATATCCAGAGGTGAAGTTGAGAGAGTTCTCTACTGCCTCAGAGAAATTATTGACAGGGTGATGGCTCTAAAGAAAAAAGCTCCAGAAAGAGATTCCAGAGTTCAAAGATTATTTAAGATGCCATAAGGAAATGAAAAGTAAGCTAGCAGATCTCAGACAAGAAATGAAAGGGAAAGGCATATAAAAAGTTATAAAAATTAGAATTAACACACATAAAAAAGTGAGGATAACAGTGAATATCACACAAAACAAAAGGGAACTTAGCCAGGATGTTTAAATGATTACAGCAATGAGCAGAGGATTGAAAACAAAGAAAACTCCAAATGGAGTATTATTGGTATTCAGAAAGTAGAGAACAGGTAAAAAAACAAACAAACCAACAAATAAATGAAAAAAGTGTTCAGTGAAATAGCAAAAAATTTTCTTAAAATAAAGACTTGAGGGGTGCCTGGGTGGCTCAGTGGGTTAAGCCGCTGCCTTCGGCTCAGGTCATGATCTCAGGGTCCTGGGATCAAGTCCCTCATCGGGCTCTCTGCTCGGCAGGGAGCCTGCTTCCCTCTCTCTCTCTCCCTGCCTCTCCATCTACTTGTGATTTCTCTCTGTCAAATAAATAAATAAAAATCTTAAAATAAAGACTTGAATCTTCAGATCTTACCCCAGAAAAAAATGCACAGAAAGATCAAAGCCAGAATGTGTTGTGGAAAGTCACTGAATTTCTAGGATAAGGAGAGAGATTATATGGATAACCAATAAAGGTGGAAAAGGGAGAAGGAAGAGGCATTTAAACAAGGAAAATTATAGTTTGGCCTCAGATTTATCTACAGAAACACATACTATGATGTCATTGTGCAGCAGGCCACAGAATTTCAAGGGAAAGAAAAGGTTTTATCATAATTTTAGAATACTCTAGAATACTTTAAAGTATTCTAGACTATTTTAGAATAGTCTAGAATATTTTAGAATATTGTAGAATATTT
This sequence comes from Mustela erminea, assembly GCF_009829155.1. Classification (NCBI taxonomy): domain Eukaryota; kingdom Metazoa; phylum Chordata; class Mammalia; order Carnivora; family Mustelidae; genus Mustela; species Mustela erminea. Next base: position 13,980,743 of record NC_045628.1, read on the forward strand.
ACCATAATTTTAGAATCAATTGGAATAACAGAAAAACGTACTCAAGCTTACAAGAATGAAGGGAACACAACTTCATGAAGCTTTCTTCCAACTACTAGGGAGCAGTACCATTGTCGCTTCCTTCGAGAAAGATTGGTGCCCACTTTAAGTACAACAACAAAGAGAGGTTAAAGATCAGAAAAATTAAAGAGAAAACATGATCATTATTATTTATAGGTGATACAATTGCCCACAAGGAAAAACCTGCTGAATCAACGAATGACTAGAATTAATGAGGGTTTGGTGAAGTTGGCACATTTGAGATCCACTTAGAAGAACAGTAACATTTTTCTATAACAATGAAATACTGGAAAATATAACTAAGAATTAAGATAACATTTGCATCAACAATAGACATACAGAGTTGTCCAGGAATTTTTAAGTAATTTATAAGTCTCTTCTATAAGAAAAAATTTAAATCTCCTGAAGGACTTAAAGAAGACATAACAGATGGATGGTTTAAACTCTTGGGTGGGAACACTTAATAATAAGTCAGTCCTTCCCTCTTCCATCTAAAATTCAGTACAATCGAAATCAGAATTCCAGCTGAATTCAGATAAACTCAATCTAAAACTTATTTTACAATTTAAATAAAAGTTCCAGGAATAGTCAGCCAGCTCAACACCACAAAAGAAAAGCAAAGACAGAGGACTCGCCCAAACAGATATTTTTAAAACAAACTCATAATAATAAACGCCACAAGAAACCAGAGCAAGAAAAAGAGGCTGTATAATCATATCTTTTTATATGATAAAGTTCATACTTTAACTCAATTGACAAATATTAGTCTGCATAAAAAGTAATGCTAGGAAAACTGACTGACTACGAGGAGAAAACTAAAACCATATTCCCATATAATAGTGTATAGAAAAGTAGATCTCAGACAATGTAGGAATTAAAGCAATAAAGTTAATAGTAAATGATGTAGGGGGAGATTGTTGTAACCTAGGAATACAGGAGGACTTCTTAAATAAAAACCTCAAAGCACATTTTAGATAAAGCAACCTAGATAGATGTGATGAATAAAAATAACAATTTCTTTTTAACGAAGGCCACCAGGTGCAAAGTTGATGACCACAAGAATAAAATGAGAGATGGAGAGATACCTGCAATCTAACACCAGCAAGGGTATCTTATCTAGAATGCCTGCAAGTCAAAATCAAACAAATCCAAGCAAGAAACCTAGTTAAAAAACAACAACAAAACAGGCTCTGTATACATACATGCCATTCAACAGAGGAAAACACTCAAAGGCTAGCAAGCTCAGGCTCATTAGTATTTGAAGAAATTCACATTCAAATAGCATTGAGGTATCGAACACATCAGATTGCCAAAAACTAGAGAGCTGCCTCATGGCAGCAGTTGGAGGGGAGTGGGAATCTGAGAAACCCCGTGTACTACTGATGAAGTTTACACAGCTGCAGTCATTCTGGAGTGCAAACTGGCTAGTTAGACAAATTAATCATAGGTACACCTCTGACCCAGGAACCCCTAGATATAAATTCCCAGGAAATTCTCACACGGTTGCATGAGGACATATACAAGCATATCCATCTCTGCGTAGTTAGTGGTGGCAGGAAGTTGGATTCAACCTAAGCTTCTAGGAATACAGCCCTGAAAATATAAAATGTGGAAAATGTTCACTACGGATAAGGTGACTGTGCACCTCAGTGGCCTGGGTCAGCCCCAGTGTATGCCTACTGTCCTGGGGTAATTATTAATGCAGTGTTTTCTCTTCAACAGTGTTCCATTTTGGACGATAAATTACACGTAATGCTTTGTCTCTACAAAGCCACAAACTTGGGGCACCTGAGGGGCAGAGTCGGCTGAGCCTCTGACTCTTGGGTTTGGGCTCAGGTCATGACCTAGGATTCGTGGGACTGAGCCCTGCACCAGGCTCCAGGCTCAGCACAGAATCTGTTTAGGACTCTCTGCCCCTCCCCGACTCACTCTTTCGATCTCTCTCTCAAATAAATACATAAATCTAAGAAAAAAAAAAGCCACAAATCATACACATAGGAGCATGGATAAAACCCCAAAATACCATGTTGAGTGAAAAAGAAATTCAATGAAGTCCTTAGCATAGTATCATTTATGTAAAAATACAACACTACATGTTCAATAAGGAAGCCAACTCATCCATCAAACCTGGGATATTCATCAAACACACGAGAATGATTGGCTGTGGGGTGGTGTCAGGAAAATGAAATTGGGGAATAAAAGAATAAATAATAACAATAATAAAATAATTATCACTTTTTTTAAGAGACTGTGTCCCACAAAACTGAGGAGCAGAATTAATCCAGCTTCTAGAACGGAAGTTCAAAATGATGGGGGTTGGGGGATGGCCATTCTAAGGGATCCAGCCAATTATGAAATAAATAAAAATAAAACTAAAAATGGAAGACCTGTAGTAGAAGAGCTTGAGCTGAGCATTCCTTTCCTTTAGATGCCCTTAAGATTATGAAACCACAAGAATGAACGCTACCCAACAACAGGTAAATGCAATAAACCCCAATGATGGAAAACCTAACCATGTAACTAATAAAAATAGTGGGTCGTGGAGTTTAAAAGGGCAAAAGTGTGCTAATTTCCTTGGTTTCATAGCAGGAAGTCAATAAATAAAGTTTAAATTTTAAACATGTAGATAAAATAAGCAGTGTAATTTCAACTTTGAAAGTTTTTCGTTGGCTCTTTATTAACACTGGATCCTTTCAGGTTCCAGTATTCCTCATGAAAGACTTATCTGCATTTCAACTCCTTTGGGTTCGTTCAGCTTCTCTTGTTACCCTGAACTAAAATTCAACTGGATAGTTAGTCTTAAAATTGTATAAATGGCATAATACATTCTAACGTCATCTTGATTTTATTTTTATCAGTCCCTCTACCTATATGCTTAGGGCACATCTGGAATAAGGCTCACCCTATGTTAGTGATGATCACACTTGAATGTTGCTGTTTGTTTTCCTTGTCTTTTTTTAATTGTTTGAATTTTATGATGCTCGTAACTTCTTTAGAGGAACCATAAAGTTATTGCAAATAAAATGAGAGGAAAATAGTGAGAATGTAGGGACTATGGTAGGAACCGTGCTGATCAGCTGCTGGGCAACACAAGTCCGTAGAGATACAGGGAAAGAGAACCAAGCTCTGTATGCCAAGATTTCCCGGTACCACATACTAATTGCAGAAAATTGAGAGCAAACCTGTTATTCTGAGTGAGTTCCCAGTTGCAAAATCCTACTTCCTCCTCCAGAGAAGGAGATCTATCTTCTTAAGATCTCAGAAAGGCACAGCCCAGACAGGGTCTGGCCTTCCTCCACTGTTCATTACTGGAAAGGCAGAACCACAGGGGACAGGGAACGGAAATAATGTCAGATTTGTCATTGACAGCCAACCACTCTCCATTCTGCTCGGGACACACATCATTACATTTTACATTCAAAGGTAAGGTTAACCAAAATAGTGCCCGTGACTGATGTACCAAATTGCCACCCAGAATTCTCCAACGAAGGCTGCAGTGTAACAGTTTCTGATATCCTTAGTTATTTGAGTTAAATGAAGTCTGACATAGTCCCACATGGAAATAGTAAGGAGAAACCTATTTTTTTTCTCAGTCTATTAAATTTAATTCGTTGGGTATGTTTTCCTTCCTTATCAGCAGTTCAAATTAATTTTTCTCATTGTCAATGGGCTGACAGACTCCCACATCTTTAACTCCAAGCATACAATATTTGCTAGGACGATCCACACCCACGGGTATGGAAAACAACATGTTCATTCCATTAGGTCTTAGCCAGGCTCTAACAATTACACAAAATAATTTATCCCTCGACGATCAGGTACAGCTGTATCTAACTCCTCCTGTCAATTTCCATTTCGGCAGCAGAAATTATGATGTTCTCGGGAGAGGAATGACCGGTTTTCAGTTACACACTGTTACAGGTGGAAGTCATCAGAAAACTGTAATGCCAGCATATGGATAACCCGCATGGCAAGATAATGGATCTGTACGTATCTTGCAAGTGCTTATTCGGGGCTAAGGCAATGTAGTCAGTTTCACAGGGGGCAGAAATAACACGGATCTCTCCATTCACTTAAAGCACAGAGCACTGAAATAATGATCGCTATCTAAATGGAAGGGCAGCATTCAATGGGAAAATAAGGGGTCACTGCAAAGAAAGATTTCTTATCCTATTTAAGAAATGAAAGAATGACAGACACAACTCGTAGAGGTGGCCTTTGTGGGACATTTCCCTGCTCATACAGAACACATAGTGGAAATTACATTTGCCATGTTAAAATTGGAAAAACCTCCTGGAATCAGAAATACTGTTTTTGAAAATTAGTGCTCATTCCATCATCTCTCTGCCTCATTTTTTCATCTGCAAAATAAGGAAGCTGATACTTTCTCATTCTTACCTTGAAGGAATATTCTGAGGGCAAATGGAAGAGTAACGTAAAAGTGGTTAAAGCCTTTAGAAGAAAAGTTCTGTTAATCCAAGCTATTACTATTATTATCACTGCCAATGATACAGTGGTTTTGAATCCCAAATCTAAAAGCTTTTTCAGACATCTATTATTCAAATCTTATAAAAAAAAATCCTGCATTATTTAGCTCCTTATTAGAGGTGGGTAAACTGAGACCTAAGAAGGGTAAGAACCTTCCTCAAGATCACACAATGGCAGAGCTGCTAAAGAAATAGAAATATTGATTCTGTGCCCCCTATCCCACACAGAGACAAAGTGAAACTCGGAGCCATTCATATCAGACAGAGCCTGAACCAGCAGCTGCTACATTTAAAAAACATTCCATTAAAACCACTAGCCCAGTAAAAATCTTAAAAGAAACCCTTTGTAGAAAAAGTATGCACAGACCATTTTTCTATCCTTTCCTTAGTTCGATTTCTTGATGTGACATATATTTTTTATTGAGAGTAAGCAAGAGAGATGTACTTCTACGTATGCATTCTCTCTTCGTGCTTATGACAGCATTTTTTAAAAGCCCCCACAATTTCTTCATCGAATAACTACAGGTCGACTCATGTGAAGTTGTCTTCATTTGCAATGTATTTTTAGAATAGAGGAGGGCAAGTAGGTATCTTCCTGCCAATGTATTCCCTCAATTCACTGAAGGGTTTTCTGGGTGCTTTGCAGAAGTCAGTATTCTCTGGGGGATGGGGAGGGCTGTGAGGGGATGCGTGGCCAAAAGATATGTGGGGGGTGGCTAGCCCCACAGTCCAGTGGGACAACACTCACCCTAACTCATGGACCATTCCAACTTCTAGCCTGAGTTATACTTTGAGAATTTTTAGAAATATTTTCCAAATACAGAACTCCACCTAAAAGGGCTCATTGCTGTCCTACAAAGGCATCCACTTTCGTGACCCAATTGCTGTACTTATTAGCACTTTTTCCTTTTAATGGAAGCCTGCTGATTGATATTTTCTCACATGTTTCTGATGGATTTAAACTGTAGCCTGCCAATCTTTTGGGAATTCTCCCATGGGATTACACGGGATGTAAAATAGCAATTACAAAGGAATAAATTTGTTCCACATTAAAGATATTTTCAGCTGCTTTGGGAGATCACTTAGCAAAATTTAGAAATGTTTCCATCTTGTTGAATAAGCATTATTTACATCCTCATAGGGAGGATGTCACCAAAATTTAGTGCTTGAGTATATAATATAGTACTGTGGGTCAGAATCATCTCATTGGGGTAATATTTCCCCAAAGTGTCAAGCAGGAAAGCCTGGCATTTTTACATTTCTCAGTTTCACCTTGAAATTCGAGTATTATTTTATTCCTGTTGCATAGGTTTTATGCAACAGAATTTTATACATTTCAAACACTTTTGTAAGCTATTCTATCACTGGTGAACTTCTTTGAAGTTGTGTTAAATCACAACATGCTTATAAGAAATACACTGAAAGCCAAAAAATAAAAAATAAAAATAAAAAGAGAAAGAAAGAGAGCATACCTCATTTTCCGAGGGGAAAGGTCATATTTAATTATGTTAGGTTCTTTACAACTAGGTTGAAGGAATGGAGAGCAAGGACGCCACTAAATGCCATGGGTGTCACTCAAGGTCCCCTTTCCTAGCTATATTCTAAGGCTTAATTCTGCTAGAAGCATTCGTAGCCAAGCAATTGCTAATACCTATCAGAATCAGCGTTAAACATCTGCAGTATCCAAGACTCCCCACGTTATACTAGCTACCCCAGCCAGTGGCCACCAGAGAAGCAGAACTGCATAGCAGTTACAGATGTGAGTGTGCAGTGTTTGTGGAGTCAGGGGCCTGGATTCAAATCCCACATCTGTCCCTTACCAGCTATGTGATCCCCGGGCAAGTCACTTCACTTCACCGTACCTTAGTCCATCCCCTGTAAAGTAGGAATAACAGTAGCAACTGCTTTGTAAAGGATTTTGAACCATTAAATGTATTCATAGATATATTTAGCACATAACATGGCACGTAATAAGTGCTCATTGAACTATTATTATTAGTCCAACCCCTGTACCCTACTACCCCACTCAGGCTGGTTTCTTTGTTTTTCTAGAAACGCACCATGCTCCCACATGTCCACCCTCACCCCATGACGATCTCTTATCCCATCAATCTAGAATGCTTTCCCATGTTCTTCCCTTTATAAACCCTACCCTTCCTGTTACCTCACCTCCACCTTAATCTATTCCAGGGATATGTGAGGTCGCCATGATCTCGCATTACTTCTGTGTCATCTACATTCTCATATCCTTTCATTATTAATTCCACACTTTAGTGTGCTGTTCTCTAGTTGTTTTCCATGTATGCATGTGATCTTCCTAGCTAAATGCCAGCAGAGGCATAGTCCAGACCCTCCTTGTATAGCAGGTGCTGACCAATGGTAGTTCCAAACAGGTATTAGTTCACTCCCTTGTGAACGTCCTAGGGGAGTATCTGCGCATTTAAATTTATTTTTTATTTTTATTTTTTTAAAGATTTTATTTATTTATTTGACAGATAGAGATCACAAGTAGGCAGAGAGGCAGACAAAAGAGATGGAGAAGCAGGCTCTCTGCTGAGCAGAGAGCCCGATGTGGGACTTGATCCCAGGACCCTGAGATCATGACCTGAGCCAAAGGCAGAGGCTTTAACCCCCTGAGCCACCCAGGCGCCCATATCTGCGCATTTAAAGAAGACGAAGGAGAAGAAGAAGCTTTCCAATTGTCTTTCTTCTCATTTTATGAAACTTAAGCATTTAGTAAACAAGCTTTATAAATGCAGGAGGGGTTCCAATTGTTGCAAACACACAAAGTGGAGAGAATGAAACTCACTAATAGCACATTTAAAATAGAAAGCTCTATCATATGGTTTCACTTACTTGTGGAGCATAAGGAATAACATGAGGACATTAGGGGAATGAAAGAAAAGTGAATTGGGGTAAATCGGAGAGGGAGACAAACAATGAGAGACTGTGGACTCTGAGAAACAAACTGAGGGTTTTGGAAGGGAAGAGGGTGGGGGTATGGGTGAGCTCGGTGGTGGGTATTAAGGAGGGCACGTATTGCATGGAGCACTGGGTGTGGTGCATAAACAAGGAATCTTGGAACACTGAAAAAATAAAATTTAAAAAAAAGAAAAAGAGGAAAAAATATATAAATATGTATCCACTTATATTAAAAAACACACTGGAAGAATAATAAAATAAAATAGAAAGTTCTAAGCTATTTTGTGAATAGCAGAGACAGTAGGTAGATAGTATGTATATAATTAAGTTAAGTTATAACCAAGTTATAGTCAATTGACCTAATCAAGAATTCCCAAGATAGGGCACTCATACCAATCCACCAACCCTATAGAGGAGATTCTGTCATGTGTATTTCAATCAACCGTAAGTCTTGCTCATTGGTACTATGAATGCCCAAAATGGGTATTCATTGGTGAAATTCATGGTTTGTTCATCTGCACTAGGATATGTTCAAGATACGTGGTTTAAAAAAAAAAAAAGATACGTGGTTTAGTTAAATATCTTAGAAATATTCCTATCCTTGAATGAACAAGCTATAGGAACTACTGAAGGCTATAACCTGCCCTCTGAGAGGCAGTACAGACCCGGCAGTGGAAGACCTCTGGTAGTACAAATCACCTACAGGAACTTTTACAGAATCCTTGCTTTGGAATATTGTATACCTGACTCTGGTGACTCTTTCTGGCAAGGTTATCCTTGCGGACCCTAAAAAGAATGGAGAGGTAAGACTTCATCTGACTTACAGAGCACACTGTACATCTGCTTTGTCCCTACTTGCTAATATACAAGTTCTTTAAATATTAATGGTAAAAAAGCTCATTTGTGAGAAAATGTCAGGAGGGAACCAGTACTTTGAACCATTTCCCTCTCTCTGTCGAAACTTTTGATCTATTCCCATTAAAAGTGTCCAAAACTGACAAATGAAAGAAAATAATGTTATATAAATGTGCACACACATGGGCAAGGCAGAACATGCTGGCACTTTACTAACCAGAAAGCTGTGGAAATCAAATCAATCAATCAACTGATATTTACTGAGTGCCTGCTAGGTGCCCAGAACCATGAAATTGTAAGATATCAGAAATTGGCATTTCAGATATCACCTAAAATAAATCTCCAATCTGGTCAGGAACAGTAGGCTAACTGAATACTACAGTCTACACAGTGAGGTTAGGGTACCTGAGGGTTGCTAGAACACTGTTATTTATTTTTCCAGCTTTTCTAGAGGGGAAAAGTTAGATATCTATCTTACAGGGCCTTAACAAACAGTCATGATTTATGGTTCTTATATTTGGTTATAGGTCTAAGGAGAAAAGAAAAGGGTAGAACAAATGTAAGTCAGGGTATAAGAAGTCACATAAATTAAGTCTCGTTTTCCATGAAATTTTGCTTCATTCACCATTATGATTGTAAGCTAGACTACAAAAGTTTTGTGGTATGGGTCAAAGGTCAAGTTCACAAACTGGCTCAAATCCTAACCAACCAACAAATTCGACTGGACTCATGTGATGCTTTGGAGAACTGTAGGTCCCTATATTCATCAGGATTTCTTAGCATACCAGATGTGTGACAGATGCATTAGGAAAGCAATAAATCATGTGTGATGTATTGTTCTTATACGCACTGTGAAGACACAGCATGTAAGGTGAGAGGAAATGAGCCACGCTCTCTGGCAGAACTCAGTTCACACTGGTATGGGCCAGGCTCTGCACTAAATGCTTTGAGTATATTAATCCTCATAACTGCCCTGTGTGGTAGGTTATCAGTATCATCCCCATCTACAGGTAAGGAAACAAGTACAGCGCAGTTACATAACATGCCCCGAATCAGCAATTAATAAGTGGCAGGAGCTGGAATTGGGAGCCAGTCGGTTTGGCCCCAGAATCCATTCTGTTAGCCACAGCTTCCACTCAGAGAGTATAATGAAGGTTAATGCGTGTAAGTATACCCAGTAGTAGGCACTTGTTACATTTAATGTCACTTCCCCTTATTTAGAAACCGATTTTATGCACAATGGGTGATCAAAGAAGAGATACTCCTCTGTTAAGCAAACAGACCATTAGGTTCTAAACCAGAGCATCGGCCCAGGATGCAAGGATGCCGTCAACTGTGGGCATCGGAACTTGGCCGATGTGGGTTGTGATGCCCCTCCCTCTCTTTCCCTCATCACCCTCAGAAGACATTTTATAGTCATATTTGTGAGCTCTATTTTTTCTCCCCCTATCCATCTCTTCCCATAAGTCCTTCCTCCCAAACTTTCATTCTACCAGAGAGAAACTGAGATTGCCAAGAGTGTCATAAATTGTGATGCATTTCACAGTTGAGAAAGCCTACAATTGGTGAAAGCATTCCAATAATATGGCCACACATTTATTCTTTGCAAGCCAGCTACAGTTATGCTTTATAGCTCTAATATTATTGGACAGTTGTATTTTAATAGCATTCATGTTGATCTGGTACAATATCATTGTATCTATGACTAGAAACTCTCTCTAGAAAACATATGCCACAGGGTGCTAGTCCATCAAATGTAGGGCTTTTCACACCATATTCAGGATGGTAGGGCAGACTTGTTGATATGTTGACATGTTGTGATGGCACCATCCGGAGCAGTGGCCATCATGGGGGTCCACAGCTCAGTCATATCCCAGAACTTGTCATCAGTCAAAAACCTGCAGTTGCCATCTTCTCGCATCTGGATTGCTACAACAATGTTTACTTTTGTAAACATTCAGTCTATTCTCAACACAGCAGACAAAAGTGACACTTTTAAAACAGAAGTCATTCCATTCACAAGTGTATACCCAGAAAAACTGGAAACATCATCCATACAAAAACTTGTCCATGAATGTTCATAGTGGCATTACTCATAAAAGGCAAAATGTGGAAACAACCCAAATGTCAATCAACTAATGAATAAATAAACAAATAATGGTATATCCATACAGTGGAATGCTATTGGACAATAAAAAGGAATGAAGTAGGGCACCTGCGTGACTCAGTGGGTTAAGTCTCTACCTTCGGCTCAGGTCATGATCTCAGGGTCCTGGGATGGAGCCCCACATCAGGCTCTCTGCTCAGCAGGGAGCCTTCTTCCCCCGCCCCCGCCACTGCCCGCTTCTCTGCCTACTTGTGATCTCTGTCTGTCAAATAAGTAAATAAATAAAATCTTAAAAAAAAAAACACACAAAAAAGGAATGAAGTACTGATACATGCTATGCCATGCAAAGGCCTTCAAAACCTACACCATGGTTGCTAAATGGAAGAAGCCAGTCACAAAAGACCACTTATTGTATGATTCAAATTATATGAAATGTCCAGAACAGCCATATCTATTGAGAAATTCAACACTAGCAGGTACCACTTGGAGCAGAAAAGGAACAACCCAGTTCATCCCAACCCAAATTTTCATTCACATGTCTTGCATTTCAACCGTGGTGGTTGGAAAAGTCCTGTGGGGCAGGCCTAGGTCTTCCCATATGGCCTCACCCTTAGACTCATGTGGGCATTCTGGTCTCAAGTTGTCATCTCTTACTTGACAGCTAGCTTCCAAGAGGATAGAAGACCGAGAATGTCACATCTGCTAAATTATACTGGTTGACGTCTGTTAGCCCATTCAAGGACAGACAATGAAGGCTCCACCTCTTGAAGGATACAGCAGCTAGAGCATACAAGGTGGGAGGAGTTGATGGTGGCCGTCCTTGGTAACAAATTCCCAGAGTAGAGTGATTCCTAGGAACTTTGGATGTTTTGTCCCCATAATCGTCACTCCATTACAAGGAAGAATGAAATTTGCCCAAAGTCAAAGATAAAATAAGTACCAAGAATAGAATGTGGTCACTGGAGTCAGGGGTGGAATTTTCATTAATGGGATAAAAGGGATTTTAGGTGGAATTGGATTGGAGCACAGCCCTGTCCTTGGAACTCTTGGCTTTGGTGATTGTTCTTTGGATCACTGTCCTTCTTTCTTACCCTCTTCTAATGTGGCCCAAACAGCAAGGCAGTCGTGATACCACCTCCCACTTATGAGTACTTCTGCCTCCACCCATTACCCCTGGACAACCCAGTTATCCAGGGAAATTCAGCCAAGGGTGTCTTGGACTCAGGGCAGGCTGTTCATGCCTGTCTTGTGTCCAAGCATCATGTGGAAGAGGGGCAGGAACCACAAGCCTATTCATAAGGGCAGCAGGTATAAGTCCAAATCTTACTGAGTTACACACACACACACACACACACACACACAAAGCATGCTTTATTCTGTATTTATATTTCTCACAAATCTAGTATCCGTAGCATACAAAGGCTTGGATTCAAAAATACCAAGATTCAGGTCTTGGCCACACATTTATACAACTACCAATTTGCGGCACTATGAAGTCATATCAATTATACTCCCACTGCCCCCAGGCTGGGATGATATTAGAGTCTTCATTAAATAGCTCTTTAAGTAAAGAGGCAATATGCTCTTTCATTAAGCTCTTAATAATCTTAGCTCGAGCAGGACTAAAGAAGTTACTAGAAGAAGCCATCAACAAAACAAAAACAATCTCCTCACTTATTCTGTGGCTATTTTCCTCATCAACTCTATCCACCTAAGATGGAAAACCCCAAGTTCTCAGTGTTTAAGGCACTGTTAAAATTCTAAGGAGGTAATGGCAGAGTTAAGGCTCTTTCTCCTAATGAAGACTATTATAAAATACTGGCAATAGGGGAACTGCTAACTAGCCAAAAATAAAAATAAAAACAAAAGGGAAGGGCTATTTCTTACCAGTGGCAATAGCCTTCAAAACAAAACTCCTCATACACACTATCCTCAGCTCAAGAGAGGGCATTCTCATTCCATTAATGAATTCTGCACCAATAAATTCTTGAATCCATTTAACAAGAACTGGGTGTTATAAATGGGATGTGGAAAAAAACATAAAAATCTCCCTCAGGGTGACTGTGAAAAAGGAAACAGTATAATATCAGTCAGGAGGAATGAAAGAGATGTCAACACAGAATAAGAGAAGGGAAGTAACAGGTCGGTGAGGGGAGGCAAAGAAGCAGGAGTGAGGAGAGGAGAAAAGGAGAGAATGGAGTAAAGTAACCAGAAACATCCACTGTATGCAGTCAAACTCATTTTGTCCTTGGGGCAAAAATATTTCTAGTTATTCTTCATATTGCTATATTTCTAAAACATGTGCCAAAGAGACATCTCAGAAAGAGGTCTCCCAACAATACTGGTTATGCTGAAGCATAGATTATTAGTGGGGCAGTAGCAAGAAAGCAGTCATCCCGTTGCCTCTTCGTTAACACCTATACTAGTGGAGTTCCTCCAGTATATGTGCTGGGCCATGGGCCATGTGCCCAAAGGATTTCTCTTTTCTTATTACTTCCCCATGTTTCTCTCTTTCTCCCTCTCTCTCTCTCTATGTGTGCATGTGTGTGTGTATGTATGTATTTTTGGTGGTTCTGAAATGTTGTTGCAGAATTTCCAGTAGAGCTTGACCAAAGCACTGATTCCTGGACCTTAGCTATCTTCAGAGATTGTGATTTACCAAATATGTGGCAGTTCTAGGCCCCTCTCCTAAAAGTTTCCTGAGGTTATTCTGATACATCACAAAGACGGATAGTCATGGGCACAGTGGAAAGACTTGTACAGACAGTAAGGACAATTTGTTTGAATTTTGACCCTGAACTGATGGCTTTAAGCAGGACCATGAGATCATCAGAAATTCACTTGGGCATTCTGAAAAAATATAATAAGAGTCCTTATATTTGTTTCAAAATGGAAGATACTGATATTCTTTCTTTAATAAATCATAATATATCTCAAGACTTTCTATACTTGCTTCTATCTTTTTAGCATTCTACCCCAATGTGAAGTTAAAAAGATATGACCTCACATACACACACACATGTACACACACAAAAAAAAAGATAAAGAAAACTTATCCTTTTTTCAGAGCTCCTTGGCAAACCAAAATCACAGTATAATTAATATTTTGCTATTGAGGAAATATGCAGTTCAGTTCATAATTTAAGATATTAACTTTCCCCCATCATTATAAAGGTCAAGAAGGTAACATTCATTTATTTGAGCTGATGATGCCAACACTCCCCACTGTGACACATATTGTCACAAAGGAATACAGTAACATTGATCTTGAGAATGGTTGTGAAGAATAAATGCAATAATGAGTCACTTTAAATCCTGAAAAACATTCTAAAACCTAAATGGTTATTATTATTAGACTATGTAGCCAAACGCTCTATTCTGTTTTTTGGTGTTTTTTGTTTCTTTGTTTTTTGTTTTTTAATATTCTATTAAGAGAGGTGTCAGAATTATTTTGAAACCTTGAGGGAAACTTTGAGAAGGATGAATTGAGGAATGCCTACCGTCATTAAGGGAACCTCCCTTACAATGGGGAACTGTCTGGGAAATGGGTACAGTGAAACCTCCTGTGTTTTAAGAACAAAAAGGGAAAAGTTACCTGATCTCTAGGTATAGGTCTCCAGGGTCAGTAAGAAAACAGTGGTTCTAGTTCTGAAAAGGGACTAAATGAACTGAACAGCAAGAACCATGACCTTGGGAAGCCAAGCGAAGGGCAACTTTTTCAGAGCATGGCTCTGCGAAATTAAAATTGTCCTCGCTCAAAAGTCAACTTTGGCAGAGTGCCCTTGGCCAGTGTGGAGATGTGAATTAGCAGCATCTGTCAGAGCAGGGAGCATGATTTTGTCAACAGCCACCAAACTTGGCAGCCACAAGCAACAGCATTAGCAAACTGAAGAGGATTCAATCTCTCTGCTCTTATAATGGAAATTGAACTGACCTTTCAGCCCCCATTTGGATCGGATAAGCCCTCAGGTTTCATGGAAATTTTAAGAGAGGGAGGATCCCCAAAAGGGAAGCTACTGTACTTCCTGTCAATATATAAGAAGACTCAAATCAATTTTAATTTGTGCTTAAAAGTCATGGAGGAGTTCAAACTCAGTTATATGCCCACATATATGTATTAGGGTCTCAGCAAAGGCCATTCTTCAAAAAAATTAAATTTCTCTGTTAGAAATACTGAAGGTGTCTTGGGACTGATCATCTATCTGTAGACACTAGAACTAAAGCTCTCAAGGAAGAAGAGAGAGAAAGAATGTCCCAAAAGGCATAGTCTTCAACTTCCTAAGAAGGAATTGAAGGGTAGTCACCCTAACATAAGACCAAGTCAAGACCAAGGGGGAAGATGTACCTGTGACACAAAGTAGAACCACCCAATAACCCCAAACCCAGCTTCTTGACCACTGGTGTATGTTCCTTAATAGAATGTGATTTAAAGCAAAAGGAGAGGCTAAGCTCTCTTAAGTTGGTTGAAAGAACTATGATTCTGTCTAGTTGCCACAGAAAGAGTGTGAATGCCTGGAGAAAGTGTGGATTTAACAGAAAAGTCATAAGAATGAACCAAATCTCTACAGTGTGGACTAACAAAATGACAATGTCTGGAAATAGGACTTGAGACAGATTGGATATTCTGGGCAAAACAACCCCCAAAACGAAAACAACCTGACCTACCTACACTCCGCAGGTAAGAGAGGAAAAGAAAAATCAGAAGTTTTCAACCTCTAGTATGTAAATATACCCTTTAGAAGAGTTACAAGTTGGAGCCAAGTTGGAGCTCCACTAACAGAATTTGGGTCAGCCTAGATCTACCCACCTAATTCTTACATGGGCCTTTAATTTTTATGTTGGGTATAGACTTAGAAAATAAAAGTTTCATAGTGTCTCCATCACACATGGGAGAAAAAAAAACCACTGGAGATGATGACACCTGCAATGCTACTGTAAAGATTGACAGGAATGACCCAACAAGATGGTAACCTTCATCTCATGACCATACCTTCACAATATTGGGTAGCCAGACTGACACAAATAAATGCTTGCTAAATATGACATATTAACTAACAATGGACTATCAAGTCTCTATGGATCACACACGAGTGACATGGAAAGCAGAGGAGAACAGGACTGTCCAGTTGCAATTATCAGAGAAGTGTGAGATTTCCAGTGCTGGACAGGGATGTTATATTAGAGATTTTTGATTCAAGTGAACTCAAATTTGATGGGTTAGGAACAACTAACTATGAACCAAGTACCTCCAAAGGAGGCAGAGACAAGGAGGAAGACAAGATGAGAACATAGCTCAGGTAAATGCTGAACGCTAGAACCAGTTCCTGGGCAGCAGTCAGAATGAGGCATGACTCTAGGGAAATGGAAGATGTGTATTTGTTCATATTGATTACCCAGGGAAGGAGAATAGCTGGGGAAGTACCGTGGAAGGACTTATTAATCAACATTAATTATGATTCATATTGTACAATGAATTTATTCTCTGGGTGGGAAACAAGAAGCAGGTGATACCAAAGTTGTCCAGGAGACCCTTGAGACACACTTTTCAGCAAGAGTGGCTAGAACTGAGAGATCTGGAAACAAGGCCAAATGAGCAAAGGTATCATGACCATGGTCTCATTGAAGGGTTTAGCACATGAAGAGGGTATGAGTTGGATAGATTGCCTAGCAAGAAATATTGCTAACAGCTAGGACATAACTTACCACCATAATTGGACCGGTGGGGCCCACAGACCTATTAGTATGCAAACTGAGGATGCAGACAGGTGAGAGCAGATTATCCATTTATGAAAGATGGCACATTCAAGGGCAGACCACTGGGAACCCTCACTTCTACCACACTCCTGTCAAAGTCCCATAACCATACATCTGCACTGCTCTGGGTATTTTATGCACATTACTATTATAATTGTGAAGTCAGTAACAACCATGTAACAGGAAAATACCCTTCCACCTTTGAAAACAAAATCTCTCTCCACTTTTCCTTGCAATGTGGTATGCAATGTGTCCCCAAGTCCCTCCGACCTACCACAGAATACTGATACAATAACCATGAGGATAAATACCAGATGGCATGCATATGGTTTCAGAAACAAATTCCAGCAATGGTCACCTTTTTTTTTTTTTTTTTAAAGCTTTTCAAAATGCATTTAGTTAGCGAAAATAATGGGATAATTTACTCAAATAAATGGACTCTCTTTGAACTTAATTAGCTGAAGTATAATATTCAGATTAACATGGATCTTCATCAGAACTGGTCCAAGAAGGTAAATTATGTTAAGAACTAACCTATACCCTATAGTAACCCCAGCCTGATTATCAAGGAAGTCATTAGGATAAATGTTCAGAATTAGCTCACAAGCAGTCACAGGCCACACACTCATGTTCTAAATACACAATAGCAGTAAGGGTCCTTGTATGGTTCATCATAGATGGCTCACCCATGCCGCCCATCTGTGATTTAATATTGATTGCTAAGACAACAAATAGCACAATATGACACGAAATTTGAAGCAATTTAGCCAGAATTAACACAATAATAGAAACGGAGTATAGGGTCAGCAACAAGTTTGCTTACTACCCTAGGAATGCTATGAAGAAACCGGTATTTAATAGGTTACCACTCTGTAGTATTTTAGGGAGTTCTATTTATAGATCAGATGATACAGAGTTAATAAAATACATCTCTCAAGTGACATCATAGCCATGAAATGCAGTTGTTTGGTACTCAGAAAGAGTTTATAACCATTCATTTAAATATCCTCAGCATTTCAGTACTGTAATATGTACACATATTAATATTTTAAAATGTATTCTTCATCTGGTCAATGCAAAATAGTCATCTCATAAATCTTTCAGCATTGTAATACTGTTTTCATTTTATTCATTTTAATATCCCTAAAATTCTGCCTCACGCATTTATTTCTATGCACGACCCCTAACACATTGAAAATATTTGTTTATGGTTGAACTCAGGACAATTCAGACTTCAGTTCATTCTCTGAAGTTTAGACTAAGATGCACATATTCTTACTTTCTTCGTTTGGATTCTACTACAAAAACACATGTCTGATGTCCTTATTCTCTTGTACGCCAGAAACATGGAACAGTTCTAGAATTAAGATTCTGGGACTGAACTAATTATGTATGTTTTCCTATTGAATTAAGTTCAGCTACTGCCAAATCCAAGTGTGTTTTAAAGAATCTAACTCCAGAATCGGTACCATTGATTATAATTACTATCAATATAACTGAAAGACCAAATTCTCAGAATTGTAATACTTCTCCCTATTTAATGCATCTCCAAGTTTCTTAAATATGCGGGGAAGGCTCAGAGTTGAGTATAAGTGGAAGGGCCAAATGGAGCAGATTGCTCTACATAAGAAAACAGGGTGAAATTTACATTTATACATAAGAAGGAAGGGACAGAAGTGAGAAAAAGAGAGAAAAAATGCTGGCTGAGATACATGGAAGCTATTTTAAGAATAGTATTATCTGATATGCTATGATATAAATGTGCTCTTTCCCCCAAACATCAACAAAACCTGCTCCAAACAGATACACAGCATACGAGTACCCACATGTGATTTAAACAAGTTAACACCATTGCGTGGTACTTGGGAAACTCTTAAAGAATGTTAGGACTTATTATGATCCATACTAATGTTACTTATCATTTATAATGTTGACTAAAGACAGAGACTCACAGTATTACAAGAATGACTACGTACAGAGCATCTACAGTTAGTAAATAGCATAATAACACAACATAAGCAGTGCTTTTAAAATGATGGCTGTTTTTAGAAAACATGGAAAGATACTGAAAAGAAAAAAAAAAAGAATTTCACCAGGAACTATGATAAACTAGGAACTATTAAAAAAAAAAACAAAAAAACCCACAAAAAACCTTAATTCTAAGTTTCATAGTTGGCAGTCAAAAACAGAAACCGATTTTGTTTTATTTTTTCCTAATTTGAGAAAAAAAAAGTATACATGTTTGGTATACACAGAAAAAAGAAATTCCTGGCACAAAATCTTGTAAGTTTATTGTGTGTCTTGATGAATTAAGAGCCATCAAGTAACATGAAGAGCTATTTACTAACTGTAGTTTGTTCTGTATATAGTCATTTTGCTATAAAAAGCCTGGTTAAAAGCTGGAGATGTAACATTAAATCATAACTTCAAAGGCAGTTCTTTGGGGGAAGAAAGCTAATAGAAGCTAGAAATGCTATTTCCTCTCACTTCAATAATATAAAGATATATCCTAGAGAACCTAATGGAATGGCTTGGTTAACATGCCCATTGTAATATCATCTATTATTTCTCATGCCTGTTTCTGAGGATCACCACATATTGTTAATCTGTTTCCTCAGTATGTAAGACACACATACCCCAAAGAGCGCACAGGCTGTCTTAGACATATAGTACCATTATCACTCATTCTTGAAAATTTTTTTCATCTATTTTCCTCAGAAGTTAAATAAAAAAAAAAAAAAAATCACTTTCTAATAAAAAAAAAAAAATGCTTTTTAAGGAATCTAAAATTTTTGGCGAGTGATATAAGATATATTCACTTATACCAAAAGTAAAATTGATGTGGGAGCATCCAAAGCGACCGAGAATATTATTTTAATTACACGTATGTTCCATTTTAAAAAAACTGCGACACAGATGGTAGTGATTATTTATAATATCAGAGATGATTTGATTGACAAAAGCCTTCATGGTCATGTCCTTAGTCACCAAGTGCATTTTCCTGATTTTTATAAATACCCAGCGACTTGAGGTCCATGAAGCTAACAAAGGAAGCTCGGCTTTGAAAACACAAGGCAGCATTGCCAATCAGAAGTCCCGACAGAGTCAATAGGGAAGGATGAATCAATTTACAGGCTGATTTTCAGGAACTCATCCCTCTTACTAAAATGCCTTGATACACAAATACCAGCACATGATCTAAATAACAATATGCAGCATATATCATCAATAATTTAAAGGTTTCATCTCAGAGGCACTCCAAAAGTTATCAGCTTTCAAGTTTAGGAGCATATTCTCGGCATATTAAAGTACAGCAGTGGAACAGACAAGCGATGTTTCTCACTAAATATAACTAAAGCACAGAAGAAAATATAAGCAGCAAAGTTGTCCTTTCTTACCTGTCATGGGAGAGAAGGAATCAAGTTCAAGGAGTCCACACACATCCAAAGAGAGGAAGCCCAAGCAGGGGAGGAGGGGGGAAGAAAAAGAAACAACACAAAAGATCATTTTGGGTAAAACTAAAGTATGGGTAACAATAAAAATGAAACATTTTGCAAAGAAAACCGTACTCCTCCCATACAGAAAGCATCTGATTACGTGGATTTATTCAATTAAGTCATTTTGTTTTTGTTTTTTTTTTCTGAAATGTAAACTCAAGTTCATGTGCTTATAATGTGGTTGGCCTCTTACACTAGACACTCTTAGGTGGTACAGCTGCTTCTACTCACAATGATAGATGTTTATAACCAGTCTCACATTTTAAACATAAGTCGCCAATATAGAAAACATGGAACATGCCTCATGTTATCAGTGTGCACGCCCTCAGCTGCAGAAACTCTCCAATTATGCTCAAAATCACATTGAAAAGAGTAGAACCCAAATGTGAACAGTCTCAATGTGATCCAGTTTCTAATTATTTGCTCTGCTTTTAAAAAATACTGATTATACCTGTAAAAGATATAAAAGTAAAAGTAAAAAAAAGGTAAAAAATACTGATTATATCTGTAAAAGATTCTAGGAGCCAGTGCTGGGAGCTATAACATAGTTGTAGTTCACTAGATACTAAGGATAGCCCCTATCCTTTGATATCTAATATTCTATATAAATGTGATGTTCATAACCTATAAATGTTCATATAATATAAATGTCATATAAATCATATAAGTAAATATCATATAAACTAGAGATCATCCATGAATTCTGAATTTTGGGATCCCCAGAAGGATCTTCTGACACCAGCTCCACCAGGAAACATTAGTCCTGTTAAAATTCAATTGGTGTTTTTTGTTTGTTTACTTTACAGGGATATCACACTTGGAAATAAAATCTAGGCATACAATATTTTCTAAGATTATTTATGGTCACCTATCAAGCCTCTAAGACAATGCCTCACAACCCCAAGCCAACAACATGTGCTTTAGGAAACCTCAAATAACCCCATAGAATTTTACCTTTCTGAATACATAGCTATATTAGAGTTTTCTTATTTTTTTTCCATTTTCTTAACCACTTTATTTTGTTTGAGGGAGGTAGATAGGAGCACCTGCACAAAAGAAGTCAGGTCTCCCTTTAAGAACAAACAAAAGTCAGTGGGTTTGAGATACTTAACAACACACTGACCATAACTGAATAGGGTCTAACTTTATCTACATTATCCTTCCTCACCTTACATGGATGCTTTTAAAATAATGTCTTACCTCTTTAAGTTCCCAGTGATCTTGTCCTTTTATACAACTTTTGTCAGATTTTACATTCTCTAAACCAAAAATTCTACCTATTTATAAAGTATGACCCAATGGCATTGTTGCTTCTGAATACCAGTCATCCCACTCTGCTGCCTTTGTAGCTGAGAATGTCATACATCACCTGGAGACTCCCCAGCCACTGATATCAGTCACTCTGTGCCTCTAATCTATATATTCAAGGTTTCCTCCTGTGTAGAGAATTAACAAGGAAATGCATAGATTTCTAAAAAGAATTGGAGAGCTCTGAACTAACTCAGACTGTATGAACTGGGTCAGTACAATCTCATATGTGCTCATAACATTAACATTCATTCTTCATATCTCTCCCTCTATCCATTTACCCAGAAACAATTTCATGTGCATCCAATATGTTCCAGGCACTGTGTTAGGTACTAATGCATGTAAATATACATGACAAAAATATTCTCTTCTTAAGGATGCTCACCTCTTGAGTGAGACAAATAGCACACAAAGATACACAGTAATATAATGTAATGAGTGATATAATAGTAAGCCAAAGAACCAAATACTCTAAATTTCTCAAACTGGATATATTTCTTAATTCTGAGAGTAAATTTTATTCTTTAGTATGAAGCTTAATACCTCTTTTAAAAATAAAAATCTGATCATGTCTCAATCTTTACTGAAAATACTATAGTCACATCTCATGACCATGCATGTGTGGTCCATACAGTCTCAGGTGCACTGGCTTTGTCTGCTTCTACCAACTCATCCCAAAGCACCGCCTCCTTGATCTCTGCATTCAAAACACATCATCCTCCTTTCAGTTCTTCAAAGGTACCAGACTCTTTTCACCACTGGGCCTTTGCACCTGCTATTCCCTTTGTGTGGAATACTCTATAAGCTCCATCTTTCATTTGGGTAATCCCTATTCACTCTTCACATCTCTAGATCACTTCCCTGACTGCCATGCCCTCAAAATCTGGTCCTTTTGTGGGGTAATGCATTCATAAAACCATATTCCTTTCCTTAGAAGTTAGATCTCAGTTTGCTTTATCCTTTCATGAGTATGATTTTCTCATTAATGACTATATGCACCATGAAGAGGGAAACTGCATCTATTTTTGCTTATTACTATCTTCAGTAGCTAGTATGTGGCACAGTGTAAGTACTCTATAAACACTGCTTACATCAAATCTGTTGGTAGATTAAGAACCTCTTTTTTTTTCATTTTATTTTATTTCTTTTCAGTGTTCCAAAATTCATTGTTTATGCACCACACCCAGTGCTTCATGCAATATGTGCCCTCCAAAATACCCACCACCAGGCTTACCCCATCCCCCACCTCCCTCCCCTCCAAAACCCTTAGTCTGTTTCTCAGAGTCCACAGTCTCTCATGGTTTGCTTCCCCCTCTGGTTTCCCTCATCTCACTTCTCCTCCCCATCTCCCAGTGTCCTCTGTGTTACTCTTTATGTTCCACATAAGTAAGTGAAACCATAGGATACTTGACTTTCTCTGCTTGACTTATTTCACCCAGCATAATCTCTTTTAGTCTCGTCCATTTGGTACAAAAGTTGTGTATTCATCCTTTCTGATGGAGGCATAACATTCCATTGTATATATGGACCATATCTTCTTTATCCATTCATTCATTGAAGGGCATCTTGGGTCTTTCCACAGTTTGGCAACTGTGGCCATTTCCACTATGAACATTGAGGTACAGATGGCCCTTCTTTTCACTATATCTGTATCTTTGGGGTAAATACCCAGTAGCGCAATTGCAGGATCATAGGGTCCCTCTATTTATAATTTTTTGAGGAATCTCCACACTGTTTTCCAAAGTGGCTGCACCAACTTGCATTTCCACCAAAAGAGGGCTCTCCTTTCTCCACATCCTCTCCAACACTTGTTTACCGTCTTGTTGGTGTAAGGTGGTATCTCAATGTGGTTTTGCTTTCAATCTCCCTGATGGCTAATGATGATGAACATTTTTTCATGTGTCTGTTAGCCATTGGTATGTCTTCTTTGGAGCAATATCTGTTCATGTCTTCTGCCCATTTTTTGATGTGATTATCTGTTTTGTGTGTGTTGAGCTTTAGGAGTTCTTTATAGATCCTGGATATCAGCCCTTTGTCTGTAGCGTCATTTGAGAATCTCTTCTCCCATTCCATGGGTTGCCTCTTTGTTTTGTTGACTATGTCCATTGCTGTGCAGAAACTTTTGATCTTGATGAAGTCCCAAAAGTTCATTTTTGCTTTTGTTTCCTTTGCCTTTGGGGACATGTCTTGAAAGAAGTTGCTGTGGCTGATGTTGATGAGGTTACTGTCTATGTTCTTCTCTAGGATTCTGATGGATTCCTGCCTCACATTTAGGTCTTTTATCCATTTCAAGTTTATCTTTGTGTATGGTGTAAGAGAATGGTCGAGTTTCATTCTTCTACACATAGCTTCCAGTTTTCCCAGCACCATTTATTGAAGAGACTGCCTTTTTTCCACTGTATATTTTTTCCTGCTTTGTCAAAGATTATTTGACCAAAGAGTTGAGGGTCCATATCTGGGCTCTCTACTCTGTTCCACTGGTCTATGTGTCTCTTTTTGTGCCAGTACCATGCTGTCTTGGTGATCACAGCTTTGTAGTAAAGCTTGAAATAAGGCAATGTGATGCCCCCAGTTTCGTTTTTCTTTTTCAACATTTCCTTAGCAATTTGGGGTCTCTTCTGGTTCCATACAAATTTTAGGATTATTTGTTCTAGCTCTTTGAAAAAATGCCAGTGGAATTTTGATCAGGATGGCATTGAAAGTGTAGATTTCTCTAGGCAGTATAGACATCTTAACAATGTTTATTCTTCCAATCCATGAGTATCAAATGGTCTTCTACCTTTTTGTGTCTTCTTCAATTTCTTTCATGAGTTTTCTGTAGTCCCTCAAATATAGATCCTTTACCTCTTTGGTTAGGTTTATTCCCAGGTATCTTATCATTCTTAATGTTATAGCAAATGGAATCAACCTTTAATTTCCCTTTCTATATTTTAATTGTTAGTGCATAAGAAAGAAACTGATCTCTGTACATTGATTTTGTATCTCGCCACATTACTGAATTGCTGTATGAGTTCTAGTAGTTTGGGGGTGGAGTCTTTTTGATTAAGAACCTCTTTACGTGTATATGGCATGTGAAAAGTAACACTAGGGGAAACAAGAACATTTGTTGGGGGGAAATCAGAGAAACCAGAAAAAGGTAATCAGTATAGAAGGCATGACCATAATGTTAAGTTTTTCTATTTAACAATTTTTCCTAGGATTTCCTTTGAACATAATGGTATCAACAACCAAAAGGAACACAGCCATGCAGGCTAATCTCTGTTAAGTTTTATATTTTCCTGTAGATTTCTATTTTACCTA
Source organism: Mustela erminea (assembly GCF_009829155.1). Taxonomy (NCBI): domain Eukaryota; kingdom Metazoa; phylum Chordata; class Mammalia; order Carnivora; family Mustelidae; genus Mustela; species Mustela erminea. The sequence continues at coordinate 14,005,033 of NC_045628.1, forward strand.
TTTCCTTATATTTAATGATTGATTGAACTTGAAGTGGGGAAAGACCATTGCTGTAAGGGATTGAAGGAAAGTCATTTTGAAAGCTGCTTGGGATCTAGATAGATTAAGCTGCCTCAGCTCAGGAAATGACCTTAATCAAGTCATTTGATTGTTATGGGCTTCTAAAAGCACTGCCGAAGAGACCAAATGAAAAGTTAGTCCCCGTAGGACAGACAGTGCTATATCCAAACTGAGCTTTATGGAAAATACAAGAGAAGGAATGTGAATCCTAAGATATTGAAAAATATTGTCACATGAGCAGAAAATACATTCTGTTTGGTTTCAAAGAGCCCAATTTGAAAGCTAATGACCTCAGTCTCATAACCAGCAACTCCCCAGTAGTCTCCACTGGGAGGTATGGCAAAGTAATCAGATTGATAGTCCAAAATAATGAACCTGCTTTTACCCCAGGAGAAAGGACCCTGAAGAAGAGTTACTGGTTACTGGTAAATATCATCCTGGTGTAAATAGCGCGAACTCTGTGGATTATTATGAACAGGAATATTTATAAAGCATCCACATTATACAGAGGTGCTGTGAATAATATACTTAAGGACAAGAAGGGAAAAAGAGAAAAGAGCATTTTGCTGAGACTTTTAGCAGTAGTAACAAGTTTTTCCCCATTTGCATTCTTTTATTGAGGGGAGGCCTGATGAAGGATAGAGGGCAGAGATCTAAGAACAAGGAAGCGAGCATGTTGTGCAGAAGAGAGAAGTGAGTTAAACACCAACAGAACAAAGAAGGGAAGAAAGACGCAAAGGAGAGCCAGGTAAGAGTATGTATGGCCAGAGAAAGAGAACTCTGAAAAATAATTCTTTTCCCTTTAAAACTCACAGAAGTTGTTTTCCAGTTTCCGAAGGACTCTGCACACGTGACTTTACCCCGCCTTACGGCAAGTCTGTGAGACTGGATCACCACGTTCTTTCATGATCACCTGATGCTCAGAGAGGTTGCAAAATCCCAGACCCAGAGCACTAGGAGCAGGATGGATCAGCATGGTGTTTCTGCCCACAGCAGCCTGTGAGGAGGGCGGCTGGTAGAGCGTGAGCCCATCGAACTGCTGGTCTGATTACCAGCCTGGGAGATGAGCAGAGCTGCTGCCAGAAAAGGAGAAATCCTTTAAGTCCTGTGTCTACTCTTGACTCATTCTACAAATGTTTCCAGCAGGGCTAGGATGGGCCTACCCTAAAGTAAAATGGACCCTGTTTCCTTCTCTAAAAATGCACCACTTTCCTCTGCTTACGCAGGAGGAAAAGTAGGAAGTACACATCTTGTTGTGACTGCTTTTTGTAATCAACAAACACATGTTTTAATTTCTCACTTTGCATCATAGGCTCTTCTCGACAGCCTTGACAAGAATTCTAAATCATGGGCTCCTGGGTCTCAGAAAGTTTGTTTTTGACTTAATTGGTGTCTAAAGCAAAAAATGAAGATGTCCATGATGTACTCGGTGGTTGATTAATCCAATCCTGAGACTTATTATGCTGAGAAAGTAAAGACATTCTCATTCCCTATTAAAACCCTAAATCCCATGTTATAAAATAGAGAATAAGGATTTTTAGAAGGAGCAGATATTTTTGCGATTAATAAATCTTGTTTATGGTTAAGACTTATCTAGACAAAATTGTCCAAATCACTTAGTTTCTTTTCAGCACACTGCCATTTTTAAGTGCATGGACCCATTTCATAAGTACCTGGCACTGTGTTCTGTCCACTTCACAGAGGACACTGAAGCCACACTCAGATGAACCCACAATCTGGGCTGGTCCACACAAAGACAGGATTTATGGTGAATCACTTTCCAGTATTGCATGAAACTTTGCCATAAACCATTTAAAACCACAGATGCCAAGATGGCAGAAGGTGGAATAGGGGTGGAGAATGATGAGGGCAAGCTCCAGAAGCCTAAAGGACCTAGTGATATGCAAACAGACATTCTAATAAATGCTGATTGTCTTCAGGACAAAGCAGCAAAATCCACAAAAGACACCAAGACCTGCACGCCCTTCCCATTTCATGAATCAGCTCAAAACCTGGGAAGTTAATCTGCTGCCACACATACTAGATAGACTGTCTTCTCTACACACACACACACACACACACACACACACACTTTTTACTTTATAAAGATCTATTTATTTATTCATTTTAGAGAGATTGCAAGTGAGAGGGGGAATGGGCAGAGGGAGAGAATCTGAAGCAGACTCCACACTGAGTGTGAAGCCCGACATGGGGCTCGATCTCACCACCCATGAGATCACAACCTGCGCCGATAGAAGAGTTAGGCAACTGACGAAGCCACCTACATACCCCTACGTACATTCTTATAATTCTTAGAGCACAGAACTTGCTAGTCCTTGTGGTAGACAATACTAGGGCATTCCTACTGTTGGGTGGGCCCATGTGACTAATTCTAGCCAATGAGATGGAAGCAGAAGCAAGTGGGTCTCTGGTGGCTAAGGTGATAAAGAGCTCCCACACTCTCCAAGTCGTCTTCTCCCCGATCAGGGTGATTGTGGAGCATTTCTCACGTGGAGAAAGAGCTAACCACGTTGAAGCAACTAGATCACAGAGCATGCAGGATAATTGCCTGAAAGCACTGCCTGGACCTACACAGACTCTGCGTGAGAGAGGTATAAGCTTTGATTACGCTACAGAGATTTAGGTGCAGTTTTGTATAGCAGTGTAACTTGGTTTTTATCTGACTCAGTCCCAATATCCATATTATCAGTCATGAAGTTCTCTTAATTCCATCTCATCAATATTTCTCAAATCCACATAATTCTAACCACAGCAACTGCCTTCAATCAGGTTATCATCCTTCCTCCCTGAATCAGTGGGAAAAGTCTTCCTGCTTCTGGGCTTGATCCATCCCAACCCATTTCCTATACATCCAGAGTCATCATTCTGAAGTGCAGACTGGAGCCTTATGTTTCTTTATCTAAAACCATTGAAGGTTGCCTATTGATTGCTCTGAGGATAAAATATGAACTCCTTTCCAAAGTTTTCAAGGCCCTCTGGTTACCTCTCCTCCCTCATTTCTGGACATCCCACTCTCCCTGCTTCAATCCTATAAACAACTGATGTTCCTGGAATTACCAACATACAGACTCGTTAGTCCTTCATCCTAGAACACTGCTGTCCCTCTTGCTCATCTCCCTCTAGACTGATTTCTCAGGAACCTGTTCAGGCAACACCTACTTTTTCGAATTCTTAAGGCTGAATGGAGTGTTCTAGGGTCAACCTCTGCTCACCCCTGGTCACTTCTTCAGGATATACAATTGCCTGTCTCCTTGGCATTCCTCTGCTAGAATGAGAGCTCCCTGAAGGGCCTAGAACACAACAGATCTTTTAACAAGTTTTGTTAAATAAATAAATTAATGCTTAAATCCAAGATCGCTCTCTCCCAGCTTCCCTTCTCCGTGATTATTCTCTGCTCAGCTCAGGCATAGAACAGAAGAAAAGAGAAAGGACTTAAGGTTTGATCAATCTGACTTTAAGTTATTCCTCTATCACTTGGAAACTGTGTGACCCCAGGCAAATAATCTAATCTTTCCTCAGCCCCCAAATCTCCATTTGTGAAAGGGGAGTCATCGCACCTCCATTAGGGAGTTGTCAAGATTGGACTTGTGAACCTAAAGCAGCCACAGAATGAGAGGGGCAAAGCAAATGCTACATATAAATGGGAGGTATAATATTATTCTTGTTATTATTATTATTGATCACATAAAAACTAGTCTGATGGCAGCAATGGAAATGCACTTTACTTGAAAGTGAGATCAGCTTCCATTTCAAGCAGGATCAAAGAGTAAAGAATTAGAGTAGAAATGAGTGTAGGGAACTACATGGGGGATAATGAACTTCTGCTCAACCTCCCTGCCGGCTTTGTCTGTCCTCCTCATCCTTTATATTCTTCTAAATACATTAATGTTTAAGCTAGTCCCAATTTTCCTTCCTTGGTTGCCTCTTAGGACTCCTGCCATTCTTCCCTGCCCTCTTCACGTTCTCTTCTCCTGTCACCCTTGAAACTCCTCTTGCACATTTCCCTTTTTATATTCCTGGGCCAGAAGCAGCAGGCTGTTCATGAACACAACTAAGACAGAGCAATCTATTCTCACTGAAAATAGTAAGTCTTAATTCCAGGTGTTCCAGAGTCCACATCAGTCATTCACTGGACACACACATACTGATTGAGTGCCCACAGATCTAGGTCTGGGGTGCTGAATGAGGTTCTGTTTTTTTCTCTAAACAAGAATTAATTAGTTACAAACTGCTGGGCATACCTATGAGAATAAAATTTCTCAGAGGAAGAGCCAGTTCCTTCATACTGAGGCTGTCTCATGACCAAGGCAGAGAGAGGGGTTTTTGTTTTGGTGTTGTTGCTGTATTTAATGGATCATGTAGTACATCGGTAGCAAAGAATTCGGTTTTCTGCATATATGAGACCTGCATTTTAGTCATGAAAATTAGCCACTCCTTTGAGTGAACCAGATGTGAGGGCATGCATGCATAAACATTAGTTGTACTACTCAAAGAACCCAAACCTGCCAATACATAAATGCCTTTATCTTTTTCACCTAAAAATCTCACAGGTGTTGGTGTAGCAAGAGCATGGTTTCATATTAAAGGACATGGTGATTTCTTAACTTCCTGTTTTTGTAACTTGAGGTTCTCTATTACTACGGAGATCTGATAATCAAAAAGAAAAGTGAGTTTATACCCCTATAAACTCTATAAATAGGGGAAGAGTTACTTCCCCTATTTTTCCTCCACTACCCCCTCCCCCCAGCCTTCTTTATAAACTAAATGAGGCAATAGTATTTTAGGCAGTATACTGGTCAAGAATTCCAAAGACTGACCTTGCCATGGTGTATGAGAAAGAATTGGCCTCTATTAGACTCTGTGTCCTCGTGAGGACATGAAAAGAAAAGCTAGATGACCAATGTTTTACTAAAAGGAATTAATTTAAATTCTCTCTCTCTCTCTCTCTCACACACACACACACAAAGTTATTAACCCTCCTCAGTAATTCATGTCCAATATTAAACAGCCCTTTCAGGAAATTCCTCCTTACAACTTACTCCAACCTTCAGTATGTGTGAAGGGCTCTGAATTATTTAGGGGAACTCAAGAACATCATCAAATCAAGGGGGTGTCCTTGTAAGTTCTACTTCACCATCCTTTGATATGAACTCTTCCTCAGAGATTGGTTTCCCATCATTGATAGCATGGATAGATTTCCCTTTCTGATTATTAAAGTTTGATCCAAGATACTACATCGCAAATATACCGCACCCCAGAGGCCGAATCTGGCAACATTCACAAGATCTAATGTCACCACAGGTACTAAACAGTCTCAAGGAATGATTCACGTCTTAGTTCCCTGTCTCCTTGGTCAACCCATCATTGGATTTGTCAAGGGATCCTGAATAGTTATAGAGGAAATCTACCTAATTATCTATGTTTTTGGAGTGTTCAGTCTCTAGCAAAGATGAAAACAGCCTCTTTTTCTCATGTCTATGTCAGATTTATTCCTTAAATTTAAGAGCTTTCACCAGCTATGAAGAAGTACCATCCATCCCTTCCAACAAAAAGATAGTTCCCTCTTATTTTCAGATGGTGTTTTCTTCAAGTAAAAATCTACCAGTTGCCAAGGTCACCATGCATCTCATCAGGTGAGCTTCTACTTTATTTCATAGTTCTTCCTGCGTTTCATCCTGTTGGCCATTTTTGGATGAAGATTTTTAAATGTAGGTAAGCTAATTATCATAAGTTCCATTTCAACTCCAAAGTCCTCATTTTGGAATACAACCACAGATGTCTTTGTGTCTTAACAGGTTTACCCAGGAACAAAGTTATGATGATTTCATCTCATATTTTTTTTCCATGACCATTATTGGATGAGAAAAGCCCCTAATTAACTAGTTCATACCATTAGCAGAACAAATTTAGAATATTCCAAGACTTCATTTTCTCTCTGTAAAACTGGTTGATGGGTAATGCTGCTATTTTCTCAGGGCTATACTGTAGCCAAATAGCATCCGCCCACCTGTGCATTCACGGACTGCTGATGGTCAAAGAGCAGACTGAGGTTTCCAGGGAAATAAAAGAAAACTTGTGACAACTAGCTTAAGGAACACACTACATATTTATTACCAAGCAACTAAGCTATTATGTTTGTATTACTGCCCAAGGCTGGAAGGAAAACGTGCATTTGTGGAACCTGCTTTAATAACTGCTATCAACCTCCTGTCACCCCTGGTTTCATGTGCCCAAAAGCTACATAAGGACATACTGTCCCATCAAAAGGAATTGCTTAGACCAGAGAGAGATGACTTTTAAGTAACTGCCCACCTTTCCAATCAAAAAAGCAGAAGACTGAAAAGTAAGGATAGCTCAGAGAATTGAAAATGTTCTAAACCCAAGAATGATCAGGACACTTCGGTGTTAAATAGTGGAGCAGGATTTTCCAAATGCAAGATATAAAAGGTCTATTTAGGAAAAAAATACAGCCTCAGTGGGGAGAAGAGAGTTGTGATTTAGCCTTGAACCTTGGTTTTTGTACTTGGGGAACGTCCTCTGTCTACTGCTTCCCTACAAAGTAATGAGTCTCAATAGTCAATCAACTATTGACTAAATATTTAGGGTTTTGAGCTCTCAACCAAGTATTATATTTAACTTCTATTTGATGTTACACAATTTTAAAAAAATGTTCTGTGCCTTAGTTTCACACCTGAGAATTAAAAACATAAAGAGCCATCCAATGCTTATCGGAAAAGAATAACTAAAACGAGTTTCTAGCTTGAGACAATAATTGTTGAGGGTTGCTAAAATTTTCTCTTGATCCTTTCTGCTTTAATGGGAACAGAACTCCCTGGGGCAAACATTGCAGATAGGTCATGATTTCTGGGTTCCTGATTTTTCTCCAGAAGAGCCAAGTTATTCTTCCACCTAAGGTGGTGACCGAAAACATGTTATTCAACTTATTTTACTGTAAACCAAATGCTTGTTTTTTCTTTGCGTTCACACAGAAACATTGGTACAGTCACTGTGTTCGGGCAAAGGGTACCTCTGAAATCCTATGATGAGGTCCACACAAATGTGGCACCACTCACTTCATAGGGCACAATGCTTAGTCTTCATCTATGGGATCTGTCATGGGTCCTTTTGCCTTTGAAATATTTCCTATCCATTTGGACACAATCACTATGGTCTCTAAGCTAAGCTACTCCATCCTATCGTCATCAGCTCCTCCAGCCACCCCCCTGCATCAGACACTCACTCCAAATCAGCAGCAAGCCTCGCATTCCCCAAGCTTCAGTTTCATCTCCCCGAGCGCTCCTCCAAACCTACCACGTCGCCGTCACTAACAGCCTTCTGTGATTCAAGGAACTGTCACTCTCGGGTCCATGCCTGATGCAGAGCACCAGCATTAAGATGTGCCCAACAGGGAAAAAACACTCAAGGAAGGGGGGGGGGCTGCATAAAATGAAGAGGATTCATTGACCAGCAAAAATCAATGAAGCAAAAATGGACCATTTTCCTCTCATTGATTTTCACTGCCCGTTGTATGTTGACAGCCATTTCTGCAACTTTCCACTCTTTGTCGTTCGCAGGGCGGCCACGCGACAATGTGGATGCTCACAGCACTTGGCCAGGCCCTTCCCATTCCACTGGGGATGGCAACATACTGGAAAGAAATGCACACTGAGGAAACAAGGAGATACTTTCTTGGTGTATGGCAGCCAACACATTCATAAGCAAGCTGTCCTCGCTGGAGTCTGAAGCGGTCACACCATACCCCTCACTCAGTGGCCTCTTGACTTCATCTGGCCACGATCTCTGATCTGCTATCCTGTGGGAACCAAGACCTACCCTCTTCCAGATTCAACATCCCAGTATTCTAGAGGAATCGCATTTTACAAAAAGTGCCATCCATCATCCGCAAACGCCGGGAAGTTTAAGTCCCTGCCAAGAGCAGGGGCAGATACTCTGAGTAATTGGATGCCGCCTCTGTAACCTAACTGCCGCTGAGCAGCTGGAGACAAGAGGTGAGGTGACGGGAACCTTCTCCGGAAGAGGCTGCGATCCAGACACTTCGGATTCCATCTCTGAGGCAATCAGGTGTGTGTCAAACTCCCGACCTATTTTTAAACAGTGCACGCATTCTAAAACAAGTCAGCATATACTTTTTTAAGAAGTTATTTACCGTGTTGTGTCACGCAGTCACTTGGGCTCTGGAGAAGCTCAGATAAAGATAAACTCTTTTTGATACCTGCTTGGAATAGAGGGGATACCCTGCTTGGAACCCGGGCTACTTTCATTGCCCTTTGTTTTATCAGAAGGAAAATACCTAAATAACCACCAAGTCCCTGTTTCCTTATTAGCATTCTACCAGGGCATGTAACTGCATATCAGTCACTAACAGGGCAAGAGTGCTCGTGTGTAATTAAGCCTGCCCACATTCATGCAGACATCTCTAGGCAAGGTAGAAGCCACAAAGTATTTGCAGGGAAGTAGGAAGGGATTTGGCTTTGGAAAGGGACGTATAATTTAACCACACGCTTCCAGTACTAATTGTCTAGATGGGGCCCATGTAAGAAAATTGCCTAGAAAACTGGACTAACAGTATATGGATTAAAGTCTAGCATCTTTTAATTACAATCCTAACATAAGCTTACAGGCTGCACCCAGTGAATGAGTTGTCCCCACGTAAGGGGGACCACCTTTCCTTGCTTCTTCCTATCCTCCCTCTCTCCCTCCCTTCCAACCTCTCACCTTGCCATTCTCCCTTCCTTTTACAAACATTGATTGATTGCCTGTAAGTTGCAGGTGCTGCCCAAGTTCCTAGAGACATATGTCAACTACGGTGTTACCATAGTCCTGGAGTAACTGGCTCAGGCCCTTTCAGCTCCGTCTGGAGGAACAGAGAGTTAAGGCAACAACACCATGGGATACATGCAATGATAAAGGTAAACTAAGAAGCAAAGAGCAGGGACATCAATGTCAGTTTAACGGAATCATAGAGGGTTTCTGGAGGAAGTCTTTTCTTAACCTTAGTTTTCAAGGATAAGTAGCAGCTAGCTAGACAAAGAACAGAAGGAATGTCCAAAAGAACAGCAGGGAGAAGGTATGAAACAAAATGACAGGTTCAACAAATTGAAGGGAAAATGAAAGAGAATTGAGGCTCCGGACATCAGCCAGAGGCAGTCACAGACCCAGCATTCTAGCATACTTGGTTAAGGAACTTGAACTCTGTCTTAAAAACTAAAAATTCATTTAAATTATTAGGCATTTAAGGACTGTGGTGGTTGACTTGCCCTGTCTTTGGATTATTATTTATTTTTAAAAATTTTATTGATTTATTTGACAGACAGAGATCATAAGTAGGCAGAGAGGCAGGCAGAGAGAGAGGAGGAAGCAGGCTCCCCATAGAGCAGAGAGCCCAATGTGGGGCTCGATCCCAGGACCCTGGGATGATGACCTGAGCTGAAGACAGAGTGATTTAACCCACTGAGCCACCCAGGCACCCCGCATTATTATTATTTTTTAAAAAATTATTTATTCTAGATAGAGAGAGCAAGAATAAGTGGGGGAGGGGCAGGAGGAGAGGAAGAGAAGCTCAAGCAGACTCCACACTGAACACAGATCCTGACATATGCTCAAGCCCACAACCCGAGATCATGACCTGAGCTGGAACCAAGAGTTGGATCCTTAACTGACCAAGCCACCCTGGAGCCACCATCTCTGGCTTTAAACAATAGGACAACTGCCCCTTCTGAGCCCAGGCCTAAAGAAACAACCACATTTCTGCTAGGGATTCTGCCTTGGAGGAGCAAGCCTTGGGTTGCTTCTGTCTTTGTAGCCCACATCCCGAAATGAAGAGACCCAAATCTGATGACACCAAACCCAAGCAAGCTCAGCCCAAATCAGCCAGACCTCAGCTCCTACAGATCCATGAGCAAGAAAAAAAATATGCATGTCTTGTAAGCCCCTGAGACTTGGACCACCGTTTACTACTCTGCCTTGTCGTAGCAATAACTGACTAACAGAAGCAGTGAGCTCATTCTCTCCACAGAGGCAATGATCTCCGGTATAACAGCAATTGGAAAAGTGCATATGGGGAGACTTTTGACTCTACTAAATTTACAGGATTTCTTTTTTTACAACTCTCATTTCCCAGGGTACTGAATACATTTTTATCTATATTTGAGAGAGAGAGAGAGAGAGAGGAAGACAGAAAGATAGAGGAAGAGCATGAGTGGAGGGAGGGGCAGAAGGAGAGAATCACACCCAGACCCCCTCCCCGAGTGCAGAGCCCCATGCGGGGCTCAATATGATGACCCTGAGATCTTGATCTGAGCAGAAATCAAGAGCCTGATGCTTAACCGACTGAGTCACCCAGGAACCCCTCTCTCAATTTTTTTAACCAAAATAATAAGATGATAGTCAACACAGACTCCATAAGGAACTCATACTTTAGATTAAAATAGCTCTTTTGATAAGAGCAACACAGCCCAGTGTGGCATATGGAAAGTGCAGAGGAATGTGGAAACTATCCTGTATAAAATCATCTTCTTGTTTGTGGGAAATATTGGTGTTTGGGGAGCTTAGATTGCTTAAAGGAATGAGAAAATACTGGGAGATAGATGCTCAATCTTGCACCACATTTTTTAAAGGAGCACTGAAAAAGACCTATGCTGTAGTGCCTGCTCTGCTCCGGTCTTCTCCTCAGTGAGTAGCTCGTGCTCCCTCAGGGAGTGCCATGTTGCTTCCATTCCTCCCTGCTCCCCTGGCACTGAGGACAGGAAGTAACGATGTCAGAGGAGGGACAGAGGGAAAAAAATGGGGCAAAACACAGCAAACAGAAGAAGCTAGTAGTTATTTGGCCTCGGAGGGCAGAGGGCATTCAAGATAAATTGCCTTGGTTCCCACAGCTGTCTCTCCTATCCTCAGTCCTCACAAGGCTAGTGGCATTTCCTGCCTTTTGACCTAAAATGTGACTCTGAGTCACAATAATAAATCCTCCACCTGTTTAAGCTCGAGAAAAGATCTGTGACTTGAAACTAAAAGAAACTTGAGGAAAATTATGACTACTTTGTGCCACATGTGTGCAAGGCATGAGGGGCACAAAGAAACAGGAAATGTAGACATTTTCAAACAATTCCTAAGTTATGCTGGAAACACAGATGCTAGAGAAGTACTTTCCTACGCAGAGAGGGAGGGGTCCAGGAAGTCATCTTGGAAGAAGTTATATTTAAGGTGAATATCAGTCGAATAGTTTATGAGAGAGGATGTAATTGGCAAGGTCAAATGCCATCTAGGTGGCCAGTAAGAATCTAGGAAAATGCTCAGTTGAGCAAAAAAGGCCCTTGGCTAATATTGGGTGGAATTTTGAGGAGTGGTCAGGACAGAAACCAGACTGCAATGGATTTAAGAGTGGGAAGTAGAAACAAGGGAAGACAACTCATACACCACTTTCCAGAACCACGACTAGGGAAGATGCAGGGTTTAAGTGGAGGGGTATGTGGGATGGAATTGAAAAGTTGTTTGTTGTCTAGGTAGAAAAGACTTCACATCCCAGGCATGGGGATACTAGCTGACACATCTAGACATGGGTGGGTGAGGGGAAATGATGAACGGAAGGAATGGTACAATGAAATTAAGAAATAATGTGTCAAGAAGATAAAGACAGGCCACTCAGAATATGCAAGTTTATTATAAACCAACTGCATGGGAGGAAATTATTTCGGGGGAAAATGCATTGCCATTCTCAATGGAATGCCTGAAAACTAATTACTATTCCTAACTTATGCATGCTCAATGTCTCACCAACATGATCTTTCTGTAATAGATTCATAGTTCAAAGTATGGAATGAAAAAAAAAATGTAACCACTAGCAATGACACAGACAATGATCTCAGATAGAACAGCAATTGGAAAAGTGAATTTGGGGAGATTTTTAACTCTACTAAATTTACAGGATTGGTTTCCTTTTTTACAACTCTCATTTCTTCAGGGTACTGAATACATACCAAACAAGTAATTGAAAATTAATTTTGTTGACTTTGAAGAATCTTCTATATGTATGCAGTATATCCAATGAAGACTTGTCCTGTTGAAATTAGTTGTAGTTTTAGACACAGGAATATATTAACAGAGAAAAAGAATACTTGCAGATTAAGATTATTACAGATATTAGATATTAAAAGAATAATATCTTGCAGATTAAGAATATTAAAAGAATACTAGCAGAGAAATGAGAAGAGCATAGAAGGAATGTGTTGTACCAATTACATTTCCTAGAAACTTATTTGGGATTTTGTAAGCCATTGCTATGCCCCTACCACCACCATGATCACCGACACCACCACCACCATCATATCACCACCATCATCATCACCATCACCACCATCATCACCAGTAGAAATCTGTCTCCATTATCATTTCTACTACCATCTACATTACCATCACCACCATCATACCATCACCATCACCACCATCATGACCAGCAATAAACCATCTCCATTAAATTCCTACTACCATCTACATCACCATCACCACCACCATTATCACCATCACCATCATCTCCATTATCATTCCTAACACTATCTACATAACCATCACCACCATCACCTCTACCAGTGTCATCACCACCAGCAAGTTTCCAAGAACGGTTTCTGAACCAAGAGTGACTATTTGAATCACAAATTTTAGATATGACTCATTCAGTTGCAATACAGTTCTATGCTGCCTTTTCTCCTGAAACTCCTCTCCTTCTTTATTTGCTCAATAAATACACAAATGCAGGCCAGTGGCTGGGGTAGAAGTGGAAAACTAAGCCTTGGGGTGAGAGGTGGAGGAGCAGGATACTAAGTAGTCGCGCTGCAATAATGACCTCTCAAAGCACACTGGCCTGCTGCAGGATGGATTTTTGATAGGAACTTACAAAAATAGCATGTGCAGCCAGAGCTTTATTTTTAATGTCCCAGCATTGATCAAAAAAAAGGGATTCAACTAAGCCAATGATGGAGAAAACTAATTTCATGGTAAAATAATTCTAAAATGTATTTAAGGTGCACTGGCAAGACCATTTTCAAAGACATCTGCATTACAAAACATGCATGGGAATTGAAGACTCTATTCAGACAACCTCCAGCTGCTAAAGAAAACTGTTATTCTTTAGCTCTTTCCTACTGTTTCGTGTAAACAATTTTATGAGGGAGAAAGCTTCCTTACCACATCTGCCCTTGTCAAAAAGAAAGGCGCAGCATGGTGTAAATATTTTGCTTTGTTTCTTCCATTAGCAAATATTTCTTTTCTCCAGTAAAAGACATGAATAAACAAGAAGAAAACAGTGGTGTGGAAATTATTTACTTGCTTCCTTGAAGGAGATCAACGTGGAAAAGGAATCGAAATCGTCTCTTACAGGTCTTGCCAAAGAAAGGAGATCTTCCTGTGAGCGGTCATATTTTACATGTAATACCAAAGATCCAAGATAAATATTTTTACTTCTTAAAAACACCAAAAATTCTCAGTTATAATTTCTGTAGCCTCTGTACACAGAGCTTCTTAGTATATTTACGTAGGTTTTCCTTGTTGTTTCTGATCACCCTTTGCCCTAGCATGTGTGTGCTAAGTGGACTGATGCCTGCTGTAGGAACCATTCCGACACAACCTTGTATTAGCATGCCTTTTTCTTTCCATTTCCTTGCTTTCCTTGCAGAAAAAGGAGATGTGATTGATTGTGTCGTGTGTGTGTATGTGTGTGTGTGTGTGTGTGTGTGTGTGTGTGTGTAGCCTTTTAAATAAAATTCAAATGACCACACAAAAGCATTCAATTAAATGACCATGTAACCAAAGGAATGTGCCTTTGGTTCAACTTTTGTGTTCTTATCCACACTTATTTCAATATAAAGACACCCAATTTCTGGCTTTCTAGACCTTCTCATAATTTATAAGGAAAAATGCCCATTCGAGATGCCTAACGCATCATGGCATACATTGTTTATACATTTGTTTCTAAGCCTCATTTGTCATTTTCCTAAACTTGAAGCTTGACGTTCTCATTTAGGATGGTATGCAGCAATCTCTGACATTTTAAAATGCAAATAGCTGCTGGGAAAAGTCAACAATAAGGTATGCTTAAAGAAAACAGAAGTTTCAATCATTAGGAAGACACAGCCCTTGGGTGTCAACATAAAGAAACACAGGACTGAATAACACTAAATACAGCATTCCGGGAATGAGTCTCTAATGAAGTCAGTTCCATATTTCTGGGTTTCGGGTGGAACCTCAGCATACAAGTGCTGTTCTCAACCCATACCTAGCCCTTGGACCAACCTTCTTCTTGGCTTTATTTTGCAGTGCACTTAAATGTCATGTGTGCAGTGGGTCTTCAACTGGGCTACCCGTTTGTTTTTTTAAGTTCTGACTGCACCCTGTAGTAGTTGTATGAGTTTGGGCACAGGATTTGACTTCCCTGTCTGTTTCATCATCTGTGAAATGGTGCCAAATAGTAGCCACGTGATGAAGTTGTTTAGCAAGACAAGGTGAGTTAACATATGGAGACTGCTGATCATCTAGGAAATGCTGCAAATTAATTCTGTGGTTGTTGTCACTTATTCTTATAACAATTATTATTTTCAATAAATACTGCATATATTTAAGGTGTACAACATGATGTTTTGATCTACATATATATAGTGAAATGATTAGGTCAAGCTAAATAACAGCTCCATCTCACATGGTTACCTTTTCCGTGTTTATGTGGTAAGAGAACCTGAAATCTACTTTCAGCTAATTTCCGGTATATGATGCAGAGTATTAACTACAATCATCCTCTGTACATTAAATCCCTAGACTTATTCATTCTATATCACAACAGCCTTCCTATGTAACTGTATCCTCTGCACCTGCTGCATTTGACCAACATCTCTCCATTTTCCCTACCTCCTTATCCTTGGTAACTACTATTCTGCTCTGTGCTTCAGTGTGTTCAACTTTTTCAGATTGCACACTTAAGTGAGATCATGCAGCATTTTTCTTTCTGTGTCTGGCTTATTCCCCTTAGCGAAAGCCCTCCAGGTTCATGTATATTGTTGCAAATGTTAGGATCTCTTTCTCTTTTAAGGTTGAATAATATTCCCATATATATTATATATATATAATATTATATATATATAATATATATTTCTAGTATTATGTATATTTATATATTTAAATGGATAAAGAAATTGTGGTATATATATGTATATGTATTTACATATGTATATTATTTACATATACATATATATTTACATACATATACCACAATTTCTTTATCCATTTATCTGACAATGGACACTTTGTTGCCTCCTATCTTGGCATTGTGAATAATGCTGTAATGGTATCTTTTTCAGGCAGAAAAAACAAAAATAAGCAGAACTACATTAAACTAAAAAGCTTCTGCACAGCAAAAATTACAATCAGCAAAATGAAAAGGCAACCTACAGATTAGGAGAAAATATTTGCAATCCTACTACCTAATAAACAGTTAATTCAAAATTTATATACTATATATAGCCAAAAACCCTCCAAGCAACCCAATTTAAAAATGAGAAAAGATTTGAACAGACATTTTTCCTAAGACAGACAGATGGCCATTAGGTCTGTGAAAAGATTCTTAACATCATTACTCATCAGGGAAATACAAATCAAAACCAAAATGAGATACCAGCTCACACCTTTGAATAGTTATTTTCAAAAAGATAACAGATAATAAATAGTGGCCTTGGTGGATGTGGAGCAAAGGGAAACTTACACACTTTTGGTGGGAATGTAAATTTGTATAGTCATTAAGAAAAACAATGTGGAGGTTCCAAAACATTAAAAATAGAACAACCAAGTGATCCGGCAATGTGACCTCTTGGTATATACCCAAAGGAAATTAACTCAATACCTCAAATAGATATCTGGGCATCCATTTACTGCCATTTTATTTACAATGACTTAACTGTCATTAACACGGCTTTCTGTCCTTTTGAATTATAGGTTCCTTGAAGAAAGGTGGAGGCCCTGTATATTTGTGTAGTCCAAACAATACCTTGCACATGGTAGATGTTCAATAAATTAAATCTATTTAGCCTCTGGTTTTTATTAGAAATTCTACTGAGGTAAAGATAAAAAATGACCAGAGGCACAATTATAAAAGAATAATGAGAATTCCCAAAATATCCCATTTTGCAGCATGATCTTGCTTCTCTTTTCCTATGAGACTAATTAAAGAAAAATGGGACTAAGGACAGATTTTAGCAGAAGTTGGTGCCAGCTGCTAATATGGCATTCCTGTGAGTTGTCCTGCCATCTTTTTCTTTCAGTATCATATCAAATGGAGAGCTTGAGAGACCGTTCCATTAAAAAAAAAAAGAAAAGATTTTATGTATGTATTTGAGACAGAACACAAGCAGGGAGGAGGATCAGAAGGAGAGGGAGAAGACTACTCCCTGCTGAACAGGGAGCCCAATGTGGGGCTTGATCCCAAGATCCTGAGATCATGACCTGAGCTGAAAGCGGACGCTTAACCAACTGAGCCACCCAGGAGCTCTGAGATACCTTCCCATTTAAAGGCAGAGAGAACACAAGGAAATTTGGAAAGTATAATCATTATTTTGAAAATTATAAACAACAATGAGATCTATCCATGTGACACATTGAATTCAAGCAAGCCTGGTAGACTTTAAGATAGAAGAAAAACTATTAAGTACCACCACCAATAGGCAAACAAGCCCCTAGTCATAACCCCTAATATCTACCCAGATTGTACCTCCTTCTCCACCCAAAATGAATATTAGGGTTTGATGAGAGTTGAGCTAAAAATTCAGAAAACTCCAATTTTACTTTGAGACCAATAAGTTTGTCTCCATTCAACTTATAGATAGGAGTCAGGAAGAACAGACTACAAACATATATGTAAAGGCAAAATAAATGAAACAAAGGAAACTGGCTTCCAGGGACACTATATTTTTTCTAACTTTTCCCCCCTAATATTTCTTGCTAAAGAAGTATGAAAAAATCAAGTTCTACTCAGGTAACACAACCCTTTTCTTCTATGAGCAGGAAGCTTTCATATGTAGTTCTTCCTCCCATCAAATAATTGTTCCCAATTTTTAAAATGAGTGTTCTGTAGTTCCTCAAGTACAGATCCTTTACCTCTTTGGTTAGGTTTATTCCCAGGTATCTTATGGTTCTTGGTGCTATAGTAAATGGAATCGATTCTCTAATTTCCCTTTCTGTATGTTCATTGTTAGTGTATAAGAAAGCCACTGATTTCTGCACATTGACTTTGTATCCTGCCACGTTGCTGAATTGCTGTATGAGTTCTAGTAGTTTGGGGGTGGAGTTTTTTAGGTTTTCCCTATAAAGAATCATATCATCTGCGAAGAGAGAGAGTTTGACTTCTTCATTGCCAATTTGGATACCTTTTATTTCTCTTTGTTGTCTGATTGCTGTTGCTAGGACTTCTAATACTATGTTGAACAAGAGTGGTGAAAGTGGGCATCCTTGTCTTGTTCCTGATCTCAACGGGAAGGCTGCAAGCTTTTTCCCATTGAGGATGATATTTGCTGTGGGTCTTTCATAGATAGATTTGATGAAGTTCAGGAATGTTCCCTCTATCCCTATACTTTGAAGCGTTTTAATCAGGAACTGATGCTGGATTTTGTCAAATGCTTTTTCTGCATCAATTGAGAGGACCATGTGGTTCTTCTCTCTTCTCATACTAATTTGTTCTAGCACATTGATTGATTTGCGAATGTTGAACCATCCTTGTAGCCCAGGGATGAATCCCACCTGGTAGTGGTGGATAATCTTTTTAATGTGTGTTGGATCCTGTTTGCTAGGATCTTGTTGAGAATCTTAGCATCCATATTCATCAGTGATATTGGTCTGAAATTCTCCATTTTCATAGGGTCTTTGCCTGGTTTGGGAATCAGGGTGATGCTGGCTTCATAGAAAGAGTCAGGAAGTTTTCCTTCTGCTTCAATTTTTTGAAACAGCTTCAGGAGAATAGGTGTTATTTCTTCTTTGAAAATTTGGTAGAATTCCCCAGGGAATCCGTCAGGTCCTGAGCTCTTGTTTTTTGGGAGGTTTTTGATCACTGCTTCAATCTCGTTACTAGATATTGGTCTATTCAGGTTGTTGATTTCTTCCTGGTTCAATTTTGGGAGTTTGTAGTTTTCCAGGAATGCATCCATTTCATCAAGGTTGCTAAGCTTATTGGCATATAACTGTTGATAATAACTTCTGATGATTGTTTCTACTTCCTTGGTGTTCGTTGTGATCTCTCCCTTTTCATTCATAATTTTATGAATTTGGGCTTTCTCTCTTTTCTTTTGGATTAGTGTGGCCAGTGGCTTATTGATCTTATTCTTTCAAAAAACCAACTTCTAGTTTCATTGATATGTTCTACTGTATCTTTGGTTTCTACCTCATTGATCTCAGCTCTAATCTTGATGACTTCCCTTCTTATGTGCGGAGTTGGTTTGATTTGTTGTTGTTTCTCCAGTTCTTTAAGGTGTAGAGAAAGCTGCTGTGTTCTGGATTTTTCAATTTTTTTGAGGGAGGCTTGGATGGCTATGTATGGCTCTTAGGACTGCCTTTACTGTATCCCATAGGTTTTGGACAGAAATGTCTTCATTCTCATTGGTTTCCATGAATTGTTTCAGATCTTCTTTGATCTCCTGGGTGATCCAAGCATTCTTAAGCAAGGTGGCCCTTAGCTTCCAGGTGTTTGAGTTCCTTCCAAACTTTTCCTTGTGGTTGAGCTCCAGTTTCAAAGCATTGTGATCTGCGAATATGCAGGGAATAATCTCAGTCTTCTGGTATCGGTTGAGTCCTGATTTGTGACCCAGTATGTGGTCTATTCTTGAGAAGGTTCCATGTGCACTTGAGAAAAATGAGTATTCTGTTGTTTTTTACCTTGTGGTTATAAAAATATAATCCTACATTTTCTTCTAAACATTTTATAGTTTTTTCTTTCACTTTTAAAAGTTTAATCTCTTTAATATACTTTTTGTAGGAAGATAGGAACCTAATTTCAATCTTATCATATGTTTATCTAATTATCTGCCTTATTACTATTCACATTTATCCCTTTCTGCAATATTCTCTTGATAAAGTTATCATATATGCCTGAGTTTGGTGGTGTGTGCTACATTTCACCCCATAGTTCTCCATAGCCAGCCCTATACATTGACAAAATTGGAATATCGAGTTAACTAAGCTGGATTATTTGAAAGAATTTGCCTCACCTTACTGTTTTTCAAGGTTGTCTTCAGTAGTGCTTGCACTTTCCTTTTACAAACAAAAAATTTTTAAGCTTAAATAATTACACAAATACATACTACCCTGTTAAACTGGCATGAACCAACTTGGGAAAAATTAGCATCTTCCTATCTAGAAGAATTACATAATTCTCCATTTATTTAGACTTTCTTTATATTTTTCTATATTACTTATGATATTCTATATTAGTTCCCTAGTTCTAACCTCACACATCATTTAAATAGGAATATAATATTATAAAACTTTTGTTAGATTTATTTCTTGTTACTTTACATATGTTGTTACACTGACTTCCTGGGCGTTCGCATAGAGAAATGCAACTCACTTTTAAGCCTTGATTTTACACCCAGCAAATTGCTAAACTGTCTTATTAACTTCAGTATTTCATTCATAGATCTTCTGAGTTTCCTACATAGATAACCTTTGAACAATGATAATTTTGTTTCTGCCTTTAAATTTTTTTTTTTTTTTTTTTTTTTTTTTTTTGTCTTACTACATTGGCTAACACCTCCAGTAATATTGAAGAGAAGTGGTGATAATCTGCATTCTTACCTTGGTCTTTTTGCTTTTGTTGTTGTTTCAGTTTTTTTTTTTTCATTTTATTTTATTTTTCAGTGTTCCAGCATTCATTGTTTATGCACCACACCCAGTGCCCCATGCATTATGTGCCCTCCTTAATGCGCAATATTAATACCCACAGGGTCACTCAACCCCCCACCCCCGATTGTAAAGAGAGTACTTTCAGTATTTTACCTTCAGTGGATGTTTGCTGTAGGTTTTGTATAAGTTCCTTTTACCAGAGTAATAAAATTTCATTACCCTCCTAGTTACCAAGAATTATTCTAAGTCATAAATAGATGCTAAAATTTATCAAATTCTTTTTCCCTGAATCCCCTGGGAGTTTTAAGAAATTATTCATTGGGTTTGGGTAATGTGTTACATTAACCCATTTCCTAATATTAAGTAAACTTTGCATTATTGAAATAACATTACATACTATCTTTTTTAGATGTATCTGGGTTTTGTGTGCTACAACTTTAGGCATTTGCAGCTATATTTTGAGAAGAGTAGTCTATAATTTTTCTTTCTTCTCATCTATGTGCTTCCTTGTCACCAACATTTTGCTTACCTCATATAATAACCTTGAGACTGCTCCCCTTCCTTCCCATACCCCGACTACCTGGCAGAGTCACTTGGCCAGATGTGAAGGTTCAAGGTCTTATGGATTTCACCCCTCAGGGTAAAAGTCAATTTTGGAGTTCATTCACCTTGCCGAATTCCAAATTTGCTTCAGCTTTATTTTCTTCTGCTTCATTTTGTGTTCATTCAGCAATACATTTAAAAAAAAAATTCAAATGCATTTCAACAGCCTATGGTTATTTGATCAGGTGGTGTTTCACAGTGACAGAAATGGATATCCCATGTTTCACTGTTGTCCTTATCACAACACATGATAATTTTTACTTAGGTGTTTATCAAGCCTGTGGAATGGTCAGCTTTTGAAGGACAGGAGCTGTATACATCTGTTTATATGTCTTTCCTTCCCCAGTGACTAGCACATAAATATACTGAATAAATGAGTGAATAAAAATACAGATAAATCAATCACTGTAGTTAATTTGAATATATGTAGGTTAAATTTTACCCAGATGCTTTTTTAATCTGTTACCAAATAGGTAATTAATGCAATGAAGGGAAACCAAGATGTAAATTATTGAATTCTGCAGCAAAGTAAATTTACTGTCATTTAATTGGGTATATCTCCCATTTTGTGGAGTTGCTTATGTAAATCTCAGATAATTAAAAGTCTACAGTGAGTTGTTCAATAGCACTTACGATGCTTTTCTTGTTTCTGCCCCCAGGCAGCTTGTTTTTGGCAGTAGACGTCCAGCTCACATGCATTATTTGAACATAAGTTACACTTCTTGACAAGATGCTCTGACCTCACCATTGAAAGAGAGGGGATTTAAGAGGGCTTGTGCTGGGCAAGCATGCTGCCAGGCCTCTTTCTAAGTGAAAACTACCTGCAAATTGAATTTAGAGTCATATGAGTTGTCTAATTCTTAAACCCACTGTTACATGAAGTAATGGCTTCCTACAGTTTACTGCTAAGCATAAAGACATAGAAAATCAATACTGAAGCACACACATTTCTCTGAGGAAAGACAAATGCATCTGCAACAACCACGCCTCTAGTCTTAAAGTGTGTACGGACCAGGCCGATGGCTGCATGACCCTGCTGAGGTCAAAGTCTGAAAACAGCTGCATGTTTCCCAAACCCTAGAGCTCAGAGAATATAAACCAGTTAAATACCTGTTTATAAAACATTATGGGGTCTTATAAAAAATACACGCCATGAGAAGGAAAGTGTCCCAGAATGAAACCTAGTTACCAAATTAAAAGAAATTTCTTTCCAGTATGTAAAACCATCAATAAACTTAAATAACAAGTATAATTCCAAATAAATAAATTACTTTCACAGTTCAACTCGTTTAGTTTGTTTAAATTCCTGGTAAACGTCTGATAGTCTGAATTCTCTGTTCATTGTTGGGCCTGCTTTCTGCTCCTACATACTGATAATGGCACAGTGGCTGGGTTAAAAATACACAGAAGAATGGTCCAATCCTGGGGAAACAACACTCTCACAGAAATTATGTTTTTGCTGTTATGTCATGTATAATGTTTTGGCCCTATCTTGATCTCCAAGTAGAAGAATTTAATGAGACTCTTACTTTTAATAATTGCAATACAGTGAATTTAACTACTCAAAAAGTATTTAAAATAAACCAATCTGCTCATTAATCATCATTACAGTTACAAAGAGAATCAAGCAAATAACCTTTCAAAATGTTTCTCAGGTCAAACTTCAAATCACTCCTGCAACTTTTAAACACTGAATTTTAAAAGGCAGTTTACAAATACATGCACAGACTGTAACCAGTTAATTAAAGTGGATCTTAATTATGCCATTATTCAATTTATCATTTTTAAGTTACAAAAGCAAATGTGAACATTGATCAATCCCTTTACAGCTTGGAGGGCATCATTCTCAGGGAAAAAGTTACAACTATTTGTGTGTACAAAGCTAGGAAAGGAACATACTATGCAATCGTACCAAGAATTGCTGAAAACAAGAACATAGTTATAATCACTCCTGAATCCCAGTGAATATGTAGGAGTGAACACACTGCAACACTTCAACAATACAAATATCCGAGTCTACCATTATTCCAAAACTGCATGCCTAGTTCTGATATCAGGGATATAGGCTGACCTAGTTGGCACTGTACCTCTATTTTCAGATATACTCACTATTCTCCTTATTGCTTTATACTCTGCCCTGAATTCCGTGTGAGTTTCACAATCTGTAGGACCTATCCAATGCAATGACCAAGATGACCTTCTTTAGAAGTAACTCAATGATGATTCTGACATCCTTTTGAGGTCACGCAGGTGTTCTGCGTTCAGAACAAGATAAAACGTGTATTTCTCTTCCTTTGTTTTGATGACTTCTGAGGAATTCATGTGTTCTTTTTCTTCCTTATTTATGATAAAATTAATAAAATTCAAATGAGCGTGAATATAATCTTAGGAGAATGCCTACCACCAGCTTCCAGGATCTCTCCTGTCAAGACCAAATTGACAATTTTGTCCTGTCAAGACCGAATTGTCTCTCTTTTTACATCACCTCTTTCTTACAAACGGCTTCATTTTTACCAGTATCTACTGCAGTCTCCACTTCACTGATAGTTTTAATAGTATCCCGCTCCCTCAAAATATGTGTAGCAGGAAATGGAAATATGATCTGGGAATTTCAAATCTCAAACTACAATTCATATATATATATATATATATATATATATATATATATATATATATATATATATATATTTGGTCTTGAGAACCTGACAAATGTAACAGATTGGACAGGATGGGCTCTTAGAACCTATTCCAAATGTTATAAAAGAAAGTCAAATCAGAGCCAGAGCACCTTGAGTCTGAAATGTGCTGCTTGCCAAGGCTTTGTCCCCTCTCGATTACTTCCTACTTCTGTGAGTGAGTCTGAACTTTATTTTAGCACTCAGAAAAATGGCTCCATTAGAAGAACTGTGGAGAAAACATCAAAGAAAAACTGCTTTGGGTGTTTTGTTATGAGATGGAAATATCCTAAATCAGACGTCACACAGCCAATCCGTATACCTTATATAATTTTGTTACTGCAAGTGCACTTTTATGTATAAATGCTTAAAATAGAAAATAAAATTTGACATTCATAATAGCGAGTGTATTCTCGATTCCAAGTTATCAACCAGTTACCCTTGAGCATAGTAAGCCTTGGGAAATGTTTTTTGAATGAGTAAAGGTAATATCAAAGTAGGAGAACACAGAATACAAAGCAGAAGTTGTGTTAACCCAGATAATGATAAAAGAAAAAGCACTACTGTGTTATTAGCCAAAATGAATCTGTTTTTATTATTCTATTTCCCCCAGTTCCTAAATGATTTTTTTTAAAAAGGGTCAAAATGTTGATTATACAGCTAACTGAATCTAGTCTTGTTCAGTTTTACACAGCAGTAATTATAACCAAAGGATCAAAACAGTCAGCATACAGTCACTTTATATGTGGAATACTTACTGTATTCACCCCTCACCCAGGAAATAAAATAGAAAATTTCATTCTACAGAAAAAAAAACAAAAAAACTTTTTAGCTAACTGAATAAGAAGCAATAGGGGTATTACCTACTAGTGAAGGCCCTCTTAGCATTCTTATTGAGGAAAAAAACAACTCAAAAAAAGCACTTGACATGTTAAGAAATATATATATATAAAGAAAAACAAGTTTTACTGTGAAAAATGCCAACATGCAATTTTTATCTTAACTAAAATATTTTATATCTTATTATTCAAGAGTATCTAATGATGAGATTTCCAGGGCTAAATTAACAGAGCTACTTCTCCTTGATACAGAAATAGGTTCCTATTGATCAAATTCAGCACAGGGCAAACTAAGCAGTCTTGTCTGCCCATCTGTATGTGTTTTGCCAGCTCAGAATATCCCTAAAGAGGAACAGAAGTGCTTGGAATCAATACTGTCCAATCCAATTTTTTTTCATGGCTATCAAAGAGAGTTCGGTAATTAAGAAACAATTCCATTAAAATGTCTAGCACCTATACTATAATCAACAGGGACTCAGATGATTCTCTGTTTCTGAAATACTATTTATGTGTTCACTTTGTTTATCACATTCATGTAACTGCGACATTATCACCATGCAAATAACCATTTTCTCTTTCTACTGCCTGAGCTACCAGTAAGTTAAGGGAAATCACTTCATTTTGTTTGAGGGTTGAGATTCTTTTAAAGAGGCCCATCCTGGGATGAGAAAGCTTGCGATGTTAAGCATTTTTTTTTTTAAATTTAAGCTGTTTCCAATAAGTGTTTTTTAAAGATAAATGCCAATCTGGCCATATTCAAATGATAGAAATCTCTGCTAAAAGGATAACTAAGAGTTTGACCTCTGAAATACATTTCAGAGCAAGGACAAAATAAGAGGAGGAATTCTAACCAGGGTCATTATACTAATTGTAATCAGCTTCCATGTAACTGATAGAATTTAAAGTTATACACATCAACATTTTTTTGCCTACTATTTTGCTCTTTTATTAAAATATTTCAATTATAAATTCCAGAGATTAAAAATGATTTGCATGTACTAAGTAAGGATTGCTATGGTAAAAATTCAAAAGATTAATGTATTTCATAAATATGCAATTACGACAAATATGTACAATGACGACACTTTCAAAAAACAAAAATAAAACCTTCAGACAGTAAACCAAATGCTTAATCTGAGACTGAAAAAATATTACAAAGTCAGGACTGCATAGTCAAATCCATGACTTGTGCCAAAAAAATTAGATGTAAATATAAGTAAAGTTTCATAATTTCATATAAACAAAGTTGTAGGGAAAAACAGATTAGATCAAGAAAAATCTCAGTTTAAATACCACTATCATTGAGGGGAGAAAAAGCTTTGCCAAGTCTCTAATTACATAAATCACTTTCTCAAATGATTTTAAAATAAATTAGACAGAAGTAAAACTGTCCTCTAGGAAACTAAAATCTCAGACTATCAGAACTGACAAAGTTAAGGACATGTATAGTAGATATACATAATAGACACATATATTACAGAACATATAACTAAGATTAAATACCATATAACTCATCACTAAGAAAAATGTACTTGCTTATCACTTAGGAACATGCATTTACACATCACTAATTTGTGTAATTCTAGTAGAGAGTTGCTGGACGTTCAAAGCTTGATATAGGGGCCGCTCTGCCTCATCTGAAAACAGATTACAAATGGATAATACATGGTCTGATTAATCTACTCATCCCCATTTTTACCCAGCAGAAATGATTTGCCACAAAAGGTCAAAATGCTGATTATCCGGCTAACTGAATCTAGTCATCCTCAGTTTTCCACAGTGGTTATTAAAAGGATCAAAACACTGATTATAGTCATTTTATATGTGGTATACTTACTGCATTCATCCTACCACACCCAGAAAATAAGACAGAAAATAAATTTGTTCTTTCAAAAATTTACCTACAAGAGCCAAGTTTTTATAATTCCACTGAAGCCTCAGAGTCCAACTAAACATACCTGTAATCAAAAGCATTCAGAAAGGTTGGATCTTCCACAAAAAATAACACAGCTTCATCACTCTGCCAAGAACAGCTAAGAGGCTATATTTAACTCAAGAGACTAAAGTCTAACCATCACCATTTAAAAGATACTGTTCTACAGTAATTCCCCTGGCCTGGTTAGTTCTGTTTCACAGAAGTATAAGCTTTCTGTTTCCATTATAAAATCAGCACTAAACAGTTTTAAACTGACATAAAATCTAGATCACTTGACCATGGGTAAACAGTTCATTCTGATTTACAATAAAGACAAAGTTATAAATTATCTAATCACTAAAATCTTATTTCAAAAAAGGTACTAAATGTACTAAAAGTAGTCAGTTTTTCAAGTTCAACCCTTACAAGCAATTAATTTCTGTAAACTTCTTTCATCTATCAAGGGTTGGGGACACAAATGTGTTGCCCACACAGTGGATATTCTATATGTGTTTGATAGACTGATGTTCAAGCAATCCCCTTGGGGGCGGGGGGAAACATTATTTATGGAGCTAATACTTACTGGGGATCTTCTTATCCCATTAAGATGTCTTGCTCTGTTTTATTTCATTCTAACAGCATGCAAATGAATAAATTTTAAATCAAAGTGGTCTTGGTTAATGCACAGTGTTGAAACCAAGTCAGACTAACAGACAAAAATGTAGAAGAGAAAGCTGAGTCCTCATCCACAAAGCAGAAAAAGCAGATAAAAGAAAAAGCAGCTAATTCTTGAACTTCAATTTATTTCGGCATATCAAGGATACTGTATACTCCTCTGCTTGGCTCGCCTGAAAGCAGACATCATACTATTTAGAATTCAATAATATCATTGCTTAGTAATAAGACAAGTGGCAGAAATAAAACAAGAAGAGAACTAGGTAATTAGCTACTAGACTCAAAGACTAAAATGCCAGTTATCCTGCTATTCCTGACCACTATAGCCTCAAGATATGAGGATTCTATTGTTCATAATGACCACAGTCAAACTGGCTGCAGACTTATCTTTTCTAATGCAAAAGAGTCTCTCCATTCATTTAAAAAAACAAAAACAAAAAACCTCTAAATGTTTTAAGTTGTAAGAAGAAAGCCCTAACACTTTAGCAGATGCCCATCTGAATGAAGATGGAGCACCACACATGAGCAAATTTTAGTGTTATAATCAATGCAACTTAAAAACATTGATCTGACACATATTTAGTATTATGAATAATCATTGTGCTGCATGATAATTAGGGATAAATGCTAAGTCGTTCACATAAATGACAAAAATTAATGTTGGGTTTACACAGTGAAATCAGATTTTTCATAGTATTACACTTTTCATTAAATTACCCCCAAAATCAATGGCTGCTATCATATACAGCAGCTCTCATACCCCGGAGCTCTCATTAAAAAGGCAAATGTAGGGAAATCTGGGTGGCACAGTCTTTAATCATCTGCCTTTGCCTCAGGACATGATCTCAGAGTCCTGGGATTGAGCCCCACCAATGGGCTCTCTACTCAGTGGGGAGCCTGTGCTCCCTCTCCCTCTACTCTCCCCATGCCACTCGTGCCCTCTCTCTCAAATAAATGAATAAAATCTTTTTTTTAATTTTTTGATTATGTTATGTTAGTCACCATAAAATACATCATTAGTTTTTGATGCAGTGTTCCAAAATTCATTGTTTATGTACAACATCCAGTGCTCCATACAATACATGCCCTCCTTAATACCCCAAACCAGGTTCACCCATCCCCCATCCCCTCCCCTCTAAAATCCCCAGTTTGTTTCTCAGAGTCCACAGTCTCTCATGGTTCATCCCCCTCTCTGATTTCCCCCAATTCACTTTTTCTTTCCTTCTCCTAATGTCCTCTATGTTATTCCTTATGTTCCACAAGTGAAACCATATGATAATTGACTTTCTCTGCTAGACTTATTTGACTCAGCATAATAACCTCCAGACCTATCCATGTTGATGCAAAAGTTGGGTATTCATCCTTTCTGATGGTTGAATAATATTCCATAGTATATATGGACCTCATCTTCTTTATCCATTCATCTGTTGAAGGGCATCTCAACTCTTCCCACAGTTTGGCAATTGGACATTTCTGCTATGAATATGGCCCTTATTCTCAGTACATCTGTATCTTTGGGGTAAATACCCAGTAGCGCAATTGCAGGGTCATAGTGTAGCTCTATTTTTAATTTTTTGAGGAATCTCCACACTGTTTTCCAAAATAGCTGCACCAACTTGCATTCCCAACAGTGTAAGAGGGTTCCCCTTTCTCCACATTGTCTCCAACATTTGTTGTTTTCTGTCTTGTTAATCTTTGCCATCCTAACTGGTGTAAGGTGGTATCTCAGTATGGTTTTGATTTGAAATTCCCTGATAGCTAATGATGATGAAATTTTTTTAAAAAAATTAGAAAAAATAAAAAGACAAAGTTCTCAAATCTTATCTCCTTGTAGCTGGTGAATTCTTCCACCCTGCATCAACACAGACTCACTATGGTTTTCTTAGTGTCACAGAGCTGAGACATATTCAGTTCCTAACATATGCCCTAATCTCCAGGCACTGATCCACAGACCCCATAAAAAGACCCAGTGTAACACACATTCAATGCTTAACAGCATTTACTTGTCAAAGGGCCAACACTACAAGATAGGAGAAATCTTGAACTCAGAAAGCTAAGGGTAAGCTAGCTACAGGGTAGGGAGTGGTTATGGAAAGAAGAAAGAGATGCTTCCCCTTTTCTATTAACTTCTCTCTAAAACCTTATACAATTTCTTATAATGATATCCAACAGGGCAAGATAGGGAGAGTAAAATTGAGGAAAGGAATCCCAGAAAACGGAATACAGCCACACTTATGACAGACACTATTTTCTTTATCAATGTTTCAATCAAGGCTGACTGAATTATATATAACCAGCAAAATTTGGTTGAGAAATATTTAAATTTTCTAGACTACTCAGAGGTAGGGGTAAGAAGTTTTACGTACCAGGGGTTCTGGGATGCAATCCTAGCTTCCTGTTGTTCACTTCCAGGTGTGTGGCCTTCCAAATGAGTAAAGTCACCATCAACTAATGAGATGACTTTGCAATAAAAATATACTAGAACTGGTTTTCTTCTACCTCCACGTACCGCTAAAAGAACGCTAGAGATACGCTATTCATAGAGAAGTGGCTCGAGGCAGAGCCCCATCATTTTCACTCATTAGTGCTGAGAGACAAATATCCAAGTTATTTCTGTACATCTTGTCTCAGCTTTTGTTCTGGCCTCACTTTTCAAGAGTGTTTGTATGGCAAACAGTCCCAGAAGTTCAAGATAGTGTCTCTCTCCAGGTCATGGGTTGGTCAGGCTAACACATATTCCATTATAAAATACTGGGTTTCGTATACGCAGGGATCCTCAGCTGTGCCACAAACCCACTGGGTCCACAACGTCTAGCTGGGTTGTGCCTCATCAATCCCATGGGACTTGGGAATAATGGGGAGAACAGGGAAGAAGGGAAACAAAAGCAACATGAAGCACCCACCATCTTTGGTACCATGAGTGAGTCCTTTATCTCGGACCCAGGAGTCTCATATCTTTTGCCAGCATCTAAACTGTGGCAGGCTACTTTGTTGATTTGCAAGTGGAGTAAAATCTCATTCCTTTAAGAGTAATCCCTGGAAGGATAAGACTATCCTACCGGGTCACAGGGTAGAAAGATGCTATGGGATTCTCCATTCCCTTAGGAAAAAAATATATAGGAGTATGTCTTATCCCCATGTAGGTAGCCAAAAGACTAACTAGCCAGCTAGAAAAGAACCTCTCCAAGACCTTGGAGGTAGTCATATTGCTCCCAAATAATCTAATAATTCCCTTTACTGTGCATTAGAAAAATGTGTATTATCTTAAGACATTAGATTTCTTTTTTGATTCCTGATAGAATCAGAAGAGCTCATAATTCAAATAAAATTAAAACATCCTCAGTAAACTAAGAAAATCTTAAAACTCATTTAAAAATAAAATTGTAACGACATTTAAAATCAAGTTTTTCATCCTTTCTGATGGAGGCATAATATTCCATAGTGTATATGGACCACATCTTCCTTATCCATTCATCCATTGAAGGGCATCTTGGTTCTTTCCAGAGTATGGCAACGGTGGCCATTGCTGCTATAAACACTGGGGTACAGATGGCCCCTCTTTTCACTACATCTGTATCTTTGGGGTAAATACCCAGTAGTGCAATTGCAGGGTCATAGGGAAGCTCAATTTTTAATTTCTTGAGGAATCTCCAACTTTTATAGCAACATGGATGGGACTGGAAGAGATTATGCTGAGTGAAATAAGTCAAGCAGAGAGAGTCAATTATCATATGGTTCCACTTATTTGTGGAGCATAACAAATAGCATGGAGGACAAGGGGAGGTGGAGAGGAGAAGGGAGTTGAGGGAAGTTGGAAGGGGAGGTGAACCATGAGAGACTATGGACTCTGAAAAACAATCTGAGGGTTTTGAAGGGGCGGGGGGTGGGAGGTTGGGGGAACCAGGTAGTGGGTATTAGAGAGGGCACGGATTGCATGGAGCACTGGGTGTGGTACAAAAACAATGAATACTGTTACGCTGAAAAGAAAAAAAAAAATCAAGCTTTTCATTTCCCCACATTAATTTCCTGGCTGCCCACAAAATATGAATATTAAGTTCAATAATTTTTTTTGTCACTGGTTTTCTTTTGAAGTGAGAATGGGAAACCTTTATAATTCTCTGGAGTATTGTAAAAAGTCTCCTCAACACTTGGGTTTCTAAAAAAAAAAAAAAAAAAACACTTGGGTTTCTACTGCTCAGCTGTGTCATTTGGTTGGAGAACAAACTCAATGATATGGTTCCAAAAGATGGCTATTTACCCTCAAGTTCTGAGCCTCTATGAATTTCACAGGTTTACTATATAGATTCTGCTGATGATTATGGTTCTCCTTGGTTAATTAACGCTCTGCAACATTTAATTTTGCATTACATAAATACCAGTAAAGAGAGTGAAAAATAAAACTAGATGCAAATTTTATCCTCATTGCAATGCACAAATTAGGCCATAGAAAAATCCCTGGCTGGATTCAGAGTTTTCTTGTGCCAGCCAGAGCTTAGAAAAAATGCTAAATTATTTTTTACCCATTCAACAGAGGTAAAAATGATCACATAA
Source organism: Mustela erminea (assembly GCF_009829155.1). Taxonomy (NCBI): domain Eukaryota; kingdom Metazoa; phylum Chordata; class Mammalia; order Carnivora; family Mustelidae; genus Mustela; species Mustela erminea. The sequence continues at coordinate 14,036,253 of NC_045628.1, forward strand.
AAACCAGATTAAACAGAAACAAGTCAATGAGGCTGCTACGCATAAAGCTTTATACAAACAAAGCACTGTCAAAACATTTCAAAATGTCAGAAATTCATTTAGAAATTTACAGTCTCTTAAAAAAAAATACTCCCTAGTATATATTTGCCTTTCTGTAAATTTAGTCCCAAACTCTTATTATAACAAAAATGTTAGTCTTCTCAATTTCTAGAATTCTATCTGTAATATTAATTTGCAGAGTACAAGCAGTCTGCCAGTGTCATTTCCCAAAGGTGGCCTACTTGATCGGAGTGTTGGAAGAAGACAGCCTAGAAGGACGAAACCGTGCACAATAACAATCAACCCTGCACAAGACAGCTTTTCAAAATCATTTTTAGACATGCATAAATCAGAGATGCATTTGCGTTAGCTAATCACTACTAATGAAGCTGGGGCTGAGAATTCAAACTTCAATATTTAGCTAAAATTCTAAAGTACAGCATCTAAATTAAACCAATACTATTGCTTGGAAAGCAAAGATGAGGCATTGTTTACACTTTCTAGACACTCGGGGCTGGATGATAGGATCTGAGACTTGAGCAGAATGAAAACACAAAGAGTGTGAAAAATGATCCTTTCTGATATTGGAAATTCACAATAAAAGCACATTTTGGTTTTTGTTAAGGATGAAGTTATGTTACCTGTGTGAACATCACTGAGAGTTTTGGTGTTTTTAATCATAGGAAAATGGGTAATGTGGCTGCCATCTATCCCTTCTGTCTTCTCTATTGTCATTAATATGTTGGAGCAAATAATGTCCTCTGAAACATGAAAAAAAAAAAAAAGCCAGAAATAAAATTACAAAAGTATAGCCACAACCAGAGGAAACTAAATCTGTCTCCATAATGTTGGTTGGTCTTTTTATGTGGCAAAAATTGGCTGTTGGTTCCAGCTGGGGCCTTCACGTGGGGGTTTGAAGAGTTCCCATTATGACTTCACAAGCCACAGCCGAGTGTTTGTCTAGCGCCAGCACACTTGATACCCACCCAGACTGTTTTGCCAATAACATAATTTCACCTCTTTAGCAGAGATGCCAAATGCTCTGTGACAGACTACAACTGCACTTTTCAGCCACATCTCCTTCATAATGAACACACATAGTAACTGCCTCTCCCTCAGCAGAGAAAAAATATGGCCCAAGCATAATTTCGTATTAATCAGATGCACAGTTTCTGAGGACAAGTTAGCCAGAAGCCTCTGGGGCAATTTGTATGCTCAAGACAATCATCTCAACTTCTTGTGGGACTGGTAAATATTTGTACTGAAGAATGAAAGATAGATGGCTGGTCTCTGGGGTATGGAAAAAAAAAAACTCAATAGTCATCCCAATCCAGCCGGTGGGTGGGGTGGTGAAGAAGCATAGAGGTAGGCAAAACAGGGGTCTCTAGTCAACACAAAATGCTTAAAGACATCTTTATTAAAAATAAGCAGAACTCAACAATAATTCTATAAAGAGTCAACTATGGTGAGATAGTTCATAAGCAACAATGTTCTGCTGAGATGAATAGACAAGTTTTTAAATAACTCTCAAAACAAATCATAAAACTTTCCATGCCAAATACCACTGGGAAAACAAGAAAGTAAAAGTCCATCAAAAAGGCTCATAAAACTGATAAAAAGCCAATTGTACACCCCCTGAAAAAATTATTTTCTTCGAAACAACTCATTTATTAGAACTACCCTCTCTCAGAGAGAGAGTTTCTGAGCAAAATATTTGTTTGAAGTCAGAGCAAGGCAGGCACCGCTAGTGGAAGGACTAGTGGGGTCTTTGGGAGCAGAAGGCATAAGCATGGGGAAAGAACAGGAATAAAAATCACTTACTAACCTGGGGCAGCTCCATGTTTTCAAAAACCCAAGCCACATACTTGAATATGGTTTTCCTAAATCCAATTAGAATTTTAGCAGGCAATATAATGTTAATGTATAACACCTTTTATCTGTAGAAAATTCTCAACTTTCAAATTCTATGATCTCTTTCTGTATGGGAGAAGGGCAACAGAAGCACCCAGCATTGTTCAGCATCTTTGAACATGTTCCTAAGTAACATAGTTCCTAGCTATTGTGGTAAATAGCTAGATAGACCACAATACCTGCATTCTCTTTTGAAAGAACATCTAAATGGGAATACTTCTGAAGGATTAAACCTAAGTAGATACATAGGTAGGTAGGTAGGTAGAGGCGGATATACAAACATACACACACTCATGGAAGTATAACCTTCTCAAGATAAAGTACATGTATACGTGTACTTATTCATTCATTCATTCATTTATCTCAGATACAACATGGGCCCACCCCATAAAGAGATATCTTTAGTAGTATTATTTGGTAACAGTGGAGTCACGGTCCACAAGGTAAAGACTGAGGCACATGAAGCATCCTCTCTTACAAGAACTCTACAAGAACTGGAATCATGCAGACTTGTGACAGAGACATAATTTTATTATTATTTATAAATTTATATTTTATGCCACCTCCAAGTTTGGCATGGTTGATGTCACAAAGAATATTAGCAGTATCTTCCTGAGATGGGAGAGAAGAGAGGACCTATTTTGGACAACAGTTCATATTTAGCCCTCAAACCATTCTAAAGGTTTCCAGACTATAGCCATTCATTCCAAAAGGGGGATGGGTGGGGACATAAAATTATAGTAGTTCATCCAAAAATTATGCTCAATCTGTGTCTGTTGAAGTTCTAGGCATGACAAACCAAACAAATATTCTCACAGTCTAATGGAGAGAGGCAATTAAACTTAATTGCAATGCAACCTAAGTGTCACATTAGAGCTACAAAAATGAAGAAAGGTTCTATTAGGGAGCACTTGGGCACTGGATGAGAAGACACCCCCATGAGGGGTTTTCTAGAGTTGAATCTAGAAAGTCAAGTGAATGGGGAGAAAGAGGAACTACAGGAGCATTAGATGAAGGGAAAAGGTGCAGTAACAAAAGGAACATGATTCATCTGAAGCACAAGTAGTTTCAGGTGGAGATGATTGTATTTCTTTGTATTTCTCAGGTACCACAGCAGACATTAGAAATATCCAGAAAGGGGGTGGGGAGCTCTGTTCAGGAGACTGAAAGTTAAGTCCGAGGTAGAATGCAACTAGCATTTGGTGCCATTCTAAAATATTTTGACCTTCCATGCAGGTGATTTTAAAAATTCATAATAAAAATACATAAAAATTTAAATTTAAAGTTAAAAAATCCTAAATTAAAAATACACTGGAAAATGTTAGGCAAGGAAAAAATACAGTCATAATTGTAGTGGAAAGAGACATTTGGATGGCATATATGAAGATGATGGCATATATGAAGAGGATTATTTAAGGGTTATGTGGGATAAGTGAGATTACACAGGAAGCATAGAATTTAAGACTGTAAAATGTTATGGTTAATGGTTTAATTTTTTAAAAGTAACCCAGAAGTTTTATGCCAACAGAGAAAATAAACTGCACAATCCTCAAGATTTTAGATCAGAACTAAAGAGTAAAGGATGTGGGCAAAGAAATAGCCCTGGCTTCACCCAACTGCACTTACTGTACCATGGACAATTAGGTGAAGAGTCCCATAGTTGGCAAAATCCCATTGTGTCCTCAGGAGGAAGTGCATGACCTCCTCTGCCTACATAAGATGGAAATGAAGTAAACACTTCTGGAGATAGAGTAGACAGGACTTCTGGGAGCTGAGAATCAAGACCCAAAGGGGAAGAATGAAAGAGGAAGAAAGGATGGAGGAAGTGACTGGCTTGGGACAGTTATGAATGGAGAACAGGCAGGACAGCTGACACCCTGCCACGTCAGTGAACTCCACCTCTTGGAATGCCTCAGTGGATAAGTTGTTGAATGAAAGTAAAGTAGAAGCTGATGCTTTCCTGAGCCTCCTTTTCTGGGGACTAGATACTGAGGGCTGTGGTAAGGAAATGGACAAGCTGGAAACTCCCAGAAGAAAAGGTGTGGACAGGAGGGAATTCCAGATTTCTGACTGGACGATAAGGCAGATGCTAGTCCCAAGAATCAAACTAAGGAATGCAGAAGAACCACATTTAGAGGACAGACTACTTGCCATTCTGGCCTTCAGGTTCTTCACAGGCATGAATGAGGACATTGCCCTGGTGTACCCTAACTTCCACACCAGTGTTAGCTGGCTCTGAAAAAAGGAGTTCATCAGGAACATTTCATTTTCAACTAATGCATCTCACGTCCACAGCTCTCCTGGACCCATAAACATGCCTCCTCTTTTCCACCACCAAAGCTGTGTCAGAATTCAGCAAAAAAAGAGAAACTTCTGGAATAGGAATAATGAAGCCCAGAGTTCAAGGCCATTAGGGGTGTCAAGTATTCTTTTTTTAAGACGGAGGGCACACCACAGACCTTGTCAATCAATCATGTTCCTTTATCATTATGAAGGGAAGAAAATACTCCCATTTACATCCCCACATCAGTCTTCTCACAGATAGAGAATTCTTTCATTATTAAATGGCAGCAGTCACAGAACGGCATACATATTTGAAGGTGTCACTGTTGGATAGGTCAATATGCACAGTAAGTACTGCTGATTAAATTCAGCCCCAGCTCACTGGTTTAAAAAGAAATCCTACACTAAAAAAAAAAAAAATTATTAACTCACTTTGGAATTCATCTTTTATAAAAAGATATAGATATTAAGACTGATAGCCATCTTACACAAATTCTATATATAAAATATATTTATTTCAAAAAGTTTAACATTATAATTTTTTTATTACTTCTACCAAAGAAGAATGAAGGAAAATATAGAGTACAGTGTACTCTCATGGGGCTTATTTGAAGTCTTTCCTGGGTAATGTTTTGGTAATAATGGATTTTATTTGCTCTCTCAAGAAGGTATTTTAGGTTTAACAAACTATAATCTATAAGACTTCAAAGTACTTTTTAAAAAAAAATAATCTCTAACTATAAATGGATGAACATAGTTGACTGCCATATACTCTGGTTACCAATACCAATGTCAAGCATTCCTCTGACACACTTTTTGCCCAACTGATTGTTTTATTTCATAAAAAAAGTAATAGCTTCAGTGTTTTCTTCTTCAGTAAACACTGGGTGATATCTGGTTCAGTGCTTTTCAGCACAAAATTACACTGAAGAAAGGCCAGTGTAATAGGTTTGACCTATTATTTTTACCTATTTCTTTCCAATTTCCACAACTTATTGTAGCATCCAGCATCTCTAATGCAGGGTAATTCATTTCTGACTCTACAATCGACCCCTAACTACACCGAGGTCATTCACGACATTTGATACCCCCATTTTTTTAATGACTTCTCCTTACATTTAGATTATGCTGTAGTTTAGATGGGGGTATGTTGTGTGCTAAATCTTCTGATCTTCAAAGAATATGTTTACGAGCCTCGAGTGCAGTTTGAAAATGAGGGGAAAAAAAATCTCTAAAAATGCTGTTTCAGCAGATGCCATCCGCTTAGTCTATTTATAAGAAACTAGCAGATGAAACCTTGTCTCACATCACTATCCAGAGAGATGTCACATATAAATAGCACAGTCACTATATCTGTTTTATATACCATATAATTGTATACTTGATCATGTTCAGATCATCTTATTTCCTGTAAAAAAGGTGAACTCCAATAAATAGATTCCTACATAAGAAATCCTATCACTTAGGGATCCCACTGAACCCAGAAAGCGTCATGTAAACTGTCAATTACATACACACCCATTTGTGTTCTATATGAAAATAAAAATTTCGAGATCTTAGTCTTAAGAAATTAAGACGAATCACTTCATTATTGGGCTACTCTTGATGTTCAAATCTTATTCAGCTCACAAAAACAAGAATGAGACCTCAATGCTTTAAGTCAATTTTCATTAAACAGGCAATGTCCAGTAGTGGGGAGTCTTCATTTTAATAAAACTTCCTTTTCGGCTTGTTCCCACACCAGGACCCATTGCAGAATAACCGGTTAGTGCTTTGAAATCCACATGCCCTGTGATACAGGCTCTGGTCATTTTCAAGAAGCCTTAAGGGTTAACCGCCTCAAATTATATAGCGGTCCCCTTTATACACCCCAACCCTGCGTACCCACTGCATTAGGTAATTTGGTTTTAAATTTTGATTAAAGTGACTTGATTTAAAATGCAAGTCATCCAGGGTCATCTAAAGTAAAAGAAGCTTCTGTTCCACATTCCATACTTTTCTCTACCTCTCTCTTCCACTTCTTCCAGCTGTAAGTGAAAATTCATAATATGTGAATAATTACGATGCAAACAGTTCATAGTTAGGGGTAAGTGAGTTTATACATATAAATACTTGGAGCAAAATAAATAATAAATAAGTACTTGGAGTAGTGTCAGGAGAATACTATGAAGTGTAATCTGTTGATGATCATTACTTTTACATTATCTCGACCAACAATATCAAGAAATACAATAGTTATTTTCTGCCCTATAACTAGAATTCATTCCTTGCCTACAGATCAAGTCCAGAAATTGAACACTTTCTAGAACTTTGGGGAGGGAGCACCTGGGTGGCTCAGTGGGTTAAGCGTCTGCTTTCAGCTCAAGTCATGATCCCAGGGTCCAGGGAGCGAGCCCCAAGTTGTGCTCCCTGCTCAGCAGGGAATCTGCAGCTCCCCCTGCTTGTACACTCTTTCTTTCTTTCTCCCTCAAAATAAATAAATAGTCTTAAAAAAAAAAAAAAAAAAGGACAGTGGGGAAACCATTTACTTCTCCATTCCAACAGTATACTTATTATGACCTGGACACTCTTCTAGAAACTGGGGACAGAGTCATGAACAAGACCAACACGGTACTTATACTCTAGTAAGAAGAACAATAAATAAGCCAACAAATAAACAGTACAATCTTAAAAAGAAATTGGTATTTTGGTTCCCCTATCGTGTCCTGTGACTTTTGGAGAAAAACATTCGAAGAATGATTCCTTTTTAACAACAGTCAATGATTGTTCAAAATCTGCAGACATTTCAGTGTGTTCCTCATTTACATAACACTTCTCCTTGTGTTGGCTTCCTTCGCTCTTGCTAGATGTATACTTTCTCATCTCGTCCCTAATATCCAATTTACTCATTCTTTCTGTTGATTGAAACCTTTTCCATTTTTCTTGAAGCCCAGTTATGTCCTAATCTAACTTGGGCTGGTTGTTTCATATTTGAACCATGATATTCTCATAAAGAATTTTTTTTAGAATTTCAAATTTAATTCTATGGTCTAGTTGTTATTATATTCTCAAATACTTTTCTTACTGTTCATTGTACTCTTTAGTATACTGAGTCCATAGTTCTCCCAGAACTTCCCTCCTTGAGATCTTTTCTCCTCTCCCATCTTATCTCCTAGGTTGTGTTACAGAAAGGTCATCCTTCAATTTTTTCACCTCTCTTGGATGCATTGTTTTTTGAAAACCACACCTTTTAAAAAAAAAAAAAAGTATTTATTTAGAGAGAGAGATGGAGGGTTGCAGAAGGAGAGGAAGAGAGAGAATCTCTAGCACAGAGTCCGACATGGGTTCAATCCTATGACCTTGAAATCACAACCTGAGCCGAAATCAAGAGTCAGATGCTCAACCAGCTGAGCCACTCAGGTGCTCCAAAACCCGTATCTTTTAAAAAATTCTCACTCTCTTTTTGCTAACGTGCATTGTCAAGTAACTTCCTAAGAGTACATGTCTGAAAATGACTTCATCCTGGCTTCCTGGTTGATAATTTATCAGAATATAGAATTTTGGACCAAAAATCTTTTCTTTCATATTTGAAAGTCAATGTTTCATTGACTTCTAGGATCCAGTGTGCTAATGACTAGTGGGAGGAAAATTGGATTTTTTTTCTTTTAGGTAATAAGTTTAATTCTCTCTGTTGACCTTGATGCCCTAAAATTTTTTAATGGCACTGTTCCTCTGCTCAGCCCTATTTGCAATGTGAAAATCTGTGACAAGCTTTAACTCCAGAAACTTTCTTATATTATACGAAATTGATTCCCATCAACTTCTTTTAGTTATTCTTCCGGAAATTCTTCTTAGTTGAACACTGGATATTTCCAGATTGAATTCTATGTCCTTTACCTTTATTTCTTGTTTCTTGTCTTTTCATTCTCTATTTTTAAAGACCTCCTAAAATTTAACTTCCAAATAATATATATATTAATAATATATGTATCTTTTATTTTCAGGGGCTCTTTAGCATTCTCTGATTATTCACTTTCACAGTGAAAGTGTTGTGTTCTAAAAGTTCCTTTTATGGTGTAACATCTTAAATCTCTGTGAGGAGACAAAATGTAACCTTTTTATTTCCCATGTGTTCTGAACTTTAAATAACCTGCTTCTTGTAGAGTCTGTTTTCTTATATTTTTTGTAGGTCTTTCTCTAATTTGAAGACCCTCCTCAGCTGTCTTGTGCTTCTCTGTTATTTATTTATAATAATAATGTGTGTTCATGGGTAAGACTCACCAACTGGAAAACTCCATTTTAGGGTGAGCATGTGAAAAACAGTCATTGAGCCAAAGGCTCCCCAAGTCCTACCACGTGGAAAGCTTTATTTTGTGGCATAAAAACCCCTCCATTTGTTTTCTGGGTCATTCCCCTCCCAAAAAAAGCACGTTCAATTTTTTGTTAGGTTCATTCCCTATTTTTCATCTACCTAGTAATAAGCATTGGAGAAAAGGGGGTGGCTGTGAAGGGATTAATTAATCTACTTAATGGTCCCTGTTTATGGCTTCATTGCTCATTTCCAAACCCTTCCTCTGATGACCTCGCTACGTTTCTGTAGTTCAAACCACTGCAGCCTCCATTGCTCTAGAGGACACACATATTATATTTCAAACCAGAAAAGGCCTTTGAATTTTGAACCACCCTTCCATACAGATGCTTTCTTAAGACTCCTGAGAAGTTTTATTAGCATCACCCACCTACAGGCAGTACTGGTCCGAAACACTTGCAAGCTCTTTCAGTGGCGTGAATACATTTTTATTAAGGTGGAGTTCATGGTGAGTCAACTTCTCTGCTTAAGATATGTGAACAACATTAGCATGCCCAAGGAGCCCACTATGAACTAATATGGGTCAAACATGAGCCAAATTAAAAAAAGAGAGAGAGAGATAAAAGAAAACCTAAGAGTAGAGGGTAGGATCCTGATCTGGATAGGGATACTTGTTCCATCTCTAATCACCTATGAGACCTTAAATAAGTTGATCCACCTTTCTAGACCTTATCTATAAAATAAGAATTTCATATGAGAATAAACAACTTAATGAAATCCTAAGTCATGATCTGAGATTTTTGTCAGAATATGGTTAAAAATTATATATATATAATATATATTATATATATTAATATATATAATATATATATATATATTAAACCTACAAAATGCTCTTGTTTTATATACCAGAGGTGGAGGAGGAAAGAAATCAAATTGTTATACAACGAATAGAGAGTATATTGAGACAGAAGAACCAGCTGGAACTGAAAACACATATCAGTCCCTTGACACAGTGGAGTATATACTGAATGAATGAACAAGTGGCAAGAAATATATGTTTAGAGCAGTGAAACTCTTAAAAGATGAATGTTGCTGACATTTGTAAAGAGTAAAAAGTCATGACATCATAACAGAGTGTCCCCCGGCGAGTTCACTGTTAAAAGTGTTACTCCTCCCGAAGACAGGTTGGAGATTTCCAATAACATTTGTCTGTGACTCTGACTGTCAAAGGAATTTATTGTGCATTTACACAAGCAAGAAAGAAAAATTAGAAGAGAGACCAAGACTCATACTTTTTAACATGAGAAGTATCCCCAGCAGAGTTACTGGGGAAACAAAAGTTCCCCTTAAATAATTCAAGGGTCTTTTTATCAGCTGTATTGAACCATCAATAGCAGTTCTCTGTTCCTGGGCATATCATGAACAGACTACAGCAAGAAAGATACCAAACAAGAGAAGTCAAGGCTTCATCTAGTATTATAAGTCTATCTTTGGATTCAGACGTTCCCTTTATTTCAGAAAACAAATGTTGATAGTTTCTCCCAACACTATTTCTGGTGATTTCCACCCCAAACAGTCATGAGGAATCAGAATTGTCAAATCTTGGGCGCATGGGTGGTGCAGTCTGTTAAGTGACCAACTCATGGTTTCAGTTCAGGTCGTGATCTCAGGGTTGTGAGATCGAGCCCCACTCAGTGTGGAGTCTGCTTGAGATTCTCTCTCCTTCTCCCCCCACCCTTCCTGCTCATGCACTCTCTCTCTCCCAAATAAATAAGTAGATCTTAGGGGGAAAAAAAGTATGGTCAAATCCTCTTAGTCTAATTCAAGAATTAAGCATCCTCATGTGTTCAGCTGTATATGAGCCCCTCTGAGATGGGGGCAAAGCAGAGATGGAAGGATGGAAATGAGAGAAGTGATAGCACTTCCCCTGTATCCAGGAAATATAAAATTTCCATAAGACAAGGAAGACAAAACACTGAAGAGGCTAAATAATGAAAACAGCTGATAATGGCACTTACCAATGAGGAAGCAATCTCGATGAATTATTTGAACAACAAGAAACTGAGGATAGAGAGTGAAGGGATCAGTGTAGACTGGGGAATCAGGGTGATCTCCAGGAAGGAGGGAAAATTAAAGTCATGCAAAATGGGCCAGATTTAGAAATGTGTGAAAGAGTGAGGAGGAATCTTGAATTGGTAAACTCAGCACTCGACAAGCACTCAACAAGCCAAACTAAGAATAAGTTAATAAAGGGACAAAGAGGGAATGCACAGGTGTTGTAAGTTGTTTGAGGAACACTCTGTTGACATATTTGGTAATTACTATGGCTTTCTAGACCATTGCCTTGAGGTCTATCTCTACAGTAAATCTGAGAATATAACAGGAAGAGTTAAAAGAGAAGAGTGGAAAAGAACGTCATTATTATCCTCCTATAATATCTCCACTTGGAACTTTATCAATAAATGTATTTGAGGATCACCTGGGTGGCTCAACTGGTTAAGTGGCTGCCTTTGGCTTGGGTCATGCTCTCAGGGTCCTGAGATCAAGGCCCACACTGGGGTACCTGCTCTGCAGGGGAGCCTGCTTCTACCTCTCTCTCTGCCTACCACTCCCCCTGCTGTGCTCTCTCTTTCTTCCTCAAATAAATAAAGTCTTTTAAAAAAGGGGGGGTGTGAGAACATTGTAGATGCCAAAGAGATTCAAGATTGGAAGAAGAGGTCAACCCACAGTCCCCTGTTGTGAACAGATAACCAAACAAGGCCTGAGATGAGTTCACTCTACCTTCACAAATTAATGCCAATAAACTTGAGACAGTTAAGAGAGATTTAGTGGATTGAGAAATGAATGAGAAACAAAGTGTAGAAAATTCATATTTTTGTTGTTGTTGTTGTTTGTTTTTTTAAGTCTGATCCCTGGAGAATTTCATGGTAGTTTAGGAGAAGACCAAACAAAGGAGTTTTTCCTTCCTTCTTTTCCTTTTCTTCTTTCTCTGTCCTGTGATGAAACTAGAGCTTGTTTACAGGTTTAAAGGACACTGCTTAGAAGCTGGGTGAGCCTGGCGGTGGGTATTATGGAGGGCACGTATTGCATGGAGCACTGAGTGTGGTACACAAACAAAGAATTCTGGAACACTGAAAAGAAATTTAAAAAAAAAAAAGAAGAAGAAGAAGTAGGGGCTGGAGAGATCTAAGGAATGAGGGAATTCTTCATTGGTTGCCTTAAGCAATGTGTGAGAAACCCCTGAGCACTGTGTTTATCACTCCCTATCTTCAAAGGGCTTCTAGATTAGTGGGGATAGAGACAGTTACCCTAAGTTATTTGTTTTCATGGCTATATGTCTGACTGAAGAGGACCCAAGGAAAAAGAACACTAATGTGTCCTCACAAGTCTGAGAAGGCCTTTCAAAGAAGGAAAGTTGGAGCTGAGGCTTTCAGGATGGGCAGTGCGTCAGGTTAACAGGAGAGAGGAGGCATTTCAGGCAGAAGCATCTATGCAAAACCAGAATCATGAAGAATACAGACAGACTCCAGAGAAAAGTTCACCTAGAAAAGGAATGAGACACTTCCATACTTCACAGAAGAAAAAACAGAAAATATGGAAAACAATATGGTCAAGTTTGGGGGAAATGGAGGTAATATGAGGAGAAGTTATATCTAAGGAACACCATTTTTACCATTTTCTTCTTAACCCAAATGAGCTATTGATTAAATATAATCATCACATTTTGAATGTTCCCTTTTAAAACTGCCAAAGTGTCTCAAGGGTAGTTTAGTGTCAAGTACTGACACCACGAGAAGAAAGGAAATAAGAGGATAGGTGTGAGAATTTACCTAGAGAGAAAGGCAGAAATTCAAATCAGGCAGATAACAAGGGTGCTGTCCGCCAAGACAATCAGCTCAGTCATAGGTGCAAACAGGTATTATTTGATCAAGCAAGAAGGCATCGAAATGAGAGTTCTTTCAATTAACCTCCTTATAAGTTGTGATGAGAATTAGTCAAGGCACTAACATTCTCACAGGAGAGATAAAACAGGAACCAAAAATACCGGTGTACAAATTGGAATATGAGAAGTACATAAAAGATAAATAACATTCAGTCCCCATAAAGACAATCAAAGTAAAGTTAATCCTATCTAGGGATCAGATCACCTCCCAAAAAGCAAATAAAAACAAAATCAAAACAAAAGACAACTCCAGGGAAAGTGTGAGAAGCTTGGGGAGAAAATCATGGATCTCTCTAGCGCTGGTAAGGTCAAGACCTGGTAAGATTAGAGGAAAGCCACCAGCAACAAAAAAGGCTTATGCAATGGCTGCATCTGTAACACGCCTAGAACCCTTCAGAGTAGTCTTCAAGGCTGGGTGAACGGGACCTGTATTAGGAGGTCAATCAGTCATGTGACTAGAGAGCAAAGATGTCTGAGAAAGCCATCTGGACACCTAAGCCCAAGGCTGAGGCAGCCACCCGTCAAGAAAGGCAGGGAACTGAGGCAATCAGGTGATAATTAGAAGAAATGCAGCAAAATAAGAAGAAAATGGGTAGTATATTAGTTTGTTAGAGCTGCCGAACTCAGTACCACAGTCTGAGTAGCTTAAACAACAAAAATTTCCTTTCCCACAATTCCAGAGGTGGGAAAGCCAAATTCAAGGTGTTGGTAGGGTTGGTTTCTTCTGAGACCTCTCTCCTTGGCTTTGCAGATGGCCACCTTCAACCTGTACCTTCACGTCCTCTTCTCTCTGTGTATGTCTGTGTGTTCAAATTTTTCCTTCTTTCAAGGACACCAGTCATATTGGATTAGGGCCCCCCCTAATGACTTCATTTTAATTTAATCACTTCTTTAAAGACTATCTTCAAATACAGTCATGCTCTGAAGCACTTGGTGTTCAAATTTCAACATATGACTTGGGAGGGGGAGGAAAAACTCAGCCCATAACGGTTGGTAATTATAGGATTCTTTGAAAAATTCACCAGGTAATCTTCCCGGTCAAAATGTAGTCATAGGCATACTTGGCTAGCTTTGGAAAATATAGCAATATTCAGATGACCTTTTCCACCCTATAAAGATATCACCCTTGCTCATTCAAGGACCCAGAACACTAAGTACAACTTTTGTTATAGGCTCTTTTTTATCAGAGTTGAGAATTTTATTATTATCCAATCATTTTACCTCAAATAAAAACACAGAACAGGGAATCAGTGAAAAATGCTTTTTTAAAAAAAGAACAAATTTAAATAATCTGTGGCTTTGGCTAGTTCCCAGCTTCATTTTTCTTACTATTTATTAGCTAAATAAGCCTACTTAAGATTTAAAGTCAGAAAGAGGAAGGAAAATTGCCATGTTCTCTTCATTTATGATTTTCAATATTTTAAAAAGAGCTCAAAGACCTTTTATTTTATACAATTGCCTGTAATTGTCTTTATAGTTTTATTGGTATTAATTTCATACAGCTCATTTAGAATGTCAAGCCACATATGCAACATAGTAATAAAGTCATTATTACTGCATAGAGATATAATTATAAGTAATTTTGATTCTCTCATTTTTGTCCTCTCACTTTCTTCTCATTTCTGCCCACATTTTACAAGAATGAAGATGAGTTTGCTGACCTTTTGCAAAAGAACATCTACTATGAAGAAACTGATGATTTCATCCCGATTGAGGCCTGGAAAACTTTTATTTTCTAGCTCCATTAGCTTTTTCAGAGTAACTCTGATTATAATATTACTGCATTACAAATAAACTTTTAAATTTGGAGGAGAATGTTAATGCTACAAAACAGTAAATAATTCAAATAATATGGGGCCCTGTTTAGCCAATGAACCATAATTCAGTATGATGCTTTTTTCCTTTATTAACAATATACTAGAGAAGATATTATTTAAAAGGAAATTACTTAAAAGAAAAGAACTGAAGAAAAGAGGAAAAATAAAACTTCTCATTTTTGTCAAAGATGAGATGACATACATCATTAAATGTAATACAATAAAGTTTCTCAGAATCAGGCCAGCAATTTAAAATATGTAGTAAATGTAATCTATGCCCACTAAGGCAATTTGCATATTTCTGCAGGCTTCATTACCCACAATTTTGAAGGACTCTGTGAATCTATTAAGTCTTACATAAAAGAGCACACTCTTAGGCCCAAGGTAGGGATAAGGTATCATTTTGGCAAATATTTACATTCTAAATGTAAAGGCAAAAAAAGCAAAATGAAATGGAAGATTCTCCCCATGTGCTGGGGAGGGGATAGAGTAACACCTCCCTCTGGGTATAAGAACTACAAGCTGGAATCTTCAGAGGGGCAAAACCTCCCACTAATTTCAAAGCCTGTACCATGAAGGGATGCAATGGTCTAAGTAGTATGTACTTAGCACTGACCATGCCTTTGTTCTGGGAAAGCCACATGTGTAGACCACTAAGTTATGCAAATCTAAAACAAAGAACATATTGTACAGCGGAACGTTTGAGAAGATGGAACTTTGAGGAACTAAGTTGGTCTCTGAGAGATGATTATGTAACAGGCAAGATTTGCATCTCTGAACACGATCTTCTAATTGGAGAAATAGTGCTTGCCAACCATTGCTCATTCTTGTGGGCTAGTGTATGTTTTATTTAAGCTGTCTGCTCACAGGTAAGCAGAGCCTGAAAACATGCAGATGATGGACAATCTTAGAAAAAGAACCAGACCAGGCTTGACAAAGCTCAACCTCTAAGTCCAACCCAGGGTGGGACATAAAAATGAAAACCACAGACACCCAGAAATGTCTAAATTAAAGGACCTGTTTTTTTGTCCTTGTAACTTAGAAGGAAGAAAACATGAGAAAGAAGTTTAGTATTATAAGACTACAGCTTTCTAGAAAGTGATGTGTTTTTTGAGGAAAAGTTAAAGCCACAGCCCTATGAATAGAGGATAGGATCTAAAGGAACTGGACAGACCCACTCTCAGTCACCTCGGAGATTGAGACAGCAAGACTTGGAGGGTGGGGCTAAGCTGGGAAGAGGAAAATTCCAGCTTCTCTGTCTTGATACTGTTTTCTTGGGTCTGGACCTAAAGGAATCCACGTCAAAGGTAAACATAAAGAGTGGCAGAAATATGCCTCTGAAAGATGAAAATGGGTAGGGGAGTGCTGGCAAAAGCACATCCTCTGGTCGAGGAGGGCAACCTTATGTGCCTGAACAGGGAAACAGCTCAGCTGGAAGGACTGAACAAGGCTCTAACCTAGGAGAGAAGCTAGCGCTAGTAGCCAATGGGAAGTTGGTCTGGGTGGTCCATGCCCCTGGGTCATCCTTAAGCTTTTGCTATAGGGATTAACTGCAAGTCCAAGGTGGTAAAGAGAAGAGCAGGACCCTATGGGACTAGCATAGATAGAGGTCAGGGGGATCGCAGCAGGAGCCCAGGTGCCACCATAAGAAGATACTTGGGGTAGAGAGTCTAATCGGGGCCACAGCTAAGACCGTGCTCCCAGGAGAACCTGGAGTCAGCTGTCTGAGGTGGGGTAAAGGGCCAGCCAGTACCCAGCCTGGCATGAGAAGTTCATGGAGGCACTGTCCTGGAAACAATATTAACCAAAGGAGGCTACCTTGAAGAATCCAGAATGCAGAGAGTTCGCCTTGCAGTGGGATTTTTTAATGTAACTTCAATGGGACATCCTTTGTATTCCCCATGCTAGTGAGACCCGGGAGACATCTGCATTACATTTAAAATAAACAACTCCTATGAAGCCAGAAATTAGGGTTATTCTAATTTCATAGATGGGAAATTAAAAGACTGTGAGATTTCCTCAAACTAAAAAGGGTAATACCCCAAATTAGAGCCTAAAGCTGCTAACATTCACAGCAACGTGAAGACACTAGCGGCGATGTTGTCTCAGAAAGGGAATACCCAGCAGGCGCACTACATCAAATTGTGGAAGCATAGTGATCAACGTCAATTTGGATTCTATGAATGAGCCCCGAAATTTTACCGTGCCTTTTTGTCAGGGTTCATTATCTGTTAAGGGGTTTAAATTGACAATAGAAAAATATTTCTGTGAAATCTGGTAATACACAGTGGTTAACCATAGCTGAATTTTATAAACTATGATTTGTCAAATAATTCATGCTTTTCCCCAAACACAAGCCCTGCATTATTCTGACAGCAAAAAGAGTCTACCTAGTCCCTATAATTTTCCACTGAACCTACGGCATATCTGCTTTATCTGGATTCTTAGAGGGTTAGGAATTTAAGCCCCCAAACCACTTTGTGATAGAAAATGTAAAGTCCTCTAGCTAAAAGGACTGGAAATATAATTTCCCTGGACTTCAAACGGCACCATATATACTGGTTCAGGTTGAGCAGAGAACAATGCACTATTTAGACACATCTAACACATGAAATTATACAGGAGAGAAAGTCACAATCAATCAAATTAACAATTATTATTTTTTTTAAAGATTTTATTTATTTATTGACAGAGAGAAATCACAAGTAGATGGAGAGGCAGGCAGAGAGAGAGAGAGAGGGAAGCAGGCTCCCTGCTGAGCAGAGAGCCCGATGCGGGACTCGATCCCGGGACCCCGAGATCATGACCTGAGCCGAAGGCAGCGGCTTAACCCACTGAGCCACCCGGGCGCCCCAAATTAACAATTATTGAGGGGCAAGCTCTCATCCCAATCTGCTCAGCTGACATTAGTATCTCTACTAAAATGGCTTCCGGTAGCTCATTTAGTCCTTAAAAATAATGAGGCCAGTAGTGTTTTCATAGGGGTTAAGTTCATCATCCAAGATGACACAGCTGAATAGTAGACTGGTATTTTAAACCAACGTATCTACCTCCGCCATCACTGTTCTTTTCACAGTATCATACTTCTTCCATCTGTAACCTTTCCCATATTTAGCCACTGTTTCTGTCAGGAAAATTTTATATTCTAAACCTCATTCACTTAAGCCTGTTTACTTGAAATCTGTTCTTGTAAAGTTTTGAAACAGCTGGTCACTGTCCTTGGTTTAAGAACTCCCTCACAGACAGTACTTGGAGATAATTAAATCCCCCATCAGCGATTTCTTCTTTTGGCTGAATAAGCCCTTTTCGATGTTTCCTTAAAAAGATTTCTGTAGCCTTAAATATCTTGCCGCATCCCCATAACATGTTGATTTTTACATCTAGAATAGTGGCACATGTTTTTGGGGGGAGTCTTTTTTAACCCAAAGGACTGACCCTTCCCCCCATTCCCATCATGTCCTTTAATGAACTGTCTTCTACTTAATGCTTAAGCAGCTTGGTTCCCCCGACTGAGCATTCTGTCCTCATTGAGTTTCATGTTTGTTGGGCCCATTTTCTCCAATGTGCCAAGAAGCTGCTTCTGTTTGCCAAGGAGTCCTGCAGATCATTCACCATCCTGGTAAAATCCTTTGTCTCTTCTGTTACAGTGTATGTATCTACTCGAGAGGCACCTGTTAAATGCTAAATTATGCTTCTCCAATCCATACGTTAAAGCACTAACCACTAGTTCCTCCAAATGTGGCTGTGTTCAGAATTCGGGCATTTAAAGGTAATTAAGTTTAAATGAAGTCATTGGGGGTGGGCTCTAATCCAAAGGGACTGGTGTCCCTAAAAAGGGGATTAGAACACAAGACATATGCACAGAATCAAGACCTTGTAAAAACACCATGAAAAGACCAGTCACCTACAGATCAAGGAGAGAGGCGTCAAAAGAAACAAATCCTGCCAACACCTTGATCTCAGCCTTCTAGTCTCCACAATGGCGAGAAACTCATTCTCTGGTGTTAAAGCCACCCACTCTATGGTACTCACTATGGCCTCCCTGGGAAACTTAGTACAGCTCCCAAAATGTCTCATTTCACAAACTATATTATTAATTATGTGAAGAATTCCACATATATTGAAAATCCCCCCATCCTAAAAAGGTCACATCCCTTCTGTGGGATGCATGCCAAAAGGCATCAACTCTATCCAAAAGGAGGTGTGGGACAATCCTAAATCATGAGGTGTTCTACGAAATAACTGACCAGTACTCTTCCTGGTGTAAAAGGCATGAAGGCAAAAAAATACCAACTACTGTCATAGAATGGAAAAAGCAAATATGAAAACTAAGTGCCGTGGGAGATCCTGGTTTGAATTCTGGGACAGGAACAGAGTGCTAGTGGAAAACTGGTGAATTCACAATAAAGTCTATTCTTAATTAATAGCCTTGTACCAACGTTGATCTCTTAATTTTGATGTAAGTGTTACTGTTGTGCAAAATGTTGATATTAGGGAAATCCGGGCAAAGGGTCTGTGCAAACTCTTAGTTCTACCTTTGAAATACTTTGGGAATCCCAAGACTGTTTCCAATAAATATATAGCAATAAATAATATACCATAATATAAATAACATATTATAAAAATTCTGTTCTAAATACATATATTATAAAATAATAGATATTATAATAAAAACATAAATAAATAAAGTAAATTAACCAATAAATAACCACTAGCAGAGAAAAATCACATATTTAAACACTGGAGTATCCTCTGAAATAAACTCTATTAAAGAAGGCAGGAGAGAAGGAAGGCGCTAGTATTCATTGAGATCGACTGAATGATAGACCCAAGCACTTAATCCTTACAACACTATCATCCATAAAATGTGACAGCTGATGAGACAAGCTCAAAAATATTTAAGTAACTCATTCAAGGTCACATAACAAGTATGAGGCCTGAATTTCAGACCCAAGTCCTTTTGAATCCAATGCACGTGCTCATTCTACTGGCCTCTCCACCAACTAAACTTTTGTCCAATTCTCTCTGCTCTGCCTTTGAGGCTCCCTTTCTTGGATGCACACTAGAATCCTCTGCGGAGCTTTAAAAATTCTAGAGGCCCCAATCGCACCCCAGTCAAGACCCCGATGTCATTGTCTTGGGGTTCAATCTAATCTCAGGGTTTTCAAAAATCTCCCCAGACGTTTCAATATGCAGCAACAACAACTCTGCTCGCCTATCGATGTTAGGGTCATGCAGAACAGAACTAAAACCTTCCCAAAGACAGGGCAATCGTATCTCTCATTTGTCTGGGAGTAAGTGCATCTCCTCAGAATCCATTAAATCTGACTTGTGCAACAGATTCTTCATGGGAACAACAAGAGGAGTCGAAATTCTTCCGAAGACACATGGAGAACAGGGACCAGCGTCAGAAGGGCTGCCATCAGCTAACTGCATGTGTGCCAAGAATTTAGAGGCAGTTGACTTAAGAGATAAATCTCAGAACTCTTTCGAGACAAAGAGGAAAGTATCAATCTTTTGACGAGTAGAAGTCGAATGACTTACTGTCTTTGATTTTAATTTCCTCTGGTCCCCTCAAAATGGCAAAGGGAAACTATCAAGCTATGTAAGACTCTAATTGAAAATAAACATTTTCTTACTTTTGAGTGGAATTAAAGCTGGGAAAAAACTGAATAGCTTCAAGGTGAGGAATGAAACAGAAAGCAGCATCCAGAAAGGCTGCAATGAAGGGACTGGGAAACCATTCCGCTTGCTGAATTGTGAGCCATGCAAGCACTTACAGACAATTACAACCCTAGAAAACAAATAAAAAGTGTGTAAGTAGGCACTTTGATACTTCTTCCTAATTATAGGGTTTACGAGCTGGAGTCTAAAAACACAAATAGAGGCAATGCAAACAATAGTAACCCTGAAATGAGGTTACGGACTTATTAGCTTTACGTAATTACACAGCTGTGACAGGTTGATGAGCCCCCGGCCTGAGGCACATGCCTCCTCACGGCTGGGCCTTGGAGTCGGGGCGGGGAGGGGGGGGGCCTTTGTATTTTAGCTTTTGAAAAAATACAATTTAGGATGAATCATACAGAACTGCCGATATTTGGCCTATGAAAACGGCAATTCCGTATTTTGAGTTCCAATATGAAGCTCTCCTTCATCTCCCTTGGGTTCCTCAGGGGCGCAGACTTCTTTTTCTAGAACCTTTGAAACATCCGTAGCGCCAACCACAGAGCTGCGAATAATAGAGCAAGCTTAGTAAAGGCACATACAATAAAAGAATAGAACTCAGCCACCTATAGAGAAAAGCTGTATTTTCTAATATCTAACAAATTGAGAAGCCCCGGAAACCACCATCTGTGATATATATACCAAATAACATTACATTCTGGTAATTGGCCCAAATATCAAATTGTACCTGCAAATTGACTGTCTGGGGTTTCTAGAGAATGATTATTTACTGTCCCTCCTGATTTGTTTGTAGAGAGCTTTGGAAATTCAGTGGGGTTAGAGGTCCCCCACGGTACTTATACACACACACACACACACACACACACACACACACACAGAGTCTTGTAATGAGTTATTTTACATATGCATGATTTACAAATGCTAATGATTGATCTTCCATTTTTTTAAGATATAAGAAAAAAAAAATCTAGGAAAAAGAGCAATCCCCAAGAAAGGCACAAACTAATTCTTAACTGACTTTTTTTTTTTTTTTTGTAATGAAAACCTGTGTGTGAATTCCTATCTCACACATTTTGTCTTTGAAAAGCCAAATACAGACCTAACAGATCTTTCTAATATACTCATATACACCGAAGAGAGAGATTTCTATATGAAGTTTCATTCAAAAGAAGAACTGCAAAGTTCCTCAAGGCTCCAGGCAGCAAACTGCAGGATAGCGTAATAAAAGCTCCCATTTATTTAGTGCTTGCCATGTTTGTTGTTCTGGCGCTTTAAACCTATTAGCTATTTAATCCTCGCAGTGATCGTAACAGGCTGCTACCATGTTTATTTCATTGAACAGAGAAACGAGAGGCTTCAATAGGTCATTTACCCAAAGACACATGCTTCTCAAAAGCCAGAACCTGAGCTCTGTCTTCTGTGGTCTCTCTCCAGAGCAGGTGCTCAGACCCGCCACCTGCCTGCCTCACGTGGGTAGCTCCTCCCAGCCAAACTAGAACACAACCACAGTAATATTCCAAAATTACACAACCCGCTTGTGCATCATTTTGATTTGTAGAGTAGGTTATTAGCAGCTCTCTCCAGTGTTACTCAATGAAAACAAAGTGAGAAGCATCATCTTCCAGACAGGGATATATTAGAAATTTGTGTGATTATGTTCAGCACTTCAGGGTTTATTTCAAGTTCATTGTGGAAAAGAATGTCAAAAGAACACGAGGATGTGCCCATTGAATGTGTACTGTGTTACTAAATGAAGTGCCAGCAAATGGTGTTGGAGAGTTTACTGTTCTTTTAATTTATTAAACAATTTTATTGCTTTGTGTTTGGAAACCAATTAATTGAAAGCATTTACAGGTATAATTACTAAACAAGAATTGATTGGACTCATGTTTCATCAAAAGAAGAGTGAATCTAAATCAAGAAGTCTTAATGTTAATTGGAAAGATTCCATTGCTAGAATTCATTGGTCAGAGAATGTCAACAGTGGGGAAAAATTTATCTCTAATAAATGTGGTCATTGTAATTGAATTTCATAATACTGATCCTGTTGGAGAATGATGAGCCTTTACAGGACACAGACCCGTGTAATGTGAATGTGACTGGTCCCTGTAGTAGTTTTGAATCCAGTTTTCATGAAGTGTAAAATTGGGATAAAAGGCTTAGAGTACTTAATGCATGGGAATAATCTGGATCATTGCAACCAAGATACCGTCACATGTTTGGGGAATGAAGTAAGTTTGTGTTCCTGTGCAGTATTACAGAGTAGCCTCCTAACTGGTCCCCTTAACTTTATGTTATTCACCTCCTGTAGTCTATTCTTGACACAGCAGCCAGTCAAACGTTTGTTACTTTGGTCTTCTGAAGTGCATCATCATGGGGGAGAATAAAATATAAAATCCTCACAGTGGCCAACAAAATCCAGCCTTCATTCTGCTCCAGCCACAATGGCCTCATACTTGCCACGTGGGCCCCCATCAAAGAAATTTTGCACCTGCTATTCCTTCTGCCAGCTATGCCTTCCTGAAGAATTTTAAATAGTTGGCACTCTCACTTCACCTAGGTGCTCAAATGTCACGTCCCCAGAGGCTATGGCCATCCACCTCATCTCAGACTCACCCTTATCCCACTGCTGGAGCATTTTCTACAGGCAACGGATCCATTTTATTTCTCACTTGCTTTTCATTCTCTGAGATCATGTATTGTTTATTTGCTTATTTACTGTCCTCCCTGCTAGGAAATAAATTCACTGAAGGAACTTGGGACTTTTTTTGGGGGGGGGGACCCAGAATAGTATCAAGACGTTCTCTAAAAATTTTTGGAATGAGTGAATGAATAAATCTGAAAAGCTGAGTGACTGTCCATGAATGAATAGCCCATCTTGATGTAAAGTGAAATATCAGAGTTAGAATGAAGATGGAACCTTCATCCTTAAAGAAAGCAAGGTCTGCAGATTCATGGATTCTATTTGGATGATCACTTTCCCAAAATCCAATAAACCTTGGGGAAACTGTAGGGAATCCTGAAAAATAAGAAAAGGAAAAACTGTTGCATTTTCTCTGTTGCCCATGGAAGACTTCTGTTTCAATTACATATTTATTTCATTTTAATGCCATTTACTTTTAAATATGCATGCCTCCTCTAATGTCCACCTTACACATACATTACTTACAATGTTATGATAGTATTATATAAGCTGGGTGGGAGAGCCAGATGCTTTAAGAAACAAGAAAAAAGGAGAAAACGTGCTTTAAAAAGGAAAAGATCAATGGGAGTATTTATTTTTTGTTATTACCTCTCACTAGTTTGTTATTTCGAATCCTTTCTATCACATGTCTTGCTATCTTGCATTTAATTCTAAGAGTAAATACATATCTCATTTTAAGAATAGGAATGAGGATGGGGGGATGGGGGGTGCATTCCCCAACAAGAACTCTAAGAGAATGAGTTCTAGTGTAATTCGTGTGACATGAAGTCATTATCTCTCTGTCCCAATGGAGATGCATCACACAGTGAGAATTGCTCCTATATCCTCCTCAAAATCTCCTTGAATCATGACAATACTCCACCATAGTTTCCTCTAAATCCCAATCTTCTGTTGAACATCTTCCCCAGTCCACAGTGATGTATATACACCCTCCATAATGTCAAGGGCCTTCTACCAATCCCTCATTTCCTGATAAAGATTATCCTCTATTTTCTAGAATGTTACTTGGAGGACTTTTAAACCACTATAGAACCCACATTTCAACATCAAAAAGGACACCATTGCTCTGCAGACATGTGTGCCAAAGTACAAGAGATGTGACAAAGAGAGAGAACACTCCAGACCCAACTACATGTGGTGCAGAACCCACTCAACTCAGAAGAGTGCAGTGGGCTCCGTGGCTGAGAAAATGTGCAGGCTATGTGCTAATGCAGTCTGGCCGGGAGCGTAAGGCACAGCCTGTCATCACACTCCCTGGCTGAAAGTGCACGGCAAAGAGTCTATATCCAGGGTGCTGTGATTTTGTTTTAATTACAAAAACACTTCTATGATAAACAGTGCTAAAATGAAACAGTATTACGCAGGGAAGCATGAAACATGCAATATATTCAGAAGGAGGTGATAATTATTTCACGAATGATAAAACAATTATGTAAAAATATGAAAAACCGAATTGTGGAGAAAATGAGCCAAGACATGAAAACATGCATTCATTTAATAAACATTTACGTATCCATGTGCCAGAGAGGGGCACTCAACCAATAGCCAAATTTATAAACTAGACATATGACAATAAGAAGATGGTATTCCTTGATCTCAAAGAGCTTGTAATCTACTATGGATAATTGATACAGAGATAAACAATACATTGACTCTTTTACTAGAGATGTGTGCAAAATACTTTGGGAACACAGAGGTCGGAGATATCAAATTCTTATTTTTTCAGGAACACCTCTACCAAAGATTACTAAAACAGAATCTAAGGAGATGATTGCAGATGATTGGTGGATCAGGCAAAGAGGCTTTCCAAATGGAAGAACAGCATGTGCCAAGGAGAGAAGGAAAATGGCACATTCAAGTGACTGCACGTCATTGAGTGTAGCAGAGGTCTGATCATAAAGGGCCTTCAATACCACACTAAGGAGGAGCTTGGTCTTCATCTTGAGTAAAATGGAAATATTTTAAATGAGGGAGTATTATGATCAGATTTTCAATCCAACTAATACAGACTGTATAGCAGTATGGTCCTGTTCCCTTCCCTGAGAATATGAGATATTGACAATAGCCTAAAGTTCTCCATAGAGAAGAGACAAACTTGTAAATGAATGAATGACTTAATATTTTACGAATCCCTCTTCTCTTCTAACAGTGATGATAAAACAATCTTAATTTCATAGCCAAGCTACACAGGAGGTGACTCTGTGCAACAACTAAAGAAATGGGGTGTTAATAATTCAATGGTAATCAATATTAATGTTTGTGACTAGCTGTCTTCTGCAACTCTGATTTCCACTGCAAATAACCTCCGGGGGAGTCAACATAATAGAGTCTAGTATTGGGTCAGACATTCTCAATAAAGTATCACAAAGAGTAAATCAGATGTGGCTATATTTTCTCAAAAGTAAGAGAAAAACAAAGGTTCGGTCGCACAGAAACTGATAGTGGGGTAGGAAAGAAGGCAAAACGGGAGTGAAGAGGACCAAGATTCAAAACACATTCTCAGAGCACCTGGGTGGCTCAGTCAGGTAAACATTTAGCTCTTGATTTCAGCTGAGGTCATGATCTCAAGGTCTTGAGATCGAGCCCCATGTCGGGCTCCACATCTGGTGGAGCTTAAGATTCTCCCTCTCTCCTGCTGCCCTTCCTCCACTCTCTCAAATAAATAAAACCCCACATTCTCATTCCCTATGGGGGAGAACCTCAGTTCACACTCTCTCAATCCTTCCAGACAAAGTGGAAATAACTATACTGCCCCATGACTATGCACAACTGTTTCCCAAACCAAATGAAAGACATGCTTAAAAGTAAAAAGCACAAAATAGCTAGGTTATGAAGACCTCCTTTATCAGTGTACATAACCTAAGGAGGCATGAAAAGGCAAACCTGGGCACTGCTGTGATAAAATCCAATCCTTGTACATACTTGACCATCAATTATGAGCTGTTTTGAATATTTAAAAAGTGTATTGGTTGATCTAAAGATAGCTGTAGCCCAAATATTCACCATTCTGGCAAAAGAGCAAAAATATGTAAGGTAAATTCTTCAAATGAACATTTCTCTCCCCTAGAGTCCTTCTGCATGTCACATTATAGTGCATCCAGATTCAGTCAACCATGAGTCTGATAGAGAAATAATAGAGGGGCATAAAGGATAGAGGATAAGGAAGAGGGAAATGTATAAAGATCTACAGGAAAGTAGATATAACATGGGGATGCTTCCAAACACTAAAAACATGACCTCTTATTCCTCAAAGATGTATCAGAAATCCCTTCATATAAATCCAGGTGTCCATCAGGTAATTCCCAGCACAGTTACCCATCTAGCCAGAATGCAGTTGGTCAGTACAAGACTCCAAGGCATGGAGACACCAGCTGCTGCTGGCTTGAGAATTTGAGGAACACCCCAGCAGGAGAGAACTGGAGAAGCCCACAGAAAATTCATGACTGTAAAGTTGTGCCCCAAAGTCAACTGCAAGACTTTCACGATGATATAGCAACCCTTCTATGATGGGGTTGAATCTCATCTTCAAAAAGATACACTGAAGCCCTGATTCCTGGTACCTGGGAGTATGACCTTATTTGGAAATAGGGTCTTTGCAGATGTCATCAAGCTGAGATCATTAGAATGGGCCCTACTCCAATATGATGGGAGTCCAAAGAAATGGGAAAGGCCAAGGGGACACAGAGACATGTGGGGCAAAGACGGTCAGGTGAAAGTGAAAGCAGAGGTTGGAGTAATTTTCTTACTCTACAAGTCAAGAAAAGCCAAAGATTGTTGGCAACCACCAGAATCTAAAAGCAGCAAGAAAGGATTCTTCCCTACACATTTCAGGGGGGGGCATGGTTCTGCTGATAACTTGACTTTGAACGTAGACTCCAGATTTGTATGACAACAAACTTCTGGTTTTAAGCCACTCAGTTTGTGGTCGTTAGTTATGGCAGCTATATGAAAATGAAACACAATCTCATGCAAATTCACTTATTTACCTACCTCTCTGTTTATCTATCATCATCATCAAAATATCACACCAAGCAGAGATGACGCGTTAGTAAATACTATGCCGCAGAACTCCCATTCGCTATGCAGTCCCTGCCAAATGCAAACCAGTCAAATTCACACTTTTTTTTTTTTTTTAAATTGGCTGTTCCATTTTCTCCCTACACATTTATGCAGTTTTAGTATTAAGGTGTCCTTTTGGTACAGATGCCTGAAGGATGGTTTCACATCAAAATAGAAAAGAAACTCATAATTAATAATGTACATTTGTTGACTAATTGCATTTTAATGGGAAAGCATTCACACTAAATTGTTACAAATGAGCATTTCCATGATCTTTTCCTTGCTGCTGTATTTTGGAATGGAAGGGTTTTTTCCTCCACGATAAAGGATTTTTAGGCATCCCCCTATTCAATAGACACTTGAAAAAGGTCTAACTTAAAAATCAGTAAAAAGCCTAAAGACAGTTAATCAATCAAAAAGTTATTTATGGGGACCCTCCATACACTGATGCTAAACTTTAGGCTCCAGGGGCAATGGGTCCGGTCCGGTGTCCTTGAAAGGACCCCAAGTCAGCTGGGAAGCATGTGGTCTTCAGGAGGCCAGGGCTGGCAGGCTTCTAAGTGTGCAGTGACTCAGCAAAGCCTGGAATTACAGCCCAGAAACAGGAATCTGGCCCAAAACAGAGAGTGAGGCCACGCTGCCGCCTGGTGGAGTTCTGACAGCCACTTTTCTTGTGTTTCCATACACGCATTGCTGTTTGTGTCCTCTGTTCCTGCCATTTCTCCTCCAGCTCAGCATTCACCACCCCTGAAACAAGGTCGGGAGGCACACTGGGCTGAAGAAATCACGGCACCATCACCATCTCTTCCAGCACCTACCAGGCTAAAGGCAGAGAGAAGAAGTCTGGTTTCCTGAGTCCAGCACTTGGGAAGAGGGGGCCCAGCTGAGCTGCCTGCTCTGAGCCTCTGAGCCAGAAACTGCATTCCCAGCTTCGAACTGCAGCTGGTCCAGAGCTAAATCCACAGCTCAGAACTCAAATGAGGAAGAAAGAAGGTGCAATTTAATCGGTATCTACATAAAAGCCAATCCTCATTATTTGCAGATTCCATATTTGCAAAATCACCCACTGGCTAAAATGTGTTTGTTAAGACCAAAATCAATACTGATAGGGCCTTTGTGATCTTTCGGACCACGTGCTCAGAGCAGCAACAATTTTGAGTCACCCAACGGGCACATTCTCAACCAAGGCTGAACAAGGCAACGTTCTGCTCTGCCTTCTTGGTTCAGCTCTCATAGTGCAGGCAAGTGTCTTTATTGTGCTCTATTTAGTGCCATGTTTTTTACATTTTTGTGCTTTTTCTTGGTAATTTTGCTACTTAAAATGGTCCTCAAGTAGAGTGCAGTGTTGTCTGGTGTTCCTAAGTGCAAGAAGCCTGGGGTGTGCCTTATGAAGAAAATACACGTGTTAGATAAACTTCCTTTCAGGCAGGAGTTACAGCGTACTTGGCCATGAGTTCAATGTTAACGAATCAACAATAGATATTAAATACGGTGTCTTTAAACAGAAACAACCATAAAATAAGGCATGTATTGGTCAGATGAAACAGCTATGTGACCAGAGGCCTTCAGGAATCTTAACCTGAATTTCCCCTAAGAGTAATTAATATTCACTAATTCAGTGCTCACAGCAATTTTACAGAACACAACTACCACAAATAATGAGAACACTCTACCCCCTCATATAAATAACACTTACATACAATTACATATATATGTAAAATTGACTATATATACATATATAAATATATTTATATAAATATAAAATAACATATTATGTTTTACATATATACATATCTATATATATATATATATAAAACACATGACATCATACTATTTTTCACTACGTTAGCTCTGTGTAGATGGTCAACAAAACCAATATGGCTTCACTTCTCATGAAACGTAAAGTCTAGTAAAAGGAGTAAAATAGGGGAGCCTGGGTGGCTCAGTGGGTTAAGCCTCTGCTTTTGGCTCAGGTCATGATCTAAGGGTCCTGGGATCAAGCCCCACATCAAGCTCTCTGCTCAGCAGGGAGCCAGCTTCCCCTTCTCTCTTTGCCTGCCTCTCTGCCTACTTGTGATCTCTCTCTCTCTGTCAAATAAATAAATAAAATCTTTAAAAAAAAAAAAAACCAAAAGGAATAAAATATTAATTAGCAAACTCCTTCGGGTTGCTAAAGTTAAAAGCCACATTCTCCAATCAGCTTCATCAGTAGTAAAACTTGATGTGTTTATCTTCAATGATTTCTCTCTCTCTCAACTGACTATGAAGTAGACAAAGAAGAAAAGTAGTGCATTAAAACGTGAGCTCAGGGATGCCAGGGTGGCTCAGGTGTTAAGAGTCTGCCTTCAGCTCAGGTCATCCCAGGGTCCCCGGATCAAGCCCTGCATCAGGCTCCCTGCTCAATGGGTGGGAAGTCTGCTTCTCCCTTTCCACTCTCCCTGCTTGTGTCCCCTCTTTCATTGTGTCTCTCTCTGTCAAATAAATAAATTAAATCTTAAAAAAAAAAAAAAAGTGAGCTCAATCGGGTAGGATCTTTGCTTTGTTCTAAACCCCTAGCTCCAAACACAACTCTAATAAATGAATCATTCGTCCAATGAATATACCAACAGCTGGCACCAATAAGAAAAGGGACCATAAGCAAACTGCAAAATATAATTGCAAAATATATTCACTTATCTGAGAGTAATTCTTCTAATTCCTTTTTCTTTGCTAAGAACTTCTGAACGTGTGCTGGCAGCAGGACAGATAGCCCATGATAAGCAGGCAGGCTCTCTAGGGCACGGTGGAAATTGGTAAATGAGCTATCCAAAAACACGCTTGGCTAGTTTAGTGTTCTAAAGTATTCTTCTTTGTGACTACCTAATACCTTTATGTTCTCCCATTAGCCAACTTAATGAGTTCAGTTGCTCAGTAACTTTGGCCTGTACAACCAATAATGAAAATACCTAAATCATCTTATCTATGATCAATAATAGCAAATCAATTAATGAAAAAAATCATCCATAGGTTGTTTGTGTTGTCTCTGTGCTCATTGACTGCAAAGCTGATGCCACTGTAGCTATTAATCTTCATAGTGGACTAAATGGAGAACCCCCCAACCCAACTATGGAAATGATAAAAAAATTTAAATGGAAACCTTCTTCTTTCAATTGACTGTGAATACATTTTAATGCATGCATCCCAAGACATTGGCAACACCAACTGAATGAGAAGAGGCAGCTGGCCGGGTGCCATTTTGCCACTAACGAAAAAAGCTAAGGACTGCTCTGCAAATCTCCTAAATAAAAAAGCAATCTAGTTTCTGGCAAGGAGATCAGCAGTGGCCATTTCATATAAATGAATCTGTCATGATTTCATTTGCGCACAAGCTCGATCATCCAAAATAGCAGAAACAGGAGGCTGTGGTGTGGCTTTTCTTTATCTGTTTTTGATAGACTGCTTCTCCCTTTCCTGCCCCAAATGATGACTGCCATCGATGAAAAACTGCACTGTGAAATTGCAAGAAAATTATTCTCAATTTTAATAGTCAACTAACTTACCAAAGAGAAATTGTACCTTTTATTTTGTTAGTGCTTTACAGATTCCTAACACAAGACCAAGTACAAATGCGATCCTCCCTTTATATATCTTCATCAAAATAAGATAAGTGGAGGATGACAGGCTATAAAGCACATTCTTTGCTTATTGGTATGCCCACTTGTTCCAGATCATTTGCAGGGCTGCCAGGAAGCGAAGGAAGTGGCATAAATGAAACATGTCTTTTTCAGTAAGATTTCCTTGCAAGATCCACAGAGAACACCAGCCATTATTTTCTAAAGCCAATCAAAGGTCTTCCGTGCCAACACGCAAGCTGGTCTTATCTCCCCAACTCTGGTCACGTGGTGCCGAAGCTGCTTCATTAGGCAGAACCAGCAAAGACAGAGTGAGGAAATGGTGTGCCCTTCATTCCAAATAAAAGCCGAGCACTTTATTTTTTCTTTCCTCCAAAAGGCAGTGAAAATTGTTATAGCTTAGCAGGAGGATAATGGAAGTGCATCACTGGGCTCGAAGAGGCTTAAGAGTTGTATTATACTGTGTCCTCTTCATCAGCACGACTTGGGGGCTCCTCACGGATGCCTGAGATTTCCCCAGTGAAGGAATAAGATGACTCCACCTCCCTCCCGCTTCTCAGCGGCTCGCATCCCATCTGTACCGAACATCATGTTCCCAGACAAGTTCCCTCAGGAACAGTAATTTTCTGATTAATGTTACACAGTGAGAAGATTCAAATGGTTGAGCAGGTCATTCCATTCCCTAAAGAACCATAATTGTAAGGCAGCAATATCCTAGACTGAATTTTTTCAGTTACATGTAAAACATGCTATTTTTAAACCAACCTTTTGGAGGAGTTAATTATTATAACTAAGAAGGCTAAATTTAGGAAATAAAATATGTTGAAACCTCAAGACATGTTTTGGGTTTTGGTGGTGGTATTGCTGTTGTTGTTGTTGTTTTAAAGGGATAGTGACTTTAGTTCTTGCTCAAATATCATACTGTCCTAAGAAAGCCTCCATCATTTCTTATAAAATACACCATTTTTTAAACACCTACGTGTCACTTATGTGCAAAATGAAAACAAGCCCATATTTATTCAGCAAGAAGTAGCACTATGTTGAGCAAGAGAACTGGAATATAAATTTAGGAATCTGAGTTGAAGTTGAAATCACAAAATTAGCTAAAATTTGGCTTTGAGTTAATATACCACTTTGGACTCCATATATTTTGCATATACATATGAAAAGGTTAGGCTAAATGATACTAAGATCTCTGCAAAGTCTCAAATTCCATTATTCTAATCAGCTAAGGAACAATATGAATAAAAATCATTACTCGATTGTTTTAACTTAATACTTAGTAAAACAAAATGAAATAAATTGTCTTTCTGCAGGACTGATCTATATGCAAGTATTTTATTTTTAAATTTATCTCCTAAAGTGCATTATTAGGATATCTCCTTTCTTAAAGATATGAGTAAACAAGGCCATTAGTTAAGAATTTAAATCTGTAACAAAATCAGCAAAACTCACCATATGGGTTTGAAGAGGCACTGAATTTCTCAATTTTGACTTTGCCATCCTCTGAAAGAAATTTGGCTATTGTCCAGTTTAATTTATGTAACACTTTGTTGCTTGTGTTTAACATAATTGCAGACATGATACACATTCATAATTGAAACCTAAGCTCCAACCATCTATTCTATATCTCATCAAAAAGCTAGAGGAAGAAAGGAATTCTGCCATGGATCCTGGTAAGATAAATGGAAAGTAACAGGAGTAATTAAAATTATTCACAGGACAACTATATTAGGCATCATTAGCTGGTAAAAATCAAGTCTGATGATATTTGCAAATCTTAGGGGATAGATATAGACCCAAAACACAAATCATAACAGTTTCATGTGCTATATATATAAGCCTACTATAGTCACCAAATATTATATTATTTGCACACCTGTAACCTTTATAAGCCAATTCAAGAAGGATTTAAGAAGCAAAAGAAAATTTAATGTGCAGCAGATACTTGGATGACGCAGAAATAAAATAGTAAATTTTTCTTCCAAAAATTAAGTTTTGCCACAATATCCTCTGTAAGTTCTCCTGTTAATATTCTATAAGAATTAATGGATAGCTTGAAAATTCTTAAGAGTTATTACATAAAATAATGCATTGGCTTCCAATCTCTTTCTCCCCAGTTTCTTCTCTGGCCACATTTACTAAGATTATCCTTCATGCCACAGTGGTACTGGTGTATTTTCTACTCTTCTTAAGATAACATTGTGTGCTTTAACCAATTAAACTCTACACTGTGACCCTGTCTCACCTGTTTTCCAGATTACTTTATTTTCAGATGTGTTTAAGTTACTGTTACTCATAAATTTAAGAAACACTTGGACTAACCAAAGAATAATATTCATGAAGAGGTAAAACACTATTGAGTCTAAGGCTGAAATCCCAAATTCTAATTAAAAATATTGGGGCACCTGGGTGGCTCAGTGGGTTAAGCCTCTGTCTTTGGCTTAGGTCATGATCTCAGAGTCCTGGGATTGAGCCCCATATCAGCATGAGCCTCTGCTCAGCAGGGAGCCTGCTTCTCCCTCTCTCTCTGCCTGCCTACTCATGATCTCTCCCTCTCTCTGTCAAATAAATAAATAAAATTTTTGGAAAAAAAAAATATTGCCAGCTGAAAATGACAGTAAAACACAGAAAGAACCCCTCCCAAAAGACCTTTTCAATAAGAGAGGGCTCAGGTAACACACCCATGTGTCCATGCCCCTTCAGTGTGCTGATGGTCATGCCTTTTGTGCCTTAAACAAAGGCAGTCCATTTCCACCTTCAGGAGCAAATAGGAAGTAACAGACGGCCAGACCGATTTGGAAAAAGGTAGGAAGAGGGGTTAGTGCCCAAGGGGTCTCTCTATGCTCCTTCTTTTCTACTTTTGTTCAATTGTTCATTCCATAAATACCAATCCAACACTGCCCAAGGCTTATGTTTACATTTCTAGGTATGCAAATATATTACATATGCAAAAACATATTTCAAAATGGAAATTTGAAGGTTTTAATGGGATTTATTCCCTGTAAAAACTAACCATTTCAAATTGAGTTGCAGACGTTTCTCTTGAAATCCTATAAATTATTAAAAGAAAGAGATCCAATCAAACCATCCAATATCTTTCTCACTCATCTTCTCTGTGGCTTTTGACACTCTCTTATTGCAGAAATTTTCGTTTTTATGATTCTAGAATAGCTTCTCTTGATTCTCCTCTTAGCTGTCTGGACATTGCATCTGACCATCTTTCTGGGTTTTTGTTCTTTCTTTCTTTCTTTTTTTTTTAATATTTTAGTTATTTATTTGAGAGAGAAAGAATGAGAGAGAGAAAGGGAGGAAAGAGCACAGGGAGAGGGAGAAGCAGACTTCAAGCTGAGCATGGACCTGATGCGCGAGTTGATCCCACGACCCTGAAATGATGATCTGAGTCAAAATCAAGAGTCAGACGCTTAACTGACTGAGCTACTGAGCGCCCCTGTACTTGACCATCTTTCTGAGCATCTTCTCAATCCATCTCATTCTCTAAATGTCAACTTTGCCCACCATTATCTCAGCCACCCTCTTTTCTTCACAAAAACTCTTCCAAGATGTATTCTCATTCCTGCCCTTGAGAATCTTTATCTCCAACCTAGATCTTCTTCTGGGGCCCCAAACACATCTTTAGTGCACTCCTAGCCCTCCCTTCTTAGACATGCCTCATACATGCATTGTGCACGCCACCACCCTTCTCTGCATCCCAACTGGTTTCTCCTGTCTGTATAAAGAGCTCTTTCATTTCTCTGTGCCCTCACCCTGAAACTTCAAGTCACTGTATTTCTTCCTTCCACACACCCCTCCCTTCTTTCTCACCTAGTGCCATTATTTCTATCACATTTGACATTTACATTCGCATATCACCTAATACAATTGTGTATTCTCTGATAGCAAGGTTGAAGAACTTTAATCTGGAAATGCAATATTCCCATTCCTAGCTAGGAGCACCAAGCTTCACAGTAAATTTCAAATTGTGTAGCGAAGCGTCGCTCACTACTTTTAAAAAAGAATTAGTGCTTTATTTTCCTACCATTTCTTAATTACAGTGAATTTAGAAAATATGATCTTCATAATGTAACCAAAGTCAGACCACCATGATTACCATTTAAGTGCATTGCTTCCAATCTTTCTATTTATCTATATTCTTATTTTAACAAAGTGATATTATCTTTTATGTATGTGTTATTTATTTAATATAAGGCACTTCTCATATAATTACATATTATAACTAAGTGGTTAAATAATATTCTACTGGATATAATTGGGATAATTTTGCTAATAATAATTATCATTAACAAACAATAATTTAGCAGTTCTCTATCATTGATTTGTTTTCAGTTTTTCACAGCTGGAGGTTACAGTTTCAACAAATATCCAAATGGTATATTAGAGGGTTGTGGGTTTTTTTTTTCCCCCAGAACTTCTCCCTAGGACAAGGGTTTTGTTTGTTTGTTAAATCATTATCAACTTGATAGCTAATATGAGGCATCTCCTTATGGTTTTAAATTTTACTTCTCCAATATCAGTTTGGCTGTACATGTTTCTACATGCTTATTTATTTGTACTTCTTTGGAAAATTGCTTCTTCATTTCTTCTGCCCATTTTTGAATGGGAACATTGTATTTTTCTTATTTGTAAGACACTTTGATATTATATTGTATTATTTTATATTATTATATCATGGGTCTTAACCTCTTGATACATATTTTAAAAGTGTTCCTTAGAACTTGCCATTTGCTTTTCAACTTTGCACATGATATTCTTTTATTCTTTTGATTTATGGAAGCTGTAAATATTTATGTAGTCAAATCCATCATCATTTTCATGGTTGCTCCTTTCTCTTTTCAGAATATCCTTCTACCTATGAATATGAAGAAAACATTAACCTTATGGTACTTATAAAATTTCTTTATTCTTTTTCTTTTTTTTTTTTTTACATTTAACTCTGTACTCCATCTGGCATTCACACTGGAGTACTATTTCAGGTAGGAATAGAACTCCTTTTCCACTAAAATTTAGACCTTATTCCTACTTATTGAATAAACCTCTATTTTTGCACTTGTTTTTAAGACCATATGATCACAGCCTATTTTTGTGTGTGTGTAATAGATCCTTTCAGGAGCTTTCTGCTTCTAGCTCGTTTTCCGGTCTTACTGATTGTGGGTCCTTAAATAAGTCAGTTCACTTTTTGATGTCTGATTCCATTACCTACAAAACAGAGTTGGATCTCCTTGCAGAACATTATAAAGATCAGGGATGATTCATACCAAATGCTTATCACAGCACATGTAAGGTTAGAAGCACTCAATAAAAAGATGTTCCTATTTATTATTTTATTTATTCATTTTTTTTATTGATTTGTATCTCATCTTGGGCAGTGCCACAATGACAAAGACATTTTGAAATTTACCATATGCTCTGGCACATCAGCCATGGAAAAACTCTGATATGTTTACTTACTACATTAACCTAAGTATCAACATTCCCAACCCCACCCAACAGTCATAAATCTAACAAATATTTCAGTACCCACAATGTATAAGACACTGTATTAGACCCTGTAGGGGATACAAAGATAAATGAGGAAGAGGAGTGCTATTGAGCATTTTTCTAACACCTGCCTCTTCAGTCTATGCACAACTGAATGCAATATTTATTTATTAAACCAAATATTATGCTATTTATACCATATATCCTGCTATGACTGGATACAGCATTAGGAGCTGAATATAAGCACGGAATATTTTTGTCCAGGATTCCCCACACAGACCTGATACTGTAGATATCAGATATGAACCAATATTGGGGAATTCACTGAGATAACTTCCTTTCCACATTCAACTCAAAAGCCTCCTTCATGGAGTTTTCCCTGATTTCCCCATTAGAGGCCATTATTGTTTACTCAGAACCCTTTTGCTATTTCTCTTCATTCTTTTATAGCATCTCATGTGACACATTCTTTTAGCCTCCCAGAGCGTACAAAATTTGATTAGGGCATTTTTGTCTGGATATTGTGTTCATCTGCATGCCTGTCTCTCACTTTAGACTCCCTTTAGTCTTCCTCCTCCTCAAGGGCGGGGCCATACCTTTTTCACCTTTGCATCCATGGGAAACCATTACCATTCAATAGTGAGCACCTACCTACAAATGATGCTCAGTTTCTTTCCCCATTGAGAATATGTCAGTTGAATGGCCTTACCATATTGTAAGTCATATTACAGCTACGTGTGTGTTTGTGCAAGGTGTTCTAGGTGGGGGAATATTTTTCATCCATTTTTGTATACCCAACTGTCGGCCATGTTGGTCCTCATGTGGTGAAGCATCAATATCACAATTTGTACTTATGGTATCTCCTTTGAAATATGAATATTGGGGGGAGAATAGGGCATACTTACCATTATCGTATAAAGAACTGCTAAAAATCCCAGATATTCTCAATATAGAAGTATTGAGTTGTAACAATCTTCCCTAAATTCAGAACTTGAAATTTTAATTTGCACCTAAGATTTTTATTATCTCTATGACTTACTAGAGACTTATTTTCTTTTATCACTTCACTTGTTACTTAAATTCAGTATTACTCTTGAAATTTTCAAATGTTCAGGTCTTATCCCCCATCTATAATTGTAGCTTAAATTCCTTATGGACAAGGATAACTTCTTCTTCTGCTTATATGTCTCAGTACCTAGCACAGTCTCTTGATCTTGCTAGGTCATCAAAAATCTTATTTACTGATTGAAGTAATTAGCACTTTATTCAAGGGTATGTGTAACAGATTACCAAAGTGAATATAATCTACCCAGCCAGGTGTTTCAGAATCAATTTTGTTTTCAGAACCCCAAAGCACTGATTTATTTATTTAATAAGTAATTTTGAGCATGGGAAAGAAACTGTTCCAGGTATGGGATAAAAAAGATGAACATTTATTGAGCCTCTAATATGTACTCAATATGGGGACTTTACAGGCTCTTGCTCATTTTATCATTACAATTCTATAAGGTGAATATTATCATGGCTCCCATTTCATCAGTACAAACAAAACAACAAACATAAATCTGTTTAAATTTAAACAAGCTGTGAAAAAAGGAGCAAAGATATGATCCCAATCTACCCAAAAGCCAAGTTTAACATCTTAACCAATATGCATACTGCCTGTAGAAGTCAGTACACCTGTAGGATTTAACACCTAAGAGTTAAATGGTGTGTCAGATGAAATTGACAGAAACTTTATAAGTAGCTCTCTCCTTTTCAGCTTAAAATTTCATGAAGAATATTTTAAGTCTCAATACTAATAAACTATTTCATTAAGTTTTGATATTAACAAATATAATCCTTTTCAAAGACATTCTCTGGATTCAAAGTCAAATACGTTAAGAAAAATGCAATTCTCTGTAAATGACTACACTGTAGAATGTTAATACAAATATGTAGTGGAGAATAGTTATCAGATGCAACTACCATTGAAAACAAGACTACTGTATTTCATACGTACACTTGTGTGTGTATCTTGTCTGCAGAAAATGTTTAATGAATGTTGACCTAATGAGTCAACAGAGGAAGACATTTCTCCACAACATTCCCCCAAAAGAGGATAGCCTCTGCCAAATCAAAAACCTATTTAGAGTAACTTCTGCCAGCTGAAAATTCTAAATCCCTGATATGTACCTTTATCTAACTCAAAGATATGCATTCTCTTCACCCCTGAGGGCATGAAGACACGCTATACTTAAATAAGTTGTTGATGTTGCTCTTTTACAGTTTACAATTCCCGTTGCCTGAAAAGAACACTAGCTGCATTTTTAAATATCAAGCCATTCCAAAGAAAATTGAGAATGAATACAAAGCCAGTTGCTACCTTTCCATTAGCTTTGTCTGGGTTGAACTCCTCCCTGGTCATGAAATGCAAATGACAGACAAAACATTTTGCTAATTCCAAAGTTCCCATGCTATATGGATACACATGGCACTCTATGTTCCAGTTTATTACTATCGGAGAGTACAGATATTTTCAGACATGAAAGTCAAGTAAGTACCATGATTTCATGAAGCTAAGCCAAATATAGAGGAATAGTTATGGTGGTTTTCCCTAGGGTTGAAGAAGGAAGAAATCAGTATCACTGAGCCTAAGAATTATGGTACAAGGTCCTATACTCTTCGAAGTGCTAGTTGAATGTTTGTGTGGGTTTTTTTTTAATATTAAGAAGCTGTCATAATTATCTTGTGGGTAATACCAGATTAATGTCTAAGTAAAAATATAAAACTGATTAGAAAAGACTGTAATTAAAATGAACTAATCTAAAATAAACACAACATCTAATGCCATTAGTAGTCCACCTCCTAAAAAGTGGGGCACCTAGTGCAAAAAGGATTACAAATTTCCAAGGAAATGAAATTATCCACATAGCTGAAAAGTGGGTTTTTTAAAAAAAAATCTCAGTCTATTAAGCACATGAGAATTTTCTTTTCTATTGTTCTAAACTTCCCAACTTTCAAAAGTTCCCTTCCTTGCTGGAAAAGGAAAGTGGTCTAAATCTCAGCAGTGAGAGTTTCTGAATTTGAATATCTTTAAAAAGTAATTAAACACCCCACCAAAGGCACTTGTAAGAAAATTGTAAAAATCCTCTGAAGTCCCATTGTTCTTCCAAACGTGTCCCTTTCAGTGTTCTAGGCCTTTAAACACCAATCGAAAAGATCATTCCAAAGATTCTTGATTTGCTATGTCATAGGTAATCTTTTTCTGCATTAGAAAGGTAATTTATACCAGCAAAGGAAATAAAAATGTGGCAACGCTGTTATATGTACATACTGTTCCAGAAAAGAGTTTTGCAATGAGGACTGGGTGTTATACACAAACAATGAATCATGGAACACATCAAAAACTAATGAAGTACTGTATGATGACTAATATAACATAAAAAATTTTTAATTAAAAAATTTTAAAAAATTTATTAGATTTAATTTTTTTAATTTAATAAAAAGAAGAGGGGTTTGTCATATTTCCATCCAGAAAGGTCATTATTAAGAAATACCCAAGTCTGGTAGAAATCTCCTAAATCTGATTTTATTCCTTAATTGACCTGCCTTGTTTATCTGGCACTTTACTGGAAGCAAAGCATAATGTTAGATCCAGAAGGTACAAAAATAAAGAGATATGGATCTTTCCTTCTAGGAGTTCCCATCAACGATGACCAAACATGGTAACATCATATTTCCACATATATCAATATCTTCATATTATTCACCAACCTTCCCAAAATAAAACATCCACATTTATTAACATAACAAATGCTAACCAATTAGAAATTTGCACAGCTGTCTTTATGAACTAAATTTTCAAATGTCTGTACAAATGGTGGTGTATATGGTTGCAAAATACAGAAAGACACAAACTTGGAGAAAAAAAATACAAAAAAATAAAATTTGGGATACTCAGATGTTTTCTGCCTTTGGTTCTCTCTGGATATACTATATTTTATTACCTGACCTCACCGGCCAGCACTTCACCGTCCTTCCCTAATTCACGGTGGTGTTGGAGTAAGGGGTTGGCTACTCCATTGTTGCTAAGGTATTGACCTTTTTTGAGCTTCTTGGCTCTTCAGCCTGATTTGGCACTGAAAAACTCCTCAACTTTTCCTTCCAAACTTTGCTTCCTATATACTCCACAAAATGTCTCTCATGCCACAATTCTTACTTATTCTGAAATTTTTCCCCAATCCTTCATCACACTGACAGATGAAGAGTCTGCAACAAAAGGTTCAAAAATATACCAGCCCACTCTTTAAAATGTTAAGTAATTTTTCTCCTTGTCGTCAAGTAAAAAGGAATATTGAGCCGGGTCCTTCCAGGACAAGTGCTGCCTCCTGAGAGCACATTAGACTCTTTTGGAAACTACCTTAAAATTTTTGGGTCACACAGTATAACACTAAATTGTATCCTGGGGGCATCTAAGGCATAGAGCAGCCTCCAAAGGAATTCATCTTATTGCTCGGGAATAGCTGCTTTTTATTTCCTCCCAAAATAACGTTATTTAAAATGAAATAAATTGAACCCCAACTCCCACTCCATGACATCCCTCTTTCTTATTACCACCATTCCCAAACCCCTATTTCCTGAACTGCCTGAATGTTTTTTAACAAAACTAAAAAACAAAAGCAAAAAAGAACTAATTAGAGGATGACTTCCTCAGTCCCAGAAACACAGCTGAGTGTTAAAAGGTATGCTCCTTTAGAAATGTTTTATAATTGTAACCCCTCTCCTATGAACAACAGATGCCAAAAGAAATCACCATTCTACAGAAACAGTTCATTTTAAAATATATCAATTAGAAGACGTTACTGAAGACAAACAAAAATATCGAGATATTTCTCATTTATATTCAAAGCTAAGGATTAGGAGAACAACCCAATTACTCATCCAATCTGCCCATTTAAGCACCTGTCAACTAAGGGGATTAATATGCCTTATGTTTATGGAATTAAGGGCAGCTCTGTCACAGTCTTTGCCTGAGAACCATTAACAAACACATTTTCTAAGTACGTATTAACATTTCTTAGCTGTCACTACTGTAATGACCCTGATATAAGCTAATGAAAGCGTTCAAATTTCACAGTTACATTATTGTTCATTGAAGGCAATGTCCCCCGCCCCAAAAGACAGTTGCTCCTCTCACCTAAAAATATTTTGTTGCATATACCCAATTCAGAGAAACAAATTATTCTCATATTCTCAACGGGATTTTGTTTCCTTGAAGAGACCAATTAGAACAAGTGTAGGAAGGAAATGATTAAGTCACAAAAGTGTAAAAATGTAGAGAACTACATAATGTAGGATCTGAGTTAGTAGAAATACCATATGTAGCATCTGCAAATGATTATCACTCTCAGATGGTAGCAACACCTGCTTTGGCTCTGGTTTTGGTGTGAAACTCTAAAACAAAGGTATTGATACTTAAGTGGGTCTATTTGAGGACAAGTAAACCACTCTAGCAGTGATTTCCTTCCTTTGACAAATGGAACAAACACATAGTAAATGTCTTATATGTACACAAAGAATTTGTTAATAAGTATTGAAATCACATAAACATAATCAATAATAAAAACAAAGAAACCAATAAGAAATTGGCAAAACACTTGAATACACACTTCACAAAGGAAGACACATGAATGGCCAATAAGCTGAAAAGAAGCTTCTAATCATTAGTCAACAGGGAAGTGGAAATGAAAACTATAATGAGATCCTTTTACACCCCCTAGAATGGCTGAAATGATAGACTGAGATCAGCATGAATGTGGAACAACTGGGAATCTCATACACCATTGGTAAGAATACAGAAATGGCAAAAACACTTGGGAAACAGTTGGACAACTTCTTAAAAAGTTAATAATGTGCCACGCTGCCTGGGTGGCTCGGTTGGCTACGTGTCTGACTTTAGATTTTGGCTCAGGTTATGATCTCAGGGTCATGAGATCGAGCCCCCATGCTAAGCGTGGAGCCTGCTTAAGATTCTCTCTCTCGGCCCTTCTTCCCTGCCTCTCTAAAACAAAACAAAACAAAACAAAAAACAAATAAACAAAAAACCAAACACATACCTACCTACTGATTCAGTGATTCTACTCCTAGATGTTACCCAAGAGAAAGGAAAACAAATATCTACAAATAAGATGTATACAAAATTACACATTGCAGTTTCATTCCTAAGACGCCCGGAACAGGAAGTAACCCAGACATTCGTCAATAGGAGACTGAATAAACAAATTGTATATTCATGTAATGGGATACCCCTCAGCAAAGAAAAGGACTGAACCAATGACACCTGCAACAACATCAGTGAATATCAGAAATATGTTGCAGAAAAGGTGCTAGACACAAAAGAGCACATATTCTACGATTTCACCCATTCGGAGTTCTAGAACTGGCAAAACTAATCATTGGTGGCAGAAATCAGCCTCTTTTGTTTCCCTCTGGGAGACAGGGGATTGACTGAAAAGGGGCACAAGTAACTTTCAGGGGTGATATAAATGTTCTGTATCTTAGGTGGAGTATGAATTACATAAGTGCACATGGATGTCAAAAGTAAAAATAAAAACTGCGCAATTAAAATTGTGTGTTTTTCTTGTATGGAAATTATGCCTCAGTTAACAAATACAGAACAAAGAATGGTCAGTCACATGAACACTGACCATTTCAGACCACCCAGGAACTAAAATGTACATGGTATGCATGTATTCCAGGCTGTTCTAAGCATTTTATGTATAATATTTCACTTAATCCACATAATAATCTAATAAGATAAATGCTATTATCATCCTCATTACATAGATAAAAATCTAAGAAGCTAAATAACTTGATCCAGGGTCTCATAGTTTGTGCATCCATCTGTTCCTTATATAGACAGTAAGTTAAACATATGTTATATCAACTTTAAAGAGTCCCAAGTAATTCAGAGAGTTAATTACACAAGGTTACACAGTAAATAAAAAGACTATTAAAGAGCATTTCTGACTCATGAATGTGTATGCACATGACAACTGTAACATTCAACAAATAAAGCTCTATGAAAGTAATAACAGACAGCTTTTACCAAGATTCAGTGAGTGCATTCGGGCAGGACAGGTGTGTACAGCTCTGGGCGAGCTATCAGTTTACTAAGGGACATCCAGCAAGGGAACCAGGGATCTCAGACCAGCTACTGTTGGCATGTTGAACTGTGACTTGGATTATAAAAAGACAAAGGATGCTGGGTGCAGTTGGTTAAGCATCAGACTCTTAGTTTCAGCTCATGTCATGATCTCTGGGTCTTGGGATCAACCCCCGAGTTGGGCTCTGCACTGAGCATGGAATCTGCTTGAGTTTCTCTCTCTCTGTCCCTCTGCCCCTCCCCACTATTCCCTCTCTCTCTCTTAAACAAATACATCTTTTTTTTTTTAAATGGATGCTTATTAAGTCTGTATCAACACTAAACTTGGAGGGCTTAGAGGGTCAGACACAGCATCAAACGACCCCTACAAGCGGGAGTTAAAAATGGAATGATGTTCAATAGTAACAAAGATAGATCTTCTCAATTAGAGAAAGGAAGAAAAAAACCATAAGTCTCTTCTCAATTAGAGAAAAGGAAAGTCTTCTGTTATAAGATGCCCCATTAAAGGAGACTGC
Source organism: Mustela erminea (assembly GCF_009829155.1). Taxonomy (NCBI): domain Eukaryota; kingdom Metazoa; phylum Chordata; class Mammalia; order Carnivora; family Mustelidae; genus Mustela; species Mustela erminea. The sequence continues at coordinate 14,079,757 of NC_045628.1, forward strand.
AACCTCTTGTGTGTTCACCTGGTCTCCACACCACTTTAATTACTTCCATTCTTCCCAATCCCTGCTTAAAATAATTAAACATGCAATAATCAACACATTTTAAATTAGAGATACCTAGTTTCACATTCATATCATTTCATTCCAGAAAGGTATGTTTAAAAAAATTCATTTCTCTAGATTTTAGCACTCTATACTATCTATCTTCATTCTTCAAATTAACACTCTGAGTCTGGAAACCTAAGGATTTAAGTTTGTTGTTAGGAGAAGGAAAAGAATATTCTCTGAAATCGTGATGGAGTATAAGTTAAGAACATTATGGTGACACGACATGAGGAATGGGAAAAATCCTGTACAAATCACAACATATTTTCCTGCTTCCAATGAAAGAATTATCCTACATTCCAGTCCCCAAAACACAGAGCCCTACGCCATTGGAGGGAACTTCTCTCTGTCACAGTCCCAATGCCTTTTCTCTTGTCACTCCTCCCTGGTGGCCTCCTGTTCACCAGCACCCCTTTCTGAAATGCTCCTGTTAATAGGTCTCTAATTACGGGTGCTACCAACTCCCTGGTTCCCATCAGCGGTGATAAGTTCCTGTTATCACCCCCCTAATTATGTCCATCACCCACTTCCTTATCCACATTAACCAATTAATTAATTAATCAGCTAACAAACATCAAATTAATACTTATCAAGGCACATGACTAGATACTGCAGGGGACGAAAATTAGTAATATGACACTCTTTGCTCAACTCAAAGAATTTATAGTCTGTTCAGGGAACCACAAGTATGAGTGTGTGCATGTGTGTGATTTCAGTACTATTCCCAGTGTGTTGAGATGGAGGATTTGGACTTCCCTGTCTGAAGGAAGAGCAGAGTTCAAACTTGCAGTGAGTTGCATGCCCAAAACCCAGAGGTGGAAACGACCAGACCAGTCTCCCTTGAAAAGAAAGTTTGAGCCCTGGAGCAGGATGTCACAGAACTGAAGCAGTAAGTTAGGCAAGATCACTGAGGAAAGACCTTAAATGGGAAGGTGTAGAGCATTTACTTCTTCCATAGGCATCACAAGTCAATGACTTAAATAAATATTGCATTCTCTGCAGTAGACACACAAGTAAACTTATTAAACTTGGGTTGCCCCATCTTAAATCTGAAGCCAATCCACTGATAGGCCATGAGAAGAGGAAGAGCATGACTGATAGCACCAGCCAATGGACATGGATGATTCTGGATGACTCTTGGATACCTCTAGGCCTGTCTCCACTCGGGCAACTATCAGTGATCTTCTATAATGGGTAGGGCTCTTGTTAACATTAAAGTATTTTCTTTGTATGATGCAACTTTGGGTATTTCTTCCCTCCTGTATATAAACAACATAAGGAATGTTGTTTCAACATCCCTTGAAAACTTGTTGGAAATCGCATTTGGTGAGTTAAGAAAAATCTCAGTGAAAACTTCATAATTCACAGAGGCAAAAGAATGTAGTGTAAAGGTGATTCGACTTTCTCATTTATAAAATAAAAAGCTTAGATAAATTCTAAAATCACTTTTGACTCTAAAAGGGTTTTTTCAGCTCAGCAATCACACTCACATTTTAAATTTGTTGATAATTAAAAATTATTGACCCTTTAAAAACCTAAAAAACTAGCTTTTATTTTATTCTAATTACAATTTAAATTTAAGATATACCTTAATGTCTAATACTAATGTGGCAAAAATGGGTCAAAGTTTAGACAGGTACTCAGAAACAGATGCATCATCTATCAATTAGTCAACTACCACTGCAGAAAAAGTACCACAAATGTGGTAATAAATGTGGCTTAAAAGGAGACGTATTTATTATCTGATAATTTTGGAGGGTCAGGATCCTGGGCACAGCATATTGGTCTTCTGCTCAGGCTCTCACAAGACTGTAATTTTGGGATCAGCCAGGATGCATTCATTTCTAGGGCTTGAGGTCCTCTTCCAAGCTCATGTGGTATGGAAATATCCCATTCCTGAGTTTGCTATCCTACTTGTTGGGTGTCATCTGGGGGCCACCATCAGCTCCTAGAGGCTATCTTCATGCTAAGTGGCCTTTTTTCTCTGGTCTCTCACAACATGGCAGCCTGTCCATGCTGCTATAGGGCAAGCTGGGGAATCTAGCACTCTTGTCTTAAACTAAGTCTTACATAATATAACATATCCACAGGAGGGACATCCATCCCATCACTTTTGCCAAATCTTATTTGCTGGAAGTAACTTTCACCCACCATTCAAGGAGGTGGATTAGACAAAGGCATGACTCACTGAGGGTCACCTTAGGGTATGTTCAACAATGCAAAATGTGAAACAACTGTGTTACTACAACCACCTAAGTTCCTTCAGTCAATTAAAAGATATTTCTAGGGGCGCCTGGGTGGCTCAGTGGGTTAATGCCTCTGCCTTCAGCTCAGGTCATGATCTCGGGGTCCTGGGATCGAGCCCCGCATCGGGTTCTCTGCTCAGTGGGGAGCCTGCTTCCTCCTCTCTCTCTGCCTGCCTCTCTGCCTACTTGGATCTCAGTCTGTCAAATAAATAAATAAAATCTTTAAAAAAAAAAAAAAAGATATTTCTAATGGAAAGTTAAGAAGTAAAATGAGAGTGGAAAGTTACTGTTGGAAAATGTCTTATAATAGTCACCGTGACAAGATTATCAGTACAAAGCCTCTGTTCAGCACTTCCAAGCGGTGGGCATTACACACCTGTTATGACCTTTAACAACCATGATAAATCTGTAAAGTGGGGTTATTATCCTCATTCTTATAGTCAATAAAATGAGCAAAGATAGGTTAAGTGGCTTGCACAAATCCACATGGTTAGAAAGAAACAGAACCCACTCAGAACTCTGTAGAGCAGCAAAGGAAATGTCTAGGAGTTTTGCACATATAGTAACTAGATTATTCAGCAAATCATAATAACCTTGAGACTCAGTTTTCCCATCTGTAAAGTGGGGAAGATTACTATACCTCATCTAGAAATCTCCTAAGGTGTTGTGAAGATACAATACATACATTCATAGTAGACTATGACCAGCCCTTCACTCAAAACCTGGCACCTGAAAGTGCTTAATAAATAGTATCATTGCTGTTCAGTTATAAGCGCTATGTAAATGCTAAAGCATTATACATATGAAAGTATAGGTAAGGATGATAAGTTTAATGGGGTTTGTTAAACGTCTTATTTGTGGGGTAATTTTTTAACTGACAGGGAATTTTTAGGATTTTTTACCAATCAGTCCACTACTTTTCTATGCTTAAAAGGTTCTTGAGGAACAAAGAGGAAAAAAATATTCCATCTATATTTCTGTAGGAGAAGAAATAAAACTCTTATCCACCAATAAATTGAAATGTAAAATACATATTTTAACAATTCGTGTTGGTGGGTCAAAGACATAGACTGCTTATATCCTTGATATGAATGTTTGAGTTAGCCTTTGTTAAAATGGAAAGTTTTAATATAGCCACAAATGGATTACTGAAAAGAATGAGCAGATCAAAGAAAAAATAAGATATTCAGAAATACTTAATCATATAGTAAGAACATTACAGAACATTATATAAGGTAAGTCCTCCTTAATAAATCTATAATCTACATGCTTTAAAATTAGATACCTATTTGTTAATTGTCTAGTCTAAAAAGGCAGTCATTTCTGAGACTAGAGATGACTATATGTTTCTCATTGAATTCCTTGCATTATCTTTGCCATTACTTGTTTTTCATTTCTAATTGTTTCTAATCAAATCAATTTGCCACCATTTATAAGTGTTGACTTCTCATAGGGATACTCACTGATGGGATACCCATTACCCATACCCAACGGCCCCTATAGGACAGTACTGTGCTGGTAAATGTTTAACAAACTATCTCTGCAGGATAAATAGATTTGGCAATTTCTATGGCCAACTTTAAGCTACCAATAAGATGACAATGATCAAGAGGTCAGAAACAGTACCCTGATACACTATATAGCACCACATAATAGCACATAGCACATTACACACCACACAGTGAAAGATCAAAAGGAAGCCATCAAAAGAACATCAAAATTCAATTTAATGTAGTATAACCTATGTATCTATATGCCAAGGCTTGGAAATTTCCAAACTGGGCTTGGGAGGGCCTCTGGAGGAATTATAGAATTTTTCAAAGAAAGTATTAAAAAGAAAGTAATTAGCCAAACTATACATTCTACAAATGTTCTCTCAGGTAATCCCTGATTAACCACTGTAGGTAAGTATCATTTCCTCCATTTTACATACAACAGAGAGAGGCTTAGGCAAATGTCCCACAGCTAGTAAGAGGCAAGTCCTTCCATGCTTTCTTTCCTCCTTGCCTCTTCCCCACTTTTCTTCCTTCCATTTCCTTCCTTTCTTCCCTCCTTCCTCCCTCTCTCCATCCTTCTAACCCTTACTGGCCCTCCTTAACTATATGTTCATCTAGTGTTTCCTATGCTCAAGACAGTCCTTGGAACCAAGTATATGACACACTGGGAAGAAAGAACCACATGGGACCCAAAAGAGAGAAAATATATTTATACTGCAACAGCACACTTTCACTAGACCACTTACTAAAAATTGAGAAGAGAGTTTAGTTTGCTATTAATGATAAATTTGACTAACATAGTTTGTTTGTTTTTACAAAATTAGAACAATTACACTTGTTAGAAACTCCACAGGAATGCTGTAATGCTAATACAGACCTCTCTTTATTGTCCTCCAGAAATACTAAAAAATTTCTACAATAGTATTTTTATTAAAAAAACATAATTTATCTTTTAAGTCAGATGCTGGAAAAGAAAAAAAGAGACTTTGAAGGGGTGGAGGGGGGTAGGTCGGGGTACCAGGTGGTGGGTATTATAGAGGGCACTGATTGCATGGAGCACTGGGTGTGGTGCAAAAATAATGAATACTGTTACGCTGAAAATAAATTAAAAAAAAAAAAGGGAGAGACTCTCCAACATCCTCTGGAGCACACAAAACTCATCCAAATAATTTAAGTATATTAGCCAAAAGTTTTCCTTTTGAGAAGACCACAAAACAATAAATGAACAAATGAAAACTTAACAGGAAGATCTTCTTGGTACAAAAGTGGAGAAGCAAGTGGGTAGGAGAAGAATAATTGAAACAAGATGGGATTGGGAGGGAGACAAACCATAAGTGACTCTTAATCTCACAAAAAAAACTGAGGGTTGCTGGGGGGAAGGGGGTTGGGAGAAGGGGGGGGTTATGGACATTGGGGAGGGTATGTCCTTTGGTGAGTGCTGTGAAGTGTGTAAACCTGGCGATTCACAGACCTGTACCCCTGGGGATAAAAATATATGTTTATAATAAATAAAAAATTTTAAAAAAATAATAAATTGCCAAGAACAACAACAAAAAAAGTGGAGAGGCAGTAATATTTTAATATTTTAGCTACCTTAACCACTTGTTTTTTTCTACAGTTAATAAAATAAAATAATTAAATATATCTGTTAGTTTTCACATAGTATATAAAGCTGAATGATTCTGAGTGACATTACAATTTTCTCATCTTTGTGTACGTATTTTTCTTTAAAAGATCTAAGCTTCACTTTGTACCAAAATGATTTTAAATTTGCAGCATTCTTAAACTATTCTCTATCATAGTGCTAAACAATGTACCATAAGCTTGGGAAAATTCAAATAATAGGACCACACGCTGAGCTCTTTGTTACAAAGATTATTGGAAAAAAGCTATGTTCATGCCTTTCTTCATGTTCTGCACAATGAGGATTACACATTTCATACAAACCATTTTTCTATCATACATGAACTATGTCACCTCTAAAGTTAATTTATCAAACTTCAGGTGTAGCTTTACAACAATGATACCATGCTGACTTAAAACCCAAACTACAAAAGATATAAAAGCCCATATCCTATCTAGAGAGTCATAGGAAAGCAGGATAAGACAAAGATTGAAAGAGAATATATGTATCCATAGATACATCAGGTGAGGGAAGGAGAGGAGTTGGATAAGTCTTTGGAAGACATCAGCTCACTGTGCTGAGAGAGAGACCAAACTCAAGGAAATCTCTGATCTATAAATTCAACTGCTGTATTTTTTTTATAAATACATGAAAATGTTCTGCTGTAATATTTGATCTTGGAAATAAAATTAAAAACTCTTCAGTTAAAAAAAAATTGAAAGAGAGGCTTAATCCCTAACTACGGCCTAAAAAAGTGGCCTACCCCTTATCTCAAGAAGTTTTAGAGCACAAAATTCTACTGGACTCTTGATTACCAGCTGCGGTCATTCTATTCTGGAACAAATTGGGAAAACTGACTAAGCCTGTCTCCAACGGAAGCACTCTTCTCAGTAGGCAATAAAGACCATAAGAACAGCCTTGAAGAAATTTAAGCAGTAAAGGAGCCACAGCTACAACTAGACATCTGGTTTGCCTTGCTTCTTCAGCACATATATATCTGAAGAGGAAGCTAAGAGAACACTACAAGCTAAGAGAGCTTACAATCTGCCAAGGAAGGTAGAGAATATTTTTAAAAAGAATGCTCTAGTGTTTCCATATTTGCTTAATCTTTAAAATTGATACCTTACAAAAATTTTCATATGACATATGACTGTGATCATTCCTCAGCCACTGTTACTTTCATTATTGAACAATTTTCTGGCATCACAGGCTAGAAATGGTTACCAACATTTGAGATGCCAACCTACTGACCTCACCCACGAAGAAGAAATCTTGGCTTGTTTATAAGCTTTGGCTGGCTTGTTTTACTTGTTAAACATGTATGTTAAGAAAGATGAACTGTTTGGGATTAAGAGACGAGGTCAGAGACTGGTGGCCCAGTAAGAGGCTGTTGCAAAAGTCATCCCAGAAGTGATACAACCTGAATTAATGCAGTTACGGGGGGGAAGGTAAGGTGGAGAACCGCATTGACATATATATATATATATGGTAAAAACTAACCAAGTTTGGTGACAGATTAAGTGTGGTGGATGAGAGAAAGGGAAGAGCTTGTTGAAAACTGGAAGAATGATCTAAGCATACCACATGGTACTTTTAAGAATCTACAAAGACGACTGCCTGGGTGGCTTGGTGGGTTAGGCTATTGCCTTTGGCTCGGGTCATGATCTCAGGGTCCTGGGATAGAGTCCCGCATTGGGCTCTCTGCTCAGCGGGGAGCCTGCTTCCTCCTCTCTCTCTCTGCCTGCCTCTCTGCCTACTTGTGATCTCTCTCTGTCAAGTGAATGGATAAAATCTTTAAAAAAAAAAAAAAAAAGAATCTACAAAGACATTTTTAATATCTAAGAGCTCTTAGATGTGAATTATGAGCTTCTCATGGAAGACGATCATTCAGTTCATGCTTATTGGGTTGAATTAAGTATCCTATGCAATATTTCAAATGATACTAAAATTAAAGATAATTTTAAGTTAAAAGGCTTAGTTTGTATATTAAAGACATTCTTACATTTCACTGAAATTAAAATGGCGAAGAAAAATTACTCATTTCAGTCCTGAAGAGATTCTGTCATTGACACTACCAAAAAAAGTGTTGGAAGCAAGAAATTTCAAGCCCAGTTCAAAAGTGATAGTCTGTCTCCTTGCTGAGTTAGTCCTCAGTTAGCATTCAGTTATTTCAAATGTTCTGTTTTCTCCTAGAATGTGAAAAGAATAATGACCAGAGAGAGAGGAAAGCAGAGCAAAAGCATTGACTCTGTCACTGTTAACATCTTGGGTCCCTCCAGGGATCTGGTCCTGAGTCTTCTCATCTATAAAATAAAGATTTCAGCTAGATGATTTATAAGAATCCATCCATTTCTTATAGTCTCTCGTCCTTCATGTTAATTAAGAGCTTAAGTATATTATACACTCATATTTTCATATATAGTGTTTTCTGTAGAGGAAAGGTGAGTTTAGAGGACTGAAACGAACTAATTAGCTTACAGATAATTGCCTCAATTTTTTAAAATCCAAAGCCTGCATATCAATGGGTTTCATACAGAGAATATACATAATATATAGATAAATATATATTTGTATATATATATATACATATATATGTATATATATGTATATATGTATATATATATACCCACACAGACACACACACAACACACACACACATTAGGACAGGTTTTTAAAATAATTAACTATTATTTTTATCAATCTGGTATACACATTTATTTCTAACTTAATAAACTGAGTATTTAACAAATCAATGGGATTTCCACAAAGCTGTCCCAGCTGTTAGCTTAAGGATGTAGCCAGTTAGAAAAAGAGATCAGACTTGTGGTCACCAGAGGTGAAGGGGAGAAGGGCTGAGATTGGAAGAAGGTGGTCAAAAGTCAAAAACTCATAGACCTCCAGTTATATGATGAATAAGTGCTAAAGATGGAATGCACAATGTAATGACTGTAGTTACCACTGCTCTACGATATACAGGAAAGTTAACAAAGCAAATCCTAGAAGTTCCCATTATAAGAAAAAGAACATTTTTTTCCTTTTTTTCCCCATTTATTTTTATTATATCTTTATGAGATGCTGCCTGTTAAATAAACTTATTGTGGCCATTATTTCACAATATATGTATGTTAAACATTTATGCCATATACTTGAAACATACACAGGGATATATGTCAATTACAGCTCAAAAAAAACCAGGAGGAAAAGGGAGCAGGGGGTAGCCAAAGGTAAGAAGTTTCAGAACTTTTAGAAAGTATACAATGAGTGACATTTTTTCCTTTGCTATTGTCAGATTGTATAATCACATTTTCATGAGCTCTAAACCAATGGGCCCATTTGAGTTTAAAGTTCTATTTACATGACCTGCTTTGTTTGCAGAAGCCTCTGAAATCACTTTAGTTAATTATTCCTTATAACTACCATCTCATTTAGCAAATTAATATTGCCTTGGCATATTCATGAAGAATATATTTCTTAGGCATGAATGTGATGGCAACCCTTCAGAAACTATATCACAGCATCCTTGTGTATATTAGAATCTTCTAATTATAATCCATGGACTTACTGCTCTTAAAACCATGTCCAACTTGTACTCAAATAACTCAACATAGCTATTTTGATTCATTCGGGTTATCCACATAGAAGTCTTTCACATTTGCTTGTGAGTAAGCTCTGTAAATGCAAAGGTAACACAGACTAACTTTGATGTGACCAAAAGTGTATGATTAACTACCTTGAGGTTTATTCTCCAGCAAACGAACCACAGATGAATCCATGGCATTCAAGGCAGACCAGAGGGTACTTGACAGCTTAAACGCCATCAAAGTTGGCCAAATGATTGTTTTATATCAGAATGGTTAGTAAATCCACTGCTGGGGGCTCCATGGCTCTAAGACTCAGAGGCCAAGGCTACACCAGATGGCCAGCAATCAAATGACCTGGCACAGCTACCTGCAAATGGCTCCTGATGTTCAATGTGGGACAAAAGACAGGCTTTGTGAAATCCCTGTTGAGGGCATCACGCAAAACTTCTGTGCATTGATAGATCCAAAATAAATAAATAAATGAAGAAACAAACAAACCAACAGCAACACATGAAAGGTTTACTTTTAGTGATTGATTGATTCAGGCAGTAGTTAGGATCTTGGAGTAGTGATCCCAAAGTGTTCCGGTTGACCCATGACTATCAACATGTCCTTCCCCTAATGGAGAATAATAACGTCCAATGCAAAATTTAAGCGCCCTTTATAAATTATCAGCCTCCTCCGTGGATTCTGTTCAACATGGATTTTGACTGTATTATAATTCTCTGCATTCTGAGCCATCTTTCTGATTTCCAAAAGAAAATATTTTAACCAACATGCACAGATGGATGGCCAATAGCTCCATGAGAAGAGCAATTCCTATACAGAATAACGTAAGGGTTCAGCCATTTAATCGTATATGTGGACAAAGGGTTTAAATGATTACTTTTGCAGGTGTGGATTATTTACTTTGAAGATCATCCACGGTTAATTTAAAAATCTAAATCACTCAACACACCTCTGGTTATCTTTCAACAGTGTTCAAGTTTATGGTCAAGGAACACAAACTGATCATAGTCTTAGACAAACATAAGGATGATGTAAAGGGATGACTTTTCAAAGGTCACCTAATGCATTCCAAAGCTATATATTAATGTATTATCCACTCCACAGCTTCTTTTCAATGCAGACGACTATCAAGAATCATCAGAAAGGACAAATACCCAACTTTTGTAGCAACATGGACGGGACTGGAAGAGATTATACTGAGTGAAATAAGTCAAGCAGAGAGAGTCAATTATCATATGGTTTCACTTATTTGTGGAGCATAACAAATAGCATGGAGGACATGGGGAGATAGAGAGGAGAAGGGAGTTGGGGGAAATTGGAAGGGGAGGTGAACCATGAGAGACTATGGACTCTGAAAAACAATCTGAGGGTTTTGAAGGGGCGGGGGGTGGGAGGTAGGGGTACCAGGTGGTGGGTATTACAGAGGGCACAGATTGCATGGAGCACTGGGTGTGGTACAAAAATAATGAATACTGTTATGCTGAAAATAAATTAAAAATTAAAATTTCTTTTTAAAAGCCAAAAAAAAAAAAAAAGAATACCTTCACTTTGAAAAAGAAGCAAAAGACTTTAAAACAAAAAAAGCATTACAAAAACAGAATAAACCCAGAAGCACTTGCCTTTGGTCTAACACAGTTCTATAACAAACAAGAAAAACTGGTAAGAGCCATACATCTGCCTTAAAGGAACTTCAGAGTCTTATTGAACAACACTTATCAAACATGACTTATTCACATACATTAAGAAAATTACAGCCTCATATAAGGCCAAATATTATTAATCAAATTAAGTTTATAGTTTATAGATGATAGTGCTATAGAAATTCAGTAAAGATAAGATCACTGTTAACCAAGGTTAATCAGAGAAGATTTCTTAGAGGATATGGATCATAGGATTTCCTGAAGGGATGTTCTTCTCTTTCCTTCATGGATCCAGATCACCTGGCACAGTGCAAGGATCACATAACAATTTTCTGAATTGAACTGAAGGGAATAGAAGGTTTGTGATAATGAAATGGAAATGAAAGAACATTCAAGAGTGTTTTTGAGTGTGATATAAGGAAAGGAAAGAAAGTGACAAATCAGTATTACCCATATAGGGTTTATGCTAAAACTTTAACTGGGACATAATCATAAGGAAATAATTAGACAAATACAAATAGGACATCCTACAAAATACTTCAAGTATGTCTTCAAAAATACCAATGTCACAAAAGATAAAACATCACGTAGGAGTGTTCTAGATTAAAGGATACTTAAGAAACATAACAGTCTAATGCAATTCAGCTCCTTAATTAGATCCTGGAGAGGGGAAAAACAACTGTACAGAACTTCTTCCCTCAAAATCACAGAAATGTGAATATGGAATGCATTTTAGATAATATTATTGAATCGTTGCTGAATTATTGGATGTGATAATGGTTATGTAGGAGAACATCCTTATTCTTAAGAGATGTAGCTGAAGTATTTAGGGGTGATGTATCATGTCTGCAACTTAGTCTCAAGTGGTAGAGTGAAAAAAACAAATCTATAAAGAAACACACACCCACTAAGGGAGATAAAGCAAACGTGGCTTTGGTGAATCTCGGTAAAATAAATAGTTGTGGGGAGAGAAATAATGAGGTAGATGGGACTGGATTAGGAGGGTGGATGGCACTGAGATGTGAGGAGATGGAGGCTAAGATCCATGAAGAGGGAAAGCATGAACAACTGGTGGACATCCTTGGATTGTCAAATGAGGAACTTGGGCTTGATTGGGCAAAACAGCAGGGACACAGAATATATGACAGCCTTTGACTTAAAAGTAAAACAATGACTTCGTATGTCAGGAAATAAATATGGCAGCGCTTGGCAGAAAGTACTAAAAAAGGAACAGTTTAAAGGCCGATTAGAACAGTCTCTCATAACAATCAAAAGGACATCTGAAAAAAAAGCTTTGGCTTCACAGAAGCAGAGGAATGAAAAGACAAAGAGCCAAGAACCAATAGGAAATAAAGATTGTGGGTGGATTGCTTACATGGATCTGAATTCCTTGTGGTTATTTCTCTCATCTGCTTCCCGTAAAACCTCAAGGCAGACCTGTTCATCTCTCCTGATGATGCTCTGATTCCATCAGAATTCGACCAGGGCAAGATCCTACACTGGCTGGGATTGTTCTCCCAGGGTTCAACGTCTCAGCAACAAGTCACCCATGATAAACAGCAAGCTTCTGGAAACGAGTGTCTATCTAGATCAACATTAATGTTCAGCCTCCACACAAGAATAAAAAGGAAAGTGACAAACAGGATTCAAAGGAGAGAAGGAGGTCAAAATGCTTGTGAGATTGCTAACATGGAGGCTGAGAGACACAGAAACATCTAGACGGAGAGCTTTCTTAAGGTGAAGATGTCAATCTCTATGTAATTTCAGAGGCGAGAGTATGTTAGCAGGATGGAGAAGTTATATTTGCAACTGTCTACAGCAACAGTTTTATTCCCAGATTGCTTTTGGGGGTTCTTTGTTTAATATACTGTAGATATACTTACTCACATAATTAGTTTGTCTAACTTCCTGTCAAATCAATATTTATTCACGCAAATCAATCTTGTTGCTTTTTCCCTGAAGATATTTGGTCAATTTGTGGCACTATAAAGAAACTTTCCAGAACCTCTTCTACTATGATCTTTTTTTCTTTTCTATACAATTTATACCTGGTCTCTTTTTTTCTTATTATCTAATTCATTTTTGTTTAGATTTCAGTTTCCTTAAAGATCAATCATGTTTGAACATTAGTTTGTGCATTTTTCTGCATGCACTGTATGTACGTAGTAATAACCATATGCCCCTAAGTTTATCTGCTACTGACTAGATAAATGATTTGGACAAGTCACTTAATAACTATAAAATGATATACTAATATATACCTTATACACAGCTTAATTAAATAAGATAACTCATGAACGGGTGCCTGGGTGTCATAGTTTGTTAAGTGTCTGACTCTTGATTTTGGCTCAGTTCACGATCTTAGGGTCCTGAAATTGAGCCCCATGTTGGGCTCCCTGCTCAGCATGGAGTCTGCTTAGGATTCTCTCTCCCTTCTCCCTCTACCCTTCCTCACCCAACCCCCCCTCCTTGCAAATAAATAAATCTTTTTTAAAAAATGGTAACTAATGCAGGCACCTAGGTGTCTCACTGGGTTAAAGCCTCTGCCTTCGACTCAGGTCATGATCCCAGGGTCCTGGGATCGAGCCTCGCATTGGGCCCTCCGCTCAGCGGGGAGCCTGCTTCTCCCTCTCCCTCTGCCTGCCTCTCTGCCTACTTGTGATCTCTGTCTGTTTAAAAAAAAAAAAAAAAGATTTATTTATTTGAGAAAGAGAGTTGGGGGAGGGGCACAGGAAATGACTCTTCAAGCAGACTCCCTACTGAGCATGGAGTCCAATGCAGTGCTCCGTCTCACAACCCATTAAATCATGACCTGAAACGAAACCAAAAGTTGGGTGCTCGACTGAATGAGCCACCCAGGTGTTCCACACAAAAAAATTTAATTGTATGCATGCATTCTTTCATTTTCATCTTACTATTAATTCCCATGAATGCAATGTACTGAAAAAAATTAATTATAGATTAATCCTGGATTAAGGGAAGTAAATAAGGAAAGAGAAGAATATCCTTAATTATGTAGTTCTTCATAACTTTGACATTATTTGTCAGATGCAAATATTGATCTGAGAAGTAAAATAGCATGATCAGCCAGAAACATTTACTGATGTCTGCCATCTACAAGGTAAATTTTATTATAGTCACCCTTTGCTAGAAGTGCATGGCCCTTGGGCTTCAATTACTAAAGTGATATGACTAAGTTTGACAGTTATGTTAGTTACATTATCATAAATCTTACTAAAACTCATTAATTTTCTATATGGAAACATAGTACTTGACTCTAAAAGAAAGAAAGAAGCTTTAATAAGGATGTAAGAAAGACCTTGACTTTTTCAATAGAGTTTACCAAGATTTTTTTTTCAGGACATTACAGTCAAAATACAGGCAACAGTTTCTAAATCATACTCAGTAATAGCTTATTTAATAACACTGCATATTTGTGGAATATGCAGTTAGTGAGACACATTCAGTTTAAGTCATACCTTGTTTACAGAGGAAGAAGCACAGTTGCAGTGGGAACTTTTCAGCATCAGAGTGTGATGTATGACCTATAATAAAGGTTCAATATTATGTGCTGCCTTGGCATCTGGTAAAATCGGGTGAGCCTTAAATAGCCTCACTGTAAGTGCCCCTCCCTACACTGCATCCATAGAAAAAGTGCTCCAGCCAAAGAGCCCTCCTCATTAAAGGGACCAAGCCCAGGTTTTGCTTCATCCCAAGTAGCAGGTTTTAGCTCCCTGCCAGCCCACCGAATTATTCAAACAAGCGAATCACAACCTCCCACAGGGGCAAGGAGACACTCTGCCCTCTTGATTCTACAAATTCTGCCTCCTAGAGCTCCTGGCTGTTCATTGTGTTCTTGAATGCAATCCCCTGTGGCCCTGCATGTTATGCTGTTCTCCATCTCCAGCTGTGAGCATATGTAACTAAAAAACTGTTACCCATCTTATGTACCTAGTGGCAGGTATCCTGTGTTTGGCCATCCCAATAACCCTGGGCAAAAGATCCCTCCACTCACCCAAAGGGTGAGGAGGAAGTGATCAAAACAGAGTAGGCACTTGGCAGAGAGGATGTGCCAAGCCAGCTTTTCAGACCCCAGAACCACGGCTATTCCAGTCCCCAGAACTATCCCAACCACATGGTGACAGTCAGCACTTAGGGGGCAATTTCTATGTGCCACATTCTGCGTCAAGCCCTTTACACGGATTATCTCATTTAAGTATCACACTTATCCTGTGAGGTAGGTACTATAATTCTTACCATTTTGCAGATGATGAGAATGATACACAAAGAAGTTGAGTGATCAACTAAAGAATGTGGGAGCTGAGATCTCATAGCCTGCCACAGCCAAATCCCACTGCCAGAAGAACTACTGGCTTCCCAATGGATGAGTCCTCTGGCAAATGTATTTTATGGAAGCACTCTGCCACCAGATGAATAGAGTTGAAAAGTATAAATTTATGAGTACAAAGTTGGGTTTACAGAGTGTGCAAACTGAAGGAAAGACTTGCCTCAAGCATGGTTAAGGAAAAACAGCATGTAATCTAGGTATTACTATCCTCCAGAGTCATAATTTTATTAAGTATTTTTAAATAGCTTAGTATATTTTAGGTCCTCCCTTTTTTCTATGCTATACTCATTTTCAAACACAGATATAATTATACACAATAACATGTCCAGCTCAAGCTAGCTCTCCTCAGATTACTTGAGTCCAGTTTTTACATGTCCATCTGCCTGCTGATCATCTCGGTCTAACTTCATTATGTCCATCTTTTCCCCCAATCTAGATTATGATCTGCTTGTGATTAGAGGCCAGGTTTTACTCATTTCTTTTTTATGTCACCAAAATCTAGCTCAGTCCCTCAATGGTTTTGAAAATGAGCCAATATATGAATATAAAAGTAAATAAGGTCAAGCAAGTAACCATTTTTTCCTAAAAAATTTCAAGGTGTGAGAAGCTACTTTAGTTTTGTCCAAAACTAGTTCTTCATTTAGAGGCTAGATTTTTTTTTCTGAACATTCTGACAGATGTTTGGGACAGAATTTATGGTTTTCATATGAAGTGATAAAGTAGTTCCCTAAAAATAATTTTTTAGAAAACTTGTCATCTTTTTTAAAAAGTGTGATAATTTGGAACTAATATCTGTTATGCAATTCATGTTGTGTATGTACACACGTACATGCAGTCAACCAACAGACACTATTGATGACCAACATTGAAACAAAACTTCTGTAAAGCAGTGGGCTCCTCACAGAAAATAGAATGCTCAAAAGACATTCATCAAACATTTCTACCTTCATTAAAAATCTCTTTCTCAAAAGCATTTTTAAGTATAAGACATGGTTTTACAGAAACCACAAATGTCTTATTATTCTAATATTAACCAGTGTTAGAATATTTTCTTCTTCTCTTGATTCTCTGCTCTCTTTTATGTACTAGGCTGTGTCGAAAATTCTAGAAACCCTCCTTGCAAAAAACATTTGATAAAGCACAATCTCATTCTAGGCAGCATTTAATTCATTTCTCAAATCTAAGTTTGTAAGAATCCCCCAGGGAGGTTATTGAAATGCAGATCCTAGGTCCCAGTAAACCTCCAACATACCTCACACCAGAAGTTGTAATTCAGTAGATCTGGAGTGTGGCTAAGGAATCTACATTTTTATCAAGTCCTGTCTAATTCACAGGTTTTATCAACTATACTTGGAAAAATACTGCTTCAGAAAATGTAAAGTCAGTTTGAACACCAAACCTAAATTTAAGATTTTTGCAAGACTATTTGCAGTGATGTGGAGAAGGATTTCAAGAGAAAGAGGTTGTAGTCAAGAAAATCTGTTACCACAATCCAGATGAAAGTTATGCAGGATTGAAGACAAGTATAAAATGAAAGGAAGATGGTAAGAAAAATATTGAAGAGTTCAATATTCACAAACTAAATCAATAAGTCTTGGTGATTCAATAGTTAGGAAAAGCAGGGTGAAGAGAGTTAAGGTAAGATTGGGAATTGTGAAGGGCAAATTAACTTTCAGAATTCAAACTCTGGAGTTGGACTAGCTGGAGATGCTACTAAGTGAAATAGGTTATTAGTTAAGTTTGGGGCCTGTACAAACTAGCAGGGATACTGCCAGTTCATAGAGTATTTCCACAAAAGTTTGGAAAAGTTACTACATTTTGTGTAAAAGCACACTTTTAGGCACAGCTTAGTGAGTGAAAAACTTCTTTGGGCAAATTATAAGGTGCTCCACTCTGTGAGCAAACCTAGCCTTGTCCTAGCCACACCTGGGGAAACATAACAAAGGCTGGATCTAAGCCCTACCTGTCCCTCAAATAAGGGTCCTCATATAAAGCATAATGTGCAGTTGGACCAGAGGAACACTAATGAGATTCAGGAAGTGGACTTGGGAATTGATGGTTAGAGCATCCATTGCTCTTGGGAATGGATGGTTAGAGCAGAAGGGAGACAAAGTCACTGAATGGGACAGCCTCTCAGTAATGGCGAGGGAAACTGATAGATGGGTTGCCTACATGCAGAATGAATTCTTCCAGGATTGCTTTCCTAAAAGTCCCTCTACAAACCTCATGGAAGTCCTCACCACCCTGCCTGAAGTGAGGCCCCATTAGGGGTGGGGTCTTTGTTGTGGAATTCAGAGTAACAGCCACAGGAACTTCCCACTAGACTGCAAAACAAAGAGGGCAGGGATGGGGTTTCATTCATTGCGCTATGCCCAGAACCTTGGACAGCGCCCAGAACCTTGGACAGCACCCAGCACGCCATTATAACACCTGAAGTCCAGTATTCAATGATATTCTTCACCTCATTTGTGAAAACATCATTTGGGGTTCTCTATTATTGTTCTAGCCTTTCCTAGTACTGTAAAATAACATGAGAAAGACTAACTTTATAAATGATAATTCAGCCTGGAGGGGAAGTGATGGATATTAAGGACAGCACTTGTGATGAGCACTGGATGTTGTCAGTAAGTGATAAATCACTAAATTATGCACCTGAAAATAATTCTACACTGTACATTAACTAACTGGAACTTACATAAAAACTTGGAAAAAAAGAAATGACAATCTATTCTATTAATCCCATCAAAACTCAACAAATAAAGTAAAATAGGCTTCCTTTGGAGATTTCCCAATTGTAAAAGAAGAAAAAATTCTACCAGGCATTTTATTGTATCTCTCTTTCTGTTAATCCAAGTTGCAGGTTATTCTATAAGAAAGTATTTGTCCGAGTTTGATTAATTCTGTTTCTGCAAGATGTTGCTTTGTATACCTATTCTAGATTTTCTCTCCCCCTTCAATGGTGTCATTTATTTTGTCACAGTAATTTAATTTCCTTGTTCTTTTTATAACAGTGCTTAAATTGTTTTGACTGAAGATGTGCACCAGATGGAAACAGCACAGATGTCAGCACCTGTATGCTAAGCCTATGCCTTAATGTACCATTTGGTTCATTATTTTACTGATATTTTACAGCCACTGTAGGAATTATAACTTTTTATTTAGAGAGAACATCTCAAGAACTATTGTTTTTCCTTTCTTTTGTAAATTCCTACTAATTGTTAGTGCTGATAACATTGTGTCTAGGAGACCTCATTAAATACAGCAAAAATACTTGAGAAATACTACCAATAATTGTACGTGTGGAGAAGATTGCTTTTAGAATTAAGCTACATTTTCCTTAAAAAAAAAAAAAGACGTCTTACTTTCAAAAGTCAAAGTTTCTAGGGAAATGGAGAACAGGAAAGAGGGCATAAATAAGTATTTCTTGAGTGTGTACTATTCCCCCAGAAATTTACAATATTTCTCAAAACATCCCGACAATAATTCGTGATCTTGGTATTGTTCACTCCAGTTTACAGATGAGGAGCTTCATAAAAGTGAAGGAGCTTGCTGGGGTTTATAAATAATGTCATAATCAATACATGTTATAGATGCTGGTAAAAGGCAGATCAAGGATTCAATCCCTGGTATGTCAGGCTCTGTCATGTCACCAGACATGGATATTTTTGAAGCAATACACTTTTTTCTATACATCACAATCCATTTTCAGATCATGACATATCAATGTCATGTGAACATAACACTGAAGACTAGATTTATCCCTAGATTGAATCAATTTTCTGTCTGCTTGACATGAAGAATAACCCAATGGCTCCCAAACATTAGTCTATTTACCAAAAACCTCTTAAATGAGTTCACAGTAACAAATTAGCATCTGTAGTTAATAATTCAAAAACAATTTTCAATATCAATCCATAAAAAGCACAAATGGTATTTGTAGCATATTTGCACATATGTTCTATAAAAGATAAAATATATCTTAGTTAAGCCATGATGGCAAGTTTATTTTTCTTTGTTTAGCTTAGTCCCTAGAATACTGTTATTCCCCCCCCTTCTCACTCCGTCTGCTTTTACTATTCTCAAGTCACATCACCTACTTGGTGGAAGCTTTAGATTATGTTGATCATTCCAGGTTCCATATGCTTCTGGGGGCATGGTTACCATATTGCCTGACATGCAAAGCTCAGAAAACAGATTATTAAGGAAATGAAATGCCAGGAACTCAAAATACTGAAGACAAAATATGTAAATAAATCCAGAGAGAAATGTTGGCTGAAACTACCATTGAAATATGGCCTTAAAAACATATACACAGGGAAGTTTTTATCTTCCCAGGGCCTCTGGCATCTAATTAGATGTTAGTGTCACAAACAGGAATATTCATAAAAAAAATTCTTACTAGGAACATCTAAGTTGTTTAAGTCCATAGGATATATTTTCCAGATCAAGTAAATACCAGCAATCAATTTTCATTCAAGGTCAAGTGTAGCTGGTATATTACAATTTTCTAGAGTTTTGGTGGCACATGTTAATTGGCTTTTATCTCATGTTGAGAGATATTAATCAACAATAAAGACAAATAATTGAGAACCCAAATAAGCACCCTGCTATACACACTGACCCAGGTCACAGGCTTGAATATAGAGATTTTTAGAGTGATCATAATAATTTATTAAATGTGCTTTATTGAAGAACAATTTGATCCACTCAGGAAGATTCATTCATTCAATGATTTTTTTTGGACATTTATTTATATACTCTTCTAGGCACTGGAATACAGCTGAAATAACCCAGACATCTTCCAGCAATCGTGGCTTATATGCTGGGATGCAGAGTATAAGTAGTCAATAAAAAAGAGAATAAAGAAGCAAGTTCATGGGGCACCTGGGTGGCTCAGTGGGTTAAAGCCTCTGCCTTCGGCTCAGTTCATGATCCCAGGGTCCTGGGATCAAGCCCCATACTGGGTTCTCTTCTCAGCAGGGAGCCTGCTTCCTTCCTCTCTCTCTGCCTGCCTCTCTGCCTACTTGTGATCTCTCTCTGTCAAATAAATTTTAAAAATCTTTAAAAAAAAAAAAAAGAAAACTTATTACAGATCATGATAAAGGCTATAAAGAAAATAAGCAAAGCGATGGGAAGCAACTAGGAGTCAGAGGCAAGTGGATGAAAAGTTAGGTCCATGCAGAAAGGGCAAGTAATGCTTATTGAGAAGGTGGCATTTTTGTTAAGTCTTGAACAATAAGAAGAAACAAGGCAAGGGAAGAGCTGAAGAGCCATGTACTGAGTGGAAGGAAGTGCAAATGCAAAGACCCTGAAGCAATAGAGAGCTTTCTATGTTCCAGGAGTGCCAGTGTGGCCAGAGAGCTATGAGCAAGGAGGCTTAGGATGCAGCTAAAGAGGTACATGGAGGCAGATCTTCCTTGTGTGACATGAAAGACTTACAAATGATAAAGATAAGTAAAAGTTCCTTGTAACTTGGTTGATATATAAAATTATTGCTGTCTACCTGGGCCTGCCAGTGAATTCAAAGAAAAAAAATAATATTAGAATTTCAGAATTAGAGGGAAATTGACAGATTATCTATTCTACCCTTTGTTTCATAGAACCACGAAGGCCAACTGGGGAGAGAGGTCAGAATTCTAGGTTCCCTCTTGTCTAGTGACCTTTTCATGACACTTGCAGGCTTACAATTTTTACCACTTAAGACTCTAATGGCTTCCTCCTAGACCCTATGCATTGCAAACATCCAGTGGCTGAAGAAAGCCACTCAAACTCTTCTCAGAAGTGGAAATGGAAGAGAACCAAAGAGTGGTGCTGCATGCCCACAGGAGGAATGTTTAGAAGGCCCTCATGAATTACTCTTTCTTAAAGATACTACAGCCTTGAATAGGATCTACAGAAATAGACAGGAATGAAGACTCAGGAAGTGCCACCAGACAGAGAAATTGGATGAAATTACAGAGAATGGGGAACCCCCCCAGATTAAACACCCTCAAGGAGCAGATACCAACAGCTAACATTAGAAAAGACATGAAGTCTGTCAGAGAGATAAAATAAATGTATAAAAACGTTCTAAAAATAACATTTAAATTTCAATATTAGCCAAAAATATCCAATTATTGATTGATTCTCTTCCCAATTGCAACCCTTCTCCATTCTTTTTTTTTTAACTGATCAAAATAAACCAATAAAAATACTACAGAGACTAAAACAATAATAGAACAATAACATGATGCACAAATAGACTAGTAAGGGTTAAGACAGCCCCTCTGTCTTAAGGAGTGCCAAGTAGTCTGGCCAAGGTGTTTACCTGTTTGGGGGCAAGAAGCCAGACCAAATAACTTTATAATTAATGTTCCCTATAACAAACAGCATCATTTTATTCTCCCTGAATGCAGAGTGTGATTAGCAGGGTCAAAATCCTATAAGAGAGACGGAAAGCAGATTTAAACTAACATCATGACAAAATAAGATAAATGCAACATGGAAGTTGTGATAGTCAGACACAGCAGTGTTTTTAATGTCGCTATCAGTGTGTCAGGCAAACCATGATTTGTATACCCCTGGGATTACATTGGGAAAAACCCAGCCACTTATTTCAATCAAAATGATGAGAACAGACATGATTGAAATAAGCAGAGAATGCTTGAGGAAAATTTTGCTTAACACTCACAGCTTCACATAAAAGAGTCCTCTTATATCTCCTTAAATCACATATTTGTCTAAATGGCCCTGTTTTCAAATTGGTGAGGAAAGCAAGCAATGAGACACAGAAAACAGAAATCTTACCCTTCAGGAGGCTTCATTCCAATGTTAGGTTTATAAATTATTCAAGCAACAATTCTTTTAATAAAGACAACGCATAGCCCAAATCCCTTTTTTAAAAGTATATTTCTTAAACATGTATATAAAGTGCTATTCAATTTATGTGTATACTATGCATGATTTCCAAATACTAGAATATTTGAAGGTCATGCCCTTGAGTTACAGTAAGGTTGATGCTTCTAGTGGGTGGATTGGTGGCCCTCAGTGTAGTATGTTCACATCCTAACCTCCGGAAACCTAATGTGAGTGTGATCTTATTTTTAAAAGGGATCTAAACCCACTGACAAGTACCCTCACAAGAGACACACAGAGGAAAAAGCATGGAAAGAAGAGAGGACCACGGGAGGATGGAGGCAGAGGCAGGTGTGATGCAGCCAAAAACCAAGGAAAGCCTGGAGCCTAAGAAGCTGGAGAAGGCAAACATTTCAGAGGGGACTGAGGTCTGCCAATGCCTTGATTTTGGACTTCCAGCTCCAGAATGATGACTGGAGACAGAGAGAGAATAAATTCTCTTGTTTTAAGCCACCACATAGCCCTAGGAAATTAATATAGCATTTCTCTATTTTTATTTTTTTTTAAGATTTTGTTTATGTATTTGAAAGATAGCAAGAGAGAGAGAGCACAAGCAGGGGGAGAGGCAGAGGGAGAAGCAGGCTCTGATGTGGGGCTTGTTCCCAGGACCCCAAGATCATGAGCTGAGCCAAAGGCAAACATCTGACTAACTGAGCCACCCGGGTACCCCCCCCCCTGCTTTTTTTCTAAATGACTGCAAAAGCTTTATTGCAACATTAAGGTAAGGTTTGACCAGAAGACTGAGACAAATCATTAAATGTTCAATCATCTAAGAGTCATTTTCATTTTAACACACTCCTGTTGATTCTTTGCCCATATGCTCACTGTATTTTGATGAATACTCTGTACTCCAACTGAGCACGTGATGTTTCATTGTCCTTTCCCACTAAACATTACATCATAAGCATTTTCACTGTGTCTATAGTGGTCTTTGTTTTTGTTTGTTTGTTTGTTTGTTTGTTTTTGACAGAGATCACAAGTAGGCAGAGAGGCAGGCAGAGAGAGAGGGGGAAGCAGGCTCCCTGCTGAGCAGAGAGCCTGACATGGGGCTCAATCCCAGGACCCTGGGACCATGACCTGAGCCAAAGGAAGAGGCTTTAACCCACTGAGCCACCCAGGCACCCCATAGTGGTCTCTGAATGTATTTTAATTTCTGTATAAATTCCACTGAATTGATACACTATATATCACTGAAGTATTTTGCAAGTTTTGAAGGTCTGGACTGATTCTTATATTATTCTAATAAATGCCACAGGACTACAGACACAAGTCTTAAGATATTTTTGATGAAAATATTGAATCGTTGTAAACATTGCTGAATTATGCACAGAGAACCATCAGTCAGTACCCCAACAAGTATTTCTTGAAACTACCAAATACCAAGCACAGTTCCAGGTCTTAGGAATGCTGCAGTAAATATAAAGTATATAGGCTTTTGATTTACATCATAGCCAAAAGGTAAACTGATAAAACATCATCAACATATTTTATGAACATGATAAACTGCTAAGTCTGATCAACAAAGAAAGAACCCTCAGCAAACCAGAAACGGAAAGGGATTTCCCTAGTTTCATAGGAGGCGTCTCTCAAAACTACAGCGAATGTCAAGCTTCATTGGTAAAATGTTAGGAGCATTCTATTTGAAACTGGCAATAAGGAAACAAAACCATCTGCTACCACTTCTACTTAACATTGCACCAGAAATCCAAAAAGCACCACAAATTAAGGAAAAGAAAATACAAGACTGAAAAAAAAAAAGAGAGAGAAAACTACCATAATTGCAAATGATATGACCATCCATACAGGAAATAACCCAAATAGCTACAAATTTGTAGAATGAATGAATTTTAGCAAGATGGCTGGATAGGACATCTGGGTACAGCTCTTATTAAAGCTACAGGAAACATAGTTATAAAAAGAAAAGACAGATAGTTTTGACCACATTAAAATTAATTATTTCTCATCAAGACATCATAGAGTGATCTTTGCAACACATAATACTGATATTTTCACATATATGGCTTACCAGGTATTAGTACTAGAAATACATAAGGAAATACTACATGTTGACAAGGAAATAAAAACAACCATTAGAACAATAAATGAAACAAGATGGGATCAGGAGGGAGGCAAAACCGTAAGAGACTCTTAATCTCACAAAACAAAGTTAGGGTTGCTGGGGGGAGAGGGGGTCAGGAGACAGTGGTTGGGTTATGGACACTGGGGAAGGTATGTGCTATGGTGAGTGCTGTGAAGTATAAACCTGGCGATTCACAGACCTGTACCCCTGGGGCCAATAATACATTATATGTTAGTTAAAAAAAAAAAAATTAGAAAAATGGGCAAAAACCTGAATGGTCTTTCATGGAAATAAAAATTCAAAATAGGAACTAAACATGCTAAAAGATGTTTAGTGATAAGGGAAATGCCAATTAAGACTGGCATGAAATAACAATTTTATTCATGCTAGATTGGCCAAAAACAATACAAAAAACAAAAAACCCTGAAGGCTTGCAACAGCATGTGTTCATCATATGGACTAGAGTAACATGTAACCCAATATCCATTGTCAGGAGTATGACCACATAATACAGTGATTTGTTTGCACAAATAAAATAATACAGAGCAATGAAAATGAATGAAATACAGCTACATACAGCAGGAAAGACTTGGAAACAATGTTAAGTGAAAAAAAGAAACCAAATTGGATAAGATAACATAGAGCATAGTATTATTTTTATAATGAAAATCCAGAAAAACTAAATAATATATCGTTTGGTATACATGCATAAAGCTCTAAATATTTTAAAAACAGCAACAATGAAGGCAAAATCCTTAACATTGATAACCCTTGCGGAAATCAGGAGATAGGAGATTTTAGAGGAAAACATAAGCAAGTTCAATAATTAGGGTAATACTTCTAGTTCTTAAGATGGATAATATGTTCGTGGATTTTCATACAATTGTTATGCTTCAAAACTTACACATTATGTAAATGTTTCACATATTGCAAATATTACATGGGGAATTTCTTAAAGTAAAAGTTGGAATAAACAAAATAACTGACAAAATTTCACTATTCTAAGGGAAGAAAGAAAAATTGCAAATGAACAACAAAAAAAAGAACTTTAACTATAGACCTCTGACTTTCAACCCTAGCTGTACATTAGAATCACTCAAGGTGGTAAAGAATTTTTTTGAAAGAGCACAGCCTGGATCCCGCCTGAGAGCCAATAAATCAAACTTTATGGGGCAGGACACCTGTCATCAATTTGTTTGTTTTCTTTGGAGTTTGCCATAGTTTGTATTCTTCAGCATTTGCCAGATGATTCTAACAGGAGCCAGGGTGACAAATCATTGACCAAACCTCCTATTATCTGCTGAGAAACCGAGGCCAGAGAGAAGTGACTGGCTTACATGAGTGGAAAGCCCAAGCTGGAAACCATCCACAAAGTCACCAATATAACCATACTGTCGGGAAATTTCACCCAACTTTTACTAAAACTAAGCAGAAGTGGTGAAAAGAGTCCATTTTCAGAAGATCTCTTTCTGAAAATAGTCCCCAGTGCTCTCCTCACACATTTCCTCCAGGCGACAATTACATAAAGCTTCACCATGTCTCCCTCCCTTTCTTGGGGTGTGTGTGTGTGGGGGAAGAACCCTCCCTGCTTTATATCCTTGGCTCACTTTGTACTTATTGAAGTGCAGTCAAGCCCTAGAAATCACCCCAAAGTGGTGTCTAACAGCCTCTTCCTGGCGCTCATCAGTCTTTTTGTGAAACCGCTGCCCAGATGACAGAGACCACTGAGGGACTGACAAATGTGCAGGGCTGGCTAAAAGGAGCACAGATTAAAAATATAACTTGCAGCATCTTCTTTCCCTAGGCTGTGCCCGGAAAGGCAGCATGGCGGCTCAAATGGTGGCCATATAGTAAGATCCCTGATGACACTCACACAAAGTCATCAGACAGTTGTTAACAATACCTAAGGCAATTGGGTATGTTAAGGCATCTGCTTTCTGCTTCACCATGCAGAAAACTGGGAAAGAGGGGGTGATCTTTTGATTCAATAACGAAAAAGCCTTCTGCCTGCCTCTCCTGCAGCTGGTTCTGACTGGGTGTCAGCCAGTTGACTCTCGGTAGTTTGGTCCAAAGAACCTTCAGTCCCTCTCTCTAATATGCTGCAGGAGGCTTAACCCCCACTAATCCTCTGAAGGATTTGGTCTTTACTCTAAGGAAAGGGATCACCATGCTGGAAGGCACTGGGCGTATACCATCCTTCCATGACTATGGGTATACACACACACCCGCTCTCACGATCCCTCTCTAAACACACAACCTCAAGGAGCCACCGTGCTTTCTCTCATAAACTTAATCCTAAAACCACATACGCTACACTGTGTTGGGACTGTATGTCTCCCCCAGATCCCAGCGATATTAAGATAAATGTTTCCTGAAGGCAAAACGTGTCCTTATGCATTTACACCAAGAAATAAGTCTTAGGAAATTTACAAAGACTTGGAGTGTTAGTAATAATAAACACTGGCATGTGTGTTAACAGTTTCAACGTACCCTGCTCTTGATCGTTTAGGCAATGCTTACAATATCATAACTAACTTACTTGAATTTAGGCTCCTTTCATTTCCCCGGCGGATAAAGAACGTTTTGTCTAAGCTCAAGACAGAAAGAGGAAAATGGATGGAATAGTCCCCAACACAGGCAAATTCTGAATAATTGATAGTTGACTAAGAGAAAAGTACATAAATATGCAAATAAAAAATAGAATTTTTACTCTGTTTTATTATGTTTCTGTTAAAATGAAGAATTATACTGTAGATCCTGAATTATACCATGTAATTTAAAATAAAGAAGAAAATTATGGATTTTTAAAAGCTCCGAACATCAGGCTTGCTGGCTAGAGCCTGGATTAATGCTTATGATGTGAGAAGTCCCTTTTTCATTGAACATGTCTACCAGCTGGATGGAAAATATGTCTTCTTCAAATACAGAAAAGGCTTAATATAATGGGCATTTATATACAAAGCAGCCGTTCCATGATTACTGAGTTCTGAAAACTCTTTCTTTGTAAGCACGCCATCTTCAGTCAAATAGGGTGGCCCATGCCAGGAGAGCCCTCTATTTTGGAGTGGGTAATAGGATTCAGCCTGGAAGTGTAGAATTCAGGACCTGAATTTAGTGAACTGTTATGCCTAATAAAGGAGAAAAAAACGTAGAATGTCCGAGGAAAACAAAAAGAAGTACCAGCAATGTGGGGTGGGCTGGACTGGGGCTGGCGGGGGTGGCGGTAGGGGGAGTGGGACGTGAAACAACGAGAGGAAATGTTGAGCAACATGTAGGAAATTTTGGAGGTTCTTTGGAGTAAAATATTGTGCTCTGTGAACCCCCTCTTTGATCTCATATGTTTAGGGGACTGGAGCAGACTAAAAATCATGAAATGAGTTTTTTGTTGAATTATCAATAGAAACATGAGAAACTGAGCCCTGCTTGGTGGGGGTGTAGTCAAAAGAGTGCTCAGAAAGGAAAAGGGAAAAAAAAAAAAAGAGGGATGCGGGCAGAAGGGACAAGGATTAGGTTACAAAACACACTGAATCTCAAGAAAAGTCCAGCCAATCTAACTGGATATTGCCAGCCATTCCCCCTCTGCAACCTCCATGTAATTGAGTTCTAGAACATTCTGAGGGGTTTGCAACAATAATGGGTAGCATGTTTTTTTGTTCTTACATTTTGCAAAAAAGCTCACACATTATCTCATTCACATCCCCTTCATTTTCATCATTATTAACACCTAGGACGTGAACCAATCTTAAGAGTGCCAGTAAGAACTGAAAAGCAAAAAATTAGGAGTTTATCTCAGAAAATAAGCAGTAAGCATAGTAAGACTATACCAGCACCACAGTCAACAACTACGACTTGAGTAAAGTATGGATCAATATTTAATTGCACCTTATTTAATGCACAGGAAACATAACACGCAGACATCAGATTTGCAAAAATACACTCAACCTTATCATCCCGTAATCAAAAGATTTTAAAAATACAAATCCTTGGGGGCGCCTGGGTGGCTCAGTGGGTTAAAGCCTCTGCCTTCGGCTCAGGTCATGATCCCAGGGTCCTGGGATCAAGCCCTGAATCGGGCTCTCTGCTCAGCAGGGAGCCTGCTTCCTCCTCTCTCTCTCTCTCTCTCTGCCTGCTTCTCTGCCTACTTGTGATTTCTGTCTGTCAAATAAACAAATAAAATCTTTTAAAAAAAATACAAATCCTTGTATCATTCATTTTTCAATAAGTATTGTTTTTATAACAGCACCATTGTCTAAGAATACAATTTAGAGTTATATAAAGTTTTACCATACAGAGTTAAGATACTTGTTTTATTTGAGATTTTTTACAAAAATATTTTTAAATATTGCCACTAATTTAAGTTATGACAAGTATCTTCCTGATACAACAGTAAAATGCAAATTGTAACAATTAGTAATTAGTTTACCAACTTATTCTTTAAAGCCATGTTTCTTAAGGGATGGTATTAAACTACTCACATCAGAGTTATGCAGGGCACTCACACTTGAATCTCATCCCCAGGATTCTGATGTAATGGGTCTGGGGTACAGCCTGGGGATGGCGAATTTTTAAAACTTCCTAGGAGATTCTGATGTGTATTCAAGTTGAGAATCACTACTCTAACCTCACTAAAGAATTTCTGGACATGGGTCCTAAAATCTTACCAGGCCTCTCAGGCCCCCCAAGTGATGCATAAATGTAATAAATTCTAAGACTATAAAAAATGTTTTTGATTTACATGTACCTGGAAAGAATTCAAAGATACTCAACTTTATGACAAAATCCAGTATCCTCCTAACCTTAGTCTCTCCCCTCAGAAAAGGAGCAGAACTAATTCAATGGTAGATATGATCACTTTTAATATCTCTTTAGAGTGCCTTAATATTACCAAAGGTTGTCTTTGTAATTTATCTCCTTTAATACGGCCACAACTCTGGGAGGTAGATTATGATCCTCATTTTAAATTTAAGGCAAATTTTTTTTCGGGCTTTTGACCCACCCAAGATGAAATTAGCTAGCTAAGTCATGAAATCAGAACACAAGACTCTCAAATTTCTTCCTGAAACATCTGCTTATTCTTCTGTATACACAATAACCATATTCTTAGAAGGAAATATAGTTCCTAGCCTGATAAAGGCACCAAACTTGAAAATATTCACATTTCATACTCATGGCCTCTCCCTCTTAGATGGTTTAAAACAACAGTTTCAAAACAGTAACATGTATGTGGTGCATAGTACATGTCACAGTGGACACAGTTTTCACAAGGAAGAAACGTACAATATAAACAGAATAATATAACAGGCATGATTTTGACCTCCTTATTTATAGACCATTCATTTTGGCCCATGACTCCCAGTGCCCAGCACAGAGCTGAGAAAGAGAGATAATCCAATCGACACTTCCTGAATAAGGGAATGGGTCACATTTCTTTCCTTTCAACTTTTTAATTTCGAAATAACTCTAGACTCATAGGAAGTTGCCAGAAAAGTTGTCCAGGAAGAATCCATGCCCCCTTCATCCAGCCTTTCCTGCTGGTAACATTCTGTATAACTCTCATGTAATATTAAAAGCAGGAAATTGACATTGGTATAATCCACAGAGTGCACTCATATGTTACAAGCACTCGTGTACATGTCTTTCCATGGAACTTTGTCCTATAGGTAGCTTCATTCCATGGTAATGGCACCATCTCGCTGTTCCGTCACCCACACTCCTCCCTTACAGTCACAGCCTCCGTCTCATCCTTAACCCCTGCCAACCACTAATCTGTTCTTCACATTTGCAATTCTGCTGTTTCAAGACTGTCGTACAAGTGGAATCATACAGTATGTAATCTTTTGGAATCAGCTTTTTTCACTTTGCCTAATGTCTTTGAGATTCATCAAATGTGTTGCATATAGCAATAGTTTATTTCTTTTTATTGCTGAGTGGTCTCCCACAGTATGGATAGATCATTGTTTGTTTAACTATTAACCCACTGAAGAACATGTGGGTTGTTTCCAAGTTTGGGCTATTATGAGTAATAAAGCCCTAGCTTTAAATAATAAAGCCGCTATGAACATTCACGAGCAAGTTTTTGAATGCACATGCATTTTCATTTCACTGGCATAAATGCCCATGAGCTAAGCATTTTAGTACATGGGTGTGCCTCCTCCATTCTCCCTCCCTTTCACCAGTGAGACGAAAATGACAACAGGGCACTGGGGCTGAAGCAGAGAGTCAGCAAATGGAAGGAACCTAGTTTCTGAATCACAGAGTGCAGGAGAGCCTCCTCTGGCTCAGGAATACCCACCTTGGGGGGTAAGTAACCAGAAATAAACTTTTATGGGGCCTGGGTCTTACAGAAGTTTAGCTATTTTGTCTAAACAACTAACAAACTAAAGGAAGCTCAATGAATGCAATACATTCCAACTCAAGGAGGAAACAGATTTTTTGGTAAATAAATTATATTCAAAAACAATTTCTGAAAATTGGAACTATTCTGTTAGAAATCTTTATAAAACATTATTTACTTTATTTATTTACTTATTTATAGAACAAAATCACCATACTGCATTATCGCAGGGATTGTACAGGTAATTCTCCATCTTAAGTGATTCTCCAAGCATGATGGCTTGTTGTGCCTTCTTCTCCCACTAGACTGCCTACGCAACTCCTCTCTGGGTTCCCAGCACAGTGGTTCTCAAACATGAGCTGCACCCAGGTTCACCCAGAAGGTTCTTATAACCAGACTGCGGGGCCCCATCCCCAGAGCTGCTAGTCCATTTGCATTTTTAACGAGTTTCCCTGGGTAATACTAAAGCCATTGGTCTAGAAGACAACCTGTTGAGAACCGCTGACCTAGAAAATAAGGAAGATAAACTTCCAGTATTTTCAAACCAGAGCAGCAAGACCCTGAAAGCCTACATACATGAGTGCCTGTAATGGGCAGGGTAGCTATGAGCTAGACAGATTTTATAGCATCCACTCTGGCTTGGAGGAAGCGGGTTTTGCTAGCGTTTTTGTTTGTTATTGTTTGTCATATTTTCCACGGGCTTCCAGCTTCTCATGGAATCTTGTCAGTCGGACTTAAAGGTTAGCTCCCCAAAACTCTTTATAAAGCAAGAAACTCTACATCACAAACAAGGAAGCTGCCCGCTGCGTTCAGCACTTCTGGAGATGCGTAATTCGCCCTTGCGATGTTTTCAGAGAGTTGACGCAGTCAGATGGGAAAAGGCTAGTTCGGGCTACTATAAAATGATGTGAATTATGACCCAAACTCAGACATGGGAGAATGAAACCCTCTTAGCATCCCCAAACATCTTTTTGAAAGAAATCTTTAAAATCTCACTTTTTTTTCTATTACACATTCTTCAGAATAAGAGAAATAAAGAAAATGATTTAAAATGAGCCCAAAACTTTTTTTTTTTAAAGTAGGATCAGCAGAGGCTTGTGATAAACTGAGGCCCCAGGAGATTGGGCTGAATCATTGTCTTCCACTGATAAGCATGTCATGTAATTACTCTTAGCCCCAACTTCCTCATTTGCAATATGGGGATAAAAATGTGTCCCTTGGGGCGCCTGGGTGGTTCAGTGGGTTAAGCCTCTGCCTTCGGCTCAGGTCATGATCTCAGGGTCCTGGGATCGAGCCCCGCATCGGGCTCTCTGCTCAGCAGTGAGCCTGCTTCCCCTTCTCTCTGCCTGCCTCTCTGTCTGCTTGTGATCTCTCTCTCTCTCTCTCTTTCCATGAAATAAATAAATAAATAATCTTAAAAAAAAAAAAATGTGTCCCTTACTACTCACAGGTACACCACATCAAATACTATATATCCAAGCACTTTCTAAACTGGGATAATCAACTCATTAGCTATTAAGAGCCTAATTATTCATACTATCACTTTTATTTTATTTAATATACATTCTTAACCTAGTGTTTCTAATAATATTTTCATCTCTGAGTCAAACACACAAATTTCTGGTCTATAAATGCTCTTTTGCCTACTCTTGCCTTTTTAAAAAGATTTTATTTATTTATTTGAGAGACAGAGACAGAGAGCAGGAGTGAACACTAGCCTGGAGGACAGGGAGAAGCAGGCTCCTGCTGAGCAGGGAGTCTGAGATGTGGGGCTCTATCTGAGGACACTGGGATCATGACCTGAGCCAAAGGCAGATGCTTAACCCACTGAGCCACCCAGGAGCCCCTCCTCTTGCATTATTTAAATGTAATATCATAAATCAGGAATGTCCGTCTCCTGAAAATTTCAAAATAACCATAATGTTCCCTACTGCTCCTAACCTCTCACAGCTGTTCATAATGGTGGCTACCCCAAATGTAAGCCAGCCTTGATATGAACAGAAGCCTAGCCTGACAAGACACTAGCAGCTTTCGTTCTGAGAGTGGGTGACTGAAATATTTTCAGTGCCTTCCCCTGCTTCTTTCTGCCTATATTAATATTAGATTTGCCTGGCTTCTCTGCTCCTTTCCCACAATCAGCTTAAAGGTCTAAATTTTCCGAAAGTCCTAGAGGGATCCAGCATTAATCCCATTTGTCCTCCACCCAAAGACAGGAGCACCGGGGCACCTGGGTGGCTCAGTCGGTGAAGCATCTGCCTTCAGCTCAGGTCATGATCTCAGGCCCTGGGATTGAACCCTGTGTCATCCTGGCTCCCTGCTCAGCGAGGAGTCCGCTTCTCTCTCTCTCTTCCTCTGCCCCTCCCCACAGCACATTCCCTCTCCCTCTTTCTCTCTCATTCTCTCAAATGGATAAATAAAATAAAATCTTTCAAAAAAAAAAAAAAAAGGAACACTGAGAAAGGCATCTTCCCCTTCTCCCCTACTTCGGTCAGTAAATCCTACAAAATACCCACTGGATGCCTACCTACCCTTTGGGCCCAGATGCTTAGGTACACTGAGTCTTTTTGTTCCCTCCCTGCAGAGTGGAATGGTATGTCTTTTTAACCTCCCCAGGAAGGTTCCTCACTGCTTCTCAGATTGTGCCAGCACCCAGTCCTCCAAGAGTGGGTGTAACTCCCACCCTCCCCACCTCTGCTTAAGAGCAGCTCTGCCCTGGCCAAGCACACGGTTCACTTCCTCTCTGCCCTGCCCTCCTAAAGTGTGTCCTTACTTTCTGTCTGGATGACCTAGACTAAGTCACTTCCCAGGCTCGCCTTTGGACCCTCAGCCCTGCCCGGTGGTAGGATGGGCGGCGGGCTCTATATGTCACTGTTCCTCCACCCCCTACCTCTCCTACTTTACTGCTAACTTCTCCTCTGCTGGGTCTTCCCTTGGCGCAGGTTGGGAGGGCTTTACCCACACCTGCTGGAGACTAGTACTGGATAGACTGTTTTGCAACTGGTTATCTTTGGAGCTTTTAATTCACCTTCTCCTGTTCTGCCTTATTAGGTCAACGTCCTTAGAATTTTTCAGTACTTTCAGCGTATTCAGACCAAGGGCATGAAGAAGTCCCACAATCTGTATGATGTTCCCCCTCTCCTCTCCACAGCACCCAGACCCCTGGTGACCACTCCTGACAACCTATATCGTCAAGAAGAGGACCTGTCAATTTCATCCACTGAGCCTCGTTAGAGCCAGATTGCAGGGTCCCACTCGCAGAGTTAGTGATTCATTTGCATTTCTAATATGTTTCCCAGGTGCTGTTCTGGGAAACTAGCTAATTGAGAACCAGTAAATGGTTAAAAGAAAAACTAAGGAGGACCAAGGTTTTCTAGAAGTGTACTTTGCCTATATAATGAGGTGGATTTCCACATTTCTACACAGAACTCCAATCCAAAAATTTTAAAAGGAAATATGCTTACGATAAGCTGTTCAAGACTCTGACTGTCAGACAATTGTAGAGTACAAATAATCCCATCAAATACACAGGTTTAGGAGAAAAAAGTGACCATGGATAAAGCTGCCCCAGAAGTACATTCATTCATATTAGCAGTCATAATTTGTTTCTAGTAAAAATAAGAGCCCTACTCATCTTGCCTAGTTAGTTCCTTCTCAAAGACCCTTTCTCAAAGGTTATACCTTGGCCCTGAGAGTAAGGATGAATTCAGCACCAGGGACATCAGATATAGTGCAGGGCATTAACCCATACTTAATGTCCTTCTTCTCATTTTGCAAAATTTCAAACCTAGAGAATATTAGAGTGAATACCAGTGCGCCCTTCCCCTAGATCCATTCATTATTATTTGCCATATTTGCTTTCTCTCTCTCTCTCCATATACTTTTCCTTTCATTTCCATCTTCTGAGAATAAAAATATTTTCCTAAGTAACTACAAAACCATTATTGCCCTTAAGAAGCCCAACAGTACTTCAATTTAGGATCTATGATATAATCGATGTTCAAATTATTCCAGTTCCTCCCAAACCTCAAAATATCTTTTACAGTTTTCTCTCTTTTTCATTTTTAATCCAATGTCAAAATTTCACGCACCACATTTGGTTCTTAGGTTTCTGTAAATCGTTGTGGTTTTGTTTAAAGATTTTATTTATTTATTTCAGAGAGAGACAGGATGAGCAGGAGGGACAGAGGGAGAGGGAGAGAGAAAATCCCAAGCAGACTCCACACTGAGCACGGAGGCCAACATGGGGCTTGATTCCAGGGTCCTGAGATCATGACCTGAGCTGAAACAAAGAGTCGGACACTTAACCAACGACACCCCCAACGTGCCCCTGAATCATTTTAATTTAAATATTCCTTCTGCTTTTGTTGTGTGTGTTTTTCATGTTATTTATTTATTTATTTATTTATTTATTTATCCGGGCCAGCTGTCTGTCACAATATCCCACTTTCTGGATTTGTCTGATTGTTCCCCTATGATTAGATTTGGTTTAACATATTTGGCAAGAATATTACTTAGGTGATATTACATCAAATCAGGAGACATATAATATCAGATTGTTCTACTACTGGTGGTACTAAGTTTGATCACATGGATAAGGTGACCTGCATTGTACAGCTGCAAAAGTTTTCACTTTACAAGAACATAAGTAATCAGCAAGGAGATACTTTGAGACCATGCAAATATCCTGTTCCCAGCCATCTTTATCCAAAAGGGTTAGTATTAACGGATGATTTTTGATGGATTGATTATTGAATTGAGGGTTACAACACTGTGATTTTCTTATTTTATCTCTTCTTCCAGACTTATTAGCATTCTTTTAATAAGGATCTTCTATTAAAGGGATTCTTCTAAAAAGGGACCTCTCTATACAAATATAGGTATATATATATATATATATACAAATGTAATATATGCCACTATAGATTCATGCTTTTATTTTTTATTTAATGTCTTATAATCCCTTTTCATATTTCTTTTTTGATGTTCAAATTGTCCAAATTTAGCCGTTTACATATACTTTATGCCAATTCTTAAAGGTGGACACATTCGCATTTCAGTTTTCTGTGGAGTTGCTTAAATTTTTCAATGAACTCTCACTTTAAATGAATGTTGATATTTTCTATGAGAAAAAAATTATATAGCTTAGGTACATGGGTAAGTTAGTGATCATCTGAAAATGATCACTTAAAATCACAAAAGTCTGGGCTAGTATACTTAGAAATATGGACACAAAATACGATTGTGTATTTGAAAGCAAGTAGTTCTATAATTCCATTTTAGTAGGGTTTATATCAGGGTACTTTAAATAAAACTTCTAATGCTAATGGCAAAGAGGTATGAGAAACTGAAAATTACCTAGAATCTCACAGTCTCTAAATTACCTTGTTCAAGTCCCCTCTATGGATTTTACATTGTTGTAAGAATAACACATATTATTATTTGTTGTTTTCACCTAATTTATAGTGACACTTAATTTTTCAGAGGAACCAGACAATAAACTCAGTGATATATGGAGTTGCAGACCATGTATCATAAAACCAAATCCTACTACAGTCTACATTTTTAAATTATTAATTACTTTTTATTATAATAGCAATTCAGACACATGACAAAAGAAAGTCAAAAAGACTAAGATGAAATACAATGAAATCATGTTTTCCTTCTACTCAATACTATCACCCTCTTCAAAACCATCCACTTTCACAGCCTCTTGAGAGAGGAATTTCAGAAATTTCAAACTCATAGACATAAATGTGGCTAAATACTTTGTTGCTATGTTAAAGAAAGGGGAATTTATAACAGCCAGTGTTCTGCATTTAACTAGTTAGTTCCCCAATTGGAATCTAAGGAACTTTTCATTTCCTATCAGCATACCCCCAGCAGCTAATACTCTTTAATGGATGCATACCTAGTATTTTTTTTACCTGGTAGATATAACCAGTTTTCTTTATTTGCTTGTTTTTTTACTGTTTCCAGCCATGGTGTAATAAACATAAGTGTGCATAGACATCGATGGGAGCAGCCATTTAGAATAAATATCTAATAATAAAAATACTAGGTAAAAAGATCAGAGTGGCTTTTAATCTGAGAGATATCGTCAGTAGTAGGTAATAGTTACCCCTTCCCTACATCCTTAGTGATACCATAAAGTAGCAAAATTTAAATCTCTTCCATATCCCAATGTGATAAGTGAAAATTAAGTTTAATTTCTTTAAATAGGAGGATGAGCATTCTTCTTGTTTATGAATACTTTATATTTTTTTGTCAATCACTATCTTTATGATTTTTCATTGAATTATATGTCTTTCCTTTATGATTTTGTAAGAACTCTTTTTAAGGAGGAAATTAGAGCTTTGTCAGTTGCATAAGCAAAGGCATATATTTTTCCCGGGTTTGTTGCTTATCTTTTGATTGCTTATGGCATGTTTTGCATATGTAGTCAAAATAATCACTGTCTTGCTATATGATTTACTGATTAAGAGAGTCTTCCTGGGGCACCTGGCTGGCTTAGTCAGTAGAGCATGTGACTCTTGATTTTAGGGTGTTGAGCCCAAGGCCCACTTTGGTCATGGAGGCTTCTTAAAAAAGAAAAGAATTTTCCCCACTGGTTATTAAAAATTTTAATAACATTTTAAAGACTTATTTATATATTCTAGAAGAAGACAGGGAGAGAGAGAAAGAATCCTAAGCAGGCTCCGCGCCCAGCACAGAGCCCAAAGTGGGGCTCTATCTCACAACCCTGAGACCATGACCTGAGTCAAAATCAAGCTTAACCAAATGAGCCACCTGGATGCCCTCATATTTTTATATTATAATACTTTATCCATGGAAGTTTAACATAAAGAATGATTATAGCTAATTTGTTTTCCCAGATGGCTAGCCAAGCTATTACAATAACATTTAATAAATTTTCTGCACAATTTTGAAATGTCATCCACCATCCACACAAAATTCTCACATGGATTGAACCTATATCTCTATTTGGTTCCATTAATTTATCTCTCTGTTTCTATCCCAGAACTATTTTTATTATCATAGACTAAACATGTACTGGGTCTAGAAGGCACACCTTCCCTTTCCACCTAGACTTAAGGACTTGAGCTCTAGAGCCACACTTGCCTGGGTTCAGATCCTGCCTCTGCCACTTACTGTGAGATCTTGGTGAAGTTATATACTCTGTGCCTCCCTTCCTCATCTGTAATAGGGATAATAATAATAATAACTATCTCGTAGGGATATGAGGAGGCATAACTGATATAATGCATACAGAATGGTTAC
Source organism: Mustela erminea (assembly GCF_009829155.1). Taxonomy (NCBI): domain Eukaryota; kingdom Metazoa; phylum Chordata; class Mammalia; order Carnivora; family Mustelidae; genus Mustela; species Mustela erminea. The sequence goes on from NC_045628.1 coordinate 14,117,389, forward strand.
AATAGTGCCTGGTAAAGAGTAATTTTTTTTAAAGATTTTATTTATTTATTTGACAGACAGAGCTCACAAGTAGGCAGAGAGAGAGAAGGAAGCAGGCTGCCTGCTGAGCAGAGAGCAGGATCATGACCTGAGCCGAAGGCTTTAACCCACTGAGCCACCCAGGTGCCCCGTAAAGAGTAATTTTTAAATAAGTCTTAACTTTTTTCATTCCAAAAGACTTCCTGGCTATTCTCGGATTTTCATTTCCTTTAATAACCATCAGGATTGATTTCCCCATATTCAAACCTTCTGTAGTAGCCAGCCTCTAAGACGGTCCCTAGTGATCCATGACTCCCAGAATTCACGCCCTTAGGTAGTCTCCTCTCACTTTAACTAAGAATGACCTGTGTGGTCAACAGCATCCTGCAAAAGTTAACAGGATGTAACATTCAAAACTAGGTCATAAGAGACATTGCTTCTTCCACATTATCCTCTCTCTTGGATCACTCACTCTGGGAGAAGCGACTGCCATGTTGTGAAAACATTTGAGCAGCCTCTGGAGAGACTCACGTGGGAGGAACTGAGGACCCCTGCCAACTACCATGGTCATGATAACAAACAGCTTAGTGAATCTTTCAGCCCAAGTCATGACGGCACATGACTGCAGTCTTGCCGACACTTCATAAGAGACTCCCACCCAAAACCACCCAACTAAATTCTAAACACACAGAAACCGTGTGAATTAATAAATGCTTATTGTTGTTCTAAGTCACTAAATTTGGGTTAATTTGTTATGCTGCAATATATAACTAATACATCTTCTTATTGGCAATTTTATTGGGAAAGCAGTGAATTTACAGACACATTATTATAGAGAGCTGACCTCTTCACAATACTGAACGTTCTTATCCAAGTAGAACTTCTGTCCTTCCACTGAGTCAAGATTGAAAGGAAGAAAGAAAGAAAGAGAGAGAAAGAAAGAAGAAAAGAAAAAGGAAAGGGAAAGGAAAGGAAAGAGAGAAGGAGGAAGGGAAGATGGAAGAAAGAGAGAGAAGGAAGGAAGAAAGGGGGGAAGGAAGGAGAAAACCCAGCAGACATTGTAAGTCTTGTTCATCTATGCCTGGTACATTTCTCATATATTTTTTTTGCTATTATATTTTCTTCTATTCTATTCCCTAAATTGTGCTGATACTCTCAATTATAATGCTATTAATCATCTATTAGTTTGCTGAATTCAGCCAGCTTGCTGAATTTTGTCATTTTTCCAGGAGCTCAATAACAGACAGTTTAGGGTTTCTCAGGTATATAATCATATCATCTACAAATAATGATAACATTGCCCCATATTTTCCCTTTTATAAAGCTATTTTCTCTTTATAGCTATTATTATTTTATAGCTATTATTTAAATTGCATTGACTAAAGTAATAAATATTAGTGCTAAAAATATATTATGGCAGAAGACACTCTAAGCCCTTAGTATTTATCAGTTTGATTTCTTCTGTTATTCTGAACATTCTCTTTTAATTATTTATTTATGTATTTGAGAGATAGAGAGAGAGTATGAGCAGAGGGAGAGGCAGAAGGAGAGGGAGAAGCAGACTCCCACTGAGCACAGAGTAGGACAAGGAGCTCTATCCCAGGACCTCAAGAGCATGACCTGAGCTGAAGTCAGATGCTCAGCTGACTGAGCCACCCAGGCACCCCAATTATTCTGAACACTCTGGCAGTTAAAGACTGCCAGCTTCCCCAGATGGGTTGGAATGGTCAACATTTTTATTTTATAACATTCTCATTTTAATAGAATTATTAATAATAAATTTTTTAATTATACCAAATCAAACCCTGCTTTCAAATCCTTAGTAATAATATAAAAAATGTAAAAAAAAAAAAAAAGACGGAAAGATGCTAGTCATTGTCACAGTTCACAATCTTTCACTTGCTCTCTTAATCCTACTTGACCTTTAACCAAAAGATCTGATTATCTTCCTAACCCACAGGAAGTAGAAATCAGAATTACAGAAATAAATAAAAACATGCCTCTCGGTGAAAAAGGGTAACATAAAAGGGAACAAGATCTTGAGATTGCTGAGGGGAGAAAAAGAATCTTCCCAAATAAATTTTCCTATTAATAACTTTCAAAAGCAATGCTATTTCTGAAATATTTAAGTTGAAAACAATTTCCAGATAAAACAGGACAGGGAGGAAGCAATGGGGAACATCTCTGAGACCCAGGAAAATGAGAACACTACAGGGTAACTGGTAAATTGATTTTTAATAATGCTAGAAGCTTGCAAACCCTCTCTCTTCACTGTGTTGCACTAAGAGAATACATTAGCAGGTGCTAAAACGCCCTCCAAGGATTTTAGATTTCATTATTATATCCATATGAAGGAAAGGAAAGCCAAAATAACACCTAGGTAAGTAAAAAGTTCATTATTGCCTAGAATTGTTTAATGTCAATTTTCCCCTTACCTAGGTCTAAAAAAAGAACATCTTGCACTTTATACAGAAGGCAAATGAACGTACAAGTTTTGAGCTGGAGACCCTGCATTTTATCGATTCTAATTCCAGAAACATCATCTTGCATATAAATGATAATTCTGCTTGAGAAGACCCTCTTCTGTGCCTCCCAGGCAAATGGTGTGCCAAGACTTTCCAAAGTCTTATCACAATGCCAGATTGATAAGCAGGTTTGATCAACACTAGCAGAATCATCTCACACCAAACATTATAGGATTTACAAGAGTACAGACCGTGACAGTAACATGTAGGCTGGCTTTTCCGTGCTTAACTTGGAACCACAGACGTGTTCAGCTCAAACCTTTTCAAGTCTTAACATCTGTTATGAGCATGATGAAAAACAATAGGCTTGGGAAATTGGATTCATTTCAATACTAATTTCAGCAGCCTGACTCAGTGTAGCTACAGGATTGACATGAATAATGGCAAGAACAAGAAAGACTATTTAACCTAGGCAAGGAAATTTGTGATTGTCAGGACTCCGAAGATTTGGGGTCTATGCTTAGGACACAGCAGAATATTCTTTTCAAATACCCAACTAATCTCTTCAGAAGCACAGGGTAAGATTTATTATAGTACCTTAGCCAACAACTAAGAAGAAAGGGTTTTAGCTTCACTTCCTGTACCATCTGAACTGGACTTAAATGGTTTCCTTTAAAATAACTACTTCAATGATTTTCTGAACTGGATTTTTACAACTCCAGTCAACATGTACACCAACATTATTTGGTTTTCAAATGAATAGATTTTCTTTAGTCTGCTTAACAAACATATCATGGTCTTGGCATTAACAATTAAAGTGACTTTTCTTTGGAAATTTTTCCCTTCCTCCTTTACTTCTGCTGAACTGAAATGGAGATGGTGGTTGAAATTTTTGTCTTATGCTGCAATAAAGTTCAACAACACATATCTGAAAAATAAACTTGCTTTAAAGAAAGATGACTGGCAAGCTAAAACTTGCACTAAGCTACACCATTAATATACTTTCAGAAGTGGAATGAATCTCAATCTTCATGGGGTTGAAATATGATACCCCTGGATATTTTATTTTTCAAAAGGTGTTGTGACATTTTATTTAAATTTTTGAAATGTTATGTAGCATATTTAGAGAGAGTTGTTCGAAAAGGGAGAGAAATAAATTTAACCAAAGAACAATATGATCTTAAAACAAACAGAACACCGCCACAATACCTTCCTTAAAAATATAATACAGGACAAACACACTTCACCTGGGTATTTCAAATAATGGGAAAAAAGGTAAAAACCTAAGAACCCACTGTTCTACTTTTTAACTTTAACTTGGCAGCCCAAATATAACTCAGAAAATGTTAACTGAAAATTGCACTAATACTTTAAGAGTATTGCAAATTCAGAAGAAAATGAAAGTCAAACATTCAACTGAACAGAAAATCAAACATTTTATTTAAGTTTACAAATTTCTATTTATGGGCAACATAACATTTAGGGTATCACTAGTCAGTGAAGGACAGACTGTTCTAGGATATAAATTGTCATGAAATTTTAATTTTTTGTAAACTCTAAGTTTGTTGAATTTCTTTCCCTGTAGGTTGTCTGTATTCAAGGCACCTGATGATCACCAGGTGTTGGAAACTGTACACCTGAAACTAATACTACACTGTATGTTAGCTAACTGAAATTTAAGTAAAAACTTAAAAACAAAACAAAACAAAAAAAAACCAAGCTTCCTTGACCTTCATCTGTAACATAAACCCAACTGCCACATGTGATTAAGAACACTGATTAGTTATCTAATCAGTGTATCTAATACAATTCACTTGTATTCTTCTTTGAGCAGTAAGTCCAATTTCAAGAGCATGTGTGGCCTGAAGAGATCTAGACATCGGGAGACTGGCTATTCTCAGAAGTGCACACCACTCTGAAAAGTGCCCTGGGAAATCAGCTGAGACCCTTTTGAAGCTGGGTTCCTCTAACTGCCCTGCCTGTTCTCTGGGTGGCAAAATACATTCCTACAGTCCCATGAAGACAAGCCAAAGTCTCTCTGTGAGGGAGACTTTCATGGCTGAACAGTTTGTGCTATTTCGCTGAATCCACAAGTATGCATGTTGGTTTCAGTAACCTTGACAAATAGTTCTTTGGGGGAAAATGCTATGGAAGGCATATTGGCCAATTATGTCACAATCAGAGTTAGGTTTCATTTTACATGGTTAATCATTGATTAGCACTATTTCAAATGCTGATGTACTTGGAAGCACTTTCCCTCAGACCCCACGAATATGATACAACCCACAGCTTTCAGTGTTATATGAATAGCCAACACCTCCAGATGCTGAGTATTTGGGGCTATAATAATAGGTCCTCCCACTGACTCTAATGGATTTTGAATATTACACCTCCCTGGATGGCTTTCTCTTTTGCACAATCTATACCCCAAATTCTTAAATTTTCTGATAGGGTGCTTGCTGTAATGCTTCCATGAAAGCAAGCGTTAGTGGTTTTCCATGAACTGTAGATTTTCTGGGGCAAGCATCTCCTTCCACATTTTTGCTGACTCCATTGGTAGGACTGCTCTGATTGCATTTTATTGACATTTAAATTTATTTATTTCTTCAACAAAATACTTACTGAGTGCTTACTCTATACCAAAGAGCATTCTAGGTGCTAGAGATACTGGATGGATAAGACATTTATACTCCTTGCTTTAATGGGCTTGAAGCCTATTGGGAGATACCAATAATTAAATGATAGCTTTTCAGTATAAGAACCCTGGAATGGAAAGAACAGAGTGCTGGCACCCAGTTTACTCACAGCGGGAGGCGGAAAGGGAAGGAGGAAGTCCGCTCAAGTACCTGGAGAGGGTGTCATTCATTTAAGATCTAAAAAGTGACTGGGGACAAAGAGATCTAGCAAAAGGTAGCAGAGGAGAGAAGTGAAATTTTTCCTAATCACAGATTTGTGTAATGTATTCCATTCCTTTGAATTCTAAGCCAAAAGCAACATGGTATCCCTGACTAGCATCTTTTCTGATATTATTAATTTCTTATTAATGTTAACTGTGATCCAGTCAGAAGCAAGGGCTTTATTATAGATGCTAAAGACTAGGGGACCCTGCAGTATAAAATTTTAAAATTCCCCCAAATTTCAAAGTTGGAATATGTACCCGGGGGTACTTTCTTCAGGTGACTGGTTGAATTTATAAGATTCAATTTTCTGAATACTGGCTGATGAAACAATGAGAATTTCATCAAGCCTGGGTCTTAGGTGGAAAAAAGGCAGCAAAAGAACATAATGAGGCATGAATATGGTTGGGATGAATGGTCAACCATGACACGCTTTTGTTGGCAATGTCATCTTACATTTCACGACAGAATGGAAGCTTAGGCAGATAAATCCAGGGAATCAGGCTACATCGACTGTATATTTCTACATAACAAATTAGCACAAAACTTAAAGCAGCTTAAAGCAATGTGGCTTATCATCTCATAGGATCTTCAGGATCTCTCACAGGCTATAATGAAGGTGTCAATGCTGCGGTCCCAGCTGTAGCCTTGACTTAAGAAGGACCCACTTCAAGCTTATGTAGTCATTTACAGGATTCAGTTCCTTGTTGGCTGGAACCCACCCTCTTTCCTTGCCACAGGGACCTCTCCAAAGTGAGAGCTTGCTTCACCAATGTGTACAAGCAGAAAAGCCAACAGAGGCCCCTATCAAGACAGAAGTCAACATCTCTTGTAACCTAATCATGGAAGTGACATTCCTCTAATGTTTCCATATTCTGTATGTCATACGCAAGGGGAGGGGACTACAAAAGGCCCATTAATGCCTAAAGACTGGGATTACAGGAGGTGGAACTGTAACAGGCTGTCTGTCTTACCTGCTGACCGATGGTCCACTGTTACTATCACAAGTTGGGGTAAAATGTGCTCAAGTTGTAGCACATTTCCAATCCTCCAGCAAGAATACACAAACACAGGGTGCCTGCGTGGCTCAGTGGGTTATGATCCCAGAGTCCTGGGATTGAGCCCCGCATCAGGCTTTCTGCTCAGTGGGGAGCCTGCTTCCCCCCCGCCTGCCTGCTTCTCTGCCTATTTGTGATCCCTATCTGTCAAATAAATAAATAAAATCTTTAAAAAAAAAAAAAGAATATACAAACACAGAATTACAGTACCTGTTTCTCTTGGTTTTATTTTTATAAGTAATATTTAGTATGGTCAAAGCACAGCTGATTCCAACAAAGGACTTTATCATAGATAAGGGATCAAATACACTCAGATGAACAATATGGTTAACTGTCCTCTAGTACACATGAAGGAAATGGTAGGAAAATGGAAATGGCGACTATGGGTGTGGTGGAAATGAATTCTACCAGCCAAATAAAATTCTTGCACACCTAGAGGTTTTTGAAATCCATTAGTAACATAACATCCTCATGCTGCTCCAATAAATTATACTGAGCACCAGATATACACACAAACACACACACACACTTAAAAATTAATCTAGTCACTAAGACAAATAGGCACTAGGGGAAAAGAAAAAAAAAAAGAAAAAACAACCTGTCTAAACTGAAAACAACAATACTCTGAAACAACAATATGAACAGGAATACTTCAGGTAAATTGCTAGAGGCTACATTTTGGTTTGTAAGTAATTGCATTTTTCAAGGATTGATGATAGCCTTATGAAAAACAAGGCACTGTGAGCTCACTTTAAGGAAGAGTTCCTCCAAAGGCTGCCTACTTCAATGCAAATATATCTTTAAAACAAAACAAACAGCAAAACATCTCTCAGCACCCCTCATTCGAGTGTGTTTCTCTCAAGGGCTACCTTAATCCATGCTGTGGGGTAAGATTATTACTAACCCAAATGTTTCTTTAACATGAAATCTGAAGATAATTTTACTAGAAAACGTGCCTGTGTTCTATTACTTTGTTCAAATCTGATCCTCACAGAATTGAAAAAGAATTTCCTGCCTGCCCTTATTATTTACATGTAGAGAAGAAAATAAAGGAGAAAGCCAAAAGACCATGTCATAAAATTCCTCATCTAGGGGCACCTGGGTAGCTCAGCCAGTTAAGTGTTTGACTCTTGATTTCAGCTCAGGTCATGATCTTAGGGTCATGGGACCGAGCCTCACTTTAGGCTCCATGCCTAAAGCGTGGAGCCTGCTCAAGATTCTCTCCCTCTCTCATTGTCTCTCCCCATGCTAAATAAAAAAAATAAAACCCTGAAAATTAATTAATTAATTAATTTTAAATGAAATTCCTCATCTATCTATGGGAAAAACAGATGCTCTTATAATACTTCCATCAGCTGGCTCATCACTCTGATTCTTAGGCTGGTGTTCCAGAAGACCAAAGACACTGTTCACAAGCAATGACCTTCATTAAGCAGAAACATCCAGTGTTAAATAAAATCAAAAGAAGAGACTGAAATACAAACTGAACACTTCTTTGTAGTAAAGGACAGTTCAGGGTCAGGATAGGCTACTAACTACCACACAAGTGAATACAAATTCAATAAACACACTCCAAAATACAATACGCACCCTTGCTATGTTTAAAAACTAGCCAATCAATAACAAAGAGAAAGCAGTGGCAACGTATAGCCAAACTTATAAATATTCATTGGGCAAGACAGTGTTCTACGACACAAAGGTCATAAGCTTTGTTGTTCCAACATAGTTGTTTGACCTTGGGCAAGCCCTCTCAGTTTTTAGACTCTATCTAGGAAAAGATGACAATTTTACCTATACCTCACAGAAGACGTTTAAATAAGCATCTCTTCCTTCCTGATTATTTCTTTAGTTGTTTTTCTTTTCATCATAAGTAAAAGGTATGAATGAGAAAGAATTATATTGGTTGTGGAACAATTAGTTAGACAAATTACTATTTTCTCTGAGCCCCAATTTCCTCATCTGTAAAATGAGAAGGAAAACAGTGTCTATCTTAGGACAATCTTATAGAGTTCTTATAAAGTGGTAGTATTTTTAAAAGGCTTCATCTGGCATAGGCGTGCACGCACACACACACACACACACAGGTATATAGTCTATGTTAAATAAAGTAAAAACAAATATAACATAATAAATCGATGAATAAGGGATACTACGAATAAGGAGTGACACGGAGGAAATAAGGGCTATGAAAAGATAATTAAAAGTTTAGGAGCAGAAAAAGATAATGGGAGTTGTGATCATGAGAAAAATTATCTTTCCCCTACTCTCCAGCAAAGACGTCAACATCTTATCTCCAAAACCTATGAATGTGATATGGCCTAGAATTAAGGTTGCTAATCAGCTGACCTTAAAACAGAAATTATCCTGCATTATGTAAGTGGGCCTACTGTAATCATAAGAGTCCTAAAAAGTAAAGAGAGAGGCATAAGAGGAGGTCAATGTGATGCATCGTGTAGAAGGCTAGATCTTCCATTGCTGGCTTTGACGGTGGAAAGGGGCTGCAAGCCAAAGAATGTGGGCAGTTTCTAGAAGCTGGAAAAAGTAATAGATCCTTCTCTGGAGTGTTAAGAAAAGAATGCAGTCTTATCACCTTGATTCTAACCCAGTGAGAAACCTGTTGGACTTCTGACCTCTAGATTATACACTTGTTTTAAGTCATTAAGCCTATAGTATTTTGTTGTAGCAGCAACAGGAAATGTGGAGGAAGGGTGAAGAAAAGCAAGATAGCAAATCTCTTAAGCCACAAAGGAACAGGCTGTTGAGTGTGGCCGTCATTGATGCTGAAAAATTAGAAACCCCTTCTTTTAGTACACAATTTCCTTTGGATTAAAGGAAAAGTTCCATGACCCTTTGGCAGTTTGGCAGTTATGACAAGTGCCTTTAAGAGAAGAGAGAAACAGTACAAAATATAGACAGAGAATCTGAAGACATGGCATTTATCCCTGAAATTTAGAAATGCTTTCTGAAATATATCAGTTATCTCTAAACTAGAATCACAGAAGTATTTCTTCTTGAACAACACAAAGCTCAACAATTGTGAGAAGAACAGAACTGTGCCCAGATAAATTATCTCCACTTGACACAGCATGGCTTCTCTCTAGATAGGGTAAAATTTTTAGCTGATAATTAAGCACCAAATGAACCATTTGAAAATTTCAGTGCCATGAGCAGAAGAAAATTAAATTAAATCAGAATTAACATATTAAGTCTGGGTTGAGTAAAGACAGATTATTGCTTTGTCTGGATTCTGTCTTGTTAAAGAGAAGCTATTCTTCAAAACATCCAACTCTAAAATACAATTGATAGGATGACATTAGCAAGTAAACATGATAATTGAATCATTTAAGTTCAAACTAATGTGCAACAGAATGTTCTATTGGTTCCAAGGGCAATGCTTCAGGGGAGCTATACAAATGTGTTTGTTATTCAGTTCCACTCAACACCTACTACTGAGCCAGGCATACTATTAGATTATTTAGACTTTTTCTTTTTAATTTTTTTTTTTTTTTTTGCTTAAGCTTGAAATTTTTTTACTATGCTATGTTAGTCACCATACAGTATTAGTTTTTGTTATACTGTTTCATGATTCATTTTTTGTGAATAACACCCAGTGCTCCATGCGATAGGTGCCCTCCTTAGCCCTAATGGGCTACCCCAACCCCCCATTTTTCCCCCAAAAAACCTGTTTGTTTCTCAGAGTCCACAGTCTCTCATGGTTCATCTCCCCCTCCGACTCCCCCCTTCATTTTTCCTTTCCTTCTCCTAAGGTCCTTCTTGCTATTCCTTATGTTCCACAAATAAGTGAAACCATGTGATAATTGACTCTCTCTGCTTGACTTATTTCACTCCATACAATCTCCTCCAGGCCCATCCATGTTGAGGCAAAATTGGGTATTCATCTTTTCTGATGGCTGCGTAATATTCCATTGTATATATAGACCACATCTTTTTTATCCATTTGTCTTTTGAAGGGTTATCTCGGTTCTTTCCACAGTTTGGCTATTATGGACATTGCTGCTATGAACATTAGGGTGCATGTGGCCCTTCTTTTCACTACATCTGTATCTTTGGGGGTAAATACCCAGTAGTGCAATTGCTCGGTCACAGGCTCTCTATTTTTAATTTTTTGAGGAACTTCCACACTGTTTTCCAAAGTAACTGTACAAACTTATATTCCCACCAACAGTGTAAGAGGGCTCCCCTTCCTCCACGTCCTCTCCAACACTTGTTGTTTCTTGCCTTGTCAATTTTCACCATTCCATAAGGTGGTATCACAATGTGGTTTTGATTTGAATTTTCCTGGGGGATAATGATGATGAACATTTTTTCATGTGTCTGTTAGATGCTTAGACTTTAAAGCTAATAAGACACAGACCTTAACCTTCATGAAGTTCAGAAGATGTGGTAAAGAAATAAATATAACAAATAATATGCAAATAAATACAAACAGCCGTTGAGTTTCAAATCATGAGTCCAAATTTGGGAAGTGACCATTTGCTCATAGATCTCCCAGTCTGTGAATGACAAACTTTTTTAAAAAATTTAAATCACTAATTTATTAATACTATTTCACCACAGATACCTTCATGAATCTGTTGAAAATCATGGATCATTCTTGGGTGGAAGGCTAATGATTCTGGTTGTTACCGATGCTAGAGAGTAAGAAATTCCTTCTATCAGTATATAATTCTTCTTAGATAAAAGTAAGGTTCAGTGGTGCTGGAGAAAGTGCGCCAAATACAAACATATTCATACATGGTTGCATTTATTTTCAGGATGTACATATGGACGCTTGATTCAGGATGTCTTATACCAACAAAAAATATGTAAATTGCAAGTCATATCTACATATGGTAATTCAAATAAACATAATAAACAATTATCTTTTAGCAAAGTCTGTAAAAAATTTTACAGTAATGATAAAGAAGAATGAAGAGGCATCTCACAGAGCTTGGGAGTCCAATTCAACATATTCTCGAAGTCTCAGTTTTTAGTTTTAAAAAGTCCATAAGAATTTTTTTTAATTTATTTTTTATTTTTATTTTTTATAAATATATAATATATTTTTATCCCCAGGGGTACAGGTCTGTGAATCGCCAGGTTTACACACTTCACAGCACTCACCATAGCACATACCCTCCCCAATGTCCATAACCCCACCCCCCTCTCCCATCCCCCCTCCCCCCAGCAACCCTCAGTTTGTTTTGTGAGACTACGAGTCACTTATGGTTTGTCTCCCTCCCAATTTTCATCCAATTCCATAATAAGTCTACTTTTTCATTACAAAGTATTTTAATTAACATTTAATAAATACTTAACTTTGCTCCCCAACCTCCATTTTTCGGCCCCATATCTCTCTAAAAAAAAAAAAGAGAAAAAATCCAGCAGAAGTGACACCCCAGGTACATATGCCAAGTGTCAAGTTTACCTTAGGGCTACACAATTCCCCTGGCTTGTTACTGTATATCTCCAGGATAAGAATATCTCAGTTTTAAAAGCACCATGAAGAGCTTGTTAGAATGGTCTCTTCATGGAAAGGAATTTGTACATAATGTAATTTCTAAAATGTAATAAATTTATACATGGGCAGCATCTGATATATTGAAAACTATATATATGTGCATATATATTTATAAATTGCTTCATTTTAAGATTCACATGGTACAAGGTACCATGATGAAGGAAAAATGGATCCTACAAAATGTAGTAAGAGCCCTTCCTAATAGACAAAAGCATGCCTTGAGTTTAAAGTAGTGAGATTTTTTTAATGGCTTCAATTTTAAATTTATTTTTTTTAAATCTATACATTGAAATATAGTCTAGAAATTAACACCATTAATATTTTAAACTACTTTTTAGACATAGTAAATGGTTTTGAAAACAACAGATCAGATTTTCTCTTCCCATTTTGAACACTGGCCAAATACCACACACACACAGATCTAAATTGAAAAGATATTTTATAGAATATTTTCATTCCACAGAAAAGGAATGCCCTTTTCTCCACAATACTGCAGAAGCCTACTTGGAAATAAATGGCTAATTTTTTCTACAGATAACCAGAAAAGATATAACTTCAAAGACTTTCTTTGTTAGTTTAGCCATTATGTCTGCGAATAAGACATCCGACATTTCTCTGAAATACGTCTGCGTGTGTACAAATATTGACTTAAGAAAAGAATTAGTGGTAAGTATATATATATATATAAATGAATATATATATATAAATGAATATATATATATATATATTCATTTAAAAACCATTTACTCAGCATCTATAACACAACACTGTGTTAAGCCACGAGACTAGAGTTATAAAATGAATTGTGATGGGGAGGCAGAGTATGGGTTTTGATAAGAGAAACTGATGCAAATAAAATGACCCCATGGGAGAAATGTTGACATGTTAAGGAAACCTTAGACCAATTCCAACTGTCCCAACCATGCCACCTACTTCTGCACATCTCAGTACCTAGCTCAGTAGCTTGTCTGTCTCTGCAGCATGACCCATCATCAGAATTGGGATCAACACAGCTAACACTGACAGTGTGCTCCCTCCAACCAGGTACTATGCTACAGACATCCCATACACTACCCTCCATCCCGTGATCTTTGCATCAATCTACGGGGTAGGGATTATTAACATCCCTACTTTATATTTTAAAAATAGGCAGTTTAGGGGTGCCTGGGTAGCCCAGTCCACTAGGCATCTGCTTTTGGCTCAAGTCATGATCCTGGGATCCTGGGGTCCAGAGATGGAGCCCCACAACAGCTCCCTGCTCAGCAAGGAGTCTGCTTCTCCTGCTCCCTCTGTGTTCCTGCTCATTCTCTCTAATAAACAAGTAAATTATTTAAAAGAAAAAAGAAAAATAGGCAGTTTAGATAAGTGAATTGCCCAAAGGTATACAGTGTAGAAGACAGAGCTCAGATTTGCACTAGGTCCATCCATCTCCAAAATTTCTGCCCTGAATCAACCACCGCTGCTCCCAGCATGTAAGGTACCTTGTAGATTGCACTGCTCTTGCTTTCATACACTGTAGCTATAAGTTCAGGACCTCTGGGTGAAACCTTGTCCACCTCTCAGAATCTGGGAGGGGTCTCTGGTTCGGCAACACACATTTAAAAGATAAATTATCTATTTCCAATGTCCCTAACATACAATAATCAATAAGGAACCAATAATAGCAATTTTTTAAGCTAAAAAAAGAAGCCGAATTCAGAAAAGGAGATCCGGGAAACAATGCACAGGGCTCCCTGGTGGACATCACAAATCATACTCAGCAGGACAGAAATAGCCAGGACACCTATCTGGACAGGAGTAGGTTATTCATCAGCAAACGTATCAACCTCAGTTCTCTTCTAGTGGATTTTCTTGATACTTTGTCTTGTTTATACCCACAAGGAGTACCTTCCTTTTCCACTGTTCTCCACATCCACAAAGGAAATGATAAGAAGACTTGTCTCAAGATCTGAATAACAAGAGTAATCCCCTGCTAGTTCAGATTGAGAGGTATAGTGGCTTGAGGATTATGTAAGGAGATAAACAAGTTTAGGGTATAATTCACTGGTTTGAGTTTCTTTGGCAATCCACTTCTTCAATTACTTAATAAACTCCTAGTCTACTTAATTCTTAAATAACCTTTGTTTCTAGGAACTCCAGTCTCCCTGCCACGGGCTTTTGGGGACGTGATTATCCTTCAGCTTTCAATTTAAAGGCCTCTACATTCATGAAATTCAAAACCATACACTTGGGCAGGGACCCACCACCAATAATTCCTTCTTTCCCCTCAAGCCTGATCACCTTGCAGATCCAAATGCTCAAGGAGAGGTACTTGAAAGATCCTCAAGTTCAGTGCCCCATTTCATCTCTTATTAAGCATCCAGCTCTTCTTGTGTTAGAGAATTTGGAGTTTTAAACGATTTCAGGCCCTAGACAAAGATAGTATCTTTTTCGGGGCACCTGAGTGGCTCAACTGATTAATTAATTCATGCGTTTGGATGTACGGAGAAGAGATTCATACTTCTATCAGAGTCCATTAGTTAGCAGTAGTTTCTGGTCAGAGAAAACCGACTAAATGAGAATGAGACAGTTATCAATTTCAGGAAGAACAAAATATTTATCTAATTCTGATATATTTCTTGGCTGACCTATAAGTAATAGTTTTTATAATATTATAATCCCAAAGATTGACTTAATAATATAAGGATATAATAACTTCAGATCTTAGTGTATATAAATTCTAGATGGAGATGTAAGTATACAAGAAAGAAAAAAATTATCTTTTTTCATACCACTGTATTATTAATTTGCTAGGGCTGTATGAAATCATAAGAAATACATATATTGGTCTCTGTCCTGGTTCCTGACAGAGCTCCTAAAATCTTTATAATTTCCTAACTGATAAGAGCACAGGGAGCATCTTTTGTTCTCTAACATTTGGGCTTTGACTCTGATTCCTAACACAGTGCTCCCAAATCCCTTGAAATCTCCTGGATAATAGGAGTGTCTTTTGTTCTGATGAGGTGACTCTTGGCGGGCTTGTGAGCAGCTTCAAGACAGGGGTTGATCACCAGAAAGACCAAGCCATGATTAGTTAGAAGCTTGGAACTTTCTACCACACCCTCTATCATTCAGGAAATGGAGAGGGACTGGAGATTGAACAAACTTACAGGAAGAAGTCTCCATGAAAATACCAAAAGTAACAAGATTCAAGAGAGATTCTGGGTTGGTGAACACATCCATATGCTGGGAATGTGGTACACCCCACTCTAATGGGACAAAAGCTTCAGTACATAGGACTCTTCCATATTTTGCCTTGCTTATCTCTTCATTTGGCTATTTATCTATATCATTGATCATATTCTTTATTATATAATAAACTGGTAAATGCATTTGCTTCCCTTTAGTTCTGTGAGATGTCCTAGCAAATAATCGAATCTAAAGACGGGGAGTCATAAGAACCTCCAATTTGTTGCCAAGTCAGAGAGAGGTTGAGTAATCTGGGGGCCTCCTGCTTGTAACTGGTTTCTGAAGTGGGGAGCCATCTCATGGGACTGAGTCCTTAATCTGTGGGGTCTGTGATAACTTAACCTGTGTCAGAATTGAACTGAACTCTAGGACACCCAACTAGTGTCACAGAAAGTTGACTGGGTGGGAAAAAGCTGACAGACCTGTGTGAGAGTGTTTTAAGTATGGTGGTGCTGAAACAGGACAGAAGGCACACAGGAGGAGCGTGTTTTCAACTCCGGCTGCCATAACAAACACCACAGTATGGGGGACCCAAACAACAGAAATGTATCTCCCATGCGTTCTGGAGACTAGATATCTGAGATCAAGATGTCAGCCAGGTTGGTTTCATTCAGAAGCCTCTCTCCTTGGTTTATAGATGACCATCTTCCAGTGTCTACATATGACCTTCCTCCTGGGCATGTTCATATCCTAATCCTCTCTGGTTCTAAGGATACCACTCAGTTTCGATGAGGGCCTAACCTAATGGCCTCATTCTAACTTAATTACCTCTTTGAAGGCTCTCTCTAAACATGGTCATGTTCTAAAGTGCTGGGGGTGAGGGTTTCAATACACAAAACTCTGAAGGACACAATCCAGCCAGTAACAACCAACAGGTCACTAAATAACAATCTAAAAGTGAAAAATCACGTCATTAAAAACATGGAGGCAAATAATAAAAAATCTGAAAGAATTCAAAGGTCTTGTCTCTTTAGAGTGGGCATCAGGTACACAGAAAATGAAGGGGGATTACTTTTGTGATATAAATCTTACAGAAATAGTCTTTTTTAAAAAGCACCTATTTAAATACAATAAAAACAAACAAATTAGAGTATTTCAACATAAAAATAATTATGAAAATGTGAGTAATAGCCAAAAATACATCACTACCAATTAGTCAAAACTTTTGCTTATTACCAGATGCTTGGGGGAGCAATAATTTATAACACTTAAAGCACAAATAAGTAAGAAAAATGGTAATAAACTAACCAGAACTCCAAGTGTTTTAAAATGTCAAACATCTAGGTTTATTACTTCCCAGGCACCAATAATCTAAAGAAAGGCCAAGTCTCTAAGACATCATGAACCCGATCAAAGAAGAGATTATTCTACCACCAACACACACAAGAAGTATTTTTCTTCCTTTTCTATACATCTTTTGAAAACACAAAGAGGAAATGATGCAAACCGCTAGTATCCTATCGAAGAGGACCCTAAAGGCTAGGGGAAATAAACTCCAGAGAGGAGTACTATACCAATTCCCATCTGATTTATAAAACTACATTCCATAGGCAGCAACTTAGTCCACTGGGGCCATGTGTGCCTGCCCAAACTGCCCCCTCACAGATACCTCCTTCTAGGAGTTAGAATTGCCATGGAAACCTTACCCGCAGCTATTACTAGAAGAGAGCTACTGTGGGCAGCACAGAGCCCTATTAACGGAGGTACCAGAGAGCCAAAGACACAGAGAATGAAAAGGGAGGCCGGCGCTATTAGGACAGCTATTGTGTTGCTCAGTTGGCAAAACCAGTAGTAAAGTCACCAGGGCCACAGTACAATCTGAGCTGATGACTGAGGTCTCTTTCAACCACTGCCACTGAATGGCTGACATGACATGTATGGTAAATACATCACCCAAAGACTTCTCAACCCCTTTCAAACTTCAAGGGTTCCTGTGACAGCTTACCCTGAATATGGTGTCTTCCTTATCCATTAGCATAGTCCCAATGCTCTCCTGGCTATGGGGATGTCCCTCAATAGCCACATGACATCTCCTTCATGAGCCATCCCCAATTAGCAACAACCAACACCCTCCCAGTCCACAAGATGCTGAGCCTCACAGAACATCAACAGCCACACATAGCCCAATTTGCACATAAGTTTGGGGGGTGCTCTCTAAGGTCTCTGAGTTCCTTTTATGCTAGTCTTCCCCTGCCATTCACCAACCCATGGCAGAGCCAAGAAGCATCAACTATAGTTGAACTGAACAGCTACAAAGAATTAATACCTACGTAGTTAGCTTATTTTTTTAAAATACATTCTTGATGACTCTGGCTAGACCAGTCAACTCTTCTTCCTGCCAGGCAAATTAAGTCTATACTTTTCAACCATTTCCCTTATCAGGCTCTCACACCCTGGGCTACAATGCATCTATCCTAATGGCCCCAGGGCCAGGTAACAGACAACTAGGAACCGACCCTATGCCTCAGAGCCCACTGAATTATTCAATTTATCAGTCCACTTAGCATACATAAGCTGTCCCCGGTAGCTCTGACTTACTATTACCCTGTCCCTGGGAACAATTCCTGGGTAGCCCTGCCTGGCAGCCTGCTCCAATTAGGAGCTGTAGGCAACAGAGAATCCTGCCTTCATCCATCCAAGGGTCAATGTGCTGTTTCCTGTCATCAAAAGCCTTATAAAGCACATACCCCCCAAATCTGTATCTTAGAGAATGTTTTTGGTGACACACTGTATTCTTTTGCTTTGGACACAAAGAGGGCTTCTGCCCCTGCCAATATCTCCTGCAAATCCGAGAATTACTATTACTCCCAAAACTTGTTAGCTCCTAGGTAAAGCTGCAGTCTTCTCCAAAACCCTCAGAACCATCCAACACTGCAGACCTCCAAAAAGAGAGGAGAAACTCGGTGCCCGGACAGTCTCCCTCCCACTAGTTGCCTTTCCTTTGCTTGCACCTGACCTTTACCCCAAGTCCTGATGGTGGACAACTCTAAAGAGTTATTACTTTAGGGCACCTGGGTGGATCATTCAGTTAAGCATCTGCCTTCAACTCAGGTCATGATCCTAGAGTCCTGGGATCGACACTCACATCGGACTCTCTGCTCAGTGGGAAGCCTGTTTCTCCCTCTCTCCCCAGCTTATATTCTCTCTCTCACATAAATAAAATCTTTTAAAAAAAAGTTATTACTTTAGGTTAATGATCTGCCAAGAAAGAACACAAATATTCTGGACACCCACAACCCTGAACCACAAACACAGATTCTCTGTAGAGAGGTCGCCTCAGCTTTGATTCTGACTCAGATGACGTTAGTGCAGTTAAGGTCCTAAATACCAACCCATGACATAGAAGTCCCACCATTATGCCAGCATTTCCATCTGTTTTCCTGAAGTAGATATCACTCAAGTGTTTCCCTGTATGTTGCTGAGAGAACATATAAATAGGCACTAAACAAGTCAATGCATATTTTCGATACTAAGCAATTCCGTGTAGAAAAAGTGAAGTGCCTTCAATTTTGTTCCATTGCAGTACCTGAAATCATACTGGCATTCTCCAAATTCTCACTGATTGAGCAGTACTTTTTCAAATGAGATATCCAAAGAGGGCCTGTAATGGTTAAAGGAAATGGAAGCCAGTAGCAGAGCAAGACAGAACGCCCACCTAAACCAAGAGAACATTTCGAACGGGGCCACAGCTCTAAATTCTCAGAAGAAAGAATCACTTATCTAAACTTTGTCAGGCTCCACAAAGACTGTCAAGAGGCAAATTAAACAGATTGTTAGAGTTTTATAGATGACAAAAATGAAATCAAAAAGGTGAAGAGACTTTCTCAAGGTCACCAGTTACTTGGTAGTAAAATAGAGCTACAACTAAGAGCCAAAATTTACAAGGCCTACAAGAGCCATATATACGCAGACCTTCAGTACTTTTATGTTTTATACCAAACTGTCATGTATCTTTAAGTGTAACAAAATTTAAAACTATGATATAAAATCTGGGGGAAAGAAACCTGAAACATGAAAGAAAGTGATCAAATATCCCAGATATGTTTAAAATTATGGATCTTCATAAATAGAGCAAATTGGATGATATTCAACATTATTACGTGAGTAGTTCTCCCACTATCTTAGGTCTATAATTCACTTAGCGTACAAGGTTCTCTCCAAGTTCATTATCACTACGGAATTTTAAGCCATGGATCTCTTCTTAGATCTTTCCTTTCTTACAATAATTTCAAACTAAATTAAGTATTTTAAAAATATAGTTTGTGTATATATTACCATATCTTAAGATACATAATGAATACAGGAGGGAAAAGATTTTAACATACAAAACCACTTCTTCCTAACATTAAAGTCTGTCAATTTAAATGAATTTCGAATGTCTTAAAAACTTTCTCAACCAATTTAAATGACTGATTTTAGCCCCTCAAAGAATAACCCTTACTTTGAGACTCCATTCATAGTCCCAATAGTTAATGTTAAATGTTTAAGATTATGCAAAAATATTACCTTAACCTCAGAAAATTCTGAAGGGGTATCACTTACATAAATTGCATTTGTAAAGCAGTATTTATCAAAAATATTTCTTAAAGTCTAGCATTAAATAATCATAATATCTCCTTTTATTTGTAAAGCCTGCCCTCTAAATGACACATTCAAAAAACAGTAAAATACTTCTTTTCATTAAATGTCTGAGAATTACTATATATACCATGATTTTTTACTAGGGAATAAGAAATAAAACTTTTCTCTAGATAATTAAAATCCAAAATCATATGCCCAACCTACACATAGTCATAAAATTAAAATAAGGTGATATATTGGTTTCACAGGGCTGCCATAACAAAGTAACATAAACGTGGTGGTGTAAACAACAGAAATTTATTGTCTCTCGCTGTTCTGGAGCCTAGAAATCTGAAACAAAGGTGTTGGCAGGGTAAGCTCCTCCTGAGGGCTGAGGGCGTATCTGTTCCATACCTCTCTTCTATCTGCCTTAGCTTGCAGATGACTGTTATCCCTGTGTCTTCCCATTGTATTCCCTCTACGTGTGTCTCTGTGTTCAAATTTCTCCTTAATTAAGGGCACAGTCCTTATCAGATTAGGATCCATCCTAATGGCCTTATCTTAACCTGACTATCTGTAAAAAAACATATTTTCAAATTAAGGTGACATTCACAGGTGCTAGGGAACAGGACCCCAATATATCTTTGGGGAAGGGGACACGATTCAACCCATTAGAGCTGCTAACTAAATAACATGAAATCCTGCAGCATTGGTAATCACTTCCCTTAGAATTCTTTAATCTACTACAATTAAGGAAATGGGTAATTTATACCCCAATCTTAAAGATATCTTTGAGGCTATCAATCCTATCAGTGAGGCTGTTAGCCACATAATAAAGCTTTTGAAGATGTCTAGAGAAGGATTTTCTGCAACTTCTGTCAACCTATTTGTGCTAAACAGCTGCCTCTGTAAATTTTCTCTGGGAGTCTAGCTTTCTACCCACTATTGCTACAAATCTTCATGGCTAGCACAGAGGCACGTAGGACTGATAAAGCACCCTTCAGTTTCTCAGTGTGGCTCATTTAGGGGAGACTCATCACCTCATGCAGTTTGCAGAGAGAGGTAGGTTATAATAAGAACGAAGGTCCAATTTAAATCCACATGGTATTCATGAGGAAAATATTTACTGAGTTCTTACCATGTCAGGCACTGTTGCCGGCACTGAATGAAAGGGACAAAAGTCCCTTATGATGCCTATTTTTTGCTTGGGGAAAGGATAGAAAATAAACAGGATAAGATGTAAAATATATAGCATGTTAGATGGTTATAAATGCTTTATATAAAATAAAGAAGGAAGGAAAATAGAAAGGACCAGAAGGCAGCAGATTGCAACTTTAAATAGGCTCTTCAGGAAAGATGATGCTGAACAAAGAAGGGAAAATATGGAAGCAAATCCTCCAGGCAGAAGAAATAGGAAGAGCAATGGCCCTGAAGAGACTCTGTGTTCCAGCAACAGCAAGGAGGCCAGTGAGCTGCAAGAGAGTGAAGGGGCCACCAGAAGACCTTGAGCAGAACAGTGCTCAAGGTGCTCAAGATGACTTCAGATTTTAGCCCAAGCAACTAGAAGATAAGAGTTTCTGTTTATGAAGTGAGGGGAGATGGTGGGAAGAGTGTATTTGGAGGGAAGTCCAGATGTTTGTTTTGGATGTGTTAAACCAAGATCATCTCTCAGTTAGGCAAGAGAAGATGCTACATATGCAATTAGACAGATGAAGAATGATAGGAGATGTGTGGTCTGGAGGTGCTGTTTTGGAAGTCCAGATGTTTGTTTTGGATGTTTTAAACCAAGATCATCTCTCAGTTAGGCAAGAGAAGATGCTACATATGCAATTAGACAGATGAAGAATGATAGGAGATGTGTGGTCTGGAGGTGCTGCTTTGGAAGAGTAAAATATATATGGTATTAGAGTCATAAGCCCAGATAAAACACCAATGGTGGAAATAGAGGAGAGGTTCAAGTAGTGAGGCTTGTGATGTGCCAATAAAAGGAGATTGGAGAGGTGAACAGAGACTAGCAAGGGAGACTGAGAAGAATCAACTGTGAGGCAGGAGGAAAGCCAGGCTAGTATGGTATCTCAGAGGCCGAGTGAAGACAGTGTTTCAAAATGGAGAACATGAGGAATTGTGTCAAGGGTGCTCATAGGGCGAGGTAACTGGCAACTGACTGCAATAATCTAGCTACACAGAAGTCATCAATAGCCTGGACCAAGCAATTTCAATGGAGTGGTATGAACTGTTAATAAGAAGACCACACGGCCATAATGAAGCCATTTAGGTTAAGGTCCAAAGTCAGTAAACTGAGACTTAATATATAACCTAACTGCAGTTTCAACCCCGCCCTGGAATGTAACCTTCAACCAGTCAACAGGGGAACTTCCTGGTCAGCACTAGGAAACTTAGTGATAGACCCCTTCCATTCCCCTTAAGAGGGTGATATTCACTAAAACAATGGATTCTTTACCAATAATTTCCTTCTTCCTGCTCCCTCTATATGCCTATTCTGCAATTCAGTGGAACTCCTTTCTACTTGCTAAATGGGATGCTGCCCAATTCATGAATCATTTAAGAAAGCCCGTTCAATCTTCAAAATTTACTTAGCTGAATTTTTTTAACAACAACAACAAAAAAAAACCCTGATTACATAGAGTCTTCATGAAAGGATAGAAAGAGTGGGATAGAGACAATAATTCCAGACACTCCTTTTCAGGAGTTTTGCTTTTAAGTGTAAAGGAGAAAAAGAAGATCAAAATCTTGAAAGACATGGTGGGTCAAGGGATGGTTTCTTTTTTTAAAAAAAAGGGAGAGGGATAAATAGCATTTTTATATGTTGACGGGGATGATCAAAGAGAGAGGGGAAAGAGCTGATGCAAGTCAGAAAAGGGGAAATTCTTGGAGTTCCTGAATAGACAAAGCAGTAGAAGTAACAAAATAGCTTGCAGGACTAGCTAGCTACAGGTGCTAAAAAGTTTGTCTATGGTAATTGTTATAAAGGCAGAGTATATAAATAGATCAATGAGATGATGGGAGTCTGGAAGTTCTTTTCTGATTGCTTTGTTTTTGTTTTGTTTTGTTTTGTTTTCTCAGTGAAGTAGAAATAAAGTTGTCAGCTGAGAATGAAGATGGGAGAAGAGGTATTAGGGGTTGGAGGGGAAAGGTATGCAATAGCCTAGAAAACAGATTGAACAGACTAGGGAAGCATGGTACAGGTGCATTTGAGGTTCATGGTCACAACTTAAAGTGAAACATAGCAGTCTAATTGTCTATTTTTCCCTGGCCCCATTCACCTCCAGGGGTACAGAGGCAGAGAATAGACTCTATTGAGGACTGTGGCTTTACCAATGAAGTGACAAAGGACCAGGACATTGAGGCAAAAAGCAAAAGAAAGAATATAATGACTGGAATTTACACAGTATGGAGGGAAGTAGGGCATGAGGAGGTGAGAGACAATGAAAACATGGTGGTCAATGGATTGTAGTTGCAGAGAAGTTGAAGAATTACTAGAGTGATGTTCCAGAGAAAATAAGTAGGAAACATGGGACATGGTATTTGGAGAATGAGATTCCTGAAATTAAGATGTGGAAGAGTTCAAGTTAATAGTAATAATAAGATCTAGACTGGACCACCTGGGGAAAACTAAAGGGAAAAATCATCATCAGAGGAGGAGTGGTGATCAAGGAAATTAGAGGCAAGAGTACAGAAATGTTCATCCTCACAGATATTGAGGAAGAATGAGCTGAGGATAGGGAGGCACCATTGACATGGAGAGCTTATGAGTCATTTAGTCTAAGAGGATGAGATTCAAAACAGAGGGATTAGAGAGTATTTTTCCTTAGTATTTTCTTGCATTAAATAAGAAAGCCAAAAGAAGACAACCCCATGTTACATTTTTTGAAAGCTGAGTTTACTAGACAGAGTCAAAGAAAAGTATATCAATTACAATTATATTGTATTATATTATATAATACAATATATTATATATTATATTATATTATCAATTATATTCATCACAGACAGGAAGGGATGGGGAGGAGTAATCATAAAAGGAAGAGGACCTGGACCCAAGACATCATGGGTTGCATCATGGTTGCATATGGCAGCCCAAGGAAGGGATCAGAAATCCATATTATAATATCTGAAGGTGTGAGGCAGATGTCGGTCTGTTCTGGGCCATGCAGATGCCAGTCTGTCTGGACCAGCCATGATGGGCCACAGTACAGAGGAGGCAGCACAGTGATGCAAGCTCAACAAGGCACCACAGGCTTTAGACTACAATTTTACTCAAGATTCTACTCATTAGAGGAAATTGGGATCCCAGCATCCTTGCCCTTCCCCGACTCTGGGATGTTGATAGCCAGCCCGCAGCTGTTCAATGAGCCCCTGGGTCATGGTGGGGCTGAAGTCAGCTGAAATGCTGTACTGAACATAAATAAATAAATAAATACATACATACATACATACATACATACACACTCTGAAGTCAGAACATTTAAAGTGGGAATCATCATTGCAGTGAATCTCAACTCAATCACAAAGATAACAAAGCTCATTTTCAAACCTTCTGTGTTTCTTTGTCAGCTTTCTGTACACATTTATGCCTCAACACACTCTATTTCCATAACAACACTGAGATGCCCAATTGTGAAGAGTGAGTAAAAGTTATTAGAACAGAATGTTCTCACATCTCAATGCAAACTTTATGGTGGGAGACAATATAACACAAGACACCACAAAGGCTTGGAAACTCTTCCTCCAAAAGTTCAATTTTGGGTCAAGAAACACATTCATACGTACTTGGAGCTGTGAATGAGAAGTAAACAACACTTTCAGAATCCAAAGGGGAAGAACGTAAGACAAGCATCTTGCTAAGAAAACTGTGAGTAAAAGATCAAGGCGTTCGCTTAGGCACGCGAATGACTTTTCAGGACAAAAGGAGGCGGATTCCACAGGAAGCTGCATATTAATTCTCCAATAAACAGCACCAAGACAGTGTGTCACAGATTCTCTGAAAGATTCTCTCTCTCTCTCTCTGTTTTCTTTTCTGTCATTTGAGGAGTAAGTGAAAAGCTCACCATGAAGGAAGCATTCACAGCAAACCTCATCAAAAACCAAAACCAGGTCTAATGTCCTCAGAGAACAAAGAAAAGCAATTTCTAGGGTGGCAATCTTGTTTTTCTCATGTTCAGAGAGCTCTGGTATTTGTAAAATTTCTGACTCCTAGCACAGAACTATAGAAAGACCTTTCTCAAATGCTATATAACCTATTCTTTTAAATGCACCTGCAAAAGTCCTAACAAGTTTGATTATTACTGGCGCTGGTGTTGAGACTGTAATGTTGAGCTAAGTATAAGAGTTTTGTTCTAGTGTGACACAATAATGAAAACCCAATGAAAAGCAAAGGACAAAGAGGAACCGAAATCCTCATATACTGCTTGTGGGAATGGAAAATGATACAACAGCTTTGGGAAGCAGACCGGCAGTTCCTCAGAAGGTTAAAATAGCGTTGCCATGTGACTCAGCAATTACATTCTTAGGTATATTCCCAAGGGTCATGAAAACAGGTACTCATGCAAAAACTTGTACATAAATGTTCATGCCAGCGTTATTCATAAATAGCCGAAACAAGGAAACTCTCGAAATCTCCATCAATCTGTGGCATATACTTGAGGAATATTATTTGACAATAAAATGAACTACTAGTATATGCTATAACATGGATGAACCTTGGAAACGCTGATAAAACAAAGAAGCCAGTTACAAAAGATTATATTTTTTATCTCTGTAATATGAAATATACAAAATTGGCAAATCCATAGAGACACAAAGTAGATGGGTTATTGTCAGGTGCGGGGGGAGGCTGGAAGGACATGGGAAATAACTGCTAGTAGCAAGGGGATTCTTTCTGGGTTAATGAGAATATTCTAAAATTAACTGCGGTCATGGATGTATGATCCTATGAACGTACTAAAAACCACTGAGTTATACACTTTAAAGGGATGAAAGGTATGATAGATTAATTTTATCTCAATAAAACTATTATTTTAGAAAGCTAAGGCCAAATATTAAGCCAGAATTAACATTTTCCTTTATGAATACCTATGTGCCAAAATTTTTTTTTTTCCTCTGAATGTCATCATTAGAATTTGGAACTTAACAGGTGAGCAACATCTAGAGAGTAATTCTCTGTGATTTAAGAATGGCAGTCCACTTTTTTCCATGTTAGAAAGTTGGGAAAAAAGAGAAGGGGGGTGGGCGTGTTTGTTCCTATGAGGAGAAGAAATGTCCAGAAGCCAGAAAAGTAGCATCTGCTCCTGCTGGCTGTGACTAAAATTAAGCTCTAATTTAGCTTTCAGCTAAAATTATCATAATTGAAATAAAACTAACAAACTGGATGTGACTTGCAATTTTCTCATCATTTAGGAGAGAAGAGGCCAAATGGTAACTTCAGAAGAGTGGGCTTCTCCCCTGAAGGGTGGCCTTATGGTTTTGGTTGGACGAAGACCCTCTCCATGGATAGAACCACACTTCCTCCCAGATCCTCCAAATGCATGATAAATAAGTTGTATCTGGAGAAAATCCAATGAGGCAATGGAGAAGAGAACCTTGGGATAGCTTGGAATTTAGGGAAATTCTGATTTTTTTTTTCTTTATTTGACTGTTCTCTTTTGGTTCTTTCTTAAAAGGAAGCTTTCACACATTTGCAATCATACACACCCCCACACACTACACATACCCACATGAGGGTTTTATGTGTGTGTGTGTGTATGTGTGTGTGTGTGTGTAATATTATACCTGTAGTGGTCCACAAATACTGATTTAAGAAAACAAAACAGCACTTACCACAAATAAGTGCTACAAATATTTGTTCAATACAAACTGTAAATATTAACACAATAATGATAATTTTTAAAATACAACCAGAAGTGAGCACTCCAGGGTTCTGGAAAGAAGCCAAACACTAAAGTATGTCTGGCTTGCTGCACAGTGGTGTCAACTCCTGTTTTTCTTACAAAAGGAAAAAAGGGAACATGGCCTTATTATAAAGAAAACCCACTGACTTCATACATGACTTGCAAAAAGTCACATCCCTCTTGGGTATCTATTTTACCTATTCAAAGGACTTGCAAGCTCGCTATGGAAAATGAGGAGGAATACAACCTCAGCTGAAAGGTACCAAGTCTGTGAAAATATATCTAATTGTATGATTAACACAAACAGTCTTTTAAAAACAAAATGGCATTTTCATTTGTTATATTGAGTGACAAGGAGAATCAAGTAAAAAGTGCAGAAATTAATGCATACAAATGCAGAAATTATACTCTATGTTATATAAAGCTTTAATATCCTCATGAGCATTGACACATTCTGTATAGAAAGATTTTTTGGACTTTCGTTGGGTTTTTTTTTTTTCCATTTTTAATCTCTGAAAGAGGATTTTATCTAAAAACCTAAATGTAAACAGTGGCGGTGATTATTCTGAATGTAAATCAAAGCAGGTTCTTGTACTTCAAATAACAGATCCCTAACTATCAGGTTAAATAATGTGTTATGTTTATTATTTATTTATTCTGCAACTATTAATAATAATAGGATATATTTAAACTTTTTTATTTCCACAGAAATTATGATAGTCTGTTTCTTTCCATTTCTTAGTAATGGCTTGGGTCATAACCAACCAATATCAGTTGTCAAGATCTTAGAGAAATATGTCTGAACCTCCCAAGAATAATTAATCTAAATCCTTTGTGCAGACACTGGGTGTAGCATGATATGAGTCACTGATTTTCTCCTCTACAGTTGATACATTCAGCAAGAAGAAAGACTTTTTGTTTAGTAGCAATTATACTTTATTTTTTCCCCCAAGGTCAAATACATTTAGGTAAGATTTGTTCGCCCACAGATAGACCTAATGCAAACACAGAAGTACAGGAGTTTCTGGGACATTCTGTTTTGTGATATGGGTGTATTATTAATATATTTCACTTGTTTTTTATTTTTGTTTTCTACTTTATGTATTTATTATACTTTGAAATATAACACACATACAAAAGAGTGTATGAAAATACATAAATGCTACCATATAGTCTAAAGAACAGTAAGAAAATAAAATACTTGCACCTGACTTCCAGACCAAGTAGGACATCCTAATACATCCTCAAATTATTTTTACTACTTTTGTATGTAACCTTAAACAATTTCTGGTTTGATTTTACCTGTTTTTTATACTTTACTTAAACAAAATAATATGAATTATTTTCTCTTCTGAGAAAATATGTTTTTTAAATTCCTCCATGTTGATGAGTGTAGTTATTGTTTGTGATGTTGGTTTGCTTTTCAAAAAATACAAAAAAATAAATAAATAAATAAAACCCAACCCCCTTCAAAGACATATAAACTGATCTGCCTCTTTGAAATGGACTAAGCATTAGATGAACAGGCCCAGTCTGTTGAAACCAGAAATGTTGAGATCCATGATTTCAAAGACGTAAAATATATAGTTCTCCATTTCTCTCATTCATCCTCTTCCCCTGTACCTCACCCTCACACATCCCCCTCCAAGAAAAAAGAAGCCATTTTTTACAGAGCTATTTCAGTTTTTCTTGTCTTGGAATGTTTAGAACAAAACAAAAGGTATGTCCAGCTCAGCAGGGAGTCTGGTTCTCCCTCTGCCCATGCTTGTGCACTCTTGAGTGCATGCCCTCTGTCTCTGTCTCTTTCTCTCTCTCTCTCAAAAATATATAAATAAATAAATGTTTTTAAAAAACAAAAGGTACAGCACCAGGTTCAGAAAACAGGTAGAAACCAGTAAGAAAATGCTAATAAAAAAAAAAAATCTATATAGTTCTTTTCTCCTGCTCCATCATGCCACCAGAAATAGCTAGAACTAGCTGCATCTTGCCACCTGGGTTCTTCTGTCCTACTGACCACACTGCTAAAGGAGGGTTTATAAGAGAGTTACTTTTGAGCTGCTGGAAGAAGATATTCTCGAGTTAGGACAGCAGTAAATGAACAACTGCCCTAGAGATTTGGATTTAGGAAAATACCACGATAAGTTACTTGGTGGATTCATGAGAACCTGGGAGTGTGGATCTGCAGATGTGAAGGGAATTTTTTTTCTAATACTTCGCATTAGGAATATATTTTTTTTAATTGAAGGGTTTAGAGAGAAACCAAAAAGTTGATGTAAGGTTGGAGCAATGTTTGAGGTAAAAGTATTCATGAACGTTATTCTTGATGATGAGATAGATGGGTGATTTTTAAGAAAAGATATGGAAAATAACAAAGTTAAGTTTATTTGCATTGTCGGATACAAAACTCCTAGTATCTTAGTAAAATGCATCATAGAAAAGAACTGCATGGGTGAATAGGCGTTCTTGTGGAAATTAAGAGACTGAATTTCATATCTGAGTTGACGTGGGAAGAACAAAACCAGCAAGCACAGCATAGAAATATGACCCAGAAACAGATAAGCCTATGACAACAGGAGACTGGAGACAGAGGTGACCTTGAGAACCATACCTCTACTCCAGCCTGGGAAAGGCCCAAGCGTTCAGAGAGGACACATGGTCAGTGCGGCTCAAGTTTCCATCTGGGAACATCATAAAATTAGGACAAGATGAGGACAAGTTTAGGACAAGAGAACAAGGCAAGATTATGAATCGTAAGGTGCTATTTCTGTGACATTAGGTAAAAAAGTAATAGGGGTTCAGAAATGGAATATGTCAGTGAGGAGTAGGATATCTGAAACCATCAGGCAGGACACAAAATTTATGCTAGACTTAGAAAGAATTAATGGTATTTCGAAAGATAGGCAGAAAGAGGGAAGACATTTGGGGGCACAAATTGGGAAGAGTTGCATGAGCTAAGCTATATAAATGAGAACTGACTACGGTCGAATGAAATCAGTGCTAGTAGAAATATAAATAATATGGGGAAATCCAGAGGAAAGGATGATTAATTTTGTGTGACAGAAGAGTTCTCTAAAGAGGTAGCTTTAGAGCATAAGGATCTAAATAGGCAGACAGGGCACCTGGGTGGCTCAGTGGGTTAAGTCTCTGCCTTCAGCTCAGGTCCTGATCTCAGGGTCCTGGGATCAAGCCCCACAACAGGTTCTCAGCAGGGAGCCTGTTTCCCCCCCTTCTCTCTGCTGCCTCTCTGCCTACTTGTGATCTCATTCTGTGTCAAATAAATAAAATCTTTAAATAAACAAACAAATAAGTAAATAATTAATTAAATAAGCAGACAATGGAGGAGAATTTGTTTCTCACAAGATAACAAATAAAATAAACGTCCTTAAAATGATGGATACAATTAAATAAATAAAGCAATACTTGACCAAACTAATAAGATAATTTAAAAGATTTATTATAATATTAGGAGTTGGTTTTGTTTTTTGTTTTTTGGGTTTTTTTTAGATTTTATTTCTTTATTTAACAGAGAGACAGAGACAGCAAGAGAGGGAACACAAGCAGGGGGAGTGGGCAAGGGAGAAGCAGGCTTTCCGCTGAGCAGGGAGCCCAATGCAGGACTCAATCCCAGGGCCCTGGGATCACAAACCAAGCCAAACAAAGGTAGACACCTAATGACTGAGCCACCCAGGTGCCCCAATATCAGAAGATTTTTAACAGAGATCTTTTAATACTAACTGATGGTACACAACAACAGCAAAAAGTAAACTAAAACAGATAATAAAAAGTTTGAATGAAACTAGCAAAGTTAATATAACTTATTCATCTATATATGTTCTGTAACCTACTTTTCCACTTAACAGTTTTAACTATTGGTTTTTTTTTCTACCAATATTCCTTTCATTTAAAGTCCCTTATTGTAGTTAAAAATAAGGACATTAATACATTTTTAAATTTGAAAATATCAAATACAGTGTTGAATAGGAACATATGTTATTTCATTTTCTTAATCAAAATTTAATTCAAATGATAAAGCACAGAGGGAACATGTGATATCTGACAAAATCTGGATTTTTCACCAAAATAACTACTCTTTAACTCAGTCACTTTTAATCTTAAGTCACGGACTTCTCTGAGAATCTAATAAAAGCTTCGATCTTCTCTCCAGAAAAACTCACATGAATGTGACATTTGCAAACTATATCAAAGAATTTGTATTTATATTAAACCATCTATGGAGCCCCAGTGGACTACAGAACTCGGTTGAAGTATCCAGGTATATGTGAAAATTTTGCTGCTAAAGAAAGTAACCTTACTTACAATGGGAATTCAAAGAAATATTTTTAAAAGAAAGTTGTACCAGCCTCTAAAAATGTTACATTTACATTTTTATCTCAGTTAAAAATGATGTGTCCAGTTTTCTTGAACATCTCGATCTAATGTTGTCTATCATCTTTCAGTTAAATGGTACTAATGGTACTTACTGAGCACTATGTACCATGCTCAGCACAGAACTAAGCAGATGCTAAAATCAATGTGGCCTCCCTCAGGAATGTATGACTATGTAAGAAAAACAAATAATAAAACCAGAAAGTGGTAATGCAAAGTTAAGAGTAGATCAAAGCGCTATAGTATCCCAGTGCCTAACTTAAACAATATTAGAATAAAACTTGAGAAAAATAAATATTTGCAAACTACGTCAAGTGTATGTTTGACCAGAAAACTCACTTAGAAAATACTTAGGTTTTCCTATAGTGGAAGACTGTGTAAATATTTTGTACAAATATAGAAGAAATATGCCAAATATAATTTTTCTTTCTTTCCCTCTATACAGAGGTGAATTTTCCTAATCTTCCCAGGAAATTCCTTAATTTCCTATCAATGAAACTCTCTTCACTCACCATTTATATGCAATTTCCCCATTGTAACAGTCTATACCATGCATGCCATAAGACAGCAAATTGTCATGGGCAGAATCTTTGCTTCCCATAATAGCATGCATATTTATGAAGCTGTGAACTTGAAAAGAACAAGCTAATCTTAACCACACATGGCTGCTGAGAGGGGTTCTTGCTGGCTCCCAGACTTAAGAGAGTACAGACGAAGGGAATAAGAATGGATTAGAAGATGGAACTGGTAACAAGAATGAAAATGGCACTTTGGGAATTACCTTAGCCTCTAATTTCCCAGAGTCAGTAACAGTATTTAAGCATCTTGCCCTGTCTTTTACATAAGTCTGCTGCCTGACGTAATACCTACTAATTAATTACAGACAGAGAAGAGAAACAATGTTGATTATTTTAATGGCTTTTAGATTTAATTTTTAAACTGTCTACAACTCAGGTGCCTTATATTTTCTGTTTTCCTAATGCTTCAATCTACAGCATTGTCTTGGTACTGGCAATAAATATTTTCTGTCTAATTATAATTATTTGACTAAGAAGAACTGAAATGAATCTCAATTACCATTCTCGTAGGATAATGAATACCAAATTCGAAGATCATCACAAATGCTTTCAATGAAGTTATATATAGGGAATCGATTGTGTTCTTTTTAATGTAACGTCTAATGTTGTCAGTTAAGTAAAATGAAAATCATCTAAGGAATCAGTCCGTGAAATATAAGAGTAACTATTTTCTTAAAGACTGAAAAATATCTATAAAGTAAGACACTAACATTTTAATAAATGCTTTCTCTCATCTTACTGATCACGATATTAAAGTAGTAGTTAAATGTCATTACATCTCGGTGTTGATGCCCTCAACTCTTCATCTTATCTCTTTCTTTAAAATAAATTAGTTCTTCATTTCTCAACAACTGATGGAAGTAATGTAAATCCAAAAAGCAGCAATTATGCAAAAACTAAAGTCAAAACCATTTTCTTTTTTCCCCCCTCTCTAACAGCTTGTAAGCATAATTAATCAAATCAAGCTTCCCTCTCATCGTGAAGAGCTGTAATTTCAAAAAGCAAATTACAGCATTCTTGCAGTAGCACATATAAAGTATATTAAGAAAATATGTATATGAAGTAGGAGTTTGTTCTTGGTGATAAATTTTATTCTATTAAATCCCCTTCTGTACCACAAATTCATATTCAAAATACAGACACTGCCCATTGAAGGAACTATCTTATTATAGAAATTTTGAATAACTCAAAATACAATAAATTAAAATATTTCCTATGTCATAATAAATCAGTCAGAGGAACAAAATTAATGGACACCACATCTTCAGGAATAATCTCAAACATATCTAAGGTATTATATTAATAAATATAACTTCATAGTTTCTTTCTTTTTTTTTTTTAACAGACTCATCACACACATGTAAAAAAAACAAAACTGGCACATAAACAGACACATAGACCAGTGGAACAGAGTAGAGAGCCCAAATATGGACCCTCAACTCTACGGTCAAATAATCTTCGACAAAGCAGGAAAAAATATACAGTGGAAAAAAGACAGTCTCTTCAATAAATGTTACTGGGAAAATTGGACAGCTATGTGTAGAAGAATGAAACTCGATCATTCTCTTACACCATACACAAAGATAAACTCAAAATGGATAAAAGATCTCAACGTGAGGCAGGAATCTATCAAAATCATAGAGGAGAACAAAGGCAGTAACCTCTTTGACATCGGCCACAGCAACTTCTTTCAAGACATGTCCCCAAAGGCAAAGGAAACAAAAGCAAAAGCAACTTTTGGGACTTCATCAAGATCAAAAGTTTCTGCACAGCAAAGGAAACAGTCAACAAAACAAAGAGGCAGCCCACAACGGGAGAAGATATTCACAAATGACACAACAGACAAAGGACTGATATCCAAGATCTATAAAGAACTCCTCAAACTCAACACACACAAAATAGATAATCATGTCAAAAAATGGGCAGAAGACATGAACAGACTCTTCTCCAAAGAAGACATACAAATGGCTAACAGACACATGAAAAAATGTTCATCATCATTAGCCATCAGAGAGATTCGAATCAAAACCACATTGAGATACCACCTTACACAAGTTAGAATGGCCAAAATTAACAAGATAGTAAACAACAAGTGTTGGAGAGGATGTGGAGAAAGGGGAACCCTCTTACACTGTTGGTGGGAATGCAAGTTGATACAACCATTTTGGAAAACAGTGTGGAGATTCCTCAAAAAGTTAAAAATAGAGCTACCCTATGACCCTGCAATTACACTACTGGGTATTTACCCCAAAGATACAGATGTAGTGAAAAGAAGGGCCATATGTACCCCAATGTTCATAGAGGTAAAGTCTACAGTCACCAAACTGTGGGAAGAACCAAGATGCCCTTCAACAGATGAACGGATAAAGAAGATCTGGTCCATATATACTATGGAGTATTATGCCTCCATCAGAAAGGATGAATACCCAACGGG
This sequence comes from Mustela erminea, assembly GCF_009829155.1. Taxonomy (NCBI): domain Eukaryota; kingdom Metazoa; phylum Chordata; class Mammalia; order Carnivora; family Mustelidae; genus Mustela; species Mustela erminea. Next base: position 14,151,442 of record NC_045628.1, read on the forward strand.
ACTGGAAGAGATTATGCTGAGTGAAATAAGTCAAGCAGAGAGAGTCAATTATCATATGGTTTCACTTACTTGAGGAGCATAAGGAATAACACGGAGGACATTGGGAGATGGAGAGAAGAAAGTTGGGGGAAACTGGAGGGGGAGACAAATATTGAGAGACTGCGGACTCTGAGAAACTGAGGGTTTTGGAGGGGAGGGGAGGAGGGGGTTGGGTGAGCCTGATGCTGGTTACTGGGGAGAGCACATATTGCATAAAGCACTGGGTGTGGTGCATAAGCAATGAATTTTGAACACACACAAAAAAATTAAATTTAATTTAAAAAATAAAAAAAAAAATTTTAAGTACTCTTTTAGAAACCTTATCTGTAGTGTCCCTAAATGTCCACAATTAGGATATTACCAACTTCCATCAAGAGAAGCTCAGTGGGTTAAGCCTCTGCCTTGGGCTCAGGTCATGGCCTCAGGGTCCTGGGATCCAGCCCGGATTAAGGCTCTCTGCTCAGTGGGGAGCCTGTTTCCTCCTCTCTCTCTGCCTTCCTTTGCCTACTTGTGACTTCTCTCTGTCAAATAAATAAATAAAATCTTAAAAAAAAAAAAAAAAAAAGAGAGAGAAAAGTTGTTTCCAACGTTTCCTGGAAACAACATGCAATAATTATTCCTATTTGCAAAAATGTAGGGATATTGCTTCTTCAGTTGAAAATTCACTGTATCTACGTGCCAAAATAACTGCCCAAGATTATGAATACAGGCAAAATATTGAAAGAGTAATTTCCTATCCAAAATACGATAATAGAGAGAGCACTTTCTTTCATTGAAGCATATCTTAAAATCCCTCCTCTTTCTTAAAGCCTTTCCAGACTAATTGAATGCACAAGACTAACAAATTTTATGGCTTCCTATCACTTATTACCACCCTTTCCTATATAATTATTCCCCTGAGGGTTATAATGCTATTAAATCATCTATCTGACACATGCATTTTTTTTTTTATTTTAACATTGATTGAGCTGTCTGCATCGTCCTTGTATTTATTTAAATCAATGCTGCCCGTCTACTTTGCACCCAACCCAGGACCAGCTCCAGATAAGGCACTTTTCAAAAGCTGTTTGGTATAAATGATGAGGGTGACAAAAATTATTTGTTAAAGTCAAGATTTCTTGTCCTCTAAAATCCAGTTTTATAGGGAGTTAAATGTATTTTTTTCTTAAAAGCAAAGACCTTATTTATGGGGTTAAACACTTCCTGATGGAAATCCTGGAACACAAAAAGAAGCTATTGACTTGCACACGGGAGCAGGGGAGCCTGTGTGCAGAGCAAGCACATGGAAACACAGACTCGGTCAACGGGACTCTTCCAGTTCTCCTGAAAGCATACACTACTAACTAGTTCTTTCGTTTTGAGACAAACAGTATTTAACCCATTTTCATAGAGGTCGTATGAAGCAAAAATAATGTAGATTCATTTTTACTAAAGGAGAACAGTTAACCATGAACCAGTAGCAATTCACAACAAGGCACGTAACAAACCAATCTTGAACCAATTATGCATGTGTAAGTTATATTACATATATTTAGTGGGATACATGTAGATTGCAGTACAGATCACTAATCATTACTTTTATTTGTAATAAACACTAAAGATATTAAACTATTAATGATTTCCATAGGACCCAGTATTAAATTTTAAAATTAGTTATATATATTTTCATATAAATATAGTAATGCAAAAGAACTTGCATTATTTTCATTTTCATATATATGAGAAATTCTGTAAGCAATATGTGTAGCTACACAGTAGAATCTGTATGGATCCGACAGCATAAATTGTATAATTTGTGAAAATACAGAGCTGTCTAACATTTGATGAGAAGAATAAATAATACAAGTTAGGAAACTCCATCAATGATGCATTTTACATGTTCTTTGTATTTCAACAAAAACTTGCTAACAAAAGATATTATCTATCAAATATAAAAATTAAAACATTTATGAAGTGCCTTAAAACTAAATGTTTAGTTGGGGATAAATATGGATTTTTTAGAAATATTTATAAATATATCAAGCAAATATGAATCACATTATTTGACAACCAAGTTTATTATTGTTAAGAGTTTTCCCATAATTTTGTTTCCAAATAAAAAAGCCCTTAGGTTTTCCAGCCATAGTAAAATCCAGATACACAAAGTCCACAATCTAGACATGGGAATTAACTTTGGAGGAATTATTAGATAGCTCTGATCTCTTGATAATTCAATAAATGTGAAAGGATGGAAATATGGAAAACTCAGGGCAGAAAAATCATTAGAAAAACATCAAATAATGTTTCTCATGTAGTTGAGCTTGGAAGCCTTCTCAGCTGTGTATATGTTATTCTCCATCATCTTACTCTGGCTATCAGGAGTTCACAGCACTCTCCAAAGACACCCCAGCTCCAGAACAATGAACACTCTACCTCCAATCATCATCACTAACCAAGGCAGGTCTCCATTAGAAAGTCACTTGAGGAGACCCTGACACTAATATATAACAAATAATGTCGTGCTCCTTACACTTAATCTCAGTTTTAATCAAATCAGTGTCTACTTGGGAAAAAAAGGAGAAAATATTTAGAAGCAGAGGAGACTCTAATGCTCTTGGCTCTTTACTCTGGAGGAGATGCAACTCCACCCTCAAAATAAGCCACCAATGAATATAACTCCTCTATGACTACATCCTAATACAAGGGTCAATCAGAATGGAATCCATATTAGGTAGAAAACTACTATTCAAAGTTGAATATCTTTGAAAGCTGCAAATGGCATTTTTAAGTAATATTTTCTTAGTTCTATTCATTAGAATCTGATAAAATAGTAGCACCTGGGTGGCTCAGTCAGTTAAGCATCTAACTTCAGCTCAGGTCATGGTCTCAGGGGTCCTAAGCCCAGTATGGGGCTCCCCACCCAATAGGGAGTCAGTCTGCTTGTCCCTCTCCCATCCCCAAACCTCCTCATGCTCATGCTCTCTCTGTCTCTCTCTCTCATATAAATAAAATCTTAAAAAAAAAAGAATCTATTAAAATATTATAAAACAAGTGAGAAAAAAATCATAGCCAAATAAGTACAAAACCATTCAGTTCTTACACGAATTTAACACGTACTTCTCCTTCACTGTTTCAACGTCCCCCTGACCATCATAGTTCCTCAATTCTCAGATAGCCTTCCAGTGCCATCCAGGCACTTTGATTCTCTTCTTATCCACAATGCGTTTCCCTCTCCATTTTGTTCCTGTTCCTCAAGGTCAGGAGCTCTTCAGATATGCTCCACAGCAGCCCACAGAGGGCCTCATGCAATAAGTACGTGTTACTGAAATGCACACAGCATTTCACCTTCAGCTGGATAGTGGGCTAACCACCTGGCAAAAAAAGCAACGATAATCCCTTTTCCTCCCCACAAAACTAGACTGGAAATAACCGTTTGAGGCCCATAAGGTCAGAGCACAGAAGAATGAGAGAAGGCCCACATCTCTAAACTTCTCTGATTCTTCATTAAGAATCAAGCTGAATCTTGCTCTTTTCTGGTCCTGTGATTTTAATATTCACAAAATTATTTAAATAAAGTATACACCTTTGTAGAATTTTAGGCATCAAAATTTACCTGAAATTATGATATTAAACTATATTTTAACTGGGTTAGCCTGTTTTTAAAGGGATGGAAATTTCCAACTCAACATTCTAGAACTGAGATCAGAAAACTTTTTTCTGTAAAGGGCCAGATAATAAATATTTTAGCTTTTGTGGGCCATAAGGTCTCTATCACAACTACTCCATTCTACCATTGTAGCATGAAAATAGCCAGAAATAATATGTAAATGGATGGGCAAGACTGTATTTAAATAAAACTTTATCTGCAAAATCAGATAGCAGGTCAGATTAGATCTGAAGGTTATATTTTGCCAAACCATGTTCTAAGATAAAATCATGGGATTATTAGACCCTTAAAGCCAGAGTTAACACTATAAATTATCGACCTTAGCAACACTCTTATAATCAGAAGTATTATATAAGTATTGTCTTTTGTAAAATACATAAGCACTCCACTGAAGATTTCCAAATAAATAATCAAGAAGAAAGCAAAAATTCCCTCTAATCTCATGACACTGAGATAGCTACTGTTAACATTTTGCTATTTACCCTTGTAGTCATTAAGTATAAATTTCATGTATAAATTTCATTTTTTCATATTATATATGCACTTTCTTGCGAAGTAATTATCATACCACCTATGCAATTTTGTGAGCCATTTATCTATTTAACAACTTTTCAAAAGCACTTCCTTACATCCTTAAATAATCTTGACGAGTATACTTTTAAAAGTCTACTTAATTTGATCATCAGCTGCCATAAGTTATTTAATCAGTCCCTTAACACCAGACATTTCTTTCAAGCTGCTATGCTATTATAAATAGGTAGATAATGGCTCTCATTGTGCATAGATCTGTGTACAACAATCTGATTACTTCCCCATGGTAAACTCTTAGAAAGGGAATTGTGAAGTCAAGAAGCATGAAAAAGAGTTGTTGTTGTTTTAATTTTGTGGCTTTTGATACACATTACTAGACTGCCCTTCTGAGCACATTTGTCAACTAATACCTCCATCATCAGTGAACTACAGTACCCATTGCCATGAAATCTTGTGATACCATTACTGAATTTACAGGTAGAAAATGCTGCAATATTGTTTTTCTCTCATCTCCCAACAGTATTGCTAATCTTCATATTTTTCCCCCCGGCAGTATGAAAAGCTCTTCCACTTAATTCCAGGTGTTTGGCAGAAGCGAAGGTTGCCATGACAAAGAGCAGGTACTCAGCTTCGCTTCTGCTGAGCTGTTAGTTACTGCCCTTAAAAATAGGCAGAGGATACAAAGGTCAAGCATGATAACCTTGTTCCTCGTGACAGGTCAACTAATAACTATAAAGTTGAAATGGAGCTCGGTAATAAAAAAAATTCTGCAATTGCTGTAGAACAATTTGGGTGCTCCTTTATCTTGATTTAGGTAAGAGACGATTAGAGATGTCTCTGGATTCAAAGAACGTGCCCAAGAAGAGGGCAAAGTGCTCAGCCTTAGAGGACCCTCGGTAGAGTAAGCGAATACAAGCCTGTGTGCTGATCTCAGAGCCAGTATTCTCTGTGAAGGAGGCAAAGGAGTAAATTCGCTTTAGAATACTCATCTTAGCATCAAACCTTCTCACAACTTGTAACCAGTTTCTCCTCCTTTCCCATTCCCCTTATCTCCACTGCATACCTTACACTATGCACTATGTGTTTTCCGTGTGCACCTGCAACACCACAGTCATGTAAGTGAAAACACACCTCTGCTTACCTCATCATAATCCTGACATCTTGTGTTTAAGCACACCAAAGAAGAATCTATGAAACAACCCCATTAAATAAGATATCGTCCTATGTTTCAATCTAACCAACTTGAACATTTCAGAACCTGTCTAAACATATCATATCCAACCAGCTAAAATAAAAAATTGATCACTCCCCACCCTAATCCAGAGTTCATTAATGAACAGCCAAATTAGCAGGTTTCTCTAAGAAGTTTTCATCTGAAATAGGTGCTGCTTTGTAAATAATGTTTTCTTTAACTCTTAAAAGATTTTATTTCCCAAACATGATCCATCTTTAAGTATAATCCAGAGCTGAGAAACAAGAACTTGTTGAGCTAACATAACTATAAATGTTGAATGTATCTGTACCTTATGAAGAAAATAAAATGAAAGGATTTATAGTAGATTCAATATGTCTCTTATCACTTCAGGTAAATAATGTTTAAGGAAATGTTCAGGTTTGAAAAGAAGTGATTCCATTCATTTAGTCATACAAAACATTTTTTAGTTTATTCTTTTAAATTATTTTTTATTTTAGTTTCATGTTTTTATTTAAAGTGAAGGGGGAGAATCAGAGGGAGAGACAAACCATGAGAGACTGTGAACTCCAAGATACAAACTGCGGGTTTTAGCAGGGTGTGGGGTAGGGGGATGGGTGAGCCCGGTGGTGGGTATTGAGGAGGGCACATATTGCATGGAGCACTGGGTGTTATACATAAACAATGAATTTTGGAACACTGCATCAAGACTAATGATGTATTTTATGGTGACTAACAAAACAAAATAAAAATTTTAAAGAATAAATAAAATAAGTAAATAATTAATTAATTAATAATAAATTCCAGTTGATTAACACACATATTAGTTGCGGGTATCGAATTTAGCATTTCATCACTTACCCATAACACTCAGGGTTCATCAAACAAGAGCCCTCCTGAATACCTATCATCCATTTTTTGAGCATGTCCTAAATACAAGATTGTGTGGTAGGCATTGTGGGGACAAGGAAAAGCTAAATCGGCAATAAATTAAAATCAAGAAGCTCCAGCTCGGGTAGCGAGCTTATGGATGCTCACAGAAGTGATGACAAAGTGTCCTGGGAATGCAGATGAGACATGAGCATCGCTCACTGGGGGAAACAGAAATGCCTTCATCCGGGACACAGCTTTTGTCTGGATGCCCAAAGTCATTAGAGAGAAGAGAGAGGAACATGACATTTAGAAGAGAGAGCATTAGGCAAGGCAAGGGAGTAAGCAAAGCAAAGCACAGAGAATTAACACCATTTGCAGGAAACAGTGAAGGAGGGAAGACCCTGAGGACAACGCTGGCAGAGCTGGTTGGGCCACACTGTGGTGTGCCTTGAACGCCAAGCAAAGAGCTTTACCCACTTGAACCTACCCTCTACAGGGGAAACCACTGAAGTTTTCTGAGTAAGGATTCAGTGTTTGGCTTTAGTTGAGGTAACTGGATGGAAGAGATATTTTTTCCTCTGAGAAGAGTGGAAGAAAAAGAAAATTGGGGAAATATAGAGAAATCTAGAGGCAGAAATGAGGGAAGTCACACAAAACGCTTTAGTTCTTAAAGTAAAATAAAATGATCTTGCAGAGAGCAAGTAGATATAGGTGAGGTTAGGAACTTTAGCAGAAAGTGAAAGTTGGCTATGAAGACTTACGAATTTACTAGAAACATGTTATAGAATAAGAGGAAAGGTAACAAAAAGAGTGGGGGAGGGGCTTGGGAGTAAGTTAGAAGGAGATGGGAGCCAGGCTGTGACAGGCCAATGAACAAATTGTTAAGGGCTCTGACTCTGATACAGCAAGCTATGGGACCATAACAGAAAATGATTCAAAGGTGCATTTTAAGAAGACAATGCTCGTAGCAGCATGGAGGAGAGGGGACAAACTGGAGATGACAAAACCAGTTTGCAGACCAATCCAATAAGCTAAGAAAGAGATGATGGTATTTGATTAATTGTCTTAATAAACCAGGGTGTAATCAATTTAGAATATGGAGAAGGGCAGATGCAGCAAATTAACACAAGCATTCCTTATAAAACATCAAATCAAGCTATGTCACTTGAAAAGATATTTCATACTACAAGACATCCAAGTTGGAAAACTGGAAAATATTTCAACCATTCACTTAAAATAGGCAAAAAAAAAAGGGGGGGGGATGGATTTCAGGGTAAAGTAATCATGACTTATCCATTGAAAATTACTCTTAACAGCTATATGAAGAATAAATTATTTCATTAATTACATATCAAAAAAATTGCTTGGAAAATATTGGTATTTTCTAAACACTGAATTTCGTGTCAGCCTTTCTCCCATAGTTCTGCAGTTCAAGGGTGTGTCATCTACCATCTACTTCTCAAGAGTCTCTTCTTGGGGGTTATCCAAGTCTCTAAAAAAATTAGCTATTCCAAGAATCTATTCTAAAATCTCTAAGTATAAACTATCACCCACAGATGGAAATGTTAAGCTAGAAAGAATAAGAATGGATCATTCCTCTAGAGAAAAGATGATGTTTTTGATTTTAATACTATAAATTTTAAGGAATCCCAAGCCCATTGAAAAAATATTTTTAAGAACACAGAAAATAAATGGGAACCCACATAGCATATGTGTCACTCAAGTGTTTAAAGATCAGACCAGGGGGCATCTGGGTTGTTTAGTTGATTTAAAGTCTGCCTTCAGCTCAGGTCATGATACCAGGGTCCTGGGATCAACCCACAGATGGGGCTCTCTGCTCAGTGGAGACCCACTTCTTCCTCTGCCTGCTGTACCCCCACTTGTGCTCTCTCAATCTCTCTCTCAAATAATAAATAAAATCTTTTAAAAAAATATAAAGATTAGACCAATTCCGTCCAGTAGGATTTTCTGCAATAATGGAGATTTTTTAAAAAGATTTTATTCATTTATTTGAGAGAATGAGAGAGAGAGAGAGAGTATGAGGGTCAGAAGGAGAAGCAGACTCCCCACTGAGCTGGGATCCCAATGCGGGACTCAATCCTGCGGCTCCAGCAGCGTGACCTGAGCTAAAGGCCGTTGCTTACCAACTGAGTCACCCAGGCGTCCCAATAATTGAGATGTTCTATGTTTATGTTATCTAATAGAGTAATCACTTGCCTCATGTAGCTACTGAACATTGGAAATGAAGCCAGTGTGACTAAGAAACTGAATTTTAAATTATATTTCATTTTTATTTAAATTTAAATAACTACATTTGGCATGTGGCTCCTGCCTTGAAGGCTCAGGTCTAGACTAGAGTATGGCACATGCTTGGAAACTCAAACCCAACAATCTGATAATAGCAGAAAACCTATTAACATAATAGCAGAAAAACTATTAACATGGTTCCAAAAGGAAGTAAAAGTAGGTCCATTAGCAACTTGTTTATGGGAAAATCGGAACCCCTCCTATCTGTGTTACTACAGTTATTCTGTAATTACAATCTGCTAATCAAACCATGATGGTTTCCATTTCAAAGTCAAGTAAGCAGCAAATATCAGACATCCTTGTCAGTGGATGCTAATGTTTTCCATTTTATACTTACAAGACACCAAAACTGTCCATAGAACAAAAAGTATAAACACCATGTTCAGTAAAGTCTGGCAGGCTTTTAATAAGACACATGGGAACATACTAATCCAGATTTCTGTAGGCAGATACTTCATAAAAGGTTAATCAAAGTGCTGGGCAATGTGAGAACATCTGTATCAAGCTCAGCACTATTTTTTTTAAGAGAGCTCAACATCTGCATGGTGGCCAAGATTACTCCTTGGGGACAACCCCAAGCCTTAAAATGGAAAGATTTGCAACTGCATCCACTGTTGTTATGTTAACATGACTTCTTTTCAGCAACCACTTCTAAATCACAATGACACTTGGAAGGGGGGAAAAAAAAGGAAAACACCTCTGTGTTCTGATATTGAGTATTTTTCTTGGTTTAAAAAAAAAAAACCCACTAATAATTTAAGTGAAGGTTAATAACCTATTAAATACTAAAGATATCTCACCTCTATTAAAAAGACTGAAAAGGAAAACATTTGAGATATTATCATCAAGTTAATAAGGTTTAAATGGAACTATTTTCACACTATTACATGTAATCTGTTTAAAAGGTACAAAAATACCTGGCAATGGCCATCTGGTAAAACAGCTGGAGTGTAAAGCCTATCCATTGATCACCTCTTGTGATTGCTTCCCCAACCCTGGCTTTAACCACATACTATTTATTTAAAAAAAAAAAAAACAACTGATAATAAAAATCCAATCGTTTTGTTTCTTGCTATGGCTCCTTTAAAATGACTTTCATTCTATTCACCCAACAAACAAGGAAAATTTAAAATTTCAGAGAATCACAGTGATGCTGTTAAGTCCCAGGCGGGGTTTCTATCACATGCCTTCTTTGTACATTTATATTTATAAATATATTTACATAAATACACACTCCTCATTCGGGGGGGGGGGGAACACTTTCATTACCACCATCCATAGTTTTATGACCTAAAGCATAGTGCATATAATGTCACAGTATTTTTTAAGTATCTAAAAAGTAGCTTACCCTACACATGCTCTCAGAATAAAAAAACCTTGTTTATATAAAAATATAGGGTTTTATTATTATTTTTATATAATATATAAATATATAATTATTTATTTTTAATATAAGGTGCAATTATTGCAGTGTCTTTTCACAAACTCTCATCTGAACACTACTTCCACCAATTTCTTCACCCATCTATATCTAGGTTACCTCCATCCACTGGGACAAGAAAGTGATGGGTTTTGTTTGTTTGTTTTTTCATTTAACTTAAGGTGTTGTTTGTAACCCAGGAATTGCAGTAACTTCAGCTGTATTCAGATATCACCTTATACCGTAAATCAGGCATATGATGCTCTCTTCTCTCCCTGAAGGGGTTCCTGAAAATGTAAGCTGGATATATGAAGTGCTGGATTCTACCAATGACCCTTGCTCTGAGCATAAAAAGTAAGGTCTAAGATTATTGACGAGCTTTAAAAGCACCAATGCCGAGGGCATCTGGGTGGCTCAGTCCACTAAGCATCTGACTTGATTTTGGCTCAGGTCATGATCTCAGGATCATGTGTTCAAGCCCCACGTTGGTCCCTGCCCTAGGCATGGAATCTCCTGCTTAAGAGTCTCTCTCTCCCTCTCTCTCCCTCTCCCTCTGCCCCTCTCCACCCTCTCTCTCTCAAAAATTACAAAATAATAAATAAATAAATGCACCAATGCTGTAATAAAAGACCATCAACAGCCCTGACTTTCAGAAACTTATTAGAGTTGCTATTTTTTTTTCCTGAAGGAATATCAAATAACTGTTAAGTAAAATCCCCAAATATAACAAGTCCTTTAAGTACCTAACTGAACCCAACTGTTTAATAATTTTATAAGTTGTTCTTGTTCTATTTCAAGGCACTATTGTTCCATAAATATCTACCTTGTCTTTTGTTAATACTATAAATCTTGACTGATGGGGCAGAGTGTCATACTGTCTTAATATCTCTACAGTTTCTCAGTTTTAAAGAGAAATTATGGGGTTCATTATCACTGAAGGTCATCATCCATTAGTCTTAAAATAAGCCTGTGACTTGAAAATTAGGACATGATAATACAGCATATAAAAGCAGCAACTCATGTTTAGCATAAACTATTATATCTAAGACACATTTTAAGTAATTTTGAATCCTCAGTCTAAAATTTGAAATCATTTGAAATGGAACAAAACAGAAAAATTGTTTTATAGTTAATAATTAGGAAGAAGATTAAAGTCATTCTAATAATCTTGCTATTTACTCACCAAGATGAATTCTGCATTAGGATGAATTCACCTGGAAGACAGAGACTTTCTCTCTCCCATTCCCCAATTGTCTATATGGTCCCTGACATGGTGGCAAACTCAATAAATATTTGTCAATTGGACAGTTTATTTTACTGAAGTATTATCTATCTCTCTCTCTATATAAATACACACACACATAGGTATACATAGGCATATACCTATGTGTGTGTGTGTGTGTGTGTGTGTGTATGTATATATATATATATATATATATATATATATATATATATATATAGTTTTGTCCTTTTAATAAAAATTAACTAGAATTAAGAATTGGAAATATACCCATTTCTTTCTGTAGATTAAAAAATATCCTGAATAGGGCGCCTGGGTGGCTCAGTGGGTTAAGCCGCTGCCTTCGGCTCAGGTCATGATCTCAGGGTCCTGGGATCGAGTCCCGCATCGGGCTCTCTGCTCAGCAGGGAGCCTGCTTCCTCCTCTCTCTCTCTGCCTGCCTCTCTGCCTACTTGTGATCTCTCTCTGTCAAATAAATAAATAAAATCTTTAAAAAAAAAAAAAAATAAATAAAATCTGCCTTTAAAAAAAAAAAAAAATAAATAAAATAAAAAAAATAAAAAATATCCTGAATAATCAAAAGTGGTTTGGCTTTAATAAAGCACATTTAATTTAAATAGCTATTTTAGTGACCAACATTTGAACACACATAGCCCCCCAAATTGATGATGAATCACTCTATTGCCTGGAGGAGAATTAAAATTCAAATAAAATAAAATGACTATTAGCTAGGTTGCTAAAATAAAATAACCAGACGACTACTGTCTTTTAGGTAGAATGGTCCTAAATTGGCTGGTATAGGATATCATTCTCAAATAAGTTAACAAGTGTCTGATAATAAAATATTCCATATAAATTCCATATTTCTATATAAACATAATTTATATTTATAAATTAAATTATAAATATGTTTTTATATATTTATAATTTTATTTCCATTTGAAATTATATTTCAAAGCCCCTCTTAGGCATTTATAATCTCAAAAGTCAAAGTTTTTTAAACATAGTTAATCACAAGAAATTTTTTTGCTATCCAGCTCTTAGCATCTTGCAATATTGTTTTCCATGGAACACCAGTTTGACAAATGAGTCAGTATGTACTCGATAAATACTCGATGGTATGAACAAGAATGTGCTTTTTGCCAGGGGAAAAAAAATACATCATTGGCATCTTCCTGGATGGTGAATCAGCTCATTATTTTGTACTGATTTCACCTGATTGGAATCCTGAGCTTTTCAAAATCAATCACGTTTTTGGTTTGGGTTTGGGAGGTGTACTTCTCTTTACAGTTTTAAGTCATTGACAGAAAGTTCTGTCATAGCACGAAACAATTATTTTGGTAGCTCTTCATATCATTAGACCAAGAAAGTTTTTTCCTTCTGAGAATGTAAGTTCTGAATAAATGCATTTATAATATTCACTTGTAAGAACCACCAAGTTTTATTAAAAACAAAAGCCCATTATCAAACTAAATTCCAACCTAGAATTTCATTTTCCCAATGAGACTAGAATTTCCTAGAAAATCCTAGAATTTCATTTCTAGAGTTTCATTTTCCCAATGAGACCCCTTTACCTTCCCCCCAACACTTCAATTTACCTTATTCCCTAATCCATATTCAAAAAGCCAAAAGTTCCTGTCATATCTCAAAGCAGGGCCCACACCAGCAATGCTGAGAAGTCAGGAGTACCTCTCTCAAATTCCTCCCATCCCTGCCAACCCTCCCAGCAGCACTAAATAAGACAATGACTGGCAATATACAGACCTGACTCTTGTATCGTGACCGCGTATTCTTTCGACAAGTACTTATTGAGCATCTATTATATGTCAGAGACTGTTCTAGGTCTAGGAATACAGTACAAGAGTGAATGAAACACATAGGCCCTCATAGGACCCACATTCCATGATAGAAGCAGACAATAAACAAAATCAATAAGTAAAATATGCAGAATGTTATATTGATAAATATTAGAATTTTTTTTAAAAATTGGCAGGGTAGAGGGACATAAAATTTCATGGGTAGGAGTTTGAAAATTGTTAAAGGGTAGTCCGTAAAAGCTTTATGGCAAAGGTGCCTTTTGCTAAGTGATAAGACTGGAAAGGAACAAGTCAAACAGTCAGCCAGAGAAAGGGTCCTGAGGTAGAGTATGCTTGGCCTGAGGAATAGTGACCAGAACTACAACAACAAAGGGACTGTGGTAGAAGACAAGATCATAGAGGTAACAAACAATGTTATGTGGGGTTTTACATGTTTTTTAGGGACCTTAACTATTCTCTAAGGAAAATAGGAAGCCATAGTGAGGTTTGGCATTTTGTTTTGCTCTGCTTTGTTTTTAACTGACTAAGCCACCCCCGTACCCCATTTCTAGGTATACTTTATTTATATTTTTTATTAGTTTCAGGGGTAGAATTTAATGATTCATCAGTTGCACATAATACCCAGTGCTCATTACATCAAGTGCCCTCCTTAATACCCATCATGGCATCCCTCACCCACATCCTTTCCAGCAACCCTCAGTTTGTTTCCTAGAGTTCTGTATCCCTTATGGTTTGCCTCCCCCTTAATTTTCATCTCAATTTATTTTTCATTCCCTTCTCCTATGTTAGCATAGTACCTTCTAGCTCCATGCACATTGTTACAAATGGCAAAATTTTGTTCTTTTTGATGGCTGAGTAATATTCCATTTTTATATAGCCATCCAAAAGAATATAGGCTGTGGAAATATGTGTGTATCTCACAACTTCTTTATTCATCAATCATTGGACATCTGGGCTCTTTCCATAGTTTGGCCATTGTGAACATTGCTGTTATAAACATTAGGGTGCATATGCCCCTTCGAATCACTGTTTGTAACCTTTGGATAAATATAGAGTAGTGCAATTGCTAGGTTGTAAGGTAGCTCTGTTTTTAACTTTTTGAAGTGAGTTTTGAGCACAAAAATAAAGTGCTTTTATTTTCATTGTAATGGGATTACTCTGGCTGCTATAGAGAGAATAGATTAATTGAAGGGAGAATAGAAAAGAAGTAAGGAGGTCAATTAAAGGCTAGTTTCTCCTAATCCATGCATTAGAGAGACAATGATAGCTTTAACCAGGCAGTAAAATGTTTGTGAGAAACAGATAAATAACTCCAAGGTTTGAGCAATTCTTAACTCTTATTGTCGAAGATGCTTTGAATAGTATATTTACTGAGGTCAATCACCTTGTCATACTGCCCATTTGGATTTGAACTTCTTTGAAATGCTTTTTTATCTTTCTGCTATTGTATTGGATACAAATCATTTGCTCCTGAGAACCCCTTTGTTATACTATCTGTCTCTTAGACCCCACTAACACCACTGAGTTCCAGCCGGTCACCAGTCCTGCGTGCATCAGGCCATCCCCCACGGTCATTGCTGTACTGAGCTGACCAGTTGTGTATTCAGCATTTTTTATTATTTTGTTACTTTTAGACTAGCATTTAACAATGTGGGACATGAAAATTGGCACATAGAGCCATTAAATCGGTCTCATGACACACTTGAAAAGCTAATTGCTTTTATATTATATATACATATTAGTAGTTTTCTAGATACCCAATACATCCTTGTCTTCCTAGAATTAAACCTACTTGGCCATAGTGCATTTTTTTTTAATACATTACTGCATTGCTGGATTCTAGCTGGTAACGTTTTGAGTAACCTAGTTTAAAATACAAATTTAAAAAAAAATCCCTAAAATAAACTACAAGACACCTTTTTAAACTCAAGAGTTTTCAGCAATATATTAAGAGGTAGAAGAAAATGCGACACAACCTACAAAAGCAAATTCAAGAGTACATTTATAACAAAGGGAAAGGTCAACAATAGAGATCAACAAGCTTCACAGAATTCAGAGAAGACTGGAATGAGTGGTTCTCCTCAGACTTGTTAAACTGTGGACTGGCAAGCCTCGCCCCTCCCCCAAGTTTCTCATTCTGTAAATCTGGGGTGATGCCTAAGAATCTGCATTTCTAAAAAGTTCCAAATGATGCTAATGTTGCTGCAGTTTCAGGGGTTACATTTTATAGAACCTGGGCAGCATGGCACTGGACTCTTTCAACTTTCTAATTGCTTAAATTTTGAAGCTTCAGCCTCAACATCTGAAAAATGGAGAGACCCATCATTCCTTGGAGGATTAGCATGAGAATTAAACAGTCTAGTACACTGACAACATTTAAACAGAGCCTGGCTCCTAGTACACATTAAATAAATGTTCATTATTTTTCACTAGGAAAGTAAAGAATTAAAGAATAAAGAGGAAGAGGGAGAAGAGAAGAGCTAAGAAGAAGGGAAGAGGAACACAACACCCAACACCTGTGGACTACCGCCATTTTGTGTCAATATGTAACATATGATTTAATGGCAAGAAGAATTAAATTAAGAAGAATATATTCATCCCTGTTATGAGGTGAGCATAAAAAATACCATAATGATTTCCAGCCCTGACTCTTAAATTCCCTGAAAAGAAAAATAAAATAAATCACCAACATAGCTTTAAATTTGATGTTAGGTATTACTCTATTTTGAAATTTCTGCTAAATTACTTTCCACATATAGCTTGATATTATGTAATGACTAATATAGAGCTATATGTGGATAATACTCTTTGAAGATCTTAAAATACCTCCAAAGAGAAAATGCTCCTTAAGGACCTTAAAATAACCAAATATTAAACTATTTCAAGGTATTAGATAAAATTTTCCTTATGATTCTATGTTTGAGTCAACTTGAAATGAGGGAACCCGGATTTATTTCACAGATGTTAAATATTTGGAAGTATACCTTAACAAAATAAAAGATTCATTTAGTTTTTAATTAGGAAGTGGACAGGGACTTGTAGGATATTGTATAGAAGCTCATTCGATTTACTTTTATGAGAAAACATTGGGGGTTAGGGAATATGACTGTTGGAGTCAATTTCTACTGTTGTGCCTTGGCAACAAAGATCTCTTTGTCTTCCAAGGTCTTCCAGAGAAGAGGCTCTGCTCTGGCGGTGCTGCCCCAGAGACATATGGGGAATAGATTTCTCTGTTTTGCATGCTCAGCCTGGCAACTCCTCACAACATAGTCTCTCTCTCTCTCTCTCTCTCTCACACACACACATACACACACACACACACACACAGCATCTCTCCTCAAGCATGAGATCAGGCATGTGTGCCATCCTGGACTCAGGAGCACTAAATGCAAGTTTGCATAACCAGTGTTAAAGCTTCCAGTCTTCCACTTCACTCAACTTCCAAGGTAATGGATGTATAAGCAAATATATTTGCATATACAAGCAAATCTCCTATCAGGTGAGTGAAAGAGCCTCCCCTGGGGAGTGTGAATTACCCAGGAGAAAAGATTTAAGGATACTAAGCTAAACTTCTGGAATTGACTTAGCTATAATCAGTGTTAACTCTTTAGATTATATCCTATTGAATATCTTTGCTATTACCTATATATCGTTATGCCTATAGATCTAGATATTTTACTCATGTGTTTTCAACGATATCACAGTCTACAGCTATTTTAGGATCTGCTTTTCTACTTTGTGTATTGTGAACACTTTTATGTGACATTAAATATTATTTAATGTTATTTTAAATGGCTACATCGACAAACTGCACCTTACCCTCAGACACACACCCAGAGCTTTCAGTCATCTTAGGTACACAGAGAAAGAGAGGAGACAATTAGAGAAGGAAATAGGGCTTTCTAAATGAGAGCGACTGAAGAGTTAAAAGATTAAAAGTTAAACTGCTGAAAGAGAAGAAGAGAGGAGGTCAAAATAAAGGGCAAGAAGGGAGAACTAACTAGTTAAGCTACACAAAAAAGGAGCTCACTCTGTTCTCTCAGATTGCCACCAAATAGAGGACATCAGCCTCAAGCTGCAGGTGGCCAACTTGGCCGCTCTCTTGGGAACACCAAGGAAAACAGAACTGAACTGCAGAGAGAGAGAGAGGGAGGGAGGGGGAGAGAGTTGGTAACCTCATTAAGCCCTAGATCTATCCCTGACTGAGCCTAGAAAACCATACGAATTTGCCAGTCATACGAGCCCAGAAATTCCTCTTCGAACTTAAAATCATTTGAGCTTCTCTCATTTGCAATGAAAAGACACCTTGTCCTTAATTAAATGTCAACTCTTCTATCTCCAGACAAGCCAGGAAGACTCTCAAATACACAACACACCTATCAAATTCATCATTATTTAGAGTAATGATAAACAGTGGGTGAAAGAATTCATGACTTATTCCTCAGAACACTAATTTCTCTCACTAAGGCAGACAACTATTAGAACCAAAGAGCTCAATTCCCTCTCCTATCCCACTTTATTAAATAACGTGTAATATGTGGCCACATTTTCCATTTTCTCAAAGGTGAAACTGCTCTTCGTAAAGTGGAAGTTGATTGTAGTTTCAGAGTTTAACACTGTGAATTCAGAAGTAGAATAAATAGCACTAACAAGTATCTTTTAGTCTCTCTGAAAGCAAAAGGATTGCTGTATGGTAGTATATCTTTAAGAGGATCGGGAGTGCCAGGGGCTCCTTGCAATGTATGCGCTGGGGGACACAAGGATGATAAATCATCTACATATCAGAGCTGCCCATCTTTCAGCTGGGTCACACTAAAAAAGGTGTGCAAAGTTCTGTCACACAGCTTCCTGCCCTTTTCCTCCAGGTTATCTCACACTATTAGGACCTTTCCAAAGCCAAAGTTTCATGACGTGACGAGCGTAAGACAAAGACAGTAAAAATATACATTCGGTCAAAGAGCACCCACATAGAAAGATATCCATAGTCAACATACTTTATCATTACCCGAACATCCCAGTTTTCTAAAGAAATGACCAGTACTCTCTCTACAGGTACTAGGATACAGAAGCATCTGCAGGTGGAAAGTTGGTTTAATATTAACCATGTGAGTTTCAGCCAAGGGCATCACTCATCTTTGCTCTTAGGTCAAAGGAAGCCAGTCCCATAATTCTTCTCTTAATCTCCATCTTTCCACTAAGGTTTAGGGAAAGAAATAAATGTAAGAAAATGTGTGTTCTTCAGGAAGGCATGGCTGAGCTTAATACACTGTTTATCTTAGAGTAAGTCACCATCAATTAATTGTAAATAATCTGTGCCCTCCATAATTTTGCTGGTCAAAGCATGACACAAACCAGCAACATGAATAACATCTGAGAGCCTAACAGAAATGCAGAGCCTTAGGACCTACTGTGGACATCCTGAATCAAAACCCAGATCTTAACAAGCTCCCAAGGTGATTTGTGTGCACACTAAAGTTTAAAAAGCACTGCTCTTTAAGGAGCAAATCACGGAAATTTCTTAGAAACACGATTTTGTCTCAAAAGAAGCAAATCATAGAAAATTATATACCTCCATAGCCATTTTAAGATCACAAAGTTAATGAAACTAAATGGCATATTGTTTAGAGATTCAGACTTATGTGATGAAAAGTATAAATTAAAAAAGCAATTTAAGCCTTTGGTTATCTCTGGGGGCAGAAGAGGGAGAGACCAGATGGGAAAAGAGGACAAGATAAGACTCAAGAGTATGACCCTAGCTCATAATTGAAAGGGTGGATTCACAGGTGCTCCTGTTGTTATGCTACATATATTCTGTATATTGCAATATTACCTAATAAACATTTTCAAAAGGGAGGAAACAAAACCCCAACTAGAATAAAAATAATGTCTTGTAAGTCATAAAATTACAGCTTTTGCATAGGCTACGTATACAGAGAATTGGAAAGGACTGACTGACTTAGCAGCCTTGTAGGGCATGACTAAGCAAGAACAACAATGAAATAATCCATATGAGTAATAAAGAATGCTTTATTACTTTAAAGTGGAAAGGTAACAAGTAACAAATACATAAATAAACTGATGAGATCAAGCATTTGCTTGCATTTTTCATCAAAGGAAAAAAAAAACCCACCCTGCATCACCAACATCTCTCTGAAACATGAGAAGCAAATGGCGAGTCTGGGGCCGCAGATGCTTGGAGCACAGAGAGGAAGAGACATTCAAGAGATGCTGAGCCAGGCTATCCATCAGGGACTTTTGGAACTAGGGACAGATGTAGAGTGAATGGATTTTCCAGCCAACAATGATGCCCTCAGGTAACCAGGCATGTGTTCCTTATTTGCAATTTTGCATTAAACAATAACATATTTTAAAAATTCATGCTCACAACAACACTTTGTCTAAACCCTGAATTCTAATGCTCTGCTTACAAGGAAAGCAACCTGAGTGTGCAAATATGCAGCCTCAGGTTTTCATGATACGAACCTGCACATTGTATCACAGACTTGCTCTCATCTCTGGTGCCTGATGAGAAAGTGAATCTTCAAATCATGGATGGCATGATTCCCACTAAAACTTTATAAAAGAATTTACATATTCTTTAACAGACATAGAGCACCCTAATCCTGACAATGAGAGGTAGAGGAGAAACTAAATAGATGAAGTATTCAAAAGTTGTGGGTTTGATTCTTGGCATCCCATTGATTGGGGAAGAACAACCGTGCGAAGTTACCTCACCCCACAAATGCCCACCATTCTCCACTGGGTAACTAAGCAAACCAAGCTTTTTTGAACACATGGAGCCCATATTCATTAGCCATATCTCCTGAAATGTCTTCCCTGATATTCACCTACTTCACTAAGTCCTGACTTCTGGGTTATCAACCTTCACCTGCTCTTGGTTTGTGCTTCTGCCAAAGCATGGTCAACTAGACAACTTCTGGCTACCTGACCCTGGCTACGTTCCTTGACCACTGACTTTCTCTCTATCCCAGGGGATACTGACTCCAGAACAGTCATCTCATCCTTCCTTTCACTCCTACCTAGCTTAACCCACACCCATGCATGACTGGTCCCAAGGTAAGGATTCATGGCATGCTGCATTCCCATTTTTACAGACCAAAGTAGACAGGAGATGTGGAGGCATTTTGAAAAGTTTAGAAGAGTTACAGAGAATAATTGGGAATACAGTGAAGATTTAACCTGTATTATGAATTTTATGAATATGAAAATATTCATAAAATTGATTAAATTATTTTCCCAACTATGGCAGAATTTCACGCAAGTATGATCACAACCAGAGGTCCCAGGTCCAGTTGTGTCACCAAGTAGAACCACTGGAAGATTCTTATTGCAAATTTTCTTAAGCTTATCCTGTGGCCTTGATTAGATATGAACTTAATTTCCATGAGAACAATAGAGAACTATGCAAAATCATGATCATGACCATAATTACTAACTGCTACATAAAGGAGATCCAAAAGAATGCACAGCTCTGAGTAAAGTAACCTTCGAGAGAATCCAATATAATGCCCCTGTTTTCCGTTTTTTAAAAGATGTATTTATTTATTTATTTATTTGAGAGAAAGATTGGAAAGAGAGCAAGTATGAGTTGGGGGGAGGGGCAGAGGGAGATGGAGAGAATCCTCAAGCAGACTCCCCACAGAGCATGGAGCCCAAAGGCAGACTCAATCCAAGGACTCTGAGATCACGAACTAAGCTAAAATCAAGAGTGGGCCACTCAACTGAATGAGCCACCCAGGTGTTCCCCACCCCACTTTCCAATTTTTTTAGTATATCTATGATCACATAACTAATTATTATGAGAACTAGAATCCAAGTCTCAGGACAAAAATAATTCCAGTAATTTTGCAACGTCTGGTAATACTTCTTTTTTTTTTTTTTTAAAGATTTTATTTATTTATTTGACAGGCAGAGATCACAAGTAGGCAGAGAGGCAGGCAAAGAGAGAGGAAGAAGCAGGCTCCCTGCTGAGCAGAGAGCCCGATGTGGGGCTCGATCCCAGGACCTGAGCCGAAGGCAGCAGCTTTAACCCACTGAGCCACCCAGGCGCCCCTGGTAATACTTCTGAACGCAGTCAATTTAACTACTTCAGACTGGTGACACTATGCTATGTTTAAAACCATCAGGACAAAAATTTCATGGTGGCCCTCAAAATTCTGTTGAGTGGTAGGGTGATATTTCTACTGGTCTTTCTCCTCATGGTTCTCTAAGTCACTCTTATTGCAATTTCACCTTTTCCCTTTTATTGGAACTGAAAAAAAGCATACACATTTGTTTTTATTCCTCACTACAGCAATACTCAGATTTATGAGAAATTGGCTGGGTTTTTTTCCAATCCCAAAGATCAATGCATTAACCACTGTTAGAGATATAAGTTCCTCTGGCTGTGCTAGAATAGGCTAAATAGAGCTGCCCTTAAAAGAAGCAACATTATCAGAAACTAATACCTACAATTCAAACACCTGTTCTTGTTACTCTGATTTGAATCTTTTATCGAAACTACCATTTGTTGTATAAAGATAGAACATCTGAATATGTGTGGTTCATCTCTCTGGAACGTCAGTCACATGGACCTATTATTCTATGTCAATTTTAGCTATTATTTCAGAAAATGACTATCTTACTGAAGTACCCCTGCAGAAATTTTGTTTGGGCCACAAAACCTCTTTTAAGATAAACTACACTAGGCTTATCCTCTAGATTACTCTCTAGCAGAAAATACATCCATTTGCGTTATGTGATAGAAGACAGACAAAAACATAACTCACTTTATATTGATTACAAAATATATACTCTCCCAAAACTCTCTGATTGTTCCAACAATTTAGGAGAAATCTACTTTTCTATTTCATTTGATGTTGGATAGAACATATCCTGAATTTGTCATCTCTTCTTTCTCTACACGGAGTCCCTCATGTGGCAGGTAATCAATCAATCGGTTTACAATAGAAGGTCTGATAAACTGCCGTTTCACATCACTTCACTGATAGGAATAATAAACCTAAAATGGAGAAATGGTAGATATTTTTTAAATGAACAGAAAAAAAGGAAGGTTTCATTGGCAATCTTTTGGCAAATATATCATCAAAAACTAGAATATATGGCCAAGAAGAAATGGTTCATTTCTTGAAGAACAAATATTTCATCACAGCCATTAACCACCAGGTAAGAGACATGTCAAAAAAGAAAATTTCAGTGACACATCACCTTTGCAGAACCATCCAGGAGCTAATACTGTGCACAAAACAAGCTTTGTGTTGACAGACAATAAGAACCTGCCAGTGTAATATGTTGCCAAGCTACTGATTGAGGGCACCAAGGCAAAGAGCTGACAAACTCGGAAGCTATGTCCACCTACAATTAAAGTCACAAAGGCACAAATTCACAATATTTTAGAGAGCTGTGATTCCTGACTATTTTCAAGACAATTTAACCATTTTTCCAAAATGTATTGGATCTCTTATAAAAATTAAGTAAGAGTAATCTTTAAAAATTAAGTTAAACTAGCACAAAAATATGGTTTTATGAGGTGACACAGAGAAGAAACCCCTAAGCACCAAACTGCAGACTCAATTAAAAATTTCCAACCACTGCCAAATTATGCCCAACGCAGAATGAAAGAAACATACTGATTGAATGCCAATGACTACAATTTCATGTGCTATTGCAAAGACCAAAGAGGAGTTACGAGATAAAGAAGGCAAGAAAGAAGAAAGGAGAACAAAGCAGGGAAGAAAGTAGATTGGAACTAACAGAAGCAGAAAAATTTAGAGGCAGGACAGTCTTCCTGGGGTCCAGATAAACCCTACTCAGCTTTTCGTTTTCAATTTGTTCATTTACCTTTTGAAACAAATCTTTTCTGGTCCCTCTAAACAAGCTGATGTTTTCCTCACGACAGGGTGCTCTCAAACACTCCAAAACTTACCCTTGGTATCACTTATAATTTGTATAATATTTGTGTAATTTTTGTCTAATGTTAACACTCTCCTGCCCCTCAATTATAAGCTCTGTAATGGTAGAAACGCTATCTCCAGATGTACAGTAACTAGCATATGGTATATATATGCTCAGTAAATGTTAGAATAAATGAATTAAATCTAATCACTAATGTAAGTATTAGGCATAATGACTAAAAGCAAAAACTGGAGCCTGCTGCCCGGATCTGAATTCTATTTATGTCACTCACTATTTATACGAACTTTGGCAAGTGTCTTAGCCCTTCTATGATGTTGTTTCTTCAGTACAAAACAAAGTTAATAATGGCACCCTTCTCACAAGATTATGGAAAGTAAATACATCAATATTTATAAAGTGATGAGAACAATAAATATCCATATTAATCACTGTATAAGTATTAAATAATTATATATGAATGTCAACAAATCATGTATTTGTTTGTCAACAGTAAGAATTTAATTTTTAAATATGTTAACTATGAATCCAAATTTGGTCTTCCCAAGTATAATAGACTACCAACATGACATGTTCTTGCTGATAAAACTGTAAGAGCCAAAGTAAAACTTCCCCACTGAGCTTTCAAGTAATTTGTTAAAAATCACCTAACTTGTTAAAAATGCCCAAACAATAATAAGTAATACCTATAAAAAGTCATAAAGATGAATGACAGAGTGACTTCAGCAAAAATACCAGAGTCAAAACCTCTGAAAAGTCTCTCCTTCCCAAAAGCAGTAAGATTGGCAAAAATCATCAAAAATAACTTTCTCAGAACTCTGCAAAGTAACCAAATACTTGCACGGACCCAGGGGGCATTTCTGCAAGAAGAACAGCTGAATATCAGTAAAAACTTCATGGCACTTTGACTTGCCAGCCTTTGCCCTCCAGCTCCTATCGAGGTTAAAATAGGCAGCCTGACACCCACCAGAGGAACATGGGAAATTGCTATTTCACTATCTGATTTGAAAGACAACTCCATAAAGCAAGGACAATAAATCCGTGTTAATGGGCACACAATGCAAGGGTACATATATATACTTCAAAATATACATATATTACTAAGAACAGCACAAAGGAGGGAGAGAAAAATGGGGTTATACAGGAGTAAAGTTGTTCTACAATACTGAAATTAAGTTGGTATTAATCCAATTCAGATGGTTACAAATTATGATGTTAATTGTAATCCCCAGGGCACCCACTAAAAATCAATTCAAAAATATATAGAAAAACATAGAAGAAATGACAAGGGAATTAAAATGGCACTCTAGAAAATATCTATTTAACCCAAAATAAGGCTGTAATGAAAAAAAGACAGAAATAAAAATGAAAACCCATATAGAAAACTGAAGACTGAAAACAATCTGTCTTTAATAGAAATGTTCAATCATTTAATATAATCACTGATATGGTAGGATTTTCATCAAAAGAAAGCAGGAATGACTATATAATATCAGATAAAACAGATTTTTAAGGCAAAAAATTGTTAGTAGAGACAAATAGGATATTTTACAATGACAAAAAGTCAATCCATAAAGAAAATATATAAAATTATGAGAAAGTATATAAAAATATAAGAAATTATAAACTTATGTGAACAGAACCCCAAAAATATATGAAGCAAAAACTGACAGAAATGAAGGGAGAAATAAACAAGGCATCAGTAATTGTTGAGGGTCTCCATATCCCACTTTCACTAATGGCTAGAACAAGTAGACAAGAGATAAACAGAAAATTTTGAACAATACCGTAAACTAGACCTAATAGACCTCTACGGAACATTCCACACAACAGCAGCAGAATACACATTCTTTCCAAGTACACGAGGAACATTCTTCAGGATAGACCATGGACATAAAGCAAATCTCCATAAATTTTAAAGGATCCAAATCATACAAATTGTACCCTCTGACCACATGAAGTTAAATAAGTAGTAATCACAACTTTACTCACTATTTAAGTTGGAGACATTTTGAAGTAGAGACTCATCCCTATCCTGGGCTTCTGTCCCAACTATTCCCTTCTATGCAATGTTTCCCCCACTCCTCTGCTGATCTTAATTTTATCCACTGATACTGGGATATAGAGTTTGGCTGTAACAAGGACATTCAAAATAAGAATGGCTTAAACTAGATATTAGTTTATTTCTCTTGCATATATAATTCTTGGCTGACATGACAACTCTGTTTGTTGGGGCTCACAGGGGTTCTTGGTCCTTTAATTTTGTTGTCTGCCATATTCACAGGACTCCAGTATCATGGGTGGCCCAAAATGGGTGCTCTAGCTTCTAGCTGTCTTATCTGTGTCCCACCCAGTAAGATGGCCAAACATATAGTAAGAGGTAGGGGTGAGGGGGTGGTCAGTGTCTGGTTGTCTGGTTGCCTCAGCTGGTTAAGCATCTTCCTTCAGCTCAGGTCATAATCCTGGGGTCCTGAGATCAAGCTTTGCATTGGGCTCCCTGCTCAGCAGGAATCTGTTTCTTTCTCTCCCTCCCTCTGCCTCTCCCCCTGCTTGTGCTTGCATGTTCTCTCTCTCTCTCAAATAAATAAATATCTTTAAAAGTAATAAGGCACAGGCATCCTTCCTTTTATAACGGCATAATCTACAAGCTACATACACACAGTTCTGCTTACAACCCGCTGTACAGAACTTGATCACGCAGAGACTCAAGAGGACTGAGAAGTGCAACATTTAGCAGCACTCAGCTAAATTCTACTCCCATCTAAGAAGGGAAAAACAGGTCTTAGAGAAAAGCAGCAGACTCAACCACACCACACTTTGAGCCTTCACCCAAGTTCCATGTCCTCCAAGGAGATCAGACTACTCAAGCTTCCTTAATTTTCTGAAATTATTTTCTCTATAATCAGTTAAGATGACACTGAAAGTCTGTTATTCTTTACTTTTTCATGTACAACCAGTTTTTCTGTTCCTCCATTTATATCAAAAGGTCTTTGAGAATTAGATTCATCCGTCAGGCTGCTTTTGACTCACTCCTCTGCCTCCATGGTACCTGGCGCAGTGTTAGAATTACACTGGGTACTCCTATATTATTATTCAGTGGTTAAAATAAAACAGGTAAAATACCTGAAGAACACAAAATTACATTAACATTTCAATAAACGTGTTCTGAAAAGGTATTGAAAACACGATTGCTGAAATTCAGGAGTAAATTGATAAGTTGTAGTTCCTCCAAAATATAGCTAAAATCATTTATAAGGTTTTGAATAAGGTTAGATAACCTATTACTTATATCACTATAGCTAGTTTTTTTTTTTTTTAAAAAACCTAAGGTTAAAATTACAGCTGATTCATTTTATTCACAGCTGATTAATTATAAGACTTGATGAAATTAAGCAGTTGATGTGAAACTTCAAAAGAAATTATTGATTCTTCTCATGAGCAACAGCCAATTAAAACAGTATGGTGCAAGACTGCTCGAGTTCTTGGTATTCTAATTTTGGATTTTTTCTCTTCATTTTTTTAAACAAAGAACATTATATAAAGACTTCAAATTAGCTCTTGGCTTTTCCTATTCAATATCAACCACTTACCAAGTGCCAATCATTTTGCTGAACCTTCGTTTAAAAAGAGTTTTGCCAGTGGCACAGCAAATGAAAAGAGATGATGAGATAATCATAGCAAAATCTTATCCGGTGTGCTGCCTTTTCTTCCCTGATGAAAACCCCACATGACATTGTTATGTGGGAAAAGGACATGATGATTCAAATACCAGAACTGTTTCTTTCATGCAAACAAAATACAAGAGCCCCCCAAAGATGTGGATTTTGAACAAAATAAAGTCAGTGCAGGTCTTGAGTTCCACATATCATCTTGGCAGTTCTACTTGGTGGGGGGGGGATTGAAATTGATGCTTATTATATAAATGGCAGAATTCCAAGGTGGATCTCCTAAGACATGGCAGCCATATCTTTAAAATATTTCCAGTATTAAGTGAATATTCATTATCGTTTAAGATAAAAATTAAAAGCACCAAACTATCTGAATTAGTTTATGCCCTGAAAGCTCTTGAAGTAACTATTATAATTCATTTCATTTTCCATTCCCAGAAACTGAGTACTTTTGTCCTAGCTGACCACAGTCTGAACTATTGCTCTGTTTCTCAATTATTATAAAAATAGTACTCTAGTATTAAAAGAAAATAATTCACCCATTAATCTATCACCTAAATGTAACTGTCTCTATATTTACATTCTCTCCAAGCCTTTACTCGTGTTTTCCCATAGCTGTAATTGCAATATAAATATAATTTTATCTTCTATTTTCTTCACTTAAAAGTCAATAGAATTTGTGACATATTCATGTTGATGTATAATCATCACAGTTATGATTTTAATGAATGCATATATTCCATTTAATAAGTACAATATACTTAACCACCACTATTTTCCAGGGACTTTTGGAAAATGTCACCTTTCCTAAGACTTCCATTTTTAAAAGATGGATTTTGTCAACTAGAGATTCCACATTATAATAGAAATGATACGAAATACCCAGAAGGACAACACATGATTCCTTATTGCAGCTAATTTACAATACAGCAGACGAAGTAAAACAAAACAGAGGATAAAACCTAACTAATACTTCAGGGGAAAGTTCATTAAGAAAGGTTTCACTGGTTCGTCTCCCCCTCCAATTTCCCCCAACTCCCTTCTCCATGAAAGACTGTGGACTCTGAGGAACTAACTGAGGGTTTTGGAGGGGAGGAGGTGGGGGGCTGGTGAGCCTGGTGGTGGGTATTAAGGAGGGCACATATTGCATGGAGCCCTGGGTGTGGTGTATAAACAATGAATTCTGGGACACTGAAAAGAAATTTAAAAAATAAATAAAAGTAAAAAAAAAAAAAAAAAGAAAGGTTTCACTGTGCAGGTCAAACTTGTGAGGAGCCTGGAAATATGAAGATAGAGTGTTTAGATGGGCAGAGAAATGTCAGGAGAGCATTCCGGAAGGAGAAAATGTTATTTGATTTTGTCAAAAACAGGAGCTTTGGCAAGAGTGTGGAATCTATCCTAGTCTGAAGCGGGATTGGACCTGTAAGTGGGCATTTCATCCTTTTTGGTTGTGAGGGTCAGTGGGGATCAAGGCCAGAGAAGTGGCTAGGTGAATAAACCCACTCTCTTGGCAGTGTGTGTCCAGGGAGAGTAGGGAGGTGGGTAAGGACTCATAGGTAATACCTCCCTTACAAGTTTTTCCTGGGTCTTTCCCTTCATTGTGTAGCTTCATTACAATCACTGCAAATGTGTGACTCACAGCACAATTAGGATATAGCTACTACATGCTCTATTTTTTAGACATTAAAACATGAAGAATAGGGGCACCTGGGTGGCTCAGTGGGTTAAGCCTCTGCCTTCGGCTCAGGTCATGATCTCAGGGTGCTGGGATGGAGAGCCCCACATCAGGATCTCTGCTCAGCAGGGAGCCTGCTTCCTCCTCTCTCTCTGCCTGCCTCTCTGCCTACTTGTGATCTCTCTCACTGTCAAATAAATAAATAAAAACTTTTTAAAAAATGATTATCTTTGGGTCTGGAATTATGATTTGACCTCAGGAAGCTGCTAAGAGGGAACCCTCCTCATGGAGAGTTGCCCCCATCTACCTTGATTTTCTCCCTATTCTCTTCACACTTTCTAGGAACTATATCTCTTCTTCAGTGAAAAAAAAAATTTGTTTTATATCATAATGTACTTTTCTATATCTGTTTTCTTTCATATCTTTAGGGCAAGTCTCTCAATTATGTCTGCCATGATTTTCCAATGCTTATATGGCACCCGCCCTCATCTGTAAGAGTCCCCTCCTGAAGACGGGAACTAGAAGTCTCTAGTTACCTGGCCCAGGCAGAACCATGGAGAATGAGGAGGTACATTAAGAAAAAAATCCTGAATACTTTCAAATACTAGACCACAGTACCCATACATATAATTTTATTGGAAATATGCCTGAAAATATGCCCAGCAATATTAGAACTAAAATGTCATCTCATTACCAATTAAAATGTAGTGTATCAACTAAAATGTAATCTCATTACCAATTCCAAATTATATAGTGGTGCTCTCCAAACACATAGCAGCTGTGAGTAAGTCATTCCTGTTTATGTCAGTTATCTTCCAGAACTCTCTCCCACAGGTTTAGCTCAGGAATGGAGATAACTGATGTCATGAGAAAGCCCTAGATGGGTCACCATGTACTCAGATTTTCACAAGACCAGTCCATCTGGGGAGAGAGATAATATTTTGGAAAGGTCTACGCTTAGGTACTGTGGCCACAGGTTCTAGAGTAAACATGGGTCTGTGGGAGGAATTACAAATAATTCCGAAGAACTATCCAAGTAAGCTGAAATTCCGAGTGTAGACTCTGAGCTAGGTTTCACAGGATCACAGCCCCATTTCAGGCTTGGGGATACAGCCCAACATTTTTCCACTTTTAATAGGAACGTTAATGTCTCCTCCAAAGTTACTCAGAAGCAATCCCTAAGGTGTCTGTACACTTACCATTAGTTACAGAGGCATTATTCTCCAGCCACACCATGCACCATCCCATTTCAACTGCTTCTCTCAAATATAAAGGAAGCACTACGCTGGGCAGCCCCTAGCCTCCCCTTCACTCACTCAGCCCCCAGTCTCCCCTCCAGTGTTTCTCGAAATGGAACCCACATCTGGATCAGAATCACTTGGGGCATGTTATAGGCAGAAATCTGGGCCCCCAATTCACATATTGATGACCAAATTTCATATACTGAAGCCTGCCAGTACCCCAGAAGGTAACTTTATTTGGAAATAGGGTCTTTGCAGATGAACAAGTTAAGATGATGTCAATACGATGGGCCCTAATCCGGTATGACCATGTCCTTACAAAAAGAGGAAATTCGGAGACATGTGTACATAAGAAGGACACCATGTGAATATGAAGACAGAGATTAGGGTGACAGATCCACAGCCAAGTAACATCAGAGCCTGCCAACAAAGCACCAGAAACTAGAAGAGAGGTCTGAACAGATTCTCCCTCACAGCCCTCATTAGGAACCAGCCCTGCCAACATCTTGATCTTGAACTTCTAGCCTTCAGACTGTGAGACAATAAATTTCTGTTGTTCAAACCACCCACTTTGTGGTACCTTGTTATATAGCAGTTGCTGGAAAATGATCCCTTGTGCTTGTTAAAAATACATGCTTCCAAGTCCTCCAGGCAAACCGAAAACCGCACTCTCTGCGCATGGGACCCAGAAATCTACCTCTATAGAGCACCTCAGATGATTCTGATATGCTTCACAGCATAGAAACTTTCTATATAACTTATGCCAAATGTTATACTCTAAGACCAGTTTAGAACTTTCTGGAAGAAATCAACTAACTGAGATTAAAGGAATTATTCTCCAACAGAAATCTAGATGTGTACCTCCAATGAAATGAAATAACTAACCTCTCTCCATATAACAACGGCTTTACTGTATTGAACCCTTACAACAACTATGCAGTAGTAGGTAAGGTCAATATTTTTAGTAGTCCCGTTTTCTAAATGTAGAAAGTAAGGTTCAGAATGGTCGCAATTTGCTGAGCATCACACAGCCAGGAGATGCCCCCAGCTCCCATTATTGGGTATATGTTCAATAAATAATTGCAGGGTGTTGAAGGTCAAAGCTAATCAGTGGGAAAGATTAGACAGTGGGATCAGAAAGTAGAATTATGGTTCCAGATAACTGTCCTGTTGGAGGCAGGATACAAGTCAGGGTCGTGTTCTGGGTCCTGCCTGCGACTGAGGGCAGGCATGAGGCTATTATCAAGGCACAATAAGAACAGCAAGCATGATGGGAACGGTGGGTTTACCCTAACAGGGTCAACTCCCAACTGCAAGCCTATATCCAGCTTGTGCTGAACAGGCTTGAGGAGATTTTGCAGCCTAATTTTATGTATGTTTCAGAATTAATTCAGAACCACCACCACTATCAAAAAAAAAAAAAAAGAAGAAGAAGAAGAAAGAAAGAAAGAAAGAATGTTAGTGGCATTTAGATTATTTAACTTCACAGCTACTGACATTTCAGAAAAGCCATGATCGTCACCTTGAGCCTTACATAAAAGCTGGGGAAAACAAAGGAACACAACTTCAGTAAACAAAGATTTCAAAGAAGAATGTTTCTCACCAAAATGATAGCTTATGGATATGTGTTTCAGTCCTTTTGCATAGTGAATTTTTACTCCAGATACAAAATCCATTCTTAACATCACCTAGCTAACTAGGGAAAGTATGATCTAATACTTTTACTGTAGGAACATTATTCTATTGATTAGAAATTTCAATAGAAGTGGAGAAAAATAAATACATGGAAATTCTCTAAAAATGAGAATGAAAATGCACTGCCTGTTGCTGTATGACACAAATACCCCAAATAATTATTGGTAGGATCCATTGCCATATAGTTGTATAAACATAAATGAGCCCAAGATAATACCCAAAGCTCAAAGAGTAATGACAAAGGTGGAAGAGATGGTCTAGTCAGGCATGAAATTGATTTTATAATAACAAATATCTGTTGCCTTCCATGTGCTAAGTAAATAATTCTGAAGCAGGGGGTAAAGATAATAAAAACAAAATCATTAACTGCTTCTACTAAATCAAACAGAGAAAGAAACCTATTGTCATGTTGACCCTGAAGCCTGCTTAATGGCTAATTAAAGCAATTATTTTCATCACGACACAGCGCTTAATCATAGGTACCTTCAGAGCTGTAGGCAAGTTTGGCTGGTAACCTTGTTGGAACTATATCCCCCAAATTTACATTGAAATTATGTGAGACACCGGGCTCAGGTGAGGCAGGAGAAAGCACAATAGGGAATAAACCCAGTGTTGGAGCCTATTACCGAATCATAAACCCCAAATCTAACCTTTGAAGACAGACCTAATATGATGTAGTCTCTTCAGTGTGTGTATGTGTGTGTGTGTGTGTGTTTTAAAGGACTAAGTTAGCTAATTGCAGATAATGGAAGTTTATGGTCAGCTTTAAAAAGTCACTTTGAATGTCATTATGTCATTTATGTTCCCACAGCTCAGCTCAGTTGATTAGAATATAATTCTACAGAGAGCAGAATTTCTGGTTCAATGCCCAGGTGGGTCAGTTAGCTTTACTCAGTCTCTTGGCCCCATAACTCATCATTTTTCCACCCAGCTATTTTCAAATGTGAGGCTTTTAACCAAAAGGAATCACAGAAGAAAATATGGGGGTGGGGGAGGGGACAAATGTTACAAAGTTTTACAAATTCCAGTAGTAACTCCAAAAAAGCTGTAAGCAGGTGCCTGATTAAGGATGTCAGTCCACATCTGTGAAGACATAAAAAATAAATATCTGGTGTTTTTGTCTTCTTAGTGTCCCATTCTTCTTGAAGATGGTCCTCCCCCTTGCCCCGTATACTTTCCAGGGACGCTGCCTTGGTCCTAATGACTCAACCTCCAGGCCTCAGCTGGTTGGCCAAGAGGTTGACACCTTTCCAAAACTGAGTCAAACAGAAATCCTTGCCTGGGATTTTTGAAAGCGAATTCAAAGAAGATCTGTAAGTCTGTCTTTCTTGATGACAGCAGCAATCAGACTTAGAATTTAAGAGCTGCTGGTGGCCATAATTTGACCCCCTGCAGAAGAAATTTGGCTTTAGTGAGAAACAATGAGGCCTCCACACAGAGAAGAGTAGAGACAGAAGGTGGGAGCAAAGGGGCTGGCAGCAGCCGGCCCCATCCCACAGCTCAGGCTTTGCCTGAGGCTCAGCTCCATCTGTACCCTCCTATTGTTTTATTTTTTAACCTTTCTTGGATTCCAAGCACTGTTAAATCCCTTCATTTCCCTCAATAAGTTGAGTTTTTGTCCTTCACGATCCAAATGATAAATACATGCTCATTTACAGCCAATGAATCAAAAGAGAGAATGTCAGTTTTAGCCCTGGCATGGAGTTCATGTATCGGTCTGGAGTTTATGCTGCAGTAACAAACAACTCCTCGCTCAGTAGAATAAAATAACGAAGAGTTAGTCTAAAATGGCCGTATGTCCCTATTCTCTCAGTTGGGGTTTATGTCTCTCGTCTCAGTCAAGATTATTAGTAGAGGTTCTTCTGAGTCTCAAAAGTGATCTGGTTTGAATGAAAAACTTACGTGGTCACACTATCTATTTCTCACTTTCCTTACCAGTTGGTCACAGGAGGCCCAGGCTGATGGAACGGTCACTATCTGGAACATGACCATTCCACAGAGTAGAAGGAAAGGTGAGTTTTGAGTGTCTTAAGCTGGCAATTATATGCTCACATTAGAAGCATCATCTAGATGTTTCCTGTCTCCTCACAGAGTGACTCACAGGCACACTTCATTGCAAGGGGCCAAGAAGTCAAATTATTTGGTGAACAGTACTAATGACTTCCAAATTCTAACTCTCTCTCTTATTTTACTCTGGTTTTCCTATTTGTAAATCTAAAATTCTTACTCATTTGTTTTCTAATGGACTACTGTGTGGGACCTCGGATGAAGATTAGATTATTTTAGTTTATGCCTCCTTTTCTAAATTTTTCTCTTTGACAACATGCATCATTTCATCTGACATTCATTGGATGCCTGTTTGTTAAATAAAGTGCTAACTCTTGAAGGATAATGCAATGATTAAGACATGATCCCTGCCCCCAGAAACTCAGAGCAATTTTAATATTCTTCAGAGTATCTTTTAGTTCATTGTACCAGTAATTTACTAAGTGATTCCTTTAAGAACTGCCAGAGTTAATATCCCGAGGGTATGGTTCACTCACCTGGTAAGACCTCTAAGGAAAATCTCTATGCAAATTTAATATAGCTTATTCTCCTAATTTAATTTTAACTCTATAGCTTATATCCTTATGCAATGAAAACTCTGATCTTAATTAAATAAGCATAATACAGAAAATCCTAATATAAAGCACTTGCAATGTCCTTTACATAGGATTGACTTTTTCATTATAGATACTGGAACTCCCTCCCTCCCCCATCCAGAGTTTTGATCTACTGCTACTGGGGCTACTCAGAACTTAAGTTGCCTTGTTATGACTAAGACTGAAACTACATCAAGATGTTCCTATTCCTGTTGCTTAAAGTCTAAACAGGAATCGCGGGGGGAGGAATTTGTATCGTTGTTGCCAGAGATGCAAAAGCAGAAAATGTAGATCTGGCATCAGAACTGGAATTTGAAGTATATATTTCTTGCAGAATATTCTATAAGGTGGTGAGCTACTACATTATGAGTGCTATATTTCAGCAATGTTATGAGTGAAATGGGTTTTTATGGACAAGTCTAGGGACCTTCCCACCGTTTATAGTCAGAACTATGTTTTAAATTCCAAGCAGCAAAGTTATACCTTAACTTTCAGAGTACTATTTCATAAGTTGGTTTAACTAAATGCTACAGGTAGTAGGTGAAGATAACTGAGTAAGATGTCCAGAGAAATCCTTTGCTTTAAAGTCAATAACCCTCTGTCATGTCTGTGTTATATACTTTCAACACCTGGGCCTCAGTCATTTAACCAACATATATACTGAGCATCTTCTAGGCACAAGAGAATATTCTTGATACTGGTGATATGTTAATAGGCAAGAGAGACAGATTATCTATGACCAACCTGGTATCATCTCTGCTCCCTTCTACAGATACTCAGCCTTACAGAGGAGAGCAGAAACCAGCCTCTCCAGGTTGCCCTTCCTAGCATGGCACCAGGGTAGATCCATCTTCATGATAGGAGACGACATGGGATTTTGACATTTCTGGGGAAGCTGTGGACAGACTCATAGACAAAAGTCTAGTTCTGAAGAATCTCTAGGATCAGCAATGGCAGTTTCCACTGAGACTGGGAGACTTTTCTGAGACAGCAACTGTGTAGGTTTCTACAAGTCAACTGTACCCAACCATCTGTTACCATGACCTTCCCCAGAAATAAAGATAAAATGTTTAATGTAACTTTTTAAATTAAATAAAAATAATAGGTTTTAAATGAAATACATACATTAGTGTATACATGCACTATGAGTTAGAAAAACCAAACCTGAAATAATTTAAACATATTCAATATGGAAAGATGATTTGTGTATTGTCTTCTCCAGTTGCCATGACAAAATACCACAGACCAGGGGTACTTAGACAACAGAAAACTGTTTCTCTCTATTCTGGAGGTTGGGAATTCCAAGATCAAGGTGCTAGAAAGTAGGTTTCATTTTCAGGCTTCTCGTGACTTGTAGACAGCAGCCTTCTCACCCTATTCTCAAACGACCTCTTCTTCATGCACACGCAGAGCTCTGGTATTACTTCCTCTTTTGTAAAACTAAGAACACCAGCAAATCTGTTCGATCATGGCATCCCCCTCATGACCACATTTAATCTTCATCACCTTTTTAAATGCCTTATTTCTTATCTCCAATGCAGTTTCAAGGGGGTTAGGGCTTCAACACGTGACTACTGGGAAGAGGGACACAATTCAGTGTATACCAATATAATTTTATGTAACAGCATACATCAGATATTTGGTTCAAGAATATAAAAAATCTTTTCTAAAATCACCTCAGTAATCATAATAGCCACTACTTGATTTACTACATCTTATACATTATATAATACAACCCTACACACATACATACACATGTGCGCGCGTGCACACGCGCACACACACACACACTTTTAAAACCATCCACAAATCACATCCCTTCAAAGCTGACAGCTGAGTAGGTTACCACAGACAGCATCTCTCATTCCTACAAGGCAGCAGCACTTTGGCTGATGAGCAGAAATATCAGAAATAAAAGTATCCCATGAACCACACTTAGCTTTATATAGCACATGAACATCCTGAATGCTTTTGTGACGACCAACCGTACTTCTTGTTAATGTTCGGTACTATTATAATTTATAATTGTGTTTATATCCAATAGCAATAACCCAAAATGTACTGAATGGTGATGCTGTGACAGGCACCACCCCCCAAATCAAAAGCCACAGAGTGAAATTACATGTGATAAAAAAAAAACTATGAAAAGGGTCAAGGTTTTACAGTTTATTTATTCGTGTTATTTTTATGTTATTTCATATACATAAAAAGTATATTTAAAAGTAAAATTACACTACAATTGTGGTGGATTTATGAGGTCTGGGAATGCATCCCCTGCATTACAATTTATTACAATAGGAAAATTAGTGTTGAATTATGTGAGTTTTGAAAAATGCAAAGTCTTTATGAACCTATTCCTCACATAAAATGTGGCTGCGTCATGCATACAGCTGAGAAGCGTGGACATCTTGTAAACCCAGAGGCAGGGTGGGAGGATCACTGTGCTGCTTTCCAAGAAACAGTTGTTCCTGGCTGTTCAGAAAGGTACATCTCTGCCATCATTTAAATAACCTGTAGTAGAAAAATTGCGTCCATTTTCTTGAAGTATTACCAAGACGGAATTGACAAAATAATATAGGGCATACCAAGCCCAAAGAAAAGTTGTCTTTAGCTCTGGCTCAGCTTTCATTCTGAAGTCACTTGATATGTGAGTCACACCTCCATCCAGAATCATTAATGCGCAATTTTGCCAGGAAGCAGGAGGATAAGCAAGATGATCTGATGTCCTTTGCAGTCTGATAAGTGTAAGTAATTGTTGGCAGTTCAAAATGTAGCTATGTTAGATTTTATCTTCTGTTGAGCCTAACCCTCTGCTCTAATCAACTCCTTCAGCCACTTGGAGAACCCCCTGATAAGCCTTGTTGGTCTCTGGCTCTGCACACAATCCCTTCCTCCTAGTAAGATTCATCAAAATGCAGCCAAGGGCAACCAGACTCTGTGCTTGGGTCAGTGGTGGGAGGTCAACTATATCTAGTTATCTGTCTTAAAGCCTGATTCTTTCTCCACTCCCAACCTGTCCCTTGATAAGCCAGTTCCTTTTTTGGGCTCTTTCATGACCTAAATACCCAGAATATGTTTCATATCCATTCCTTCCTACCAGTAAGATCCCCACATTTTCATCATAAAAGTAACCAATCTCCCAGCAGGGGCAATGTGTCCCTGGTACCCTCTCAACACACGTAATTCTTGATCCATCTAACAGAATTTCCCACCCTAAATGGAACCATCTTGCTAATGTTACAATATAGTATTCACAAAATTGGTATCACACCCTAAATTTTACAAAAGTTTGTATTACCATGAAGAAAATGAAAAAAATGCAACCTAATACTTGAGTTCATTATGGTACTTAAGGTTACCACATGGCATCACACTTTTAGAGTGCTCTGAAAAAGCCTGACAGATTTTTAATAACATAAAAGATATTCATGTAGTCAGAAGAACAGATTTTCTCCTTTCCCGCTGTGGGAAAAAAAAAAAAAAAAAAAACAGAAAAGAAAATGCTCAAGTTGAAACCAGAGGAGGTTTAGTTAGATTTAAAGATTTAGAAATTGTTATATAGGATTATGTGAGGACATCGAAAATATTCTTTCCTGTTGTAAGAAAAGAGATGTCTGTCTATCAGGAATACTTAGAAAATATCACAGGACAGCCAGACTGACAATTCCTTTAAAGAAAGCACCATATTTCTTTTGTCTTCTTTTGATTTATCAGTCACTGAAATGCATACATACAGGCATACAGTCACTTACTGAACAGACATTCAATAAATACTTGTTGAATGAATGAATATCTAATCAAAATCTGAAGTCAAATCTGTTCACTACTGTGTATCCACTTTAGCCAATCGTCCTAACTACAGAAAGTAAGAGAGATCTTAGAAATCCAAGTGATAAGCCCAAGGTCAAAACAGAGAGTGGCAGACCTCAAACCTGGGTCTCCCACTTGAAAGTCCTGTCAACTAAACAACTCTGGAACTGTGTCCAAGGAAGAATAACTAACGACCTCTATTTTCCCCAGAACATCTTATATGATGACTCCACATATAAATAACCCTGAGTCCCAATTAGAGGCTGTAGATTCAGACCAACCAAACTAAAACACCTTGTGTCCACCACCGGCCAACCATTACTGTGGTGCTCTTGCATCCATGCTTATTATGCAAACATCTGAGCTATTCTCTGAGTTAGGGATAGTTATCTCCATTTTAGATATAAAGAAAAAGCCATAGAGAAATGGAGAACCTAACGTTCTCCTGTTAGTGGAGATTTGAAGCCAATGATCTGATTCTACTTCATTCATTTTCTATATCTTGAGAAACCATGGAATTCATTGGACAATGAAATAGGATGACCATCTATTTCATTAACCAAATGAGGACACGTTTTGAAAATGAAAGGACTATGACATCAAGCATAAACTGGCTCTGTCCCCAGAAAAACTTGAGAAAAATCATTTTGGTCCTGTATCTTGATCTCTTCCTCTAACAAAGCTTGTCTGTATCACCATAACCCTAAATCACTCCTTCATAAATATTTGCTACTTTTGGATCAGCCTATGTATCTATACTTCTTAAAATTCTTAAGTATGAATTTTCGCTTTGCATACTGGAGTGTTTCAAGGGATTCTATATGAATTAGAGTCAATAGTTTTGTAGTATATTAATTAAATTAGGATTGCTTAAATAAAATCAATTTCTATTCATAATTTCCAAGGAAGAGCAAACTTTTGTTTTTCTGTGTAGGGTAATATCAATAGTGCTTTTCAGGTCAACTGAGAGGGAGGGAAAGTAGGCTAGATGCTAAGACCCCAATTTCCTACACAGCATTGCCATGTCATTCTAGATTTATATAATGACTTTGGGTTGAAAAATTGAAAAGAAGGGGTTATTAGCTGGGTAACTTCTCAGTGAATGGTAGAAAATGTCAATTCCCACTTATTACTGCTTAATTAGAACTTTTTAAAAGTTATTTTCAAATTTCAGCATTTTGAAATGTCAACTTTTAACACTTGCAAATAATTTCTAAAAAAGCTGTACAAACTAAGCCTTATACCTTTGCCTTTTAGAAATAACCCACAGTGACCCTGGGTGGCTTTGGAGAACTGTGAAGTCTCTTATCTCACCTCCCTGTACCATAAAGTAAAGCTGAGAAAGGGGCTTGTACTAAGAGTTCCGTAGGTTTTAACTCAGAGTCAATGAGTTTACTTTCTGTTTACAGCTCTCTGTGAGGGTCAGGGAGTCTCTAAAAACAGACCAGGTTGTTCATTGTTTGGTGGTACCAGAAATATAAATAATCTAATTTCCTGTGGTCAATGTGCTGTGTGAATTGCCCCTTAAGTGTGGACAAGCCAGGACCAGTCAAAACACTTCCCTAGAAATTCGAGGATTTTATGTAGCTGAGGAGAAGCTGACAAATTGTTGTGCAGTCTTAGAAACACCTTTTGGTGAAAGCTAGTTAAAGATGGCTCTGCTTGAACAAAAGGCACTGCTCCTTCCATGGTGATTATTCTGGAGATCTCACTTCTAACTTCCACACCTCTTCTGGTTGACACAGCCAGCTTGGGAAGCTGTAGTGACACCTGTATGAATGTGGAAGATGGACTCCTCATATTCTTTACTAGGAGATACTGCATTATTTGAGATTAAAACAAAAAAAATTATCATAGGCACAAGTTTGTGTCCACCCAACTACACCCCATCTGACCACACAGATGAAGTCACTAACTCCTGAACATTCTTCTACATCTAGGGGTGGGGAGGAAAATGGAGGCATCTCTCTCACCCTGGCTGGCTCCTAGCCCCAGGAGGTGGGTCATGAAATGGTTCTCACCCCACCCTGAACCCACACTTGTGGCTGCCTCCACAGGGAATTCCCCAACCCCTCGCCAACTCGAAGCTCTTTGTCAAAGATGATTTCCCACCTGGGAAAGTATTAATCAAGATAACATTATAAAAAAAAAAAAAAAAAGATAACATTATAAATGAGAAGAAATATCCAGACCTAGGCCTGCGCCCCAGTGGCTGCTCTATTCTTGTCCAGATTTGGTTTTTATAAGCCAAGAGTCCACTCCATGTAACAAATGTCTGAATCTTAGCACCTGCCACCTATAATCTATACCAAACCTTTTGTGATTTATTAAATACATAAGAAATCCTTCATTTTTTGAAAGTTTGTCCACAGCTTTTTAATAACTTTCCACACAAACTACACAGATGATTTTATGTCTTAAAAAGAAAGCTAAGGTTAGAGAGGTACACCCAAACACATCCATATTTTCAATCCATACCTAGTATTCTAATTACAATAAATATTACAGGATTATTTTATTTTCCACTTATTATGTTAATGTGGGCATTTATGCCTACTTTCCCTTTCTCTGTGAATGTTAGGTCAATTGTAGAGTATGAACCAGGAAAACCTTCTGGCTATGGCTCTAAACCTGGGATCCTGGAACCCTCAACGAGTCTTAGGACAAAACCCAAGGAATCCATTCATTGAGATGGCGGGGTGGGGGGTGCAAAAAAATCCCTTGATCTTTATTTTCTCTACCTCCAGTGAAAATTTAACATTTCCTTCCATTATGAGTGTAGACAACACATCATCACAGTATTAGTCAATCCTGTGACTGTGTTGCCAATAGAATTCACATATGTTTTCATATCACATTAGGTTTTAACAGCTGTCTCGCAAAGCCAATTATATTCATTGCTTCAAAATAAAAAATCATGGTATTTAAGACATTGACCCCATATCACAGTTTTATTTGGTACAACTTTTTGTTTATAAACTTCCAATTAATTTTAAAAAATGATTTTTAAAACCTGTATTTTTATTGAAGTATAACTGATGGATAACACTGTAAGTTTCAGGTGTACAACAGGATGATTCAGTATTTGTACATACTGTGAACCTATCACCCCAGTAATTCACACACAGTTACAAACCTTTTCTCCTGTGATGAGAACTTTAATCATTGACTGTCTTAGCAACCCTAAAGCATACAATACAGTATTCTTAACTATAGTCACCTATTTTGTACAACTTTGAAAATAGTGTTTTAATGCAAATGCTTTTTTTGGTAATTCTACATTTTTTATCTTATTTTATGCACCTACAAACACTATTCTGCGAGTCATCCATAGGCTTCTACAGACCAGCCAAGAGGTACAAGGTACAAAGTGGGTTAGGAATCACTGTTAGGTGCTCCCATTTAATAACATAAACAAATGCAGGGAGACCACAAAAACATAAAAAGATTTTTAGGGTGTCTGGGTGGCTCAGTCAGTCAAGCATCCGCCTTCAGTTCAGGTCATGATCCTGGGGTCCTGGGATCGAGCTCGCATTGGGCATCCTGCTCAGCAGGGAGTCTGCTTCTCCCTCTCTCTTTGACCCTCCTCCCCCTTCCCCCCACCCTGTGCTTGTGCTCTTGCTCACACTCTCTCTCTTAAATGAATAAAAAAATCTTTAAAAGTAAATAAAAATAAAAAACTTTTTATACCCAAATGCTTAAATAAATAATATTTGATAACATCATGTGACTCATTTTTAATTAGGTATAGATTTCAATTCTCAGTTCATTTTAAAAGGTATCCTTTCTTTTTGTATGTGGCTGTCCAGTTTTCCCAAGGCCATTTGTTGAAGAGACTGTCCTTTCTCCATTGTATATTCTTGATTCCTTTGTGGTAGGTTAATTAACCGTATAAGCATGGGTTTATTTCTGGACTCTATTCTGTTTTATTGATCTCTATGTCTATTCTTGTGCTAGTACCTTACTGTTTTGATTACTACAGCTTTGTAGTATACTTTGAAACCTGGGATTGTGATACTTCCAGCTTTGTTCTTCTTTTTCAAGAATGCTTTAGCTATTTGGGGTCTTTTGTGACTCCATATGAGTTTTAGGATTATTTGTTCTAGTTCTGTGGAAAATGTTGATAATATTTTGATATGGATTACATTAAATCTGTAGATTGCTTTGGATACCATGGACATTTTAACAACATTGTTTCTTCCAATCCCTGAGCATGGAATGTCTTTCCTTTTGTGTCATCTCTAATTTCTTTCACTAACATTTTATTTTCAGAGTACAGGTCTTTCATCTCCTTGGTTAAGTTTATTCCAGGTATTTTATTATGTGGGAGGACCTACATGCAAAAGAATTCAACTGGACCACTTTCTTACATTTACACAAAAATAAACTCAAAATGGATTAAAGACCTAAGTGTGAGACTTGAAACCATAAAATTCCTAGAAGAAGACATAGATGGTAATTTCTTTGATATTAGTTGTAGAAACATTTTTCTAGCTACATCTCCTCTGGAAAGAAAAATATAAGTAGAATTAAACTATTCAGACTACACCAAAATAGAAAGCTTCTGCGTGACAAAGGAAACCATCAACAAAACAAAAAGGCAACCTACTGGATGGGGAAAGATATTTACAAATGGTATATCTGATAAGGGCTTAATATCCAAAACATATAAAGCACTTATAAACTCAATACTAAAAAAACGAATAATCCAATTTAAAAATGGGCAAAGGACCTGAATTTTTCTAAGGAAGATACACAGATGGCCAACAGACACATGAAAAGATGCTCAACATCACTAATCATCAGCGAAATGTAAGTTAAAAAAACTATGAGACGTCACTATCCACCTGTCATAATGACTAAACTCAAAAACATAAGAAATGACAAGTGTTGGCAAGGATGCAGAAAAAAAGGAACTCTTGTGTGCTGTTGGTGGGAATGCAAACTGGTACAGCCACTGTGGAAAACAGTATGGAGGTTATTCAAAATTAAAAATGGAATTACCATATGGTCCAATAATCCCAAAGAAAATGAAAAACACTAATTTTAAAAGATATATGCACCCCTATGTTTAATGTAGCATTATTTACAATAGCCAAGATATGAAAGCAACTCAAGCATCCATTAATAGATGAAGGATAAAGAAGATGTTGTGTATATGTGTAATGGAATATTATTCAGCCATAAAAAAGAATGACCTCTTGCCATTTGCAACAACATGAATGACCTAGAGGGTATTATGCTAACTGAAATAAGTTAGTCAGATAGGTATAAATACCTTATCATTTCACTCGTATGTATAACTTAAGAAACAAAACAAATGAACAAAGGAAAAAAAGACACACACACACAAAAAAAATACAGACTCTTAAATACAGAGAACAAACTACTAGTTTCCAGAAGGGAAGTGGGAAGGAGGATGGGTGAAACAGATTAAGGGGATTAAAAGTACACTTATCTCTTGATGAGCACCAAGAAATGTATACAATTGTTGAATAATTGTGATGCCTGAGTGGATCAGTAGGTTAAGC
This sequence comes from Mustela erminea, assembly GCF_009829155.1. Lineage (NCBI taxonomy): Eukaryota > Metazoa > Chordata > Mammalia > Carnivora > Mustelidae > Mustela > Mustela erminea. The sequence goes on from NC_045628.1 coordinate 14,194,702, forward strand.
AACTGACTCTTGATTTTGGCTCAGGTCATGATCTCAGGGCCGTGAGATCTAGCGCTGTGCCAGGTTCTACACTCAGCAAGGAGTCTGCTTAAGACTCTCTCCCTCTTCCTATGCTCCTCACCGCCCCCCCTTAACTGTCTCTCTTTAAAAAAAATAATAAAGATAAAAATAATTTTTTGAAAAAGAATTGTTGAATCATTATATTGTATACCTAAAACTAATATAACATGGTATGGTAAATATACTTAAATAAAAATAAATAATTAAAGTACATTGCACATAATAAGAAAAAAATAAAATGGTATCCTCTCTTGAAGGTTAAAGAGAAAGGAACACTCCCAGCTCTCTGGTAGGTGCATGATATAGGAGTCCAGTGGGTTGGATAAGGATAAATTTCTTCCATGATAAACCCAGAAAAGGTAGAGGGATACATAACTGACCATGCTATTCACAAAGACTATTCACAGAGAATCTTACTCTTGCATTCTTTGCTGCCTGGTGTTTCATTTCATTAAATCTGCTTAAGAATCAAATTATTGACTGTGTAAAGGAACAATTACAATCAAGGTTTGAACATAATTTCCTTGATTTTTTCCCAAAAAAGCATGTGGTATCTTCAGACACATAAGTTACAGAAGCCAGAAATATCCACCTACGCATTTCAGGGGTTTCAGACTTATCCAGGCACTTAATCACCCGTAACTATTCAGCCAAAAATTCAGACTAGGACAGAAGGTCCCTCTGCCTTAAGAGTTTATTTGGGTTTGTTTGTTTTTTTTTTTAATAGAAAATGTTCACTTTCTTTCATCTTAGTTTTCTTTATATTTTTCACCTGCTAATAACTATCTCTTTTATCTTTATCTTCATTTCAGCAGAGCCAAATATGTAGTTACATGGTACCTCTCAGTGTCCTGGGAACAAAGATAACTCATTGTGATGTTGTTGTCATCTTACTTCTCAAACATTCTGGGGCACCCGGGTAGCTCAGTGGGTTAAGTGTCTGACTCATGATTTCAGCTCAGATCATGATCTCAGGGTTCTCTCTTTCCCTCTGACCCTCCTCCACGCTCTCCCTCCCTCTCTTAAAAGGCTTTTTTTTTTTTTTTTTTGTAATTCCTCAATGACAGTTACCACTCACCATTCTGAAAACCTTTATTCATCCCAGGTAAACACGGCAAGGATAAGTCTTCCCATGGTTAAAATGATTCTGGCTCTCATTGTACCTTTATAAATACAGCTGATTCTCCTATCAGTTTCTGCTATGAGAAACTTGGCTCAGGTGACCTGCGTTGCACCTGCTACAAATCCCTAACACATTCATCAGACCTAGCTGAAGAGGATTAGCCTGGGACCACAAAATTCCTTTATTTTGATATTTCAATGTCAAAAAAAAAAAAAAATCAGGGACCAATTTCCCTATAGATCCACAGCCTCCACATATTTCTACCTTCACACAACTTCCCAAGCTTTGAAGAATAACATTTTAAAGATGTGAAAGTTCAAATGTTTCAATCTCCTGACTTTGTAGATAAAGAAAGGTAAAGACCTAAGCAAGTCAAGTGACTCATGCAAACCCAGCCAGATGCCCAAGCTGAGTAAAACACGTTCCCTGTGCCTTTTCCATTTTACCATGCTGCCTCCGCACCCTCCCTGTGTTTTCTTGTATTCAAAGACATTTAATACTAAAAAAAAAAAAAAAAGAAAGAAAAGAAAAAAGAAAAAAATCATCAAGGATATTTGCTAACATTTAAAAAATAGCAGCATACAACCAATTTTCTTTCATTCACAGCTCCATATACCCTTTTTCAAATGGTGCTTTACTATAACTGATTACAGCTCAACAACTGGAAGCCTACCATATGTACTAATCTATACCTGAGAAACGGGACCGCTATGCGTACACTAGCTTTCCAACTACTAAAGAAAGAATCAATTCTAGTTCTATTTATTAAGCCTATTGGTTTTTGCTAATGAATTTCTGTGAAACGAAATACAAAATTTTTAGGGTGCAACTCAAGACATTTTGAAAGTAATGGATTTGTTAAAATGAATAACCTTCAAAAAAATCCACAAATACATGAATTTCTGCTCTTATAAATAAATCCCATTTGGCTTTTACTCCAAAGCCCAGGAAGTCAGCCATTGTAAAGGGGATTAAAATAAAAGCCAAACAGGCTACACAATAAAGAAAATTTGCTTGGTGAAAAAATATTTAAAAGGCCATTTGAGCTTGGAATCTAGCAAAGTAGCAACCAAATGATTTAAACAAGGACATCAAAGAATATTCACATAGTACTGAATGTTTTGCTTTGTTTTTGATAGTAGTAACAAAGATACAATACATGAAAGGCTCAGATTCTTAACTCATTTTGAACAGACTCAGATGGAAACTCACCACCAAACAAGGCACAACCAAGAAAACAATTTGATGGAAAATACTGCTATGCATCCAAATCATGGTTTGATATAGTCATTGGTTTAAACTTCAAATGACACTACAGAAAGGGCTGATATCCAAGATCTATAAAGAACTCCTCAAGCTCAACACTCAAGAAATAGATAATCATGTCAAAAAATTGGCAGAAGACATGAACAGACGCTTCTCCAAAGAAGACATACAAACAGCTAATAGACACATGAAAAAATGTTCATCATCATTAGCCATCTAGGATATTCAAATCAAAACCACATTGATATACCATCTTACTCCAGTTAGAATGGCCAAAATCAACAAGACAGTAAATAATAAGTGTTGGAGAGGATGCAGAGAAAGGGGAACCATCTTACACTGCTGGTGTTGGAATAAAATTTGGTGCGGCCACTTTGGAAAACAATGAGAAGATTCCTTAAGAAATTAAATATAGAGCTACTCTATGACCCTGCAATTGCACTACTGGGTATTTACCACAAAGATACAGATGTAGTGAAAAGAAGGGCCATCTGTACCCCAGTGTTCATAGCGGCAATGTCCACAACTGTCAAACTGTGGAAAGAGCCAGATGCCCTTCAACAGATGAATGGATAAGGAAGATACAGCCCATATATACAATAAAATATTATGCATCCATCAGAAAAGATGAATACCCAACTTTCGTATCAACATGGACAGGACTGGAGATTATGCTGAATGAAATAATTCAAGTAGAGAGAGTCATTGTCATATGGTTTCACTTACTTGTGGAACATAAGGAATAACATGGAGGACATTAGGAGAAGGAAAGGAAAAGTGAATTGGAGGAAATCGGGAGGGGAAGATGAAACAAAAGAGACAGTAGACTCTGAGAAACAAACTGAGGGTTTTGGAAGGGGGGTGCGGGTATGGGTGAGTCTCGTGGTGGGTATTAAGGAGGCATGTATTGCATGGAGCACAGGGTGTGGTGCATAAACAATGAATCTTGGAACACTGAAAAAATAAAGTTGAATTTAAAAAATAAGCTTCATATTGTAATATAAATTTAACTGGATCTAATAAACAAGAAACAAAATTTTACTCCTGCTCTTTATGGCTCCTCTGACAGAGATGCTAATCAGTGGTTATTTCTTCTCCCCAGTTAAACAACTGCAGGTAAAAAAGGGAGAAGACCAATAGAAATGTGCCATAATGGCAATCATATTACAGTATATAAACGTATCAACTTAACATGTTGTACACCTTAAACTGACCCAGCATAAGATGTCAAATATTATTTCAATTAAAAAATTTACAAAGTGAAAAATAATGAATACTGTTATGCTGGAAATAAAAATAAATAAATAAATAAATAAATAAATAAATAAATAAATAAATAAGGAACACAACCCGAGGTGCATTATGAAAAAAAAAAAAAAAAAAAAAATTTACAAAGTGAAAAAAATATCCAAAACTAAATGCTCAAAGCTAAATGTTTGTAAGGACATGAGCTAGAAAGAACCAAAGAAAAATTAAAAGGATGACAGATGAGAGTGGTGGCTTTCAGACGTTAATAACACTATCTTTGTAGTTAAGCCAGAAAATGTAATGAAAATACAAATTATTTTCTATGGCTCTTAAAATATAGAAGAATCTCTACTTCTATCCAATCTCTACCCAAACCAGGATTGGATTTCTACTTCTATCCAATCTCTACCCAAACCAGGATTGGATTTCCCTAGATTTTAACATCTAATCAGTCCCAAAGTCCTTTTGAATCCACCCCATCGTCTTCCGAGAACCACTGTGTGCTCTCATGTTCTCCTCTGTTTCACTTGGAATGTCACAATAGTCACCTCCTTGCCCCTCCATGGGGCAGCCAGAGGACCCTATCTGAATCAGCTCTGTCCATCCTTGGTTGAAATCCTCTGAAGGTTCTCCATCACCTTTAAGATAAAGTTCAAGGGTCTGAACAAATCTTAAAAGACCAGTCATGATTCACACCCTTACCTAGCTTTTCACCCCAGATTCCACCAAGCCCCTCCTTCACCAGCCCCCCCCAAACACACACACACACACACACACACACACACACACTGCTCTCCAGATATGTGGAAACACTTGCAGTTCACAGATCACGCAGGCACTCCCATCCCCATGAAAACTTGCACAGGTAATTGTCCCTATGAAGACTGCCCTTCCCCTCACTGCATCTGCTGAGGGGATTTCGCTTAAAATCACTTTTTCTGGAAAGCTTTCCCAGACTTCTCCAATTAGAGTGAGGCACTTCCTTATTTGTCCTCTAATGCCTTTAGAGTGAGGCACTTCCTTATTTGTCCTCTAATGCCTTTCAGACACTTTCAAATGAACACATTATAAGGTATATTCTCTCCTTCCTGTCCATAAATCCCTATGGGGAGGGAGCTATTCCATGTTCATCTCTGCTTTTCAAATTTACTTAGCATAGTAACTGACGTAGACTGGTTCCCTAATTACTGGATGATGAATGAATGGATTTAATTAGACCATTATTCATTCAATATTGAATAAATATCCATTCAATCTCTACTATACGTCAGACACCACATTGGGTGCTGAGGATATACTAATATAAAGGCATGATCTCTAAGACCAAGAACAGTCTAGTAAACGGTAGGGAGAAGGTAACTGTCTATACCAAGTGCCACCAAGAAAAGCTGCTTTGATGTATACGATCTCATTTAATCCTTACTCTGACTATATGAAGGAGTGTTAATCCCATTTCATAGTTAGGCTCTGAGAGCTTAACAATTTCTTGAGGGTCATACAAATGATCCCAGAATCAGAATTTGGATACAAGTCTATCAAATTCCAAACCCCATTCTTCTGTGTCTTTGTATTTTACTAATGTTTAAACTTCTTGGGTTCTTTGTTGTTGTTCGTGTTTGTTTTGTTTTTACTTCTGACATGAGAACTCGGACCTTGATAATAAGATAACCTTGCTCACATCCTCTGAAGCAGTGATTCTCAGAGCACTCCAGCCAGGATATAGAAGCAGGCCTTGCAAGCTACAAGGCCAGGAGCTCTATGAAAGTTTCCATTTTCCTGTTTCATTCAGAAAACTCATCAGTAGACATATACGAATCGACTGAGGTCTCATCCAGACTTCAGTAAGAAACTGTCATTTCAGAACTTCTAAGTCCTGAGGCTGGACCACTACTTTAAATAATACAGTAAACTGCCAAAATCAAATGGAATTTAATATTTTATACAATGATCAAAATATTAATGATATGATGATAATATTAACAGTGACTAAAATGATTATAGCGGCACCACTGAAAAACTCAACAGTGCTCAAAGAAGAAAGCAAGGCAAAAAATCATGTTTGTCTCTCGGGTTCATGAAACCCAGTAAAATACTAGCTCTGGTAACACATAGATTTCCATCTTTAAACCTCTTAAGAAATGTATTTCCTACTGTTCTTGCTAACGTCCTAGCATTATCTGTAGCCCTCACTTTTTCTTTTGTTCTTTCCTTTAGTTCCATATTTATGCTGGTGAGCATTTCAAGCTTAATATCACCAGCATCCAATTATACGTAGAAGTCTTATTTATATTTTTTTTACTTACATTTATATAGTTCTTGCTAAGCATCACACACTGTGATAAGCATTTTATAAGTATTAATTCATTTAATCTTTGCAACATTACTAGAAGGTAGGTATTATTACTATCCTCACATTACTAATAAAATTGAAGGGGAAAAAATTAAATAACTTGTTGAGGGTCAAAAAATTGACGTGGGTAAAGCAAGGTTTCAAATCCAGGCCATCTGGCAGCGAGAGTCTTGATTCTAAGTACCAGGCTAGTCTGTCTCAGACAAATATGGTAAACCATAGACCAATCCTAGAAAGGAACGTCAGTGTGGGTCATTAGAAAACTGCAAGTAATATGTGAATCATCATTGACTTTGAATCATACAGCTTTATATTCCAAGTGCTATTGCAAGACTAATTAAAACCTCAAGCAGATACACAGTAGGTAAATGGGGAAGGTTCTTCTGGGGACAGAGGTATCAGAGTCAAGGGAGGGGAATCCTAGCATCTCCTGTTAAACCCATTAATCTCAAGGTCCTGGTACCATTGTTCAATTAAGGACAGTCCAGTGGTGCTAAACACCTATCTCCAGAAGGATCCCTAACACTTGTGAGAAAGGAAGAAGTCCACTCATCCTTAGAATGTGGTTATGACATTAATTCAACAGAAACAGGAAGCCTTTTTGAGAAATGCTCCACCTTAAATTAAATTAAATTCCAAAGGCAGAACATTAATCCTGAGGAAGGTGACCATCTATCTCTGTTTGCCTGGGAGAAATTCAGATTTCAACCTCAATCCGTGTGCAAATATATAGAGCATGCTCTTTTGCTCTCAAAGGCCTACCAATCTGGGTGATAACATATGCTGGAACCCTCACCATGGACAACCAAGAGTTGGTGGTAACTCTTAATACACCCAGGCAAAAATAAGTTCTACAGATGAGCATACACGGCTTCTCTGAGAATGTCTAAACTTGCCATATCTACTTCACAACTCTCCATCTAAAACCTAACTGTTACATCACCTTCCACATCCCAGAGGAAAAATAACAGATTTTTTTTAAAAAATGTCTCATCCTTATCTAACAACCTGTTCAAAGCCCCATAAAGACCTACAGGATGAGATGTGGCCCCTGTCCTCCAGGTATGCACCATATACTGGGTGAAAAGGGACCAAAGTTACATTGCTGGCTCCCACCATGCGGCTGGTCAATCCTCATGGTAACCACAGGAACGCTGTGAGATAAGCATCAGGACCCTCTTTCCAGAAAAAGAAAAACAGGCTCAGAGGTCACTGTTGAACTGAGAAAGTAAATTAATAATCCAGACACTGCTGAAATAACATGGAATTTTTAGCTCCCATCTCTCCCACACTTTTGAGATGACGGAACGTTTTAATATACACATGACAAGAGTCTTGGAGGTCCACACAATCTTTACTTGCATTTATTATATAATGAAATCCTCTTCCTTCTCCAGGACCAATTCTGTGTGCTCATCTCAGCTGATGACACCCCAGCTAGAGTATGACCTGAGGGCATGATGTTGTCTGCATGCACACTAGCATTTGTGTAAATAGTTGAATATTTGATTGCCTTTTCTTTCCTGTTTTTATACAATACAGTGGAAGACAGAAAAATGAAAATGTTAATACTGGTACTAATACAATTTAGGAAATGTGAATTATCATCAAGATTACCAAAAGCAAGACATCGAAAGCTCATGGGACATGAGCTGGTCAATGGTGAGTTTATTATTGAAGGAAATAGCAATTCTTCAGTGACATACATGAAATGATGGGCTGGGGTCAAAACCCTGTGCCTATAATTGAAGTGGGGGTAGAGAAAATGGAGAGATTCGTAAATTCATGGATTTGAATCAATAGCAGAAAAGGATTTAAGTGATTTAGATACAAAGAAAGACTCAAAAATCATTAGGGTTGTTGATATGGATGACGTTGTCTACAGCTTTCTTTTCAAGGGAAGAAAGACAAAGGCTAGTTTCAACTCTTCTGAACAAATTTTGTATGAAAGTCAGCATCAAACCCGCCTGCTGAGTCCCTTGAAAAATTACCACCCAAAAGCCCACCCTGCTGTTTAAATACTTTTCTTCCAACTCCTCAAGTCACACCAAGTAAGCTGAGAATCTAAAACCTGAGGTAGGAAATTAGTTTTACAATAAATTCACATTACATGTACTTAAGGTTTCACATGGCTTTTAGTATAACTGACAATTACATAGATATTGTGTTACTTACAAAGATAAACCTAGGGCCCATATACCATGCTTGATGCCATCATTTTTATAAATGATTTTATAACATTCTCACTTCCATGGGATTGCCTCTCCTCAACTCCAACTCCATGCTATTAACCAGACAGTCTATTACTCAGCTCTTATACCTAATTTCTACCTTTGTCTTCGGGAAGACATTCTGGGATAAAATAGGGTAAAATGAAAACTGTTCACTCTCACAGTAAGACTGTGGTAGGAGAGGTCCCACAGGCCTAATTTAACTCACTGTGGGTGGAGACCGCATTCTCTGAGCCTTCATGCCTTGCCTTGTTCCTGCAAAGTGGCAGATATTAATTGCTTGTTGAATAAATTTTAAAAAGAGTCCAAAAGTTAAGAATATTTCCAAAAGTAAGAAAAATAGAATGTCTTTTCCAAACTAACTTGGTCCATTTTTACTTTGATTCACTTTCGCAATTGGTTTTTAAGCAGCTGAAATCCACTTATAATTCTCGCTGAATGTTGGCTTTCTATTCACTGCTATGGAGAAAGCTACAAGGTCAGGAATCAACCTCATCAGCTTTTTTTTGGGGGGGGCGGGTTTTCAGAACATACAGCCTTCTCTTTTCTGGAACAACTTGAAGTTCCTTCTTCTAAAGCAAATTCCTTTCCTTTGAGGCAAAAGTCTCCTTTCTTTGGTTCCTCCAAGCTAGACAGTTTCTAAGCTTCTCTCTGGAGTCTGTCCATCCCTTTGAGCTTTTTGACATCTTTATACCTTACAGCCCTAAAATGACATCACTTTCTTCAGCTGATCCCAATTGAGCTCTTCTGACCAGAAGTATGAAGATTAACAACAAACTGTCCTTTTAAATGGCCATTTTTTGGGGAAATAATAAGGTAGATCACGAGGCACTCATTAAGAGGAGCTGTCCATGATGTATTTGTTAAAAAGAAAAAGCTTATTATAGAGCAATATGCCCTTTTGTGGGAAAAGTATATTTATAATAATCTGTATACACCCACAGAATGAAAGGATACATTCCAAATGCTGGAATTTAGGGCAACACTCACTGTGCATCTTCTACACTTGGGCAATGTTTGCAATTTTAATAATAAGCACATACTTCTTTTGTAATGAAAACAGGAAAGAATGGTTAGGCTTTTCCAGCATGCAATGCCTTCTTTATGCAAGGCCCCTACCCTAGAGACCAGAGATGCAAGGATAAATGGAACATGGCCCCATCATGGAACAGTTCATGATTGCAGGCAAATGGACGACGCAATTAGCTGTACTATCATCATTTCGATGTGGAACCAAAAGGGTAGATAAATATTAGCTATTGAGTATTTAGAAAGAAAATAACTTATTCACTGGTGCCATTGAGTCCTTAAAGGAATTTGGAGTGAAAAGAAAAATGAGGGGCACCTGGGTGGCTCAGTTGGTTAACCATTTGCCTTCCATTCATCTCAGGGTCCTGGGCTCAAGCCCCGTACGGGGCTCCCCATGCAATGGGAAGTCTGCTTCTCTCTCTCTCCCTCTCCTTTTCCCCCTCTTTCTGCACCCCCACTCATGCTCACTCTCTCTAATAAATAAAATCTTTTTAAAAAATTTTTTAAAAAGAAAAAAGAAAAGTTGGCGGGTTGCTGTTGGAAAGGACAGATGTTGTCTAGACAAAAAAAGCTGGATTCAAACCTTCACTGCATCTTTTGCCTGCCATTACACATCAATCAAATCACTACTTAGAGCAGTGGTTCTCAAAATCCAACATGCACGAATATTACAGAAAGATGATCACACAAAATGTGTGTGACCCTAGAGAATATACCTAGAGTTTCTGATTCACTAGGCCTTAGACAGGGCCCTGGAAACTGCATTCCAGCAAACACCACAGGTGATCCTCATGCACATAGTCCACAAATTACACGTTCTACAACAAACACTAGGTGGGGGGAGCCTCAGTTTCCCCATCTAAAAACACACACATAATGATGCTTAACCTCTTTGGATTTTTGTGAACATAAATCAGACCTATAAAGGTGGTTCTAATTTTTTATAATCTAGAAGTCAGTAGAGATGCCTTCAGGATGCCGAGGAACTGGCCACAAGTCAATCTTCTCTGCAGTGAGAATTCTTAGAACTGCCAGGGACTAGAGCATGGAGGAGATGGAGGTTGTGTTAGTTTCCTAGAGATCCACAACAAATTACCATAAACTTAGTGGCTTAAAAAACAGAAATTTATTCTCTCACAGTTCTGGAGGCTGGAAGTTTCAGAAGCAAGGTGTTGGCAAGACCACGTACCTCTGAAGGCTCTAGAGAAGGGTTCTTGCTTGCCTCTTCCAGCTTCCAGTGGCTCCCAGCACTGCTTGGCATCACTCCAGTCTCCGTCTAGATCTTACATGGTCTTCTCCTGTTGTTCTGTTTCCTCTCTTCCTCTGTCTCATATTAAGATATCTTTCATTGGATGGGAGGGCCAGTTGGGTAATCTAGAGTGATCTCATCTTGAGATCTACAAAGATCTACATCTACAAAGACCTTTTTCTTCGAATAAGGTCATATTCACAGGTTCCAGGGGTTAGGACATAGACATATCTTTTAGGGAGCCACCAATTCAACTCACTTCAGGGGTTTTATGGGTTTTTTTTTTTCCCCTCTCTCTCTGGTTCTATAACCCAACCTCTGCTGAAGCGATTCAGTTTCTAGATCATCTTTCATCTTGCACAAACTATGCAGACATGGCACACAGCCACAATATCCACATTTTTTTACAGATTTTATTTATTTATTTGAGAGAGAGAGAGAGCATGCGAGTGAGAGAGCACAAGCGAGGGGTGGGGAGCAGCGGGGGGAGGGAGAAGCAGACTCCCCACTGAGCAAGGAGCCCGATGTGGGATCATGACCTGAGTGGAAGGCAGACACTTAACTGACTGAGCCACCCAGCACTCCTATCTCCATATTTTTTTTAATAAAAGAAACTTACTGTGGTAAAATACTCGCAACAAAAAATTTACCATTTTAACCATTCTTAAGTGTATTGTTCATTGGCCTTAAGAACAGGTTGACATTGCTGTACAAGCAGCCCCAACATCCACCTCCAGAACATTCCCATTATCCCAAACTGAACTCCTTAAACATCTGTACTCCTGAAACAATAACTCCACATTTCTCCCTCCTTCTACCTCCTGGTAACCTCTAATCTACATTCTGTCTCTACAGATTTGACTACTTTAGGTACCTCATGGAAGTTGAACCATACAATATTTTTCCCTTTGTGTCTGGCTTTTTTCATTTAGTATAATGTCCTCAAGATGCATCAGATAGCAGACACAAGAATTTCATCCCTTTATATCCCTGGATAATATTCTACTGTATGGCTATACTCTATTTTGCTTATCCATTCATCTGTTGATACACATCTGGACTGCTTTCAACTTTGAGCCCTTGTGAATTATGCTGCTCTAATTGTCTCTAGATTTTTGAGGTGGAAAAATTCACTCATAGGAGGCTGTTGTGAATGCAGCAGATTGTGCTGGAAAGATGAAGACATTTATATTGCAAAAAATATCAACAACCTAAATTTGATTATCAAACGGACCTGTCATTATAAAGTCCTCACAGTATAAAATAGGAATTATATTTTCCTTTTGTGGCAACTCTGTTTTCACTTCTCTGAAAGTTTTCAGCCTACTTTCTCCCTTCCCTCTCCTTCCTCCCTCCTCCCACGTCTCCCCCTGCCCCCGCCTTCCCTTCTAACCACAAATCTCTGGTCATGATGTACCCAGGATCATTCAACTACTATTTTACACCTTATTTTCTGTCAGCATTTTTTCTCAGGTCCCAATTTGTAGCACTGAGTGGCTTACAGGGCATTTTCCTAGGCAAAGCCCACTGATTCTCAAAATGGATTTCTGGGACCCTCGCTGCTCTGTGACATCGGAAGTGGCACTGGGACACAAATGTAGATGAGCAGCTCGCTGAAAATGAAGAACAGGAGGGTGAGAGAGAGAGAGAGAACAGGGTTTGAGACAAAGAAAGAGAAGACCAGAGGACAAAAACCCTTCAGAAGACTCGAGCCAGGAATCTAGAAAACTTTTCAAAAATGCCCCAAAAGTCCTTGGAGTATCAGTTGATAGAACAGGTAGCCACATTGTTTACACTAGATGGAAAGTACGAGAATTAGTCTGGCAGAACTTTTCGAGATCACTTTACTAGTATCACTTCCTGCAGGAATTATATGTGCATGAGTTCAAGGAAGAAAGCCGGGCATTGCTCATCTGAATTCAGTCTTTTTCCGAAAGTATGTTACATAGCAATTTTCAGGTGGTGGGACCCTATCACTCTCTTATTTTAATGGGTAAAATTAATAGGTTCCTAATCCATCCACCCACCCAGTTTCCCCAAATATCTTAATATAATCAATATAAAACACTTCTAAACACCCATATAGCAATCCAAATCCACCCAAGATTTCTGACTAATATAAAATAAATCATCTGAAACACCAGTTACCTAATTCTTTAGCACTTAATGAAGCATTTGGAGGGATATGTCTGCACACAGTACACCTGGGATCCTTCCTTACGATATCAAATGGAAATTGTATTTTCCTTTTACCTGTGCAAGGAACATATCCATAATATAAGTAAACAATCCCATAGCATGTTAAAGATCCTGAAGATCCTATGTAAACTAGGTCCAGCCGGAAAGTTCTCCCAGATCTTGGCAGAAAGGAACTGAGACACAGAAAGGGCCAAATGCTCAGGGCAAAGCATGAGGAAGATCATCAGCGACTGTGTAAACACTTTCAAACAACCTGAGCACAGGCAGAAGCCTGCATCCCACTCACTCCATACCCTCTTGCCTGATTTCAAGAGCAACAAACCTTTTTGTTATACACACATGCCTATTGATTATGGTGAGACGCTGATCTACCCAGTGACTTTTGGGTAAAAGTGTCTATAAATCCTTATGAAATTTTTTTGAATAATGAGAGTTTGTATCCACCTGTATATTTTAAAAGAAAAACAGACTATAAGGAATTATTCTCACATTATCTTGTTATATTAATATTAATATAGTCCCACATTACATTAATTCTAAATTAAATCCAAACTTTAGTCTCTGTCTCTAAGGGATTAATATTACAGAATTGACAAGCAGTGTGAACCCAGCTGGAAGGTATATTGGAAACACAACTTACCCTATTATTATAATCTTAAGAGATTACATAAAATTAAAAGTGCTTTCAGATTAGCTGACTATACTAATATATGAAACTGTAGTCTGCAAGATATACTTGAGATTCTCAATTTCAATAAAACTATGTATTTTAGATTCTCACATTCAACCATATTAAAAATAGCCTTTGTTACAGATGAATGGATAAAGTAAATTTCACACACACACACACACACACACACACACCCCACAGAGGAATATTATTGTACCATAAAAAAGACAGGAAATCTTGCCATTTGCAATAATATGGATGAACTTGAGGGCTTCATGCTAAGTGCAATAAGTCAGACAGAGAAAGGTAAACACTGTATGGTCTCACCTATACATAGAATCCAAAAAACCAAATTCATAGAAAAGGAGAAGAGAATGGTGGTTGTGAGGGGCTGGAGGGTGAAGAATGAGGCGATGTTATTCAAAGAGTACAGACTTCCAAATTAGAAGATGAGTAAGTCCTGGGGATCTCACGTACAACATGGCAACTAGAGTTAACAATATGGTAGTATAGGGGCACCTCGGTGGCTTAGTCGTAAAGCATCTGTCTTTGGCTCAGGTCATGATCCCAGGGTCCTGGGTTCAAGCCCCACATAGGGCTGTGGAAAGCCTGCTTCTCTCTCTCCCACTCCCCCTGTCTGTGATCCCTCTCTCGTTGTGTCTCTCTCTGTCAAATAAATTTTTAAAAATCTAAGAAAAAACACAATACCATAGTATATACTCAGAAGTTGCTGAAAGAGCTGATCTTAAATGGTCTCACACCACACACACACACACACACACACACACACACACACACACACGGTAATTATGTGAGGTGATGGATGTGTTAACTAACCTTTTGGCAATAATCATGACGCAGTATACATGTGCATCAAATCAGCTGTACACCTGAAACTTACACAATGTTATATGTCAATTGTATCTAAATAAAGCTGAGGGGGGAAATGGGCTCTGCTGTGTTTTCATGCTATTTGATTTTGGCAGCTCAAAGTCATTCACTGCAAAGTAGAAGGGCAAGGAGGGAGGAAAGATGGGAGGGAAGGAGGAAAGGAGAGGCTACATTCACACAGGTACCTCCCCCAGCAAAAATCCTGCTTAAGACACACTGCCACCAAAAGGAAAAGACCCAAGGACTGGAATACACACGGGGGTAGAGTATGGGAAAGAAAAAGTTGTTCTGAAAGATTTTTTTTTGAAAGCCAGGATTGTAAATATTACCATAGGAAAAGGAAATGTCTGATTGGCTTTCCAAAATGTAGCTCTCTTCATCAGGGAGAAATGAAATACAAAATAATCTCTCCAAAATCTGTCTAAATCTCCACACATCCTCACAAGAATGTGACTACTTTGCTTTAACCTTTTCTTTCCTTTTTTTTAATGCAGCAGTCTTTCAGGTTTGTTTTTAGCAGACACTAAGGAAAATCAATTACCGTTCCCAAGAAATAGTCCCACTGAAAAATTATTTTTGAAACCTGTCACATCTTTTACACTATCTGGCCCATAAAGTTATAAATCCTCTCCCAATAGAAATCCATTCCATTGCAAGGAAGAAGGAAAGTTCTAGGCAGTCCAATCTTCTCTAGGGATCTGAAGACAATTTCATTCTTCTGTTTTTAAACATCTTGAAAAATCCTTACATTTGCTGGAAAGGGCAAACTGATATTTCCTAAACACACACGTGCGTGCGCACACACACACACACAGGAAATAACACAGTAAATTCAGAGAAGCCACAGGGGCAGGCTCTGCAGTAAATATTTCTATCAAGTCTATATTTGCAAACCTTTTCTAAAGCATCTGCCTTTAAATCGTGTAATCTAAAAATCGACTTCAATAAGCCATATCTTCCCTGATTCCACAGGATGTCCCCCAGGCCAGAGCAAAAAGGTAGTGGCCCAACCTTTTTTTAAAATAGCCACTGCAAATGTCCTTGATAATGTATTTCAATGTTTCAACCTATTAGCCTCAAAAAGTTCACCCGGATAGCTAATCTAATTTTTCTCAATTGCAAAATAATATCATTCTCAGGCAAGGAGGGAAGAAAGGAGCAAAGAAT
The DNA here is from genome assembly GCF_009829155.1 of Mustela erminea. Classification (NCBI taxonomy): domain Eukaryota; kingdom Metazoa; phylum Chordata; class Mammalia; order Carnivora; family Mustelidae; genus Mustela; species Mustela erminea. Next base: position 14,210,185 of record NC_045628.1, read on the forward strand.
TCTAAGCAAGACAGAGGACCTGGTTTCACATTCCAGTTGGCTACACTGTTGTGCGACGTCATGCTGGTTACAGGTCTCTGTTCCCTCATTGTTAAAATGAATTACTGGACTAGATAACCGGTGTTTTTGGTACGGCAACTACTGGAACAGTAAGTAACTAACTGGTGAGCACAAGCCAAACAAAATAGTCATTAGCATATGTATGTACTATTGTATTGATGGTGTATATATACCTAACTATCCTGTATTTTATTTACATATTAGTTATATACAACACATTTTACATACATATTTAGTATAAATGCAGATAAAATTAGTATTTCGATAGACTTTTACTCAAACTGACCAACCCTACTCTTTTCTGGTATTTCCAAAACTTGATTCCGTTTGTTTGTTCTAGAGAATACTGCTTTTAACTTGTCAACTGATTGAACATATGAATGCATTTCTCCCTCTGTATTTCCTATTCAACCAGAACCCTCTCTCACTCCCAGGTCACTGTCATCTAGGAGACAGTAGGCATTTGGGGGTTTCTCGCTCAGAGAAGAACCAAAGAGATAAATTCCTGACGTTTGCTACGAAAAGGTCAAGGATGGAGCATGGGCAAGAGATTCATCTGGAAGAAGAATATGCTGTTTCCCCAAGTTACCAAGATGCTGCTGCAGTTGGCGTGGGCACAGGCATCATCAACCAGCCCAGGAGTACCAGATGGGTAAGGAAGCAGTTCTGTGGGGGTCCTGCAGACCATATCCTCAGAACAAGGAAGGTCTGCAGCAAGCTGTAGGGACCAACACATAAGGGACCAGAGAGAGGACCCGTGTGGACCTCTATGCCTCGGCATCAGCATGGTCCCTCCAAATTAGTTGGACCCTATCAGAAAGTGGAAACCAAGAGTTGACTGAGGGAATTCTGAACCGACACAACTTCCAGATCAGGAAATTCTGAACAATTAGGCTACCCTGAATTGCTGAAAGACTCAAAATGGAAAAATAACTGAATTAATCTAGTGCAGACCCTGAGGTTGTGGTCTTTATGCCATACCTCTTGTACTCTCTCTGACTCAATTCTCTGAATCCTGTGTAAGTGGCAAGTCCATGCTAGACATGATGACCAAGGGTCCAACACTAGGGAGTCCAAGAATAACCTCATTGTTTGTGACATCCTATGTTGATTCCCAATCAGCCCTGGAAGCCTGATTTCCATCAACTGAGATGATTCAGCAACAGCACACAAAATTAGTGCCACTGTAGCTGATCGCATTCATCTAAGTGGCTTGTGAAGTAAAATTTCGCTCTTGCTGGAAGAGATTGAAATTAATATTCAGTACATGCTGCGACTTCCTAGCATAGACAGTGAGTAACATTTAAAGTTAATAGGAATTAGCAGCAACAACAATTTTATTTTCAAACACAGTTACACCAACCTTAAAAAGAAAATGCAATATATCCAGATCCCCCTTGAGGGAGCACTGACAGCAGTTCATTATCTGTGTACGAAATAGATCACATTTGGCAGACTTCCCTTACGACCCACCCGTAGACTTCCGTCCCTAGCAGAATGCACCTCAACCCTTCGCACCAGAGGCTTCAAATTTCAACTCAGTATCTTCTGGTGAGGGTTTAAAACTAGATTACATAATCCTCTTCCCATCTATAAATTACCTGGAACTAGAGGAAGAATACAGTTGGCTTTTTCCCCCTTTGATTAATACCAAAATAGATGGAATGCATAACAACTCAATTTGCTTTGTATGGTGATAAGATTAAGCATTTCTGATTCATCACAATGACATCGCCTATTCCCGTAAAGCTTTTAGGAAATCAATTGCATCAGTTAGAAGTAAATTAGCACACCTTCTTGATTGCTTTAACATAGTGGTCATAATTACAGGGGGAAAATATCCCCTTTCATGCAAAAGACCTCCGTTCTGCAACTGATACAAGGATTTCCATTACAAAACTGATTTTGATATGATAAATTTATTTTAGCATAAAGTCATTAGAACAAAGTAATCACTCTGTCAACCCTCCTCCCTACGCAGGACACCCTGGAGGTTTTCTAATGCCATAGAGCTGCAGTTTCCAGAATTTGCAGTATTGAATTCACATCATTGCATTCACAGTGGTGGAAACAAGAAAAAAAAAATCCTGCAACTCTGAATAATTACTCCGTTTTCATTGACCCTGCACTAAAGGTGATGTCATTTCCCCCTAAGGAATGGTTAAAACACGGTGCTAAAGTTCAGACCAGCTTTTTAAAACAGCTTTATTATCTTCCTACGTTCATTTTAATTTGAACAAATTAAGATTCTCAAGGGCCTTTTTTCCACTTTGTTTATCCTGAAGGCCACCACTCTCAACATAAAGGCTTATCAGAAAGAGATAATGACATTTTCAGAATCTCCGCAACCCCGCCCTCCCCCCCCACTCCTAAAAAAAAGGGGAGGGTAAGTTTCTAAGGGACCAGTTGGAACAGCTAAGCCAATTTATTTTCAACCTAGGTTCTCAGAGAAGTCAAATATAAGTGTGATAATATTAACCAACTCCACAAGCACCCCAGGGAAAATTTAAACTCATAATTTCCTTTAAAGAGCATCTAATGCCTTCCAAAGAACTATTAATTTGTGTGTAAAGATGTTCGTACTTAAATAAAAGCTGTTGTGACTGGGTAGAGCTGAAAAGACACCATAGTCCCACCCCCAGGATGCTCACAAATTTAAATGATGCTCTAATCACACCAGCAGCAGCTATTAGCAGACTTGTCAATTATTTAAAACTCTGACAGCTTTGTTGTTCAAAAAAAGAGCTGTCCTATTCCCAAAGGGCCAGTCAACAGACTGGTATCATCAAGGTGGTTTAACAAAAAGTTTCATTAGTTAAAATAATTCAGCAAATGTAGTAGATCATTTTGTCTTCCGATCATGACTGAACACTGAGTCTGCCGTTGTATATTCATATCATACCCAGCCATAGCATTGAGCACATTCATCTTAAAACTACAAAGAAATTTCAGATACAATCCTTGCCCTTAGGGTTCTGTAGGTCTGCTAAAAACAAAACAATAAACAAAATTTGAAATAATCAGCAAATATAAAATGGAATTTTTAGCACTATTATCTAGTATTGATCATATAAATTTTCACCATCCGACATGGTAGCCACCAGCTACATATGGCTATTAGCACTTGAAATGTGACCAGTCTGAACGGAGATGTGCTATAAATGTAATATATACACTTGACTTTGCATACTTACATAAAAAAGCTATCGAATAACTCACTAAGAATTTTTGTATTGATGAAGACATACAAATGGCTATCAGACACATGAAAAAATGTTCATCATCACTAGCCATCAGGGAGATTCAAATTAAAACCACATTGAGATATCACCTTACACCAGTCAGAATGGCCAAAATTAACAAGACAGGAAACAACATGTGTTGGAGAGGATGTGGAGAAAGGGGAACCCTCTTACATTGTTGGTGGGAATGCAAGTTGGTGAAGCCACTTTGGAAAACAGTGTGGAGATTCCTCCAGAAATTAAAATTAGAGCTTCCCTATGACCCTGCCATTGCACTCCTGGGTATTTACCCCAAAGATACAGATGTCGTGAAAAGAAGGGCCATCTGTACCCCAATATAGCAGCAATGGCCACGGTCACCAAACTGTGGAAAGAACCAAAATTCCCTTCAACGGACGAATGATAAGGAAGGTGTGGTCCATATACACTATGGAGTATTATGCCTCCATCAGAAAGGATGAATACTCAATTTCTGTATCAACATGGACGGGACTGGAAGAGATTATGCTGAGTGAAATAAATCAAGCAGAGAGAGTCAATTATCATATGGTTTCACTTATTTGTGGAGCATAACAAATAGCATGGAGGACAAGGGGAGTTAGAGAGGAGAAGGGAGTTGGGGGAAATTGGAAGGGGAAGTGAACCATGAGAGACTATGGAGTCTGAAAAACAAGATGAGGGTTTTGAAGGGGTGGGGGGTGGGAGGTTGGGGGAACCAGGTGGTGGGTATTAGAGAGGGCACGGATTGCATGGAGCACTGGGTGTGGTGCAAAAACAATGAATACTGTTATGCTGAAAAGAAATAAAAAATTTTTTAAAAAAAGAATTTTTGTATTGATCACACATTAAAGTGATAATATCTTAGATGTACTGGGTTAGATAAAATACATTAAAACGAACTTCAACTGTTTCTTTTTAAGTTTTGTGAGTGTACCTAGGTAAAAATTAAGAACTACAAGAGCAACTCACATTCCTGGTTTCTATTCTTTCCCTTCTGCTGATACAGATGGTCAGAACAAATGGAGTTGGGAACAGACAGGGAGGGACCAGACTTTAATGGATCCAGAGCACTCGGACAAGTAGAATCAGGAGGCAGGCATGTTCCAGGTAAGAACGAGAATATAAAATTCTAGGGACAGAGAGGACGTTGGTCAGGAAGTGCATTTGGGGGTCCAGCTATTTAGGTTGAGACCAAGTTTTGAGGTCAGGCAGAAGGGCATACATACACCCTTTTCCTAATGTCTCCTCTCACTTCTGATGCCCTTTATAAGTAAACTCACCATAAGAGATACGACAGAGAAGTACAAGGTAAGTTTATAAAACCTACAGTGAAAAAATTGAGAAGCTGAGATACTATCTGCCAAAGGTAACCTTGTATAAACGACTTAGTGTTTCTGCCTCTGATTATCTCCCACAGTCCCTTAATATTATGTAACTTGCAGTATTTTTCATAATGCCGAGTTATCTATTGACTTTGAGAATTTTCTGCCAACAGGTGCCTGGGGGCTTGGTCAGTTAAGTGTCTCCCTTTGGCTGAAGTCACGATCCTGGGGTCCTGGGGTGGAACCCCATGTAGAACTCCCTGCTCAGCCACTGCTTCTGCTTCTCCCTCTCCCTTTGCCCCTCTCCCCTGCTCTGCTCATACTCTGTATTTCATCTACTCTCTCTCTCTCAAATAAATAAATAAAATCTTTAAAAAATATAAAAAGAATTTTCTGACAAGAAGTGCATGAAGAACATCACATACCAAACAGATTGATATCACTCTAGGGTCATGGTCAGCCAACCTTGAGATCAGCTTCTCAACCAACAGCAGAAGTTCCCACTCTCCACAACAGCTAGTCCAAACACTAGACTCTTTTGGCTCTCCTTCCCCATCCTTCTTCAGTTCTCGTTGATGATGGTCTTATCTCCAGTCCCAAGAGACAACCTATAAACTTACATCCAGCAAGACTTTTCTTGCTTCCCCTCCTTGTACACTGGTGAAATGAGAAGAAGGAACCTTGAATAATGATGCTTCTAGGGACCGATTCTCTGCCCTTTTCTTGCTGCAGCCTACATCTCTTCCTAGACCAGTGGTCCCCAAAACTGTCTTCTCAGAGGCTCACTAAAATGATTTTGAAACACCCCTCTAACACTTTCAAGTTGACATCCAAAAATTACCATATAACTTCATATAGGATATCACTGACAAAGGATATAATTCCCTCCATTTTATAAATTCTGTAACACCATTTAAAAATATAATCATTACTTCATTCTTTTAAACATGTCCAATGATTAAAACATGTGAAATCACTATAGGGATTTCATTCCCACCTTCATCTAATTAAAAAAAAAAATACATGAATAAGCTCTTCTTTAACATTAGAAAATATCACATCATTCCTTTTCCTCTTGGAACTCATAATTCTGTTCTACTTCAACAAAATTTCAACCCAGTGTAATATATTTTATGCTTGGAAGTATTTTATTGATCACCTTATCCTACATCTCTGAAAAAAAAAATGTTGATAAATTTGATTTTTTTTAATCACCTGTGACCGTAAGTTTCTAAGTGATAACATTTTTCTTCTGGATTGCATTCTCATTAAATTGCCATTATATCCAATTGATAAACACAATGTAACATATTTTATATTTGACAGATATTTATTAATTATATAAAACAGAATTTAGATGGAACTATTAATTAATTAGGATGGTTTTTATTTTTTCAATTAATTTATGGGCCCAGGGGTAATATAACGTATTGCCAGAATGGAACAATGTTGTGCATCAGGTTTGCTCCTGTTTTTCATTTTTTGTGCCTCAAACATTTCCTATGTATAGGTAGATAGAAATGGAAGGAATTTTATTACAGGAATGTCACTCAATTATTTAACTCCTTCTGAGTTATATGCTAAAAATCAAATACTGATCTAGAATCACATAATATTTTTAATGATCAACTGACAGTTCTATTGGGCATTCTTTTCATTTCATGGAAGAAGGAAGGAAGGTATAAAGGAAGGAAGGGAGGAAGGAAGGAGAGAGAATGTACTTGTGTAACAAAAGGATATATTGCCCATTTGGGTCATACATTTTCTCTGCATGTTATTGCTTTTGTGTGGGGCCCACAGAGGCATCGTGTCAAGTAGGACTAAATTGCAGGTCTGCCCTTCTATTGTCCATGGGAAAAGAACTCTATGGAAGGAGATGGGGGGAAGAAGAAATCTACTTGACCACAGGAGGATCCTCAGGACTACTGATCTTAGAAAGACAACATTTGAAAATTGAGAACGTGGCAATTGTATTTCTTTCTTTTTTTTTTTTTTTAAAGTTGCTTCCTGCACTTTTTTTTTTTTAAGATTTTATTTATTTATTTGACAGAGAGAGATCAAAGTAGATGGAGAGGCAGCAGGCTCCCCGCCGAGCAGAGAGCCCGATGTGGGACTCGATCCCAGGACCCTGAGACCATGACCCGAGCTGAAGGCAGCGGCCTTAACCCACTGAGCCACCCAGGCGCCCGGAAATTGTATTTCTTTAAGATGACTTGTGTATCCCCAGAAGTACAGGTACATCAGTTTGCAGGCCACAGTTATAGGCCTTTCACTGAGTCCCATGACATCAATTACAAAACGTCTAAGCGTTGTTAACTTTTGAACATATATCAGGTCAGTCCACTCTCCTGAGATTCCAAAGCACCTATCTACCAACCTTGTGGGCATTCTAACTCCTAAATATTTCCTGAATCTATTTGTCTCTACCCCCTGCCATGACCCATACTTTGTTGCCTGGAATGCCATTTTTAACACCCTCATTCACCCATCTTCCTGTACCCCGGTCTTATTTCCTTCCCACCCATTCTCCACAGTACGGAGAGTGGTTAAAAGGATACAATAAAACTGGATCATGTTCTGAATCTCCTTAAAATCTTTAGTGGTGTCCCAGCATTTAGGATCAAGTACAAACTCTTTATTATGACTCACAAGGCAATCCAAATCTGGTCTCCTGGACACATCTCTACCACTTTTCTTAACACTCTAAACTTCAGCCAATCTGGGCTTCTTTCCATTTTTCAGAGGCCCTTACATACATATATGCTCTTTCCTCTGCCCCTTTTGCCTAATTTCTTCTTAAATGAAAGGCTTAGTTTAACTGTTCTTACCTCTAGGAAGCCTTGCCCAATCCCCATATTAGGTTAGGACCTCAGAGATAAATGGTCGCGTGGTACTCTTAATTCATCTGTCACAAGATATATCCCGTGCCCCTGAAGCAACCTACTTAATGCTTCATTTGACCTTGAGACCATCAATTTTGTACTTCCAGGACCATATATATCTTTTATACTTAACACTGAACCTGAAATATTATAAATGATACGTAAATGAATAGTTGCTGTTTAAAGAAAACACTCTTATTAATACATAATCAAAATTTTATTTTCAGTGTGTTTATCATTCTGTAACACAAAATTTGTTTGAAATGTATCATTCTCTATTATCACTTGAAAGCAGGTTCAGAGTTCCTTCCTGATGACTCATAAAAGCATCAAGTACTCCAAAGTGACTAAATATAGAGACGTAAGCACCTAGAGTATGCTTGTCTATTGTGTTACGGGTGCTCTTAAGGAAAAAGCCAGCTCTAGTGAGAGGACACTATAGGTTTTACCAGCATTCCAATTAGGTAGAAATCATGGCAGTCATCAACATGAACCCAGGTAGGAATTACGTTGCATTAAAGGGTCTCATCCCCGAATGTTCTGAAGAGGCTTAAAATAGAAGTTATTAATTTTTGGCAAATTTCTACATATCATACTTGTGTTTGCCTTGCCTCTTCTATGTAAACTCTTTGTGTGGTAACATTCGTTATTTTTATCTGCATATTCACAGTAATTGACTATTAAGTAACCCTAATTTCTTTTATACAGTAAAAATTAGCAAAAACAAATGTATAATTGGCTTTAATAAAACAAATGAGTGCATTGCAAAAAGTACAGTATTTGCTATGAACACAGTTAACAGTGTCTGCCTTATTAAGCCGCCCATTACAATTGTCTTTATAGATAGCATTTCTCATATAAATTAGTGCAATATGATAAGCCAACTGCTGTTCAATGATTGATTTCATCTGTGTAGCCGGATGAAGAGATGTCTTTCAGATCAACACTCTAAAGCATAAGACAATCACCAAGGGAATTCTTCAATAATCAATAAGCATCAGTCATGAAAATAAACTTCCTATTAACCATTTCCATGGTCTGCATTCATGTACTCACTAGTATGAATATAAATACTAAGGACCCAGTATCTGCATATTTTCTCAACTTTAATATCTTTTACTGCTCTGTAATCTACTCTGAGTACTTTCATAAATTCTACTTTTGAGGCAGGTTGCCTGAAGAGATTTTTTTTAAGTAGAAGATCTCCCACAAAAGGTAGAGAATCCTAAGCTCCTAGCAGTCTTTCCTCAGACCTTTTCATTGCCCTATTTCCTCATTCCCACAAAGATATAATCATTTCGTCATTTTTCAAGTTCGGAAGCTTGCTGTTGGATTTCCCATTTCCCCATATCGTGCTGCCAATCCTTCCCACATGCCCTGGGTCACCCGCGCACCACGATAAACATCTTACAACATAGGACATTTTTATACGTTCTCTTCACATCAGCACCAAATAAAATCGACACTTGGCAAATATTCATGTTTGTTCATTTCACAAATATCTACTGAAAACTTGCTCTCTACCATGCATAAGCACTGTGCTAGGTACTGGGGTGTAACAGTGATCAGAGACTTGAACTTTGAATGCAGGGGCCTCCAACCTAGCTGAGGAAACACAATAAACATATAAATATACATCATTCGAGATCATAAATGTTGTGAAGAAAATTTAAATGATTCCATGCTAGAGAATAATGATGGAGAGAAGGTCTCCTTTTATGAGAAGGTTGAGGAAACCCCTTGGAAGTAACTACATTTAATCTGAGACGTAAAGGAGGACATCTCAGTAGCCCAGGGGATAGAGGCTCAAATGCAACGACAGGAGAAAGAGACCTGTAGACAACTCTTCACCATAGAGAACTGGCGGTTGCCAGAGGGGAGGTAAGTAGGAGATGGGTGAAACGGGCAATGGGGATTAAAAGTATCCTTATCATGATGAACACTATTATCATGATGAATAATAAATAGAATTGTTGAACCACTATATTGTATACCTGAAGCTAATGTAACATAGTGTATTAATTACACTGGAATTAAATTTTAAACAATAAAAATAAAAAACAAATTCCAGAAAACAGCCTTACGGATTGTGGTAAGGAACCCATAGCACGTATAAGTGGCAAAATTAAATTTAACTTAAAAAAAAGAAGGCACTTTTTGTTGATGAACGGATGAAAGATGACAAGACTGGAGCAGGGAAACTGAGGAAACTAAAGAAATTGTCCCAAGGAAGGGGTCATGCGGTGTGGCTTAGGATACTGATGATAGAAATGGACAGTAGTAGAAAGTTTTGAGATCTCTAGGTTTTGGTGGAAAATTGGATGTGAGAGGTGAGAGGGATGAATTAAGGCTGATTCCCAGTGTTCTTTCTCAAACGACTGGGAAGATGGTGGTAGTCTTTACTGAGAAGGGGAACGATAAAACAGGAAGAGATGTGGAGCATGGAATCCAGGATTCCATTTTTGAAAATAAGCCTGATAAACCTGTAAGACAATCAGGTGGAGGTATCAATATGGCACGTGGAGACCATATGAGATTCATGGGTAGAGAGTAAGACCTATTTAGAGAGAAAGTGTGGTGTTGGGAGTGGCAGGGGAAGGTTCAGATTTAGCCAACAGGAATGCCAAGATTCTGAAGCAGAGAAATGAATAACTATTATGTGAGAAGAATAAACCAGGAGAGTATAGGGTTGAAGAAGTCAAAATGAGGATCACGTTTCAAGAAACAGTGGTCGGGGTACCTGGGTGGCTCACTCGGTTAAGCATCCGACTCTTGATCTCAGCTCAGGTCATGATCCCAGGGTCATGGGATCAAGCCCTGCCTTGCGCTCCAGGTTCAGTGGGGAGTCTGCTTGAGATTCTTTCTCTCTCTCTGCACCCCCCATAAATAAATAATTTTTTTTTTTTAAAGAGTGACCAACTGACTCTAGTGCTAAGTGAAGTCTGAGAACAAAAATAGCAAAGATGTGACCACTGAATCAGACCATGTGAAGGTCATTTGTGACATTAACAAGAACAGTTACAACTGAATGTTGGCGTTAAAAACAGCATTAGAAGTAAAACATTACCATGTGAAATGATTTTTCAAGGAGGGGTATTACTAAAACAGGAAAGGAGCAAGTGTTAGAAATAAGGGCCAGAGATGCTAAGTTTGTTTTTACACACTGATCTGGTAGTGAGGAAGAGATGAGTGATCCAGGGAGAAGGGGTAAGTGAGAGAAGTCAGTCCTGCAGAAGGCAGAAAAGTAGGAATGGAATCCAGGTATGGGCTTGGATAGGAGGATGAAGGATATTTCCCCTGTTGTACTGAGAGGGAAAAATAATAATGCAAGTGGGTTTACAGATTTGGTAAATAGAAGACAAATAAACATCTTCCTGATGGTTTCCATCTTCTCAGTGACATACAAAGCAAGGTCACCAGCAGCTAGAGAAGTGAGAAGAAGAGGTTTGAGAGATTTGAGGAGAGCAGATGATAGGAAATAGTCATTACAGGAGATGGGACAGTGAGTCTACTCTACTGGAGAAATATGGTAGGACCGCAGTTTTGAGGTTGGTGACCATGCATTTAAAATAAGCCAGGCAGCCCTCATATGTGTGTGTGTGTGTGTGTGTGTGTGTGTGTGTGTGTGTGTGTGTGTGTGTGTGTGTGTTTCTCCAGGAATATTCAGCTACTTGGTGTTGGCAAGGAGATAATAAATGACAGATTCAGTGTCACAGTTTTCTAGAAATAAATAAAAGAGGTAGAAAGGTGAAAGAGTTGAGGAATATTTTAATGGAGCTACTATACTCAACAACGGTGGAATCCCAGCTGGCTAAGGAGAAAAACGAAGAGAGGGTGCTGGAAGTGATGAACGGCCGGTGGGAATGATTTGGGAGGAGCGGAAAGTCGAACAGATGATTGTTTGAGAAGGCAGAGGAACCGAGCTGGAAGAGTGGGAGGGTGTTATCAGCCCTGAGTGGAGACTAATGACCGGGTTCAGGGAGGGTCTAACACTATGCAGGAGGAACTGAAATCTTCAATGAATGAAGAAAGATGACCCGGAGATCAGCAGATGACCGTAGGGATTTGAGGGTGAAGGTGTTATAACCATTTGATGTAACACGCAAAGGATTAGGGGGTTTTGATGTAGGGAAAGGGAAGGATCAGTCTGAAAAGAGTAAGCGAGAACAAGGGAGGAAAAAAAAAATGCCTCTCCATAGTTTTTTAAATTTATATTTTACATTTCACTGAAAACTTTTTAATTGGTCGTGTGTGTGTGTGTGTGTGTGTGTTTAATATTTTATTTATTTGACAGAGAGAGAGAGATCACAGGTAGGCAGAAAGGCAGGCAGAGAGAGAGGGGGAAACAGGCTCCCTGCTGAGCAGAGAGCCCGAGGCAGGACTCGATCCCACGACCCTGAGATCATGACCTGAGCCGAAGGCAGAGGCTTAACCCACTGAGCCACCCAAGCGCCCCTTTGCTGGCCTTTTGGATAGAAACAATTTATTTGCTCTGAAGGATGATCCCATCTTACTTCTGCCAGAACCAGTACGTGGCCTTCTCTTTCCTGACTCTGTGTTTGGCCCCAAAGCTGCCTATCCCACGTGTGAGGCACTCAGGTTATAAGTAGAAAAAAATTCTGCTAGATGGGACTAGAAAGAAGCCTACCTTCAAACACCAGTTGACAATCTAGACTACCCAGTACAAATCCTTACCTTACAGCTCAATCTTAGGACCTCTTATAAGCCGGATTTCCAGAGATTCCTCTAATACACATTTTTCTGTAAGTAACCATCATTAATGAGAGAATATCCAGTATCTACCCCTACATTCAGACATACACATTTTCCCCATATTGTACAAACTACCTGTGAAACAGGTTTTTTTCACTTAGCAATGTATCATAAAGATTTTCCAACATTAGATATTCTTCCACGACATGCTCTTAATAAATGCATCATATGACATCGATAAATCCGCTGAGACTTCCAAGCAATGTGCTATTGTTCTATGTCTAGGTAGTTTCCAAATTTGAAATATTATTAAAAATGCTAGAGTGAACAGCCATAGCCATAAATCTTTGAAGGCATCTCTAATTATTATTACCTATATAAGTGCCTTGGAGTCCTAATATTTAGTCATAGGAAGTGGGTCACCTTAAGGTTTTTGAGATATATCATCCGATTATCTTCCAAAAAAGCTTGTACGTGTAGCATCGAAGACTTACCTTGGACTTTGCCAAGGTTGGGGTATGTTCTTTTACTAGATGATAAAATGAGGACCCAAAAGAAAAGGTCTTGCTCAGAAGCCAGCATCTCTTTCCAGAAGCTGGATGTGTGCTAATGTGCCCAGGCATGCCCATTCCAACATGCGGCGGGAAACAGCATTCACTGCACACTTCCCCTAAGATGCCTTTCTTTCTGTTCCTGCATCCTGAATGCTGATAATCTTCCCTGCTGTCATTTGACCATGTCAGTTCTTTACACAGAATTTCCCCCAAAGCTCCCTGGATTAAATTTAAATTCCTTCACAATTTTTACTTCCTACTTACAGACTTGCTCAGACCCCATTCCTAACCTCCTAGAACCAAGTCATTATCAGCTGGCTTCCCAGCCTCTCCTAATCCTTCACTCCTATCAAATTTAATTTCTGGATTAAAGCTTCCAGGCAAACACAAATTGCTATCATTTCATATTTTTCTACTGTGTTTCATTATCTCTTATTATTTTCCCAATTTCCTACTGTGTTTTCCCTCTTCCTCATAACTGGTTTCATTTTGATTTATTAGGTATCTTTTCCAGTCATCATCACTGTATCTCTTTCCATTTCAGATTTATTTTGCTGGAGTTCTTCCAACTATAGTTTCTTTCCTAGGTATTTCAAACCCTCTATAATAAAATGAATGCTCTGTATTTGTCGAGTTCAAAATTACATTTCCCACTGGCTATTGCTTTCAATAGGACAGTAATAGTTACCACACAAAACTAAAGGAATAAAAAGAACAAAAAACCAATATTGCAATATTGTAATATCCTATCCATTCTGATAGACATGACAAGTCTTTTTGCATGTGCTATGTTATATAGCTTCAAAAGGAAAAGGGCCTTTTTCTGGATGGAAATTCTAGTCTTGGTAGCCTGATAATGGTCCCACTGAGTGAAGGAAGTTAGAACTGCATTCACTTAATTTTCTATTTTCTCATTTGTAGGAAACAAGTATTTCCACACAATTAGAAGAAAATACATTATCTTTTTTAAAAAAAAAAAAAAGTCCAATGTTTTAATAAGGGGAAACAGCTATATCAGTCAAGCAATTGTTCTGCACTGTCATTCAAAAAAGAATGCATAACATGCTTATCAAAATTATAAAATGAATCCCTTAGTGTTTTTTTTGGTATGCATAAAATAAGCAGACCTCTTTTTTGGCTGACAAGACCACCCACGGTATGAAAGATACTGGGCCCAAATCCCCAACAAATCCTCCTCAGGAGCAGGTTTGCAGCACAGCCTTGTAAAAACCTCTTTCACCCAAGCCTCACCCAGAACCCAAGACCGTCAACAGCATCTCTGCTCTTCTTGCTCTCACCTTTGAGCACTGCCCGAAGGAGATTGCCTTAGGTACCAACGCTTTCTCCCCTTGCTCTTACCTTCCTCCCAGACCCTTCTACAGCCAATCCCCTCCAATCCCGTCCTCTAGGCTCTCTGGAAACAGCCCTGCCAGTCCCTCTTCTCTCCCCAACTCTGCCCATGTATTCTCAAACTCTTCTCAGAATGCTCAGATTCAGGGGTTCCTTGGTGGCTCAGTCAGTTAAGCAGCCAACTCTCGATTTTGGCTCAGTCATGACCTCTGGGTCCTGGGATCAAGCCCCACAGTGGGCTCTGTGCTCAGCAGGGAGTCTGCTTGAGATTCTCTCTCTCTCCCTCTCCCTCCGCCTTTCCCCTCCCCCTGCTCACACAAACTCTCGTTCAAATAAACAAATAAATCTTTTAAAATAATAATAATCCAAAAGTGCTCAGATTCCTCCTTATCCTAGATTCTGATTTTCTAAGGATTCATTTTTCCCCTTGTAGCCCTCTCTCAAGAAAACTGCCCACTCTCACATGCCCCATACACAAGCATTCCTGCATAGCATTTTCTCTGCATTCCTAAACCATTATTTTCCACTCTTTATCAGATTTCTCAGAGGCTCATGGCATCTGCCTATCACATCCCCAGCATCTTCCTTTCCTGGAGATTTATGATCCTACGATCACTCTCACAATGGAGGCTGGCTCTGGCCTCTGTCTTTCTCCCATCCTCCAGTCTACATCCACCTAAACATTCTTGGCAACCCGCTCCAACGGCCACTGTCATCTCTCGCTCCACCTGACCTCCGTCATCCTAGACTGTGAACTCACTCTCAGAACACAGCCTCCCGACGTTCTGTTTTCTCACTCTTAAACCTTAAACCTCCTTTCCCAGACTATGAGCTCTACCTTTTTGCAAATCAACATTAGATCAACATGGCATATTTCTTCAAGTGCTCTACCACACTCCTTTGGTCCAACTATCCACTATCCATCACCCAACTTATACCCAAGAAAACACACACTGCTTGAAATAGCACACAATCATGCACTCTGGAATCATCAATGTTTTGATTTCCAAATTTAGGGGAGAAAACAACTTTTATTTGCCCTTTCTAATGGGCCAAAGGGCTAAGGCTAGTTTCAGAAGCCCTTAAACCCCCTTTCTTATTAGCACTCTTCATCGAAGTATTTCCCCCACATACACACACAATTTAAGTAAAAACAGTGATTATATGCAACAGCTTCTAGAAAATGCCCTAGTGTCTTGCTACTCAGAGTTTGGTGATATGAATATAACATCAGCATCACCTGGACTTAGCAACTTATAAGAAATTCAGGGTGTGAAGCCCCACCCCGACTTAATGAATCAAAATCTCCATATTAACAAAAACTCAAAATGATGGACAAGCACACTAAAGGTTGAGAAACACAGCCCGGGTCCCACTGCCCTTTTGTCCAATTCCAGCCCCCTCAAAACACACACACACACACACACACACACACACACACAATATAGAAGTTAAAGGAGCTTCACTGGACAGTACCCTACCCACTCTTCTGGAGTGGCTACTTCTACCTTTTTCTTTACACCTCTTTTCCCACCTCACCTAAAGTAGGTAGCCTTATCACTTCCTTTATAAACAAGAGGTAGGTCATAAGGTGGGGACCCCCTCAGCTTCATCTTCAACCTGAAATCTGTCAATCTGTCAATCTCCACAAGGACCTTCATCTCTTGCTGTCCGTGTTGGACTAAGCTCCAAGGCAAGCCCTCCTCTCCCTCCTAACCCCCACCAGACTCATATTTCACCCAGAGGGCTGGAAAATGACACTGGAACCCCACATTCAATGTCTCCAAAAACTGAATTTTTCTTTCCCACCAAATCAATTCACTGATCCACATTTGATGGGGTACTGATGAGTATATCATCTATCTGGTTTCTAAGCAAGTATTCTGAGAGTTTTACACGATTCTTCTCTCCTCACCTGCTACCCTCTTGATTCTCATTTCCATAGGTCTGTTTTTTGTATCACTTCATATGGATTAAGACAATGGATTCTTAACTGGTCTCCCTGCCTTAGCCTGATACCCACTCCAATCCGTCTTCTACACTGTGCCCAAATAGATGACCAACCTGATCACATCCCTACTCCACTCCCTTCAACAGCTCACTATTACTCACAGGGTAAATTTCAAACTCAACACTGACCTGAAAGACCTTTCAAAATCCTAGGCTCTGATATCTTCTTAGACTCGTTTCCTGCCAATCCAACATGTACTTCTCATGCTCTAGCCATGTTGAGTGACTTGTGTTTCCTGAATATACCTCATGTTTTCCCAACTCTGCCCCTGCTGCTGAGACTGCTCTCTCCCACCGAGTTCATCTGTATTCATTGTGTGAAATCAGCCCCAATGTTGCCCCCTCTATGAATGTTTTCTGTGCCCAAGCCCCCAGGCAGAAGTAAGCACCTCTCCTGTGTGTTCTCCTTGTAAGTTATGTCCCTTTATTTTAGTATTTATCATTCCATGGCACTAAGAGCCTAAATGGGGTCTCCCCTTGAGAAGACGATCCCCTAGAAGGCTGTGATTATGTTCTATTATATTATTTATGTTTCTAGTACCCAGCTGTTATGCACTGAACTGTGCCCCCCTCCAAATATGTTGAAGCCTTAGTTCCCAGTGTGATGGTCTTTGGAGTTGAGGTCTTTGGGAGGTAATCAGATATAGATAGAGTCACAGGGTGGGGCCCTCATGATGGAATTAATGATCTCATTAGAAGGGACACTAGATCGATCTCTCTCTCTGCCAGATGAGGACACTAAGAAGATGACTGCCTATAAGCCAAGGAAAGGACCCTTACCAAAAGCTGAATCCATCAGCACTTTGATCTTGGCCTCCAGAGCTATGAGAAATAAGTTCATCCCTCCCTCTCCCTGGTCCCTTTTCCTTCTCTCTGAGCTAGCTAGAGAACTAGTATGGCTGAGGTTTTAGCACTTAATTACATTCTGGTTTCTAATATTGATGTCTTTATGCAGTTGACTTTTACTCCATCTGAATGAAAAGCTCCTGAAGGCAGAGACAACACTTAATATTTTCTGTGTGTCTACTCTAGCGCTAAACACAGCACTAATTATGTAGCAGAGAATTTCATGAAATACATTAGATGGGAATTAGCAAACTGTGGCCCACTGGCCAAAACCAGCCCACCATTTATTCTTCTATGGCCCTGGAGCTATGAATATTTTTTACATTTCTAATTGGTTGCAAAAAAAAAAAAAAAGAAGAAGAATATTCATGGCATGGGGAAATTATATTAAATTCAAATATCAACCTCTATATAGTCATGTAGAAACAAAACCAAACTTATTCTTGTCTGTATTGTCTGTGGCTGCTTCCATGTCCCAACTTCAATGAGGTAGTTGCAATGGAAACCATATGGCCCACAAAACTGGAAATACTATTTAATCCTTTATAGAAAGTTTGTTGATCTCTGTGTTAAAAAGTTGAAACAACTTTTAGAAGTTTTATTGAGACTATTGAAATATTCACCTAAAATACCTCCCCCACAACAAGAGGGGGAAAAAAAAAAAACACTTAAAAATGAGTAAGTAGAAAAAAAATGAAGAAGAAAATCACAAGTCTTCTGTTGGAGAACCCAACTGCAGAGCCATCCATGGCATAATCGGATACTAAGAGATCACAAAGCATCACGAATCCAGGAGAGAAGGTCATGTCCCTGTATGATTTTGCACTGACAGTCCCTCTAGACACAGAGCAGTACGCAGGGCAGGCATCCCGCACACTCTTTACCTAGACAATCTCCACTGAAATTAATGTAAGAAGACATAAAAGAGCTTCATTTCCAGCAGTTTAAACCCATGTTATGCAGAAGGAATATGAATCATGGATTGGAAACAATGAAGCTTCTTGTCTAATTAATCATTTTTATGCACTTGTCTCTCACTGCAGGATAGGGATCAGTAAAAAACGACCTCAAGGAGCTGAGACTTCCACAGCTGCCTTGCCTCCTGCAACACTGTGAGCAGATGAAAGTTGAAGCCAGTGGTGTCACAACACGGAGCTATTTTGATGAAATGATGAGAGATGCAAAACTTGGGAAACTTGACTAAGTGAATAAAGTGCCGCCTTTAACTCATTGTAACATCTGTACTTGCACAGTCCAGGCCCTATAGGAGCCGAGGCATTAACTTCCATTGGCTTCCTACCTGAGATCTCAGTTAATTAGGACCATTTATCAAAATGACACCTGTTTTAGAGGCCAGATCAAATTGATTACTGTTGTTCTGCTGGATCTCCATGAAGGCTGTTAAGTTCCTATTTTTAGAGCAAAAGATGGGTAAATATTTATCCCTAAGATTGTAGTGAATAGAGCAGGTTGTTGAGAAGGAAAGTACCTCCTATGTTAAGAACGACCATACTGAAAAAGCCAGACCATATTTTGCTTTGATGTGGGCCATGCAAAAGACAGAATCTGGCAAAATCAACGTGTTAGGGCTTACCCTTTCAAAGAAGTTGGCTGCAAACAGTTTTGGCCCGTCAAGATGAAGTGATTACTCCCAACACAGCCATGGATTTAACTGGCCACGATGTTCAATATCATAAAAATATTTATGCAGAACACTAACTCAATAAAGTCCCCACAAACATCATGAAGCTCTGGACGGTCTCGGGATGAGCAGACTGATATGGATGATGTCAGATGAGCTAGTCCTTATCAATAACATCCACCGCTGAAACACTTTGCCTGTAATGTAACTGACAAAAACTTCCTCTCATATCCTGGTTTAACTTTTCATTTTACCGTATGTAAGTACCATTTATGTACATCCACAGCGAGGTCCCTAACCTAAAATACAACCTCCAAGCACACAACCGTGCCGCTATATTTCGTTATACAGAAAAATATCACACTATACGTGACAGCTGGAAACTGCAGACTGTGTGGTCCCATTTAAATGGTATGTGTTTAAAAGAGAGTTCACATTTTTTGACAGCAATGTAAACAACAGCCGCAACAACAAAAGACCTCGTCAGGCTTTAACTTCCCCATCTAAATCCTGGAACTGTTGAAGGTATTTCTCTTTGAAATAGATAGAAATGTTACCATTAGTTATTTTTCCTTTTCTTTTTTTTTTTTTTTAATGTTACATCAGTCATCATACAGTATACATCATTAGTTTTTGACACAGCGTTCGTGCTTCGTTATTTAGGTATAACACCCAGGGCTCGTTACAACACATGGCCTCCTCAATACCCATCACCTTGTTACCCTCTCCTTCCAGGCCCCTCCCCTCTGAAACCCTCAGATTGTTTCCCGGGGTCCACAGTCTCTCATGGTTCATCTCCCTCCCTGATTTCTCCCGCTTCAGTTTTCCCTTCTTTCTCCTAATGTCCTCCATGCTATTCCTTAGGTTCCACATATGAGTGAAAGCATTTGATAATTATTTTTAAATGCTCTGAAATCTTTAATTTAGTCTCTCAAACCATCTTTAAGAGTGCTATGTCCTTTCCAAAGCATCATTCTACACGAAAGGGACACTTCTGGCCATATCTCCACTTAATTATGTCCCCTACCACTGAGGGAAGCACAGAGGCCCAGAGATGCAACAAAAAGCACTTATTTACCAAAAATTGGCTAGGTCAAGGCAAAACCATAAACCAAATTTTCTAGCATATTGCCCAGGACTTGCCATAATAAATGATTCCGTTTTACAATCTTTTTTTTTTCTTTTACAAAGTTGTTTTTGTTTTTTTTTTTTACAAAGTGCTCTTCTTGGCTTCTCTTTTATTTTTTCCCCTGGTTGAAATACATTTTTCTCTTCTTTCTTAAACCTTAAGTTACTTAGTATCATCAATTTTAATTGATCGTGAAGAGAAAATACATACATGAAAACCAAAAAATCTGGGTAAACAGCAGCACCAGAGAAAGAGCCCATAGGAAAGAAAAGTAGCATGTTGTAAACCGATCACTTATTAAAAACAGCAAAGTAGAAAAAATATACATAATGAAAAAATAATAAAAGCAGAAAAGTATGTTATTAAAATAAAATGTTATACCAGGTACATCCTGATGCAGGTACGGATAGAAATAAAAGAACCTTAAGATATACTGCTTTGCCTTATCCAATATTGCTCTTCCATTAAAAAAAAAATAAGAGATGGACACATTCAATGTAATTATCTAAAATAACCCTTGATGCAGTGAAGAAATTATTTTGAAGTATGATGTTTATTTCATAAAAATGTTACACTTTGGGAAGAAACATGACTCAGAATATTGAAGTCTGCTGTTTCCTAATTTACAGACTTTGGAAATTATTTGACAATTCATGAAGAGGTTTCCGAAAGGAATATTCCCAGAATAACTCAATTGTTTGCACCTCCTAGTGTAGGCGATCTGTAATAACAGCATCAGCGTTTCTACACACCTATGTCCCCTGGATCATTTAATTGGGCCAACCTCAATTTGATACACATTTACTTCTCAAATAGCCTGGCATATGGGTATACCTTTCAGGTACAACCAATTAAGTCTATTGTCTACAAAAGATGTCTGTGATTCTGTGATCAAAATTTACATTTTAAGCTACCAAAATACTATGATGCTTCGAGGAAATGTTTTATTCTTAGTGACTCCCTCAATTGCCAGCTTACAAGCTAATATATTGCCGGGCATAAACCATGCATTCAGCTTCAGAATAATTCAATTACCCTTTGGAAAAATTAAATGCGCTCTCTGTAACAATGCAAACATGCTGCACTTAAACAAACATAAAAGTCTTCCCAAATTATTTAAGAACAGCCTACAAGAAATCTAAGTAATGGATGATGGAGAGAACATTCATTTTAAGAGATGGTAAGATTCTTACCAAAAGAAACTTGTAAAAAAGAGCTCTGGTTGAATCAAGAAACAATTAGCTGGCCTGTAACCTTGGGCCGAGCACTGACTTTCTCTAACCCTATAGTCGCTTATCCTAAAACAAAGATAATTTATGTTCTGTCCGGACCACAGGACTATGAGCATATATAAAACTGCAAGGCTGTTTTGTTAATTTCTCAGAGGTGCCAAACTCCTAATCTCAAATTCCTTCTCATGTTAGAATTTGGTGCAAGCTTGAAGATTTTATCTTCCCTGTCCGAACCAGCAGTGCTCACAGTGATAGGGCTCTGGAGTCCCATTTGCAATCATTAGCCTTAAGAACCACAGAATAACTGAAAGCGCCGTAGAGGCTAATATTCTGACACAGAAATTAGAACATCTTAAAAACCCATAGGTAACATGCAAAAGGAGTTATGTGTGTCACTACGATGGACAAGTTGCTGCTACAGGGCTGAGTCATGCCCACAAAGATTCAGTTAATTTGTACTCTGCGAAGGGAGAAGAGGAGATGGTGGATGAGGCCGGATACAGAGAGGAAGAAAGGGAGGAATGGAAGTAATTGGAATATTCTGTCTGAGCTTAGTACAGAACGAGCTTCCGTCCAAAAGCAATTGCCATGGTTTAGAGAGAGAAATTGGAGTTCTCAACTAGATATCCAAGGATAGTTTTTTGACCTTTAATGGTAGCAACTATCAGGGTCAGTTTTGTAGTTATTGCCAAAAATTGTAGTGTATATGTTATTGCAACATCTGAGCAATTTTCTTCCTTCTCTTACCACCTCCCCAAGTTAGACACAAATCAAGGAATAACCTAAAAAATGAAAAACAGGAAAAGTTTTTTTTTTTCCCCTGCATCTATTCCAGAAAGAACATCTAAGGGGTTATTTTGTGTCACCACAAAGTATAGGTATTCTGTTCCCAATGCAATTGCTCTGGTCCCATCCATGAATATCAATACTAGAAATGGTTCTTGGGTTCAGGCCCAGACTGGGGCATCAGAAAGATACTCTGTGTACCTCAACCCTGCCAACACCAATGTGGAAATTAGCTGAATGGTGTCAGTGGCGGGTTTGAGCCACTCTGGGGGCAACCATATTGCAAAGGGCATTGGAACAGGTTGTTCCTGCTCTTGTGTTGGGGGCTGTGCTGTCAGTGCAACAAGAATGCCTACGTGTTGTAACCTCAGCAACGGGCCATTTGCTAAATATCCAGTCACATTTCCTATTGCAAAATAAGACTGACTCGTTATCCCCTCCATCACTAAGTCCCTCATCCAACTTTGCTCATGACTGATCCCATTCTTGTCCTGACTGGATTATACAACTGACATACGAATACTGAAAATTCAAACCAGAAAATAAAATATTACTTTTTCTGCTTTGATGAAGTAAAATATTCTAAAACAAGAATGGCTACTTAGCCCACAGATGCAACCTACAAGTCATCAACAAATCCCAGGACATAGTATATGGCTACACTCCATTTCTAAACCAAAACACTCATCTTCAGTTTTGCAGTTTCCAGATATAACAGTGCAATGAAGTGTCTGGCTTGACATCTTTTACCAAACTCATATCCAAAAATACCACTGAAGTACATATATACACAAGCTACAAGAAGGGTCATCGCCTTCATTAAATAAATAAATAAATAAAAATAAAAAGAATCCTATCTTTAAAATGTGTGAACTAAAGCCTGCTTCCAGATAAATGAAAAATTAATTTATGAAAAAAAAAGGGAATGGAAATCTAAGAAATTAATGACTTAGCAGTCCCAAATGTTAACTCCCTATTTATTTGTCTAATATTCACTAACACACACACACAATAATTCTCTGTAAATAAGTTCATTTTTGATTATTCCTTTATTGATTCAGCTATTGGAACAATCACTAGTTGTTAGACCCAAATAATATGTTCCCGTTTAAAGGGCAGTGCTCAAGAAGCAAAATCCTCCAGGAATCAGGAAGAGCAACTAAGGCCATTTACCTGGTATGAGTTCAGTGGGCAATTTTCATTAAAGAAAGTTAGGGACTCATGTTAGCTTTCACTGATCTTGTTAGCCCCTTGCTTGGATATTGACCTTGGGATTTTGCCTCTGGTTTTCTCTGAGCTTTACTACATTCTTGAATTTCCTGTGTGATTAATCTTCAGCCTAGGGAAAATGAAGCTGATGTGGAACCATAAGAAATGTTTCTCATCACCTTTCCACACAGACATCCATAGTATCTTCTCAGGCCTGGAAATTATTAAAGTCCATTTCAAGGCCTTAACTTTTTTTGGCTTATGTGATTTGTGCCTTGTTAGAAAGGAAATCAATGTATTCCCTATTACATCATAAAGTGGCTAGGAGGAAAAATCATATTTACTCCACCATCTCTAGATTGTCTTACAAAGTTAAAAAAAATAATAAAGAATTGAGATTGGTATTTTATAGTTACCCACGGAAAAGTAAACTTGATTTTATCCAATCATATTGTCAATTTTGCCATCTGTATTTCAGAACATGAACAAACTTAAAGTCAACACACTACAGTTTATTGCTCAGTCATTTAGAATCAATTATAAAATTTAAAATAGTGCTTAATTTATCATCCAAAAAGAAAATTTAATACTATAACTAAAGTTGATTGATTTTTTCCCATTTTGAAGGGGAGAATATAATCATTTCTTTCAGTCATCCATGCTAAAGAGACAAATGAACTAATTTCAGGGACTACATCTTAATCATTTTCATATCCTAGCACCCTAGTCCCCATAATCTGCCAGGTAGCTTATGTCTTCCAACATGCTAGTAGACATTCCAACTGTCTACAGTTCCAAGAAGCCAAGTGCCAATGACCTCTTTCCCTTTGATCCATGAGATTTTAGGAACCACTTTTCATCTTGCTAGTGACTCTGGAGGCCGCCAGTTTACCCATCCTGCTCCTTGCTGTCTGTTTTTCCTTTCCTGTTCGCTGCCTGCTGAATGGACTTTAGGGCACTCACTTGAGTTCATTCCTCCAGATCCTGCCTCTCCACTCACCATTCTAAGTGTTAACTCCCTATTTATTCGTCTAGTTCAATAGAATTTGGATAACAAAAATCACTCAACAAATGTATATTAGATGCTACCCTAGGTATTGTATTTAAGACAATCACAATCATTAGCTTGAATTCTACAGGAGGGAATTAGCCATAAGCAATGAAGCAAATAAGTAAGTGACAATCTGAGGGAGTCTTGATCACCTCACAGTCTTATTTGCCCCCCCACACACACAGACAGAGGTAATTTGATAACTATTTCCCAAAAAGACTTCCCCTGACCCTAACTCCTTTCTAACCAATCAAAGGATACGGGTATCACAAACCAATTCCCCAGCAACAAAGAAGCACCCATTTTCTCCATTAAGAAAATGCTTTAAAGGGCACATGGATGGCTCAGTTGGTTAAGCGCTCAACCTCTGATCTCAGAGTCATGAGTCTAAGCCTCATGTTAGCCGCCATGCTAGACACGGAACCCAATTCAATAACTAAATAAATATAAAACAAAGATGTTTTTGTTTTGTTGTTTTGTTTTATGGTGAGGGGAGGGCAGGAAGAATATTAGACAGACAGACAGATACACACACACACACACACACACACACACACACACACACACACCAAGAAAAGGCCATGTAAGTATACAGTAAGAAGGCTGCCAAGTTGCAAGTCAGGGAAAGAGCCTTCACCCCTCCTGGACCCAGATCCTGAACTTTTCCACCTCCTGAACTGAGAAACCAAATCTGTTGTTTACGTCACCTGATCTACTTCATTTTGTTATAGCAACTAATACAAAAGGAAAGAAAGCAGGGGAGGATGGGAAATGGATCTCGGGAAGCAAGCAGACAAGAGTCAGCATGCTCAGATGTCTTTCATAAACTAGAAGTTCTCAATAGTATGGCTCCAAGTGTGAACTTGCTGATATTTAAATTATTAATTGAGTCAGAAATGTGTTGTTGCTAAATATGTTGTGTACCAAGTTTCTATTAGCCACCTAAGGATAGAAGGCCTCCTCTATTTTTTTTTTTTTTTTTTTTTTTTTGCCAGCTTACAAACATCACTAATAGGCAAGCAAAATCTTTTAAAGGAGCTGGCAAAGCAAATGTTCATTTGTGCTCAGTAGTATTATGGCTTTAGGAATATGTCTTGATATTTACTTTCTGAATGAGATTAGTATTTTTTTGTAGACTGTCATGGTTTCAATATCCATACATTTATCCCCAAACAGGATGTTTCAGTCCTGAAGCAAAACAAAATGAAAAAAAAATCATGACATTGGAAGACCACATTAATTTCAACAATTCCATAAATTCATAAAGCCAATGGAACAGACTTAAAATTTTACATCATATGGCTTAGGTATCTAATATGTGACTTTATAGAAGCCCTGGGCCAGATAAAATGTCATAGATTTATTAGGGAATATAATACCATTATCAGGAAGAAGTTAAAGTTTCTTTAAAGTTTTGTTTTGTTTTAAGATGAAGCACCTGGGCAACTCAGTCAGTGAAGCATCTGACACCTGACTTCAGCTAGGGTCATGATTTCAGGGTCATGAGATCGAGCCCTGTGTCAGGCTCCATGCTCAGCAGGGAGTCAGCCTGAGATTCTGTCTCTCCCTCTTTCTCCGCCCCTGACCCTGCTCATTCTCTAAATGAATTAATGAAGGAAGGAAAGAAAAAGGGAAGGAAGGAATAAAATCTTTTAAAAAACGTTTCTACAAAGTTTTTTAAGGGAAAGTGTCCAAACGAAACAGATCATCACAAACAACCTAACCAGCTCTAATAAGCTGATAGTTTTGAGAAAAGGAAAATCACGATTTCTAATTAAAGCTCTTCAAGTGGCAGAAAAAAGGGAAGCTGACTTCAGATGACTGTGAGATAACTGCTCTACCTTACACCCTTAAAAAAAAAAGGTGTCTTTCCTTACAACTCAAAAGCCAAGAAAACAAATCAGAAAATGTAAAGCTTTAATGATGCTTTAAATTTGTCTATTTAAAAAGGCCTTCAAAAATATTTTTCCTCCAGATGATCTTTCACAAAACTCTTAAAAATGTATCTGGTATCATGTTTATTATCTGTAGGGAAAGGATGACAAATACGGTTTAATGAACAATCATGTACCAAATTCTCTGTTGGTCACTTTCCCTACCCCATCTTATCTCATCCTAAGCACCAGCCGCCAGGAGAAAGACTATTTTCACCACGTCCTAAAGGCATCTGCAGTCAGCTTTGTCTACCTCCAATTTGCCAGAGCCTAAAAAGTACGTGATACTCGTATCAGGATTCACTCAATAAATGTTCCTGAAATGAATCAATAAATGCATGAATGATACTACTAGACTTTCAGGACCTACGGTCACATGGGCTCAGGTCCATCTACCTCCACCATTCAAATTCTTTTATCAACAGGTCATGCTAAAAGTATGAGGTTCAAAAGAGTCATGGGACAAAATCACCACACAACATCATTCTCATGAAATGCAACCTCTATGACTTACAGCAATTTATTCATATTATTTAAATGATGCTCCACATTTAAAATACCTTCACAAGGCTGATAAACTCTATTGGAAAGGAAAATGGATAAAAGAGAAGGAAAGAAAAATGCCAAGAATAACAGGGCAGTTGTCTAAGGTAGGAACTTCATGGAGGTGTGAATGGTAAGAAGACAATCTGGGATTCAGGCAAGCTCTTTGAGTGAGTGAAGTTGTAGAAGCCTATACTTATAGTAAAGGGCTTAATTTGGGCAAATTATCCAAAAGGAAAATGTACAGGAACTTTCCAGGTATCATAGTTGTCCCATGTGAAAAGATGCAGCTCTAGAAGGGGACGATTGAGGGAGCCATTGGTGCCTTTGTGGGAGAAGGAAAATGGGGTGCCAGACGCAGCTCTGAGCAACAGCTCTTGGTTCTTCACTGAAAATGTCTACCAAGAAGTCGTGTGACCTAGGGAGTGGAGGGAAAAACAAAAGTGGTGATAAAGACTGTCCCTGCCAAGGGCAGGCAAACCCATCATGAAAAAGAATGGTGCACATCCGGGCTTGGTTCAGCACCAGGAAAGCCCATCTGTCTAGTGACGGACCGCAGTAAATAATACCAGAGAGCACAAGACAAAAATACTCCTCATAGCCTAGTCTTTTAACAGATGCCTTAATGAAGCAGGGCCAGGCCACATTCCTTCCTTGAGTCTCCATCTCTAACCAGTTACTGATGAAAATTTTAAACATATCCCTCATGCTTGCCTTCCCCGCCACATGGGTCCACATGACTTGGGTATTTGACATTTGGTAACTGGCATGTTCCCACAGGAAGTGTGAAGTCCTGGAAAGAGCCAGATTTGTAGAGACAGGAAGACGTCATAGACATTCTCCAGCAGATACTCCTTGGCCCCTCCAGGTCTTCTTTCCAACCCTGTCCACCCTGCTGACTGCCCTGAGGCTCAATTGTACAGACTACAGTGAGGGGCCCCCTGCTCCCTGGCTTCCCCTTGGGTTTGGCAGATGGGGACCCCTGACAGGAGACAAGAGATGGTGGAGGAAGAGAGTGGGACTCAGGTGTTTATTGTCCTGGCTTCCTCTTCTCAGGGTTCTCTCTAGCTGTTGTGTCCTTCACCCAACAGTCATTAGTCCTCTCCAGGTGGTCTGCTCTACACAACTCTCTCCCCTGAGTCTGGGAACCTCTGCCCACCCCAACCCCACCCTCTCCCCCAGTCTCTCTGTCTGTGGATACAGAAATGCAAAGACTACGGCTGTTTCCAGTCCCAAAACTGGATTAAATGCGGGTCTTCTGTCTTGTATCTTTATACTGAATCATCTTATCAATAAATACATCTTGAATTATTTTGACTTTCAAGATATTAACACTATCTCCTTCATATCTTTTACACTGGGACCTTGACTTGTATAAATTTATTCATTCATTCTGCTACGATTTATTAAACATCCACTGTGTGTTGGACATTATTCTGTGTGCTGGAAATACAGCAGAAATATGATAGACCAAGATATATATACACACACACACACATAAAATCACACACACAAACACACATGCATACTGCTACACTGCAGTGTTTGTAACATAATTATTGACAATACAGACTGCATGGGGCTCCTGTGTGGCTCAGTTGGTTAAACATCTGCCTTTGGCTCAGGTCATAATTGCAGGGTCCTGGGACCAAGCCCCACACTGGGCTCCCTCCTCAGCTCAGCCTGCTTCTCCCTCTGCCTTTCCCCCTATTTGTTCTCTCTCACTCCCTCTCTCTCAAATAAATAAAATCTTAAAAAATATAAAGCAGACTGTTGTATCATAAACAGGCAATGATGATCTTAAGCATGACGCTTTAATTACCCAAGATTCGGTTTTCCCATCCATTAATTAATGTGAGAAAAATAAACCCTACCTTGCAGTTGGAGGAAGATGTAAACTAGATTATCTATGCAAAACACCTGGTACAAGGAATCATTCATTAAAGGCTCATCGTCTTCTATCCCTTTCTTCGTTAATTCAGAGTCCTTGCTCTTAGACTAGATATGATGTTCAAAATCAGCCTTGCCTATACCGGCCCCAGGAACACTGCTGGCTTTGCTCTTGCTCCCTGACTTCCCACAGTGGCCCCAAGGCAGGAGAGGATAGGCACTCAGATAATGTGACAAACAGGGTCCCAGAAATGCATCCTGGAGTTGCAGGTGAGGTCTGGGCTGAGAGAGAAGCCAGAGTGGAGACACAGAGAACTCTGTAGACTCAGGGGACCAGGGGAGTCGGGGCTGGGGGGCAGGAGTGCAAGGGTAAGGAGACCAAGGCCAGTGCTGACAGAAAATTAGACTGCTGTGCTTTCCTGTGTGTTCCCTTCCTTCCCCTTTTGTTTTCTCTTTATTTTTTCGTCAAAGTCCTTCTAAAATGCCAACCTGTCTTAGTGTACTCAGGGAAAACAGGAAGCTGCAGATGACCCACGCTTGGGCCAGGATAATGTACAGCAGGAAGTCACCTCTGGAGTAGGAGGGAGGGGCTGGGACGGAGACAGCCCTCAGTGCTTCTGAGAGGAGCTGTTTGCCGGATTACACCCCCCTGCCCCCACCACCATCTCTCACCCCGCCCACCCCATGGCACCAGCATGTCTCTGCAAAGAATAACCCAAAAGTAAATATGGTAACATGTTAGTTTGCGTGAATCTGGTTGTGGTGTCTCGTAGTGCCTTCTATACTTCTTTGAATGTGTGACGTGCTGTAAAAATTAAGATGAATCTCCACTTTGAGGAAAGAATCAGAATTTTCAACAAATGGTATGCACGATAATATTTCTGTGGCGGGGGAGGAAAGAAACTTTAAGAGGCCAATATTGGGGGGATCAGTGGGTTAAGGCCTCTGCCTTCAGCTCAGGTAATGGTCCCAGGGTCCTGGGATTGAGCCCCGCATCAGGCTCCCTGCTCAGCGGGAGCCTGCTTCCACCCCGCACCCCGCCTGCCTCTCTGCCTACTTGGGATATATGTCTGCCAAATAAATAAATAAAATATTTTTTAAAAAATGAGAGAGAGGCCACTATTGAGGCTCAGGGAGTCACAGAATGCCCACTCCAGGGAATATTATGTAGTCATTAAAAGGAATGCTTACAGGTGTTACAGGCAGAACAAAAAATATATATGCAACACAAATGAAACATGCTAGAAGTCCGCACTGACTGCTCAGAAATTGCACAATAATGATAACAATCAACATTTGCCTGTTATGTACAAAGTAGGTTTTATTTTATGTTGTTTATGTATATGAATTTATATAGTTCTTAGAACAAACCTATGGTTAAAAACTCTTATAATCTCCATTTTATGGATGAGAAAACAGAAATACTGAGAAATTAAGGAATTTGTCCAAGGATATACTGCTAGGAAGTGGAAGGAATGGGGTTTGAGCCTAGGCAGTCCATTCTAGAAGATGCTCTTAACCACGCTCTATACGACCTCCCATAAATAGGCCAATAACCACAATAGGTGCCAACATTAAGGCCAGCAATCACCTCTGTTAACCCTCACAACAACCTTGTGGTGCAGATTATTAACCCCATTTAAAAAGAGGGCAAACTCATCAGAAAGAGGTCTACATAATACACCCAAAAACACAAACCCAGAGACAGAGATATCATAGCCCATGTCCTAATCATTATGGTACCCATTACTTCTTTGCTTTCCTAAATATTCTACAATGAGCATGTATTACTTTAATTAAAATTTTTTTAAATTTTTTATAAGATTTTTAAAAATTTATTTGTCAGAGAGAGAGAGAGCACAAGCAGGAGGAGCAGCAGAAAGAGTGGGGAGAAGCAGGCTCCCCGCTGAGCAGGGAGCCAGATGCTGGACTCAATCCCAGAATGCTGGGATCATGACCTAAATGAACCAAAGGCAGACGCTAAAGTGACTGAGCCACCCAGGCATCCCTAAAACAAAAAATGTAAAGTAACAGAACATGTTAGATAAAAAAACCTTATAGCATTCTATTAACCCTTCTTTCATATTTCTTTCTCACATTACTGTAAGAGGCTACATGCAACTTTGTATCACCAGAAGTGCTTTTGACTGACAGCACTGGGGAAGGGCAACATTTCTCTATATGATTGGTTGGTACCCCCACTGCCATTGGCAGTTCTCATCTAGAATTCAACTTAATGGAATGACCAATGATTTTCTCTCCAAGCTATCTGAGTTGTGTCACATCACGTATTAGCAACCAGGAATTACTAATCACTGGGGGAACTGAAAGCCACAGACAGGCACGTGACACATCACAAAAACAGCCTCCTGCTTCTGGGGCGACTACTGTTTATATGCCACATCGCAAATTGGACAAAGCAGGTCTGCAATATTTTGAATCTGTTGCTGGGATGCAGGCATTTGGACTGAGATCTGAAGGGCATGAGAGGCAAGCTGCCTTTACCACCAGCCTCGCCCCACCCCCACCCGGAAGCCTTCTTAATCTCTGAACACCTGCTTCCCACTCCATGACAATGGGTCTGGAGGTGGAGTCAAGTGAGGGAAGGGGTGGGGACCAGAAACAATTCACTAAACAAACTACACATTAGGTGGGCGCCCTCTCTGCTGCTGCTCAGCCCACATGCTAGTAGCATGTCTCTTTTTCTCAGAATTTGGTTGTATTTCAATGGTCTCAGCCTCAAATCCCTAATTTTGCTCTAAAAGTTACAATGTTCATCTTCATTTACTTTCAAATAACACCGCTCCTTGCTTGATTTCCTTGTTAAAATTTCAGAGATAGATAGTTCTGTGATCTGAAGATCTCCTAATGATGCTGAAGAGATATTCAGGTCACCAGTTATCTCCTCATACTCATGGCTCCAGCCTCAATTAAATTTGACCAGTTCTGGGCCCTCAATGATGTATGGTTTAAAACTCTTTACATTCACAGTATTTCATAAACTCCATTAAAATAATCATTTTGGGGGATAGGTAGCCCACCCTTAGAGGCTTACCCAGTTAAAAGTAATAAAGGCTTTAAAAAAATAAGTGTAATGAGGTGAGAAATTCTAATTACCAGAACTCCAGGTGTCTGGAGGCAACAGAACACCATGGCACGGTTATTCCCTAAGAAAGAAAAGGTCAAGAGTTGAGGGGAGATTATACTTCCTGGGGGGCTTGAGGGGATACGTAAGCAACTATACCTCCATGTAATTCCTCTCATTCACGTAGATCCCACTCACCCCCATGAAATTCTGAAAATTGACTAGCTCACAAAAATGCTGAGTATGAGTGGATTTCACATAGAAATGGTTTACAGATGGAATTCTGGATCCTGGTCTGACTGTGCAAACTTATACACAAGTGACACATATTTATGAGATTATAAAAGCAGAATGTATGGTGACTAACATGACAATTAAAAAAAATTGTTCCTTAAAAAAATGAAACAAATTTTAAAAAATTTAAAAAATAGAAAAAGAAGTAGAATGTAGCCTTGAAAATACAAACCACAAAAATGAAAAGGCAGATGGTAAAATTCTAGGAGAGTTTCTTAATGACTTGGAGTTAGGGAATGATATCTTAAATAAGAGAAACTAAAAGGAAAAGAATTGTTTAAGTAGATCAATGAAATGTAAAAAATTACAGTTCAAAGACATCATTTTTTAAAAAACAAATAGAGAAGTCAGAGATTAGGAAAAAGATCTTTGCTATACGTGTAACAAAGGGTTAGAGCCCAGAATATATAAAGAATTCTTACAAAACAACAAGAAATATCACCACTGTTATGGACAAAATGCTGTGCTTTCCCACCAAAATCATACATTGAAATTCTAATGCCAGGTACACCTGGGTGGCTCAGTGGGTTAAGCCTCTGCCTTCGGCTTGGGTCATTATCTCAGGGTCCTGGGATCAAGCCCCACACTGGGCTCTCGGCTGGGCAGGTAGCCCGCTTCCCCCTCTCTCTCTGCCCAGCCTCTCTGCCTACTTGTGATCTCTGTCAAATAAATAAATATATAAATCTTTTTTAAAAAAAGAAAAAAGAAATCCTAATGCCCAGTGTGACAGTATTAGGAGGTGGAGACTTTACAAGGTGATTAGGTCACCAAGGTGGAGTCCTTATAAATGGAATTATAAAGGTCCTTTAAAAGGGACCTTAGAATGGGGGCACCTGGGTGGCTCAGTCAGTTAAGCATCTGACTCTTGATTTTGGCTGAGGTCATAATCTCAGGGTCATTAGATAGAGCCACAGGTCGAGCTCCTCAGTGGGCATGGAGCCTTAGTAAGATTTTATCTCTCACCCTCTCCCTCTACCGCTTCCCCACTCCCTCTTGGGGAAATAATAATAATAATAATAATAAAATAAAAGAAGGGACCTCAGAGAGCTCCCTTCCTCTTTCTCCACCAAGTAAGGATAACAGAAGTTGACAATCTGCAACCTGGAAGAACCCAAGCATGTGGCACTCTGATCTCAGGCTTCCAGGCTCCAGAATGCTGAGAAATAAGTTTCCATAGTTTATAAGTCATTTAGCCTATGGCATATTTGTTACAGCAACCTGAACTAAGACAACCACCAAAAAAAGCAAAGGCTATAAAAAATAACTCATTGAAGAAAAAACTTAAATGATTGATAATGATATGAAAAGATGATTAACCTTATTAGTCATCAGGGAAAAGATACTGAGACACCTAGGTGGCTCAGTTGTTAAGCATTTGACTCTTTGATTTTGGTCTAGGTCACCATCTCAACTTTGTGAGATCAAGCCCTGCATCAGCCTCCATGCTGGGTGTGGAGCCTGCTTGGGATTCTCTCTCCCTCTGCCCTTCCACCTCTACTACTCGCTTGTGTACTCCCTCTGAATTTAAATATACAAACACACACACACACACACACACACATGTGTGTGTGTATATATACATATTCAAATATATATAATATTATATATATTTATATCTATATATATAAAATATTTGATATGAATATATGATCCTGCTTTTGTATGCATCAGACTGACAACTAAAATTAAAATTTTAAATCTGACTATAGGGGTGCCTGGGTGGCTCAGTGGGCTAAAGCCTCTGCCTTCGGCTCAAGTCATGATCTCAGGGTCCTGGGATTAAGCCCTGCATCAGGCTCTCTGTTCAGCGAGGAGCCTGCTTCTCACTCTCTCTCTCTCTCTCTGCCTGCCTCTCTGCCTACTTGGGATCTCTGTCTGTCAAAAAAATAAATGAAATATTTAAAAAGTAAATAAATAAATAAATAAATAAAATCTGACCACACCATTGCTGATGAGGATATAGAGCAACTAAAATTCTTACACTCCACTGCAAGGACATCAAAACAATCACTAAAACTGTAATCTGTATGTACAATAACTTAGGGGAAAATGTTAAGAGGAGACATGGGAGATAAATAATAAATAACTCTTACTTATTATTTATAAATAATAAAAAACAATAAATTAAAAAAAAATTTTAAAAAAATTCTTACACACCACTGATGTAAGCATAAACTGGAGAGCAATTTGGCAATATCTAGTAAAGTTAAAGATATGAATGCCCTACAACCCAGCAATTTCACTCCTAGATAGATACCCTAGAGAAAAATCTCAGATGTGTGCACGTGGAAGTGTAGACTTCATCAACAGCCTATATTGGGAAAACCAAAATGCCCATCAACAAGAGGAAGGACAAATAAAATTGGATTGGATAAATTCATACAATGCAGAAGTATACCACAATGAGAATAAACCATATCTATAAACATTAATGTGCTCAATCTCCAAAAACAATGTTAAGCTAAAAAGCAGACTGTGAGAGCCTAGCAGGTGTCATCGTGCCTTTTATGTATTTTTTAAATATGCAAAACTATCATCTCACTTTTTTGTTTAGATATGTAGGTACCCACAGTAAAAATATAAATACACGCAGAAAAAGATCACACTACACTTAGCTTAGGTTTGCATCCAAGAGAAAGACTAAAGGTCTGGGAGGACCCACAGGGATCTTCAATTCTATTTGTTAGGGTTTTTTTTCCTTAAACCGGGGATGTAAGGATATTTTTACATTATTCTCTGTTCTTTTATATAGGAATAAAATATTTCATAATAAAAAATAGAAAAAAAAAGAACCCCCCTTAAAGGAAGTAGGTGTCATTACTGAATAAGGACACAGAGGTCCATGACACACATGCTCTGTAACATTACTCCATTATCAAAATATCCAAACTTAGCATCTGGGATCCACCTGCAAAAATGAGTGTATTTTGCTTATTTCTGAAAATGACTGAATGTATGTAACTTAAACACATAGATATAGATTCACATACAAAAGTGACTCCTGGGATTTTCCTAAGTTTGCCTTCTTTCATAGAGGGGCACTGTTTGTGAGTTAAGACAGACGCACACTGAGAATCACTGTTCAGACATCAAAATGTCCTGCCCTGAGGAGGGAGTCAGTTCTAAACCAAAGGGTAGGGAACATTCATTCACTTACCTTGGTCTTCACCTCAACTGCCATGTCACAGACAGGGGGAAAAAAAAAAAAAAACACCCACAGAAGTACAATGCAGGATTTTTAGGGGTGGACAGAACAAATAGTTAAAAATATATCCCCAGCAAATTCAGAGCGCAAAGGAACAGAGGGAGCAGAAAAAGGGTAATACGTGTGGACACAGCCAGGCTATCCTCCCCTACTGAATGGTGCCCTTTTTATGGCTACCTGATGGAAAACAGACAAGTGCTTGTCCTAGAAGGCCGAATTTTGAGGGAAATCTGTGGCTGTCTTATGAAAACCCCAATGGGTTAAATTAAATTTTTTCCCTCGAAAAGTCAATATTTGGATTTGTAAAGTCCAAGATAAGCCAGTACAAAATAGTATAAAAATCCCTTGACCTAACTCACAGTTTATACATTAAGTCAAACCAAAAATAAGTTATCAGCTGCTCTGTCAGTATAGAAAAATCAATATTTTCCTATCATACCATCTGCTTTAGCAGTGCAAGTTAATAAATTTAGCTGGTGAAATTTTCTTCTCTCTTTGGATTCTGGAGAAAGAAGATATATTTTCAATAGTTAATCTAGTCACTTACTATATAGAGCAATGAAAAATGAAATACTATTATTTGAACATGTGAGTTTACCATGTTCGGGAATAGAATTCTTCACCACTGAAATAGCAAACCTGTATCACATCTATTTTGCAGTACACTTCACCTCGGTTTTCCTGCTTCCAAACTTCTTGTCCTGTTTGCCCCAAAAATGGGCACAATTATTTCATTCAAGGGAATAAAATTTATTTTATTTACTTTATCTCCTTGAATAAAATAATCCAAACTCTAGAAATTAATTAGCATTTAGGACCCAAATTCAACCCTGAATTTATTTTTTCTTTGAACACATAAAATTGACTACATTTATCTAACCTGAATACATGTGGATTAGATCTACAAACAGATTCAGAGAATTTTCTAATTTCCTCAGATTCTATAGGAAGACATTGTTATTGAAAAAGATGTGCACTGAGATTCATGATAACCTGTTAATACACATCTTTTGAAGAAAATAAATGAAATGTGACTTCAACTTTTAAACCACAGGCAAATAATCTACAATGGAAATAAGCTTTCATAGAAACTTTCAAAGCAATGACATATGTACTGAGTACCTACTATGTGCCTAGCGTATAAAACAAAAAAGAACTCACGTTTTCCTATATGCACTGCTATAATACCTGGCCATTAAAACTACTGCCAATATTTCAATTCAATTCCTCTTTTTATAATATTTTTTAAATTCTACAAAAAGCTTTCTTTTAATTTTTACCCTAGAGATATTTTCCTATTAGTGTGCCTGGCGGCAAGTGCCCAGGTGAATAGAAGCTCTTATTGATGTAAGTTTTCCAGTTAGAGGAATATATCCACATTGGTAGACTCATCCTAATCAGAAAATACCCCAGTCTGAGAAACTGTGAAATTAACAGATCTTTCTTGTTTCTGGTGTACTCTATGATGTCCAGAATATCATCTGTCCAATCCTGTAACTTTCTCTCTAGCTGCCACTTATCTAGTCCTCTGGGGTTGTTGAGAGTTAATATTTATAAAACGCTTTGTGTTTTCTTGACAAAGAGAGAGTAAGTGGAAGAAAAACAGCAGTATGTCACCACGCTGCGCAGACATTTAGGTGACTTCCATACAACCTGAATGTAAAATTTTAAGTTTCCTACAAACACAATATAAAGATAGCCACCTACGGTGCCACACTTCTCCTAGAAAATAGCATCCTTTTTATTATGTTTTTTTTTTCCTGAGAGGAGAAGAAAATAAAGATTTTTGGAGTAAGAAAGTATCTAATAAAATAGAAAACAACATATGTAGAGAGTTTCAGCATTCTTACAATATAAAAGACATTTAGACGATACGTAACTCTGTTCCCTAAAAACTGGAGTGTCAAATTCAGTCCTACAAAGTACTGAACTGGGACTCCATAAGCCTGTTACACATCTGTTTATGTAAACAGGAGACAGCAGGCTGAGAATTGTGGCCATGCTGCAATCACTTGCGATGGACACTGCTGACCCCTCTCTAGGGGTCTGTGGACTGTGGTTTGGGGTGAGTGAGTGGGGGATATAAGACTGGCTGAGGACTGATGGTGGTAAGGTCTGTGTAAGCCCAAAGGACAGAAGTCTGTCTTACCAGCCAAACAATAACCATAATTGAAAAAACAGAATAACAACGATGGTGATGATGACATAAGCAGGTGAGGAAGTTGATGTCATGAAAAAAATATATATAGAAAGACAACATTTTTTCTCCTTTACTTCGGCTCAGGCTATGGGTATGTGAGCAGGGGGACTGCTGCATACTCTGGAGACCCAAGATGACACCTCAGGACATGCCAAAAATGCAGAACCAACTCCAACCAAACAGTTGCTAGCAAAGAAATGGGTTCCAGAGGAAGATTTTAAGAAAAAAAACCCTCTCGTCTAACAGTAGAAAGTTTACCAACAGAACATTCTGAAATAGAAATATTTTGGCTTACATGTAGCACTTTCTTAATTCCTCATGTAAATTATTTTCTGCTTTTGAAAGATGGTTTTGAGATCGGTTCCTAAAACGGTGAGACATGAAAAGTCCTTGAGAGTTCTTGGGACTGTAGACATGACGGAAAGAGAGTTGCCCACCTTCTTGGGGCATCCTGGGGGCGGAGTGGCTATCCGGCTCAGTGTCCTAGGTTTGTATCACGGATCCTGACACACAGCTTGTCACGGGGTGCTCAGCAAGGTGTGAGGAGCTGAAGGATATGACCTCCATTTTCACTTTGCAAGGGGACAGCAGTGTCAGTGGCCATAGAGGATTAGGGTAGGAAGTAAAGAAAAAAAGCATTTGATGAAATCACTGCAGTTACATGAAGAGGAAGTAGACTACAGAGGGGATAGTAGCCAGAAAGCATTAAAGCCTCTGATCAGGAATTTCAAATGGATGTGAGAAATACCCGAATAAGAAAAATACATTTGCCCTTCACTCCCTCTAATTGTTCTATGATGTATCAAGGCATTAAAATGCAGTTCTCTGGTGTGATTCATGTAAGTTTCATTGGTGTCAGAATAATTCATTTTTTAAAAGACATTAAAAACTGATTCAGGGGACGAAATCTGCTATAGACACTGCAATGTGTGTGTGTATGTGTAAAGACATACACATACAGTATTATTTTTTTGCATTTACATTGAAAAAGTTCAGATATATAAGTAGAAATCTGTTTTATAATGAAACTATGCTACTCTTATTACCTAGTAAGTATTAAATATACACCCTCATCAATTTCATGAAAATGCATTCATGTAGTTTCCATATGGCGCTTGCTGAGGGCTATAAAAGCGAGTGATATAGAGAACCATCAGCCCATTATTTGGTATCTTTCCAGTCACATCTGAAGCTTATACTCTAAGAATAGTGTTAACACCAACATATTATATGGTTCATAGAACTGTGTACCTTGAGCACTGGAAGAGAAACTATGCAGTAGGAATTAAAAATTAATGTAGCATCATTCGTGCAATGGCACCAAAACACAACTCTCCATAAAAATGATAGATTTTCACTTTCTCTATCAATTTCTAAATTTTTCTATTTTGTTAAATTTCCTGTGGATTTCACTAGTAAAGACCAGTATTAGTCACAGAAACCTGGGGTATAAGATATCATTATTCCAACCAGCCTAATCTAGGATGGGTTCCACCATGTGAGGGATTTACAAATTTGAAATGGAAACTAATTGGAAAGCAGATAGGCTCTCATCTGAATTTCTGATGATGCCATTTTTCAGGCCAAGCTTCCTTTTAGGCAAGGAATTTTGCCCCTTCCATCGGGCCCCAAATAGCCCCATCTATTTAGCTACCATCATCAGAAATTCTGAGACATGCCAGAGCTCAGAGTGAAACAGGTGCATCTGCATACAGCCATCCGAGGGACGCACACCCAGCCCCACGCACAGCTGGGATGTGGTAATAAATGCTTGGCAGGCTGGCATTTATCAACTGTGTCTCAATCTCAGAGATAACCAGGCAGAATACCATGGCCACCTGCCATGAACTCACAGCCGTAAGTTTTCTGGCCTGGGCTTTGTCCTGATAGGACCACGGGTAACACTAGAACGCACACAAAAAGGGGAAGGTGGGATCAGGCTAGGAATGAATGAAAGCTACAGTCATATGGACTGCATGGAACTAAACATGCTCTGTAGTTATTATCTGGAGACTTGAAACACATGGATGTAATTCATTATCAGTGTCAGAAATATTTTTTTCCTCACCTGGAGAGGGCACAGAAGCCTGTTATTCTGAGAAAGTTTAATTTTAATCTTATATTCATTGGGGCTGCTAGCAGAATCTGCATGTCTTTTGGCTCTGATGCTGGCTAAAAGGCTTTCCTAGGCTTTTCTTACAAATATGAGTAAGATTACCAATGGGTTGTATCCTGCTAGGCCTACCTTTCACTTTCAGGTCAAATTTTAAAATAAAGCACATTATAATTTGCAAAAGCCTGAGCCTTGTCTTAGAACAAGTTACAGTCTAACTTCTAAAATTAAAAATGAAATAGTATACACAGAAGTAATACAGAAATCAGAACCAAAAAAAAAAAAAAGAATCAAAAGATGTTTAGGGGTTTTCATCTCTTTATAGCTAATACTCAGTTATTAAAATGAACTAATGCCTACTAGGTACCTGGCCATATAATAGCCCACACATTCCTACCCAGTGACTTTATAATTAATTTTATAATTAATATAATTGAGACATGTAACCATCAATAGATCCTCTATGGCAATTCCTTTTTTAAGTAAAGCAATCTATACCCTATACACAAAACCTTGCCTTCACTATAATTGTTCGGTTGTATATACAGAGAATACAATTTCATGTTGCTAAAGTCCCATTTTAACTCAATAAAGCAAATTAATTTATACATGGTTACCACTTAGCTGTACTTTCACCCTAAAAAACAAAGAAAATTCCAATCATCTACTTATTCAGCATATGTAGATCACTGCCAATGAACCAGTCCTCCATGAATCATATAGATCCATCTGGAGGTCACATGGAGAAAGAGGAACCAACGTTACACCTCAGGATGCACCTCAGGACGGTGCAGACACACTGGTCAGAAAGTTGCATTTCAGACCAAGAAAGGCACCTCCTAACCCTGAGAAACAAAGGTTGTGAGAAAATTGACAGTTGACCATTGAGAGGACTATGGGAGAAGCCACAGCCTTAGGGACCAACCAGGTTTCAATTCAAGTCAAGAAGATGAGAAAATATTCGGAGATGTAAAAAGAACAGGAAGAGAGAAGAGTGCAGGGTTGGTTCATGAAAATCACAGTTTGGGTGTGATGCGTGACCAGAGGACCTTGGGTTTGTCGCATTGACCAAAAAAGAAAACAGGAAATGTGGAGCATAACTAAATTTAGCCACATAGCATTTGGGATGATATGATATGATATGATGATATGAATGATAAGGCTGGAGAGGACTCCACCACGGCCCATACCAGAGACCCAGCAGCTATGGCAGGAAACCTGGGGTTTGATTTTTCCCAGGGTCCACTGCAGTGGTAGTTGGTAGCAATGAGCAAACATACGCCACATGGTCCTTCACCCAAAAGGTAGGTTGTTTGCACATGTGGTCAGCCCTTCCCAATGCTGGGTCCACTGCTGTCCTTCTCAATGGCCTCATGACTGAAGGGGGTCAGACAGTGAATGTGCAAACCAGCAGCCCAGAGTTGATTCCTAGATCTTGGACTCAGTGGGGGCTGATACAGAAATCTATCTCACTTATGCCCTTTTAACCTTGGATTCTGGAATGCCAAGAGCTCCCCTGTGCTTTCCTCAGGACGACTGGGTCCTTGAGCAGATTCTCTACTGTTTGTTCGCCCCTTCGTGCCTGTTTACACTGCGCCACCACCCCGTGCTTATCCTCTCCCATGTTATATTTTTATAGCTTTCTTCTAAATGCTGTTTTGCCTAACTATAGACCTAACACCTAACACTTAACTGTGTTTCCTGTACACACTTGGTGACCAAAAAAGACAGAAGTTTCTTTCTTTCTTACATAACATAGTCTGAGAAGCAGTTCCGGTCTGGTGTGACAGCTTCGTGGTGTCATCAGGGAAACAATTTGCTAGCACATGGCCTCCACCCTCAAGGCCATCCTGGCTGAGTCACAGGCCAGGAGAAGGGATGTCAGAACAGGAAAAGGCATCCTACGGAGGATGCAGGATTCTCAAAATCCTCACTAACACGCGATGTACGACCCAGCAACCAGAATTGTTACATGGCCACACCTAGTGGCAAGGAAGGCTGGGAAGAGCTGTCTGTATCCCATGGCAAAAGGGGTAGCTAAATACCCAGCTCCTGAAACAAGGGTTGCAGGGTGGAAACCAGCTGGCTCTGCCTCACCTGTGGGGCTGTGTTTCACTCATGATCCTCTTGCAAAGATCCCTCTGAGATCTCTGACGTCTGCCTCTGAGAGCTCTGCCCCCACTGGCACTACCAGGCTGTAGGGTGAGCAGCACACCACGGTCTTCCTAAGTCCCTGCATGGTTACCAAAGTCGCCAACCATCTTAAACCATGGTCCTCAAGACCCACAAAATCATGAATCAGTCCTATGGCCTCCGGAAGTTATTTATTCTCTCTGTGCTGTTTAGAGCATCAGCTGCACAAGAGGATAATAAATGCCTACAGTAATAGGGCTCTTGCGAGGATTTTAGTCAACACAGCACCTTCCCCCTTCCTGTCTGATTTACCTTCCATAGAGCAGAGGGCTGAGGGGATTTCTTGAGGGGAGGCATTTAAGGAGATGTCAATCAGAAACGCAACAGGCAGCAGACGTGGGTCACAATCCAAAGAGGGGAGACAGAGAGGGACAGGGTAGATGAGAAACCAAAGGGACAAGGACAAGGATGGCGGAGACCCACTAAGAAGAAAGATCTGAATAGGAGGCTGGCAGGCAGGTGCTTCCGGGGGCGGGAGGCCTAGGAGGCAGGTGCTTCCGGGAGGCTGGGAGGCACGCACTTCCGGAGGCCGGGAGGCACGCACTTCCGGAGGCCGGGAGGCAAGCATTTCCGGAGGCCGGGAGGCAAGCACTTCCGGGAGGCTGGCTCCAGCAATCCTGTGGGCCGCCAGTGAAGGCCGACTCAGCCTCTTACAGGCACTGCAGAGAGGAAGCAGTTAACAGGCTGACCCAGCGTGACACTCCACACTAAATCGCTCACTTTCACTCACATCTGTGCTCTCAGGAACATATCAGAAGAGTACAAAATTATGCCTTGAACTTCAGGAAAAAGCACACAAGTGAAAGCAGATCTGAAATAGAAAGAAATCATGGGGCTCCTGAGATGGATGAACTCAGGCCTATTCCGAAGAACCGAGACAAAAATTGCCTTAAACTCACATTTACCGAGAGCCTATTTTACTGCGTGCCACGCACGGCTTGAGGTGTTCTGGGGTCATTATATCATTTCATCACATAATGAATTTATGGTGAAGACGCCATAATACACCCCTTTGGCGAAGGAGGAAACTGAGGCAGAGATGGGTGAAATGATTTGAAGCTGACCTTGAACACCTGGAGTGATGGCGGGGCGGGGGGTGGGGGGTGAGCCTTTCCAGAAAGCACTGCTTTTCCTGGGCACCGGCTCTGCCACAGAGCCTCCGTGATGGTGGCCACCAGGGCGAGGTGGCCAACCTTATAACCCTCACAAATAACATAGAGAGTGATCATCCAGGGCCATGTTTTACATCAGGCAGTAGAGCCCCACGCACGGCGCTGCCTGCAGTTACTCACAACGAGGTCGTAGTTCCTTCCTGACAGAATTTATGCACATACTTGAAGATATGTAGGGCTGTGAAGATGGATTAAGCATGCCACTGGGAGTGCACTTATGCACGGAGACAAGAAGATGCTCTGGAAAGGATAAACTATTTCTGCAAAGAGTTGGGGTTTTGTTGTTGTTGTTGTTGTTGTTCTTTCAAAGCTACACAGCAATTCTTTTTATCAAGCAAAAGCTCAAAGATGGCATTAAAGATTGTCTCTGTTATTCATTGCTATTTTCAGGAAGCAGGGAAGTCTGCAAAAAAAACATGTTCCATCTTCCAATTTGACATCCTCAAATAATATAATTTCCTACGTGGGTCTGTTAATGTTATTTTTGTTTCCCTTTTTAGTTTTGACATTTCAAAAAGAAAATCCTTGAAACTAGCAGACGAATCTTGAACTAGTAGCTGTGAAGGCATCATTCCTACCCCCCAACATATTGCTCTCTTGAAGGATGTAATGGCTTTATATCTGAAATCAATAAAATTGCCTTTTAAAATAACCATTACACATAATATTCTCATTAATTCCGTGAGTAGCACATGACCTCTAAGTTTAATCAATAACAAAATGCTAATTAAAGTTTGGAAATGGGATCAATTTACCTAATAGGAATGATAGATAACCACAGCACGAGAGGCTAAAGGGAATAAAGAGAAGTAAGAGGAATGCAGTAAGATGAATTTTCTGAATAAAAAGCGAAGTCTAGAAAAGAGAGCCCTCCATATTTCCTTGGGGTGAAAATTGACAACATGCATCAAAGGAAATATTTTTTTAAAATTCAGGGACCAGGTCTAAATATTGTCAACTGCATTACACATCCTTCACATCGACTTTTGGGTTGGTTTCATGGCCATCAGGTTTAGGTGACACAATACATTTCCTGTGAGCAGATTTGTGGGTCTTCGTTCTACAGTATTATATAAATAATGAGATGAGGACGCCAGCGACACAGTTGCAATATGTGAAATAGCAGCCAATGAGGGGACCAGAGGCTTTGAGAACGGGCTGGGGACAATCCTCCCTGCAGGATGGCTGTGCAGATTCACGGAGAATTAGATAAAGCTCCGAGCACGGGGCCTCACACATTGGAAATGTCCAACAGCTCCCATTTATTGTTATTATTACTGAAAAGCAACACAATTATTCCTAGAATGCACATTTTGAAGCTTCCTGGTACCCTCAAGGAGTTCCACTTAATGAAGTCGCAGATTACCAAGTGTATTAATTAGCTCTGGTGTCCTGAAAGAGTTTATTCAATTTCCAAAATAATAAGATGGCTAGAAAGGGGCTTAATGAAATCCCAGAAGAAACTTCACTACCCCTCTTGCTAAATGCCCTGTACACTGATACAAGTCACACTCAACTACCACACAAGCACCTGCCAGCTCGAAGCCAGATACTAGGTCATTACTGTTTTCATCCGCCCCCACCTCTCTCTTGTGTGCGTACTTTTCCTCTCTCTCTCTCTGTCTCTCCCCTAACTTCTTTTTACCATCTGAACTACCTTCAGTTTGGAAGAGCATACACATAATCAATATCATCCTAAATGTTTATGACATATCCACAACACAGCCTCCAACCTCCTCCAATCAATTACCTTTCCAAGAGTTCAGCACTTTTCATTTATTCTTTGATTCCCCATCACCAGAGTCACAGCTCTCTGACAAAACTTACACCACAGCTCCCTTCATTTTTCTTACCCTCTTTCTTTACTCAACCACTTATTCCCCAGGTTTTATTTACACTCCCTTAATGGGATCAACAAGACATACAGAATAAAGCCCCTTATTGGAGAGTGAAAATCCTGGCTGAATGAAACTGAACTGTCAGGCCAGGTTCCTTCTGATTTCCTTGTGCTCTGAATGGATGATTCTACTTATAGACAC
The DNA here is from genome assembly GCF_009829155.1 of Mustela erminea. Classification (NCBI taxonomy): domain Eukaryota; kingdom Metazoa; phylum Chordata; class Mammalia; order Carnivora; family Mustelidae; genus Mustela; species Mustela erminea. The sequence continues at coordinate 14,254,881 of NC_045628.1, forward strand.
ATGAGCATTTTGGCCAGGGACAGGGTAAAGGTCAGAAAATTCTTTGGGTTCATCTGATCTCACCCAAAACCTAAAAAGAGAGATCCCTGGACCATGGCAACCTTGATTTCTCTCCTGCATCTCTAAATGGAAGCCAGAAGAAGGGCTAGAGATACAGCTAATGTGGAAAAGGAAATGGATTTTGCATTTCTGTGATCTGCCAGAGAAAGGAGCGAAGCCACTCTGGGGGACACAGAAGGATGCTCAGGGACCTCTCCAAGACTCCTGAGCACCGCAATACTTCTGAGAAAACTCAAAAACGCTTTCATTCAACCTGCCACATATTGTCCTATTTTTCTCTTCTTCCTAACCTTACACTCATTCTAAATGAGTATATTTTTGTACTAACTTACTATTGATATTGCCTTTTAAAATTCATCATACTTTTGAGGAGGGTATGTACTATGGTGAGTTCTATGAAGTGTGTAAACCTGATGATTCACAGACCTGTACCCCTGGGGCTAATAATATATTATATGTTAATAAAAAATAAATTTTTTTTAAAAATCATCATACTTGGTGAACATTATAACTCTTAATGAAAATATTCTTATCTCTATTTTAGTACTGATAATAAAAATAGTAATATTTTTCAGGCACTTCTGAAAGCACCTTCTTATCTCATTTAATCCTGACAACAATGCTAACTGAAGTAAGCCAGACGAAGACAATCCTGCACACTATCATTTTTTAAAGACTGATCTTTTTTAAATGAGAAAAATAAGAAAGTATAGGTAGAGGCAGACAGAGAGGGAGAGAGAGAGCAAATCTCACACAGACTCCCCACAGAGCACGGAGCCCGGAGCCCAATGCAGGGCCTGATCTCATAACCCTGAGATCACATCCTGAGCTGAAATCAAAAACTGGCCGCCTAACCAACTGAGCCACTCAGGCACTCCTGCATGGTATCATTTCTTTGTGGAATCTGGGGAAAAATTCAAATTCATAGAACAGAGAATAGAAAACAAGCTGCCAAGGGCTGGGATAGGGGAAATAGGGAAAGGCTGGTAAAAGAGTACTTATTTTCAACTCTAAGTTGAGTAAATTCTGATCTACTGTAAAACATGGTGACAACAGCTGATTGATTACACTATATTGTATCATTGAAAATTTGCTGAGAGTAGAATTTCAATGTTTCCACCCCGTAAACAGATAAACAGACACGTGAGGTGATGAATGCATTCATTAACTAGATGAGGAGACCCTTTATACAAGGTATACATATATATATACACATATCAAGTTACCATGATGCACTTTAAATTTAATCTTACTATCTGTCAATTATACCTCTAGTAAACTGGATTAAAAAAAAAAAAATTCAGGCACCTGGATGGTTCAGTTGGTTGAGCAACAGCCTTCAGCTCAGGTCAAGATCAGGTCATGATCCTGGAGTCCCAGGATCGAGTCCTGCATGAAGTGGTCAAGTCTAGAGGCTCCCTGCTCAGCAGGGGGTCTGCTACTCCCTCTGACCTTCTACCCTCTCAGGCTCCCTCTCTTTCTCAAATAAATAAACAAAACCTTTTTTAAAAATCCTCACAGCTGTTGTACAAGGTAGATACCAATGGCTTTCCCATTCTCCAGAGGATAAGTAATTTGCCTCCAAGGTCACCATTAGAAAATGCCAGAGCCAGATTTGAACCTAGTTCTCTGGCTCCTGACCATGTGCTGGGTAAGTTACTTGACCAAAGTTCCACACACAGTGAATCATATTAAAGATTCAACTCTGGTATTCTGACCTCAGGCTCACTAGTCTCTCTGCTGCACTGAGCTACCTTTGCTCTCTCTTGAAGGGACACTCCACTTTTCTTTCCATTCGCCTACTCCATTTTCTGTTACAAGAAATGACTCATATTCCCCAGCTTTATTTAATTCGGCTAGCTTTCGTAGAGAACCTTCTAATTGTAAATTCTGTTTCATAGAATCTAACTTGTAAATTTTATTTACAAATAGAAGGTTCTCTACAAAACAGTCACATCTTTGGCTGCTTGAATTATATATATATTCATTTGTTCAATCAACAAAAAAAATTTTTTAGCATCTACTTGTTCTAGCACATGTTAAGCCCTGCAGGAACAAAAGGGAGTAAGACAGAGCTCACCCTCCCTGATGGGAAGACAGATGACTGAACTATGGAATGATGTGAAGATGGGAAGGAACAGCACAAGGGAGGCGTGAGGGCACAGAAGACAGGGAATGAACCAGGCAGAGCTGTCAAGAAAACTTACACTAGGACCTAAAAGGTGACTTGAAGTCATTCAGCTGTAGGAATGGGAACAGAAGGAAGAAAATGCACAGGGACTAAGTGTGCCCAGTCATGGAGGCAAGAGAGACTAGGCCTTCAGAGGATGATAAGAAGGCAGTGCAACACAGCTGAAAGATTAGCTTGTATGCGCATGTGCATGTGTGTGCGCACGTGCACGCATCAGAGCATAGGGAGATTGGAAATACCAAATGTCTTTATCCCGAGACTGACTTGAATGAAGTGGCATTTTGGAAAGATTACTCTGGCAGTGAGATGAAGACCAGGCTAGAAGTGGTCAAGTTTAGAGGCAGGAAGACCAGCCAGAAGCCACCGTGAACGGTGATGGCATGGACTGGGGAGGGGACAATAGGAGATAGTGTGGTGGAGAGACCTGAGAAGTTTACGGGAAAGAGAAAGTCATAGACATTGACTGGATACAGGAATGAAGGATAGAATCAAGAATGAGGCTTAGACTTCTGGCTTGATGGCAAGGCTACACTGATGATTTCTTATTGCTTTTAGACCACATCAGCTGCAGCTCCCAAAGCCCATTGTGTCTGGGTCCCAGAACCTCTCCAACCCCACCTAGCTCAGGGTCACTCACCAGACTGCCCTGAGGCACCTGCCTGCTGACTTCAAGCTTTTCCTCTCCTTCCCCTCTTTTCACCAACCATCCCCTGTACCTGAAGTAGACGTTCTTCAAATTCACATTGCTGGTTCCTTCTTGTCCATCAGGTCCCTCCGGAAATGCCACCTGCTCAAGAGACCTTCCTTGACCACCCAGTCAGCTTTTAATTTTTTTTTACAGTACTTCTCATTATCTGCACTTAGTCTTTGTTATTTACCACCAGCTAACTGCTATCTCCCCACTTCTAAATGTATGCTTTTCGGAAAGCGAGAAGCTTGCTTTGTTCACGGCTGAATCTCCAACAGCTCAAGCAGCACCTAGCATATGGTAAGTACTCAGTAAATATGTGCTGAATGAATAAATTAATGAGTAAGTAAGTGAGTGCATGAATGAGCGGAGAAAGACAGGAAGCTTGGGACCCAGGAAGAGTTCAGTTTTTGACATGAAGTACCAGACGGGTATTACCAATAAAAACATAGTTAGCATCTAGAAGGTACTTAATATGCAGCTCAAAACAGAGTCTGTGTCTGAGAACAGATTCAGTCGTCCATCTACAGATGGGAACTGAAGCCCTGGGATTGAAGGAAAATGGCCAGGCAGGGAGTAAAGCAAAGAAGGCAAAGGAGCCAGCACCTAGAACAGTACCTGGCACATGATAAATACTTAATAAGTATTTATTGCAGAAATCAACAAATGAATGGATGGATATGCTACAGTTACCTGCACACACATCTGATCCTATAAAATGCTATGTAAGTTTCATTTGGGCATCAAGTTTGCACCATTTATCTTTTTAACACTTACAGTCTACTACATGGTTCAATAAATGCCACCTGAAGAAATTCACAATATGTTATAAATTTTTATCACCTAATTTATCTCTTAACATCTAGGGTCCAGAACATCTATGTCAATGTGGAGTGGACTGCATCACCGCTCACAAGTATCCACTTTTCCCTCTTGCCCTTGACCCACCCCTTCCCTGTGAGATTGGCCATGTGATTCGCTTTGACCAATAGCCTGGGAGCAGACAGGAGGTATGTCACGTCAGGTCATGGCTTTAAATCCAATTGGGTACTCAATGCAACATCTTGGGTTCACTTGCACTTCCGGGAGTTGTCCCAGATAGGAGCTGCTCCTTTCGGTCCATGTTCCAGAATGATAACACAAATGGAACAGACCCACAGTAATTCAGCAGCCTGGACATCCAGATGGTGTGAAATACAGACCCACAGGCAATCCACCACAGCCACAAGTAACAGGAGCAAGAAACACATTTTTGCTAGTGTAGGGCTCTGAGATTTGAGGGTTAGCACTGTAGTAGAAGGTGACTGATTCCTGGATCCCTGGAAGACACTGAAGGTCTCTGGGATGAAAGTAAGGGAGTGCAGACCTCAAAGACAAGGTCTTCCTGGACCAATTCCACACTAAACAATTCTCGAGAGACAGCCCTATATCCCTCCTAGAAGGGAGATGAGCCAAGAAGAGGTGATTTACACCTTACATAGTGGTACATGTCTGACTGAAAACTAAAGGATGAACAATCCAGGAACTTATATTCAGTATTAAATGAGATTTGATTGAACTTGCTATTACAGACTCTATTATGGCCTGTGTGGTCTATTTTGCCATCTTGTATTCAGCCCCCCACTCACTACCTCTGTCTTGAATGTTTTCAGTTGTAAGCCTATAGTCCTTAAGCTCCTCTGAAGGAAAACTCAATAAAACTATAACCATAAAGGAGCATTAAAATAAAAGTAATGATAATAAAAATAATCAATTTTCATTTCCTTTACAGTCCTATCATTCCTATGGGTTTAATCAAGGCATGGAATTTTTTTAAAGAAAATTATAGGTGAAGAAAAATGAACTGAAATACATTTTTTCCATTCTTGCTTCATCAAAATGAGTCCCTCAAATAAGACAGCATACATACCTGTATTAAGAAGTTTATCCTTGCTAGCTATAGCTACATAATTTTTTTTATGATGTGACAATATAGATGTTAATATTTGTATCAAAAATTAAATAAAATATAGACTAGGTATATTGGGAGAAATCTTTTAAATTAGCATACAAAGTAACCTAGACTCTTCTATCCATATTCTTTAATAACTATTAAAGGACAATAAGTATCTTAAATACAGTCATCTGATAACAATAACAATTATGTATTAATAAGTATATGATAAAGTAAACATACAAAGAAAATGGGATTACTCTGCATGATTCATGGTCTTTAGAGGAAGAGAAATGTCATTTTGAGCAATAGTACACCAGACACCACACAAGGCACTTTATATATATTTCCTTGTGTTGACAATGTCTAAAAGAAACATGTGTGTTGGGGCGCCTGGGTGGCTCAGTGGGTTAAGCCTCTGCCTTTGGCTTGGGTCATGATCCCAGGGTCCTGGGATCAAGCCCTGCATCGGGCTCTCTGCTCAGCAGGGAGCAGGATTCCCCCTCTCTCTCTGCCTGCCTCTCTGCCTACTTGTGATCTCTCTCTCTGTCAAATAAATAAATAAAATCTTAAAAAAAAAAAAGAAGGATGTGTGTTATCTGTTTTATTGATAAGGAAAATGACTCAGAGAAGACATAAAAATTTGGCCAAGGATTTACTTAATTTTCTAGAAACTTTGCTTTGATTTTGAAATGAAAACAATGTTACATGTAGATTATAATGAAGATGGATATTCAACTTTATCTAAAAGTTACTATGAGCATCACACTTCCTTAAACCATAGCCCTACATATAACAGTCTGTCAGGTTCTCTAAAGTTTGTTAGATGAAATAGAATAAATGGTATCACTTGCGACAGGATTTCAGTGACCAGAGATGTGAGCAGATGCCATTCCCACAAACCTGTGCTGACACAGAAAAGGGGGCCCACCAGAAGACAGGAATATACCTGCTTAATACCACATACCTAACTAATTCCACGTATCACTAGTGGCACTTTACAAATGAAATGGTTACAACTTGAATGCCTAAACGCGGGTTGTTGCCCAAAGCAGATCAGCAGAGATACCAACCTTTGCTTAGAATAATGGAAACTCAGTTTACAGGTGTCCATTATCAGCAGAGAGAAAGTGCCAGTAAATTCTGCTACCTGGGGAACACGGTCCTGGACAGCAGCCTGACAGATAAAGAAGTCGCCAGCCACAATCGGGCAAGTCAACACGTCCTTCGTCAGGCGGGAGACAGAAAGGAACACCAACATGGCATTGATCCGCCATCAAAGGTGTCAGATCCACAACGCATCGAGGTGGCGGAGGTTTACCATAACTAGAGTCCTGGACACTGGTCCTAAGAACCACTGAGTCGTACTTTTACTAAGGAGAGTCACAGAGCCGAAGTCAAGAGCCAGAGCCTGTGATTCGGTCCAAGGTGGAGCCACGGGGCATGACGGTCACTGCACAGAACACGTGGGCTTTGGAACCAGAGAGACCTTGATCCTATACTGACTCTTCCACTTACTAAGTGGGGAATCTTGAGCACACGAACACTGAATCTCAATTTCCTCATCTGTAAAAGGGGGATCATGTCCAACATTCCTGGTGAAGAACAAATGGGGTGGCCTCAGTAAGAGGGCTAGCACTTAGCAGGTGCTCAGTAAATGACAGCGATTTAGGTTATACATGATTTGATCAGCTTGGAAATGGTGTTCTTAGCAGTATATCTCCTCGGCTGGATGGGGCTAGAAATGCGATATCACAAAGGTTGCCTCGAGGTGAACAAATTCAGGTAAGTACAAAAGACAGCAGAAAAACCTTTCAAAGGCCCCGCGGAAGCACAGGCTCGGGGAGTGTGCTTTTCCCTGCAAAATGCCGATAAGCAGCAGCTGCCACAGCCACGGAGCTAGAGAGCGTGTTGAGATGTCTCCCCAGAAGCAACGGTGGTCGACAGATTGTGGGGATGGAGGTAAATCAGATCCATCAGAGCTCAGAGAGCCCTGAGCCACAAACCAAGAAAACGGTTTTCACAGCAAATTACATCACCGAAACGGTTCGTCAAAGTGGCCTCTTGGATTAAGCCCACCCACCCACCCTCCTGGCACCCTCTCTGCCCCTGAAGGACGGTAAAGTAAAAGCTGCTTCCCTGGTCCGCTGGGAGTAAAGGGAAGAACAGATGCTGAGGGTCATGAGTGTCCACACACAGAACTAACACAAGGAAAAGAGGCTTATGTATCACAGAGTCTGATTAGAAATAGATACTTGACGGAGCGTTCGGGGAGGAGGGAAAAAGCATAGCTTCCCTCAGAGAAGGGTTTTACACATTCGCCCACAGAGTCAAAAATAATAAAAAGTAGTGACCCCGACGTACACAATTTACTTAGATTTTCACATTTCTTCAGATAAGGCTTTAAGTCCTGCGGTGTTTTATACCCACACACAAAGGTCTCCTTCCCGGAAAAGCGTCCAGACATTAGCTTGAAACACATCAAACTTTCAAGGCCCTTCCACATAACGGTCAGCAGGTGCATAACAATGTCAAGTCGGAGTTCAGACTTGTGTACGTGGGCTGTAAGGCTCAGCAGGAGAAAGGTCACTAGAGACAGGCTAAAGAGCCCTTCGGTCATCGCCCACAATCACGTACACTGTCTCCTTCAGGATTCCCGTGGTTGAGGAGACCAGGAAGGGCACATTCTAATGAAATCCCCAGAGCCCCTCTCTCCCCATACCATGAAACACGGAGGATGGGGCAAGTATGCTTAGTGCTCAGAGTACAACTTCCTTTCCTTCTTTCTTTTGCACAAAGGGAGCACACCTTGGACAGCCTCGTCTGTTTATAGGGCACATATGAAAGGTGACATCTTCAGAAAAATAGCCAGCCTGTTTGCTCATGGTCAAAGGAAAAAATCATGCATACACATATATATGTCCATGTGTGCGTGCAAACATATAAGTATGACTGTGTGTGTTTACATTATACACATATACAATGTATGCACATAAAATATATATGTATAGGGGCACCTGGGTGGCCCAGTGGGTTAAAGCCTCTGCCTTTGGCTCAGGTCATGATCTCAGGGTCCTGGGATCAAGCCCCACATCAGGCTCTTCTGCTCAACCGGGAGCCTGCTTCCCTGTTCTCTCTCTCTCTCCACCTGCCTCTCTGCCTACTTGTGATCTCTGTCTGTCAAATAAATAAATAAAATCTTTAAAATATATATATATATGTATATACGCATAGACATAGACACACATATAAGTACACACACACATACATACTGTATCTGACTCCATTTAGACCAACTCCACTTTTTTTAGCATCTCTGCCCGATTTGGGAAGAGCAGATGGGACTCTGTATGTGTGACAAGTGCTTCCAAATGCAAACATCACATGGTCAGTGCCCTCGCATGACCAAAAGCATGATCAGCAAAAGCAAACAGAAAGAGATAGAGTCAAATTCAAAAAGCCAAATAATTTCAAGCGCCTTTATTTTCACCACCTTTAAATTCAAACAAAACAAAACACTTGGGGAGTGAACAGGGGCTACTGAAAAAATTATGTGGGGCGTAGATTCACGTGTTTTTGTGCTTCATCAATTAATATGCAAGAAAATGCAGCGAACTTATATAGGTGAAACTCAGCATGGTTAAAGTCATTAACAGGAAGAGGCTGTGTTTTCCATGACACTGAAGAATGTTCAGAATGGTCCCTGTCCCTTGGCTGTGGTACAACGAGCGGTCAGCTGCCACACCAAAGACAGAATAACAAATAGGCAGCCAGTGAGTGGCGTCAGTCTGAGTTGCATCCTTGCCACTCACTAGCTCTGGACTATCAGAAATCGAGATCTGCTTCTACTTCACCCAGTTGCTTGGAGGCATAAATAAGAAAACACTTTGTAAATGTTAGAGCACTCTATGCATAAGAAATTTTCTTAAAAATCACACAGCCTTTCTAACTATTCTCAATGGACGGGACAGGGGTTATTGTTTTTTAAAGATTTTATTTATTTTTTGAGAAAGAGAGAGTGAGAGAGAGTTCACGAGTGCCAGCAGGGGAGGAGCAGACAGAGAGAGACAAGCCGACTCCACACTGAGCACGGAGCCTCAGGCGGGGCTCGATCCCACAACCCCGAGAGCATGACCTGAGCTGAAACCAAGAGCTGGATGCTCAACCAGGTGAGTCACCCAGGCACCCGCAACTGTTATCATTATCGCAATTTCACACTAAGAACCTCAGTGTGTTCATATGACAGACAGCATTCTGCAACATCCAAATTGGTGACTGGCTGACCCTAGCTCGCTTGTCTTAAAGTACAATTCCTCATTTGTATTATTAGCCATTAACAGCACATTTTTTTATTTCTTTACTTAAATTCCAGTGAGTTCCCACACAGTGCTATGTTAGTTTCGGGTGTATAACAGAGTGATTCAACAGTTCTGTACATCACCATGTGCTCATCGGGACAAGTGCGGTCCTTAATCATATACGTTAAACACCTTCAAAACAAACTATTGATACAAATTTCTTCAAATCCATGTTTCTACAATATCATAGTGAACTACGTAATATATATAAAACTTTTTTTTTTGTTTTTTCAACTGTGAAAGGGATAAATGTTGTACAACTATATATTTTTTGTTCATTCACTCAATAAATTCACTAGGTATCTATCATGTTCTGTACCCTGAGCTGGGGCTCCATGGGTTTAACGGAGGAGATGAGATCCCTAACCTCATGGACATTGTATTCTCCTCAAAACGAGAGTCAATAATCAACCAAGTAAATAAGAAAAGGCCATGATGGTAAGTGCAATGAGGAAAAGAAGTAGGGATTGGAGAGAGAATCCCTGAGGCCAGCATGGAAGGGGAGGAAGATGATGAAAAGTGCTCTGCATGATGGGACAGTCCCAGGAATATCTGAAAGAAGAGAAGGCCAACGTTGTGAGATAATGGAGGAAGAACATTTCATATAGAAGAAACAGCAAAAAAAAAAAAAAAAAAAAGGAAGTGAGGAGGCTGCCTCAGGAGCCCTGAGGAGAAAGCATGGTAGTCTAAACTAAACTCACTGTGGCAGAGACCAAAAACAGCACACACAGAATGGAGGCACGCTTTGAGAGTAAAATCACCCGAACTTTGGAATGGACTGGTTGTGAGAGATGAGGGAAAGGGAAAATACAAATCCCACATCTGAGGGTGAACATTTTGTAGGTAACAATTAGAAAAGTGGAGATTATCTAGTTGAGGCAAGAAAATCTAGATAATAATAAATGGCATGATAGAAGATTTTTTAAATTATTTCTTGTAAAATACACATAACACATTTTACCATCTTGACAATTTTTAAGTTTCACAGTTCAGTGGCATTCAGTGCATTTGCAATGTCCTGCCACCCTCACCACCACCCATCTCTAGAACTCTCTTCACCTTGCAAAACTGAAACTCTCCCTACGAAGCAGGAAATCCCCATGCCCCACCTCTTCCCAGCCCCTGGAGACCACCACTCTATTCTCTGTCCCTATGAACTTGACTATTACAGGAAACGCACAGAAATGGAATCACACAGTCACTATGCTTCTATGCCCCGCTCTTTTCACTGAGCACAATATCGTCAAGATTCATCCCTGTGGTACCAGGTATCAGAATTCACTTCAGAAGAGGATATTTTTATGAGGTGGCCAAGGAAGGACTATGGAACCAAAATCAAGGTCTATCTGGGCCTCATGCTAAATGGGGCAGGGAAGACCTGTGCTCAGTAAGCTCTCTCATGGGGCCATAACAGAAAGAGGATGGGGTTAGTTTATAACTCTTAGGACCAGGGAGGAAAATTGATAAACACCCCCTGGTAGCCACAGCAATTTCCCCTAAGACACAGAGAGTAAACTGAAGATCATCCAAAGACTTTTCTGCCCTGAAACGCCTATGTTTCTTGGGTCACTGGCACTGGGACATGACCCTGTGGAAACCCACATGATTTTTTTTGCCTCCCCCTCACAGAACATGAAGCTGGACAGATACAATAGCAAAGGTGAAGAAAAATCAACTTCTATACAAGTTTTCCCCACAAAGGCTTTCACGTAGCACTCTGTAATTTCCAAGCTTATATTTTCAATTCAATCATTTTCCAAGAAAATGGAGGTTATCAAAATGATTGTTATTATCCACAACATTTGGTAACAGAAAAACAACAGGGCCATGTCTCATGTGAGTCTCTGTTGCTATCTGGCATCAGCTCTCAAACAATTTCCATCACTCCTTGAATTCACCCAGGAGGAGTCTACTGACAACAGAAACCCCCAACAAAATGGAAATTCTTAATCTCCAAATACTGGATAAAGAAAGAAATTGCAGAAAGCTTTGAAAAGGAAGCTAATAATTTAGGTTGGCATGATGGGCCGGCTAGTTTTCTGCTGTTCTCTGTATTTGATTCCTAATCTCACAGAGGTCCATAGTTCAGACGAGAACCTTCTGGGATAAGAAGGTAAAGACAATGATGTTATTTTGCAACTAAGTACTAGCAGGGGGAATTTTGTTAAGGATTTTATCTGCTTACTCACAATGGGTATTATTACATCTAATGTTATGTCTGCTACACATTTTACAGTGTTCTAGGTCTTTAAGCATAACAGGTCCTGAACAAGAAGAGAAGGCAAAGTAATGATACCAAGTTCTTTACAATCTGCAGCAGATATAACAGCAAATCTAGTATAATTAAGCTAAAATAAAATCAATACTCCCCTTCATTAACATTCTACTTCACAAACTCAAGAATATTACCCATGAATATCTAATTGCAGTTTCCCCTCATGAAGTTCTATTTTGAAACCCCTGTCAAACTGAAATTGAGCTCCCTGATCACATTAGTGAACAGAATTATTTCAGGAATAAAGGATTCTTGTCTTAAATCATTAAGACATTGCCTTTATGTCCCAGCATACTTTCAGCAGCTTCTGCGACTGCTGCGCCCCAGAAGTCATAATGAATTGTGGGGTTCAACATCATTTTAGGAAAAGTCAAGGGTCCACAATACAGCAAAGCATCAGAAACTCAAATTAATTAAACCAACCAATTTATGAAGCGTGCTATTTTGAAAACGGACTATACGAGCAGCATAGTCTAGTCTCAAGAGGTGGGGATCAGTAGTCACAAACTCAAAGCTGATGTTTTGATCCCTTTACCAACCAGCCATGTCATGGCATGAGTCCCCAGACTTCTTCCCAACTACACTTTCTCTTCTAATAAAAATTCTTTTCCTAAGTCCTACGCTTACGGAGCAGACAAAACAAAAGAGGATAGGTACAGAGTGCTTTAAAAACCAGAAAAGGTTTTTCAAGGGTGGAGTTTGGAGATATGGATTCTGTTATAGAAAAGTCTTGGTGACCACCAGAGTCTTGACATGGACGTGAGCATCTCCGTGTAGATCAGCCTTCCAGAGCATATCATGCCTCCCGTGTAGCTTCACAGGAGGGATTTCCGACAAGAGGTTCTGAAAAAACAGACCATATGCAACTCTGTTGGAGAAGGTCTCTGAAGATCCCAGAGGACAGCTAGATAACCTGGAAGGTTCTGGCTCCTGAGCTCAAACAAGGGAGAAGAAATCTCTTCTTTCCGAGGAAAATATTTGGAGGGAAGTTTTCCCAGTCGTTGCTAACTATAATAATTGATTTGACATTTTAGGAGCATGACTCAGTAAGTGAAACATGTAAATGTAAATGACTTGCAGTAAGAAATATAAGTGGGCATACATTCAAAGACTAACTGCTCCTCTTCTGAGAAAATGTGCCTCCAAAGTTTCTCACAGTTCCAAGTTTAAAAAAAAAAAAAAAAAGTTCTATAATATACCACAAACTTAGAGTTGGGGAATTTTTTTTTTAATATAGTACATGGATTACACAAAATAAAACCTCTAAATTCAATTGCACAGAGTAATTTATGTAATAAGACAACGTATTTCTCTACTATACACAAAGTAAAATTTAACAACTGAAGTTCCATCAGTGACCACTGTTCATGAAGAACTAAAAAAAAAAACCATGATACTAGGACATTAAGATTAGTATATGAAGCAGAATAATATTTTTTTAAAAGAGTTACTTATTTATTTGAGAGGAGGGGAGAAGGGAGGGGCAGAGGGAGAGAGAGAGAATCTCAAGCAGGCTCCCAGCTAAGTGCTGAACAATGCGGGGCTTGATCCCATGACCCTGAGATCATGACCTGAGCCGAAACCAAGAAATGGACGCTCGGCTGACTGAGCCACCCAAGTGCCTTGAAGCAGAATATTATTTTTTAAAAATTAAGCGTGTCATGGTAAATGAGGTGTCCATAGCACCACACCAAATGTGGTCATACATTCTGGTTCCATATACCTGCTTAAAAGCTATGAATGAAAGAGAGAAAGAAAGGGAGAAAGAGAAAAAGGAAGGGGAAGGCATGTAGGAAGGAAGGAAGAGAAAGAAAAAGAGAAAGGGACGGAGAGAGGAAGGAAGGGAGGAAAGAGGGAAAGAGAGAGAAAGAGGGAGAGAAAGGGGGAGAGAGACAGAGGGAGGAAGAGCGGGAGGGAAAAACAAGCAAGGAGGCCTCCTATTTGATACTTCCATACGATTGCGATTAGTTCAAATCTCAGACTCACCACTTGATAGCTATGAACAAATTAGTTAATGCCTTCAAGCCCCAGGGTCTTAATCTGCAGTAGAAAAGAGATAGGAAAGATACTACCACCTCATACCATGGGGAGGACTAAATAAATGATTCCATATAAAAGACTTGGCTCTGTGCCGGGTACCTGTAAGTACTCAATCACTCTTATTGTTTACATGTCAGATGCTTGCTATACACCAATTAATCTCCCAGTTTCGAGATTCTATTGATATCATTAAGAATAGTTGGGAAATTTTTATAAATATTTATTAACCGCTTGTTATTTCTATTTCTCCAGGAGGAATGCTTGAGGCTTTAGGAATAGAAGCTACTTTTTTCTTTTTAAAATCACCCCCCAAAAAGTTGTAATCAAGGTGGAAGTGTTCTAAGAATAATGTTCACTATCAGAGAAGGGAGACAGATGTAATTTTCACTCTCCTCCTGGTAGGAAGCTGACAAATATGGAGGAAGGCATCAAGCTGCCGCTGAGAGAGGCGTGGTGCTGTGTAAGGCATCTGGTCATCTGCTTCAAAGTCCCTCACCACTGCACACAAAAGGGGTTTTATAGGTCAGCTGATGTGTGTGTGTGTGTGTGTGTGTGTGTGTGTGTGTGTGTGTGTGTATTTCAGTAATCACATAATTGCATCTTGAAACCAGAAACATAAAACGTATATACAAGGGTTTAGAAGGTGGGAAAGAAAAATATGTAAGAAATGAATTCTGTTCCTAACCTCATGGATGTGATAGACACAGAACTATAATCTAAGACAGACTGTGGTGAGGACGATTTTAGAGATGCCAAGGAAGAGGTGATCATGGTGAGAGAAACTGGATTGACCCGGTGCATTAGCCCTAGGGAGAGGAAGGGGGCCGGGAGTGATCTCTGGAGACTCTTAACCCCCTGAACGCCACGACCACCACAATCATCTCGTTCACAGCCATATCCCCAGCACCCAGGACGGAGCCTGGCGGAGGTAGGCACTGATAAATGTGTGTTGAATGAATGCCTAGATAAATAATGACTTCGAGACTATGAGCACAAGGAGTGCAAAGATAGCATTACCAGGAACTTCAATAGGAAGAAAAAAAAAAAAACAGATGCTAAATAAAGATGATGCTGGTTTGCAGCAGGGAGAAGGGAAGATAAAGAGTTTGGTCACTGATGCATGAGTTCGCCGGTGTTTTTGCAGGACACAGAGCTAATAGTGGCCTTCCACAGTGCAGTCCTCACGGTGTGCTTAAAGAACCCCACTTAAGTGGGACTCAGACTACTACAGATATGGTCTGTATCTCTTATTTTAAAGATACTTTGCCCCAGGCTCCCTCACACTCTACTCTCGCTTTTCTGTCCACTAATATTTTACTATTTAATCGAGTCTGTCATTGCCCGGTCTGGAAATTTCACTGCTCAAGCCTGTCTTTTGACTTAACTATGTAAAAATCTGACAGTCTCTGCACTGTTTTATTTTATTAATCCATTAACGTTATCCACTGAAAGACTCATTCATTTCATTACTATGGGCCAGTTTCTCCATTTCATAGTTTTTGGCCTAAGGATAAAATACGTCAGCTTTTAATAGTCCATAACTATTAGAAATCTACATGAAAGATTGGGCTCTAGTTTTAACTTCATCAGACATATACTTCATGAGGCAATAGCATTTCTTCCCAGAAGAGAATTCCAACCTTCCCTCTTCTCTACTCCAAAGTATTCCTGGTCTGCAAAAGGGCAGGGACAAAGCCATCGCCCAGGTGTCTGATGGAAATGTTGCTTGGAATGAGATAGATTTACTCCAGACTAAGTGATCTCAGATTAAATGTGTCCCCAGTGGGCTTCATACTCAGAGACATATTTTTGGAACATGCCCCACCCCTGTAGAGACAGATAGCCAGGACATTTACTCTGAAATGAAACCGAAGATGGCCTCTACAAAGAACTGAACAGGCAGTGCATACCCTGCACACCCTCCGGTGAAGTCGGTCAGTTAGAACACCCCCACCTAACCACATGGAATTCAAAGTCAGCCCTCCCTACGGAACGATGTCTTACAGCTAAAAAGTTCCATCAAATCACCAAAGAAGTACATACTGGCTACCTATTTTCAACCAAAACTGGTTCATTCTTTATTCTTTTATAATTTTAATTATGGAAAGTTCCAAACATACATAAAGATGGACATCCCTATGTACTCAACACCCAGCTTCCGAAATATTAATTCATGGCCAGTCTTGATCTTTATATACCTAAACTTACTTCTCCAATCCACAAAATTGTTCAGAAATTCCCATACATTACACTACTCCATCATTAATTAAGGTATGTTTCTCTAAAAGACAAAGGCTCCCCCTTTCATACCATAACCATAATAAATAACTAAGTCACAGCCCCCCAAATCAATAATTCCTTGATATCATCATTCACTGTTCATATACTTGATTTGTCCTATAAATTATCTTTTTAAAATTAGCATATTTTTTTTGAATGAGTGCCAAAACAGGGAGCATACATTATGACTGGTCGGTAAGTTTCTTGATTTCTTACAGACTATAGATTTCCTTTCTGTCTCTTTTTTCTTCCCTGGAATTTAATTGGTTGGAGAAATCACATTGTTTGTTTAGTAGAGTGTCTCAAAGTTTAGATTTTACTGACTGCTCTCCAAAGCGTCACTTAACATACTCCTCTACCACCTACATTTCTTGTATGTTGATAGATTTATTGAAAGCTTGGTCTGATACTGATTCAATTTGGGGAGCCGAGGGCAATACCACTTCAAAAATAGCATATATATTTCCATCAGGAGGGACATAATGTCTGGCTATCTCTCTCTTTACAAAGGTGATATCAGTAATCACTGCCTAAATCAAGTAATTCATTAGGGTTGCGTAAAGATGATACTCTCACTCGGTCATTCCTTCTTCATTTATTATCTGGAACACTCTTATAAAGATAGCTTCATCTCATCAAATATTTGGTTATCCTTGGGTACTGTTTATGTAAGAAAGGTAAGATAAATACTAACTTTTCTTTTATTCACCAATTTTTTTTTAATTGAGTTTTGTATCTTATAAAAGTGATCCATGAATTTTAGGGTAGTTTGCAGAGGGGGGAAATTGTTTATTAGGAATCCATGGATTTAAACATATTTGATACATTGAAATTCATTGCAATTAATCTTTTTGATGTGTAAACTATTCTAGTTTTATCCAGCAGGAGCCCATACAAGTTGGCTCCTGACTCCTTTTGACGTGACCCTACCCATCTTTGATAGTTTCCTTGCTCTCTAGAATATCAAAATACTGTAGGTTCATTTTGTATACTTCTTACCTCTGACCAGGAATCAGCCATTTTTTAAGTCCTTTCATTTTAGATAAAGATGGTATCTAGAAACGACCTAGCTACTAGAAATGTACACTGCTACTGACTTGGTCATGGTTTCTGCAGGGTGTTTTGGCAGAGAAGGTAGTATTACACACAAACATACATTCATATGAGCATGTATATGTTCACATAAATATATGCATGTACATATATATGAAATACCTCTTGTTTTCATAATGACACTTTCAATTCAGACCCAAGACCACAGAGCTTCAGCTTAATCTCATTGATCTTATATCTGCTTAACATCCATCCTCCCTGCCAAAAATCTCAGTCCTCAATAGCACTAACATAATTACTAGTTCTCTTTATTGTATATCACACAGTTTGATTTCAATGATATAATTGCTAAAAACAGCTTACGATTTCTTGCAATTATTTTCACCCTTGGGGGCACATCCTTCCAAGGGATGTACAGATCACTGTCTTTTAAATCACTTGGGATGGCTTATCCCTGTGTGGTTACACTGCCAAATGAATATACAATCAGATTCATCTATTTCATTTTACTATTGATTCAAGAGGATTATCCTTTAAAATTCCACTTTGTATTATAATTATGTAAGGTATGTACATGGTTCCAAAGCAGATTGACAAGATAGCATAACTCAATTCTGTCCCTCCTCAAAATCTAACATTTTTTTTAAATTTTGTGTTCACACTTCTATGTTCTAAAATATAAGTACGCGTGTATATATTTCTATCTCCCCTTTCTTAGTAAGTGCTATCATACTGTACACACTTTTCTCCACCTTGCCTTTTTTTCTACTTAACATTATATCCCATAGATCATTCCTCAAACAGATAGGTAGGTAGGTAGGTAGGTAGGTAGGCAGATAGATAGAAAGATGGATAGATAATCTTCTAATATCTTTTTTACAGCATGACAGAACTCCCTTCTGAAGATGCTCCACGATTGACTCAACCAGTCCCCCAACTGATAGGGATGTAGGTTTTGTCCAATCCTTTACTACTACAAATACTGCTGTAAACAATAGCCTTGGTCTTACATGCCCATACTTTTGTCATTTCCTACAAGTGGGGAGCCCTTCATTTTAAAATATAAACAGAGGGGCGCCTGGGTGGCTCAGCCTCTGCCTTTGGCTCAGGTCATGATCCCTGAGTCCTGGGACTGAGCCCAGCATCAGGCTCTCTGCTTGGCAGCGAGCCTGCTTCCACTCCCCACGCCCCCCACCCCCCGCCGCCTGCCTCTCTGCCTACTTGTGATCTCTGTCTGTCAAATAAATAAATAAAATCTTCCAAAAAAAAAATGTAAACAGAGAAATAAAGGTCACCAAAACTTCTGAACATAAAAAACAAATGCAAGAAGTCTGAGAGGCATGAAGACTAGAAACTGATGCCAGAGAAAGTGAAAATAACTTAAAAACCTTATTGGGTTTTTAAATAAATCAGGGGATCAGGAGGATACTGCAGTCATAAAATAAGAATAAACTGCTTTAAAAATGTGAGAAAATGAGAGAACAAGAGAAATACCCTCTAGAAGGAGTATGAAACCAACTGCTCTTTCATGACTGCTGTCCAACAAAGACTGTCTAATGTTGATTAATCAGCGGATAGATGTGTAACCTGTTATGTGTATGTGTGTGTATCTGTCTATCTACCCATCCCATATTTTAATGTATAAACAGAAAAGTATGGAAGTGATTGCCTCTGGGGATGGTACTGGAGTTGGGAAATCATTTTCATGCATCCCTACACAGGATTTTTTTTCATAATAATATCTTAATTAATTATCATTATATTAATTATATTATATATAATATATTATTATATTATATTATTTATAATATTATTATAAATAAGAGACTGAATGAGCTGGTATTGATAGGCTTTCATTTGCAACATGTTTCCCAGAGCACCGGGGAACTGAAGACTATTCTTACCTGCTGAAAACCTTCCAAATGTAATGCCAACAGGTAATAATTTACCCTGATGTCCAAAATACAGTGTGGCAAGCATGATTTACTTATAGCTAACACATTCCCCCTTGGAGATTCCTCAGCCTTCTACCTCTGTCTATCACTCTCTCGTTCTCTTTTCCATTTAACTGGTCATAATAATAATAATTAAAGTACATTACCATCCATTATATGTTGTCTTTCTTCTATGATCCCTTTTCTGTTCATAAAATTCAGGTGAGAGGAATATTTTACTTTTCTTTCACAGAAAGTGAAATGAAGTTGTTTAATTTGAAATGCAATTCCCAACTGATTTTTCTCTCATTTACTAACCACAATTAAAAGCAAAATAATCTCTCTTTCTTGAACTAAATAAATATTATTGTCCTCCAAATACCATTTTTCCCAACCTGAAAATTTACCTCTTCTAAGAAACAAAGTCTTGCCTTCAAAGAAACCATTTTGTTCTATCACACTGGACAATGTTTGCTTGTGTCTTCAATAACTCTACCCTTGTGATAATAGGTCTTATCTCCTTGATAAGTCTATAAATGAGACTGATCTTTCTGTAGTTCTCAAGTTCTTTATGGATGGGAATTAATGTTAGAACATTTCAGCTATTCAGACACAATGATATTCAACTCACACACTTCGACAAATATGTTAATAACTTTATCCTTGAATTAATTCAAGACTCTTGGTTGCATTGCATTAATTCCTTCATTAGAGTGATCTGAATCCCAGCTAAGGTCTTTATAATGGTGTTACAGTGGACAAGTCACTTAACCTCTCTGAGACTCGGTTTCTTCCACCACAAAATGGAGACAATATCACCCATTTCACAGTTACATCCTGACCATCCCATCTAAAATGACATCTTCATCATTCTCTTTCCACTTTATCTGATCTGTTTTTCTTAATCATAGCACTTCCTTGTATCTGCTCTCTCTCTATTATATCCATTCTTTGTTTACTACCTGTCTCCTATACTAGACTGAAAGTTTTCTTTTTCAAAGATTTTATTTACTTTTAGAGAGGAGGGGGAGGAGCAGAAGAAGAGGGAGAGAGAGAATCACAAGCAGACTCCATGCTGAGTATAGAGCCCAACGAGGGGTTCAATCTCACGACCCTGAGATCACAACCTGAGCTGAAATCAAGACTTGGACACAACCAGCTGAGCCACCAGGCACCCGTAGATTGCAAGGTTTTGGAGGCTAGAACTCCACCTGGTTTTTTTTTTCCACATCTCTATCTGCAGCCCCTAAAACAATCCTTAGCACATAGCATCTGTTCAATGAATGCTTCTAGAATGAATGGCCTAATGTAGAACATTGTTCAAAGATTAAAGTGAGATAATGTATATAAAACACTTGGTGCTTTGGCAAAACGTAAGAACCTAATGAAAGGTAAGTATTAATATTTTTCTACATCTGTTAAGCCAATACTTTCTATTTTTCACCTAATATTAAAAGACGAGGGAAGCAATATCTCTAGAGATGAGGACAAAGAATGTTGTGTTCTTCTGCTTTCTCCTTTTCATCACTAGCTAAATGAGACCTTCTCTTAACAATGAGAAGCAAGATGATGTATCTGAGCCATTTGTGGACAGAACTTCACAGTGACTATTTCAAGGAAGTTTAAAAACACGTATAATAGTGATTGTAAATAATACCAATTTATAAACACAGATAAAAATGTTACTATGTTCCTTATAAAAAGCAGTAACAAATGTTTGTTATAAAATCAAAGTAGAGCATAATGTTGAGGGCAATTAGGTAAAAGGAACTAATACGTGAACTCCATGCTGAATGGAACAGTTAGTGAAACAAATGGCCACGTGGTGGTTCTCAAACTATGCACTCCAGGGCACCACAAGATATTTTTAATTTTTGATGGAAACTAGCACCATCTGACAGACATTGCATGAGCTACAAGTCAAGACAGTCCAGTTGCAATGTGAGGATGCATTATGCACCTTTGATGATGTTGTCTCTTTAGAGAGCTGGGTTGGGGGACAGTTGATGTGAGAAAACACAAGTATTACACGAAGACCAATGTGGAACAGAAAAGAGAGTGATGCTGTCCAGTCCAGCAGCAGGGTCCATGAAGTGGTACAGTGCTCAACAGGTACACGCGTTCCATTTGGAAGAATTAAAGTAGTCTCTGCTTTCAACCGAGGTGTGTGAACGTTTTTATAACAGTTACAATAGTGAGGACATAAATATTCATTAAACTGTCTGAACTTAACCACATAATAAGCAGAACCATTAAGTTTATTTGTTTGGTTTATGCCTAGGGCCCTTGGGAAAAAAATTATTGAAAACTAAGGGCTGCCTGAATCCATGAGGTTTGGAAACCTCTGCTGGATAAGCCAGAGACAAACCACATGATCACATGTAAAGCAGAAAACAAAACTCATATAATCTGCCAAGACCTCCTGATACACTGGGAGACAGCCTGGAGGCCCCTGAGAGAGGAGTGTGGTTAAGGGAGATCCCAGCAACCAGAGGGGCCTGAGCAAGCTTCTCTGATGTGGAACCCAGCGTGAGAGGCAGCTGGCGGCGGGTGTTGGATCCCATAGGAACAATGCCCACCGCTTGGGCCAGGCTTCCCTGTGGCCAAAGAAAGGAAGGAAAGGCATTTTGAAAACTCTTGGCCAACCCTGAGCCGTGTAGCTGCCCGGAGGGGAGAGATGCGAGAGGCCAGAGGTGGGAAGGGGTCCGTGGAGAAAGGCGACGGAAGGAGGCTGCTAAGAAAGCCGGACATTCAGCATTTCCTGTCGTCGGCATTTTGCCCTCAACCACCTTCTCTAACATTTCATCCCAATAGATATAATATTGGCTTTTTAATTAGATATCTGCTCGTTTCCTGTCATAAGCTGATCCTAAAACTAGGTGATTTAGTAGTCTTAACCAAAAATCTAAGGTCTATGTTTCTTCATTAAAAGATACTCATCTAATCTATATGGAGATATACTGAACATCTCCCTTGCCACAGCCTGGCCTGACATTAAATCTTTCCCAATCTTTTTCTGTTTTTAATGATTTTAATATAATCGCATTGGACCACGCGCAGGTGCCTATGCACGCATACTAAATAAGCCCCTTGCTTAATCTACCATTCCTGTTTTCAGATTCAACTCATCTCCCTCCGCCTAGTTTCTGTGCTGTGCCAAGGGCTCATGAGCTCTCTGTCAACTGCCCCCTTCCTCGTGGTGCATTCCTTCAGGCTTCCGAAATACAGAAACTTCTCTACCACCGTCTGTGTTTATCAGTCACACAGTGACGTGGGTTCACTGGCTTCTCGTCCCCATTTCCTTCCTCCACGGCACTGATTTCCCCCTGATAGTCCCAGCGAGGCCTTTATCAATCTGTGTCTTCTGTTTCTCCTTACTCATCAGCTTTCCTCCAGTTGCTAGCCTTAAACACACAGACACACACACACACACACACACACACACACACAGACACACAGACACACACACACACACACACATACACACATTCTCCCACCATTTTTAAACTTCAGGAGAGCTGCAGACATAAGGAAATTCCTTGGCTGTGTCTTTGCTCCAGCAGGAGAAGCTCACTGACAGGATCACATGAAATGGCCTATTTTTAGGCAAGAGGAAGTAAATGGAAGTAGGCTGAACTGCACCCAGATCGAGTTGCTCTTCTCCATTTAGTTTTCTTTTCTGTTGGAGGCAGCAGGCCAGATTCAAATCCTAGTATCCCCATTGATTACCCGTGTTCCCTTAAAAAGGGCACGGAACCTTCCTGACTCCGAGTGTTCCCATGTGTAAGATGGTGATGAAGATATTGACAATGAGTGATGGACAGAACACAGCACACAGGAAGAAGCATCATTCCCTTTCTCTTTCTCATGTTGCTTACTCTCGACACCAATTAACTGTCAATCAACTAAACATTGGAGTTATCAGTATGGATCATGAGATGATTCTGAAACACTACAAGCAGAAACTGTAAAATACAAATTGGGTCATTTCACTTTTATCATAAGCAAGATCTCATTCTTCCTCCTAGCCAAGCTTCCGTGCTTCTGCACTACTATAGGCAAGCATTTTCACCAGGCAGGCTAACAGAAATAAGCTAAATGAGCAAAATGGGCTTATTCAGCTGGACACCCTTGCTTCTGAGCCCTGTTCTCCTCACACTGTGTCCACATACATTTTGAGAGTTCATCATTGGGACAAGATCCGGAGAGAGCATGTGTGGTATTAAAAACACTCCCATTAGAGTCTGGAGGTGACATGATAGATTACGGACTTCCTCAAGGTTCCTTTCCACTCTGTGATTCCATAACTCTTCCAAGACAACTTCTAAAATTCCAACACTATAGCGAACAACTTTGCCTACAGCAGTGTTATTGAAATACGGGACTTTGATTTACATGGAAAAGGTGGGATTAGGATTGTCCTCCGTCTAAACCAGAGAGGAAAACACTACTCTGGAAACAGGAACTCAGAACTGAATCCCCACTTCCCAGATCACTAGTTACCAGATCCGGAAAGTGTGAGCTGAGCTCAGCAAACTCATACATTTCATCTCAACAGTGACATTCTGAGTCTAGGATAGGGTTGCAGCCTATCACAGGGCCCAGTACAACAGTAAGTCAGACACAAACATGGGAGAGCTGCTCCCTCCTCAGAAGTGCTCTGAGACCCTTGCCACTTTCAGCACGGCTTACCTCTGAGAAAGGGGTGGCTTAGAGAACAATAACTAAAGGAAAAAGTAACAGAGGTGGATTAGAATCAGTAAATACTCCCGGCTCTCTATTCCAAAATAGTAACTTCAAATAACTGATCAAGAATATGCCTTTGTGCACCGGAACCATCCAGAAAAGGCCTTAAAGGGAGCTTAAAGATAATGATCCTCCATATCAATGATGCTATTTTCTTTGGGGGCTTGGAATTATCCAAACTCCCGGCTGCCACAGCCATCTTTCCCCCTAGACAGCACATACGTTTCCTCCTCCATGCCCCACGGAGTGGTTAATTAGCACTCTCATGGGCCCAAAATAAATAGGAGACTAGTCCTCAACTGTCGAAAGGCCCAGATTATTTTAATATTCCAAGAGTAACCAAGGCAACTAGAGTTTAAGAAACAATATTACTGCCAATAAAACCTTCTGATTTGTTTGATTTTGTAAGATGGTTACTCTTTAAAACTGAAAAAAAAAAATGGTGCTAAGTTTTAACGACACTTGGGAAAATTCTCAGTATTAACATATAGCTTTATAATATAAGCCCACACCAATAAAATCTTAATCATCATCAAGCATTTCACACACACACACAGACACACACACACACACATGCATGCATATTATATTTATATATCAGAGATACCACACATCCTTAGGCATATATGCGTGTGTGTGTATGTGTGTGTATACACACACATATACATGCCCAAAGAGAATTTTCACAAACATTTTAATAATTTCCATAAAAATCCTCACATTCATGACACTTACATACAACATTTCGATTAATTAACTATTCCTGAAACACTTGGGTACTTGCACAATTCAGCAGAATTAATGCAGCATTAGAGTGAGGACGTAGTAAAGATTGTCTATTAAACCCTTCCTCAAGCTGCTTCATGTTTGCCAAGCACTGAGGCTCAGTAAATGACCCAGCAGCCCGGCAGAAATGCTCCAATCTGTTCTGCCCAACATCAGGCCTCTTCTGGCCCCATGTGATTTAGGCCAGGCAAGTCGCATGGGAGATCCTCAGGCTATAAGGAAAGATAGTGCGAGAGCACATGGCACTCTGCAGCCCCCAGAAGCCGATGCAAAAATAGATTTCTGTCCTTCCTTCTGAACAAATATCGGAACTGTGAGAGGCTGTGGCAAAATCAGTCTGGCAGAGGAGAAAGCAGAAGAGTTAAAGATGTCCTTTTTCCTAATAATAGCTACCATATTAATGTGCCAGTTCTGTGCACTCTACAGACATTATCGGATACAATCTCCAAAACACCCTGCAAAAGATGCATGAAAACTCCATTTCTCTGATGGGAGCCTGGAGCTCAGAGAGATAAGAGGCAGAGTCTTAAACCCTAGTTTTTGCCACTGCCCCCTTGCCTCTCCTTTGAAGGAACTAAGTTAGGAAATCTATACTATGTTAAGAGAGATTTTCACATTCCTAACTGATAGACATGAAGGGTTTAGAGAGCCTCACCTGTCCATTCCCCCAATCTTACTGCATGGAGCTTAGAGGACAGGGTTTTCTGTCTAACTACGAACCACTCAGAGTCCTACAAAGTGCGCTAAGTAGTTATAATGGGAATTGGGTCGTCAGAGCATTGATGGTCATTAAAGGGTCCCACAGAGGAGATGGGTAAACAATTGCTACAACTTTCTCCACAACCACTCCATCCTTCAGTAGTGGACAATGGTTGCATGTTTCTTCTTTATTTGTCTGGTTTTGCTTTGTCTATCCAATCTTCTCTTTGGATGGGTGGCTGAAGTTGGTAATTCTAGTTATGTTCAGTCTTGCTGGAACGCATCACCCTCACTCCCTCTTACCAAAGCCAAAGTTGGATCTCATCTGCTCCCCAACTAGCCGAGGGCCAGGGCTTAGGTGTATAAGAGAGAAAATATCTTCCTCATGATCCAAGGTGTATGGTCTTGGCTCTACCAATCATATCTTCCAGCCCAGACTCCGAGTGGAGCAAAGTTGAAGGAGTGACCAGGCTTTATTGACAGAAGCTGCAGAGGTGTCTGGTGGTAGCCACATTTTTGTCAAGCAGTGACAGAGTTCTGACCGTACCACCCTTGCCAAAAGGTGAGGGACTATCTGTCAGGACCTGTGGTATGTGTTTTTCAAATCTGGTTCTTCAGCTCTCATTCGTTTTGTGCCCTCCCTCCACCCCTATAGTCCAATAGTCTTCAAAAAGGCATTTTTCCATTTAAGGCAGCCAGCATTGGTTTCTATGGCTGGCATCAAGCAAATTACACACACGCACCTCTACCCTGTGGCAGAATGCATTATTGTTCTTAAATATTGACCAAGATGTCCTTAAAGTTCCCCTCAGCTTGCCTGAACTCTACACAGATTCCTTCCTGACTCTAGGCCCCTTACCTGACATATCTGAGAAGTATTTGCTTTAGAAAACTTAGAGCTGTAAAGTCTATCTCTGCCCCCTTTGAGAGGTAAACCTTTTTAAAATTCTCTTGTCAGTTTTGCAACCCAGGAATGGTTTCTTAAGGATCTAGGAGCCACCTCTTTGAAATGTCATCATCAAAGAAGAGAGGGCTCCTATTTCCAGCCTCTGTGGGAGGGTAGAGAGTAGGAACCTAACTTAGGTGGGTGCCTTGTTTCAAATTTTAAAACTTCCTCCTGCCATGAAGATATGAGAAAATTTACTCTTCCTTTTGGGAAGGCCAAATAGCAAACTCAGATGGCCAATGACTCCCCCTACCTCCCAGTCCAGCTCTTAAAACATCCTCTGCCCTTTGTTTCAGGGAAGTTGAGTGCAGACTCTGTTCAGGTCTCTCTTCTATTGTAGTGTCCCTGAATAAAGTCTTCCTTGCCTCTT
This sequence comes from Mustela erminea, assembly GCF_009829155.1. Classification (NCBI taxonomy): domain Eukaryota; kingdom Metazoa; phylum Chordata; class Mammalia; order Carnivora; family Mustelidae; genus Mustela; species Mustela erminea. The sequence continues at coordinate 14,281,240 of NC_045628.1, forward strand.
TAACTTTGTCCAGCGTAAATCTGGCTTTGACAATATTCACCTCCCCTCCCTAAGAGAGGATCCTATTCCTCACATACACCCCTGATGCTAGGTTTGGCCAAGGTACTTGGTCTTGTCAATGAAAAGTAAGCTGAAGAGATATGCCACGTCCAGGCCAAAGCTGTGTGATCTAGCCCAGAGTTTGCCCAGTTTCCTCTTCCCCAGGTAGAGGCCGATCCACCTATCTGAACTCTCAAGTGAAGACAACAGGAACACAGTCACGGCTGACCCACTGTGTGCACATGGCACCATGAACAAGAAATACATTTTGGTCGTTGTTAGCCACTGAGATGCTGGTATCACTAGTCCCATGATTTTTAAGGCATTTGGCACTACAGAAGGAAAGCTTCTCCTGGAAACTTGCCCTCTGATACTGCCTTCTGGAAACTAGTAGTCAGTTTTTAGAAGTCCCGCTGGTCAAGCCATCCCACAGGGAACACTGGGTAAACCATGGAGCTTTAAGAACCGCATATGTACTGCACCTCAAGAGGTAAGCTTGTAGGAATAAGGTGCCAACAGAGGTCTTTGGATGGTCCCAGGTGATGTTTCAAGGAGGTCCCAGGTGATGTTTCAAGGAGGCCTGTTATTCAAAATACTGTGTTCACACTCCTCCTAAAATACATATGCACTCCCTTTCCATATTTTTTACTTGTCAGCCCAAAATTTTAAACTTTAGAAGCTAATTTTTTGTTAACAGAACATGTGAAATATTAAATAATTTATAAGACAAAATAAGATGGAGATCAACTTTAACAGGAATCAGTATTTCATGACATGCTTTGGTAAAATAGGTTTTAACTATCATATTGAAAATTGCACTGCATCTGAAAGGAATCACATGCAATATGTATTTGCAGTCTTATCCAATGTACCTTTAACACTTCGTGAGTCCTGGAAAACACGGATATTAGTTTTAAAAGAACTAACACCACTAACCTCTGTTGCAAGTCTCAGCTTCATCCTTACTGGGGATAGATGTAAGCTACAGAAAGGCAAGAAACTCACCAGGTTTGCGTTTCCTTGATTAATCATTAAAGGAGCTCTCCTCCAACACTCATATTTCTCAGCATAGCTTTTTCTGATACATGGGGTATTCTTAATCCTGGGGCAAATGTACCATATTAACACTTCAGATCAGTGAAGAGGAGGCCTTTATTTGTAAAGTGAGGGAAGAAATGTGCAAAGCAGACACTTTCTTAGGAAATTTTAGAAAAAAATCAATGTAGAAGTAGAAAATGGTGAAAGCAGCGTGTTACCGCAAATCCTTAAGCCTATTCATGCATGAGTATACTCAGAAAGTGTGCAAGCCCCTGTTTGAAGAAAATGGTTTTTATATAGAGATAAAACACAGTTGGTGTGTATGTGGCAAAGAAGCAGATGAGCAGGCTAATTCTCAGAGGTGTTCTTTGGACTCACAAAACAAGGCCCAGCAGAAAGGCCACTTCCGTTTGCCGTGACTCCTCCCCAAGACTAGGGAACAACTCCTCCCTGCAATGTTATCTGCACAGTTCCAAGGAAGCTCCAGAAACTTGGAACACCCCTGGGGGCTGAGAATTCCATTCCCCAGAACTCAAATCATGCACCCTAGAATGCCAACACGACCATAAAATTTGTTCCCAGTTTTATACATATTTAAGAATTCATGGGTAATATATCTAAACTCTTCTCCTAAAAAGAACCCTGCTAGCAACTACTCTTTTGAATAAAGAACTGTCAACCCTGGCAGATTCAGAACTTCTGCTGAGAAGAATTTACCACAACAGAATGATCTAAGTACATCATGTCATACAGTCGTAGTTTAATAATGATATATTCCTAGGCCGGGGGTGGGGGGCGGGGGAAGAGGTTTTTTTATTAAGATGGATACATTAAATATCATTATAAATTAATCCTATACCATTATTTCAATGGCATTTTCTGAACACAGCACTATAGTCCAACGCCCCACCTGGGCAGGTACCAAGGAAAATACTGCACACTGGGATGGTTCGGAAAAAAAAAAAATACACACACACACACACACACACACACACACACACACACGTAAGAAAGACTTACATACTAAAATGCATGGAAATGGCACAGAAAAAATAATCATGGTTATATGCCCACTGCCCTATGAAAGCAGCAAGCTAGTCCACATGCAGAAGAGCAACTCTATAAAATCAATAACTCTCCTCCTTTCTTAAGAATTGGTGACTGTGATGACTCTAGTCTTATTAGAAGTTTGAGATCAGATCCCAAACTAAGTTTTAAATATATATTAACATCAGATCACTTGGGGGACCTCTTGTGAGAGTAATTTAGTCGATATAATGATTTCATTAAGCATTTCTTTTGGGAAGGGGGTGGGGTAGGACAAAAAAGTCTTATTACATTTTACATGGAAAACATTAATAATAATCAGACGTAATGGTTAATTAGCATATCAAACATAAACTAAACAACATAATCCCAACATGAAATCTGAAAAAGAACTGCTAGATAACAAAATGCAAGGCCTTTTATCTTAACTGTGATAAATTTTTAATAGGCCAGAACTCTGTATTGCAATCAACTTTGATTTGATAAAGCTAAGTCACACAGTACAATGATCATAAGTCAAACAGAATTCTTCATGCCATATTTTACCTCATTTTTCATTATATTATGCACTTGAATTCTTCAAGTACTACCTCTGTGATCTCTTCTCTACCTCTCCCTTTGAGCTTCCAGATGTAAAATTCTAGTACTGGATAAAAAGGTCCATATAGCTATTTTTCCTGCAGCTCCAAACCAATAGATCCAAAACTAAACTGGAATTCTTTGCCCACAACTTTCTTTTTTCTTATATTCAGTAGCACCATCCCTACCTATTTACCTTCTTAGGATCCTCTTCAACCATCTTCACACTCTATATCCAAACATTTGACAAGTGCCCTGAGGCTCCCACATGCTCAACCATTTGATTCAACAATTCAATTCCTTCTTTTATGTTCCCAATACTCCATTTTTTCTCCTTCTTTGTCTTTTTACCTTCTGTCATATCATTAAATGGATGTTGGAATTTGTGACTCCATCCTCCACATCTCTAAAATTTGTTATCATTTCTTCCACATTTTTATCTTGCTGCATTCCAGGAAAATTCTTTAGGTTGAGCTTCCAAATCACTGGTTTGCTATTCAGCTGTTCCTAGGGTGTTATTTAGCCTATTGGATATGTTTTCATTTTAATAATAATTTTATAATTTCCAAGATTTCTTGGGACACTTACTTCGGTGTTAGAAATGTGAAGACATTTATCACCCTGAAGATATTAAATAGTCTCATTTTGAAGTCTTTTTCAGACTATTCTATTGTCTCTATTTCCTTGGGAGCAAATTTCCCTGTGTGGTTAAATGATTTTGATCTCTTTAATGATGGAGCCTTTGTAATTCCCCACTGACTTCTTTCATGTGGGAAAATTTTCCCTTGTGCTCTTATGTTTAATCCCATCTACTTTTTCCTTCTATAAGGGATATCTATTTTTTTGGTTTTATAATATTCTCTTTTACATATTTTTCTGAGCTTTGTGTGGGAAGACGAGATTTCAATATATCTCAATCATTTTTTTTCCCTTTAAAAAATTTTTAAAGATTTTATTTCACTTTATTTTTTTAAATTTTATTTATTTATTTATTTGACAGAGAGAGACAGAGAGGGAGGGAGCATAAGCACAGAAGCAGCAGGCAGATAAAGAGGGATAAGCAGGCTCTCCACTAAGCAGACAGACTGACCAAGACCCTGGGATCATGACCTGAGCTGAAGGCAGACACTTAACCAACTGAGTCACCCAGGCATCCCATTAAAGAATTTTATTTTTAAGTAACCTCTCCATGGAATGCAGGGCTCAAACTCCTGACCCTGAGATCAAGAGTCATGAGCTCTACAGATCAAGCCAGCCAGGTGCCCCAAGTTATAGATTATTCTTTTTTTTTTTTTTTTTTAATTTCCATCAGTCTTGAGCTGAAGGTCTTTTATCACCTGTTTGGAGGATTTTGACAGTAGAGTCCTAACCCATCCCTCCTCCCCAGCCTTAAGTAACATGGCAACCACTGCAATCTTTAATGACTCTGCTAAGAACCCATCCTTTGGGTTTGGTATTATTCTTCTACCTAAAGTATACTTGAATTAAAAAAAAAAAAAGTAGTAAAATGTGCCTCTAGATCCTTCACTCTCAAGAAAAAAAAAAGTACTCTAGAGTAAGAATCTTAGCAAAGATATGTAAGGCAAAACCCCTAATTTTAGCCCCATATACTTTTCCAACTTCCATCCCCACTCCATCTCTTCATAATCACCACCCTCTAACCATCCCAACTACTCAGAAAAATCTATGCAATTTCACATTTCCCTGCCTTTGTTGAGGTTTCACTTCAATTCCATTTCCCATTCACTTGCCAAAATCCAGATAAAATCCCACTATCACCTCTATGAAACCTTCCATATGTTGTGGACATTTCATGACCTGGGCCTACCTAAGATATTACCCATAATCCTATCGGTGTACTTATCTCATCCTATCTTAATAATGCATTAGAATCCCCAATTAGGAGGTCCCTAGGTGGCTCAGTCAGGTAAGCAACCAGCTCAGGTCATGATCTTAAGGTCATGAGATCAAGCCCCACCTTGGGCTCCATACTCAGTGGGGAATCATCTTCAGGAGTCTCTCTCTCCCTCTACCTTGCCCTTTCCCCTCTTTCTCTCTAAAATAAATTTTAAAATCTTAAAAAAAAAAAAAAAAAAAAAGAGAGAGACAACTGTCTGGCTCAGTCAGGTAAGGGTCCAACTCTTGATTTCAGCTCAGGTCATTGGAGTATCATGAGATCAAGCCCCACGTTGGGCTCCATACAAGACGTGGAGCCTGCTTAAGATTCTCTCTCTCTCTCCCTCTTCCTCTTCCTCTGCCCCTCCTTTCCCAGTTTCTCTCTGGAAAAAAAAATAACAATAACAATAATCTTCAACTAGACCACAACTTCTTGAGAACAAAGGTTTCTCAATATTTCCCTATTCAAGCAGCACATAGCGCAATGGTCAGCACACAACAGGCACTCAAGAACCTTTTTAAGATGAAAGATGACCCTTATTCCAGTGACTAGAAATGCTATTTCGTAAATATATATTCACAAAATTAAATTCAAGAAATTAAAGAATTAAAGGCAGTGAAGACATTCAAATTCAGATTCAGTGTCATAGCTTCAGACTGTAGGAAAAAGAAATTCCCTCTTGTTCATATTCTGAACTTGTACCAGCCCCAAGTACCACCTCCCTTTCTAAAAAGCCCCACAGTCACAGCCCAGTCCTCTGGGCTCTCTTGCATGCCTGCATGCCTCTTTCATTGTATTTACCACCCTAAAGCACAACTGCCTGTGTATCTGTCTACACCGCTAGATTATATCCCCTCTGAGAGCAGAAACCAGATAGAGTGTTTATCAGAAAATAAATAAAAAAGTGTGTTGGCTAAATAAATGCTTAAATACCGCATCTACCCTTATTTGTCCTCAGAACAGCCTCAAGCTGTAAGAAAAGCTGTTATTATTCTCATTTCCAATAGATAAACCAGAGTAAATGGAAATTAAATGAACTCCTGGTCACAGGGGAAGGGAACCTGGTAGCAGAATTTAGGGCTTCTTGAAATAAATCACCACCTTTCTTTTTACTCCTGTATAACAGGAAGCATCCACGGTCAGAAATACACGAATGGGACAACTTGGACCTCTTTACATAGAGAAAACAACCTTCACAATAACATAGTGAATAAAACTAACCTTTAAATAACCTACAGAGTTCTGTTTCATCCATTCACCCAATAATAAGAGCTTCGAGAACATAACTAATATTATAATCCAAGTAGCTTCTGCACACTGGTCAGCACAGCTTAACCATTTCAAGGTGCCCAGGGCAACCACGTTAATTTAACCTATTCAAGAAGAACTTTAAAAAGCCGTAAACATCACCAAATTTAGTGTACGTTAATTTCTACCAATTCAGCATTTTCATTACATGCAACACCCTCTCCTACAAACAAGAGGCTTGTACTAAAACCTCACATAACTATATAGATTTTAAGTTACTATTGCTCATATTGTTCATTTCATTTGCTATTTATTTAGTGTTTATTACACGTCAGGCATGTTGCTAAGAGCTATGTAAATTAATCTCATTTACTGCTCATAAAAATACTATGAATTAGGTACTACCATTACTGTACTTTAAAAATGAGGACTGGGCCTCAGGGATATGAAATACTATGTCCAAGTTCAAGCAGCTAAGAAGAGAGGGAGGTGAGAATAGTTCCTAGTCCTTTCTGGTGTCAAAGTCCTGGCTTTTTCCCACCATGGACACTGACCTCCATTAGTGTCCACTGGAAGACTATATCTGGTCAGATAGTCTCATAAGTTTGACATTATCATCATGTTGAACTGTATGAAACTGCTATTTTTGTAGACTGCAAATGGTCACATGGTCCAACCTAATATAAGATCTTTTTTTTTAAGATTTTATTTATTTATTTGACAGAGATCACAAGTAGGCAGAAAGGCAGGCAAAGAGAGAGGGGGAAGCAGGCTCTCCGCTGAGCAAAGAGCCCAATGCAGGGCTCGATCCCAGGACCCTGAGATCATGACCTGAGCCGAAGGCAGAGGCTTAACCCACTGAGCCACCCAGGCACCCCAACCTAATATAAGATCTTAATATCTGTAGCTTTGGCTTCCTTAAAAATATATTATTTTCTTTTTCTTTTGTATAGTATATGCATTTAATGACTCCTGAAATTATTATTATTACAGATTGCAGTATAACCATTAAGACATAAACACCAGTCTGTCCTTCAAGTAATTCCCCAGTTCAGACCACAGATTGATTATACGAGAAAAGAGTTCTCTCCATCAGAAAAGCATTTCCTGAGCAGCACATGCTAGAATTATGGACAATGACCAGTTTCTGCAGACCGGCAATGATTTATTAGTCCAGTACCCACATTTCCTTTAAAATACAAATAAAAATAAATTAAAAAATAAAATAAATTTAGAAAGTAAAATAAAATACAAATAAAAGCCAAAGTATTCCAAGAAACAGAAATAAAATAAATGAAAGCAAATGTTAGCATTTGGGAAAGAGAGCTTAAAAACGAGGGCATTTGGGCAGCCCATTCTCCTTTTCGCCTTCATTGATCCTGTGTCTTTCCTTCCTGTCTGAGAGAGAAGAGTCTTGTGTCTTCAGGTGATGGGCATTAAGGAGGGCATGGGATGTAATGAGCACTGGGTGTTATATGCAACTGATGAATCTCTAAATTCTACCCCAAAATTAATAATACAAGTTAACTAACTTGAATTTAAATTTAAAAAAAAAAGAATAATCTCCCCACCCATGTTCTTCATCCCAGCCTGCACTCTTCTCTAGGAATATCCCTTAAAAATCTTACAAATCTTCCCCTCTTCCTGCTCCCTTCTCCCTGGCTTCAGCTCTCAGACCAAACACCAGCATGTTAGGGTCTCTCACCATTCCCTGGGACTCTCAATCCCTAATTCTGCTTCCCTTCTCTGCTAAAGGGATTAACAAAGTGATATGATCTGCCTTTACTCCCTCACCTCCCACCTGCTGGTCATCTTAGAGCAGCCTGGCTTCCTGTCCCCTCTCTGAAATCATTCTCAGCCTGGGCCCCGGTGACCCCCAATTATTATTTTTTTTCTTTTCTTTTTTTTTTTTTTTAAAGATTTTATTTATTTATTTGACAGAGAGAGATCACAAGTAGGCAGAGAGGAAAGCAGAGAGAGAGAGAGGAGGAATCAGGCTCCCTGCCGAGCAGAGAGCCCATGCGGGACTCGATCCCAGGACCCTGAGATCATGACCCGAGCTGAGGGTAGAGGCTTAACCCACTGAGCCACCCAGGCACCCTGACCCCCAATTATTAATCTCTCAGGTCTCATGATACTTGATTTCTCCCTAGCTAATACTGCCTCCTCCTGCTCCAACGTTCCCTCTGGGATTCGTCAATACTCAACTTTCCTGTTCTCTCCCTACCTCTATGACCCGTCCTCTGCAAGCCTTCCTTCTTTCTCTGTCCTACTCACAGGTCTCTTCCTTGGCCCTTCCTTCCAGGAGTTCAAGCTTCTCATTCTTCTTCTTGCTCTGCTCTTCCCAATATATTTCCAGGACACCCCACATCAAAATACTCACAATGCTGTTCGCTTTTTCTCCTCAAACCCATCCCTTTTTTGCCCTTAGATCCATTTCGTCTCCCAAACGAAAATCACCCTGCCATTCTGAAATCCCTTCCCAAACTTATCCTGCAGCCCCGCCTCCTCTGACTCCTCAGACAGCCAGGCCATCATGGCGGTGCACGGGACCCATGGCTTTCATGCCTTTATACACATTGTTTCTTGACAGAGCCCTTAACCTTCAGATTTTCACTGAGTGTCACATTCTTCGTGAAGCTTTCTCTACCCTTCCTAAGAATATTCAGTTCCTCCTCAGTGCTCCCAAAGCACTTGGCATATACCAGTAATTCACAGTATTTATCATACCACGCACGGTAAGTTTGTATGGTCCTGCCCCTCCTCATTCCTGTTCTTGTCTTCATTGTTCCTTAAATAAAGCGACTGGGTTATATTCCCCATTCTACCTCATGTAACACTGAACAACTGCCAGGCTCATAGTCAGTCTTCTGTTTTATTTAACTGATCCATCTGTCAGTCAGGTTTGTATACAATCTTGTTCGGAAGTAAGAGTTTATGCACAGTGATATTTTCTTTAATCCTTTTCAACGCTGATAATTCATTACATGAGATACATACACACACACAAAGAGATAATTAACATTTTAACTTTTTTCCTCCTGATATAAATACGTTATCACAACATACAACCCTTTCAAGTTCTTGTCGGGAGACGTTTGCTTCCACTGAACAAAGACAACACATTTTCTTGAGAATACCTATCAGTTTTGCAAGTCGGCCAACTGCTCACTATTGCTTTCTTAAATCCTACTTTAAAAGTCCAAAATGACAAATTATCTCACAGGTCTCTGGGCAAATACTTCATTGCTTTCTGAAATGTCAATGCTGATGCCTATCCCTCCTCAGTTTTGCCTCATTTTAAACCAACAGAAATATCTCTCCCTGCCAGCCTACATTTTGTTTCATAAAACTCTTTTTTTCCCCTTTGTTATTTTCAACATATAATTTATCTGATAAACTACCCCTAATTTCTAAACTTTGGGGGTTAAAATATCTATAATTTCATTACCCCATCAAAGGGCAGGAAGAAGAAATGGAGTCTCAAGTAAAATGGCCATAAAGATGAACGCTGGAGGGACACCGATGTGGCTCATTCTGCAGTGTCCCACTCTTGATTTTGGTTTGGGTCATGATCTTGGGGTCACGGCATCGAGCCGCATTTTGGGCTCCATGCTGGCTGTGGAGCCTGCTTGAGATTCTCTCTCTCCCTCTCCATATGCTTCTCCCCCTGTTCGCCTTCTCTCTCTCTAAAATAAAAAAATAAAATCTTTTTTTAAAAAAGTAAAAACTGGAAAAATCATGGCCAAAGATTTTTCCAGCAATAAAACTTACTAAATGGCATCGACTACTAAAGAAAAGAGAAAGTAGGTTAGCAATTAAAACCATTATTATCACATTTTAATCTTCATCAAAGTAAATGTCACTATCCTTGTTTAACAGATCAATAAACTGAAGTTCAGAGAGGGTTAGTAGTTGCCCAAGGTTACCCAGATAATAAATGGGAGTCCCTTGCCATATGCTGGAATGACCTGGAGTAATTTTCTCAGGAAAAACCAACCTGCCTGAAGGTTACTGCTTCTGTTCACTGACATGTGGTTCTGGGTCAACCACCACTGTTCCCATAAGGGAACAGCACTCCTATACTCTGCCTGCATTATATTGTGCACCATACTGAGAGCTTTTATCCCTTGTTTCACTTAATCATTGAATGAGTTATATATGAGGCAGAGCAGAATTACAGATGAGGAAATGATGCTCAGGACCTCAAGTTCAGAAACAAACCCAACCTCTCCCAGGTAGTGGAGCACACTAAATGTATTCTCAAAGCCAACTCCACTGTCTTAACACGGCCAACGCTGCCCTACATCAGCAGGAATTTGCCTGAGACTATCACCAGGAATTTGGCTCTACTCTTCTGAAATTCAGCTGCAATAAGTCATATTCAGTCCTATTCATCTTCGAGATGTTCTGAAACATGCCCTTCTATCATGCAACTTAATCAGAGAGCCATGCACCTTTCCTTTCTTAAATTTCACAATGCCGTGCCCATCCTCACCCAGCCACCTCTGGGTTTTCAGCCACTGTTTTCACTGAGGGTCACTCTAAGAAACAGAAGGGTACAGTTGTAAGGTGCCCATGCTCTGAAACCAGGCTGCTGGCTTCCAATCCCTGGTCTGCCGTTTACTATGTGACTAAGGCAAGTCACTTAAACTCTCTGTGCCTCGATTTACCCAACTGTAAAATGGGGAAGCTGGTCCTACCCAAAGGGCTTCCATGATTGTATAGTGAGTTAATACCTATGGAGTACTTAGAATAGTCCTGCCTCTATAATGAAACCCAATAAATATTAGATATTTCACAGATGGTCAGAAGAGTCTATATTGTGAGAAAAGAGAAATAAAAGGAAAATCGCAGAGCACCTGGGTGGCTCAGTTGGTTGAGTGTCCAGCTTTTGGTTTCAGCTCAGATCGTGATCTCAGGGTTATGAGATCGAGCCCCACATTGGGCTCCATGCTCAGACAGGACTGCTTGAGATTCTCTTTTTCCCTTTCTCTCTGCCTCTCCTCCTGCTTGTGTTTCCTCCCCCTCTCTAAAGCCTGATGCTTTTGGAGGTCACTGTCTTAGTCTGCTCAGGCTGCTATAACAAAATACCACAGACAAGGAGACTTCAACAACAGAAATTTACTTTCTCAGAGTCTGGAGGCAGAAAGTCCAAGATCAAGATGCCAGCAGGGTTGGTGTTTGGAGAGCTCTCACCAAACAGAAGAAATCAGTGTGTGAACATAGGAAGCGAGAGTGTGAGCTCTCCGTGTCTTCCTTTAAAAGGACACGAACACTATGGATGAGGGGTCCACGCCTAGGACTTCAGTTAGACATAAGTACTTCCTTGGAGCCCCCAGCTGCAAACATGGTCACACTGGGATCTGGGCTCCAACTTGTGAATTCTGCCCTGGGGGTGCAAAAATTTTCAGCCTGTAACAGTCGCTAAAAAAGTAACTTTGGGGTTTGGCTAAAAGAAGGTCCAGCAAACAATGGGTTTACAATTCCTCTCTATTTATTCAAGGAAACATTTTTGGAAGATTAAACGAAATCCAAAGTTTCATTTATTTTGACACAAAAATAGTATGATACATTACAGACCAAGATAAACTAACTGTAATTATGTTGTTGGCCATGGAAGATATAAGTACTTGGTATATATAGAAATCATTTTTCTATTATCAGTTTTTCATTATTAAAAATTAGTGCCATTCTTAGCCTTAAAAAAAAAGTCCTTAACCTTTTTTTAAAGAAAAACTGGCCAATATGGCATGGACATGAATTTTCATTGTATAAATTATCCCAATCAAAATCTGTATTAACCTCTGACATCTTCACCCTCCCCCTGTACCGAATCTTGGGCTAATTAATATCTACTTAAGTATTCAATTTTTGCCCTACAGGCCAAGATAAACTTGTCCACAAGACAAGAATATATTTGCCCAATAGTAAAGCTCAATGGGAGAGAATATGTTTTTATTTCATAAAATATTTTATATAAAATTCAACTTTAGCAAAGAAAATTTGGAGATTGTACAAAGGGGAAAAGATTCATGATATCACCTCTGTTAGGTAAGACTTGCTACCTCCTTTGGGCTTTTCTTTCAAGTCTTTTTTTTCCATGCATATTTTTATAATACCCTAATGATGGTATGTATACAATTTATATTCTGTTTTTCTCAATTAATAGTTCTACTTGTATACCATCATGTATACACATGTAAGACACATGGGCTGACTATACAACATATAACTGAAATGCTAATATAACCATTTCCATGGTAGTGGACATTAATATTGCTTCCAGTCATCATAATTTTGTGATGGACATAATTGTGATGGACATTTCCTACATGCAACTTTTTTTTAATCTTTGTATTATTTCCTTAGGCTTAATTTCCAAAGGTAGAATTGGGGGTCTACAGGTATAAATATTTATAAGGCTCTTGACCAACATTCTAAAATTTCCTCTAAATTTTACTGTCACCAATAATCTTAGGTGAGTCTCAGTGTCACTAGACTCCGTGCTGTCTTGCAAACAGTTTTCTTATCACAACAAGCAAGAAATAAAATACTTTGCTGCATTAATTTTACTTCCCCTATTACAGGGAACATTTTTCTTGTCATGGTTGTTTCCTAGCTTGGCTTTTCCTTTTGAGGCACCTATTCATTATCTTTACCTGTTCATCTATTAAAACCCTCACTGATTTGTACACAGCCATCTCTTTGACTTATAGAATCATTTAATAGTAACAGTAAGAATATTAGAGGAATCCTTGACATTTTGCTGATGTTACACTAAGCTGAAGAGTAAAATCACAGTCACTAATAAGTGAAAATTAAAATATTTTAGGAACGCTTCACCGAGTTCTGACAGTGTTTGAGGGACAATTTGGAGGTTTTGAAAGTCTTACTTTCACTGAAATTGAACTGTTAGAATTATAATTATCTTTTGAAATTAAAATAAAAGGTTTATTTCGCATACATGCACATCAGCCAATTAAAGACAAACTGTCTTATTTCCTATGACCCTACCTTTTACTGCACTTTTGAAAAAAATTCAATGAATCCAAATAAAATGGATAATTCTGCCCTCCTAAAACTGATGCTTATACTAAATGTCAAATTACCTGGCATTGTTTAATATTAACATTATTATTAATCATCTCCATCCTCTGAAAAATTATTCAGTGCCAGATAACGTGCTGAGTGTTTTAGATCATTATATTCCCCAAACAAACTTTGAGATGGTATTAGGCCCTCCACATTACAATTGAGAAAATATGAGTTCAGAATGGCTAACCACCTGGCCAAGGCCAGTCCACTCATAGGTGATGGAGAGAAATGCAAACCCAGGAACTGTGTCCCTTGCCACTAAGCATTCAGCCTTATTTTACTGCAGCCATTACCGTGGCAATATTGTATAGTTACTAATACTGATAAAAAAGCAACTTACCAGATATCTATCAAGTGTATTTGGTATATATATTGGGGTTGGAAATTCCTCAAGGATGTTTCCATTAACAAAGTTTAACATTTTTTTAAAGATTTATTTATTTATTTGAGGCTGGGGGCACCTGAGTGGCTCAGTCGGTTAAATGACAAGCTCTTGATTTCGGCTCAGGTCATGATCTTGGAGTTGGTGAGATCCAGCCACCCCATTGGCTCTGCACGTAGCATGGAGTCTGCTTGTCCCTCTCCTTCTGTTCCTCCTTGCTCTCTCTCTCTCTCTTTCTTTCTCAAATAAAATCCTTAAAAAGACAGAGAGAGCAGGGAGAGGTATAGAGGGAGAGCGAGAATTCTCAGAGTTCATGCCAAAGGCTTAATGGACTGAGCCACCCAGACACCCCAAAGGTTAACATTTTTAAAGTTTACATTCGCAAAGTTCAGTGTATCATTGCTTTTAAACAGTTCAGCCTATGTAACTTATTTTAAAAATTTAAAATGGAATTTTTTCATACTGGTATTTTCAATGGCAGAAATCACTTTTACATTAACATTACAAAATTCTCAAACACGTGGCTTGTTTTGGGTCTATTTGCATACAGAACATCAGGTTAATCAGATAAACAATATGTCCCAAAACTGAACCAATTGTTCCATCTTCTAATCATTTTCAGAGGAAGCACAACCCATCTCCCAAAGAGCACAAGAGCTTCAGCCCAGCTGCTGGGGAAATGGCAAAGAAGGATTCCATTCTTCCCCACAGGTGTCAGAAGAAGCCAGGCTCTGGAGACGCCATGAATTCAGACTTCTGACCCCGCAGAGCTCTGAGACTATCTACCTGGTGTTTTTAGGCCAACCTATCATGGTACCTATCAGGAGCCCCGGGAAACTAATACAGTGATTTTTTTTTAATAATATTTACTGGATTTTCTCCAATTGCTAGCCATCTTTAGTGTCACAAACACATCTACTTAGAAATATGTTCAGCCCATTAACCATCACACCAAAAGGAAATGATGATAGATCCGTTATCCAAATTTCTCCACTCATGTTCCCCTTAAGACACACACACACACACACACCCCACACACACCCATGCACACACCATGTTTGATACATTTAGATTTTTTACATAGGTTGTCATAAATTTTGAAAATGAGAATTCAAGCGGCACCTGGCTGGCTACTTAGTACAGTATGCAAATCTCAGGGTTGTGAGGAGTTCAAGCCTCACACTGGGCATGGAGCCTACTTAAAAATAAAGAAAAAGAAAAAGAAAAAAATTAATTAAAAAAAAAAAAAAGAAAGAAAGAAAAAGAAAATTCAAAGGAGAATCAGAGTGCCCAAAAGTGTCTTTCTTGGGCATCTAGCCTAGGGCCACATGAGACGAGAGGTTGAAGTGTCTTGCCCAAAGTCTTAGGGAGAACCTACCAAACAGGAACTCAATCTCATTTCCAATGCTATTATTCTCCAGTGTACTGCTTTTGACATAGGAATTATTTTTTAAATTGGTGTGGACCTTCCTCAAGAGCTCTAGATAAAGTGTAGACCTTCACCAGAAATTTATTTGTTTTGCCAGCTAATTTTTTAAAAACTCAAAACAGGGGCACCAGGGTGGCTCAGTGGGTTAAGGCCTCTGCCTTCGGCTTAGGTCATGGTCCCGGGGTCCTGGGATGGAGCCCCGCATTGGGTTCTCTGCTCAGCGGGGAGCCTGCTTCCCCCTCTCTCTCTCTCTGCCTGCCTCTCTGCCTACTTGTGATCTGTGTCTGTCAAGTAAATAAACAAAATCTTTTTTAAAAAAAATAAAAAATAAAAACTCAAAATGCCACTGAAATCTACCACTAACAGTTTGACTGCTAGTGAAACTAGTCCTCAGATAATCAGATGTCTTCAAATAAGTCGTTATCTTCAGATAACATGTCTTAATCTCCACAGGATTGATTCGGTCATTCTCAGACATCTTAAGAGAAAATACACATTAAATTCCATGTATAGGCATTATTCACTCCTGGTGAATAATCTTCGCGAATCTTTATGGAAGTTTGCCAGATTCTTCAAATCCCTGTAACTGTAAAATATCAAGTAGTACAGAGGGGCTTAGTGGCTCAGTCGGTTAATCAAGTGTCTGACTCTTGATTTCGGCCCAGGTCATGATCTCAGGGTCCTGGGATCGAGCCCCATGTCAGGCTCTGCGTTCGGCTGGGAATCTGTTTGAGGATTCTTTCCTTCTCCCTTTACCCCTCCCCCTGCTGGTGCTCACGCCTGTAGCTGTGAAGCAAATAATACATTATATGTTAATTTTAAATTTGTTTATTTATTTGAGAGAGAGCACAAGCAGGGGGAGCCGTAGAGGGAGAAGGAGAAGCAGGCTCCGTGATGAACAGGGAGACAGATGTGGGATTCCATCCCAGGATTCTGGGATCATGACTGGAGTCGAAGGCAGACGCTTAACCAACCAAGCCGCCCAGGCATCCCTAGATAATTTTTTCTTAATATTATACATTATGTATTCTTTAACTGACCCAAATAAGAGATCTGCTTGTCAAAAATAAGACTAGGGTGGCGAATGGGGTGCTGCTTTTGCTTCACTCCTCCCTGACGCCCTGCCAGCTATGGGACACCGAGATGGGATTTTCTCACCTAGACAGATCTATAATTCTTATCACAAATGCAACTTATTTTAATATGCCCCTTCCCTCCTGATACAGGAAAATGGGAGTCACACTACTGTGGCTGTAAAAGAAAAAAGCTATAAAAATGAAGGCACTTAAAAAAAAAAAATCATAGGGGCACCTGGGTGGCTCAGTGGGTTAAGGCCTCTGCCTTCGGCTCAGATCATGATCTCAGGTGCTGGGATCGAGCCCCGCATCGGGCTCTCCACTCAGGAGGGAGCCTGCTTCCTCCTCTCTCTGCCTGCCTCTCTGCCTACGTGTGACCCCTCTCTCTCTCTCTGTCAAATAAATTAAAAATATCTTTAAAAAAAATCATAAACTACTTTCATAAAAAAAACAAAGTTTCATTTTTTTGTCCTTTGACATAAAGCATAACAAAGCAGGCACTAGCAGTTCACAGCCATCTAGAAATCTCTAAGAACAGTTTTCTACTGTAACAACAACAAAAAAAAAAGGTGTTATTTTTAGCACCTTGGAGCTGGAATCATCAATAATTGGCATTCTAATTTGAAAGTCGTTGGGATCTGTTTATTTAAGTGATTTTGATCAATTCCCTGCCAAGTTTAGTTTGTTTCCCTGCCCTTCAACCACATTGTTTCCTATTTCACTTTCCAAATTAATAGACTACATTTTATCATGAAGGCTAAATTTTCTTAAAGAACAACAGGATTCTGCTTTTTTTTTTTTTTTCAGTATCAATTCTCTTTTTCTTTGCATCTAACAGAGAGGATGTGCTTTTTCAGTCTTGCTTTCGTCTCATGCAGCCCTAAAGAATATTTTCTTGTCACTTTTGGTGCATTTCACATTCTAGTCACTACTAATTTCCCGGTTTTACCCTCATCTGCCGTTACTGAAATGCCCTATTTCTAGTTCAATACTCTGCTCTAATCCCTATTCCGTTGGCCGTCTCAAATCCACAGCTCTGTGTAGTTCCAAAGGTTCCACCCTCTTTTGTTCGTCCTCTTGCCACCCTTACAAGGGCTGTTCTAAGAAGAAACACGGGGCGTGTGGAACCTTCCACTTAGAGATCCTTTTCTTATGATTTATTTAAGCTTAATGAAGTTGACTTTCCCAAAATCCATTTTCTTGTGATTGCTGTTTTCACTTCCTTGAGGTTTACGCAAAGACTACCAATCTTTAAGTGCATTTTCTTAATTAAATGAAATGTTCATTTAAGAAAGAGCTCTAGGAGGCAGGGCAGAGATCGAGAGTAGCTATAAATACCAACACAGTCTCACTTCTTTTTGCTCTCTCTCCCCAGACCCTACCCACAGGTGTTTCTACAGCCATGTTCCACATGGACTCTCTTGCCTTTAATCCACTGACTGTGCTGTGATTCTCTCCTTAAAAAATTGTGTCCAGTATACACTTGGGATGATGACGTGTGTGTCTTCAATCCCATCATGACGTATCAAGACAGCTGAAACCTAGCAACATCTGTCAGAGAGAATTAATAAACTGGTAAAGGGCAGATGAGCTGTCAATGAGTAATTCTGAGTAGTCCAAAAAACAGAGAAAAAAAATGGGAAAACACAGCCTGAACTTAGCAAGGAAAGTAGATTTCTTATGAATGACATTCCCCACGATGATTTGTAATTAAGTTAATCCTTCATT
Organism: Mustela erminea; assembly: GCF_009829155.1. Lineage (NCBI taxonomy): Eukaryota > Metazoa > Chordata > Mammalia > Carnivora > Mustelidae > Mustela > Mustela erminea. Next base: position 14,298,801 of record NC_045628.1, read on the forward strand.
ATGAGCTTCACTGATCACTATCAAGAATGACAAAACACATTTGCCCCTTTTTCAATTAAAATATGTGGGAATAAGCACAGAAATCTGAGAAAATGAAAGTTTGGCTTTCAAAAATTCCCTCAACTTGGGGCACCTGGGTGGTGCAGTCAGTTAAGCAACTGACTCTGGGTTTCAGCTCAGATCATAATCTCAGGGTCCTGAGGTTGAGCCCTGCCTCGGGCTCTGAGCTCAGCAGAAGTCGGCTTGGGATTCTGTCTCCCTTTCCCTCTGCCCCTCCCCACCGCCCATGTGAGCGCGGGCAAGCCTGCTCTCCTTCTCTCTCTCTCAGATAAATAAATCTTTAAAAACAAGCAAAGCAAAATAAAACGTCCCTCAACCATACTTGGTCACTTTGTTGGCTTTGCTGCATCTCTTGGCATCTCAATTCCGCATCTGGAAGATACAATGAACTTCCTTGGTGTTGTTAACGACAAATGGTAGAACCACCTTCTTTTGCAGCTTGATTCTCCCGACCAATGCTACGTGCCACCTGATTCATGATTCAACTCCATTTAATAATTCAATACTAGCAAATGCAATGGTTTCCTTATTAAAGACACTAAGCCCTATGTTCTCTGAATTTTTAAAAACAACTTTAAATAAACCATAACTTACTCGAAAAACAATTTTTCCAAGAGATTTCTGCATATGGTGACTACACCTGGGTATCAATTACTTTATAAAATTGCTTTCGTCCCAGGCTAGCATGAGAGCTCTGGGAAGCAGAGCCAGGCAGGAATGAGAAGCAGGAGACACAATCCCCATGACAGGATTTATAATGTATTTTTAAGAAACCTAAAAATATATTAGGGAGCATCCATCTGAAGTTTCTGTCTGATTTTTTTGAACATCAAGGTTTTCTAATCTATTTGTATTTCTACTTTTTAAAAAGCATTTTATTTATAAGCAATTTTAGAATCCCATCTAGTCCATAAAGGAGATAAATTGAGATCTTTTTATACCTATTTGAAAGTGAACACAACCTGAAGAAAAACACGTCTCCAGTGTTCTCACTTTCACCTTTCTCTCCTGTGCTGGTCTCCTAATTCTGCTGGAAACCTTTATTCTCTAAATAAAAGTGATGAGTGCTTTTCTGTGCAGAATAGACGGCTTCACAGAATTATGTGAATAAGGCATCATTACATCAATATAATAAACCGTTGGCCCCTGATGTTTCTGATAACTACTCTTCATAGTATACTTAGAAATCTTAAAAATAACCAAGTAATGGGTCTCTGGTATTGAAGATGTTCTAATAAACTGAGAGAGAGACTCAAGTACAAGGTGTGAATATGCCATATCACAGATTTTAACATAAATCATCACTAATTCTCATAAAACTACGTATGACAGGTATTTTATTCTCCACGAACTGATGAAGAAAGAGAAGCTAATAAATTAATCTATCTTGCCCAAGTCATATGGGTAGTAATGGCAGAGCTGGGATTTGAACTCCACTGTGTCTGATTTCAAAGCTTTTCACTCTATCATGCTGCCTCTGTTTTCCATTAAGTTTAGGATTCCCTAAATTCGTGAAAAGACACATATCCCATAAATAAAAATCAATGGTACATTGAAAACCTGATTTTTAACTAACAGCTTTCGGGCAAAACATTTTCCTAACATTAATAAGGAAAACACTGACTCATCTAACTTCTGTTTCTTAATGTGCTTCGCCTCTATCACTCAGCCCTATCAGGATGCTGGTAAGCACACATACGAACAGAAGGTAAAAAGCAGCCAGAAAAGAAGAGACACAGAGGGTCTGAATAATCTACAAACTGGGTAACCGTCTCCCAAACAATCAAGAGTAAACTGAATTAAATGGTTTTCTTAGCGAGTGTCTAGAAAGGGAAAATAATTTATTTTCAATTATAAAGAACAGTCTTTAGGATTTTTTTTTTTCAGTAAACTGCATTCATTTTTAAAAGTGAAAAATGATCTCAAGTACTTAAAGCAGACTATTTTTAGATATCTCTTCAACTTAAATAATTTAGAGATTCAATTCTCATCACTTGCAGTAAAACACAAGTATTTAAGGTTATTCTTGAAACTCCCCTGCCTGTTAACATACATATATTGGGTCATTCGCCTAAATAAAAAGTGGTTAAGGAACATTCACGTATCACTATTTTTACTCCAAGTTTTGTTTTGATCTGCAAAAAAAAAGTTTTTCCAGAGCTCTGTAAATTTTGAAAGCTCATTATTTTATTTTATAGGGATATTAGCTTCATTATGCAAGGCATTCAGTCGCTCTAGCAATAGGATCTGTGTTCATCCATAGAGACATTTCAGATGAAGTGGAAAACATTTGCAGACTACATTATGTTATGATAGTGAATGATTTTAAAAGATGTCAAGTTCTACTTAAGGAGTTTTCTATGAAATAGCATTTATATTAGAGAAAGGGTTGGGGAGGTGAAAGACGTAAGTCATCAGAGTTTCATTTATTTTTAAATATAATTAAGCTCTCAGAAGGCATCAGCATTTTAACTTTGAAATATCTTTTTTAAAGACATTACTGAAATCTCATATTACTGTTTCTTGATTTTCTAATGCATTCTCTGAAAATGAATTCATTTTAATAAGTGGGAGGATTTGTGAAGAAAAACAGGCTATAAGCACAAAGGAAGGATAAAATGTTTAATTGTATTAATTATACTTTGATGATATTCCATTGTCACTGACATATATTTACCATATTTATAAACTTGTAGAACAATACAGTGATAAGATACGGTCATGTGTATCAGAGTTGCCTTGAAGCACAATTCATACACCTTTTTTGCCACAGATAAATGAAAGTGCAAGGTGCGGCCTTCTCGTGTGAGGGATCATCTGTGTCCTTGTGAATATTTTATTGCTGTAATATCATGGGTTTACACTTTGGCTGAGGATTGAAATCGCTGCCTTCAGAAGTACCGACTTGATCCTAAATTCTTTCCAATCAATCTCGCTTTTACACTAATCCTGGAATTGGATGCAAAGTAATAAATTATTACTTCTTTAGAAAAAGTGATTTCCAAGAGAATGACCTATCCAAATGTGGGAAATAACAATACTACTAAAAATAAATGAGGGAAAAAATACTATTATTTTCACGTATTTTTTATAAAATGCATCTTTTTAATGACCTAAACATTAATTTTAATGGCAATTGAGAACTATACTGATCTATGCTGTCACTTTCATTTTCTTCTAGTATTATAATGGTAAGATTTGAAAATACTCATTTCTCCAGGCTCAAAATAGATACTTCATTTAAGGTCCCTGCCACACCCAAGAAATGGACTAAACTTTATGTGGCTTATGAACAGTGGCACTACTTGCTTATTTTTGTATTTTTCATAGCACTGAGCAGAGTCCTACTAACGCATGGCAGGAAATTACTATTTTTTTAAGTCAAGAAGTAAAAATAAATACATCAACTTTGTAAATTCGTATTTATGCTGCAAGCCCTATGCAAAACTCAAGAAGAAAAATTACTCTTTCCTATGAACATTATTTATAAAAAAAAAAAAACTTGCTTACATCTAACAAATTATTTTAATTTATATGTGCCTTTTTGCTGAATCTTTCAGTTTTTCAGGAAAAAAGTTTTTATTCCCAACTGACAATAGGGAACAGCAGCTCATCCTTAATTCATTAAGTGCCATTTTTTACCCACTGACATTTGTCAAATTATAGGATTCATTATAACAGGGATGTAGAGTTATGGCTTTAGCTCTTTTTGTTCTAATCCTTTTTTCATGTATTCTTTCTTTTGATTTGTGACCTTCATTACCAAGAGAGCTCATTTAATGCTTTCAGTTCAGTTCCAGGAGGATAAGCAGTCAGATACTGTAGGAATTATTTTACATACCATAGTTATTAACATGATTACTCAGAGAAATTATATTAATATCCAAGGCACTCCAGTACTTCCAGGAAAAAGAAATGCTTCTTTATCAGAATTTTTCCTTTAGCACAGAGAACACATTCTTAACTATTTACAGTTAAAATCCCCAAGTGAAAGTTTCCTCAGTCAAATAGAAATGCATTATATAAAGAGTTCATTGTCGATGCAGATCACCTAGGTCACAGATTTTTTTTTCTGATTATAAAATAATGTATTCTGATTATACTAAATTTAGAAAATAGAAAATAGTATAAATTAAATAAAATCACCCATCATCCCACATACCTAGAAATAACCCTATCATTTTAATGTTTCCTTCATCTTTTTTCTATTCAACTTAAAGATATTTTGTATGTATAAATTTAAGATTACTCTATATTTAGAGTTCTAAATCATTTTTTTAGCTAACATAATATCATGAGTACTTTCCCTGTAATTACATATTCTTCAGAAGTTGCGGCACCTGGGTGGCTCAGTCAGTTAAGCATCTGCCTTTGCCTCAGGTCATGATCTCAGGGTCCAGGGATTGAGCCCCATGTCAGGCTCCACGCTCAGCATGGGAGTCTGCTTGAGATTCTCTTTCTTCCTCTCCCTTTCTCACTGCCACTCTCACTCACTCTCACAATAATAAATAAATAAATAAATGCAAGCTTTTAAAAAATTCTCTTACTACACAGTAGGCTGGCTCCATGTTTAGCTATTACAAAGTGGTAACAAATACAAGTCTCCACTTCATTTCAAAGGGAATATAACTGTGTACACATAGATTTGATGGAGAGACATTTTGATTCTCCTGCAATCCACAACTGTTTTTATTAAATGTTTCTAAAATTCATTTTACTGAACATTCACTATACCACTTAAGTTTAAAACAAAAAATAATTGGGGGTAAAACTAGGTAAACTGTTCATTGCTAAGATGAGTGTTCACATTAACTGAAGATTTTCTATGAGCGAGACACTGCATTAGCATTGTACATCACACAGCAATTATCTGCTTGTTTCTTTCAGTAAAATTAGGTAAAACAAAGCAAAAATGTGACAGTGTTAAGTAATGATGTCAGGAGGAAGCCTACATACAGAATTCAAAATCCCTGGAAATGTTTATCATTGTTCTTCTAGGTTTTGAGAACCAAAATCTCCAAAAGGTCCAATGGATGAACTAGGCATTCATACAGTGAAATATGACAAAAAGAACGAACTACTGGTACCTGTAATATCACGAATGATGAACATCCAAGACAATATGGTGAGTGAAGATAGTCAGATACAAATGAGTACATGTTGCATGATTTGATTTACATATAGCCCAAGAAGAGGCAAAACTCATCTTCCGAAGTCAGAAAGTGGTTGATCCATCAGTGTGAGAATGGGGACAAAATTGATTAAAACGGTGTATGAAAGGGTCCCCGGGTCCCATTCCTTTAAGTGCCCACTTGATTTCTGCTCAGGTCATGATCTCAGGGTCTAAGATCCAGCCCTGCATAGGGCCCCATGCTCAGCAGAGTCTGCTTGGGATTTTTCTCTCCCCCTCTCCCTCTGCCCTTCCCCCCTCCAAATAAATAAATAAAATCTTTAAAGGGGGGGCATGAAGGAACTTCCAAGAACTGACTACACTGGCGTATACAGTTATTAAAATACACAATAAACATATAAAATAATTCATTTTATTGTATGCTACTTATCCTTATTACAGTAAATTGAAATAAAATAAACCTCTGGAAATCTAAGGATTAGCTCTAAAATTATTCCAATCCAATGCTCACACCTTTTGCTTAGTGTGACCCTATGACATTTAATGAATCTTATCGGATCCAAGGACAACCACCACCGCATGGTGACATATAACCAATGATGATGCTGAAGAGAAAGGATCTCCTTTTCATTATCAAAAAAAATAATAATAAAATTATATGAGGAAACCCACTTCATATTCAAATACCCTACTTTGAAATAAGATCATCAGATCAATGAAATTCAATATAAGGTCAGAAGTAAAAATGAACATAAGGCCGAAGAATCACAGACAGAACCTCTACTCCCCCTCTAAAGTTACCCTATCATGGGGCACCCAGGTGGCTCCATGAGTTAAATGTCCACCTCTTGATTTTGGCTGAGGTCATGATCTCAGGGTCATGAGATCAAGCCCTAAGTCAAGGTCCATGCTCAGCAAGAAGCCTGCTTGAGATTCTCCCTCTTCCTCTACCCCCCCCCAACTGCCTCTCTCCCTCTCTCTCTCTCTCTCTCTCTTTTTCTCCTCTCTTGTAAATGGATGGAATCATTTAATTAATTAAATAATTGATTAATAAAATTGGCCTATCACGGTTCACTTTGACGCAGCATATTGTGGAGCTAAACAGCTTTCATATTTGAATTGGTTTTCTTCCATAAACACAGCCGAAGCGGTTTCCCTATAAATTCCACCCATTGCATCTAGTTCTGCCCTAATTAGCAACCCTCTCTTCCATGACAGCCCTAGGGATATCTGCCAATAGCAAGCAAATTTCCTTTCAGTTCCTGTTATAATTAGTCTAAACAACTCCCTCAACTCTTCCTCAGTAGAACACAATTTTTAAGTCCCCCTAACCTTTTTATTTTTAAAGTATATTTTCAGTCATCCATTCTTCTATTCATCCATACTTCCAGTTGATGTTTAAAAAAAAAATGAAAGCAAGAAAGAAAAGAAAAGAAAAAAAAGGGAGCCTGTTGGTGATAATCACAGTCAATGTATTCCCCAAAGTATGAGATGAAGGAAGAGGACAGTTCCAGGCAGGATCCTCCCACTAACTAACAAGAGAGGTGCTAGGTCCAATCCAACATAGAAAGCATATGAAGACAGAGCAGATTTCAGAAGCGGGACTCTGGTGGTCTCACTGGAAGTTTCGTCAGCAAAGCCAGAGCTTAGCGGTGGCCCTCCCCAGCTGACCTCCTCTTTGAGTAATGTAGAACTCTGCTGAACAACTTGATGGTCCCAGGGCTGGTGTCAGAGAGAAGAGCTCTGAGAATATTCAGGTCCTCCTAAACAGCTGACCAATATAGGACACAAGAAGAGAAAACCTTACCAATTCTAATATAAAATGTGCCTCTTCCATAAAGAGGACCATTATCAATCTTGGATAAGAAATGTATCATATTCAACTCTGCAGGTATCAATGGTGATACTATTTTTCTTGGAGAGCCAACATTGAAGGGAAATGAAGAGGCAGTCTACAAAATTAAAGGAATAATTGTTAGGGACAGTCAAAAGAAAAACATCCAATCTCTGATTACTGAGAAAAATATTTTTGCAATTGTCAACCCCAGCAAAATGCTTAGGGTCCATGATCTTAAAAAATAATAATAAAAGAAGTTAAAGAAAAGACTGTAATAGGAAAATAAGAAGTAGATAAATAGCATGAAAATGTTTGGGAGACTACAATGCAAAGAATTTGTAAATTTAAAACCTATAAAACGGATAAAACCAAAACCTCAGAAATAAAGAGAAAAAGAATTATACTTCTAAAACATAAATGGGTAAAAAATAATAATCAGAAGACAAGAGCCAAAGAAAAAATATCAAAGATAGAAAATTAATGAAATATAAATGAAGGTAAAACCAGGGCACCAAAGCAAAAAAAAAAAAAAAGGGGGGGGGTGTAAAAAGTAAGACAAGTGAAAAAGAATAATTATTATGTAGAATATTAAAAGAATTAGAAAGAGAAATTCAAACATGAAGAATACATAAAACTATAAGCTGAGACATAATACAGAAAAATGCTCAGTGTCACTCATCATCAAGGACACGCCAACCAGAACCACCACGAGATGTCACTTCACAAGTGTCCATACAGTGGTTATTACAATAAAACAAAAAAAGTTTTGGCAAGGATGTAGAGAAATTGGAATACTCGCACACTGCTGGTGGGAATGCAAAATGGTGCAGCCGCTGTGGAAAACAACAGTACGAAGTTTCCTCAAAAAAATTAAAAATAGAACGAGCATATGATCCGCCAATCCCACTTCTGGGTGTTTGTCCAAAAGAACTGAAATCAGGATCTCAAAGAGAGATCGGCGCTCCTACATTCCTCGTAGCATAACTCACGAGAGCAAGACAGCCAAGGTGTGCAAACAACACAAACATCCATCCATATAGACAAATGAATGGATAAAGAAACTGGCGTGTGTGTTGTCCATAAATATACATACATATACCCACCATGGAATACTTTTCAGAATTTTTTTTAGAAAGAGAAAGAAAATTCTGCGATGTGTGACAATATGGACGAAACCATAAGACATCATGCTGAGTGAAATAAGGCAATCACAGAAAGACAAATGTTGCATGATGTCACGCACGTGAGGTATTTAAAATAGATTCAAAGACTCCAAGAGTGGAACAGTGTTTCTGGGGACTGGGGGAGGGGGAAATGGAAGGTTCTAGTCAACAGGCATAGTTTTGGTCAAACAAGATGAGCAAGCTCTAGAGATGTGCAGTAAAACACCAGCACTATGGTCAAAAATCATATATTAGACACTTAAAATTTTAAGAGGGGTGACCTCATGTTAAGTATCCTTTCTGAGATAAAATAAATAAAATTACAATAATAAATTAATATGATAGAAAATAAAAGAATAGGGGCACCTGGGTGCCTCAGTGGGTTAAAGCCTCTGCCTTCGGCTCAGGTCATGATCCCAGGGTCCTGGGATCGAGCCCCTGGGTCCTGGGCTCTCTGCTCAGCAGGGATCCTGCTTCCCCCTCTCTCTCTGGCTGCCTCACTGCCTACTTGTGATCTGTCTGTCAAATAAATAAATAAAATTTTTTTAAAAAGAAAAGAATAACAATAGCAAATGGCAAAAAGATTTCTTCAGTTAAACCAGGAAGGTTTTTTTTTTTTTTATTTAAAGATTTTATTTATTTATTTGACAGACAGAGATCACAAGTAGGCAGAGAGGCAGGCAGAGAGGGAGGTAGAAGCAGGCTCCCCACTGAGCAGGGCTCGATCCCAGGACCTGGGATCATGACCTGAGCAAAGGCAGAGGCTTTAACCCACTGAGCCACCCAGGCGCCCCAACCAGGAAGGTTTTTATAATCTGAAAGGGAAAATATCCTATGCATTAAGTGGGCTCATAAGCCAAGAGAAACAGTCTAAAGGAGAAGGCACTGAAACAGTTTAAATGAATAGAAGAGGGTCTTTAAATAGTAAAGTAAAATATATGCTTTCTTAGATGCAGTTAAGAACTTGTTTTGAGTTTGGTGCAAACGTGGCAGATCCTCTCCAGATTAGCCCAAGACGTACAGTTCCTGACAAAGAATATCAAGATGGTTTTAATGGAAAGCTGAGGGGAGGGGCACCTGGGTGGCTCAGTGGGTTAAGCCTCTGCCTTTAGCTCAGGTCTTGATCCCAGGGTCTTGGGTTCGAGCCCCACATGGGGCTCTCTGCTCAGCAGGGAGCCCGCTTCCCCCCCAACCTTCTTTGTCTGCCTCTGTGCCTACTTATGATCTCTCTCTCTGTGTCAAATAAATAAATAAAATCTTTAAAGAAAGAAAGAAAACAAGCAAGCAAGCAAGCTGAGGGGAGTGAGCTGACGAGACCCTAGGAAGATCAAAAGAGCACACTTCCCATAACTGATGCTCATCTAAGTCCTGACGTCCGCTGGCCCTTAAATCCCTTGCTTGCAGGGAGGAAGACGAAAGTGAGGGCATGACTTTAAAAAAACGAATGGAGAGTTTTAGAAGGGAGTGGGGGGTGGGGTGGGGATGTGGGTGAGCCCAGTGATGGGTACTAAGGAGGGCACGCATTACATGGAGCACTGGGTGTTATAAGCAAGCAAGGAATCATGGAACACTACATCGAAAACTGGTGGTGTACTGTATGGGGACTAACGTGACATAATAAAAAACAAAAAACAAATAAAAATGATAAAAAATAAAACTGCACGCAGCTGAGCAAGGCTGCAGGGTCACAGCCCTGAGTTTCAGGGACTGGGAGACCAGGAGGTTTGAACATTTCCAATAACTACAGAGAGTGAGGGCTCAGAGAGGAGGAAGTCGGAAATCTGAGAGCAGTGATCATTGAAGGAGGAAGTTCCAGACTAGATAGGCCAGGATAAAGAGCTCAGAGAAAACTGCAGAGAAATTCATTAAATGTAAATCCTTTTATAAAGCAGTTTTTAATGCAATACTACAGAGCTCACTGAAAAGCCCAAGGCTTAACCAATAGGACCAATAATGAATGCAGATTTGGGGATATAGTCGCTCTTGGCATTACTTCAAGAAAAAGGAATTAGGGAAAGACAAGTTCACCATGATTGGTTAGGTGACTTATCCCTCCCCATGGGATTCACCCCATGTTTCATAGACCCTAAAACCTTCCCCACCTGGGCTCTGGTAACCTCTCCCCATGACACATATATCATTAATGACTTTCCCAGAAATGATACTTTGCCTAGAGGACAATATAACTTGCTTCAACGGTAGCAAATCCTAATCCATGCAAAGAGACTAATTAACCCCTCAGGAATGGTTCCTTCTGGGTCAATTCAAATTACTTGCCAAGAGTAGTCCCACTGTCTCTTACAAGGCCCAGGGTTCCAGGCCACCTAAAGGGGTGGGTGACGTCAAGAAGGGAAGAGCTCCCAGGCACACACATGCTTTTTTAATCAAAGCAACTCAGTACTATTACCTCCTTTAAAATTCTTTTTCAAGGGGTGCCTTGATAGCTCTCAGCTCAGCTGATGATCCGGGGGTTCCGGGATAGAGCCCTGTACTGGGGGCAGGCCCCCTGCCCAGTGGGGAATCTGCTTGTCCCTCTGTCCTTTGCCCCTCCCCACCTTTCAAGTTCTCTCTTTCTCACAAATAAAGAGATTCTTTTAAAAATAAATAAAAATTTTAAAAATTAAATTCTTTGTTAAAAAAAGCTTCCTCACAAATAACATCTGGACAACCCTCGGATAAGTTGCTATATTTACCAAAAAGTTACCATCATCCTCCCCAAAACTGGAGAGCCTTCATTTCTGGTGGAAATATTTTTCAAACTCCTTGTTGTTATTGTCCCTTCAAACCAAGAAGCTAGATTAGTCAGTTTAACATTCCACATTAAAAAAAATGCAATTTGAAACGTACTGTATTAGTGTTTTAGGGCTGCCATAACAGTGTACCACAAACTGGGGGGCTTAAGCAACAGAAATGTACCATCTCACATTCTCTAGGCTAGAAGTCTGAGGTCAAGGTGTTGGTAGGGCTGTGTTCCTGCTGAAACCTGTGAGGAAGGATTTGTCCCAGTCCTCCCCCATGGGCTTGGAGATGGCTGTCTTCGGGCTCACAGGGAAAATGTCATTCTTGGAAAACACTATCTCCAAATAAAGTCACATTCTGAGTGTTGGAACTGCAACATATGAATTTGGGGGAGACACGATTCAAGCCGTAATATGTACTATTTACATATGACCATTTCAACTACTCAAGATAACAATTCAGATGAATTTTTTAAAGACCAGATGAATTGCTCCAAAATAACTTTGATTCTCAGTTCCCAGCCATTCTTGGCTCCATACAAACTAACAAACACACTGATCCCAAGGACTTTAAATGAGTTGATTGTAAAATCCCTACAAGAATCATAATAGACCATGTTTCGACAAATCAAACTCCAAATTATGTCAACCAAAACCATGTTGCTATTTCCACCCTCTATAATTTAGTTATTAGATTATCTATATGCAAACTTGCCTGCCATAAAATCCTCCTTAAGAAGCAAGAAATGGTTTTCTTTCAGAAACCGAACAATCACGGCCAGAATAAACCACTCACAATATTGCCTATAACACCACCGAAACTGTCATGTTTAGAAACAGTTTTGAAGAAGACATCTTAAAAGTGCGACAAAAAAAAAAAAAAAATTTTATTTCCAGAATTCCTCTGAAAAAGAAGACAAAAAAAATTAATACTTTGCTCAACCTTTTCAAATGAAGGAAAAGATCCCAAGTGCATTTAAATGTTAAGATGACCATTATTGTGCTCTCTACGTCAAATCAAGAGGGGAATATGTGTAGCTCCTAGCAGAGAGAGGGAAAGGGGATGAGAGAGGACAGACAAGGAAGAAGAAGCAGGGAAAAGAGAATTTGGAGACATAGAAAGGCTGTCAGGTATAAGATAATTTCCCCCAATCTCTGAACCCCCAAATCTCCAGGAAACCAACAAAAGGAAATGGGGGTTGAGGGAACTTGAAGGAACTGGGCTTTGTACCCATGTGAGGCAATACCATTGAGTACTCTTCTGGAAAAACCAGATAGGGAGGAACACCTCGGCTGACATCTGGATTATAGGATTAACTTCTTCCATCTGATTATCCCAGGATACACTTTAAGGCTAACCTACCATACACTCATCAGGACACAACATGCCCCAAAGTCAGAGACTGTCCATGAGAGGGCATCTCTGAGACAGAAAACCAGAAAACCCCCAAAATATTCTGGGCCACCACACTGCTAGCTCTTCATGAGACAGAACCTAATAATTAATCAGCTTTATTAGTTATAAGAACACTCAAATCTGCTTTTAGAAGAAAGCTCTGATCCTGCCTCTGGGTCTTCCTACAGCCACAAAGCTTACCTTTAACTAGAGAATACAGATAAGACTTTTAATTTCCATAACAAAATGTTGGTTTTCCTAACAGAGCACGGTACCTGATATACAGTAAGCACTCAATAAATGTGCATCAGAAGCAACTTGGGAATTTTTTGACAATACAGGCTCCCAGGCGCTACCCTCAACATACTGACTCAGAAACTCAGGGATGAGGCTGAGTAAATTTATTTACATGATTCTGTTGCAGCAGGTGTGGGGATCTTACTTCAAAACCTCCAGGAAGATGCTAGCTGTCCCCTCTTCTTGTTTCCCCAGACTCTAACTCTAGAACAGTTCAAATCACCAGAACACTGCATGTCAAAGTGGTCTGACTCAGCTTCCCCATTAACCAACAAGCACACAAGGGGTTGATGAAACCACAAAGAAATGTAAGATCTTTCCAAAGACAGTGTCAAGATAAGAGAGGAACTAAGGATGTGCATCTAAATAACACCAATGTTTGAAGGGCATCTGAAGGAAAAATGAGAACTCCAGAAAAACCAGAAAGGGAATAGTCAGAGAGACAGAAGAAGAATTGGGAAAACCTGGTAACTAAAAGATAGCTTCAACCAGGAATCAACCCATCCAGATACCGCCAGCGACCTTAGCAAGGGCAAGTTTATTGGAGTGGCTGAGGCTGAAGTCCACCTGTGGCCCACTGATGAGTGGGAACATAGTAAGAAGCCTGACAGCAAGCACAGACACATGAAGAAGTTGGAATGTCTTGAATAGAGCGAAACTTCTGCTCAGCCAAGAGCTGTTGTTGTTATTCATGTTTTCAGGAAGAGAGACACCTGAGATCCTTTCAAAGAAAGGAAACACTGGGGCGGCAGAGGTGGCCAGATCAAGAAGGGTCATTGTTGGCAGAGCAAGTGCCCCGAGGAGCGGGGAGACCAAAGCAAGGGCTTGGGTGGGTGGTCTGCTAGTTAAGTGGAGAGCCAGACACTTCATCGTCTTTAACTGGAGGAAACAGGGTAAAGGTGGGTGAAACGCAATTAAATTTTTAAGTGGAAATGGGAAGAAATAACCGTGATGGACCCAATTTTCTCGAAGCAGAAGAAAACAAAGCAGGGCTTAGAGGGCAGAAGCTCAAGGGGAAACCTGCAGATGTGAAACTTCAAGTCCATGACTAATGAGAGAACAAGTATTAGCATGGCCAGGACGCTCAGACGAGCCAGAATTCCATGATAATGTTAGGACAACTATCTGAACAGTTGTGTAGTTTGTTTTTGTTTATTTTGTTTTAAGACATTTATTTAGTTAGTTAGTTGAGAGAGAGAGAGAGAGAGAGAGCACACAAGGGCAAGTTGGGGGAGAGGGGAACAAGCAGACGCCATGCTGAGCAGAGCCTGACATGGGGCTCGATCCCATGACCTGGAGACCACAACCTGAGCAGAAATCAAGAGGCAGACACTCAACTGACTGAGCCACACAGGTGCTGCAGAAGGAGTCAGCAGACAGAGTCAAGAGAGAGGGAGCAAACTAGAGCATGAACCCCATTCCAGATTTCACAGGGGGAAGTGCAGCAGAAGGACACGTGTCGCATGGCTAAAGGTCCTGGTGAAGGAAGAGCTTCAGTGACCAATAACATGGTCCCGAGTCAGCTGGAAAGGAATAGAGGTCAAGAGGGGACTGATTAGTAGTTGCAGAGAAAAAAGAGAGGCTAAGAGATTAACAGTCTGCTTGAAGTTGACAAGCGGGTAGAGTGGAAGTGAAATCTGGAGACATCAGAAAGGAAGGAAGCACATCTCCTCGCAGAACTAAAATTAAATAGACACGGTCATTGGCTTAAATGTCCCAAAAGAACCTTGACCACATGCTGTTACTTGTGTAATTTTATCGAGTCAGTTGTAAATGACCATATTAAATGAGGTCACAGATGTTACAGAAATTGCAATTGAAGGTTGTACTATCACCTTGCTTATTTTACTTTGTTTACACTGTACCTTTATCCCAAGTCAGATTTGGGTGGCTTACAAAGTTATAAAAATATAGCATGATGGAATAATTTTAAGGTAAGTAGGAGAGATGGAGCAATGGGTTAACAAAGTTAAGCAAATAAGATGGAACTGGAAATGAGATTGGTTTATAAAGCTTAATGCTCCTTAAGATCAATGCAATAAATTCTTCTTAGAATTTGGGGCCAGATGAAAGCTTTCTCCCAACACACTAGTGTATTCCCTACTTTTAAACAAGAAGAGTTATTTAACTCATTATATTTCCATTTGGGTCATGACTCCAAGAAACATGGAAACAAATATTTTCCCCAATTATAACAATTATGCTTAACCCACATTTTTCTATTAAAACCAATTTCTTCCTTCATTATTATATCTTGCCCTTTATCCTTGATGTAACATATTTTTGTGCAATTTTTCACGGCATGCCACCCCCAACAGAAATTAAAAATAAACATTCAGAAATATTTCTAACAGTGACCCAGGTAGCCACTAGACCTTTACTTAAAATTACCAGCTCCATACTTAATTTCAAATCCTAATTTCTCAAGTTAGCCTATGTTTCCTTCCACTTCCCTACCTATGGCAGAATGTGATACAGTGAAATATCCTCTATGAATCTGGCATAGCACTACACTGAACAGACTAAATGATACTCTACAGTGGAGTATCATTGATAAGAGACTGTACATAAAACCTCTTATAAGCTGTGTTGCTTATCACCACTCTATACTCCCTATCACTACTTATTTGTATTCTGTCATCAAAAGCAAGGATCTTTAATATGCAGTCGGCAATAAAGTGTGCTTAGATGAGGAAACTGCTTATATCCACCATGTGTTAGTGCAGATGACTCACTGGATTAGCAAAATACATGTTTACCAGGTAACCCATGGGCCTCTAGCTCAGGAGTAGAATTCCAAGGTAATTCCAAACACCATACCAAAGAGTTATCCATTCTCACTGATTTTAGATGCTTAAAGGCTTTTTAGGTCAAAGTTGCTTATAGTCCATTACTGAAAGTGAATAAAGCAATATCTGTTTCTTGATTTTATCTTATTTTATTTTTTAATTTTTTTTTAATTTTATTTGACAGAGAGAGAGAGATCACAAGTAGGCAGAGAGAGAGAGGGAAGCAGGCTGCCCGCTGAGCAGAGAGCCCAATGCGGGGCTTGATCCCAAGACCCTGAGATCATGACCTGAGCCGAAGGCAGAGGCTTAACCCATTGAGCCACCCAGGCACCCCTCTCATTTTAGTTACTGATTTCACATCTATTCAATTAAACAAGGAATGAGGAGTGTCAAAATCAGGAAGCAGACTGGTGGGCCCGCCCACCAAAAAAGATGGCTAAATAATGTTGTCTCTAGCAACCTTTAATGTCTGGGATCAGTTCTTCCATTCAAGTCCCCAATGGTCTCCTTGTCCTAAAGGATGACCCTCTTGAGATGGTTAATAACTTCATACCTAAAATCGCTATTCCTAGCAATTCAGTGGAACAACGGGCTAGAAACTGCCATCAAGAGAGCAATAAGACCCACTTCTAAAAACTATTAAGGACAGCTCCTGAATGTTTTACTTTCTTTTCTTTTTAATATCTGGGATGATTCAGTCCCTATATGACAAATGTGAGAACTTAAATCTATGATCTTCAACAGGCTTAACCTTATGCTATCAGCCAAACCACCTAATCGGCCCATGCACACAACAACTAACATTTCAATGAACTCTGCCCTTTTAATTTTCTGAAACAATCAGCTGGGCCTTTCCTATAACGTTTCCAAGAGGGAGGCACAACAGAGGAGCTTTATCTACGGTATTTTGAATTCTCGGCAAACTAGATTTCTAGATTTTTGCATCATATGTATCTTTCGTCTGCATCCTTCTCTCATGAAAATCAAGAGATAGCTGAGTATCGAGACAATCATAACCCACAGCCCTACCCTTTTCAAAAATAAGATCATGCCAAAATTCCTTTGGCAATAAACCCTAGTTGATAATTCCAGACCCCTTCAAGGGAAGAGAATTTACATGTACTCTAGTCATACTCAATGCCAGATTTCCAGGAATGACTTTCCTCAGTGATGGAAACTAGATGAGAAATTTCTTTTGACAGTTATTTATATCTCTGTAAGGGTGACATAATATTCTCATAGTTGACATGAAGCAGTTCAAAACAAACTAACTGATGTGAAGAGCCTGAGCATTGGCTCCAATTCTCCTTTTCCAAAACTGTTTCTGATACTTCCACCCAGAAGTCCCCCAATCACAAGACCATTTGTCCAATGCCCTGTTGAATCTGAATATTTTTTACTCACCAGTTGATGGGAGGTGAGGAAATCTATTTCCCTTGAGTAATAAATGCTTCTTCTATTCTGTAAGAATATTCAATTATTCTAAAACAGGCAACCAAAACAAACAGAATGCATAGAACTAAAAAAATGTTACACATGGGTAAAAAGTAAACTAATAGCTTAAGAGAAAAGGCAAAATTCATAGAATGCATTAGTGCATAGGATTCCTAGTAGCTTGTGAGACATAGGCACATGATGTGTTTAATATAAACAGTAAGTTAGTAACCCGTAAGACATGTTAAAGATGGAATAAATGGAAGATATGATGGAATGAGTAAGGGTATTACTTTCAATTAGAAGGTTGAGAAAAGGGGCACCTCAGTGGTGCAGTCGCTTGAGCATCTAAGGAGGTTTTGGCTTAGTTCATGATCTCAGCATCATGAGATCAAGCCGTGTGAGGCTCGGTGCTTAGCACAGAGTCTGCTTAGGATTCTCTCTCCCTCTTCCTCTGCAACTCTTGCTTGTGCGCTCTCTCTCTCTCTATCTCTCTCTCTCCCTTCCACCAAAAAATAAATCAATATTTTTTTAAAAAAGAAGAAAGCTGAGAAAGACTAAAGTCTTAATGTAAAAATACATCCTTTTGGAGCGACAACCATGTTATCCTTAAATCAGCTTTTTAATGTGGCTCAACTCTCACTGAGGAAGTGCTCTCTCCAGAAGAACACAAATAAAACCCAAATATGTTCAGCAGACAAATTAGCAAGCCAAAGTTACTGGCAGTTGTGCTTTCCCTTGAATTTCCCTGACAGAGCAAGTATGTCCCCTGAGACACCTTCCATCTGTATGTTGAGACTTCTTCCTCAAACCCCACTCTCATCCTCTTAACCACACCACCAATTTGGAGGGTTGATTCAGGAAAGAGACATGATAGATGAACATTGTATACCCCAGAATTTAGGGAGTGGGTTTCCTTTCACTCATCTGCATACTACCCTACGTGCCTTAACTTATCCCACATTACTCCTCTTGATTTTTATTATATGACTTAAACTGTCTTAGTAAACCATATGATTAGAGCATCTTAATTTTGTCCATGAGACTTACTTTTCATTGGTCTCCTTTTAAAAGGTTACCATTGCATTGGTGTAATTTCCCATACAACAGTGTGAGCGGGAAAATACATTAAGCTAAGCTGAAAAAAAAAAAAAAAAAAAAAAAAAAATATATATATATATATATACACACACACACACACACATATATGTATCTGGTTAGAAGGTTTGCAAAAGTATAATCATGAGATTACATTAATAGAAGAAATACACCACAATTATAGATTAAGAAGAACATGTCTTTGAATGTTTTCTTGTGATAACTGAAGATATAACTGAAAAGACATAACTGGAAAAAGCAAATGCAAATAGCTAAGTGTCTGAGCTTTTGAGATCAAATGCAAATGCATATAAGTAAATGTATGCACTCTGGAAATCAAATCCTGGCTCCACCATTTCCTATCTTTGTGACCTCAGGCAAATTTCTCTCTGTGCCTCTATTTTATCTACAAAATAGGGATAATAATAGTAATAAAATAGTAGCTATATTTGAAAGGGTTATTCTGATGATTAAAGAAATTACCAGCATGTAAATCTCCTACAATAGCCAGATGATAGGAAATGCTTTACATTTTTCAGCTATTGAAAAAGAAACTGTGTAAGTTAGTATGACCAAAGGGGACAAAATGTTGGGTGACAGCCGATTGTACAAACATGGCTCCTCATTTCCATAGTATTGAGACTCTCTTCTCATGCTAATGACATCACAAAGGATAAAAATCACAGTATATAAAGCAATAGTAAGTAATCAATATGAAGTAACGTAGTCTTATGGGTGTATCATTAAGTTTCAGGTGGACTGTAGGAGAGCTTAAGTACTGAACAAAAGTGAGTTCATTTGGGGAAGGGATTAGGTAATAAATGAGAGATGACTCAGAGATTCCAGTAGCTGGAAAAGTTTGGGAGCTCAAGGCCAGCTCTTCCTCCAAATAGAGTGACCAGAGCCAATAAAAATAAGCTAAGTGTTCATGAGTCTATCATGTCTTACTCATAACTACTGCTACTGGAAGAGACCTGAGGCTGGCAGGGATTTGAGCTCACTCTTTAGGTGGCTGTTATGAACTAGCCTGGGCTATTAGCACTTGTGGCCATTTGCTGTCCCATTTGCTTTCTCCACTCTTCAGTAGCATCAGAGAGGTTCTAGCTGCCCAGAGGGAAGAATGACCATAAGGTGTCACGTGCACACACATTATAATCAAAGATAGCAATAAGAGTAGGCATTTTCTGCAGACATTTCCATTCTACACCTCTCAGTAACCTCACTTCCAATAATCCTAGTTTTTCTCTACATTTGCTTGGCTCCTTAATAAACCTCTAATAAACTGTACTGAGAAGCCCATAAAAACTACCTGCTTAGGTATATCTTAATTCAGCTAAATTAAATACACATAAATTCAAAGTATTAGTAAATCAGCAACTCTGAAATTGCATACTTTTAAAATCCCATAGGGAAATGAAGGCATTTTTTAAACCCTAGCATAGTTGGGAATATACTTAAAAATAATTCAAAATATTCTTTGGAGAGGTGTGCAAACGAATATAAATCCTGTGTGACCAGTTTTAACAATATCTATTTTTAGGAGGTCTGAGATTTGGGAAATGAAATTCTTGGTGGCCAAGGTTTATTAATCACTTTTCCCATTCAGCCCAGACCAGATACTTTCATTATAGGTCAATGGATCTCCATTAGCTTTGCAACTTCCTGTATTTATCCCAAACCCTATCCAGTTTCCAGATGAAGCTTTACGGCTTTTGTAATATATGTCCATTAGCTATGTCAGCCTTCCACATTTTATACAACTAACTGATTTGTCCATGTTAGGCCCTTTGTGTGCCAGAGCTGGTAATGCTTCTGCTGAGCTCCATGCATAGAAATTTAAACTGGAAAAAAAAAAATGCTTATTATTGATACTTTTCATGAAGAAGCACAGTTGTCTAAGTCACAGGAAGACAGTACCAAGTAAAATACATTTTTCTTCAAAAAAGATAATATTCATAGATTTTTGTGTCCAGATAAAATCTGAAAAATTCAGAAAAATATAATGAAGGAAATAAAAGTTGTCCAAAATGCCCCTAACAAGAGGAAACTATTTATAACAATATGATGCATAGAAGAAAATCGGAGGAATATACATACATACATTTATATATTTTTAGAAAATAGGAGTCAGAGTATACAGAATATTTTATGAACTGATTCCTTCAATGATTAATATATTGTGAGCATTTTTCATATCCTTAAAATATTCAAAAATATGCCTTAAATTACTGCAAAAACTGCATAGTCCTTGAATTCATTTCCTAGGGCTCTTGTAATAAAGTACCATAAATTGGGGTGGCTTAAAAACAACAGAAATTTATTCTCTCACAGTTCTAGAGGCCAGGAATCTGAAACCAAGTGTCAGCAGAACCTTGTTCCCTCTGAAATCTGTAGGGAAAATCATTCCTTGACCTCCTTGTGTTTGGGTTCTTGGGCATTCCTTTGCTTGTAGCTCCATGACTCCGATCTTTGCCTTTGTTGTCATACGTGTGTCTCTGTCTTCATTCACATGGCCATCCTCCCACGGGGACACCAGCTATATTGGATTAGGGGGCCCACCGGAATCTAGTATGACCTCATCTTAAACGAATATTATACCTATAACCACAATCTTTTCAACTAAAGTCACATTCTGACATCCTAGGAATTAATACTCCAACTTATTTTCCAGGAAAGAGGACACAATTCAGGCTTTATTTTTTCTTAAAGATTGTATTTATTTATTTGAGAGAGAAAGTGCAAGCATAAACAGGGGTGAGGGAGAGAGAGAAGCAAACCCCCCACAGAGCAGGGAGCCAGACGTGGGGCTGGATCTCAGGATCCTGGGATAGCGACCTGAGCCAAAGGCAGACACTCAAATGGCTGAGCCACCCAGGTGCCCCAACAATTCAGTCTTTAATAGTCCCCTGTGGTGGAAGAGTTTGTTTGTTTGCTTTTGATATTCTATTTAATGCTGAAAACAGTCTGTGAAAGTAATTTTAATCTTTATGTAATATTTCAGGACTCATTAGTCCTCATGACAACCTTTGCCCCATTTTACAGAGTGAAAAGTGAGCAGCATTATTATGTAACTGCCTAAAGACACTCAGATAATATATGAATGAGCCCTCTGGCTCCACGGTCTTCGAGATGAATCATACTCTCTAGTAGAGAATGGAAGAGATCCAGTGCAAATCTCATTAAATCAAAGGTCAAGATGATTGATCACTGAGCAATCAGGCATTCTTTGTTGATCTCAATCCTTAAGGATTTTAGACCATTTTAAAATCACTTTCCCCTATAATTTCTGAGTCTCAATTTTGCTATACTAAACTCTAGTAATAAGACAATTTGCAGCATCCAAGTCTTTATAATTTACAAAGTATACCAATATCTATTATATTTCATTCCATTCAATAAAGAGATAGTAAAATCATTTGCACACTTAGTAAAATCACTCTGGAATAAAATACTACTCTCTTTTTCCCAGTTTTATTTAAAACGTTACTCTTTTTTTCAGTTTTTCTTTCATTATTTTAAATTCCTTTAAATAGCTTTCATATCCTGCATTAAATTAATCGGCAGTTATTTAATGCTATTTTACTATTTATAAAGAGATTAATTTTATAGGTACATGAAGCACTAGAGACTAGGGATATGTTTTGTGTCACAACATGCAGAACTCATTACAATAATAGTTTTTTGTTGATTTCTTATGGTCTATATACATAATCATGTATGCATTTAATGACATCGCTTATTCATCTAGTCCTTCATATTTTTTCCACTCATAGTCCTGTGGCAAGCATCTCTAACACTGTTAAATACTGATTGAAAGAATTTCAATTTTTCCTAGTTCTACTTTTACAATTCCTCCTTTTCTAGGTTAGAAGTCTCTACTTCCTAGGGTGCCTGGGTAGCTCAGTTGGTTAAGCATCTGCCTTCCACTCAGGTCATGATCTCATAGGTCCTGGGATGGAGCCCTGAGTAGGGCTCCCTCCCCAAATCTGCTTCCCCCTCTGGCTCTCTTCCCCCTTCCCACTCCACTCATGCTTATGCTCACTCGCTCACTCTCAAATAAATAAATAAAATCTTCTTAGAACAAAAAAGAAGTCTCTACTTCCTTCCTGTGGTTTTCATGTAGATTCTCCAACATTTTTGTGTCTGTATTAGTTCGCCAGGGGTGCCATAACAAAGTACCATAGATTAGGTGAATTAAACAACAAAAACGTATTTCTTCATAGTTCTGAAGCCTAAATGTTCAAGATCAAGGGATTGGCAGGGTTGGGTTCATCCTGAAGTCTTTCTCTCTGGCTGTCAAAGCCAGCTTCTCCCTTTGTCTTTGCATAAGCCTAGCCTGTGTGTGTGTGTGTCTGTGCCCCAATCTCCTCGTCTTGTAAGTCACATTGGATTAGAGGCCACTCCAATGACTTAACCTTAATTGCCTCTTTAAAGTCCTCATCTCCAAATAAATCACATTCTGAGGTACCAGGGTTAGGACTCCAACATATGAATTTTGGCGGGGGACACAATCCAATCCATAATATTCTTCACAGATTTATCTCAATCTATTTTCTAAATTCATGCCATCTATTACATGTTTTTAACTCAATCACTTAGCGTTACAGTTTACAATGAATGTAAATCTTTACTCGAGTACTCTAAACCTATACTTTGTAGCCTATCTTGTTTTCTAGTATTTCTGTAGCATTTCCATGTGCTGCAGTCATTCATCATCACTGCCTATTTTTATAAATATTATGTCTTCTTTTCTATTTTCTCAAGTGAATATCATCACTCAATCTTATCTCTTTGTGATTCTTGATATTTGTTTCCCACAACTACCAGTGCAAAAACCTGGTCCTGCAAATATGTTCTTCCTCTTTGGTGTTAAAATACTTTCACAGTGAGATCTGGTTTTTTATTTTAAATCTTCATTTATTATTTTCAAAGGTTATTTTCCCTTTGTGATGCTTATTATGATTTTTGTAATTCTTCTGCTATTATTTTGATATGTTTAAACCACAGGGGGCAACTTACAATGTTAATCCATTTAGCATTTTCCTACAAGTTCTTGTCTTATGAAATATTCAGGCCCAAACAGTCTCTTTCATGCTACAAAAATCAGGACTCTTAGGACTCCATTCAGAATAACTCTCAAAGCACTTAAGGAGGTAAGAAGCAAGGAGAGAGAAAGGGAAGGGAATTACATTACTAATACCTACTGCGTCCTAGAAATAGCATTTCACACTCCCATTTAATACTCAATTTTTTTAAACATGGTTAAATTCTCTATCTCATTTTACAGATGAGTAAAGTGAGGCTAAGAGAAGTTAAGGACTTTCTCAAGTTCATATATGTAATAAATGATAAACCTCAGGGTCAAAATTAATTAGTATGCTCCAAAACTCGTGCTTTTCCCGGGACTTCATATTAACTCCCATCAATCCTTACATACAGTCTTACCTACCTTCAAGTCCCCTGAGTCTCTCTGCACAAATAGAATGGTGAGAATACAACTCAGGGGCCCACAAAATCATAGCAAGGTGAGGGTTCTGCCACCTCCACTTCTCCAGCCCTCCTCTTTAATCAACGTTGTAAAATAGTGATTTGCAAGCATTCGTTGGAAAATTTACTGCAATTTAGAAAGCTCAGTTCAATAAATGTATATTGAGCACTTTCCGCATGCCTGACACCAGGCCAGTTGCCTAGAATACTTAGATGAATGAGATACTCAACTGCCTTTGAAAAATTTATGGTTTGGGAATCAAGTGGGGAAAGGGAGACTGCTATCCACTAGCATATTTTGGGGAGTCTGCCATGCTGTTGTTCCCTTCTCAAGAACAACAGGCTACATCTCAGCTGATCAGGAGAGCCCTGTGGACCTCAACACCGTGATACTCTTCCCTCTGCCCCCACCCCAGTTACATCAGGTAACGTAGGCCAGTCAGATTTCACAGCCAAAAAAATGTGTAATTAGGCCTATAAGAAGTGAGCTAGGTAGCAGCAGTGTAAAGGAAGTCATTGAATAAAGGGACTATGTAGTCATGTCAATGACGTCATGCATTCCAGCTGCCCAGTTCCCGAAGCTGATCTGATTTTCAAGGCTCTTCCAGACATCTATTATTCTACTGTCTGCCTTCCAGAGATATTGCTGTGGCCTACTGACATCCTAAATAAACACTGCTTTCTGGCGTGAGCTAATTGGATTGGCTTCTGTCGCTTGGAAGTAGGGTGAGCTCCAACAAACGCAAAAACGTAATATGAGAAATGCTCTAACAGATGCAGGGTTCCGTGTCTGTGCCACGAAAGAGCTCCTGATCCAACCTCAACGCCTGAACGGAGTCCTCATATACTAGAACACTGAACAAAGACACAGAGATGGAGGGAGGAAGGGAGGTAAGGCCTCAGGGAGTCACAAGTTAAGGAGGAACCACTGCTGTGGTTACCTAGACCCTGGCTACCTATTCAGCAAGACCACCAAAAAGCCACAGATCTTGACAATCAATCCAAAAAAAAAAAAAATTATTGATTGCCTACCATGAACCAGCATGTTGTAGACATGTGTACAATTGGAGTCCTTATACTAAAGGAAGTCACTGTCCAGTGGCAACAGCTGTGCTCTCTACATGACTTACAAGAAGCCAATGTCTACTTACTAAGCTTTGGATGATGATGTCTTGTGAGAATGAAATTTTGTTCATTTGGGTTGTTTTATACTCTTTTATATCTTATTAGCATCAACATTATACTAACTGCTAATACTGCTAAAACTGACATATGCTAATACTGACATAGTGTTTTATATGTATCAGGTACTTTTCTTTTATTTATTTATTTATTTTATTTTTTTTAATATTTTATTTATTTATTTGACAGAGACAGATCACAAGTAGGCAGAGAGGCAGGCAGAGAGAGAGAGGAGGAAGCAGGCTCCCTGCTGAGCAGAGAGCCCGATGCGGGACTCGATCCCAGGACCCTGAGATCATGACCTGAGCCGAAGGCAGAGGCTTAACCACTGAGACACCCAGGCGCCCCTGTATCAGGTACTTTTCTAAGCATTTTATAAATATTAACACATAATCTTCCCAATTCTATAATTAGGTGCTATTATTATCCCCATTTTACAGAGGAGCAAACTGAGGCACAGAAATGATAAGTAACTTTCCATACAGGTAGTAAGTAGAACTTGTAACTGTACCCAGCAATCTATTTAATCACTACTCCATGCCACTTTTAATAATAAAGAAACTAGGAATAAAACTAAAATTACCCACCGTTTCACAAAATACTTTTTTTTGTTTTATTATACTCCCTTGTAAAATTTTATAGGAGGGATACAAAGCTGATCCCTGAACAGATACTATTTTGGGAACAGATATTTTGTGTCTTCTTTAATTTAACAATGCCTCAAATTTTCCTAATACACTGATCTTCATAATTAACACTTTAATAGGGCCAAAATATTCCATTGATTCATTGTACCACAGCTTAACCTACCATTCCCCTACCATTTAATTTCCTAGGTACTCCCTGGCTTTCCATTTCTTTGCCATTATATATAATGGTGGAAATGGTGGAAGAACTATGTTAGTCGGAGTTTTCTTTATCCTCTTGAATTACTTCCTTAAGATAAATTCCCAAAGTGGAGATTTCTAATACAAATATCCACGGCTAGTTTTTGCTTCCTGATATATAGTCAGATTATGTTCCAAAAATCAGCAATGGAAGATTGCAAACTCGCCATGTTTCACTACAATTTCACGAACACTGGATATTATGCCTATATTTTTTAATGTTCACTAATTTAGTAGGTATAAGTGATGGGGTTTTTTAATTTATATTTTAGTTGCATTGTTTACTGATGAGGTTAGTATTTTCCGAGTTATTTACCTACTAACTGGGGTTCTTAATGAGAAAATTCTCTGTACATGGTTTTGTCCTATCATCTATTAAGAATGTAATAGTTTTTCTACCAGTTTTTGAATGCCTTTAAGAAAGTCATTAATCCCTTCCTGTCATACTTCAAATGCTTTTTCTCAGTCTGTTTACTGAAGACTGCGCTTTCTGAGGTCCTGGAAAGCAAGGAACAAAGATGCTGCTCAGGGACAACTGGCCTCTGAGTCGGCTTCCTCCCCAAAGACAAAGCAGTGACCTTGAAGAGGTCGAGTCTGGCTCAAGAACCAGGAGAGCCTGATCTGTTGTGCAAACATCTCCTTTCATTTAAGTGCATCTATTTTTGTGTGAATTGACCCTGGATGGTGATTTAGACCGTGAGTGTCAAAGAGCCGAGGGGACAGCCAGACTTGAGC
The DNA here is from genome assembly GCF_009829155.1 of Mustela erminea. Classification (NCBI taxonomy): domain Eukaryota; kingdom Metazoa; phylum Chordata; class Mammalia; order Carnivora; family Mustelidae; genus Mustela; species Mustela erminea. The sequence continues at coordinate 14,325,035 of NC_045628.1, forward strand.
TCCTCAGCTGGGGAAGGACCCCACCCCATGGGGACAGCACCATGGCACAAGGTCAACACGCCCACTCACTAGAAGTTCCACTGACAGAAGAGAGGAGGACCCCCTGCACCTGCTCTAGCTCTGTGTGACCTTCTCATCCCAATAAAACCCTGCATCCTTGGCTGAATAAATCAGGAATGTCATCTAATCTAATAATGGAGGGTGTGTGTCGCTGGTATTCCCACCAAACCATACCCACAAAACCCTGCTCTTCTTTCCCGTTTTACTTTGGTTGTGTTGGTTTTACGATACACATTTCACATTTTTAATATAGATAACTCTCTCAGGCTTTTTCTTGTGCTTTCTTTTATCTCTTCCTATTTTGGAAGGGATCCCTATGGCCAAGGTACATAAGGATCCCCAGTTTTATATTCTCCTCAAGCTTATATTAATTTTTATGTTTAACTATTGAGTTCATCTGGAACATAGTTTATTGTATAATATGAGACATGGGCTTACAAGAGTTTGCTGTGTTTCTAAAGGTTTTGGGGGATCTGGCTACTAAGTGAGTATTTTTTCCCCTAATATTCTATGGTCACCACTGCATCCCACATTCAATTCACAAAAACAATTGTTATCAGTTTCTGGAGCATCTCATCCTATTTAAGTCCTATTTCTCCTTTTCCTAGCTAGGCATCAATCTATACGGTACGAATTATTGCTTCTAACATGGGATATACGGATACACATCTGGGACTCACTCCACTGCATCACTTTTCTTCTTTAATACTATTTCTGGTATCCTGTGATTTTTTTTTTCTTTCAAGGTGTTCTAGAATGATTTTGCTAAGAAAGAGTCTTGTGGAGCTTTTTAACTTTCAAACTTATAAATTAACTTACTAAAAGTTTACCGTCTTTATAATATTCATTCTTCCATCCAGGAAACATTTCTCTGTTCATTCATGCTTCGAGTGTCTCTCCGGGGAAGTGTTGTACATTCATTTATGTGGGTCACAGTGATCCTCTAATAAAGCTCATTCCTAAGTATTTTATATCATTGTCACTATAATAAATGAGATTTTTTTTCATTATATTCTTCCATCCCTTATTAGTGATACACCAAAATCTCTGTTTGATAGAGTTGATGTAAGTAAAGGCCCTTTGAAGAATGTTTTTGTACTTCTGGCAAAACTACCAGGAAAACATTGTTCATGATGTCATCCCATGTCCCTTTAAGCAATAAATTCCTTCCAGAGGTCAGAAAAACCAAGTTGTCTTTTTTTTTCCTGAGACAAACTTAACCCAATGACAAAGGCTCTCTAAGTATTTTTTTTTTGTCTTAGCAGCCAAGATATTAAAAGCTTAAGTTCATGTTTAACTGCACAAATGAATTAAACTTAGATGCCTGGCACACATATCTTTCTTTTCCTTTTAATTGGTTTTTGTTTTATTTGTATTTTTAATTGTCCTCTTCTAATTCTGTAATCCACCTCAAATTGTCTTTGGAGGTAGGCCGTTAGCCCAGGAAGGTTATGTACCTTAATATGCACATTCACAAGTAATTAAGCTATATGATAATTGAATAGTATTGTTCATCTGTTCCTAATTATATATGCTAAAAATGTGGTAATCAACCTTTTCCCTTCAGGACACACTGTAAATCTATCCCTCTGTATCACTTAAGAAAGCATCACAAATGTGAGAAAGATCCCACAGGTCACCTTGAGTTCTCTTTAATTTAAAAGAAAAATCTGATCATTTTTCATAAACTTTGGTACTTCTGACATTTTTAGTAATAAAATCACTTATGATACAACTTAATAACTGGGCAAAGTGCAGCAAACATCATGTCATGGAGACACATCCGGGACCACAGGGCTGAGAAATGGTAAAAAAAAAATGATTTTGGAGGAGTTCGCTAACAAGGTTAAGTAACTCGTGCATGGTTCCTGGATCATAACTTTTTTGAGGTCTTCACCATACCCTTAGCAAAATTAGCCACTCATTATCCTAAGTTCTGGTCGCCCTTTCTAGTTACTCCATGTCCTCCAGGAAGTCTTTCCTATCCTTGCAGACCACACCTCCTTACCATGCCCCTACTTGACCTGTCCCAGCATATCAAAAACTGTCCAGTGTTAAGTCTGTCTGTAAGGTCCTTGGGAACAGGGACAATGTCTGAGCCCCCTTATTTTCCAGCACCAGGCCAGCACCTAACACTTCCAACCTACTCACATTGGATCGTAGTCGAACAGATTGTTCTCTCCCACCCAAAAAGAGAATTTTTTTTTTTAGTAAAATGTATAACATTTAATTTGCAATATAATGGTGTAAAGGTGTCTACATATACATTTTTTATTTTCAGCATAACAATATTCCTTGTTTTTGCACCACACCCAGTGCTCCATGCAATCTGTGCCCTCTATAATACCCACCACCTGGTTCCCCCAACTTCCCACCCCCCGCCCCTTCAAAACCCTGATTGTTTTTCAAAGTCCATAGTCTCTCATGGTTCACCTCCCCTTCCAATTTCCCCCAACTCCCTTCTCCTAACTCCCCTTGTCCTCCATGTTATTTGTTATGTGGTCCATATACACTATGGAGTATTATGCCTCCATCAGAAAGGAGAATTTTTTCTTAATCAACAGGGCCTTAGCCATGCCCCCTGACTTGCTTTATTATTCAACCTGAAGTATAAGGACTTGAATATTGGTTGTTGTGCCCACCACCATGTGTACCTTTCTAGTCTACATTTCTTGGGCCACTGTTGGATCTTCATTCCAAAACCCTCCCTTGGTCTCTGGTCCCTCTTGACCTTCCTGATACCTCAAAGTCATGAACACCAGTATAATTTATTATACTGCCTTCAGCCTCTCTCCAGAACAGAAGAGGATATGAGATCCTGAATAAATGGAAGTAGCTCTCCCCACATGGGAAGAATCAAGCTTTAGACATAACACAACCCAATCTATCTACGAATGAGTGCCCTTCCACATATAAGCAATGTATAAACTTCTGGAAATCATCATATATCCCCTAACACATCCTTCTCCCAGTGGTTTAAAATAGTCTAACCCTCCTTTATGAATGAGAGCTATCTCCTTGAGAAACCTCTATTTCTCAGAAACCTACCTACTCACATACTGACACAGGATCTGCTGAGTCACAGTTTGTTTCCAGGTTCTGGGCCCAGCTCACAGCCAATGTTCAAGATCTTATTTCCTGTGAGGTTATCTGTCCACTGGAAAAATCTCTTGTATCTGGCAATAAAGGAACAGAGCTGTCCCTCACAAGGGAAGTCTGCAGATAACAGAATTTCAGTCCCTTTGATACTAAGGCTTAAAATTTTTAAATGCTTTTAGACAAGAAAACTTTACAAATATTATTCCCATTACTGCTTTCATAAAGAGAGAATGTTGAAAAAAAACATGTCTTGATAACTGTGATTGAATGAGAAATATAAAGATAGTGGAAGTCATATTCCCTAACCTTTCATTGAATGCTGCACACTGACCTTCTTACACAGGAGTCCCTATGCCCCCAATGGGATATTGAAGGAGAGAAAGCTTTTGCCCTTTTCTACAGGGCAATATTCGTGTTCTTTTATTACCTTCTTTAACTTCTTATTGTTACTTCTTTTTCATTTAATTTCTAAGTTCTGCTCCCTTCTCTCATTTGTCCCTTTTCTTCTGGGTTCCTCAGAGCTTGGAAGCCTGACTTGAGGAATGACATGCCCACAGCCTTCTGGAGTAGATGTCATTCTTTGTCACCCCCCAACCCACGGTGCTATCACCACTGACTTCCCAACCTCCAGCGCCAGGCTCCTTACTTTCTTCTTCAACTCCACATTTAGCATCATTCTTGACATCAGCATTCCCACAAATAACCCATCCAACATCTTGTCCTCACCATTCTTTGACCTTCTTAACTCCAGGGATCACTTCTCACCCCATCTCAGCCCTTATTCACGGAGATTGTGCAAGGGACAGCACCCATTCGAGCACGTCAACCTCACACACCCTGTTCTCTGGCCATCGTCTTCTACAGCCCAGCACACTTCCACCACAATCCACCTCCCTTCCCACAGTTCCCTAGACAGACCCACGCTATCAACCTTAACACACTCCGTTGACCCTGCCACCGCTCTAATACTTCGAGTATCTCCTAACCAGCCTGGATTACAAGATCCGGCAGTATGTATGCCTCCTAAACATAACTCTCCTTCTCCTCCACTTCTAGCCAACCCTGGTTAAATACCCCTGCACCCATCCCATGCTTCCACCAGCGCAGCCTAATGTTGCTGAAGAAAATCACAGAACGTTGCTGATGGACTGGTTTCTCATTTATAATTGCGGGTCTCAAAAAAGAACTGAATAGTGCCAGACAGCTTCCTTCCTAGGAAATTTGTTTTCTCAACTTCTGAGCTCATTATTTACACTTTCTCTGCTCTCCTCGAGTTTCCAACATTCCTTCCCCTCTGCCCCACTCTCAGCTAATGACCTTGCTTTGCACTTCATAGAGAAAAGAAAGGCAGTCAGATTAGAACGACCTCATCTTTCAACTATCAGTTCACCAACCCTCCTGTATCTGTACTCAAATACTCTGCCTTCATTTCTGTTAAAAAGAGAAGAAGATAGATGAGATCTTGTGTTCTGTGATTGGATCGTCTGTCATTGTCTTAAAAACATCGCTGCTACAATCACTCGTCTTTGCTTTATCATTCCTGTTAGCATTCAAACATGGCTCGGGGTCTCTTGCAAGGCTGTAGTCTCTGAATACTAGACAGGGGCTTGGTGGATCCCCTGCCAAGCTCAGTCACACAGCTGTGGGCAGGAGGCTTCAAGTTCCTCGCCATGTAAGCCTCTCCATAGGGTTCTCGGAACACAACTTTACCCAGAGCAAGAGATGAGAGGGGGTATGTGAGAGAAGGGAGTGAAGGGGACATGGGGAGAGACAGCGAGAACACCAATACAGAAGCCATCGTCTTTTTATGACCTAACATCTGAAGTGGCCTCTCATCCCTTTGATAGTATTCTGTTCATTAGAATCAAGTCACTGAAGTCAGTCCTAGGCACAAGTATCAGAGAATTTGTGGACATATTTGTAAAACCATCACTGTTTAAGAACCTAAGGTAATTCTAGGGACACCTGGCTGGCTCAATTGGTAGAGTATGCAATTCTTGATCTCAAGGTCATGAGTTCAAGCTCCATACTGAGTGTACAAATCACTTAAAAAAAATCACTTTAAAAAAAACTTAAGGGCGGGAGCCTGGGTGGCTCTGTGGGTTAAGCCGCTGCCTTCAGCTTAGGTCATGATCTCAGGGTCCTGGGATCGAGCCCCGCATCTGGCTCTCTGCTCAGCAGAGAGCCTGCTTCCCCCCTTCTCTCTCTCTGCCTGCCTCTCTGCCTACTTGTGATCTCTGTCAAATAAATAAATAAAATCTAAAAAAAAAAAAAAAAAAACTTAAGGGGGCACCTGGGTGGCTCAGTAGGTTAAGCCTCTGCCTTTAGCTCAGGTAATGATCTCAGGGTCCTGGGATCAAGACTTGCATCATTGGGCTCTCTGCTCAGCCAGGAGCCTACTTCCCCCTCTCTCTCTGCCTGCCTCTCTGCCTACTTGTGATCTCTCTCTCTGCCAAATAAATAAAATAAAATCTAAAAAAAAAAAAAAAAACAAGGTAATTCTAAATGTGATATTGAATAAAAAAATAATCTCTTCAGCCCCCTATAAACTACCCTACATCTATCCTAAAATCACCTTCTCTTCAGCCAATTGAAATCCTTAATTATGTGCCCATTTATCACTGAAAACATTCATATTCTTTCTTACAACACATCTTCTTTAGAACCTTTATATATTGGGGTGCCTGGGTGGTTCAGTCAGTTGAGCATCCGACTCTGAATCTCAGCTCAGTCTTGATCTCCAGGTCATGAATTCAAGCCCCACATTGGTCTCTACACATTTTACATAAAAATTCTGAATATAATACCATAAATTGACTTAAATGTTGTGATGTAAATATTTCCAAGTCATTTTGTCTATGCCTTATAAAACTATGATTTCACTCCTTGAGAGCCAGGACCAGGTCTTCTCTCCAGTCTCTGCCCTACACAGGGCCCAGTACTGGGCTACATACAATCATGAATCCATCAATCAATCAATCAATCTAGCCAGCTAGCTACAGGAATAAAACCACTTCAAAATAAAATTAAACAACAAAAACACTGATTCAAAGGGAAACATGCACTCCTACGTTCACAGCAGCATTATTTACAATAGCCATGATATGGAAGCAGCCCAAGTATCCAATGATAGATGAATGAATAAAGAAGATGTGGTACACACACACCACACACACACACACACACTCTCGTGGTGGAATATTATGCAGCCATAAAAAGTGAAATCTTGCCATTTGCAATGACATGGATGGAGCTAGAGGGTATAATACAAGTGAAATGTCAGTCAGAGAAAGACAAATACCATATGATTTCACTCATATGTACAACTTAAGAAACAAAATAAACAAAGGGAAAAAAAGAGAAAGACAAACCAAGAAACGGACTCTTAGCTCTAGAGAACAAACTGATGGTTACCAGAGGGGAGGTGGGTGGGGGGTGGGGTGAAATAGGGATGGGGGTTATGCAGTGCACTTGTCGTGATGAGGACTAGGTGATGCATGGAATTGTGGAATCACTACACTGTGCACCTGAAACTAATATCATACTTCATGTTAACTAACTGGAATTAAAATGAAAACTTTTATAAATTAAATATTATCACATCACTCTTGTCAACCAGTCAATGTTTCCCCAAATTCAACTTACAAGGAATTACGTGGTGTCGGAGCTCACAGCCCTTCCCTTTCCTCCCCCTGCCCTCCGACATCCATGTCCTCCTGTAGCTCAGAACCATCAACCAACGCACAGTCTTGACTATGGATGTGAGGGCGCTGGTTAGTCTAATCCAGGACCCAGTCCCAACTTGACCTTACATTTGTATTCTGATCACTGGTGTTTACTCTGCTTCTGAACCAACTTTTACCATTTTTAGGCTTTTGATTAACCAGATTCCTTGGCCCAAGTTTTTGTTCCCTTCTTGATAGCTGAGGATACTTGGGGATTTGTTTTAATCATGTATGGTAAGAAAAGCAGACACAGAAGTCATGAAGGAAGGGGTCTTGTGTCCTCACAGACTCCTAGCTGCCACAGCTAACCACACAGGAAAGCGCCGCTGTCAAGGAGCCAGGGAAGCAAGGAGGAAAGCTTGGACAAGAGCCTTTATTGTGGCTTCTGAGGGCAAGAACTAGGGAGGCAGGGCCAGCCAGTTTAGGACTGGCTAGTTGGAGTAACTGCTGCGGGCTCTAGGGTACAGTGGCTGTCCTAAATCGTCCGGCACCACCTGGCCCTCAGGTGGTAAGCACAGGTTGGGCAGTGGCCTGGAGTAGAAGAGCTTGGTAAAGGAATCGGTTGGGGGAAATGGGCTCTGAATTCATTGAGAAAATCATGCTCAAGGTCACAGACTTGTCCTCTATCTCTAGGAATTAGCTAATTCTGGGAAGGGCAATCTCTCCAGGGTCAGTAAGGCCCCAGATGTCAAAGCATGAAATACAGAAACTAGAAAACATGGTTATTATAACAACCCATCTAGCTCTACCTTGGGTCTGCCTTGCTCCTGCTGGCATTCTTCCTACCTGCCTGGACAGCAGTCATATCTACGCGACATCAGCACAATCTAGAGATTAAAAGGTGTGGTCCTGCCAGGAGGATGAGCACAGAGTAATACAGAGAACTGCTGAATCATTTCACTGCACACCTGAAACTAATATAACACTGTATGTTAGGTATGCCTGAATAAAAAAAATAACAATGAAGTCCTTCCTACTCTTGGCTCAAAAAAAGAGACATGGTTCTGAAATCAGACACACCTGGATTAAAATACCTTGCTGCTCCACCAATGATTAATTCTGCAACCATAGATAAGTCACTGAACATCCCTGAACCTCATTTTCTCATCTGTACAATGAAGATGATAATGGTACCTACTTAATGCAAGTACTTACATAATAAAGCACTTAGCCTAAAGCAAAGTAAGCAATTAAAATGTGGCAACAATAATTACTATTTCTCCACCCTCTGATTTCCCCCAAAGTGCACTGCATATAATTGATATGTAGTAGATACTCAATAAATATATGTTGAAGTTCACTAAACCAACAAAGAAATTAATGAAAAAAATCAATGAATAATCTTTGACTAATTGTAGAAATGCAACTTTATTTTTAAGAATAATTGGCAGTCCCCCCTCAAAAATAAAAAGAATAATTGGCAGCCCAGAACTTAGAAATAAAGCCTGGATTTGAAGTTTCGTTTTATCACTTAAACCCATATGTCTCTCTAAGTCAGGACGGTAGGCTCTCCAACATCCATCCCCCCTTTTCCCTCGCTGGGAGAGCCTTGATTTTGTTCTATCCACCTGTGATTCATGGTATGGCTATTCTATCCCCATATTTAGGGACAAATCCTGGAGGTCCCATTCCTGTTGCCACTGATGGGCTTAGGGATGGGAACGTGACCCTTTCTGCTCTAAATATTGTCCTTCTGGCCAGGAAATTCTGCTTGAACTACAGCAGTCTCCTTGCAACAAATAGCAGGGAGGCAGCCTTGGGGCCAAGTCAACAAGTTTAAGGAGACAGGGTAAAAAGTGTGAAAAAATACCTGGGTCCTCCGTAAAAGAATAGTAGCTACCTTCAATGAATCCTTACTCTATGTTGGACATTAACTCATATGATCCTCCACACTAATCCCAGGGAGGAACGTTTTTATCATTGTTGTACAGATTGAGAAACCGAGGCCTTAAGAATTTTTGTCATCTGTGCAAGGTCACACAGCAATACGAGGTAGAGTGAGGATTTAACCCCACAGCTGGGCTCCAAAACTTTGGTTCTTTGCTTCTTTGCTTTACTGGATTTCCAAAATGCTCTCAAGACAGAATCAGCCAATTCTCTCTGGACTTGTTACATGATTTTAAATGTCTTACGATTCAGCCAGTTTGAATTGCGAGTTTTAGTAAAAGCAGCTGATAGGATCCTAATAAATATACTCAGATTTTTTCATCTGTAAAATGGGGATACTTCTCCAAGCCTCAGGCTGTGGCTGTGAACAAGGAGTTCGATAAATGATCTTGTGACTCTCCACCCACTGCCGGTCGCTGCATCTGTGACCATCGTTTTCCATCCGTTTACCGAACTTCTTCCAAGACTCCAGCCCAGCGCAGGCGCTTTGTGTGCGCTAAGATCTCCACCTAGGCTGTGTACACGCTCCCAGAAGTGATCAGGCATGCCTCACGTATGAAACCCAGCTCATTACTAGGCCAAGTTCTTACGCTGAAAGATCTTTATTATAACGCACATTCTTGATTTTAGATTTTATTTTTCTCTTCTAAGGTAATTTTTTGCTCTCTCTGTAATTAGCTCCAAAAGCATGTAGAGAACAGCTCAATGGATTATCACATGCTAAATCAGCTTAAATGAAAATGAGTTACATTCTCAGCTCGCTTTCAGGACATATTAACCAAAAGTCATAATTTATAGCTGTCATATGAAAATAATGATAAAGTCATGAATACAAAATTAAAAATACCAATTTTAGGAGAGCTTCCTCAAATGGGTTGAAGCACTGGCTAAAAAAAAAAAACCTTGATCTGTGTCAAATCCTTGGGAATTTAAAAAAAAAAAAAAAAGGTTTCCTGATGGTCTAAGGGGAAAAACTTAAGCATTTTGAAAGCTTTTTATGATATATTATGTCCTGTTTTAAAGGAAAATGCTCATTACTCGAAGAAGTTGTTGAGCCGAATGTGTATTTTGCATATTTTCCAAATGCCTCCTTGTCATTCCTGATTCTTGAAACTCTCTGTAGAAGCTGAATTATATATTCATTGCATTTCTAAAATCCAACTTTCCTTCCTCTTCCATTCTGTATCAAAAGGCTTCTCACCGCCAATGTAAATTTAAATCTGTACAGTACTTTATAGTTTACAAAGTGCTTTCACTGGCATTTCCTTAACCTCCCAACAATTCTAAAAAGGAAGACAAGACACATATTCTTATCCGAATTGTCCAATAAATTAATAAATTTATTTGTGCTTGTTTTCTTTCATTCTTTCATTTATTCAGCCAACATTTACTTGATAGCCATTATGACAAGACCCTATTAGAGGCACTGAAGACGCAGAAGGAGACAAAACAGTCACTATCTTCAGAAAAATTACATGTTGACAGGTAAGCCGCACAACAGATTAGTAAATAAGTCCAGGAAGAAGCCTAGATTCAAAGTGGTCACTTAATCACAAATCCAGATGCCTCCCCGGTCCAAATAAGCTGACACAAAAGTTCTCTCTGCCATGAATTTTGGCAGTTTGATTTCTTGGACTCTAATCTCTTTGGGTTGCCACAAGGTCTCACATTTTTCCTACTCCTCTGAAGAAATTCAGTGGACACCTGTCAAAGCAGCATTTAATAACCAACGCATTCAAAGCGCTGTTACAGACAGTTACGAAAATTATTCCTCACCCCCCACCCAAAACAAAAGAACAGAGGATTTAAAAATCAGCTTAAAAAAGAAACACATGGGGCACCTGGGTGGCTCAGTGGGTTAAAGCCTCTTAGGCTCGGGTCTCAGGTCGTGATCCCAGGGTCCTGGGATCGAGCCCTGCCTCAGGCTCTCTGCACACCTAGAAATGTGTGTGTACATTAACTCATATGGTTGGCATTGCTGACTGTTGGAGGAAGTCTTCTAATGGACATGACCCCTGGTTGACCAGGCACCAGCTGGGCCCAGGCTATCAGAGGATCTCCCCACTGCCCCTCTGCCCTGGAATGCACTTTCTGCCTACATCCCCATGCTAAGAGCTGTCTGGAGGACACAGCCTTGAGACAGGAAGTATGTTGAGACTGCTTGGACTGAATTCAGTTAAGGTCTCTATATGAGCATCTGGCAGGCAGGTGCACGGAGCTCCCAAGACAAGCTTCATAGGTAAATTCCCTTGCTTATCCAACCTCCCACCTACCAGTCTGGAGCAGCTATCTCTTCAGTCTTTCTTTGCCCTCCACGTACATGGGTGTTTTCAGATTTCACCAAGAAAGCAAGCTCCCAAGGTCTCAAACCAACACTAGCCCTAAACAGGAAAGTTTTTAATCCCTGTTTTGTGAATTTAAAAAAAAAAAAATGAGGTCTAGAGAACCTACACAGTTCATGCCACGTCATATAATAGTAAGCAATAGTCAGGATTTGAACCCCCAATTGGGTTTCAGAACATAGGTTCTTTGCCTGTTTATTTTATTAGATCTAGAAAATGCTACTGGGGCAGAATCTGCCAATGCGAAGGCCTTCTTGTACCTGGAAAAATACATTCACACAAAATTTTAAAGTACAAATTAATATCCTGCAAGAGTCTACTCATCCAGTCATTAGCGGTTGTCTAACTACGTAGGCTTTGCACATTTCAAGTGACCTCCCCCCTCCGCCTGTTTGCAACCTCACGGCACTCACTAGTAGGTTAACTTGCTGCATATATTATTAGTAATTCATGGCTTATTTTTGAAGGTGCAGGGACAGCACCACTATACACCTAATACAATGAATATCTTATTAGGAAGAAATTAACAAATGAATTGTCGCCGATCGATAGTTGTTCAAGAGAAAATTACAGTGATAGTAAAGCCTAAATAATTTATACACAATATTGATTTTTTCATTACATTAATTATTCTTTATAGCACACATAGGGAACTTGGAGAATAAAACTTTCAAAGCAAAGAAATTTATCTGCGGTGGTGCTGTAGGCTTAAGTCTGAATTTAAAAGACAAAGCATGGGCCATGAGAGCTGACAAATATTTTTAGATTAAATACACATCAGATAATAAATTTGACAGCTCCAATGTACCTGAGTTCCTTCATGTTGCCTGGCGTTTTTATGCACAATACTTTTGATATTTATTTATCAAGAGAAGTATTGATAGAACTGCTTCTTAATAGAAACATTAGAAATAGAACTACCCATTAATTCACCTCTTTCATCGAGTGTTTGGAAGGCAGAATGACAAACTCGATAAAGCTATGCGGGAAGGAAAAACTTCTCTAACACCTCTCCTGGAATCTTCGAGTCAACTGGACTTAAATTCCGTTGGAGTGTAGGCTCCTTAGAGCTCATACCTTCCACAGCCAGCAGGATACAATTCCTAAGGCAATTTTATCATGCAAGTAACTTTCATCCAGCTCGAGGGCCTGAAGACGATCCTTGTGTCCCAGAGAACAAAAAAAAAGAGTGTTGCGTGGTAGGGGGAGCTGCGGAAAAAGAGGATAGAGGTGGGTAACTTTTTCAAGGATGATGCTGTTCCCACCAATGTGAAATTCCCTCCTAGGGATGGAAGAAATGAACTTGGGGAGGGATGCCTAAGTGGCTCAGTCAGTTCAGCGACTGACTTCCGCTCAGGTCATGATCTCAGGGTCATGACCTCAGTGTCACAGGATCAAGCCCCACATCAAGCCGGATCACGGGCGCCCAGCTCAACAGAGAATCTGCATCTCCCTCTTCCTCTGCCCTTCACCCCACCCAGGCACTCACACTTTTTCTCTCTCTCTCAAAATAAAAAAACAAAATCTTTTTAAAAAAGAAAAAGTTTTAAAAAAAGAAATGAACTTAACACATATGGACCAAGCTCAAAAAATGTCCTCGGAACAGATACTGCGCTGAATGTCATTTTTGTCACCTACAAATGCACACACTGAATAGTGTTTGACTCATGACATTTTGACTCTTGGAATGAGAGCAGTGACTTGATGGTACTTACTTGAATTTTCTCACATATCAACTTCCACTGTGTTTCAGTATCTAATGCTAGGAGTTTCCACGTGCCTGTTTTGCGGAGAGTTGCACCTATGCATAATACCAAGCATATCATATCTCCCCCAAGACAAATATGGAAATAGTGTTTCAAAAGTCTTAAAAATAAAACCAAAAGCTTTAAAATAGTTTCCAATTAAAATCTGAAATTCAAGTACAACTGGGGCGCCTGGGTGGCTCAGTGGGTTAAGCCGCTGCCTTCGGCTCAGGTCATGATCTCAGCGTCCTGGGATCGAGCCCCGCATCGGGCTCTCTGCTCCGCAGGGAGCCTGATTCCTTTCTCTCTCTCTCTGCCTGCCTCTCTGCCTATTTGTGATCTCTGTCTGTCAAATAAATAAATAAATAATCTAAAAAAAAAAAAAAATTCAAGTACAACTTTTCTCCTTTCCTCACCTTTTACCTTCAGAGACTGAAAGCCACCTTCATATTCCTTTTAACGATCTTTATATTCTTAGAAGAAAACCTAAGCAACAGGAAGCAGCTCATCTCACCAGCATGCTTTTGCAAACGGCAGCCAGTTTTGTAAACTATTCTGCCCTGCCTTAACTAATACTGCTGTAGGACTTCAAAGCTATAAAATATTGCATGCATGGGGGGCCGGTGGCTCAGTCGGTGAGGCGACCATCTTTGGCTCAGGTCATGATCCCAGGGTCCTGGGATTGAGTCTCGTATCGGGCTCTCTGCTCAGTGGGGAGCCTGCTTCTCCCTCTCCCTCTGCTGTTCTGCCTACTTGTGCTCTCTCGCTCTGTCAAATAAACAAATAAAATCTTTTAAAATAAAATAAAATAAAATATCACATGCAGATATAATGTAAAATGTGGGTTGTCCACTATATGTCATCATACAGATATAACTGCCCAGACATGTCGTCATTACCGGCCGATTCTGGGGGTACATTGGGGACAAAACCCAAACTCAGCATCATCCCTACTATTCGGTGGAAAGTCCCTTGCCTGTGGTGACTGCTCCTCTGAATGTCCTTTAATGCCTTTACCATTCTTTAGGTGGAGACTAATGGTCCATACAGAAAGCATGTGGTTCAGGTACTGAAAGATATTTCTACTTGGTCTCGTTTGTTGAACTGAGTGGGACATTCCTAAGATGGATTAGAAGAAATTTCAAGCTATTTAAAGGCACAGTGCAAGTTACTCTCCATTTTTATCCCACTCACCCACTCCAAACCCAAATCCATTCTCTGCCTTGCTCGCCCCGGGAAAGCACATGCGTTGGATCACGGAGCTCTCCAGCTGTTTAGCTACACAGTTCCAGCCAGGGGAAGACAATGGAAGGAGACAGACACGTGGAGAAAGTGATCAAGAGATTGGTCAAGAGATTTCCTCCCCATCCGACCTCTCTGCCTCAACTCCATATTTGGGGGGTGGGGGGGTGGGAAGAGGAGGGGCGCTGGGCTGTTCTCTGCCCGCAGTTCCTATGAGGCAGCCCTTCCTACCTTTGAGGCTGTCACTTAGGTCAGGCCCCAGCAGACAAGGGATGCTGACAACAGGCTCAGAGAAGGTAACAGTTTCCCTCCGTTAAGGAGCCCCAGGTCCAGTGTGGGCCCTTAACCAGTCCACAGATCTGTAATAGCCCTGCACCATGCCAGAGTGCGCCTCTGTTTGCTGCCAGGCCGCTGACTGATACTGCTCCCAGGGACACAGAAGAAGAACGTGTAAGCAAATAAAAGAACCCCAGCAGCATTCAAGCACAACAGCCCTCCAAGGCCGACAGCCGCCCAGATAGCCGATGACTCCCCATGAATGCACTAATGAGACAAACCAGTGCTTGCGAGATAAAGTGCTGACCTCCACTTTCAATATTCATTCGGATTTCAGGTTTTTAGGATTTCATTCTTCACCTTGACTACTTTTGTCCTTCTCTCCCTCCTCGGCAGCATCCTGCTAATTTACACTCTGCATGATCAGTGGCTGGTCTGTCTTCCCAGGGCATGTCCCCTTGTTTTTCACAGTCCTCGAGAGATCTTTCCTTCAGGCTTGCACACCCAGGTCAAGTCACCACCTAGGTATGCTTAAAATCACATGCACCCTTCTCTCTAGGTCTATGTTTTCACTTTGTAAGCAAACCTATAAAATTCTACAAGTTCATAATTAGAGTCCACAAAATATGGAAGCTATCATCCAGGTTTGTTGTCATCTCTCCATAACCTTGATTCCTTCATAAGAAATACTCTACAAAAGCTAATAGAAGGGGTGCCTGGGTGGCTCAGTGGGTTGAAGCCTCTGCCTTCAGCTCGGGTCATGATCCTGGGGTTCTTGGATCAAGCCCTGCATTGGGCTCTCTGCTCGGCGGGAAGCCTGCTTCCCCCTCTCTCTCTCTCTGACTGCCTCTGCCTCTGATTTCTGTCAAATAAATAAATAAAATCTTAAAAAAAAAAAAAAAAAAGCTAACAAAAATCTGGAGGACTGCAAGGAGGTTAGCATTTCTACCCTCTTATGTCTATTAAGAAACTGGAATACAGAAGTAACCATGAACACACGGTGTTAAATGCAAGGTTGTGACAACAAATGGCACAGTACTTACCAAGAAAAGCACGGTAAGATATTAATAATTGCAACGCACTGCAAATATTTATGTGCCCACAGGCAACTAATTCAATTTCACTGCAGGATTGCTCCATTTATGAATTTAATTGTGTGTGTTTTAAACATTTCTGCTGCTGTTTCATTAATTTCCCATAAAAAAAAATAACATGATATGCCGGAGAAAGAAAGCAAGTTTCCAGTCAAAAGCATTCATTAAGTGCCCACTGAGTGTCCACGGTGACTTACGAATTAACGTTCACTTTTACCCTTTATGGCTTCTCTTTTGCATCACTTGGGATAAGAAGTTCCAGCTTCAAAAAGCATGGTTCAGGTTGCCTCTTGTTGTTTTATTTTTACACATAACAGCATAGATGTGTAACACAAGCCCCGTGAGAACAGAATAATGGCTAACACTCACACGGGTCAGTCTCTGTGCATTCTTAGCCCTCACCAGGCATAGTACCACTATTCCTATTTTCCAGAGAAGGAAATCAAAGTACAGAATAGGTAACTGACTTCTTCAGGGTTACTTGGGAGTAAGAGCTTGAGCCAGGGAGATGGGTGGGGGATGGGCCAGATGGGGGATGGGCAGTAAGGAGGGCACTTGGGATGAGCACTGGGTGTTGTCTGTAAGTGATAAATCACGGAATTCTACTTCTGAAAGTCATACTACGCTATATGTTAACTAACTTGAATTTAATTTTTTTAAAAAAAGACATATATTCTAAGTTTAAACAAAAAATCCAGCTCATTCGACATCACAGCCCATGCTGCTGAACGTCAGCCAAACGACACTCACAAACTGGGCATCAGCACAATTTCCAGTGATTTTCAGTGGCTGATAAATTTGTCATTGATTTCTTCCAATTTCCCTTGAGAGCTTTTTTCCTAATTCAGGGTCTCTCCAATGCTCTTCAATAACACAATTTCCAGTCACAACCACCTCAGCCATCTGACGTCAGCTAGTAGTAATCCAAGCCATGTTGTTTAGATTTTTCTCAGCCTCCCAATCTATATCAAAGAGCCACGCTCTCTGCTTAGGCTCATTTTTTTTTTCCCCCGAAAATGAGAATGAATGAGATTAACCTTGTTCCCAAAGGAATGCCTGACTTGTAGCATGCTGTCTCATAGGAGAAACCTTCTAGAACGGTCTAATAACCCGTGGTCTCTGTCCTGACTTTTATTACTCCTCTAGAGAATCAGGGCAGTTGATATCTTGCTAATTATGAAAGGCAATTACTAATAATTTGAATTTTCACCTGAAATAAGAGAGTCATGACATAAAACATTGGATCATTCCATAAAGAACCACAATCTGGTTAAATTATGCTGATATTTTTAGAAGGTAATCTAGAATAGATGACAGATTGTTAGCTGACATGTGTCAAGCATTTTTATAGGTCAGTCTCTGTGCTTGGGAACTTTACATGGGTTTTACTGAGTAAGTGTATGTGCTAGAAGAGATATAAACAAATAATACCGTTCCAAGTTTACTGTCCAGTATACTTCCCAACACATAGTTAACTGATTAACTGTAATTAAAATAAAGTTATATTAGCCAATGAAAATCAGAGAATTTATATATGATACCCATAATTTAACAAACTAAAAAACAAGATAATTGATTACCAGAAAATATTAATTTGAGTTCCCCATTTAATTGTTTTCATACTAAACCTATTTCTTGGCCCAATAATGTATTTCATGAGTCTTAAAATCACATTAAAATTTGGCAGTCTCAATTAAACCTGTTTAATTCATTATCAAGCATAAGTAACTTTCAAATACCATAAGCTTCTGATTGTCCTTAGTAAAAATGAGATGATAATAATTAGCTTTGGGGAATAATAATGTAAGAGTCTAAGATTAAGCCAGTCCACATTGTTAGAGGCTAAATTTTACCTAGTTTCTGGTTATTACATGAGCATTTGTATTTCTCTAAAAAATCAAACCTTGTCAACATCCCAAGGTAACCAGCAAGAAAAGGCAGAAAAATAAATGATCAATCTCAATTTACTGGTTCCAGTTTTATCTTTACAACTCAAAAAAAAAGGAATGGATTTAATTCAACCTCCTTCTGATTTATAGCAAATATTGGCAGTTTGGACCAGAAGCGACACTTCCCGAGACTCTGTAATGAACATGTAAGTGAATATGGCATTTAGAGAGAACAATCTCTTATCTCCTTAGTTTCACACAGCACACAAACCTGATGGTGAAAATTAACCTTCTCCGCAGTTCAACATTTCTAATTAGAAGAGACATCAAAAAGATTATGCTTTAGAAAGCAATATGGGCCATAATATTCTAGACAGTCTGAAACAGAACTCTGCAGCCTCCTTATGTGTTTAAGCCTGCTGTCCACAGAAAAAAGCAGTACCCAGATGATGTTTCAAAGTGTTGATGGCTTTTGGTGGTAAGTTATGTTATATTTTCTCTTCTTGCCCTTTTATACACGGACCTATCCGTTGCTTTTAGTCCTAAATTAATACAACCGTCTACACCATCAGACCGTGTTCTACCGAAAGTTTGCTTGGTAGAAAGATCTACAAATGTCTGAGAAATGAGTAGTCCATTTGTAATCCTTTTGGGGTTTTTTTCCTCTTGCTTTGTTTTCTCTGCATGGGGCAGGGAAGAGGCAAAAAAAGATACCCTGAATTCAGCTTAGATTAGAACACAGAACCTTAAAATAGAACACCATGCAAGCTCAGCCCTTCCTGGGGAGGAACCGCTTTCACAATACCAGCAGTTGATCAGCCATATTTGAAGTTTTCACTTCTAAGGAGCAGGCCACCTCACAAAAGAGTTCATTCTCATTTTAGACAGCTACAAATGTTTCTAAGGATGTTATTTGTTTGGAGTGTCTGGATGGCTCAGTGGGTTAAGCATCTGCCTTCAGCTCAGGTCCTGACCCCATGGTCCTGGGATTGAGCCCCGCTTCAGGCTCTCCACTCAACCGCGAGTCTGCTTCTCCCTCTCATTCTCCCTCTATGATCTCTCTCACTTTTGCTTTCTCTCAAATATATAAGTAAAATCTTCAAAAAAAAAAAACTTAATAAAAATATTTTATATATTTATTTGAGAGAAAGAGAGAAACAAGTAGGGGGAGGGTCAGCGGGACAAGCAGACTCTCCACTGAACAAGGAGTCAACGTAGGGCTCAATCCCAGGACCCTGGGATCATGACCTAAGCCAAAGGGAGACCCTTAGCTGGCTGAGCCACT
This sequence comes from Mustela erminea, assembly GCF_009829155.1. Lineage (NCBI taxonomy): Eukaryota > Metazoa > Chordata > Mammalia > Carnivora > Mustelidae > Mustela > Mustela erminea. The sequence continues at coordinate 14,343,679 of NC_045628.1, forward strand.
CAGGCGTCCTAGACAGCTACAAGTTCTAAGAAGGTTCTGAAACCTTATCCTACCACTGGGATCCTACCTATGCTAGCTCTATCCTTTGGAGAAATGCAGAGCAAGCTTCCTCCATTTTCCACACCTTCCTCCTCTGACTACTGGAAGGCAATTTTTGCATCTCCTTAATTTTTCCATCTCCATATTAAGTACTTCCAGTTCCTTCAAATTATTCCTCATATGACATGGTTTCCAGCTGTTTCAAGTAAACTGGGGCTACAGCTTGACTTAAAAATGTTCCTACATACAAGAACACAAAAGGGAGATCTAAAAGTTTGTTTCTTTTTTGTTCACTTACACCTGTAATTGACACGAGTGGAAAGACTATCCAGAACCCCATGGTCTTTGTGGGACCTGTATCTGTGTGAGGTCCCCTTCTTATCATCACACACATACATACACACACACCCCAGTCCCACTATGGTACGGTGATATCAGGTGGGTCTGAAAACCTCATCGCCCTGCCCACATGCACGGACAGAAAGAACAGTCACAAGTTCCCAGCTGGACTAATCAGTCATTCCCCAGGATTTTAAATTGGAACATGGAGGAAGCTTGCTATTCCCTTGGCCTGTGGAGCTATTAGATATGATATTATAAAGATTTTATTATATTTATAAATTTTTTAATTTTTAAAATTATATTTATTATATAATTTTTAAAATTATTTTTAAATACATAATATATAACACATATTATATATCACATATAAATAAAATAAATAAAATATAAAGTATAAAATATAAATTTTTAAAATTATATTTATTATACAATTTCTTTTATTTTATTTACTATATAAAGATATTATTAGATTAGATATTAGCTATTTACCCCTTTCATGGAATTAGCCAGTCTGACGAGTTCAATATCCAAAGGAGTATAGGGAGGAAGACCCCAGGCCTCCAATTCCAGCCATTCTTAGAACCAACTCTACTCCTATGTTTCCTATGGTCTGGTTATGAAGTCAATAATTCCCCCTTGGCTGACTTGAGTTAATTTTGTATCATTTGTAACACAGAAGGCCCTACCTACTACAATATTCATAAGATTCCAACTAGTCTAAAAGAGCAAACAGAAAGCAGGTCATAAAAGGGAAAAATCACTACCCCACCCTACAAGCGGTATAAATGGAACCTCCTTCCAGCAATGCGGCACCTGGGTGGCTTAGTTAGTTAAGTGGCCAACTCTTGGTTTTTGGCTCAGGTCATGATCTCATGGGTCATGGGATTGAACCCTGCCTGGGGCTCCGCATTCAGCTTGGAGTGTACTAGAAATTCTCTCCTTCTGCCCCTCCCCACACACACACTCTCACTCTCTCTTTCTCACTCTCTCAAATAAATAAATCTTTAAAAAAAAAAAAAAAAGGAAAGAAAAAGAATCTCTTTCTACCGTTATTGAAGAATGAGGGTCCTACTCACCTACCAAAGAAGATCAAGGTCTTTTTTCCTAATAGCCTAAGCTCCATAGGACTGACACTATTCAAAACTACATTGCCAGAACTATCACAGCACCTGGCACATACTTAGTGCTTAAAAACTCTCTCCACCTTATTTTCCACAGCAAATAGAAGAAAACAACAGGCAAAACATCAACCAAAACTTATTAGAATGAAGATTTAAGTTCCCTAAAGAAACCTTAGATACATCACTTCACCTCCTTAGGATTAAATTGCCCATTCACCACATGTATTATAGGGCGTGATCACCCTGTCAGTCTTTTTTAGCCGTGAAAGGCTGTGATCCTTTCCATACTCAACAATCGTAAGGCATAGTCTTCTAAAGACCTGATCATGCAGATCGAAGAAGGAAACACAGGAATAAAGAAGGCAGCACAAGAATAACAAGAAAGAATAACCTACCAAAAAGATGGTTGCGGGAGTGGGGGGGGGGGGGGGAGCAAAAGGAAAATAACGAGAAGAAATCAGCGGTGACAGGATCGAAGAGGTCATTCATATGTGCCACCTTCTGAGCGAATCTCTGTGGTCACAAACGGCCTCTGTGCTGCTTCCAAACTGCCAGCCCCAGAGCCTCGTCCCTGCCTGGTCCATACCGTCCCTGTGATGGCTCCTTCCTTGAAACCGTGCCATCTCCTTTCAGAGTCGGCTTCCCACTTCTGCCTTTGGTCCTTGATATTCCCACTTGCTCACACTGTTCCAGACAGGTTGGGTTTTGTTTGCTTGTTTGTTTCATCACCAGCAGAATATATACCCAATTATATTGTGTCCCTGTTTCCCGTCATGTCCCCTGCATTGACTGATGCTCAAATGTCCATAATTTCCCATTTATTTCTGAAGTTTGCTTTCTGTCTCAATACAAGTAATCAGAAAATAGCATCTCTACACAATCACGTGACCCACTTACAGTGAGCTGTTCTAAGGAACTGACCTCAGATCCTTTCATGAAAGAAGGCCTTGACTCGGGAAAAGTATTATTACGATTAACAACTAATGTTAACTATTATTATATGTCTGCATCTAAGTACTGCGTACCAGCACGTTACGCTATACGCAGACAACTGTGCTAAGCATTTTGCTCACCTTTGTTCATTCAGTTCTCACAACACCTCTGTAAGAGAAGTACTACGTAGGCTTTAAAGATAAAGAATCTGAGGTTCCGAAGGAGTAAGATACTCCTGGTTACACAGCTAGTAAGGGCCACTCTCGGTTACACACAAGAGCCATAGCCATCTGAATCCAGAATCCTCTCTCCTGCTCATTACATGACTTAAAAAGGCATTAATCCCTGTGAGAAATGGGGAGGGGGACCCTCAAGGGGGCCCAAAGCAAAGAGACTAGGGAACTAAAATCAACATGATCTACTTCTCCATTTTGCTTAGAGTCAGCCCTATTTGAAGAACCTTGTTCCCATTATGTAGCAATAGATTATCTGCCATTTTGCATCGTGGAAGCGTACCCTCCATTATCCAGGCTAATCTGGTTGACTGTAGAATGCTGTACTCGGGCATTCCCATGACAGACCACTAATTCAATCTTCTCTGTGAGAAAGATGCTACTGGACATTCCTTCAACTTTTTCCCTATAACTTTCGATGTAGGGTACGTCGCATAACCCACAATTCCTTCCTACAACATCTAGAGCCAAAGAAGTAATTTAGGATACCAAGAAGGGGGAGATAAGGTGAAGAAGAAAAGGAATTATAATGTGGTAACTGAAGCCCCCCCAAAAAAAAACCTACCATGAAAATTAAAAAATTAAAATTTAAAAAAAAACAGTGAAGGGTGATTATCTGATAACTGGTGATTCAGAGAGAAATAAATGTTCATGGTCCATCAGTAAACAGAGAAAAGCATTTGACTGTGCTATAGAGACCATATGTTCAGAGAGCCAAGTTGGAATTATCCTACATCACAGAGTAGAGAGATACTGAGTATTTCCTATAGGAGTGAGACCTTACTGCTTAATCCATGTAGGGTCTATAGCAGAAGCAGCATTTCATCACTAAGCAAAAATCTAATTATTTTCCCGTTCCATAATCTCTAGTTTCTCCAAAACTCTTCATCTACCTATTGAGATTTTTATATATATATTGGTAGAATAAAATGCCCATCCCTACAGTAGAGTTGTTCCATGTTTCTCTGTGATAACCAAACTCTAGTTTTACTGAAATGGAAGCTGGGAATCAGAGTAGCAAACTCCTTGGGGTCAGTCAGTAATTAATGCCTACAGGTTGAAATACAAAGGGTACAATTTGGGGTAAAATGCAGCAAAGATTGTCTCTCATTGAAATAACAGTCCCATCTGTTAGGAAGTCTGAAAGTAATAATTAATTGAAAAACTGTTTTAAGCTAAAACAGAGGGGCAGGATTGGAAATTTTTAAAAGTAAAAGGTCCTTAAAATATGCTAAGGAAGGAGCCTAATGCCTTCATTCCATGTCCAACCAGTTTCCTATTCGAACCAATTTCCATTAAACAGGGAAAGAAGCAGGGAGGAGAGAAAGTATTTGAAAAACTGCCAGAGTAAAAAATCCCATAATGAAATTTTGCTCATTCTTGGAGAAATGAAGTAGAATTAGATGCTTCAGTGGTGGTGAATTTCAGGATCTGGGTAGTTTCCAGTAAATGAAGTTTTTCCGTAATGTCAAATGCAAAAGCTATCTGATACCAACATATTGAGCTTGAGTTTTTAAATTCCTATTTCCTTACACCAAATTGTTTGAAACCTCTGAGATAAAAACTTCAATAAACTGGTGTTCCAAGCTTTTAATATTTTAGTCCCTTGAGCAAGCATGTCAGATTAATCTTCAAATTGCAGTGGGCAGAAAGAACATTCAACCAAATTCTTAAGCCCGTGCCTCTCTCAAAGGACGTTAATAATGTAAGCAGTTTCATTGTCTATTAAGATTTCAAACTTTCCTAATTCTCAGCAGTATTACTATTTAGAAGTGGAGGGGGAGAAAAGGATATTAATAATGTAAGCAGTTTCATTGGCTATTAAGATTTCAAACTTTCTTAATTTTCAGCAGTATTACTATTTAAAAGTGGGGGGGCACCTATCATGAAAGGGATTTTACTTATTTTATCTCTGTGTCCACGTAGCACGTTGCTAGGCACACAGTAGGCATTTAACAAGTACCTCTGGAATGTGCTGATTGATTGGTCTGGGGGAGAGTGGAAATCTTGCTGAGAACAGCATGAGTCTAAATCCTGGCATTGCCCAGCAACAAAGACCATCTCTAGAATTAGGGTTATCGAGGTACAGCAGGAATTTGAAAGTGTGTCTTCAAAGACACATCAAGAGGATTGTTTCCTGAGCGGGCGAGAAGCCACCCTAGAGCCGCTTAAAGAGGGATTAGACTCGTCTCTGGCTTCAGTGTGCCTGAAAACGCCCGTCCTGCCTCTCTATGCCCAGTTCCTCCTGCCTTTTACCGGGTCTGGGTTTCCCCTCACACAATTTAGGTACAAGATCCGACCTCGCGAGTCTAACCCAGGCCTCCTCTCCACTGCACGGCGGGAGGGAGGCCACGCAGCCCCGGGCACGAGGAAGAACACACACTACTACTAGTCGGGACGTCTTTGAAGGTGAAAGGGGATATCGGGAAGCGGCGGGAGGGGAGGGGAGGGGAGGGAGGAGGGACGGAATGAGTTCAAGACCAAGGGGCACCATCCAGAGGTTTCCGACCCCACTCCGAAAGCCCCTGCCCCAACCGCGGAAAGACGCTAGGGAAACCACCCGCACGCTCAGGCTGCGCAGAGCCGCCCGGGGTCGGGACCCAGGGGAGAGGGACGGGGAGGTGACGGGAAGCCAGAGGGGGCCGGAGACAGTACCTGGTGTGGCTGTGGTTGCGGGGACAGTCCTTCTTCTCCATGATGGCCGGCACGCAGTTGGTGAGCTCCGTCCAGTCGGCGTGCAGCCCGCAGCTCCAGCCCGTGGAGAAGCGGGAGAAAAGCCACGTCTCCTTCTTGCCCGGCCGGTGGCAGGTGCACTTCTTCTGGCCCGCTTTGCAGCTACACGGCTGCTCCAGCCGGATGTTCTTCACCAGGTGCCGGCCGAACGTGGTGCCCCCGGTCTTCTGGATGTGCAGGAACACGATCACGTCGCGCCCTTTGATATTGAAATCCACGAAGCGGGTCAGGTCCTTCAGGGTGAAGTTAAAGCGCGGCACGAACCGGGGCAGGGAGCCGTTCTCGGGGGCCTCAGGGTCCGGCTCCTCTTCCTCCTCCTCTTCTTCCTCCTCGGGCTCCCCGAGCTCCTCGTCCTCGTCCTCTGGCGCCACGGCCCCCCGAGGCCCCTCGGGCGGCCCCCGGGGTGGCGGGGGCAACTGGGGCCGCCGCTCCCACTCCTCGGGCGGCGCCTGTGCCCGGCGGGCGGGACTCGGGGCGGCCGGCTGGCCGGCCTCCCCCGCGCGGGGCTGCTCCCCGAAGTTGGCGCAGGAGCTGGTGCAGGAGGGGGACACGTACTGGTACATGATGACCACGAAGAGGAGAGTGAGCACGGGCGTCAGCAGCCACTTGTTGAACCTTTCATCCATGGTCCCGCTCTCAGGCCGGCAGGCGAAGCGGCGGCGGCGGCAGCGGCGCGGACTGGCGCCGGCTCGGAAGTTTCGGGGACTCCGGGGCGCGGCTCCGAGCCCGCCGCTCCTCCATGCCCCTGACGCCGAGGCGTGCGGCTGGCTGGCGGCCCCGCGGCGCTCCGGCACTCCCGGGCTGGCAGCGCCGGGGCCTGCGAGCCGAGCGGGGAGGCGGGAGCCGGCGCGCGGGGCTCCGGCTGCGGCGTGGGGCGCCCTGCGCTCCCGGGGGCGCCCGGCTTGGCCGGCTCCCCGCTCCCGCCCGGGCGCGGCGCGCGCTCTCAGGCCACGCGGGGCATCCCGCCGCCTGCGCTCAGGCGCTCAGGCGCTGGGGAGCGCGCCTCGGGTCCTGCTGCACCTGCCCGGGGCAGCCGGGCGGCTGCGGCCGCGAGCGCGGGGGCTGCATGAGGCTCGCCAGGGCGCGGGCCAAGGGCGAAGGCGCGGCCCGGCCCCGCCGCCCCGGGCGGCCGCGGGCACCGCGCCCGGAACGCGCAGCCGGCGCCTTTGCCCTCCGGTCGCCGGGCGCGGGAGCCGCGAGGGCAGACGGCGCCCGCCCGCAAGTTTGCAGAGGAGCCCCCGCGGCGGCCGCGGGCGAGGCGCCTGTGCGGAGCCGCCTCCCAGGGAAGAGTCGCACTGCCGCTCCGGGTCGGTCCGCCCAGGCGCGAGCACGCAGGCACACTCGCACACAGTGGCTGGCACCGCCACAACCCGCCAGCCGGTGTGACAGGAGCCCTGCTACCCGCAGCAAAAACCTGCCCTAGGTACGGAGCATGCGCCAAAGCCTTCCCCAGCCCCGGAGGAGTTTCCAGGGGAGGAGTCCGCTGCTCCGCGGGGCTCGGAGCCGGCAGCTGGGGGTGGGAATCCCTTCAGCCCAGGGCGAGGAGGTATTTGGGAGAGAGGCGAAGGCGGAGCAAGGAGAGAGGCCCCGAGGAGAGCGTGGCCGGCACGGATCCGAGACCTTTAAATCCGCAGCTTTCTCTTTCTGAGATGGACGCAAATCTGGCCGGCCTCTGTGCAGGGGGAGCGCTCGCACACCGCTGGGCAGACTCACCTAGACAGGACTGCACTCGAGCTGGCTGGAGGAATTGGCTCCAGACTGCTTTTAATTTCCACCCAAGACGTTCTAACTGTTGCTCAAGTTTTATTCCGGTCCCTCCTTAACTACAAACTTGGAGTGTTCGACTCTACAATTTTACTCAACCAGCATCCATCCATCAATGATCCATCAGGCACCTGCCACCAGGGCCTTTGTTGAACAGACACTTCATTTCTTCCAGCGCCAGCCCCACCAGCCCCACCAGCCCACAACCATGCAGTATGAAATTCCAATGCAAGAGAGCTTAGGGGTTACCTCTTAAAATTCATGTTACTAAAACACCTTGAATTCTTAAATGGGCAAGACTCACCCCTTACCCCTCATCTCATGCAGACGATAAGACCTACTTTTACCTCTATTTCATAAGCTAAATAAGCTCTTGTTCTTGTGCATATTTTTTAACTTTATTTTTCAAACATCTAAACTTTGCATTTGCACAAGAACCAAATCTTTGTTTAATAACAGTTTCTGTTTTTCAGGTAATGAATGGATGTACCACTAAACAGCGGTAACTGCCCCTTCATGATCCCTCTACTTGCTTGACCCAAGTAGAAAGAGACAGTGTGTTGAAGAGGGAAACAATGCAATTTGATCCCCTTGCCCAGGCCATCGTGCCCCTCCCAGCTACCCTGGTATCCCATGCCTTCATAGCAGTCAGCCTTCCCACCTGGCCTCTTTATGGATCTGTGCGGTACTTGTCTTTTCTTGAGACACTGTACTGATCTCTTCCATTTGTCAGACTGTCCCCTTCGACCCATTAGTTAAGATCTAGATCTCTTTCAGGGGTGCTAACTCTTTCCCATAGGAAGTTATTTTTATTGTTCTAGACAGGTGGGATTTTTCTCAACAAAGCTTCCCGCTTCTGCTTCCTTTCCTCTTTTCAACTCTATAAACAACCACAAACAGTGTCCTTCCTGATACTGTATGAGCTTATATTAGTAAAAAAGGTGTTGAGCAAGATGAATCAGCTTCTTTAAAGCTTACTTAATCTATTTATTTTTCTCTCACTTGAAGTTTACAATCCTATTAATGGCATCACACTACTCTCCAAAGTAAGAAATTGTGATAGGACAAAAATAAAAATCAAAAATAAAGAATAGATAAAACTCAATGTTTATTACTTCCTGAATGCATCTGGTGAATGGTATTACTTATTTTAAAAGATACACCTCTCCTTTACCAAAGTAAAAATTCATTATACTTTTTTATATTACTTTGAGAAGTTTCTCGTTTCCTATAAAGTCACTTGATATCACATGGATAAACATAACCTTGTTAGCTACCCAAATGTATAAGCTGAGTGCTTTGGCAATTTATAGAGTAGAAAGCACTTTCTAGATGTTCTCTCATTTGCTCCTCAGAACAATGTTCTAAGGAATAAGAGAAGTATAATATCCCATTTCAGAGATGAGGACAGGGAACCAAGGGCAACCAGGAGAAAGCAGAGCCAGGATTAGCAACACTAACATCCCTGAAATACATTCAAATCACCATTGAAGGAACCCAACAAACAACAACAAAAGAGCCCATAATTTCCTTTCTCTCCTCTTGAGACCCTTTGAGTCAAGATGCAGGAAGAGACAATGGAATTGCAATAGAACAATTAAATTATTTTCCCTCCTCCTCTGGCTTTATAGGCAAAGCTGAGTGATCTCTACATCTTGGAGTATCTGGGCACCTACTCTGTCAGTTTCCAGATAAACAGGGGAAAGACAATAACACACTTAACATGAGTATGTCATTGTTAAAAGACGTTATTTAGGGATACCTGGGTGGCTCAGTTAGTTAAGTGGCTGCCTTCCACTCAGGTCATGATCCCAGCGTCTGGGGATTGAGTCCCACATTGGGCTCCTTACTCAGAGGGGAGCCTGCTTCTCCCTCTGCCTCTGCCTGTGCTCACTCTCTCTGACAGATAAATAAATAAAATCTTTAAAAAAAAAAAAAAAAGACGTTATTTAGGAGACTTTCAGAAGAAACTATGATGACAAACAAATATCATAGTTATGTTACTAACAAAATGTATATTTCCATAAATAAGTGCACTTTAACCCTTTTCAAAGTACATTATCCTAAAAACCTGCTTTTGCTTTCAGTAAAATAACTAATGGAGTGCCATTTCCTTGAGGTAACCACAAGGAAAGCAATGCATAGAATCAAGCAATTGCACAGACAATTCAAGCTTGTACCCAAGTACTTTTCTCTTTTTTTTTTTTTTTAAGTTTTATTATTTTGATTAGAGAGAGAGCGAGCTTGCACAGTGGAGAGGGATAGAGGGAAAGAGAATCCCAAACAGATTCCCTTCTCCTGATGAAAGGCTCCGTCCCAGGACACTGAGATCATGACCTCAGCTGAATTCAAGAATTGGACACTTAACCGACTGAGCCACCCAGGCAACCACCCCCCAAGTATTAATTTTTAACGAGAGTTGACATTAGTTGTATAAACAGTCTGTCCCAGGTGTGGTCTCCCTATTATAGTTGTGGAAGTTGACGTGAACTTAATCGAAGCTCTTAAATCATGCAATAAACAGGTTTCCTTATCTACAAGGGCAGACCTCACATTCAGGTGAAAATGAATAGAAACCTTATAAAATTGAATGCTCTCCAGGTAAAAAGAAAAACATGTTTGCATTCAGCCTGCTGAAGTTACTCCACGATGACACCAGCTGGCAATTGTTTTGGGCTAACAGATTGCAGCTACGATGAATCCTACACAAATTATTAAAATAATAAAAATAATGTTTTCAAAGAGCTTTCTTCCACTTCCTTTGCCAGTCTAGCAATGAGCTTAACACTATCTGTGAAGCAATTTGTTCACCTAATTTTATGCCTTAATAAGCTTTACTACAATTATTTTCTTGCCTGCTTCCTTCTCCTCCGTGACTTTAATACTCTTCTTCCCTGTTCTTCTCGAATATTCTCAAACCCGTTAACAACACTGCACTCCCCTAGGATTCAAACTTTTGATTAGAACAGTCCCCATTTAATCAAGTTCAATTGGGAGATAAAATTGCATCTCAACTTCTCCATTTTCCCCTTGGTGCCAGAAACTGCCTTGGAGAATGTTGAGGAAACCCTGGAGAGATTAACAATCCAAACAATCACAGAGAATAGTTTCGGATCCCCTGCATTTGCACACAAGAATATATGGATGCGAACGCCCTTCGATGCACATGAAAAAGAAAATAGATTATGTAAGTCATTGGCAGCATGAATCTCTCCTTCAAGAACACAGAGTTCTCCTATACACTGAAATGACTTTTTTTTTTCATTTTGGTAAACAAACCAAAAAAAAAAAAGCCCGCCGGATAAGCAGTTTTGCAAATAACCAACAAAGAAGGGGCTTTTTTTTTCCCCCCTGAGGAAAGAGAAGTTGAGTAGAAGAGGTTGCATAGACAGGGCAAAGAGCAGGAAAAATAGTGTTATATACGGAGTGTATTCCGATTCACTACATGATTATAACTTTGGGATAACCACAACCCTGCATACCGGTTCCCATAAAGTACTATTTATATGAACAGTTCATTCTTTGCTTTATTGGATAACACTCTATCTACCATAGATAGATAGCTGTTTATGAGTGATGGCTAGACGCTATGCCACCTGTATGTATAATGTATTCATTAACTCGGTATAGGGTAAGAGGAGGCATTAACTTTTTCATAGTAAGTATTCATACATGTCCTCCAATAAGAACTTGTTAAGCACTGGGATGCCTGAGTGGCTCCGTCAGTTAAGCATCTGCCTTCAGCTCGGGCCATGAGCTCAGGGTCCTGGGATCCAGCCCTGCATGGGGCTCCTCACTCCATAGGGAGTCTGCCTGTCCCTCTTCTTCTGCCCCTCTTGTGTTCTCTCTCTCACACTCTCTCTCAAATAAGTAAGTAAAATCTTTAAAAACAAACGAACAAACAAACAAGAAACAACTTGTTAAGCATTTACCATACATTAAACAAGACCAGAAAGGACCCTGCCCTCAGGTAACTTACATCCGAACTGTGGAAAAATAAATAATGAATAAGGACACAAGATCCATACGTTTAATCCAAAAATATTTATTGAGCCACTACTACGTACTAAGTGCTTTGAGGTACTTGAGTTATTTCAGTGAACATTAAAGACAATGATTTTTGCCCTCAAGGCTATAAATGCCAGCAGGGTGAAATGCTTAGGGAGAAGTGGTGGTGGGGAGGGAGTAGGGTCCTGTCAGGCTTGGTGGCCACTGTATGATTTACTGGGAAAGAAATGGGGAGCCACAGGAGGTTTTGAAAAATATCCAACTTGAGTTAACTCATCACTTCTCAGTTAACATCTCTTTGGGGTAAATATTCAAGCTCACGTGTCTCCTCTTCTCTTTTTTCTTACTGTCCCTCGGGGGTGATCTGAACTAAGGGAGTTTATGTAACATCTTCCCATTGGCTGAAGGAGATGGGGTCTGTGGGGAGTCTGCCGCAGTGTGTGGCTGGTCACACCTGGACTCACGTGTAGGGCTTGACTCCGGTTGGGTCGTCTGTGAGCTGTTATTAACCCCAACCATCATAGCCTGGTCTCTACAGTCTGCACTTTCTCTGCTGCCCTGATGCCCTTTCTGTCTGCCAACCCCTTCAGCTCTTCTCTGGACTTTCCTCTGGAACACTTTTGCACCTAAATCAGTAATTTTCAACTCCATCAGACCCAGCATTCCATTATGTTGAACAAGTATTTTGAACTAGTCCCTTTCAAAAATCCCAATTTAAATGTCATAGAAAATAGAACCTACCTATACACAATTTTGCAACATGAATATAAAATTCCTCAACTGTAATCTGAATCAGATAATTTTTAACGAATTAATAATAAAACACTGTGTAAATGCTCAGAACCGACTATAGTAGACAACATAAAAACATCAGATGCTTGTGTCTCTTAACTACCTCTTTTGGGTATTTAAGAAGAAACCAAAAAGCAAAGGTATGAGCAGACGCTAGAATCAAAAATGGTGGCGGGGAGCGCCTGGGTGACTCAGTGGGTTGGGCCTCTGCCTTCAGCTCAGGTCATGATCTCAGGGACCTGGGATCGAGCCCCTCATCGGGCTCTCTGCTCGGCGGGGAGCCTGCTTCCCACTCTTTCTCTCTGCCTGACTCTCTGCCTACTTGTGATCTCTATCAAATCAATAAATAAAATATTTTTTTTAAATGGTGGCAGGATAATAAAGAACAGACTTGACTTGGGGGCACCTGTGTGGCTCAGTCAGTTAAGCATCTGTCTTCAGCTCAGTCATGACCTCAGAGTCCTGGGAGGGAGCCCCAAGCCCCACAGGGATCCCCGAGCCCAGAATCCGGCTCCTGCTTAGTGGAAAGTCTGCTTCTCCCTCTTGCTCTCCCTCTACAGCTCCCTCTGCTTGTACTCTCTCACTGTCTCGCTCTGACAAATAAATAAATAAAATCTTTAAGGAAAAAAAAAAAAAGAATAGACCTGGCTTATAAACATATAGACATAAGAAAAAGAGGGGAATAACTCTAAGTCTGAAGCAAAGATCATACACCAAGACAAATTAACAAGATGGATTTTGGGATTGAAGAAAACGGGGAAATATGATAGTCTCGTAAATGAGCAAGGTTTTTTTAAGTGTTGGGTCAAAGTACTTCTCTATTACATAAAATATCTCAAAAAATGCACCTTTTGTCTTGAAATCCTACTATACATCAAGGCTTATTTCTGAACATAGAAGGATACTTGAAAGTCACATTAATGCAAGACAGTTCTAGCATTGTCCCCACCAAAAAAGGCCAGTAAAGACACTCCGCACCCCAGGCATTGATACCATTTTCATTGACAATCTAAGTACTCCTGTTTCTTTCTCCTATCAAAATAAATCAGTTTGGGGGAGATAAAAAGGCCAAATCAGTACATATTGCCTCATTCAGGTGAGGCTTTGGTTCTCGGTAGAGAAAGCCACACTTTTAGATTTTTTTTTTTTTTTGATGCCCTTTTTTTCCTTTAAAAAACTGGTTTCTCATTTGAAACCAAGACTTTCAGACATGAATTACTTCAGGTAACATAGCTAGTAAGTGACATACTTGGACTTAAACCAGGTCGCCTGATTCGGAGAGGGAGAGATGTGGCTGGATTCAAGATAGATGGTGGAGGCCAGATCGATAGGGCTTCCTGAAAGATCGGATAAGGGGAGTAAACAAGGAATGAATCAAAGATGGTTCTGAGGTTTGTCATGTGAGCTACTGGAAGGCTGACAGTTCCGTTTACTTTTTGAAAAGGGGGAAAGAAAAGCAAAACAGGTTGGGAGCCTGAGGATTCAGGAAGGGTGAATTCCAAGTTCTGCTTTGGATAAGTTAAGTGTAAAATATTAATGAGACGCCAAATAGAGATGGCAAATAAATAGCTCTTTATGGGATCTGGAGCTCAGCTACGACCGGAGATAAAATGGTGGAGGTTTTAATAACATGGGTAACACGGAGCAGTAAGTGCTCTATAAATATTTGTTGAAAAAAATCTGTGAAAGACTAAATAAGCAATTACTGCAGTACAAGAAAGGAAACACAAACACACACACATACAAAGAAATGGCAGTAGAAAAAAAGACTAAAAATTTAAGAAAATTCTAGAAGTAGAACGGATGAGATCTAGTGACTCCATGTGAAGCCTCAGCATGGGAAAAACTTAAGAGCGACTCCAGGTGTCCCAAGTTGGAAGCCACATGGACAGCAATGCCATTAATATGGGAGAAAAAATGGCTGAAGGACTGGGAGTGAAAAACCAGCGTAGATAATTACTAGCTCTCTCAGCAAATCAAAATGTTGGCATTTTTCAAATGGGCTTGAGCTTCAAAACATTAACATTTCATTTTAAGGAAGCGGGCTTGAAAAATACACTTTCGTTTTTCTGCAGTTAGACAGATAACCTTAGTTTAATGATAAGCTTTAGAAAGAAAAGTCCAAGGGTGCCTGAATGGTTCAGGCAGGTAAATGCCCAACTCTTGATTCTGGCTCAGACCATGATCTCAGGGTGGTGAAATCGAGCCCCACCACCACCACCACCACCCTTGGGCTCCGCATTCAGTGTGGAGTCTGTTTGAGATTCTCTCTCTCTCTCTCCCTCTCCCTCTGCCCTTACCCCACTCATGCTCACTCACTCTCTCTCTCTCTCTCTCAAATAAATAAATCAGAACAAGGAAGGAACAGAGGGAGGGAGGGAGGAAGGTCGGTCTAGATACAAGTATATTTTGTAAAGACTATTTTCTCTTTTCTAATTTCCTATTATAATTCAGGATGCAGTGTCCGTCTTCTGCACATTAGCAATGAATTTTATCCTTCCTTTCAATATCTCTATCTCGCTCTCAATCTCTGTCTCTCCATAGATAGGTAGAGACAGAAAGAGAGAGAACGCTATCTCTAGCTCTGTAAGAAATCAAATCTCTAAAGCAGGTTCTAAGAGACAGTGTAAGTAGCTGTTCTTTGCTCCGGTAGGACGGCATTTTCCAACAACGCAGAAAGACAGGCGATCCGAAAGCTCCCTGAGGGCAGACTTGAATTCTGACTCTACCTTTTGAAAGCCCAGACCTTTATACTTAATAGGCCTCTGAATAATATCCTTTGAATAAGTTAAGAAATCTATCTGCTCCCATTTTAGATTGCCGTAATTTTCAGAAAGTCCCTCGCTAACATGTGCCTAATCTCCAAGCCCTGACACTTCTTGCTCAGGTCTTCTCTAAGGTGAAGTGAGCACCGACCCCGTTAGTAAATCACTCAGCTGTGTTCCTACTACTGATAATAGTCTTTTTAGCGTGACCTTTGGCTAACATTTCAATGGATATTCCCATGGTCTGATGAATTATACCATACAAAAGCAAAATTCTAGTACATATATGAATATATGTATTCATTTATCAAAAAGACTGGTCACCTTGCCATGGGAGTATATGAGCTACCAGGCAAAATTATGTTCACTACCTTCTAGTACTTGCTACCTAGAATCTTACTGTCTTTCAAACCTTGCAATTATTTCCTCCCCACCCCCAAGGAATTAGGCAGTAAACAATTACCCCTGAGCATTTTCTTAAAGCTTTCTGTTCTGCTCATTATAATTCTAGCTTTCTATTTTATCAAGAAAACATATTCTAAATGTAAAAAACGGAGTTTAATGTAGCTATAAAGCTGCCTACACAGACCCAGGTCAAGGTCCTCCACACAACCCCAGAAATGCATATTCATTTTTATTCAATTAATTAATGCAAGTATTCATTTTTAAAATCATACTGTGAAATGCATGATTTTTTATCCAATGGGATTTTTAATTGTGCTCAGGCCCTCAAATTCAATGTATGTTTTTGCACAAAAAAGTCATTTCGAAACAGTTGCCCTTTCATTTTTCCTCCTTCCCAGGAGTATAGCTGTCTACTGATCATTTTTTCCTGTAAATTGCTCTTAAACATTTAATGCTAATTCTTCCCAACTATTGTTAGTTAAATGTTGTTCTTGTGATTTTATAAGGCAATGATACATCATTTCAGTGTCTAGCGCTAAGGTGCTGTCCTAATGTAGCAAATGCAAAAACATCTCATTTCCCAGGAAAAAGGGAAATTGAAACATCTGTCTTTCTAGGTCTTTGTTGTGAGATGTTCTATTTGCTAAAAGTGCAAAATGGCAGAGCAAGATAAAACGGTCCTGTGTGTCACATGACGTCTACTCGTACAAATCAAGTGCACTGCTCATAGAGGAGTGGGCTGGGGAGGTTTGTGGCTTTGTGGAGAGTTAAAACGAACACTGGGTCTTTGACCACCACTCTTCCTTGGGTCTGCTCTTCCCAGCAGCTGTTTTATCACTTTTCCATAGAGTGGTACCAGTTTAGACTCTACTATCATCTTCCTCTCTACTCCAGTACATTCCAATTGCAAAAACCTATAGCTCCCCCTGCCCACCCTCCACACATGTGCGGGCACTCGTGCACGTGTGCACGCACACACACGTACTTTCTAGTCCTGGGGACCTTCCATCAAGAGTACTTTTCAGCACCCCTCCACGTGATGATCCAGTTTGCCCTCCCACACTCTGTTGAGATCTCTCCTCTTCTATAAATCAATTTGGACCCTCCATATCCATCAATTCCGGGTGAGGTTTAATTCTTTCTTTCTTTCCTGCACCTCACTACCGTTAAGCAGCGCTGATACCATACTGTGTGTTTAAAGTATGTTTGTATGACTGACTCTTCATCGAGACCGAGAATTCCTTGTGGGCAGGCACTATTGATTATTGATGTTTGTATTTATCCTGCTGAGGTAGGCGGAATTCCAAGGTGACTCCTAGTGACTCCAACGCCCTGTATAATACCATCCCGTTGAGTGTGGGCAGAGCTGTGATTCTGTCTGGTTATATGGTAAAAAGGAAATGACTCTGGTTAGACCTGAGTTCTTTAAAGGCAGAACATCTTCTCCAGCTGGTTCCAGAGGAAGAAGTCAGAGAGATTCATTCCTGCTGACCCAGAAGAATACTCGTGTTATGGGGACAACCTGGCAAGGAAATTCCAGCAGTCTCCAGGAGCTGAAAGCAGCCCTTAACATATACTCTGCAAGACCTTAGTCGCACAGTCTCAAGAAAATGAATTCTGCGAAAATCTGACTACAACTTGGAACCAGATTCCTCCTTAGCACCCGCAGACAGGAAATGATGATCTAACTTGTTGGTTTTAGTATGGTGGGATTCTGGGTGAAGATCCCAGCCATGACGAGCCTGGACCTATGACCGACAGAACTATGACCCACAAACTCTGTCTTTGTAAGCCACTATGTCTGTGGTTATGTGCTATATTGCAATGGAAAGTAATATACTGGCCCAGTGCCTGGTACATAATAAAATAATGGCTGGTTATTTGTAGGGTGGATGGTTTTAGATTAATCAATTAAATTATGGAAAGAGGAATAAGAAAGAGAGGAAGGAAATATACTATTTAGGACAAGAGATTTTCTTGTGCCCCATTTAAGAACAAATTCCTTTTGGAGAACAAATGGCTGATTTCTTATAATGATTGATGGGTCTTTCTGAGCTGAACAAGGGTGACAGACATATTATGTCTGCTTAAATTAGGTTTTTCTGTTTATGTTTCCTAACTTCCATCCCATTCCTCATCCCTGAGTCATCCTTGACCATTTTGTCATTCCTACCCTGACCCCAGCATGTCTGTTGACCCCCAGTGGGCCCTGACAACCTGTCAGCTGGTAGTTGGCCTAGACTGTAATGTCTAGTCCATGATGTTTTCCTGCTGAGTATAAACAGCTTCACATGGTATCAACAGAAGGTGAATACCCTCCATGATTATGAGCAAGACAAAATAGGACCACTCCATAAACACATCTGAACAGAAATCAAACTACTCTGCAACCACAAAATAACCAAGGTCTTCTCTCAGAAACTATGAGTGACAAGTGTTCCTTTTTCAATGATGACTCCAGCTCCCCTCTCTTCCTCCTGTCTAGATGAAAAGTAGAAAGACACCCAGTCACCGAATTGCCCTGCTTGCTGACAGAACCCAGTCCCTTCCTTAGCTCCTTTGAATCCTCCCCAGAATTACTTTACACATGCCCAAATCTTATAATAAACACCTCCTAACTCAAGACAAGTCATTGTTGCTCATGGTGTGTGGTCTCCTTAGCTACAACAAGCAATACTATCGTCTTTGTTTTACTACAGGTGTTCTGTTCGTGGTCTCTAGCTGGTGAGCCATCACAGAGGTGAGGCTGTCTATTGCCACATGTGTTTAAGGAGTCATCATTGGGGCATGTCAAAGTCAAAGTAGCTGAGTGTAAAAGTTTGTATCAAAAGTCAAGAGCCCTCTACCTTCTCCAACATAGAGGGCACTTGAAACTTATCTAAGATGTGAGCTTTCTGGGGCTGGTGTTTCCTGCCCGATAGAGACCTGGAGATGACTATCACAGTGGTGACTACCATTGAAGTAGGATCGCAGCTAATCTGGTTATGAGTCACGTTTGGGAAATGTCCAAATTTGGTTCCTTGTTCTTTCCCCATTCCTGGAGGCCCTAAGGCTCTCCCAAACTCCTGTGTACACTGTACCTGACTGTTCCTAAGTGGTAAAAGGGGCATACATTTCCTAACCTCCAGAGTACATAAAGCATGTAGTTTTGGATTGAGGCCAAGGGCAGGAGTGTAATAAATTGTTATTATTGTTATTATTACTATTATTGCTATTATTATTATTATTATTAGGGGAGAAACTTAGATTGTAGCTATTGGCTTTGCTAATAATAAAGACTTAAGATAGAATCAGACAGTTTTACCTGATGAACAGGACTCAAGATAGGTAGGTGAGCTAGGCTCAGATTTGATCGACAGCATCGGTCTGTTCCTGGTAAGCACACAAAGAAAAAGCTGATAGGGATGTGGAGGGTGAGTCTTTAAGTTTTGAGGGCTTGACGCTAGGGATTCTCTACCTGGGACGAACAATAAAATCAACTTGGAAGCTCAGAAAATCCTAATATCAGACTTCATCCCAGACCAATTAAATCAGGATGTGGGCCTCGGGGTGTTTTAAATTTCCCCAGTGATTCCAAGCCAAGATTGAAGACCACCAGTCTAAACAAAAGATTGAGCCATTTTTCCCTCTTTGGCTCTGTTCTGGGCTGTCCCTTCTTGCCTATAAAAGGTCCTGGCTTCTCAGGTGGATGTTAATTGCCAAGTAGACTGGTGATTCCCCAAAGATTCAATGTGATAGCCTTGCTTGTGGTAGAGATCAGAACCGTATTTTGGAAATCCAAATGTTCAGCCAAAAGAGGTGGTCTTCTCTGTGAGGCTAGGGCATGGATTTCTCCATAACCCATATTGTTTTCATCAAATTGAGGAGCTGGAGACCAGGAGGTGATTCCCCCCTGGATTATGGGCTTATGGGCTACTCAGGACAGAGTCTATGCCTTTCTCTTCTTTGGATTAATTCTAGAATCTGGTTCAGTTACATTCAGTAGGTGATTCTTATATAACTGAATGAACAAACGATCTTTACTTGAGTCTTCCTCATTTTCCTGTTCCATTACCTTCCCTGGGGCTATAAAGGCTGGCTCATGCTCAATTGCCAGAAGTTATTTGAGCTCTATGACCACTTCCTCCTCTCTTGTCATTCTAAACCTCCTCCATCAAAAGCCTCATCCGTGCCCTCGCATTAATCTACTATCTGTACACCAGTGACTTTCGGACCCCTCTCCAGCTCCAGCTCAACTTTTCCCCTCAGGGGTCCCTGCATGTAGCCAACTTGTCTTCTCAATACTTGTATTTGGTCACTTTCCTAAGATCTCCAACTCAACACGGACACAACCAAATTCATGATCTTTCCTTTATGTGTGCCCCCAAGTCAATGGCAAAACTATCTTAAGCCAGAAATCTGAGAGTCCTCCAACACAATGGTTCTTCCCTACCCCCCGATACTCCATCAAGTCCTGCAGATTTTTACCTTCTAAATACTTCTTAGAACATTTTTCTTTCTATTAGTGTGATAAACTAAAGTACCATTATCCATGGCTTTGGCTCACAATTCCTACTGGTCCCCCACTTTCTGCATCTTTCAACTTATTCCACACTCGGAAGTCGTAATATTCTTTTTATGTATCTGATCATATTATTCCCCTCTTTTTTTTTTTAAAGATTTATTTATTTATTTATTTATTTATTTGAGAGAGAGAGAGAGCACGCCCACGGCAGGGAGGGGTAGAGGGAGAGGGAGAGAGACTCTGCACTGAGCACAGAACCTGATGCAGAGCTCTACCCCATGACCCAGAGATCACGACCTGAACCAAAACCAAAAGTTGGATGTTTAACTGAAGGAGCCCACAGGCACCCCCTCCCCTCTTTACAATGTTTCATTGGTTTTTCATGTCTTTAAGATAATGACTTAAATCTTTAACATGGACCTCAAAGCATGCCCACCTTGCCCCTCTAGTTTCCTGTACTATAATCATACTAGTCTTCTTTAAATTTCTAGAATATGCAAAAAATTACATCTTGCCTCAGGACCTTTGCATATCTGTTTGTTTCCTGGAGCACTACAACCTTCCTGCATTTCAGCTGCTTCATTTCTATTCATCCATCAGATATTAGTTCAAATGTCACTTTTTAAGAGAAATTCTTCCCGATATATTCTACTAATATATCTAATCATTCTGTTATATAACATTTCCTTTCCAGTAACATGTGCTTTCATTCCATAACATGTTAGCAATATTCAGTTATAAATTTATTGGTATGTCACTTGATTAATTTCCAACTTTTTTCCATCATATGTCCCAAAGGCCAGTGATGATGCTTTCCCTCATCTCTATAACTCCATTGGCTAGAGCATTGTGCCTGACACATAATGGACACTCCATAAATATTGCTGAATGGAGGATTCTAGACTTTCTTAATATCCTCATCCTGCTTATCTCAGTGTAAAACTTTTACTCTTTATTGATGGACATATATTAGGAAAACTGACATTCCCCTTTTTGACAAGAGACAACTCAGTTTGTACGTGGGCAAAGGAAGTTAGTAAATTCTTCCAGCCTTTTAAGGATACCTGTTTGTTGTGTCTAAATCCTCCTTTTCTTTTTTGATAGCCTATTGTGTCTTTGGTGTGTTATCTGCCCTTATAAACTCTCCAGAATCCTTCACTCACTCTTCTAAAAGTGGCTTTGTACAAATGTCACTGCTGAGCTAGAGACTAATTTATTACTGTATCCCCAACAACCTCTAGGGGGCACCAAACATAATAGCTATTTCAGCAAGGATCTTTAAAGGAATTTGCTCAGTGTTCTCTAAAATAGTAAAAAGGAAACAAGCTTGTCTAACACCATATGCTAGAGGGTTATATTTATAAGTCCCCCTTTGCTGTGTTCTGAGATAAGGCATGAGTCTACTCTCCCTGGTGGCTCGGGCCAAACGCCTCTCCTTGACTACTTGAGACTTCCCAGATTCTTTCCATACATTTCTTTGGAAGACAATGGTTTGGGGTCAAGCTTAAAACGCTTCAGTGCAAACAGCAATGTTCTTGGCAACACTTGCATTTCATCTTAGAACTTCATGCAAATGGTTTGTTTTATTCCATAAAATATTCCAGTATGCTTTAATTAAAAATATCTTGCCTAAACACTTTGATGAAAAATGATAGCCTCGAACAGTCTGTCTACCTGGTAGTTTTGCATCACCCTTGACATAACTCTCTACTGTTTATATACCAGTTCTGCAACAGGACTATAAGGTTACAGTAGATATTCATTTGTCAATGTTAATTATATCATATACATAAAAGTATATGTAACATATAGGTACAGTTTTTAAAATCTACCACCCAGCTTGAGAAATAAAATATTATCTGTATCTTTGGAGACCCTCTGTTATCCCTCCTAAATGTCCTTTTCCATTAGTCTCTTTAAAGAGGTATGAATTATGGACATTGGGGAGGGTATGTGCTATGGTGAGTGCTGTGAAGTGTGTAAACTTGGCGATTCACAGACCTGTACCCCTGGGGCTAATAATATATTATATGTTTATAAAAAATTTAAAAAAATATTAAAAAAAGAAATATGAAGTTCACTTCTTTTTGTGTGTTTAGAGAGGGAGGGGCAGAGAGAAAGAGACTGTTGTTTTCGGGGGGAGGGGGCTGCAGAGAGACTCCTTGCCCAGCACTAGTCCAACACAGAGCTCGATCTCACAACCCTGAAAGAATGAGCCAAAATCAAGAGTCCAGTACTTGACTGAGCCACCCAGATGCCCCTTAAATTCACTTCTTCAATTTTGCATTAAGATTTCCTTTTTTCCTTACATGTTAACATTATGCATGTATCTCTCAATGATGTATTGTTTTATCTGTTTTTTTTTTTAACTTTATGTGAGGAGACTCATTTTGTGATTTCCTTTTTCACTATTCAATGTCATTTTTCTTTTTAAATTGATCTATGTTGATTTTTATAACTATTGCTCCTTCATTTTTCCTGGGTTCCTATTATTTCTTCAAAGTAGATCCTCAAATCAGAATTTCTCTTCTTCCTTACTGCCAGAAAGCACAAGGACAATATGGAAACTGAGAAACGGGTACTGTTTTAAGTATCCATTCTTTCCACAGGGAAGTACGGAAATTACCTCTAATTATCTCTTCGGGTTACTTACATTTTCTGATTTTAAAATAATTCACATTTTACAATTCTTTTCATTTAAGACAAAGATAGATAACAGGATGGATTCCCTCCCATTTGTATAAAAATCTTTAGAACGACAGTTTGCAATTTTTCACTTTCACACCATTTTATTTTGTAAATACATTTCCCAAATGGATGAGCGCCTATTATAACATAGTTACTGGAATATAAATAGTATCCTCTAAAGAATTTCTTGATTACTTTGCCATCTTGCTTGTTTGTTTCAGAACTAGTTGCAATTTGTTATTACCAATTTACCTTTCAGTGTTGTACCAGGGGAAGGAATCTTACCCACAAAATTGCTTTTTAAAAAAACTCCATGAATTATAAGAGATGATGCAGGCCAAAAAAAAAAAAAAAAACAAAAAACAAAAAACACAACAATAACAAAAAAAACAACTCTGTTTGATGAGCCAGGCAAGCATTGCCCCCATTGCTGTTGATTATCTGTCTTCTAAGTGTACTGACCCGGGGGCTAGGTGGAACACATGGACCAATAAAACAGGTTCCCTTCATAGCAGAAGCTCACATTCTCAGTCCAGAGACACCCGCCTGGGTGACTGTCACACAAAGACAGTGGATGATAATGAATTTGAAAGAGCTGCAAACAAAATGCAAGAATAAGAATCAAAGAGAACATTGTTTCCAGCCAGGGAGTCAGAGCAGGCCTTTAAGGGAAAGATGGCAGTTGGGCTTTGGAAGGTTGGGAGGCTTTGGATGGCCGGTGGAACAGAAGTGGTAGAGGATATTAAGGCTGAGCTAGTGCAAGGACCAAAGTGCAGGGGTAAGGAGGGGCAAGAAGTTTGGGAAACAGTGAGCAGTTTCATTCAACTGAAGGACATAATTTACAAGACAGTAAAGGAGGTGATTCCTGTTTTTTAATACTTTATTTTCACTCTGCTTCTTCTCTGGGTCTTAGTAGGTTAGCTCTGCTCTTACCTAATGCTGAGCCACGTGTGTTGATACAACAGATGGCACACACACACACACACACACACACATACCTGACCTTTCCAGGATTTCGTTGGAAATAGAGACATAAGGATTACATTATGCATTCCATAGCAATGAATCTTTATTATCCATTTCCTCTCCTCCAGAAGTCCCATGTACCACTTGGCTCCACAATTCTGCAGACCTCCCCTTCTCTTCCCCCTCCCCTTGCTGGCCACCACCCCTCCAGCCTCCAATCCCTCAACCAGATCTTTTTCCTACTGAACATTCCCTTCCCTTTTTATCATGGAGAGCCATCTGGCTTTTGTTTTCTCCAATTTTTCTTCCCACACAGCAGCAAAGAAAGCCTAGTAGCTTGAGAAAAAAGAGAAAGAGAAAGATAAGGAGAAGACAGAAAGGAAGAAATGGAGAAGAAAAAGAAAAAAAGAGGAAGAAAAGAAAAGTGAGTCATTTCTTCTCGAGAAACATAGTAGGACAAGCATGCAAAAACTTACACTTTACGTTTTCTCTAAACAGTCACAAAACTTGATTTCATCTCCAGCGTTCAGACTATGTCGATGGATTGGAGGTCATTGGCGTCCTCCAAGTATCCAACCACATCCCTGGGCATTATGACTTCAACGCTGGTATCACATTTTTATTTTTTAAGATCCTCTGCTGATTGTCTGTGCCATCATTCTGGGGGGTTTATGCCTTCCTCCTAACACTCCATTTGCAAGAGCCTTCCCTGATCCTGGCTCTCGACCACACATACCCTTTCTTGTTGATTTTTCCCAGGGGTGGCATAGTCAGGCAGACCATGTTTTGAATATTCATGGCTCAACCTGTGCAGTGAAAACATAGAACAAGTAGAACAGCTGTCAACAACTCTACAAAATTCTGTTTCTTGGATTAAGACCATCCGATGCACCTGCAGATAAATGTTATTACATCTTTTTTTTCCTTTGCGGGCACCTATTAAGCAAAGAGATATTGTAGCCATTGATTCCCACAAACTCTGTTAATAACCGACAGCATCAGGTGCATGCAAGGAGAAGGTAGTTAAGCACACCCTGCTACTGCCAAGAACAGTCCCCTGGAGCCTCTCCTACCTAATCGTTTACTCTTACAAATACACAAGACAAGAAAGTCAGTGCAGAACTAATGTAAAGCCCAAGGGGCAGAAAGTAATAGGAAACTCAACTACTTAAGCTTCCCGGATCTCTGGAGAAAATCACTTCTAAACAATTACCGTACATTTTGTTAGCAACATCTCCTCCAAGCCAAGAAACTGAATAGTTTTTGATTAATAAGCAAAAGAGAAAGTAGAAATGGTGAAATTAAAATAGCAAAGTGTACATTATGTTTGTTGATTAAATAATGGTCTATTTCCTTTTCTAAGATCAGCTTACTAAAGAATTTACACATCCATTTGGAAATATGGATTTTCCAAACTTAAAGAGAGTGCTTTATAAAATAACAAATTTGAGACAGCTTTAATGGGTCCTTTATCATTATTCGTTATCATCATTGTTTCAAATAAGAAGCATCTCTTGGCAAAAGTGAACTTATTACGAATATCAAAGACACCTAGGAAATTTGGGACTCAGCAATTAGCAGACTGCTGTCACTTTTATGACTTATAGTGAGTGTGTGCATAACTATTCTAAGAAAAGGGGTCTTAGCTACAGGAAGATCTGAAGACAACAGGGTATTGTGGGACGTGTGAAGCAAAAACCACCTTATCCGTGAACAGATATTCTCTTAATAGGAGAGTCTGAGTGATGTATGAGGAAAAGCACCTGCACTGGAATCAGAACAGGTCTCTGCCACTGGCTGAGTGGTCTTGATAGACTAAATAAACATCTTTGCTTCTGTAACATGGAGATAGTCCTCCCCATAAATCAGTGGGATTGAACAGGTTAGAAGAGTTGTCCTTTGATAAATGTCTGTTTTCCTTTTTTTCCTCTCTTGCCTATCTTTGACCAGTTAGCATGGCCAATATTTGTCTTTCCTCAGTGAAGAAGGAAAAACTCGTTTTTGGTGTGGGACTAATCCCTGCGTAACATTGGAAGATGTACAAGAAGCACAGAAGCTTTTAGTTTGAGCCTTTTTGTTTACTGGTTTGTTTGCTGGCTCTTGATATAGGGGCAAAGGAGAGAGGATAGAAATTGGGAGGATTTGTATTCTATCAAAAGAAAACCAGGGTGTCTGACTGGCTCAGTCGGTAAAACATGCCACTCTTGATCTCGGGGTTGTGAGTTCAAGCCTCATGTTGGGTGGAGAAATTACTTAAAAATAAAATGTTGAAAAAAAAAAAGGGAGGAAAACCAGAGAATCCTTTATCTTCTCTTTTCCTTAACCAAGAACAAACTTACGTTTAATATTCAAATCTATTCAATCACTGAGAGAATGGGACAAAGACAGTAATTGACAACACTGAAGGTATCTACCTTTGTTTTGTATCCTCCATTTAGGGAATGACTGACACCAGAGATATGTAAGATATAGATAGATAGATAGATATTCTATATATATATATATAGAATTATATTATCAATATAATATTGAATATATAGAGACATATATGATGATATATATGTGAATATACATATATTAATATATATGATCTATATATAGTGAATAGAAAATATATTCACTATATATATTTATTCAATATATATATTCAGTATAACTGAATACCAGTTCCTATTCAGAAGGAAAAGTTAGATTCTCCTGAGGAAACTGACTGCATATGCCAGGTAAACAGTATGGAACTAAATTCTGTGAGTTAACTTACGTAAAGTATTAAAGCAAAGAAGTACTTGATCATTATATCCTATGTCTCTTATAATTTTATTTCTCCCAAAGACATCATGAATATTTCCAAATTATTAGATGCAATAAGACACTCTTCATTTTTGACCTGTTCTGCAAAGATCATAAAGATTAGATTATCCTAAATTATCTTTTTTGTCCCACTCTCCAGTGGGACATTTCAGCAAAATGCTTACTTTAAAATAATAAAACTTCTGTAGGGACAAGTCTTTCATAAGTCCAACAGATCCCACTGAGTGGAGAATATGAGGCCCTTGGCACAGATCTTGTTCCAACGGCAGCCTTAAATTTTCCCACATATAATCCTCAATGCATCCTTTTGTACTTCATACAGTT
The DNA here is from genome assembly GCF_009829155.1 of Mustela erminea. Lineage (NCBI taxonomy): Eukaryota > Metazoa > Chordata > Mammalia > Carnivora > Mustelidae > Mustela > Mustela erminea. The sequence continues at coordinate 14,370,107 of NC_045628.1, forward strand.
AACTTTCTTTCCTTGTTCTTTTGCCTGACTCATAATAAGTTGAGTGCTTTTACTTATTTATTATTTATTCATATGCAGTAAAATGCTCATAACAGGATGACCTTGAACATGTCACTTCGCCTCTTTCTCAGATTTTCTTATTATTTGGATTCCAAACACTGCCATCTATGTCTTATATCTTTTCTCCCCCCCAAGAGAGAGAGAAAGGGAGGGGGAGAAAGAGCAGGCGCCAGCAGGGAGGGAGAGGCAGAGGGAGAGGGAGCCAACCCCAAGCAAGTTCCGTGCTCAGCAAGGAGACCAATGGGAAGCTCAATCCCATGACCCCAAGATCATGACCTGAGCTGAAATTAAGAGTTGGATGCTTAACTGACTGAGCCACCCAGTTGCCCCAATGTCTTAAATCTTTACATGGAAGTATGGACTAAGCAGGAATTCAGCTGACCCTACAACCCTACAGGCCTTTGGATCTAGTCTTTAGAGTTACAAAAGCCCTCAGAGACCTGCCCTTGGTGGATGTATTACCTGGGTATCCAGAGACAACAGGTATGGCTTAATTAATTTTTCCATCACCACAAAGTGCCACTTTGTGTATTGTCCAGCACTGCGTGGACAATAGGACCTCATCACCGTAACCAATCCCACCTGTCCTTCATTTGCTTTGTGCCTACTACACCACTCCTGGTTCCAGCTGATACTGATGTTTCCGTTGCGAAAGATCATAAATCAGCTCACTTCGCATTAGATAGAAATAAGGAGCATGTGAAGCTCAGCCACCTTGGAATCCAGAAGTCAGACAGCCATTCCCGATGGAGGAATTCCTGAGTGAGTCATTTCCTAGGGCTGCATTGTCGAAGTCCCACACTGTGTGGCTTAAAACAGCAGAAGGGCATCATCTCACGCCTCTGGGGGCTAGAAGTCAGAAGAACCCAAGGTGTCCGCACCCTGCAAGAGAGTCCTTCCTTAACTCTTTGTAGCTTTGGGTCATTTGCTGGCAATTCTTGGCACTTCTTGGCCTGCAGCTGCCTCCCTCCATCTCTGCCCCTGCAATCACATGGCCTCCTCCCTGCGAGTCTCTGTTTTCACAAGATGTTCTTCTCCTCCTATAAGGACACCTGTCATATTAGCTGAGGGTCTACCCTAATGACCTCATCCTAACTTGAGTACCTCTGCAAAGACCTGATTTCCAAATAAGGTCACAATCCCTGGTACCGGGGTGAGGACTTCAACCTATGTGTTGCGGAGTCTCAACTCAATCCGTGATGAGTCTGACCTAGAAGCGTAATTAGGATCAGCGACAGCAACCAGCCTACCTTGCTGCCACCTTAAGGAAAGAGATTTTATGAGTCCTTGTTGCTATATTCCCTATTGACACATTTCAGCGTCTTATTTTCATCTTTTTAATGATTTTGTTCCCTCTACCAACTGCTCAGCTTCTCTGAATCACACATTCAAAATCAGTGAGAAAATATGATTATTCTAATGAGCAACCTAGTCCTCTCTTGCACAAGTTCTTAATTCTGATCCGCACTCGGGCCTTTGACAAGTCTACGCATTAGGAAAAACTCAGTAGGACGCCCACTCACCCATCACCTCACCTGTGGCCGCAGGAAGAGGGTCGTGAAACGTCCCTGAGCCACTTACCCTTAGGCAGTCATCTAAGTCTACTTTGCGTAGGAGGAGAACCCATGCAGGGACCTATCGGCTCTCCAGGACACAAAGAAAGCCTTCAAATATAGAATAAAATTGTTCAACATAGAAATCTATGCCTCATCCTTTTAGAATGTAAGTTATAAAATTTGAGGAATTCACACACACACCAATAAATCCACCTTGCCAGAGAGATGTATCGTGATATAAATTTAATGTGCAATGCAGTGATTCATAACTACCTGTATGTTAATGCTGCTTAGGGAATCATAATTTTTAATTACCTGAATTTTACACATTTAAATTTGCATATATATTATTATATTAGTTCAGCTTTAAAGACTATATATGTACTTTATATATGTGAAACATTATAATGTGTATGTGTGTAATTATAATTGAACTCAAGGGATCCCCATAATGATTCAATAACAGAGAGGAAAAAAATCAAAGCCAAAAGCAATAAATCCATTTTAATTATATGTTTAATAGCTTGTGGCTGCAGTTTTTTTATACATATTCATCCATGTGTGCCTTTTATATTTTGCATTGATTTTAAAACTGTTTCTTCGATGTTTTATGATTATGACCTCATGTAAATCAACTGAGTTGAAAATTTTACATATTCAGATTAATGGGAAAAGATACAAGATGTTCATTTGCATTATTGAAAAGTAATTTTTACATGTTCACCATAGTTACACTCAATACGAGGGATTGCATGGACTCAAGGATTGAACTGCTGTAACTTAAATGTTTTGTTTGACATCCAAAAAATGATGAGCTGTTCCAGAAACTCAGTGTTTTTGAGAAGAAAGTATTTAATTCATACTCTTTAGTCGACCAATTCGAACTGCTATAATCAGAGTGTGATTTATTGTATTTCCCAAAGCATGCCTCAAATATCCCTGATTGCCTGATAATGTTTTGCTTTTAGTTATTAGCATCTTTTTGTTTTTGTTTTACTGCACGTAAAGCACAGGAGGATTTGATTGTAAGAGGGGGTAGGAGTGTCAATCCTCATCTGGTTAAAGCTGAATTTAATCCTAGAACTTAAGCGATACATCTTTCCCAAGCTCTCTGGACATTCTGCCCCCAGACACTATGGGGGGGGGGTCTGGAATGGCAGCAAATGCAGAAAAATGTTCCTGCTTCTTTTTGCTGGAGTCTGGTGTAGTCTCCACTTCAACATGGCATGAGAGAGCCATCTACAGAAAGTTAAGAAAAGAACTATCTCCTACAGTAAGTGCAGAAAGCCTGAGGATGTCTGTTGGGACACATGGCTCTGTGGTGACAAGAAGAGCATCATTTGTTACACCGTGGACACAGGACTGGAGGCCAGGAATGGACTCAGACAGGAACAGGCAGCTCTTGGGGGTGGGGAGGGGGCACTTAACACCACCTTGCTATATAGGAATACGGGCCACATTCACATCAGTCTAAGGCCCCCAAAAGATCTGCTGTCAGGCCAGGCTGAGCGCGCCGTCACTAAGAGTCTTCGGTGAGAAGATCAGGAAGCAAGCCACAGATCTGACACAGAATGCCCTGGGCCAACGTGAAAAAGACATTGTTGCCAAATATACACATTTTTTGAATCATTTGACAGTGTGTCACAGACATCTTAAACTCCAAGCATCTCCTAAGAATAAGCCCATTCTCCTGTGTGACCAGCTTCCTTACTACAACTAAGAAAATTTAAAAATTCTAAAAAAAAAAAGATAATTAACAATTCTACAGTATAACTGAATATCCAGTTTCTATTAAAATTTCCTCCCTGTTTTTCTCCCAAATGTCCTTAGCAGCTATTTGTTGTTGCTATTGTTGTTTTTTCCAAATGGGGATCCAGTCCAGGCTCACCCTTGGCACTGTGTTGTTCTGTTTCTTGAATCTCTCTTCATCTAGAACGGTGCCACCATTTTCTTCCCTAAGACATTAACCTACAAAAAGAGCAGACCACAGTTTTATTGTAGAATGACGCCGTATTCTAAATTTGTTCCACTATTTCTCTTGATGTTGTTTACCTTGTTCCTCCTCTCCCAGTATTTCCTCTAAAGTAGAAGTTAAGTTTAGAGGTTTTAATAGATTTGGGTTTCACAGTTTAGCCAAAAATACTTGATAAATGATGTTGGGTACCTCTGACGGCATCTCATCAGAAGGCACCTGATAGCACGCTATCTCACTCTGTGGGATGATACATTCAGTCCTCTGTAAAAGTTTTACCTTTTTACACTCTGTTGTAAAGATACAATTTTACTTTTGTAGTGAATTGAGTCAACCCTCGGGTGATACTTTGGTACTGTTCAAGTATCCCATTCTCCAAAATCATTTTACCCAATGGTTTTAGCAACTATTCATGAGTCTATTTGAGTCAAGCATGATGATTTTCTGATGTTTTCATTTTCTCTCTATTTATGGCTTCCTTTCTCCCACCCCCACCCCAAAAATGATGCCTCTACCTGCCTTCCTTCATGAATATCACTATGGATCCAAGGATCTTTTTTGCTCTGTGTGCTGTAATTACTCACGCTCATCTGTCATTTCAGGCTATCATTAGTTTCACTAGTGGAAGTATCTTCAAGCCTTCTGGCCTATTTGAGTTCCAACTCATGCCTCTACTCTTATCCCATACCACTTTCCCTGTGAAGTCCTCGTTACTGAGAGTATTAGGTGCCCTTTTCACCAATTCTCCCATTGTGTGTTGCTTATATCTCCATGACCATAATTAATATTTTTTGTATAATCATTATTTACAGGTTTGTCTCTCCACTGGCCTGTAAGAACCCTGAAAGGAAAGATGTATTTATACTTGGTATCCATAACACTCAGCCTAGTGACTGGTGAATACGTAGTCTGACTGGTAGAAGGAAGCCATGATTTCTCTTGTCCAGTTTATTACTCCTCTTCAAATTTGTTCTCCTTTTTTTGGTCTTTTTTCCCCCATTTTCTTTTATTTCAGTTTTATTGAGGTGTAATCAACATACAAATTGTAAGTTATTTTGGGGGGCCTGAGTCACTCAGTTGGTTTAGGTTCTGCCTTCGGCTCAGGTCATGATATCAGGGTCCTGGGATTAAGCTTTGCATTGGGCTTTTTGCTCAGCAAGGAGTCTGCTTCCCCCTCTCCCTCTGCCTGCCACTCCCCCTGCTTGTCTGCTTGCTCTTACTCTCTCAAATAAATAAATAAAATCTTTAAAAAATAAAAATTGTTGGGCGCCTGGGTGGCTCATTGGGTTAAAGCCTCTGCCTTCAGCTCAGGTCATGATCTCAGCAACCTGGGATGGAACCCCACGTCAGGCTCTTTGTTCAGCGGGGAGCCTGCTTCCCTCTCTCTTTCTCTGCCTGCCTCTCTGCCTGCTTGTGATCTCAGTCTGTCAAATGAATAAATAAAAAAAATCTTAAAAAAATTTTTTTTAATTAAAAAAAGGAATTGTTAAGATATTTAAAGTATACCTAATGGTAATTTGATAAATATGTCCACTGTAAAAGGATTAACTAATCCTTTTAATTGATTAATACATTAATTATTATACTTAATAATACATCTAATTAATTAATACTTTAATTAATTAATACACCCATCACCTCACCTACTACTTAATTAATACATCCATAACCTCACCTATTTATCTTTTTGGTGTGTTTGAGAACATTTAGGTCCTAATCTCTTAGTAAATTTCCATGTTATCAACCAGAGTCACAATGGTACACATTAAATCCTCAGACCCTATTCATCTTATGGTTGAAAGTTTTACCTTTTTCCAACTCTATTTCTCCCACCCCCAGCCACTGGCAACCAGGTTTCTATTGCCTTTCTCTGTCTGTCTTATCTCACTTAACATAATGTCCTCAAGATCCATCTTTATTGTAGGAAATGGAAAGATTTCATTCTTTCTCAGGGCTGAATAATATTCCATTGTATGTATATACCGCATCTTCTCTACCCATTCAACATCTGACGGCTACTTCTTCTATCTTGTCTTGGTTCCATACTAACTAAAGCATCACGGGACCATGCGCTCTTATAAGAGGAAGAATGACCTCTTCAGGGATTTTAAAGACATGGTGCTTGTCTAAAACATCTTGTTATGTCCTCAGAGACTTTTCAGGTCTTTTCAATGAGTCTCACATACTTTCAACTCAAGCAATAGGCAACTTTCTTACTGGTGTTTCCCTGGTTCCTAGGTGACTCAGTGGGATCTGAAAATGAAGGTCATAAGAATGTCATAGCAAAGAAACTTTCCTTCTTTCCTTTTCTTTCTTTCTTTCTTTTTTTTTTTTTTTTAAGATTTTGTTTTTAAGTAATCTCTACAACCAAAGTGGGGCTCAAACTCACAACCCCAAGATCAGAGTCACATGCTCTACCAACAGACCAGCCAGGTACCCCAGCAAAGAACTTTTCTTGATCACAGGGCTTTCCTCCCTGGACTACAGAAGGATCCTCAGTTTCAACAAGTTACCCAATCAAAGGCATTTTTAGTGCCATAATTAACAGTAACCAACTAAAAAAATAACACTCCTTTCTTACATCATTGAATTGCCACACCGTTAAACTTCAGGTGAATAATTTCTGATGAGTCCTGGCTGAAACGGCTTCAAAGACTGGCATGATGCCATTGTTATCAGTGACAAAATGCTGATGTCTTCTTTTACCTCCACAAAACCACAAATGATGTTTTTCTTCCAGCAATTAATCATGGGCTAGTTGGATATCACTATCAGGGGCTTTTTAAACTGAGTCAACAAAAAGTAATAGCTAATAGTGGTCTACAGAGCACTCTATTATTTCCAGAGTGCTTTGAAATACCTTATTTTATTTAATCCTCTTCAAAAAATTCCCTATTTTGAGCCCAGACCCATGTTTTCAACTATCTAAGTATCTCTGTCTAGATTCCTTACAAGTGCCTCAAGCTCACCAAAACTCATCAGTTCTCCTAGTTCAGTGAATGTCAATCATGTTCACCTACTTGCCCAAGCCAGAGTCCTGGGGTTCATCACCACACCTTTATTTCTTTTTTTTTTTCAAGTTATGTATGTATGTGTGTATGTGTGTATGTATGTATGTATGTATGTATATATATATATACTCTCTACACCTAATGTGGGGCTTGAACTCATGACCCCAAGATCAAGAGTAACACACTCTTCCAACTGAGCCAGCCAGGTGCCCCACACCTTTATTTCTCTAATGCGTCCCTCCCTCAGACATTCTACCAACAGATATTTTGCATTCTGACTTCCTAATATCTTGAATGCTACCTGTATCCTTGTTATATGGTACCTCAAACTCAATATGTCCAATACCAACCTCATTTCTTTTCCCCTAAACCCATCTCTATCTTCTCAGCGAAGAGAATCACATTCATCCAGTTCTCAAAGCTAGAAAATTATATCATGTCCAGACGCTTCATACTCCATGTGTGCAAATGTGTTTCTTCCTTTCCAGCCCTATTCTACTGACTTGGTCTCTCTTATCTGAACTATTTCAATCATTTCTTATGTGGCCTTTGTGGCTCATGTTTACTACTCATATTGGTGTAGAATAATCTCTTTTTTAAAAAGATTTTATTTATTTATTTGACACAGAGAGAGATCACGAGTAGGCTGAGAGACAGGCAGAGAGAGAGGGAGAAGCAGGCTCCCCACTGAGCAGAGAGTCTGACGTGGGGCTCAATCCCAGGACCCTGAGATCATGACCTAAGCCAAAGGCGGAGGCTTAACCCACTGAACCACCCAGGCACCCCTAGAATAATCTTTCTATCACATTTCTCTGATAATATACTCCCTCACTTTAAACCACTCTCAAAAGTAGCATAGAAATATGGCTCAAAATTAGATAAAACTAATTCATTGTGTAAGAATTCAGGCTAGTGGTTAGCTCTGGGGAGGAGGCTGTAGGTGATGACTACTAGGAGGCAGGAGAAGCACCATTTTTTTATCTGGGTGGAGGTTCCATGAATACAGTAGATGTAAAAAATTCATTGACTTGTTTAACTACGTAGATGCTTTTCTCTGTGTGTGTTTTTCTTCAATTACAAAGTTAAATAAAAACATAATTGATAAGCCAGTGATCATCCTATCAGAACTGAGCAACAGCTTTAATGTTTTCTAAATGTCTTCATCATGGTGAGTTTCTTTTTTAAAAAAATTACATTCAGAATCAAAGTATTCTGGTCCCAATAGTTAATCTTCGACAACAAGCAGAAAGTCACATACTCATCCTTATCTGGATTACGGGTAGCTGGGATCTACTGATTGGTTTCATATCGTGATGTTAATGCATCACCTCACTGTAAACATTCTCTCTTCCAATGGGCAGCCATCCATCCACTTTAGGGGATGAGTCCCGTCAAATCCCCTTTGTCACCACGCTTGTTTAATGCCTGTGTGAGGCAGTTTCATGAGACAGAGAGACATTTTGGTGTCGCTATCATCAATATGCTGATGCAGGAACATCAATATGCTGATACAGGCTCAACTCCGTGCCAGCTGGTATTACTAGTCAACGCTTCCAGCCTGGCTGAATTAGAGATAAAAATGAAAGCCAAATGCTTAACTCTAAATCCAGACAAAACAGCAGAGAAACGGGTAGGCAGAGAGATACCTTCTGAGTCCACGGCAGAAATCGTTCTGACATTTCAAATTACAGAAACTTGGAACACAAATTTTGGGTGAAGAGATGACTTATAATTTCCAAGAGCATTTAATAAAAATCCACACAAATATTCCCACCAGTTTGGGAAATGTATGAACAGAAAATTTGGCTACATGAACATTAAAGTTATAATAATAAGAAACAAAGACAATCTCTGAAAGCACCTAGTAATGATAAAATGATATAAGGCATTATAATATAATAATAATATAATGTGACACATAATAACACAATAATATATTCAATAATAGATTTGCATTTTCTGTGCCTACCATGTATGAGGCATACATGAGGCATTGTTTTTATACATTATTTTACTTATGTAGTTTTACATATGCTTCTTGTGAGGCATTACAATGAAGTAAAAAAACAATGAGATGCTCACCTGAGTCAGTGCCATTGTTCTTAGAGTTCTTATCTTCTCTGTGTTGTTTTTTGGGTATCCATGAAGTGCCCACACTGGCAGGTTAATCTTCATTATTATACTCATATATGTTAATATGTGAACAAATGCACTAAAATGCTTTGGTCCTAGCATCCAGCTCCCCAGCAGCCAACTGCCAGGAAATTTTACTGCCCATGACTGACGTTGCCCACCTGGACATAATGTCGCTTCTGGTCTGTTTTTACCTATTGCCTAGCCCCGCAGTGATGCTTCTGAGAAGTACCTCCACGTGCACCTCTCTTGTCTTTAGAAGGTAGATCCCCAGATGTTCTGGATACCAAATGATTCAAAATAAGAAACTCTCTGGGACAGGAGACCAAAGGGTTAGTCTAGAGAGTCGTTATTCAGTTGGAGGGAAGCGGCAGGATCACTGAGCTAAAGGGGTTGATTTGAGGAGAGAAGTCTGAGCTACAGGGAAGCTAAGGATGGATAAAGCAGGGACCTTGTTAAGCCGAATAACCTGTGCCCCCTTGAGTCATGCCCGGGTCTCTTTTTCTTCTGGCGTAGTTGCAGCCAGGGGAAGTGAATGACCTTTGAACAGACAGACCCGCTCCTGCAAATAGAGCCCTGGGTACTCTAGCTTAGGTTCGGAAGTGCATTCTCATTCAATTAAAAATGAATGATATCAGATTAAGCGTGAAAGGGAAAGGAGAAGAGGGAAGAGAAAACAAAATGATGCTGGGCCCTACAGTGGAATGGACACAAAAAGGAAAATAAATTAAAAGATTTTCCAAGTTTGCTAAACGTAAAGCGTCCCCTCCCTTTCATCTCTCTGCCCCTCTCAGATCACCAGTATGCACAAGAAATCAATTCCCTATTTGATGAGCTACTTCAACTGCCTTCATGCCTCTTTCCTGTCTAGAATCCCCCTTTCCTAATTAGAGAGCTGAAAAATGCACTCAGACGACAGGGTAAACGGAAAGAGTGAATTTCCCTGGCTTTCCTTTAGCTAGGCCAGGATAATCAAGTTGTGCCTTTGAAAGGAAACAAATTGTTATTTGATTATATTAATATCAGTTGCTGGATCAGGATGATTTTCCAACCAAAATTATACAAATGACGTAAATTTTCTTGGCTCATGAAACTTGATACAACTAATTTTAGACAAAGCAATTTTTAGCACTTGCAGCTGCAAATATAACAGACTCGAGACAACAATCAACACGAAATTTTGATATTTTGCTACTTTTGAATTACAGTATTTTTAAAATAAAGGCGCTTCTTAACGTCCTGCAATTTGACTTTCAAGTGATTCTTCAATCAATTAAGCACACATTCTCGTACTTATAGTAGACTACGAGATACTTACTTATGGCCCATAGTCATTGTCCTGATGTTGCCTTACAAATTGTTTTCTGGTTTCTGGAATGTCACTTCCTCTAGTTTCCAGGCTAATTCTTTGCCTCAAAATGAAACACTGAAAACAGAGAGGTTATGTGAGTATAGCAAACACAACCAGTTGTCTACATAATCCACATCACTTCCTGATTCCTCAGCAACAGACTCCTAATTTTGTTGCGAGCGATAGGGGAAAATGTGTCAGCTATCAAAGTACGTTTCACAGACTCCTCATGCCAGGGGTGGCCAGGCGGCAAAGAACTAGTGAATGAGGTCAGAGGAGAGGCTTCTGGGAAAGTTTATTAAGTGGAGCCCACTCTATACACACCCAAGTTTTGCCTCTTGTCCTTTCTTTTTCCTCCTCCACCTGCTGGTAATCTAGGAATGATGACTAGGGCTATAGGAACCATCTGTAACGTGAGGCTAAAATGCACACATTAAAGATGGCAAAACAGAGACACAAAAGATTGGGCACCTTCAAGCTGTCGTAAACAGCTTCAGGCTGCTTTTTTACAGTTTCATGAGAAAAAAATAGTGTAGACTACTCTTTTCAGGGATGATCAAAAGAGCCTAACTCAATCTCTCTCTCTTTTTCATTTTTTTTAAAGCTTTTCATTATAATTCCAGTATAGTTAACATAGAGTGTTATGTTAATTTCACGTATACAATTAGTGATTTGACAATACTACGCATTACTCCATGCTCATCATCATAAGTGTGCTCTTAATCCCCAGTCTCTGTTTCACTCATTCCCCTACCTATCTCCCTCCGGTGACCATCAGTTTGTTCTCTAGAGTTGAGAGTCTTTCCTGGTTTGTGTGTGTCTCTCCCCCGCACTTTTTTTTCCCCCTTTGCTTCTTTGTTTTGTTTATTAAATTCCACATATGAGTGAAATCATATGGTATTTGCCTTTCTGTGACTTATTTTGCTTAGCATAATACTCTCTAACTGCACCCATGTTGTTGAAAATGACAAGATTTCATTCCTTTTTATGGCCGAATGATATTCTGTCTACATCTTTATATATATAGATAAATATATAAAATATACATATATAGATATTGATATCTATATCTGGGATATTGTTTAAATAGGTAAATTCTGGGGGAACCTGGGTGGCTCAGTGAGTTAACCATCTAACTCTTTTTTTTATAAGATTTTATTTATTCATTCATGAGAGACAGAGAGAGAAAGAGAGAGGCAGAGGCAGAAGGAGAAGAAGGCTCCCTGCTGAGCAGAGAGCCCGTTGTGGGACTCAGTCCCAGGACCCCAGGATCACGACCGGAGCTGAAGGCAGCCCCCTAACCATCTGAGCCACCCAGGCACCCAAGGATCTAACTCCTGATTTCTGCTCAGCTCATGATCTCAGGGATGCGGGATTAAGCCCCACATTGGGCTCCATGCTGGGCACAGAGCCAGCTTCAGAGTCTCTCCCTCCCTCTTCCTCTGCCCCTACCCACCCCTATGTGCATTCTCTCTCTCTCTCTCTCTCTCTTAATAAAAAAAGAAAGCCTCAAAAAAAAAAAAAGTAGGTAAATTCTGAAATGTCATTAAAAAATTAACTTCATTGATTTAGAGTCATTTTGTACATTCTTTCCATCGAAAACATTTAAAAAAAAAGCAAAACCAAATATTCTAGAGAAGTTGTAATTCTATTCCACTCATTTAATATTTAATAAATATTTGTTAAGCACTTATTATAAGCTAAACCCCATGCAAGGACTAGACAGCCATGGTGACAAAGACATTATTCTATGTCCTGGCATAATAGAAAAGATAGGGACTTTGCTGTCAGACCAAATGAAAAAGAATGAAAGTGAATTCTAGCTAAAAGGTACAATATCCACATAAAAGAGTACACTAAAGGGCTTGGAAAACTCAGGAAATGAAAAGTAATTCCAAAAAATAAGGAACATGATAATGAGATTGAGGACAAAGATATATGGGTATAATGGGGTCAGAGTGTTAAACAAAAAAGTTTTTTATAAACATAGGGAAAATAAAATATTTATAGAAAGATTCTCTAAAAATTGATGTATTCTAGGAAAGGGGATTTCTTTTTTTTTTCTTTTTTTTTAAGATTTTATTTATTTATTTGAGAGAGAGAGTAGAAAGAGGGTTGGGGCAGAGGGAGAAGCAGGCTCCCCACTGAGCAGAGAGCACAATATCAGGCTCAATCTCACAACCCTGAGATCATGACTTGAACTAAAGGCAGGTGCTTAGCCGACTGAGTCACCCAGGCACCCTTGGAAAGAAGATTTCTAAATAGCATAGAGGACACACCACACCAGTGGAGGCTCTTCCAGGAAATGAAGAAGCCATGTCCAGTATCCAATGAAATATTTAAAATCTATAAGTGTGTCAAACAGTATATGTGTAAGGAATTTCAATTTAATTTTGTGGGGCAATGGAGAAACATTGACATTGACATAATCCGTTTTGTGGCTTTTTATTCCACTTTGTAAAAATTATGAACTGTGTCACACATAAGTAAAACCTGCACCTATTATCTTTCTTAAGAAGTAGACTATTAATAACTTTGAAGACCCAACTTTGTTCTCATCTTCTTTTTCTCACTCAGAGTAATCAATATACTGAATTTTGTGTTAGTCATTCCCTTGCTTTCATTAGAGTTTTTGTGTATGCTTAAAGGTTATACTGTTAAGTCTACCTGTGCTTGGACCCTGTGTAATAGGATCTTAGGGTACATATTCTTTTGACTTGCTTTTTCCCTGGTACTGACAGTGTTTTTGAGGTTCATCCATGTGTGTCCACATATTTGTGGCTCATTGATTGTCACTGCTGTTTAGTATTCCATTGAACGAATAAGCCACATTTTGTCATTGTATTTCAATAGACATTTCAGCTGTATCCAATTTTTTGTTATCATAAACAATAATTCTATAAATAATTCTTTCTTGTATAATTTTCCTGCAAAACTTCCTCTAGAGCAAAATTTTGCCTGTTAGGGCTCATGGGCCAAATACATTTAATGCTTTTGAATTAGGAGTGGTTTTACATTTTAAAATTTTATTTTTGTTTTTAAAGTTTTATCTATTTATAGTTAAGTAATATCTACACCCAACGTGGGACTCAAACTCATGACCTCAAGATCAAGAGTCGCATGTTCCTCTGACTGAACCAGCCAGGCACCCCTACATTTTTAAATTTAAAAAAAAGAAAGAAAGAAAAAGAATATTTCATGATATCGGAAAATGGGAAATTTTCGAATGTCCATAAATAAAAATTTTTGGAAGATATCCACGTCCATTTGTTTACATATTATCTGTGGCCACCTTCATGCGACAGTGGCAGACCGGTCATCCCTCCTTCCTTCAGACTGTAGTTGCACCAATGATTCTGTGAGGCTTTTCTCAAGACCGCCTTCTTCTTTAATTCCCGTCACGTGCATTGGCATGTGCCAGTCCTCCAAGTCTTTTCACATAGAACTCCTCATTATAATTTACTTTTTATGTACTGTACTACCCCCCACCCCAACCAAATGAGGAAGTCACTTAGGGTTTGAGACCATGGCTCATGAAATAAATGTGAAGCAGCTGGTCTGCAAATGCTTATTTTTGTTGTTGATATTCATGATGTAGAATCAGATGCTTCCCTAGGGATTGAAAGGATTTGTGCTGCTTCTCAAAGTTCTCGATTTAAATCCATGAAATAATTTGAACGAGAAAAGTTACTAAAGCTTCTTATTTGTTTATTTGTTCAACAAGATTTCTGAAGAAATGTCTTCTTCTGGGGGTGCCTGAGGGGCTCAGTTGTTTAAGTGTCCAGCTCTTGATTTCAGCTCAGGTCAGGATCTCAGGGTCCTGGGATCGAGCTGTACTTTGGGCCCCAAGTCAGACTCTGCACTCAGCCAAGAGTAGGCTTGAGGATTCTCTCCCTCTGCCCTTCCCCCCGTTCATGCTCTCTCTCTCTCACGTAAATAACATCTTTAAAAAAAAAGTATCTTCTTCTGACTTCCATAGAATTTTATTGACTTTTCGCTATAATAATTTATTGGCATACGTTGTTATGTTTCACTACACCATAAACCCTTTAAAGACAGTAACCATTTTATTCACTCAGTATTCTTTCCTAACATATGATACAGTCAGCTTCCCACAGATGACAAACAATGTATTTTGAATAAATTGATGAGTTTGTGCAGATAAAGATACTAACCTCTACTAGAAGATGTAAAAACGGGACACATGTTGTCTGACACCAACATGTTTCAATCCTATGTGTTTTCTGAAAGAAACAAAACAAAATAGTAGAAGCAATGGTGACTTAGCAAACCTTGAATGCACAATTATAAAATTTTGACCATGTATGTAAGTATAAAAGGATGTTGTTAAATAGTAGATGTCATGTTTTTATATCATCCTAATTGATTAAAGGATTATATATTTCATATACTTAATTTGTTATTTGAAAGCCACTGTAGTAAACAAACTACAGTAAACTATTTCCTCAAACAGACCTGGAGTTAGACATTTACAAAGCATCTGTAATATATGTTAAATAAAATATGCAAAATTACAAAGATCAAATTTACTCACACTTAACAATAACTCATTTATGATTTTAGCATAATCTTGCTAGGGAGTGTAACTATAACAAATTAAGTAAGTTTATACATTCTTCCCAGCTGAAATGAAGAGTAGGACATTTTCTTGTACTTAAGATATTCAAATAAAAAATGAGAAAAAGGTGGGGCACCTGGGTGGCTCAGTGGGTTAAGCATCCAACTCTTAATGTCAGCTCAGGTTATGATTTCAAGGTCATGATCTCAGAGTCTTGAGTTGAGCCCCCAAGTCGGGCTTTGGGCTCAGTGAGGAGTCTGCTTCTCTCCCTCTCCCTCTCCCCCTCCCCCTACTTACACTGTCTCTCTAAAATAATTAATCTTAAAAAAAAAAAAAAACCAACAACGAGAAAAGCATCTTTGTTATAGTAAAGGAAATCTGGAAGACCTACAGGGTAATATTTTTTTAAAAGCCATTTCAGCTGTGAGACATCTTTAGGTAGAGAAAATTAAAGTTTTATTATATTACATAGTAATTTGGTAGCAACTTAATTCTCACATAGCACCACTATTTTCATTAAATAAATATAGTCCATGCTGTACCTACCTAAAAAAATTCAAGATGATTTATGTTATTAAACACAAAATTCTTATTATGAAGCACTCATTAATCACTTCTTCCACATACAATGAAAACTGCTATCATCATCAATTTTCATTCATATTACCCTGATGTGAATAACTTTGAATAACATTTTTCTAAAAAATATTCAATTGTGTCCCTGAACCACATTCCCTTCATAGCTGATCTGTGCCGAAGGGTTATTGATAATGAATGTTAGACTGCTTTGCTGCTCTATTAACTTGAGTGACCTTCTCTGAGTTACTCAACTTTTGCATTTTAATATTTCTATCTGTACGTGGATATGACATATAGAAGAGGCTTCGATGTTGGCTCTCAACCTTGAGAGTTCCCTGGGTGAAATTTGAAACTCATTGCCATACTCAGAGGACAAGGAGATATGGAAGAAAGAAGCAGACCACTCCACATTGGTAGGTGGCAGTTTTAATAAGTAAAGGAGCTTACTTACAAGGCTGGTCGGGGACACCGCAAGGCAAGTAGATCTGTGCACTCACCTGCCAGCTGCTTAAGAGTTTATACTGAGGCTTTAACAGAGTTCAGTCTCTTATACGGAGAAGATTGTCTCAGTAATATTACTCTCCGAAGGCTGCTTCCTTGCAGTGGCTGCTGATGTGGGAACAGTGGGCAGAGCTTACATTCCAAGGACAGAAGAGAGAGTAAAGAGTCTCATCGTCTGAGTCCGGCCCTGAGGTCAAATAGCAGCTCTCCTGATGATCTCCTCCAACAAGGTCATATCCCCTTGTCCTATTCTTTTGTTCTGCAGATGAAGAAATGAGCCTAGGAATGGTCAGTCTAAGGAATATTTCAAACCCACTTAAATTTCTAGGAAAATACTATGTAAACTAAAATGTACAATAATTATGTAAATAAATGACACTGGGTTAATTTTGTCCTTTAAAAGAGAAATGTAGCATTCCTCCCTACTGTGAACTCAAATATACTAGAATGTGTATAAATATATGTTTCAGGAGTGTCCTTTAATAGTGTATTTTATGTGACTCTTCACGCCACAAGTCATTTCTTTAAAATTGGCAACCATCAGCTATGCTTTCATTGAAGACATTCACTGTAAATATCTTATTTCTTTCATCCTACAATTTTAGTCAAAATTTCAGTCCAAGAATAAGTAGACATGAGGAGTTAATTAAAGCGAATAGTTGTGGAAGATTCATAATATATATTTACGTTATGTTCTGTGGATGGAAATGAAGCTCTTTACTCATTGCCTTAGCTTTTTGCCCACTTATCCAAACAAACAAACAAACAAACAAGGACTGTTCAATATTTATCGAGGCCGATTAACATGTACTGTGCTAGTTATTGCCATGGATGCTAAAAATACGTAAGACATGAGTCCTAGGGGAAACACCACCTGAATAGGGGAAATAAATAAGTATTGTATTCAAATTCTAAAGTGAGACTAACAAGTGATATATGACAGGATTTGAAGGAGGGATAGATCATAACAAGTAGGAACAATTGGGAAAAGAAGGGTAGACTTAGGAAGCGACACCTGAATAGAAGTTCCAGAACAAGGTCTTCTTGGCGGGGGGTGTTATTGTTTTATTTGGGAAAATGAGCAGGGTCTTCTAAGGAAAGGCATATACTAAGCAAATATATGGAAATGGGGAAAAAAAAAGATCAGCACCTTCAAGAGATCCAGTTTCCTTATAAGGTGGCGGAGTTACTGGAAACAAGAAATGGATCAGTGCATTCTCCTCAACTATTTTTCCCGGCTACTGTTTCTCTTTACCATATATTTTAATATTTATAATAAATTAACAGCCTTCTGAAGAGAAAAAGAATCATTCTTGACTAGGAGCCAGAATCTTGAGGCTCCCCTCTGCCCAGTTAAATAAAACTGAGTGTTTTGATTTGATGAATCATATTTACTGGAAAACCACCTAACTCTGCTGCAAGCTTTTCTCTTTGAGCCTCATAAAGTAAATGCAGGAGCTTTGGGGTCAGACAGTCCTTGGTTTAAATCAAGACTCAGGGAAAGCTGTGTGATTTCGGCTCATAATGACATGAGCAACTATGACGTTCCCATGCGTCTTTTCACCGGCCACCCTCAAAACCAGATCCGCTGAGACTTGAATGCGTACAGTACCACCTAGGGTTCCTGTTAACCTGGGGATTCCGATTCAGTAGGCCTGGGGTGGGGCCTGAGATTCTGCATTTCTAATGAGCTCACAGGTGATGTTGCAGCGACCGCTACTCTGTGGATCACTTTTGAATACAAAGGTTAAAAAAGAGAGGTTTCCAGCCAGCCGTATCATTATCACTTGGGAACTTGATAGAGGTGAAATGCAAATTCTTCTCTCCCCACCCCGCCCATACCCAACACACGCACGCACCAGATCCTGTGAGGCCAACAGCCAGTGTTGTTGTTTTTAAAGATTTTATTTATCTAACTGACCGGGAGAAAAAGACGGTGAGAGAGCACAAGCAGGGGGAGCAGGAGAGGGAGAAGCAGGCTCCCCACCCAGGAGGGATCCTGACGCGGCGCTCCATCCCAGGACTCCAGGATCATGACCTGAGCTCACCGAGGCAGACGCTTAACTGACTGAACCACCCAGGCTCCCCCCCCACCCAAACACCCATCGTTCTAACACGCCTTCCACGTGAGGTCACTGGCTTCCAAACCTGACTGCCCGCTTGAATCACCTGGGGGCGGGGTGGGTTAACTACTACCGGGCATCAGGCTTTCTCAAAGCCCTACCAGATGACTCTAATATGCAATAAAATTTAGAAGCCCATAAAGTCGACAACTGAACCTTGATGGGCCTTATTTTCCGCCCGGGTAAACGTGGATAAAATCCACAACAGCCCCTGCCTTTGCTTCCAAATATTGGCATCTGCACCCAGCCTCAGACGGCCGCAATCCCAGTTCGCTCTCCGGGAGCCCAGACTCCCCTCCCCGCGTCCCGCAGCCTCCGCCCGAGAACCAGAGGCCGGATCGCAGGTCCGCCAGAGCGTCGGCCGCGGCGAGACTCGATCCGGCCCCGCCCGCACCTACGTGGCTCCAGGATCCAGCCCCGGGGGGCTCCCGGGACGGCGCGGGAGCGGGACGCGCATGCGCTCGCTGCCCGCCCGGCCCCGGCTCTGAGTAACGGACTCGAGCTCCCCCCACCGGAAGTGGGCGGCCGCGCGGCGGGAGGAGCCGGCGGTACGGTGGCGGCTGCGGGCTGTGGTCGCGGGGGTCCGAGGGGCTCGCGCTTCCCCCTCCGTGCCATGGCAAAGGCCGCGGACGTGGTGCGGCTGCTCCTGGGCTCCACGGCGCTGTGCTTCTCGCTGCTCGGCGCCCGGACGGCCTCGGCGTCCAAGGCGGTGACGGCCCACTTGGCCGCGAAGTGGCCCGAGACGCCGCTGCTGCTGGAGGCCAGGTGGGTGCGGGCCGGCCGCTCTCTGCCGAGCCCAGCGCGGAGGGAGGGTCGGCGGGGCTGCGGGCTCGCGGGTCCCTGCCGGCCCCTCGGACCCCGTCTCGCCGGCGGCCGGCCCTCCAGCTCCTGGCACCGCGGCTGCAGGCGCCCTCGTGCTGGGCGTCGGGGCATCACCTCAGCCCCTGCGACCCCGTGCGCCGCACTCCCTTGCAGTTCCTTTCCCCCCGCGCCGTTCCTACTTTGCCTCGCCCACGGTTTTCCAAACTTCGGGGCCTTTGTTTAACTAGTTTGGATTTCATTAGCGTTTACGAAAAAGATAGGAAGAGCGGGAGCTGGAGTGTGGCGTTTAATGCAGGCAACTTCCATGGACGCCGCGGTTCTTCTTAGGAGCCGGTACTGGCAGCACCGAGTTTCACAGCGACTCCACCGATCGGCTCCTGGGCTTCCTGCGCAGAAGGCAGCTTCCCACAACTCAGTTCTTCCCCGAGTGTCCTCCGCTGAAATTAGTTCATAGCACGTTGCAGAAAAAAAACTTAGAGCTATTGAATTTTGCTCTTAGTATTCTAGAAGTTAAAATTTGAAAGTTCCTTTCTTTAGTTAGCATGAACTTTTTAACACCAGTTTTTGACAGTTCGCCAAAGAAACAGCTTATGGTCCTAAAAAGAGCCCATCGCCTGACACTACACTGCATATTTAAGATACTAAAACAGTTTAATTGAGATATAATTAACTGTACATATTAGTTTCAAGTGTAGTAATATTCAGTATTTGTATATATTGTGAAATTATAGCCGTAAGTCTGGTTAACATCCATCACCTAATATAGGTACAAGTTTGGTTTATTTTTCTCATGTTGAGAACTTTTAACATCTCTTAGTAACTTTCAAATATGCAGACCAGTACAATTAACTTAGTCACTATCCTATGCCTTATGTACCCATGACTTATTTTATAACTTAGTTTGTACTGGTTAAGCTTAAAAATAAGTTATTTTACCAGCAAAAATGGACTTTTTCGGAAATAATACAGAACTGCAATTAGGAACTATCAAATTATGGCAAAACCACAGGCAAGTCTAACAAAGGAGAGGAACTCTATTTTTTGGAGACTGAGAAAGTTTGGAGGGATAGTTTGGAACAAGAGCCTTTGGAGAAAAGCCAGAGCGGATATGATGACAGTTTCTCTCTGGTTGAGTTGCAGGACTAATCAATTTCTTGTAGGAGATGCAAAATTCATCTTTCTCTATTGGGGCCTATAATTGATGATTCCTGTTGAAAATTTTCTGTTAGGAGTCTGCAATTGACAGTTCTTACTGTAATTGATGTGGAGTGGTACAGCAGCCCCTTCTCCATCCCTAATCCACCTTAATGAAGTTTCTGTTTAATAATTTTTACATTTCACCCTTTTGATCAACATCTTTCCTTGAAAGCATCACTGACCAAAAGTCAGGTCTCATATTTAGTGGTGCTGTTGCTCAGTGCCAGAAAGGATCTTTCCCACTTATCTTGGCCAACATTGATGGAAAGTACATAGGTTTAGAAACCACTTAAAAGCTGCGTTTGAGTAACAGGAAGGGAAGTGCTTCAGGAGTTTTCCTTCCTAACCATCTAAAGTCTGTATGAATTCAAGACTGTTAAGTATTGGAAATCCTCTCCTTATTGGGTACATCATTTTTATAAAAGTTTGATAGGCGACTAAATACAAAAATAATTACATAAAAACAGAAGAAGTAATATAATTTCCAAATTGTATGATGGTTCTAAATGGGGCCCCCTAGGTCAGAAAGTATCCAGCTAAAGATATATACTGGCACATAATCCGACTTAAGGGAGAAAAGTTCTCCCTATGGAGGCAAACCTGGAGTCCTGTATGCCTCCTGGAAGTCCCCATTTAAAGTAGCCATGAAGACAAAATAATACGGTAAGAGCACACTGGAAGAATTAACCACGTGTCTTTGAGAGATTAAGTGCAGGTATAAACATGAAGCAATAACTAATGAAATTTTTGCAAAAATAGCAAAACTTCAAAAATAGTACTGTTATCTTGAAAGAACCATTTGAAAACAGATGTTATCCAGTCATACAGCCTGTGTGGTTGCAAATTCAGAAACCATGAATTTGAATAAGGATTCAGAATCAGATAATAGTGCAGATGAAAAACATTCATAAATTCTGAATTTTCTAACCCTTCAGAGAAAGCAAGTGAAATTTAATTTGTAATGGGATCATGATGAGCCTGTTACTGAAAGGCCATACTCAAGGGGTTTCTCCCTTTCACAAGGGTTTGGAAAATGCGCACAAGATTATTTCCTTTCTAAGAAAGAGATAGTAGAAGCAAACAGTGCAGAAAAGTTACATAGGCCTGGTCCAGACAAGCTGAGAAAACTGTATTGTGAGATGTGGTTTGCTTTCATTTGAGGAAATCTTTGCTTGGAGGTCCCCAGATGGTGTAGAGGTCCAGTCAGAGTTTAATGATTTCTCTAGATGTGTCCCATGAATCCAAGAGCCTATTCCTTGGAGTCTGGTGCCACAGGGATTAGCAGTTCCCGATAAGAGCCTTTCCAGCAAGACTGAGTAGTCTTTCTGGAGGTGCCTTTTTCTAGAGATGAAATCTCCAGTTTGCAAGATGTGATGCTTAAGGTCATCATCTCGCAATGAAAAAGATCACTCTGCCTAATGTGGTTTTTCATAGAAGTAATTAGGCTTTTTCATTATTGAAGTATATCCCCTTTTATCTACTGTGGGCCAAAGGAGCTGTAGGAGCCAAGTGCATTGGACCTCCGTGGCCATCTCAAAGGAGGAGAGTTTGAGTTTCAAAGGGGTGGATCTGAGATTTAGAAGAACCAGTGGCAGTGCTCTTGGCGAAGGTATTTGGAGGATCTCAGCAAATTTTGCCAATTGAGTCTTAATAGTGTTAATATGCTCAACTCATGGAGAATCGAGGATGATCTACACTATGACATTGATAAAACTGGGCAAACAGCACAGACATCAAAGCACCTGCTCCTTAAAGTGGGCTCCCAATCACTGTGAAGTTTGAGAGGGTTCCCCAGGTACAGATCACTTTTCTAACAGAATTTTTAGCCATGATAAAAACAGCAGCCTCTCTACAAGGGAAAGCTTCAGTCCACTGAGAAAACATATGGACTGTTACTGAAACTTCTGTCCATGCGATGGGAAAACACTATGAAATCCATCTGTGCAAACAGGTTTCCCTGAATTGTGTTTTTGACAGGTGGAGCAAGTGAGGTACCCCTTCTTGCAACCTCATTAATATGTCCCCACCAGTATTGGTTCATGAATACTGTCTTGTGTCAGTAGACCACAGTGGTTTAAGGCATGTGTAGTGGTAAGTAGTAGGAACTTGGAAGATTTCTGGTAGGGCCAGATTGTTACTTGGTCCAAACTAGAGTTCTCTCTTTTTATTGAACCAGCAATTATTAGATTTCCAATATTGTTTTCCCCTCTTGGGCAATTGTTAGGTATCTCCTCTTTTTTTTTTTTTTTTTTTTTTAAGATTATTTATTGGATAGAGCGTGAGAATGTGCGCATGCTCACATGCAGAGGGGAGAGGCAGACTCCCTGCTCGGCGGGGAGCCGGGTGTGGGGGTTGATCCCAGGACTTCAAGATCATGACTGAAGCCGAAGGCAGATGTTTAACTGAGCCACCCGGGCGCTCCACTTGTTGGATATCTCCTGGTAGTCTTTCTGAATTATCATTTGCAGAACATCTCTTTGGACCATGACAGGTTTCTTTGAGAGCAGTGTTTTGGGCAGAAATATCAATCAGATGGTTTCCTTTGGTCTCAGGATGTTGAGCCTGGAATGCCCAGGAGCCATAAACAGCCAGAACAGCCAGCAAAAATGTGGCATCTAACAAATTTTGGACATAAGAGCCATTTTTTATTTTAGCCCTGTTGGAGGTAAGGAATCTTTGTTTCCATAATCCAAAGTCATGAGCTACCCCAAAGGCACACCTGCTATCAGTATAAATGTTTACGGTTTTGCCCTTAGCCAAAATACAGGGGTGGTTAAAAGGGATCCCATGATGATTTCATCAGGAATGTCTCTGAGGCCAGGGTAATATCCGTGGGCCAATGGGTCTAATTGTTGACTGTAATACCCTGTGAGTTCCTGTGTTTTGGGGTGAGTACTCCCAAGGTTATTCGCTTCCCTTTCATATGCAGAGATACCTATGTCTTCCTGATCTTTCCAAATAATAGGGTGAGGTTGTGCCTTTTTTAGTAAATCTTCTAGAAATTGAGCCATAAGAGAGAAATTTGGAATCCAGTTTCAACAGTAGTCAGCCAGTTGAAAAAAACCTTATAATTGGCCTCAATTTTAGGTTTTTGGAAAGTTCAGAATGCCATGAAATCTCCCTAGATCCAGATGTAGTCCTTGTTTTGAGGGCAGGTGCCCCAAGTATCAAACCTGAGTTTGAGCAAACAAATTTGTCTTTGGAGTGTTTATTTCCCTTTAAAGCCAAAAGTTTTAACAGATGAATGCTGTCTTCCTATGAAAAGGTTTGAGAAGGAGAACGGAGAAGCAGATCATCTAGGTATTTTAACCAATTAGAGCCTGTTAAAAAAAAAAAAAAAAAACTTAACATCCAAATCAGCTTCTAAGGTTTGTGAAAAGAAGGACTCTGTGAAACTGGGGGGCATTACTGTCCAGGTGTCTTTCCATTCTTCCTAAGTGAAAGGAAAAAGATACTGGTTGATCTTTATCAACCGGAATACTAAAGAATGCATGGTGTAGATGAGTTACAGTGAAAAATTTGCCGCCAGTGGGAGTGGATGTCCATGTATGGGTTAGGAACAGCAGGGTCCTGAGGGATAACAATGTCATTTGTTGTTCAGAGGTCCTGCACAAACCTCCATCCTTGGCCATTGGATTTCCTCATAGGTAAAATAGGCATATTATAGGGATAATAAGGCCTTGAGCTTTGTAATCTTCTGTCATGGTGCTTGATGCCTTGAAAGGCTTCTTTACTTATAGGATATTCATTAATTCTCAGGAGAGGTTGTCACGAGCAAAACCCCTGCGTCCCGCCAGGAGGTCGCAACATGTAAAGAAGAGATAGAGAGATGGATATGATGTAACTCACTTGATCTTTATTGGGACGAGTTCCGCACCACTATCATGGTCCGGACTATCACGGTCTGCTGACGTTGTCACGGAGAAGGAGACGTCGCCTCACAATCCAGACAGAGAGGTCACTGCAGAAGTTGAGACTGAGAACCAGCGAGTGGTCGGCAACGAAGCTGTCGGGGCGTCGGTAGCACCGGCGATGATGTCCTCCCCACAGGGAACTCGCTTCACCTCAGTCCAACCCGATGCCTCTTTATATACTGTGCTAAGTCTCCTTCATAAACATATTACATCACTTGTTTTTCTTATGCTTACACACCAAAAACATACACACGTCCTAAACATGTTTTGGTCTATGATATTTCGCACAAGTTAAAATATTTACAGCTTGTTACTCCGCGCTAATCTTATCACTACACGCATATGGTCTAGGTTTACTTGCTATATGGTTAGTTTGCAGTTTGTTCCTGTTTTTCATTTAGTAGGGGTTTGCACTTACTACATATTATTTATTTATTTATTCATTTATTTATTACACTTTATTTATTAAAGGTTCTTACTCACTACAGAGGTTTTGAGGAATCTATTTGAGTCTTGATGGGAGGCACACTATGAATTCTGCCAATACTAGTTGAAGATCTTGTCCATCAGGGATGGACCCACTAGGGCAAATGATCAGTGTCCTCAGACTCAGCAGTAGTGTTGTCAGAGACAGAGCAAATAAAAGATGTCAAAGGTTCATTTAATTTACCTGGTTGCCTATTTTGATTACTGAGTTAAGATTCTAGAATTATTTCCCCTTTTGGGAGAAAGGAATTTTGGTGTATTTTTCTAAGAACTCTCAGCCCAGTAAATGAAGAATGAGGAACGAAAGAGAAAGGTATGGGTATCAGAGTGCTTAGACAAAAGGGAGTAGGTTCAGAGATAGGAACCCATTGAGGTTTATTGGAGACCCCCCACTTTACTACTCCAGGGCAGGGACTGCTTCATAGCCGGGGGGGCGGGCTGAGCACCAAGAGTGTAGCTCTGGCATCAATGAGGACAGAGATGCATTCCCAGTCTGAAGGGTGGTTTCTCTGAGTTGATTAAGGAGGAGGACTGGGAAGAGCCTCCTGTTCTTGGGAATTAGGAGGATCCTGGAGATACTGGCTAGGGGGCTGAAGGTACCAGGAGCTCCTAAGCCAAAAACAACTTTTTCCCAATATCCTGGCTCTTTGAAAATACTAAAAATTAGTATGTTTTTTGTTTTGTTCAGGAGCTTTCATTTGCCAGAGATGAAAATGAAGAATTTAAGAATTTTATTTTGGGGGCGGGGTGACACATCTAGGATGACTATATCTAGAATAAACATAGTTTCCCATTCAACCCTGTTCCTTTTAACTAAACGAGAATGCACTATAAACATAGAATTAAATGCTACCTACATGGATTCAGCATTTAAAGGAACATCAGAATTTAAGGACAATTTGGAGGTGATTGTAATAGTCATGAATGGGTTCGCCAGGCTTTTGTGTGCCAGCCTAAATCAACAGTGATTTTGCTCAATCAGCAGGCTTGGGAAAAGCTACTATACTTGCTCAGTGGAGATTTCCAGCAAGTGTTTTGCATCTTGCCAAAAGTTAGGTGTCTGTTTCTCTAAACCCCTTTCAGGATCTTCTCCGTGGAGTAGTTTTATCCAGTGTTGGGCCTGAACTTCACCAACAAGCATGTGGACGAATTGATACAAATCTGAGAAACCAGGTTGCTAAGTTTGAACAACTATGCTCAATTCTTCAGCAAACCTATCGAGGTCCTCGGTCACTTTGGGGGGAAAAATAATTTCAGCTAGAGAATTAGAGGAGGGAAACTGAGGGTATAGAGGAGGGGCAGGCAGTGTGGAAAGGAAGGAGGATGATGGCGTGGGAGGCAGAGTTTGAGCACAAGGTGGCGGCCGCATCTTGAGACAAGACGGCAGGGAGAAAAGCGAGACCTCAGAAACGATTGTGTCTTTGTAATTGTTTGCCTCAGCTAATCTAGAAATTGTATTTTTCTGAGAGGCAATTTTAGATTTCTGATAACCTTTGGAAGCTTCAAAACACCAATCCAAATAGGCATCCACACACTTTGACAATTTCAGAGCCATGGTGGCCCAGTTCAACCTTCAGAAAAGTGTTAGGGGAGATCAGATAATGGCCATTGCAGTTCTAAATTACTTTTGGTTAAGTCGCTGCATTTATTTAGAAATGTGGATGAAGAGGAATCATAGTTTTGTTTTTGTTTTTTTTTTTAAACATATTATTTGTTTCAGAGGTACAGGTCTGTGATTGATCAGTCTTACACAATTCACAGCACTCAGCATAGCACACACCCTCCCCAGTGTCCATCACCCTGCCACCCTATCCTTCCCATCCCGCTCCCCTCCAGCAACCCTCAGTTTATTTCCTGAGATTAAGAGTGTCTTATGGTTTATCTCCTTCTCTGGTTTCGTCTTGTTTCATTTTTCCCTCCCTTCCCCTATGATCCTCTGTCTTATTTCTCAAATTCCTCATATCAGTGAGATCATATGATAATTGTCTTTCTCTCATTATTTCACTTAGTGTAATACCCTATAGTTCCATCCACGTTATTGCAAATGGCAAGATTTCATTTTTTTTTTTTTAAAGATTTTATTTATTTGTTAGAGAGAGAGATACAGAGCGCAAGCACAGGCAGACAGAGTGGCAGGCTAGAGGCAGAGGGAGAAGCAGGCTCCCTGCCGAGCAAGGAGCCCGATGTGGGACTCGATCCCAGAACGCTGGGATCATGACCTGAGCCGAAGGCAGCTGCTTAACCAACTGAGCCACCCAGGCGTCCCAAGATTTCATTTTTTAATGGCTGCATAATCGTGTGTGTGTGTGTGTGTGTGTGTGTACACGACATCTTCCTTATCCGTTCATCTATTTATGGACATCTAGGTTCTTTCCATAGTTTGGCTATTGTAGACATTGCTGCTATAAACATTGGGGTGCACATGCCCGTTTGGATCATTACATTTGTATCTTTGAGGTAAATACCCAGTAGTGCAATTGCTGGGTTGTAGGGTAACTCTATTTTCAACTTTTTGAGAAAAGTCTATAGTGTTTTCCAGAGTAGCTGCCCCAGCTTGCATTCCCACCAGCAATGTAGGAGGGTTCCCCTTTCTCTGCATCCTGTCATTTCCTGACTGGTTACCTTTAGCCATTTTGATTGGTGTGAGGTGGTATCTCATTGTGGTTTTGATTTGTATTTCCTTGATGCCGAGTGATTTTGAGTACTTTTTCATGTGTCCATTGACCATTTGGATGTCTTCTTTGTAGAAATGTCTGTTCATGTCTTCTGTCCACTTCTTGATTGGATTATTTGTTCTTTGGGTGTTGAGTTTGTGAAGTTCTTTATAGATTTTGGATACTAGCCCTTTATCTGCTATGTCATTTGCAAATATCTTCTCCCATTCTTTGGGCTGACTCGTAGTTTTGTTGACTGTTTCCTTTGCTGTGCAAAAGCTTTTGATCTTGATGAAGTCCCAGTGGTTCATTTTGCCCTTGCTTCCCTTGCCTTTGGTGATGTTTTTAGGAAGAAGTTGCTGTGGCGAAGGTCGAAGAGTTGCTTCCTGTGGTCTCCTCAATGATTTTGATGGATCCCTGTCTCACATTGAGGTCTTTCATCTATTTTGAATTTATTTTTTTGTATGGTAAAAAGAAATGGTCCAGTTTCATTCTTGTGCATGTAGCTATCCAGTTTTCCCAAGACCATTTGTTAGAGACTTTTTTCCATTGGACCTCCTTTCCTGCTTTGTCAAAGATCAGTTGACCGTAGAGTTGAGGGTCCATCTCTGGCCTCTCTGTTCTGTTCCATTGATCTGTGTTTCTGTTTTTGTGCCAGTACCATACTGTCTTGTTGATTACAGCTTTGTAATAGAGCTGCAAGTCCAGAATTGTGATGCCACCAGCTCTGGTTTTCTTTTTCAACAGTCCTCTGACTATTTGGGGTCTTTTCCATACAGATTTTGGAATTATTTGTTCCATTTCTTTGAAAAAAGTTGCTGGTATTTTGTTAGGGATTGCATTAAATGTGTAGATTGCTTTAGGTAATATAGACATTACTTGTTTTTCCAATCCATGAACATGGAAAGTTTTTCCATTGCTTTGTGTCTACCTCAATTTCTTTCATGAGTATTCTATAGTTTTCTGAGTACAGATTCTTTGCCTCTTTGGTCAGACTTATTCCTAGGTATCTTATGATTTTGGGTGCAGTTATAAATGGGATAGACTCCTTAATTTCTATTTCCTCTGTCTTGTTGTTGGTGTAGAGAAATGCAACTGATTTCTGTGCATTGATTTTATGTCCTGACACTTTACTGAATTCCTGTTTGAGTTCTAGCAGTTTTGGGGTGGAGCCTTTTGGGTTTTCCACATAAAGTATCATATCAACTGCAAAGAGTGAGAGTTTGACTTCTTTTTTGCCAATTTGGATGCCTTTTATTTCTTTTTGCTGTCTGATTGCTGAGGCTAGGACTTCTATTACTGTATTGAATAGCAGTGGTGATAGTGGTCAACCCTGCCGTGTTCCTGACCTTAGGAGAAAAACTCTGTTTTTCTGCATTGAGAATCGTATTTGCTCTGGGTTTTTCATAGATGGCTTTTATGTTATTGAGGTATGTACCCTCTATGCCTACACTGTGTAGAATTTTGATCAAGAAAGGATGCTGTACTTTGTCAAATGCTTTTTCAGCATCTATTAAGAGTATCATATGGTTCTTGTTCTTTCTCTTTCTCTTGTTAAAATATTGTATCACATTGATTGCTTTGCAGATGTTGAACCACCTTTGCAGCCCAAGAATAAATCCCACTTGGTTGTGGTGAATAATCCCTTTAATGTACTGTTGGATCCTATTGGCTAGTATTTTGGTGAGAATTTTTGCATCTGTGTTCTTCAGGGTTATTGGTCTGTAATTCTCCTTTTTGATGGGGTCTTTGTCTGGTTTGGGGATCAAGGTAATGCTGGCCTCATAAAGTGAGTTTAGTTTTCCTTCCATTTCTATTTTTTGGAACAGTTTCAGGAGAATAGGTATTAGTTCTTTTTTAAATGTTTGGCAGAATTCCCCCTGGGAAGCTGTCTGGCCCAGGGCTCTTGTTTTTTGGGAGATTTTTGAGGACTGCTTCAATGTCCTAACTGGTTATGGGTCTGTTCAGGTCTTCTATTTCTTCCTGGTTCAGTTGTGGTACTTTATACGTCTCTAGGAATGCATCCATTTCTTCCAAATTGTCTAATTTGCTGGCATATAGTTGCTCTTAATATATTCTTATAATTGTATTTATTTGGTGTTGACTGTTATCTCTCCTCTTTCTTTCATGGTTTTATTAACTTGGGTCCTTTCTCTTTTTGATAAGTCTGTCCAGGGGTTTATCAATCTTATTAATTCTTTCAAAGAACCAGTTTCCTAGTTCCGTTGATCTGTTCTACTGTTCTTTTGGTTTCTCTTTCATTGCTTTCTTCTCTGATCTTTATTATCTCTCTTCTCCCACTGGAGTGGAGAGAAGACTTTATTTGCTGTTCTTTCTCCACCTCCTTTAGGAGTACGGTTAGGTATGTATTTGAGACCTTTGTTGTTTCTTGAGAAAGGCTTGTCTTGCTATATACTTTTCTCTCGGGAACACCTTTGCTGCATCCCATAGATTTTGAACAGTTTTGTTTTAATTTTCATTTGTTTCCATGAGTTTTTTCAATTCTTCTTTAATTTCTTGGTTGACCCATTCATTCTTTAGTAGGGTGCTGTTTAACATCCATGTATTTGAGTTCTTTCCAACTTTCCTTTTGTGGTTGAGTTCTAGTTTCAAAGCACTGTGGTCTGAAAATACGCAGGGAATTTTCCCAATGATCCCAATGATCCCAATCTTTTGGTACCAGCTGAGACCTGATTTGTGGTTCGGGATGTGATCTATTCTGGAGAATGTTCCACGTGCACTGGAGGAGAATGTGTATTTTGTTGCTTTGGGATGGAATGTTCTGAATATATCTGTGATGTCCATCTGGTCCACTGTGTCATTTAAACCCTTTATTTCCTTGCTGATCTTTTGCTTAGGTGATCTGTTCATTTCAGTGAGGGGGGGTGTTAAAGTCCCCTACTATTGTTGTATTACTGTCCGTGTGTTTCTTTGCTTTTGTTATTAATTGGCTTATATAATTGGCTCCTCCTGTGTTAGAGACATAGATATTTAAAATTGTTAGCTCTTCTTGTGGGACAGACACTTTATGTATGATATAGCCTCTTCCTCATCACTTATTATAGTCTTTGGCTTAAAATCTAATTTATCTGATACAAGGATTGCCAACCTAGTTTTCTTCTGATGTCCATTAGCATGGTAAATTGTTTTCCACCCCCTCACTTTAAATCTGGAGGTGTCTTTGGGTCTAAAATGAGTTTCTTATAGACAGCATATCAATGGGTCTTGTTTTTTAATTCATTCTGATACACTGTGTCTTTTGATTGGGGCATTTAGTCCATTTACATTCAGGGTAACTATTGAAAGATACGAATTTAGTGGTATTGTATTGCCTGTAAGGTGACTGTTACTGCATATTGTCTCTAATCCTTTCTGATCTGTTACTTTTTAGGCTGTCTCTTTGCTTAGAGGATCCCTTTTAATATTTCCTCGAGGGCTGGTTTGGTGTTGCCAAATTCTTTTAGTTTTTATTTGTCCTGGAAGCTTTTTATCTTTCCTTCTATTTACAACAACAGCCTATCTGGATATAGTGTTCTTAGCTACATATTTTCCTTGCTTAGTGTTCCGAATATATCATGCCAGTCCCCTCCGACCTGCTAGGTCTCTGTGTATAGGACTGTTGCCATTCTAATATTTCTACCATTGTATGTTACAGATCTCTTGTCCTGAGCTGCTTTCAGGATTTTCTCTTTGTCACTGAGACTTTAAGTTTTAGTATTAGATGACGGAGTGTGGACCTGTTTTAACTGATTTTGAGGGGATTTCTCTGTGCTTCCTGGATTTTGATGCTTGTTCCCTTCACCAAATTAGGGGTTCTCTGCTACCGATATACCTTCTGTCCCCCTGTTTTTCTTCTGGGATCCCAATTGTTCTAATATTGTTTTGCCTTATGGTATCACTTATCTCTCGAATTCTCCCCTTGTGATCCAGTAGTTGTTTATCTCTCTTTTTTTCAGCTTCTTTATTCTCCATCATTTGGTCTTCTATATCACTAATTCTCTCTTGTGCCTCATTTATCCTAGCAGTTAGAGCCTCCATTTTTTTATCGTACCTTATTAATAACCTATTTGATTTTTTACTTGGTTAGATTTTAGTTTTTATTTCACCAAAAAGGGATTCTTTGGTATCTTCTATGCATTTTTCAAGCCCAACTAGTATCTTTATAATCAGCATTCTGAACTCTAGTTCTGGCATCTTACTAACGCCCATAATGATTAGGTCCCTGGCATTCGTTACTGCCTCTTGTTCTTTTTTCAGGCGGGGGGCACAGGGAGGCTGAGTTTTTCTGCTTATCATTTTGTCCAGAGAAGAATAGATGAATGAGAGAACAAAATGCTAGAAGGGTAGCAACAACCCCAGAAAAATATACACTAATCAAATCAGAAGAGACCCAAAACTAGGGGGAAAAGAAAGGAAAAAAAAATATGATCAGAGGATGCCTACATGACTTAGTCGGTTGAGCTGCTGCCTTCGGCTCGGTTCATGATCCCGGGGTCCAGGGATCAAGTCCTCCGTCAGGCTCCTTGCTCAGGGGGAGCCTGCTTCTCTCTGCCTCTGCCTGCCACTCTGCCTGCTTGTGTGTGTGTGCGCTCTCTCTCCCTGACAAATAAATAAATAAATAAATAAAATCTTAAAAAAAAAAAAAAAAGAATATGATCAGGCTGGTGAATAGAACAGAGCCACACACTAGATTTTGGCTATATTTTGGTCAGTTAGGAGAAACTTCGTCCCAAAATTTTAAAGAAAGAAAAACATATATAGTCACAGAAATAAGAGTAAATGCAATGAAGGGATGGAATATGACTGTAAAAATGAAAATTTAAAAAGTTTTAAAAAGGAATTGATAGGATGTTAAGATTGGAAAGAAGAAAAATTTTTTAAAAAATAGAAAAAGAAAATTTTAAAAATTTACTTTGAAAGACTAAAGAATCACAGGGAAAAAAGCCATGAATTCTATGTGCAGTATTCCCTTAGTATTGGTGTTTTGCAGTTCTCATTGATCGGTAAACTTGGTCTTGGTTCTTGCTGATCTCCTTGGGGAAGGCCCTGTTGCAGAGATTCTCAAGTGTCTTTGCCCAAGGCGGAACTGCACTGCCCTTGCTGGGGGCCAAGCTAAGTAATTTGCTCGGGTTTGCTCTCAGGACCTTTTGTTCCTGAAGCCTTTCCGTGCAGCTTTGGAGGATGAGATTGAAAATGGCAGCCTCCGATCTTGGGGGCCCTACTCCTCAGTGTGCCCTCAGAGAAAAACAGTCAATCGTGCCTGTCTCCCTGGTCTCTGGCTGCACTTTGTGCTCATCCAGCATGTGACCAAGCATTTCTTTCTCTGGCTCACGACCCTGGGTAGAGTTTCCAAACCCAGCAGATTCCTCCAGTATTCTCCCCTGCCACTCCTCCCGCAGGAGGAAGGGGGAGTCTCTCTGGATCTGCTACTTGTTGGATCCCTGCTCGAAGAGCAGTGGCCCAACTGTGCCGCAGATGATGGTTTATAGCAGCCCTGAGCTGAGAGCCCACTCTGTCTCAGCCCACTCTCAGCCCTCTCTGACAGAGAGGCTCTCTTTGCAGTCAGCTGCCCTGCTCTTGTACCTGAGAGCTCTGCTCCACTTAGGCACCCTTGGTCTTTCTGTGGCCCCAATGGTCGTGAGACCACACTGTCCCAGTGAGGGTTCCAACCCCTCCACTTAGCCACTGGACTGATGTCCCTCAGTGGAGCAGACTTCTAAAAGTTCTGATTTTGTGCTCCACTTGCTGGGATCCGGCTGATGGAGGCTCCCTCTGCCCGCGGTTTATCTTCCCGTATATTGCCTCAGATTCACTTCTCTGCCCGTCCTACCTTCCAGAAAGTGGTCACTTTTCTGTTCATAGAATTGCTGCTATTCTTTTCTTCGATCTCCTGTTGAGTTTGTCGGTATTCAGAATGGTTTGATAACTATCTAGCTGAATTCCTGGGGCCAGACGAAATATAGATCTCTTACTCCTCTGCCATCTTGCTCCTCTTTGGGACCATAGTTTTAAACACAAAACAACCAGGGTCCCAAAATCAGGAGCAGGGTGGGGGAGCTCAAAGCATTTTGATGTTTGGTATCCCATTTTGTAAGTCTTTTTATAAAGGAGGAAAAAAAATTCCTAAACAGCACAGTTTCAACAGTAAATGCCTGTTGCAGATGGAGTCAAACTACAAGCCAACGTAGTTCTAGTAGGAATAGTCCAGTGTCAATAAGGAGTCAGATCAAAGACTTGCACAGTTCTAGTGAACAATCTGGTTCTGAAAAGGAGCTGAACTAATCAAAGGTAGCACACGGTTCCAATAGGAACAGGTTGGTTCCAAAAGGAATTGGACTACAGGCTAGTGTAGTTCCAACAGGAGTGTTCTAATCCCAAAAAGGAATTGGACCGAAGGCCAACACAAGGTGCGGTTCCAACAGGAACAGTTTGGTTCTTCAAAAGGAGATCAAAAGCCAAATGAGTACTCTTAGAAAGAACAAGGCCTTAAAATTCCAAAGAAAAGCTTGGAGAGCTCAAACACAAACAGAGCATGGCTAGCAGTCCAGGAGAAAGCTTACCCTCAAACTCCAAGATGGGCAAGAAAACTGGGAACCAAGTTGGCTTTGTGGATATGGGCCCTGTTTGCTCACCAGCCCCAGATTGTTAGGGGTCATCTCTGGATCCTACCTCTGATCACTAAATAATGTTAATCTTAAAACAGTTATTTTACCAAGAAAAATCGGTTTCCTCAGGAATAACAGAATTGCATTAGGGACAGACAAACAATGGCAAAACCTACGGCAAGTCTAACAAATGAAGGAGAGGATTGTTATTTTATATAAAGGAAATTGGAAGGGGTTGTTTTGAAGGAAAGTCTGTTGGAGAAAAGCAGGAATTCAGGGTGATGATGGTTTCTCATTGGCTGAATTGCAGAGGTAATCAATTTCTTGTAGGTGATGCAAGGGACCTCTTTCCCTCTTGGGCCTGTAATTGAGGATTCTATCCTATTGAAGATTATTCTATTAGAGGTCTGTAATTGACATTGAGTGGTACAGCTCCCCCTTTTAGCTTCTTCTGGTATTTCCCCTCACCCCTGTTAGTGAGGTTTCCCCTTTTTTTTTTTTTTTTAAGATTTTATTTATTTATTTGACAGAGATCACAAGTAGGCAGAGAGGCAGACAGAGAGAGAGGAAAGAAAGCAGGCTCCCCACTGAGCAGAGAGCCCAATGCAGGGCTCAATCCCGGGATCATGACCTGAGCCAAAGGCAGAGACTTTAACCCACTGAACCACCCAGGCACCCAAAGATTCCCTTTATTAATTTTCACATACTTTTTGACCACCTCCACCCATTTCACTCATCCAGTGCCTGCCTCTTGCAACCACCAATTTGTTCTCTGTAAAGGAGCTTTTTTTTTTTTTTTTTTTTTTTTTAAGATTCCACATATGGGTGAGATCCTATGAATATGGATGCTAAGGTTCTCAACAAGATCCTAGCAAACAGGATCCAACAGTACATTAAGAAGATTATCCACCATGACCAGGTGGGATTCATCCCTGGGCTACAAGGATGGTTCAACATTTGCAAATCAATCAATGTGATAGAACAAATTAATAAGAGAAGAGAGAAGAACCACGTGGTCCTCTCAATCGATGCAGAAAAAGCATTTGACAAAATCCAGCATCAAAATGCTTCAAAGTATAGGGATAGAGGGAACATTCCTGAACTTCATCAAATCTATCTATGAAAGACCCACAGCAAATATCATCCTCAATGGGAAAAAGCTTGTAGCCTTCCTGTTGAGATCAGGAACACAACAAGGATGCCCACTTTCACCACTCTTGTTCAACATAGTATTAGAAGTTCTAGCAACAGCAATCAGACAACAAAGAGAAATAAAAGGTATCCAAATTGGCAATGAAGAAGTCAAACTCTCTTTCTTTGAAGATGACATGATTCTTTATATGGAAAACCCAAAAGACTCCACCCCTAAACTACTAGAACTCATACAGCAATTCAGCAGCGTGGCAGGATACAAAGTCAATGTACAGAAATCAGTCGCTTTCTTATACACTAAGAATGAAAATACAGAAAGGGAAATTAGAGAATCAATTCCATTTACTGTAGCACCAAGAACCATAAGATACCCAGGAATAAACCTGACCAGAGAGGTAAAGGAACTGTACTCGAGGAACTACAGAACACTCGTGAAAGGAATTGAAGACACAAAAAGATGGAAGACCATTCCATGCTCTTGGATCGGAAGAATAAACATTGTTAAAATGTCTATACTGCCTAGAGCAATATATACTTTTAATGTCATTCCGATCAAAATTCCACTGGTATTTTTCAAAGAGCTGGAGCAAATAATCCAAAAATTTGTATGGAATCAGAAGAGACCCCGAATCGCTAAGGAAATACAAAAATAAAACTAGGGGCATCATGTTACCTGATTTCAAGTTTTACTACAAAGCTCTGATCGCCAAGACAGCATGGTACTGGCATAAAAACAGACACATAGACCAGTGGAACAGAGTAGAGAGCCCAGATATGGCCCTCAACTCTATGGTCAAATAATCTTTGACAAAACAGGAAAAAATATACAGTGGAAATAAGACAGTCTTCAATAAATGGTGCTGGGAAAACTGGGCAGCTATATGTAGAAGAATGAAACTCGACCATTCTCTTACACCGTACACAAAGATAAACTCAAAATGGATAAAAGACCTCAATGTGAGTCAGGAATCCATCAGAATTCTAGAGGAGAACATAGGCAGTAACCTTTTCGATATCAGCCATAGCAATTTCTTTCAAGATATGTCTCCAAAGGCAAAGGAAACAAAAGCGAAGATGAACTTTTGGGACTTCATCAAGATCAAAAGCTTCTGCACAGCAAAGGAAACAGTAAACAAAACAAAGAGGCAACCCACGGAATGGGAGAAGATATTTGCAAATGACAGTACAGACAAAAGGTTGATATCCAGGATCTATAAAGAACTCCTCAGACTCAACACACACAAAACAGACAATCATATTAAAAAATGGTCAGAAGATATGAACAGACACTTCTCCAATGAAGACATACAAATGGCTATCAGACACATGAAAAAATGTTCATCATCACTAGCCATCAGGGAGATTCAAATTAAAACCACATTGAAATACCACCTTACACCAGTTAGAATGGCCAAAATTAGCAAGACCGGCAACAACATGTGTTGGAGAGGATGTGGAGAAAGGAGAACCCTCTCACACTGTTGGTGGGAATGCAAGTTGGTGCTGCCTCTTTGGAAAACAGTGTGGAGATTCCTCAAGAAATTAAAAATAGAGCTTCCCTATGACCCTGCAATTGCCCTACTGTATTTATCCCAAAGATACAGATGTAGTGAAAAGAAGGGCCATCTGTACCCCAGTGTTTATAGCAGCAATGGCCACGGTCACCAAACTTTGGAAAGAACCAAGATGCCCTTCAACAGACGAATGGATAAGGAAGATATGGTCCATATACACTATGGAATATTATGCCTCCATCAAAAAGGATGAATACCCAACCTTTGTATCAACATGGACGGGACTGGAAGAGATTATGCTGAGTGAAATAAGTCAAGCAGAGAGAGTCAATTATCATATGGTTTCACTTATTTGTGGAGCATAACAAATAGCATGGAGGACAAGGGGAGATGGAGAGGAGAAGGGAGTTGCAGCAAATTGGAAGGGGAGGTGAACCATGAGAGACTATGGACTCTGAAAAACAATCTGAGGGTTTTGAAGGGGCGGGGGGTGGGAGGTTGGGGGAATCAGGTGGTGGGTACTAGAGAGGGCACGGATTGCATGGAGCAT
Organism: Mustela erminea; assembly: GCF_009829155.1. Taxonomy (NCBI): domain Eukaryota; kingdom Metazoa; phylum Chordata; class Mammalia; order Carnivora; family Mustelidae; genus Mustela; species Mustela erminea. The sequence goes on from NC_045628.1 coordinate 14,406,866, forward strand.
TGGGTGTGGTGCAAAAACAATGAACACTGTTACACTGAAAAGAAATAAAAAAAAAAAGATTCCACATATGGGTGAGATCCTATGGTTTTTCATGGCTAAATAATCTGTTGTATACATAGACCATATTTTCTTTAGCCATTCATCCATTGATGGACACTTAGATTATTTCCATATCTTGGCTATTATAAAGAATGCTGCAATAAACATGGGGGTGTATAGATCTTTTCCAGTTGATGTTTTCATTTTTTTTTCCTGAATATTTACCCAAAAGTGAAATTGCTTGATTATATGGCAGTTCTTTAAAAAAAAAAATTTTAGGAGCGTTTATATGGTTTTCCGTAATGGCTGCACCAATTATATTCCCACCGATGGTGCACAAGGGTTCTCTTTCTTCCAAACCTTTAGCAATACTTGCTTTCTCTTTTCAATAATAGATACTCTAAAGGTATGAGGTGGTACCTCATGGTTTTGATTTGCATTTCCTTGATGATTAGTGATGTTGAGCACCTTTCTTGTACCTGTTGGCTGTCTGTATGTCTTTTGAAAAATGTCTTCAGAGCTTTCCCCATTTTTCAAATAAAGTGGGATTTTTTTTTCTATTGAGTTGAGTTGTATGAGTTCTTATGTATTATCAGTATTAATACCTTATCAGATGTATGATTTACAAATATTTTTCCTATTTGGTAAGTTGCCATTTCATTTTGTTGATCATTTCCTTTGCTGTGCAGAGGCATTTTTTAAAAGATTTTATTTTTTTGAGAAAGAGTGAGAGCATGAGCATGGTAAGGAACAGGGGAGGAGGTAGAGGGAGACCCCCCACTGAGCAAGTAGCCGGATACAGGGCTCCATCCCAGGACACTGGATCATGACCTGAGCTAAAGTCAGATGCTCAACTGACTGAGCCACCCAGTTGCCCCTGTGCAGAGGCATTTTAGTTATAGTGCCACTTGTTCCTTTTTGCTTTTGTTGCCTTTGCTTTTGGTATCAAATCCAAAAAATCATTGCCAAGACCAGTGTCAAGAAGCTTACTGCCTATGTTTTCTTCAAGAGGTTTTGTTGTTTCAGATCTTATGTTCAAGTTTTAATTCATTTCAAGTTAATTTTTGTGTATGATGTAAGGTTGGGGTAAAGTTTCTTTTGCATGTGGCTGTCCAGTTTTTCCAAAACCATTTATTGAAGGGACTGTCTTTTTTCCATTATATCTTCTTGGCTCCTCTGTTATAAATTAATTGGATTGGCCGTGTAAGTGTTTGTGTGTGTGTGTGTGTGTGTGTGTGTGTGTGTGTGTATGAATTTATTTCTGGGATCCCTAGTCTGTTTCATTGATCAGTGTGTCTGTTTTTATACCAGTCCCATACTGTTTTGATTATTATAGCTTCGTGATGTAGTTTGAAATCAGGAAGCCTGTTGCGTCTGGCTTTGTTGTTCTTTCTCAGGATTGTTTTAGATATTCAGGGTCATTTGTGGATTGTTCTGTTTTTGTGAAAAAATGGCATTGGAATTTTGATAGGGATTGCCCTTAATCTGTGAATTGCTTTGGGTAGTGTGGACCCTTTAACAATATTAATTCATTTAATCCATGAATAATAGAATATCTTTCCATTTATTTGTGTCTTTAATTTCTTTTATCTGTGTCTTATAGTTCTCAGTGTATAGACTTTTACCTCTTTGATTAAATGTATTCATAGGTATTTTATTCTTTTTGATGCAACTGTAAATGGGACTGTTTTTAAACTTATCTTTCTGATAATTCAGTATCAGAAATGCAACAGATTTTCATATATTGGTTATGTATCCTGCTACTTAACTTATTCTAATAGTTTTTTGATAGAGTTTTAGGGTTTTCTATATATAATACGTCATCTTCAAACAGTGACAATTTTACTTTCTCCTTTGTGATTTAGATGTTTTTTCTTTTTCTTTCCTAATCGCCCTTGCTAGAATTTCAAGTACCGTGTTGAATAAAAGTGCTGAGAGGGAGTGTCCTTGTCTTGTTCCTGATCTTAGAGGAAAAAAAATTGAACTTTTCACTGTTGAGTATGATGTTAGCTATGGGCTTGTCATATGTGGCCTTTATTATGCTAAGGTTTGTTCCCTCTATGCCCAGTTTGTTGAAGGTTTTTATTATAAATAGACTTTGACTTTTGTTTAATGATTTCTCTGTATCTACTGAGGTGATCGTGATTTTTATTTTTTTCTTTGTTAATGTGGATATCTTGTAGACTAATTTGTGGATGTTGAACCATCCTTGCATCTCTGGAATAAATCACACTTGATTATGGTGCGTGATCCTTCTATTGTATTGTTGAATTCAGTTTGTTAGTATTTTGTTGAGGATTTTTGCATCTGTGGTCATCAGGGACATTGGCCTATAATGTGTGTGTGTGTGTGTGTGTGTGTGTGTGTGTCCCCTTGTCTTGCTATCAGGGTAATGCTGACTACATAAAATGAGTTTGGGAGCATTTCCTCCTCTTTAAGTTTTTGGAAGAATTTGAGAAGGACAAACATTGAATGTTTGGGAGGATTCACCAGTGAAGCCATCTCGTCCTGGACTTTTATTTTTGGAGAGTGTTTTGATTACTGACTCAATCTACCTCATTGTAATTCAGATTTTTAATTTTTTTAGGAGTCAGTCATTGTAGGTTGTTTCTAGGAATTTATTTCTTTAAGGCTGTCTGGGTTGTTGGTGCATAACTGTTCATAGTATATTATAATCCATTGTATTTTATGATATCAGGTGTAATAAAATAGTTTTATTGAATAAAGTATTCTAGCCCCACATGTGTCCTCTTCCTTAGTCTCTACCCGTTTCTCCCAGAGTTTGCTTGGATCTGATTCCATAACTCCATTCTGAAGTAGTTTTTGGTTTTCTTTTTTTGGTCTTAGATTTGTAGTTCCATTGTCCTGATTTTTATTTCCCTTAAGTCTTAGAACTGGAACTTTTGTAGGGTGCTCCTTAAGGTCCTTTACAATCTAGCCCCCATGTGGTGTACCAACTTAATTAGTTTTAGTAGGAGAATGGCAGTTCTCAAAAAGATGTCTCTATCCTAACTGTTGGAACCCATGAATGTTACCTTATCTGGAAACAGAATTTTTGCAGATGTAATTAAGGATCTTGATCAGGATGGATGCTAAGTCCAGTGTCCAAGAGACAGAAGAGGAAAAGATCATGTGAACAGAGGCAGAGATTGGATGTAGTCAGAAGCCAAGGAACACTTGTATTCTCTAGAAGCATAAAGAGGCAAGGAAAGATTTTCCCTTAGAGCCTTTGGAGGCTGTGTAGCCACGTCACTACCTTGGTTTTGGACTTTGGCCTCCAGAACTGTGAAACAATAAGTTTCTGTTGCTTTAGGTCACCAGGTTTTTGGTAATTTGTTACAACAGCCCTGGGAAACAAATACAGACTTGATAACTTAATTTAGAGTGCTGCTATAACAAATAGCTAAAAAATATAGAAGTAGCTGGTAAGTCAAGCAAAAGCTGGAAGAGGTTTGAGAAATTTGTTAAAAAGCCTGGATTGCCTTAAGGAAGCTGTGACAGAAATAGGGACATTAAAGGTGATTTTGCTAAGGACATAGAGGAAAACAGGGGACATGGTCGGGATGAAGCTTCTGTCATAGAAAATACTTAATGTGCTTATGAGTAGAATGTTGGTAGAAATAAGAACATTAAAGGTACCGCTAGTAAGAGTTTGGAAGGAAATGAGGGACCTATTATTGGAAACAAAGATGATCCTTGTTTCATAGTGGCAGAAAACTGGCTGAATTGGACTCTATAGGTGTGTGGAGAGCAGAACTTGTTAGTGATGAACTTGGGTAGTTAAGGAGATTTCCAAGCAAAGCATTAGAAGTGTCTCTTGGTTTCTCCTTGTTGATAGTAAAATGCATGAGGAAGGAGAAGCTAAAGAAGGAGCTCTTAAGGAAAAAGGAAGGCAGCACTTGGTAACTTGGGAGCTTCTCTACCTGTCCAGATTGCAAAGAATGTTGAAATGAGGAAACTCCATGTTGGGAATGCATGCTCTGGAAAGAAGACCACATATCTGGCTGGACAGTCTTTTTCTGTTTCGGTGAGGTATCTGACTCATAGATCCACTCAACCATCTCAGCAGAAGTCAGGAGTAGAGGAGGGTTATGCAAGAAGGTTCTGTGGAAGGTGTTTCTGTAATGGCATGACCCTCGTGGGACCTACCGGAGACCCATAAGGATTTTGATTATGTTGCATCAGCAGAAACATTGCCAGCTCATACCCCAAAAGAGACAGAGTCAAGATGAAATGAGACAAGGCTGTCAGACCTTCAAATTTCCAAAGGCAGGAAATTGGCCGATACACTACTCAGTTGCAAACATGTACTATCCTTCAAGAAAAAGGAATAATGAGACTGAGGGCAGAGCCACTGCAGGCAGCACAATGAGTAGAGCACTAACCCCCTGATGGTTCTGCTCAGGGCTTGAAACCCATAATACAATTTGTCCTGCTGTATTTCAAACTTGTATGGGACTGGTAACTCCTTTATTCTTTCTAATTTCTCCGTTTTGGAATCGGAATGTCTATCTTTGGAATTTGCATTTCTGATCTCAACACAGCATTTTGGAAGCAGTCAGCTTGTTTTCTAGTTCATAGGTCCACATATGGAGAATGATTTTGCCCCAGGCTGGAGCTTGCTCAGCATCTCACTCACACCTGGTTTAATTGATTTACACGAGATTGGAGACTTCTGGTGATATTTACATGTGCTTTTGGCTTAGAAACGATGCTCTAAGGGGTTGAGATTACTTTGGGGGCTGTCGAGATATAGGGCATATGCGTTTTCTATGTGGGATCATGTGGATTCCGGGGAGCCCAGGGTGGACTATAGTGGCTTGAATGAAGGCCCCCCCCCCAAAAGATACTCGAGATCCTGACTTTTGGAACTTGTGTTAACTCTGATACCAGGAATTTAGACTTTGGTCTTCTAGAACTCGGAGAATAAATTTCTCTTGTTTTAAACCACTATGTTTGTAGTAATTTGATATAGTAACCCTAGGGAGGCAATGTAGTATTGTACAGTCTTTTCTTTATTGATACCTTATTAATGGACCTACCATATTACTTTCTCTTTGGCTCATCCTATCCCCTGATAAAACTAATGTCTTCTGGTATGTTTGCATAACATTTGGTCAGTATTTCTATAATAACTCTTACTGCAAGTTATATATGCTAATCTTTGCTGCTAAAATGTGAGCTTCAAGGGATAAAATCATTACTTTTATTTATTTTGCCAAGGTACAGTGCACAAACATGGGTACTCAGTAAGTATTACTAATAAGTATTCGCTTGGTAGAAGCAACAAAAGTATTTTTCTGCCTTTAAAAAAGTTTTATTTGAGAGAGAGAGACCACGAATGGGAGGGGCAGAAGGAGAGAAAGAGAGAATCTCCGGCAGATTTCCCACTGAGCACAGAGCCTGATGAGGGGCTCAATCTCACAACCGTGAGATTATGACCTGAGTCAAAATCAAGAGTCAGATGCTCAACTGACTGAGCCACCCAGGGGCCTCAAGAGCATCTTAGTCATACTTTTTTTCCCAAGGCTCAGTACAAAGGAAGTAGGTGCCCAGTGATGTTGTTTCAGTGGAAAGGACCTTGTATTAGGAAGTGACTTCTTCAGACCACCATCACAATTCCCTCTGCAATATACCTTACCTGTAGAAACTGGTGTCCTGTTGGCAGAATCCAGACAGAATGCTTAGTATTCCCTCATGCACTTACTGGTTCTGTTGTGAACAAATACAAATTGTCAGCAAGTCGTTTGTTACATAAACGAAAGCCTCTCCCACTATGACTTTTACCTAGCAATCTTGACTTTATCCTTTCGAACCAGATTTCTGATTTTTTGACAGAAGGCCCATAGGTCCTTTAACTGTTGGACTTCACATTTTGTTTTCTAGACTTCATTATTCTGCTCATGTTCCAATTTTTAATGTTTCTTGTCATAAAAATTCTAGAAAAGTCAAAGAGGTTGAAGGGAGTGAGTGCGGAAAAGGAAGAATTGAGAGTATTGGGTAGATTAAAGGAGCTTGGGAGATAGAGACTTCAGAGAAGTGAAAGCTTTCTGTTTGCAGTGCTCCATTTTTTAAAGCATTCTTGGGAATTTCTGTATTTCCTCTCTTGGTCTCTGTCTATCTTTCTATACATAGAATCTTTCAGTTCAGCCTAGAAATTTGAGTGTCTATTTTGAGCATGCCCCTATGATGGGCGCTGTGTAGGGACCAAAGATGAAGGAGGTTATTTCCCCTACCTAAAGAAATTTCTAATTTAGTACTGTTTGCTAGGGATGATTATAGACTGATGGGGCTAGATTTTTCTAACATGTAACTTGTACATCGAAACTGCATTTATTCCACTGGTGTTTCTCTTGACGAAAATATTTTTTGGAATTTTGCTTGTAACTATTGACATGCTCTTTCATACATATAAACCTATCCTCTATGCAAATCACTTTTTCCTCTGGTAGAACTTTTTTGGGGAACACTGTTATTTGGAGCTAAATACTATATAAAACAAGTGAACAAATTGGAAATGCTCTTTTTTGGGTCTTTTTTACCTTTTTAAACTTTAGGTGAAGAACTGATTTAGATGATCTGTCAAGGATATTTTCTCTTTTAAAATTAATGACTTACTGGCAAATTGCCCCTGAAAGTAAATTCTAGAAGAGTTCCAAAAGTGCTGAGAGTAGTGGTATATTGAGGGAATGAGCGTGCAGGAATATATTCTCAAGGTGAACACTTGGAAGGATCATACTTAAATGCATAAATTCTGGAATACTCAAGTTTTGCCTGTGGTTGCCTAGTATATGAGCCTGTCTGTAGTTGCAGTCAGTTAAGTATGAAGTGTTGCTCCCCACTTTGTTTAAGATTTGTACCATCCTTGACCTTTACAGGTCACATCCTGTCTATCCCATCATTTCTTCTGCTTTTAGCGTCACCTCTTTTTTTAAATGCCATTGAGTTGGACACCATTAATAGCAAGAGTTGTTTATGCATTGCTTTCAGTTCCTGTGCCTGTCACGTATATGTGGATAAACCAGCTTTTCTCCCTTCCTTTCCCCCTTTAGTGACCAGACTCACAGGAATTACCTTGCATGTGTCTTTCATGTCCTCCTATCTACCATTTTTATTAAGCATTATTTAAATTTACCAAGACTAGAAAGATAGGATGGACTAAATTAAATTTACCAGGACTAGAAAGATACAGATAAATCTGTACCATCTGTTTGGCTGTTTCCTTTCTAGTTTAAATAGTTGAATCTACTTGCCTTTGGGTGTCTTGCACTTGGTTTTGTACAGGACTTTATTGCCTCTTACTTAATTCATTATTTCCAAAGGTTTTATTTTTTGTTTTTTCCCCATTATTTCCAAAGGTTTTAAATGGCTTTTTTCATTTTTTCTGCCCTATGCCCTCTGGAAAAATCAAAGTGTCTGGGCTTCAAGGCCAAAGACCTAATCTGATAAACCAGCTTCCTATTAATTTTTTCATTAAGGTATTTCCTGTTTTAAATAATAAATATTGTCTGCATGAATAAGCAGCTAAATAAAAATAAAAGATACTATTGTTTTTTTGAGAGAGTGTATGTGAGAGTGAGGGGAGGTGGGGCAGAGGGACAGGCTCCATCACACCCAGCACAGAGACTGCTGTGCGGCTCGATCCCAAGACCCTGAAATCATGACCTAGCCAAAATCAGGAGTCCAATGTCTGAACAACTGAGCCATCCACCAAGACACCCCAATAATAATTATTTTTTAAAAGTGTTTATACAACCAGTTTTTGTTTGTGAAACAGAGGCAGTGTGGGGTTTTTATTTTGTTTTGTCTTTACCTTTATGTAACATTCCCTTCGTTACTGTTAAATTATACTTCTCAATAACTTGCGATGATACGGAGCTAGAGAGTATAATGCTAAGTGAGATAAGTCAGAGAAAAACAAATACCGTATGATTTCACTCATGTGGAATTCAAGAAACAAAAAAAATGAGCAAAGGGAAAAAGACACAAACCAAGCAACAGATTCTTAGCTGTTGAGAACAAACTGGTGGTTAGCAGAGGGAAGATGGGGGGGGATGGGTGACGTAGGTGATGGGGATGGAGGAAGACACTTAACTGTGATGAGCACTGGGTGTTGTATGGAAGTGTTGAATCACTCTGCTGTACACCTGAAACTAATAGAACACTGTATGTTAGCTATACTGGAACTAAAACAAAACCTTAAAAATTATACTTCTAAGTGGTATTTCACTTGGAGAAATAAAATAAATTATCCATTTTTTAATTATAGCTAAAAATGGGGAAAAGCCAGAAGTAATTTCTCATGCAGTCTTTTCCGGTCACTAGTATATGCTTGTAAGCTGAGAATGATAGCTCACGTCAGAATCATCAGTTTGTTCGCTTTCTGCATTATAGTAAATGGAAATCAGTCACTTTAATTTTTGGAGGGTTTTGTTTTAGCCATAAGTTTTCATTTGGTTCTCATTTCATTTTTAATTTCCGTCCATTAACTGATTGCTTTTATTTTAATAGTGAATTTATGGCAGAAGAAAGTAATGAAAAATTTTGGCTGTTTTTGGAAACTGTACAAGAATTAGCAGTTTATAAGCAAACAGGTAGGTGATGTGCATATTATAACTTTAAAAATTTATATCTATGTGTATACATTATGTGTTTATTGTTTTTAATGTTAAGAGTGAAGTGTAAATGCTTAATTGGGTTAGTAGATCTGAATATTAAATTTGAAAATATGCTTTAATGGAAATTATTCTGAGCATCCATTTCCAAAAAATAAAGGTTTAATACTTTATTGTAAAAACTCTCACATAATTAGCAGTGTTTGCAGGTTGCATTATATCAAAAGGAACTAGAGATTGTTGACTTGTGGCTTTCTTTTTACTTAGACTAATTTGAGATAGTATTAATTTTGCATCTAGTAGTGTTGTTGTTTTGGTTTTTTTTTTTTTCCCCCAAATTACTTTGAAAGAGATTTTTTAATATTTGCCTTTAACAAGTCAGGTAACCTATGTGTCTTCATTTCACTATCTAGAAGATGCAGTTAGTCTTTCCTACTTTTTAAATATATACAAATATATATTACTACATATCTGTATATATGCTTATACCTTTAGAATGAGCAAGTGTTTATTAATGTGTTTCTGAGAGAAGATCAGTAGATTAAAGACACTGAAATGAGGTTACAGCAGCAGAGGGTAAAAGGTTAATTATTAATTATTGTTAAAAAAGGTTATTTTTCTGTCTCTATGGAGAATAGAATATTAACATGGAGTTCCTCAAGACGGATTTCTTTAGGCTTGTAGACATGGGGAGAACTTCTTACTATGAAAATTAAATAGTTTAGAGACAACTTACTGTGGTGATTAATTCGATTTTGTTCTTGAATATCAGTGTTAAGAGAAACAACAGTTTTGCTTATTTTAAGTGTTCATTTACTGGACTCCATTTGGCTCAAGTGGCCTCAAAGTTCAGCAATTTTAGGATTTCATGAGATGGATTAAAAAAAATAGAGCAGGCATGCCTTTCATGATATTTTAAACTGAAATATTTTCAAAACCAAGCAATTTGCTCTTTTAGAAAACTTTTCCTGAAAAGCGTCCTTATTATCATTATTTGAGTCACAAGAGACACTGGGCACGGCTCTAGATGCCGGGAATACAAAGGGGAATAAATGTGATCTGTGCTCCCCGGCCCCACAATACTGTGAGGGGGACAGTGGACAAGCCAGCTCTGCTCCGAGGTGGTTAGAGCTTCAGGGGCCCTGATGACAAGGAAGCGCCTGGGAAAGGGCACCTAGTCAGTACTTGAGAGAGAACAGGATGGCCTTTCCAGTAGTGGTGAGGTTGGAGCTCGGTCTGGAGGACAGCAGCCAGCGGCAGCAGCCAGGGAGAGGGGAGGGGGAGGAGCAGAAGAGAGCGCAGTGGGCTCTGCGGGGCAATTTGGACCACTTCGAAGTGGACTGGCAAATCGATTGAGAACTATTATCGGTTGGTTTTGTATTTGTCCTGATAATTTCAGTTTTGGTATTTGAGGTAAAAACAGGCTTGGTTAATGTGGAAAGTTCTCACAGTTCAAAAATCCACCTGTACCCCTGGGGATAAAAATATATGTTTATAAAAAAAAAAAAAAATCCACCAAGTTTTGTGGCCCTCACCTAAAACCCTAAATGTAGCTTTCCCAAATGTTTGTCTCGGCACATACTTTCTAGTGTTACTCATTCAGTGCTATTCTCGAAAATTAGTCTTAGAGATTTTGAACTCTTTAGTTACTTAGATGTGTCCATGTATTTTCCCTAAATGAAATGACATGCCTGGACAATCTGATGGCAGATGATCATTAATAAGTTGGAATATAAGCTTAGGAACACCAAAGCTCTACTTCAAGCATGTGATAAGGAAGTGTGTATTTCAGGGTTGAACCTAAAAGAAATCCTATTAAAGAAGAATTACCAACACTGAAAATAGAATTCCATTAAAATTACTTATCATGGCAACGGTCAAAAGCGCGTATGCTGCTTCATCACTGTTGCTGTTAGGTGTAGGAGAGGATTCTGTATGTGAGGAGTTAAATATGTCAGCAGCTGTCAGATTTACTGATTTTACTTCAAGATACTATCCTAGAAGAAACATTTTAAATCCTCAGTTACTTACAGTTTTTTAGGTTGTTTAATTTCCATGAAACCCTGTAAATAGTCTTTCCTGAAGAATAATTCTGATGATCTACTTGCCTTAAAAAGTTGTAAATATTGAAGATTTAACTTTTTGAATTCAGGTGCTAGTTTCATGCCATTTCATGAGACTGTTTTATGTGTTAGGAAAATTAAGACCTTTTAAATATTGAATTGTCTGGTTTTTTCAACCATTTCACATGGTTCTGCCACAGAGTTATGTATTTCTTGGTGCTTCAAGATTTAAGCGGTATATTAGCTAACCTATGAGTCTTGTGAGGTGAGTTAGAAATGTCAGCCAAGGTTTACCTAATTCCAGAGTCCCTGTTTGTTTTTACTTCCCAATGTGTTCCACATTGAAACTAATTCTCAAAATCCTTGAAGATTTTAACGGTTTTTACACAAGTTGCTTATGTATTTTATTGGGAAGATTTTTGGAAAATGTTATGACATTTCTCAGTTACATATAACTGAAAACCAGATTTGGATAGAAGGACAGTTGCAGTTTGGATATGTCACATTTGAAATGCTTGTCAAATATCCAAGTGAAGATATCCCATAAGCTGATACATGTGTGGGGGATTTAGGTGGTCAAAATCTGGGCTAAGGGGTAGGATTTGGGAGTTATCAGCACTAAGAGGGTAATTGAAGTTATAGGGAGGAGGTATAGAAGGAGAAGAAAACAGGTCCCAAAGGCAGAACCCTGAAGAACACCAATGTTTAAGAACTAACCAGAAGAAGAATGCACAGTAGAGACAGGAGGAGCACTCACAGAGGCAGGTGAAAACCTGGCGAGTGTGATGTCATGAAAGCCGGGGAAGATGGAGTGGTAAATCGGTGGATGTTATCACATACTATAGACAGAGCAAATAATGTGAATACTAAGGTATTAACAACAGAAAAAGTACTGGTGATTTAGCTAGCAGTTTCACTGGTATAGTTATCAAAACTATGGTAGGTTGAGGCGTAAGTCGAGGCTGGAAGTGAAGAGTATTGTTAAGTCTTTCCAGATGGACTTTGAAGCATGAAAAGATGCTCATCATTTCTCTTTACCAGGAAAATAGAAATCAAAACTACGATGAGCTGTCACCTCCAGTCAGAATGGCTAAAATTAATGAAAAGAAACAACAGGTGTTGGTGAGGATGTGGAGAAATGGGAATCCTCTTACATTGTTGGTGGGAATGCACACTGGTGCAGCCACTCTGGAAAACAGTGAGAATCCCAAGAAGGTTCCACATCCAGTGCAGAGCCTGATGTGCGGCTCAGTCTTGTGACCCTCGGATAATTATAAACATCCAACTCCTGATGTCATAATCAGGATGTTTAACTGACTGAGCCACCCAGGTGCCCCTAAATTGAGTTATTTTAAAACATCAACTAAAGGAGTCCAGTGCTTCTATCTTGTGATTGAGGTGATCTTGCAAGTTAAGCCTAAATTATAGAATCTAAATCCCTGAACCCTACATCCATCTCTACATTAGAGACCTTAACAGTGACTGGTGACAAAACTTAGTGTCTGTTGTCAGGCACAACTCACACTTGTTTCCGTTGACTCTCTGTTTTCATGGATGACTGATCCCTGTTTGACTGATACAGTCTTAGTTATGCTATGCATTAATTTGGGCTATTTTTTTGTTGGCCCTGTAGCTTTTACAACTTTTTAAAGATCAGTTTTTAAGATTGTATCTCTTCTCTGACCTGTGCTTCTTTTACTTAGGTGAGTCTTACATACATTTTTTTTTTCTTGAGGGAAACTCAACCATAACTTTCTGAGAAATCACCTATAGTTTAAGTAGGAGTGAATGAGCACTGACCTATTCTATGTAACTCCTTGGGAGTACTACATTAGGAATGTCTTATGACCTAGAAGGAAGAGAACTATTCATTTCTCTAACATCAATTCCATAAAGGTATTGAAGACCGATGGGGTGTGCCAGGAGCAAAAAGGTACAGTTGAAAGCCTAGAGAAGATTCCTGCCTTTACAACTTATAGCTTAATGGGAGGGCCAGCATTAAAAAATTTACAGATAATTTTTTATTAGTTTTTGAGACTTGAGATAGTATGGACCTGTCAGAGTTTATAACAGGATCTGGACTGGAGAGGTCGGGGAAAACTCTTTCCAAAACAAATGACACTTAAGCTGAGGTTTGCTGAACAGGAGTTGGCTGAGAATCCTTCTGCATTTCACGGCAGAGGAGTGGCGTGTGAAGGCCCAGAGTTGTTAGCCGCCTCTCTCTGGGTATTTTCTCTTCGTCCTTAAAAGCAGTAATGAGTTGGCGGATGGCCTTTCCTCCCCTCGTCACTGTCTGATTTGGATCATCCCTATTCTTAGTCTTTTGTATTCGTAAGTATACATGAGCTTCTACTGCTTGCTCTGTTGGCTTCAGTGGTTTTCTTTTTTCCCCAGCTCCCATTTATGAAGAATCACCGAGCTTACTCTACTTTCCAGTTAATTTCTCCTTTGTCACAGTTTGGTTCCTGGTGTGCTTTTCTGCATCGCTGGAGCGTGCAGGATTTACATAGTCTTTTGTAAATCTCAACTCCTCCATTTAGTATTATTTTTACAGTTAAGTATGTTCAGAGTTCACCATCAAACTCTATGCTGCAGTTCCTCTAACTATTTCTTGGTTAGGTAAAGCTTGCTCCCTCATTGATGCCTCATGAATAACTCCTAGGAATAATGGCCTTGAGTTCCTCACATATAGGACTGTGTATGCCTGAATTTTATATTTAAGATTTTTAACTTTAGAGTCCCGTATTTTTACTAGAAAATATTGCAGTGCTAACCATTCTTAATCTTCATTCTTAGATGTGTAGACCCATTGTTCCTTTTAATTCTGGAGAGTTTTCTGTTCATTCTCCTCTGTTCCTTTGATTTCCTGCCTTAGGGATACAATTATACATACCGTAGCTCTCCTTTGCCAGACTTCTGAATCTGTCATTTACTCTTAAATTGTTTTTTCATCTTCTCGTATTCTTTTTGTTTCATCTTCTTCACATTTTCCCTGTATATTCTCTGTTTGTTTTTCCTGATTCTTTTTACTTTTATGTTAGTTTAGTTTAGTTTTACGTTAGTCTGTATTTTCTGGTATTCTTTCTTGTTTTTTCCTTAGCTCTTTCAGAACAGTTTGCATACCCCCTGTTTTTTAGTTCTCTCATTCTTGAGCTTTTTTATCAAGAACTTTAAAGGGACTGAAGTTTTTTTATCCTACTTGCAAGCTTAAAACTTAGCTTCCCACAGTTTTAAGGATCAAACATAAGGCACGAGATAGAGAGCCCTGGATCAGAATTGAAAGACTTTCTAACTGACCAAGGGAAATCTCCCAAGTGGGCCACAGCTCTCTTCTCAGCCATGACCCATTACAGTAATTTTTGAGGCTTTTCACTGTCCTGTTTGAAAGGATCTAAGGTTGGTGTGATAGACTGTAGGAATTGTTCAATCATAAGGTGGTTGTAATTCTGCATTCTGTACTCTACCCTCTCCTCTGCCAGGCAAGCCAATGTTCTAATGACTTTCTGACCTTCTGACCTTCTGTCCATAGTAGTAACAGATTTCCTTCCTTTTTCACTGTGTGCACGTGTGCGTGTCTATAGCTCTTGTCTGAAGACGGTCAAACCTTATCCTAATCCAAGAAAGGTCTTTGTACTTGTCACAGTGGATTGGACTTGAAGATGACAAAAGCACTGATGGGAAAGTCCCCTTGCATGGAGAAGAGTTAACAACTAAGACCTCACTTGGATAAATGCCTCTGAATCTACTGCCCAGTTTTTGATCTGTAATCTCGTCCTTATTTCTTTTCAATAATAAGCAACAAAGTCAAGGACCATTTATTGTCTGATTGACCATACAATTTTATAACTATGTTCACTATCAGTTTACAAGGACTTCCTCTAAATTCTGTAAATTGACCCATGAGGCTGGGTCTTTTCTCCTCTAAAAATCTGTGTATTCATCAGCATTCCATCTCTGTGTCAGATCTGTCGAGTACTGTGAAGGTTCTGAGATTTTACCATTTCCAAGCTAACAGATTATTTTCATGGATGTGGACAGTAGACCTGAAAGCCCTAGATGAGAGATGGAGGACTTTCTTACTCAAAGAAAAAGCAGCATCCACCATGTTTACATATGTGCGCTGGTTCCCTGAGCCCTGATTCCCACAGGACACCATAGGGAGCCAGGTAACACCTGAATGAATGGGTTGTAGTAAGGAGAGGAGCCAAGGGTCAAGAGCCCAGCAGCTTTTGAACAAGTAGTAGACACTGTAGCAATCAACAAACAGTCCAGTGTCCCTCACCACCCCCAACATATCTCCTTCCATGCAGCGCTCTTTTCCTCTCCCTCCTCCCCCACCTCCCAAGGGAGTGTCTGTGGTTACACATCCCTTTTGTCCTCCCTTTTCACAGCCAGGAACTGTGATCTGTGGCTAAAGATCAGAGTCTACCCTAGCTGTGCTCTTTTAACTACGTTTCTTCTGTCATTTGATAACTTAGTACCAGGGAGTAAAGGAGAGAGGAAATGACCAGGGCATGTCCATGGGCCAGCTTTCAGGGGCTGATACCAGCTGGCTCCAGAGCTGCAGTGCTGGTACCCCACCACCTCTGGCTGCCAGGGGCAACAGTGCAGACGATAATTATACCCCAGGTGGTGTAGAGAAAAGGAAAGGGCAAAAAATAGATGGTTCCTTCCCTGCTTACCCCATGAGTGTCACCGGGCCCTCTTCAGCTCTTGGCTTCTGTTCTCTGGGACTGTTCCCAGCCAAATGATCTCCAGCTCCCCAGGGCTGTCCAAGAGTTCTTACACTCTAGGATTTATCCTTCTCTTTGGTGTGTTCAGGAACTTTGCAGAGGGGTTTAGAGGAGGGAATCAGCAGTTCAGGTTATTGTGTACAAGAAGACAATTATTCTGTCTCCTAAAGCATTCTGGATACACTAATTGCTTTTGGCTATGTGTATTAAATCTGAGTTGTATTTATTTATACATCTCATTTAAAATTAAGTCATATTTAACTGTTCTGTGCTGTTCTTAGTCTCCTCTTAAATCATAGGTAGGTCCTGAATCTTATCCTTGTTACAACCCACAGCCTTGGGGTGAAATAGTCTGATATCCTGGCCCCTCCCAAATAGATTTTAGTGGTAGAATTATTTTCACCTAGAATCATAGCACTTGATTATACCTCACTGGTGCATCCAAATGAAGTTAATGAACAAGATCTTGATTTTCCGTTTTTCTCCAACACCACCCATAACCAAACTTAAGATTTGATGGTATTATTAGCTTTATAGTAGAGCTGTGCCAGTGTGTTGAAAATGAAAATAACATCCTTCTCTCTTGATTTTTTTTTTTTTTTTGGTATAGAATCAGCTTATTCTTATTACAACTTAATCCTGAAGAAAGCTGGACAATTCTTAGACAATTTGCATATCAACCTCTTAAAGTTTGCTTTCTCAATAAGAGCATACTCACCAACTATTCAGATGTTTCAACAGGTATGTAAAAGCACCCAAACCTATAGTTGACAAAGAAGCATGCTGGTACTGTGCATGAATCTTAATGTGAATATCTTTGGTTCAAAAGGCTCTACAGAAGGCTCACCTGGGTGGCAGGTTAAACATCTGCCAGGTCATGATCCCAGGGTCCTGGGATCCAATCCCTTATGGGCTCCTTGCTCAGCGGGGAGCCTTCTCTCCCTTTGTTGCTCCCCCTGATTGTGCACTCGCTGACAAATAAATAAAATATTTGGGGGAAAAAAAAAATCTGTAGACTTGGAATACCTGCTTCCATAGCCTGTCATTGACTGTATTATCATTGTTGATCGATTATAATTGAATACATTTTATAATTTTATAGTTATTTGGAATAAGGAAATTATAAGGACAAATAATTATTGAAATTAATGAAAATTTTAATTTGGCATTTTTTGGTGGCATTTTTCAGTGACTTTGAAGCATGTTCTACTATAAAGTTGATTTTGTTAAAAAGTATTTGACTCGGCCTGCACGTAGATATTCTTTACTTTAATTAGAGCAATAACTTAACAGTAGTTGATGAGTTATTTCAATCAAAGGAATATATGAGTTTTAAAGATCATATTGTAATTATCAGCTACTGTAGCTAAATATAACTTCTGAAATCTTAGATTGCAGCTGATGAGCCCCCACCAGACGGCTGCGATGCATTTGTGGTTATCCATAAAAAACACACCTGTAAAATTAATGAGCTCAAAAAGCTGCTGAAGAAGGCTACTTCAAGGTAAGTTCATGATAGCCTGTAGTGAAAGAAATGGTTTATAAAAAGAGATGAGGGTTGAAATAGCAGAAATTGCTTATAAAAATTTTTCATAATGAAGATAATGCTTATTGTAAAACTGAATCTCCTGAGTTGGTAGTTCAAGTCCTTTTCTAAAATGTACGAATATTTTCAGTATTTTGTCTCATTAGCTTTTGATTTTAGAATATAAATTTTATCAAAATACCATAAAATACATTAAATGTTTTATATAATCATAGATTGTTTTTTCAAATAAACACACAAAGCTGGATTTATTTGGACTCTATCTCTTTAAATATAAACTGAATTTAAAACTTGGAAATAAAAAATTAATAATATAAACAGCAATACAGAGTATAAAGTTGCCTTATTATAATGTATGATTAAAAACTTTTTTACTTCTTCCAAGTATTTAATATAAATAGATATGGGCAGTCAGAAGAAAATTATTAATAGTACCAGTATATATGTCTGATTTATTTATACTTTAAAAAGTTTTAGTTGTTTCTCTAATTTTGAAAGAGTTCTTTATATATTAAACAGTAACATATACTTAGTAATTCATCTCAGTACTTCTCTTTTTTTGTTGTAAACCTTTTAAAATATTTTCTTGCATTTTATATTAATTTTAATATACAGAAGCCTCTTTAAGTTCATGTTGCCCCAATTTTCTTTTATGTGTGTGTGTTTATATACTTAGTTTTTTCCAAACCTGAATGAGAGATTTTAACTATTATTTTCCAGTAGCTTTCCTAAAGCTTTTCTTTTCATTTTACCTTAAACTTTTAATCCATGTAAGTTATTGTTATCAAAGGAAAGGATCCAATCAGACCTTTTTTCCCTTCAGGTGACTTATCGATTATATATTCATTATATTTATGTTATGCTCTATTTCAAAACTGTCCTGTACATTAACTATTTCTTGTAGCAGTGCCATGCTGTTTTAGTATTTATTGTTTTATAATATATTCTGATATTTCACAGTACAAAATTTCATTGCTGCTTTATTTCCTCCAAACTTTTTTTGGCTTTGCAGTTACTGATGCTCTCAAATTAACATTGGAGTTCTTTTTCTTCTGCCAAATTGCCTCCTAAAAAACCTTGGTGGAATTTGTTAGAATTATGTTAAACCTGTTGGTTAATTTAAAAACAATTTAAATCTTTATTGAATCTCTCAACAGATGACATTGTATGTCTTCTGTTCATACCTTTTCTTTTATGTTCATACCTTTAAAAATGTTAAAGTTTTGTAATCTTACGCTTTTAAAATCAGAAATAACTTATTTTATCAGTTATTTATTAAAATGTAGTACAAAGCATTTCTCATTGGACATACTGTGTATTGTAATACATATTAAAATATTGTACCATCTTTGCATTTGTTAATGCTGTGGGATATCTTCTGTTAAATTAGGATTGCTTGTGTTTTAAGATTCATGCTTCTATTTTAATAGATGAGATTAGCTATTTAAATAATAAATGCCACTTTTTAAAAGTCATTTAGCTTCATATAGTGAATTAGGCAACCATGTTATTTCTGTAAATTCTGTTCTTGTACATATATATATTAAAGAAAAGTATGTCATAGAAATGATCACTTCCTTTTTGTTTAAATATAGCAATTTATTTCTCAAAGGAGTTTGATCCATGTGTTTTAATACTTTATGCATTTTATATCCATTAAGCTTCTGTGAAAAGTACCCCCTGCTATGTTTAGGGGTGTCTGCTTGAATTTTTGTTTAATTTTTATTAAGTATAGCTGATACACAACATTGTATATGTTTCAAGTGCACAACATAGTAATTCAACAGTTCCTGTAATTTCTGCAGTGCTCACCAAAAGTGTGGTTGTCCTCTGTCACCATACAACAGTATTACAGTATTATTGGCTTCATTCCTTATGCTGTACTTTTTTTCTCTGTGACTAATTTTATAACTAAAAGTTTGTACCTCCTTAATCCCCTTCACCTATTTTGCCTATTCCCCGCCCCCACCCCCATTCTTCTCTGGGAACCACTAGTTCTCTGTATTTATCAGTTTCTGGGTTTTTTTTGTTGTTGTTGTTTATTCACTTATTTTGTTAAATTTATTTTGTTTAGATTCCACATCTAAGTAAAATCATATATTTGTCTTTCTCTGTCTTATTTCACTTAACATAACACCCCTGGGTCCATCCATGTCGTCACTAATGGCAGTTCCTTTATAGCTTCCCCCCCCCCTTTGTAGTTTTAGTAGATTAACTGTGAAATTGTTAGCCCTTTTGCATTTTTTTTTTCTTTTCCTAGTGCATTTTTAAAATGTGATTTTGGTAACTTTTAAAATTATTTATTTTTGATGTCTGACTTTATAAGTTTCTTAAATATTGACTAAGTATTAAATATAAAATTAAGAATAAAGAGAGGTTAACATCAAGCTTTCGGGAGAGGCCATTTGCAGTGGGCCCTGTGAGCTTTGTGCGTTCTTGTCTGATGAATAGATCGTGGAAGACCCTGACTGTTCTTTACCTGAGCCATTTCTCAGGGTTGTGTTTGTAGCAGGCAACCTGGAGGAATGAGATGATTTTCCCTTTGGAAAGAAGAGCAGGCTTGTTTACTGCTTGCTCTAAAACAGTGGTTCCCCAAGTATAGTGTCCCTCAGCTACAACATACACCCACTATTTGTGTAGTATCCATTTAGGTCCGTATTTTTCCCCTCTCATCCCTCCCACCAAGAAATGATAAAAACCTAATAACTTAATGTTTTGTAAGTAGGATAAAGTCAAACCTTAGATCTTTTACAGTTTTTTTTTTTTTTCTTTTAAGATTCTACTTATTTATCCATCAGAGAGGGAGAGAGCACATAAGCAGGGGGAGCAGCAGGCAGAGGGAGAGGGAGAAGTGGGCTCCCCACTGAGCAGGGAACCCAAGGCAGGGCCTGATCCCAGGACCCCAAGACCACGACCTGAGCCAAAGGCTGAAGCTTAACCAACTGATCCATTCAGGCACCCCATCTTTTACAGTTCTTAATAGTTTTAGAAACAAGGGTGAGATGTTGACAGATATATCGCTTTCTGGAAGAGGAAGGACAGGGGCCACATGGTTAGAGGAAGACAAAAGCTCAACACTTCAAATTTTGTCCCACTGCTCTTTTCGGCTCCTCCTGCCGTTTTGTACTACTCTGCCCCTGGGGGGGTGAGAGCAATTTTCTGACAACTTGCTGTAGCCTCTGTGACAGCTCCTTGATAGATGTTCCTGCAGGAAAGAGCGCCCAAGCTCAACTGACAGGGTTTGGAAGGTGTTCACAATGAGCAAGGCTTTAATATGATGTCTGGGCCATTTCGATGAAGTTTTTTTATTTCGGCTTCCGTGACTGAATTCCGTTTGGCACTGATACTGTGTGTTTATACTGTGAATGCTGTGACCGCTCAGAGTCTCAAGGGAGACCACCACATGTCCCGTCTGTTCCCAGGTGAACGACATACAATCTCAGGAGAGAAAGTTGAGCTAGAATCCCGTTAGCGTCTGAGTGGCTGCTGGAATACCCAGAGGCAGTTTCGAGTAGATCAGCGCCACCTGCCTGCCTGTCATCAAGTATACTCCTTTTTGAAAAGCCGCTCTTAGGGGCTCTTAAGCTCTTACTGAAACTGAAGGCCTAACCCAGCTGAAGAGCCTTGTGACTCTAACATCTGATGGTTTGTATTTCGGCGTCCGCTAAGTAATATTCAGTGACTGACAAGATAGAGGGACCCAACAAGTCTCTCCAGTCAATTGAAAATGGCATATTCAAGAGCATAGTTGTTTTGACTTAGCATGATCTTGGATTTACGTGGGAAGGTGGTAGCTACCCTTTGGGCAAACCACGTGCCCTATTCCACTACCTCAAGTAAAGTTTCTGGCTCAGTGGGGCCCTCAGTCCACAGTGGTTTCCCTAAATGACTGGGCTGCGTTACTGGTACGTTCAGCTAAGTTAAAGCTGATGGCATCTTTAGGTGGCCCTTACTGTTCCGTCAAGCCACAGCTATGCAACACGAAAAGTAGGTGTGGTCACTGCATTCAGTGGGCAGAATTCAAGGTGGTACTCCTATCCCTGACTAGTCTCTGACCTCCTTGGTGAAAATTATTACATTTATACTGACTCTTGGATTGTTCCCAGTGGCCTACCCGTCTAGTCTGCCACTTGGAAGACCACCAACTGGCAGAGCAAAGGCACCACTCTTCAGGCCTGTGGCCTCTGAAAATAAATTGCTGCCCATCTGCCAGTGTGAGTTATTTCTGTAAACGCACAGTGTTAGGCCCATTCTTTTAGTGAGTAAAGTCAAGCTGCTTACACTTCAAACATAATACCTTGGAACACAACAACATTATGGCCAAAACAGGTAGAATGATTTGTCTGTTCCCTACCTCCTGTTCAAAGATCTGTGCTCTGAATCTTCCCTAAAACTTGACAGATATTATATATTTAGGTACATATATGATTATGTATTTGGGAGAAAATGTCAGCAATCATCACTATCTTAAGTAAGTATAACTTGCTCCCCCTGCCCTCAACAAGGATATGAAACTATTAAGGAATACTTTTTTGGAAATTGGGATGGTGAGAATCATAGAAAAGAAAGGCAACTTTGGTGCCCTTAATGTGTTGTGATTTTTTTTTTAAAGATTTTATTTATTAATTTGACAGAGAGAAATCACAAGTAGACGGAGAGGCAGCCAGAGAGAGAGAGAGGGAAGCAGACTCCCTGCTGAGCAGAGAGCCCGATATGGGGCTCCATCCCAGGACCCTGAGATCATGACCTGAGCCGAAGGCAGCGGCTTAACCCACTGAGCCACCCAGGCGCCCCTGTGTTATGATTTTTAAAAGAGGAAAAAATAAACCAAGTGTTCCGCTCAACCAAAGGCAGAAGAAGAAATAACATGAATGTAAAAAGTAACAGAATTGCTCTTTCCTTTGTTTTAATTGGTCATTTCTTTAAAGAAAAAAAAACTAAAAATCTAACCTGGAAGACATGAAAGCTGAAATTTTAGGAATGAGAAAGAAAATTTAGAAATGAGAAACATCTGTAGAGGGGAAAAAAATTAAAATATGTTACTGTAAATACATATGCAAATATGTAAGTCACTTGCTTAAAAAAAGAATAACTGCTATGGACAAATATCCATAGGTCGTAAGCCAAGGATTATGTGTCTAAAGGTCACAAAAAGAAAGAAAAATGTATAAATGCTATATATAGCTTCTCTCAGCCTGGGGAATTGGTTTTGCCCTACCTACAAGCCAATAAGTGTGACTTCGACTGTTTCACGGATGCTGGCAGAAGACAGGAGGCTCCTGAGTCAGAAGCAAAGAACTGTCCCCTTCACCGCCACAGCAGCATGAACATTCGCCTGCTTGCACTGGTTCCTGTGTCTCCACGTTCTCCTGGGGTGAAAAGGGGCCCCCAAGAACACTGCATGAGCAGCTGGGGTGCATCACAGCTGAAGGACGCGGAGCTTGGGAACCTAGGACTTCTAACAAGCAGTAAGCAACCTGCTCTTTGTCCCAGAGGGAGGCCTTAACAGACCCCGCAAAGTCTCCTGCAAACCTGACAGATGGCCTGTCATAGTCTTGACGTACCCAGAAAGACAAGTCAGTGGCTGTGGCAGAATGCCTCTCCCAACAGTCCATCCCTGGGCCTAATAAATTCTTGACCAAACTCAGATTTTTGT
Source organism: Mustela erminea (assembly GCF_009829155.1). NCBI lineage: Eukaryota > Metazoa > Chordata > Mammalia > Carnivora > Mustelidae > Mustela > Mustela erminea. Next base: position 14,429,518 of record NC_045628.1, read on the forward strand.
GACTGCGCTTCTCATCATCCATTCTTTTGTCTCATGAAGCGTTTAATGAAGGCCACTGTCAACGGGACTCCACTGGGGCATCCATCTGTAGGCTTAGCCGCAACCATGCCCCCAGGGTTCCAGATTCAGCCGACTGTGAATAAGTCCCAGGGAGACTAGTGTGTCCCATGTCAGACAGATGGGATGTCATCTAACATCAGTCTGTTATCCCTTAAAACCTGCACAAGGGAGTTTATACCTTCCTGATCTTTGCTGTTCTGCAGATATTCATTGGGGACAATAAATGAGCCAAAAAAGCAAGCCCTTCCCCCCCCCCCCATGGATTCATTCTGTGCCTGCTTTCCCCAAATACAAGCATAAAACCAGAAAGTGGCACATATCACTCCAGTTCCAAAATTGTTAGACTCGTGCCTGAGAGCTGCAGCCTCCGTCTTCACATCGCGGCACCCAAGGCTGCTCCGGGCACGGAAATACACCAGTTTGCGTCATTCAGATGAAGTTGTGCCGGCCTGCATATTTACGTGTGAATTGGGGGTGCGGGGAGACCTACAATCAGGAGACCTTTGTCTCTGGAAAATCTATTCCTTTCTTATAATTTTTCCTTTGATTTTTGACCTAAAGATTTATCTACTAGCACTGTTTCATCATCAGCCTTTCCAGTTACTAACAATAATAAATTATTTGAAAATAGTTTCTTTCAGACAGTATTAAAATGTAAGATATCCTGTATAAATTATGAAATGCATTTCTACACTACTGATTTGATAGAAATCAGTATTTTTAATAATCCATTTGACCTAGTGCCATTTGAGTTCCATGTAGCCATTAAAATTAATGAAATGATTTTAATAATTTCATCTGGTTTGATTTCTTTTTAGTTTTTAAATGAAGTATGATTTTAGCATTATTTTTGTGTTTATTAATAGGATCCTGTGAAGAATGGCAACTAATTCTGTTTCTCTTGTTTTGCACATTTTTGTCTCATCTGTTGCAGAAGAGATTAATCATGAACTCAGCTTTTACTTGGGGCTAAAATTTTGTTTGTTTCATGTTTCACATATCCAAACATTGACAGTAGTATTTTTAAAATCTTAGTTTACAGTAAATGCTAATCATGAAAGTGGATGATGGGGCACCTGGGTGGCTCAAACATCTGCCTTTGGCTCAGGTCATGACCCCAGGGTTCTGGGATTGAGCCCCGCATGGGGCTCCCTGCTCAATGTGGCATCTTGCTCTCCCACTGCCGCCATCCCCCTCCCTGCTCACACTCTCTTTCTCTCTCAAAATCTTTAATAATAATAATAATGAAAGTGGATGAATGTGTAGAACTTAAAAGAAGTTTATTAACAGAGGTGGGTGCGTGTGCATGCTTACTATGACAGCCAAATTATAAATCACTGTAAAGATGCTTAAACTCATGTAATCTTATAAACCTGAAATAAACACAGTACTCCATGTCAATGTCCAGAAATATGACACATTTGAAGCCAGTAATTAGTGGAAGTTTTCATTATTCTGTTAGAGGTATTGAGCCCTTGATTGATTATGATTTAAAGTAAGTCAGCAACTAGGAACAATCTGTACATACAGCAAATTATAAGATTCTTTTTTACTCCAGACTTCTAGAACTTCTCCCCAGAGTCAACCAGTGCTATCAAGTTTTTGTGTATCCTTTTGGAAATAAGGTGTATATAGTCATAATTACATGGACAAATACCCCCTGCTCTCATCATTTAAAAAAAAAAATATTTGAGCAAGAATGAGAGCAAATTGAGGGGTAGAGGAAGAAGCAGGCCTCACCCCTACCCCCTCAAGAAGCCTGATGCGGAACTCGATCCCAGGACTCTGCGACCGTGACTTGAGCTGAAGGCAGACGCTTAACTGACTGAGCCACCCAAGCACCTTCCCTACTTTGATCGCTAATGGTGGTTTACCATCCAACATTTGATTCCTTTTTTCCCTGACAGTACTCTGGATCAGTAGTTTAAATAAGGGGAGTTTGGCAAGAATGAGAGAAGAATGATTCTTGAGCTTCAAGCATGTGCTTTAATGCTCTGCTAGACTATTTTTAAGTCATTTTGGTAAATCTTTAGGACACTCCTAAGAGGTAGTGAGAATACCTCCTCTTGAACAGGTAAAGAAATAGGCCCAAGAGAGATCAAATCCCTGGCTCAGAGTCACATAGCTAGTAATCGAACTAGAACTTGAGTCCAATTCTGCCTACTTTCAAACCCCACAGTCTTTTCATGGGTATGTGGTAGTTTTGTTGTTCATGTCCCTGTCCCTCTCCCCTTTTTTTCATACTTGTTACTTAAAGATAGCAAATGACTAAAAGGTTATAGATATCTGAATTCATTAAATAAAAGTCACTTCTCAGCACCTTTTTATTATTAACTTCATTATCTTGTTTTTCTTTCTACCTTGTAAGTCGTTAAAAGATGTAGGTTTAGGATTCCGTAGACAGGAGTTGAAATCCTGGCTTTCTTTGATTTCACCCTGGATATTTAACTTGTCTGAGCCTCAGGAATCTTAAAAGTTTAAATGATAGTAATTACCTAAAGGAATTGGTGGGAAAAGAGACTGTACTGATATGTGTAAAGAATCTTTATAAATAAATAAATGTGTTTTGTTTCCATTTTAGGCTGAGCCCACATTTTGTGTAGAGATTACTTAAAATCTTAATAAAAAATGTTTGTGTTTTGTTTCCATTTTAGGCCCAGACCTTATCTGTTTAAAGGTGATCATAAATTTCCTACAAACAAAGAGAACTTACCAGTGACTATACTCTATGCTGAAATTGGTACCAGAGCATTTAGTAAATTTCACAAAGTATTGTCTGAAAAAGCTCAAAATGGGAAAATTCTGTATGTTCTTCGGCATTATATTCAGGTACAGTATTATCCAAGATTATTTTGTAGATAAAAATTATGTTTGATAATTTCCTTACTAGGTTTTACATAATTTCCACCTGAACAGTTAAAAATTTTTTAAAATTAACATACCTATCAAATGTGAATTTTCTATGGAAAAGAAGATTTAAAACTTGGATAAAAAACAAAATGATATGTTTATAATATTTGCTAGGATTCATACATAGAGGGTTTTTTTGAGAGAGAGGGAGAGTGTGTGAGCATGGGGGAGAAGGGGTAAAGTGAGAGGGAGAGGGAGATTCTTAAGCAGACTCCATGCGCAGCACAGAGCCCGAGCCCATGACCCTGAGGTCATGACCCAAACTGAAATCGAGAGTCAGATGCTTAATCAACTGAGCCACCCAGGCGCACCCCCTTAAATACAATTATTATTATCCTTTAAAGATTTTACTTATTTGACAGAGAGAGAGATAACGAGAGAGAGCATGAGGAGGGAGGAGAGGGAGAAGCAGGCTCCCCGCTGAGCAGGGGTCCCAACGCAGGGCTCCATCCCAGGACCCTGGGATCATGAGTTGAGCCGAAGGCAGACAGACACTTAACCAACTGAGCCACCCATTCGCCCCATAAATACAATTATTTTTGATGAAAAAGTATTATGGTGAGGAAATCTAATTTAATTGTTATGGTATATATTAGTTCGAAGTGTGAAGCATGGTATGGGAATGCTATTAACTATTTCTTTAGTGGACCATCGTATTCAAGTTTCTGATCGAATACATTGTATTCTCACTCTTCCAGCCTCTCATTTCTGTCACACTCTGTCACAGTATTCTGCTCTAATCACTATAGTATCCATTGCTGTATCTCAAGTTTTCTTTCTTTCATACCTCCACACCGTTCCCCCGACCCCACGCAGCCCAATTCACGCAAATATACTAGAATGAATGTTAGAGAAGGACTTTGCTTTTTTTTACCACTATATTCCCAACATGGAAAGAGTGTTTTATGTTGAAATACTCGTTATTTGCATATTAATGTTTAAGATAATAAAAGCATCCCAAATATACTTGTTAATTGCCTATCCATATTCTTTACCTGTTTTTAAATTGGATTATTTGGGTTTCTCTTTTTCTTTTTTTTTTTAAGATTTTATTTATTTATTTGACAGAGATCACAAGTAGGCAGAGAGGAAGGCAGAGAGAGAGGGGGAAGCAGGGTCCCTGCTGAGCAGAGAGCCGGATGCGGGGCTCGATCCCGGGACCCTGGGATCATGACCTGAGCCAAAGGCAGAGGCTTTAACCCACTGAGCCACTCATGTGCCCCTGGGTTTCTCTTTTTCTTACCTGCAGGTTTTGAAATATATGTTCTGAATACTAATCTTTTCTTCTATACTTTGCAAGCATCTTCTACAATATTTCTGGTCTTCTGGTATTAAAACGAATTATTTATGACATCTTTGGTTCAGTGCAAGTAATAATTGTGATGTCAGATTTATCCAACCTTTCTTTAGTGATTCCCTTCACGATGTCATAAAGACATTCTCGTGTATTTTCTTGTAATAATTAAAATGCTATTTTGGGGTTTCAGTTTTTAATTTATCTGGAATATATTTGAATATGCTGCAGGCTGGAGATACAATTCTAGTTTCTCCATATGAAAATTATTGGTCCCCACATAATTTATTGAACAGTTAAGTCTTTATTCTAAACCATCATATACCAAGTTTTCATATAGACATGTATGTTTTTATATTCTATTCTTTTCCAATAATATAATGTCTCCTTTACACAAATATATTTCAGTTGCAAGAGCTGTAAATTCTAAAGCAGTCTTGACAAAGAACAAAGCTAGAGGCATCATGCTTCCTGATTTTAAACTACATTACAGGGGTGCCTGGGTGGCTCAGTGAGTTAAAGCCTCTGCCTTTGACTCAGGTCATGGTCCCAGAGTCCTGGGATCAAGCCCAGCATTAGGCTGTCTGCTCAGCGGGGAGCTTGCTTCCTCCTCTCTCTCTCTCTCTCTGCCTGCCTCTCTGCCTACTTGTGATTTCTGTCTGTCAAGTAAATACATTTTTTAAAAAACTGAATTACAAAACTGTAGTATTAAAACAAATATTTTTGGGGGACGCCTGGGTGGCTCAGTTGGTTAAGCAGCTGCCTTCGGCTCAGGTCATGATCCCAGCGTCCTGGGATCGAGTCCCACATCGGGCTCCTTGCCCAGCAGGGAGCCTGCTTCTCCCTCTGCCTCTGCCTGCCATTCTGTCTGCCTGTGCTCACTCTCTCTCCCTCTCTCTCTCTGATAAATAAATAAAATCTTTAAAAAAAAAAAAAAAAAAAAAAAAAAAAAAACAAATATTTTTGGTATTGGCATAGAACTATGTAGATCAGTGGAATAGAGAGCCAAGAAATAAACCCATGCATAAACGGTCAACTAATATTCAACAAGGGAGCAAAACATACTCAGTTAAATGGTGCTGGAAAAACTGGATTAACCACATGCAAAAGAATGGAACTAGCCCCCTATTTGACAACACTCATAAAAATTAACTTGAATTGGATTAAGGATTTAAATATAAAATATGAAATCATGAAACTCCTAGAAGAAAACCTAAGGAAAAAGCCCCTTGTCAGCGGTCTTAGCAGCGATTTTTTGGATTTGATGCCCAAAGCAAAGGCATCAAAAGCAAAAATGAAGTACAATAAAATAGAAAAGAAAAAATAAAGTAGGACTACCTCAAACTAAAAAGCATCTGCACAGCAAAGGAAGCTGTTAACAAAATCGAAGGCAATGTATGGAATGGGAGAAAATATTTGTAAATCATATATCTGATAAGGGGTTAATATCTGAAATACATAAGGACTTCAGGTAACTCAGTAGTAAAAAATGTAGTCTGATGAAAAGAATGGGCAAAGAGACTGAATAGACATTTTTCCAGTGGAGACTTACAAGTGGCCAGCAAGTACATGAAAAGGCATTCGACATCACAAACCAGGAAATGTAAATAGAAACCACAATAATGAGGTACCACCTCAGACTTGTTAGAATTGCTGTTATCAAAAAGACAGGTGTGAGAGGATGTGGAGGAAAGGGAGTATTTTTGCACTGTTGATGAGAGAGGGAATTGGTACAGCCACTATAGAATACAATATGGAGGTACCTCAAAAATGTTTAAAAAGAACCACTGTATGATCTGGTATTTCTGCTTCTGGGTATATATCCAAAGGAAACAAATACTAACTTGAAAATCTATCTGTGGTCCCATGTTTATTGCAGCATTACCTACCATAATGTAGACATGGGAACAGACCCCATGCTCAGTGGTGGATAAATGGATCAAGAAAATGTGGTGTGTGTATACAGTGGAATAGTACTCATCCTTTAAAGGGAAAGAAATCCTGCCATTTGTGACAGTATGGATGGACTCTTGAGGGCATTATGTTAATTGAAAGAAATCGGACAGAGAAAGACAAATACTGTAATGATGTCACTTACATTTGGAACCTAAAAAACAACCAGACTCCTAGAAAATGGGAGGTGGTGTTGATGGGTGAAGGTGGTTGGAAAGTACAGACTTCCAGCTACAAGTTCTGGGGTGACCTAATACTACTGTGTTGCATATTTGCAAGTTGCTAAGAGAATAGATCTTTAAAGTACTTATCACAAGAAAAAATACTGAGGTTTGGATGTTAACTAAACTTAATGTGGTAATTGTTTCATATAGTCTTGATTAAATCATTATGTTGTACGCCTTAAACTAACAGTGTTTATGTCAATTATACCAGAGTAGGAATGGAAGTAGGAGATCAAATTATTGTTTATCTTTTTAAAAATGTCCCCCCAGTGATTCTGATGTGCCCTACAGGGGGAGATATGATCATCTGTCAAGAAATCAGTGTCCCGAGAGTAGCGTGGGGGCGGGGAGGAGAGGCGGCGGCAGCGTCGGAGCTACGCGACACAGGGCCGGGGTGCTGGGTGCTGGAGCGCAGAGCGGGGTCGTGGCGGCGGTGGTAAGAGGAGAGAGGCGGAGGGGGGGGGTGCCATGGCGGGACAGCAGTTCCAGTACGATGACAGCGGGAACACCTTCTTCTACTTCCTCACTTCCTTCGTGGGGCTCATCGTGATCCCGGCCACATACTACCTCTGGCCCCGAGACCAGAATGCCGAGCAAATTCGATTAAAGAATATCAGAAAAGTGTATGGAAGATGTATGTGGTATCGTTTACGGTTATTAAAACCTCAGCCAAATATTATTCCTGCAGTAAAGAAAATAGTTCTGCTTGCAGGCTGGGCATTGTTCTTATTCCTTGCATACAAAGTTTCCAAAACAGACCGAGAATATCAAGAATATAATCCTTATGAAGTATTAAATTTGGATCCTGGGGCAACAGTAGCAGAGATTAAGAAACAGTATCGTTTGCTGTCACTTAAATATCATCCAGATAAAGGAGGTGATGAAGTTATGTTCATGAGGATAGCAAAAGCTTATGCAGCTTTAACTGATGAAGAGTCGCGGAAAAATTGGGAAGAGTTTGGAAATCCAGATGGCCCTCAAGCCACAAGCTTTGGAATTGCCTTGCCAGCTTGGATTGTTGACCAGAAAAACTCAATTTTGGTTTTACTTGTATATGGATTAGCATTCATGGTTATCCTTCCCGTTGTTGTAGGCTCTTGGTGGTATCGCTCAATACGCTATAGTGGAGACCAGATCCTAATACGCACAACACAGATTTATACATATTTTGTTTATAAAACCCGAAATATGGATATGAAACGTCTTATCATGGTTTTGGCTGGAGCCTCTGAATTTGATCCTCAGTATAATAAAGATGCCACAAGCAGACCAACAGATAATATTTTAATACCTCAGCTAATCAGAGAAATTGGCAGCATTAATTTAAAGAAGAATGAACCTCCACTTACCTGCCCATATAGCCTGAAAGCCAGAGTTCTTTTACTATCTCATCTTGCTAGAGTGAAAATTCCTGAGACCCTTGAAGAAGATCAGCAATTTATGTTGAAAAAATGCCCTGCCCTGCTTCAAGAAATGGTTAATGTTATCTGCCAGCTAATAATAATGGCTCGGAGCCGTGAAGAAAGGGAGTTTCGTGCTCCAACTTTGGCATCCCTAGAAAACTGCATGAAGCTTTCCCAGATGGCTGTGCAGGGCCTTCAGCAGTTTAAGTCTCCCCTTCTACAGCTCCCTCACATTGAAGAGGACAATCTTAGGAGAGTTTCTAATCATAAAAAGTACAAAATTAAGACTATTCAGGATTTGGTGAGTTTAAAAGAATCAGATCGTCACAATCTACTGCACTTCCTCGAAGATGAAAAATATGAAGAGGTTATGGCTGTCCTTGGTAGTTTCCCATATGTGACCATGGATATAAAATCACAAGTATTGGATGATGAAGATAGCAACAACATCACAGTAGGATCCCTAGTCACAGTGTTGGTTAAGTTGACAAGGCAAACAATGGCAGAAGTATTTGAAAAGGAGCAGTCTATTTGTGCTGCAGAGGAACAGCCAGCAGAAGATGGGCAGGGTGATACCAATAAGAACAGGACAAAAGGAGGATGGCAACAGAAGAGCAAAGGACCCAAGAAAACTGCTAAATCAAAAAAAAAGAAACCATTAAAAAAAAAAACCTACACCTGTGTCCTTACCACAGTCGAAGCAACAGAAACAAAAACAGGCAAATGGAGTTGTTGGGAGTGAAGCTGCAGTAAAGGAAGACGAAGAAGAAGTTTCTGACAAAGGCAGTGATTCTGAAGAAGAAGAAACCAATAGAGAATCCCAAAGTGAAAAAGATGATGGTAGTGACAGAGACTCTGATAGAGAGCAAGATGAAAAACAGAACAAAGATGATGAAGCAGAGTGGCAAGAATTACAACAAAGTATACAGCGAAAGGAGAGAGCTCTGCTGGAGACCAAATCAAAGATAACGCATCCTGTTTATAGTCTTTACTTTCCTGAGGAAAAACAAGAATGGTGGTGGCTTTATATTGCAGATAGGAAGGAACAGACGTTAATATCTATGCCATATCATGTGTGTACACTAAAAGATACAGAAGAGGTAGAACTGAAGTTTCCTGCACCAGGCAAGCCTGGAAATTATCAGTATACAGTGTTTCTGAGATCAGACTCCTATATGGGTTTGGATCAGATTAAACCCTTGAAGTTGGAAGTTCATGAGGCTAAACCTGTACCAGAAAATCACCCGCAGTGGGATACAGCAATAGAGGGGGATGAAGACCCGGAGGACAGCGAGGGCTTTGAAGATAGCTTTGAGGAGGAGGAAGAGGAGGAGGAAGATGATGACTAAGCCATGCTCTGAATGGACCACAGTATTTGCAACTCTTTGCTGTTTCGGAAGTGTATAATAAACCAGAAACAGTGCAGAACTGATGTTGAGGGAGGTATTAGTTCTTTACTAGAAATGGGTGCATAATATAACTAGGCCTTGGGGAAGCCTTGGTACAGTCTGAAAAACGCTTCAGGCTTGTTAAAGCCTTTCAGGTATGGGATGGTGCATTTATTTCATCGGCAAACGATAATAAACCCTTTGTTATAACTGAAAAAAAAAAAAAAAAAAAGAAATCAGTGTCCCAAGTTATTTTTTAGAGAATGTGACCATTAAATAAACTATGAACACATACTAGCCAACTATCTGGGCACTTTGTCACATCAAATTACAGCCTTCTTAATGAACAATGTATTGTACATTCAAAATAGGTATATTTTAAATCTGGTCAACATGTAATTCTAACAAAATAAACTTATTTTTGCTACCTTTGGAACAGGTATTTCTTCTTTTGGAAAGAAGAAATAGAAAAATGAAGAAAGAGTCTTCTCACCAGTTGATTTAGTCTACGAGCATTTTTGGTTTGCAAATCCAAACTTATTAGGCTACAGTTCACATTTTATATTAATACATTTTCATATGGAGTCAGTAAATATGAATTTAATAAACATTTATCTTTATTCCTGAGGAGCTAATAATATTTCAGAATTGATAATGGAAATTGGTTATTTGAAATTGCATTTCTTTTATGAACTATAACAAAATATGTAGACTTGGAGCTTCGATTTGCTTCTCTACCAGCTGATTGTCTTTTTGGTGGATTGTCAAATGGATTTTTAAATTGAGCTGTATGAAATTGAAAACTCTCTAAAATATTTTCACCTTTTTCAGATGACCATAATTATAAGCAGCTCAGTTCCCTTGTGTTATCTTTCATTATAACATGTGCTGAGAAATTAGCAAATTACATTTTCACGTGGGCAGCAGTGTTAAATATTTCTCTGCATATCTGAAACTAATTCTTGTATCATCTTATTTGGAAATAGAACAGCCCAGGAATAGTCACTCTGGTCATCTGCTTATTTTTAAGGTTGGAGGCACGGGAGCTAGGGAGGAAAGAAGAGAATAAAAAGAAAAAAAAAAAACCCTATTGACAAAGGTTCTCCTTCCCTCCAATCTCTACCTCTAACGCTGTCATGTGTAGGATCGTAAAACTGCCCTCTTGCAAACTTGAGTAAGCACAGATGCACACCATGTTCCAGGGAGTTCGCAAGGCACTAGGTTAAACCAGTTTCCTAAGCCATGAAAGAATGTGCCAAATGATGATGACTGTGCCAAATTGATAAGAATTTCCATCTGGAAGCTAGAAAGAACCTTAGACATCTTCTAGAAATGTTATGTATATTCATCCAGGTTGCTTACCTTTTGAAATAAATGTGCGTTCTCTTCCTTGATAGGGTAGTCTCTAGAAGTACATTTTGTATTTGTCCTTTACAGAAAGGGGAAGGTTAGGTATTAAAATTCCAATCAGCAATACCTCAGAGAACTCCCATTTTAGGCAATTTTTGCCCTTGTTGCAAGAGTAGGTACTGATCTGTGGCATTTGGTATATTTTAATCACTGAGAAATGTGAAGAAAAATTTAATCAGATTGTTCAAGACACTGTGTTTTTTGGTGTCTTTTGCCTCTACTCTTCAGTATTGCTTTTAGCAACACTGTAGTTATAACTATATATCACTAGCTAAGTTATAACTAGCAAATGAATAGCATTTGGCGGTTTAGCAAACCCTGTGTAGTTCACTGAAAGGAGTACAGTTTTATTGAAACTTAATTGTATTGGAGCTTCTATTAATTAACTCATAGGAGAAATGGGGAAGTTACCATAGTTAACAGAAAAAGATCAGGTATTTTTCCTTTTAAAAGGGTGATTAAAACATTAAAACCATAACAAGGTTTTTAGAAAGTAAAGAAGTGGTGATTAACTAAATTCTGGGTCCTTCATATGCTGTCTAGAGAGAGTATAAATATCCCCCAAATAATATTTCACAATGTTTAAAAAAAATATTAGTAGGGGTGCGTGGGTGATTCAGTTGGTTAAGCATCTACCTTTGGCTCACGTCATGATCCTGGCGTCCTGGGGTCGAGTCCTGCATCGGGCTCTTTACTCAGTGGGGAGCCGGCTTCTCCATCTGCTCCCTCCCTCTCCCCCCGTTCTCTTTCTCTCAAAAAAAGAAATAAAATCTTTTAAAAAATATATTAATTTACCCTAATATCCTAATACACAAACATACTGGATTTAAAAGAAGATGTTTGACCAAATATTTTCTCTTTTTAAAAATCTAAATGTGTTGGAACAGAAACCAGTCTCACAGAAAATGTACTTATCCGGCTACGGTGTGGAGCTAGCGATTAAAAGTACAGAATACAAAGCTTTGGATGATACCCAAGTTAAAAGTAAGTTTACTCTCTGAACTTGAGCAGAATAAAAATTTGGACGCTTATATACTTTTTAAAAAAACAGTGACTGACTATAATCTTACACATGTTCATTTGAGGCTGGAGATGGGGTACACTTGTTTCTCCTTAGTTTAGAATTTGATTTTATTCTGAAAGAAATATATTTAATATTGTGGGACTCAAAAACATCTTTAAAAATTGGGGGAAAAAATCTTGTTTTGCTTTATCTGGTGGCTTCGCCACCATTGTGAACAACACATAAAAAATGGTAACCTAGACAAGGCAGGCTGAGGCAGTAGATGAGGCTGGTCATGGCTGTGGTGACTGGCGGGTATGGCCAGCCAGCCTGGCCTGGAGGTGGGGCTGAGGGCATGGGGTGTCTCACGGGGTACCCAGCCAGTCGGGGGCTGGTGGTGGGGGTATCTAAGGGGGTCAGTGTCTCAGTCAGTCTGAAAGTTCATGGGCCACACACGGTGTTAGGAAGCTTTGTCTCACATGTTTGTAATGAAGTTACCAGGATGCTGCTGCTCTTGAGTAGGGTAGGAGAGGCCTGGGAGTTGCTAGTTTAGATGAAGCAGATTTGGTTAGATCTGTGATCTACAAACCTGTATCTATGATTGTGCTTAAGCTACATGCTCTAGATAAAGGACTCTGGAGTCCCTGAAGAAGCTAAAGTAGTTTTCAGATGCTTGTGAAAATCTTTTATTAACTGGTTCATCCAAAATTTATTTATACCTGATTCTTGATTAAGTATTTTTTTTTAAGATTTATTTATTTGAAAGAGTGAGCACGTGCACGTGTGCAAGCCGGGGGGAGTGGGAGGTGATCACAAGCAAACTCTGGGCTGAGCAGGAAGCCGCATGTGGGCTGAGCTGAAATCAGGAGTCAAATACCCAACAAGCTGAGCCACTCAGACACCCCTGGTTAAGAGTCTTTGATTCGGGGGCGCCTGGGTGGCTCAGTGGGTTAAAGCCTCTGCCTTCAGCTTGGGCCGTGATGCCAGGGTCCTGGGATCGAGCCCTGAGTGGGGCTCGTTGCTCATCGGGGAGCCTGCTTCCCCCTATCTCTCTCTGCCTGCCTCTCTGCCTACTTGTGATCTTTGTCTGTCAAATAAATAAAACTTTAAAAAAAAGAGAGAGAGAGAGAATCTTTAATTCATTCTTTTATATGCTCTCAGATGGGGCTTCTGCTTCAAATTTATCTATTAAGGATGTGCTCCTGGAGGCCCTGCTCTCATCACAGACCTAGCTCTGGACACTCCTCCTGACTGTGCTTCAAATACAGATCTGTATCACTGTTAAGTCCTCTCAGAGTTGCTGGAAAAGTATAGAGCAAATATGAATATTCAGATTTTAGGTATTTCTATATAGCTTATATGTAGCTTTACAGTGTTTTGTAATTTAGTATCTTACTTAATAGTCACAACAGTAACATAAGGCATTTTCTAGCTATTGGGCCTGTGGAATCTTCTTTGAAAGGTCAGATAAAAAAATTTTATAAAGTCAGGTAATCACATTAATGCTCTGTATTACACATTACACACTAATTCTCTCATCAGCCTCTAAACGTACGTGTGTAGTAGATCTGTTCTCCATTCTAGTAGACACTCCTTTCATTCAGTTCTGTTTTTTCCCTCTGTATACATCAGACGTCTAACTGGCTTTCTCTCTGATCTTTGGCCTTCTGTGTCCCGAGTCCTCCTTACCCCCTAAAACAGATGGATTAGTGTTCTTCACGGTGCTTTCAGGTTGAAAGCCTTATGATGAAATCTGACTTTGTGACTCCACTGGTTAAAATCCCGCAGAGGCTCGCCATAACCTCCCTCATAAATCCTAGTACTGTAGCATTGCAAAGAAAGCTTTTCATACTCCAGCCTCTTTCCACTTTGTCACTGTCCCTCAGCCTCTCATTTGTACCTTCTGTTCTGCAACACCAAACTACAATACAGAAGAGTTTTCTGTTGCCTCGATGCCTCCACGTTTGGCTCCATGCTAAACCTTCATGACCTCTATCAAGTACTTTTATCCCTTAGCATATGCTGTTCCCTCTGCCTGAAACCTTCTCCTTGGTCCCGCTTTTCTTTCATCAAAGGCCTATTCATCTTTTAAAAACTTGAAACTATCAGTCAGTGCCTCTGAGATGAATGCCTGTCTTTTTGCTCTGCCAAGCGTGGTTTTCTCTTTTCTCTATCCCACATATTCTGTGCTTTCCTTCATAGAAGTTTTACACGCTGTATTAAATTGTCTCTCTCTCTCCTTTCTGCCAAGTGGAGTTTGTGTCTTTTCTGTGTCTCTTCCTCGTGTTTATCTGGCAGGAAACAGACATCACAGCAGGCAGCCGATAACGTTTGCCTGATGGAGAAATGGAAAGGAGGAGAAGGAAGGCTGAATCAGCACCCGGGGCTTCTAGCCGTAGTCCTGGGGATGCCGGCCCTCAGGAGAGAGGGGAGGAGTGCATTGGAGGGGCTCGGGCACACTCCCAGAGCAGCCCCAGGGGAACGTAATGAGGTCTTGTGCTCCCACATACCCTGTACTTCCACCGGTTACCACCCTGTATGTTATAACTGTCTGCGGAGTCGAGGACAAGGGAAGGGGAAGGGAAGTGACTGTGACATGTTGTATCTTTACTTTTTGAGGCCATGAGTTTTGGTGTCTTTCTAAAGATTTCTTGATGGTCTTTAAAGGCAGTGGATATAGTAGGGCTTGGAGCTCCTGCCTGGCTTAAGAGCTAAAGGAATCATTGCAACCACTTTGGTTTATGATTCTGGTTATAAAATAGAACTGGACTGTAAAATAATTTGTAAAGCGTTGGTTCAATATTTAATGATCCAAGCCTGTTTAGAAAGAGAGCACGCTCAGAAATAGAAGTGTGTACGTGCACATGTACCAGTGAGCTGGGCTGTGAAAGGAAAACAAGGTAAAACAAAAGGAATTTAAGTTTGCATTCTTCGAATTTTTGATGCCCTGTTCCTTTCCCAGTCTGAAAATGTTTTGTTTTATTTTTGTTTTCAAAACCGCAGCAACCAATACTACTGTGGAGGATGAGGTTGAGACAAATGAGGTTCAAGGATTTCTTTTCCGGAAATTAAAGTGAGTCTGAATTGAAACAAAGTTGCATTGCTGTGCTCTTAACTTTGTCCTAAAGGAATTCACTGTGCTGTGCTGTTGCATGTTTCATCTTCTTAAAATACACCTGTAATCAGTTTTATTTATTACAGAAGTCATACATGATTAATGCAAAACACAATGGAAAAATAATCATGGTTTTCGCTGTATGATGAGTATGATTAGCAAAATAGGAATTGGAAATGATCAAAGTTATCTTTGTCAAAAAACATTATAGAATCTCTTACAGAATTACTGGGTTAGAAAAATCATGGTTAGTATTGGATCATTAGCATGTAATAAACAAAATTTTTGTGCCTCAAAAAAAGAGAAAATATTTATTATCTTAAATTTCTGTGTGCAGGTTGCCATGTTAAAAACCTTTTAACATCTGGTCTTAATTTCATATACATGTGTAAGTAACCACTCAGAAATTAAAGTTGTGTCCCCCCCCTCCTTTTTTTTCCTGCATCACCGATTGAAGAGCAAGAATAGGATGGTGAGTGCTCTCTGAAGACCCATGGAAGGGGATTGTTGTCGTTTTAGATGTGTTTTCCCTTATTTACAGGAAGGGAAAGTTTGTGATTTCATTACAAAGGCAAAATTAATTAAAGGTAAAGGACAGTTTTTATTAATAGTTTTAATTTTTGCCTGATATTCTATTTATAAAGGACACCAAGGTCAGTTCTCCTCTTGAGTAGATATTGTTACAGAGCAAGGGAACATTTTTGGAGACTGTGCTAATTTATACAGATGATGGAGTTATATTTCTCAACTACGTTGGCCCAGTGGTGTACTAGTGCCTTAAGAACTTAATGCATGAAACAGATTTATTAAGGTATTTATTTAGTAGATAATAATACATTTTATTCCATTGTCAGCTGTCTCACCATCTTGGAGCCCACAGTTCTATTCTTTTTTTCTTAATTCTCTTAAACATAACCTTTTATTGGAATAAATCGCACATCTCACAAGAAGCTTTTGGAACTCTGGGATATCAATTTCTTAAAAGAAGAAATGCTCAAAATTAGTTCTCGATTGAGGCAGAACCCTTTGCTTTGAGATATTATATGAATAAAGTATTTTTATCTGGGTTATATAAATTCAGCAGTGAAAATTGTTAAGATTATGGCTAAGTATGAAAAATAATACTCATAACTTAATATTCTGTGATTTAAAATATTTGAGAAAGGGGTTAATTTAATTCGTAGAGAATTTCCTTTTGAGAGACGTTCTGTGCTTTTTCACTTCACTGTAAGAACAGTTATAGTCATCTTGACTTTTTTTTTTTTTTAAGATTTTATTTAGTTATTTGACAGAGAGACAGTGAGAGAGGGAATACAAGCAGGGAGAGGGAGAGAGGGAGAAGCAGGCTCCCCCTGAGCAAAGAGCCTTATGTGGGGCTCGATCCCAGGACCCTGGGATCATGATCTGAGCCGAAGGCAGATGCTTAATGACTGAACCACCCAGGCGCCCCTTGATTCATTTTTAAAACATGGTCCCATGTAATAAAATTGCATGATATTATCAATATGTTTATTATTAAATATAAGATAAATGCATTTCTGTGTATATGGTTTTGTATATTTTTTTATTTCACTTTTTAAAATCTTTTTACTGTTGAAAATACGTGTTTTGTAAGTTGTGTTGGAGGTAAAGTTTTTTTTGAAGAGAATACTATTTAACTCTTAAAGGGCACCATGTCTTGATTTCATAAGAGAAGAAAGAAGCCACATTTGGGATCCTATGTGTGGTAAAATGTCATTCCTACTACATTATTTTTTGGCACTCTCAAAAAAGATACCTAGGCAAAATGAACTTACTGAAGATTTTTTAAAATTGCAGAGATGGAACTTTTTGGAAATAAACTCCAAGATTGTATAGGAAGTATTGATGCTTTCCTTATAAAATGGTTTTGTTTTAAATTATAAAATCAATACTAGTAATTTCTAAAATGTTAAAAAGTGTAGACTCTAAAAGCTAAGAATTCTGCCCTCACCCTTGAGCCCCTTTTAGATAATGTTAACATGTTTACAGTTGAGAGTCTCTCCCTTCAGGTTTTGGTTTGTTTTGTTTTGTATTGAAAAACGTGCACATACACGGCTCTCATTATTTTTAAGCTCTGTGGACATAGTTGCATCACGGTGTACTTATTATCTTGGTGAATAGTTTGTTTTTGTCTAATTATTTGAAAGGGTTAATTTCAAAAATATAGTGCTTGTATAATTTGTAGTAGGTGATGATAATTAACATTACTTCATATTCTAATGCAGAGAAAGGTATTCAGATCTTAGAGATAATCTGACAACATTCCAAAAATACCTGATTGAGAGTAGCAAAGAAATGACGCCTTTGAAAGTCTGGGAACTACAAGGTATTGTATTTTGGTCAACTTTAACATAACATTTTGGTAACTGACTCTGTTGTGTTAAATAAGCTTTTATATAACATGATATAAATTATTTTGTAGACAGTAATTACTGATGTGAATTTTTATGAAAATTGGTATTTAATTAAAAGGCTATCCTTCAAGCAAATCATATAAGAGTTAAAATTATATGAAGTGTAGTTGTTTGATATTATCTAATCATTTTTAAAGTGTATACTGATTTATTTGGTAGGTTCATTTTAAGTATTAAATCACATTTCAAGGAGTCTAAAATGTTGATTAAAAATCCTGTCTAGTCAGTCAGGAAATCAGAACCAAATCACTAGTTTTCTTCTGTTTAAAATTTTGAACTTAACAGACCATTGCATATTTCAGTATTAGCTTAGAACAGCCTCGTGCTGACCTCTTGTAAGCAGGTATCTTGTGATCAGAATTTAGTTTGAACTGTAAGTCCTTTTCGATTTGTAATTTTCTTTTTTATTACTTGTGATTTTTAGTCATTCGTGGGGACATCATTTTGCTGTGTCATCCGTACCTCCTATCACATCGCTCATCAACTTTCTATTAACAGCTTATTGAGATAACTGACATACTATACAGTTCACCTCTTTAAAATGTACCATTTGATGGATTTTAGTATATTTTCTGAGGCTTTTTTACTGTCACCACAGTCAATTCTAGAGTATTTTCATCACCCTGAAAAGAAAGTAACATCCCCATTCACAGTCACTGCCCACTTCTCTCCAATTTCTCCAACTGTTGTAGGCAAACACCATTCTGCTTTCTCCTTCAAAATGTTCTCCAGGGAACCCATAATTTAGAAAATACAGTTGTAGGTGATCGCTGTAGGTGATGGGGTGCTTTTGAAGGCTTGTAAACAGGGAATGTGCTCAGTCAGCTTAGTTTTAGTGGATCTGGCTGACCACTGAGTAAGATAGATTTGAATGGACCAGAAACAGGAACTCTGGGTAAGACGTCCTTGAAATACTGCGGTGAGAGATTGCACTGTGACAGTGGTAGGCAGCATGGGAGGGAAGGCTGGAGTGAGCACATACTGAGGAGATGAAAGGAGTCGGAGAGGGCTTGAAGATTTCCAGCTTTGAGCCTGAATAGAGCGAATATAAAACAGACAGTATGTTTCAGGGTTGAAGGTGGAGTTCAAGAATAAGGAGACTGATGTTTAAAAGATTGTTTAAAGTGACTGTGACGTATTCAGATGAGGGGTCCAGTAGTGGGGTGAACGTAAAGTCTGTAAGCTAAAAGAAAATGGAAAGAGCTGAACATCTTAGCATAAAGCCTTACAAGGGAGGAGGGGCTTAATGGTTCTGCAGAATGACCAGTCGGTACACGAGGGCTGGTGCTGTGGTGTTCATTCTCGTGTGGAAAGTAGACCTTATGAACAAGACGTGGGGAGTGATGAGAAATGGAGGAGCACATTATAGAAGCTGACCCAAGTAGATTTCCAAGACAGAGAAAGTAAGCAATCTCCCTTTTCCTATTTTATTGATTTACCAAGTATTTATTCTGTATCTACTACATGTCAGCTATGTCCATACATCCATGGTTTTATAATTTTTGGCTGAGGCCTACAGTAGGAAACCTATTTTACGTCAAAACCCATATACAAGTGTATGATGTAAGAATGCATAGATATGCTCAGAACTAAAAGTATATATATGAAAATAAAAGCTTCACCTGCAGTATGTATACTATATTTTATTCAGTCTGACAAACTTTTTTTCTACCCTGTTTATTTAGAAAAATAACTTTGTACTACCTGTTCATCTGATTTCACTACTAATGGGTTCCAGCTGACATTTTGGAAAACATTAGATTCTGAAGATAAACTGAGCTAAAATAGACCCTACATTATCTTCAGAAGATCTCAGATAAACATAAAAAATTTGAAAAACCAGTATAACAATTGTGAATTGTAATTGCTCTAAAGCAAAGGTAGATAGGATTAAGACGGGTATATGTGGGAAGATCCAAGCTGGTGAGCATGAGGGACGGGGAGAGATAGGGCAGTCTTTGCCATGAAGTGGTTACTGAATTGAGATCTGAGGAGGGGCTGGAATAAATCTGGGGGTGGGTTATTTAGAGAGGGTGCAAAGATCACTGGGAGCCGTTGGATATGTATACATGAAGGAGATAACCAAGAACTTGGCTAGATTGTGGTTTGCTCCGCTGCATGGACAGTGGTGTTTGCTGAGAAGAGAAGACTAAAGAGGACCAGCTTTGGGCAAACATGGGGCAGGAATATCACAAAGTTGTTGTTAAACATGCTGCTTTTGAAATATCCAAGTGGTAGAACAGTTAAATAGATAAAGTGTAGGACTTAAATAGTTACTTATGAGCCATTAAGTATGGAACAGTTTAGAACAAAGCAAAAAGTGTTAATAGAATCTGACGATGTTATATTCATTTGGTTATTTATATTCTGATTTCGTAAGTGAATTTTCAGGGGCTTTCATATAACTTGCGCACAGAAAGTTGGCCATGTCAAGGAGAATTACATTCATGTTATAAAACATTTTTAAAGACTGGTTGTGTTCTCAAGCCTGAGTCAAAGGTAGCTGTCCATGATCATCACACTGTTGATTGCCAATGATAAAAAATTAACCAACACCCAACTTTTGTAGCAACGTGGACGGGACTGGAAGAGATTATGCTGAGTGAAATAAGTCAAGGAGAGAGAGTCAATTATCATATGGTTTCACTTATTTGTGGAGCATAACAAATATCATGGAGGACAAGGGGTGTTAGAGAGGAGAAGGGATTTGGGGGAAATTGGAAGGGGAGGTGAACCATGAGAGACTATGGACTCTAAAAAACAATCTGAGGGTTTTGAAGGCGCGGGGGTGGGAGGTTGGGGTACCAGGTGGTGGGTAGTATAGAGGGCACGGATTGCATGGAGCACTGGGTGTGGTGCAAAAATAATGTATACTGTTATGCTGAAAAAAAAAATGAGTAAGAAAAAAAAAATTAACCAACACCATCTCTGGCAAAGTGTTAGGCTATTTATATACAGTATCCTAATTAAATTTTAAAAACTCATATGAGTTAGATATCCCACTTTTCCAGATGAGGAAATTAAGAAATGGAACACATAAAATAATGAGTCTAAGTTCACAAATCTGACAGAGACAAATCAGGGGTATCTAAAATGAGCAGGTCTGTCTCCTTATAAGGCCTAATTCTTCCTTCTGCCCAGCATCCTGCTTTTTTGAGCATAAAGTTGTACAACCAAATAATTTCAGGCAAGATCTTTGACCATACACTTTCCTCTTTATAAGTTGTTACTTATAAAGTAAGTATAGGGATGCCTGGGTGGCTCAGTGGGTTAAGCCACTGCCTTCGGCTCAGGTCATGATCTCAGGGTCCTGGGATCGAGTCCCACATCGGGCTCTCTGCTCAGCAGGGGCCTGCTTCCCTTCCTCTCTCTCTGCCTGCCTCTCTGCCTACTTGTGATCTCTCTCTGTCAAATAAATAAATAAAATTCTTTAAAAAATAAATAAATAAATAAAGTAAGTAAGTAAGTATAGGTCAGGTAAGTAATTACTAAGTCAGTCAGGTAAGTAATTATTAAGTTTTCTTGCCTAAGACTATGTACATTCCTAAATATATACACATCAGTCAAAAATTGTGTTGCTTATAAATGCCTTTAATAGCAATAGAGTAAGAAAGAGAACATAAAGGAGCTTGTAATTTTGCTAGTCATTTATTCATTCATCAATATTTAGTGAGTACTTAACTTGTGTATCAAATACTTCTTTTCAGTGAAAACATTTAATTTCTACTCTCTTAGCAAATTTCAGTTATGCAGTACAGTGGTGCCAATGCTGGTCGCCCGGGCATACATTAGAATCTTAGACCCTCTTCATCTTTAGCTGAAAATTTATGCCGTTTTCTCAACCTCTCCCTCTTGTCTCTATCCAGTCCTAGGCAGCTACTTTTCTACTCTCTGTTTGTGTGAGTTTGACTTTTTTTTTCTTTTTTTTCAATTTTTACGTAAGTGATTCTGTACAGTATTTGTCTTTCTCTGTCTGGCTGTTTTCACTTAGCATAACCCCCAGGTTCACCACGTTGTTACAAATGGCAGGATTTTTCTTCTTTTTTAATGTTGAATAATATCCCGTTGTATGTATATGCCACATTTTCTCTAACCATTCACTCATTTGTAGACATTTAGGTTGTTTCCATCTTGGCAGTTGTGAATAATGCTGCAGTGACCATGGGAGTACAGATACGTCTTTGAGATACTGATTTCATTTCCTCTGGAAACATACCCGGAAGTGGGATTGCTGATCCCACTGTGATTTTCGTTTTAATTTCTTGAGGAATCACCATATGGAATCACTATCATGTCTTCCATAGTGGCTATACCGGTTTACCTGAGTTCCTTGGATATTTTTGTTATTAACCCCTTATCAGATGATTTGCAGATATTTTCCTCCCATTCTGCAGCTTGCTTTTCCATTTTATTGATGATTTCCTTGCTGTGCAGAAGCTTTGTAATATGATACAGTCCCATTTGTTCATTTTCACTTTGCTGCCTTTGATTTTGGTCCCAAATCCAAAAAATCATTGCTAAAACTAATGATGAGGAGCTTACCCCTATGTTTTCTTTCAGGATTTTATGGGTTTAGATCTTAAACTTAAGTCTAACCCCTTTGAGTTGATTATTGTGTATTGTGTAAGATAGGGGCCCATTTTCCTTCTTTTGCATGTGAGTGACCCGTTTTTCCCAGCACCACTTATTAAATAGAAAGTCAGTACTTCTTTGCAGGAAGTGATCCTCTTCTAGAAGGATCTTAGTAAGAGAAGCACTGAGCAATGGCTGTTGTGTTTGGCAATTATTCACTGCAGTGCCTGAACCGGAAACCTGCTGAAGTAGGCTGGGGAAACGCCATTTAAAGTTACTCAGCTAGAACGTGATACAGAGCTCGGATTTGAACCTTGGTTGTTATGCTGTCCATCCCATGGGAAACTGTGCTGAGAACATTTCTTCCTAAGCTTTGACTCCCAACCCAACTCACCACACTGAGAACATGGAAATAAAACCAGCCTTGTTATGCTAAACTGGTTATTTTACTAATATATGGTAAGCTGGGTTTCTAACCGTGGTAAAATGTGACAGAGAAACAATATGTTTCACTGGTCCATAATGAACAGAATTCAGCTTTAAAATCTTTTCTGACTCTTGACAAGGTAAAGGAGACTAAGTAAGATACTGCTTCCGGCATACTGGAGACTGAACACATAAGCCACAGTTTTCTTAACAGAGAACTATAGTATTGGGGAAAATACCAAGTCTAGGATTTTATTTTCATTGTGGTATAAAGGTGAAACATTTTGAGAGAGAAAGCATATGTTTGCTATTTACTGAGTTGTACACACTGGATTTTTTAAAATTAACATATAATGTATAATTATTCAGGGGTGCAGGTCTGTGAATCATCAGTCTTACACACTTCACAGCACTCACCATAGCACATCCCCTCCCCAGTGCCCATTACCCGCCACTCTGTCCTTTCCCTGCAGCCCCCAGCAGCCCTCACTTTGTTTCCTGAGATTAAGAGTCTTATGGTTTGTCTCCCTCCTCAGTCCGATCTTGTTTCATTTTTTCCTCCCTTCCCCCCACGAACCCCCACCCTGCCTCTCAAATTCCTCATCAGAGAGATCATATGATAATTGTCTTTCTCTGAGAGACTTGTTTCGCTCAGCATAATACCCTCTACTTGCTTCCACATACTTACAAATGGCAAGATCTCTTTTCTTCTGATGGCTGCATAGTATTCAGTTGTATGTATATCCCACATCTTCTTTTTCCATTCATCTGTTGATGGACATCTAGGTTCTTTCCATAGTTTGGCTATTGTGGACATTGCTGCTGTAAACATTTGTGTGCACGTGCCCCTTTGGATGGACACATTGGATCTTAAAGTTCTTTCCAGGCCTGTCTCCTCAGAGCTCTTTTTCCCTTTATTCTTACAAAAGCTTTTTGTTGCATGTTTTCATTAAACCTTAGAAAAAATAGTTTTGCATCAACATTTCTTTTCCCATATCTCTTTCTGAAGCTATACTGTAATTGATGGAAAATAATAGGTATTAAATGATAATTAACCCTTTATAAAAGTGTAAAGCTTACCTTATTTGGACATAAGTGATAGCCTTACATTTAAAACTTATGAAGAATGTTAAATATAAGAGTGTTAACATATATATACATATATATATATATGTATATATATATATATATAAACACGGCAAGAAGTGTTGACTAAGTTATTTAAATTACATGGAATGTCTATAAAAATCTGATACTATGCTAGATTCCCTAATGATTTTTTTTTCCCCAGATCTTAGTTTTCAGGCAGCTTCTCAAATAATGTCCACTCCAGTTTATGATGCCATAAAATTAATGAAAGACATTTCACAGAACTTCCCCATAAAAGCCAGGTATGTTAAAATTTATTACTTTGATTAAAGCCAGAACCCTTTCCATTAAATAAATTTTATGAAAATAGCTGATTTCATTTTAACATAGTGATGTCAATTAATTCTCACAGATATAGTATTAATGAAATCAGGGTATTTCTTCATTATGCACAGTTTTTTTAATCAGGAAAATACTGGCTTGTGTACACATGTGTATATACTGCAGGATAGAACTCTTGAATTAGACACAAATGGAAAGGAAAAATAATTTATTGAAGTTATTTAAACATAAACAGTGATATGATAATCCAGCTATGGTAAACTTATTTAAGGAATGAATAATGAGGGAATATTTTTTCTCTTTTCTAGGTAGGGGGTTGTGAAAAGTATTATTCTAAATAGATTTATGCCCAGAGTATGGCTAGATCATGTTCTTACCCTTTCAGATTCTAAACAGGTAGTGGTGTCTTATTTATGGAAAATTTTATGGAGGACTTTTTTGCCAATAGGATACCTAATGGAACTCCTTCCAGAAATACTGATTTTACATTAAATATATCTTGCAGTCCAATAGATAATACTTAAGCATATCTAAAAGTAATCAGTACTTTTACAGAATAACAAAGTCTTGTGCATTTGCAGTCTGGTTAGTAATGACAGGCTCTACAATTATAAACAACCAGTGAAAATAAGTTAGCTTTTCTGGAAGACACAGAGCATGTGACAAGTGCAGCCGTGTTTTTCTGGAAGGAATGGGAGGATGTTCCTGCCATGGCCACAGCCCTTCTCCACCCATGGGGGTTTGCTGCGCCTCTGTGTGTCTCAGACGCTGTGTTGTACATTTGTCCACAGTGCAAACTACTGAATTTTAAATCTAGATTTTCTTTCTTTTGTAAGACAAATAAATAATATGTAGTTGGTCACAAGATAACAAGAACCTTTCCAGGGGACCCTGAAATAGAGGAGTTTGTCAACTTACTTACAGATTAAGAATTAATGTATTGATATAATTCTTTGTGTTAATTTCTAGCTTAAACAGTCAAGAACTTGAGAAGTCAGTATATACTAAAACAGAAGTATGCACATGTGTATAAATGTTTAGCTGCACTGCTGTTTCTGAAATTACTAGATCAAATACAAATTAAGTAAAATAACTCTAGTTTTAAGAAGACCATTAATTCACTCTTTTGACAGTAAGTCAGTTATAATTCAGGGTTCTGTTGCTAAACTCTGCTCTGATTTTGTGGTTGATCTCTAAAAATAATTGCAAACTACAGTAACACTGCTTAGTGGCTAACTTACAGGCATGAGCATATCTGTAAAGCCACTCTTTAGACAATCAATAAATGAGAAAATATTTTATAAGTGAATGAAAAATTTGTATTATCAAATTATCTGTTGTAATTTCTCTCAAATGCTGCCATGTTTTAGGAGATAATACATACCTATTGTGAATTGTCTTAAGATACACCTTTCTGCTTGCGTTTTGCTTTAAAGCTGAACTTTGCATTATAAACCTTTTAATTTTTCAGTCACTTATTTGCATAAAATTGACGAATAATGTAACTAATTTTGCTAGGAGTTGATAACTCCTTTTAAAAAAAATCTTCTCTGTCTTTAAGTTATAGGGGATATTCAAGAGTCAATATGTGCAATTAGTTTTATTATTTGTTTAGAGCTTACGTGCCCTGGTAGAGGTCCCAGGTTAACCAAAATCCTTATGTCCAGGTATTCTGAAAATTGCCCATTGCATTGGCACATTTGATGATATTGGTAATTTCATACGAAATTTCTCTGTCTGGGCCCAGTAGCACAAAACAGTGTTTTCAGTCAAGTATATTTGAAAAATAAGTATCTAGTAGTAAACAAGTTCTGACAGTACTTAAAGCATACAGTTAGTGCAGGTGAGCCCTTTTTTAAAATTAAGGTTTTATTTTAATTCCAGTGTAATTAACATACAGTGTTGTGTTAGTTTCAGGTGTATAGTACACTGATTCAGCAACTCCATACATCACCTGAGTGTACATGAAGTCTTGACAGTCTGTAATCCACCTGAATTGAACACCCTTGTCAGATGAAAGCCATTGTATCAGTTGTCAGATGGGCTGCATGGAAATGGATACTTTATAGTCATGAAACATTTTGAATTTTTTAGGTTCTTAGCCAGAGTACTACTACAGTGAATTACAGATTAGTCTTAAACATTTAAGGAAAAATTAATTATATCCATATTTATTTTCCCAGATCTCTGACCAGAATTGCTGTAAATCAACTTATGAGGGAGGAAATACAGGAAAATCAAAAGGTTTGTTTGAATTTTTTTTTCCAATTTACTACACTAATACCACTATTTTAAAGTTTGGATGTTCAATTTTTGTGCAAAAAAGAAAATGATAATTTGTGTTTCTTAGATTATTAAAACAGTTCCATTTTTAGATTGTCTACTTTATGTAGCTTACAGTCTGTGATTCTAGTGAGTCTTTCCTGACATACAACTTACTTCTTCATTCACCTGTTTTCCAGACCTTCTGCCCACATAGTATGGTTTTCTTTACAGGATAAAGAATAAAGCTATGAGTTAATTATTCTGTTTCTCATAACTGGTTTTGCTTTAAAAGGTTGTGAGGCCCGAGTCAGGTTTGGACCACTGGAACATTATTAGAATCGTATGTTGTAAAGGGCACAGTTGGTCAGTAATTTGAAAAGATTCTTAAGAACCCAAATGACCCTAGCTGTGTTGGTATTTATAAAGTGCTTAGAACACGGCCTGGATTAATGACATAGGACTGCCTTGGCTTTAAGAAGGCTTTAAGAACTAGAACCAGATGCACAGGCCCCTGAACAGTAGGAGTTTGTTTTTCTCACATAAAGAATCCTCAGAATAGTTGGTTACAGACATGATTTTCCCCTTCTGTGGCTGCGGAGTGGCTCCCGCAGCTCTAGACTTCTTACTTGTATTCAAAGCAGAAAGAGGCAGGAGGACAGTGTTAGCCATATGTGTCCTCTCTAAAGCCTTCCTGGAACACTTCAGCTAACTCTTCCATCGGGTTGGCCAGAACTTTGTTATGCAGCTATCTCTCACTGCAAGAGAGGCTAGAAAAGTCGCGTTCTTTTCTAGTAATTGGGGCAGGCTGAGGAGAGGTGGGTTAGCTTAACCAGCCAACAGTGCCTGTCCCATGCAGACAGAGCTCTCAGTAGATGTCAGCTCTTCCGATGGCGACCAGCAGCTCCAGCAGTTACAGTGAAGTCGATGCCTGTCCGTGCCTTGAGCCTAATGTTGGGAACCATCACACAGCATCCCTGGGTAGGGTATTCCTTGCCTCGCTGATCGCCTACCAAATTATTGTTTATTTTCCAGAACTAGTTGTAGTAGTACTCTTTTCTGTAATTTTCCTAATTGCTCTTGCCATTCTTGGAACAGAGTGGATTGTTTTCTAATGAAAGTTCCATACTTCCAGTGAATTTTGTTTGAATAACGTACTTTCAGTAGGAAAAGAGGAGAGGGTAGTGAAGAAAAGGGAGGAAAAATGGAGGATGCCAGAGTATCAGTGGCTTCACCCAATCCAGTTTATTTTTGTGCTCGTGTCGCAGCCCAGAGCGGGTGTTCTGGTCATCAGAGCTTTGCTCCACGAGGTGGCTTAGTGCCAGAGGCTGGAGGACTTCATGAGGTCAAAGAAGAATATAGTGGGAATGAAAGCGAGGTCATTGGAAGGACTGAAGACCCAGATCACTGCACTGGCAAATTTCACAGGTAGGCCAGTGCGATGGCCTAATCATAGGGCAATGACCAAAGCTGGTTGCTGAAGCAGAGTGGAAGGGGAAGGGGATAGGATTGAGGAAATCAGAAAACTCTGAATCTGGAGGCTTCAATGAGTATGGTGCCTGATATGGCACATTCCCTCAGAAATAGGTGTTGAATTAAAAACTGTTGAATGTTTAAATGTTATCTATAATACAGTCAGTGTTTAGAAACAGGTGGTTTTTTAAGTGGTATGTGTATTGTCGCAGTTATTAATATTCCAATTTATAACATGAGACCCAGTGATTTCTCTTGAGTCACAGAGTTAGTAAAAGAACCAGAATTTGTGTTCTGATACCCAGTTCATTTCAGATCAATTTCATAAGCACTTTGAATTTGTTCAAGGGCCAACCATCTTGCCAGGTGATTAGAAAACAAAAATATTTGAGGAGCTTAAGAAATTTGATCTACTTTGATTTCTTCTCAAAATTCTTGACTGACTCTTATTTCCAAAAGAACAACATACAAAAATTAGAGAAATGCATATAATAAAAGGGTGGGATAGGAGAAATCTAATGTAGACTGTCAGGTCCTCTATGAAAAAACCCAGAGGAAAACCTGTTGATCAAGCAAAGCTGAGTTTAATCACTTACTGAAGTAAGGGAGGAGACCTTGGTGGAATCTTACTCTCAAAAGAAGGTTGTTATGGTAGGTTATCTGTAGGTTCCAGAGCTTCTGTTCAAGCAAGTTGGGTCTTTTAAGGTAGGGGAAATTTTAGGGTTTGGATGGAGTATGTAACAGTTTGTAACTAACTGTAAATTAGTTGATTTAGTTCAATAGTTCATAACTAATAATAAACTGAACTAATAACCCACACTGTCTGCTAATGGAGTGTTGAACTACCTCTGTTAAAAGCATAAACACAATTTTTTGATGGAAAAAAAAAAGAAGAGGCACTTTGAGCGGGGCAAGTGCTGTGGTTGGCCTAGGGGCAGCGGGGCAGTGGGGTGCAGACTGAGAAAAAGCAGACCGCCGGGGCAGTACTCATTTCTTTGGCTCTGATTTGCTCTTGTACCAGGAATCTAATCAGCCCTGTGTCTGCCTCCCTCTTGAGCAGGCCAGAGATCCCAGCTAAACAGCCATCCTAGAGCAGCTCCCTGTTCCAGATGGCCCGACGGGGGTTCCAGACCAGTGCTGTCTCCTGGGACAGTGACACAGCAGCCAAGTTTATTGGCGCTGGGGCTGCCACAGTTGGTGTGTCTGGTTCAGGGGCTGGCATTGGAACAGCATTGGGCAGCTTGACCTTCGCTATGCCAGGAACCCGTCTTCAAGCAGCAGCTCTTCTCCTGTGCCATTCTGGGCTTTAGCATCGGTTTAGGATCAGTCAACACAAAAGTGATGGTTTTTTGTGTGTTGTTTTGTTTCGTTTTGTTTTTATGATTTTATTTATTTGACAGGCAGAGATCACAAGTAGGCAGAGAAGCAGGCAGGCGCGGGGGAAGGGGGAAGCAGGCTCCCTGCTGAGCAGAGAGCCCGATGTGGGGCTCGATCCCAGTACCCTGGGATCATGACCTGAGCTGAAGGTAGAGACTTTAACCCACTGAGCCACCCAGGCCCCCAAAAGTGATGGTTTTGATGAGCAAACTTATAAGCAAGTTTTTTGCCCGGTTTAGGTAAACTGTTCAGATTTGCAAACAGACTGTTTTGCAGATCCATTCCAGATTTGCCTGGCATACTTTGTTTGCAAGAATTTCCTGAAGCAAATAATTATTTATTCATTTATAGCTTTTTCTTCCTGGACAAGAATTTCCTGTAATAGTTAAGTGATACCAGCTCAAGGAATCCCCATTCTCAGTCCCCATAGTTGAGCTGTAATGACATAGGTGGTCTCATTTCCCTCTAGGAGGGCAAGAGATGACTCAAGAAGTAGACAGTAGCTAGCTAGAAAAGTAGGGAGAGACAGTGTTATTTTCCCTATAGTACTTTATGACCAAAGGTTTGCTGTTGCTAATAGATAGAAAGTCACAGGGAAGGACTGCTTAAAAATTTAAGATCATTGGTTGATACATTTGCAGAGGGGAAACATGAAATATTGAGATGGATTATGTTGTTGTTCACAGTCACTCTCTTCCCTCAGATGTTGATTGATGCCATGTCACTTTGGCTAATATAAAATGAGTGGATGCACACATCTGTGCAAGCAGCAGCTTTGTGGTTCGGTTGCCTTGTTGCTTCTGCTCTCTGTCATGAGGCAGGTCCCACACAGGCGCTGCTCCCCGGGTCTGGCGCCTGAAATGAAAAAGGCCCTGGAGTGGAACCGAAGATGACTTGAAGGTGTGACTACATGATATGAGCAAGAAGTAAATGTTTCTTCTAGTAAGCCACTGAGATTCTGGAGTTCTTTGTATTAAGAACCTGGTTACAGTAATACCATCAAATGTATTAAATTTCATACATTACTTCTCCATCTGTTTAATTGAATTTATCCTATGCTCTTGAAACTATACAACAATGTTTCTGTGTTTGAAAGAAATTCAGAATAATTTCTGTTGCTCCACAAAACCTGATTTTAGGGCTATTAGAAGAACTGAAGGAATGAAATAGCTATGGAAATAAGAACAGGCAGAAGTTCTGGGTTTAGTTGCTGGTACTAGCTTTGAAGAAGTCATCTTCTTCAAACTCCTTCTGGAAAATGTAATTACATGGTTCAGATTAGAATCATCTGTGAGCATATTTTGTAAATATATACAGTGTCAAGATGGCAGAAATAGTAGAAATGTAGTCAAAATGACAAGTTTAAGGTTAGAATTTTTTTTTTTGAGATTTTATTTATTTATGTGACAGAGAGAAGAAGCACAAGCAGGGGGAGTAACAGGAGAGGGAGAAGCAGGCTCCCCACTGAGCAGGGAGCCCAATATTGGCAGGGCTCGATCCCAGGATGCTGGGATCATGACCTGAGCCAAAGGCAGACACTTAACCGGCTGAGCCACCCAGGCGCCCCTAAGGTTAGAATTATTACAGAGTTATTCTAATATCACATTTAAAAAGATCTTTCAGTTCATATTTCATTATGTTAATCCAGGATTAACATTATCTGTCAATCCTAGTATTTGCTGTATCTCCTCATTTTTTTTTTAGGAATTATTTGGATCTTTGAAATTTTAGTTTCTTTATTATTTGTATAATTGAGCATTTTATTGTCAACTTAGCTAGGGAAGCTGGCTTTGGTTAATTTTGTTTAGTTATATTTTGAGTTAAAGCTGGCTTAAGGTGACATTTTGTTATTAAGAAGATAGCAGTTGGCTCCAATAGGAATATGGCTGCAGCCCAATTCAAAATAGTCCCATTTATTCTCCTAAAAATCATACACAGCAACAAGAAGAATGAAACAGCATTTTCAGCAAAACTAGTAGAAGGCAAAAACCTAAATTTTGTGTGTGGTGGGAAATGCCCAGCCCCAGCAGAACTGAAGCATAAAGCCAGAGTCCCGTGGAGGGGAAGTATGGGACGCGGCCGGGGTCCTGGGAAGAAGCAGCAAGTGCTCCCTCTCCGGGGAGAGGGCTCTGCTCTGAGAAGGAGCTCTATGGGCAGGTGGGACTGACACAGATAGGAGAGGGCACGTCTGCCGCGGGAGGTGGGTCGTGCCAAGTGCAAGGAAGTGGCAGATGGAAGAAAACCTGGCTAGTTTGAGGAAGCAGCTCCTCCAGGAGATCAGGGCAGCATCCTTTGGTGGCTGAGTGAAGAGGAAAAGTGCCTGGTGGTGAGAGCCTTTGAGCTGGTTAATATTGGAGAATCTAAGGAAGATGACACTGGGAGACCCAGCTCACACTGTAGACCACTGTACGGAAACTGCAGGCCAGGAAACCTGGAGGCTAGTTTTGCCTCTTTTACTCCAAAATGATCTCCCCTGCTAATGCCTGGTGCAAGAAAATCTAGGTGATTCAGATGTGCTCAGAAAGGTGTAGACATATTACATGCATCTCAAGATGTCCCCGTAAAGGGGAAGAGGAGGAACCAAACTATACCAGAGATGAAGAAACTTCACTGAGCAGAGAAGGACTGTGGCACGACATTCAGACATGTGCTCGAAAAGCTAATGAAGCTGAGATGCAAAACATGAGTCAGAAGTATAGAGACTCAAGGGTGAAGATGGGCCGGAAAGAAGGGGGGACGGCCAGGTTGCCAGAGAGAGTGAAACCAGAGCTGGAAGGACCTGGCAACGATCTTGAAAGTAACCATTTTAGAAATACAGAGCAAAATTATAAGTGGCACAACGGAGAACTGACCTTATAAAAAGCATAGGAGGAGACATAGTGGCTAGAAGTAAGAAATGCAAAGAAGGGACGCCTGAGTGGCTCAGTTGGTTAAGCATCTGCCTTTTGCTCAAGTCCATCTCAGAGTCCCGGGATTGAGCCCCGCATCGGGTTCCCTGCTTAGTGGGGAGCCTCCCTCTCCTTCTGCTGCTCGTGCTCTCTCTCACTCTCTCAATCTCAAATAAATAAATAAAATCTTAAAAAAAAAAAAAAAGAAGTTAAAACAAGTAGAAAGGATTCAAGAAAAATGACAAATAAAAGGCAGATAAAGGAAATCCAGCATTCTTGTAGTAGAGTCTATAAAATGGACAGAGCAAATGTTTAAAGCTGTAATTAGGTACTTTTCTGAAATGAACGACTTGAACACACATTATTGAAAGGGTACACTGTCAGTCTGAGGGTTTTGGAGGGGCGGGGGGTGGGAGGTTGGGTGAGCCTGGTGGTGGGTATTATGGAGGGCACGGATTGCACGGAGCACTGGGTGTGGTGCATAAACAATTCTGGAACACTGAAAATTTTTAAAAATTAATTAAAAAAATGTTTTTAAGGGTACACTGTGGGGACGTCTGAGTGACTCAACCAGTTGAGTGTCTGCCTTTGGCTCAGGTCATGATCCCAGGGTCCAGGGATCAAGTTCCGTGTCGGGACTTCTTGCTCAGGGGGGAGCCTGCTTCTCCCTCTGCCTCTGCTGCTGGTGCTCTCTCTCTCTCATTCTCTCTCAATCTCAAATAAATAAAATCTTAAAAGAAATTAAAGCAAATAGGATTCAAGAAAAATGACAAGTAAAAGGTGGGTAAAGGAAATCCAACATTTTCGTAGTGGAGTCTGTGAAATGGACAGAGCAAATGTTTAAAGTTGGAATTAGGTACTTTTCTGAAATGAAAGACTTGAACACATTATTAAAAGGGTACACTGTGAAAACCAGGTTGGCATCAGATTTTCAAACCATGAGAGTTGAAAACTGTTGAGTGAGGTTGGGCCGGACAAGAGGAGAGGCAGCAGGAGGAGATCAGAAACTAATTTTATTATTTTTTACAATAGAATTGTTAGCGACCTTTTAAAGGAAGAGATGACCAAGGATGTTACATGATGATACATGTGTAATAGTAACTAGAAGAGCAAAAGTCATGCAGAGATTAGTCAGAAAATATGACCATGCTGAAGTTACAGAAGTGAAAATGGGTTTGGTTTTATTCAGGAGGCAACTGCTTTCAGCCCAGAGTACAGCAAATTACACTTTGAAGTTCAGAATTGTTATTGTAATCAGATATTGGTCAGAATTAGAAATGTCAGTCCAATGTGTATGTGTTATTGTTTACTATAAGCTGTTTGTTTCCGTAACGCTTTTTTGTCCGGGGGAATAAAATGGAGATATGAGAGGGTAATCTGGTAACTTTTTTTTTTTTTCTTCAATGGTTGTGTAATAGATTGTTTCAATCTCATAATTATGTAATAAACCAAATGCCGGTATTTAAATACAAAATCCAAGTAAAGAATCATACCCAATCCAAATAAAAGCTCATACCTTTTCTAATTATGTGAACTAATTACTTAGGAGGAATGAAAATTTTAGAATTGTGAAAAAAAAACCCTAATAGAATGTCCTTTCTCAGAGTTCTTCTGTAGGACATTTTTTAAAAAATTGTAATCTTCTCTCATCACTCATCCTGGAAAAAAACACAACAACAAAACATCTCCTACATCAAGATATATCTGACTTCAATTTTAAAATTCAGAATGAATGCATTTTCAGCCTAGGGGCCTCCAGACATGTTTATAAACAGACTTACCATTAGAAAGCTCAGCCAGTCTTCTGAGATTCACTCAATCCCAATTCTTTTTAGCTTCACGTAATGATCCAGCTTGGTTCGTTCTTAAAGGGGGTTATGTTGCAATGTATTCCCTCTTTTTTTGAATGAGGCTCTCTTTCTCATTGGGAATTTGTATTTGTTTCCGCTCAAAGCCAAAGAGCACTCCCAGCTTAACTCCACTTCAAATTAAAGGTCTGTGTATATTTTTGGGACCTTAAAAATAATGTGAAATTGAGCCTCAAGCTCCTATGAAGATGAAAGAGGTCATGAATTCTTAGGAAAACCTGTTCTTGGGGCTCCGGGGTGGCTCAGTCGGTTAAGCATCAGCCTTTGGCTCAGTCATATCTCGGGGTCCTGGGGTCAAGCCTTGCATAGGGCTTCCAGCTCAATGGGGAGTCTGTCTCTGTCTTTCTCATGCTCCCTCTGTTTCAAATAAGTAAAATCTTTAAAAAAAAAAGTTGGGTATTCAACATTGGATGGGACTGAAGGAGATTATGCTGAGTGAAATAAGTCAAGCAGAGAACGTCAGTTATCGTAGAGTTTCACTTGTGGAACATAAGGAACAGCATGGAGGACATTAGGAGAAGGAAGGGAAAATGAAGGGGGGAAATCGGAGGGGGAGACGAGCCATGAGAGACTGTGGACTCAGAAATAAACTGAGGGTTTTGGAGGGGAGGGAGTGGGGAATGGGTTAGCTCGGTGATGGGTATTGAAGACACAGATTGCATGGAACACAGGGTGTTATACATAAACAATGAATCATGGAACACGACATCAAAAACTAATGACATGCTGTACGGTGATTAACATAATAAAAAAGAAAAGAAAAAGAAAACCTGTTCTTCCCTCACCAAGAACCAAGGTGAGACCAGCAAGCTTCTATGCTGTTTCTTCAGGGCAGTTTGTTTTCTAGATCACCTTCACACCTTTCATTTGTGTGCACAGGATATCTCTGACCCTTCTCCCTGCTGAGTGGGCCCAAGGCTTTGGCTCTGGTCCTTCTGAGATCAGCCCTGCAAGCCCCAAGCTTTAGGCTGCCTAGGAAGCTTGAGATTTCCTTGGGACGGGGCCTTCAGTGTTTGCTTGTATCCTTGGACTCATATTCCTGCTACTTCTCTGCCCTTACACGAAGTCTTTACTTTAAAAAAAAAAAAAAAACTAAACCGTCTATTTAGAGGGCATTATTAATATTTTAATCTAACATTTTTTTAGTAGGATTTCAGGATGTCTGGTTCATCATATCGCTGGAAACTGAAGTCTTAACCTCTTGATTTGCAAAAACCTCTCTTAAATTGTACACTTGGGTAATTTTCCAGGATTGAAGGCATAGTCCTCCAAGGGGAAGGAGAAAGAATTGGTCAGCAGCAGTCTCCAGTAGACTAACAGTATTTCAGCAGTCAGATCCATGAGTTCAACTGGTTACCCTGTTTTGACTATCTTTGTTCAAGGCCCTGTGGCTGGCATCAGCCTTGTAGAGGGTAATAGTTTAGTATAGATCTATGTGCTTGACATGCTTTCTCCTTATCGTTGAGATGCCTAAAACGAATTAGGTGCTGGAGAGAGCTTGACACCGTGTGTATGAGAATTCTGTGCAAGTTTTGGAAAATAAGCAATGAGTTCATTAGGCATCTATAGATTTTGGAGTTAGAATGCAGATTTCTTAGAATAAATTATAGAAATCACAGAAATAGTTAAAGATATATCAGAGTTTCATCTATGAATCTTCTTCTGTTAGAGTTTAATCTCTTGCTAGTATTCTGTATAAATCAAGTGGAATTATTTTCTGTCCTGTTACAAATTTAGATCCTTCTCTCCCTTTTCTTTATGTAACCTGTTGTGGTGAGTGATAACACACAGGAAAATTAAACTCTTCCAAACCTTTTCTGAATCTCTTCTTGTTACTTGCTTCACCTGCCTTTCTAGAATAATTGATATCAACCTCTGTTTTTCCGTCTAAATGAATCTGCCTGCCCTAATAGTAATGAAAGCTTCACTTGTGACTGCTGCCTGTGTGACTAGACACAGATATAGATCACATTTATTCTTTATTACCTGTGAGATAGAAGTAAGTACTCCATTTTCCAGATGAGGAAACGGAGACATATGGAAGCAAAGTAATTTGGTCCAACTCTTACCGTGACTAAATGGCAAGACTGGGGTTTAAAATGGATATGACCCCCTCCGTACTATCTTGGTAACTATGCTGTACTGGCAAGAGCATTACATTCTTTACTTCTGTTACTGCTCTAGCCCCTGGAGTGGTTTCTAGCTCATAGAAAATCTAAGTGTTTCCGATATGCTCGGGGATCATGTACTGAATGAAAAAAAGATGAACATGAATTTGGAGTGATCTCCAGCTTGTATTTCCAAACCCACCAAAGTTTTGAGCCTGTGATAGTAAGGACTAGGAGTGTGGCAACTATCCTGTTCTAAGTATGTGTTCGCCTACACACACACACACACACACACACACACACACACACGATACAGATGTATTAGGTAAGTAATTGTCCTAGAGCTAGAACTTTAATACATATTGCAGAAACATTTATCAAAATATTCAGGTATTTGTGTCTCTAAGCTACCACGAGATTTCCATCACTTAAGCTTAGGGGTGAGCAGGCTGCTAACCACGTAGAGGCCAAATCCAGCCTCGCTCCTGTTTTCATAAAGTCAAGGTTTATTGGAACCTGGGCATGCCCGTTTGTCTGCGTGTTGTCTGTGGCTGCTTTTGTGTTACAGGAAAGAGTTGAGTGGCTGCAACAGAGACGACATGGCCAGCAAAGCCCAAAGTATTTACTCTATGACTCTGTGGAAAATTCACCAACTTCAGGCACAGGTCGCTGTTGTTACAGGACTTGGCTAACTATTACCCTGCTCTCTTTCAAGGGTCTTCATGAGAGATTTGAAATTCAGCCAGGTGATGCTTGTCTGTTCATAAATGGACTTCGTGTGGATCTGAATGCTTACGATCCTTTTAGGTAAGTGTTAAATTACTGATAGAAACTATGACTTATATGTAGGAAAATATTGTGGAGTTAAGTGTTTCCCAAAATGCAGATAATCACTTTAAAAGTAAAGCAAATACATATTTTTGTTCAAAACAGTTCTGTTACTTTGCTAGAAAACTCTCAAGTGTCTTAGAATGCAGGCCTGAGAGAAACCCTGGAGACATGTGCTCAGATGTGAAAACTGAAGTTTCTAAACCTTGCATCCGTACCTGCCGCATTGTTGCAAACTGTCTTTCCTTATAGGTCTGTCCTTTAGCAGGGCAGTTCCATGGGACTGTGCTGAGTAGGCAGGGACTCTACCCTCCGGAAGGAACTGAAAGGAACACAAGGCATTTTCCCAGAAGAATGGAATTAACAGGAAGAGTTTAAAGTGCTTGTATTTGTCAGAAAGGATATTTGAAATTGTAGCGTTCAGGTTTCAGCATTCTGTTTTCATAGGTCCAAATAATTCTTCCAAAATGCCCTAGAGTAGGGGCACCTCGGTAGCTCAGTTGGCCACTGCTCATGTGTCCTCTCTCTCTCTGTCTCTCTCTCAAATAAAATCTTTTTAAAAACTGCTCTAGGACAAAATTAGAAAGTCTCGTATTTGTCACGGGCACTGATCCACAAATTAGTCATGGGCTAAACAAGAAAAACCAAACTGAGTTTATTTTACTTTTAAAGAGAAGCATATAGCTACTTAAAAAATTAGTATTTATAAGATAAATTTAGTAAACACGATACTTAGTTCAGATATTCAGTTTTAATTCAATTGATTATACCATCATTGGATTTCAATTAAGTAAATGTTTATTTCATTTTCTTACCATTGGGGAAGCCTAGGAAAATGTAGAAAAGACTGAGAAATGCAGTAGCACCAATGAAGCTTTTCTTTTTATGTAGTTGGATGCTTGGGAAAAGTGATAACTAAGATACACAGGAGAAGCCCTCTCCACAGCAGGGGTAGAGCTGTTGTTAGCTGTTGGCCTGTAAGCCTCAGCGGGACAGGAATTCCGTCTGTGCTCAGGAATGGTGAGGACGGGTTCAAGAGAGAGAGTAAGTCGGTGCGTAGATTTCGAGAAGGTTTTCCTAGCAGGAACGTTTTGCCCAGTTACTTAGAAAGGCTGTTAATTATTCAGGAAACACAGCCCCGTTAGCTCATCCAGCTGGTCAGTGGTGATCTGCGTGACTTGGGACACATTTTGTTCCTCACTGATGTGATCGCTGGCCGTAGCTCCTCTAAGGCCCTTGCAGGAGGACAAGATGTGAGGGTGTTTGTATCTTCTGACACTTTTAGCACAAAATAAATTCCCAGAAAGAAGTCAGAACCTGGAGAATAAAATCAGTGTGGAGCCTAAAAGAAAATGATTCCGGAAAGAGGAGAAGGAAGGAAAATGACATGGTACCGAGGTTATATCCTAGATCCAGAGAGGTCCCATGGGACTAGTACTGCACAATTCCCTGTTTAGGGAACGAACGGGAGTGAGGAATTATTTTATGCTTCTTTCCTAGCACCCATCTCTCACTGCATTTTGGGTTGTAGGGGACGGATACAGTCTTTGCCTTCGGTCCCTGGATGTAGTGGGAGGAGCGAGAGCCTCCACGAGTCTGGTCAGCGCTGCTTGAGTCCAAGGCCAGGTCCAAGCCTGGCTCTCATCCCTTAGAAGGTTAGCAGCGAGAGGGGCGGTGGCCGTGACCCGGGAGGAAGGCAGGTAGGGCCGGGTAAACTTGAGGAGATCCGTAAATGGTGTCTCACATTCTCTACCCTGGAGCCACTGACACATCTCTTTCCCTAAGCGTAATCCCCTCAACCACAGATCTGAGCAGACAAACTGGTGCAAAGTGGGTGTTAATCATTTTGATAGCCAACCTGTCCTGCCTGAGCATGTCCCCACAGTATACCTACCAGACAGAAAGACATAACAGAGGTATCTTGAGATCCCTACTTGTGTGGTTTTTCTCTGTGTCTTAATGAAGTTGTCTGTCTCGGAGTCCTCTGGGGCTCTTGATAAAATACGTATTTGTAGTGCATGAAACATTAAAATTCAGGATTATAAACTCAGTATTACAGTTCAGCTCAGTGACTATCTGAGTGCCTACTGTGCTATAGAAACTGGTAGGTGTTGGGGCGTAGTGGTGAAGACGACAGAAATAAGCGGTCTGGTGGGGTAACAGATAGTAAATACATAATGATAGTGCAGGAAGGTTTGCAGGGCTCTAGGAGTGTAAAACTCCGGAGATTTAAAGTAGCTCTTGATAGAACACGGGGAATGTCAGATTTCTTCAAGGATGGGATCATTTAAGCTAACACTTAAAGGATAGATAAGGCAGAGTGGGGAGTGGGGTTCTGCAAGCAGTGGCCCATTTGAGAAAATGAAAATCCTGTCCTGTGGCCAGGCTGTGGAGGGAGGAGGAGCCGGAAGAAGCTGCGGTCACCCCGGTGGGCAAGGGGCAGACTGTGCCACCAGGCTTCGGATTTTCACCTTTCCTCTCAAGGGCAGAAGCCAGTGAAGGGCTCTAAGCAAATCTAAAGTAGTAACTATTTAAAAGAGAAGCGTAAGAAATTATATTAATTTTTTCAAAATCCAGAGATACAAGGAGTTTTACTGATAAATAGACCTAACACATTTAAAGAACCATTTTTTTAAAATTGGTAGCCCAAATTCAAGATTTAAAAAGACAAAGGAAGAAACATGCTTATTGAGGGCAACTGTGTGCCCCATAGTGAATTAATTTAATCTTTATGCCTTATAAAGGGAGTCTCACCATTCTGTTTTTTAGATGGGGAAACGAAGATTCAAGTGTCACACAAAGGCAGGGACACAGCTGGCAAATAGTAGCAGGATTCAAAATCCCGTGCTCTTTCCAGTATACCCTGTAACTCTGTCTGGTTTTTCCATTGATGGTTTTCCTTGGAAACTAGGTTGAGATTACAAAGATGGTAGATACAAAAGCTATGGGGAATATTAAAGTTCTATTGTCCCCAAAAAGTGTCTGCTCAGTAAGCATTGTAAAATGGAGAGAACATTGGCAATGCAATCCAGAATTCTTATTTTACACGTAAGAGAATTTAGACCGAAGGGGTTAAGAACTTCAAGAAGCCATGTGTGAAGTAGCATTGTAACCCAGACTAAATCTTATTAGAAGGGTGATTTGTGATATTTAAGCTAGTGCTGTTTTTACCACACTTATCCTCTAATAGGTTGGAGGGGAGGCTGAAAAGTGTGCTTTGTAAGGCAGTGGTCAGAACTGCCTTAGGATACAGACTTTCAGAGCTAAGTCCTCCAGGCCAGCTTGAAACACTTATTAAAAAAAAAAACACCTGCTTTTGTACAAGTTCAGGTATTAGATCTCTTCTTTTTTAATATAGATCTCTAGGGGTGCCTCTTTAAATTAAAAAAAAAAAGTTTATTTGAGAGGGAAAGAGACAGAGATAGGGACAGAGATAATGTCAGAGTAGGAGTGGGGAGGAAAGGGAGAATCACGGGGCTCGATCCCAGGACCCCAGATCATGACCTGAGCCAAAGGCAGATGCTTAACCGACTGGAGCCACCCAGGTGCCCCTAAATAAAATACTTAATAAATGTAGATTTCTATAGACCTCCCTGAGAATGGTATTCTAAAATCCATATATTGCTTTATTCTGATTCTGTTCATTTCTGAAAAGCAAAGTGATTTGCATGATTGGATTTTTTTTAAGGAGGCAATTAGGTTAAATATTATAAATATGAATTTTAACAGTTGGTTTCAAAAAGTAATAACATCCTTCCTTGCCTGGTAAACTTTTACTTTTCCAAACACCAGCACACTTTACCACAATCCATAAAGCCACAGCTACAGGGAAGTGCTATCTTCCCACAGCATTCACATCCCCGCTCTGTGCACCAGCTGCGGGACCTGGGCCCGAGACCACCTGTCTGGGCCTTCCTGGGACTTCCTGGGACTTCCTGGGGGAAGACAGGGTGAGAGGCGCTCTATTTGGGAAGGACAAGGCACTTACCTGGCACACATGTGAGCTTCCTCAGTAGAAACTTAGAGACTCAAACAGCCCAGACTTTTTGCCAGTAGCATTATTTGTTGATGTTGTTATTTTTTAGCTATAATATTTTCTATCATGTCTAAGCGCTCTCAGAGTATTATATATATATGATTCGAAATTTTAATATGTATTCTAAACAGATGTGAACTTTCATGCTTCAATGGCTCTTTTCTGTGCTAAAATTTTATATTTTAGGTCCTATTTGATCTCACCTTGTTTTAATAGTAGATTTACAAAAAGAGTAACCTATTGTACTGTTCCTTTCATTTTTGGCTCACTTGGGTGAGTGAACATATTTTCACTTCTTTGCTTAAGAATGTAATAAATAGGGGCGCCTGGGTGGCTCAGGGGGTTAAGCCTCTGCCTTTGACTCCGGTCATGGTCTCAGGGTCCTGGGATCGAGCCCTGCATCGGGCTTTCTGCTCAGTGGGGAGTTTGTTGCCTCTCTGCCTACTTGTGATCTCTCTCTCTCTCAAATAAATGAATAAAATCTTAAAAAAAAAAAAAAGAATGTAATAAATATACCTTGTTGCCTTACCTCTTAAATATTAAGATCTTATCACTACAGAAAAAAAAGTCAACCTGAGTTTATCCTAAGTAACTAACTAGAACTCCTCGTCTTGATTGTCAATGAGTTTAATAATATTTTTTCCCTCTATTATTAAAAATACCAGTGGAATTCGTTTCTGAGGCTTTAAGAAAGCTATAAACTTTAAAGGGTTTTTTTTTAACTTGGCAAATCAAAGTAAAACTTTTTTTTTTTCCTTTAAAAGTCTTTTGGATATGCTGAAACTAGAAGGAAAAATGATGAATGGCCTCCGCAATCTTGGGATCATCAAAGAAGATGTTAGCAATTTTTTAAAATTAAACTCACATGTTTTGGACCATACCTATGCATTAGATATTAGGCATTCTTCTATAGTGGTAAGTGCTCATGTCATTCTTTGTTTTTAGAAACTTCAGATTTAAGACTTAGCTTAAAACCAAATATTGGCAGGCTTTCAAATAAATGTAAGCTTTTTGAAAGAGGCTTCAGGAGAACTCAGTGAGAAAAAAGGTAGAAATAAGGACTCATCCGCCTCTCGTTCTCATATCTTCTCTCCCCTTCTTCCTGTTCTCTGCATTTCCTCTCAAGAACTTTCTCCTTCAGGATCCTTTCCAGCTTTAAAAAACAAACACAAATAAAAAAAAATCTTTAAAAACAAACAAACAAACAAACACATACAACCAAGTAACCCCATGAAGACCAGCAGCAAAACATCAAATAATTAGAATCTGAAGAATGTAAGAATACCGCCTCCTGTGGTGAGAACCCTGCCTGGCCGGCTCACGGGGCCTCCGAGCGGTCTGGTCTGTGCTGCTGCCTGCGGGAACTGGGAGTCTGCTCACCTCAGCCCTGCGTGCGGCCGGGATGCGCTCCCATCCTCAGTGTGGCCAGTGAGGCTGTCCGTGGCCTTCTCCCTCCTCTCATTTCTCAGACTGTGAAGTACTCCTCTCGCCACTTTCCCTTCTCTCACACTGGGGAAGCAGTGCTTCCCCTCTCTAGCCAGTCAGCTCCCACTCTTTCTTCAGGCTTCTGCTCCAGACAGTACTTCTGAGAGAAGCTGACCTCAGCTACCCAGGTTGGAAAACGGTCGTAGATGCACTGTATCGAGGAGCCGCAGGGTCAGCCTCAGGCCCAGGGATGGGCTAAAACGACTCAGGAAGCTAGAAGTTGTTGCACTGATGGTTGCAGTCTTAGAGCAGCAGAACACAAGCCTTGTCAGCAGAGGGAGAAAACAGGAGGCAAAGTCCAGAGGAAACCAGGCAGGAGTTTCCAAGAAGGGGCTCCTCATGCAGTCGTAGTCGACGTGCTTGATCTCATGTGTGACGATCCGTGCCAGGCTAGCTGGAGCCGGGAGTACCGGGCTCGGAAAGGGGTCTGTCCTATGAGCATATAATGCCCATGTGACTGATCTCCGTCACTGAAGCTCTAGACCCTCAGGGGAAAGCTCGGGTTCATCGTAATGTTGCCAGAAACTCCGTACAAACCTCCACAGCCTGTAGCAAGACACTCAGCATGGGAGAAACTCTGTCAGAACATTTCAAGTGTGAGTTCTCAGAAGCCAACCTAGAGCCTTTGTCACAGAAGCAGGTCCTTCTAGGGAATGTGCAAGGTGTGAGCAAGCTGGCCAGCTGAGCTAACCTTACCCCCCAACATACACACATGTGCGCACACACACACACGTGTGTATATATGTATACATGCATTTCTGTCACGTTACAGAACTACCAGTCCTTCCATATACTTTGCACAGTGAATTATTATAATTTTATAATTTTCTCCTGTGATTCTTTGATGTCCTTTTTTCTTCTTTTTAAAAAATTTTTTTTTTATTAACATATAATGTATTATTAGCCCCTGGGGTACAGGTCTGTGAATCGCCAGGTTTACTGAGTGCTGTGCAGTGTGTAAAGCACATACCTTCCCCAGTGTCCATAATCCAACCACCCTTTCCCTACCCTCCTCCCCCCGGCCCCCCCTTAGTTTGTTTTGTGAGATTAAGAGTCTCTTATGGTTTGTCTCCCTCCTGATCCTATCTTGTTTCATTTATTCCATTCCTACTCCCCAAACCCCCCACGTTGCCTCTCAACTTCCTCATATCAGGGAGATCATATGATAATTGTCTTTCTCTGATTGACTTATTTCGCTAAGCCTAATACCCTCTAGTTCTATCCACATTATCGCAAATGGCTCTTTATCCATTCACCTGTTGATGGACATCTAGGTTCTTCCCATAGTTTGGCTATTGTGGACGTTACTGCTATAAACATTCGGGTGCACGTGTCCCTTCGGATCACTACATTTGTATCTTTAGGGTAAATAGCCAGTAGTGTGATTGCTGGGTCATAGGGTAGCTCTATTTTCAACTTTTTGAGGAACCTTCATGCTGTTTTCCACAGTGGTTGCACCAGCTTGCATTCCCACCAAGACTGTAGGAGGGTTCCCCTTTCTCCACATCCTCGCCAGCATCTGTCATTTCCTGACTTGTTAATTTTAGCCATTCTGAATGTCTTTTTTTCTTACTAGACTATATAAACATCTTGAAAGTAGGAATTTTATCCATTTTTTTCTCACCATTCAGTGCTTGGTTTTAGTAGATACTCAATAAACATAAATATTCTTTGAACAAATAAGTTAATATGTATCTCAAACCAACATAAAACATAATTTTTAACAATGAAACTCTGAGAGTACTAAATTATAGCATAATCAATATAAATATGTCCATATCACCATTTTGATTTACCATTAGTATAAAAAGTATAACTATTAGAAATGAGAAAATAATCACATGGCAGATTATATAAGTAAAACTCCTCCAAAACAACATTTTAATCAATAAGATCTTAGAATAGGTTTGAAGTGACAGTAAGCAGATCAAAAGCTTTATTT
Source organism: Mustela erminea (assembly GCF_009829155.1). Lineage (NCBI taxonomy): Eukaryota > Metazoa > Chordata > Mammalia > Carnivora > Mustelidae > Mustela > Mustela erminea. Next base: position 14,473,409 of record NC_045628.1, read on the forward strand.
CCAAAAACCATTTGGAAGACATGGTGATTTATTCATATTAACATAAAAATTAATATCTTTACTACTAATAATAACCAGTTAAAAAAAAAAAGAAAACCCTACAGCTTAACTGAGGAAATGCAGAAGGATAGAAGGACGCCCACAAAGAGTAGAAATTGGAGCAGACTTGGAAGCAGTCATGGTTATGGCGTCCTTCCGCATTGACAGCTTTTGATCTAAGTAATTTCACTGGAAACCACTATCAAGAAATAGTAGGAAATGGAGAAAAGTATTCATTCCCAAAGACACGAGCATCACTGTGTATACTTAAAACAAAATAGAAACGAATTAAATATATAACAGAAATATTGTAAATTGTATATCCATGTGCTCAGGTATGTTATTCAGACATCAGAATTGTGCTTATAATCATGCTTCAACAACCAGGAACAGTGGCTGTTCTTGCACGTTAAGTAAGAAATTACAGAACTACAATACATGATACTGTCATGTGAAAAGATGGACGGGAGATCCAGATGAAATAAGTCAAAATGTTCTTATTAATGGGTGATATGGTTTAATAGGTAGTTGGGTTTTTTCTTCATGCTCTTATGAAAATTCCAAATTTTTAGCAATAGGTATGTATGACTTACATGATCAGAAAAAGAAAGGGAAAAAACATCTCTGACCACTTGTTAATTTCTCATATAAAAATTTAGAAGATAATCTTGGAAATGTTCCGTAATCATGGAAGGATAACATAACCAATGAAATGCTATACTCCCTGAGTCATGAAGACCTTAGACTCAGGACAAGTTACATAAGTTCTGAATTAGTTACCCCTGTATTTTCCAGAGCACTAAGTGCCTCATTATAAATATTCATTGTTACTGTTTTCCTGCTCTTGAGAGCATATTCTCTCATTGGCCGGAGTTTACTTTAACTTGGATATCTTTAAGCTCAATTAACAAACATCTCCTCTAAAAAGGTTTTATCAGAAAAAGAAAGGACTGTGTTAGTAATCTTAATACTTTGGGACTTTTATTTTAAGCATTTATGCTTAATTTTAAGCATTCGTAGAAGAACACTGAGAGCATGGGCCACGGTAAGGGCAGTAAGTTTCAAGACTACTCTGGAGAAGAAATACATCTCTAAGGAAACTTTCCAGCTGCATTTGTAAAGTAACATCTTGGTCCTCCCAGGTTGGCAGCCGAGGCCAGTCATTGTGGGGGAGGAGCAGCCCTGCTGTGGTCCCCATCACCCACGCCCGGTCCACTCCCCAACTGCTCTGCTGTAAGGGCTCTGACCCTGGCCCAGCTCTTGGACACCTGAGGAGGTGTTCTTTTCCATTCTCGATAAGAGTGTCGGGAAGTAGATTTTTTTATTGAGGTAAAATATATATAACATAAGATACGCCCTTTTAACCTTTTTAAGTATGTGACTTGCTGGCATTAAGTACATACACAGTGTAAAATTATTACCAGGATCCATTTTCCCAGAGTCTTTTCATCATTCCAAACAGAAACGATACCCATAAAGCAGTAACTCCCCAGTCCCTTCTCCCCAAGCTCCCCGGTAACCTCAGTTCTACTTTCTGTCCCTGCGGATTTGCCTTTTCTAAGTGCTTCATAAAAGTAAAATTACGTACTATTTGTCCATTCCTGCCTGGGGTATTTCATTAGGCATACTGTTGTCAAGGTTCATCCATGTTGTAGCATGTATCAGAATTTTATTCTTTTTTAAGACTAAATAATAGCTTAATGTTTTAAATATCTTTTTTTTTTTTTTTTGCATACTATTAACAGAGGTTTTGTGTCTTAAATGCTTTTGCTTTTCCACTTGGAAAGTGCCTGCTTTCCGTAGATAATTATGTGTGACACTTTATTCTCTAGAGTCCTTTAAAAAAATGAATTGACATAGGGCACCTGGTGGCTCTGTTGAGCAATCTGCTTTTGATCTCAGCCCAGGTCTTGATCCCAGGGTCGTGAGTTCAAGCCCCGTGTTGGGTTCCACACTGGGTGTGGAGCGTACTTTAAAAAAAAAAATTAACTGCACAAAAGGCAGAGCCCTGACTTCTGAGAACTCTTTTCACGTTGGTCTGTTAGAGCAGCAATGCACTTACCTCACACTTTAGCTTAATTGTGGCTTCATAGCATTTGCTACCACCCAATATGATATCCATTTATTTGTTTATGTAGAATCTTCCTCCAGTGGAGTGTAAGCTGCACAAAAACCAGGAGTTGGTTAGATATCCTCAGCATCCATCAGGTCCCATCACACAGGAAGCAGTCAGAAAATCTGTTGGCTATCTTAAAGCTAAAACAGAGTTATTCAAGAATGAAAGCAATACTGTGCTTTTAATTTTTTTTCTCCCCCTGCATCTGTCTCTCCACTTTCTGTCTTCACAGAGAAAGCTGGCTCACTGAGTTACATTACTTGTGTCCACTGTATTTATACCCTCCCCCAAAACAAACCTTGACAGTTTTTTTCTTAAAAGTTGCTTGCTTAACAGTTGAGTAAAAACTTAAGAGAGTCATTGGGTATTCTCCCATCCCTGGTTAAGCATTCTAGGTTTCTCTGTCCCAGACATCAGAAGACACAATTTAAATTTTATGTAGTTTAATTTCCTGTTTCTAGCCTTGCCATGGTACCTCAGGTTTCACTAGTATTTTGTTAAAGTCAGTAAACAACCATATGATTGTATGTTTGGCTCCTTTGGATTATAATTGCTTTTCAGTCCTCTGTGCCAGACCACCCACAGTGGAGGGGGCTTCGGTCATATTCCACCTAAATTACCCTGCCCCCAGTGGCAGCTTTCCGTTTTCTGCCCTGTGATTTCCATGCTATAGCCATATTCCTGAGGTGCTTATGATCATTTTCTTTGATTTCCTTTTCCTGAAATTTCCCAAGTCACCCTAGCCATTTGTCATTCTCTGAAAACAATTCTAATGCTTCATTTTTGTCACCAAGATGACAGCGGTAAGATTCAAAACTGGTAAACAGCAATCAGCACAGGGAGAGGAAATGATTTCTTTATCCAGGTTAAGGATGTAACTTGCTACTGACAGTGGGCCCCATCACAGACGCTGGGTTTACCCCTGGACTCACAGTTTGTTTCCATTGATCTATATCATCCCCTTATGCAACCACCACAGTGATTACTGTAGCTTTGGGGAGTAAGTTTTGAAATTGGGAATTGTGAGTCCTCCAACTTTGTTCTTTTTCAAGATTATCTTAGCAGTTCTACGACTCTTGCTTTCATTATGAATTACAACGTCATCTTGTCCATTTCTGGAAAAAAGATAGTTGGAATTTTTATTGACATTTCATTGAATACATAGATAATTTAAGGAATATCACCATTTTAATAAATTGAGTCTTCTGATCCATGAATATGGGATGTCTTTCCATTCATTCAGATCTTCTTTATTTCAGTGATGTAGCTTTTGTAGCTTTCAGTATACAAGTCTCATACTTGTTAAACCTATTTCTAAGTGTTTTAGCCTTCCTATTGCTATTGTAAATAGAACTATTTTCTTATGTTTGTTTTAGGATTTTTTCAGTGCCTCTTAATTTTTTTATTGAAAACTGGGCATTTTGAATATTACAGTATGGCACTTCTGAAAGTCAGATTCTCACCTTCCCTGGGGTTGTTGTTGCTGTTTGTTGTTGTTTTTGTTACTTGTTTAGTGACTTCTCTGAACTAATTTTGTAAAGCTTGTGTTCTTTCTTATGTGTGGCCACAGAGGTCTGTTAGTCTGCCTAGTCATCTACTCAGTAGAGACAGAGATTTACTTAAATGCCTGGACCCCAGAACTCCCAGTCTTGCATAGGGGCTCTGTGTGTTTGTGTAGCACATGACCTGTGGTGGGGGAGGGGACACAAGGGAAGCAGTCCATGTCGGACCCTCAGCCAGGCAGCTTGCATCTGCCTCAGCCTTCACTTGTTGCTTACACAGAGCTTCAGAGTCAACCAGAGGAGAGAACCTGGGGCTTTTCAGTCTTCCCTGGGCACGTGTACAACCTTTTAGAATCCCAGGAATCCTTCAGAAATTCTCAAAGTCCTGTTTCCCAAAACATCTCAGTCCCCAGCCTTTCCTCATTAGATTTTGGTTGCTCTGCTTTCATCCCAAGGGTTTTCTGTTGCTGCAGGCGGGAGCAACTAAAGCATTTGCCCGTAATTGTTTTCCACAAAATAGGATAGCAGCTCTAACACTGGTATGAGTTAGGATATAGACAAACCTTTTTAGTGGGTTTTCTGAGGAGTCAACAGGCAGTTCAAACAAAAATTAAATCCTTTCAGAATGTGGTCTGTTCTGCTTTCTCCAGTATTGATACTGGAATTGGGGCTGTCATTTTCAACGCTACTGATAAGCTTGGGAGCACGAGATGGGACCAGGATAAGTTTCACACCACATATCTCACAGTTCTGACTGAGACTGTGCCATTTTTCTTGAATAAATGCTCTCAAAGTTGCTGCAAGCTTTCAATTTTGGTTAGTTTTCATAGTTCTTAAAGTGTTGAGTTCCCCTCAATTTTCTAGTTTCTTATTGCTTTTGTGTCAGGGTGGAGTTTTGAAATTCCTTACTCAGCCATTTTAGCTGATGTCACTCCCTAGAGAAGACCAAAAGATGTCAATTTTACATCTTTTAAGTTATTCGCATCTCTCAGAAAGTCCTTCACTAACACCATGACCCACCTTATGTCCATCTGCTAAACTTTGTAGCTCCTTGGACAGTGAAGAGAATGTCTTACACGTTCTCATCTATTAATGACGAAGTCTTTTCTTCAGTGTCTTGGTAGCACAGTAGATGCAAAGGCCAGAGTATGGCCAACAAAATAAATGGTGGCAGATCACTGGAGTGTCATGTCACTGCCAGCCAGTTCTGCATGCAGTTCTGGGAGGCCGCTCTTCCAGTCAGCGTTGCTGCTTCTGTAAATTTACCTGAGAGTAAAAAATGGGCAGTTCAGTCTCTGGGCCTGTGCGAAGCAATTTCAGTCTTCCCTCTGAAGCCCCTGCTTCTGACATGGTTAAATACTCCCCAGAACCTCCTGTCTGGACCACTGCCGAGGCCGCCTGATTTCTTGGGCACCACGGATCTCCTCTCTGCTCTCCTCTGGGACGGTCAGCAGCACTCGCTAGACCGCAGGCCTCTGTCGTTCATCTCTCTTACCCTTCGTTCTGATTTTGCAATGTTTCTTTTCTCTGTGCACTTGAGTTAATATACTTTGTATTGCTCTGTCATCCAGTCGACTGATCACTGTCTTCCTCCATGTCCACTCTGCAGTTAAATCATCTTTAGAAGTTCTTACAGTTCTTAATTATAGAGTTTTAAAATCTAGATCTCCCTTTGGCTCTTCTTGTAATGGATTTTTAGTTCTCTTAACATTTTCCATCTTTCCATCTCTTTTTCTTCTTTTTAAAATATATATATATAATAATCATAATTGTTTTAAAGTCCTAAGTCCCTCTGTATTGCCTGCTTTTTCTCTTTTATTTTAATATTCAGTCCTTTCTTTTCTTTTTTTTTTTTTTTTTTTTTTTTTTGCATGGCAGTTTTTGAGAGGAGCCTGAAATTGCCTCTGCAAAGTTACAGAAGCAAACGCTGGTCAGGATTGCCACAGCAGCCCAAGTACCAAACCTCACCTGGCTCGGTCGAGGCACGTTTCTGGGCTTCGTGGGAGCTCTTCCTCTTTGTGTCTTACACCTGGCAGCTAGCCCTGTCGGTTTCTCAAATTAAAGAACAGCGTTTGCCAAAGCCTTAGCACTTCACACTTCAACTTCTGTCTCATTACTGTGTCGTGGCTGTAGCTTCAAAGTCCCAGTGTCTGTTTCCCCCTGGCTCTTCTTTATTTTTTTTTTTTTTTATGGTATTGGCACCCGGCTGTTGCCATGGGTACGTGCAGGTTCCTAGTCAGCAAATGAGAGGAATTTATATAGAGACAGAAACTGTGATTTCTTCCCTGCACTGCCCCTTCTCCTGGATTTCGCTGCCCCCTCAACTCTTACCATTTAGACAACCCTAATTTTGACTCCTGCCTTTGCAGCCCAGTATGACCGTCACTTTCTGTTTGAATGAGTTCTCCCAGGCTGCAATTTGGAAAATGTCCCTGGGGATGGAATGGAGCTTCCTGCCTTCGGCACAAGCTTCCTGCCTTGTAACTAATTGACTCTTGATAATTGGTTGACCCTACCTCCATGGTCTAAACAGTGGTTTATGTCTTCCCAGCTCATACCATTATTTCAGGCAGGCAGCTTAGTCTAGTAGAAACCAATAGCTCTTGATTAGAATCGAACATTCAAGGTGTCATGTTTCATTTTCCTTATGTCTGAGCATTAAGATTCGAGAAGGGAGGTGGAGGACCTATACTGCTGATAATTAAGATAAACACTTAGTCTCTGCCACATGGTTTATGGAGAGTAATTTCTATACAGGTTTTAATATGAAAGCCGAACATGAATAGAAGAAGTCAGTTGTTCTGGGAGGAGGGTCAGGCTTAATCTAAAAGACCATGGGAATATAAAATTTCCCATTGCACATCATATATTCCTTAATTTAAAGAATATTCAACTGGCTTCTTATATTTATTCAGAAATAGAGAAATTCTGTGTATTTTTACTTTGAAAGAGTGAAAACTGGCTTTGGAAATGATTTAAATATTAGTTTAATATAGCTTTCACAGATTTTTGAATTCTTCTCTAGTGGATTAATGACCTAGAAAATGATGATTTGTATGTCACATGGCCTGCAAGTTGCCAGGAGCTTCTGAAGCCCGTGTTCCCTGGAACTATACCTTCTGTAAGGCGTAATTTTCATAATTTGGTGAGTTTTATGTGACATTTTGTGTACATCTCTTATGAAGGTATGCATCCTGCATTCTTTTTGGATTACCCCGTTCTTGGTGAAGAGGCATTTGTGTAACACAGAGGAAGATACTTGCCTGATACGGCAAGTGTGCGGTGGCATGGCCGGCCAGACATCCAAAGCCAGCAATGCCACAAAATCTGCCTCCTCCTTAGATGTGCTTTTATAGTTCCGATATGAAATCGATGAGTTATGGTCACATTTTTCTGAAAGGAATTTGATTGAACTTTTTTCCTTCTAGAACTAATAAGAACTAATTAAAGATTAAAGTTTAGTACATTTCAGGGAAAGTGTGTGAATATCACTTTATCATCTACGCATATGAGTTATTTGTGATAATATTAAGTAACCCGTGATACAACTGTGAAATGTGTGGAATTTCTTAGCTAGGGCTTTATTTTTTTTTTCACAAAGAAAGTGAATATGTTATTTCCTATAGCAGTGTAGAGCGAGCAGTTATATTAATGCTGTTTTTTTTTTCAAAATTCAGTTACTATCTTTTTTTTAAAATTACAGAAAATCCAATGCACATTTAGAATAAGGTATTTCACTTGTTATTAAAAAAAATTTACTTTGTGCTGTGCTTCAAAAAAGGGGTGAGTGATCTCATATTAAATTCCATGTATTATTCAGATGTGCAGCTTTTGGAAATCCTTTATTACCTATGAAATTCCTTCTTATATAAAATTCCTTAGAATTGCTGGACATTTCTTTAGAAAAAGATGGCACCTTGAATTTTATACCTTTAGTGACAGAAACTAGACTAAACTTGAATTTCATGAAAATCCAAAATGTTAAAACAAAATAGTGATTATAAACTGTATGCTTTCTTTTAGGTTCTGTTTATTGATCCTGCTCAAGGATATACCTTGGATTTTGTAAAAATTGCTGAACTTTTCTATTATCATAAAATTCCTCTTCGGTAATTGTCAATTTATAACATTACACAGTCAGCTGAAGGAAAGGCAGTGAGTGATGTTCATGTTGTACCACAGAGTACTCATGTGGAATTGAAAGCAGTGGTGGTCTTTAATGCCTTACACAACACGGCTGTGTTGTGAAACATCATTGACCTTTATGATAGACTTGTTAGTCAGAACTGCGAAGTCATCTCGTAAACCACGTTCCTTTCACGAGAGAATGGTCTGATCACTTTGGGTGCTGAAAGGTGGATCCATTTCCCTGAAGTTCTGTTAAGAGTATACTTTTCCTTTATTTTTCTGGAAAAACATGGTCATTTAATAATATCACCATCAGAGAGAGTTTGACAGTTTCGAGGAATCCATTAGACAGGTGGTTGTTGGTGACTAGACATTACGAATCAAACTTTTCAATATAATACTCCCTCATCCCCCCTATTAACACACTCTATCTAGATGTTATAGTCTAGTAATGTTGAAAAATCATGGTTGGTTGTGATTCAAGGGGTAATTGTGACATTCCTTATTCACCTTCTTTTCCCAGAATTGGTTTTGTGTTCGTTGTTAACACAGATGATGAAGTTGATGGAGCAGATGACGTTGGCGTTGCTCTTTGGCGAGCTTTCAACTATATTGCAGAAGAACATGATGTCTCGCAAGCATTTATTTCCATAGTACAAGTGAGTGCACTAGGTATCATTTCTTTAGACTGTATAGGGGGTTTTTCTGCAATATTACTATAATTATTATCATTTATTATTTATTTTTCAAAGTTTGTAAAAAACGATCATGGGGCTTAATATAGACAATGAATTTGATTCTTGCAGCTCCCAACTGAAATGCATAATGTCCCTACTTCATAAATTAGTCAGCTGACACGCTGCCAAAATAGATGAATTTGCTTGAGTTTCTCCAGCTGCTAATGGAATTTAAATTGTATATGTTAAGTTTAAAGGAAAACATACTCCAAGAAAATGATTATTCAGGGAAGAAATCCTGAATGAGGTCTTGAAAAAATCATGAATAAAACAGATTACTGCAAACTTAAATATTCTAAATGGCAAAGTATGTAGACCCTTCTTAGAGAATTTCAAAGGAGGAGGAGATCGCTTCATGACAGCAAATTAGGTAGAAATAGCTGGATGAGTACTGAATTTGACAAAGAGATTGTATTAAAAAAAAGTTAGAAATTGGCAAGAACTTGATAAAGAGCAATACAAAATGGGAAGATTATTTCATAGTTAAGGTTTTGAAACTGTTATGGCCCATTGTGGAAATAGATGTATTAAAGAACCGTATTGTTATTATTAAGAAAGCCAGACCATAGCTTGGAAACCAGCTTTTGTTCATTTTAAAATTCACTGGTCTTTCGCTTTCACCGACTATTATATAACAAGGAATGGTTCTTCTTCAAAGTGAGGCCGTGCAATGACCAAAGCCCTGTGTACTCCCTGCTCTGCTCCCACAGCTTCTGGGAAAGCCACTGAATACCTTGTGAACTCACTGTCCTGGGCATAGGAACTGCCAGTGCCTTAGTGACATGGGGATACGCTCTGTTCTGTAAAATGGTGCTGGAGGTTACATGTCAATTTTATATCTCAGGCTATTACTCTTATTTACTGATTGGTGTAAGAATTTATAAGGGACTTAGACTGATGTAGCTTTTATTGAAGTCTGGCTACCTTATGGTGAACAGAGTGATGCGGTAGTCAAAACTAAGAAAGTTGATGACCTTTTGAAATTCTCCTTACCCTAAGTTATCTCAGTTCTCTTTACTGACTATTCTGGAGGCGCTTTGCTTCAGACATAAATTTGCATGTGACTTCATACTTTGCGATCACTGGCCTTTTGAATTATCTGCTCTGATGTTCAGCATGATACTGTAATATCTTGGAAAATCAGATTACACTTGAAACCGTAAGTTTCAATACAACACGCCATGGAAGTATTCTTTATGTGCCGTAGCCTACCAGTCGTACTAAGCAATTTGAGGAAAGAGTGGGGAAAATGTGTGAGGAAGGAATACGTATAGCGTACTAGAATCTACCACAGTCTGAAGTGTGCGAATGAATGTTGGTGGTGATTCAAACTATGTATACGTCAACCTGAAAATTTTTGTACCCCCTAGAAAACCAAAACATGATTGAGCTAACCTTCTATTGGGAATGTGTTGTATTGTATCCTTCAGATGACTTAGTCTCACTAATTTAGAATAATTAGAGCAAAATCAGCCTTTTAGTAAAATACGTGAATTATAAAATCTCTGTAATATTGTTTCATTACTTTTAATGAGCAAATTATTTTATCTAAATTAGATAATTTGAAAACACAGTACCAGGAAAAAGAGGAATATAGTAGAAGGTCAAAATTTTAAGTATATGAACATTTTTGACATGTGATAAAGAATTATGGTAGAGTCGTATAGTATTTTTAGAATAAAGCCATCAGACCGTGTATCTCAGCTCTCCACAGTGGCTATGAAAACTTACTAATTTAATTTTCTCTTCCTACCTTGCAAAATTAAGATTAAAAAAAATACACGTTACGTACTTGATGAATATTTGTTGCATGCGTGTTTGAGAATGCAGAAATACTTTAAGCCTTCAACTTTGGCTATGTTGGGTTAATTGTCAACAGATTAACCATCTCACAGTATGTAAGTATAAAACAATGAGATACATGACATAAGTCAGTTTTCAGAAGTTGAACAAGAGCTAACGTGAACTATGATCCTTGCAAAAAGATCAAAATAAAAATATTCACAGGTAGAGATGGAGAGAATTCTTGCTGCATCAAAAGAAATGCTAAAGGAAATCCTTCAGGCTGAGAGGAAGCGACACCAGATGGTAACTCACATTCACAGGAAGAAATGAAATGGTAGCTTTAAATAAAATGTAAATATATGGGTACATACAAAAGGCTATAAGAATGTATTTTATTGTGTTTAAATTGCACAAGATTGAATAAAACATTTTAACATATAGATATAATACATATCACCGTAATTGTACGAAGGAACAGAGGATTAGATGGATCTGTTTTGGAACTAAAAATCTGGTATTTTGTCAACATTAAGTTAGGAGTAGGAGGGAGTAGATTGTAGTAAATTGGCACAGCTGGATATCCAAATGCAAAATGATGGCACTGGATCCCTGTCTCATACCATGCACAGAGGTCAACTCAAAACAGATAAAAGGTTGAGCATAGGACCTGAAACTGTTTCCTGAAAGGAAACACAGCGGTAAGCTCCTTGACATTGATCTTGGTGATGATCTTTTGGATTTAACAACAATATCAAAGGCAAAAAAAAGAAATAAACAGGATTTATATAAAAATAAAATGCATCCGCACAGCAAAGGAAACCATCGAAAGGGCAACGAAATGACAGCGTTGCATCGAAATGGCAACTGTGGAACAGGAGAAAATATTTGCAAACTACCTATTCAGTAAGGAGTTAATGTGTAAAATAATCAGGAATTCATATAACACAATAGCAAAATAATAATAAATAATAACCCAATTAAAAAATGGACAGTAGGGGCGCCTGGGTGGCTCAGTGGGTTAAGCCTCTGCCTTCGGCTCAGGTCATGATCTCAAGGTCCTGGGATCGAGCCCTGCATCGGGTGCTCTGCTCAACAGGAAGCCTGCCTCCCCCTCCCCCTCTGCCTGCCTCTCTGCCTACTTGTGATCTCTCTGTGAAATAAATAAAAAATCTTTTAAAAAAATTATTTTTAAAAAGACAATAGATCTGAATGGATATTTCCAAAGAAGACATGCAGATGACCAGCAGATATGTGAAAAAGTGCTCAACTTGGTTAATCACCAGGGAAATGCAAGTCAAAACCCACCGTGAGCTGTCCCCTCACACCTGTAGGGGGTTCTATCACCAGACAAACAAGATGCCAAATGCTGGCACGATGTAGAGAGGAGGGAGCCCTCTGAGAATACAACTGCTGCAGCCATTATGGAAAACAGTCTGGAGCTTCCTCAAGAATTTTAAAATAGGATGACAGTATGAACCAGCAATCCTACTTCAGCTGTTTCCAAAGGAAATGAAATCAGTATCTCAAAGAGTGACCTGTACGCTCATGTTTATTGCAGCGTTAGTCACAACAGCCAAGGTGTGTGGAAATGACTTAAGCATCCATCAGTGGGTGGATGAACAAAGAAAATACGTGGTATATATGTATGCACACCTCAGAGTGTCATTCAGGCTTTAAAAAGAAGGAAATCCTGCCATTCGTGACAACGTGGATGAACCTGGAAGATGTTGGGCCAAGTGAAATGTAGCAGACAAATAAAGATGAATGCTATCTAATATCACGTGTATGTGGAACCTAAAAAAGCTGAACTCCTAGAAACCGTAGAAAAGTGGTTGGTCGGGCGGTGGGCAAAATGGGGAAATGTTGGCCAGAGGTACAAACTTGCAGTTATAGTAGGACTAAGTTCGGGACATGCCATGTCCAGCATGGTGACTGTGGTGGATAATGCTGTACTATATAACTGAAATTTGCTAAGTGTAGAATCTGAAGGTTCTCACCAAAAAAGAAAGAAAAATATGTGTGAGGTGATGGATATATTAGTTAATTTGATGGTGGGAGTCCCATCACGCTGTGTGCGTTTATCAAGCCATTGTGTTGTACATTATAAATGGTTACTGTGTTACTGTCAGTTACACCTTAATGAAGCTAAAAAAGGGAAAAATAAATAAAATGTATATGAAGACCCCAAATTACTGTTTTTGCTTACCCAGCCATGTAAGTCTTAAAAATTTTTAAATGTATAAGAAGATTGAATCATTATATAAATAGTTCCTGCTAGACATTCTAGCTGCCTTAGCTTAAGAATATCTACTATTTTAAAATGACTGATTTTTACGATGACTAATATCACTAACTTTTCATATATAATTTTTGCTTTATTCAGAATTTCATTGTTCCTAAACCCTATTTATGTTTTACAGAAAGCTAACATTTTTTGCTTTTTGTTTTTTCAGTTACTAAGATCATAGCATGCTCTGCTTGATATGAGGAGGAAACTTGCCTATAAATTGAGAATCTTGTAAAACTAAACTGTGGGATCTAATTATAGACCTGAGCCTTTTCTTCAAGGAATAGGTCATCCGGTTTACAGTGAGGAGCAGAAAAGGAAGAATGCTGGTTCCTTATCATGAGGAATAACATGGGGCTTTGTCCGCCCTCATATGAGGACTGTCTCTGGCAATAATGATTCAAGTAAATCGGGACTCAACATTCTTTTTTTTAGGATTTTATTTATTCACATCTGAGAAAGAATATGTGTGTGTGTGTGTCCACACGTGTGCGAGCAGAGGGAGAGGGAGAAGCAGGCTCCCCTGCTGAGCAGGGAGTCCCTCCTGGGGCTCAATCCCAGGACCCCAATTGTGATCATGACCTGAGCCAGAGGCAGATGTTTAATGACTGAGCCAACCAGGCGCCCCTTCAAAATAGCGTTCTTAACTGATGCAGGTTTCCCCCGCTTCTGAGCAGAGCGTTCCTTTGAACCTTTCTGTAATAAAGCCCAAATGATTGTGAAAGAAAGAAGCAGTCATCATCAGTCGATATGGAAAAATTTTTGAGCATTTTCCAGAATGAAAAACTAACCTCTTTTAGGCTTTTCTGACTCTTAGGGCACATGTTGCTAATGACACACGGAATAGATTGAGAGAAGCACAGATGTTCCCAGACACAGGTAAAGCGCTGGATCCCGAGCTGTCGTTCGTGGGGAAGGAGCCTAGAGGGCTGCTCTCACTGCTTGCTGCAAAACAAACACTGAAGCCTGTTTCTACTTCCTACCATTTTTCATAAAAATGAAAATCCTCTTTGGATTTCTTTTGGTTAGTGAAAACAGATACCGATGTCACTCTCGTAGAAGAAAAGTGACCTAACATGAACTTTTGAGAGGCGAGACATCCGTTGTATCAGAATGCTGCTTGATGGTATTTGTAAGTACGAGTTTCTTCTGGTCGGCAAGTTTTTCCCCAAGATGGCTTCGTTCTAGCTCAGTGTTCGTGGTTATGTCTCAGCGGAGGCATCTACCCAGAGGTGCCTTCCCCCTCCATGCAGAGCCGTCCCTCCCCCCATGCCTAGCAGAGTGCGGGGGGCTTAGGAGAGGGTCTGTGATGAGGGAGAAATGAAACAGGAAGATAGAGGAGCTACAGCTTACATCCTGCACCGTGCTTCCAGCATCTCAGCCGGGGGAAGAATGGAGGGACGGAAGAAACCTAGTCAAGGTCTTTACTGGAGAGCAGTCAGGAATGAAAATAAAACCTTTCTGAAATAAGCCATTGAAAATATTTTATATGGGGGCACCCGGGGGGCTCAGATGGTTGGGCATCTGCCTTCAGCTCAAGTCGTGGTCCTGGTGTCCTGAGATTGGACCCTGCATCCTGCTCCCTGCTCAGCGGGGAGCCTGCTTCTCCCTCTCCCTCTGCTTGTGCTCTCTCTCAAATAAGCAAAATCTTTAAAAAAAAAAAAAATACATTGTATATATACTTTTTTAAATAAAGGGAGCTGGCACACCTGGGTGGCTCAGATGGTTAAGATCTGCCTTCGGCTCAGGTCGTGATCCCAGAGCCCTGGGATGGAGCCCCACATAGGAGACTTTGCTCAGCAGGGAGCCTGCTTTTCCCCTCTCCCCCCTGCTTGTACTCTCTCTCTCAAGAGGGATAAATAAAATTCTCTCAAGAGAACAAATAAAATCTCTTTTTAAAAAAAGGAAAAAGAAAAGGGAGCCATTATTTTACTAAGAAGCACAGTGTCTAGTTTGATCAAAATGGAACATAACGTAAATTTGTTACAGTATTTTTTGAAAGCCACAACATATTCACAAAACCATTTTTATTGGGAGATATATTGTGTGCTTAAAATGATTTATTCATCTGTGTGGGTGGAGGGCGTGTGTATACATGCACATATGTGGTAAACTTAGAACTTACAAAGTATAAAGTATGTTTTTATTTTATATAAATTTGCACACTCAGTGAAAGAAAACTGATCGCCATAAGATGAAAATTAAGTGTAAGATTTTTATTTCTACAGATGTACCAAAGAGTGAAGAATGACAATATACTCACTGTGGACCATGTGAAGAGTGTCCTCCTAAAGTTATTTCCAGATGCTAATATTTGGGATATTTTGGGCATTCACTCTAAATACGATAACGGCAGAAAGGTAAGTTGAAATGCGAATTTTTGAAAACAGGATCCAAGAAACTTTTACTATAATCTCATGAGTAAATGATCTCAATATAGTTAACTCATGATTTGGATTTTAGACCCTCAGAAAGAAGGGAAGTTTAAGACCCCCGAATGACGCACGTCATCTGATGAGTGCTCAGATCGCCATTAATTGACCTTTCAGAAAGCACGAGAAAATATAATTGTCAGGATTTACAGGATAGGAGACTTAAAGGTAGAGTTGTTTACTTATATTTTTAAAATTCGAGACAGTACGAGAATCAGAGGGAGAGAGAGAAGCAGACTCCCCACTGGGCAAGGAGCCTGCTGGGGAGCTTGATCCCAGGGTGCTGGGATCATGACCTGAGCTGAAGGCAGACGCTTAACTGACTGAGCCACCTGGGCACCCTGAATGCAGAATTTTAAAGAATGTAATTTGTACTTTCTTGGGAAAAATGGAAAGCTGGGTTTTTAGAGAAATGCTAGGACAAGAAACAAATTTGGGAAGTTGGAGCATCACTGGGGTCGAATTTCTCATGCCCATAGAGATCAAGGTTTTTAGATGGGTTCTTGCATTTTATAAGAGTTTTTAGGCCACAGACCGGTCTCCATGCTAACAGTGAAGGTTAGGATCCCTGACGTTGTAATGTCCCACCTGACTCGGCCGTTCAACTCCTAAGCCTCACTTTCTCGACTCTTCCCTTGCTCTTCCGTTCTCCCCGGGCGGGAAGACTAGCTCAGGTTCCTGAATGGGCTCCTCCTTCTCCCCACAGGGCCTTCACGTGCTTGTTCCCACCACGGGTTCCTGCACCCTGCCTCCCTTCTCTTCTAGCCTGTGTACTCTTGGCTTTAATTACTTTGAGGGGGATGTAACACTTTGGAAAGAACTTCTGGAAAGTCTTTTCTAACCCTCCGCCTGAGGTTAAGCTGCTCGTGCTAACGCCACATGCAAAAACCCTGCTGCGTACTCCTGCATACAATGATGGCTACAGTGGCCTGTTATTCCCTGCCTTCCCCTGGACCACATCCTCCCTGGGAGCAGGGCCCCTGTCTCCTGCTGGGTCTTGGGGGTGCAGTGCTCAGTAAACATCTACTGAATGAAATGACTGTGGAGGCAAGGTGTCTAAGAGTGAGGGTTGTGTGGTCGGACAGAACTTCACGGGAGCATTGAGGTTTTAGAAATCGCTGCTCTGGGAGCTAGGAAAGGCAGTACAGTGAAGCCATGTATAAAAATGGCTATGATGTTGAGTTTCTGCTGGAGTTGTCGACCATAAATTTACAGGAGCATCAATCTCTTTGTTTTTAAAAGTCTAAAATCCCAGGGGCACCTGGGTGGCTCAGTGGGTTAAGCCTCTGTCTTAGGCTCAGGTCATGATCTCAGGGTCCTGGGATCGAGCCCCATATCGGGTTCTCAGCTCCACGGGGAGCCTACTTCCTCTTGTATCTCTCTGCCTGCCTCTACACTTGTGACCTGTGTGTCAAATAAATAAATAAAATCTTAAAAAAAAAAAAAAAAGTTCAAAATACCGGGCACATGAATGAAGGAAGGTAGCTGGTTAAAGTGCTGTGAGGTTGAAATGTTACGAGCTGCACGTGACATTGGCATAAGAGGCCCAAAGAGTAGTCCCGGAGAAGACCTCTGGGGCACTAGCAGGCTACTTAGAAACGGGAGCGGAGCCAGGAAGCCAGAGGTCTGGTGGTCTCGGTGCAATCAAAAAGCCAGTGTGGTAGGTGTTAAGGATTGTTTCTAGTTACTGAAGAATAGTTTTCCCAATGATAATTTCTGAACTGAGAATGAGTTGCGTTGATATTTTTCATTTCTATATTTTCATATAATTAAAAATAAAACTAAAAAGCAACTAAGATGAACTTTCTTTTGGGCCAAAGTTGCATGGAGGCATCTCTTTTAATAAAATTATTTTTAATAAGTACTTTTCAGGGCTTCTTTGGGGGAGAAAAAACACAAATATCCTGTAGTGATTATGTAAACTCATGGAATAGAAATCGGGAAGTTTTTATATATTAAGGAGCTGTTTACACAGGTTGAAAGCAAAAGGTTGCAGTGTTTGGATTTTAATATCAGCTGATGGTGAGTGGTCATGATAGGAGTCCTGGACACAAACCCATACTTACATACCTTACATGCTCTGTTTTTCTTCCTTCTTTCAGTGGTAGAGCACAGTTTCTATTCAGACCTTACCTTTCTTAGGGACTGACACTTGTGCAAGAATCGTATCTATTAAGCATGACTGAGATGCATAATGGTGGTACCAAGAGTCAGTTCTCATTCGAGAGTAAAAATTTTTTTCTGGTGGATTTGCCCTTTTTTTATATGAATCTGAAATTTCTTACTGATTTTTTTACTAAGTTATGTCTGCTTTGTTTCTTAAGAACCCTTTTCTGGTTCAAGTTTATTATAGTATTTAATGCCTTTTTTTTTAAGGATTTTATTTATTTATTTGACAGACAGAGATCATAAGTAGGCAGAGAGGCAGACAGAGAGAGAGGAGTAAGCAGGCCCCTTGCTGAGCAGAGAGCCCAGTGCGGGGCTCAATCCCATGACCTGAGCTGAAGGCAGAGGCTTTAACCCACTGAGCCACCTTTTACAACACCTATGTACCTGAAGCTATGAAGTGCATTAAAATGAAATACATTCCTAAGAACAGCTGGTAGGAAATATTCAAGCTGTTTATTTAATTGCAATATATTGATTAAAAAGTTTAAAATATTCATAATTTTATCTTGCACGTGGAAAGAGATGAATTCATTTATTCATGTCTATTGTAGGTAAAAATAATACTAATATCTGCTGTGATACAAATGAATTTGAGATATTATACAGCCCAAACATACTACTTATTATCAATTGCCATAAAAATGTCATCTGAATAACCATGTTATCCTTAAATATTAGAACTTACAACTCAATTTTATCATTTCCCATTAATTGCCTTTCTTATACATAACCATATGTGGATATAAATGTCATTTCCAACTGGACTATAACTACTTCAAGAAAAGGAATTTTATTCTTTTTTATTCCTCCAGTTTTGTATTTGCACATCTGAAGTTGTAGATCTGTTTGCTGAGTTCCTGTTACAGTAACTGGGGTTTGAGCTCTCTTCTACCTCCCTAGAACTTGTACAGGAATTCAGTAAAGTGTCAGGATATAAAATCAATGCACAGAAATCAGTTGCATTTCTCTACACCAGCAACAAGACAGAAGAAAGAGAAATTAAGGATTCAATCCCATTTACAATTGCACCCCAAACCATAAGATACCTAGGAATAAACCTAACCAAAGAGGCACAGAATCTATACTCAGAAAACTATAAAGTACTCATGAAAGAAATTGAGGAAGACACAAAGAAATGGAAAAATGTTCCATGCTTCTGGATTGGAAGAATAAATATTGTGAAAATGTCTATGCTAACCTAAAGCAATCTACACATTTAATGCCTGGTCTCCTCCCCTCTCTCTGCCTGTCATCACCCAGGCTAGCCTTTGTGATTCCGTTTCAGCAGAGAATAAGAAAAACATCTGTCTGCCAGAGCAGTCTTTTGGAAAGATAATGACAAATATCATCATGTTGCTTCAAAAATCTGCAGTTGACATGTTTCAAGAGTGATAGAAATAAGCAATAATCAGAGAAGAGGACAAAGATTATATAAATTGATAATATCATCTTTTGACTCTGACAGAACTGGAAGTTCTACTTTCACTCCCTGAATAAGATGCCCCTGATAAGAATCTGGAGAAATTTTTGCAGCAAGAAACAATGTGATTAAAATCCAGAATGGTAGAGGATAATGTGCAAACCTTTTTTTCCATTAACATGGACAGGGAAGGATAGTTTGAGTGCCTCTGCATTGATAAAATTGTAGTTCTCAAGTTATTCTGGGGTATCCTGTGCAGTTTTACTTATGGACTGCTATGGAAGTCTAAATCTGATGTTGATTTAAGCGGTCACTGACCAGGACCTTCCTGTAGAGACAGTCTAGATCTTCTGCTCTATTTCATGGTCCAACATGATCAGCACAGCATCTCTCATTCCAAATTATTCCCAAAAATGCAAATGTGTGAAGGTGTCTACTGAATTGAAAATTATTTCAAGTGGATGACACTTAATAGTATTGGTCTAGTGTGGACAATCTCAAGTACATTTATGCCAGCCTTCTAGGAAAATATGAAAAGAAGGGGAAGGACAATACATCATGAATTAATCTAGAAGCTTCATCAGCTACAAATAATCACAGACAAATAAAGATGCACACAGTCCTGAAATTCATCTTGCCTTTCAAATATTTATATTTCATTGATAGTCTTTGAATTTGGAAAAAAAACTCAATATTTTGCTTTTTATGGGGTATCAACTTGCCGTCGAAATATTTACCAGTGAGAGCCTTGCATATGTGACATTGATTGCATATGTGATAAACACAAGTAGTAGTTTTATTTTTTTCTTTTCTTCCATTGCCTGCCATTTTAAAAGAGCTAGGAACCTCATCTATTAACTATTTTATTGGATATAGATAGCTTAAGAATTTATCTAAATACTTGTAAAAATTGTGATTGGGTAATGGTATTGAAATGGAAATATAAAGAACTCCGTAAATGATGAATATGCATGAATTGTTCATTAGATATTTGGTGGTAAAGGGAATGAAATTAAACATGTAGTAATTTTCTATGTAAAAAAAAAAAAAAGAAAAAGAAAAGAAAAGCAGGACATCTTTGTAATGAAGCTTGAAGTCAGGTATTGTGATGCCCCTAGCTTTGGTTTTCTTTTTCAATGTTCCCCTGGTGATTGGGGGTCTTTTTCATTCCATCAAATTTTAGGATTGCTTGTTCCATTTCTGTGAAAAATGCCAGTCGTATTTTGACAGGGATGGCATTGAAAGTGTAGATTGCTCTGGGCAGTGTAGACATTTTCACAATGTTTATTCTTCCAATCCAGGAGCAGGGAATGTTTTTCCATCTCTTTGTGTCTTCCTGAATTTCTTTCATAAATGTTCCGTATTTTCTAGAATATAGATTCTTTACCTGTTTGGTTATGTTTACTCCTAAGTATCTATGGGTTTTGGTGCTATTGTAAATGCAATCAATTCCTTAATTTCTCTTTCTTCAGTCACATTGTTAGTGTGTAGAAATACAACTGATTTCTGTGCATTGATTTTATATCCTGCCACATTGCTGAATTGCTGTATGAGTTCTGGTAATTTGCAGGTAGAGTCTTTTGGGTTTTCCACATAAACTATCATGTCATCTGCAAAGTGAGAGAATCTGACTTCTTTGCCGATTTAAATGCCTTTTATTTCTCTTTCGTTTTCTTATTGCTGAGTCTAGGACTTCTAGTACTATGTGGAACAGTAATGGTGAGTGTGGGGATCCTTTCATATTCCTGACCTTAAGGGAAAAGTTTTTCCCCATTCAGAATGATATTTGCTGCGGGCTTTTCATAGATGGCTTTTATGGTATTGAGATATGTTCCCTATATCCCTACACGGTGAAGAGTTTTAATCAGGAAAAGATACTGTGTTTTGTCACATGCTTTTTCTGCATCAATTGAGAGGATCATATGGTTCTTTTATTAATATGCTCTATCACATTCATTGATTTGTGACTGTTGAACCACCCTTGTATCACAGGAATAAATCTCACGTGGTTGTGATGGATAAACCTTTTAATGTACATTAGATCCTATTGGCTAGGCTGTGATCATCAAGACAGCATGGCATTGACACACACAGACACACAAATCACTGGAACAGAATAGAGACTCCAGAAATGGACCCTCAATTCTATGGTCAAATAATCTTTGACAAATCAAGAAAAAATATCCAGTGGACAAAAGACAGTCTCTTCAGTAAATGGTGCTGGGAAAATTGAACAGCTGTATACAGAAGAATGAAACTTGACCATTCTCTTACACCATACACAAAGATAAACTCTAAATGGATGAAAGACCTTGATGTGAGACAGGAATCCATCAAAATCCTAGAGGAGAACACAGGCAGTAACCTCTTCGACATCAGCCACAGCAACTTCTTTCAAGACATGTCTCCAAAGGCAAGGAAAACAAAAGCGAAATGAACTTTTGGGACTTCATCAAGATCAAAAGCTTTGCATAGCAAAGGAAACAGTCAACAAAACTAAGAGGTAATCCTCAGAATGTGAGAAGGTGTTTGCAAATTACATTATAGGTAAAGGGCTGGTATCCAGGATCTATAAAGAACTTCTCAAACACCAAAAAAACAGGTAATCAGGTCAAAAAATGGGCAGAAGACATGAACAGACTCTTCTCCAAAGAAGACATACAAATGGCTAACAGACACATAAAAAAATCTTCAATATCACTAGCCATCAGGGAGATTCAAATCAAAACCACATTGAGATACCACCTTATACCAGATAGAATGGCAAAATTAAAAAGATTGTTGAGGCTATGGAGAAAAGGGAACCTTCTTTTTTTTTCTTTTTTTTTAAGATTTTAGCTTCTGTACAGCAAAGGAAGCAGTCAGCAAAACAAAGAGGCAACCCACAGAATGGGAGAAGATATTTGCAAATGAAACTACAAACAAAGGGCTGATATCCAAGATCTATAAAGAACTCCTCAAACTCAACACACACAAAACAGATAATCATGTCAAAAAATGGGCAGAAGACATGGACATTTCTCCAAAGAAGACATACAAATGGCTAGCAGTCACATGAAAAAAATGTTCATCGTCATTAACCATCAGGGAATTCAAATCAAAACCACACTGAGATACCACCTTACAACCAAGTTAGAATGGCAAAGATTAATAAGACAGGAAATAACAAGTGTTGGAGAAGATGTGGAGAAGGGGGAACCCTCTTACACTGTCGGTGGGAATGCCAGCTGACGTAGCCTCTTTGGAAAACAGTGTGGAAATTCCTCAAACAATTAAAAATAAGTTACCCTATGAGCATGCAATGGCACTACTGGGTATTTACCCCAAAGATACACATGTAGTGAAAAGAAGGGCCATATGTACTCCATTGTTCATAGCAGCAATGTCCATAATAGCCAAACTGTGGAAAGAGCCAAGATGCCCTTCAACAGATGAATGGATAAAGGAAATATGGTCCATATATACAATGGAATATTACTCAGCCATCAGAAGGGATGAATATCCAACTTTTGTATCAACATGGACAGGACTGGAGGAGATTATGCTGAGTGAAATAAATCAAGCAGAGAGAGTCGGTTATCATATGGTTTCACTTACTTGTGGAGCATAAGGAATAACATGGAGGACATTAGGAGAAGGAAAGGAAAAGTGAGTTGGGGGAAATCAGAGGGAGAAATGAATCCTGAGAGACTGTGGACTCTGAGAAACAAACAAGGTTTTGGAGGGGAGGCAGGTGGGAGGTTGGGTAAGCCTGGTAGTGGGTATTATGGAGGGCACGTATTGCATGGAGCACAGGGTGTGGTGCCTAAACAATGAATCCTAGAATACTGAAAAAAATAAATAGATTTTATTTATTTGACAGAGAGATAACACAAGTAGGCAGAACAGCGGGCAGAGGGAAAAGGAGAAGCAAGCTCTCCACCAAGGAGGGAGCCCAATGTGGGGCTCGATCCCAGGACCCTGGAATGATGACCTGAGCTGAAGGCAGCTGCTTCACCAACTGAGCCACCCAGCACCTCCAGAAAGGGGAACGCTCTTACACTGTTGGTGGGAATGCAAACTGGTACAGCCACTCTGGAAAACAGTATGGAAGTTCCTCAAGATGTTAAAAATAGAGCTATACCCGACAACCCAGCAATCGCACTACTAAGTATTTACCCCAGAGATACAGGCATAATAAAGGGACACCTGCACTCCAGTGTTCACAGCAACAATATCCACAGTAGCCAAACTGTGAAAGGAGGTGAGATACCCTTCAACAGATGAATGAATAAAGAAAATATGGTTCATATATACAATAGAATATTACTCAGCCATCAGAAAGGATGAATACCCACCATTTGCATCAACTTGGACAGGACTGGAGGAGATTATGCTAAGTGAGATAAGTCAAGAAGAGAGAGTCAGTTGTCATATGGTTTCGCTCATGTGGAACATAAGCAATAGCACAGAGGACCACAGGGGAAGGGAGGGAAATCTGAATGGGAAGAAATCAGAGAGGGGGACAAACCACGAAAGACTCTGGACTCAGAATGAAACTGAGGGTTACAGAAGGGAGGGGTTGTGGGGGGTCACTGGATGATGGGCATTAAGGAGGGCACGTGTGGCGATGAGCACACGTGTGGCTAATGAATCACTGAACACTACATCAAAAACTAATCATGTACTATATACTGGCTAATTGAATATAAAAAAATTTTTTTATAGTCTATTAATCCACCACTGCCCCCAAAGAAAGAAAGAAAAGGACCCTGTGGTTTTGCAGCATTGAGAAAGGGGCCTTGAGAGGCAACTGCCCCGAGTGCAGACTCTAAGAGGGCATGTCACCCTCTACTCTCACCCTCCCTCTGAGGCACCAGGTATCTCCAGGGATGCTGAAAATGCCATGTCCTCTTCTGTCTGCACAGATGTGACTCCCCTTTTTACTTTGCTTACCTGCTTCTTATCTTTTCTCTTGTTTTTCTTTACCCTTGTGGGCTCATATTTTCTATCATTATATTCTCACTTTCGTGAAATATGTGAGGAGAAGACAGATGAGCATATGTGTGGATAAAGCTACCATATTTAATCAGAAACCCCACTTTTACTCTTAAAAAGTTAAGCAGTGAAATGAGTATTTAAGTAGTGTTACTTTTTTAAGTCATTGTCAGTCATTGCAGTCATTGTCTCCTAAAGGTAAGAGTGTTAAGTATCTTTGTAAAGATTAAGGACACCAAACACTCCTCAGAAGTTGCTTTTTTTTTTTTTTTCTTTTAAGTGTGTGAGTACACAATTCCCTTTCCACTGCTCTCCTTCCCCGTGGCTGTCCTGTGATGATCTACAGCTTCAGTCTCCTGTTGGCCCTTCTTTCCCAAATCTGTCCAACCTCTAATTTAGGCCAGACTCTGTGTTACGTGAGAGCCCTTCAGTCATGCTTCATCTCCCCACTCCTTGCCCCTCCCAAACGTTATTCTAGACATTGTCAGTCCCCTAAGCCCCTTGTCCATCTTCCTCTTCGGGCCTAGAAAGTCATTCTGACTCCTCCATGACGAAATAAACACGTTTAGGCCTTCATTCTCCAAACTCCTGTTCCTCTAATTTTCTCTCTTCCTCTAAACTTTGCCCTTTCAAGAGATAATTATTTATTTAGAACTTAAAATGTTCAAAGCACAACACAGTAGGTAAAAGAATAGAGCACAAGGAAGGTGTCTTGAAAAATTTTAGTAAAATAAAAATGTAATAGAACAGAGAGACAAATTCAAAGAAATGAATGTAAGAATAAATGATAAACAAGTGGAGACTCCATCCAGAAGACTCAGAAAGAACAGAGGAAACAAAGGGAAGGAAAGCATCGGAGAAAGAGCACAATGAAATCCCTGAGGTTGACGGACACGAGTGCTGACTGGAAGGGGCCTCCAGACACACAACATGTAGGATGAGGGAGAAGCGCTCTGGGGATGGACGTGAGGAATTCATCTCTGAGGCCTGAAGTAGGAGGAGGAGCTGGATGCAAGAAAATAAGAAAGTGACAGGAGATCAACCTCCCAGAGAAAAAATGTCAGGAGGTCCTGAGTCGTGAAGAGCTATGAGAAGCTGCTGTGGTCTCTGTGTGGGTCAGAGTCAGGTGTTGTGTTTGTGTCGTGGAGGGACGTTCACAGGGTGAGCTGGAGAAGTAGTGGGCCAGCTTGCACAGTGAACAATATTAAATTGAACTCAGAACAGTCGAAGGAAGACCTTGGGAACAGTAAAAAATCTGAGAGGATGTTAAGCAGTGAAGAGACCGTGCCTGGCCGTATTCGGAAAGGGCATTGTCCGTTATTCAGAAGCGACTGTTGGAAGGTGGAAGTGTATGGGCTTGTCTGTAGCTCAGAAAAGAACCAACAGAAACTGCCCCACAGCTGTTACAAATGGCAAGAAAGACCGTGAAATCAAAGAGTTTGGGGGACTGTGCCTGTGTTTCTGAAACACCAGACCTGTTCGGTAACAAAAATTCAACCAAGTACATTTTGAAGATCTAACTGGCTTTTTAACATGATTCCTGACTAGGGCAGGATCCCATCTAACAAACAGAGGGATGTTCTGAGGAGTTAAACCAAGTGGAAGGTTTTAGAGAAGGAGGGCGGGGCAGCTATGTTACTAGTCAAAGAAAGGGAATGTTTCGGGGAGTGGCTTTTCCTGAGGGGAAAAGCAAGAGGCGAGCCAGGCAGACTACTTCATCTTTCTTGGGGGATGGAATACGCCCGTGTGGCAGACTTACTGGTACGGATCTGATGGAAAAGTTCCTGACGGATGGGTTCAGACTACATTTCCGAGGGAGACTGAAGCTACAGTTAGATTAGGTATTAAGCCTGTTTAGGAACTTAGTCTAACAGGGCTAAAATTATAAAATTCAGTGTCATTGGCTTATTTGTGGTAATTAAAGCTTTTGGAATAGACAGGTTGCCTCATTAGAAGCAACGCAGTAAATTAGGGGGCCTGTGTTTCTAGCAGAGACCTCTTCCTGGGGTCCGTACCCATGTATGCAGCTACCTGGAGGCCTCCCTGTAAGCATCTTAAAAGAATCCAAAACCAAGCCCATCATCACCTTCCTTGGGGCCCCAAATGGTTTTTTTCTTTTTTATGCCCTATCCTAGAAGCTAGCATCATCATTCATCTTGGCCACCAATGCTTTGCCTAATGGTCATCCTAAGCTGCTGCTTCTCTCATACGGTCCCAAACAGTACCTTGTTATGTTCTGTCCGTCCTGCCAGCTGAGTGTTTCAGAAACTGCCTCATTCTCCCCTTGCACATTACCATGAATTGTTTTGGCTCTTGCTTTTTCCTTCCCACCCTAGTGCAAGAGTCCCTGAGCACCATCCCCAGGGCGTGCTCTCCCATGTCCTCCTTTCTCACCATCGCCACCGTTGTCTTTGAGCAAATCTGATCATATTCCTTACCATTATTTACCCTCTTCCTAGATGGAATCCACCATGCCCTCCTGGGTAGCCCTGGAGGCTGTGTTCACCCTTGTTTGTAATGTAGCCATCTACATTAAAGGATAGAATTCGCATTTTATTTATATGCATTCATAAGCCTCATATACCCTAAGTGCCCAATAAATGCAGAGATAATATAGTGATTAAGAGTTCAGATTCTTGGTAAAAGAGCTCTAAGGCAAATTTTGTTTCTAGAATGCAGTAGCAACACAAGCAAAATGCCAGTTTTGGTGGGAATGCAGAGAAAGGGGAGCCTTCCTACACTGTTGGTGGGAACGCAAGCTGGTGCGGCCACTCTGGAAAACAGCGTGGAGGTTCCTCAAAAAGTTAAATAGAGCTACCCTATGCCCAACAATTGCACTACTGGGTATTTATGCAAAGGATGCAAAAGTACTGATTGGAAAAGATATATGCACCCCTATGTTTACAGCAGCTTTATCAACAATAGCCAAATTATGGAAAGAGCCCAAATGTTCATCTACTGAAGATGTGATATGTATGTATAGTGGAGTAGTGGAATATATATTTCACTACTCCACTATATATATAGTGGAGTAGTGGTAGTGGAGATATATATATATATATAGCGGAGTAGTGGTAGTGGAATATTACTCAGCCAGAAAAAAGAATGAAATCTTGGGGCGCCTGGGTGGCTCAGTGGGTTAAGCCGCTGCCTTCGGCTCAGGTCATGATCTCAGGGTCCTGGGATCGAGGCCCGCGTCGGGCTCTCTGCTCAGCAGGGAGCCTGCTTCCCTCTCTCTCTCTGCCTGCCTCTCTACTTGTGCTCTCTCTCTGTCAAATAAATAAATAAAATCTTTAAAAAAAAAAAGAATGAATGAAATCTTGCATTTGCAACACCATGGATGGAGCTGGAGAGTACTATGCTAAATGAATAAGTCAGTCAGAGAAAGACAAATACCATGTTTTCACTCCTATGTGGAATTAAAGAAACAAAATAGATGAACATAGAGGGGGCATAGAAAAGAGAGGAAAACCAGGAAACAGATTCTCAACAGAACAAACTGAGGGTTGCTGGAGGGGAGGTGGCCAGGGGGATGGGTTAAATGGGGGCTGGATATGGATATTAAGGAAGGACACTTGTGGTGAGCACTGGGTGTTGTATGTAAGTGATGAATCACCAAATTCTACACCAGAAACTAATACTACAGTTAACTGTTAACTATCCAGAATTTAAATAAAAACGTGAAAAATTTTAAAAAAATTTTTAATAAAATGCAGCAGCTGGATGGCTCGGCAGGTTATCATATGTCATCATCTGTGAGATGGGTGTAATGGTACTGTTTAGCTTCACAGTGATTTTGAGAGCATTGGCAATAATAATTATAATAATACATAGTTGTGAATAGCAAATGAATTGTTTAGTCTCACTTTATCACTCACAAGAGCAAACCCAGGTGTCGAGCACCTTCAGGATCTGGCCTCTGCCCCTGGGTCTGACCGCACCCGCATATGTAGCTCTGCCCTTGGTAGACACAGAAGACTACTGGCCATTGCCTAAATACGCTCTTTCCTCTCTCCCCCTCCATTCCTTGCTGTGCTGTCTCGCTTCACATGGAATCTCTTTTTC
This sequence comes from Mustela erminea, assembly GCF_009829155.1. NCBI lineage: Eukaryota > Metazoa > Chordata > Mammalia > Carnivora > Mustelidae > Mustela > Mustela erminea. The sequence goes on from NC_045628.1 coordinate 14,501,066, forward strand.
CACTTTGTCTTCCTGGCAAATGTTTACTCATCCTTTAAGACTTCCCGTGCCACTCCCTCCCACAGGCTTCTCCCTCTCACTCTCCCGGGCCTTACTCAGGCTTGGCTAGACTTTTCTTCCTGGCTCTGTTTTGTGTCTGTGTGAACCTCTTAAGGGCAGACTTTCAGCTCTGCATTTGCAGGATCTAGCCGAATGCCGAGGGCATGAATTCAGTAGATGTTTATTAAACAAATGAATGCAGGGATGAATGACTCTCTGATACAGGTAAATGATGGTTTAGAAAAAAAAAAAATGTTATGTCCTATATGAGGGTCAGCAAATCCTGCCCGCCCACTGCCTGGCGCTACATACACCGTTTTCTCGGGACCTCGCTGTGGGTCCACATCCGGGTCCACATTCCAGTCCACATCCACATTGGGATTCATGGCTGGGCTCGGAAGGGCATCAAAGCCGCGTCATTAAGACAGAACCCGGACGGCCCACAAAGCCTGAAATGGGTACTAGCTGACCCTTTACAGAAAAAGCTTCCTGATTCTTGCTCTATGTGGGTGAATTCCTTTGAAAAATGTTTGGAAAGGACAGGTTCGATTAGCAACGTTCACATTTTTTTCTATGGCATCTAAAACTATGGCGTGTTCATATGCATTTCTTTTCCAGACAGCCATATTCAGTTTAACTCTCTAGCATTTTCCAACTAAACAGGAAGGAGCAAGCTTTTACAGGATGACTGGCCTGGGTCCTTTGCCTCAAGCCCTTTATAATGGAGAACCCTTTAAGCTTGAGCAGCTGAATGCTGAAGAGCTGGAAACAAATGTTCTTCACAGAATGATGGATACAACTATAAATTTACAGAGGGAGGTTTTGACGGTAGGTAAGCACTTATGAGAAAATACATGATAAATGATGCTTAAAAATGATTTCTGTACTAAAATATCTTTTCATGGCAAAAATCTCCATCCTGATCACTTAGCAATTAACTTAAAAGTAGTAATTAGTTAATTAAGCTTACCTATGCATAATTACATCAAAAATTGCTTAATTGGAAAGAAAATTCAAAGTTTTACAGGCAAATTTGTTAAGAAATTTATTGTATGAATCCTTATTGCCTACATTACTTATTTATTTAGATGACATAGCTGTTAAGTGTATTCTGTGCAGAACTTTAAAATATATGCATATAAATTGCCTAGATTACCTCAGTAGTATTTTTTTGTTGTAGGGCGTATTAAATGATCGAACAAATGTAATTGATTTCCTTATGGAGAAGAATAATGCCGTACCCCGTGTAAATCCTTCGATTTTGCACACAAAATGGCAGTACCTTAATTTAATATCCACATCAGGTAAAATAATCCTTCCATATACTTTCTACAAATGCTTATTGAGTTGTGAATGTTTTATTAATTGGTTATTTAACATTTAATATGAAAATTTTTCAGTAACTGCTGATGTTGAAGATTTCTCTACGTTCTTTTTCTTGGATTCACAAGATAAGAGTGCTGTAATAGCAGAGAACATGTATTATTTAACCCAAGAAGGTAATAAGCATATTTTATTTTCCTGACTTCATTCCTAAAGTAGCAAAATTTGTAGTTTTGGTAAGGTGGTTGCATAGTGAATTTGTATGTTGCTACTTGACTAGGGGTCTTGTTGTCAAGAGTCTGTCTTTTGTTAGGATCTAAGCATTGTGCTGAGAAGGGCCTTTGGCCCTGCTGAATCTTACATACACAGGGGTTCATCTTGGTTTTTTGCCTTTTCTCAAACCAAGCTATTCCATTTTTCATCTTTTTAAGAAAGTGGCAAAACCCTTTTCAGGACTGTGTAAACTGATGCTTCACACTGCATGAATAAGAGTGTAATTCCCAGATCAGTGGAGAGTAGTTCTGCACTCGCTTAAACAACATCAAGGTTTTTGCTTACGTTGAGGATTGTAACAAAGGAGGGGAGACTGATCCAGGGCGGTGCTTGCAGATATGGACTTAGCCTGGATGGGGACATCTGCAGTGGGTTCACAGTGACCTATTCCGATAGGCAAAGGTAGAGGTTGGTTGGTTTTGTTTCCTTTTGTTTTGTTTGACCATCTTTGCTCTAGAGAGAAAAAATGAGAGCTGATACACATTAAGATTTAAGAGAAGGCTGCTTTTTATCTCTGTGTGTAAAGCAGTCATTTAACAATGAGAGAGATCTCAAGATAGGATGAACTGTGTAGTAAGTGGTATATTTTTACATATGAGAGTTTTAAGCTGAGGCCTCCCAGCCAGTTTTTTAGAATGCTGTGGAATAAAGTTTGGGCCAGATGGCTGCAGAATTACTTTCTAACAGATCTTTGATATTATGTTCGTAAAGTGGTCTGTCTCCAAGAAATCCAACAAATAATAAAGTATAATGCAGTTCTGTATGATGGCAGAGTATGTTTAATGAAAAGGAAACAGAGAAACAGGGAATAAAAAATAGAAGAAATCTATTTATCAGGTCCTGAGGTGTATTAAGTAAGTTAGCCTGTAAGTTAGCCTGTAATTAATGCCCTTTGGTTAAATCTCTAACAGTTTAGAAGAATATTAACTGAGAAACACCTACATTCCTCTTTCTTGCAATTATTTAAGTGTGTAAAGAAATAATGGAGTTGTGAGAAATTTACATAGCACTTCTGAAATAATTCTCAATTTACTATGATGGTTAAAAGTGCTGCGCTGGAAGACATTAGAATTCTTTCCCTTTCTTATTTGAAAAGAATATCCCACTACCTTACTCTAAGTTGCTTCCATGTGGACTCAATGTTAGCCTTGTTAACTGTTTTCGTGTAATATTGTATAGATATTACTGAGTCTGTAGTAACTATAGCTTCACATCTCTTCAGGACTAAGTTTTTGATATAGCAGATTTTTAGCTCTTGTTTTAAGCAGGGCATGTGATGGGGGGGACTAATTTTTCTATAGGTTTTAAAGATAACTAGACTAGTATTATGTCAGGTGACAGATGCTGAGCCTAGGTGAAATTGAACCCATTAAACTGACTTCAGAATTAAAAGTTTCTCTTCGTGGCTTCTAAATTTTCAGATTTTTCTGAAAAAAAAATTGTATTGCTTTTGCTGGCACAAGATGATGTAGATTAGGCCAAGTTAATGATAGCCAGTTTTTTTTTTTAAGTAAATGAATTATAAGCTAATAAAATATTGCTGTTTTTAATATATACTGATAAGCTTTACTATATCTATTTTACATATAGTGGGGTATAATTATCAGTTTTAAAAAATGTATCTGTAGCTGGAAGATAGTTTTGTGAACAACACTGAAAACATAATAAGCATAATACAATTTTCATCTACTAATAAAAGAATTCCACAGATAGGTCCCATAGGGACTATTCTTTTTGGCATCTTAGTTTCTATAAGCTTATAGAACACTTTTCTAGTATTTTTATACACATGTCAGTGTGTGTGTGTATATAGTCTTTAACAATATTTGCTTATTTTTAAAAAATTGAATTTAATATTTTGATAATTTTTAATGTATGTTGTTAACTGGAAACGTTCCCTTATTTTAGTTTGATTTTTAGAAGAGGTAGTTTGACTAAACTATTTGAAACTTTCAGAGGATGATGTAATTTCTTCAGTTACTCTCTGGATTATTGCTGATTTTGACAAACCATCTGGGCGAAAACTACTGTTTAATGCATTAAAGTTCATGGTGAGTTTTTAGATGTTTATTCTTACTACAAAAATTTTAATTTTTTGTTGATTTTGAGAAAGCCGAATGAAGAAGATACATTCAATCTTTAGTCCCCTCCCTATGAACATTTTAAATACCTCAAATTGTTGCTAAAGGAACTTAGGAACTCCCTCGCAAAATTCCTGTGTTCAAATCTGATCGGCCTTGTGATGGCATTTGGAGGTGGGACCTGGAGGAGGTAAGTAGGTCACGAGGTGGAGCCCCTCGTGAATGGGATTAGCGCCTTTGTAAGAAGAGACCTTAGAGAGCCTTGCTCCTTCTCTTCCCATCATGTGTAGATACAAGGACAAATCAATAGTCTGCAACCTGGAAGAGGTTTCTCCCTAGAACCTGACCAGGCTAGCACCCTGATCTCAGGTTTCCCAGTCTCCAGAACTATGGGAAATAAGTTTCCGTTCATTTGTTGCCGCTTTGTTTATGGTTACTGTGTTGTAGCAGCCAAAACTGACTAAGACTTAGCAGTTATAAATAGGCTATTAAAACAGAGTGAATGGTTCTGGATCCTGCCATTACAACGATGACCCCAAATCTGCTTTTTACCAACAAAACCTCATAAGAGCAATTTTTTATCACATTATCAGGCAACACTTTATTTCTCTGATTATTTAAGAAAAAACAAATTTTTTCTCACTGAAGAGTATTTTAAGCCTTAAATCAACCTTCATTTTTTGTTATTAGAGAGTTACAAACCAATATACTTCAACAGGCTACATTTCTATTAAGAGCACCTGGGTGGCTTAGTCAGTTAAGCATCTGACTCTTGATTTCTGCTCAGGTCATGACCTCAGGGTCAGGAGATTGAGTCCTGCATGAGGCTCTGCGCTGGCTGTGGCGCCTGCTTCCCTCACCAACCCCCCATTGTCATTCTCTCTAAGAAAAACAAACAAAAATCAGAAAACTCTTTTATAACCTTCTTTATTTCTAAGGGAGGAGCATTGAAGTCTGTCTAAATTAAAAACACCTAAGAAATATAAACCAAAATATTTAATGAAATTGTTTTGTATTAAGCTAAGTATAAATCTGTTGCTGATAACAAATTACCCATAACTTAATGGCTTAAAACAACAAACATTTTTTTTCCCCATTGTCTGGGGTTTAAAAATTCAGGAGTGACTCAGCTGAGTGAGTACAAAGCATGAGTGCAGAGAAGTGGGTATCATTGGCGGCCATCTTGGAGGTGCTCTACCACATCAAAAATAGTTGATACATTTTAAACAAAACATAACATTAGCTAGGAGAATTTTCATGTCATGTTAGATAATCTCAGAACACACTGTGACTTCTTTAAGTGGCCTGCAGACCAGCATTTTCCAAAAAGGGTGTTTGGGATCTAAGGAGTACGTCACTTCTTCCTTCTCAAGAATTTCTGGTAGCATGTTCTTTGTAAGGCTGCCTTTTCCCAGTAGTTACAGTGTATATGGCTCTCCCGTTATGCACATATTGGTATGTTTAATGGTGTCCCACGTATCTCTAAGGATCTATTCATTTTTGTTCATTCTGTCTTATAGATTATAGTCCTATGGATTTATCTTTAAACTCAGTTATTCTTCCTTCTTCCAATTAAAATCTATTGAACCCCTCTTAGTGAATTTTTTATTTCAATTATTGTACTTTTCAACTCCAGAATTTCCATTTGGTTCTTTTTTTTTTTTTTTTATAATTTCTATCTCTTTGTTATTATTCTCAGTGTAATAACTTGTTATAACCATACTTTCCTTTAATTCTTTAATCATGATTCCCTTTAGTTCTTTGAACATATTTATATGTCTGCTAAGTCCATTATCTAAGGCTCCTCCAAGATCATTTTTAATGCTTGGTGTTTTTCCTTTGCATAAATCATACTGTCCTATTTGACTGCATGTCTCATAATTTTTTTATTGAAAACCAAACATTTTGGCTAATACACAGTAGCACATTCGGACACTAGTAACACCTCATCCCCAGTGTTACCCATTGTTTGTTTGTTCATTTGTTTATTTGTTTAGTGATGGGAGGGAACTAACTCTGGGGAGGGAGGGAACTAACTATTTCCCTCTTATTGTTTATCTCTGATGTTCCTACTTAGACTCTTTTCCTTGTTTTATCTTTTATCTTTTATCCTAGAGACTGCCTCTGAGTCAACAAAAGCCAATTATCGCTCAAAGTTTGTGCTTAAGTCCCCATAAGTGGTTAGATGTTCACACTTCACTGTTGGATGTGTACTTGACTTAAAGGCTACTTTTCAGTTCAGGGATTTTATGATTTTGCCCCATATTCATCCAATTTATCTAGAATTCCCTTTCTAGTTACTCCTGAGAAGATTCAACCTTTGGCGTGAAGTCTTCCAGACTGCCCAGAATGGATTTAATACTATTTTTAAACCTGCCTTCCTCGGAGTTGCTTTGTCAGAGTAGCTTTTTTTTTTTTTTTTTAAGATTTTATTTATTTATTTGAGAGAGTGAGAGAGATAGATCATGAACAGAGGGGAACTGTAGAGGGAGAACGCAGCTCCCCACTGAGTAGGGAGCCCAATGCTGGACTCGATCCCAGGATCCCGGGATCATGACCTGAGCCGAAGGGAGACACTTAACAACTTAGCCACCCAGGTGCCCTCCGAGGAGCTTTTTATTCAGCAGTGTTTATTCAGGGAACACCTTCAAATGTGTGCCATGCCCAGTTCTCATTTTCCTAAGGGAGGCCAGTGTAGAATATATGCAGTTTCACAAAACCGCAGGGATGAGTGTAATCCCAGGACAGGTCTGTTCATCTGTTTCTTTCTCTGGTTCTTGCTGTTAGACCTCTGGCTGCTCTATCATTTCACCTAACATTTTCTTGCCTGGAGGACCCTATGAAAACAGGCTCCAGATGGAATTTCACCCACAGGCTATAATTTGCTGACTCTTGATCTTGTTTATTAACTAAATTATCTGTGGTATAATTTTGGAGTTTTATTCTTTCCAGTATTATATCTTGAGCCTCTGTCATTTTCAATTCATTGTAGCCAGCTTGTGTCTAACTGCTGCCTTTATCTTACTGGGGCCTCTCCTTAAGGCTCTCTGGGGCCGTTTTTGGGAGACCGTGTTTTCTTTTCAAAACTACACAAAGTTCAATGGACTGATGTAATGAACACTTATATATCCAACACCTAGATTCTATACCTGTTAACATCTTGCTATATTTGATTTATCTAATTATCTGTAGGGGAGGAGGGGCAAGAATGGTCTAGATCATTATAAAGTAAGTTGTAGAAATCAGCACATATCATCCCTTAATACTTCAACATGCATTTTCCAAAAATTAGGATATTCTTCTACATAACTGCAATAGCACCTCACATTGTTAGTACTAAGTCTTCATTAAATCCTTCCAACAAAGATGTCTTCTTTTTTCAAAGCAGGATCCAAACATGCTTCCCACAGTGCATTTCATTGTTAAATTTCATTAGTCTCTTTTGTTGTAGAACAGTCACATCCACATTTTGTCCGGTGACTTTTTAAAGAGACCAAGCTAGTTGCTTTATAGAAAAATCCCACTTTCTGAATTTCACTGATTTTTTTTTTCTTGTAGTATTTTTAACTTTTCTCTAGCCCTCATATCTCCTCTGTACTGGAAGTTATGTCTGAAGCTTAATTAGATTCAGCTTCAGCATGTTCTGGCAAGAAGACTTCATGGCTAACGCTGTATTCTTCTTGCTCTGTTTGTAGAATACCAACAGGAAAAAAAATTCATGCCCAGCATCAGTAGAATAGATAAAATAGAGTATATTCATACTGTGGAATTCTCTACAATCCTACAGAATCCTATGGAATTCTGTACAAAACAGCCACACAAAACAATGTTGGCAAATCTCACAACCAATATGTTAAGTGCAAACAAAGCAGGAAAGAATACATACTGTAGGGTTAGATGTATATGAAGTTGAAAACAGCTTAAATGTTTAACGATAATACTTAGGGGATGAACCAGAAAACAGCAAGATTGATACAACCAATACATAACAGGGTAGTGGTTGTTTCTAGAAAAGTGGGAGGGTATAGTGACAGGCAGGGTGTAAGAGAGATGACTCTGGGTTGCTGATAGGGCTCTGTTTCTCCACCTGGGTTATAGTTTTATGGGCTAATTTCATTAAGTTTTGCACTTCTGTTTTGTGTATTGTTTTATATGTGTCATTTCACACACAAAAAGAGGGTAAACAAAGTTGCATTCTAGAACACTTTATACTAAGAGGTGAAGCACTTCAAGTTACTACAATGGCTGTTTGTAGGCTGTGTCAGTAGGTGCACGTTCAGTATAGTTCACCCAGAAAGATGCTGTGTGGTACACTGAACAGATTTAATGGGAAAGAAAACAGTTCAGCTATACAAAGACATGCGAAATCTGATCTTTTTCACCTATAAATGTGTTTTGCAGAAAACAAGTCTTCACAGTCGGTTGGGGGTTATTTATAATCCTACTTCAAAAATAAATGAAGAGAACACAGCTATTTCTAGAGGAGTTTTGGCAGCTTTTCTTACACAGAAAAACAGCTTTTTGAGAAACTTTCTCAGGAAACTGGCAAAGGAAGAAACTGCTACAGCTATTTACTCTGGAAAAAAAATTAAAACATTCCTTACTGAGGTCAGTACCTATTTGTTTGGAATAATAAGTATCTGTTGTGTTAGGAAGTATAAGCCAGTGTTACCATCTTACTGAAAAACATCAATAAATAAGTATAATCAATTGGGCATAATAAACATTCCTTCAAATGAGAAAAGATAAATATTAAATGATATGACTTTGCATCAAGGCATTTAGCAAACCAGATATTTCTACTACTACTTTGTGATCCTTGAAGTTGATGGCATTCTGGTTAGGACACGGACTTAAATGAAGAAATGGGAGTTAAAGGATCATGTAAATAATATTCAGGTATTTCCCTGAAGGGATCCAGTATGAGGGACATTATAAAGATGGAAAATGATCCTCAAAACGGAAGATTCATTAATCCTTTCAAAACTATTTTCTGATTGTCTGCCAGACAGTGGAGATGCACTTGTTGAACAAGGCAGGTATATTCAATCCCTGCTTATGTGAAGCTTACATGGCAGTAGGAGAGACAGACAGACTAAATTATACTGGAACAATATAAAGAAAGAAGAGGGTAGATAGTTTGAGGTATGCTCTTTTAGCTGGAGTGGTCAGGGAAGGCATCTCTAAAGAGTTTACGTTTAAGCAGAGGTCTGAAATGAGAAACCAAGCCATGGAAAATCGGCAGGAAGAATGTACCAGATTAAGGAACACAGTAAGTCTAAAGGACTGCCACAGAGGTCAGCTTTCCAGGTTTGAGGTATGGGCAGAAGATCTTATGAGCAAAATAGGGACAGTGATGTGGAGAGTACAAGGAGATGAGGTCGGGAACAGAACCCAGATATTTCAAGCACCTGTAGGACATGGTAAAGGCCTGAAGTCTTTCCTGAGTATAATGGGAAACCACTGAGGAATCTTGAAGTGAGTAATCTTTAAAAAGATGACTTTGGATGCCATGTGAAGATTTGGTAGTAGGCAGACAAGAATGGAAATGGGATGAACAGTTAGAATGCTATTGCGATAATCGAGGCAAGAAATAATGGTGTCTTGGACTAGGTGGTGGTGGTAGAGATAGTGAGGTGGTTGGCACATATAGTTGTTACAACTCTAGTCAACAGGATTAGCTGATCAGTTGTGTGTGACATAAAAGGTAGTACCCTTCCATTTTAGCTTGAGTGGCTTGAATTGATGGTGGTATCTTTTTTTGAGATGGGAAATCTAGATGAGAGCTGGACACATAAGGGATCAAAAATTAAGTCTGAACATGTTGGAAGTTCCTGTTGGACATTTGAGTGGAGATGTTGCATTGACAGTTGAGTTAATGAGTATAGAAATCAATTCAGGGTTGTTGGGGTATTTTTAGAGTCAGACACTTTTGAGAGTTACCAACATTATACACAATGTAAAGCCAAGGAACTGGATGAGATACCTCAAGAGTAAGTTGGAAGAGAGAAGAGAGGCTGAAAACAGAGCCCTGGAACATTCCAACATATAGAAGTGTGCAAGAAAAGGATGATCCAGTCAAGGAGACAGATGGAGCAGCCAACGAGTTAGGAACATAACCAGGCAAGTATGGTATCCTGAAAGTCAGCTGGAGAAAATAATTCAAGGAGGAATGATCAACCATGCCAGATGTTCCTGAAATAGGCTTCATAACTGACCATTTACTTATTAAGGTGGTCATTGATGAGAATTGTTTCAGTGGAGTAATAGGTATAAAAGCAGATTGAAAAGAGAATGGGAAATCAGGAAATGAATGTAAGTTGCCCTTTTAAAAAAAAACTTTATTTTATCATGAACAGAGAAATATTTTGTATCTAGAACAGGACTTGAGGTCAAGGGTTTCTAAACTGGGGAGATGTCACTGTTTTATATGGACACAGTCCATCCAAACAATGAGAAAGGATAATAGAGAGACAGGGGACCAGAGTTAAGAGCAAAGTTCTTGAGTAGATGAGAGGTGCCAGGATCCAGTGGACAAGTGTTAACTGTTGGTCTTAAGAAATGTTCAGAGTGCCTGGGTGGCTCAGTCAGTTGGACATCTGGTTCTTGGTTTCAGCTCAGGTAGTGATCTCAGGGTCCTGGGATCAAGCCCCTTGTCGGGCTCCACCCTCAGCATGGGGTCTGCTTCCGACTCTCTCACCCATTCCCTCTGCCCTTCCTCCCCGTGTTCTCTCTCTCTCTCTCTCTCTCTGAAATAAAAAAAAAAGAAATAGAAAAGGAACTGTTTGTCTCTTTTAACCAGAAGGAAGGCAGAATGTATGGGCACAGTCGTAGAAGGGTAGATTTATTTGGTGGCAGCAGGATGAAGTACTTCTAATTATATTCATTTTCAGAAGAAATTCCGGTCATTGCCAAGTGTAAGAGTAAGAGTAGGTATTATTAGGGGTTGGAGGAAAGAGGAGAAAATGCCACATATTTCTCTATTATTCTGAGAGTAAGCAAATGAATTTAATACATTAGCATGGGAAGGTTTCTTAGGGCCCACTTGATGTTAATGACCCTAAATTGAAAGTGAGAATAGTATTAGTTGCATGTTTTTCTCTAGCTGTATTAACAGTTTGGTTCTAGTTGCAGGGGAAGCAGAGTTGTGTTCAAACAGAGCTGGGGATTTGCCAGGTGAATATGAATTCAGGGAGGCATTCAAGGGAGCTAAGCATGGAAGGTTTTTGTTGTGGTAAAGGACTTCGGGGTGCAACTCAGGAGGAAAATTACGGCAGGTATGATGGGCAGTAAATAAATGGTAGGGCTTGAGGACTGAACGGGTTGAACAATGGTCTGATTACCAGGTTGCATGAGCTGGAAGTTCTGGAGTTTGTGGTCAGAGATGGGATGATTGAGATGGAGATTTTGGAAGAAAGCAGGATCTAAGACTGCATTGACCACTACTGTATCCACTAAACTGAATGTGGCTCTTTAAGACTTAAATGAAAATTAAGTTAAAATTTAAATTCTGGCACGTGTGGTGATGGGCACTGGGTGTTATATGCAACTAATGAATCATTGAGCGCTATATCAAAAACAAATGGTGTACTGGATGCTGGCTAATTGAACACAATAAAACATTTTAAAAAATGAAATTAAAAATAAATAAATCAGTAAATAATTTAAGTTCTGTGCACCAGTCATACTAGCCACGTGTTAAGAGCTCAGTGAGTGCAGTGAAACATTCCTACCATCGTGGGAACAATGAACCTGTTAGAAATTCAGAATTTAAGGCCCTACCCTGGATCTTCTGAAATAGGAACTACATTTTAATAAGACACCAGGTGATGGAACATTAAAATTTCATAAGTACTGATATGGAGAAGTGTGTCTTAGTGTGCAGATGTGAAGAATCTGTTCATGGTTTATTTTCTGTGAATGTCCATATATTTTTTGACTCTAACCAAGGATTACTTGTGTATTTCAGAAATAAAATGCATTATTCCCAGATTAGTTTTTTGAGATTGGTAGAATGAGGTGAGATAGGGTATTTCTATTTTAAACCATTGTTTTTACCAAGTTTTCCAAATGGGGGTACTGAGTTCAGAATTTAATAAACATTTGTTTCATTTCTTTAATGTTAAATTTTGTTTCTGTTGATGCCTCCTAGCCCATTACTAATCAGTAATCCACCTGAAATTTTCTAAGAATGAATGGCATATATCTGCTCATAACAAGATTTACAAATATGGTAACTGACTTGGCAAAGAAATATTCTTTTTCTAATGTTGCCGAAAAAATAGTACTTTTAAAAATCATAATTTAGAATAATTTCAAACTTTGCATTAATATAAAGCAGGCTTTAAGAAAGTGATTTAATATATTTTTCTCTTGCTAATTTCATCCTTCTTAATTTATGCTTTAGGGGATGGATAAGAATGCTTTTGAGAAGAAATATAACACTGTTGGAGTGAATATTTTCCAAACTCATCAGCTATTCTGTCAAGATGTACTTCAGTTGCGTCCTGGAGAACTAGGTATTGTCAGCAATGGGAAAGTAAGTAGAAAAAGCAGTTGCTCACTTTTCTCATGGACCTGTGCTAGAGGGGTTTCAGATGTGTCTGTTTCACAACATACCTGCTACAGCACTTGCAGAGGTCGGGACTCCTAAGCCAGACACAGCGCATAAGTCTGCGCATGAATGACAGGGTGTGCTACTGGTTTCCTCACCCAGCCCCCACTGATGACCGCGCTGAAGGTGGTGGGTTACACTGTCTCATGGCGAGAGCTTTTATTTGGCTGTGTTACAAGTATTAGAACGAACAACTTCATATCCACTACAGCACCGTGATTGAGAACCACTGTTGCAGTGGGTGTGGAAAGTACCTTGTGACACTTTTTTCTTACCACTTTTCTCTACAATTGACTAACTTCCGAGAAAGTGTTGGATTGTTATTTTGGAGGTAAAACATAAAGTTATTAATGTAATCATTAAAATCTATAAGGAAAACCACTCTTACTCTTACCCTCCTAATAAAATTTATTATTAATAGTTTATTGTTTCACCTTCTAAGCCTTTTTTCTACTCTACATAGCCATGTCTGGTTTATAAAAATACAGAGTTGTAATCCTATTTTATATATATGTATGTATAAAATTTTATATCACTTTTTTTCTTACTATATCAGAAACATTTTTCTGATTACAGAATCTTTATAGAACTACAGAATTCATGATGATATCTACTTATTTTTTGAGTATGAGAATCTGGTTTTATTTCTCAGGAATGATTTAAGTTTTAAAAAATTGAATCTGGTGCTTAGATTTATTAAGATTTCAACTAATGCTATGTGTTTGACATATCTTTGCTTAAACTACCAAATTATATATACCTAAATTGTCTTCCAAGCTGTATATAATAGACTCTTAACGTTTTCTTTGTTTTCTGCGTTATTTGAGAGAGAGAATACATGCATGAGCAGGGGGAGGGGCAGAGGGAGAGGGAGAAGCAGACTCCCTGCTGAGCAGGAAGCCCTACGAGAAGATGAGCTCAGTCCTAGGACCCTGGGATCATGACCTGAGCTGAAGGTAGACACTTAACTGACTGAGCCACCCAAGCACCCCTGTTTTCTACATTTCACCAATGTTGTATTACCATATCATTTTCCCTTGAAATTATGTTTATTCTTTTTTTTTCAATTTTTAAAGATTTTTATTTATTTATTTGATAGAGACACAGCAAGAGAGGAAACACAAGCAGGGGAGTGGGAAAGGGAGAAGCAGGCTTCCAGCAGAACAGGTAGCCTGATGTGGGCTCTATCCCAGGATCCCAGGATCATGACCTGAGCGAAGGCAGACGCTTATTGATGGAGCCACCCAGGTCCCCTGCTTATTCGCTCTTACTTGAATCTTTAAGTTGTAGGAATTGGAGAATAGTGAGGGACTCATTTGCAAACCTTCACAGATCAATATATCTGCTTCAGTGTAGCAGCGTTCAAGCTAATTGCATTTGCTTCTAAAGGTTCATCTTTGTACAGTGCTGCTTTACAAATCAGTGATGACAGTTGTCATGTGTTGTTACAGTAATACAAAGTATTCCTGAATTTGATAGTGAGGTATGTGAAATCACAGAAATTGAATTTTTTTTTTTTTACCGGTTGCTCTATGAAGAAATGTAGTTTTTCATTTTTTTATTCATTTATTTTTAATTTTTTTAAGATTTTATTTATGTATTTGACAGTGAGAGAGAGAGAGCACCTAAGTAGGGAGAGTGGCAGGCAGAGGGAGAAGCAGGCTCCCAATTGAGCAGGGAGCCCGATGTGGGGCTCAACCCCAGTACCCTGGGATTGTGACCTGGGCCAGAGGCAGCCACTTTACTGAGCCACCCACATGCCCCGAAGTGTAGCTTTTTAGAACGGTTTTACAGTATGTGGCTATCTTTGGCTCTCTGGCATTTTAAGGGATAAAGAGGAAAAAATTATACCTGATGTATCTGATACCTTGCCTTTTGGTAATACATTATGAAAAAGCTCCCCTGTGCTTTCTTTGTCATTGTTTAATGCAATCCATAAGTTGTTATCAATATTAGTGATAACAAATGTTAGTGATAGTTATGTTTATTTTTCCTAGAATAACGGTTTCTCCTCATTGTCCTTGAAATTTACAAAAGTAAACAGATCCTAGGGGTACCTGGGCATTGACTCAGTCGGGTAAGCCTCCAACTCTTGATTTCAGCTCGGGTCATGATCTCAGGGTCATGAGACTGAGCCCTACATCAGGCTCTGCACTCAGCATGGGGTCCACTTGAGATTCTCATTCTCCCTCTCTCTTTCTCCAAATAAAAGCTTAAAAAAAATATATTCAGCTCCTAATTTTGCACCAGCTGTGAAATAAACATTCTTCTAGGTTCTGAGAGTATAGTAATGAACAAACATGTTTTTGTGAAGCTTACATTTTGGTGGGCAGCAACAGAGAACAAGTAAGATTTTTATTGATAAGGTGTCATTTGGAGAGAACCAGAGGAGGTGAGGGAGCAAGCCATGTGGAATATCTGGAAGAAGAATGTTCTAGATAGAGGGAAGTTCCCAGGTGAGATGATTGCTGTGTTTTCTGGGAATCGCAGGTACAAAGAGAGTAGTCAGAAGAGAAGCTGAGCGAAGTAGCTGCCATACCAGACGCTGTAGGTTTTATAGACCATGTAAGGACTCCTGCTTTAGGCTGGGTGATGAGTCGTGAAGCTCAGGGTTCTGGACAGAGGACTGACATGATCCAACTCATGTTTCATCTGGATCTCTAGTGGCTGTTCTGTTGAGAATAAACTGTAGGGGGTCAGGAAGCCAGCTGGGAGCCATGTCAGTAGTCCCGGCGAGAGCTGCTGGTGGCTTGGACCAGAATGTCTCTGGTGGAGGTAGTGAGGAGTGGCTGTGGGATGTATTTTGGAGAAGGAGTGAACAGGAATTGCTGACAGACTTGACGTGGGAGGTGAGAGAACTGTGTAACCGGCAGAGTGGGCTTGCCATGTAATCAAGGCGAGGAAGTCTGCAGACAGTGTGGAGTTGTTGAGGAGGAGTGGAAGGGGAAGGTGTTCATTCTGCACAGAGGAGGAGTCACCAGTCCGTTCTGGACGTCCGCCTGCGCTTGTTGGGTTGGCAGTTGAACGTATGAGTCGAATGCAGGGGAGAGGTTGGAGCTGGAGATAGATGTTAAGTCAAATTACATTGACTTGTGTGTTGCTTCATAGGAAATTATACTTTTATTTATGGAAGTCTGTTTCAAATTGAAAAATATATCTGAAAAGCAGTACTGTGGTTTATGAGCTGTCATGTAATACTTAGCTTATTACTCTGTCTCCGAGTAATGCTTAAAAAGCAGAATAATCACAGCATTTGTAGCAGATAGTTACAACTCTGAACCAGATAGTTCAGTGATTGAAATCTGACACTTTAGAATCAGTTTTAATTCTGAACCTGTCCAAATGTTTGTTAGAATTGGAACATATTCAAAGCCAAATTGTTTAATGTAATGATTAAAACTAGGGGGAGGGGTGGGCAGCAATCATCTTTACTTTTTTTTACTATATGCTCAAGACTTAAAAATTTCTATGTTTTTAGTAGTCAATAAAATGCTAAATTACACTGTTATTATAATTATAATGAATTTACTGTTATTAACCTACATGTTTACAAATTGGTGAAAGACAAGGGGTAGCAGAGAGCAGAGAAACAAGCAAGACCTTTTTCTTAGCCAAACAAATCTGGATTCAGATTCCATTTGCACCATTAATTGTGTGACCTCTATGAGACTTGGTTTGGAAATGTCATTTGGACAGAGGAAATGATGATAGTCTATTTTACAGAGTCATCAGAGATTAATTATACTTTTAAACCTAAAGCACATAAAGCAGCCACAGATAGTAAATTTTCAATAAATAGTAATTCCTGTTTTCTCTTTAAATATTTGAAAGCTGTCATAAGAAATAGTGGACACATTTGTAGTCTCCATTTGCATTACACTTGATGAGAGTCAGAAGAGAATCAAGGCCAGTTGCTGAGACCTCCATGAGTGTAGAGAGAATTTTAGCTCAGTATATGGTTGAGTACTCTGAGTTTTCTAAAATATTAATGAGCTGTCAGAGGTGGTAATGCATTTCTATTACAACAGTTACTCTCTATAACTGAAAAATCACATTTCCAAAGTGTTGTAAAGAAGATGGATAGGTTGGGGCACCTGGGTGTCTCAGTGGGTTAAGCCTTTGCCTTTGGCTCAGGTCATGGTCTCAGGGTCCTGGGATCAAGCCCCGCATCAGGCTCTCTGCTCAAAAGGGAGCCTGCTTTCCCCCGTCTCTCTCCCTGACTCTCTGCCTACTTGTGATCCCCCTCTCTCTCTCTCTCTGTGTCAAATAAATAAAATCTTTAAAAAAACAAAAAGAAGAAGAAAAAGATGGATAGGTTGGATAGGCACCAAATGGGTTGTATTATGTTTTTATAGGACTTTCAAGTTCAGTGTTCCTTTTTCCCAACTTGGACATTATGTGAATTTTATACTATTTAAGTTACCTTATTCCACAAATATTATGTTCAACTTTAAGTAGAAGAATTAAGACACAAAAGAATCATGTTTCTCCCAGCTAATTCATACTGAACTTATATCGGTGAAGTAGAGTCAGTTCTCTGGTGGATTTTAATCAGTGAAGATAGCCGATCTAATTAACCCTTAAACTAATTTGAGAGATTCCCTTTTTCTAAGTTATTAACAAAAGTGCTGTAATCACTAGAGGTGATAGAGATAAAATCCAGCTCTTTTCTAGGCCTTTCCTAGTCCATAAAATACAACATCGAAAGTGCTTTCAAAGTTATCTTGCCTTAGTTATCCTAAGGCAATGAAATGTTTATATGAGTACTTTTAGTTTTATAGTGCCAGTTTTTTTGCATTTTTAAGAGCCTGTTTTTATGTTTAAAGTGAAACATGGTATTTGTCTAGCTGGAATGCTGACATCCCAACTCATCTCATCTGTGATATGAGCAAATGAGGAGAAAGTCAAGAACTTTATCAATTTTTAGAAAATATTAATTGCAGAAGCAGATGAAGGGGAAGTGAGAAAGTCTGCTACAACCATTTTATTCTGGTCTTTTAACCAAGGGGGAAAAATGCTCTGGACAATATGCCTTCCAGTTGTTTGTCCTTAAGTGTAGTTGTCTAGTGCCTAAGACTGTGTCAGGCTGACCTTCTACACTGGGGCTTGCGTTCATGATTCACTGATGACCACCCAACTAGTTCCCTCAGGGAATGCTAATGGTAGTTGAATTGGTGGTCGTCGTGATGGAATAGCCATCCTACACAATTAGGTACATGGCAGTTGGACACCTTGCCCCTCTAGAGTTACTAGTTTAAAGCTGAGCTGCATGACCTTGCTGGGCTCCAAACTGCTGTACAGCATCAGTTCAATGAGGATGGGTTGGTATATTTAAGTAATTATGTGATTTGCTGTTTTTTGCTCTTCTATGCCTTGCTTATGTACTAATTTATATCAACACAGTGTAGACCACAATTTATAGGTGAATAGAAAAGCAAATTGAAAATAAAAGATTTATAAAATATAGACACTTGCTTTCAAAATTTACCTTAGGATGGAAAGCCTTTGGTTTTTGGAAGTATTATGTTTCAGAGTGAAACTTCCGAATGGAAATAATTTACTCCTTTTTTATTTTGTCAGTTTGATTTTGGTGTTTATGCAAGTTATTTGTAATACCAGAGTAAGAAACATTTTTCTCTTCTTTGTTTCCCAGTAGATTTAGTAAATTGTGGAAGTGATAGCCACCATCTGTTTAATCTGTAATCAGTTTTTGCTTAAATATCTATCTGATGAGAAAATATTTGTCCCAAACTGGTATCTTCTAGAAGATATACAATGATAAAACTCCTTTCGTTTTAAGTTCTCAGGACCTTTAGATGAAAATTTCTATACAGAAGATTTTTACTTCTTGGAAAAAATAACATTCACTAATTTAGTAGAGAAAATTAAAGGCATTGTTGAAAATATGGAAATCAGCTCAAAGAAGTAAGTATTTCTCTCTGTCAAATAAATAAATAAAATCTTTAAAAAAAAAAAAGTATTTAAAATCATAAGAGCAATTCATTTTGGGGGGATGCTATTTTGCATCTTATTTATTCTCTTTAAGATTAGAAAGTGTTTCAGATATGTACATAAGCTGTAATAAGAGGTATGTGGAGAATATTGAAAAAACAAAAAGCATCCATAGACTCCCCACCACCCAACCGTAGCTGACAATAGTTGGTTTTGTTTGCTCTGCGTCTTACTGTCCTCTTTGCTGCTCAGCCCCCCAGCCCGTCTCCATCCTTCCTGAGAGGTAACCATTTTCCCAAGTGGTGTGTGCCTGATCCCAGGTTTGCGTTTATGCTTTTGCTTCTTCCGTGGATGTCCACGATCAGTGTTGATGTGTTGAATGCCCGACTTCTACAGAGAAATGCTATTTACTGTGGCTTCTTTGCACCTTCGGCTGGAGCTTTACTCCGCTCACGCACGTAGAGCTAGTTTCTGCATTTCACTTCCTTCGTAGTGTTTCATTTAACGCATATACTATAGTTCATTTATACAGTTAACTTGGCTGTAGTGTTTTACTGGGTTAGCAGCGCTGTAAGGAACGCACTGTAAGTGTCTGCTTGCGCGGCGGGAGTTTCTCTAGAGCACAGGAGTGTTGCTCTAGAGCACAGGAGTGTTGCTCTAGAGCACAGGAGTGTTGCATTCGGGTCGGAGGGTCTGTGCGTCCTCTGCTTCTCCGCATACTGTTGGTAGTTGCAGCAGTTAACGCTTCCACCAGAAACGCGAGAGCTCGTTCCCCAGTTCTTACCAATACTTGGTGTTACCCCACTTCTTAATTTTTTCTATCTTGTGGATGTGAAATTGTGTCTTTTTTTAATTTACATTTCTTTGACTTTAAGTAAAGTTGAGTGTCTTTTCATACGTTTATTTTCACTCCTGTTTACTTTTCTGTAAAAAACCCACACGTGTGTTGCTTAGCTCTCTGTCGGGTTATTTTCTTCTTTTAATGGTGTCTAAATATTTTCTGTGATTCTCTATACTAATCCCCATCAATCATATGTGCCTCATGTATTATATCACAGTTGGTGACATGGCTGTTTAATTTTTTATTGTAATCTTTTACCAGATACATAGATGTTTTTTATTTCAATATGAAAATATTATCAGGTTTTTTTCCTTCACAGCTTGTCCGTGCTCTGCGTGTGAACGTGTGTGTGTGTGTGTGTGTGTGTGTGTACACAATGTAGAAGAATTTTCGCTAGTCTAAATTCATAAAGATATTCTCCTTTATTTTCTACTAGAACTTTTACAGTTTCATTTTTTTACTGAATGATATTTTCAGTTCTTCTTGGCTCTTTATTCTGTTCCAGTAGTGTACTGTCTTGTGCCAGTCCCACACTCCAGTTAACACAGCTCTATAACGAATTTTGATACTAGATAGCAGAGATTCTCCCTTTTCTTTAAAATTGTGTTAACTGTTTTTGGCTACTTGTTTTCCTGTATAAATACAATTAGGACCAAGATAGCAAGTTCCTTTAAAAAAAAATTCCTGGAATTTTTATGGGAATTTCCTTGAATTTATAGATAGTTTAAGGAGAATTGCCATCATTTTATAATATTAAATTACCCATCTATTACATATAGTCATATATTGCTTGTGTATAGCTATATAAATGTATAATACATTTTATATATACAGTCGTGTATATAATATAATATATAAAATAATATAGGTATATAACTGATGATTATGGTATATAATTGTGGTATATGATTTATATATAAAAATATATATGAGAATACATAGGTAGATGGTTAGACACACTTAGTGTTCCTTGTGGGTCCTTCAGTGAAGCTTTCACTTATGTCCCATGAGGTCTTACACATATTTTTTTATTTATTCCCTTACACTTTATGATTTTAGTTCATATTGTAAATGGTGTATTTTAAACTGCATTTTCAAATTGTTTAATGCTAAATTACAGGAACAATATTACGTTCTATATTGATCTTTCTTGCTCAACTCCCAATTTTTGTAACATTTTGTCTACTATTAGACTCTCGTGTCATTTGTGAATTTTAACAGCTTTGTTCCCTAGCATCCAGCTTTTAAACTTCTCATTTACGTTGGCTTTTCTCTTGATTTAGTTTGCTTAATTTAGTCAAAGATTTGTCTATTTTATTAGACTTACTTTACTGATTTACTTTTTTACTTTTCATATATATGGACTTAGGACATGCCAAGCTCCT
Source organism: Mustela erminea (assembly GCF_009829155.1). NCBI lineage: Eukaryota > Metazoa > Chordata > Mammalia > Carnivora > Mustelidae > Mustela > Mustela erminea. The sequence goes on from NC_045628.1 coordinate 14,521,574, forward strand.
AATTTTTTTTTTTAATCAGTTTCAGTTCTTTTTATTTCTTTTTAATCTATTCTGTTTTATAAACTTCTCAAGTTGAATTCATAGCTTATTAATATCACTTTTTCTCCCTTACATATCCTTAAATTACCAGCTTAAAGCATCTCTTACACTTATTTAGTTGTATCACATACATTTTAAAATATATTTCATTATGATTCAGTGCTAGTATGTTCAAATTTCTGTGTTTCTTTTTAACATTTGTTTATTTTTTTTAATGTTTTGAAATATTTATAATTCTTGGCTTCATCAAAGCAAATCCATGGTCCATTTTATTGTTTTTATCTTCTTTATATAGAATTATACCTAGATCTTGTTAGGCATCTAGTAAATATTTATTGAATAAATAAATGAATAAGATGTGCTTCAGATTTTTAAATGGCACAGTGTAGAAATGATTTCCAGTTTGTTTTGAACTGTGATTAGAGACCATGGTTTGTGAATATCAGTTATTTATTATTTATTTCTCTGAATTTTGTGAGACAAGGTTCATTCTTTTCATTGTCCCATGCTTCATTTTTTTAAAGGGATATTCTCTAATTGTGAGGAGGATTTTATACATGTCTATTATATTGAGCATGCTAGGTTTTTTCCAGTCATCGAAATACTGAGTACCTTGTTTTATCTGTCAGTTACTAAAAGAAGTTCATGGAAACACTGCTAGAATCATGGATCAATCATTTAATTCTTATAACTTTGTCAATTTTTGTTTTAAGTATTTTGAGCTGTAGTCATGTATACCTTGATTCAGAACTCTTACATGTCTAGTGAATTTTTCCTTTTGTCATTATATAAATTACTCCTTTCCTAATAATTATTTTGTTGTAAAGTCCGTGGCATCTTATATTTTAGCCAGATCAGTGTCCTTTTGGGTTGTTTTTCTGTTACATCTTTTTCTGTTCTTTACTTCAGGGTTCCCCAGTGTCTTGTAGCACACAACTAGGCTTTGAGGTGGTTCTTGCCAGAACTCAAAGTTCTGATTCTTCTCTTGAGTACAGAATTCTGATCCAGATGAATAGATGTCCTTTACTTACTCTGTCATTTAGGAAGTAATTCATCAGTTAGGAAATGATGTTCACATAGAAAATTATAAATAAAGTCATGAAGTAAGGGCTTTTCTACAGTAAAGAGAGTTATTCTCCAGTTATTCTCAAGTAGAAAACATATGTTTATTATTATGTTATTATATGTTTATTATTATACATGTTTATTAAGTGGCCATTAAGCAGAGTCCTACATGTCAGAACCTGGTAGTCCAGTAAAAAATGATAGAGTAGACACAGGTTCTCAACCTACTCAGAATCTAAATTTCTTTATAAAATGGAAGTGCTTATTCTTTCTTTTCTTTTTCCTCTTCTTTCCAAAAACTTGTCTTAAAATTCAGCCAACATTTTCTGCCCCAGTGTATCAATGAACATATAATACATTTCCTCCATCATGGATTTTCAAATTTGGTTATATTTAATCTAGGTATTTGTCTTATACAGTTTTAATTAATTTTCAAACTGATTTGTGACCATAGAAGTCTGGACTTCTTAATTATATTTAATGCTCCCCCCCTTTGTGGTTCTTCCTGCTTTTTCTTTCCTATGTGGGCCCCATTGCTTGGACACATAACCAGCACTTAGCAAATATTTCCTTGAATTGAATGATTCACCATATGCTACAGACACTACTGAGAACACCACTTAGAAGTGTTTAAAGATTTTATCAATGATAAGGAAAAGCAGGGTGGTTTTTAAAGCAACAGTCATCTTACTTTAAACTGACAAATTACTAACAAGTTTGGAAGAAAAGTTACTTACATAAAGCTTATCTATTGGATTTATTTTAAATGTTTCTCAGAGCATTTATGACATGAAATGTGGACCTTTCTTCTTTGAAAAACTCACACACATTGTCGTGTTTTTCTAGCATGAGTGACCTTGTTATGAAAGTTGATGCCCTTCTTTCCTCTTTGCCTAAACTTGCGTCTCGCCATGATATCACATTTCTGAGAGAGAATCACAGGTAAGAACATAATAATGTCTGCCTTTTTTCTGTCACTGTGTCCCATACTCAGTTATGGTTTCCACTTGTATTTAACGTACAGCAAAATTTAAAGTAGAATTAAAAATTCTTAGAGAAGAAATGTGTTTGATGAGATTAGGAAAATAAATTCCGGTTAATTATATATTCTAGCAAATAAAGGATGATGTGTAAGGATCTGAAGCTTCAAGTAAATTCTGTCTAGTATAATTTGTTTAATTATCTTTCTTGTTCAAGATCATTTGGGATTTTTGTAGTATCTTGGGATTATCATTATATATAAATAATATGTTTATATTCTCAGTGTATAGAAGACTCAGTTACTAAAGAATTCTGATTAATAAAATGTAGACACGGGGGCGCCTGACTGGTTCAGTCAGAAGAGCAAGTGACTCTTGATCGCAGGATTATGAGTTCAAGTCCCACACTGGGTGTAGAGATTACTTAAATGAATAAATAAATAATAAAATGTAGACACGGATAAGATAGTGTCCAAGATGTGTTCAGTGGAACGCTACCCTGAGATATTGACAAATGTATTCTGAGAGGAAAACTATTCTCTGGTCAAGTAAGTAACTTTAGAGAACACTGCATTCTTGGGAGTAGGAGAAGATTTCCAGTATGCATCAGTATATTAACAGTTAGGAAATAGGATCTGCTTAAAGGTGAAAGAAAAATTCGGTTTTGGTTAATTAGCAGTTGTGCAACTTGTTTATCCATGGAAAACTTTTTGGTTAAAAATTTATTATTTCGTTGGGGCGCCTGGATGGCTCAGTGGGTTAGGCCACTGCCTTCGGCTCAGGTCATGATCCCAGGGTCCTAGGATCGAGTCCCGCATCGGGCTCTCTGCTGAGTGGGGAGCCTGCTTCCTCCTCTCTCTCTGCCTGCCTCTCTGCCTTCTTGTGATCTCTCTCTGTCAAATAAATAAATAAATTCTAAAAAAAAAAAAAAAAAAATTACTATTTCGTGAAGATCAGATTTCCGAAAGCAGCCCTCAGAGAAATACTGTTTCGGGGTAATAAACTAGTGCGTAATTTCACTATATTACACGGTTCCTCTAAGATAGTCGAAATGAAATTCACCAAGCTCTGTCTACATACATACAATTTTCTGTGTCCCTAGAAGAGAACCTTTTCTGTTGTTTTTAATTAAGGACCACACAGAATTGGGGAAAAGATAGACATCAAATAATTAAACTATAAGCATGCTTTATTATATGATCTTTTTTCTAATCATTGCTCCTATAAAACTCAATTGAGACAAATGGTTTAGCCCAGACTCGCAGTGGCTGGCACTTTCTTGTAAGCCGGCTGGTTTTATGGCAGATGCCGTCTCAGGCTGTCCGTGTGTACCTCCAGCGGTGACACCGGCTTCAGCCGCAGGACGTCTGTCTTTAGAGAGGTCTTCACACACACGCAGGAGTAAACTCAGCGAAAATTACTTTCTAAAGAAAGTAGCACTTTTAGTTCGAAAGGAAGTGTTACTGTTCTCAGATAACTGAGATTCAGTACTTTTATTTTTAAACACATCTGCTGGAATTCTTCTTAAGGATAATTTGTTATTATTATTATTTTTTAATTTGACAGAGAGAGATCACAAGTAGGCAGAGAGGCAGGAAGAGGGTGGGGGCAGCAGGCTCCCTGCTGAGCAGAGAACCCAATGTGGGGCTCGATCCCAGGACCCTGAGAATATGATGACCTGAGCTGAAGACAGAGGCTTAACCCACTTAGCCACCCAGGCGCCCCTGGAATTCTTATAAATTTCTTTGACTCCTGCATACAATGTGCTGAAATAATTTAACACAGATTGCTCAAAACCATCATTGTAAACATTAGTCACTAGACTGTTCATGATGCTATATTATACTTGGGAATTTTGATACGTTTGGAACTTATGCCCATGTTAAATGTCTGATACATTGATCTTTTATAGTTTTATTGTTGGGTGGTCTCGACTTACTTTCTTTACCTGTCACATCTGTCAATGCATCTGCTGCTTTTAAGCCTACTGCCTTCTTTTACAAAGATGGAAGAGTATGATGCGACTTTGTGACAGTGGTCTACAGTTCCCCCAATTTCTTCTGTTATCTCTGGGACATTACTATAAATATAAATGGGAATGTGGCCTGTATGTGTTGGCGTGCCTCTGTTTATACAATATACATCCTCATCTAATGCCTGCCTCCTGAAACTCGCAGCGTCCGTCATTTGCCATTTTCTGAGCTTATGAGTGTAATTTAGGCATTCAGCCTTTTTTTCTGTGTTTACCCAGGTTGATATGTTTATCTCGATCAGCATGGGTTGTATGGTATAGCATGAGCTTTCTTATCCAAAACACCCAGTTTTTGAATCCGTTACCATAGCCCCGGGACCTCTCATTGCTTCAGTTTCTTAATCGATAAAATATAGTGTTGATTCCCACCCTACAGGGGTTTTATGAGACTCAGACCTACTGCCTTGAATATAATAGATAATTAATGCCTTGCAGCTGTTATGTGTAATATGTGTGTATTTGTTAGACAAATAACGAAACTTGAAAATCAGAGAAGACTGGACCTGAAAATTAAACCACAAAATCAACTCACATTAATCTGGGAGGAGACAGGTGAATACCCACCTTAAAAGTAGGACGCAGGCCAGCAAAACTTAGCCATAACCCAGTTGAAGGTATTCATGAAGGAAGAATGACTTTGTTGGATTTGATTTGTGTTGGAATCGTAGGAAAAGTGGAGAGAAGCACATTAGCAACGCTGGGCTGTTGGGTCAGGGCTCAGCACCGCAGAGATGCTGCTGGTGTGTGTGTATGTGTGTGAGAGAGTGTGTGTGAGTGTGCATGCTTGCTTGTGCATGCTTGCTTGCACCCGCGTACATGCGTGGGGATGTGCAGATGAAAACAGATTTATAAAGGAATTGTTGGAGGGTTTGCCCTTACACAGTTTGGGGAGTTAATGAAGCAGCCGCTCTAAGGCTGTTGATACTAGAGCTTGGAGCTCCCAGGGAAGGCAGGAAGGAAAGGGCGCTGTCGGAGGGGTGGGGGGGTGGCTGGCCTTTGTGCCTGCCAAGACACACCCCAAACTTAACGGTGAGTTTTTCAGTGTACACAGTTCACAGAGTTCACAAAAGAGAATAAATGAGTTGTCCAGGTGAAATATAACTTTTTAGAAGAGAGAGGACACAGAAATTTCTCTGAGAAATCTTCACAGAGGGAATACTACAGGAGACAAAGTGTTTTCAACAACATCTTTAAAATAGGTGGTTCGACCTGTCTTTATCCAGAAACTGATCATTTAATTCAGTAAAACAACTCTGCATGGAATGGATGGGATGTTGGCTGAGTGGCAGCTTCCCATTGCTGTGGCTGGTTCGAAATGTCCTTAGTTTCTAAGACTTGACAGACTGCATGTACCTCCAGCTGCCCTTCATGTCTTTCTCTGACTTAAGCTTTTAATAGTTATTGACTATCTGCGTGTTTGACGTTATTCTTCCTGGGTAATGGCATGAAGTGTAGCACTAGTTTCTTGACAAATTGAATACAAATCCATTGCCTTGAAAGGGTGGTGTGGGTAGAGTTAGCATCTTTTTGTTGATATTGTGTGAGGAAAGAGACCTCCTACTTTCATTTTCAGTTGAGTCAATGCAGTACCTCCTGATAGGCTCAGGAGTCTGCTCAGAAAATTGTCCTGAGTCTGCACCAGTGCACAGAGAGGTAGATGATGGGCGCGACTTCACAGCATTGGCAATCATTGGAGTAAACAGATGCCTACTTTGGCCACCAGAGCATCTCATAAAGCAAATAGAAGATGCCCGGTTTTGAATAATGCTGCAAATATGGCAGTAATTTGTAAAATTTTCACCAGGATAACTGAAGTCATTAACCATTGAGAATAGGCCCTTTAATTTTACAACATCTGATTTGTAACCCTTACGTCTAGCCGTAGTCACGTAGGAGGATCTGTTGTCCGATGCTGTCACTCCTATTTTAACTAAATCAAATCATGTCAACTACATAGAAAATAAAATGTCTTCTGTTTCTTTCTCAGAGGACCCATATTTGGAGTGACTTTTACATTAGTTTTTATTGCTGAGAAATTAACCCCCTCACTGCAAAAAGTCTAGATATTTATAGTCTTCCTGTACCAAAGAAGACTAATGTCCCTGTAATTTTACGGGTATCCATTTTGATTTGGAAATCTTTTTCCCTTGTGATATGTAAGATATTTAATTCATACATCTTGAAAAACTGGCTTCCTGTATTACAGTGTTAAAAAGTAATTCAGTTGGAATATTCTGTACTTTTAGTCAAATATATACTTTTAACGTTGATTACAGTAAATATAGAATTTATTATCTTCCATTGGCCTTTTCTATGCTTTTACTAATTTTCCCAACATCACTAAAGATTAGTGTATCCTCTAACTTAGAATTTAGTTCAGTGAAAGACACGAGGAAGAAGACTAAGGGGAGGAGGTCAGCAGAGGGGGACTGGGCTCAAACTAAGTATGATAAATGTGAGCTTTTTTTCCCCCGAACTTTCCTATTATATGTTGGGATTTTTTAGATACTAAGTTTAATAAAACTACTGAACAGTTATTTTATTCTCAAGTCTGAGAAAATACATGCAGCTAACACAAAACTTACCTGGGCTTTATTTTTTAATATTGTATGACCCATGAGAACTTAAGTGGGGGGAAGGGCTTAAAATTAGTTTTCACTCTAATACTATTGTTCTTTGAAGAGTTTTTAAAAATCACTCATTCATAGAATCTTACTTTAACTTTCTCTTATTCTTTCCAGTTTTGTAATTTATTGAACACAAACAGTAGGCTTTTAAATTTGCATTTTCCAGGGTGCCTGGGTGGCTCAGTGGGTTAAAGGCTCTGCCTTCAGCTCAGGTCATGATCTCAAGGTCCTGGGATCAAGTCCCGTATCGGGCTCTCTGCTGGGCGGAGAGCCTGCTTTCCCCCTCTGCCTGCCTCTCTGCCTATTTGTGATCTCTCTTTCTCTCTCTCAAATAAATAAATAAAATCTTTAAATAAATAAATAAATTTACGTTTTCCAGAGTGGCTGCACCAGCTTGCCTTCCCACCGTGTAAGAGGGCTTCTTTGCATCCTTACCAATATCTGTTGTTTCCTATGCTGTTAATTTTAGCCATTCTGCCAGGTGTGAGGTGGTATCTTATTGTAGTTTTGATTTGATTTGACATACACACACACACACACACACACACACACAGAGGAATATTTTTCAGGCACCAGAAAGAATGAAATCTTTCCATTTGCAAAGATGTGATGTGGTTGGAGGTAGAGGGTGTTATGCTAAGTGAAATAAAGCACTCAGAGAAAGACAGATACTATATGATTTCACTCTTATGTGGAATTTAAGAAACAGATGAACATAGCATGGAGGGAAAAAAAAGAGGCAAACCAGGAAACAGACCAAATTATAGAGAACACACTGACAGTTTCCAGAGTGGAGGTGGGTGGGGGATGGGTTAAATAGGTGATGGACATTAAGGAGGGCACTTGCTGTGATGAGCACTGGGTGTTGTATCGAAGTGTGGAATCACTCCGTTCTGTACTTGAAACTAGTAGTTGCATTGTATGTTAATTAACTGGAATTAAAATAAAAACTTGGAATTAAAAATTTGCATTTTCATCTATGAAGTAATCAGGATTTTTTTTAATCCAGTGAGAAAGAAAGCAATTAATAAGAATGCATATAGCTCAGGTGTGCCTGGCTGGCTCAGTGAAGCATGTGACTCTTGGTCTCAGGGTTGTAAGTTCAAGCCCCATGTTGGGTGTAGAGATTACTTAAAAAGGGGGGGGGGCACCTGGGTGGGTGTCTCAGTGGGTTAAGCCTCTGCCTTTGGCTCAGGTCATGATCTCAGGGTCCTGGGATCAAGCCAAGCATTGGGCTCTCTGCTCAGCCGGGAGCCTGCTTCCTTCTCTCTCTCTCTCTGCCTGCCTCTCTGCCTACTTGTGATCTCTGCCTGTCAAATAAATAAATAAAATCTTTTTTTTTAAGTAATGTATATAGCTGAGATTGACTTATTAGATAATTAAATAAGTTTAGCTGATCATCTTTCATCTTATTTTCTGTTTTCCTAGCATTATAACGATAAATCCTGAAGAGAATGACATGTTCTTTGATGTCATTGCTATTGTTGATCCATTAACAAGAGAAGCACAGAAGATGGCCCAGTTATTGATTGTAAGATAATATATTTTTATTGTATATTTTATATGTCATTTTATTATATACTTTCATTTTGAAATTTATAATTAATCTTTCAGGTCTGTTTTTAGGTATTTGTGCTCTTAATGCTTTATTCCGTGCAGGTTTTAATTAGGCTGTCATATTTCAATGTAGAAAATGAAATGGTAGAGCTATGCCAGGGGTGTTATGGCAGTGCCAAGGTTAGGTGTTGGTGTGGGCTTAATTATTGTCTTCTGCCTCCCCTGAAAGTGGTATGTTGGAAGCCCTAAACCCTACTGTGACCATATTTGGAAACAGGGCTTTTTAGAGGGTAAATAAAGTTAAATGAGGTTTTATGGCATGGGTCCTAATCCAATAGGATTTATAGCCTCACAGAAGAGGAAGGGAGAGAGATCCCTTTCTCTCCTCACACACAGAAAGAAGAGGTCATGTGAGTGCCCCACAACATGGCAGCTGCCTAATTCCCCTCTTCCTGTCTCCAGTTCTAAAGAATGGCTTCTGGAGAAGCCGGTGATCTAATAAGTAATGATAGCTGGACAGTGAGTGAAGGCTGTGTTCAGGAAGTCTGGCCACAGGAACGGTGGCTTCAAGACTGGAATTTATTTCTCATCTCACAGTCCACACGTGAGCCACCTGGAGTAAAGGCAGCTCCACAGCGTGAGGACACAGGTGACTTTTGTCTGGTGGCTCAGTCATCCTCGGGAAGCTCCTCTTGTCTCGTGATCTGAGATCACTTGCTAGGCTCCTCCACGTCACCTCGGTGTTTCTGCGAGCAGGCAGGAGGGCACAAGGGTATATTCATCTGGTTCCATGTCACGGGCCAGAACATAACCCATCATGTGGCTGCACCCGGACACCGGGGGATGTGTGGGGAGGACCCTGGGCATAAAGCTGAGTGAATGTTCATTCATTGAGAAAGCAGAGAGAAGGAACGCTGAGGTGAGCTAGCTGACTCTGAAAGGACATTATGTGCCTTTTCATTATACTGAAACCTTGTGATGTTCATGTTGTGATGCAGCTTTTGGTGGGTAAATCACAAAAGCTCGTTATGCTGGAAATCTATATATTTCTTCTAGTGATGTTCAAAATTGTGGTGTACTCCTATTTGAAATTGCTCCATGCTTTTTTTAAAGATACATTTAAAAAAACATTCTCAGAAGTGGAAACCATTTGTCCTCTGACAGTTGGGCTCACTTTTGGAAACAGGCAAAAATAATTAGGCATTAAGTCTGCTGGACGATGGGAGGGATCAAGCTGGGTCATACGGGTAGACATGCTGGCGGAATTTCAACCTGCAGTTTCTCTCAAATGAGTTTGCCCTACCAAGTCATGATGGACAAAGGGATTATCAATAGCTCTTACAATTGTTTGGACAAATAATTTTGGCAAGTCTTTATTCAGTGTATAATCAGGGCGAACAGTTCCATATTGGTTTACTTACCCCTGTTCTTTCTTTTACCATTTGTACACCTTCACACTTGAACTTCTGGAGACACACTATTCAGATTATTCTTTAAGAAAACAGCAATCAGTAATCATCCCTGTAAGGAGTGGAGCTAGATTGATACATTACAGTGTACACATACCCCGTTTCCATGGAGTCGTTACTCAGAAAAAAACATTGCTTACCTCTGAAGTTTTTATGTAAGGATAGAATTTAGGAATAAGAATATGAGATTATACAGAAATATAAAATACAGGATTGAGGATGCCTTGGTGGCTCAGTTAGTTAAGCGTTTGCCTTCAGCTTGGTTCATGATCCCGGGGTTCCAGGATCGGGTCCCACATCGGGCTTCCTGCTCAGCGGGGACCCTGCTCCTCCCTCTGCTCCTCACCCTGCTTGTGCTCACTCTCGCTTGCTCTCTCTTTCAAATAAATAAATCTTTAAAAATAATAATAATAATGAAATAAAATATGGGATTGGATCCCAGGTTACGTGATTGAAAATAATAACATTCTTTCTGAGCACCTCAGCACCTCACGTAATTTATTATTTCTTACTATAAAAAAATTTGTGGTATAAAACATAAATGAATTTATTGAAAGAACTGGATAGTGTCTCATTTAACACTTGGCAAAAACAGTGGCTCAGCAACCTCCATCGTAGCAGGTGTGAAGAGTGATAGAATGGGAATCAGTGCTCGGCAAGCCTTTGTCTATTCTAAGTCCTCCTCAAGCCTGCATCCGTTCTGTTCCATGCACCTGTTTTTCCCCCTCTCTTTACCTATGTCCTTTGTTGTCTAATATCTTTCAAATCTGTGTTGACTTGCCTTCCTAGAGATAGCGACTACCAAAATTAATAGTCCTCCTGTGTCATATGCCCCCGGGGAAATAAAAAGAGAGTCTTTCACCCGTATCTAGCCAGGAACTTCCTACATCTCTACCATGTGGATGGAATTCCGAATGGACTCGCCATTGTTGCTGGGAGGCCGTCACTCTGTGTTTGCACATCATGCTTCTAGCAATTTCTTCACTTGTCCTGTAATGCTAAAAAAATTTAGAAATGTGGATACCATGAAAGAAAGTCACATCAGGCAAAGGGAGGCAGTGTAACCCTTGAGCCATGAAACTCGCTGTTTGGATTCAAATCTGACCTCTGCCATGACTTGCTGTGTGATCTGGGGCAAATTACTACATCTCTCTGTGTCTCAGCTGTAAAGGTATCAACCTGTGAAGGCTGTTGTGAGGATCACATGAGATAATGAATCTCAAGTGCGAATGCAGTGCCTAGTACATAGTAAATGCCTAATAAATGTTAGAAAAAAGATTACTTAATATCAAATATGGGAAATTTTTTCCAAACAGGTACTTGGCAAGATTATCAACATGAAGATAAAATTGTTCATGAACTGTAGGGGTAAGCTTTCAGAAGCCCCTTTAAAGAGGTGAGTCTAAGCGAATGTCATTTCATTTCAAAAGCTTTGCAAATGCTAAGACAAAATAAATAAATAAAGGACCATAGTTACTGGGTCTGGTTTTTTTCTTTATAAGATGCTTAATTGAAATAGACGGAAGATCAAAGATAATTTATTAACCTTAACTGATATAAAATTAAAATAACCTAAGCAGTAAAATTGATCCAGTCTAATTGTAGAATTTACAAGGACTGCTGTTTGTCGGTGGGTATTTTTGGAAATGTGATCTAGGAATACCTATTTGGAAATACACAAGAGGAAAATAAAGTGGAATCCAACCATTTTTGATTTAGCTGTAATTTCCTTTTTTTGTTTGTAAAGATTTTATGTATTTGGGAGAGCTGGGCATGGGCAGAGGGAGGGAGCAGGCAGAAGGAGTAGAAGGAGCCGACTCCTGTGTTGAGCAGGGAGCACAATGCAGGGCTCAATCCCAGGATCCTGGGAACATGACCTGAGCCGAACAAAGATGCTTAACCGACTGAGCCCTCCAGGCATCCCTGTTCAGCTATATTTTCAATACTTCAGAGCTGAATTATCAAAATGATCTTTAGGATATCATCTCATTATTTGGAAGTATTGGGATGTAAATAGTATAAAATACTATTTCATTAATATAGAAAATGCTTATTGTAAGCCGACATTCCACATTAATACTGTACGGTTGAAATAACATTGTCTCTCAAGTTGGGACAGAAATAGACCCTTCCTCCTCTTTCAGGATCAGAATCACTATCATTTTGAGCCACTCTTACTGAGAGGAATATACAGTATCCTTCAGGTGTCATGGGACAGAAAAAAGGCTTGCTAATGTGCTTTTCTTTGTATAGCGTAATTATGTAGCTCTGAAAGAATATATGCAAACACAAGACAAGAAAGTTGCATTCACCTAATCCCTTGTTTACTTATTAAATTGTATTTGTTATCATTGGGAAACATAGCAGAGATTATTGCCTTGAGCAGATATTTTAAACATGGCGAATATTTTTAATATTTGGAAAGCAATAAAATGGGAAATGTCAAGAATTTAGATGAAAGTATAGGGAACGTTCGTTCCTTTCCTGAGACTCCTGTCGTCATGTCTTATGCACATTGTTCTCTGACTTCTCATTTATCTCTTGTATTTGAGATTATATCATGTCTCAAACCCAAACAAAAGCTGTCATCTTCTTTTGGCCACTAACTGAGAGGTCGGTTAGCTCTGTGAGTAGAGAAGTTTTAGTCATACAAGTAGAGCTCTCCATAGTATCTCTATAAAGCTTTGGGTTATATAATAAAGAGTAAGAATATTGAACATAAGCAAGCGCAATCTGGTAGGAGGGAAAGAATTTGACCTCTCTAACATGGTGTGACCCTTAAGGCTTCGAGTGGCTAATGAGGCTGCGCGGCACAAACACTGTGAAACGGGTTTGGAACTGGCAGCTCAGAGGAGCATTATTGGCTCGGTAGCATCTGCCAAGCAAACGAGATACCACTGGTCCCCAGCCCTTTACTTTTTTTCTCTTTTTAAATGTTTATCTCTTTTTGTTCCACTTTATTTTTTCAGTGTTCCAGCATTCATTGTTTATGCACCACACCCAGTGCCCCATGCAGTCCGCGCCCTCCTTAGGACCCACCACCAGGCTCCCCCATGCCCCTATTCCCATCCCCTCCAAAACCCCCAGCTTGTTCCCACTGGGGCAGCGGAAGGGGGTGCTCTCTCTCCTCTTGCCAACCCTCTCTTTCTGCTTGAGCTCTTGCTTCCCACGTGTTCTGGAGCCTGCCTTTATCACACAGTCCCTTTGCTCCGTATCTTTAACCTCTCTGCCAGCCCTTTCCTTCCTGAGTTTACCCAACTTAAAAAGAGAAATAAACTCTCTTCGTTTCCTCTCCCCGGGAGCCCTGACTTTTCCTCCTCTTCTGCGTTCTTTCTCTTCTCAGATTCTTCGCAGATTACTCATACACACGCACGCAAACACACACTGCTCCCCCCTGCACTGTACCTCCCCCTGCAGCTTGCCTTGAACTTCCTCTCTGCTGCCGGATTGTTTTTACTAAGTCACAGACTTGGCTGTCGGCAGCAGCCGACTCAATGGCATTTCCGCCGCACTGGGCGATCCCAAGTACTCGTTTCGTCCACGCGTTCTCTGGCCCGTGTCTCCTTCACTCCGCTGCCTGTAGTCGGCAGCGTCGGACACGGCTGCCAGTGATCATGGTGTCCTGGGGTTCATCCGCTCTGCGGCTGCTCCTAGAGCTTGGGCCACTGTTAGTGATTCGCTTCTCACGGAATGCACGTGGCCAATGTAATGGAAAGTTTCTTGGGCAACTAACTAGGTTATCAAAGACTGCGGCTTGTGGGTTGCACATTCTCCATGTCTTGCTCTCACGTGCTTCTCTGACCCAGCAACATGGAGGGGCCCCGGTGGCAGGGACCCGACGGCAGTCTGCTGCCAGCCACCAGTGATCAGTCGCAGTCCTTTTTCCAGTGGCCCTGGAGGGGAGCCATACCGGCCTGGAAGTGGGTTCCCTCCCAGCCCAGCCCGGAGCTAACTCCAGCGCAGCCGACCCCTTGACTGCTGTCTCCAAATAGCAGAAGTCATGATTCTAAATAACAGATCTAATTCCTAACTAGGTGATAAGGGCAAAATACACTAGAGCTCTGTTAATAAGCTGCTGGCTTCAACTCAGTCCTGTCTGGGGTTTTTTGTTTTTTGTTTTTTAATCTTCATTTTAATATTTTACTTAAAACTTTAGTAACTTGAACAAGATATGCTCCCAAAGAAGTTATTTTATTTCTGCCAGTCTTTAGCATTATTTAACTGAACTTTTACCAGAATTCTAATTTGCTTGAGTTTAATTGCTTTCTGGTTATCATTTCTCTTCCTATGATGAGTGCTGCTAAGATCCAGTAAAATGGCTGGCAAGTGGACCATGCTCAAATCTGAAGGATTAGTGAGCAAATACAGATCAGAAACTAGCAGAACCGACCTGAGTCAATATATGGTAATCTAATCATGTGCGTTAAGAAACAATCACCAAGGGACGCCTGGGTGGCTCAGTTGGTTGGACAACTGCTTTCGGCTCAGGTCATGATCCCGGAGTCCCGGGATCAAGTCCCGCATCAGGCTCCCAGCTCCACGGGGAGTCTGCTTCTCTCTCTCACCTTCTCCTCGCTCATGCTCTCTCTCACTGTCTCTCTCTCAAATAAATAAATAAAATCTTTAAAAAAAAAAAAAAAAAAAGAAACAATCACCAAGGGCATATGTAATCTTAGGGAATTGTCTGCCATTTCCAGGCATTAACTCTTCCAGTATACTATGTTTTAGTTTTGGTTTTTTTTTAAACTTGAGACTTTTGGTCATGTTTTTTAAGCCATTTTCAATTTTTAAATATTTTAAACAGAAGAAATCTGAATTTTGATCATCGTACGTATTTTTATTTATGTTCTTTTGACAGCTTCTATCGTTTTGTTCTGGAGCCAGAGCTGGTGTTGGTGGCTGATGGCATTACTGGACCCGTGGCGACATTCTTGGATATCCCTGAAGCCCCCCTTCTCACCCTCAACATGATTACTCCCGAAGGCTGGTTGGTTGAAACAGTACACAGCAACTGTGACCTTGACAACATTCACCTCAAGGATGTAAGTGGTCTCGTCAAGTTCTGTCAGGAGAGAGGAATGGGGTTGATTCTTAGCCCCTGTAACCGCAGCAAGCGCGAGGTCATGCTGCGGCTGCTCCCAGAATTGGCTTCCTTATGGCTCTAGCTCCTGATCTGGTCTTCCCTTTGATTTTTGAGTTTCCCTGACTTTTCCAAATTCAGCCTGTCGAATTTCCCAGGTTCCTAGATGTTCTTGCCGGCTTTGTGGCTACGGCCCCGGGTTCTCAGGAGCTCCTCTAAAGATGGACAATGTAGAGAATACGGAGCCGGAAACACAGCAGCTTAGGACAACACCGGAAATACCCTGTTTTGCCCTGAAATTTGGTTTTTAACTCTGAAAAGAGCAGTTGTATCTCAAGCTCTGTTTTGCGCCGCAGCTCATGGCCAGGGGAAGCAGCCCGGCCAGGGAGAAGGCAGGGAACAGTGCTCACTCAGAGCTGGAGGCTGCGCACTGCTTCCCAACCCCCTGCTCTCCCTACCCGCCCTCTACCCCACTGCACTCCATCCCCACCCCCACTCCCCTTCACCCCTACCCGCTCCACCCCTACCCCATCTCCCTCCCATCCCTACCCCTCCCTCCACCCTATCCCCTTCCATCATTGCCTCCGTCTCCATCCCTGCCTGATGATCCTCTGCCAGGAAATGAGGGGCCTTCTCTACCCTGCCTGCTGCATTCAGCCCACCGCCCTAAAAGGGGGAGGAGGCTGTTTTAAAATACAAGTCTTTCAAAACACTGTATTCAGAAACCCCAAACAACAGAAGCATTTTAGAAGAGCTCACCTAGAGAGATCAGAAGAGAGACCAAGGCCCTCCTCCTCAGTGTCCTCTTCATGCCTCTTTCTGCCTTGACCTACCGAGGTACAAACATTTACTGCTGCTGATTTGGTTGAGATTACTCCCCGTGTTTGTTTCTCATGCACTAACTTTGTCTAAAGATTCTCCTTCAAGGCATGTTTCTTCTGAGACACTGGAGTAGACTGTGTGCTTTCTTGTCCCTTGGGTGGAACACAGCCCCCGGCTGCAGAGAAGGACCTAAAACTCAGCCGTAGCCATCGCCAGACATGAGCCCTGCACATCCAGGGAAAGAATAGGAAGGCAGAGGTGCCTGGGTGGCTCAGTGGATTAAAGCCTCTGCCTTCAGCTCAGATCATGGTCTCAGGGTCCTGGGATCGAGCCCCGCATCAGGCTTTCTGCTCAGCGGGGAACCTGCTTCCCTCTCTCTCTCTTTCTCTCTGCCTGACTCTCTGCCTACTTGTGATCTCTCTCTCTGTCAAATAAATAAATATAGTCTTTTAAAAAAAAAAAAGAAAAAGAATAGGAAGGCAGAAAAGTAATAAAATCCAGGAGGGAAAATTCAGAAAGGAATTTGGCAAGAAGTAAAAAGTCCTATTTTCTCTTAAATCAGCCGACTCCCTAAAGGACCTCCTGGATCCCTCATTCAGAGAGTTCAGTGGCCTATACCAGTCAAAGAGATGTACAGATTCCACCCAAATGTAAAAAGTTTGTGGTGGGAGAGTTAACATAGCTTAGAAAAGATTTAGATTGAGTCTGTGGTGAAAATTTCGGCAGCTATTAAGCAGTTAATGGAGATGTACTGACCATTGTTTGCTGTAGGGAACAGGTACTGGTGTCTTTTTAGAAGCTCACTATTTATTGACGTGGTCTTTACGCCCAGCGTGGAGCCCGAGCCCGCAACCCCAAGATCAGGAGTTGGGTGCTTTACCACCTGAGCTCACCAGGCGCCCCTAGAAGCTCTGTAAATGAACAGTACTTCTGTTTATTTTAGAAGACCATAGAGAATTCTTTCTGTCTGCATAGATCATATGAATAAATGGAAGGAAATTGCAAGTTCTCACAGCTGCAAAATTAACTACTTCCAAGGCTCTTCTCTTCCACTATGTTCTGTACATACTTAGAATATTACCGCCATGGTCCTGGAAGACCAGGAACGAACCAAGTGGAAACACTTGGGGTAGAAAGAAGGCTTTGTAGGTCCAAAGGAAGGTGCACGCTGAAAAACTGAGGCTCAGTATGAGAGGTTTGTGACACACTCTCAGGCAAGTCCTCCCTTGGTGCGTCCAATCCCTGGACATCACATCAACACCTAAAAAATGTGATGGAGAAAAACTCTCCCTTACCGGGACTTTGTTCACACGGTTTATGGCACAACTGGCATCAATGCCATAATTAAGGGGGACAGAAGTGGCTAGAGGGAGATGAGCCCTTCCACCTGGAGTTCAGAGGTGGTTCTTCGCCGAGCTTGTCGTGAGGACCGCGTCCAGGTACCCCTCGGTTGTGTTCCATCACAGCCTAGATCTGAAAGATCTCAAAACACCTGAAGTACTCATGGATGTTTACCAGGGAGGAGGGAGTGAGGAATAAAAGGTTGTTGAAGGACAAGGGGATGTGGCTGTACTAAAAAGGAAGTCACAGAAAACTTGATTAGCTGCTTCTGAAATGCAGTATGGTCGAATCTTAAACAACATGGGGGCCAGGGCCACTGACCCCTCCCCCACAGTAGTCAAAAACTCATGTATAACTTTTGTCTTCCCCAAAACTTAACTACTGATAGCTTGCTGTTAACAAGAAGCCTTACTAATAACATAAGCAGTCAATCAATAGTCTTTTTTGTTTTATATATTACATATTGTACTCTTAGTAAATTCCTAATTTTTTAAATTCTTTAAGTAAGCTGGAGAAACCATAAAAATTCTTACAAAGAAGAGAAAATACATTTACAGTACTGTACTGTTTCAAAAAAAAACCCCACAGATATTAGGTCTCTGTAGTTCAAATCTGTGCTGTTCGAGGGTCAGCCATAATCTAGACGCCCACTGCCAATGTAATTGTTAAAGAATTCCTATTTTAGTGCCATAGATAATTGTAAACCGAAATGATGATCTTTTTAATTAAACTTACACTTCTTTTAAAGAAAGAAACTAACTTCTGTACAATTTAACCATATAACAATACAATAAACACTTCTATTAGAAATATTAATATGTACCCAAAGTTCTATTTGAAAGGTATTAAATCCATGTCTCCTATCAACAGGTAAGATTTAGAACAGGTAATATGTAAAGGAGATGTAAACATCACAAAAAAATCACAAATTCCCATCCTTGCTAAAAATAAACCTTGAGAATAGGAATGGATTTAACAAATTACCTTTATGAAATTATCAATAAACTTAAAATATTTTCACTAGAAAAAAACTCTTTGAAAAATGAATTAGCAGGCGCCTGGGTGGCTCAGTGGGTTAAGCCGCTGCCTTCGGCTCAGGTCATGATCTCAGGGTCCTGGGATCGAGTCCCACATCGGGCTCTCTGCTCAGCAGGGGGCCTGCTTCCCTTCCCCTCTATCTGCCTGCCTCTGCCTACTTGTGTTCTCTGTCTGTCAAATAAATAAATAAAAATCTTTTAAAAAGAAAAAGAAAAATGAATTAGCTATTTTTGGTGTTGTGGTTTGAGTCAGTCCACAGAATTGATGTCTGTTCTACAACTCTAGGGATGAGAGAAAGTTTCACGTTAATATGAAATAAAGGTTTTTTAAGTCACAACCTGATTGAACATACTTGAACTCTGCCCTTATATCTCATGAAGAAAAATATTTAAGCTTCACACCCACTGTGGGGTACATTTCCCTTATCTGTAAAATGAAGGAATGAGCTAGAAAAGCTCTACAGCTTTTTTCTCATTTGTAATATTCTCACATTCTGAAACTATCCCACGTGAATGTTTCCATCCATGCATGATGCTGTGAGCGCTGGGGACACAGGTCAGTGAAGTGTACGAAGCTCATTACTAGAGTTCAACAGCTGATTCAGAACCCAACTAAAGTTGAAACAAGCACTGTTGTCAAAGAAGGTACTTCTTTCTTGTTCTTAAGAACTGGAGTTAAAGAGGAATGCTACACACAAGTGTTAACATTGTTTCTGTGGTGATTACAAAGAAAAGCAGCTATAGAGTATAGAATATTTTCAAATACTTTATATCCTAAACACATTTAAAGTGTCAGGAGCCCATAATGAAATAAGATATACTGTCTTACCTGCTCAACAAAATTACCAAATTATGTAAGACAGATATACTGTCTTACCTGCTCAACAAAATTACCAAATTATGTAAAAATTACTTATCATTTGATTTATTCTCCTGTCTGCTTGTGTTTTTCCTATGAAGTAGAGAAAAGGTGTTATCCCTAAAATATTCTAACATTTGCAGTAGAGGAAAATCTGGAAACAATTGGAATGCCCAGCCATTTAAAAGGGTGTTTGTAGAGACAGGGACATGTTCACAGAAAGCTGTATTTAATGAAAAAGCAGGTTATACTTTCTTAGAAAAATATTTATGGAAAAGAGAAAAAGAAATCAGTGTGTTGATTGTACAGGAATGTTTAGTCTAAGTGATTGCTGCTTTTCCTCTTTTCCACATTTTTTATTTGCAAATTATTTTGATGAGCATGTTCTATTTTGAGTGCATTTTTTTTTTATTTTAATTACAAGAGAGGTGATGGATGATGATAAGTTGGCTTTCTTGCCAGATTGGAAGGGGCTCTGGGGTGACAGCCAATGAAGCAGATTCTCTGAGGGATTTCCCATCTCACTCTGCCTTGAAGAGATCTTCAAATACTGCAACTCCATGAGCTCTTCCTGCCTGTGATTCTGGTGCACAGATCATGAGGCTTGAGTAGAGCTGATGTCGCAGGAAATTAAAAAAAAAAACTTATTATGAGTTTTGGTCTTTAAGAAATTGACTCGACTATTAAGTCACTCATATAAAAGACTTGATGTTGCCCCCACAATATATTGGCCAATATTAAAAGAGTTCTACTTATTTATTACAAAATTTGAATTATGAGAGTTACTGATACCAAAAGCAATGACCTGTTTTCCCATAGATTGAGAGAACTGTTACAGCAGAATATGAACTAGAGTATCTGCTACTGGAAGGACATTGCTTCGATACAATGACAGAACAGCCTCCTCGGGGCCTGCAGTTTACACTTGGCACAAAAAATAAACCTGTTCTGGTTGATACAATAGTGATGGCCAATCTCGTAAGTATTAGAAATACTTAATTGATTGTATTTAATTACATGTTTTGGTGAAATCCTCTTAAGTTCTCGTGATAATAAGGAAATCGATTTCATTCTGCTGTTGCTGAACAGCTCCCAGAAAACAAAATTGAATCCTTAAATAAGGTAATAAAAATGGAGGGAATCATACTTTCATGATATTGGCAAATCTCCTTTTTGGAATTCATGTATAGAATTTATTCAGTCCAGTTAGTTAACACTCTCTTGAGTTGTTCATGTAGAATCACTTTTGAACAGTTGGATGTTTTAGTCCTATAACATATTTTTCTCATTCTGAAAGGGATATTTTCAATTAAAAGCGAACCCAGGTGCTTGGATACTGAAATTACGTGAAGGGAAATCTGAAGATATTTATCAAATAGTTGGGTGAGTGATATAAACCACTTCAAAATTTTTCATGTGCAAATTAGGTTTTTAATGTTTTGGCTAAGAAATGAGAGGCAGGGTGGTTTATTTTTTCTCTCCAAAACTTTGAATTATTTTTTCTATTTAGAATTTCCAGAAAAACAGGTATGCGTCCTTTTTAAAAAATAATAATAATACTTCCTGAGATGTAGTGAATCCTTTCATTTTGGTAAATAGCTTTTACTGAGATACGATCTTCTCTCACATCTCATTGAGTATGTAAAATTATTTGAATTCTCCCATTTTTTCTGGCAGTAATTCTAAGTGAAGTCCTTGTCCTCTGCTTGCTTGATTAGTTTATTCTCTTCATCTAAGTTGTGACTGTACTTACGTGTGCAATGAGTTTTAGTTTCTGAGCTTTACTTAGAAAGATCAAATAGTGCAGTTGGGAAGATCCAGACTACCTGGGCTGTTGGGATCTAGGATAATAATTTTACTTGCCTCAGAGGGCGATTGTATGGGTCAAATGAGCCAACATCTC
This sequence comes from Mustela erminea, assembly GCF_009829155.1. NCBI lineage: Eukaryota > Metazoa > Chordata > Mammalia > Carnivora > Mustelidae > Mustela > Mustela erminea. The sequence goes on from NC_045628.1 coordinate 14,542,385, forward strand.
TAAAGTGCTTGAAATGATGCCTGAAATAGAGTAAGAGTCTTCCTCGCTACTACCTCTACCATCTGGTTGGATGGAAGGAGTTTGCTTTAGATCTTGTGTGGGTCTCACTACAATGTGTGTGAGTGGGCCCTACCCCGCTCTCACTGGACAATGGATTCAATGGCTAAAGTTGCTGCTGTCCTTGAGTAACATTTATGACTGGAAGCTCTTGAACAGTTTAAGAAATTTGCCATTTCTAGTACGTAAGTTGGAACCCTTTCCATTTCCTAGCGGTAATTGATGGGAGTGGCTGTGCCTTCTACTTTGGTTTAACCGCTCCAGCTGGGGAATTGGGAGAAAGAGGGAGTCAAAGGCATGTGTTAGTCAGCATAGTCATATAACCCCTCCGATCTTCATTTTAGGAAAGTGTTCAGTGTGTGTTATGAATCTGACTAACCTCAAAGTACCTACTAATTTGACCTCTGATTGCATTCCCTCTTTGACAATATTCAACTTTATCGTAAATGTTTTGAACAGTATTTTATGTATTTTCCTTTACATAGAAGGGTATCATGACAGTCAGAGCTGTCATATTTGATTTGTTTATGCAGTTTTGAAAATTAGACAATGAACTACATTATAATATAAAATATAAATATTCAAGTGATGCAGCAAATGATTCAAGTGATGCTTGCAAATGTGCAAGACACATTTTCGGTCTTACAGGTTTAACATACACTTCAAATTTTGGTGTTTGAAAATGACTGCTGAATATTAAAAAGTTGTTGACAGTATAGAATTCCTTCAATTATGATATATAACAACTTATTTTAAAGTCTCAAAAGCATTTCATATTAATTACTGTAATATATCAAAGACATATGATAGATTTGACTTTTGTAATCTTGGTATATAGCAGCAAAGATAAGCATTAATTTGGGATTGCTTAGTGGTTAGGCAATATTCAATTTCATTAATTACTTTTATACAATTTTAATTTGTACTAGGTTAAAACTGGGTAATTCTGAAAATTATAGTGTGTTATATCTTAAATGCAGAAAACAACAAATATATAAACACAGTGATGTTAGGTTTATATTTTTCACAAAATGAATTTATTCTGTTATTTATACCATCATAATTACATGTCTTTTCTGGAGCTGATTGTGGACATCTACATGTTTTTCTGCTTTTAGGCATGAAGGAACTGACTCTGAGCCAGACCAGGGAGATGTCATTGTTGTGATAAACAGCTTCAAGAGCAAAATACTGGAAGTACAAGTGTGTGAGGCAGAAGCTCTTGCTATTTTGTTCTTAGTATTAAGAATTATCTTTTTTTACTCTTAATTGGTTAATATTATTTTACAACTAATTTCACAATCTTACTACCCAAAAAGTTATATTGGAACTCTGGCATGAAAGGAAGAAGAAGATTAAGTTCATGAAGGGAAGGCAGAAAGTTTGAAGATAGAAGAAATGGAACAACTTTTTCTAAGTTAGGATGTGTCTGTTAGATCTACTGTATCCATAGCCAGGTAGTGTTACAAATTAGGCCCTAGAGATGAGATCAGGAATACAGGTTGAAAAGTTAGCCCTGAAATGAAAAAGTGATGGTAAGTGATGTTTTTGAAACGTCTTAAAAGCAATGACAAAAATGACAAAAGCAGTAACAAAATAATAAGGATAACAAGGAAATATAAAACCAAAATTAAAAGGAAAATAAGAACGTAGTGAAGTAAGCAAGCACAGAAGCCTCTCTTGTCCTGAGAACATTTGTCCATCCTGGTACACCTGAACTTTTGATTTAATTTGCAGGGTGATTGGGACAGAAAGTAAAACCCTACAACCATATAAAGTGGGTAGTCTGTTAGAAGATCCTCTTGGCAATAAGCTGGCTATAGGGTAAAGATGAACCCTAGTAAATTATTCCCAGTCTTTTAACCCAAATTTGTTTTGTGCAAGTATCCAGGAAACCCCTGAACCTTGAATTTGCACTAGATTAGTTCCAGATTGAAGAGGTTGTGCAGGCGTTTGGCAGAAACATCTGTATATCTGGAATAAGATTCTATCCCAAAACAGAGAAAACCAGCAGAAACAACAGAAAGCAGACACATACACACTCTCTGTATTAGAATTATTGACTCTGAAACAACTGTGTGTACGATATTTAAAGAAATAAAAGACAAGCTTGAAAACAATTGCAAGGAACAGAAAACTATAAAAAGTGCATATCTGATTTTTTTAAAGTAGAACTTTTGAAACTGAGTGATACAGTAACCCAAATTAAAAATTCATTGGATGACTTTTACATGTCTAAAGAGAGAATTAATGAATTGGAAGATAGTATTCCTAATGCAACAGGGACATTTAAAAAAGGATAATGCAGCAGAGACCATAAAAGGCATAGAAAGTAGAGTGAGAAATTAAAGATTTGGTATTTGCACTTAACCTGGCTCCATCACTTTCTAGCTGCATGACCTCGGACAGATTGCTTAGCTCCTTTCTGTCTCATTTTCCTCATCTATTTAAATTGTTGTTAATAATGGAACCTACCTTACATGTCTGTTACAACGATAAGATAGTTCAGTTTGTAAAGTGCTTTGTGAGTATTGAATAATTAATATAATTTTAAATGGAGTTCCAGGCAAAGATGGAAGAGGATGAGGTAAATGTGACATTGTGTGTCAACTATACTCACATTAAAAAAGAGGTACGTTTAATATTTGAAGGAATAATGACCGAGAGTTTTCATGAATTGATGAAAGATACCAGTTTACATATTCAAGAAGTCCAGTGATTAATGAGCAAGATAATTAAAAGAAAATTCACACCTATATTCTGATAAAACTGCAGAAAACCAAAGGAAAGAGAAATCTTTAGAGTAATCAGAAGGAAAAGGAAACATTACCTTCAAAGAGCTATAGATAGTCTGATTGTTGATTTCTCAGTAAGAATGAAAGCCAGGAAAAAAAAAAAAATGAAAGCCAGAAGGTTCTGGAATGATATTTAAAAACACTGAACGGAAAAAGGAATGCCAGCCTTGAATAATTTACCCTGAAAAGATATCTTTCAAGAGGAAACATAAAATATTTTCAGACAAATGAAAAAAACTGAATTTGTCACTAGCACACTTACACTAAAGGAGAAGTACTTCAGACAGAAAAAAAAAAAATTATCTCAGAGGAAACATTTGAGTTTTAAAAGAATGAAGAGAGAAGAAAATGGTAAATGTGTGGCTAATTCTATGAACAGTGAATATATAAAACAATTGTAAGATCTTGGGAGGATTTTAAAATAAATGACATTAAAAAATATAACAATAACATTTAAGCTGTAAGATAAACACTATTGTTTTCAATTATGTATGAAATCTTATACTGACCAGAGCAAGGGTAATGATTACTCTTAGACTTAAAGACAAATATAAATTTAACTTTTAAGATAACCACTAAAAGCATAGAAACAAACTATTAATGCCATAATGAAGAGGAAAAATGGAATAAAATAAATTAATGTAAATGGAATAAGAAAAAAGAAAGCAGAATATATGGGATATAAAGGAAGCACAAAATAATAAGTTAGAATTTCACTCAATTACATTAAATATAAATGGACTAAATGTTCTAATTAAAAGACAAAGATTGTCCTAATGGGTTTTTGTCTTTTTAATTACAGCTATATGTTGTTTCCAGAAAGAACACCTAATACATAAGAACACAACTTTAGTGTGAAGATGAAAATAAAACTCAAGGTTGGCAGTAGTATTCTAGGCCAGTACTAAGCTAAAGAAAATTTGCATAGCTAAATAATACCAGAGATATTACACAAGACAGATAACATTACTAAAGATAAAGTCATTTTACATATATGAGGCAGAAAGAGAATTTCAAAGAGAAATTTTCTGTCATGCTGGGATATTTTTTTAAAGACTTTTTTTATTTATTTGAGAGGGAGCACATGTGCAAGAGTTGTGGGGAGAGCCAGAGGGAGAGAATCTCAAGCCAGATCCCCACTGAGCATGGAGCCTGATCCAGGGCTCAGTCTCTGAGATTATGACCTGAGCTGAAATCAAGAGTCAGACGCTTAACCAACTGAGCAACCCAGGTGTCCCTGGGATATTTTTAACACCCATCTCTCAGTACCTGATATGACAAGCTGACCAAAAAATCAAGAGATAGAGAAGATGTGAACAGATTAAAAATTCTGACCTAGACACATTTAGAACACAACACACACTAACACCAAAAGAGCAGTTTTTCAAATACACAGAAAATGTTGATTAAAAGTTAACTTTACATTTGGTTGAAAGTTACAGTAACTTTCAGAAGAATGAAATTGTACAGAGTATATTCTCTGTCTACAATGTGGTAAAGTATAAATTAATTTCCAAGGATAATTAGGAAATACTATGTGGTTGTAGTTTCTAAGATCACACCTTACATATTGGCCAGGTTCTAAACTACTGTATCACCAAATTTTACCTTGCATTCCCACATCATACCCTGTTCCTAATCATCTCTGTTCTTTATTCTGTGATAGTTATACATGTTACTTACATTTATCTTTGATTCTCTTTCTCCTGTATTGACCTTGATTTTCTTTCTCAATAGTAACACAGTCTCTCCTGGAATACATTTCCTTCTGGCCATTTCAGATGAAAAACCCCATGAAACCCAGACCAGCTACTTCAGATACTAACTCAAGCCCACACCCTGTAGGAACAGTATTCCAGGAAGTTTTATCCTAGTCCTGTAAACATGAGAGAAATCCCATTTCTGCCAGGCTAGGAGTATGAAAGAACATTCCATCTTTGAGCTATTTTGACCATTGAAAAGCTGCTTAACTTCTCTTGAACTGAATTTTTTCACTCTGTGTATTGGTCCTAATTTGAGTTGTTGGTCTGTAGTACACAACAGATTGAACTCTTTGACTATAGCCACCAAATCTTTGAGGGTGGTAATCATGCCCTACCTGAGTCAGACCTTCTGCAGCCCAACCACTTACGTCTTTCAGCTGATTTTAATAACACATTTCTATCTCCCCACTTTCCATCTCTCACAATAACATAGAACAAGGGGAGCAGAAAAGATAACATTAAGGATCAGCCCATCAACCCTAGCAACCCACGAATAGGAATTCCACAGAGAAAGAACAGAAAATGGAGAGAAGATATTTCACAGATAAGGAAAGAAAAAAATATTCATGCCAAAAGGGTCCACAGATTAGCATGAGTAAAAAAATGGGACCCATGAGACCCTAATAACTATCAAGGAAAAAAAGCAGGTCACAGCCATACAATGTCACTAACACTAGCATCAGACTTTTTGTTTCCAAGATGGCTTTTCCAAGACAGTAAAACAAAGCCTTTATTGTTCTGAGAATTACTTTGAAGCTAGGATTCTGTAGCCAAATTCCTAATCAAATGTAAAGACAAAGTTATCTTCTGAAGGGTGAAGATTTAGAAAAATGATTTTCATACCCTTTATTGAAGGTGTTTGCCCTCACAGTGACAGTGAAGACCAAGAAAGAGGAAGATAGGTATTTTCAGAAATTGTGATATTAATCTGAAAACCAATGCAAAGCAAGCATTGAAAGAAATAGGCAGTTAGTTGTTGAGCTCCAAGAAAAATATCTTCAAGAAGACAGGAATTCCACATGATGAACATGAGTAATAAACTGGAAAACACGAGCTAACATGGCAAAGAAGAAATTTACCACACCACAAGAAAAAAATAAATGCAATAAAATTCCAAGAAAAAATATTTTTCTGTTGGAGGAATGCAAGAGAGCAATATTTATCTGAAATACAGGAGCCTCCCTGAGGGGCACAGTGGTCATGTTACTGTCACTACACAGAGGTAATCCAGTGCTGGTGGCCTCGCAGACTCTTGAGTGAATAATATTTACATTGTCACAGTAAGCACTATCTACTGACTTTCAAGTCGTAGAATAAACATAGCAAAATGCCGAAGCTATAATTAGGTTTTACCAAAGCAAATGTAGATATTATCTGTATTTACAATGCTAAAGTAAAAGTTGAGCTAATGTAAGGCAGGAGGCGGAGGGTAAAGGTAGAAATATTATTAGTATCCTTATCTTACAGAGTATATAAGAGAAACGTGAAGTTGTTGGTACAAAAAAATATATATTTAACTATTATTTGAAGCTACAAAGACACTGCATAGAACTAATGTTATTACTGCCAAAACTTCCAGACAGTGAGGAAGAGTGATAGAAGTGAGCAGCTTGTCTCTCATCACAAAGAATGAAAAATATCTAAAGCCTGTGGTTCCAGATATGCTTAGTAGATAATCTCTGAAGTTGATAAATCAGTAAATACAAGTATAAGCGTATTACTTGGCACTGTGGAGGTAACCACAAGAAGAACTACCAACAGGAAGCTGACCTGATGACTGAAACCAGATTGTGTCCGTAATGTCATACTTCCCTGGCTCTGTCCCTGCACCTTAGAGTCACAGGAGTCACCGTGCCCTGGGTGTTTCATTTTTTAACCACACAGCGTAATATTTAAAGCTGCACAGTTCTAAGACTTTCCTTTACTGTGTTATCTAGGTACAAAAGAAGCCAGACAAAATTAAGGAGGATATCCTTACTGATAAAGACGAAAAGAAAAAAGGAATGTGGGATTCCATTAAAAGGTAATTACCAGTGAATTTTTTTAACCTAGAAGCATAGATCCATCAGGAATCTTGTATATGGCAGGCACACATTTAAGTAAAGCATTGGTCCTCTCTCGTGGGATGAGATTGATACATAAAATGTTAATAAAACAGACTAGGAAACCGGAGCTGTGGGGCAGCTGAGAGTAAGGTGCTCTGCAAACCCTGGGAGCAAAAGGCTGTATCTAGTGAGGAGAAACCTCTGACAAGATGCCTTGGAGAAGTGTGTGGTTAAGAGGGGCTCCAAAGGAGGGATAAGATCTCAGAACTGGAGATGGGAGTGAAAGTGTGAAGTCAAAAAGATTGAGTATGTTCACAGGAACAGAAAATATCCCAGCTTAGCAGAGACCCTGGACACTGAATATAATAGGGAATCTATAAATTAGGTTGAGGCCTGTATTAATCAAAGCAGGACTGATTGGCTCACGTGTATTGAGTCCAGGAGCAGAGCTGGCTTTGGGCATTCAGGTGTTGTGGTCCAGAGACTCTTCCTCCATGTCTCCGTTCTAGTCTCCGGCCTCCTTCATTTTCAGATGAAGTTTTAGAAGAAGTAGTTTGCCATCTCCAGTGGGAAGAGATTGCTTCTTTCCGTAAAGTCCCGGGGCTGACTCACTGGTCCACTTGTTAGCCATTTGTCCCAAATGGGGGTCACTGTAACTGTATGCTTGGTCCATATGCCTACCTCTGGAGCCAGTGAGGGGGCCCATCCCACCTAGATCTCACAGAATGAAAGTGGAGAAGCAATGCCCCCCACCCCCCCGCCAAATACTAGGTTAGTGTTACTAGAAGCATAAAGGATGTTAGGTGAGGAAACACAAAAGCTGTCTGCTATAGATCTACATTGTGGAGAACTCTGAAGTGCATCTCAGAGATCTGGGCTTCATTTGAGTTATGATGGAGAACCAGTGATAATCTTAACTGAAGGTAAGAAATAGAAACTTGAGGCCAGATAGATCCAACAACCTAGGCAGATTTTATTTTGCCAATCCGAAGCGCTCCCAGCATTTGGGATTGTGCGCAGTTTATGCCTCTTTTTCTGTAGTAGACTTCTTGTTTGGTAAGAATGGTGTTCCTCTTCCTTTACGTGCATTGAACTGTTACTGATTGACAAGGGCTCAGACCCTCTCATTTTGAGATCATTTGGAGAGTAGTATGTTTGACAGGATAATGAAGCAGAATGTGGGCATTTTAAAGGTATTTGTCCATTGGCTTCCATTAAAACCAGAAGGTGGAGCCAAAAATGAATATAGGTGATCGTCAAACTGTAGAACAGCCACTTGCTGTACAGAAAGTACCAGAAGCAAATACTGCTGTGTTGGGAAAGGAGAAGGACCACGTTGGGGATGGTAACTCCTCCGGACACATAAATACTGTGTATAATATAATGCTTTCACTTTCTTATCTTAAGTTTAATCATAACTTGGGAGTATCAACTGTATTTTTCTTATTTGGGAGATTACAATAAGAAAAGATTTGAAAAATACTGTCATAAAAATTCCTGTTTGGCAAAATATATCTCTAGTGATTATAGTTTATTCTTTTCCAAATTTTAGTCATTCTAAATATCTGTGCATATAAAAATAAAAATTTAATTAAATAAAATTTATACCCAGGAAGAAAAAAATTATACATTATAAATACCCCAAATGAAAGAGCCAGTCATTTTGTGTATGAGATGGGGCTTATTTTGAGAGGCTTTCCTAATTTTATTGCGTATTAAATTTAGTATTTAGGTATGTAAAGTTTACAAATCCATATTAAGAAGCTGTCAATACTCTCTTATTCAAGTTTCACAAGAAGGTTGCATAAAGAAAAAGACAAAAAGGAAGCAGATGTTCTAAACATATTTTCAGTTGCTTCTGGCCATTTATATGAACGCTTTTTAAGGTAGGTATATTTTTTATCTAATGCTCTGTAAATAGTACATGGTTCAAAAAGAATTTCAAGAGTTCAGAAGAACAAAAGAGCGAACAGTGAAACAATCCACCTGTTTTCTTATTACCCAGTCTCCTTCCAATAGGAAACCAGTGTTTTCATAGCTCGCCAAAGACATAGGTAGATAAGCAAATACATTTTCTTCATTTTTAACTTTTTACTTAAGTAGTAACAGCGTTTGTTCTGTACCTTGCTTTTTTCTTTCTTTTTAAAGATTATTAATTAATTAATTTGAGAGAGGAGAGTGAGCAAGCATGAGCAAGTATGGGGAGGAGTGGGGGGGGGAGGGAGAGACTCTCAAGCAGACTCCCCGCTGAGCACGGAACTTATCTCACAACCCTGAGATTACCTAAAATTATGAGAACAGTATATATATATATATAACCTAAAATTATGAGAACGATATATATATATATACATTTTTTTTTTTTAAAGATTTTATTGATTTGTCAGAGAGAGAAAGAACACACACACAAGCAGGGGGAGCAGCAGGCAGAGCATGCAGAGGGAGAAGTCCCCGCCGAGCAAGGAGTCCCTTGCAGGACTTGATCCCAGGACTGGGATCATGACCTGAGCTGAAGGCAGCGGCTTAACCGACTGAGTCACCCAGGCACCTATATATATATGTGTGTGTGTATATAAATATATATATTTATATAAATATAAATATATATTTTTAAAATATAAATATATTTTTTTTTTTAGGATTTTATCCATTCATTTAGAGAACATGAGCAAGGGAGGGGCAGAGGGAAAGGGAAAGAGAGAATCTGAAACAGGCTCCACACTGGGCATGGAGCCCAGTGTGGGGCTTGATCCCATGACCCCAAAATCATGACCTGCACTGAAATCAGGAGTTGGATGCTTAATTGACTGAGCCACCCAGGTACCCCAAGCAGTATATTTTTAAAATACAGTTAAATTCCATGAGTTTGATTGATTTGGAATATTGGTATTCTCTATGGCTAGGAAATGAACATATGTTGTAACAATATGATGTGAGAGAAAGTATATGTAGTAAATTTCCCTTTTCTGGTGAGGAAATACCTTATTTTATAAAAAAGACGGGTGGGGTAAGAGGAGGAAAGCTTAATTCCTAACTACAAAGGGCTATTTTTTTAACCTTTTTTATAGAAGGGTATCAGAGAATTTCTCAAAACTATTTGAATATGTCTTGGCATTTTAATATGGACATTTAGATACATCTGTATCTTCCCTGGTTAGAGATCTAGCACAGCAAGACAAATGGTTTGTCCGGTGAACTTACTAATGGAGATTATTCAATTCCTGCAGTTTTGTACACCTGGTATTAATGACATAGTAATAGAGTAGAGATGAGAAGGTAGTTCAACTAAACAAGGCTATTTCAGAGTCAACTGGAAAAAACAAAAAGCAACTGATTTATTCTATGTGGGGTGTGTGTGTATGTATCCTTATACATTACATACTTGATGAGGAACCATAATTTGTGAAGGTACTTCAGTCTGTTTCTCCATAATTCAGAGTGAAAGCTTAATATCTTTAAGTAATTGTGTTTGTGTCTTTGTGTGTGTGTGTAATAATTAAAAGCCTTAGGAAAAACAGAGTGAACTCCTATTGATATTAACTTACTGGGTTTAACATTCCTATTTTATACAGAATTATGATGCTTTCTGTTTTACGTAACACCAAAACACCTGTGAAATTCTGGTTTCTAAAAAATTATCTCTCACCAACATTTAAAGTAAGTACGTTAATCTTTTTATTATAAAATAGTTCAATGTTTGAAGAGTAAATTCTTTATATCATAAGTTCACATAATTTCAGAATGAGTCTTTTGAAATTACTATTTTTAATCAATTTTAAAACTTTGGTATTCACTATTCTTTTATCTTAAGAAAAATTCTATGCTGTTTTTATTTAAAGAAGTGTTTAAAAGCAAAGAGGCAACCCATGGAATGGGAGAAAATATTTGCAAATGACAGTACAGACAAAAGGTTGATATCCAGGATCTATAAAGAACTCCTCAAACTCAACACACCCAAAACAGACAATCATATTAAAAAAATGGGCAGAAGATATGAACAGACACTTGTCCAGTGAAGACATACAAATGGCTATCAGACACATGAAAAAATGTTCATCATCACTAGCCATCAGGGAGATTCAAATTAAAACCACATTGAGATACCACCTTATACCAGTTAGAATGGCCAAAATTAGCAAGACAGGAAACAACATGTGTTGGAGGGGATGTGGAGAAAGGGGAACCCTCTCACACTGTTGGTGGGAATGCAAGTTGGTGCAGCCACTTTGGAGAACAGTGTGGAGATTCCTCAAGAAATTAAAAATAGAGCTTCCCTATGACCGTGCAATTGCACTACTGGGTATTTACCCCAAAGATACAGATGTAGTAAAAAGAAGGGCCATCTGTACCCCAATGTTTATAGCAGGAATGGCCACGGTTGCCAAACTGTGGGAAAGAACCCCTCAGCAGACGAATGGATAAGGAAGATGTGGTCCATATACACTATGGAGAATTATGCCTCCATCAGAAAGGACGAATACCCAACTTTTGTAGCAACATGGATGGGACTAGAAGAGATTATGCTGAGTGAAATAAGTCAAGCAGAGAGAGTCAATTTTCATATGGTTTCACTTATTTGTGGAGCATAAGGAATAGCTTGGAGGAGAAAGGAGTTGAGGGAAATTGGAAGGGGAGGTGAACCATGAGAGACTATGAACTCTGAAAAACAATCTGAGGGTTTTGAAGGCGCGGGGGTGGGAGGTTGGGGGAACCAGGTGGTGGGTAGTATAGAGGGCACGGATTGCATGGAGCACTGGGTGTGGTGCAAAAGCAATGAATGCTATTACACTGAAAAGAATTAAAAATTTTTTTTAAAAAGTATATGAGGAAAAAAAAGTGTTTAAAAGGACAGAAGGGGATGGTTTATTTTTAACTAAATTCAAAATCAGCAAGATGAGTGGTTTTTCATGGTAATGAATATAATTAAATAAAATTTGGCAGTGAAAGACATCTACAGATTGTCAATAAAAAGAATTAGATTGTCCTAATTTTACGAAGATAGGCTGGGACGGTGGTATCGGAGAATATGAAAACTGCACCCTAGGAAATAGCTGGATGGTTCTGAGAACAAAAAGGCTCTTCTGTCTTGGTGCAGCGCGCTGTTGCTGTGGGGCTGGTTTGGGTACTGTACGCAAAATGGCGCCGTGCGTCTGGAGACGTGTTCAGATGGTCAACCGCTCTTACCCTTTACTCAGCCTCCCGCCCCTGCCACAGAGTGTACCCCATGTGTCCCTATTCTCGTGACAGATTCATCAGATTTCATGTAAGTTCAGGTCTCATTCAGTAGCACTTCAAAGGCTTTCTCCTCCTCTAATCCAAAACCAAGGGTAAAAGCAGAAATAAGCATGGCCAGCCATGTTTGTATGCCTGTTGCCAGCACGTGGCTGAGAGCTTTTCGTATGTTGTTGCTCTCCATAAAGGTCTATTCCCGGAAAACCAAGACTCAGAAATTATATAACCTCCCAGCCTGTACAGCTAGGAGGTATCCAAGCTCCCCCTCAGGTTCGGAGGCTGACTAGAAGAACTCAAAGAACTGAGAGCCATTATCCTGCCAGTTTGGGTTTAGCACAGCCATACCTCACAGCTGATACCTGTGGCTCAGAGCCCCAGCTGTACGTCCCACTGCTGGCATCGACTCTTTGGTGTGGCGCCAGGCAGGACAGTACGAGGGCAGAGGTTACCTCCCAGGACCCCTGGGCAAAGGGCCCAACCTTTCTTTAAGCAAGATTTGTCTTTTAAAGCCCAGGCCTGAGATCAAACAGCTACTTAGGAACATAGCTGAGATCTGACCCCAAGCATTCCGTCCTCGGAGCCCAGGTGCTTAACCCTATGTCACAGCCTCTCCCGCCGCCACCACCAAGAGTGATGCCTCACGTGCTCATTTAGGAGCAGATAAACAACTGAAAAAGAGCCCATAAATATAAACAAGTCATGCTAGTTTGTTACCAAGTTTTTGATGTTATCCTATTAGGCGAACACTGCACACAGGGATTAATTCTGCAGAAACTGAGATAGCTCCGTCCGAAGATTCTCTCAGCAGGCATGAGCCTGTCCCGTAGAAATGTGTTCCGTGTCTGTATATGTTCTTCCTCTGCCGCGTGGCCAGAAGTAATCGCATATCTGAAATGATATTTTCCTTCTTTGGGGAATTTCCTTCCTTTCTCTCAAAATGCTCATCTTTTTGAAACTTTTCAGTGAGGTACAATGTGCACAAATTGTAAGTGTGCAGCTTTGATGAATTTTTACGAAGTTGAAACACCTGTGTAGCCAGTCAGATGCAGAAATTACTAGTACCCTAGATCCTTTCCTTACAATTTTCAAAACCTCTCTCTCTCTTCCTTCAAATCCTTGCTGACTTCTACCTACTTAGGGAATAATCCTTTCCTGACCACACAATCTGCAGTTATAGTCCCTTCTAATTTTCACTCTGTGTCCCTCCCCTTTTTACTTTGCCCTAGCACTGTGTTCTACAGGTGACTCAACTGTTTCGTTCATTTTCTGCCTAACCCCTCAAAAGCCTTATGAAGGCCATGATTTGTGTCTGTTTTGTTCACTTCTGTATCCCTAGGCCCTACAAAAGTACCTGGCACCTAGTGCGTGCTCAGTGAAAATGTTAATGCATATTTGCTGATTAGAGAGCTCTTCTACTTTCTTCTAACATGTTTTTTTTTTAAATTTTGAAATCAAAACAATGATTCTCAGCAGCCGTTCTAGCCATAATTGCAGCATTTCAATTCACAGATGAAACCAGTGCTTACAGTAAGGAATGTACTTTAAATCTACACTCTTCTTACAAAAACAGGAAGAAAATTAAACTAGGTGTAAAACCAGCAACAAGCTCCAAATAAGAACTGAGGAGGAAAAAGCAAATTCTCTGTTTGCTAACCCATCTTCCCTCCCCCCCAACCTTGACCACACTCCCTCTCAGATTGGGGCTCATGAGCCAAATTTAGCCAACAAGGTGTTAATGAAATACTGCCCTGAACAGGGTAAGATGCTCTAAGTCTGTAAGACTCTGAATCCAATACCAAACATCCAGAACCACAATGACTACCCTGGATTTTTAATTCTTGAATTAAATAGTGATAAATCTCAAACATGGGGCTCATGTAGAAAACCTAATTTACCAATTTACAGCTCATTTTGTGTTTTTTTTGCCCTCCCTCTTCCTGTTGTCTCTGGGCAACCAGCGTGTTGACATACCCATCCACCGTGTGACACATCAGTGTTCCCAGGTCCAGACGCTTTTCCTTGTAGAGTCAGGCTTTCTCAAGTCGAAAGTTGGTAGTAAGAACTAGGGGAGCATTTATCTTACTTAATAAACTTGCTGTTCAATGTGGCATACCTATTCCTTAATGTCATTAGATCACATAGTTTCATGTATGCTTGTATTTTCATATTGGTCAGCGTTTTCATATTACTCAGTAATAGGTATAGGTTGTAGAAGTAGTCTAGACATTTTACCAAGTAATTTGTAACAATTTATGGTAAACTCTGCTTTTTAGAATGTTAATTTTTTTCTCTAAAACAGAAATGATTTTCTCTTCCTTGAGCATATTCTTTGATTTGTGTGTATGTGTGTATGTGTGTAGGAGGTGATTCCTCACATGGCCGAGGAGTATGGCTTCCAGTATGAACTCGTGCAGTACAGGTGGCCCAGCTGGCTCCATCAGCAGACTGAAAAACAGAGGATTATTTGGGGTTACAAAATTCTTTTCCTCGACGTCCTCTTTCCTCTGGCGGTGGACAAAATCATTTTTGTTGATGCTGACCAGGTGATAAGATTAACCGTAGTTTTTGCTAGTACTTAAACTTCTTTTGCAAGTCTGTCTGGGTGTTGGGACTCAGTTGCTACTGTTCATTATTATCTTTGTTGCTATGCTACGTAAAAATACATGACATGAATGGGACACATAAAGGAAGTGTCTTAAAAAAAAAAAAAAATCTGTCAGAATTCCAGGGAAACTCAAATGTGTCTGCAAGAAGTACCATTTACTATCTGGGACATGGCAATTTTCTCCCTGAAGTAGTAGTTTTTCTTAAATTTTGGTAGTTAAAAAAGTAGTGATCCTAGTCACAATAAAAATAGTTGTCTGAGTTCCTATGAATATGAGCTGATTATTTAAAAATGAGCTCTTTCTTCTTGCTAAAAAAAAATTTGTGATTACAGACAACTTTCATTTCCTTCTAAGGAAAAAAAATGTTCCAAATTTGACTACTAAAAACCATTATAGTACTCAGGTTTCAAAATTTATATATCCAAAAATTGTGACTTTCCCCCTTCCTTTCCTTCCATGCCTTTGTAATCATTAATGGGAAAAAATATTTGCAAAATATACAGAATTTTTAAGTAGAACAGTAAAATGTAAATATTAACATTATATGAATTAAGAGTACAAGTTAGTTCAATTTATATTTAGAACAAAAAGTACATTGTTCAAATCCTCTATTAGAATTTACTTATATTGTAAACTTTTATTATTTTTATAGTATTTTCCAAATTGATCTATATAGTGATGTTTTCCAGCAGGCTTGAATCTGTTAAAAAAATGTGCCTGGGTGATGTAGTTGGTTGAGTGCTCAGCTCTTGGTTTCAGCTCAGCTCATGGTCTCAGGGTCACGAGATCAAGCTCTGCATCAGGCTCAGCACAGAGTCTGCTTGGGATTCTTTCCCTCCCCCTCTCACTCTGCTCACGCTCATGCGCTCTCTCTAAAATAAATAAAATCTTAAAGAAAAAAGGAACTTACTACTGTTATTTCATTAAAGCCATTAAGGATAATCAAGAGGTTTTTCTTTATCATTCAGACTAATATTTGCCAATATTACAATAATGGAGATTTATCATAAGATGATTTTGAATTATTAATCTGTATCTTGATAAACTAAGAGTAATCAAGTAAGTAAGAATACTTGTGAAATATTTAATTTATTTCCAAAGTACATTTTGTTTAAACTATCTTGATTGAAGTGGCATCACAAGGGGCCCCTGGGTGGCTCTGAGCTCAGCTCAGGTCATGATCTCAGGATCCTGGGATCAAGCTCTTTGTCAGTCTCTGCACTTGGCAGGAAATCTGCTCATCCCTCTCCCTCTGCCCCTCCCCTACTCATGCTCTCTGTCAAATTAATAAAATTTTTAAAAAAATAAAATTATGTAACAAACTATCCTAATTAAAGATAAGACCACGGTCATATAGACTAAGCATAGACATTTTTGGTGTCATTTTTTTTTTTTAAGATTTTATTTTATTTGAGAGAGAGCACACAAGCAGGGAGAGGGACAGAGGGAGAAGCAGACTCCCCACTGAGCAGGGAGCCCGACTTCAGGCTCAATCTCAGGACCCCAGGATCATGATCTGAACGGAAGGCAGAGGCTTAATCAACTGAGTCACCCAGGCGCCCCAGTTTCTTTCACCTGAAAGAACAATAGAAGAAATAAGAAATATTGAAGAAATAACTCAGTAAACTCCTTGCTGCTTGAAAGAGCTGTGAGAAAAGCACAATTCCGTTTATTTCTACAATCAGGTGATTATTTGAGATTCACATAAAAAGGGCTTATTATAATAACATAATATTATTTTATAATCTTCATCAGAGAAACTATTTTAATTATTTAGATTGTGAGACATGACCTAAAAGAAACTATTTTAATTATTTAGATTGTGAGACATGACCTAAAAGAACTCCGAGATTTCGATCTGGGTGGAGCACCTTACGGGTATACTCCATTTTGTGACAGCCGCACTGAAATGGATGGATATCGTTTCTGGAAAAAAGGATACTGGGCATCACATCTCTTAAGAAGGAAATACCATATCAGGTAAGAAAATTTATACTTTTTAGTAACTAAATAAGTTACTGGATCACAATACTCAGTTTTCTTAGAAATCACACAACAATGGCAACCTGTTAGTGTCAATGGCATGCCCGTCACTCTACATGTACTAACCCATAAAATCTCTATGACAACATTTTGAGATGATATCATCCCCATTTAACAGCTGTGAAAACCTGAGAACCACAGCGGGCAGCATTCATGTGACTCTCCCAGGCTTATACCGTTAGCATAGCTGAGCCAGGCATTAAACCCAATTAATAGGACTCAAGCAAGAGGCTCCTAACCACTAAAGATAAACTAGTTGGTTACATCACAAAATGAGCGTACTGTCTTCAAATCTGTTGTTTTGGAGAGCCATGACTTTCATGGTGTCTTGGAAAAACTTGTGACTCTACAAGGATGTGGATCCTAATAGTATTATAACGAACTTCAGACCCGTTGGAAACCGTGTTGGACGTTGGGAGAAAATTTATGAAAGGTTTCATCATTAGTAGACCCAGGGATATCTAAAAGTCAGTCCCATCCCTGTGGACCGTCACTGGGGGAAAGTAAACGTCCATGAACAACATGGGCCACCAAAGACTCCTCACCTTTGCAGTGCCTTGTATGTGGTGGATCTCAAGAAGTTCAGAAGAATTGCAGCAGGAGACAGGCTCCGGGGCCAGTATCAAGCTCTCAGTCAAGATCCAAACAGTCTTTCAAACCTTGATCAGGTACGTAGAATGTTCATAGACTCATTTTCTTCTCTTTTTTTTCTTTTCTTTTTAAAATTTTATTTTATTTTTTCAGTGTTCCAAGATTCATTTTTTTATACTCCACACCCAGTGCTCCATGCAATACGTGCCCTACTTAATACCCACCACCAACCTCACCCAACCCCCCCACCTCCCTCCCCTCCAGACTGCTCAGTTTATTTCTGAGATCCACAGTCTCTCATGGTTCATCTCTCCCTCCGATTTCCCCCAACTCACTTCTCTCCATCTCCCAGTGTCCTCCATGTTATTCCTTGTGCTCCACAAGTAAGTGAAACCATATGATAATTGACTCTCTCTGCCTGACTTATTTCACTCAGCATAATCTTTTCCAGTCCCATCCATGTTGATACAGAAGTTGGGTATTCATCCTTTCTGATGGCTAAGAAATAGTCCATTGTATGTATGGACCATATCTTTATTATCCATTCATCTGTTGAAGGTCATCCTGGCTCTTTCCAGAGTCTGGCGGTTGTGGACATTGCTCCTATGAACATTGGGGTACATATAGCCCTTCTTTTCACTACATTTGTATCTTTGGGGTAAATACCCAGTAGTGCAATTGCAGAGTCATAGGGTAGCTTTATTTTTAATTGTTTGAGGAATCTCCACACTGTTTTCCAAAGAGGCCGCACCAGCTTGCGTTCCCACCAACAGTGTAAGAGGGTTCCCCTTTCTCCACATCCTCTCCAAGAATTGTTGTTTCCTATCTTGTTAATCTTTGCCATTCTCACTGGCATAAGGTGGTATCTCAGTGTGGTTTTGTTTTGAATTTCCCTGATAGCTAATGATGTGGAACATTTTTTATGTGTCTGTTAGCCATTTGTAAGTCTTCCTTGGAGAAGTGTTTTTTCATGTCTTCTGCCCATTTCTTGACTGGATTATTTGTTTTTTGGGTGTTGAGTTTGAGGAGTTCTTTATAGATCTTGGATACTACCCCTTAACCTGATATGTCATTTGCAAATATCTTCTTCCATTCCATGGGTTGGCTCTTAGTTTTGTTGACTGTTTCCTTTGCTGTGCAAAAGCTTTTTATCTTGATGAAGTCCTAAAAGTTCATTTTCACTTTTGTTTTCTTTGCCTTTGGAGACGTGTCTCGAAAGAAGTTGCTGTGGCCAATGTTGAAGAGGTTACTGCCTATGTTCTCCTCTAGGATTTTGATAGATTCCTGCCTCGCATTGAGGTCTTTTATCCATTTTGAGTTTTTCTTGTATATGGTGTAAGAGAATGGTCTCATGGACTCATGTTCAGTGCATGGATCCAGACCGCTCTAGTTCCCTGCTTGTAGACTTCAGAGTCTGACATTTGCATCCTTTTTCCCCTTGGTACATTCTGTATTGGATATCTCAACTGTCTCCACTTAACATGTAATTTTTTCACTTTTAGCTCAACATTTTCAAAACTGATCATATTTTATCTTCCCTTTTCCATCCTTAGGCCTCTTCCTCCCACCACATGCCCTGGCTCACTTACTGTACCTTTTTCTTACTCCCTCCCATCATCAGTTAAACATGTCTCCATCTCTGATCTTTAAGACAGACTCCCTTCATCCTGTGTCCCACCTGGCTACTGCCTTACATTTTGTTTTTCCTAAAAGATAAGCACCTTTTTTTTTCTCAATATCTGACTAATTTCCAGAGCCACTTAACCTAATGATTGGACCCCAAACCTCCCAGAATTAGGGGGATAACAAGCACAGCCTCCCCAAGAGGGTCACTGGGAGTGAGGATAAGCAGGATCACTTCTGCTTTGCCCCTTGGACCCATTCTTCCATGTGGTGACGCAGCACCATATGATGGTTGGTGATTTAGAACATATGCTGCACCCCATTCTTGCAGTGTCTTGTCCCCAAGGTAGCACCTCCTGTGCCTTCAGTGAATCATTTATTGCTCTGTCAGGCCAGCAGAGTATTCAGCCAGACCACGGGATCTCCTGGTCATGTGCCCTCTACCAGGCTTCCTTTCCTTGCTCTAAAGTGGGTCTGTTGGTCTAATGCAATATTAAATGGAATCCTCCCTCAGTGGATAGCTCTGTAAGCCCTTGGATAATGCTACTAAGTCTCTGCGAGCAGGAAAGACAAACCCGTATGCAAAATATGTATATATTTCAGTTCCGAAGAATCTGTGGTCTCGGTTAGGAAGAGTCCAGTCTAGTCGGCTACTTAAAAGACTTCACAGAGTAGTGGTCTCTCCTCCCAGATGGGGAAGGGAACCCTCCCTTTGCCTCTAACAAAGAGTTTCATAAATTTTTTAAAGTTAGCTAACCGTACAGGGAAGGGCTTACTCTTTAACATTAGGCTTATTTCTTACATTGGGCAGTTCATTTTTCCATTGTCTTGGGGTTGTGGGATTACCCACAGAGAACAATTTTAAGAATATCCAGCCTTTGTGGGTTTTACTGCCAGGGAGTGGGGTCTGGTAGTCTTCCATGAGTTGGATCTTGTGATTCTTTTTATGATGGGCTTTTTCTTTTTAAATAAATAAAAGACACAAACTACCAAAATGCACTTAAAATAGTCTGAATAGCCCTATGTCAATGGAGGAATTTGAGTTTAGTTTAAATATTCATACCCAGATAGCTTCATTACAAAACATTAAAGAAAGAAAAAATACCAATTCTACTCATTCTATGAAGCCAACATTAATGACTTTAACATTAAAACCATACAAAGACACTACAAGAAAGGAAAATTACAGACCAACATCCCACATGAACAGGTGTATACATCCTTGATAAAAATCTCAGGTAATCAAATCCAGCATATATAATAAAGACCCTATGTCATAATTAAATGGACTTTATCCCTGGGTTCATTCCATTTGAGAATACCAGTCAGTGTAATTCACTAATTAATAGACCAAAAAAAAGGAAAATCACATGATCAGCTTGATACAAAAGAGCATTTGATATATTCCAGTGTCCATTCCTAATAAAAACTCTCAGCAGCCTAGCACAAGAAGGGAACTTCCTCAACCTGGTAAAGGACACCTATGAGGGGCACCTCGGTGGCTCAGTCAGTTGAGTGTCTGACTCTTGCTTTCGGCTCAGATTATGATCTCACAGTCATGGGATTGAGCCCCACATTGGGCTCTGCGCTCAGTGCAGAGTCTGCTTCAGATTCTTTCTCCCTCTCCCTCTGCTTTTTCCCCCATCTTGTTGTGCTCACTTGCACGCACACTCTCTCTCTCTCTCTCTAAAATGAATAAATAAAATCTTAAAAAAGACACTTATGAAAAACCTATAGTTAACATTGTACTTAATGGTGAAATACTGAATACTCTCCCCTTAAGATCAGGTACAAAGCAAAAACATCTACTCATCATTTCCATTCAGCATTGCAGTGGAGGTACTAGATAGTACAACAAGGCAGGAAAAATAAAAGGCATTGAATTGGCAAGGAATAAGTAACTTTTTTTTTCAGACAATAGAATGATTTATGTAGAATATCCTCTATAATCTACTAAAAAGTCATATAGAACCAATAAGTATATTTAGTAATACTGCAGATGTAAGATCAGTATATGAAAGTCAATTCTGTATTTCTATTTACTAGCAATAGTTGGAAATGGAAGCTAAAAAGGTGATACTCTCTCTAATAGCATTTAAAAAATTAAGTTTGTATAGAAATGCAGTAGACCCAAAATAGCCAAAACAGCTTTGAAGAAGAACAGAGTTTGAAGACTTATTTTGCCTGATTTCAAGATTTAATATAAAGATACTGTAATCCAAATGGTGTGATTTGGTGTAAAAACAGGTAATTAAATCCATATGTAGGAATAGAGATTCCAGAAATAACCCATTCATTTGAATAATTGACTTTTGACAAAGGTGTGAAGGCAGTGCAGTGGGAAAAGGGCAGCTTTCTAAAATGGCACTGGAAAAATTAGACATCCATATACAAAGCAAAACAAAACCATTCCCATTCATAACACATTTCATGTACAAAAATCAACTCAAAACACATCATAGATCTAAAGATAAAATGTAAAACTATAAAACTTTTAGAAGATAGGAGAACATTGTTTATGCATATGTTTTTAGACCTGTTAAAAGTGTGACCCACATTAGAAAATAATTGACAAATATATAAAAGAACTCTCAAAATCCGTTAATAAGAAAGAAAACAATCTCATTTTTTAAAAATCAGAAACAAAATAGAGATTCCAGAAATGGACCCTCAACTCTGTGGTCAACTAATCTTAGACAAATCAGGAAAAAAATCCAGTGGAAAAAAGTTTCATCAATAAGCGGTGTTGGGAAAATTGGACAGCCACATGTAGAAGAGTGAAGCTGGACCGTTCTCTTACACCATACACAAAGATAAACTCTAAATGGATGAAAGACCTCAATGTGAAACAGGAATCCATCAAAATCCTAGAGGAGAACACCAGCAGCAACCTCCTTGACATTGGCCACAGCGACTTTCAAGACAGATCTCTAAAGACAAGGGAAACAAAAGCAAAAATGAACTTTTGGGACTTCAGTCAAGATAAAAAGCTTTTGCACAGGAAAGGAAACAGTCAACAAAACTAAGAGCCAACCCATGGAATGGGAGAAGGTATTTGCAGATGACCTATCAGGTAAAGGGCTAGGATCCAAGATCTATTAAGAGCTTCTCAAACTCAACACCCAAAAAACAAATAATCCAGTCAAGAAATGGGCAGAAGATGTGAAAAGACATACAAATGTCTTCCAAAGAAGACATACAAATGCGAACAGACATGTGGAAAAAAGTTCCACATCATTAGCTATCAGGGAAATTGAAATCAAAATCACAATGAGATACCACCTTATACCAGTTAGAGTGACAAAAATTAACAAGACAGGAAACAAGTGTTCCATGAAGAGGATGTGGAGAAAGGGGAAACCTCTTACACTGTTGGTGGAAATGCAAGGTGATGCAGCCACTCTGGAAAACAGTATGGAGTTTCCTCAAAAAATTAAAAGTAGAACTACCCTACGACCCAGCAATTGCACTACTAGGTATTTACCCCAAAGATACAGGCTTAATGAAAAGAAGGGGGACCTGCACCCCAATGTTCATAGCAGCAATGTCCACAGTAACCAAACTATGAAAGGAGGTGAGATGCCCTTCAACAGATAAATGGATAAAGAAGATGTGGTCCATATATATTACTCAGCCATCTGAAAGGATGCATACCCACCATTTGCATCAACGTAGATGGAACTGAAGGGGATTATGCTAATGAAATAAGTCAAGCAGAGAAGGACAATTATCATATGGTTTCACTCATGTGGAACATAAGCAATAGCATGGAGGACCACTGGGGAAGTGAGGGAAAACTGAATGGGAAGAAATCAAAGAGGGAGACAAACCATGAAAGACTCTGGACTCCAGAAGCAAACTGAGGGTTACAGAAGGGAGGGGGTGGGAGGATGGAGTAACGAATGACGGGAGTTTAGGAGGACACATGACGTTATGAGCACTGGGTGTTCTGTGCAACTAATGATTCGTTGAACACTGCATCCAAAACTAATGATGTGTTATATGTTGGATAATTGAACATAATAAAAAAAATTAAAAAACCAATCTTTAGGGGCATCTGGGTGACTCAGTGGGTTAAAGCCTCTGCCTTCAGCTCAGGTCATGGTCCCAGCGTCCTGGGATTGAACCCCGCATTGGGCTCTTTGCTCAGCCGTGAGCCTGCTTCCTCCTCTCACTCTCTGCCCGCCTCTCTGCCTACTTGTGATCTCTGTCTGTCAAATAAATAAATAAAATCTTTAAAAAAAAAAATCTTTAAAAAATTAAGTATTTTAAAAATAAAAATTTTTAAATATCAGATTTTAACAGACACTTCAGCAAAGATGATGATCAAGTGGCAATAAGTCCATGGAAAGATGCTGAAGATGATTAGTCATTAGAGAAATGAGGATTAAAACTACAATGAATAATTCCACATACCATTAAAATGGTTGATACTAAAAAGACCATACTAAGTGTTGACAAGGGTACATATATTGCTGATGAGCAGGTAAAAATGCTGTAACCCTGTTGGTGGGAATGCAAGCTGGTGCAGCCACTTTGGAAAACAGTGTGGCGGTCCCTCAAAAAATTAAAAATAGAGCTGCCCTCTGACCCGGCAATTGCACTGCTGGTCATTTACCTCAAAGATACAGATGTAGTGAAAAGAAGGGCCACATGCACCTCAATGCTCATAGTAGCAATGTCCACGATAGCCAAATTGTGGAAAGAGCCAGGATGCCTTTCAATGGGCAGATGAATGGATAACGAA
This sequence comes from Mustela erminea, assembly GCF_009829155.1. Classification (NCBI taxonomy): domain Eukaryota; kingdom Metazoa; phylum Chordata; class Mammalia; order Carnivora; family Mustelidae; genus Mustela; species Mustela erminea. The sequence goes on from NC_045628.1 coordinate 14,565,887, forward strand.
GATATGGTTCATATATACAATGGAGTATTACTCTGCCATCAGAAAGGATGAATACCCAACTTCTGCATCAGCATAGACGGGACCGGAGGAGATTATGCTGAGTGAGATAAGTCAAGCAGAGAAGGACAATTATATGGTTTCACTTATATGTGGAGCATAAGGAATGGTGTGGAGGACATTAGGAGAAGGAAGGGGAAAATGGCGGAGGGGGTGGACGAACCACGAGAGACTATGGACTCTGAGAAACAAACAGGGTTTTTGGAGGGTGGGGGATGGAGGGATGGGTTGGCGCAGTGATGGGTATTAAGGAGTGTACGTACTGCATGGAGCACTGGGTGTTACATGCAAACAGTGCATCATGCAACACAATGTCAAAAACTCTACAGTGACTAACATAACAAAAAAAACCAAAAAATGCTGTAGACATTTTGAAAAACAGTTTGGCAGTTTCTTATGAATTTGAATTTACTCCTACCCTATGACCAGTCAATCTACTTCAAGGGAAATAAAAGTATAAGTCTAGGGGTGCCTGGGTGGCTCAGTGGGTTAAAGCCTCTGCCTTCGGCTCAGGTCATGATCCCAGGGTCCTGGGATGGAGCCCTGCATCAGGCTCTCTGCTCTGCGGGGAGCCTGCTTCCCCCTCTCTCTCTGCCTGCCTCTCTGCCTACTTGTGATCTCTCTGCCAAATTTAAATAAATAGATCTTTGTAAAAAGTATATGTCTATATAGAGACTTGTGCATGAATAGATGTAGCAGCTTTATTTGGAAAGTCCAAATCCTACAACCACCCGTATTCATTATCTATCGCTCCCTAACAACTTACCAGAAAACATAGCCGCTTGCAATAACAAATAGTTGCAGTGGGCCGGGAATCTGGGCCTGACGTAGCTGAACATTCTGCTCCACAGGCGCTAATGAGGCTGAAATCATCTTGGCCCAGGGATGGCCATCTCCTCTGAAGACCTGACTGGGCTCAGTCACGCACGTGCTTGTAGGCAGGCCTGTGAGGCCTTTGTCACTTATGAGGCTCATTTGCCTTGTAAACTTTCTTTAACCCAGGTGTCAACAGTCTTTGCTTAGAAAGCCTGGAGCATTATTTCCTAACAGAAAAAGAAAGGGTCCCCTCCGAATCCGGAGGGCATGGTGCCAGCACGTTGACAGCAATGGCAAGAGCGGGCCCAGCGCGGGTGACCAGTGCGCTGGTTCAGGACGGGCGGAGGTGGTGTGGCTGTCCATTTGGGGGCATGTGGGGTGGTGGGTGTCTGGGCTCCCCACTGCATCCCTGATGTCAAGGGTGATGTCCAGGACAGCTTTGGGCACAGTTCTAGCCCCCGGGTTCATCGTCACACAAGATGATTGGGCCATAGTAAGTATGTTAGTAGCTTAAAAATCGATATCTTAAATCTACGAATGTTTTTTTGAGCTTGTTTTTAATCTAGTTGGCATCATCAAGCTCATTCCCTCTGCCTAATTTCTGTTACCTTGTTGAAATCATGTTTCTATAGGATCTCCCCAATAATATGATTTACCAAGTCGCCATTAAGTCTCTTCCTCAAGACTGGCTGTGGTGTGAAACGTGGTGCGACGACGACTCCAAACAGAGAGCCAAAACCATTGATCTGGTGAGTGTGTGCGCGATCGTCTGCATGCAAGCACATGTGAATGTGTTCAAGGAGAATAGTTTCTCTTTTACAGCCGGGATGGCACCCCCGTGGCACCCTGCTGCTTCATCTGTCATGTACTGTGGTGTTCACTGAGGTTGGCCAAGTACAGAGCTGTGTCAGGGGGCCTCCAGGACCACCCCCAGGGTTGAGGAATCACTAAAAGGACTCCCAGGACTCAGAATATCACCCTGCTCATGGCAGGGTTTCATGCCATAGCCACACAGGGAAGAGGTATGGGGGGCAAAGTTCAGAGCAAGCCAGGGGCAGGCTTCCAAGAGCCCTCTCCCTGGGCAGTCACGTGGGACCAGCTCAACCCCTGAAGCTGTGAGGAATTCCACAGCATGGGTGAGGTGGTGTGTCCCAGGGCAGCTCGTCAGGAACCCAGTGTGCAGGATTCTTACCGGGGGCCGCTCGCAAGCACTCCCCCCCTTCCTGTCGCATATCAGGCACTTAAAAAGGAAATACACTGAAAATTCCCAACATCCAAAAGGAAAGCAGGTTCAGTATAAAGCATGGGTTGGCACACTTCAGGCACTGTTGTACTAGTCTTACCAGGAATGATGGCAACACTCCTGAAACCCATGTTCCCAGATGCCAGCCAAGGGCCGTCCATACAAGCAGCCGTGTGAGGGACGGCGATCTGGGGCTCGCTGCTCTGCTCTCTCGGGTGCTTCTCAGGGGCGTCTGAAAGGAAGGCCAGGAGCTGCCTGAAGTGCTCATGGATTAACTTTCATCTTAATGTATAACCAGTTTGGTTCTCCTGCCAGTATTTTTCCCAAATGAAGACGACCAAAATAATTCTGTGTCTACTAAATTATCCTTTACGTGTCTGCTTTTCTTCCTTTTGAGAAATTTATTTTCATTTTGATTTTAAGCAGATCCTATGCTACACAGTGTAACTCTCCTAGATGTGAAGTATTTGAAACTAATTTATTGTCCAGCTGTCTCGAACTCACATTCCAATACTTTATTATCTTTAATAGCTATGAGATATTGACATTCTTTTTCTTCAGAAAGAAAAAGAATGTATTTTGTGCTAATTTAAGTTTTAAGTAATTATTTACAAGTTCTTCGGTAAAAAATAAGCTGTCAAAATATTAGCATTCATACAGTTTTGAACAAAAGACAAGACAATAAAATAGACATTTTTCTAGAAATTGAATGACTTTTTTCTAGAAATTCTAGAATTTCTATACATTAGAAATGTATAGAAAAAAACGTAGCAGGCCAGTATGTCAGGTTGCAACCAAAGGTGATAGAATGTAGCAGAAATAAGTAAGATGGCACTGTTAAGAAGAAAGAAGGGAATTTTCTAAAGAGAGGTCAAGGACATTACTGAACGAAACGCCTAAGAGATTGTTAACATTGTGCTGGGACGTAAAAGGTTGTGACTCGTACATTAGTGACAGAGGGTCTCCTGGGGGTCTCTAGTACTTAGGTTAGCATAAGCTAACTATAACCCTAAATTTCAGTGGTTTCTCCCTCACCTGAGTACAGATCTATGTGACTATTCTGTCCGTGAGTAGCTTCCCTGTCCCCCATGACTCAGGGACCACCCTCCGTCCACTTGGGGCTCCTTCATGCTCTGAGGTCCTGTCTTCTCTGTGTCCATCTGGAGCTGATCTGCCCAGGATGGCGGCCACTTGCCACATGTGGACCCTGAGCACTTAAAATGTTGCTAGTCTGAACTGAGATGGGCTGTAAAGTGTAAGATAGATTTTCAAGACTCGGTACAATAATAAGGTAAAAACATCTTATTACTGACTTTTATACTTACTACATATTGACTGATCATTTGGACATAGTTGGTTAAGTAAAATACAGCACTAAAATTTATTGCACCTGTTCTTTTTGTACTTCTCTATGTCGCTCCTGGAAAATTTAAGATGACATATGTCGTTTCCATCACTATTTCTCTTGTGTAGTGTTGATCTGGAGGGGAGGGAAGAAGTGGCAGGAATGCTTCCTGACTCCTAAAAGCCGTGGCGCCCTTGGGTGGGCATTGGTTGTGTGGCCACATGTAATGTAAGAGGGGCTGAGGAATGGCATTCCCAATGCGCAGCTACTGCCTAGGGATGGGTCTACATAGAGAAAAGGTGGCGTAAATTTTGGTGGACAGCTAGCCATCCCTCCCACAGAAACATTTCAAAATGAGAGAACGTGCTAATTTGGGCCAGCTCCTTGGGGAAAAAGTTAAGGGAGTGCAGAAAAACCCCGAGGAAGTGGCCTAATGAAGAAAAGATAGCACGATTAATGGCATTGAAGGTGAGGAGAGCATTTCTGAATGTCATGATACTCTGCGCCGTTTCCATCAGGGTTCTCAACCTGGGCATTACTGACGTTTAGGACCGAGTGATCCGTAACGGTGGGGACCTTCCTGCACTCTGGGGGATGTTTTGCACGTCCCTGGCCTTACCCACTAGATGGCAGTAGCACCCCGCCCCCCAGTCCTGACACCCAAAATGTGTCCAGACCTTGTCAGAGCTCCCCTGAGGGGCAGAATAGCACCACTGATAGAGATTATAGGGGGAAAATATTGTAGCACAAAAATCAAGGAAAACATAGTAATTTTGACAGTTTCTGACACAAAGTGAAAGAAAATAGTTTCATTATCTTCACTTTATCGAACGTATGGTCTGTAAGGTTAATTTCTGCGAAGAAAATCCTCTTTTCCCACTTACTTCAGGAATATATGACTACAGAAAACAGCCACAGTGGAATGGACTGAAAATATCTGGTGAGGAAAGGATCCAGACACTAGGCTCATGGCTCATAACCAGGCGCTTTCGCACAGGATTTAAGGAGGAAGCAGGTTGAGGCAGCTACACGGGAATGCCGCGTAGAGCGGGCTTCCACGTGCGGCCTCTGTGACTGCCTTGTAGGGAGCAAACGGGAGGCTCGTGGAGCTGCGGGGATCTGTGCTCCCACCACCGCCCCGCGTGTCTCCGTCATGGCGTCTCCGTTCCTCCCAGGGCTCCGGCCGCACACTCTGGGGGCCCCTGTGACCTCTCTCCTCACGCCTCCCGTGCAGCGCATCAGCAGACCTCGGCCTCCGCACTGTCGCCTACGTCCACAGTCAGATCCTTCTCCTACGAGACTTTTGCCTTTTAGCCTTTTAATTTCCCAAGGAACTCCATGGTAGGACCAGTTGCTCGCTGAGTCGTTTAACTGGGTCCTGTGTCAGTGGAACCTTGGAGACTGTCTTCCTCCTCTGTGTGGAGCACTAGACACCCCACACACACACACACACACAGACACACACACTGTGTGGGTCTCGCCAGACACCCCCCTCTATACACACACACACACAGACACACACACACACAAACTGTATGGGTCTCGCCTCTAGTGAGCTGCGGTTGGAACCTGACTGCGGAGCCACACCCACTGGTTTTCCCCTGTGTCAGGTAGACTAGTTAATATTTCTAGACATGAGATTTATAAACTACTCTGCCTTTCACACCTGTCAATATTTTGACAAATGAGTTCCAGTTAACTGATTTTCTTCTTCCAGTTAACTGACTTTAAATATCATCTCAGTTGCTAAATAGAAGCGAGGCGTAAGAAGCGGAATGGTCATTTTTGCTAAAGAAACTCATGGGATTTCTAAAGGCTAACTAATACTTTTGTCTGTGGAAAACGGAAAGCATATAAACCAGACATTAGCCCAAAGAAAAGATAAAAAATATTTGTTAATGGAGTCTATGTTCTTTTACAGAATGGTCATGGAATTAGATCTTTTGTCAAAACAGTTTGCAGAATTGTTTGACAGACTACTTGTTAACCATCAGAATGTTTAGGGCGCCTGGGTGGCTCGGTCCTTAAGCATCTGTCTGCGGCTCAGGTCATGATCCTGGGGTTCTGGGATGGAGCCCCGCATCAGGCTCCCCGCTTGGCAGGGAACCTGCTTCTCCCTCTCCCACTCCCCCTGCTTGTGTTCCCTCTCTCACTGTGTCTCTCTGTCAAATAAATAAAATCTTTAAAAAAAAAAAAAAAACGATCAGAATGTTTTTAAAATAATTTTTGCTTAAATTTCTGATTGAGGGACGCCTGGGTGGCTCAGTCGGTTAAGCATATGTCTTTGGCTTGGGTTATGATCCCGGGGTCCTGGGCTCAAGTCCCTCATCCGGCTTCTCCCTCTGCCTGCTTCTCCCCCTGGTTGTGCTTTCTCTCTCTCTCTCTCTCTCTAACAAAGAAATAAGTAAAATCTTTAAAAAGTAAAAAATTTCTGATTGAGGTGTTTGCATTAAACACTGCTCGCATCAAGTATGATTTGTCATTTCACTTGATCCTTTCCCCATTCAACTAACTTAAGAACTTTAAATATTTGGTGCTTAGGACTCAGCTTTTTACAAAATGCATTTTTGTTTGCTCTAGTGACTTAGTAACGTCCTCAGGCATTTCCTTCACGTTTCCCGAACAGTGATCAGTCCTTCCTCCCTCCCTTCCTGCTTTCCTTCCTTCTTTCCTTCGTTGAAGTATAACGAACATACGAGGGCAATAGTTTTTCATTAATAAAACTTTATTTACATTTTCAGTGCAATAATCCCAAAACAAAAGAACCCAAGCTACAAGCTGCTGCCAGGATTGTCCCAGAATGGGTGGAGTATGACACTGAGATCCGGCGACTGTTAGATCACCTGGAAAACAAGAAGAAAAATGCAAGTAAGTCACCCTTCCGCGGTGGTGTCAGAACCATGCATCGCATTAACTGAGACTATAATAGATTACGAACTAATTTCTTGGTGAATTTATTAAATGATGAGATCAGAATTTCTTTAAGGAATTTCCTTTTTATGTGGACTAAGCTCACAAATTAAAAACGTGGACAGAGACTCTCTTCCCCATGCAGAGAACTTCACGCAGAGCCCAGTGCGGCAGCGTCAGCCTCCCGACACCAGCAGTAAAAAATCGAAGTAGCAAAATGCCCGTCTTTAACATTACACTGAATTTCCCAAATGGGAAAATCCAAGCCCTGAGTTTTAGTAAAAGACTTACATAGTAACTAGAAATATTACCTCCTATCTCCTAAATCAATCTCCTACAGAATAGGGATTTCCCATGGGTTCCTGGTTCGAGCAGCCTTAGTCATGGCTGCAGCGTGACTAGGATCCCATGAGCTTCCATTTCCAAGATTAAACCGTGGTTACCTGGGCGTTTCATCACTCTGCATAAACCTTCAACAAATGAGTGTTGAATATTCCTTTAAAGCCGATACAAACTTCTTGATTGCCTCATAATTCTCTTTCCTCATCAGTGCCTAGTTCTCTGTTTTTCTTTACTCTTTTTTAAAAAATAGCACTGAGTTCCAGTCCGTGTTACAGACTTTTCACAGGTTATATTAATCCTCAACAATAATTCTTTCCAGTGTTTCAAAATAAAATTCTTAATTTTATTAAGCTTTATTTTTTCAAGACATTCAAATGTTAAATATAAACATAAAAATGTTGTATGTAAACTTTCTCACATAAGCGTGAAGTTGTGTTCATCTTGACTTTCTGTATTCCTTAACAAAACCAGTGTGTTATTTTCTGAGAAGTTCAGTATTTAAAACACACTCATGTATTTTTAATTAATAAATTAAATAATTTTTTAAAGATTTTATTTATTTATTTGACAGACAGAGATCATAAGCAGGCAGAGAGGTAGGCAGAGAGAGAGGGAGAGGAGGAAGCAGGCTCCCTGCTGAGCAGAGAGCCCAATACGGGACTTGATCCTAAGACCCTGAGATCATGACCTGAGCCAAAGGCAGAGGCTTAACCCACTGAGCCACCCAGATGTCCCAATAAATTAAATAATTTAATTAAGTCACCATTTCAGTGCAGAAGAAGACTCTGTCAGTGTTGTGATGTAACTGTTTCGAAGAGAAAGAGAAGACAGAAGGGGGAGAAAGGAAAAAAGGAAAAGGAAGAAAGGAAATTTTACGTAATTACCTAAAAATTTTTTAATGTGCAGAACATGAGATGAAATGTTTCTCTTTCAAATTGGAAAGAGTTAAAGGGTTAATAATATCCAGTGTTAGCAAGGATATTGACAAGTGAGCACTCTAATGTACTTACACATACAATAGCTGTATAAATTAAGGAAATATTACCATATGTATAAAAATTTAAAATATGTGTGCCCTTTGACCCAGAAATTCACTTTAACAACTTTATGTTATAAAAGAGAAATGACGGGGTGCCTGGGTGGCTCAGTCGTTTGGGCCGACTCTTTGATTTCAGCTCAGGTCTTGATCTCAGGGTTGTGGGATCAAGCCCCCCATTGGGCTCAATGCTCAGTAGGGGGTCCCCTTGAGATTCTCTTTCCTCCTCTCCCTCTGCCCCTCCCCCCACACGCAGACACACATACTCTCTGTCAAATAAATAAATCTTTTAAAAAATAAATAATTAAAAAAAGAAATGATATATGTATACATATGATTGTTATACTATTGTTTTTAATGAGATAGAAATAATTTCTCCATTGGGGCACCTGAGAGGCTACAACTGGTTGGTTAAGCTTCCATCTCTTGATCTACTACTCAGCTCAGGTCTTGATCTGAAGGTCATGAGTTCAATCCCTGTGCTGGGCTCCATGCTGGGCGTGACCTACTTTTAAAAAAGAAATAAATAATTTATCCGTTAAGAGACTATTGATTATATAAACATTATTATACACAAACAGTGAAATATAGTGTAGCCTTTCAAGAGAATTGAGATAAATATATTTTGCTGACAGCATATTTTAAGTTAAAAACATAAAGTAATATTTGTAATATGATTGACTCCATCTTAAAGAAAAATAGCATGTTTGTGTTTACGTATGTATTTATATATAATAATAAGAGAAGTTTTAAAAAGTTTTATGAAAGATTATTGCATTTTTTACTTAATTTTGAATTACAAATGTAAGATATGTTGTAAACAGTAAAACAATATGGAAGTATATAGTATAAAGTTGGAAGACCTCTTTTACTCAGACACAAAGGGGCCGTCATTTTTAAGGCTACGGTATACCTTTCATAACTCTTGCATTTCTCATAGCAGCTGTATTAGTTTTCTAGGGACCACTGCCTAAGTGGCTTAAACAGAAGAAATTTTTTGTCTCACGGTTCTGGCAGCTTAAAGTCCAAGATCCAGATGTCATTAGGGTGGGTGCCTTTTGAGGGCAGTGAGAGAGGATCTATCCCAGGCCGCCTTCCCAACTTGTAGGCGGCCGTTCTCTCTCTGGCTCCCTGTACCTTGTCTTCACTCTCCATGTATCTGTGTGCAGATGTCCTCACCCAACAAGGACACCACTCCTGTTGGATTAGGGTGTAACCTGATGGCATCATTTTAACTTCATTATCTCTGTAAAGACTCTATTTCCAAATAAGGTCACTTTCTGAAGTTCTGCAAATTAGAATTCCACCATATAAATTTTGGAGGGAAACTGTTCAATCCATAACATGAATGGAGTTGAGGATATTGTCGTATGTTTAAGGGCCATTTGTCATGTCTCTTGTTTTCCATTTATTCTTGTCCTTTCGCTCATTTTTTCCTAGAGGATTGTTGTCCAGCCCTGGAAAGAAATTAATGATCTTTATTCCAGAGATTTGTGTTGCCACCTTTATCGTAAACTAAATCCCAGTATTATTTATGTCTCATGTGGCACATTTTTTATCCTGTTCATTGATCTCTGACTGTACATGTGCCTCTTTCACACTCCTTTAATTATTGAACATTTGTAGCAAGTTTTAATATTGAATAGGGCTTATCTCCCCTCATTGCTATTTTGTTTTTGTTGTTTTCCTGGTACTCCTGTTCATTTTTCCATATAAGCTTTAGAATCATCTTATCTAGGCTGAAATTTTTCAGGTTTTTTGGGGGGATGGTAGGGGTTGGAAGGAAGATTATGTTAAATTTGTTAATTAGGTTAGGAAGTACTGACATCTTCATGAAATCTGTTCTTCCCATCTAAGAGCATGTTGTATCTTTCTATATGTTCAGGTTCATTTTATGTTTGTCAAGAATCATAACATTTTAGTCATCTAAATTTTATACGTTACCTTTTTAAGCTCATTCCTAGACATTTCATTTTTATGTTAGTATTATGAATGGGATTTTCTCTTACAATGTATCTTCTTACTGGTGGTTACTTGTATACAGAAAAACTGTTGTTTTTTTGTGTATGAATTTTTATTTCTGTGATCATACTGAGTTTTCATTTATAGTAATATTTAAGTTGATTCTCTTGATTTTTCCCCCCAAAGATTATTTGCAAACAAGAATAATTTTTCCTCTTCCTTTCTAATGTTATACCTCACATTGCTTTTTCTCATCTAATTGCTTTGGCTGATATCTCTAACAGGATGTTAACAATAGTAGTGCACTAGGCCTCTTTCTCACTTTGCCTGGCCAACCTTCTGTGTTTCCCTGTTAAGTAGGATAATCACTTTGGACTACGAAAATTTATTATGTGGAGGAAATAGCCATTGATTCCTATTTTAATGAATGTTTTTATCAATAATGAGTTGCACTTAGCACTGCATATTAACTAACTAGAATTTGAAAAGAGAAAAGAGAATGGGTTCCTTTGATCGAATGCCTCCTCAAGAGCAATGGAGGTGACTATCTGTTTTTTATATTTGATTTATCAATATGACAAATTTTATTAATGTATTTCTTGATATTGACTCATCCCCGTGTTCCTGGTTTAAACTCAGCTTGGTCATGACCTATTATTCTTTATTTTTCCTTTTTTAAAGTTGAGATATAATTGACAGATACAACTTTATATTAGTTTCAGGTGTATAACATGACTTAGTATTCATATGTATTGCAAATGCTTCTTCTGCATCCATTGAGATGATCATATTTTTATCCTTTCATTTTGTTGATGTCGTGTATCATGTTGATTGATTTGTGGATATCGAGCCATCCTTGCATCTCTAGAACACATCCCACTTGATCATGGTGTGTGATCTTTTTAACGTATTGTTGAATTTGGTTTGCTAATATTTTGTTGAGGATTTTTACATCTTTGTTTATCAAGAATATTGGTCCATAATTTTCTTCTCTTGTCCTTTTCTGGTTTGGGGGTCAAGTTAATGCTGGCCTTATAAAGTGAGTTCGGATATGTTCCTTCCTTATCTATTGTTTGGAAAAGTTTAAGAAGGATTGGTATTAATTATTCCTTTAATGTTTGGTAGAATTCACCAGGGAAGCCATCTGGTCCTGGACTTTTGTGTCTCAGGAGGTTTTGATTACTGGTTCAGTCTCCTTGCTAGTAATTGGTTTGTTTAGGTATTCTGTTCCTTCATGAATCCCTATATTCATGATAAGTTGAATGTTTTTAGGAATTTATTCATTTCTTCTAGGTTGTCCCAGTTTCTTGGAATATCATTGTTCATAATAGTCTTTTATGATCCTTTGTATTTCTGTAGTTATATTTTCTTTTTATATTTCCTACTTTTCCCCCTCTGTTCAGGGAATTTTTTTTTTTTTTTACTTCTATTGATTTTTTTTTTTAAGAGGGCAATGTCATCTTAATTTTTGACAGATCTTTTTCTCTCCTTGTTCCTTTTGAATTTCAGTTTCTTGTTTTATGGTTTCATTGAATTTCATTTTCAGAATAATCTGGAAAATATTAGAATTATCTTAAGTACCTCTTTGGTTCTCTTTGTTATCTTCTTTCTTTTGGGTATGTTGTTTGTTTATCTTGGGCCTTTTTTCTTTTGCTATTGGTCTTCCTCAAATGTGTGGAGATCCTTGGCTATTTTTATATTTTTAAGAGTAAAAGATTAGATTGCTCAATACAGAGAGCTGGCAAGGGTCTTCTCTGTTTAAAAATGTCTTTTTTTCCAATAGGCTTTTTCCCTGAGTGGGAGGGTTGATCAGAAGCTCTGGGTACATTAGCATGTGCAGAATTGACAGATTCCTCTCTGGACATACAGGCATGGAACAGATAAAGGTCATGCTACACACCAGCCTGGCCAAAAGCCAAAATGACGGCATTTTATTCAAGAGCATTGACACTCATATGAAAATCAGTCTCTGTCTCTCTGTTGCTCTCTCAGTAGGTTGTTGAATTTTTCTTCCAAAAGTCATTTTCTCCTTTTTGTCTTGTAATAAACAGCCTGACCAATTCCCTGTGAAATGCAGGGGACAGAATGAGAGTGGGAGGCTGAGAAGCACAGATTTTCCTGACAGTGTTTCAGTTACTGCTTCACATTCTCACTCACGCGCCACCAGTGTTTGCTGTCAGGAGGTTCTCTTCTGTTGGAAAAATCACCTCCTCTTCCCTGCCATGTGGTCGTGTATCAGCTCTATGTTCTGTCTTCCATTTTTAGAAATTCATTCATAACTCTGCTCCAATGATGTCTCCTAACCACCTCCCCCATTCTCATTATTGTTGCTCCCTTTTGTATTTCTTTATTATCTCTCAAGTGGAATTTAGTAAAGAGAGAAACAGAGTCTAACATCTCGAAGTGTGGAATAGGATGCATTTAAATTGTACTTTCATTCATTTCTGCCTGAAAATGTCACTTTAAATATCAGTGTTTTAAAATCGGTTCATGTGTGACACCTCAGTGATGCCGAGACCCTTTAGGTCTCCAGAAGTCTTCGCTAGGACTGATCCTGTCACGGCCGTGTCAGCATCTGTCAGTGTTGGAGCGCTCCGTCTCTGCCTCCTCCGAGGACCACCACATGTGGCTGCTGCTCTCTGTTGGTCCATTGTGTTAACAGGAGGCTCTTGGTACACGCCGAGTAAACGATCAGGATTTTTCAGGGCTTCCATGGCCAGGCAGTGTGCTAGGTTTCAGAGATAACAGAGATCAAAAAAGATGTGGTCCTTGCCCTACTAGACTCATGAGAACCCCCTTCTAGGTGATAAAATGTTAAGCGTTTGTGATACAATATAGTAAGTGCCATCATGTACAAAGAACGAATCTCATTTCCCATAAGCAAATAGGTACCAAACAAACGAAAGGATCCTCACTCAGCAGCTGTGCTTTTTCTGTATCTCTTACTTTGGTGAGAGTTAGCTAGTAAGTGCATCTGATATTCAAGATTTCAATAACTCAGTACATTTTCCTCCTCTACAGTTTTGACGCACGATGAGCTCTAGCGCTGGCTTCCAGGAGAAAGACAGAGTGAGAAGAAATCTGCCACCTGCTGGGGAAGTGTGGAACTACTGCTAAGACTTTTGGAAATTTCATTAAAGATCAGTGACCTATTCTTCAATTTAAATAATATTAATTATTTAAAAATACATGTACTTAATGTATTGAATAAGTTTAAGTTATATAAAAAATGACCATCGAGTATTTAAAACTAGATTTTTTTTCTCTTTATTGCTTGAAACACTGGGTTTTCAGCCATTAAAGTGGTACTTTGCCAGATCACCCAGTAGAACATCAGCGAACTAGCTGGTCCTCACAGGGACGTAGCAAACCAACTCTGTCTGTTTTTCCCTCTTCGTGCATCCATATTTCTTTAATTGCAAACGCACTTAAAATTAGAGAAACCTCTTGTGTTTTTTTCTTCTGAGAAAGGAAAAGGACTCATGGTTACCTCTGAATAATAAAAAAAAAAAATTAAGCCCATTTATAACTTACTTTAAAATGAAAGAAGTGTGGTACTATACTATAATCATTTATTCATCTTAAGCGATATGATACAATTCTATGCTGTATTTGTATTTTCTTAGAGTTTCTAATCTTTGAGAAAATTACATTCATGGGCTTATGAGGTATGTGCGCTTTTAAAGGAGTATAAAAGGAAGTATCAAGTAGTCACTTTTATAGAAACTAAGTTAAGAAGATGAAGTTTGTTTTCCTGCTGTGTATTAATAATAGATGCATAGAAGTAGTGTACAAAAACTATCCACCTAATCTAGAATCTGGATCGTGGGAATGGAAGAGAGCCCGGGTCATTTGAACCCCGTCCCCTGAAGCAGCTGATTCGATAGGGCTGGGCTGAGCATGGGCGATCGTGGTTGTGTAAGGGGCTCTCCCTGGGATCTGCTACCGAGTGTGGTGTGGGGAACGTCTCACGGAGGTTAGTCCCAGCCACCGAGGCAGACCCCCTCCCCGGCCCCGTCCACTGGAGCCTGGGACACCTGGGAACCCGGCCAGGCCACAGGGAGCGGTCTGCCTCGGGAGACGGGCAGGGCCCTCCGAGCTCCACCGTGAGCCAGAGCTGCCGACGGAGTCTCTCCTCCTGTTCTTTGAGCTCTTCAGAACGGGTCTAGCCCTCCTCCGTTCGGCCGCAGCACGGCCTGTAGAGTATTTGAAAATAGCCGCCCTGTTCCCAGCTGCTTCCTTCATTCCCAACTGGAAGTCACAAGAGCTCTCTCCCTCTCCTGGTCACCCTCCCTTTGTCACTGGTTCCCATCTGTCTGGGATAACATGGAGTGTTCCAGGTGTGGCCTCCCCTGCGGAACCGGAGGATCCCTGTGAGCTCCAGGGACCCTGAGGGAGGCTGTGGAAGGCCGGAGGGTGACGCGGCCCGGGCTGGCCGGCTCCACGGTGCCGTCGGACTCACACAACTCCGGGCTTGGTGAGAGGTCAGCGGCTCTTCTCGTGTAGCCCAGCTGACCGAGGCGCGCTCTGCGGTTTAGGGCAGAAGCCCCACCTGATGGTAAGATGGCGCTTTGCTTTCCTTTATTGTCAGCTGATGTTCCCTTCCATGAGACCCTTGTGGGGGGGAGGGATGGGCTAGACAAGGCGCCCGTCCCCATGCCCGTGACTGCCATCTCCAGGCACCCGTCCCCATGCCCGTGACTGCCATCTCCGGTGGGCCAGACTTCGTATTTCACAGAGCATGAGCTAACACTGCAGAATACTGTGAACGGTCTTGATGCCCCCCTTCAGGTTTGTATGTTGTGATTTGAAGGGCACAGTGTCCGTGTCTCATTTCCAGGTAAGAGAGCTTGTGGCTAAAAATCCAGATCGAGGGGGTGCCTGGCTGGCCGTCCGAAGAGCCTGTGATTCTTGGTCTCAGGGTTGAGTTCCAGCCCTGTGTTGGGTGTGGAGCCCACCTAAAAAGAATAAATTTTTAAAGTTCTAAAAATCATTTATTAATAAGATGCTTCTTTATAGGGAGATTCTTTTATAAAATGGCTCACTTTTAAATTTGTGTGTTAAGTGCACATGGACTGCTGTGCGATACAAAAGTCCGCCCTTGTCAGGGGCCCAGGATGCGCACTGCAGCCCTCACAGAGAAAGCCACCAGCTGCACTGAGCTGAAGCGCTGAGACGTAGCCAGGGGGCGTTTGTGGCCGTTCTGGATCAGGTGCAGGCCCCCTAGGACGCGCTAACGAAACCCAAATCCTGAGAGAAAAAGAAAACACTTTCCGTGAGAAGTTATAATCCACTTAGCTCTCCCTGGCCTTAAAGGAAATGGTCAACAGTTGATTCAAGAAGTAGGAGATTTTGAGCTTATCATGGAAAGAACTGTAAGCTTTAGGCATCAGGTAAACCCAGACTACGAGACTGAAGACCATCCAGTCTTTGTACCACTCAGAAGCTTATGTTCAAAAGGTTAGATTTGAAAAGTAGCCATCCTTTGGCTCCCGGTACCCAGTTCAGAGGACAGTGGAGCTGAGAGAGAGAGAGAGAGAGAGAGAGAACCTCCGGAAAACACATGGGCCATCTCACCGGGAGTGACTGATAAAATCAGGCTTTTCTTTAATGGGAGAAATGTGGTCTGACACGAGTGGGAGCGAGCTGCTGACTCCGGCCCCCTGGGAAGCGGCCCACCTGCTGCCCCTGCCCCAGAAGGGGCTTTTGTAGGTAGACGCTGGTCAGTATCCTTCAGTGACTGAAGTGTGGCTAAGACCATTTTCTTCTTTGCTGCTGTATCTCAAAGAAGTTAGTGACATTTAGGGGGCAACGGAAGAAAATTAATGACATTTAACTTTCCGCTAGAACAAGTAGGACTATTCACCAAAGGGCCCGACGGGTCTCAGCCCCAGGGATGGAAGGTGCCGAGGAGTCGGGCTCAGTATCACGAAGTGTAAGCTACTGTCCAGCCCGTCTGCCTGCTTCTCTCACTTGACTTGGAAGAATGGAGGCAGTCCCTTCACTTCCAAAGAGCCAGTGGGTTTGTTAAAATCTTAACTTTCGGTGACAGCGAGGGAGGGGCGGCAGGAAGACCCAAGGCCTTGAGGGCCCGGGCTCCGCTTAGAGGCAACCGTGTGGCCCAGCAGTGCGTGGTCATGGCATGGCCAGGCTGCCGCTGCCCTGGAGCCTGGAGGGTTCCTGGAAATAGGACAGCAGCTCCCGGCTTGCGGCGGGTTAGAAAGCTCAGATCTTTCTGAGCTGCTCTCCGCTGGGACATTCCACAGTGGAACCTCATAACTTAAAAGGTACTGTTAATAACATTGTCCAAAGATTCCAGATTTGGGAAATAATGCTCCCTACAGTTCTTAATTACTTGAATTTGAAAAGCTTCTTTGATCTCGTGGACATGCCCACCTATATCAGGCTTGTTTCCTACCTGCTATGATTTCACTTTAAAATGTAAAGTTTTTAATTAGAATTGAGGGAGTAGAAATTACTCAAATTTTAAAAGACTGGTTCAGAACGAAAACATTTGAAAGACAGAGATCTACCTCATGTTTAATTTAGAACTGGGGGAGAAGGCGGAGAAGGAGTCACAGGGCACCACCCCTGCTGAGGAACGGGAATTGTGGGGTGCGCGTTAATCCACGCACTGGACAATCTAGTCTAGGGGAGCGGACGCCTTCCCATCCGGAAGTTGTCAACGCTCCCCCTGGCAGAGCCTTTCCCGCTGTCTTCCCTCCGACCACGGCTGCCAGCAGATGTTTGTCTCTCAAAGGCTTCATCCAGGGGGGTGGGGTTATGGGCATTGCGGAGGGTGTGTGCTATGGTAAGTGCTGTGAAGTGTGTAAACCTGGCGATTCACAGACCTGTACCCCTGGGGATACAAATATATGTTTATAAAAAATAAAAAATTAAAAGGCTTCATCCGAGGGAAGGCCGAAATAGAAGCCCCGGGAACCTGGACCAATCCAGTGACTATTTAAGTACCTACTGTGTGTCCTTTTGAAGTCACCAGACCAAAGTAAGTGGCATTCAGTAAATATCCAAATGAAAATGTTACGAAGGGCAAGTGTCAGAAAGGGACATCGGGGACGAAACTTAGGGAGAAGCACGCCAGGCAGGAGGAGGAGGAGGGCTGGGGTGGGGGAGGCCCAGGGTCACGCAGGGGAGTTTGTAGGCCC
Source organism: Mustela erminea (assembly GCF_009829155.1). Lineage (NCBI taxonomy): Eukaryota > Metazoa > Chordata > Mammalia > Carnivora > Mustelidae > Mustela > Mustela erminea. Next base: position 14,582,764 of record NC_045628.1, read on the forward strand.
CATCAAGGGCTTTGGGGCTTCGGTCGTAAAGCGCGGTGGCGGGCTTGGCCTCCATGGACACTTAATGCAGAAGTGTCCCTGAGGTCTGTCCGCCTGCACGTTTTCCTGACGTCCTGTTCATCGTGTCCTACAGCCGTCTGTTGGGCAAGCGTCTGGGACTCGTACCGCTGTTGTCCGCCATGCAGCGGGCCGCCGGAGATGCAGTCGGCCTGACCAGAGGCCTCGCCCCCACCCGCCCACCACATGTCAGCGCAGCAGAGCGCATCCGGGAGGAAGACGTGCTATTTTGTCTGCACCAAAACTGTACAATTTCCACTTTCGTGAGGTCTTAGGAACTTGAGATAATAAAAGGCATTAAACCACAGGAAACAAAACACTGCCACAGGTGGCAGGGAGAGTTAATAAAATCCTAAGAAAAACTGCCCATGGTGAAATGTCGCTTAGGAGAGCTATCCTTTGCTGTCTAGAGTCCTGAGGATCTGGGAAGAGAAAATGGATCTGCCCTTCCTCTCCCTTTTGGCAGCCCTCATGCCTGGGGGATTTTCATAGGAATTTCGAAACAGTGCACTTTCTGAGAAGGTTCTAAGTAAGTGTTCTAGGCCTTTAATTTTAGGGTGTGCGGAACACTTGAGAAGAAAGTTGCTTGGGTGTGTAGTTAGAAATCTGGGACGGGGCGCCTGGCTGGCTCAGTCAGTAGAGTATATGACACTCTATCTCAGGGTTGGGAGTTCAAGCCCCATGTTGGGTATAGAGATTACTTAGAAGGAAATAAAGAACTCTGATTGAGTTCTCCCCTCAGCCCCCAAGCAAACCTCTTTGAAGACTTTTACAGAAATGTACAAATTATGGTATAAAACCCAAAGGCTTCAAACAAAGCCAATTTAAATATTAGATTTTAATAGTATTGAAACCAAAGAACTGTCCACTTAAAGTCCTAACTATCCTAGGGCCTTGGGGTCAAGGGGTTTTAACCATTTCTTTTTGTGCTCAGACCTTCCTTCAGCTCCACACACAAGAGCCGCCCTCCCATCACCCCAGCTCCGGACCACATGCAAAGCAAAGTTGGAAGGTAGACTTCTCATGAATTGAAAGCAAGAAAATACTGATTTGACCATAAATATTTTTATTAAATGTGAAAATACACAGGCATAAAAATAGTACCCATATTTGCAGACATATCTGAGACCCATTTCAATTAATTTTCTCTATTAAAACACTAAATTGAGATGGATTAGTCTTGTCTCATTCAGAACCAGCAACAGCCTTCTAGCAGGAGTAGCAGTTTAACTTCTCAAACATCTCCACGTTTTCTTCCTCCACGCTCTGCTTTCCACTGCAGGAAAGAGGCCACCGCAGACCAGTGCAAAACCTGTCACTCTACGTAAAGCCACGCAGTGGCTAACTGTACTCTTAAATCATTCAGCAAATGAGATCATCCATTTAAAAAAAAAAATCCACCTATTAATATCATTTGCAATTGCAGAACAGACTCTGCTACTAACAAAAGGAATGATCTGATTTAGAATACGGATATTATTTGCCGACAAATTAGCATTTGCCTTCCTCCTTCCTTTCTAAGTACGGGAAAGTCACTACATTCAATTAAGTTGCATGGAGTTCGCGAGCTCACAGCACGGCTGGCACTCAGAGCTTTCGCGAGGCCCTCGCCGGCGCCCTGTGCTTAAAGGGAGGCAGCTCCAACCCAGCCTGACTGAGGAAGCGTTTTTAACTTAAGCATCTTACGCATTTTTTTCATGGCAAATGCCACAACTTCTGTTTTCATGAAGTGAAATTTTCCATTTTCCACCATGAACAGGAAATGCTGCCAATTTCAAATTGTAATTCTATTAACTTTTTTCCTACTTGGTTATTTTCCCCTTTAAAAAAAAAATATATGGGTAGTTTTTACATTCCATTATCAGAGTCCAAAAAAGTTGTTTTCATACTGATTAAAGATACATTTTTAATACTGACCAAAGAGAAAGATGGTTTAAAGTTAGCATTACGTCCCTCCAATTCACAGTAGTAAACTATTACAGTTGTTTTTGTTTTCACGTTTTCATTTATCCATACCAAGAAAGCAGAGTTTCAAAAATGGGCAATAAATTTATTCTCCTTTTAGAACCTTCTCATGTTTTTAGGTTGATGTGTTTAATACTTGCTGCTGTGGAAAATATCCACAATGTCCAGACAAGTGATACTCCATTTCAGAAGCTTTCCAAAAAGCAAGGAAGGAATTTAAGAAAGGAATCTCCTACAGCTAAGGCTAGGTACCCCTGTGATTTTACTTTTCCAGAAAGAGCCATTTACCAGGTAGCTGCAGGCCCCAGAAACAAGAGCCAGGAGACTGGCAAGTGGAAGGAACCCAAAAGCAAGTCAAATGCCTGTCAGTCCCATGCGGTCCATCGGTGGACGAGCTCTCCCAGCGGGCCGGCGGGACAAAGGCCTGGCCCTCCGCACCCGGAGCCTCTCTCAGGGCCGGGGCCGGCAGGGCCGGACTTCCGGCCGACACTGTCCTCAAGTCTCTCTGTGGCGCCGGCACTTGGCACATAGCCCCTTTCTGCACTGAACACCAGCAAGTAACCGCACATTTCAGTTACGGTGACTAATCTGAGTCCGCGGTAAGATTTCAGGAATGGGAATTACAGGTTTATTACCGGTGTGGACAAAGCCACGCCAGCAGCCGTCTGGGCAGCGCCTGACGGTGAGCGACGGAACCAGCACCGGGACGCAGCTCCCACCGGCCAGCCCAACACCGTCCTGACTCCCTCGGGCTCCTTGGGGTGACTTCTCATCGTCTTCTCTGAATGGAAAGGCAAGTGATTTCATATTACTGTTCTGATTCTGTGTGAAAATTCGTACTTTAAAAGTAGGTAGAGGCCATTGCTAGACTGCAAAACGGTCCCAGTGACATCATGTGCCAAAGAACCAGGCTGGCGAACAGTGCTGATGTGATGGAGTCATGAGATCGCTAGGATGAAAGAAACAAAACGAATTTCCCTCAGAGATCCTTTCAGCACTGGCTTGAATTTTGAGACCTTAAAACAAAAGGAAAGCTGCAAACTATTCACTAATTTTCAAAATGCATTAAGTTTATTGGTACGAAACAGACTTTAAATAGGATGCGGAAAGCACACAGGCGTTCTGCTCAGTTCAACTATGTGACTTTTTCCCTCCGTTTAGAGAAATTTCTCCACATATATTTCAGGATGACTGTGGAAGGAAAGGCTCTGTGCTTGGCTGCTGTGGCCAGGACCCCTCCCGCCACGGAAATTAAAATGCTTGATTTCAGAAAAACAATATATTAGACCCATACTCATCAGAATGCTCTGAGGCCGAAACAAGAAAACCTTTCCATAATGAAAGTAGTAATTCTTGACTAAAGTAATTCTCTTAGAGTTTAAATGCAGCATCAGTAGTTCTGTAAATATTTAATGTTCTTGATTAAAGTTAACACTCAGTTTTTAGGGAAAAAAATTATCCAGTATCCAAAGACTGAATAAGTTCGTCTCTTAAAAGGTAAGAAGGGACCGGAAGAGAGGCCTTCTGGATGGTGGGCATGCAGCCAGAGCGACTACATTTGTAAACGTGTATTTTTTTCTAGGGACAACCAGAGGCATCGGGGGCGGGTCAGGGGCGGGTCTCCTGTCTAACCCCGGCCTCAGACAGCCCACGGGGGGCGGAGGGCGGGACTGCAGTCCGGGAGGGTCGGCCAGGACCGGGAGAGGCCGCCCCGCCGCCTTTATTAAAAGCGGGGAGCATGGGAGCAACTTTCCCTTTCTAAGGCAGTCCTGTTGCAGGCAGGTCTGCGGAGCTCCGACTTCGGCTGGAGCATTTCACTCCGCACCGCAAGCCTACTGCAAGTGACACCACCGCTCTCCGATCCGGACCTACGTCGTGCCTGACTTCTCTTTCGTTCCACGGTAAACCGAAGAGCCCAGATGAGTTTACGGCTCATTCTGCGTCCGCGGTCCTCGTGTTCCCTCGCAGGCGCCCGACACAGCAGACGCGCCGCACGTCCATCCAGCGTCTACACCCGCAGCGCCACTCCCACCTGGCAGCGGGGTTCCTCGAAGGCTCCGTCCCTCCTGGGGCCGCCGCGCTCAGGCCGGCGGAGACGGAGATGCGTGTGGCCGCGGAGGCTCTGCCACTTCACGGGTATTTGCGAGCGACTGCGCGACCGGAAGCTAAGCGAAGGCGTCCCTAAGAACGTACGACTCGGAATGCTGCCATTCTCTTCGCGAATCCTAAAACACGAGCTCGGGGCTCCGCACCCACGTCGGCACTGCTGTCCTCTGCCCCGCGGCTCCCGCGCGGCCCTGCCGAGGCCCCGGCACAGGCGCGCCCGCCGCAGACCCTTCCAGACCCTCCGCGTCCGCAGGGGCCGCTGTGCCCGACGCAGAGCCGGCTCCGCCTCCCTGCCTCCGAGCACCCACCAGCCTCCGGCCTAAAATGGATAAAACGATCTTTCCTAGTAAAACAACTCTTTGGTCATGGACAAATTAAAAGATTTGAATTTTTTTTTTTTTTCATTAGGATCCTGGAACAAGGTTTCTTTGTGTTTAATCTTTAAAAAAATTAAGGAAGAGGAGCAGAAAAACAGCTGGTTTAATTGAAGTGGAATTTGAATCTAAAAGGTCCGCCTGAGCTGAAGGGATTGAAGCCCTGCCACGAGTTCCAGCTCCTGTGGAAAGGGTTGCCGCCGCCTCCTTGCTGGCTCTCCGCGTCCAGCGGGTCTTCCCCGTCGTCGAACTTCTTCCTCATTTCTAGGAAAGAAAGGCGCGCGTCAGGACGCACGTGTGCATTAGGCACTGGGCTGGGGAGTCCCGACTCTGCCCTCAGCACAAGGGCCCGGACACACCTCTGGGCTCTCCCATCCCCAGCCGGCTCCCCGCGGCGCTCTCGGGGGAAAGCCTAGAGGAGGCCCGTCCCGGGAAGGGGCGGCGTTCAGGGCTGGCAGCGCCGAGTCACCGAGATTCGGGCCCCCTGCCTCTTCTCGCCTCGCGAGCATCTACCCAGGGAAAACGTGCTCTGGAAAAAAGGAACTGCGGACGAGGAGAGCTCCAAGAGTCCCACGCTTGGGGTCAAAGAGCCACGTCCCCACCCGGCCCCAGCAACGCAGTCCCAACCTCGCCCACCCTGCAAGCGTCTGACTGGCTTCCTGGGCCTCGGTCTTGGATCGGAGCAGGGCCGGGGTTCCCGGGCACCGCTCAGGAGGCCGCCTGCGCGGCAGTCCCCGGCAGTCCCCAGGAAGGTCCCCATGAGACCGAGACTAAGGCTGACGAACGGGACGGAGGAACGCTGCGGCGGGGCAGGAGGGCAGCCTAGCATCCTCCGAGACCGCGAGAACGATTTCCTCCTTAAGGCAGGAACGGGCTGAGAAAAAGTAACAACACAAAAGAACTCGTAGCGACTGCAAGGGCAGTTCTTGAAGCTTCTGTGACCGTCCGTCCCCCGTGCTCGGTGCGAGCTCAGGGGACAAGCCTCTGCTGAGCACAGAACGGCCCATCCCGCGGACTCCGGAAGGGCGTGTCTGCTCTCTTGTGGGGTGCGCAGAGAGCACAGGCCCACAGAGCTTCCATTCCAGGGCTGACGCAGATGTTCAAAAAAGATCTGCCAAGTGGGTATAAGGTGTGACTTCCTTCTATTTCTGGTGAATCTGTCTAGCTCAAGTCTAGCTCCTGCTGACACCGAGGACATACAAAAGGAAGAGTTATTCGCTTCCGTTAAATTCCCCCGGAAATGTCCAAACATCGTTCAGTATTACCTAATTTCTCTGTCTTCTCTCATTTCCCAGGCCCTGTCAGCGCACGGTAACAGCATTTCCAGCAACCAGGAAAGCTAACCAACCCCGGACCTGGGGCAAGATTCCCGGGGAACACAGACGACAGGCAGCCCCCGCCCGGGCTGGGGGTACGTTCGGGCCTGGCACCCCGGCTCCCTACTCAAGCGCCTCCAGGTTCCAGGGGAAGAATTTGTCATCATCGGTCTGGGGAGGTGGAGGGAACCTAGAACCTCCCCTCACTGTGGTGCTTTCCTGTCGCCCGCGGGAGAGCGGAGACTGGGCTCTGGTCACTTGTGCAGGAAGCGGGGCGTCAAACCGGGCCTCCCGCTTCCGAGTCTGCCGCTCCCCGATCGCGCGGGGCCCAGGAGGGCCGGAGTGTGGCGGGGGCGGGCCTGGGGCTGGACTCGCCGAGCTGCGAGGCGGGGGAGCCCGCCCAGCCCCGCGTCTGCCTCCGCCCCAGTCAGCGAAGCAGCGGAGCTAGTAAGTCACAGCCGCGGCCTCGGCCGCCTGCAGAGACCCGTACCTGGATCCGAGAGAACTTCTTTAGCAGCCGCTATGTCGATGAACTTCTTCTCCGCTTTTTTCTTTTCTTCCTCATTCTGGAAGTTATCTGGGTGCCACTGCAGAGCTAATTTTCGGTATGCTTTAATGATTTCTTGCTTTTTGGCGTTTCTGAGCAGTATTAAGATTAACGCTCATTAGTCAAGAAGTGCCACCTCACCGCCCCGGCAACTCAGACAGTCACCATCCCGCGGGCAGCCCCGCGGCCTGCTCTTCCCGTCCGCGCCAGTGTGGCCACCGCCGCGCGCCTAACCTGCGCTTCTGGGGGATCATTAAAGCTGCTTCAGAATCTCAATGGGAAGAAATTACTTTTGATCTTTGTAGTTTTCTCTCTTAAAAAAAAAAAATCAGACCCATTTTTAAACTTTCTGAATTTCCGACCCACCTGATAACAATTCCTGGCATTAAGAACTAACTGTGACTCTGAACCACACTCCTGTTTTGCTTCTGGTTTCCTTCGTTCTGGTCAGACCTTCGATTGAAAGACTGATGTTTCCCTTGCACAGAGAAGGTGGATCTTGTATTATTTACCTAGCTTTTGTCTCTCCGTGCGTGTATTAATTCTCGAAGTGCCACTTTATTCTTAGGCCTAAAGAAGTTTGCTTTTCCCCCTCCTGTCCCCCCAAAAGAAAGCTCACTCCTCTTCACCCTTCCCCAAAAGTCTAGGCCAGGGCCTACTCATGCTACAGCGTCCTCCCTCTGTCGCCAACTACTAAGTCCCCCAGCCTTGCAGTGCTAGTCTCTTTAAAGAAATCTACCCGTAACAAAATAGCTGTCTGATGGTTACGATGTGAAAGATGGTTAGGTTTGATCCAGGACCGAAATTACATAAAGTAAGGAACTCAATCAGAGGAGGAAAAAAGAAGATAACAATGTAAATTTTAAATAACTCACCTTTTTACTCCCAAGATTTTATAATAATCTCGTTTCTGTGACTGTTTCAATAGCCTCTGTGCCTTCTCTAGACCTTCCCGAATCTGCTGGTCATTTTCATTGTGTTCCTGTGCAGTTTCGTAATCCTGAATAGCTGTCACGAGGTTTAAGATAACGCTGTTAAAGGAACCGGAACTTACAACCTCTACTTATCCTGTCAGGCTGATCTCGCCATTACTGCTAAGAGCCTAAGAGATGGTGACGATTTTGTTAGGCAACTTATGAAAGGCATAATTAAAGCTGAATTTAGGTAGCTTTTTCCTCCCATTCAATAAAACTGTTTACTCGCCCACCTTCCCTCCGGCACAGCTTCACATCCATACTTGACACAAGGCAGCCTTTCCATCACTGTGACTGAACTGATCATTACATAGGAAAATAAGACGGTGGCAAAGGAAATCTGCACCATCAGCTACAGGTCCACAATTCAGAAGAATCAGAGGCTTAGAAAGGGAGCAAGGGGAAGCACCAGCAATCAGAGTGTCGAAGTCCTAGGGATTTCAACAGGAACTATTACAAACCTGCTTTTTTAAGCTACTGGTCAAAGCGGAGGACACTGTCCTGGTGTGGGACGTCTGGTTAACAATCCACATCACAGCTTTTGCCTTATTTTAGAATACCTGAGTATCTAGAACACAAGGCATCAGGAGATCTAAGTCATGTAGAAAAGCGTCAACATAGCAAGCCCGAGACTGTTCTCCTTCGAAAGGCCCGCTGGCAAGGTCAGTCCTGGCTGGCGTCTCAGAAGATGGCCTTCAGGAGCGCTCCCACCATCACCTGGTGAGAATGGCTCACCAGGCCTCAGTATTTGTACAGATAATGTCGTTTATGTGAAATATCGTCTTTCCCTCTGGGAATCTGGGTGCTGGCACGGCAGAAGGTGCCTGGCTGACTGACCCCTCAGGAATGTCCCGGGCACCGGCGCTCTAGTGAGCTTCCCCAGCAGACAGCACCTTGCACGTCTGGAGGAACTGCAGCTCGCCCTATCATTTCAAAGAGAAAGACTCTTGGAATCCTCCGCTTTTCTCTGGAGTTTGTGCCATGTGTCTTTTCCCTTTCCTGATGTTACTCTGTGTCCTTTCAGTAGAATAAATCTCAGCCTGAGTCCCCACTGTGTGCTGAGTCCCATGTGTGCTACTAAGTCCCCAAATCTGGGAGTGGTCTTGAGGAGCAGACATCTCAAATAAGGGACTTTTAGGTCCGAATTCTAGTTTCTATGTGAGTGCATTTCACTATAGGGAAAACATCTCTCTGGATAACATGTCTGAGGATTCGTACTGGCCACGGCTCATCCTGGAAGGGATTCAGGGAGGCACAGGGTCCTCCTGACAAACTGCCAGAAGGTCAACAGCGGCCTAATACCCGGTCACAATGCCTAGTGCTTCCCCTCACTCTATCTCACCACACAGACATCAGCTGTTTCCCATGAGCACAAGAACGAGGATGAGGACAGGACAAGGAGATATTGTGAGAGAGAGACCGCCTTCACATAACTTTTATTACAGTATATTATAATTATTCTAGTACTATTAATCTCTTACTATGCCTAATTTATAAGTTAAACTTTATCATGGGTATATATGGGTAAGAAAAAAATAGTATATTTCGGGCTGGATGTGATCTGCAGTTTTAGGCATCCACTGGGGGTCTTGAAAGGCATCCCCCGCAGATTAAGGGAGAATGACTGAAATTTGCCTGAACTACAGAGAAAAATGAACCAATACTACCTCTGGTCCATGGCTGGGGGGTGGGGAGGAGGAGTGACACACATTTCAAGCTTTTATTCTAAGTCCTGCCTCAATGCATTAATACTAAAAATATGAAACTACAGCCCTCCAACTCACAGTGACATCATAAAATACCTTTCCAATTTAGAACACAAAACTGTCATAGTAGTGAGGTTTAAATTAACAACTACTAACCATAGTACTCAGTATCACAAGCTAGTAAGGAAACGTACTTTGAAGGAATTCGATACAAGAGGAAAATGTTTCAATACATGCAATTTTGCTATTTATGCAAACTCTACATTTAAAACATATTTTCATTCTTAAATGTTCAGAGTATCTCCTCCAAAGCAGGCTTCTATAGCCTATCCTTTTATTAAAACTTAAGGTGGACACATTTCTCCCAATCCAGAAAAAATATAAGGTTGTTTCCTACATTCACATCATTACAGGTCGGTAATTTAATTAGAAACTTAGTATGGGTGATGTTAAAACTTCCCATAGACATAAATGAGATAGATCATTTTTAATTATATTTTCTCAGATTCTACCCTCCAAGGAGTCATCTTTAAAGAAAAAGTAAGTAACATCCAATTATGTTTCTCCTATACTGTAATTAAGCAACCCCACAAAGTAGAATAAGTTAGAAATATTAAGACCCTGAAAAAAAAATCTATTACATATTAGCCAATTCATTTTCTATCCTCTGAACCTAAAAAAACTTCCCAAATCCTTTTTCTTCCATACTCCCCACTCAGTCCTTCCTCCGGCACAGTGCGAACAAGGAAGCACAGGAGCGCGCCTCCCTTCCGTCCCACGCCCCCTCCGGAAGGACAAGATGATGATGGAACCCCGGCAGCACTAAAAACAGACCAGAAATTTTCCTAAATTTCTGAAAGAGAGGAAGCAAATGGATTATTAATAATTAATAAACCTAAGTAGAGAAAACCACCATCCAAGTAGAAGCCCGAGCAGACTGCGGAGCCATTCTTTTTGGCCAACCACCGAGGGTCTGTGAGATGGCGAAGTCCCCCTTCGGGGGTGAGCGGCACAGCAGCCACCCTGCCGGGCCGAGAAAGAGCCGCGAAGCTGAGTCGCAACTGTGCCCAAGCAGAGGCCGCGGGGACCACGAACAGATGCAGAGCCCAGCCCCCGGGCACTCGAGATCTCCACGGCAGACCTGGAACTGACCGAGAAAAAGCGGTTCCACCGGAATGTCAACACACGGAAGGACCCGAGCAGGAGAGTCCGGCAACTAACGCGCCGCTCCCCCGCAACTAGCAAGACAGCGAGGCCCACAGGCAATCTTCCCGCGAACCAGTCCTCCCCACTTCAAGCCTGCCCGCAGCTCCCGAGGGCAGAAGCAGCATTCCAAAGACAGATGTGCACGGCTGCGAACGACTGCCCCCTTTCACTCCACAGTCCATTAGCAAATCCCAGATCAGCTTCCCTTCAAAACGCACCCGGAGTCGCTCGGCTGCTCACCACGGCCGCCGTCACCACGGCCGGCGCCCGCTGCGCCGCAGGCCGACCTCAGTACACCTGAGCAGCTGCCACAGCTCCGGAACAGCTGCTCTCCGCTTGCAGCCTCCTTCCCCGAGCAGTCTGCTCTCAGGACAGGGACTCAGACGGCCTTGTAAAGAGCACATCAGACCCTGTATGATATGCCCACGGAATACCAATCTCCTCCTCCTGAGTATCATGCTAAACAGTCTGCACCAGGGCTGCTAAAATGAGCTCGTGTCAGCTGAATCCAAGATGAGAGGGGGAAGCAAACCGTGAGAAAGCTCAATGGCAAAAAAAAAAAAAAAAAAAAAAAAAAAAATCACAGAAAGTGCCAGAAAATACACTTTCTGGGTGTATGGGTTCACCCTACAGTGACAGCTTCTATCCTTTGCATATTGTGAGAACCATGAAATCCAGAGCCCGACGGTGAGTTAAAGCAGAGGCCTTGCTGGGGAAAAGTCGGGAACAAAGACAAGAGCAAATCGTCTGGGGCAGCACGTGTCAGGAGCCCCCGACAACCAGCCCCCTGCAACCATGCGCGCTCTGAAGGTGAGGGGCTCATTCTCAGTGCAAAAAGATCTACCCCTTTGGTAGCAAAGGAGCAGCCGGGCCGGCAGCAGATGACCTGGACGCGGTGTGGCTCAGAGCAGCAGAGAGGGCGGGGCCGTACAGAGAGGCCCTTTCAGCAGGAGGCAGGATGTCTGCGCAAACTGAAGCCCAGACTAGTGCAACTGTTACATACAGAAGGCTGCCCCGCCCCTGGTGCTCCATTGCGCGCGCGCACACACACACACACACACACACTCACACAGCCACACACACACTCACACAGCCAAGGCACTTTCCGACGAATAGGGCAGGATAAGCCAAGTCCTTTTATGATCATCTTGTTTTAAACAGTACAGCATCAATTCAAAGACAATTTTTAAACTGCAACAGAAGAGAGCACCTAAACTTGCCTGATGAACATACATCAGAACAACAGCCCAAATACATGAAAATTCTGAGCAGACATTATGGCATGAATTTTTTAAAAATCCAATCACCTCTTTTAAGGGTACTCACAAAGCAGAATAAGAACTCAACAAAGAGGGGCACCTGAGTAGCTCAGATGGTTGGGCGTCTGTCTTCGGCTCAGGTCATGACCTCAGGGCCCTGGGATCGAGCCTCGCATCAGGCTCCCTGCTTGGTGGGAAGCCCGCTTCTCCCTCTCCTCTGCTTCCCCCCTGCTTCTGCTCTCTCAAATGAATAAATAAAATCTTAAAAAACAAAAACAAAAACAAAAAACACTCAGCAAAAAGACAAAGAGAAGATAAAAATGTGAGTAGTCACTACTCAAAAAGATCAAAACTATCACAGAAGTACAGATGAAATGAGGAGCAGCCCATGAAGCAGAAGCAAATGGGAAAAAAATAAGGACACAATGAAATGGAAATAAAGAGTTTAAAAGGACTAGAGAAAAAAATGGCAGTTTTACATAACAACTGGCTAGGAAAGCAAGAAGGCCCAAATTTTCTGAGTTCTTAAAACCAGTGGGGCTTCAAGCCTGGGATTTCAGGGCTCGGCGCGCCTGGCTCTGGGAGAGCTCCGAGGACACGGCATCGCTCTGAGAGAAGGCAGAGCAGTCACCCGCAGACACACGGCATGGAAACAGCCACCTGAAGCACACCCCGGCACACAGCAGGCAGGTTACTCGCTTGTTTCAGAGTGTGTCCCGGAGAGGCAGCATTCTCAGAGAGACCCCTCTGGGGACAAAGGAACCGGTGGCCAGTGCCATTTCCCTGCCGCCTGGCTCAGGGTAAGTACAGAGCCACCGGCAGGAACCAGGGCAGTGCCAACACTCGCCACCTCATCTGCTTACACCCAGCGCCACCAACACTATGCTGCAGAAGAACCGCCCGTCCCGGGCGTGCTTGCCTCAGTCCCAGTAGGCGGGCGGCCCCCCGCAAGACCCGCACCAACTCCTGCCGGCACCGCGGCTCCCCGTCTGGGAGTTGTGTGAGGCCCTGGTTCCAGCAGCAACAGGTCACATCTCACAAGCCGACCAGAGCACATCTGGTTGAAACTCAGCACAGTCAGGCCAGGGACCAAACACTGCCCACAACTGGCAAACAGAGCCTCTGCCGACGATGGCGTGAAGGATAAAGTGGCCAGGACATAGGAGGGCACACCCTGGACACACTCCCCGAAGCGGCAGGCCCTGGGGCACAGGGGATACTGCGTGGCAGGGGACTGTAGTGCCTCTTCTTCAGAAGGCCATCCCCCTCGAGAACAGGAGACAGAGCTGACTTTCCTCACACACAGAAACAGGCACAGAGACTTCGACAAATGAGAAGACGGAAGAATTTATCCCAAATGAAAGAAGAGGACGAGGCCACAGCCACAGATCTGAGTGAGAAAGATCTAAGTAACATGCCTGACGGAGAACTGACAGCAATGACTGATCGGTCATAGGGATTCTCAGTGGACTTCAGAAAGAGTAGAGAACATCAGTGAGATGATTAACAGAGATAAGGAATAACACAGCAGAAATAAAGGGCCCAATAAACAAAATGAGAAACACACCTATGGAAAGACCACCCATCGCCATCTGATCGCCACGACCACCTTTGAGACACCCACATTATTCGTATCAAAACAGTGCCTTTTGGACTTGTGACTTTTGGAACTAATTCTCTTTTCATTTGTGGCTGAATGTCATACGTACAATAAATAATCTCTTCTGCTGTCTTAGCTGAAGAAAAAAAAGATACTAGCAAACCAAATACAACAATATATTAAAAAGATCATTCAACACCATCAAGTGGGATTTATTCCTGGGTGCAAGTGTGGTTCAGTATTTGCAAACCAACCACAGCATGATACATCACATCAGTAAGAGGAAGGGTAAGAACCATATAATCATTCCAGTAGATGCAGAAAAAGCATTACACAAAGTACAACATCCATTCATGATTAAAACAAAACAAAACAAAACCTTCAGCAAAGTAGGTTTAGAGGGAACACACCTCAACATAATAAAGGCCATATATGAAAACCCCACAGCAAACATCGTTCTCAATGAGGAAAAACTGAGACCCTTTTCCCTAAGGTCAGGAACAAGATAAGGATGTCCGTTCTCACCACTTCTATTCAACAGAGCACTGGAAATCCTAGTCACAGCAATCAGACAACAGAAAGAAATAGAAGGCATCCAAATCAGTAAAGAAGAAATAAAACTTCCACTCTTTACAGATTACATGATACTATACACAGAAAACCCAAAGATTCCATTAAGAAACAGCTAGAGCAGATCAAGAAATTAATTAAAGACACAGGATACAAAATCAATCCACAGAAATCTGCTGCATTCCACCAATAATAAAGCATCAGAAAGAGAAATGAAAAACAATCCCATTTACAGTTGCACCCCAAAATAAGATACCCAGGGATAAACCTAGCCAAAGAGGTGAAAGTCCTGTACTCTGAAAACTATAAAACACTGATGAAAGAAACTAAAAACGACACAAAGAAATGGAAAGACAATCTATGCTCACAGATAGGAAGAACAAATATTGTTAAAATGTCTACACTACCCAAAACAATCTATACATTTAATGCACTCCCTCTCAAAACACCAACAGCATCTTTCACAGGCTGAAAAAAAACTATCCTAACATTTGTATGGAACCACATTAGACCACAAATAGCCACAGCAATCTTGAAAAGCAAAGCTGGAGGCATCGCAATTCCAGGCACTACGTCAAAATAAAAAGCTTCTGCACCACGAAGGAAAGGATGAACAAAACTAAAAGGTAACCTACTAAATGGGAGAAGATCCCTGCGGTGACATATCCAGTAAAGGAATAGTATCCAAAATATATAAAGAACGTATAAAACTCAACACCCCAAAAAACCAAATAATCCAATTTTAAAATAGGCAGAAGACATGAACTGACTGACATTGCTTCAAAGAAGACATCCAGATGGTCAACAGACACCTGATAAGATGCTCATCATCACTCTCATTAGGGAAATGCATATCAAAACTATAATGAGTTATCAGCTCAAAGCTGTCAGAATGGCTAAAATCAATACAAGAAGCAACAGGTGCTGGCAAGGATGTGCAGAAAAAGGAACCCTCTTACCACTGTTGGTGGGAATGCAAGCTGGTGCGGCCACTCTGTAAAATAGTACAGAGGTTCCTCTAGTTAAAACTAGAACGACCCTACAACCTAGGAATTGCATTACTGGGTATTTACCCAAAGAATACAAAAATACTAATTCAAGGGGATACAAGCACTTCTATGTGCATAACAGCATTATTCACAACAGCCAAGATATGGAAGCCCCAAGTGTCCCTGGATAGATGAAAAGATAAAGATGTGGTTATTTAGGGGCACCTGGGTGGCTCGAATGGTTGAGCCTCAGCCTTCAGCCCAAGTCATGCTCTCAGGGTCCTGGGATCGAGCCCTGCATCAGGTTCCCTGCTCAGTGGGAAGCCTACTTCCCTCTTTCCCTCTGCCTGCCTCTGCCTACTTGTGATCTCTCTCTATCAAATAAATTAATTTTTTTTAAAAGATGTGGTATTTATCTACAACAGAATATAATAAAGACTGAAATCTTGCCACTGTAATGACACGGATAGAGCTGGCGAGTATAATGTTAAGTGAAAGAAGTCAGTCAGTGAACGACCAATACCATGTGATTTCATTCACTGTGAAATTTAAGAAATACAACACAACAAGCAAAAGGAAAAAGAGACAAATCAAGGAACCGACACTTTTTTTTAAGTAATCTCTACATCCAGAGTGGGGCTCAAATTCACAATGCCAAGATTAAGAGTCACATGCTTTACCGAATAAGCCAGCCAGATGCCCTTCAGGCTCTTAACTCTAGAGAACAAACTGATGGTTCCCAGAGTGGGAGTGGGGAGGGGAAGGGTGAAATGGGCGACAGAGATCCAGGAGTGTGCTTGTTATGATGAGCACCCAGTGACTGAAATAAAAACTTTAAAAAATGGCTAAGATGGCCAATTCTATGTTATATGACTTTTCCTACAAGAAAAATAAAAATAAAATAAGTGGTATAGTCAGACTCCAAATTCAGGACTAATTCTAAATCCCATACTCTTCCCACTATGACCTTATAGATAAACTAGGCTCATTCGTCCAGCCAGTGTGGTGGCCGGCTCCGTGCTAGGCACAAGTAGCAGAGACAGATCAGCTAATAAAACAGACGCAGGTCCTCACGCTGCTTACATTCTAGCCAATACAACTGCTTACCTCATAAGGACACTTGAATCATCCCTATATTCAAAGGAACTTTATCTACCATTTAGTAAGGCCTGAATGAATATCCGTTTGCTCCTCTCAAAAACTATGAAAAGAATTACGCATATAGATCCGAAGAGCCGCCTTCATGACCTCAGAGGCATCCACAAACAACAATCTTACTTTACTTACTTTCTTGTGAGTGGAATCCCCTAATACCTTTCCTGATAATTGTCATAATCCCCAAATTAATAAATCTCTATGTTCCATTATTCACTATAAACCTTGTTTTTCTTTATCCATTACATTCTTATCACTTTGAATTGCTTATTTAAAAAAAGATAAAACCAGTAAAGAGAATATAGAAAGCCTCATATTTCAAAATGCGATTTAGCCTAGTTAATAAGAGTACCAGTCATCCACATCATTTGTTAAACCTCCAACTCAAATCTAAACAATGCAAGTAATACACTTCAGTTTGAATTATAGAGGCCCCCTTGGCACCCCACCCCACCCTCAAACAGAGAGACCTAGTAAGCCCATTCCCAACCTCTCCATGAAGTTGCTTGATTGTCATACTTTGGACTCAAACAACCATTTTTATTCTAAAACATAATTCAGAAAGATTCCCCAGTATACAATCCAAACATACCAACGAAGACAAATAAATTCCTATTTAAAAGATATTTTAAAGGGAAAAACAGACTCCAAAGACAGATCTATTCTATTAAATCAGTGCTAAGCATCTTTTTCTTCAAGAATGAAGCTATCCAGTTTCCCTAAAAAACAAGTCAGTTTAGCATTCAAGTTACAGAAGCATCTTCAAATTATCTTTAGCGGCCTACAAGACTTAACCTCCTTTTAACAGCTAAGCTTTTTATATTCTTCTGCAACTTCTCTAATTTCACAATTAGAACTGAGGATTTAAATACAGATGACAGAAGTACCTGTGATGAACTCCCCAAAACTAATGGAATGCAAACTCCTAGACTACAGCCCGTCTCACCGAGTACACAGAGTAGCTCAGAAGTGTGGAGAAAAGGATGCTAACAGGGTCTTCTTGAAGATCATTCTGATTACATACATTTCAAGCCTCACTCAAACCAAGGTCTATACTGTAAAATGTCCCACAAATAGCAGTACCTAGAGTTGTCATCACTCACAGGAAACTGCTTAGGAGCAAGATTCTTGTCAAACTCTGAAAAGCAGGAAAAAAGTAAGCGTTCAGTGTGTCTTAAAATATAATCAAATGAGAGGCACCTGGGTGGCTCAGTCAGTTACACATCCCAACTCTTGATTTCTGCTTAGGTCACAACCTCAGAGACATGAGAACAAGCCCCGCTGGGCGTGGAGCCTGCTTAGGATTCCCACTCTCCGTCTGCCTCTTCTGCTCCCTACATGCACGCTTGCTCGCTCTCTCAAAAAAAAAAGTTCCACAAACCTACCTGAATTATCACTGCTGCAGATGCATTCTCAGTGCATTTAAAATGTTATCCAGAATTACCACTTCCCATAATATAATTATTTTAATAAGACATTAATACATATTAACAGTCATACATTTTACTATATATTCAGTGCTTAAATGGAGGGGAAAATAGAGTACCACAAGCCAAGTTTCACCAGAAAAATACTCTGGCCATTTTCAACTTAAAATGCCTTATCTGATTTGAAATGAAAACTCTGCAATAAGGGCTACAGGGCTCGGTTCTTTTAAAGACCATCACACTTAAATGTCCATACCATACGGTCACATCAAAAAGTCACAAAACAATAAATGTGAAAGGATTCTTTTTTAATATATACTACTGTATATATCTTAGTTTTCTTCCAAAAGAGAACTATTTATTAATTTATTCGAGGCCCTTACAACATCTAACAGGAAACTCTTACTTCAACCTTAACAAAGTAGGATATGCAACTATCCTAATGTCACTCAACAGCTCAGTGGTCACAGATGATCTTTCCATATTTAGGCACATATGACATATATGTGTGTGTGTGTGTGTGTGTGTGTGTGTATATATATATATATATGTTGTAGGTGTAATATGTATACCATGCATATGCATGGAATATATATTAATATATAAAAATATATGGGGCACCTGGGTGGCTCAGTGGGTTAAAGCCTCTGCCTTCAGCTCAGGTCATGATTCCAGGGTCCTGGGATGGAGCCCCGCATCAGGCTCTCTGATCAACAGGGAGCCTGCTTCCCTTCCTCTCTCTCTGCCTGCCTCTCTGCCTACTTGTGATTTCCGTCTGTCAAATAAATAAATAAAATCTTTAAAAAATAAATAAATAAATAAATAAATAAATAAATAAATAAATAAATGATTTTTAAAATAAAATATATATAGATCTATAAAGCATAGACTAATATATATGCACAGAAAAGTCTCAAAGATAGAAATCCCAGATGAACAGTGATTACCTCTGAATGATATGAAATCTAACACTTAAATTTTCTATGTTGCTATTTAACTATTCTAACTTGTCTACAACAAATAAAGGCTAAAATGTCTGAACTGGTTTCAGCGGCAGAACGCTCTCCTCATGCGGTATGTCCTCCAAGTTCCACTAAGGAAGAATCCCCCAGTTCTCTGCCATGTTCCTGCTGTCGTCAATGTTTCCAGCTACTCTGGTCAACTTGTTCTAAGCAAAGGATGTTAAGCGTGTGCTAATTTCCTATACATCAACTTCCAGGTACTGCAAATCAAATTCCTTAAAGATTTACCTTCATCATACATTTCCTCTATCAAATAGGCCTCTGCTCGGTCTTTCAGAGCATTCACATTGTCAGGCTCCACCTGCAGAACTTCAGAACATACTCGAATAGCTTCAACAGGCTTCTCATCCTACAAACAAATATGAGAAAAGGATTTATGGTTGTTATTCCATATATTAAGTTTTTACACTTCTGGAAACCAATCACCTGTTACCTTAGAAAAGCAGTGGCAAATCCTTTCTTTTGAACGAATCGTATATTCAGAAACACTTGGCTCTGTTTTCATGACAGATTCGTATTTGCTGGTTGCATCCATGTACCTACGGATGAGCAAACCATGATGAGTAACCATGAAAGTGTATTTCTAGAGCTAAGGAAGGACCCCTACTCTTCACCATAGGTTACTTAATCAATTCACCTGAATGAGCAGGTGCCTTCAAGCACTGTTTTTACCTTATTAGTCTACAGAGGCTACAGAAGGTACCTCTGCCAGCAAAAGTTAGGAGGTAAAACACATGACCACAGAAAATGTGTGTGTACAAAGGAGTATACCTGTGAATACCAAACAAGGTGAAGAATTTCTTCAGAAAATAGTGATTTTGAAAATGAGTAAAACATTTCATTAAGTCTGACTTACACAGAGCATTTTCAGCAAAACAGTGATCAGGTTTTATTTCTGGGTCACTACACACCTTCATGAAATAACAGAGCCCATTAACTACACAACATCTTATATAACGAATGTCAATATTCACAGCTAAGTATAATGTAGTTCCTTGCAGAAGGAAACTGCTTAAATCCCCAGCTTTCTAAGAACAATAAAAGCTATTTCAGCATTTTTTAAAAAAACTAGTGAAAAGTATTAGTCACGTTATACACTAAGTTACTTTCCTTTCCTTAGTAATAGCAGACTAAAAGATATATTTTTATACTACTGTGGCACATTATTCCCATTATTCAATTAGAAAATAACTGCAATTCACTAAAAAAAAAAACAACTAGCTTCTGAAAAAGTGAAGCAAAAGTACTTTCCCCAGTTCCTCCAACTAGGTACAATTAAAATACCCTAGACATTATATATTTATAAAAATATGAAAAGACTCCAAAAGAGGAGAGAAGCAGGTAGACCATTTGAGGATGGCATGTGTAGACTGAACTAATCCCAAATGCTAGTGTTCTTGTTAGTGCTGATATGCTTTCGTTTTATGCATACAAATCTTAAAGTTCTATTGATGATAATACAAATCCAATGTAATTGTTAATTCTACACTGGGCACTTGGGTGGCTCTTTTTGACCTGTCTAGGCCAGTATCTGTAATTCTGGGGCTGGAAGCTTAGAGGTGGGGAGGAGAGAATTCTCAAGTTCACCATCAGTAGCTTGGTCAGACCTAAACACTTCAGTCTGTTCACACAAAACTGGATAAGAACATAGACATGGATGTGCAGAGTTAACTTCCAATTTGCATACTCTGCTTAGAATTGGGGGGAAAATTTTTGAAAGATAATTGTTAAATTATTAGAAACGTGTTACAGTCATACTAGTATGACATTTTGTCATATAAAATCTATATTTACCTCTTATATCTATTAAAAATATTGTTGCACATAATTCAACATATATTTGACTTTGATTTTGTTTCACAATAATTAAAACAACAGTAAACTTGAAAAAAAACAGAAACAAAAAAAAACCAAAACCCATGGGCACCTGGGTGGCTTAGAGGGTTAAGCCTCTGCCTCGTCTCAGGTCATGATCTCAGGGTCCTGGGATCGAGCCCTGCATTGGGCTCTCTGCTTGGCAGGGAGCCTGCTTCCCCCTCTCTCTCTGTCTGCCTGCTTGTGATCTCTCTTTCTGTCAAATGAATAAATAAAATCTTAAAAAAAAAAAAAAAAAAAACACCAAGGAACCTTGGGACCTGAGGGAAACATAATATGGTAAACTTCCTGGATTTTTTTTTTTTTTTGCTTCCTATACCCCAGACTTGGAGCTGAAGCAGCCAGCAACCCAGAAATGCTAATGGGTACAGACAATAAAATCAAAACCCAGCAAGAGCCTGCTCTCTCAAGTCAAAAGACCTGGGAAGGGAAGCCTAGCAAGATGGGAAACTTTGGCTCTAGTACCACCAAACACCACCAAAAGAAAGTAAAGCCCCACCCCTTCCAATGCCAGCAGGTCAAGTGGACAGCCTCGACTTCCTGCCGAGCCTGTGACAAGGTGTGCCCACACCTGTACCAAGGTGGGACAGGGAAGGCCAAGTAGGGAGCCAGGACTTTCCTCCATACTGGAAATAATTCCCAAAACTCTCACCTGCTCCAAGCAATAGAGAAGCCCTACACCTCAAGTATCAACAAAGGCCAACTGGGAAACGTCTGCCTCCCTGACAGTAACAATGCAATGCCCACCCTTGCTTCGCTGGAACGGCGTCAGAAAAATACAGCCAAAACAGAAGATTTAAATTAAAAAAAACAGTCTTACAAAATCAAAGTGTCCAGGTTTCAATTAAAAACAATTCAGCCTACCAAGAAACAAGATCCCAAACTGAATGAGAAAAGACCCCAGAAGGACAGAGATGTTAGAATTATCTGATAAAGATCTTAAAGCAGCCATGGAAATGGCAGCAGTGACAAACAAACATGCTTAAAGCAAATGAAAGCAACAGACGGCCCTGGCAAAGTAACGGAAGAGATACAAGAATAATCACATGGAATTTGTTTATTAGAACTGAAAAATAGAAAAACCCAAAAAACAAGTTCATTGAATGTGCTTCAACAGTAGAACGGAGGTGACAGAGAAAAGAATCCGTGAACTGGAATGATAAAAAGTGACCAAATCTGATCAGAAAGAACGTGAGCTAAGAAAAATGAGGAGTGCCTCAGAGAGCTGAGGCGCTATCACAGAAGAGCTAACATTTATGTCAACAGAATCTAAGACGGAAACGAGAGGCCTGAAAAAGTACTTCAAGAAATAATAGCTGAAACTTCCCAAATTTGACAAGACACAAACCTACATATTCTAGAAGCTAAGTAAACTCCAAATAAGATAAAAACAGGGGCACCTGGGTGGCTCAGTGGGTTAAAGCCTCTGCCTTCAGCTCAGGTCATGATCTCAGGGTCCTGGGATCAAGACCCACATCGGGCTCTCTGCTCAGCGGGGAGCCTGCTTCCCCCTCTCTCTGCCTGCCTCTCTGCCTACTTGTGATCTCTGTCTGTCAAATAAATAAATAAAATCTTTCAAAAAAAAATTAAAATTAAAAAAAGAAAAAAAAGATAAAAACAAAGATATCCACACCAAGATACATCACAATTAAACTTCTGAATACTCAAGAAAAAAAAAATCTTGAGGGGCACAAAATATATAAAAGAAACAAAAAAAAATCTTGGCTCACTCAGTTAAGCGTCTGCCTTCAGCTCAGGTCATGATCCCAGGACCCTGGGATCGAGCTCCACATGGGGCTCCCTGCTCCGTGGGAAGCCTGCTTCCTTCTCCCTCTCCCACGCCCCCTGTTTGTGTTCCCTCTCTCGTTGTGCCTCTCTCTGTCAATAAATAAAATCTTAAAAAATAAAAAAAATATTGAAAGCAATCAGAGGAAAATGCCTTATTTTTAGGGAGAAGACCATTAGAATGACAATGGATTCCTCTTCAGAAACCATGGAGGCCACAAAAAAGTGGTACAATATTTTTCAGGTGCTGTAACAAAAGGACTGTTAACCCAGAATCCTATACCACAAGAAAATCTCTATATACTCTGTAGACCTCTCTATCACTCTAGATACCACATTATTTTTTAATAGTCAATTTATATGTCTGTCTCCCACCCTAATCTAGAAGCTTCTTAAGACCAAAAACCATGTCATATTCATTTCTACACCCCCAGTACATTGTCAGTACCTGACACAGGACATGTTCAATAAATATTTGGTGAAATATAAGTAAAACTGCTGGTAAGAATACTATGCAGTTACTATTATTTAAATTCTGCTATATTAAAAAAATGTAGAGTTGTAGTAGTCTTGCCAAGGCCCAGTGCTTTCTAGGATATTCTATCCTCAAGGACTAACAAGTAAAAGAGCAAGCAGTTCAACTGTTCTTCTGTGCCCAGAAAAGACATACAAGGGAGGCCGCACAGTGAAAAACAGCGTATTCTTACCTGCCATCTCTGATGAGCTCTTCGGCTGACTCGATCAGCTTATTCAGTTTCTTCACTTGCTTATAGTGTGCAAAACACCTTTTATGATCCTGGTCAAGTTTTAGACATTCACGAACTTCACTGCTCATGCATTTAAAAAGAGGAAAGTACTCCAAGTCAAAATAAGCAATGAGTAGTTTTCCATACCAAATACAGAAATCACAATATTTTTTTGGTAACAATTAAACAAAACACACAGACCGAACAATTCACCATACACTTTTACATATGGCATTCTCGCACACGCATGTATTAATTCAAATTAAAATGACTTAAGTAGGTTATACATGAAACACCCCACTTTGCTTCTGCAAATATAGTATCTCTACTTTCATAAGCACAGCTCATGAAAATAAACTATGTGGAAATAGAGTAACTTAGGGATAACACAAAATATATAAATGAAGAACATAAAAACAGCCTTAACCACAGTTTTAACTTAAAATTAAAAAGAAAATGGGATGATTATCTTACTGCCAACAAGAAAAAGATGAGATGTGCATGTCACTGGAACTGACCTGAGAGACAGTTCATGGTCTCCTAGTTGATAGTACAGTGTGCTAATTTTAAAAAAAGCCTCAGTATTATCATTCTTCAATTTTGATGCAGCTTTTAAGTCACTTATCGCTTTCCTAGGTTCCCCTTCTTTAATGAAACATTCAGCTCGAAGTTCCCGTAGTTCTGCATCCCAAACACAAACCTTGAGAAACAAGAGAATTAGACTTTACGAAACAGCAAACTACACACACTCCCTCCCACACATTTTGCCTGCATATTTATTGACGTGAAACCACCTTCACGTAATGTGATTTCTATATTATAAAATAGTACTAAAAAGTCTGATACAATTTAGATGTGACAAAATAATTTCTCCAAGGACATCTTAAATGGGGGAAGGAATATCCTGCATATACTAATGAGGCCCCTTTCCTACTTCCTTCAATTATATAATTTTAAAACTCTGAAAATAAGTATACATGGCATTACTATTAAAAGGTTGTTCCCAGTGAAGCATATCTGATTTTGAAAAGAATATTCTATAATCTAGTCTCAAAAAATAAAATCTAGGTTCTACATCTGTAAAATATTTCTGTTCTACTAATAACTAAATAGAATTCTCTTTTATAAATTGTTATCTCTTTGAAATTAAACCCTCGTATCACAAAAAGAAAGAAAAGAGGGGAAACAATGTGGGAAGGTTGAGGCTTCACCATTTCTACTTCATGAAGAAGTCGACGATATTCATAAATGGACTAGTATTCTTCAAAACTTAAGCCCAAAAGTCCAACAAAAAAGCCTGGGGAAGTATCTTTCATATATTTCTGAGTTGTTCTTTCTAAAGTCATATCAAATTTTCACATGTATTAAGATATCAAAATCAATACCGTACATTAAGAAAATATCTTGAATAATAAACTAGGTCAAAATGGATAGTCTAACTACTAGAAGGTAAAAAATTTTAACTTTGTATTTCCTTAATAAAGCATTAAAATGCTATAATAAAACACAAATTCTGCTGGACCACACCACGTGATCTCCTCTACAAAATCATCAAAGAAGCACCGATTCCACATACATCCTAAGGTGCTATGAAAATGATAAATACCCATGAATTATGCTTGCTTCTACTTGAGGATTTTAGTCGACTTCCTCCTTGAAACCCTCTGCCATTCAGCCCGTCAGCAGCGAGAAGCCTACAGACTCGGGTTTCCCATCTAGAACTCCAGATCTTGTCAACCCTTCATCTGCTTCTTCCCTAGAAGCTTCCCATTCTAACCACTCCTCTTGGCCACAAACCTGATTCTTCCTTTTCCTTCAACCAATTCTTTCATCTTTAATCCCGTTATCGAACCTCTCAAGCGCTCTCCCCGCAACACAGAATGTAAAATGAGACAGAAATACCAAAGCAAGCGATATATAACGATGCGTAACCCCCCCTCTGCGGCACCTCCAGCACATTTACTGAAAACCTCAGTGCACCTTCTGCTCTGTACCAACACCAGCTTTTCACTTCAGAGCTAAAAGCCCGAAGACCCACCTGATTCTATCCCTATCTTGGTTTCTTGTAATGCATAACGTGTCCGAGTCTATAAATGTGCCTTACCGTGCAAAGCAGTCGGCGCCAGGCCTGGCAGCCGCACCGCCGGGGACACTCACCTCTAAAATCTTATCAAGGAAGGTTATAGCGGCGCCGTAGTCCGCGCTCTCGAAGGCGTCCAGCGCTTGGGACCGCAAACGCTGCATCTCGTCAGCCTTCCCAAGCTGCAGCTGGGCTTCCTTTTCTTCGCTCTCACTTGGGCTAGATTTGAGCTATCAGAATGAGAAATTAATGAGAAATGTTTAATCTCTTAAACCTAATTCCCGCAGTACACCCCGATCTGACCATTTTACACCAAGTTCACCGGGGGCGAAGGGAAGAGACGCCGGCCACGCTGGCCCATCCGAGCACGTGCCCCGCGGCTGACACGCGGGAGGGAAAGTCACCCCCACTCGGGACAGGACACAGACGCAAGCTGGACGCTGGGGGCCACAGGCCTGGGTCCCCGAACCTCACCAGGAAGCAAACCCGTTGGGGAATATGACAGGACAGAGAGGAAGGACGGACGGCGAGCACTCGCCTCCCTCTCCGTACGGCTCTGCGCGCTCATGGGCGTCCCGTGTATTCTGCCTTCCAGCTCTACTTCCTAAATGTGGTTTTTTTTTTAAGATTCTATTCATCCATTTGACAGAAAGAGACTACAAGCAAGCAGAGAGGCAGGCAGAGAGAGAGAGGAGGAAGCAGGCTCCCCGCTGAGCAGAGAGCCCGATGCGGGGCTCAATCCTAGAACCCTGGGACCATGACCTGAGCCGAAGGCAGCAGCTCAACCCACTGAGCCACCCAGGCGCCCCCTAAATGTGTATTTTTAAGTATAAAATAATTTTACCAAAATAATGAAAACCAGGGAAACTGAGGAGAGGGCTGTTTTTTAAGAGGTTATAGGATGAAGATTTGATACCAGAGAGGCTATGGTGTAATGAGAAAAAAATCTATGGGGAAAAATGAGAGAATAACACCATATATTAAAAGACTCAAGAGTTTTAAGAGGTCTACACATTTTCTCTTTTTAAATAACCCTATCGAGGTGCCTGGGTGGCCCAGTGGATTAAAGCCTCTGCCTTCGGCTCAGGTCATGATCCCAGGGTCCTGGAATCAAGCCCCTCATCGGGCTCTCTGCTCAGCGGGGAGCCTGCTGCCCCTTCTCTCTGCCTGCCTCTCTGCCTACTTGTGATCTCTGTCTGTCAAATAAATAAATAACCTTATCAAGGTATAATCCATACCACAGAATTCATCCGTTTTGAGTGCACAGTTCTGACTTTTAACATATTTAGCAAGTATGTACCCACTACCCCAGTTTTAGACCATTTCTGTCAATATTTTAAGACCCCTTGTGTCTGCTTACAGTTCATTCCTACTCCCAGCCTGGCCTCAGAAAAAGCAACTCAACAATTTCTTCCTCCAAATGGAAAATCTTAAGCTTAATGGCTTAGAAAAACTGAGTGCCTACATTAAAAAGCTCTGACTTGGGCAAGTGGGGGGAACATTTTCCCTGCCTTTCCTAGTTTATATATAATAATTCCTGAAATCTAACATTCTTACTAAGATGGGAATTGTAGTTGATAGGATCCAATCTGGGGTGAGATGTACCCAATGGTAGATTATTTCTAGAAATGTCTCTCTTTCAATTGACCAATCATACTGCTCCCTATTTTAGGTAAAAAACACCCACCACCAGCTACTTGGTAAAGAACACTCCAGATGTGAAACCCCAAGAATACTATTTCTGAGTAGAGGTTCTATATGTCTCCATTTTGCTTTTTGGATACCTTAGGTATTGTTTTGTCTGTTTAACCATTGGCTTTTGACGGAACAGACAGAACTCCCAAGTATTCAGAGGTAACTAGAAATTAACCACCTCAGCTTGCTCAGAGGAGGACTGTCCCTGCAGGACCGAACTACCCAACTGAAGGGAGTTGCTGTAAGGCCATGACATGCTAATCTACGGCTGTTTTATCATCCTCAGGACGGTCCTGAACACTTCCGGCAGATCACACTGGAATAAAGATATGTGTGCATCACTTTGCTCTGGGTAAAAGTAATTTATTAACTTGTTTCCTATACGTACACTGCTGCCCCTTTTGGAATAGGATATCCTATTCTGTATTTTTGAATTTTTGAGTACTTTGAATTTTGGAATATTGCTATCCAATTCCAACTTCTGAATAGGATATCCTATTGAAAAGGGGACGGTAGTGTACATACAGGAAACAAGTTAATAAATGACTTTTACCCAGAGCAAAGTGATTGATACACATAGATCCTTCTTCCAGTGTGCTCTGCCAGAAGTGCTCGGGAAAAACGTGAGGATGATAAAACAGCCGTAGATTAGCATGCCATGGCCTTACACAGAGACTGCCTCTCCTGGATGGAATTTACATTCTTTTTTTTTTCCTCAAACTTCATAGAGTCTAATGTCTACCACATGATTTTCCTTGTTGGAAGGTGAGAGCAGCAGAAGCCCTAGAGCTTGAGGCTGAGCATGGAGGGCTCAGCAGCGCTCAGTGCCCAGTGGGAATGGGCAGGAGGGAGTCCGGTGAGCTGGGGTCCTCCGGGCCTCTCAGAGGAGGGGGGAGCCGGGAGGAGAAGGAGGGACTCTTGCAACGAGGTAGGAAAGGAGTTTGAGAAACAAACTAAGGACTTCTAACCCTGAGGGGTTTCAAAGTAAGCTGAGTGGGATGAACATGTTCACTCTTCCCGCCGGCTGGGGACTCCTCCCGGGGTATGTGCGGGTGGAGCCTGGTCCCTGTTAGCATTTCCCTCCCTCTTCACGTTCCTTCATAACCCTTCTTCTGTGTTTCATATTTCTAACCCTCTCAGACAAACCTCTCCCAATGACGATATTTCTTATCACTTACTCGATCACCCATAGTAGCTATGGGGTGGGGGTGGGGGTGGTTAAAAGGGGCGAGCTGCTCTCTCATCTAAATACACCGCTATTTCTGGGACTTTGAATGAGAACAAGGGTTGATAATTGTGGTAGACAGACTTCTAAGCTGGCCCCAAAAGACCCCCACCTCCTGGAACTCATACCTGTGTGGGACCCCCTCCCCTAGGATGGAGTGGGACCTCCTTTTAACACGCAGAATATGACAGAGGTGACAGGATGTCACTTCCTCGGTTAGGTACAAAGCCGGTGACTCCCTCTGGCTAGCACTCACTCTCGAACGAAGCAAGCCGCCATGCTGTGCAATGCTTCGCGGGGAGGCCCACGAAGGAAAGAACCAACGGAAGCCTCCAGCCAACACTCGGGAAAAAAACAGAGGCCTCAAGTCTATCAGCCCAAGAGGAATTAAATCCTGCCAACAATGAGAGGGGTCTGGAAGCAGTTCTTTCACCGGCCAAACCTTCGGATAATACAGCAAGCTCACCTGATGCCTGATGGTGGCCTGTGAGAGACTCTGAAGCAGAGGACGCGGCTAAACCTGCCCCGGTTCCTGACCCCATGAGCTGTGTGTTGCTTTAAGCTGTTAACTTTGAGTAATTTGTTAAGCAGCAACAGATAATAGAGTAGTTTTACCATTTTTTCAATGGCCAGATTATGAATATTGCCCAAGAGATTTTATATTATTAATGCTTTAAAATAAAGTCTAAATGGGAAAAAAAAAACCCACCTATTCCCAAACCGTTACTTTGTCACTTATTATCCATATATTATTTACATTTTCTTCACCAAAACAAAGGGGGAGGGGCGCCTGAGTGGCTCAGTTGTTAGGCATCTGCCTTCAGCTCCGGTCGTGATCCAGGGTCCTGGGATCAAGCCCCGCATCAGGCTCCTGGCTCAGTGGGGGGCCTGCTTCTCCCTCTCCCACTCCCCACTTGTATTCCCTCTCTGGCTGTCTCTTCTCTGTCAAATAAAATTAAAAAAAAAAAAAAAAAGTAAAAAAAATTAAAATAAAACAAAGGGGGTAATAATGATGTGGAAAACAAAGGCAAAAGAAAAAAATTCAATTTCCTTCCCACTTATAGCCCATTAGCAAGTCCCTGAAACAGGCAGAGTGACTTTCCTCTAGGAACTCAACTACCTTAATGTCGATACTTTGCTAAGGGCAAAAGGCAATCTTAGCCCAATGCCCAGGATCCTGTG
This sequence comes from Mustela erminea, assembly GCF_009829155.1. Classification (NCBI taxonomy): domain Eukaryota; kingdom Metazoa; phylum Chordata; class Mammalia; order Carnivora; family Mustelidae; genus Mustela; species Mustela erminea. Next base: position 14,611,625 of record NC_045628.1, read on the forward strand.
AGTCTACTTTAACATATAAAAATCCCTTTGGAAATCTTTTTTATCCCTACCTAAACCCCGCTCCCTGCCAAGATACATATTAGCAAGCATATGGTTCATCATACATATCTGAAGGGTCTCATGACTAAGATTTTATTAGACAGTAATAAATGACTTTTTCCTAACAATGGCAAGCCCCCTCAAGGTCCTGGAAACTGTCCCTAACCCTTTCCCAACCTCAAAGTATATAATCAGTCACCCATCACAACCCCAACACAGCTCTTTCTGCCCAAGGGTCCTATCGCCATGCTTTAATAATAACCACCTTTTTTGGACTGAAGATGTCTCAAGAATTCTTTCTTGGCCACTGCCTCCGTCCGAACCCCAACATTTCCTACATCTATAATGCTTACACCCTGAGGAACAGTCATTGAGAAATTAAAAAGATACTTTATGCAACACACAGCAAGTACTCAAAAAAATGCTAATAAAAATTCCAAGCTCCTTTTGTGAACTTTCTGTAGTATATAAATTGACAATGAGGACAGAATGCAATACTTTAAATAAATGGTTATTCATTTCCCATTGCATTAATATCAGCCAACTTAAACTGGGTGTCCTCTATGAAAGTTAACATAATTAAAGTCCCAGAACAGCACCTCGGTGGCTCAGTCGGTTGAGCCTGACTCTAATGGTTTTGGCTCAGGGTGATCTCAGGGTCGTGAGACTGAGCCCCGCCTGCAGAGTCGGCTTGTCCGTCTCCCTCAGTTCCTCCACCCCCCTTCTCCACCCCGTGCACTCCCTCTCTCTCTCAAATAAATAGATAAAATCTTAAAAAAAAAGTCCCAGAATAATAAAACCTTAATTTGACTCAAGGTCAAAATAAAATTAGATTCTGGCAGAAAATACAGTCACCAAACTGCTTGTTGCTCAAGAAATTAATCTTTCCAACCCTATTAAATTTAATTATGGTATTAAGAGGTAAGTAGCACAAATTTACATTTTTCATTTGATACTAATTGAAAACATAGAAAAATATGTAATATTTGAGGTATTTTGCAACATTCCCCAATGACTTCTAAAATTCGCCTTCACAAATTGTTTCCGCAGTCTTTGTTAAGGGAACTATACAAAAATAATACCAACTAATTTTTGAAAAGCAATTGTATCTAAGTGAAGGGGGGAGTGATTTGAGTTAAAGTGTTCTAAGGTACTTGTAATTTTCTAGAGGAAGCTAAAGATAGTGATTACCTGTAAACCTTATTAAAAGCAAGCATGTTACAATTCCTGAGTAATGACTAAAAGAAAAAGACACAGTGGCATGACAGTACAGAAAGAACAGAATAAGGAAGAACAATCCAAGTCAGTAGTAGGAGGGAAGGAAGAGAAGGGTAGGCGGACAGAAAACAAACAGCTGGAGAAACAGAACCTAACAGAAATAGAGACAAGAGACATCAAGTTGCATTTCCTATACCAACCAAGCCAGCAAAAACGACAATGTTCATACCAAGTGTTGCTGAAGACATGGGGCACACGGAACCCTCCTACGTCGCTGGTGGAATGTACATTTGGATAACCACTTAACAGGAAAGTGTCTAACTGTCTGGCCAGGTTAAAAATGCCCATAACTTTCAAAGCCGCAATTATGCTCTTCAGTATAAACCCAACAGCAGCGATCAGAGGGTGATCCAGGGACACCTGGGAGTCCCTACTACCCTTTCAGAGGTCAGTGGGGACACAGTATATATGGATAAAAGACAACACATTCGAAGTACAGCATAAACCAATGGATTTCATTATGACAGAGTCCTAAAAGTTCACTCATGAGATTGCAGAGTCCACACTGTAACTAACCAGTGACAACTCCTGGAGGTTGCAATGACATCAAAGAATCTGCAAAACTATATAAAATGACTATTAAAACATTCTTCCTTTTCCAACCACTTAGATGTGTGAGCCACCTTTTCTTCAGTAACAAAAATATAAATAAGATCTGGGAACCTGATTGTCTTCAATAAGCCAGATATTAAAGAGATTTGCAAAAATGTAAATAAGTGGTCTTATTATTAAATATTTGTTGTTTTTGAAAATATAGTTAGGTTGCATGCAAAAAAAATCTGTATTAACATATAATGGGTTTGTTACTTTTAGATTAGTAAATATTTTTTTAATTTCTAAAATTAACTCCTAATACTGTGAATACTGATACAAACCAAAGGAGTCCTCAGTATTTACCAGTATAATGGGATCCTGAGAACAATCCTCCGAATTGCTGCCCCAAAGGGATGCAGCATCAGGAGGTAAATGAGCCAGAGTGTCACTGAACCTAGCAGTATAGAAACTCAAAGATTTGTTACATTCATAAATAAAACCTACCAGAAATGAAACATGAAAATGTGAGGCTATAGCTAAATTTTCACAATTGTATAACACACAAAAAGATATCCTTGAGATTTCGAAACTCTTTCGTTCCCTCAGTTTTCATGAAGCCAACACCCTTCTCAAGTCTCATCCCGCCAAGCTTCCCCAACTGTTCCATACTAAGGTCGCCTTCACTTCTCTCTAAATGTTTAAATCACTTAAGAAACTCTTTTAACAAGGAAGTAATCTAAGAAATCATCTTGCCCAACCAACTCCCACTTTGTAAATGAAAATACTGAGTCTCACAAATGGTAACTCACCAAACATCACACAGCTGATCAGGAGAAAAGTGGGGTGGGTTTCCCAAATTCTAGTCATGTGTCATTCTTGATCTGATCTTGTTATCTAGACAAGCTTATATGTCACTTCTTATAAATATCTCTGTACTGCTAGCTTTTCTCACACGTAGGGCTTATTTCTTCCAACTAAAGGGTAAACTGCTGAGGAACAGGATATATGTCTTAATGCCTACATCGCATGCCCATTTTTCTTTTTCAGTTAATACTGTTACCTGTGAGGTAGGTTGTACGGTCTCTAATTTTAGATAAAGAAATTGAATGATTTTTAGATAAAGATTGAATGAACTTGCCAGAAGTCTTGCTTTGGATGATGGTAATGATGAAAACCAATCATGACAGGAGAAAATATTTACTAAGAGCTTTCTATATTTCAGGCACTATTTAAGCCAAACCAAAGAAACGTAACGGACATTTTGGATTATCTCCCTTTTACAAACAGGAGGACTCTCTAGCTCAAAGTCACTTCCAGAGCCTGCATTCCTAACTGTTCCCTCTTATGTGTACAATGATGCCAAAGGTGCAAGCTGTCTACCTGATATGTCCAACAGGACATCATAAGAGCATCTCAACAACAAGGCCAACACAGAAGACCACGAATAGCCAAAGCAATCTTGAAAAAGAAAAGCAAAGCTGGAGACATCACAATTCCAGACTTCCAATTATATTACAAAGCTGTAGTAATCAAGCCAGTATGGTAATGGCATAAACACAGACACACAGATCAAGGGAACAGGACATAAAAATCCAGAAATACACCCACAATCATATGGTCAATTAATCTTCACCAAAGCATAAAAGAAGTCCATTGGGGGGGGGCGGTGCCTGGGCGGCTCAGTGGGTTAAAGCCTCTGCCTTCGGCTTGGATCATGATCTCAGAGTCCTGGGATCGAGCCCCGCATCACATCAGGCTCTGTGATCGGCAGGGAGCCTGCTTCCCTTCCCCTCTCTCTGCCTGCCTCTCTGCCTACTTGTGATCTCTGTCTGTCAAATAAATAAATAAAGTCTTTAAAAAAAGAAGAAGAAGAAGAAGAAGTCCAATGGGGAAAAGACAGTCACTTCAACAAATGGTGTTGGGAAAACTGGGTTTCAACTCGAGGTCATTTTCGTAAGCAACAAGCATGTTCACCTTCTGCCAGGATGCCCTCCCAGCCACTCTGCTAACACAGACTCATTCACCCTCTTAACATTCAGATTTCTAGTACATCCCCTCCTTTAAGAAAGCTCTTCTTGACCAGACGCCCAAATCCCGGTTAAGTGAGGTGACCATTCCGCCTGTGCCTGCAGGGCTCAATCACAACACTTCAGTCATACGCTATCACATTTGCCCGATTATTTCTTACCCTAGTATAATCTTCCCAAAGGCAGAGACTAGTTTTCTTCATCAGCAACCCTCTAACATCTACCAATCTGCCTTGCAAATAAGATGCACCAATGGTCACTGAACTACAAGTGACCACATGTGCTGGTGACAGCAGTGACAGCTCAAAGACAAACCAAACCACGTAAGATACTATGTAGGATCAGGATAGCTGGTGGGGACCTGAGGTGATGCTTATTTACAGGAGACCCTCCAGCAGCAGAGTAACCTGTACACATAACAAAGAACAAGATTTGCACTGCAGCCCAAAAAGAGATTAAGCATATTCAAACTTCCGTTCCATTACGTAAAACGCAGCTAAGTATCCCCACCTGGTTGTACATATAGCACTTTATTAGTAAGATTAAATCTTTCTGTATCTAATAGGCTGGTAAATTCTCTTAAATACCACAAAAAACCCATGTAACTAAAAACACATAAAGCAAACAAGTTATTATATATCATCTATATTCACAAATCTCTAAAAAAGTATAAGAATTCTTTGATTGGTAAAGATAAAATACAAACACAAAATTTGTCTTTTTTAAACCAGACCCAGAAATCATCTATTTTATGATATCAGACTTTACTTTTGTAATATTGCATCTATTTGAGAAAGAGACAGAGTTAGCAAGAACCAGAGTGTAAACAGGGAAGAGAGGGAGAAGCAGGCTTCCTGCTGAGCAGGGAGCCTGATGTGGGCTTCGATCCCAGGACCCTGTGATCATGACCTGAGCTAAAGGCAGCCACTTAACCAACTGAGCCACCTGGGTTTGGGATTTCTCTCTCGCTCTCTCTCACTCTGCCTCTGCCCTCCTCTCTCAAAATTAAATAAAATTTAACTTAATTAAAAAAAAAAAACACAAGAGAAAATCTTTGGAAGCTAGGGACTGGTGAATAGTTCTCAGACATGACACCAAAAACACTATACATAGGAGAAAACAGAAAACCAATAAACTGGACATCATCAAAATTAAAATTAAAAATTTTCACTCTCTGACATACCCTGTGAAGAGGAAAAGACAAGCCATGGTCTGGGCGAGCACATCTGCAGACCACACGTGTGATAAAGTATTTAAAATACATAAAACTCCCAAAACACAAGAGTGAAAAAGTAAACAATCCAATTAGAACATGGGCAAAAGACACGAACCAGCTTTACACCAAAAAGGATGACAAATAAGCCCAAGAAAAGATCATTAAACATTAGGGAAATATAAACTAAAAAAAAAGTCATAAACTAAAAAAAACAATGAGCGGTCACTATAAAGTTCTCTGAATGACTAAAAATAAAAAATAGTGACAAAACCACATACTGGCAAGGACACAGAGGAACATAAAATGGCACAGTCACTCTAAGAAGCCATTTGGAAGTTCCTTCTAGAACTAAACAGGCAATTATGATACAACCCAGACACTGCACTTTTGAGGCATTTATCCCAGGAAAATGAAAACTTCTGTTCACACTAAATGTACAAGAATTTTTGTAGCAAAAAAAAAAAAGAAAAGAAAAAGAAAAAAAGAATGTTCGTAGCAGTTTTATTGGTATTACTTACAAAGTGGAAACAACCGAAAGGTCCATCGAATGATGAACAGACAAGTCAAACATGTCACACACATTCCCTGGCATACTTAGCAATTAAATAAGCAAAGTGATACACACTGCAATCCGGATGAATCTTCAGGGAATTCTACTGAGTAAAAAAGTCAATGCCAAAAGTTTATACAGTGTTTAAGTCCATGTATGCAATATTGTTGAAATGTCACAATTTAAGAAACGACTCACAAACTAGTGGCTGCCCAACGTTATGGATGAGGGGCCGGAACAGTACGTGAGGGAAGTGGGTGTGGTTATAAAGGGGCAACAGGAAGGAGCCTTCTGGCAAGAGAAGCGCTCAGTATGTGAACTGGGTATAAAGAAAAAGGGTATCGAATTACACACACACACACAGAAGTGAACACTACTACTAGAACTGAGGAAATCCAAATAGACATGTAGACTGTATCAATGTCAGTATCCTGGCTGTAACACAGTACTGCAGGCTTACGAGACATTATCACTGGGGGAAAGTAGGTACTTGGTAAAGGGTACACAAGACCTCTCTGTATCATTAATTACAACTGTATGTGAATCTACAATTATCTCAATAAAAATTTGAGCTAAAAAAAAAATCATTCAGTACAGCTGCACATTCTCATGTGCAGAATGTGACGAATCCTGTAATAGCAAGCCTGGTTTTAAGAACACACTAGCAGGGTGCCTGGGTGGCTCAGTGGGTTAAGCCGCTGCCTTCGGCTCAGGTCATGATCTCAGGGTCCTAGGATCGAGTCCCGCATCAGGCTCTCTGCTCAGCAGGGAGCCTGCTTCCCTCTCCCTCTCTCTCTGCCTGCCTCTCCATCTACTTGTGATTTCTCTGTGTCAAATAAACAAATAAAATCTTTAAAAAAAAAAAAAAAGAACACACTAGCAGAAGTTATGACTGTTAGAAAACAATCTAAAAGTGGTGTCACGAAAGTTCCCCTTCTTGTTTCTGAGAGGTTTTAATATCAATCACAGAAAAGACATTAATCAAGACATACCAAGAGTTCCAATAACTCACTTTTCCAAAAGGATACACCCACTGCCTAACAAGAATTAATTTTTGCTAAAGCTTTTATTCTAAATTGTGTTATTTCTAAAAGGCTACACTAATATTGTGATTGGAAAAAAATTCTAAGTAATAGATTTAACCATCTGTTAGAAAGAAGGAAATCCATTTTTACGCTTTATCATTCATCAATCCATTCAACAAATTTCTCACAACACTTTCTGTGTACAAGAACTGGGCTGGGGAAAGGTAACCCTAACACCATGGCCTCCCCACCACCTGTCCTTCAGCCTGCTCTCAAGCTTCTTCCCAGATAGTAAGGAAAATCAGGTAAACATAAAGGAACACCCAGTTTTACTGAGACCATGAGACGACTACCAATTAGATTTTAATACATTAAGTCTAAAGTTTTTTGGATTTCTCTGCATATGACTGAGCATTGTGACAAAGGTTATGAAAATATTAGAAATTTCAGTTTTATTTTCATAGTGGTTATCATAACTAAGCATTTTTACAAACTACAAAAATGCAAATAATGAACAAGTGAGGTTTATACAGTTGACCCTCGAACAACACAGGGCTGGGGAACCGGCACCTCCCACCCAGTCAAATCCATGTATAACTTGACTCCACCAAAACTTAACTACTAGTAGTCTACTACTGACCAGAAGCCTTATCGTTAACAAATAGTCAATTAACATGTATTACCTACTGTATTCTTACAATAAAGTAAGCTAGAGAAAAGATTTCATTAAGAAAATCATAAAGAAGAAAAAATATGTTTACAATATTTACACAGTCCACATAGAAGTGGACCCATGAGTTCAAACCCCTGTTGGTCAAAGGTCCACTGTATGTATGCTCTTGCTAGACCACTCCAGAAACAAATCCAGACAGAATAAAAATGCAGGTCTTAAAACCTACATATGAGGACATAAAGACATTGGTCGTCCCTCTAAATCATTTTTCAATTACATGTAACCTGTACCATCCCCCAACAAATCCAAAACACTTTACATATTGTAAAATAACCATATGGGTAATTATAAAATTCCCTTTTAAAAATGTCTCATTTTTCCTTTTAAATCAAATGAAGGGTTTCCCAAGAAGTTTTAGAATAGTTCAGGTGACCTCTCTAGATTCTCATGCAAAACAAAGCAAAACATGTGAGCTATATAAACTGAATTAAAATTATTTTCTTGGGCAGTGGGTTAAGTGGCTCAGTTGATTAAGAATGGCTTTCGACTCACATCCGGCTCCCTGCTCAGCGGCAAGTCTGCTGCTCCCTCTGACCCTCTCCCCTCTCGTGCTCTCTCTCACTCCCTCTCTCCCATCCAAGTACTAACCAGGCCCGACCCTGCTTAGCTTCCGAGATCAGACGAGATCGGGCGCCCTCTCTCTCAAATAAATAAAATCTTTAATAAAAACAATCATATATTCTTTCCACATACTTTATCCTTCAACTATTAAAGTGATTCTCTCATGTCAATCACTATGTATTAATTCAGAAACTGTGACTTTTATATACACAAAACATATGATTGTCCCTTTCAGCTATAAAGTGATTACTGTCTTAATATAAAAAAGTCCAATATATTCACTCATCTTCATAAAGATGTTCAACATCTTCGTAAAGCCAAATACATATTGAACTTACCACTTTTTTAAAATCATCTTCTGCTTCATCAAGTTTTCCTTGTTTGAGTAATAAATGACCTCTCTGTAATCTTGCCTAGAAAAAAGGAAAGGGGTTCTGAGTACCGTGCATTTCCAAATTTTCTTTAAACACAAAGAATAAAACCAAATACGCTGATGAAACATTAATGAAATATTTATTTTTCCAATGTCCATTTATTTGACTTGGCACTCTTAAGAACAATTCCTGGAACCACTGAATGTGCATTACTTTTATTAAAGTATGCTTCCTTAAAAATACTTTTTGCGCTATATCCCCCAAATTGTAAACTCCCACCAACTATAACGTCAATAAAGCAAATGTGGTCTCTCTATACAATGGAATATCATCCAACCATAAAAAGGAATGAAGTGTTGACACACGCTACAACATGGACGGACCTTGAGAACAATATGCATAGTGAAAAGAGTCAGACACAAAAGGCCACATACTGTATGACTGCACTTACATGGAATGTCCAAATAAGCAAATCCATTCAGACAGAAAGATACGTGGTGGCCAAAGGCCACGGCATAAATGGAGAGGGGCTGCTATAAGGGACTAGATTTCTTTTGGGGGTATCAAAAGTGTTCTGGAACTAGACAGTGGTGATGTTTGCACAACCTTGTGAATATACTAAGACACCAGTGAATTAGACAATTTAAAAAAGGATGAATTTGATGGTATGTGAATTGTATCTCAATTAAAAAAAAATTGCCATTGTAATAACTTTTTGTACTATAAAAAAGGCTGTGTAATTTGGGACTTTACCAATCAAAGTTCTAGAAATTATTTTGTTTTTATTAATTCTCTGTGGACATATGCACTCTACTATAACCGAGTAACAACACCTCTTCCCTTCCCGCGTGCATCACTCCCCACCCGATTTGATATTCCTCTTCATGTGCATAATCCCAGCTCTTCCAAGAACACCAACGCTCTGATGACCAATGTGACCATGAGACAGAAACCACATCGACAGTCCACTAGAACATATATATTACATTTACAATATGTAAAAATGTCCCTAATCCTCTGTTAAGTGCATCAACACACATAAATAGCAAGATGAAAGCCACTTCAGCTACCTAATAGCTACTATAATCCTAGGAAAATGAACTACACAACCTTCTGATAGGTTGTACTCAGCTAGGTAAAGTAACAGATTAAAGAAAAAAATCTGACATTTGGGAATTCCATCCTAAAATAATAATAATATTTCACACCAAACATTCACCCATACCTTTCAGTTATCCCTAGTCCTTTTTGGAATATGGTAGGATATAAGCAATAAATGAGTTACCAAATTAATTTTGAAACCATCTAACTTACCCATTTATTTTAAGCCATTACGCTGACCTGCCAGTCATCAGGACATCCCATCAGGACTGTAAATTCCTCCATTTCTGAAGCTTCTGGGTTGGTTGCAGGGGAGGATCAGTCAAATTCCTCACCACAAACCACTGCTTAACCGACCTATCTCCTGCCCTTTGTTCTTCCTGCTACAGCCTTAATGGGAACTACTGTCCGTCCCCCGACAGCCTTTTCACTGAACTTCAGCTTCAGCGAGCTCAGCTTCTCGATCAGCTGGTTACGCAGCCTCACAGCTTGTCCCACACTCCGCCCTCCAGAGGTCTTCCGAAACCACAAAGCTAACACCACTGGCACGCTTCTCAAAATCAGAGGCTGCACCCACTGTTCCTGTTTCACACAGACCTTTGATTCCAGACACTCTGGCTTTCTCCTGCTGCCCAGTCCACTACACCACGGCGGCTTTCTCCACCTTCAGCTATGCAGGCTGGTCCTCACCTTAAAAGACAAATTAACTCTTCCAAATTCCAAATGAAGTTCTCCCTTAAAGAAAGTTTAGATGCACTTACTGCAGTGAAATCCATCTTCAATTCAATTACTTTAGTTAAATCAGGAAGCGCTGCTTTTGACTTGCCCATAGCTAAAAAGACAGTAGCTCTCCGATAGTAAGCAATATAGTTCTCTGGGTCACCATCTGAAAATTGAAATAACAAATATTAGCTCTTGGTAATTTATTCAAAAACCAAATAACCTAAACAGTACTAGAATTTGCAATTCTCTTAAGAAAGGCATTAAGAAGAGGCACCCACATGGCTCAGTGGGTTAAGCATCTAACTCCTGGCGGCAGCTCTAGTCATGAGCTCGGGTGGTGGGACTGAGCCCCAAACAGGGCCCTGCGCTCGGCACAGAGTCTGCTTGAAATTCTCTCCCTCCTCCCTCCCTCCCTCTCCCTCTGCCCCTCCTCCCACTTGCTCCTTCTCTTGCACCTGCTTGAGCTCTCTCTAATAAATAAATAAAATCTTTTTTAAAAAAGAAAGAAAGGCATTAAGAAAAGCATTTCTTCATCAATAATGTGTTGCGTTGACTAGCAAGATCACTGCAAATAAAGGCAGAACAGGACTGGGATGCCTGGGTGACTTAGTCTTGGTTAAGCTCAGGTCCTGATCCCAGGGTCCTGGGATCCAGTCCCGCATCGGGCTCCCTGCTCAGCGGGCAGTCTGCTTCTCCCTCTGCCTATAGCGTCCCCTACTTGTGTTCTGTATCTCTCCCTCTCTCTCTCTGACAAATAAATACAATCTTTAAGGGAAAAAAAAGCCAGAACAGGATTGGCAAACTAGGGTCTCTGAGCCAAATCCAACCCACAGACTTCAAACCAAGAATATCTTTTATATTTTTAAAGAGTTGCCAAATAATAAAAATAAAAAAATATGAACACAGAGACTGTATGGCTACAAAGCTTAAAAATTCATTATCTGGCTCTTTAAAGAAAAAGCTTGCCAAACCTCTTGGTTAAAATAGTAACTATATGCAACTCATAACTTCTATAAGTATCCATTTCAGTCTTTGTCTTTGCTGAAACTTCCTTAAGTAAAATACCGAGAATGTGACTATTCACAGGATTTTAGAAAATCACAGACTTCCAATTAAACTGACATATGAAATGTGCAATCTCTGCTCTCTCACAAATTCCAATCAAAATGGCAGTGAAGAAATAAAGGTACAAATCTTAGGACAAAGGAGGAGAGTGGAAATAGAGGAGGACGAATTAAGTTAACAATATTGGAAAGAAGGAATACAGATGAATATGTTAGGTTTTGAGCTAATTCCACTCTGCTCAGTGCCTACAGTTAGAAGCAAACCTTGTGCTGTCAAACAGTCCTCCTAGAAAGCAATTTTGAAACATATATGTCTTGACCAAACCCAGCCACCTGTCTTAAACAAATAAACAGAGATGTTCCATCATTTTAAGATTTACAACTAAAACTCTCTGAAAGTTCTACCCCTGAAGGTCTTATTATTTGAAAAACATGGCAAATGGGAATCTGTATGCCGGATGGTATATAATCATTGAAAATCATGGTTTTGAGCAGTTGTTAATGGCACTGAACTACCTGAAGTACTGCTGGGCAAAGGTAGAGCAGAAGAACAGGCAGGGATGAAACCGTGTATGAAAGAAGAGGTACCAATAGCCAAAAGCACCTGAAAAAATGTTTACATCACTAATCACTGGGGAAATGCAAATCAAAACCACACTGAGACATCACTTCACATCCATCAGGATGGCTATGATAAAAAGAAAAGAAGAAAGAGGAAAGGAGAGAAATGCAGAGACAGATAAATGGGAAACAACTGCTTGATGGGTGCGGAGTTTCCGTCTGGGGTGAAGACAAAGCTCCAGAGACGAACACTGGTGTGGGCTGTACAAACAACAGTGTGAATGTGCTTAATGCCACCAACTTCATACACTCGCAGATGGTCAAAATGGTAAATTTTTGTAATATGCATTTTATTGTAATACATATTTTATTATAGTTATATTTTTGAAAAACCAAGAGAACTGGGCATTTTAACAATAAAAAAAAAAACTTAATTTTTTCTCAAATATAAAACAAAAACCAGAAACAATCCATCAAACCCAGCTAAGCATCACTGAAATTTCTTTCCTAGTCAGTTCTGCTTGGAAGACAAGGGAAAAAGAGCAGTCAGCAGCCTGCATACAGGGTATTTCCTACAGAAGACTGTAATTAACCTGAAGAAAAACTAAGAAACAGAGTAACTACATTTAGAGCAAACATGATACATTTTTAGGATTAGTTCATATTCAACTTAGAATGTGCAATGAATTAAATATGTGGGTCGGGTGAGCGTGAGTGGCCGTGAGAATGATTTGAAACTATGGATTTCTGACGCTTAAGTGACTGCCTTTGAATGTAAAAGGAGATTCTCCACAGGTCAACAGCAGTTACTGGGGCAGACAGGTCGGGTTTTCTTCTTTATACTATATATACATACTCCCAAATGTGTCACAATGAACATGAAGTGTTTCTATATTCATTAATTTTTAAAAAAACACATTTTCCATTATTTATTTACACTAAGCAAAAAAGTAAATACTACAAATGACATGATTTAAGGCCTGGAGTTTACATCACACACTACCCACTTCATATATCCAAATCCTACTCGACCTCTGGGGCACAGCTTAAATGACCTATTTGATTACACATGTGAAAATATACCTTCCATTCCCTCAATTTCCATAGCATTCTGTAATATACTACACCTCTTACTGGGCCCAGAACACTTACCACTCCCTCTGTTATTATTTATACACACACCTCAGTCTAGAGAAAACAAATTCCTTGAGTAAATTCACTTTTGTGTCTCTGTATAATCTGGCCCACAGGGACTCAAATAAAAGGAAACGGAATGACCACCACAATCAAGGCCAACACTGAGACCTGTCTAGGACAAGCAAGGGACTACAAAGTCAGAAAACATACAGCTTGTTTGGTCTTTCTTTCATTTCCATAAGACACTGTAATACTTGGTCCCTGGAGCCAGCCAGCTTTCCCACAGGGTCTCCTCTACCCTACCCTATCCCAGGAGCTCCTCCCTTGCTTCCGGTCTTGATTCTTGGGTCCTTCTCATCGAGAAAGGCTTCTATTATTTTGTTTCCTTTCCCTAGTGTCACCTTGTTGTGGACAAGGAACCATGCCAACATCAGCCCTGCCACAGACCAAGGAAAACATTTCCCAACCTCCGGATGAATGTGGCTCCCTCCCCATGGGTCTTCCTTCCAGAGCCAGGTCTGGAAACCTAGGGAGCAAATGGTTTGTTGCCACATTCTGTTCAGCCCAGAAGAGGTTTTTGTCAGAGGGTACCAAAGAGGAAGAGGGCTGAGGTCTCTGCTGGTCCTGTCCTCTGGTCCCAGCAGTCTGCCCGAGGTGGCACAGAGCGTCTGGCAGACACTGCCACCTCCTGCTTTTGGAAGAGAAGCTGCTCGGAGATTCTGACCTCGCCGGTCTGAATTTGAAGTTCCTCCCACCCAGGAGGCAAAGCAAACATCTGCTCACACAGTCCCCTTTTTCCCTGCCAGCCGCCCCATGCAGGGATTTCAGAGAATGGACATAGCTCTTAAAGAGATGTGCCTCACTGGATATTTAAGATCATTCTCTCATATGAAATTAACAATGGCATCTGCAAATACAGATGTTGCTTCTTTTGAACTCTGCATCTTATTCTTTCAAGAAAAGAAGAATGCTTAGTGCTAATTTCGGGCATCTTATCAAGGCAGCACTTTCACTAAAATTGCATTGGACTTCGATTTGGGAAAAAACTGACCATTTCAGTCTATGCAAAAAAACCTCCAAGGAGGATTATATATGACATAGCTTTTGTATTAAGTACTGGATTACACATATATTAAAAGTGTCTATATAAAATAATTCTGGATTGGGGCGCCTGGGTGGCTCAGTGGGTTAAAGCCTCTGCCTTCAGCTCAGGTCATGATCCCAGGGTCCTGGGATTGAGCTCCGCATCAGGCTCTCCACTTAGCCGGGAGCCTACTTCCTCCTCTCTCTCTGCCTGCCTCTCTGCCTACTTGTGATCTCTGTCCGTCAAATAAATAAATAAATCTTTAAAATAATTCTGGGTCATTTACTTTCAGTTGCTTTATTCTTCAGTTTTTAGATATTTTTAAAAACAAGAAGTGGAATTAGAACCCCAATTTTTAACAATAAACCTACAAAAATGAGGAATCAAATAAAACTAATTCCTTTAGTCCCATAGGAAACTAATGTAACATGTATGCCGATTATACTTCAACACAAATAATAAGAATGATACTCACAATAATAATAATACTCTACCCATCCCGAAGAAGTTCACAATGTTTTAAGTTAGAATGTGGCATTTGGAAGGTTACTAAAGTACCCCTTGTTCCCTTCTGTCTAAATGTAAAGAGTAACGCCCGTTCCCACCTCACAAATGAGGTACAAATTTGATGAGAAAACATCATGATATGTTTAAGTGACAAATAAATGTAGACATGGATTTTGTTTTTTGATTTTGGAAAACTATAAATGGGATACTGATTTTCTTACCAAGTGAGTGGGGACACCTATCATTTCAGAAATGCCCACCATTTATTTAACCTACCGGATTAGACATTCATTCCTGCCAGATCTAGATAGCTAAGACATCGTGCTAAATCTATCAAAAAATGATTTCAGATCCCAGAATTCATGATCTCCATAAAATCATGCTGTGGGAATAAGAGTCAGTGCATTTTCACACTGCACCGCAGTTTCTCTAATGATAAATCGCTAAACAAAACGTGTGTCTGGGGGCGCCTGGGTGGCTCAGTGGATTAAGTCGCTGCCTCGGCTCAGGTCATGATCTCAGGGTCCTGGGATCAAGTCCCTCATTGGGCTCTCTGCTCAGCAGGGGGCCTGCTTCTCTTCCTCCCTCTCTGCCTACTTGTGATCTCTCTCTGTCAAATAAATAAATAAAATCTTTAAAAAACAACAACAACAAAAAACTTGTGTCTGACTGCTTTGTAATACTAAAATAAATGCAACTGTTTCAGAAGACTATTAGAAAGTAGTAATCAACATTCTTCCTCAAATCAGTTTCCAACAGATCAAGAATGTTTTCATCAGTTCATAAATCTTAAAACTTCTGCCAAAAAATATTCATATGCCTGATACAAAAAAAACTTCAAATCACTGACAGAGCTGTACCATACTGTAGAAACAATCTGTGTTGCTACTGAATTTTAATAAACCTTTTACTGTGTTAAAAATGTAATCATAAAACATACCAAGCCCAAGTAGTTTTCATAATGCACCTAGCAATTTTTCAAAAATGAAAATAGGAGGGTGCCACAACCATAAATAACGTCAGCTATAGCATTATAATAAAAGCAATCTGTTGGTAACTCCCAATACTGCTAGTCAAATTCTACTGCAAACCCTAACATCAATTTCTAATCACAGAAGTTAAAGAAATAAAGTATATCACAAAACTGGGAAGTTGGAAATACAGTAAGTGAGTAAACAGTGAGCTCTTTACGCAGTCCGTGTAAAGCAATGTATTAAAGCGTGATCGCCATCCCCCAGCGCAGAACTCCACGGCCCACAGCAGTAGGCACACAACATGCCAGGCCACCAGTCAGGAGACCCGGACGTGGTCACTGCTGGGGAGGAGCACCCCCTAATTCACTAGGCTGCCCTAAGCAGCCAGTGTGGCCACACTGCATTTGATGTTTAGTAAAAGAGACCATCGAAAAGGAGGCTCTACAGTTCTTCTCTGATAAACACACGTACACATCTCCCAAGAGATTCGATGGACCATGACATCACCCCTCCCGTCATATTCCCTGTGTACTGCCATCATAGACAATTTAAACTTTATTTTCTACAGTTAGTTATGACCAGTGTTTTACACAAACTAAAATGATGAAATGTCCCAAACTACAGAGGTCCCTTCAGAAATTATGATGTGGGCACAATCTGAGAATTGCTGTACCTGAACGAATCATGACAGACAGGACACCTCGAGTTCCGAATGTGCAGTAGGACTTCGCTTTCTCCCTTCCCTGAATTCCACAAATCAATTACCACATTCTAGCTTTCCTAATTGACATCTTTCGGTGAATACAGTAGTATTTTATTGGGTATTCTGGGAAAGAGCCATCTCAACAATTCTTGCACGACAGTGAAGCTAAAGAACAATGGGCAGTCATTTTAAACTACTGTAACAATTTTACATGGCCCTAACAGTTCTGCTAAATTGAGATTAAAGAAAGCAAATAATAAAGTATAAAGTGGGTAGGAGGTCTACGTTTCTGCAAATACTCTTGCACTACTAGGGAAGAATCAGTATTTTTTTTTAAGACATGCTTTATCTAAGACAATAATGGAAATTTTTTTTTTCATTATCATGCTGCAGCACTGAAGACAGTTCAAATCACCAGATAAGTGTGGCCTCAGTAATGACACGGTCACACAGTATTCGGTCTCTGTTGAAAAGTAACTTGTGCAAAGTGCCAATTACCCACCACTTCCCAAGGTAAGCTAATCGCAAAAATGAAAAAATTTCCCAACAGAAACTTCACATAGTTAAGAAAATCCTATTAATACATCAAGTCTGTTTTTTCAAAGTTTAATTTTCAGAGACATAAAAATTGCATTTCTACATACCTTACATGTGTAATTGTACCCTATTTTCAAAAAAATCTTTATATACATTATTCTCACCTAACATTCACAAAGAAATCCCTTTTTGGGTAGCACTGTGAAAACTGCTAAGAATATGCAGGCAACTTGTTTAAGCCAAAATTTACTTACATAACTTGACCAATAATATAGCATTATCAAGTGGCAGAGCCAAGATTAAAATCTAGGTTTTTTATTATTCTAGACAGCTAATAGCATCAGTAATGAAAATCTGAGTTTTCAAAAAAGCATGAAGAAAAATATTGCCAAACCAAAATCTAATCATGTACTGTTTACAAAGTAAATTTTAAGAGTAAGATGATAATTTTTCTGATGAGCAAAACCAGATAATTAATAATTATCTTATTAAAAATATACAAAAAAAAAAACCCCACCACATTATTAACTCGCAGTTAACTTGTCACTCTTAACCATCCCAAATATAGGTAAGAATGTATAAATTAATTTAAAAAAGGATTCAGAAAAGTCAATGTCAGAAAGTCCTAACACAAAAGCATATACAGTGACTCTTAAGAAAATCCTTTAACTCCTCATTACAACCTATTTATTGTGACCATCTTGTTTCTCTTGGTCCCAACAGACTGAAAGGTGCAAAGACCGCTGACATTACAGACAAAAACAAATGAGCAACACTACGGCCTAAGAGATGGAGGAAGTCTGACCAACACATAAGAGGCAATGGACGGCAAGAACTCCCAAAGGCCTCAAAGTAAAATAATCATACCAATGTTCTCAAGTCATCATTAAACCATCTTCAGTGAAATCTTTAAGGCGGGGGGCAGAAAACTATATAATACAGTGAGAAAAGCTTTCTGTCAAAATTATCTTGAATTATTCTTGGTACTTACAATAGAAAGTCCAAGTTATCTGGAAAATTCTCTCGTGTTAGACACATACGTATTTAAGTGTTATGTGTTTATTAATCTATTTCACCCAGAATCCTGCAAATATTTTTAAATGTTTTCTTTAAACATTAAACAGTGTTTATTTTCAACGTTATCCAAAGGAGGTGCTGTTAACTAGACTTCATTGGAATGGCCCCTGAGGGCTTTGGTTCCAAGATACAAACCTACTGCAGCATGAAACTGGGATAAAGCATCAGCTAGCTGTCCAGCTGCAAGTAACTTCTTGCCCAATTCAAGATGTTTCTCAACATCTGCATTTACTCCACATTCAGCACCTAAAAACAACAACAAAAATAAGTTAACTTTCCATGACCAAGATTTAATTCTGAAGAATAAAATGTTAAAAATAGGGGCGCCTGGGTGGCTCAGTGGGTTAAGCCGCTGCCTTCGGCTCAGGTCATGATCTCAGGGTCCTGGGATCGAGTCCCGCATCGGGCTCTCTGCTCGGCAGGGAGCCTGCTTCCCTCTCTCTCTCTCTCTGCCTGCCTCTCCATCTACTTGTGATTTCTCTCTGTCAAATAAATAAATAAAATCTTTAAAAAAAAAAAAAAAATGTTAAAAATATGGGGCACCTGCGTGGCTCAGTTGGTTACACATCTGCCTTTGGCTCAGGTCAATGATCCCAGGGTCCTCGGATCACCCCGTGTCGGGCTCCCTGCTCAGCGAAGGTCTGCTTCTCCCTCTCCCGCTAGCCCACCCTTCATCTCGCAGGCGCAGGTGCAAACATGCGCTCTCTCTTTCCCTCTATTTCAAATAAATAAAATCTTTAAAAAAAAAAAAATATATATATATATATATATATATATATGGTTATCTACTTCAGGAATCTGGTCAGATGAGTCACAGAAGCTAAAGAGTGACACAGAAAAGGTAACAACAAAGCCCAGTGCTTCGTTTTACAGAGTGCAAGCAACCCCAAAACATACACATTATCAGCCTGGTCAATCAAAAGAATGGAACCAGTCCCCAAAATAGAAGGGAAACTACCCACCACAGTAGTAGTAAAAATATGTCAAACAACAAAATCATAACTGCTTTGTTAAACTAGAATTTCATTTTTTTAAAAGATTTATTTATTTGACAGAAAGAGAGCACAAGTAGGGGGAGTGGCAGGCAGAGGGAGAGGGAGAATCAGGCTCCCCACTGAGCAGACAGCCAGATGTGGGGCTCGATCCCAGGACTCCGGGATGGTGACAAGAACCGAAGGTACACGTTTAACCAACTGAGCCTCCCAGGTGCCCCCAGAATATCATTTTAATGAGCATTATCAAGTGCAGTGTAATATTCCAGTACTTACTGAGCATCTACAATGCGCCAGGCACTAATCTAGGTATTTGGGGTAAGTGAGCAAAACAAACAAAAACCTCTGCCACTCATGGCGCTGGACATTACGGAGGGAGGAGACAGACTTAAGAAATACATAAATTATATTGGGGCGCCTGGGTGGCTCAGTGGGTTAAGCCGCTGCCTTCGGCTCAGGTCATGATCTCAGGGTCCTGGGATCGAGTCCCGCATCGGGCTCTTTGCTCAGCAGGGAGCCTGCTTCCCTCCCTCTCTCTCTGCCTGCCTCTCTGACTACTTGTGATTTCTCTCTGTCAAATAAATAAATAAAATCTTTAAAAAAAAAAAAAAGAAATACATAAATTATAGAGTATGGTAGGTAAAAAGTGTCATGGAAAGAGTCAAGCCATGTGAGGTCATCAGGAGTGCTGGGGTTGTCAGTATTAAACAAGGTGGTCAAGGATGGGTCTCACTGAGAAACTGACATCTGAGCGAAGACTTACTCCAAGCAAAGTGAGGAACTCACATGCAGATAGGTAGAAAAAAGAGCTTTCCAAGAAGGACCAACTAGTGCAGGGGTCCTAAGCCAGGAGCATGGCAGGTTACATTCCAAAAGGAGCAGGGAGGCCAGGATGGCTACCCCAGAGCACCAAGGAAGACAGTCCTGTAAGAGGAGGTCAAAGAAGTAGAGGGCCTGACTGTGTGCGGCTCTGGTTTCACTCTGGGTAAAACAGGGGGCTAATGAGGAATTCTGAGTAGAATAACATGATCTGACCCTCTATGCCAATTATCGGTATACTACCTCTCTGCTCTGAATTCATCCTTCAGTAGTACCTGGCTTTAAAAATGGACTGGTTTGGGGGATGCCCAGGTGGCTCAGTTGTTAAGCATATCTGCCTTTGGCTCTGGGCATGATCCCGGGGTCCTGGAATCAAGCCCCACATCAGGCTCCCTGCTCAGCAGGAAGGCCGCTTCTCCCTCTCCCAACTCTCCACGCTTCTGTTGCCTCTGGCTGTGTCTCCTCTGTCAAATAAATAAATACAATCTTTAAAAAAGAAAAAAAAAAGGACTGGTTTTTAAGCATATCTTCTTCATACTGTGCACAATACTCCACTCTGTCACAGTCAAATGTACCAGAGGGGCACTGCAGGAAGGACACTTTCTGAATCTTGTTGCTATCTTTATTTTTTTCTGGCTCCTGCTGCATGGTGCGTATGGGGAGGATATATGGTGCCCTATCCTAGCCATATGCCTACAGGTCCGGTCCCTCCGCACCCTGGCAGCCTTGACTGGGCACTGTCTCCCAAGGCGGACCTTATGCACTCCAGGCTGCATGCCTACAACAGCACCCCAACTTCCCAAACACACAGGCCGATCTGGGCTGACCCATACCTCAGGAAGTTATTTCCTGCTTGCTCATCTACAGCGGACCAGCTCTAGTCCCAGCAACTCAGTCAATTTCCCCATCAGCAGCTTTAGGTTGCACCTATACCTTCTCTAATAAGATCTAATAAACCCCAGACTTGAGTAGGGGGATCCCCTCTCAGATGGCCTTTTTTGGGGGACCATCTGTTAATCACAGAATATCCTATAGACCTTTCCTTACATCTTTATAGGTATTCTCCTATCATAACTTAACAATTCTTTATATTTAACTTTCCTCTTTTAAATTATTCTGTGATCTCTGTTTCCTGAACGGACCCAGACTTACATACTGTTGACACTAGGGAGTGGTCCTAGCAGACAGACAAAGGTAGGTTTTGAGGACTGGTTTAGTCATGCCCTTGAGCTTGAGTGCAGTCCGAGCTCACTATCAATGAGAAATAAGAGGTCAGTAATCCACAGCGGGTATTAATATCAGAGTTAACCAAGATAACATTTGTGGCTGACAGCAGTCACTTGCTAACTGGAAAACCAAGCCAACTGGAAAACCAAGGATGTTGCACGTGACGCCAGTGAAAGTAGTGATGAAGGGAAGGACTGTGGTGTGGGGGGATTCTTTGAAGTGCACTAGAACACTGACAGAGGGGCAGAACCAACTAGCGTGAACACTCAGCTCAAGTTTCCCTCTGTGAGCTTCCATAGCAGCCCTAACACAATCTCCTATTTTGGGTAGCCAAAGAGCTGATCTAGCTGAAAATCAAACACAAAATTTAATTTAATGGGTGTAGAAGGATGCATATGGAAACGAAGAAGCCAAAACCTCTTTCTTTTACAGTGAGCATGATATTAAGCTATTCCAGTTGCTAAGCAGACACCGCCGGACAAAAAAATCAGAACAGTCATCTCTTGGGGGGGGTGGGAGAAAGAAGAGCCCAGGAAGGGGCAGGAGAGAACTTCCTGGGGTGACGAAGACGCACTAATCTTGACAGAGACACGGCGTACACTGGGACGTGCAACTATCAAAACAGCAGATACTTAAAAATATGGATAATTATACATAAATTTTACATTTAAAAAAGCTGTTGATGATGGGCATGTTAACATATTTAGGGGAATGAGTACTGACATTATTTTTTTTTTAAGATTTTATTTATTTATTTGACAGAGAGAGAGATCACAAGCAGGCAGAAAGGCAGGCAGAGAGAGAGGAGGAAGCAGGCTCCCTGCTGAGCAGAGAGCCCGATGCGGGGCTCGATCCCAGGACCCTGAGATCATGACCCAGGCCGAAGGCAGTGGCTTAACCCACTGAGCCACCCAGGCAACCCTGGTATTATTTTGAAATGTATTTTTAGAAAAGAATTAATGGATGGACAGGGAAGACCTAGATGGATATGTATTAAAACCAAGTATGGTAATAGTATTCATGGCAGAATCCAGGTGACAGATAGAGGAATGTACACTAAAAAATTCTTCCAACTTTGTGAAATGTTTCATAATAAAAATGTAGGAAGATATATGATACAGCATCATGACGGGCCAACACACAGAGGACGCTGTAAGGACACAAGTTAGGGCACTTAACACCTAAGGTTAAATAACACTTAAAATGTAATTTCTCAGTCACACTAGTCACAGTTTAAGTGCTGCAAAGCTAGTGATAGCACAGGACACACGGCAAACAGCACAGAACATTTCCTGTCATCACAGAAAGTTCTACTGGACAACAGTGAGGGGGTTCCTGAGGTCTCGCCTGAAACCTGAAGGAAAAAAAAGGAATACAGCCAACGTGAAAAGGGGGAAAAAACCAACATTCCGAACAGAAAGAACATCGCATTTAAATGCCCAGAAGTAAGAGAATTAATGAGGCTTTCAGAGAAACTGAAGTCCTACATCTTGGGTAGCTCTCCTCTCCGTCATGATTTCACTCTGCTGGAGTCGGTCGCTTCAGGCGTTAGGTGAGTCTCATAAAGAACCGGAGGGAG
Source organism: Mustela erminea (assembly GCF_009829155.1). Lineage (NCBI taxonomy): Eukaryota > Metazoa > Chordata > Mammalia > Carnivora > Mustelidae > Mustela > Mustela erminea. The sequence continues at coordinate 14,634,047 of NC_045628.1, forward strand.
AGGGGAACCATAAGGCACCCACAGTCACCAGAGCCAGGTGACATGAAGGTGATCTGACAGTGGAGTGACTACGGAAACACAGACCAGACTGCTCAGAGAAACAGGAGAAATAAGACTACACACAGCTTACGGCGACCGTCTGGATGTGGAAGCCACGTGAAGCAAGAACAGGAGTCCAGGATGCCCACGGCAGCGATGTGGGCACCGAAGGGGGCCTCTGCCATCTTCGTCACCAAAGGCAACGGAAATCCACTACAGCAAAGAGTTGAAAGAAATTCACTTTATCTTGCTATTTGTCCTACTAAACAAAGTATCTTTTTCAGCTTTCAGTGTTCCTAGTTTCTGTACCATGTTTTATTTCCTTGGGTGGATGGACCAAGGATGGACCCTTCCATACAAGGAAGAAAGGGGGGGGCAATGGAGGGAACCTTAACTTGATGGCCTCAAAAACTCAGGGTCCTGTTTGGGGCAATAGCGTAAAGATGTCTAACCTATTTAAGACTGTATGGGTGGGGCGCCTGGGTGGCTCAGTGGATTGAGCCGCTGCCTTCGGCTCAGGTCATGATCTCAGTGTCCTGGGATCGAGCCCCGCATCGGGCTCTTTGCTCAGCGGGAGCCTGCTTCTCTCTCTCTCTCTCTGCCTGACTCTCTGCCTACTTGTGATTTCTCTCTCTGTCAAATAAATAAATAAAAAATCTTTAAAAAAAAAAAAAAAAAAAAAGACTGTATGGGTAACATTCAGAGAAACTAGTTGGAATTTTCAGTGGGTTAAAAATGTGAATATAGGCTCTTGCTCTGAAATTTCACCATGCAAGAAAGATTCAGAAACCAGTTATATTCTGATAGGCCACATAATTCCATACCATCCAAAAATATAACCTGCTTTTCATAACGGAGATTATGAGAACCAATGGATTTCATTAAACAAAAGATACTGAATAAACACTATGTGTAAAACTGTGGCCATAACAGAGATGAATAGGGTGGTCTATTCCAAAGAGGCAATTAGGAGAATCCACCAGGCTTTAGCCATTTATGAGAATGCTCTAGAAGCGGGGTTCCCAGGAGTGATCAGAGGAAGACAGGCTGTTTCTGAGCATGATATTGGCATCTCGGCAACACACTGAAGTCTTTACAGAATACATAATATGAAGAATGGGGCTGACTTCAAAGTAATCTCAAAAGGAAAATGAAAGTGTAGGTGAAACGAGATCAGCCACGTTGATAATTTTTGAAGCCTGGCGACTGTACCCCAAGGTACACAATGCTATTCTCCCTAGTTTGGTATATTTTTAAGATTTTCCCCAATTAAGATTTTTTTTAAAAATTTAAATCCCTTCAATTAAGAGAAAACCAGCAGATAAAAATCTCATACATTTTAAAAAAATGTTTTGAAGTAGACCACAGGAACTAGATCAGGACAGCCAACTGAGAACATGAGCCTACCTCCCAAGGTGTTCAAATTCCAGAAATGACAGAAGTCATTAAAGAATAAATTCATAACCTCATAGGAGGAAGGGGGGGATGACTTCCAAAAGAGGAGGGCCATCAGAAAAACAAAAATTTCAGGTTGGTGGGTGGGGTGGGGAACACACACGGAAAGGACTGGATAGGGTTAGTGGGCAAAATCCCATCCAAACACCTTCCTGGGGGAAGCATGCAGCATGCACGGAGGTGGATGCAGTTCTCCGAGTGCTCCAAACTCCGATACAAGGAAAAGGAAGAGACCCTTGGATTTCCCAGCCTCCAGCCAGGCAATCGGTCTTCTCCCACAATCAGTATTCACAGACTGGCAATGGGCAATTCTGAAATGTACAAAGATGACAAAATCAATCTTTAAGAAACTAAAACCAAATAAGAGAATTAAGGGAAAAAAATTTGTGGGACAAATACAAAAAAAATTCTAAAAATGAATATAACTGACATTCTTACAACTTCAAACAATGTAGCACTCATAAAAACCAGACCTAGTATTTATGCACTTACTGCTCTTGCAGTGGATAAAAGGTAATTTCTAAATGCCCTGACAAGCTGCCAGAGCAAAGGAGGAGGAGGACTTTATAAACACAGACAGAGGGTCAACTAAGTCTCCCCTGAGAAGGTAATGTTTGAGTTAAAAAACAACAGAGCTGGAGGGGGATGTGGGAGGTCGGGATGGTGGCGGCCCAGTACCTCCAGCAACCCAAAATACGACCCCGCAAAGAGCACAAAGCAAGTGCAAAGCAAGCTCATCTTCCAGGAATCAAAAAGAGGCTCCAGCATGTTAGGAAAGATAGAGGATATGGGCAAGGTAGAACACACTGGGTCTTTCAAGCCCTAGTAAGAAACTTACTTTTTTTTTTTTTTGGACAGACAGAGATCACAAATAGGCACAGAGGCAGGCCGAGAGAGGGGGGAGCAGGCTCCCCGCTGAGCAGAGAGCCCGACTCAACTCCAGGCTCGATCCCAGGACCCAGAGACCAGGAGACCAGGACCAGAGCCGAAAGCAGAGGCCCAACCCACTGAGCCAGCCAGGCACCCCTACAGTTTATTCTAAGTAAAAAAGAGACATCATTAGAATGGGTTTTATCAAGGAACTCACTATGGGATTTACATTTTAAAAAGATCCCATGGGGCTGTGTGGCCACAGGGTGGAAGAGATTCAAAGCAGGCCAGGATGGAAAGAAGGGTGGGGGTGTGAACTGAGCGGAGCAAGTGGCCTAACAGTATTGGCGCTCTGTCTTTATGCTTTAACTATATATACACATATGGTGTAATTCTATATTAACTTTTTCCAGTAAAAATGTATCAACGTGCTACTAATACAGTAAAAATTTAATAAAGCAAACTGAGGAATGTGTTTGTTAACGATGTTCCTGATTGAAAAATCACTTGAAATTAAAAACTCTTAATATTTGTAAACACTATAGACATAACATATTTTACAATTAAGCAGGCAATTAAGTCAGGAAAGACAAGCAAAATAACCTCTTCTCCTTTCAGCAACTGTGAAGCTGGGGAGATTCGGGCCCGGATGTCATTGCCTCCACCCTTTGAACTTTCTCCAAAGCATCTCAATAAAATGGCTTTATCCCCCCAAAAAACAAAACCCTGACTCAAATGTTTTTGTTAAACTACAGTTCAATGGGACAGCATTATAATCAGATACTGCAGAGAATATAGGTGATAAACAATACTTATCCTTTATAAATTCTAAAATATTTATGAATAAATTGATGGCATATATGATAGTTTCAAAATAATTCAAGGGTATGGCTAAAATAAGATCAGTCCTGAGTTGGTAACTGTTCAAGTTAGGAGATGGGATGGGGCCTGGGGGTTCATATACCATTCCCTCCTTTTGTAAATGTGTGAAATTTTCCATAATAAAATTATATTAAATCTCCTTAAGGAACTAAGGGTGGGGGTATTAAAAGAGTTAAAGATAGCTCATTTTTATTTTTTAAAGATAATTTCTAATATGAACTATCCATCCATAAACATTTATAGTTCCTCGTATAAAAACAAAAATCTGTGTATTACTCGCGTTGAGAGAACATGTGTATGGAGATTACGGTAAATTACCCTAGAGAATGACTAAGAATCAAGCACGAACGATGAAAGCACTGTATATGAACTCTGGACAACTGGGCCTATTCCAGGGGTACAAGTAATCGCGGGGGCATGTTGATGGGATTCTGTGCACTCTCAAAATTCAGGGGTAGGAAGGGAATGGTGTTCAAAATAGCATGAAGCTTTCAAACATCTCCCTATTACATTTTCTCAAAGGAAACATCAGATCGACGCACTGAATAGAGGAGTCCAGATTGCATGAAGAAGGAAGAAATTCTGGTATGAGATGAACTATTAGTCAAAATGCTTCCCTTATCTAACTATGAAAATGTCTGACAGGAAAAATGTAGAACAGAAGAAATTAAGAATCTATTATGTGCTAGATACTTTCAGTGTCATAATTTCACTTAATTTTCACAATAACCATAGAAAGCAAACATCTTCCACACTCTTATAACTCAGGAAACTAAGGCTCCAGCCCATCCCGCTGGCACACTCACGGTAACTGCCAAAACAAGACTCAATTCCAAAGCCCAACTTTCTTTTCAACACAGCCCATGATCTTTCCCCTATAATCCAGGCTAGGTGCTTGAGTTACTAGCCGTGTATGCTTCACTCACTCAATCCATCATTTAATAGAACATTTTAGCAGAAGGGTTTGCAACCTCCAAGGTTCATCTGAACCTAAGTCTAGTGGGAGGGAAAAAAGCATTTGCCAAGTTCTTTGAACTGTCAGATCAAGCTATTTCAAGACAGACATTCCTCGCTGAGAGTCATCATGGTTTCCTGCTTTCACAATGCTTGGAAGGAACCAGAGCTCAACCCACTGGCTCTCCACCTCCTCACAGCGCCCTCAGAGGACCCCTCCTTGGCCACCCATCACAATTACGCATTCCTCCCGCAGATGCGCCAAAACTGTAACCAGGAATCAGAGAAACCATCAACTGCCAGATCAACCTGGAGGTCTACGCCTCCTACGTCTACCTGTCCATGTCTTGCTGCTTTGACCCCCAGTGGTGTGGCTTTGAAGAACTTTGCCAAATATTTTCTTCAAAATCTCAAGAGAGGGAACATGCTTGAGAAAGTGAGGAAGCTGCAGACCAACAAGGTGGCCAAATCCCAAATTCTTCAGGATATCAAGAAACCAAACCACGGTAACTGGGAGAGCAGGCTAAATGCAATGGTGGGTGCAAGTGTTACTACTGGAAAAAAGCATCAGTCTGTTACTACTGGAACCCCACCAACTGGTCACTTGCAAAAATGACCCCTGTTTGTCACATTCACTGGCATTCATTACTTGAATCAGCAGGTGAAATCCATAAAGAACGGGGACCCCGGAACCCGGTATGGCAGAGTGTATTTCTTTGATAAGCGTATCCTGGGAGATAGGACAATCGGCCATGAATCAGACAGGAATCAGCCACAGGGAGGACTTCTCTGGTCATCAAGGCCAGGTATGCACGCTGGGGTGACTTTTAACTTTTCTCTAAATTGTACCAAAACATGCACTTAAAGGTATTTCATTTGTACTATTCCTTCAAATAAAATTTGGTATGATCCCCAAAAATGTTACATCATACTGTCACCCCAAAAGTTAAATTACTCTTCAAACTAAATTTCTCTCACCTTCTAGGATTAAAAGAGGTATCCAGCATTTCTGTCCCTTCCGAATAAAACTCAGATCTTTATTAAATTACAATTTTATCCAATATAACTTCCATTTAATGTGATAAGTAAATACAACCCCCTCTAAGAAAATTTTCCACGGCCTACCCCAATCATCCAGCAAGAATTATTCCTTCATATTCTGTCCATAACAGATTCTGCCACAGTGTAAGTGTTGTCGTCCAGGCTCCTTTCTCCCGGCAAGAGACGGTGTGCCTCCTAACTGGGCGCTTCCCCCCACGTCCCTCCAAATCCAGCACCCATGCTGCTGCCAGAACAAATCTTCCAAAATGCACTCGGAATAAAAATTATGCAGTATTTTCACATCACTGGCTAGACTCAGTCTAGATCTAAGAGCAAACAACACCCTCTGTGATCAGATCTCATGTGGGTCCAACCTCATCACCCCTCACTCCTCCACCTCTTGCTCTGCACTCCTAGACCATCATGACCTGGTTGTACTTCCCTAAATAGACTATATTCTCTTCTATTTACTTATCACCTTGCATTTGCTGTTCCATAAAAAGACCTTCCCCACTCTTGTCCCCCTGGGAAATTTCTACTCCTCCATCAGGATTCTGGCCTCAAATGCTGGTTCCTCTGTGAGACCTCCCCTAACTACGGCAGTGAGAGGGTGGGGAAGCGCCTTCTGGGCTCCTATGACATCTCCACACTCACAAGCACATGACTTGACTTTGCAACACCACCTCAACATATTGACCTTCACAGTTTGCCAGCCTCTCGCAATCCCTGAATACCCCAATCCAGACAAAAAATGAGTTTGAGATTACAAATCATCTTTTCTTCTTTGTATCACCCAGTTCAATACTCTGCACAAGGTGGACATTCAATAGTCACTGAATGAATATAACTATCTTCCTTCTTACTTAAAAGTATCACCACCAGTCATCCGAATATCAGAACTGATGTCTGGTTCGTCTGGTTCCTCCAGTGAGGGCTCAACCACCTGAAGGTTTCCCAGGCAGCTGCAGATCTGAAACAATTCTGTCTGCAGATTATTCAATACAACCCCTTGTTGACTGGAGTAACTTCAAGTAGGAATCCCTTCAGGCCCCAGAAAGTCTGTTTCTTTTTATAGTAAAATGAACCTTTGGATCGTTTTCTAAACCACTTTTCATGAACCAGTGAATATTCCAAGGAGAACTAAATTTAAAGCCTATATAAAAGCTTATCCCTAAACAGGTGCCACATGAAACTTCTACTTTTGTCAGTCCTTATATCTACCTCTGAATTCTCATAAATTTCTGTTTCACAAGGGTAATTATTTTATATACACTAAGAGTAACATACAACAAAATACAAGTTTACAAAAAGGGATAGAATCCAAGATATATAATAACAATTATCAAATCAAACGTACTACCAAAGATTCATAAGACATTAATATATAAAAAGAAAAAATTATTTGTAAGTTGTGGTGGCTGTTATAGTATCTCAACCTTATTCTGAGTCATGGATACTTTTTTATTCCTTTGCCACATGCTGGGAGACAGTGGCAAGAGCTATCTCCTACTTTCTATGAGCTAAAACAACCAAACATCATACCTAATCAGCATTAAACAGTATGTTTCTCCTTAGATGAGCATGACCACAGATCAACAAAATATATAGGAAGTGTAAGAAAAAAGGTGGAATAGCTAAGTCTTTTTATGAAGTTAGTATACGAGAACCCACCACATTTTGGCAAGCAAGAATAAAGAATTTAAAGAAATGTAAAGCTGAGGAATACCTGCGTGGCTCAGTTGTTTAAGCATCTGCCTTCCACTCAAGTCATGATCCCAGCGTCCTGGGATCGGGTCCTGCATTCTCCTTCTACCTGCCACCCCCCCTAGTTTGTGTGTTCACTCTCTCACTCTCTCTCGCGTGCGTGCTCTCTCTCTCTCTGCATATAAGTAAAATCTTTAAAAAGGAAAAGAAATGTAGAGTTGAGGGGTTAAGAATATGATGTGGTGAGAGTCATAATCAAGAGTCAAAGAACAAGAATGAAAAAGGCAGGAACTAATGGCCAAAGATACTAAGGCTCAAGCTAAGGCCAGATGACACAGCAGGTAGCAAGCCCAGGGGGTTATTCAGGTTGGAGCACTTAGAATGTGAAGGGCAAGAGGGGCTCCTAACTGGCTCAGTAGGTAGAGTGTGCGACTCTTGGTCTTGGGGTTGGCGTTTGAGCCCCACGTTGGGTGTAGAGATTACTAAAAATAAAATCTTTAAGAAAAAAAAAAAAAAAAAGGAAGATTGTGATGGATGAGGAAAACCCAAAGATCATCCTACAAAGGCATATAAGTCAAAAAAGACAAAATACTGTCCATAAAAGATCTGATCTGAATCCAAGATTCAAGCAAGATGGGGTAGAGCATAAAAGAAGTCTCACAGCAGAAATACAGAAAAAGTGGAAATCAGCCACAGAAAGAGCAAAAAGTACATTATCTTAGTTATTCCATAGTCTACCAAAGACGGATGACAAAACTGTTTCAAGAAAAATACACTGAGCTGGAAACCCTAAGTATCTCTTTCTAGTCACTCTGACCCAAAAAGTGGCTGAGTCAAACTGAAAGGAAGAAAAGGCTGAGTAGTTGTGTGGTACATCTGAACTAAATGTCTGCACTGAAATCTTCCCGGGTGAACCAGGAAAATAAAACCTATTATAACCAGGTTTGCTCAATTTCAGTGGGCATTGCTTGTCTTTGCTTCAATTAACTGTGAACGCATAAATGTTGTGACAAGATCCCTTGAGTTTCAACACAGAAAAATTTAGAAGAGTCCATGTGGAAAAAAAACCGCTTAAACAGTCAACTTCACTCATTCATTTAAAAAATATTTATGGGGCGCCTGGGTGGCTCAGTGGGTTAAGCCGCTGCCTTCGGCTCAGGTCATGATCTCAGGGTCCTGGGATGGAGTCCCACATCAGGCTCTCTGCTCAGCGGGGTGCCTGCTTCCTCCTCTCTCTCTGCCTGCCTCTCTGCCTACTTGTGATCTCTCCCTGTCAAATAAATAAATAAAATCTTAAAAAAAAAAAATTTATGCACATCCACTTCATGTCAATGCATTTCAGGTACAGAGACAAGAGCTCTTTCCACAAATCTTATATTCTAGAGCGAACAGACAGGAAAGAAAAGTAAATGAGATAACTCAGACAATGTGAAGTTGTATGAAGTAAATTCAAAAAGGTAAACAGACTATTAACTGAAGAAGAGAGTCATTTTTACACAGTCTGTCGGGAAAGTCCTCTCTGAAATATGACTGTTCATTTGAAGATGTCAGGTGAAACTTTCCAGACTGTGGGGACAGCAAGAATCAGTGAGAAATGAGGTTGGCATTTGGAAGTAAAAGAAGTTGGTCTGGGGGCACCTGGATGGCTCCCCTGGTTAAGCATCCGACTCTCGATTTTGGCTCAGGTCATGATCTTGGGGTTATGAGCCCCGCAAAAGGTTCTACACTAAGCATGGAGCCTGCTTGAGATTCTCTCTCTCCCTCTCTCTGCCCCTCCCCACCCAACCCACACCACCCCTGCTCTCTCCCTCTCTAAAAAATAACACTAATAATAATAAAGAAGTTGGTGCGGTGGGAAGTGGTGGGTGAGAGGAAGACTAAGGTAAGAGGTGTAAGTAGGCAGCAGTCAGAGAGTAAGGCTGCGCAGTTATCAGTGATGAAAAAATAACAGAGATGAGGAAATAGAGACTATCAACTCTTCAAAGTCCTGCTCTCTAGAGAAGCAAAGACACAGTTCAGTAGCTGAAGGGACACATGACATCAAAGGAGTTTAGGATGGAAACCCTACAGCATGCTGGAGTGCTGATGCCAACGATCCCACAGAGAGAAACAAAGTGATGACACAGGAGAGAAATGATAACTATAGGAACAATATTTTCAAGAGATGAGAGAAAATGGAATCCAGGACATAAGTAGAGGTATTGGATTTTGCCAGGAAAAGAGATGCTTTATCTATTTTAATATAAGAAAACTAGCAGACTGGGTATGAATATAGGTACTCAGTGGAAGAAAGAAAAGGAAACTGCCCAGTGGTGGCTTTCATTCTCTGAGGTAGAGAGAGAGGAAAGGGGGTTACATTGGATATTTAAGGAAAGAAGAGGTCTGAAATGCTGATTTTCAGGAACAGACATACTAGGGAATTACAGGAATGCTGGCAGTATTGAATGTGCATTTGAAATTGAGATTATGTGCTCACAATGCGACCAGTCAGCAAGGTTATCTGCGTTTTTCTCCATGTTCAACTCTGAGGTATAACAATCAAGTTGGCCAAGTTGGGTTTCATGGATGTTGAATTGTGCCACGCTAGTAAAACAAAAGCATACAGGGTGAGGAAATTAAAGGGTGTTTGCAGTGGCGAGACTACAGGGTGGACCCATAAATCTCAACTGAGGCAAGAGGGGAGAGGACCCGCGTGCTTCACAAAGCAAGTCTTACATCGCTAGGAGGTCTGTAAACTCCTTGACAAAACCATGAGTTCTGTACTACATCTCACCAGAAAGCACCATAGAGTAAGACTCTGATGATTCTCATATTTCAGAACTCCAAATGACACAAACTTATCAGATGTACAAAACAAAAAATTAACCATTTTTTTTAAACCAGCTTTCTAAAGACCTTGAAAGAAAAATAAATCTGCAGTTGAAATGTCTTAGTTCGGGGCGCCTGGGTGGCTCAGTTGGTTAAGCAACTGCCTTCCGCTCAGGTCATGAATCTGCAGTCCTGGGATCTAATGCTGGGTCTGGCTCCTTGCTCAGTAGGACGTCTGCCTCTTCCTCTGACCCTCCCCTTCTCGAGCTCTCCCTCTCTTTCTGCTTTCAAATAAATAAATAAGATCTTTAGAAAGAAAGAAAGAAAGGAAGGAAGGAAGGAAGGAAGGAAGGAAGGAAAAAGAAAGAAAGAAATGTCTTAGTTCTAAAGAGCAGATGACTGGGTTCCCATATTTCTATATAAACAAAGACAGACCACAGGACATTAATCTAAGGAAAACAATGACAAAAGAAATTAATCTTAACCACAATTAATTCACTTCTGAGAAATAGAACCTGTCCCACAGAATCAAAATTACTGCATTTCAAGCCCTTGTTCAGCAAATGCTAGCTAGTCAAGTGAACTGGAACATTTACACTACTAACTACAGCCTAACACATTAAAAGAACCCCCAAACCTATCTAACCATCTGCTAAAACACTCTGTGTGTATAAATTTCAGAAAGTCATTCATTTTTCCTACTTTTTTTTTCTTATAAATTTAAATAATGCCAGAAAAATCCCAAAGAAAAAAGAAACTTTAAGTAGGTTAGATGAACATAAAAATGATCAATATCATTTAGACCTAAAGATTTCCATCTATTCTTTACATGTGGCCAAACAAATGGTTTAGTCAGGTCAGTTCAGTGAAATAAAGAAAAACTGGGTCCAGGAAGCATGGTAAGGAAGAAAAAAAAGATAAAAGGAGGTCTGGTTCCCAGGCTGTGCTCCTACTTATAGCACCAAACAGAACAAACCATTAACAAAGAATTAAAATAGCTACGTTATCTGTAACACGAGAATACTAGATACTACTAAAGTTGTCTTTCTGCTCCAAAAATTCTATTCCTAACCTAGTGCTTTGGACTTATTCCAAGGGCCTTTTTGAAAGAGGGTGCTAAAAGATGTAATCTTTCAATTCATAAGACTATTACATAGTCTCTTTGTCTGGATCACAATAAACAGAAAAGCCTGGCGGGCGTGGGGGGGAAACGAATATTTTTAAATCAGAAAAAACTAGGCCAACTAAGCTAATTGCTGGGGACCCTCTCTGTCACTTGCAACTCTGTGTTTCACACTTATTATTTTCACACGCTTCTCCTTCATTTCCCTTCCCTCTGAACCTAAGACCTATACCCCCTAGAGGACTGGGAGGTTCCTGAAACCAAACACGACTTATTTTGGAAAACAGAGTTAACAGTTTGTCAATTCAGGTCAAAGGTTCTTTCTTACCTTTATATCCGCATCACCAAATTTAGTGTCTAGAACATGCAGACACCTAATTTTACTCCTCTATATAACTTATTAGACCAGTGATTCTCACCAGTGATCACTTTTTAGAAATGCGAAATTTCAGGTCCCACCCACACCTACTGAATCAGAAACGCTGTTTTAAAGTGCACTCTGTTTTAAAAAGCCCTCCAGTTAAGATTCTGATATACACTCAAGTTTGAGAACCACTGTATTAAACACACCAGGAAATCACCTCATTACTGCCAGTGGCAAACAAACCAAACAAACAAACAAACAACAACAAAAAAAAGCCGATTTTTTTTTTTTCTCAGCGGCTACTACAAATGCTGGAGCCCATATCATACTATCAACCAGTTCATTTCTGCCTCCCACCTGCACCTAAGATGAACTTAAGAGTCAAATAACTGAGTTTAACTTGTGGTTCTCAAATTTAACAGCTCCATGACTTATAGCTAAAGTTCCCTCATCTGTAAGGTAGGAACAGTATCACATACCTCCATGAATGAGCCGTCACTTATAGAAAGATGCCTGGCACACAGAAGACCTTTAATGAATTTAAGATCTTTCCCTCTCTTCCCTACTACTTGTACCAAGTCCCTGCTACTTCATACAGGCAATACTCCTCAAAAACAGCACTCTGGCACTCCTCTGACAACTGTCACCAATGCCTTCTATACAGAAAAACTCTCTAATCAAGTTTTTCTTATGGAAAACACTATAGGAGGGAAATGAAGTACTCAGAGTTCCACAGAACAGCAAGTCCAAAAACGGTAGTCCAAAAGCTACTAGGAAAAGCAAATCATATAAAAGTGAACTTTCATAACTTAAAAAAAAAAAAGAGCATTAAACAGAACATAGGCAACGTTCTCTTAAGTGGTCAAAGTAAATCACTAGCAGTAACTGGACAAAATGTGGCACTTGTGGGGGTGGGTAGCGTTAACATTAGAAAATGCAAGATAACTGGAATACATGACCCATATTAGAGTGGTCCGGGCATTCAAAGTTCAACTCCCTAGACTGTCTAGGGCAACCTAGACAAATTCTGTGTCAAATACTTTGTCCCAATGTTGTCACAATGTATGTTCTGATTTGGGGTTCAAAAATATATGGGGTCACCAAGAGAACACCAATATTAACAATGCCATGAATGAGACCTAAAATGTGGAGCATATTACTTTTTTTTTTTTTAAGTTGAGAATTTCGAGGGGATTTTACCATCAACAATTCCCCACTGTGGTTCCTCACTCCCTCCACATCTAACATTAAACCTCATCCTGAAATGTGTGACCCCCTTGACTAACGAGCCCTTTTCATAGGAATGAAAGTAGATCAGTGCATGTGATCCGTCATCACACTCGAATATTTCTTGCAGTCACCAGGCTGGGAACATTAATTAGTTCAGGTGGCCCTTTCAGCTTTCATTCCTACGGCTCCCGGGGACACCTGAGATGGGACAGCCCTCTGCTTCTGCTATTCTGTTAGAGGAGCCAGCAACGCAATCTGCGGGACTCCAGCGCAATTCAAGCGTTCCGTACTTTTGCAGGGGGCCTTTTTCCAGAGAACTCGGAAGAGCAAAGTCAGCCCTAAGTTCAAGGACACCATGCTGCGAGCAGTAAAACCACAAACTTCGCGCCTTGCCCTCCAGGTGCCTGAATTCCAGCATCGGCTCCTTAACGCACCCACCTAACAACTTCTACCCGCGACACCCAGTAACGCGAGGATTACTCAACTTTGAAAAGTCAACACCGCTGACCCTCCACTAAGCGCAGCCGGACGCGCTCCCCCCTCCCCCGGAACTCCGGAGCGAAAGAAGCCTCCCCTTCGCCCACCTTCTCTGCCTCCTCCCACCACCACCCACCCAGGGTCCCCCAGGCGCCTAGCGCGGGTCGCGAGGCTGGGACCCGACGGCTGCTCCGTTCTCCGCGTCCCAGGACACTCCAGGAGTCGCCGCCGGGTACCCCGCGCCCCCCGCACTCCCCCTCGATCCCCTATGACCCCGCTCCTCCCTCCGAACCCGCCCGTCCCCGCCCGGCGGCGCGCCGGTCCCACCACCTCTTCCCCTAAACGAACCCGGAACCGGGCGCCGGCCCCCGCCCAGGGGCGGGCTGAGGCCCAGCCGGGCCGCGCGGACTCCCCAGCTCCCGCCCGGCCGCCCGGGCCGCCCCGAGACTCGCGCCCGGATGCAGGCGGGGAAGCGCCAGGGGGCCTGGGCCGGGCGCCCGCTCCCCCAGCCAGGACAGGGCAGGACTCACCTTCGTACTGCAGGTCCACCAGGACCAGCAGGAAGGGGAACACCGAGCCCAGCCGGCTGGTCACAGAGCCGGGGGCCACCATGTCCGAGGGCGCGGGCAGTGAGGAGGAGAGAGGGTGCGGGGCCCACCAGCCCCGCCGGCGCTCAGGCTGCAGCTGCGCCCGCCCGCCGTCGGCTCTCGCTCAGGCCTAAGCAGCAGCTGGCGCCCAGCAGAGGAAGGCAGCGGTGGGCGGGGCCCGGGCCGCGCTACGCCCCGCGCGCCGGCGCCGCCCAATCGCCTTCTTCCCGGCCGCTCTCCTACTGGGTTCGCCGGGGTCGTGGTTCCCGCTGATAGGCTGCGGGGACCACCGCCCCGCCCCATCTCTGATAGGACAACGTGGAGGCACGAGACGAGGCTGCGTCCGCCGGTCGTGGAGCTGTCAGGGAGCTCCAAACGGCCGCGGCGGGTCGGAGGGAGGCGGCCCCGGCGCCTGTGTGGCGGCTGCCGAGTCCGCATGCGCAGGCGGCGGGTGCCTTTTCGGGTCGCTCCCGGAGCGGTAGGTTTAGCTGGGAGGAGGTTTTTCCGGTGCGCTGTTCACAGAGGAAGGTGAAGCCGCCGCCAAGCTCCCTTCTCCCAGGAAGCCCGCGCGTCTGGAGTGCGGGTCTCGGAACGGACGGGGGAGCAGCTGCACAGAGCCTGCTACCGCCAGTCGAGCGTCTCGGAAGGAGCAGAGACTCCAGGGAAAAGTGCGCAAGAACGGCCAGAGGCCGGAGCTCGGTGGAGTAGCAGTTGCCGATGGAGCTCGAAGCATTTCGGGGACAGCCGAGAAGTACCTTAGTGACCTAAAGCCCCGGAGAATGGCTTGGAAGCCTGGGACGCACCCCCCACCCCCCCACCCTCCCATCGCGGGCCAGCGTGCCCAGGAAAAAGAGCAATTCTGGAAGATTCTGTGAATAAGAAACCGGGGAGCCACAGCAGCTAAGAGAGCGAGGCGCTCTGGGGAGTGTAGCCCACGTCAGCCCGGGCGGGGAGAGTGGTACCCGTTACAACAGATCTTGCATCTTGCGTTCATCAGAGGAAATTCAGCAAGAGAGGTGGGAACTTGAACAGGATGAGATTCAAGTTACTCTACCGTTAAGTTTGTTCAAGACCGTTTCCTCTGGCGTCCCCAACACAATCCAAAGTGCATGCCATACCCCAGTGACGTTTTAGCTGGGGTCAAACAGTAATGCTCTTCTGTGTTTATGGTCAAAGGCAAACTTACTAGTTTACCAATAAGTATAAAAATGAGTGTTGAATGAAACGTTCATGTAATATTTATGATATGCAGATGTATCTTTGGACAGTTGGAATGAATACTTGATTTTTAAAATTGCTCTTTGTCCACACCCACGTTCATTGCACCATGACTTACAAGACATGGAAACAACCTAAGTGTCCATTAATGGATGAATGGAGAAAGAAAATGTGGCACGCATGCCCACAAGTGTGCACACACACGGGGAACTATTCCTTAGCCATAAAAAAAAAATGAAGGAAATCCTGCCATTTGCAACAACATGGACGGACCTTGTGTGCATTAATGCTAAGTGAAATAAGTCAACCAGAGAAAGATAAATACTGTAGGATCTCACATAAGTGAGATCACTTATGTGATCACTTATGTACAGCTCACTTATGTGAGATCCTACAGTAAAGTAAAAAAAAACTCATGGATACAGAGAACAAATTGGTGGTTGCCAAAAGTGGGAAAGGGGGGGATGGGTGAAGGTGGTCAAAAGGTTCAAACAAACGGCCAGTTACAAGTCCTGTGGACATAATGTACAACATGGAGTCTGTAGTTAACAATACTATATTGTAAACTGAAAGTTGCTAAAGGAACAGATTTTTTTTTTTTAAGGTTTTATGTATTTATTTGAGAGAGTGAGTGAACAAGCAGGGAAGAGGGAGAGGGAGAAGGAGGCTCTGGCTAGCAGGGAGCCCAAGTGAGGGCTTGATCCCAGGATACTGAGATCATGACCCCAGCCAGAGGCAGACACCCAACCAACTGAGCCACCTAGGCACCCCTAAAAGAATGACTATTAGGGGCACCTGGGTGGCTCAGTGGGTTAAAGCCTCTGTCTTCAGCTCAGGTCATGATCTCAGGGTCCTGGCTTCTCTGCTCAGCAGGGTACCTGTTTCCCTTGCTCTTTGCCTGCCTCTCTGCCTATCTGTGATCTCTGTCAAGTGAATAAATAAAATCTTAAAAAAAAAAAAAAAAAAAAGCTCCTTTTAGGGCCCCTGGGTGGCTCAGTGGGTTAAGCCTGTGCCTTCAGCTCAGGTCATGATCTCTGGCTCTCATTGGGCTCTCTGCTCGGTGGGGAGCCTGCTTCCCCCTCTCTCTCTGCCTGCCTCTCTGCCTACTTGTGATCTCTCTCTCTCTGTCAAATAAATAAATAAAATCTTTAAAAAAAAAAAAAAGAATGGATATTAAAAGTCCTCATCACAAGAAAAAAAGTGTAACTGTGTGGTGATGGATGTTAACTAAACTTATAATCATTTTACAATACATACATGTATCAAATCATTGTACACCTACAACTAATACAATGATGTCAATTATATCTCAATAAAAATTTTAAAATAGGGAAAGCTCTATGTCTTCTGATTTGATTATACGAAACTAATGATAATATAATATGTTTTATATGCAATGGGTAAACTCTTCAAACTTTCTAAATTAAGTGAAATTCTAATAGTCAATGTCTTTAAAAAGATTTCTTGTGAAGTTCTTATAAAAACACAAATCATAGGACTTTACTATTATTTTCCAGATCTTATATCTAAATTACAGATTTAGATATCTAGATATCCAGATCTCATATCTAAATTATATCCTTACATCTAAATCCAAGTATAGAAACAACTGCATTAAATGTAAATGTTAAAAAATTAATTAAATGACAGATAATGTCAACATGGATAATAAAAGAAATAACATCAATCAATTATAAGCTCTCTACATGGTATGATGAACTTTACATATGGTCAATTAATTTCAATGAGCATGCCAAGACAATTCAGCGGGACAAAGGTAGTCACTTCAATGAATGATGCTGGGACAACTGGATAATCATGTGCAAAAGAATGAAGTTGGACCCTTTCCTTAGACCACACACAAACTTAACTCAAGTTGGATCATAGACCTAACTATAAAGTCTAAAATTATGAAACTCATAGAAGAAAAGAGTAGTAAATCTTCTTATTGTTGGGTTCAGTAAAGCCTTCTTAGATACAACACCAAAAGTACACGTACAGAAGAAAAATTAAACTGGATTTCATAAAAATTTAAAAATTTTTATACTCCAAAGGACACCATCAAGAAAATGAAAAGACAATAAACAGAATGGGAGAAAAAACGTTAATCATACATTTGATATGGGACTCGTATCCAGATGGTGTGTATGTGTGTATGTGTGTGTGTGTGTATAACTCACAATAAAAAGACAACCCAATTTTAAAAATTAGCAAAGAATATGAATAGGCATTTTCCCAAAGAATTTATATAAATGACCAGTAAGTACATAGAAAGATACTCCATTATCATTAGCCATTAGAGATATGCAACTCAAAAACTCAGTGAGATGCCACCTCATACCCACTTGGATGGCTATAATCACGATGACCAATAGCAAGAGTTGATAAGGATATGGAGAAATGGGAACTCTCACATAATACTATTGGGACTGTAAAATGGCACAGCCATTTTAGAAAACAAACATCAAAGTGTTTAAATATAGAGTTACTATATAACCCAGCAATTCCTCTCCAGCTAAAGAGAATTGAAAGCATTTTCACACAAAATCCTGTTCCACAGAAGTTCTTAGTTATTATATGTTCTTTTTTTTATTTTTTTAAAGATTTTATTTATTTATTTGACAAACAGAGATCACAAGTAGGCAGAGAGGCAGGCAGAGAGAGAGGAGGAAGCGGGCTTCCTGCTGAGCAGAGAGCCTGATGTGGGGCTCGATCCCAGGACCTTGGGATCATGATCTGAACTGAAGGCAGAGGCTTTAACCTACTGAGCCATGTAGGCGCCCCGTTATTATACGTTCTTAATAGTCAAAGGAGAAACAATTCAGGTGTCTGTCAACAAGAGTATAAAACTGTTAGATCCATACAATAAAATATTATTTGACTATAAAAAAGGAACAAAGTGGGACACCTTGGTGGCTCAATCAGTTAAGCATCTGTCTGCCTTTGGCTCAGGTCATGATCCTGGGGTCCAGGGATTGAGGCCCTCATTGGGCTCCCTGCTCAATGGAGAGTCTGCTTCTCCCTCTCCTTCTGCTCCTTCCTCTACTTATTCCTTTTAAAAAAGGAATAAAGTACTGATACATGCCACAATATGAATGAACCTTGAAGATTATGTTAAGTGAAAAACTGATCACAATGTATGCCTCCATTTATGTGAAATGACCAAGATAGGTAAATCTATAGAGGCAAGAAAGTTAGTAGTATTCAGGGCTGGGAGTAAGGAAGAATAGGGACTGACTCCTAATGTGTATGGCGTTTCTTTTGAGGATAATGAAACTATTCTTACATTAGGCAGTGGTGATGGTTGCACGTATGTATGAATATACTTAAAAATATTTAATTGTACACTTTAAATGGGTAAATCATATCAATTATAACTCAATAAACTTCTTTTTTTTTTTTTTTAAAATAGAGGGATGGAGGGATGCCTGGGTGGCTCAGTGGGTTAAGCCTCTGCCTTCGGCTCCGGTCGTGATCCCAGGGTCCTAGGATTGAACCCTGTATCGGGCTCTCTGGTCAGCTGGGAAGCCTGCTTCTTCCCCCCTCTCTCTACTTGCCTCTTGCCTGGTTGTGATCTCTGTCTGTCAAATAAATACATAAAATCTTAAAAAAAAAAAAAAAAAAAAAGTAGAGGGATGGAGGGATGGAGCTGGGTGGCTCAGTGGGTTAAGTGCCTGACTCTTGATTTCAGCTCAGGTCATGATCACGGGGTCATGAGATCAAGCCCCACACTCTCTACCCCTGCTCCTCCCACCTCTGCTCATGTGTGTGCACTTTCTCTCTCTCTCCTTAAACAAACAAACAAACAAACAAAGTAAAGAGATGGAAAAATACTTATCATGTAGACCCTAATCTAAAGAACACTAATATCTAAAGTAGTCAAACCTATAGAACCAAAGTAGAATGGTGATCCCCAGGGGATTGAGGGCAGAAGAAATTGGGACCTATTGTTTCAATTGTACATTATGATAAAGTTCTATTGTACAGCAATGTGAATATACTTAATAAAATAGCTAATTTTGTTATCCATTTGTTACCACAATTTTTTAAAAATGTACTAGATCTCTGCACAGCTGTGGAAACAAACACACATTAAAAAAGAAATAATGTTAGAATAACTAATATCAAACAAAATAGAATTCAAAGCAAAACAAAATTACCAGAGATAAAGAGGGACATTACATAATAATAAAAGGATAGGATCAGGGCGCCTGGGTGGCTCAGAGGGTTAAAGCCTCTCTGCCTTCAGCTTGGGTCATGATCTCAGGGTCCTGGGATACAACCCCACGTCAGGCTCTCTGCTCGACGAGGAGCCTGCTTCCCTCTCTGTCTATGCCTGCCTCTCTGCCTGCTTGTGATCTCTCCCTCTCTGTCAAATAAAAATAAAATCTTAAAAAGAAAAAGGATCAGGATCCATCCAATGAGAAGATTAAGTATCCTAAATGATAAGCACTTAACAGCAGAACTTCAAAAGAACTGAAGCAAAATACTAGCCGATCTGAAAGACGAAAGAAACAAATGCCAGTTGTAGTTGGAGACATCAACATTCCTCTCTCAGTAATAACTAGAATGAGTAGACAGAAAATCAGCAAGGAAAATCAATAGAAGAATTGTTCATCAGCCAACTGAATCTAATTGATTTATAGAACACTCTACCCAACACACATTCTCTTTAGGTGCACATGGAACATTCACCAAGATAAACCATATTCTACAACATAGAACAAACCTTAACCAATTTAAAATATTTGCAATTATAAAAGAATTTAAATTATACAAAGTATGTTCTCTGACCATGTTACAATGAACCTGGAAATCAGTAACAGAAAGGTAAGAGGAAAAACATCCAAATACTTGGAAACAACACACTTCTAAGTAACCCATGGGTCAAAAGGGAAGTCTTGAGGGAAATGAGGAAATACTAGAACTGCATAAAAATGAAAATACAACTTACCAAATTTTCAGGGACACAATCAAGGCACACAAATTCCAACACGGCTACCGTGACCCACCCTACAAGGCAACTCCTGCACAGCCCCCTACAAGTAGTGAATAATGTAAAAACATATCCAGTGTCCTGTGGTTGCCCAGGCATGGAAAGAAAAATAGAGCTTGATTGGGGGCACCTGGGTGGCTCAGTGGGTTAAAGCCTCTGCCTTCGGCTCAGGTCATGATCCCAGGGTCCTGGGATCGAGCCCCACATCAGGCTCTCTGCCCAGCGGGGAGCCTGCTTCCTCCTCTCTCTCTGCCTGTATCTCTGCCTACATGTGATCTCCATCTGTCCAATAAATAAATAAAATCTTTAAAAAAAAAAAAAAAAGAAAAAAGAAAAATAGAGCTTGAATCCAAAAGTGACAGATGTCATTTACATTTCCATTGGCCATAATTAGTGACATGACTGCACATAACTTCAGAGGCACTGGAGAGTTTGTTGGGGCACCCTGATAGTCAATAAGCCTTAACCAGTTAGAAGGTTTTATGCCCAATATGGTAATGGTGAAGATGGAAAGAAGTGCCAGGATTTGGAAAATATGTTGGAGGCAGAGCCAATAGGACTACTGATGGGTGGGGGTCAGGGGAGGACAACAAATGAGGCCAGATTTAGGAAAAGCAGCCAGCCCGTTTAGTAGCCTGACAGAGGAACTAGAAAATACAAAGGCTCTGAGTTGGAAACATTCCTAGTGTGTTTTAGGAATAACATGTTGAAATGTGATAACCTTGGGGGACAGCAGGATGACGTGATGTCAGGCGGAGGATGGGAACTAGATCATTGAGTGCTCTCTAGGCCACTTTAAGGGAGGCTTGCTCTTATTCTACTGAACAATGAAATCTCAAAGGGCTGACATGATGGGATTTAGGCAGCATTCTGGATGTAAGGTGACCGGGGCTTGAAGTATGGTGGGAACAGCGGAAATGGAGGTGGAGAGAAGCAAACACATCTGGCATGTATGGTGGAGGGTAATAGATGGGATAGATGGGGGTAGGACCAGGTGAGTAACCAGGTTACATTCATTCGGTTAATTTCTACTCAATTGCAATATGAAATAGTGTAACCTAAAACATATACTTTTTAAGATTTTATTTATTTATTTGACAGAGGGATAGAGCCAGAGAGCACAAGTGGAGGGAATACCAGAGGGAGAGGGAAAAGCAGGCTCTGCATTGAGCAGGGAGCCTGGCGCAGGACTCGATCCCAGGACCCTGAGATCAAGACTTAAACTGAAGGCAGACGCTTAACCATCTGAGCCACCCAGACACCCCTAAAATATTTTTGAAGCTCTCTAGGCTCTGGAAAGGCCACCTGGCAAGAAGACACAAAAGGTTCCCTCGTTGAGACTCTATTTCAAATTCGGAGCAGTGGTATGGAAACTAAAATGAGAAAACAAGCAAACAAAAGGTCCTAGCTAGGGCCTAAGCCATGATAAACATTTCTCTGGACTAAAAGTAGTGAGGGGAAAACCCACAAAGTCACAGGTAAGCCGAAGCCATGGTCATACTAGCTCATGTTTTAGATCTAGGAAGGGGCCAAAGAGACAGCCTCCCCATTCTCCCTGGCGCTGACACCACCACAAGCAGCTCCGTTATGAGTACTCGCTTACGTGGAATTGGAGAAACCCGGGAAAGGGGAATCTAGCCGCTCCTGATGGGCTCTGCAACATCAGCCTGGAACCAACGATGTGCAGAGAAGAGAGGGTGAGCACAGAAAAAAAGAAAAATGGAAAAACAAGAAAGCAGATAAACAAAAAGTTCCCTCTCCTCTCAAAATGGAACTGCAAAGTAAAAGTTCAAAACATATCAAGAACTGTGATGTTACAGGAGCGGCTGGGGGGCTCAGTCGGTGAAGCAGCTGCCTTCGACTCAGGTCATGAACTCGGGGTCCTGGGATGGAGCCCCACATGGGCTCCCTGCTCAGTGGGAAGGTTGGGGGGGTCTGCTTCTCTCTCTCTCTCTGCCCCTCCCCACCTGCTTGTGCACTCTTTCTTAAATAAATAAATAAATAAATAAAGAACTGTAATGCTAAGAAAGACAGGCAACAAATGAACAACAGAACCTAAGCTCACATAAGAGGAAATCAACTTTATAGACTAAGGATGCTTTATAGACATAAATATAAGAACACCCATACAATACATCCGATATAATACATCCATAAACACAAGAAAGGAAGTACAGAACAAAACAGGCATAAACAAAATGAGAATGGGTAGTTGTAAATAATTTTATCAATTTCTTAGGGCGGCCATAATAAATTGCAACAAAGTGTATTATTAAAAAGCAACAGAAATTTATTTTCTTATAGTTCTGGAAACCAGAAGTCCAAAGTCAAGGAGTTGACAGGGCCATACTCTCTCTGAAGGCTCTGGAAAAGAAACCTTCCTTGCTTTTCCCTCCTTACTGGTGGCCCCTAACAAACCTTGGCATTCCTTTAGCCTGTAGTACACTGCTCTAATCTCTGCTTCCACCTTTATGTGGCATTCTTCTACGTGTTCTCTCCTCTTCTTCTTAACCAATTACATCTGCAAAGGCCCTATTTCCAAATAAAGTCACATTCTGAGGCTCTCAGACTTGAATTTTGGGGTGAAGGGAATTATTTAATACATCACAACAATTAATAAAACCCTTAAAAATTAAAAAAAAAGATTAGCCCCTGAAATTTGAAAAAAAAAAAAACAGAAAATACCAAATACACACACACACAGACACACACACACGCACACTCAGAACCTACTAGATTGAACAACCTCTAGCCTCTAGAACACAGTGAGAGAATTAATAATAGAAGACATTTCAAAACATATCACCATCAGAAACTCTTAGACAAAGCACATACAAAAATCTTAGTAGGGAGTGGAAACTCCTAGGAAATCTTAGTAAATACAAGCAAAAATTTAATGGGCTTTATCTAATTCTTAATCTAACAGCTCTGTATGAAGAGAGAGAGAGATAGGATACTCTGCCTACCAAATAGGACATTTTTTTCAAATACTCATAGAATACTTCTAAAAATCTACCAAATCCTAGTTCACAAAGAAAGTACCAATTCCTGAGAATCATTATCATATGTTTCATGTCCCTGACTTAGTGCAGTTAAATGAAAGTCCACAATAAACAGACTTTTTCCAAGTCATGTGTTTAGGAATAACAACAACAACAACAAAAACCTGTCTCTAAATTAGTCTTGGGAAAGTTCCAAATTACCCAAAGCAAGATGATAATGAAAACGCTACATTATCATAATTTGTGGAATGCTCCTAAAGCAAGTGAAATGAATGATGCATTCAGCTCAGCATTCAGTGCTAGAACACTTTAAGACAGAAATAAAGAAACAGAAGGAAAGAAATAATGAAAAAAATGAGCAGGAATTACTATATTGAGAGTGGCAAAGAAATATGAGGGATCTAGACCAAAAAGGTCATTACTGACAAAAGTTACAAAACAGACAAAAATTGAGCAAGCTTACAAAAACCAAAAAAAAAACAAAAAACAAAACAAAAACAAATAGACAAACAAAAACAACTCACAAAAGAAAAACGAGAAAAGACACACTAGAATTTAAAAGGAGCACACACTAGAGTGCCTGGGGGGCTCAGTCGGTGAGCGGCTGACTTTGGATTTTGGCTCAGGTCTTGATCTCAGGGTCCTGAGATGAAGCCCGGAGTGGGCTCCCTGCTGAGCGCCAAGTCTCCTTGAGATTCTCTCTCCTTCTCCCTCTGCCCCTTGCCCCACCCCTGCTCACTCTCTCTTTAAATAATTTAAACTTAATTTAAAAATAAAAATACGTGGGGTGCCTGGTGGCTCAGTGGGTTAAAACCTCTGCCTTCAGTTCAGGTCATGATCCCAGGGTCCTGGGATCAAGCCCCATGTCGGGCTCTGCTCAGCAGGAAGCCTCCTTCTCCCTCTCTCTCTCTCTGCCTGCCTTTCTGCCTACTTGTGATCTCTGTCAAATAAATAAATAAAATCTTAAATAAATATAAGCACATAACTACAAATATGGTGGAGATGTTTTGATTTTTAAGATAAGACTCTGAATGTCTTTATGCCACCAAATTTGAACGTAGAGATGAAAAGAAAAATAGAATGACTGAGTAAGCTATTGAAGATAGTGAATTAGTAATTATAGGTCTCTTCCTAAAAAAAGCCACTGGTCCCCACAGACTGTAATTCCTTCTTTACACAAAGTATTTCAGAGTATTTTTTAAAAGACGAAAATCTCTCTGACTCATTTTAAGAGGCTTGGTGCTAAAATTGAAAAGAAAAAAAATCATCAAGTAAATTATGAGGATGAATAAAGCAGACTTTTTTTTTTAAGATTTTATTTATTTCTTTGACAGAGAGAGAGATCACAGTAGGCAGAGAGGGAGGCAGAGAGAGAGGGGGAAGCAGGCTCCCTGCTGAGCAGAGAGCCCATGTGGGGTTCAATGTGGGGTTTGATCCCAGCACTCTAAGATCATGACCTGAGCTAAAGGCAGAGGCTTAGCCCACTGAGCCACCCAGGCACCCCTGGATAAAGCAGTCTTAAGTGGAATATTTCCAAACCAAATACGTGCAGCTAAAAATGAAAGGTAACCAAGAAGATGAGATCCAGGGATACTAGGATAGATCAACATCAGAACATCTTTCAATGAAATACATCAAGTTAACAGGTGGATGAAAAATCATTCTAATATAATCAATTCCTAAATAAAATATAGCTGTTGTTCATGTTTCAAGGAAAAAATAATTTCAGCAAACCATGGAAGCAAACTGCTTTAACTTGGTAATTGATATTTATCAAAACTTCTACTTTGAAGATGGTAGTGTCCGGACAGTGTCTCCTTTCCTTCTTGGGAATCACCCAAGGCCACCACCATCACCACAACAAATAAGAAACAGAAAAGCTAATTAAAACCTTAGCAAAATGTAGGAGCATGCTGGGTCTCCAACTCAGTGGGAAGGATACCACACAGTAGAGGAATCAGACAGGAGATGCCTACTTTAGAATGCACACCTAAAAAAATGTGACACGATACTTCTTCCAACTCAGAGGCATTTCTTAGAGTACAGAGCCCAAATATCTTGTTGCAGCAAGAAGAATGAGATTCATTTGTTGACAACAGAAGCTACTTAGGACACACTTTGATTCCAAGAGGCCAAAGATATGGACCTGAAACATGACTCACTTACTTATTAACTATCGTTTCCGGGATGCAATTTACCACCATGGCAGAAGGAGGGAAGAGAAACTTCACACGATCATCAGCTTTATGGTTAACTCTCTCCCTTTGCATGGGATAAGTAAAACCTAGACCAATTCATACAAATCCTTGGGTCATAAGAAACATGATGACCAGTATGGAACAGACACAATACAAACTTCCCACAAAAACGATTGTAGGGGAACTTCAGCTCATTCAAAGCTATGTAATTGAAAAGGACAGAATGGAGTAGCCACTGAGCACATGAAACAGTGTGCAACATGATTTATCATCAAAGAAATGCAAATTAAATCCTGGAGGAGGTACCACTACTTTGCTACACGTTACATTAAAATGTAAGACAATCCGCAATCCCAAGGGTTGCAAGCTTCTGGAACACCTGTCACTCTCATAAGTTGCTGGTGAGCATGAGATGGTACAACAACTTTGGAAAACTGTTTGCTAATGTGTTAAAAAGTTAAGTCTGTGTCTGCTCAATGACCTAACAATTTCACTCCCAGCTATTGGTTATTAGTGAAATGAAAACATACGTCCACAAAAGCCTCGTACAATAATAGTCACAGCAGCTTTATTCATAATAGCCACAAACTGAAGGTGTCTCAACAGGAGAATGGGTTGAAAAAAAAAAACAACTATGATAAACTCATTCATATAATGATTTTAAAAATGCAAACACAAAGGACTATGTACCATAACACCAATGTGAAGATACCTAATGATCTTGAACTATACACTTAAAAATAATTAGAATGATCAATTTTCATTACATATGTTTTACCACCAATAAAAATAATAATACGCAAGACTATTTACTGAATAATTCCATTTATATGAAGAAGTTCAAGAAGAAACAACACTAATGTAAAGTGATAGAGGTCTGAATGGAAATTATCTCTGGGAAGGGGTATTATTTGTGAAGAGCATACAGGATCCTATATATAGGAAATGTTATGTATTTTGGTCTGGTGATGGACCACAGATCATAACAAATTTAGATGTTGCACGTATTGTGTGATTGTAGATAGTGTATACTTGGTATCTACCACTTCCCTGTAAATATGCAATACATCAAAAGAACATAGTGGAGATAAAGAGTTTAGGAAGGAAATGGAGAGATAGCAATGGGAGTTGAAAGCTGACAGAACTCAGGAAAAAAATGTGTATGGGAGAAAAAGAAGCCATTATGCAATGAAGTTCAAACTGGAAGAAGAATCATGCTGAAAACCTAGAAAAACTGGGGCATCTGGGGTGCCTGTGTGTCTCAATCAGTTAAGTATCTGCCTTCAGCTCAGGTTATGATCCCAGGGTCCTGGAATTGGGTCCTGCATGGGCCTCCTTGCTCAGCGGGCAGCCTGCTTCTCCCTATGCCTGATGCTCCCCTTACTTGTGTGTGCTCTCTCTCTCTCTCTCTCTGACAAATAAATAAATAAAATCTTTAAAAAAAAATCTTAAAAAAAATAACAACCTAGAATAGGAATGAGAAAAGAAAACAAATGAAATTAAATAAAACTTTTTTAAAAGTTAGAATATGGGTTGTGGTTACAAGGGTGTGTTACTTTCCATATAATTCATTGAGGTATGCATTTACAATTTGTGCAGTTTTCATAGGTATATTTTAACTCAATTAAAATGTTTATTAAAATAAAGATTAGCAAGAAAGAAATGAAGGTGAAAGAAAGGCAAGCAATATCCAATTATACACACAGTTCTGAGTTCCCAGTGCAGGAAATGGAAATACAGAAAGAGAACACATGTATCAGTCAATACATAAGACAGTTCTCTAAGATAAGAGGACTTGAATCTGTACCTTTTTTAAAGATTTTATTTATGCATTTGAGAGAGAGCCCATGAGAGAGAGAGAGAGAGAGAGGTAGAGGGAGAAGCAGACTTCCAGTTGAGCCCAAGGTAGGGCTTAATCCCAAGACCCCAGGATCCTGGCTGAGTCAAGGCAGATGCTTAACCAACTGAGCCACCCAGACACCCCTTGAATCTGTATTTTCAAAGAACACATTTTGTGCCAGGAAAAATAATCTCAGAACTGTCACTCTTGAGACACATTCAGGTGAATGTGCCAAATTCTAAGGAAAAAGAAGTAATACTACAGACAGCCAGACAGAAAGTTCAAGTCATTTATAAGAGAAGATCTGGACTGGTTTAGTCATTACTAAGTATTCAATGCTATAAGGCAACTGAGCAAAAACTTATTTAAGGATAAAGGCCACAGATCCGTCATTTTTACCATGCCAAGAATACCAGAATACTGTTCCTATGAGTCATTCTGGAAGAAATTTTTTCTGGACTCACATATTATATTTGCCTCTGAGAAAAATAATCTCACGAAGCTTCACGTATTACTAGATCTTCTTTCCCCTTTGCTGATCCCTTTTGTCACAATCCTAAATGTCTAAGCCTTCAGACTTCTAGAAATACTTAATTTCTAGCCCTAAATGGCTGGATTCATCACTGTCAGGAGCCCCATTATGATACCTAGCTAAAATAATCATCGAAACTTCATTTTAAAAAGAAATGTGTTTACACAAATCGCTTATTTTTCCTAACTTTATTTGGACATAATTTTCCATGTGAATATTACACAGATACTCTCCCCTTCCTCCATGCAGTCAACCTGGATTGACGGTGACTGTGGGGACTGCAGCACCCACCATCAGCCACAAGGAGGCAGGACATGTCTAAAATTGCGGAGAGCAGGGAGAAGGGGGGACCCTTACTAACTTCAAGGAGCCGGTATACAGACTCATACTGCTTCCTTCTGGACTTCCTTTATTATTGTTATTTTTTTTTAATTTTATTTATTTATTTGACAGAGATCACAAGTATGCAGAGAGGCAGGCAGAGAGAGAGGGGGAAGTAGGCTCCCCATTGAGCAGAGAGTCTGACGCAGGGCTCAATCCCAGGACCCTGGGATCATGACCTGAGCCGAAGGCAGAGGCTTTAACTCACTGAGCTACCCAGGCGCCCCCTCCTTCACTAATTTTTAAAGTTTTAACTCAAATTCCAGTTAGTTAACATACAGTGTACTTTCAGTTTCAGGTGTACAATAGAGTGAGTCAACACACCCGTGTAATGCCTTTAAATGAGACAAATTTATACACGTACCCCGACCCCACTGTCCTTTCAAAAGTTCATGATTACGACATGCACTTTCACTTTTACCAAAGACCAACATTAGTACCTGTTTATTTTTTTATTTTTTTTTTTTAAAGATTTTATTTATTTATTTGACAGAGACAGATCACAAGTAAGCAGAGAGGCAGGCAGAGAGAGGAGGAAGCAGGCTCCTGGCTGAGCAGAGAGCCCGATGCGGGGCTCGATCCCAGGACCCTGGGATCATGACCTGAGCCGAAGGCAGAGGCATTAACCCACTGAGCCACCCAGGCGCCCCAGTACCTGTTTAACCAAAAGAAATCAGGAGAGGATTCTCTCTTTGATGAGAAAAAAAAAAAAAAAAGCAAAAAATAGTGTTCAGCCTCTGTTTTGCAGCTAGCCTTCATAGAGGCAGTGAGCACCGCTGGGGGCAAGAGTGACGTCACCAAGTCCCTTCCCCAGGCACTACACTCAGCATTGCAGCCACAAGCCACAGGCGTTGTAGCGTGTCTCTGAACATTGGTGTTTTATCTCAAATTGTTTTGTGCAACATGCATTCTAAGGTATCAGAAAAGCCTAAGAGAGGTAAGTTTGGGGGTCTGGGAGTACTCAAAACATTTTCCATATAAATTAATGTAATTGTTTCTTTGCTTTCCATCATTTCAGCTTACAGAAGATTTTATAGGAATGCCCTATCTTCGGATATTGGGGCAGGCTATATACTAAGGAGTTTCCAAGATAGCACAAAATATCCTCATAGACCCTTCATCCAGTTTACCACTTTCGGTATCTCATTGTCTCTCAGAGACTTTATGAACCAATATGAGACTTGGCTATTTTGCCAAAAGAAAAGCACATCCCAGAAAGGGGCCGCTTCTTTGGTCTGGGTCTCATAAGGAGACCACAGCAAACATACAACTTTTTTTTTCCCCTAAAGATTTTATTTATTTATTTGACAGACAGAGATCAGAAGTAGGCAGAGGCAGGCAGAGAGAGAGGGGGAAGCAGACTCCCCGCAGAGCAGAGAACCAGACGTGGGGCTCGATCCCAGGACCCTGAGATCATGACCTGAGCCAAAGGCAGAGGCTTAACCCGCTGAGCCACCCAGGCGCCCCAAACATAAAACTGATGTAAAACATAAACAACAGACTTTTCTATCATAAATAACGATATTTGGGGGATTGTTTGGATACTTCAGTGTAATCTGGTGAAAGTCAACACATATGATTTCTGGTTGCCTAACACTCCAGGACTTCTTGTCTGTGCATTGGTTCCTGTTAGTCATCTTACCCTTTGGAATAAAGACTTGATGTGTCCTTGAGAGAGAGGAGGACTGGCTTTCACAAGGAATAGGCCAACGAACAAAGCCAGCTTCTGAACCCTGTCTCCCCTTACTCTTCCCGGTGAAGGTAAAATTAGAAGGCAGGAGAACAAGAAAGATGGAAACACCAAGCAATAGCTTATATCCCTAGAAGAATGGGAAAATTCCTATGAATGTGTTTGGTTTTTCTATCTTTTATTTTTTAAAGATTTTATTTATTTATTTAGAGAACACAAGCAGGGGGAAGGCGAGGTAGAGGAAAGAGTTAAAGAATCTCGAGCAGACTCCTCGGGGAGCCCAACACGGGGCTCGGCATCGGGGCTCGGCATCGGGCTCAAACTCAAACCCCTGAGATCAGGACCAGAGCCAAAACCAAGAGTCAGACACTCAACCAACCAAGCCACCCAGGTGAACCTTCTATCTTTTTCTAAGCAGCAGTGACTGTCCTGTCTTGAGCTGGTTAGGATCCTTGTATCTGGTGAAAAGAATGTACCTCCCTGAGAGACAAAAGTCCAAATTATTCAAAGGAATATAAAGGTGTTATCCCTTGTTCTGTGATACCTGCATCTTCAAACCTTGACTCTTCAGTTTAGGGAGAGAGAATATTTTGAAGAAAAGCATCAGGATACCTTTCCTAAAAGAAAGATCCTAGAGCTGGGTGTTGAAGGGGAGAGTTGACACTGTCCATATTAGACCTTTTTTTTAAATGTTAGTTCATGTCTTTTATTATTAACCTATACACAATTACTTGTCTTCTGGCTTGTTGAAGCAGTAGCTCAGACAGCATTTGCCACAACTACGTCTGTGGGAGTGGCCAGCCATAAAAGCTCTAGCATCACACCCATCTGAAGGGCATTCCCCATGGAGGCAACTGATTTTGCCATTCTCATCCACGTTATAGTATTTCGGGACAGTTTAATCTTCTTTCTTTTATGCTTATTCTTCGTGGGCGTGGTATAAGACTTCTTTCTTGGCACCTTCTTTCTTTTCTTAGCACCACTACTAAGTCTCAACACACGAATGTTGCCTTGAGACCATGTACATCCATCCTCCAGCTGTTTGCCAGCAAAGATCAATCTCTTGATCAGGAGGAATTCCTTCCTTATCCTGAATGTTGGCCTTTACATTTCCTATTGTATCCGAGGGTTCAACCTCAAGAGGGATGGTCTTCTCCATAAGGGTTTTCACAAAAACCTGCATCTTGACGGTGGTTCCCCCGCAGATGACGGATGGGAAAGGAAAGCAACGTGCCGGCCCACCTGTATTAGGTATGTTAACCTTCTGCTTGGAGTATCTTCCTTTTGGGAAGGCTCCCTACCATTTCCCAGAGTTGTGTTGGGTACTGACCTACTGACTGTATCATGATCACGGAGCCTCCTGCTGCCACCACCACAGAGCACATCACGTACGTGACCCACACAAGGTCCATCTCATGCCTGCTCACAGGAATCGCAATCTGGAGTGGAATTCTAAAGGACTGGAGGAAGAAGGGGCTGAATGATCCTGTAGCAGTGGGAGTGACCTGAGTTCTAGGGAGCTCTGGAGCTTACCTGGTTACTGTCTTTCGTGAAGCCTGGTTGATTTCTCCTTTGGTCATGTGAGCTATCCACTATCCTGCCAGTCACCCAACCCCTTCACGTTAGCAAAATCGGTGTCTGTTATTGACAAGCAAAGAACCTTAATTATTATGGAAATTGGTGCCAGAAAATGGGCAACCTTGGGGAAATGTGGGGTGTTTGGAAAGAGTTACCTGGCTAATAGGAAACAAAAGAATGTGAGATTCCATTAATATTCACAGGCATTAATTCCATATTAATTCCATTAATACTCACTGTTCTTTCACTATGACTGGGGCTCTGGGAGGCTAGCAGTTGCCGCACGGACCAATTTAACTGCATGATGGCAGTTTTCTCCCCTCAACGTATAACTTAAAACAAGAGAAGGAGATCAAATCTCAAAATTTCACCTTGGTGATAGTTCAGTTTTTTCTGTCTTTGACAAACAAACAAACAACAACAACAATAAAATTAAAAGGGATTCCAATCTAAAGCTGTGAGACTGAGGATGTACAAACCAAACCCAGAAACTGATTTTGAGAGTTGGGTTCGCAAGTCTTTCTAAGTCTTTCATATGGAGGTTGGAGAAGTGAACCGAAGGCAGTGCATCCCGGCAAGAAGAAAAGGCAACTGAACACAGTACAGCTCAGAGACACACGGGTCCCCAGACCAAGGACACTGGCATCCTGTGGGAACTTGTTAGAAATGCAAATTTTCGGTACACCTGGGTGGCTCTATCTGTCAAGGGTCTGCCTTCGGCTCAGATCATAATCTCACTGTCCTGGGATTGAGCCCCACACTGGGCTCTCTGCTCAGCGGGGTGTCTGCTTCTCCCTCTTCCTGTGGGATCTCTCTCGTTCTTGTTCAAAGAAATAAAAATAAAATTTTAAAAGAAATGCAAATTTCCTAGCCCTACCCCAGACCTACTAAATCTGAGACTCTAGGGGCTTGCACAGCTGTCTGGGGGTTGGCATGTCCTCCAGGGGACGCTAATGAGAGTTTGAGAGGAACTGACATAAAGGAACTGAAGCTCTCAAACCATCCTGAAGTAACTCCTCACCCTGCTTTCTTTGATGGAGGATAGGAGACATTGTCACCTTTGCATGTGAGAACTAATAACTTCCTTCAGAAGCCCAGTCACACTGTTGCAACAGCAACTAGCTATGCCTTAGTAGGGGGAAGGGGAGGCAATCCTGAATATGTGGACATGAGAGTTAGGAGCCTAGAAGGAGTTGCAGAAATTCGCTTATATCCCCCCAAATTGGAAGAATGTGGGAACAGACTTTGAGGTTGCTAGGTCAGGAGCGTGGTCCCTATAGACTATCTGGGGGAATGTACAAATATGGGTACCTCCCAGAGACAATGCATTCAGAGTGTAACCAGCTGGGGAAAGCTTGTCCAACGTAAACATGCACTGAACTTTGTCCCACAACAAATTATAGCCCAAAAGTCAGAAATCCCTTAATAAGTATAAAAGGAGGAATTCAGACACTTGAGGAAGAGGGAATAAAGGATAGGATAGCTGATGCTTACCGAGTCTAGGCACTTCTTCACCACATTTTTTTTTTTTTTTTTTAAAGATTTTATTTATTTGACAGAGAGATCACAAGCAGGCAGAGAGGCAGACAGAGAGAGAGGGAGAAGCAGGCTCCCCGCTGAGCAGAGAGCCCAATGTGGGGCTCGATCCCAGGACCCTGAGATCATGACCTGAGCCGAAGGCAGTGGCTTAACCCACTGAGCCACCCAGGCGCCCCACACCACATTTTTTTTAAAAGATTTTATTTATTTATTTGATAGATGGAGATCACAAGTAGGCAGAGAAGCAGGCAGAGAGAGAGGAGGAAGCAGGCTCCCTGCTGAGCAGAGAGCCCGATGCGGGGCTTGATCCCAGGACCCTGAGATCATGACATGAGCCAAAGGCAGAGGCTTTAACCCACTGGGCCACCCAGGCGCCCCTCTTCACCACATTTTTTATATAGACTCTCATTTTAGTAACGAGAAGTATAGATTAAGGGGTATCAGTACCGCTTTATGGCAAGAAGGTGAAGCCGCTTCAGATAGCTTAAGCAGTAAGATAACTGCACGCAACTAGATGCTTGCAAAATCACTGAAAGAGACGGGGGAGGGTATGGAGGGGGCAGCACCCTAGTCGTGAAGTTCTGGAGTTCTATCCTCTGATAAGAAAAAAAAGCTACCACTGTCTCAACCGCCCCTTGGCAGTGCTGAAAGTTGTGATTAGACACGCTTAGGTCAGTGGCTGCCTTTACCTACCAACGCTCTGATCTACATAGCCTTGGATATGGAGTGGCAGGAGAATTGCTTCTGTCTCACATCTCTCTTTCATGTCATTCAGGAGTGTGTCTAATTGGCAGAAAACAATTTGCTTCTAGAATATGAGCTGGAAAGGAGTCGGGGAAGCCTGGTTTTTCACTTCCCAGCCTCAGCAGAGCAGGAAGGATGCGTGAAGGGGTGGTGAACTAATTCGGTACCCGGCTCCCATGAGAAGTGACAGCTCTGTACAAAAAGCCTTCTCCAGACTCGGAATGCTGGGTGTGAGAGCTGTCACTCCCAGATCTCAGGAGTGGGGGGAGCTCAAGATGTGTGTGCCCACGTAGAAGTGCTAACCACCAGAGGTAAACGGAGCTTGGTCATCCTCGCAGGAAGTACGGTGGCCAGGGTAATCGGGTTCCAGTAGAAGTAGCCCGACCCTCGTGAACACCCAGTTGTGATAGATGAATCATGTGGCTCCAAAGGGTGGCATGTCAGGAAACTCCTTATTCGATTTGTATGACCCCTTCCAGCCTACCACAAAGGCCAGGACTGAGCCACCTTCCTTGATGGTTAGGCTGGGGGTTTTGTTTTTGTGTTTATTTTTATTTTTTAAAGATTTTATTTATTTATTTGACAGACAGAGATCACTAATACACAGAGTTAGGGCAGAGAATGTGGCCGGGGGTGGGGAGTGGGGGGGTGGGGGTGGGGCGGGAGCAGGCTCCCTGCCAAGCAGAGAGCCCGATTCCGGGCTCGATCCTAGGACCCTGGGATCATGACCTGAGCCGAAGGCAGAGGCTTTAACCCACTGAGCCACCCAGGCGCCCCTTGTATTTTTTTTTAACCTATCTTCCAGATCCGAGTTAGTTATACACAGTTGAATTGTAAGTTGAAATTGCCACAGGCAATTCACTGCTTGGGCCACCAGGAACCACCAAAGGGAGTTATGGTTGCTGTGGTGGTTTCAAAATACAGACTTGGAAATCTCTGATGTTCCTCTCTTCAAAAGGCAAACCTGAGTGCTTGCCCCCTTGGGTTTGAGTCAAAGCAACTTGCTTCGAATCAACAAATTTCTCTCTAAGCCCTGCTAGCACTGCATCTCACAAATGTTGTAAGTTCTGTTTTTATTTAGTTCCAAATTAATTTTTTCTCTTGAGATTTCTTCTTTGAGCCATGCACTATATAGGACTGTGTTGTTTCATCTCCAAATATCTTGAAATTTTCCAGCTATCTTTGTGCTATTGATTTCTAATTTAATTCTGTTATCTGAGGACATATTTTGCATGCTTTCTATTCTTTTACATTTGTTAAGGTGTGTTTGATGGCCCAGAATGTGGTCTATCTTCCTGAATGTTCCATGCGAGTTTGAGAAGAACACGTATTCTTCTGTTGTTGGACAGAGGAGAGTTAACCGTTGAACAACACAGCTTTGAACTGTGCAGGTCCATTTATACACAGATTTTTAAAAAAAATAAGTACAGAGGGGCACCTGGGTGGCTCAGTGGGTTAAGCCGCTGCCTTCGGCTCAGGTCATGATCCCAGGGTCCTGGGATCGAGCCCCGAATCCGGCTCTCTGCCTGGCAGGGAGCCTGCTCCCGCCCCACCCCCACCCCCCACTCCCCACCCCCGGCCACATTCTCTGCCTAACTCTGTGTATTAGTGATCTCTGTCTGTCAAATAAATAAATAAAATCTTTAAAAAATAAAAATAAAAACAAAAACAAAACCCCCAGCCTAACCATCAAGGAAGGTGGCTCAGTCCTGGCCTTTGTGGTAGGCTGGAAGGGGTCATACAAATCGAATAAGGAGTTTCCTGACATGCCACCCTTTGGAGCCACATGATTCATCTATCACAACTGGGTGTTCACGAGGGTCGGGCTACTTCTACTGGAACCCGATTACCCTGGCCACCGTACTTCCTGCGAGGATGACCAAGCTCCGTTTACCTCTGGTGGTTAGCACTTCTACGTGGGCACACACATCTTGAGCTCCCCCCACTCCTGAGATCTGGGAGTGACAGCTCTCACACCCAGCATTCCGAGTCTGGAGAAGGCTTTTTGTACAGAGCTGTCACTTCTCATGGGAGCCGGGTACCGAATTAGTTCACCACCCCTTCACGCATCCTTCCTGCTCTGCTGAGGCTGGGAAGTGAAAAACCAGGCTTCCCCGACTCCTTTCCAGCTCATATTCTAGAAGCAAATTGTTTTCTGCCAATTAGACACACTCCTGAATGACATGAAAGAGAGATGTGAGACAGAAGCAATTCTCCTGCCACTCCATATCCAAGGCTATGTAGATCAGAGCGTTGGTAGGTAAAGGCAGCCACTGACCTAAGCGTGTCTAATCACAACTTTTAGCACTGCCAAGGGGCGGTTGAGACAGTGGTAGCTTTTTTTCTTATCAGAGGATAGAACTCCAGAACTTCACGACTAGGGTGCTGCCCCCCTCCATACCCTCCCCCGTCTCTTTCAGTGATTTTGCAAGCATCTAGTTGCGTGCAGTTATCTTACTGCTTAAGCTATCTGAAGCGGCTTCACCTTCTTGCCATAAAGCGGTACTGATACCCCTTAATCTATACTTCTCGTTACTAAAATGAGAGTCTATATAAAAAATGTGGTGAAGAGGGTGCCTGGGTGGCTCAGTGGATTAAGCCTCTGCCTTTGGCTCATGTCATGATCTCAGGGTCCTGGGATCGAGCCCCGCATCGGGCTCTCTGCTCAGCAGGGAGCCTGCTTCCTCCTCTTGCTCTGCCTGCTTGTCATCTCTCTCTGTCAAATAAATAAATAAAATCTTTAAAAAAAATAAATAATAAAATAAAAAAATAAAAAATCTTAAAAAAAAATTAAAAAAAAAGTACAGGACAGTACTGTAAATGTATTTTTCCTTCTTTATGATTTTCTTTTCTTTCCTTTCTTTTTTCTTTCTTCTTCTTCTTTTTCTTTCTTTCTTTCTTTTTTTTTTTTTTAGATTTTATTTATTTATTTGACAGAGAGGGAATGAGAGCACAAGCAGGGGGAGTCGCAGGGGGAGTGGCAGGCGGAGGGAAAGGGAGAAACAGACTCCCTGCTGAGCAGGGAGCTTGAAGCAGGACTCCATCCCAGGACTCTGACATCAGGACCTGAGCCAAAGTCAGATGCCCCTAAATAGTTTCATAAAATTGAATTATTTAATTATCACAGCCACTCCCTGCTGGGCTGTGCTAATTGCTATAAGAGTTTTAAAAGGATCAAGAATGTATGATTGCTGCTGTGCCAGGCCAAAGTCAACCTGTTTCTTCCAACTCTGCATACATGGGGTAATGTACTGACAATGCGGAATGGAGGATACAAGTAACTCAAATAGTGCGTCATCAAACAATGCTGTACATCATCCTGCACACACACACACTCACTCACTCACATACCACAAAGCTTTCCAGAGTATAGACTTCGCAAAACAATGGCCTTTCTACTTTATAATGCCTGAAAATTCTACCTAGAGATCTTTACCCATTTACCTTAGAGAATTTTTATGGGATCTTGGATTCACATTCAAATGTAAGCATTTTAATATTCAACGAGTCTAAAAATCTTACCAAGGCTCTCCTAGGCCTGATGATTTCAAGTAAAAACTAAAGAAAGAAATTCACATAGGGGCGCCTGGGTGGCTCAGTGGGTTAAAGCCTCTGCCTTTGGCTCCGGACATGATCCCAGGGTTCTGGGATAGAGCCCCACATGGGGCTCTCTGCTCAGTGGGGAGCCTGCTTTCCCCTCTCTCTCTGCCTGCCTCTCTCACTACTTGTGATCTCTCTGTCCTGTCAAATAAATAAAATCTTAAAAAAAAAAAAAGAAATTCACACAAATCCTTATTAAAGCATTATGATGCTTGAAGCTTTGTGCTAAATCAAGTACGGGACAAAGTTGATTGGGTGAGGGAGAAGCACAAGGAAAGGCATTTTAGGTTAACATGTTACCATTCAGCAAAGATTCTGTAGTTACCCCTTTCTAAGTGAAAAACAATTTTTGCTACAGCAGACACTAATATTTTTGTACTCAAGGCACTCAAATTCCTCAATCTGGGCCAATCTCATGGTTGTTAAAATGATACACCCA
Organism: Mustela erminea; assembly: GCF_009829155.1. NCBI lineage: Eukaryota > Metazoa > Chordata > Mammalia > Carnivora > Mustelidae > Mustela > Mustela erminea. Next base: position 14,671,338 of record NC_045628.1, read on the forward strand.
TACTTTCTGGGTTACTCCTTATTTTAAAATACTGAATTTTGCCCAATTCTCAACCAAGTGTTCCAATTTTAGATTAAAAATATAGTTGGGGCGCCTGGGTGGCTCAGTCATTAAGTGTCTTCCTTGGCTCAGGTCATGATCCCAGGGTGCTGGGACCAAACCCGCACTGGCCTTCCTACTCAGCGGGAGGCCTGCTTCTCCCTCTCCCATTCCCCCTGCTTTCCTTCCCTCTCTAGCTGTCTCTCTCTCTGCGTCAAATAACTAAATAAAGTCTTAAAATATCCGAAGGGGACGCGGAAACCTACGTGGGATTCATCCTTGCGTGCTTGCAGGCAGAGTCCCTAACCCGATTTTCCACGTCACTCAAATGCAGAGCTGCAGCAGGAAGCCTCTTCAAGGTTCCTTGCATCTGTAAGACTTCTGCGATTAAAATGCATCTCTTCTTGGGAGAGAATTCACATAAAGCACCCATAGTAAATTAGCTAGTTGAGGGCCAGGCCAGCTGCAGGGCTGGACTGAATCTGCTTTCTCTTTGAAAAGCCTTCCCGGGGAGAACACCCCCGCCAGCAACAGAGCGCGCCCCGGCACCACGTGTCTGCACCAACGGCGGGATTGGCGGAGCGCATTTTAGCGCTGCGGTCTAGACGCGCACGGTCCCGCCCAGCTGCCAGACGAGCTGGGACGCAGAGCGGAGAAGCCGGAGGGAGATCGTCCAGGGGAGGGGGGCGGGAGGGGGGTGGGGGATTCCGAGGAGCCGGCGGCCGGGAGTCTGGGAGGGCCCGAAAGGCGCCAGGCCGGCCGCGCCACAACTTGCCCAAACCAGACAGGCTTCCTTCTGCGCCCTGGAAGAAGGAGCCGGCCCGCCGCTTCCCGCTCGGCTGCTCCTCGGCCTCCGTGGGCCCCGCCTGCGCTCGCAGCGCTTCTGGGGTTTGGGTCCCCAGCGTCCGCCCGTCCGCCTGCAGCGCCCGGCGCCCGCCAAGGAGCGCGCAGCTGGGGTGAGCCAAGGCCCGGGATGCGCCTGGAGCCCTTGGGAGCCCGCGGCCGAACCGGCATCTCTGTGCCGGCGTAGCCAGGGCCTCCTCTCGCTTCCCCCCATCGCGAGCCCAGGCACTGCAGACCCCGCTGGCGTGACTGCGGCAGCCCCCCACTCCCCGTTTCCCTTCTCCCCCGGACAGTGCCGGGGCCTCCCCGGAGCCCGTGTAAGCTGGCCTTTGTCTTTGCGGGTTCCGCGGGCCACCCGCCGTGCGCCCGGGACCGGAGGCGCTGCGCGGGGCTGCCGCCCAGCCCCGGCAGGAGGGGCGGAGGGAACGGGAAAGCGTGCCCCCATCTTTCCTGTTCCGGCCATCTTGGGGCCGTGATTCAGCCCAGTGGCAAGGGTGGCCCCCCGAGCGGCTCTCTCTGCGCCCAGAGTGGCGGCAGCGAACGTAGATGGGCGCTCCGTCCCCGCGCGCCGCCTCCTCCTCCGACCGCCGTGGGGGCGCGCGGAGAGCCCCCCACGTTCAGCTCCAAGGGCCTGGGTCCAGAGCATGGGTGACTCTTCGTAACAGGCCAGAGGCAGAGAACATAGGAGGGATACGGGCCGGGATCTGACATTTACTTAACAAAACGCCGAATTCATTCAATTATTCCTTATCCACGTGTCCGTCTGGCAAATTCTCAACGCTCTCTGTGCCTGAACTTTGCCAGGTGCTGAGGACATAACGGTGAGCAAGAGATCCCGCTGATCCTGCAACCCGGTGGATGGAGCCCACAGCCCACAGACCTGCCAGGTCGGTATCCGGACGTCCCTTACACAGGTTGGGAAACTGAGGCCCGGGCCTGACATAACTTGTTTTAGGTCAAGCAGCAAGTAAATGGAAGACTCAAACTTTGAACCTAGGTCTGTAAGTCTTTTATGCCAGCTGCAGTGAGCGGTTAATAGTTCTTTTTTTCCCCAAAGGCCCCTTAAAAGTTAACTGCATGTACGGTTTATGTGAAGTCATATGAAGTGTTTTCTCAATTTCCTGGATGCTTTTATGTGAATTTATCTCTAGTTCGCAGTATCTGGAAAGTGCTAAAAATATTTGACATTACAACTTTGCATTAAGTTACCCTGAACTGTATTTTCTTTTCTTCTATTCACATATCTGGCTGTTAGGAAAGAAAAAAAATTTCCTGATGGTTGTTCCAAGCAGGGACTCCCCGGTGGATTGAGGAATGTGTGGCTTTTCCTCAGCTCATTGATCCCTGTGGTAGCCACGGGCAGCACCCAAAGGACCCCAAGAATGAAAGGCCTGTGGCCTGCAAGTTGCTGCTAGAGATATTTTAGCCTCTCCATATAACAGAATGCAGCTGCCACACAAGTTCTTAAGGTAAAACTTGATGGTACAAAGCTGATGGGTAATGTTCCCTTCCATATAATTTTTTTTTAAACCTTTACATTTTGAGAGTGTATCCATTTGGAAAGACAAGTGAAGTATTACTATCCCGGGAAATTCCTTCATTTGCACTTCTATCAGTATCTTATATTTAGGTAGGCAACTCATAGAGGAAGAAAGACTCCATTTTTTTTAAGACTCCATTTTTAAAAAGGGTCTTGGGTATAAGGAATTGAGAAGAGGTCCCATCAAATAGAATGAGCTACTAATTTAATTTTTTTAACTATTTCATTGTGGTATAATAAATGCACCCTTCATCGTCAATGTCCAATTCGATAAATTTTGATAAATGTGTATACCAGGTAATCAACAGACAGCACAACGAAAGTTCAGAATATTCCTGTTACACGGCAAAAGTGTCTTTCTGCTCTTTTGCAGCCAATTCCCCTCCATCCCACTTAATTTTACAGTTTTGTTGCTTAACGTTTTTTAAGTTGTGTGTGAAAGATAAAGATGAGTAGCATTTCTAATCTCAAAACCTAGGGCGAGGGCGGGAGTAAAATAACCCGAGGCAGGCAGCTGGGCCCAAAAGTGCCGGGGTGGGGGTGGGGGTGGGGGGGATGTGGCTGTCTACTCCTTAGGAACTGGGGAGCGTCAGCCCCAGAGCCAGGGAGGGGAGTGGCCCAGGGAGCCGGCGCCCAGGAGAGCCCCTCTCCGGGTGGACGCGCTCGCCCACGACGTCTTTTCTGGTCCCGCAGGGCCCTGGGCGCCCGCTGACCGCTCCCCGGCAGGCGCGCCCTTCGCTCCAGGTCCCGGCGGGGGCGCTGCCATAGCAACGGCCTGGACGCCCGGACCTTAGGCCGCCGCCGCCGCGGGAGACCGGGCCCTCTCCCGCTCCCGAGGGGTGGGGCGGCGGCGGCCCGGGAGGCGGCCCGGGCCGGGTAGACGGGACCGCCCCCTCCTCGGATGCCGGCGGAGGCGGCGGATTTGCTTCCAAGCATGGTAAGAGCGGTGAGATCGGGCTGCCTGGGCGTGTGGGGCTGGCGGGGGCCGCGGCTCCCGGGACTCCCAGTTCCCCCCCCCACCACCACCGCCACGCTGTCTCCTTCCCGCAGCCCTTCCAGAAGCACGTCTACTATCCGCTGGCCAGCGGCGGCCTGGAGGGCCCCGACGCCCCCGCAGCTGCCTCCGGCGCGCGCTCCGCGATGGCCAGTGGCCCCTACAGCGCGGCGTCGGGCCCCCTGCCCTTCTTCCAGTTCCGGCCGCGGCTGGAGAGCGTGGACTGGCGGCGGCTGAGCGCCATCGACGTGGACAAGGTGGCGGGGGCGGTGGACGTGCTGACGCTGCAGGAGAACATCATGAACATCACCTTCTGCAAGCTGGAGGACGAGAAGTGTCCGCACTGCCAGTCGGGGGTGGACCCGGTGCTGCTGAAGCTCATCCGCCTGGCGCAGCTCACCATCGAGTACCTGCTGCACTCCCAGGAGTTCCTCACGTCGCAGCTGCGCGGCCTGGAGGAGCGCCTGGCGCCTGAGCGTGGCCGAGAGCGAGCAGAGCCAGAAGCTCCTCGCCAAGCAGGCTGGGGAGATGAAGCTGCTCAAGGAGGAGTGTAAACGCAGGAAGAAGATGATCTCCACCCAGCAGCTGATGATCGAGGCCAAAGCCAGCTATTACCAGGTGGGACCGCGCGTTGCGATTCCGATTCATAATTCAGTAAAAAAAAAACCCGGGTCCCCACTGGCCAGGATATGGAGAGCCCTTTCCTAGATCACTGCCCGCCCCCGCTTTTTTTCCCCAAGAGTTAAGCAAAATAGTAAACTGTAACCAACAGGGACATGGTCATTACCTTCCGTAGACGACCACGGGATTAATAATTAAACAGTGTCCACGGTGCTTTATGGAAGCCCTCTAAATGCTGGTTTTGAGAAACTGCGTCCTTCTTCTAATCGATGGAATGAAGGAATAAACCTTTTACAAACTGCTGATGAGGTCTGCCCCAGATGAGGTGGTATGATGAAACTTGTGGGCATTTTATTTCAAAATATTTTCAAACTTACGGAAAGGTTGTAAGAATAGCGCAGGGAACTTCATAAACCCCTCACCCAAATTCTCCGGTTATGAACATTTGCCACCTTTGCTGTATTTCCTCAGTATCTATGTACATACTACTATTTTTAACAATTTGACAGTGAGTTTCAGACTCCTGAATATTTCAGTGTGTATATTTCCTAAGAACAAGAACACTGCCTACTATAACAATATTAGTGATATAAGACAACAGTGTGTTTTGATTGAATGGGTAGTATTTAAAATATATTTTATTACTAAAACAACAGGATTTAAAAGAGTAAAACCTCTTGCTTTTCTGCCTTTAATCTCTATTATGGGTTAGACATTGAGCTCAAATAAATATTGTAATTTTTAGTATAACAAAAATCAATGTACTTTTTTTAATCAACAATGTTTGTTAAAGATATCTTTGGTAAAGATATTAAAGTAAGCAACAGGCGGACAAGATTGTTCATTCCCTGACACTGTAGTGACTTTGGCTAAATATGAGTTAAAAGGTCTCAGTGAGTTGGACGCCTGGCTGGTTCAGTTGGTAGAGTGTGGGACTCATGATCTTGGGGTCATGAGTTTCAGCCCCATGGTGGGTGTAGAGTTTATTAAAAAAAAAAAAGCCTCAGTAGGCTTAGGTATTAATGGTGTGAGTGATTGCGGAAGACTGGCCGTAGGCATAGATAATGGTGTGGTTCTTAGTGCTTAGGGCTAACCCATAGAAGCCTTGGGAGAAGTATACTTAAAATACGCGAACAGTTGGGACACCTGAGTGGTTCAGTCCATTAAGTGGCTGCTTTCGGCTCAGGTGGTGATCCCAGGGTCCTGGGATCGAGTTCGGCATTTGGCTCCTTGCTCAGTGGAAAGCCTGTTTCTCCCACTCCCTCTGCCTGCTGCTGCCTCTGCTTGTGCACCCGCTTTCTCTCTCTGTCAAATAAATAAATAAAATCCTTAAAAAAAAAAATAAGTGGGGCGCCTGGGTGGCTCAGTGGGTTAAGCCGCTGCCTTCGGCTCAGGTCATGATCTCGGGGGTCCTGGATCGAGTCCCGCATCGGGCTCTCTGCTCAGCAGGGAGCCTGCTTTCCTCTCTCACTCTCTGCCTGCCTCTCTGCCTACTTGTGATCTCTGTCTGTCAAATAAATAAATAAATCTTTAAAAAAAAAAAAAAAAAATAAGTTGAAACAGTTAGGAGAGAATATCATTAGAAAGCCTTAGTGTTAGCCCTTGGGTACACAGCCCTGAGGTATAACCCTCAAATAACAACTGATGTTGCTCATTGCCTGTTTGTTTCAAAATTTATTTATAAATAGTGTTGATATGGCCTTTAATAAATATATTTATTATACAATGAATGGAATGGATTCTGTTTAGACGTTAAAAATAGTTCAGCTTGGGGCGCTAGAGTGGCTCAGTTGGTTGAGCACCATACTTTTGGTTTCGGCTCTGGTCATGATCTCCGAGATCTTAAAATTGAGCCCTCCATCAGGCTCTTCACTGGGTGGGGAGTCTGCTTGAGATTCTCCAGCCTGCGTGAGCACACGCACGCTCTCTTTCTCTTTTTCCCTCAAATAAATAAATGAATCTTAAAAAAAAATTTTAGCTTTGGCCGTAATCCGTGAAATGTTAAAACCTATAACATACAGACATTTTAAGATTTATGAACTTTTTTCATTCTTTTAGTTACCGTAGCAATAGTCGTTAGTAAAGATTTTCAAGTGTGAATGAGATGCATAAATAAAGGTAATGGCTGATTTTTATGGAGTGACACCTGTCCTCTCGGCCACTCAGCAGACTCCCTGAATGACAATGTCAGGTGTATGGCGTGCCAGGTGTGACCATGAAAAAGTAGAGGAGACCAGACCACTTTTTCCTACTCAGTGTAGTATAAATACACTCTGCTGCTTTGGGGGGCTCTAGATGGTGTCTTTGAGCAGTTAAGCCCTGTAGGGTGACAGTCTTAGAGTTAGACTTCATGGATTGAAATCCAATGTATTCTACCATGCAAGTCCTGAACCTCCATTTCCTCATCTGGAAAATGAGAACGTTGGTGGTAGGGATACCTTTTAGGGCTCTTCTGAGAATTCCATGAGTTAATGCATGTGTGGCATGAGGAGGTCTGAGGAAACGGCATCTGACACGTGCATGCGGATTTCTCTTGGTAATGAATCATGGCTCCCTGTGATCTCTGCAAATCTTTACATCTTTCCTGGGAGCTGGATATTGTTGCTGTGCTTGACTCCGGGAGGGGAAGTCAAGACTGCTGCTAAGAAAAGTTGACGCATAAACTAGCCTTGGGTTCTAAAGTGTTACAATTATTTTAACTTCAGGTGCCTGTGTTTGGGGATATTTGGCTTATGATAAAATTTGCAGAAATGCGATTGGTTTTGTTGAAATAGCTATTGGACCTTCCCCTCAGTCATTAAATTGTGTTTAAATAAGAGACCACTAACAGCTGGGGAAGTCTTGTGGCCATGGGTAAAGGCCAGTGCGTACCAATGACCTGTCTATCAAATTATTTTTTAAATTAAAAATTTAGAAATACTGAGGCGCCTGGGTGGCTCAGCGGGTTAAACCTCTGCCTTCGGCTCAGGTCATGATGTCAGGGTCCTGGGATTGTACCCCGCATGGGGCATGGAGCCTGCTTCCTACTCTCTCTCTGCCTGCCTCTCTGCCTACTTGTGATCTCTGTCAAATAAATAAATAAAATCCTTAAAAAAAAAATTAAAAATACCAATGGGTCATAACAGGACTTAGACTCATTCTAAGAAGAACTTTTGTTCTCGTAATGGGAAGACTTAGATTCCTCTCCATGCTTTGGCACGCCAGGCCGATTTGGGAATCTGCCATTGAACTTCTGATCCTCCTTGCAGTTTTTCAGTGTTTTGGAGTTGGAGATGAATGTTGGGGGTAGCAAAAGCATGCATTTTGCAGTCAGAGAGACATAGTTTAAAATATGCCTCTGATAATGCTGTGACCTAATTCATTCTCCATGCACCTCCTCACCACCAACCTGCTCAGCAGGGAGCCTGCTTCTCCCTCTGCCTGCCCCTCCTTTCCCCTGCTCCTGCACACACTCTTTATCCATCTCTTTCTCTGTCTCATAAATTAATAAAATCTTTAAAAAACAATAAAAATTTTTAAAAATCACCAAGGTCATCTAGGTTTTCACCTATGTTGATTTTTAGGAGTTTTGTAGTTTCACATTTTACATTTAGGTTTGTGATCCATTTTGAGTTAGATTTTGGGAAGGATGTGAAATCTGTGCTGATGTTCCTTTTTTTTTTTTTTTTTTTTTTTTGCGTGTGGATGTCCAGTTGTTCCAGCACCATTGTTGAAGAAACTATCTTTGTAGTTTCAAACAAACCATTGTATTGTCATGGGTTTTTCTCTGGGCTCTCTCTTCTCCTCCATTGATCTGTTCGTCTGTTCTCTAGCTAGTACTACACTGTCTTGATTACTGTTGTTTTAAGTAGTGAGTCTTAAAGTTGAGAAACGTCAGTCCTTCAACTTTGTCCTTCTCCTCCAATTCCGTGTTGACTATTCTGGGTTTTTTAGCAAACTTCAGAATGAGTTTGCTGCTATTCACAAATCACTTGCTGGGATTTGGATTGGGATTGCTTTGAATCTAAAAATCAAATTAGGGAGAATTATTGACAATATTGAGTCTTCTTATCCATGAACATGGACATTCATTTATTTAGTTCTTCTTTGATTTGTTCTTCAGAACTTTGAAGCTTTCCTCATATAGATCATGTACATATTTTGTTGGATTCATACCTAAGTACTCATTTTGGGGGGGTGCTAATGTAAATGGTAGTGTGTTTTTAATCTCAAATTCCAATTTTTCATTACTGGAATATACGAAAGTTGGCTTTAGTATATTAACATTATATCCTACAACTTTAGTATACTTTGTTATTAGTTCTAAGGGGTTTTTTTGGTCAATTCTTTTGGATTTTCTATATACATTAGTGTCATCTGCAAACAAAGAAAATTCTGTGTCTTCCTTCCTAGGCTGTATTTTTTTTTTTTTTCTTTGTATTTGTTATTTCCTTTTCTTGCTGTATTACGTTAACAACGACTTCCAGTACAATGTCTGTCTCTGCAAGCTTGCAGGTGGTGGTTTGCCCGGTGTCTTCTCCTCTTATGGATCCAAGAAGAGTTGTTGATTTTTTAGTCTGTTCAGCTTTTTACTTATTGTTAGTATGGAATGGCAACTTCCAAGTTGTTCAAACTGAAAGTCTTCTAACTTCGTTTTGTTGTTTTTGTCATATGAAAGTTCATCATTTTTTAATTTTATTTTTACTTTAAAGATTTTATTTATTTACTTGAGAGAAAGACAGCGTGCAGAGAGAGCATGAGTGAGGGGAAGGAGCGGGGGAGAGGGAGAATCAGAATCCCCACTGAACAGAGAGCCCCAACATGAAGCTCAGTCCCAGAACCCTGGGATCATAACCTGAGTCAAAGGGAGACCCTTAATGGACTGAGCCACCCAGGCGCCCCAGAAGTTTTTCATCTTGATGCAGTCACAATGTCAGGCTTCTTTTTTTGGGAGTAGGAACCTCTTCTTACCCTGAGCTCATGGCTTTTATGTATTATTCAAATAGTTAAAATACCTATTTTCCATTTTCAGAAATTAAAAGCCCCATATTTTAGGTTTCTTCATCCTTTCCTTTCTCCAGGGTTGTGCACAACGTTAGAGCCCACACTGACCCCTGAGTCAGGAGGACAGTCCCTAAAGTATTGTGAGGAAACTCAAGCACTCATCATCAGCAGAGAAGGCTGGAAAGATACGTTCAAGGTTCCCTGAAACACGATGCCAGGAAATAGGGCATCCTGGGGGTTTTCTGGGAAAGAGAATCAGAGCTTGCCATGTAGGTTTCCTGATTCAGAGTAAGGCAACACTGTGTGCGAGTAGAATAGGTTAATAGCACATTGGAGATGAAACTGCAGAATCCAGACTGGGAGAAACTCCATAGGACACATGTTCAGTTTCTTTGGCAAGCAAATTGCAGGGAAAAAGAGAGATGGAGGGTCAACTTCTAGATCAAAAGAGAGTTGAGAGACATGATGAGCCATTGCAGGATATGGCCTTATGTAGATCCTGATTCAAAACAAAACATTGCAACATTTTTTTTCCTAAGGCAGTATGTGAAATATTGGAGAAAAATAATATTTTTAATGTGTTGACATTAAGGAATTAACTTTCACAGTTTTTTTTTTTTTAAGATTTCATTTATTTATTTGACAGGGAGCGATCACAAGTAAGCAGAGAGGCAGACAGAAAGAGAGGGAGAAGCAGGCTCCCTGCTGAGTAGAGAGCCAGATTAGGGGCTTGATCTCAAGGCCCCGAGACCATGACTGGAGCCAAAGGAAGAGGCTTAACCCACTAAACCACCCAGGTGCCCATAATTTTCACATTTTAAAAGGTGGAATAATACTATTATGATGTGTAAAAAGAAAGCCCTTTTAGAGATAGACTCTGAAATACTAAGAAATAAAAATATTTAATATTCACGGTTTAATTCAGAGTAATACAGGTACGATGAAACAAGTTGAGGTTTTTTTTTTTTTTTTTAAGATTTATTTATTTATTTGACAGAGAGAGATCACAAGCAGTCAGAGAGGCAGGCAGAGAGAGAGGAGGAAGCAGGCTCCCTGCTGAGCAAAGAGCTCGATGTGGGGCTCGATCCCAGGACCCTGAAATCATGACTTGAGCTGAAGGCAGCGGCTTAACCCACTGAGCCACCGAGGCACCCCACAAGTTGAGTTTTTGCTTAAAATTTGAATCAATGTTAAAGTGGAAAATGGAGATATTGGTAGCATTGATTTTTTTTTTTTTCCCCCAGTAAAGTTTATTTAGGAAGCTAAACATTTCTAAGCATGTGTTCAGTCATTTATTAATGCTGGGCTGGGGATAATGCTATGAATAAGATCGACAAGAGCCCATGGCGTCAGGAATAGGATGTTCTGGAACCCAGAGGCATTGGGCAGGAGACCATAAACACATGAAGTGTGTACATGTGGAAATAGTAACCGGTGAGATGTGCAATGTTGAAAATAAGGCAGCGGGTTGGGACGGAGACTGGCAGGAGGACCGGCCGCGAGGGTCTGGTAGAGGATGCGCCATTCCTCCCCCGTGTGGAAGATGCTTCAGGGAAGGTCAAAAAGGAGCCAGCGGGGAAGGTCTGGGGAAGATTCAGGCAGAGGTTGAAGTTGACCTGCTTGAGGGACAGAGAGAAGACCGCATGGCTGGAGTGTCCCGAGCAAGTTGGTGACCGGCTAGGAACCACCTGTCTAATGGGAGCCGCAACCGGGGTTCCTGGAAGCACCAGGTTGGGCCACCGTGGCTGCCCAGAGATAGTTTTCACTGTTTGGGGACAACACCCCGGTTTACAGTTGTCCTTTTAGTCCTGCTTTTACATATCCCTACAGGGGTAGAAAATTCCCCAGAGGTGGTGCTTTAGGGACCCCAATTTTTTTTTTAAGATTTTATTTATTCATTTGACAGACGGAGATCACAAGTAGGCAGAGAGGCAGGCAGAGAGAGGTGAAGGGAAGCAGGCTCCCCGCTGAGCAGAGAGCCCGATGTGGGGCTCGATCCTGGGACCCTGGGATCATGACCTGAGCCGAAGGCAGAGGCTTTCACTCACTGAGCCACCCAGATTCCCCAGGAACCCCACTTTTAATGGAACGTAGGTGGGAGGACACTGGTGACTGACCCTGGGATTCGCTGCTCTCTCCTTTTCAGTGCCATTTCTGTGACAAGGCCTTTATGAACCAAGCTTTCCTACAAAGTCACATTCAGCGGCGCCACCCCGAAGATTCTCACCTCGGTAAGTCACAGGCTCAGCCTCAAAGATCGGTTTTCCTTCGGGTCCCTGTTTCTTTTTCTCAGGGAGACGTGGTCCAGCGCATCTTTGCGCATCTTTGCGCATCTTTGACAAGAAAGTATCATAGTCTTTGTTCATTTGTTAAGGAACGCTTGAGCCCCGACTACGTGCGGTGCATGGCACCAGGCCTGGGGTCTGTCAGGAGGGGCGGAGGAGACGCACTCACACAAATAAACAAGTGGTTCTTTGCAGATGTGGCAGATGCAACAAAGAAAATAAAGCAGGAGGATGGGCTGGGGGTGGTCGGCAAAGGCTTCCCTGAGGATATGCTAGCTGATCGCAGGCAGAATGATGCGGAGGAGCCCAGCCGGGGGAAAATCTGGAAAATGGGTATCCCAGGCAAAGGGAGTGACGACTGTGGTCAGGGTGGGGGGTGGGGATGAGGGAGAGGTGGCACAGGCACGTTTGAGGAACAGATAGAAGGTTAGTGAAGCAGAGGGAGCAAGACAGTAGGGGGTGGGGCGTTGGGGTTGGGGGGAGGAGGCTGGGTCACGTGGGACCTTGAGGATTAACACCCCCCACCCTTACCCCGCCCCAGGCTGGCCAGGAGTGTGGGTAGCTCCTGGTGGAAAGCATAGGCCGTGGTGGAGGCAGGTGAAAGAGTGAGGGGGCTGCCAGAGTAGCCCAGGCGAGTGACATGGCAGTGGGACCGGGACGGTACCAAGGAAGACCAGAGACGTGAAGATGGAGAGGACGTGTTCCACAAAGAGACTGCAGAGGCATGAGAGCAAGAGATAAAGAAAGACAGTCCTGGGGTTTTGTCCTAGATGTTTGGGTGAATGGCGGTGGTGTTGACTCAGATGGGGATCTAGGGGCGGAAGCAGATTGAGAAAGGAAGGCGAATGAGAGTTGGTGTTGGTCAGGGTGAACTCGAGTCACACATACAATCGCCATCCAAGTGGGGAGGTGGGGGGTCTGGAGGTCAAGGGAGAGGCCCAGGCTGCAGAGCTGGTCTGGAGGAGCTCACCTAGATAGGAAAGGGAAGACAGTCGAGGGCCAGCCCTCAGGCTCTCCCAACATGGGGAGCTCAGGAAGCACAGCTGAGGGTGGTGAGGAGTAGTTAACAGAGGCAGGAGGGAAAGCTCGAGTGTGTTGTCATGGAAACCAAGGGAAACATGGGTTTCAAGAGCGAGACAGAGGTCAGTTTATTGAAAGTTCCTGAAGCACAGAGTGAGATGAGGACCAAGGATTGGTTATTGCTGTTGCGACGGCTGCTGCTGACCTTGACACAGCAGCTTCAGTGGATTGGTGGGGACAGAAGCCCAGAGGGAGTGAGCCGAGCTGAGAGTCAGGTGAGCAGGTGGTCAGTAACATTTGCTGGGAAGGACAGCAAGAGACATGAGCATTGTCTAGAGGGAAATGTGGAACCAAGGGAGAATTTTTGTTTCCATTGATGTGGGAGATACAAAAGTGTGTTTGGGTCCTTGACGTGAATTAACTATGTATAGAGGGGGAAATTAAAGAAGCAAGAGAGGGCAGGGGTTCTGTGGCTTATCCAGGAATAAACGTTCTTAAGGTAAAATAAATGCCAGGCCTCATTTCTCCGTGAGCAGACAAAGCATTCTGCCGACTGCCTGTAGACTGGTAACCCACAGAAATTCTCATTATGGTCTTAAATGCTTTTAGCATCTAAATGTGTGTGCTGCTAGCTTGTTCCTAAGTGCTTGCTCTAGTCTCCTTTTTGGGTCAGTCTGTTTCCATTCCTGCCTATTTCAGACAAATAGATTTATTTAGGAAATAGCTAAGCTTTGTATAAACAATACCAACAGCGGAAAATTCCATTAGTTAAGTCCTGGACTCCTGATAAGAGTTTAGCAGTGTATTGGAGAAATTGGGAAGATTAAGTATTTTAATTAAACTACCATTCTTCAGTGTGAAATTGACCTTCTTTCTCTTCTGTTTCAGTATCTTATTCTGTCTCATACTCGTTTCAGAGAGTGGTTCAGACTCTGAAATGAGTATTATTTCTTCAGGTCATCTTTGAGATTCTGACTTTCTACTTTGGTTTCCATACCTTTCATGTCTACACTCACAGACACATGTATATCCATTCAGTCATGTGCACATCTTCATGTAAGTACATGTACATAATAAGTACCTTCCCTTCACTTGTTGCTTCCTTTTACAACCTTTTGGTACCTCGTTTTGGCCCTGTGGACAGCATATGGCCCCAGTTTGCATTCTGAATACCAGCCTCTGCTTGTCTTAGCACCGATGGGGTTCTCAGGAGAGTGTGTGGTGGGAGCCAGAAGGACAGTGACCTTAGAGACTTCCAATATGGCACTACCTGTAGTGGAAGCTATTGGCTTCTCTTCTCTTGAGACTGGCACCTCCAAGAAGAGCTCAGGATTATTCTTTGTTACCATTAGCTTACCCTGAATGGGCTCTCACACTGTCTCTAGAGGATAATCCAACACAGTGGCTGAAATAATCTGCTACAAGTAATTTGGCGCCCCATAAGGTGAAGGGCTGCAAGTAAACACTCACGAGCAAAAATTGGCTCACGTGGCATGAAAAAGTAGTAGTAGCCCAAGTCAGAGCACTTTCCTTTGTCTTTATCTTATCAATGAGGCTGTACCCCATAAGTTTTCAGCTAGGTTTCTGAAGAGGTGGTATTTTAACTGCATATTTCTGTTGCAACAGAGTATAAGAAAAAGGCACAGACTGATAAGCTCCAGAGTGAGATTGACATGCTCAAGGAGCAGCTGCAGCTCACCAGGTCTCAGCTGGAGGCTGCCCAGCACGCCCACGCCGTCAGGTTCTCCAAGGTAGGGTACTGAGTCCTGAACCGGTGGGATGTTGGGGAGGACCCGTATGAGTTCCTTTGAAACGTTTGATGGAATTCACAAGTGAAGTCCTCTGGTCCCGGGCTTTTCTTTGTTGGGAGGTGTTTGATTAATGATTCAGTGTCCTGACTCATTATTGGTCTGTTCAGATTTCCTATTCTTCTCATGATTCAGTCTTGTTAGGTTGCCTGTTTCTAGGCATTTATCCATTTCTTTGAGACTGTCCAATTTGTTGGCATGCAACTGTATGCAGTAGATTATTAACCATCCTTTGTAATTCTGTAGTGTCGATTGTAATGTCTCTTCTTTCCTTTATAATTTGCCTGAGTCCTTTTTCGGTTTGTATAGCTAAAGGTTTGTCAGTTTTGTTTATCTTTTCAAAAAAAAAAAAACCAACTCTCAGTTTTGTTCATCTTTCCTATTGTTTTTCTATTCTTTATTTTATTATTTATGCTCTAATCTTTATAATTCCTTCTGCTAACTTTGAGATTAATTTTTTTTCCCTAGATCTTGAGGTGTGAAGTTAGATTGTTTATTTGAGATCTTTCTTTTTTTCTTGCCGTAGGCATTTTTAGCTGTAAACTTTCCTCTTAGAACTGCTTTTGCTGCACCTTGTACATTTTGGTACGTTGTGTTTCCATTTTCGTTTATCTCAAGATATTTTTGACGTCACTTTTGATTCCTTCTTTGATCCATTGGTTGTTCAGGAGTGTATTGTTTAATTTCCATGTATCTGTAATTGTTCCAATTTTCCTCCTGTTACTGATTTCTAGTTTCATACCATTGTGGTCAGAAAAGATACTTGACATAATTTTAGTCTTCTTGAGTTTGGTAAGACTTGTTTTGTGACCTAGCGTGTAATCTATCCTGTTCCATGTTAATGTGAATTCTGCGGCTGTTGGATAATGTATGTCTGTTGGGTCCATTTTGTATGTAGCGTTATTCAGATCTGTGTTTCCTTGTTGATTTTGTGTTTGGATCGCCTGTCTAAGGAGTATTAAAGTCCTCTATGATTACCATGTTGCTGTTTATATCTCATTTTTCTTTTGTTAGTATAAGCCTTATAAATTTGGTGCTGCAATATTGGACATATAAATATTTACAATTCTTTTATCTTCTTGATGATTGGTCTCCTGAATATTGTATAATAACCTTCATTGTCTCTTGAGATCGCGCTCTCTTTTTTTAACGTAGGTATTTACAGCTATAAATTTCCCTCTGGGCGCTGCTTTAGCTTCTTTTTTTTATTTTCAGTATGTTGTGTTTTGATTTTTATTCATCTCAAAGTATTTTCTACTTGTCCTACTGAGTTTTTCTTTGGCCCATTGGTTGCCTAAGAATACAGTGTTTAATTTTCAAGTATTCATGAATTTTCCAGTTTTTCTTCTGTTATTAATTTCTGGCTTCATTCTGTCATGGTTGGGAATACACTGAGCATGATTTCAGTCTTTTAGAGTTTACTGAGAATCTTTTATGACCTAATGTATGGTCTATCCTGGTGAATCTTCCATGTGCATTTAGCAAGATGGTATGTTCTGGGGTCGTTGCGTACAGTGTTGTCTATGTCAGACTGAGTTTAATTATCATGTTAAGTCCCCAGTTAGGTAAAAAGCCAAAAAGTTTAAGTCATTGAGAAATCAAAGGTTGATTGACTAGACCTTGAATTTAGCTTGTATAAATATGAATTTGTGTTTTCGGGCGATGCAATGTGGCTATTCTCTCTAAATGGATACAGTCTTGAGAGTGGTTCCTCTGCTCAATAGACATTTTCTTTTAAAGTATGTTTACATTTTACATATTATTGCATATCTGCTATGCAAATTCATATATCACAGAACTCTACTCTTGAGACTTTGCACATCTGTGTTTGTACTTTAAGAGATATAAGGACAGAAGGATGCTGTGTGCTGTTTTTGGTTTAGAAAAAATCACTGTGCACATGGCCAGGAGAGGAAGTGTGATTGCAAACCTAAATGATACACACAATATTAGCTGCCACACTGGAGGTGAAGCTGTGTCCATTTACTTAAAATTTTACGTATTTGCTTCATATCAGAACTTTTAAAGCCATGCATTAAAATAATTTCAGGAATATGAAATGCAAAAAACAAAAGAGGAAGAATTTCTCAAGTTATTTGATAGATGGAAGGAAGAAGAAAAGGAGAAACTGGTTGGTGAAATGGAAAAAGTCAAGGAAATGTTTATGAAGGAGTTTAAAGAATTGACTTCCAAGAATTCAGCATTAGAATATGTAAGTATTAAGCCAAAAAGTCCTCACAATATCGGTAGGGGTAGGGTTGTTGCCTTGAGAGGTGGTGGTAGAATGGTATTATGGCCAGCAGATCTAGAAATTACTTCACTGTGCCCAGACACCCCTCTTCCTGAGAGTGGTGAGGGAGCCCGAGACACACAGAAGACAGAGCAAGTCAGCGAAGTTGTCTTTGAGAGTGGGAGCTTTGGCCCCAAATGCGTGTGCAGAACACTTGGTACATTTGAGGGGCACCTGGCTGACTCGGTCACTGGGGCGTGGACTCTTGATCTCAGAGTTGCGAGCTCAAGCCCCACGTTGGGGGGAGATATTACTTAAAAATAAAGATTTTTTCTTAAAGATTTTATGTATTTGTTAGAGAGAGAGAAAGAGTTGAAGCAGGGGGAGTGGAAGAGCCAAGGGAGAAGTAGGCCCCCTGCTAAGCAAGGAACCCCATGTGGGACTTAATCCCAGAACCCTGGGGTCATGACCTGAGCCGAAGGCAGATGCTGAACTGACTGAGCCATGCAGGTGTCCCAAAAGTTAAAAAAAAAATCTTAAAAAAAGAACACTTCATACATTTAGTACCTTTGGTCAGAACATAGAACAGGGTCTCTCTTTTCTTAGCTGGTGAGGTTTAGATAGCCATAAACCATAAACCCTTCCGTGAGTTCTGAAGCTTTCAAAGTTCCGAAGGAACTTTCTAGAAAGGCTGACACAGGTCACCATTGTGGAAGCCAACCCAGAAAGAACAGAAGTAGAACCCCTTACCAGTTCCCTTCCAGATCTCCAGCCTGGTCAGTGAGGAGGACAGGAGGTCTGAACAAGCAGGATGTGGCTAAATGAGCCCTCATCCCCTGTGGGAGCGACCTTGGTCCACACTGCCCTGGTCACACGCATAGACAGAGACATGCCTTGCTGGGCTGGGACCTCTAACTCTGTGACAGTGGCCATTGCCTTCCCTCTAAGAATAACTTGAACTGGATGGGCAGCTCAGTCGTGAGTCACCCTTGGGGAAAGAAAACAAGATCCTTGAGCTCCCTCTAGGGGACAAGCTTTGTAAACTAAAATGGAGGGGTATTTTTGGAATATGGCTAAGGAGGGCCTTCTCTAAAAACACCTGGAACTTTGGCACGGAGGTTGGCAAACCACGATCTGTGAGCTGAGTCTGGCGTGCCGCCCATTTTTATATGGCCAGTGAGCTAAGAAAGGTTTTAATATTTCTAGATGGTTGGAAAGAGTCATAAGAGTATTTCACGACACAAAAATTACATGAAGTTCCCATTTCCATGTCCACAAATAAAGTTTTATTGGCACCCAACCGCACATGTTCCTTTACATTTTGTCCCTTGTGCTTTTGTGTGGGGCCCGTAGACTGGGTGGTCATGACCAAGACCTGTGTGTCTCCCAAAGCTGGAAGACTGTCCAGCTCTTGACAGAAAAATCCTGCCAACCCCGTCATATCTTTATAAAGCAGATGTGGCAAAATGTTAACAATTGAAATGGGTGTTCATTATACTGTCCTTTCCATTTTTCTCTAAGTTGTAATTTGCCAGTTTAAAAGCTGAGGGGAGATAAAAGTGGATGGCACATTGTGTCTTTTTTTTTGTAGGGCTTCCTTCAGGCAACTTCCCGTTGGATCAGCTGTTCTTGCCTGTGGCTGGTCCTGAGCATCATGGCTCTGAGGCAGTCATTTCTCTGTCCGTGGTTTCTTCTCCCACCCGTGCCCTGGGGGCCCCTCTTGCACTCCTAACTGTGGCTCAAAGTGGGGTGCCGCATCTCCCACTGGTGGATTGCGGTACCAGTCAGTTTAAGACTCCCTTCTCAGGGGCGCCTGAGGGGCTCAATCGGTTAAACGTCTGACTTGTGATTTTGGCGCAGGTCATGATTTCAGGGTTGTGAGATTGAGTCCTACTTTGGGCCCCACTGGGCACAGTGGGGCCTGCTTAAGAGTCTTTCTCTTCCCCCCTTACTCCCTCAAAAAGAAAAAACTGGCTTCTCACATCTGCATCAAGGCCAGACTCGTTTTTTTCCCTTATGATAAGCTGCTAATTAGAGTTCTTTTGCCTGAAAGTCCCTCCATGGTCCTGCCCCCAGGAAAATAGTGGATTGGGACTTTGTCCAACATGGGACTTTTATTTTTACTACTCCTACATTTTTTGGGTAAAAAACAGCTTTATTGAGATTTAACTTGTAGAGCATGAAACTCACCTACTTCAAGTATACAGTTCTGTGGTTTCTAGTATGTTCCCAGAGTTGTGCAGCCACCCTCACAATCCTTTCAGAGTATTTCATCACTCCCGGGGAGCAACCCTGTGCCCACTAGCACTCCCTCCCACAAGCTCCTGGCGACCACACATCTACTTTCTACCTCTGCAGATCTGCCTATTTTGGGCGTTTCCTTTGAATTGAAGCATATAACATGTGAGGTTTTGTGAGCAGCTGCTCCCAGTTAGTGCCATGTTTTCAAGCCTCATCTGCGTCATGAGGAAGGGACGTCTCTGTCCCACCGTGTCATGCCTTTGTTATTGCCACCTGATGTCCCATCGCATGTGTGTCACATTTCCTCTGTCTGTTCATCAGGGGACCACTTGTGGGTTTGGCCTTTTTCAGCTATAGTTGGTTTTTAATATTATTATTTACAATAAGCTCCATTTTTAGAGGACAGAAAAATTGAGTACAGAGTACAGAAAATGTCATAGAAATGCTCCTTGCCTACCCCTGTACACAGTTGTCCATACTATTGGCATCCTAAATGAGTGTGGCCCATTTGTTTAGTTGAGGAACCCGTATTGATAGAGTAGTATTAGCCAAACTCCGTACTTCAGTCCAGCTTCTTGAGCTTTTAGCTGATGTCACTTTTCTGTTCCAGGATCCTATCTGGGATGCTGCCTGATATGTAGTTGTCCTGTCCCTTTGGGCTCTTATCTGGGATAGTGTCTCTGACTTGTTTTTGGTGACCTGGACAGTTTTGAGGAGTACTTGTCAGGAGGATTCTCTCTACAAGAATTTATCCCATAGTCTTCTCATGCCTACACTGGGCTTATGGGTTTGAGGAATGAAATCCTCAGAGCTAAAATACAGTTTTCATCACATCAGACCACTCTCCTCATGATATGTGATTGTTAGTGTTGACCTTGGTCACCTGGCTGAGGTAGTGTCTGTCAGGTTCCTCCAGTGAAAAGTCACCCCCAACCCCCATTTCCTGCTGTACCGTTTGAAAAGAAGTTGCTGTGTTCAGCCCAGAGTTAGGCAGGAAAGCTATGCTCCCCACCCTTTTATTTTTTCAGTTAACATGTTACCTTCTGTGGCTTTTCTGGGGGTTTTTACCGCTGGTGACCTGGGGAATAACATAACAAGTGAAAGAAAGAATTAAAAAACCCATGTCCTTCACGGATTCTCAGTTGCTGAATGAGGCTGGCCTTGGCACCCAGTTATAGTGAGAAGCAGCTGCCCCCAGTTCCTCTGTTCCTGGCATCCGTTATGTGCGCATCAGAAAATGTAAGACCCCTGGTACAAGATTAGAAAGTTGGGTTTTTCCTTTCCCTTTTTCACCCCATACACGTTCTGTTGGAAAACTGGAAGGCAGTGGCAGGAACACTGGAAAACCATTAGGTGAGAGAAGTAGGAGAAGCACAGGGAGCCTCCAGTAGGACAGGCAGATTTCACAGTGGCTCCATTGCTCCCCAGTTTCACTCTCTGTTTCCATCTTACAAAAGTACAAACATCCATACCAGTCGGTTTGTATCTTATTTTCTAGCAACTGTCAGAAATCCAGAAGTCCAACATGCAGATCAAGTCCAACATAGGCACGTTAAAGGATGCCCATGAATTTAAAGAAGAACGTCCTCAGTATCCCCAAGATTTCCAAAATGTGATGCAGTTTCTTGACAGCCAGGTATGTACCCGCGGGTAGTCACTGCCGGAGGGCCTGATTTTAATTAGTGAAGCAGTGTACAGCAGGCCTTACCTACAGAAAAGGGATTTGTCTGTCAGTGGCCATGAAGCTGACTCTTTTCTTCTTGTCTCCGGATACCTAGTAACGGGAGTTCATTAGATGCTTGTTGATTGACTAATCGATGTAGATCTAGAACTGTTGGCAAAATTGTTGCCTTTTTTGCTAATATGGTAGCACCCTGAATCGTTTGGGATTACCTTAAGGGTTTTTTTTTCATATTTCAGATGTAGGTCTCACTTTCAAAAGGCACAGAAAGACATGCTGAAGCACCAACTTAATTTTTAGAGCTTAAATATAAGGCTACGTTGGTGTACTGGTGGTCTTTTTCATTTATCAAAGTTAATTATAGTGGCCCTACATAACCAGCTTGGCAATTTTGGTCATACTAGTTTAGGGGAACATTGTTTTTTTACCAGGAAGTAAACAGAGATCCAAGTTTATGAATTCAGGATTTTGCTAAAAAACAAAACAAAACAAGACAAAAAAAAACCCAAACAAACAAAAAACCAGTAACATTTTTAAAAGAGGAAGTGTGTTTTTGAAATACAGACTAGTGCTCCTGTTGCGTACTTTGCCGCCCATGTCTTGCCTCCCTCCCCGCAGTCCATCTTCCATCCTGCGGCCAGGCTGACCACGTCACTGTCCCGTCTTATCCTTCCAAGTCTGGAATCCTTAACCGGTCGTCAGAGTCCCTGAGGATCTGGACCCTGCGCCATCCCCCACCATTCTTGGCTTTACCTGAAGGTCCCCGCTGCACCAGACATGAGAGCTCATGGCTCCCCAAACACGGCTTTCTGGGTTTTGCTTTGGCCCTTGTGGCTTTCTCTGTCATGCCGTTCTTGGAGTTTCAGGACCTCTGGCTGACTCCTTCAGCTGGGGGACACCTCTTCCAGAGTGTTCTCTCGGACTCTGGGTGATTGCCTGTCTGTAGTCCCCCAGGCGGGACCTGCTCACATACCCATTGCGGGGGGGGGACTCTCCATTGTTAAGTTGGCTTTTCTCCGGCGCAGGGCAGAGCACGTCCCCTAGCCCTCCCCTCGCGGGCCACGGCAGTGAGGTCCCTGGGACATGGTCATAGACCAGGAATCGTGTCCCCTACTGAGCTGTTGATAGTTGCTCCCCACCAGCTGGTCTCAGGAATTGAAGGACCCAGTTATGAAATCCCAAGATCCTGCCTACATTTCTCGTTTCCTTCCTGTGAGCTCTGGTGTCAGATCAGAACCGCAGGCCTCAGAAACCTCGGTCTTGTCTCTTAGCTCCTCAAACTGGCACACAAGCGCGTATTCTTGAAAATAATTTTTTCGGAGCACAGCCATGCCCACTCGTGTATTACCTATGGATGTTCTTCTACTGCTAGTAGTAAAGATCGAGTTATGTGACCCCCAGAGCCTAAAGTTGTCCTAGTAGCCCCTTAGCAGAAAATGTTTGCAGACCCTTGCCGTAGAGTTTAAGATGAAAACCAAGTGCAAATGTGTTTAAACATTTTTGAGTCTTTGTAGTTTAAAAAAAAAAAATGCCTCTACAATGTCTCTAAGGAGGTAACTGGGTTCCATAGGACCCACCAAAACCTTGCATTTCAAGTGGATTTTACTGCTGCGGCTGCACGTGAATTCCTCTGGTTTTCCTGTGTTGTAGGAAAGCAAGTGGACCGCGCGAGTTCAAGCTCTTCATCAAGAACACAAGAAAGAGAAGGGTCGGGTAAGATTGAGAAGGCAATGGTCTGTCAGTGGGTCATTTTTGAAAAGAATATATATATTATTTCTATACCACAAAGGTAGTCTTTGTCTGCTTCATAGACTTTGTGGAGAAATGTGTGGCAAAATTTAAATTTTATAATTTAATTATAAAATATTTAATAATTCGGGGTGTCTGGGTGGCTCGGTCGGTTAAGCATCTGCCTCCGGCTTCCATCATGATCTCAGGGTCCTGGGATCAAGCCCCGCATGGGGGGGTTGGGGGGAGTCTGCCTCTCCCCCTGCTCGTTCTCTCTCTCTCTCTCAAATAAATATATCTTTTAAAAAATAAAATTACTTAAGGGACGCCTGGGTGGCTCAGTTGGTTGGACGACTGCTTTCGGCTCAGGTCATGATCCCGGAGTCCTGGGATCGAGTCCCGCATCGGGTTCCCATCTCCACGGGAAGTCTGCTTCTCTCTCTGACCTTCTCCTTGCTCATGCTCTCTCTCACTGTCTGTCTCTCAAATAAATAAATAAAATATTTAAAAAAATAAAAAATAAAATTACTTAAAATTCAATAATCCCTGGCACGACTTTGTTATAATTTTTTTCAGTCTGTGTTCTATGCCGTAAATATTGTGTTTCTGTAATATGGAAACCCATACGCATAGTATTACAAATCTGGAATCATGCCTTATAACTTTACATGCTTTTTGCTTAATATATCACAAACATTCTCCTGTTTTAAAATAGTCATCAAGGGACGCCTGGGTGGCTCAGTTGGTTGGACGACTGCCTTCGGCTCAGGTCATGGTCCTGGAGTCCCGGGATCGAGTCCCGCATCGGGCTCCCAGCTCCACGGGGAGTCTGCTTCTCTCTCTGACCTTCTCCTCGCTCATGTTCTCTCCCACTCTCTCTCTCTCAAATAAATAAATAAATAAATAAATAAATAAATAAAAAAAATAGTCATCAAAATCGTGATGTTTTAATGGCTGGAGAAGGCTCTTAAGGATGTTTCGTAAGTTATTTAGTGATTCCTTCCTTGTTGAACACATCGTTTCTGACTTTTCCATCTTTTAGGGTAGCCATCATGATACTTTTTTTTTTTTTTTTTAAAGATTTTATTTATTTGTCAGAGAGAGAGATACAGAGCGCAAGCACAGGCAGACAGAGTGGCAGGCTAGAGGCAGAGGGAGAAGCAGGCTCCCTGCCGAGCAAGGAGCCCGATGTGGGACTCGATCCCAGAACGCTGGGATCATGACCTGAGCCGAAGGCAGCTGCTTAACCAACTGAGCCACCCAGGCGTCCCAACCATCTTGATACTTTTTAAGCAAAGCAGGGATTGTGCATGTTAAAATCATTTTAATGAAAACAGTTTGATGATAACACTGCTTTTCAGCCGAGAGTAACACAGATCTAAATGGGGAAGTGTTCACGCTGGTGCAGAAAACCTAAAGTACTTTCATTTGAGATTTTAGGATAGGAAAACTTCTGTTTCTTTTTTCACTCTGTATGTATTTTGTAGCCCTTTGTGTCCCCTGTGTCTTAGCCTGTTTGGCTGCTATGACATAATACGATAGACCAGGTTGCTGACAAAGAACAGGCATGTATTTCTCATAGTCTGGGGCTCTAGGAATGGAGCAGAGAGTTCGTGTGGTGAGGGTGTGGCTGTGTGTGGGTGTAAGGCCCCTGTTCATTTCTCTAGCCTAAACCACCCTCAGCTGCGGAGGGGCTAGCCAGCTTTGGACCTGGTATCTCCGGGCTTCCTGAGTTTAACAGGTCTCAGATGATACGTTTTCCTTTGTCCAGTGTCATCTTGGTCGGGGCGATCCGGTGCCCGCCGTGAGCCCCATCTGTCCGTCAGTGCCCAGCTCCCAGCCGTCAGCAAGGCCTTCCACGTGTCTCGTATCTGTGTGCTTCTGCCCATTTCAGTTCCGTTGCTCTTCCCTTCCACCGAGCCCCTGCCCTTTCTAAAAGGACCCCGCAACTGGTGTCCCAGTTCCAACCTACCCCTTTCCCAGTTTGCTCTCTGGAGAGCAGAAGAGTCTCTCTGGCAGCTGGCCATCCCGATCCTCTCTCCGGACCTAACTCTTTCTGCCTACAAGAGCCTTCTGGTCACTTCGAGAACATGCTGACCTTTTTCTTTTTCCACCAGGGGTTTTGCTGCTGGGCTTTCCTTCCATTTGCTCTCCACGCGCCTGGCTCCTTCCCTCTGTATGGCTGCTCTGTGGGTGTCGCACATTCCCAGCGGCTGGTTATCTCACAGTATCCATGTCACCCGGGTGCCTGTCTGGGTCCTGTGCTCGGGGTCTCACAGCTGCATTCGGGGTGTCCGACTGGCTGTGTTCTCATCCAAGTCTGAGGCTCAAACCAAGCCTGGGCAGGTTATAGGCAACATGTGTCTCCTTCAGGCTCACCGTAGGATCAGGACCGTAGCTCCACAGCTCAGTGCCCGGCTGTTGACTTCGTGACGGCCAGCAGGGGAGGGGCTGGCCTGAATGAGACCTGCCCACATAGGACGATCTTTCTTTTCCTGAACTCAGAGTCAGCGGACAAGGGACTTGAATTCCATCTGTCAAGTCCCTCGCGCACGCTTGCCGTATTGTGCTGTTGGAGCACATCTTTAATCCCAGCCAGCCCATGTCTTGGTCTGCGCACACTGGTGGCTTTAAACAACGGATATTTCTTTCTCACCGCTCTGGAGGCCGGGAAGTGGCACGGTCAAGGTGCTGGGCAGTTCACCTCCTGGTGAGATCCCTGTGGCCGATGGCTGTCCTCTGTGTCTTCAGGGGCAGGGAGAAAAGGAAAGCCTGCGCCCTGGTTTCTTCTAAGAGCACTAATCCCATCATGAGGACCCTACCCTAATTCATCCAAACCTAATCACCCCCCAAAGGCCCCGCCTCCTAAAACCACCATGTAGGGGATTAGGGCTTCAAGCTATGAATTTGGTGGAGAGCGGCAGGAACACTCAGTTCGTTAACTCCGCCAAGGGAAAGGAATTATACAGGGCGTGCGCTCTGGGGGTGCAGACTTGAGGGCCGTGTAGAATTCTCTCTGCCACAGCCCCTTCTGCCCTTGGCTTCCAGGTCACCGGATGCCGGGTAAGTAGGTAGCCACCTCCCTCACGGGGTCCGACCACATGGTCTCATGTGGTTCTTTGATGATGTAGTCACTTGTTTACTGTGTGTGTCTCCAGCCGGATCCCTAGCCCCGTGAGGAAGGGGCTCCGTGTATTTCGTTCTCTGTTGTATTTTGGGTACGACTAACTACCCAACATATGATTGGCGTTCATGAAATATTTGCGGAACCCACACGGAGGGTGGCTAGTCGACCCGCAAGGGGAGCGTTCAACCTTGCTTTTCTGGGTGGGGAAATGCTGCGTGTAGGGTCTGGTCTGGAAGAGCCAGGTTCAGAGAGTCGTCTGTGGGGATGACTGCAGGTTTGAACCTCCTAAACTTGGGGTCCTGCTTGTCAGCCTCGTCACGTTGCTCCTCTGTCAGGCACTGAGCCAGCTCGCAAGGGGAACGAACAGGCAGGGACAACTAAGAGCTGTTGCTTTTCTGGGGAAACGTGGCATCCCCTGGAGAGGTTCTAAGGTAGTAGTTCCGAACCTGGGACAGGCTTCAGAATGACCAGTGGCTCTTTGCCAGTACACACACCCCAGCTGCACTGCCGGGGATCCCGATTCAGTCTCAGGTGGGGAGTGTGTATTATGGGGGGGGCACTAGATCCCCCGATGATTTCCGTGGTTTGAACCACCGTCCTTATCGTCTGACGTTCTACCCTAATCCTTCAAGGCGTCTTCTAGCATTGGTACTTAGGGACAGAATTCGGGCTTCCGGATGAATAGGGCTTGGTGTTCAGTTCTGGCTCCTTTAAAGCCTCGGGTGTCCCAGACTGGCGTGGGAACCATCGGTTCAGTGGCCCTCTGGCAGGAACAGAACGCAAGTGGCCGATCTGCACGCTTGGCCACCGCAAGTCCCGATGGAAGGACCGCCCGGTGGCGGGTTGGAGGAGGGGGGAGAGGCCTTCCCTGGTTCTGAGTGAGGCGCCCCCTCCCCCTTGCCCTGGGGGTGTGGGGGTTTCCGCTCTGCCGCTAGGCTACGCTGCTCCATTGTCTACTGGTTTTGTTCTCTCTGAAGCTGCTTTCTTCTTCCTTAATTTCTCTTAAACCCGAACAGAGGGGAGAATTCAATCAGGTTTGGTAATCTCTGCCTGAGACCTAACTATTAATTATTCCACATGATTGCTGCCTACTGGTCCTACAATGCACATATTGTGTTTCTCTGTTTAAGGGAAGTTGCGATTGCCAACTTTTTATTGCTTTACCTAGGTTCCTGGCAATCTTTTTTTTTTTTTTTTTTTTTTTAAATAATATTGGTAGGAGTTCAAAGGGAGTCACAGATAAATGATGGGATGCCCTTTTGACCTGACAGAAGACTCCGGGGAGGCTGGGAGGCTGTCGGGTGCTCACGTAACAGAGGGAGAGGGCAGAGTCCTGTGCTCTGCCAGAGAGAAAGAGCAGGGACTTGAAAGGACAGGAGGTCACAAGAAATGGGCTCGAGGGCCACAAACTCTCGGAAATAATTTCTGGCTATCCTGTGCTTAGACTATCACATTCCTCTTTCTGCAAACTCCTTTCTGTGATTTCTGTCAATTCTTGAGTCCAGTACCAAAAGGTTGCTCTCCCTTAGTGTTTTCTGTGTCCCTTTCCTCTGGAGGGTCTGGACTGACTTGTCAGTCCTAAACCTCCACCCTAAGCCCTGGACATTTTCACAGGCTTTTCCTTCTGTTTTCTAGCTCAGTGTTTTTTCAAACTGCTTTAGGGCCCTCTTCCCATGGTCTGTAAAAATGTAGAGAGGGTTCTTAACACTGTTCTCCTGGGGGAGATTCTTGACATCCTCTAGGTTATGAAAGGTTCTTTTTATTTTAATTTTAAATTTTTTAAAGATTTTATTCATTTATTTGAGAGAGAGAGAGAGCGAGCGCACCAGCCCAGAGAGGCAGGCAGAGGGAGAGGGAGAGGCAGACTCCCCACTGACCAGGGAACCCGATGTGGGACTGGAGCCCGATGTGGGACTCGATCCCAGGACCCACGGATCACACCCCGAGTCGAAGGCAAACTGAGCTACCCAGGAGCCCCTTTGACGACTTATTTCTTAAGGCCTGGGGGGCTTCTTGGTTGTTTTCAAGTCCTGTTTACTAAGATGTTCCATGCCTTAGTCACTAAATTTGAGAGCAGTAATTTTTGAAGCCGGACTGGAAAGTTCCAGTCTGGGCTCCTCCCCTCCAGCCGTCTGAGTTCAGACCATCTGCTTTACGCTGTCTGGACCCGAGTCCCCCCTTCTGTACTGTGGAGTCAGAACATGCATCCGTAAGGTTGTGTGTGGACACAACAGGATGAAGTGCTTGATGAGGGTTTGTTGGGAAGAACCGAGCAGGTCGGGCGGGGCTGCCTCGCCCGCGCTCTCTACTCTGCCTACTGAGGCACCTCACCACCTGCCCTGCTCCGTCCGCACGTCACCTCCACTTTCAGGCTCTTCCAGGCTGGGACTGTGCTTAACTCCAGTGACCCGGGTTTTCCCCCTCTGTGTAAGTGACTCCTGAAATTGTTCTAAGAATCTTTGCCTAAATCACTGAAAACAAATCGTTCTGGAATTTTTTTCCTACGTGCAGTCTAGGATCTTTTCCGACACGAAGTCTCTGAGGACGGATCTGTCTATGCATCTGGATCTTTCTGTTCTCTGCACCCCTCCCCATCCCTTCTCCCTTCTTCCACCTTCTTTTTCTCAGCAAGGATTTATTGAGGTTGTGCTTAGTCACTGGACTTACAAGTAAGGAAGGTGGGCTCTCTGCGCACCTGAGGGGCAGGATGGTGTGGGGTTATGGCCCCTCAGTGGGAGCGCCCCAATGCTGGATCAGTGCTCATCCTGGCGGTGTGTCCTGTGCTGTGCTTGAGTGCACGCAGTCGTTCACCTTCTCAGTACTGTGTCTTGGGTCACGAGCTCCCCGGGAGCACAAGTGAAGCCCTTGTAAAGCTGAGGCTTTGCTACACGGTTACCAAAGATGTATGCGGTCACTTGAAGTGCACAGATAATCTGAGGCCAGCAAAGAACACGGGGTGTGTGTGTACAGATGGTGGGATGGAGACATTGCGCATGCGGTTTGCAGACGGACGCCTTCATTGTTGTTTTTTTTTTCCAGCTCTTGTCACATATAGAGAAACTTCGGACCTCCATGATAGATGATCTCAATGCAAGTAATGTTTTCTACAAGAAAAGGATAGAAGAGCTAGGGCAGAGACTCCAGGAACAGAACGAACTGATTATCACACAGAGACAACAGGTATTTTTGGCTCCATATTGGCACTGTTTTTCTTCAAGCAGTGCAATTTATCAAAGAACATTCTGTTTTATTTTAGGGCATTTGTAAGTTGGATAAGGTAAAAGAGGTAGAATATTTTCTTCCCTGTGGTTGTTTGTAAAAGTAAATCCAATAAGATAATTTTTTCAAGGTATTTTTTTTTAATTGTGAAGAGCAAAAATTTGTTCAGTTACAATTTAGAATAAACTTGAAGGTAGAGAAAAATTTCTTTTTGAGATTACTTTGAGAAGCAGCCCAATCCAAAGGCTACTTTTATACAGTTTTTGCCTTTGTATCTTTAAAATCCATCTGTCCTCTGTCTTTGGAGGACTTCCTGAAAAGGTTGATTTACTTAAATACATTATCTGTCCGAAATCCGGTATGTCCCCATCTGGTTTCAAACTTGTATCACTAAAAAACAAAAACAAACAAACAAAAAAAACAAAACAGTTTTTCTTTGCAGATTAAAGAGTTTACCAGTAAACCATTAAACAACGTCAGTGAGCCCAAAGGTAAGTGGACCAGGATCCCAGTGTTGGAGGTGAGGTGGCCTTCCTCAGTAGAATGTGGGGCCCCTGGGGGCACCAACATGGCATTCCAGTGGTGATTTTAATTTGAGAGATCTGTCACCTTGATCCAGAGAGTTGAATTTTTAAATACATTGACTGTTACTGAATGGTCTCACCTAGGTTTTATCAGAATATTGTTAGGCACAGAATCCATGCTTAGTAACCGTACCTCTGGACTGATGAGTGATGGCGGGGGAGTGACTGCTAAAAGCACCAGGTCTGGAGACACACGGGGCTCACTGAAGCCCTGTGAGTGCCCGCCTCCGTTTCCTCAGCTGTGGAGTTGGAGCACTCAGAGAACCATATTACAGGCTTTGTATGAGGATGAAATGGGGGAACATGTATAAAAAGCTCATTTGAGCACTCGCGGGGATGCGCCATTGTGAACGACCCTGGCCTCAGTTACTCCAAATTACTGTAGGGGCTGGTTGTTGGCTTGTCAGCTGAGGCAGTTGGGGGATAAAAGTTTGTTCTAAGCATAGAGGGGGCACATCCAGCCTACTGTCTGTGGCGGCAGTGGCCACCCATCTCCTCTCCCTCAGGAACGAGTCTAGAAGGGAGGCTGCACCCGGAAGTGCATGCAGGGTCTCCCAGTAATGCACACAGCTTGCCTTTGCCTGGACCCCTCTCAGATAACCCCCTCTCAGAGTAGGAGCCAAGACTCCTGCTCATCTCAGGTCATTAAAGGATCCTTGTCTACTTGAGGGGGCACTGACAGGGGCTTGGTAATGGCTGTGTGAGCTGGATCTCCTCCTTGTCTCTAGGGGGCCCCTGAGGGAGTTCAACGACCTACATACTTGGTTCCTTGTTTTGAGAAAAAGGTTTGGGAAGGGCTGAGGTTCCCTGTAACTTCTCTTCGAAATTTTGAGTTCAGGTAGTGAGCAAAAGCTGTGTAATTACTCAGCATGAATATTTGAGTGATAATAATTTTAGGAAAAAGTTTTATAAGGATTTATGTTAAACGTCTTTACTCAGTTGGGTGAGTCACCATATGTTGGTAAATTTTGCTTGTTTTTTTTCTGGGGGGAAAAGATTAGGATAAGTGCTGACAAAATATAACCCATAGCTTATCATTTGGGTCATTAACTTTTTCTTTTTTTTTTTTTTTAATTTCAGGGAATCCTGTAATCTGGCAAACTTTCGAATCAAAGCCAACTGCCCCAGCTGTACCTAGTAAGTTTCTATAAAAGGCTCAGGATTCTAAAGATACTTTTGAAGTGCTAACCCAATAGACAACTTATTATTTTTAGAGCCTTGCCTTCGAAAACCAGTGTGTTTGGAGATTACATGATGATCTATTTTGATTCCTGGCTTTTTTGACCTAGATCTAAAAACCCAACACTGTAAATATCCTTGTGGTTTTTGGTGATTTTGGTTAGCCGTACCTATTATGTCTCAGTTCACCTAATCAAGGGACAACTATAAATTCTTTGGCATTGCTTTAGTTTGTACTGGGTTTCCCAAGGCGTGGCGCTGTGTGACGACGTGACCTTGTGGTGGCCGCCACATTTCAGCATCACTGAGACTCAGGGTTGCAGGCTTTGACCCAATGTTCTGTCAGCCGCTCACCTGAGGTGGACTCAGCACGTCTGTCTCTTGGAGCTGTCAGGATTTGGCTGTAATCCACAAGGACATCATCTGGACAGTGTCGAAATGGAAAGGTTGTTTCCCTAATAATAGTTAAATAGTTGAGATATTTTTATATTTTATTATTCCATTCAGGAAAGTGGAAGGGTGGAGGAAACTAGGGAGCAGACGGCCCTGGGCAGGAGAGGACGTGTGTGTGGATGGGCATCTGAGTACCGGGGGAGGGTCCAGGTTGGGGCTGGGCCCCGAGTGACGGGACCATTCATATCGGCCCAGAACTGCAGTGATGAAAGGACTTTGGTGAGCAGATTTGGGAATTTGGAACAATTGACTGGAAAATGCTAATGGTTTTAACTACTCAGTCTTCTCAAGTGCTTCTGGAGACCTCTTTTTTTTTTTTCTTTTCTTTTTTAAGATTTGTTTATGAGAGAAAACAGGGGGATGGGGAGAAGGATAAGGACAGAGAATTCTCAAGCAGACTCCCTGCTGAGGGAGGAGCCCACCTCACAGGCTATCCCAGAACCCTGACATCATGACCCAAACCGAAATCAAGAGCCAGATGCTTTACCGACTGACCCACCCAGACACCTGATTTCTGGAGGCCTCTTGATGTTGTTTCTGGAACCCTGAAGAGGTTAAAAGTTGTGAGGAGGGAGGGGAAGTTTAGTCCCAAGAGTAGGTCTGAAGGAATAGTAGAAGCTGGGCTTATATCTTATGGAAAAAATACATTTCACAGAAGGCTGGGAAGGTTAAAAGGCATTAAATTGCTCTTGTTCATACCTTAATTAGACTCGGCACAATATTGGAACAATATTGGGTTCCAATAAAACTTTATTTACAAAGACAAGTGGTGGGCTAATATGTCCTATGGGTTATACTTTTGCAAACCTCCATCTAGATGATGTAAGTTGCAAATGGCTTTGAGGGTTTTACATTTCCAGAATAGCTACAACCTATGCACACCTTTGCCGGTGATCATCATAAAGACAAAAATGTATGCCTATGGAGGAAGCCGAGGTTTGTGGCCAGTAGTTTTCAGAGTAGGAGTAGAATTAAAGATCTATTATAACAAGCTAGTGAAAGAGAAAACTAATAAATACATTAGTATTGGTCTGGAGAGGAACTATGACATGAGTGTTCATAACATCCGAAAAGTGGATGCAACCCACATTTCCGTCAGCTAATGGGTGGATGTATAAAATGTGGTCTGATCATACAGTGGAATGTTCTTTGGCCATAAAACTGCATACTGGGGACGCCTGGGTGGCTCAGATGGTTAAGCGTCTGCCTTCGGCTCAGGTCATGACCCCAGGGTCCTGGGATCGAGCCCCGCATCAGGCTCCCTGCTCAGTGGGGAGCCTCCTTCTCCCCCTGCCTGCAGCTCCCCTGTGTGTGCTCACTCTCTTTCTCTCTTTCACAAATGAATCAAATCTTAAAAAATTAGTAAAACTGCATGCTGAGGCTGTCGTGGATGAACTTTGAACACGTGATGTTAAGTGAAAGAAGCCAGTCACAAAGGACCACAAAGTATGAGTCCATTCTGTATGAAATGTCCAGAATAGGCAAATCCATAGAGACAGAAAGTAGATCGGTAGTTGCCAGGGTCCACTGCGGGGGCAGACGTGGGGAGTCACGGCTACTGGGTGATTTTAGCGCGTGTGATGACAATGTTCTAAAATTAGGTAGTGGTTATGGTTGCACCACTCTTAATATACTAATTGTATTCTTAAAGTTGTATATTTTATATTGAATTATATATTTTAAAGGAGCAAATTATATTTTAATAAAGCAAAGAGTGTTAGATTAGCTGGTGATTGTCATTTGAAACATTTGTCCCTTACGATCTGTATGTAGCTTGACTAATTTGAGGAGGACTCGATCATCATGAAGTTGAGATGCTCATGTTTTCGTTACGGAAGGCTGTGAGCTTTTTCTCTTTCTGCTGTTTCAGTGAGTGCCTCGGCTGTACAGACTGTGGATGCTAAATCAGGTCTTACAATGGCCCACGGTAAGTCAGCCAAGTCTCAGCATTTTATGTGCAGTTTCTGCCCTGAGTCAGAGAACTGATTAACCACAAGTGCTTCTGTGGGGTAACTATGCAAAACAGAAGACGTTTTAGTGAATGCGGAGAAGCTAATAATACTGCTGTCTTCATATGTCCCTTTATCATAAACCGTAGATACCTACCAAAGTCATAAAGTAAAAAATGTGTGTTGCTAGACTTACAAGCAGAGATTTTAATGTTGAGTGGTACTTTGATTGTGTATGATTTTGGGTGGAGAGTGATAGGTGTTGGGCAAGAAGGTGATTTTCTACTAGACCAGCCAACCAGCACATGCCACAGGGCATACCTGACTGTTTTTATAACTTTCAGTGCGGCAGCAAGTCACCTTTTTTAAACAAACAGTTTCAGTGATTGGTTGGAAAAATCTAGAAAAGACATGTGACGGAAACCAAAGGGAAAATTGGGAGCCTCAGGAGGAAACCGCTGCCAGGAATCAGTTCTTGGACCAGGGTGCGAGGGTGATCATTGTTAATCACGTGATCTAGCCTATAGGTGAATATCAGTCGCCATATTTTACTTTTATAGTGTTAAGGCACTTACAGTTTTTGTAAGTATGTTTTTAGTCCATTGTTTGCCTACAGTCCGCTGTATATTCACTGAATTAAAAGATGGGAGGGGGACCAAGCTTCTTCTGTCTTACCTATAAATGCTTCTGGAATGTAAATGATTACTTCATTCCATTTTGCTCTTTAGCCTTTGAGTTAGACTTAAATTGATGGTGGTCAGTCAAGTCAGACTCTGTGTGTTCACAAATATTTTTCACATTAGCATGGCCTTCTGTACCCATCCTTTTGTTCACTGAATCACTGAACAGCCTCATGAAGGTGCCCCTTACTTTTTCTCCTGAGGTCATTTTCACTTAGATCAATACCCCCTAAGCGTGTGTTCACACTATGTAATGCCTAAACTCCCACTTACTGGGTGTTAGTATTTACAGGTCTTTAGAACATGCAGGTATCCTCCTTCTGGATCAGCAACAGAGGTAAAATATGTGTGGGACCGATGTAAATTTGCTTTAATACTGAATAGGCAAGAAAAAGTCCCCTGGCAAGTACTCCCTAGTCGTGTTCTTTTTTTTTTTTTTTTAAAGATTTTCTTTATTTATTTGACAGAGAGAAATCACAAGTAGATGGAGAGGCAGGCAGAGAGAGAGAGGGAAGCAGGCTCCCCGCTGAGCGGAGAGCCCGATGTGGGACTCGATCCCAGGACCCTGAGATCATGACCTGAGCCGAAGGCAGCGGCATAACCCACTAGCCACCCAGGCGCCCCTCCCTAGTCGTATTCTTTATGTCAGGTCAAAAACCTCTCTCTTGCCTTGTTTTTCAGAGTTGAGTTTTCTAACACATTGCTGGTCACTTTTCTGTACTTCAGTGTGTTAGAGTTTCTTTTTCTGTTTCTTGCTACTTTGTTATCATTAGCCTTTTGTGTGACAATATAAGAGGACTACATTTTCTTTGCTTCCTATTTGTGGCACCCAGAAAAGAACTCCTATAGTAGGTACGTTTCGCTGTCTGGAGTTGATCCAAGAGTCCTGACAAATCCGTCAGTTTCAAAGCACTGTGTTCCTTATGGACTTTGTCCTGATTGGAGCTGGGCTTCGTGAACAGCCATGCCCCCTTGCTGGCATCTGCTGGGATTAAAATGCTAGTTTTAAATGCCAGCCAGACCTGGCATGAGGCCTGATGCCTTTGGATTGGGATCTGAGCTGATTTGTGAGCATCTCAATGGGCAGGAGGAAGGAGGAGGCTTGGACGGGGCCCGCTGACCTGCGCCCCCCCACGGCCATGGCAGTGACCCCAGCTGTAGGGGGTGGGGGCAGGGGGACAGGGGGCAGGGAGCCTTAGTCTGTATTGCGTAACATTATTTCACCCAATTACCTCTCAGTCTTTCCTGTTGTTCCTTCTAGAGCTCGATGAAGCTCTTTATGATGAAAAATGTCATGATCGCTCACTGTCTTCGGTTGGGTTCCCTGGGGAAACCGGCTCTGAGGCGGAGATTTGCAGGCGGGAGGTCTGTTGGGCAGTGTTCTTGGACAACCCCTGTGAGAGAGGCCGGAGTGGCTAGAAGGGGACACGGAGCCTGGACCCACTGTGGTGGGGGCCTCTGCAGATCTCACTGGGAGCTGGAAAGCTGGCATGGGCTCTTCAGACTTGTCCTGGATAGAGTCATCCGTTTCTAGATGTGGGCTGCCCCATGGAGGGCTCAAGGGTGTAGGCTGCTCCTTTCCCCTGAGACAAAGCAAAAAGTAGAAGCCAAAGGTCAGAGGAAAGCACTAGAAGGGAACGAGTGGTGCAGATGAATTATTTGGCTGAGCATAGGGTATGCAGAAGAGGTCTGAGGGAAGCCTGGCTGGTTGAGACTGTTCGCAGTGAGCCCCGGGTGCCAGCCTCCAGACGCTCGGGCCGTCCTTGGGCAGGATGTAGCCGCTGAGAGGCTGGGCATGGCCAGGCTGGAGGGCCGGAGCTTGGGGAAGCTCAGCCCCACCAGAGTGTACTCCAAGAACTGAACCAGACAAACCAGCTGGGGATCAAGGAGGGGGTCTCTGTGAGACTCTTCACCTAGGAATTGGGGTTGAGGTTTTGAGACAAGAGAGGGCAGACATACCAGTTGTTCCGTGGAACTGTTGGAAAGGTGTAGGTGCAGGTGATTCGGGCAAGGGCGAGGGAAGGGTCAAGACCTCCATGAGCTCCCGAGACAATGCCATTTAGAGAAGTCCAGAAGACAAACCCAGAAACAGCCAGTAGGAAGGCAGTACGGTTTCGTGCCAAGGGCCTGAACTGTAAAGGGAGGCAAGCAGTCTGGATTCACAGGTGACTCATGAAGCCATAGGTCTGGGTTTCCCTACCTACCGAATGGGGAGAACAGGAATGGCTGCTTCAGCGGGCTGTGGTAAGGTCAGATGAAGCAGCGCCTTTGGAACCGGAGCCAGTGAGCGAGCACGCCAGCCAGTGTTAGCTTCGGGGGTCGGGCTGACAAAGTCCAGCACAGCCAGCCCGTGCCAGGGAGGGCTGGTAGAGACCTGGGAGTTCGTCTTCTGGAGGTAATGGCAGGAGACTGACATAAGGATTTTTCTGGAAGCCTCTGGAGAGTTCAGAGGAGAGAGACTCAGGTCTTCGAGTATGTCAGCTCAGCCTGGATATCTCAACGTAAGACAAGAGCTGGGTCATTTGGAGGCTGGGCCCATGGCTTAGAAAGCATGAGAATGGCAGGCCCTTCACTCCACATTGGATATCAGTCTGCTGGGTTAGAGCTGGGGTCTGGTGGCCCTCATTTCCTTAGCCTGTATAGTAGAAGCCCAGGTTCCCCACCCCTCAGGACCCCACCTTCTGCCTGACAGCACCAAAGGTCACAATTTTGAAGCTTTATCTCCACTCAAGTAAGTCCTAGGACTGTCCTTATAATGATAACAAAGATGCATATGATGGTCGGGGAGATTTTATAGAGCTTTTCCTCATAACTTTATTTTTGTCATTTCCATAAAGGGCAATAAAATATAAATCATGTGACTTTTAAAAAACTGAAATTAGCTATCCTCCTAAAATCCCTATTTTTAGCAGTTCAGACAAGTAAGTAGGCTCTTTGTATAACTTGACTTTTTAATTGTTTAAATTTTTTATTGAGATAAAATTGACCTATAGCATTAGCTCAGGTGTGTAGCACAATGATTCCATATTTATATATATCGTGAAATGATCACCACAGGATCTAGTTAACATTCATTACCACACATAGCTACAGGGTTTTTTTTATTATTACCTATATAACTTTAAAATCTCGATGCTGAATAACACACTTGAAAGCACATTTTTGATGTTCAGCAGTTGTGCATGGATAGAATTAAATGCTTCTTTGTGAGATCATGTTCATGTTTCAAAATTGAGTGGGGTTATTTTCTAATAAGCCCTGCTCCAAACATTCACTGGAAAGCAGTGTAAAACGCTTTTCTCCCACTCTGTGTTAGATAGATTGACTAGGTCGCTAACAAGCTAGAAGAGCCTCTTTACGTGTACTTAAATATAGTATATATTTATTTATTTGTGTATACGTGTGTGTGTGTGTGTGTGTGTGTTTGTAGATGCCTAAAACAGAGTATCAGAAATATGCTTTGGCAAATTAAAAGCTTAGACTTCCAAGTAGGAGGTATTAAGTCTAAGCTAATACTTGCAAAGCATGTAGATCTGTGCCCGACAAGCTGGTGGGCGTTCAGTAATTATTGGCCGTGACTACCCTCGCTGGTTGCCCACTCTGGGGTCTAGTGTGGAGTGAAATGGCCTTCACCTTGTAGGTGCAGGGGGAGAGCTCCCTGGGGAGGTGCCCTGTGGCACTTTCCAAGCCGAAGGTGAGTGAAACATGCGCTTGCTGGCTAGACTTCCGGTTGCATTTTATCCCAGTGTTCGAAGCCTGATTTCCTGACCCCCCAAACTTGACCTTCCCCAAAAGGAACTTCCCCTCTCTTGATGGGATGGGGCTTGGCTTTATCCATGCTGCCCACGGGTTTCCTTGAGCCTCGGTCATGTTACCTGGGAAGTCACTGAGAGACCTTACGCCCCCACCCCCACCCATCCAGGGCACTGTTCTGGGGTGGGTTTGCGAACAGCCCCTGTTCACGTGTCATCTGTCCACAGCCTTGCCCTGGTGGCTTTCTGGGAGCAGAAGGAGGTGTGAACCATGGTTTGGGGACACAGACGTGTCTAAGAATGGGGTCCTCATCTTGCTGCTGACCCTGGGTTGACCTGTTCTCTCACCATCCTGGTCCTCCCACCTGAAGACCTTAGGGGCTAGCGAGAAGTGGGGATCCCAGGGCCTTGGCATATCATCATGTTTTTAATCTTTGGGAATTGAAATAGTTTAATTAATTTCCTCTTTAGCCACCTCATCAAAATATTTTATAAGGAAAGTATTGTGTGGGGGGGAATAAGTGAAGACGACCTTTTGCAGTTGTGACCTTGTGTCTTAAAAGAATCCCATCAGGCACGAGGTTGCTGAGTGAGAAATGATGTAATTATCTGAAAAGGTAATTTCCCTGGGGTGGGGGGGTGTGAATTAATGGAATATACACAGAAAGAGCAGATACCATGAAAAAGGGACCAGCTTTAACTGACTGCCTCCATATTTCTTCCCAGCAAATTCTGCTGTTTTAGGCATGATTAAAATACCATGAAACTGTATCTTTCAAAATTGTTTGAAAGGAAACTAATTTTACTTTGCTGTTTGTCCTGTTTGTACTATTCTTATTTTTCCTTGTTGATAGAGCAGGCATTCTCGTCACACATACTGGAAACCATAGAAGAGCTTTCAGAGGAGGAAAAAGGTAACCAAGGGCTCACTCGGGGTTTCTACCTGCGTAGATTCTATTGAGATGCTAAAACCCAAATCTTGAAATTGATGATCCAGTGGTTTTGTCACACCAATTAGGGAAGACATTTAGGTTTGGGGATGACGTTTTCAATCCATCCGTACTATTTTACTATCTTATTCCTTTAATATGCTGTTATATTTTCCCCTGCTTTACTGTATTCTTAGCATGTGACTAAGACCTTCCTGTGTTAGGGGACTTGGGGGAAAAAACCGAAGTCTTTATGTCAATGCAGATATTTTCTGGTCAGAGGGCAAGTCAACACATATGCGTTGTGCGCCAGACGAGACAAAAATATTCCTAGCATAGGAGTTCTTTCTCACACCCTGAATCTGTGAAATGAGAGGGTGAGCTGCCCGTTTCCATGTTATTTTAATAGCAAGAAAAGCATGTTTAAGCTCCCAATGTAGAATATTTGTAGGCAGAATGTCTTTAAAAAAAAAAAAAAGATATATTTATTACAGAGAGCAAGTGCACACATGGTCGATGGGGGGAGAGGGAGAGAGAATCTTAAACAGGCTCCATGCCCAGTGCAGAGCCTGATGCAGGGGCTCGGTCCCACCACCCTGAGATCTTGACCTGAACTCAAATCAAGAGTCAGAGGCTTAACCGACTAAGCCACCCAAGGGACCCCTGGATAATATCTTTATGGTGAAATTTGGGAACAGTTCAAGGTTTGGGGAGACAATTAAAGTCATTGTGGCTTATTCATTTTATTCAGCAGCTCTCAAAATTATTTCCTGTCAATTAATCTTTGAAGTTTATGAAAATCATTGCACATTATTTAGAGTATTTCCTGATGCCAGACTTGTAGATCCTGAAACAATTATACTTGAATCTGTTTACCATCATTTTCTCCTTAACAATGATAAGGATTGACACCCTATATTATCTCTTTAGGAGAAAGCAAATTGTTAATATTTGTATGAACTCAGGTTTTACCCTTTGTGTTAGGAAGAGAATTAAAAACGACACATTCCAATTTGTAAATTCTTAATATTTATTATAACTTCTGTGTTCTCTAGACGACTTTTTCCAAATTATTTTAAGATTTTATTTATTTATTTGTCAGGGAGAGCGCACAAACAGGGGGAGCGGCAGGCAGAGGGAGAAGCAGGCTCCCCGCTGAGCAGGGAGCCCGATGTGGGACTCGATCCCAGGACCCTGGGATCATGATGTGAGCCGAAGGCAGATGCTTGACTAACTGAGCCACCCAGGCATCCCTTCCCAAATTATTATTATTTTTTAAAGATTTTATTTATTTATTTGACAGAGATCACAAGTAGGCAGAGAGGCAGGCAGAGAGAGAGGAGGAAGCAGGCTCCCTGCTGAGCAGAGAGCCTGATGTGGGGCTCGATTCCAGGACTCCGGGATCATGACCTGAGCCGAAGGCAGAGGCTTTAACCCACTGAGCCACCCAGGCGCCCCTTCCCAAATTATTTTTAACAGGGCTACAAATCGAGTCGTGACTCAGGCGCGTCTATTGTATCTGTGCAATGTTTATTTTCCATTCGCTTTCAAGTAATATGCTTTTTCCCTCCTACATGTTATTTATTGATGTCTGGAACACCAGATATCTTATTTTCAGCAGAATCCATGAAATGTGCCTCAAGTTTTCACACTCATTTAAAAAAAACAACAGAGTCTCAAGTTCACACTCATTTAAAAAAAAAACAAGTCTGTTAGATTCCTAGAGACCATCCTCACTTAGTGCACTGTCACCCGTCGGGGCCCCCGCTTAGACCCCCGACATCCTTCTGGCCGCGTTCTAGAATTCTTCTCCCCAGTCCACATACGGTGTGAGTTTGGGATCACTGCCAGCAAACCCCCTCATTTGTTGTTGCCGCATGCAGGGCACCAGACTGGGAAAGAAAGTAACCTTTGCCGCCCTCCACGTGTTTAGACACAGCTCTAGTGGGACAGAGACAAGAGCCGAAGCCAGACCGGCCTGAGTCCCCAGCAGGCTGCTACAGAAGCCAGTGACCTCACGAGTCCTTCAGGAGCTCTGTGGAGTCAGCAAGCCGCTAGCACGTAAATTGCCATCAGAAAGTTCCTCAGCTGGGCTAACATTTTGCAGATGATGTCTGTACAGCTGGATTTTGGCAATGGCGTGCACAGCACGGGGGCTGTTACCCAGAAGCGTGCATGACCATTTCTGCATCCTTAGCACTTCTGACAATCCTGGAGAGGCGTATTTGATCTTGCTGTCCTATAGGATGTTAGAATGTGGGCCAGCAGGGGTCTCAGAGGCCATTTCATTGTTCAGGGACTCAAAACACAGGGGGATGGGGAGCGTGCTCCAAGTTGTTGAGCTTAATTAGTGACAGGGCTGGAACTCAAGCCCAGGTTTCCAGCTTTCCACAGTTTACCGCACAGAACAAAGGGGACAGAGGCAGGCTGGTCCAGGACTTGGGGGGGGGGGGGGGGTTGGAGCAGTGTCTTTACTGCTCTGGTTTTCTCATTCTCACGTGAAAAATGAGAATACTGATTGCTAGATTTTGATGTCCCTTCTGACTCAGAAATTGTTTTTTGGTGTTTGTTTTTCACTCTTTGGTTTGTGCTGTAACTATTTGTTCACCAAAACTGGTATGTTGTACGTCTGCTAGAAATGATCACTTGTGTGGGCTGCTGTATGTTGGACCACCTGCCTGGGAAAGCGTTGTCTTACTGATCTTGGTGAGCAGTACGTGCTTTGATTAAAATCTTCCGTTGTGATTAGCTTTCCAGCAATGAATTCCACCTTTACATTAAAAACTTCATTTTTTTTCCTGTCCATTCTACATTCTTTCTTTTAGTTCCCCCTGACCAGCCCCAGCCTCGTGAGAGTCCTTCCTACCAAGAGTTTTCTCATTATCCATAAATGAATCCAAAGCAAGCGTCAACATATAATGCAAATTTGAGAATAGGGGAAATGTTTAATTTGCAGTCATTTTGGGAAACTCAGTCACCAGAAGGAACTTATTATCATCAGGGCTGAGGGTGAACTCAACCCAGTCGGCAAACAAATTCAGTTCTCTTGACCCGGGTCCTGGGGAGCAGACAGAGCCTGGAGTCTCTCTGGCTGTGCTTCTGTGTAGTTCTTTTTATATCCTGGGCACTGGCCTGAAAATTCCCTTTCTGTGAACAGGGCGGGAGTTGTGTCTCTTCCTGTGGTAGCACGATGACTCCTGGGCAATCTCTTGGTACCTCTTCTCGCTGCTCACCCTAGATGGTTTTCTACACTTAATGCCAGCCAATCACCAAAGTCTGCAACACGGCCACGGCTGCAGCTAAGCCCTCCGGATTTTGCTGTATTGTTCCCAAGGCAGAAGTGCTTTTTTTTTTTTTTTTTAAATTTTATTTATTTGAAAGAGAGAGAGAAAGAGTGTGAGTGGGGCAGGGGTGAGGGGGGGAGGAGCATGAGGGAGTGGAACAAGCAGACTGCACTGAGTGGAGAGCCGATGCGGGCTTCCATCCCATGACCCTGAGATCATGACTTGAACCAAAAATCAGGAGCCAGATGCCTGGCCAGCTGAG
Source organism: Mustela erminea (assembly GCF_009829155.1). Classification (NCBI taxonomy): domain Eukaryota; kingdom Metazoa; phylum Chordata; class Mammalia; order Carnivora; family Mustelidae; genus Mustela; species Mustela erminea. Next base: position 14,712,769 of record NC_045628.1, read on the forward strand.
CCACCAGGGGCAGAAGCATTTTCTCTAAGGTGGCTCCAGAATATTGGAAAACATCAGTGAGAAAGCAGCATGAATGCTGAGAATGAAAAATTCAGGATTACTTTTGATTTTTACTAATGCATAATCTTACAAAATTTTGTAATTTCGGTTTCTCAGACCACAGTTCTAAATTATAGAACAGCATTAACATGCAGGATTTTTCCTCTTACCTAATGTACACGCAGTTCATTGAACTACTTTTGCCCTCAGCAAAAGTGTGGATTCATGAACAGAACTATTCTTTACTGCTGGAATTTTTAGAGAGTTTAGAGAAAGTCTGAGACATTGCGGCGTTTTGTTGTGGATCTTCTGTCAGTCTGAACTTCGTGGGTCCCTACAACTCCCATCTAGCGGGGTGGGTGAGACTGGGCCCCTGCAGCCCCAGACCAGCTCGGCACAGGCACTAGGCACCACCCTTGTGGGGGTGAAACGTTCCTGTTGGGGGAAAGACTCCAAATGACAGCAGTGTCATCATGTTCTCCCAAACCTGGCTTTGCACCTTCACAAAGGGTCAGAACAGCCCAGGAAGGAGCCTCTTCCATCAAGCCCTCCCTCTGCTTGGACATAGGACTCCATTCAGGGTCATGTAGTCACTCCCCTTCCCCAAACGCTCTTGAACGCCACCCGTTCTAGTGGGGGAATGAAAGAGGAACAGGGAAGGAAAAGTTAGGAGAATCTGGCCATTTATTTTTTCCTTTGCTTTTAATGATGGTTTTTTTAAACAGAATATACTTTTCCTAACACTCTTGTTATCCTCTTTTTCTTGGTACATATTATGGGAGGGATCATTTCACACTTTGAAATTTTGTATCAATTTCAAATTACTGATTTCAAATATATCAATTTCAAAATATCAAATTAATAAGTTCTACTGAACTTATTAAATCAAAACTTCATTATTTAATAGAAATCAGGCTTCCTCAAAAATGATACATAAATTCTAATGATTTAGGCAAGATGAATTCTTCAGAAAGTAGTAAAATAATTTCAGGATGGACCATTGAATGTCCAAAGAACTCCTTTTTTCTACTGTGCTTCTGCAGAGACCTTTCTCTTAGATTATTCATCTAATAATGATGCAGTTAAGGGGTCAAGAAAGAGTATTTTTTTTTAAAGATTTTATTTATGTAAGTTATTTGACAGCGAGAGAGGGAACACAAGTTGGGGAGTGGGAGAGGGAGAAGCAGGCTTCCCGCCCAGCAGGGAGCCTGATGCAAGCTGGATCCCAGCAACCCCCGATCTCTTGACTCAGGGCTGAAGTCCGATGCCTAATGACTGAGCCACCCAGGTGCCCAAGAAAGAGTCTTTAAAGACAATGTTTTGAGGCCAACTTAAGATACTTTTAAAAGTTGTGATACTTCAGCACCATATAAATGATTAAACAATCCAAAAACCTTACCACATTACAAAATGCTTGCTTGCTATTTTTAAAAGCGGTGTTTTGCCATTTTCTACTTAGAGCTTTTATGTATTTAAAATTTTAACACACTTTGTAAACCTTATTTCAGGAAGGGAGAACGAACAGAAATTAAATCAAAGCAAGGTCCACCTAAGGAAAGCTTTGAAGAGTAACCCCTCCCTCACCAAGGAAATAAGGAACGTCTTGGAGCAGAGTTTGCTAGAGAAGCTGGAAACCTTGGGGATTAATGCGGTAAGCTCATTCATTTTGGGAACGTTCGCTGGTTGTGTTGTATTTTGTTTTCTCAATAGCAGAGGATCAGAGAAGAGAAGAAGGCATGTCTGTTCTGTTCTTGTGCACTCATTCTGTCCTGACGGCCCAGCTTGCATTATTGGTTGGACGGTCTCTCTCTCTCTCTCTCTCTCACACACACACACACACCACACCCCTCTCTGTGCATTCGGTCCTGGCGCTCACCGCCTGGTACCACTAACCAGTCCCGTGCACTCATACACACCCCCTCTATGTCCCACTGCCCTGGGAGCTCCTCTTGAGGCCAGAATGCTGTGTTCTATGTCGGGGCGTCCCCTCCCTCGGATGCAGCAGTGAGGACAAGGTTGGCACCGTTGATGCTGACAAACGCTCATGAGATGGAGAATGTCCCAGGCTAATAAGCTCAACATTGTATTGCCTCAGGATATACGTGGAATTCCAAGCGATCACTTCAGCAGGGTGCTAAGAACCGTGGAATCAGCAAGACACGAACGAGAGAGACACATACCCAACATTCAGCAGATTCGAGACTTCCTTGAACATGAGGTCAGCTGTAAAATTGAGGAGAGAACCTTACTGACCTCAGGTAAGCCCGTCACTGGCCACCATGTCATTTCTGCACATAGGAAAGAAGTCCTGTTGCCTTTTATAATTTTAAACAGTTTGCGGACTTTGGAACTTCATTGGCAAGTCTCGTACTGTTTGGACCGTTATAGGTTGAGTCTTGGATTTAATTTTAATACTAAAAAAGGGTGGGGCGCCTGGGTGGCTCAGTGGGTTGAGCATCTGACTCTTGGTTTCGGCTCCCACATCGGGCTCCATGCCCAGCAAGAGTCTGCTTGGATGTTCTCACTTCCTCTGTCCCTTCCTCTGCTCTCTCTCTCTCTCTCTAAAATAAATAAATCTTAAAAAAAAAAAAAAAATGCGTGTCATGTGGACTCTAAAGCCAAGAGCTTTTTGGTATCAAGAGCCAACATAGATGGTATTGTAGTATTTTCCTGTGCTCTTCACTCACGGATCGCGAAGGCAATGGAGATTCATGAATGATGGTACCGTTCCAGATAAGTACGTTCCTCAAGTGGATACCCTTTCCAATGGAGAGATACCCAAGGCCGTGCAGCTTCCTCCCAGAAGCAGACAGCTGATAAGGCAAAGACCTGTTTTTACTGATAGGACATCTGTCCCAAAGTAAGTATTTTTGACCCTAAAATGTTTGTACTCATGTTTATCCCTGTCGGCTTGGGCTGCTATAACAAAATTCCATGGACCGGGTGGATTGAACAACAGAAAGCTGTTTTTTCACACTTTCAGAGTTTGGACGTCTGAAATCAGCATGACGTATGGTCAGGTTGTGGTGACAGCTTGCTTCTAGGCTGGTAGATGGCCCACGCTCTCACTGTGTCCCGCTGTGGCAGGGAGAGAGAGGGGCCTAATCCCTCTTCCTCTTCTTAAAAAGACACTAATCCTTTTGAGGGCCCCAGCTTCATGACCTCTAATAAACATAGTTACCTCCCAAAGGCCCAACCTTCAGAGAGTGTCCCTGGGGGGTTAGGACTTCAACACGTGGATTGTAGGGCCATTCTACCCACAGTAACGTCTGCCCCAGCAGAGCGCCACGCGTACAGTTCCTACCTGCCTGTCCTTGGTACCAGCCCATTTCTTGTAGCTTATTCTCTTTAACAAATGTTCAAAAGGAAAAATTACCCATTCCATAGAAATTTATATTGAAAATTACATTATTTGCTTCTGCCATTTAGAAATCGTTTTCTTTTGTATTTTAGAATTAAGAAAAATATCATAGAAGATAATTTTCCCAGAAAGTCTTCAACTATTACGTGAGTACTTGGGAGTGGGGAGAGGGCGTTTAAAAAGCTCATTCCCCTGAACATTCGTTTTGTTGTAAATTGGTATGTGCTCTGTGATTAACTAAAACGCTATTAAACATGGCAGTTCATTTGTCACCATTCATTATTCCTTTGTGACATGTCTTTGTGTCTTCATCAGATTCTCTGTAAGTCAATAGCCCTTATCACCCTGTGGCCCCCACTAAGCAGTGGGGCCACCCCCAGTTATTTCCACTGTTCCCCTCTCTGTGTCAATATGATTTTCAATAAGCACGATGAATTCAAAGAATGATGTCATCTTTTAGTGGCTGGATCCTTGAGAGTATAATCAGATGATATTGTGGTGTTCTTACAGACATCAAGAATGTCTCTAGACCTTACTCTCATGGGCCCTTTTATCCTAGATCCATCACTCATGAACTTGTACCACTGATTCACTTGCTTACCTGTTTAGGCCTGTTTTCTTATCTGTTCAGTGGGGCGATGCTGCCTTTTTCACAACACAGATCTATAAATAAAGGATATATGAAAAGGATTTAGGGGTGCCTGGCTGGGTCAGTCAGTGGAACACACAAGTCTTGCAAGGTCATGAGTTGAAGTCCCACATTAGGTATGGAGCCTACTTTAAAAATAAAGTAAAATAGATAAAAATTAGAAGATTTATATTTTACAAAGAAAAAAAGAAAAGAAAAGAGCTTGACCTCAGGGCTTGACACTTAGTGGGGACTTAATAAATTATAGGTACATTATTGTTATTAATTATAAGTAAAACTAATCTTATCATAAACTGAATTTCATCATCGACTTTTTCTGGAGGTATTACTGCTATAAATATCTCTTCTTGAGGCATTGTGTATATATAATAGAGACAAAATAAATTATATAGATAATAAGGACGGTATAAATAGACTATAATGGAGACAATAAGATGACCTTTCAAAAGCATTTTTTAGGTACAAAAATCTCATAGGAACCTTATTTCATGGGACATAGTATGACTGAACATTGTCTGGAAAAATTTAAGTGATCAAAGAATATTCTTGAATGAATGAACACTGCTATAAACATCTCACTTTATTTTTTTAAATACCTTTAATTTTTCTTTTTTAATTGTGGCTAAAAAAAACTCACCCAGCAATTTCCAAGTGTACCTACTATTGTCGGCTATATATACATTAAGCATAGACAATTTCCTTATTTAAAAAATTTTTAAATTTTTTATTTAAGTTCTAGTTGGTTACCATACAGTGCAGTACTGGTTTCAGGAGCAGAATCCAGTGATTCGTGACCTCCTGCAACACCCGGTGCTCGTTGCAACAAGTGCCCTCCTTAATGCCCACCCCCTACTAGCCCATACCCCCCCACTTTAAAATGGGGTGCTAATTCATGTGATGAAACAAGTGGGTTTGAGTCTATAAAAGCGCTCCGTAAAGTGCAGCGAGGAGGTAAATTATAAGTAATGATGCTATTTTAAAAGATGGGGTAGTTTTACTACAGAAAAGATTTCTTTCCCCCAAATCCTTGGGTTTTCATTGGTTTAGGACCCCTCCGTTCAGTTCGGAGGAAGAGCTGGACGGTGATGACGTCATCCAGGCATGCGCATCCCCGGACTTGCTTCCTGCGCCGTCCTCCGAAAGCAACAGGTGTACCTTTGCGAAGAACACAGTCAGAAGCGACACGGACTGGACCGAGGGAAGTGAAGTCGAGGACTCCGATGTTTCTCCCAAGCCCGCAGGTGAGCTCTGGTCATTAAAAATCCTTCTGGAAATTTTGTTTGGGAACAGTGGTTCCCCGGGGCGGGGTGGGGGCCCCCGGCACTGGGAGGAGAGGCTGAGAAAGTGCTCAAGGAAAGGAGGGGGCTAACGCAGAGGCCACCGCTGCCTAAGGAAGACGCCCAGGGCTTAGCAGCTAATTGACGCTCCGGCGGAAGGAGAGGAAGCAGCAGGGGTGCCTAGATACGTTCGTTTCCTGGGACTGTAGGATCACAGTCTACAGGTCTCGTGGCTCAAAACAGAAATTGCTGGTCTCCATCCCAGAAGCTACAAGGCCAAAATCAAGGGTTGCAAGGCTGGTTCTCTGTGAGGGCCATGCGGAGAAGATCTGGTCTAAGCTTCTGTCCTCAGCTTGGAGGGAACCATCACCCTCCCCCGTTCATGCATCTGTGTCCGAATCTCCCATTTTTATAAAGACACCAGTGGTACCAGATTTGGGCTCACCCTCACGAACTCACTTGAATTTGATGACCTCTTCAAAGGCCTTCTCCTCAAATAAGGTCACCTTGTGAGATACTGGGGATGAGAACATCATCCTATGACGTGGACGGACGCGACCCACGCACACACTGGGCGTCTGTGAGAAGGGCCGCTCTCGGACCCCGGGCCGCCTGGGGAGACGCGTTGGTTCTAAAGGAGCAGAAGAGCCAAGTGTGCGGCTGCTGACCGTTTGCTGAAGAGAAGTGGGGCTGAACGGTCATTTCTTAAAAAAAGAAATTCTGTTTAATGCAGTTCAAAAATTATATATTTTAAACATATCAGATAGAATTCATTTATTGTACTCTACACAATTTATATTTATATAATTATCATTTTATATAATTATAATTATATAGTTATATAAAATTTGTTTTTGTTTATATAATTTATATAATTACATAAGATTTATATAATTACATAAGCTATAACTAATTAATTTTAAAGTAGTACTGTTTTTGCATATACCCCCATGAATATTCTACTCCTACAGACTACCTCACTGAAATTAAAGTTTCTGACCACAGCTTGAATAAGACCACCGTTCTTTGATTTCAAATGAAACCTTAGGGTGCCTGGGTGGCTCAGTTCGTTAAGCGACCACCTTCAGCTGAGGTCATGATCCTGGGGTCCTGGGATCGAGTCCCGCATCGGGCTCCCAGCTTGGCGAGGAGCCTGCTTCTCCCTGTGATCTCCTCCCTCTAATGCTGTCTCTCTCTCATTCTCCCTTTCTCAAATAAATGAATGAATTCTTTAAAAAAAAAGAACATGTTACTGCTTCTGGTCTAGGGGATCATGACTTTTCTAAAAAGAGTTATACGTCTTAATGTAACTTTTTTCAACCCCCAAAATATATCAACTGATTTTAATTTAATAAACATGATGAAATGTAATGCTCAGGCTCTTTCAAAGTCACTTGTTCAAGATATTTTGGAATCGGAAAAGATATATATATTTTTTTAAACCGTACCTATTTTCTGTTGGTCTCACAGGAACCGCCATTAAAACACTAACCGAGAAGGTTGAAAAGACAGTTTCAAATCACAGAAATGTGAATAAGCCAGCTGGTGGGATTAACGTTGCTGAGGCGTTCATCAAAAAAGAATTAAAAGAAGAACTGAAGGTAAAATCACCCTTGCTCGCTAAACATACAGAGAGATTCATCTTTTAACGAATATACCTTAATAACCGTACTTCTTGTAGGAAAATGTCAAACAGATATTTAGTGGCAGCCGCTGAGATATATACCGTACCTTGTCTGCAGGATGGTTGCATTTCTTTCTATTCTGTAGAGAATCCAGGATATTGGAACGATAGTGGGTAAGAAGGCATCTCGTGCTTCTCAGGCTTTACAGGTTTTCAAACTCCTATCACGTGTCTGGCTTGACGCGGCCAAGTATTAGCGAGTTTGCACCCAGATGCTTAAGACTGGCTAGAACCTGGGCCTCGGCTCTGGGTCCACAGCAGGACCTGACAGTAAGATGGGGACTTTTGGGGGCTTAGCCCCACTTGGGAGCTGGAGTGTGCAGAGGAAGGTATCCGAGAGACGAGGGCAGAGCCCAAGCTCTGTTCCCAAAGTGGAGGAAAGTCCCCAACACCTTCCCAGAAGCTTTGACCTGAGGTTCAAGGTCAGATTATCCCGACGTAAGAGCTCCTGCCTGTGGACCAGCCCAGCTTTACTGCTACAACGTAGTGTTTCCAAGATTTTCTAAAGTCATGGCTGGTAGAGTAAGTAGAAAACATGGAAATTTCATGGCAAGAAACAAGGAGGTGGTTCTGTCGTCCTACAAAGCGCAGATTTCCAAATCCATTTCCTTGCCCTCCAGAAATCACCAGACATGGAATCTCTGAGGTTCCCCAGCTTCAGATCATCCAGTGTCAGCGGCTCTGTCTGGCCAAGAGAGTAACCAAGGGACGCCCGCATGCGCCGCGTCTTTAAGAAACGCTCACGCCTTTGTGCATTTCTGTGCATTTCTTTCAGTGCGCGGACGTGGATGATGACGACTGGGACCTCTCGTCCTCAGAGGAGGAAGGATCTCTGGGCAAGAAAACCGGGAGAGAACGGAAGGAACCTCTCCCTGCGAAGAATGAGGCAAATTCGACTCAAGTGCCAAGTGCCTGGGGCGCATCTAATCTGAAGGGGCCACATGCAGAAGGTTGGCGGCTCGAGCGCCTTAAAGTGCTCTCCGTTTTCCAGTTACTCGTGTCCTCTTTAAAAATACCTAACGAGGGGCGCCTGGGTGGCTCAGTGGGTTAGGCCGCTGCCTTCGGCTCAGGTCATGATCTCAGGGTCCTGGGATCGAGTCCCGCATCGGGCTCTCTGCTCAGCAGGGAGCCTGCTTCCCTCTCTCTCTCTCTACCTGCCTCTCCGACTACTTGTGATTTCTCTCTGTCAAATAAATAAATAAAATCTTTTAAAAACAAAACAAAACAAAAAAAAAACCTAACGAAACTGTGTTGAAACAGCATCGGACAGAAATGCTGCTGGTATAACAAATACCATATGCTTTGTGCACACTTACTCCTCTTCAGAGTCCTTTAACCCGGGTGTATTTAATTTGGACCCAAACTTTAGTCTTTAAATTTTAATGTTATTTCTGAAAATGCCCATACAGTTACTCTCCACATGCAGGTGCCTCGCGGAAATTAAAATTTCTGATCTTACACCGGAATGGGGCCATTCTTCTGGCGGTCTTCCTGTATTAATCTGTTTACATATTAAATGTTTCCCTCTATTTTCTTTGAGGAAAGATTTCTCTTGCAACACTGTAGCCAGTGGGATGAATTAGAGAGGAGACCAGGAGCTGACATGGTTCCTGGATGAGCGCTAGGGTCTGGCTCAGTCCAGTAACTTAACGCCCAGTATAGTTCGTTTTTAAAATTATAAAATGTGATTTGTAATTTTTGTCAAAGTAATTCTTGCACGTGGTGAAAGGTCATCTAGAAGGGCTTGTCTGTGCCGCCCGCCCTCGGGTCTGTGTGGCACCCCGAGGTCCACCACGTCTCTCGGTAGTAAGTCAGACTACAGATTCCAGGCTCATCAACTTTAGAAATGAACTGTTTTTTTTAAAGATTTTGTTTATTTATTTGACACAGAGAGAGACAGCAAGAGAGGGAACACAAGCAGGGGGAGTGGGGGAGGGAGAAGCAGGCCTCCCGCTGAGCAGGGAGCCCGATTTGGGCCTCAATCCCAGGACCCTGGGATCATGACCTGAGCGAAGGCAGATGCTTAATGACTGAGCCACCCAAGTGCCCCTAGACTTGAACTCTTGATGTCTTGCTAAGACAGATGGGGTTGTGGCTCATTTTCTGCTCTCAGGACAGCTCTCAGGACTCCTGTTCGGTGTTTTCCTGTCCCCATCTGTTACTTTTTTTTTTTTTTTTAAGATTTTTATTTATTTATATGACAGAGAGAGATCACAAGTAGGCAGAGAGGCAGGCAGAGAGAGAGGAAGAAGCAGGCTCCCCGCCGAGCAGAGAGCCTGATGTAGGACTCAATCCAAGGATCCTGAGATCGTGACCTGAGCCGAAGGCAGAGGCTTAACCTACTGAGCCACCCAGGTGCCCCGCCCCATCTGTTACTTTAAATTATATGCGCAAACCTCCCTGTCCTTCCCATTTTCAGCGAGATCTCTCGCCACATCACTTTGTAAGCCGAGCCATTGCTGCGTCTGCTCTCCAAGTCTTCTTTCCTCTCCCCCAGAATGTGAGCCGGGCCTTTGCTCTCACATGGTGCCCATATCTGTGCTTCCTAGTGAAGCCCATCGACCCTGGAAAACCCATATCTACCATTTAGTTCCTCCTTGGCTTATTATAATTTTATCCTCCTTTCTTCACACCTGTCACTCAGAGTCAGTAGCAACAGAACGTTCCTGAGCGCGGTTAAGGATCCTGACCCCGGGCTGGATACAGAGGAGAAATGCTGAGTGGAAGCCTCTAGACAAGGGTCCCTCGTGGTTCCCTGGAGATGTGGCCATTTCGTGGCCCTGTAGCCTCCTCCAAGCCTGTGGGAGTTGGGGGTGTGGGGATTAGCCAACAGACCTGGACACTGAGGGACAAATGACGGATTTTTACAGGCTTGTCTGATCACTGGAGCTTCTCTTCCTCCTCCTCTCTCTCCCTCCACAGGACTTCAAGATGAATCCAGCACCCTGAAAAGCAGCTTAGTGACAGTGACTGACTGGAGCGACTCTTCAGATGTGTAACCACCACCTCAAGGGGGTCAAGGTGAAGACACCGGCAGTTTCCCAGCGACCTGCCCACAAGACCCCCACCCCCCTGCTCCTGCCTTACAGTATTTCCCACAAGGACACGGAAGCTGATTCCAAGAACAAGGGTCTCTATAACAGCACCTAATTCAGTATCGGAACACAAAAATTGTCAACAGTATTTTGAAGCATATAGAGGTGTTTGACTTCTGCTGCTTAAAACTAATATGTCATTTGAAGTCATAAAAAGTTTTTTCTTCAGAACGGTACTCTAGTGTTTAAGTGTATTTTTTCAACTAATTATTAAGTGAAATTTTTTTTAAACTTATAGCAGGTTTCGGTTTGAATTAAAACTTTTTATTTAATATATCTTATGTCCATTTCACACTGGAAGTGTTTTATTATAAAATTCCGTTAGTACGCTTAAAATTGAATTAGTGGAATCGGTGAAATCTTAAGAGTAGATTGGTTATTTTTCATATAGAAATACGTTTAGAATTATAAAAATAGAGCTGGGCTAAGTTAAATACATTTTCCAGAAGTATGTGCACCATACTCCGACTCCCTTGTAAGGGAGTACTTACTCCCTTGTAAGCATGTTGTTATTAAACAATTATTTTAGAACGTTAAATACCATTTCTGCAGTATAGTCTTTACCTTGGATATTTTATGAATAAAATGTAGCTGTTTTCAATGTCAATTAATTTATCAGAATATGCAAAGATTGAGACATTACTGGACTCATACGTGTATGTCGGGTTTTTTCCCCACTCTTCAGATGCCCACCCATATTATAAAATACCTCAAAACTAATTAGTTCTGTTCCTAACAATTGTCAGTGGTCAGAAAGTTCATAGAAGCTGTTTTTGTATTTTTTTTTTTACTTTGTGGTACTATCTGTACTCTGTCCCCACCCCCCCCACTCCAAAAGTAACATTTTAACTAACAGTCTGTTGGGTCTTGGATCTCTTTTTTCAGTTCGCCAACCTTTCAAGTAAAGCCGTCCCTTACCTCACTGTGACTGCGGCTGAGTTATTAAGGATGAGTTCGGAGCTAAACTTACCTTGTTGGGAGGTCCGGCTCGCCCTGTTAGCTGTGCCACTCGACATCCTGATCTGAAGCCACAATCATTTGTGTTTCTGCCCCTCCCCCGCCTCCCCCAACGGGCCTTTTCACTTGTCCACTTGCACATTTTCAGCACTTCCCACAGGGGCCGTTTTATGGAAATGCACTCACTTTCTGTGTAAGCACTTTAATAAATGCCAAATCAAATTCCCATATAGGACAGAAATGAGCAACACACCAGAGCTACACCGTGCCTGAGAAGACACACGGGCCACTGGACTCATTCAGTCACTTTTCCAACAGATATTTATTGAAGTATATGGGTCTATTTTGTGTTTTGGTTTTTTTTTTTTTAAGATTTTATTTATTTGAGACAGAGTGAGAGCGAGTACATGAGCAGGGGGAGGGATAGAGGGAGAGGGAGAAGCAAACTCCCCGCTGAGCCGGAGCCTGACGTGGGACCCGATCCCGGGACCCTGAGATCACCACCCAAGCCCTGACCCAACTGACTGAGCCACCCAGGCGCCCCTATTTTGCTTTTTTAACATGCATCATTTGTTCATTTAATCAGAACAACTTTGGGAAACGGTATTTATCATAATCCTCATCCTGAAGGTGTGAGAAATGTAGAATTATTAAGTAACTTGCCCAAAGCCATACAACTAGAAGGTGAAAAGAGCAAGCTTTACCCGGGTCTCTGCTCCGCGTCTCCACACCCAGTGGAAAGGGGTGCGGAAATGGGCTGAGCTCTGCTATGCAAACCCAGTATTTAAATTAAGTCGGCCCGTCTGCGCTGCAAAAGCCACTCCTTGAGCTCGTCTCTTTCAACCTACCCTGCTGTCCTCGGAGATGTGGTTCCTTTCAGTCGTCTTTGCACCCTGTGTGTCCCTTCACCGATGCACAGCTACCACGCTTGTGGTTCCCAACAGAGCTTTTCTCTGTTTTCACCACCCCCTCCTCTCCCTAAATTCTTCAGGAGCTAGAACACTTCAGTACAATCTAAACATTACCTTTAGTACCTTCAGCACAGCTCTGAAATAAAAGACTTGGTTCTAAACACACACCCATAAAATCCTGCCCCCCACATTGGCCTGTAGCACCTAATACCCCCTTGTGGCTTTCATTGCATTTGTATCCCTAGAAGAGATATTTATAAATATTATATATAATATATATATCTTATTTTCATATTATTTTAATTATATATTACATATTTATATATTTTCACATATATTTCTACATATTATATATGTATATATGTAATACAGAAATCATTTTTTTAGTAACAAACTTGTTCATTTCCTCTTCTTCCCACTGAGCATCTTCCAAATAACGTGATTTTTCCCTTTTAAGTCTTTCACGCTGTTCAGAGACCCCTTGGGGCAACTCACGTGCCCTGAAAAAGGGTAGGTCTCTCCATTACCCAGAGTGGCTGTGCACACAGGGCCTGAGAGACACGCCGGAACTCACCCGTCACTGTGAGCAAGGCAGGCACCACGCAGGCTCTGGAACCCTTCCCCGAGTCAACCATGACCAGCGTCTCTAGCCAGGTTCATGCTGACACTCCAGCCCTCAATCTGCTTTCTGTATCAGAGAAGCCTAAGCGGTTCTTTAAGGTGGACGTGCCAGGCAATGTCCTGGCCCCATAAGCCTTGAGCGGTCACTGCGAATCACAGTGGTGACAAACAGGTGTAAGAAACTGGAAGTCGTCGCGACACAACCAGTAACCTGATCATTCAACCCAAACATCTTTTGAGGAACAGCCTCAGACTTCACACTGCTCATAAGACACCGCTCCTTACACACCTTCTGTTTCATACAGGAAGGAAGAGAAACCAGGAATGGGGACAAAGGATGTCACGTCTGAATGGTCGAGAAGGCTCCGTTACACATACTTGATCCGCTGGTGCTAAATTCTCCTCACGTTCTATAAATGTACAAAATATGTACAAATCCTGTAAATAACCTGTTTATTTTTTTATAGAAAGCCACAACAGAAAATGATTAGAACATAGACATCCACACAATCAGCAAATTCTCCAAATTCATGTTTTTAAAAATAGTTTGGAGTGTGAATTAGAGGAGGGCCTCGAGGAGGGGGCTCATTCTGTGAACAGTTCACTTGTACAATAACTCGAGACAGCTCGCAGCAGTGCTTTTCAGACGTACGCATTTTTATCAAACTGTTTGGAGGGGTTTGTGGTTTTAAAATCTCCTTCTGCGCCATGATACTTTGTCCGAGAAGACAGGACGGACGTGGCCCCGTTGTAGGAGTATCCCATCCTGCAAAGCAAAACATAGTCTGGTAGATCCTCCTGTACACAGAGAGCAGAAACCATCACCCCCTGCTTCTGTCCCAGCAGTTTCAGACCTACCCTGATGACTCGGGAGTGGGCTTTCTCTCTTCCTCTCTCGCGCCACCACTCCCCACCCACCCAGCGGTCTCACTGTCATTTCTGAACAGTTAGTGCGAATTCAGCAGAAGAAACGCATGGCTTGTTCATCTGCTCAGTTTTTCTCTCTTTTTTTTTTTTTTTAAAGATTTTATTTATTTATTTGACAGAGAGAGAGATCACAGGTAGGTAGAGAGGCAGGCAGAGAGAGAGAGAGAGGGAAGCAGGCTCCCTGCTGAGCAGAGAGCCCGATGCGGGACTCGATCCCAGGACTCTGAGATCATGACCTGAGCCGAAGGCAGCGGCTTAACCCACTGAGCCACCCAGGCGCCCCTCAGTTTTTCTCTTTTAAAACCCATCTTCCGGGGCACCTGGGTGGCTCAGTGGGTTAAATCCTCTGCCTTCGGCTCAGGTCATGGTCCCGGGGTCCTGGGATCGAGCCCCACATCGGGCTCTCTGCTTGGCAGGGAGTCTGCTTCCTCCTTTCTCTCTCTGCCTGCCTCTCTGCCTACTTGTGATCTCTGTCTGTCAAATGAATAGATGAAATCTTAAAAAAAATAAAAAATAAAAAATAAAATAAAACCCATCTTCCTGGACCCTGGGGATTGGAAGGACCTTCGTCAGGATTCTCTATGTGAAAGTGATGAGGCTTTTAATTATATATTAATTATAAAATATATATAATATAATATATAAATTATAATTATATATAAATTATAAAAACGGTGAAGTTTACACAGGAAGCCCTATAGTTCTGCTCACAGAAACGGCTCTGGAGTGTAAGAAGGTAGCGCTCTGGGTTTTTTTTTTTTGTTTTTTCTTTAAATTAACTTTAACTGTTTATTTATTCTATTCACTGTATTGATTTTATTTAATATTACCTTCACTATATGTCCCAAACTTTTACCAATCCTAGTTTTTGGACATTTCTGAGAATCGTGTGAACGATCTCTAACTTGCCCCACCTGCAATAATTTTAACAGGTCATTCCTGTCTCTTTTCCATACCTGGGAGGTTTGGTGTTGTCAGATATTGAAAAGCAAAATATGACTCCACCAATGATGCAGAGCGAGGCTCCTGCCCATCCGATAAACAGAGCTGCTCCTAATTCGTACCTGCGAGGGAGTGCGTACAGGTGTTACGGTGGACTTATGCGGGGCATAAACAGTATTTAAGACCAACGAGCCAAGACTGTCTAAATGCTCATCGCAAACGTTTGCTACCGCAGCTTGTACAGGAAGTACCAACACCTTATATCTGTATAACACTTTAAACTTCCCTTGACGTGTTTTTCTAGCCACCTCTTGATTATATCTTTCTGACTTCCTGAAAGGAAGAAGAGGTGACCCCTGCAGGCAAAGCAGAAGCAAAGCCAGCTGAGGAGCCCAGGCCTCCCGGCTCAGCTGGTACCTTCTCTCTGGGCCCGTCTGAAGCTCCCAGAACGTTCCATCTAGCTGGTCCACTGCGCAGGGTAAATTATTTCGCAGAGTCTGGTCAGAAAATGGTGGGTTCCCTTTGCTTTCAGTTTAATTCAATTCAATAAACATTTCTTTGCAAATCATGTATGAGGTGTTGAAGGATGGCAGAATATGCCACCCCCAAACAGGCCACTGGGGCATGAGGGTTATTTTGAGCTGAAGGCAGCAGCGGAGAAGCAGATACCAGAAAAGCTCTCCACCCCTCCCCATTTGTTTTTTTTTTTTTTTTTTTTCCCCATTTGTTTTAAAGCAGGACATGGATTTGTAAAGATGTCCCTCCCAGCCCCCCTACCCTGCCTAGCAGGAAGGACAAAAGTTAATCACCAGAGACAATAGTACCACCCAGGCGGACACACAAAGACACCAGGGGGATCTTCATAACAAACTCAACTAACCAGCCATATCTTCCATTAGTTCCCCCATAGATCTGCCTTCCCACAGTCTGCTGCCCCAGAAGGTCAAAGTCCTTTTCTCTGGTCTTGTCACCTCTCTCTGAACTTGTGTTCTTTTATTTAGATGCCATATAAGCCCAAGTTCTAACCAGCCCTTTGAGTTACTCATCACTGAGTACTCCTACAGGTCTCCATGATGCGGGTGTTAACCAACTCTATTTTTCTCCGGTTAATCTGTCTTTTGTCAGTCTAATTTATAGGGCCCAGGAGAGTAGAGGGGGGAGAAAGTTAAGTTCTTCCTCTACAGAGACCATACAAAGTCAGTGTTAGATACAGAACTATCTTATCACCACAATCTTGTGAGAGATAAATACAAAATAACATCATTTAGCGACAGATTGCCATCTGGCTATCCACAGCACTCTGCTGATGCCTCGAGCAGATGCAAAGATCCACCCGATACACAAGTCAGCTCCTGCACTGGACAGGTCCCCACACAAGGATACAAATGATGCTATGGAGAACAAAAAAGGAAATCACTTTTTGCTGTGGAGGACTAGAGGAAATCTTTTTAGGGGAAGAGCACTCACCCAGAAAAACAAATAAGGAATGACAAAAGTATACCAAAGTGTTAGGGCTGTGCGTTTTCATGTTTGCCTATCCTTATTCTGAAGAACAGGGATTTTTTTAAATAAAGAAGTGATTCTCAAGTTTTTTTGGCCCATAGATTTCTGTCTCAAGGCAACGACTGATGGACGCTACCCCCAACCTAATGGCGATAAAAAGAAGTGGAGACCCCAAGTGAAAGGGGTCTCTTTTGGTCACGTAGAATTGGCAGAAGGGCTGAGACAGGAAAGTCAGAAGTGAGGGTGACAAGGGCCAAGGCAGGGCCAAGGCAGGCTCCCTCCATAGCCAGTCCCCTGAGCCAGGCGCGGCAGGTCAGGCTTAGGTCTCAAGGCCATACTGCACCATTGAGAGCAGGAGGCATGTCCTGCCTGGGCCCATCCTGAGTTTTGCCTCGTTTGTTTCTACATGCCGTGTCACTGACCTGAACTCCTGGCCGGGCAGGGGTAGGCTTTCTGGTGTGAATCACAGCAGTGACGGAAGAGTGGCCCCGACTGCCAGCTGGGAGAAGTTAGGAGCAACACTCACTGAAGATTAGGAATGTTGGGTCTACTTGCTCATTTGCAGATCTGGCTACGGTGGCATTTTCACAGCCTGCATTTGCTGCCCAGGGGTCCCTTCTTTTCTCACTCTTGTGTTGCCTTTTCTGGGAAACCCAGGGGGTCACTGAAGCAAGGAAGAGCCTCAGCAGAACAATCAGGGGATAAGACCTCACCCTGTAGTAGAGCACTAACTATGTTCTGGAAACCAAGAAATGCTCCCAAGAACAGAAGATTGCTATAAAGGGGAAAAAAACACCCTCAAACTGCACACAAAAACTGGCCCCAAAGGACTCAGATGCACTGGTTAAAAGAGCTGACCAGGCCAAGAGCATGAAATCCACAGTTCTGTGAGTTCTGTTCTGTGCCTTCATTAAACAATATCCTGAATTTCCACAATCAGCCCTTTTACGATGTTTGAACACAGTCATGCACATAAAAAAAGAAGAGTGCCTTCCAGGTTGTTAAGCGCGGGTCATCCGACCTCTTTAAAACATCCGAAAGTCCTAGGGAGCCCAGATGGCACACTCGGTTGAGTGTCCGACTCTTGGTTTTCATTCAGGTCATGGCTTCAAGGTCAGGAGACTGACCCCATGTCAGGCTCTGCACTCCAAGTGGAGTCTGCTTGAGATTCTTTCCCTCTCCCTCCCCGTCTGCCCTTCCAAGTGTGCGCATGCTCTCTCTCAAAATAAGTAAGTAAAATCTTAAAATGAAGAAACAAACAAAATTCTGCAAGTGCTACAGTAGTAAGCTGGTACCAAATGCCCCTTGTCATGCTGTCACTGCAAAAACAGTCACAAGTGAGCACACTGAACATTTCTACTTGGAGAACATTATCGTGGGATTACCGTTTAATGATACTTTCTGTTTTTCTCTCTTTTTTGTCCTCCTAGAGTTCAGGCAAGTCTTCACTCCTGAGCCTTAATATTACTTTTCCTGCAACTAGCCCCTGAAGCTATAGCCAGAGGTTTTTCTTAAAAATATATTTAGCTTTCTAAAATAGGATTCCAGTGCTGGCTACCACGATTGATTAAAAACAAGCTTCTAATTATTAATAATAGTCAATCAACGGCGATGGTGATAGAAATCATAAGCCATGGCTCAGCACTGTGAATTCACTCAAAGGAGCATGCAAACGTGTATACAGTGTTGTCACAAATCAGAAGATAAATTACTCAGGCAGGTCAAATGTCGTGACATGCCTTTATATTCATTTAGGCTCATCTGGAAACTTCCTGAGGAATCATGGGTTTGTCTTAGGCTAAAAAAACTGGTTTGTGTATTCCTATTTTTAAATATATTTTCATTTTTCTTTAAATCTGTAGATATAGACTCTATTCCGAGAAAAATATCATTTCCACTTGAGTTCTTTGTGAGTTCTGTCAGAGACAAACAATAAATAGTACCAGCTCAGAGCGGAAGTCTCTGAGAGACTCCATGTCTACACCAGAAATTTTTAACAAGCTGGCTTTTGTGATTTGGTCCTTTCTCTCGCAGAGACTTTTTCTTCTTCCTTCTGTGAAAAGACACGTAGAGCTGACTAACTCAGCATGGACTCAAATTCACACCTATCAGTGTGCGTGATCTGGCAAAAACTGGCTGGTATTACTGAGAGACAGGATTGAGGGAGAGCAATATAATATCCACTCAGATTCGTTCCAGAGCTCGTCTCCTTTGACACTCACTGGGAAGCTTAGTCTCTGCCTAGAAATCTTTCTTCATTTTTTGGGGTAATGCTAAGAAGCTGACTCTTACAACTCAGAAGATCAGCAAATTTCAGGTGCTCTATTGTGGGTCTTTCTTTTTTTAACCATGCCCTCCTGGCCCCAGAGCAGCTTCCCCACTCAGAGCATGCTCTCTTTATTGGGCTGCCACGATTGTGGAAGTTTTCTCATTATTCTGGAAAGCTATAAATCTGCTTAGCACCAGACAGATCCATGATTGTCAAGGAGAGGACAGAATTTTGTTTCATGGATCAAAACATTGTTTTTGGAGTACCTCAAATAATCCACTCAGTTGGGCACCTGGGTGGCTCAGTGGGTTAAGCCGCTGCCTTCGGCTCAGGTCATGATCTCAGGGTCCTGGGATCGAGTCCCACATTGGGCTCTCTGCTCAGCAGAGAGCCTGCTTCCTCCTCTCTCTCTCTCTGCTTGCCTCTCTGCCTACTTGTGATCTCTCTCTCTCTCTCTGTCAAATAAATAAATAAATAAATAATCTTAAAAAAAAAAATCCACTCAGTTGACAGGACTACTCAATTCATGTATGTAATTGCCTGACTTCAATTCATGTATGCCATGGAATGTAAATTTAGTAAACAGGGAAAAACTTTACTTCCATCCAGAGAAATGAAACCACAGACTAAATCCTTAAAAACTCCCCCCAAAAGAAACACAAAGATTGAACACATTCAGATGTCCTCCACACTACTGGGTGAAATTATTCTCACACACCTGGCTGTGCCTGGTAGCACACTGGAGGCCTTAATTCTGATCATCTCACACTTCAACTCATATTTCAGCCCTGTAACCTTCATGGTAATCTAAAGGCATGGAATGGAGAACACCTCTTATTGGCACCTCCACTTTCCATTTTCCTTGCATCCAAACCCCTGTCATGACTTATCAGCCACCCCCAGAGTGCTCGTGTAGCCTACTGGGGTCACCAGCACAGAAACGACATGCCAGGCATTGTGCTCATCCTGTATTTCGAGGTGGACGAGAGAGATACAGCTGTGCTCTCAAGGATCTCCAAGTCCCACAAGGATAGGCAGATATTAAGCAAACAGCAGCAGCAGAGTGGAATGAAATTTAACAGCAGCATCGGAACAGCATGCTTTTGCCCAGTAAACATTATCTGTTCTCTCAGATCCAGAGATGTGGTTCAAGTAAACGCCCACAACAATAGCGACGATTAGCATCAGCTCACTGTACTAGGATTTGTGTGTGTGTGTGTGTCAACATTTTGTTCTTTGCATAATTACATTTGATCTTCACTCTAATTCTGAGAGAGAGGTATTGCTACCCCGGTCTACAAATGAGGAAACTGAAGCTCAGGGAGATGAAACCACATGCCTCGGGCCTCAGCTCAGTAAACAGTCAAACCAGGATTTAAAGCCCAGAACCATGATTCCAAAGCTTGAGCCCTTCACCACCTCTCCTTCTTCCCTTTACAGTATACTTTAGCTAAATAAAAGATTTTATCAATCTGAGAAAATACAATCAGAGCAATGTACTTTTCTAGTTGTCATTCCAGAGAGGAGGGTGTTTTCTCTCTCCCCGGCTCACTGCCTTCTCTGTGGCTCACAAGCTCCAGGGTATGGAATTTCTTCTGAATTCCCCTCAGGCTGTCTTCTCACCCCACACAAAAAGAGGTGAGTGTAGTAATGAAAATCAGGGCATGTTGGACTGGAAAAAAAACAAAACAAAAACGCAGCAGCTCCGGCAAAACAAAAACTGGGTAGTGGATGAAAAAAAAAGTCTTCTCCTTTAAGACCCCCAGATGAGTGACATGACCTTGCTGAAAGTCACAGAGCTAGGGTCCAAGCCCTTGACACCTAAGATAATGTGTTTCTTCAAACATATTGTCCTACTCCTCATTTTCACCAGGAGTGGAAGCAGCCAAAATAAATATTCCAGTTACCTGAAAATAACACACACACACTCTCTCTCTCTCCTTGTGTTTAGAGTTTAGAAAGTATACCATATATTGTCAATGTAAATATTTTAAAATTGAATTCCATCGGTACGGAATTAAATTAAATTAAAGATTAAATTAAATTAAATTAAAGATGACCACCTCAAGTAAACTTCCTTCAACTCAAAGGCTTATATAATCCAAGGTCTATATAAATACATGAATAGATTTTATATGAAAGAAGTATTCTAGAGGTATGATCTACAAACACACACATACACACACCCATTATTCCACACTCTTCTTCTGGGGGCCAGCTACTGGGACGGGCTGTGGGGTGCCCACCCAGCCTGTGCATCTCCCCGCCTTGGGCCCAGTCTGGTTTCCCTTCCACAAACCCCTCAGAGAACAGTTCCCTCCCACGGCCTGTGAGATGCCACAGGATTCGTCACCCATGGCTTCCCAGGAGGCTTACAAAGTAGTAGCAGGTGCCTTCCAAATGCTGGCTAAAATAGGAAGGGGTAACTTAAATAATAAGCATCCACTAACATGGAAACTTCACGGAGAATCCTCATTTTTAGGAAACACAAAATAAAGACTGATTTTTTTTTTTGTGGGGGGGGGGAATGCCAATTCTAAATTGTTCTTCTGTGGCCAGATTAAAACAGACAAGCACGCATTATCTTTCTCTGTATTATGACTCACCAACAAGGTTGTTCAGAATCCTCCAAATGGCATATATTAACAACGGGTAACACTTATTGGTGACATACCACATGCTACCGTGGTGAATATATGTTTCTTCTTCAATCCTCTTAACATGGAGAAGCAGGAGGGAGTAGAGCTCTTAACCAGACAGACAACTTCATGTCCCTGAAGAGGCCAGAGGGGCAAGGATGAGGCCAGGAGCCGGCCAGGAGCCAGCCTGCAAACTGCCTCTCGCCTCTCTGCTGCCTTCCCCTTCCAACAGCCTGTAAAGCGCACAGTGAGTATCTCTACAGAAGTCCAATTCTTGCCAAGTATTCAGGGAAATTAAAAAAAAAAAAAAAATCCACAGTGTAACTTAACATAATATTAGCCAAATTAACTTACAATCTAGAAGTAACTCCTGTCTCCAAAGTTTCATATTTCACTTCAAAAACAAATCTGTTGGGAAGGATGGGTGGCTCAGTGGGTTAAGCGTCTGCCTTTGGCTCAGGTTATGATCCCGGGGTCCTGGGATCGAGTTCCGCATCAGGCTCCTTGCTCAGAGGGAAGCCTGCTTCTCCCTCTGTCTCTGCCTGCTGCTCGCCCTGCTTGTGCTCTCTCTCTCTCTGACAAATAATTAAATAAAATCTTTAAAAAACATTGTTTGGCAATATCCATGCCATTGAGCTCCATGCATATGGACAAGTGTGGGGTCTACTGGGTTTTCTTTGATTTCAGGTGAGAAATGATGTATTGAGTCCTACTGCTCAAGCCGGTACAGTAACAACTTTGCACACCAACCATGAAGTCTGCAAAACGGACAGGGCAGAAGGGGCTGTGATTCCAGACAGGAAATTCCTAAAACAATTGACGCTGCCTTGGGACCCCTGAGGGCACGGCCCCCGTCACTGAGCACAGGTCAAGAATCTGTGTGTGCACAGGGGGGTATGTGTATTTGTTTGGGTTGAGAAAAAAAATACATAGATGAACTTGCAGCAAAAAGCCTGGGTCAACAGAACACGTATCCCACATTTTATTCAGAATTGTCCACAGGCTGCCTGGAAGCAGTTTAGAATCAGCCGGGTGTTGGGGGAGAAGTATGCAGGACAGATCTCACGAGGAGGGCCTCCAGAACGTCTGTGCACTGGACAGTTTCAAGCGGTTGCCCGTCTCTAACTCAATGCTATGACCAAGGTGATCAGGAAGAAAGAAGAAATTATTCAACCCTTATTTCTTTTAAATGGTTCCATGCTAGGTCCTCTTCCAAATGCCTTCTATCTGAGAGCCAAGCCTTACCACTTCAATGATATCATTTCAATGTCTCCAGCATTTCAAGACCCATCTCTTTGTGGCTAACCTCAACATACCACGTAAAGTAAGGAATAGTGACATTAAGGTACTCGGCCTAAGCATCAGTATCCTTAAAAATCAGAGTTAACATTTACTGAGTCCTTACTGTGCGCTGATGCACGGTTCTAAATCACTGAATATTTATTTATTATCCCCGCATTACTGACGAGGAACACGGGGCCCAGAAAAGATAAGGCTCTTTTTCAAGGTTACACGACGCATAAGTGGCAGAGCAGGGGTTTACTCCCAGGCAGCCCGAAGGACAGGATCCAGGTCCTCACACTGAAACAGTACGTGCATACTGTCCCCACTCCTTTCGGCCTAGCTCCACAAACGTACTTGGTCTTTCCACTGCAGGAGAGATGCAGGCAGACAGACAGTCATACAACACTGCTGTCGGCCCATCCTTGCTACAAATGTCACGGAGCATGGGCTAGGCACAAGAGATTCCAAAATCAGCAAGATGTGGTCTCTGCTTGGAGATGCTGCTGGTCTGGCCTGGGGGAGGGAGCAGCAAGTGTGGGCGATGAACAGAAGCACACAGGGGGGCACCTCCCCAGGACACAGGTCCTGCAGGATAAGCAGGAACTAGCCAGTATGTGAGAAGGAGAGGGAAGGGGTCCTGGGAGGGGGGGGGGGCGCGGTGCAGAAAGCAGAGTCATCCGAAACCACAGCAAGCTGGCAGGGTTCATGACGTTAGGTGCAGGTTGGTGAAAACAAAACCCATTTGGTTTCCAAGTGTATTTCTAAGTCATGCTAGCCTGCCAAAAGCATCAGAGCCATTGTGGTGATCTGAAGCGGCCTGGGCTCCTCCTAAACGCAGGGAAGGCATGGAATCACCCTTCTTCATATTCAACCGCTGAATTGTTTCTGTTCGTGATATCTGACACATCCATGGAACCCCTTGTCCGAGAATCTGTGAGCTGCCTACCGATATTAATCCACTCTCCAGATAATCTCATGAGTGGAGTATGCTTAAATAAACAAACATCCATAATTCATTAAGTTATAATAGGGACAAAAGAGAGAAGTCAAATATCTTGGCAAGGTCACGTAGTGAGATCGATATTCCTTTGAAACACACCCGGGGAAATGTGTAATTTAGAGAGGGACTCCTTGAGTTATCGCTTGTTCGTTGAACGGGACAGACAACAAGAAGAGAGAATTGACCAGAGCGTAGACAGCTGTTCATTTCTAACGACTAAATAACCACAGTGGTGAAAAGCCTTGACCTGAGTAAAGCTTAAGCCCTAAGGTGGAAATGTAATGTATGCCAAGAGTGAGTGCAAGGGATAAATACATCTATGGTTTTAAACACTCTGAAAATAATAAGAAAGCCCGGAGGATAAGGCCCAATTGTGAGACTATCTGAGCCAAAATATTAACAATAAATCTCGTGTACTAAAAGAGAATAAATCTAAGATTACAACGCCCTGTTTCCTCAATTAGGGCAATGGTTCAATGCTCCAACCTTGCACGGATTTGAAAAGAAGTTTCTTTGTGTCCATAAATTCTTTCTTGGAACAGTTTATTTAAGAAAACAAATCAAGACCTTTAGGAAGTTCGTGGTTTGGACAACAAAGTGGTGGTGGGAATAACTGATTTAAATTTCATCCCCCTAGTAGGATGAATCATGCTGGGGGTACCAGTTACCATAACCTTGCAGGAAGGTAGAATTTTTTTGGATTTGTTAGGCTTTATTTTAATAAAAAGGAGGAAGTTGGTTTGAAATAGCCCAAAGGAGAGAGTTGGGAAATCGTTTTCAAGGCTTTGTGGGAGCCCAGCCTGTCATGTCATGAAACATAATTACAACTTGAATGAGAGCAAAGAAGCCAAACAAAAGGGGGAAAGGGGGGAAAAGCAGAACATGACCACAGTCAGATGTAACTCTTTTAAGAACTGCCATGTGTCAAGTGTCGGAGCCTGGTAGGAAGAACTTCCCAACAAGGACAGGTTTCGGAATGCAAAGCCACAGAACAGACAGCAGGATGCTGGGGGCATGGCTACGGCCTTGATCTTTTCTCCAGCTACCCTTGAAGCCACTCGTTTTCTCTCATCCGTAAAGTGCCTACTGAGTTCCTCGCACACAGTAGGAATGGAGTAGGAACTTTGTTGATGAGCTTAGGTATGTGTTTCTAACTAGGCCACCAGGGTAGACCTTACATAGGAATGTCCTGGAAATCCACAGAGGATTCAATTAATATAGCACAGCATCCTAAGGAAATCCAAACAACAACACAACTAGGTTCTGAGTCCAGACCATTTCCCAGTGCGTTTTAGGGGGTAGGTGTGGGAGGGCTACGATTTGCTCACCGGAGATGGAAACTAGAGCTCACCGCCTAGCTGAAGATCAAACACACACACACACACACCTGTGCCTCAGCCATGCCTTCTAGGGCTGTGGGGGGAGCGGTGACTTGGAGGTAACTGGTTTTAGGAAGAAGGGTATAAGATAAGGATGGGAAGAGGAGTGAGCGTGCCTGCCTTCTTGCCTTCCTCCCTCCTCTCCACCGTGGGGGGAGACCATGGCAAGCTTTCCCCCTGATCCTGAAAGGATCAGTTCTACAGATCAGAATTTCACTTACCAGGCACGGTGCTAGGCAGTGAGGGGATACATGTTTTCTGAACTCAAGGAACTTACTCTTGCCAGCGAAAGTCAGAACCTTCCTGCAGCCATACTCTCCAAACACCAGCCCACCTAGGGCTGCCCTGCCTTTAGCCTCGATTCTCCAGTACATCCCTAAGTTCATGCACAAACTAAGTCACCGGCCCCGGTGATGAAATTCTGGCAAATGCTGGCTGAGGCCAAACCAAAATCTTGCTTTAAAGATTCTACTTTAAGAATTTTGTGTGGAGGGGTGCCTGGGTGGCTCAGTAGGTTAAAGCCTCTGCCTTCGGCTCGGGTTGTGATCCCAGGGTTCTGGGATCGAGCCCCGCATCAGGCTCTCTGCTCAGCGAGGAGCCTGCTTCCCCCTCTCTCTCTGCCTGCCTCTCTGCTTACCTGTGATCTCTGTCTGTCAAATAAATAAATAAAATCTTAAAAAAAAAAAAAGAATTTTGTGTGGATAGCCAAGGAAACAGTTAACAAAACCAAAAGACAACTGACAGAATGGGAAAAGATATTTGCAAATGACATATCAGATAAAGGGGTAGTATTCAAATTCTATAACGAACTTAAACTCAACACCCAAAGAACAAATAATCCAATCAAGAAAGGACATGAACAGACATTTCTGCAAAGAAGACATCCAGACGGCCAACAGACACATGAAAAATTGCTCCACATCACTCGGCATCAGGGAAATACAAATCAAAACCACAATGAGATACCACCTCACACCAGTCAGAATGGCTTAAAATTAACAAGTCAGGAAACAACAGTTGTTGGAGAAGATGCTGAGAAAGGGGAACCCTCCTACAGTGTTGGTGGGATTGCAAGCTGGTGCAGCCACTCTGGAAAACAGTATAGAGGCTCCTCAAAAATTTGAAAATAGAGCTACCCTATGACCCAGCAATCGCACTACTGGGTATTTACCCCAAAGATACAAATGTAGTGATCCAAAGGGGCACGTGCACCCGAATGTTTATAGCAAAAATGTCCACAATGGCCAAACTATGGAAAGAACTTTGTTGTCCATCCACAGATGAATGGATAAAGAAAATGTGGTATATTAATGTGACGGAATACTAAACAGCCATCAAAAGAAATGAAATCTGGCCACTTTGCAATGATGTGGATAGAACTAGAGGGCATTATGCTGAGCGAAGTAAGTCTATCAGAGAAAGATAATTATCATACGATCTCCCTGATATAAGGAATTTGAGAGGCAGGGTGGAGGGTTGTGGGGGGCAGGGAAGGAAAAAATGAAACAAGATGGGATCGGGAGGGAGACAAACCATAAGAGACTCTTAATCTCACAAAACAAACTGAGGGTTGCTGGGAGGTAGGGAGTTAGGGAGAGGGCGGTTGGGTTACGGACACTGGGGAGGGTATGTGCTGTGGTGCGTGCTGTGAAGTGTGTAAACCTGGCGATTCACAGACCTGCACCCCGGGGGCTAATAATACATTATATGTTAATAAAAATAATTAATTAAAAAAAAGAATTTCGTGTGGAGAGCCAATTTCTAGCTTCTTAATCTTTCTCATTTTCAACTCTCTGTCCTCTACTCAAGCTGTTGATAAGAGGAAAACAGATGAAGCCAAGAGGGTTGATTTGCCGGCTTTTAGAGAAGGGAGTTTGTTTCAGAGACGCCTGTGAATTCCTGAAGATGTCCCCTGTCCTTTATGCCTCTTTTCTACCATGATGGGTAATCAGAATCTGGTCACATTTACAGTTCTCAGGGCTTTGTCATTCCTTCATCTGAATGGACTATCTGCCTTTGCGCAAGGCACTGTCGGAGATACAGACGTGAGCGAGCTCTTATCTCAAGGAGCTAACATGTTCTCAATATGCAGCGGTTATAATTAATAAAGTTTATATTTTCTCTCAGTGTGTTGTGTGAAGGAGCTGTTATTTGTAAATATTACCGTTTTATAAGCCCTGTTGCTTTTCAAAAAGTGCCTCGCTCTTGTGTTTTTAATTACGTGAGGTAAATTGCCAAATGCAGGTGTTATATTTTTAAGTCACTTCAGAAGAGAGCTAATCAAAGCATCTATAAAGATAAGCCACATCTTAAATACTACACCTAATTTTAAAAGCAATCTTAATAATAGCTAATGCCATACAGTAATAGGGTACCCGGGGTTTCCTGTGTTCTAATCAGTTCTAAGCATATATACACACACTGAACGAATTCCCACATTAACTCTACGAGCAGAGTGCCATTATTATCCTGGTTTTACAGGTGAGCGTGTAGACAGAGCAGGCGCAGGTAGAGAGAGGAATGCCGACAGATTATTACAGGGAATGGGGTCGTTCGATGTTGCACCAAGAATGTGGAAATAAAGAAAACATCTCAGAGGCCATAATCACTAAACTGAGTTTAACCAAAATCTAAAAGAAAGTCAATGGGATGCCTGGGTGGCTCAGTTGGTTGGGCAGCTGCCTTCGGCTCAGGTCATGATCCCGGCGTCCTGGGATCGAGTCCCACATCGGGCTCCTTGCTCAGCGGGGAGCCTGCTTCTCCCTCTGCCTCTGCCTGCCACTCTGTCTGCCTGTGCTCACTCTCTCCCTCTCTCTCTCTGATAAATAAATAAAATCTTTAAAAAAAAAAAAAAAAAAAAAAAAAAAAAAAGAAAGTCAGAAATTCCGATGGCACAAAACTAGGTGACTGAGTATATAGCAAGTACTGGAAAAATAAAATCACACAAAGGACAGACTTAAATTACAGGGTATATATGAATTAGTCCTGACCTTCTGAGAAAGGACGAAAATGATTTTTAAGATTCTGAAAAAGACATCCTTAATTATTGTCAGGGAAACAAAAAGAGCAATTAGAATGGTTAGTCCAAAAACATGAGCAACTTCTTTAATACAGTAAATCATGAGAAATTTGTTATATATTTAGGATACCAAAACCTGAAATAAAAATCTATCATTCGAGTAAAATTATATTTCATTTAAATATCATTAACATGCTTCCTATCTCCAGGAGCACGGTCTGAGTTTTCGTCTCAATGTCTGGTGTCACGCACACTTGTACAAATCTCATAATCAAATATTAGTTAGGAGAAAATTTATAAATCAGAACCCATTTTTCCAACAGAGGCAGGAGAGTAAAAATTATACTGGGGTCCAAAACAGTTATTTTGTTTCCCATTTAATAAAATTTAAAATAGTTATTAAAATCATACAAAAAGAAACTCCCATGATGAAAAATATGTATAGGATACGGTCACCAAAATTATGAAATCAAGTATTGTAAACCACGCGTCTTAGAGCAAGCCTGTGTGGTCTGACTCCTAGTTCAATCCTAGTTCAATCAGACAGTACTTGTTTAGTCCAGGTTCCCTTGTACACATTAACTGCACACATCCATTTTCAAAAAGGTCGCACCAAGAGAACCTACTTTTAAGACTGTTGCAAGAATAAAATAAGAGAATATTTGCAATGCTCTGCTTGGTGCATGGTAGGGGCTCAACACGTATTAGTGACTATTTTCATTCTATTTCATTATCTAAGCACCTGTTATTTATGAATAAAAGACAGACACTAAAGACAGAATTAACAAATCAATTCCCTGAAGATTCTAAACCCACCAGAAAAAAGGAATGCACACCTAGCCAGCAATTTTAGTAACTTTTTTGGAAAGTTCAGTAACGATTGACCTGAAGACTGAAAGCATCACCAGCCCAGCTGCTAACTATCCATCTGCGTACAGATGTGGCTTTCCACAGGGCTATGTGGGCATATTCTTGTGGGAGACAAAATACTGCATATATCATTGTTTCTAATTTGGTATCCCTGGGGTTTTCCCAAGGCAAAGAAATAAGCCTAGGGAAACTATAAAAACCAATAGCCCATAGTTAAAAACCAACCCCCTCCCACAAACTCATCTGTAAATGCCAAACCACTCACCTGTAACCCAGACCGGTCACAACTGGGTGGTGTCTGCACCACTGCGGGAGCTTTTTTTTTTTAACCCTGCATCATGTACATTTTTTAAAATAAAGGTTGACTAATTGCAGCTCATCAAGGAGCTAGTTTAAAAGGCTAAGTAAAAATGAAAAAAATGATACTTCCTTCACAGACCCCTAATCTTCAGGAGCATGGTCGCAGTTTCCAGATCAGCATCCGAAAGCGCGGTGGCCCCTGGCCCAGATGCCAGCAGCTGGCAGCTATAATCGGGATGGCTACCGGTCAAAGCCAGCTCTTCATTTCCTGTGAGCACACAACATCATTCTTCCTCCCCTGCCCCCACATCTCTTCCACTTTCCTTCTACTTGACCCCAGATGAATGATGTCCAGTGGATGACGTTTAGAATTTTAAATCCTATGCCTTGAGCTCTTTAGAGACAAGACCCTACGTGACACCCACGCAGTGATTAGATGCATCTTTTGCCAATGCAGCACAGAACGTGTTTACTATTGCCATGATGTCATCGAACACTGCTGATCAGCCTGTCTCCCTTTCAGGCACCACGTAAGGAATTTATGTAACTCAATTTAGAAGATTAATCTGCGTACATTTCCTGCAAGCTAGAAACAGACACACTGAGAAGAGTACTTACTTCTGCTCAACATAGAGAGGATCAAAGAATTCCGTTGTGATTTTGTTTGCATACAGGGAACAACCAGTCATTGAGCACAACCCTACAAAGTATCAGAAGAAAGAACTGTGGTTAGTGTCCTCTCATTAATATCGTGAAGTACCTCGTTTGGGAGAAAGTTACTATTTACCTGACAGTATGAATACAATCCCAGCCAAACAAGCAATCTTAGCTTTGGCTTTATCTGAGCCTCCGACTTTGGTACACTTCATTCCAAACAGGGCAAATATGGAACCAAAAAAGCCCAGGCTGACAGCAGCAATCATAAGGCCTCTACATGCCTGGATATAACCTGCAATTAGAATAGGTCACATCTCCGTTAACAGAAAACATGTGGCTGTCCAGGGAGAAATCCCCATTTTGCACTGTCCTTCTGAGTGATCGCTCTGTTTTCTGGAAAAAAACAAAAACAGAAACAAAAAAAACCCATCATCATAAAACAAGCAAGCCAGGAAAGCACACTTCCAGGATCAGGGTGTGCATGATCCTCAGGATAGAGCCCCTGAGCGCTGGTATTCCCACTTTCACAGGTGAGGACACAGAGGCACCAGAGGTTACAGGATACGCCAGAGATGAGTCAGTAAGAGACAAAAACAGATTCCACCCTGTTCTGACTACAAAATCCTTCTCTGTAAGAAACATCGTCTGCCACTGTCTCAACCCTTCTCCTCCTTTGCACATTTGACCTTTGAGATGGATGTTTTGAGATTATAAAAATTTATAATTGGGCAGCATGGTATTCTGATATTAGTGGGACCTCATAAAGGAGGCCAACTGGAATCCCATCAGAAACCATGATGAGTCTAAATCAAGAAGTATTTTAATGACATTTTATTATTTTCGGAGCACACAGAGGAAAACCAGGTTTAGAAAAGCAGGATTGTTGGTGAGTGCTGTGAAGTGTGTAAACCTGGCGATTCAGAGACCTGTACCCCTGGGGATAAAAATATATTATATGTTTATAAAAAATTAAAAAAAAGAAAAGAAAAGCAGGATTGTTCTCTTACACTGTTGGTGGGAATGCAAGGTGGTGCAGCCACTTTGGACAACAGTGTGGAGTTTCCTCAAAAGTTCAAAATAAAGCTACCCTATGACTCAGCAATTGTGCTACTGGGTATTTACCCCAAGATACAGATGTAGTGAAAAGAAGGGCCACATGCACCCCAATGTTCACTGCAGCAATGTCCACAATAGCCAAACTGTGGAAAGAGCTAAGATGCCCTACAACAGACGAATGGATAAAGAAGATGTGGTTCATGTACACAATGGAATATTACGTGGCCATCAGAAAGGATGAATGTCCACCATTTGCATCGACACGACTGGAACTAGAGGAGATTCTGCTGAGTGAAGTAAGTCAAGCAGAGAAAGACAATTATATGGTTTCACTTACTTGTGCAACATAAGGAACAGCATGGGGGACATTAGGAGAAGGAAGGGAAAAATGAAGGGGGGGGGGATCAAGACGGGGAGAGGAACCATGAGAGACTATGGGCTCTGGGAAACAGACTAAGGGTTTCAGAGAGGTGGGATAGGTTGGCCCAGTGGTGGGTTCATACCCACCAGGCGTTCATACCCACGCCCTAAAGATGTAGGAGGGCGTGGGTTGCATGGAGCACTGGGTGTTATACACAAATAATGAATCACGGAATGTGACATCAAAAATTAATGATGTACTGTATGGTGAATAACGTAACATAATAAAATTAAAAAAAATTTTTTTAAAGCAGAGTTGTTTACTAAAAGAATACTCCATCATTATGAAGTTAACTACATACATATAAATAGATGCTTTCCAAGCCCCCAAAACCTCATTCTATTGGGTTGCCTGATCATTTCCTGGCACCACCCATTTTCTTAACCACCTGTTCTTAGTTGAAGAGCCAAGTGGGGGTCAACTTCGACGTGGCTTTTGTCCAGACACTAACAAATTTTAAATTAACAGAATTTAAACCCATACATTTTAAGCACAGAAGGTCATTTTCATTTCAGCCTGAAACGGGGCCATACTTCAACCTGAAATAGCGATGGCATATACCAGGTGTAAGTAAATGTTTGTTGGGTAAATGAACATAGGAGTATGTCAGGCTTACATATGGAATTAAGTTTTCTAATTTGAAAAGATTCATAAATACAGCAAGTCATTTATTGGTAGTATCCAGGGAAAGCCTACGATAAGTAATAATTCTAAGACCGCAGTAATTATAAATTCAAGAAATAAGGCTGACAGGTCACTTCCAGCCCACGTTGCTTTGAAATGAAATTTTAAGCCTCAATTCCATTGCTAGGATCTGTTTTGAAGAGTACTCTGAAAGTGCTCCGTTTAATTCCAACAAATTTAGACCTCCATGAAGGTAGACAGCAGTGACAATGTTCTATTTTATAATGTGAACTAATTCCACAGACAAAATAGTTCTGCTGGTAGTGAGGTTATCAAAAACAGCAAAACAAATCTATTATTAGCACAACAGGACAAAGGAGGCTTATTTGGGTAGCAATTATAATGCTGCAAGGCTATCTGGGTCTCTGCTGCATAAGACTGAGCCAGGTTTTGTTTTTGTTTTTTTTTTAAATTTCCACCCTTAGTCCCCCAGCCAGACCTGGGCGGGGGGGGGGGGGGGGGGGGGGGGTCGGGGAGCGGAGAGACAGGCAGAAGCACAGATGGAGAGGAAGGCCCTTAGCCCCTCATAAGACTGGAGAACATCTATCAGGATAACCACAACTGGCTCATCGTTTACCACCGGAGCTCCTGGGACAGTGTGGTTTCATTTTTCTTTTTCGGGAGATTTATTACAATCTCTGGTCTAGAGTTATGTTGGCTGACTAGCCTCAATCACGAAGCAGAGAAAACAGTCTGTATGAGAGGTAGCCTCCATAAGATATGCATAAATATTATCTTAGAAAACTTCATTTACTTTCGCAATCATACGGGCTTGATGAGCAGAAGCAGGAGGCTGGCAAAAGGCGAAATCTACAATTTGATCATTTAGAACACAGGATGAGTTTTCCCAGATGTAGGTGGGAGGCAAGAATCTCTGGTGGTGCATTCTATCCTTCATCTGACTTCATATGAAAACACCATGAGTCTTTAAACTATATTCAACCGTTTCCTCCCAGAACTTCTTTCTGAGGTTCTCTTCCTGTTCTCCTGTCTCGGCCCTCAGGTCTGCAGCAGGACTGGTCTCCTGGCACAAGCAAGAGAGGAGAAATACTATCCCTGATGAGCTTGGGTCCTTGCTCAGTAACCACCAGAAGAACCCTGACCTGGAGGGAAAGGTAGCGGTCTCCAGCCTCCAACAGCAGTGGGGAAACTGCTAATTTGCTGTATGAACAAAGGAAGGCACCTGACCAGACAATCATTGGCTAGAGGGAACAAAGAATAGGGACCGAGATTCTCCGCAGGATAAAGACCACCCTGGCTGCTGGCGGTAGATGGATTCCAGGTGTTGGTAAGCCTGGGTTGTGTAAATTTGGGGCTACTACTCCTTAAAACACCCACAGATGCAGGCCTCAGGTAAGTTCCAACAAACTCCAGAGTTTATCTTTCGCAAGGCTAACCTCTGCAGCTTTGCTTATTAACAGTTCCAGAGGGCAAAACTTGCAAGTAAGTGAAGTGGTAGTAAAACCCAGTCAAGGAGGCCATTATTTTTGACAGGTCTAATTTACTGACACCTTTAATAGCTAATTAACACATTAAAGTGCTGAGGCATGAACATATTTACTTAGAAGTTCTCTGCCGTATAATTTATAGTTAACTCTCTTGGAAGAAACGGCAAACATTCCCACTAACACAAATAGACGGCAGGTACTAAAAACAACTTTGCTGAAAATGATTCTTAGATGAAGACCGTGCGGTGCTTTGAGAGGCATGGGAGCTGGAGATAAACAGAAATCACCTGCTGTTCCACCGTGAAATTTTCAGTTAGTAAAATACAGGGACTTTAAGTTCACGAATTCCGCTGGAGGAAACCTTCAAGGTGTCCCTTAAAAGTTAAGTGATTTCCAAATGATGTGTGCCTTATTTTCCATTTCAAACGAGCAAAAATGAAAACATCCACCTGGTGGAGACAACACCCTGGTAGCCCTCTTGTGAGCTGACAGAGATGGGGGAGAAAAAACAATGAGCTTTGCTTATGTGGGTAGATTTGTGTGGCTTTTGCAAATCCTCCGCAAGAAGAGTGGAATGGGAGGAAGGCATGGAGCCCGAGGCTCCGCTCTGCATCTTCTACTCATGTACCTTCTGTGCGACTTGATTACATGACCTTATCTCTCTGGAGCCTCAGTGTTCTCGGCTGTAAAACAGGGCTAAGAGCGCTTCCTTCGCAAGATGAACGGTACAAACAGCGTCTGGTGAGTTTTGAGAAACTCACCAAAGCTTCCCTTCCATCGCACTAACCAGAACGTGGAGTTGGCGTCTTAACGTAAACTTGAATCTACACATTGAGCTTTTCTGGGTCTCATTTGCCTTACAGGGATGATACTGGGGAAAACGTCACCATCATCTATACCCAAGAAGCTCCTTCTTCTGCCTAAGAAGCTCCTTCTTGGCCTAGAGAGAGTTGTGGGCCTTCTCTTTTCCTTCCTGGATTCTTTTTTCAATCGAGAGCCCCTGCCTGGTTGAAGGGGAGGACTGGTTTGCTGAGGCCTGCGGTCACCAAGGTCTACGGTAATGCAGTCTTCTCTGCCCCTTCAAAGGAGTGTCAGGGAGTCCAATGGGCTGTGCGATGTTGGCTGGAGCTCTCAGAACCAGCCTCCACCAGATGCAGCTGCCCTGGGGAATACAGCAGACACCTTATGGCGGGGCCTGCTCCGGGAAGGTCAGCTTCTAGGATGGGGGGGATTGACTCCTCTACGTGAAAACAAAGCTGTGTGATTAAACCCCCCAAGATGTTATTCTGAGAGACACAGAAAAGTAAGGCTAAACACTCTGGCAATGCTGTCTTAAGCCACAGAAGACAGAGGTGGTAGGAAATTTATAAATTTGATCATAGTACACATTTCAAAGTTTTGTATAAGAAAAGGTGTCATAAATGTAAAGACAAGCAATGGGCTGAGATTGTAATGTATATAACAAGTCCAGGAATGACCTCCAAAATAAAAAAAAAAAATCATTTATGGGCACTAGCCTGGCTAGTCAAGAAGACTCTTGATCTTTGGGGTTGTGAGTCTGATCCCCACACTGGGTGTAGAAACTGAGTGGATAAAGAAATAAAGTTAAAAAACAATTATTTAGGGGTGCGTGGCTGGCTCCGTTGGTAGAGCCTATGACTCTTGACCTTGGTGTTGTATGTTTGAGCCCCACATTGGGTGCAGAGATTACTTAAAAATAAAATCTTAAAAACAATCACTTTCCATGGAATGGAGGGAGATATTTGTAAATGACACTACAGACAAAGGGCTGATATCCAAGATCTATAAAGAACTCCTCAAACTCAACACACACAAAACAGATAGTCATATCAAAAATGGGCAGAAGACATGAACAGACACTTCTTCAAAGAAGACATACAATACAAATGGCTAACAGACAGATGAAAAAATGTTCACCATCACTAGCCATCAGGGAGATTCAAATCAAAACCACATTGAGATACCACCTTACACCAGTTAGAATGGCCAAAATTAACAAGACAGTAAACAACAAGTGTTGGAGAGGATGTGGAGAAAGGGGAACCCTCTTACACTGTTGGTGGGAATGCAAGTTGGTACAGGCTCTTTGGAAAACGGTGTGGAGATTCCTTAAGAAATTAAAAATAGAGCTACCCTATGACCCTGCAATTGCACTACTGGGTATTTACCCCAAAGATACTGATGTAGTGAAAAGAAGGGCCACATGTGCCCCAATGTTCATAGCAGCAATGGCTACAGTTGCCAAACTGTGAAAAGAACCAAGATGTCCTTCAACGGACAAATGGATAAAGAAGATACAGTCCATATATACAATGGAGTATTATGCCTCATCAGAAAGGATGAATACCCAAATTTGTATGAACGTGGATGGGAAATAAGTGAAATAAGTCAAGTAGAGAAAGCTAATTATCCTATGGTTTCACTTACTTGTGGAGCATAAGGGATTACACGGAGGACATGGGGAGATGGGGAGGAGAAGTGAGTTAGGGGAAACTGGACGGGGAGACAAACCATGAGAGACTGTGGACTCTGAGAATCAAACTGAGGGTTTTGGACGGAAGGGGGGTGGGGGGATGGGTGAGCCTGGTAGTGAGTATTAAGGAGGGCAAGTATTGCATGGAGCACTGGGTGTGGTGCATGAACAATGAATTTTGAAACACTAAAAAGAAATTAAACAAAAACAAAAAACCCGGGCACCTGGGTGGCTCAGTGGGTTAAGCCGCTGCCTTCGGCTCAGGTCATGATCTCAGGGTCCTGGGATCGAGTCCCGCATGGGTCTCTCTGCTCAGCAGGGAGCCTGCTTCCCTCTCTCTCTCTCTGCCTGCCTCTCTGCCTACTTGTGATCTCTCTCTGTCAAATAAATAAATAAAATCTTAAAAAAAAAAAAAAAACCCAATCATTTATATCGAGAGGAAATAAGAGACTATAGGCATAAGATATAGACAGGCAATGTATGAAAGAGAAAGAAAGAAAGTGGTCAATAAATACATGATAAAGTGGTAAAAATCATTGGCAAAAACTTGGGAAATACTGATGAAAATGATAACAGGATACTATGTCACCTATGATGCTGGATGAAAAACTTAGTGGTGAGAATGCAGAGAAACAGGCATCCTCGTATGTTGTTGGTGGACTGCGATTTGGCGCTATAAACCGAACATTAAAATGTTATCATCTACCCCCTGACAGTACCATTTCTCAGTATCTACTTTACAGAAATACACAAGTGCACAACGAGATGAATATTAAGATTTTCAGTGCAGCACCACCACCACCGACACGCTGGAAAGGGCCCGTTGTCGGACAAGGAGAAAGTAGTTCGGCAAACCAGTCTGTCCAGACTTATGCACCCTATGCAGTTGTTAGAAAGAGTTACTTCTATATGTGCTGGCTGGGAAGGGTATGTTATTAATTTTAGAATACTGCAGAACAACAGGGAGTATGAAGTCATTTGTGTTTTTTTTAAGCCATTTCCTAGACACGTGAGCACACATGAAAGGCCATTTTGCAAGTCGGGTTGTACATTAATGTCACTCCTTTTTTTTCTCCAACCTCAGCTCTCTCCAAAGCCTCATAACTGAGGGCTATGCCCCCCTCCCTCCTCTCTACCCAACCTGGCCCCCAAGTCTCCATGCTAAGTGCACTCTCACAAGGCGACAACACCATTCTGCACCCCGCCGCTCTTCACGGAGCCCTTCTTCCTCACTCCTCTCTCTCTTGTCCCCCAGCTGTCTTATAGAAGGGATCGGATCTGGCACACTATCTCAGGTAACAGCACAGTTAACAGCAGAAGGATGCACTTAGGACAGTAACCATCAATCCCCAATTCCCGAATGTAAACCACAGAAACAAGAGCCTGCCTGTTCAAAGCATCTACCTGAATGTGTGCTCTACAGAGCATGGGAAATTCACCAGTAATTCTAGGGCATCAACAGTGTCCCAGCTACTACTTTTACACAACAGACCAAGACCTGGGTGTCACCCATCTAAAACCAGGCACGTACGCCTGTCTGTGGAGGTTCCATCAAATACCACATTGAGCAACAGTTTGCTTTTCGTGGCAAACACTGTGTTAGGGGAATTAATTATTGTCTTTTATGGAGTCAGCTATGCAAATAAAAACCTGTCATGGAATAATAAAAGAAAACCTTTTTTTTTTTTTAAAGAAGGAAAGAAAACAACTTGAAACTAGAGGTAATGCAAATGACTATCCTTCAATTTGTGCCTGGATCTACTGAGTCCTGTCGAACCTAGAACTTGAGCAGTCATGGTAACTGGGCTGACACCCACTCCTCCCAAAACTAAAACAGAGAGGCGCCTGGGTGGATCAGTGGGTTAAGCCTCTGCCTTCTGCTGAGGTCATGATCTTAGGGTCCTGGGTTCAAGCCCCCCATTAGGCTCTCTGCTCAGCAGGGAGCCTGTTTCCCCCTCTCTGCCTGCCTCTCTGCCTACTTGTGATCTATCTGTCAAATAAATAAAATCTTCAAGAAAATAAAAAATAAACTAAAACACCAGTTTTCTATGTGACCATCTACCTGTTGCTCTAATGCAATACAATAGAGAACACAACTAAAAACAAACGATCTACAAAAGAACCGCAGGAGAGAGACCCGGAGAGCAGATGAGGGAGGCACCGACACAGTCCTTGGCAGTCTCTGGCACAAGATTCTTGCTAGCCAGGATTCTCTACCCACTGCGGCACAGGCAAAAGCTATTTATTTGTCTAAAACTTGGAGGAAGCATTAAAGCCCAGGAGGACACATTTGTTGAAGCGTGGGGTTGTTTTCTTTCTCCCTTGGGAAGGAAGTTGGGGAGAGGCGAGAACCGGTTGACACTCCCCGCAATATGTTTATTTCCCCCTTGCCTATTTTTAAAAGAACTGACAAAACGGTTAAAGGGAGTTGAGGACAAGCAAATTTGGCGTTGACATGTGGACGATACCACTTTACTCAGGATCCAGTTCTTTCGGGGAGTGCTGGGTGAAGGGGACCAGCGTCACTCCGTGTCCTAACAGTCCCCGAGAGATGGGGATCCCGCAACCGTGTCCTCGACTCTCGGGACTGCAAAGGTGCTTCCCTCCGCACCCCCCTCCAGACTCCTGAGTCGCCCACTCTCCCCCCCCAGGAGTGTCCCCCTCTCCCGCCCCGGGGCGCCGGGCTCGGGCAGGCGCCCCCGCGGGACACGCGTCCGGACACGGCGGCGAAGGGCATGGGGCTCTCCGCGGCTCCCCCAGGCCCTGGGGGTAAAGCGGACCCGGGCCTCCGAGGGAGCCCGGCCGGGGAGGGGGTGGTTAGAGGGCCAAGAGGGCGCCCCGCGGCCCCGCCGGGCTGGAGCGAGGGCCGGGGGCAGGGGCCGAGGGGATGCAGACCGTCCAGCGCCAGCATGGAGGGGAAGTCCTTGCAGTTGGAGACGCCCGTGGAGTCGGTAACGCACGTCTTCCACAGGTTGGCCCAATAGGTGGCGGTGGTGATGACCGTGCCGTCGATGGTGGACACCTTCCAGTAGTCGGTGGGCAGCGTGGAGGACACCAGCACCCAGCCGGAGATGGAAACCATGAAGGCGATGATCTCCGAGGCCGTGCTCGCCATGCCTCCCGCTGCAGCCGCGCTCGCGCTCGCGCCTCCACTGGGCGCCACGGCCCCCCGCGCTCCCGGCCCCGGGGCTCCGCCCCGCCCCGCCCCGCCCCGCCCTGCCCCGCCCCGTCCGCGGACCGGCGCTAGGGGGCGCGCACGGGCCGGAGGACAGGACGCTCCCTCCGCGGCGGAGAGGGCTGGCGGGGAGCTCTTAGGCTCGCTGCCTGGGTTCTCTCCAGCCAGCTGGCCCGGCGCCCAGGGTCGGGGGTGCTGGGGGAAACGTGGCCTGCGCTCCCCTCGCCCCCAGCCCCGGTATCTCGGGGCCGGGACCCTGGAGAGCGGCGATCCTGTTGGACAGACTGGCAGCAGGATGTGGACAGCCCGCTTCGTGCCCCCCCACCTCCCTCCTCCCCCTCCCCCTCCATCTCCTCCCCCTCCCCCTCCACCCTCCTCCCCCTCCCCCGTCCTACCCCTGGCAAATAGCTCGGCTTCTAGAGTGCAAAAGCAGAGCAGAAAAAGCCTTCCGAAAGGAAAGGACACGGCCTGCCAGATCACGCCGCAGCCCTAGGCTTGCTGAACTCGAAAGGTTTTCATGCTACGCTCCTCTGCGTGACCCTGTTCAGCCTGTCACGGAGGGACGACTGCAGTTCTGGGCTTGAAATAGGCCTTGCCCTTAAATCTCTGCAGTTCTTTTTTGGCCCCGCGATATGCAAAAAGTCATCCTAAGAGGTGTGGGGCACAGGCTTAAATTCAAGACCGCAGGACGTGGAGCGCGCAAGCTCAGTGGCAGCAGCCTTCCTTGCCATTTTGATCTTGAATGTTCCAGCCTCAAGCCTGGCCTGCTTGTGCCCGTGCAGTACGCGTAGGACAAGCAGTTAAGACTTTTTCCCTGGACGTCCCGTCTTGCTCCCAGTTCTGCGAGTCTGTTCTATCAGCGGATGGCTCTGTCACAGTGAACACTGTTCCATATCTTGTTTTACTTTATTTTTTGGGACGGCCACCTTTTGCACCTAAATGAAAAATAAACTCATTCGTGTTTTCATTGCTGTATCGAATTAAACATAAAGATCAAGTTGTCCTTTCAGTTTCTGAGGTCACGAATCTGGGCATAAATAAGAGAACAAAGACGCTGGCTTTATTATGGGGTTATTTGTCCCTTTAAAGTTCTTGCGGTTCTTGGTATGAGCTTTCAGGATTCACTTCTTGCCAAAAGTAACCAAAGGTCTAAAAACCTGTAAATCAGTCCTCTACAATAAAGCTAGTTGCTAACCCTCTGCTTCACATTTTCACTCATTGTGAAGAGTTTCTCAATTCCTCTTTGTCACTGTCTTTTAATATCTTTTTAAATTTTAATTCCAGTATAATTAACATATAGTGTTAATATTAGTTTCAGTTATACAGTATAGAATTCGACAACGCTATACATTGCTCAGTGCTCATCACCATAAGTGTGCTCTTGTCACTTTTTGTTTCAGCCAAATTGGTACAGAATGAAAGTAGAAGTGATTAGATGTCTATGAAGAAAAGAGAAGTTTGGACTATAGAATCATCGAAATTTACATTAGGAAGAACCGCTGGAGACCATTAGGATACATTCCACGCTCAGCCCAATTAGTCTATTTCTTGAGATAGTATTTGATTCATGCTACAATTTCAGGCCCATGGGGTTCAGTGCATATGTTCTGTTTTTGTTTTGTATTGGTTTGACAGCCCTTTAGAAAGTTTTTCTGTGCAATGAGCTCAAACCTCTTTTCCTTTTTTTTTTTTTTTTAAGATTTTATTTATTTACTTGAGAGAGAGAGAGGGCACACAGGGAGAGGGAGAAGCAGACTCCCTGCTGAGCAGAGAGCCTGATACAGGGCTCAAACCAAGGACCCCAGGATCAGGACGCAAGCGGAAGGCGGATGTTTAACGGACTGAGCCACTCAAGCGCCTCAACCCTGTCTCTTTTTCTTCCACCTCAATGCCGTCATCTGTGCTGAGACAACACAAGGTAAGTCCTACTCGAGCCAGGCAGCAGCCCCAGCAGCTGTGTTGTGTGTGCACGGTCGTGTCATGCTTTGTACGAATGGGAATAAGGGTGAAGATGGTGTGTACACGGTGGGACGCAGACATGGTTCCACTTCTGTACTGCTCTTGGTCCCACCTTGTCCCGGTGTGTCAAGCTTCAAAAGAGTTTGGGAAGCACCTGGTACCCCTCATCCTTCTCATCTTTGCTGCTGTTGGAATAGATCACCTTTCTCTATTGACTACAAACTGTCCACTATTCTTTTGTATGATTTGCCTTTTAATGAGCTTTTATCACCTCCTTTCTTGCTCTCCAGTGTATTTCCATTAGGGTCTCTCTGCCATATTCTTTTCTGACTGATCTATTTCTAACCCAGTTTACTATTCAGAAAACACAAAAAATCATGAACCAGGACATTCCCTATGGCGTTTCCTAAAATTCAAAATTGCACGTATTTGGGTTTTGTACTTTATTTCTAGCCTTGTTTGACAGTCTCTTCGTGTCTTCCTCCTGGCAGGTACTAAATTTATTGATTCTTTCTTTCTTTTTTTTTTTTTTCTTCCAGAAAAAACCCTGAGTCATTTGACACACAAAAATGTATAGTATTATGCTCTGAAGACTCAAGCAGTTCCTAATTTAATAATAGGTTGGTTCTAGATTTCATTGTTTGGAATCAAAGCTCGTTGTGTGTTTTAAAGAAAGAACTATGAAGAATGGTTTGGTGTTTTAGACCAGCCCCTGAATGTTTATTTAACAGATTATGTAGCTTTCCCTATTGTACTTTAAAAAACATCCATAAGGGGCGCCTGGGTGGCTCAGTGGGTTAAAGCCTCTGACTTCTGCTCAAGTCATGATCTCAGGGTCCTAGGATTGAGCCCCGCATTGGGCTCTCTGCTCAGCCGAGAGCCTGCTTCCTCCTCTCACTCTCTGCCTGCCTCTCTGCCTACTTGTGTTGTGATCTCTGTCTGTCAAATAAATAAATAAATAAATCTTTTTTTAAAAAAATCCATAAACCCAGAGGTGCCTGGGTGGCTCAGTCCGTTAAGTGGTGGACTCTTGATTTCCGTTCAGGTCATGATTTCAGGGTCCTGGGATCGAGCCCCTGTGCAGGCTTCATGCTCGGTGGGCATGCTTGTGGTTTCTCTCTCACCCTCTGCCCCTCCTCCTGCTCATGTGGGCTCACTCTCTCCGTCTCTCTCTAAAATAAATAAGTAAATCTTTTTTTTTTTTTTTTAAGATTTTGTTTATTTTTATTTGAGATAGAGAGAGAGCATGAGAGAGAAGAAGGTCAGAGGGTGAAGCAGACTCCCTGTGGAGCTGGAGCCCGATGGGGGACTCCAGGATCATGACCTGAGCTGAAGGCAGTCACTCAACCAACTGAGCCACCCAGGTGCCCCTAAATAAGTAAATCTTAAAAAAAGAATCCATGAATCTGGATCACCATTTCAACATAGTTTCCAGAGGGGAAAAAAAAATCCTCCAAGAATTCCAACTTGGAACTCCAAGAAAGACTTTCTTTCTCTCTGCTGCATCACCAGACCACTTATTGAAGCCCAGAATCTCTGGGGGTAATGCCGGGAGTGAGTTTTCCAAAGCTTCTAGTGTATAAGTGTATAACCAGGCTGGGAACCACAGCTCTGACTGGTTGAGATATATATATATATTTATATATGGCTATAAACTGTTAGTTTAGTAAAACAGATGGTGTGCATTATAGAGAGAAAGAAAATTAATCTCTTGGTTGAAAACTTTGAAAAAAGAAATATTCTTTTACTCTGTAAAAGAGTAAAAAAGAGACTGTGGCCCACAATTTCAACTTCAAAGCAGTTGAAAATACCTCAAGGGATCCATAAATTAAGACCTGGATGGCAATGCTATTAGCTCCTTTGCCTGCTGAAACAGACTAGGGTCGTCACGCCTGTGGATTTGATTCATTTCTTTTACTTTTATCCTTTGTCCGTTGTATGAGGTTAGAGAGCCTAAACTCTTTCTTTTTCTTCCCTGGCACGTCCTGCATAATTGCCAAAGAGTTTTATTTTAGAACCCACAAGTGCTTGACCAAAAGATGAAAATGTTAACTTCCTTCAGTACCTAAAGAGCATTATGTAATGAATCAAGCATCTATTTTAAAACGTCTTATATTATATATATTTCAAAACCTGTTCAGTCAGAAGAAACCTCAGACTAGGCAACAACATACTTCAACATTAGAATATCTAAAAAATAAAAAGAGACTGAATAGAAATTTTTTTAAAATCTCTAAATAAATGGTCTATTTCACTTTAAGATTATAGATTCCCAGATAACCTTTGCAGGTAATCTGCAAACCTATTTACAGAGTACCTTTCCGTTGATAAATGCTTCCTTATTTTCTTCAGGATTCAGTTCACTGAAATTTTTATTTACTTATTCATGATGATCTATCCTTAATTTTTTTTTAAAGATTTTATTTATTTACTTGACAAACAGAGATCACAAGTAGGCAGAGACAAAGGGGGAAGCAGGCTCCCTGCTGAGCAGAGGGCCCGATGTGGGGCTTGAGATCCCAGGACCCTGGGATGATGACCTGAGCTGAAGGCAGAGGCTTTAACC
Organism: Mustela erminea; assembly: GCF_009829155.1. NCBI lineage: Eukaryota > Metazoa > Chordata > Mammalia > Carnivora > Mustelidae > Mustela > Mustela erminea. Next base: position 14,755,955 of record NC_045628.1, read on the forward strand.
CACTGAGCCACCCCGGTGCCCCCATTCTTACTTTGAATATTGTGTGAATACAGCTAGAAAGTTGTTTCTCCAAGTTATTCAAAGTCACATCTTAATTAACTAACAATATTCTGGTCTTTACAAAAAACCGTGGATTTTTTTCCAATATGATGATGCTAATTTATCTATAAATTAATAAATTTGACAAGGAGCCATCGAATGTCCTGAAAGATATTCTGACCTTTTCCCCTTTTGAGACCTACACCACTGAGATTAGCATTGGAAGTTATTTCTTGGGCATTATTATGCTTATTAAGGATAAATAGAGGACTCCCCCCACCCCCTGCCCCAGGGTTGTTTAATAGGAGTGAAACCAGTTTAGCCGACTTAACAGGAGATTTGCAGAAATTCTTTACTTGAGATTCAACTCACCTGCCAAACAACACAGGTGTGCCTCTTAACTCAAGGATTTTCTAGGCATCAAATTTGGTTTCAGTAGACATTAGCTCCTTCCTAGACGCCAGGGAGGTGGGTGCTGCTAATCAGCTGGGAAGAAACTAAGTTCTGATAAAGTAGTATTAACTAGAAAAACAACTACCCAGGAGCCAAATACTGTTACACCATGTTAGAGAAGACATTAATGCCGATACTAAGAGAGTAAAATAGCATATCTGTGTTCTTTTTCCTTCTATTTTCCCTAAGACTCTGTTTATCTTAATGCTCTACACTAATTCTATCGAGGCAAATTCTATGATATTTATAATCTCCTTAGCAGGAAAGCTACTACAGAGTGATAGGAGTATTATGGGAATGAACACTCATGCTTATCATTGCATCATTAATCATATATTTGTGTGTATATATGTATGTATGTATATATATATAATTTTTCTGCAAATTATGAGGAAACAGTATTTTTATTTTGGCATTTGGTATTGTCTAAGGCTGTACTGTATCAGCTCGAGTCAAGATCCAAGGGTTCTGGGATCGAGTCCTGCATCCGGCTCCCTGCTCTTTGGGGAGCATGCTTCTCCCTCTGTGTGCTGCTCCCTCCACTTGTGCTCTCTCTCTCTGGCAAATAAATAAATAAAATCTAAAAAAAAAAAAAGAAGAAGAATGTTTCAATGGACCTGTTGCAAGTTGGTGACATGTGTTTTGTGGACTTGTTTTTCCTGCATTACATTTAAAATGCACTAAATCCCTGGTTAAATGTAACAAGTCAGGAAACTACAGGTGTTGGTGAGGATGTGGAGAAAGGGGAACCCTCCTACACCGTTAGTGGGAATGCAAGCTGGTGCAGTCATCCTGGGAAATGGCATGGAGGTTCCTCAAAAAGTTGAAAATAGAGCTATCCTACGACCCAGCAATCGCACTACTGGGTATTTACCCTAAAGATACAAATGTAGTGATCCGAAGGGACATGTGCACCTGAATGTTTATAGCAGCAATGTCCACAATAGCCAAACTATGGAAAGATCCCAGATGTTCATCGACAGATGAATGGATAAAGAAGATGTGATATATATAGACAATGGAATACTACTCAGCCATCAAAAAAAAAAAAATGAGGGGCGCCTGGGTGGCTCAGTGGGTTAAAGCCTCTGCCTTCGGCTCAGGTCATGATCCCAGGGTCCTGGGATCGAGCCCCACATCGGGTTCTCTGCTCAGCGGAGAGCCTGCTTCCTCCTCTCTCTCTGCCTGCCTCTCTGCCTACTTGTGATCTCTGTCAAATAAATTTAAAAAAAATGAAAAAAAAAAATGAAATCTCGCCATTTGCAACCACAGGAATGGAACTAGAGAGTGTTAGGCTAAGTGAAATAAGTCAGTCAGAGAAAGACAATTATCATATGATCTCACTTGTATGTGGAATTTAAGAAACAAAACAGAGGATCATCGGGGAAGGGAGGAAAAATAAAACAAGACAGAATCAGAGAAGGAGACAAACCATAAGAGACTCTTAATCATGGGAAACAAACGGAGAATTGCAGGAGGGGAGGGAGAGGGGAGGGTAACTGGGTGTTGGACATTAAGGAGGACGCGTGATGTAAAAGACTGATGAATGACTGAATACCTCCGGAACTAATAATACTCTATGTTAAGTAATTGAATTTAAATATAAAAAATGCTTTCATTCCCAATTCTGAGGTACTTGGGGCCATCTAGATTCCTCTTGATCCTCTGGAGGGGTAAGTTTTGGCCCCCAGTAGCTCACAGCTGTCCTGATGAATACCCCTCCAGCCAGAAAGGACTCTCACTCAGGGATGCTAGAATCTTCCCGTGAGTGCTTGCAGATCGGTTGGTTGTATTTCGCTAGTCAATAAGCATCTCATGAATCCTAATAAATCCTACCCACTCAGATTGGGCAGCAAGTAAATCTGTATGTTTAGGACAAGTCAGGTTGTTTTTTTTTTTTTCCCTCTGAGTTGCAGCTTCCTAATTAATAAAATGAAGGAGTTATTCTGATGGTCTCCAAGACCACTTGGAGCTCTGAAAGTCTCTGAGTCTGATTCCTAATGATCTTGACCAGCCACAGACCAAATCAACAAGGAGAGAAGAAAGGCAAGAGTTTTCCTTTGCTGTCTTCCATGCTTTCTTTCTTTTTTTTTTAGTTTTATTTATTAGACAGAGATCACAAGTAGGCAGAGAGGCAGGCAGAGAGAGAGAGGAGGAAGCAGGCTCCCTGCAGAGCAGAGAGCCCGACGACTCCGGGCTCCATCCCAGGACCCTGGGATCATGACCTGAGCCGAAGGCAGAGGCTTTAACCCCCTGAGCCCCCCAGGTGCCCCCATGCTTTCTTTTCTATGAACCATTTCCTGCCATCGCTCTCACTCCTTTGCTTTACTGAAAGGACTGTATAGGTACAGGTGTGTGTGTTGCGGGGGAGGGGTTGGGCATGAAGATAATATGATTTTATTTTATTTTATTTTCAATTCTTATTTTTGCTTATGAAAAACGTGATTAAAGCAGGATAGTTGAATTCGCTAATGAAGCGGGGTGATGTAGGGGACAGAAGGCAAACGAGGAATCAGGCAAGAGAAAGTATTTGGTAGCGTGTCAACAAAGAAGAGGTTGATGCAGGAGCAGAGGGAGAAAAACCAGGAAGCAAGAGGGAGATTAATCCAAGGGAAAGAAATGGGGGGGGGGGGGATGTCCAAAGGGAAGTGTGGCAACGGTAGGAAATTTAACTAGACAACAGTTGAAAGTCAGAGAGGATGGACAGTTACATGACAGAAGAAGGGGAACAGAAACGTGGGGGAGGGGGCCAGGGGACCACCAAACAGTGGTTGGGAAGAGAATCTTTGCAGTGAAAAAGGAGACGGATGGGCACAAGAGAGGACGGAGATTGCGTCCACAGCCCTCGCCTTCCCACATGAGTGTGTGTAAGGGGGGAAGCAGAACATTCCAGTGACCGTTACATAGGAAGAGATTTTCCCTCTCTGCGGTCCTCTAAATACAACTGGTGAGAATGTATTCCAAAGTACTCAGGAGCTCCATGTTTACTGTTTGGCTCGCTTCATGGCAAACATTATTGGACGTTTACAACGAATTCTTTAAGGGTCAAAAATGCAAATTCTTACAGAAACATACCCAGAAGCAAATAATTGATGATGATTCCTTCCAAAATGTAGGCTTTCTTCTATTTTTATCTACTAAAACTTGTATGGGTACCTTTTAGGTACTGTCATAGTTACCCATTTAGTAACAACCCCATGAAGTGGGTTGTTTTCATTCCCTTGTAGATAGAGATGAGGAAACCAAACAAAAGACAGGTGAAGTCACTTACTCTAGGAGGTGGTGGAAGCCAGGTTTGGTCCTAGAGTCACAGTCTTTTGTACTATGTTGCCTCCTACCAACACAACTCTGTGAAGTTGTGTATTCCATCAATATCCACTGGGTAGAGGCACCTGGGTGGCTCAGAGGGTTTAAAGCCTCTGCCTTCGGTGCCGGTCATGGTCTCAGGGTCCTGGGATCAAGCCCTGCATCAAGCTCTCTGCTCGGTGGAGAGCCTGCTTCCTAACCCTTCTCTCTCTCTCTGCCTGCCTCTCTGCCCACTTGTGATCTCTCTGTCAAATAAATAAATAAAATCTTAAAAAAAAAATTCCCTGGGTATATGACCAAATACAGACATAAAATGAATCAACACAATTTAGATGCTTTGTTTTTATCTTTGTTTTTCAGAGAGTGGCTTTTATAGTCAGAGGTATTTGAACAGGATACCTAATTTCCTTTTTTAATAATAATTTCCTTATTTAATTTCATTGTGAGATAAGTCTTTTAAGAGATGAACTGGAGTTCATCACATGCTGTTTAATGATGTCCCAGGCAATGCTGATTCATTGTATCACAGTTGGTTTCTGCAACACTTTTCTTGAAATGTACGCGTGTTTGTGCATGTGTAGATGAAGAAATGTACACGCGTGTGTATGTACGTATATGTATGTGCACACACACATTATAAAAAGTTCGTTAGAGTACTCTGTTCTGTCTATTCCATGCTTTGGGTCCTGTGCCACGCTCTCAGCCAGTTAGAATTCAAGAATTTTCCCTTACAGCCCTATTCCCTCACTGTCCTGAATTGGGGGTTTTCTGTGGTGTAAGGAATTCCCCTTGCTCTGGACTGTCTTTCTTATGTTTATTTTGTTTTCTGATGACGTTTGGGACCCATCTTAGCTAAAGAAAAGTGCGCTACAATAAAACAAAGGAAAAGGGTCCCATTCAGATGTAAAATGCAAGGGTTTTGTTTTTGGTTTTGCTTTTTTCCCTTTTTCACTAGGTACTTCTGAGTTGTTTCTGGAAGGGTTAGATCCCATGGGCTCACCAACAGCAGGGCGGGTTGTTTTTTGTTTTTGTTTTTTCACATCCGCAATACTTGTTCCATCTGACTATATAATTATTATATTACTCTGAAACCCAAGTTTCTTCATTTCCAAAGTTCACGTTCTTATTATGTTTAAATGATATCCTAGTCATTCAAATTCTGAAGCCGTTTAAAGATATGTGCTTAAAAATTTAAAAAAAAATACAAATACTGAAACATTCCAGGGGCACCTGGCTGGCTCGGTCGGAAGAGTACGTGACTCTTGATTCTCGGGGTCATAAGTTCAAGCCCCACGTTGGGTATAGAGATTGTTTAAATAAAACGTAAGTGCTGACGTCAGCAGCACAGATACTAAAATTGGAAGGATACAGAGAAGATTAGCATGGCCCCTGTGTGAGGATGACATACAAATTCTTGAAGCGTTTCATGTAAAAAAAAAAAAAAAAAAAAAGACAAGAAAAAGAAAAAAAAAACCTTAACAAAAAAAAATTCCAGACATTACCTCCTCTTACCTGATGATGAGAGAAGTTTGGAATATTGCACTGAGATATCAGGGAGGCAGATGTGTGTGTATCAGAGAAACAAAGAGATGCAAGTAAAAGGGAAACCAGAGTGACGTGTAATAACAAAGGAAGATGTGTTCTCTCTCATTTTTTTGGAGATTTATTGAGTTCGGGGAGAGCTTGCGCATGCGCACATGCAAGCTGGGGGGAAGCGGAAGGAAAGCATTCCAAGCAGACTCCTTGCTGAGCATGAACCCCACGGCCTGCAGCTCAGCCCCACAACGCAGAGATCACCACCTGAGCTGAAATCGAGAGTCAGATGTGTAACTGACTGAGCCACCCGGGCGCCTCAGATGTTTTCTCTTTAAAACCTGGATTGGGTGGCACCTGGGTGGCTCAGTGGGTGAAGCCTCTGCCTCCGGCTCAGGTCATGATCCCAGGGTCCTGGCATCGAGCCCCACATCAGGCTCTCTGCTCAGTGGGTACCCTGCTTCCCCATTCTCTCTGCCTGCCTCTCTGTCTACTTGTGATCTCCGTTTGTCAAATAAATAAATAAAATCTTAAAAAAAAGAAAGATGACAAAGAGGATTTTTCAGATGAGCTTATATGTATGTGTGGAATGAGGAGGGAGGCAAAACAAACTTGTAACGAGAAGCACCTTATAACCAAACGTTATTTTTTTTTTAAGATTTTATTTATTTATTTGACAGACAGAGATCACAGCCGGCAGAGATGCAGGCAGAGAGAGAGAGGAGGAAGCAGGCTCCCTGCTGAGCAGAGAGCCGGATGCGGGACTCGATCCCAGGACCCTGAGATCATGACCTGAGCCAAAGGCAGAGGCTTTAACCCACTGAGCCACCCAGGCGCCCCTTTGGCTTGGTTTTTTTTTTTTTTTAATTTTTAAATTTCTTTAAAAGATTTTATTTATTTATTTGACAGAGAGAGCGATCACAAGTAGGCAGAGAGGCAGGCAGAGAGAGAGGAGGAAGCAGGCTCCCCGCTGAGCAGAGAGCCCAACGCGGGGCTCAATCCCAGGACCCTGAGATCTTGACCTGAGCTGAAGGCAGAGGCTTAACCCACTGAGCCACCCAGACGCCCCAACATTATGTTTTATTTGCTTGATGTGCCCCAAAGGCAAGTTCTCTTGCCCATTGATCTTTGTGCTGCATTTCCTCTCCCATATGCTTGAGGGCATCCCCAATGGCCACAGAACTTGTGGAACGTCCCTTTGAGGATATGACTGAGAAAGCAGAGGCAGCCAGCAACTGCGGAACATCCCTGAAACCTGGGAGGAACCAATGATTGTTGCGGGAACAGTGGCTAGAAAAAGTTACAGCCAGGCAGCCCGTTTGACATTTGGGGATTCCAAGCGCTTGGGGGAAGCCATTGTAAGAGCTGAGGGTTCCCTGCCTCGAGAAGCTCAAACAGCTATATGGTTGGCTCAGTTTTTGCTTTCATGGTGAGCACGGCATTATGCATTCATTGAAACAATTCAAAGTGTAGTTATTGGGGGCCTATCACACTCCGGGCGTCCTTTCCAGTAGATGCGGCGAGTGAAATGGACAAAATCTCCACGGGAACACAGTGCACCTTCCATCGGCAGAGGCAAGAGTAAGTAAGAGAAATGGTTAGTGTATCAGACGATAGATGCTCGGGAGAAAGACATTAAGACAGTGCGCACGGGGGCATTCTACCAAGTGTGTGTCGGGGGGGAGGCTGGCTTTTAAATTTTAGTTAGATGGCCAGAGGAGAGCTCCCTGAGAAGATGACTTTTGGGTAAAGACCTGAAGGAAAGAGGGAGCTAGCCATGTGGCTGGTTTTCTGCAGAGCACTCCCGAAGCGGGGAGCACTTGGGACTTGTCTGAGCAACAGTGGAGGGGTCCGCCCGGCTGCGGCAGGGGGAGCGAAGGGGAGCGTGGTGGGACATGAGGACAGAGAGAGAACCGGGTCTGCGTGTGTGACGCTGTAGGCCCATGTGTGCATCTGAGTGTCTGTGTCTGTCTCTACTGTGTGCTTATCTGTGTGTTCATGTGTCTTTGTGGGTCTGTGTGTGCGCATGCCTCTTGATGTGTTTGGGAATGTGTATACGCGTGGGGGTGTCAACAGTTCATGCAGGGCTCTGTAAATCCTAACAAATTTGGCTTTTACTCTGACTGCAAAGAGGAGACGCCGGCCGGTTTTGTGAGAAGAAGTATCCAATCTCCGTTCTGGGATGGGTCAGAACCGGGAGGTCTGTAGAGGAACGAGGGTGCCGGTTGGGAGGCTAGTGCCATAACCCTGCTGGGTGACGGCGGTGGCTTTGACCAAGAGGGTAGAAGTGCAGTGGTGAGAGACGCTCAGACTTTGCATTTTGGGTCTCCTTTGAAGCTAGAACTGGTGAGATTTGCTGCTGATGGGCTGGGAAGTATGACAGAAAAGTAGAAGTCAAGGAAGACATCAGGGTTTTGGCCTCAGGCACTGGAAGGGCAGATTGTTTCCTGAGATGAGGAAAGCTCTCAGGGAGCAGACTGAGCGATGGAAACAAGAGTTCAGTATCACAGACCCTGAGTTCCAACGCGCAGCAGACCTCCAGGAGGAGGAGGAGCCAAGTTGGATATATAAGTCCAGAGCTGAGGGAGAGCTTCAGGCTTAAAAAGTACGCTTTGGGGCGCCTGGGTGGCTCAGTGGGTTAGGCTGCTGCCTTGGGCTCAGGTCATGATCTCGGGGTCCCCGGATCGAGTCCCGCATCGGGCTCTCTGCTCAGCGGGGAGCCTGCTTCCTCCTCCCTCTCTCTCTGCCTCTCTGCCTACTTGTGATCTCTGTCTGTCAAATAAATAAATAAAATCTTTAAAAAAAAAAAAAAGTACGCTTTGGGGGTGCCTGGGTGGCTCAGTGGGTTAAAGCCTCTGCCTTCGGCTCAGGTCATGATCCCAGGGTCCTGGGATCGAGCCCCATGTTGGTCTCCCTGCTTAGCGGGGAGTCTGCTCATCTTTCTCCCTCTACTGCCCCTCCCCCCAGTTCTTGCTCTCTCTCTCTCAAATAAAACCTTTTTTAAAAATTCTATAACAATATAGTTCTTCTATATTTATGTCTATTTTACTTTGTACTAAAATAATTAGTTTGGTATCATTTAAAAACGATGGCACACATGTTTTATAGTTCTAGAATGCTGGAGTTAGAAAGCACTTAAAACTTACTTAATTCAACATTTTGTAGAGGACGAAATCAGAATCCATAAGGAATTTCTTAATGTATGTTGAGTATAAAGTGAATATTGCAGTACCCGTATCAATGGGAATAACATTTTGTGCATGTTCCTCTTCAAAAATAGTAAATTTGAAAAAGCATCCAAGTTTACTGCAGAAGAAAAATCGAAATTACAAGCACGGTTTGACTACTTAGAAGTTGAAAACTGTCATATTCAATACAGGTTTTCCTCCATGATGTATCTGTGCTGATAAAATATTTACGAGTATATTGCTAGGAGGTTCTCGTTTCAGGTTAATGCAGCGTCATCTTTATAAATGACTTTTGAATAGTAACATGAAAAGAACGGAAGTAACAATTGAATTGATGCTGATAATACGGCAGACCTAACAGACACACCTCTTTTCGTGGTTCAAAGCTATAGCTGTTTCTATGTTGATTTAGGGTTTGTAAAGAATTAATAAAAAGATCTAAAGAACAAAGTTGATGTCATGTTTTGCCTGCAATTATTACAAACTGCCACACCTCTAGGATTTGGGACATAAATCTTTCTGACAAACAAATATGCCCTAAGTCAACTCCTTCCCCACCATGCAATTCATCCACACATGCAATCCTATAGAGTTAACCAATGTTTTGTTTCCCAATCAAAACACTACATGAAAGATTATATTGTAATTTTTTGACATGTTACATAAAGCAGCCAATGAAATTTGGTTAAGTAACGTGAATGATATTCTGTTTAGTTTCTAGATTTTGTATACCGTTGAGGAGAAAAGCAAATAATAAAATTCCCATTATTTTCATGTTAATTTCCAGGTGAAAGGGATAAGATCAAATAAATTAAAGCACTAATGTTATAAAGAAGACATGAACAGACATTTCTGCAAGGAAGACATCCAAAAGGCCAACAGACACATTAAGAAGTGTTCAACATCACTCGGCATCAAGGAAATACAAATCAAAACCACAATGAGATACCACCTCACACCACTCAGAATGGCTAAACTTAACAAGTCAGAAAATGACAGACTGGCAAGGAGGTGAAGAAAGTGGAACCCTCCTCCACTGTTGGTGGGAATGCAAGCTGGTGCAGCCACTCTGGAAAACAGTATGGAGGATCAATTTTCAATTTTCAATTTTCAAAAAATTGAAAATAGAGCTACCCTACGACCCAGCAATTGCACTACTGAGTATTTACCCCAAAGTTTCAGATATAGTAAAACAAAGGGACACATGCACCCCAATGTTTATAGCAGCAATGTCCACAATAGCCAAACGATGGAAAGATGAACTATGATGAACTATGTTCATCAATAAATGAATGGATAAAGAAGATTATATATACATATATATGTATATATATGATGGAATGTTATGCAGCCATAAAAATTGAAATCTTGTCATTTGCAACCACGTGGATGGAACTAGAGGTTATTATGCTAAGCAAAATAAGTCAATTAGAGAAAGATTATTACCATATGATCTTACTGAGAATTTGAGAAACAAGACAGGATCATAAGGGAAGGGAAGGAAAAATGAAACAAGAGGAAACCAGAGAGGGAGACAAATCATAGGAGACTCTTAATCTCAGGAAACAAACTGAGGGTTGCTGGACTGGAGCAGGGTGGGAGGGAGGGGGTGGCGGGGTGATGGGCACTGGGGAGGGGATGTGCTATGGGGAGCGCTGTGAACTGTGTAAGACTGATGCATCACAGACCTGTACCCCTGAAACAAATACGTCATATGTTAATTTAAAAAATAAAAAAAATTACTTAATTTTTTAAAAAGCACTGATGTTATAAAACTGTATATACAACACTATGGACATTTGATAAATAGTCATTGAATTTATTGGTCAAAAAGGACAACTTAGAATATTGGATGGAATGTTAAGCATACTCTCAACTACCTGTAAATGTCTAACTTTTTATTTATTCTTTCAACTAATTAATCTTTAAACGAAGAAAAAGTCATATTCCTTCAAATTATACTCTTGCAGCAAATATGGGGCCTTAGTTTATACTTCAAATGATCAAATTAATTCTCAAATGATTGATCTTTTTGTCTCTCAAAACCCATTTGTACATACATATATAGATAATATATTTGTCATTAAAAATTTTTCCTCGGGCGCCTGGGTGGCTCAGTGGGTTAAGCCGCTGCCTTCGGCTCAGGTCATGATCTCAGGGTCCTGGGATCGAGTCCCGCATCGGGTTCTCTGCTCCGCGGGGAGCCTGCTTCCTCCTCTCTCTCTCTCTCTGCCTACTTGTGCTCTCTCTGTGTCTAATGAATAAATAAAATCTTTTAAAAAAATAAATAAATAAATAAATAAAAATTTTTCCTCTACAGGGTTTGGAAGCACACAATATGAAATTAGGAAAATGCAGTATGTTTTTTCATTTGTTTTGCTGTTTTGGTTTTGCTTTTTTAAAGTAATCTCTACACCCAACATGGGACTCAAACTCACAACCGCAAGATCAAGAGTCACATGCCTGGAGGGTCTGGCTGGTTCAGTCTGCAGAGTATGTGACTCTTTTTTTTTTTTTTTTTTTAAAGATTTTATTTATTTACTTGACAGAGAGAGAGAGAGAGATCACAAGTGATCACAAGTGGGCAGAGAGGCAGGCAGAGGGGGAGGGGGAAGTAGGTTCCCTGCAGAACAGAGAGCCCAATATGGGGCTCCATCCTAGGACCCTGAGATCATGACCTCGGCCAAAGGCAGAGGCTTAATCCTCTGAGCCACCCAGGTGCCCCGAGCATGTGACTCTTGATCTTGGGGTTGTAAAATCAAACCCCACGTTGCGTACAGAGATTACTTAAGAATGAAAAAATCTTGGGGCACCTGGGTGGCTCAGTCAGTTAAGCCTCTGTCTTCAGCTCAGGTCCTGAACTCAGGGTTCTGGGATTGAGCCCAGCATCTCAGGCTCCCTGCTCAATGGGGAGTCTACTTCTCCCTCCCCTCATACCTCTCCCCCTAGCTGGTGCTCTCTCTCTCTCACACTCTCAAATAAATAAAATCTTCTTTAAAAATGTAAAAATCTTGGGGTGGCTGGGTGGCTCAGTGGGTTAAGCCTCTGCCTTTGGCCGAGGTCATAATCTCAGGGTCCTGGGATCGAGCCCCACATCGGGCTCTCTGCTCAGTAGGGAGCTGCTTCCTCCTTTCTCTCTGCCTACTTGTGATCTCTGTCAAGTAAATAAATAACATCTTAAAAAAATTTTTTTAAATCTTGAAAAAGAAGAGTTGCGTGCTCTACCAACTGAGCCCCCAACGTACCCTTGCTTTGCTCTGTTTGTAAGCTGAGTTAACTACCTGTAGTGTAGTAGGAATTGCCTTGGCAACTTGACCCACAGATCAGAATCACCACTTTCTTGTATCCTTGTTCCCAACACCCAATTAATTTTGACTTTCATGACACTTGGTTTTACTGGTTTAGGGAAAACCAAGCTCAGCTCTAAGTAGCATACATCTCCACAATCCTCCCCAGTTGAAATGGCACTCTTCTCACCACCTGGGAAGCTCTGGCTGACTCTTGGTCTCAGCGCAGAAGACTTCTCCAAAGGGTGGATACAAGACCCCCATACATATATGCTAGTGCTTGTTTAACCTAACCAGTGAACAGATGTGTATGGGGGTCCTTAGTGATTATGGTTTCTAAAAAAAAAACAAAAAAACTATGGTTATGATTATGACTCTTAAGTTTACAACTTTTTTTCATTATTGACAGAATATAATATGCATATTTCAAGGAGTACAGTATTTTATTTCAGGCCAAGTAGGGCCAAAGATGAACTACATTTGTGACTACATTTATTTTATTTATCTTTTAAAGATTTTATTTATTTATTTGCCAGAGAGAGAGAGCATAAGCAGGGGGAGAAGCAGGCAGAGGGAGAAGGCTCCTTGCTGAGCAGGGAGCCCAATGTAGGACTTGATCTCAAGACCCCGAGGTCATGACCTGAGTTGATGGTAGACACTTAGCCGACTGAGCCACCCAGGCATCCCTGTGACCACATTTTAAAACTAACTTTTAAAGCACATACATTCATATTCTAAATCAAATAATCCTTGCGTAGATGAAATAATGGAGTTGAAACACAATCACATCTTCCTCCTGCTGAATTCCCATGATTGTAAAGTAACAAACATAGAATATCATTCTTACATATGAAAAACAGAAAGTCAGTGCAGTGTTGGACATTTTTTGGTTATGTTTTGTTTTTTTGTCCTCAAACTTGGGTGCGAGGTATGGAAGTAGCCTGGGAGTGGCATTTCAAGGACCTGGCCCCCACTACCAGCTGTTACTACTTTGTTAATTTACGTTTACTTTGGCCCATTGTGAATGGGTTGAAGAGATTCTGTAGAATTGTTCCTGGCTCTAAACTTAGAAGGAGGAAATAAAAAATTCAAGAGGAGGATATTGTTTCCTCCTCCCCTTCCAACAGTGCTGGCAAAGGGAAAACAGGAAGGAACGGGAGAGGCAGAGGGAAAGAGGGATAAGGAGAGAAAGGAAGGTTCAAACGGAACTCAAGTGACTGGAGTGTAATGTGGTCCATCCACATCGGGAACCCGCAGGTGAGTTAGAAACACCGAGAAATCCCCCTCACCACCCCCAGAGATTTACTCTTATTTCTCCAATTCTGCTTACCTTTTGCTCATCCCTACCCCAGTTGCCCCACTCCCTCCTTCTCATGGCCACTAGCTTATATTTGCCTCTTTTAGTTGGAAGCAAAGAACAGTAGTCAACAGCCCCATCATTCCAAGCTCTTCCCTGTCCCAGATGTTAGGAAGGAAAGACAGAGCGAGTTTTCAGTTTTATGGGCAAACAGCCCGATTCCCTTAGATCTATGCTGGGGATTCGTGTCAGTGTTTATTCTCGAGGCTGGAATTAAGCAACCTGCGGAAGGTCCCACAGCAGATTACTGCTGCAACCAGGTTTATCATGGACAGCTGCTGAGTTCCCACTGTGAGGGCGGGGCCACAGGGCCATGGGGCCTTTCCAATGGCTGTTCCAAATCCCACACTTGTCAACTGCAAGGAGCTTCCTATGCCCATGGTTGTGAACAAGCCTTATTAAACATAACATTCAAAAGAGCCCAAGTGGGGCGCCTGGGTGGCTCAGTGGGTTAAGCATCTGCTTTTGGCTCAGGTCATGATCCCGGGATCCTGGGATCGAGTCCTGCATTTTCTCCCTCTGCCTCTGCCTCTGCCTCTCTCTCTCTCTCTCATGAATAAATAAACTTAAAAGAATCTTTAAAAAAAAGCCTAGGTGCCCAAACCTCCAAGCTTTACTTTTTTTTTTTTTTTAAAGATTTTATTTATTTATTTGAGAGAGAGAAAACCTTCAACATTTAGAAGGACTGCATATCACTTTCAGTTCTAAATAGAAAGTGTCATAGGTAGTAAACTGATATTGTTAGTGTCTACGGAAAGCAATATTCCAACAAATACAAAGTTTAACTCGATTACTCACACTCTTAAGTTACGGTTGATGATATTTTTACAGGTAACAAAGGGAGCCAACTTTAAGAATTAATATCATTTCTCACGCAGAAGCACTAGCCAGCACCTAATTTTTGTTTAGCTTTTTCTGATATTTTCAAATATGCCACGTGTTTCCCATCTAATCCAGACTAACAACTAAGAGGTACTCTCTCGTAACTTAATATGTATCCTGCTGGATTTCAGTGGTAGACAATTCGCAAAGATAAATGTTTGTTAAAGAATCAAGATTATCCTTTGAAAGCTGAATAAGAACCAAAAGAATCATAAACAATTGAGCTCAAAACAATGAGCGCCTTATTTTCACAGTTTTCCTTAAAAAAAAAAAAGGAATATGTAAGTGTTGTTATGATAATATACTGGAAAAATAGAAAATATAACATCAATAAAATTAAGCTGCTCGTGGTTAGCCTTATTGCCCATTTCCCTTTATATATTATTAAAGTCCTTATCTAATGTGATAGCTTTCTTCCGGCTACATGTTTCTGACTGAAATTTTTAAAAACTTTTATAAAATCAGATCCATTTTCTAAACTAATTGATTTCATTATGGGTTTTATACCAGTGAATGTGGCAAGTCTTTAAGAGTCATGTACCGTGGGGTGCCTGGGTGGCTCAGTGGGTTAAAGCCTCTGCCTTCGACTCAGGTCATGATCCCGGGGGTCTTGGGATCCAGCCCCTCATTGGGCTCTCTGCTCAGCAGGGATCCTGCTTCCCCCTCTCTCTCTGCCTGCCTCTCTGCCTACTTGTGATCTCTGTCTGTCAAATAAATAAATAAAATCTTTAAAAAAATGCGAACAATTCCAGCTCTGATCAAAACAAGACAAAAAACCCAGATTCACTATTAACCGCCCACAAACAAGGTCTGAACTGTATTACTTCACAAATTGTTCTTTGAGCCGGGGTAGAATGGAAATACACCCTAAAATTAGAAGATTGTAAACAAACTGGGTTTTTTAAATTCCATTGAATGTTTAATTTTAAAATGCCTATCTTGATTTGATTTGGCTACCCAAAATAGAAAAACGTTGGCTCCAACTTAGTTTGGCTCTTTTCTGAAACGGCTCTTGAAGACGCCAAAGGTTCTTAATTAGCACTCACACAATGGGACTTAATTCATGTGCATATGCCACAGAAATAATGTTTCTGCATTAAATTACAGCAGCTGTGAAATTTAAATACTACTAGGAGCCAGCACATTTTGTGAAATCCGGCACTATATTTCATGAGAAATTTGCGCCCTCTTCTGGATAACAATTGTCAAGACATTTCAGTGTGAACTTTAAAAAAATGTAGTCGATGGCTCAAAAATAAATGCAGTTTTGTTTTAAAGACCGTGGGAAAGAAGGCAAAAGAACAGATGTTAGAGGCATGGTAAAGATAATACTAGGAAGCGGCAAAGCAAAGATTTTGCCACTGAGAGGCATAAAAAGGGCCATAGGAAAGACCCAGCGTTAGGAATCTACAGTTTCCTTTTAAATCAAAATCTGTTTAGGATTTTTGCCCAATGTTAGATTACAAAGTAGTGCTTCTTAGGAACAGTCTTCTCTAGACAACAGTAGTAAGCACTTATCTTCCTCCTGAGACTGTAATTTTTGTAGGGGTAGGGACAGATCGTCCCTTGGGTGAACTTTCTGCCTGGGTGAAGGAGATCTCAGAGGATTTGTTCCTTTCCAATTTAGGGAACTACACAAATATCTTTAAAGATACCTTGGGGCATATTTTGAAAATTTTCTTCTTTTTTCTTTTTCAACCAAACATCTCGATAGAGTTGTCTGTCATGGTGACCTCTCTCTCCACCATCCCATTGACTTCAAAGCCAGTGCAGGGCGCCTGGGTGGCTCAGTGGGTTGAGCCACTGCCTTCGGCTCAGGTCATGATCTCAGGGTCCTGGGATCGAGTCCCACATTGGGCTCTCTGCTCAGCAGAGAGCCTGCTTCCTCCTCCTCTCTCTCTCTCTCTCTGCCTGCCTCTCTGTCTACTTGTGATCTCTGACTGTCAAATAAATAAATAAAATCTTAAAAAAAAAAAAAAGCCAATGCAATACAGTCTCCTCCCCTTTCTCTCTCCAGTGAAACACCACCAGCCAAGGTGCCACGTGGTTTCATACAAAGGGATTTAGTAGATATTTCCCATTCCTTCTCTTGCCTGACCTTTCTGCACCTTCTGATGGTTGACCAGTTCTCCTTTGTGAACTACTTTCTTCCTTTGGTCTCTATGACGCTGTTCTCACTTCTGTCTCTCTGCCTGTCTCTGGTTCTTTCTCTCCTGCTTATCGCCTGGCATCCCCAGCATTTTGTGCTTGCCGCTTACTCCTTTTCACATCACACCCTTTCCCTAGGCGAACTAGTGGCTCCCGAATGGAATTCCCTTACCCAGCCCCAATTCCCAGGCCCTGCTCGATACCTCCTTTCTCTTGGGGAGCTCCTTGGTACCGCACACTTACTATGTCCAAAATCAAATGCTCATCTTCACTTCCTCTTTCCTCTGCTTCCCAGCGCCTCCTTCTTCCTTCTATATCCTCCATCCTGGCTGATGGAATATCTCTCTGTCTACCCACTCTACCAGCAAGTCACGAGTCATTATTTTTTAAAAAGATTTAATTATTTTACAGAGGGGAGGGGCAGAGGGAGAGAGAGAGAATCCTGAGCAGACTCCACAATGAGTGCGGAGCCTGACAGGGACTCGATCTCACAACTCTGAGAACAGGACCTGAGCTGAAACCGAGAACAAGATGCTTAAGCAACTGAGGCGCCCAGGCGCTCCAGGCATGACTCACGGTGAATCACATTGGACCCTTCACATCTCTGTACTCCACGTCACCCCATCTGGCTGACTCTATTCCTGAACCATCTCTTGAATCATTCTCACCTCTCCTGCCCCCAAGACTCTTCCTGATTTAGGCCTTCTTTTCTTCCCGCTCTCACAATGGCCTCGTAACTCGTCTCCGCCTCTCGCCTCGCCCCTCTAGGCCATCCACCATATGACTCCCCAGGTGATTTCCTAAAAGATGAATCTGATTGTTTCTCTTGTAAAGCCTTCTACTTGTTCTCCAGCACCCAGAGTGGGAAACCCATGAATTTCATCATGACATACAACATACCCTGGGATCTGCTGCCCATCTTCTGCCACACCTGACTTTTGGAATACTCTGTTGGGATCATACCAAAACCACTTCACAGTGTTCCCCTGCCCAGATTGTCTTTTTTCCTCAATCTGTCTGGAGAATTGCTTTTCATTAACTTTTTAAACAAAAGTCACTCCTCCTCCAGCAGGCCAGGTGAGAGAGCTACTCTCTGTTCTTCTTGGTGGCCTGCTTCCATTGTTGCATCTACTACACAGAATTGGAGTTTTCACCTATTTTTCCACTGGACTGTGAGCTCTTTGCGAGTAAACATAGAATCTGATTTATCCTCACTGTGGTTTTTATTATAACCATATTGATTATCACTCATTGAATGCCAGGAGGGAAAAAAAAAAAAAAAGAAACAAGGCTTAGAGATATTAAATAAATTGCTTGAAGCCACGTACCCAGTGAGTTGCAGAGTTGTGGCTTAATCCTGGGGTTTTTAGGTCTGAAGTCTGTGTTCTTTTAAAATAATGCACTGCCAATTGGAGGTTTCCTGGTAACATTGCTCATGCCAATAATAAGTACTATAATTATTACTGTGAATCAAGAATTCTTCTAAATGCTTTATATAATAATCAGTGTCTAAAGAATACAGAATTGATTTCATTTCAATTCTTTAACAGTTTGATATATATATATATATATATATAGTTATTTTTTAAGAGACTTACTAGAGACATTCATAAATTTGACAGTATAGCTAAACAGGTAGACCAGATGACCCAAAAATCTCCTTTCCAACGCAAGATTCTATAATTCTACAAACATTTTCCTTCTTTTTACTTAGAAAAAATTTTTCATAAATTTATTCTATTAACAAGCTATCCTGGCAGTAGTTTATGTGGTTATAGCAATATTTTTTTTCTTTCCTATTGAGAGTGGAAAAAAACAAATGAACACTCTAACAGTTTCTATGTGTTTTCCTGTGTTACCTCTTACACAACAGATGCTGTGAATTGCTGGGGATATGAATGGAATTAAAAAGAAAACACAGTTTACGTGTCATTGAGTTTAAAATCTAATAGAGATTACTCATTATTCAAATGATCCCTCCAGTGACCATATAATTATGAACTGAATCCCATACTCACGAAAAAGAACTACTGTTCTCTGAAGCTATATAACAAAGAAGCTGATCTGTGCTCCGTGTCAGGGAGAATGTCTCTGAGGAAGGAAGCTGGGTCTGGGCCTTGCTGAATGAGGGGGGATACTCAGGCATGTGGAAGGGGAAAGGCTTGCAGACACAGCCAGCAGACTGTGTAGGGACCTGTAGTAGGCGGAAGTTAGAGGGAAGTGAGTGTGGAGGGAAGCATCACACTGGGGCTCGCCATCAGCACGGCTGGGCCCTGGATATTTATCCTTCACTTGGATTGCCTATAGACCTGAACTTTTCTCCATTTGTTGGAGCTGCCCAAAGACAGTATGGCCCCTACAGGTAAGACCTAGATCTTCCATGTTTTTGTATCTCACAGGGTGCACAGATCATGAGTGCTCAATGAATACTTATTTTTTTTCGACCTAAGGCTCTTCCCTTCTTCTTCTTCCTTTTTTTTTTTTTTTAAGATTTTATTTATTTATTTGACAGATAGAGATCACAAGTAGGCAGAGAGACAGGCATAGAGAGAGGGGGAAGCAGGCTCCCTGTGGAGCAGAGAGCTCGATGTGGGGCTCAATCCCAGGACTCTGGGATCATGACCTGAGCTGAAGGCAGAGGCTTTAACCCACTGAGCCACCCAGGCGCCCCAAGGCTCTTCCCTTCTACCTTATACCTCTGTACCTAGAAGACACTCAAAAGTACCAACCTGATTTATTTTTTAATGGATTGAACAAATTAAAAATAATCCCAGCAGACAACAACTCTGAAAAATAGTGTTAGGAAAATGGTGTATCTAAAGATCACTGGAAGACCAACTCTTTCTCTTAATGTCTTCCTTTTTCTCCACATTTTCTTATGAAAAGGTATAAATAAAGAGCAATGATGCAAGAATTTTATAGTGAACACCCTTTGCTATGAATTGAATTGTGTCCCCTTCTAAAATTTATTTATTTATTTATTTATTTTAAAGATTTTATTTATTTATTTGACAGAGAGAGATTACAAGTAGGCAGAGAGAGAGAGGAGGAAGCAGGCTCCCCGCTGAGCAGAGAGCCCGATGCGGGACTCGATCCCAGGACCCTGAGATCATGACCCGAGCCGAAGGCAGCGGCTTAACCCACTGAGCCACCCAGGCGCCCCCTAAAATTTATTTTAAAGCTTTCACCTTCAATGTGACTCTATTTGGAGAAAGTACTTTAGGTGGTAATAAAGGTTAAAAGGGGTCATAAAAGTGGGTCCTAATCGGATGGAATTGGTGACCTTAAAAGAAGATGAAGAGTGATTTCTCTCTTTCATGTAAGCACACAGTGAGACGGTGGCCGTCTGCAATCCAAGGAGAGAACTCACAGACACTGATCATGCTGGCTCCTGATCTTGGACTTCCAGTCTCCAGAATGGTGAGAAAATAAATTTTGGATACTTCAGTCATCTGGTATATGGAATGTTGTTATAGCAGCACAAGCTGACTCATATACCTGTATATTGCACCCACCATCTAGAGTCTACCATTAACATTTTACTTGCTCCTCTGTCTTTGGTTATTGCTTTTTGTGACCTATTTGAAACAACTTTGCCAACCTCCAAGTTATGAAAATATGCCCCTATAACTTCCACTAAAGCTTTATGATTTTAGCTGTTATATTTAAGCTGATGATGTACCTCTAATTAATGTTGTGTTTGGTGAGAGTTAGGGATCAGGGCTCATTTTTTCATAGACTCTGAGGTATTTTGCACCATTTGTTTAAATTCCCCTTAAATTGCATTGGTGCCTTTGTTGGATATACACTTGTGTACATGCAGGTCCATCTATCGGGACAAAAAATATGTCAGTACAGAGCAATTGACATCCAGAAGTTTGTTTGTTTTTTTTAAAAAAATTGTATCCATTTATTTGAGAGACAGAGAGAAGGCACAATGAGGGAGAGGGGGAAGCAGACCCCCTGCTGAACAGC
This sequence comes from Mustela erminea, assembly GCF_009829155.1. Classification (NCBI taxonomy): domain Eukaryota; kingdom Metazoa; phylum Chordata; class Mammalia; order Carnivora; family Mustelidae; genus Mustela; species Mustela erminea. Next base: position 14,776,123 of record NC_045628.1, read on the forward strand.
GGCCCCTAGAAGTTTCTTTCTTGAAGATCATCTCCTTATTTAACCTTTACACATCATACTCTGGATGAGACTTTCATAAGGAGGATATAATGGGATATAATGGGTTCTAATCGCCCATTAGGAAAAAAGAGAACTTGTAACTTTAAAGTATCAATCAACTTCTCTCTCTTTCAAGGATTTTACATTTATCTTGCTAACTGAATAAGTTGGATTCCTTATTTGAACATGAAGGGGGCCTCAAAAGTACAAAATAAAGAGCTATGTTACTGCTATTATATCCCAATTTGAAGTTCACCATATTTTAATAAAGATAACCCATTTCCTGTTAATGGAGTCTGAAGTGGCTGAATGGCAAGAGGTATTTCAGGGACTTTAGAACATGAACTTAGATGAATGATTTCTTTCCTCCCTGCTTTCCTTCCTCCACTTATTTATTTCATAAAGAAAGAGAAATATGAAAGAGAAGAAGAAAAGAAAACCATTTATGGAGGCAAATGTTAACTAGATTTGTTGTGATAATTTCACCCTTGAATAATGCTAGAGTTAGGGTTTCCAATGCCTGTGCAGTCAAAAATCTGTTTACAACTTTTAATACCTGAAAAACTTCACAGCCTACTGTTAACAGGAAGCTTTATTGATAACAAAACAGTCGATTAACACATATTTTGGGGGCGCCTGGGTGGCTCAGTGGGTTAAGCCGCTGCCTTCGGCTCAGGTCATGATCTCAGGGTCCTGGGATCGAGTCCCGCATCGGGCTCTCTGCTCAGCGGGGAGCCTGCTTCCTCCTTTCTCTCTCTCTCTGCCTGCCTCTCTGCCTACTTGTCATTTCTCTCTGTCAAATAAATAAATAAAAAAATAAAAAAAAAACACATATTTTGTATGTTATGTATATTATATACCACATTCTTATAAAATAAGCTAGAGAAATGAAAAAGTTGTTAAGAGAATCATAAGGGGGACGCCTGGATGGGTCAGTTGGTTAAGCATACAACTCTTGATTTCCACTCAGGTCGTGAGGTCAGCGGGGTCCTGGGATCAAGCTCTGAGTCAGGCTCTACCCTCAGCATGGAGTCCGCTTGAGTTTCTCTCCTCTGCCCCATCCCTGCCCTGCCACTGGCGCAGGTTGATCACTTGATACTGCTTCTAATTCTAATTCTTTCTAATTCTATCTATCTACCTAGATAAGATATATATAGATAGATATATAGATTATATATATATATATATACAAGATCATAGATAGATCAATAAAATCTTATCTATCTATTTTATATGGCTAGATATCTTAAAGAGAGAGAGAGAGAGAATCATGGGGGGAGAAAATACATTGACAATACTATATTGTATTTATTGAAAAAATCCTACCTATTTATGGATCTGCACAGTTTAAACTCCTGTTGTTCAAGGGTCAACTGCACATACACATATTGAATTATTACATTGTACACCTGAAGCTCTCATAATATTCATGTCAAATACAACTGAGTGAAAAAAGAAGCAAGGAAGAAAAAAAGAAAGCAGAAAGAAAAGTCATTTTTAGACTGTTTTTATGACGATAGGATGTTGTCAAGATTAGTGAATTTCAGGGAAACACTTCAGTAAAAACAGACAGTCAAAACATATATGGTGTGGGCTAGCTGACAAACACAAGGTGTTTTCCTTGAGCATCTGTGAAGCCGGTGTTTCTCTCGGTGGACAAGCCGACAACCAGTGTATCAACATTCTCCTTTGTGTGATTTGGTGTTTGGTCTGTGCACTTCATGAAGGTAGCGAGAGAGAAAACTGCTGCTGTAGACCAAATCCACTCAAGCAGGTGAGAGGAACAATGGGTGTCAGTCTTCTTTGCAGCCTCCCCTGAGCTTGCCAACCTCTGCGAACTTGCCTGCTCCCCGGTAATTCAATAGCTTCTTTCCTTCCGGTAGGGATCGTCCGGACACTTACTGCCCGCCTTGAGTCTTTGTCCCACGCCACTCATCAACGTTGTGGTTTAAGCACACCCTAAAATAAATAGCAGCTCTGGAAATGTCATAGGGATTTCACGGCACAGGAAATGGATTTAAATAATTCATGGGGCATCGTGGAAACTTTCTGATGCTCTCTCCTCCCTCTAGTTTCAAGAATAAACAAGTATGAGTGTTTAGAAATGTGAACAGAGTAACGATCTTTCTTTCTAGTTGGTGTCGGTGTACATTAAATATCATTATACGAATGTGTCCTGGTGTTTCAGTACATGAAGTTTATATACTGAGCATCTTTTTTTTTTTTTAATTAAGTATAACAAACTCAGTGTTTTAAATACTAAAGTGACTTTCCATAACACTTATATTGGGTTTGACTGGTCTAGGACAATTTACAATGGTTTCTTTACCGTAATTATTAGAAGCAGTATCAAGTGATCGGATATATAAGAAGTTAGTTTTGAGGGAGAGCAATCTTTGCTAAACCAAGAAACTATAATGTTAAACAAAAAAAAATAGAAAAATATCAAATGTATCCGTTATTTGTATATCAGCCCTGAGTACAACTAGGGGTTTTGGCACACTTCATGCAGAGAAGTGGAGAAAGAAAAAAGACTAGCAGTGTCCTACAAAAGACTTTTGGGGAATGGAAAAGGACCACTCGCGCATGAATGCCGCCTCATGAAGCCAAAAATAATAAGAGTTACAGGAAAGCCAGGTGACTAAATCATTCAAGCCTGGGGGCAGGCTCACCTAAAAGCTAAGAACTCTGTGCGAAGGACTAGTTCCCTATGCCCTTGACAAAATAAAAAAAATAACATGTTAATAAGGCTAATGGTTCTTAACAATTCCTTTCAAGTCCTGTTTTCTATGTAACGTGGCACATTCTTTGGAAAGAGGCGTGTTTATTCACTTCAATTAGTTGGGAAACTCGCTTGCCATGGGAGAAATATTTCAGGAGCTCTGATGAAAACGTTCCTAATCACTGGAAAAGAAAGTACTCCTGACTTACGGGGAGAAGAAATAAATCCATAGCCAAAGCAAGAAGAGATTGCAATAGCATCAGCTGACTGTTCTTCTCCTGATTATTTTTACTATTTTTCGATTTAGAAACCTACAGATAATAGCATGGATTTATATGATCATAGTCACACAAAGATATATCTTAGAAAAAACTAGGTGTGGGCAGGCATATCTCACTGACCCAACCAGTTTCACATTCAAGGTGTGGGGGGTGGGGGACAGGAAACTTTGTTTCCAGCTTTGTTTCAAAAAGAAACAAAACATCCATTGGCCATCAATCAACCATGTATGTTGGCACCTTTTCTAATTCTCTGTAAACAATCAATTCATGCTATGTTCAAGCTCTAGAGATCAGTGTGTGTGGTGTCTTAATGACCCAGCTAATTCCCCTCTTGAACTCAGAGTTACCAACTTCTTGAATGAACCTTTTTTCCTCTTGCCAACTACCCATTTAATAAAATGGCCCATGAACGCAGTTAACTCTCATTGACTGATTTTTGCTATGGTGTCTGTTCTTGTTTCTGCTGCCATGAGTCTCCACACTGGACTGGTGGGGACATACTCCCTTTCCTTAGAGTTGGTGTCACTCAATTTGGATATCAGTTCTTTGGGAGAAGCAAGTCCTCATATTTATTTCTATTTGATCTTACTCATTGCCAGTATCTTATCTGAAGTTAATTTTTTAGCAGGTAGTTCATTCATCTAGCTCTTGGCTTCCTTTAGCTGGTACCTTTTTATTTTTTAATTTTTGCTCATACTGTATGTGTAAACCAAGAAATATTGGACACCAAAATGTGTGGCTCATTTGCATATAATGATACTTGAGAGAAACGGTCACACGGGGGGTGGGGGAACAAAGTATGCAAATAAGTGCTTCATGGAGCCTCCAAACACACTTTTATTTTATTTTAAAGATTTTATTTATTTATTTGACACAGAGAGAGGGATCACAAGGAGGAAGAGAGACAGGCAGAGGCAGGGGGGGTGGGGAAGCAGGTTCCCCGCTGAGATACGGGGCTCGATCCCTGAGATCATGACCTGAGCCAAAGGCAGAGGCTTAACCCACTGAGCCACCCAGGCGCCCCTCAGACACACTTTGAGATCACAGGACTTGATCACAGAATCTGAAAATCTCCATGTTGCTGCTGAATCTAGAAGTCAGTCTTTCAGCACACATTCACTTCGAATCCAGTTGATGAGCACAAAACTTTCCCTTACGTATACCCGTTCCTCGTAGAGTGAATGGCTATAACTGCTACTGGATTAAGATGTCCTTTGCCTTTGGAAACACAGAATTGCACACAGCCATATGGTGATAGACACTGACCACAGACTGGCCATGTTAGCTCAGTGCTTGAAATGAGAAGATAGACTTCTGGGTACACAAATGATAGACAGGCATATTTACATTTATCTCCTCCTGAAACTCCACTAAAAAAGTGAGTAAACGGGGGTGCCTCAGTGGCTCAGCTGGTTAAGTGTCCAACTGTAGGTTTCAGTTCAGGTCATGATCTCAGGGTTGTGAGATCAAGCCCATGTCAAGCTCCGTGCTCAGCGCACAGCCTGATTGAGATTCTTTCTCCCTAATCCCATGGCTCTTTCCAGCCCTGGCTCCACCTTGTGTTGCACCAGGAGGGGAATTTCATGAGCGTATGTGGGTGGGTTTCTCTGGCTTCAGGAGGACACCCTAAGGGCTGTCCAGGTCCTAGAAGTGGGTTTGAAGCCATTTGGGCAGGGAATTTCAGGATCCTGATATCCAGTTTGTAGTCTAGAGAGGGAGGGATAGCTCTGAGTGACCTATCCTGTTGACTCAGCAGACTCTAGTCTATGGGAAAGGGGCACAATCCACAGAAAACCTTAAATTGGGGTCCATGGCAGAGACCCCATTTCCTTGAGTCTGAGGATTATACTTATTCATATGTCATGTTCGTTAATTTGAAGATTCAATATTATAAAGATGGCAATTCTTTCCAATTGTTTCATAAATTCAATGCTATCTCCAATAAAAATTCTGACAGGTTGTTGTGGAACCAGACAAGTTGATTTTAAAATGCATATGGTAACACAGAAGTCCAAAATGGCCGGGATACTCTTAAAGAAGCCCCAAGCTGGGACTCCTTACTCTACGAGGTAACAATATTCATTATAAATACAAAGGAATTAGCACAGAGTGGTATTAGACAAATAGTCCAATAGGAAGGAATGCAGAGCCTAAAAACAGTCCTGCACAGAGAAAGATAGATGGATATGATGGGGGGAACAAAGGCAAAATAAAATAAAATAAAATAAAATGTCTTTTTTTAATAAAAATTTTTTTTAAAGATTTTATTTATTTATTTGACAGACAGAGATCACAAGTAGGCAGAGAAGCAGGCAGAGGGAGAGGTGGAAGCAGGCTCCCCACTGAGCAGAGAGCCTGATATGGGGTTCCATCCCAGGACCCTGGGATCATGACTTGAGCTGAAGGCAGAGGCTTTAACCCACTGAGCCACTCAGGTGCCCCAAAATTAAATGTCTTTATAACCTACAGCCTATTAACAAGTGTTGGAGGCAGGCAGAGTAGACGGATCCTCCAGGAAACTCACTCCGTTCTGTCTTAATGTTAATGCTTTGCTAAGAGGGAAAAACTACCTCAGCTTCCCAATAGCCAGGTCTCCAGTATCCTATGAGTCTTCTCTAGCATATGAGAATCTTTTTGGAACTTCCCCTTTGTCTTTACTTCCCCCCAACCCCAAAGTATATAATTTGTAGTTATAAAAAGTATATAATTTGAGTTGTTCCACATAATCCCAGGGCAGCCGCTCTTTCTGCCCATGGGTCCTGTCCCTGTGCTTTAATAAAATCACCTTTTTGGACCAAAGACAGCTCAAGAATTCGTTCTTGGCCATCAGCTCCCACCCCCAACAACACTACTCCAGAAAACACATCAGATAGATGGTTAGATGGATGGATGGATGGATGGATGGATGGTTGGATGGATGGACTGATTGATTCTTGATTCCAGATAGCAAATCTTTAATTTAATTTTATTTTTAAAAATATTTTATTTATTTATTTATATGACAGACAAGAGATCATAAGTAGGCAGAGAGGCAGGCAGAGAGAGAGAAGAAGGGAAGCAGGCTCCCCGCCGAGCAGAGAGCCCGATGCGGGGCTCCATCCCAGGACCCTGAGATCATGACCTGAGCCAAAGGCAGAGACTTAATCCTCTGAGCCACCCAGGTGCCCCTAGATAGCAAATCTTTTAATAAATGCTGCTGGGGCAATAGGATAGCCACGTAGAAAGAAATGTAATAGCTCTCCATACCACATGACACACATGAACCAGTTCCAAGGGGGTTGTGTAATTTACGTGAATGGCAAAACAATCCAGAATGTGGGATGTTCTAAAAGACAAATGGCCTTATTCAACAAATGAATGCCATTAAAAAAAAAAAAAAAAAGTGGGGTAAATGAGTACAAGTTCAAAAAACTTTAAGAGGAATATCCACCAAATGCAGTTTGTGGACGTCTTTGGATCCTGTTATGTATGAATACGGCGTCAGGATGATACAAAAAATAAATTAACTTTCTAAAAAGATAAAATAAAATGGTAGGACAATCGTGTGTAATTGTATGGTATTGTAAAGCCCAAACTAGGGACGCCTGGGTGGCTCAGTTGGTTGGACGACTGCCTTTGGCTCGGGTCATGATCCTGGAGTCCCGGGATCGAGTCCCGCATCAGACTCCCAGCTCCATGGGGAGTCTGCTTCTCTCTCTGACCCTCTGACCTTCTCCTTGTTCATGCTCTCTCTCACTGTCTCTCTCTCAAGTAAATAAATAAAATCTTTAAAAAAAAAAAAAAAAAAAAAATAAAGCCCAAACTAGGTCAAAATTATTCCAAGACTTTACCTCCAGCTTTTCCAAATCTTCAAAGGCCTGAGGTTAACCTGTCACCCCCAGCCCCTTCCTTCGCAGAGGAAGGAGTCTTCCAAAAGAAGAGGAACTGTGCAGCTGCTGGTTCTTGAGGAATTAAGTCTTTCATGTTTGAGCTAAACGCTTCTGTAGTTTGGGAAGCTTAAAGCTCTGGCGTTTACTATGGAGATTAAAGGAAATCTCTGGAGATGTGACTGTCCCTGGAACAGAATTCCCTCCATTGTATAAAGTAAAAGAAATTGGTTGAAGCTTCACATCCACTCAGTTTGAAAAGTTTCTTAGGGACCCTACCACTGCGAGGTCAAGATGGCGGCCCACTGGGTTTAAGCACAGCCAAGCATTCGGACGCAGACAGCCAAGGTAGGGATAGGGTGTTCAGTCTCATAATGGGAATGAGTCTAGGTTTCTTACTTTTATAAAAGATGGACGACAAAGTTTAAATTCTAAAGCCTTTTCTGTACATTAAAATAATTGTATTTTGAAATTTAGACAAATAATGTTGCCCTTTAATTTTATAAGCTAGGTCCGTGAAATTATTTCTCTGCCTAGCATGCTTTCAGTAGTTGTGTGTTTGAGTAAGAAGGTACACGTTTTGGAATTTTAACCTTAATAAAAATGTTAAAGCTTTGAAATAAAAACTCTAATGTCGGTATTAGAAATTTTTTTTGCCGGGTGCCTGGGTGGTTCAGTCCGTTAAGTGTCTGCCTTCGGCTCAGGTCATGATCCCAGGATCCTGGGTTGGAGCCCTGCACTGGGCTGGAGCTGCTTCTCCTGCTGTACCTGCCCCCTGCGTTTGTGCGCACGCATGCTCGCTCTCTCTCAAATAAAATATTAAAAAAAAAAAAAAAGAAAGAAAATTTTTTGCCAATACAATAAAGATAAAAGAAGCTAAAATCCAGTTACTGAAATAAGAAAATTTACTAATACTACATGCTCTCTACACGTCAGGCATTGTATTAAGCACTTTAGGTACCGTATCAAATTTGATATGTTCCCACTTTACAGATGAGGAAACAAAGAAGAGAACCACGACTTTGATCCAGGCAGCTCTCTTGGACTACAAATCCGTAATTCTATCATGCTAGTTGTTTTTATCTTTGAAGAAATGCTTCAATTAAACCTTAATTTCTAATAAGATTAATTTTTATGATGATTTCTAACAATGATGGTCATCTTCCTCCCGCCCCATTTTATTTATTTATTTATAAAAAGATTTTATTTATTTATTTGACAGAGATCACAAGTAGGCAGAGAGACAGAGGAAGCAGGCTTCCCGCAGAGCAGAGAGCCCAATGCGGGGCTTGATCCCAGGACTCTGGGATCATGACCTGAGCCAAAGGCAGAGGCTTTAACCCACTGAGCCACTCAGGCGCCCCTCTCCCACCCCATTTTAAATGCCTCGTGGTGGGTATTAAGGAGGGCACATATTGCATGGAGCATTGGGTGTGGTGCATAAATAATGAATTTTGGAACACTGAAAAGAAATAAAATAAAATAATACACAAAAGTGAGTTTTGTTATTGTCAGGTCCTTTGATAGAAAATAGGTATTTAAACATTAAAAGTTTAAATTATATCAAATGTAGCATATATGTAATATACAACATGGAAAAACCCAATACAGAATTTTTACATAAATTGATCTACATGGGCTGAAAGCTTTTACTGATCTAGAATGCTTAATCTGGGATGATGTCTGAATTTGTTAACTATTGTGTCTCTCACGGCACAAGGATGCACTCAACTGAGCCATGTCTGTTCATGTATGTACACACTCCTATGGTATATTCCTCAAACGACATCTTGAAGGAAAACACAGTCATAATTCAGTCATAATTATAAGAGCAACTCTTTCTTTTTTTTTTTTTTTAAAGATTTTATTTATTTATCAGAGAGAGAGGGAGAGAGAGTGAGCACAGGCAGACAGAACGGCAGGCAGAGGTAGAGGGAGAAGCAGGCTTCCTGCTGAGCAAGGAGCCCGATGTGGGACTCGATCCCAGGACGCTGGGATCGTGACCTGAGCCGAAGGCAGCTGCTTAACCAACTGAGCCACCCAGGCGTCCCAAGAGCAACTCTTTCTTTGCACGTTAGAGTTTCATCTGCTTTTCATATCTGATTTGCACAGAGGATTTCCATACACCACTCTCATTTACTTACGTCCCCTCTTACTCTCTAACGTTTCCCCCTGGCTTTCCATCTCACCTAGACCCTGAGATCCTCTGAATATTTTACAGCACATTATCTTAATTTACATTTAATGATATTGCTTTCTGTTAACCCTTTATTTTCTGTCTTAAAATGCATTCATGTGCCTCCAACAAACTGTTGTTCCCCGTGGCAGGTTGGTGTTCTGGAGAGAGCGATGAACCAAGAGCAAGAAGCATGGTAGCCTGACTTAGTAGCCTGTTTCTGCCCCTCACTACCATACAGCCCCGGACAAATCTAGCCCCTCTAGCCTCAGTTTTCACATCTGCAAAATGGAGATAATACCTCCTCCCCTCTCTACCTCTGGGGTCATTATGAAGATCTGGTGTGATAAAGTGGAACATGACTAACAGAACGTTAGTCTGAAATAAATACATCTTAAAACAAAACACAACTAACAGACCCCAGACTTTGACGTTCCTGCCTAAAGCGAACAGCCTAGATCAGTGGCTGCAGCAATCCTCCTGGGACAAGACATGAGAGAAAGGTCCAGAGTCACCGAGACCTTGCTTCTGCCTTCTCGAGCCCCCGGACCAGCCCTGGGCTACCAACCTTCAGACTGCTTGTTTGGCAAGAGAAAAATAACTCCCCCGGCCTCCTCCCCTCCAGTGAGCTTGCAGGATGGGCCCAGAGCCGCCCGGAGCACCTGACATGCGTGATACTCTCCAACCCCAGCTCAGCCCTTCTCCAGGAAACTGACTCCTGGAGAAATTAACCAGGTTTCCCAGGGTCACGTGGCTTTACTGATGGCTGTCATACGCTCTCGGAGGCCTCGACCCCTGATCGAGTTATTTAATTATTGTCAGAAATAGGACACAAGATCATAGCCTATACCCAAATATTTTTCTTGGAACCAACATCAGCCGACAGATCTATAGCTCTGAGGACATCAGTAGAACTGAGTTACGTAGGCTCTGCTGAGTGGCTACTTTGTCTCAGAGCAGTCATTGGCAAGTTGTACTTCCTAAAATCAGACATTCAATGTATAGCATTCCCCACCCCGCGCCCTCCCCTTAATGGCTGCAATCAGTAAGTGCAGGTTTGGTAAATGTGCTCATGTAAATAATTAGCAATATGATCTAAGACAGAGCTTTGGGACTTAGCTCATTGATTTTTCTGAGCGTTAGACTAGATCCAGGACTATATGAGTAAAATCTTCCCCTGCCCCCTTCTCCCCCGGCCAGATCCCCAAGGTCAGTAGGTTTTCATCCCACCTCCTTCCTATTATTTGTTTGTTGTGAGAAGAGCCCCCAGAGGGCAAGGGCCACCTCATTTACATCTGTATCTCCAACCCCTGGTTTAGCATGGGAGTAAGTGCTCAGCAGAAGTCCATGCAAGACAAGAAAAAAGCTGGGAAAGGAGAATGGCTTAAGCACAAGCAACTCTGCCTAAATATTGCCAGTGGTTGATGGATGCGGTTAGTCCTGTATCTGGCAGGAAGAAACCTCCCCATCCACCGTAAGTCCTGATTAATTTCTTTTTTTTTTTTTTTAAAGATTTTATTTATTTATTTGACAGAGATCACAAGTAGGCAGAGAGGCAGGCAGAGAGAGAGAGAGAGGAGGAAGCAGGCTCCCTGCTGAGCAGAGAGCCTGATGTGGGACTCGATCCCAGGACCCTGAGATCATGACCTGAGCCAAAGGCAGCGGCTTAACCCACTGGGCCACCCAGGCGCCCCCTGATTAATTTCTTAATTTATACAGTACAGGATTCATGATGTAAGTGTGAAGACCGTAAGAGAATAGGATTGCTTCCCTCCATCATCCCTCTCTGCAGGCACCGAGACCTAAAGTCATTCTGTTCCCTGCTGGGCAGGTTTTGCTGCCCCCACCCGACCCCAAACAAGTCTTTGGGAAGGCAGAGGAACCAGAAGCTCTGTAGAGCCTCTGTTTTCCCTAATAATAGAGGCTTTCAGGGTTTTCGGAAATTGGTTTTCTCCGGGAATCATTGAAGTTTCCCCGTTTCCTTGTAAATATTTTTAGTGAAAACATTATCCTCTCGGATTTCAGAGGAAGTTTTTTGTTTGTTTGTTTGTTTTTTGATTTTAAAGGAAAGCTTGAGAGCATTCACTAAGTAATGTGCTCTTGAAACACAGGCATTTCCTGGAAGGTCCTCTCTGGGTTGGATCCAGATCTCTGGGCAACACAAACCTGAGATCTACTGCTCCTTCTCTGTGAATCCTTTCTGCCTTACATGATCTTTAAAGTTCTCAGAGGGGAGGACTGGCACAGTGTTTCCTGCATTATATAATACTGTTTAATCTGTCTGAAGATGTAGACTGGGACGACACTATATTAATATCATGTCTCACACCCTGCCTGAAACACATGAATACTATATTATATTATTGTATATACTATATTATTGTATATATATAGTATATAGTATACTATATTATTGCAACACATGATACTGTATTAATATCATGTCTCACACAGTGCCTGAAACACAAATATCCTATCCCTGTGAGGTTCTCGAACTTCCCTTCTGCTTAGTTAGTATACGTTTACAACAATTCTTTATTTGGATAGTTCGACACATATTATTTTGAAATTATAAAACATCTTCATTTTTTTTTAAGACTTTATTTATTCATTTGACAGAGAGAGATCACAAGTAGGCAGAGAGGCAGGCAGAGAGAGAGGAGGAAGCAGGCTCCTCGCTGAGCAGAGAGCCCGACGCGGGACTCGATCCCAGGATCCCGAGATCACGACCCGAGCCGAAGGCAGCGGCTTAATCCACTGAGCCACCCAGGCGCCCCACATCTTCATTTTTTAAAAAACTTTTAAAAATAGGCCAGCTTGGGATGCCTGCTATGTTCCTTCCCATCCAATAGTTCTGTTTTCTTCATTTTTAATGGGAAGTGTAGTTGGCATACAATATTATATTAATTTCAGGTGTACAACATAGTGATTTGATAACTCTACACACTACAATGTATTTACCATGTCAAAGGTAGTTACCATCTGTCACCTTACAAAGTTATTCCCATAGTTTGTAAGAATGCACTGATCTGACTCTCAGAAAACTCCATAGTATTCCTGAAAAGAAGAGCCTTATAAAAACACCACTACAGAATCTTCCCCTAAACACCCTGCCAAACCCTCCTCACCTCAAACAAACAAACAAACAACAAAAAAACAACAAACTCCAGGCTCTCCTTGACCTGTTTTTCTTCTGTTGAGCTGAATATTTAAAAATGGGTCAAATACCAATATAGGACCCATGGTCGTCTGCATTATGGCCACTAAGGACCACGAGAATTAAATTGCCAAAGAAATCACTTCGGTTATTGGAGCAAAGAACTCAACATCCGTTTCGCAAGTAAGTCTTCTCACTGTGGGGATTTGAGGGCACCTTGTCAGTGCCTACATTTCAAAGAAAAGAAAGAAAAGAACTGAATTTCTCTCAGAAAATTGGAAGGAACGTAGACTTTTAACTGGGAGCCAAATGGGCACGAGTTCAGTGAAGGACTAGAAAGAACTTCTGTTCTGAAGCGGCCGAGGCCCAGGGCTTCAGTGGGTGGTCCTGTCCCCTGCACGTGGGTGCCCCACAAGCTGGCTTCAGAGGAGTCACACGGGGACCCCCTCTTCTCGGGTGCTTCCAATCCAAAGGACGGGTCTGGTTGACACAACAGAGAAGACAAGCTCTGAGGGGAGCCCAAGGCTTCTGCAGTCCTCCAGGCTCCTCTTCCTCAGGGATGCTGACTCAGAGCCTCATTTCAGGCAATGGAGAGACTCCCGTTCCTGCCACAAACAGTGGCCGTTCTGCTCTGGTGTGTGGCCCTTTCCTTTCTTGAAAAGTGCTGTAATGGGTACAAGTTGTCGCTCTTCCTCCACAGTCTGTCCCCTGCTGTCTGCTCCCCTCGTCTCGCTGCCTCCCCTGCATGAGTCTACGAGACACACTTCACACCTCAGACACCGGAATGGCCTCCTTGCCGGGATCACGTGATTCGTGGCACCTCGTGGGCTGGGCCCTTCATCACTCTCTTGTCTCTAGCCCTCTTCACCCGCTGACAAGTGATAGAAGACCCTTCGGCTCTCCTGTTTACTGCCTTTGTACTTCTTGAACCTTGGTCTGGAGGGTTTAACTGGACTCTTCTCAAACTTCAGGTTTCCGATTAAATGTTATCACCCAGTTCCTCTACCCCATGATCAATGGCGAGATGTTGGTCAACCACTGGCTCTTGAGGGAAGTGAGGGCATCCCTGACTGCTAGTGTTTGCTCATTTCTGTGGTGTGAAGAGGACGACATTCCTCTTTTTCCTTTCAGCTGCCAGCATGAGTCCTGGAGCTGGCAGAAGTCCTGAGATCAACAGTCCGCTCCTGTCAGCAGACCTGAGCTTGGTCCAGGTTCTAGGGTGTTGTTGTGTGTCACACATGCCTGCTTGTTCGCTGTCTGGCACCCGAGAAAAGCGGTAATAGTGTGTATTTGTTTGTACAATTGTTGTTTTGTTTGTCTCTAAACTGTATGGACAGAGACCGGGATGTCAGGTCTATGAGGGATGGTCTATCTCAACCTCAGCCCAATTCCTCACAGTGCAGTAGGTTTTTAAAAAATATTTATGAGCTGTGGTGCCTGACTGGTTCAGTCAGAAGAACATGTGACTCTTGACCTCAGGGTTGTGAGTTTGAGTCCCATACTGGGTGCAGAAATTACTTAAATAAATTTTTAAAAATTTAAAAAGTATTTATGAGTTAGTAGTAAGTGCTTCATTCACACACAAGAGTTCTCTTTTTCAAAGCCCTTTTCTTTTCTTAGGTTTTCTATATTTAAAATTTTGTTTTAATTTCCTTACTTCGGGGGGAAAAAAAAACCCCTCATATGCACTATTTTTAAAATTCAGAAGGCCAAGAAAGAGACAGGGTATTGGCTAAGGAGGGCACAGAGGAAGAGAGAGCTGGACGGGGTATGGTACGAACAGGAATGAGTTTATAGCTCAAACTCCTTCAGTGAAAGGATTTCTAGCCTTTGTATTACTTAGAAAATAAGCAAATCCTGCTTTTTGTTATGTAAAATGTAAATTTCTCCTCCCCACCCCCCCATGTGTGCCCACTGCCCAGCACAGTGCCTGGCAAATAGCGGGTAGGCAAATGCTTATTGAGTAATGAACAACGTAGAAGCTCTTGACTTTGGATTATAAGGTTCTTTCTACTGAAGAAAAATTCCAAATTGACAGAAATTCCAAATGACAGAAAAATTCCAAATTCAAGTTAATAAAAGATTTTTTGAGTGAGAAGGAAGCATTGGTTAAAAACCTGGATGTGCAGGGAGCTAAAGTTTTTGCGTTGTGGTTCAGCACATTCTTCCAAGTAAGCCTGTAAGGACATGAAACCCAGGTGTAGGGACACCACGTCCCAGCTCACCTGAAATCACAGGTGGCAGAGAGAAGATGGCACCAGGTGTCCGGGAGTGGATGGCACAGGGCTGTTGCTGCCCTGGGCCCCGGGGGATATTTCCAGGACAGCAATCTGAGTGGCAGAAATGAAGTGATCGTCCTTGGATGAAATCGCCTACCTCAAAGGAAGGGAAAACACTCACCAGGCCTTGGTTCACCCATCTCTCTTCCTCCAGACCTTGTGATGGGTTGACCCAACACATTGCTACCATTTACAAGAGAGCAAGAAGAAAGAGAGAGGGAGAGAAGGAGAGAATCTTGACATTAAATGGCTTTTCCTCTTTATACCCCTGGCCTGGGTCTGAACACCACGGAGAGGAATCCTCAGCTCTTCTTCTCACCCAGGCCTCCTGCAGAAAACTCCTACACAAAGGAACGCTTCTCTGGGAAGCCAGTTCCCTTCAGATGACGCAAGTTTCTCAACACTTGTTTCTGTTAATAAACAGACGTAGGTTTGGAAGACCTAAATCTTGTTTCAGGCGTCTTTTTTTTCTTTCCTTTTTGTTCTCTGCCCCTCTGTTGTAGGTTTTGCTGTTTTTACCTCAAGAAAATCCCCCAGTAGCTTGGACAAATGATACTAATCTGTATTTGTAGTATCTTATTTTACTTAATGCTGTTTTTGGTTTTTACAGCTGACTGACTTTCGGATGTATGAAAAGATTGGACAAGGTTCTTGCAAAACTGGTTGTCAAATGCTAAATTTTGTAGATGTTCCAAGAATCTTAGAGCTTTAAAAAGTGAACCGTGCAGTGCAAAATGCTTTATTTTCTAAAAAATTCTTAGGCTTGACAAATACGTCACACTCATAGGGTATTTTTATTTTAGAGTTTGACTGCTTTAAGTTTTTTGGCTGATGCGGCCTTTCCAATGTCCTGAAAGCTTTCTTACTACCCTTGTTTTATACTTAAAGGCCTGAGGTTTGAATAACTTGCCTCTGAGAGCAGGGAAGTCGGTCACAGAGGCTCATCTCCAACACACTTGCATATCTTATCACATAAATTCCCTAGTCGCATAATTTATGAATTTATCAATATTGAAAGAGTTCTTGACTGGGTAAAGACTTTTTACGTTACTATAAACATAGCTGAATTTTCATAACCTATCACAGATAATATGTATACGTTCTCACACATATTGTTATTATTATTAAGCCACAAAAATAATATTCTAAATGCAGGGCGTAGTAAAGATTAGGACAGGGCAAAGCAGGAAAGGGCTTAACAAATAAAAAGTCAATCAAATGTTCCAGAATCAGTTGTGTGTACAGATAAGATCCTTTTTTTTTTTTTTTAAGATTTTTATTTACTTATTTGACAGACAGATCACAAGTAGTCAGAGAGGCAGGCAGGGGCGGCGGGGGGGGGGGGGAAGCAGGCTCCCCGCCAGAGAGCCCAACGCGGGGCTCGATCCCAGGACCCTGAGACCGTGACCTGAGCTGAAAGCAGAGGCTTAAACCCACTGAGCCACCCAGGCACCCCTTAGAGATAAGATCCTTACCCTTAAGAGGTTTACCACCAACCTGGGAAGACAGGGAACAAACATTCTCTAATCGAGGATAGCACAAAGAATTAGACTCTTGGAGCAAAATACGAAGATCTGCCAAACGGCAAAGTGAGGAAGGAATTCACACACCTGCTCAGAGGCAGGACGACCCCAGAAGGGGTAGGAATTTCCAAACCTCATCTGTTGAGAGATGCCGTCACTTGTAAGCCAGACCATCCATTTTCATCCCAGCTGCCCCCCCTCCACCCCCAGGGGAAGTGGCAGGAAAGCCACCACATTCAAGGTGACTCTTCTCCATTTCAGCGGCTGTGAGCTGAAGCCCACTGCAAAGGCTTTCCCGTTGCTAAAATTTTAGGGGTTTTGAGAGGCCATTCACAACATGTTTACGGGGGGTTTGCAACGTGCCCAACTGGGAGCTTTTACACCTCAGAAATGGCAGATGCTACTGCTCAGACGCCCTCTCCCCCAACCTGAAAACCCACAATGACTTTCCAGAAAGATATGTGCAGGACCTAGGAAGCAGCAGGAGAGCACCATGGCTGCACAAAGCATGGAACCACTTACTTTATATCTTCAGGTGAGGGTAGAGTCGCTCAGAGCTGTGTATTTTAGGAGGGTTGAATTAAGATTTCTTTAAACATCTGGTAACAGTCTGCCTTACTCCTAATGTTTTTATGAAACTAAAATTACTGTGGTTTTGCTCTGCGGCTTGACCCTTTGGTTCATATGTCTTTGGAGTAGATTCTGAACAATTCCTAAAGAATTCTGGTCTCGCCTACAGATACTCCTGCTGGTCCCCTCCGTCTTGAGGTAGACGTGAACTCATTACACTCAATTTTCTTTAAACATCTGGTAATAGTCTGCCTTAGTCCTACTGCCTTACTCCTGACAGCAAGGCTGTCAGCTGCGTCCCCTCAGCCTGATTCCTGTAGGGTGTACATGTCCAGATTTGACTGGCCACAAGGTGTGACAGACCTTCATGTACTTGCCACCATCGGACAGACCTAGCCCATCCAGTATGGATTCCGTGGTCTCTCCCCCAACTCTTGCCTCTTCTCCCGCACTCCAAACTTGCTTATCATCCTCTAAGTAATTAGCCCAAATAAAAAGTTTGGTATTGTTGGGCTGGCGGAAGGGGCTACTTAAGATGGCGAAAGTTCCTGCCACAGGACCTGAGCTCGGACAGGAGAACAAAGACCCAAACAGGAATCTGAAAACCCTCCCACGCCCCGGGCTCCCATGGACCAATGGGACCCTGACAAGCAGGAATCTGAGACCCCTGCCCTGGGCTCCAGTGGACCAATGGGATCCTGACGAGCAGGCGAGATATCCGAATAAGGGAAACTTTCAAAAGACCCCTGAGCTCCCCCCGAGACCCCTTAAAAGCCCCCTCCTCCCTGCCTTGGGCGCGACTCCCGCCACTCTGCCTTCCAGAGTCGAGGAACCTCGCCGGAGGGTGCCCACCTCCTCTCGGCGCATCTTTCCTGGCTCCCCTTCTCCTGAGCCCTGAAACTTCGCCGGAGAGTGTTTTTAATAAATCTTGCCTTGCACGCACTTTGCCTGGTGTTGTGTTTGTCTCGCCGGAAAGAACTTTACAGGTTTCATCTTGGTTTTTTCTCTTTCCCTCACTGTTCACATCGCATCTGTCGACTTACTGTCGTTAGCACCTGTTCCCCATTTCCACGGCCGCTGCCTTACATCCGGTTCTTAGCCCTTTTTCTCTGGAGTCCCACAGAAACTTCCTACCTATCTGGGATCTGGGGCCTTTAGCCTGCCTGCTCTCCAACCTCTGCTCCACAGTGGGGTCGCATCTAGAAAATCCAAATCCGATCATGTCATTTCCCCATTCCTTCAAAAGTTTTCTAGAATTTTTCACAATAAAGTTTAAGTTCCTCATATCAGTCCGCAGAACCTCGGGAAACAGGCTCGTTCACTCCTCGGGTCTCAGGATTTCTCTTGTAAGAGTGGGTTAGCATAAGAATGGCCATCCTGAAGGCCGGGAAGCCTTTTTATTGAGCGCCCCTAACCAGCCCGCAGGGCTACGTGACTTGAGATAAGAGATACTAGCTAAAACCTAAAAAACAACTTAATCATATACCACCAGGGCAGGTAGGCGATGGTGCCACAGGGACCAGATGTTAAAGAAAAACAAATAGTTCACTTGCAGAGATCACAATCCTGCTAGACCCGAGTCTCCCTTGGTTTGCAAATGTCCTGGTGATTTACAACAAAAAGGCCCTCTTTTCAATGGCCCAATTTCCAGAGACAAATGGCTCAGTTCTTCAAGGCCTAAGGTCGCCCTCCCCACCGTAAAACTGAAGGAGGCTGAGGCAGAAGGAAATGTAAATAAAGTTAAATTTCTTCTAAACCTAAATCTCACTTAACCGCCAGGGTGACGCCGGGGTGGCAAAAAGTTAAACAAAGTTAAACTGTCAAAGTGGGGTGCAAGATATGTATGTCGCTATGAAAAAGTGCCTTGAAAATGCTATATAAGCCCTTGGCTTTGAGTGCTCAGGGTCCTTGTTGAAACCTGCTGTGCCAGGCAGATACTCGGACCCCAGCTAGTTGGAAATAAACCTCGTTGTGTGACTCGCATTATCGAGAGTGTTCTCTGTCTAATTGAGGGCTGGTCGACTCCGTACCACAACACTTTCAGCTCCCGCACAGCCACCCTTCAGTCCTGCTCTTTGGACAGTCAGCTTTGCCACCCTGTGCTGCACCCCAGTGCATTTGCACGGCCTATGCCTTAGCCTGGAACTCCACCAGACTCCCCTAAGCTCTGCACCTGCTTCATGATTTTGTTCAATCCTACTCATTCTGAATATGGCTCAGAATCACCTCTCAAAAAAAATTGTCCATGACACCAGACGGATCCAGGGGTCTGTTCCCGACCCCTCTCTGGGCTCCCTGCTTCTGCACTTGCGTACATTTCAATCACTGTGCTGTCATACAGTCGGGTACCCATCAGCATTTCTTTCTTTCTTTCTTTTTTTTTTTTTTAAGATTTATTATTTATTTGACAGATCACAAGTAGGCAGAGAGGCAGGCAGAGAGAGAGGAGGAAGCAGGCTCCCTGCTGAGCAGAGAG
This sequence comes from Mustela erminea, assembly GCF_009829155.1. Taxonomy (NCBI): domain Eukaryota; kingdom Metazoa; phylum Chordata; class Mammalia; order Carnivora; family Mustelidae; genus Mustela; species Mustela erminea. Next base: position 14,795,212 of record NC_045628.1, read on the forward strand.
CCTGATGCGGCGCTAGATCCCGGGAGCCTGGGATCAATGACCTGAACCAAAGGCCGAGGCTTTAACCCACTGAGCCACCCAGGCGCCCCGCCCCGTCAGCATTTCTTATTACAGGGCAGGAACCATGTCCTCTTTGGTCTTGTGTCTCCTTTCCCTGACACTTAGTTGATGTTGAAAATGTATTTGCATAATTATTTGTCCTCAACTTGATTTTCCTTGTAGCTGGGGAAGGTCGCTTGAGTGTGGATGCAGGAGGCATACAATATGGAGTGTAATTAAGTGTAATTAAGCACTTGGCTTAATTGTGTGGCATTGCAGTGTCAGGGTTGGAAAGACAAAAATGACGTTTCATGGCGATTGCTTCATCAATGGTCCTGACACAGAGAAGAGGCTGAGAGGGGCAGTAAGGCTGGACGGAGCCACAAGCACGTTCGTGGTGGCTTCAGGCCAGCAGCTTCACAGGAGGAAATGAAACACGTTGGGGGGCTAGGAAGTGGGGACGAGGCTGCACATTTGTAGTTCTGGGTGTGCCAGACGCTTGACACACATCATTTAAGTCATTCTCACAACCTCTTTATGGAATAGGTTTATCTCTAAGAAACTGAGGATAATTGCCAAGGACACCGAAAGTGAAAGACCAAAAGAACCCCCCTGGCTAGAAGTGCATTTTTATCCTGTTAACCAGCTAGTTTCGCTTCCCTAGGAACGTTTGCTTTTTCGTGCGTGCGGGCTAACTGGCCGCTTCTGCTTCTGTAAGACTGCTTTGCTTGTTGCGCGCGCGCGCGCGCGGGCCCCCTGAACCAATCCGCTGGCGCCAGGTGTGCCTGAGCAAACTGTCAGCCAATGTGGGGCTGAGCTGATTGGTTGACAGTTTGAACAGACGTACTTGGCCAGCCCCACCTACCCGAAACTTGTTTGTATCAGTCTGTAAAAACCCTGTACCAACCCAGCTCTAGACCTCTGGGCCTTATCGGCAACGAGCTGCGCAGAGGTCCAGGTTCGAACCTGCAATAAACGACCCTTGCTGCTTGGCTTTGACTCACGTCTCTGGTGGTCTTTTAAGGTGGGAGTAATACTCCGGTGGCATTTCATTTGGAGGTCCCACCGAGATCTCCCCTTCAAGCTCACCAGACAACTGGTCAACAGGTCGCTGCAACTGATCGGTAAGAAAGCCAGCTTTGTCTTTTGTCTCTATGTTTTTCGTATGCTTTGTTCTTATGTCCTGACTGTGTGTTTTGTGCTTTCTGTGATTATTCCTGGGTTAGAATCCCAGGACCTGGGTTAGAGTCCCAGGGCGGTGACTGGCAAATACGCCCTGGCGGACGCGCTATAGGGTTGCCAGCGGCCGACGGAGACGTCCCTCGTGAGCGGAGGGAACGGCCCCTCAGAGATGGTGGGTTCGAGTCCCACCTCGGGGGCCGGCAGGGCCTCTCAGAGATCGTGGGTTCGAGTCCCACCTTGGAGGCCAACAATGTATGTCTTCATGTATGTCTTTAAATGTGGTTATATGTTCCTTGTACTGGTTATGAAGGTTCCATTCTATTTAAGGGGAGGGTGTCTAACCCGTTTGAATCTGAGGAATGCCTGACTGTATGAATGTGTTTGTGTGGCTCCACCGCCTTCGGCTAAGGAGTCTGACTGGGCTGCACCCTGAGTTTCGCGGAGCATCATACGGCATAGCAGTCATCTGCTGCATGGAGTAGCCTGGTCCGGGGTTTATACGGATAGACCTTAGCTAAGACGCTCCTAAGTTCCCGCGAGGGACGGGAGCAGGACAGCACCTGAAAGGTCCCCCTCCCCTTGTCTGCGACATCATACATATCGGGAGGGAATATAAGAGGTAGGTATTAAGAGCTAAAACCAGATTCAATGAGCCAATAATATGAGAGTAAACAAATTATGAGAATCCTAACGTTCTGAACACCGCTGGTCCCTTGTACCTTAACAGTTGCCCCTCCAGGTTGGAGGAAATTCTTTCCCTAATTATCCTGCCCATACTCTCCTAACCCATGTCACTTTCAGGTTCACCCTGGCGGACAGAGGAAGAGAATTCCTACTCTCGCCGTCGGAGGATGAAACTTGCCTAGCTCCTACCCCCAGGCCACCAAGGGCTTTCATCCACCCCTTCGGACTGGTTGAACCGGAACACCCACCCTCAATTCGCCCTTTCGAATTCCTCACCTGCTTGTCGTCTCGCACCCCTTACACCGGTGTCTCTGTCGCTTTCTGCCTATTCTAGGCGCCTTCCTTTTCGTCTCAACTATTATCTTGATCTGGGAACCATCTAGTCTAATGGGGCAAACTCAGAGTACCCCGCTCTCCCTCCTCCTAGCTAACTTTAAGGATGTTCGGGCGAGAGGCAATAACCTGAGCCTGGATATCCAGAGATCAAGACTTATCCCTTTCTGCCGCTCCGAATGGCCAACCTTTGGAGTAGGATGGCCCACCCAAGGCACTTTTTGCCTCCCCATAATTCTTAAGGTTAAGGCTCAGGTATATCTCCCAGGTAAAGAGGGACATCCAGACCAAGTCCCTTACATTATAGTCTGGCAGGATCTTGTGGAACCCCCCCCCCCTTGGTTGGCCCCCTTTCTGTTCCCAGAAAGCTGCAGGGTTCTCGCAGCCAGGCCGACAGAAGCACGAGGACCTCGTGTCCCATCTGCACCCCCTCCACCCGTCCTCCCTGATAGGCAAGACTTACTTAGTCTAGATCCGCCCCCTTATCACACCCCTCCCCTAGCTGCCGCTGGGGCTGAGCTTCCTCCCCCTGTGCCCGCCCCGGTTGAAGTCGCCGCGCCCTGAAGCAGAAGGTCGAGAAGCAATTGCTGCGGTCCCTGCCGCTCATGGAGGGACTGACGGCCCTGCCGGGCACACTAGGGGACGCACTCAGAGAGAGAATCCATTTCACCCAGCAGATTCAATTGTGGCTTTGCCCCTTAGAGAGATTGGCCCCCCCCATGAGACTGGTAATCCCTGACTCCGATATTGGCCCTTCTCAACTAGTGATCTCTACAATTGGAAAGCCCAAAACGCGCGCTTTTCAGATAATCCAAAAGATCTCATAGCCCTTCTAGATAGCATCATGTTCACCCATCAGCCCACCCACCTGGGATGATTGTCAACAGCTCTTGCGTATCCTATTCACTACCGAAGAAAGGGAGAGGATCCAGGTGGAAGCAAGGAAGCTGGTTCCCGGAGACGATGGCAGACCAACCGTGAATCCAGACCTCATCAATGCGAGTTTCCCTTTAACCAGGCCCAACTGCGACTACAACACGGCAGAAGGTAGGGGACGGCTACTCATTTATTGCGACTCTAATGGCGGGTCTCAGGGCTGCTGCCCGCAAGCCCACCAGTCTGGCCAAGGTATATGCAGTTTTGCAAGGTAAGACAGAGAGTCCAGCAGCATTTCTAGAGAGATTAATGGAAGCCTTTAGGCAGTTTACCCCTATGGATCCTGAAGCCCCTGAGAATCAGGCAGCAGTAGTCATGTCTTTTGTAAATCAGGCAGCACCAGACATTAAAAAGAAACTACAGAAACTAGAAGACCTAGAGGGCAAACAGATTCAAGACCTACTCCGCATTGCACAACGGGTTTATAATGCCCGAGATACCCCGGAGGATAAGCAACTCAAAGTAACAAAAGAAATGTCCAAAGTCCTAGCTGCCTTTGTCCAGGAAGAATCAATCCCTCGAGGGGAACCTCAAAAAGCCCAAGGGTTCCAACGCAATCTGGACCCAGATCAATGTGCATATTGTAGAGAAAAGGGACATTGGGCACGTAATTGCCCCAGAAAGAATAAGCGTAGACCGCAACCATTGGGAACGAAACCCAACCCCACTCTGGTTACCCGAGATTCAGAATAGAGAGGACGGAGTTTGGATCCCCTCCCCGAGCCCAGGGTAACCCTACAAGTGGAGGGAAATCCTGTACAATTTCTGGTTGACACCGGAGCCCAACATTCAGTGTTGACCAGACCCCATGGAGAAGTTTCAGACAAATTTTCCTGGGTCCAGGGAGCCACTGGGACTAAAAGGTACCCTTGGACAACTCAACGGACTGTTAACTTAGGTACAGGAGAAGTAACTCATTCATTCCTCATCATCCCTGATAGCCCTTGCCCTCTGTTGGGAAGAGACTTACTCACCAAGATGGGAGCGCACATTTATTTTCAACCCGACGGCCCCACGGTAACTAGCTCTCAGACCTTGCTATTATCAATACTCACAATGCGTTTGGAGGACGAACATCTACTCCACCAAACCACCCTCCCTTCCCAGGAACTCAACATCGAGTCCTGGCTTCACCGATTCCCTAAAGCCTGCGCAGAAACAGGAGGCATGGGGCTGGCTAGGCATCGGCCGGCCCTCTTCATAGAGCTAAAGCCTGGGGCTGACCCGATCCGAGTCAAACAGTACCCCATGCCAATGAAAGCCAAATCGGGCATCACCCCACATATTAGACGTCTCCTGGACTCAGGTGTGCTACGCCCCTGTCACTCGCCGTGGAACACACCTTTGTTACCGGTGCGTAAACCCAATAGCGGGGACTACCGACCTGTACAAGACCTAAGGGAAGTTAATAAACAGGTTATGGACATACACCCTACTGTCCCTAACCCCTATACTCTCCTCAGTGCCCTGGGGCCCACCAGAATATGGTACACAGTTCTTGACTTAAAGGATGCTTTTTTTACCTTGCCCTTGGCCCCCAAGAGCCAGGATCTTTTTGCCTTTGAATGGACAGACCCTGAGAGAGGTATAAGTGGACAGTTGACATGGACTCGCCTCCCACAAGGGTTCAAAAACTCGCCCACCCTGTTTGATGAGGCCCTCCACGAGGATTTAAGTGAATATAGAAAGCAAAACCCTGATATAACACTCTTGCAATATGTGGATGATCTCTTAATAGCTGCAGATTCCCAAAAGGCCTGCCTACAAGGAACTGAAAACCTCCTCCAGGCTCTCGGCGACCTGGGGTACTGGGCCTCAGCGAAAAAGGCCCAAATTTGCAAGTCTGAGGTAATGAACCTGGGATACTTACTGAAAGGGGGACAAAGATGGCTCACCGACGCCCACAAGAGCACTGTACTCCGCATTCCCCGACCTGCTACACCACGGCAGGTAAGAGAATTCTTGGGGACGGCAGGGTACTGTCGATTATGGATACCGGGCTTCGCTGAGATGGCCAAACCCCTGTACGTAGCCTCTAAAACTCAGCAGACTTTTGAATGGACGGAAGAGGCAGAACGGGCTTTCCAACAGGTGAAAAAGGCCCTCCTTTCAGCCCCGGCACTAAGACTGCCGGATGTATCCAAACCATTCCACCTATACGTGGATGAACATAATGGGATGGCTAAGGCGGTGTTGACCCAACATCTAGGTCCCTGGCCTAGACCCATAGCATACCTGTCAAAGAAACTAGACCCGGTAGCAGCAGGATGGCCCCCCTGCCTCCGAATGATAGCAGCCACCGCCTTGATGCTAAAGGACGCTGATAAACTGTCACTGGGTCAAGAATTACAAGTGACCACTCCACACGCCATTGAAAGCGTCTTCAAACAGCCCCCTGACCGATGGATGAGCAATGCTCGCATGGTCCACTACCTGGGAGTATTGCTCAATCCTACGAGAATAGTCTATACTTCCCCTCAGGCCCTAAACCCCGCATCACTACTGCCTGACCCAGACCTGGATGCTCCCCTCCATGACTGTATTGACATCTTAGCCCAGGTCCATGGGCTACGGGAAGACCTGCAGGACTATCCCCTAACAGACGCTGAAGTCGTTTGGTTCACTGACGGCAGCAGTTTCGTCCCGAAGGACAAAGGTATGCGGGGGCCGCAGTCACATCAGAGACGGAAATTATCTGGGCTGGTGCATTGCCTCCGGGCACCTCAGCGCAAAAAGCTGAGCTAATCGCCCTGACACAGGCCCTCAAGTTAGGGCAAGGCCTCCGGATGACTGTATATACAGACAGCCGATATGCCTTCGCCACAGCCTACGTCCATGGGGCAATCTATAGGGAGAGGGGATTACTCATCACCGCCGAAGGAAAGGACATCAAAAACAAGGACGAAGTTCTGGCCTTACTAGCAGCCATCTGGGCCCCTAAGAAATTGGCCATAGTCCACTGTTCTGGACACCAAAAACCAAGCGATCCAGTCTCTAGGGGAAACAATTTTGCTGATCAGACTGCTCGCCAAGTAGCCTGCAGCAAAGTCCCGACGCTACCAATACAACTACCCAACCTGGGACCCCGAGAACTGCCACCCCATCCAGAATACTCCGAAAAAGACATCGCATGGATGAGTAAACTCCCTATGGCCCAGGTTAAGGATGGCTGGTGGCGTGATGAGAAAAATAACATCATCCTCCCCGAAGCCATGGGACAAGAAGTTCTAGAGCGAATTCACCAAACAACTCATTTAGGTTCCAGACGGCTACTGGACCTTATGCGACAATCCAAACTAACTATCAGAAACATCGTTGAAAAATCAGAAATAATTGCCACCGGATGTGCAGCTTGCCAACTTCAAAACGCCTGCCCACACTCCTCTACACCGGATCCTGAGAGAGGGGAACCCTGCCCGGAGCCTATTGGGAAATAGACTTTACAGAGGTAAAACCCGGGAAATATGGCTATAAGTACTTACTGGTGTTTATAGATACCTTTTCAGGATGGACTGAGGCTTTTCCAACCAAGCATGAGACTGCACAGGTAGTGGCAAAGAAACTACTCGAAGATATTCTGCCCAGGTATGGCTTTCCTGTTATGATGGGATCAGACAATGGGCCAGCCTTCGTCTCTAAGGTAAGTCAGGGTCTGGCTTCCATACTTGGGGTTAATTGGAAATTACATTGTGCATATAGACCCCAGAGTTCAGGACAGGTAGAAAGAATGAACAGAACCTTAAAAGAGACCCTTGCTAAATTGACCATGGAGACTGGTGCTAACTGGGTGGCTCTGCTCCCCTACGCTCTGTATCGAGTACGCAACACCCCATATAAGCTGGGGTTCACACCTTATGAGATCATGTATGGTAGGCCTCCTCCCATCATTCCTAAACTCAGAACTGACCTTACCCAGTCAGATCATGATAACTCCTTTTTATTCTCCCTCCAAGCTTTACAACGAGTCCATAGACGTATTTGGCCAAGACTAAGGGACTTACATGCAACAGGACCTCCGTCTGTACCCCATCAGTTCCACCCAGGAGATTGGGTTCTTGTCAAGCGACACCGAGCCGAGACCCTCGAGCCTCGTTGGAAGGGACCTTTCCAGGTTA